>NC_136275.1:10864437-16357706 GCF_964198595.1 Lampetra fluviatilis
CCGCAGGCCAAACATCTCGAAACAAGAATTGGTCAAGCAACGCGAGTCATAAGAATCGGTAAGGATTTCTTCGGGTAAATTAATAAACAGAGGTTTGAAGACTTTTCCCACCATTTTTCTTTTTTATGCAAGTGTAATATGGTAATTGATTACGGCTGTGACCAAATTAGACTTGTTTCGCTAAGGTTACATGTAACAAGGTATGTTTTAATCAGCAAGCATTAATTAAACACTTCCAGGGTGCCAATTAGCAAGCGTGGGGTTACATTTGAGCCGTTTGTTATAAAAAAAAAGGCTGATCTTTTCACTCAGAATATAACCAGTGAAGATGAATGTCGATAATCAAATAAAACCTGGCAAGCACGTGATTTCCTGAACCTCCACATCGGCTTGGCTGACACTGAAGAATGTAGTGCGGCCCATTTAGTGCATCGGCCCTGGCGAGTGTAAGGTTTTTGTTTTTGTTCATTAGTAGTGCATTATCCAGGACCAAGGGCCCATTCAGCCCATCGAGATATACTCCAGCTTGCCAGACCACACTCTTGAGTGCTGTTCAGTCCTAAATAGCTGAGAGTAAACGACACCATACATCATCAATCTCTAGCTGTGTCAGGTGACATTAATGTTAGCTGCTGTACGCTTCGGTGTGGAAAAAAAAAACTCCACAGATTTTTATTCGCACGCCGTTGTCGTGGTGATAACGCATTAAAAATACGGCAATGCGCCGTGTGGATTTCTCAATAACCAAAAGGTCAAAGTGATTTCCTGCACGAAAGAGCATTGAGGCGGTGCTCATCTGTTTATATTCCTGAGCCCACAGTTGGACAATCTATGTTCCTATGGCGAGTCTATAATCGGACGGTTGCTGACTTCCCCACAAAGTGGTACTGGTTTTTTGTATCAACCCCGGAATGATTGTGGGTCGAATCAACCCCAAACCTGGATTTGAACGTGCAACCTTCTGAATGTGAGCCGCTGTCTCCAACCGCTGATCGACGATGTATAAGGCGTCTATATCTGTACGGCAAGGTGCTGTATCGATATTGGTGGGGGGCGGGGGGGGTGAATTGAGAGGACGGCTATTTTGGGAGGGGGGGTGAAAGGAATGGGCTGAGTGGGGATCTGCAGGACTGAGGGAGAAGAGATGATGGTATGGTAAGGGGTGTAACTGAATACACTTCAGAGAGGAGAGACAGCTCATGAGATGGTGCCACAGTGATAGGAAGTTAACTCCCTCGCCTGGTATACAGGAGGTCGTGGGATCAATCCCGACCCTGACGCCTGTTGAGTTTGCAGTGTCTCCCAGTGGTCGTGTGGATTTTCCTCCGGGTCCTCCGGTTTTTCCCCTCCACATTTAGAATCAACATGCGATTAGAGTATTTGGCTGCTATAAATATATATATGATAAGCCACTTTGTTGAGCGATCATTTGTGATAGCCAGGTCGCTTCTGAAAAATAACTCTACAGCTCAGTGGGCCTTACCTGGAAAAATAATGAGTATAGGAGAAGAGGCTTTAAGCCAGCACTAGAACAGGTTCAACCAACAACCACATCGCAACAGAACTTTTCAAAGGAATCTCACCACGTCGGTCCAAATGGGCTTGCTCGTCGCTTAAATTACCCAAACAGTTTTTGTTTCAAGGAATGTGCTCCTTGCTACTGCTTTCGTAATGTGATGTTGGTTCGTATGCTTAAGCTGTGCCACTGAAAGGATATCCAAAACTGATGTGGTGGTCAGATTATACATTTAATGTTTACAGTGAGTACACAACGTGATGAAACCACAACATGTGAACCCCATAGTTTTTCGAATGGATCGTCTTTTAAATGATTTGTAATCAAATGGTGCATTTCAAATACCTTTCCCCTGTGCATACTGTACTTGTAAGATGTCTCAAAAGTCACCGAGTGTGTGTGCGTTTTATTTGGGGAACAGTAGCACATCAATCACACAATGCACTATGAACCTGGCAACCTTAGTTAAATTCCTTGCCATGGATGACATCAGTGGCTCATGATAGCACAACCTAAAAATAATAAACTTGGAGTATTGTGCCAACCTGGCGCTGGCCACACTACCGCCGCAAGCGCCATGTCAGCCTTAATAGGTGCTCCCTTCTCCCAACGGTCTGTATATCATCTCTGCGGGGGGATCTTTGACTTGTGTTTTTTTAAGGTAAACGTGCCCTCAAATTGCGAGCCCATGCCACTGCTGACAGCTCTAGAGAGCCTCTTTAGAGGGTACTTGGCCTCCTCTTCCACGCTGGCCAGACATCTGGGATGATATGGGAGTACTCGCACTTTACCACACTATAGTTAACCTGCAGATCAACTAACTGTGGTGTACCCAGAGGCCGATGGTGGGGCCGGTGACTTCTGGATTCACAAGTCTAGTGTGCGAGCCGTGACACCACACAGCAGCGTCCCCTTGTTCCGCGTGCGGCGTTACACCTTGTCTACAGCTCCCCCCCCCTCCCCGGCGCTGCCGGCCCCGGAAGGGAGCGGGGGGGGGGGTCTCACCAGCAGGTTCTCGGGCTTGACGTCGCGGTGCACGATGTTGTTGGCGTGCAGGTACTGCAGCGCGCGGCACAGGTCGGCCACCATGGCGGCGGCGTGGCGCTCGGTGAAGCGCACGCTCTCCGTGATGGCGTCGAACAGGTCCCCGCCACGTACGCGCTCGAGCACCAGGTAGGCGTCGCTGGGCGACTCCATGGCCTCCACGAGCCGCACTACGTTGGGGTGCTGGCCCAGCCGCGTGGTGAGCGCCACCTCGCTCCGCAGCATCTCCTCGCGGCCTACCAGCTTCGCCTTGTCGATGATCTTCATGGCCAGGTCCCACTCGGCTTCGCCCGCAGAGTCATCGCCCGCCGATACCCGTCGGCACTCCTTCACCGTCGCAAAGTTGCCGTCGCCGATGGTGCGTCCGATCTCGTAGCGGCTCTCGATGTCCTGGAGGCTCACGATTGGCATCGGCAGATTTGGGAACTTCTTGCTCTTCTTGTCTGCGTCGCCATCCTTTAATTTGTTCTTCGCCTTCCCCTTGTGTGACGCGACGTTGCCGTTGTTGTGTCGATACTGCCTAGGTATTTCTTTGTCCGATTCTCCGTTCCAGTAATTTCTCACAGGAATCTCTGAGTCATCACCTTTTGTGCCAAAGTCTTTGTCTTTCTTGGGGTTTGCATCGGAGTCACTCCTCACTGTGCGTCTATCTCTGTCCTGCGGTAATCTCTCTGGCTTGTTCCCCTCATCCCTCTTGCTTTCATCTCTCTTTTTCTTCAGTTTCTTCAACTCCTCATCCAGGTCCCAGAGTTTCCCTACTCTGCTCTCATCCTCCGTCTGAGCCTCCTCCGAGCTGTCCTCCGCCCCACCATCCTTCAGCCTCGCCTGTCGCTTCTGCTCCAGCTCACGCTGCTCCCTCTGCCACCGATCCCGTTCCCACCGCTGCGCCTCCTCCCTCTCCCTCTGTTTGAACCTGTTTCGCTGCTTCTCCAAATTCTCGACGTACACTTTGTGAGCGGCTGGCCCTTTCATCCTGGCAAATTCGGGGTCTAACTTCCTCCGTGCTTCGACTTCGAAGTCGCTGTCGTACTTGAGGACGACTCCGTCATTGACCCTGCGCAGTGGCTTGAGCGCTTTGTCGGGGCCCTTCTTGGCGGCCCCATGCAACTTGAGGCCGTCGCGGTGTGACACACGCTGGGTATACGGGTTCTCCGGGAACAGCTCCTCCAGCACGGCCTGCAGATCCTCCGATGAGGGTGGCTCCTTGCGCGTTGCGGCCAGGAACACGTCGTCGCCACGGAAGAAGTCCGACACGGAGCGGGCCTCACGGCCGCGCAGCGTGTATAGGCGCCGCACGTGGTTGGTCCGCCACCGGGGCAGGCCCAGCGCCTCCGAGATGTCACCCAGCAGTTCCTCGAAGCTCTGCGCCGCCCGCCGATTGAGCAGCAGCGTGATTCTCCTCCGCGGCCCATGCCCCCCAACCCGCACCACCGTGATTACCTTGGGCCTGGCCGGCACGTAGTTCTCCGGCCGGCGGAGGAAGTTTTGGCGGATGCCCTTGTCCAAACCATTAGACGCCGGAGCAGCCAGCGCTCGTTTATCGCTCTGCCGGAGGCCGTTGTCCGACTGGGTGGCCTTTACTTCGTCCCGGCCTGCGATGCTGGGTAGGGTCTTACCAAACGCCGTGCGGCCCGTAGGGGGGTACGTGGCGCGCAGGCCGTTTTTCACGGAGCTTCCAACGGTTCCATTGTCTCCCGTGAGGCCACTGCTGCTGCTGAGCCGATCGTCAAGTGGGTGTCTCTGCCCTGCGAGACAAATCAGTGCATTATCAGACGAACCAATGGGTTATAGGCAAACCGGCATGTTATCGGAACAAACGCGCGTTTTACCAGTCAAACCAGCACAACACAGCACAATGTCATACAAACCACTGCGTTATCAGACACATCAGCGCATTATACCACACACCACCCGAGTTATTGGTGAAAGTAGAAAGAGAATGGCAAAACCTCACTTCGTCTGACTGAAACGTAGGAAAAACACACTTCAACTTTGTTGTGAAAGCAAACCCAACAGGACATCGTCACCTTTGCGTGCTTAATAAAAAGAGCAGGTGTGAAGTGTAAATGCACACAACGTCGTGTTGTCTAGAGCACCGGTTCTCTAAGCCCATCCCTGGGTTTCAACTCAACACCCAGGGCTCTTCGCACGGTGGGGTCGGCGCTCCGTGCCTGCGCGGTCGCCGCAGCCACACCGCGGCGCGTGCGGGGCTTTGTGCTAAACACATTTCCCGCTCCGGCTTCAAAGACTCCCGCTTCAAAATCGTGTTGCTACAGGCTATGGTATCCTTGGTGCCTGCAGCCAAGCGATCAACTGGAAACAAATTTGGCGCGTCGCTTGTTATTGAGCAAGAGCTGTTGAGGACCAATTCTTTAGGGAGGAGACATTTTGTAAAAATAACTTTTTTTGTTGCAAAGGACAGGCACTTTGTCAGTTACCTTTTGTGCTCGAATCTTGTAGGGCGAGCACTTTCCTCGATGCCCCGAACAATATATGGTGAAATTATAATCTGTCATGAGTAGATATTATTTTTTCGCTTAGTTTTATCAATGCACCTATTATTATTCCCTTTTTATAGTGTAATCATGAAATTCGTTATCACCATTATGATACGGGTGTGTTCCTGAATTCATCGAATTGTAAATTGTATTTGTCCGACAGAGTTAAATTAAGTCTTTTAAACTGGGGCAGTGATGCACTTGAACGTGCTGAGCAGACGTGCCATGAAAAAAACTTAAATCACATACATTTTTTTTCTGGGACACTTGCACAAACAAAGCTCACGCAACGGGTGAATCGGAACCACAGCAGGATTTGAAAGGTTTCTTTTAAAGAAGCGCGTCACTCTAAATTCAGCCGTCGGCCTCAGCACGGCATCTTTTGTTGGCTCGTTTTGTAAGCGAGCAAATTAAGGATGGCTTTTTTCTCGTCCCTTTATGCGCACCGTTTACGGAGCGCCCCAAGTGGCGTCGCGGCAAGGAGGTGCCCGGCCGATCTGTCACTCTCGACGAGCCCAATAAAGCCAGTGTTACCGTGGTGACGCCGAGACGTTCGCCAGGAAGTTTCATCCCGGCGAGCACGCCGGCGCTCATCTTTGTCATCGACTGCCCACTCCCCGCCACCTTCCCTTTCTCAGTTTTGCACAGCACGGAATACCCCACGCACACATACCCCCCCCCCCACCACGAGTCGGTCTCACCGAAAACAAAGACCCTTTGTTTCTGTTTTAAAGACTGTTTGGGCAGGTGCTGTTAGCATGCACCATTTAAGGCTGGCATGACGCATGAGAGAGTAGAGGGGCCAGCGCCATCCCTATGCCGCCTTTGTCTTCCCAAGTGCTGAGGTTCACCCTGCTACCCCAGATACTCATTGAAGGCCGAGTCGACTTGAGGTGGGCAGGGCCCAAGACGGATACAGATACAACTTGCCCCCGGTGTGCATGGCCAGGAATCGCAATTGTTTCGCAGGGATCGTGTTGCGGTGTGAGAATCACTACAGCACCGCATCGCTCCCCACGTCCACGAGCGCGCACACAGAGCTTGTTTACAGAGCGAGCAGTGCTTTACATCCCACCGCCTTCATGGAAAGGACCAGATAAGTCATCCATTCAGCGATGCCATTGTGGGCTTGACGAACAATGTATACACAAATTGCAGCGTGTCTGCATGCATCAGCGAACCTCAATATCAATTGTGTCACTGTTTGCTGGTGGCATTTTGGTGTTCAACAAATACATTTTCTGCAAATATATTTAACAAACTAAAAATTCCATGTGGTGGCGGATTGGGGAGGCCTTCATCCAGCAGTGGATTGACCGTGTCTGATAATGATGATGAATCCCATACTGTTGACGCCCCACATGTTGCAGTTATAGCTCAAAACCTATTTATTTTTGGATAAAACTAGCCCATCAACAACCATGAAACACAGCTACCCATGCGCACATTTTGATCATTGTCTTCACATCGTTGTGTATAACGCATACACCACCAGCCAAAGGAATATCACAGGTGCAATTTGAAGTGAATCTGTGTATATTCGAGATATGTTTCATATTTACAAAAAAATTATCATTAAAATTTTTAAGGTCATTTCGGAACTTTTTCGGATAGTTTACATCATGTACTCATGAAAAATATCTTCGTGCTGACAACACTGATGTCAAAATCATAATATTTATACTGGAGAAATCCGATGAGCGAAAACGCTCTTTTTCACGGATGTCACCAGATGCCCCATGACAGGTCAGTGGTGTCACTTCCGGTTTCTGGATCATTCCGAAACAAAAAAAATCCGAGTCGTTCAAAGTTTCGCATCTTGGCCAGATTTTTGGATTTTGGGGAGTGATCCAAAATCCAGAGCACATCCCTCGCATGTTCGTATATTTGAAAACAATAGTGACGGAAATGTCCGATATCGTCAATGCAATTTTACAAAACAGCTTGCACATTAGAATTGTATTTTATAATTGTATCCACATCAAGGCCGTAGCCATGGAGTCAACATTGGGGGGGACCAAATCTATTTTATAGCAATATATTGGGGGGGGGACATTTTGAGCATATTTGAAAAGATATTATAATTACGGCCTTGATCCACATACACTCTCCAAGAAAAAAAAATATATCTCAAAAATAAATATCTCAATCAGGACACTCCTAGAAAAGCGCATTTGGACCCAGCTGAGCCGCTCCTGAATGCATAAAATATTAAAGCATAAACAAACACATTTAAATAGTTTAAAATGACGTTACTGCTGAAACCAGATTTAATTGAGCCCTATGGCATTGCAACAAATAATATGCACATAAATTTGTACGTAACTCACTCCCAGCACGTGGAGCAAAACATCAGACAGCGTGCCAAAATATACGCAGCACAAGTCGAAAATCCATGGGAGATCATTACAGCACAAACGCAATAAGCTACAGAGAAGTGATATAAAAACATGTTGAGGTTTTAATATAATCCATAAGTGCAAAAATGCTGCTCAAAACTCAAAGAAAGTACTTACTCCTCTTCCCCCAGATGTACTTCTTCAGCACCGGCTCACAGGGACAAGAGTCATTCAAGCTGGGCATCGCTCAGCTCGATGCAGCGACCGTTCCTGCGATCACAACCCAGGGAGGTCCTCCTCCGAGCAGGGCTCGGGTAGAGGCGCCCAAGGAGACGGCACTGGCGCCCGTCACATCGCTCCCGCCCTTCGTGGCGTCGCCGCTATCGCCTCGGCGCTGCCTCCTCGATGTCCGTGAGGGATCATTGTGCCTTGGGCGCCTGACTAGCGAGTCAAGAACCCCACGACACGACACGCCACCACCTCCCCCTCTTGTCTCCCCTCTGGCAAGAGTTGGTGGGAGGAGCCTCAAGCAATTCACTCGCCAGCAATGGCCCATTCCAACTGCGCACCTTGCCAACATCTTGGGCTTCTCTTGACTTTTGTCGTCAATTAGAAACTTTCTCCTTAAGCCAAACTTTAGGCACAAGGCTAGCGTTAGTATTGTTAGCTCAACGGTATACTTTTCATGTGAAATGTAGTTTAAGTTCCTAATAAATTGCGTGAAGACGGAAGTGTGCAGTTTTTTTACAAATACATATGTAGCTCTGGTCCCTTCATTTAAATAATAAAACAAATTGGGGGAGGTGAGCCCGGTTGACACTTGAGACTTGAGGACATAGCGAGGAGCTGAGCCCCATGGGGGCCGGTATTTTTGTGTTGGATCTCCGTGGCAACACGGCCCCTCGTCTCCTCGCTGTGGATCTCAAGGGCCCTCGGGCCGCTCTTGTGCTGCGGCTGCCTCGAGAGGGGCCGGGCCCAGGAGCCTTGCAACCCCTCCCTGTGCACGGCCCTCCGATTGCAGAGACGCGCGGGGCCTCTGCTACCGCGTGGTGGCACTGCGCGTGCAACAGCCACAGGACACAGCATCGCCCGCGGACGTCGCGGACAACAACCGTCGCACCGATGTCATCTCACTTGGCGATGTTTCTCGGGTTTTTTTGCTGTTGCAGCAAATCTTTACAGAGGTGGGGTTTTTTGTTTTCTTCTTCAGACATCAATGGGAAGGCCCTGGGATATGTTTTGGTTAAATATGAAACACGAGGGCTCTATCTGCTATTGGGATAAAGGGGCATGGCAACCTTTCACCAACCTTTCATGCTCTGCTGTCTCCATAGAAGGCTTACTTTGATAATAAAAAAAAATCTGCTCCGACTGTAGGCTTAATTTTTTACATTCGAATTCTGACCGCGTTCTAGTTTATCTCACCGTTGTATCAATCTATTTTCTATTTAGTCAAAGGTCAGTATCTTTTTGGAGCCCCGAGTCTGGAGTGCAACATTCCACATTTCTATAGTAGAAGCCACTTTCTCTAAATGTCCACCGCTATTGTTGAGTTCCCATGGAGTTATACTTATTTTATGATCCCAGGAAGCTAAGTTGATCCCCAACAGGATTTTAACTCAGCTTTCCAATTCCTAGTCAAGCATTTGAACTAACCTCGGCGCAACCAGATGAATTATGCCGCTGAAAATAAGAGCACAGCGATTCTGTTTTATTTAAAGCAATTTTTCACACTTTGAGATGCAGTCAGTTCGTATGAAAGCAGCAGCGATCGCATCAGTCTGAATAATCAATTGAGCGAGGTGTACGTGAGGCAGCACACACGACTGGACCACCCCTGACAACAACAAAAAACAAAACGCCATCAATCACCGCCACCCGGCAGTGAGACGCAATACAGACGTCACTCAACGCTGCGATCCCTGAAACAGCGAGACCTCGGCGACCATTCGTGTGGCACTAAAGGGAACAAAAGGGGCCACCCAAATGATTGGAAACCCCTCGCGAGAACGCGGACGGGCACCTCTGGGAAGGGAGCGTGAAATGAGCTTCTGGGGCTGCGTGCTGGGCTGACCAGGATGTGCTGAGGGGGGGGTGAGCTGAAAATTAATGCTCGGGCTCACAATTGCTCCGTGGAGACGCCTATCAGCCGTGCACCGGTGCCTGCTGTGCGATCGGCCTACCACGGAATGTCGAGATGTTGCATTATTCAGTGTGTTATCATCGCGCTCATTGTGGCACCGCCACGAATGAAAAGAGCCTTTCAATTAAAATGGAACATTCTCCATGCGAAATCCGATGTACTGTAACACGACGACTTACATAATTACCTTACGGTAATCGACGCTACCCTTTAAATGACAACCATAAAACAATTTGTGTACATTTTTCCCGCCTATTATTTTTGACAAGTGTAATTATGGTCATGCTATAAAAAGTCAAGTCAAAGTGATTTCCTGCTCAAAAGAACGTTGAGGCAGTGCTCATCTTCTGTGTACAGCCTTGAGTCAGAGTTGGAAATTCTGCTATCCTGTGGCGGGAGCGAGTTTATGCATTGGACCATCACAATGTGTTAACCATTGTATCAACGCCTGAGAGATGATTGGTTGAATTAACCCCCGAAGAGGATTTAAACTCGCAACCTTCCGATTGCAAGCCACTTGTTCGACTACTGAGCCACCTTGCCGGGTAGTTCAGTCGTAAAAGAAAAAAAAAGTGATCGTTTAATTTCAGAGCATAAGCGCAGTGAGACTGAAGTTTCATCTGTACAAGGGGCTCATGGCTGTCACTTGGGTTACAACATTTGAGACATATCTGACTCTGTGCCGAACCTCAGTCAGATCATGGACACCAGTGGCAGTGGTGGCCCCGTGGTGTCGACCCACAGAAGCGTGAGCACAGGACCTCGTGTGACGGTGACGTGAACACAAATCAATGTGGTGTTACTACAAAGAATCTGACCACCATTGTGCCTCAGGAGAAGTGATCACTGGGGGTGGTGGTGATTGCGAGGAGCAGGGAGAATGGGAGATGACGTCGACGGGACGCTGACCCAGCAATAGAATTCTGATAATAGGGTTTCCCCCCTTTTTTCTGGCAACAAAACAGGTGTTAAGATGTTAAAATACCAAACTGAAACCTTTTTACAAGGAATCATGTTTGCATTAACCACAATGCTTGTGGCCAGAATGCAAACAAAAAACATACTCTGATAATATATGCATTGTCCTTGAAACTAATTGGTCCACACCAGTGACAGCTTTATTTTGAGCCTCGTCTCAAATAGTGTTAGACCAGAGGACGCCAAAAGGCGTTTGAGACGAGGCTCAAAATAAAGCTGTCTCTGGTGTGGACCAATCAGTTTCAAGGACAATGCATATATTATCAGAGTATGTTTTTTGTTTGCATTCTGACCGCAAGCATTGTGGTTAATGCAGACACGATTCCTCGTAAAAGGTTTCAGTTTGATGTTTTAACATCTTAACACCTGTTTTGTTGCCAGAAAAAAGGGGAAAACCCTCTTATTATATTTTGGTACTGGCAAAGGGGGTCCAATTATGAAATATAATTATGCTCAATCATAACCCGGCCCCTTGCGTGGGGTCTTCACGAGCCAACCAAGGAGCATAGAAGGGCAGTGGCTTTGCCGTCTGTAGCCCCGTTAGCAGGACACTGCCTCGGGGCTCCCATTAACACAGCACTGCCCTCCGTATTAACACAGTATTGCCCATGTGTCCATGTGGACACAACACTGCCTCTGTGCCCACATTAGCGAAGCACGCACTACCTCTCTACCAAAGCCTGGAACAACTTTAACATCACAAGATGCAGCGAGCCACAGTTTCGTGCGATGTCGTTGGGCGGATCTATAATATCATGAAAATGAATAACAGCGTGGGACGACATTGTGTAACTTATTAGTGCAGTTGTCATGTTTAGAGTTAATTTCATCATATTTTCACCGATTGGAGAATCTGCATCACTTTCAATGCTGACCCTGCTCATACTCGCCACAATCTGTGGGTAGTAAAGTGACTCCGAATTTGCTATTTGGGTCAGATCACGTGAGTAAAATAAGGATGTGTTATGTAGCACACATCCTCCTCCACCCGACAATGTCAAATCAAAATTTTCACTTCAACGTTCCTGTTGCGTAATAATAAAACTGATATTATAAAAGTCTATAGGCAATTGTGAGCGATGTAAATGTTACTGATGTTGCTTATTCCTCGAAAAATCCTTTAAACCAAATTGTCGAAATTTAAACCTCCGAAAATTAGTGCCCGGTCGTTGATTGGTTTCACGCATAAGGCCGGAGTCAGCATAATGTTCTAACGTTGCTTTAAGTCTCGTGCTGAACACTTAAAAATATAAAAATCCTCATTATCAGTTAACCAAATAAATTCGCCTCTAGTGGAGTGTGCCAATAAATCTGAAAATCAGACAAATCCCACTACTGGGTACCAGTATCAATTTTTTTTGGGTTTGCTCCTTGTGGACCCATTCAGTGCATATCTCTTGCCATCTGAATCTGGCAAAAAGATTAACCTGGTATCATTCATATACATATTTAATCGTCTTCCAATCAATATATTGACCAGGTGGGAACACGATGATACAGTACTGTACATCTTTGAATCAGGACAGATCTCTGAACATAGACTCGTTAATATCAACACCCAATTACCGAATGATTTATGTATCTAGGCCAGAGCCCAACGCGACGGCACATAGCCCATAGGATCGACAGAGATATCGAATTTGTTGGTACCATCCGCTCTCGAGTAAAATTTCATAGGGAATCAATTTATTTACATGGCCAATAAACTAAAATTATGCATTAAACTTTTATAATAAATCAACAAATCACACTATTAATTTATGTTGACCATAAGAGGAAGTTGATGACCGCTAAAGGTGTGGCTTCTTAGATGGAACATGTTTATACTCTTGCACATAGAATAAGCCCCTGTACACAGTAGAGTCACGGCTACAGACAGTACTTATTCCGGGAACTATTCAGACACATCACAGCCATTTTATGCACAGCTTTTTATAACCAGTTTAGTTTTTTTAGATATAAAGCCTGTTGATACCAACATCAAGTTCACAAAAATATTATTGTACCCTCGTGGTAGTGCCTTAACGCGATTACCCTAACTTAAAACCAGCCTCGCAGCGTTCCAGAAAATATCCAGTGACAGATTGACTCCTGGCCATCACCAATGCGATGGGGGAGGGGGTGTGATAGCCATACCTCTCCAGCGGGGTAGCCTGTCCCCGGCGGCATCGTTAGCCCCGTACTTGACGCTTCGGAAAGGCTCGAAGGAAGCGCACACGTACGCCTCCCCATCTCGCAGCGCCTCCACGGAGCCCGCCACGGGGGACCCCCCCAGCGGGGTGTAGAGGCGGCGCACCCCGTAGGGCAGCGGCACGGCGCGGGACAGGTCCGCCAACAGCTCGGGCCAGCTCACGTAGCGGTGCGGGGTGATGTGCAGCGTGCGCGCTCGGAAGTAGCGGTCCCCATTGCGGTAGAAGCGCACCACCTTGGGTCGGCGCAGGTCCCGGTAGCGCTCGTCCGTGAGCTCGCGCAGCTCCTGGGAGCCCCCTGCGGCTCCACCAGCGGCGCCGGGGGCTACGGCCTCGTCCGCCTTCTTGCCGTGCGCCATGCCGCCCTCGCCCAGGGCGCTTTATTATTCAGATGCGCCGCGCCACGCGTAAATGAATCCACGAGTGTCGCGTTGGCGCTGAGCTCTGTCATTAACGCTCAGCTCATAGCGTCCGCCCGTGGGGGAGGCGCGCTCGTGTGCGCGTGCAACGGGGGGGGGGGGGGGGCTGTTGATGGCGGTGTTTGTTGTTGTTTTTGCTGAGATCCGTTCTCGATCTAATAGGCGGTCACAACAAGTGCAGGCGACGATGCGGTTACCACCTGCACGAGAGCGATAACAGAGCCATGCGGTCAAATGTATTTATTGATGGTATGAGTTTAATCTCACTCTACCAGTGACATATATATACCCACTGAAGGGGGACACGTAATAGTTGACAATACACAGTCGTAGATGGTAACAAATTAAGTCACGTGAAATGAAAATCAAAGGTGATGAGCACAACAACACAAGGCGGTGTGGGTAATTTGTATGCCGCCGTTTAATGCGCAGACGCGGTTTTAACTCAAATTGGATGTCCGGCACAAGCCACGATCACCAGGAGCGTCTCCTGAAGACTCTGGAGAAGAACAGGCGAACACGCGCGCAAGTTTAACCAGCACGAAAGTTGAACTAACGCTTAGATAAATCAAAGAGCCTTTTTTTCGGGGTGGTAGTGGATTTGTGATCGTCTCCGCGGTGTGTGATGGATGCTCACGCACGGAAAGTGGTGATCTCTTTCAGCGGACTGCCAGCGCGACCTGTGAGCGAGCGGCGCCCGCGCTGATGGAGATTTATGAGCCGACACGATGTTTATACCTGCAACAGCTTCCGAAGGAAAGTCCACTGGCAGGAGCTCCAGACAAGCGGGTGGCTCTGATCCAAGGCGCGAGCATAGTTCGCGCGAGATTTCACGAGCTCCCCCCCATAGGCCAATACCCAATCTTCTGGGGCAACGAATTCACGGTGAGCAGTTACGGTAACGTGGTCGGCATTGACAGAGAGCGATGGCGTTTTGTTAGAAAACAATACAAAATGATACGGTCACTACTGCCGGTGAAATTGCCTGGTGCCATCATTGTCCTTCAACCAGAGGTCGTGAACCCTGAGCGCTCAGTGACCACTACCAACCGCATGCTTGATCCCGACACCACGTCAATAGAACAGCACGGCGCGATGCCGTGATACTACACGGCGGGAGAGTGACACCGTCCCCCACCCCCTCCCAACACTCACCGGGACAGCGCCACTGACTCAACCGCGCGTCGCGTCTCGTCCCCTACGCTTCTCGCGGGGACTGAGGAGTCACCGACGGAGAGTCCTCGACCATGGCACCCCGCAGCGTCCATCGCGACGACCAAAGCGGCGGCCCTGGGAATAAGCACCCCCACCCACCCCTCCCCTCCGCCTAGACTCCCTCTCTCCCAGAGTCCCAGGATCTCATCGCCCGTCCCCCGCCCCACTAACCTCGCGGCTCAAGCCGAGCCGGGTGCGCAGTGGCTCGCAATGCACGGAGTGGAATTTTCTATTTGGAATGGGATTGGAACAGAGCGGAGCGGCGGGCTACGTTCCATATCCACGTTGACGCAGAATGCGCCGCGATGAAGTTGTGCGGCACTCGGGCACTTTGCGCGCGCCTACGTCGAGCGAGAGATGCGACCGGTTTGCGCGCCGTCTCACTATGCACCAACGCAGTGGTGATTGCGAATATGGTTTATGAGCGGTTGCAGAGGCAGGAAGAGGAATATATGGACTGCGCAAATGAAATACAGCATCGTGGCTGTTTTAAAAACAAAAACAGTGAGATTGAGCAGGATACGTCGCGAACTGCCCGGTGGTCGAACCGGAGTGCGTACGTTCTGCGGAGATGGAGCGATGAAATAATCTCGTGTGCGGGTGGATTGCCGCATCGTGAGGCCGTCAGAGATGGCCACTGCTTGGTTAGGCCTTCAGCCAGCAGTGGATTGTTCATGGCTGATGAAGATGATGATGACGATGCTCCAGCAAGATGAACGTCCTTCTTAAGCAACGCGCGCGAGTGGCAGCAGCGGCTGGCGACGGGGGCTGAGAGATGGGCAGTGAGCGACAGCCGTGTGGGGCACGGGGTCGCTTGGTGTCTGTGTGGTCGGGTTGGCGCACTGCGCTACGAACCCGGCGGTCCGAGTTCGATTCCTGCTCATGGCCAGCAGCGAATACCTGAACCGGTTCTGGGTCTCCCATAGGTCGACTCAGCCTTAAATTCGTACCTGCACCGGGCAGACGAAGCTGCTGGCCTACCACCCCTTCGTGTGCCGTGCCCGCCTTAATCTGGGTTGCAAACAGCACTTCGCCAAATAGTCTGTTAAGGCTACACAGGGGAATCTTCGTCTTTGTGTGCGTGAGAGAGATGGAGTGGGTCTCGGTGGTGGGAGTAGCGAGTGGTAACACCAGTGACGAGTATCTGAACCGGTCCTGGGCCTCTCCTAGGTCGACACAGCCTCCAATGAGTATCTGGTGCGATGTGTAAACATCGCCAATAGGGAGACAAAGGCTGCCAGGTGTGGTGGTCACCCACCCCTCGTATACCGTGCCGGCCTTCATAGGTGCTGCTAGCGAACAACACTTGCTCCAACAAGTCTGTTAAGGCAATACGGGGGGGTCTTTGTCTTGCAGGTGATCTCTTAATGACCGAATGTCTCTGTGGTGGTGGTGGAGGGGGGGGGGGGGTCTGTGTGACGTGCAGTGTATGTGTGTCTGGTGGAGGGGGGATCTGTGTGGCTGGAGAGCGCGTCTCCGCGTCTCTCACTCATGCTGGACAAACACTCCACTGCTGCCCCTCGCTTTCATTTGCACCGCGCTGGGCGACTCGAACATGCCCCGACCACTTGGCCGCGCGCACTCGTGGGCGCCCTCCTGGCGGCTGCGAGAGCGCCGCTCGAGTCCCCGCGCGGAGGACGTTTACCTGGTTGGGGGTAGGCCTCGGCAAGGTAAGGTAAAAGTTAAAAGGTAAAAACAACGAGCCTACCTTTACCCTACCTTTTACCTTACCACAATACAATCACTCTACCCTACCTTTTACCCTTTAGCAGGTAAGGTAAAAGGTAAAAAGCAACGAGCTTAACTTCACCCTACCTTTAACCTTACCACAATACAATCACTCTACCCTACCTTTTACCCTTACCCCATACAAATTACCCGATTACAGGGTAATTACTAGGGAACTACTACACATGAACAAGGTTTATAACGGTAAATGGTAGGTAGAGCGCTTTAATAATATAGCATACTCTCGATTATTCCAATTTTACACGCTTTCTATTAACTCACTCTGTCTGTTGTCGTTGTTGTTGTTATTGTTGTTGTATCCTCAAATCTTGAAACTAAATTTTTACCCACTTCCTAATGTGGTATCGACTGCAAACTTGGTATACTTAGGTCATACTGATGACAATACTATATTCTATCATAAAAAAACATATATTCTAAAACATTATTTTTTACATGTTATGTTTCGGCTTGGGTCTAATTTTCCACGCTCAACTGACGTTGGCTGTAATTGGCCACGGCACCTTACGTTGTGGCAAGCCTCGGGGCCACTTCCTGGAGTCGTGGAGTTCTTCCATTACTCGTACATTTAATAAAAGCGTGTTTTTAATAAAGTTTGTTTTAATATTACTTATTAAATGGAGGCCACGGACTGCGCGACAGAGCTTTTAGCGGTAAACAAGGTACCGTATTTACCGGGTAATACTTCGCGCTACCTTCACCCTACCGGGTAATTCTTCCGAGCTACCTTTACCCTACCCTTTACCTTACCCCTTGTGTTCTGTTTCACGGCAGGAGTTTTGCCGCACGGCAGATGGGGGGGGGGGGGGCGTATGTACACAGGAATTTCCTGTTTTTGATGCTAATTTTGGTCACGTGACCAGGAAGTTACGATTTTAGATTTCCACTGAACCACGCGGGCGTCGGCCATTACACAGATAAGTCAAAATGGCGGCACACATCACGTCTCAGTGAAGTGAGACGCAGTTGTCCATCGTGGGACTTTGAGAAGCATTGTCTGTAAGTTTGTTTATATTCTTATAATATTGGCAATGCTGTTGTAATGTTGGAATGACCGTTATAGTGATGTAAATGCCTTTATGGTGCCGTTAAGTTGTTGTGGTAAATACGAGGCCTAGTTAGCGACGAAGCCTGCAACTTTCCTTATTGTGGATGTTACTTGTTATTTAGTAGGTCGAGTCAGACTTGTGCCCAGGTGGCTATGTTGCGATCGTGAGAGCAAAGATGACGATGTATCTCATCCACAGTTTAGTGTTATGTGTAATGCTGTACATTTGGGGTGCAGTGGGATGAATACACGATGTGCCTTTATGCAACGTACCGGCTTGTGCTCTTGTGTAGTTGTTTAGTGGTAATGTAGGGGCCTGGTCCGTCCAGGATCTATTGTTATCTAAGACAATGTTCTGATGCTGTGGTGTTCATTGTGTTGGTGTTTCCGGTTTATAACAGATGCTGTATCTGTGTTTTCTCACCAGTTTTATCTTGATAAAGTCAATAAATCACGATTGGAGTTGGACGTTCATCCTGGCTCCGAGGGTTTATTGAACGCAAGGTTATCTACTCGACTAGCGGTGCAATGCAGCGCACAGCGAGGCCGAGATACCTTGGCATGTCGACACCTTTTACCCTTTACCCTTTTACCCGGTAAAAAGGGTAAATTACCTTACCTTGCCGAGGCCTAGTTGGGGGACACAGCTCCTCGCCCCCCCCCCCCCCCCCCGGCTCCCTGGAACCATTGCTGGCGCTGTAGGGCAGCGTGGAGGTAGGCGGCCGAGTCAATGCCGCATGCGGAGTGTGTCAAATTCAGCCAAAAACCCCCCTAAACTCAGCCAAACCCCCCCCCTAAACTCAGCCAAACCCCCCCTAAACTCAGCCAAAACCCCCCTAAACTCAGCCAAACCCCCCTAAACTCAGTCAAAACCCCCCTAAACTCAGCCAAAAGCCCCCTTCATATGCGCATCTCCAGTGTCTTCCTCCTCCCACTCCCAGCCCCGCCCACTCCCCCCCCTCCTCTATCTCTCCTCCTTGGCTCCTCCCCCGTCTCTTACCTATATAACCCCTTGTTACAGCAGCTCTTTTGCCCACTTCAGCATTTGTTTCGTGCTGTGGTTGTCCCACCTGATGACGGACGCTTGTGTTGCGCCCGAAACGTCGTGATTTATTATTTTATTTCTATTATTATTTCAATAATTAGATTATTTATTTTTATTATTTATTTTTATTTTTACCTACGTGACTTTACCGAAAAAACCTAAGAGTATGCTAATTTTACCTGGCAGCCCTTTGATTGGTGGAAAACCCACCACTGCCGCAGTCGCTGCCCACCAATTACATTGGCTGCTGACATAAACAGTTTGTCTTTAGGAGCTAACCTCCCTTTTCCTGATGACGACTGCTTGTGTTGTGATCGAAACGTCGTAGTTTTTGGGTACTTTGTTATTTTCTTTGAACCTATCTACGTGAATTTATCGAAAGACCCAAAGAACATTAATTCCTGCAGTCACGAAAGCTCAAGTCAAGATTTGATTTAGGTCGTTTCGATACACGTATTCGTCGCACATTTCAGGCACGCATCCCCGACGTATACCCGGATATTGCTGTATACGTTTCCTTTGGAGGCAGTGCTATTTACGAATTTGTTAAGTTCTTTGTGCGTGTGAACCACTGCCAACGCAGTGCAACTATATAATATTCTACATTAAAAGAAAGGCGCAGTGTCTCGAACTCAATCATTTGGAGCCGCCTCGTGTCGTCTAGACCCGCCCCTACTGGTGTCATTAACTCCAAAAGGAATAAGCGCAATACGTTTTATTTGAATGTGCGGCACCTTCATAATCGTGATCCGTGTTTGCTCATTGCGCATCGTCTCTCGTTCTCGGTTCACCACTGACACTGAGGCGCTCTGTTGCGGAGTCTGGAGTTGATTGACGTTGAAGTTGCATTTTCCCGATCTCTTTCCATAAATAAACTGTCGATTCATGACGATAACTTCACTTGCAATTGAACCTTATGGAGAGACCCCGGGGTCCCGAATAAACGAAAAAAAAAATCGTAATTCATTTATTTATTGTTGGCGACTCCGTCCCACTGCGCACATAAACGCCTGGCGCGGATCATTCTGTTGTCGTGTCATCCAATCGCAGCGGCCAGGACGAATGCGCAGAGAAACGAAACTTTGAAACTTTGATTTGCGCATCGTGTAGAACTCGTCGAGATTAATAGATCGCCGTATAGTTCGCCTTCAGCAGACTTAAAATGACGTTGCAACGCAGTTTATGCGAGAGCCGGGGGCTTATGGGACCCCGGGTCCCGCCATAAGGTTCAAATGCATTTGACTCCTATATCAGTCGATGTTTACATGGTAGCGCACTCGTCACCCAACATTTGTCTCGTGTTTCTGAAATTTTATTTTGTAATTGGACTAAGATCCCGTTTAATACAATATATTCCCGAGGCGACTTTGGTTACAGGGAATGTATTATTTAGCACAGATTTGAATTTCTCACGTGACTCACTTGTTTTTGGCACTGATTTCTATTTGCGACATTGCTGCCCTTCCTTTATTTTGTGCCTGTAATTTTGGTAACTCGGGTTACTCTTGCAAATTAGGCTAGCCTGGTCTCTTGTTTTTTTTACTTGAATTTTAATTACAAACTGACTTTCATACTATTTTACAGGTGACGTATATGCAACACGCGAGTATTTTTGTACGTTATTTAAGTCATGCACATCGCTCACAAAACCTCAATATTAACCCGAATATATCATTAGCAATCTGTGGGGTCTTTATCATCTCAATATCAGATATGTTCACCAGACGTATTCATGTGAGCTCATTTGACCCTGCTCATCATCTGCTCTAAGAGAACAATGCCACGGGTCAGTGCAGAGTTTCCCAAATTAAAATCCTCACCATCCATCATGTTACGTCTTTTCAAGTTTACAAACATACTCCCCATTTAAATACATATGAACTCGTTCCACGCTGCATGCGTCCGATGATTGTTAAACACGTCCCACGCGACTTGTATAAGCAAGTCACGCTGTCTGCGTTACTTGGAGCACGTGTACAAACATGCACTATAAAGCTAATCGGATTCGTCCAGTCTAAATAAAGATTCGGAGCCTGAGATTTAAATCTTAATTGAGATCGGCTCTTCATTGACGTGACATGAAGTGGTGGGTCGCGAGGACTAGAGTTTGGGAAGCCCTGTCTTAACGAGATAATCCCACGTGCATCATTTGAGAGAAACGTGCAGCCATCTCAATATCTAATCAGACTCAATTACGTCCCCTCCTCCAGCCCATCACAGCCCAAAAGCCACACACGCCGGGCACGTTCGCTCTCCATTCCACTATTAGTTATGGGGATTCGAAGCTGCGTGCTACTCTCCTCAAAAAGGGCATTCACTTGCCATGGATGGAGCGAGCGTGGGGGGCTGTGCCTCGTTACCGCGCATGTGTTTGTAATTGGGGGGGGGGGGGGGGGCGAACGCGCACCGAGCCACCGCCTGGCTGGTCTACAATTCATTCGTTGCTGATTATGAATCAGCTGCTACGGGGAGGAGATCATTGACGATTCATCGTCATCAGGGCACATGCGCTTGTGTTCAGAGGAGAATAAAAACTCGACTGACAACCAGCGGCACGAGCGCCGGCAGGAAGAGAAGCGACGGTGACAGAGCGGAGGTGGCATTGCGTCCTCGAGGGCATGTGTGCGGATGACCCGTGACGAGTTCGCACCCCTGACCGCACGTGGATCTCGTGCTGTGGTCAAGGAGCCCCGGTCTTCGGACCGTGAGGATGAAGGGGAGAGGCGAGCGTCTCGAATACACTTCATTTGCGAATGGCCGCAAGCATGGGCGGGAGGGTTAAGGCTTGGTGGCTGGCTGCTTCGGCTCCTATCACCGTCCCGCCGACGAAGCGCGGGGCAGAACGGGCTTTGGGCAGTCGATCGGGGCCGACTTTTACAACGAGGTTTATGGGGAGACGCAGTGCAGCACCTTTGGGGAAGCGCTGTAGAGACTGTTGGGGTAGATTTATGGCGGGGCTGTGCGAGAGATTGTGGGGATTTGTGGTGTTGAGAGGATGAGCAGACTGGCACGCGGTTGACACGTGGTCGAGAGACTTGGGATGGTCTAGCAGTGGATTTAGGGGAGAAGACCCAACTTTTAGATGTGTAGTGACATAAGAAGGGAGGGGCTGCTGGGGGCTCTGGGACCCTGGGCGGGCCAGGCGCTTGGGCCCCTTGGCGCCAGGCGCTGGGTTCCCAGGCGGGTCAGACGCTTAAGCCTCTTGGCGCCAGGCGTTGGGTTCCCGGGCGGCCCAGGCGCTTAAGCCGCTTGGCGCCACCAACGGGGGGGGCTGTGTGTGCTCTGTGGGATATCTGATATGCAAATTTTTTTCTCTAACCCACCTTCCTTCTCTCTGTCTCCGCCCCCCCTGTCTATTTAAGGCCACCCCACAGAGACGATCACCCCTCTCTGTTACCTGTGTTGCTCCCGCTATGTATCTTGGTGATATCTGTCTGCTAATATGTCTGTCTATAGTTTTCTGGTTAGATTTTATGTCGCTATTTCATTATACCTGATGATGATTGCTTGTGTTGCAATCGAAACGTCGTATTCTATTATTTAATTTATTATTTTATCTTTAGACGTGACTTAACCGAAAGAACCAAATAATAATTCCTGCAGTCACGAAAGTTCTAAAATTAAGATAGTATCAGGACTGTTGGAGAGTTGGAGTGCTGTTGGATTGTAATAAAGAAGTTACCTCTACAAGTGTCTCCGGAACCCGTTACATATGCAATAGGAAGCGTTGGGGTGAAATCAATAATGATTGGGTTTTTCACGATGTGGTGAAAGTTCAAGTATGTGCAATCACCTTGGTGTTCAGGTAAACCATTTTCCAAAGCAGTGGTCCATTCCACGCGTTGATGTGTGGAATTACGGCGGAAGTAAATAAACTAGTTTATATGGCGTTGCAATTGCCACGCTGAGTTTGAAGCTTCTATTGTGGCGATGCGCGCTCGGGTGCCTAAGTTCATGATATTCCGACATGTTCCTGATGTTGAGCGACTCGTGCAGCCAGCTATGGCTGCAGTGTTTGGTGGTACATGTTGTTTATTGTGAAAATTCGGTGAGTTCCTATGATCACTTACATTTCTTGTATGGTTTTATTTTGGTGATTTCGAAGAGTTTTTTTGGTTTGGCCATGTTTGTTTTGTAGTACGGAGTTAGAATGATGGCCTTAATCTAAGATGTCTTGTGGTTGTTTGACGTGCATCCCACTGGGATTTTTGCACACAGCGTTGGTGTACGGTGCTTTTTTCTGGAATTTTAGCTGTTTTCCTGTATTTTCAGTTGTCATAGTTTGAGTTTTGTTGTGGTTGCATCCGATTCAAGAGCCGAATGGCTCGCAGGGCTATATCTAATAAATTAACTTGAAACTCATGATCATGAGTAAACCTGGTGTTCGAGTCCCTTCATTTTCCCATTTCCTGTGAGCCTGTGTCCATTTCGGGCCGAGGACAAAGTCGGCTCTGCTTTACCAGACCACCTATTTTCAGAGTTTTACCTGTCCGCAGTTGGGCATTAATTTGGGTAGAACTTTGAATAAGCTGTTGACTTCATATTTAAAAGTGGAAATGTCTGACCATGTTGAAACCGTAGACGCGGGTAGTCGCTTTTGGCGATGAGATATCTGCGTGCGGGCCGCCACAAATTTGAAACCATTGGGTTTGACAGCATAATTGGGTGTATTGTCGGAGGGCCGCACTTAAGGCCAACAACAGGGGTTCCCCAGTGGCTCGCTGGCCTTGCAATACGAACATTGGTCTATCCCCAATAAACTCTCTGATGCCGATTGTGGTTCTGCAATGCGCGTGTTGGCGAAGTCTGTGCTGGAGCACGGCCCCTTTGCCATAAGAGGGCGCTACCCCAAAGCACAACGAAAGCGTGGACGCGGTGCGCGACCAAACAACCGTAGTCCACGTTCATCCAGTTGTGATCGGTTTAATTTCAGCCGAGTCTGTCCGGGTCTATGACCCGGAAAAATAATCGCTAAATTGAAGTCCTAACTTTATTACCACCCACCGCCTGTGACGCTACGTTGTGGAATTAAAGCTGTTTGCACGGCCAACTCTGCACGCCCCCTTCACGTTTGATTACCTGCATCTTTCTGGCAAAACACGTGCGATAGGGCTTATGTGATCTTATCACGAAGGCGGAGCTGCGCATCTTCATGGTTGACTCTCGTCCCGTTGGCTGTGAATGTGAACTTTGTTCGTGTCGCGTGACTGCGGGCCTTGTGGGGAAATTTATCTTGGGAGGGGGGCCTGGCCCACCCCCACCTTCCAACCACAACTACCCCCTTCGCATTGCTTATATCACTCCCCCGTTTCGGAGATTACAAAACAATGTAATTTATATACAGCACAACATAAATGCAACCTGTATTGTGCTAAGATTTTACCTTCGTCCCCCCCCCCTAAAACACTGGCGCAGCTCTGTATTAACATTATAGAACTGGTGACATTGACAGACGAGGCGGTAATTTCTACGACGTGGGATCGTGTGTGTGAGGTCACGTTCTGGTAGAGACCCCATTAACTGATATTTTCTGAGAGCGCGCCGCGTGCCTAAATCTGACCTGGCACGTGGATAGACCTCCGCGGTTCTCTGAGTCGCTCATGAAATGTTGCACGCTGCTGGGTTTCGTCCAGAACCACTCCACCGTCATTGCCACCCGACGCGGTTAATTCAGATGTGCACGCGTTATTTTTTTATTTAACCACTGATCTATTTTTAAATCCTTTATATTAAGTTCACTTGCTTGCTTGCTTACGACCGTGCAAATCTTTCGGTCGTTTTTTAACCCACTTCCCGTGATCCAATCGAGCTGACATTTTGCACACAGACTCGTTGTGCGTGACAATGTATTTTCGTGAAAATGTTTTTCCAAAATTTTACACTTTTTGGGAAAAAATAATGCTATGACTGTGTGTGTGTGGGGGGGGGGGGTCTACTAATAGGGTTTTTCCCCTTTTTTCTGGCAACAAAACTGACACCTTTTGCAAGGAATCATGTCTACATTAACCACAATACCTGCAGTCAAATGCAAACAAAAAACAACACTGGTAATTTATGCATTGTCTTTGAAACTGATTGGTCCACACCAGAGACAGCTTTCTTTGGAGCCTCGTCTCATATGGTGTTCGACCAGATGACGCCAAAAGGCGCACAGTTCAAGACAACGCACTACCAGAGTAATGAGGGCTCGGGGTGAGCTGCTACATCATGGGACCTCTTTTGCCAATACCAAAATATACTAATAGGGGTTTCCCCCTTTTTTCTGGCAACAAAACTGACACCTTTTGCAAGGAATCATGTCTACATTAACCACAATACCTGCAGTCAAATGCAAACAAAAAACAACATTCTGGTAATTTATGCATTGTCTTTGAAACTGATTGGTCCACACCAGAGACAGCTTTCTTTGGAGCCTTGCCAGAAAAAAGGGGAAAAACCCTATTAGTATATTTTGGTACTGGCAAAAGAGGTCCCATGAAGGGGGGGGGGGGGTCTGTTTGTATGTATGTGCGTGCAAGTCTTCATCCTGGATCTGGTTGTATGTGTTTGCGTGTGTGAGTGCGTCAGACAAGGTGGCCGAGTGGTTAAGGCGATGGACTGCTAATCCATTGTGCTCTGCACGGGTGGGTTCGAATCTCACATTCGTCGCGATTTTTTTTTAAATCCTTTATATTAAGTTCACTTGCTTGCTTACAACCGTGCAAATCTTTCGGTCGTTTTTTAACCCACTTCCCGTGATCCAATCGAGCTGACATATTCCACACAGACTCGTTGTGCGTGACAATTAATTTTCGTGAACATTTTTTTCAAAAATTTTACACTTTTTAGGAAAAATAAATTTAATTTAATTACCAATTGCTTAATGGTGGCAGGCAATCATCTGACCCATAGGTGGCAGCCATCTCAAGCCAGAGGACGAGAGGACTCTAGCCGCCACGCATATAAAGGATTTATAGTGAAAAACTTAGTTTTTACGGGTTAATTTTTTATTGCTGCTCGTGGCACGTGGCGCACGCCCACGTGGAGAACGACATTCATTTTTTTGGAAATGGGTAACGCAAGTTCGCCGAGTGGTGGGTGCAATGGTTTGCACACTGCGCTCAATAAACCCGGCCACCTGCGTTTGTTACCCACCCACAGCTAAAATCAGAAGCCAGTGATATTCGAGCTGGTCCTGGTTTCTCCCTTCCCCAACCCAGACTGAGCAGTGTGGTGAAGTTTGGTTAAATAAACTCCCTCCAAGACTGACACAGCTTGAAGGCCTTTATCAGCAGTGGATTTGTGAAGCTGTAAATTGTGTACGTAATATATTCAACTGCAACAGGTACTACTTTATCATCTTGCGCTAACCGTGCTTTTCCATTGCGATGGCCGACGAATGCGTGTGTTTACTCGAGCAGATAAAGTGTTTGGCTTGGCACTCGGGCCCTGCTGCCTCCCACAAAAAGAGAGGCTGTGGTGGGTGGGGGGACCCAGCCAACAAAAACGCCCGACCACTCCGCAGAGCGGCTGGCGCCTGCACCATTTTCCAGCGAACAAACCTCTCCGCTCTGCCTCTTCTTGTTCTGAAGCGTGCTCGTTTTAATAAAGCAGCTGTAGTGCATGAAATGTTTCCATATTTCCGCCCAAGCGCAAAACACACCGGCCTGATGAGATGCTGCGACGCCTGCCTCTCTCTTAGTGCGACCCGGCGATGCGAATTGTTGTGAACTGGCTCGACTCGCACGCGAAGGCCGTTTGTGGGATATTGCGTGTGAAATGAGCGAACCTTGTAACGTTTGTAATGACACCAGGGACCTCATTTTTACTGCAGTTGCAGGGCTTCGGTCTTGAGTATTTTGTTGCTGTTGTAATATTTCATGTTTGATGCCCGTAAGATTTGTTGGACGTGATGGTAATTGCCGTTACGTTGACTATTTTGGTTAAAGTGTTGACAGTTTGCAAATAAAGTGGCATTGTTGGCAGGTTTTTAAGCTTTTAGTTGGAAAGTTGAGTCCAGTGTTGGCTTAATCCCCTCATTCAGAGTTGTTAAAAATAGTATCAATCACTTCATGGGAAGTCAATATTGGGCATTGAGAAACGATGGCAGCCATAAAATATGATTCCACGAGTGGTTCAAGTTCACCTACAAAACGTGGAAATTAGAAGGCACTCTTACTTGAAATAATTGCTACCAATATATTTTACGAGTTCACTGGATTCCACTCTAATGTCTCTATTCTTCCTCTGTAATTGTGCCGGAGTAACACCAAGCAGACAATAATAATACAGATGCTCCGGAAATTATAGGGCAAGTGAAAGAGTCTCACCTAGCAAATATTACGACAAAAATGATTGCAACGGCAAATAAGAGGGCACGGCGTGGAGATGGCTTCCAGCTCTGCGTGGCGGTGCTCCCCAGCAGAGCCCCCAGGCGGCCCTTGGTGTCCGCGACAGCTGCAAGCGATTACGAGCGCACACGGGGGCCAAGAAGGCACTCGCGGGGAAGATGGGATTCCCGGGTGGGTTGGTGGCGTCTCCCTCGCCCGTCGCGTGAACGCGATTTCGCAGGACGCCAAAGGGTGATGGCTACTCTGGTGTGACCCGCTCAGAGCCTCTCTGAGCAAACTTCCCAAACCCGTTGTCAAATGAGCAACCACACGCTGCAGGATCAATGCATCTTTGTATCCGACACTGTCATCGCTTTGTTTCTGGACCAGGCTGAGATTCCCCAAATAGCGTGCTTTCGCGCACTGCCCCATCGTGTTTCGACAATTTGCAGCGGTATACATATTTGCGATAAGTGTTTGACAGCCATTTAGTCAGCAGTAGTCAGTGCTGGAATGCATTGACTAATGCCTTGTCGGACCGGTTTTGGAGAGAACCCTATATACAAAAACACAGTTACGCCAGATGGCAATGTTTAATGCACTATCAGTGGGCCCCTCTCTTGGGACGCAGTGCAGAACAATGGAGCGATCTCAAACCGCAAAAATAGGGAAGTGCAGTGGCTCATTGCTTGCAGGGGGGGGGGGATTTTAAGAAAAAAATATTGACCATTGGCGAACAGATAGATGGAACATATAAACCTTTTTCCATAGTGTGCAAGTGATAATCGGTGTGTAACAGGATGCAGATTGGCAAGGCTATTCAACGGAAGGGTATTTTAAAGGCTCTTCACTCTTAATGTTTCTGGTAAACGTTTCAATTTGGGAAGGTACAGTGGCAGGGCGCTGTCAACAATGTGTCATTAAAAGCAGCCGATAATCCGATCTGAAAGGAGCCTTCTGAAAGATTTACCTGCACTGCGGCATTGTCCGCTGCTGCACCTGTGTCTTCAACGTACTTTGTTGTACACGATATGCATTCCTGGAAGTTTTATTTAATTCAGGGTATTTCGTACGTTCTATTTTCTGAACCGATGAGCCAGTAGTGAAATGGCGACGAGCTGAATTGGAGCAAAAGGCAGATTGTACGTGAAGGAACAATTATATAACGTGCCGTATTGTGTTGTTACTGCCTTGAGTAAACGCACGGGTGAATACGAGGACATTCTGGCAACGCTAAGCCTGGCCTATCGTTCTGTCCACCACTGACTGTGAGATGTCGACCCGCGTAAGGCAAACCATATATATTCCGTTTTGGCGTGCGGCGTGAAACCGGTCTGGGGTAGGGTGTCCGCCATACGGCACGGGGCATCGTGCTGCCCTTTGTGGCACTCCTCCATGCAGGAGCGCTGCGCTGTGGGCAGCAGGGCGGGCCGCTGGCGCCGTGCCATTCGCATTGCATCAAGATCACGAGCGTCGTCTTAAAGAAAAAAACATCTCCCTGAAAGCCACTGCTGAATCCTACCAGATGTGTGAATTCCAGCACGCTCGAACGCGCCCTGTCCGAATGTGGCTGCCTGCATGTTAATGGCTTGAAAAGTAATCTACATTTACAACTGTGAATTTGAAGAAATGTAGCAACGTTGCGTTATGAGGTCTGGGCGCTCAGCCAAATGCTTGTTATGAGATTGTTCGCGCTTGGGCGTTTGTTCTGATATATATAATTATAAAGGCCTTTAAAAGTTTTTAATTTATAAAATGCCAAGGCTTGTTTTGTATTATGTATTCTTGCATTGTAAATTGTTTTGCACTCGGAAAAATTTGTGCATTTTGGTGTATTTTCACCCAGCTTTCTTTTGAAAAAGAGCCTTCTGATCTCAACGGGTTCTTGGTTTTAAAATAAGAACAATCGTTTGTTTGTCGCCAATTTCAGGCATTGCGATACGGCACAATATGGTCGGCAATGCCAAGTCCGGCCTATCGCTATATCCATTGCTAACTTGAGGTGTCGGCCTTCGTTCGGCAAACCATGCCCATTGGGTTTCCGCGTGGGATCTCAACTCGCGGTGGGCGGCTGGTGTTGCGATGCGGCACAGGGATCGCGTCGTACTGTCCCTTTCTCTCCTCCAGGAGCCGTTCCCTGGGGGCAGCAGCAGCACGGCGCAAATAAGGGACTGGCCAAGCATCCCAAAGCAATAACCTCTTGTGAAAGATGACTGGGAGGCTCAACTTTGTGCAGTCTGGGATATATTCGGTGAAATAAAGGACGGTTGCGTTGCAGGACTGTGACTAACCCAAAAACACATTCCTGCAGAGCAAGCTGGTAGGAACGTTGGGTTGCTCGGTCAATGGCCAGGGTCAACGGCGGCGTGGTGTATTCCGCAAATATGGCCGACTGTGAGGGCGTTGAGTTTTATAAGGGCACCACGGGGTGACCAGCCCCTCTCCACCCAGCCCCACCCTCCCCACCCAGCCCCTCCCCACCCAGCCCCTATCCACCCTCACCACCCAGCCCCTCCCCTCTCCACCCAGCCCCACCCCTCCCATTTTTGGATGCACGACGGACGGACACAATCATCCCCTGTGGGCTGGTGTAACCAGGAGGTTCCTACCAGTAAAACCTCTATTATGGAGGACTGTGAGCCCTGGGCTGAGGCTTTCATTCGGAGTGAATGGATCACGGCTGATCTGATCGTTTATCATATTTCATTTTCTTAAGAGTACCAATCTACCCTCCATGGCACATGCGATTCACTGACGTAACTTATGCAAACATCGTCTTTGAGCGAATCTATCGTGCTTACGCAAGATCAATGCAATCACTGCAATTGTAAATGTACACATGTAATGTCAGCCCTTTGCAAGGAGACATGCAGGGACATACAGCGAGGGAAAAAAAGTATTTCATCCCCTGCTGATTTTGTACGTTTGCCCACTGACAAAGAAATGATCAGCCTATAATTTTAATGGTAGGTTTATTTGAACACTGAGAGACAGAATAACAATAACAAAATCCAGAAAAACGCATGTCAAAAATGTTATAAATTGATTTTCATTTTAATGAGGGAAATATGTATTTGATCCCCTCTCAATCTTTTATACAGGTAACGAGCTGAGATTAGGAGCACACTCTTAAAGGGAGTCCTCCTAATCTCAGCTTGTTACCTGTATAAAAGACACCTGTTCACAGTAGCAATCAATCAATCAATCAGATTCCAAACTCTCCACCATGGCCAAGAACAAAGAGGTCTCCAAGGATGTCAGAGACAAGATTGTAGACCTACACAAGGCTGGAATGGGCTACAAGACCATCGCCAAGCAGCTTGGTGAGAAGGTGACAACAGTTGGTGCGATTATTCGCAAATGGAAGAAACACAAAATAACTGTCCATCTCCCTCGGCCTGGGGCTCCATGCAAGATCTCACCTCGTGGAGTTGCAATGATCATGAGAACGGTGAGGAATCAGCCCAGAACTACACTGGAGGATCTTGTCAATGATCTCAAGGCAGCTGGGACCATAGTCACCAAGAAAACAGTTTGTAACACACTACGCCGTGAAGGACTGAAATCCTGCAGTGTCCGCAAGGTCCCCCTGCTCAAGAAAGCACATATACATGCCCGTCTGAAGTTTGCCAATGAACATCTGAATGATTCAGAGGACAACTGGGTGAAAGTGTTGTGGTCAGATGAGACCAAAATGGAGCTCTTTGGCATCAACTCAACTCGCCGTGTTTGGAGGAGGAATGCTGCCTATGACCCCAAGAACACCATCCCCACCGTCGAATATGGAGGTGGAAACATTATGCTTTGGGGGTGTTTTTCTGCTAAGGGGACAGGACAACTTCACCGCATCAAAGGGACGATGGACGGGGCCATGTACCATCAAATCTTGGGTGAGAACCTCCTTCCCTCAGCCAGGGCATTGAAAATGGGTCGTGGATGGGTATTCCAACATGACAATGACCCAAAACACACGGCTAAGGCAACAAAGAAGTGGCTCAAGAAGAAGCACATTAAGGTCCTGGAGTGGCCTAGCCAGTCTCCAGACTTTAATCCCATAGAAAATCTGTGGAGGGAGCTGAAGGTTCGAGTTGCCAAACGTCAGCCTCGAAACCTTAATGACTTGGAGAAGATCTGCAAAGAGGAGTGGGACAAAATCCATCCTGAGATGTGTGTAAACCTGGTGGCCAACTACAAGAAACGTCTAACCTCTGTGATTGCCAACAAGGGTTTTTCCACCAAGTACTAAGTCATGTTTTGCAGAGGGGTCAAATACTTATTTCCCTCATTAAAATGCAAATCAATTTAGAACATTTCTGACATGCGTTTTTCTGGATTTTTTTGGTTGTTATTCTGTCTGACTGTTCAAATAAACCTACCATTAAAATTATAGACTGATCATTTCTTTGTCAGTGGGCAAACGTACAAAATCAGCAGGGGATCAAATACTTTTTCCCTCACTGTATTTTCTACATCTGGCCCTCATTAGCAAGGCGCTATTGTTGAGACTCGCGAACTTGTTGGTGTCAGTCCAGTTTTATTGATATTTATATTTAAAAAAATTGAACACCTGTTAAAAATGTAAGTTTATTTAAATTTCAATGAAATCCTTACCAATGCGGTTCCCGCCGTTGGTCTATTAGCAGAGCTTGTTAATCACCCGCCGCCCAGTGTTATTATTGCCTTGTTTAATACGCTCACGTACGCTCGAGCAGTGATCCCATAACAAACTTGGCAGCGAGAGCAATCGTTTAGAATGGTACCTGCTGACTCTACACCACACACGACTTGAATTCCCTTTCCATTTGTTGCTTCAATGGAAAGTAGCAAATGAGCAGAATTCCCACCTGTGTCTGACTTGAAAATGCCAAAACAATTAAAGGAGTGTTTTTTTTCTTCTTCTTTTTCTTCTGCCTCCGTCAGGCGCCGTGACGAAGTGAGTGGTGAACACGTTCACTGGTCAAGCGCTGGCACAGGCCCCTACATTCATCGTGGACCTGGGGAATCCCAGATGCAGGGGAAACTCGCTACACTGATCACGCTGTGGTTTTTCCTGATCTAATTTCCTGTCCGTGGGCTGCACCAGAGTCCTCGCGCCAAGTCCGCTTTGGCACGAGCCTTGTATTGAGATCATGTTTGGGGGCAGTGATGGTCATCCTTCCTTCTCAGGTTATGGCCATCACTTATTCTCTTCCGTGAGTCACGGCGTGAAAGTGTGCCCCCCACCCCCTTAATTTTGACAGCACAATTATTTTCTCAGCACCGGCTCACTGTAATTGTCGCAACGCGCAGGGCAAACGGCGCGTCCACCCGCACCTCCGATTAGCACCGGTTGGCTAGGTGCGGTGCGAAAGAAGTTCAACGTACATACGGTACCCTTCGGGTTTTGCCGATACTGTGCGTGTACACGCACACGACGCCATGCTGGAGGACAGCTGTTTTTATTTCAACACATTGCGAAATTGGCGCGTCTACTTGGATAGAGCGCTCCACGCAGTCAAGCTGCGGATTACGATGGCTGCTGCTGCTGCAGGGCACCACTGCTGCCCTACTTGTTTGCCCAGGAAACTAACATAGCTGCCAGGCACGTGTAAAGCACGAGGCATCGCTATCAAGACGTCAGAAGGCTTGCATCCACGGACAAAACTCACGGAATCTTAGCGCGGTGCAACGATGTGCGGGGGGGGGGGGCTTGATATTTGAAAGCCTAATAATCAGTTTAAAATAATGTCTTGCGCTTGTTCTCGTGCGAGCTAAGCGGAGGCCGGAGTGAGTTCTGCTGCCTGAGTCTCTGTGCCTCGGCAGTGCGGAGTAAATGAATACGTACAAAACTAGGAATCTGCACAGTTTTTATTTTTATTATTTTGTGGAAAATATTTTGCAAGGCTGACACGGTCCACAGGCGGGGGTGTCCAGGGGTTGTGTTTACGGCTGCTTTTTCGACGCTGCATGGCAACCGAGCTGCAGCAGTCCGGTCAGCAGCGCTGGCCGTCTCGGCAGTTCGTCAAAGCGCTTCAGGGGTGGGTGGCTTTGCCAGGTGCCACCTAAAACGCTGCCCATCCAGCGAGTCGCCAACCGATGATTCAAACCACTAACATGCCAGCACATCGTACCCACTCAAACAACCACACAATTATAACCCCCCCCCTCCCCCCGTGACCAAACACCAACTCAAACACCTACACATGCCTACACAATCACTCATCCACATACCCATAAACCCTACGCGCACCGGTGCACAATTTTCCTGCCACGTAAATGCTTCTAGGGTGCGGTTGGGTATCGCAAGATAACTGTGATCACACTGCTCTAACACTTGGCGTACACCAATGTCCACACGGCAAATACGCCTCACGGGAGGAGTGGATGGTTTCGGGTGGAGCAGAGAGAGAGAGCGGTGAACGAGACGTGGCGGGAAGTGGGTGCGTGGATCATCTGTGTCTCTGCTAATAATAGTGTACTCCTCCTCGTGGATGAGAGGGCGGGTCGACCTTGAAGGTTTTACAGGGACGCCTCCAGCTCCCACCTCTTCCTCCACGCCTCCACGCACCTATTTCCTTTCCTTCCTCCCTCTACTTGCCTCCTCACATCGCCAGTGGTGCCCTGGGACACCACGAGTTCATCGTTGGAGATTCTTTGATCATAATAATATGGTTGCTGAGCACAACACTAAATTCCCAAATTTTAAGGCGGGCAGCAACAAACAGCACTCGATAATGGACCAAGAGTTTGTACGTTTCTTTATTTGAACAATATTATAATGGAAACTTCTGAAAATAGATGATGGGAGGGAATTATAATGTAGATCATTGCGAATAAAGATCATAGTTGTGACTTGCAGTGTGGGGGTTGAGCGCTGTATGGATGCGAAGAAACGGTCACTTGGTTGACAACGTCCAAACAGACAACAAAACACCGTGCGAGATATAATCTCAAAGAATTAAGAAGTTTAAAGTTGTACACGCACGTCCGGACAAAGCCATTGTTCCATTCCAAGAAGTGTGCATCTCGAGGCCACAGTTCAGGGTGGCTCCTTGCTTAACTCTTCCCGAGCCTCTCCTCTCCATCTCCCCCTCCATCTCAAACACACATACTCTCTCCACCCGCTCCATAGCCCCCCACCCCTACCCCATAGTAAGGAGGGGGACCTCCCTCCCCCGCATCAGCTCTGCTCGCTCGAAATAACGCGACGCCGTGATGAGCGCGTCTGACCGCCTCCCCTCGCCCCGAGGAGGAGGGGACACGGGGTTGAGAAATCGGGCGTTTGTTCAATGCGCGCAGTCGCCTGTTCCTCCGGGTGAGTTACCGTTTTGTCCGAATGTTTCATTGTTTTCAGGCTGAGTTGCGATTGTTTAATAATAATAATTATTATTATAAAATAAGCGTCTGTGTGTGCGCTGGCGCATGGTTCTATGCAGATTTTTGAAAGTTTAATTACAAAGCATCCCGCACGAGCATTTTAAAGTCATTGGTACGGACTGGTGATCAGGGCCATGTGTGGGATTGTGGTTGAATTGGGGGCCCTACGAATCGGCGTCTTTGGTGCTGGGTGATTTATTTTTCATTGTTACCCCTTAATATTTGGATGATAATGTGGTGATGATTTGTATTTTTTTGTAAGTAGATAAGCCGCCCTTCAGAATGATTTCCCTGTGACCCACTTTCGTTGGTTACTCGTGTCTCCTGCAGTTAATTAATACGTGAAATGAATCCCAGTTTTATCTGGCGCGATTGGGCAAGCTTCATCGTCAGACAGGGAATTAATCAAACCTGTACATGACGACAATTGGCTGCGGAATGGCTCTGCCAGTGCCACATTGCCGTGTAAATGAAAAACCCGACTTGCGTGCCTTGGATAAAGATTTATATATATATAAAACTTTCACCGTACATTTCCAGCAGTATTCGCGTTATATTTACAACTGATTCCTAATCAGAGGGACCTATACTAGAGAAAACTACGTCATATCGAGGGGACCATCAGAGAGATGGAACTAAACGAGTATAGAAGATACCCGAGAGAGGAATTATACACATGTATACAGTCCTGCTGTATGTCTTTCATTTGGGTTGATTGCGTTGACCATACTTCACCCCACTGGCGGTCAGTGCGAGTTGATGGCTCAGATACCACTCACCGCGGATGTTACACGTGGCCGGGAATCTAACTCGAGTTGCCAGGTGTTCATAGCACGCCACTTCGCCACCGCTACCCTCCCCCTCTGTCCAGATAGAGGAACTGTACTGGCGACTAAGTCGCGTTGATCCAGGTCACTTGCAAACGAGACGACGCTGGGGTCTCTTGAATTTGAGTTCTCACCCAGTTAAACAAAATGAACTTGACTTGAGTATTGGCTCCCAGGCACGCACCAGCTCGTTTGAGATAAGATCTATGCTGACGTGGTTTAGTATCGGATCGCGTTCATCATTTTATATACCTGTTATAGTACCGTACTTTAAGGGCCCGACGCAAAAGATCACTCGCATCGATTTTCCACGAAAATGCGTGTCAGTTAAATTTCTTTCGCACCGCACGAAGCCAACCGTGCGAATCGTCGTGCGCACAGAGGTCTCGGAGTCGCGGGCGTGAGAAGATCGCGAGAGAGCGGCGAGGACGAACGCGCGAGACGAAGATGCTGCGACCCGTGCTCCGGGAGACGCTGCCCCTCTTCTGCTCAGTGCTCGCCCTGGCCGGGATGATGATTGTCGCCGCGGCCGCGCCGCCGCCTCCTCCCGGTGCGCGCCAAGCCCTGCAGCACCCCCTGCGCTCCCCCAGACTCAGCCCCCTTCACGCCGCGAGGCTCGGCGCTCAAACCAGCTCGCGGGTGGTGCCCGGGGCACAAAGCGCGCGGAGGCAACTATCGGACGAGCCGCTTCGACACGGACTATGGCCACGGGCATCAACGTCGTCGTCGTCAGCTGCAGCAGCAGAGTCACTGGGTCGGCACGATGGGAAGACCGTGAAGAGACCCTTAGCGTCGGCCGAATCGCGAGCGCTCGGCGCTGTGCTCTCCAGAGTGTCCAGGGCTCGGCTCAGGGAGTCTCGAGGGAAGACTTCGCTCAGAGGAGAGGGAGGAGGAGCCGGAGGAGCCGGAGGATCGCCGAGTCCCTCCCACCGAGCGAGGATCGCGCAGCGTCGCTTCACCCCGACAGAGAGCCGCGCCGCCACGACCGAGCCAGATTCCAGCTCGGGTAACGGGAGCGCATCGTGCTGTTGAGCGTGTGGATGATGACGATTGTCTTGTTTTGTCATTGAGTCAGCATTATTGATTACATACATTTGTTCAATATTAATTGTTGTCAATCGATTTACCCTCTGCGGCATCAGCTGAAGCATCATCAGCTGGATCATCGCCAGTTGAATTTTAATCATTATTGGCTGACTCATCATAATCAGTTTCATCGTATTGGTTGAAGAACCATCGCCAGTTATAAGCACCAAGTTTCATTCGGCTATCACCGTGATTATTGGTTGAACGCGTGTCGCAGGGCGCGCACTTTTAACGCGCGCGTGGAGGCCCCAATGAGCACGGCTTGTGGGTGCAGTGCGCATGGGAATACGCACCTAAGAGAGAGTCGTGATAGGTCCCCGCGCTGTGTGCGCGAGAGGGAGAACTCACTGCAATGTGTGCGGCAGCTGAGCATCTGACATCCGCACACTTCATTCAATATCCGACCCATGGACCGTATAGTATGGGCCATATCATACACCGCTGTAGTTTGCGCTCCTTCAATGGAGGACGAATCGCAAAACTGCACGAAGGAACTCTTCTGAAGCCCTCTCGTACCAATCAGACCTTTACATTAGCGTTGAGCTCTTGAACACATTGCCATACGCATCATGAGAGTAATGCAATTCTGTACTGATGATGTATGCGGCGCTCCATCTCCACAGGTGGGTTCAACTGTGAACTCGTCCGCATGTGTCCGTGTCCGAGGCCGCGAAGATCCCCGTTAAATCCCCGAATTACGACACAGGGAGGCTTCAACGAATGCGCGCATTATTTTGCGGGCGTGCACGACACGTGTGCCCGTGCGGCGCGCTCTGTTCTAGACGTCTCTATAGCGCAGACTGCCACAGCACTCTATAGTGCGTGATGTTGTAGTACTTGCGAGTGTAGACTCTCTGTATAGGACTGTACCAGTCAGACACCCGAGTCAGCGTGAGCGGAAGGTCAGCGTTCACGCAACCTAAGTGGTGAGCAAAACATTTTTGTCTTATTCCCCAACTTTATTTCAATTGTGTTCTTGGCGTGACGCCACGTGCGCTCCATTCGCAACGCTCGCAGCGAGTAGTACATCACCGCCTTGTTGTGTCAGAGCAGAGTCCCGGAGGATGATGTCATGTACTTGCTTCTCGGGTTACTTCAGTCGGCCTCTTTATCCACTCGAGAAACGATCCTTCTAGTATCCTCTGCAAAGAGTGTTCGTCGTGTATGTATGTACAGTACGTCCCTCTGTTGATCTTATTTTGCCCCGTACGTTAGCCAACCGTGTTGAACGGAGGTGCGGGGGAAGGACGTAATGAAAATGAACAAAAATCTGATATAAAAATGCAGTTTTCAATCTAGATTTAAAAGTGCATAGTTACAGTAGCTTCCTAGTATCGGACGGAAGAGCATTCCAGACGGCCGCAGAGCGCATCTGAAAGCGCGCGATGCAGTGTCCGTCTCCTCGCAATGGTTAATCCATTATCAGAGCCAGATGAAGCGTGAAAACAAATGAAAACTTTAGATTTTTCTCTGCAGCCATTGGTTGTGACAGGCAGGAGACGATCACCATCACCTCGCTAGACCTGAGGACCTTGTTTAACATGAAGCGACTGAACCCGGATCTGAGCACATGCTCTCAGTGGTGCTGGCGCATTGCTCTGACGGGGAAATTTTGAACCTCGTGAGTTATGCATTCACCTCGGACAAAAGTTCAGCCTCAAATGTACTTGAAACGACAAAGCTAGGATGCACAAAATACATTTTAATGTAACCATGTGAGTTCATTGTCTTCACGCAATCCAAAACGTTTTGCAGACATTTATCAACATTTATACCGTGTATCAAAACCCATAAGGCCTCATGTGTGCAGTGTTAAGAGGGGCACTTCATGCGTGGACACTCATAAAGCCGTGAAGGAAGGAATCACGCGGAACTGGCACAGAACTGAGTCGGTCGCGTATGACTTTGCATCCGGCCCAGATGCGCTCCACACGGGAAACTCTTCCGTTCACCTCAAGGCGAGGTCGCGATCGCCTTGAGATCGTGCCACGTGGGCAGCAGATGTCCATATCAGCATTAACATCTCACCGGCTTGTGGCTCGCGGCGTCGCCGCGCGGGTCGAGTTGTAAGCCCAAAGGAGCGCGAGCCCGGGCGGATGCGTGGCTCTATTGTGAGAGGCTTTATGGAGCCAGACGTGGAGCACGAGTTGATGGCTCTAACGTGGAGCCGCCAAACGCGTGGGACTTCGTGGCTAGGGACTAGGCAGCTGCGAATTAGGGGGCCCGCATGGCCCCACGGAGAAAAATCAAATCGGGCCGAATGTATTCCTCGAATTTTCTGACGCCATAATTGTTTTGAGTTTAGAGAACGTGTGTCAGGGATGATGGGCGGTGCACGGGGCGGGGGTAGCGGTGGGGGGTCGGGGGCGGTTGGGAGGGGGAGGGTGTGAATAGAGTTGTGGCTGCCCATCACATACGTTAACATTAGCTGCCCCGCCCATGCTGCTGACATTTGGGCTACGCCCATTTCAAACCTTTCTCAATGGTTTGCCTTTAGAAGCGAACCCCCTTTTCCTGATGACGACCGCTTGTGTTGCGATCGAAACGTCGTAGTTTTTAAAAATATTTTCTTTGAACCTATCTACGTGACTTTTCCGAAAGACCCAAAGAATGTTAATAGAGTTGTGGCCCTGGAGTGCGCAGGGCCTCGATGCGAGCAGCGTGAGAAGTATGGGGCACGTGCGGGACCAGCTCAGCCGCCGTGGGCTGGGACACTGGATCCATGCCGGCGCTGGACCAGCACCCTCGCTAATGGCCGTGGGAACACGGCACGTGTGCGCCCGGTGTCCCTGGCACTGTGCCTCCGGGGATGTCTGGCCTGTGGCGCTGGAGATGAATACTGCGGTGGAGTGGAGCATCTGCGCGCAGGCGTGCATGTTTTACATCAGTCGCTCGTGGATTGACATCGAGGCTGCAATGTTTATGTTTTAACAGTGGCCAACTAATATTTGGAACAATTCGCAGTCTTCATGTAGCCAGCTTAGAGCCCAATGAGACCAACGCATTTTACAAGACGCGCGTACATTGGTAGAGCTGTCAAGAGCACCCTCTTGTAATCCATTGATGTTTGATTGTATTTAAAAATATATTAAATGTTTGCTATTTATTTGGAATGTCGCGACCTCTAGGGGCAATCGGTTTCAGGTGAGCCCATTAAATTACATGCAAGACATGAATCGACTCGTACATGCGGGATTCGATCACGTGTACCGTGAGCATCACGATCAATTACGATCGATGGTTCGTTATACGGGTAATATATGAGTAAAATGTAATAATTTCAATAACAATGCAAGGCATCAATTAACGATGTAGAATAAAAACAGATGAACATTGACACGCATGACGAACCGGGTGTGTTAACATCTTAATGCAAATCTACTCCATTGTTAAATTATACGTACATGTACAACGCCATAATAGCATGCGTATCCCCTTTAGGCGACTTCAAAACTCGCTGCGACGGCGCAAATTCTCACTTACTCTATGGGCTTGCCCCAGTGACCTCGGAGATTCTGCATTCTGCATTCCCACGGCCCGCGTGCGTTGCGTCGATCTAATTAGTGGAGCCGTGGCCGAGCAGGGGCCCTCCACTCCCAGAGGGTGCGATCACTTGGATGGCCGTGGAGCGTGCATCGCGTTTCACTGACCCCCGATTCACCAGCAACCCGGTTCGACTCCCCGATGCAGTCGATCTTGACACGTAGGTAGGCAAACAGATGTGCCTCATAATCCATCGCTTCCATAACTCACGTCCGGAGGGATGCAAAGCGGTTAAGTTGACTGATAAATACTTAATGCTAGTGTATGGTTAGTGCGGGTTTGCCTGTGCGTTGAGATATTAATATTAATAAATTGCCAATTTCTCCAGAGCTAAATGCGTCACGAGTGCAACTGCTTTGGTCAAGGGGGCATGTGAATAAGGATGTTCGGTTCTGTTCTTTGTGCATCTATTGTATTTGTGTGTGGCACAGTGGTTAGCGGACTGCGAGTTCGATTACGGCTCACGACCAGTAAAACTGAGGCACATATTTGAATCGGTCCTGGGCACCCCCTAGGTCGACTCAGATTTCGATGTGTACTTGGTGCGGTGGGGAGACACGGACGGATGGGTCTTGTGTTAGCCACCTTCCTCCTGTGGCGTGTCGGCCTTCATAGGTGCTCGCTAGCAGCACTTGCTCAAACAGTCTGTTAAAGACGACGCGGGTGATCTTCGTATTACGCGTAACCGTTCGAGTAGCCTGCGTGTGCGTCATTTGGTCAGGCGCGCGTGGACGTCAACAGGAATTCGCAGCGGCGAGGTGGCACAGTGAGGGGAGCAGGGTGGTGGTGGTGGTTTATCTGCCAGCCGTCTCAGTCAGCCAGCACGTAACACCTGAGCCTTCGCGATAATCTATGACGCGACCTCAAAGTGCACGCGCGCTGGCACGAGCACCGTGTCGCGAATGTTGGCCGTCGTCGCCGCCGTCGTTGTGTGCGAGTTTGAAATTGTTGCGTGCGTGTGCTGCGCCGCGTGTCGACGCACAGGGGGCTGCCTGGACGCGGGCAGGTGGTGGGCCCCACGCGAGCGCTGGGAGCGCGTGTTCCAGGGCAAGCGACTCGAGTGCACCTGCCTGGGTGGTCGGCGCGTTCACTGCAGGGCGCTCCGCTCGGGTCAGAACCCTCCTCCCCACCCCATCCATATCCCGGTTGCACACTCAGCACGGGTCATCCTCGGCTCCCACCCAACACTCGTCATTTGCAACATCCTGCCGCGGGATGCGCGGTGTAGTTGCCTAAGGGTTAGGGATTAACGTGAGCCGGGTTTGTTTGGGGTCGACCAGCCGGAAATATTTTACACGCCCGGCACACCACGTCCAGTACAAATTTCACTATGCTTGTGGCTGCCAATCACGTGCTGCCTACCTTCTTTCAGAGTTCCAATGACCCAGAAAATATTCAGTGATAAATTAAGCCCTGTTCAAGAACAAATTACTCAGAGTACAGCCAATCTTGTTAGATCTAATAAATAAAGGCAGATTTTGAGTCTGGTATCTAGATGGGAGGCTGTCGGGGAATACCAGGTGGTGTAGGCTGGGGTTCCGAGAGATGTAATTGAGATAGTGTTGGAAGTGGGGTTGGTAGATCATGCAGAGATGGAGGCCACTGTTGGAGTAAGAAACGTAAACGCAGGGCAATGAGGTGCATATAAGAGTGTGCATAGCAAGTTGGTTTCTGACAGGCTGTGTGTGGAGATTGGGGTTTATCCCCGCGCATGTGTAGGTTTGATAAACTTCCATTTATTCTGTGGAAAAAATATTTGCAATAAATCGGTCGGACAATATTCTGGAAAAAAAAACATGCCTTGCGGATCAGTGAGACTTTTTCACGTCAGAATGTTGGAGGTGGAACCTGTGAACAATGATGAGCAATGAAAATCTGCGGATACATTTCGATTTTTTCCAAGAACATAAATCAAAGTATTGAAATGTAAATACAACCAATCACCCAAATTCTTTACGCTTATATTTATTTAGCTTTTTTAAAATCAACAAATCATGAGACTTTAATTGTAAGAACATTTTCGGGGGCTTCCGCAGATTTGTATTTATTGGCATCGGTGATGAGGAGTGGTTGTCAGTGGACTGGAACGGACAGCAGAAGCAGAACCGGCAGTAGTGATAGCCAGGGTTTTCTGGGTTTTAAGCATGCTCGGAAGAGCACGCCGAGCAGCACCTTCTCCACGTGATTTAAAATCAATGCCTTCATGGATTTTTTTACACCAGTCTAGGATTTCTTCCAAAATACACTTCTACGGTGGCCCGTTACCCCCCCCCCCCCCCCCCGGGAAAATAATCATTGGCCAGGACGTGAACTCCTGTTGGCTACCGCGTAGTGTCAAAATTCGGGGCTCTAGATATATTAATTTTTCTCCATTTTCATTGGCGTTGTGCACCCCTTTATCATTATTTACTCAAGACATCCTCAAGACTCTCCTTCAGGAACGTCCTGATCGGACATGTTTGGTGAATTTAAGATTGACTATTTTAGCATGTGGGAAGAAACCTCTTAGCATCTGGACAAATCCCATTCAAACGATTGGATAACACAAATATACACACGTAGGTCGGCAACCCGCTCGATGTACTTACCTCTGCAGCTGACCTTGCTGCATTAGAGGTTATTTGTCTCAAATTAACCACTAACCCTGAATCCAAAGTGCAGTATTACAGTTGTACAATGTAATGAAAATACTATGCTACGATGAAACAGTGCTGGCACCCTTAATCGGTAACGCTAACCCCAAACCTCTTCCCAACCCCATCCCTAACCCCAACCATGTCCCTAGCCCCAACTCCATCCGTTAACGCCTCCTTTTGACCCCCTTTCTCCCATTCGTAGTTATCTCATGCCCATTAATACGGCAATCACCGAGGCCAAAGGAAAACTGGTCAGCAGCAACACCGTCGTTTTTCATAGTCATAGTGTTTGGCTGCCACGCTGAGGGGCAGTCCAGCTCGGTGACCTCCTGAATGCCCCCCCCGCCGCCTCGTACGTGTGCACTCAGAGGACACCCAGGCAGGCAAGGGCAGCCACGTAGGAGGCGCGGGCAGCTCGGAGGGCGACGCATGCCGCGACACGGCACTCTCGCGCTGGTTCTCCGTGGGCCAGGCGTGGGAGAGGCCCCACCGTGGGTGGATGCTGCTCGACTGCCGGTGCATCTCCAAAGGCAACATCCACTGCAGCTCCCGCAGTGAGATCCGCCGTTTCACCGACATCGCCACCGCGCACCGACAGTTTTGCTTTTGCCGTCAAATCTTTTTTTCTGCGGGCACTCGGTCCATTCGTGTGTTTGTACGTATGTATGCACGTTTGTTTGTTTGTTTGCCTAACACAGCCATTAGCAATGGCAACAATAAACAATGCGACTTTGCCGTGCGTTGACAAAGTTGAGCGCCAAATGTGCCACCACTGCTGCTGTATGTACAGTACGTTGAACTTCTTCACACCGTACGTTGCCAACCGTGCTAATCGGAGGTGCAGCTGGTGTTACCACCGCTGTTGCCGCTGCCACTGCTGACGAGGCCGTTCCTGCTGCCGCACAGATCGCTGCAACGACGCTGCGACTCGCCGCTCGTACCGCGCCGGGGAGCGCTGGCAGAAGCGCGACTCGGCCGGGGTGGCGCTCCTCTGCACGTGTGGGGGGAACGAGCAGGGCCAGTGGACGTGTGTGCGCAAAGCTCCTGGCGCAGACCCGGAACAGACCCGGACCACCCTGGGGAATCCACAGGGCCGCAAGCAGCAAGGTGCGCGGTAGAGTCAAAGAAACGTGATAAAGGGAGCCGCAGTACGATCGGCTTTGATGGTTCAGGGACGGGGATAGAATGCGTTCGCCAAGTGTGTGCACAAATTGCGGAACTTGTCTTGTCTTGTGCATACAAATGGTGAACAGATGATGTGCAATGGAACTGGCAAATTATCATAATGATGACATATATGGAACTGTGGGATGATCATGATTATCATCATTGCCGTGATTATCATCATCATTATCACGATCATGAATTGATACCGATGACATAATTAATATCCCTGACCACAGTGAATGCTCCAGGAGGCGGTGTGACGAACGATGAGGTAGAGGAGGGAGTGGGCACCGAGGGTCCTGCTGCCTCACCGCGCGCGACCAGCGGGAGTGAGGCGGTGCCGGAGGCGGCCGCGGAATCTGGAGCCGAGGGTTCGGACCCGGGCAGGGTCCGCAAGGTGGTTACCAGGGACCAAGCGGGCGGCGGTGCGGACAGGCGCACGCGGTGTCGCCTTGGCCGTGGTGTGGAGTTCGTGAGCGGCCAGCGCTGGACGCGGGCCCAGGGTCAGCACCGCGAGATCTGCAGCTGCTCCGCGGGAGGCGAGGCCAAGTGTGTTCCGCTAGGTATACACGGTGAGACGCACGTTCACACGCATCCACAGTGTGAGCACTCATGAACGCTCCGTCCCCGTTTAGCCTTGTAGATTGTTGAGGCAAGGGATGTCAGCGAGCAGCTGCGATGGTTCGGCGAATGCCAACGGTATGGCCAGCAACACGCCTTTGTCTCCCCATTGCCGATGTTTGCACTCTGCACTTTCTCAGACTGAATCGACCTAGGTGGGAAGGCTTGTTATATACAGGATGATAATGACTCGCTACGGCTATTAGCCATGACCGGGAATCAGACTCACGAGTTTTTCTTGCTGTGGTTGTCACACCTGATGATGATTGCTTGTGTTGCAATCGAAACGTCGTGATTTGTTTCAATTTTTTTCACCTACGTGACTTTACCAAAAGAACCAAAGAGTATGGATCCTTGCAGTCACGAAAACCTCAAATCTAGAACAAACTCACAAGGTTCACAGCGCGTGAACCACCGTCGTTATCAGCCATGATCGATCGGCTGTGAGGGCTTCCCAGCAGGTTTCTTTATCGTCCTTGGACGTGAGGCCGTATGAGCGCGAGTCTGAGCTGATGGGCGGTGCTGCGGATGCAGGAGTGGCACGTACGCGGGGAGGGAACGCCGACGGGGATCCCTGCGTTTTCCCCTTCGTGTTCGAGGGGATGGCGCTGTGGGGCTGCACGGCACGGGGCCGCACCGACGGGCGCCAGTGGTGCGGCACCACGAGCAACTTCGACCGCGACAGCAGATACACGTACTGCGTGGACGAAATGGGTACCAGACTCTCCACCATCATCTTCATCATCATCGTTGTTGTCATCCAACTCTGGCTCAATTACTCATCGTCACTTTGATACAATTTTTTTAATTCTTCATAACATGATCATCATCAACATCATCCTCCACCTCTGTTACTTATCATGATAAGTGAAATATAATTACGTCATCATCATCTTCACCATGGCATCCATCTGTTGTCTATTGGCGTCAGAAAGACCACAAACAAAGTGAATAAGTGAACATGTTAAGATTCATAGTAGGGAAAGCAAATGGCGAGGATGATTGTGATGACAATGTTTACAACGGCGGTGATGACGACGGTGATGATGGCGTTTGCATGCCGCGGCTGCGCACGCAGAGATGCTGGTGCCCTCGCAGGGAGGGAACTCGCACGGGGCGCTCTGCGCGCTGCCCTTCTCGTTCGGAGGCCGCGTCTACAGCGAGTGCACGGCGGTCGGGCGCGACGATGGCGAGCTCTGGTGCTCCACCACGGCAGACTTCGACGGCGATGGCAAGTACGGCTTCTGCCCCATGCTTGGTGAGTCTGCGCGTGGCAGCACGACGTCTGTCTGTCCGTCCATCCGTCCGTCCGAGGATCCGTCCATTGTGCTTTCTGACAGACTGTGCATGGTGCAGCTCTTTCATCTGTGAAAGTTGTCTCAGCGCGTTGTAGCTGATCTCCCATTGCTGAGTCTGGCGTATGGCAGCAAGGCCGTCACCCATATATTCTTGAGTTCAAATTTTGGCCAGTCAGTTTAACCCCATCTTCATTATCTCTGCAGGGTTGAAGTGAGTCCCATCATTGATTGTTGTATAGAAAGCTTACTCCCTGCCATAGATAAGAGGAATTTCCACAAAAAGACGTTAGACCATGACAGGTAATGAGCACCACCGAAATCTTATTAACTTTTAAAAATTCCGCGTTGTTTTTGATGGAGTATGAAAATAAACTGTGCGTCCGATCATCACAGATGACGGACGTGGTTTGACTCGCAAGGAGGGTTCAGGCGGTGCGCGGCGTGTGCGTGCCTCCCGCAGGCCAGTGCTCCGTGGACGGGGTCCTGCACGACATCGGTAGGAGCTTCTTCAAGCGGCACGAGGAGGGCCACCTCATGAACTGCACGTGCCACGGGCACGGGCGCGGCATGTGGACGTGCGACGGCCTGGGTACGTGGCACACGCGCCCCTGGCGGGATACGCGGCACTCCATGTGGTTTTGTGTTTTTGTGTCACGTACGCGGGGTGAGAGCCTGGGCGGGCTGAGCAGGATGTGCGTTTATCTCTAGACAAACAGCTCATAGTGTTGAGCCATGATAATTGTCCCAAAGTCAATGTCTCTTTTCATGCTAGATTGTATTGTGTTATTGATTTCTACCGTGTTCCAATAAGTAACGTTTATAGGTCAGGCACTTCTTCCAAAACACACAGTGGCACTCATTCATGTATTGCCAATAAAGTATATTCTGCTCACATTTGATAGAAAAATGTCCAGAACAGCTGCAGTTTGTTTTTTTTACAAAGTTTGATATTTTACCGCTGACAATTGGTGGAAATTGCTTTAATTCTGATTCATGCACACAGCAGTTGTTGTTTCGAGCACTCACTTTGCAAACTGGACGTATTTTTGAAATATGTACTTTACGTGTATGTGTGCAGACCAGTGCCAGGACTCGGACTCACGGGACTACCACCAGGTCGGGGAGAGCTGGGCTAAGGTTGTGGATGGGCTGGAGTTTCGCTGCCACTGCTATGGCAACGGCATCGGCGAGTGGAACTGTAAACGCACGACTCCTCCTGAGGGTGAGCATCATCCTGGCATGCCGTACGGATTCTATTTATATCATTGCGGATCGTGAGTTCCACACACCAATTATTCTCATCCCCGATGGCGTCGCATGCATGCACGAACGCACGGATCCGCTGGTTAGCCTGAAAGCTTGGAGGTGCACGTCCTATCAGCGAGCACCGAGTAAGGCCAGCACGGGTAGATGTTGCAGCAATGGGATCAGTGACACCCACGCCCGCCCGTCCACTTTTATCTCCTTAGTGCTGATTTAGAACTTGTACACAATAGATACTTATTTTCAGGTTGTGTTGGCTAAGGGGAAGCCCAAACCAGGTTCAATGCCAGTTGTCACTGGAAGTGTGCATGACCCGGGACCGAATCCAGTTTGCTGAAAATGTAGCTCAACACTCAAACGGTTACATTCAGATGCACTGCATGCACACAGCAGTCACAGGCATCGCCATTGTGGCTCTCACAGTCTTAATTAGCACGCACTCCTCAATTGTACTGCTAAGACCTCATGTTCCCTTTATAAACGATGCACGAGATCTCCTCAGTAGAACGGTGTGGGTGATTATGAACCTTACAGGTACGGAGCGTCGTTCACGACACCGCCCGCCATTTCACGATCGTGAATCCGACCTGCTCACAGCACTGGGCCAGAGTTTATTGGTAGCAGGAAGTGTCCCGTAAATAAGGACACTGTGTTGTACACACTGGAAATGTGGCAGTGCAAATCAACAGCACCTGTTTTGAGACCATGCTATAAATATCAGTGATTGTTATGCCAAAAAGGGATTAAAATCACAAGAGTAATGGTTTCCTCTCGCCTCAACATAACTCTATTTTGGCTTTGAAAACATTACTGTACTTTGTTTGAAAAAGTAAGCGCTGTTTAACTGCGCACGCAAATAGCGCACTTTTGTCGAGGGGCAGTGGAGCTTTGTGCTCATATTTATTTAATAATTACTTTTGAGAATGGGTGGTATTTGACAATGAAGTGTTCTCTGTGTATTAACCACCAATGTGTTTCATGTCGATGCTAGATGTAATTCCCGGGGGTGGCCACAAAGACAGAGCAGATGCAGGAGGGAGGAGACATTTTGGCAGCGCGATCTGTAGATGCGCCAGAAGGCAGTCCCGCGTTATGCTGCGATATTAACTCTCTGACTTGTGGCCTCGTTATGATGTGCACGCACGCACGTTAAACTGTCCGAGGTTCAGAGATGCTCAGCCTTTTGTGGAAAATGCCACTGCTGATGTCGCAACCTCGTTCACGCAAGGAGTAAGAGTTGTTTGTTTGGAAATGTGGAAGTGCATTTTTGGTAGAAAGCAGTAAACTCTTTGAGCAACGGGCCAATTGCCTCATTTTAATCAAGTCCATCGTCTCGTCAAGGGCAGTTTCGTAAATCTGCACACACTTTGCTTACAATGTGGCTTATAATGGCCAAAGTTAACAGATGAAAAATCAATCCAAAACACATTGCTTATATCAAGAGGCCAATGGAGGGGATTAAACCAGTGAACCCCAGAGTTGTAGGATAGCACGCCAAAAGTATAAATACCTCCGTTGTAAAATCGGTGAGAGAATGTTCTCGAGATAAAGCGCCTGCTTGCTCGTCTCCGCTGAGCGCAGCGTTGTATGTACGTTGATGTTGAAATTATTTCACACGGTACGTAGCCAACCGTGCTAATCAGGGGTGTGGGGGAAGGACAACAAACTCAACACAAAAGCAGTTCTAAAGAAGTTCGTAGCTTCCTAACATCGGAAAGAAGAGCGTTCCAGATGGCCGCAGAAGCGCATCTGAAAGAATGCAATGCAGTGACCGTCTTTGTTCAATGGCTTGCCAAAAGCCGATGTGAGGATGATCAGAGTTCGTGTGATGGTTTATTCTCCTTGACGAGATCAGCAAGGTATTGTGGTTCATCTGTGGCAACCATTTTGTGCGTGGAGACGCTGAGATTCCGTGCGCCTGGTTTGTGCATAACACACTCCACCTTCTCCATGCGCAGACCCGGTGCAGCCGGTGCAGGTGATGATCAGCGAGAGTCCCACCAACCGGTACTCGCACCCCGTGCGCTGGATCAACCCCAGAAGCAGCGCGGCCATCGGCTACAACCTCAAGTGGAGGGCTGTGAGTGTCAAGGACCAACGCATGGCCTTCTCCATGTAAACTTTACAAAACGTTGCCCGTCATTTTTTTCATAAGGAACGACTCGATCCTATTTGTGAAAGTTCAGAGTTCCCTCCCACTGAACACCACTCCCTCTCATTGTCCACACATCGATACTTGTATCCAGTGTCATCCTCATAACTGAGGGTTGATGCGCATCACGAACGTTTTTGATCTTTTGCATTCTTTAGCGTCTGTATCGCCTAACAGCAAAAAACCAGCACCTCCAACAGTGAAACCCATGCTTAGTTGGGGCCAAGACTCTCACCATAAACATTTGCAGAGCTTGGTCATTGATAATAGATCTGTGCAGACATGGCCACATCCACGTGTCATCATTTCAGCCAATTACAGAGCGAGATATGTCTGGACTTACTCAGCAGAGTGTTCTGAAGTTGTTATTAAAAGACTGGTGCCATAAATCACTTTTGCACACATACAAGTCACGAGCGATGCGTTGCGAACGCTCGGCTGTGTTTGCCCGTGCGTCGTTCTGCAGAAGGACGGCGAGGCGCGCTGGCGGGAGGTGGACCTGGGGGTGGAGGAGGATGGTTATGTGGTGACGGGACTCGACCCGGGCATCACATACGAGGGACAGCTGTTCACCCTCCGGCCCGACGGGCACCGCAACGTCACGCGCTTCCAGTTCAGCACATCGGCCACACCACGTGCGTACCCTGGGGGCTCCGCGCCTCCCTGGCCATGGTGCGGCCATAACACTAATTGTCGTCATGATGATGATGATTTCTTGTACCTGTCCATACCTGTCCAGGGTATTACACGAGATGGTCAGATGAGTCATGATTCATTATTGAAGGAGAAAGCAGATCTACATGAGAGAATGAGGCGAAACGATCCGTAAAATAAGGAAAATACTTACTTGCCGCACAGCTATCTACTGACAAATTTGTGGTCTTTGAAGTTGGGTTTAACATGATAATTCGCCATCCTCTATTAGTTCCACCTCCAGTGCCATGTAATATAAATGCTCTGCCAGGTCAAGAATGTCATGGTACTTTAGCAGTAGTTTATGTTTCTATGGTACTTGTTTACATGCTACTTCCATGTAATCTATTTAATATACAGCTCCAGAGCCGCCTGAGGGACTGAAGGTTGTGGACCTGACTGAGTCTTCCATCACGATTGGGTGGGACAGGACGGACGAGCAACTTACAGGTGCCCTGTCAACTTCCAAACGTTCCACCACATGCATGCACCATGGTCACATGGCGTGCACACACACCGAGTTTGAGAGGCCTGTCGTCAAGTACAAATACAGTCCAAATCGCCTTCCCATTGCGGATAAACACAGCTATCTTAAGACACTGCATGACAGAGCGATTATCAATGGGTGAGTGGTGGTGAAGTTGGAGGTGAGTGATCACGAGAGAGGAACAAACACTTGTCACGTGAGGATTTAGAGCCGTGAGTTTACGCGCAGTGTGGTCACAAACACGGGCAGTCGTGTATTGCGGTTGGCATGGGCCCTGGTGCAAGCAATGAAATGCGGGGACCCCAGGGCCAGGATTTGTCCCCGTCTTCAACATGTGAGCTTGGGTGCAGTTGGACTGCCTGCACACTCAGTAGCTGCAACAATACAACGCAACAGGTTGGTTTTAAATAAAATTGGTTGAGCACAGGCGCAAAGGCCGATAGAGCAAATTGTCAGGCAACACCGAGCCACGTGGTTTAGACAAGAAAGCCATATGTGGATGGCATGACAAGATTCTGAGGTCTGGACTCGAACAGTGGAATTAGGAGTATATATATATGTAGATGGTTTACATTGCACATGCCACTGATTCATGTATCTCCTGCCCGTGTCCGTGGTAATGGCGGTGGTGGTGACTGGCTGGTGCAGCGTACCGCGTTGTGCTGCTGCCCGGCATGGGACGGGCACCCAAGGAGATGATGCTGCACCCGGGCGCGACGTCCGTGATACTGCTGGAGCTCGTGTCAGCCGAAGCCTACACCGTGAGGCTGTACGCCGTGAGTGGCGACGCGCAGAGCCGGCCCAGCAGCCTGCAGGCCTCGACCCACGGTGACTCACGCTCACAGCGAAGCACGCGGCTACCATTTGTGTCAGTAGCCTTCACGATGAACACTTTGTTTCAACAGGGGAAAAGCCCAGTGAGACTAAAAGTAACTTTTCCATTGAGATATGGGCCACAATATGGATACAGCATTGATAACAAAAATAAACAATGATGAAAAAAAGTAATACATTATAGGGCCAGGATTTTAACAACAATGTCCAATGTCAGAAACTTACAAAATGTCATTGATGACAATGGGTGGATGTTACGATGTATATGATGTTAGCGAACAATTCTTTTGTGATGTACATAATGTAAAATATGACTTCCTCTGCAGCTTTAGACGACTTTTCCCAGGCAGATTATTCAGCAGACACCACGGCGTGACATACAAATAGGAAATACCTGACGTATGAGTAAGAAATATAAGCAATCTATAACGACTGCTTGCAGTTGAACATTTTTGTCAACCTGGTGCAACACCTCTTGCAAGGTGAACCAGCTAATGACTCGCAGCTCGATTCCTCAAGCTGCCTGGTACAAACTAGATTCAAAGCTTTCGTGACTGCAGGAATTACTCTTTGGTTATTTCGGTAAAGTCACGTACATTTTTCATTTAATTAATTAAAGTCTCCCCTGTGCAAAAAAACAACATGCCAAGCATTGCCATATCATTTACTAAAATAAGCTGTCGTGTAGCAATTTCAATATATAAAATCACAAAATTGGAAACGATCTCCTACTTAGGTGCTTACTAAGATTACTTTGCAAACACGCACACATGAGCTGTATGTGTAACTGTATATGCGTGCATGCTAATGTAAGCACGTGTCCTGTGGCAGAAATTTGAGCGAATCTTGAAAAGGCATCTTATGGCTTGAGTCCTCACCATAAACTCTACCAGATATGTGTGGTTTTAAAGAGAAACTGTACCGTTTCAAAATAAGTGGTCGCCCAAAGTGGTACGGAGTCCGATTCCCAACCACTGATTGAGAGGGCATGGATCATTAAGATGCCACGTGCGCTTCTAATTAATGCCAGTGCGCAGATCAGATGTACATTAAGCTGCGCACAAGCAAACTGCTGCACACAGAGGTTTTAATAGACATCTCTGACCAAAATTTAATAGCGTGGTATTTTTCTTGTAGACTTTGTGACCTTGAATATTTACGTCAAACAGTCTGCTGCTGGCCCAGTGTGAAGTCTTAATTGTGCACGGCTTTGAGACTCGTGACCCAGAGTCCTTCCTGCGTGAAATGAATCGATAAATCTAGTGCGTTCGTTACACACAGTTGTGAGGTTTTTGTCTGGATCCACAATTCCACGGAAAACTTCGAGCCGACTTTAAAACAAGCATGAAAATCGTGAGAACAAAACTTATGGAATACATATTTGTGAAACGACTCCAGCCGATGCACGCTTGCGACGGGCGTAATGCTACGCGCATGTTTATACAAAACATTGGCCTTTACAGCGGTGCTGACGCCACGCATATGCGCACATGTGAAACAACAAAACGTACATTTGACATCGCGGGGTTGGTGTAACGTACACGCAGCCGACTCCGGGACCAGGTCACGTCCTCAGGCGTTGGTGTGCGTTAACCGCAGCACGGGTCATAGAATGTAGCACGATTGCTGTGATTTAACGGAGTAACTCCACGGGACGTCGCGCTGCACAGGTCACTGCTCCGCTAGAAATTGACCATGTGTGTCAGCTTCAAGTGGTCATGAGCGACCATCGTCAGTGATGCTGGCACATGACGCAGTGTGCAGCGTGTGCGCCGCGTGTGTGGTACGCTGTCAACTGTAGAGTATTTGCGTGTCATTTGTTTTATGTATTTTTTTCTGGTGAGGAACGGCACGATTTCATCCGTAATATTTATAATAGTGCCATTGCTCAAACGATCCTCTGTTTGCTATGCAGTTAAGCAATTTTGGTGTATAAACATTACTCATTTCACTCTTAGATAATAGAGAGTTATTGTCTCCATGCGTAAATGAGTATTGTATGGTGATTGTCTGTGCTATCTATGGACATTACACATTATTGTGGCAGGGGCCAGACTCCACTTAAAATAAGCACCATTAATTCCCGCAAAGTGGTACTGATTTTATTGAACTGAAGAGCTGATGGGCCAAGTCGACCTCCCTTATTACATTTGAGTGCTCTGACCAGAGATTCACCCAGGGGAGCAAAATATGCTATTTCCCAGGTCCTCTGCAATTTGCAGATTACTGCTGCTTGTCATGGACAATTTTAGAGATTTTCTAAATTCCAAAAAGAAACCTAATTATTTATGCACGTTTACATTTTAGATTCATTTCATTTTCTACAATTAACTTAATTTACATGCAATACATTTTGATTCAAAATTTTTTTTCCCCCTTCTGAAATGATCTCAACGAAGTTCCGCCACTGGCTCTGACCGCAGTGTTACATACGTACATTGAACTTCTTTCGCACCGTACATAGCCAACCGAACTAACCAGAGGTGTTACCTTGCTAAGCAGCGCTGGAAAACACTCCGGTAAAGTGAGACGGCTCCGCGCATGCAGGACGTCTTACGGCACCGCGCGAGCTGCGCGTGGCGGACGTGGAGGAGACGGCGCTCAGGGCTGAGTGGCTGCCCCCGCCTGGAGGCCCCATCTCAGGGTACCGCGTACGCTGCCTCCCGGCGGTGGGAGGCGAGGAGGATGAGGGCGGCGCCGCCAGGCACCGGGAGGAGGATGAGCTGCCCGCGGGCACCAGCAGCCACCGGATCGAGGGCCTGCAGCCAGGGCAGCGCTACATCATCACGGTGACGGCCGTGCGGGGCCGGGAGCATGGGCCACCGGCCTCCCTCTCCATCGACACGTGTGAGTCTCTGCAAACTCCTGTTATCCGGGATTGGTCTCAGACCCAAATACTTTTATCCACAGATGCAGGGTATTTTTTTTATTGAAATTAACTTTACTACCCAGCTTCGCCCGAGACTTGGATTTTTGTCTTGGATTAATTCACGGCCTACGCGGAGGGTGGGGGGGGTGCGTGACGTCAGCAGGCACACTGCGTGACGTCAGCAGACACACTGCGTGACGCTGCCGCATGCGGGTGACATCACAGATGTGACGTCACCGCTCACTTGCCATGCAACATATATCCATTGTTGCGCCCCCCCCCCCATATGTTGGGAAGCATGCTAAACATTTCGAACAGACACACATATTCACAAATTTCCCTTTTATATATATAGATGTACTGGGCGTGTTGGTGAATGTGTAGTAACATCGGGGATGTTACTGTGTGGTGCTGGCCCGGGAGGGATGTGGCGTGCGATGTACTTACGTCGCGGACAGCACTGTGCGATGCACCGTCATCGCGTATACCCCGTAGATGGGTATCGTACCAGCCCTAACGGGGCTTGGTGAGCGCTGGGATAGCGTTAGCACCGCACATAGCGTGTAGTGTGGGCTCCCACAAGGGGGAGCGGGAGAATGTCAGCCCAGGGACAGGGTTGCCCCGGGCCATGGCACTCAGGTTGACCCCGTAGGCACGTGATCCGGATTGTCCACAGAGAGGGCCCCAGGTGGGGGGGGGGGGCTCGGGGGTGATCACGTGTCCAGGGAGAGCTCTCGAGAGGGAGCTAGAACGCTCTCGAAGGTGGGCGGGGCCGAGGGTGGAGCCGGCCCCGACCCAGGAGGATATAAGGTGGGTCCCTGAGAGGGACCGGGGTCGCTTCGTTCTACAAGTTGAAGCTCCACGTCCTACGTCTGAAGAGGCATCAACACGTGGCCGGAGACCCTAGTGAGGGTCCGACCCTTCGTAGCTATAACTCCTATGTATAGTGTAGTTAGCTGGGTGGTCACCACCCAGGCTGTATCTGGTAAAGGGGCAGTTACCTCTTGTATATACGTGTTACAATAAATGTGTTGCCTCTGAAGAATAACGTCTGCGACTCAGTTAGACTCACTACATATGGAATAAAGTAGCTGAGTGGTAGGGTTGCTGGGCAATAAGGTGCCTGTCGGAGATAGTACAGCAATTACATTTCTGACCTTTCTGTATGTTCCGCAGTGGAACCATTCGTGACGCCGGATTTCAAGGTGGACGTGACGGAGACGACCATTACTATCTCATGGGCGAGCGTGCCTGGCCTCGTGGTCAGGGTGCTACTGGTGCTCAGTGAGGGGGGTGTTGACCCTCGCGAGCTGAGCGCCGATTCGGGGGAGCTGTTGCTGCCGGACCTGACTCCCAGCGCGGAGTACACACTCACCATCATCATCCTGCTCCACGGCGTCCAGCGGGGACCCCCCATCGTTAAACTCGTCACCACCTGTATGGCCGGTTCTAGTTACACTGCAGTTCTACTGATACTCGCCGCCGCCATCGTTGCGTGCTTATCATGCAGATTCGTTTCATTGTTACAGTGTTATTTGTTTATTCACATGGAAAAAACTCCACTTGGCCAAGTCTCTTCAGACTCTTTTTCACGAGTCTGGAGAGATAATTGACCCAGTTAATTTTTTTTTATTTAGCAGTAGATTGGCTACAAATATGTAGTGGTCTTATTTGATGCGTGCCTGCACACTGTTTGCAAAACCCCACACGTGTTACTCCACTACACATATGCAATGAGTACTGGGTGGGGCGGGGGAAGCCTTATATCCACAATGGGCTAACATTAAACATTATATACAGCTAGCTTAGAAAATAATGTAGCGAAAGTGGATTTGATTTGGATTTCTTCCACAACATCATCACCACGTCGATTAATCTCTGTATTCCAACACCCGGCGAGAAATCCCACACTCCGCATTTGAGCGCTCACTCAGCGCTCTTAGATTTGTTCACAAAAACCTCCTCCCCGATCTCTGAGCCCGGCGTGAGCAGCACCACTCTCTCCTCTTGTGTCGGCGGCAGTGGTGCCGCCTCCGCGGGGTCTCGAGGTGGAGCCGCGTGGAGACACGGGCGAACTGCGCATCTCCTGGATCGCCCCTGAAATGCCAGGTCACTCCGCCGCACCTCGTTTCCAAACCTCCGTGCCTCTCAGAGTGTTGGCGAAATTGTTTCAAAAATAGAGACACTAATGCACACAACTGTTACAATAATAACAACAGAGCTCTTTGGGATGTTTGGCCAATTCCTTATTGAGTGTTTTGTATATAGATGGAATTCACGGTACTCAGAGATCCTATTCATGCAGAAGAGTCGCACGGATTGCTGTATCTCCATTTTCTTAACACAATAGCTTGGGAGTCTCATGCACGTGATAATCCCTACTCTATCTGTGAACCCTGCCTGTTATAGGTTGGATCCTGGACATTAATCACATGCGGTGTTAGGGTGTATGTAATATGGAATGTCACTTGCTACTTTACCACTACAATGATGCCAACTCTATACGTGTGCATCAGGACTACAGACGAAACCACTAACTTTGTGTGTGTGTGCTCGTATGTGTGGAGCGGTAGTATAGTGGTCATCGCATTATGCTACCAACCCGGCATCCCAAGTTTGATTCCCACTCATGGCCAACAACAGTGACCATTATCTTAACCGGTCCTGGGCCTCCCCTAGGTCGACTCAGCCTCAAATGAGTACCTGGTGCGGTATGTAAACATCACCAATAGGGAGACAAAGGCATCCCGGCGTGGCCACCAACCCCTTTGTGTGCCATGGCGACCTCCATAAGTATTCGCTAACAGCGCTTGCCCCAACAGTCTGTGAAGGCTATACGGGGGATCTTTGTCTTTGTTTTAACCGTAGAAGAGCCTGGCTTCTGGGTGACCTGCGTCCCCGTGGAGCCGGAGCCCCGGCTAAGCCCGGAGCAGCAGGAGGAGGCGACGATCGTGATCCGGCGCGACGCTCCGATGGAGGTGGCTGGTGGCCGTGGTGGCGGCATGGAGGTGGTGGTGGCGCCGGGACAGAGCAAGGCATCGTGCTCTGGCCTGCAGCCCGGCGTGCCTCACCGCGTTTCGGTGTCCACAGTGCACGGGCGACATCGCAGTGACCCCGTCTCCACCGTCGCCACGCCCGGTGCGAGGGGAGCAGGGCCAGGGTCCGGCACATGCACAGCACCGAGGAGGAGTGCGGACTTTGCCAAACACTTAAATCACACACGGGTTAGAGAACATACGTTAGGAAGCAGCATAGCAAGTAGGATTATAACCTATCTGCAGTCTAAAATTTGCCCCATCATGTCTGCTTTGTTAACGGTATTGCACAGTTGGTAGAGCATCAGGGATGGAAATTATGGGATCCCTTCAAAATTGGTTCATTTAGCATTGTTGGGTGAAAAAATTGCAGTAGTTGAGCTGTGTGGAAAGACGGATCTTACAGCACAAGCTCAGCACGTCCAACGGAAACAAGCACTGCCCAATGTTTGCTTGAGCAGGGGAACGTGGTTGACAGTTTATTTTCACATTTTGAGTAAAGGCAGCTGGTGGATTATACTCTAATTTATATAGTCTGTACATTATCCAACCGAATGTGGTATAATGAAACACAGCTTTGTGTGCGTGAGTCGAGCAGCTATTCGAGAGTATTGATTTGTTGTGCCGTGGGTAACATGAGTGAACAAGCGTCGTTGCTGCTGCAGCCGCGCCACGAGTGTGATGCTAAATCACCTCCTGTTGTCACCGCCTGCGGCAGTCGTTCCTCCGCCTACCGGCCTGCGCTTTGGGCCCGTGGGGCCCGACACGATGCGTGTCTCCTGGCTGGCGCCCGCGCTGCCGCAACCGCCCTCCTTCTACCGCGTCGTGTCGGCCCAGGTGGATGGGTGGGAGCAACCCGAGGAGACGCGTGTGCTCGGGCAAGGGAGCGGGACTGAAACGACTCTCACAGGCAGGGGACGGCACCGCCGACACGCGCGCCGGGATGCAGGGATTGATTATTCCTGGGATTCTGGGATCTTGTTTTTCACAGGGATACATGGGTCCAATGTCGCAATGTATTCGCCTCACGTAGCAGCGATTGCGTATCGGTGGCGTAGCCGTCAAGTGTGCAGGTGGTGCAACTGCACCGGGGACCACGCACGGGCTAGAAAGAGGGAGCGCAGTTGGACAGTGGACCTCATTTAATTCCTTACACCAGGGCCCAAGCCAGCCACGCTCCACTACTGCCATTAGTTGTGTTGTAATAATTATAATAATGTATTTGATTACGCTGGAGAGCCCCACTGGGTCTCGAGACCCTTTTTCATCGTAACATATGGTCCAGTTTGTTAAACGTATTCATGCAAGTGGAAAGCGGAGTGCCTCTTGGAATAAACAGCGCACATACAGGGGGGGTTTACTCAAGCTCTGCACAGCCACCCCATCATCCCTATGCATGAACACACGTAAAATCCCTTCCTATCGGCACATAGATTGTTGAGGCAAGTGCCGTTAATGAAATCTTATGAAGACCAGAACCGACACACGAGGGCGAAGTGTGGCCAGGACGGCGCCTGCCCATCTTTGTCTCCCCAGTGCTGACGTTGACACACTGCACCAGCTACTTATTTAAGGCTAAATCGATCTCAGGGAGGTCCAGAATTGGTTCAGATATGTTCGCTGAGAGGGCAGGAATCGACCTCGGGTTGCTAAATAAGTCCGCTACCGCCCCTCACACGCGGGCAGATGCACAAATCTGACATGTCGGTGAGACGCAGGAAACACAGCTTCTGTGCTTCTCGCGCGCGTGCACGTGGTATTTAGAGCTGTGGCCGGGGACGGAGTACGAGGTGGCCGTCCACACCATCGTGGGAGAGCATGAGAGCGTCGCCCTCATGGGGACGCACAGGACTGGTGAGAAGCGCCCTGGCGCCACCTTGCGACCCCTACCCCCCGCCCACATCGTTGAGTCCCCTTGTTTGCGCGGTCAGTGGCGGCGGTGACCATTGTAGCATTGTCCCCCTCAGCCCCGGACCCCCCGCGCGAGCTGCAGATCGTGACGGTGAGCGACTCGTCGCTGAACCTGCAATGGCTGCCTCCAGCCGAGGCGGCGGTGTCCGGATACCGCGTGCGCTGCGCCACTGAGGAGGACCCGAGTCGTACGGCGATCTGGGATGGCTCCACGGAGGACCTCGATGGTGCGATCCCTCCCTCCCTCTCTCTTTCTCCGCTAGAGCTGTGTTAGTGGCCAGCGCAGAGCTGGACAATGAATTAAAGCAATGCTGGTGATAGAGTCGATCCCTGACTGAGATTAGAACTTGCAAGCCGTATGGTGGTTGAGTGCAGTGCCACGTTGGCCAGACTGGTGATGGTGTCAAACCAGAAACTAAGCAGCTGTGTTACCAGTTGTATGCAAGCAGAAAATACAAATATCCTGAGCAGATTCATCACTAACACCGAAACAGTTCTATAGAGTAGTTAGAGAGAGAGAAAGCAAGAGAGCAGAATAATTGATTGATTCAGAGTAGAAATTTGCACTTTGTGATCTATTCAAAACTTGAAAGTTGACATTAACATTTTAAATTGGCTTTGAGTATGATCACGACAAGATTATTGATATTCAGTGAAAACGGTTGGAATGTCAACTTCAGAGCCGTTGGTTACTGTGCGATTGTCGGTTGATGACTCGGCAGATCGCCGGGAAGCAAGCCGGGAGGAAGTTCTCCCCCGGGATCAGACGTCGCTTATGCTGGAGGAGCTCGCGCCGGGCCGGAGCTACATCATCAGCGTTCACGCTGTGCACGGGGCCGAGGAGAGCAGCGCGCTCACGGGACGCGCAAGCACGCGTAAGAGCGTTCCGTGTGAGCACGCGTAAACAGCGTACTGCGTGAGCATGCATAAAGCGCGTACCGCGTGAGCATGCGTAAACAGCGTACCGCGTGAGCATGCGTAAAGCGCGTACCGCGTGAGCATGCGTAAAAAGCGTACCACGTGTGCATGTGTAAAGCGCGTACCGCGTGTGCATGCGTAAATAGCGTATCACGTGAGCATGCGTAAAGAGCGTACCACGTGCCCGTGGCACATCCGTGCGTGCCTTCACGACGCGTGGTCCTCATGTCAATCCACTGCTGGGTGAGGGCCTCCCCACGCCGTGTGAGCTGTGGGGGGGGGGCAGCGTGGACGTTGGAATGAAATAGTACGGTACAACGATGGGATTTTATGCGCTGCCGTCTGCTGGCCGCAACGTGCCACGGGTGTGAGCTCGCATCTTTGAGTTTTTTTCTCATTAAAGATCGTTATGTATTAGTCGGGTACATCCACTTGCGGAGTTGGAGCTACGAATTTAGCTCGCTTGCAAATGCTATGTCGGTTGTTGCATCACACAAGTGTGAGAGATGGCAACGTCATCAGTAGACCATCGTCCAGCAGTGATGATTGTGTATTACTTTAAAATATTAATCGATATTTGTTTTCACACGGTAATACAGTTTAACTATATTGCATGCAGTAATAGGGTAGGTATAACAAACAGTCTTTAATTGGAATTGGAATTAAGTATGTCAATGATTATATTTCAGTAAGGATTGTAAACACATTTTTTAAATATATATTTTTTATTTAAAGTCATATTTTAGTTGCTGGCTAATAGTAACGTGTTTTGGCTTACAGCCCTTCCTCGGCTATTATTGATAACTCATTGGAGAAATAAGTCTATGTTACAATGGAGACCAAGGATAAATAACAGGCTGAAAAGTAATTCGTAGGATACATATCTGTGCAATCCAATAATAATAATAAAACGACCATAATAAGAATGCAACACAGCAGTCACGTATTGTGCAAACGCTATTGGCATACGGCACCTCTATTTGAATGTAAATTTTTGAAAAGAAAAGTACAATGGGAATATATTAACCCTGTGGAACATTGTGCATTGTGTGCCTGTGCAGTACGTCCGCTGAACGAAGATTTGTTCAAGTTTGAGATGAAGGACACGATGATTGTAATCTCCTGGCCCCCAATTCAAGGTCTCAAGATCAAGGTATTGGTTGAGTTCCTCATGATTCTCGCTAGCAGAAGTCGGCATACATGCCTGAGGTTTTTTTTTCTGTTCCCTGTGGCCAAGAATGGCAAGTTAAATTCACACCATATGCAGTGCACTTTTTTTCTGATTTGTTTTTTTTTGTTTATGACCGCTTCCCGTGATATTAATACGACTCACATATTGACCGTTTTAGACCTTTGTTTTCGTAGCATGGGATGTGCCTCTCAATTGCGTACAAAGAACAGAAAAATCCAAACCACAACTGCATCTCCACACCGAATGAACGCTCATCTCCACTTGAAGTCCTGAACCGGTGGTGGAAAATTCACATTGCCATGGGAGTGACAGGCCACTCTAGAGGAGACACACTGTTTACTTCTCACACTGTTACTTACCCCTGGGGGGATAGTTGGCTGAAGTGATTCCCTGTTGGGATCTTTACTCTTATAGTGAATCCATCTGCCACAGTACCACCTGGCCAGATTAAACAACGTCACAACACGGCATGCCTTGCGTGGCGGGTGGACCAATAGGGAAGCTAGTGCCGTCCGTCAGAGCTGGCGACGGTTACAATTGGAATTGTGTTATTCGTCATGAATTGCAAACAATGCAAGTGCAATTTTAACGTCACCTCACATTTCTGCTGTAATTGTAATTATAATTGCTCACAGCTCTGTGCTACTTGGCACTAATTGTAAGTCAGTGCTCTGTGTGCTGCCCTTGGTGCGAGGATCCCACCGTTGCATGCAGAGTTCCACCTGCGTTTGTGTTCCCGGAATCGTCCTACTCAATAGTAGCCATCCTGAGAAAACTTCAAGTCTTGCCAGAGCATTCAAAGTGCCATTGTCTTTGAGTTGTTTAATAATTACGCTGCTCGAGACAATGTTTTTACACGTTGTCCTTCCCTCTTCCGGGATTGATGAGATATTATTATTGTATGTATGTTTCCCTTTTTTCACATGGTACGTAGCCAACCGTGCTAATCGGAGGTGCGGGGGAAGGACAACACACTTAACACAAAAGCAGTTCTCAAGAAATTAGTTTTCTGCGCATGATACAGCTCGGGTTTTGTTTTGTACCTTTTTTTTAAGAGGCTTCAGCGCTAGTGGCGACGCCGCGGGTTAAAAGGCAGCAAGCAAGCTCACCACACTCCCCTCTCTCGCTGCACTTTGCTGCCGTGCAAGTGCGTAGCGGCGCTGTCCACTTGGACGTTGGGGATCGCGAAGGCTTGGGAGAGCGGGGGGCGTCTGCCGAGCGCCGCCGCACATGGTGCTCGTTTTGAGATTTAGACGGGAAGAGGCGTATTTGTCACTGCCAGCGTTGCAATGCATTTCATATTTCCAGCGCTGGTGTTTTCCTTGGCGTGAGGTTTCACGGGGAAAAAGAGAAGGCCGCGTGGCGTTGTGATTTCGCATTGAAAATGCAATTCGTCGTGTGCATGCGGTTTTGATTTTATTCTGCTGCTGTGGAAATGTCTTGCCCCTCATCTCTGACTTCTTGGGTGTATATTATAGCAATGTCGTTGTTTTGTCTTTACAAGCAGTGGCCAGAGTGGATTCGTTAATAAACTCAGGCACTAATTATAACCCGAACACACGTACAGTATAGTTTCTATAAAACTGTCCCGTTTATTGTTTTCAGTTTGGCAGCGTTTATGGTGGATTATCTATCACTATGAATTTACAGAGGACATTACATTATTATTGCATTGGAGCTCATCACTGTATATTTGCATACACCACAAAATGTTAAGAAATGCAACCTCACTGTAGCCAGATAGTTTAAAAGCCGTAGGGGCAATGATGTTGGGTTGGTCGCCTTTAAACATTCCATGCTGATAATCTCTGAGGTTCAACAACTTTTAAAACGCTGATGTGACATTGAAATATAATTGAATCTCCGTGTCGCCAGTCTAATACTAAACAATTTTTTAAATGTATTTTACCAGATAAGGACCACTGAGTTATATAGCTCCTTTTCAATAGTAACCTGGCCACACGATAGGTCAACGAAGGGGCTTATCACGTGAACATTTATGGCAGCCAAATACTCTTAGCGCATACTCTTTGGTTCTTTCGGTAAAGTCACGTAGGTATAAAATAAAATAAATTAAATGACGACGTTTCGATTGCAACACAAGCGATCATCATCGTGATTTAATTTATTTTATTTTATACCTACGTGACTATACCAAAAGAACCAAAGAGTATGGATCCCTGCAGTCACGAAAACTTCAAATCTACTCTTAGCGCATGTTTCTAAATGTGGGGGGGGGGGGGGGGGACAGAGAACCCGGAGAAAAATCCACGCGACCACGGGGAGAGAGACATGCAAACTCCAAACACACAGGCATCGTCAGGGTCGGACTCGAACCCACGACCACCCGCATACCAGGCGAGGCAGTTAACATCTTGCCACCACGGCAATCAACAGGTTAACATTTAATCTTCGTTAACTGCTGGGCTTACACGAGGTGGCTTTTCCTCACTGTGGCTTGGCTTTGTATGTTAACATTATTTTGCACTGTACATACCCAACCGTGCTAATGAGAGGTGTGGGGAAAGGACAGCAAACTAAACACCAGAAGCATTTGGTGCAATGAGCTCGTGTTCGTGACTAAGCGACGTCCCCTGCAGGTGATGTTTGTGGCAAGAAACGGACGTGGAGACCCCCGTTACGTGAGCTCCGACTCCGGGTTGATGCTCCTGCCGGACCTGTCGCCCCGCGCGGAGTACACGCTCACCATCATCATCCTACTCCACGGCACCCAGCGGGGACCCCCCATCGTTAAGCACGTCACCACCGCTGGTACGATGGTTCATTTCTGCTGCCTTGGAGATGGCGGGTCTCGAAGCCCCAATGGCCACGCAACAGCCCGACCTCAGCCTTGGCTCATTTTTCAGGAGACCAGATATGATTGGGTTAGGCTTAATTGTAGCTGGGTCTGTCCTGGTCAGCGATCCGGAATATATTTCAGCACCCGCTCACCACATCCAGTATGCCTCTCGCTATAATTCATGAGAAATGAAGCCCTGTGTGCATTGGAAGGTGATTCATCTGGGATTGATCAAATAAGTACAATAATTTGTGAAGTCAGCTGGTCCTTATTATGAGAATGTGGAATTTCCAAACAGCGACCAATGGAGCTGTCCCCTGTACTCGTTTGAGTGGGAGGTGAGTCGCTGTCTTTTTCAGCTTTGGCAGTCATTGCCTCATCCTTGTTGTGAATGTTGAGTCTAGAGCTGGAGCGGTTCCTATTGTGCTGCCAATACGAGTTGTGCAATGTAAGTCCTTCAATATTAAACTTCCAATGCATTCCCTTTGTGTTCATGCAGAGTTTACCGAGTGAATTAAAGGCCTAATCTTTTTAAGAATGCCTTTGCATCTTCATATAACAGACGTTTGTTTTAGATTCATGACAAACCACCACTTATTAGCATATGGTGTCAACAACATATGGTTTAGCCTTTATATCTTCTTCATATATTGCAATTGCTACTATTATGTGTTTAAAAGGAGTACAATGCACATTATTACCTTGCTGTGAATGCTTGAGAAGTCTTTCCCTCTACAACTGCCGCTACAGAACATATAATTTTGCATTTTCATAGCACATAAACACCACTGCAGCTCAAGGCGGTGCTGCTATTGTGAACTTTGACCTTGTCTTGCTGGTGAACGTACATCTCTGAGCCGAGGTGCTCCTCTGGTTGAATAATTGGCGCCGCTCGAGCGTTTGGCCTACAGCTGCGTGCCTCTGAAACTTGGCGTCGTGATATATTTAGCTATGCCGTCAATGTCAGTCACTCCGTGTCTCCTCCACCAGCTGCTGCCTACGTAGAGGAGGAGGAGGAGAATGACGGCAGTGGAGGAGAACTGCAGCCCATCCTGTACGAGGAATTTCAGTCCGGTGAGTTGACCTCATCGCACGGTACAATACAGCGCTGTGTGGATTCACGTAGTTTCTTAAAGTGACCGCATCTCAAGACGCTGTAGAGAAGCATTGCGCAGCATTTATTTTATGGTGAGAAAGAGGAAGTCATTAACAAGGGGAGGAAAAAAGGTCTAAAGCCTCGACAGGAAATGAACAAGAGAAATTGAGGGAGTTAAATTAACCATGATCTTTAATGTGTCCACCTGCCCAGTTTCAATGGATTTGGGGAAGATCAGCTTAGCCACAGGTTTCCAGTTATGCAATGTAAACAAACACTACCCACAATAAGCCAAATAGTATCACCCAGTATACAGAAAAGAAGATCGAAGACTCTGACAAGCGGTTCCTCTTACCCTGCCATTGCCACTCTCCCCGCAGAGCTGGCCGACCCCAGCGACCTGCGCTTCTCTCACGTGGGAGCCGAGTCCATGCACGTGTCCTGGGCGCCGGCGCCGCCCCCCTCATCCCCCACGCACTACGTGGTGCACTACTCGCCGCTGTACTCGAGTGCGGAGCCGCGCGAGGTGGTGGTGGCGGGCGACGTGACGTCCGTGGATCTGGGTGGTGTGTGGCGACGCGCGCTCCCACCTCCCCCCCACCCCTGCCGGCCCCACCACTCACACGCGACAAAATTTTCTGTGTGAGCACGAGTGGCTCCAACTTTCATTTCTAATTTTTTCTTGTTTTTTGGGGTTTTGTCGCTCGCCAAGGGCTGCACCCGGGTCTGGAATACCGGGTGAAAGTGCGCGCGGCGGACGGAGACCAGCTCAGTGCTGGTGCGAGTGGAACGCACAAAACTGGTGAGGTGCAGCGTGGATCATTTACAACTGTGATTACAAAACGTGTGTGTGATCTGCTTATGCATGTTGTGAGCTTTTGAGCCTGAATGTTTCCCTGCAGTGTTTATGATACAAGACAACATTAAGCCAGTTTTGCCTTCTACGAGCCTCTTCAGCAGGGTGTGGTAAAATAAAGCAATCCTACTCTGTGTCCTGATGGGATGGGTGACTGCCATCCACTAATAGTGTGGAGTCGAACATTTGAGGTGCAGCAATATTTGTTAAATGTCCAAAATTAATTGATGTGCTCCTCTGGAAAATTATGTTCAGAATGTTTTTTTTTTAAATTACACTAGAAAGGAAATAAAAAGGTAAATGATTTGAGGAGTTAAATGAAGGCCCATTTTGTACTGGATTATATCTCATTGTGCCAATGAACGCACCAAAATGTAGTGATTGACCTCATCACAGAAGTGTGGAATTACCAGTTCAGGTGCTGGCAGAAATGAGCACTGCTCCATGTTCGCTGGAGCAAGTGGCACACAAAACATTCACTGCATTTCGGCACGATGTCACGCTCTCGCCATCCAGCCATCGACTCTCCAACACAGCTAGAATTCTTGGACGTGACGGACTCATCGCTCACGGTCACGTGGCAGCCGCCGCGTGCCGCCATAACGGGCTACCGGGTGAGGTACGGGCCCGAGGGCGGCGCTCCGGGCTACGCCAACGAGCGGCTGGTGACTGGTGATCGGACGCAGCTGAAGCTGCACGACCTGGAGCCCGGCACGGACTACGTGGTGCGCGTGATCTCCGTGGATGGCCGCGAGGAGAGCCTCCCGCTCATGGGGCAAACTCGCACCGAGGGGCGACCCCAACGTGAGTCATGGTGGTGGTGGCTGTGGCGACGGTGGCTGAGGTGGTGGTGGTGTACACCAGCGCACCACAGACTAAGTAATGACGCTGCAGGTTTCTAGTCTATGTAGTTTTTGAATGATATATTTTCAAACGTGTGCATTTTATTAGGGCCGTCTACTTTCTGGAGGACACGAAATGGAGCAAACAGAATCAGAATCTTCATTTATCCGGAAGGAATCCGATGAGCTCGAAAGCTCTTTTTCACAGATGTCCAGTAGGGGAGGATCAGAAAGTCATAACAACAAACAAGAGTTGAATCCTCATAAGAATGCACACACAGAATAGAAATGATGGTCTATCCACGACCGCGATGCTGTGAACTAATTTCCCCACGCAGAGCTGGCGGCGCCGCGCGAGCTGCGCGTGACGGACGTGGAGGAGACGGCGCTCAGGGCCGAGTGGCTGCCCCCGCCCGGAGGCCCCATCTCGGGGTACCGCGTACGCTGCCTCCCGGCGGCGGGAGGCGAGGAGGATGAGGGCGGCGCCGCCAGGCACCGGGAGGAGGAGGAGCTGCCCGCGGACACCAGCAGCCACCGGCTCGAGGGCCTGCAGCCAGGGCAGCGCTACGTCATCACGGTGACGGCCGTGCGGGGCCGGGAGCACGGGCCACCGGCCTCCCTCTCCATCGACACGTGTGAGTCTCCTGGGGGGAGCAGTTCTGTGGCATTGGGGGCACCGCTGGGGGCTCTGCTAGCACTGGCGGCTCCACTGCCAGCGGTGGCGTCTCGCCTTCTTGAATTCTTTGCTACAAGTCACCGCTGTGCACAGGTGTTGTGTTGTCAATTGTCATCGTTGTCATTCTCATCCTCCTTGTCATTCGTTATAGGAACGTTTGTAGGAATGCATGAGAAACACGTACGTTCATGTTTGAGTGGGAGACGAGTATTTGTTGTGAGAGAACCCCTTGATCGCATGAAGGTTACTCGCTAATGTTTTATAGGACAACAGTTACTTTCAGGTGTTCTCTTAAAAAAAAAAGTTACGTTTTTTCACGTCTTAAAAGGAATTGGCTGAAATGAGAAGTGAAGCTGTGTTTGGCACCTGTGATCTTGAATTTTTCTCACAAAGTTGTATCGCACACCCATAATCCAACGCATCCCGCTGTTTATGTCTGCAGTGGCAGCTACCAATTTTCTGCCAGAGTTCCGAATTGAGGTGAACGAGACGACGATCAACATCTCCTGGGACTGGTGGCCTGGCCTAGAGATTAAGGTCCTCGTCAAATCTTCTCGCCAAATCACATTCTTCTCATTCAACATCTCAACGCATGAACCTGAAATATGACCCACATTACGTGGCGGTCCTGGCGCCTTGCATTTTTAATCATTGGCTTCTTGTGGCCGCAGGTGCTGCTGGTGCCCAGCGAGGAGGACGGAGGCCCCCGCGAACTGAGCTCCGTCTCGGGAGAGCTGCTGCTGCCAGACCTGACCCCCGACACGGAGTACACGCTCACCATCATCATCCTGCTCCACGGTGCCCAGCGAGGACCCCCCATCGTCAAACACATTGCCACGCGTGAGTCGCATCGTCGCGCGCATTCACAAAGAGTCAGCTCGCATACGCTTCTCATCTCCGTGTTCTGTAGCTGAGTTGAAGATGGCCGGGTCTGAAAATACTCGGTTGAACGCCATAGTTTTGGAATAATTTTTTCCAGGGTGTTTCATTATTTTATGGGAGATGGATCCCTGGCATATATCCCATTGTTGGACCAGCAACAACACGTGCATGCCTGTGTGTGCACGCTTGCTGCGTTGTGTATTCATGTGCACGCGTTTTAATGCAAAGAAATTGTGCATTGATGTATATGTGTACCGGGAACTCCATGTGTATCGTGTGTGCATTAATGAGCTCGGGTATGTACGCTTATTTACACACTGCGTGTGTAGTAATGTGAATCTGTGAGGTATTGCACCGTGCAGCTCGGTTCCTCGGCGTTTGCACGCAGGGTCTCCTTCTCCGACCGTCCGGGTGTTTTTATTTATTTCCGTAGTTCCGCTCTCCGAACGCGAGCCTGAGAGCCTCGCCTTCCCGACGGCGCCGTCGCTTTACAGGCACGTCACCGCAGGTGGGTCCCATGAGACGATCGCATCGAGCTCGTGCCGTCGTTTTCTACGCCCCCACCCACCAAGTGCCTCTTTAATCACGGCTATTCAATACGCTTGCTCGCGCGGGGCGCACGTGTACACTTGCTGCATAATGTGAATGTGCGCCTGTGTTTGGATGCATGCGCTGTACCAAAGTGCGTGCATCGCTGTTCGTGAGCACAAGGGTCTTCATGTGTGTTGTGTGTGTGCATATATTAACAAGTACATTTACTGATAATTATTTACATGCCGCATTGGTGTAGTACTCTGTGACGGTAACACAGAGGAGCTCGCACGCATTTTAAGAGGTTGCCCCAACTGAGTCGTCCTCTGTGGTCTGTCTCAAGATTTCATCCGGCAAGTCAACGCTCAGTTCGTCATTTCCACCAAGAAGCCACCGACAGCATGTGAGGACGCACCTTCTGACTCAGACTAATCCATCACCAGTGTTCATCACCCTGGACGGTGTGGGAGTGGAGTGGTGGCACAGTGGATTGCGCGCGGCGCTATGAAACAGATTTCCCGAGTTTGATTGCCAGCCAAGGCTAAAATCAGTGGCAAGTTTTATCTGTACCGATACTAAGTACCCCATGTATGTATGTAGACCTTGTTTTGCACCATACATAGCCAACCATCCAACCAACCCACACTGGCCATAGTTGTGAAGTATGGCAAAAATACCTTGACTGAGAGAGCATAGGAAGGCCTTAATGCCCAGCAGTGGATTGTCAAAGGGCTGCCAATTTTTTTTTATTGATGACTATTCTAGAGATATTACTATTTATGGTTTAGAAAAAGATGTGAATCAAGAGTTCGTTCAAGATGTGAGTATATTAATAGGCAAAAAGTATATCAGAGAAATCTAGAACTGCACATGCAGGGATTATAAGTCCCATCCTACATTCACACTTACAGTCCTTGCGTTTAGCAATGACATTTTAATCCTTAAACGCAGTCACAACCATGATATAGCAATTGAAACTGTCACCAGGCTCAGAGAAAAGCAGTGGTTTACACTCCTCTTTGTTGGCAGCCCTGAGCCAATGATAACGATTCAAATTTTCCACAGTGTGGGCCGATCTTTCTATACTCTGGCACAAGCACCACCGACTTCTTGGTAATCAGTGTCAATTTTACTGACCGCAGAAGGATGATGGGCTCGTGTATTCCCAAACAAAATTTTAACTCGCAACTTTACAGTCGTGATTTGTGTCCTCTGCCATAGTAGCACCTGGCCAGATAGACAAATTACACACACAGTCTGTGCGAAAACCTGAAACTCTCCTCTACTCCCGTCCCACAGATGCGACCAGCTTGAATGTCACGTTTGACATTGAAGCGACGTTGTCGAGCATCGTCTTCAGATGGAGAACGGTGCCGGGGCTGAGCATCAAGGTATAGCACACGCTGTGGGCGCTCGCCGCATCAGAAATACTGAACCTACACACGCACACACCTACACATGCACACAACAACAACCGCCATTCGCCACTACGTGGCGGTGACGTCACCACGACGCTTGTGCCAGGCCATGTGCACCTTGAGGCCACATGAAGTGTCGAACGCCCGCTGGCAGGAGGTCACGGTGCAGACCCAGGTGCCATGGTGCGACTTACTGGCTGATGCACCACCTGTGCCCCCTACTGTGCCACACACACACACCTACACATGCACACACACACCTACACATGCACACACCTACACATGCACACATACACACCTACGCATGCACACACACACACCTACACACAACAAAAACCGCCATTCGCCACAAAGTGGCGGTAACATCACCATGGTGCTTGTGTAGTGTTGAACAGACGGACTCTTCAACGTCTTTTGTAGCACACACTTTTATTCGTCTTATTAATGTAATAATCCTTCCAGAGACGGCTTCGGAATCGGTCCTTTTATTTCCACTCCACAATACACTTTGCTCACTCACTCTCCGTTGCTGGCAGACAACGGAGAGAGGACAGACCACGCACTAAGTCCCCACCGCGCACGTGGCAACCCCAGCCCCCGTCCGCGCGTGACCCTGCTCTCGTCAGTTCCAGTCTGCTCACGATCGTTCCCCTCCACTCGCTCTTAATCCCTTCATCACGTGGTTCCCCCAGCCAATCGTACATGGACAGCTTCGACCATTCTCGATGGTTCCCTGTCAATCCCGGGACCACGCCCCTCATCCGGCTCCCCATTGGCTGGGGCCCCGAATGGCTAGGCCAATCACTCCTGATGACCTGTCGTGATGACGCATGGGCCATGGTCCCTATCTCAACCCTTATTGGCTACAAGCAGGACCGGCAAGCCAATCCCCACGTGAACCCTCTATGGCTGTTATTACATTAACACAGTCCCTATGCACTGAGGGGTATACGGTCCCCTCACCCGTTACACTCAGAACGTACAAGCCCCCGTACCCTACAGGCTACTTAATATCCCGCTCTTTCAGTGTCCTCTGACTGGACCTAGGGAGATGTCTCCCGACCACTGGTTACTCTGAACCCTAGCCCTGATAAGGGCTGGAGGGCTTGGTCCAGGGTCCTAGGCTTCTTCCGCCGTCTTGGGTCTTCGTGTAGTCCAACTCCCCGAGAGCTCTCAGCGCTCTGGCTTTATACTTGTTCGTGGCCGGGTTGTCCAATCCCCGGCCACCTTGTGGAACCCTGTGATTGGTCGTTCCCAATATGCTTTTCGATCCCAATTCACCCTATCTGACCCTGACCGTTTGGTCACGCGGGAAAACCTTGTTTACGGTCAGCTCTCACAGCTTGTGAGACCCTGACCGTTAGTTTGAGCGGGAAAACCTTGTTAACGATTTGCTCTCCGAGTTTGTGAATATCGAGTGGGTAACTCTACTACACTTATATCAGGCTATGTGCACTTTAATGCCACGTGAAGTGTCGAACGCCGGCTGAGATTTGTCTATATGTAGCTATTCATTATGTAAAATGGGTGCATTGTGCTATTTTTTTAATTTAATACTTTGAAGCCAGTAGCCCATTTTATATTATAGGAATGTCCCATTGAGTCTCAAGACTCTTTTTTAAGAAGGGTTCTTGCCTGGGATGTTTGTCTGCCATTTTTTTGAGTAATTTTGCATTTGGGAGGAAACCAGAGCGCACAGAGAAAACTCGTACAGAAAATCAGATCGTGCTCAAATTTCAAACAAATAAATGAAAACCTACTTGTTGTGCTGCCATCTGCAGGTGGTAACCTTCAATTTCGTATTCTCATCCGCGTGTTTTGTATGCTTTGCTAAGCCCACCAGGTTACAGGTGTGCACATCCATACCTGGAAAAAGAAAATCCAGTGCCAGCGCGGCCTCGTGGAGGATGGCCGTGCAGACCTGACTCAGTAACCGGAGCCAACGGTCGTCCGTGTTGCCCCTCAATCTTTTGCCGAGTCTAGGTGCGGCTGTTGGACAAGGAGTTCACCTCCGACTCAGGGGAGCTACTGCTTTCGGGCCTGTCCCCCGGCGTGGAGTACACGCTCACCATTGTCGTCCTGCTCCACGGCGTCCAGCGGGGACCCCCCGTCGAGACGCGCGTCAAAACTCGTGAGCCATCGCCAAGGCGCCGGGTTGCCGTGCGGTGCCAGGCGGCAGCGGTGGTATCAGCTGCGTCGGGCATGCAGACCACTGGGCGCTCGTCCGTGCGATGTGGGCGCCTGGGCGTGAGTTGTGCGGTTTCCTAGGAAGGGGAGCCAGGCTCGAGTGCATCGCCCACCTCGGCGCAGCTTCCGCTGGCACACCGCGGCGTGGTCAGGGTCCGCGAGCACAGCCGGTGACGTCGCCGTTTGAGGGCGAGTGGCACGTGAATCGATGCGTGTAGTGGGTTCGAGTTTCGAGGTTGTTTTGTTCAACCAGTTGAGATCTCAAAAGGAGACCAGGGTTTCTTCTCGATTGCAAGAGTGACCTGGATCATCAAATTGACAAAAGTTAAACAAATGCAATAAAGTACAGCCAGGAAGTGAATAGAAATCAGAACAAAAACAACTGTGTCACATGGGAAATTGCAGATGTCGTGTTTAATGAATTAGGTCGTCCATTCATGTGCCTATGGACTGTGTCCTGTTCTTGTGAGAAAGTATACTTTTGCAATTACATTTGAGATGTCTTCATATTAGAACAAATGCTAAAGATATAAAAGGGAAATTTGTTAATATTTGTGTCTGTTCGAAATGTTTACTTTCCAACATGCAACAAACTTGAAATTTGGCATACGGGTAGTTTCCAGACTGTACACAATGCAAAAAGTATAAAAATAGACGTTTCTATTTGGGGGGGGCGCAATAATGTATATATATTGCACAAGTGAGCGGTGACGTCACATCTGTGATGTCACATCTGTGATGTCACTCGCATGCGGTAACGTTACACAGTGTGCCTGCCGACGTCACGCATCCCCCCCCCAACCCTCCACGTAGGCCATGTATTAATCCAAGACAAGAATCCAAGTCCCGGGCGAAGCCGGCTAGTAAAGCTAGTATATAATAAAAAACATGAAATCAGTAACATTTATGATTATTTATTTTCCCAGGAAAACCTCAAAGTCCTTCTTCAGGAGGGTCCTGCTTAGGAAGGTTACCCAATTCCTATTTTAAGTATGTGTGTGAGAAGAAACTGGAGAAAACTAAAAGGACAGGAGGACAATACTAAAACTTGCTACCAGTCTGTTTGCGGTTTTGTAAGCACCTCACTCGCCGTGCTGGTGGCTGTCTCACACAGAGCCAATCGGCTCTCTAAGTGTCTGAGTCACGGGCGTTGCACCGCCACACCCAGTTTCTGTTATTCCCATGTTATAATTGGCGATTGTTGTTTTGTAAAACCAACATCAGAACTTTCTTGTGGCAGATTCAATACATCAAGCAGCGTTGGACGAGGACTTTGCCAAGTGGTTTAACAGCGTCCCTCCGACCTTCACCGCAAATATGCCAGGCAAGCCCGCACGCACGCTCCAGGACTCGCGGGCAGCTACTTGAGTTGGAGGTGTGCCAGCCATCCTCGTACACCTCCTTGTTTTAATTTTCGACCTCTTCCTGTTTCACAGAGGTGCAGCTGAAACACGACCCGGACTTCAAGGTTCACACGACAGAGACGTCCATCACAATCTCGTGGAACTCATTTCCTGGGCTGGTTATCAAGGTGATGTCGCAGTTAAACCTCCATCATCTGTCTGGCTGACACTGTGCTTCGAGCACTCGAATCACTATTGGCAGTCCGCGAGTTCAAATCTCGGTCAAGGGTTGACGACATAGCCAAACATCCCTCTGGGAATGATAAAATGAGGACCACTATTTTATCATTCCCAGTGGGACTGCTCCTAGCAATTAGAAATGTGGAATTTCAACCACTGTCTTAAGGCCGCCAGACATTTTTACTTCTATAATTGTGTTCTTATTCCTTTTTTATTGTTGTCAATGGTGGAGTTTTGTCTATTTTTATCTGCATGGTTTTCATTCTTGTGTTTAACCAGGTCTTCTGTTATAAACAAAGGGTCTGTTTTGTTGAGATGCGAGCTCACGACAGTCATATACGCAGGCACATGGCAATCACACGCCCTGAATTTACGAATGGCGCGCTTTGTTTGTATATTTTACTAAATCATCATAATTCGTTCTGACGAGATTAGAACTACTTTGTTTTTAGTTTGTCGTCCTTCCTCCACACCTCCGCGGTTGGCTACGTACGTTTCGAAAAAAGTTCAACACACATGAGAATTCACCGCCGCAGCAAACAAGATTCGTTTACAGAGCCCACGCCGTCTAATTGGTTGCTCACCCCTGTCCATGCCGCGCTTTGTAAACTGTAACGTTTTATAATCCGGAGCATGCTAATTTGTCGTGGAACTGTACAGGTGCTGCTGGTGCCAAGCGAGGGGAGCACGGACCCCCTCGAGCTGAGCTCCGATTCGGGGGAGCTGCTGCTGCCTGAGCTATCCCCCGGTGTGGAGTACATGCTCACCATCATCATCCTGCTCCACGGCGTCCAGCGGGGAACCCCCGTCGTCAAACGTGTCACCACACGTGAGTCGCATCGCTGCCGGGCGGCAATCGTTAGGGCTGTATGTATGTTGAACTTCTTTTGCACCGTACGTAACCAACCGTGGTAATTGGAGGTGCGGAGGAAGGACAAAAAACTAAACATTGAAAGCAGTTTTAAAGAAATACATTTTCAATCTAGATTTAAAAGTGCATTGCTCAAGTGTCTTACTAATATCGGAAGGAAGAGCATTCCAGACGACCGCAGACGCGCATCTGAAAGCGCGCGATGTGGTGACCATCTTTGTTCGATGGCTAGCCAAAAGCTGCTGCGAGGATGACGAGAGTAGGCGTGATGGTTTATTCCTCCTGACGACATCAGAAAGGTATTGTGGTTCATTTGTGGCAAGAGCTTTGTAATAAGTGCGACATAATGTGTTTGTGCACTCCTGTGGAGCACAGAGCGCATTTCTGGTTGCTTTGTCGGCGTCTTGAAGGGAAGAATGCCCACAGATCGCTCTGTGAGATGTGCACCACTTTATGTTGGAGAACTTCCCTGAATTATGCCACTTAACATCTTGTGAAATCCCTTTAATAGACTTGATAAAAAAATATTTCAAAATAAGAACTAGAATAATGCTATGAAGATAAAAAACAACAACATCTATTGATGGGCGGGCTGATTCCATCTACTTACTACACCTGAGAGCCAGGTGTAAATACAGGGGCCAAAACCCAGATTGGAACTCAAGACCTTTATGGTGCCATCTAAGAGCTCTGACCTCTGAGCCACCCAGCCACCTTGTTGCTCACATTTTCTTGAGTGTGTCACTACTCTATGTAGTACAATCAATGTTATATAATTAGGATTGCTATTGCGTCTAAATGTGACCGCATACTCTTCAATGCACAGGCTGAAAACACTTCACCAAACACATGATGATAAAAAATACACCTATACCGCTATCAGGCTAAGGTTATAGGTATATTTTGAATGACTTATGAACACGATGCCCTGTAATGTTCTCCCTGCGCTATCGTCACAGTGTCTCCGTTAAGCCTGGAGGTCGCCGGGGAGTCGCCCTCCAGCCTCACCCTGACCTGGTACCAGCCCTCGGCCCCCGTTGACCACTACACCGTGACGTGCACGCCTCTGAGTGAGTAGCGCTCGCGTTGTGGCAGCGTCACAGACATGAGAGTCGGGCTCAGCCTTGTAAAGTTATCACTGTGTCAGAAATGTGTAAATCTGGATCCCTCTAAATGTGGTGTTTCTCAACTCAGGGAGCCACAGTAGCGAAATTTTAACTACCTCGCCTGGTATGCAGGAGATCGTGGGTTCGATCCGAACACTTATGCCTGTATATTTGGAGTTTGTATGTTCTTCCTGTGGTCGCATGGATTATCTGCGGGTCCTCCAGTTTTTTTCTCCACATTTAGAATCAAACTGCCTTCAGAGTATTTGGGTGCTATACATTTCCACATAAGCCACTTCGTTGAGCAATTATTCATGGCCAGGTCACTTCTGAAAAAGAGTTATATAGCTCAGTAGACCTTACCTGGTAAAATAAAAAGTTTAGTTTAGTAACTGTTGTCCACGTGACCCCTCCCTCCACATCACAGATTTCTGTGATTACCAATCATTGGGTGCATGCAGTGTGCAGTGTCTTAATTAATATTTTGAATCGAAGAGATTGGTGGTCACGAAAAGGTGGGCCTGGGGTTGCCAAGATGATTGTTAAGAAGCACTACTCCAATGCACATTAAGTGCTGAACAGAGAACAGCAAGTGTTCGTTTGCGGATATGTATAAGCGAGTTGCCATTTGCGATTAGTACTGTTGGCTATGTATGGTGTAAAAGAGGTTTCAACATACATTTGTAGAGGAGAGATATACGCGGTGCACGCTGTTAAGCGGGTGCAACTGAGGACGAACAGGTGCGTGCATTGCAAAATGAGGTTTGCACCGACAAACGGCCAGTAATTAAGGGGAGAAGCGGGTGCAACCGTGGTCGAACAGGAGGGTAGGCTGTGACCGGAGGTTGGCGTCAAAGAGACGGGAGATGGGGGGTGATGATAAGGGATTAATGGGACAAATGGCGCCAGCTTGAGAGAGAGCACATGAGGACGTGAGGACTCGGAATGAGGGAGGATATATAAGGGGAGTGTGCGTAAGCGGAGGGGGGTTGTTGCCCGGGAACCAAGAGTGAAGACATCTCGCCCCTGCCACTCCAGCCGTCAGCGGGACCTCAAACCGCACGCAGTCGCCGGGCGGGTGTTAGCTGAACCCCCCGCCCGGGACAGACGGGTGAGCGGGTCTGAGGGAGCGTCGGTGAGAGCAGCGGTGGAGATGCAGAGTCGCTGAGTGCGAAGTTGCTGTGTGCAGTCACTGAGTGTGGGGCTGCTGTGTGCGGAGTCGCTGAGAGCAGAGTTGCTGAGTGCAGGGTAAGTGAGGTGCACAATAGATAAGAGCGGGGAGAATTCAAGTATATGTGACCGTACAGATAGTTATAGGAGTGCCTATAACTGGCGCAAGAACGGGTGAAATAAAGTGTAAGCAGGTGACTTGTTACAACATGTCGGTGTGAGTAATTTTTGAAGACACTACACATACATACATACATGAGAAACAAGGCAATGATACTTTAATGGTTCTCACGCTACACTGAAATCCCAGCGACTTGGATTAAATTCCTAGCCATGCACAGCACCAGTGGGAAAGTGGTATCTGAATGTGGCTTAATCCTCTTCTGAGTCAACTCAGCTTTAATTAAGTTGTTGGTGTGGTCTATTCATCATCATTAAGACAGGGGAGATAAAGCAGGCATCTGGATTTGTGTGGCACCTGGAGTGCTGTACCAGCCTGAACAGACTCTCACTCAGCACTTGCCCCCTCCACCCCTCATTTAGGCTTAATAGACAATCATATTGCTTGGGTGTAAAAATCAGTACTGTATTCATAATTAGCAGGGTAATAAAACGTGGCGCTTAAAATCAGGTTTTCATGCTCATGGGTTCTACTTTTGAGCTGTGCTTATGTGGGCACAGGGTCATTCTCAGGAGTGTCACCTGTTGTTAAATGTCCATCCTTCTTGCTCCCCTCATCCCTTTCGTCTCCTTCGTCCTTCTCCCCGCCGCCTCATCGGCTGTGGTCCTCTCCGCCAGGTGGCAGAGAGGAGGTGCGGGAGCTGCTCGTTCCGGGCTCCAGCAGCAGAGCAACGCTACAGGGCCTGGCCACGGCGCAGGAGTACAACGTGAGCATCCGTGCCACCTATGGGCAGCAGCAGCAAGGGGGGCCTATGCTGTCCTCCCAGCCCGTCTACATCGTCCACTACCTTGGTAGCTGCCTCCTCCATCACTGCGTGTGTAATTCTGCAGGTGTATGCGTGTGTGTGTATATGTCAGTATGTCAGAGACTTTTGGGAGACAAAGGCAGTCGGGCATGGTGCTGGTCACACACCCCGTTGTTTACCGTTCTGGCTTTCGCTAACAGCACTTTCCCCAACAGTCTGTTAAAGCCTATAGGGTGATCTTTGTGTTTATTTGTGTACGTAAGACCAGTGTCTTAGGGGTGTCCGCGACCCATGCTCACTGCCCATGTCTGCCCAGGTGTGGACCAACCGTCGGACATGCAGATACTGGATCTAACTGAGTCCAGCATCCGCGTGCGCTGGAACCCATGCCGCGCCCCCATCTTAGGCTACCTTCTCACGTGCACCCCGACAACGCACCCGGCTGGGAATGATGGAGCTGTGAGCTCCATCGAGCAGCAGCACGGAGTCGGGGAACCCATTTCCATGGACCTCTCCCGTGGTGAGAAACCCCCCCCACCCCGTCTCGGTGGTGGGAATGCATCCGCGCGTGTGAGGAGTGGATGGTGCTCGCCGCACTGGGCATTCGCTGAAAATAAATGGCAATTACTCCACTTGCATCAATAAAAACACGGCAATAAATATAAAATCCACTGCATTGCTTACTGTTCACTCCCGCTGACGTTTGTCAAAGTAACTGCTGTTTACTTTACTTGAGATCTACAGTATAAAGCGATTCCCATGTGGTGCGCTTATTTATTGTCTCAGTGCCTTGGGGTTATTTTCTTCTCTTAAAAGTAGTTTTTATAAAATGATCTGTTTGTCCCCGGTTGCTGACTGGATTCTGTGCGTGAGCGAAATTGTCCTCTGATGGGCCCTGCCCTCGACGTTTGCCATTCATCCAGGTGAGACTGACGTGACGATCACGAAGCTCGTGCCCACTGTGGAGTATGTCATAAGCGTCTGTGCCAGGAGACACAACCAGGACAGCGAGCCCACTACACTCACATTCACCACCAGTAAGTCTGCCTCGTTTAACATTTATTATCAGAAATTGTTATATCATTTGATTGTTTTATCCAGCCAAATTGAGACTTTTAGTTTTTTTGGGGGTGGAGCAGTGACACAGTGAATGCACTATGAACCCGTTACCCACGTTCAATTCCCTGCCATGGGTGACATAAGTGGCTCATCATATCTGAACTGGTCCAGGGGTCTCTCTTCACTAGCCTGTATTGACCAATGTAGTAAAGTATGGTTAAACAACCCCCATGAATGACGTTGAGTGGGGAGGCCTTTAATCTAACGAACAACTATACATATCGTTATTTATTTACTCTTTTTCAAGCAAGGTATTATTTAGTGTATTTTGGCAATTTTTTTTGAGTATTGCCAACGTTATCCACTCCTATATTCAGAAGCTGTCAGCTCATGCCTTGAACATCACAATGCTTACAGCGCAGAGCCACGGCCAAAGACATCGGCGTCAAAGTGCAAACAGCTGCGAGGTTGATCAGAACGAATCCGCAGAGACACGTGCCCCCCCCCACCCCACCTTGCTATGCCCCCCTACCAGAAGTGGACAGCCCCCGGGGGCTTGAGTTCCTGCAAGTGGCGGAGACCTGGGTGCTGGTGCAGTGGGAGCCTCCAGAGGGCCGCGTCTCAAGCTACCGCATCACCTACGAGAGTTCCAACGAAGGCACGCGGGAATTCCCGCACGCGCCCGGAGTGCGTGTTGGCCCCTCGTCCACTCTGCCGCCCGACGTGGACCGGGCGTGGCCGCCCAGCTCCCGCGGTCCATCCAATGAGATCGGCATCCTCGCCGCTCTGGGCGAACGCTCGGTGGTGCCGGTGTCGTCCCTGAAGCAAGAGGAAATGGAGCTCGGTTCGGAGGTCGTCGCGGTGCCCGAAGGGGTCGCCCTCATCCTCTTCAGCGGCGACGTGGAGGAGGCGAACATCACAGGGCTAACGCCCGGCCTGGAGTATACCGTGCGTGTCTACGCCACGTACGGCCAAGACGAGAGTATTCCCCTCACCGGCTGCCAAGTCACAGGTACCTTCCTCTTCAGATTAATTTTTGTGGGATTTGTTTTTATATTGTTGTGGTCATCGTATTGCACACTTACCCAAACCTATATCCACCCATCCTATATTCATCCCATCCGAAATTGGTCCCATTAGTGCTATTATTGGGGGCATAGTTTGAGGCAAAGAAACATATTTCTGGAGTTTCTTCAGTCAATGGAGCCTCACATCGCGTGAGGGAATGTTCCAGAAGATGGTGTCGCTAAACCTGGTGACTTCACTGCGTGTCTCTTCTTCAGTGGCCTTGTTCAACAATAAACGATGTCCCCTTCATGCTCTGTAAAAAGAAGAGTATCGCAAGACACTGGTGTAGTATGTGTGACCCGTGCCCACTGTACCTTGATATTTACTGACCATGATCGTTATCGAGGACATAGGGTGGTCATCAATTAAATTATGAAAAAAAAATGTTGTTAGCACTCTGCATCGTTTTCCTTGGTTCTGCTGCATGATCCTCTTTGTCAACTGTGACACGACTCGCTATTGCTCCCAACACCGGCCACGTGCGCCACAAGGACTTTCTGAGAGGTCGACCAGGGTCCAAAATGGCATCTGTTTATTCGTCTGGCTCCCAGCACACCGGTACACCAACGGATCTGTAATATCAACGTACTGGCGTCACGATTGGCCCCCTGATACAGGTCTCCCTATTTTCTAATTTCTGTGGGAATATATCTCGTCCAGTGGTCATGTGACTCTGGCAATTGAATCGCGTGCCTGCCGAACCTGTATTTGACGAAGGGTGTAGCCTAATGTACCACTCATTTATCCTAGCCAACCGCGACCCAGCAACATTCACAAGGTTTAAGTAGTGCGAATATATGCACCATTTATTAGTAACACAACTACACTGGTTACATATGCATTATACATGAACTTGGCTAGATTTACTTGAGTATGAAATCAGATATTACATTTATTTTCCGTGCAATAATTTGTGACAAAGCTGAGCCCACTAAGCTCTTTTCACTTTAGTCTGTTGCCATGTTGTAAATTAAGTTTATTGATTGAATTCGGGGCGGCTGCTCAGATTGGACCACTATCAGGCAGGTATTGGCTATGTGCATGAACATGTCCATTTCAAGGCTCTTGAGCCACCGGCCAGGTGTCTTGACTACGCGGCGGTACCATGAGCGTTCGAATAGTTTGTGGGACTTCTAGGCGACTCACAGGGCCACACCTCGTTGTGTTTAACGTGTTTGCCTTGGAGACGAGCGCACTCTGTTCAGTCTCTCCACCTGCATCGTGTCCCCAGCGATCCCCGCACCCACGGACCTGCAGTTCCACTTTGTGACGGCGTCCGGCCTCACGGTGTCGTGGGCGGCGCCTGTTGGCGTGGAGCTCACGGGATTCCGCGTGGTGCTTATGCCGCGCGACCGCAAAGGCCCCACGCTGGAGAGGAGCCAGAGCCCCAAAGTCACCACCACCACCATCAATGGGCTCCTGGTGAGGCCATGCCTGGCAGGGCACTTCTCATCGCAGACATCGGGGATGCCTTAAGCGGGGCTTAATTTCTCACTGGATGTTTTCCAGGTTGTTCTCTAAGAACACATTTTGGGGCGGTGGCACACGACTAATAGCCACACCCATTGAGAGGTATGCTCGATAAAGTGTGCCGGGTGCAGAAATATTTTCTGGCTCGCTGACCCAAACAAACTCGGCTACAATCAAGCCCTGGTCATAAGTGTTGTAGTGCAGTGAGTGTGATTTGATTCTTATTATCATGGTTCTGTGTGTGTGTGTGTCACTAGGGAGCAGTGGCATAGTGGTTCCTGTTCTGTGGAAACAAACCCACTGACCTGAGTTTGATTCCCGGCCATGGTTAACATCAGTGGCAAGTGATATATGACCCAGTCCTTGTCCTTCCATAAATGAATACCTGGAGCAATGTACAAACATCAAGACTGGATAGACAATGGTGGCCATACGTAGTGCTGGAGACACCACCCCTCATGCACCACAGTCGCCTTAATATGTGCCTTCTAACAAAGCTAACCCAAATACTCCAGAAAGCTGAACATTGGGCTTCTGTCATCTTGTACAAGTTAGAATACAGTTTCGATGTATATTGGAGTTGTTACCGTATGTTGTGCGACATGTCTGACGTTACATTCCATGTGTTTTTGGAACTGCAATATTCAGTTCCTGAAGGATCGTGCCAAACAATATTCTGTAGACATCAAAGAGTTGCTATCTAGGTCAGAAGTGGCAGCAATGACTTTTGAAAGCAAAACACTTTCCATCACCAAACCAACACGGTACATTCCACCGCTTGATTACAAACACACGCGTGTCCTCGTAAGAGGGCGTGCTGGTGTGCAGCTTCAATCACAGCATTTTAGCGTTGATTTGCCCGGGACTACGCGTCGTTCTAGAGGCACTGCCCCCGCCATCGCCCGTGGCCTGTGAGCGCAGCGAGCCATAGCGCTCTACCAACCTGCCAGTATTTGCAACCCCACACGACCTTTTTTGTAGCCCTTGCAGCGAGGGCTGGCATACACGTTTCCAAAATTTCCACTTTCTCCTGTAGAAAAACATCGAACAGAAGCTGCTTTTTTTTTGGGAATGCCGGACCTATCAGAAATGCATATACTATTTAAACGTAAGCATGAAGCATGAACTCAGGCCCATTTCCATCAACTTGATGGATATGAAAACACACTGTATACCATATTTTTGTGTTCTGATCAAAAGTGAACACAATACCAGTTGACGGACTTTTATTAAATGCACATGAAGTATAGATGGATCCCAGTTGACTGGAAAGCTGCACTTTTTATTATCTGAAGGGAATACAATCTAAATGTAACTTCTTTGGACTGGGTACACGCTGCCTTCGTGGAAATGGCCATGGAAAGGTTTCAGAATTTACAACTCTTACAGATTCGTGCCAATCCCATTAACCCAGGTATATGTGATGGCAGAGGAGGGCACAGTTAACTTATCACATTCATGCAGGTCATTTCCTCATTGTACTTTACCTTTTAGTTTCAATTGTGTCACCCATCATTCCTCTGGCAATTATAAAATGAGTACCTATTTATTAGGAAGTCAACATTGGTGTCCCTATGGATAAACTGGCCCCCATCATAGGAATGTGGAATATTCACTCCTGGCTTGGGTCCACCAATGGAAATGAGCACCAGCCAAGGAGCTTTGGTTTTGACTTTCTTCCAAATAAAGATAATGTAATACCACTGGTTCAAAGCAGATTCATATTTAACTGTGTTTTGGAAGTAGCATGTTTAGATGTATGTTATAACTGGTGAGTTGCACATTGCGTTGGAGATGATGATGGTTGCTAACGATCCACATGAAAGGCAGACACTTAGTGTGACTTGCCTGCTCTCGCAGCAACAGCAGCTTTTGAGTAACAATTCTAACATCCTTCCCCAGGCTCAGACCGAGTACGAGGTGTCCGTGTATGCCTTGAAGAACTACCTGGCCAGCAAGTTACTGCAGGCATTCCAGAAAACACAAGCAAGTAAGCACTGAGTGGAAGAAATTAGATTTGTGTTTTGTCTTTTTCTCCAATTTTATCACGATTATGCTATCAGTGTGATGTCAAGAGTCTCTCACAGAGAAGTGCAGCCATTCATGTTGGAGAACAATACGAGGAAGTGAAAATGACAAAACCCCTCAGATTATATCCAAGTGACCTCTGGTTCACACAGTAGGGGCAAATCCACCTTGCAGCAGAGTGTAATGCCTGTCACGTGACAGCCAAACCAATAATGTTTATTTTCATAGCTGTAATTTAGCCCAATTCAGTGAATAGGCACATTTTTTATATTTTTTCTGCAGTCATTGGTGACTAGGCTGATATTATCAACTCACTATACTCGTGAGCACAGTTATAACCACAGGCAGCTGCCTGAATTCAAACCCAGGATATCAGCGGTGCCTGCTCGGCACGCTGACCTCCGAGCCACCCGGACACTTTTTGGCGTTCGCTGCCGAGGGGGCCTCATGACTTATAAATTTAAGATTGCATTCTCCAAACCTTTCTCAGAATGTTTCCTTTGCAGGGGCAGAGCCGAGTGACCCCTGCTTCTGGACGCGATTTGGGCCCCAGGCCTCGGCACACGATGTTAAGATTAATTATCAATGTTAAGATTAATTATCATGGCCTATGAGGTCCCGATTCAGTGTGGGCTTTTGTTGCCAGCACGGACTTGGCACGCTAAACAAAAACACTCACTCTGTGGTTTAAAGCCAGCTCTTTCCGTTGCAACGATGGGCACATTTATTAAATATCCCTGCTTCCGTCCACTCAGCAGTGTGTGTGTATGTATGTTGTGTTTATACTTGACGGGTAGTCGATCGGCAGGTCACGTGTGATGAGGTAAATTGTGGGTATTCCCACCTCTTCCATAACGTTTGGCCAACGTGAAGGCAAACGTATCCCTGTAGAAGGGCTCTCTAGAACTCCACAGTAGTGGAGGCCCTTCCAACAGCAGTGGCGTGAGCAAGAAATTGCAGGGCTGCAGCTTTACCTCTGCCCACTACGTTCCCCCTAAAGGAATGTGGCAGAAGGAGGGTGCGATTTGTAGTGACATTTGTGAGTGGAAAGCGTATTGGAAGGGTCCAGCTTAATCTATATATAACTCAAGGCCTTGCTGAACAGAAGTGTCTGTTGTCGAGGCAGGCTTATTGAAGTGCATTGCCGGGTTGGTTACGACTGTCAGAATCACGGGGTGTTATTGGCAGTCTCTGCACTCACAATTAATAATGGCGTTGTAACAGATTCTGATTTTATTTTATTTATTTTGGTGACTTCAAAATGTCTCTTTTGACAATTAAAACTATTCATTCTAAACATGCGTCGGTAAATCACTGAAAAATAATCTTGTTGGATGTGTTTTTCCATCATAATATGAATTCAATTGCAGCTATTTTTCACACAAACATATCCAATGTTCAACGCACATTTAGAAAAATATATATAAAATAGCATCTTTGAGTGGAGTGGAGTTAATAAAAAAATACAATAGACTGCAATTGTAAGCTTCAATTGTTACATTTCATGAGACATTCATAGTCCACCCATTGGATATGAGCAGCTTTGTTCATGTCCAGTATACAATCATTATTCAAAAACTTGTTACCTGCAATTTTGGCTAACCGTGAATCACATCAGAGAGAAATTAATCAAGTGAGATAAAATGTTGAGAGATAAAGCGATTAGATGAAGTAATGAGAGAGAAAATAATTCAATAAAGAGATGAGAGAGAGCTTCTCAAAGCTTTAGAAGCATCTGCAGTGGTTGTGCATACGTTATTCGTAGACCAATATCATTATCCGCGAAATTTGCTATTTACGAGCATCCCCGGAACGTATGCCTCATGAATAACAAGGGAATACTGTAGTTCCGAGCACGTGTGAGCGCTGCTGCTGATTATTATGTTGATGCTGCTACTGCTGATGGTCTGATGACGATGATGTTGCTCTTGATGCTCCCGCTGCTGATGACGGTGATTCTGCTGATGATGATTGTGCTCTTGCTGCTGATGCAGGTCTGTACGCACCGGGCAGGCTGCGAGCCGTGAGTGTGACGGGTTCCACCGTGCTGGTGGCATGGCGCTCGCGCGCCGTGCGTCTCTCCGCATTCCTACTCATCGCCACGCCACTCTCCGACGAGGGCCGCTCAGCTGAACGGCTCCTCAGCCCCCTGCTCCGTGCCTGCACAATCACCGGTGTGCTCTCTCGCTTGCTCACTCATGCAAGTACGAAGGCAAAGAATTCCCCGTATAGCCTTAACAGACGGTTGGGGCAAGTGCTGTTAGCGAGCACCTATGAAGGCCGGCACGGCACGTGAGGGGGTGGGTGGCCAGCACCACACCTGGCCGCCTTTGTCTCCCAAGTGGCGATGTTTTCACATCACACTCGGTACTCGTTTGAGGCTGAGTCAACCTAGAGAAGACCCAGGATAGGTTCAGATAATTGTCACTGGTGTTGGCCGTTAGTGGGAATCAAACTCGTGTTGCTGGATTCGTAACATAGCTCCACACCCACATGTACACACACACACATTCAATGGTGTGCTGCACCTCTGATTAGCATGGTTGGCTACGTATGGCGCGAAAGAAGTTCAACATGCATACCCACTCACATGCCCTTGCACACGTAGACGTGTGTGTGCTCACAGCACACGGCGCCTGTTGATAAGGCCATGATGTTAGGGTGCTCAATTTCACGTGCGTTACCCTTACCACCATTTACCTCCTATTACGGCAACCGCTGTTCGCTTTGAAAGAAATGTATTCAACTAGTAGAGTTATATTAAAGCACCCTCAAATAACTTCTATCTGCTATGAAAGCATTCACATTCATAGAGATATATTCAAGCAGTCTTTAATGTTCTATTGTATGAGTTGTGCTCTTATTATTTAAATGATCATAACCCTAAAAATATAACATAGCATTATACTAGGCAAATAAAAAATGCAATTATATGGCTTTCAATTGAAGATATCTGAATTGAAATGGAAACATTGTTAATTAACAGATAACTTTTAATATTTCACCTGACAGAGCTCATACACATTCTACCACATGATAAAACATACAATTCCATATTCTTAAATTCATTTAATATTCTATAAATGTTTACACATAATATACACGATAATATTTTCACTCTGCAAATTCCCCTTCCAAATTTGATTAATTTTGCCTGGAATTTTCCAAAATCCCATTACACTGTTTAGCACATGGACTTTCGCGACCAATATTATCCATAATAAAGGTTTTTTGGGTTAGATCGCGTACAGTATAAATGTGTATAACATTTATATTTCGCACCGTTCACCGTGACTGCCCTCAGCTCCTAAAATGCACCAGCGGCCAGGCAGCCAAAATTCGCTTTGAAAATCTGGCCGCAAGACCACATGCTGCTTTTTACTGCCAGAATCCACCAGTAGAATTTGCCCATTCCTTGAATATTGAGAATGGCTGTTATTTTCCATCAGGTCTGTCCCCTGGCGTCACATACAGCATCAGCATCTATGCGATGAGAGAAGGCTCCCGAAGCCAGCCAACCTCCATCACCGTGACAACAAGTAAGGCTCCATCTCCACAGCGTCGTTCCTCAGCTCCGTCACACCACTTTGGCTCGGTCTGGCTCGGAGTTCTCTGGATGCTAAAGAGAACTGGACTTGCTTCCGTTCATCTGTTCTCTCTATCTCTCTCTGTGGCAAACATGTTATGATACTTTCCAATGCTTTATTCACGTTGGTGTTGTAAATATTTTATATTGAATTAACATTTTGGAGCGCACTGCCTCGTGTTGAAAAATACATACTTTTGTTGATTCAAAGTTGTATCGGGGAATGTGGCAGTCACCCAACTACTCACCACATTCATATAAATAAATGTAAATCAAAACAAGGCCTTACAAAAAATAGAAATTTATATGCATGGAATAGCTTTTCTTTGATTGAGTGAAGAAATAAACTACAAATCAGAAGAGGAGTCTGTCAAGGAAATATACGCTCTAAGGTGATTCACAGCAATATTTGAAGATATAAAAAAAAATGGATTGGAGAAATAAAAGCATGAACAAAAATGGAGAACCATATTACCTTTATGACCCACCCCTGCTGGACATCTGTGAAAAAGAGCTTCATAGCTCATCGGGTTTTTCCAGGATAAATAAAGATTCTTATTCTGATATTATATTTTCTGAAGGCACAGTCATCATTACCAATGAAAATTACGTGAAGTGATACAAATTATCATTACAAAAGTCACACGCAAAAAACTACAAAAAGCAATAATTGTTGGAGGGACACACCTGGAAAATGCAACAGAATTATTGAAGGTGGGCCAGGATTAAAATTATTAAATAAAGTAGTGAACAATAGCAGCATGGAGTGATTTTGGAACCTAAATTTGATTTTGGAAATCAAAATACAAATGTTTGTTTAGAGCATTTTCAATTTGTGCACATGGCACCAAATGAAATATGGATCAGAAATATGAAAAATTAAACTGACGAAGATAATGGAACAAAAACTGAAAAATTGTGCAAATAAGCATGGAGAGATGCATGTGTTGCATTACACTGAGAGACAAGAAGAAGAACACACAGATATGGGATTGCAAGATCGTGGATGGCAAGTACAAATTAGAGATATCATTGACTGTTAATAGACACAAGTTGGTTTGGCCAGGACAGACCGCTGGAAAGGATGATAGCTAATAGATGAGACTGGTGACAGAATGGCAGCCTAAGGAGAAAAATGGCTGAGACGTATATGCATGTAAGTTTAACTTCTTTCACACCGTACGTAGTCAACCATGCAAATTGGAGGTGCGGGGGAAGGACAACTAATTAAACATAAAAAGCAGTTCTAAAGAAATTAGTTTTCAATCTAGATGACTTAAAAGTGCATAGCTCCAGTAGCTTCATAATATCGGAAGAGCGTTCCAGAAGGCCGCAAAAGCGCATCTGAAAGCACGCGATGCAGTGACCGTCTTTGTTGAGTGGTTAGCCAAAAGCTACTTCAAGGATGACAAGAGTTTGCGTGATGGTTTATGCTCCTTGACGAAATCAGCAAGGTATTGTGGTTAATTTGTGGAAAACACTTTGTGTGTTGAGTGCGACCTTATACGACAACTGCGGAGATGGAGTAATCGAGATCAGGTCGTTAGCAGGAGTGACATAGATTATAACATCGCAAGACCGGGGGTGAGAGATGGTAATGGTGTGAGGAGGCCTTCAAGCAATGGGGGATAGAACATAACTGATAATGATAGTGATGAAGAAAATTGTATAAAAGCCCACCAAGCAAATAATTTCCGTGCTCTGCAGTACATTTTAAATCATTGACTTGTAATAAACCGTCGCGGTTTATTTCCGATGCCACACAATCAAGAAGGTGATATCTTTTGTGTTTTATTTGTTGTCCTGCCCCTGCACCTCCGGTTCGCACGGTTGGCTGTGTACGGTGCAAAAGAAGCTCAACATACATACGACTTGGGAAGGGGGCTTTCAAAGGGACGGTGTATAATACAGCACCACTTGTCGTTGTCATGTTGTTGTTGTCGTTGTTGTGGCAGAGTTTGTGGGAGCTGCCTCCCCGACCATCCTGCGAGACGGACGCGGTGATCACGTGGGAGCGGCCCCGGGGCAGCTTCACACGACGGTCACGTGGAGACCCAGTGGGGGCAGCACAGAGCATCACGTGACCTGCCTGCCCATCGGCGACAGCAGCCCCGTGGTGAAGGTGCAGACGGACAGACGGGCGGGTGGCGGCAGTGCCATTGGAAGGACGTGCATGACTGTGAAACCACTAAATTTGGTTCCGCTGAATCCATTCGTCATTCACTGCCAATGAAATAGATGCGAGCGACTGCCAGTCATGTGAATAATCTGTTAGAATATGATCGTCACATGCTTCTGCTCTGATTCAAAGAGAGCTAAGGCAGAGAGAATGTGCCTCCATAATCATAAATATGTTTTTCATAAATGTTTGTCTAATAGTCAATGCCATAAAAAATGCCTTCATTTTAAGAACACATTGTCATCAGTTGAGCAATTGCTTCTGATGTGAAATCAGTAACTTTAGTATTCTTCCACCATTTTATTTATGCAATGAGTACCTGGTGCACTAATGTGTGTGTGCATGGGGGTTCTGGATGGGTGCGAGGGGCTGGTAACCCCCCCACCTTCAATTTATTTACCACAAAACTACGTGAAAAATATCCAACTAAGCTTGTGTCGGAGGCCCCGAGGGGACAGGCGTCTATGACGTCTCCTGGCCAAACCCCATTTTGGTTGAATCCAGGAGACTGAATCCTTACCCTCGGGGTTCCTTCAGAAACCACAAAAAGCCACTGCGGGTTGCCAAGTGAAATGTTCGAACACTAACTGCGGAGGAGAGACTGCCACTGTCGGGAGCTGGACTGGTACCGCCTGGATCTTTGTGGTATTCAGGAGGTCCGGTAGACCGGCTCTGGTTTCTGCCACCATGAGGGGGGAACAGTCCTCTACTCGGGGCAGGAGACTGCCAAATAACAGAAAGTGGCTCTTCTGAAAAAAAGAATGATGGGGATGTGGGAGCGTGGTGGTAAAGTGTAGGAAGCTGTAAGTTCCAGGCTACTTTGGGCTCGTCTTCCCATCAACCAGAGGCGAGGAGTGGTGGTCGTGGTTATTTATGCCTCCACTGAAGATGAACATCAGTGGAGGAATGTAGGTAGGCAATGCCGATTAGTCAGATGCGATGTATGACCTCTTGTCACAGGCGCTAGCTAAAGTGGGGGCCACTCAGGATAGTCATGCTGTTGGGTGACTTTAATACCTGAGTTGGTCGTGATGCTGGCACCTGGTCTGGAGTGATTGGAAGACATGGGCCAGATCAGCTCAATAACAATGGTAGTAGGCTGCTAGACTTTTGTGAAGCCCATGGGCTTGTAATTACCAAAACGCTGTTCCAGCATCGGCGCATCCACACAACATCATGGATGCACGCCAGGTCCAAGCAAGAAAATCTGCTGGACTACATAGTGACGGTACGGCGGATGCGGGCCCATGTCCTTGACACCAGGACCTACCGTGGAGCTGATCTGCCCACTGACCATCGGCTTGTCACCTGTAAAATGCGCCTGCCATTTTTCCACTCCGGTGGGTGGGTGTACACCCAGGACCCCATTCAAACCCACAGTGGCCTGGTCTCAGCTAGCTGATGAAAGTTGCAAGCGAGAACTTCATCATCGCTTGCAGCTGGGGTTGGAATGGTCCCCCACTCCTCCTGATGCCGAGGTGAAATGGGCGAGGTTTAGGACTGTGGCTCGTGCAGCTGCAATAGCTGCGTTGGGTACACGGTCCAGACCTCCCCAGAGATTTTGGCTGACAGGAAGTGTTCAGGCTGGCTGAGACAAAGCGACATGGTCACTCTCACCGTCTACATCATCCGACATCAGAGAATGAGGAGGCTTACCGCAGCCTTCGCTTGGAGGTTTGGAGAGCCGTAAGGCGCTGCAAGGATGGGTGGTGGTCGCGGGTTGCTGAGGAGATGGAGACATCCTCAGTAGCCTGCGATCACAATTCACTCTTTAACTCCATAAAAAAGTTACTTGCAGCGCCACACCTATCACCATCACTAGGGGAAAGAACGGTGATCCAATCTCCGACACCCAGGAACAGGTTTACAGATTTGCTGAGCATTTCTGTGAGGTCTTGGGGGAGGGCAAATCCCTCAGACTAGAAAACATGGGGCAAACTGGGGATGATCCTGCTGTGCCTCATATTGGAAGAAGTCGTCATCCCCTGTGAGTGGCTGGCTGAGGTGCCACCTGTTGAGGAAGTACAGAAGGCGATCCAGAGTCTGAGACCAGGAAAAGCACCGAGCAGAGATGATTTCCCAAGCGAAATGCTGAGGGAGGGTAGCATTCATGCGCAAACTGCCCTACATGACATCATAATAATAGTCTGGACCACTGGATGAGTTCTGCAGGATTGGAAGGATGCCCTGATGGTCCGGCTTTTTAAGAAGGGGGACCACACAGACTGTAACAACTCCAAGGGCATTTCCCTCCTCAATGTGCTGGGAAACATCCTGGCAAGGAGAGGCTTGCGGAGCCCCAATGCAGTTTCAGGAAAGGGCGGTCCTGCACAGATGCCATATTATCTGTCCGTCTGCTACAGCAGAGGTGTAGGGAATTCCAACAAGACCTACATCTCTGCTTTATTTACCTGGTCAAGGCCTATGACACCACCAGTAGGCCTGGGCGTTGGGTTGTTCTTCGTGCTTTCAGAGTCCCTGACCCTCTGCTCACGATCATTAAGGACCTTCATGATGGTGAGTGGGCCCAGGCAAAACTACGTGGCCGGGAGTCAGAGCCATTCCCTGTACACCTTCGGGTGCGACAGGGATGTCCTCTGGCTCCCACATTATTTAACATCTATTTTGACCACTTAGTTCGTGAAGCCTTTGATAGCTGTACCGGGGAAATTTCCATTTGGTACAGATATAATGGGAGGCTGATCGATGCCCGGGTGCGGTCAAGGGATGGCTCCCTATTAGTCAACCATGTTATGTATGCCGATGATTTGGTAATTGCTGCTCATTCAGAGGAGGAGTTGGAGATGCTGCTGCTGAAACTGGAGCGTGCCCCTAAGAGGTGGGGCCGTACCATCAGCCCCACCAAAACTAAGCACCTGCCTGGATATTTTGTACCATCGGACACTCCACCCCCACAACTCCCAATCGGTGATGAGGCAGTTGTGGAGAGAGTGCAGAGTTTCCCATACCTGAGCAGTGTGCTCATGACCGGCTCTGGTTTAACAGCAGAGGTCTCACTCCCAATCAGTCGAGTGGCCATATCTTTTCATCGGTTGCATAACGCTGTGTGGAAGCTACCTGGTCTGTCGCTTTACACCAAACTTCAGGTCTTCTCAGCCACGGTCATTCCCTCTCTTCTCTATGCTTGCAAAACGTGGACCCCCCTAATGAAGCATCTTCGCCGGTTAGAAACATTTAGGCTGGCCTGCCTACAATCCATCCTGGGTTTAACCAGGCTGGATTGTGTAAGGAGCTCACAAATCCTTGAAAGATCTGGGCAAAGTCCCATCGGTGAGCTCCTCCGGCAGGCAAGGCTGCGTTGGCTGGTTCATGTAGCCCGCATGCCCAGCCACCGCATGCCTAAACAGCTTTTGTTCAGCCGGATTGAGGGGGCTAAACGGGCGCGGCATGGGCTAGAGAAGAGATGGAGTGATGTGGTACAGGAGGACGTGGAGCTGAGTGGACTTGTCGATGACTGGTACCAGCGGTGTCAAGATCGGCCTCTGTGGAGGAGGCTCGTGAAGGACGCTACTGGGCAGTTGAAGGCAGTCGCCCTCCAACAACAACGGAGGGTGGAGGAGCGACGCTCACAACATCGAGCGGAGTGCCGGGTGGCTAAAGCACAGCAAGTTGGCACAGTAAGGGGCACAGGTGGTGCATCAGTCATCTCAGTCAGTCGACCCGTGGCACCTGGGTCTGCCCCGTGACCTCCTGCCAGCGAACGTTCGACACTTCACATGGCTTCAAGGTGCATATGGCCTGGCACAAGCGTCGTGGTGACATAACCGCCACTTAGTGGTGAATGGCGGTTGTTGTTGTTGTTGTCTTTGACATGAGGTGACATGTATATAAGAGTGTGGAGGAGTGAGCGGTAATGGTTTGCAGACCATGCGACAAATCTGGTTTCCTGAATGAAATTTCCGGCCGCCGCTAACATCATTGCCGAGTGAAATATACAAACCAGTCATTTGCCTCCGTTGGGTCGACTCAGCCTTAAATTACTACCTTGTGTGATGTTTCAACATTGGTTAAGTGGTCAGGCAAGATACTAGCCACAAACAATTCCCTCATGCGCCGCACTGGACTTGATAGGTGCTCGCTAACTGCACTTTCCCCAAAAACCAATTCGTGCTACGTGGGGCATCTCTGTGTTTGTGATCTCTCGTCTGTTTCCGTACGGTTAGCTAACACTCCCCGGGGGAGCGGAGGCAGCCACGCTGCTGGGGCTGCAGCCCGGCGTGGTTTACCGCGTGCTCGTGGAGGCGATGGGTCTGGACGGACGCAGCACCTTGCTGGACGAGACTCTGAGCCTGAACAACACCGGCACGTCCCTCTCACACACGGCACACCCACGGACACCCAATCACGTGCATAAAGTCCGGAATAGGGCTGTCTTGATTATTAAATTTGTTGATTAATCTACCAATTATGAGTTTGATTACACAAACAAAAAAAGTAATTGGGCAAAAAAAAGAGTCTCGCTTCTATTCCTATGTGTGCCCCTGGATTGGAGGTAATGGGTGGGCCTTGATGATGTCATTAAGCATCATCAGCCAAGTCATGCTCGGCATGGCTGCTCATGGTAGCCACCATTTATAAATAGGCCTCAGTCATCGATAGTACCACAAAAATCATATTTTGTCAAGCAGTCATTTAAATTGACAAATCATCCCAGCACAATATGCAAGTCACCGCTCCAGTGATACAGTTGCATTGTTGTGATTCCGAGCCACAACTCGAATCAATAATTATTTTTGCATGTTTATTTTGTATAGATTCGTTCACTCCATTAGCCTAAATGAAACATGAGCATATCGTCCGCACAAATAGAAAACAATCGCTTCTCACAAGCGCCAACTGCATGCTTGCAACCCAAGCATAATCCATTTCAATAATTGAATCGATGCATTCATTGCTATTAAGACTTCTTGTAATGTGAGTGTAGACTACCATCTTGTGGTGTGTTATGGCTGACCAACGATAGGAAAGATTGTAAGTTCAAATCCGGGTTGATTTCTTGATGATATTGACAGGCACGGCTGAAGAGGCCGGAGAGGCCAGGATCCTGGACGGTTGCCTGGAGGGAGCCACGGGCACAGCTTATGCCCCCGGGGAGCACTGGGAGCAACGCGCCCAGAACGGGCTGCTCCTCACGTGCACTTGCCTGGGCGAGGGACGTGGCCATGTCCGCTGTGACTCCTCCAGTGAGTGAACGATCGCTCGGACCTCACCCAAGGGCTGAACATAGAACCTAGGACATAGATCGCTGGACATAGAACTTACAACATAAAATATATATACATAGAACTTGAGACAAATAACATAGGAGACAGACTCCAGCACTCAACATTGAATCCAGGACACAGAATGTAGGACAAAGAGCCCAGCACATAGAACACGGGATGTAGAGTCTAGGGCACAAAACCATGAACATAGAAGCTAAAACACGGAAGCTGAAAACAGACTCACTGGGCTTGTGCTTAAATTAGAGTGGTGTGTACTAAGCAGCCCCATTGTGGAAAATCAAATACCATGGACCTCATTACAAAATGACCGTGATGCATTGATGAAATTATTGGCTTCCGAATCTAACTATAAGAATGGTATAAATCAATATTAAACTTGACAAGTGTATTGGCCACGACTGATGATGAAAGGGTGGTGTAGATGTATTTTGTCCATGTTTTAAGGGTTCTCTTGCAGTAGTCTCACCAAGAGATTCCATTTCCAGATTATTAAATAGAAATCTAGTGTCTGTAAATGCTTGGCAAATGAGTAAGAATATGGGTGCATGCTCACAGCCATTGAGAGTTAGCCACGACTTGGCATGCAGTTGCTGAGTCTTGGCATTTAATAACCTCACAAATAGCTTACTTTTGTCGTTTTAGGGTCCAGAGAGGTTTTTATAAATAAACCAAAATAAATAATTCAAATAAAGGTCCTCAACAACGTTTACTCTTACTGTATTTAAATATTTTGCAGAATTGTGACATGACAGTTACTTGTGTAGTGACGTGGAATGAGTCACTGTAGCGCGTGACGCAGGGAGATTGGTAGACAATAGAATTAGGGGTAACAGCCCGTTCTACCAGTTGCACCTGTGGGCAAGGTACGGAGCCCTCTGGGGGATCCAGAGGGGTGCAGGGCCTACGGTGGAGCCTGGCCACGCTGTTCACGATATAAGGCGAGCTCCGACTCAAAGTCGGGGCTGCTGCGATCTGGAGTGGAACTCGTCGTGCCGTCGTCGTCCTGATCTCATCTTGCCAGCCAAGAGCCTGCCTGTGTACCTGTCTGCGTACCTGCCCGAGTACCTGCGAGGGACCCTGGCCATCGGGCCGGAGGTTGCCTTGCCAATTACGGGGGGTATGGAGACCGACCGTGCTGTCGGGGCGAGCCAAGGTGACCGGGCCGGGTCGACTGCTGCCGATGCGGAAATGGCTGTGACATGACTACCTGGAGGAGGGCGATGCAGCCCAGGTGGCAACCTCGATTGGGAGGCGGCAGGCTGCGGGGGATGCCTGGAGGCAGCTGCCAAGGGGAACGGAGGAACTGGAGCGGAGGGAGGTGGCCTTTGCCAGGCTGAGTGAGAATGCTGCGGAAACTGAGGCCTCTGCTGGCCAGCTGGCGCAAGGCAATCGGAGCAAGACCATTAAGGTAGATGCTGAACCTGTGGGGGCAGGACGGTACCAGGAACGAGCGGGGTGTTGGCGCGGTGGATCGAGTGAGCTTCACACCGGTCCATGCTAGGTGACACAACTGTGTTCGGGTGGCCTTCAAGGAAGACGTACCAGATGAAGTGAACATGGACCGTTTGAGTTTTGTACGGACAGTGGTGGTGGGGATGCTACAAGTCGAGCCTATGGACCTGTTTTGTTTAATAGCCTTTCCGGGTAGCAAGGCTTTCGACGTTATCTTTAAGGCGAACAACTTATTGCAGCGTTTCCCGACTCGGTTCGCGGAAAAGGCAGGCGAGAGGCCTCTGTTGCTGCTTGAACTGGATACGAAAATGGTGACTGTCTTCCTGTATAACGATGTGGAGGTATGGTTGCGACAGCACTGCCATTTGTTGTCAGGTTGCAAGCGGGTCCAAGACTCTCTAGGCATCTGGACGGGTGCCAGACAGTGATGGGTGAGGTTGAGATCGGCAGACGGGGCCCTGCAGCATATCCCGAATGCCCTTGATATTGGCAGTAGTAGGGGCTACGTAGTACGAGGGGCAACCCAAACTCTGCAGGAGATGTGAGGGAAGAGGCCATCTGGCAGCAGCGTGCGAGGCGCGGATGTGCTACTGCTACAAAGTGCTGGACCACGTAGTAGAATAGTGTAGAGTCCCGGCACAGTGTAATCTTTGTGGAAGCAGGAATCATTTGTATTGGAATTGCCTGGAATCATATGCGAATATGGTCCGGGGACACAAGAGTCAGGCGACCTGAGGGAGGAGATAGAGGGACGACCGAGGCCGAGTCGGAGCATGCACCGAACAGCCGGGCAACGGATGATCTGAGTGGAGAGATGGCCGGACCGGGAATACCACTGCTGGACGAATGGGAGGAGGGGGAAGCGTCGTCTGAGGAAGGGGAAACATCCACGAGCCGGCGGGAGGAAGGCCCCAAAGCCAATGGGACGGAGGAGGTGGGCATTGAGCCAACCGTGGCCGACTGGGCGGTGGAGGCGAGAGAGGACGAAGAGGAGCAGCAGAAGGGCAACAGGAGGGGGACGTTTGAAAGGGCAACAAAGAGGACATCGAGTGCCTCATCGAGATCTGCCCCCTTGCATGGACGTCAGCCGTCAGGCTCTTCGACAGACCCGGTGACGTACAACGAAGAAATAGCAGCAAAGATGGGCCAAGGGAGGGGGTTACCCCGGAAACCCAGAAGTGTGGAACGCCTACTGGACCTGATCGACAAAAACTGTTACTTACTGCTGGAGGACGTTTCTGAGCCAGACTAGACACTTTTGAGCATGGAACTCTCCGTAGCGTCAGATGAGAAGTAATGGTACATTATTTGCAAACCTTGAAAAAAGACATACTTATTGCAGGAGTGCCACCTACCGTACTCTCTCGGTCGGGAAAAGCTGAACCAGTCCTGGGACGGGCACTGCTTCTGGTCGGGGAGCAATGCCAATAAGAACACTGGGGTGGTTATCCTTCTATGAAGTAGAAGCATCGAGGTACAGGAATGGAAAAGTCTGCAGTGCTGCTTTGCCACTATGACAGAGTAGTGGGAAATGGTTAAGAGCCGGATCAAAGGTTTTTTTCAGGCACACAGTAAGAAAAAGATTGTCAGGAATGAGTTGAGGGGTCTGAATGATCAGTTGAAAAAAGCGCATAGGTTGCTGGGATAAGGTTTTCCAGTGATGAGCGAGGTAAGGCAGTTAAGGGATAAAATCTCCTTGACGCTGGAAAAACGAGCTGTGCAGCTCGTTTTTAGGGCACGGGTTAGGGCAGTGGAGGAGGGGGAAAAGTGCACATGGTTCTTTTTTTTAAAAGTGCCGGAAGACCGAAAACACAATCCGAGAGTTGGTCAGCCCAAGACTGGGCAGACTGACTGTCTTGGCCTCGCTGTGCGCTGCGTTGCACCGCTAGCTGAGTAGTTAACCTCGCATTCAATAAACCCTCGGAGCCAGGATGAACGTCCGAATCCAAACGTCATTTAATGAGTTTAACGAGGTAAAACTGGTGAGAAAACACAGATACAGCATCTGTTATAACCCGGAAACACCAACACAATGAACACCACAGCACCAGAACATTGTCCCTGATAACATGTTTCTAAACAATAGATCCTGGAGGGGGCAGGCACCTACATTACCACTGAATAGCTATACAAGAGCATAAGTTGCTGTGTAACATAAGGCACACCGTGTTATCATCACACTGCACCCCAGATGTACAGTACTACACATAACACTGCACTATGAATGAGACATTTTGTCATCCTTGCTCTCCAGATCGCAATATAGTTACTTGGGTACAAGTTTGACTCGACTTATTAAATTACAAGTAACATTCACAATAAGGAAAGTTGCAGGCTTCGTTGTTAACTAGGCCTCGTATTTATCATAACAATTTAACAGCATTATAAAGGCATTTACATCCTTATAACGGTCATTCTAACATTATAACAGCATTGCCAATATTATAAGAATATAAACGAACTTACAGACAATGCTTCTTAAGGTCCCACAATGGACAATTGCGGCTGGCTTCACTGGGACGCGATGTGTACCGCCATCTTGAATTACGTATGTAATGGCCGACGCCCGCGTGGTCGAACGGGAATCTTAAATCGCAACTTCCTGGTCACGTGACCAAAATTAGCATAAAAACAGGAAATTCCTGTGTACATACGCCCCCCCCCCCCCCCATCTGCCGTGAGGCAAAACTCCTGCTGTGAGGCAGAACACTGACACAGACGGAGGGAATTGTAGGGCAGCACAGGAATACTATGCAGAACTATATGGAAGTAAGACGTTGGAGGCGGAAGCCCGAGACTTTTTCCTGGGGGAGGTCGAGCAGAAGATCAAGGCTCCAGAGGTAATGAATGGGCAAGTTCAGATGGAGGAGCTGAAGAGTCAGTAAGAGGGCTACGTCGGCACAAAACACCATGGCAGGATGGAATACCGGCTGAATTCGATATTAAATTCTGGAACACCATCAAACACGACATGTAACGTTTGTATAGAGAAATCTTGGAGGAGGGCCCAGTGCCGATGTAACAGGCTAAAATAACCCCTGCCCCGATTAAACCCGGGTATAGTTTGGCCCAGGCCAGAGTATACCCCGGGGGGATAAAGTGTCCTAGGCTAAACTATACCCGGGGGTTTAAACTAGACTGGGCCAGACCATACCCCTCCAGGCCAGAATATGCCCCATGTGAAAGTTCAAAGGCAATTATCCATACAGAGAACAGCCGACAATGAACTTCAATCAATATCTAAAAAGCGTATAAATGGGAGTAAGAATCTCAATTTCATCAATTGAAGCATTTTTAGGGTTAGGGTTATTATTAAAGTTTTTCTGGTTGAAGCAATCAAAGTCTATGTTTACAGTTTTAAATAAAATGTTGGAAAAATTTAGTAATTCATGTGTATATTGCTCAACACTTACTATCATGGGGGTATGATTTGGCCTAGAGGGGCATAATTTGGCCTAGGCCATAATATACCCGGGTATAATCTAGCCTAGGCCGTTTAACCCCGGGTATACTACGGCCTGTGGGTATACTACGGCCTGTTATACCGGAACCCATGAGCGGAGGGGTGATAACCCTTGTATATAAGGGGAAGGGGGCCCGCAGCGACCTTGGGAGCTGGCGCCCAATCACCCTGTTAAACTCGGACTATAAGATCTTAGCTAAATCCATCGCAGCACGTCTGGGGCAAGTGGTAGAGTAGGTGGTAAGAACAGACCAGACATGTGCAGTCCCGGGCAGGTGGATTTCAACAACCGTGTCTTACTAAGGGAGGTTCTGGAATCCACGATAGACGGGGGAGGGCCCGTGGGACTCCTTAGCTTAGACCAGGAGAAGGCAATTGATCGCATTTCGCATGATTTTTTTTTCAGTGCTGGCATGCATGGGGGTAGGGGAGCTATTGATAGGTTGGGTACGAAAACTATATCATAAACTCTCTGGCAGACTTTTGATCAAGGGGGTCCTTTCGGAGGCGATACCAATCGGGTCGGGAGTGAGACAGGGATGCCCCATGTCTGCCGGTCTTATTCGTCATGTGCATGGAGCCCTTTGCCCAGGTGGTCAAAAATAACCAGAGGATCAGAGGGGTGCACATCCCGGGGTGCAGAGAACAGGCAAAAGTAGCTATGTACATGGATGATGTCGTTGTTTTCTGTAGGGACGTGTCCTCGGTGTGGGAGGTACTAGAGCTCGCAAAACGTTTTCTTTTGGCCTCAGGATCCAAGATTAATGTGAACAAGAGCGAGATGATGATTTTGGTGACCCCAGGCTATTTGAGGGCCTCCCACCAGAAATAAGAGTGCAGGCAGAAGGGATTAAGGTGCTGGGGGTCACCTTCTACTGGGAGGACTCGGCAAAAAAGAATTGGAAAGAAAAGATAAAGGTGGTGAAGGGCAGGCTGGCCAGGTGGACGAACAGGAGCCTTACAATGGAAGGAATGATCCTGGTTTTGAAGGTGAAAATACTACCCGCACTCAATTATTTGGCATACATATTCCCGCCGGGTGCGCAAATGGCGCAAAAATATAGAGACACTGTTCTTCAAGTTCATCTGGGGAGGCGGGATGGACTGGGTGAAAAGGGAGACTATGTACAAAAACTCTGCGAACGGTGGGAGGGGCGCCCCTAATGTCGCGCGTGCCCTCACCACGATCTTTGTCTGTAATACGTTGCGCTTGTTTTTTTCCGATGAGTCCCAGGTGAGAGCCTCATATTATTTACGGTACAGGCTCGCATGGCTCCTGCGGAGACGAGGGATGGCTCTATTGCCGTGCGGCAAGCCCCTCGCTTGGACGCAGAGGTGGTTGTGTGCTGTGGTCAACAAGTACATTACAGAATATGAGCCGGCCCGGGTAAGAGAAGCCCTGTGGAAGGCGCGTGGATGGTTGATCAAGGGTGCCTATATGATACCCTCCGAGGTGTACCACCTAGTCTGGAGGCTGATCGACAGGGTGGTGGAGGTTGACAGGGTAAAAATAGTTAGCAAAGCGGCAAAAGAAAAATGGTGGTAGCCTCCGCCTCCATGTGGCACGAGATGAAGTATGCAGTGCTTGGGAAAGTTCTCCGCCACGGCACTAGAAATAAATAATGAGTTTTGTTTCTACGACAACCGCGGACTCTTGTTTCAAAATGTAGTGGATGGGCCGGCAAAGTTTTCTTATTTTTTGTTTGTTTTCTGTGCACTCGATGTGGAGGGGTCCTGGTATCATGGAAAGGTCCCTTGTACGGGTTGTGGTTGCTGTCACGGAGTTTTTCGACTGTCCAGGACAGTAGACTGTTCAAAGGTGACATAATAATAAAACTTTTAAATAGTCGTTGTGTTCTTCACCCTCTTCAAGCTGTGGGTCTGGGCGTCTGGCAGCATTTTGGCCATCCCAACCCGATGTGTGGTTATCCCCCTAAGGCTGTGAAGACCGGAATAAAAGAGAGAGTTCCTCCTACTAGTGTCTGTGAATTAGCACACTACACTTGTATAGGTTCAGCACGAGCAGGTACGATGATCACATGAAGTGTTTTCACGGTGCACGTTGAGTGCGGCACTTGGCTACGGATCCCCGGTGCTGGAGAGACTTGTGTTCTCGATACCTGTGTAACTGCTCCGCAGAATGGTGCTATGACAGCCGGCAGAGCTACCGCATCAGGGAGCAGTGGAGCAAACTCTCTCATGCGGGACAAAAGCTCCAGTGCACGTGCCTGGGCAACCTGCGTGGGGAGATACTCTGTGAACCAGGTTAGCCGCTCTCTTTGCGCAACATCACACAGGTGTCAGTGTCTGCTCCCACGTGTCCTAATCTTCCCGTTGGGTGTACTACACCACCCGTGGGTTCCACACCACTTTCATGAGAACCGTTTTGCAGTCTGTCCTCCCACACTTAAACAAGGCGCAGCTGATGTCTCCCTCCTCAGCATTCTCCCTCACACCATCCCCCAGTTGGGCCCCCTGAACGCGTCGAGTTTTTGGACGAGCCGCCTGGCCCCCGCTCACTGTGCCGCGTTGTGTTTAGATGAGAGCGTGTGCTACGAGGGAGGCAAGGAGTTTGCGGTGGGGCAGCACTGGAAGAAGGTGCACGAGAGCTTGGCCTGCTCGTGCGCCTGCCTGGGAGGGAAGGAGGTACGTGCACTCTACTTTAAGGCAATGCTGCAAAGATTTTTTCGTGGAAATGTAAAGGATTGTGAGGTTAGAGAACCTCATAACATGTGTTTGGTAAAGTATTTTTCCACCCAAAATTGGAAAACAGCTCATTATCCAACACCTGGATCATTCTAATAAGAGTTCTAACATGTTTTGTTCCACCCACATGTCCAAAAATAAAATGATCCAGGCTGCATATTCCAAACAAATTATGAGTGGTTTGTGGTGACCGAGATAAATTGCATCAACTTGGGATTTGTCACATTCACATATTTTGCAGAGCTGGAGGGTTATAAATATTCCTTTGTTTTTAAGCTTTTACAGATTGCGACATCAACACTAACTGGTTCCAGTAGTGCAGCCATAAACACACGGTGTTATCTCCATATATAAGGCAAAGTTGTGATTATGTGTGTCTGTTCAAAATGTTTAGCGTACTTCCCGACATGCAACAAACTTTCAATTTGCCATGTAGGTACTTTCCAGACTGTACACCATGCAAAAATTAGAAAAATACACTCATTTTTTTTGGGGGGGGGAGCTCAATAATGCATATATTTTTTGCACGGTAAGTGAGCTGTGACGTCAAATCTGTCCCGTGACCCACGCATGTGGAAGCGTAACGCATTGTAGTGTAGTGGTTAGCGCGCTGCGCTACGCTACGAACCCAGCGACCCGAGTTCGATTCCCGCTCACGGCCACCACCGGTGACGATTATTTTAAGCGGTCCTGGGCCTCTCCCCTAGGTCGACTCGGCCTCAAACGAGTAACTGGCGGCCGGGCGTGGTGAATCCAAGTCCCGGGCGAAGCCCAGTAATAAAGTGACTCCTAGATTTGAAGCTCTCGTGACTGCAAGGATTCATACTCTTTGGTTTTGTCGGTAAAGTCACATAGGTAAAACAATCAATAAAATAAAATAATTTAGTTTTCATTTATTTTATTTTATTGATTGTTTTACCTACGTGACTTTACCGAAAAAAAAACAAAGAAAAAGTGGCTCCTCTTTGCAAAAGGTGCACACGTAACATAAGAGGGCATCCTTATGGATATGTGAAATCATTGACCAAGGGTTCAATCCCCAGTGGTGGAAACGCGAACAGATAACGTTGTCACTTTACTTTTAAAAGGTTTCTTCTTTCTCGACTCAAGGTCAAATTCCAGCTGGGGATCAACTCGGTCCATCGTCTCCACAGAGTTGACAATGAGTAGCACTTCGAAGAAAGTTATCCCTGCTATTGGAGTGTAGAATTCCCACTTGATTCAGTCCTGCCAGCAGAGATGAGCACTGGTTAGTTTGAGACTGATTGATGTTTTGCACAGCGGGATCGACAGATACAGAACAGCATCTTAAAATCGTGTATGGGTTGATGTGACTTTACTTTAATTCAGGGCCGATGTGGAGATTGGTTGTCACACCTGATGATGATTGCTTGTTGTAATCGAAACGTCGTGATTTAATGTACTTTTATTTATTTTTTATTTAATTTTTTATCTACGTGACTTTACCGAAAGAACCAAAGAGTGGTGGCCGTGCTGGGAATAGAAACTTCATCTGCTACTTTTTGACAGCTGCAAATTCGAATTTATAAATGGAAATCCTCAACAGTGGAAAGATGAATTAACGACTCAACACCGTATAATTATAAATGGTCAAGGATTAAAAATAAACCTACAGTTAACATTGGTATTTCACTGTAGCTATCTTAGCGAACCCAAATCTCAGGGTGCATCCCTAAAATTACAGGTGTGTACGAAATATAACTTTGTCATTTACAGACTTCTGGGGCGAGTTATGTTTGCGATAATCTATTAAAAGTTAACACGACTGAACTGTGCTCACTTTAGGCTGAGTTTGAAATAGGAGAGGCCCAATCCACACATATACAAAAAAGACACCTCTTGTGCTAAATACTTTTTGGACATATTTTTACGTAATATCGAATTATTATCAAACATAAGCAACATCTTATGTATGTTGAAAACTGCAGTTGTGTTCACTGCACACCATATTTATCACAGGAACACAATTGCAGTAATTCACCGACTAACGCGGCTCGGCAAGCGACATGCATATAAAGTTACTGCATTCTTTATCCATTACAAGCAGCACGCCCAAAATAACAGAGTCTGGGATCACTCTAGTGACGTGTGGGGTCATTGCAAATAGATCTGTTACTCATTGAGGATGTAAGCGCAAGCAGGCTTGTATTACGTTCGAGCCCAACACCTTGAAAGCCTCACAAACGGAGCCTCGTCAGAGACGCCAAATTAATTCGTCTCTGCCAAAGGCCAGCTTTACGATCGGTCGCATTGTGCAGTCTGTGACGAGTGGCATGGAGACAGGCGGCTTTGTATGTGTGATGTTGAACTTATTTCGCACCATACGGTGCTAATCGGAGGTGCGCAGGAAGGACAAACTAAACACAAAAAAGCAGGTCTAAAGAAATGAGTTTTCAATCTAGATTTAAAATTGCATCCAATGGCTTCCTGATATCGGAAGAGCGTTCCAGACGACCACAAAAGCACATCTGAAAGCGCGGCTTTGATTGTACAGTCTTAGACGGCACATTACAATGGAAGTGTAAACATGGAGTTAATTAACCCAGCGCCAGATGTGAAGCTCTGAGTCGCCAATATGTACACAATTAATTACAGAAATTGTTCTACATTCCATTAGTGCCCAATTATTGTTAGAGTTCGTCTTAGGAAAAATAACATTTAATTCACCCTTAAACTCAACATCATTCAATGTATAAAATGAACATTTGTTTAATGTCCGGATGTATTATGTCTGACAGCTGTTATTTCACATTTTACATTGCTCTGTTGCCAATTTTCTGCAAGGGCCTTTATTACAGGTCCTGAGTAGTTGCCAATGATATTAATAATCAACACGATAATTCACCACGTAACATATGCCTGAGTGCAAACATCTGTCCTGTGCACACATGGGCATACTTGTGCATCTACAATGCTGCCCTTTGTGCTAGAATGCGTGCCTGCGCATAATAATGCAGTCCTGCTTCCATGTGATCCTCTGTCATCGTATGACGTGCACACATAAGCTTGCGGGATCTCTGTTTCGTATTTAAGTGTATTAGATTTGTTGTATCGGCCTGGCCGGCACGGTGGCAAAATCCTCCCTCAACTCATAATTGGAATGTGGCAATTGCAAATCTCAGTCTGGGTTCCAATTCAGCTCACCTTTCCTTCAGGGTGGATAGAATGAGCATAACTTCGTGGGATGTGAACAATGTTCTACGAAGACACCGTTCCCTAATGTAGGAATGGAATTTCCACCATTCGCTCAGGGATCGCCAATGGAGACGAACACCGCCCAGTGCTCTTTAAAGAACGGGGCGGGGGGGACAACACATTGACTTATAGTCAACAGGTGTTTACCTGGTTTTCTGTATAAACAGGTGGAGCCATGCACACGCCAAGAAAATGTGTTACCACTCAACAAGGGGCCATCCATTTAGTACGTACGCAAAAATCTGTCAATACTTGACCCCCCCCTCCCTGTACGCACGCGTACTTTTTACACCTCCCCCCCCTCCGAATCCTATCGAACGGCCGATATTTAATCCACGCAGAAACGATCAAGGATTAATAATATTGACGTGTTTAAGCAAACAGTCCACCGCCGGACTATCTAACTAATTTGAAGGCCAATGTAGACAAATTATTATCGAGGCTTCATCCCCCCCCCGCGTTTCCTATGCGTACGTACATTGTCAGTAGACCCCCCCCCCCCCATACGCAAGCGTACATATTTGGGTTACCCCCCCCCATCCCCCCTCCATGCGTACGTACTAAATGGATGCCCCTCCAAGTACACACAGCACGCATGCAAATCATCTGCAGACGCACGCACTGCTTACGTCATTTACTGAACCCATTATTTTCGCACGTCTTTGCGCGTGTATTATCGGCGCGCGTACGTAATGACTACATCCTCCACTTGCATGCGTTCACTCCTGCAGGGTTGGCAGTGCGATTGCGAGCGACAGCGCGCCGGACAGCCGCCCTGGCAGGGTCCTCTCTCTGCTCGCACCGCGCAGCTGACTCGACAGTAGCGCCGCGAAGCAGAGGCACAAAGGTTGCTGCCTTCCAGCAAATACATCTGAGCCAACGCACTGCGGCGAACGTATCGCAAGCATTGCTGTTACACAATGCAGTTACTTTGTTACCAGCAGTGCACCCTTGGGGGTGGTGGGGGGGGTGTCTAGTTTAGCGGTGGTGCCCTCCCACCCCCATCGCCCCTTCCTCTCCCTGCCAAGTGACCGGCAAAGCGTTGGCACATTACTGTTATACGTGCCTGGAAATGTATCAATGCCCTGGGTGGAGCTGCATGTTGCCCAGTGAATGTTGTTTTGACAGGTGGCCTACTGCCGTGAATATCGCACCTTGTTGATATTTTATGTTTTTCGAAAAGCTTAATGCATTCGCTTTGTTTGGCAGAATTATATTATAAGTGCAGTTATTTGATGCATTTCCTTAAATATAAAAGATTGAATGAATGCGGGACTTTATTTATACCCAGAGACAGGACTTGGCTTAAAATTCGCAATCCCTTCGTAAATAGTTAAAACTCCACTCCATGAGGTTGGTTTACAGGTCTGTTGAAAAATCCTGCCAGGTGTCTTAATTTGAATAATTTTTTGGGGCTTGTTTTTGTTCCTCTTGGCGTCCCTCCAGTGTCTGCCCTCAAAACATAATTAACGCAGGACACTATCATTTGGGATAATTCGCTGATATGCCCATATTTCAGGCAACACTTTAATATTTTTGGTAATCAAGAGAGAGAGCCACAGCTTCGCTTTGATGCAAAATAACAGTTGTTTTAGATTTCAGACAGACAATTTACATGTCAGCGTTGTTTGCTTGTGTAAGAAGCTTAAGAACCATGTGAAGTGAGCGACTTCCGAGACACGTCGAGTAGAAGGCTTCTTGTTTATTAAGAGCACACGGGGCGATACTATACGTAACGCAGCTACACATAGGCGATCCTAACACATAGCCCATCTTTGGCATACGTTACGCTAGCTGTCCGACTAGCGCAGCGACGGAGAGGGTCTTGCAGAAGATCATCCACGTGGTCGGAGACGAAGCGATGACGACGAGCAGCGACGCAGGACCCGCAACAGCATCCGAACCTCTGGTTCGGCCCCCCTTATATGCGCCCCGGCGCGACCAAGCCCCCTTCCAGAACCTTACAGCAGGTTCCCGGAGCCTCTGGACTAACTCGGCCTTTCACCTTTACCCCAGATACGCCCCCCTTAAAATGAGGCATTACGCAATACCCCCATAACCACAATTACCACTTCAGGCTGACAGGTGTCATCCTGTCATTACACATGTAAGAGTGGTATGCTTTCATAGACCAAATGGTGATGTTTTAATTAAGCTTCTGTTACTTTGTTTTCTTTCAGAGATCAACCTGTGCCGTCTCAGTTATGCAAGATACAACACCCGCCATGCACCTCTATCTCAGGATCATCTGTATTGAAACATTGGCTCTTTTGGGGCCGATGAGTTATTCTGTATTTTTTTCTACTCAAATCAGACGTTTCATTTTGAATCATCCCAGCATATTTACTAAAATGAATAGCATACAATGCAGTTTTGTCATTAGCTTTTCTCATTGTGCATGGGGCTGGTTGTTCTGTATGTAGAGGATGGTTTTGTTGTGTTTAAAGTTTTTATTTAATTACCTGAAAATGGGGTTCTGCATCTTTTAATCATTAGTTACATATTCTAATACCGATGGTAGGGCTATACTAATAGCATTTTGTTATTTTTTTCAATCCTTAGCCTCGATACACAAAGTATTAGGCAAGTTGTATATCTCTACCATTATATTAATGTGTAGGCACTATGTATTAACTGTATAAATGTCAGTACTTTTTTACTTAAATATCTCTACCTTGTATGAAATGCAGAGAATTGCAAATTTATTGCAGTATTGTTAATAAACAGTTTACCATTAGCCCAGGATGAAAATGGGAATAAAATGTAATTGCTTGGGCTTCCAAAAAACAAAGTTTTTCAGAATAAAAGTCAGTCTTTGTTGGAATGTTCTTCACTACATCTGCCAATGCCTTTTGTGCATCCTTCCACATTCCCATTGGTAATTATCACAGACCTAACTGCATAAACCATTCATCTAAGCAGCCTTTGAGATACTTTTTAAATGGAAAATTCTTTTCTGTGATGAGATTATGCTTATTAACATTGCTGCACTCATACTGATCAATCGCTCTTCATTTTGAGTGTTTTGGAGCAATGCGCTGCTGCCTCAGACACATGCAAGATATTGTCTGGTGGCGCCATCTGGCGGAATGCTGTGTGGAATGTAAAAAAGCAGGCGGAAACCGTTTCCTTTTCAATGACATGGGAAAAGCCATAGGCTGACTGACGGAAAGTGTTGGATGGCACACTAATGTGAGGGAATTCTGCGGTAGTTTAAAAAACCACACTGCCCTTTTTAAATGACACAATTACTTTGCAACAAGATATCCATCCATCCCGCACTTCCTTTTAATTAATAAAACACTTAATCTACTAGAAACCTTTACAAAAACAAAACAGAAGCCAAAAGCTTTCAAAATGTGTGCACTGAGACATACAAGTCAATTTATCAGCTCAGACCTACACACAAAGCAGCAGCTGTTTAACGTTATGTAAAGTGGTGAACATCAAACAGAAGATCAAAACCAATGTTTACACGCCTGGTTACATAGGGCGTTTTAGAGAAATTCACAGTGAATGTAAAATCATGGCAGTCGAGGCACCGCCGCCACTGCCCACGCTTTTGATTCAAAAGCTGATGCAGTGGAGCCTCCAGCCTCAAACATGTGGTTCTCAAAACCAGAGGAGAGGGGAATTAAAAATGCTGCTTCACTGTTCAAACATCAATAAATCAAAATCGTTATAAGCTCGTACATGTATCCACTTCGCAATGAAACAATACAACACGCTGCATGCCGTTACACAGCTCCATGCAGTGACTTGGCAGAAAAGGTTTTCTTAAAGTCATTGACCTGTACAATATAGCGGCAATGTTAAACATCAAGGATAACACACTATTGATGAATTTGATTTGAGCTTTCGTAGTGAACACCCACACACAACTCATGAGCACATGAGGCTGGCAGGCACGATTGTATGAGCTGCAGTGCAAAAGCAATCAACAGCAAAACCCCCGAAGTTTGTAGTTGTCATAGCACACGAAAAATGCGCTCTTCTGAATTATAAAATCATTCATGCTCTTGCAATTAACATATTGCTTGCATAAAATCCCTCAATGACATTAAGTGCAGCACCTAACAGCAAGTTTCTTGTTTTATTTGGCAGAGCTGTTCCCATCTGCAGCGATTCCTAGCCACTGTGCAGTGTAGAATTCGCCACATACGTAGCTTACCTGCAAGCACCGCATTTTCAAGTGCGGCAGGTGGAAAACACTTTCCAGCTTCAAAACATTGCTGTGTGTACATTTGTACACATGGAATTTTGTAGTTTCTAAAGCATGAGAGCAACTTCTTTCGTTATTATTCAAGTGATTTTATTACATCATTTCAATGGATTCCACAGATGTCAGTGATACGTCCTTTTAGCTTTGTCTTATTTAGCTCACTTGCAGCTAAAAGTCAATGTTGGTAATTTACACAGTATCTTTTGTTTCTCTTTATACTACCCATGCACGTGCAGCTTTAGTCTGAAGCTTCCCTTTAATATACATTTAGTCTGTACAATATGCCGACTACCACATCCCACCGTAGTTAAAAAAAAAATAGGGACGGCAGCTGGAGAGCAACAGTATGTATGCAAGTTGTGAGTAGTAAAGCTAGATCATCACATATGGCTAAGCTATGCCTCCAACGTTTCTTCCTGGGCTGCTCTTTGGCGCCGAGGACAAGTTCGCTGCGTTCAGCACTCGAGGATCCATGAGGTCGTTTCTACTGGCTCGCCTTCAGGCGTGGAACACCGGACAAATGAAGCCGCTAATTTACACGTCTTCACATGCTCGTCCTCACGAAAACAGCTGCCACTGAGTGGTCCGCCACCTCGGCAACGTCTTGCACTGCGCACACTAATCACCGTCCTCTTCGTGCCGAGTGGAGGGCGCAGCACAAAGGGCGCAGCGTGTCCGTGTGGCATGCGCTGAGGCCTCATGCCGTCAATTTGAGTTGCTGTTGGAGGATGCTGCTGTAGCGGAGGAGCTGGGCGTGTTGGCGCTCGTATTGGCTGGGGACTTGCGAATATGTGGCATGAGGTACAGGTCGCCCGCCAGCTGGTGCACGTCGATGCGGTCCTCCTTCCGGTAGGCCAGGCAGCGGCGGATGAAGGCCTGGGGGTGAGGGGAGTTGGCACAGTCCATTTTACAGTCAAAGCAAAGTTAAATGTTTCGATTTAAAGCTTTCGTGTTTGCAGGGATTCATCTTCTTGGTTCTTTCGGTAAAGTCACGTAGAAGGGAAATTCTCACGTAACGTCGTGAGAATTTTATTTTATTATATTTTATTATTTTATTATTTCCCTTCTACGTGACTTTACCGAAAGAACCATGAAGACAAAGTTAAATGATCAAATGGAAAAAAAATTGTAGTGGCTTACAGCTTAGATCCAATTTGGCATGCTTGGCAATGGAAGTGTAACTGACATGCAAGCTATTCTTGATATTCAGTAGTCTTGTTCATTAGTTTTCACATAAATCACACCATATATGGCATCCAGTCATATAGCATGCAGTACATGCGTACCTTTGCCTCATTTGATACCACAGGCTTGACGGGGAACTGCACCTCCGTGGCTCGCAGTATGGTCTTCTCCTGGAGGATGTCCTGCTGCGATTGATTGTGGCCAAATGGCTGTAAAAGAGAATGCACATTTTAATCAACAAGGCAAGCAGAAATAAGGGTATTACTCTGTCTGAATATTTTCAGTACACTTTGTATTAACCAGGGGGATTATTTTGCATAATGAAGCATTTTAACTGAACATTGGCTGTGAAGGATGGGGTAGTGTGTGGGAGGGGGAGTGAAGATGTTGGGAGGGTAGGAAAATATATGGTAATATAAGCATTAGCAGGGCCACTTCACAATACTAACTGCTCCCTGCACCTGCAGTAAATAAATCTGCCACGTGTAAATTTAATGTGACCTATTTCGTGTAGCAATGGTACATTTATTGATATTTCTAGAGTTCTCTGCCTAAAGTCTAGTTCTTCTTTCAAGTTTATATTTTTTTGAAATTCTGCTCACTTATTTCGTTTGTAAGACCTTTATTCAAGATGGTTAGAGTGCCTTTTCTACCTCTTGTCCATTTCCCTACATGCTTTTAGAGCTTTCTTCAGCAAGACTTTCCATCTGACAATAATCCTACTCCAGGTCTTCTGCTTTCGATTTGTTCCAATATGATGTATTTCTTCCTGAACCCACTAACACCTGCCATAGAAAACCTAGCTCGCAACTCCTTCAAACCATCTCCCAAATATTGTCAGAATACTTCCCAGACACATGAACTACCTCACCAGTAACAACCTGCTTCCACCAATCTGCTCGATTTTCATTGTTTCTGTATATTCATTTTCATTCCAAGATCTCATGCCATTTTGTTAAATTTTCGACCAGCTTGTGCAACCATTCTTCAGAATAGACCATTATCATCAAAAAGTTGGCCGTTTTATACCATTTGGCTCCGAACTTTATTGCTTTCACCAAACTCCATCCACACTTCCCTCACCATTGCCTCCACGTGCATGTTAAACAGTATCGGAGATCCCTGTCTCGCTTCTCTTCTCAAATTTCTGGCTCCGATTCGCCATCTGCAGCTCCCATCACAATTGTCTCCCCCTGTACAATTACTTGATCAGCTGTCTGTCCGTCTAGTCTCCATTGTACCACTTATGTAAATGCCAGGTTTTGTTTTTACACACCTTTCGCCCATATAGACACTGGTAGAAGATGACTCCTACAGACCACACATCCACTTTGTTGGATATCTTTGGTGGCTCCTTGCCCACAACAAAACATTCAGGAGGCAGGTACCTGAAAACAAGAAGTACAAATATGGAGTATTTGTATCCAAATGAAGAAAGTGTGATGTAAGTTCATAAATTGTACAAATAACGTATAAAGCGGTCATCTGCTATCATTACCAGTATGTTCCGGCTCCTTGCGACGTCAGGTCCATGCCATCGACGGCATTGTAGTTATCGTCGTCCATGATTTTGGAGAGGCCAAAGTCTGTGATCTTGATTTCCCCACATGACTTGCCATCCACTAGAAGGATGTTACCTGAAAGGAGATAATTCATGGAACATCAAAAGGCTCACAATTCTCCACAAATCTAGTAAAAAATTAAGGGTACAGCAGTAAAATATTGCAAATAAGTGTGCAAAACCACAATTACATTCATCGCGCACGTGAAGGCCTATCCAATTACTTAATTTTGTCTATATTAGCTGCATTTCAAAACTAAATTGTGGGGATAAGTTATATCGACTGTGTCTCACAATATTATATTATATCTGTGTATCAATTTCACAACTTAGAACCCTACGTACCAGGTTTCAGGTCATAGTGGATGATGGGTGGCTTGATCTCGTTGAGATATTTGAGAGCACTGACAATCTGCATTATGATGGAGCGTGCCTCCTTCTCAGACATGAGCTTGTGCTGCTTCAAGTAGAAGTCCAAGTCGTTGCCTTCGATGTACTCCAGCACCGTGCAAAACCTGAACTCATACACATAAATGTCTTTAAGTCTAAGGGCTAAAGCATAGAGGATGTTGCATAAAACCTAACATGCTTTCTGAGACTCCACATGGTCTGCAAGCTGATATAAATAAAAATTGACTGATATCACCGGTCCTACTGTACTTACGAGTCTGTATCCAGTGAGAAGTAGTCATAGAGCTTGACTATTCTTGGGTGATTCAGTTCCTTGTGTATTCTGTACTCTCGACAAGCGTGTCTGGAGGAAGCAAAAGAATTGGAAATGAAATCAAGTCACCAAACCTTACAATTAAAATGTGTGAACTGCAAATGCCCCGATGACTTACTTGTGGTAGTTTTCTTTCTTTTCATCTCGCCAGTTTTTGTTCAGCTGATGGATTTTCACTGCCACGTACCTCTGCTCTTGCAAGTCAAAGGCCTAATGTAATGAAAACTCTGATTAAACAGCTTGCAATAGTATCAAGGGCGGAGCCAGGATTTTCAGGTAGGGGGGGCAACCCCTCCAGCAATGAAAAATTATACGAGTTGTTAGTAAGTAAGGATTTGTCCCCTTGCTTTTTATTCGACGCATGTGTGGCGATGGCGCAGCCATCGATCGAGGGTCAAATTCGAACCGTGTGATCGGCATCGCGCTCGCTGAAGGTATGCCTTCAGGGAAGTTGTGTACTGTATACGCAACTGCGCACAATTCTGAGTCACTTATAACTGCTTTGCCATTACTTATTGCCAATGATGGACTCAAGACTATTGTCCTATCATCTCATAGTCCCTGGCACAAAATAACATGCTACACAGTGGCAGTGGGGGTCGCAAAATGCCGATTTATTACAAATAAACCCCAATGATCCGATCGAAATTAGGGATTTCGATTGGCTCATTGGGGGGGCACGTGCCACCCCACTGGCTCCGCCAGTGAATAGAATTCCTCATTTAATAACAATGCTGAATTGTAACCTTTGATTTGTATTGCTGTGCAAATAAATCAGATCGCTTTGCTTTTTCAATTGACTACAATTCTGAACTGAAACATTTTAAATAAAACATTCAATAACATTTCAAAATCTTTCTCTAAAATATTAATTATACCTTGTATACTTCACTGAAGCCTCCCCTACCCAGCAGATGGAGCAGCAAATACCGCTCATTCAACGTGGGATGATCTTTAAACCTAAAAAGAAAAAAAAGACACTTTCAAAACGTGCATTCAGCAACCTTGCAAATGTAATTCTCATATACATGTAACATTCTACTGCAAATAAAACCCATGTAATCCTGTTCCCTATGAATGTTCGATAAGCAGGAAATGTGTCAATAATACGGCAACAAGACCCTGTAATAATAATGCGACTGCTTGTGACATTGCAAGTGTAGTGGCAGTTGCCATCAGTGCTGTATGTGTTGTGGACACCGGTGGCCACTCACTGTGAGTTGTCCTCATTGTGAATGCGTTTGAGTTCCCGGATGTGCAAGTTTCTCACTCGCTCCAACCTCTCCAGCTCTGCTTGGATTTCTGCCTCCTCCTTCATTTCCGCAATCGTACAAGCACACAAAGGAACACATGCGTATACATGAGACACATTAAAAATGTAGGATAATTCTTAAGATAAAAAATTAAGATTAAATGTAGGATAAACCCATAGCGTTTCTGCAGCCATCGGGAATGCTCTTCTTCTGATATTAGGAAGCCACTGGAGCTATACACTTTTAAATCTAGATTGAAAAGTAATTTCCTTATAACTGCTTTTTGTGTTTAGTTTGTTGTCCTTCCCCTGCGCCTGCAATTAGCACAGTTGGTTATGTACGGTGCGATAGAGGTTCAACATACATACATCATAATTTAGAATATCTGTGTAAACCTCTTATGACATGACAGCAAAATAAAAATACATAAAGAAGGATAAGCAGTCTCACCTTCTTGAGGTGTCCCAGTCTCAATTTGAAGATCTCCTCTTGTTCGTGATACTCTGCAACTGTTAATCTGTTTAGTGAAACATGTGATGTAAAGTGTTAATCCAGTCAATAAGGTAATACAACTTGTGTGACAAAATCTCTCATATTTAACCGACGATATATAACCCTTCACCATACGTTATGCATATTCGGACCACTTGGTGCGTTATTCTTTGGAAACAAAGAGGGATGCACTTACAACTGTGGTGTGGCAGGCTTGAGGAAGCCCTCATCAGCACCATTAACAGCCTTAGTCTTCCGCTGCTTCTGCTCCCCAGCCGGCATTGGGCTGGCTGAGTGGCCAGCAGTGGGTGGCTTACGTTTGGCCAGAAGCTTCCGCTGCCTCTCAATGTCTTCTCTTTGCTGGTTAATCCACTCTTGCTGCCTTTGTGACATTATAAAAATGTGTAGGGTATGCATCAACACTATACCAAAACACGCAGTATCATTTGATAACTTGACTTCCACGGGATGTGTATTTAGTATAGCAAGGGTAGTATTTATATTGATCAAGACTTTTATTGATAAATCAAAGTAATTTTAATAAACATTGCATAAAAAAATCCAGCACTGTATATGTTTCAAATTACTACAGTGCATTTACAAGGTCCACTGTATTATTTTAACTGGCTCATGACCACACACAGCGCTCACTTGATGAGGTTCTGGAAAGCTGAGCCATCCGTCCACTGTTCGGTGAAGGTGGCCCCATGCCGCACTGTGACAAAGTGCCCGAGCCTCAGCCGGTCCTGCATGCTCTTCTCCCGGCAAGCCTGCTTCTCCTGCTCTGACTGTGGGGGAGTCACAACACTATGTCATCCCAAGACTCCTAATATGCTGCACAGCAGTTCTGCAAAACGCCACTGATTGTTAAATATGTGACTTTCACCAGTGCATCAGTGTTGATTTGAAATATGTTTTAGATATTATCCAGGACAGACAAATGTAATGCATTTCCTGTAGTACTACAGTGCAGTCCTGGATGATGGCGTCGTCTCGCGTGCCACAAGAGATATAAATTACAATGGTTACAAAAAAAAATACTAAACATAGCAACTAAAACATTCTACAAAAAATATCAAATTGCAGATCCTTGACATTTAAGGTGGTATGAACACTACATTAAGGGATCCATTTCCTTATTAAGATATGTTTAAGATCATACTTGAAACCAAAATGTAACCAACATTAATAGACTTTACAGTAATGAAAATGTCAGAACAAAAGGTTGTGTGCTGCACAAATTAGTATCTTAGGTTGTGCAAGCATGGAAATGATAGTATAATATACCGCACTGTACATGGATCAGCCATCGAGTTTAATAATCTTGCAATCGTGTACTTGTCGCAATTTAATTACTGCTGCCTAGGAAATTACAGATTCAAAATGTATAATTTAAGCACAGCTAATTGTGGCATCATTTATAATGCGGAAGAAAATAGAAGAAACTAGAAGTCAGCTATATTTGGTGTAAAAAAAAGATACTTTGTGATATGCCTTGCAGATTACACAGCATACCGATAACCAATTTACTAGCTTACAAATTAGGTAATACAGTAAAACCTTGGATTGCGAGCATAATTCATTCCGGAAATGTGTTTGTAATCCAAAGCACTCGTATATCAAAGCACTCGTATGTGATCACGTGACGCTCGGCAGACAAAGCGTATACGTACTACTCGTATTGCAAGACGTCGCTCGTTTATCAAATTTATATTTATTTAAAAACTTTGCTCGTCTTGCAAAACACTCGCAGACCAAGTTACTCACAATCCAAGGTTTTACTGTACAACTTTAAGGGTCACGTTCTCCCCGTGGTCACGTGGATTTTTCTCCAGGTCCTCCAGTTTTTCTCTTAACATTTAAAAATAAATGTTTAGAGTATTTGGTTGATATAAATTTTCACATAATGAACCACTTAGTTGAGCTATAATTTATTTCCAGGTTGCTTCTGAAAAAGAGATATATAGCTCAGTGGAGCTTACCTGGTAAAATAAAAAGAAAAGTTTTTATAGTTTAAATAGAAAAACAATAAGGATGGCTAATAGGTCAGTTTGTTCCTGTACAATACAGTTAGAACATGTAATTTAATCTTGATGCGATTACAACACTGATGTCATGGTGTTTGGCAACCCACCAAGGCATTCATGTTACCCAGGGATAATACAAGTTATACTATTGTAGTGCACTCAAGTAAATATATGTTTCATTCAGTTAGTGCTAAACACGTAGGCTACTAATTCATCAATGATGATTGCGAATATATTAACCCATTTTATCCTCACAAGATCTGCCATACACACAACTAAATTTGCATCTAAATTCTGTCTCAGGTTAATTATCCTTTGGTTCTTTATTACCTTTTCAATGAGAAGCTTCTTGCTCATGACCACACACTTATTTAACCTTTCCTTGTACCTTTCCACCAACTTTTGTTGTTCCTCAATCTGTCGCCTCAGGTCACAGTTGACCTAGAAACAGTCAGATATTCAGTCAAGATAATTTAAATATGTATTTGTTACATTCTCATTAGCACTTAAAGTACATTGACTTTCCAAAAAAACCTATGGGCAAGTGCATTCATGAAATGATTCAGGAAGCTTAAACTCAACTTACCCTTAAGAGGTCATCGATTTTCCCTTCCTTCTTTTCCAGGTCTGAACTCTGGTTATTTTCCAGCATCTTTATCTTGTCCATTGTTATTTCAGTCTGCAGAGTAATGGGACACAAATCACAATTATAAACATGAACATTATGAAGTAAAATAAACAATAACTATTTCCTTTCACAGAAAAGGTCAAGTGGAAAATTCCAAACTTTAGTTTTACTATTGCATATCTTTAATACGTGCCATCCTATTGAGATTGAAAATGAAAAATGTCATGGCTTTCTTTAAAATTTGTCAAGAATCAAATTCACGATGCTCACTATCCTGCCCTGCAGTACATATTGGCCAGTAACAAACAGGCATATAAATTATAGACTTTTGATTAACTACATACAAAGCGACTGATTGTCTTAATTAAATTGTGCATGCATATTTAATTCCCAGTTTTATGGGTAACTCATAATTTAATGGGTGATTTTATTGGAATACTTTCAATGCAGAGAAAATTAGAATACATTTCGTAAAAGGGTTGATTTGAAGCAGCTTAGCTACTGCAGGTTTTTCAAATGAAAAGCCAACGCACCTGGATATTCTTTTGTGAGACGCAAACCGGGAAATGTCTGTGTGATGCAACAGAATGCTCCCCGAGAGTAGACGCAGATGATGGTGGGCTTCCCTGGGCCATCTGCCCAGCAAAACAAAGCACAGCCATTACTTTATTAGATGGTGTTTCCTGCTTGGATACGATGTACAATATTTTCTAAGCTGCCCAGATGGTATAACCTCATGATAAATAAAACCATTAAGCCCTACCATTTAGAACTTAGTTGGCACAATACAAAAGAGATGTGGTGCTTACAGGTGGCTGTGAGAGAGAATGTTGTGAAGGTATCCTGGCCAGAGCAGGGCCACTTCTTCCCGGACTTGTTCCTGAACCACCTCCTGCAGCAAACTAAATGACAAGAAGGGTAGAGCAATTAAAGAAAAAACCATGCAGGTCACGAAAAACCAAGCCACATAAACACCTTTCGTGCCTAAAAACTCACCTCAAAATAATCACTTATTTTCGGTCCTCTTGAAGACCCTTTGTCTGTAAAAAAGAAGAAAAATCCCTTAACAATTTGCAAAACTCCAAAAACATGTGCATACCATTGCCCAAAAAATGTGAATGTATATGTTTAATTGTACTAGTGGACTTGTGGGTTAATTACTTTGATTGGGATCACTCTGACCATCGGCTTTGCGCTTTCTCCCTCTGCTGTCTTGTGATTTTTTCTCAGGGGTTTGCTAAGAGAAAAGAGACATTAAAACCAGAAAGCACTGCTAAAACCAAGCAAACGTCACACTGCAAAACCCAATTGCTTATAAAATTACACTATTTAAATTTATAATGAAGATATGTCAACATCTTAAAGAAGCTTTTTAAGGATCTTTTTAAATGAATGATAAACAAATTTAACATTTCCCAACTTGCATTGCTTTACACACTGCTGAGAATGTCTTAATTTCAACACATAGTGCTGTCTGTCTATGAGCAATGTACCTCTGTTTCCTTGTCACTTAGAGAGCCATGGCTCCCCAAACTTTGGTTGGAAGCTTCGTTGTTAACCTGTGCAGTCTGCTGTAAGACAAACATTGTTGGCAATTGCAATTCACTTAACATTTCAAAATCCTGGCTTAACCCTAAGTAGCCGAGATTTCGATTTTTTTTTCCACTGACCTAAAGCCTTACAAGTTAGATCATATTGTACCTTCAGATGAAGCAGATTTTCTTTTCATTGTTTAGTGCTTATGGGTCTAATGTTCAGCTCAATACCCAAATGAAACATACATCAACACTTTAATTGTTACATATTTGCATCACTCCGACAGGATATATTAATGCAAAGCAGTGGCAATTTCAATCACATTATTTAAGAACTGTGCTATGTGCTTTCAAGCACAAATACAATATATACATTCAGAAGGTAAATTGAGATATACATTATGAAATATCTGTAAATATATCCTTTTTAAAGATTAAAGTGAATTACAGTATAGAATATGCGGAAGGTGGCAGAACAAAATTGTTTTGGGAGAGCAATACAAATACACATGTCTTTGAACTCGCACCGCTGATGTTGCACTGCAGGCCGTATTACTCACACTGCAAATGACATTGCTCCATCGTCTTTGACAGGAGATGGATATTACATGTAGACTACACATCATAGTGTTCCTTACTGTAAATTTTAGGGGGCATTATCAGGGAAATAATAAGCACTGATGGGCTAACGTTTAAGCTCCACCACCTCTGGTAACCATGTTAGAAACATAACCAGAGCAAAATCCCTGAAATTTAATGCAGCAAACCCATATATATACATCACACTACCGTGAGCAAAACATTAACTCTAGATATTGTGCGTGCCAGTTTTTCTATTAATTAAGAGTTTTGTATGTGAAAGGTAATTTATGCAATGAAAATAAACCATCTTAGCATTCACTACCGCATTAACCTTTGTTCTCAATGTCAACGGGAAGTGCTATAATAGTTAATGCTGCTGGTACAGGTTAGGATGCTATTGTAGTACATGTATTGATTTTCTTGGGGGATAAATAATGAGTCAGCAGTGGTGGCACCACTGAGTTGAGGTAAGCCAATCTGTCTTAAAGTGCAGATGTAATAAAATGGCGGCACAGGGAGCAGGGCAATGCCAGATTCTGATGCTCCCAGTGCACTGTATGTAATGACAATCAGTGTCTCTTGAATCTGCAGGCAATCATTATCAGGGGCTCCAATACTAGCATAGTGAGCATGACAGCGCATACCATATATCAGATGGGGCTGGTTTGTCACAACGTTCAGAAGGTTGGGATGCGTAATGTACCTTGAATCCTCCTCCGATAAATCTGGCTTCGAGCAACTCCTGTCGTCGAGGGTCCAGACTGTGCAGTTCTTCCATGGCACCTTGGCAAATGCACAGATAAAATCATTACCGTCAAACTGTTACATAGGTAACAAAGTACAGTGTTGCAAACGAAAGCATTGAGATAATTTACAGTGGATGGGTAATCACAATTACAACATCATGAAAAATACCACTCCCCAATTAATGGAGCATGTCGTAACACTGCAAACCCACACAATCTGACATGCGTGTTTCATTTTTATACTCTTGAGTTCAGTTAACCACAGCAATAAATTAGGGCGCCATGTTTTTGTGGACGACTGCACATCAAGGGCCCATAGTTTTCATGCCAAGTCATTCATGCAAATGTCCTCTTGGCCGTCAGTGACAAGTCAACTAGCAATGGCAACATCAATAAAAAAATATACGAGCTATTACAAATCTGCCTTGCGCAATCTTCTTGTCATTGCGTTCTTCCTTTACTCCCAGTCACACTTTTCCATGCATAGTGTATACAATACAGTACACGCAACTGCATTAGTGTTTGGAGACAATGGCATGTGTACACGTACGACGCGTGCACTTTAATTAAAGTTGCACGTATGCATGCTGCACTGTACACACTGTACCCCACATAAAATGCCACACGCATTTACACATGCATTTTTTAAAATACGTGTTCAATGTAACGCGTGAATATATATAGCCTTGCAATTCAACACAGTTCAATAAGTGCCAATAATCCTTCAACCACGTACAGTGCAGAAGGGGGCTTTTAATGGCGATGCCACCGCTCTCAACGTGTGCATGGCACAATTGCTACAGTGGTAGCTACAGTGGCATTAACGCGCGTTGCACTACATCTCGTGTAAAGTTAAAACAAAAACAAACAACGAGGAGCAATGGGAACCACTGTCGGTGCCCTGTCCGTCACGCACACGGCATCGATTGAACTTGGACCACGATGGGTCGTGGTCCAGGGGGGGGGCCTCACGGCCACGGCAAAAGTGACAACGACGTGGGGGGGGGGGGGACATCGCAGCGATGGAAGGACACACAAGGGTCGAGGCTTGCAGGGAGGTCGGGGTCAGAAGAGATCGAGGCCTCCGCCCTTTTTGCCCGAGGCCCCCTAAGGGGGTCAACGATGGCTACTTGGCTCTGGCCCAGGCAAGGGGGGCCCAGGCCGCCTATGGCTCACCGGTTAATTCGGGGGGATGGCAAGCTGTGTGTGTGTGTGGTGATGATGGCTGGGCTCACAGGCTGGGTGTTCTGATGAGTGGTGGTGGTTGTGATTGCTTGAGGGAGGAGTGTAAGGCAATGGAGTGGATGATGGGGGTGGGGTCTGTCGGGATGGTCACCGTGGCCGAGGTGGCCCCGCGGTGGCGCTAGGAGAGGTCGCGGTCTGGGGAGGGCCTCGGCCTCCCCGGTCGCCCTCACTCGGCCACTTCCTGCGACTACATTTGACCACCATCGTTGCTACCACCACCACCATCGCTACTGCTGCTGCTGTATAACAAACACGGAGATACTAACCACGAGACAAAAGAGCGAAGTGATTTGCACTCACCGATCAATCAGCGGCATCAGACGAGGCGGTGTGATGCGAGCTCTCACCGCCCTCTGCCTTCGTCCCGTGTCCTCCTCGAAAGCAATGCCCCCCTCGTCGTCTTCTTCGTCGTCGTCGTCTTCGTGCCTCTCCCCTCGTCCCCCCCGAGCTTGTGTTCACGTCTTCGTGCCTCTCCCCTCGTGTTCACGTCCACTTCACGGTGCTGGTGGACCCATGGCGGGGAGGAAGCCGGCTCCTCACCCTCACCCCTCTTCTTCTGCTGCTGTCCCCCCAACCCCAACCCAACACCCCCCCCCCCCCCAAATATATCACGAAAGCAACAAATATTCTCACTCTTGTGGCTGGCTGAGTGGTATTGTGGTAATGGTCACCAACCCACGGAGTTTTCGATTCGTCTCCCCCCCCCCGCCGCCAAGTTGCTGCGGGATTCCTCTCCACCACCACCCACTGCCTCTACTTCGCCTCCCGTGCGTTCTTCTCCTCGTCGCCACGAGTCTGTTCTAAACAATCAGTAACAACAACAATAACAGTAACAACAACATTAACAATGTCTCTGCGAGACGGCGCGGGGGGCAGTGGTCACGCCGCCGATGTCGGTATGCGCCGTCGCTGCTGCTGCTGAGTGATCATCCAAACCCCCCCCCCCCCCAATTAAAACAACAACAGCAGCAGCACGGCAGCCTTCCCCTGCCTCGACGACTGTTGTCGAGGAGGACGAGAGGGTCGAGGAGGAGAGGGTCGAGGGCGGCCTCACCGGGGCCGCGGCGCCCGGGGCCGCGGGGCGCCCCCACGGCCAAGATGGCGCCGCGTGCGGAGAGCAGCAGAGGCCGGGACCACGGGGACCTCGTCCTCCTCCTCAGCCTCCTTCACTCCTTGTCTTCTAGCTCCTTCAGAAACTCCCCCCCCCCCCCGCTTCTTCTTCTCCTCCTTCTTCTTATCTTCGTCCCGTGCTCTTAGCGAAAGTCGCGCGTCGCCGGCTTCCCCGCCTGTCCGCCCCGCGTGTTGCCCAGCTGCTGCTGCCGCCGCCTCTGCTTCGTCTTCTTGTGATCCCCGGTTGCTTTGACCCCCCTCGTCGCCGTCTCCCTCAGCGCCACGAGCCCGTGGTGGTGGTTGTGGTCGAGCTGTAGATGGTGGTTGATGATGGAGGTATCACGGGACCCTCGGGTGAGGAGTCACCGCGATCGCTGCCGCACGCAGCAGCAGCAGCCGCCGCCGTGTCCACTAACACCACCGCCGCCCTTTATTAATCAAAGTGTCCGCCCTCTTCTTCTTATTGTTGTTGTTATGGTTATTCCTCGTCCTCTTGCCCATCACCCGGGGTGGCGACGGGACGCCTGTGGTGGGTGTCGCGCCATCGCGTGGGGGAATTTATTGGGAGACCTTAGAGATGAATTAGAGAGGGATGGCTGAAGAGGAGGTTAAGTTGATGGGGAAGACGTGGTCGAGGTCGAAGGTTAATGTGGGTCGCTATGGGGGGGTGATGGAGATTGAGACGATGGGAGATGATGAAGGAGACAGCAGTCAGCCAATGCTCAGAATCTGTGGGACGTGGATGAAATAGAGGAGGTTGAGCATAGAATGTCCAGCAAAAGGCGAAACACGACGTGGTAATTTGGTGGTGAATGTGCCACCGAAGGATGATGAGCAGATGCTTGTTGGAGGAGGTTCAGCAATTGATTGGATGGGGGGCGAGGTGAGAGAATGGTGGCAGACGAAGACCGAGTGGTGGTGATGGATGAGGTTGAGATTTGATGGATGATGCCTCTCAGACAAGTTCGACACCGTGCCCAGGCGTGCTGCTGCTGCTGATTCTTTGCCGATGACTGATGCTTTGTGTACCCAAATACGAACAATTACAGAGGCTTCAGATGGTTATGTGTCGTCGATCAAGTGTGTTGTGCACACTGCGTGTGGTTTGAACATGTACTATATCTGTATATATGGAATAACTAACTGTACATCCCATTCGTAATGTACAAAAACAATTTGGGTTGACGAAGTGTCGACTACATCTGACTATTTAATGGCGCAGTACAATTATGTGAAACGAGCATAACGTGGATGGTTTTAAAAGTTTTTTTTTTGTAATATAGCAGAGCTATATTAATTATCTCTGCTAATATATATAGAAGAGAGAGTTGAGATAGTGATACTCCATATGGGAGAGAACGCATATAAGCTGTATTTGTGTACATGATTTGGTCAAGGGGGATATAATTTTTTTTTCATGTTTCAGGTCTTTCTATGAAGAAGAAAAAAGCTATGTTTTTTATTATTATGAATCTTTGGTTCTGTATATTCAAGCAATGTCATTGCTGCCCTTTCTCTGATGTTTTTTTAATTTTCACTCGCGTCTTCCTGGCATTTTATCTTATCTCAGATGAAGAATTGCCTGAGAAGCCTGCAATGTTTCGTAATATGCATATAGTTAGGTCCATATTTACATATTACAGAATGATATCATTTACTCAGGTGAGTACGGCATTGTGTGCATCTATTTTGCAATCTAACCTATATAATTCATTTTTTGTCTGTCTGTCCGTCCGTCTGCGTACGCTCCCTTGCGGGGGATGTAGCTCTCGGACCGTGGGGTTCGCCGAGATAAAATTTTGCAGGTGGGCACGCCCCCGGCCCCGCTGTAAACTTACGCATTTCCGATTTTTCGTCTCTAAACTTTAAATCGGACCGATTATCGATTTAGTGCGATTTCTCTTTAATTTATTATTTAATTCTTTATTTATTTGTTTACTATTGCCGACCGGCGCGGACCACGGCGGTTGCCCTTGGCAACGGGTAGCAACGCCTTCGCTGCGGGGTGGACGCCATTTTTAATTCCCGTAAAAAATATGCGCACGCATTAACACGCGACTCTGAGGTAAATTCATCAAAGTTTCACGTCCACTTCACTCCCCCCCACCCCAATGTGTGCAATTACTATTATAGGGTCGGTAGATAATAAAATTATAGCGATTAGACAGTATTATTGTAGCGCGGGGGGGGGTGGTGACGGCCCCAGTACCCAGCCTCAGCCGGGTGGGCAATCTAGGCGAGTCCGGAGGCTCTGCACGGTACTAGGCCTCGACACGCAACTCTGTCAGGCGACGACTTTGTGGTATAAACTCGATATACCCAGCGTTGCCCAGGGGAAAATACATTTAAAATCTTCTGAAAACTTTAAAACATTACATACCAATGAAAATACAACTGTGTAATTACTTTTAAACCCGACGCGCCAAGAATCGATTATCTGAATCGCGCAAAGGAATCGAAGGTTGTAGATTCCTTTAGAATCGGACGATTCCCGGTTACTATAAGTTGGTTATAGTCGATATAAACTGCTACGAACGGGAAATATCCGGCGTTGACCGGGGCAAAAATGTAATTAAAAACTCCTGAAAACATTAAAACATAACATACCAATGAAAATAAAACTCTGTCATTCAAAATGTAAACCCCCAACATGCCAGGAATCGATTCTTTGAATCACGCAAAGGACTAATCGAAGGTTGTAGATTACTTTAGGATCGCTCTTAACATTTCCGACACACATATTCACACATTTAGCTTTTACATTTAACATACAAAACGTCAGCATGTACTGCTGTCATCAGTGGTAAGAGTGAGTGGTGAGGGTGAGTGACGGTTGTGAGAGGTGATTAGTGAGTGGTGAGGGTTAGTGGTGAGCATGAGTGGTGAGGGTGAGTGTTGAGCGTGAGTGGTGAGGGTGAGTGGTGATTGTTGAGGGTGTGATTGGTGAGGATGAGTGGTGAGGGTGAGTGGTGAGGGTGACTGGTGAGGGTGAGGGTCAGTGGTTGTTGTGAGGGTGAGTGGTGAGTAGTGAGGGTGAGTGGTGAGCGTGACTGGTGAGTGGTGAGGGTGAGTGGTGATTGGTGAGGGTGAGTGGTGAGTGGGGAGTGTGAGTGGCAGTTGTGAGTGGTGATTAGTGAGGGGTGAGTGGTGAGGGTGAGCGTGAGTGGTTAGGGTGAGGTTGAGTGGTGAGCGGTGAGGGTGAGCAGTGAGGGTGATTGGTGAGGGTGTGATTGGTGAGGATGAGTGGTGAGGGTGAGTAGTGAGGGTCAGTGGTTGTTGTGAGGGTGAGTGGTGAGGGTGAGTGGTGAGTAGTGAGGGTGAGTGGTGAGTGTGACTGGTGAGTGGTGAGGGTGAGTGGTGAGGGTGAGTGGTGATTGGTGAGGGTGAGTGGCGAGGGTGAGTGGGGAGGGTGAGGAGTGAGGGTGATCAGTGAGGGTGAGTGGTTGTTGTGAGGGTGAGTGGTTGTTGTGAGGGTGAGTGGTAAGAGTGAGTGGTGAGGGTGAGTGACGGTTGTGAGAGGTGATTAGTGAGTGGTGAGGGTGAGTGGTGAGGGTTAGTGGTGAGGGTGAGTGTTGAGCGTGAATGGTGAGGGTGAGTGGTGATTGTTGAGGGTGTGATTGGTGAGGATGAGTGGTGAGTGGTCAGGGTGAGTGGTGAGGGTGAGCGGTGAGGGTGAGTGTTGAAGGTGAGTGGTGAGTAGTGAGGGTGAGTGGTGAGCGTGACTGGTGAGTGGTGAGGGAGAGTGGTGAGGGAGAGTGGTGAGGGTGAATGGTGAGGGTGAGTGGTGAGGGTGAGTAGTGAGTGGTGAGGGTGAGTGGTGAGGGTGAGTGGTGATTGGTGAGGGTGAGTGGTGAGGGTGAGCGTGAGTGGTGAGGGTGAGTGGTGATTGGTGAGGGTGAGTGGTGAGGGTGAGTGGTGATTGGTGAGGGTGTGATTGGTGAGGATGAGTGGTGAGGGTGAGTAGTGAGGGTCAGTGGTTGTTGTGAGGGTGAGTGGTGAGGGTGAGTGGTGACTAGTGAGGGTGAGTGGTGAGCGTGACTGGTGAGTGGTGAGAGAGAGTGGTGAGGGAGAGTGGTGAGGGAGAGTGGTGAGGGTGAGCGGTGAGGGTGAGCAGTGAGGGTGAGTGGTGATTGGTGAGGGTGTGATTGGTGAGGATGAGTAGTGAGGGTCAGTGGTTGTTGTGAGGGTGAGTGCTGAGGGTGAGTGGTAAGACTGAGTGGTGAGGGTGAGTGACGGTTGTGAGAGGTGATTAGTGAGTGGTGAGGGTGAGTGGTGAGGGTTAGTGGTGAGCATGAGTGGTGAGGGTGAGTGTTGAGCATGAGTGGTGAGGGTGACTGGTGAGGGTGAGTAGTGAGGGTCAGTGGTTGTTGTGAGGGTGAGTGGTGAGGGTGAGTGGTGAGTAGTGAGGGTGAGTGGTGAGCGTGACTGGTGGGTGGTGAGGGTGAGTGGTGAGGGTGAGTGGTGAGGGTGAGTGGTGATTGGTGAGGGTGAGTGGGGAGGGTGAGCAGTGAGGGTGAGCAGTGAGGGTGAGTGGTTGTTGTGAGGGTGAGTGGTTGTTGTGAGGGTGAGTGGTCAGAGTGAGTGGTGAGGGTGAGTGACGGTTGTGAGAGGTGATTAGTGAGTGGTGAGGGTGAGTGGTGAGGGTTAGTGGTGAGGGTGAGTGTTGAGCGTGAGTGGTGAGGGTGAGTGGTGATTGTTGAGGGTGTGATTGGTGAGGATGAGTTGTGAGTGGTCAGGGTGAGTGGTGAGGGTGAGCGGTGAGGGTGAGTGTTGAAGGTGAGTGGTGAGTAGTGAGGGTGAGTGGTGAGCATGACTGGTGAGTGGTGAGGGAGAGTGGTGAGGGAGAGTGGTGTGGGTGAATGGTGAGGGTGAGTGGTGAGGGTGAGTAGTGAGTGGTGAGGGTGAGTGGTGAGGGTGAGTGGTGATTGGTGAGGGTGAGTGGTGAGGGTGAGCGTGAGTGGTGAGGGTGAGGTTGAGTGGTGAGCGGTGAGGGTGAGCAGTGAGGGTGAGTGGTGATTGGTGAGGGTGTGATTGGTGAGGATGAGTAGTGAGGGTCAGTGGTTGTTGTGAGGGTGAGTGGTGAGGGTGAGTGGTAAGAGTGAGTGGTGAGGGTGAGTGACGGTTGTGAGAGGTGATTAGTGAGTGGTGAGGGTGAGTGGTGAGGGTTAGTGGTGAGCATGAGTGGTGAGGGTGAGTGTTGAGCATGAGTGGTGAGGGTGAGTGGTGATTGTTGAGGGTGTGATTGGTGAGGGTGAGTGGTGAGGGTGAGTGGTGAGGGTGAGTGGCGGTTGTGAGTGGTGATTAGTGAGGGGTGAGTGGTGAGGGTGAGCGTGAGTGGTGAGGGTGAGTGGTGAGCGGTGAGGGTGAGTGGTTGTTGTGAGGGTGAGTGGTGAGGATGAGTGGTGAGGGTGATTGGCGGTTGTGAGTGGTGATGGGTGAGTGGTGAGCGGTGAGGGGTGAGTGGTGAGCGTGAGTGGTGAGTGGTGAGGGTGAGTGCTGAGGGTGAGTGCTGAGTTGTGAGGGTGAGTGGTGAGAGAGTGGTTAGTTTTGAGGGTGAGTGGTGAGGTTGAGTGGTGAGGGTTAGTGAAGAGTGGTAAGTGGTGATTGGTCAGTGGTGATTGGTGAGGATGAATGGTGAGTAGTGAGGGTGAGGTTGAGTGGTGAGGGTGAGTGGTGGTTGTGACGGTGAGTGGTGAGGGAGAGTGGTGAGGCAGAGTGGTGAGGGAGAGTGGTGAGGGTTAGTGGTGAGAGTTAGTGGTGAGGGTGAGTGGTGAGGGTGAGTGGTGATTGGTGAGGGTGAGTGGTGAGGGTGAGTGGTGAGGGTGAGTGGTGAGGGAGATTGGTGAGGGAGATTGGTGAGTGGTGAGTTGTGAGGGTGAATGGTGAATAGTGAGTGGGAGTGGTGAGTGGTGAGGATGAGTGGTAAGGGTGAGTTGTGAGTGGTGAATGGTGAGGGTGAATGATGAGTACAGTCAATATGCACTGTTGTAATCATAGCAGGTACCACCACCACAGTATGTACTGCTCTCATCAGAGCAGGTACCACCACCACCACAGTATGTACTGCTGTCATCATAGCAGGTACCACCACAGTATGTACTGCTGTCATCATAGCAGGTACCACCACAGTATGTACTGCTGTCGTCATAGCAGGTGCCACCACACTCGGTATGTACTGCTGTTATACCAGGTACCACCACCACAATATGTACTCCTCTCATCATAGCAGATACCACCACAGCAGTATGCACTGCTGTAATCATAGCAGGTTCCACCACAATATGCACTGCTGTCATCATAACAGGTACCAACACAGCAGTATGCACTGCTGTAATCATAGCAGGTACCACCAGTCACTATGCACTGCTATAATCATAGCAGGTACCACCAGTCAGTATGCACTGCTGTAGTGATAGCAGGTACGACCTCAGTCGGTATACACTGCTGTAGTGATAGTAGATACTGCTATCGAGTTGGTAGATACCGCTATAGTAAATACTAAAACAGTCAGTATATACCACTACAGTCAGTCAATACTGCTACAGTCAGTATATACTACTATACAGTCAGTACATACTACCACGGTGAGTAGCTACTAGAGTCAGTAGATACTATTATAGAGTGAGTAGATACTGCTATAGATTTTGTAGTTACTACTATAGTCAGTGGATACAACTATAGAGTCAGCAGATACTATACAGTTAGTCGTTACGAGTATATAGTCGGTAGATACTACTGTAGGCCCAGTAAATACTACTATGGTCAGTAGTTATTACAGTCACTAAATATTATTATTATTTGGTTCTTTCGGTTAAGTCACGTCTAAAGATAAAATAATACATTAAATTAAATAATATAATACGACGTTTCGATTGCAACACAAGCAAGCATCATCAGGTATAATGAAATAGCGACATAAAATCTAACCAGAAAACTATAGACAGACATAATAGCAGACAGATATCACCAAGATACATAGCGGGAGCAACACAGGTAACAGAGAGGGGTGATCGTCTCTGTGGGGTGGCCTTAAATAGACAGGGGGGGCAGAGAGAAGGAAGGGGGGTTAGAGAAAAAATTTGCATATCAATGAGTGGTCAACAGACGTGGTGCTGCACGGCAAGTAAGCCTGAAAATCAGGAGGACACACTAAAATTAAATAACCTAGTAAAATATCGAAATGTAATGTAATACAACACAGAGGGTCGGTCAACACACAATTAACGCATAGCCTGGTTGATTACGTATTTCAAAGATTGCTAAGTTAGAATTTAAGTGTGAACATTCTAAAGAGGACACAGGCAGAGAAAACAAGTCGCCAGAGAGAGAGAAAAAGGATAAGCTTAAAACTTCCCCGTAGAAGTGGTTCAATCTTAATTTTAGAACTTTCGTGACTGCAGGAATTATTATTTGGTTCTTTCGGTTAAGTCACGTCTTGGTGATATCTGTCTGCTAATATGTCTGTCTATAGTTTTCTGGTTAGATTTTATGTCGCTATTTCATTATACCTGATGATGATTGCTTGTGTTGCAATCGAAACGTCGTATTCTATTATTTAATTTAATTTATTATTTTATCTTTAGACGTGACTTAACCGAAAGAACCAAATAATAATTCCTGCAGTCACGAAAGTTCTAAAATTAAGATAGTCACTAAATACTACTACACAGTCAGTAGCTACTACTGGCTCAGTAGATACTACGGTACAGTCAGTAGATACTACTACAGAGTCAATAGATACCACTTCCTCTGTTGTATGTAAGGTGTTGTTAGTATATATACCTACGAGGGGTAAAGATATGTTTTGAGGGGTGGGGGGAGACCACAATTTTCGGAAACCTTTTGACATCAACTATTTACCCCACACTTTCTACAACTTTTTGGACTTGTGAAAGCCTCTTATATATTTGTTGGTGGAGAAATGTACAAACAGCCAACCGGGCTTTGACAATACCTTAGTATCTGTATATATATGTAAGGTTTTTAAGAAATATATTTTTCACCCGGGCAAAGCCGGGTACTTCCGCTAGTATCTTATATAATGATCGAACAAGAGACACTGATTGAGCGCTGATGTGTGTCTCACAACACAATTTGGATTTCCAAAACATATGCCACCGCATCTCAAGACGCTGTACAAAACTTATGGGTATATGTTCAGAGGGTTTTAAGAAGTGGGATTTTTATTTTTATTTTTCTGCTTGAGGGTAGGGGATGAGAATGTTAGAGACCAGAGGGAAATTTTGAGGCGGTGGTTACTTGAGAATGAAGACGGAGGGAGACAATTGTAGAATGCATGTCAGTCTGCGGCCATATGAGGGCCTTAGGGGCCATCCATTTACGAGGTGCACAAAAATCTGTCAACTTGACCCCCCCCCCCCCCCACGTGCGTACGCACGCTTGACGCACCCCCCCCTCCCGAATCCGATGGAACGGCCGATATTTAATCGACGCAGAAACGATCATCAAGGATGAATACTATTGACGTGTTTCAGCAGATAGTCCACCGCCGGCTGCATTACATAATTAAGTTGCGTTCCTTTAAAAAGTTTGTCTGGTGTCCGCTGTGTTCAACCAGTCGAACAGGTGACGTGTTCTCGGGATTTCGTCAACACGCGCAATGTCAGGCTTGAAGCACAGCTGCGTGACAGGTAGCAGCAGTCAGGGGCACGGTGGCATACAAGTGACTGCTCTCCCACAGTCCCACTTCTACCGGTTAGTACTTGTTGTCTGACAGCTGAAGTAACCGAACTGTGGCTCATTTGAAGGCCGATGTAGACAAATTATTATCGAGGATTCACCGCCCCCATCCCCCCCCCCGTTTCCTATGCGTGCGTACATTGTCAGTAGATCACCCAAACGCAAGCGTACGTACTAAATGGATGTCCCCTTACTACTGGGCAGAGGTGTGGACTCGAGTCATGTGACTTGGACTCGAGTCAGACTCGAGTCATGAATTTGATGACTTGCGACTCGACTTGGACTTGCATAACAATGACTCTGTCCCACCTATGAGATGTGGACTCAAGTCATGTGACTTGGACTCGAGTCAGACTCGAGTCATGAATTTGATGACTTGCGACTCGACTTGGACTTGCATAACAATGACTTTGTCCCACCTCTGCTACTGGGAGAGTGAAAGGGAAAACCGTCATTGTAAAATGTTGACTTTTATTCTGCCTGTGCTAACGTGTACTTCCGATATTAATAACCAGTTTGACAGTAATATACTCTATATTTTAAGTGAATTACGGTGTACCGTAAATGATGCAGGCAGATGCGTTAAAACAAATATGGGCTATACACTCAATGGATTATCCACCTCACAATATAAGGAACAATTCTACGCATTTTGATGTTTTCGGAGAACGTAACGTAGCGTCCAAGAGGAAATCTGCCTCGCTTTGATGGTTGGGTTTAAATAAAGTAACCGACCATGTGGGATGCAGCAGCGCCGCATTGTGCTTTGGAGATGTTTCAGTAGATGTACTTTGAATTGTACATCGGCATGATGTGCTGGACAGTATGTGCGTGAAATCAGTGTGTGTGTAAGGGTGAGGTGGACTATTAAATTGCAGGATCGTGAGAGGTGGTAGAGGTTTTGGGAGGCCTTCATCCCGCAGTGGATTGACTGGCTTTCATGTTTTTTGTTGTCCTTCCTCCGCACTCCGATTAGCACGATTGGTTATGAACGGTGCGAAAGAAGTTCAACATATATACATGGCTGATTATGATGGTTTGTACACAATGGTATAATTTTACATGTGCATTAAAATCTGGGTCCTTGGAGAAAATGTATGCGAAGAAAGGGAAAACACTCAAATCCGCAAAAAATTGTCAGAAACCTACTTGGTGTGCAGTTTTCCACAAACACCTCGAATCATGTAATTTGACAGTGTGCACGTTAAATCAACAAACCTACGTGTGATTCCATGAAATAACAAACTGGCACTCACTATGATAACACTCATTTCATACAGGGGCCACTCATCAATTCGGCAAATCATTGCTACATCTAACGGCCCCTTTAAGATTTGCTTACCTTACACAATATCGATATAATTAAAGAGTGTAAGCTTAGCATTAAAGGCGCAGAAAGGTGTGAACAAATTACAGACTGAAACGCCTCATCACCAACGTTATTAACACTGCCGCCTAAGTGCAATCATTGGGAACTAGCTTTTTGCCCGTCCAAGGAAGGGTGTTTTGCAATAAATCTGAAACTTGCAAGCGCAAAGCAGACCGCGACGTGATATTCATTGCATGAATGCATGTGCAATTTGTAAGGGCGCGGTGACACGGATCTATTTCATTTTAAGGTTATAATTCCTTGTTCATCATGACGTCCTTTTTACTTTGATGTCTCAACAGCGTTACGGAGACCGCGTGACGTGAGGGTTCTGCCTTTGTAGTGAGGGTTGTGAGTTGACGCCGAGGAGGGGGGGGGAGGTGCCTCGCCCCCCCCACATGTGGTGTGACGTCAGCCGCTAATTATTATGAATGGGGGGGGGGGGTGTCCATGTGGAGTGACGTCACCTGCTCATGATTATTAATGAGGAGGGTCCATGTAGAGGACGTAACCTGTTTATTAATTATTAATGAGGGGGGCTGGTCGACGTGGAGTGACGTCACGAGCATTGCACAGACATTCTTGGCTCATAGTAGGTAATAATGGGGGGGGGGGTGTCAATTGGAGGACGTCACCTGCTCATGATTATTAATGAGGGGGACTGTTTGATGTGGAGTGACGTCACTTGCGCATGATTATTAGTGAGGGGTGGGGGTGTCCATTTGGAGGATGTCACCTGCTCATGAATATTAATGAGGGGGGCTAGTCGATGTAGAATGACGTCACGAGCGTTAAGGACATTGGTATACGCTGACGTTTCGGTGAGTGACTCATATGGGCAGAGGAAAAATAGTCCATTGTTATTACACCTGTTCGAGGCTTAGAGTAGTAAAAGTCACAACAATATTGAGCCACACTTCGCTTCTGTCTGCACATTTTCCATAGCCCAGAGCTTAGATTATATAATTGTATACACATCCTGATTTGAAGCTTTCGTGACTGCAGGAATCCATACTTTTTGGTTCTTTCGGTAAAGTCACGTAGATAGAAAATTAATAGATCACGACGTTTCGATCGCAACACAAGCAACCGTCATCAGGTGAGACAAACACAGCAGGAGAACTGCTGACGCAGGAGAAAGCTGCTGCAACACGAGGTTATATAGGCTGTAGGTAGGCTCAACCCAAAGGTAAGTGGGCGGAGCTAGATATGGAATTTGTACGTAAATGTAAGAGATTAGCATGTCAATGTGAGACGGCTCCAGCAACCAGGGGTCTGCCAATGAGAAGATTAGCATATCATAGAACCGGGAAACAAGAACAAAAAACCCGCAAGAGCAACTACGAGGAGAGACCAGTATGTCAACGAGAGAGATACACAGAGACACACAGAGAGACAGAGAGACACACAGAGGGACAACCCACAGAGAGAGACATCGACATCGAGAGCGACAACCACAGAGAGAGACATAAAGAGACACACGCACCTAGAGAGAGACACAGAGAGAGAGAGAGACCCAACCTAGAGAGAGAGACACACACGTAGAGAGAGGCCCACACAGAGAGGGGCACATACGGAGACACAGAAACACAACACAGAGAGACAACCCCCACATAGAGGGAGACAGAGAGAGAGACACACACACAGAGACGCAAAGAGAGAGAGAAACAGACACATACAGAGAGAGACACACAGAGAGACACAGAGAGACATACACATAGACACAAGCACATGGAGACACACACAGACCATCACCTGGTCATACATAGGGGTTACCAAAAAGATTTCCAAAATCTTAAACAAACAAGATCCAGGTTCGTTTCAACACAGTACACAAAATCCGTGATTTCATCCCATCTGCAAAGGATGTGATTCCTGACATGTGTAGTAGGTTCAAATTAGGTGCACACACACGCAACTTGGAGGCAACACTATTTATTAAACGGTAAATAATATAACACTCTACATGAGGTGGTGACCACCTTCCTCAACTCACTAACACTCTGGAACACGACACAGACTGGACCAGGCAGGCAACGGCCTGCCTGGCCCAGGACGACGACTCGGGACTTGACGACCGAAGATGTCTTCACCTTGGAGTACAGTACAACAGCCGCTCGCTCTGCGTTCACACCACGCTTATATTTGGTTTCGCGTGGCTGGCTCCGCCCCGGCGTGGCTGGCTCTCTTCAGGCCACGCCTCCCTTCCCAGGACACGCCTCACTTCCCCCACCTCTGGGAGGGTCCGGATCCCTCCACCACGCGACCCCCCAGGCACCCCCTTGGGGCCCCCAGCCTTCGTACGGGCCGACACAGTAGTGACCTTTCTCTGTCACTACATCACCCCCTCCTGTATAAACACACAGCCGTCCCCGGCTGTAACACAACTGTGAAACATCGAAAAGGTGTGCCTCCGAACCAACAACATCAATAAATGACCGGCGACCGATAAGAAATACAATCACGTAATATATACAGAATCGACGAGGGTAAAAAGGAACCGCATAGAAAACGGGGAATTAACAACAATTATACATGAAAACTGGCTAACCCACTTACGCTCCAGCACAGCCCCCCCACCCGTTAGAATCACGCATGCAATGACAGTCACCCGTTAGCACCCCCCCGCCTTTCCGACGTGGCGTCACAACCAGTAGCACGCGTCGGCCATATCGGGGGGGAATTTCCATGTTACCACCCCACCGCCTTTCCGACGCGGCTTCACAACCAGTAGCACGCGTCGGCCATATCGGGGGGGAATTTCCATGTTACCACCCCACCGCCTTTCCGACGCGGCGTCACAACCAGTAACACACGTCGGCCATATCGGGGGGGGAATTTCCATGTTACCACCCCACCGCCTTTCCGACGCGGCGTCACAACCAGCAGCACACGTCGGCCATATCGGTGGGATTTTAACCCAGTCTCTCTCCAAGACTCGCATCGCAGCATATAGCTGTACCGACCGAGCTGAGACGACCCAGTCTCTCTCCAAGACTCGCATCGCAGCATATAGCTGTACCGACCGAGCTGAGACGAGCCAGTCTCTCTCGAAGACTCGCATCGCAGCATATAACTGTACCGACCGAGCTGAGACGACCCAACGTTCACTCATTGCACAACATGCACCCTAACAACTGAGGGATACAGTCCCAACGTAACAGGACAACTCCACCTGAACCTTACGAATCTCCAGCCCACTGTTTCAACGCACCTCGGAGTGTTTCACTCTCCGGGCCGTCAGGTCAAGCCATCAGACACAGCATGATGGGACCACACTCTCTGAGCCATGTGAGCGCACAGCCCACTTGGCTAGACAAGCCACGGAGTGTCTCGATCTCCGGGCTGTCAGGTCAAGCTGTCAGACAGCATGACGGGACCACACTCCCCGAGCCATGTGAGCGCACAGCCCACTAGGCTAGACATGCCACGGAGTGTTTCAATCTCCGGGCTGTCAGGTCAAGCCGTCAGCCATTGCATGACGGGACCACACTCTCCGAGCCCTGTGAGCGCACAGCCCACTAGGCTAGACATACCACGGAGTGTTTCAATCTCCGGGCTGTCAGGTCAAGCCGTCAGCCATTGCATGACGGGACCACACTCTCCGAGCCCTGTGAGCGCACAGCCCACTAGGCTAGACATACCACGGAGTGTTTCAATCTCCGGGCTGTCAGGTCAAGCCGTCAGCCATAGCATGACGGGACCACAACGTTCATGTTAGACACGCAACTCTTACTGGGCCATCCTGGTCAGGACCTGCGCCCCAAGATAGGTGACAGCCAGCAGCACAATTCCAAATCCCTGGCAGCATGTCACCATCGCAATTTAACACCATCACAACACATACAATTTGAATTATGATCCCCCACAGAACTGATCCAATGCCGAACAGGTACGCCAAATTTTTGACGATCCCGAATATTCAATGGTCACAACAATACACCTCACATCCCGTATCCGTACACATCATCTCCGAGACTCGCATTGCAGCATGCAGCTGTACCAACCGAGTGGAGAGAGCAACGCAATTTGACGGCAATTAACGGAAACGCACCCCCAATCCACATAGAACACAAGGAGCATTCCCGCACAAAAGACATCATCTGTGCAACAACGGACAGGAACCAACCAGCGAGTTCGAAACAAACCGAACCTGTCATTTCAAAATCCCCTTCAACATTAACCATGGGACTCAGGGAATTCGAATTTTGAGAGCAAAAAAAAACTAGACACAAACGTCAAAAATCGCCGAATTGATTAATACAGTATATGCAGTATACGAAGTTCGTACAGTCAATCATTTGGCGCGATGCTCCATCCAGTCCCCACATGGCAACACACACAATCAATACTCCAGACAATCCGTACATAGTAAATAATCACAAGCAAGTACCCAACAGTCCCTACACTGTTAACAATTTCAAGCAAAGCTCCATACAGTCTGTACCTTGGCAACAATGACGATCAAAGTTTCTGACAGTTACACGTGACAATCACGAGCGAAACTCTATACAGTATACACAATAACAATATAACACCACATAACACTCGCACAAGCCAAAATGCAAAAAGAACAGAGGGAAAAACCGTCCGCGAGGAACACAAAACCGGAGAGTCAAACTGAAAAAGTCCCTCCCAGCAGTGTCTCCAACGTCGAAACCCTCTCTTCAATCACGGGCCCCTCTCGCTTTCACCACCGATGCCCTCCCCCGCTCTTCTTACTTCAATGTGGGGAGGGAGGCCCGTAATCACAGGGCTGCAGCGGCGCGCCGCCAGGCCGGCGCAGCACACAAGGCGCAAAAGGCGGGAACGCCGCCGCCGCGGGAACGCTGGCACGTAAAAAAAAAAAAATGGCGGGAAACGCCGGCACGTTGAAGTGGCGGGAAACCCCCGGCATGGTGCAAATGGCGGGAACGCCGCCGCAGTGAAATGCAGGAACGCCGGCACCGCCGAAACGGCGCGAACGCCACAGCTGCGTCATCTTGCAATTTCGCCATCACTCACCAACACCCGGCCACTCCCTTGCCACCAGCAGCTGGTCGAGTTGACGAGCGACGTCGCTCCAACTCGCCGTCGATGGCGACCAGCCCGGGCTCGCAGCCTCCTCCCATGCAGGCTGCAGTCGCCCATCCCCCGGGGCACATCACCGGGGCCCCAGACTCCGTGGTCGTCGCAGGGAGAGGCCAGGTGCAACCCACACCGTCCATCCGCACCTCCGGTTGGGTCTTGCACTTCGCTGCCAGCTTTTACACCATGGCAGCGAAGGGTACAGCTTCTTCAAATTAATCAGCGAAAGTTCGATGACCACTTTTACACCAAATGTAGTAAGACCGAATTAGGTGCACACACACGCAACTTGGAGGCAACACTATTTATTAAACGGTAAATAATATAACACTCTACATGAGGTGGTGACCACCTTCCTCAACTCACTAACACTCTGGAACACGACACAGACTGGACCAGGCAGGCAACGGCCTGCCTGGCCCAGGACGACGACTCGGGACTTGACGACCGAAGATGTCTTCACCTTGGAGTACAGTACAACAGCCGCTCGCTCTGCGTTCACACCACGCTTATATTTGGTTTCGCGTGGCTGGCTCCGCCCCGGCGTGGCTGGCTCTCTTCAGGCCACGCCTCCCTTCCCAGGACACGCCTCACTTCCCCCACCTCTGGGAGGGTCCGGATCCCTCCACCACGCGACCCCCCAGGCACCCCCTTGGGGCCCCCAGCCTTCGTACGGGCCGACACAGTAGTGACCTTTCTCTGTCACTACACATGCAATACCCTGATGTCTACAAACTAAGTTGTGGCTGCGGCAGCAGTTACATTGGGGAAACGAAACGACATGTCTCGGACCGTGTTCACGAACACAAGGCAGATCTGAAACACGTTCGGACCAATACCTCTGCCGTTGCTGATCATTGTTTTAACGCTGTGGGCTCACACTAAATTGAATTTTCATAGACGAAGGTACTCTGCAAACTCACCGACTATCATCAGAGATTTGTTCATGAAGCCATCCGGATATATAAACACAGACACAACTTCAACCGAGATGATGGGTACAAACTGAGCAATTATTGGAAGGACGTTATTAAGCAGGTAAAGCCTTAACTGACTGATGTTTCCATCCTACCTGCCGATGTCAGCTGTTATTTCCGACTCTCAGAGTACACCACCAGGTTAAATGTCTTTACATTAGTGGGCTAAGTGTCTCACTAACACAGCTACCGTTGCCCCTTTCCCTCGATATGGCAGGAGCTCCCGTTTTTTAACAGACTATAACTGGCTGTGATGTTTCTGTGTATGTGTCTCTCTGTGTTTGTGTCTCTCTGTTTATTTGTCTCTCTGTGCATCTCTCTGTATGTGTCTCTATGTGTGTATCTCCCTCTTTGTATCTGTGTGTGTCTCTCTCTGTGTCTCTCTATATGTGTGTGTCTCTGTATGGGGTTGTCTCCCTGTGTGTGTCTCTCTGTGTGTGTCTCTCTGGGTTTATGTCTCTCTCTGTGTGTCCCTCTGTGTGTGTGGCTTTATTTGCTTGTGTCTTTCTATGTGTGTCTCTCTGTTGTCTCTCTGTATGTGTGTCTCTGTGTGTGTGTCTCTGTGTGGGGGTTGTCTCTCTGTGTGTGTCTCTCTGTGTCTCTGTGTTGTCTCTCTGTATGTGTCTCCGTATGTGTTTCTGTGTGGGCCTCTCTACGTGTGTCTCTCTCTGTGTGTCTCTCTAGAGTCCGGCAAAAACAACCCCCTACCTCCTTGTGGTGCCGGACAGGCAACGCTGTCGTGGGCAGTGCCATGGGGGGAGGGCCAATTCCAATTGGCCCTTTCCCCTTATGGCATTTGTAACCACCACAGCGGCTAAATGGGGGCTATTTACGGGTGCGAGGGGCTGGTAACCCCTCCACCTTCAATTCATTACCACTAAACCACGACCACAAAATTTAATAAATAAGCTTGTGCTGGAGGCCCCGGGGGGACAGGCGTCTATGATGTCTCCTGGCCAAACCCCATTTGGCAGAGGCAGGAGACTGAATCCTTACCCTCGGGGCTCCTCCAGAAACAACATAACACCACTACGTGTGGCCATATGGAATGTTCGAACACTCACTGCGGAGGAGAGACTGCCACTCCTCTGTCGGGAGCTGGACCGGTACCGCCTGGATCTCTGTGGTATTCAGGAGGTTCGGTTGACCGGCTCTGGCTCCTGCTACCATGAGGGGTGGACAGTCCTCTACTCTGGGCAGGAGACTGCCAAACAACAGGGTGTGGCTCTTCTGAATGAAATAATGAAGGGGGCGTGGGAGCGTGGCGGTGAGGTGTGGGAAGCTGTAAGCCCCAGGCTACTTTGGGCTCGCCTTCCAATCAACCAGAGACGAGGAGTGGTGGTCGTGGTTACTTATGCTCCCACTGAAGACAAACATCCGTGGAGGGATGCAGGCAAGGCCGATGAGTCAGATGCCTTCTATGACCAACTGTCACAGGTGCTAGCTAAAGTGGCCCCTCGGGATAGAGTTATCTTGTTGGGTGACTTCAATGCCCGAGTTGGTCATGATGCTGGCACCTGGTCTGGAGTAATTGGAAGGCATGGGCCAGATCAGCTCAATAACAAAGGCAGGAGGCTGCTAGATTTTTGTGCCGCCCATGGGCTTGTAATTACGAACACGCTGTTCCTGCATCGGCGCATCCACACCACAAAATGGATGCATGCCAGGTCCAAGCAAGAACATATGCTGGACTACATAGTGACAGAACAGTGGATGCGGGTCCATGTCCTTGACACCAGGACCTACCGTGGAGCTGATCAGCCCACTGACCATCGACTTGTCATCTGTAAGATGTGCCTGCCATTCTTCCACTCTGGTGGTGGGTGTACACCCAGGACCCCATTCAAATCCTTAGTGGCATGGTCTCAGCTCGCTGATGAAAGTTGCAAGTGAGAATTTCATCATCATTTGCAGCTGGGGTTGGCATCGTCCCCCACTCCTCCTGATGTTGAGGGGAAATGGGCGAGATTTAGGACTGTGGCTCATGCAGCTGCAATGGCTGCTTTGGGTACACGGTCCAGACCTCCCCAGAGACCCTGGCTGACAGAGGAGGTGTTCAAGCTGGCTGAGAAAAAGCGACAGGCCCACTCTCATCGGCGACAGCATCCCACATCGGAGAATGAGGAGGCTTACCACAGCCTTCGCTTGGAGGTTCGGGGAGCCATGAGGCGCTACAAGGATGGGTGGTCGCGGGTTGCTGAGGAGATGGAGTCTGCCTCAGTGGCCCGCGATCACAAATCGCTCTTTAATTCCATAAGAAAGTAACCTGCAGTGCCACACCAATTACCATCATTAGGGGAAAGAACGGTGATCCAATCTCCGACCCCCAGGAAGAGGTTTGCAGATTTGCTGAGCATTTCTGAGGTCCTGTGGGAGGGGAAATCCTTCAGCCTGGAAAACATCGTGGGACAACATGGGGATAACCCTGCTGAGGCTGTGGTGACTCAAATGTTGGAGGAGGAAGTCACCCGCTGTGAGTGGCTGGCTGAGGTGCCATCTGTTGAAGAAGTACTGAAGGCGATCCAGAGTCTGAGACCAGGAAAGGCACCGGGCAGAGATTATCTCCCAAGTGAAATGCTGAGGGAGGGTGGCGTTTGTGCACAGACATCATAACAACAGTCTGGACCACTGTATGGGCTCTGCAGGATTGGAATGATGCCCTGGTGGTCCCCCTCTTTAATAAGGGGGACCGCACAGAGTGTAACAACTCCAGGGGAATTTCCCTCCTCAATGTGCTGGGAAACATCCTGGCAAGGAGATGCTTGCAGAGCACCAATGCAGTTTCAGTAAGGGGCAGTCCTGCACAGATGCCATATTTTCTGTCCGTCTGCTACAGCAGAGGTGTAGGAAATTCCAACAAGACCTACATCTCTGCTTTATTGACCTGGTCAAGGCCTATGATACCATCAGTAGGCCTGGGCTCTGGGTTGTTCTTCGTGCTTTCGGAGTCCCTGACCCTCTGCTCACGATCATTAAGGACCTTCATGATCGTGAGCGGACCCGGGTAAAACTATGTCGCTGGGAGTCAGAGCGATTCCCTGTACACCTTGGGGTGCGACAGGGATGTCCTCTGGCTCTCACATTATTTAACATCTATTTTGACCACGTAGTTCATGAAGCCTTCAATTGCTGTACTGGAGGAATTTTGGTACAGATTCAATGGGAGGCTGATCGATGCCCGGGTACGGTCAAGGGATGGCTCCCTATTGCTCAACCACGTTATGTATGCCGATGATCTGGTAATTGCTGTTCACTCAGAGGAGGAGTTGGAGGTGCTGCTGCTGAACCTGGAGCTTGCCACCAAGAGGTGGGGCCTTACCATCAGCCCCACCAAAACTAAGCATCTGCCTGGGTATTTTGTACCATTGGACACTCCATCCCCAAAACTCCCAATTGGTGATAGGGCAATTGTGGAGAGAGTGGAGAGTTTCCCATACCTTGTCAGTGTGCTCATGACCGGCTCCGGTTTAACAGCAGAGGTCTCACTCCGAATCAGTCGAGCGGCATTATATCTTCATCAGTTGCGTAACGCTGCGTGGAAGCTACCTGGTCTATCACTCTGCACGAAGCTTCAGGTCTTCTCGGCCACGGTCATTCCCTCCCTTCTCTACGCTTGCGCAACGTGGACCCCCCTAATGGAACATCTTCGCCGGTTGGAAACATTTAGGCTGGCCGGTTGGAAACATTTAGGCTGGCCTGCCTACGATCCATCCTGGGTTTAACCAGGCTGGATTATGTGAGGAGCTCACAAATCCTTGAAAGATGTGGGTAAAGTCCCATCGGTGAGCTCCTCTGGCAGGCAAGGCTGCATTGGCTGGGTCATGTAGCCCGCATGCCAGCGGGCGTTCGACTCTTCACGTGGCCTCAAGGTGCACATAGCCTGGCACAAGCGTCGTGGTGACGTCACCGCCACTTAGTGGTGAATGGCGGTTGTTGTCTCTCTAGGTTGGGTCTCTCTCTCTCTCTGTGTGTCTCTCTGTGGTTGTCTCTCTGTGTGTGTCTCTGTGTGTCTTTGTGTGTGTCTCTCTTTATGTGGATGTCTCTCTCTGTGGGTTGTCCCTCTGTGTGTGTCTCTCTGTGTGTGTCTCTTTGTGTGTCTCTCTCTGTGTCTCTCTCCATGTGTATCTCTCTCGTTGACATGCTGATCTCTCCTCGTAGTTGCTCTTGATAACCTTCTCATTGGCACAGCCCCTGGTTGCTGGAGCCGTCTCACATTGACATGCTAATCTCTTACATTTACGTAAAAATTCCATCTCTAGCTCCGCCCACTTACCTTTGGGTTGAGCCTACCTAAAGTCTATATAACCTCGTGTTGCAGCAGCTCTTTCTCCAGCGTCAGTAGTTCTCCTGCTGTGGTTGTCTCACCTAATGACGGTTGCTTGTGTTGCGATCGAAACGTCGTGATCTATTAATTTTCTATCTACGTAACTTTACCGAAATAACCAAAGAGTATACATATCCTTTTGTTAAAAATATGTACTTACCCAGGCAGAGTTTTGAACCATGTATTTGCAGGTCACGGGGTGCTTTGCTGTGATAGTTTGTGCATACAAGTGAAGCATCGAAATGCCATCATATTTTACTATGATATCCTCTTTCTCATACAATTGTAAAATTAAATAAGGCAAGGATCTGGCGTTATAAGGATGAAATGCAGCACTGCATTTATAATTTTAACGTGTAACGCACATTATTCACTCACTGTGGAATAGAGAGAATTACTTTTGAGATGCAAGGAAACACAGATGAGCGGGAAAGGCGACCACACGGTGAGCCGGCACCAAACCCCCCCGCTCTCCCCTCATCCATACATTACGTTGTTATTGGCCAATTGATGAGTATTTGCATGTGTAGTGAGTTCCAGGGAGACTGACGACGGAGTCCAGGCACACTCTTATATTCAACTCAAGGGCAGTAACAATACTTGAAGGGGTAACGGCCCCTTCACCCGTACTAGATGGGAAAACACCCCTAGCACTATTTCCCCTGTCCTATTCCCAGTCCTCCTCTAATAGTGCTATGGGAGGCTATCTGATCCGGCCCTGGTAAAGCACGGATCCCGGCACCCAGCTAACCCGGCCTTGCTCTTACAAGAGCAGAGGTCCAGAAGCTCTTGGGGCCGCACCACTGGTGGAGTTATGGGGGATCGCAGCGCCCCCATGGCCCCCCAGGGTTAACGGATACGGACGTGGATGTAGACACCCGTGTGTGGGTGTTTTCTGTCCGCCCTTCTCCCCGTAATAACCCCTACACATGTATGAGTGAACTGGAGTACCTGGAGAAAAGCCACAGGTGGGAGGGGGCAACACTTATCTATAAAGATGGAACAGGTGAAGTTAACATTTGCTGTACCGCATTCTCCTGTACTGCGGTGAAGAATGCCAGGGTATGGAACTTCATTGCGCACTTGAAGGGAGTTTCACAACGTTTGTGTAATTCATCAACCCTCGCCTCCACTGGTGGATTACAGTCCAGGCATGCGGCCACCACGGCACCACCACCCGACGTGGCGTGGAGATGCCATCATTACAAATGGCGGTAAATAACTGTATATTGTAACCTCTTTTCGTATTACTCTCCTAGTTTGGTAATAGGGACAATAACATACAAGGGTTAGACGAAGGCAGAGAAGTGTGCTCTTTAAAACCAGACTAAGACCATCGGAAGGCTGTGCTGTCTAGGTTTTCTTGGCGCAAGATATAAACTCTAATGAACGTATGGAACTCTCAATACGCTTTCACTATACAAGGTTATTTTCAATCATTAACTTGGCTGTATAAAATATTCCATGCAGCAGATTCCATTGTGCCTTCAACAATACACAGTAAAGTGCCCAAAGAATATGTTCTCTCTCAGTTTATATTTCGCATTGATTTATGTTTCACTTTGTTGGTTTTCACCTACTTTGTGTATCCTGTTATGCGTATAGGGTTAGCCCATGTAAAAAAAATGCAAGCGCCTTAATTTACAATGGTCTGGTAATAACAAGCACAATAGCAGCATAGAGTAATGTATTTAGACTGTTGCAAGCCCTTTACAATGGAATATCTTGCTGAGGATATAGGCTTACAGAGGGCAGTGTATACTGTACTATGCTTCAACATCTATGCTCCCTGCCATCATCTAGCCACACTGACCAGCGAGGTGAAATATGGTTATATAACCCCCACGACTTATATTGCGTGGGGAACACTATACATTTGTATAAACAACTGCTGAATCGACCACACATTCTTCACCGCAGTACAGTATGGCCTTCAGCAATCTGGAACGACACGATGGTATAAAGGTGGGCCACATTCCATTAAAACAAGGCGTAAAGGCTGCTCGATCGCCTTATACCATAGTGGTATCAGTTTGAGAATTATCTTTACGAGTTGAGCACACATTTAACCCTTCGCGTCATGTGCAAACGCCCCGGGGCACGATGAGGCCGCCATTTAGGGCCCTCGAACGATCAGGAGGCAGCCGTCGTCCATCAAGATGACGCTTTGTGACGTCACGCGGTGAGTCCAACGTCTTACTCCTCACACTCCTCACATGTAAACTGATCTGGTCGCCCAATCGGACGTCATTCCGTCTTGCGACATGTTCCTGTCCAAGCCCATTTACTCGTCTTAATTGTCAATGTCTCAGATTGATGCTTGTTCTCTGATCAGTGTGTTTCTTTTCGATCTCTCAGTCATACAATGTGGATTTATATAGATGTGAAGTGACTAACTCGGAGACGATAAGACTTGGAGGCACTTTTATTTAACAAACACCATCGGGATAATACACACCCTACGTGGGTACACTACTGTCACTCGCCTATACACAACTCGACGTGGGTTGCTAGTCTTTCCAAATACACTAACCGTCTAACACTGACGGCGCTGAACCGAGACAGACAACAATTATCTAGCAGCGCAATATCGAGTGAAGACGACAGCGACAATGGCGACGAGACAACAGTGACGATGGCGATGATCTTGAACAGCACGCCGGGGATCCCACTCCAGCAACCGCTACAAGGTCCCTCACAGGGGCCCCTCTTATACTCTCCGCGTTGCCTCGCTCTGCCCTCTCTGGAACCTACTAGTGTCCCCCTCTTGTGTCTATCATGGCCTGCTGACTTCAATACTGCCGTACACCGCAGTTCCCCTTTTTCGCCAGCAACCAGCACTATGCCACTACATACAGATGTATATGAATGTGGATTTATATAAATGGATGAATGTATTTGCGTGTTCAGTTTCAAATGCAAGGAACTTCGCTGTCAGTGATTGAAAATCACGATTATAAATGTAATCCCCATCGTCATGAACTTGACTGTTAAAAGCAGATAATCTGTAACTTTTGCTGCACAGTAAGAGCGAACATTCCGGGCAAATCTCTTATTCGCAGCACAAAAGAGAAAATATACAATGCAACACTGCTAAAAATTCCGTGCTCTGAAGAAAGTACATTTCCAAAATCGGTATCTTATACACCGTCTTAATTCTAGAACAAAGAGTATTTTCGGCCTGTTTAAAGTTCAGTTAATCCATAGGGGCTGATTTGCGATTGAGTCGGCATTATTCGTGACAATTTTTCGAGTAAGACTTAAGTATAAACGACATGAAGCAATTTCAACAAGGAACAATGTCACATTGTCAGAAAAAAACACTTAAGTGGCATCTGGGTACAATTTTCTTATCTATTTAAACACGTCTGGCCCTCTGCAGCAGTGACTCCCAACCTCGCTGTACCTGTGGGCCACTGTCAACTCTCATCATGTTCGTAGACAACCATACACCGCTAACAGATAAAAACAAAACCTACTAAATCGTAGTGTCTGAAATATCTGAACAGTTTCGCGGACCACACTTCCCACGGCCCCAAACTATTTTTGGACCAGTTGGGAACAGCTGTGTTATAATAACGCCAGCAGGTATCATTGTTCATGAAGGACAGCACTGGCTAATGACGACTGTATACTGTACCAACAACTGCATTGACAATCACTTGAGCACTGCAGTGAACAGTGGTGACTGCACTGTGCTGATGATGTGATGCCGCCGCCACGAAGCCGTTCGGCAGGCGCCCAAACCCCCGACTTCGCCACCACCAAGCAACGGAGCCAACCCCGCGTCCCCCTCACCTCACCTCACACGAACACACCCGCACGCATTTCCCCCCCCCATAGAGCTCCGAGGGGAGGTCACCTGGCCGACCGGTTTTTATCCGAGAAACCCTTATCGGGGTTAACTCTCACGGTTTCCGGCGATCAGGGAATTGGACGACCTCCCCCGTGCTACGTTGCGCCGCGGCGCTGCGACCAGCCGTAATATGGTGTGGTCGCGGCATGGGGCATTCGGCCACCGCGGTTGAGGTGCATTTTCCCCCCACACACACCCCCACGGGTCGACGGGGCAAGCAGGGGAGGGACGGGACAGCACGAATAGCTGGACCGCAGGAGCTGTTGCGCATAGTCATGGAGGGTTGGGATAATTACGCTTGAGCGCGCAGGCACCATTGTTAGGGGAGTTAAAGGATAAGGCTATTAGTATAAATAATTGAGAGAGGGGAGGCGCGCGAGGAGCCATGCACAGCTTCCCACGACGGGCCTTTGTGATGGACACCGCCGCATGAACCTCGATGATGGGGGCCTGCGTGAGAAAAGGATTGATTGGAATTTGCGCCGTGCAGGTCGCTCATTGATTAGCGGAACAAAGGCACCGCGGAGCTGCCTGGCCCGGGCGAGGGGGGCGCGTGCCATTGTTTGGAGTTCACGCCGCGCGGACAAAGGATTAATTAGCATAGCGAAGGCGCACGGTGCGTGGGAAGGGGGTAGGGGTCCGGGAATCAGGATAAATGGGGAGCGCAAAGGGGAAATCGAGGGGTTCTCTCCAGGCCAGCGGACCCGCAGCAGCTCCAGCCAGCGACCCGGACGTCCGTGCGACGCGTCGAGGTGCGCTGTTAGCACCGGGAGCAGCGAACCACCGCGGGCACCAAACAGTGAGTGGGGAGGTGAAGTAGGGTAGCGTAAGCCGATAAATAGGGAATAGGTACAGGTTTGGGTGGAATAGGCCAGCCTCGTCGACTCACTGATTCAACATCAATTCGCAGGTAGCATATAATAAATCATTAATAGCGAAGCGTGGTCTCGCGTGATCTTGTTGAGCAGTGTGTCGCGTGGGGAGCTGCGTGTGTGTGCGTGCGACCACCCCGTGTGCGATACAGGTGCGCGATCATAACGCGAGTTGAGTTGGAGTGCGCGGAGCGGCGTGTGTGTGTGTGGGCGTGCGTACGTTCGCTCCGTGTGGGTTGCAGGCGCGCGATTAGGACAGGGAGGTATCGTAGTAGGGAGGGGCAGAATACTACTCGGTAATTAGCCATGCCGGCTACGCGGACCCGCGGGGGAGGGGAATCCTCGGGCGATGGTTCCCACGCCACGGGTGAGGAACCTAGCAGCGGGGGGGCGATTGATGATGCTAGCCCGGCCGTTAGCATTATCGAGGGAGGGATCTCGGGGGCTAGCGACCCTCACATATTGGTGTCAGAAACGGGACGATCCCCCGCACCCCCAAGGGAAAGAGGCCCCCCAACCCAGATTAAAATCAAATGCACATTTACGGGCAAAGGAATTCCAACATGGAAATCGTTTGCCCGCAGCATCAGGGGGGCGAAAAAGGTTAATGGGTGGTCAGATGAGGAGGCGTTGCAGCAGTTAGAGCTACATTTAGATGGGCGGGCAGCTGACTTTGTGGAAGCTTTGCCCGCAAGCGCACAAAATCAGTGGGAAAAATTAATGTGCGAACTCGAACGACGCTTCGGCGCCTATGACGAGGAGGATGCGCAGACGGCCTTAGAGGCACGCCGCCGCCAACCCGGCGAAGATCTACGAGATTACGCCGAGGATGTGCGCATGTTGACCCAGCTCGCGTACCCAGAGTACGAGGCAAAAATAATTGAGGGCCTCGCCGCCGGTAAAATCCAGCGATATTTGGCACACACCCCGTGGTGGCAGCCAAATGTAGACGGTGCACGACTCTCCTTTAGCACCCTCGTCGAGCGCGCGCGCAAATGCGAGAAACTCTCGGGTGAGCGCGCGCAGCCTCGAGGGAGGGGACGAGAGTGCGCCGTAGCGAGCCTACTCTCCGACGAGGAGGAAGAGCTCGCCATTGCAGTAAGGGGACGGGCAAGGGAGCCCCAGAGACCCAGCGAAACAACTCCGGGGTGGGTAGCTGGGTTACAGACCGGCATGGGAGATATTGCTAGCCAGGTACACCAAGTACGCGAGGAAGCAAATAAAAATGTGAAGACCCTCCAGTCTGAGATGGGTGAACTACGCTCGACAGTAGGGGGACTAGCCGGGAGGGTGTCCCAATTAGAGTCCGATGTGGGGCAACTGCGTACTGGGGGAGGGAGAGGGAGCGGACAGGGGACCCGCTACGGAACCGCCCCCCCTCCCCGGGCATGTTATATGTGCGATCGCCGAGGGCATCTAGTGAGAGACTGTCCTGAAATCACCCGAGCCTCGGCAGGCGCGGGGGTTAAACTCCAACGCCTCCTAGTGAGCGGACCAACTAGGGGTGCAATCGACGCGGTCCCGATACAAATAGACGATAATGAGAATAATGGCGAGCGAGTGATCTCCACACAGGTTCCAGCAACAACGCCCACGGAAACGGTGACTCCTGGCGACTGGCTACGGGAGCTGGTGGCGGGGATCACGGGGGCCACGTCGCTGGTGGAAGGGGAGGTTAACGGAGTGCGTACCCGAATCCTGCTAGACACGGGGGCGGTGGCCTCGCTCGTGAGCGCAGCGCACTGCAGCGCGATCGGGGTCGACGTGCGTCACCTGCAGGCACCGGACCGCGCGCTGCACACGGCGAGCGGAGCCGGAATGGGGCTGCTGGGGAGAGCCACCCTAGAGGTCCGCATAGGCAGTCAGGTGTGCACCCAGGAGTTCTACGTGTCGAGTGCGTTGTGTCACGAGTGTATCGCAGGTACCGACCTCTTAGAACGGCTGGGACTCAACGTGCAACCCCGCCAGCGATGCGCCACCATGGAGAGCAACGGCGAGCGGATACCGTTCTTGGGACGAGAACCGATGCGCCCCCGCTTCGCACCTGTGGCCGCTATCCTGGCGACGGCAGTCACCATCGGCCCGCTCACCGAGATGCTGGTGCCGGTGGCAACATTCCCCACCGACCCCGCGCTCCGACCATCAGGAGAGGTAATGCTAACTCCTCACCCGGAGTTGGCATAACGGTATGGGATAGTGGGATCCGCCACGTTGGTAAACGCAGATGGGGACCGATTGTTTATGCGGATGTTTAACCCCCACAATACCCCAGCGATACTGCGACGGCGCACCCCGATAGCCACCGTACACCCCCTGCACGCACGCCACTCTAACGACTCGGTATTCGCACTCTGGGCGGAGGACCCCGGGCGTCCTGAGGGTGACCAGGACCTGGCCTGGCGAGTCGGCCCGACTCCCCGAGCCGAGGTCGTTCCCCTGCTCGACGCGTTACATGTACCATGGGCGGATTTACCTAAGGGAGAGGCCGATCGGCTGCGCGAGTTACTGCGGGAGTATGCCGACGTATTCAGTGAACACGACTCGGACGTGGGTCGGACCGATCTTGTTAAGCACCAAATTGACACCGGTGCAGCCCGACCCATCAAACTCCCTGCATACCGAGTGGGCGCACCCGAACGCACCCAGATCAAAGAGGCGGTTGGGGACATGCTTCGCGATAACATAATTCAGCCCTCGGCGAGCCCCTGGTCAGCCCCAGTGGTACTAGTAACGAAAAAGGATGGGTCAACCCGGTTCTGCGTCGATTACCGTAAACTGAACGCAGTCACGCTCGGCGACGCCTTCCCCATACCCCGCATCGACGACACTTTTGACAGCCTCGCCGGAGCGCGATATTTTTCCACCCTCGATCTCGCGTCCGGGTACTGGCAGGTGGAGATGGCGGAGGAGGATCGGCCGAAAACCGCATTCACCACCCCGATGGGACTATTCGAGTTTCGAGTACTCCCGTTCGGACTCACCAATGCACCCGCGACGTTCCAGCGGCTGATGGAGTTGGTGATGCGGGGTTTGCAATGGGAACAGTGCCTGATTTACTTGGACGATGTGATCGTGTTCAGTAGATCTTTGTCTGAGCATTGGTCCAGGCTACGAGAGGTGTTCCAGCGACTGCGAGCGGCTCATCTCAAGCTCAAGCCACGTAAGTGTTACATCGCACAACGCGAGGTGGGGTACCTCGGGCATCGCGTCAGCGAGGCAGGCGTGCGTATCGATCCGGAGAAGGTACGCGCCGTAGTGGAGTGGCCACGGCCAAGGAATCTGACGGAGATCAGATCATTTTTGGGGCTCGCCACCTATTATCGTCGATTTGTAAAGGGATTCAGCGAGATTGCACGCCCCCTCACCCAACTCACCTCCCCTAAGCACCCCTATCAGTGGACGGGGGCCTGCCAGACGGCCTTCACCACTCTCAAAGACCACCTCACCCACGCCCCCACCCTCGCTTTCCCCGATTTTACCACCGATTTTATTTTGGACACCGACGCCTGCAGCAGCGGGCTGGGCGCGGTGTTGTCACAGGTACAGGATGGGACAGAACGTGTCATCGCGTACGCCAGCCGGACCTTGAGTGGGGCCGAGCTGAACTATTGCGTGACCCGCCAAGAGTTGTACGCCGTGATTTTCGCATGCAAACAGTTCCGGCCGTATTTGTACGGCAGGAGATGTCGCGTACGCACCGACCATTATGCTTTGCAGTTCCTTCTTACATTCAAGGAGCCGCGGGGGCAGATGGCCCGGTGGTTGGCGCAGTTGCAGGAGTACAACCTGCAAATCGAGTATCGGGCTGGCCGGACGCATGCAAACGCGGACGCCTTGTCGAGGCGACCCACGGTGTACGCCGAGACAAGGGCGGAGGAGGCCTGCCCGTGTTTCACGGGGGGACGCTGCCGGCAGGCAACGGACCCCCGAGCGGCCGCGGCCACTGACCCCCCCCGGCGAGAGAGAGTGCAGTGTGCGCCACAGAGACCCTCACAGGTGGCACCGAGGATCCCGTCGACCGCCCGGCAAGCGCGGGACCCGCGGCTCGGGACCCGATCGGACGGATCCAGGAGGACGTCGGCTGCGCCTTCCCGGGCCTGAACGACGAGCAGCTGAGACAGACCCAGCAGCGAGATCCCGATCTGGCGGCAGTGGAGGCGGCCCTGCGGGAGGAAAAGAGCGCCCTACCAGGACCCTGGAGCGGTTTGTATGCCCGGTTGTGTGTGCAGAACGGAGTGGTACGGGAGTTAACCGAGGCCGGCCAGCCGGGGTGCATCTGTGTTCCTGCCCAGGTGCGACCCCAGCTGCTACGGCTGGTGCATGACCACCCACTCGGGGGCCACGATGGGGAACGACGCACGCGAGAGACCCTGCGTCGCCAGTATCTCTGGCCCAAATTGGCACAAGACGTGGCGGCCTGGGTACAGGGCTGCCGCGCCTGTCAGCAGTGCGGGCCGAAACCAGCACGATACCAGGTACCCCTAAGGCCGTTCCGCGTCAGCCGCACGAATCAGCTGGTCGGGATCGATCTACAGGGGCCATTCCCGCGATCCCATCGAGGCAACCGGTATATTCTAGTCGCAGTAGAGTATTTCACCCGCTACCCCGTGGCAGTGGCCATCCCTGATAAAACGGCCTTGGTGGTGGCCCGGGCATTCGTGGAACATTACGTACTCAAGCACGGGATCCCAGAACGAGTCCTCACCGACCAGGGTAGCGAGTTCGAGGCCGAGCTGTTCCAGGCACTGTGCCGAGAATTCGGAATCCAGAAGGACCGAACCACAGCGTACCACCCCCAGGCGAATGGTATGGTAGAACGCATGAATCAGACCCTAGCGGGGAAACTCAAACGTATGGCGGCTGCAAATCAACGGGATTGGGACGAACACCTCCCCTACGCCCTTTTCGCCTACGCCACCACCGTACACACGTCGACGGGGCAAACCCCGTTTTTAATGATGTTCGGCCGTGAGTCTCGTTTACCCGCAGATCTGCTATTCGGCGTCCCTTCCCCCCAGCCGGAGGAGGGAAGCCGCCCCGTGGAACACCTGTTGGAGACCCTGCGAGAAGCCCGAGGCCGAGCATACCCGCAAGGGGAAGCCGCGCATCGGCGGCAGGAACAGGGCACCCGACCCCGCATGGAACCCCCCTTATTCCTGACAGGTGCTAAGGTGTGGCTACACACCCCTCGCGTCGGGGCCGGGCAGGTGGGGAAACTGACGACCTACTGGCGGGGACCCTGGACCGTGGTGCGGCAGATATCCCCCTGGACGGTACTAATCTATGGCGGGGAGAGGGATCGAGAGACGGTGGTCAACGTCCGCCGCTTAAAACCGTGGAAAGCGGCCCCGGCGAGAGAGGACCCCGTCACCCGAAGGCCCCGAAATCCCGGAGTACCCGCACCCCTCGTGTTGGGGGGCCTCGCACACTACATGGGCCCCGCCGGGCCCCCGAGACGCCCCGATCCAGTCCGGAGAAGACGCGGACGACGGCCACTAAACCCTTCCGCTGCTGAGTTTGTGCCCCAGCCCACAGGTGCCGGAGGACGGGGAGAGCCGCTGGAGTGGAGGAGGAGACCGCCGCAGGAGCTACAGAGGACGGAACCACCCGCCCCGAGGCCAGCCACCAGGTCCGGACGGATCCCCCGGACCCCGCAACGTTTCCTCGTGGGCGCGGCCCAAGCAAGGTGCTCCAGTCAACCCGGGACGGGGACTGGCACCTCGGGGGGCTATGTGATGCCGCCGCCACGAAGCCGTTCGGCAGGCGCCCAAACCCCCGACTTCGCCACCACCAAGCAACGGAGCCAACCCCGCGTCCCCCTCACCTCACCTCACACGAACACACCCGCACGCATTTCCCCCCCCCCATAGAGCTCCGAGGGGAGGTCACCTGGCCGACCGGTTTTTATCCGAGAAACCCTTATCGGGGTTAACTCTCACGGTTTCCGGCGATCAGGGAATTGGACGACCTCCCCCGTGCTACGTTGCGCCGCGGCGCTGCGACCAGCCGTAATATGGTGTGGTCGCGGCATGGGGCATTCGGCCACCGCGGTTGAGGTGCATTTTCCCCCCACACACACCCCCACGGGTCGACGGGGCAAGCAGGGGAGGGACGGGACAGCACGAATAGCGGGACCGCAGGAGCTGTTGCGCATAGTCATGGAGGGTTGGGATAATTACGCTTGAGCGCGCAGGCACCATTGTTAGGGGAGTTAAAGGATAAGGCTATTAGTATAAATAATTGGGAGAGGGGAGGCGCGCGAGGAGCCATGCACAGCTTCCCACGACGGGCCTTTGTGATGGACACCGCCGCATGAACCTCGATGATGGGGGCCTGCGTGAGAAAAGGATTGATTGGAATTTGCGCCGTGCAGGTCGCTCATTGATTAGCGGAACAAAGGCACCGCGGAGCTGCCTGGCCCGGGCGAGGGGGGCGCGTGCCATTGTTTGGAGTTCACGCCGCGCGGACAAAGGATTAATTAGCATAGCGAAGGCGCACGGTGCGTGGGAAGGGGGTAGGGGTCCGGGAATCAGGATAAATGGGGAGCGCAAAGGGGAAATCGGGGGGTTCTCTCCAGGCCAGCGGACCCGCAGCAGCTCCAGCCAGCGACCCGGACGTCCGTGCGACGCGTCGAGGTGCGCTGTTAGCACCGGGAGCAGCGAACCACCGCGGGCACCAAACAGTGAGTGGGGAGGTGAAGTAGGGTAGCGTAAGCCGATAAATAGGGAATAGGTACAGGTTTGGGTGGAATAGGCCAGCCTCGTCGACTCACTGATTCAACATCAATTCGCAGGTAGCATATAATAAATCATTAATAGCGAAGCGTGGTCTCGCGTGATCTTGTTGAGCAGTGTGTCGCGTGGGGAGCTGCGTGTGTGTGCGTGCGACCACCCCGTGTGCGATACAGGTGCGCGATCATAACGCGAGTTGAGTTGGAGTGCGCGGAGCGGCGTGTGTGTGTGTGGGCGTGCGTACGTTCGCTCCGTGTGGGTTGCAGGCGCGCGATTAGGACAGGGAGGTATCGTAGAAGGGAGGGGCAGAATACTACTCGGTAATTAGCCATGCCGGCTACGCGGACCCGCGGGGGAGGGGAATCCTCGGGCGATGGTTCCCACGCCACGGGTGAGGAACCTCGCAGCGGGGGGGCGATTGATGATGCTAGCCCGGCCGTTAGCATTATCGAGGGAGGGATCTCGGGGGCTAGCGACCCTCACAATGACTCCTAATGATGACGAAAGAGGTTGTCTGTCGCTGCATCATTCCTGCCCGTAAGTTGGTCCTATTCGCTCATATATTTTAGTGACCTAATATAAGAAGACCACAATGCACTTAATTCATTTCTGATGGCCTTTTGCACATGCACAAATAGCAGTGTTTAAAACTTCATTGTACTATGCTTTTTGCAGTCACAGATAGTCCATGGGCCCAGACGTTTCACCTGAGGTTCTATGAGTTTAGTGGTTCCAGTTTCTTTGTGTGACCAATATGTGATAACCATTTGAAATTATTAGTTTATCAAGAAAATCACTGAAAAAGATGCTGCTATACCTGAGGTGGTACCAATTTTGGCTCTGGTTCATGAACTATGAATGGAACTTCGTTCTGTATGGTGACTCGTTGCGATGCATTCGGTCATTGCAGAACTATAGACTGCGGGTGGCGCTATGGTTCCGCCGTTCTCGAATAAGTGACAAAAGCTCACGTGTGTCTGCTGTGGGTTTAACAACAACGGTTCCTTCCATTCATATCCGTTAAGGCTCAAGATACAAGCATCGAATCACGTGGAAATGGATGTTTGCTCGATGTTTCAAATGATTATATAAAGTTTGTAAAGAAACTACCAGTTATTTTAACGAGAGAAATAAAACTATAGTTTGTATGTTTTTCCTTTGGGTAAAGCAATTTTTGAGAGGCGACCTGGACACACATAATAGCTCATCATAGTGGCTAATCATATATGTCAAATATATATGGGGAAGAGTGAACATGCAAACTCCAAATCCACAGGCGCCAGGGTTGGGATCGAACCCACGTTTTCCTGCGTATTAGACGAGGGAGATAATATCTCGCCACGGCGGCATACTATCTTCGTGAAAATGTTGTACTTCGACCAATATTCTTGGAGTTATGAAATAGAATGAACGAGTGATAGCAGGTAAATAAAGGTTGGATGCTGTGCGTTCAGGGGCTGTGTGCAAGGGCCGTGGGGGAAGGGCGAGGGACAGGCATTTACAAGATTCGCTATATTATGGGCCAAAGTTAGCTGCCGAACATGACAGATCCAACCACATGCCAACGTTGATCCCACCTTAACATGTGTACTGGGGGCACTCATTATAGTGGTTGATTGGCGAGTTGGTTACGGTTCGGGTTAATGGGATAGCTCTTCATCGTAGCCGCTGCAGTCGTCGCTTTTCCCCGCATGGGTGGTGTTCACATTCTGAGGCCATGCGGAAAAGGGTTAGGGTTGAGCAGCAACGCCGTGGTTTTTGTTCCAGCCAGCGGGTTCGATTTGTACAACATTCGATGCAACTTTATATTCTCATCATCCTCTTCATCACTTATTTTTTATTCTCAGGTTATTAAGAACTCCAGGTGGCTAGGTGAAATTACATGGCAACATCATTATAGCTGGCGGCGGCTTGTGGGGGAGACCATCCAGCACTGGGTTGACCATGGCTGATTATGATGATGAAGAACCCATTAGGAAGAGATGCTTATTTGCAATGGGGATATGGAATGGGGAAATTGTAGTTGTTTGCTAATTAAGTTGCAATCGGTGTCAATTTACAATCTTGGATGCAATGTGGGTATTAAGTCACTGGTCCCGTGAATCTCGCAAAAAGAAAGACAGTTGTGATGAAATTAAGTGACGTTTCCATGGATGGACCTTTATCGAAGCTCAGATACTAATTTGAATTCTTCTCCCCAAAGTAATTGTGTTACCTCCTTGCATATTTGACGCACGCGCGCTACCTGCTACACAAGACAAGGAACCCCATTATGAGTGTGCTCATGCTGTACATAATTGCTAGCTAATTATGATGAAGCGCAAGTCTAGCCCACATATGGAAGCGCTGTGCTCATTTACTGCAATTCATTCTATACTTGCCGCTGCCTGGGTGGTTTATAGAGACGAGACATTCCTCAGCTCTGCATTGTCGAGATAAAGACTCCCTATGCAACGTGGACCAAAGTGGCACAAGGCATTGCGATATAGTACGCAGTGTGTCACGTGAGCAACAAACACTTCATGCACTTTATTATAATCTCTGGTAATACAGTATTACAATATTTGAATATATTACATGCTCTGCGTGGTCCCTTTAGGCGCATGCTTGTCTGAATAATATAATTTAGACAGCTTCCTTCATTTGGCTTACAGAATTCTGCAAAGGCAAACATGTCTGGTGCAACTTTGCCATTTATGGTCGCGTGCCTGCAAGATCTTTCACGACATTTTGACGCTTGAGTGATTGCAGTGACGAGTGAATAAAATCAGAATCTTTTTTTTATCCTGGAGAAATCCGATTAGCTAGTAAGCTCTTTTTCACAGATGTCCAGTATCCTGGACAAAAATCTCGCCCCATGTTTTAACCCTGAAAACCTAGGCCCAAAATGCAACCCTTAGACCCATCCCTAAAATTCAAACCTAGCCCCACAATCCAACCACCAACCCCAGTCCCAAAATCTAACCCCCAAAACCCAGCTCCAAAATCCAAACCCATCCCTAAAATTAAACCCTCAAAACCAGCCCCACAATCTAACCACCAACCCCAGTCCCAAAATCTAACACCCAAACCCAGCTCCAAAATCCAACCCTCAAACCCAGCCCCATAATCTATCCCTGGAATCTGGCCCCACAATCCAACCCTCGAATCTAGCTCCTGGCGGTAGTATTGTTGGAGCGTTGTTTAGCGTGAGTGCGCGTGTGGGAAGGGAGGGAGCGATAGAGGGGGCGGGGAATGGGGGAGGGACGGCTTTGTGGTTGAGAGAGGGGGGAGAGCAGGGGGGGATGGCTGGGGATGAGACGCACACAATGCAAGCTAAGCGGGTGAAGCACTCTCATCTGGCTGCTGCTGTACTCGTCGATGTTCGGCAAATTGAATGCGGCACTGCCGCGGATGCGAGGATCGTTGTGAATAGGATGTGAGAAGGATGTGCGAGACGGACATGAAGGAGCGAGTTCCTCTGACGACGTCGGTTGGGGTCTGCGCGGCCCTGCAGGAGCCGCTCTGCTCATGGTAACCGCGCGCCGCCTCGCACATTAACACGCGCCACGGAGCTCGTGCGTGTGGATGGGTGCCACAAACGAACGGGGGACATTTCGCCGCCGTTTATTACGAATTCGAAACGTGTACGCACGATAGCGCATTTTGTGTTTGCGGTATAGCACATCCACACGCAGACACTCGTTTATTTATTACACATATTAATATATACAGCGACATAGCAGTGGACACACCATGGATGCTGACGATGACAGGCACACACACACACGTGCGCTTGTGTTTATAACGACAGACGTACATGGGTGTCTGCGCACAAGGTACGCACGCGTTTGCGAAAGACGTTTCGCCACCGCTAGTGGAGGGAACCGCACGCACCACCGCGCGGACCCTTCGGATGCCGCCTCCTCCTCCTGCGCTCATTCACTCCGCGCGAGATAGGGGCCCTTTCCTGTCCTGCGCAATCACGGCCCCTTTGTGATGCGCCGCGTCCTCGCGATGACACGGGGGGGGGGGGGGGCGTTAATTGCTGAGCGCGTGCACATGACGCGAGTCTCACAATGTCCCGCATTGTGCCGGAGGCTACGCGCACTGGCAGCGGAATGCCCGTTATGCCGGTCGGGGCCGTAGCGCTGCTATTGTGCGCACCGTGAATTCGTGAACACTGCGGCGCTCATGCGCTTTGCGGCACGCACGAGCCGACCCCTCCCCCCGTCCCCCAACGCCCGGCGTGTCACTCACGACTCGAGATTCGGTAGAAACGCAATACACTGCGCGCAGACTTCATCCGTCTCATCGTTGTGGGGTGTTTTTAATGGGTTTATTAATCGGGATCCAATGCCGTGGTGGAATTAGTGAGCGGATTATTTTTTTTATTTTAAATAATTCGCTTGGCACTGCCGTGACAAACATGTAAATTAGTTTTTTTTCTCGATACATAGATCTCTGTTGTCTTCTTGTTCACAATGCATAGTGAGTCGAATTCATTGGCTGCTAACATAAACCGCACAAAATTATAATGGTAGGCTGAGAGGTCGCTTTTTCACTTCAGTTGGCCTGATGGTCCGGACCAATTAATAAGAATAAAGTTTAATTTGACACATAGCGCCTTTCATGCAAATTGCATCCTACTATCATCGCTGACGAACGACATACAAGCTGGAAGGCAGCACAGTGGTGAACCGCCGCTACCAACAATTTCCCAAGCTCTGCAATCCTCTATAGATGTATTCAACCAATTAACGGTATTTCGTACATGTGGGAAGAAACTGGAGTACGCGTGTGAGAGGGCATCACACTATCCCCACACAGGACCGTCCATAGGGGGGTGCGGGGCCTGGGGCAAAGCACGCTGTGTGGGTCCCCCGACGCCTGCAAACTAAACCGCAAGTATTGCATCTGAAACCGGGATGTCGAAGCGCCCTCCCCCCACCCCCAAAGCGCGAGGCCTGGGGCGGTCACCCCGATTCACCATATAGATGGCTCTGCCCACACATAAGGGACAGGTTATATTGATCTACACTTTGCTGGATTGCCTTCTCCCAGCAAAACAGCGTATGACACCTCAGTGTTGGATAACAAACATGTGTAGTGTCGTAGGTCTCTTCTTTCTCTCTCTCCCTTGTCGAGGCGTGTGTTTGCGGGTGGCGTGCGGCGCACACACTCAGTAAAAGACGAGGTAGTCGCAGGAGGCACCGTCCGTCCTTTATTATGTTCACGCCAACAACTCCGGCCCCCTCTCTCACGACCATGCTGATGTACGACCCGGCCCAGACACGACTCTGTCCGCATTGCACCGATGGCGTCGACCGAGAGAGTCAACTACTGTTCGGCCATGCAATGATCGGGCGAAGGGGATTCTGCAACCCAAATTTACACAACTCCGGTCAAATTCCGACCATAATGGAACCGCTGTAGAACAAACACCGTGGAAATTAAACGACGTTGGACGGAGGAAAATCTGCTGGGGAGGCATCGATAAGGATGGGCGCGTTGGAGGAAGTGGTTAAGGGTCACACAGCGTGCATCTCCTCCACGCAATGCCGACCCAAAGCAACCGCCGGGTTCATAGCATAAAGACAAAGATCCCCCCTATAGCCTTAACAGACTGTTGGGGCAAGTGCTGTTATCGAGTCGCACCTATGGAGGCGAGCACCTACGACGTGCATAGCGCAGTACACACTCAAACGCATGTAACGTTCGCACGTGTTTATGTGTATGCGTTTGAGTATTTGCGTACATGCTTATTTGTGTGCGTACGAGTTTGCATGTGAATCTATATACTGTGTTATTGTCCATCAGTTTGCGTGTGTTTATGTGCGTATGTGTATATATGCATGAATCGTGTGTGCATGTGTATAATTATCGATGTATGTACTGTATGAATCTGTTTACGTGTGCATGTACAGCGCGTACGTGTATACATAGTATGTGTGATGTATGTACTGTGTGTGTGCATCTGTATAGGCAAGTACTCTGTGCGTGGGTGGTGGTAGCGGTCAGCGCGCTGCGCTACGAACCCTGCGACCCGAGTTCGATTCCCGCTCACGGCCACCAACATTGGTAACGGGGGAGACAAAGGCGGCCGGACGTGGGTGTTGACCACCTCCACACCGACCTCGTGTACTGTTCGGGCCTTCATAGGTGCTCATAGCTGTCAACCCACACGGTTTACCCCGTATACGTGTACAGGGAAATTTGACTTTTCAGGTCCGTAAGGCGTACAACCGTTTCAATACGGGCACATTTTTTGTCAATATTTTTGGTGTTTCTCGCTTGTGATGGTGACTTTGTAGGATGAACGTTAATATGTATACGGGGCACGGGGTGACCAATAAGGTCTGAATTGGTCTGTAACAAGGGGCTGACAGGTATGGGTGCCGCTCACTCACAGCACTTTGCCCAACAGTATGTTAAGGCGATACGGGGTGTGAGAGTGGGGCAATCTTAGTCTTTGGCTGTAGCCCAGATTACAACTCCACGCGACAGCTCCCTTCAACTGCGCAAAAAAAACGCGTGCAGAGGCGTTACGGATGCAGCGCGACCTACCTACCCACACTACCACTGTACTAACCCACAACACGATTTATGTTGCACACTCGAAATGAAGGACGTGGGCAGGTGCTCCAAATTGAGGGCAAACTCATTTATTGTGGTCAATCTGTAAAATGCAACAGCGTGTGTCACACAGCAATCTTCAACCGAGTCGCCATTAACCACGTGACTGGTAGACAAGTCAGGTTAATCATTAACAGTTTATCTTAAACCCAATGCTACTATTGATAAACCATGTTTGTCTTTGACAATAACCTTTGTACATCACTATTCGAATCTTACTTTAATCCTAAGCTGTATGTCTATACCATCCACTTATATCAGTATCTTACCTGTACTGTATGTGTACAGCATACGTACTGTACTTGTCACCATTATACAACTTACTACTATACATGTGTTCTATTCTCAATAGCATTGCAAGTAGTCATACTCTGGGTACATGGTTATAGAATAAACAGTATTAGGGTTAGATAATTCCAAGTATTAACGACAGTGCGTCATCCTTTACAGTGCACAGTGCTAAACCCCTCCTATCTAACCTATATAATTATTTTTTTGTCTGTCTGTCTGTCTGTCCGTCCGTCTGTCCGTCTGCGTACGCTCCCTTGTGGGGGATGTAGCTCTCGGACCGTGGGGTTCGCCGAGATTAAATTTTGCAGGTGGGCACGCCCCCAGCCCCGCGGTAAACTTAGGCATTTCCGATTTTTCGTCTCTAAACTTTAGATCAGACCGATTATCGATTTAGTGCGATTTCTCTTTATTTATTTAGTTACATCTTTATTTATTTATTTAATATCGCCGACCGGCGCGGACCACGGCGGTTGCCCCTGGCAACGGGTAGCAACAACTTTGCTGCGGGGTGGACGCCATTTTTAATTCCCGTTAAAAATATGCGCACGCATTAACACGCGACTCTGAGGTAAATTCATCAAAGTTTCACGTCCTCTTCACTCCCCCCCCCCACCCCAATGTGTGCAATTACTATTATAGGGTCGGTAGATAATAAAATTATAGCGATTAGACAGTATTATTGTAGCGCGGGGGGGGGGGGGTAACGGCCCCAGTACCCAGCCTCAGCCGGGTGGGCAATCTAGGCGAGGCCGGAGGCTCTGCACGGTACTAGGCCTCGACACGCAACTCTGTCAGGCGACGACTTTGTGGTATAAACTCGATATACCCAGCGTTGCCCGGGGGAAAAATACATTTAAAATCTTCTGAAAACTTTAAAACATTACATCCCAATGAAAATACAACTGTCTAATTAAAACTCTAAACCCGACAGCGCCAAGAATCGATTCTATGAATCGCGAAAAGGAATCGAAGGTTGTAGATTCATTTAGAATCGCCTTATTTCCGTTTAATATAAGTTGGTTATAGAGTTGATATAAACTGCTAAGAATGGGAAATATCCGGCGTTGACCGGGGCTAAAATATAATTAAAAACACCTGAAAACTTTAAAACATAACATAACAATGAAAATAAAACTCTGTAATTAAAAATGGAAACATCCTATGCGCCAGGAATCGATTCTTTGAATCGCGCAAAGGAATCATCGAAGGTTGTAGATTCCTTTAGGATCGCCCTTTGAGGGAGAGTGGTGAGGGAGAGTGGTGAGGGAGAGTGGTGAGGGAGAGTGGTGAGGGTGAGTGGTGAGTGGTGAGTGAGTGGTGATTGGTGATTGGTGAGGGTGAGGGTGAGTGGGGAGGGTGAGTGGCGGTTGTTAGTGGTGATTAGTGAGGGGTGAGTGGTGAGGGTGAGCGTGAGTGGTGAGGTTGAGTGGTGAGCAGTGAGGGTGAGTGGTGATTGGTGAGGGTGTGATTGGTGAGGATGAGTGGTGAGGGTGAGTAGTGAGGGTGAGTGGTTGTTGTGAGGGTGAGTGGTTGTTGTGAGGGTGAGTGGTGAGGGTGAGTGGTAAGAGTGAGTGGTGAGGGTGAGTGACGGTTGTGAGAGGTGATTAGTGAGTGGTGAGGGTGAGTGGTGAGGGTTAGTGGTGAGCATGAGTGGTGAGGGTGAGTGTTGAGCGTGAGTGGTGATGGTGAGTGGTGATTGTTGAGGGTGTGATTGGTGAGGATGAGTGGTGAGTAGTGAGGGTGAGTGGTGAGGGTGAGTGGTGAGTGGTGAGGGTGAGTGGCGGTTGTGAGTGGTGATTAGTGAGGGGTGAGTGGTGAGGGTGACCGTGAGTGGTTAGGGTGAGTGGTGAGGGTGAGGGTGAGCAGTGAGGGTGAGTGGTGATTGGTGAGGGTGTGATTGGTGAGGATGAGTGGTGAGTGGTCAGGGTGAGTGGTGAGGGTGAGTGGTGAGCGGTGAGGGTGAGTGTTGAGGGTGAGTGGTGAGGGTGAGTAGTGAGGGTGAGTGGTGAGCGTGAGTGGTGAGTGGTGAGCGTGACTGGTGAGGGAGAGTGGTGAGGGAGAGTGGTGAGGGAGAGTGGTGAGGGAGAGTGGTGAGGGAGAGTAGTGAGTGGTGAGGGTGAGTGGTAAGTGGTGAGGGTGAGTGGTGATTGGTGAGGGTGAGTGGTGAGGGAGAGTGGTGAGGGAGAGTGGTGAGGGAGAGTGGTGAGGGAGAGTGGTGAGGGTGAGTAGTGAGTGGTGAGGGTGAGTGGTAAGTGGTGAGGGTGAATGGTGATTGGTGAGGGTGAGTGGTGAGGGTGAGTGGGGAGGGTGAGTGGCGGTTGTTAGTGGTGATTAGTGAGGGGTGAGTGGGGAGTGGTGAGGGTGAGTTGTGAGGGTGAGTGGTGAGGGTGAGTGGTTGTTGTGAGGGTGAGTGGTGAGGGTGAGTGGTAAGAGTGAGTGGTGAGGGTGAGTGACGGTTGTGAGAGGTGATTAGTGAGTGGTGAGGGTGAGTGGTGAGGGTTAGTGGTGATTAGTGAGGGGTGAGTGGTGAGGGTGAGTGGTGATTGGTGAGGATGTGATTGGTGAGGATGAGTGGTGAGTGGTCAGGGTGAGTGGTGAGCGGTGAGGGTGAGTGTTGAGGGTGAGTGGTGAGCGGTGAGGGTGAGTGTTGAGGGTGAGTGGTGAGTAGTGAGGGTGAGTGGTGAGCGTGACTGGTGAGTGGTGAGGGAGAGTGGCGAGGGAAAGTGGTGAGGGTGAATGGTGAGTGTGAGTGGTGAGGGTGAATGGTGAGGGTGAGTGGTGAGGGTGAGTGGTGATTGGTGAGGGTGAGTGGTGAGGGTGAGTGGGGAGGGTGAGTGGCAGTTGTGGGTGGTGATTAGTGAGAGGTGAGTGGTGAGGGTGAGCGTGAGTGGTGAGGGTGAGGTTGAGTGGTGAGCGGTGAGGGTGAGCAGTGAGGGTGAGTGGTGATTGGTGAGGGTGCGATTGATGAGGATGAGTAGTGAGGGTGAATGGTTGTTGTGAGGGTGAGTGGTGAGGGTGAGTGATGAGGGTGAGTGGTAAGAGTGAGTGGTGAGGGTGAGTGACGGTTGTGAGAGGTGATTAGTGAGTGGTGAGGGTGAGTGGTGAGGGTTAGTGGTGAGCATGAGTGGTGAGAGTGAGTGTTGAGCGTGAGTGGGGAGGGTGAGTGGTGATTGATGAGGGTGTGATTGGTGAGGATGAGTGGTGAGTAGTGAGGGTGAGTGGTGAGGGTGAGTGGTGAGTGGTGAGGGTGAGTGGCGGTTGTGAGTGGTGATTAGTGAGGGGTGAGTGGTGAGGGTGAGCGTGAGTGGTTAGGGTGAGTGGTGAGGGTGAGGGTGAGCAGTGACGGTGAGTGGTGATTGGTGAGGGTGTGTTTGGTGAGGATGAGTGGTGAGTGGTCCGGGTGAGTGGTGAGGGTGAGTGGTGAGCGGTGAGCGTGAGTGGTGAGGGTGAGTGGTGAGGGTGAGCGGTGAGGGTGAGCAGTGAGGGTGAGTGGTGATTGGTGAGGATGTGATTGGTGAGGATGAGTGGTGAGTGGTCAGGGTGAGTGGTGAGCGGTGAGGGTGAGTGTTGAGGGTGAGTGGTGAGTGGTGAGGGTGAGTGTTGAGGGTGAGTGGTGAGTAGTGAGGGTGAGTGGTGAGCGTGACTGGTGAGTGGTGAGGGTGAGTGGTGAGGGAAAGTGGTGAGGGTGAATGGTGAGTGTGAGTGGTGAGGGTGAATGGTGAGGGTGAGTGGTGAGGGTGAGTGGTGATTGGTGAGGGTGAGTGGTGAGGGTGAGTGGGGAGGGTGAGTGGCAGTTGTGGGTGGTGATTAGTGAGAGGTGAGTGGTGAGGGTGAGCGTGAGTGGTGAGGGTGAGGTTGAGTGGTGAGCGGTGAGGGTGAGCAGTGAGGGTGAGTGGTGATTGGTGAGGGTGCGATTGGTGAGGATGAGTAGTGAGGGTGAGTGGTTGTTGTGAGGGTGAGTGGTGAGGGTGAGTAGTGAGGGTGAGTGGTAAGAGTGAGTGGTGAGGGTGAGTGACGGTTGTGAGAGGTGATTAGTGAGTGGTGAGGGTGAGTGGTGAGGGTTAGTGGTGAGCATGAGTGGTGAGGGTGAGTGTTGAGCGTGAGTGGTGAGGGTGAGTGGTGATTGTTGAGGGTGTGATTGGTGAGGATGAGGGGTGAGTGGTGAGGGTGAGTGGCGGTTGTGAGTGGTGATTAGTGAGGGGTGTGTGGTGAGGGTGAGCGTGAGTGGTGAATGGTGAGGGTGAGTGGTGAAAGGTGAGGGTGAGTGTTGAGGGTGAGTGGTGAGTAGTGAGGGTGAGTGGTGAGCGTTACTGGTGAGTGGTGAGGGAGAGTGGTGAGGGTGAGTGGTGAGGGTGAGTGGTGAGAGGTGAGGGTGAGTGTTGAGGGTGAGTGGTGAGTAGTGAGGGTGAGTAGTGAGCGTGACTGGTGAGTGGTGAGGGAGAGTGGTGAGGGAGAGTGGTGAGGGTGAATGGTGAGGGTGAGTGGTGAGTGGTGAGGGTGAGTGGCAAGTGGTGAGGGTGAGTGGTGATTGGTGAGGGTGTGATTGGTGAGGATGAGTAGTGAGGGTGAGTGGTTGTTGTGAGGGTGAGTGGTGAGGGTGAGTGATGAGGGTGCGTGGTAAGAGTGAGTGGTGAGGGTGAGTGATGGTTGTGAGAGGTGATTAGTGAGTGGTGAGGGTGAGTGGTGAGGGTTAGTGGTGAGCATGAGTGGTGATGGTGAATGTTGAGCGTGAGTGGTGAGGGTGAGTGGTGATTGTTGAGGGTGTGATTGGTGAGGATGAGGGGTGAGTGGTGAGGGTGAGTGGCGGTTGTGAGTGGTGATTAGTGAGGGGTGTGTGGTGAGGGTGAGCGTGAGTGGTGAATGGTGAGGGTGAGTGGTGAGGGTGAGTGGTGAGGGTGAGCAGTGAGGGTGAGCAGTGAGGGTGAGTGGTGATTGGTGAGGGTGTGATTGGTGAGGATGAGTGGTGAGTGGTCAGGGTGAGTGGTGAGGGTGAGTGGTGAGGGTGAGTGGTGAGAGGTGAGGGTGAGTGTTGAGGGTGAGTGGTGAGTAGTGAGGGTGAGTGGTGAGCGTGACTGGTGAGTGGTGAGGGAGAGTGGTGAGGGAGAGTGGTGAGGGTGAATGGTGAGGGTGAGTGGTGAGTGGTGAGGGTGAGTGGCAAGTGGTGAGGGTGATTGGTGATTGGTGAGGGTGTGATTGGTGAGGATGAGTGGTGAGTGGTGAGGGTGAGTTGTGAGGGTGAGTGCTGAGCGTTGAGGGTGAGTGGTTGTTGTGAGGGTGTGATTGGTGAGGATGAGTGGTGAGTAGTGAGGGTGAGTGGTGACGGTGAGTGGTGAGGGTGAGTGTTGAGGGTGAGTGGTGAGGGTGAGTGGCGGTTATGAGTGGTGATTAGTGAGGGGTGAGTGGTGAGGGTGAGCGTGAGTGGTGAGGGTGAGCAGTGCGGGTGAGTGGTGATTGGTGAGGGTGTGATTGGTGAGGATGAGTGGTGAGTGGTCAGGGTGAGTGGTGAGGGTGAGTGGTTGTTGTGAGGGTGAGTGGTGAAGATGAGTGGTGAGGGTGAGTGGCGGTTGTGAGTGGTGATGGGTGAGTGGTGAGCGGTGAGGGGTGAGTGGTGAGCGTGAGTGGTGAGGGTGAGTGGTGAGGGTGAGTGGTGAGGGTGAGTGGTGAGGGTGAGTGGTGAGAGAGTAGTTAGTTTTGAGGGTGAGTGGTGAGGTTGAGTGGTGAGGGTTCGTGGAGAGTGGTGAGTGGTGATTGGTCAGTGGTGATTGGTGAGGATGAATGGTGAGTAGTGAGGGTGAAGTTTAGTGGTGAGGGTGAGTGGTGGTTGTGACGGTGAGTGGTGAGGGTGAGTGGTGAGGGTGAGTGGTGAGGCTGAATGGTGATGGTGAATGGTGAGAGTGAGTGGTGAGTGGTGAGGGAGAGTGGTGAGTGAGAGTGGTGAGGGTTAGTGGTGAGGATTAGTGGTGAGAGTGAGTGGTGAGGGTGAGTGGTGATTGGTGAGTGGTGAGGGTGAGTGGTGAGGGTGAGTGGTGAGGGAGATTGGTGAGGGAGGTTGGTGAGTGGTGAGTTGTGAGGGTGAATGGTGAATAGTGAGTGGGAGTGGTGAGTGGTGAGGATGAGTGGTAAGGGTGAGTTGTGAGTGTTGAATGGTGAGGGTGAATGATGAGTACAGTCAATATGCACTGCTGTTATCATACCAGGTACCACCACCACAATATGTACTCCTCTCATCATAGCAGATACCACCACAGCAGTATGCACTGCTGTAATCATAGCAGGTACCAACACAGCAGTATGCACTGCTGTAGTGATAGCAGGTACGACCTCAGTCGGTATACACTGCTGTAGTGATAGTAGATACTGCTATCGAGTTGGTAGATACCGCTATAGTAAATACTAAAACAGTCAGTATATACCACTACAGTCAGTCAATACTGCTACAGTCAGTATATACTACTATACAGTCAGTACATACTGCTACGGTGAGTAGCTACTAGAGTCAGTAGATACTATTATAGAGTGAGTAGATACTGCTATAGATTTTGTAGTTACTACTATAGTCAGTGGATACAACTATAGAGTCAGCAGATACTATACAGTTAGTCGTTACGAGTATATAGTCGGAAGATACTACTGTAGGCCCAGTAAATACTACTATGGTCAGTAGTTATTACAGTCACTAAATACTACTACACAGTCAGTAGCTACTACTGGCTCAGTAGATACTACGGTACAGTCAGTAGATACTACTACAGAGTCAATAGATACCACTTCCTCTGTTGTATGTAAGGTGTTGTTAGTATATATACCTACGAGGGGTAAAGATATTTTTGAGGGGGGGGGGAGACCACAATTTTCGGAAACATTTTGACATCAACTATTTACCCCACACTTTCTACAACTTTTTGGACTTGTGAAAGCCTCTTATATATTTGTTGGTGGAGAAATGTACAAACAGCCCACCGGGCTTTGACAATACCTTAGTATCTGTGTATATATATATGTGTAGTAGAGTTCACGACTCTTGGACGCCGGAGTTGGAGGCACACGGGTTTATTACACACAGCACGGTTGTGGCATACAACTCTAGAGGGGGTGTCGGCCCCCTCACCCGGCTAGCTGGGGATATACGCGCTAGCTACTTTTTAGCCTGCCTCCTAGTCCTCCTCTAACGGGCTAGGGGAGGCTATCTGGCCCGACACTGGTAAGTCGGGCCCGGTACCCTGAGTCCCAGACCAGCGCTGACAGGAGCACCGGCTCTGGATCTCGGGACCACGCCGCTGGCTCGGTCCTGTTCGGCCCTGATAAGGACGGCGAACCAGGGGAGTCCAGGGCTCTAGCTAAGACGTCTTCAGTCTTCACTGGTTAGCTTAACAAGAACCCCGAGCCCTCCGATACATCCCCTTTTATACCCAACCCCCGCTGAGGGGTGGGGCCCCCCCCGGGTGCCTGGCGCGGACGTCGTAGAGAGCACCTCCCCTGTGCACTCACGTAGCCCCGCCCACTGTGTTTGTTTGCCCTAAGCTGCCATGCATAACGGGCTCTCTCTCTAACACCCCTACATATGTAAGGTTTTTAAGAAATATATTTTTCACCCGGGCAAAGCCGGGTACTTCCGCTAGTTGAATATATATCACAAATTAACAATTCAAAGCCAAGCCTGAAGTCGAGAACAAGTCTAGAACAATTCTATGACGATCAAAAACAACCTTTGGGTCCTTTACCTGTAAAATGCAACAGCACGTGTGTCACACACAGCAATCCTCAACCGAGTCGCCATTAACCTTGTGACTGGTGTACAAGTCCGGTTAATCAATAACCCTGCCAGCCACCCACAGGCCCAACTCAGTTCTCGCATGCTGGTGTACACACGTGCACATAAGGACTTTCACAAAACCACGCTTTACTCCCTTGCTGCACGAGGAAATAATTAAAAGAGTGGTCCATTCCTAATGTGCCACATTTTAATAAGTGAACGGCTTTAGCGTCGGCAGACTATGGCAACGCAGGCGCTCTCTCTCTCTCTTTTTTTTATCTATCTTCTAGTCTTCTTCTATCTAGTCTTCTTCTAGAAATATAAAAGTAAACAATTGTGCGTTTGTGGGTTTGTGTATGGTCGCTCACTTGGCTCTCCAACGGTGGGGTATACGGAAAAAAATAGCCAGTCACCACGCCGTAAGCCCCGCGGTAAGCAAGCGCTATTCCTTTTTCACTTCTGTCAACTTTAAATTAGTTTAATTAGCGATTTCGTGCGATTTTTGTGCGCTTGACTATTATTTATTTATTTACGACGCGTGCACAACCATACCAACTCACGCGCCTTCGGTGTCCCCCCCCCCAACCACGATGCGTGCAGTTACTCATTTTTACAGTCGCTAGATGCTAGCACTCTAGGCAGTAGACATTATATTGATTTTTTTTATCACGCGCATCCGACCATACCAACTCATGCGCCTTTGTTGGGGGGGGGGGGGACATTTTCTTTCGCGTTAAAAATGCTATAAAATATTCACTGTGTGACGTCTCCCCCACCCCGATGCGTGCAGTTATTACTACTATACAGTCGCTAGATGTAGCAGGTACCACCACAGTCGATATGCACTGCTGTAATCATAGCAGGTACCACCACAGTCAGTACACACTGCTGTTACATTTTTAAGAGTAGTTTTGAAATAGTTTTAAGACCCGGGCAACGCCGGGTACTTCCTGCTAGTCCTATGTAAAATATAATCGCGCCTCTGCCCACGAGAAAGGCAAGCCCGACTTCCAAAAGCTGTCGTCAACGGTGAGGTGCTCACGTCCGTCCACAGTGTGCTCGTTCGACGGAGCCACGCGGAGACGCGTATTAAGCATATAAGGTTGTATACGTTGTTTTTTTTGTTCGACTGTGTAATTGTAGATGTGTGTGCGTGTGTTGTAGTGTAGCGGTTTAGTGCTGCGCTATGAACCCGGGCCACCCGAGGTCGGATTCCCACTCACGGCCACCAACATCAGTGACGATTATTTATACCGGTCCTGGGCCTTCGCTTGGTCGACTCAGCCTCAAACGGGTACCTGGTGCGGTGTGCAGTAAGCATCGCCTCTATGGGGAGACAAAGGCGGTCGGGCGTGGGTACTGGCCCACCCACCCCCCTCGTGTGCCACAGTGCCGGCCTTCATAGGTGCTCGCTAACAACACTTGCCCCAACAGTCTGTTACAGGCTACACGGAGGATCTTTTTCTTTGACTAATCGACCTTCACGGGTCGGTTTGTTATCAGTCGTGATCTATTTAATCACTGCTGGGGTGAAGGCCTCTGTGTGTTGCTATGGGGGGGGGGGGGGCGATAGGGCATTGTTGTCCACCAGTCGCCGGGCTTTAAAGCTCTGTCCTCTTCCGTACCCCATTGGAACTTCTGCCCTTTAGCTGTGAGTGCGTGTAGGGGTTTTGCAATGGATGCAAAATCCTGTATGAATCGATGGTAATAGAAAACAAAACCTATAAATCTTCTGACATATGGCATGGATACGGGGGTTGGCCATTTTTTAACACACTGTGCCTTCTCGAGATCAGTCGCCACCCCTGTTGCGCTGACTATCTGCCCCAGGTATCTGACGGAAGGCTGTGCGAGATGGAATTTAGAAGGCTTAGGTTTCAAATGTGCTTCCCTGATATGTGAGAAAACCAACCTCAGTCAGTGTAAGTGTTCTTGAAAGGATCGTCTGAACACCATTACGTCGTCTAATAAATCAGGCAAACGTCCCATTCGAGACCCATTAGTACTAATTCCATGAGCCGCTGGAATGTGGCTGGGGACGTTTTTAATCCCATGGGGAGACAGTTAAAATGGAATAACCCCTGTGGTGTCCTAAAGGCAGTCTTGTTTTTCGAATCCTCATCCAGCGGAAGGTGCCAAAAGCCAGATGATAGGTCCAATGTAGAAAAGTATTTGACACATGCTAAGGCGTCCATTGAATCTTAAATCCACGGTAGCGGATAAGCATCCCCTATTGTGACCTTATTTAGTCGATCGAAGTCGACGCAAAACCACAATGAACCATCTGTTTTTTACCATGGGCTCATAGATGGCTTAATAATATTAGCTTTTAACATCTCGTCGATCGTGTTTTGTATGTGAGCTTTCTCAACTGGCTCCATGCAATATGAATTTTGGTGGATGGGCGGCATGTTTCCCATCTTCATGTGGTGTGACATTACGTTAGTACGTCCGAAATCATATGGTCCTTTACTAAATATATCTCCAAAATCCCTTACTAATTTCCGAAGGGCCTGATGTGTTTAGAACTCAGATAAATCGTTTCTGGTGGTGACACAGGATGATGTCCACACCTGCCAGAGCATGCCGGTCCATGATCGCCATCGCTGGTGACACTAATATAGGTATGCCTGGTCGATCCGTCACCAGCAGAGTGTGATATCGAAGGGGAATCAAGATTTGTGATTCCGGGGGTATCATGAGTGTTTCCTTGACGAATGCCTCGACCTGAGCCAACATACGGGTGCCGTTATCTGGGTGTAAAAAATATAGCCATTCCCCTAACGGCATTTCGATGCATCCCTGATCCGTAACAATTTTGATAGTATGGGTCCCGATATGACCGGTTCTCCCACGCAGATTTTGGTCTCTAACTGTCCTAAAATTTTCATGCTTCCCCCATTTTCCACGACATAGGATGATTGTACGGGTCACAACCGCTGTGCCCTGTGGGAAAGCATATCAAAAACGTGCAGGGATATAATAGTTGCTGATGCTCCTGTATAGACCAGCCTGAACCTCAATTCCCCCTACCGAGCCCTGCCACCACCGATGTTCCGGCAGCGACTGCTATGATTCTCCTTGACAACTTGCGCCATTGTGAACCCCAAGCCGACCATTGTTGTGGTGAAAAATCGTGTGTATACGATGGTGGATGTAATCCTCGGGAAGTGGTGGGTGCATTGACTGATGGTGTGTATGAGAGGTCTGCAATGGGAACTGCCGAGGTGTTCAGGGTGCCGCGACTCTTCTGCTGGATGTATGTAGGGGTAGAGAATGGCTTTTGGCATGAAGACGGCCCCGGTGGAGCAGTATCGGTACAGCATCCGCGGGCAATGTGGCCCGTATGGCCACATTGGTGACATGTCACTGGGTTCCAGCTCCGGCTAGGTGCTCTGAGTCCCTGGGACATCCAGCGAAGGGTCCTCTGGGTAGGGCCCCAAAACCTCCCCCTTACAGTCGCCAACATCTTACTTCCGGGCAGCCCGATGTCCACCTCTGTCTCGGCGTCGTCCTCTTTGTTCCATGTTACCTGAACCCCCTCCAGTCCTTCATGATATGGGTCCACTATTTGCGCGACCATACATTGTGGCCTCATCACATTCTCATGGGCTTTTAGGCTCTTGGCTATCCACTATGAGGACTATTTGTCCTCTTCCGTGAGTGGCAAAACTATTGTTAAAGCCTGTGCCAGTGCTAACATATGGTCGGCCACCATAAAGTCCAAGGCCCCTGCGTCCAGGCCCGGGAAAGCAGCTTGTGCTAGGGCTATGAGAGCGCTCCTGTAGGCTAAGGCTGACTCCCCCTCTTCCCACCAACGGTTCTGAAATAATCTTTTCACGCTGGATGGTGGGTCAAAATTTTCTGGTATTTCTCGATAAGCAGCTTGCAGGGTCTTCTTTTTCTCGGCCGGAATTGAGGAATATATGATTAAAGCATCATCGCTAAGGGCCGTGGAGAGAGCCTTCAGTGCTTCAGGCTCTGTCCACTCTAGATATGTATATGCCATCTCGAATCGGCGAACAAACACATTCACTGGAATAATTATATGCACAGGAAAGTAAGACCCACCCCACCAAACTTGTGATTTAAATTACAGGGAAAAGTTATTTTTTATAATATGGAGAACTGTAATATACTCCTTGTATCACCTTGTATCACCTGCTATTGATTAAACTTTCTCTACAGTAAAAAAAAGCCGAGTAATAATTAACAATACAATAAAACACAACAAGCGTCATACTGTAATGGAGCAAATGTGATTCTCTCTTTACTCTGTCCAGATTTGTTTAAAGCAATTTTTTTGGAGTGCATAACATTTGTTAAACATTCATATTCAATTAAATCCTGGTTTTATGCATTTTTAAATCTCAGTAATAAAACTTTTGAAACATAACAGGCGTCTCCAGTTTACGACGATACGATTACGATGCATCTTGCGACACAATTGAACAGTTATGTTTCTACTGTGAAACGTTGTAGTACAGCGGTTCACAAACTTTTCCAGTGTGCATATCTCTTTTTAACCTCTAAAAATGTTGCTGACTACCACATGCTATTAGTTATTTCAAATTGCACATTTCCTAGGTGAGGACATTATTATTTTTCTTCATGTACCCAGAAAAAGCCTTTGTGAAGTTAAACATTTCATTGTCATGATGAGCCATGATTTATTCCCTGCTGGCTTCCTCAAACCGCTGTGCTTAGACTCTAAACAACAAAAACTCAACACATTTGTCCATAAAACTGCCTGAAAAGGAAACAAATATACGTAATAAGTGTCATTTTGGGTATTGGCCCCTCTTCATAGCACATATAAGGGTTATTGCCCAAAACGTCGCTTGTATTTTTCCTTTTAAGGCGGTGTTACTGACGAATGCGAGTTCTTTTTTGTTCTTTGTGCTTGTGCACCACTGCCAATGCAGCATCAGCAAATAATATGCAGAGAATAACGCTTTCAACTCAGTGGAAATTGGTGCAGTCACCTGTGGCTTCACAAGCTGAGAGCTTAAAACATGAGGATAAAACATTTGTAAAAAAAATTAACAGCTCATGAGATTTCATGAAGACAGTAACATCATCCTGAAGAGTTAAATTATTAATTCATGCCCTACAAAGTGTCATTGCCATGCCAGCCTTGTAAATGAAAAGGTTTGTTTGTCCCATCAGAGAGAAATCTGTTATTCAGCAAGGCAATGCAGTCTTTTCTGCTTCCTGTTTGTTATTATGTATTAGCCTTTTGCCCGTCCTAGGACGGAAGCTGTAATATTTACGATAAAATTGAGCACAGTATAATAGTATCTTGTGTAAATTTAATGGCAGTGAATCTTGCACGAAATAAAGTCATCAAACACTACATTGCATTTCACTGTAGTACTGTATTAATGGCAGTGAATCTTGCACAAACTCTGTCATTAAAAAGACCTCACTTCATGTGACTGTAGCACTATATTTAACTGACCTTAAATTAGCCTTTTGGCCGTCCTAGGGCGGAAGCTTTAATATTAAAGATGTACATTTACGTTTTCTTGCGTGATTGTAAATTGTTTTCGGAATTGTTGCACGTAAATATATTTAGAACTGAAATGAAACCTCGGTATACGATATTTTGTGTGAATCTCTTGTACTGTATTAATGGCAGTGATTCTTGCACATAAGTGTCATAAAAGACCCTAATTTCATGTCACTGTAGCACTGCATTTAACTCACCTTTATTTAGTTCAAAATCACTGCTCTGATACTTTATTTTGTTGTGCTTTCGCTCGCTGGGGTTGTAATAAATTTGAAATCGATACAATGTCTGGAAAATGACGGAAAAATGTATCTATTTTATCATAATTTAGAAGCTAAATTTTTACTTACCTTTTGTTTCAAGTGCTGAAGAAATAAATAAAGACACCAAATACACTGTGTTCCAGAATATCATTATTTAGTTGATTAACTTTCAATAAAGAAGCATACAATTTAAAGCGAATTTTCCTAAAAAAAATTCTTTCCATTCGACCTGCGGGAGTGTAAAAATTAACCCGCTCATGGTTATTTTATTATTAACTAGCTTTACTCCCTGGCTTTGCCCAGGACTTGGATTCACCACGCCCGGCCGCCTTTGTCCCCCCAGTGGCGATGTTCACACACCACACCAGTTACTCGTTTGAGGCTGAGTCGACCTAGGGGAGGCCCAGGACAGGTTGAAATAATCGTCACCGGTGATGGCCGTGAGCAGGAATCAAACTCAGGTCGCCGGGTTCGTAGCACAGCGCGTTAACCACTACACTACAATGCGTTACGCTTCCACAAGCGCGGGTCACATGACAGATGTGACGTCACAGCTCCCTTGCCGTGCAAAAAATATACGCATTTATTGAGCTCCCCCCCCCCCCCACAATTTTTTTTTTTATTTTGCATGGTGTACAGTCTGGAAAGTACCCACATGGCAAATTTCAAGTTTGTTGCATGTCGGGAAGTACGCTAAACATTTTGAACAGACACACATAATCACAACTTTGCCTTTTATATATATGGAGAGACGGGGGGTGCAGCATGCGGAGTGACGTCACGCACATTACGGACATTTCTTGGCTATTATAGTAGTAATTTGTGGACCCACGTCACATGAAAGCAAATGAGTTGTGCGGTATGAAGGATGCCAAATTTGTGGTGTTTTGCATTGTCTCGGCCTCGCTGTGCGCTGCGTTGCACCGCTATCCGAGTACTTAACCTCGCATCCAATAGACCTTCAGAGCCAGGGTGAACATCCGACTCCAAACGTAATTCATTGAATTGAACGAGGTAAAACTGATGGAAAAACACAGCACAAATACAGCATATGTTAATAATTAGTAATATCAATACAATGAATGAACACTACAGCACCGTAACATTGTCTTAGATAACATGAACTCAACAATAGATCCTGGATGGACCAGGCACCTACATTAGTACTGAACAGCTATACAAGGGAATAAGCTACTGTGTTAAATAAAGGCACATCGTGTAATCATCACACTGCACCCCAAATGTACAGCACTACATATAACACTGACCTGTGGATGAGACATTTCGTCATCCTTGCTCTCAAGATCGCAATATAGTTACTTGGGTACAAGTTTGACTCGACTTATTCAATTATAAGTAGCATTCACAATAAGGCAGGTTGCAGGCTTCGTTGTTAACTAGGCCTCGTATTTATCATAACAATTTAACGGCATTATAAAGGCATTTACAGCATTATAACGGCCATTCTAACATTATAACAGCATTCCCAGTATTAGAAGAACATACACGAACTTACAGACAATGCTTCTTAAAGTCCCACAATGTACAGTTACAGCTATCTTCACTGGGACGCGATGTGTACCACCATTTTGAACTCTGTGTAATGGCGGATGCCAGCCTCGTGGCAGAAAGACTGTGAAATCGTAACTTCCTGGTCACGTGACCAAACTCAACCTCAAAACAGGAAATTCCTGTATACACACACCCCCACTCCTGCCGTGGAGCAAAACATCTGCCGTGAGGCAGAACATGCATTCTATTGGTAGCACCTGGCATAAGTGATTTAACACAGTGGACAACACTCTCTTCTCAATTGCAGTTCCTCTGCCCACATTCTTTATTAACTTGAGGCAGTAGGCTTTTGCAACAAGCCAAACTTTGTTTCCCATGCCCCGACCACTGAATAGCATTATATTTGAAGTACTCATCAATTGGTACAATGTTTAATGACTTAATTTGCATTTCAATGAAGACGGTCACTTGGGTTGCACTATAGCGAGCTGTTGAACTCACAGTAGAAAGGTCACGAGTTCAAACCACTGTTAAGGGGGTTGACTTGGAATGTCCTGCTTCAGGAGTTGAAAAACGAATGCCACTTTGGGCTGCTAATGGGACATCAGCCTTTCCAACACTTGTTTGAGCACCGAGACGCTTTGTAAATAAGTATGTTGGTGAATGCGCAATAATGTACTCTTAAAGGACGTGAGAGCAATTGCTAGAAATGTAGGATGAAGGCCCCAGCCTTAAGCTTTTTTTCCTTTGTGTCTCGGGTATTGTGCAACTGCATAATGCTAAAACGGACCATGAGCAGTAACGCTGCATCCCATCGCATTCTGCTTCTCCCCACAAACATTTGCCCACAGCCGGTGGTCCTGTGGGAGCTTGTGGAACTTGACACTTGTGCGTAAGATGCGCCTGTCTCGGCGCGTGCTCTTCATGGCCACGCTGGCCGGGCTGCTGCTCTACTTCAGTCCGAACCTGCACACGCTGTGGGGTGGCCGCAGGCAGCTCGGGCGGCCCGTAGACGTGGGCTTGGCGAGCGAACACGACGTGACGAGCAACAGCGCCCACATGTCTAGCATCGCGGCTGCCCTGCCTCAACTGACTGAGCTGCACATTCCCTACCGGATAAAGTCGGAAATGCTGACGTGAGTGCACACGTGTCTCTGATGTCCATATGCCCTTCTGACCATGCCTTATGCTTTAAAGTGCGACTGATGGAGCATGCATTTGGTAAATAATGGAAGTTACCGACTTTCAACAAAATAATTTGATGTCTTACCGGATTTGGTGCACCAAGTACGTTTTTTTAATTAATGTTATTTACCAGACATCCCAAGCAAGACCCGTCTAACACTTGTTATTAAGGTAGAGTGTATAAAATCTGATAAAAATCCATGAGAAATCATGAACTTTACAAAAATATGTATCAAATATATAAATGAAAGAATGATAAAAAAAACATCTTAAACGTACATTTAAAAAAGAGTATTCTTTGCATTTGTCAAACCGCCCACAAGTACAATTTGAACATTGGTGTGTGTGATTCTCCGGCTCTGGTCAATTTACAACAACTAACTCACATCCACAACTGGCTTTTTAACATTTTAAACAGCTATGGATGGTATATATGTTGTTTTATTATTGTATCAAATTTTCATTGTTTATGTTTATGGATATTAATGTTTCAATGGCACTTTTGAGGGGGCAAGATATGTGCTAGAAAGGCACCATGCATGTAAGCAAAAATAAAATGTACTTGACCCGTGCGGTTGTTGAATGTTACTGGCCGTGTACGGCTCCCGTGCCGCTCCCCGCAGGTTACTGCCCAGCAACACGTGCACATGCGAGAGCTCTGCACCGCTGCTGCCCGTGCCGGGTCTCGACCGCCTCCTGCCCCACAAGCAGGTCCAGCAGCTGGAGGCGGCGTTCGAGGTGCCACTGCTGAAGGACACAAGCCGGCGCCGGCAGCGGGAGTACTTGACCTTCGCGCTCAGGTGTGCTCCGTCGCCAAGGCTCCGTACTAGCTTTAGATGTCACGGGGGTGCCGCAGTGGCGAGATGTTAACTACCTCGCCTGGTATACAGGACGTCGTGGATTTGATTCTAACCCTGACGCCTGTATATTTGGAGTTTGTGTGTTCTCCCCGTAGTCACGTGGATTTTTCTCCCGGTACAGTATTTGGCTGCTCAACACAGTACACAAAATCCGTGATTTAATCCCATCTGTAAAGGAAGTAATTCCTGACATGCAATACCCTGGTGTCTACAAACTGAGTTGTGGTTGCGGCAGCAGTTACATTGGGGAAACGAAACGACATGTCTCGGACCGCGTTCGTGAACACAAGGCAGATCTGAAACACGGTAGGACCAATACCTCTGCCATTGCTGATCATTGTTTTAACGCTGTGGGCTCACACGAAATAGATTTTTCCAAGACGGAGGTACTCTGCAAACCTACCGGCTACCTTCAGAGATGTGTTCATGAAGCCATCCAGATATATAAACACAGACACAACTTCAACCGAGAGGATAGGTACAAAATGAGCAATCATTGGAAGGATGCTAGATTTCAAGTTTTGTGACTGCAAGGATTCATACTCTTTGGTTCTTTCGGTAAAGTCACGTGACTTTACCGAAAGAACCAAAGAGCATTGGAAGGATGTTATTAACCAGGTAAAGTCTTGACTGTGATGTTTCCATCCTACCTGCCTATGTCAGCTATTATTTCCGACTCTCTGTGTGTGTCTCTCTCTCTATGCCTCTCTCTTAGATCTCTCATGCTCACATGTCCTTTGCATTGCACTCTCATGCCTTTGGATTGTACTCTAATGCTCTCATGCCTTTGGATTGCACCACTCTTAGATTTTACATTAACATGCTAATCTCTCACCTTAACATAGCCACTTCGGTGCCCTCGTCTAGGAGGCCGCTTTGGATTGCACCACTCTTCGATTTCACATTAACATGCTAATCTCTCACATTAACATAGCCACTTCCATGCCCTCGTCGAGGAGGCCACTCTCCTATATTACAATTACATGCTAATTTCTCACATTAACATCATGCTAATCTCTCACATTAACATAGCCACTTCCGTTTCCTCATCGAGGAGGCCGCTCTCCTATCTTACAGTTACATGCTAATTTCTCATGTTAACATCACTAGCTCCGGCCACTTCTTTATGACCCTTGGGATACACCCATTTAAAACCTTTTAAAACAGTCTGCCTCAGCAGCAGACCATGCTTTCCCACCTGATGACCGACGCTTGTGTTGCGCCTGAAACGTCGTGATTTATTTTATTTTATACCTACGTGACTTTACCAAAAGAACCAAAGAGTACTAACCTGGATCTTGTGTTTGTTTAAGATTTTGGAGATCTTTTTGGTAACCCCTGCTATGTATGGCAAAGTGATGGTTTTGATTGGATCCTCAGATGGTTGTCTCCCCATGGCTGGGGAGGCAGCTTTGCGGATTGTACGGTCAGAATATTTATTCATTCTGAGGGCTTGGTGTACGTGTTCCAGATCACTGGCGAGGTGGTGCTGGTCGGAGATGCAACGGGCCCTATGGTGTAGTGTTGTGATGAGGGAATTCTTCTGAGCTGGATGGTGGTGGGAGTCAGGCTTTAGATAGGCATCCGTGTGGGTGGCCTTCCTGTAGACAGTGTACCAACGAGCCATCAGGTTTCTTCTCGATCAAAACATCCAGGAATGCTAGCTTGCCATCATTTACCACTTCCATGGTGAATTTGATAGATGGGTGTATGGAATTGATGTGGTTGAGAAATTGGTTCAGTGCTGGCAGGCCATGTGGCCAGATGACAAACGTGTCATCTACGTATCTCTTCCACAGGGAAGGACGTAGGGTGGATGTCTGGATGGCATCTGTCTCAAATTTCTTCATGAAAACATTCGCTAACGCTGGCGATAAGGGAGAACCCATTGGGATACCCTCATTTTGTTTGTAGAATGTACCATTCCAGGTGAAGTAAGTGTTGGTAAGGCAGTGCCTTACCAAAGTTGGTACATCTGGATTCAGTCCCTATTGGACCTAGTATTTTTGTTATGACGTCAACATATTCCTTGCAGGTGGCTATCAAATCCAATCTGCCTTGGTGGAAAGCTGCTGCTGGTGTCTGCGTGTCACTGAGCCTCATCTGTTGCGTATTTGCCCCACAGGCACGCACTCCCTGTGAAAAAGATGCTGGTGGCAGAGCCCAACTCGCCACTCTCCTACCCGACCCAGGGGCTGCAGGTGGCACCACTGCAGACCATCCTCATACCGGGTGAGAGGCACGGAGGACCCCAGGGTTCTCAATCTATCCCAAATATTTAAGCAGCACACACATGTGAATGAAGGTGAAATTCATAGACATATGTATATTTTATTTACATTTGTATAAAATATTATCTGTCAGAAAGAAAACATTTACGTGAAATAAATCTCTCTTTTTCAGGATTAGGACTACATAATGGTGATAAAGAAATGAAAAAGGTTGGTGTTACTCGTGCATGACGTCAGCAGAAAAATCTGGCTAAAGGTGCCAAAATCATAAATTCCATTGTGATGCATAAAAGAGTTGCAGTGTTACTTGTGAGCACACGAGTAGAACTTCATGTTATTCCCAAGGTAAATTGTCAGAAAATAGATTATTGCAGATTTTATTGTCACCCTTGTGCATTGATGGGCTCCTGTCCCCCCCCCCCCCCACTAGGTGACGCTGTCCGCGAAACTGGGGGTGCTGGACACAATGGCGGAGGTGGGAGAGGTGATGGCAGAAGGGCTGGGCGAGTCACGCCTCTCCTTGAGCAGCTCCCACCTGGAGAACCTCAACCTGCAGCTGCGCACAGTCACGTACACCAACACGGTGTACCAGCCGGGCACCTCCGAGATGGGTATGGCAAGAAGCGACACACGCCCTGCTTGAACGTCCAACCACGGCACCGTGGACCGCGCGTGCCGGCGCGCTCTGCTGACTGGAGCGCTGCTCTCCTTTTCGCTCTCTCTGTCTACAGTGCAGCTGGAGAGCGGGAAACACAGAGCTGAGATACCGATCGTTGTAGCGCACCAGAGCTTGCCCTGGCTCTTCGACCCTGGTCCTGGTGAGTGACAACTGTGAGCATAACATTTTCTCAATTCTGTTTCTCATATTTGTAAATGGACATATTTTGCTAAATAATTAATCCATCATAGTCGAGTTTGTGTGCAAGGAATGTGTAAAGAATCATGGAGAGGCATGTGCTTGGACTTACATTGAGATATGAGGAGAAACACAAGGATTAGAGGACATGTGCAAGTGAGCCATCATATTGCTTGTTAAGAAAAATGAACTAAATTTCTAACGGAGCTCCCAGCACATGGAGCGAAGTGTCAACCGTCACGTTGAACAACGTGTGGTAAAACCCGAAAACACACTGGAGAGCAATCATGCTTTTATATTATTTAGATAACCACTTAAGTATAATTTATCAGTCTGTGTAGCATATCTTGAAGAAGTCAAAAATAAAGGAAATAATTTTCAAAAACTATGTTTAGAATATTATGGGTCTGATATGTAGAATTTAAAGTTTGGAAATGCTGAGTTACGGGCCCCCATGCATTGTGTTTTGTCATTACATCAGAAATTGCATCATAATTGGTATCCTATGACTATTTTATTGAATTTATGATGTTACCATTCTTAACGGTAGACATTCTTCATCAGAGGATTCTAGAGCCCTGGCGCATAAGAAAAACCACTGTACAGTATAACATTCAACATGTACTATACACAACATAACATCACGATTGCATTTATAACGCACGATAGATGACAGAAAACTATAATAATTACACTCTATTATACACTCGATAGCATAATTATATCACAATAAAAATGTACTATACACTAAAATCACTCTATAACAAATAAAACATACTTTACACTCACTCAATGTAGAGGCGAGGGTTGGTGTATCGTCGCAAAATATGACAAACGTTGCGGAAATCCCTTTTCGTGGTCATCGAGGTGCAACACTCTGGCTCGCCAGCAGAATGCAGAACAGCAGAGTGTGGATATATCATCTGTCCTGCTTGGGATAGTTTCGCCCCCTCGTATGTGTGGGTTTACTCCAGGTACTCCACTTTCCTCCCACATTTATAAATTACTAGCGGGAAGTACCTGGCGTTGCCCGGGCGAAAACGACACACACACACATCAACTTAGACACACACACAGACATCGACCCACACACACACAAACACATCGACTAACACACACACACAGCGACTGACACACACACATGGACTGACACACACACATGGACTTACACACACACATACACATCGACGTACACACATCTGGAATTGCCCTGGCAAAAAAGACATGGACAGACATCGACTTACACAAACACATGGACCTAAACGCACACACATATGGACTCAAACACACACACATCGACTCACATACACACATCGACTTACACAGTAATCCCCGATTATGCCACAGCTAGAGCAATTTTCTCTCTCTGGCGAGCCTTAGCGAGGAGCAGTTTGAAAGCAAAGGTCTTCCCAGTACTGGCAGGTACATAAAGGAAAAAATAACTCGATTTGTAGTGTCAATGTCTTCCAAGATTTTCGTGTAGGCTTCTATTTGTGTATCAATCAGCTTTGGTAAATTTTCCTAATAAATGTAAGAAGCTCTAAAGCATTATAGCATAGTTCACAAGGGCATGCAGGTTGTCCCTGTAGGGTGTTGGTAGTCCCATAGATGTGAGGTTTTTCCACCAATGGAGTGCAGTTTGTCCTGAAGGAGGATGAGGGCCTGTTTGAAGATAACATCAGAAAAGTTGACGTCGAGGTTTATATTTTCTAATTGAGCTCTGTGGAGGATGTCCTCACTCATGCCCTCTTTGTATTTTTACCACAGTCCCATGGGGTTAGATGGGCTGCAAACTTGAAGATTTATGCAGAAGAGCAATGTCAATTGGAAAGGGGACTGACCGACAGAAGCTTCTGTCATAGCTTTATGAAGATGGTGATCATGTGCAAGAATTGCACGAAGATTGCAAGCTTCCCTGTATGTTTGACAGACAACTCCATCCACTGTTTAGAGGTCTTGGAAAGATGTGTGCCCTTTGGCAACATGGAGAAGCATTGGGAGAAAGTAGCACTGCTGATTGTTGGGATGAACTGTGTAGACTTGTCCTAAGGCATCAGATTCACCGTCAGCAGCACGTCGCTTACATTTTTTTTTAGCAGTCCATGTATAGTAGGAGGGAACTTAATGGTAGAGGAGGTTGGCAGCAAATGGGTCACTTTGGCACCAAACAAAGAACGCCATAAGGGTGGTATCTTGTTGAGCCAGGGCCTGCTGTTGGGCATTTCCTTTGGTGACGTAGATGCATTGACCATTTTGGAGGTGAAGTGCCAAATGGACGACTGTGTGGGAACGGTCATGGACGAGGAAGCCAAGAAATGTGCAAATGGCCTCATTTTTGCTGATGTATCTTCCTTGGAAAAAAGTTTTAGCTCATGCACACTTTGCCCCTCTGTTTTGTAAGGCAACGACAGCCATGTCAGAGCCTTTGTTGATGTATTTGCAAACATATTTGATGGATTTTTTTAGAATAGCAGAATATCACATTAAAGTGGGCCTGGAAGATCTTGCACAGAAAAGGGCAGTAGGGAACGATCCACCGGTTGTGAACCTTAATTTCCGAGTTAGTGTCAGGTGTGAGCATTGTTTGAAATCCACCATGCTCAATATTTCTGTGACGATATAGAGGATAGCCATCATGGGCCGACTGAGTGTCTTTCAAGTAGTTCAGTGGATACCTCTTGGTACACCTGTCGTCTTGCATACATGGCGCATTTGGATAGAACTGGCCACATGGGCCATAGACCATTTGGTTGCAGACCACATAGAAAAAGAGTAGAGTCTTGATAGGGGTGGGATAGCTCAGCACTGGTAAATGTGTCAATGTGACTTGCATGAATTGTTTCCCTCATCCATAGTGAAGTGTGAGCATGAGGAAGACGACGTTTTTGCCACCCAATGGTATGCAAGTTACTGCTTGTCTATCCAAAGACGTCGCCTTCGTTGGTCGTAATAAGCATCATGAGGTCATAAACTTGGAGTTTTAAGAGCCTCGCTAAGATGTCATGTCTGTCTGGTGGCTTTTGGTTTGGATCTCCTTTAATTTGGGATTGCAAGTGAATGTGATGAAGAGATGGGGCGTGCCATATTGGCTGATGTACGTCATGGCATCCTGAGTCTTCTCATGCATGTATCTTGGTGCAGCTGTGAAGGATGAAGGCAAAATAACTAATCTGCCCACATTTTGAGCGTTTGCATCTCCTTCAGCATTGATGGCATCCCAGATATGAGCATACTGTTCACACACAGGCGGTTTTGATTCAGTTGAATGTAAAGAAGGCGCTCACTCTCAATGTTGGCATACTCATCGACAACATACTGGTGAAAGAGGTTGGCGCACCATAATATGTGGTTTCCTCCTCTGTCCGTAATCATGAAGGAATATAAGTTGTTTTATAGGAGACAGTTTTGTGAGGATGTCTTTGTCCTGCAGCTTTGTAATTGGAGGAATGTTGACGTGGTACCCATCTTGGCCTTGAGACAAGAAAATGTGTTATTGTAGGGCATCGTATGCTCTGTTAGTCTCAGGAAGTCGTGTGATGGTGTTTTCTTGATATGGAAGAACAATGTCTCTCTCACAATATTCCTCACCCACCGTAAGAAAGCAAGGTGAACAATATGTGGGGCATTGAACCTCCCTGCGTGCTCCCCGCTTTGGTGGAAAGTAAAGGTGCGGTACGGCAAAATTTAAATGGGTGATGTTAGCACGAATGTAACAAAACGATAGACGAAATGCAATGGGCTGTAGCTAAGAAAGTCCAACGTATTTAGCAGTATAACATATTAATCAGCATCGCAGTACTACGTATCAGTAAATAGCGTGACGTGAGCAATGGAAACAATAGGAATGCATTGAAGAAATAAGCTGAAATAAGTGTACATTAAAGAGCAGCAGTATGCACAAGTAAGTTGAGAAGCAGGCTACAGTCTAGATTATAGACTGCTAGTGTGCTGACTCAATGCAATAAGCATTGCTACAGTCGACATAAAAAGCTGGCAATACGGGCAGCAGCTGAAAAAGCAGGATATAGTTGACATGAAAGACTAGCAGCACACTAAGTGAGGTAAAGAAGCAGGCAACAGATTATAGACTGGCATACACTCATAATGGCCAAAAGCAACATTAGCAGTATAGACAATAGAGTGCCAGTGCACTGACGTTAATTAATCAGCAGGCAGCAGGCCACAGCACAGACTCGCAGTACATCATCGCAGCGTCATAAAAACACCTAAAAAGAAAATATTTAGCAACCTAATAATGAAATATTAGTTTTCTGCACACAAACATTTTTATTGTAATATTTGACAACTTATAAGTTTCATAATAGTAAACAATTAACCTGAGTTATTTGCGAAAGATTAAATAAAAGTGTACATTACATTACTGTAGTGAGGACTAGTCCCGTGCAGAGCCCACGGCCTCGCCTAGATTGCCCAGCCGGAGGAGGTGACACATTGCCATGCTGGGTGCTGGACTGCTCTCCCCATCCGTGCTGCAATAATGCTATGTAAGTGCTATAATATTAATATCTACGGACTTTATATCAGTAACTGCACGCATTGGGGTGGGGGGGGGGAGAAGAGGACATAAGACTGTGAAGAATGAACCTCAGCGTTTTGTGTATTTTTTTTTAAGCATTGTTAATGCGAATGACATTTTTTAGCAATCGTGTGTGCGTTGCTAGGAGCAACTCCTGTCAGTGTTTTTCGCTTGTGCACTTGTGTGCTTTGTCCCACGCCGGGCAGAAAAACTATATAAATATAGAAAATCGCACAAATCGCTAATTAAACTAATTTTAAGGTGACGGACGTGGAAAAGGAATAGTGCTTGCCAACCACGGGGCTTACGGCGTGGTACCTGGCACATTTTTTTTTACATAAACCCCACCGTTTGAGAGCCAAATCCCTCACAAGCGCGTGAACACACACAGACAGACGGATAGACAGATTATGTAAACCCCACCATTTGAGAGCCAAATCCCTTGCAAGCGCGTGAACACACACAGACAGACGGACAGACAGACATAGAAAAAATGACATTTATACTGTATATAAGATACTCTTATATAAGCGCACACCTTTATCTATCTGTGATGAACGCTGCACTTTCTGTCGTTTTCATGCAGGGGGCGCTGCAAACCTACGCGCCCCCTGCATGAACGACGGAGGTGCAGGGACAGACGTTCGATTACGTTGGAATCGATCTACAGACGGCGATGTTCTCGCACGACCAGCTCTGTCGCCTTATCTCGATTCCGCAATTCCAAACAGGTGAAAGTCCACATTGAACCGAACCCCCAGCAAGGCCATCTACTTAACGACGAGAGAAAATTCACACTAAATGTCGTTTTCAATGAAGTCTTCCAGATGTAAAATGATATAAGCTTTTAATGAAGAAATACAATTATCTAATTAAAAACATAATACAATTCAAAGATGTTTCATTTTAAACTTAAAAACGGAGCATCGAGTGCTTGCGTGAATGTGTCATCCCCGAACAACCCCTAGTTTATAAATACTCACTTATTAACTGAAAGAATCTAAACGTATAGAGAACTGCAGAGCAATTGTTGGCACTAACTCACCACTTGGCGGCCCTCCAGCTTGTCTATGCATCCACAGCGATTATGAGATGCAACTTGCATGAACACGAGATATGAAGTTAATCAAAAGATTTGTTTAAAAAATATGAGATTAGATAAAGACAATGAGGGGCTAATTTTGCGACCCTTCTAAAACAGATGGAAATATCAGCAACCTCGTGACGGTGGTAACCAAGACGTTCTTGCGCTACGACAAGCTGAAGGGGCTCATTGCCAGCATCCGGAGATTCTACCCGGACATCACCATCATCGTGGCGGATGACTCTGAGCACGTCGAGATGCTCCGCGAGCCGGGTGTGGAGCAGTACATCATGCCTTATGGGAAGGTCGGCACCGATTATTAGGGTTGTAACAATTCTCAAGCACGTGACAGATGCATTAAATCACACGTGTAAAAATAGATGTATCTAAAAATGCAATTTTATGTAATGGATTAATGTGATGACTCCAGCCACGAGCGGCACCACAATGCTAAAATAGAATCGATTCTTAACTGAAATGATTTACAGTTCTTACAAGGCGGGTGAATTGTTGGAGCCTAATTGTTTTTTCATTTGGACTTCACCACGTCTGACATTTTACCAGGCAATGCTGTGACAACCTTTTTGACTCTTAAGTGCTCACGAGAATGATGACCAGTTTCAATTCAACAGGAGCCTTTCTTTGGACAGCCTGGCCCCTACAATATGATTTTTCCAGGCCGGCAAGTTTGTTAGTGGCTCAGAGCCACGAACATAAAATCACTAGCCTATGCTCATTGGAGCATCAATTCACTTTAATGTAATGTGATTTTTGTTTTTAAATTAACTTTGTTTAACGTTTCGTGATGGCAAAATGCGAAGTAGAATTGGCAAGTCACCAGAAAAGTCTGACATTTCTCCCTCTTGCCCACAAAGGGCTGGTTTGCCGGCAGGAATCTTGCCATCTCCCAGGTGAGCACCAAGTACCTGTTGTGGGTGGATGATGACTTCCTCTTCTCGGAGAACACGAAGCTGGAGCGCATGGTGGAGGTGCTGGAGAAGACTTCCCTGGACGTGGTGCGTCTGCCCAGACTTGCCCCTTTGTTTTCTGCTCAAGCTCTCTGATGTGTGTGTGTGTTTGGGTTGTACTGCATGTTCTTTGGCATGATGTCCAACGTTTCACTCTATGTGTTGGGAGCTCATTCAGGAAATATATAGCATAATCGTGACAACCTGCACAATAGTACAGGCGCAGAACTTCCAATCAAGATGGGCACTGTGAAATGCGCCTTTGACCCATGTGGTCTACGTTGATTTTTTTAATAAATAATTATTTCCCATCAGTCCGATAACTACCTGCTCGATGTGGTGGCATAGACTGCACCTGCAAGAACGTCACCTGGAGGTGGCGCTAGTGGATCACACAATGAGCCATGTGTCATACAATAAAAGTCCTCCTTCCAAGCCCACTCATGCATGCCCAGCTCCCTGCTCCCGTATTTGTTGTGTGTCAAATTGTATTGCAATCCCTTTGGTTTAAAAATCCAACTGCAGGTCAATTAAATATCTATAGGAAGCAGTACAGTAAGTAGGGTGCTCATCTATCTGTGTTAAGTTCTAGAATTCTAAGTTGCCTTCTTTTGAAAATGTTTAGCCAAACATTTTCAAAATAACTTTCCTGGAAAACAGCTCAGCAAGGTATCTGCTTAAAAAAATATTTAAATAAAAAACGTCTCAGATTCCGAACACGTTTCCAGAGGGTCCTACATTGGAGTAATTTGCAAATTATACAAATGAAAGAATCCATATGCACACACATGCACATACAATTAGCGAGTGTATGTGCATGTATGTGTATATGCCTTTGCAGACTGCCCTACATGACATCATAATAAGTCTGGACCACTCGATTGGTTTCACAGGATTGGAAGGATGCCCTGGTGGTCCCCCTGTTTAAGAAGGGGGACCGTGCAGACTGTAACAACTACAGGGGCATCTCCCTCCTCAGTGTGCCGGGAAAGGTCCTGGCAAGCATTATTCAAGATCGCCTTGCCAGGCACGCTGAGGAGAGGCTTGCGGAGCCCCAATGTGGTTTCAGGAAAAGGCGGTCCTGCACAGATGCCTTATTTTCTGTCTATCTGCTAGAGCAGAAGTGTAGGAAATTCCAACAAGACCTACATCTCTGCTTTATTGACCTGGTCAAGGCATATGATAATATCAGTAAGCCTGACCTCTGGGTTGTTCTTCATGCTTTTGGAGTCCCCTACTCTCTGCTCACAATCATTACGGACCTTCATGATAGTGAGCAGGACCGGGTAAAACTACGTGGCCGGGAGTCGGAGCCATTCCATATTCACTTTGGGGTGCGACAGGGATTTCCTCTGGCTCCCACATTATTTAACATCTATTTCGACCATGTAGTTCATTAAGCCTTTGATCGCTGTACCAGAGGTATTTCCAACTGGTACATATATAATGGGAGGCTGATCGACGTCCAGGTCCGGTCAAGGGATGGCTCTCTATTGGTCAACCATGTTATGTATGCCGATGATCTGGTGATTGCTGCTCACTCAGAGGAGGAGTTGGAGGCGCAGCTGCTGAACCTGGAGCATGCCATGAAGAGGTGGGGCTTTACCATCAGCCCCACCAAAACTAAGCACCTGCCTGGGTATTTTGTACCATCAGACACTCCACCCCCATAACTCCCAATTGGTGATGGGGCAGTTGTGGAAATTGTGGAAAGTTTTACATACCTGGGCAGTGTGCTCATGACAGGCTGTGGTTTGACAGCAGAGTTCTTCGAATCAGTCGAGCGGAATTATCTTTTAATCGGCTGCGTAACGCTGTGTGGAAGCTACCTGTTGCTTCACACGAAGCTTCAGTTCTCTTGCGAAACGTGGACCTCCCATAATGAAATATCTTAGCGGGTTAGAAACCTTTTGGCTGGCCTGCCTACTATCCATCCCGAGTTTAACCAGACTGGATTGTGTGAGGAACTCACAAATCCTTGAAAGATCGGGATAAAGTCCCATCGGTGAGCTCCTCCAGCAGGCAAGGCTGCGTTGGCTGGGTCATGTAGCCCACATGCCCAGCCACCGCGTGCCTAAAGAGCTTTTGTTCGGCCAGATAGAGGGGGCTAAATGGGCGCGACACTGGCTGGAGAAGAGATGGAGTGATATGGTACAATAGGATGTGGAGCTGAGTGGACTTGGTGGTTGCTGTTATATGCCCTTGCATTTGTTTGCATGGTTTCTTCATAAGTCAATATTTGTGATGGTATGCCGTGGTTTGCGCTAGTTCCATGAGATTTGTTGCGGTGCTGTTTCATGCACAAACCATTCTGCTTGCAGGTTGGAGGAGCAGTGCGGGAGGTGACCGGCTTCCAGACCACGTTCCAGCACAAGCTGGAGGTGCAAGCAGGAGAACCCGACGGGTACTGTCTGCACCAGCACCGTGGTTACTACCACCCGCTGGCCGGCTTACCCAACTGCGTGCTCACGGACGGAGTGGTGAACTTCTTCATGGCGCACACGAGAAACGTGCGCCGGGTTGGATTCGACCCTCAACTCAACCGCGTGGCTCACACAGGCACGGACCCTCACGCACGCTGCATAAACACGATGAAATCAATGCCCCATGATCCGGAAATTGTCCGTTAATTTTGCGTTAAGTATACGTACATTTATACATGTACGGTTACATTTAAAGTAACAATTTCCCACAAATAATTCTGGGCTTATTAAAGGTAATGTTTGTTTTTGTAATGTTTCTGATGGAGCTAAAATTAGGATTTCATGAACATAAAATGTACCATTTGTGTGGGAAATGCCATTATGCTCCAATATTTTATTTTGGTTAATTCAACAAATATATAATTTTAATAACAATCAACTTTTTTCTATATGGTTAAATAAAAAAAATAAAAAATCTGTTGAAAACTATAAATGCACACGCAATTATGTTCCTCTTTGTTTCTCTGCATTTGCGGAACCCTAGAGTTTTTCATCGATGGGCTGGGTGAGCTTCGCGTGGGCTCATGCAGCGACATTTCGGTGAATCACGCTTCCAAAATCAAGCTGCCTTGGACTCAGGGGGACAGCGACCGCAAGTACAACGAGTTCCGCTACGCTAGCGGCGCAGACGGAGCCCTCAAGCGAATGCTCCGCTCCCTTTACTTCAAGAACCGCCTGAAGTGCTACAGCAAGGATTAATGTCTATTTTTAAGGCATCCCTCCAGGAACCTGGAGGAGCCTGGAGATATTAAAATGTTACCAATCGGTCCCTAAACCGACTGAACACCATATTTGGGGCATGTTTTTTACACGTAAGTTGTCTGCCTAAAAAAAAAACTGAAATCGTTGCTCTTATATACACTCAGCAGTCATAACTAAACACTCCAATGGAATAAGAGGATTATTTTTTGTCCACGAAACAGATGTGTGTTAAGCACAATGAGGACTTTGTTGAGGTTTTTGTGAGGGAAAGATACTTAGTGGAAAGAATCGCCATACAACCACCTAGTTTACTGGGCAATGGGGACAATATATTGGATTATTTTGACTAAAAGAACAATTTCGGATAAAAAAATGTGAATGTTAATGATGTGTTTAAATCTTTTACACCATTGGAACCTCCTTTGCCAGTAGCAAAATATGATAATTGTTTTTTTACCCTTTTATCTGGCAACAAAACTGACACCTTTTTTTTACAAGGAGTCGTGTTTGCATTGACCACAATGCCTGCGGTCGGAATGCAAACAAAAAACACAACTCTGATAATGTATGCACTGTACAATTTTCAAGGACAGTGCATACATTATCAGAGTTGTGTTTTTTGTTTGCATTCCGACCGCAGGTATTGTGGTCAATGCAAACATGACTCCTTGTAAAAAAGGTGTCAGTTTTGTTGCCAGATAAAAGGGTAAAAAACAATTATCGTGTTTAAATCTCTTTGTCTGAAGTGTGCATGTGAAAAAACACGTTTAGTGTGGCGTGTGTGAGGGGCAACTTTGCCCTGCTGCTTATGATGGAATTTTCACTGTTTATGTTGGGGACTCTTTTTCATAATGAACAAGTTAATAGCACATAAATAAAACTACTACTGTTTTGTAAAGCATGGTGAATATTTTTTCCTAACAGCTAAACATTTTTTTTACAAATGTGCATATACTTACGAGCAATTATAGTATTAATTCACTTTCTATATGGGAATATAATTTATGACTCGTTAAAATGATTAATTTGCTGCTTGAGATGACATTTAAAACTAAATGAAAGACAAAACACTGTATTGTTTTTGTTTATGAAGTGGTATATCAATATGAATCTTTATGCCAATATAATTCAATAAAAAATGTCAAGTGCTTTTAAAAAGTTTTATATCCCCACATTACCTTTGTGTGATTTAAGATGGTGGGTGGCTCTCCAATCAAAATATAAATCTTGGAGTCATTTTAGAGTTCAGGCCTATATTACTGTAATCAGTCTGGTTTGTCACAAAAGTGTCCTATATACAAGCATGAATCTCACCCCTCAATTTTTCATGAGCTTTTCCATTGATAGATCTACATTTTTAAGTGTAACGAAAGAGAATTATGAACTTAAGTAAATGTCAACTTGCTCACAATTTAACCATTAATATATATTAATTAACTGTAAATATTTGAAAGCAATTGACAGCCCACAGGAGCCCACCACCTATTGGTAAGGAGATGGTAAAAATCAGTGCCTGGCCAATGCTTTCTAAATAATGCTTTAATTGACATCTGGCAACCTGCCGAGGGGGACAATTCCCATTAAACCTTTACATGGTTCACATGGGTCCTCTGTCCGAGTTCCTCTCACTGCATAGCCCAGTGCCCGTGACCCTCTGCCATGTAGGCCCCAGTACCATCGCACCACCTGCACATTCGATCGATACAGTATGCCACAGATTAGAAGCTTCCAAACGTTCTTATATTACTCACAACATTTGAAAGAGCAACATATGTTAAAGTAACTGGGAGCCCACACGTGGCGAACTTTGTCTAAGGCCTTCATTGAAATTCCTCACACTATACAACATACGCACTCCTCAGGAGTCCCAGGCACACGTCACACACCCCTTATATATGTTTTCTGTCCCCAGATTTTTCCAGAAAGTTTCTCTAGCTCCTTATTTCATGAAAAATCCCTCTCCTGCAGTCCTCAGCCATTCCCCCTGCCTTCTTCCCAGTTGCGTTCCTGCCGCCTTTATATAATGTTTGATTAATTTGGGATGTCTCCGTGTTCGCACCCAACCCAACTTGTCCCAACACGACCCTTACGCACGTATGAAGTTACAGCTAAGGTACATAGGTTTTAAAGCTACACCTGATGTTATCTAAGTATTACGATAACGGAAAGCAATGCAATCATATGGATGGGAGAGATGACAGAAGCATTAATCCAAGATAGAAACGATGAGGGAGAGATTTTTGATTAAAAAAGGCTTTACCCTTTCTGGCAACAACACAGGAGGTGTTAAGATATTTAAACACCAAATAGTGTAGACACCTACTTCAAGGCATCAAGTCTGCATTCACCGCACATGCTTGTGGTAAAACATGCAAACAAACATACTTTGATAATATACGCATTGTCTTTTAAACTGATTGGACGACACCAGAGACAGCCTTCTTTATGACCTTGTCTCACCAGTATTAGACCAGCAAATGCCAAAAGTACAAAGGCAATGCAAATATCAGTGACTAACTCGGAGACGATAAGACTTGGAGGCACTTCTTTATTAACAAGCACCATCAGGGTTAACACCAGGGGCGGTTTCTTCATTAGGGCGATTGGGCGACGCACCACCAATCTCAGCCGTTACTGTGCCTCTGGATATAGTCCAATCAGCGTCATGTCACGTTCTGTGGAGTACCGCCTCTTTTTGGGCGATTTCACTCTGGCTGAGAATCGCCCCGTGTGGTCCCATAGACTTACATTCAAAGGCGTTTTTTTTCGAAAGGCGGGCGCTGCAATACATTCTCTATGGCTTCCGGGAGGGCTCGCACTAACGTGCTTACGTCATCATACGTAAGCACGTTTCAGTCAACAATGTTATTTGTCGCCACCTAGTGGAATCTTTAATAAAAGAAACTAAGTGGATTGTAATAATAGTGAGATAGAAACAAACAAGATGTATTGTAAGAGTCACTTTATTTTTCATTAATATTAAAGAAGTGAAGTTGCCTTTACATGCTTAAGCTGTTAATTTATCCATTGCATGGGTGGACCTTATCCTTATCAATCATCCAGACATTTGCCCCCCCTAAGAGATTTTGCAGGAGCCGCCACTGGTTAACACTCTTTATCAATTAGGCCGTCTATTGTCGGCGACGCTACTCAGCCAGGACAGTTGGTAGGCTGCCTGATGACGACGAGAAGGATGGTGAAGACAACGAGAAGAACGGTAATTAAGGACTTCAGCAGCACGACGGGGATTCCACTCCAACAACAAACCCCGAGGTCCCCTACAGAGGCCTCCCCTTATACTCTCAGCGTGGCCTCGCTCCGCCCCCAGCCACGCGCCCTTTCTGAAACCTACTATTGACCCCTGATAATTTTCAAAAGGGCGGATTGTTGTGTATAAACCCCCTTTTTAATTTTTTAATATTAATTTTTTTTTTAAGAATTATTCTGCCAACATATATAATTATTTATTTTTAATAGACACGGGGCAACTTGGGAACAAACACACTCACACACTCCCACAGATGCACGCATACCTCACCTCAAAGGGCTAGAGGGCATGAAAGAGGGCAATAAAGGTCATAAAAACTCCCCGAATTTCACACAAGAGGAACAAGGGAGGGGAGAATTGCAGGCGGGGGGTTAGAATGACATCCTTTCGTTAAAAAGCCTTACAAAACCAGGCACCACGGAGGAAGAGATAATTATATTCTTAACAAAGGAAATAGCATCGACAACAAAAAAAAACACAGACGGGTTTGAATCCTCATTGTTAATTCCATACGGACATTATGTACACTTGGTAGTTCGACACGGCCGGGCCGAAGCATCAAAGAATAATTATGGCTTCGGTCGCTCCAAAACAAAAATTCCTAGCCGGGATATCAGATTAAATAATCACAAGAAGTCAAATAATAAGTACGGAATTAAAGTGGATCTCCTAGAGGAGCTAAGGGCGGAGAAGTCTCTCATAATTAACCAAACGCAACACCCCATGAGAAGCGAGCAACACGGCCGTCTTTGTCTTTCCAAGAGGATCTCCACACGCAGGCACAAAGCCAGGAAATGGCCCCATAAAGATCGTAGCGCGCGGGCAACGACTCGAGAAAGGAAATTAATAAATAAAACACGTGCAGGGCGTTCCAACACGGACAGCAGGATTTGCACACGCGAGCAAATAACATTTCCATGGGAGATCGGGTCACGATGAAACATCGTGAACACGGTTTCGGCATAACTTGGGCATAATGGAACTAAGCACATTTCAACTTCCAAACCAAAACAACTTAAGCTGTGTGAGACAAAATATATGATCCCCGAGCAAGGGAGGGAATAATTAAGCTCGCTTAACGCGTAGGTTTTCACGACAAATATTATTCAGAAACAAAAACATGGATTAGAATATTTTTTTTATATAACTCGATGTGAACACAATCGTCGGTCTGGTTAATGGATAACTTAGGTGGCGCCGTCGCAAGGCCCCCACCCCTCCTTCCAGAATAATTACACAGCTGTGTCTTCAAAGCTAATAAACATATGGACTAACACACACGGACAAACACACACAGACGGACACGACACACACGGACGCACAACTTCACCCCCACAGGAAGGTTTTATGACAGCCTTTGAACAACTCGGGAAACTGAGTGGAATTTCCCGATATAAGCCGAGGAAAAATCCATTCAAAGCAGATCGTCAGGGGCTCTGGGCCCCATCTCGTCTCCGGGGCTACGGCCCCACCACAGATCGTCACGGGGCGTCGGCTCCACCTCCTCTCGTCACCGCCAACGAAGAAGTTTTTCGTCATCCAGAATGACGAGGTTCGCGGGGTAGCGACATGCAGCAACAAGCCGAGGTCTGAACCACCTGAGAAGAATCGCTACCCTGAGTCGCCGAGCTGCGAGTGAAGCCAACAATGACACCAACGTCCACCCTGCCACGAACGAAACATCGCTCCTCGTCAGAGTGACGACCAGCGATCAACCCGCAGGAAAGGCGGAGATCGCCAAGCGAGCAAAGCAGAGAGCGCGAAGCAGTGGAGAAAGCCTGATTGAACGGCTGTGAGGAGGAGGACAGCGCCATCGCATGCGCCGTGTGTTTGAGATGCACACCAACCCCCAGTGAGCACAGCCGCGTCGTCCAGAGCCACAAGCCAACACAGCCTGAAGCAAGGGCGAGTGTCCGTGTGAAGTTGGCAACGATCAAGGAGAGAGCCACAGCAGCAGCACGACCCGGGCGACACCGAGCGTCGTGCCAACTCGTCATCCAGCAGTAGAGGGAGAGAGAGCGCAAGAGCAGCACGACTCGGACGTCACCGGGCGTCACCGAGCGTCGTGCCAACTCGTCATCCAGCAGTGGAGAGAGAGAGAGAGAGCGCACAAGCAGAGATGTCCGAGTGTGGGAGCAGCAGGGGCTTTCTGCGGCCACGCCCAACCCAGAGAGGAACTTCGCTGGCGGCGGGTTGTATCCTCCCACACCACGCAAGCTAACGACACAACTCCCGGCTCTAAGAAATTTAATTAATATTACGAGGGGACAACGCACACACAGCACGCACACGAATAAGACTTTAAAAAAATATATATCTTTGCGTTTCAAAAAGGGTTGCCATTTCGAGGTGGTGCGTTCACTACCACCTGATTGTGCAAAGCAGTTGCTGCCGTCGAGTTACATGAATAAGAAATGTTTTAGTCATTCAATTTCGTTAATTGCATAATCTTGCCCATGAATTTATTGACGTATACTCGCTTTCGCATACTAGAGTGTCATGTGCTTGTTTAGAATTAAAATTGCTTAACACCAACTGTTCGAGTGCTTCTTTCCAAGTCCATGCAAAACTGTCTTATTCATACGAGCTGTTACCTGCGATGAGATATGAAAATGGAGACCTAAAATATCATAAGACACACTAGGATAATCGGTAAATGTTTAATCAATGATAATCGTGTTATCCTGATTGATATAACTCTGGATAAACGAAACTAAGCCTAATTAGCATAACTGCACACATTAACATAGGCGCAAGCATCCGCATAAATTACTACGATTATCTCCGTGATTATCATAATTTATGCATATAATCACATACATTATCATAATTTATGCATATAATTACACACATTAACATAATTAATGCTATTTGCGCATTTTTCGGAAAATTATTAATTTTTATTATTTTTATCAAAATTTCATAATCCAACATATACAACACCCCTCTCATGTATATCCTGTCCTGCTGACGTCAGGACTGCCGTGCGCCACAGATCCTTTTTCTTTCCAGCAGCCAGTGCTATGCCACTACATCTATAACACCTTTTGTGTTGTTGCCTTAGAAGGTAAAGCCTCTTCTTATTTTTTCATAATTTGATCATGGCAAAAAAGTCCCATAGAGATATTTTTAGAAACATTAACGGACATGTATTTATAGGAGGTATGAGAGAGATGATGGGAGACAGATGCACTCAGATGTGATTTGAAAAAATATGTTACAGAAGATGCCTTTCATAAAAAGCAGGAGATGAAGATATGATCAAAAGAGATAGCAGATATGTATTCAGATAACTTATAGATACTAGAGAGATGTACTGAAGAGAAATCTAAACTATAGACAAGAGATGTATTCAGAAAATATATGAAATGGAAGACAGATGATGTAGTACAGGGGAACTAGCACACGCGTAATGCACACACCAGATAAGTCGTAATGCACCAGGCTCCGATCGCCAATGACCCTCAACCCCAAGATTAACTTCAAAGGCTACCTCTTGAGCAAGACAGCGAAATAAACGTGATTGAGGGCTATTTATATATTTAACAACACACAAAACGTGCACTGTAAGTCGTCTGTTTTTTTTTATTTTACGCCCTGCACTGTTTGGTTGAGATATGTTTTATTGTCACTTACAGATTCGAACACACAAAACCTCTAAGCCATATCCAAACCACCAACTCAAAGAGCTGAGGAAACGTGACCACCTTAATAGGCAACAGGGAAACAAAGACACGACTGAAGACCGGGTTCATCCTCATTAGGACTCATTAGTACAGTCCAGCACCAGTCACGTGTGGTCAGGGGAGGCAGGAGAGGCAGAGCCTCATCTGTCATACTCCAATGAAAATATCTGTTACTTAAAAAAATATAAAGATTTTTCCACTGATCTGTGTTATAAATGTCATTTATGTATGATTCCAAATATTTTTATAGTCAAAATCGCCAAATTTGCGGAGCTCCACTGCAAATACAGGGAGAGACGAGAGGTGAGGCACCGACCAGCTCAGCTTCCCCTCTGATTGCACAACTTCTCAGAAACTGGATGGAGCGCAGGCAATAAGCGCGTGCCTGTTACTATTTCTCTACCTCCTCGTGGTGCCGGACGGCAACGTTGTGGTGGGCAGTGCCGTGGGGAGAGGGCCAATTTAGATTGGCCTTTCCCTTCATGGCGTTTGTAACCACCACATCAGCCAAATGGGGGCTCTGGACGGGTGCGAGGGGCTGGTAACCCCTCCACCTTCAATTAACTACCACTAAACTACGAGGTAAAACATTTGTAATGACAGGGTGACACCTGCTAGCCTGGAAAGGGAATCATGGGTACGGGCACGATTAAGTACCCACCAATCAGAGGAGGTGTATCTGGGGCAAAGGTAACAGGTGGGGTTAGCCGAGATACTCCGGGAACCTGATCGAAGGTTCCATGAGAGTACATAGCTGGAGGTGGGGCCTAGCCACGCCTGGGAGGATATAAGGAGGAGCGGACCCGGGGCTCGGGGCTCGTGTGTGGGGTTCCAGGGTCCTGGCTGCGTCGCTGCTCGCCGACATCTCTCTCCATTGTCCGGCCACGTGGAAGATCTCTTGCGTGGTTTCCATCGCCGTCATTGTCACGCCGCCAGCCAGCGGCGTAGCCGAGTTGATTATCAGAATCTTTATTTAGACTGAAGGAATACGATGAGCTATGAAGCTCTTTTTTTCTACAGATGTCCGGTATGGGCGGGTCAGCAATCAGACTAAGGTCAAGTCCATGACACATGCAGGGACTCGTATGGCGTGGGACGAGAGTAGATTAGTTCTGGTTGACACAAATTGCAATTGGGCACGAATGTTTACTTTGTGGTGACAAGAGGCAGAACGAGACTAGCAGCACAGAAAACACAGTTGGAAGGAGACGGCGAATAGGAAAAGACAGTACAAACGAGACAGATATAATGCACAGTACACAATAAAAACACAAGACAAAGTGTGCAACAAACAGGGCAGTAAAACGTATAAACCCAGTTACAAACGAGGCAGTTAGTGCCAAGGGGTGACCATACAGATTTCACCAACAGTACAAACGAGACCGACAATTAAAACGAGGCAGTACACACGATACCGACAATGCAGACGAGACAAGACAGTATAGACAATATGTACAGACAATGAGGCAGTACAGAGAGGTGGTATATACAAGGAGGGACCGTATGAACAATGCGACAGTACAGACGGGACAATAATAGGCAGTACAGGTGAGACAAGAAGAGACATGTCAGAGTGGGCATTACAGATATGACAGAGTGCAGAGGAGACGGTATCAACAAGCAGAGACGGTAGAGAGGGTGTCGGGTCGAGACAGGCGAGCGAAGGCAGAAGATGAGTGAGGGTGATGGGACCACGCTGAGTGATCGGCTGTGTGTGTAGCCAGTAGAGGTGTTAATACCTAGAGTTATACTCAGTGTGAGGAAGGACAAGTGTTGGCCTGTGTTTTGCCCAGTGTGAGTAATAAAGAAGTACCCTCTACACGATGTGTCGCGGAAGTCGCTCATTACACATTTATTAAGCTTGTGCCGGAGGCCCCAGGGGGACAGGCATCTATGACATCTCCTGGCCAAAACCCCATTTGGCGGAGCCAGGAGACTGAATCCTTACCCTCGGGGCTCCTCCAGAAATAACAAAAAACCACGACGTGTGGCCATGTGGAATGTTCGAACGCTCACTGCGGAGGAGAGGCTACCAATCCTCTGTCGGGAGCTAGACCGGTACCGCCTAGATCTCTGTGGTATTATGGAGGTCTGGTGGACCGGCTTTGGCTCCAGCCACCATGAGGGGTGGACAGTCCTCTACTCGGGGCAGGAGACTGCCAAACAACAGGGAGTCGCTCTTCTGAACAAAGGAATGAAGGGGGTTTGGGAGCGTGGCGGTGAGTTGTGGGAAGCTGTAAGCCCCAGGCTACTTTGGGCTCGCCTTCCCATCAACCAGAGGCGAGGAGTGGTCGTCATGGTTACTTATGCCCCCACCGAAGACGAACATCCGTGGAGGGATGCAGGCAAGGCCGATGAGTCAGATGGCTTCTATGACCTCCTGTCACAGGTGCTAGCTAAAGTGGCCCCTCAGGATAGAGTCATCCTGTTGGGTGACTTCAATGCCCGAGTTGGTCATGATGCTGGTACCTGGTCTGGAGTGATTGAAGGGCATGGGCCAGATCAGCTTAATAACAACGGCAGGAGGCTGCTCGATTTTTGTGCAGCCCATGGGCTTGTAATTACCAACACGCTGTTCCGGCATCGGCGCATCCACACAACATCATGGATGTGTGGTGGTCATGTTGACACACACGTGCCACAACCAAGGGTAGAGGTAGAAACCGGTTCGGACCGGTCGGGCCAACGGCGGTTGGAACCCCTCTGAGGGGAGGGGGCTGGGGGAAGCTACGATCCCCCAGAACCCCGCCCCTCAGGGAGAAAGAGTATATATAGCGGGTCCCTGAGAGCGCGAGTCAGTTCGCCTCAAGCAGAAGCCAGAAGACGCCTGGAGAAGAAGACCCTGGACCCCAAGCCACCGACGTCCTTCTAAGGGCCGGGGCTCAGTGCAGTGCCAGTGGTCGAGAGGTTAGGACCCTGAGGTTCCCTCGGCCTGATGTCCAGGTCTGGACGGACCAGTGGTCGGGGACCCACCGGGCCAGCGGTGGGTCAGCCTCCCCTAGGTCTAGCCAGCCGGAGGGCTAGACGAGTCAGAGTGTTAGGTACGATAGCCCGGAGGCTGTACCTCCCCAGGTTGTGGGTGGAAGGGGCCATTATCCCTTTGTGTTAAGGCTTAAGTGTAATCTGTTTATAGTATAATAAACCGTGTTGCCTCTACGACGACTCCGAACATTACAGATGCATGCCTGATCCAAGCAAGAACATATGCTGGACTACATAGTGACAGAACAGCGGATGCAGGCCCATATCCTTGACACCAGGACCTACCATGAAACTGATCTGCCCACTGACCATCGACTTGTCATCTGTAAGATGCACATGCCATTCGTCCACTCCGGTGGTGGGTATACACCCAGGACCCCATTCAAACCCTTAGTGCCATGGTCTCAGCTAGCTGATGAAAGTTGCAAGCGAGAATTTCATCATCGCTTGCGGCTGGGGTTGGCATCGTCCCCGACTCCTCCTGATGTCGAGGGGAAATGGGCGAGGTTAAAGACTGTGGCTCATGCAGCCACAATGGCTGCTTTGGGTACACGGTCCAGGCCTCCCCAGAGACCTTGCCTGACAGAGGAAGTGTTCAGGCTGGCTGAGAAAAAGCGACAGCCCACTCTCATCAGCTACAGCATCCCACATTGGAGAATGAGGAAGCTTACCGCAGCCTTCGTTCGGAGGTTCGGAGAGCCTTGAGGTGCTGCAAGGATGGGTGGTGGTCGCGGGTTGCTGAGGAGATGGAGTCTGCCTCAATGGCCCGCGATCACAAATCGAACTTTAATTCCATCAAAAAAGTAACCTGCAGCACCACACCTATTACCATCATTCGGGGAAAAAACGGTGATCCAATCTCCTACCCCCAAGAACAGGTTGGCAGATTTGCTGAGCATTTCTGTGAGGTCCTGGGGAAGGGGAAATCCATCAGCCTGGAAAACAACGTGACACAAAGTGGGGATGACCCTCCCGAGGCTGTGGTGCCACCCCCTGTGAGTGGCTGACTGAGGTGCCATCTGTTGAGGAAGTACTGAAGGCGATCCGGAGTCTGAGACCAGGAAAGGCACCGGGCAGAGATGATCTCCCAAGCGAAATGCTGAGGGAGGCTGGCATTTGTGCACAGACTGCCATACATGACATCATAACAACCGCCTGGACCACTGGACGGGTTACGCAGGATTGGAAGGATGCCCTGGTGATCCCCCTCTTTAAGAAGGGGGACCACACAGACTGTAATAACTACAGGGGCATCTCACTCCTCAGTGTTCCGGGAAAGGTCCTGGCAAGGATTATTCATCATCGCCTTGCTGGGCACGCTGAGGAGAAGCTTCCGTAGCCCCAATGTTGTTTCAGGAAAGGGCGGTCCTGCACAGATGCCATATTTTATGTCTGTCTGCTACAGCAGAGGTGTAGGGAATTCCAACAAGACCTACATCTCTGCTTTATTGACCTGGTCAAGGCCTATGATACCATCAGTAGGCCTGGGCTCTGGGTTGTTCTTCGTACTTTCAGAGTCCCTGACACTCTGCTCACAATCATTAAGGACCTTCATGATGGTGAGTGGGCCTGGGTAAAACTACGTGGCTGGGAGTCGGAGCCATTCCCTGTACACCTTGGGGTGCAACAGGGATGTCCTCTGGCTCCCACATTATTTAATATCTATTTCGACCACATAGTTCGTGAAGCCTTCAATAGCTGTACCGGAGGAATTTCCATCCGGTACAGATACAATGGGAGGCTGATCGATGCCCGGGTGCGGTCAAGGGATGGCTCCCTATTGCTCAACCATGTTATGTATGCCAATGATCTGGTGATTGCTGCTCACTCAGAGGAGGAGTTAGAGGCACTGCTGCTGAACCTGGAGTTTGCCACTAAGAGATGGGGCCTTACCATCAGTCCCACCAAAACTAAGCACCTGCCTGGGTATTTTGTACCACTGGACAATCCACCCACACAACTCCCAATTAATGATAGGGCAGTTGTGGAGAGAGTGGAGAGTTTCCCATACCTGGGCAGTGTGCTCATAACCGGCTACAGTTTAACAGCAGAGGTCTCACTCCAAATCAGTCGAGCGGCATTATATTTTCATCGGTTGCATAACGCTGTGTGGAAGCTACCTGGTCTGTCGCTCCGCACAAAGCTTCAGGTCTTCTCGGCCCCAGTCATTCCCTCCCTTCTCTACGCTTGCTAAACATGGACCCCCCCTAATGGAATATCTTCGCCGGTTAGAAACATTTAGGCTGGCCTGCCTACGATCCATCCTAGGTTTAACCAGGCTAGAGTGTGTGAGGACCTCACAAATCCTTGAAAGATCTGGACAAAGTCCGGATAAAAACACAATTTACACATTGGGAAATTATATTATTAAAGGTGGATGACGATCAAAATGATTAAATAATGAGATAAGTGCAGTCTACAGTGCTCTGGGAAAACTGAACATTTAAATGTAAAGTTAGTTACAAATGTGCCTTAAGAAGAATGATTATATCAGTGTATATTATTTGCTATTTCATATGGATCAGAAACATGGACACTGACCCAACAATTGAACAAAGCTGAAAAGTGTGCTAAGAAGCATGGGTACTTCCAATCGTCATGAATACAAAATAGCACGACGAACTTGCAGGAATGAACTGTAACTTGTAGAATGTATTTGATGGTTTTACAGTTTCCCTTGTAAGAGAGACAAATTGTATTGATTGTACAATCATTACTGAATGCAGGGCGTACAGGTATTAGCCATGTAGATGCTGGGAAATATCACTCACGTTGTGTCAACACTTTGCCCAATTGAGCGTGCTGCAGTACTCGTGTAGTGTAAGCGGAGCGGGAGACAAGGTTCTTGAGGAGGCACCTTTTTTATTCAACACTTCAACATCACAGGTTCGCCCTTACTTCTCCCAAGTTGTCGAGCCTAGCCTAGACACAACCCTGACCATGTTATACCGATGGCGCCGACCAGGACAGCCAACAACTATCCGACCACGCAATATCTAGCGAAGACGGAAGCGACGAAGGCGGTGAAGACGACAGCGACGACGAGACGAGTCCACTTCCCAGAACCGGCAGCCCTGAGCACCCACTCTCTGCTGCTTTTAAGCTACCCGGTGCGGCCTGGCTCCGCCCTGGCCGCGCCTCCCTTCTCGAACCCACTAGCGGGTTCTTGGGGCTTCCAGGCGGGGTCTTCTATGAACCTTGCCCCAGTTTCTCCACCCTACCGACACATGCGTATATGCTCACCTGCGTGTGTACTGCTTATCCACCGCATTTGCGGTTGCTGCACAACAGACCACGTTATTACACTACATCACCCCCCCCCTCCCCTTGTTAAAAAAACTAGCCGTCCTGACTGATATCCTGCAACAGCAAGTGGGAGGACAGGCAGAGCAACCCCCCAACGTCGAGGAACACCATCGACACCAATTTTTTTTTTGCCACAAACCAACCCCCCCCCCCCCCCCAAAAAAAAAAAAAACCTGGTCGCAACCCTTCCCATGACCGCGCAGCACAACCGCGGCACTTCCCGCAAACCGTCACCAAACAACACAACCATGGCGCCCCCTGCGAACCGACACCATGTAGCACAATCGCGGGCAAAGAACCCTGTCAGGGACCGGACAACCACGACGCCCCTGCACAAACCGAGAACGCAACCCAATTCACCCCCTCCGAGTCCGCTTTATCTGGACATAGTTCGCGTGAGCTGGTCCTTGATACTGGTCACCCCAACCTTGGCAGGGTCTTGCGTCGATTGGGATTCCAAGGAACGGGAACGAAACACTGGCCTAAAGGCGCCATCCATTTAGTACGTATGCAAAAATCTGTCAAAACTTGACCCCTCCTTGTACGCACTCGTACTTTTTACACCACCCCCCCCCCCACACCTGCGTATGTACGCTTGACACCCCCCCCCCCCTCCCAAAGCCGATAGAAAGGCCGATAATTAATCCACGCAGAAATGATCAAGGATTAATAATATTAACGTGTTTAAGCAAACAGATAGTCCACCGCCGGCTGCATAATTATTATCGAGGTTTCACCCCCCCCCTTCCCGTTTTCTATGCGTATGTACATTGTCAGTAGACCCCCCATACGCAAACTTACGCATTTGGGTTAACCCCCGTCCCCCCTCCATGCGTAGTACTAGATGGATGGCCCCAAAGGGCGTGGGGCCCTTCTGTGGATTCCCCGGTCTCGGAAGATATCAGACCTGTAAACGTGAGACAAACTTCCGATAGTTAAGTAAAGGTGAGACACCCTGTCCATGCAATGATGAATTATCCTGTGCTGAAAATGCTACGTTATTTTCAACTCAGCGTCAAAATACTTTACGGCCAGTCCCTGCATTACGAACGGGTTCTGTTCCTGAGGCCCGTTCATTAGGTCTACTGAGTCGACACACTAATTGCACGCAAGCCCCACTTAGATAACAAATTCCGTGACAAAACTGTTCCAATACAACTTGCAAATTCCTGCTCGCACTAGGCAAACGAACCGGCCAACTGTTTTGGCTGGAGCCATCCACCTGGTGCGGTGTGTAAACATCGCCACTATGGAGACAAAGGCGGTCGGGCGTGGTGCTAGCCACCCACCTCGTGTTACCATTCTGGCCTTCATAAGTGGTCGTTAACAGCACTTGCCCCAACAGTCTGTTAAGGCTAAACAGGGGATCTTTGTCTTTGCACGCGCGTGTGTGTGATTATCTTTTGTGTATGTGTGTCAGGAGCGCTAGTGTCGTCGTTCACGTTATGCTGCGCTACGAACCCGGCGAGCCGAGTTCGATTCCCCCACACGCCCAACCCCAGTAAACGATATATAAACCGCTCGATTCAGCCTAAAATTAGTACATAATGTGGTGTGTAAACATCGCCACTATGGAGGCAAAGGCGGTCGGCCGTGGTGATAGTCGCCCACCCCATATGTGCCGTTCTGCCCTTCATAGGTGCTCGCAAACAGCACTTGCCCCAGCAGTCTGTTTAGGTTATACGGGGGGGGGGGGGGGCTATCACTGTGGTTCTTCATGTTTGGCGTTACATTTGACGTTTTCTTTTTTGTTCAATTATTATTCGTATTTTTCACGTTATAAAAAGTTGTTCAAGAGTGCAATATTTTGGGGCTGAAATGTACCCCTCAGCTGTTAACATGCAGATCAATAGGAAAAAAAACTTATCCCGCTCGTTAAGCGAGGCACGCCTGGAGTGCTCCAATCCTGACGTGTGTGGGGTTCACCTGCAGGGGACGTAGGCAACTTTTCCGGTCTTGCCTGCCTCGCCAGCCTTTCAAGATTTTAAATGTTTACTTTGTCGGGTGATATTTATTTTTCCTTTACGTACATCGACCTTAGATCCTTTTTTTATTTAAATTCTGTTATCTTTAAAACCCTGTTCTTGCCTGCAGCCTGCTCTCACCTGCTCACACGCTCAGCCTGCTTCTCCTGACCAAGTCATCTAACGTACAGTATTGCATACATTCACACATACATCTACATATGAATCCTAATTCTACATTTACACACATCCACTCACTCAAACATACATCTTCACTCGTGTATATGTGCACACTTACACCCTTATGTACGGTATACATACACACATTTGCATTTACATCGGTACGGATTTTTTACACATATATAGTAAAAACACATTTATACCTCGATCACTGCCCCCCCCCCCACCACAGTGCTTAGTTTGTCTCCCTCACCACTGTTAACCCAGTGGTGAATGGTGTATGAACCAGTCCTGAGCCCCCACCTTCCCTCACATGTGGTCCGTATTACCTCCATCGCCACAGCTGGACTGTGGCCCGGTAGTGAGTGGTGCCTGAACCTTACCTAGACCAGTCTAGACCCCCCCATCCCTCTACATCTCCCCCAGCTTTGCTTGTTTGTGTAAATATTTTCTCCCCATATGCTCTAATACAGGGGTCAGCAACCAAAATAACAAGAGCCATATTTTTTCGAATTCGGCAAGCATCAGAGCTCTCTCTAGTCGAAGTACTTGCACGAGCAGTGACCGAAACAATTAGTGATTTAAGTAAACTCTGGACCTGTTTCGACCGTCTGTGTCTCATCAGCAAAGCATACAAATCATTTAAAAACACCGTCTCTCCATATTTTACGCCTTTATCCTAAAAATCCCAATTGCTTAACACAACGTGCAGATGTAGGCTCATCTGTGATTAATCATTGCTCTCCACGTCTTACGTTTCTTAGAGGTTTAACCCAATTGAGTGGCTCCGGTGAGAAGAGAACAGAAATTAGGGAAATCACTTCAATCACAATCATTACAATGTCCTCACCGTTTAGCTGACGTGTATTACAGCACGCGGATTGCTTCCCAGGTTTAATTTGCAATACACCTATTTCTGAATGCTATGTTTTGTTTGCACAAGCACAAATAACAAAAACTCAACACAAGGACACTTCTCTAAAAGCAAAACAAATCAGCATAGAAGTCAACAACACTTCTCTAACAGCAAAAAAAGCATAAAACTCAGTGTGTTAAGTTTTTGTTTATGAACAATGCAAACTAATGCTGTTATATAATATATATAATAAAACATCACACAATACCTTCCAATGTCTGTCTCCACATACCAAATCAAAGTATATTTTACACATCCCATCGGCCGCACAGCCTTCTGTCATACGTCACGATTTTAATTCTTCATTTGAAGTTTTCGTGACTGCAAGGATAGTCAGGTAGGTATAAAATAAAATAAATTAAATCACGACGTTTTGGGCGCAACACAAGCGTCCGCCATCAGGTGGGACAACCACAGCAAGAAACAATTGCTGAAGTGTGAAAAATGGCTGCCGTGACAAGAGGCTATATAGGTAAGAGAGGGGGAGGAGCAAGGGAGGAGAGATAGAGAGGGGGGTGTGGGGTAGGGGAAGTGGAGCACTGCTAGAGCATTTAGAGGACGAGCAGACAAAATACTGGGGGGAGGGGGGGGGGGAAGTGGGCGGGGCTGGGAGTGGGAGGCTGAAGAAACTGGAGATGCGGATATGAAGGCAACACCATAAAGCAGTTAAGGTTTTACCTGGTTAATAACGTCCTTCAATTGATTGCTCAATTTGTATCAATCTTCTCGGTTGAAGTGATGTCTATGTTTATATATCGGGATAGCTTCATGAACAAACCTTTGATAGTAGCCCAAAGGTTTGCAGAGTACCTTGGTCTCGAAAAAAACCAATATCACGAGAGCCCACAGCGTTATAACAATGGTTAGCTACGGCAGAGGAATTGGTTCTGCCATGTTTCAGATCTGCCTTGTGTTCGCGAACACGGTCCGAGATATATTGTTTCGTTTCTCCAATGTAACAGCCACCACAGGTGCAACTTAGTTTGTAGACTCCAGGATATTGAATGACATCCTTCACAGATGGGATTAGATCACGGATTTTGTGTACTGTATTGAATCGGATCTGGATCTTGTGTTTGGAAATCTTTTTGGTAACACCTGCTATGTATGGTAACGTGATGGTTTTGATCGGCATTTCTGGGGGTTGTTTCTCTATGGTTGGAGAAACAGCTTTACGAATATTGCGGTCCGAGTACCCATTCATCTTGAGGGCCTGGTGTACGTGTTCCAGTTCACTGGCTAGGTGGTGTTGGTCAGAAATGCAGTGGGCCCTATGGTGTAGTGTTTTGATGAGTGAATTATTTTGTGCTGGATGGTGGTGGGAATCAGGTTTCAGATAGGAATCTATGTGGGTGGCTTTCCTGTAGAGAGTGTCCAAACGAGCCATCAGGTCTCTTCTCAAACAAAACATCCAGGAATGGTAGCTTACCATCCTTCTCTACTTCCATGGTGAATTTGATGGATGGGTGTATGGAATGAATGTAAAGTGTCTTCTACATATCTCTTCCACAAGGAAGGACGTAGGGTGGATGTCTGGATGGCATCTGTTTCAAATTTATCCATGAAAACATTCGCTATCACTGGTGATAAGGGGGAACCCATGGGGGTACCTACATTTTGTTTGCCAAAAGTATCATTCAGGTGAAGTAAGTATTGGTAAGGCAGTGCCTAACCAGAGTAGGAACATCAGGATTCAGTCCATGTTGGACTAAATCTTCATTTATTGCTAAGGTGTCAGGCACAGGAACCTTGGTTAACAGAGAAACTACATCAAAGCTGACGATAAAATGATCTGGGGACAGTGAAATGCCCGTGATTAGAGAGACCAAGTGAGCTGAGTTACCTACCTCATCAAAACCCTACACCATAGGGCCCACTGCATTTCTGACCAACACCACCTAGCCAGTGAACTGGAACACGTACACCAGGCCCTCAAGATGAATGGGTACTCGGACCGCATTATTCGCAAAGCTGTTTAACTAACCATGGAGAAACAACCCCCTTAGATGCCGATCAAAACCATCACGTTTCTATAAATAGCAGGTGTTACCAAAAATATTTCCAAAATCTTAAACAAACACAATATCCAGGTCCGATTCAATACAGTACACAAAATCCGTGATCTAATCCCACATGTGAAGGATGTCATTCCCTATCATGCAATATCCTGGATTCTACAAACTAATTATAGATTTGAAGTTTATCTATCGGCTTAACTCATGCTAATCCCGTACTCGACCGTCCACACGGCCTGCCGTATGCCCCCCCCCGACCCCTTGGCTCCTCCCCCCCCCCTAACACCCTATATAAACACGTTGTCTCTTAATAACTCTCTTTATACGCCTCAGTAAGTTTGCTGGAGCAGTCAACACCTGATGACGGTTGCTTGTGTTGCTTCCGAAGCGTCGTGATGTAATTTATTTGTTTTCATATTAATTTATTTTATATTTTTTACCTACATGACTTTACCGCAAAAAAACAAAGAGTATCTACAAACAAAGTTGCACCTGTGGTGGCTGTTACATTGGGGAAACGAAACGACATATCTTGGATCGTGTTCACGAACACAAGGCAGATCTGAAACACGGCAGAACCAATTCCTCTGCCGTAGCTGACCATTGTTATAACGCTGTGGGCTCTCATGATATTCTTTTTTCCGAGAACAAGGTACTCTGCAAACGTTCAGGCTACTATCAAAGGTTTGTTCATGAAGCCATCCAGATATATAAACATAGACATAACTTCAACCGAGAAGATTGATACAAATTGAGCAATCAATGGAAGGATGTTATTAACCAGGTAAAACCTTAACTGCTTGATGGTGTTGCCTTCATATCCACATCTCCAGTTTCTTCAGCCTCCCGCTCCCAGCCCCACCCACTGCCCCCGGCATTTTGTCTGCTCGTCCTCTAAATGCTCTAGCAGTGCTCCACTTCCCCTATCCCACACCCCCCTCTCTATCTCTCCTCTCTTGCTCCTCCCCCCTCTCTTACCTATATAGCCTCTTGTCACGGCAGCTCTTTTTCCTACTTCAGCAATTGTTTCTTGCTGTGGTTTCCCACCTGATGACGGATGCTGGTGTTGCGCCCGAAACGTCGAGATTTAATTTATTTTATTTGATACCTACGTGACTTTTACCGAAAGAACCAAAGAGTATTTTAATTCTTGTTTAACCCCTCCTCCACGTGTAGCATGAAGATGAAGAAGTTCACGCTCTTGAGCATGCTCGCCGTCGTGGCACTGTTGTCTGTCATCTTCTTCTCCACGCCGAGTGTGTACAAGTATTTGCACCTTGCCAAGTTGCTGAGCGTGAAGTCTCCGGAATTTACCGGACAGCGGTGGTACGAGCAGGCGTTCTCAATGAACCTCTCGGACTATGCCCAGCTGTTCCCTAACGACACGCAAGTTCACTACCGCCTCAAGCCCAGCGTGCAGCGGTGAGGGTTAATTCCGTAGCCAAGGGTGGTTGCAGGCAGGGCAGCTGTCCTTGGAGGCAACTTCCGATAGGTGCATCACCCGAACGTGGAAGCTGAATTCTTGGGAACAAAACAAGCAGTTGCAACTGGCCACACGGTGGGGACGAAGGGAGAGTGAGTGAGGGGGGCTTGTGGCAAAAATATCTAGCTACGACTCCAGGCATTGTGACGGTGAAGCTAATCACACTTCCACTCAATTTCCGAGGAGGAAACTTAAGTCAACAAGTTATGCCGAGATGGTCTTTTCACCTGGCAGTTACGGCAACATCCATCGTTTTGATATAAAGTGTGTGCTTGTGAAAAGGCCCAATAATTAGTATCAGGGCGGTCAGGGCTCCACCTCGGGTCTCATGATTTCACATCACATGTGTAGGTGAGAACTTGATAGGTGAGTTGCAGCATGTCTAACACACCTTACAGTAATGCGTGAAGTAAACATTACATACAGATAACTTTAAGTTATAGAAAACATATTAACAAAATAGAGAACATTTGACAAAGTAGCTGTTACAAGTGGAGTGTCAGCGGAGTGGGAGACAAGGCTTTAAAGGAGCACGTTTATTAACACCTTCACAGGTTCGCCCATGCACTCTCCCTAGTCATCTAGCCTAGCCTTAACACAACCCTGACCGTGTAACACCGATGGCACCAACCGAGACAGCCAACAACTATCCGGCCATGCAATATCTAGTGAAGACGGCAGCGACGAACGCAGCGAAGACGACAGTGACATCGAGATGAGTTTACTCCCAGAACCAGCAGCCACGAGCTCCCGCTCTCAGCTGCTTTTATGCTTCCCAGCGTGGCCTGGCTCCGCCCTGACCACACCTCCCTTCTCGAACCCACTAGCAGGTTCCCGAGGCTTCCAGATGGGGTCTACCATGACCCTTCCCCCAGTTCCTCTGCCCTGCCGACACACCCGTGTATATGCTCACCAACGTGTGTACTGTTCGTCCACCGCAGTGGCCGTTGCTGGACAACAGTCGGCGCTATTACACTACACAAGGATGAAACTAATTTTCATTGCTGAAATCATCAATATAATTGCCAGATTTCTAAATTAGAAATTATTTGAAATATGATTAACACCAGTTAATGCTCGACTAGCAGAATTAGCATATGATGGCGCATGTGGTGTCATGTGCAATTGTGTGCCACGTTGGTCAAACAATATGACAGATCAGTCTTCCACCAAATTAAATAGATGAAAGTGGGTGAACACTGATGACACATTAATATGTTCTCATTACAAACGTTAATAAACAAACCACGTGCAAGTCACATGCACTTGAAAACCAGGAGATGGAGTGTGCTGTAGAGGCCGACCGAAATTCGGTTTCGGTTTCAGCGCCGAAAGTTGGAAAATGGCCTCTTTCGGCATACTTTCGGTTTCGGCCGAAAGTCAATTTTTTACTTTCGGTCTGGTTTCGGCCGAAACTGATATTGACCTTCGGTCATCATTCGTCAACCGAAGATCTATTTTTAGAATATAACGCTAGTGCTACATCTATCACTCTGCCTATCGGCTGGTCAGTCGGCGCTAGGCAATCCTATGCGATAGGCTGCAAACACACACACATGTCAGAGGCAGCAGCTTGGGAGCGAGGTTACAGCCGCAACCATGGTCTGCTAGTGTATATACGACCGGTCAACAGACAGCAGCATGTCTGGCTGAATGCGGAAAAACTGCTGTTTCTTAACTACAACATTCATTTGTTTGGATATAATTACTAAGTAAGTAACACCTAAAGATTTGATATTTAGCGACTCTTACTGCAGGCTCTGAATAATTCTGAATGATTAGTTCTAGATTTATTTTTAATTTAAATAGCATTGCATCATGACATATTTCATAAATCTTGTGTTCGGTAACTTCGGTTATATACCTTTCTGTTTCGGTCTCGGCCGAAAGTGTAGTTAAACTTTCGGTTTCGGCTTCGGTTTCGGCCGAAAGTGTAGTTAAACTTTCGGTTTAAGCTTCGGTTTCGGCCGAAAGTCTAGTTAAACTTTCGGTTTCGGCTTCGGTTTCAGCCGAAAGTCAATTTTTTTTTATTTCGGTCTGGTTTTGGATTCGGCCGAAACCAGAAATTTAGTTTCGGTCGGCCTCTAGTGTGCTGTGCAAGCAAACTGACACCATGGGTCCACTAGTCTTTGGTGTAATGTTTGGACACGTGAATGTGGGAATCGGTCATCGTGTCCCAAGTGAGTAATGGCATGGTGGTGGTGTGCAGGCTACTGTCTGTTGGTTCGTGCTCCTGTGAAGGTCAGAATGCCATAGAACTAGAAAAATGGTTCTCGCCCTCCGAAGTTGAGGGCACACGCCGGAGGAGACAGAAGGAAATGCAAGAATTCTTACAGAGGTATGCTGCAATGTGACATCTTCCAACCCCTACCATCCCCTCTGGTTTTGAACTTTCATCTTTATTTTTCTTTTCAATTTTTCAAGTAGCCTCGAGACCTCTCTACAAACATTATTACTTCCAGAACTTTACTTCACTGATATCTTCATTAAAACAAACACATAGCAACATTCAGCTGCTAGACCACCCAGATTTTATGGCCTTCCAAAAATCCACAAAGTAGGTACCCCGCTCCGTCCTATCGTCTCCACCCTTATCTCACCCACCTACAAACTGGCCCGATTTCTGTCTGAGACCCTGCTTCCTTTCAAGGGCAAGTCCACCTCAGCTGTACTAACTCAACTCACTTGGTTTCTCTAATCAAGCACATCTCATTGTCTCCAGATGATTTGCTTGTCAGTTTTTATGTAATCTCTCTGTTCACCAATGCACTGGTACCTGACACCATTGCAATCATTGAAGACTTGGTCCAACAAGGACTGAATCCAGATGTACCAACTTTGGTAAGGCACTGCCTTACCAACACATACTTCACCTGGAATGGTACATTCTACAAACAAAATTAGGGTACCCCAATGGGTTCTCCCTTATCGCCAGTGGTAGTTAATGTTTTCATGGGGAAATTTGAGACAGATGCCATCCAGACATCCACCCTACGTCCTTCCTTGTGGAAGAGGAACGTAGATGACACGTTCGTCGTCTGGCCACATAGCCTGCCAGCACTGAACCAATTTCTCAACCACATCAATTCCATACACCCGTCTATCAAATTCACCATGGAAGTGGAAAAGGATGGCAAGCTACCATTCCTGGATGCTTTGATTGAGAAGAGACCTGCTGGCTCGTTGGGACATTCGGTCTACAGGAAAGCCACCCACACGTATGCCTATCTCAAGCCTGACACCCACCACCATCCAGCGCAGAAGAATTCCCTCATTAAACACTACACCATAGGGCCTGTTGCATCTCCGACAAGCACCACCTAGCCAGTGAGTTGGAGCACGTACACCAAGCCCTCAGGATGAACGGATACTCAGACCGTACAATCCGCAAAGCTGTCTCCCCAGCCATGGGGAGACAACCTTCTGAGGATCCAACCAAAACCATCACTTTACCATACATAGCAAAGTTAACCAAAAATATTTCAAAAATCTTAAACACAAGATCCAGGTTCGTTGCAACACAGTATACAAAATCCGTGATTTAATCCCATCTGTAAAGGATGTGATTCCTGACATGTAATACTCTGATGTCTACAAACTGAGTTGTGGTTGCGGCAGCAGTTACTTTGGGGAAATGGAATGACATGTCTCGGACCGCATTCGTGAACACAAGGCAGATCTGAAACACGGTTGGACCAATACTTTTGCCATTGCTGATCATTGTTTTAATGCTGTGGGCTCACACGAAATAGAGTTTTCCAAGACGGAGGTACTCTGCAAACCTACCGGCTACCTTCAGAGATTTGTTCATGATGCCATCCAGATGTATAAACACAGACAACTTCAACCGAGAAGATGTGTACAAACTGAACGATCATTGGAAGGACGTTAATAACCAGATAAAGTCTTAATTGACTGTGATGTTTCCATCCTACCTGCCTATGTCAGCTGTTATTTCCGACTCTCTGTCTCTCTCTATATCCCTCTCTCTTAGATCTCACATGCTCACATGTCCTTTGCATTGCACTCTCATGCTCACATGCCCTACAGTTCATCTCTCACAATCGCAGGACGTTATTAACCAGGTAAAGTCATAACTCGCTGTGATGCTTCTATCCTTCCTGCCATTTGGCTGTTATCTCCGACTCTCTGAGTTGCATTGCCCTGTCGGATGCCTTTGCATTAACGGGCTGGGGTCTGACTAACATGACCACTTCTGCTCCATTAGCCTCGATGTATCGTTGGTTCTTACTGTGTTATGGGCTGTGTGTCTCACTGGCATGGCCACTGTTGTGGTGGTTCTCTTACGTTGACGCTCTTGCCTCTTACATTAACATGCTAATCTCTCACATTAACAAAGCCACTTCCGTGCCCTCGTCGAGGAGGCCACTCTCCGATCCTACATTTGCATGCTAATTTCTCACATTAACATCACTAGCCCCGCCCACTTCTGTATGACCCTTGGGCTACACCCATTTCAAACCCTTTTCAAAACAGTCTGCCTCAGCAGCAGATCATGCCTGATGACGGACGCTTGTGTTGCACCCGAAACGTCTTGATTTATTTAATTTCATACCTACGTGACTTTACCGAAAGAACCAAAGAGTATACATAGCAACATCTCCCCATATTGTAAAACAACTTGGCAGGTCCCTCACTTTCCAGGGTAAAACAAGTCTGAAGTATCAACTACCACTGTACTGTTTAACATGTAGGCTTTTGCGACCAACATCATCCATAATACAGGTCGTCCCCGACTTACGATGGTCCGACTTACAATATTTCGATCTTACGATGGCGATAGCGATATGACAAAATTGTAAATATTCAACATTTCGCGTGGCAGGCAAACGCAGCAGCGTACGAGGTACGATATTGTACATTGGGACGCTGCCGGGATGTACTGTACGCATATAATTTATGCAGTACGGTATTGTAAATTGCTCTGTTTTGCTAAATTATCACCATTCTTTAAGACTCCTGGGTAGGCTAGGCCATTTTCGACTTACGATATTTTCGACTTACGATGAGGTCGTTGTAACGCATCTCCATCGTAAGTCGGGGACTGCCTGTATAGGTTTTTTGGGGTTAGAACGCATAAATATAAATGTGTCGTTAAACCCTCCACAACCGGACAGCCAATTAGTAAGGTTTGTCACGTATACAGAATGTGCCAATTCATTATTTGTGTAATGACAATAGAGCCTGCATGCGGTGTGAGGGGACTAGTGGCCACGGGAAGTAATAACAAGGGTATCAATTGTGAGTGCGAAGGGACTGGTGGCTACGGGAATGTTCGAAGAAAGGAGAGTGGTCAGGTGACGGGAGAGGACGGTAGAGTCTGCCGGTAGAGCGAGCATCCAGAATCGGCGAGAATGATCGAGAAGGGGGGCGTGGCCTCGGTATATAAGGGAGATGCATGGGAGACTTGGGGCTGTTGCAGTGGGATCTCCGCCTGATGTCAAGTGAACGTGTCTTCAATAAAGTGTTATCTCAAGAGAAGTGTCAAGTCGTCATTACACTTGTACAGCACACCGATGTGTTGGAGAGCAAATCCACATTTACAATCTGTGTATGACGTTTCGCCAATAATTACGACTAGCATCATTAGGCGGGCAGCCAGATTTGTGGAGAAATCCTCTTGTTTCATTCCTTAAATAGAGGGATTTATGTGATGACATCACTCTTGAACCCTTCACGTGTGAAGGAGGGGGGGTATTAATTAATGCATATAAATTACAATGGGTATCCATTGCCCATTTCGTAATTCATATGGTAATCAATGTACATTATGCATACACATTGTTCTTGTACCTCCTGTCGTTTGCATACAGGTAATCCCCATTGACGTATGGTAACCTGAATAGGGATTTTATGATTCCCTTTCAAGCAGCACTGAGCCTGGAGCTATCCGAACGGTTACACTTATTTTTATTTCTCTAAATTTCGATAGGTTATCTAATCATTCTTGACCAGTCGTAACTAGTTCTGCACAGAACTTCAACATTAAAATACATTCAGTGTCCTCGATGGCACGTGTGTTCCTCCACTGCTGACAATTGTATTTGGGAGTAATTCATATTCCTTTGGTCTTCTTTTCGTCTCCTTCGCATGAGAAGGGCTCACAAGTGTGCTCATCAAATCTATCTCTCTATTTAAGGAATGAAACACAAATCTGGCTGTCCGCCTGATAATGCAAGTTGTAATTACTGGCAAAACATCGTACTGTCCTCAATTTGTAAATGTAAATTTTCTCTCCAACACACCGGTGTGCTGTTCTAGTAACGAATTGGCATGTTCTACTTACGTGGCAAACCTTACTAACTGGCTGTGTCGGGTAGTGGCGGGTTTTACAACATAACCCCAAAAAACCTATATTATCACTATACTATAGTGTTAGCTTTTTGTTGTACAAATGTAATAAAAGACTCCGTCAGGCACTGCTGGTCTCTGTTGGTCTTTTATTCAAGTTCTTTCTCCGCACCCCGCTGATCTCCTCCGCGGACCAGCATCGTCTCTCATGCGCCCGCGCACGTGCCTCCTCCTCAGCTCCTCCACTCGTCCTCACACCCTGCTGGTCCTGACAAGGAACCAGCGTCTCCTCTCGTGTGCCACGCACGCTCCTCTTGCGTGCCGCGCACGCTCCTCTCGCGTGCCGCGCATGCTCCTCTCGCGTGCCCCGTACGCTCCTCCGTTAGCTCCTCCTCGCGCGCGCCCCGCACGCGCTCTCCCGTCAGCTCCTCTTGCGTCGGGCGCACCGCTCCACCCCGCTCCGCACACCGCTGGCCGATGGTGTGCCGAAGCCCCATCAGCCACGTGGCTGATGGCGCGGCGGCCACCTAACGTGGTCCTGCTTCTTCACTCCATCAACTGACCACGATCTCTTCCGGGCTCCCCTCTATATCCTCTCTCCCACATGACCCTGACTCCTCCCTCCCGGATCGTCAGATCCGGCCTTCCCATACTGCCCTGCTGGCTCCACCTCCATTCACCTCGCTTCCCATTGCCGAGGTGAACGGCGGCCCCTCCCACACGCCCCCAATACCGGGCTCCGCCCCCCAATACCCCGGGCCGTGTGATTGGGCCAGAGCCCAGCAGTAACCCCATTTACGCTCGCATTACACAAATATGAACAAAATATTTTTTTATAATTTCAATTACATTCGACTGTGTAGGTTTTTTGCAGTTGTGCTGTATAGCTCTGCGTGTTGTTTGACATGTGTAATGTGAGGATATATCCGGCTCACTGACGTATCACAACTCGTCATGATCATTGGCTCTGCTGGTCCTGGTTTATAGTCAATGGGGGGAAGCCTAGGGGGCGTGACCCTGACGTAATGGAAAGGTGACAGCTGTAAGGATTGGTTCTGCTGGCTTTGGCCACAGCCAATGGGGAGATGAGTCAGGGGCGTGGTCCCGGGAGCTACGAGGGGGCCTGGAATATTCCATGAAGGCTAACGAGGATTGGCGGAAACATACCACATGACCCGGGTATTAAATAGGGGTGGAGACGAACGACACGTGGTCAGAACGGGAACGAACAGAGGCAGGGGGCCACGCGGGAGCGGGGCTCCGGGTTGCCACGTGGCAGTGTGTCTCTCTCTATATCTGTCCCTCTCACGCTGCCTGTCAGCAGCGTGAAGGAAAGCTGTAATACAAGTTGAATAAAAGACGGATTCCAGAAGTCGCTCCAACGAGCTTTATTACACATGTCTAAAACTTTTGTTGGAAACTTGTCAAATTAAACACATGAAAAATGTCAGCTCACATATACTTTAGCAAAGCACCACTGCTACACCAATGGTGCTGCTCAAATCTATCTAACCCTGGTCAATTTAATAGATTTGACTTTATTTAAAATGTTGCAATTAAAGTCACTGGTTAAAACTTAATACCGTTGTCATTCTTGGGTGGTGAAACCAATTCCTACCTCACTGTACCTGATATAATTCAACATAAAATAGTCATCTTGATGGATAATCCACCTCTCACCAATTCACTCCAGTCACCAGTGGTCAGTCGCCTCATTACCACACATTTATCACAACTATCGTGGTTACTCTTCTCATAAAATTCACTCCTTAATTCCTCCTCCCATGTTGAACACTCAGTCTACGAGGTTGGCTGTTTTGTTTAATCCATATCATGTTTAATCACCATATGGGAAATCAGACCACTTCTCTTTCTCCTTCTTTCCTCACACTGCTCCTCTGCAGAATTTCCTCCTGCCGTCTCTTTTCCCAAGCTCTTATAAGCTTGCTGGACTCAAGACACGTATTAATTGTCATCTGTTGCAACATTAACCGTGCTGTTTGTTGCTGGCCACAACATGTTCATCCTTTGGGCATGTTCTCAGCAAATTGTGTAAATTTTTTTTTACATGGTTTGCCCATAGGCAGGATCCTCTTTTGAAGAAGGTGCTCGTGGCTCATCCGAACTCGCCGCTCTCCTACCCGACCCAAGGCCTGCAGGTGCCGCCAATGCAGACCATCCTCATACCGGGTGAGAGGCATGGAACCCTGCGATCATTTTATGGAAACATGACGCAAGTCTACATAATCATATTTTCTATATAAATAAAGACCTTCATCTGTATGTATGTCTCAAAAACTCTAGGGTACTTCCCAGCAAGGTAGACAACTGAAATTTGGCACATAGCTAGCTTTTAGGACACAAACAACAGGAGAAATCTGAAAATCCAAGATTTTAAATTTTAAGGCCCCCAAATCTCGATTTTAAGTGTCCCATAAACATGTTTGTGCGTGTCAAATGAAATAAAAACGAGAACCATTCTTCTACCTTTTATTGATTTTGAGATATTTTGTATTAATGCAGTTTTGAACAGAAAAAAATGCATTTTATCATATTCAAATCTGAATTATTCGAAAACTGTTAAAGATAGGTGCTTCCCTCATAGAGCATGATGTAAATTATTTTTGTTCTTGTCTAATAAGAAAATAAAAAATAATTTATAATAAGAAAAGAACTGAATCTTTTAATTGAGCGGTTTCCGATGGGTACGTCTTTAAATATGAGAAATTGAATCAAGTCATCAACTATTTTTTTCAATCATATCTGGTAAATTATTATATTTATTGAAAACTTTTGCCTGGTGAACACAGGCTTTATGAACTAGTTACCTAATAATCTTCATCATTTTAACACTTAGACTTTCGCGACCAATATCATCCATAATATATGTTTTTTTATTTGAAGCGCGTAAATATGAGTGTTGTTAAACCCGCCACCTCCCGACACGGCAAATTAATAAGGTTTGTCATGTAAAAAGAACATGCCAATTAGTTACTAGTACAGCAAGCAACTACTTAAATTCTTTGATGTTCCTCAACCATTTCACATCTTGGGTTTTCCACATTCAGCAACTTCTCAGTACTCTTTCCATCTCTCTCTAACCTTTACCTCATTCAGGATTGTTCGTCCTTCACTGTACTTAACGGGATTCACATGGTCGATGTCCCTGGTCTTTTTCTCTCTGGCTCTTTCCAAACAGTATACCATCTATTCAACTTCTTTTATGTCAAGCTTCTTGTATAGTTGTGCAAATGCTGTTGTTTTTGTCATTGCTACCACTCGCTTTGCCTCTTTTCTCGCTGCCAGGTATTCATTCAGATGGTCCTACTCTCTTGTGGTCTGCCACTTCTTAAACGTAGCCTTTTTCTCTCTTGTTGCATTTTGCACTTCATCAATATACCACCATGCTTTCTTCTGTTGCATCTGTCCGTTGCTCACTCCCACTGTACGACCTGCTGCTTTCAGTATTCCACTCACCAGGTGTTCCCATATTTCATTCACGCTCCCCCTAGGCCTTATGCTTTTTAAGTTCTCCATAGCTTTTCTGCATAAGTTTTCTTTCACTTTGTTTAGTCACCACCACTTCACCCTGCTATAGTTATTTTATCTCACTTGCCTCTTCCTAACTCATTTCACTATGCAGTCTGCTACCAGTCGTCTATGTTGGCCAATCACAAACTCTCCAGGGATCACTTTGCAGTTCTTCACTCCTTTCAGATGCTTCCTCCTCACCAGAATGAACTATATATGGCTTTTCACCTCTCCACTCTGATAGGTCATTAAATGTCCCTCCTGCTTCTGGAAGTAGGTATTCACCACTACAATATAATTTGCCTGGGCCATTCGAAGAATGTCATCTCCTCCCCATTCGTACTGCCATATTTGCATCCAACATGGTTCCTTTCATATCCATCCTTTTTCCCACTCTTCCATTTAAGTCTGCGCCCATCACCACTGCTTCATCTACTGGTAAGCTTTGAAGCTCCTGGTCTAAGCTCTCCCGAAAGTATTCATTCTCTTCCCCACTGCAGTACACCTGCTGGGCATACGCACACACCACATATACAACCCCACTGTCCAGTACCAGTCTGACTATCATCAGTCTGTCATTCACTCTTCATCTCCTCACTCAGCACAACTCCAACCCCATTTCTCCTTGCTGTCCTTCCATGGTATAACAATTTAAAACCACAGCCAATCTCTTTTGCTCTGCTGCCTTTCCATTTTGTTTCCTGGATGCATGCGATGCCGACATTCCTCCTCAAGCAGTCCGCTAATTCCTGACCTTTTCCTGTCATTGTTCCAATATTTCATGCAGCCAACTATATCTTTCTCCCCAACAACCTTCTGCTCTTTCCATTTTATTCTACATCTTGACATGTGCAGATAACATATTACCACCGCCCTGGTCTGCACTCCCTGCCGTGGCAGAGTCATTGGGTGCCGATATTCTTTGCACTCTCTGCCCACTTAAGGGCTGCGGGGGACTGAGGGCCAATTATTTGCAAGGACTTTTCATGTATTGGATTGAGGGTTTTACGGCCGGTTGCCAGTAGGGGTCGGCACGGTTTGAACCGACTCAAACTGGTTTCAAATTGAGCAATCCAAACCAAACCAGCGACGACTGAACCAAACCAAACCAAAACCAAACCAAACTAAGCTAAACCAAACCTCTTAAGTTGGCTTGAACCAAACTAGTTTGAGCCGGTTCCACCCTGTCCGAGCCAAACCGAGTCGGTTTTCGTAGCCCCAAACCAAACCGAACCAGTTCAAACAGAGCCAAACCAAACCGATTTGGTTCGGTTCAAACCGCGGTTTGGTGGTTTGAGCCAAACCGTGCCGACCCCTAGTTGCCACCAGACACCAACCCTCTTCATTTATCCCGGCTTGGGAAAGACAGAAACACATTTCTGGTGGAGTTAGTGAACTAGGTAAAATCTTTAACATTAACTAACGATTGTAATCAGATACAGTACCATCAATTGCTCTGCAACAAAGAGAAAAAAGAGAAACATGTACTGTACTGTTATTGACTCGTTAATTATTAATATGTTTTATGTTGGAATAGCTGACATTAGCTTAAGTAACATATTCAAGGGAAGTTTATAAAGAAAAGTTTACTTTTTGACGTTTTAGCTAAATATATTCATTGGCAGTTTGGCAATCCATTTGAAACCAGAACCGACAACAACAGCGACTTAAATTAACAAGAATTATGGCTGGTACTCTTCCATACATTCCTGGATGATCTGAAAAATTGGGGAAATGCTTCATGTGAATAATGTCAAGGTTGCATACAACCAACATGATCAAGGTCAACTCTTGTACACCCAAAAGATCCTATCTTCACATCTGAGAAGTGTTTCATATTGTACTCAGTCCTGCGTTCTGACTGCCAACATTTTATATGTCTGAGAAACAGATAAACTTCTCGCCATGAGAATTGAAGAACCAAAATAGGCGGTGTCAAACTGAAATCTCAGAAATTGCAGGACACAATTTTAACATACATTTCACCTTGAATGGCAACATTTGAAAGCACAGTCATTGATTAATCATACTAACTTGTTGCATTTTTTTCTACATTTTGTATTCCGTAGGTTTAGGTTTGTATGCAGATAAAAGAGACATATACCAGGTCAGTACATACATTTATATAATATTATCGGAATGAATAGCATTATTTTGTACATAATCTAGAAGTACATGTTGCTGAGCTCCCCACCACCCCCAACATCCCCATGTTCGTACACCCAGGTCCCCCCTCGTGCATGCCAACTGCTAGGCCCCCCAAGCTGCCCCCCTCCTCCACCTCATCAACCTGTACCCCCCTCCTCCAGTATACTACTACCCAAACGTGTCCTCCCCTCTCCACTCCCCCAACAGCCCTCCTGAGAGCAAACTAGAGTGCCTAAAGAAAGCCTACCTAGCACCAGTGCAGGCTTGTCTTTCTTAATGAGCGTTCTGTCTTAGAGAATTCGCTATAACGAGCAATTTGAATTTCTATCCGTTTGTTCGCAAAACATGCCAAATGTTCGCTTAGCGATCAATTAATATGTATCCCATGGTGGCAGGGGGTCCACGACGGCCTGCAGCTGTTTGTTTACCAGCTGTGCTGTGTGCCCGTGTGTTTTGTCATGTTGGGGAGGGGGACTCATGGTAGCACTGTAATCGGTGGGTGGGGGGCTGGGTCGGTGGCGGCACTAATTGCAGATGCTCAGTACAGGAAGTGGCTATGAACCCAGCAACCCGAGTTCGATACTGAGCCATGGCTAACATCAGTGCCGAATTATATTTGAACCAGCGGTCTTGTATGGCCCCTACTGCTACCTCCACCCACGAACATCTACCCTTCAAACAACATAAATGCCAGGCACCTGCAAGCACTGTGGTTCTTCATGTGTGGTGTTACATTTGATGTTTTCTTACTTTATTCTCAAACTAGCTTTACAACCTGGCTTCGCCCGAGACTTGGATTCTTGTCTTGGATTAATACACGGCCTACGCGGAGGCTGGGGGGGGATGCGTGACGTCAGCAGGCACACTGCGTGACGCTGCAGCATGCGGGTGACATCACAGATGTGACGTCGCCGCTCACTTGCCGTGCAAAATATATCCAGTATTGTGCCCCCCCCCCACCCCCAAAATACAAAAGTCTATTTTTATACGTTTTGCATTGTGTGCAGTGTGGAAGCTACCCACATGCCAAATTTCAAGTTTGTTGCATGTCGGGAAGTATGCTAAACATTTCGAACAGTCACACATATTCACAAACTTCCCTTTTATATATGTTGAGGAGTGCTGACGTCAGGTCACACTCGCCTCGGGGGGAATGCTGTCAAGGAAAAGTGACGTCATGCCACCCGGGGTATTTGAGGGAAGACCCGTGACATAGATGGGGGTCTTCGCGGGGAGCCAAGAGAGTGAGTGGTAGGGGAGTAGGGGGCTCCGGGATAGAGGGTTTGAGAGCCAGGCTAAAGGGCTGCTTTACCCGGCTGGCCGAGTTGGATGAACCCTCGGTCAGTGCTGTGGGAAGAGCCTGATAGCCTGGTAGGGTGTAGGTAACTCCCAGTACCCTTCCCCTGGGGAATTAGTAATAACTCTGTGTTAACCCCTTCCCCCGAGTTAGGCGCGAGCCCTTAATAAACAGTTCGGCGTCAGCCCCTACACGACTGGCTTCAGCGTCGTTCTTCCTACATAACATATATATAGATTCTAATTTGTATTTCTCACGTGAAAAAAGTTGTTCAAGAGTGGAAATTGTTGGGGCTGAAAGATAGCTCAGCTTTTAACATGGGAGTCAATGGGAAAACGATGATCGTTTCATGAGTTTTCGCTTCCCAAGCACTTTTCTTGAAACGTATTTCGCTTGTTCAACAAGATTTATCTTGGGCGTGCACATTCCCCTCGCCCCCAATGCTGGGCACACATGGGCATGGCCCCTGCGTGCCCCCAATGTGCACTGGGCACCCTCCCCCCTGATGTCTTCACACGCCCGACATGAATGAGGAGGGAGCCATTCATGGTGGAGGGGGGAGGGGGGGTGGGGCCGCTCAGCTTCCAGCCAATCATAACTCTAGGGACGAACGACGGAACACCATGGCAGTCATTATTCGAGAGATGACGGAAAGTCAAAGTGATTTCCTGCTCAAATGGGCATTTAGCCAGTGATCTCCCATTACAGTCCGCATCCAATTGTAGAAATTCCGCGTAGCTATTGCACACCGAGTCTATCTACAGGACAACCAATGTTGATTTTCTCATACTCACTTTTTCGACACTAAATATATGATGGGCTGGACATAATGTCACATTTTGACAATAGCCATTTATTTATCATAAAACCTTCACTTGAGTCTAAAGGCTCATTTTAATAAGGGTCCTGTTTGGGCAAATACATATCTAATAATCTGAGGTTTGTCCATGAGAATCGAGTCAATAAATGTTTTACCTTATCCATTTGGGCTCCTCCATGACCAGTTTATAGACTTCATCTCGCAGTGAATATATCATGACTTATAGTGATGTTTGTCCAATTCCTTACACTACAATTTTTTACGTATGGGAAATAACCGGAGTTTGTGGAAAAAGACCACACATGTCAGCAACCTGCTTATTTCAATGGCATCTGATACCAAGTGCAGCAAATACGCTACACTAAGGAACTAGCAGGAAGTGCCCAGCTTTGCCCAGGGGAAAAATATATTTCAAAACTTGTCTTCTCTGAAAAAAGTAACAACATATCCATACATAAATAGTAAGCTATTATGAAAGCCCGGCGTTCTATTTGTCCATTTGTCCATCAACAAAATTATGAGAGCCTTTCAGAAGTCCTGAATCAAAAAGTTGCAAAAAGTTGATCTAAAATTGTAGGCATATATACCTACACAGGCTACATACAAGTGACGGGTTATGGAATGGGCTTTGGAGAGCACCTTCGAGAACATGGGCGGAGCTGAGCTGGGGGGGGGGGAGGAGCCGCCCAAAGGGTTCTTAAGGTGGGCCCCGTGACGGAGGCGTGGTCGTCGTAGGGAGCCAGGGTAAGGATCGGCTGCAGAGGGTCTCTCCCTCTTCATCGCGGAGTGATGTTGGCTGAACCCCCGCTCCAGCCAGACGAGTGGGAGAGCCAAGGGGATGGCCGAGCGTAGGGTCCTGTAGTATTCAGTAAGGGTCGACTGGAATAAGGTCTTTCTCTCCTTGTCGCGGTGTGGTGTTGGCTGAACCCCTGCTCCGGACAGACGAGTGAGAGCCCAAAGGGTAGCCGAGGGTAGGACCCAAATAGTATTTGGTCTCCAGAGTAAAGAACCAAGATAGAGTGCACCTACACTGGTGTGAGCGTAGGATGTTGAGTGTAACAGTGTTTTATTAAACGGCAACAACCCTTATAGAATTCCTCATCTCCGCGTGGTTCCACTGCACTACACTTGTAAAAAAAAATGACCACGAAGTCTTTAATACGAAGGAGAACCTCTCTCCCATCGTAGCCGCTCAGCAAGCTTGTTTGCATTGCTAGGGGCAACCGCAAGTGGGTGTTTCCGCGCATGCGCCGATGCGTGCTTTGGTGCACCCTCAAAGTTATCATTACGATCGGCATACATTGTTACAAAATGTGATTTTCTTAGTTTACATTGGACCAAGGGCAAATACAAATAGCGAGTTTTAGTCCGGGGGCTTAGTTTGTTGTATCTGTGTACTTTGTTTAAACGTCAACCAAGCAGTTTGTCAGTTAAAAGTGTTATAAGTGTAGTGGCATACAATAGTAACTAGCAGTTGCCGCCCGCTTCGCGGGCGGTGTGTATATGCTTGGTTGGTGGGGAGTTGAAAGTGGCTGGACACAATATACATGTTTTGGTGATTGTTTTATGTTTATTTTTGTGAGGTTATATGTATTTTTATGAGACGCTCAATCGACAATATTCAAGAATGCAAGTTATTGAAATATAGAATGCAACTTATTGAAATATCTGGCGATACACGATATTCTTCGTGTACACTCCATCTTCCTCCTCGTCGTCAGGTCCCTCAATAAGCACCTTGATGTTGGATCTTGCCGTGACTCGCGATAGTGCCACGTACAGTTGGCCGTGCGAGAAGCATGGCGTTGGTAGATATAATCCCAGGTTGTGAACAGTTTGCCCTTGCGCCTTGTTGATGGTCATCGCGAAGGCTGGGACAATGGGGAACTGATAATTGGTTTTTTACCCTTCTATCTGGCAACAAAACTGACACCTTTTTACAAGGAGTCATGTTTGCATAGACCGCAATACCTGCAGTCATAATACAAACAAAAGACATAACTCTGATAATGTGCTTGATTGGTCCACACCAATCAAGCACATTGATTGGTCCACACCCGAGACAGCTTTCCTAAGGAAAGCTGGTTCGGGTGTGGACCAATCAACTTCAAGGACAGTGTACATTATCAGAGTTATGTCTTTTGTTTGTATTATGACTGCAGGTATTGCGGTCTATGCAAACATGACTCCTTGTAAAAAGGTGTCAGTTTTGTTGCCAGATAGAAGGGTAAAAAACCAATTATAATATTTTTACTGGCAAATGAGGTTCCCATAGTGTAAATGGGGAACTGCTTGCGCCGAAGTAGAAATGGGAAGTCTTTCGTGTCGTCGTCGCTGATGAAGATGATCCGAGGGATCAACACCTCCTTACCATTATGGATTCCTGTCATGATAGTCGCGCGAATGACGTGTGGCTTCATTTCCACGATGCGAAGCCGTGTTCCGTTGCACAGGCCAGCGTCCGGGTTCAAGTTGCGCATCATCATCACTGGGATGCCTTTGTTGAGGATCAACTTGTGTGGCGGAACCCCGTTGATGTTCACCTAGTTGAGGGCCTCTATCTCATTGGGCCGAAACACTTGTTTCGGCCCAATGAAAGATTAAGCACAGTGGTTTCAAGGGAATGGGTGCAATATTGATGGAGCTGCATACGAAAGAGTGGTCAGTTTTGTCCACTGGGCCGTCGAACCGAACCCCACCAATAATGAACAGATTTTATTGAAAGTTCTGGAATTGAAAATGTATGTGGCTATCTGATTAGTGGAGGGTTCTTGGTTGCACCCGCGGACGTTCTTCGTTGGCGAGATATCGCCAGCAAAACGCAGTGTTCGGCGAGTGCAACAGCAACACTGTACCTACAGTAGATTTTCCGTTGCGACCATCTGATTATGGTGTTGCGTGAAAGTAGGTGCAATTGTTGACCGAAGAGACGCTCTCGGGCGGCAGGTTTATTTATTTATATTTATCGAATGAAAGTGAGCTTTGGCTTTTTGCCGGCTGTTTTATTTATTTTTATCTAATGTCTGGGCGGGCCCGTAAATAAATAAATATGCGTCCAGACACGCACGCAGAACACCAAACCAGCGTAGTTGTTTAAGATGTAGCAGCATAGCTCTGGCTCCTGGCAGGGAAGACGATCTGCGGCTTACAGCAGCCCTGATGTCAGCAGGCCAGGTTATACATCAGAGGGGGATCTAGGGTAAAGGTCACAGAAAGGGCACACCAAGAACCACAGGTAGGTTCTAGGAAGGGGACGTGGCCGGGCGCGGAGCCAGGCCATGCTGACAGTATAAGACGGGCCCCGGTAGGGGATCTCGGGGCTGTCGTATAGAGTGGGATCCCCGTCGTGCTGCTGAAGTCTTCACCATTCTTCTCGTCGTTCTTCACCATCCTTCTTGTCGTCGTCTCCGTCGTCACCATCTCGGGACGTCACCAGTCAGGCAACCTACCAACTGTCCTGACTGAGTAACGTCGCTGATCAGAGATGAACTTATTATAAAAGTTTCGATTTAAAGCTTTCGTGACTGCAGGGATTCATCTTCTTGGTTCTTTCGGTGACGTGACTTTACCGAAAGAACCAACAAGAAGATTATTATAAAAGTGTTAACCCCGATGGTGCTTGTTAATAAAGAAGTGCCTCCAACTATTATTGTCTCCGAGTTAGTCACTACACAAGGATAGGCGTGCACAGACAAACAGACACAAAAATACGTTTATAGGTAAGATGGCATGGGATGAATGATCCACCTGGTCTCGTTTGATGATTCACTTATTCATTAGAGTTTCTTAAACATTTGCAAGTGGAGATATACCAATTGCTAAGTTTGTGTTTCAGTGTTCCTGAGATAAGGCTTCTTTGTCCTCCCCAGGTGACGCTGTCCGCAAAGCTGGGGGTGCTGGACACGGTGGCGGAGGTGGGAGAGGTGACGGTAGAGTGGCTTGGCAAGTCACGCCTCTCCCTGAGCAGCCCCCACCTGGAGAGTCTCAACCTGCAGTTGCGCACGGTCACGTACACCAACACAGTGTACCAGCCGGGCACCTCTGAGATGGGTACGGCGAGAAGCAACACACGCCCAGCGTGAACATCCAACTACGGCACCATGGACTACGTTTGCCGGCACGCTCTGCTGACTCGAGCTCTGCTCTTTTTCCTGGTGTCTTTGTCCACAGTGCAGCTGGAGAGCGGGAAACACAGAGCTGAGATACCGATCATCGTAGCACACCAGAACTTGCCCTGGCTCTACGACCCGGGTCCTGGTGAGATTTGTTGTGAAGGAAATATTACTAATGATTGAACACGAATTACTAAAGTGTACTTCTTCTTGGTTTTTTCGGTAACGTCATGTAAAAGGGAAATAATAAAATAATAATAAAACATAATAAAATACAATTCTCACGACGTTTTGGCCACAGCGCAAGCAGCCGTCCTCAGGTGAAGAACAGGTCTGTCGGAAAGACAGCGTCTGAATGAATACCACCAAGCTTGGCAGCGTATATTTAAGCTGGGTTAGGGGAGGAAGGGCGCCTTGACAAATGAATTTGCATATCAACAGAGGAATTTAGCATATTTATGGAAAATGCAGATATGGGATTAGTCACTACTTGTGGAATGCGTAGGGGGGGTCTCAAAGTCATATTATGCCCGTGCATTATGTGTATTATGTTCAAAACCATCACCTTACCCTACATTGCGGAGGTCACAAAAAAGATCTCCAAAATCCTGAATAAACACAAGATCCAGGTCCGATTCAACACAGTACATAAAATCCGTGATCTGGTCCCATCTGTAAAAGATCTGGTTCCAGACATACAGTACCCTGGCGTTTACAAACTAAGTTGCCTCTGTGGTAGCAGTTACATTGGAGAAACCAAACGACATGTCTCGGACCGCATCCGTGAACATAAAGCAGACCTGAAACACGGTAGGACAAACACCTCAGCCGTGGCAGATCACTGTTACAATTCAGTGGGCTCACATGACATTGACTTCTCCAAGTCAGAGGTTCTCTGCAAGCCATCTGGCTACCATGAGAGATTCGTTCATGAGGCGATCCACATATACAAACACAGAGACAATTTCAACCGAGAAGATGGATTCTGGCTCAGCAATCATTGGAAGGACGTAATAAACCATTTCGGATCTTAACTGATTGTATTCACGTTTACGGTGACTTTCAGACCGCAGTCCACTAACTGGCATTGACTATATCTTTTGTATTCTCCGCAGGGAATGGAGTCTTTGCTCCGCTGCAAGTCCCCCTCCAACCACTCTCACATTGACATATTTCGTTGATTCCTCTTAGTACCTTTCACGTGACGGTCAATGGTATAGTGTTTAGCAGATTGTATAATAATAAATAGTATAAAAGTGTAATGTTTAATATAATTGTAATGTAGTAACTCGGCGGGAGACGACTTCACGGGTAACACACTCTTTATTTTACCAAACTCGTTCACAGGTGACTAACACCTACTTTGTATCTCGGGTGACAAACACCCACCTAGTATCTCGGGTGACTAACACCCACTTAGTATCTCGGGTGACAAACACCCACTTAGCTATTCTGGCGACTAACGCCCACTGAGCTATTCTGGCGACTAACGCCCACTGAGCTATTCGGGTGACAAACACCCTCTTAGCTACCCTGGCGACTAACGCCCTCTTAACTACCCTGGCGACTAACGCCCACTGAGCTATTCTGGCGACTAACGCCCACTGAGCTATTCGGGTGACAACCACCCTCTTAGCTACCCTGGCGACTAACGCCCTCTTAGCTACCCTGGCGACTAACGCCCACTGAGCTATTCGGGACACTCCCTGCCCGGGGTGTCCGTCTTGACTGTGGGTCCCCAGCCCGACCCACGTGGGCGTCGGACCCCGGGTCCCACAGTCTCGCCTCCGAGCCACAGGGCCCCGGTCCCCACAAGGACGGCGGGACTAGGGGTCTCGGGGCACTAGGTCTTCAGCTCCGTCTTCGGGTCTTCAACTGGGTAACTCTCCCCGAGTGCTCTCGCGCGTCCCCCTTTATACCCCACCTGCGGACGTCGCTGCGAGCACCCATCCTATTCGACCAATCACTGGGCGCTGGCTACGATCCTGTTTTCCCACATCTCAGCGTGCCTCAGCCCCCACGCCGCGCCGCCCCGTCATCTGTCACTCCCGGCGCGCGCGTCCACACCACGCCCACAACGCGTGCCCAACCCCGCACCTCGCGCCGCCCCGTGATCCATCACTGTCACAGTCGGCGCACGTCAACACCACCACTACATCACCCCCTACCACATAGCTCGCAGCCGACCCGGCTGCTATAAAAATATACAAACCCCCCTGTGTGCCCCGTAACACAACACAACAACAAGAACAACAACTAACGTAACAACACAACACAACGCGAACCCTACCATCCGCAACCATCAACCAATGCCACCGCGACAACAGAACAATATATATAATCCGGCGAGTGACAATAGCAATGTGTATGCAGAAAGAAAAATAAATGGAATTTTTTTTTTTTTCTCTCGACTCGTGCAGCGTCCCATTCTTTCCGAGCGTCCCTACAACGGGACATTACCCCGGCAGAGGGGAACACCGGGCGAGCTCGGTGTCGAGAAAAAAATGTCTTCATGAAAATTGTCGTGCCCTAGCCCGAGTCCGCCTTGCCGGTCCGTCGTACGGCACCAGACGCGGTTGAACGTCCGGTGGTGCCGGCAGTTCAGGAAGACATTGGCCAGGCATCGAGGACCCGTGCGTGCCGCGGGGTTCAGGTTCCCGACGGTCAGCAGCCGTCAAGCCCGAGGCACTTGGGGGTGGGTCAGGTGGAGACACGTGAGGAACAGCCTGCGACACCTCCATCCCCAAGTCGACGGTCACATCACACGCCCGGTCGTTACGGCACAGAACGGGGTCACACGGTGCCGCATAGGGCTTCAGTCGGGAGGGGTGCACGTACCAACGGCGTTTTTCCCATTTAATCTGTATACTCTGGGGTCGTGCAACCCGCACAATTTCCACCGGTCCCCTCCAAGGTCTCAACAATTTGGGGGACGTAGCCAACGGTGCATGTGGACAATGCAGCCAGGCCTTATCGCCTGGTTTCCAATCATGCGTATGCACCCTCCGCCCATGCAATCCCTCGTTCGCGATTTGCCGAGACCGCGAATTCAACCTCGCCACCTCCCGCGCTTCAGTCAATTTGGCGATATTAAATTTGATGTGGTCTGCCAATTCTGATTTTGCACGTGGCTGGGAAATCCCCAGTTGGACGTCCATGGCCGGATCGGCCTCCCGCCCATACATAAGAAAAAATGGGGAAAACCCCGTCGCCGCATGAGGGGCCATTTGATAGGCCGCGAGTACCCCCGGCACCTGTAAGTCCCAATCAACCTGATCGTCGCAGACCTGTTTGCACAGCATAGCCGTAATCGTCCTGTTCAGACGCTCAACCATCCCGTCAGTCTGCGGGTGGTAGGTGGAAGTACGCACTTTCTTTGTACCCAACAGGTCGCACACCTCGCGCAACAAAACGCTCGAAAAATTCTTTCCTTGATCCGTCAGCAAGCGTTCGGGGGCGCCCTTGTCCAAAACATAACCCTGGACGAAGGCGTCCGCCACCGCTGCAGCCGACTGGTTGGCGAGTGGCCATGCCATGGGCCATCGGGTGAAGTATTCTACGCCAACCAGCAGGAACCTATTTCCCCTCGGTGTAGCAGGAAAGGGCCCCAAGATGTCCAACGCAACCAATTCGTTTGTGCGCGAAACTTGAATGGATTTCAGCGGTGGATTAGCTGCCAATGGTGGCGGTTTTCTTTTGGCGCACCCTACGCATCCCTTAAGAATGTTCGCCACGTCGTTACCCATCCCCGGCCAATAATAGTCTCGCTGGATTAGGGCGAGCGTTTTGTGAAAACCCAGATGCATGAGCCGTTCATGAGCTGCCAGAACGACCCTACCCCGCATAGCAACAGGCACAACGAGCACGTGACGCCGGGACATGTTGTCCCACTTCATCAAAAGGCCCTGTCTGCACACCCAGGAACCGACCCGCGCATCCCCTACCTCGGGAGCGCCAACTTTCCGACGTAGCGTAAGTAGGGAGCTGTCGGACATTTGGAGACGGCCCCACTCAATGAGGGGCAACGACAACAGCGAATCCCTCCCCGTGGGAGCGTCGACTCCCAATTGCACTTTGGACAAGTTAGCAGAACCGGCACACAACGAGTCCAACCACTCTGTCCCCTCGTCACTTGGAGGATGCGACTCGACAGTGAAATCTGCTTGAGCCCCGAGCCGTTCCTCAACGGGTAGCGGCGCGGCGTGAGCCAGCACCGTTCCCTGCGCAATTACGGCCGGCCGCGACCCCGTATTCAGGACCATTTCGAACGGCTCACTGTCCCCTCTCACCATGGTTTTAGCAAGCGCTAAGTCGAGGCCCCTTCTGGCCCTGTTAGACGGCCCCAACAGCACCCCCTGTGCCTCCGCACCCACCTCGAGTGGTTTCCTCAACCGAAGGGGTACCAACATTTGCGATCCCGGGAGCACCCGTACAGTCTGAGTTGCCAGCGCCTGCACCGTCGCACAAACCGTGCGTATTTTGGTAGGGCTCGTCAAGAACGCAACCCGCCGACCTGACGGAAGCTCAATGCAGGCCTGATCTATGAGAATTTTGATGGGCATTTTGGACAAAAAGTCCGTACCTAGCAAACAGGGAACGGCCAGCGATGATGATACAAAAATAGGGCCCGCCAATTTGATGTCACCAATGCAAATAGTCGCCCGAATCTGGCCGATGATCCCCAGGGATCCCCCATTCGCCGCATAAAATGGCACGTCCACTGGCAGAAGGGGTCTACTTTGGACGGGAAGAATGTTATAAATAAGGTCCGAAATGATAGTGGCCGACGCACCCGTGTCCACAAGCACCCGGATCTCAACCCCGTCAATAAACCCCGTTACCACGGACGACCCGGCCGACGCAGCCACTATCCTGTGGGCCAATTCGGACCATTCGACTGCTTGCGGGCCGTGTACGGACCCCCCTCGCCGAAATGAACCCCCGGCACCCAGCCGCGAACCCCCCACCGCCAAGCGGCGACCCGAATGTGCCGTGTTTGTGGACCGAGCGTGTGAGGTGCCGCGACTTGCCGGGTTTTGTTGGGATGACTTGTGGGCCTGGTCGTCGTCCCGACGTGGTCCTGTGGCGCGCTGACGCGGGGCCCGGCACCCGGCTGCGACGTGACCCCGAAGGCCGCAGTTGTAGCAGACGACGAGGGACGTCGTAGGTTTCGGTTGCTCCAGCTTGCGGGATGAACGTGTGGGCGAACGACCTCCCGTTCTCCACTCCCCCGGACGCGATGCAGCGAAGGCCTGCTCGTGATCCGCAGCTGGCTGAGGTTCGGCGCTCGTGGCGGCCAGTGCCGCGTACCCCACCAATTTGCAGACGACCCCCGGCCTGCGTTTGAGGACCTCGTACGCGTGAATGCTCGTGGCGATCGCCAGGGAGCAGATATCCATTTCGTCCGCCACATTGATGGGGACCCCCAACTCGTGGGCCAACGCCAGCAGCTGCTCCGTCACCATGGCGTCCTTCCCCTCCTTATCCATGCGGGGAAAAGCTGCGTCCGCCAAGGCGAGCAGTGCCGTGCGATAGGCGAGCGTCGTTTCTCCAGCCACCTTCCGCCGATCGTAGAACTGGTGGCGACACGTGGAGGGCGGTCCGAACACCTTCGCCATCAGGTGTAGTGCGGCCTGGAGCGTAGAGCGGGACGACCTTGCAGCAGATGTGAAGGCTGCAAGCGCGTCGTCGTCGAGCATCGCTGGCAACGCACGCAGGGCAATGGTGTCGGACCATCCCGACATCTCCTGATGAGCGAGGAACCTTCGTTGGAAGGCTCCCCAGTCGCCCCCATCCGCCTTGAACGCCGACAGCGCGGGCAATCTTTGCTGGAGGACCCGATCGTCGTCGACGTCGGAGAGATTTTCCCGCGCTCCGCTGTAGTTGTGTAAAATGTCGGCTCGGTTGTCAGGCGCAAAATGGAGAGCTCCGGCGTGCGCTGATGACGTGGGCTGCGCTGAGCGGAGGTCTCCGGCCACGTGGTGTCCGTGTTTCCCGCCAATCGATGGCGGCCCCTCAAAAACGGCGGCAACTTCCAGACTTTTGGCGCGAAGCGCCTTTTGGCGGGATCCCTCCAACCTCGCTTTCTCCACCAGCACCGTAGCTGTTTTTTCGCTCGCCGGAACGGAGATGTCCGCCAAGACAGCGGCGGCGGCGAGTAGCAACTCCGCCAACCTGGAGTGTGCGTCTTGGAGGCTGGTGTCGGAGGCGAGCGGAGCGTCGGCCATCACCGCGAAGTGCTGCATCGGCGGCAACTCCTCGTCCTCTCCTCCCGAGGTTGGTGTCCCCGGTACGCCGTCGTCTTCCCGACCTCGCTCGTGGGTACGGGTAGTCTTCCTCGTGTCCATTCTTCTTGAAGACAGGTTCACTTCTGACGCCAGTTGTAATGTAGTAACTCGGCGGGAGACGACTTCACGGGTAACACACTCTTTATTTTACCAAACTCGTTCACAGGTGACTAACACCTACTTTGTATCTCGGGTGACAAACACCCACCTAGTATCTCGGGTGACTAACACCCACTTAGTATCTCGGGTGACAAACACCCACTTAGCTATTCTGGCGACTAACGCCCACTGAGCTATTCTGGCGACTAACGCCCACTGAGCTATTCGGGTGACAAACACCCTCTTAGCTACCCTGGCGACTAACGCCCTCTTAACTACCCTGGCGACTAACGCCCACTGAGCTATTCTGGCGACTAACGCCCACTGAGCTATTCGGGTGACAACCAGCCTCTTAGCTACCCTGGCGACTAACGCCCTCATAGCTACCCTGGCGACTAACGCCCACTGAGCTATTCGGGACACTCCCTGCCCGGGGTGTCCGTCTTGACTGTGGGTCCCCAGCCCGACCCACGTGGGCGTCGGACCCCGGGTCCCACAGTCTCGCCTCCGAGCCACACAGGGCCCCGGTCCCCACAAGGACGGCGGGACTAGGGGTCTCGGGGCACTAGGTCTTCAGCTCCGTCTTCGGGTCTTCAACTGGGTAACTCTCCCCGAGTGCTCTCGCGCGTCCCCCTTTATACCCCACCTGCGGACGTCGCTGCGAGCACCCATCCTATTCGACCAATCACTGGGCGCTGGCTACGATCCTGTTTTCCCACATCTCAGCGTGCCTCAGCCCCCACGCCGCGCCGCCCCGTCATCTGTCACTCCCGGCGCGCGCGTCCACACCACGCCCACAACGCGTGCCCAACCCCGCACCTCGCGCCGCCCCGTGATCCATCACTGTCACAGTCGGCGCACGTCAACACCACCACTACATAATGTTTAAAGTAATATATAGTATCGTATTTGTATAGTGAATATACAGCAGTGTGGTATACAGTAGGGTGGGTAGAATAATACAGAGTGTAATATTACAATGTATAGTCTAAGGTATAGGGTGGTATATAGTAATGCAGTATATAATTTAATGTTGGGTTTGTCTATGGCAGTATATAGTACGGGGTAGATCCGTGTGATGTAAGGAAAAAGTTTAGCTGGAGGCATATTATATTTTTTGGGACATAGAATTGTAATGTATGACTTACTGTTAGTAGCTCAGCTTATTGGAGAGTATATTTAGTATATTGATGATATTGATGTAGTTTATATTTTAGTTTTTTACGTGGTGGTTTGGCTGCTGCAGCTCCTTACTATTAAATTCCTTCCCTTTATTACTGCTAACCCTACCTCCTCCCTTTGTTGCTGCTAATCCTACATAATGCACGGGCAAAATATGACTTTGAGACCCCCCCCACCTCCTACGCATTCCACAAGAAGTGACTAATCCCATATCTGCATTTTCCATAAATATGCTAAATTCCTCTGTTGATATGCAAATTCCTTTGTCAAGGCGCCCTTCCTCCTCTAACCCAGCTTAAATATACGCTTCCAAGCTTGGTGGTGTTCATTCAGATGCTGACTTTCCGACAGACCTGTTTTTCACCTGAGGACGGCTGCTTGCGTTTTGGCCGAAACGTCATGAGAATTGTATTTTATGTTTTATTGTTATTATTTCCCTTCTACGTGACTTTACCGAAAGAATCAAGAAGACGAATCCCTGCAGTCACGAAAGCTTTAAATCGAAATTTAAAGTGTACTTCTTACAACCAGCATTAAAGCACATTTCATCATGCTTGTCTATATAAAGTTACAAATACATAATCAGGGCTGGGATTCACAGAGCTATTTTCCTGGCCTGGCAGATGGTAAAATCAGCAACCTCGTGACGGTGGTGACCAAGACCTTCTTGCGATACGACAAGCTGAGGAAGCTCATTGCCAGCATCCGGAGATTCTATCCAGACATCACCATCATCGTAGCGGACGACTCCGAGCACGTGGAGATGCTCCGCGAGCCGGGCGTGGAGCAGTACATCATGCCTTTTGCGAAGGTTGGCACTGATTATAAAGGTGCAGTCGGTCTTATTTGTAATCTCCAACAGTTAAATATATTTCAAATGAATAACAACCATTCGCTTCTCCAGAGTTATCGATTTCCAGTGTACATATTCAAGTTAGGCATTCTGCCATGGTGTAATGTTAGCACCATGGACTCGCAATCTAGAGGTCGGCATTACCATCTCCCAGCTCTGCAGTTGAAATAATGGTCAGGTTTCTGAAATCCCTTGACCTCTATTCATCTAGCACAGAGGTTGGCAACCAAACAACAAGCGGCATTTTTTTAGAATTCGATAAAAAACTCAATATCTAAAGAGCTGCAATGCATGCGAAAAATGTCAGGAAGTATTCCTTAAAGAGCCCCATGCGGATACAGAGCCGCAGGTTACCGACTCCTGACCTAACAGTATAAATGGCTACACCACAGTTGATTAGCAGGTCGTGTGTGGTAGGATAATACGTGGGTGAAACGTCTTTCAAGCATGGAAGACTCGGCCAAAATAATAATATAAAATGTCGCCTTTCATTTAATTATTTAGTTTCATAGCGACTTTGAAAAAGAGTGCTGTACATATGAACATTTCAACATTCCATAAAATGTGTTTTATATAAGACAGTATAATTAAGATAAACAAATTTCACCAAGTTATTGGTAATTGCTTAAAAAGTGATGGTATAGAAACGAGTTTGCAATTGTGAATTGAAAACAATATACAGTGTCCCTGTCACAGATATAGCTGGGGAGAGCAACCATAGGTTGGAAGCCACAAAGCAGAAGGTCCGGTTTCCCTTCCAATAGATCCCACATGTAGGCGTGTGCAAGGCCATTTCAGTGCGTTATAGGTAACAAGATCTTAAAATCGATTCTAAGCTTCACCGAGATCCAATGTAAAGATGCCAGACCAAGTGTGATATGTTCAGATAAAGTGGTTCTAGATAAAACGTGGGCTGCTGCATTCTAAACACATTACAGGCATGCCTGACAAGGGAGCACTGCAATAAGTGATTCTCGTCAAGATTAGTGCGTGAACCAGTATCTCATGCAGGCAACGTTTAGAACATGAAAATATGATGTCTTAGAGAGACTATTCACATGCGCTTCAAATGATAGACCAGGATTAAGGATGACATCAATGTTTTATTTTAAGGGCAATGAGCAGATATTATGACCAACAAGAGAAAAATAAAATAAATAATCGAATACGCGACGTTTCGATTGCAAAACAAGCAACCGTCATCAGGTGTGAAAGAATGCAAGTTCAGAGGGAGACACAGAGAGAGAGAACCACCTCTACGGGGAGGATTTTCACACAACTCAGACTTAACTTCAAATTTAGCAATCTTTGGAAGAACGTAATGAACCAGGTAATGTGTTAACTGTTGTATTAGCCGACTCTGTGTTGCATTGCATTACATTTCTAAGTTTACTAGGTTTGTTTTCTCAAACTTCCAATTTTTCTCCCCCTGCCGTTTACGTTTATTTTCTCTGCCCCCCCCCCCCCTCTATATAATGCCTCGCCACAGAGGCGTTGTTCTGTCGTGTTTTGTCTCTCTCTCTGTATGTGTGTCTCTCTCTGAGCTTGCATTTTCACACCTGATGACGGTTGCTTGGGTTGCAATCGAAACTTCGTGCATTCCATTATTTATTTTCTTTTTTTTCTGCGTGACTTTACCGAAAGAACCAAAGAGTAATTCCTGCAGTCACGAAAGCTTCAAATCAAGAGAAAAATACCCTCTCAAAAGCTCCCTGTAATGGAGACTCATCTACCACCGATGGTATAAGCGAACAATAATTACAGGACTGATCATATCAATTTGTTTTATTTCCAAGTTAGTGGAGAATAGCACAATGCATACAAATCCTATTCAATAAGCAGTGTCAAACAGTCTCTTAAAGCTTCCACTGTGCGGTCCTATGCATAGGGCTGGTTTGCCGGCAGGAACCTCGCCATCTCCCAGGTGATGACCAAGTACCTGCTGTGGGTGGATGACGACTTCCTCTTCTCGGAGAATACGAAGCTGGAGCGCATGGTGGAGGTGCTGGAGAAGACTTCCCTGGACTTGGTGCGTCTGCTTTGACTCAGAGTGATGTGTGAAGGGTCACAGGGTCAAATGCATGCAACTTTGGTAATGATTGTGTTTTTTTACTGTGCTGGGAAGGTGGGTGGCGTTGTGGACCAGAACGCTTATCAGTACCTGTACAAGGTGGTGCCTGGAGACTCGGACGGAGACTGCTTGTACCGAAAGATGAGCACTTACCATCGACTGGACGGCTTCCCGACCTGTTCGCTGGTGGACGTGGTGGTGAACTTCTTCCTGGCCCGCACCGAGAACATGCGCAGCGTCAGCTTCGACCCCCAGTTTAGCCGCGAAGGTCACGGACGTACGTAGACTCTGGTGAACTAATATTCATGAGTGGTCAATGTCTGTTCAGGTTCACTGCTGTGGAGTTTCATTCGAATATTCAAACCTCGTAGATATTTAATAACTTATAACATTAGTCCTATGAGGATGGGTTCCCAGGCTTCGTAACTTACTCTTTCATACTATAAACACTTGATATATTTTCCATTAATATTGTTAACAAATCTTAATTTGAAGCTTTCGTGACTGCAGGAATCCATACTCTTTGGTTCTTTCGGTAAAGTCACGTAGGTAGAAATAATAATAGATCACGACGTTTCGATCGCAACACAAGCAATCATCATCAGGTGGGACAACCACAGCAAGAAAAAAACTGCTGAAGTAGGCGAGAGGTCTGCTGTGGCACGAGGTTATATAGGCCTCAGCAGTAGGGGGGAAGAGAGAATGGGGGTTGGGAGGAGGCAGGGTTGGGAGGAGACAGGGCAGAAAGTAGACCAAGCAGCAGCACCTGAGTCACTGGAGGAAAGTGGGCCACCGCAGCAGCATTCGAGAGGTCGGCTGCAAGAGGGGAGAGAGAAGGGGGGGGAGAGGCAGGGCAGAAAGTGGGCCCCCGCAGCAGCACCCGGGTCACTGGAGTAAAGTAGGCCACCGCAGCAGCACTGGAGAGGTCGGCTGCAGGGCGGGGGAGAGAGAGAAGGGGGGGAGGAGGCAGGGCAGATCGGAGAGAGTTGCACAGAGAGAGAAAGACACACAGAGAGTTGGAAATAACAGCTGACTTAGGCAGGTAGGTGGGAAACATCACAGTCGGTTAAGACTGTACCTGGTTAATAACGTCCTTCATTGCCCAGGTAGACGTAGCCCTCAAAGGCTTGGGACACATCCCGGCAGATGTTGCTAGATCTGACATCGCTGCTATCCTTAAAAACGCTAAGAAACCCATTAGCAACATCAACAAGTATGAGCGTTTTGAACTCTCTCAATTAAAAAAACAGATGACATAGTCATTCTCTCAGCCGATAAGGGCAATGCCACTGTCATCATGGATAAAACCACTTACAGCAACAACATTTAGGAATGATGGCAGCTATACCAAAATCAACAGAGATCCCACCAACCACCTAGCTACAAAAACCAATAATATCATCACCAATTCGACTTCTCTTATCGATTCGAACAAGCAGCGCTCTCTAAAACCTTCGGCTGCTAGACCACCCAGATTTTATGGCCTTCCAAAGATCCACAAAGAAGGTAGCCCACTCCGTCCTATCGTCTCCACCATTAACTCACCCACCTACAAACTGGCCCAATTTCTGTCTGATACCCTGCTTCCTTTCACGGGCAAGACCACCTCAGCTGTACTTAACTCAGCTCACTTGGTTTCTCTAATCAAAGACATCTCACTGTCTCCAGGTGATTTACTTGTCAGTTTCGATGTAGTCTCCCTGTTCACTAAGGTACCTGTACCTGATACCATTGCAATAATTGAAGACTTGGTCCAACACGGACTGAATCCAGATGTACCAACTTTGGTAAGACACTGCCTTACCAACACTTACTTCACCTGGAATGGTACATTCTACAAACAAAATGAGGGTACCTCAATGGGTTCTCCATTATCACCAGTGGTAGCGAATGTTTTCATGGAGAAATTTGAGACAGATGCCATCCAGACATCCACCCTACGTCCTTCCTTGTGGAAGAGATACGTAGAGGACATGTTCGTCATCTGGCCACATGGCCTGCCAGCACTGAACCAATTTCTCAACCACATCAATTCCATACACCCATCTATCAAATTCACCATGGAAGTGGAAAAGGATGGCAAGCTACCATTCCTGGATGTTTTGATCGAGAAGAGACCTGATGGGTCGTTGGGACACTGTCTACAGGAAAGCTGCCCACACGGATGCCTATCGAAATGTTGCACACTCGAAATGAAGGACGTGGGCAGGTGCTCCAAATCGAGGGCAAGCACATTTATTTCTTGTAGTTAATATTAATCTTGTGAAGAACCGCACCGTCACTCTGTAAAATGCAACAGCGCGTGTTACACGCAGCAATTCTTCCGAGACGCCATTAACCATGTGGCTGGTTTACACGTGCGGTTATTCATTAACCCTCTCTCTTAAACCCAATTTTACTACTGATAAACCATCCTTGTCTTTGACAATCACATTTGCACATCACTATTCGACTATTGCTTTAATCCTAAGCTGCATGTATATCTATACCATCCACTTATATCGGTATATTACACCCATTATATGTACTGTATGTGTACAGTATACGTATTGTATCTCACCATTGTACAGCTTACTACTTTACATGTGTTCTATTCTCAATAGCATTGCAAGTAGTCATACTCTGGGTACATGGGCATGGTTATATACTAAACAGTATTAGAGTTAGAGAATTACAATGACAGTAACTAATTACAGTGCGTCATCCCTTTACAATGCACAGTGCTAAAACGCCTCTAATTGCATATATCACAAACGAACAATTCAAAGCCAAGCTTAAAGTCTAGAACAAGTCTAGAACAAGTCTAGAACATTTATATAACGATCAAAAACAACCTTTGGGTCCTTTACTTGTAAAATGCAACAGCGCGTGTTACACGCAGCAATTCTTCCAAGACGCCATTAACCATGTGGCTGGTTTACATGTGCGGTTATTCATTAACCCTGCCAGCCACCTACAGGCCCGACTCAGTCATCACATGCTGCTGTACACACATGCATTGATGCACTGCACAGCACATCAGGACCTTCACAAAACCACACTTTACTCCCTTGCTGCACAAGGATATAATTAAAAGAGTGATCCATTCCTAATGTGCCACAGAAAGCCTGACTCCCACCACCATCCAGCCCAGAAGAATTCCCTCATCACCTAGCCAGTGAGCTGGAGCACGTACACCAAGCCCTCAGGATGAACGGATATTCTGACCGTACAATCCGCAAAGCTGTCTCCCCAGACATGGGGAGACAACCATCTGAGGGTCCAACCAATACCATCACTGTGCCATACATAGCAGGGGTTACCAAAAATATTTCCAAAATCTTAAACAAACACAAGATCCAGGTCCGTTTCAACACAGTACACAACATCCGTGATTTGATCCCATATGTAAAGGATGTGAGTCCTGATCTGCAATACCCGGGTGTCTAAAAACTGAGTTGTGGCTGCGGCAGCAGTTACATTGGGGAAACGAAACGACATGTCTCGGACCGCGTTCGCGAACACAAGGCAGATCTGAAACACGGTAGGACCAATACGAAATCGACTTTTACAAGACGTATGTACTTTGCAAACCCACTGGCTATTATCAGAGATTTGTTCATGAAACCATCCAGCTATATAAACACAGACACAACTTCAACCGAGAAGATGGGTACAAACTGAGCAATCATTGGAAGGACGTTATTAACCAGGTAAAGTCTTAACTCACTGTGATGTTTCTATCCTACCTGCCTAGGTCAGCTGTTATTTCCGACTGTGTGTCTCTCCCTCTCTCTGTGCATCTCTCTCCGATCTGCCCCCCCCCCCCCTTCTCTCTCCCCCCCTGCAGCCGACCTCTCCAGTGCTGCTGTGGTGGCCCACTTTACTCCAGTGACCCGGGTGCTACTGCGGGGTCCACTTTCTGCCCTACCCCCTCCCCCCCTTCTCTCTCCCTCCCCTACTGCCGATGCCTATATAACCTCGTGCCACGGCAGATCTCTCGCCTACTTCAGCAGTTTTTTCCTTCTGTGGTTGTCCCACCTGATGACGATTGCTTGTGTTGCGATCAAAACGTCGTGATCTATTATTTTTCTACCTACGTGACTTTACCGAAATAACCAAAGAGTATTGTAAACAAAGACAATTTATATTGAAAATAATATTAAATATTATACTGTACAGTATGAAAATGTAAATCTGACATACGTATAAGAAACAGTGTACTGTAAAATATATTTACACTCACCAGTGACGGTGCATTCATAAGGTTGCATTGCTCACCACACACCATAGCTCCATAACATAGTGTGTTGCTGTGCACTGATTGGCCGATACGAATGTAAACAAATATTCTATGACCAATCGCGATGCGCAACGCTCAAGAAACCGTATCTTATAATTGTATTCTTATTTATAGAATGATAACTAAATAATTACATTTATATAGTGCTTTTCATCAAGGATCTCAAAGCACTGTACAGGAAACAGCAGCAGCAGACACTCGGCATACAAATAATATTATAAATACATAACAACTTTTTTTTACTAAATGAACTAAAAATGTAATAAGCGGAAGCGTATAAATAGGTTTGAAGAGATTCTGATATCTCGTGGAAGAGCGTCCCATAGCCTGGGGGCTCCACGGGAAAAATCTCTGTCACCCATAGACCGAAACCTCGACCTGGGAATACAGAGTAGATCTGTAATCTTCGGGACATTGAGGGGACAGCGGATGGATAATTATATTAGTTATTTATTTCAGTGTATTAATTATTATTTAACTTGTTTTTTTTTACCATTCATATAATGGTAATACATCCAAAGTTCGTTTTATTGAAACTTGATAAATTGAATATTCGCATATCGAAGTATTATTGTATTAATGTTACCTCCATATGGAATACAATTTAATCAATGCAGGAAGTGTTATTCTCCATCATTGATACAAAGGAATGTTTATGTTTATCACTGAATAAAATTAGTGTATTTTAAATGCTCTAGAAACTTCGGTGTTCTACTCGAACCTAGCATCGTTTTTGTTTACGTCTTTGTGCTTACTGTGCCTGAATATATTTTTGGTTGCTTTTTTTCTCAATCGAGGAATGTATTGCTTTTTATGTTGGGTCTCTGTGTAGGCTACTTTTATAATTGTACAATTGTGATTGTTTTTTCTCACATCTACATTTATTTATGGCTAGGCAATGAGTTCATAACTGCAGCCAGTCCCACCATGAGAGAAAAAGCAGGAAGGGGGGGGGGGGCAGGGAAAAACACAAGGCTCATTGACTTTTTGATTAAATCATTGTCTGATTCATTATAACGCAGAATTCACCACAGAGGAAATTAGTGGGTAATATAAAATAAATAGGTTTCCTTGTTAACCAATATTTTACCAAAAACGTGACGTGTGGCTGGGAGCACCATGGCCATATAGCCTGCTACAAAGTCCATAATAATATAGATTAGATAATTATTTGGTTTTGATATAGAATCCTTTATGCTGGTCGTCTCAGAGTGTAGTACACGCAAAAAGCGACTTAATCACTTATCTCAACATTTGAAATGGAACTCCTAGTGGTAGCTGACCCTGTGTGTACCACAAGGTAACTTGGCACTGACTTGCAATGGGGCAATGATAGCGATGTGCAATCCCAATTGGGTAATTTGTGGGTAATTTTCTAATTAGAAAAAAATTGGACAATGACGCCAGTACGCAATGGCCTACTTGGATCCTTAACATCCACTGTGAAGCAGGCGACGCATACACAGTATATCATTACTATACACCCACAGCAATAACCAGGGGTCGGCCAGGTTCAAACCTTTGTAAACAAGCAGTGCACGCTTTACTGGTGGATCATGTCACCATCCCGAACTCTTAACACTGAACTTGAGTGTTTTCTCCTCTCGGCTGCTGAACAGAGTTTTTCATCGATGGCCTGGGGAAGCTGAGAGTGGGGACGTGCAGCGACATTTCCATCGACCACGGCCCCAGGCAGGGAAACACGGGACAGTACAACAGATACCGTCACACCAAAGAAGCTCACAGTCTCACGATGCGAGCCCTCTTCTTCAAAAATCACTTCAAGTGCTACATAACCTAACAAATGCCTTCTGATGATGGCTACAAGGAATGGCATTACAATTTTTAGTAAAATGGAGATTTCATTAATTTACACAGTTGATACGTTGTTTGGCACATTTTGAGTAATTTAGTAAATTTACACGTGTTTCGTAGGTATTGTGGATACACATTTTATATTGTTTTAACAAAGTCAAATATAACGATTACATAGTTTTAAAGCGTTGTGTATTGCATTCTTCAGTTTGCACTGAAATGCAGTAAATGTCTCATTATATAGCTTCAGTTTTCTTATTTTTACAGACTCTGCAATTATATAATATTGAGTTGTTTTAATTGATGCATTTGTGGCAGGTATTTTTACTTTAATTGCGACATTTTAATAAAAATGATCGTGCCATGTTTTACTTTCAAATATTACAGTACTTTCGGAATAAACGTCGAAAGGGAACAATAAATGATCAATGGTTGTCTTACTATCTGGCTTATCCTGCTTTTTATATCCAGTACTGTACAATAATACCTCGATATGCAAATATTCGATTTACAAAGTTTCAGTATAACAAACTTCGGGTTTATTACCATGGTAAAATTTGATTTTGTTTGTTAATGATAAAACGATCAATTTAAAGTCCTATATAAATAAGAATTATAATAAGATTTGGATTCTTGAGCGTTGCACATCACGATTGGTTGAATAATATTTACATCCGCCTTGGCCAATCAGTGCGCAGCAACGCACCATGTTATGGACCAATGGTGTTTGTGAGGGCACCGCGGTGGCGAGATGTTAACTCCCTCTCTTTGTATACAGGAGGTCGTGGGTTCGATCCAGACCCTGACGCCTGTGCATTTGGAGGTGGTATGTTTTCCCCGTGATCGTGTGGATTTTTCACTGCATCCTCCGCTTTTCCCTCCACATTTAGAAGCAAGCGTTTTGAGTATTTGGCTTCTATACATTTCCACGTAATAAGGCACTTCGTTGATCTATTATTTGTGGCCAGGTAGCTTCTGATAAAGGGCTGTTTAGCTCAGTGTGCCCTACCTGGTAAAATGAAAAGTTTAATTTACAGAGACGAGTAGGAACTCTTGCAGCAGCACTTTTTTGAAATTTTTTATCTGATCAGGAATTTATTTGACAAAACAGACGTGTGTTTGAACAAGGAAAAGAAAAGAACAAGCAAAAAAATGAATACAAATGCCCTAAGAACCGAGAACAGCATCTACTGAAAATGATCCAATACAACTCAAGAATACATTTTACGCAATAAAACTTGGGGGAGAAAATCCTGCTCTGCATTGGCGCATCTACACATCGGCGCATCTACACAACATCATGGATGCATGCCGGGTCCAAGCAAAAACATCCGCTGGACTGTATAGTGACAGAACAGCAGATGTGGCCCATGTCCTTGACACCAGGACCTACCGTGGAGTTGATATGCCCACTGATCGCCGACTTGTCACCGGTAAGATGCACCTGCCATTTTTCCACTCCAGTGGTGGGTGTACACCCAGGTCCATATTCAAACCCATAGTGGCCTGGTTGCAGCTCGCTGATGAAAGTTGCAAGCGAGAATTTCATCATCGCTTGCAGCCGGGGTTGGCATCATCCCCCACTCCTGATGTTGAGGGGAAATTGGCGAGGATTAGGACTGTGACTCATGCAGCTGCAATGGCTGCATTGGGTACACGGTCCAGATCTCCCAAGAGACCCTGGCTGACAGAGGAGCTGTTCAGGCTGGCTGAGAAAGAGTGATAGGTCCACTTTCATTGTCTACAGCATCCCACGTCAGAGAATAAGGCTTACCACAGCCTTCGCTCAGAGAATCAGAGAGATGTGGGCGTTGCAAGGATGGGTGGTGGTTGCGGGTTGCTATGGAGATGGAATCTCTCGGAGTGGCCCGCGATTAAAAATCACTCTTTAATTCCATTAAAAAAGTAACTTGCCATGCCACACCTATTACCATCATTAGGGAAAGAATGGTGATCCAATCTCCGACCTCCAGGAACAGGTTTTCAGATTTTGGTGATAATTTCTGTGAAGTCCTCGGGGAGGGGAAATCCCTCAGCCTTGAAAAAATCATGGGACAAAGTGGGGATGACCCTGCTAAGGCTGCGGTGCCTCAAATATTGGAAGAAGTCACCCCCTGTGAGTGGCTGGCTGAGGTGCCATCTCTTGAGGAAGTACTGAAGGTGATCCAGAGTCTGAGACGAGGAAAGGCACCGGGCAGAGCTGATCTCCCAAGTGAAATGCTTAGGGAGGGTGGCGTTTGTGCACAGACTGCCCTACATGGCATTATAACAACAGTTTGAACCACTGCCCTGGTGGTCCCCCTCTTTAAGAAGGGGGGCCGCACAGACTGTAACAACTACAGGGGCATCTCACTCCTCAGTGTACCAGAAAAGGTCCTGGCAAGGATTATTCAACATTTCCTTGCCAGACATGCTGACGAGAGACTTGCGGAACCCCAATTTCGTTTCAGGAAAGTAGCAGTCCTGCACAGATGCCATGTTTTCTGTCTGTCTTCTACATCAGAGTTGTAGGGAATTCCAACAAGACCTATATCTCTGCTTATTGACCTGGTCAAGGCCTATGCTACCATCAGTAGGCTTGGGCTCTGGGTTGTTCTTCATGCTTTCGGAGTCCCTGACTCTCTGCTCGCAATCATTAAGGACTTGTATGATGGTGAGCGGGCCTATGTAAAACTACGTGGCCGGGAGTCGGAGCCATTCCCTGTTCACCTTGGGGTGCGACATTATTTAACATCTATTTTGACCAATTAGTTCATGAAGCCTTTGATGGCTGTACCGTAGGAATTTCCATCTGGTACAGATACAATGGGAGGCTGATCAATGCCCAGGTGCGGTCAAGGGATGGCTCCCTATTGGTAAACCATGTTACGTATGCCGATCTGGTAATTGCTGCTCACTCAGAGGAGGAGTTGGAAGTGCTACTGCTAAACCTGGAGCGTGCCACTAAGAGGTGGGGCCTTACCATCAGCACCACCACCAAAACTAAGCGCCTGCCTGGGTATTATGTACCATCAGATACTCCACCCCCACAACTCCCAATTGTGATGGGGCAGTTGTGGATAAAGTGGAGAGTTTCCCATACCTGGGCAGTGTGCTCATGACTGACTCCGGTTTGACAGCAGAGGTCTCGCTCCGAATCGTCGGTTGCGCAACGCTGTATGGAAGCTATCTGGTCTGTCGCTCCACACAAAGCTTCCGGGTTTCTCAGCCATGGTCATGCCCTCTCTCTTCTCTATGCTTGCAAAACGTAGACCCCCCTAATGGAACATCTTCGCCAGTTAGAAACATTTAGGCTGGCATGCCTACGATCCATCCTGGGTTTAACCAGGCTGGATTGTGTGAGGACCTCACAAATCCTTGAAAGATCTGGACAATGTCCCGTCGGTGAGCTACTCCGGCAGGCAAGGCTGCATTGCCTGGGTCATGTAGCCCGCATGCCCAGCCACCGCATGCGTAAACATATTTTGTTCGGCTGGATAGAGGGGGCATGGGTTAGAGAATAGATGGAGTGATGTGGTACAAGAGGATGTAGAGTTGTGGACTTGCCGATGACTGGTACCAGCGGTGTCAAGATCGGCCTTTGTGGAGGAGGTTCATGAAGTACACTACTGGGCAGTTGGAGGCAGTCGCCCTCCAACAACAATCAAGGGCAGAGGAGCGACGCTCACAACCACGAGCGGAGCGCAGGGCAGCTACAACTCAGGAAGTTGGCACAGTAGAGGGTACAGGTGGTGCATCGGCCAGTCATCTCAGTCGACCCATGGCACCTGGGTCTGCCCCGTGACCTCTTGTCAGCAGGCTTTTGACACTTCACGTGGCCTCAACGTGCACATAGCCTTGTACAAGCGCCGTGGTGACGTCATCGCCACTTAATGGCGAATGGCGGTTGTTGTTGTGTGTGTGTCGGGCGTGTACCGTTCTGGCCTTCATAGGCACTCGCTAACAGCACTTACCCCAAGAGTCTGTTTAAGGCTATATGGGGAATCTTTGTCTTTTTGTCTTTGTGTGTCGGGAGCCTGTAGTGTAGTGGTTAGCGCGCTGCACTGTGAAAGCGGCGACCCGAGTTTGATTCCTGCTCACAGCCAACACCAGTCCAGGCTTGGTGTGTAAACGTCACCACTAGCGAGACAAAGGCGGCCGGGCGTGGTGTTGGCCACCCACTCCATCGTGTGCTGTACTGGCCTTCATAGGTGCAACTCACAGCACTTGCTCCTCCAGTCTCTTCAGGCTATACGGGGGTCTTTGTTTTGTATGTGTGTGCGTAGGGGGAGCGGTAGTGCACTGTGCTCCCAACCTGGCGACCAAAGTTCAATTCCCGGTCAGGATCAACACCAGTGACGATTATCTCAATGTGACATGGCGCTCCTATAGGTCGACTCAGCCTTAAATGAGTACATGGGGCGTTGTGTAAACAAAGCCTATGAAATAGTAAAATTTACCCCACTTCTGACAGCAGTTGTAGTGGGTTCAATTGAGGAGCACACTTGAACTTGGAGGCAACACGTTTTATTAACTCACACAACAGGTAACTCTTAACATTAACAGGGTAGCTACATAGGGTGGCGACCACCGCTCCTAACTAACTTACACTCGAGGGGATCTATATAGTCAGACCAGGACAGCTAACAGGCTGCCTGGTCCATGAGCGAAGACCAGAGACCGAGGATTGTAGATGGTGGCTTCATTCCCAGAGTTGAACAGCACAGATCCCTCTCAGGACTTGGCTTTGAACCGCTCCACCCTTGGCCACGCCCCCTTCCAGATCCTTCGGCGGAGCCCTGGTTCCAAATCACGTGACCCTCACACCCCCATCTGGGGGTCCCCTTGCCCTCTCGGGTTCACCCAGGATATCATGTCCTACCTCAATGACACCCGGGCCCTGCCCCCTAGTGAGCCATTCCGTAACATGCTCACACTGGTGCCATAGAGAGACGCCACGCATACAGTACCACTCATCACTCGGTACTGTCGCTACACAGTAGTGACACCATGTATGTCACTACACCTGCTATTTCATATGGACCAGACACATGGACACGGACTAAAAGATGGAACAAACGCTGAAAAGTGTGCAAATAAGCATGGGTATTTCCACTCGTCATGAATACAAAATAGCACGACGCATTTGTAGGGATGAATTGTGACTTGCAGAATGTATTTGACGGTTTTTTACATTTTCCTTGGTAAAAGCGACATTTTCCAAACTGGTAGTTATTGCGTGCACAAACATTACTGATTGCAGGGCATACAATGTATTGCCATGTAGTTGCTGGTATATATGACTCGAGTTGTGTCGACACTTTACCCAATTGAGGGTGTGACAGTGCTCGTACCCATTAGTGCACTTACCCCAACAGTCTGTTAAGGCTATATGGGGGTATCTTTGTCCTTATCTTTGTACCCATTGGTGTCGTTTCAACTCTAACCCCCCCCCCACTCCCCGATGGTGCAGTTACATGTTAACAATCGGCAGCCTAATAAGATAAAGGTGCAGTGCTGCAATTGCTTGCGCAGGCCATTGGTAGTGAAAGGATCTGTACCAGAGGGAGCTCGAGAGGGTATCTGTTCTACTCTTTCACGCTGATCAGACGTGGTGGAAGAGGTGGGTGTACCTACACTTTACCCCCATCACACACGACAAGCCTGCCGATCGACGAGCTGTGCTAGACTCATTTATAGCTTGCTGGTTGAACAGAGGCGGGGGGATTTCAGAAATGTTCCCTATTGGTTAACATGGAATCGAACCGCTCCATCTCGATAGATTATTTTGTGTGCGAACTTACCTACATTGCTCACAAAGGTCATACATGTCTGTAGTTAGGCACAGGGAAACGACGCGAGGTTAGGATCATAGAGGGTTTCTATGCCATATTTATTGGTATATACAGTAATGTAAAGTGAAATGGCTGTATAATGTATTGGTGATAATGAAACTGACATTAAGGATGAGTCGACCTAGGGGAAGCCCAGAACTGGTTCAGATAATCGTCACTGGTGTTGGTGGCCGTGAGCGGGGAATCGAACTCAGGTTCGCCGGTGTTCGTCGCGCAACGTCGCGCTAACCGCTGCACCACCACTCCCCACAACGGACCCCCTCCCCGGCCCTCCCAGCGGCTTCCACCCCAACCCCGTCCGCAGTCCCCTCGCCCTCCACAACGAACTCGCCCCTTCCGACCCTTCCCTTACCCCACATTCGTCTGTGACATTGAAGGTGGACATTTCAGCTGGTCGTACCTTGTAACTGCTGAACAACATCAGCAAGGTGAGTGTGTTTAGCATAGCATCACCATTATAAAGGGGGCGTATGAAGGTAAACTAATATTAAATCGTGTAAATATATCTCTTTTTTAAGATACTGGTTCACGAGGGCCATTAAATCTCACTCCGTAATTCCACCTGGTCATGTTCCGAGAAGTACTGTACATGGACTGGCTCACGCCATGGGAATGAGGAATTTATATCCCTGGTTCAGCGCCAAAAGAGATGAACATCGCGCCATTGCTCGTTCGAGCTGACAGACTTTGAGTAGGCCTGTCATCGTCATCATTACCCATGGTCAATCCACTGCTGGATGAAGACCTCCCCAAGCAACCACCATGTCTCGCGACCCTGCGATAATTATTCAGCCAGGCCCCTTACACGTGAGCTGATTTCATTGTTCCACCTCTACGCTGGACATCCTGTCGGAAGCATTTCATTTCTCGGTTGTTAATCCGTCATTATTCTTAACGATCGACCAATAATCCCTTCTCGCACCCCTTTGACTATCAATGGTAAATACAAACTGGAGGCTGAGGAAATCACAAGTGTTATAGCAATATAAATGTACCGTCTACCTCGATCACGCGAATTGCTTAAGAGATCGCGTTCATTACAAAGTGTTGTGCGGGAGCGATTTGAAACTCGTTACGCCTTTAATTATAGTATAAATTAAACGCTTGATTTGTTCGCGGTAAAACAAACCTTGTTATATATATGTCGCTGAACAGACAAGTTATCTGCATGCGTACAAACTTTAATGAAAACTGACTGGAATTAAATACAAGTTTAATTGAAATACTCTTTCATAATTCTGAATATTCATATTTTTGAATATTTTTTTCAGGGACAAATGTATTGAGTTGCCTTTCCAAAAGGCTTTTATGATTTATGTTTTGTCTTAGAGGCCGTCCATAAATGACGTCACGCGATTTTGGGCGATTTTTTACCCCCCCCTCTCCGCGTCACATTGCGTCACAAAAAGTCAGACCCTCCTCAAATATGACGTCACAAAGCTCTGCCCCCCCCCCAAAACCATATTTCCATTTTGAAAATAAAACGTGCTTCAAATCGCTTTAAACTTTTGTCATTTTAGTGCGTATTTAATGTGGCGCTGCACTTTGATGTTGTAGGAGAAAACATTTATTAAAAGGTTTATTTAAATAAGTAGAACGTGTTGTCTATATTTATTTAAAGTTGCGCATTTTGATGTGACGTCATATTTCTCAAACCACCCCCTCTCGTCACACATCGTCACAAATGTCTGACCCCCACCCCCCAGGTGCGAACCGTCAAGACGCCGTTTCTGGATGGCATAAAACAATTGCAGGAGTAGACACAAGATTACAAATGTAGTGTGTCGGACGAGGCACACGCAAAGATCTGGAGGCACCACAATTTATTATAACTTCTATGCTAGGGATAACACAATACTTGAACACAACACTTGGGGAGATTACGCTAGACCCCTAGGAAGGGGTCCCCTTAGCGCTCAGTCCCCTATAGCCGATTCCCCGGGCTCCCCGCGCCGCCGCACCGATCGCTTCCCATGCTCCACCCCCGTTCCTCTTCCCTCCCCCGAGCCTGGCCTCGTGCCGCTCCCGGCCACGCCTCTTGCTCAGTCTCTCGAGAGGAACAGGAGCCAGCGTCACATGTCCTCGGGCCCTCACGTCCAGGTTCCCTTAACTCCCCTGAGCCGGCACATCCCCTCTCTCGTCCAGCGACGAGGCCCCGCCAAGCAGGGCCCGCTTTCCGCAACGTCTCCGTCCACTCCCTGCAGAGGTACGTGCCCTCACTCACATAAATCGTGGGTGCTTACAGTATACACCCCGTTGAGACGCTACTTACGTCCCTACACAAAGATTAATATAAGACATTACAGAAGGTCGGTGAAGTGTAAATTTTGTAATAATATGAAACAACATTAACAACAAGTAAGCAGGTGTCATCACATCTTTGTACACCGCAGACATTGTACATTACAAACTTGTCTTATTTTAGTGACCGTGAGCTGCTGCGCTATACAAGTGAACCGAGTGGGTAAGGCAGCGGTTGGCAACCAAAATTATAAGCAGAGCAATTTTTTTCAAATTCGGTAAAAAAAACAACCCTCAATAATTCAAGCGTGTGAATACGAGACAGTGGTCCTTAATAAACAAGGTCACGAAGCAGTTATTAAAGAGCAGCAAGTTGCAGATTCCTGCTGCAAGGTACCGCAACGTGTTGAGCCCTCGAACAATGTAACCTTATGGCAGTACCCTGGGGTACCATAGGACCCCGGCTCTCACATAATGTTCGTGATGCAGTCATTTTTTGTCTGTTGATGGTCGGCGATGCGGCAATCGACTCATCTCCAGTCGCGGAGTTAAGTACACCCCTGAAAAAAATAGTGTGCCAGAAATAACATATTTAATTGCCTCTGTCATTTTGTATTATTTGGTACCCCAGGGTACTGCCATAAGGATCAATTGGACGAATTTACCACGGTACGCGATGGTGTCAATTTAACCCCACGTGCAAATTAACAATAACGGTGTAGTATTAGATAGTGCTACTTCAGTGTCGTCTGTTTTGTGCGTACATGTGTAGTGGGTTCAAATTAGGTGCACACACACAGCTTGGAGGCAACACTTTATTAGAACGGTAAGTAATATAACACTGTACATAAGGTGGTGACCACCTTCCTCAACTCACTAACACTCTGGAACACTATACAGCATGACCCAGGCAAGCGACGGGCTGCCTGGTCAGGGACGACAACCCGGGACTTGAGGACCGATGATGGCTTACTTAGGGGTTGAACAGCCCCGCTCTCCGTTCACTCCCCGCTTATATCCGCTCCGATGTGGCCGGCTACGCCCAGGCCACGCCTCCCTTACCCAACCTCTGGGAAGGTCCGGGTCCTCCACCACGTGACCCCCAGGCTCCCCCTTGGGGCCCCTAGCCCTCGTACGGTCCGACACAGTAGTGACGTCCTATGTCACTACATCACCCCCCCCCCCCCTCCGTATAAACACACAGCCGTCCTGGCTGTAACGCAACTGTGAAACATCGAAAAGGTGTGCCTCTGAACCAGCAACATCAATAAATAACCGGCGACCGATAATAAGATAATAAATACATCACCTAATATACACAGAATCGACGAGGGTAAAAGGAGGGGAAACGCATGGAAAACGGAGAATTAACAACAACAAATATACATGAAAACTGGCTAACCCACTTACTCCCCAGCACAGCCCACCCCATGTGAGAATCACGCATGCACCAACATGTGAGTGTGGCCATTGGAACAACGGCGTAGGCAATGAGCAAGGCGTGTGAGAGCCATGTAGAGCAGGCAGTTTTCCACGAGTCCATGTGGCTGGGCCCCCCAGGGGAGGTGCGCACACCCCCCGTGGAGGCCCTGGGGAACCAAAAGTGGCCCAAAGGGCACAGCCCCTCCCCAGGCGTCAAGAACAGGAGGAGCAGGAGTAGCTGACGTATGCTCCACTCCCTCCCCCCCCCAGTTCACAGCCGGTTGGCACAACCGGCGACTCCAAGGTGCCAGGTAGATACTGCCTCCTGTGACGAGAAACACAAACCTTCCTGAAGGCATCACTCCACGAACACTCGCTTCGGCTCGTCGGACACCACAGTCACCCGGCCCCTGGGTAGTGGGGATGAGGGGATTCCGGCCGGCGTGAGAGAAGAGAAAAAAATAATAATAAACAAATTCAGATGCGTTGGATGCACAACCAACACGGCGATGAAACCCAATATGTACACCTTCACCCACACAACACGGATGGCAGGGTTCCCCAACCCCCAGCTACCGCTCCATCCACTAGGTGGACAGAAGAACTACCTAGCGCTCACACACTCACACACCCCAATTCAAACGTCTTCTGATATCCCGGGTCGAGACGTCATGCGTCAGAGCCAACCCATGTCCTGGGGCGAAGAAGTCGTGCTTCAAGGATGCACCCAGGATCTGCATTTTAGTTAAAGATAATAGTTAGGCGTGAAAATTGGCCTAAATGGCGGCCGCACACGTGATCCACATCTCCGCGGCCTCACGCGCTCCTAGGAAATGGCGGCCACAGCCGCGAATCGCATTCCCCTGGTTTCCCACACTCGCACAAAATGGCGGCCGTAGGCATGAACCGCATCCCCTCGGGTTCCCGCGCTCACACAAAATGGCGGCCGCACGCGCGAACCGCATCCCCGCGGTTTCCCGCGCTCGCACAAAAATGGCGGCCGCATGCGCGGTTTCCCGCGCTCGCACAACCCTCCCTTGAGGACCAACCCGGACATCTCATGCCACTCGGTATCACCCCTCACCTTTCCGATGCACACGCGTCTGCCGTATCGGGGGAATTTTAACCCAGTCTCTCTCCAAGACTCGCATCGCAGCATATAGCGGTACCGACCGAGCTGAGAAGACCCATCGCTCACTCACTTCACAACATGCACCCTAACAACTGAGGGATACAGTCCCAACGTAACGGGACAACTACACCTGAACACTACGAATCTCCAGCCCACTGTTTCAACACGCCTCGGAGTGTCTCGATCTCTGGGCCATCAGGGCGAGCCTACAGCTCCAGACGCACCATGGAGGGTCTCAACCTCCGGCCCGTCAGGTCAAGCCGTCAGCCATAGCATGACGGGCCACAACTCTCCGAGCCATGTGAGCGCACAGCCCACTAGGCTAGACACGCCACAGAATGTCTTGGTTTCCGGGCTCTCAGGTCAAGCTGTCAGCCATAGCATGACAGGCCACAACTCTCTGAGCCATGTGAGCGCACAGCCCACTAGGCTAGACATGCCACGGAGTGTCTCGATTTCCAGGCTGTCAGGTCAAGCCGTCAGACAGCATGACGGGACCACAACGCTCGTGTTAGACACACAACACTCACTGGGCCATCCTGGTCAGGATCTGCGCCCCAAGATAGGCGACAGCCAGCACCACAATTCCAAATCACTGGCAGCATGTCACCATCTCAATTTAAATGCTCCTTACCAATGACGGCAGAGCCACAAACCAAGGCAGTCATCCCCCACACAATCGCAATTGCACACCATCACAATACATACAATTTGAATTAGGAACCCCCACTGAATTGATCCAATGCCGAACAGGTACGCACAATTTGTGACGATCCCGAATACCCAATGGTCACAACAATACACCTCACATCCCGTATCCATACACCTCATCTCCAAGACTCGCATTGCAGCATGCAGCTGTACCACCCGAGTTGAGAGAGCAACGCAATTTGGCGGCAATTAACAGAAACGCACCCCCGATCCATGTAGAACACAAGGGGCATTCCCGCACAAAAGATATCATCTGTGCAACAACAGACAAGAACCAACCAGTGAGTTCGAAACACACCGAACCTGTCATTTCAAAATCCCCTTCAACATTAACCATGGGACTCAGGGCATTCGAATTTTAAGAGTAATTGAGTAATACAGTACATGCATTCCCAGGGCACTCGAACGCAAGAGTATAATTCTATACACAAAGCGCACAATAATCGCCGAATGGAGTAATATAGTATATGCAGTATATGCAGTCCGCATATAGCCAACCATCTCGAGCAATGCTCCATACAGCCCGTACATCATTCCGTACATCGTCAACAATCTTAACTCCGTAACAACAACCCAAAAAAAATGTCACAACGCAAATCATTAACACGGCAATCCACGGGATATTTACGGAGCTCGGGACACCTGACAGAACCGAATTAATCATTAACTGGCCTCTCAAGATAAACGATCCCAACGCTGTAATTAAAACAAACAATGTTACACGCAGACACCCGACACGAACGCCACGGCCAGATGCAACTCATAGAAAGCAAATTGACGCCCCGCAACCCGGCGAGAAAAAAAAAACGAAACCCCAACCCGGCGCACGCAAGATGGATGAAGTGTTAACAGGGGCCGGTGTGTCGTGTCACGCCTCGCCTGGCAACCTGTGAAGAGCGGAGGGTGGCAAGGTGGAGCACTGGGATGCCCCAAAGAATCTTGCATGGTGAACACGGCCTCTTCTTGTGAACCGCAGCCGCCACTCGCACTCGAGCAGAAGACGGGGGCGCCACCCAAACGTGTGGAATTCCCCCTCCGCAGGCGTTGATGTCGGCGGGAACGGCATTTTGGCGGGAACAGCATCCTGGCCAGTCGCCGAAATGTAGCGAACGGCATTTTCGCGAGAACAGCATCCCGGCCAGCCACCGAAATGGCGGGAACAGCGTTTTGGCGGGAACAGCTTCCCGGCCAGCCTCCGAAACGGCGGGAACAGCGTTTTGGTGGGAACAGCGTCCCGGCCAGCTGCCAAAATGGCGGCCCCTCCACGTGGCCCGCATGCCCGGGCTTCCCCAGCCAGCCCCAGCAGCGACGACGGCGTCCTCTCCCCGCGGCTCCAGCGCTCCTTCCCAGATGGCGGCGCAGCGGTGTAATGACAGTTCCGCCACTCCACGTGCAATGCCATCACTCTCACTGTCACCAGGGCTGCCATCCCCGGCGCTGTCCGATGGTCGTCACGCCGTCCTCGTCGTACGAACGTGTCCAGCTGTTTTCTTTCTGTGCTCATTTACTACCCTAGGATAACACCTAGCAATATTTATTTTTCCGCAACTTGACACCAAATGTAGTGGGTTCGAATTAGGTGCACACACACAGCTTGGAGGCAACACTATTTATTAGAACGGTAAGTAATATAACACTGTACATAAGGTGGTGACAACCTTCCTCAACTCACTAACACTCTGGAACACTATACAGCGTGACCCAGGCAGGCAACGTGCTGCCTGGTCACGGACAATGACACGGAACTTGAGGACCGATGATGGCGTCTTCACTTCAGGGTTGAACAGCCCCGCTCTCCGTTCACACCCCGCTTATATCCGCTCCGGCGTGGCCGGCTCCGCCCAGGCCACGCCTCCCTTCCCCAACCTCTGGGAAGGTCCGGGTCCTCCACCACGTGACCCCCAGGCTCCCCCTTGGGGCCCCTAGCCCTCGTACGGGCCGACACAGTAGTGACGTCCTATGTCACTACACATGTAGACAGGGAGCCGAGCCCATCGGTTTTCGGGTTAGGGTGCACTAAAAACCATTTAACTTGGTTTCAGTTCAAACGGCTAAAAATGGGTTTTGAAAATGCAGTTCCGGTTAACAATTTCTGACAAAACGGTTTAAACCGGTTACAATTTGCATATTTGCCCTAATTTCGCGAAATAAAGACATCCGTGTAGCCTCCAGTGCATTCAACAATATTGGCTACAAGGGATGTCTTTGTTTTTGAAAATGTTCCATTTTAGCAAACATACAATGTTATACTTTTTTATTTGTTTATTTATTATAGAATTGTAAAGATGGTATATTTGAGGAATTATGGACAACTTTGTTTTTACCGTTCATCGTGTTTGGATTATTTAAAGTACTACAGTCCAATAATATACTCTACAATAATACAAATATGATAATAATTTAAACAAGCATTTCCCGGTATTTCACACATTAATTTTAATGATAAATTCAATGTTTGTGTAGTAGCCTGTACTTAACGAAATTACTAAACCCCTTAACATTAACAACTGCTGTTTGAAATATCACAAATTTCGCATAGAGCCCTCCCTATATTGTGGAGTTTGTTCTCCTGTAACGTGTGTTTTCATAACGTGAATTGGATATAGGGGCCATCCATTTCGTACGGACGCAAAAATCTGTCAAAACTTGACCCCTCCCCCCCTCCCTGTACGCACGCGTACTTTTTACACCCCCCCCTCCCCCTGTTGACGTACAATTGACGCACCCTCCAGAATCCTATAGAACGGCCGATATTAATATTAATGTGTTTAAGTAAACTAATTTGAAGGCCAATGTAGACCAATTATTATCGAGGCTTCACTCCCCCCCCCGTTTCCTATGCGTACATATATTGTCAATAGACCCCCCATACGCAAGCGTACGTATTTGGGTTAACCCCCCTCCCCCTTCCATGCGTACGTATTAAATGGATGGCCCCATAACGCGATTAATGTATTAGGGAACACACTTTTTATAACATGGATTCGAATTGAATATAACGCAATTGAGTGAACATAACTATGTTGCGCGAGTAGGACGGCTGCCTCGGCGTAGCATCACACAACGCGGGATGCTGCTGGATGCTTCTAGATGCTTACCCACGCGCTTCAGCATTTATTCAGCCTGCATACGCATCTCACGTGTTATTGCGGACTGTGCTTTACCCTATATTATATATTATAAAATGAATTTCCATAACGCGGTGTTTTTCAGCAACGCAACTACTGTGTATTTGAGAACAGACTGTGTGTTTTATCTCTGTGTGTGCATATTTGTGACTATTATGAGGAGTGGTAGTGTAGTAGTTAATGCACTGCACTACGATCCCGGCCACCTGAATTCGATTGCCACAAATGGACAACCCAAGTGACGATCATTAAAACCAGCCCTGAGCTTCGCCTAGGTCGACTCAGTCTCAAATTAGTACCTAGTGCGATGGATTAACATTGTCACTCGGGAGACAAAAGCGACCGGACGTGATGCTGGCCATCCACCCCCTCATGTGCCATTCCAGCCTTTATAGGTGCTCGCTAACACCTTTGTGTAGTCCTCTCACTTCTAGGCTGCAGCCCTCTTGGGACTCACTGAGTGACCGAGGGACTTGGTTCAATGTAGCCTCCTTCTTGGATTTTTGGCTTGCAGTCTTTTTTTGCTTTTTTGACTACTTATGCCTCCCTCGTCCTGCGCCCAGTCACGCTTTCGTTCCCTTTCCCTTCATGCTCCCCTTCATTTGGACGAACTCCCACTGCACATACAACAATCATCTTCACTATCACCAACTTCTGCTCCTCCCTTTAAAAAACCCCGTGTCTCCCCAGCCCATCCTACTGCTTCTCCCTAACCCTCGCCCCCCAGCTACAAGCAGACCTACCCCAACTCCTTCTTAACCTTCCTCGACTGTTCTCCTGTCGCCCTTGTCCGTCAACTTCGGTTCACCAAATCCGACCACCTGAGTGTACCTCGGAGAAATCTTCCTTCAATTGGTGAAAGAGCTTTCAGTCGTCTGGCGCCTCGTTTGTGGAACGCCTTGCACCAGACTGTAAGGGACGCTCTGTCAGTTGAGGTTTTTAGGGCTCGTCTGAAAACACGTTTATTTTCTCTTGCTTATCCGTCTGTGTAGGGTTGTTTGCCTCTAGGCATAGTGTAAAGGGTTGTTCATGGGATTCTGTTCTAAAGCGCTGTGAGGCCTTGTTTCAATGGTACTATATAAAACTGAGTTTTACTTACTGCCATATCTACATCACGACTTTTAATAGCCCCCATTCTTTATCTCAACGACTCTCATTTCATGTACAGTTGTATATTTCCTGTAAAGTACCATTGAATAAGGCGCTATATAAATCTAGATAAGATAAGATGAGTACCACCGAGGTCAGGGGTTGGCAACCTGCGGCTCCAGAGCCGCATGCGGCTCTTTAAGGACTGCTTCGTGACGTTATTCTCACGAATTGTGGCTCTTGGAAAATAGAGGTTTTTTTTACCGAAATATAATAAATTGTCTGTTTTTGTTATTTTGGTTGCCGAACCCTGACCTAGGCGCTCATTCGAGTAGGAAATCACTTTGAATTTGACTTAAAGTTTTGTATTAAATCACATAATTTTGGTAGAATGAAAACTATCAATGGCCACATTTTTGTTCTTGTAAAAAAACATTTTAGGCTGTGTCAAGTGGAGTAAGGTCTACAACAACCATTTGGCATTATACTTCTAATCCAAAAACCAATTATTAATCAAAATAGCTAAATTCTTTATGAGGGACACATGGATTCAAGCTTCCACTTGCTGCGCTTCCATTTTCTGGTCAACTTGTAGCCCAGCGGGTATGGGAGTTCAATCTCTACATGGTCCACTGATCCTCGGTCCTCGTGAGGTCTCACTGTGTTGGGATGAAGGAAATCAATTCTTCAAAGAGTTCGTTTATTGGGTTGCACCACTATGGTTGATGAATAAATGTTATCGATTCAACCAGAGATAACCATAGTTGTAAATCATAATTTTTTCACACAAGCAGTCACACCTACAGGCAACGGATGCTAGGGACAGATATGTGAAGGAGGCGTATTGTCTGTTTCAAGGCGCCTTGAGACATTAGTGGAAGGCGCCTTACAAATACATGTAAAATATGATTACGTTTGGTTTTATTGCATTCTACACAATTACGCTGATGCTGATTTTGTGCTATGTCATTTTGTGTAGAAATGAGACCCATATCTAACAGAGAGGGTCATTGCCTGTAAATAGCATTGGTTCAAGAACGCCTGACTACTAATGAGACGCTAAATGTTGAAATCGGTCCATAATTTGCTTGTTTTGAGCCAATACTGCGGCAATTGTGCTCTCAAAAAGACCGTGTGGATGATGGGATGTGTAAAAAATTAATATTTTTGAGGAGGGACATATGTGGAGGCGTATGTTTATTAATTTTGCAACCTGACATTATTCACTTCAAGCCTCTACGTTCTTCCGCCTCTACCCAACACACAGCCCAGACGCTAGGTCGCTCCTTCTTCAATGCTGTCCCTGTGTCTGGATCTCCCTCCCACTGGCCATCATTAGTCCGCATCAAGTCCACGGTCAAGATATTCCTCTTCTATATGGACCATGACTGTCACTGGTTTAAATATTCGTTTGCCGTGGTGGAATAGCTGGCACATTGGACTTGCAATGCATTGGTCACTTGTTTTAGCTGGGAGTTGAAATATTATAATTGGCACTTTTTGTATTCCCCTGTCTCTTTTCACATGGCAAAAATCATCGTATTAAATACATATTTTACCTAGATAATCCCTTCAGATGGAACATCTGTAGTGGAAGTACTTCCACCAGCAGTGACCGAAACAAGTGGTGATTTAAGCAAACTCTGGACCTGTTTCGACCTGTTTCTCACTGCAGGAATCCATACTATTTGGTTGTTTCGGTAAAGTCACGAAGGTAGAAATAAAATAAAACAAATCACGACGTTTCGATCGCAACACAAGCGCTCTTCATCAGGTGGGACAACCACAGCAAGAAAATGCTGAAGTCGGCGGGAGAGCTGCCATGGCAAGAGGTTATATAGGTAAGAGAGGGGGGAGGAGGCAAGGGGGGGAGAGAGAGGGGGGGGGATCACGAGAGCGCTAGGGGAAGAGGACTTGAGGCTGGGGGGGGGGGAGTGGGCGGGGCTAGAAGTGGGAAGAATGTGGTGGAAGAACAGATAGAGGACGTGAGGCTGGGGAGTAGACGTGGGCGAGGTTAGCAGTAAACTGGCAGGTAATAATGGAAACAACAACAACAACAAGTTAAGGCATTACCTGGTTGATAACATCCTGTCAATGATTGTTCAAGTTGTATCCATCTTCTCGGTTGAAGTTTTGTCTATGTTTATATATCTGGATGGCTTCATGAACAACCCTTTGATAGCAGCCAGAAGGTTTGCAGAGTACCTTGGTCTCGGAAAAAACAATATCATGCGAGCCCACAGCATATAACAATGGTCAGCTACGGCAGAGGTATTGGTTCTGCCATGTTTCAGATCTGCCTTGTGTTCGCGAACACGGTCCGAGACATGTCGTTTCACTTCCGCAATCTAACTGCGACCGCAGGTACAACTCAGTTTGTAGATTCCAGGGTATTGCATGTCAGGAAAGACCTCCTTCACAGATGGGATTAGATCACGGATTTTGTGTACTGTATTGAATCGGACCTGGATCTTGTGTTTGTTTAAGATTTTGGAAATCTTTTTGGTAACACCTGCTATGCATGGTAAAGTGATGGTTTTGATTGTATTCTCAGGAGATTGTTTCTCCATGATTGGAGAAACAGCTTTGCGAAAAATGCGGTCCGAGTACCCATTCATCTTGAGGGCCTGGTGTACGTGTTCCAGTTCACTGGCTAGGTGGTGTTGGTCGGAGATGCAGTGGGCCCTATGGTGTAGTGTTTTGATGAGGGAATTCTTCTGTGCCGGATGATGGTGGGAATCAGGTTTTAGATAGGTATCTGTGTGGGTGGCTTTCCTGTGGACAGAATGTCCCAACGAGCCGTCAGGCCTCTTCTCAAACACAACATCCAGGAATGGTAGCTTACCATCCTTCTCCACTTTCATGGTGAATTTGATGGATGGGTGTATGGAATTGATGTGGTTGAAAAATTGGTTCATTGCTGGCAAGCCACGTGGCCAAATGATGAAAGTGTCATATACGTATCTCTTCCACAATGAAGGATGTAGGGTGGATGTCTGGATGGCATCTGTTTCAAATTTCTCCATGAAAACATTCGCTATCACTGGTGATAAGGGGGAACCCATTTGGGTACCTTTTTTGTAGAAAGTACCATTCCAGGTGAAGTAAGTGTTGGTAAGGCAGGGCTTAACCAAAGTTGGTACATCAGGATTCAGTCCATGTTGGACCAAGTTTTCAATTATTGCTAAGGTGTCAGGTATAGGAACCTTGGTGAACAGAGAGACTACATCAAAGCTGACAAGCAAATCATCTGGAGACAGTGAGATGCCCTTGATTAGAGAGACCAAGTCAGCTGAGTTACAGTGAGGGAAAAAGTATTTGATCCCCTGCTGATTTTGTACGTTTGCCCACTGACAAAGAAATGATCAGTCTATAATTTTAATGGTAGGTGTATTTGAACAGAGAGACAGAATAACAACAACAAAAATCCAGAAAAACGCATGTCAAAAAAGTTATACATTGATTTGAATTTTAACGAGGGAAATAAGTATTTGACCCCTCTGCAAACATGACTTAGTACTTGGTGGCAAAACCCTTGTTGGCAATCACAGAGGTCAGACGTTTCTTGTAGTTGGCCACCAGGTTTGCACACATCTCAGGAGAGATTTTGTCCCACTCCTCTTTGCAGATCTTCTCCAAGTCATTAAGGTTTCGAGGCTGACGTTTGGCAACTCGAACCTTCAGCTCCCTCCACAGATCTTCTATGGGATTAAGGTCTGGAGACTGGCTAGGCCACTCCAGGACCTTAATGTGCTTCCTCTTGAGCCACTCCTTTGTTGCCTTGGCCGTGTGTTTTGGTTCATTGTCATGCTGGAATATCCATCCACAACCCATTTTCAATGCCCTGGCTGAGGGAAGGAGGTTCTCACCCAAGATTTGACGGTAATGGCCCCGTCCATCGTCCCTTTGATATGGTGAAGTTGTCCTGTCTCCTTAGCAGAAAAACACCCCCAAAGCATAATGTTTCCACCTCCATGTATGACGGTGGGGATGGTGTTCTTGGGGTCATAGGCAGCATTCCTCCTCCTCCAAACACGGCGAGTTGAGTTGATGCCAAAGAGCTCCATTTTGGTCTCATCTGACTACAACACTTTCACCCAGTTGTCCTCTGAATCATTCAGATGTTCATTGGAAAACTTCAGACGGGCATGTATATGTGCTTTCTTGAGCAGGGGGACCTTGCGGGCGCTGCAGCATTTCAGTCCTTCACGGCGTAGTGTGTTACCAACTCTTTTATTGGTGACTATGATCCCAGCTGCCTTGAGATCATTGACAAGATCCTCCTGTGTAGTTCTGGGCTGATTCCTCACCGTTCTTATGATCATTGCAACTCCACAAGGTGAGATCTTGCATGGAGCCCTAGGTCGAGGGAGATTGACAGTTCTTTCGTGTTTATTCCATTTGCGAATAATCGCACCAACTGTTGTCACCTTATCGCCAAGCTGCTTGGCGATGGCCTTGTAGCCCATTCCAGCCTTGTGTAGGTCTACAATCTTGTCCCTGACACCCTTGGAGAGCTCTTTGGTCTTGGCCATGGTGGAGAGTTTGGAATCTGATTGATTGATTGCTTCTGTGAACAGGTGTCTTTAATACAGGTAACAAAGAACTCCCTTTAAGAGTGTGCTCCTAATCTCAGCTCGTTACCTGTGTAGTGGTGATACGCGCTGGGGTAGCGATCAGGGGCCAGCGCGTCGTGATTGGTTGGTGAGTGGAAACACGCGCTGGGGGAAAGAGGATCGTAGAGATAGCGCGTTGTGATTGGTTCACTAAGGAGCGATGCTCACATCGAGGTCCGCATCCGCTCTGTCTCCCGGGAGGAGGGACTATATAAGGTGATGCGCACAGGCGCACGAGAGAGGGTAACCAGCGAAGACTGAAGACGGAGAGGAAGAGATAGGGCCCTGCGGTACCTAGTCCCGCAGTCCTGTGAGGACCGGGACTCTGTGTAACCCAGAGGCGGAGTGTAGGGTGAGCATGCAGTGTCAGCATGCAGAGTGTGTAGCCAGAGGCGTAGGGTCTACACGAGACAAGTCTACACGAGACGAGTGATGTGTGTGTAGCCAGAGGCATAGGGTCTACACGAGACGAGTCTACACGAGACGAGTGATGTGTGTGTAGCCGGAGGCATAGGGTCTACACGAGACGAGTCTACACGAGACGAGTGATGTGTGTGTAGCCAGAGGCCTAGAGTCTACACGAGACGAGTGAAGAGTGTAGACGGAGGCAGAGGGTCTACACGAGTCAAGTACAGTGTGCTATAAGAAGAATAGAGGTTACGAGTTGTACCGGTGTATGGTGACCGTACTCGGAAGAATAGAGACCACACGTTGTATCGAGATAAGTGAAGATTTAATAAAAGAAGTGTGTTACCCGTCAAGGAGTTTCCTGCCGTCATTTCCAATTCTTCAACTGGCGTCAGAAGTGAAACTGTCTTCCAAGCATGGATACAAGGAAGACCAATCGGACCCACGGGATTGACCGCGAGGACAACCTTGACGACCCGGGCCAGCTGCCGTCGGGGGGTGAGGACGAAGAATGGCCCACGCTGCAGGATCCGCCGGCAGCGCCGGAGGAGCGACGGGGGACCGAGGCCGTGCTCCGTGAGGCGCACTCTCGTCTGGCGGAGCTGCTGCTCGCCGCCGCGTCCATCCTGGCGGAAATCAGCTCGTCGGCTGGAGCGGAGACGGCGGCGGACATTCTACAGGGTCGCCCCGCAGATTCCCGCCAAAATGACTTGGCGATTCCCGCCATTTCATCGGCGTCGACTTTTGGCGGGAACGGCGACCGCCACGTGGCGGCGGTTCTCCAAGCGCGCCCTCTTACGTCATCAACGCGCGCTGCGGACCGCCATCAGTCATCCGCCATTGGGGCCGCCATCTTACACACCGACGGGGCGGCGGGAAGGAACCACGACGCGGAGGACGACTTCATTTTTCAACAGCGCCTCCCCGCATTGTCAGCCTTCAAGGCGGAAGGCGGGGACTGGGGCCAATTTCAGCGCAGGTTTTTGGCGCATCAGGAGATGTCTGCCTGGTCCGATGCTACGGCGCTGCGGGCACTGCCTGCCATGTTGGACAACAACGCGCTCGCGGCCTTCATGTCAGCTCGGAGGTCGGACCGCTCCACGCTTAAGGCAGCGCTGGGTCTCATGGCCAAGGTCTACGAACCTCCCTCGGCGTGCCGCCATCATTTTTATGCAAGGCGGAAGGCGGACACGGAGACCGCGCTCACCTATCGCACGGCGTTGCTGGCTCTCGCCGATGCTGTATTCCCTCGGATGGACGAGGAGGGCCAGGATGCGATGGTTTTGGAGCAGCTGCTTAAGTTGGCGCAGGACCTGGGGGTCCCCATCAACACGGCCGACGAGATCGACATTTCTTCCTTACGGGTCGCTACGAGTATACAAGCGCACGAGGCCCTTCAACGCAAACAGGGGATCGTCTGCAACGCTGCCGTGGCCTCAGCTCCGGGTCCGGTGATCACCGAACCCCAAGTCGTCAGTCCGCGAGAGGAGGCGTTCACCGCGGGACGACCAGGGGACTGGAGGTCGGGGGGTCGGTCGCCTCTGCGATCAGCTCGCAAGCTGGAGCAACCGAGATCACCGACGACCCTCATCACGTGCTATAACTGCGGCCTCCGGGGCCACGTGGCGTCCGGTTGCCGCGCTCCCCGTCAGCGCGCCATGGGATCTCGGCTGGACGACGACCAAGGCCCCAAGGCATCCCTACAAACCCGGCAAGTCGCGGCACCTCACATGCTCGGCCCACACACTCGACACGCATGGGCCGTCGCGGGGTGACGGAAGAGGGCCGGTTAGGGTTCGGGGATTCGGTTCGGCGAGGGGGTTTCGGCCGGGACCAGAGAGACATTGAATGGTCGGTGTTGGGGCATAGAATTGTGGCTGCTTCAGCGGGTTCATCCGTCGTTGCGGGTTCTATTGATGGGGTCGAGGTCAGGGTATTGGTGGACACGGGGGCGTCGGCGACTATTATATCGGACCTCATTTATAACATTCTCCCCGTCCAATGCCGTCCGCTGCTCCCAGTGGATGTGTAATAAAGGATTCGACCACGATCTCTGGCTCAGTGTCCTTTATTTGGTCCGTACTGTATTACCCACACGGCTGTCTCTTCTTATTCTCTCAGTGCTGGTTCCGATGTCACTCCAGTCACCATCAGCAGCCCCGCTGCTGTTCTTTGTCGCTCTTGCAGCCCCCACAGCAGCTCCGCTGCTGTTACTCACTCTCAGCCCCCTTGGCTGTAATCGCTGCTGCTCACTCCGCAGCGCTGACAGCCTCGTGCTGTCTCTCTCTCTCTTCGTCGCTCCTGCGACTCTCTGCAGCCACACCGCTGCCTCTAACACACAGCCTTCCTGGCTGTACTCTCCTCTCTCTTCGTCGCTCCTGCGACTCTCTGCAGCCACACCGCTGCCTCTAACACACAGCCTTCCTGGCTGTACTCTGGGGTCGGCTCCCGCTCGCCGGCGGTGCCCCCCTCCTCTCGTTCGCCCTCGTGGCCTCACCCTTTTCCATTCACAACCCGACTGCCTTCTCTTTCCGGTTTACCCGCTTAAGGACCCCAACCTTTCACCCACGTCACCTGGCTCCGCCTCCCCGTGACGTCACATCCGGAAGGTCGCTTACGCCCGCATTACACCACCCTCCCCCGTAGAAAAAACCCAGCCGACCTCGGCTGAACAATACCAAAGCGTAATGCGGTGAACCGACCTTCCCCCTTAAAGGACACTAAGCATGTAATATAACAACAAGAACAACAATGGCACAAAGCACAACAACGCACATCCGCATGTCGTACACGACAGCCACCCGGCCCCAGGGTAGTGGAGATGATGTAATTCCGGCCCGCTTAAGAAAACCCCAATAATTACCCAAATAACCGCGATGGACGCCCCAGTATTTACATTTTAACAACAATATTATTTACACGTGAAAACAACAACAACAAAAAAATTTCTGCTCTTACCCACCAGCAGTCCTCCCTTGAGGACCAGCACAGACCTCAGACGTACACAGCATGTACCCACAGTCACTCTCAACAAACCAACAAAACCCCTAATCGCACACCCTCGCGTGGAGAGAGCCACGCTCCCCAGCGGTAACGTTTAATTCGCCGTAACCCTCACCGTGGTCGTCAACCCACGGCAACATCCATTTACCATACTCTCAGCTAGTGCCATTTCGGGGATGAGCAGCACTCGGCCATGCTCCTCCCTTACTATCCCATCAGCGATGGACACACACCAGCCTTGCCAAAAATAATGACGTTGCAACGTCAACAAAGTCTTCTGCACCCCTAAATGCAATAGTGTGTCACAATGGAGAGTTCTAATCAACTCGAATCGCAAGGACGTTGGTAGCACCACACGCCAGCTTTCCTGGAACCCTTCTCGCCACATAAGCAGACCATCTCGGAGAGCGGTTCGCGGCCCCACAGCCGTACTCGGACTCCCATTGTCCCTCATAGACCGCTTCCGCATGGACAACAACAACTCATCCATCATTTGTTCCCGAATCCAGACAGACCGCGGCAGATTCAAAACCCCGTCAGTCGGTCCCGGTTCCATCGGAGTATCCGACTTCTCGACGGCCAACGTAAGCGGCTGAGGGGGGTTTAGAATCGGCGAACACCTATGCGTCCCCGACGCACATTTACAAGGGGCGCGCCCTGGTAATCTGGAAAGTGCGTCAGCGTTCGCATGGCGCACTCCCTTCCGATGTTGAATTTGGAAGGAAAATGCCTGTAGCGTGTCCAACCAACGTGCCCACTGTCCCGATGGCTGGTCCATTTTAAGCGCATATTGCAAGGCCGCATGATCCGTACGCACAATAAAAGAACGACCGTAGAGGTACGGTCGAAATTGCCGTAGGAAAAACCAACCGCCAAAAGTTCTCTACGAGTGACACAGTAGCGTGTTTCCGCAGGCGACAAGACTCGGCTACCATACGCCACGACGCGCTCTACGCCCCCTTTAGACTGTGATAATACCGCCCCATTACCTGTGTCACTCGCGTCCGTATCAAGAATGAAAGGGCGATCAAAATCGGGATAATCCAATGTCGGAGCCGTAGCCAATAGATCACGCAGACTCCGAAAGGCCGCCTCTTCCGGCTGTCCCCAAACAAATTTCCGTCCTTTACCCGTAAGGAGATGCAAGGGCCTCGCAATCGTCGCAAAACCCGGCACAAATCTTCGGTAATACGAGGCAAATCCCAAAACCCGCCGAACATCCCCCACGGTGGCCGGAGTCGGCCAATCCCGGACGCACGCCGTCTTTTCCGGATCCGTGGACGCCCCCTCAGCACTCACAATGTGCCCCAGATAACGGACGGACCGTTGCAGTAGGTGGCATTTCTTTGGTTTAAATTTTAAATTCGCAGAGCGCATCCTCGTGAACACTGTCTCCAGCCGTGTTAAATGTTCCTCAAATGTGCGGCTGAAGACAATGATATCGTCCAAATATATAAGACACGTCTCCCACTGCAACCCCGTCAAACGAGCTCCATCAATCTTTGAAATGCGCTTCGTAGCCAAGGGAAGATCAATCCCTCGGCAAGGCCAGATATCAACGACCCCCCCCACGGGGTAATGTTCTCTTATAGAGACAATAACGCCCTAACCCAAAACCCGTGAGCCCCCGGCACACCAGGTTCAGTCTGCCACCGCACAACTGAACCATGACTCCCCGAGCCATATGAGCACGCGGCCCATTAGTTTAAGACATACCACGGAGGTTTCGCCTCCGGGCTGTCAGGTCAGCCATCAGCCATAGGCCGACGTGACCACCACTCGTGCATCACCCAATCAACAATGGCAGGCATAACAGATGGAATATTTGCCCCACCGAGGTTTTTCCCGCGCACTCAAAATGGCGGCCCCCTTCGCCCAGCGCGTTCGCGCAATATCTCGCGCGCACTCAAAATGGCGGCCCTTTCCGCAAAAGCGCTTCGACGCCATACCCCGCGTGTGCGCAAAATGGCGGCCCAACGTGCGAACACGTGGCCAGTTTTCTCCATTCGTGCACCCCAGCTTCCCTTTGCTGGGGGTCACAAATTGCTTCCCCCGTCTTATTGTAACAATCCCAACAACGATAGACGCACAGCCCCAGCTTGCTGCGCGCAGCAGTCATATCGGGGAATTTTTAACCAATATTTTACCAACCACATTGGTTACACAACCCAACTCGCAAAGCAACTCGTGGCTGCATGCGACCAACCGAATACGCGACGCAACTTGGCGCCAATTTACGGTCCCATTAGCATTAACCTTTGAGACACCCACAATGGCGTCATCACGCACCCTCAAAGCGCGCTCTCTCTCTCACAAAGCGCCGTTACCCATAATATACACAAAATCGCGTGTACATAACATCCATACGACCAAATAATAGGGTCCCCCTCGAATTTGTTACCAATTTCCAAACAGGTACGCACAATTAATAACATCCCAACCCCAATAGTCAATCAATGCATCGCACCCCATAACCGTACAGAACGGTGTAACAACACATACAGTCAGCATATCGCGATCACACGCGCACATTTAAGCACAATAGCAAGCCGATCTGCAGGTAACCAACACACCATTAATTCAGTCGTAACATTGCAGCAACAACACAAATATTCTCTCTCTTGCAACAACCACATCGCACATAGCATCTCGCAGCACAATAGACCAAAAAAATATATATATATTTTCCAATTAAGCCCATCGCACAAGGTAACCCACGAGATGATACAGCGCAAGATACCCGACGCTCCCGAGTTAATAATTAACTTCGCCATCAATATAACAACTCCACACCGCAGCGCACACACACAATTTAACACTCAGCAAGCACAGCATACTCTCCGTCCATTCTCAACACACGTACACACTTTAATTGACACCGAGCAACAAGCAGATAGCGCGTTCATCGTTACTACACACACATACCCACAGTCCGAACCGCGCTCCGCACAATCGAGTCATGAGAGAAAACAAAATCGCCCCCACCCGGCCCTCGAAAGATGGGTGAGGTGTGTGTAAAGGCCGGGTGCGTATCGTTACGACCCGCCCGGGGCTGCAGCAAGAAGAGGACGGCAGGGCGGCAACTTGAGTCGTCTCGCAGAACTCGTTCGGCGACTTGACTGCTCCGTTGTCACGCACCCGAGCCAGGACGGGAGAGCTCCCGCCCCAGCAGCTGTAGCGTCGTCGTCCTCTCCTCGCAGCTCCCCCTCGCAAAACAGCAGCTCACAGCAGGCTGCTCTCCCCGCGGCACCTCCAGATGGCAGCGCAAGGCTGCCTCTCCGCCGCGATGTTGAAGATGGCGGCGTCTCCCCGCCGCGGTGAAGACAAGATGGCGGCTTCCCGCCGTTTCTCCCCTGCCACGCCCAAGATGGCGTCTTCGTGCCGCGTGGCAGATGGCGCTGGCAGCGCAGGCAAGGCGTCGGCCTGCAGACCACCATCGGCTCTCCCCACTGCCGTAGTCGGCATGGTGAACTCACACGGTTTCACCAGCACGATTTTCCAGGTCTCCAGCTGCGCCATCTGTCTCAATCGTAAGTCGGATGATGTAGCAGATGATGGCACAGGAATATTCTTTCTTCCGAGCCGTCTTGACAAGCCGTTTCACTTCTGACACCAGTGTAATAAAGGATTCGACCACGATCTCTGGCTCAGTGTCCTTTATTTGGTCCGTACTGTATTACCCACACGGCTGTCTCTTCTTATTCTCTCAGTGCTGGTTCCGATGTCACTCCAGTCACCATCAGCAGCCCCGCTGCTGTTCTTTGTCGCTCTTGCAGCCCCCACAGCAGCTCCGCTGCTGTTACTCACTCTCAGCCCCCTTGGCTGTAATCGCTGCTGCTCACTCCGCAGCGCTGACAGCCTCGTGCTGTCTCTCTCTCTCTTCGTCGCTCCTGCGACTCTCTGCAGCCACACCGCTGCCTCTAACACACAGCCTTCCTGGCTGTACTCTCCTCTCTCTTCGTCGCTCCTGCGACTCTCTGCAGCCACACCGCTGCCTCTAACACACAGCCTTCCTGGCTGTACTCTGGGGTCGGCTCCCGCTCGCCGGCGGTGCCCCCCTCCTCTCGTTCGCCCTCGTGGCCTCACCCTTTTCCATTCACAACCCGACTGCCTTCTCTTTCCGGTTTACCCGCTTAAGGACCCCAACCTTTCACCCACGTCACCTGGCTCCGCCTCCCCGTGACGTCACATCCGGAAGGTCGCTTACGCCCGCATTACAGATGTGCCATTTTTCGCCGCAAATGGGGGATCGTTAGGCATTATCGGTCAGATTAGGGCGTCCATTTGCATTGGGGATATCAAATTGTCGGGACCCGTTTTCGTTTCGTCTTCTTTGGCGGTTCCTTGTCTATTGGGCACTGATTTTTTGGCTAAGATGCCCATTAAAATTCTAATTGATCAGCGTTGCATTGAACTACCTTCGGGTCGCCGCATTTCATTTTTGACGAGCCCTACTGAGATTCGGACGGCGTGCGCCACGATACAAGCATTGGCGACGCAGACCGTGCACGTGCCCCCGGGTTCACAGATGTTAATTCCCCTCCGGTTGCGGAAACCATGGGTGGAGGGGACTTCGGAACAAGGCATGCTTTTGGGTCCTTCTAACAGGGCTGTCGGGGGGGTCGATTTGTCGGTGGCTCACACTTTGGTTCGGGCGGACAAGGATCCGTTTGTGATGGTTTTAAACGCTGGGTCGCGGCCAGCCGTCATTCAGCAGGGTACCGTGCTGGCTCACGCGGCGCGGGTTCCTGCGGAGGAGTGGCTGGTTGCGCACGTTGATCCGAGCCCCACGCAGAACATTGAACCGAGGGAGGACCTTGAATGGGTCCATTCGCTGTGCGCGGGCTCGGACGATTTGTCAGGGGTGCAGTTGGGTGCGCTGCGCGAGTTACTAATGGAATTTTCTGATGTGTTCAGTAAACATAAATATGACATTGGGTGTACGGATTTGTTACGCCACCACATTGACACGGGCGATGCGGCACCGGTCAGGCTAAATCCCTTCCGACTGAGTCCTGCTGAAAAGGAACATGTTCAGTCGGCCGTTAACGATATGCTTGAAGCCGACATTATTTCGCCTTCCTCCAGTCCTTGGGGAGCACCTATTGTGCTGGTTAAGAAGCAAGACGGGTCCTTGCGATTTTGCGTAGATTTCCGTCGCCTGAATAAGATCTCTGTGGCTGACGCGTATCCGCTCCCCAGGATGGACGAGTCCCTCGATGCATTGTCGGGTGCGCGATATTTTTCGACTCTTGATTTGTTATCGGGGTTCTGGCAGTTGCCACTCGACGAAGAGTCTAAACCTAAGACAGCATTTCGGACTCCAGGGGGCCTGTTCCAGTTTAACCGGTTACCCATGGGACTTCACTTCTCTCCAGCGACGTTTCAGCGCCTTATGGAGTTGGTTTTGTCGGGCTTGCAATGGGAGACGTGCTTGATTTACCTTGACGATGTCATTGTTTTCAGTAAAACATTTGAGGAACACCTCCAGCGATTGAGAGGGGTGTTCTTGCGAATGCGATCGGCTAAATTGAAATTTAAACCGGCCAAATGCCACCTTTTTCGTAAGTCCGTTAGATACTTGGGTCACATTGTCGACTCTTCGGGGATCTCTACCGATCCCACGAAGACGGACTGTGTCAGTTCATGGCCGACACCCACGTCAGTTGCAGACGTGCGCAGTTTCATCGGTTTTGCTTCGTATTACCGCCGATTCGTTGAGCACTTCGCCACTATTGCAAAACCCTTGCACGCTCTAACGGCGAGGGGTGTGAAGTTCCAATGGGGACCGGAAGAGGAGGCCGCGTTCTGCGCCCTCCGGGACGCCTTGGTGGGTGCCCCACCCTTGCGTTATCCGGATTTTGCGAGTCCCTTCTTGCTAGATACGGATGCTAGCAACACGGGCATTGGGGGGGTACTGTCCCAGGTCGTTGGGGGAGTCGAAAGGGTGGTCGCTTATGGTAGCAGGGTGTTGTCTCCGGCGGAGCAGCGCTACTGCGTCACCCGTCGTGAACTGCTCGCCATTGTTTTTTTTGTACAACAGTTCAGACCGTATCTCTATGGTCGTCACTTTACGGTCCGGACGGACCACGCGGCGCTACAGTATTCATTGAGGGTCGCCCAACCCTCGGGCCAATTGTCACGGTGGTTGGAAGTCCTCCAAGACTATCAGTTCACGACCACATACCGTAAGGGGTTGCGACACACAAATGCCGATGCCCTGTCGCGATTGTTGCCTTGTCAGAAATGTGCGTGTCTATCGGGATCGGCGCGCTGTAAACCGCCGGTTGTGGAAGATAAAGGGGCATTGGCTGCGACCACGGGCGCGCCAATCGGGGATGTCCCCGCTACCTCTCAGGATCGGGACTCGCTGCTCTCACTGTCGCTGAGTGAGTGGGGCCGCCTCCAAATGGCGGACAGCTCCCTGCTAGCATTGCGCCACAGGGTGGGAGGTCCTAAAGAGGACCAGGAGCGAACTGGCTCCTATGTACTTAAACAGGGCATGTTGATGAGATGGGACAGTTTGTCCCGGCGGCATGCACTGGTGGTGCCTTCTGCTGTAAGGGGGAAAGTTGTTTTGGCCGCACACGAACGCCTCTTGCATTTGGGAGTAAACAAAACGCTTGCCCTGCTTCAGCGTGACTATTATTGGCCGGGAATGGGGAGTGACGTGGTAAATATTCTGAAGGGGTGCGTTGAGTGCGCCAGACGGAAACCACCGCCCGTGCCAGCTAATCCACCGCTGCAATCTATTCAGGTCTCGCGCACTAACGAGCTCGTTGCACTCGATATTTTGGGGCCTTTTCCAGTCACGCCTAGAGGGAATAAATACCTGTTGGTGGGGGTCGAATATTTCACCCGGTGGCCTATGGCGTGACCTCTCGCCAACCAGTCGGCAGCGGCTGTGACGGACGCCTTTGTCCAGGGCTATGTCCTTACTGCTAGCCCCGCCCACTTCCCCCCCCAGCCTCACGTCCTCTATCTGTTCTTCCACCGCCTTCCCACTTCTAGCCCCGCCCACTTTCTATCCCCCCTTGCCTCCTCCCCCGTCTCTTACCTATATAACCTCTTGCCACGGCAGCTCTCCCACCGACTTCAGAATTTTATATGTTGTGTTTGTCCCACCTGATGACGATCGCTTGTGTTGCGATCGAAACGTCGTGATTTATTTTATTTCTACCTATGTGACTTTACCGAAAGAATCAAAGAGTATGACTCCCTCTCCATATTTGACGCCTTTATCATAGAAATCCCAATTGCTTCACAGAAATGTGCAGATCTACGATTGCAAATTTGTCTCCACTTCCTAATTTTCTAAGAGGTCAAACCCAGTTTTTAGTAGTTCCTGTGAGAAGAGAACAAAATCAATGAGAAATAATCGCTTCACCAATTAGAATCATCACAATGTCTTCACCGTTTAGCTGACATGTTTACAGCACGTGCTTTGCTTTCCAGGTTTACTTTGAAAAATACACTTATTTTTCAATGGTACACTTTCTGTGCACTAGCATAACTAATAACTCAACACATTCGTCAATAACACTTCTCTCAAAGCAAAACAGCATAGAACTCAGTGTGTTAAGTTTTTTTGCATCCGAACAATGCAAGTTAATGCTCTGTTACATCAAAATAATAAGCATGCCTTTAAATGTGTCTCTCCACATTCAAAATCAAAGCATATTTTACACATCCCATCGGCCACACACAACCTTTGGTCACACCTCCGATTAGCATGGTTGGCTAAGTACTGTGTAAAATAAGTTCAACATACATACATAGATGTCATATGATCTTAATCCTTGTTTTACCCCTCCACGTGTAGCATGAAGAAGCTCACACTCTTGAGCACGCTCCCTGTTGCGGCACTGCTGTCTGTGATCATCTTCTTCGTGCCGCTCTTGTACAAATACTTGCACATTGCCAAGTTGCCGAGTGTGAAGTCCTTGGAATTTACCGGACAGCGGTGGTATGAGCAGTCGTTCCCGATGAACCTCTCGGACCACACTCAGTTGTTCCCTCACGACACACAAGTCCACTACCGCCTCAAGCCCAGTGTGCAGCGGTGAGTGTCAGTGCCATAGCAAAGGGCGGTTGTGGGCAGGGCGGCTTTCCTTGTGATAAAGGGCACCACCCGAAAGTGGAGCTGAATTCTTGCAAACGTAACAAGCAGTTGCGACTGGCCACACATTGGGGGTGATGGGAGGGTGGGAGAGGGGGGCTTGTGGCCAAAATGTCTAGCGAGAACTCGAGGCATTGTTGTCGTGGTGAAGCTTATCATACCTCCACTTAATCTCCGTGGAACAAACCAAAGTCAACACATTATGCCGAGATGGCCTTTCCCCTGGCAGTTACGGCAACATTCATTGTTATTGATATGAAGTTTGTGCTTGTGAAAAGGCCAAATGATTAGTATCAGGGCGTTCATGGCTCCAGCTTAGTTGGGTGACAAACTCCACCTCGGGTTTCATAGTTTTACGTAACATGTGTAGGTGAACACTGAACAGGTGAGTTACAGTGTAATGCGCGAAGTAAACATTACATACAGAGCAAAAATATAAACAAAATAAATAACATAAACAACAAAGAACCTGTTACTGTTACAATCATAAAATAACTTTTATTGCTGGTATCATGAATTCCAGCAATACACAAAATATGATTTGGTACTGGAAATTAGATACAACATATGTTAACACTAGTTGATGTTAAACTACCAGAATTTATAGATTTTAACACCAGTTTATGTTCGACTACCAGCATTGTCATATGTTACGTGTGATTGTGTGCCACGTTGGTCAGACTGGACAACAGATTAGTGTTCCACCACGTGGATAGAATACAAGCCCAATACTCATACGATAGTGGGCCAGCAATGATGATGCATTATTTATTCAATCTAAATGTTAAGAAACCATGTGCAAGACATGTACACCCGAAAACGAGGAGATGCAGCGTGTTGTGCCAGAAAACTTGTACCATGGGTCCACTACTCGCTGGTGTAATGTTTGTATTGAGACACGTGATTGTGGGAATCAGTCATCATGTTCCAGGTGGATAATGGCATTGTGGTGGTGTGTAGGTTGCTGCCTTCTGGTTCGTGCTCCTGTGAGGGTCGGAACGCCCTACAGCTAGAGAAATGGTTCTCGCCCTCTGAAGTGGAAGGCACGCGCCAAAGGAGATGGAAGGAAATGCAATAATTCTTACAGAGGTATGCTGCGATGTAACACCCCCCAAACCCCTCCATCCTGCCTGGTCTAGAGCTTGTATTTTCATTGTGTAGGACTTGAGAAAACACACGTCACGCGTTGGGTTGTGATACGGACACGCGTCGGACGGTGAGGGCGAACGGGGACACAGGGAGCGGGGCGCTATACTGTTGTTATTGTGCCAATTAAGGTGGTAAGGTAATTAAGGGAGGCCTGCAGGTGTTCGGGGGTAATCGAGGACGCAGACCGGTGATTGGACAAGAGGGATGGGTGTCGGGAATTGGCGCCTCGATATCTGCGTGAGGCTAGGGCAGGGGTCTGCAACCTTTAAGATATAAAGAGCCACTTGGACCCGTTTCCGAAGGAAAAAATAAACTGGGAGTCGCAAAACCATTGCAACATTTAAAACAAATATAACACTGCATATATTGTTTCTTACCTTATTGCTATATACAGGATCGTGCAGTCAGCTGTCAATCTGAATAAAAAAATGACTTTTTCACTTAACAATGTAAAATATATTTTTGCAAATTAATAGCTAAATTACCTGGTTAATGGGATTTTTGCTCCTGAACCTCAGTGCACAGTGTCTGCACATCAGGGCTGTAAGACGTCACCTTCATTTTCACACAGGCTTGCAAGCTGTCATCTGTGAGGCGTGATCGATGTTTGTTTTTAATGTAGTTCATGTTGGAGAAGACCTGCTCACATACATATGTGGAGCCGAAGATCGACAGGACTCCAAATGCATACTTTTTCATATTTATATAAGTGTTGGGGATGGCATTCCATGTTTCGAATACAAGTTTGTCCTGTTTGGGAAGGTTTTCAATATCACTCCATTTATGATTCTGAGCCAGAATGGCCTTCTGACGGGCAACATCCTCAAGAGTAGCGGTCAAGCATTTGAACTTGGACACCCATATATCTTTGTCGGCTATATCGGCCAGTTCCATCTCAAGATCAGGTTGACTTACACCTGCAAATGCAGTCATATTCAATAGGGATGGATCGATCGCCAGGGGAGTGACAGGGAAGGATAATGTCGTTTTTTCCTCTCTGAACTCACAGAATCGTTTCCCAAACGAACTTTGCATTGTGGTGATTGCAGACTTGAAATATTCCAAATTTATCGTATCATGACTTTGTTTGAACTCTCTCAAAGAGGGAAAGTGAGACAGTGTACCTCTCTGTAAATCTTTGACAAACACTGTCAACTTGCGCTCGAATGCCAAAACCTCCTCCAGCATGTGCAGGGATGTGCCTCCTTTCCCCTGAAGGGTTGTATTTAGCGTGTTTAGATGTGCTGTCATGTCTACCATAAAATGTAATTTTTCCAGCCACTCTGGCTGTTCCAGCTCAGCAAAGGTGAGCTCTTTGCTGCCCAGGAAGGTTTTTACTTCTTCCAAACATGTGACAAAGCAACGGCAACGTTATTGCCTGTCACCGGGCGGGCAGTGTGGAGCGGAGCGGCGACCTGTCAGCAGCGGCAACGCCAGAGCAGGTGTCACAGTGCGCCTCCTCCCCTCGCTAGCATCCGCCCCGGAGCCGCGGTCAAGGTTCAAAAGAGCCGCATGCGGCTCCGGAGCCGCAGGTTGCCGACCCCTGGGCTAGGGGCTGGGGGAGAATGGAGGAGCGGGGGATGATCTAATTGATTGGGGCAAATTGGTTCGGGGATAAAGGCAAAGAGCGTGGGGAGAAACGGGAGTTGGTTGGTGCCTGGGACAAGAGACAGATAGAGGAAGAGACGGAGCAGCAGACAAGAGAGTATAGTATACGGTAGCAGTAGACAAGAGAGTATAGTATAAGGTAGCAGTGGACAGAGGGAGATAGTGTACGGTAGCAGTGGACAAAGAGAAGACAGAGTATGGTAGCAGCGGATAAAGAGAATACAGTATAGGATAGCAGCGGAGTAACGGACCTTGGTGGAGAAGCTACGACGGAGTGAGACGGCAGGGAGAACAAAGAGCGACCGAGCTGGAGAGAGAGAGAGAGCAGAGAGGGAGGTCTCTGGAGGAGAGGAGCAGAGGGAGAGCGAGCGACGCCAGCGGAGCGAGCAAACGGAGGGACATTGAGTGATGTTGATGGGGAGTTGTGCGTTGGAGAGAATGGAGGGACATTGTGTGATGCCGACGGAGGAGATGTGAACTATACGCATTAATAAAGAACCGAGAAAGACAAAGAAGCTGTCGCGTCAGTACCAGTCCTACAATTGTACTGTTCAATTCCTCAAACGGAATTTTTCTGCTTCTAGATCTCTTTCCCAATATTGTTTCTTCCAGAACTTTATAACTTTTTTTTGTCAATTATTTGTATTGTACAACTTCTGTGTCAGGTGAGTGGTGCATTGTGGGATAGACGGCTTGGACAGACGCCCAACACGGACATGTAGAACCGTAGTATTATGTGGTATGTGCGTCAGATCCCTTTTCTTTGGGGAAGGAAGGGGAAAAGAGGGAGTGGAGGAGGAGGGAAGTTAGTCTCATTTTAAGTTCAATCAAGTAAACTCAGGGTCTCTGGAGTGGCATTCACGAGGAGGCCCCAGATCTGGGTGAAATCTGCTTCCCTATTCCTCAGCTTCAGACTTAGGTGTTCTCAAGCTACTAGGGCGAATAAGGAGTTTGGCCAGAGGGTGAATCAGGGGGCCCTGTGATTCTTCCAGGAGCTCAGGATTGTCTTTCTAACCAAAATGTTAAATGCTTGGAGACGGGTGTGTTGGTGCCTGGTGATACCTTGGGGTTTAAGGCCCAAGAGGGAGGATTCAATGCTAGGTAGTATCTCGGTGCCAGACATGATGTTGTACAGATCAGTTATCATATAATGTCCTGATGGTGAGACGGTCCTAGAAGGTGTCAATATACGTTTGAATGATGCCCAGGGGGCACCTAGGACAGTCTTGGGATATGGTCTGGAAGAATTTAGCCCTCCATTGGTTAGTGAGATATGTGCCATGAAGGAAATTAAATTGAATCGTCTTGAGAGGGACGGATCTTAGACCTTGCCAGGGGTTCTGCCAAATTAGTTTCCAAGACTGATGGGATCGGGTGGCCCAGTGCCCCCTCTGAAAGTGCCGTGGTCTTTGGTCTCACCTTGGGAGGGCCCAGGAGTAGGAGTTGGTATGCCTCAGATATTTTATGATAGATTCTCTCCCCATATCGGGGAGAGGATCTATCGGTGGTCAACATTCCTTTCATTACTCTCTGGTTCTTTAGGTAAAGTTACGTAGATAGAAAAAAGAATAACAGAAAACACAACGTTTTGGTCGCAACACAAGCGTCCATCTTCAGGTGAGAAAATGATCTGCTGTTGTGGCTTTATATAGGTGAAGTACCGTTGATGACTCTTGGACACCGTTGGTGAGGCACACGTATTTATTCCGTACAAGTAGTCACAACTGTGGACATACAATACTAGAGGGGGTATCGGCCCCCTCACCCGGCTAGCTGGGAATACACTGCTAGCTATCTCTGACCTACCTCCTAGTCCTCCACTAACGGGCTAGGGGAGGCTGTCTGGCCCGACACTGGTAAGTCGGGCTACGGTACCCGGAGTCCCAGAGCACTAGCTCTGGTTCTCGGGACCACGCCGCTGGCTCGGTCCTGCGCGGCCCTGACAAGGGCGGTGTCCCAGGGGAGTCCAGGGCTCTAGCTAGACGATCTTCGGTCTTCACTGGTTTAGCTTTAACATTCTGCCCCGAGCCCTCTGACACATCCCCCTTTATACTCCACCCCCGCTGAGGGGTGGGGCCCCGGGCTGCCTGGTGCGGACGTCATTGAGAGCACCCCCCCCGTGCACTCACGTAGCCCCGCCCACTGTGTTTGTTTCCCATAAGCTGCCATGCATAACGGCTCTCTCTCTAACACCCCTACATCATCCCCCCCCGCATAGCTTGCAGCCGTCCCGGCTGCCAACATACAAAAAAAACGACAATAAAAGCGCATTTACCCCCTGACCGCGCGTGTGCCTCACTATTTTTCAACATAACGCGAAGAGAACAACAACAAGAACCAGAAAACCCCGAAGGGAAAACAACCCGACGCACCCCCCCCGAATAAATACGAATTCCGTAAAAGCAACGTATATACAAATCGCAAGGAACCCCCAACACACACACAACACAACACAATGTGCCAGGAGCACACCACCGACGCAGCGCACAGTAACCATACACGTGAAAATAAAAAATAAAAAAAATTCTTCTTTTTGTGCATCACAAGAGTCTGCGCATTCTTGCGCGCGTCCTTGCCGCAGGCCCGTCACACGGGGCAACCCCGGATGGCGGACCATCCGGTGGCAGCTGTCCATTTCGAAGTGAGTCTGCGCTTGATGTCGCGAGACCCTCGGCATCCCCCGTAGGGGTTGTTGGGCGGGAGCCCGTCATTCCTGGTGCACCTGGGGGCGGGACAGCCGGCAACACGTCAGGCGAGAGCAGCAGAGACGGACCCTTTGAGTCGGCCGACCCCCCACATGTTTGGCCACGCGTGTGTGGAGTGGGGCCTCGCACCGCAATGAAGGGTTTCAGCCTAGAGGGGTGCACAAACCACCGGCGCTTCCCCCATTTGATGCGAACGCACTGAGGCCGCAAAACCTCGACCACCTCGACGGGGCCCCGCCACAGCCGCACCAGTTTTGAGGAGGTCGCGAGTGGTACCTGGGGGACAGTGCAGCCATGCCCTGTCCCCCGGCTTCCACTGTAGCACGTGCGCGCGACCCAGTCTGAGGCGCTCATTCGCTTTCTGACGCCTGTCGGAATTTAGCATGGCAGCATCCCGTGCCTCAGTCAATTTCGCAAGGTTAAATTTAACATGGTCGGCCAATTTAGTTTTTCCCAGCGGCGCGGGGATCTGCAGCTGTGCCCGAACAGGTGGGTCAGGTTCGCGGCCATACATGAGGAAGACGGGTGAAAATCCCGTCGCAGCATGGGGGGCCAATCTGTATGCTGCCAGGACCCCTTGAATTTGCAAGTCCCAATCGGTCTGTGAGTCCGAAACCTGCTGCGACAACATAGACGTGATGGTTCGATGCAGACGCTCGACCATCCCGTCAGTTTGTGGGTGATAGGGAGAGGTACGAATTTTTTTCGTTCCCAGGAGCTCACAGACCTGTTGGAGGAGTTTGCCGGAAAAAAATTTTCCCTGGTCGGTCAGCAGCCGCTCCGGAGCACCTTTGTCCATGACGTAACCTTGGACAAAGGCCTCCACTAACGGGCTAGGGGAGGCTGTCTGGCCCGACACTGGTAAGTCGGGCTACGGTACCTGGAGTCCCAGAGCACTAGCTCTGGTTCTCGGGACCACGCCGCTGGCTCGGTCCTGCGCGGCCCTGACAAGGGCGGCGTCCCAGGGGAGTCCAGGGCTCTAGCTAGACGATCTTCGGTCTTCACTGGTTTAGCTTTAACATTCTGCCCCGAGCCCTCTGACACATCCCCCTTTATACTCCACCCCCGCTGAGGGGTGGGGCCCCGGGCTGCCTGGTGCGGACATCGTTGAGAGCACCCCCCCCCGTGCACTCACGTAGCCCCGCCCACTGTGTTTGTTTCCCATAAGCTGCCATGCATAACGGCTCTCTCTCTAACACCCCTATATCGGCACAGGGGAAGGGGGGAAGGAGTTTTGTCGAGTCGTGGCTGTAGGAGTTCATGGGGGGGGGGGGGGTTTGTGGCATGCAGGGAAGGGTTGGGGCTGCCACAGGGGGGAGAGGGGGCAGGGTTTGTGGCGTGCAGGGACGGGTGGGGCTGGAGAAATTAGCATGTAAAGAAGCTCAAATTAGTAATCGGACAACAAGGCACACGGGTGGGTGAGTGAAAATCATGGCAGTTAAAACTTGGTGCGGTTCATCACATCCTTTCAATGATTGCTCAATCTGAATCCATCTTCTCGATTAAAGTTTTGTCTGTGTTTGTATATTTGGATGGCTTCATGAACAAATCTCTGATGGTGGCCCAAGGGTTTGCAGAGCACCTTGGTCTCGGAGAAAACAATGTCATGTGTGCCGACAGAGTTGAAACAATGATCCGCCACCACCGAGGTGTTGGTTCTGCCATGTTTCAAATCTGCTTTGTGTTCGCCAACCTGGTCTGAGACACGTCGCTTCGTTTCACCAACATAATTGCTGCCGCATTGTCAATAGAGTCCCTGACCTGGAGAAATTTTAAAACAATCGCTAGAAATGTCATATCGCTTTCTAATGTTTTGGAGAGTGTCCATCCCCCCTGAGTTAGACGAGAGATTACCCACCCTGCTGATTCCCACTCTTTTCTAAGCCGGCCAGCTGACCCCCTTGCCCCCAATTCTGAGGGATGTATTATCCCACATAGGAGAGAGTCGCTGGAGACCAAAGGTGATAGGGATCAGTCTATTTCTCAGGATCCAGAGGGTTGTGTTGACCGAGAATAGTGGTTTAAAATCCGAGGGCTTATCTCTAAGGTACGAGTGGACTATTTTCTCAAGGCTTCAGGGAGATACTGATGCCTCTTCCCACTTCCAGGAGCCCTGTCTGTTCTTGTTGAGCCAATGCTTGACTGTAAGGAGGCCTCCCGATAAGTAGTACTTAGCTAAATCAGGTAGCGCCAGCCCACTGCATTTCTTCCCCTGAGTTATGGTATGGTTGTCGATCCTGGCCACCTTGTGGCGCCAGACAAAAGAGGCTAAGAGGGAGCGGAGCTTACTGAAGAATTTCTGAGTTATCTTTGTTGGGATCATCCTCAGATGGTAGTTGGCCTTCAGAAGGGTCATCATTTTGACCAAGTGAACCCGATTGGGGAGTGATAGCGGAATATCGTCCCAAATGGCTAGGGAGGCCTCAATCTCCAGAAACAAAGGGGGGGGGGAGTTATGTTTTAAGAGGTCCGCTCGGTTGGAAGTGATATATATTCACCCCGAGGTACTTGATTTGGTAGGGGCACCAGCTGAAGGAGGAGACGTTGGGCGGAGGTCTTCCCGAAATCGGGGACAGAGGCATGATTTCTGACTTTGTGACTTTGACTTTATAGCCTGAGACTGCACCGTACTCTGCAGTAAGCTTCAGGACGGCAGGTATTGAAGTGTCCAGTTTTGTGATGGTAAGCAGAGCATCATCCGCGTATAAATGGACTTTATTTTAGACTTTCTCGTAGAGGATACCTAATATCTCCTAATTACTTTATATCCTGGCTGCCAGAGGCTTAATTGCAATTGCAAAAAGGAAGGGTATTAGGGGGCATCCCTGTATCACGCCTCTAGTGAGGGGGGACCTCTCTGAGACAAACCCATGAGTAGTAACTGTCACAGTCGGATGAGCATAAAGGAGTTTGCACATTTCGATGAACCATGGGGGGAAGGCTAGCCTCTGGATGATGCCAAAAATAAACATCCACCTACCCAATTGAATGCCTTCTCCCCATCTAGTGCAATGGCATACGCTTTCGTGCTTGACCTGGAGGAAATATCAACCGAGTTGACCAGGGTTCAGATGTTGTCTGAGGGATCCCTGCCTTTGACGAACCCCATCTAGGCAGGGCCGATGACCTCCGGAAGGGCTTTCTCAATGTGCCGCACCAGGGTTTTAGCATACAGCTTATAGTCCGTATTCAAGAGAGTTATGGGCCTGTAGCTCTTGGTCTGGTATACGGGGGATCCCGGTTTATGTATGACAGTGATTGTCGCCTCTTCCATGGAGTCCGGGTGTTTCCCTTGTCAAACAGACTCGTTTAAAGTGTCAAGGAGGTCTGTTAGAATCGGGGGGCCCAGGCTTCTGTAGAACTCCAATGGGAAGCCATCCGGGCCTGTGGCCTTCCCTGCGGGGGAATAACCCAGGGCCTCCAGAAGTTCGGGGAGCCAGATCGGGGCTTCCATAGCTTCCCTCCAATCTGGGTAGATATGGGGTAGGGGAGTCTCAAGTAGGAATTTCTCTATATGAGGGCTCGATGGAAGGTCTGACCAGTAAAGGTGCTTGTAGAAGCTGCAGAACTTCATATAAATCTCCGCTGCCCTCGTCCTGAGGTGCCCATCGGCATCCTTGATCCCAGAAATGTGGTTACAAGTTTGCTTGCGCTTGACCAGCTGGGTTAAGAGCTTAGTCGTTGAGGGAGCTTGGTCATGGAGGGAGAGCGGTCGTGAAACGGATTTTGGTCCTCATAAATAGGGAGGTTTGGTCATTTAACACCTTGTCTAGTTCCAACTTTCGTCTATTGACATCCCCTTGGACCGCACGAGATTATGTTGATTTGAATAGGCGATGTTTCTCATTCAGTTTCTCCTCCAGCTCTAGGATGGATTAGCCTTTTATTTCTACCTCCAGGCCCCTTCTGAGATTAAATTGCCCCTGAGGGTAGCTTTAAAGGCATCCCAGATGGGGGGCAAGGGGAGGGAGTATGGGGGGCAATGCGAATTAACCGAAATTACCAAGCCGACCGAAAAAGATACAATCCCATACCAAAAAAACAAACCCCCTTGCACTCCCTTTACAGAGTGATCTCCAACACAAGAATCAAATAAAACTGTGCTATGAAAAATAATGGAGGTTTATGGCGGGTGGGGCAGTGGCGAGAAAGGTGAAGTGGGATGGTGATGCGTGGGGTAAGAGAGGCCGTGATATGGGGGGAGGGGGTTGGTGAAGTTGGGTGGAGTTGCGGGGGTGGAGTTGCGGAGGTGGTGCGGGCGGGGGGACACGATGGGGGATATCACGTTGGTCCCGAAGATCCACCAAGGCCCAAGCCTACCCTGTTTCCTGATCCTGCTGCTCCTTTATCGTCTATGATGTTTAGCAGGTAAAGGGAGGGTTCAATTGTCTCTGTCTAGGACCCCCTCTTATGGGTCTGTAAAAAATAAAAAATATGCATCAAAATAAAAAGGTGCTTCTCGTCACTCACATGCAGTAGTTGGTGAGGTCACTCGAAAGAGAAGCTTACTCCGGCATGACGTCACTGGAAGTTAATAAGTTAATTTAATCACTTTTAAATAATTTGTACACTATCATCATAAAAACAAACTGTGGGTGCCACAGTGGTAACACCTGTGCCTCACAGCAAGGAGATCCTGGGTTCAATTCCCAGCTCGGGCACCTTTCTGCGTAGATTTTGTATGTTCTCCTGCTTTCCTGCATGTGTTTTCTCTGAGTTCTGTGGTTTTCTTCCACGATTAGAAAAGCACACAATATAACTGGTATTGGAGAAACATCCCAATGCTGAAAAAATATCTGCAAATTACTCAATTGGGATTAAATATAGCAACATTCCCTCATACTGTACAAAAAGCGTGCAAGTTTTCCTCGCTTTCAAACAAGTCTGAAGTGTCAACTACAACAGCTAGAAGGAAGAGAGTGATGGTGAGGTGTGGCAACATCGGCCTTTTGTTGTACAAACATGAACAAAATAATGGCTATCATTTCAATTTCATTAGACTGTGTAAGTTTTTTGCGGCTATGCTGAATAGCTCTGCGTGTTTGGTATGTCTAACACCAGTGTGGGGGGTTTATGAAATGAAACCCATAAAGATTGCCAGCCCACTGCTGCACTAATGTGGCTACTCAAATATATCTATCCCCTGTCTATTTTATAGCTCTGTTTTTTAAATGTTGCAATTCAAGTCACTGGTCAAAACGTAATACTGTTGCAGGGGCGGCCCTAGACTAGCTGACAGGCGCTCTAGGCGAAACATGTAATCGGCGCCCCCACCCCCAAACCCCGAGGGCAGATCTAGGCTGAGGTTTTTGGTAAACTGGTATACATTTTGCCCTTATTTTCAGTTTAATGTTTTTTAAGTGTATATTTTTAAATAGAGGAATAATTATTCGGTTTGTCCGTCTGATCAACCAATACATTCTCAGAAATGTTGAGAAATTAATTATAATATTCCCTCTGTACCCACACGGGAATTAAAAAAATGGCATTCGTTATTTTATTTGTATTTTTTTACTCGAATTTGGCGCCCCTCTTAACTTGGTGCCATAGGCGACCACCTAGTTCGCCTATGCAAACATGCCGCCCCTGTACTGTTGCCATTCTGGGGTGGAGCAATTTAATATAAAGTAGTCAGGTTGATTGATGATCCAGCACTCACTAATACACTGCACTCACCAGTGGTCAGTCACCTCATTTTCACTCTTTTATCACTACTACCATGGTTACTGTTCCCATGAACTTCGCTTATTAATATCTCCTCCCATGTTGAATACTCGGTCTACGAGATTGGCTGTTTTATTTAATCCATATATTGTGTTCAATCACCATCCTGGAGGTGAGACCACTTCTATTTCTCCATTTTTCCTCGCACTACTCCTTTGTGGAATTTCCTGCTGTTGTCTCTTTTCCCAAGCTCTTATCAACTTACTGAAATCAAGAAATGTATTCACGCTCGTCAAATGCAACACTTATACTGCTGTGTGTTGCAGGCCACAGCATTTTGTTCCTTTGAACCTATTCTCAGCAATTCTGTAAAACATTTTTTTTTTCCCACAGGCAGGATCCTGATCTGAAGAAGATCCTGGTGGCTTGTCCCAACTCGCCGCTCTCCTACCCGACGCAGGGACTGCAAGTGCCGCCAACACAGACCATCCTTATACCGGGTGAGAGGCACGAAACACTGCAAATCATTTCATGGAAACATGAAGAAGGTTTACGTGATTATACAATTACCTGATAATTATCATCGTCCACTGTGTTCAATTTAATGCTCGATGAAAGCCTCCCCAAGCCGCCTTAATAATGTAATATTTACATTCGGATAGTGACAATTCAGGAGCCGAGGTTGAGAATAAATATCGAGAAAACCAAGCTGTGACTGGACTATTTTTTGTGTTCATCGATGGCTGTTTGGTTTGTCTGAGCTCATGGACTTCCTTTCAAAGAATATTGGGTTTGGGACTTTTGGAGTATCTCCAGGTGACCTTTTAGAACCGATAACCCCAAAAACCGAGCTGACCCACCACAATTATTTGGTTAACCCTAAACCACCGACATAGACAAACAAATCAAGTTGTCACTTGTACAAGCTTTTTAATTAGCAAATTATTATTTTGCTATTGTAATGGCTGAATTTAAATTAAATACTATATTCAAGAGACGTTTGTAAAGAAAAGTTGACGTTTTGTGAATAAATAATCCAAACTTGATTCTAGTTTTAGATATTCATTGCCGGTTTGGCAAGCCATTTGAATCCAGAGCCAACAACAACAGCAACTTCAACTAACAAACAATGTACGGCTTTTGTACTCTTCCATGGATTCCTGTATTATCTGAACAATTGGGAAACTGCTTTATAAGAGTAATGTCACACCAAAAAGATCCTTTCCTCACATCAGAGAAATGTAGCATATTGTACTTAGTCCTGGGTTCTGACTGCCAAAATTGTATATATCTGAGAAGCAGACACACTTCTAGTCATGAGAATTAAAGAATAAATAAGTATAACCCGTAAAAACAAAGTTTTTCACTATAAATCCTTTATATGCGTGGCAGCGAACTTAATATAAAGGATTTAAAAATATATTCGCCTGTGGAGGACGCGGGGATCGATCCTGCGACCTTTGGCATGGGAAGCGAGGGCGCTACCAACTGCGCTACTCCGCCACGGCCTGTGGAGGGGTTACGCTCTGGGCTCTTACACTGTGACGTTCAGCCAAAGCCATGAATGAGTTCTATTTGAATATATGTAAAATAAAAAAAACTTTGCCTAAAAAGTGTAAAATTTTGGGAATTTTTTTCCACGAACATTAATTGTCTCGCACAACGAGTCTGTGTGGAAAATGTCAGCTCGATTAGATCACGGGAAGTGGGTTCAAAAACGACCGAAAGATTTGCAGGGTCGTAAGCAAGCAAGCAAGCACGCAAGCAAGCACGCAAGCAAGCAAGCAAGCGAACTTAATATAAAGGATTTAAAAAGGCAGTACATCAGTGTCAAACCGAGATTTCATAAATTGCAGGACACAATGTGAACATACATTTCATCTTAAATAGCATTATTTCAATCACAGTCAATTATTAATCATACTAACTTTTGTCATTGTGTGTATTTTTATCATCTTGTATTCCGCAGGTTTAAGTTTGTATGCAGATAAAAGAGACATATACACGGTCAGTACATATGTGGTAACTCCGACACACGTCCTTATTTTACTAAGAGCCTTTATTGTGGACACCAACACTATTTTTATGCCCGGGCTTCGGTTCTTGATGCTCGAACTTCGTCTTCTCTCCAAGCCGCCCCTTCCCCTTGAGAATCGAATGAGAATCGAGTCAATTTAATTTTTAACTCATTGATTTGGACCCTTCTATGTCCAATTTCTAGACTTCATCTAGCAGTGACTGATAATTATCAGCGATTATAATCGTTCTAATTATTTTTATGCGTGAGAAATAACCGGGATTTGTGGAGAAATACCACACATACGTCAGAAAACCTGCTTATTTCAATGGAATATGATACCGAGTTCAGCAAGTATGCTAATGCAAGGAATGGCATGAGATGAATGATCCATGATGATTCCGCTTGAGTCTTCCGCCATTGCCGATCATTACTACAACGCTGTGGGCTCTCATGATATTGTCTTTTCCGAGACCAAGGTGCTCTGAAAACGTTCTGGCTACCATCAAAGGTTTGTACACGAAGCCATCCAGATATACAAACACAGACATAACTTTAACCGTGATGATGGGTACAAACTGAGTAATCATTGGAAAGATGTTATTAACCATACAAAAAAGATTTAACTACACATATTTGGATCATCTTATTTGACAGGTACTATTCTACTTTACCGAGTGTTGACATCCCCAGCGTTTAATAGTACTCTTCTTTTTGTATTTGAATTGTCAACCAACACCGGGTAAAACGACAACATGTGCACCTATTGTTCTCTTTCAGCCCCGCCCACCCCCCCCCAACACGTTCCATTCATTGGCTACCACATTCAGATAAGACCCTCCCCTCCTCCCCCTTAACTTGTATTTAAGAGCTTGTCTCTTGGAATTTTGCTTCACTTGATACAGTAAATATAGCTGTGACGGTCCCACCTGATGACGGAGACTTGTGTTGCCTCCGAAACGTCGTGATTTATAATTTTATTTCTATTATATTTTTTCTATTATTTTATTATTATTATTATTATTTCTTTTTACCTACGTGACTTTACCGAAAAAACCTAAGAGTATGAATTCTTGTAGTCACGAAAGCTTCAAATCTAGAATTATCTATTTGAGTTTGTTATACATTTTTCAAGCGGAGCTGCACCAATTTCTGGGTTTTTGTTTCAGTGTTTCTGAGACAACGCTTCTCTGTCCACCCCAGGTGACACTGTCCGCGAAGCTGGGCGTGCTGGACACGGTGGCGGAGGTGGAAGAGGTGACATTAGAGGGGCTGGGCGAGTCGCGCCTTTCCCTGAGCAGCCCCCACCTGGAGAACCTTAACCTGCAGCTGCGCACAGTCACGTACACAAACACAGTGTACCAGCCGGGCACCTCTGAGATGGATCTTAATTTTAGAACTTTCGTGACTGCAGGAATTATTATTTGGTTCTTTCGGTTAAGTCACGTCTAAAGATAAAATAATAAATTAAATTAAATAATAGAATACGACGTTTCGATTGCAACACAAGCAATCATCATCAGGTATAATGAAATAGCGACATAAAATCTAACCAGAAAACTATAGACAGACATATTAGCAGACAGATATCACCAAGATACATAGAGAGAGCAACACAGGTAACAGAGAGAGGTGGTCGTCTCTGTGGGGTGGCCTTAAATAGACAGAGGAGGGCGGACGCAGAGAGAGAGAGGGGGGTTAGAGAAAAAAATTAGCATATCAATGAGTGGACAACAAAACGTGGTGCTGCAAGTGCGATGACACGGCAAGCAAGCTTGAAAATCAGGAGAAGGACACACTAAAATTAAATAACCTAGTAAAATATCGAAATGTAATGTAATACAACACAGAGGGTCGGTCAACACACAATTAACGCATAGCCTGGTTGATTACGTATTTCAAAGATTGCTAAGTTAGAATTTAAGTGTGAACATTCCAAAGAGAGGACACAGGCAGAGAGAACAAGTAGTCAGAGAGAGAGAAAAAAGAAGATAAGTTTAAAACTTCCATCCTTAGAAGACCACTTCTGACGCCAGTTGTAGTAGGTTCCAGGAGACTTGGACGACGTAGTTGGAGGCACACTTATTTATTAAGCACAAAGTACATAACAGGCCGAGATGTACAACACTTGAAGGGGTATCGGCCCCTTCACCCGTCTAACTGGGAGATCCACACTCTATGTCACAGCTAGCCTATTCCTAGGTCCTCCACTACCGGGCTAGGGGAGGCTAGCTAACCCAGCCCTGGTTAAGCTGGGATTACGGCACCCTGAGTCCCCAGACCGTTTATGGTGCACAGCATCGGCTCTGGGCTCTCGGGGCCATGCCACTGGCTTGCCCTGGTCGGTGCTGAGAAGGACAGCGAGCCAGGGGAGTCCCAGGGCCTATCTAGCAGGTCTTCTTGCTTCACTGGTTAAGGCTGAACACTGAACCCCGAGCCCTCCGGCTCACCGCCTTATATAGCAACTCCCCCCACTGAGGGGTGGGGCCGTGGGGGATCCCAGCTCCGTGTCAGCCCCCCAGGCTGAACGGTGCGGACGTCGATGTAAGCGCCTCTCGGCGTACGGGCATAACCACGCCCAGTGTGTTTGTTAAGACCTCCGTAACACCTCTACATATGTATGATGAGCTGATATTATGACCAACAAGAGAAAATACCATTTCGAGCTCCCTGTAGTGGAGGCTTTTCTACCAGCTGTGGCATGAGCGAGCAATAATCGCAGGACTGACCCTATCAATTGTTTTATTGCCAAGTTCATGGAGATTAGCACAATTCACACAATAGAAAAATCCCATTCAATAATCAGTGTCAAACATCGTCTCTTAAAGCTTCCACTCTGCGGTCCTATGTGCAGGGCTGGTTTGCTGGCAGGAACCTCGCCATCTCCCAGGTGATGACCAAGTACCTGCTGAGGGTGGATGACGACTTCCTCTTCTCGGAGAAAACGAAGCTGGAGCGCATGGTGGAGGTGCTGGAGAAGAATTCCCTGGATGTGGTGCGTTTGCTTCGACTCACAGTGATGTGTGAAGGGTCACAGGATCATATGCACATGACCTTTATGTTATTTTTTTACTGCGTTGGCAAGGTGGGTGGCGTTCATCTTCTTGGTTCTTTCGGTAAAGTTACGTAGAAGGGAAGTAATAAAATAATACAAATTAAACATAATAAAATAATTCTCACGACGTTTCGGCCACAACGCAAGCAGCCGTCAGGTGAAGAACAGGTCTGGCGTTTTGAGCCAGAACGCCTTTCAGCACGTGTTCAAGGTGGTGCCTGGAGACTCGGATGGAGACTGCTTGTACCGCAAGATGAGCACTTACCGTCGACTGGACGGCTTCGCGACCTGTTCACTGGTAGACATGGTGGTGAACTTCTTCCTGGCACGCACCGAGGACATGCGCAGCGTCAGTTTCGACCCTCAGTTTAGTCGCATCGGTCACCCCGGTACGTACACTCTGGTGAACTAACATTCACGAGTGGTCAGTGTCTATTCAAGTTCACTGCTGTGGAATGTTAATGTTGCCTTCATGTAAGAATTACTGAGATATGATGATCATGAATACTATTTAATCAATGTATAAGATGTGATTTTTCTTCGTTGATAAAAACTAATATTTCTGTTTATCACAGAATAAAACGTGCGTATTATTTTAAATGTTACAACGAATGATTCAGGACCCTCAGTGTTCTGCTTGTACCTAGCATAGTTTTTTGTTGGGTCTTTTAATCCTTGTTTTCTTGGTCTTTATGATTTTTGTACTGACTATGCCTGAATATTCTTTTGATTGATTTTTTCTCAATCGCGAAATGTATTGCTTTTCCAGTTGGGTGTCTGTATCTTACTTGTATAATTGTACTGTCTGGATTTTTACAATTGTGAAATGTTTTTTCTCACATCTGCATTTCTATATGGCTCTGCAATGATGTCATAGCTACAGTCAGTCCCACCATGAGACAGAAGCAGGAAGAGGAAGGGGGTATAGGGAAAAAAACACAAGGCTCATTTACTTTTTTAGTCATTCATTCTCTGATTTGTTCATTATAATGCAGAATACAGCAAAGTCTAAACAGCGGGTACATCATATAAAATAGGATTCCATATTAACCAATAATTTATCATAAAGTGAACATGTGGCTGGAAGCACAAGGGCCATATAACTTACATTTTAACTTAAAACTTTCGTGACTGCAGGAATTCATATTCTATGGTTCTTTTGGTAAAGTCACGTAGATAGAAGGGAAAAAAGTGAATAAAAATAAAAAATAAAATAAAAATAATTAAAAACAAAAAAACACTCATGTAGACTGTAGCCTGGTTATTAAGGTTGGTGAGTGTACTGGCAGTCTATAATGTAGGCTGTAGCAATGGTTATTAAGCTGGGTGAGTGTACTGGCAGTCTATAATGTAGACTGTAGCCTGGTTACAGTCTACATAGATTAAGAACCAGGCTACAGTCTACATTAGTGTTTTTTTGTTTTGTATTATTTTTATAATTTTTATTTTATTTTTATTCACTTTATTTTTCTTATTATTTTTCTTCTATCTACGTGACTTTACCGAAAGAACCAAAGAATATGAAGGCCATATAACTTGCTACATAGTCCATAGTAATAACGAATATAATGGTGTTTTGATATAGAACCCTTTATGCCGAACGTCTTCAGTGTGCATTGCATTCGAAGTACTACTTAATCACATCTCATCTCAAACATTTCAAATGGCACCCCTAGTGGTAGCTGACCCTGTTTTCACAAGGTAACTTTCCGCCTGACCTGCAAATAAATGGTCTGCCAGTATGGGGCGATGATTGCTGTTTGTAATAAGAATTGGCATTTTTTAACATGAAAAATATTGCACCATGACATCAATACACAATGGCCTACTGGGATATTTAACATTCACTGGGAAGCAGATGGCGCATACACAGTATATCATTACTATACACCCACAGCAATAACCAGGGGTCCGCCAGACTCAAACATTTGTAAACAAGCGACGCACACTCTACTGGTGGATGATGTCACCATCCTGCGCTCTCAACACTGAACTTCAGTGTTTTCTCCTTTTGGCGGTTGCTGAACAGTTTTTTATCGATGGCCTGGGGAAGCTGATAGTGGGGACGTGCAGAGACATCTCCATCGACCACGCCCCCAAGAAGGGAAACATGGTACAGTACAACAGATACCACCACGCCAAGGAAGCTCGCAGTTGTATGATGCGAGCCCTCTTCTTTAAGAATTACCTTGTGTATTACAGAACCTAACAAATGCCTTCTGATGATGTTTAGAGCAACATGGAGATTGATTTAAAGTAAATATCGTTTATTGATTATGATGCTGAATTACAAAATTAGTTTACTTATATTACGAGATCATACAAAATTGTTTAGAACTCCTGTCATTTGTGATTGTACACTGTTGATAAGTTATTTGGCACATCTTGAGTAATTTAGAAAATGTAGACAATGTTTCGTAGCTATTGTGGATATACAACTGGAGGTACACACCCCAGGCCCCCAGTGGGGGCTGGGCGATTACACAATAGTTCAGGTCCCTCCAGAAGGTTCCAGAGAGTAGGCGTGGCCAGGGGCGGAGTGACCCTGGGAGCTGTATGTAAGGCGGGCCCCTGAACGGGGTTTCCAGTCGTCAAGCTTAAGACTGAAGAGCCAGCTTAGACTACGACCCTGGGAAGCCCCGGACCCGACGTCCTTCTAAGGGCCGGGACTGAGTGGGCCAGTGGTCGGACCCTGGGAATCCCCGGGACCCCGACCTCCTTCTAAGGGCCGGGACCGAGTGGGCCAGTGGCCGGGACCCGAGGTCCTTGGCTGGGTCGGGTCAGCTAGCCTCCCCTAGGTCCCTCTAGCCGGAGGGTTGATATATATGTAGTGCTGAACTTTATGCGGACAACTTCTTCCTTTTCTGTCGTCACTTTATTTTACCAAACACAGCACATTTCGCCACCATTCTCCAGCACGTTCTCCGCTCGCTCGCCGTGCTCCGCTGGCCTCGCTCGCTCCGTTCCTCCCTCTCTCTCTCCGTCTCTCACGATTCCCCTCTCTGCTTCTCCATCCCACTCCAGCCGTCGCTCTCTCTCGGCTTCTCCGTCTCACTCCAACTGTCGCTCTCTCTCGGCTTCTCCGTCTCACTCCAACTGTCGCTCTCTCTCGGCTTCTCCGTCTCACTCCAACTGTCGCTCTCTCTCGGCTTCTCCGTCTCACTCCAACTGTCGCTCTCTCTCGGCTTCTCCGTCTCACTCCGACTATCTCTCTCGTTCAGCTTCTCCGTCTCTACTGCTACCCTATACTTTTTCTACCACTCCACTGCTACTCTACACTTCTACTCCACTGCTACTCTACACTTCTACTCCACTGCTACTTTACACTTCTTCTTCTACTCCACTGCTACCCTACACTTTTTCTTTTACTCCACTGCTACTCTTCTTCTTCTGCTCCGACCGACTCCGTCCAGCTTCCAGCACAACTCCCCGTCTCACTCTGACTCTCCTGTATTTATGCCCGTCCCTATTAATTTCCAATTAATTACTGGCGTCCCCCCTAACACCCCGCGCCCCGGCGCCACCTGTCCCCATTCCCAGACTTAGAGGCGCCACCCTGTCCCTGACAACAACAACCGGCCAATTACTGCCCTGCATCCATAATTGCCTAACGGGCCGTCTCCATCTCCTCCGTTGTCCCCCAGCAACACCAGCCTGTCCCGGTACGACCCCACTGTTCCCAGCCCACACGTGTTTACAATTACCCCCCTTGGCGCGCGTTAAACCAATACATATATAGAGTAAGTGGTCCCAGTGATTAGGACACACTAGCCCGGAGGCTATACCTCCCCAGGGTATCGGGTGAATAGCGCCAATACCCCTTTGTGTCAGGGACCTTGTGTTACCGTTATAGTTATAAATAAACGTGTTGCCTCCAGAGAAGACTGAGTCTCCATCATTACCACTACATATGTATAATTGTACATATCTGGATGCCTTGAGACAAGAGCAGGCTGCATATGCCAATACTAAAGGAAGGCCACGGAGCTGAATGGTGATTAAACATAAAAAATAAAAATACAACATTATAAGAATAACAACTGGTAACTTAAGAAGTAATAAAAAAGAAAAAAACAACCGAAATGTAAAGTAAATGAAGATGAAAGAAAAATACCTTGGGAGCGGGAGTGGCAACAAGCACCGAAGTTCCCCACTTCCACCATTGATAAGCAATGTCAACTTGTTGACTTTAGAAGAGTACATGGGCTTAGGGGCAGAAAATTCAACCATATGGAATAATGGATGATGGATAAGACTAGTAATGGAATGGCAGGCAAAGGAGAGAACATGCCCAACGGATCAGACCATGTGCAGAAGTGAGATACAGAACTGTGAGGGATGGAAACGATGCGAGGAGGCCTTTATCCAGCAGTGGATAAAATTATGACTTTAAAGTCGATACATCTAATCATCATCACGATCTATGGGCAGATAGATCGTAGGTGTCCACTGCACATTTCGTCATTTGTTTCCATTTTCCTCTTTATTATGCCAAAATGCTCAAGTAGTACGTATATTTCCGTCACCAATATGTGTTAAGCCATTCTCTGTGAGGTCTTCCTCTCTTTCCGGTTCTTTCCATTATTCCGAAAAACACACTTTTAATTGTTTCTGTTGTTCATCATATCTAAACACGGAGCTATATATCTTGGGTGGCAAAATTATTGTAGATACCTATTTTTACTTTTCTATATATATACCATGTGTAAAGGTCACGTTGTAAATGGACGAGTTTTCCTTGACCTCATTGTGGGTTTAATACTGCGGTAACGCTGCATGTGGGTGGTGAAGAGATTTTGCGGGCCATGTTAGCCCAATCATTGTGTGCCCTTCTTTAAGAATGACATTTTTAATCATAATGCCTTCATCAAACACGATCCAAGCACTCAACAGGCTAAAACAATTCACTTCAAAGTAAATATCATGTACAGGTGTGTCTGGTGCTGCACTTTACATATACACTTTTAAAGTCACGCAGTGTGAACATTGGTGCATTTTAAATTAAATATGATAATACTCATTTCTCGGGACGGATTGTTGCTTGTAGAATTTATTTTATGGTTTCGTAGTTACCCTCGTAAAAGAGAATAATTGTCCAAACTGATTCTGTAGTTTATAGAATGGACAAATATTACTGACTAGCCTTTTGCCCGTCCAAGGACGGGTGGATTGCAGTAAATCTAAAACTTGCAAGCGAAAAGCAGACCGCGACGTGATATTCATTGCACAAATACGTGTGCAATTTGTGAGGGCGTGGTGACACAGACCTATTTCATTTCAAGGTTATAATCCGTTGTTCATCATGATGTTCTTTTACTTTGATGTCTCAACAGCGTTACGGAGATCACGTGAGGCGAGGGTTCTGCCTTTGTAGTGAGGGTTGTAAGTTGACGCCGAGGAGGGGGGAGGAGGCGCCTCGCCCCCCCTTGTGGAGTGACGTCAGCCGCTAATTATTATTAATGGGGGGGGTCCATTTGGATGACGTCACCTTATAATGATTCAATTTTGACTTAAAGCTTTCGTGACTGCAGGAATTCATACTGTTTGGGTCTTTCGGTAAAGTCACGTAGATAGAAAAAGAAAAAATAAATCACGACGTTTCGATCGCAACACAAGCAATCGTCTTCAGGTGAAAAAATACAGCAGTCCGCCTGCTGTATTTTTTCACCTGAAGACGTCAACTTTCCTCAATTAAGGGTGAGACAGTGCTCATAATCACTAGTGTACGGTCTATTACACTGTTAATTTCACCGAATGTGGTTCTTCCTTTACCGTATTTTTCTGCGTTATAAGACGCTTCCAACTTGTGCCCGGCGTCAATAAAGTTATGCAAATAGGGTCACATACACACCGGGCGAGAAGACGCACATCCAACTTTTGCTGTTAAATTCAGGAGGGAAAAGTGCAGCTTGTAATTCGGAGGGTGTCGAAGGTACGAGAAGGAATTGCGCTGACCACGTATGCGTCGTGGCATTACAATGTACAATGTTGTAAGATACAATCGCTATCACAGTGGCACCAATCATTTCCTCTTACTGTTAATGACTTCGCTCATAATCAATAAAAATCGTACCACTTTGTGATAAGTCACCAGTAGACTAACCTATGCCAATAGTAATGTAAAACCTTGACCAATTGTTAAATACCACTGATGGCCGACTTTTTTTAAAAGTTTAAGACGAGTAAAGCAAATCGGTAACCGGTTATTGATCGTTTATTGACATTTAGGGTAGGGGAAGCGGTGGGGTGGGTGGCGGTGTTAATTATTTGCAGACACTGAGGACAGGCACCTGCACGCACTGGTTCTTCGTGTGTGGTAAGTGGGAGTCAAAGAGAAAAGCGATAAACGTTTAAAAATGTTTTTGCGTAACGAGCAATTTTCGCGGATCGTGTCTCGCTCGTTAAGCGAGACATGCCTGCATTGTCTTTCCCAGGGCTGCGTGTTAAACTCACTACTTTATGTTCATCTACCTGTATGCCTGTGTGATTAGACAGAAAACGGTAAGGTTCGGATTTGTGGAGATTATTTCATGCCAGACGTCCCGAAGCTATGGCAGAACGGGTTCACTACTCACCCAACGTGCCCTTCCAAAGCTCAAATCCACTGCCCTTTGCCTCTCTTATCCCTCACCCACTCAGCTACCCCCCGCACCCACTCCCCGTCCCTTCGACCCCCATCTTTCTTCACAATGCACCTATCCCACTCTTTGCACCTTGCCCCCCCCCCCCCCGCTGAGACACATATATTTTATGTACATCCGTGTTGCATCACATAAAAGGTAGACATTCTAGGTTATCGCACTTTTTATCCTTTGGACATCACCATCAAGGTAAGTGGGTATAACTTATTATTACAATTTAGGATAACATCTAAATGTAAACTAATATTATATATTTGATGTACGGTACTGGTTGGCTACGTATGGTGTGAAATAAGTTCAGCATACATACATCTGTGAAATCGTTATTATGTTTAAAGAAGAATATATAGATGGAATGGCTCCAGGCCATGGGAATGAGGAATTTATATCACTGCTTCAACACCAATAGATTAACGTCGCTCCATCGCTTGCCAGAGCTGGTAGATAAGTTGCCTTTGACTTTTAGTATTATCGTCATCATCATCAACCATAGTCAATCCACTGCTGGATGAAGGCCAAGCCGTCGTCAGCCGATCTCTTGTCATCCCTGGAATGTGTAATCCACGTAGGACCTCTATGGGAGCTGCATTCATTGCTCCATCGCGAATTGCTTAGGAGATAAGTTCTTTAATTGGTGTACAAGTGTCAATTGAAATTCGTTACGCTATAGTTATCTGTTGAATACAATATTTAATCATTCAACACTAAATAAATCCGTTTTGTAATAACTGTCCCTGAACTTATAAGTCATCTGCATACATACAGAACCTAAAGTAAATTTAAGTTTTAACGAAATAATACTTTTCGGAAGGTGTGCAGTTAACGTAGTTTTAATCGTTGAAATTGCAACAGACGAATCGTGACGTGATTAGCTGTACACTTATATTCTGCCACATTGACACTTTTTTATCGAACATTTTATCGAGTCGCTTTTCCAAAAAAAGTTTACGTGACTTATTTCGTTTTCACTTCAAATTGTTATTTCGGTGAGCTGCGGTACGAGTGAATCCAGCGTGTAACTTAACGCAACGCGTTTTGAGTGCCTGTTATCGTGTTTGAAGGCGAACGTGACCATTTGTACTCGTTTTATATAATTCTCATTCCACGCTCATATGCATTAACCACTATGGGGAAATGTTAATTAACGACTACACATAAAAAATACCAATAACACAGACTGCAAAGTATTAAAATCCCTACTCTTTGGTTTTTTCGGTAAAGTCACGTAGATGAAAAAGAAAATAAAAATGTATTAAATCACGACGTTTCGGAGGCAACACAAGCTTCCGTTTTCAGGTGGCACCGTCACAACAAAATTGCTGTATCAAGTTGTGACGGTGCCACCTGAAGACGGAAGCTTGTGTTGCCTCCGAAATGTCGTGATTTAATTTATTTTTATTTTCTTTTTCACCTACGTGACTTTACCGAAAAACCAAAGAGTATGGACCCTTGCAGTCACGAAAACTTCAAATCTAATATTAAAATCCCGATGCATCAGAATGATGATAGTTTAGTTTAATATAGCGTCATTCATGCAAACAGGTCCCCAAAACGCTGGACAAACCACACAAAATATATATCAACATTAAATGTTGACAAATTTAAAATGTTTTCATCATTTAAAATGCTAAAGTTAAATTCATATCAAATACGAACTCAAAGGAAAACGTCTCAGTAGTAAAACGCAATACAAATTATTATTGAGCACAAATTTCCGCATGTTACATGTACATGCGTAGCAGTCATTTTTTGTAAATCCATTGCTGGATTATGGCCTTCCCACGCCGTGTGGGTAATTGGACCATTCTTCCCCATGCTCATCGGTGCATTCAAATACACGGTAAATAACTAAAATACAGTATGGATTCATATACTGTAGCGTTTTAACGTGACTACATCTCAAGACGCTGTTGAAAAACTACAAGAGAGGCAGTTAATTGTAGAGAGAGGCACTCATAGCCAAAGGGGAAAATGAACACTTCCTTTCCAAGCACGACCACAAATATCCACTTGCCTCAAACGCTTACATTTAGTGGGAAGTAAACAATAAAGAAAGCATAAAGTTACGATGCATTAGCAGTTATTGTTCACTCTCAAACACCTGCTCAACCGGATTCTCTCCAGTCTCAAGTTCTCAACCTCTCGTGTCAAATAAAACCCATTGATCCAATCTCAGTGAGCCGTGAGACACAAAATGAGATCGGCCCTCCACCCTCAGTCTCCAGAAGTAAAATGTCGGCCAGGTGACTCCGAAGTTTATGTGACTCATCCTGGTTGGTGGTTGACTCAGTCCACTCTGTGGGGAAGTCACACAGTTGTTCGGTTGATAATCTCGCCCTTGACATAAAGATGTGGAATATTTACCATTATTGTATGGACAGCTGGTGTATATTAGCATGTGGATTGCTTTCCAGGTCTCCCTGACAAAAGACACAGGTGCTTAAAAGGCTCACTCCTATTTATGAATAATACGATGTATTGTGATACCGCGCTGGTAGCGGTGCATAATCACAATTAACAAACAACGCAGCCAATAATACTGCCTTAAAATAAAAAATAAACCATGTACCATAATTCATTTCGTTGTATTTCTGAATAATGTAAATGACCGCTTTTGTATAGCCTGTCATATGATCCTTATCCTTGTTTTACCCCTCCACGTGTAGCATGAAGAAGCTCACGCTCTTGAGCATGCTCACTGTCGTGGCACTGCTGTCTGTCATCTTCTTCTCCGTGCCGAGTGTGAACAAGCACATTTACCTTGCCAAGATCCCGACAGTGAAGTCCCTGGAATTTACCGGGCAACGGTTGTACGAGCAGTCGTTCCCGATAAACCTCTCGGACCACACTCAGTTGTTCCCTCACGACACGCAAGTCCACTACCAGCTCAAGCCGAATGTGCAGCGGTGAGTGTGAGCGATCTATATATAACAAGTGTTGTGTGGGTGGGGTGGCTGCCCGAGGTTCCCTCCCGATAGGGACACCACCCGAATGTGCAGCATCATTCTAGGTAACTGCTGGTGAATACAAACTTTGGTGGAGTGGTGCTGGCTACACTGTTGAGGAGGGGCTTGCAATAATCTATTGAGGCAATGCACCGTTTAAACGTAACATGTGTGGGTTTGAGAAAAAAAAGTTTGTATGGTCAGGGCGGTCATGGTCCCAGTTTAGTGGCGTGATAAACTCCACCTTGGGTTTTATAGTTTCACATAACACGTGTAGAGTGGATGACATTAACAATTGGATTGTAGCCTCTACAGAACTTCTTCCACCAGATAATAGAATCCATTCTGATAATTTGTCTGGTGACAGTGGGCCAGCACTGATGACACATTGCTATTTTCTCAATTTATTGTAAATGTTAATCAACAAACCACGTGCAAGTCTCGTGGATCTGGAAACAAGGAGATGGAGTGTGTTGTACTAGCAAACTGGTACAATGGGCCACCACTATCCTTTGGTGTACTGGTTATATTGAGACAAGTAAATGTGGGAATCGGTCATCGTGTCCCAGGTGGGTAATGGCATCGTGTTGGTGGTGTGCAGGCTGCTGACCTCTGGTTCGTGCTCCTGTGTGGGCCGGAACGCCCTACAGCTAGAGAAAGGGTTCTCGCCATCCGAAGTGAAGGACACACGCCAGAGGAGACAGAAGGAAATGCAAGAATTCTTACAGAGGCATGCTACGATGTGACACCCTCCAAAATCGTCTTCTTTGTTCTTCTGCCAAATGGCACGTATTTGTTTCGTACCACTCCATTTTGTCTGGTTTGGGCTTTCTTCTTCATTTCACTTTTTGAAGGCATATAGTGGCCTTTTTTCTCTTTCTGACTTCTTGACCTCTTTTCCCAACATCCTTCCAGAACTTGATAAATTTTTCAAGAATTTCAGCAATATTACTTGCCATTCACTGCCATCATTAAAAAAAACAGCCTGTGGGTTGCCACAGGTAGAGTTGAGTGAATACATCACTGTGTTTGGAATATACTACCTTGACTTAAAGCTTTCATGACTACAGGAATTGATATTCTTGGGTTTTTCGGTAAAGTCACGTCAATAGGTTAAAATAAAATAATATAAAATAACAAAAAACTACGACGTTTCGATCGCAACACAAGCGGTCGTCTTCAGGAAAGAAAAAAAACCGCCGTAGTTTTGGGTTATTTTTTGTTATTTTCTTTTAACCTATCTAAGTGACTTTACCGAAAGACCTAAGAATATGTGGTCGTAGAGTTTGTTGCTGGCCACGTTAAATGTTATGCCTTGGTGTCCGTGCTCAGCAACTGTGCAAAAAAGGAGGTACGGTTTTTACCCCACAGGCAGGATCCTGTTCTGAAGAAGATCCTGGTGGCTCGTCCCAACTCGCCGCTCTCTTACCCGACCCAGGGGCTGCAGGCGCCGCCAATGCAGACCATCCTCATACCGGGTAAGAGGTATGGAGCACTGGTATCGTTTCATGGAAACCTCCAACCGCTGTACAGGTCTATAATCATATACTTCCATAACAATAGCTATCATCATCAAACATATTCGATCTACTGCTTGGTTAAGGCCTTCCCAAGCTGCCTTAATTATGTAACGTATATCATTCATCCAAGAGAGCTTCATTGAGTCTCAAGACTCTTTCGGGAGGGCCCTGTTTGGGATGTTTGGCAAATTCCTCTTAAATAATAGTTTTGCTTCATGTGGGAGGAAATCGGAGTACCTGAATAAAACCTGTTACGCATAAGTACTTTTACACACTAAATCTCACCTTGGGCACAAGAGTGCAGTTTAAGTGAGCACTGTACACCACAGTTGATCAGCCGGCCACATTTTAATAGAGTAAAGTGTGGGTAGACCCAGCTCTACCAAGTTGCCTTCGCTAGCATAGAAGAGGAGGTGAAATTACCCTCTTGAGGGGGGTGTTCCCAATGTTATAGTACTGCCACTGTTACATGTATGTTTTTCCCCCAAATGTTACACAATCAGAGAGTATATTTTTCCTGATAGTGGCAAGGTCTTTCTTTTCACACCATCACCTTATCTGTTTTAGACAGTTGCACATTTAACTAGGGACTGACAACCGAGATGCCTTGGATATTTTTCCTCTGCAAAGCTTCATCTCATATAGATGTAATGACAGTAGAGTCTACATGTGGTGTGAGTGGACTAGTGGCCACGAGAGGTAATGACAGGGGAGTTAGTTGTGAGTACAAAGGGACTGGTGGCTACAGGAATGATCGAGAAGGGAGCGTGGTCAGGTGACGGAAGAGGTCGGTAGAGTCTGCCAGTAGAGCGAGCGTCCAGAGTCAGCGAAAAGGTTCGGGAAGGGGGGCGTGGCCTCGGTTGGTATTTAAGAAAGATGCGTGGGAGACTCGGGGCTGTTGCTGTGGGATCTTTGCCTGATGTTAACTTAATGTGTCTTCAATAAAGTGCCATCTCAAGAGAAGTGTGTCAAGTCGTCATTTCATATTTATATACAGTATACATCAAAACACATTCTACCCCTCCCTCTCTTAATGTGGTTGAGGTAAATCATCACCTCTTGTTGGCAATTACATCACCCTATGTTGACTCTTTTGACGAGTACATTTTTATGATTTGCAATTTCCCTCTTTGGGGTTATCTTCAGGTAAAATAATTTGTAAACAGGTCTTATATTCCAATTATATTTTCTTCCCTGCAACAATAAATTTATTTTATAATTCACCTAATATTTTAAATTTCATCACACCATCATAGATATTGTCGCTTTCCAAGAGACTCATGCCAGGAACCAAAAGAAAGCTGCAATGTACCGGATCCATGGGGGAGTGAAAGAGAGAACCACGCTGTGGATGAGTAGCAAATATATGCCAGAAATGTGGAGCAGCAACACGGAGGTTTATCATAACTTTTTTGAAAGGCATAATTAATTTGGATGTTAATTTATATCCTATCCATTTATATAACATTCGGATAGGTCATCTGATAAATGAATAATAATGTTGCCCCATTAGTTAATGACATTTCGATTTATCTATAAAACTTATCTGCCTTTTTCGCAAAAATTGGGTCAATGGCAATTCTTCAAACTGAAGTGATGGTTCATCCATAACTATCGTCAATCTATAATTCCACACTGAAATGTGAAAATTTCACTTTGAATTGTACAATTACAAGCACGATGAATGATTTATGACATTTACTTGATTAATTGTCTTTTATCTTCTTTTCCATAGGGTTAAGTTTGTATGCAAAAGAAAGAGAAATATACAAGGTCAGTACATGTGTAATGAGCGACTTCCGAGACACGACTTGTAGAGAGCTCCTTGTTGATTTCTCACACTTTACAGGCAGAGTCACTGAGTAACATATACACTGGGCTACGTATAGCTAACCCACTCATACAGCCACATCGCCGACGTCTAACTACAGTATATAGCTGGCTGACTAATACAGCAACGACGACGATGGGGACCGTACAGCGGATCGGCTATACGGCCGGACGACGATGAAGAAATGATGGTGAAGACAGCGACGGCAGCCAGAACCCGAACCCCCACGACAGCCCCGAACCTCCGGTTACCTCCCTCTTATATTCTCCTCAGCGTGGCCAAGCCCCGCCTCTGGCCACGCCCCCTTCTAGACCCTTGGCCTAGTTACGTCCCCCTTATGGTTGGCTGTTATATAGCGCACCCATACCCGTAGTTATCCTTCATGGTCAACAGATGGCACCCTGTCACTACACATGCATCAATATCATACTTTGGGGCTCAATAGTATTGTTTTGTAAATAGCTGATATGTAATTTTAAATTTGTATAAATAATAACCATTACAAACTATCCATGTTGTGTTACTGCATTAATTGATGGTGTAATTACTATTAAAATTATGTTTTTACCAAATAAAGTTTCACTGAATCTCACGTCTTGTTTTCACGATGGTTATGCTTGTACAAAGACATCTCTGACAATCTGTGGTGGTTTTATGTGAACATCAGGTCAATTTCATTTTGTAGACTCTATCCAGCAGTGAATAGTTAATTGCTTAAGATGATGATGAGCTGATGTTTGTCAAATTCTGAGTTAATATTATGCATGTGGTAGATATCCAGAGTGCATGGATATTAACACACTTAGGTCAGCAACATGTTTATTTTACTGACATCTAATATCCAGTACAGTAAGTAAATTATTAAGTATGCTGATAAAAGAAATGGCATCAGCTCAACGATCCACCTGGCCACATTGATAAGTCTTGCTTTTCCATTGTTTAAAAAATGTGCAAAGCGAGCTGCATCTGTGCTAGGTGACCACCAAGGTTGTCAACACAATGCTGGGCGCCCCGGTGGCGATATGTTAACTACCTCGCCTGGTATACAGGACGTCGTGGGATCGATCCAGACTCTGACACCTGTATGTTTGGATTTTGAATGTTCTCCCTGTGGTCACGTGGATTTTTATCTGAGTCCTCCGGTAATTCCCTCCACATTGAGAAACATGCGTTAGAGTATTTGGCTGCTATACATTTCCACGTGATAAGCCACTTAATTAAGCTATAATTTGTGGTCAAGTCGCTGCGGGGAAAAAAGCTACATTGCTCAGTGGGCTCTACCTGGTAAAATCGAAATAGTTTAATTTTAGTTTTTAATGGTGTCTGCCCCACCCAGGTGACGCTGTCCGCGAAGCTGGGGGTGCTGAACACGGTGGCGGAAGTGGGAGGGGTGACGGCAGAGGGGTCAGGCGAGTCGCGCCTCTCTCTGAGCAGCCCCCACCTGGAGAACCTCAACCTGCAGCTGCGCACAGTCACGTACACCAACACGGTGTACCAGCCGGGCACCTCCGAGATGGGTACGGCGAGAAGCGACACACGCCCTGCGTGAACGTCCAACCACGGCACTGTGGACCGCGCGTGCCGGCGCGCTCCGCTGACTGGATCGCTGCTCTCCTTCCCGGTCTCTCTGTCCACAGTGCAGCTGGAGAGCGGGAAACACAGAGCTGAGATACCGATCGTCGTAGCGCACCAGAGCTTGCCCTGGCTCTACGACCCGGGTCCTGGTGAGATTTATTGTGAAGGAAACATTACTATGATTGAGCATGAATTACTCAGTATCCTTGTTACAACCAGCATTAAAGCACGTGTTACCATGCTCGTGCATATAACGTTATAAATACGTAATCAGGGCTGGGATTTATGGAACTATTTTTCTGGCCTGGCAGATGGTAAAATCAGCAACCTGGTGACGGTGGTGACTAAGACGTTCTTGCGCTATGACAAGCTGAAGGGGCTCATCGCCAGCATCCGGAGATTCTACCCAGACATGAACATCATAGTGGCGGATGACTCTGAGCACATCGAGGTGCTCCATGAGCCAGGCGTGGACCAGTACATCATGCCTTATGGGAAGGTAAGCAACCAATTATAATTATAAACACGCGGTCGCTCTCATTTGTAAACTGGAACATAAATAGATGTTTAAAGTTCATACAAATCAACCCCTACTCCAAAGTTCCTGATGTGTGGCATACATAACTCAACCAAGGTATGGATGCTGATGTGGAGTTATTGTAAAAAAAAACTGGACTTGCAAACCAGAGGCCCCCGGCACCATCTCCTGGCTTAGTAGTTGAAAAACTGGACTTAAGAAAAATACTTTTATACCTCCACCTCGGTCTACCCAGCAGTATAAATGGGTACACCACAGTCGATCAGCAGGTCACGTGCGGTGGGGTAACGAGTGGGTACTCCCACTTTTTCCAAGTTGGCTGACCAGCATAGAATAGTAGAAACAACACCTCATACAGGGTCTTTATAAAGCTGCATCTAGTGGAGGTCCTTCTACCAGCAGTGGCGTGAGCAGGAAATTGCAGAGCCGCATCTTTTTTTAGCGTAGAATCATAGGACCAAAATGCACATGCAAAATTGTCTTTCAATAAGCAAATTTATTATTTTTATTATTTTATTATTTCCCTTACAAATCCTATTCAATAAGCAGTGTCAAACATTGTCTCTTAAAGCTTCCACTCTGCGGTCCTATGTGCAGGGCTGGTTTGCTGGCAGGAACCTCGCCATCTCCCAGGTGATGACCAAGTACCTGCTGTGGGTGGATGACGACTTCCTCTTCTCGGAGAATACGAAGCTGGAGCGCATGGTGGAGGTGCTGGAGAAGACTTCCCTGGATGTGGTGCGTCCGCTTCGACTCCCAATGATGTGTGAAGGGTTGCAACGTAAAATGCACATGCTATTTGTGTTAATAATCGTGGGGTTTTTTTCTGTCTGGAAGGTGGGTGGCGTTGTGGGCAAGAACGCCTTTCAGCACAAGCTCACGGTGGTACCTGGAGGCTCGGACGGAGACTGCTTGTACCGCCATTCGGGCTCTTACCACAAACTGGACGGCTTCCCATCCTGTACGCTGGTGGACGTGGTGGTGAACTTCTTCCTGGCCCGCACCGAGAACATGCGGAGAGTCAGCTTCGACCCCCAGTTCAGTCGCATCGGTCACACGGGTACGTGGAAAGTGGTGAGCAACTGGCGCTCACGAATGCTCACGGTTCACGTTCTCTGCTTTGGAATATCGACGTTTCATCCACGTGAAATCCACCGAGATATGCTGATCTGCAATTCCATTTCATCAATGTATGGAATGGTATTGTTCATAATTGATTATACAAACTCGTGTGTCTGTTTACCTATCATCGAACTAAAATATTATATTATTTTAAACACTACACCTCAAGCTTTGTGACCGAGTATTCTGCTGGAATCTGTATTTCTCTATGTCGAGGCAATGAGTGAGTTAATAGCTACATCAAGACCCACCCTGAGTGAGAAGCAGGAAGGAGGGGGGACAGGGAACAACAAAGGCTACTTTACGGGTTAATTAATGAATTGCCTCATTCATTAAGTACTGCTGCAATCAGTGGCTAACATAAAATAAAGCAATCGATTTTCTTTGTTTTACACGTAGGCTTTCGCGACCAATATTATCCATAATAAAGGTTTTTGGGTTAAATCGCGCAAATTTGGCTGTCACCTGGTGAAGCTAGTTGTAATTACTGGCGAAACGTCGTACTCAGATTGTAAATGTTGTGGCTTGGCTCTCCAACACACCGGTGTGCTGTACTCGTGACGAATTGGCATGTTCTGTTTACGTGACAACCCTTACTAGTTGGCTGTGCCGGATGGTGGCGGCTTTTAATGACACATTTATATATTTACGCGATCTAACCCAAAAATCTATATTATGAATCGGTTTGCCTGTGAACCAGTAATTTACCAGGAAGTGGACATGTGACTGGGAGCACCTGAGCACTATAACCGATTGCATAGACCAGGAGTCCCGAACCCCCGGGCCGCGGACCAGTGCCGGTCCGTGGCCTGTTAGGAACCGGGCCGCACAGCAGCAGGAGGTGAGCGGTGAGTCCGCGCGTGGCCCGCCCATGATTTTATTTACCACTTCCGTCCGCGCCTCTTTCGCGCACTGCGCACGTCTCAATCACAGTTTTGGAAAGCCCACAAGCTAACCTTAGCCAAAATGACTAAAAAACAAATGTCGCTGGAGACGTTTGTCTTCCACGAAACCGGTCCCTGGTGCCAAAAAGTTTGGGGACCGCTGGCATAGACCATAATAATATAATTATTTGTGTTCGATATAGCGGCTTAACGCCGACGCATCTCAAGAGTGCTCTACACGTGAAAAGATACTTACATCAGTCACTGTGGGCACAAGCGGACCTAGCACCTGGCCTGCACACGGTCTGCAAGTAGGGGGCGATTATTGTGTTAGTGTAATTGTACTCCATATTTTGCAGGTAATTTTCCTACTTTGAAAACATCTGGAACATAACGCCATTAGATATTGGCATACTGAATATTAGCCTACTCAACTCAATTCTAATGACTTCAGTGGACCTGTACCATCCAATGTGAAGCAGACGGTGCATATTTTATGGTTGATACACCCACAGTACTTTTTTTAGAACTGCTTTTTGTGGATAGCTCGTTGTCCTACCCGTGCACCTCTGATTAGCACGGTTGGCTATGTACGGTGCAAAAGAAGTTCAACATGCATACGTACATAAGGTGAGCGCTAATCGCTGGGCCATGTCACCACTCTTATCACCGAAACACTTGCGTGTTGTCTTCCCTGGGTTTGCTGAACAGAATTTTTTATCGATGGTCTGGGAAAGCTCAGAGTGGGGACGTGCAGCGACATCTCCATCGACCACGCTCCCAAGACGGGAAACGCAGCCAAGTACAACCACTTTCGCCATGCCAAGGAAGCTCACGGCCGCACGATCCGTGCTCTGTTCTTCAAGAATCACCTTAAGTGCTACTTAATGTAGTGCCTTCTAATGATGGCCACAAGGAATGGTGGAACCTGCAATGGGACTGGAGGCCTGGCTCATAAGTTAATACGTTTGCTACATATGAATACTAAGCTATGCAATGCAAAGTGCAACAATACTATCTAATATCTTTGTTAAAACTTCATAAAATGGATATCCATAATGCACACGGAACACTATATTTCTTAAAGACTTGAAAGGTGCCACACAACTTACCAACAGTTTACATTAGCAAAATTACAAGTGTAAAAAAATATTTGTTATTGATGATTTTGTAATATAAATAATACAACATTCTAATTAAGTAGTTAATATTGCCTTTAATTAAATTTCAATGCTGCTCTCAATTGTAAACCAAAATCTTGATATTCCTTATTACAGCATCCAATTATGTAATATTGAGTTGTTTTACTTATCATGTTAATGTACTCTTTCATGTATTTATTAGTTTAATGTGGAATGTTAAATTGTGTAATGTTTATAATGCATGATTATAGTTGGTAACTCCTCTTTTGGCCCTCAGGTCGTTTATTTTTAATTAGTGGAGAGTGCATCGTGACCCTGATACTTGTATTCAGTAATCTGTATATGTGCACATACACAATGGATATACACACACCCATATACACGAATATACACACATTTACAGTATAATTTATATTATCTTGCTTTTTATATTCTATAGTTATGGACATCTTGCAGGCATACAACAATTGCCAATTCTAATAACCGCATTTGTTTCAAGATGGGTTGAATAAATTCGTTATTGAATATTGTCCATTAAGTCAGTATGTTGGATAACCGTGAGCAATGTACCAACGTACATTAACTCTGCTATGTGTTCACTGGTTTTACTATGTTGTTATTTGGCATGATGTCCGACGTTTCGCTCCACGTGCTGGGGGCTTCTTCAGGAGCATTGAAGGTTCCAGCACATGGAGCGAAACGTCGGGCATGCCAAACGATAGATGGTAGAACAGAACACACATCTAAGAGCTTCACAGCACAGACGTGAACACGTACACTGCAGAATTGCACGCACGCATTGGCTTAGAGATGATGGCCAGAATGGAATGGGCAGTAATTGAGATGCTCAGGTTTTTGTAGAAGCGCACCACTGCAGTGACGTTTCACTGGCACAAGTTCCATTCCGTTTGCATATCTATTTTTCATTAAAGATATAATAATGCATGCAGGAATTAAGATAACTTTATACAGGTCTGTCATGCACGAATGCGCTGTCCAACCAAGTTCCTACCTGCCCACTCCGAAGGAACGTGTTTTGGTAACGGTTATTCATGGTACAGTCTTGCAATTGCCTTTTCACACCAATGCTGGCAGAAGCACCTCCACGACAGCAAACTGTCGAGGATATTTTGTCTCCTATTCCTCTTAGACCAAATTTGTAGGAAGAAGTGAGCGAATGCACACTTTAAGCCACTGCATGTGGCGTGTCCAACAACTAACGCTCAGAACGGGGGTGGGAGCGGGTACGATACAGTAAATGTTAAATGAACGTGGAATCAATTTTGCCTAAGAATTTAGACAATTCAGGGCTATGGGTTTGTTGAGTGCCGTTTATTCATTTAAATCTTTAAGAAAAAATGTGAGTGTCACGCGAACCACCAAGGGCTGTCGTGCCACCTGTCCGCAATAAACAATGCCTTATCGTTGTTCTGTTGCTGCACGTTCCACAAAAACCCACGCCTCGGTAAAAGCTCGTATTAAACCTATGCATATTCTTAGGTTTTTTCGGTAAAGTCACGTAGGTAAAACATTAAAATTAATAAAAGTTAAATAAAAATAAAATAAAAATCACGACGTTTCGGAGGTAACACAAGCTTCCGTCTTCAGGTGGAACTGTCACAGCACGATAGCTGTATCAAGTGAGAGAAATTCCAAGAGCACAGTATTTGTATATATACTGGTTGAGGGTGGGAGGATGGGTATTACCTTGTTATCTCGGCATCTCTTTAGGAAGGCCAGCGTCTCGAGAAGCTGTGACTTCTTGTCTCGTTGTCTGTTAAAAACTCTAACAGATAGGTGGAATTCCTCCCCGTAGAGGGTATTAATTCTAGATTTGAAGCTTTCGTGACTGCATATTCTTAGGTTTTTTCGGTAAAGTCACGTAGGTAAAAAAATTAAATTAATAAAAGTAAAATAAAATAAAAATCACGACGTTTCGGAGGCAACCAGAATCCGGTGGGGTGGTGCCAGCGGTGAGAGGGGTTGCATGATATCAAGTTCACTTCCTGATCATGGGTCAATTCGGCCCATCGTCAGTCGGGATGATACAATGAGCTCCACTTTGAAGGACTGGTGGTTGATCATATTTCTCTTGAGCGCAACTTTACAGCCTTCTTTATCAAGCAATTATTTAATAATTTTACATATTTCTATTGGTTACTAAAGTCACGTACAATAAGTTAGCTCAACAATTGAATACTGTATATCTGTTAAAGGCACATGACTGTCAAAATATAGTATTTATACATCGGGAAATTACAGAATGTGGACCAAGCTCAAATATCAAATAGGTAAGTGCAGGTTAGAGTACTTTTAAAACAATGAACTTTGTAATGAAAAACAATACCATTGTCTCTAAAAAAAAGAACAATGATATCAGTATATATCACCTGCTATTACATTTGAATGAAAAGCACGGACACTGACCAAAAGTTGGAGCAAAAACTGAAAGGCGTGCAAAGAAGCACGGATCGGCGCATGTTGGGAATTTTTATTTTTAACCATGCGATAACTCAAGAGAGCAGGATAGTCTCCATTGTAAGAGTGACCTGGGCAACAAAGTAACGAAAAGGGATCAATATACAGGAATGAAAATAATACAAAATTGGAGAAGATCAACCATGGTACAGAATAACGTAAAATACTGCACATATGTTAATAGAAAATGAAAGAAAATGTTCCGAAACATAAGTTCGTTTGATCAAACTAACTTTAGAACTTATGCATTTATGTGGCCTTGATTAAATCCCGTTTGGAACTTTATTTGGGTTTTACTATCATACCCGAATACAGTTTTAAAACTCCTTTAGAGCATTCGTAGTAAAATTAATTTGGACAAAACATAGCAAAGACTTAAGGTCATCATTCCACTATGAGGTAAACAGGCTGGGATATATATATCAGATACGTTTTCAAGTAGAATTACACTAAAAGACAGAAAGAGGAATTAACAGATCAAAGAAAAAACAGATTTGAGATGTCACATTGACTACAGAAAGATAAGTCGACCACAAGTGGCGTTAAGTGCCACCCCAATGCCCTTTTGAGTATGAAGCCAAATTTGCTTTCTTCAACTGAGTAATCACGGAAAAAATAGCAAGAAAGTGTTGTGTGTGCCACAACCAGGACATATAATGAAGGGGATTTCGTCCACAATGCAAGTACACCCTTTTCACCCGCCCCCACACCCATAAAATAACAATTCCATCTGTGATGTGTCACATTGAAGGTGGACATTCCAAGTGATCGTACTTTTTTCATCTCTTGGACATCACCGTCAAGGTAGTTGTGCACAGCTTAACATTACATTTTAATGCAGTTTATTAAAGGTAATTTAACATTTACCATTAAAATGTAAATATTAAAACGTAAGCTATGTGTGGGTGTACGAACGCATCTGAAATATTGTATCAACATCGCTAACACTGCTGTTTAAATGTCAATCTACCCATATAACTGGACTTGTAGAAATTGTCATCCTTTGAAAAGTAAACCGTGAATGGACTGGCTCACGCCATGGGAATGATGAATTTATATCACTTGTTCAGTGCCAAGAGATTAACCTTAATTGCTCGTCAGAGCTGGCAGATACGTTGTCTCTTTCACGTCACTTGGAGTAGGCCTGTCATCATCATCAGCCATGGTAAATCCACTGCTGGATGAAGGCCTCCCCAAGCCGCCGCCACCTCTTTGCGACCCTCCAATGTATAAAAATTCACCCTCGCACCTTTCACACGAGCAGATGTCATGGTTCCATCTCTACGCCAGACGCCCTGTCGGGCGCGTTTAATTTCACGATTGTTAATCGGTCATTATTCGTGACGATAGAACAACACCGCTTCTCTCATTTCTTTGAGCGTCAATGCAAATACTGGAGGTTGATGAAATGAGCCGTGTTTCAGCTCCGTTATAAAGCGGCCGTGCTCTCAGCTTGCTATGTGTGTCTGGGCGCGTTGCACTGCCAACCACCAACCTGGCCACCCGAGTTCGATTCCCGTTCACAGCCAACATGAGTGACAATTATTTCAAATGAGTACCTGGTGCGTTGTGTAGTAAATATCGCCACTCGGGAGACAAAGGCGGCCGGGCGTGGTATTGGCCGCCCACCCCCTCGTTGGACTGTTTCGGCCTTCATAGCTGCTCGCTAACAGCACTCGCCCCAACAGTCTGTTAAGGCTAAACGGGGGATCTTGGTATTTTATAGAAAGGCGATCTTATTTACACCTAGAAAATAAAACATTTTTCCCCTAAAAGCCCAGTACCGTATTGTATACATTATATACCTCTGATGAGCATGGTTGGCTATGTACGGTGCAAAATAAGTTCAACATACATATATTATCTAACGCACAAGTTATTTGCACTTGTACAAACTTTTACCCAAGACACCGGTCTTAATGGGCTCGCACCTATTTCTAAATCATAATGGGTTTTTTTGGTGATAATACTGTGTTGACATTTGTGCACAACCACAATTAACAAGCAACTCAACACATTCGTCATTGGCACGACCCGAAAAGAAAGAAACAAGTACAAAATATAATAATAGGGTTTTCCCCTTTTTTTCTGGCAACAAAAGTGAAACATTTTAACAAAGAATCATGTCTGCATTAACCACAATACTTGTGGTCAGAATGCAAACAAAAAAACATACTCTGATAATATATGCATTGTCCTTGAAACTGATTGGTCTACACCAGAGACAGCTTTCTTTTGAGCCTAGTCTCAAACGGCGTTCGACTAGAGGACGCCAAAATGCGTACAGCTCAAAGACAATGCACTATAAGAGTAATGAGGGCCCGGGGTAAGCATCTACATCATGATGTATTGTGGTTAATGCAGCCATGATTCATTTTTAAAAGGTTTCAGTTTTGTTGCCAGAAAAAATGGGGACAAACCTATTCTTATATTTTGGTACTGGAAAAGGAGGCCTCATGAAGTACAAAATAATTCAATGTTTTAAATTTGTGTTTCGGAATAATGCAAATTAATGCTTTGGCACATCATGTTATGTGATCTAAATTCTTGTTTAAACCCTCCTTCACGTGTAGCATGAAGAAACTCACGCTGTTGAGCATGCTCGCTATTGCGACACTGATGTCTGTCATCATCTTCACCATATCCGCGCCGATTGTGTACAAGTATGTGCACCTTGCTACGTTGCCGAGCGTGAAGTCCCTGAAATTTACCGAGCAGCGGTGGTACGAGCAGTCATTCCCGATGAACCTCTCGGACCACACTCAGCTGTTACCTAACGACATGCAAGTCCACTACCGCCTCAAGCCCAGCGTGCAGCGGTGAGTGTCGTAGTTGAATTGAGTTCAAATGACCTTGTGAAAGACCCAACGCAGAAGATCCCTGGGTTTGACCTTTTGCGAAGCTCATGGTTCACCTTAAACCGTGTTCGCACAAACCATGGCAGATACCTGATGCGCAAATGAGAAATTAAGAACTCTCCAAGGGGGGGGGGGGTATAATTGTCTTCCAGAACAGACTAAACAACATACAGCCATGTCCAATCCACAAATACGAAAGAAACATTACAGCGATTACACTCCGCTACTCCTGATGCGGTTATCTGACTTGACCACCTGAATGTGAAATTGTGGTGGCTACTGTGCATCTACATCAGCCATACGAAAATGCCGTAGCAAGGATGGTGCGAGCAGGGGCGGCTGTCCTGGGCGTCCTTCTGAATTATTGGAAACGCTTGATGACTCAAATCTTTAGTGGGGCGGTGCTGCGGGTGGAAGGTAACAGTGCCTTGTGGCTAAGATGTCGAGCTGATCCCATGAGAAAATTAAAGTCAGCACATAATGTCGATATGGCCTTTTCGCTTACCTGGTAAATCATGTATACATAAAACGTGTGCATGTGAAACACCTAATGTTGATGGGAGGGAGATTCATTGCTCCTATTTATTGGTGATAAACTCCACCTGAAGTTTTATAGTATCACTTAACATGTGTAGGTGGTTAAACTTTAACCGTTGTACTGGAGCATCATCAGAGCTTCCTCCACAAGATAGATAAAATATATGCCCAGATTTGGTCTGGTGACAGTGGGACAGGATTGATGATGCATTCATATTTTCTCATTAATCGACAAACCACCTGCATGTCACATGCAGCTGGAAAATCAGACAGAGGAGTGTGTTGCTCCAGTAAAATCGCACCATGGGCCACTACACGTGTCTCTAACGTGTGGATTGAGAAACGCACAAGTGGAAATGGGTCATAAAGTAATGGTATAGTGGTGGTGGTGTGCAGGTTGCTGCCCTCTGGTTCGTGCTCCTGTAAGGGCCGGAAGGCCTTGAAGCTCGAGAAATGGTTCTCGCCCTCCGAAGTGGAGGGCACGCGCCAGAGAAGACAGAAGGAAATGCAAGAATTCTTACACAGGTACACTGCGATGTGACACCCTCCAAATCTTCTTCTTTAGTCTTTTACCATTGTTTTACACAGTTACTGCGCACAAATGCCAAGTGTCCAGTAACAAACATAACTTTTAAAGTTGTTTTTATTAAGAATGAACACTTTTGTTGAATTGAGCAAGGTTATATAAGAGCTTGGGAAAAGAGATGATAGGAGGGGATTCCAAAGTACTGTAGAACATTGCCAGAAGAGAAGCAGAAATAGCAGTGTGGTGTGGTGGTTGACCACAGGGTGGATTAAACGAAATGATCAGTCTGGTAGACCTAGTAGTCCTCGCCATGGGTGGAAGGGTCAACAATAGTATGTATTTGGCTCAAACCCCTTCCACCCTGTCTGATTTGAGCTTTCTTCCATTCAACATACAGATAATTTACCGTCGAGTCCTCATGAAGAATTTTTCTTTTTCTACCTCTTTTCCTTCTTCCAAATCATTAGAGCAATGTCACTCATCTTCATTGACATCATCCTAACGACAAACTGTGGGTGCGACAGGTAGGATTTAATAAATACATCACTGTCCTTGGATACATTACTGTGTTTGTTGGTGGGCATGTTACCCACTTGACATGTTCGGCCATTGGGCCTGTGCTTGGCAACTGTTAAAAAAACAAATAGTTCATGCTTCAGTACCAATATCATGCGGGGACACGATTGAGCGGTATGTATCGTGGAGACGTGGTACAATTGTGTTTATTGGTATGGATGCAAGTGTATAATAAAACGCGAAATAAATGTTAAAAGAGTAAAACGGTTTGCCCCACAGGCAGGACACTGTTCTGAAGAAGGTGCTGGTGGCAGAGCCCAACTCGCCGCTCTCCTACCCGACTCAGGGGCTGCAGGTGCCACCACTCCAGACTATCCTCATACCGGGTGAGAGGCACGGTATGAGGATGGTCTGCGCACCAGAGCTTGCCCTGGCTCTTCAATATACTCCTTGGTTAAGACTTCCCCAAGCTGCCTTAATAATCTAAAGTGTATTATTCATCTAATGGAGCCTGACTTAGTCTCAATAATCTGTTGAGGGGTTTTGCAAGGACAATTATTTACTTCTGGGATATTGCATCATGCCCAATTGTATTTCCAAAGTAATTTTAATACTTTATTATATATTTAATTACATGTCAGCATGACCTAAAAACACTATATCTATTTTGAGCAAGATGAAAACCTTATCACGGTACTCATGTTAAGTGTTTCTGTTCCTGCACGTAATGTGCTGCTCTTCAACACAATAAATGTTGTCAAGAGGCCACTTCTGCATGCCGAAACATCGATCTCCCGCTACAATTGATAATGTAATAAATGGTCCTCGTCAGCACCACTGGGTCGACAGGGCCAATCTTCTACGTCTACCAGCTGAATAGAGCAGGTGGGCAGTTTTCAGACTGGGCGTCGATTTGAAATGTGCACCTGCTCTTATACCCCAAACAATCCACTACTTTCCACTCTTGCAAGGTGGAACATACCAAAATCCGGACCTCTGCTTCCTCTCAAACGATGACAGAGGAAGCCCCTTATCAGCTTCACGAACCATCCTTGGCCATATCCCCGAAGTCAACATCGCCCAGCCATAAAAAATTCTACAAAGCAAAGTGGGCTGCTTTCACTGATACAGTCTTGCTTCTTCAGGACAAAACTTTATGAGACATAATTAATATGGTGGGCATTGATTTGCTGTGTCTTTATATACTTTTTGGATCGTCATGATCTAATAAAATAATTATCTTTTGTCCCATCAATTCAATTCCCTAAGTGGCATATTCATTCATCTGAACCAATCTATTTGTTTAGCCAAAACTTGGGTCAATGCCAATTCTCCAACTGAACTGATGGCTCAGCCCCTGTATTGGTCGATGTGTAATCCTTCGCTCAAATGTTTACATTTCAATTTGAATAGCATCACTGCAATTGCAGCCAATGAGTAAACATTGATTTTGTCTTGTTTTTTTCAATTCTTTCTTTCCATAGGGTTAAGTTTGTTTGCAGATAAAAGAAACATATACAAGGTCAGTACGTGTCTTGATATCATACTATGGGACTTAATCGTGTAATTTTGTAAATAGATGATGTATAATATAACATTATTACAAATAATAATTACTACAGATGATACAGATTGTGTATCTAAGTATGAAATAATGGTATGATTCTAATATTATAAGAGCCATATGTTTACCAAATAAACTTCCACTGAGGCTCAGGGCTTGATATCACAAGGGTTTTGCTTGCACTATCTATGATTTGTCAGCATAAAGTAAATTTTACTTCACCCACCAGTGAATAGTTAATCGCTTAAGATGATAATGATCTGATGTTTGTCCATTTAATAGTGATTATTTTGTATATGGTAGATATCCAGAGTTCATGGAGAAACCCCACACAGGTCAGCAACCTGTTTATTGTACAGGGGACCCTTGAATATCGCGAGTTTATGATTCGCAGTTTCGACCTCTCGCGGGAAACCTCTCTGTATACCAATTTAGCTATTGCGGGGGTTAGTTGTGGCCTTTCCCAGGTATACTGTACCCGGAAGTACTGTATCATCATTGGCTGATAAAAGTGGTGCAGGGCAGGGCCGTGCCCCCTCCCCCCACCGTATAGCCTGTAACAGACTGTTGGGGCAAGTGCTGTTAGAGAGCACCTATAAAGGTTGGCACGGCACACGAGGGGGTGGGTGGCCAACATCATGCCCGGCCGACTTTGTCCCCGAGCCGCGATGTTTACACAAACACACACATCTCCACTTTGGATCATCGTCATCGGTAAGTACAGTATTCAGTATTTATACTCCTATTTATCGTCTAGGATTTTTTTTGTATAGACCTTTTACATGTTTATTTCAATAATTTAGTTTTTTGTTTATTTGGCATACAGTAGTACTTATTTAAATTGCGATGTGTCATTTGTTGGTTGCCGTGTACCTAACCCCATTATTTAGGTAAGCCTTAAAGTATTGAATATTGCGGTTTTGGCTTTTGTGGTACTTTCCAAGAATGTAACCCCAGCGATATTCAAGTCTCCTGTACTAAAATCTAATATTCAATCCAGTAAGTTATCTAGTACGCTGATAATATAAATAGCATCAGTTCAACGATACAACTGGCCTCCTTGACAGTTCCTGGGTTTCCATTATCTTAAAACATTGGAGCTGCATCAGTGGTAGGTGACCACTAGAGTTGTCGACAATGGTGTCTGTCCAACGCAGGTGACGCTGTCCGCGAAACTGGGGGTGCTGGACACAGTGGCGGAGGTGGGAGAGGTGATGGCAGAAGGGCTGGGCGAGTCGCGCCTCTCCCTGAGCAGCCCCCACCTGGAGAACCTCAACCTGCAGCTGCGCACAGTCACGTACACCAACACGGTGTACCAGTCGGGCACCTCCGAGATGGGTACGGCGAGAAGCGACACACGCCCTGCGTGAACGTCCAACCACGGCACCGTGGACCGCGCGTGCCGGCGCGCTCCGCTGACTGGAGCGCTGCTCTCCTTCCCGGTCTCTCTGTCCACAGTGCAGCTGGAGAGCGAGAAACACAGAGCTGAGATACCGATCGTCGTAGCGCACCAGAGCTTGCCCTGGCTCTACGACCCTGGTCCTGGTGAGATATGTTGTGAAAATTATTATGATTGAGCATGAATTACTAAGTATACTTGTTACAACCAGCATTTAAGCAGGTTTATCATGTTTGTCTATATAACGTTACAAATACATAATCAGGGCTGGCATTCATAGAGATATTTTGCTGGCCTGGCAGATGGTAATATCAGCAACCTCGTGACGGTGGTGACCAAGACGTTCTTGCGCTACGACAAGCTGAAGGGGCTCATCGCCAGCATCCGGAGATTCTACCCAGACATCACCATCATTGTGGCGGATGACTCCGAGAATGTTGAGATGCTTCACGAGCCGGGCGTGGAGCAGTTCATCATGCCTTTTGGGAAGGTCGGCACCAATTATAAACATACGGTCACCCTCATTTGTGAACTACGATACATATTTTTCAATAAGTAAGAATCAACCCCTACTCCAAACTTCCTCATGGTTAGAACACTGGATTTACAATCCAGAGGTCACCGGTTCGATCTCTCGGCATGGCATTTGGAACACTGGGTAAAAATTTCAAAGCCACCTGCCCCTGTCTACCCAGTAGTATAAATGGGTACACCACAGTTGATCAGCAAGTTATGTGTGGTGGGGTACAATGTGGGTACTACCATCTCATCCAAGATGGCTGTCCAGCGTGTAAAGGCACTCCCTAGAGCTCCGACTGGAGGCCCTTCTGCCGATAGTGGTGTGGGCAATCAGTTACAGGGCTGAACCTTTTCATTTTTAACAACCAAGTCAGCTGCGAACTGTACAAACCAAATGCGTGCGCAAAATTAACGTTCAATAAGCAAACTGTAAAACATCATCGCTTAAAGATTCCACTTTGTGGTCCTATGTGCAGGGCTGGTTTGCCGGCAGGAACCTCGCCATCTCTCAGGTGAGCACAAAGTACCTGCTTTGGGTGGATGACGACTTCCTCTTCTCGGAGAATACGAATCTGGAGCGCATGGTGGAGGTGCTGGAGAAGAATTCGCTGGATGTGGTGCGTCTGCTTCGACTCACAGTGATATGTGAAAGGTCACAGAGTCAAATGCACATGACCTTTATGGTAATAATTGTTTTTTTTGTCGGGAAGGTGGGTGGCCTGTTAGTCAAGAACGCCTTTGGGCACGTGCTCAAGGTGGTGCCTGGAGGCTCGGACGGAGACTGCTTGTACCGCACGTTGGGCTCCTACCGCAAACTGGACGGCTTCCCAACATGCTCATTGGTGGACGTGGTGGCGAACTTTTTTGTGGCCCGCACCGAGAACATTCGCAGGGTCGGCTTTGACCCCCACTTCAATCGGATCGGTCACACCGGTACGGGGACTTCGTATATTGAACTTTTTTCTCACCATACAAAGCCAACCGTGCTAATCTGGAAAGTACACTTTGGTGAAGAACTAACATTCACAAGTGCTGTTTGTTCAAGGTCACTGCTTTGGAACATGAAGGGCTGCCTCCATGTGAGAGCTCCAGAGATACGCGAATCTTGAAGACCATGTAGTCAATGCATAAATAGTATTTCCATAATTGATGATATAGACTCATTTACCTGTTAATTAATATTATTATTACGCTTAATTTGAAGAGGCACCAAATAAAGTGGCTTCTTTAAAAATGTTACAACTGTGCCTGGAATAGATTTTGATTGCATTTTTTGATGGGAGACACAAGACTAATTTACAGAATAATTCATCCTCTGATTCATTCATCACGCAGAATCGAGCACAGCCAATCTTCATAATTAAAAATCAATTAAAGACTGATAATTAAGGCATGTGCACATTTTCACTACATAGTAGGTGTGCTAGTTAACTAGTAATTACCAGTAATTGGACAAGTGCCTGGGAGCGCTGAGGCTCTACAATCTGCTGCACAATTTCATCGTCAATGATCTTTTGTGTTGTCTCCTCTTGGCCGCTGAACAGAATTTTTTATCGATGGCCTGGGGCAGCTGAGAGTTGGGACGTGCAGCGACATCTCCATCGACCACGCCCCCAGGCAGGGAAACACGGGACAGTACAAAAGATACCGCCACGCCAAGGAAGCTCGCAGTCGCACGATCAGAGCCCTCTTCTTCAAGAATCACCTCGTGTGTTACAAACTGTAATGCGTGACCCCCGATGATGGCCACAATAAATTGTGGAACCTTGTAATCAATTTGAGGCCTGGCTCATAGGTGAATACACGGACTGCATTAGTATACTGACGTATGCAGTTTATAGTGCTTGAAAACTATGCAAACGTTTCATACAACTGAGTAAAACAATTCCTTTCACAAACCACGTGTAAAGTTTCTATACTGCTCAAACGGTGGCAAACAACTTATCGACAGATTATATTTACTTAAGGACAGTTCTTATTATATTTGTTGTTATTTTATTATGTAAATAATCAAACTTTGTAATTAAGCAATGCATTCATATATTGCTTTTAATTCAATCTCAATGCCTTTACAAATTGTAAAGCCATTATATGGCTTCACTTCCCTTGTCATTACACATTATAATGGTGTAACCTTGAGTAGTTTCACTTAAAAATTAATTTACTTTTTAATTTCGGGAATGTTTTCATTTAATTGTGAATATTAAATTATAAATGTAATCGTTTCATGCTTTCCTTTTCTGATTATAGTAGTTTAGGAAATAGTGGTTGAAAGGGAATATTTGTTGATGATTTGTCTTACGATCCAAATTTGGGGATAGTGTTTAACTGGTGTCAGGGACATATTAATAAACACAAACATGTATATTTTCACTAGAAATGTGGATATCCACACATACAGTATACTAGCAGAAGTACCCGGCGTTGCCCGGGTGAAAAATATATTTCTTAATAACCTTACATATGAAGTATTCGGAATGACGGCGGGAAACCACTTGACGGGTAGCACACTTTATTTTCACTTGTCTTCCACAATAACACGTGTGGTCACTATTTCTCACCCTACACACTCCACCTGACACTGGTGGTTACTACAGCTCACGCTACACACTCCACCTGACACTGGTGGTTACTACAGCTCACGCTACACGCTCACTTGACACGCGTGGTTACTACAGCTCACGGTACACACTCCCGGGCACTCCAGCCCCGTAGCGTCCGTGGCGCTACAGACCCACCCCAGCTTGGGCGTGGGTCTCGACCTCTGGGTCCCGCGGGCCGGCCCTCACACGGACGTTCGGCCACGGGTCCCAAAGTCCCGCCTCTGGGCCACACAGGGCCCCGGTCCTCACAAGGACAGCGGGACTAGGTGCCTCAGGGCCCTATCTCTTCCTCCTCCGTCTTCTGTCTTCACTGGTCACCAATTTCCCGTGCGCCTGTGCGCACCACCTTATATAGCCCCCGCTCTCGGGAGACGGAGCGTATGCGGACCTCGACGTGAGCATCCCCCTTAGTTGACCAATCCCCGCGCGCTTGCCCCAGGATCCCATCGCTGTCAGCGCGCGTCACCGATACCCAGCCAATCACTGCCTCATAACCCCCGACCCCGCGCTGACCCCTGATCCTTCACCGTCAGCGCGTGTCACCAACACACACAGCCAATCACTACGCGCTGGCACACGATCCCTACCCCAGTGCATATCACCACTACACATATATACACAGATGAAATAAATAAATAAAGTTGAATAACACTAAATCGATCATTAAACCACTTTTAAGGTGATGGATAAAAAAACTGACATGCCTATTCCCATCGCGGGGCACGGGACGTGCCTCCCGGCAAATCCCTCGCAAGCGAGCGTACACAGACAGACAGACAATTTTGGAGTACGACGTTTCGCTGGTAATTGCATCCAGCATCAGCGAAACATCGTACTCTGAAATGGTAATTGTTGTGGTTTCACGCTTCAACACACCGGTGGGCTAAAGCAGTGAACTATTAGTCTTTTATCAACGTGACACTTTTTTACTGATTGGCCGTGTCGGGTGGTGGAGGGTTACAACACATTAATAAATAAGGCGATCTAAACCCAATAACGTTGTTTATGAATAATTGTCGCGAAAGCCTACATGTTACAAATTGACTCACTTTACTTAATAACCAGGCTACAGTCTAAATTATAGACTGCCAGTACACCCACCCAGCTTAATAACTAGGCTACAGTCTACATTATAGACTGCCAGTACGCTCACCCAGCTTAATGACTATTTGTACAGTCAACATTTAAAGAATCGATTCTTGACGCGTCGGGTTTAAAAGTAATTACACAGTTGTTTTTTCATTGTTATGTAATGTTTGAAAGTTTTCAGAAGATTTTAAATGTATTTTCCCCCCGGGCAACGCTGGGTATATCGAGTTTATACCACAAAGTCGTCGCCTGACAGAGTTGCGTGTCGAGGCCTAGTACCGTGCAGAGCCTCCGGCCTCGCCTAGATTGCCCACCCGGCTGAGGCTGGGTACTGGGGCCGTTACCCCCCCCCCCCCGCGCTACAATAATACTGTCTAATCGCTATAATTTTATTATCTACCGACCCTATTATAGTAATTGCACACATTGGGGTGGGGGGGGAGTGAAGAGGACGTGAAACTTTGATGAATTTACCTCAGAGTCGCGTGTTAATGCGTGCGCATATTTTTAACGGGAATTAAAAATGGCGTCCACCCCGCAGCGAATGCGTCACTACCCGTTGCCAGGGGCAACCGCCGTGGAAAACCAAACGGACCAATCGTGTCTCGCAAATCCCTCACATTTCGTCCAATGAAACTGCGTATGGTCCGGCGACACACAGACAGACAGACACACACACAGACAGACAGACAGATTTGCGATTTTATATATATAAGAATACACCCATATGATATACATATACACATATATAAATTAACATAATCATGTTTTATATAATGTATATATAGTTATGAACATTTTACAAATATAAAATGAAGATGGAACAATTATATGAATACAATTGAAACTTTTTGTCAATATCTGTTCGATCACCGAGGGTGTTAGGGATGAATGTACAACATACAATAGCTCTACAATGTGTTTTTTTGAGTTGCCACATGTTGTTCAGTACGATGCCCGACGTTTTACTCCAGGTGCAGGGAGCTTCTTGAGTTCCAATAGCAGTTCCTGAAGAAGCCCTCAGCACGTGGAGCAAAACATTGAACATCGTGCTGAACAACAGGAGGTAGACTCGCAAGCACACACAGGAGAGCTGTAAAGCAACAACAACCGCCATTCGCCACTAAGTGGCGGTGACGTCACCACGACGCTTGTGCCAGGCTATGTGCACCTTGAGGCCACGTAAAGTATCGAACGCCCGCTCGCAGGTCAAGGGGCAGACCCAGGTGCCACGGGTCGACTGACTGAGACGACTGGCTGATACATCACCTGTGCCCCCTACTGTGCCAACTTGCTGTGCTTTAGTCACCCGGCGATCCGCTCATTGCTGTGAGCGTCGCTCCTCCGCCCTCCGTTGTTGTTGGAGGGCGACTGCCTCCAACTGTCCAGTAGCGTCCTTCACGAGCCTCCTCCACAGAGCCCGATCTTGACACCGCTGGTACCTGTCATCGGCAAGTCCACTCAGCTCCACATCCTCCTGTACCATATCACTCCATCTCTTCTCTCCAGCCCGTACTGCGACAGTTTAGCCCCCACGATCCGGCCAAACAAAAGCTGTTTTGGCATGCGGTGACTGGGCATGCGGGCGACATGACCCAGCCAATGCAGCCTTCCCTGCCGGAGGAGCTCACCGATGGGACTTTGTCCAGATCTTTCAAGGATGTGTGAGGTCCTCGCACAATACAGCCTGGTTAAACCCAGGGTGGATCAGAGGCAGGCCAGCCTAAATGTTTCTAACCGGCGAAGATGTTCCATTAGGGGGGTCCACATTTCGCAAGCATAGAGACGGGAGGGCACGACTATGGCCGAGAAGGCCTGAAGCTTTGTGCGCAGCGACAGACCAGGTAGCTTCCACACAGCGTTATGCAACCAATGAAAAGATAATGCCGCCCGACTGATTCGGAGTGAGACCTCTGCTGTTAAACCGTAGCCGGTTATGAGCACACTGCCAAGGTATGGTAAACTCCACTCTCTCCACAACTGCCCTATCACCAATTGGGCGTTGTGGGGGTGGAGTGTCCGATGATGCAAAATACCCAGAAAGGTGCTTAGTTTTGGTGGGGCTGATGGTAAGGCCCCACCTCTTAGTGGTAAGCTCCAGGTTCAGCAGCAGCACATCCAACTCCTCCTCTGAGTGAGCAGCAATTACCCGATCATCGGCATACATCACATGGTTGAGCAATAGGGAGCCATCCCTTGACTGCACTCGGGCATCGATCAGCCTCCTATTGTATCTGTACCAGATGGAAATTCCTCCGGTACAGCTATTGAAGGCTTGAAGAACTACGTGGTCGAAATAGATGTTAAATGATGTGGGAGCCAGAGGACATCCCTGTCGCACCCCATGGTGTACAGGGAATGGCTCTGACTCCCGGCCACGTAGGTTTACCCAGGCCCACTAACCATCATGAAGGTCTTTACTGATGGTATCATAGGCCTTGACCAGGTCAATAAAGCTGCCATGTAGGTCTTGTTGGAATTCCTTACACCTCTGCTGTAGCAGACGGACAGAAAATATGGCATCTGTGCAGGACCGCCCTTTCCTGATACCACATTGGGGCTCCACAAGCCTCTCCTCAGTGTGCCTAGCAAGGCAATGTTGAATAATCTTTGCCAGGACCTTTCCCAGCACACTGAGGAGTGAGATGCCCCTGTAGTTGTTACAGTCTGTGCGGTCCCCCTTCTTAAAGAGGGGGACCACCAGGGCATCCTACCAATCTTGCGGAACCCGTCCAGTGGTCCTGACTGTTGTTATGATGTCATGTAGGGCAGTCTGTGCACAAACGCCACCCTGCCTCAGCATTTCACTTGGGAAATCATCTCTGCCCGGTGCCTTTCCTGGTCTCAAGACTCTCGATCGCGTTCAGTACTCCCTCAACAGATGGTACCTCAGCCAGCCACTCACAGGGGTGACTTCTTCCAATATTTGAGGCACCGCAGCCTCGACAGGGTCATCCCCACTTTGTCCCACGTCGTTATCCAGGCTGAGGGATGTCCCCTCCCCCAGAACCTCACAGAAATGCTCAGCAAATCTGCACACCTGTTCCGGGGGGTCGGAGATTGGATCACCATTTTTTACCCTGATGGTAATAGGTGTGGTGCTGCAGGTTACTTTTTTATGGAATTAAGAGCGATTTGTGATCGCGGGCCATTGAGGCAGACTCCATCTCCTCAGAAAATCCCACGACCACCACCCATCCTTGCAGCACCTCATGGCTCTCCGAACCTCCGAGCGAAGGCTGCGGTAAGCCTCATTCTCCGACATGGGATGCTGTAGCCGATGAGAGTGGGCCTGTCGCTTTTCTCAGCCAGCTTGAATACCTCCTCTATCAGTCAGGGTCTCTGGTGAGGTCTGGACCGTGTACCCAAAGCAGCCATTGCAGCTGCATGAGCCACAGTCCTAAACCTCGCCCATTTCCCCTCGACATCAGGAGTGGGGGACGATGCCAACCCCAACCGCAAGCGATAATTCAATTCTCGCTTGCAACTTTCATCAGCTAGCTGAGACCATGGCACTAAGGGTTTGAATGGGGTCCTGGGTGTACACCCACCACTGGAGTGGAAGAATGGCAGGCGCATCTTACAGATGACAAGTCGATGGTCAGTGGGCAGATCAGCTCTACGGTAGGTCCTGGTGTCAAGAACATGGGCCCGCATCCGCTGTTCCTTCACTATGTAGTCCAGCAGATGTTCTTGCTTGGACCTGGCATGCATCCATGATGTTGTGTGGATGCGCCGATGCCGGAACAGCATGTTGGTAATTACAAGCCCATGGGCTGCACAAAAGTCTAGCAGCCTCCTGCCATTATTATTGAGCTGATCTGGCCCATGCCTTCTAATCACTCCAGACCAGGTGCCAGCATCAAGACCAACTCGGGCATTGAAGTCACCCAACAAGATGACTCTATCCCGAGGGGCCACTTTAGCTAGCACCTGTGACAGGTGATAGAAGGCATCTGACTCATCGGCCTTGCCTGCATCCCTCTATGGATGATCGTCTTCAGTGGGGGCATAAGTAACCACGACCACTACTCCTCGCCTTTGGTTAATGGGAAGGCGAGCCCAAAGTAACCTGGGGCTTACAGCTTCCCACACCTCACTGCCACGCTCCCACGCCCCCTTCATTCTTTTGTTCAGAAGAGCCACTCCCTATTGTTTGGCAGTCTCCTGTTCCGATAAGAGGACTGTCCACCCCTCATGGTGGCAGGAGCCAGAGCCAGTCCACCGGACCTCCTGAATACCACATAGATCCAGGCGGTACCGGTCCAGCTCCCGACAGAGGAGTGGCAGCCTCTCCTCCGCACTAAGAGTTCGAACAATCCGAATTGGCCCTCCCCCCACAGCACTGCCCACGATAGCGTTGCCTGTCCGGCACCACGAGGAGGTAGGGGTTGTTTTTGCTGTAAAGCACAACCGCAAACACCAACACAGCCACGAACACCTACACAACAGAAATACACCCATTGGCTTGGAGGTGACGGGCCAGAATGAAATGGGCAGTTATAGAGCAGCTCAGATTATTGTCATACTTTGGCTGTATAAACATACAATGTAACTGCTATTGGCCACACGTCCCCAATGCAGAAAAAAAATGCCTGGAAATTACTCAAATGGGATAACACAGGGCAGCATTGCCCCTTCCTGTGAGAACTTGGCAGGACCCTAATGAACAATATTCTTGAGACCGAGGCGTTCCTGGATAAACAAGCATAATAAAATAATGAAGTAAAACTCACAATTACATTCACAATAACAGAAAAACAACTTACACCAATGCCATTGCTTTATTATGTGATGTGAAAATATTTATTTCAAATAAAGTATTTGAAATAGGTAATATAAAAGGAAACATGTAATCCAGAAGTTGTACAAATTATATTATCGAATTACTCGAAACAAATTACCGCATATCAAATTGTGTGCATTTATTCAGCAGCTTCTAGAAAATATAAGCTTGTGAAATAATCCAGTGACCAATGTGTGATCACCTTAGATGTACACAAGCGTTGTATCCATATATGTTTTACTTCTTTCGCAACGTACGTAGCCAACAGTGCTAATCGGAGCGTTGTGAATGCTTACATTTTTGGCCTTTTTTCAAAATTTTCTTCCAAATTGTCCTATCGGAATCATGTCACAAAATGAAAAATCCATTTAGAGCAGTGCAGCCCTCCGAGTGAGAGAAATCGCAGAACTACTTTTGAGATCCCTGCAAGTGACCACTTACCGACACTAGGTGGCGCTCTTTCCCACCCACGTTACGACATTACTGTTTTCACATGATAGTCAAACGTATATTTTCATTCTCCGTGCAAAAATTTGCAAATTCAGTGTCATACCAGACCTTACTTGATGGTTTTATTCTGCAGTCATTGGTAACGGCTGAGAACATCAACTCACTGCACTTGAGAAGCCGGTTTAATCACGAGTGACTGAAACCTGGATAAAACCCAGTCTCTCAGCAGTGCCGGCTTAGTATCTGACCTCTTGAGCCATGCTTTGTAAATATTTGAATTACAGAGAACACATTCCATGGCATCCTGTTGTAGCAAGGCTTCAAATCGCATGTCACAGTGAGTCTCCATTCAGGGCCTGCAGCTACTAGGGGCTGCTACAGTTAGAGTCTTTAAAAAATAATATATTCTCCAATAGAACCGTGACCTTGAATCGCATAAAATAATCACTCGGGAAGGCTGAAATTTTCACGTAAATTTTTCATGAGGTCTCCCTTTGCTGGCTAGGCACAGCATAGGTCTAGAGGAAACAATGGAATCTCTGCAATGACAGCTGCCCAAACACAAGACAATTAAATAAAGTTCACCAGTGAACACCAAACGCTCAGCAGACACTGCTGCAGGAGCTCCAGCACTAGTTGTACTAATGGCCAAAATTCTTTGCTATTGCCTGGGACGGTAACATCCCCAAAGCCAGCCATCCCCTTGGTGAGGGACAAACGGAGTGAATTTGTTGCGGGCGCATCTCTCATATTTGAGAGACTTGTGCGTTGACGAGTAAGTGGTAAGCGCCCTTCTTGGCGAGCAGCTGCTGGTGGGTGCCCTGCTCGATGACTTGTCCGTTCTGAATGACAGCGATCTTGTCGGCGGTTTGCACCGTTGAGAGGCGGTGCGCAATAACGATGCACGTGCGGCCCTCCCGTGCCCGGTCAAGTGCTTCCTGCACAATCTGCCGAGCGACCAATGCACAAGGGCACATTTACGCGATGCCGTGGTCATAAAATAGCACATACGCGCTGCGTCGTAGTGTACTCCCTGCATTCACAATGTTTTACAATTACAGTGCACAGCGGTAGCAGGGTGGGAGGTCCGTAATTTAAAAGTGACTGAAAAAAAAAATCAGGAAATGCCATTAAAAAAGCAGCATGATAAAATATAGATTTCCTGCGAAGCTCATGATTTACCATGAGATAGAGTTTATATTTATTTTGCACTTTGGGAAAGTGCAGGATTATACAATCAAGCAAGTGCACAAACGAAGAGGGAAAGCAAAATGAATAATTAGTTAAATCTTCACCTTCTCGCTCTCCGTGTCAAGGGCTGACGTTGCTTCATCCAGCAGGAGGATCTTGGGCTGCCGGACGAGAGCCCTCGCAATTGCTATTCTCTGCTTCTGACCACCCGACAGCTGTGTCCCCTTGTCTCCGACCTTTGTGTTGTACTTCTGCACAGGGCCAATGCACGATATTGAGTCAATAATCTTTACTACATTCCCATACTCATTTTCATCAGTTGCGTTTGAGATGTGATAGGACAAGCAGTGTCTAGAAAAAAGAGCTGTGCATATGACTTAAAAAACACTCAATATTTTCTTGATAGGTCAACATCTGACTTTTTGGAATGCCTCCTACAGGTCCCACCTTGCTTGGTAGGTGAATTTCCCAAATGCCATTTTTGTATCATTTAGCAACCCTGCCTCCTACATTACTGAATACAAATTTACATACTCTTTGGTTCTTTCAGTAAAGTCACGTGGGTAGAAAATAATAGATCACGACGTTTTGATCGCAACACAAGCAACTGTCATCAGGTGAGACAATCACAGCAGGGAAACGGCTGAGGCAAGAGCTTCGAATCAAGATTAAAATTGACATTTTCAACTTTACTTACAAGGAAAATGACCAACGTAATATCTCAGCCAACTGGCCCAGACGCTTGCTCTCATGATTCACATGCGCTTATTTCTTAATCGTATGGTGAAATTACTGCGACTGTTCATCCCTTGATATGCCCATCACAAGAATTCCAACTTCGAGGGTGTTTGTGGAGGGTGGTCTCACCTCGGGGAGGCTGTCAATGAAGGTGTGGATGTTGGCGGCGCGGGCGGCAGCCACGATCTCATCCTGTGTCACGATGCGTGAATTGTCTCCATACGCGATGTTCTCGGCCATGCTGCAGTCAAAGAGCACCGGCTCTTGCGATACGATGCCCATCTGCGCCCGAAGCCACTGGATGTGCAGCGAGCGCACCTCTTTGCCGTCGATAAGCTACGTGGCACAGCAGAATGACATGCTTTCGTTACTGGGTCACACTCAGATCATTCAGTTACCTCCTTCACGTGTTCCTCAGTCTCTTGCCTCTATTTTGCATGACCGTGTATCATTGCTTGTCAATCCGATTCAACTTTTTTGGTATGGTTTTCAGACGTGTCACGAATTAATTCATTTTTCATTTGGAATGTGGGCACAAACTTGAGTGCCTTGAAAAAAAAAATTCCTATGTATTATATGATACAAATTAAGCGACACACATTCAGCCTGTAAGAAACGTTCTTACTCTACTCCCTCCCACAGGGACAATAGGTCTATTCCCACATTCCTGCAGTCGGATGTTTTGTGCACAATAGCCCCATCTGTACACGACCCAAACTCACCTCTAAGTTGCCATAACAATAACAGCCACCGCCATTCGCCACAAAGTGGTGGTAATGTCACCTCGGCGTTGTGCCAGGCTAGGTGCAGTTTGAGGCCATGTGAAGTGTTGAAGGTTCGCTGGCAGGAGGTCACGGGACAGACCCATGACTTGAGATGCACCACCTATGCCCCCTACTCTACCTGCTATAATGCAGGTATACACCATCACATAGAAGTAAGAAAACGGTTGCACGTAGAAAAATATCTGATGCAGGCAGTGATGAGAAAGAAATTAGCACTATTTGGACACATATGTAGGATGGACAACAACAGGAAAATTTAAAGTGTGTTGTTCGGAAAAATGAAAGGAACCGGAAAGAGAGGAAGACTTAATAGAGATTGGCTTGAAGACATAAGAAATTTGTGCAAGAAAGATGTGCACTACTGGAGTATATTTGCACAAGACAGAGGAAAGTGTAAACAAATGACAAAATGTCCAGTGGACACCTACGGGCTATCTACCCATGTGTAATGACATGATGACACCTGCTGGCTAGAAAAGGGAAGCATGGGTACAGACACCGCTAAAACAACATCCAATCTGAAAGGGAGAGGTATCTGGGGCAAAGGTAATGGGCAGGATTGGCCGAGATGCTCCGGGAACCTGCTCGAAGGTTCCATGATAGGGCGTGGCCAGAGGTGGAGCCTAGCTGCGCCTGGGGAGATATAAGCAAGGGTGGACGAGGGCTTGGAGTTCGTGTGTGGAGTCTTGGGTCCACACTGCGTCGCTGCTCGCCGTCATCTCTCTCCGTCGTCCGGCCACGTGGAAGATCTCCTGCGGGCTTCCATCACCCTCCTCGGCACGCCGCCAGCCAGCGGCGTAGCCGAGTGTGGACGCTGGAACCACGCCGAGTGATCGGCCGTGTGTGTGTAGCCAGTAGAGATGGTAAAATCGAAGTGTTGTACTCGGAGTGAGAAGATAAGGTTGGCCTGTGTTGTGCCCGTATAAGAATAAAGAAGAAGAACCCTCTACACGACGTGTCACAGAAGTCGCTCATTACACATGGATCATGATGATAATGAAGACACCGTCTCACCCGGCCAAACTCAGTGCGCAAATCCAAGCACAAATGCAGGAATCGTATTTGCTGACATTGTTGCGCACATTGAGGACTGGGCTATAGCGCACTCACCACGTTCCCACTCAGCGTGTCATAGAACCTCTCCAGCAGCTGCACACTTGTGCTCTTGCCGCAGCCGCTGCTGCCCACAAGCGCCAGCGTTTGGCCCTTTTCCACCTTCACGGACAAGCCCTTGAGCACCTCCACGTTGGGCCGCATCGGGTAGTTGAAGCCCACACTCTGGAACTCAACGTTTCCTTCACAGTCCTCCTACAGTGCCGGAGGAGAGCGTCGCACGAGATGGGGAATTGTGGAAGTTGTGAAATACAAGAATAATTTAAACAAAAATAAAGTTTTAAAACCGCAGCACAGATCAACAAAACCCTTTTTCACTATTAACACTAGACACGAAACGATGCATCAATATATCAATTGAAATAAATTATTACACTCACAATGCACGCATTTAATTTTGCATAAAAAACGTATTACGTTTGATCTGTATATGTTGCATTTCATTTTTCATAACTCCTGCAGCCATATATTCTTGAATTTAAAAGTGATCCTCGAATGGTGCCCTGTAACGTAAAAACGAATTATGCAGGAGGCTGATACCATGGGCAATGTCCCTTCAGAGCACGAAAGGACCACTCATAAACAGTGAGTCCACTGTTTGTTTTTATTTCATAAGGCAGGATTAATGATGGTGGTGGTGGCAAATCTTTCCCAATCTGTGACCACAGTGGGGTCATGGTAACTTCATTAACAGCCTCGTAGGGGATCGTAGTCGAACGCACGTACCAGCTTTTCTCCCTCATCGCTGTAGCTGTCGATCGCAGGAATCAGCTGGAATAGGTGAAAGAGGTGGTTGGCCGATGTCTTGGCCTTGGCGTAATCAGGGGCAAAGGAGCTCGTCTGCCCAACAGCCATGGCTCCAAACACGATCGCCGAAAATACCCTGCAGGGTGCCCACGCAACATTTCAAAGGTCAAAATGCCCACTTCCTTAAATAAACCACACCAAGTGGCTCAGCAGCAGAGCGAGCAGCTTGCAATTAGAAGGTTGTGAGTTCAAATCCTGGTTGGTGGTTAACTCAGCATATCAGCCCCCTGACGTCGATGAGATGAGTACCACATTGTGGGGAAGTCAACAGCGGTTGGCCTGTGGATAGACACACTACCGCCACTGAAATGTGGAACTGCCACTACTGGTTCAGCACTGTAAAGGGGAGATGAGCACTGCATCAATACTCATTTGGGCAGGAAATCACTTGTAATGGTTTGACTCTTACTGTATATAGACCAGTTATAATGTCTCTCGAGCCAGGCAGTGCTGTGGCACGATTGGAAAGTTAAGTTAAAATCTTGGTGTGAAGTCAACCCAGCCCATACCCCTCCAAAGTTTATTACATTAATATCATTTTGTGGAACGCCAATCGGTAATTTTCTTTTGCGGGCACTGGCCCTGACAACAGGAATGTGTAATTTTCACCACTTGGTTTGGACTCCCATTGGACATAATTTCAGCAAGGGAACACTGACTTTTTAATGATCTATTTGCAAATGAAAGTATTGTCTCAATGGGCTGGCACATTACACATGGCACTAAGTGAAAGTGATAGATTGATTGTGAACAGTCAAATTCAATATTCCATAGAACAAGTTTAAAGTGCAAATATATATATTTTTTCATATAAACACAGCTGAGCGCTTACAAGAAAACATTTTCAAACTCCATGCGGCCTGCCGTGACGAGGAAGGCCCCAAAGCGGAAGGCGGCAGCTTGGGCGAGGTACACGACTCCCTGCGAGAAGCCGTATGTCAATCCGTAGAACTGCGACTTCTTCTTCGCTGTCCTGTGAAAGACAATACAGAGTATCTATGTGTATTATTTCATATTAAACTATGGATATGAGTTAGAGAGTTCGTTATTTATTATTCCAGTAAAGCCTACGCCCTCATTAATTTTTCTGAAGGTTTTTGCTTTGGAATGTTTGGTGAATTCTATATAGAGCGTTCTTGAGTTTAGCCTCCAGTTTGAGGCAGAGTTGTTGGTGAATCGCACACAGAGATTAGCATCTGTGTAAGACACCAACATGCTGAGCTGCAAGGTGTGCTGTAGATGGAAATACAGAAATTAGGCTGCAGAATTTAGAATGCTATCCCCTGCTAAGTATGACTTTACTCTACATCACCTGCATGCTTATATGACTTGCAGCAGTTGGCTAAACATTCCAAGCGAAAGCATCCTGTTAAAGGGGCCTGAGATGGAGTGACGAGTTGCTGAATTAAAGGCATCAGTAAGATGTAAATTAGAAGCCTTACTTGGCAGGCCCTTCCAGGCTATCCTGGTATATCTTCTCCAGCGTGCACTCCCGCGTCAAGGAGGCGACCGTCCTGATGTTCTCCACGGCCTCGGTCGCTATCTGAAGGCACAGAACACGTCCACAGGCTCGTCAGTCTCCACTGTATGTAGAGTAAAAACAAAGGCTCACTATTGCACTGCCACAATCCCTCATCGCAACCAAAAGTAAAAAATAGAAGTGCCTTCACGTCCCACATGATCATTGAGTGCACACAGTGGGTAAAAGGCGGTCGTGGAAATTCTACATTCCCATGGCAAGGGCCAGTTTATATTAGGTTGTCTCGCTTATTGAGATGACTGGCTGCTTATTGACAAACATTTGAGCAGCATCTGTGTGTTGATGAAAATTATATTTACGTTATTTTGTCTCAGTATTGACTATTATCGATTTACTGATTCCTTGTGTGTCAGGTATGACACATCATTTTATCCTCCAATGGGAGCAAGAGTCCGACATTGTGACATGAACGATGGTTTGTACGTTTTTGTCACTAAAGGATCTCGAGATGAAGTTACAATTCAATGCTATAAAAATCCGAATTTCCAATAATTTTCAACATTTGGCATTTGTGCCATTATTTTAGTGCAAGGCTATTATGAACACGCTCTGGATTACAGATGCACATAGTCTGCCAGTAGTAACAATGCTGCTACGTGGTTTCAACCAATTAAGTAACCTTCCGAGTATTTGTTTTATTTGGCAAATATGGGCCATGACACCAACAGACAGAGTTTACTATTTTTCGATTAACATCATGGGATCTTTCACACCCACAGAGAATCATACAGCAGGCATTAAAAAAAAAACATCAGTATTAATCAGGGTGGCCATGGGGCTCGAGGAGCGAACCTGTGCAACTAGTTAGTTGCAAACGCGCAACCGCCACCGCTTTGCACAATTTCCCACCTTGCCAGCTTCCTCCAGCAGCTTCTTGTCCCGGTTGGCCTGGCCAGTAAGGGCCTGCATCTCCAGGAAGCCAGCCGCCCCAACGAACGGCACGATGGCCAGGATGAGAAGTGTGAGTTCCCAGCCGTACACGAAGGAAATCACGATGGCCGTGCCCATGTTGGCTATGTTCTGGGCAATGGTCGCGAGTCTGGCACCAGTCGCCTAACACACAACAGTTATCAACAGTCACTATGCCGTTTTGTCACCGCTCATCCACACTAAACAAAGACAACGATCCCCTATATAGCCTTAAAAGACTATCGGGACAAGTGCTGTTAGCGAGCACCTATGAAGGCCACAAGGGGGTGGGTGGCCAGCACCATACCCGGCCGCCTTTGCCTCCCGAGTGGAGATATTTACACAACGCACCAGGTACTCATTTGAGGCTGAGTCGACCTAGCGGAGGCCCAGGACCTATTTAGATAATCGTCATTGGTGTTTCCCGTGAGCGGGAATTGAAGTCGGGTCACCGGGTATGTAGAGCAGCACGCTAACAGCTACACTACCGCCCCCTACCACTCGTCCACAAAGACACACATCTAAGTGGTCATGTATAAATTGCGGGATGCTCAACATTAAACAATTTTTATTTATGGTGTGTAGCATTGCTAAATTAACACAATTAGGAGTTACAGTCATTTGTTTAGCATAAATATATAACCAAGACCAATGGCAGGACAGCTAGAGTTGCACAGTTGACAGCAAAAAAAAAGCCCCTAAAAGTTTGGCTTTACAAATACCAAAGGCTGTCCCCAAAAATTGCCCTCCATCTATTCCAATTTCCTTTTCCTGATTATATCTGTAATGCTTCCCTGTCATGTTCCAAACCTCCAAATTGCTTAACCAATCCTGGAATGAAACTCTTTGCATTATCTGCATGCATTTATACTGTAAAACCTAAAGTTCATCTTCGAGTTGCAGAGGTTGATTGCATGAAAAACAACTGCAAGTGCAATGTCCCTTAAGTAGCTGATACAATTGGAGACTAAAAACCAGCAGAAAATGCAAATGGTGATTATTCCCCGACCCCTTCAGTATCATGAACATGACATTACTTCAATTTGGAACAGCCATCTCTGAGCACTAAATTTGACCTCTCTGCTTCCTCAAAGTGCTTTATAGAGGCTGTAAATAACAATGCAATCTGTTGACAAGGAACAATGTCTTGTGAAATAATTTTCGCTTTAATGGCAGTCCGGAGTAATTCGCATGTGACTAGCAGCCACAGCCATAGTAGAAGGTAGTAATAATAATTTGTTTTTGATATAGCACCCGTTAAAACGGGGCGTCCCAGAATGCTTGAAACTCACGATAAACGACTTGCATCACATCTCCTCTCAAACATTTCAATAGGCAACCCCAGCGGCAGTTGTCCCTGTGGACACATGGAGACTGAACACCTGGCCTGAAAATAGGTATTAGTCTGCCAGTTGGGGGTAATGGGTGATATGTGTAATCCCAATTGAGTCATTTTCAGATAATTTTTCTAATTTGACAATTCAGACTATGATGCTGGCATCATAGTCTGAATAACATGAGGGGTTCCTAAAAGTCCACTGTGAAGCAGATGCCACGTATTTTTATGGTTTACACAGCTCCAGTAAAGCCAGGGTGGCCACCGTTCTTGAACCGTGAACTGGACGTGGTGTGCAGGTGTCCTGCTTGCAAGGAAAGTGCTCTGTGCTCTTGCGGCAGCTGCGTACCCCTTGGACTTGGGAGGCGTCAGTGGCAAGGCGTGTGGTCAGCGCGCCCGTGCTATTCTTGGGGTCATCGAACCACATCATATCCTGCACACACGCGAAAGTAAGCACGCGCGAGGCAAAGCATTAAGCTAATCATGAATTAGAGTTGAAACGATTGTTCACGGCGGGCATTTGATGAGCCAACCTGCGGTGGCCTATCGATGACAGCCGTTGTGTTGACGAGTTGCACGAAAGCACCTACGAGTGACGCGTACCAGGGGTGACCACATAAAGGTTGCAGAGTTGACCCCAAATGCAACCAGTTACTGATCTCAAACCACGGACCACACAGTAATGCCACTGCCCACTTCGGTCATTCACCTCTGGGTCTCTATGTGAGTCTATGCGTCTTACTGTGAGTCGATGAGTTTTGATGTGAGCCGAAATATTTTAATGCATTTGCAATTTTGTTTTGCTTCATGTGTGGTTCGTTTATGACCGTTAATACATTTTTTGTTAGTTGTGAAATATTCCTTAAGGACCCTGTACTCGTTCTCTGCAATATTGATATTTTTTGGGTATATTATGTGGTTGTTCTGCTCATGCACAATGGATGTCCCTTGTAAAATAGCTTGGCAAAAGCTAAGCAGAATCATTCCACTCAACAAATGAAACAAACTCAAAATATATTACACAAGATACCACAAATGAACACCACTGCCCATTTCAAACATTTACCTATGGAACTCTATGCGAGTCTGCGTCTCTGCGCGAGTCTATAGGTGTCTATGTGAGTCTACAAATCTATGCTAGTCTGTATCTCAAACCATGGACCACGTAGTAATGCCACTGCTCACTGCGATCATTCACCAGCAGCATTGTCAGGCAACTCCTAAGGCCTGGTGGATATCTCACCAACCTGGACATGGACATACAAATGTTAATGAGCAAGTCCCCACCACACAGAAGATTTTAGGGATAGTGCTGACCCACTTTATTCAGGGTAACCTTATGAGCCTTGTGCGTTTAACATGTGGCCACGTCTTCATTGTATTTGCTTGTATTTTTTAATTTGCAAAAACACTTTTGCTATGGCAAGTACAAAATGTAGTGCTGATAAAAACAAATGGATGGTGTTCTTTTTTTTGTTCTGTATTCAAGCAAGGCATTATCAAAATATAAATGTAATGGAAAGGGCTGAGAGTAAAAGACATTTTGTCCAGCAAGCAACATTTTTTTTGCATCAAATCAGGAGGTATTTTTTGACAGAACACTTATAAATACATTTGACCTTGCTTGAATGTGTACAAATAAATGTCATTTACACAGCTGAGGGAGATAATTCACAGTATTTTTTGACAATCCACTGCTGGATTGAGAGCCTATCAACACCGTGTAGATTGTGGCGGTTATGGGACAATACTTCATGACGCTGGTCAGTGTGGGTCAATTAAAGCTCACCGGTATTAACATGCAAGCATAAAACGTACAGTATCTGGCTACACTGCCCACCACCGTAGCCCCACGTCAACCTATGCCAACCTCGTATGCATGCATGGTGGTCACCCATCCAAGCATTATCTTGGCTCAAGCTTGCTTAGCTTCTGAGATCTGATGAGATTGGTGCATTCTGGGTGATTTAGACATTGTCGAGGGAGCAGATACTACTTTACTCCAATACATCTCCTTCCCAATAATGTTATGGATACCATGCTGTGAAAATCCCACAGCAGTGTTTAAGGCCATGAAGTACCACATGTGAGGCTGGTGAAGTTTATATGGGAGAAAAGCAAACACATTTACAATTTTTCACCTTTTTGTTTCAACAACTGCATAAGGGGCCTTTGTAGTTTAAAAGACCTTCATTGAGCAGAGGATTGAGCGATGCTAATCATGATGGAGATGTATCTTAATGATGTGCAGCCATTACCTGTCTGAGCATGGCCCTAAGGCCCATTGATCTCAACTTCATTGTGAGCAGCTCACCAGAACGACCAAACAAGAAGCCCTGCAGCCAGAGGCCATCAGCAACACACAAATATGACACATCGGAAAGAAATAAAGGTATCACCACAACTGGCATCACACCATAAATATATTTAACAAATGTACAAATATTTAAAATACAACTGCAGACCGCTGCATTGTATTTGATGTGTCAATTTATTTCTGCTTAACAAAGTGAATTATTATGGCTTTTACTAAATATGTTACATGGCTCTAGGCATCAGTAATCTTATATTCTTAGCCACCTATAATTCTAAACACGTGTGTGCGTGTATATGTCTGGGGAGTGGTGGCATAAATCATTAGCACATCGTGCTATGAACTCGGTGACCTGCGCTTGATTACCGGTCACAGCTAATATCATTGGTGAGTGAAACTGAACCGGTTCCAGGCCTCCCCGAGACCAAGTCAGTCTTAAATGAGCAGCTGGTGTGAATATAGCACTGGGGAAACAAATGAGGCCAGTTGTGGTACTGGCCACAAGGCAATCTTGTTCGCCATGTCGGCCTTAATAGTTGTAAGTGCTAATAGCACTTGCTTCAACAGTCCATATAGGCTACACAGGGCATATTTAACTTTGTTTTGTGCATGTGTTAATGTGTTTTTGTGTGTGTTTGTGGCTATACCTGAAGGAAAAATGTAATAAAGGAGACGATCCCAAGGACAAGGAAGAGCAAAGAGTAGAGGTTGCTCTGTTCCTCTCGTTTCACGAGGTCTGTCTCTGCAAACACCTGCACAAAGCCAGCATTGGATCCACACACAAACCACACCACGATGTGTGGATTGACATGTAGAAATATACACACAAGTAACCTCTATTTATCAAGGTAGTCTGCACACATTCACAACCGTAGCTGCCAACAGCCCTCAATCTCCCATAGGTAGTCTATAAAATATGCCAGCGATCCTTGGATTCGATGGCTCATTGAATAATTTCCATTTCCAAGTCAACATAATCAGTGCTTGTTAGAGGCACTCAAAAACTATAATTTACACTGGTTATACACACTCTTATATAATAATATGAATGGTATTTGTTTATCCAGGAAAGCTGTAATGAGTCTCAAAACTCTTTCAGGAAGGGTTCCTGCATTGGGATGTTTGAAAAATTCCATTACTGACTGTACCCCATGCTCATTTTAGTATGGTGACGAGTTGTCCTACTTTTTTGTTTTTATATGTAACCAGCTATTTTAGACCACGTGTGAATTGTCCACCCCAAGGTCAGAAAAATTATCAGCACAAATTTAAGGGAAAGGTGACCTCGTACCCCGATGATGCGAGAGAAGATGACGGCAAAGGCGGGCTGCAACGCGCCGTTGACTCCGGCACACAAGGTGCCTAGGGTAATGTACGGCCACTCCTTCTTGTTCAGCGCTAACACCTTCCAGAAGGACACCTTCGGGATCTTTACTTCCTGTCACCAAAGGCAGGACGTGGGAATTGTCAATAGGATGGACTCAACTGCTGTAGCATTTTTGAAATACCTCGTGAGGTCAGATCTGCACTGCACTTGTTGAAGAAGTTTTCACAAAAGCAGCACCATATATTACAAAATAGACAATTGGACTATCGTGGAACAAATTTTTTAATGTACTGTATGTTTGAATTTTTCGTACCACAGATAGCCAACCATCCTAATTAGAGGCGTGGAACAAACGAGACAAATCGCTCCACTAATGCACCAAGATCTGAGCGACTTGAGCGAAATCCCTGGCCATGGCTGACATTTGTGGCGAGCAATATCTAAAGGGGTCCTACTACATGTCCCCCTTCAACCTGCACTGACAAGTGTGGTATGGGGTGACATTCATCCAGCAGTGTATTGAAAATGGGTTGTGAACTATTATTATTGTGTATGATTTTTATTGTTATATTATACACTGGCAGAAGTATAAGCGTGTATTATATATATCACCTCTGTCTCTTTGTTGTCTTCCCCATCTTCTTTGGCTAAGTCTGACTCTTTTGCATGTGACTGCTGGGACAAGCTGCGGAAAAAGGCCTTTTCACCAGTAGGCGAGTCTAGGCGTTTGGCCTTGGTGTCTTCAATCCCCTTGTCATCCTCATGGTGGAACGTCTGTGGCATAACATATACAGGAATGTTTCAGTCATGCATTAACCAAACCAAAGCAATCGTAAACGAAAATTATATATTTTTTGTCCTGAGTAAATACGGGGCATTATGATTGTCTTGCAGAACCTCGAAAACTCCCAGGAGCGCTCTCCTTTGGGATGTTTAGGAAGTTCTGTACTGACATCTACTGGCTGCTTCATGGTACAGCAGGTTGTGTATCTCGCAACGCTGACATTTATTTGTGTATGTTGAACTTTTACTGGTAGGAAACTCTTGGTTACACCAGCCCACAGGGATTATTGTGTCCGTCCGTCCGTCGTACAGGGAGCGGCTGGGTGGGGAGGGAGGGGCTGGGTGGGGAGGGGAGGGTGGGGAGGGGCTGGGTGGGAAGGGGCTGGCTGAGTGGGGAGGGTGGGGAGGGGCTGGGTGGGGAGGGTGGGGGTTGGGGCTGGGTGGGGCTGGGTGGGGAGGGTGGGGGGTGGGAGGGGTGGGGCTGGGTGGGGAGGGGCTGGTTGGGGAGGGTGGGGCTGGGTGGGGAGAGTGGGGCTGGGTGGGGAGGGTGGGCCTGGGTGGGGAGGGGCTGGTCACCCCGTGGTGCCCTTATAAAACTCAACGTTTCTACTACTCATGCCGGCTTGTGCCCGCCCTCACAGTCGGGCATATTTGCGGAATACACCACGCCGCCGGTGACCCTGGCCATTGACCGAGCAACCCAACGTTCCTACCAGCTCCCTCCGCAGGAATGTGTTATCACGTGCGTGCTGTTCATAAGTATTGTGTATGCTGCTGATGAGTAGTGTGTGTGCTGCTGATGAGTAGTGTGTGTGCTGCTGATGAGTAGTGTGAGTGCTGTTGATGAGTAGTGTGTGTGCTGTTGATGAGTAGTGTGTGTGCTGCTGATGAATAGTGTGTGTGCTGTTGATGAGTAGTGTGTGTGCTGCTGATGAGTAGTGTGAGTGCTGCTGATGAGTAGTGTGTGTGCTGTTCATAAGTAGTGTGTATCCTGTTGATGAGTAGTGTGTGTGCTGCTGATGAGTAGTGTGTGTGCTGCTGATGAGTAGTGTGTGTGCTGTTGATGAGTAGTGTGTGTGCTGTTGATGAGTAGTGTGCGTGCTGCTGATGAGTAGTGTGTGTCCTGCTGATGAGTAGTGTGTGTGCTGCTGATGAGTAGTGTGCGTACTGCTGATGAGTAGTGTGTGTGCTGCTGATGAGTAGTGTGTGTGCTGTTGATGAGTAGTGTGCGTGCTGCTGATGAGTAGTGTGTGTGCTGCTGATGGGTAGTGTGAGTGCTGCTGATGGGTAGTGTGTGCTATTGATGAGTAGTGTGAGTGCTGCTGATGAGCAAGTCGTGGCCGTGGGCGCTGAGCCCACCTGCATGGAGACCAGCGTGTGGTAGACTCCGTTGCGCTTCATCAGCTCATCGTGAGTGCCCAGCTCAACGATGACACCTCCATCGAAGCCTGCGATGATGTCGGCATTGCGGATGGTGGAGAGGCGATGGGCAATCACGATCGTTGTTCGGCCTTCTCTTGCCTGGGGTCATGAGGGGGTGGAGGACGTCACAGTGTGAGGTTGACCAACTTTCAGACCCAAACTGTCATGCCCAATGTCCCTCCGTGCTGCGAGTTGTTAGTTTTCACATTCAAATAATTAAGAGCAATGTTAATACCCACCTATTCCTGAAATTCTATACAAAATTGCAATACATTTCACAATGGAGCCACTTAATTCGTTACATTAATAGATTTGCTACCCATGTTCTAGTGTAGCTAAGAATAATCTAATTTCAAACATGAGGTGGCTGCCTCTGCAGCCCACACATGCATGCAACCACCCAAGCCAGCTGAGGATTCATCACGGGAGATAATGTGTGCACACACTCATATGTGCTCTCCACTTTATGCCTTCATTTGTCGGGGGTCAGTGATCACGGCAGTGTACAGAACTCTCAGTGCAAGGCCAATTTGGAGAAGCTATGGCAGCCAGGGAAGCCAGGGGAGCTAAGGCAGCCAGGGTAGCCAGGACAGCCATCGGATAGCCAGAGCAGTCAGGGAAGCCAAGGCAGCCAAGGCAGCCAGGGAAGCGAGGGCAACCAGTGGAGCCATACCTTGTCCAATGCCTCCTGTACAATGGCCTCGCTCTCCCCGTCCAGGGCCGATGTGGCCTCGTCGAGGAGCAGGAGTTTGGGATTTCGGATGAGGGCGCGCGCGATGGCAATACGCTGCTTCTGCCCACCGCTGAGCTGCGCTCCGCGGTCCCCGACCAGCGTATTGAATCTCTACAGAGAGACACATGGCGTATTCACAGCTGCTTCATGGATACAATTTAAAATCATGCACATTTCGTTTTACAGTACTAAAACGCAAGGGAGTCCATTGCCGATGTTTTCATGGTACAATATTGTTAAATGCTGTCCCGACAACAGTGTAAGTCAGGGAACATTTTCTCTCTTCTCTGAATAAGGGCTAATGCCCGAAATGTTTGTGTATTTTTTGGGATCTAAGGTAGTGATGATGGTGAGGTGTTAATATTTTTTCTATTTTATACAAATGCCATTTTAATATAAACTCTGCCAACTTCTAACTCTTGTTTGAAACTTGTGTTGTTAATGTAATTATGTCAGTGCATTGTTAAATTAACATGTTTAAGGTGATGGTAAGATCAGGCTAAATTCACTGGCAAACAAGAATAGCCCAGAGTCTGACTCATCTCAATCAATGGACTACCACTTTGTTCATTCACCTGTGAGTTTATATGTGAGTCTCTAAACCTCCATGTGAGTCTATATCTCACAACAAGGATCACACAGTAGCATCACTGTCCACTTTGATACTTCACCCATGGATCTCTACACGAGCTTACGGACCTCCATGTAAGTCTATGAATTTCCATGTGAGTTTCTACCTCAAACCATGGACCACATAGTACGTCACTGCCCTCCTATATAATTCATCATCAGCATTTCAGATATTCACCAGGCTACTCCTGAAGCCATCTACTGATTCGCTTAACAACCTGAACAACAAATACAATTTTCTGTTCAACTCTACAACCAAAGGAAATCAGAATACCCACCGCAGGGACCAACAAACCTCGGGCATTTGGCTGATGAAGTCGTACGCGTTGGCGTTCCGAGCCGCCCTCTCGATGTCCTCCATCGTGACTTTCTCGTGACCGAAGCGGATGTTCTCGGCGATGGTTGTGGCGAAGAGCACAGGCTCCTGGCTCACGACACCGATCAGTTGACGCAAGGAGCGCAGGTTCAGGGTGCGCACGTCCCTCCCGTCTACCATGATCTGTGAGGACCGGGGTGTCAGGTCAAGCAGATTCCCAAGATGGGCATATTCCACCAACACTGCTGCGACCTTCCATCATGTGAATGTTCAAATGTGACGCATCTATATGGTGCAATTTAAAACATTGCACTGTGGTAAACATGCACAAGCCTGCACAGGCGGGGGCTTACGTGACAACCCGACCTGCAGTTGTGGTATGAGACAGACACATTGTTGTAAACTGTGTCCGCTAACTAAGCTTGGTGGCTGGTGGCAGTCTGAGGCCAATGCATTCTGCAAATGATGAAGCTGCTGCCTGGCATGGAAAAATGCACGTGCTAAATAAAATAAAATAAGTGAATGTGATAAAGTACATTTCCCACGTCAGTAACTTCCTAATGAGCATCAAAGAGGCGTGCGATTATCAAGTGAAATATACCCCAACATGAACATTGTAGTACGAGAAGTAAAAGAAATCCAAAGTTAAGCATAGAAGTAACTTCCTTTGTAGCCTCAATGTGAAAATTTCAATAGTTGATTGCCAGTGACAAATAGGGTACAAGACTTTCATGATTCTTGGTAAAAATTAACAATTTCCTTTGTGACATGGCGACAATAAGCCGTGGAGTCGCGTGCCAAAGTACAGCACGTGTGTGGACGGAACAGCGGCAGCGACGGCCTTCAAGTGAAAATCTCTTGTCGCACACTTGGCCTGTGTTACAGGGAGGCCAACGGGGCACAGCCATTCTCACCGTGCCCTGCTGCGGGTCGTAAAACCGCTGCAGCAGCTGGATGGTCGTGCTCTTGCCGCAGCCGCTGCTGCCCACCAGCGCAACTGTCTGGCCGCTCTTCACTTGCAGGTTGACCCCCTTCAGCACCTGGCAGAATGCGACAGAGTTGAGGGGACATTTTTTGACATTGCAGACATGTGTGGGGGGGAGTGGGGGGGGGGGCGGTGGGCGGGCTGTATGTGCGCCGCGTCTTGTTTCATCTCACCGGTACGTCCGCTCTCGACGGATAGGTGAAGTGCACGTCTTGAAACTCCACATTGCCGGTGATTTTGTCGGGCTTGTAACCCTCTTCGGAAAAACTGTCGATCTGTGGTTGCTATAAAAGGATTTATAAAAATAAACGTTGATTATGTGAATACAGCAGTGATGCGGTGACACTCCTCTCGATCATTTCAAGTCCAAATCTATGGGCTAATTAATGACCCTGGGAGCCTTGCCTGTTACGCACTCAACAACGTGAGAACAAGAAGGCCGTTGCGTGGCCTTTCCATGAACTGCACTCCTTCATTAAATTTGACTGTTGACGATCAAACCCATTCACTTTTCTTAACATTATATAGCCAACAGGGCTAATCAGAGGTGCGGGGAAAGGACAACAAACTAAACACAAAGAGCAGTTCTAAATAAATAATTTTTCAATTTTGATTTAAAGGTGCGCAGCTCCAGCGGTTTCCAAATATCGGACGGAAAAGTGATTCAGATGGGTGCAGAAGCGTATTTGAAAACGTGCTATGCAGTGACCATCTTTATTCAATGGCTAGCCAAAAGTCACTTTGAGTTGACGTATTCCACCAGAGTATGTTGACTTATTTAACCAGAGTATGTTCTCTAAACCACGTATACCTCTATGTTTCTCAACGACGAATTTATGTATGTATTCACTGGATACATATAACATATGAATTTCTATATATTTGTGCATATGTAGTAGGTTCGAATTAGGTGCACACACACGCAGCTTGGAGGCAACACTATTTATTAAACGGTAAGTAATATAACACTGTACATAAGGTGGTGAGCACCTTCCTCAACTCACTAACACTCTGGAACACGACACAGACTGGACCAGGCAGGCAACGGCCTGCCTGGCCCAGGACGACGACTCGGGACTTGACGACCGATGATGTCTTCACTTTGGAGTACAGTACAACAGCCTCGCTCTGCGTTCACACCACGCTTATATCTGGTTTGGCGTGGCTGGCTCCGCCCCGGCGTGGCTGGCTCTCTTCAGGCCACGCCTCCCTTCCCAGGACACGCCTCACTTCCCCCACCTCTGGGAAGGTCCAGATCCCTCCAGCACGTGACCCCCCAGGCACCCCCTTGGGGCCCCCAGCCCTCGTACAGGCCGACACAGTAGTGACCATTCTATGTCACTACACATACACAGACACATATATATACTATACAAGGCACCCACTGAACACTTACCCGGTCAATGATCTCAAAGATGGTATAAGCAGCACCCCTGGCGACAGAGATTGCCTCAAGGAATGGGGCCCCTTGGCCAATTCCAAATGCTCCAATGATGACGGCGAAAAACACCTGCCACAGAAAATATCTCATTCAGTCTCACCTCCTCAAATCAGCACCTTATCTAAACGCTTAGTACCTCCAATTAGCATGGTTGGCTATGTATGGTGCGAAATTAGTTCAACACACGTACAGAACTTCTCAAGGAATATGGGGCTGGGGTTTACATGTTGGCACGTGTGTTATATCTGCAGAGTGGGATGGCTATTGGCAGGTGGAAATAGCCCATCCTCCAACATAGGAATCGTGCCCTATTTCTTTTTGTAACACTTCAATCAGAATTGTGTGTATCTGGATAGAATGTAAATAATTTACCTGTGTGTACCGATGTTTTTTCACTGAGATTAACAATTTAACATTTCTTGCCAAAGCGAAACTTATTTTGTAAACAACCAAAAAAACACAATTTAATGAAACCCTTGAAAAAAACAATGAATGTCAACAATCGCGAATATGTGCTGACAAGTGTTGCATTGTATTATATCAATGTTCCATAATAAATAACAATACTGTCATTATATACAACTCATTGTAAAATGTGTTCTGTAGTGTACAAAGCTATTACTAAATCCTGAATAGAACGTTGCAAGAAGCATTATTCCGATTGCTGTTGTCTTGTGCGCAGATGTGTGAATTGCTTGTGCTGACACTCACAATCATGACGTTCCCTATGGTGTAGGAAGTGTCCTCCAACACCAGTTTGCTTCCGTACCAGAATGCCAGCGAGTACGAGGCATACACGATGAACATGGTGAAACCAATCGACAGATTGGTGGTGATGGCCTTCTTAATCCCAATATTTCTGGCCACCACAAGGTTCTTGTCGTATCTGCCGCAGACAAAGAAAATTGCTTAACATCAATTGGAAAATATTGGTTTTGACAAGCGAGAGGCTGTCCAGCACTATATAGTAAATGGTTTATGATGAACTCAAGTTACATGCGTGGACTGTGAATGTGCGTTACTGTGTGTGTGTGAGAACACTAATATAAATAAATATCTGAAGTGTTTTTGGGTTGTACTGCGCATTGTTTGCCATAATGTCCGACTTTGAGATCCACATGCCTTTCCATTCCTGAAGAGAAGCTCCCAGTATGTGGAAAGAAACGTAGGACATCATACCGAGCAACTCGAAAACACAGCAGGGATAATCCTCCGCAGTACTGAAAAAGTTGTCATCGACACTGCCCTACGACACAATCGCATTTAGCATGCTAAAGTTTCAGACAATGGTACTGCATCAATGCAGAGAGGTGCTGTGTGTGTAAAGGTTTGAAACATTGGTCCATTGTCATGGTTCCCTCCTATAAAATCCACACCTCCAATTAGCACAGTTGGTTAAATACAGTGCAAAAGAAGTTCAACATACATGCACACAAAATCTGCCGATCCCTCTTGTGTGGAGTCACGTTTACGAGCACTGTGTGCTTGATCCACCCATCAAAAGATTTTCTCCCAGCCCCTGATGCACAAATCACCTCTTGAGCTCCTTCTCCTGACCCCCAAATGCCATGACGGTGCGGATGGCAGAGAGGACCTCCTCTGCCACGGCGCCTGCCTTTGAGTACGCCAAGAGCTCACGGTTCGTGAACGAGGTCAGGATCTACCAATAGTCAAAAAGAGACTGCAATGAAAACCAATCGTCAATTACAGTCTGACTTGCAGCACTAAATATAGGGTTTCATGCCAACACCTCGGGAAAGGGCCCCTCTTCGTCGCAGCATCTCTCTGCTATGGAAAAGGGTAATTGCCTCAAACGTTGCCTATGATATATTTTTCCTTTTTTGGGCAGTGTTATTTATGAAAGTGTTAAGTTTTTGTCAATTGTGAATGTTCACCCCTGGCAATGCAGGATCGCATTGTTGTGTTAATTTTATGTAAACAATTATGCAGCATAAAAATAGGACGTACATATTACTATTGCATAAGGCTCATCGTATATATGATAAAACTGTTTTAGTCAACAATGTCAAATTGATTAACGTCTTTGAAAAAATAGGAAATTTTAAATAAAATGCAAAACTTAAACAAAAGCTATGAAAATGTCTGTGCATTTAGGCCTGTTAAGTAAAATGATTATGAATTCAGTGGATAATTACACTCACTAGCTTATAATGAGCAACTTTTGTAAAATTATTTGTCATGGTTGTATCCCATCATCATCATGATTTAATTCGCCTTCAGAACACATTACGAATACAAAGCATTTCACGTCGTAGTTCTATAAACAGAATGTAAGACAATCTTTGAACCATAAATGGGCTCACTTTTCAAGGTGCTCCTGAGCAACAGAGACGTTTGTTTTCGATTATGTCAATGCTGCTTGAGTGATGTTTGTAACACACATATACAATATATCATCATCATCATCATCTATCCCTTCACCACAGTTTTATTTTGTCCTTAATCACAACGATTGTGAAAGTCACCACTAAAGCTTCGCCTGTCAACTCTCTCCACATTCGCCAGCCCTTTGCAGTCTTTGTCAAGCCTTGTACTGGCTTTTCAGTTCACATTGTCATAATGCTATACCTACTACATTATATACAAAAAACATGGGATGTTAACGGTTGGTTAACAATGTTCAACGACAATGTACACAGTCCACTGCATGGGGGACACAGATGCGCTTGGCCCTATTCAGAGTTCATCAGTGAGCCATGCATGGCTACAGATGGCAACATAAGCATAGCAGAGCAACGGAGCCCTGAAGAGTCAATGTAGCTCAGACGGTGGGGTATTTTAAATGCTTAGAAGCCATCGTGCCCAGTGCTGTCCCTGACCTTTGACCAGAGCCCTGTGGAGATAGCGAGCACGGGGCTGATGGCCAGGATAACGAGCGTCAGCTTCCAGCCCTTGATGAAGCCAATAATGAAGCCCGAGATGAAGGTGGCCAGGGACTGTGCGAGCAGTGACACCTTGTCACCCATGCCGTCTGTGATCTTGTTGATGTCACTGTAGAGAAACACATTGTTACATCACCTGAATCGGTGGTATGCTGCGTGTTCATGGTAGAATGTGAGAGATCGTGGTACGGTGTGAGTGATCATGGTGCGGTGTGAGTGACTGGGATGTGGTGGATGATCCTGGGTTGGTGTAAGTGATTTGTGGTGTGAGTGATCTGGGTGCAGTGTGAGAGTGGTGTGGTATGAGTGGATTAATAGTGGTGTGGTGTGAGTGATTGTGCTGTAGTGTGATTATGGTGTGTTGTGAGTAATCATGGCGCAAAATGTGTTCTTGGTGTAAGTGATCAAAGTGTCAGTGATCCTCGTGTGAATAACCATGCTGTCAGTGATCTTGGTGTGGCGTAAGCTGGTTGCTCATACTCGGTTAGGCGTGTGTTCAGCTCCCCTGTCTGGTTGACGTCGAACCAGCCAATCTCCTGCCGCAGCACGGCGTGGAAAAACGTCTCTCGGATCCTGCGTGCCTGGCGCGATGCCGACAGCACCCAGAAGGAGATGTGGATGTATGACGCCAGGAATGCACCGCCGCCGATGGCCACATAATAGTACGCGTACCTGTGTGAGTAACAGGGGTGCGGGTGCCTGAATATCGGTTTCACCTTATAGTGATAAGCACTATAAAGAAAAACAAACCTGTGGCATAAGTTTTGTGCTGTATAATTGCTCATTTGCTTTCTGGAAATGGGGCCACATCCTCCTTTACTCTTCAACTGAAGTGGATCAATATTAAGTTGCATAGGGAAAACTTTAGCGACAATAAGTACTGTACTTTGCTTTGTATGTATGTATGTTAAACCTATTTCGCACCATACTTAGCCAACCGTGCTAAATGAAGGTGCGGGGGAAGGACAACAAACTAAATAGAAAAAAACTCACTGTAACACTGACGCAACATACAGTACGCCAGCACATTTAATATGGAACTTCACCTCAGTTACATTAGAATTTTACGGCCAAATTTCAATAATTTTTTTCCCAGCTCTTTGGCCTATCTTTTGGTATGGTCATGATATTGTGTGAGTTACGGAGAAGGAAAAACAATCCAAACGAATGTGTGTGATGGAATTTTCCACCATGTTGAGGTGCTACCTTCATTCTCTACATCATACGCACATCTTTCCTATGCCTATATAAGCCCGTGGACAATTACTAAAACTTACAGTCCTTTGTGAATTCGCTGCTAAATGAAGACCCTCATCCCCCGCCCGGCTCTCCCCCTGGCCAACCCCTTTTGTCTTCTCAATGCGATGCCTCAATACTTTCCCGCCCCCCAGTTTTGCATTGTCCCCCAGCTATGACCAGGCCTATCACACCTCATCCTTAACACTCGCTCCTGTTCTGTTGTCACTATAACTACACCGCCACTTTTAATAACCCTAGCCTTCATCTCAAACCACACAATTGTATAATCGCTGTAAACTGCCTTGCAAAACGCGCTATATAAACTTTGATGAGATAAGTCACGGGGTTCTTTTGACATACCTCACCATGCTGGCGAGTGTGGGTTGGTAAACAGGGGGAGCAGGGTGGGTTTAGATGTTATTCACCATTGATGTTACCCATTGCTCTGAATCAAACTCAGGTTGCCGGGTTCACAGCACAGTGTGCTAACCACTGGATCACCACTCTATAGTACTATATAGAATATGTGTTCGAGCAGAGGCATTTGAGTTACCGCTTAAGGATAATTGGTCTGGTGTCTTCTGGCACTTTTGTAGAGCTTGTGGCTTTAAATGTTCTGGGTTGTGGGGAACTTGCATGGTAAGCTATTTGTAGGAGTTGACCACGCGAGTTTTATCTCATAGTGACCATGCGAGTTTGAACACAACATCCACCACTCAGAACACGCATGGTGGAATGGCTTGCAGGAACAGCATGGTAATATTTTTGCCATGGGACTGTCCACTCATAACAAAATGAGCAAAAATACAAACAAAAAGATCGCCCATATAGTGCTTTTATCGAGCACCTTTGAAGGCCGACTTTAATTATCAATACAATACATCCCTATGCAGATGAGAACAATTTATTGGCGGTGTGTTATCCTGTGTGAGCACTTAGTATGGCTCATAAAATATCTCTCCAAGGCATACAATCTTGACATCCAGACCACAGTATGCATGTGCTATAATCTATATACACACGGCAGAAAATGAATGAAGTACCTGTATACCTGCTAGGGGAACACCAGTGCATTAATTTATTATATTAGCAGTCCACATTCCCTGATGGCCAATGTTAGGACGCACTGTACTATTATTTAATGATAGAACACTTTTAATCTAGTGTGTAGTAAGAGTCTAAATGCATCAATCTAATTTTAATAAGTCAAATTATTGAACTTACATAGTAATTACATTTGACACTTTTTTTTCAATTAAAAATCCAATGAAACATAACTAGAGGATAACATGAACTGTTCATGACAGCAAGTTTCTGGATGCAATCTGCACGGAGAAACTATGTCAATACCGTGTCATCTGCTCCTCAAGGCTTTCTGATTCAGTTCCATCTGCAAACAGAACAACACATTGCATGGCTGTAAATCTGCATCAGCAAAATTATCATTTTTAATTCTTAGTTTGAATCAAATGTTGTATATAACCATAATTTGAATAATGAAAGCCTGAACATGCTACAACATGATGTCCAACAAATAATTTCTAATCCTTCAACTTCAAATGCATCTCCAAGTCATGGTGAAATAACCTGGAGGCCATGAACAAAGGTCAGCGCAAAATAAAACACAAATACGACAAGTGTATTTAAACAACAAAAAAGGTCCAATAAAGATGAGCAATAAAGTGTACAAACTGTCCTCGTACAACAAGTTCACTGAGTTAATACAAGTTCCAGATAATAGCACGCAAAATGACCGCATGCTAGTGATTGCCTGTAGGGCAAAGGCAATATATTCTCAACGTAAAATCCAATTTAAAGAAATATGTTTGTAGAAATCCCATACAAACACTAAATAGTAAAATGCTATGGTTGGTAACGGAGTGTGATTAAACTGATTACAAAAGTTTCGCGGCAAAATCAGTGGCAGAATTCAAAACCATCTTACTTGTCTCCGTGTTGTTCTGAGCATCATTGACAAAGGTGTCTGTCATTTCTCCAAAGAGGATGATCATTACTGGGAGGGCAGCTCCGTTTGCAATTGCAAAGATTAGTCCAACCACCATCATCAGCTTGTCCAGCCCACTTGCAAAACGGAACTACAGATACAAGGAAAATATTCCTAAAATTTTTTACACCTCAGGTGTTGATGTTGTAAAACAAAATGTATCCCAACTGTAACATAACATGCAATTACATATCATAACAATGTAGTCTCCATGGTCAACCAGTGTTGAACAGAGCTACTAATATCCAGTGGCAGTTCTGAGCTACTTACACACATTCTACATAAGTATGACAGGGATCAGAATACCTCGTGGACAACCAGTGTTTGGTTTTGACCAGAGGTGGGACAAAGTCATTGTTATGCAAGTCCAAGTCGAGTCGCAAGTCATCAAATTCATGACTCGAGTCTGACTCGAGTCCAAGTCACATGACTCGAGTCCACATCTCGTAGGTGGGACAAAGTCATTGTTATGCAAGTCCAAGTCGAGTCGCAAGTCATCAAATTCATGACTCGAGTCTGACTCGAGTCCAAGTCACATGACTCGAGTCCACACCTCTGGTTTTGACACAGTGGCACTTATTTATCGCTTTGGGGAATAATGGCACAAAAAACAGTCAAGCAAAGATTGTATTAAAAACCTGATAATTCCATTTCAAGCCAAGGTGGATTAATACATCACAGGATCGTGGTGTTAGCTTGGGGAGGCCTTCATCCAGTAGTGGATTAATCTTGGCTGATGATGGTAATCATGATATTCTATTTCTTGTGTTTATGTAATGAATAACAACCGAATATGTTTATGAAGTAAATGATTTAACCCATGTTTAGGCTAACATACCAGTCTGAAGAGCCCAACCATATTGGTTTTCACTTTGGGTTCTTTTTTCTTTTTCCTGAAAATACCACACACATTTTAGTTTATTGAGATTTAATGGACAACACTTTGCGATGGTCATGGGAACTTTACATGTTTTTATTTGAAACCTTACTGAAACACAACAAACATTTTCAAACATTGTTCTCAATAAAAAAACACGTGTAAATTAATTATGTAACCTGAAAGGATAAAACCTTTCATACAAATGTATATGCCCCATGACAGATAAGGCATGAGGAGGCATTCATTCAGCAGTGAATTGACAAAGGACTGTACATTATTATTCATATATGTTTGAAATAGCGTGGGAAATATCTGTATAACACAAGTATCAAGCAAGATGTATGAGCGAGTCACTGAGTCAATCAATTAACCTTTCACCAGTCCGTTACTCACCCATGCTTGGCGTCTTGCTCGGTGTTAACACCACCATCCGTTATATTTTCATAAAGAGGATCAACATTCTTTGCTGCGGCGTCTCCATTCTCAACAGCTCCCACGTCAACCACAGCCTTCTTCTTGCCCATGTTTTTACCTGCGTGGAACAAAAGAGGTGTCCAGGTACTGGCATGGTTATCCACACGCACCCCATACCGGCTACCTTCCTCGCCTGCCATCTTCCTGTTGCAGTTTCGCACATCACACGTCATTGCCGTGCTGCTAGGCTGCACATCCTGTGTACATTTTTTTTATCATCTGCCTACCGCCGGTGTCGGATTCACAAGCTAATTGTGTTGAATGCTCTAATGCATATTGCTAATTTGAGCATTGTTTTGTTTGCACAGGATTCTGTTTCTGCACTTCAGTGTTTATAATACACCGTGAAATAACTCATGTAGATATTTGATTAACCGGTGATTATTATGGATACATATATGGTGCATGATCCTCCAAAGCAGACTTGCTATACTGGATACAGGTCCATGACACGCATTATATATGCTGTGTACATACCATACACATATTACTGGGACAGCTACAAAAATTGCTGAGTGGTAGTGAAGCCACCAATGTTACACCTTTCCTTGATGCAGTTAATTTACATTTTTATATTTATTTTCCTTTAAATCGATTCATACAAATAATTTATTTTTACTTTTTAAGGGTTTGCTGCTCAAAGTCTCGTAATGCAAACCTATTCATAGTCAAATTCAAAACTTGTTACTGTTCTTTACATCTTCCAGTTTTTTAAGGGCACTGCTGTGTAAAGTGTGACCTCCAACTGCTAAACCAGTCAATATTTCTGCCCTCTTTCTCTGCTCTGAAGATAGGCGATTGTCTAAAATGTCAGCTCATTATATATTTTTCTAATATAGGGCAGACATGGTGATGAAATCTGGATAGTTTAATTTTAGATTTACAGCAGAACAACTTAAATGGCTGGTCTATGTTACAGGGCTACAACTCGGACAGAATGCCCGAGAGAGTTTGACGGAGATTGATGGACTCATCATAGTTATGGGATGAGTTAGAACTAGATCGCTGGATGCATTTAAAAGAGAACTCGAGATTCAAGAGTTTGTCATAGATACAATCACAAGGAAAGGCACAATGAGCATTTGGTTATGATGTCTACCTGAATACACCCCTCTCTGAGGGCCAGTCAAACTCCATGTGGCTGTTGCTTTAAATGCCCAAAGATAAAAGCCCTGTGCTCTTGACACTGAACCGAACATCCGTGAGACACATAGGTAGTAATTGTGAAATCTTGAACTCGGGTTAGGAGTGCTCAGAATTTTAATGCCAATTTGGATTAAGTGATAACTTGAATATAGGATAATGTAGCACCTAAACATGTGACTGCTGGCTGTCATAATATACAAAGCAATACTGTACAGTTTTGTGGGTTAATATCCATTGTATTGCACAAGAAACCATGATAGCGGTTGCCATTGAAAATGGGAGAGGGACCAAGATATTATAATCGCCTTTGCGATGATTCCTATGCGTATACTGCACATCCTTTGGTGAATATGTGATTAAAACTTCATATTCCATATCCAGACCATTTTGCATATGTGGTCAACACTTATAATTTTTTTTAGAAATATGAATACTGTGATTGTGGATAAGACTGATAAAGCAAATATTTTATCAGAGCTGGACTAGTCGTGTTGTCCAACTCATCGAATAACAGGACAATATTTAGAAAAAACTGTCACCTCTTTTCTCACAGGTGACAGTATTGTGCAATATCATCGGCATCATCAGCCCCAACACACTGGACGCAGCCTGTAGGGGTTTTACCGCCTTCGTGCTACCAACATTTTCAAAGGGGCTCGAGTAATCGACCACAAAAAATGAAGCCAATACATTTTTTGTTTAACCATGCTAGCTCTAGATTGTATGTGGAGTGATGGCATGACCATGCATGCGGTATTACACAAAAGAACACTATAATTATAGTGGCCTTTTCATATGTACGCATCTTGCTTACAAAACAGAGACCAATACTTGAGAAGGGTGGTTAAAGCTTTAAGAATGTATACTTGACTCAAGACAATTAAATAGAAAATGCTGTGAAACTTTCACTGTAACAGTGTCCCAGACACAGTGCACTTTTGACCATCGTGTCTCAATCTGTCATGGGCCATGTCCACCCTAACAGCAAATGAAACATGACATGCAACCCCCCACCCTCCCTTGAAAAATTAAATTGAAAAGTCCCTTCTCACAGTTTTCATAGCGTTCATAAAACTGGTCACCACTATTACGACAATTTTGGAAGCTTGTCAGAGTCAGTGGGGGGGGGGGGGCAACGAGAGGGGTTTGGTTGCACAACAGGGAGTGCATTTGATGTCTATAAATATGCCCCCCTTGAAAAGTTATTTTTCTCAGTTCTCATAGAGTTCATGACTGAGAGGAATTCCGACTGGTCACTACTATTGATATGACAATTGTGGGAGCTGTTCAGAGTCAGTGGGGGGCAGGGGTAGGAGGTGACTTGCACAACAGGGAGTGCGTTTGATGTCTATAAATGTATATGAGGGCTACAACACACTTCACAAGATATTAATAAAAAAATCAGGACCCCTGACATCTTGGGGACCTGCAAAAACAACAGGAGTGGAAAAGTTGGACAGAAAGGAAAGGCTTGACAAAAAGGAAAGTCCCACAGTGCTAGAAGATCGCCGTAAGTTCGGTGTGAGCCACACCTCCAGAGACAGGCAAAGACTTCCATAGTTTAGGGGCAGCAATGGAAAAAGCTCATGTCCTCCGACCATGAGTTCAGTGAACCTCGGAAGGTATAGGCACGCCATAGCAGTTAAATAATAAACTCCTATCTAGGGCAGGTGTACAGACATGCTTAAGCAACTACATAGGGTCCACATTGCGCAATATGCCATAGTGATCACTTTGGATTGTATCGGCAACTTAAATTAAAGCCAGTGCCATGCACGGAGAGTGGCCATAATATACTTTCAGCGTCCCATGCACTTGAGCAAACGTGCCACCACGTTCTGCAGTACCTGCAGCATCCGGAGCAGGCACAGTGGTAGCTGTTAGGTAAATCGCGTTTTTGTAGTCCAGGCTACTCGGCATGAAGGCATGGATTAAGTTTTCAAGATCTGGAGTAATCGGAGCTGGAAGATTAAATTTCTGACCATCACATTGACCCGGGTTTCCATGGACATGGACTGATCAAAAATCACTCCGAGATTACTAACTTGATATGGGCTGGCCTAACCCCACTAATAACTGGAGCTTCAACTCGGCCTTGCCAAACTTACAACTTCCTCTCCAAACCCACACCTATCCCCTCTGTCTTGTCAGGGTTCAAACCCACATAATTAGTGGCCATCCAGGTAGTGACCTCAGTCAAAATAAGACGGAGAACGCACCCCCTGGAAAAAGGTGAACGAGACACAGATCTGTGTATCACCAAGTGGCCTGCTTTATACGTTGAACCAGAGCAGTGACAGTACACAGCCCTGAGCCACACTAAATGGTGTGGGAGTACAAGTGTAGTGGTGTTATTTCACATGGACAACTTCTTATTTTCTCCTGTGTCACTTTATTCGTACAGAGCTCTACGCGTTCAACACCACGCGTCTCCGTCGCAACTCTTTTACTGCTCGTCTGCTACGCTCCGCTCGCTCTCTATCGCTCCGCCAGCCTGCTACGTTGCCCTCTGCTAGATTCTCCACTGCCAGCCTCTCACTATACACTCCGCTAGCTTCTCTACTGTTAGTCTCTCACTATACACTCTGCTAGCTTATCTATTGCCAGTCTCACTATACACTCCGCTAGCTTCTCTACTGTTAGTCTCTCACTATACACTCTGCTAGCTTCTCTATTGCCAGTCTCTAACTATACACTCCGCTAACTTCTCTACTGCTAGTCTCTCATGATACACTCTGCTAGCTTCTCCATTACCAGCCTCTCACTATACACTCCGCTCGCTCCTCTGCTGATAGCTTTATCACACCCACACTTAGGATTCCGCTAGCTTGCTATATACTATGCTAGCTTCTCTACTGCTAGCCTTATCACACTCACACTTAGCATTCCGCTAGCCTCTCTACTGCTAGCATGTCTACCCTCACTCCTCCAATCTTGCCCTTGTCTCCAGTGGGGGATCAGCCAACACCGCTGGAGAGGACGAAGTGTGGAGAGCGGGGTCCCGGACTTCTCTTGAATTCACTCTTGTCTTCACTCCAACCAACTCAACTCCTATGCCTCACACGTTCGCCTTTTATCCCCCTCCTCAGTCAGTGCCCCCAGATGGCCCTCATTAAGCCGGCGTCCTCCCTACGCCTCTTGCACGTGTTCTCCCCCTCATCGCCACTATCTCTCGCCTCTATGGCGCCTCCGCGTTTGCATTTGTAGTCATCCAACCACTGCCTCTTTCTCTAATTGCTGGCGTCTCTCTGTCTGCTGTCACCCAGGCCACCTGCCTGCACCAGTTTATCCTTAGCTGACCTCACTGTCTGCAACCCCGTACATAATGCAACTGCTGTTTGCAAACCCTGCACGCGTTACACCACTACACAAGCATATGAGTAGGCAACCAAAACCAATGTTTTGCTCTGTGCCTGGAAGAAATTAGGAAATCCTTTGTAAGGTAGTTTCCCCTCTTCCCGCAAGGTTCTTCAGGCCATCTGTATCCAGTGACCAATGGTGTCAGAAGCAGCTAAGAAGTTTAGGATCACTACCCTGCGCAGCTCACCCTTGTCCATCAACTGGAGAAAATCATCCGCCATTCTATGAAACGGACTGAAACCCGACTGAGAGATATGAAAAGAGCAGCAACCTTCGAAGCAACGCTAAAATTGCCGAGTCACTGTCTTTTCAGTTACCTTCACCAAGAAGAGGAGGGTCACAGTTGGGCAATAATGTTCTATTGCATGATTCGCTAACCTTAGTTTCTTGAGCAAAGGTTTCATGCCTTTTGAACACTCGGTAACACATTGCCCTCTCACAGGGATGTGGGATAATACAAAAAAAATTGACATGATACCTGCCCTCATTGTTTTACCAACGAAGAGGGATGCAGGACCTCACTACAGGCCATGGTTCTCAAACTCAACAGCAACTCCTTCAGGGAGAAATAAGTATGGATCCTCCACGACAAGATATGCTATGGTGTCAAGGGGCAAAAGGACTGGTTTTAACTATGGAATAATACCTGCTCTGATCAGGTCACAGCACTCAAGTAATGATTCTAATTGACAGATTATGCAGACCAGACGAATCAAGCTGTCCACCATCTGGGACAATTTTACTCGATGGTTCTTTGGCAAGATTAATCTCCACATGAAGAAGATATATTATCTTTGGAGAATTACTTTTTTTATTTAACCGACCATGAACAATCTTGAATATTCTCCAGAAATGCTCTTCTCTTTACACCGTTTTTTTTACAACACCCTATATTGCCCTTTAAACCATGAGATGCTAAAGGATCAGCGAACAAGGACTACTAACCATTTTGAGAGCCAGTTTGGCAATGGTTGAGGACATAAGCTGGTTATGCCCGCAGTTCATCGTTATCAAGGGAGGTGGGGATGGAGTACTGGCTCTTGAGAGTGTCTAGGAACCACAAAGAAGGTTCATTTGAATTATATGGACAGATATAAATGTTAAATGACCCACCACTCTATATCTGAGAGTCCTCTGATTACAGTCAGTATGTACTGTACTATGACATGGCGAGACTATGCAGAGAATGTTAATTTCATGTATCTGAATGCCATACCCTGCGTGAAAATCGGGGGGAGAAGATAAGAATGTTCATGCGGGCTACCCGCAACATACTGGGAAAACCCCATTGATCACATGGAGTCCAAAGTTCTGAAGCCTGGCCGTTGCCCACGAGATGTACCCATGAGTTGAAGTCACCCACAAAGATGGTCCTCAGCAACTCCAACACAACTGCAGACTCCGCGCCTGATAGCTCAGTACATTTATAGCTTTCCACTTCCCACTATAAGGCCAATTTCTACTCCAATTTCTATGGAACTTTTCCATCGAATTTTGAAAAAAAATTAAAGGTCATGTAGTTCTTGAAACAATGTCATACCTCTCCTGGTTGAGAATCACTGCGTTAGAACATATGTTCCAAAGTACAACAGTTAAGGTGCCTGCACCTACCACTGTGGTGAACCAACAAGAACGCAGCCAAGTTCGTTGATGTCATGCAGTTTTGTAATGATCAATGTAGACAAATACAAAGATCCTCAGTTTCGCATTAACAATCTGTTGGGGAAAGTTCTGAGCACCTATGAAGGCCAGCACGGCACACGAGGGTGGTGGGTGGCCAGCACCATGCCGGGACGCCTTTACCTCCCCTGTGGCGATGTGTACACAATGCATCAGGTACTCATTTGAGGCTGAGTCGACATAGGGGAGGCCCAGAACCGATTAAGATAATCGTCACTGGTTTTGGCCCTGAGTGGGAATCGAACTCGGGTCGCAGTGCGCTAACCATCATACTACCACTGCCCACATATAGACAAATATGCACACACACGTGCACTTCAATATCCGGAACATGTTTATTCTCTTGAAGGTAAGAAGGCAGCATGAGGTTGTCAAGAGCAGCAGGTTACTGGATATGTGAATTGTCATGTGTCGACATTGATATACAGACTTCTGACCTGGTAAAATACAAACTGGAGTTCAATTGAACCATTATCGAGCACAGGTGGGACACAGGAATTCCCTATATCACTAACAGCTACCTATTCGCACATGGTAGCTGTTAGCCTGGAAATGTCATTCCTCTTTTTCAATTGAGATAACTTAAAACGCTCATTCTTACTGATGTTGCTGACTGGTATCTGAGCGCTTTTGAGGGTACATTAGTGTTTATTATTTGTATTTTTATTCACTTTATTAAAAAAAAACATCTATCTACGTGACTGACACGATTCCTCAATCTTAAAAAAATGTATATACAGTATATATATATATTTTTTAAAATATAAATTCCACTTCGATCGCAATTTAATCATGTAAAAACCTTAAACCGAAATATCCCGACAGGATTCGGTTTCGAGCAATGGGCCTTTATAAGAGACACACGAGCGTGTGTATAGCTCGTAATGTTTAGTTCGTTCTTATACGCGCACACATCACTACCAACCAAAAGCCCACCGCCACCCCTCCCCCAACCAAAGTTACTGTGGTCAAGTGACACGGAGTTCGAACTCTGTTCACTGCGCGCGTTGTCGTGCAAGTTGAGTGTTAATTGCGCACCCGCGTTGTCTGAGGTTCACGAACGGTCTTGGTGCCACTCACCCAGACCACTTGCGGAGACGCCGGCTGATTGTTTGCCTCCTCCTCGACTCGCCCTCCCCTCGTCACTCACCACCAACTCCCAACTACTACAGCGGTAGTCGACCGAACGCTAAGACGTTGTTGGATAGATGGCTCGGACGGAGTCTTTCTTGGGCGTCCGATTTTTCGCCTCTGTTGGCGGCGGTGTCGCTTCTCCGTCTGGCGGTGTGGGGACGCGGGCGAGCAGCTTTTAAAATAAACACCTATCCCGCGTTAACCATTAACCCGCATCCCTGCCTCGTCGGCAGCAAAGGTCGCTAGATACTTGGACGCTACCACAACCACCAAGCTCCTAGAGAATCACACCAATCCCTTTCTTTGGCGAGCGTCTTTCTCTCTTCTGGCCAAATTTGGTTATGCGAGCTGGCGTTGGTGGTGGCTACTGTTGATGCTTCTACAACACGCGTGTGTGTATACACACACACGGAAACAAACAGACAGAGATTCCCCCTATATCATTCCACGGACTGGAGGGCAAGTGCGATTAGCGAACACCTATAAAGGCCGGTATGGCACACCAAATGGTGGTGGGTGGCCAGCACCACGGCCGGTTGCCTTTGTCTTTTAAAGACACAGGCGGACTTGATAACCTCCAAGACTGAGAGGTATACGTCAGGCTGTCGCGGTCACGTGACGAATTGACAGTTCATACCTTACCCCTGACGGAGTTTCCTGGCTTTTTATGACACGTGTAATCCTGGCCTCTTTCTACACATTTCATTATCGCCAGCCATAGTCAATCTCACTGCTGGGTGATTGCCTCTCAAATCCGTTGCCGTCCCTAACGATCCTGCGATGCAATCACCAAAGGGCCTGCACAGAAGATAATTTCATCGCTTCATCTCCGCAATCAATGTCCCAATCCCTTGTACAGTAGTAAATGTTACTTAAGATAAAGTTAAATGTATTTGGAGGGTATGATTTATCTTTTTTTTTTATCATTATTAGACATGTATTTGCAGTCTTTGATTTATTATATAATAATTTAGGATTTGGAGATTACTAATAGATGAGTAAAAACGAGGTTTGACTATACCACTGAATACATATATTTCAGCAACAATTCTAGTGTATGTGTTAAGTTATACTTATACACAATTCAACTACGCTTTAGCTAAAGGTGTCATAATGATTAAATATGACTCTAAAGCAGGACTTGTGCAAGATGTTCGAAGTTTAGGTAGACCTGTTATTAATGAAAGTTTTGAAATGTTTACCACCTTTTCATGTCCATGAGCACTGCATGCGCGCTGTCATCTTTATCTCAACTCCAAACAGCAAATGTAAAATGACTAGATTCATAGGCTTCGGTGACTGTAGCACTATTATTGTAACTAGGTCGTGCCTGCGAAATTTCAGTTTTGTCCATAAAAGATTATCCGTACCACGGTACTCCTGGCCAAATCAAGCTACCCACCAAACCAACCTCTCCCAAAAAACACACGTCGCCACCATCAGCTTTGGTGAATCCACGAGTGAATGTGTAATCAATCATCATAGGCCGTTCTCACCACATCACAACATAATCATGGGCATCGTTATGGAGAATATAACACATAGATTATAAGCAGACAATCTGCCTTCTTTATATATCTGTCACTCCACATACAATCTAAGATTATGTATTACACAACCCATCGGCCCAACAGCCTTCTGGGACTAACATTTAAACAGTATTGATTCAGAATCAGCAAACACTGGACCGGCTTCAACACCACCTGTCTTATCAGCACACTCAGGCTTTCTTGAATCAATGCTAATCAACTGCCATAAATCATGTTGACTTTATGGTACAATTGTGGTTATGAATACATTTGTGGTTAGATGCGTTTCTTGCATAGTTTTACTACATATTTATATGCTTCTGACGTGAATACGCTACAACACATAGAGGAAAAGTGCAGGTCAGCCTTGAAGAACCTCATATCATCAAGAAGTACTGTTTGCTAAAATGTGAATGTACTTTCACCGGTTTTGAATATATGTCAACATATATTATGTGGAAATACTTCGATATAATATATAAATACATTGTACCAACGACAAACACATTGCAGCCTTGCAGAACGTAAGGGCAAGAACTGTTAGTAAGCACTTTATGAGGTGCATGAGAGATTCGTGTAGTCAGTAACAATTATAGCGACCTTAATCTTTTTAGTACATACTTATGGCACTAGATACTAATTTAAGACCAAGTCGGCCCTAGGATATGTACCGTATGTTTAACTTCTTTCGCACCGTACGTTGCCAACCGTGCTAATCGGAAGTGCGGGGGTAGTGCAACAAGCTAAACAGGACATGGTTTGAAACCGCTTGCCACTGTTGTTAATGGTTTGGAATCAAACCCAGGTCAACAAGTTCATAGCTCAGTGTAAGAACCACTGCACCACACACAAAGGCACTGAGACTCAATACCCACAATTATGTAACGTGGCCAGGAATATAACTCAACTCTTTGAAAACAAATAAACAGACAATTCACCTCTATATCTGTCCATCCACATCAAAACAAACTCAAGTATATTTTTCTGGACAAATCCCATCAGCCACACGGCCTATTGGGATGGAATATTCCAGTACAGTATGAGCGTTGAAGGAGTATACGGTCTGCCTTTGTATTGAATTATACAGTATAAGGACTGGATGAGTATTTTGTGTCAGGTTGTTGAGATCAAAGTGGAGTTCGCTAATAATCACATTCATCACCTTCCTTCACACATACACAATTGTTGGTGACCAACATGTCCAGCTCAGTTTAATAATTGACAAGATGTCAAGTAAGGGCTCATATCCGTGTTTTTGCTTGAATATTGCATCACTCCAAAACACCGAACCTTGACATCTTACACAATAATGCTCTTACGACATCTAACGATAAGCCTCAACACCATGTTTTAACAAAGAAACTGCATTTGTGTTGTAGTACAAGCAATGTACTTATACTTGCGCATTGATAACTGGTGACTTCATATATAGTGTGTGCAGTATTACAATATGTTCATTAACATTTTCCAGCACTGTATTGGAAACATTAAGCAACGACAACACGAGCTGCAAAGATCATGATTAAATTAAGTTAGGGCGAATGTAGCCAATTACCGTAGGATTTAAAAATGGCATGCGGCTTACGGTTATCTGATACCAAAAATGGGATGAAAATTGTGAATATATGACGGTCTCGTTTTTATTATCACCATATAGCATGTCTTAAGTAAAGGAGGGGGGCAAGGGGGAGAGCTGGCGGGGAACGGACGGAGAAGGCTGGAAGCAAGTTTGGACTGCGGGAAGAAATGAAGGACGAAACCCCTGCAACCTCGTGTCGGCTCTACTTTACATCGGGTGGCAGCGGTGGTTCCGACAATGGCTACAACCTCCGTGGAAAAGAGCCAATGGAAGAGGAAGCAGGGGCCGGGGACCCCCTCCCCCCCCCCGGAGATCCCCCCAGGGCCAGGGCAACAAGAGAGTCTGCTCGCGGGAGCAGCAGCACCAGGGGGCCCGGACCCCATGCAGGACCGCATTGTCCGCGTGGAGAGGGCGCTCCAGGAGGTATTGCGCCGGCTCCCTATGGGGGGGCTGCCGGCGCCAAGATCCCCTCTCCCACTCGTTGTACTACTGGAGGCGCCACAGGACCCGGCGGCCGACCAGTTGGCTGGGCATAAGCCACAACCACGGCTTTACTTTATAAATGTATTAAAAGTTCACTGTTCATTGACACTGTAATAACCTAATTAAAGGTTAATTTTTTTAACCTTAATTAGCCGGAAAGAGCAGTAATAATGTCTCATTTAAAATACAACTCTCGCGATGACAACAGTAACGTGCCTAAGCACTGACTCATTCCCTTATTGCACCGTGTTGCAACATTTCTGGAGTGTAACGTTCAGCCTTCACCCACCTATGGTCTCCCCATAAATACGCAGGCAACACCACACTACAATCACACAAAAAATGTTTTACACATAACATCAGCCACATTGCCTTCTGTCAGTGATGTATTTATTTATGAAACCATTGGTTTAATACAAGTTTAGTGACTAACTCGGAGACAGTAAGACTTGGAGACACTTCCTTTAATTAACGAACACCATCGGAATAATACATATCCTACGTGGGTACACACTCTACAGTCGCTAGCCTAAACACAACTCTAGCCGTCTAACACTGATGGCGCTGACGGAGACAGCCAACAACCATCTAGCAGCGCAATATTGAGTGAAGACAGCAGCGACGATGGCGACGAATGACAGCATGATGGCGACGAGATGGTAACGACGATCTTGAACAGCATGACGGGGAACCCACTTCCAGCAACAGCCCCGAGGTCCGCTGCGGCCACGCCTGGACTGCGTAGCTGAAGGCTTCTTTAAGCTTGACATGGATCTCCTGCCTCTCCAACAGTAAGAACCCCGAGCCCCTCACAGGGCCCCCTTATATCGGGCCGGGCTGGTGCTGGCTCCGTCTCTCGCCCCGCCCACCTTCTCGATCTCTCTCGCCCTTGCCCGAAGGCTCTCGAGAGTTCTTCCCAGACCATGTGACCATCCATTGGCCCCCTCCACCGATGTCCCCCCTCCAGTATCATCCGGTCACATGTCCCCAGGTCAGCCAGAGTATCATGCCCCCAAAGTAACCCTAGCTGGCTGACACTCTCTTGCTCTCTCAACTGGAGCCCACAGCGCACGCTATGCGTGGTTCCACCGCGCTTAACCAGCGCTCACCAAAGCCCCCACTAGGGCTGGTACTACACCCCGTGTCCGGGGTGTACACACAACAGTATACATCCCGCCGTGGCCTCGCAGGCCCGGCACCACACAGTGACACAGTGACATTCTCAGTCACTACACAAGCATGCTCCGAACCGCATCTCTGCACCCCTGCCAGTATCTGAAAGCCAACGTTTCAAAGAAGAAGAGCGATTTGTTGTTTTATTTTTGTCTTTGAGAGTGGCATCACACGCAGAGTTGCTTGTATAGCGGTGTTACGGGAGGGAAACGGACAAACACACAGGGGTGTCCACATCCACATCCGCAAACGGTTACCCCCTGGGGGCTGTGGAGGGATGCTGGGATCCCACACAGCCCCACCCCTCGGTGGCAAATTGGTATAAAAGGCGGGGAGCGAGAGGGCTTGTGGTTCAGTGTTGGGGAGCTAACGAGTGAAGTACCAGTGAAGACTGAAGACCGGCAGATAGGCCCTGGAACTCCTCTGACTCGCCGTCCTTCTCAGGACCGAGCAGAGAAAGCCAGTGGCGCGGCCCCAGATCCTCAGAGCCGATGTTCTTCTAAGAGCCGTGTCTGTCTGGCTGGGTGTCGTGACCTGTGCCTTGACCAGGGCCGGGTCAGATAGCCTCCCCTAGCACCCTTAGCGGAGGACCTGGGAGCAGACCAGTTAGGCAGATAGCCTAGGGGTGTATCCCAGTCCAGTATGGGTGAAGGGGCCATTACCCCTTCAGTGTTGTATACGTTGCCCTGTGCCGAGTGTAAAGTTATAATAAATAGTATGCCTCGACTACACCGTCTCTGTCGCCTGTGAACCCACTACACTTGTACACAAACACAGCAGCAGGTATAGAACAGATGACAAACACATTCTGACTTCAATAAACAAAATAAGTTACGGAATAAACTGTCTATTTGGTTTATGTCTCCCTTAGTTCACAATACAGTTTGACTATTTTGTCACCAAGGCATTACATAACGACATTATTTACGTAAAATTATGTAATTATGTTTAAGATTTACGTTTCTTTTAAATGGCTGCCCCACAAGGGGGCAGCCAACGAGCCACAAAGCAGAAGCCAAAGAGCCACAAAGCAGAAGCCAAAGAGCCACAAGGCAGAAGCCATAGAGCCACACGTGGCTCCGGAGCTGCAGGTTGCCGTTCCCTGATATAAGCAGTCACAGAGGTGGTCTCCAGTAGCGTTGCTGGTAGCAGCAACACCTGAAACAATGCTATTTTACTTATCGATGTCACAAGCCAGGTGTGCATAATCTTGATGAAAAACGGATTGATGTGAGGTCACCCACTCGCCTTACCTGGCTTGCGTTTTGAAAATCAAGCACCGAGTGGACAGCACTCAGTGCCAACACGACACCCCATTCCCTTGTAATTGGTTGCCATTGAATTTCAACTTACATATGCGTGGAGCAGCCATTCACCCAATGGTTGCACGAGTTGGATGAGAAAGTGCGAGAATTGGCAATGGTCCACCCAACACTCACTCGCGCTGTCTCACTTCTGACTTGTGAATCGTATCCAACTCTTGGCTTGACTAGTTCCCCATGGGGGTTTAACAAATTAATTGTCCAGGCTCTGCTATTCAACCTTGATGGTCGATATGAGTAGCAGTGGAGCGCGTTTAAACATGTTACTTATGAGGACAGAACCCCTTCAGTTGACAATGGCCATTGTGTGTGAACGGGTTTGGATCAGGTAGGAATCAATTGACCCCATAAAGTCACCCAGTCTAAATGATAAAATTACGTAGCTTGAAATATTACAAAAAAATGAGTCTTTGTGCGTGTGCTCAAAGAGCATGTTATCACGTTTGCGTTGAATTACAACACCATTTTTTCACCTTTAACTGCAGTTCAACAGAATACAGTGTTCAAAGAATACAACCTCCATCTTCTCGAATATGCCAAGCGTGCTGTTACAATCTCAGGAGAATAATCTCCCGTCATTCACGCAGCATTCGTATGGAGTTGGTCGAGTGCATTATGTAATTGATGCATCTTTCAAACACTTTCATTATTTTCTTAAAGCCTAAAGCTACATTGCAGTCTAGTACAATTCTCCTTTTGAATTTATTTATGCCATAAGCTGTGTACTGGGCTTTTATGCATGAAAAACTATTAATTACACGACTCTTAAACATGCTCGATAATACGCGAAGCAATTTTTCTGCATAGCTCGAGTTCGCGTGACAGAAAAAAACTGGCGCTCATGCTAGAGTTGGTAAGGCGGGAAACATTCGGTAATGAGTACCACTTAACCATAAACTTTTTTTTGTTAACATAAAGTGTACGCTTTTGAAATATTTTAACTTGGACACTTTTCCAGGTTTGCTGAACCACATTTTTGCAGTCGTACCGCCATATTGATGTAAGAAAAGCAAGCTTCGGCATGACATCACTCGAGGAACGATGGCAGATGGACGAGATAGGTGAGTGAATGGCAACAACAGTAGAAGTGGAGGGATGAGATCGGCACGTGTGGAGATAGATTGTGGCTTCACAGGGTGATGGGAGATGGCAATGGCATGGGGAGGTCTTCATCTAGCAGTGATTAAGGGCTGCTGATGATGAATAGTAAGGTGGACTAGGATAAAAATGATATATAGAGGTAAGCGGGAGAAGTTTGGGGTGCTTTTGAAAACCAATAATTGATAATGAAAAGTATATCCGAATGTGTCTGAAGAGAAAATGTCAGTGCATATTATCTGCTGTGATCTAATAAATCAGAAACATGTACACCAACCAATAAAATAAAAGCCGAATACCAGGAAGCATGAAAACAAACAATTTACATTGAGAGACAGAAAAGGGGACACATACACTGGAAAACAGATGTAAATCCGAGACATTGTAGTTGTGGGGCCCGACGTCTACCCCGCCGCTCTCAATGGGGAAGGTAGGGCACAACGTCCGCCCATTCTTTTCCCTCCTCCACCGCATCGGGCTGCCCTTGCCTGGCACCCGCCGACCGAGTAACTGGGCCCCCTTGGTAAGCGCCATCCCTAAGGGGCCGTCCATAAATGACGTCACGCACCTGGGAGGGGGGGACGAGGGGTGGGCGGTTGAGAAATGTGACGTCACATCAAAATGCGCAACTTTAAATAAATATAGACAACACGTTAATTAATTAAATAGACTTTATGATAAATGTTTTCTCCTACATCAGAATGCAGCGGCACATTAAATACGCACTACAATGACAATAGTTGAAAGCGATTTGAAGCATGTTTTATTTGGGGGGGGGGGGGTGGCAGGGCTTTGTGACGTCATATTTGAAAGGGGGTCTGATTTTTTGTGACGCCATGTGACGAGGGGGGGGGTCAAAAATCGTCCAAAATCACGTGAAGTCATTTATGGACGGCCCCTAAGGGACACGCTGTATTGCTCGTATATCGTCGCTGCAGTCACTGCCGTCACACGGATGCTGTGAGTGGCCAAGAGAGGAGGACTGACTGAGATCTTCACGACCCAGATGTAGGAGACGAGATCCCCCTTAGTTAAAAAAACCTGGGTCACGTGATACCGCACGACCAATCGTGCGCCTACCTGTGGCTATGCCAGGCTTGCTTCTTCGCTGCATGTGTTGAGCTCCCCCGACCTATTGTTTTATTTTCCTGCACTTTTCACTCCCCCCCCCCACGCTGTATTTAGGAATGTATGACTCATCGCAGCTGACCCGGTAATCTTTTTGCACCCATACACTATCAAGCCAATTCAGGGGCACTGCGATGTAAACTGTCCTATTGGGTCGAGCCAATCTCTTGGCATCGGGAAACCGTTGGACATTCCCCAGAGCAATCCTTGGATTAAAACCCGACTGCCAGGTGACCCAACGTCAGGACACTGTGTGTGTGAGATGTGTGTGTATTCAGTGTGAGGTCAGGGGGGGTCGCGGCGCGTGCAGAGTGGCTTCGAGGACGTGGCACCACATATCCCCCCGAGGTGCCTGTCCCCGTCCCGGGCTGATTGGAGCACCTCGCCTGGGTCGCTCCAACCAGGTAGCGCCGCGGAGTCCGCAGGGTCCACCCAGTTCTCATTGCTAATGGCTCAGCTTCACGAGGCCCCGGTGGTGGTCTCCGCCTCCATTCCAGAGGCTCCTCCTGCTCTTCAACGTCACCTGTCTGGGGAACAAACTCAGGTGTGGAGGGGTTTAGGTGCCACCGTGCCCACCGCCTCCTTGCTGGGCCTGGGTCCGCTGGGGGCTCAGGCCTAGCGGGGCCCATGTATGGAGTGAAGCCGTCAGGTATGGAGGGCATGGGGGGTTTGGGGTTTCAAGGCACACGAGAGGCGGGCACCTCCCTGGAAGGGGTCGCTTCCAGGGTTTCAATCGGCGTATGTTTACCACCGTCTCCCGACCCCTCTCCCCACCTTGAATTAGCACCGTCGAGGGGAAGATCTACCACACCACGGTCCGGAGTCCTCGCCAGTAGGTGGTTAGTTTCTCCACCTGTCCGGGCCCTACATGCGGGGTATGCAGCTACACCTTAGAGCCCGCCGAGTAAAAGGGGGGCTCCACATGGTGACGGGTGCCCTGCTCTTGCCGCTGGTGGGCGGCCTCCCCATGCTGGTAGGCCCGGCAATGGGCCACACGCAGGGTCTCCATCAGGTGCTCCATGGGCTGGCTCCCCTCCTCTGGCTGCGGCGGGGGAATGCCGAGTCGATGTGTGTACCATGGTGTTTTAGGCAAACAGGGTGTAGGGGAGGTGTTCATCGCAATCCTGCTGATTGGTGGCTGCCATGCGCTGGAACTTCCTGGCCAGGGTCTGGTTAATGCGCTCCACCATACCATTTGCCTAGGGGTAGTACACTGTGGTTCGGTCCTTCTGGATTCCGAACTCCCAGCACAGCACCTGAAATAACTCTGCCTCGAACTCACTACCCTGGTCTGTAATGACTCATTCTGGAATCCCATGTTTAAGCACATAATGCTCAATAAACGCCCAGGTGACCACAAGCCACAAGGGCTGTCTTATCTGGGATGGCCACTGCCACTGGGTAACGAGTGAAATATTCCACAGCCATGAGTATTTATCGGTTGCCTCGGTGGGATCGTGGGACCAGACTCTGTAGGTCGACTCCGACCAGCTGGTTAGCTCGGCTGATGTCGAATGGCCTCAAGGGTACCTGATATCGTGCCAGTTTCTGCCCACACTGTTAAAAAGCATGGCAGCCCTGTACCCAGTTGGCCATTTCTTCGGTCAAAGGTATTGGCGACGAAAGGTCTCCCGGGTGCGCCGTTCCCCGTCATGGCCCCCGAGCAGGTGGTTGTGCACCAGCCACAGCAGCTGGGGTCCCACCTGGGCGAGAACACAAATACACCCCGGCTGCCCGGCTTTAGCTAGTTCCCTTACCACCCCATCCTTCACACACAACCGGGAGTGCAACCCACTCCAGGGACCCTGTAAGGTGGTCTCCTTCTCCTGAAGGGCCGCCTCGACATCTGCCAGGCCTAGGTCCTGCTGCTGTGCCTGTAGTAGTTGCTCATTGTCCAAGCTGGGAAATGCGCAGCCAATGTCCCACCAGGCCCATGGGTGTGGGGTCCGTGCCCACTGGGCGGCCTCCCGGGACCTCAGTCTGCATCTCTTTTATTATCTGCAGTTTATACTCCTGCAGCTGTGTCAGCCACTGGGTCATCTGCCCCCGTGGCTCCTGTTCCCAACCGACTGCTGCAGGCATCGATGTCCAGGATGAAATGTGGTTTGAGCTTTAGATAGGCTGCTCGCAGTCGTTGAAACACCTCCCACAACCTGGACCAGTGTTCGGGAAGGGATTTACTGAACACTATCACGTCATTCAGATAAATCAAACACTGTTCCCACTGCAAGCCTCGCATCACCAACTCCATCAACCACTGGAATGTCGCGGGTGCGTTAGTGAGTCCGAATGGAAGCACACGAAACTCAAACAGTCCCATTGGGGTGGTCAATGCAGTCTTCGGCCAATCCTCCTCTGCCATTTCCACCTGCCAGTACCTGGAAGCCAGATCTAGGGTGGAGAAATATCGTGCCCCCGTGAGGCTATCAAAAGTGTCATCGATGCGGGGGATGGGGAAGACATCGTCGAGAGTAACTGTGTTCAGTTTCTGATAATCGACACAAAACATGTCAACCCATCTGTTTTGTCACTAGCACAACCAGGGTGGACAAGGGGCTCGATGAGGGCTGGATTATGTTATCGCGACGCATAGTCGCGACCACCTCATTGATCTGGGCCCGCTCGGGCGCACCCACTCAGTAAGCGAGGAACTTAGTGGATCGGGCCGTACCTATGTCAATTTGGTGCTTGACGAGGTCCGTCCGGCCAACATCTGAATCATGCTCACTAAATACGTTGGTGTATTCCCACAGCAACTCCCGCACCTGATCGGCCTCCACCTTGGTTAATTCCTCCCACGGTACCTGGAGTGCGTTGAGCAAGGGAACGACCTCAGCTCGGGAAGTCGGGCCAACCCGCCATGCCCGGTCCTGGTTGTCCTCGGGGGGCTAGGGTCGTCTGCCCAGAGGGCGAACACAGTTGTTTCAGTGGTGCGCCTGTAGTGGGTGCACTGTTGCCACTGGGGTGCGCCGTCGCAACTTTTCTGAGGTATTGTGGGGGTTAAAGACTCGAAGAAACAGCTGGCTCCCATCAGCGTTCACCAACGTAGCCAACGCCACAATCCTGTACCGTACCACCAACTCCAGGTGAGGGGTTAACATTACCTCACCTGTCGGTGAGAGGGGTCGGTGGGGGCCGTCACCAGCGGCAACAACATCTCAGCGAGGGGGCCAATGGTAACGGCTGACACCAGGGTGGCGGCCCCGGGTTCGAAGTGAAGGTGATCCGGCTCCCGTTCCAGAAACGGGATCCTTTCCCTGCTACCCTCTATGGTGGAGCATTGCTGGTGGGGCTGCACATTGAGCCCCAACTTTTCCAGGAGGTTAGTACCTGCAATGCACTCGTGACATAACACACTCAACACTTAATATTCCTGGTTACACACCTGGTGTCCGAGGCAGACCTCAAGCGTGATTCTCCTCAGTAGGCCCATTCCAGGTCCACTTGCAGTGTACAACACGTGGTCCGGGGCCTGTTGGCGGCCAAAGTCGACCCCGACTATGCTGCAATGTGTTGCGCTCATGAGCGAGACTACCACTCCCGTGTCCAGAAGAATCTGGGTATGCCACCCGTTCACCTGCCCTTCCACCAGCGACGTGGCCCCCGTGATCCCTGCCAGTAGCTCCCGCAGCCAGTCACCCGCAGTCGCCACATTCTCAGGTGTTGTTGTAGGTATCTGCTTGGAGGTCACTCGCTCGCCATTATTATTATTGTCTACTTGTGCTGGGGCAGCGTCAATTGCACCCCTAGGTGGTCCACTATCTAGGGGGCGTTGGGGTTTAACCCTGGCGCTTTGCCTAGTGCGGGCGATCAGGGGACAGTCTCGCACGAGATGCCCCCATCGGTCACACAGGTAGCACGCACGGGGAAGGGCGGTAGCTCCATAAGAGGCCCCTTGCCCATTCCCCCTCCCCCTCCCAATGCGCATGTGTCGAAATCTGTCTCCAGTTGAGACAATCGCCGGGTTAGCCCCCCAATCGTGGAGCCTAATCCTCCAGACTGGACTACCTCCACTGTGGACTGCAGCTTGGTCACATTCTCGTGTAATTGGGTAACATTCCCTACAACATCTCCTATCCTGAGTCTGTAAACCTGCCACACATCCCGAGGTGGCCTCGCTGGGTCACGGGGGTTCCATTGTCCCCCTTCTTATGGCCCTGGCGAGCTCCTCCTCTTCTCCCTTCTCTGGAAGGATGCTTGCGATGGTCCACTCCCGTCCTAACCCTCGGAACTGTGCGCACTCATGAGCGAATCTCTAACACACGCTCGACAAGGGTATTAAATGGGGGACGAGGGCAGTTCAGATTTGGCTGCCGCCACACCATGCTGGTCAAGTACCGCTGGACCTTCTCGGCGGCGAGATCGTCAATGATCTGCCATTGCCTGGCACCCGCCGACTGAGTAACTGGGCCCCCTTGGTTCGCGTCATCCCTAAGGAACCATGCTCTATTGCTCGTACCTCGTCGTTGCAGTCACTGGCATCACACGGATGATGTGGTGAAAAGAGGACTGACCAAGATCTTCACGGCCCAGATGTAAGAGACGAGATCCCCCTTCGTTCCCCAGTCTCACCTTTTGATATCCAATTTCAAAGGACCTGGGTCACGTGATACCACGTGGCCAATCGTGCACCAACCTGACATGCCAGGCTTGCTTTGCTGCGTGCAGAGCTCCCCTGACCTATTGTTTTCTGTTCGCACGCTTTTCACTCTGCCCCCCCCACCCCCGATGCTGTATTCAGGAATGTATGACTCATCGCAGCTGACCTGGTAATGTTTGCACCCGTACACTATTAAGTCAATTGAGGGGCATTGCGGTGTAAATTGTCCGGCTGGGTCGAGCCAATCGGCATCGGGAAATCATTGGACATTCCCCAAAGGAATCCTTGGAATAAAACCAGACTACCTGGCGACCCAACGTCAGGACACTACGCGTGTCCGATGTGTGTATTCAGTGTGTTGGTCAGGGATGGGGGGATCGCGGCACCTGCAGAGTAGCTTCGAGGCCATGGCACCACATAGTTACTATTAAAAAGTTTATTTGGACTGATTGCAGTGGCAGTCAGACGCGATTGTGCCAAAAAGTTTGACCACAGTGGAGATGAGATTAGCTTGTGCGTGGGCGCAACATGAAATGGCATCATGGAAACATGGGATACGACGTGGAGGGGCCTTCATTCAGAAGTGGATAATGGATAGAACATTCTCGATGATGAAAACTGTTAAGATGAAAAAATCTCAAGCCACGTACTTGAATTAGGCGAGACTTTATTGTCAGCTTCAACCTTTACAATATAGTAATACATATTAAAGAAAACAGAAGTGTAATGTGCTAAAAGTGATATATACGGCAAGAGGCTTCATACCACCAAAGTATCAGTGTAGCGACAGTGTAGAGCTAATCACGCAACCACAATTATTCAACTGGGGAACCCCAAGCTAGATTACACTTTATGTGAAGCTGCCATCAGCATAATGCATCCAGTAACAAGACTAAATAACAGAGTTACTGTTTACAGCATACTTTTACTTTGCACAACAGAAAGCACATGAATGACGTTGACCCATAGAAACTCGCACATCACTTCCCATGAGTTGTGCGCTTCACAAATTATTTATTTCTCTACAGTTTTTTTTTTAAAACAAATATCCACTGAAGCATTCATAGTAAAGGACCGTTATATACTTGTTATAGCATTACCATTACTATATATGCCATTTTAAAGCAAATGTGATGTGCATTGCAAAAACTTCATTTTAATGAAAAATCTTTATACCTGGTTCTTTGATTCAGTTGAAAACAGACACTATTGACCGTTATCAATCAAACAAGTGCGTTGACTCCACACTATTGTGCTGTTTTTCATAGGCAACATTGTAAACACATTTAGCAACTTTGCCAGCTTATATTTGTTTTTATAAATTGTGTTTTTGGAGGCTCTTCAACACAAATACGAAAAAAGTATATTTTTTGTTTAAATCCCCAAACAATGGTTATGAACTATTTTTTTCCAAAATTGTTTTTACGTACATTTTCACGAACAAAATACATGCAATGAAACATTACCTCTACAATTATTGTCGAGACCAATTATCTTTCTAACTTCAAAAAAAATCAAGCTCTTATTTCTTGAGCCAGACTACCTAATGAGGACTTGGCTCGTGTTATTTTCATGCAAATGCCAATTCAATGGACTTAAACCAAGTAAGTTGAAACATCTCTCTTGCAAGGTAAATCTGGGATAACACAAAAGAATCAAGAGACCGTTAATATTTGCATGGTATTAAATATCTACAATTTTAGTGAGGTACCACATCATGGAATATGAAGTGGTTGCCCTATGAAGATGTATGCCTCGCCATAGGAACGTGGAATTGCCACAAATTACTCAGGGTCACCAACATTGGCTTGTCTTGGACTTGAATTTAACTGGGCTATGAGGCCACACAGAATCATCTATTGTCGGGAAATACACCAGTTATTAAATGTACACTTTTTATAGTAAGCTATGTTAAATCCTGGCCACATTATTTGTTGGCTGCAGGGATTGGAGTGGAACCCATACACACTAGAACAATAAGTGTGCATGCTAACCATTAGGCTGTCTAGCCATTGTTAAATTCTACTTATGACCATTTAAATACACATGTTAATAAGTAGAAACATTAAAAAAACTGGATTGTTAGGCTCCCTACTTTTAAAAAATCAGATTAAATAAGTAACACACTTAGTCAACCAATTCGAGCCCAGCTGGACTAATACCATCTATAAACTTGACAAACAAACGAAACAATTATTCAACCAAAGCCAAGTTCTAGGGATACAAATGCATTTCATTCACCATTGCATAAACGAGAGCTAGTTATTTCGTTACATTTGAAATGATACACACAATGGGTGCAACATCTCCATTTGCAGTGCAGTGCATGTTTCTGCAAAGGTCAGGAGGAAATTTGTTACAATTGAGCGGTGAGATTGGTAGAAACCAAATGTTGAAATTTAAGCAGGGCAAATTGTGGAGCTAATGTTAGATGTTTCAAGTAGATTGTTTTTTTACACCAATACATTTTGTAGATTAAATGTTTAAGTTCGTGTACACTGAGTGTTTAAGACAGCAGGTGAGGAGGAAGTCCTATAAAGTCCCTGGGATATGAACACCCGTAGTGAATAGCGTTGATACAATATCTTTCAGAGCCTCACATCTTATGTGTGATGATATCAAGGTGCTAACAGTCTGTCCAGGCAATGTTTACCACCATTCAACACTATTTTTTTCTTAAAGTCCTTTCAGCACTTCAAAGTTGGTTACATTTTAAGAGGTAAACAACAATTCCATGTTAACAATGAAAACTGAGGGACCGTGGCAGCAATGATTAGGTATACATTTTTAACCACTGAAAATTAACGATTGGTATGACCTGAAAAGGGTTGATCCAAGGCATCGTCTGAAGCACCGATTACAGACAATGCTGTTGTTTCCTTAATGTATCAACCCTACCTCTTATACCACTGAAGGCACTCCCCAGGACAGTAAAACGATATCTAGAAAGAAAAACACATTTGCAATCACTTACAAAAGTATAATTTGGAGCCAATTAAGAAGTAAAAAAGAATGCCTCGAATTTAATATAAATGTAACATGTGAAATTAGAATGATCTTAACGTGAGATCTGCTATAAACCAATTAGATATGCAAAGCACTACGATGACAGGCATGTGATGCCAGCACAATATGTATCATGCAAAGTGTCGATCCATTTTATTTTGTTACTTTTGATTGCCCAATTACCATGAACATGATGTATGAAATGTGATATGAATTTAGTTTTTAATAGAGATAGTAAATGTTGAGGAAAAACGACAAAACCTTCACTCAATCTCTCAAACTCAGAAACAAAGCAAATAGCACAAAAATGAGAAACATATGAACAAGTAAATCTATGCAACAATTAGTAATAGAGAACAAATTGAAGCTTCCACTGTAAACCACAAAAGTTGGTCAAACAACAATTACAGAATATTTCAGCATTGTGAGTACCCTTTCCTGTGATTTAAACTTATAAGATGAACATGCAGACACAGCCAATCAGCTGCTGTCCATTTCCTGCCCAGGCAATTACGTGGCATAGCGCTTGGTCCACTGACGTGCTATTCGGTCGTGTTCCACGCGATTGGTTAGGTACTGGGTGGCGATGCTTCCAACCAGTGGATCAGCTGAAATGAAAAAAAAACACACACTTTAAAACATTTCTCGTGAGCTCTGAAGATTAATATTTGCAGTTAATGTGTGAATTAGTGTCAATATTACGAAAAGCGTTTCTAATGTGGAGGCTGTGAATTGTCTCAAATCACCAGGGTTTGCGTCGGTCAGCAGGGAGCAAATGGACAGCAAAACCTTGGAGACAGTCAGGGCTGGGCTCCAGTTATCTTTCAGGATGTCAAGGCAGATGAGGCCCTGGCTGTTGATGTTGCAGTGGTAGATCCGAGTCTTGAAAATAACCTTGGTTCACCATAACATGAAATACATTGTGTTTTACCTGAACATGTTAATAAGTACTTAACATAAAGAGAGTAATAGGACTGCTTTTTAGGAAGTCCTCAGATGTAATTCTCTTGATAGAATGGCTCCCACTGTAGAAATTTAGAAGTTTCACTGTCGACTCTGGGCCACCAAAGGAGATAAGCAGCACCTTTTTCTCATTTGACCAGTAAGAGACTGTGACTTGACTTTTTAAGTAACAATTTACAAATAATTCATATCTAAGGAATGCGTGAATTATTTATTGTTGAAAAAAAAAATTACGCGCAGTCCTTTGCCACCCATTGTTGGATTAAGGCCTACCCATGCCCTGTTGGTCACTGGGAGTATGAAATGACAGATCGCAATGACTGTAATGGAAATTAAAAATACAATATTTTTTAAATACTGAGTGTATGTTCACGAAACATTTCTGTGCAGAATGATAATACTGTAACTACAGAATGGAGAATATTTCCATAAAAAATTTTCAGAAATTTTATCCAAGCATGGAAAATGGTGAAAACATATATGGCCTGCAGGACAATACTTTAGATCTGATGGCAACAATACATGTTAAAGGATTCAGCAGTGTTAATAGCATTATTTTGATCACTATCATTATTTATTTACTTGATATTGTACTTTACACAAGTATACATGCCTCAAAGTTCCAATGGAATTCCTAGTAGCACAAATGAACACAGAATTACAAAATAGTTTCCAAGAAAACTAATAGCAATGTATGCACTGGATTGTGTGCTAAACTAACAGACGGTACAGTACAACTCCTGTATAATGATATCGTATACTTAAGATATACTAAGCATTGTACAAGGTTTGCATACGGTGTGTTGTCAACCTCTTCTTAAAACTGCGATACATTTTTCAGAGAAAATTATATGATCAGGGAGCAGATTACATTGTTGTGCTGCACACTGTGCAGGTTACCTTCGGTGGTTTAAACGGGTAGTCAGAAGAAAATGTGATGTCCAAAAAAAACACTCCCCCTTCATAGACGGAGCCCGGGGGCCCAAGGATTGTGGATCGCCACTCGTACAGGTTGTCCCCTTTGGGTGCAGCACTGAGAGAAAGTGCAGTGTGGATAATTCACCAACCTGCTGATGCTGTTAATTATCACATCATGGTAACCACTTTACGCAGCACTTACTGTCAATAATTTGTATGGATGAATTTTTATTCAGTGCGAGAAAAAGTGTAATTGTTCTATTCGTGGAAAGAAAAAAAACTATATCATAATTAAAACACACTTCAAAGAAAGACAGAATGAGTACTCATTCATATCATATACAAATTAATCAAATTATGCGGTAAAGAGCTTAATAGGTAATCATCATGATTGAGATGCGTCGGTTATAGGAGGGTTGTTTGACTATGCTTCACCATGCTGGTCAGAGAGGATTGATGAAGGGAACACATTTTGTTTCACCTATCGAGTACCCGACTGCTATGGTGCCCCTATCCTATTCAGCTACTCAGGTCGACAGGGTTCACGAGCTTCTTTGTCACGTCAAGGCAGTGACGAGTTTACCCAGGGGAAGCCTCACTAAGCCTCAACACATTTTCACGAGGGTCCTGCTTGGTATGTCTGCACATTTTTTTTCAACAGCCTTGTGCGTGTGGGAGGAAACCGGAAGAGCCCAGGGTAAACCCACAAAGACCATTTACACACAAAACTCCATAGATAAGTCAATGATGATAACAAGTGAGGTACAGTATATTAATGAAAACATCAATTTGACATTTCAAATACACAGAAAAAAGCACATCATATCCCTAAACATAGTGTTTTAAAAATAGGGGTGATTACCCATCCTCTTGTAGAATGAGTGCTATAATTTTATCAGCAACAGTAAAGTAAACACTTTTATCATAATAAACCTCAATATTAATTTGTCAGTGGAAATTATCCCAACACACTGAGGGTGTATTCCCCAGCCTCACTCATTATCATGAATGAGGGTCTGAATATACTAAACATTAATATGCCTTATCACTAAGCTATAAAATATAAAAGGATGAATGCCTTTCATGCAGGCTGTTGCTATTCACAATTAAGTTAATGATGGATTTTAGTTACACATTCACTTGGTTTAGCCACAGCCCATATCTCTCCTGTGCATGAGCTGATCTGATCAGTCCATTTCCGTGTTGATTATATTCTCTGTCGTGTGCCCTCCTTTGATTACCCTTCTATAACCAGTATTGTCCATATGCTATTCGCCCATCCCAGTTATGTGTCCTGTCCAGGTACATTTTTGGTGAACAGTCAACATGATATCTCTAATTTACATATGTAGTGGGTTCCACGGAGACAAATTAAATATCATTGAAATATACACTCCAAAAACAAGCCACAATGATTAAAATGTAGACCACACGTACTGCATTAGGTTACCCAACTAATAAAAGAGAGCAAAGTACATTGCATTACAAGTACATCATGTTGGCATGGATGGTGTTCAATTAAACAGATTGCTTGGAGAATAAAACACACAGCAGAAAGCCTTATTGATCAATATAATTTATATATTTTCTATGTATTCAACTGTCACTTCGATGGATGAATGTTCAGCCATCATTTACTTGAATAGTTTTTATTGCTTCTTACATGTGTAGTGACATAGAATGGTCACTACTGTGTCGGCCTGTACGAAGGCTGGGGGCCCCAAGGGGGTGCCTGGGGGGTCACGTGGTGGAGGGATCCGGACCTTCCCAGAGGTGGGGGAAGTGAGGCGTGTCCTGGGAAGGGAGGCGTGGCCTGAAGAGAGCCAGCCACGCCGGGGCGGAGCCAGCCACGCCAAACCAGATATAAGCGTGGTGTGAACGCAGAGCGAGGCTGTTGTACTGTACTCCAAAGTGAAGACATCATCGGTCGTCAAGTCCTGAGACGTCGTCCTGGGCCAGGCAGGCCGTTGCCTGCCTGGTCCAGTCTGTGTCGTGTTCCAGAGTGTTAGTGAGTTGAGGAAGGTGGTCACCACCTTATGTACAGTGTTATATTACTTACCGTTTAATAAATAGTGTTGCCTCCAAGCTGCGTGTGTGTGCACCTAATTCGAACCTACTACACATGGGAGACAGTCCGAACCTAGACTACATGTGGTTACACATGTTACCAGCATCATGTTGCTGAGCGGAGGGTTTCAAGCACTGGCCTTATGATGTGCTATTTATTCTGCAGATAACTCACACGCCACTACTCTAGCTTTTTAAAGGCCACTCTGACCAAAAACCAATTACACAAAATTTTAAACGGTTTACTCAAAATTACATCCACATGTTAATCCAAAGCTTGGCAAAAAGGGCTTCATTGAGGTCACAAAATTAAAACAGATTTCACGTAGTGTTCATAGATGTTGCAATGTTTTAAAATACTTAACCATTAGCCAAGCCTGTGTTTCTGTGAAGTGAGGATGCAGATACCTAAAATTAAGAACCTACAGAGTGAATGGGTTGAGGAAATATCCATAATCGTAATGTCATCTTTCCTATAATATATAGATTCCAAGAACACAGGATGAGATGTTACTATCCTTTGTGCAAGCACTTCCAAGAGTTCATGAACAGTGAGCCTGGTGAAATTTGGGGAGCGCATCGTCAGTAGTGTACCTTTGGTTCCTAGGGTGTTTCGGCCTTTCACACTATAACACCCTCCCCAAAGGCGGCCAGCGACAGGGTGATCAATCCTACGCTTGCGTCCCATTCCCAATGATAGCCAACATCCCATGGGACTATGCATGGCAGGGGCGTCCTCCTCCCTGAGTCAAGTATTGTTGACCGCATACCTCCTGGCCCTCTCACTTCGGGGCCCAGCTGGGGTCTTTCATCTTCATCCAGAGCCACTGACTGCTGCCTTCTGCCGCCTCCGATACAGCTGATTGCCGAACGATGGCTCTGGCCCTTAATTCCCAGGTCTCTAAGCAGTCTGGTTGTAGATGTTGCCACAAAACCTCTGCAGCCCACCTCCACTGGTCGGACTTCTGTGTTCCAGCCATGATGCCGTGCTTCGGCAGCTAGATCGGCATAGCGCAGATGTTTTCGCTCATAAGCCTCATCTACTGAGTCCTCCCATGGTACTGTGAGCTCAATGATGAAGACCTTCTTGAGCGAACGGAACCAGAGCACCATGTCAGGTCTTAGGGTGGTGGTTGCAATCTCCGGAGGAAACACAAGTTGCCGGCCAATGTTAGCTAGCATTTTCCAGTCGCGGGCCAAGCGCAGCTGGTCTCGCTCTAATGGTGTAGAGCCGCTCTTCGGTGGTTTAGCCCCTTCGCGGACAAAGGTCGTCCGTAAGTGGTGTGATGCTGCTGGGAGTGGTAGGGAGTTGGTGGCAGCTCGCTTGTCCTCCAGGGCGGACGCAAGGTTTTTAAGGACTTGGTTGTGACGCCAAGTGTAGCGTCCTTGGGTGAGGCTTGTTTTACACCCTGTGAGAATGTGCCTGAGGTTGGCTGGCATGGAACAGAGGGCACAGTCCGGATCTTCACCATACCATTGGTGAAGATTAACTGGTGTTGGAAGGACGTCATATGTTGCTCTGATGGAAAAGCTCAACCGCCTCGCTTCCATGGCCCACAGATCCTTCCAGCTGATCTTCCTCTTCTCCACACTGTCCCATCGAGTCCACTGTCCCTGTTTGGCAAGAGAGACTGCCTTGGCCCACCTTGCAGCCTCCTCCTGATGGCGTACTTCCTGCACTACCATCTTCCGCCGCTCTGGTGCAGTGGCCTTACTCCAAGCAGCACGGCTAGTTAGCCCAAGGCCTCCTCTCCCTTGCTGAACATGACCCACAATGTCAGCATGTCTGAGGGCTGCTGTTGCCTCCTGGACTACTTTTCCTGGCCTCCATTTGCGCCCAGTTGCCAAGGTCGGCGCGTTGTTGCTCACCACTGGGTCTCGAGATTAATTCAGTGTCATCTGCTTACAATTAAGGTTGTTAAACGATAACCAGTAACTCATGTTCAGAATCGACTACCGTTTTCAAAAGTCAGGGACCGATAACGGTTTACTGTGTAATGATAAACATGCATTCACTGACGGGCATGCGTAAACCGAATGGTGGCCTAAATACATTTATCCTCATTTCTCAGTTAAAAAAGATGCCACGCTGCCATTGCTTGCTCACGCCACTGCTGGCGAACAAGCCTCCAAAAGAGAGGATATTTAATCATTCTTTCAAGCTGAGCAGGCATCCAGTCTGAATTAAGATTCTGATTCTGAAATGAGGTGGGAGTACCCACGTTTTACCCCACCATATGTGACATACAGATCGACTATGTGTGGCATACCCGTTTATACTACTGGGTGGACAGGGGTGGGGGGGGGGATTTAATAAACTTTCATCGTAGTTTCAACTGCCATGCCAGGACATGGAATGTAACCCGCAACCTCTGGATGCAAGTCCAGTGTGATAACCATTACCCCATAGCAGCTCCCTTAATGTCTTTGTTAAAAGGTAAACATATTATGTTTGTTGCTCGACATTAATACGGCAAACCGATAAACACAATTTTTTCATTCAATGCGTAAAAAAATATTTTATTCTAGTTACAACCCTCTAGTTTCAACCCTCTCTGCAGAAAGCTGTTATTCGGCTTTTTGAATAAACATATCGCAGCAAAATAGAAAAGGAGTACATGGTACAAATAAATAACAGGTGAGTATTTTGGAGAAAAATTTGTGGTAATTACACACACACATGGCTCAAGACAAATGCAGTGCGGTGGCCACTGCATCTATTTCGGTGAATCCAATTGACTGACCTTCATCTATTTTTTCTTTGAATGACTTGAGGGCTACAGTGAATGTCATTCATCAATAATAGATGGTTAAAAACTAAAATGCAAAAGGTGTGTGTTCACCACCGAAGCCAACATTAGACACGTATTTTTTGGTAAGTTCATTGATTATGTCTACAATTGACCATCATTCGGTGGCAAACATTTCTGAACAATCATCTGAGAAACTTAAAATAAGTCTACTATTGTTATAGCCATATGAAGTGTGAGAGAGATCTCACAAATGTGCATAAATGATCCCAATTATATACACTCTACATATAAAACCATTCCAATAATGTGCTAATATTCACTTGATTGGTCCTGGATTTCACATTGCACTTTTAACATATTCAATTAAGGCAAAATATTATTGATATGACAGACAGGAATGTGTTCCCATTAAATATATTATTTTAGGATACCTCTAAGCACTTCGATCGGATCATTGGGGTTTACTAGTAATAAATCGGCATTTTGCGACCCCCACTGCCACTGTGTAGCATATTATTACGTGCCAGGGACTCTATGAGATGATAGGACACTAGTCCGAGTCCATAATTGGCAATAAGTAACAGCAAAGCAGTTATAAGTGACTCACAGAATTGTGCGCAGTTGCGTATACAGTACACGACTTCCCTGAAGGCATACCTTCAGCGAGCGCGATGCCGATCACACGCGGTTCGAATTAGACCCTCGATCGATGGCTGCGCCATCGCCGCACACGCGTCGAATAAAAAGCAAGGGACAAGTCCTTACTTCCTAAGAACTCCTATCATTTTTCTTTGCTGGAGGAGTTGCCCCCCCTACCTGAAAATCCTGGCTCCGCCATTGCCTCTAAGCAACAGATTCAAAAACTTAAAGATCAAAAATGTATCGTGTCACAATTTTATTTAATTAATTCACAACATTCATAATTAGTGGTTTGAAAGGAGGTAAGGTTAGAAAGTAAACAGAGAGCAAACTGATTGAAATAAGACATTGAGGAGACATGAAAAGCAACTTATGCAAAACTGATGATTGAACGAAGAGAATTATTTAAAATTATTGGAACACATCGCTCTAAGGGATTATGGCTAATGATCAAAAATAATTATGGCGTAGCAGCCAAGAAATGGAATGCATCCATGAGGATGTCCACCAAAGAGATGAAACAATGAAATCAGAGCGTGTGCAGGTGGTAAGGTGGATTAGTACATCACAGGATTGTGTGGTGGATTGCTCAGGCCTTCATCAAGCAGTGGATTAACCATTTTTTTTGGTGGTAATGATAATAACAGCAAGAGCATTGGCTACACACATACTATTGTTATAGTTAGGCTTTCATCCCATCAACTAGAAATTTTACACATGAAGCTCCTCCTCATATTCGTTGACATTTACTGGCACACATAAGTATAATTTTTTTATTCTGTGGAAATTAATTTAGGGATCATTATGCTGTATGCAATAAATATTTTAAATGAAAATGTAAACCATATTTAATACTCAATGCTTTTAGCACGCAGCCTAACTGAAACAATTTATGCATCAAGGCCAAAAAATAAACGGATAAATTGTTAACATATCCCACCAAAGTGAATACTGACCATTTAACAGGTCTGTGGAATGCCATGGCTTGGGACACAACAGCCTTGCAATGCATACATTAATAAGTACTTCATCACATAGAGTGAGGGGTGCTAGGTTACCTGCAGTTAGGTGGTGGATCCAGGGTGATCTCTGCAAGCTCCTTCTGAATTCTAAGAAGAAAATAAACGTGTCATTATAAAGTACACTCACAATGTACATACCCATACATGATTATTGGGTTACCAATTCACTATTTGGTTGAAAGAAGCTTCAATTATTGAATTTACAATTCTTTTTAAAATCCACAGGATGTATAAAAAATGTACACGTCATTTCTAAAAACGTATCCTGCTTGGGAACGTTCTAAAAAAGCACATTGTAAAAACAATGCATAAGACAAATGTCAATCTCTGAAGAGGCCAAATGTGACACATTTAATCAAAACCAAAATTAGTGCACCTCAGTCCAAGTACTCAATTTCAGGACAATATTTAATTAAAATGTTCTTTAAAACATACACTCAAGCATACTTTGGGGTTACAAATATATTTCTTCACTTTGTGGTACATCTCAAAATACTAAGTTTTGTATGCTGATTAACACCTAACATCACAATTTTATACCTACCTATAATCACATGCAAGCAATTGGTTTTAAAAGCATGTACTGATCATTCTGGAAGGATGAGGGGGCAGCAGTTAGGCATCCAGCGATTATTTGTATTGATAGGGGAGGCGTGGGTGGCAAGTGCGCAGGGTCGCTGTATCCATGAGATGACAGTTATCTAAGCTTAATTTAAAAGTGAGATAAAGAAATTCCAACAACTTCAATTGCTACAAACTATTTTTATTTTACCAGGTAAGGCCCACTGATACAGTTATTTTTCAAAAGCGACTTGGCCAAAAATGATAGCTAAATGAAGTCACTTATGTTGAAATGTATTGCAGCCAAATACTTTAAAATGCATGTTTTTATATATGTGGAGGGGGAAATGGTAGGACCCGAAAAAAATCCTGTTCCTATTGAAGTTCGTATTGAGTGAGACAGAAACCAGCATTTATGTTGAAATGTATAGCAGCCAAATTGTCTAAATTGCATGTTTTTATATGTGGAGGGAATAACCGGAGGAATTGGAGAAAAATCCTGTACCTATGGAAGTTCTACATGAGTGAGACAGAAATCAGCATTATCTATGTATGTTAGAACTTCTTTTGCACTTTACTTAGCCAACTGTGCTAATCGGAGATGCAGGGGAGGGGACAACAGGATACACAAAAAAGCAGTCCTAAATAAAAAGTTTTCAATTAATAATAAAGAAATAATTTCCATACATTAACAAATGCAGTGCTGTATTCTCTTGTAAATACAGACTTTCGTACGGCCAAATATTTCCCTAAACATCTACCCCACCACGTGCTAGGCTAAAAACAATCCCACCCAATAACCCAAGGTCACTCAATAGGAAAGTGTTTAGGAAGAGTGTGCAATCAAAGATTTTAAAAATATTCAACCGTGATAATCGAAAGTGCAGGATTTAAGAAATATATTTTGTCGTGTATACATGCTGTGTGTGGGTTAAATGCATATCTATTATCATTTACATTCTTTAGATTAACAATTTTACTACTACATAACAAAGTTTAATATATTTTGGGACATCATTACAGTATGTTTAATACTTTTTAGAAAATAAACTGATGACAAGAATTTGGATACGTCAAATATTAATATTGCTGTGTTGCCAGTTTTTAGTTTAATGGCACATTGATAGCTGCTGCTGTCTTTTATAATTAATCAGTGCTAATTATATAACACAATAACACGTCTCTACTATCACATATAGCCATAATACATTTGTGACGTTATTGTAGTGTTTCAGACATATCCAAGCAGCTAATTACGTTCTTTATGCATCTGAGCTGTTTAAATAGGTTATTATGTCAGCTTTTGTTGGTATTTTATTTAATTCATGTTCATCAGAAAGCACATTTCATATTAATGTGTGTAAAATAATAATGTAAAGTGTTCCACAAGAATGTATATTTTGGTGTCCGTGTTTCCAATACAACTTGATATTCATTCACAACCTTAAATAATAAACTTCCAAATTTGCATGAGCACATATGAAGTACATTTAATTTTTTTAACCAGGTGAGAACATGGGTCTCATTTGCAAGAGTGCCCTGGGACACACTCATACTCTGAGACGAAACAAAGATTCCCCTTACAGACTTAACAGACTTTTAGAGATATAGAGAGCACCTATGAAGACTGGCAAGAAACATGCAGGGGGTGCATGGCCAACACCACGCTTACCACCTTTGTCTCCCTAGTGGCGATGTTTACACACCACACCAGGTACTCATTTGAGGCTGAGTCGACCTGGTTCAGATAATAGTCACTGGTGTTGGCTGTGAACAGGCATGGAACTCGGGTTGCTGGATTTGTAGCACACTGAGCTAACTACTGCACTACTCTGAGACAAAGACAAATACTGTTAGGGCAAGTACTGTTAGCAACCACCGATGACGGCAGGCATGATACACGAGGGGGTGGGTGGCCAGCACCATGCCCAACTGCCTTTGTCTCCCCAGTGGCGATGTTTTGCACATCGCACTCGGTACTTATTTGAGGTTGAGTCGACCTAATGGAGGCCCAAGACCAGTTCAGATAATCATTACTGGTGTTGGCCATGAGCGGAAATCGAACTCGAGCCAACGGGTTCGTAGCGCAATGCGCTAACCACTGTAATACACATACTCACATATATTATATGTAGAAATGGATATATATATACTTATTAATGCACAATGTATCCCTGCACTACATGTATAAAATACTCACATAATACATATTGTACATGTGTTTATACAAATACATATGCCAGAATGCAAACAAAGATAACACACAAAACCATCTTTGAAAGGGATTTTAAGCCACTTGTCTCATCTACACGTGAATGTTAAATATGCTCTTAATCTACAATTATTCTTCACCACTGAAGAAATATACAGTACTCTGGAACCCCTTCACGACTTCTCCTCCAGTGGGCATTGATTCTTAACAGCATTCATTAGGGCATTTAGGCACTCCCCCCATCCACTTTTTTTCTTCTTCTCTTACAGGGGTATCAGAGTTTAGGAAGACTCCAGGGGTGTAGAGTTTATTGAAACAGTTAATTGAAACATGCGGTTTAGACAGGTTTCCATTACACTGTAATCTGTAATGTGTTTGTGCTGGTGTCAACCCCATTTCATATCCTGTGTACCTTAATTGTTTTGTTAATATTCTGAAACCAAGTTCTCTATTCTTCATATGGTGCTAATGGGCACTACTGTGCCAACACAAACATTAACAAAAGGATACTTACAAGTGAAGGAACAAACTCTGAGTCCATGTGCCAATTTCACACATGCTAGCATATTTCATCAGGATTTCAGGAATTTAAGTTATTAAGGTATTGGCAGATATACAGAACTTGAGTTCATGCAATCCATCTACTAAAACCTTCATTATTTGCACTGTTATGTTTAAAAATATGATGCCGACTCTATACCCATATATTGCTTTGTTCATCCATGTGTATAACCTTATTCAATAGTCATATGTTTTATTTTTCCAAGTCTATCAGGGTGCAGATTTGGGTCATTCAAACTAGTGCCATCATCCACACACTGTGCTAAATTCAACCAAGTGTATTTTGCAAATGTGAAAAATGTTAATGGAAAATGTTTATTCAATTATTTCAGCTATTTACAAATTTCATAGTGAGTGTATTACAAACGGTGTGATATATATGAAGAATTTTACATTATGCAATCTTATGAGCCAGTGCCAAAAAACTGCAATCATTTAATTCAAAATAAACAGCATTCAGTGAAATTATAAGTCGATGTGAGCAAGGGATGTCATGAGACAGCTCGTGCTTCCATGTTTAGTGGTTGTGTGCTGATCACCCAAGGTTGCTGGTTGAGGTTTACAATAGGCAATCGGGAGGCCGAAAAGAGCTCTCAAATTCCACGGGTGTCCACAGGTATGGCTTAACACAAGGGAATCCATTTAGTCACATATGACCAGTTACGCAGCATTACATTAAATTCTGCAGTGCAAATGAACTGAAGGACACTCGATAAGGCACATATTTTTGGAGAATCAGCACACTGACTTTTCACATAGAAAGGGAAAATGTTATCCCTGAATATGGTGCATGACACGCACATGTGACTCCAACACACTGTTATTAGTAATAACCTTGCAGATAGTTTATGGCCAATGGAATCGTATATGTACAAGATGTCAAGGACGAAACGGCTGTTTTGGGTTAAGCTCACCTTTTAGCACTGGTGGAAAGCTTGGCGGCCGTCTTTGCAGAAGTTTTAGCTTCTTTCTTCTTACCAGATTCCTGCTGCTGTTGCTGCTGTTGTGGCTGATGTCCTGAGAGCCTTGCATCACCACTACTGCCCTGAGGGCTTTGGGTAGGGAGAGTACCTTCACTTGCCATTCTCCTGGAACACAAGAATAAAAAGGTGAGGTGAATGCATTTAATGTAACATCACACCTCTAAGCGGCACACCAAATGCAATAAGCTGCGTCATTTATGCTTTATGTGAGTCAGTGGTGTTATAAAGGATATGCACTTAACATTTAAGGTGTAAGAAAAGGAACATTGCAGTTGTTCATTTGGCTGGAATCCCAGAATACTACAACCATTAAATATCAGTCAGAAGCACCATTGCTACCACCACCAACATTTTTTTAAACATGAGATGTCCTTCCAGGCGTATTCTCTCCTTTGGCTGCCACTTACTGTGTTATTAGTCTTGACAACTGGTCATGATCCCCTTTTAACAATGTGTCTGGCCCAAGCCCTTACTTTTATTCACCGTAAAAATGATGTCTCTAACTTGCATGTCCTCTCATCCATGTGTTCCTATTTTTCTCTCAGTATAATTCCAAACATGCACCTCCCCATGTTACTTTGCACACTTCAGATGTTTTATTTTTATTTTCGATGTCAATGTTAATATTTCTAAGCCAATTTAAAAAAAGTTAATATACATTTGTGAAGTATTATTCTTTTACAAGAGTGCTTTGTTGTTTTTCAATAAGCGCAGCTATCCAGAAGCACTCCAACCTGATCTTCTACATGGATTTTGTTTCATCATTTTGCCTTTTGTTGTGCTCATTTATCTAGTCCAACCGCTTTTAAGTGATAATTATAATATAAAATGATAAATAAAATCTCCATTTATGTTTATGCTTTTCGTACTCTGGTGTAATTTTTGGAAAACATCCTGTAATGTCACCGTGAATAACTTTGGCAAAGCATGTATACTTGCCCTGACTCCCCTACTAATATGTATGTTGTCACCTTTGTCATTCTTGTAAATTATTAGTATTATCTCTTTTGCTTATTTATTTAGATCTCCATTTGGCAGAGCTTGGATGAATGCATTAATTTCCAGAGTCAAATGCCTATCAAAGTCTACAAAGGCTAGGCATAGTGTAGTGTTTGGTATTCATTAGTCTGTTCCAAAATCTGACAGTATGCAGTGGATGGTAGAGAAGCCTTTTCTATTACAGCATTTTGTTCTGACTGATCTTCGTGAACAAGTAATGCACATGCGAAAATGAGTGAATGGATCATCAATTAAAGTAAATGTGTTCACCCTATCTTGAATAGGATTGAAGCATCACTCAGATTGTGGTATTTACATTTTGTGTAAATGGATTGACAGTAAAAAATGGCCAGTTATTAAACCAAAAATCACTAGACCTTTTCACAAAATAACCAGGCTCAATTAGGAACTGTAAGGACCAGCATCACCACTACCACCTTCACAAGTCCTACCTTCATTTTCACTGCTGCCATCCACTACCATAAATACCTCCTTTCATATCTCCGCCACCACCACCTCCTTCACCTTAACTTCCAGTGGCACCTTCATCACTGTTAGCCAGGCAGTGGTGGTCCATTCTTGTAATACAACACTTTGGAGGTGAGGGTTGATGGATCACACAAATGTTGTGAGACTCCCTTCCCGTCAGGGTCGGGGTGCTATACCCTGGGTCGCCAGAAGGAAGTACAGCAAGTGGACGAATTGTCATCTGTTTCCATCTGTATGGGAACAATGTTGCTCCCTCATAAGTACATTTATCAACAGTTTTTTTAGGATGCGTTGGTTTCATTCCATGTTGATATACACTCATGAATTGGCTAACATCTTAAAATAAAAATATGCAGGAATGTCCTGCGTAAATGTAGTTTTCCTGGATAAATAAGTTAAATAAGTATATTTATGAAGAGCAGTTCGACCCCCTCTACATAAACGCCTTCCAGCAGCATCACCACCACGAGCATTAGCACCATGAGTTGCTCCGTCTTCACTACCAACATAATTATCACCCTGCCTTCACCAATAACAGCACCAACATCACCTCCTCTACATTAACGACCAGCATCACCACCACCACATCCTGGAAACCATCATCTCCATCGACCACGTTCACCCCAACAACTATTTAAACAACGAAACAAAACTATTTCTTATTTATTTTACCGGGTAAGGCCCACCGAGCTATATAGCTCATTTTCAGAAGCTCAACGAAGTGGCTTATCACGTGGACATGTATATCAGCAAAATTCTTTAAACGTATGTTTCTAAATGTGAAGGGAAACCCCAGAGGAAAATCCATGCGACCACGGGGAAAACATGCAAACTCCAAATATACAGACGTCAGGGTCAAGATCGAACCCTGAATACCAGGCAAGGTAGTTAACAAATCGCCACCATAACCCAACCCTACCTCTTTCACCACCTCTACCCAAACTCTAAAAACCTCTTCCACCCTCCTCTTTCACCAACTCGTCCATCTTCAGCCTTACCACCACCACTTTCACCGGAACCACTATCTTCCTCCACCTTAAGACCTCTTTAAACTCGCTACACCTTCCCACTCACCCTTCCTCTTCCACCACCCTTGCTGCCTCCTTTACCACCTGCTCCCAACCTCCACCATAACCATCACCTCCTCAACCACCATAACATAATCGTCGTTCGCCACGCCGCTTGTGTCATGCTCGGTGCACCGAGGCCACGTGAAGTGTCAAAGGCCCGCTGGAAGGTCACGAGAGAGACCCAGGTCACAAGCTTCCATGGGTTCACTGACTGAGATGACCGGCAGATGCACGAATTGTGCTCCCCTCTCAGCCAACTCTCTTCGCTTTATCCGCCCGACGCTCTGCTCGTTGTTGTGAGCGTTGCTCATCTTCCCTCCGTTGTTGTTGGAGGGCGACTGCCTCCAACTCCCCCGCAGTATCCATCACGAAGCTTCTAAACAGGAAGAGGTTCTCAACAACAACAATTCACATTCTCCTTCGACCTCCACCGCGCTCACCACCACCACCTCTACTCCACCTTCACCATCTCCCCCCCACCCACGACCACCTTCCACCATCCTGGACCCTTGCGGGATCGCGGCCACGAAAGTCGGTCGGTCGCTCGCAACTTGTTGCCCTTCTCCCTCTCCCCCCACCACCTCCACCACCACCACCAACCACGCCACCCACGTCCAACCCCGGGCCCTTTACTCCTCCACACTCGCGACTGGCAACGACGACGCATGTCGCACACCGCGCGAAAGCGAGAAGAGACAAACACAGTGACCACCGGGGGGGGTTGGGTTTGGGTGTCGGGGACACACAGCACACACACACGACGGGGGGGGGGTCCATCACAGAACCACCGCCGCCGTCGCCTTCCTCGTCGGCCGGCCAAGGCCCCGCACACCTCCCCCCCCCCACGTCTCTCACTCAACACAAAACAGCAGCAAACAACGGCCCCAAACCTCCACGACGGGGAGGAGGGAGCGCGAGCAGGCGAGGAGATTGAAGGATGATGGTGAGAAAGAGGAGGGAGAGATGATAAGCAGCAGGAGGAGGAGTAGTAGGAGGGGGGTGGGGTGAGATGGACCGACCCGCCTGCCCGGCCGCCGTGCGCCTCCTGCCGTCGCCCCGGTCGTGGTGGCCTCGGGGGGTGGGGGGGGGTCTCTGCTCGGCCCGGGAGGGAGACGCTGAATGCGGGGCGCTGGGGGCAGTCGGGAGGGGTGGGGGCAGTGAGTGGGGGTGTCGCTGTAATGAACCGAGGACCCCGTCCGTGCAGTGGCCTCCCCCCGTCCCCGAGCCGCACCCTCCTCCTCCTGCTGCTGCTGCTCCTCCCCCTACCACGGTCACTCCTCCCCCCTCATTGTCCTCTTCATCTTCCTCATCACTGACGCTTTGCCCCCGCCCCCCCCTCCTCGTTGGTGACGCTTCGATCAGCGTGGTCACCACCCGAAGCTGGCCAACTCCCCAACTAGAATGATCACTTTCATTCACCTTATTGGTAAAGTGCCTGCCCAGCGCTCCCCCAAAGCCATGCCCCGTCTCGTCTCGGCTGGAACTCGTGGCGGTGAAAGGTCAAGATGGACATCGCATGGACAGACAGCACGTTCAGATAACGTCTCCCCTGCCGAAAAGCCCGTGGATTGTCGCCGTCGTTAGCGGTGCTGAGACACTGCGGGAAATTACTCATTCCCATGGCGGGCTCAGTCTCTTCATTTGACATAGGGCAATTCATGACTCATGTTAACTTTGCACGGTGTAATGGCGAGTCGACCAACCAAACGGGTTTGCACTCAATATATTCAGTTTGAGACAAGTGTGCTCAATATAAACAACAGCGCCAAGGGGGACATGTCGAGTTTAATAGTGGGCAGAGCCCGTGTATGAAATGGGGAATGACGAAAACACTGCAGGGAGGGACGTGTTCACCTATTAGACGGTGTTTTTTTGTCCTGAAGGAAGGCGGCTGACCTTGCTAGGCCCCCTATTAATTAGACATACAACTGCTGTGTCAGCCAATCCGCGAGATGTGAGCATGTGCTAGGGTGAGTAGATCTGGCCACAAGTTACACGCCATAGTGGTGGTGCGGTGTGGTAATTTCGGCCTGATTTACACACTTCCTCCATGTGGCGGGGAGTTGATCAGCAACGTTTATATGTCAATGTAGAGAGAGAGGTTGGTGAGCCAGGAGACGGCTTCAGGAGTAACCCAATGAACATCTGAAATAGTTGAGACACAAGGTAGCTGCAACACGAGCAGGCCTGGTTAGAGGGAGGATGAAGATGGATGGCATTGGGGCAGTTTAAAATGTACACCACTACTCAACTCAAGCTGGTGTGGGTTGAGATAGCATTGTGTGCGTAGAGTGTAAAGCACCGTGCTAATGGGGCAGGCATGTTTTTTCACTGCCTAAATGGTTTCATCATAAACCATATTTGATCTACTGCTGGATGAAGCTGATTTCATGACTCCGCCTCCCAGGTACACGTACTCCCAGACGCGATGGAGTAAGACTACCAAAATGAGAACGATATTTCCAGATGACACTTGTAATGCTATGCATACTTCATTACCCAACACACTTCGGTCTTTAATAACACCCTTATAACTCCCCGGAGGAAGTATATTTGCACATTGGCTTTGCAATTCCACGTTACGTTCCAGTATTACCTGCTAAGCACACGAGAAAAACAATGTAATCAAACACTGCGATGTCCTGGAGCGTGTTATGATGGCACTCGCATGCATGAGGAATGCTCTAGCAACACTGTTGTTCATGGAATAAACTCGTGAATTTGAATTCCTCATAATGGATTTTGATTGTATTTGATTTGTTTAATACACAGTTCCATGCATAACGATTGGTAATGTAGAATTACCATACTGTACTTTGGTGTCAGCCGTTAAAGAAAACTTATTTTTGGTACATGCACTGACAGTGATTGTTCACTCCAATGATAACTCTATTATACTCGTAAGATATTTAAAATACATATTTGTTTTCTCCTGCAGTACAACATAATTACAAATGATGACATAACATGGCAATGTGCAGTACAGTACTGTACTTCAAACATGATAATGTAATTGATTGCATTTGGCAAACTTAATGTGGGAAAACATCTTCACTTAATTCTGCAAACAAATCATTGAGCTAATGACTTACTCACTCGAGTATACAAAAACTCAACGTGAAAATGCTCTGCAGCAAATACTGTAATGTATCTTTACGGATCATTAATATCCGAAACAGAACTGTAATTTTTTATCTTTCAGAAATAATATTTTTGACCACTAGATGACGCTCCGACATAGCCTAATCACCAGCAAGTCCTCAGAATTGTGCAATCTTCCATCCTCTGAGTGACTGGAATCAACAATCAGTGTATGGTGGGGTCTGTAGGACACAATGCAAGTTAAGTCAGGCTAAGCAACAACAACACAAATCGGGCTTTCAGACCCCTCCCAACTAAAACCGTGCTTTGTTAAGTTCAGTGTTGTGTTAAAATTGCAATAAAAGATCAGCACAATCGTCAATATTGTCTTTAAAGGAGCAATATATAAAAGGGTGACGCTTCTTCATAGCACATACATGTGAATTTATGTGAAAAGCCATGTGAAGTCAAAAAATGTGTGATACAGGTATCCCTCGATTTATGAAAGGGATACATTCTTTACAAAAACACGAGTAAAACGAAATCTCGTAAATTGGAATGGTCTTTCCCATTCATTTAATCCTAAAAAATTGGGATCTGTTTTCTGACAGACATTCTAACTCTACTCCTAACTTAAAAATATGCATCTTAATCACTTCTCATAGCACAACATACTAATAAAGACCATGAATATTAAAGCAATTGAATAATAATTTATTTTAAACAAAAATAATTAACTTTTTCAGGGAACTCACCAAAAGATCTGCATGTTGGAATAACTGGAAAGGTGATGTGGAGGCGTTATTGTTGCACTGGAGGGATACCGTGATGGTGTCGCGGATGCATGACCCAGCCTCCTCGGTGATTTTTGCTTGATTTCAAGGTACATACCACGTGGAATTTTGTTCATATGGAAATTCGATTTCGTTAATCGAAAAGTGTCAAAAATGTGTCAATTGCATTAACGTCAAATTTCGTAAACCGAATGTTCAGAAATCGAGGGATACCTTTCCTGTTCTTTTATCTGCATGGTTATACACCTGGTTCATGAAAATCCTTACAAGTGTTAAGTAGTTGTTGCTGTTGTAGACGGAGGTACTCGGAGACGGAGGTGAGTTAGGGGCTTCCGCCAGGGTTTATTAACAGGTATCACTATAAGGGTTCCCTCTTCACCCCTTCCACTATCCCCGTTCCTCCAGTGACCCCGCTTACGTCACGGGGTCTCCCTTAAATACCCTCTGAGGCGAGACGTCACGTGCACTGCCCGGCGCGTGCGACCCCACGTCCCGTGATGTCACAGCACCGGACAGCGCACGCGACGCCACCACTCTCCTCTACTCCTCTACATCACCCCCCCCCGTGAAAAAAAAACAGCCGACCCGGCTGCAAGCACCCCGCAAGCGGGGCCCCACACCGGACCGAAGACCGAATATTCACGAGTTCCTGAAGGTATAACCGGCCCTCCAGTGACCCCGCTTACGTCACGGGGTCTCCCTTAAATACCCTCTGAGGCGAGACGTCACGTGCACTGCCCGGCGCGTGCGACCCCACGTCCCGTGATGTCACAGCACCGGACAGCGCACGCGACGCCACCACTCTCCTCTACTCCTCTACACAAGTGTAGTGAGTCCCTCAGAGACAATAATAGTAGGAGGCACATTATAGCCTTCACAGGTACAGGGAGTAACTACACTATGGTCAGGACAGCTAACAGGATGCCTGACTACAACACCGAGAAGGTGAAGATGGTGTCGAAGACTCCAGAAGCACGATGGGTTCCACTCCAACAATAGCCCCGAACCTTGCTCGGGGTCCGCCTTTGATCCACCCAGCGTGGCTTCGCTCTGCCTTCGGCCACGCCCACCTTCTAGAACCTACTAGAACAGGGGTCGGGAACCTTTTTGACTGGGAGAGCCATTAAAGCCAAATATTTCTCAATATATTTCATTGAGAGCCATATAGTATTTTTAACGTATAATAAATTAAATATGTCTTACTTTTAATGCGACTTCTGGTGCTGCATGGTTTTGCTGATGGCCTTGTAGTCTGGTTCATACGTCGTGAGGTTGAGCTTCATGCAGGCGTTGAGGCTTCCATCAGTTAAACGTGAGCGTAGGTTGGTCTTAATGTTCCTCATATGCGAGAATGACTGCTCACATGCATATGTAGAGCCAAACATGGTCAATACGGCAATACTCACACGCTGCATTGTGTGGTATGTCACAGGAAGCTCGTTCCAAGCTTTAAGAATCAGCTGGTCTTCAGGTTGAAGATTTTTCATTTCTGTCCACTTGTGTTCCCTCGCCAGCTCTGCTCGCTGTCGCGCAAGACTTTCCAACTCTCGATTAAGTGACTTGAACTTACTCATCCACATGTCTGATGCCTTCAGGTCAGCACCTTCCAGCTCAAAGTCTCCGATAGAGATCCCGGGGATGCATGTCAGGTCGACTTTGTCCACTGCACACTCATGTGGATGAGTGATGAACTTGAAAAGACCAGTGCGCGCACGAAATTCTCCAAAACGTGCTTTGAATGACTGCAGGAGATTGGACGTAAAGCCAGCTAGCTGCTGGAGATCCAGATGTTGAGTGGAGTCATTTGCTAAGCATGCATCTCTAAATTGTCGCAGTCTTTCAAAGTGCAGAAGACGACCTGTTTCAATGTCCCTGAGAAAGACTTCCAGCTTGCTTTCAAATGCAAACACTGCTTGTTGAAGGGATGAGATTGTATTTCCAATACCTTGCATTTTCACATTGAGCTGGTTCAGATGGCCAGTTATGTCCACGAGATAGTGAAACTGCAGGAGCCAGTCAGCGTTGTCTAGTTCAGGATGCTTGACGCCTTTCATTTCAAGATAAGTCCGGATTTCACTCAGGAAAGCTGCAAAACGGCTGAGCACCTTCCCCCTTGACAACCAACGCACGTTGCTGTGTAAAAGCAGACCGGGATAATGATTCCCAACTTCTTCTAACAGAGCTTTAAACTGGCGATCATTTAAAGCTCGGGCAACAATAAAGTTGACCACTCGAATGACCAGCGACATCACCTCAGTAAGCTCCTGGCCACACGTCTGAGCGCAAAGCGCCTCCTGGTGCAGGATGCAATGAAAACTTAGGATGGCTCTCTTTTCATGTTCACGGAGAAGCGCTACAAATCCTTTGTTCTTCCCCAACATACAGGGTGCACCATCAGTACAGACAGAAATAAGTTTATCCATCGGTAGTTTAGCAAACTCCATGAAATACGTGAATAGATCCACTCCTCTTGTTGTCCCTTTCATTGGCAAAACAGCCAAGCTTTCCTCACGCAGTGTGTCACCTGCAGCATACCTGGCATTTATACTGAACTGAGATAGATGGCTAACGTCTGTTGACTCATCTAACGCGAGAGAAAAGTATGTCCCGGCGTTTATGTCCTTAATTTGTGTTTCCTCGACTTGATTTGCCATCATGATGCTACGATCGTGAACAGTTCTTGCTGACAGAGGCATGTCTTTTATTCGTTTGATTATCTTGTCTTTATTTGGGAAGTCATCAAACAGTTCATAGGCCACATCAAGCATGAATGTTTTGGCATACTCGCCATCTATGAATGGCTTTCCATTCCTTACTATTGCCAAAGCACCCGCAAAGCTAGCGGAATTCCCGTCACCTTGCTTGGTCCACACACGTAGTTGCTGCTGACTCGTCTGCACTCTCCACTGTAGCTCTTCGCATGCCTTTTTCCTGCTGTCGCCCGCTGTCTTCAACAAGCATTCTACGTGACTTTACCGAAAGAACCAAGAATATGAATCCCTGCAGTCACGAAAGCTTTAAATCGAAATCTTGACCATTTTTTTAAATAAACATCCTTTGCTGGTAGGAAAATTTTAACTATGCCAGTTATAGTTCCGCCTGGTAATAAATGCTGCATAGATTAGGACCATGTTTAATTTCTTCAGTGCTTTGTACACGAGTACAAAGCTCGTATCAGTCATGTTTAAAAGGCAAATGTTTATCAGGGGTTTTAGTAGTGAAGCATAGCATGTTAAGAATTTTTTTTTTGCCAGAGCCAAAGTTTCTACCTGCTGCTAATTTAAATTGCTGCCATGTGGTTGATATTTCCGTGGTGTATGGCTAACATACTGGACTTGCAATACATATAGAGGTTGTCGGTTAGTATTTATGTATGTTGAATTTCCTTCACACAGTACGTAGCCAACCGTGCTAATTGGAGGTGCAGGTTGATCCCCAAATGCGGCAGTTGAAACAGTGGGCAATATTTGTACATCCCCCGCCTCTGTTCAGCCAGAAGTACAATTGGGCACACTCCACAGTTGATCGACAGGTTGCATTTGCAGGGTTAAATTGTCTTCCATGCAGTAAAATAGAAAACAGAGGATGGCAACCAAAACAGCATGTGAGGGAAATATGTAGAAAAAGGTTATTTTTTACATTTCAATCAATTCGTTTAAGCTCACTTGAATGGGTACAGCAAAACTGGTTCCTTTTTCAACGGTTTTATTTAACTTGAAAGCTGTGTCGTGGTCAAATCTTGTAATGTACATTTCGTCAACTTCCCGTTGTCCAATCAATCCCTAATTTTGCACACGTACTCAGTTCCGGTGACAATGCATGCCTGTATCAAAATCGCTGTCAATTAATCAATTAATTGGCTCCTTTTTAACATTTTGTATGGAAGCCTTATTATTTATATATATATTTGTGTAGGTCAAAAACGCTGCGGTCCCTACACTCTCGAATCGTCTCGCCCAAGAAGCAGGCGCCACGTGTCTCAGGCAGATTTATTTATAAAATAATCAATTAAATCAGGCAAGAGTTGATGTGGCAGCAGGCGCCGCATCATTGACGTACTTCTCGATGGTGAGTTAAACGAAATTGTGAAAAACAATTATTAAACTTCATTCCTCTGTTTGTATGTCGTCGTTAAATTATGTAATAAAAATATCGTCCTGTTCCCCGTGTGAAATCTAGTTATTAAACTTAATTCCTCTGTATGCCGTGATCTAATCTTGTAATCCAAATGTCGTCCAGTTCCCGTTGTCCAATCGATCCCAACTTTAGCACACATACTCAGATCCAGACACAATGCATGCCTGAATCAAAATCGGCATCAATGAATCAATTACTTGCCTTGTTTAAAGCAATTGATATTTTATTGGACGAGTGCTTTGCGAACAGGTTTTGTGAAAACAATATATTAATACCAACGTAGGAGTCGAGAGTTCGAAACTGGCCTGGAACATATTTTTTTGGTACAATTTCTTGTATTTTTCCTTACTTAAGGTCAACAGTCACATTCAATGCTTTGGTGTCTTTACAGAAGTTTATTATGATGTAGTGCATCTAAGGGGCCGTCCATAAATGACGTCACGCAATTTTGGACGATTTTTGACCCCCCCCCCCCTCGTCACACGGCGTCAAAAAAAGTCAGACCCCCCCTCAAATATGACGTCACAAAGCTCTGCCCCCCCCCCCTCCAAACCATATTTCCATTTTGAAAATAAAACATGCTTCAAATCGCTTTAAACTAGTGTCATTGTAGTACGTATTTAATGTGGCGCTGCACTCTGATGTTGTAGGAGAAAACACGTATTAAAAAGTTCAAAATGTATGCTTCTCCATTCTCCCACGGAGAAGCAAAATGCTCCTTCATGGAATAAATAAAAGGTGACCTTGGTAAATTTAAATAATCAAATAGTTAATAATGAAAATTAATCAAAATTAGTGTTGTTATAGCAATTCTATATTTATTTAAAATTGCGCATTTTGATGTGACGTCACATTTCTCAACCCCCCCCCCCCCCCCCCCAACATTTATGGACGGCCCCTAATGGGACAATGCATGGAAAGGGTCCGTGACGTCATTTTTGCACTAACCCCATTTAAAGCGAACTTTTAACATTAATATTGATGTTTTTTACATTTCCATTTTAAAATTAAGCTGGTTGTGATGGACAAATCGGTTGAGTGTTGCCCTTTTCAATACATTCTGCAATCAAATCTGTGAAGTCTGCACCAAACGCTGCTATCCAAATTTATATTTATAGAGTACGAGGTAATGAAAATGCATTGCACTATCTACCAACCGAATAGTCATCAAAGCAAACATTGCAAATGTGTTCACGTTGCAAGCCACACATCAGCAGTAACAATAGAGCTGCACCGCCAAAAGCTCACTGGAATATTTTGGATCCTGGTGGAATTTCAGATGTGATTCGAGTCTTACCACAGCCAGAACAACGCTATTATCAAGATTGATACCTTTTGTGAACATCATCAAATTCACTGGAGTATTCGGTCAATATGGACATCTTTGAAGTTAGTGACACACTTCCATGAGCAATGGCTAATACTGGAATGGTTGTCATCACAGAACATCTTGAAAATCTCAACATCACACGTACTCAACTGGCTAATTCGAAACAATCCACTTTATCGGGATGTAACAATCAATAAAGAAGCAAAAATCGCTGATGTACATTCATTTGCCATTCCTGCGCACCAACCAGTGGGGCAAAATCAGCCGCAAGAACCTGCAAATGCTTACATGCTAATCAATGAAAGATCTAGATTTGTTGTCGCTGCATGGCATAAAGCAAATGAAGATGTGTTAACATGGGCCAATGCAGGTGTTCAATGTTGTGCAATGGTGTTGGCAAATATTGTAAGAGCTGCTATACTGCCACCAAGCATATGGACCACAAACACATTGAACGTGGACTTGATTGCGGGTAATGAAATTTATGAAACCATTCGATTGGTCACACTTGCGAATTTAGGATATCCAATGACAGCTAACGGATATCTGGAAGTCAAACATTTCGATGCCATAAGTAACGACTTCATTATGTTCAAAAACTCATTCTCAATAGCCTATGATGAGGAAACACTACTCGTTGGAAGTCTACACGACTCAGACAATGAAGGCGATTCACAAGGAATCACTTTGGGCGATGCATTTAATGATTTGTTCATAAATCATCAGGCTGGCGTACTAATAACAGGATCGAAATCACTAGGATGGATGCATTACGATGACAAATACTACTTCACTTATTCACATTCATTTGGTCAGAAAGGTGCAATGGCAGGCAATGGCAGAGCATGCATAATTGAGTGCGACACAATTGAAGAACTTGAACGAATCTGCAGACAATCAACAGGATCAAGCATTGTTCAATTAACCATCAACTTCATAGATGTTCATCTGAAAAATGACATTGTCAATCCAGGAATGCTAGAACAAGAAGATTCATCACCACATCTGCGAGAGGCAATGCAAGAAACTATGGCAGCACAAGTGGAATCGATGCCTGTACAAACATCAGTCATGGCTTCCATAGATTGTGATCAGCCAAATGTGGAGGACGAATACGAAGTCTGTGATAATACTCACGAAATAAGGCCTAAAACAACCAACAACATTGCCAACAAAGCACATGATTTGAAAGTTGAAGAGTTTGCATGCTTCTACAATGGACTCAAAGACGTAAGACCTGTCAGAATCACTCCATTGGACTACTTTCAATTCAGAATTGTGGGTAGTGATACACCATTTCAACGAAACTACTACCTCTTCTACGCAATATCAATGTTCGAGTATTATCACATCCAATCTAACATCTCAGCTTGTGAAAAGAAGGTTCAAGGACAACATGGAAAAGTAGAAAATCGTCACCTCTACCTTAAGAACCTTCGAGGATCAGCTGCATATTGGCAAACAGTGCTGAATGAATTGATCGGACAAATATGATCAATAGGACCACCAACATACTTCGGGACATCTATTGCAATTATTTGAATTGGCTTGATATGCACAAGGCACTCTTAATAGCTGATGAAATGAACTCAACATATATGCCACGTAACGATTGATCGAACAGTATCCTGTCATAGTCACTCGACACTTCATGATTCGATTTAACGCACTTATGAAATTCTTGACAAATACTCATGAAGTGTTTGGTGGTCGATTGAAGGATTACTGGTGGTGAATCGAGTTCCAAAACCGTGGAAGGCCACATCTACACATGCTCGTGTGGATAGAAGATCATCCCTCATTCAATACACCTGAGGGAATCAACAAAATTGTTTAAGTGTGCACAGCAAAAAAGCCGGACGAAACTTCTGAGCTATATGAGCTTGTGAAAAAGTGTCAAGTTCACCATCATACAAACACATGCATGAAGAATGATGACTACTCATCAATAGCGTGCTGCTTCAAATTTCCACGACAAGTTTGTGCTGAAACCCGCATCGTCTCTTAAAACATCTGATGACTTAATTATCAATGGTGGTCGAATATGCTTGCTGAAACGAAGATACGAAGACTGATGGATTAACAATTACAATCCTACACTACTCAACCTCTGCAAAGGAATTATGGGCATCCAGCCATGCGGATCAAATGAGTCAATCGTGTACTACATTGCAATGTACATTGCAAAATCTGAACCTACAGAGCTTTCCCCAGGAATCAGACAAGCAATACAGAAAATTCGACTTGAAGAAAATTATGGGTCGTCCAAACTGTTCAAGATCTGCATGAGAATAATGAAGGAGCGACAGGTTTGAGCTAGTGAATGTGTATTCCGATTATGTCATCTCAAACTTCGAGCGAGTTCAAGAAAATGTGTCTTCCTCAATACTCGAAAACGCCAGCAGCCATGCAGAGTGCTGAGATTCAATGAACAAGGTCAAGCATCTGGACATTATGTAAACGCACAAGACGATATTCAATTGAATATCGATTAAGATGCACGTGAAGAGGTAGAAAACTCTGCAAGAAGAAGAAAGATCATCACGCTCACTGATAGAACACAAATACTGAAAATAACTGTTCCAGCAGTTGCTAGAGTGCCATAACTTGGGGTTGCAACAGATCATGATAACTACTATTCTAGCCTTCTGGTTCAATACAAACTACACGAAGTTAACAAGAGATATTTCAAGGATTTGATACTGCAAAGGAAGCATTTCTGGCAAATGAACAACAACTCAAACAGATGAGTGACCATATGCAAGTGCATTGTGAACGCGACGGACAACTTGAGAACGCATTAAATAAAGTTCATGCACTCAACAATCCAGAATAAGCTGTATCAGTTCAAATGGAAGATGAAGAAGAAGAGGTGGCAGATGTGCCAATGGATGAAAAAAAATTCCAATCGGCACGTACAGCAATGAATGTAGGACTACAGGAAATGTTTCGAATGGTCGCAAAAGGCGTTAACATACATTTGCATGAAGACCCTGAGAGTGACGACTCTCGTGAACACTTAAGAGTCTTCACCACTGGTCGAGCTGGAGTGGCCAAAACATTCCTACTGAAATTGTTGAAATATCAAATCAATCGTTGCTTTGCAAAGAAAGCTGTCATAGTCTGTGCGTTAACTGAAGTCGCTGCGCGCCTTATCGGTGGATCAACTATTCATTCCACAGTCAAATTGCCTGTTCAAAGATATGGTTGAAGCGCTACCATGTCACCATTAACCCAACATTACTTAAGAACCACGCGACTACAATGGAAGGACATTGAATGCATTATAATCGATGACATAACACATTCCTGCAGAGGGAGCTGGTAGGAACGTTGGGTTGCTCGGTCAATGGCCAGGGTCAACGGCGGCATGGTGTATTCCGCAAATATGCCCGACTGTGAGGGCGGGCACAAGCCGGCGTGACTAGGTTAAACGTTGAGTTTTATAAGGGCACCACAGGGTGACCAGCCCCTCCCCACCCAGCCTCACCCCTCCCACCCCCCACCCAGCCCCACCCTCCCCACCCAGCCCTTCCCCACCCTCCCCACCCAGCCCCTCCCCACCCTCCCCTCCCCACCCAGCCCCACCCTCCCCACCCACCCCCTCCCCACCCTCCCCTCCCCACCCAGCCCCTCCCTCCCCACCCAGCCCCTCCCTGCTCGACGGACGGACACAATAATCCCCTGTGGGCTGGTGTAACCAGGAGGTTCCTACCAGTATTAATGGTCTCATATCAGATGCTATGCATGATTGATATGCATCTTTGACAGCTGAAGAATATTTATGATCAATTTTTCGGTGGTATCAATGTCCTGTTCTTTGGCGATTTGATGCAGCTTCCTCTAGTTAGACAACAAAACACAACTGTTATTCCTATATATGGCCAGCCAGAACATCTACAACCAGCCACTCATCGATGTAGATTATTCACACTGAGTGAGCTTAAAGCAAATATGAGACAGCAAGGTGATAATACGTTCATCACTGTATTGAATGCACTGCGAGTTGGAGAAATGAGACCTGAGCATTTTGCAGTATTGGAAAGCAGACGTCTTCAACAACCAATTGGAGAGTTTGCCATAGATAGAGCTCTGCAAATCTATGCAACGAAGAATCTAGTTTATGCTCATAATGAAGCAATGCTTCAATACTTCAGAGCTCTTAAGACCCCTATGTACACAGCAACAGCAGAAGAAAAATTAGTGGATGCCGCAAGAAATGTTGAAAATATCAAAATAAACACAATCATTCCAAAGGACATCAATAAGACTGGAGGCTTGCCACGTGAATTGCTAATATTTATAGGAGCCAAAGTCATGTTAAGATCCAATATTGATGTCTCGAAAGGACTTGTAAATGGTGCTGTTGGATATATCATAAAAATCACTTGCCCTATTCCTAGTCGTGCACAATTGCACGAAAGACAAACACCTGAAATAGTTGCAGTAGACTTTGGAAAGAACGACACACCAAATTAAGCCGAAATAAGTTCAGTTCCTGCTACTCGTGGCTATAGTACAGCTGAACGAAGAATGCTGCTACTAATTCTATCATGGCCATCGACACTGCACAAAATGCAAGGATGTCCAGTGGATCATGCAGTCGTGTACTTGGGATCAAAGCTCTTCGAAGCAGGTCATGCATATGTTGCCTTAAGTTGTGTTCGCTTGCTGGATGGACTTCCAATTGAAGATTTGGACAACCTAGAACTAACCAGAAAGACACCATGCTATAATGAAGCGTTACCAAAAATTGATAACATTAAAAATCATCAACTAAGTTTAAAAAAATCGATTGTGTCTCAACATCTTATACACACAAATAGGGTTAAGTACATTGCAAACAACATCAAGGCAATGTATCCAGTTAAGAAGTGCTCTCGGATCGCACTATAAAAGGTAAGGTCCACAAAAGAAGTAAACGTAGTCTTAGACTGAGTATTTTTTGCAAGTATTTCTAAAAAGTATCAAACAATATTCCATGTGAAAAAATCATTGTTAAAATTAAGACTAAAATTTTAAAAATAAACTCCATAAAAAACATTTTAAAAAAATAACGGTTTTATTTTAAAGTGCACTCAATAGTTAAAAATAACTTTTTTTCAGCCATCATCAGCTGACCAGAATATTTTTTTACATTTGTAACTAAAAAATAAAACCGTGGGGCGCTCCTTTAATATCACTATTATCCTAATCGATGACCAAGAATGGCACCTGTGGCGTCCCCTCACAACCATTTATGGCCTTCGGCCAGAAAAGTCACAAAAAAAAATTCACACGAACGACGCATTCACGCAAGCACCCGATGCTCCGTTTTGAAGTTTTTAAATGAAACATCTTTCAATTGTTTTATGTTTGAATTGATAATTGTATTTCTTCATTAAAAGCTTATATCATTTTACATCTAGAAGACTTCATTGAAACGACATTTCGTGTGAATTTTCTCTCGTTGTTAAGTAGATAACCTTGCTGGGGGTTCGGTTCGATGCGGACTTTGACCTGTTTGGGATTGCGGGATCAAGATACAGTGAGGGAAAAAAGTATCTGATCCCCTGCTGATTTTGTACGTTTGCCCAGTGACAAATAAATGATCGGTCTATAATTTTAATGGTAGGTTTATTTGAACAGTGAGAGACAGAATAACAACAACAAAATCCAGAAAAACGCATGTCAAAAATGTTAAAAATTGATTTGCATTTTAATGAGGGAAATAAGTATTTGACCCCCTCTCAATCAGAAAGATTTCTGGCTCGCAGGTGTCTTTTATACAGGTAATGAGCTGAAATTAGGAACAGACTCTTAAAGGGAGTGCTCCTAATATCAGCTTGTTACCTGTATAAAAGACACCTGTTCACAGAAGAAATACATCAATCAGATTCCAAACTCTCCACCATGGCCAAGACCAAAGAGCTCTCCAAGTATGTCAGGGACAAGATTGTAGACCTATACAAGACTGGAATGGGCTACAAGACCATCGCCAAGCAGCTTGGTGAGAAGGTGACAACAGTTGGTGCGATTATTCGCAAATGGAAGAAACACAAAATACTGTCAATCTCCCTCGGCCTGGGGCTCCATGCAAGATCTCACCTCGTGGAGTTGCAATGATCATGAAAACGGTGAGGAATCAGCCCAGAACTACACGTGAGGATCTTGTCAATGATCTCAAGGCAGCTGGGACCATAGTCACCAAGAAAACAGTTGGTAACACACTACGCCATGAAGGACTGAAATCCTGCAGCGCCCGCAAGGCCCCCCTGCTCAAGAAAGCACATATACATGCCCGTCTGAAGTTTGCCAATGAACATCTGAATGATTCAGAGGACAACTGGGTGAAAGTGTTGTGGTCAGATGAGACCAAAATGGAGCTCTTTGGCATCAACTCAACTCGCCGTGTTTGGAGGAGGAGGAATGTTGCCTATGACCCCAAGAACACCATCCCCACCGTCAAACATGGAGGTGGATACATTATGCTTTGGGGGTGTTTTTCTGCTAAGGGGACAGGACAACTTCACCGCATCAAAGGGACGATGGACGGGGCCATGTACCGTCAAATCTTGGGTGAAAACCTCCTTCCCTCAACCAGGGCATTGAAAATGGGTCGTGGATAGGTATTCCAGCATGACAATGCCCCAAAACACACGGCCAAGGCAACAAAGGAGCGGCTCAAGAAGAAGCACATTAAGGTCCTGGAGTGGCCTAGCCAGTCTCCAGACCTTAATCCCATAGACAATCTGTGGAGGGAGCTGAAGGTTCGAGTTGCCAAACGTCAGCCTCGAAAAATTAATGACTTGGAGAAGATCTGCAAAGAGGAGTGGGACAAAATCCCTCCTGCGATGTGTGCAAACCTGGTGGCCAACTACAAGAAACGTCAGACCTCTGTAATTTCCAACAAGGGTTTTGCCACCAAGTACTAAGTCGTGTTTTGCAGAGGGGTCAAATACTTATTTCCCTCATTAAAATGCCAATCGAGTCATAAAAATTTTTGACATGCGTTTTTCTGGATTTTGTTGTTATTCTGTATCTCACTGTTCAAATAAACCTACCATTAAAATTATAGACTGATCATTTCTTTGTCAGTGTGCAAACGTACAAAATCAGCAGTGGATCAAATACTTTTTTCCCTCACTGTAAGGCGACATAGAGCTGGCCGTGCGAGAAGACCGCCATCTGCAGATCGATTCCAACGTAATCGAACATCTGTCCATGCGCCTCCATCGTTCATGCATGAAAACCCCTGCATGAAAACGACTGAAAGTGCAACGTTCATCACAGATAGATAAAGTTGTGCGCTTACATAAGAGTTTTAATCCCGTAATACATGGCATTATGAGAAATATGTTTTTGTGTATAGTTTTATTTACATGTTTTTCTCAGTAAAGTACACCAATGGCTATGTGGCATTTCAAAGTTTATGCAATAATATATACAACATCTGTAAATGCAAAAGCTTTTATTAATTCAGTTCTACATCAGGAAGATGTTCTGCGTGATGCATTGCTCCGTGGAAGTAAGTAGCACTTCCTTATATTAAAAGCACCCTATGGTCTAAAGCTTAACGATTTACTGTATACCAAGGAAAGTTGTAAGAGCTATTGATTTCTGAAGCCAATGTACACATTACCATAATTATTTAATGACCTCAGATTTTATTTTTTAAACATTCCAGAGCTAAAATGAAAAGAAGGGATCTTGATGTTTGGTCTGAACATTCAGTCATCCAAGTTATTACAAATCAAAGCATAGATACAGTAGAATATATGGAGATAATTTCTTTATAACATTTGAAAGCTATATTCTTTGGGTATTTCGATAAAGTCACGTAGATATAAAAAGGAATAATAATATAATGTTGCGATCGCAACGCAAGCAATCGACATCAGGTGAAAAAATAGCGAGAAAGCTGCTAAGGCAGGATGTTATAAAGGTTTGAGATGGGTATAGCCCAAGGGTCATAAGCGAAGTGGGCGGAGCTAGTGAAGAAATTTGCATGTAAATGTAAGATAGGAGAGAGCTGGGCAACCTCCACAACGACGATGCTGCAGGGGTGGCCATTGTATTGTGTATAAGCGAAGTGGGCGGAGCTAGTGATCAAATCTGCATGTAAATGTAAGATCAGAGAGAGCTGGGCAACCTTCACGACGATGAAGCTGTAGGGATGGCCATTGTATTATGTATAAGCGAAGTGGGCCCGGCCAGTGATGAATTTTGCATGTAAATGTAAAATCGGAGAGAGCTGGGCAACCTCCACGACGACGAAGCTGCGGAGGTGGCCCTTGTATTGTGAGAGATAGCATGTCAATATAAGATTGTAGAGCCACCGCCACATCAATGTAAACGAGCAGCGGTGGCTGTGTTAGTGAGACATTTAACTTGTTAATGTAAAGGCATTTAACCTGTTAATGTCACACCAGAGAGTCGAAAATAACTACTAAACATCACAGCCAGTTATGACTTAACCTGGTTAATAACGTCCTTCCAATGATCGCTGAGTTTGTACCCATCTTCTCGATTCAAATTGTGTCTGTGTTTATATATCTGGATGGCTTCATGAACGAATCTTTGCTGATAGCCAGTGGGTTTGCAGAGTACCTTCGTCTTGGAAAAATAAATTTCGTGTGTGCCTACAGCATTAAAACAATGATCAGCCACGGCTGAGGTATTGGTCCTACCATGTTTCAGATCTACCTTATGCTCACGAACACGGTCCGAGACATGTCGCTTAGTTTCCCCAATGTAACCACTGCCACAGACACAGCTTAGTTTGTGGACGCTGGGGTATGGCATGTCAGGGATCACATCCTTCACAGATGGGATCAGATCACAAATTGAATGTACTGTGTTGAATCGAACCTGGATCTTGTGTTTGCTCATGATCTCCTAAATATTTTCGGTGACCCCTGCTATGCATGGCAAGGTGATGGTTTTAATTGGTTCCTCAAATGGTTCTTTCCAAATGGTTGGGGTGATAGCTTTACGGATTGTGTAGTCTGAATATCCATTCATCTTGAGGGCTTGGTGTACGTGTTCTAGTTCACTGGCTAGGTGGTGATGGTCAGAAATACATCGAGCTCTATGGTGTAGAGTTTTGATGAGGGAATTCTTCTGGGATGGATGGTGGTGGGAGTCAGGTTTTAGGTAAGCATCCAAATGGGTGGCTTTCCTCTAGAGAGAGTGTCCCATTGAGCCATCTGGTCTCTTTTCGATTAAAACATCCAAGAATGGTAACTTGCCATCCTTTTCCACCTCCATGGTAAATTTGATGGCTGGGTGTATGGAATTGATGTGGTTGAAGAATTGGTCCAGAGCTGGTAGGCCATGTGGCCAGATGACGAACGTGTCATCTACGTGCCTCTTCCAAAATGAAGGATGTAGGGTGGATGCCTGGATGGCATATGTCTCAATTTTTTCCATGAAAATATTGTCTACAACTCGAGATAAGGGAGAACCCATTGGGGTACCTTCAACTTGTTTGTAGAATGTTCCATTCCAGGTGAAGTAAGTGTTGGTGAGCCAGTGAGTGGTCGAGAGTCATGACAAAGTGGCATGAAGGCATCAACCACGGAAATGGAGTGACGAAATCTGCTCATGTGCAGGAGCTGGATGGATTGTGACCATGAGGGATGGCGATGACTCTGGGAGACCTTCACACAGCAGCGCATAGATCATGGATGATGATGGCAACTACAGTGAGGGAAAAAAGTATTTGATCCCCTGCTGATGTTTATCGTTTGCCCACTGACAAAGAAATGATCAGTCTATAATTTTAATGTTAGGTTTATTTGAACAGTGAGAGACAGAATAACAACAAACAAATCCAGAAAAACGCATGTCAAAATTGTTATAAATTGATTTGCATTTTAATGAGGTGTAGTGGTGATACGCGCTGGGTGTGTACGTCATGTGCCAGCGCGTATGTACGTGTGTGTGTGGTGACGCGCGCTGACGGGGAGGAGCAGGCGTCAGTGCGCGGGTGGGGGAAGTGCTGCTGATTGGCTGTGTGCCGGTGACGCGCTGAGAGGGAGTGATCGGGTGGCAGCGCGGTGTGATTGGTCGGGGAGTGGAAACACGCGCTGAGCGGAACCGGATCGTAGAGATAGCGCGTGGGGATTGGGTAACTGAGGAGCGGTGCCGACGTTGAGGTCCGCATCCGCTCCGTCTCCCGGGAAGAAGAGGTATATAAGGTGATGCACAGAGGAGCAGGGGGCAGAAGTGGGACCATCTAAGAATGAAGACGAAGGTGCAGAGATAGAGCCCGGAGAGGAGAGAAATGGAGAGTAGAGGAGAGTAAGGTATAAGTGTGTAGCCAGAGAGAGAGAACGGTCTACACGAGCTGAGTAATGTATAGTGTGTAGCCAGAGAGAGAGAACGGTCTACACGAGCTGAGTAATGTATAGTGTGTAGCCAGAGAGAGAGAACGGTCTACACGAGCTGAGTGATGTATAGTGTGTAGCCAGAGAGAGAGAAAGGTCTACACGAGCCGAGTATGCATACGGTGTAGCCAGAGAGAGAGAAAGGTCTACACGAGCCGAGTATGCATACGGTGTAGCCAGAGAGAGAGATGCAAAGTCTACACGAGGCGAGTGGAGAGTGTAGCAGAGGCGCAGAGTCTACACGAGACGAGAGAAGAGTGTAGCCGAGGCGCGGAGTCTACACGAGGCACAGAGAGCCAGCAGCACAGAATCTAAGAGAGTCAAGAGAAGCGTAGGGTGGAGAGAAGAGGTCACGAGTTGTACCGTTGTATGGTGACCGCATTGTGAAGAAGAGAGGCCACGCGTTGTATCATTACAAGTCAAGATTTAATAAAAGAAGTGTGTTCCCGTCAAGGAGTTTCCTGCCGTCATTTTCCAATACTTCATCTGGCGTCAGAAGTGAAACGGGCTTCCAAGCATGGAGACAAGGAAGACCCGTAGGACCCACGGGATTGACCGCGAGGAAAACCTGGACGACTCGGGGCCGCTGGTGGCGGGGGGTGAGGAGGAGGACTTGCCCACGCTACAGGATCCGTCGACGGCGCCGGCCGAGCGACCGGGGACCGACGCCGGGCTTCGTGAGGCGCACTCCCGACTGGCGGAGCTGCTGCTCGCCGCCGCGTCCATCTTGGCGGAGATCAGCTCGTCGGGAGGAGCGGGGACGGTGGGGGACATTTTACAAGGTCGCCCCGCAGATTCCCGCCAAAACGAATGGGGGATTCCCGCCATTGCGCCTGGGCCTACTTTTGGCGGGAACGGCGAGCGCCACGTGGTGGTGGGTTCCCAAGCGCGCGCATCGACGTCATCAGCGCGCGAGGGGGTCCGCCATTTTACGTCTGCCGCTGGAGCCGCCATCTTACACACCGACGGAGAGGCGGAGAGGAACCACGAGGCGGATGACTTCATTTTTCAGCAGCGTCTGCCCACGTTGTCAGCCTTCAAGGCGGAAGGCGGAGACTGGGGCAAATTTCAGCGAAGGTTTTTGGCGCATCAAGAGATGTCAGCGTGGTCCGATGCTACGGCGCTGCGGGCGTTGCCTGCCCTGCTGGACGACGACGCGCTCGCGGCCTTCAGGTCTGCACGGAAGTCGGACCGCTCCACGCTGAAGGATGCGCTGGGTTTGTTGGCCAGGGTCTACGGACCTCCCTCGGCGTGCCGCCATCATTTCTACGCAAGACGGAAAGCGGCCACGGAGACCGCGCTGGCCTATCACACGGCGTTGCTGGCTCTTGCTGATGCTGCGTTCCCTCGGATGGACGAGGAGGGCCAAGACGCGATGGTTTTGGAGCAGCTGCTTAAGTTGGCGCAGGACCTGGGGGTCCCTATCAACACAGCTGACGAGATTGATATTTCTTCTTTGAGAGTCGCCACGAGTATTCAAGCGCACGAGGCCCTACAACGGAAACAAGGAGTTGGTTGCAACGCTGCTGTCGTCGCAGCTCCGGGTTCGGTGGTCACCGAACCCCAAGTCGTCAGCCCACGAGAGGAGGCGTTCGCCACGGGACGACCAGGGGACTGGAGGCCGGGGGCTCGGTCGCCTCTGCGATCGGGCCGAAAGTCGGAGCAACCAAGATCTACTCCGACCCTCGTCACGTGCTATAACTGCGGCCTCCGGGGCCACGTGGCGTCCGGGTGCCGCGCTCCGCGTCAGCGCGCCATGGGTGCTCGGCTGGACGACGACCGAGATCCCAAGTCATCTCTACAATCCCCGGCAAGTCGCGGCACCTCACACGCTCGGCCTGTTTATTCGGCACACATGGGACGCCGCGTTGCGGCGGAGGAGGGCCGGTTAAGGTTCGGGGATTCGGTTCGGCGAGGGGGGTTCGGCCGGGACCAGGGAGACATTGAATGGGCGGAATTGGGGCATAGAATTGTGGCTGCTTCGGCGGGTTCGTCCGTTGTTACGGGATCTATTGATGGGGTCGAGATTAGGGTGTTAGTGGACACGGGGGCATCGGCAACTATTATATCGGACCTCATTTATGATATTCTCCCAGTCCAATGTCGTCCGCTGCTTCCAGTGGATGTGCCATTTTACGCCGCTAATGGGGGATCGTTGGGCATTATCGGTCAGATTAGGGCGTCCATTTGCATTGGAAATATCAAATTGTCGGGACCCGTTTTCGTTTCGTCTTCTTTGGCGGTTCCGTGTCTTTTGGGCACTGATTTTTTGGCTAAAATGCCCATTAAAATTCTTATCGATCAACGATGCATTGAACTGCCATCGGGTCGCCGGATTGCATTTTTGACGAGCCCTACTGACATTCGGACGGCGTGCGCTACGATACAAGCGGTGGCGACACAGACCGTGCATGTGCCCCCGGGTTCACAGATGTTGATTCCCCTCCGGTTGCGGAAACCATGGGTGAGGGAGGCTTCGGAACAAAGTATGCTTTTGGGTCCTTCTAACAAGGCTGTCGGGGGTCTTGATTTATCGGTGGCTCACACTTTGGTGCGGGCTGACAGGGATCCGTTTGTGATGGTTTTGAACGCGGGGTCGCGGCCAGCTGTCATTCCACAGGGCACCGTGCTGGCTCACGCGGCGCGGGTCCCTGTGGATGATGGGTTGGTTGCGCAGGTGGGCTCGAGCCCCGCGCGGAACGTTGAGCCAAGGGAAGACCTTGAGTGGGTCCATTCGCTATGCGCCGCCTCGGACGATTTGTCGGCGGCGCAGTTGGGTGCGCTGCGCGAGTTGCTCATAGAATTCTCTGATGTGTTCAGTAAACATGAGTATGACATTGGGTGCACGGATTTGTTGCACCACCACATTGAAACGGGCGATGCGGCGCCGGTCAAGCTAAATCCCTTCCGACTGAGTCCCGTGGAGAAGGAACATGTTCAGTCGGCTGTTAACGAAATGCTAGAAGCCGATATTATTTCGCCCTCCTCTAGCCCGTGGGGAGCGCCTATTGTGCTGGTTAAGAAGCAGGACGGGTCCCTGCGATTCTGCGTTGATTTCCGTCGCCTGAATAAGATCTCTGTGGCTGACGCGTATCCGCTCCCCAGGATGGATGAGTCCCTCGATGCATTGTCTGGTGCGCGATATTTTTCGACTCTTGATTTGTTATCGGGGTTTTGGCAGTTGCCGCTCGACGAAGAGTCGAAACCTAAGACAGCATTTCGGACTCTAGGGGGGCTGTTCCAGTTTAACCGGTTACCCATGGGACTTCACTCCTCTCCAGCGACGTTTCAGCGACTTATGGAGTTGGTCTTGTCGGGCTTGCAGTGGGATACATGCTTGATTTATATGGACGATGTCATTGTTTTCAGTAAAACGTTTGAAGAACACCTCCATCGATTGAGAGGGGTGTTCTTGCGAATGCGATCGGCTAAGCTGAAATTTAAACCGGCCAAATGTCACCTCCTTCGGAAGTCGGTTAGATACTTGGGTCACATTGTCGATTCTTCGGGGATCTCCACCGATCCCGCGAAGACGGATTGTGTCGGTTCGTGGCCGACACCTACGTCCGTTTCCGACGTGCGTAGTTTCATCAGGTTTGCTTCTTATTATCGGTGGTTCGTTGCGCACTTCGCCACTATTGCAAAACCCTTGCACGCTCTAACGGCGAAGGGAGTGAAGTTCAAATGGGGACCGGAGGAGGAGGCCGCGTTTCGCTCCCTCCGGGACGCCTTGGTGGGTGCCCCACCCTTGTGTTATCCCGATTTTGCGAGTCCCTTTTTGCTGGACACGGATGCTAGCAACACGGGCATTGGGGGGGTGCTATCCCAAGTCGTTGGGGGTGTCGAAAGAGTTGTCGCCTACGGTAGTAGGGTGTTGTCTCCGGCGGAGCAGCGCTACTGCGTCACCCGTCGCGAGCTGCTTGCCATTGTCTTTTTTGTGCAGCAGTTTAGGCCATATCTCTATGGTCGTCACTTTACGGTCCGAACGGACCACGCGGCGCTACAGTATTCATTGAGGGTCGCCCAACCCTCGGGCCAGTTGTCACGTTGGTTGGAAGTCCTCCAGGACTATCAGTTTACGACTACGTACCGTAAGGGGTTGCGACACACAAATGCCGATTGCTTGTCGCGGTTGTTGCCTTGTGATGAATGCGCGTGTTTGTCGGGATCGGCGCGCTGTAAACCGACGCTTGCGGGGGAGATGGGGGCACTGGCTGCGACAGCGGGCGCACCGATCGTGGATGATTCCACTGCCTCTCAGGGTCGGGACTCGCTGCTCTCGTTGTCGCTCAGCGAATGGGGCCGTCTCCAGATGGCGGACAGCTCGCTGCTAGCATTGCGCCGCAAGGTTGGGGGTCCCGAGGGGGACCAGGAGCGTACCGGCTCCTATGTACTTGAGCAGGGCATGTTATTGAGATGGGACAGTTTGTCCCGGCGGAACGCACTCGTGGTGCCTTCCGCTGTAAGGGGGAGGGTTGTCTTGGCGGCACACGAACGCCTCTTGCACTTGGGAGTTAACAAGACGCTTGCCCTGCTTCAGCGTGACTATTACTGGCCGGGAATGGGAAGTGATGTGGTAAATATTCTGAAGGGGTGCGTTGAGTGCGCCAGGCGTAAACCACCGCCCGTGGCAGCTAATCCACCGCTGCAATCTATTCAGGTCTCGCGTACTAACGAGCTCGTTGCACTCGATATTTTGGGGCCCTTCCCAGTCACGCCGAGAGGGAATAAATATTTGTTAGTGGGGGTCGAATACTTTACCCGATGGCCTATGGCGTGGCCTCTCGCTAACCAGTCGGCAGCGGCTGTGACGGACGCCTTCGTCCAGGGCTATGTCCTGGACAAGGGGGCTCCCGAACGCCTGCTGACCGACCAAGGTAAAAAATTTTCGAGTAAATTGTTGCAAGAGGTGTGCGATCTGTTGGGTACCAAGAAGGTGCGTACCTCCCCGTACCACCCGCAGACAGACGGGATGGTGGAGAGACTCCACAAAACTTTGACTTCCATGCTGTGCCAGCAGGTGTGCGAGGCACATGTAGATTGGGACCTGCAGGTCCCGGGAGTCCTTGCCGCGTATAGAATGGCCCCCCATGCAGCTACGGGGTTTTCCCCATTCTATTTGATGTACGGTCGGGAAGCTGACCCGCCAATGGAAACGCAACTTGGCCTGTCCGCTCCACGAACTAATTCTAAATTGGCAGAACATATTAAGTTTAATATTCACAAGCTGACAGAGGCGAGGGAGGCCGCACGGCTTAATTCGCGGGCTCGCCAAATTGCAAATGAACGGTTGCGGGCACGGAAGGTGTCCGGGCACGATTGGAAACCAGGTGACAGGGCCTGGCTGCATTGCCCTCAGGCACCCTTGGCTACGTCGCCTAAATTGTTGAGACCGTGGAGGGGACCCATGGAGGTCGTGCGCGTTGCACGACCCCAGTGCGTTCAGATAAAGTGGGGAAAGCGCCGTTGGTACGTTCACCCTTCCCGACTGAAACCGTTCTCGCCTCCATATGGCCTCCCCTTGTGTCGTCATGGCCGAGCGTGTGACGTGACCGGCGACCCACAGGGGGAAATGTCTCTGCCTGATCCACGCGTATTTTCGCCTGATCTGCTCCCAGGTGTCTCGGATCTGACAGCTGCCGACCACCGGCGACCGGATCTCCGCGGCGGGGCCGGCCCTTTCAGGCCCGTTCCGCGCCGTCTGGAGCAGCCGGAACCGTCGGACGGTCGTCAGTGTCCCGCCCCATACGACGGACCAGCCAGACGGACTCGCGCCAAGTCGTGCTACTTTGCGCGACCCGCCTCGTGAGGAGTCGGGGCTGTTGGTGCGCCTCGTCACTGCGTGTAGTCGCAGGGGCGCGGGGCGCGTTCGTTTTCTGGAATTTGCTTGTATTGTGTTGTTGTTGACTTTTCGTGTTCCTTGTCAATTTGTACATAGTTGTTCTTGTTGTTGTTGTTCTTGTTGTTATGTTACGGGGCACACTGGGGGGTTACGGGGTTTTTTTTGGTTGGTTGTCATCTTATCGTAGCGGTTGGTTGTTGTTAGCAGCCGGGCCGGCTGCGAGCTATGTGGGAGGGGGTGATGTAGTGGTGATACGCGCTGGGTGTGTACGTCATGTGCCAGCGCGTATGTACGTGTGTGTGTGGTGACGCGCGCTGACGGGGAGGAGCAGGCGTCAGTGCGCGGGTGGGGGTAGTGCTGCTGATTGGCTGTGTGCCGGTGACGCGCTGAGAGGGAGTGATCGGGTGGCAGCGCGGTGTGATTGGTCGGGGAGTGGAAACACGCGCTGAGCGGAACCGGATCGTAGAGATAGCGCGTGGGGATTGGGTAACTGAGGAGCGGTGCCGACGTTGAGGTCCGCATCCGCTCCGTCTCCCGGGAAGAAGAGGTATATAAGGTGATGCACAGAGGAGCAGGGGGCAGAAGTGGAACCATCTAAGAATGAAGACGAAGGTGCAGAGATAGAGCCCGGAGAGGAGAGAAATGGAGAGTAGAGGAGAGTAAGGTATAAGTGTGTAGCCAGAGAGAGAGAACGGTCTACACGAGCTGAGTAATGTATAGTGTGTAGCCAGAGAGAGAGAACGGTCTACACGAGCTGAGTAATGTATAGTGTGTAGCCAGAGAGAGAGAACGGTCTACACGAGCTGAGTGATGTATAGTGTGTAGCCAGAGAGAGAGAAAGGTCTACACGAGCCGAGTATGCATACGGTGTAGCCAGAGAGAGAGAAAGGTCTACACGAGCCGAGTATGCATACGGTGTAGCCAGAGAGAGAGATGCAAAGTCTACACGAGGCGAGTGGAGAGTGTAGCAGAGGCGCAGAGTCTACACGAGACGAGAGAAGAGTGTAGCCGAGGCGCGGAGTCTACACGAGGCACAGAGAGCCAGCAGCACAGAATCTAAGAGAGTCAAGAGAAGCGTAGGGTGGAGAGAAGAGGTCACGAGTTGTACCGTTGTATGGTGACCGCATTGTGAAGAAGAGAGGCCACGCGTTGTATCGTTACAAGTCAAGATTTAATAAAAGAAGTGTGTTCCCGTCAAGGAGTTTCCTGCCGTCATTTTCCAATACTTCAGAGGGAAATAAGTATTTGACCCCCTCTCAATCAGAAAGATTTCTGGCTCCCAGGTGTCTTTTATACAGGTAACGAGCTGAGATTAGGAGCACACTCTTAAAGGGAGTGCTCCTAATCTCAGCTTGTTACCTGTGTAATAAAGGACTCGATCCTGGGTCTGTCTCCGTTGTCCTTTATTCGGGTTCTTACACTTTTCCCACACGGCCCTCGCTCAGAGCTCTCCCCTTGGCAGCTCCATAGCTGCTCTCGCTCCCGTAGCCTCCACACCTCTGCAGCTCCGCTGCAGATCCCCTGTGCAGTCCTCCGGCTGCCCTCACCGCTGGCCGACGGTGCCAAGTCTTACTCCCCCGTGTGTGTGGCGATCTCGCCACTCCACGACTTCCGCCCTGCGTGGCCTCACTCTAACTCTGTCTCCCACACTCTCTCGTCTCTTCCGGTATCTCTCCCTTAAGACCTCACCCCTCTCTCACACGTCACCTAACTCCTCCCCCCCATGACGTCATATCCGCGAAGCCGATTATGCTCGCATTACACCTGTATAAAAGACACCTGCTCACAGAAGAAATCAATCATTCATATTCCAAACTCTCCACCTTGGCCAAGACCAAAGAGATCTCCAAGGATGTCAGGGACAAGATTTTAGACCTACACAAGGCTGGAATGGGCTACAAGACCATCGCCAAGCAGCTTGATGAGAAGGTGACAATAGTTGGTGTGATTATTCGCAAATGGAAGACACACAAAATAACTGTCAATCTCCCTCAGCCTGGGGCTCCATGCAATATCTCACCTCGTGGAGTTGCAATGATCATGAAAACGGTGAGGAATCAGCCCAGAACTACACGGGAGGATCTTGTCAATGATCTCAAGGCAGCTGGGACCATAGTCACCAAGAAAACAGTTGGTAACACACTACGCCGTGAAGGACTGAAATCCTGCAGCGCCCGCAAGGTCCCCCTGCTCAAGAAAGCACATATACATGCCCGTCTGAAGTTTGCCAATGAACATCTGAATGATTCATAGGACAACTGGGTGAAAGTGTTGTGGTCAGATGAGACCAAAATGGAGCTCTTTGGCATCAACTCAACTCGCGGTGTTTGGAGGAGGAGGAACGCTGCCTATGACCCCAAGAACACCATCCCCACCGTCAAACATGGAGGTGGAAACATGCTTTGGGGGTGTTTTTCTGCTAAGGGGACTGGACAACTTCACCGCATCAAAGGAACGATGGACGGGGCCATGTACCGTCAAATCTTGGGTGAAAACCTCCTTCTCTCAGCCAGGGCATTGAAAATGGATCATGGATGGGTATTCCAGCATGACAATGCCCCAAAACACACGGGCAAGGCAACAAAGGAGTGGCTCAAGAAGAAGCACATTAAGGTCCTGGAGTAGCCTAGCCAGTCTCCAGACCTTAATCCCATAGAAAATCTGTGGAGGGAGCTGAATGTTCGAGTTGCCAAACGTCAGCCTCGAAACCTTAATGACTTGGAGAAAATCTGCAAAGAGGAGTGGGACAAAATCCCTCCTGAGATGTGTGCAAACCTGGTGGCCAACTACAAGAAACGTCTGACCTCTGTGATTGCCAACAAGGGTTTTGCCACCGAGTACTAAGTCATGTTTTGCAGAGGGGTCAAATACTTATTTCCCTCATTAAAATGCAAATCAATTTATAACATTTTTGACATGCGTTTTTCTGGATTTTATTGTTGTTATTCTGTCTCTCACTGTTCAAATAAACCTACCATTAAAATTATAGACTGATCATTTCTTTGTCAGTGGGCAAATGTACAAAATCAGCAGGGAATCAAATACTTTTTCCCCTCACTGTATCTAGTCCAGTTGTAGTATATGCATCAGACCATTACTAAATACAAAGTAGATTACAATAACTCCTGCATACACCAAAATGCCACTTAACATGTACATTTCTTGCAGTTGGCTGAACAACACCATTCCTTTAATAAGTTTTGAAAATGTTATGATTGGAAAGTGTGTCCTTTGTGTGGACGTGATTAGGAAAACTGGCAGTAATGCTGCTTGAAAGATGAGGCATGCATGAAAACGAATGCACGTTTAAAACTCAAACATTCAACATTTAACTTGAGTTGAACCAAATGCCAGACGCAAGATGGGACAATGCTGGTTACTTATTGACAATTATCCATCATAGAGGGTTTTTGTGTTAGATTATTACGGTTAATATTGGTCTCAAAAGCCTACGTGTTAAACGTATTTACAATTGCTTAAAATATGTGCGTTTAAGAACATCCTAATGTTTTTCATGGGTTTTTCCAAGGAGGAAATGCATGCACTCTTCAATACATTACAGTAATACAATATACGCTATTGTTCATACATGAGTACACTGTGTTTTCAACAATTATTTATTTAAATGTATCTATACATGTGTCCCTCGCATTGTAAACGTGTTCTATTCTCCGGTAATGATGGACTTTGGAAAAATCATAAGGTAGGCAAACATAATGACAATAGCCACCTTAATATCATAATGTGCTTTTTAAAGTTTCAGACCACTGTATGTGATCGATAATGCTTACATTTATCTGCTACGTCAACCGCTCATGAAGAAATAACAAAAAAAACCTCAACACATTCATCAGTATGTCTGCTCTAAAATTAAACATATATGAGGGGTGACGTTTTGGGCAATGGCCCTTCCTCACAGCAGATCATTGTGTTTGGCCAGTTGCTTGTAATGGCACATTTATGTCATATAATTAACCAACCTATGTAACAGATGTTACAAATATTACCATTTTATGTTTTCAAAGTAGACGTTCAATTGCGTGAAAATATAACATTCAACAAAGCACAATCGTGTGTGATGTGCTCACAAACAGCCATTCACACTATTTGTTTTGCTTTGATTTAGCTTGGACCATTTAATGACCCATGGGGTTTTACGTGGAACTTTACATTCAAGGCATACATCGTATGTTTTCATTAATGAGGATAATATTTTCCCAAAAAATCTGAAATGTAGTTCAGGTGACATGCTGCACAAGAGCTCACTATGACTTACAAAGTGTTCCGTTGAGGTGCAGGCCAAGCTCAGATGTCGTGGCAAAAGCCACGAGCGACCAATCGACCGCACCTACGTCAACAACTCTTGCCCCAGAAGCGAGCCTCCAGTCTTTACTATAAACACTATATATTAATATAAACACTAAACTGTGCCATGGAGGCAAAATATTCACGCATACATTTATAAACACCCAATTCTATAAATTCATAGTAATCTCGCTTTTATATTTAAGGAGAATAATTCACTTATGAAACATAATGATTGTATGTGTAAATGTTGCTTTGGTAAAATTCATAACTGTCCACGATTATGTAAAAAAGACACGTAAAACGTAAATGTGTTTAAAGTCAGCATATTGGAGAGGAATAATTTCGGATGTCATTTTTTTATGTAGCTTACCAAAATTTAAAATACAGTACCAATGAAAACTATTAAAAAAATATTATGGTCATAACATTCTAACAGTTTTCAAATATAATATTTTATGATAATTTAATACAAAAATTTTTCCATTCGGAAGCTTATTTACTCGTTAACATGTATGTTTTATTAGTTTGTTTGGAGACCATATGAGGCAATTTTCCAGAATTACTGGGGAGGGCCCAGCATTGTGCAGCACTAGTTTTCAATACATATATTATGTTGTGCTGCAAAAGACAAGCTGGTTAAAAAATACAAATCTGTTCAGCAAGTTAAATTAGCACCTTATTTATTTAGGAATTATAACAACAAACATGACCAACAGCTACGCCCAGTTTTTCCTATGTTTTCATCCCGTGATGGTAATATATGTTAACAACAAGGATATCAGAACATCTTTGTAAAAAGCATCACGCAAAAGCTCAGGAGGGCAGTCTCTGCTGCGTGCTTTTCTTTGGAACCGTTGCAATGACACTTCCAATGCACCCATAAATGAACCTTATCTATAGCTTGCTCTATATACAGATCGATGAGCATACAAAATATATGCATTTTATATTGTGGTGTTGTAAAAATGCACTGTACATTACCATATCAAAATACCTTAATAGTAAAAAAGAGATAAGGGTGCAGTCCTGCAATTGCCTCCTTACGCTGCTGTTTGGAAGAAGGGCCTCCACTAGAGGGAACTCTCGAGTCTCGCGAAAGGGTATTTTGCCCTAATTTATGCTGGCAAGATGTATTTTAAAAGGTGAGAGTACCCACACTTCTTTACCTGCCAATGGACTGTGGTATAGTGGTATACTCATAATGTGCACTGTTTGGTAGACAGGAGCGGAGGGATTTTAGAAACTTCTCCCATTAGTTCAACTGCCCCGAAGGGAGATCGAACTGGCCATTTTTTATTGTGAGTCCAGTGTACTAACCATCCCTTAATACTGTTCGTGTTGTAAACATGCTGTATACTGTAAATAACAACACTGATACATTAACACATTCCTGCGGAGGGAGCTGGTAGGAACGTTGGGTTGCTTGGTCAATGGCCATGGTCAACGGCGGCGTGGTGTATTCCGCAAATATGCCCGACTGTGAGGGCGGGCACAAGCCGGCGTGAGTAGGTTAAACGTTGAGTTTTATAAGGGCACCACGTGGTGACCAGCCCCTCCCCACCCAGCCCCACCCCTCCCACCCCCCACCCAGCCCCACCTTCCCCACTCAGCCCCTCCCCACCCTCCCCTCCCCACCCAGCCCCTCTCCACCCTCCCCACCCAGACCCTCTCCATCCAGCCCCACCCCTCCCATTTTTGGATCCACGACGGGCGGACAGACACAATAATCCCCTGTGGGCTGGTGTAACCAGGAGGTTCCTACCAGTATTAGTAATTTAATTAATGTTTCAGCATTATTGGATAGTACTGTAATGTCAAAGATATGTCTGTAGAGTTAATGCTATGAACAGTAATTATAGTTACTCGTGAAGATCTGAAATGCTTCGTAATTCATCAGTAACATTTATCTTGGCTCGAGTGATATTTCCCCTGCGACTGCTAGAGTGTGTCTCTATTGAATGTGGGCCAATATCATGACTGGGACCACACTATGCACATAGCATCATCCAACCAACCTGTTAAAATATTTTTGATAAACAAATATTTATTACAAAAAAATGTAGCATTAAAATTGATCACATGTCATATACAGTACATATAGTTAGATATCCGCATTTGCATAAAATTAAGATTGTTTTAACGTAATTTGAATGTGCACATGTATGTATGTTTAACTTCTTTTGCATCGTATGTGGCCAATCGTGCTAATCGGAGGTGTTGGGGAAGGAAAACAAACTATTGTACACATAAGAAAGCAGTTCTAAAGAAATGCTTTTCATATAGGTTTAAAAGTGCAAAGCACTAGTTGCTCCAGTTGTATGATCTACTGTTGTGGGGTAGGTGGGGGCAGTAGGGCAGTGGATATCACATGGCACTGTGAATGGATATCACATTGGATATCACACCGCACTATGAATAGATATGACTATGCATATCACACCGCACTATGAATGGATATCACAATGGATATCACACTGCACTGTGAATGGATATCACAATTTATATAACACCGTACTATGAATGGATATCACAATGGATATCTCACGGCACTATGAATTTGGTGGCATAACTTCGTTTTCTAAGTTAGTTTTCTGGCCATGGTGAGTAACATCAGATCCAGACTTGTGCCCCACTTTAATTAACCCGCTGGCTATCTTTATCCATAATTTGATATAATACTTTATTGTGAATACATGTGCTCAAGTAACCCACCATATAAGGATGTTTAAATGTTTGTTTTTATTTAATACCAATGAAAGGTACTTCATACTGTCTGGTATTGAATCCGAATCTTTATTCAGAATCTTTATTTATCCTGGAGAAATCCTATGAGATATGAAGCTCTTTTTCACAGATGTCCAGTTAAGGGTGGGTCAAAAGTTATTACAACAAACAATACAAAACGATTGGAGCGCAAAGTATAGGAAAGGCAATCAAATCACTAAACTAAATACTAAAATAGATACGAATATAAATGCAAATGGACTACTCTTTTCACACTTGGAGAGATGTACTATGTATAGTTAAACCCACATTAAGAAAATTATCAGACTGTCATTGTCAGGGTTTCAACCTGTGATAATATTGGTGCACCATCAACAGTATATTATCCAATGAAAATAACGAACATGCTGTCTCGTAAATATACTCTTATATAAGCGCGCAACTTTATTTATCTGTGATGAATGCTCTGCAGCAACTGCCCGATGACGGATGGCGGTTGGTGGCGGTGCAGCTCGAGCTCCTGCGGGTGGTGGTCACGCAACTAATTACGCTTATGAACGTGACTACAGCGACGGGTCCAGTCGCATGGACCTCGCCGGAGAGAGCAGAAAGAGCGCTGGCAACCAACATTCCCGCAAATATGTGTGGCGATCGCCATTATGCGCAGCGTCGAGGACATGTGGCTGGTGGCTGCCATTACACGCAGCGTGGGAGAAACGAGGCTGGGGGCCGCCATTTTACGACTCGAGCGGAAATCAGCAGATGTGACGTCAGCTCCAGCAACACGTGGGAAAGGGGCCGACCGGCCCCAGCTGTCTGGCACTTCGAAGCGGCTTTTCGGTCGGTGGACTGGACCGAGGAGGAGACCTTGGGAGCCCTGCCGACGGCACTAGACAACGACGCCCTTATGGTATTCCCTCGATGAAAGCTCCAACGTCCTCCACTCTGGCGATGGCCGCATCCCAGCCCCAACAGGCGAGTTGCGACATACCAGACACCCGGCCCATATCACCATCTCAGACATCTGGGTTTCCTTGGGTCATTTCCATTCCGCATCTCGCCGATAGTGCTGCCAGATGGCAAGGCCTAGTCTAAAAGGGGTGGCCTAGCTCAGGCACACAGTGGAAGAAGTTGGCACGCTGGGCAATCACGGCCACAGCAGGTTCCTTGGCGGTGGCGGGTTGCATCCATGGTATTGAAGTACGTGTCCTATTGGGCACAGATGCTTCCGCAACCATTATCTCGGATGTGATTTGTAATTGTTGCCGTTGAGGGACCAGTGTGTTAAGCCGGTGGTGAATGCGTGCGTCATGGCGAACGGTGGGAGCATTGGTGTTGTAGGTCAGATAGAGGCCCGCGTCGAGATTGGCAAGATCGAAGTGGCTGGCCCTATTTTGATCTCGAGGACACTGGCGGTACCCTGCCTCTTAGGCATGGATTTTTTTTAGTAGGATGCCCTTAAAGATCTTGATTGATCAGGACTGCGTGGAGATGCCGTCGGGCCGTTGACTGTTTTTTTTGCAGTCTCCACACAAACGTACGATAGAGAGTGTCATGGTCCCAGCCCTGGCAAGGGATTCCGTGGAAATCCCGCTGGGCTCGCAAATGTTGGTGCCATTACGCTATCGCAAACAATTGCAAATTGCGGACCTGGAGGCAAATGTCATCTTGACTCTGTCTGGCCTGGCGCTGGTCAGCACGCAAACAGTCCTTCGCCTGAACCAAGAGACATTTTTTGCAAGCGCTTAATGCGGCACCGGGAACAGCTGTGGTTCAAGCGGGTACAGTGCTGGCTCACGCGACGGCTGCGTGTTGCGAGGGTATTGGGATTGCGCCCGCCGAGATTGAGGGTGTGGTGGATCAAGGTGTTGAATCGAACGGGACGTGGGCAGAGTCGTTGTGTCAGGAAAACCCACTGTTGTCGCCAGTGCAGTAGAGAGAGTTACGGTCACTGCTGCTGGAGTTTTCAGATGTGTTCAGCAAGAGCAAGTTTGAAATCGGCTTAACTTCCCTGTTACAACACCACATTGATACGGGTGGGGCTGCCCCGATTTGTCAAATCTCGTATCGTTTGAGCCCACGGGATAACGAGCATGTGCAGCAGGCGGTGGAGGAAATGTCCGCCGATATCATTCTCCTTCTACCAGCCCGTGGGGAGCACCTGTGGTGCTGGTTAATAAGCGTGATGGCAGTTTGAGGTTCTCTGTGGATTTTCGCAATTTGAATAAAGTCTTGGTAGCCGATGCGTATCCACTCCTGTGAATGGATGACTCCCTGGATGCGTTGTCCAGTGTGCATTTTTTTCCAACCCTGGACTTGTTGTCGGGGTTTTGGCAACTCCCCCTCGAGGAGTCGTCTAAACCTAAAACGGCATTCCGTATGCCCCAGGGGCTGTTCCAGTTTAATTGCCTCCCAATGGGTTTGCACTCGGTACTGGCCACTTTCTAACAGCTCATGGAATTAGTCCTAGCTGGCCTGCAGTGGGACTCCTGCCTCATCTATTTAGATGATATTATTGGGTTCAGTCGCACCTTCGAAGAGCATGTCCAGCGATTGTGATCCGTGTTCTCCAGGATGCGCTCAGCAAATCTTAAGCTGAAGCCCGCTAAATGTAATTTTCTGCAAACCTCTGTGTTACTTGGGTCACATCATTAGTTCAAACGGAATAGCCATGGACCCCGACAAAGTGGCGTGCGTGCGAGAGTGGCCGACCCCGAAGACTATGGGTGAGGTGCGCAGTTTTGTTGGGTTTGCGTCGTATTTCCGACGATTTGTGCCAAAGTTCGCCATGGTGGCTAAGCCTCTCCACGCCCTGACTGCCAAGAACCAGAAATTCAAGTGGGGGGTAGAGGAGGCTGCATTCATAGCCCTTCGTGATCGCCTTCCCAACGCGCCTCCCCTTGACTATCCGAATTTCTCCCTGCCGTTTATTCTGGACACAGACGCTAGCGACACAGGCATAGGAGCTGTCCTATCCCAGGTTAAAAACGGAGTTGAGAGGGTAGTTGCATATGGCAACCGTGTCCTGTCTACTGCGGAACAGCGGTATACTGTCACCCACAGGGACTCTTGGCCATGGTGTACGTTGTACAATACTACAGGCCTTATCTCTACAGCAGGGATTTTATTGTTCGCACAAATCACGCAGTCCATCAGTACTCCTTGCAAGTTGACCAACCTTCTGGCCAGCTTCCACGCTGCCTGTAAATACTTTAGGAGTACTTGTTCTGAGTGGTATACCAAATAGGGGTGTGACATTGCAATGCGGATGCGTTGTCCTCTCTGTCCCCGGTGGAGCATTGTGCGTCTTTGTTGGACGTGGGCCGCTGTAAACCACCGGTGATGGGGTCACCGAACGTCATAGCGGTGCTCGATAAGGGGGAGCCCACCAAGGCAGTGGCATGGGAAGACAGCACTTTGAATCTCAGTGTCCCGGATTAACGAGTTGGTCGCGCTCGACATTCTGGGATCCTTCCCGGCCATGCAAACACTGGCAGAGCCAGTGGGGGGGTGGCACGTGATTTAGTAATAAATCGGCATTTTGTGACCCCCACTGCCACTGTGTAGCATATTATTACGTGCCAGGGACTCTATGAGATGATAGGACAATCGTCTGAGTCCATAATTGGCATAAAGTAACGGCAAAGCAGTTATAAGTGACTCACAAAATTGTGCGCTGTTGCGTATACAGTACACGACTTCCCTGAAGGCATACCTTCAGCGAGCCGCGATGCCGATCACACATGGTTCGAATTCTATCCTCGATCGATGGCTGCGCCATCGCCGCACATGTGTCGAATAAAAAGCAAGGGACAAGTCCTTACTTACTAACAACTATAATTTTTCATTGCTGGAGGGGTTGCCCCCCCTACCAGAAAACCTGGCTCCACCATTGCATGCAGAGAAGGAATATATTTTTCCTGGTAGGGGTGGAATATTTCTCTCGGTGGCTGATGGCCTTGCCATTGCCGATGCGTTTTTGCATGGCTACGTAATGGAAAAGGGGGCCTCCGAGCAGCTTCTCATGGATAAGGGCCGGAATTTCTCATCATAGCTGCTCCGCAAAGTGTGCAACGTGCTGGGCACTAAGAAAATTAGAACGTCACTATACCATCCCCAAACGGACGGTATGGTGGAACGCATACACAGAACCCTAACATCTATGCTCTGTCAGAAGGTTAGTCCTGGTCAAATCGATTGGGATTTGCATGTTCCAGGGATCTTGGCAGTGTACTGGATGGCCCCCCACGCTTCCACAGGATTTTCCTCATTTTTCCTCATGTACGGGAGGGAGAATGAACCCCCCTATGGAGGTTCAATTGGACATGTCGGGGGGTAGGGGAAAAATGACCTTACCCACGTCCCTGCAAGTTACGCTAAATCGCATGTTGGCAGCATGCGACGTGATCAAAGTAATTACCGCCAGAGCACAGGCAGCTAATGAAAAGAACGTGGGGCAGCATGACCACGTGCTTCCATGGGTTATAGGGAACCAGGCATGGTTGCACTGCCTGCAGGTACCGCTGGGAACCTCCCCTAAATTGCATCGGCCATTGCATGGTCCCGTGGAGGTAGTGGAGGTCAAACGGCCACAGTGCGTGCGTATACAGGTGGGCCGTCGCCGTTGGTTTGTCCATCCATCACGGTTGAAACCATACATTCCTCCCCGAACTGACAACTCATCTCCAAGCACTGTATGGCCGATGTCTGATGTGTCCAACGAGCCGGGGGATTTGGCCATGGAGAGTGTGCGTCAGAAGGATTGTGTTGTGCCACCCACAGTTCCCAAGCCCCTGAATGCCGGGGAGTCACGAGATCCCGCCGCATGCGAGGGACCGCCGGCTACAACCTGGCCCACGTCATCTAAGGAGTCAGGGGAGGAGCTGACCTCTTTTGGGCTTTTATGCAAGTCCACATCGCCCGGAAAGAAGATTAAGTTCGCCCCCAAGGATGGACCGGCGTCAAGACCCAGTCGAAATGTGCTATATTCTGCTAATAGGAATCTCCCTGTATGTGTGTGAGGGGTGTGTTGGGATTAGGTTGCGCGTGGCACGCGTTGGAGAAATTGTTTTTCTCTCCCTATCTCTCCCTCTACCTTACCGGTTTGTGAATGTTGGGATTCATAAAAAAAAAAACTTTGGCTGCCTTTTTCAATTGCAGAATTGTTCCACCCTAAAAGAGTGTTATTATCATTAAGGATTTTATAGTGTTCTCGGTTGTGGAATTATTGTGCCTGAATTGTATACATTTCGTTGGTATTAGCCGGGACGGCTATCTTTTAAACATGGGGGGGGGGGGGGGGGGTGATGTAGTGACAGGGTGCCATCTGTTGACCATGGAGGCTAACTACGGGTAGGGGTGCGCTATACAACGGCCAACCATAAGGGGGGGAGGGGGGCTTAACTGGGCCAAGGGTCAAGGCGGGGATCAATCCGAAAGCTACTAGAACCAGCAGGAGAGTTCCAGAAGTGGGGCGTGGCCAGAGACGGGGCTTGGTCATGCTGGGGGATATATAAGGGAGAGGCAACTGGGGATTCGGGGCTGTCGTGGGGGTTTGGGTCCTGGCTGCCGTCGCTGTCTTTGCTGCCATCTCTTCATCATCGTCGCCGCTGCATAGCCGATCTACTGTATTAGTTCTCATCATTGTCATCGCTATATAGTCAGACAGCTATATAGTTGTACGTCGCCGATGTGGCTGTATGGGTGGCGCAGCTATACGTAGCCCAGTGTGTATGTTACTCAGTGACCCTGTCCATAAAATGTCGAGAAATAAACAAGGAACCCTCTACAAGTATTGCCTATACATAACCATTACAAATCATTTAACACAGTGTAACTTTTGTGTCAACATAATTCCAAATAGGTTTATGTGATGCACACATAGTACTAGATTAAAGGTCCAAAATATAATTTCTTAATCACTCATTCCCGGAATTTACTTGGGAGAGAGGCCAAGGGAGCAAGATTCCTTTTTATACATGCCCCTATGTCATCGTTTGCTTAAGCCTAAACTAGCTGGGTTTTATTTGCTCGATATAGTCCTGCGAATCATACGGCATACACTTAAACTCTCTATTGATATAAGCTCCTGTAAGAAATGATGGGCTATGCAAATAATTGTTTTGTGTTGATTACAAAATGAGCATGCTTTGAAATGTATTCAGTGCATACTTAAATGGAAATAGTAATTTATTATGGTAGTTACCGCTCTCACAATGTGATGCCAAGTCAATCATTAAGTTTTGCCCGCTGCTTTGGTTGTTTTTTTTCTCCAATGTCTGATGCACTCAAGCATAGGGGCTTAGTTTCCATCACGGCAAATTTAAGAGATAAGATGTGACGTTGCAGCTGCTTTCAAGCTATGCTTCTGAGGGGTTAAGAAAAGCTCTCAGAAAAATTGGATTCCAAATAAAGAAGCAGCACAGCCCGCATCGGCGAATAAGTGGCCCCACTGTGTGCGACTGGAAAGCAAGCCATGTTCCTGTCACGGATCACGCGGTGTGCGTCTAATACATGGCTGTTTGGAAATGTCAGCATAGAAACCGAGGTGTGCTGTTAAGCGATGCCTTTCTTTAAATATTTTAACACACATAGCACTCGGTAGCATCATCCTGATGAATGCACGTGTATTTAAACAGTGTAAAATAGTTTGGGTGAGTAAAGTAGAGCCAGATTATCATGCTGTTGTCACTGCAAAGCACAGAAAGTGAGACCGCATTTGCTTAAGTTAAAATACATGCATGGGTATAGATGTGTGTCTATAGGTGTATGTATGTGCTCACTAAAAGCACTTGCCCCAACAGTCTTTTAAAGGCTTTACGGGGAATTTTTGTCTTTGCGTGTATATATGTCCGCATGTATGTATCTGGGGGCGGTAGTGCAGTGGTTAGTTCGCTGCTAACCCGATTACCCGAGTTCGATTCCCGCTCATGGCCACCACCAGAGATGATCATCTTAATGGAGCAATGAGATCAGCTTATGCGCAATAGTTAGATGGATTGTTGCATCCAAACACCATTGATGGTGATAACGTGGAGAGGCATTCATCCAGCAGGGAAATGATCAAGACTGTTGGTGATGAAGTTCATGATGTATGTTTCAATCAACACAAATATTTGTAAAACCACACAATACATATATTTAAAAAAACACAAGTGTATTAATCTATTTAATAACACATTTTTCCATCCATGTCATAAAACGTATTTTTTTACCACGTACATCTAATATAAGAATACATTTACAAATAAACTGGTTATTATCAATGCACAAAGTAAGCACACAATCCCAAGTAAGCCAGGGCAGTGGCTGCATATCTGTTTGTGCGTGGTTACGTGGATGGCTGACGTGTGGTTGCAATTTTTCCGATACCGGAGCCTCTGTTCCCCCGCTGGCTATCGGGTAGGATGACACGCGGCAGACTATTAATACGCTTGCATTTGTTGATCCCTAATGCTGCAAATTTGGCAAAACATATCAGCCCGATAAACACACTCAAAAATCGTAAGCAGAAAGCAAACGTAACATTTTTTTATTCCATGAAAGAAATCAGTAATCGAGTTTTTTTAGTAGTTTTATAACCAGATAAGACAAAGCAGCAGTGTAGTTTAATAACACCAGACATCAATCACTATCTTTCAGTTGTTTGTGGCAAGGTTTCACACACTATAAAATATGCCACGGACAAAACTGCGCTCTAAAAAGCAAATCTTTGGATCAACAATTTGTGTTTAGTTGTGACTGCATAACTAAATATGACCAATAATGTAGCTGTATATATACAATATATTTATTAAGTTATTTTACTAGCATTTTATTGTTCAAAACCTGTTACATTTATTATATGGATAGAATTAATTACTTCGTCGAGTTTTATGTTGTTATACAAATTCAAACGCTGCACTGTGCTCATTGATGTCTTTATCTTTAGTGTTAAAATTCATAAGGCCTGCACCATTTACAAAGTATGTCGCTGTAAATATGAGATGGGGCTTATATTAAACAAATATATCCGCTGCCACCTCTCAGTATGTTGCAGTCTGTGCACATTTCTTCTCTATAATTTCAGGTTCACAAGCATGCCAGCCCATGATATTGGCCCACGATCATAAAAGCACTGAGGTAAAGCTGGGGAGATAGTCTATTACCCCCATTACTTTTACTGCAATTCCCAGCAGAGTGGAAAGAAATTATGCACGTGACAGAGTTACAGGAAAACAAATGTCCACTGGCGTTCCACCCCACACATGAAAGGCAGCATCTTACTCTCTTGAGGTGTATTACCTTCACTGGTCCATTTCCTCAGCTCTTGAGGTGACTTTTGTGAGTAAGAAGATCAATACTGGCAGACATCATGGCCCTATTAGAGACTATAAATAATCCACTTTTGCCACGAGGGGCCAGTGTGCTGTCTGCATTGAATAATAATGATAACAAACAACAAAACGTTTAAGTTAGCATTTCGTATGTGGTGCTGATGGAACTTTACCCACAATTTTTTTTACCAACGGTTGATCAAGCAGTGTGTGTGTGTGTGTATATGTGCGCACCAGTTCAAATATGTGTGTTCTGAGGTGCTGACCTGTTGACCTGGCCATGTGTAAGCACTCTCACTACTACAAACAATGTTATAGATTTGTATTCAGCAGTCGATAATTTATTCATTTATTGTAAAAAAGGTACTCGAAGCTTAATTGTAAACAAGCATTATCTCATGCACCATTAACAGAATTCAGTGAATGTCAGCAATCTTGAAATCTACCAATTACAGAACATGTTTAAATTCGTTCATAAGTGAATATGATTTGCAACTGGGCATAACGCCTTGACAATTTTCTAAACGTTTCCTGTAAATCTTAGATGGTGATTTTTTTTCCAGCATTAACACGTGTAATCACCTCTCCAGTTGAAGTGTTTATGTACTATGTGCAGTGCAGTGTTATTTGATGACCCTGAGCCAGTCGTGGAAAGTAGTGTACCCTATTAGAATATTAGATACTATATCATTATCATCATGAACAGCAACAGTTCTGATCAATGCATTGCTGGATGAAGTTTTCCCTAAGTCGTGGCTATTTCCAGCAATCCCGCAATGTAACAATCCACCAACACCTTTACACGAGCTAATTTCATCCCTCCATCTCCATGGCAGACATCAACCCGGACAGATTCTAATCTTTTTATTTCACTTTGTGACTATTCTTGACCATCAGCCATCCTCCCTTTTAGCGAACTGTCCTGCCCAATTCCACTTTCTGTAACAGTTTGAATTATATCTTGAATCTGCATATGTTATTTTTACATACTGTTTATACAGCAATGCTTTCCCAATGTAAGATATATGTTGGGCAGTGTGGTAGGAGGCAGTTCAAGTAGGTTATTGATATATCTGCAGAGTTTCAGTGTAAATGTGGTGTTGTTATTTTCCATCGCCTTTGGCTTCTGTCCCACACCCATTTTTATGAATAGGTTCTTCAAAGATCCCAAGCTAAATTCTGATTGACATTCTTGAGAACCTTTGAGCCTTTCTTTGGTAAACAAATTATTATTATTATTATATGATGTTTATTTCAGTCTGTTGAAAGACATGATGATAAAATGCCATAGTTATTTTTAATCCCTATTTGAACATGTAACGAATGTGTGTAACATAAGAGTGGCTGTTGCTCAGTGCATTCACCATAACTCGAGTCCTTGTGGAATTTTAACAGTATGTTTCAACTTGAGCTGTTGGATATACATTGATGTTAACACTATTGCTTCATATTAACACTTAAAAAGCTTAGGCATACATGTTGGATGCTTGGTTACAATGTGATGTGAAGAAAATGATGTGATAATATGTTTTGTTCTTCTTTGTAATGCTATGCCTCCATTGCTATGTTATTACATATGATTTGTATATGCCATATAAAAAGTACATCGAGGGCCAACTATCCACGTAAACTTTATTTTGTGTGATCATTCCAAACCCGTGAAAGTGACAGTCAATCCTGTACACTTCTGATGATGAGATGTCATGAAAACGCCTCTGTTTCATTTCATGTTGTTTCTTCATATGGACCAACATATCCTCATTCGCTGTATAAACCCAAATTAGATCATTGTGGCCAAAATGTGCTGAACTTTGATATCATTGAAGGCGAGCTAACAATAGAAAACAAAAGGTATTTGGAAGGCACTGCTAGCAGGTGTTCTTGCAGTCTCGTAAGAAACTCATGGAATAGTATTACACTTGAGACATTCACAATAAATGATAATGCATTGCATTCGCTTTTGATTGATATAACAATGTACAGATGATCTATTTGTGAATCATTCCATGACTTAAATAAAAATTCACAAAGAGCAATGTTCTGCATTCAGTGAACATTAAAAAGCAACTGTTTGGTTGTCAGCAGTCCTTCCCTGTGTGACAGCTAAAATAATTGTAAGGGAAAACACTCAACGTGCGCTACTGCCCACTGTGGCCTCGTGAATCAGTATGACTTTCATTTGCCCTACCTCACAAGAACACAGTGCTGAGTTTACAGTGGCTGTTGGATATTTAGTGATTTGTATTGTACACAGAGCTATCTGATGGTCTGAACACTTGCTGCGCTATGAAAAATACATTTTGACGAAATCAGTTGTTTTGGTTCTGTTACTAACAAAAAATCTAATTGGTTGAAATAAATCTGTTTCCGATTAATTGGATTCTGTTCGCATTATTTCGTTCTTCATGAGATGTTTCATTATGTCCTAGAACATAAAAAGACATCCTCATCTTTTTCATCCCTCCTCATGTCGTCAAACCACATTGTATGTATGTTGAACTTTTCGCGCCGTATGTAGCTAACCGTGCTAATCGGAGGTGCATCAGAGCAGGATGGAGGGCCTTTTGAAACTGACATTGATAATGAAAAGCAATAGCATTGGGCCGAAAGTGCATATTATGGATTATAAATATGGACAGTGACAACAAATTGGAACAAAAGCTGAAAAGTGCACAAACAAGCACACGGAGATCTATATTTGTAATTACACTGAAAAAATAACACATGGATCAGATAATACAAATTAGAGACATCATATTGCTCGTGCAGAATGAAAAATAAGTGGGCTAGGGCAGAACCCATCGCTGGGATGATAGTTGGACAAGAAATGCCAGCCAAAGGAGTGAACATACCCAAAAAGGTAACCAGTTCTGAGATGAGCTCATGTGCAGGAGCAAAATGGAAGGTGGCATGACATAGCCGTGAGGGATTACGGTGACATTGGGAGGCCTTCATCCAGCAGTGGATAGACCAATGCCGATGGTGATCTGTTATAGCTGAGAATTGTATTAACATCAGCATTTTTAACTGATCCATGAAACCACCGATAAATATAACATTTTTAAACGTATTTTATTACAAACAGGAAATTTTACACCGAAAATGTTAACAATGATTTTAATACCATTTGACGTTACATTTGAAACAAAGCTCAAATCTAAACTTAGTCTGAGGTAACATACAGCATAGGCAGAGGTTTAGTTGAGAGGACAAAACATCAATATATATGTAATAGCAAAACATAATAATGACTTGGGTTGTCCTGTTTTTTTCAAGAAATTCTACAGGGTGCTGCTCGGTTAATGGAGTGCATTTGTTGTATTCACCACGTTTTGTGGGCATAAGCATGAAACAGAGTAACACGTGTAGTGACACAGCGCCAACTGCTGTACAGCAGCAGCAACTGCAGGTGGACACTTAGCACACACGCCATTGAGCATATACAAGGGTGTGCTGGCAGGGCGGAGGAACTGGGGCAAGGGTGATGGTAGACCTCATAGGGAGGCCCCTGGAACCCTCTGGTGGGTTCGAAAAGGGAGGCGCGGCTAGGGCGGAGCCAAGCTGCGCTAAGCAGCGGAGAGCTCCGGGCTGCCGGTTCTGGGAGTGGACTCGTTTCGTCGTCGCTGTCGTCATCGCCGCCTTTGTCGCTGCCGCTGTCGCCTGATCATTGCGCGGCCGAACAGTAGTTGGCTGTCTCGGTCGATGCCGTCGGTGCAACCCGGACATGGTCGTGTCTGGGCTAGGTCATACGGCAGTGTGGTCGTGAGAGAGGAGGCCGGAGTTGGTGGCATGAAATTAATAAAAGAGAGACAGTGTCTTCTGCGACTACCTCTTCTCGAACTGAGTGTGTGCGCCGCATGCCACACACACACATACGCCTCGAGGGAGAAGAAGAGAGCTACTACACTACACATATTAGGGATTCTTCCTGTACCAAGAGATCAGTTGCACTAAATCTGTAAAATTAAAACTAAACAATGCAACGAAACTATTTAAATTTTACCAGGTTATGCCCACTGATTAGCACGGTTGGCTATGTATGGTGCGAAAGTAGTTCAACATGCAGATGTTGTGACATTGGGGATGTCACTGTATAGTGCCGGCCCTAGAGGGCCATGGCGTGCGATGTACTTACATCCTGGACGGCTTCGTGTGTGTTGCAGAGTGATGCCGGCTCTAGCAGAGCACGGCGTGCGATGCACTGTCATCGCGTACACCCCATTGGTGGGTATAGTACCAGCCCTAGCAGGGGCTTGGTGAGCATAGTGTGCAGTACGGGCTCCCACTAGGTGACTAGAGGGAGCGGGAGAGTGTCAGCCCAGGGACAGGGTTGCCCCGGGCCATGGCACTCTGGTTGACCCCGTAGGCACGTGATCCGGAGTGTCCATTGGGAGGCCCCCAGGTGGGGGGGCTAAGGTGTGATCATGTGTCCGGGGGAGCTCTCGAGAGGGATCGAGAGAGAGCTGGAAAGCTCTCGAAGGTGGGCGGGGCCAAGGGCGGAGCCAGCCCGGCCCATCTTCGAGAATATAAGGTGGATCCCTGGGAGGGATCGGGGTTGCTACGTTCTGTAAGTTGGAAGATCCACGTTCTACATCTGAAGAGGCACCAACACGTGGACCGGACCAAAGTTCGGGTCCGGACCCGAGTTCGGGTCCGGTCCATCGTAGCCTAACTCCTGTATGGTAGTGTAGTTAGCTGGGTGGTCACCACCCTAGGCTGTATCTAGTAAAGGGGCAGCTACCCCTTTTGTATATACGTGTAGTGGGTTCAAGGAGAGTGGAGATGGCTTGTCGAGGCAACACGTTTATTTACGATAACGGTAACAGCAATAGTAACGGTCCCTAACACAAATGGGTAACGGCTCCTTTACCTGCTTCCTGGGGAGGTACGCCCTCCGGACGAGCGTGCCCTATCACTGGGACCACGGGCTCTCTCTCCTCCGGTTAAGGGTGACCTAGGCGAGGCTACACTGACCCGACCCAGCCAAGGCACAGGTCTCGACCACTGGCCCTCTCGGTCCCGGCCCTTACAATGACGTTGGGCCCCGGGGGTTCCCAGGTTCTCACCACTGGCCCACTCAGTCCCGGCCCTTAGAAGGGCAGCGGGTCTGGGGGTTCCCAGGGTCCTTGGCTAGCTGGTCTTCAGGCTTCGGTCTTTGGACTGGCCCCGGACTCGTCCAGAGGTCCGGCTTTTATACACCTCCCCAGGGGGCTACGCCTCCCTTCCAGAAAGTTCCGGGGGGGGGGGGGGGGGTCTCGGAGGGTGTGTGTTATAGGGTGTGTGCGCTGCATGGTGTGTTCTAGAGAGTGTGTGCACTACAGGGTGTGTGCTAAAGGGTGTGCGTATTAGAGAGTGTATACGATGCAGGGTGTGTGCACTGCAGAGTGTGTGTGCTGGAAGGTGTGTGCACTGCAGGGTTTGTGCATTGTAGGGTGTGTGCGCTGCAGGGTGTGTGTGCTGCTGGATGTGTCCGCTGGAGGGTGTGAGCTACATGGTGTGTGTCCTGCACGGTGTGTTTCTGGACCATTATCTCTTTTGCTGCAGCTTTTTTGGGGGTAATACAGACATCATATAAAATAGTGGTAAGTCTGCCAGTATTCTCGTCAATTGTCCATTAATCAATTATCAAAGCAGAAATATCATTGCATGATTTAATTAACCGATAAATTAATGCAAAAGTACTGTAAAATATATTCAAATTTGAATGCAGATTTATTTAACAAAGCATATATCCTATCATAATACTGTGTAAAATAATGATTGATGTGGAATAGTTTCTGCAATATGTGATATTTTGAATATTTACGATGAAAACCCATATTTAATTAAATTCATAATTTTGTCATTTAAAAAATCCCCCAAGGGAGCTCTCTGATGTGTTTATGGGTTGTACCACGTGTTGTTTGGCGTGATGTCCAACGTTTTGCTTCATGTCCTGGGAGCTGCTTCAGGAAATACATTTATCAGGGATAGTTTCCTGCAATGATCCTTCACCAAAAATATGTATCTTCGCTCGCCCCAGCGAGATATGTGGTCATCCGTGTAATTTTATATTGTTAAACCTCATTTCTATTTTCTCGAGACCCCATTTTTTTGACAATACTTATCTCATTATATCTTCCATATAGATGTTAAACCATACTTTTTATGCCAAAGAATGTGATTGTGTGGAATACTAGAATTAATGGTAGGTAAACCATGAAAAAAAATGGGTTCTCTGATCGAGCAGGCTAGGTAGGTAAGTCGGCTCGCTAGCTCCCTTCAATAAAGGAGCCACACCCTTTCACCTGGGCCAATCTCAAAACCAACTGTGATGACAGGGGTCATCGCAAAAAAAATATTAAACTATCCCTGGCATTGATCAACTTCAGAGTCATGTGTTTCTTTTATTGAAAAAAAAAATCACAGAGGAAAATTACAAAAATATGAGATTCGTACACTGAAATAACTAACCTACTCCATGCCTGCATATATTTTTGTTTATTTCTTTTTCAAGATCACTTCCCTTCAGCTAGAGATGCAGAGGGGACCGGGGAAAGGAGCGGTATAGCCTGAGCCCACCGACGCCTCGTGGCTTATCAAGTGTGGGGACACTGATTGACGTTTTGCTGTAGATCCCAAAACACTAAATGAGCCGTTGCTGTACCATCACGCCTGCATGCGAATAGCCTTGGAAAGGTAACATCGGTGTCAAGTCCGCCCCATAGGTTTGCCCTGGGAAGCCAGTCCGAGCCTGCGAACCCGATTCATGAAGCAAACTGCCTCTCTACTCAGTGGTAATGGGAACGCGACATGGCCTGCAGATGGTGTCTCATGAATTTCAGTCAGCGTTATAAGTGTCCACATTTGTTCGGATGCCTCCAGTACTCGGGCCTTGAAATAAAGTTCTGAAGTGATTGAATTCAGTTTATTGGGAAATGTATAGACATGAAGACAGATAAAGACAGGTGTATTCGCAGATATACGAGCATACAGTCATATATACAAATATATAGACATACTGGAATGTATGTAGGTACAGTCATATGTACTGGATTGCAGCTCCGATTAGCACGGTTGGCTACGTACAGTACGAAATAAGTTCAACATATTTACATACATTGCAGCTATTTCGTCTTAGAAGTGGATAACAAAACGGTTTACGTAACATAAATCTGGTCAAGGAGCTCATTTGTATCTTAATTAAATTGGCTGTAGCTAAACGCATATGTACAACACAGCGTAACACTCCTGCAATTACTCATTAATTAGTAGTCTTAAAAATCCAGTGACATTCTGCAGGTGGTGTGAGAAGTAGTATTGTCCTGCCTTATCAAAAGTCGGGTTTAAAATATTATAAACTAGCCTTTTGCCCGTCCAAGAACGGGTGTATTGCAGTACATCTAAAACTTGCAAGCGAAAAGCAGACCACGACGTGATATTCATTGCATTAATGCGTGTGCAATTTGTAACAACAACCGCCATTCGCGACTAAGTGGTGTTGACGTCACCACGACGCTTCTGCCAGGCTTTGTGCACCTTGAGGCCACGTGAAGTGTCGAACGCTCGCTGGCAGGAGGTCACGGGGCAGACCCAGATGCCACAGGTTGACTGAGACGACTGGCTGATGCACCACCTGTGCCCCCTATTGTGCCAACTTGCTGTGCTTTAGCCACCCGGCGCTCCGCTCGTTGTTGTGAGCGTCGCTCCTCCGCCCTCTGTTGATGTTGGAGGGCGACTGCCTCCAACTGCCCAGTAGCGTCCTTCACGAGCCTCCTCCACAGAGGCTGATCTTGACACCGCTGGTACCAGTTATCGGCAAGTCCACTCAGCTCTACATCCTCCTGTACCACATCACTCCATCTCTTCTCTAGTCCGTGTTGCGCCAATTTAGCCCCTTTGATCCGGCCGAACAAAAGCTGTTTATGCATGTGGTGGCTGGGCATGCGGGCTACAGGGGCCAGCCAACGCAGCCTTGCCTGCCATAAGAGCTCACCGATGGGACTTTGTCCAGATCTTTCAAGGATTTGTGAGCTCCTCACACAATCCAGCCTGGTTACACACAGGATGGATCATAGGCAGGCCAGCCTAATGTTTATAACCGGCGAAGATGTTCTATTAGGGGGCTCCACGTTTCGCAAGTGTTGCACACTCGAAATGAAGGACGTGGGCAGATGCTCCAAATCGAGGGCAAGCACATTTATATATTGTAGTTTATATTAATCTTGTGAAGAACCGCACCGTCACTCTGTAAAATGCAACAGCGCGAGTTACACGCAGCACTTCTTCCGAGACGCCATTAACCATGTGGCTGGTTTACACGTGCGGTTATTCATTAACCCTGCCAGCCACCTACAGGCCCGACTCAGTCATCACATGCTGCTGTACACATATGCATTGATGCACTGCACAGCACATCAGGACCTTCACAGAGCCACACTTTACTCCCTTGCTGCACAAGGACATACTTAAAAGAGTGATCCATTCCTAATGTGCCACACAAGCATAGAGAAGGGAGGGAATCACTGTGGCCGAGAAGACCTGAAGCTTCGTGCGGAGCGAGAGACCAGGTAGCTTCCACACAGCGTTACGCAACCGATGAAAAGATAATGCCGCTCGACTGATTCGGAGTGAGACCTCTGCTGTTAAACCGGAGCCGGTCATGAGCACACTGCCCAGGTATGGGAAACTCTTCACTCTCTCTACAACTGCCCCATCACCAATTGGGAGTTGTGGGGGTGGAGTGTCCGATAGTACAAAATACCCAGGCAGGTGCTCAGTTTTGGTGGGGCTGATGGTAAGGCCCCACCTCTTAGTGCAAGCTCCAGGTTCAGCAGCAGCGCATCCAGCTCCTCCTCTGAGTGAGTAGCAATAACCAGATCATCGGCATACATCACATGGTTGAGCAATAGGGTGCCATCTCTTGACCGCACGCGGGCATCGATCAGCCTTCCATTGTATCTGTACCAGATGGAAATTCCTCCGGTACAGCATTTGAAGGCTTCATGAACTACATGGTCAAAATAGATGTTAAATAATATGGGAGCAAGAGGACATCGCTGTCGCAACCGAAAGCACAAAGAACAACCCAGAGCCCACTCCTACTGATGGTATCATAGGCTTTGACTAGGTCAATAAAGCAGAGATGTAGGTCTTGTTGGAATTCCCTACACCTCTGCTGTAGCAGACGGACAGAAAATATGGCATCTGTGCAGGACTGCCCTTTCCTAAAACCGCATTGGGGCTCCGCAAGCCTCTCCTCAGCGTACTCTTTGGTTCTTTCGGTAAAATCACGTAGGTATAAAATAAAACAAAATAAATAAAATCACGACGTTTCGGGCGCAACACAAGCGTCCGTCATCAGGTGGGACAACCACAGCAAGAAACAATTGCTGAAGTGGGCAAAAGGGCTGCTGTAACAAGAGGCTATATAGGTGTAAAGGGGAGCCGACACGAGATTGCAGGGGTCTCGTCCTTTATTCCTTTTCTTCCATTCACACCTGTCCCCAGCCGTCCCAATCTCGTTCCCGCCAAAGGCCCCTTCTTCCCGTCCATTCTCTCCTTATATCTCCTCGATCACCCCTCCCACTAACCCATCTATTGGTGGGAATCCTTCCCCTGACACCCCTACATCACCCCCCCCCCCCCCCCCACTGGAGAAAAAATAACCGTCCTCGGTTCTGCCTCCCCCATGGACCATTTAAGTCTCCCCATGCCTCCCACCACTGACAGTGACGACAGCCCTTACCCCCCCCCCCCCCCCCCCCAACCATACAATGCAATATAACACAACGAAATCAATTGCGCGGCCTGCCCAGGTCTCCAGCCAGCATACCGTAACAGCCCGGACATCTACAGGCAGCAGATGACCGTGGCGGCCCCCTCCTTCGAAGGCCCTCTCGTCGCTGTCCCTGGTTCGGTGGTGCTGGTGTCGCCTTGCCTGGCGCCGCTGTCTCTCCGGCCCCCGCTCGTGCCGCCGCTCCGTCAGGACTCACATGGGGTGCTGTAGGTGACAAGGGAACACAGGGCACCGAACCCCCTGCCGTCGGCGCGTGGTGGTCGGCGACCTTGGCCTGGGTAGGGATGATGATGATGTTGGCAGTGATGTTGGTGGTGATGTTGGTGAAGATGACGGTGGAGAGATGTATGGCTTAAGACGGGTGGGGTGTACAAACCATCGTCGCTTACCCAGTTGGACCTGGACGCACTGCGGTCGGAGTGCTTTAATGACCTCGACCGGCCCTTTCCAGGGTCGGTGCAGCTTTGGTGAGAGGCCAACCGGCACCTGAGGACAGTGTAGCCATGCCTGGTCCCCGACTTTAAAGGGCTTGGCTGTCACTGTCCTCTCCCGTATCCGTACATTACTCTCTTGGCTCGTGGCCGATGCGGCCTCGGCTGCTTGGCGGGCCTCTCTCAAATAAATGAGGGAGGTCTTTAGTGCCTTTGGCCATGCGTCGGCTCTTGCAGGAATGTCCGTCAGCTGCACCTCAATAGGCGGAACGGGATCCCGTCCGTACATCAGGAAAAACGGCGAGAACCCCGTCGCCACGTGTGGGGCCACCCTGTACGCCGCTAAGACCGATGGAATGTGGAGGTCCCAGTCGGAATGGTTTTCGTCCACCACTTGGGACAGCATGGCCGCTATGGTGCGGTTAAGCCGCTCTACCATCCCATCGGTCTGGGGATGATATGGAGATGTTCGGACCTTTTTAGTGCCCAGGATAGAGCAGACGTCCTTCAATAGCTGTGAGGAGAAATTCCTGCCCTGATCCGTGAGCAACCGCTCCGGTGCCCCCTTATCAAGGACATAGCCTCCCACGAAGGCATCGGCGATGGTCTGTGCCATTTGATCCGGGAGGGTCCACGCCATCGGCCACCTCGTGCAGTACTCGACTCCGACCAACAGGTATTTATTTCCCTGTGGCATGACCGGCAGCGGTCCCAGGATGTCCAACGCAACCAATTCGTTGACCCTGGTCACCGTGATGGGCTGTAGGGGCGCCCGGCTTACCCGGGGTAGCGGCTTTCGCCGCGCACATTCGACGCAGTTAGCGACCCATCGATGCACGTCAGCGGTCATACCTGGCCAAAAGTACCGACCCTGTAATGTGTACAGTGTCTTCCGCCCCGCCAGGTGCAGCAGCTGGCGGCCGTGTACGTCCATAACCAATTGTTGACGCAGCGACTCCGGAACTACCAGGCATCACCGGCGCCCTGTCAGGTCCCATCACATGAGGAGATCCTCCCATACGATGTACTCCTCCCCCCCTGCCTCTGCTGAGGCGCGTAGTGTTCGCAGTGGGGCTTCCTCCAGCTGTAGCCGACTCCAATCGTCCAAGGTCAGCCCCAGGTCGTGGTCGGTCAGCTGGACCTCACCCTGTGCGCCCTCCGCCGTGCGTACGGGAGCGACGACCGTCCCCTCCGGCCTCGCCTCCTTGCAGCGTGCCCCGCCTGTGGTGCATGCACAAGGGCCCTGGGGCGCCAGTCGGGACAATGCGTCTGCGTTGGCATGTCTGGTCCCTTTGCGATGCACTACTTGGTACCTGTACTCCTGCAGGAGCTCTATCCATCTGGCCAGCTGGCCCGAAGGCTGGTCGATGCGGAGCGAATACTGCAAGGCCGCGTGGTCAGTGCGGACCTTAAATTTGCGACCATACAGGTAGGGTCGGAATTGCTGCACAAAGTGAACGACTGCCAGGAGTTCCCTACGTGTGACGCAGTAGCGCTGCTCCGCTGATGAAAGCACGCGACTACCATAGGCGATAACCACCTCCCGACCCTGCTGGACTTGCGACAAAACACTGCCGATGCCCACATCGCTGGCGTCCGTGTCCAGGATAAAGGGGAGGCCAAAATCCGGAAAGGCCAATGGTGGTGCATCTGTCAGACGTGAGCGCAGCTGCTGGAATGCCTCTTCCTCCAGAGGGCCCCGATAAAACCTCTGGTTCTTCGCCGTCAACACGTGCAAGGGCTTGGCAATGGTTGCGAAGTTGGGCACAAACCGGCGGTAGTAAGAAACGAAACCCACAAACCGGCGTACCTCCGGAACCGTTGTGGGAACAGCCCAGGCCCTCACGCAGGCCGTCTTTTCCGGGTCTGTAGCCACTCCAGACTCACTGACGACGTGGCCCAAGTAGCGTACCGACGACTGCATAAGGTGGCACTTCGACGGCTTGAGCTTCAAGTTCGCGTTCCGGAACCGCAGGAACACCTGACGTAATCGGTCAATGTGTTCCTCGAATGATCGGCTGAAAACAATGACGTCATCCAGGTAGATGAGGCACGTTTCCCATTGGAGGCTTGCTAAGGCCAACTTCATTATGCGTTGGAACGTTGCCGGCGCAGTCTGGAGGCCCATAGGCAGACAGTTGAACTCGAACAGGCCCTGTGGTGTCCGGAACGCTGTTTTAGGCCGGGAGTCCGCGTCTAGTGGGACCTGCCAGAACCTGGACAATAAATCCAGCGTACTGAAAAATTTTGCTCCCGCCAGTGCATCCAATGAGTCGTCGATACGTGGTAGGGGATATGCGTCGGCCAGCGTGACGGCATTGAGGCGTCGGAAGTCCACACAGAATCTCAGTGACCCATCTGACTTCTTGACTAGGACCACCGGTGCCCCCCAGGGACTCGAGGATGGAGAAATTATGTCGGCCCGCAGCATCTCCTGCACCGCTTGTTGAATGTGCCCTTTTTCCATTGGGCTCATTCTATATGTGTTTTGGCGCAGGGGTGCGGCATCTCCCGTGTTGATGTGGTGCTGTGACAGATTTGTGCGCCCTAGGTCAAATGGTCCCCGGCTGAACACGTCCGAGAACTCCTGCAATAACGAGTGCAGCTGCTGTTTCTGGTTGGGCGGCAATCCCGGCTCAGGCCCGCCAGCTGGTCCATCCACGATTCGGCCCCTCTGTCCTCGGACTGGCTGATGCTGCCTACAAGCTTGGGCTCTGTCCCTGGGGCTCCTAGTGACAAGGGACTAACGTGGGCCAGAACTGTTCCCTCCTGCACCGTCGCTGTTCTATCGGAGGTGTTCAGCACCTGAATGAACAGATGCTGGTTCATCTGTACAATAGTTTCGGCTCCCACCAGCACATGGCGATCCATGGCAGCTGACGCCGGAGACACCAGGATGGGTGAGTCTGGTCGGGCTGTCACGAGGGGGGACCGATATTGCAGCGGAACCAGCAGCTGGGCTGCCGGGGGAATGGAGACAGACTTACTGACCAGAGCCTGCACGTAGGGTACACCCCAGCTGGCCCGCTCCGCCTTTAGGAAATGGAGATGCGTTCCCTGGATTTCCACCCGCCCATTGGCCAGATCGATTTTCATTGGCATCCGCCTCAGAAAGTCCGTCCCCAACAGGCAGGGTACGGGCAACGTTGCGGAGACAAGGATGGGTCCTGCTACCGAAAGCTGCCCAATCTGTATCAGGGCTTCAACCTGGCCCAGGAAGCCCATGCTGCCTCCATTTGCTGCAATGAACGTTGTCTTGACGGGGACTAAAGGTCGGATTTTATCCGGCAGCATCTCGTGCATGGTGCTCGAGATGATCGTGGCTGATGCCCCCGTATCCACCAAGATACGTGCCGACACTCCCGCGATTTCACCGACCAGGACCGAGGTTCCTGACGTGGCCGCTACCACCCGCCTTGCCAGCTTCCTCCATTGTGTGGCTGAGTCCGGCCACTGACCAGGCGGCGTCTCGTTATCCTGTGGTGCATGGTGAAATGATGGGGGATGGATGTGAATGGACTGAAGATGGGGTTCCTCCCTTTGGAGTGCGTCGCAGCAGGGTGAACGCGCCCTTGTTACATAGTGTAGGCTTACCCCTGGGTTGCGGGCTGGGCTCTCTATGTGGTGCAAATTGCCCCCCCTTGGTGACGTAGGATGGGCCCCCCTTGTGGTGTGGGGGGGCCCCCCCGGGGGTGGGCCTTCCCGTGAGCCCCTCCCTTCTCCCCTCCCTTTCCTTTGTCACGGGGGCGTGGTCCCCCTGGTTCCGTCTCGCTCTGCCGCAAAGCGGTGGCGAGGCGGGCCGTGGAACTGCTCCAGGGCGCAATGTCAATCGTGTGGGCTGCCTCCGCCCCCGGGCCGTTGCCCCTGGCAACTCGCCGGCGTCGCAGGTAACTGGTGACGTCACGCCCGCCGGCGACGTCACGCCCGCCGGCGACGTCACGCCCGCCCGCGAAACCACGCCCGCCCGCGACGTCACGCCCGCTCGCGAAACCCCGCCCGCCCGCGATGTCACGCCCGCCCGCGAAACCCCGCCCGCCCGCGACGTCACGCCCGCCCGCGACGCCACGCCCGGCATCGACGTCACTGCCGGCCGCGACGTCACTTCCGCCCGCGACGTCACCTCCGCCCGCGACGTCACGTCCGCCCGCGACGTCACCTCCGCCCGCGACGTCACCTCCGCCCGCGACGTCCCTCCCGGCCTCGGCGCGACTCCCGGCGCGGTCCCCGGCCTCGGCGCGATCCCCGACGCGGTCCCCGGCCCCGGCGCGATTCCCGGCGTGGTCTACGGCCCCGGCGCAATTCCCGGCGCGATCCGTGACACCACTTTCGGCCGCGACGTCACTTCCGGATACAACATCACGTCCGTTCACGACGCCACTCCGGGTCGCGACGCCACTTCTGGTCGCGACGCAATCACAGACCCCGGCGCTATCCCCTTCCCCCGACCAGGACAGTGGGGACCGGGAAACGACACCACCGGCGCCCACCCTGAGGAGACTCCAGGTGAGTTCGCGGCGTCGGAATTGTAATTGCTCGGCCCGACCGAGAGGCCGGGTGGGACGGCATCACTCGCCTGGATCCTGTCGGCGTTCGGCCCCGGCGGGTTCCAGGTGACGTTGGCGGCCTCCGGCTCCGTGCGGCACCCCCTCGCCACATGCCCCTCTGGACCACAACGGTGGCAGACCCACGGGGCGTTCCGTCGGGGGGGCTCGGCCCGATGTTGTAGAGGCGGCTGCCAACGACGCGGCGGCTGGTCGCGCCCCTGGTCCCTCTGCTCCGCCAGTCCCCGGAACGCCGCGTACACCTCCCGCAGCGATGGCTCCATCTCAGACGTCGGCGGTCCGTTCCCAGCTGCCCCACAGGCAGCCTGTGGCGACGGTGCAGGTTCGGCGGTTGGTGTCGCTGGACCCAGTAGCGCCGCGGCAACGGCTCGGCTGTTCCCCCCCGCCGCGCCAGCCACCGGGCCCACGGGTGGCGCCCGGCCCATGACCTGCTCGTGGGCTTGGATGGTCCGGGCAGCCCACAGCGAGGTGCGTTCCTCCGGCGTCACCACGGCATTACAACGCCAGCGCGGCAAGCGTAGGCGATGAGGTGCTCGACCACGAGGTCCTCGAGCGCTTCTTCAGCCAGGCGAGGGAAAGCTCTCCTCGCCAACACGAGCAGCGCACCCCTGTAGGCTAAAGGGGATTCTTTAGCCCCTCGCTGGCGATCCTGGAACCGTTTAAAGGCTCCTTCCACCGGGCAATAGATCTCCCCCAAAGCCTCGTAGGCCGCCTGTAGCGTGGACTTGCTGTGCGAGGGAAGGGAGGTGTAAGAGGAAAGTGCTTCTTTGCCCAGAACGGATGGCAGCGCTCGTAGTGCCTCTTCGTCTGTCCACTCGAGAGCGTGGAAGGCAGCCTCGAATCGGCAGACAAACCCCTCCCAATCTTCTTCCTCAGCCACGAACTTGTCGACGGGCCCCAGCCGACGCGGCCGTCTGGCCACCTGCTCTCCGTGTTGGGTGTTTAGCCCTGGGGGTTTTGGCGGGAGCGGCGGTGGCTGGCGTGATGAGGTTGGTTGCGGCTCCTGCCCGGCCGGCTGGTCGGCCTCCGGGTCCCGTGGCCTCTCCTCCCGTAGTACGCGTGGGGGTGGGGGTCCCGGTGCCGGCGGGCCCCCCATAGGGAGCCTCTGCAATAGCTCCTGGAGTGCCCTCTCCACGCGGGCCATGCGGTCCTCCATGGGGTCCTCCACGCGATCCGGGCCCCCTTCTGCTGCTTCTGATAGCAGACCCCCTTGTTGCCCGGGATGGGAAGGATCCCCGGCCCCTTCTTCCTCTTCCCTCGGCTCTTTCCCGCGGGGATTCTTCTTTGTAGCCATTAATATCCCACCGCTGCCACCAAATGTAAAGGGGAGCCGACACGAGATTGCAGGGGTCTCGTCCTTTATTCCTTTTCTTCCATTCACACCTGTCCCCAGCCGTCCCAATCTCGTTCCCGCCAAAGGCCCCTTCTTCCCGCCCGTTCTCTCCTTATATCTCCTCGATCACCCCTCCCACTAACCCATCTACTGGTGGGAATCCTTCCCCTGACACCCCTACATAGGTAAGAGAGGGAGGGGAGGAGCCAGGGAGGAGAGACAGAGAGGGGGGGTGTGGGGTAGGGGGAGTGGAGCGCTGCCGAGTGAAGAGCAGCAAGAAGGGATTAAAGGGCGAGCAACGACAAAATGTCGGGGGGGGGGGGGGGAAGTGGGTGGGGCTGGGAGTGGGAGGTTGAAGAGAAACTGGAGATGCAGATATGAAGGCAACACCATAAAGCATTTAAGGTTTTACCTGGTTAATAACATCCTTCCAATGATTGCTCAATTTGTATCCATCTTCTCGGTTGAAGTTATGTCTATGTTTATATATCTGGATGGCTTCATGAACAAACCTTTGCTGTGGTTGTCCCACCTGATGACGGACGCTTGTGTTGCGCCCGAAACGTCGTGATTTTTTTTTAATATCTACGTGACTTTACCGAAAGAACCAAAGAGTATGGATCCCTGCAGTCACGAAAACTTCAAATCTAGATCTCCTCAGCATGCCCAACAAGGCGATGTTGAATAATCCTTGCCAGGACCTTTCCCCCGCAATTTTTAAGGGTGCGGTGACACAGTCCTATTTAATTTTAAGGTTATAATCCCTTGTTCATCATGACGTTCTTTTTACTTTGATGTCTCAACAGCGTTATGGAGATCGTGTGACGTGAGGGTTCTGCCTTTGTAGTGAGGGTTGTAAGTTGACGCCGAGGAGCGGGGAGGAGGCACTTCGGAGTGACGTCAGCTGTTAATTATTATGAATGGGGGGGGGGGGGTGTCCATTTGGAGGACGTCACCTTATAATGCGTATTAATGAGGGGTGCTGTTCGATGTGGAGTGACGTCACCCGCTCATGATTATTAATAAAGGGGGGAGGGGTCCATGTGGAAGACATCACCTGCTCATGATTATTAATGAGGAGGGCTGGTCGATGTGGAGTGACGTCACGAGCGTTAGGGACAGATTATAGGAGGTATGAGAGAATAATTGCTTTTTTTGTACACCAGAAAGGTGAGGCCATGGAACAATACATCACTGTTTTTGACAGTTTATTATAGTACTATTTCTCGTGTGCACAGATTCCAGTTATTACGCAAGGGAGCGTATTTGATGGATTGTACCGCCATGGTTGTTGCAGAATAAACACACACACCAATCAATCTCTCGAGTGTGGGTGGGCCGTCTTTGAACGTGTATCGTAGTCCCATCGTGTACTGTTGCACACGTTTTCAGTGAAGTAAATTAAGGTGGAGCGACTAATAAAATAAACAGCTGGCTGCATTCTAACAAACACGTCCCCCACAGAATGCAAAACCAAAACAAGAGAGGAACAGCAGCGGGTGGTTCAAATGAAACTTAAGAGAACGCATAGGCAGTGGTGTTCGGGACACAGACTCAAAATACTTAATCATCGTTGTCAATAAACACTACACTTATAAGGGGGGGGGGGAAATAATCCCTTTTTTGCGACGCGTCCTGCCCAAGCCCACTTTACTTTTCTTCAGCAGGCAATACCACCAGGGCTTTCATTTCTCACGAAACATTTCCCATGTCGCTGGTAGACTGGAGTAGGTGACGCGTGACTAGCAGACACAGCCACGGCGAGGGATACAGACTTGTGGTGGACCGGCGACGGGAACATGTTTGGTGACCCGGACAAACGGAGCTGACATTAAGCCCCTTCTTAATATAATGCCTTCAACTTAATGTGTATGCTCTCCGATCCATGGGATGAATGCTGGTGCTCAACACGTATTCATGGACGTGGTGGCCAAGGGAGGGAACGTGTCTGAGAGTTATGTCCACCCATGGGGATAAAGCAATGAAATCAGCTCGTGTGCAGGCAGGGGACTTGACGTATCAATTTTTGCATTGCGAAACCATGAGAGATAGCTCGGGGAGGTCTTTATCCAGAAGCGGATTGAGCACGGCTGATATTGATTGCCCAACATGTGCATCGTACTAAAAAAATATAAATGTATATACTTCTGTTACAAGGCGGCATCACTGCGAACAGTGATGAGGTTTGGTCGGGTTGACACTGGCTGGCGTTGGGTGAGTTGCCAGCTGTCTTCCCGGTCAGCGGTTCCTTTTCGGCCACGGGTGGCTGGCACATAAAGCAGCGCTCCACATGCCGGGTTAAAACGCCATTTAATCCGCACCTGCTTTAATCCAGGAGAGAGGGCTTTGCGACTCCTGCTGTAACACATAAATTTCGAACTCAAAATAGTTTATAGCGAGGACACTTCATCTAGGCATCGTGTGCAGAAACTATTAAAATCAGAATTAATTCTGCTTTACAGTATCTGTAAATCGGCCACTGGTGCAGTGCGGTGATTCTAGTGTACGAAGAGCAGGTCTGAGTTCAATTAATGTCGTTGCAGTTGATTCCTGGTGCCAGGACCAGCAAAAACCCCGATATCAGTGGTGTATTACAAACATTCTCACTAAGGAGTTTGTTACATAGCTAGCATATGCGACTGTCATCTCAATCGAATTGAGCAAATACGGTCGTTGTTAAATCCCTTTGGTAACTATAACCCATTTAAAGAGTGTACAGTATGCAAAAAGTAGTTGCGTGTTGAGAAAAATACAAAATAGTGCGAAATATATCTCAATGTTATCAACAAATCTAATGATCCAGTGGTGAAGTATGGTCAAATATCCCTCACGGCCCGCAAAGGAGGCTCTCATCCAGCAGTAGATTGACAAAATAGACTGTACATGAAGATGCACAAGTATTTGCAACGAATCAACACACAAGCGTCATTGTTTACTTGTTAAGATACATTACCATGAATTAATACTCCAAAGGTCTTACAGAATAATCGTGTAGATGCTATTACAGTGATTGTTTTCTTTACTTGCTGGTATTTTAATTACCATAAATGTTTCCTCTTTGCCTGTATACAGTACACTCATGATTGAGATCTGTACGTGCACGAATGCTAAACATACGGGGTTTTACAAGCATCATTCTCTCATCTTCTCTCAATAGCTTAAGGATGACCAAAATACGACGTATATATTATACATGCTTTTTGCATTACTATGAACATTGCAAAACACGGAAAGAAAGCCCTACAGGAAGCGTATTATTATGTGCGGTAAAGGCTTTAATATTATCATAACTTAGGTGAACTGCAGTCTCGACAGCATTAAGAAACGCCTGCCTACCCTAGCAGAGCTAAAAATCGTTACCCATTAGTGGGGGGGGGGGGGGGGAGAAGCAAACGCATACCCGCAAAGAGAGTGGGTAAGTCACGCGTGCCTTTATTTTTGAGTGCACACGTTTATATAAGCCGCTTTAATATTAAAACATGAAAATGAGCAATACAAAGCAAACGGAGAGTGATTGATTGCTTGGTTTTTTTATCTCTAGGTCGATCTACTACCGGTAATAAAAGGATATAAATGTGCAGACTTGTACTTGAGGGTGGTGGGAAGGTTTGAAAGGATTTGACTCTGGATGGGAAGAGCAGCTACCGTTAATTTGCACATCGTGTTTGACGTGAACATGTGAAGAGCACTAATGGGCTTCATTACGATGGGCTTGTCAAGGCACTGCAGTATTTTGAGATCATATTGCATCGTGGCTGGACCAATTTGCTCCTTTCTCTCAAAATCCAGTAATTTGTATTTCAGGTGGCCCCCAAATGCCAAATTCCCCCCATTATGAGCGCGGGTCATTTTGTCATATCTTTGATACAGCTGTAATAACCGTAATTTACGAGGCACTCACCCTAAGTCAGTGTGCAACCCAAGGGCGTAATTATAATATATATTGTGGGGGACACATCCCGCCCAATATTCAAATATTCTTATAATTTCCCCCCTTAATATATTGCTATATATAAAAAAGTAATAATAATTGCTATGCTATGTAAATAAAAAGAACAATTTGCTAAACCTTGGCCACAATATCTGGACTTGTCTTCATATAAATCAATGCATAGATTGCTGTTTATATGATTGTGGTTATGGTTGTACTTTATTAATCCCTAATCTCAAACATTACATACAATGAAATAAAAAATGGTAAAAAAATAAAAACAGAGCAATGTAATACAATACACTATTAGACATTATTGTAAAAAATAAATAAAAAGTCCATCCCATTTGTTAGTAAAAACATTTATATTTTAGGCAGGAAATTAGTTTTCAAATTTAGATATTTTTCTGGGTATGGACCCCCAGACCCCCTGAAAGATTTGGTCCCCCCCAATGTTGACTCCATGGCTACGGCCTTGGTGCAACCAAACTGTAATAAAAAAAAATGAAGCCAAGGCCTACTATTGGCAGAAAGAAGCATCCACGATGATTGATCGGGGAGGCATGCGTTGAAGAGATTGGAGGATAAAGGTTTAAACGGGGAAAAAGGCGAAAACAGAAGTGGAACCCGGAGGCGACATTTTAGAACCGTTGGAGAAGGACAGAGATTGGCTGTGGTATAAACAGTGAGGGAATGTTCGAGAAAGGGAGCTCGAGAAGGATAAAAGGGGAGAGGACAAGGAGAGGGGACGTTCGAAGGAAGGGACGAGCTTCAAGAAGAAGAACAAAGCCCGGGCCTAGTGTCAAAATAAAGAGGCTCCTAGTACATAGTCGTCAAGTCATTTCACAGGGATACAGTCATATTGACACGCTAAACTAAATAAGCAAGTTGACAATACAGAGGAACGCATATCTACAGTAAGTGTATTGTATCCTCATTAATTGTGTTAATTGTATTTTCCACAATACAATATAAACAGCCTGCCTCAACAGATTTCCCCCTCTTTTTCACCTGAAAACAATTGCTTGTGTGGCGATCAAAACGTCGTGATTTTTCATTTTTTATCATTTTTCTATTTAATTGACTTCACCAAAAGACCCATAGAGTATGCAAGTGACCAGTTTGTGTTGTGTATTATAGAGTTTTGCATCGAACTAGGACCAATGAGCACCTGACATATTCTTTGGGTCTTTCGGTAAAGTCACGTAGATAGGTAAAAAGAAAATAACAAAAAACTACGATGTTTCGATCACAACACAAGCGATCGTCATCCTATCTATATGACTTTACCGAAAGACCCAAAGAATATTCATTACTGCAGTCACGAAAGATTTAAGTCAAGATTTAAGCACCTGACAGTTCAACTAGCATGGGTTCAAGCAAGCGTGACTGCTGATGTGACATTGAATGTCGAAACCGGTCCAGAGTTGCTTGAATTTAACCAATGTTGCTGAATTGATCACGCAGGTGGGCTACTCTCATGATCTATTTGCACCCACATATACGTGTAACATGTACATCCATAATAATATAGGTTTTTTTTGGGTACGATTGTGTAAATATATAAATGTGTTGTTAAACCCGGCACCACCGGACACAGCCAATTAGTAAGGTTTGTCACGTAAACAGAACATTCCAATTCGTTACTAGTACAGCACAACGGTGTGTTGGAGAGCAAAGCCACAACATTTACAATCTTAGTACGCCGTTTTGCCAATAATTACAACTCACTTCATCAGGCGACAGCCAGATTTGTGGAGAAATCCTGCTTCATTTCTTAAATACAGGGGTAAATGTGGTGACCATACTTGTGTGCTCTTCTTGCTCGAAGTGGGGGGTAGAGTTTAATGAATGCATATAAATTACTATGGGTATCCATTATCGTACATTTTGCATGTAAATTATGCAAGCCCATTGTTCTCGTACTTTCTGTCGATTGTGTATACTAAAATAGCCATTCCAATGGTAATCCATATTGAAGTATGGTGTCCTATATAGGCATGCATTTAAACAATGTATTATTTGATGATTCGCTTCCATGCACCACTAAGTCTGTAGCTATCTGAATGGTTAAAATACATGTTATTTATCTCCATTTAGATATATTATAATCGAATTAGTCTTGGCCAGTAGTAACTTGTTTTGCACAGAACTTCAACATTATCAAAATCAATTGAGTGTCCTTATTGGCATGCGTGTTCTACCACTGCTGACAGATGTATTTCAGAGTATTTAATATTTATTTGGTGTTCTTTTAGTCTCGTGCTGATCATTCGTCCTGTTTGCCCAACATAGCATTTGCCACAACTGCAATTAATCCGGTAAACACCTTCTGGTGATAGCTTCGGTGATACATCTTTGTTCCAGATATTACTTTCTGTATTTTATGTACCGTGCCAATGTGACTCGATGTTTTGTTTTTCCCAACATCTGGCTAGTTCATCAGTTACTCTCGCAATGTACGGTATTTTAATAGTTGTAATTACTTGGTCAGTTTCAATGCTCGTGTTATTTTATTTGGTTTTGGCATGCAATGCCCTGTTGATTTGTGCATCATTGTAACCGTTCAATTGCAGCACTTCTTTAACATGTTTAATGTCACTTCTCAGACTATCACCATCTGACATTTTCTTATCCCAATGTATGAGCGTCTTCATGAGAGCGGATTTGTGTGCGGGGTGATGGTGTGACTCTGCATTCAGATAGGCGACAGTGTCCGTTTTATTTTGGTAAACGCTATGTGTTATTTTACCATTTCGACCGCGTCCAAGCAGAATACCCAGAAATGGTAGAGTTCTATCAGCTTCCACTTCCATGATTAACTGGATGGATGGGTTTTGCGAGTTGAGATTATTTAGAAATTCGTTAAGCGTATCTTTGCCATGTGGCCAGACCACCAATGTGTCATCCACATATCTAAACCAAGCAAAGGGTTTTAGTATGCTTGAAGCTATTGCTTTTGTTTCAAAATCTTCCATGCATATCTAAACCAAGCAGAAGGTTTTAGTGTGCTTAAAGCTATTGCTTTGGTTTAAAAATCTTCCATGAACAAATTCGCTATCACAGCAGAAAAAGGAGAGCCCATTACTGCTCCTTCCTTTTATTTATAGAAGTCATCTTTCCACAAGAAATAGGTGTTCTTTAGACAGTGTTCAGCTAGTCGTGGGATATCTTTGGCTAAACCTGTGTCCGTTACCAGAGTGTCGAGTAATTTATTTGACTCGTTGACAAGAAACCTTGGGAATAGAGAAGTCACACCAAAACTGACGAAAATATTATTAGGGTCAAGCTTAATATCTTTATATACTGTATATACGGGATGTTCAGAGTTTTTAATGAACGAAGAGGTCCTACCGATATAGGGTTGTGTTTATTTTGTTACGTATTGTGCTCATTTGTATGTGGCAGAGCCATAATTCATAAAGCTGGTCAGTTCGGGTTTCGGAATTCAGAGAGCAAAGACAAAGGGTGATTTAAAGCTGGTTGTGTGTACAGGTGTATGGGTTTGCATGTGTATGTACACCTACATCGTTTTCTCGCTGTCCAGTATGCCATTACAGATTCAATGATCTCTCCCAACCCTGGGAGACCAGGGCCCACCCAATGACGTGCGACTACTTTCTACTACACATCATTATGAATGTAACTATTTAAACAAATATGTTCAGCCCACTTCTGGATGAACATCTCTCCACACCATGTCAGCTGATGTGGTTGTTTGACCATTCTTCACCACGCTGGTGAATGCTGGTTGGTGAAGGGTGGGGTAAGACCGGTTCACATTTTACTCGGCCACTGATGTGAGCCGTGGCTGGAAATGGAACTCAAGTAGCCAACTTTATAGGGAAGTGTATGCGAACCACTGTGCCACTGATCCCGTGATGTAACATTTACTTTAAAGAGAAAAGCATGCAATACACACCTGTATAAACCTATCTTATACAAGCATATATATATTGTGTAGGCATTTTACAATTGTATGCACATCGGTATATGTATTCCATTGTAAACTATTTTTTGGAAAATGTGGCATAGTTTTACAGCATTTGGTAGACGAATAACGTCATCACCACAGCCCACATGCTGGTCTGTTAAATAAGATCTCCTTGTGCTTTTGCAGTGAAATTAATTTTCTCGATGTGATTGAGAGGCTCAGGTGCAGGGTAAGACCAATTGAATTTGAGATTGCCAAGTGTCTGAGATCATTGGTTCAAGTCCCATTGAAGTCGAGCCAAAATAATGTTGGCTCCCAGAGGCCGAAAAGACTTTCAGGCTCAGCAGTGTATTAGATTGTCTTAGCTGTAGCCACAGAAAACATAGCCATTTTGAAATGTATTCCTCTATTTATCCCTCTATTTAAGGAATGAAACAGGAAGATTTCTCCACAAATTTGGCTGTCCGTCTGATGATGCTAGTTATAATTACTGACGAAACTTCGTACTCAGATTGTAAATCTTGTGGATTTGCTCGCCAGCACATCGGTGTGCTGTACTCGTAACGAATTAGCATGTTCATTTTAAGTGACAAACCTTACTAATTGGCGGTGTCGAGTGGTGGCGGGTTTAACGACACATTTATATTTACGCGATCTAACCCAAAAAACACTCTATATTTTTAAAAAATATGTTGGAAACAATTGGAGAGGCCTCCATTCAACAGTGGATTGACCTTGGCTAATGGGCATGAATCCTGGTGAGATGAAATTAGATGCTGAATAAGGAAACACAACTGTAGAGGTGATGGCAGCAGTGAAAGCCCTTCGGAGTAAAAAAAAAGCACCAGCATATCAAAAAATTACTACACAGGGAGGAAATTGTTGAAATTAGGAAAATATCATATCACAGTTATGTGACTTGATTTGGGCACAAGGGAAAGTTCCAAACAAAGAGATGTCTTTTGTTAGACTCGCAAAAACTGAAGATCTCACCGAACGTTTCAACTGGACAGGTATTACTTTGCTATCTGTACCAGGAAAAGGGCTGTTAATACTTTTAATTAAGTGGTTTCAAAGTTTTGTAAACAGCTGTCATGGAATAGAACACTCAATAGAAACTGCCAAGACACTTGCTTGGCAGTTTCCATTGCTTACTTCTTCTTACATTTAGAATAGGCCTTTGACAATGTTCACACATAATCATTGAGGTAAATCCTCAATGTATATGGCATAACAGTAAATGCGAGCAACATGACAAAGAGTTACTGTCGTGGATCGAAATATTCTGTGACAACTGAGGAAGGATTTAGTGATTCATTCTGCACCGTAATGAGATTATGTCAGGGGTGTATCCTACTGTTCGCTATTGTAATAGACTACATCGTGAAACTGGCAACATCTTTATCGATTATGTAAAGTATTGAATGGCTCAGACGAGACGTTAGTTATACTTTGATGATTACATAGCTGTGTTAGACAACACCTGAAATGGAGTGAGCAATTTCACTGAGTGTTGGAACAGAGACGAGTAAGATAAGGTTGATGATGAATGTGGATCAAACTAATGTTATGCAAGTCAGTCCACATTAGGCACAGCCTAAACATGGGTGCAAAGAAAACATTGAAATAGAAGAGTTCTGATATTTGATTATGATTTATTCTGGGAATAAAAATCGTAAACAACAGTCACTGGTCAAGACAAATGTGCCAGGATGGGGTATAGGGAAAGACGATCTTTGAGAAATTGTCCAGTTTGGAAATACTTTGCTTTTCTATTACAGTAAATATGCCAATTGTCTTTTTTAACACTTTGGTACTATACGGATTAGAAATCTACAGTACAAAAGTCAGTAACCAGGGTAGCCTGGAAACAGAACACCACAGCAGGCAGAGAAGAATACTTAGAATTACATGGAGGGATAAAGTAACACATGGAAATGTGACGATGACCAGAATAGTAACAGCAGAAGACATTATTATAATTAGACATCTGAAGTTGGACAAGATCTATTAAGCAACATGATGGAATTGAGACATTGGGTGTGTGAAGGGTTTGGAACTAGGAAATCCTGGCTGTGAAAACACAAGCTCTGTAGATACTTGTTTATGTAACCACACGGAGCTCAAATTCTGTTGTGTATGTATCAGGGTTACCAGGAGGGACTCTTGTCATATAAATAGGGTATTGTTCATTGGAAGTGTTCTCTGTTTGGGGTTGCATTTAATTGTGCCGTGAATAGGGGTCCCAATGGGACATGGTGTGTTAGCTGAGGGGTGTATTCACATTATTGGAAATTATATATTTAAAAAAACAATTAAAGACATTCCTCGTTGTAATGTACTGTGTTATTCAATGAGTCTTGATTCACCATATACATTTTTTATAGGTTCTACCCTTTCTGGCAATAAAACAGGTGTTAAGATGTTCAAAAACCAAATAGAAACCTTTTGCAAGAAATCAAGTGTGCATTAACCACACGTGGTGAACATGCAGGAAAACATCCTCCGATAATTATATATGCATTGTCTTTGAAACTGATTGTCCTACACCAGAGACAGCCTTCTTTAGGGCCTAGTCTCACCAGTGTCAGACCAGAGAACGCCAAAAGGCGAACAGTACAAAGACAATGTACTATCAGAGTATTTATAACTCGGGGTGAGTAGCTACAAAATGGGACCTTTTTGCCAGTATCAAAGTGTGAAAAAATAAGAATAGATTGTACCCTTTCTGGCAATAAAACAGGTGCTAAGATGTTCAAACACCAAATAGAAACTATCTTTGCCAGGAAGAGTGCTGTTAATACTTTTACTGAAGTGGTTTAAAAGTTCTGTAGGCAGCTGTCATGGAGTAGAACACGGTGCGTTCGACAGATCGCTGCCTTGCTGTGGCAAAGAGGCCTCGGTGCCTTTAACTGGATAGGGCAGGGTTTCCCAAATACAGCCCACTCGACCCACACTTACGCTCCGTCTTCACCGCGTTTGCCAATTTACTCCTCCCGTTCGAATACAAATTAACTCGTTCCACGCTGCACTCGCATTCGCCCGAGTGCAGCGTGGGACGAGTTGAATATCTTAACACCTATTTTATTTCCAGAAAGGGTAAAACCTATTATTTTTTCATACTTTGATACTGGCAAAAGTGTCCCGTTTTGCAATGGCCGAAATGATGTAGGTTACATTACAGCATGGAATATAGTTCATATTAAAGTCTCACATGAATATGTTGCCAAAAAATATTGAGCCAATACGATGGCAAATTATCGAATGCAATTAGGATTATACGTGAGATACTTTCGTAAAAAAAACAGAAGAGCACAACTGCGAGAAACCTTGCATACTCCCTGCGCGCCGGCTGCTCGGGTATCATGTGCAAAGGCATCCCGGTGCTAATGGAACGGTGGCTGAAGGCCGTCTCTGCAGAGGGCAGGGGGCAATAGCGGCGGGGAGGGTCTTGTGTGTGACTGACACCCGAGTCGCGCCGTGTGCTCGCCGGGCGTGCTATATGTATGGCACCATCAAAAATCGTATGCGTTCAACCCTGCCGCTGTCGCTGCCACCCCGTGCTTTAATAAGGTGTGGTTGCTTTGGGGCGACACGGGAGAGAGACGGTTCTGTCAGCCTGCTCTCCACCCATCTCCGGCGTGAGAAGAGAGACAGCAGCAGCAGTAGAAGGAGGAGGAAGAGGAGAAAGAAGGAGGAGCAGGAGGGGGAGACGTGCACGAGAAGAGGCAAGTTTGACACCGGGGTGTGCAAGCACGCGTGACTTGATGGAGAGCTGCAGCGAAGCGGAACGGCTCCTTGAAGGTAACGGCGGCAGAGCCGCTCACTTTCCTGGGTTACCCGCACGCACAAACACGCACACACACGCCCGCACTCACAATTGTGCGCGCCCGTGTGCGCGTGCGTACATCGGCAGACACGGTTTGGATGTCTGCTCACACACTCAAGGTGTGATAGATGAGCAATTAACAACACCGCTCTAATTAACGCGAGGCTGAAAGGCACAATTGTCTGTTCACGCATTTTTGCATTTTAACATCACCGACAGATTTTATTTTAACAGGTTAGGGTCCGTTGGGATCAATTCACTTTTTCACGAGGGAAATCTGAGAGAGTGGTTGAAAATTTATATTTCATGTAAATGTTCATGCACTTGAGTGCTTTTCACATTTGGAATGTGGCTATGATACTGATACATATATTCCAACAATCCTTAAGAATGCACACATTAGTTAAACTTTTTAATAATGCATTTGGATATTCGTGAATTATATTGAACTTGGCCCAACAGACTATGCTATTGCCTAGCCTTTTACGGATTCACTAAAGTAATGCAACAGTTCTGTATTCTCTATGAAAACAAACAAATTACATCCTCCTAAAGGAAACATTTGTTGCGAGTTGGTACGTGGTAGCTTGCATTTCGATAATAGGCAAGTGTGTTTTTTAGGGCTTCAAAGCAGTGAAGCCTGATACTGGGTGGGGAAATGAGAGGTGATGAAAGTTTGTGACTCGTGCAATGGATATTCCATTAATCGTGTTTAGTGATGTGCGGGTGTGCATACACATATATTCACTAACAAACTTTAAAACGTGTTCAATGCTTCAAAGCACACTATCAAATGAGCAGCAATCCAGTGTTAATGCCACCATGTACGTAGGATATTCCTTATATTACAAAATACACCATACACTTCCAAGTTGCATAAGCCTTTGCCAGAAAACTAAGCTTGTTTCTGTACATATTTTTGATAAGGCAGCGGCGATAAATGATGGCATTGGGAAAGCGTTTTCACTACACTCCATACCATGCACGTGTTTATATGAAAGTTGCGTCATTCAATTCAAGTGAAGTGCAACTCTTGCCAAAGTTGGTAAGTGCCCGTTTTAAATTAAGTTAATGGCTTTAGCATAGCTCGTGGGAGTAAAAATAATTCTCTCGAACACAACGTGAATGGGGAGCGCGTTTCATACCCCGAAGGCGTGTAGCACGCATGAAGGCAGTACTTGGCAACGGGATGATAATTGAGCGCAGGAATGTTTTGTCGAGAATGAGCACTCAGTATCGATGTGTTAAAATGCAGCAGCACTTTCCCTCTGACATCCCTGATGCGTTTTGTGTATCCGAACATATGTCGGCCACGAAGTTTGATATGAAGAGAGTGAGACAATAGAGTAACTGTTCTCTCTATCGAATACGTGGTGCAGTATTTAACTTAACGATCCGGGATCTGTGGCAGGGCGATGCATCACAACCAAAAAGCTGTAAATTCAAATCTTCGTCGTGGTTTAACTCGCCTCATAATCATCACTCCAGAATATATAAAATAAGTATAATTCTGTGCATGATGCCAATAGTGCTTGTCATATGGGGAGACTGGCCTCCATGATAATGTGGAATTGTCTAATGCTGGCTCTGGGCTAGGAGTGGAAATAAGCATTACCCCAACACTTGCTTGAGCAGAAGATTCTCGGAAGGCTTTTTGGCTATAAACCAATGGTGATAATGAGTTCTTATTCTAGAATTTGAACTTATCAACTCAAAATAATGAGATGTGTTTTGTTTGACCTTCGTGCACATTTAATACAAATAATAGCGTTACCATAGGTTGCGCTAGTTTAGACTCGAATGAGTTTAAACATTAAAAACTAGCCTTTTGCCTGTCCTAGGACGGAAACTGTAATATTTACGAAAGAATTGAGCAGAGTATAACTGTATCTTTGCTCAATTATGTTTATTTACATGTAGTGTAAATAAACATAATTTCTGTTACACAATTTTAGGATTAAAATGAAAATTGATCACCCATTATTCTAATATTAGGAATGAAGCTTATGCAGTACCTACATACAGTTAGACTTTCTTTTTAATTACCACGTATATTTTATGCATTGGTTTACATGTGAAGTTGCATGAATAATCATGATAAACAGGATAGGATGAAATTCATAACTATAAAACTAAACTACATGGTTTGCCAACATTTTTGCTTGCAGGTCCTTATTTGTAACTCCTATAGCATCCTATTGTACTTTAATTTTCGCCAAGGGAATACACGAATATTAATTGGACAGCTCATATATTGTCCCACTGAGCTATATAATCGCTCTTTTCAGAAGTGACCTGGCTACAAATGATAGCTCAACGAAGTGGCTCATCGTGTGGAAATTTATAGCAGCCAAATACTCTAAACGCATGTTGTTGGTTCTAAATGTGGAGGGAAAAACCAGATAGACCCGGAGAAAAATCCATGTTACCAAGGGGAGAACATGCAAACTCTAAACATACAGGCATCAGGGTCGGGGTCGAACTCACGACCTCCTGCATACCAGGCGAGGTAGTTAACATCTCACCACCGTGGCACCCACATATATATTTTGTATATATATTAATCTTCTAAGTGCAGATGAATCCCCCAGGTCAATTTTACAAATTAGTATATCCTGGTCTCTTGAATTCCCACGTGATGAAGCAAAATAAACTTAAATTTTGATGAACAACACGAGCATTTTGGTTGGTGGCATAGTGAAAAATGAACTCATTGTGAGTCACAAACGTGACCCGATACTGAGCGTCCTGGGACCAGGATTCAAGCCCATGGTCTTGTTTTCCTAGGCTCTGTACATGATTGATGATTGTGGTTGAGTGTTTTGCACAAGCAGCTATGCCAAGAAGGCGTGTTTATTATTTGTAACTGTTTTACAAGTCGAAGCTTCTGAGCCACGCTGATGCTCATTTTTAAACTCTAATATTGTATCTCTAAACATATATTTTTTATATTTACACACGTTTCTCGAAACATGGAATGGGTTGGGTGTGTTTGGTTGTACTGTATTATAAACGGGATATGTAAAATGTGCTTTTGTAGGAAGTTTACATGCCTTTAGATAGTGCTTTATTTACATGAGCTAGAAAAAAATACAATGGAAACATGACCTGTCACCCTGCTAAGCAGAAACAGCAATAACGTTTAATAATGGCTGGGTCTCTACATGTAAACAAATGGCTGTGTGTGTTCACACCTCCAATGAACTGTATGAAAGCAGTCATTTCATGTTCTTGATAAAACTGGTACTAAATGCAGTCTTATGCAGTTGCTGGTATTGAGAGAAACTGAAGACGCTTACTTACTTCAAGCACAGTTACTTTAATGAGTTGGGTGAGACTTAAGTTACCCTTTCCATTGGCAAGGATTCACTGGGAGCCACTCCACAGGCCTGTTATTATACACACATGTCATGTGAAAGCTCCTTTGTAACTGTTAACATATGTGCATTGTGCATCGACGCTCTTAAGAAAGGTTTTACCAAACATTACGTGTTACAGTGTAGATACGAGGGCATAATTTCTCACTGAATCATTTCTGGATTACTGATAGACTGGAGTAGGAAAGTGAATAGTAGTCAGAACCACAGCGAGATATATACTTGATGTGGTTTGACAGGCATTTTAATTTTTTGTGGTTCACCGACCCAGACACACCCTGCTGAAATAAAGCCCTCGATGTACTCCTCTAATTCCCATTGGAGATCACAAATTCAACAATTGCGTTACGCCCACTGAAACTAAATTCCATTCATGGGTGACGACATTTTCTCATTAATTTCTGCACCTGCCTTTAATATATACAATACAAACACAAATTAGAGGCATCGTATTTATTGTTAGAGAACATTACAAAATAGACAAGCAGACAATGCCTGATGCGTCTGTCACTCCACAGGAGCCTCTCTTTAAGATATGGGTCCTATTTCGATGAAAAATGTATATAATACACAACACAAAATAATAATTGTGTTGTTGTGGAGAGTATATAAAAACAAAATGGCTAAGCAGACAATCTGTCCTTCAATGTCTGTTATTTATATTCTGCATTAAAATCGGAGACAATGTCCCCTAATTATGTTCTCCAAAATTATGCAAATTAGTTTGTAAGTAGGCCTATGCAAGATGCATCTCTTGTAGACGGGACCCAGAATCATAATCAGAATATTGATTTACACCGGAGAAATCCAGTAAGGGCAGGTCAGAACGTTACAACAACGAAGAATACAAAAACTCGATAGGATGCAACAATACAATCCACTCATTACGGAATGCCAGCCAATTGCGAAAATATTCTTATAAAATATTATTTTATTTTACTTTCATTAATTTTAATGTTTTACCCACGTGACTTTACCGAAAAAACATAAGAATATGAATCCTTGCAGTCACGAAAGCTTCAAATCTAGAATTAATTGCGAAAATGCATTCGAGTAGATGGCCACCTTGAAGATGGAACCATGAGATCAGCTGACGTGCAGGAGCGAGGTGGGTTGTGGCATCGATGGACCGTGAGGGATGGCGACGGTGTGAGGGGCCTTCATTCAGCAGGGGATAGATCATGGCTGATGGTGATATTAATGTTTTCCGTTGTGTGTATTCTTATTCTGACATGTGTTAAATATGAACACATGATTAAATTGAAAAGCTACATTTTTTCCGATTTGTCCTCGATGTGAACATGCCAAAATCCCACCTAAATATTCCAATTATTTCAGGATAAATGGGCAAAAATGTACCTCATTATTAACATTACAATTTAATTTTAGTATTTAAAAAAAATGGATCAAGTGCAAATACAAACATTATTGAAACATTTTAAATACTTGCTTTTAAGCTTTTGTGACTGCAGGAATCCATAGACTTTGGTTCTTTCGGTGAAGCCACGTAGGTAGAAAAAATAATAGATCACGACGCTTCGATCGCAACACAAGCAACCGTCATCAGGTGTGAAGCAAACACGTCAGCAGTCCTCCTGATGACAGTTGCTTGTGTTGCGATCGAAATGTCGTGATCTATTATTTTTTCTACCTACGTGACTTTACCGAAATAACCGAAGAGTATTTTAAATACTACATATGTCAAACGAACATTTATGTGGAAAATAATATAATAATAGCACGCTGATATGGCTAACAAAATAAAATTACTTCTTCTCTGTGATTTTTATCAGGTCATTAATTGTAATCTTTGTAGATTTTTTTTAAATATACAAACAGTAGTTTCAGACACAGCCACGCTCCACTGCTTTTCCATTTCATGGCCATTATTCAGACCACCACCATCACCACCATCAAGATGCATTTGGAGGAGTGGACTAATGAAAGCAGGATGATGTGCAAACAAGGCAGCCCTTTTTCAACAGAATATACAAACTGTGAACGCAGTCTTCTAATTCTGAAAACTTGAATGCGCATCAAAGAAAAAATGTGCAAAGTCGTACATTTTCCGGTACAGAAGCACATGTGTGTGAGTTGACAGACGCAGCTCTGTGCTTGTAGACAGTGTTGTAGTGGCAGGGCTGAGGGGCAGACAACATCCATGGAACTGCAGGCGTGGCGGATGAGAGATTTGGGAAGGGCTTTTCGCCCATGAGCCAAAGGGGATTGGGTTGGTACCCTCTGGGGTGGAAAATGCTACTCGTATGCACCATTTGCAGAAATATTAGCAACTATATATTATCGTGTTATATATACACACACAGACATACAATGGATGTTTGAGTATATACTGTGGTACATACTATATCACCATTATTTAATTTTAAAAAAATCATCAAAAACTACCCTCGTGGCCTTGCTGTCATACATCTTTGTGATTTAGAAGAAAACAATAATTTATGAGCATACCACCGTTTATGGTACCAATAAGACATTGTTTGGCCAAGGAATACTTGGAAATGCCTTTGTTTGCTGCTACATGTGTGTGCTTTGGCCTGCTTATATGAAATAATTTACCCTGTTTTGTGAATTGCACTGAAGGTTATTGCTCCCACCAAAGCACATATTTAAACTCTCCACAAAAAATAACCAAACAACTTATATATTGTTGTCAAAATGTGCGTAAGAATGAGGGTAGTGGCGTTGTGGCGGTGTGGTGGTAGTGTCGTGGTTAACGTGCTGTGCTCCGAATCCGGCCACCCGATTTCGTTTCTTGCTCATGGCCAACAGTGACGATTATCTGAACCGGCACTGGGACTCCCCTAGGTAAACTCAGCCTAAAATTAGTGCCTGATGCGGTGTGTTCACATTGCCACCAGGGAGATAAAGGCGGCCCGGCGTGATGCTGGCCACCCTTCATAGCTACTCGCTAACAGCACTTGCCCCAACAGTCGGTTAAGGCTACACAGGGGATTTTTTTGTCTTTGTTTGGTTTTTATGAGTACTGAGGAGACAAAGAGCCACCAGTTGTCATGCTGGAATTGCGCACCATGATAGCTTTAATATGTGATCACGAACAGCACTTGCACAAAACATATTTAAAGTAAGTACGGGAGATCATTGTACTTTCCGTGTGTAAGATAATGCATCTGTTAAATACAGCATAATTTACGCAAATTGCATCTCAAGATGGATTGCATTTAATCTCATTAACTCTTGTGTTTATTTATGAAGACTGATAATGTGATCAGAGGTGTGAGAGTTGATTATGCAAGGAGTCCGTCGGTGTTCGTCCCAAGAGCATGGAGATACTTCCTAGCCGTGGTCCTTCTCCCGTGTTCATTTTAAACGGATTCCATTAATTCAATGAAGTAACTGCAAAATTGGACCCAAATGGGAACATATTTTACACAGTGCGTTGTAACAAAATAAAAAAATTGTGCACTTCAGCTGTGATTTGTTTTCATCCTGTTACCGTGAAAAACATTACATGTCTTAGCAAGCAATTATGTTAATAGTGCCACATTGATAAGTTCCACCCTAACACTGCAGGGTATATACTGTACAGTACTATACTTTGGTTTTAATTGTAACTTAAAGTGTTTTGTTGAATTTTTTTATCCACATGTGGTTATAGCCTTTAAAATCACATGAAAGTCAATTTGGAGAACATGTTTCTTTGGCAAGGATGGCTTAAAAAATGAAAGGAAAGAAACAACTTCAGCGCATCGGGTAGAGGTGTTCAGAGTTGTCTGTGATAAACCGTTAAAGATACTTTAAAAAATAAAAAGTGACAAAGTAAGCGTAACATGTGACATTTCCCATTGCCTTTGATCAAGTCACTTGCGATGCATCCAATCTCCTGAGATCTCAGAAGTTAAGTTTTAGCCTGGATAGTCTTTAGACGTGCAATTGACAAGCATAAAAGAGGGGTTTTCATGCACTGCGAGGCTGCAAGATGGGCAGCAGAGGGCAGTGCAGCATGGTCCATTGTTGTACAGTACTATGTACCAAGTCTATTTTCCCGACCTTCACCAACCAACACTGGTCATATATCCCTCGTGACATATGCAACATGGGGAGAGCCGCATCTAGCAGAAGAGTGACACAAAGGTTGTCCATGTATGAATTCAATGCCACATGAATTACAATTTTAAGTAGATAGCATGAATGCTAAATACAAAGCAGATGACATGTATTATATTAAACCCCATGTTTGGTCAAAATCTTATTGAAGTGTTAGAATAACTAAATTCGTAACTAATGGGCATGAATTGTGTTGGACTACCTTGGCTGATTATATTTCAGAGTGAAATCACATCCTGCAAAAACTATCATGTGATGCTCAGCCATGGCGTGAATCATGTGTGCCTATCTTTCATCCCGGAAAAAGATGTTGTCTTTTAAAAACGTCTGCGAAGCTTTGCATGGAGGTATCATCACAAGTTGCAATCATTATCCGTGCAATGGAAAGTCACAAGGAAGGAGCCGAATGAAATGTGGGTAACCGGTCTCTTGCTACCATTTGACGCCGCTGCCCACAATGATTACGATTTATTATTTCAATAATCACCATCAGCAGTTGAAGTGGATGCAAGGGATGAACAGGGGATTTCTGGAACCCATTGGGGTAATTGAATGGGTTTCAGAGAGGAAGCCACAGTGAAGAAAACACGGCTGTTAAGTCGCTCCAGCTCTTACTACTCCATTTCACCCCCTGTGCTTGCTTTATGTCATCACGCTGTCCAAAAGCATGATAGTCTTAGGAATGCCCTTTGACAATAAAATCATGCTTTTGTTAATGAATGTGTTGATTGACAGTCTTACAATACAAAATAGTCTGAATTATAAAACCTTGTGAGAGTCTTGCGACGACATGACCATATCATAAATGTCCTGTTACTTGATTGTACCAGTTCTATTAAAGGACTGTTTTGTAAATTAACTTTTTCAGAAAGTACTTACGATACTAACCATCACTGCTCCATTGCTATTTTTTTCTCTGTGGCGCTGCAAACGTGAATTACCAGTGGCATTGTGCAAGCAGCTCTATCACTTGCAGCACGAGTTGGAGGTCAGCGAGTGTTTCCCGGGAGCCCTGCTGGTACTGTCAGCAGCTGGCTGAGCTCCTGCTGATTTGTGGTTTTCCCCAAGCGTGGTGCTGAGTGGCATCTGCACTTTGTAAGTGTCCGTGATGGATGCCGGTCAGTCCAGCTCCATGGGTGTTAAAGGGCTGGGCGCAATTGCAGTGTGACCAGCAGAAAGTGGCTGGCGTTTCAGGCACCATTGGTGGTGAGTGGGCACGAAAGGAAAGGCTAATAATGTGTCCCCTTTTGGTACATTGTGTGCAGTTATTCACAATGGCGGAGGCAGGATTTTCAGGTAGGGGGGCAACCCCTTCAGCAATGAAAAATTATAGCAGTTGTTAGTAAGTAAGGGCTTGTCCCTTGCTTTTTATTCGACGCGTGTGCGGCGATGGCGCAGCCATCGATCGAGGGTCATATTCGAACCGTGTGTGATCGGCATCGCGCTCGCTGAAGGTATGCCTTCAGGGAAGTCGTGTACTGTATACGCAACTGCGCACAATTGTGAGTCACTTATAACTGCTTTGCCGTTACTTATTGCCAATTATGGACTCTGACTATTGTCCTATCATATCAGAGTCCCTGGCACATAATAATATGCTACACAGTGGCAGTGGGGGTCGGAAAATGCCGATTTATTACTAATAATCCCCAATGATCCGATCGAAATTAGGGATTTCGATCGGATCATTGGGGGGGCACGTGCCACCTCACCCCACTGGCTCCGCCAGTGGTTATTCAGTAAGTCTTCATCATGTGCAATTAGAAAGGAACACGCAGGTCACTGAGAAGTAGCGTTTTAATCCAATGTAGTGTCTGAGGCTTGAGGGATTTTCATATTACATCTTCCTTCTGGCAGTGATATGTATGCATCCATTAGCATTCAAACAGTGAACTCTAACAGTGACTATTAAAATCAGGAGATTAAGTCATTCAGATGTGTTTGTCGGCACCATCGTTCAGAGCGACATAAACCAAAGGACATGTAGCCCGAGTGTAGAGGCAAAGTAATAACATCTATCTGTGAGGACAGAGCTGGTGACAAAAACACAGGAATCTGAGGTTGCTTGGCTAAACAAATGTATTATCGTAATCAATAGTGAGATTGGAAGCTACTTCATTATTTCGACTTTTAATTTGTCTATTAATTAATAACAATACTGTATATGTATCTTTAACCAGGCGGTTTAAAACCTTTGTTTTTACATCGATATTATTGCTGCATTGCTAGTACGCGTTCTCTGTTGGAATTCGCAGTTTGCATGGTTGATAATTATTACAAAAACCTAGATGCATAAATTGGATTCAAACATGAAATATGCTCTTTACCCACCTAAGCAAACTAAAAATTGTTTGTAGCAATTTAGTTCACATTAATATTTGTGAGAAAACATTTCACAATTGCTATTGAAAGATGGCGGGAATGTCAGTGTGCACAAAACAACTGTAAACACTGAAAATAGAACACGCTCAATTGGCTTTATTTGTTTATGCAGTGAATGGATGGGCGATTGCTTAAAACAATCTGAAGTCCACGTGTACCACACGTGATCAGTGCAGACGTCCAAAAGAAATCATTTTACATATATGCAATTCATTTATTTTGGTTGTGGCTGCTGTATTCATATATTTTACCTCTCATAGTTCGTGTTTACCGTTGATGTGGATATTACCACTACACAATTAAATGAATAACATTGCAATGGAAGTGCACTGAAAGTGGTGGGCAAGTAAAAATAGCTAGTCGAGATCAATATATATTACCAAAAACTGTTGAAGAAATTGAGAAAAAGATGAAAATGCCACATCATATATAAAATACACAGAACTCTTGAAACCATTCTGAAAAGAGTGAAAACAGAATTTAGATGGAAGATGTTATTAGAAGCAACAGAGTATAAAACCAGAAAATAAATTACAATTATATAGCCCTTACAGCTACAGAGCAAGGGATCAAATATATTATAGACAGAACAATGAAACTAGTTTAGTAATTCTAGGAAATCGTATACTGTACCCAGGATGAAAATCTTTGTTCAGTTAAGAAGGAGGGTGTTCCAGATGTCACACTTTAAAAGTAACCCACTGCCCTTCACACAATTAAAACAGCATGTGCTCTCGGACCACATATAATAACTGTGGACATCATCAAAAAACCGGGACCAGCTGTTGGATCAAAATTATTGGACCTATTTACTTAATATGTACACAGAAATGAATACCACAATTGTGAATGATATCTCAATAGTTATTATATTCAGAATTGGAGAAAGAAACACTGATTTGAATAACTGCAGGCCCTTTGCATCTTATCACCAATACAAACGCTTTACGAAGATCACGGAGAACGCATAACGACCTTGCAGGTCAGCAAGCTGGATGAAAACAATATTTTTACAACATTAATCATGTACATACTGTCAATAAAATATATATTTTTAATAGAACATGAATAAATATATATATGTCAAATGAAAAGGCATTTGACAGAGCTAGAACAGCAGATGGAGCAATGAGATTAGCTTGTGTTTATCGTGTTAACCTGGTTAACACTATTTTATGATGTAAATTTGGTAAATATTTGTGCAGCGTTTTGCAATGCAATTGTATGAATGATGCTATATAAAACTGAATTATTATTATTATTACTAATGTGTTGGATATGCCATCGCAAGACTGTGAGAGATGTTAACAACCTGGGTTACCTTCATTCAGCAGTGGATATATCGTGGATCTTGTATGATAATGACAAAGACAATATTTCGCACAAATGGGCTGACGGTAGTACTTTGCATGCAACATAAAGCATTGCTCTCGCAAGGTGCGAACAAGCATGGGTCACGTCCACCAGGAGGTTTTGTGTGTCATTGAGGAACATGCGATTAAAAGTGGCAGATTTCCTTATAAAGACTCGAGCTGGGCAAGGAATATGCGTACCATCGACATGTTGCCGGCCTCGTGGTGCCGCTGCGCCAAACTCCGTGGACAGCTGCGGAAGACCCAGGGGACTTTCCTGGCTCTGGCTTTTGTTTGAGCGTAGTTAATCGGTAGTCAGAGATATTCCAAGGGATAGAGTGTCATGCGCCAATTTTAATTTTAAAGTCGGCGATACTGACTAACGTTTGGCATCTGAATTGCTTGTGCTCTCTCTCTCTGTGGTGATGATTTATGGCTGGAACAGGGCATTCAAACCTCTCTCCCCCACCCCAACGTTCACACGAACTACTACCATTCCAGATTATAACAGTAAGCAGTTAAAATCGGTGTCTGTTAAGGCTACTTTATCAATCCATTGTTTAATCATGCCCCCCCCACACCACGTACTTAACCACGCTGATTCGTGTTGATTGATGAAGGGTGGGGTTATGGGGGGGCGGCAGACTGGTTTAGATGTCACTTGCCACCGATGTTAGCCATTGGTTTGAATTGATCTGAGGTTCTCGGGTTCATTGCACAGTGGGTGAACCACTATGCCAACTGCTCCCACCGATGACTTACATTTGAAATCATTACATATCTTCAGCTTGCACTTATGCGTCGTATTATCTAGGCGAGGCCAGAAGCTCTGAACAGGACTAGGCCTCACCACGCCACTCTGTCAGGTGAGTACTTTGTGCTATAGAGTCGATAAATACTACTATAGAGTCAGCATGTACTACTGCAGTGATAGCAGGGACCACCACAGTCGGTATGCAATGCTGCAGCGAAAGCAGGTACCACCACAGTATGTACTGCTGCAGTGAAAGCAGGTACCACCACAGTATGCACTGCTGTAATTTTAGAAGGTACCACCACAGTCAGTATGCACTGCTGTTATCATAGCAGGTACCACCACAGTCAGTATGCACTGCTGTAATCATCACAGGTACGACCACAGTCGGTATGCACTGCTGCAATCATGGCAGGTCCTGCTGTAGTTAAAGCAAGTACCACCACAGTCGGTATGCACTGCTGTAGTGAAAGCAGGTACCACCACAGTCGATATGCACTGCTGTAGTCATAGCAGGTGCCACCGTAGTAAGTATGCACTGCTGTAATCATAGCAGGTGCCACCACAATCAGTATGCATTGCTGTAATAATAGCAGGTACCACCAGTCAGGATGCCCTGCTGTAGTGATAGCAGGTACCACCACAGTCGGTATGCCCTGCTGTAATCATCACAGATACGACTACAGTCGGTATGCACTGCTGTAGTGATAGATACTGCTATCGAGTTGGTAGATACTGCTATATAGAGTTAGTAGATACTAAAACTGTCAATATATACCACTACGGCCAGTAAATACTGCTACAGTCAGTACATACTACTATACAGTCAGTAGCGACTACTAGCTCAGTAGATGCTACTGTACAGTCAGTAGATAGAACTACAGTCAATAGATACTACGGTATTTTCCCGCATATAACCCACGGGGTATATCACGTTTTACAAACAAAACAAGACCTTGCGGGGTATATGGAGGTGCGGGTTTTCCCAAAAATATTTTACACGTGTGAAATGTCATAACTCGTAAAAAAAAATCATGGTAGGATTATCCACTATGCAACACTTACCTTTGACTAAAGCACTGCTGAATAAACCACTCACACTAACATTGCACATGTTATCACGTTTAAAATAATTCGAATTGTTTGTACAATGAAACAACAATGTTTGAAGTGGGCGAACTTTGTTTGCCGGCGACGGGAGAGCTGGGAGGAGAGAGAGGTGGGGGGTTGGGGGCGAGGCAACGGCGTTACCGTAGTGCCGCTATTGTCTGCACAGTGCACAATCTACCAGTGCTAAAACTGTACTTACTTATCTACCAGTTATGTGTTACTTATTTATTGGATATTTACTTTTGTTACTTATTTACTGTTTTAAGTTCACTCGTTTCCAGTTAGTTTATTTTATTTGTGCACGTTATGATTTCAATGTTAACAATTGATAGTGGAATGTACAGTATTACAAATGTAAACTTCGTATTAATATATATTTCATATCTTTAACGGCGTTAAAGATATGAATGCGGGGTATATGGAGGTGCGGGCTATCTGAAATTTGTTTTACACAAAACGCTATTTTTGTGGGGTATATGCGTGGGTTATATGCGTATGTGGGCTATATGCGGGAAAATACGGCACTCTGTTGTATTTTGGGTGTGTAGGTATATATACCTATGCGGGGGTAAATACATTTTAGGTAACCTTGTAGAACAACTATTAACCTCCACTTTCTATAACTTTTTGGACTTCTGCCAGCCTCTTATAATTTTGTTATACTGGTAGGAACGAAGTGGACCAGACCACCAATAGATTAATGTGTCCGTCCGTCCGTCCGCGTCCGTCCGTCCGCGTTTGTCCGTCCGTCCGTCCGCGTTTGTCCGTCCGTCCGTCCGTGTATCAACATCGCCCCCTACTGCAAACACTTGGCATGACCCTGTCCGACAAGATGGCCGCCCGCTACCCCTGCGATCTGTGAATTAAACAAGATGGCCGTCGGTTCCGGCGCATCACGGCAAAACTTTAAACTTCGCTTCAAAATTACTTTACTGAAACGCAGCACGTTTATTTAAATAAAGAAACACAAGCTCTTAGTTTTACAAAGCCTTTACACTAATCACCAACAAATCTTATATGTACAAAGGAACGTTGAAAACATCAAGACTTGCATCGGCCGTTACCTGTTGTCTTGACGCTTTCTGTGATGGTGACATGTCTGTGCATAATGGGGAGTTAACGTTATAGGCCGCTGTCGGTAGCCTAAAAGAGGCCTAGAAATAGGGTTTCGTTCCACCAAGTGGGGCACTACCTACTTTTTTATATTTAACATCAGAAATATATAGAGATTCCTTAGGAAAAAGTTCTCCGCACACAACCTTGCAGTTTTTGAGAAAAATGATGCTAAAGGTGCCCATTTTGAAAAAAAGGGAAACCATAGGGAATTTTGCACTTTCTAACCTGTTTATCATATAAACCCAAAAATGCAGAATTACCACTTGAAGTACAAAATAAACCAGTTTGAAATGTGTGATATACCTGAAGTTGCTATCTATGCACAGTAAACATGATAAGATTATCAAGAAAACTTCTACTGTAGCATTAACATCCCAATTACTTCTCATTATGTTGTTCCAATTCAAAGGTAATATTTCAGGTAAAATCTGAATAACAAATAGAATTAAGCCAAAATATAATATATAAAAAAACACTTTTCAAAATAACACATTTAATGGTGAATTGTCAATTCGCATACACGAGCAGTAACTGCACTACATGTACATATTCACAGGAATGATTATTGTAAACAAGATTTAATTTTGATTGATTTATATTAAATATATATGTCCTATATTAATTTTATTATCATATACACATCACTAAATATCAAGATCACTGTCCTCACTATCAGATTCACATGAAACAATATCCTCAGTTAATCTCACATTGTCACAATAAACACATTTACATAGGTCAGTGCAGGCCAGGCCAGCCTTGTGGCATGAGCACCTTCCACCTGTACAAGTGTAATGCGGGCGTAAACGACCTTCCGGATGTGACGTCACGGGGGGGAGTAGTTACGTCACGTGGGAGAAGGGTTTGGGTCTTTAAGGGGAGAAACCGGAAGAGGAAAGGAGGTTGTTGGAGACTGGACTAGGGTGAGGCCACGCAGGGCGAAGGCTGGGAGGAGTGGCGAGATCGCCACACACACTCGGAGAGCGGATTGGCACCGTCGGCCAGCGGTGACCAACCCAGGGAGCAGCGGCGAGGCTGCAGCGAGAGCAGCCAGCGAGGCTGCACGAAGAGGCAGCAGTGGGACCGTTCAGAGAGAGAGAGCAGTGGTGGAGCTGCAGCGAGGGCAGCCGGAGAGGCTGCGCGAGGAGATCAGCAGCGAGGCTGCTAGAGGCTACGGGAGCGACACGAGGAGATCAGCAACGAGGCTGCTAGAGGCTACGGGAGCGACAGCAGCGTCGGCGCCGAGCGGAGGGTCTCAGAGGGAGAGAGCCGTGTGGGAAAAGTAGACGAACCCGAATAAAGGACACCAAGTCAGATACCGTGGTCGAGTCTTTTATTACACAAGTACCAGACTTACACCCACAGTGGAGTGACCCCAAAATCTGTTGAGGAGCTGGATCTTTAGTCATCCATGATATGATGAGATCACCATCCTTGACAATCCATCCAAAGCCGTCTGGACTGGGAGCATTTATAAAAGGATCCAATGCTCTCCTGTGGATTGCAGCTTGGTAGTTAGCACGCTTGAAGTGCTCTGTAAGTGCATCTTTTGTTGGAGGTAATGCCTGTTCGACACAGAACCTATTGTATCTTGCCAAATTAACATCTGATACCTTTTCTCCATACAGCTCACACACAAAACGTTCTATGGTCACAAATGTGGTGCTGTCCATTTCAAATTGCCTCCCAAGAGCAGCAAATGCACTGATGTACTCTGCATTTCCAGATACTATATTTAGTGGTTTCTCTTTTCCTTTCTCATCAAAGGAACTAGTTGAGTCACAGCCAGTGAATGTGTGTAGTCCTATCAGTGCCTCTGTTAGTGAAGGACCCAAAGCAGAACCAATAGCCTGGAGATCTAACATTCTTTGCCTGTCTTTTGTTCCTGTCAGAAAGTACATATTTGCTGAGGGAAGCTTAGCCATTATTGAAAGTGAAATTATAGCAACATCAGTGTCAGGACTTTGGATGATTATCTTATTATAAAGTTCACTCCAGGCATGTTTTGCATGAAGTAGGAGCCTCGTGTCAGCTTCTTCATGGTCACAAGTCAAAGATTCTACCTCTTTGACAGACATAATTCCATCTTTAAGAGTGAGTTGATGACATACATTTCTGTATGCCACAAGGAAAGCTTTGTCTTTTCCAGCTGCTTGTAAAGGCACAGTTCTCCATGTCTCAAAGAGAAAGTCTGTCAAGGCTTCTTTATTTTCACCACTGGCTAGAAACTTGGTCCACTGACTTGGAGTCTTCTGCTTGATGCTGTATATTTGCAGTAATTGTTGTCCAGCAACAGCACGTCTTGATCGTTCAGCATTTTTGATGCTCACTGCCGGGTAGTGATCAATGACAAAATCGACCCTTCAACAACTGAACTTTCTACCCATCTTAATCATAAGTTGAAGAAGATCATCAGCAAGCTCACCGAATGTGTCTGGTATATTCTTGAGACTCCTGATCAATGCCATGCCATCTATCAGTAGGGCACCATTATCACCAACAGTCTTGTTCACATGACAGTCCTTGTTCTTTGATTCTATACAAGCTAGAAGAGCAGCCTTATTTGTTTTGGCTAATGAACCATCATTGCTTGCTAGCGAGGATGAGATATTGCCAAGTGAATATGTCAGAATCTCTTTCAAGTTTACAGACCGGGATTGACTTATCACTAACAGTCGTGCAAAGAGTCTCCTGTCATTTTTAGAATGACTTGATTTCCATCTTTTGTCTTGGATGATTTCTTCATTTGATCCCCAAATGTAGCGAGCTTCAAGGACTTTATTGGAGAGAAGAAGTCTGTTTTTGATGACTGGACTCGATCTTGGATGAAAATTTTCAGAGCTGTTTCACCTTTATCACAAGCACTTTGTATGTCATCTCTGACAGTCTTTGTAGCAACAACACCAGAGCTAATACATACAAGATCTTCACGAGGCAGGAAGGGATTGATCATAGACTCAACCGCTGAAACCAAAGATATAACAGCAGCATTGTCTTTTGCAATTCTTGTTGCATCCAACTCTTTATGACCCCTCTCTTCATGTTGCATTCCAGCCATCATTTCACACTGCCTTGTGATTGCAGAACGTTCAGGATGAGACAGTATCCATCGCTGGACGGCACCTCTGTTCAATGTTATCCCAGTTATGCCGCCTTTGGTCTTTGAATCACGGTTGCAGGTTTGTTCTATTGCTTGGTCACAAGCTATGGATGAGAACCTGTTAGCATCCTTACGCTGTACTGTCCAGTTTCCGTTTGCAGTAACTTCTTCATAGCAGTGTGGATGAGTCTTTGGAAGATTGATCATCTCGACCCAATATGCTGATAGGTACCTTGCATAATTTTGGCGGTCATATGCAAAATACCATGCCAGCATACGTCTCACTGTTGCTAAGTGAAGGCTCCAGTCAGAGTCTCTGGTTGCTCTAATGAAACTCAGTAACAGTTGAACCATTTCAATGTATGAGCTCCAAAGTCCAAAGGTGGGATTAACATAGTTCATCTCATGTACATATCTATCATAGCAGGACAGCATATCTGATAATATGGCAGACACTGAGTTAGATGAAAATCCTGCCTCAGACTTGTACTCTCGTACTAGATCTTCCATGGCTGATATGTGTCGTGGTCAAGGTTGACACCAAGGTTGACACAGGTCACACAGGTCACACAAGCTAGGGGAGAGGTACGTACTGGTCTGGATCGGTCCGGACCGGCAGGGACGAGAGGTGGTTGGAACCGCTCTGAGGGGAGGGGGCTGGCGAGAGCCAGGGCCCCGAGACACCCCCGCCCCTCAGAGGGAGGAGATATAAGACGGCTCCCGGAGAGCGGAGGGGGTCAATCTCAGGAGAAGCTGAAGGAGGTGCGGCCGGAGATCCTGGACCCCCAAGCCTCGAGGATGCCGCCCCGCTGGGACTGAGTGGGCTGAGTAGCTATAGGCTAGGGAAGGAGAGTAACTGGGTAGCTGTAGGCTAGGGAAGGGGAGTAAGGAGAAGAGAGCCGGAGGCTGTACCTCCCTAGGTTGTGTGGTTGGGCTGTTCTCCCAGTGAGTCCGGAGGACTAGTGTTATTGGAATAAAAGCGTGTGGCCTCTACGAAGTCTCTGCCTCATTCAAGAATACTACAACTGGTGTTAGAAGCGGCCAACGAACCTCGCCAACATGGAAACAAGACAGAAAGCGCTCACCAGGGGCCAGGAGAAGGACGTCGAGGGCGACGCTGAGCCGGAGTCGGGAGCGCCATTTCCGGGGGACGGGTCTGCAGGGGCGGGCTCGGGTTCTCCGGGGCCCTCCAGGATTCCGCCGACGTCGGGATGGGCGATCCAGTCGGCCCATGCCCGGCTGGCCGATCTCCTCCATGCCGCTGCCTCCATCCTCGACGAGCTCACGCTGGGGGGAGCGGGAGCACCGGGTGGAGAACCAGGCCGGAGGATGGGACGGGTTCCCGCCGAGAAACGCGCCATTTCCGCGCAAAATTTTGACATCGCCTCCGGAGGGGGAAACGTCACTTCCGCTGGGAATGCGGCCGCCGGAGATGACGTCACTTCCGCCGGGGGGGTCACCGCTTCCGGGGGAAATGACGTCACCCGCCCAGGAGGTCATGGGGCACAGGTGAACCGCGTCACATCCGGCATCGGCGGCCTTACATCGGGAGAAGCAGAGTTTTCGGGTAGGTGCCCGCCGATTTGGTCGGATATTTTGCCGCCGGAAGATGCTTCAAATACTGCACTTGGGACGCTGCTGTCTTCAAGGGGGGACTACATCCCGGCGCTGCAACAGCGCTTGCCTTCGCTGCAGGTTTTCGCGGCAAAGGGGGGGGACTGGGCTGCTTTTTCACGCCGTTTCGTGGCAAATGCCGAGACGGCTGGGTGGTCTGCCGACATCGCTCTCCGAGCCCTGCCTTCCGCCTTGGACGACGTGGCCTTGGCCACGTTCCTCCTTATTCCACGGAGGGAGCGCTCCACCTTGCAGGAGGCCCTCAATCGGATGGCCTTAGTGTATGGACCTCCATCCGAAACAAGACATCGTTTCGCCAGTCGGAGGAGGGAGGCGGACGAGACACCCCTCGCCTATCAGAGTGCACTGATGGCGTTGGCTCAAGCGGCCTATCCTCGAATGGACGATGTGGGCCTGGACTCCATAGTGCTTGAGAAGTTGCTGCTGCTGGCTCGGGAACTGAGGATTGCCGTCCACGTCAAAGATGAAGCTAACCTTTCCTCGCTGGGGGCGGCACATTACTTACACACAGAGTTGCTCCTCCAGCGGGATGGGCAGGTGGCGGCGTGCGCCGCTGCAAGAGTTGACGAGGTCCCGGATACCCAGGCCTTCGCGTCGCAGCGGGCCGCCAGTTGGAGGGGGGCCGACCGGCCTCGCCAAGGGGAAACCCGGAGGAGACACGGATCCCCGCGGGCGTGGGCTCGCGTCACGTGCTACAACTGTGGCCAGCTGGGTCACCTGGCATCGGGTTGCCCAGCACCCCGGCGCCGAGCTCCGGGTCGTCCACCATCGTCCGCCCGTCCACCGGCCGCTCCACAAGAACCCCAGGCATGTCGCGACACCTCACGCACACGGTCCCTGCCCGCATCTCATACACCGCATACACCGCCAATCGGCGCGCCACTAAATCGCGTTGCGTTGAGGGGGGGGGAGCGGAACGCGGCTGATGTTCGGGGGCCACTTCGCGCTGTTCAGTGGTCCGAGTTGGCCCACAGGGTCGTGGCCGCGGCGACGGGCTCGTCGGTTATTCTCGGGGATATTGAGGGAATTCAATTTCGATTGCTGGTCGATACGGGAGCTTCGGCTACTATAATTTCAGACCTCATATACAACGTGTTACCAAAGAGATGTCAGGCACTCACCCCGTTCTCCGTCCCTTGCTTTGCGGCGAATGGGGGTTCCCTGGGGATTATTGGCCAAATAACTGCACAAATTTGTATTGGCGACATTAAATTATCTGGTCCCGTTTTGGTTTCCGATGCCTTGGCCGTTCCCTGTTTGTTGGGTACGGACTTCTTGGGGAGGATGCCCATCAAAATTTTAATTGACAAAGGCTGCATCGAGCTTCCTTCGGGCCGCCGGATGGCGTTTCTGCCCTCACCAAACCGGCTGCGCACAGCTTGCACGACTGTTCCGGCTATGGCGTCTGAAACCGTGCGGATTCCGCCGGGTGCGCAGATGCTAATACCGCTTCAGTTACGCAAACCACTGGAGGCAGACGCTACGTCGGGGGTTTTGTTGTCTCCTTCCAATACGACCGAGCGAGGGTTGGACCTGGTGGGTGCACAAACGCTTGTGCCTAGAGATGGACAGCCCTTCATTCAGGTGCTGAATGCGGGGTTGCGGACGAAGGTCGTGCACCGAGGGGCTGTCATTGCACATGCGTCGCTGCCGCTGCACACTGACTCCGTCGCGGCTCATGTCGGTGAGGCACCGGCGTTCGGGACGCAGGTGGGTGTCGATGAGGCATGGATGGATTCTCTCTGTTCAGGGGCTGAAAATCTTTCAGAGTCACAAAGATTAAAGCTGCGCATGTTGCTTCGTGAATTTCCCGATGTTTTTAGCAAACACAAATTCGATGTTGGGTGCACTAATCTATTGAAACACCACATTGATACGGGAGATTCCGCTCCCATTCGGCAAAATCCGTTCCGATTGAGTCCGGCAGAGAAGGAACATGTCCGGTTGGCAGTGAATGACATGCTTGCCGCTGACATTGTGGCTCCCTCCAACAGCCCATGGGGTGCGCCGATTGTGCTTGTTAAAAAACATGATGGCAGTTTGAGGTTTTGTGTGGATTTTCGGAAGCTTAACAAGGTTTCGCTGGCGGACGCGTATCCGCTCCCTCGCATGGACGAGTCGCTCGATGCCTTGGCGGGGGCACGGTATTTTTCAACCTTGGACCTTTTGTCGGGGTTTTGGCAACTGCCCTTGGATGACGCTTCCAAACCTAAGACCGCGTTTCGTACGCCACAGGGCCTTTATCAGTTCAATCGGTTGCCCATGGGATTGCACTCAGCTCCAGCGACGTTCCAGAGATTGATGGAACTGGTCCTCGCTGGCCTGCAGTGGGACTCTTGTCTTATATATCTGGACGACGTGATTATTTTCAGCCGTACGTTTGAGGAACATCTGGACAGACTGCGGGCTGTATTTCTCAGAGTGCGATCGGCTAACCTTAAATTTAAGCCTCAGAAATGTTTTCTGTTGCGTGAATCGGTGCGGTACCTCGGCCACGTTGTCAGTTCTACGGGTATAGCCACCGATCCTGCTAAAACTGACTGTGTAAGAACGTGGCCCACGCCCACGTCTGTGGGGGAAGTCCGCAGCTTTATAGGCTTTGCGTCCTATTACCGCCGGTTTGTTGAGGGGTTTGCGACGATCGCCAAACCCCTTCATGCTCTGACGGCTAAGGGGGCTAAATTCCATTGGGGGGAAGAGGAAGACAGGGCGTTCAGGGCGCTTCGCGATGCCCTTGTCCGAGCTCCTCCCTTATGCTATCCCGATTTCACATTGCCCTTCATCCTGGACACCGATGCCAGCAATACCGGCATCGGCGGGGTGCTTTCGCAGGTGGTCAACGGGGTCGAACGGGTCGTTGCCTACAGCAGTAGAGTCCTGTCTCCGGCAGAACAACGTTATTGCGTCACCCGCCGTGAACTGCTCGCGATTGTCGTGTTTGTTCAACAATATCGACCGTACCTATACGGTAGGCATTTTACGGTTTGTTCAGATCACGCCGCGCTACAGTATGCGTTGAAAATAGACCAGCCGTCCGGCCAGCTGTCACGTTGGCTTGAGGTCCTACAGGACTACACGTTCACGGTGGTGTACCGGAAGGGGACACAACATTCAAACGCGGATGGCTTGTCACGCCTCCCTCCGGGTGATGGGTGCGCGTGTTTTATGGGCTCGGGGAGATGCAAATCGGCCACGAGTACCGCTCCGGCTTCCCCCTTGGCGGCGGCAGCAGGGGTGGTCGATGGGGAACCTGTCACCGAGGGGGACTCACAGGTGTTGGTCGCTCGCGACTCGCTCCTCGATCTGCCTCTGGACGAATGGGGACGGTTCCAGATGGAAGACAATTCCCTCCTCAGGTTACGCCGTCGTGCGGAGAGAGGGGGAGATTGTCAGGGAAGGGTAGGTACTGTCAGCTTGCGGGAGGGTCTCCTCATGTCATGGGACGCCAGCTCGGGGCGTTACAAAATCGTCGTCCCCACCGCTCTGCGGGGCAGGGCCGTGTGGGCGGCGCACGAACGCATCCTGCATTTGGGTATTCACAAAACGCTCGCTACACTGCAATTGGATTTTTTTTGGCCGGGAATGGCGCGCGATGTCGCCGACCTTTTGAATAGTTGCACGCAGTGTGCGCGGCGGAAACACCCGGCTAGGGCGGCTTGCCCACCCCTTCAGTCCATTCAGGTGTCCCGGGTTAACGAGCTGGTGGCCCTTGACATTCTGGGTCCCTTCCCTGTCACCGCTCGGGGTAATAAGTACCTGCTGGTTGGGGTTGAATATTTCACCCGTTGGCCTATGGCCTGGCCCCTCCCCAACCAGTCGGCGGCAGCCATTGCGGAGGCGTTTCTCCAGGGCTACGTCCTGGATAAGGGCGCCCCGGAACGGCTGCTAACCGACCAGGGAAAGAACTTTTCGTCCAATCTTCTGCGGGAGGTTTGTGACCTTTTGTGCACGCAGAAGGTCCGGACTTCCCCCTACCACCCGCAGACCGATGGTATGGTCGAACGTCTACACCGGACCATTACCTCTATGTTGTGTCATCAGGTAGACGACACACAGTTGGATTGGGACCTGAGGATTCCCGGAGTTCTGGCCGCATATAGGTTGGCGCCTCACGCGGCCACGGGCTATTCGCCCTTCTACTTAATGTACGGCAGGGATGTCGACCCCCCCATGGAGGTGCAATTGCGGGTCCAGTCGGCGGCGTCTCGCTCGAAACTGTCCGAACACGCTCAGTTCAATATTCGGAAGTTGGTCGAGGCGAGGGTGGCCGCGCAGGAAAATTCCAGGGCAAGGCAACGGGCCAATGAGCGTCTGTATGATCGCCGGGTTACGGGGTATAAATGGGCGGTAGGGGATAAGGCGTGGCTGCACTGCCCGCAGGTGCCGCTGTCAACGTCATCGAAATTGCTGCGGCCCTGGCGGGGGCCAGTCGACATTATTCGGGTCGTTCGGGACCAGTGTGTTAGGGTCGCGTGCGGACGGCGTTCTTGGTACGTGCACCCCTCGCGCCTGAAGCCCTATGTCACACCACGCACTCACACATCTTCATCTCGCAGGGGCCGGCCGCGTGACGTGTCCGGCAGGTTGGGGGAAGGGCCTCGCGACCCCCTTGTTGTTCCGACACCCCCTGCCACTCTTTCGGATGCTGCAGGTGTGAGTCCACCTAGGGTGGCCTCACCGGAGGAGCGGGAAGCGAGCCGGCCGCCTGTCCAGCAGGAAGACGGCTCGCGGGCTTTGTCCCCGGGGCCTCGGGACGTGCCGGACGCCCGTCATTTGGGCCCTCCTGACCCTCCGCAAGGAACGCTGGCCTCTGGCGATGGACCCGCCACACGGACTCGTTCGAAGGGTCTCAGGTTCTCCTGAGACCTGTCGCAGACACACTGCCTCCTCGCGGAGCCTGGGTGTTCGAGTCACCTTGTTCGTTGGTGTGGTGTGTCCGCGGTGTTCTTGTGTACAGGGGGGTTGGGGTAAATTATTGGGGACGGTTGTGGTTGCTGTTCTGTTGTTGTTACTGTTGTGTTGAGGCTCACGCATTGTTCTTGTCGTGTTCAGAATTCCTGGTTCGCGAGTTAGGGTTGGGATGTGGATAGTGATGCAGCCGGGACGGCTGCGTGCTGTGTAGGGGGGGGTGATGTCGTGGTCAAGGTTGACACCAAGGTTGACACAGGTCACACAGGTCACACAAGCTAGGGGAGAGGTACGTACTGGTCTGGATCGGTCCGGACCGGCAGGGACGAGAGGTGGTTGGAACCGCTCTGAGGGGAGGGGGCTGGCGAGAGCCAGGGCCCCGAGACACCCCCGCCCCTCAGAGGGAGGAGATATAAGACGGCTCCCGGAGAGCGGAGGGGGTCAATCTCAGGAGAAGCTGAAGGAGGTGCGGCCGGAGATCCTGGACCCCCAAGCCTCGAGGATGCCGCCCCGCTGGGACTGAGTGGGCTGAGTAGCTATAGGCTAGGGAAGGAGAGTAACTGGGTAGCTGTAGGCTAGGGAAGGGGAGTAAGGAGAAGAGAGCCGGAGGCTGTACCTCCCTAGGTTGTGTGGTTGGGCTGTTCTCCCAGTGAGTCCGGAGGACTAGTGTTATTGGAATAAAAGCGTGTGGCCTCTACGAAGTCTCTGCCTCATTCAAGAATACTACATATGTAACGAGTGTGCTGTTGCTCAGGAAGGGACTGAAGAAATGACCTCAACCGCAAGATATGCATTGCCTCAAATAGGAGTTTGTGTGCACGAATGCTACGGTTGTAGTGATGTCCACTAATGACTCCATTTATTGAACCAACAGCTACCACATTTGATTCAATCAGCATATCCTGTAGTCCTGCTTTGAAACGTTTGCCTATCACTGCCATAAAGGACATGGCTGTGTGGAACTCACCTAGTCTTGGGATGATACGCTGCATCAGATTTTGGTCTTTTCCGACATGAAGAATACACTTTACGGGTGTTAATCGAGCTTGATCGCCGCTATCAGATGAAGCTGCGGTGCTTACGTCCTCCATGTTTACATGTGCGTAGTGATATTGGCTTGATTTTGGCTCTGACCTACTTACATTTTCGATGCTGCTTGGTTGAAAATCTAGCTCAACAGTTTTATATGTCTCAATACGCAGTCAATATAGTGCGCCAATACATTACACTTTTCTCATTAACTGCAGGATAATGCGTGGAGAACTTTTTGCTTGGATACCTTTTATTAACGTTGAACATATTGAGCAAAAAAAAAGTAGTGCCCCGTTTGTCAGAACGAAACTGAACGATACAGCTCACGTACAGCGGCCTATTAGGAAAAATCTGATCTCATGTCTATATAACCTTTATACTTGGACCATGCTGCTATATGTGCTAGGCATTGGCACCAGTGGGTGGCTGCTCCCTGTGCAGACAACTGATTGCATGTCAACACCGACAAATTTAGGTCTACTAAGCATTTCCATGAACCCCGACGAGGCTGCTTCAGATTCACTCCGGGACATGAGTGGTCAATAATCATAGGGAGGATAAACCTTGCAGCAGACTTTCAATTACAATCATATTTTTGCACTTATCTCCTTCGGAACGTTTCTCTCTTGCACTCCTAAACCAATGCACTTGTGTCGTTGTGTGACTAACAAGACTAAAACAACTGCAGTAACCCTCGGGTAAGTTATAAAGTTATACAGAGCGAAAACCGTTTTACGAACGCTACTTTCATGAGCGTCACAAACCGTTGCGCTGCATTTATTGCCTGATGCACGATGCTTGTGTTGCCGGTTTAACTCATCAGTGTCACATCGTCACATGGTGACAAAACGTGGTTAATGTGATCCAGCACAAGGAGAAATGGGAAAGCTGTAATGTGAGAAGAATGAGCCAAGCGTTACTGTTGGTGACGCTGCTGCATGCTTTGACATTGACAGATGGGCGCGTGAAATGCAGAGCAACTACGACGTGCCAAGGCTGTACCAAATGAGGTTTGCTGAATTCGAACAGGTGTTTACTGTTGCTATCGGACTTTTCAGAATCCATTGGTTGCATGTTCCAACCAATGGATGTTGAGGAAGAAGTTGCAGTTGAACATCTTAATCCCCGATGATGTGCCACGGTAGGATGTCGCTCGACCCCCCTCAATATAGACGCTCATCTTTAGCACAAAATGCTATCAGAAAGGTCAGTGGCCTAACTTCAGGTGGCCGATAACCTAACATATATGAGTGTTTAATTGTTAGCTCACCAAATGTATGTTATTTCATACAGAGAATGTCACTGATATTATTAATAGCAGATTTTACGTTTCCCCCACCACAATTTCAGCACTGCACAGGGTGATCCAGATGTCATGTCACCCCCATTTACATCTCTAAAACTTCATATTTTAAAGTAAGGTTTATTTAAAACAAAACAAAAAGAATGTGCAAAGGAACAAACTGTTAGGGGTCAATAAAATTGGGGGTCACAATACATCTGGACCACCGGTACAATCGCAACAGGCATGTTAAAAGGTGCTCTGAGATTCTAGGGATTTATGTGATGGATAGATACAAATCCTCAAATCAATAAAAAGTCTGTCTCCTCAATAGATTGTTTTATAGTGCTCATCTGCATCACCAGTCTGGCTCCAGCGATAGAAATCCTTCCCTCTAGAGCAAATACCATTCCTGCTACAGGACAACTGCGGTTAATGTTGTATTAGTAAATTGTATTAGTTTTTTTAACACCTACATGGATGATGGGCTGAATTAACCTACAACCCATATTTCAAATAGCAAAGATACACTATGTTAGTCTAGTGTCAGGAGTGATTGTATTATTATCTGCAAAGTTGCATTGCACGTTTTCTGAATTTAAGTCCACGATTGTGAGTTAAGTAGTTTTCACTCATTTCCATGTTTATTTACCTTTCAGCCTGCACTGGAGTGCTCGGTAAATGTTTTTGTTTATGAAGGAAGAGCAACTACTAGCTCATCATTGAGCTCCCGATATTCATCGTGCCATTAACTTATGAAGTGGACTTAACAAAAAACAATATTGAATGCTCAGAGAGCCAAATGAAGCTCTTCTAACGGCCTTAGGAGTAACCTTGGAACCATGGGGCTTCCTCTGTCTGTGTTATGAGCAACAGGCATTGTATGCATGGCTTTCTACATAGTTCCCCAAATTTCATTGGTGTTTTTTTGGCAAGGCCTCCTCATGCACTAGAGTGGTGAGCTCGAGTGTGGGCATGTGCAGTAAAATATTTTCCACCTAATAAAATGCAAATTCTTGTTTATAAAAGCACTTCATAAGTTAGGTTCGGTTAAACCCTCCAAAATATTTAGTTTAATTAAAACCTGATAAAAAATTATTTTGGGGAAAAAAAGAATTATTATGATAATAAAACACAACTTCCACCGCAAATCTAATGCAAAGGAAGAAACGATGCTGACCAGGCACGCACCTCTGATAAGCACTGTTGGCTACGTCTGGTGCAAAAGAAGTTCAACATATATACATACGCATATAGCAATAGTTGAATTGAGAAAATTCCAATTGGGCCCCGTTTGGAAAAGCTGTGCATTTCTGAGTATAAACACCTCTAACCTCTGCAATGCACCATGCCAGTGCCTCTTAAATCAGCCTCACAAAGTATCATTCAGCCGGCTCTACTGCCAAATATGATTGACCTTGGGAAAGAATGTGATTGCAAGTACAAGTAATCCGACATTAGAATCCCAAAGCCACGTTTACATCCGCAATCCAGGCGAGCTTGGCAGCTCATAATCATCTTACATCAAAACTGCACGCTTTTGGCCATACCTACTCAGTCTGCCCTCTCGACCAGCGATTGGCTATTTATTGCGTGTACACTTCCACCCAGCACATAAAGAAATATTACCAGCCTGGTTTTCTGAATTTTGGTGAGATAGCCCAGAACCAAGCTCCAAAGTGCAAATGCTGTGCCATTTCCATGCGATTTGTACTTGGCAATCAGACATGGGGGTGTCATTTGTGCATTGACATCACCTTGTATATCCATAGCTCAAGCGAGCTTCTATTAAGCAGTGCTGGTGCAGAAACATGATTTTGCCAACTAAAACTTAGTAATTATTGGATCATCATGTCTGGTGATATTTTTTTTTTTACAAACATTAATGATCAAACAAAAAAAAACAACAGTTGGCATGATGCTCTAAAAATGGGTATTGAGCTTCAGTTACACTTTACTGGAATATTCAAGAAATATATGTATAGCATGCAGCTTATTGTATTTATAATGAATTATTGTACCATTTATAACACAATGCATTGATACATAATGAAACAGTTGTCATTGAAAAATAATTAAACGGATATGTATTGTCATAACAATATAATACAAAGCAAGTTAGATAGACATCACATCTAAATGCAACCACATCTCAAGATGCTGTACAAAACGTTGTGAAATGTGAATGCTCGGGATAGGAGTGTTATTTATGTTATAAAGTGAAAAAGATAGTCAGAGGCAGAGAAGCAAGGTCTTGAGTCTAAACTTAAACATGGTTCGGGAGGAGATGGCACCAGCAGCTGGAGGAAGGGGGTTCCAGACTCCAGGGTCAGACCAGAATAAATGACCTCCCACTGAGCAAGGTTGACTGGGGGCATCAACAGAGGGCTTTGGTTGCTGGAGTATAGAGCGCATGGACGGAATTCGAGTGAGATGAGAGGGGAGAGGTAGGCAGGTGTTAGTCCATGAAGGATACTGAAGATGGTGGCAGCAATTTTTTTATTGATCTGGATTTCGATTGGGTGGAATGATGGGAATATTAGAGTGTTTTGTACTCATGAGTGTAGGTGGGTAGTCTGGTAGTGACATTTTAGATCTTATGGAGTTTGGAGGTGAGGGATTTGAGTAGGCTGTAGAGCAAAGGGTTGCAGTAGCCAAGTTAAGGTGTGGTGAATGCATGGGTGAGGGATTTAGTGGGATTTGGAGGAAGTATGGAGGCGGTTTTGTGTAGATGGAGTTATCAGGCCTTGCCCAGTGGAGATATGTGTAAAGAAAACAAGAGTTTGGGATTAATGACAACTCCAAGTTTGCACACACTTTTTGCCGGTGTGATGTCAGAGTTTCGGAGGTATGTGCTGGTACTGTGGTCTTTAATATGTATGGATTTTTTTTTATCAATGAGAGTTTCAGTTTTGGCAACATTTAGTTGGAGGAAGTTATAACCAATGCAAAATGAGACCACATCAAGGAAGGATGTGAGTGTGGACATTAAGGTTGGGATTATAGAGTCAGTGGCCATGTAGAGACGTGTGATGGTCTTTGTAAAATATAAAACCCTAATTACCTGGTGTTTTAAACTAAACTATTTAACCCATTACACCCTCCTCAATATCAACCATATTAACAATTATGGAAAAACATGCACTAACAAGATTAAACAAATTAAACAATCTAAAAAGATGTTAGAGAAATATACCTTCTGATAATAAGGTATTTTGTGGTTTAAAACATCGTGATACCTGACTAATGTAGCAGCATATGTAGCATATGATTGGAAACATACTTGAAATGTTTGGTCTCAAGTTTTAAGGAATATTTTTTTATGAATTGTGTTTGAAAGATTCCTATAGTTAAATATTCATGATATACTCTAATACGGTACTGTAATTGGAATAATGGTTGAGGGCAAGGTCATAACATTAAATTGGCTGCCGATTTAAATTCTAAAAGATTGACTTTATGGCATTCACGTGGATTTTCTTGTTACTTTTATTTATTTCAAATACATTAAAATTGCAAAAAAAGTTGCCTGCACTCGTCATAGAATTTTTGGAATGCAGATGATGGGATAAGGAGTGACCAAGAGCTGTGGTGAGCTGGAAGTTCACATTGATGGTTATTCAACCTGAAGGCATTTCATACCAGAATTACAGGTTAAAAAACATAAAAACTTACATTTTTGACCGGGCATGACTCTCAACCCGCACATCCTTCCGCTCGCCCCCTCATTGGTTACTGTGAATAATCCTCTACACCCCCCCCCCCCCCATAAAAAATAAAATCAGCCGTCCCGGCTGCTAACATTAATTAAGAAAATCACGGTGGGGCGACGGCAATCAGCAGAAGAATAACAACAACAATTATAACAATAACATGGGAAGTGAAGAGGCAAGGCCGTCTGCAAAGGAATAACAAGGTAATAAGGCAGAACGGCAAGTGCAATAGAAGGCCTCCATTCCTCGGTCCATTGTGCCGACCACACCGTCGGCGATGACGGATGTCTGCTGATAATACGGGCCCAGAAGGAGGCGCTCAGTGGAAAAGAGCGCCTCTGGACCGTGTTCCTGACGCCGGTCCACTCCCACGAGCAGTATCCTGCTTGTGCGAGGGCGGTGCGTCCTCATGTGTCAGTTCTCCTCCCGACGATGATGAAGGTGGCTGCTCAGCAGCTAAGTGGTGGGGTCCTGTGGGCAGAAGAACATAATCTTCTTTGTGCCTAGGAGGTCACAGAGCTCCTTGAGCAGTTTTGAAGAAAATGTTTTACCCTGGTCCGTAAGAAGTTGCTCAGGGGCCCCCTTGTCTAACACATACCCGTGCAAAAAGGCATCGGCTATGGACGTGGCCAACTGATCAGGCAAGGGCCACGCCATGGGCCAGCGGGTGAGGTACTCCACCCCGACCAAGAGATACTTGTGGCCCCTTTGAGAAATTGGAAATGGGCCGAAAATGTTAAGGGCCACAAGTTCGTTAACGCGTGATACCTTGGTCGATTGCAGGGGGCGCTGATCGTACAAAACCGGAGGCTTTTGGCGGATGCAATCCTGACAGCCCTTGATGAACAGTGCTACATTGTCCTCCATGCCCGGCCAATAATAGTCACGTTTGATGGTCAACAAAGTTTTCCGAACAGCCACAACACAGTACCTCTGTAACTCCGCGTCCCATCACATAAGGAGGCCATCATGAAGGGCAATAGCTGGGGACCCCTGCCAGAGCAGACTTATGGTCGGACGGTTTATTGCGGCGTTGTAATTTCAACAGAGAGGTATCCTCCATCTACAGGCGGGACCATTCACTGTGAGTAAGGCCCAGTCCCCGATCTGCAGGTATTGGCACTTCCTGAAGAGCAGCTGCACCGGTAGTCGCGACCAACTGAGGTGCGCTCCCAGCTGCAGGCCTGCAGCGACTAGTGCCCATCGCACATTCACATCCACCGTCCTGGTGCCAACAGAGACAAGGCATCCGCGTTACCATGCTGTGCCCCCTTTCTGTGAATGACATCAATGGAATACTCTTGCAACACTTAGAGCCAGCGAGACAGCTGACCAGAAGGTTGATCTATGTGCAGGGAGTAATGCAAGGCAGCATGATCCATACAGACGATAAACCGCCTACCATACAAGTAGGGCCTGTACAACTTCACGAAGTAAACAATGGCTAGCAGCTCTCTACGCGTTACATAATAATGCTGCTCCGCGGAGAACAACACGTGGCTGCCATAGGCTACAACCCGTTCGGTGCCGTCGACTACCTGGGAAAGCACAGCCCCTATGCCCGTGTCGCTGGTGTCAGTATCCAGGACAAAGCGCAGCGAGAAGTCAGGGTAACCCAGGGGAGGCGCGTCAGCAAGAAAATCCCGAAGCTCGAAAAATGCTTCCTCCTTCTCCTTGCCCCAACTACATTTGTGGCCCTTAGCAGATAGCGCATGGAGTGGTTTGGTAATGGTTGCGAAATCCCGGACAAAACTGCGGTTATACGAGGCAAACCCCACAAAACTGTGAACCTCAGAAACAGATATAGGGGTTGGTTCAAGCACGATTAGACGCAGTTTTATCAGGGTCAGTGGCAACCCCCGATGCGCTCACCACATGACCCAAATACTTCACGGACGACTGCAACAAGTGGCACTTCTGGGGTTTAAATTTGAGGTTAGCAGTGCGCACCTTGACGAAAACCGATCTCAGGCATTGCAAATGCTCTTAAAATGTGCGGCTGAAAACGATAATGTCATCCAGGTATATGAGACACGAGTCGTACTGGAGGCCGGCCAAGAACAACTCCATGAGGCACTGAAAAGTGGCTTGGGCAGAATGGAAACCCATAGGGAGCCGATTAAAATGGCACAAACCCTGGGATGTGCAGAACGCGGTTTTAGGCTTTGATTAATCGTCCAGTGGTAACTGCCAGAATCCTGACAAGTCCAGGGTCGAAAAGAACTGTGCAGCCGAGAGAGCGTCCAGCGAGTCATCCATGCGGGGAAGCGGGTAGGCATCTGCCACAGAAATTTAGTTAAGTTTACAAAAATCAATGCAAAACCAGAGACCTCCATCCCATTTTTTTTACCAAAACTATGGGGGCCCCCCATGGGCTATTAGAGGGAGAGATGAGGTCCGCCGCCAACATTTCATCGACAGCAATGTGGACATGATCTTTTTCTCTAGGGCTTAGCCAGTAAGAGTTCAGATGAATGGGGGGCGAATTTCCCGTGTCTATATGATGAGACTAGAGGGAAGTTCGGCCTATATAAAATTTTCCTTGAATAAAAACGTCGCCAAATGTATTTAAAAGCGCCCGAAGGCGATTCCGCTCATCAGGGAATAAGTGCGGATTCTCCAAGCAAGGCCTGTCAATCCACGCTCCGTCCAAATCGTTAGACCCAACTATGCCACCCACAAGACCAGTAACAGGCACGGCATCTCACGCAGAATGAGCAGGGGTCGCGTGCGCCAGAACGGTGCCCGCCTGGATAACCACTTGTGACGGACCTCCGTTTAAAACTTGTAAAAAGGTTTCCTGGTTTTCCGCCGCGACCGTCAGGGCCCCCACCAAGGAAGAGCTTCGTGACAAGGAATTAAAGGGGGTCAAGAGGACTTTCACCTCAGGAACTGGCAATTGCAGGTGCTTCCGCAACCTCAAGGGCACAAGCATTTGAGTACCCAGTGAAATCTTCACCGATGCCCTAGCCAGAGCCTGGACACTGGCGGCAACAGAAGTCAACCGAGTAGGGGAATCAAAAAATTTCAATCGGTGGCCCGATGGCATCTCCATACACCCATGATCGACTAAGATCATGGCACGGCCAATATCTTTGAGACCAAGAAGGGGCCCACCAATTCAATGTCCCCAGTTCTTACAGAGGTGATAATCTGTCCCAAAATGCCCAAACTTCCCCCGTTTGCGGCTCCGCAAGCTCTGGTGACCGGGCTCAACTGACCAACGTAGTGCGACAAAATACTGAAAATCATGTATGATATTATGGTGGCGGACGCGCCCGTATCCACCAAAATACATACCTCAACCCCCTGAACATAACCAATAACCACGGAGGAACCTGCCACGGCTGCCACCACATGATGTGAGAGTGCATCCCATTGCTACACGCCCTTTGACCACCCGGTGACCGACAGCAAACTTTGTTCGTGAGATTTAATAAGGTTGGGGTGACAAGGCGATCTGGTACCCGATCCCCGCTAGATGGGTGAGGTGCGGGGAGTGACCAAGTGGGTGATGCGTCGCGACTTGCCTGTGGGCCAGCGGAAGAGGTCGATGTGGAGGTGGAGGAAGACAGAGTCCTAACGAAGACCCCGAAGTCGTTGCAGCAGCCCCTGGCAATGTTGCCCGGCTGGCCACACCTGAAGCAAGTGGTGGGCATAGACCCTCGCAAAGAAGGAGCCCTCGCCCACCACTGCTCTCCCGGCCGATGTCCTCTAGCACCTCTCCCGTGCTGGTCGCATGCGATGAAGGCGCAAGCCTGCTCATCATCGTGTGGCGTGATGACCTCCTTTGTCTTCAGTTCCACCATATACGCCGCTACACCAGGCCACTGGCACAGGCCGATGGGGGCCTGAATGCCCTGGGCCACTTTAAGAAAGAACAGATCGGCCTTCTCCGCAATGGACAGGACGACGCCCAGCTCCCGCGCCAGCAAAAGGAGTCACTTCAGCGCCAGGGAGTCGAGCGCCGCTGTGTCCATGTTAGGGTAGGCCGCCTGCCATAGCGCCAGCAGTGCACTGCAGAAGGCAAGAGGCGTCTCGGCCTCCCCCCGCCTCCGCAGCAAAAATCTTCGGCGTGCGTTAGATGGCGGATCAAAGATCGCGGCCATCTGAGCACATGCCTGAGGAAGTGTCGCCTGATCCATGGCTAGGATAGCATTCAACACGGCCAAAGAGTAGTCGTCAAACGCCATCAGTAGGGATCTCAGCGCCTCCTCACTCGACCACCCTACCGAGATGTATGCTGCTTCGAAATGGTGCCAGAAAGACGTCCAATCACCGCCAGATGCGGTAAATGGGCGAACTGGAGGCAGGCAGCGAATTTGGAAATGATTCGTACTGTAGACCGGCACGAGCGCTCCAAACCTTGCGATCGGCGGCGGCTGGGCAGCAGAAAAAATGGCGGCCAATTGCTGCATTGCTTCTGACGAGAAGATGGCGCCCGGTTGCTGCGTCACACCTGACGAGAAGATGGCGCCCGTTTTTTGCGTCATGTTTGACGAAAAAAAGGCGCTCGACTTCTGCGTCGCACCCGAAGAAATGGCGGGACGCTGCCGCTCCAACTCGGCGATGGCGTTGTGCGGCTGGATCCCCGCCGTGGACACCCACACGACTAGGTGCGCAGCAGACTCCAGCAGCTGACCGAGTTGGCCGGTGATGGTTCGCCAGTTCTCTGGCGATGGCGGCCGGTCGGGACCAGCAGCCCCCTCCTGCATTGGCTGCAGCAGCTCCACAGGGCGCATCTCCAGGGCCCCGGACTCCGGGGGCGTCGTGGGGACCACTTCTAAACTGTCCTCCTCATCCGACTCCACTACGGGTAGGTTCTTGTGCTTCGCAGCTGACTTGGACATGACGGCGAAGGTTGTAGACCACTTCTGACACCACATGTTGTGCAGTACAACCACGTGGAGACGAGGAATACTATAAGGGATGTTGCCGTTTTTTAAAAAAACTCTCACACTCGGCATCCTACACTCACACCAGTGTAGGTGCACTCTATCTTGGTCCTTCACTCGGACACTGAATAACTATGGACCCTTCCCTCGGCTATCCCGTTGGCTCTCTCACTTATCTGCACGAAGCGGGGGATCAGCCAACACCACTCTGCGATGAGGAGAGAGACCCTTACTCCAGCCGGTCCTTACCCTGGCCCCCAACAACGACCACGCCTCCGTCACAGGGTCCCCCTTAAAAACCCATTGAGCGGCTCCTCCCCCCAGCTCGGCCCCGCCCACTTTCCCGAAAGTGTTTTCCGAAAGCCCCTTACGTAACCCGTGACGTTACGTCATCCTTGGCTCTCAACCCGCTCGCACCTCCTTCCGCTCGTCCCCTCACTGGTTACTGACAATACTCCTCTACACATTAACCCTCTTTTATTAGAACAAACAGGATAACTCCCAGTATTTACTTCCCAGGGGAGAGGTTACTCACATGCTTTATGGAACCAGAAAAGCATTATAATGTGGACTTGGTAGGTAAGAATATCTTCCACCCAGCCTAAGAGTGTTCAATGCAGCATTAGGTGGCAGGGAAGGAATAAAGTAATGTTTAAACATACACAAATTGTGTCTACATAAAATGGTTTAACTTCAAAGGACAATCGCAGTTTGCAAACAATTTAAGTTAAATTGGTAGTTTCCTGAGTGGAGTGCACTTTATGGTCGAATACAGAGACCATATTTCTCTGTGGTCTCTGAATTTCACATGGAAAACGCTCAACGGCTAATGAATTTGAAAACATTTGCTCAACATTGACGGACAAAGGCATATTGCTGAGCCTCCTACAACAGAGGGCAGCAGTGTAAAGGGATACGACTAACGTCTCAAACCCGTCAAGGCAGCTGCTGAGGCAAACAAGAGCTGACTTTAATAAAGGTAGCATAAGGCATTCAGACATTAATTAATGGACATGAAAAACATGGATTTGAAAAAAGTATGATTAGCCTGCAACAAAACCTATTGATATTTGCAGTGTAATTAATATTATGGCTGACTGGATTATTTAACATTTTACTATAAATACGATAAGCCTGTCTTCAGCTCTCTTTTTACACGAACTGTAATCTCAAAGTATAAACATGTTTTGTGTAACTTACCTGTTTGCTTTGAAAGGGCCCATATTAATTTAATTTGTCAATGAAAAGTAGCAGTTGTAGGTATTTGTGAATCTCATTATTCAGCTAAATATTGTCAAGAGTTCTTATTATCCTCATACCTAATCAATCTTCTGCTAGTTCAACGGATCAGATGGCCTGATCAATTTTGGTGAATGTCCAGGTGGAGTATATTTCTTCCGAATTAAGAGAGGCATGCTGTGCAAATGAATGCCCTTCAAGCTTCATCAAACCAACACCGTTACAGTACAGTCCTGTTTTCCCCTTGCAACAGTGGTAGACTGGCAGTTTTTTTTCATAAAATAGGAATTCGACCGCACAAATATCACATTACACTGATACTGCAGGAACAAAGTAAATTAACTATGGAGAAGCCTCTCATCACTTTCCCTAGTGTAGATATGGTCCTTGCTTATGAAAAAGAAGCGACACGCTATCATGTTTTCCCCAGCTTGATGTGACATGTGTGTCAGATATTTAGAGTTATTTTTATTTTGCAATTGTTGCTCTAAGAAATACGAAAGGAATGTTTCTGCCTTACACAGAGTGAGAGCTCTTTTCAGCCACTACAACGCTAGTTTATTGCTATTATACTATTATTGCTGCAGTGATCATTGCTGTTGTAATACAACATATGAACTGTCAAGATACAAACAAATACAACCACAGTATCAAAACAATAAACGCAACTCATACTAGAATAAAAATTATAGCTGCTGTATCAACTAACTCCAGCTAGCAGCCACCCTGATCAATACGGCGGTTGTATTAAAGATACAAAATACTTTCCGTCTGCTTCATGGTGGACACGATTTGATCCCGTGATGTCATTAGCGAGAGCAGGCCATTATGGGCCAGCGTCGTGTTTCAAATTTGTCAAAATTGGCAAATTTGAAACGTCACATTGCAAACATCACCCCTGGTGCAAAAACTTGGCAGGCCCCTCCTGAAAAAGGGCATTGAGAGGCTTTCCTGGGTAAACAAGCATAATAATTAAATCACGATAACAAACCAAACAATGCATTAATTCAAAAATATATATATATACATTATCAAAACCAATGTTTTAATATGGAACAGTTACAGTGAAATTGTATGAAGAAAGTAAAACAAAAATACAAATGAGAACGGGTATTCAAATAATTAAATATACTCTCACCAAGACTATTCACTGCGACATTAGAAGAGTTGTGGAAATTTGATTATAGATGTAAAGGGAAAAAAGTGGAATTGAGCAGGAGATGTCACTGGAAGCGTTGATTGATTGCCAGTGGACGACTAGACTGGTGACAGAATAGCAGCTGAAGGAGGGGATGCGCTTGAGAGGATGACCATTTGCCGAGATGGAGCAATGAAATCTAGTCATCTGCAAGAGCAAATAAAAATTATGGCATCACAAGACCATGAAGGATAGGAATGTGTGAGGCACTTCATCCAGCAGCTGATAGATCATGGCTGATCATTATGATGACATGGAAGCTTATGCATAAGCAAATATTGTATTTTTATTTTTTACATGCAACTGGAAAAGCATTTACTTGAAATAGTAAAGAAGCTCACTTGCTTGACTTTATTTTCAGTCCACTTGCTGTAAAGGAATTTCCTACCATAAATTTTATGTTTATATCTGAAATACAATTATTGTCCTCTTGAAAGTCCCATAAACGACATGAACGTTGTTCAAACAGGCAGCTGTGACCAACCGATGGAGACCGACGAAGGCTTCACGACAGCAGCCTCGGACTCGTTGCTGCCGCTTGAAGTGCACAGGCTCACCGAGGAGGTGGCACTTGCTGCCCAGTTAATCGAAGACACTCCCGAGAACGGTGCTGGCGACCAGGACGGTGAACAGGAGGTGTGCACGTGGCGTTCCTCGGGCTGCTACGCTTTGTGCACGGTGTGCAACTTGCAGCTCAACTCCGAGGCTCAGGTGCAGATGCACTTCAATGGCAACGCGCACCGTCGCCGACTGCGGCAGATCACGGCCCAGAACGGCGGCACAGGTAATCGACGACACCACAGTGGGTGAAACGGCAGACCTGTCGAGGTTTTCACGGTTGCCCTGTGTCGCTTTCCAATGCCAAGTTTAGGCTGCACGCATGGCGCAACCCGAAAACACGTCGGAGAGCTGGAAGATCTCTAAACGGCAAAGAAGTGAAGTAAAACTCTGTGACATTTATGAATAAACTAATATGTTAATGCAGGGACCAGGTTCATGCGATTTGTGTGGATAAATAAAGGCAATGCTTTCCAATTCATCATTTTATCGAACACCTGAAATGGCTGACACAACGTATGAGGGGATGATATGGAAAGCAATACGCTCGATTACTTTTGTATCTCCATGCGCTATGTTCAGCCACTTCCTGAGCAACAGCAGGAAGTAGTACAGCAAATAGGTGTCTGATAAGTTCCCTCTGCAGTGGTTTACTCGTATGAGTGTGGTTTTCACCTGGCACTCCATTTTCTACATCACTCAAAACTAAATTGGATTTTTTCCAAATAAGTCTTGAATTTTTTTTTTTACAATATTTATAAATGCCTTCAAGGTCATATTAAATGGTTATTTCATGTTTCATATTTGCTTGGTTCTAATGAAATAAGTCATGGCGAGGTGTAGTGGCATCAATGGCATGTGCTGTGATGACCTCTTAAATTGCCTCGTTTCAAATTCATAGCACTCCACACTTTACCTTTTGCCAACACACCTTGCAATGTTAACATAATATGGCCTACTGCAGTTAAATATACCCAAATGTAGGATATCGATGATTAAATATAACAATAGATTAAAACTATAACAGCAACAATCATGATAATAGGGTGTTCCCCTTTAGTCTGGCAACAAAACAGGTGTTAAGATGTTAAAACACCAAACTGAAACCTTTAACAAGGAATCATGTCTGCATTAACCACAATACTTGTGGTCAGAATGCAAACAAAAAACATACTCTGATAATATATGGTGTGGACCAATCAGTTTCAAGGACAATGCATATATTTTTCCTTTTGGCTCTTTCGGTAAAGTCACGTAGAAGGGAAATAATAAAATAATAACAATAAAACATAATAAAATAATTCTCACGACGTTTCGGCCACAACACAAGCAGCCGTCCTCAGGTGAAGAACAGGTCTGTCGGAAAGACAGCGTCTGAAGACAAACTGAAACCTTTTACAAGGAATCATGTCTGCTTTAATCACAATGCTTGTGGTCAGAATGCAAACAAAAAACATACTCTGATAATATATGCATTAAATTTCGATTAAAAGCTTTCGTGACTGCAGGTATTCATCGTCTTGGTTCTTTCGGTAAAGTCACGTAGAAGGGAAATAATAAAATAATAAAATTAGACAGCGTTTTCAGACGCTGTCTATTTACATGGCTGATGCAGTCATCTCGTACACCTTTGGAAAAAGATGCGGACAACAATCACAAGCTATGGACCACATTTGAAATAATTGCTCACTCCAATCATTTTCTGAAGACATCGCAGATTGACACCACGAAGCCACTTCCGGAGTTATCCGTAGGGTATATGAATGTTACAAAATAAGAATAATGCTACATTTAAATATGTTGACTGTACTTGTTTGGGGTGTTTGTTGTGGTCCTGTAATGTTGTCAGCACTGTATATGTCAGCGATGCACTGCCTCCATCGCATTTTAAATGGACAGTGTCATTGGTTCTATCAGTGTTGCCCAATCAATATATTTTAATTACTAATTGAGTTTAGCATGCTCCAGACATTAATATTTGCTCCATTGCTGTATCTATCTCAATTCTCGGTGGCTTGGCGAGACTCAAGTAGGTATCAGCGGCAAAAGAAATGTAATGAAAATTGGTGATTTCATGCTTCAAGAGATCAATGATCGAGACATATTTTGAGTGGATGTGAGTGGGCATGTGCTATGTGTGCATTGTGAGACCCTGGTGCTGCAATCTATATGCCTTAATCCTTTTGTTTTATGCCAGATTGGTCTCATAATTTTGGTTATGCAGTTTAACGATGCCAACAAGCTATAATGGTGCTGCATTTAAAACGTATCTGTTGACAGATGCTAAATGGACGTTACAGATGACAGTGTGGCCTCCCGAATATCTGTTTTCTTTCGTTCCCAGCCAGCAAGCCGTTTGTACTCGATGGCTTGCAACCCAAAACCGTGTCGGTATTGAGTTGGAAGTCTCTCTCTTTCATTTGATTGTTTTTTTCTGAAGCAACAGTTAAGTTCGAAAATTGTACGTGATACGTTTGATATCTTGATTTGAAGATTTCGTGACTGCAGGAATCCATACTCTTTGGTTCTTTCGGTAAAGTCACGTAGGTAGAAATAAAATAAAATGAAACATATCACGACGTTTCGATCGCAACACAAGCAATCTTCATCAGGTGGAACAACCACAGCAAGAAAATGCTGAAGTAGGCGAGAGAGCTGCCGTGGCAAGAGGTTATATAGGTAAGAAAGGGGGAGGCAAGGGGAGAGAGAGAGAGGGGGGTAGGGGATGGGGGGGCTGCGTGAGCGCTAGGGGAAGAGGACGTGAGGCTGGGGGGGAGTGGGCTGGGCTAGAAGTGTGGGATACGGGGGGAGGGGAAATACAAATGTACTAGTTTGATATGTTTGCAATGCTGAATTGCGGCCATGGATTTCGCAACATTGGAATTCATGAATAATTTTAAGCATTTCCCATGTATTTTTTTTTAAATAAACTATTACCAGTTATTAATAGAATCTTGTTTGTAAATTAAGCGTGAGCTGATCACCCTCACATATGAGTAAGAAGATTATATTTATGACAGGTAAATCATTGAAAGGACGCTTTATCTTACAGTGATTTAAATAAATACTCTAATGTTATATACTTTTACCCATCTGATTGGTCTGTTAAGTTGTTTCAACTTTAAACTTAACATCTTCTTGTGTTCTTATTCTCAGGTTTGTGTGGCATTTTTAGACGCAGTTGTATTGAAATGCTTTTACAAATGGATATTTAAATATATTTTCTAAAGGATTTTTATTGAGAGCATAAAATTGTTACCTTAATGTGATGGTTTTGCTCCCAAGAAACACATTTTACAAGTTGGTTTTGCTTGGAAGAATACTGATTTGATTTCTAATTTTGTCTTTACTCGAAGTCATTTGTATTTATTGTTCCACGATTATACTGTGTGTTCTTGCGATCTGAACACTTGTTCTGTGAATGATTCAATATCTGTTCTGAAAAACAACAATGTCCAAAGCCCCCTGGGTTATATTTTTTTTAAACTGGATTGCGCACTATTTTATGAGGTTTATAATCCTTTACTTGTGTAATAACGACTCTGTCAGGCTTTCTTGGTCTCCGTTGTCGTTTATTTAGGTTCTTCGTATCGCACCCCCGCTGGTCTTCGGCCGGACCCGCGCCGCCTCCGCCGCGCGCCACGCGCACGCTCCGTGTGGCCCGCACTCGCTGGTGGCCGATCCGCTCTCTCCGTGTGCCCCGCACACGCCGCCAGACACACCGCTCGCTCCGTGTGCCCCGCACACTCCGCTAGTCACTCACTAGCCACGTGTGCCCCGCACACTCTGCTAGTCACTCACTAGCCACGTGTGCCCCGCACACTCTGCTAGCCCCTCACACACCGCTAGCCCCGTCTACCCCACGCACACCGCTGGCCGACGGTGTGCGTAGGTCTTCGACCCCGTGGCAGATGGCGCCGCTCCACCACGTGGCAGATGGTGCCATCTCCCGCACTGCCCAGCGTGGCTTCCCCTATTCTCGCTCCGTTCCAACTTCCCGATCTCTTCCGGCTCTCTCCCTATATCCTTTCCATCACGTGACCCTGACTCCTCCTTCCCGTACTGCCCCCGTCTCCGCCCCCCGTTCACCTCGTCTCCCATTGGAGCCGAGTGAGCAGTGGCTCCTCCCACACGCTCCGTGTGATTGGCGCGGAGGCCAGCAACCATCCCGTTTATGCTCGCATTACACTTGTAAACTTTTGTTTTTCAATTATTATATTCCACATACTCCAACCTCTGCAAGGATTTGTGTAGTCCTACAATGTGTTAAAATATGCAAATGCAAACTGTGACTTTTTGTAAAGCGTTTCATGAATGTTTAATGATCAAGGGCTACTTTACGTGCAATGAGCCTTGTGGTTACAGGGCAATTGCATTAGTGCCCATCAAGGTGCAAAATCGTCGACCATAATGTAATGTGGGATTTAATGATCAACAAAGATACATCAATGACTGATCGTGGTGATGGGAACAGTTGCATGAGAAATATATTATCGCACAGCCATAATAACATCATTTTGTCTCAAAGCTGAAAATTGGAAGTGGGTAAGGATGAAATTAAATGGTAAAATGTTCCAGCACATCACTTTGTTGCACTTTCCAAGTGTTGCACTAACATCACATGCTACATACTGAACTGTCTTCAGAATTAGATGACAGTTCTGCGTGGGTATAGTCGAAGATTTTGCATTTTATCTCCATTAAACAACCCTTGCCGCTGGCTCATATGCATTTGAATAGCTGTCCATTGTCTAAAAGTACCATCTGTATTATTGCTGTTTGTTATGTGAACGTTAAAACTAACACCTTTTCAAAAACATAATATCCGTTCTCTTCAGAAATTTGTTATTCACACCGCATTCGTCCCATTCTATCTGGTGCCCGTACTCGGGCTGTTCTTGTTTGCCTGGCTTCATCACTGCATGGGCTGTGGCTAATCCCTGCCAGACGTCTCCTTGTTAGCTCGTTCATTAGATATTACGCGACGAAAATATTGTATTACCTTTGTTCTGGCTGGGTTATTGTGTGCCTGTGATATGACCTGACCACACTGTCTTCCATCAATGAGATGGTTTTCATTGCACATTTCAGCTGTATAATGCATTACTCTATTAACTAAGCAAACACTTTAGCAAATTAAGCACAAATATTTAAATTGACACATCAGGGCCATTTGTTGCCTTGCGTACTCTCGTTATTTGTACAAGCATGACGTGGTACCTTCCAGTCTCATTAAGCCAGTGACAACCAGGTGAACTCAAAGGGATATCATACTCTCCACTGTAAAGGGCAACCCCGAGGGCTCAGGTATCGCATTCACTTTAAAAGCGGGGCAGGGGTAGACACTGAGGTATCACGTTTTGCCTTTTAAAGGCCAGCAGGGTAAGCTCGTGTTCTTTAAAAAGCAGCAGAGTAGGCTCAGAAATAGCACGCTCAGATCTGGGGGATATAAGCTTAGAGGAAACCTGTTTTCCTCTTTAAAAAATGACTCGTTCAAAGGTGGAGAGTCTAGCATTGGCTCCATTTCAAAATCAAATCCCAGCTTTTGGTCTCGTACTGTGGTGTTATCATTGCAATGCCAGACGCCCACGGATAAGTGGCTATACCGACTCCCAATTTTGTTTGCCAAAAATCTGACTCGGTTTGTGTGATGCCACTTCAGGCAGACATCTTGTAGACCGAGTTTCCTAAATGCACCTCAAGACCATCCCCTCTGCCTTTTTGTGAGTGCACACCTGACATTCAACTTGCAGATGTTCAGCGACAACAATTACAAAGTGAGTATGAAATGGTGTTTACCCAGAACGGAAATAAAACTATTTCCACTTGAATGGTTGTCGTTCGTACAGTCAATAATAATATAATCACCATATAATAGGCATTCAAAGCAAACATAACACGATAACACTACAAAGGATTTTAAAATAACTGAAATTCAAACGTGATATATTGTAAGATACTTGTGTACTGTCCTTCATGAATGATGGATACAAAAAACAGACTTAAATACCGTATTTGTATACAAATTACAAGGGGTTGTATTTTCTAACCTCACGCAAAACACGAATTTACAGGGTGCTATTCCTGAATGTTAAAACACCTTTTAAGACTAGATTACCCATTATTGCAAAGTTTGCGCGATTACTGCACTTAGTGGACAGGTATCCGATTGGTATCTGCTAAGGTCAAAGCATGCTGCTTAGGTTGTTATCGTGTCCTTTGGTGTGTGAGATATATTTCTGCACACGATGGGGATTTATGAATAGGCTCTGTTGATATTATCCTCATACGTTAGAACCGTATATACCTTGGCTTCTTTTCCATATTCAATGAAGCTAAGCTAATTCTGTTTTCAGGTTTTGGGATCTGGCAAATGTTTGAGACAAACTATCATCCGATGTTCCTTTGTCCTATGTTCAATTTTCAAGCTTGCATCCATCGTCATTTTCGACAAGGTGGTGTTTGTATTTTGATACAATATCTAATTCTGAAATCAATCATGAGCAGGCATTTTAATATGGCCATCTCTCATGGTTAGTAAATGCTATGCATTACCATAGGAATACGATTGCATGGCAATTCATTATTGTGCAGAATTTCTATACAAACTGAAATATATATGTTGTCTGTTAACTAGTGTTGTTGTACTGTAATATGACTAAGATGAGCTACTTTTGTTCATGAAAGAGTATTTTAAATAATTAAAGTTGAGAATAACAGCCACATGCTGATCAGCGTGGTGGGGCGAACAGTCTCTTATGATTATTTCATACAGCCATCATGGACGCCACTTTGAAGCCGTCTATATTATAAATCTCAACTGCCCGACAATAATCTCCAGCCCATTTTATATTCAACGTTAGGAAACATGATGCTTACTTTTTACATTGTAATCCTCATGAGTGATGTAATCAGCACACCACCACCACTTTGACTCCAGAGATAATTAATGAGAAAAGAAATGTCTAATGCACCTCTTAAAGGCTGATGCAAAAAAATGTGAATATTTGAGATAATGAGGTTCCTGCAGAGACCATATGTGGAAATTAATGGAATCGGAGTCAATACATTTTCCCGCTGTGTTGCCAGTTTATCCTTTTAATGTCCACACTTGCTAATGTACCCGGTAACCTCAGTCTGCTCACCGACAAAAAAGTGATTGATAGCGTGGGGAAACAGGAGGCAATTGGCCTCCAAGGTGGGGAGCGGGGCCCACAGGAGTGGGCTAAAAGCAAGGGGGCCTGTGGAGGGGGGGGGGCAAGTAGAGAGGGGGGGGCAAGGGGAGAGGTGGTAGCTGACGGGCAATGCCTCGTGGCTGGCGACGGCGGAATATCAAGTGTGTTCCACTTCAGTTGTAATTGGCAATGGGGGGTGGGGGGTTCCCATCCCATTCTTCATTATATCCACCCTCCGTGGTTTTCTAGAGCAACAGGGCACATCATATTTACTGCAATGTACAGTATATAAAGTATGCTAAATATTAAGTTTGCATGTTATTGTGCTAGATATTAAAATCGTTACATTATCTAATTCATAGTTAAGTTAAAAGCATGCATTTTAAAATGTATTTGTCTTAAAATGCCTGACTTACAAAAAAAACATTTGCAGCCATTGGTCAATCCATTGCTGGACGAAAGCCTCCTATGTTTTTCAGACCTTTGTGCACGCATGTATGTTGAACTTCTTTCGCGCCGTACATAGCCAACCTTGCTAATAGGAGGTCAGTACGGCACTTCACACCGCCTGCTGTTGAGCACAACGGTACTGAATAATCATGTTAAGAATGGCACGGGCCTGATGCATCTGCTTTCTTTAACCCGCAACATCAGCGTGGCCAGGGCAAGACTTTCCCTAACCCTTCCATCTCCTTGACCAGGACTGGGCCTCTGCCAGTCCGGACAGGTGCAGGCTTTGCTCCATCTGTTGTCCAAGCACCCAGTTGCGGACCACTTTTTTGAAAATATGTACACAATGCTGGCATGTGGTCTCGGTGTTAGCACTCTAAATTTATAACTGTGAAGTTGGCTTTGGTGAAACTGACCCCCTTCGAGAGTGTGTCCCCGTCGTGGTGTGAAATAAGCCAAGAGCGATTTGAGGCAAAGGTATTCTTGACTCGTGTTCGCACTTCACAGCCAGTGGGGAAAGTGTGATGATGATGATGATGATAAGCACGACTGGCTACGTACGGTGCGAAATAAGTTAAACACACAAACATAACATATATTGTGGTGCTATGCGTACCACACTTCATTATATGGGCGGGTCAATCGCAGTTATCTAATTAATCTGCTTTCTCATTGGCGTCCTCTGGTCTAACACCGTTTTGAGACTAGGCTCAAAAGCTAGCTGTCTCTGGTGTGGACCAATCAGTTTGAAAGACAATGCATATATTATCAGAGTATGTTTTTTGTTTGCATTCTGACCACAAGTATTGTGGTTAATGCAGACATCATTCATTGTAAAAGGTTTCAGTTTGGTGTTAAACACATCTTAACACCTGTTTTGTTGCCAGAAAAAAGGGGAAAACCTATTCTACTACTTTGGTACTGGCAAAGGAAGTCCCATGATGTATGTGGCTTCTTTGTTTTCTTCTCATGGGATTGGGTAGATGGCTGGTTCACATTTTGTTTTACAACAGTTCTTATTTAAACTAGATTCGAAGCTTTCGTGACTGCAGGAATTATTCTTTGGTTATTTCGGTAAAGTCACGTAGAAAATAAAATCAAATAACAATAGAATACGATGTTTCGATTGCAACACAAGCAACCATCATCAGGTAAGAATGAATGATAAAACACGGACACGGAAACAACATAGGCAGACACACCGAGCGAGACACACACCTAGACAAACAGAAGGACAACGAATCTGTGCCGAGGCCTTAAATCGAGAGAGGGGGGAGGGGCCGGGGCAGAGAGGACAGTGGAAACTACCAAACGTTTCTTGTCCAGCGTGGCTCTGGCTCCCAATGTTAAAAAATTTCAAATCATCAAATAAAACAAATATATATGAAAAGATCGAACGTAAAACTCAAACATACCTTCCGCATTTCGACTGTAACGTTTGGTTGAACAGACTTAAGTACTGTACTCCTACATAGCCATACACAAACACACAGCAGCATGTATATCTATATATATACAGTACTGTGTATATAAATATAAATACATATTGAAGCATTGCACTTCTACAGAAACGGAGACCAAATTTTATTGGTGTCCAAAAAGCCCCTCCACTGCCCATATATCTAATCAACTGTGTGCGCTGAAGTGTGCATTCGCTAAAATTGACGATGCCAGCTTTCTCAAAACATGCCCTGGGTGCTGGTTATAGGCAACAGCCTGTCTGTGTTTTCCATAAATGCAATGTCAAGAGAGACATTACATAGATGCATTTCACTTGACACACATCATTTAAGTTGTTTTTATATTCTTTATAAAAAAGTAAGTGCCAAAATTAGTTGGGGAACATTTGCATACTTTTTTTGCAAATGTCAAAATCAATACGGAACCATAACTTTGCACAGGGAGAGAATGATGTCTATCGTTTGTGTATGAATGCAAAACGAACTACCAATTATGAGACTTCCATAAACGTTCTGCGAATAAGTGGCAACACTGAATAATAAATGAAGTGCATACATTTGTATAAAACACAATCTATTGTACTTTATTATTTTGTTGAGATATGAGCATGTCCAAAAAATTACGCACTCAGAATTGAACTATGGCAGTAATAAATATCATAACTTCATCTTATCAAGAACAACATTAGCCTTGCCAAGTAAAAATGTCCCCTGGGGCCATTATGCATACGATCACTGTTTTTCCCCGTTATCACGTTGAGCATATCACATTCAAAACCACTGCACTGCGAATTTGGGCTGTGCTGCTTCTTCCTCATAAATATAATTTTCACACCTGCAAGTGATAATTCGTTCATGAAATGGCGGTATTTGTTATATATAGTACAGTACATGGGCTCTGATAAAAAAATAAGTAGCTAAAAGTGTGGAACAAAAGCTGCATTGGACACAAAGAATAAAGGAGTGATGAGGAAAGCATGAATCAGCTAGCAAATTAACATTATAGATTACCTATTGACGGGTTAAAATAAGTAAGTGGTGGAGGTCATATAGGTAGTCATGTAGTCACATTTAGTGATGGAATGGCAGCCAAAGGAAAGACCATGCCTGAGAGGAAGAGCACTTCGAAGATGGAGTCATGAGTACCAGTGAATAGAACATGGCTGATGATTTGTGTGCATGTGTATGCCATTACGCCACAGCTGTCGTTGCGATATATTAGTCATATTTAGTGAGTCCCTGTTTAATAATATCTTAAATGGCTCTTAGTGGCTACCTTATAATTACATTTGGCAAGCAACCCATGAATAACTAGTCTTGGCTATTGTACCAATTTCCCAAGAGATTTGAAGATTTACTTAGAATACAGTACTTGCATCCTTGTTTCATATACTTTTATTGGAAATACCGTATAGTTTTTTCGTAAGAAATCATTTGAATTCATTGAGATTTCTTCAGATTTTTATTATGATAGAGACATTGAATTATTGTGCAACTTTAGCTTGACTAGTCTATTAGCACGAGCATACATGTTTTATTGACAGCTTTTCCTTTGGCATCACTTTGAATGACAATGACAAGTATTTTTCAGACAACTGGCGCATTAAAAAGTACATTTTATTTATAGAAAAAAATCACCAGTGGGGAAAAAAGCATCAACTATAATGCTTGGCAAAGCCAAAGCCTATGCGTTGTAAAGGAGAGTGTGCAAGGTGTTGGATGCAGATAACTGGGCCTCTATTCACAGCCAGTGCTGAAACTCCCAGCGCCGCACGGTCGGCACAAGAAATTTGCGATACAACACACACGTGCCCATTGTCTTTGTGTGCTGTGCGAGGGTGGTTTGTTCTAATCATCATTCTGCGCAGCTTGCTTATGTCCCCAACAATATTTTAGATTAAAAAAATCTGCTACTTTTTTTTGTTAAAACCCTAAACCGTTTTAGCTCTCTGATGTTTAACACGTAGGCTTTCGCGACCAATATCTATGATATAGGTGTTTTTGGGTAAGATCGCGTAACTATAAATGTGTCGTTAAACCCGCCACCACCCGACACAGCCAATTAGTAAGGATTGTCACGTAAACAGAACATGCCAATTCGTTACTAGTACAGCACATCGGTGTGTTGGAGAGAAAATCCACAACATTTACAATCTGAGTACGACGTTTTCGCCAATAATTACCACTAGCATCATCAGGCAGATAGCCAGATTTGATGTGTTTTTTGGTTCTGCCGCATGATATCCCACGTTTCGCTCAACGAGTGGATTCAGTTTACTGCGTCTTTTTTTGCGCCACAAGCCGAACATTGAACAACATGCGGTACAACCTGAAGGCACATCAAAGAGCTGCACAGTACAAGAAACATGTCGAATATTTGACTTAGAACTTTCGTGGCTGCAGGAATTCATATTCTTTGTTTTTTTTCGGTAAAGTCATGTAGATAGAAAAAATAATAATAAAAATAAAAACCACTACGTTTCGATCGCAACACATCATCATTTTTATGCGGTGGGCTCACACGAAATTTATTTCTCTAAGATGAAGGTACTTTGCAAACCCACTAGCTATAAACTAAAATTTGTTCATGAAGCCATCCATATATACAGACACAGACAATTTCAACCGAGAGGATGGGTACAAACTTAGCAATCATTGGAAGGACATGATCAACCAGTTTAAGGCATAACTGGCTGTGATGTTCCCATCCTGTCACCTTCTGATGTTAGTTGTTATTTTCAGCTCTGCGATCTTTCAGTAACATGCTAATCTCTCACATTAACACAGCCACCTCAGCGCGCTCGCCGTGGAGGCCGCTCTCCAATCTTACATTAACATGCTCATTTTTACCTGGCAGTCCTTTAATTAGTTGAAACCCACCACCAGCGCCGTCGTTGACCATCACTTACATTAACATTAGCTGCCCCGCCCATGCTGCAGACACTTGGGCTACGCCCATTTAAAAACTTTATAAACAGTTTGCCTTTAGAGGATACAGTAATTTCCTTTTCCTGATGACAACCACTTGTGTTGCGATCGAAACGTCGTGGTTTTTCTTTCTTTCTTTTTCTTTCTTTCTATCTATGTGACTTTACCGAAATAACCAAATAATATGTTGACTATATTATAACTTAAATAGTGCCGATTGTTTCCCGCCACTTGATGTGTTTGGCCTTTGAGCTTGTCCTCAGCAACCATTATTTAAAACATGAAAAACGTACACAGTGTTTCTGTACAGACAGGACCGTTTATTTGCCAATACTGTAAATGGCATATGGATGTTGAAGGACTAGTGGCATACAGGTTGTGTCTCGCATATGCCGTTTGCTTATTGCTTGCCTAAACGTTGACACACCAGGATAGTCAAGTGCCTTGTGTCACTCGAACCTTGCAAGGGTTAAGTCGATATATATCTGCACGTGACAGGCAGGAGGGGTGTAAATAAAGACGGTAAAAAAACTCCCTCTTAATAATGCAGCTTATAAATCATGCACACATCCCCGTAAGGCAAGGAGATGAACAAAGACAGATCATTTGGTGCTAGCTGCAGGCGACACCGATAAAGTTACAACGTCCAAGTTTAAAGTGGCAGTTTTTCTGCACGGCACCTCTCGGCTTACCCTCCGTTGTAAACGTACTGAAGCTTGAACCATCAATAAACATTGCATCGTGGGTTTTGGTTAATGTTTGCTTAACGTGTACAGCACCAGATGCCCTCGGTAGTGGGTTTCATTGGTGGAAAAGCAATGCAAAATCTCACATTCCAAACGTCTGCCTGTGAGACTGGTCCAAATTACACTGTTTGTACATTCCCGCATTGTTGTGACAGTCGTTTGCATTGTTGGTGTTTCACGACTATGCAGCGTAATTGAGTATCCTGGATATTTCCTTCGAACTTGGACCAGAGATCGGCGCCGGCTCCCACTGATGGGCATCGGGGATTTGCCCCGGGTTTGCGGATTCAGATTACAGCCTCTGCTATTCAGAGCAGCGGAGCTTACGGAGATGATGATGGACTCCCTGCCTTTGGACGACGAGCAGCCTCACACTCCAATATCTTCCCATATACTCAACCAATGAGAGCCACTTCAGCAAATTAAAAGCTTGTGAGGGAGCCAATTGTTCCATATGAAGCCCTTTCCCACACAGTAAAGCTTCTCCCTAAGGCATTCTCAACATTTTACCCTTACTCCCCCCCCCCCCCACACAGTGATGGAGAGAGGGAGAAATCCTGCGAGCCACCCAATGACTTTCATGTCACTGCAGTGTATCACTTAAGACATCTGCGGAGCACACAATGTGAAAGATTTACCGGACACGTACGCAGGGTATTGTATTATTTTTCATGTTGACTTTGACGCGCAGTGTTCACATTTAAAGGTGACTCCAAACGTCCCGTGTGTGTTGGTCGAAGTAATGGGTGGTGCAGTTTAAATCTTTTCGCAAGCTGTGGGAAATGAGAGATAAAAACGTGCATTCGTAACACCAGAATATGCGTTATCTATTTGCCAAAGGGTCTGCCTGGCAGTGATTACACGGGGCTCGTGGTGGGTAAAGTGAGGGCCAATGGTCATGCTCATGAAGTCTTTAGATGAGTGGCCATGAGAGGACAGTCCAATGTCCTTAATATCCACTGTGCACACTCGCGGCGGGGGGGGGGGTAAACACATGCCTGCAAGACACCATGAAAGCAACCAGGCTCGTAAAATTAAAAAACAAATTCTGTCTTGTTCTGTTCAGTTGGACTACCCTTTCGTGTAAATATAGAATCAGTTTTGTTCGCGTTCATATAATCATTCCTAATGTTTTGAATAGTTAATAGCTGTGTACTTGCCAAATAGGCTTCCACAGTTACTGACAGTTATTGGTCGTTATTCCAAGTAAAAAAAAGCTATAATTTCATGAAGTGCTTTTAAAAAAATCCGTACGGTTGTATCTAATCAACAGTGATGAATATAAAATCGTATTTCACCAAAAGCTGTTCATCAGTTTTGCACGTGGCAGTGATGAAATATTTTTCAGGCAAGGTGAACACATTTGTTCGACCTCGTGTAGAGCAAATAGAAAGAGAGGTGTTGTTCTCAGGCTTTGTGGGCCTCAGGTATAGGCGTGCTGTGAACAGACAGCTATTTTGTAGCATCGAGGAGGCACTGACGTGTGTTCGCGAGCAAAATGTCATCAGGTACTTCCCTGGCATGTTCTCCTGGGTGCTCGGATTGTATTTCACACACACGTCGATTGATAGCGTGTATGAACAGACCACTTTGCCTTGGCTCGAGCTTATCTTGGACCAGGGAGTAAGGGCCAGTTCACGCCGTGAGTTTTAAAAGTTGAGAGACATTAGCGGTTCATATGCTCATACGAAAACAACAACAAATCCAAACACGTTTTCTGACCGAATAGATAGTTAAACTTTCGCCAAAATTGTGCTTCAAATATGCACAAGTTAACGGTTTTCTCCAGTTTATTTCCCAATTTCAAATGACGAAATGTCATCCTGCGATGCTAGATGAGCAGTCCTGTTGGAAAGCAATACTTGCATTTCATATGAGCCATCTTCCCCATCTGTGCTCATCCTGGATCTGCAGTCACCGATGACTGCACACCATATTGTTGGATATGAGCCCCTTACCCCACATAAGTAGGTTAAGGATTATTGAAGATTTTAAATATATATATATATTACGCATAACCACACATTTTAGAATGTGAGAGATGGTTCAATCTTAATTTTAGAACTTTCGTGACTGCAGGAATTATTATTTGGTTCTTTCGGTTAAGTCACGTCTAAAGATAAAATAATAAATTAAATTAAATAATAGAATACGACGTTTCGATTGCAACACAAGCAATCATCATCAGGTATAATGAAATAGCGACATAATATCTAACCAGAAAACTATAGACAGACATATTAGCAGACAGATATCACAAGATACATACATAGCGAGAGCAACACAGTTGACAGAGAGGGGTGATCGTCTCTGTGGGGTGGCCTTAAATAGACAGAGGGGGGGGGGCGGAGGCAGAGAGAGGGAGGGGGGTTAGAAAAAAATAGCATATCAATGAGTGGTCCAAAAGAAAACGTGGTGCTGCGAGTACGATGGCACAGCAAGCAAGCCTGAAAATCAGGAGAAAGACACACTAAAATTAAATAACCTAGTAAAATATCGAAATGTAATGTAATACAACACAGAGGGTCGGTCAACACACAATTAACGCATAGCCTGGTTGATTACGTATTTCAAAGATTGCTAAGTTAGAATTTAATTGTGAACATTCTAAAGAGGACACAGGCAGAGAAAACAAGTCGCCAGAGAGAGAGAAAAAAGATAAGCTTAAAACTTCCCCGTAGAAGTGGTTCAATCTTAATTTTAGAACTTTCGTGACTGCAGGAATTATTATTTGGTTCTTTCGGTTAAGTCACGTCTAAAGATAAAATAATAAATTAAATTAAATAATAGAATACGACGTTTCGATTGCAACACAAGCAATCATCATCAGGTATAATGAAATAGCGACATAATATCTAACCAGAAAACTATAGACAGACATATTAGCAGACAGATATCACAAGATACATACATAGCGAGAGCAACACAGTTGACAGAGAGGGGTGATCGTCTCTGTGGGGTGGCCTTAAATAGACAGAGGGGGGGCGGAGGCAGAGAGAGGGAGGGGGGTTAGAAAAAATTAGCATATCAATGAGTGGTCCAAAAGAAAACGTGGTGCTGCGAGTACGATGGCACAGCAAGCAAGCCTGAAAATCAGGAGAAAGACACACTAAAATTAAATAACCTAGTAAAATATCGAAATGTAATGTAATACAACACAGAGGGTCGGTCAACACACAATTAACGCATAGCCTGGTTGATTACGTATTTCAAAGATTGCTAAGTTAGAATTTAAGTGTGAACATTCTAAAGAGGACACAGGCAGAGAAAACAAGTCGCCAGAGAGAGAGAAAAAAGATAAGCTTAAAACTTCCCCGTAGAAGTGGTTCAATCTTAATTTTAGAACTTTCGTGACTGCAGGAATTATTATTTGGTTCTTTCGGTTAAGTCACGTCTAAAGATAAAATAATAAATTAAATAATAGAATACGACGTTTCGATTGCAACACAAGCAATCATCATCAGGTATAATGAAATAGCGACTTAATATCTAACCAGAAAACTATAGACAGACATATTAGCAGACAGATATCACAAGATACATACATAGCGAGAGCAACACAGTTGACAGAGAGGGGTGATCGTCTCTGTGGGGTGGCCTTAAATAGACAGAGGGGGGGGCGGAGGCAGAGAGAGGGAGGGGGGTTAGAAAAAATTAGCATATCAATGAGTGGTCCAAAAGAAAACGTGGTGCTGCGAGTACGATGGCACAGCAAGCAAGCAATCGAAACGTCGTATTCTATTATTTAATTTAATTTATTATTTTATCTTTAGACGTGACTTAACCGAAAGAACCAAATAATAATTCCTGCAGTCACGAAAGTTCTAAAATTAAGATTGAACCACTATGAGATCTCTTTTACCAGTGGCTAAATATAATGGTAGGTTTTTACCCTTTTAACTGGTACAAAACTGACACCTTTATTCAAGGCATCATGTTTGCAATGACCACAACACAAGTAGTCAATTAAGCAAACAAAAAGAAGCAACTCTGATAAGGATAATAATATGCACTGTCATTGAAGTTGATTGGCCCACACCCGAGACGGCTTTCTTTAGAGCCTAGTCCCCATTGGTGTAGGGCCAGATGACACCAGAAGGCGTACAACTCAAAAACAGTGCAATATCAGAGTATTGAGAGTTCGGGGTAAACATTTACACTATGAGATCTCTTTTACCAGTGGCTAAATATAATGGTAGGTTTTTACCCTTTTAACCGGTACAAAACTGACACCTTTATTCAAGGCATCATGTTTGCAATGACCACAACACAAGTAGTCAATTAAGCAAACAAAAAGAAGCAACTCTGATAAGGATAATAATATGCACTGTCATTGAAGTTGATTGGCCCACACCCGAGACGGCTTTCTTTAGAGCCTAGTCCCCATTGGTGTAGGGCCAGATGACACCAGAAGGCGTACAACTCAAAAACAGTGCAATATCAGAGTATTGAGAGTTCGGGGTAAACATTTACACTATGAGATCTCTTTTACCAGTGGCTAAATATAATGGTAGGTTTTTACCCTTTTAACTGGTACAAAACTGACACCTTTATTCAAGGCATCATGTTTGCAATGACCACAACACAAGTAGTCAATTAAGCAAACAAAAAGAAGCAACTCTGATAAGGATAATAATATGCACTGTCATTGAAGTTGATTGGCCCACACCCGAGACGGCTTTCTTTAGAGCCTAGTCCCCATTGGTGTAGGGCCAGATGACACCAGAAGGCGTACAACTCAAAAACAGTGCAATATCAGAGTATTGAGAGTTCGGGGTAAACATTTACACTATGAGATCTCTTTTACCAGTGGCTAAATATAATGGTAGGTTTTTACCCTTTTAACTGGTACAAAACTGATATATTATATTATTATCCTTATCAGAGTTGCTTCTTTTTGTTTGCTTAATTGACTACTTGTGTTGTGGTCATTGCAAACATGATGCCTTGAATAAAGGTGTCAGTTTTGTACCAGTTAAAAGGGTAAAAACCTACCATTATATTTAGCCACTGGTAAAAGAGATCTCATAGTGTAAATGTTTACCCCGAACTCTCAATACTCTGATATTGCACTGTTTTTGAGTTGTACGCCTTCTGGTGTCATCTGGCCCTACACCAATGGGGACTAGGCTCTAAAGAAAGCCGTCTCGGGTGTGGGCCAATCAACTTCAATGACAGTGCATATTATTATCCTTATCAGAGTTGCTTCTTTTTGTTTGCTTAATTGACTACTTGTGTTGTGGTCATTGCAAACATGATGCCTTGAATAAAGGTGTCAGTTTTGTACCAGTTAAAAGGGTAAAAACCTACCATTATATTTAGCCACTGGTAAAAGAGATCTCATAGTGTAAATGTTTACCCCGAACTCTCAATACTCTGATATTGCACTGTTTTTGAGTTGTACGCCTTCTGGTGTCATCTGGCCCTACACCAATGGGGACTAGGCTCTAAAGAAAGCCGTCTCGGGTGTGGGCCAATCAACTTCAATGACAGTGCATATTATTATCCTTATCAGAGTTGCTTCTTTTTGCTTGCTTAATTGACTACTTGTGTTGTGGTCATTGCAAACATGATGCCTTGAATAAAGGTGTCAGTTTTGTACCAGTTAAAAGGGTGAAAACCTACCATTATATTTAGCCACTGGTAAAAGAGATCTCATAGTGTAAATGTTTACCCCGAACTCTCAATACTCTGATATTGCACTGTTTTTGAGTTGTACGCCTTCTGGTGTCATCTGGCCCTACACCAATGGGGACTAGGCTCTAAAGAAAGCCGTCTCGGGTGTGGGCCAATCAACTTCAATGACAGTGCATATTATTATCCTTATCAGAGTTGCTTCTTTTTGTTTGCTTAATTGACTACTTGTGTTGTGGTCATTGCAAACATGATGCCTTGAATAAAGGTGTCAGTTTTGTACCAGTTAAAAGGGTAAAAACCTACCATTAAGATTGAACCACTTCTACGGGGAAGTTTTAAGCTTATCTTTTTTCTCTCTCTGGCGACTTGTTTTCTCTGCCTGTGTCCTCTTTAGAATGTTCACACTTAAATTCTAACTTAGCAATCTTTGAAATACGTAATCAACCAGGCTATGCGTTAATTGTGTGTTGACCGACCCTCTGTGTTGTATTACATTAAATTTCGATATTTTACTAGGTTATTTAATTTTAGTGTGTCTTTCTCCTGATTTTCAGGCTTGCTTGCTGTGCCATCGTACTCGCAGCACCACGTTTTCTTTTGGACCACTCATTGATATGCTAATTTTTTTTAACCCCTCTCCCTCTCTCTGCCTCCGCCCCCCCCCTCTGTCTATTTAAGGTCACCCCACAGAGACGATCACCCCTCTCTGTCAACTGTGTTGCTCTCGCTATGTATGTATCTTGTGATATCTGTCTGCTAATATGTCTGTCTATAGTTTTCTGGTTAGATATTATGTCGCTATTTCATTATACCTGATGATGATTGCTTGTGTTGCAATCGAAACGTCGTATTCTATTATTTAATTTAATTTATTATTTTATCTTTAGACGTGACTTAACCGAAAGAACCAAATAATAATTCCTGCAGTCACGAAAGTTCTAAAATTAAGATTGAACCACTTCTACGGGGAAGTTTTAAGCTTATCTTTTTTCTCTCTCTCTGGCGACTTGTTTTCTCTGCCTGTGTCCTCTTTAGAATGTTCACACTTAAATTCTAACTTAGCAATCTTTGAAATACGTAATCAACCAGGCTATGCGTTAATTGTGTGTTGACCGACCCTCTGTGTTGTATTACATTACATTTCGATATTTTACTAGGTTATTTAATTTTAGTGTGTCTTTCTCCTGATTTTCAGGCTTGCTTGCTGTGCCATCGTACTCGCAGCACCACGTTTTCTTTTGGACCACTCATTGATATGCTAATTTTTTCTAACCCCCCTCCTTCTCTCTGCCTCCGCCCCCCCCTCTGTCTATTTAAGGCCACCCCACAGAGACGATCACCCCTCTCTGTCAACTGTGTTGCTCTCGCTATGTATGTATCTTGTGATATCTGTCTGCTAATATGTCTGTCTATAGTTTTCTGGTTAGATATTATGTCGCTATTTCATTATACCTGATGATGATTGCTTGTGTTGCAATCGAAACGTCGTATTCTATTATTTAATTTAATTTATTATTTTATCTTTAGACGTGACTTAACCGAAAGAACCAAATAATAATGTGAGAGATGTTGGTTGTTTGATACATTATTCACATTTAACGTATTGACACATACTGTATACTGTACATTAAAGTGGTATTACAAAAAATTATGAAGGAAATAGGGGTTATGTTTCTTTTTGTTCAAGACAAAGTTTTACCATGTTTCAAACCAACTTTGTGCGCGTTTATTCTGTTGATGGCTTTGAGCCAATGGTGGAAATTCCACTACCAATGGTTGGGAAGTGCAATAGCTCCACAGGACAATCACTATTGAGCTCCCGCAAAATGGTACTCATTTAATACATTCTGGAGGGAGTATGAGCTGAGACGACCTCTGACCTGCATTTTATTAAATAATAACTTACAGCACCATGTCAATCCACTGCTGAGTCGATGACTTCCCCACATCGCGTAAGTCGTGCTAGATGTTTGACCATACTTTACCATGCAGGCCAGAGAAGGTTAGTGAAGGGTGGCACAGGAACATTCTAATATAACAAAAAGTTAACCCATTACGCATTGCACTGAGTGGTATATGAACTAATGCGATATGCATGTTACAACATGCCCGCAACATCACTTACCATCCACCAGATTAATAATTAACCATTAATCACAAGCAACAGATGGTTGGGCAGGAGTAAGCGATTAAATATCTAAATCCACAATTAGTGCTACAGATGTTCTTTGATAATTGATGTGTGCAGTACAACCATTTAAACACGAGGAAGTGGCATTACAGTACCTCATGTTTAAATGGTTGTACTGCACCGCAAACAGTTAATGTGAAAACCGTAAGCACTGTCGAAATTATTTCCTGCTCAAATTACCATTGGGATGGAGCTCACCTCCTGTTTCCAGGCCTGACCAATTTGTAGAAATGCCACGTTTCTATAGCACGGTTAAGTCTATCCATAGGACAACCACTGTTGGCTTCTCCACATATATATAGCGGCACTTATTTTATAGACCCCGAAGGGATGATAGGCTGAGTCAATCCCCAAAGAGGATTTTAACTCACAACCTTCTGATTGCGAGCAACTCGCTCTTCTGCTGAGCCACTTGGCCAGTTAAGCACTGGGCATGTGACAAAGGGTCAGGAATAATCTGCAGAAGGACCAGCAAGCTGGACCAACCTGCCGAGCCAAAGCTTGCCCTGGACCCAACTGACCATCCAAAATGTCCCCAACGCTAATGTAATTGATATTTTCGATTGGCATGTGGCTGTAGGGAATTAGTTATCAGTCACTCCCAGGATGCAGTCAGGAAAAAAATCCTTCAAGTTATTGATTTGTAGGCATCACTTGTCATTTAAACACAGCAAGGGATAAATTCCGAATGGACTGTGTTGCATCAACCACAGGCAACCTAGCATGCGTGTAATCACGGGCAATTCGACATACATTTTCGGCATATAAATGATTTGAACTAAAATGAGACACACTCTACTGTTTTGGCCAGACTGATCACACTGGTTAGTGCACTTAATACATATTTGAACGGCTGCAAGTTGAAATCTCAGTTGGACGTCAATTTTACCCATCCTTCCTTCCGGGTTGATAAAATCAGTACTGTTTTTTTTTTGACGGTTGTAATCTTACAGAGAGATTGATCCCTATCATGTGAATGTGTCACTTCCACCAATGTCTTGGATCACCACTCCATGTTTGTTTCATCAGAGAGACATATACTGACTGTATTTGTCAAATGTGTCATGTCAGGCACTGGTACTGTCCAGTTGTAATTTGTTAACATTTCATCAAATGTAGATAATCAATCCTCAAAACAAATATTTCATTTCCAGGCTTTGGAAAAGTGAGGATTTGAACCCCATTAAAGCAGTTGCACATGTGGTCTCAGATTTCCATTCCATCTGGTTTTTGCCTCATTAAGCTGATTTGCTAAACCAGCTGCAGGACATTGCGTGCACCCACGTACACAAACACACAAGAGCGCACACAAACAAATTCCCACAAGGCCCAGTGGCCAGCTTAAGCCCGCACCAAAATGCAGAGATCAAATTCTGAGCTGAGATTCGTTCTTTAGTCAATGCTGAGATTTTAAATGAGGAAGCAATTAATATTTAGTTTAAGATAACAATAATGAATGAAATCTACTTAAATTACTATTCGTCGTTTAATGTTTTGCTTTGAAATGTTGAAATCATAGTTAGCATCATAGTGAATTATTAATACCACAAACTATCCACGAATACAACTTAACATTACAAATTCATGCAATGAGAAATATTTATTTTAAAAAAATGCCCATCATTTCGTAAAGAAACGCTGTTTTAAAATTGCACATATGCACTGTAAAAGCAATTACTCTGCGTGTCAGGAAATAAAAGTAATGAAATCACGTTATGGATTTTCTTTAAAAGGAAAGTAAAACCTTAACAGATACAAGCGTTGCCAGAGTAAGGTTACCTGATGCCTTGAGGCCCGAAATAGACGTTTGTTTCCCCTTAGTGACACAAGGTTGTGGGCATGTGTTGGAGCCTAGTGTTGCTTATCACCCTGCACTACAATCCTGGCAACTCCTAACAAAACACAATCCATGTGGCACTCTGTATCTGAACCTGTCTTGTGCCTCCCTAGGTAGGCTCAGCCTTAAATCAATACCTTGTTTCAGCCCTTCGCTTTGTTCAAAGGGGGGAGAGATCAAACATTTTCCTTGGGCACCACGCATTCAATGTGAAACAAACTTTAAATAAACGTTAAACGCTGAATGGAATGAGTAATGATAAGATCAGCTTTTGTCTACCGTGCATTCTGCTCTCACCATCACCTTCCACATGAGGAAGGGTTGACGAAAACCTGTCACTGGTGTTGATACGTTTTGTACCATCGTTGTTTGACTTGACTATAAGAATTTAGGGGGGTTAACTGTCAGCAGGGGGCACAGGGCGCCACGGTGGCGAGATGTCAATTCCCTCGCCTGGTATACAGGAGGTCGTGGGTTCAATCCCGACCTGATGCGTGTATATTTAGAGTTTGTATGTTCTCCTCGTGGTCATGTGGATTTATTTCCGGGTCTTCAAGTTTTACCTCCACATTTAGAAACATGCGTTTTTAGTATTTGGCTGCCATAAATTTCCACGTGATAAGCCACATCATTGAGCTATAATTTGTGGCCAGGTGGCTTCTGAAAAAGAGCTGCTATATATCTCAGTGAACCTTAGCTGATGTTGTGGGGCTACCGAGTTTTGTGTGTCAATATCGGCATTGGCGGCGAGACAAAGGTGGGTATCACCACTGGTGATCCCAACATTCCTTGTGTACTATGCCAGCCTGAATCGATGCTCGCTTCTGTGAAGCTCAATTGGAGGTGTATTTTTGGAAGCTTAATGCACAACAGTCATCTCCCCATCTTCATTGGGTTCCAATTAATTTACAATAGAGCAATGAAATAAAGTGCTCACAATGTTGAAATGTGCACCTGCAGACATGCGAAGATGTATTGCTCCGTATACATGCAATCAAGCAAGATTCGTAGTGCACAATGTAATGTTATTACGTGGAGCATGCACTTGTTCAAAAATGTAACAAAAAATCCGGCTGAAAACGTAGTACAGGTGGCAGACATTCAAGCCACATCAAATATTCACAATGTTACATTATATCTAAAAGACTAGCAGCTGTATTGGACTTTTTGCAGTTCATACTCTATATCTCAGTGAACCTTAGCTGATGTTGTGGGGCTACCGAGTTTTGTGTGTCAATATCGGCATTGGCGGCGAGACAAAGGTGGGTATCACCACTGGTGATCCCAACATTCCTTGTGTACTATGCCAGCCTGAATCGATGCTCGCTTCTGTGAAGCTCAATTGGAGGTGTATTTTTGGAAGCTTAATGCACAACAGTCATCTCCCCATCTTCATTGGGTTCCAATTAATTTACAATAGAGCAATGAAATAAAGTGCTCACAATGTTGAAATGTGCACCTGCAGACATGCGAAGATGTATTGCTCCGTATACATGCAATCAAGCAAGATTCGTAGTGCACAATGTAATGTTATTACGTGGAGCATGCACTTGTTCAAAAATGTAACAAAAAATCCGGCTGAAAACGTAGTACAGGTGGCAGACATTCAAGCCACATCAAATATTCACAATGTTACATTATATCTAAAAGACTAGCAGCTGTATTGGACTTTTTGCAGTTCATACTCTATATCTCAGTGAACCTTAGCTGATGTTGTGGGGCTACCGAGTTTTGTGTGTCAATATCGGCATTGGCGGCGAGACAAAGGTGGCTATCACCACTGGTGATCCCAACATTCCTTGTGTACTATGCCAGCCTGAATCGATGCTCGCTTCTGTGAAGCTCAATTGGAGGTGTATTTTTGGAAGCTTAATGCACAACAGTCATCTCCCCATCTTCATTGGGTTCCAATTAATTTACAATAGAGCAATGAAATAAAGTGCTCACAATGTTGAAATGTGCACCTGCAGACATGCGAAGATGTATTGCTCCGTATACATGCAATCAAGCAAGATTCGTAGTGCACAATGTAATGTTATTACGTGGAGCATGCACTTGTTCAAAAATGTAACAAAAAATCCGGCTGAAAACGTAGTACAGGTGGCAGACATTCAAGCCACATCAAATATTCACAATGTTACATTATATCTAAAAGACTAGCAGCTGTATTGGACTTTTTGCAGTTCATACTCTTTGGTATTTTCGGTAAAGTCAATTAGGTAAAAAATCAAATCAAATAAATGAAAACAACTAAATTAAATCACGACGTTTCGGGCGCAACACAAGCGTCCTTCTTCAGGTGGGGACAACGTAGCGAAAGCACAACCGCTTAACTTTTTGCAGTTGTCTAATATTGCAAGGCTTTATTAATTCATGCATTTTGCTGTTGTGTCAGGATAGAATAATGAATATTATACACTGCAAAGTTGACGTCAAATGCATTCAGAATAGTTTGAAACTGCAGAAAGCTGATGACAATCTTCCCTGCGAGACTTTTTATGTCTCTGCTGATGCTGAGCCACGAAAATGTACGTAACGCAGCTATCTCTAATCACGCTTATAACTGCGCCAAGTGTCGACCACTTGGGTTCAACACAATCATCTTAATCAAGTACGTGACTATCCCCACACAATCGAACCACAAATAATGCCTTATATTAACGAAGCATTATAACTTGGCTTCGCGATCATTTTGCTGTCCTGATCCGGTCAAACGATTTCGCGCGTTCGACCGAGCGCCGTGATCATTTGCGCGTGTAATGCGAACTGAGACGATCGCAAGGCACGCCGCGGGCCAGACACCCTCACACCCGAGACGAGTGTGCTGCCGAGCTGCCCCTAGGCTCTCTGGCCCACAGGTTTAATTACAAAACGCGAGACCATCGTCCATTATTTATCGCAAACATTAGTCATCCCTTGTCAAGGGGCCGGGCTAGTCTGGAGTTTCCGCTCCATGTATTTTCACAGCGCAGCCTGCACGGATGTCTAATTGATGTGCAAACGTATAAAGAAGCAGCATTGAGCTCATAGAGAGGAGGCTCTTTTTGTAAGACATAGTTTTGGAAGCTGGCAAAGGTAGTGCTGTACTCACTGCTTTATTACTGCCAAAGTCTGTTTGCATTGTTTTTACTCTCAGGCACTTCCTGTGGTGGCCTGAGTCACTTTTATGCTGGAAGTTTGTTTTTTACAAGAAGGAATGGAATGTTTACACAGATGACTCTTTAAAGTGTATGATCTTGATAACAATGCATGCAGTGAAAATAGGAATTTGTAAGTAGTAGTTTATATCGAATGTAAAACTAAAAATGCAAACTATAGATACAACTAACCGCAAATGGATTGACGCTAATGTCATCATTCCCTCATGTCACATTGTCTTGTGCAGGCAGTCTCCTTGTTACCCATACGTCTTGCTGTTAATAGTGCGACCTGAAAAGTCCCAATCCTGTAGATTAACGTAAATATCCTGCCTTTGCCGCATTTTTCAAAAATGTAATTCAGTTTTGCACATATTTTATGTTAAATAAATACTTCTCCAATGAAATGTGTATTTATTTAGTGGCTGTAATATTATCTTGCAGACATCAAACAATAGTTGCACTTAATTTGTGATTATTCAGATAATGATACGATTAAACTGTTATAAAATAATTATGCATCGATGAGAAGTGAACACACACGTTTACCACAGTCATTGGTGTCTCCTCATCTCCAGTCAACACTGTGTGTTGACTGTGCTTTAGACCAAATGATGGCGATGCAATGGCCCATCACGCCGCCGAGCAGAGTGTGGCATTTAATAGTTTGGAATGCAATTACGATAGATAAAGGAACTCGCCTACAGCTTTTTGGCTTTGGACGCGATGATGTGCTGGCTGGTCTCAGGCCTGACTGGCGTTCGCTGATAATGTCAGCAACGGATTGTGGCCGAGTGTGATGTGACAAGCCTGCCAGCTTCGCTCGCCCCTGGCCTGAGGATTAACCATACAGCACAGAACGTGTATTTGTAGATTCAATGCGCTCAGATACCTTGCCTTTTTAACCTGCTCCCTTGCTGTCAGCTCAAAGTATGTATATGTATATGAATTTACAAAAAAGAATGGTTGCATAATAAAATTCCCCTTGGACTTTCCTGCGCCGGAGAATCTCAATGGGCGTCGAGTAATTTGCAATCATCTCAGAACACAAGATGCATTTGTGAGCTGTCGTCTAACTCCTCATCCTTTGCCCCAACCTTACTGCAAGATGATTTTGTTCCCTCTTCAAAACTATCCGTGGATCTTCAGTGAAATCAATTGCAATAGTTGCTTTTAAATAGTCCCAAACAGCTCTCTGAAGAGCATCTTGAAAGCCGAAGTTGCCCCCTGTGTGTTTGAAGAGGCGATGGAAGCCACAGGTCGCAAGGTGAGCACTGCAAGATGGACGTAGCGTTTTATAAAATGTGAATGATAAGGAGGGGCAGAGTGCAGGGTTGAATCTTAAGGAACTGTGTAGGAGGTAACGTGGTCGGTATGTCTGCATCACAGATAGCATCACCTACACCGTGCACTGACAAACAATAACCGTAATGTCACAGATGGCAGAGTGGAACAAACCCACCTTAATACATTTCAATGGAGGCTGAGAGTTCCTGGCTCCTTTTCTTATTCAAATCAAAGCTATTTCTGGTGGGCAGTAGAAGGCAGTGCAGTAAATTATATTGTTGAACTGTAATTTCAATGATCCTACTTCAATGACCCCTGCTTTCACCAACCCACACTGACCAGCGTGGTGAAGTATGGTCAAATAATCCCCACAACCCACATAGTGTGGTGAAGCGATCATCCCGCAGTGGACTGAAAAATAATGTACACGTACATATGTACGCATATGTACATGTTCCAAAAAAATGCCAATAACAATCACACGTGTAAAGGTAATGACATCATGCTCGACAGATTTTTATTCAATAGATATCCCCATATCAATTGATTGCAGTGATAATATTATAATACTAGATTAACCGTGATTGCAATACAGTGCTTGTGGATTAAATCTCAGAATATAACCTGGTAGATGAAACAGGGCGAAAGCTACGCCTCATTTTGGGCTCAGGGACTGTCTGCATTGGATGGACAAGCAGCTTTACCCCAACGCGACTCATCCCCACCTACTCCTCCTCCTCACCCCCCACCCCTCACCACACGCCGGCTTGTCATGCGGGATCGTGGGTGGGATGCGGGGCTTGCCGATCGGACCAGTCGCTGCTCCACGATTGGAAAAGGCGCTCTTGCAGTGGGCAGCAGTGACAGCACTGATTGGGCGTCTAGAATTCTAGCAGTCGTGTCGTGCATGGATGCGTGTGTGTGCGGCTCTCACATCAGATCACGCAGGAGACGGTTACCCCGTCCCGGCCGCTCTGGGTCTTGCAATCAGGAATTCCGTGAAGTGGAGTCTCGTGCAGCGGAGGGAGCGGTGGACACTGCTTTTGTTTTGTCAAGGAATCATCATCGGTTCTAGATTTGAAGCTTTCGTGACTGCAAGGATTCATATTCTTAGGTTTTTTCGGTAAAGTCACGTAGGTAAAAAAATAAAATTAACATTAATAAAAGTAAAATAAATCAAAATCACGACGTTTCGGAGGCAAGACAAGCTTCCGTCTTCAGGTGGAACCGTCACAGCACGATTGCTGTATCAAGTAATCATCATCAGCTTTCTGCTAGCGCTTGCCAGTGGGATTTGTAATCCTTCTCAGAGGGACGTTGTTTTTATAAGCATCCATCAGAGAGGGGTAAGGATGTTTTTGGTTTATGCACTCTGGTCCGGCTGCACCTGGTATTGACCACATTAATTGTGACGGAATGTGTCCTATTAGGAGCATTATATGTATGTGGAACGGCAGTAAATAACGTACAGCATGATGGTAAAGTGTGTCATAGACATCCCTTTATACTCCGTGTACTTTTTTGGTGACCTTTCGATGGCACACACCTGATTTTTAGGTGACTGAACTGTCCATATTTAGAAATTAAACATATGACATTTAACCAATATATCTAGAATTGTGTATCTATTTAAAACAAATGCAAATTACACTAATACTCTATCTTGAGCTTTGGTGTAAAAAGGGAATTGTTTTGTTATAGTTATAAATATCGAAAAATAATGCTGTTTGCAAAATCGAACTAGTCACGTGAAAAGTGTCACCTTGGAATACATTTTAATAATCACATTTCGTTATGATTCGTAAATATGTTTTACTACTAGGGGTCATTAAGCTTTTGAATTAATTACTATAATTCCACGCTCGATACAATATACATGGAAAACATCCACCAATGTTAAAATTGCGCATTTAATCAATGTTTTCATGTTCCGAGTCAACGCTTAAAATAACAGTGGACAATTATTTCTGAGAATTAACCAAACCAGAATTGGATCAAATAAGCATGTGCTTGCCGAAATTTTAGAATACAGTTTTAGAAATTCCAGAGCTGCCACAGTACGTGCTAGAACATGTTTTCATTATCAAGCCTTCGGCAGATAATACGCTGTTTCAGTGAGACAATCTTTGTGTGGAGAAAAGGCTTTTTGTCAATACCTTCCCTGTTTTCCAAACTGCTCTCCTAAGCTTTATCAACTTGGCTAGGTGCACGGCATGAATGTGTAGATAATGCACGTCGATTAAATAAATAGAAATTGATGTTAGCGAGGGATGTAGCATTAATGTAATGGGGGAAAGGCAGAAATTAAATATTCTGTGAAGAGCTCTATGTAATTATTTGGGGGTGTGGTTAATTGCTAATTCAATTACGTACTCCGTATTACATGGGTGATTTTATCATCTTGAAAATTGATCAGAATTGAGTTCAATGTCATTGGTAATGCAGTAGTTTGTCAGGAAAAGTGTGTTTAAACACCTTGATCTGATGGTTAATAAACAGATTATACTGGGAAGCACTCTTTGAGGAAGTCAACAGTAGTTGTCCTAAGGATGGAATCTCCCCGAGCGTAAGATTGTGGTATTTTCACAACTGGCTCAGGGTTGTAAACAGTGTATGATTGTCACCTCAACGGTCATTTTAGCAGGAAATCACTTTGACTTTTGACTTTGAATGAGCGCTAATTCAAATGTTGTTTCAGGAGAGGAGACCCCTTCTCTTGCGAACTGACTCTGTATCTATGTGTGTGTGCACATGCCTGTCTTCATTGTAAAGGTGACGAGGGCAGCCCCGGCGGCAGCTGTGTCCCATCGTGCCTGGACGAGCATCTGTGCCAAGCCGCGCCAGCTCAGATCGCGTCTCCGGCAGACATGGATGGGAAGCCCTTTGTGTCCTTCCCTATTGGTGCCACAGGCACCGTGGGCCTCTTCCCCAACTTCAGTACTGTGAGTAACATACATACACACAATCGCATGCTTAAAAGACAACCCTCCAACCCCCCCCCCCCCCCCATAACCTTATAGACTCTTGGGGCAATAGCAGATCGCGAGCAACTCTGAAGGCTGGCACGACATACCAGGGGGTGGTGTAGCCAGCTCCAAGCACGACCGCCTTTGTATCTCCAGTTCTGATTGTGACACACTACACCAGGTACTTAAGGGGAAGCCCAGAACCAGTTCTGATATCACTCGCCACTGATTTAGACATGGTCGGAAATGGAACCCAGGTAGTCCGGGTTCAAAGTGCAGTGCGCTCAGCGCTATTTTACCACTCCCCACACGTGCATGCATACACACATGCAAGGACACATTTGCAAGGACATAGGCGGACAAGCAGATTGGCAGATGGGAAAATTGGTGAGCCAGTGGACAAGAACAAGCTGATGGAGAATAAGGATAATTGACAAAAAAAATTACTCTGTGCTTTTATTTATTTTTAAACAACCTGAAGTTCATGGCTGTCAGGTTGGCTTTTAGCAGTCACTATCTTGCACCTGCATCAGGAGCAGGGAATGAGGCTTGAATAACCCAACCGGCAATGGATACCCATTGTAGTTTATATGCATTTGTAGTGACACAGCACCGACTGCTGTCCAGCAGCGGCAACTGCGGTGGACAGTTAGCGCACACGCCATCGAGCATATACACGAGTGTGCCAGCAGGGTGGAGGAACTGAGGTAAGGGTCACGGAAGACCTCATAGGGAGGCCTCTGGAACCCTCTAGTGGGTTTGAGAAGGGAGGCGCAGTTAGGGCGGAGCCAGGCTGCACCGAGTATAATAAAAACAGTGGAAAGCGAGAGCTCCGGGTTGCCGGTTCTGGGAGTGGACTCGTCTCGCTGTCGCTGTCGTCTTCGCTGCCATCGTCGCTACCGCCTTCGCCCGATAATTGTGCGGCCGGCCAGTAGTTGGCTGTCTCGGTCGACGCCGTCGGTGCAACGCGGTCAGGGTTGTGTCTAGGCTGGGCTGTACGGCAGCGGGGTCGAGAGAGGGGAGGCCGGAGTTGGTGTAACGGAAATGAAGAGAGATGGTGCCTCCTACAACTACCTTGTCTCCGACTGAGTGTGTGCGCTACACACACACCGAGGAGGACACTACACATTCATTATCCCCCCCACTTCGCATGTGAAGGTCTCACAGGTGATGTCATCACATCTATCCCTCTATTTAAGGAACGAAACAGGAGGATTTCTCCACAAATATGGCTGTCACCTGATGAAGCTAGTTGTAATTACTGGAAAAACGTCGTACTCAAATTGTTAAAGTTGTGGATTTGCTTTCCAACACACCGTACTAATAACAAATTGGCATGTTTTGTTTACATGACAAACCTTTCTAATCGGCTGTGTCGGGTGGTGGCGGGTTTAACACCACATTTATATTTCTGCGATCTAACCCAAAAAACCTATATTATGGAGGCTTGGGCTATGCTGGTGACTAAATTGTACAAAAAGTCTGTCTGCTGCTGTGCTCTGCTTTCGTGATAATTTTTGTATCACCTCTGAGTTGGCTGATTTTAGCCTATTTGGCCACTGGTATTGATTTTAACAAATAATCTCAGAATAATGTTGATTGACTTACTGTACGCGGTGGCGAGATGTTAACTACCTCGCCTGGTATACAGGAAGTACTGGGTTCGACCCTGACTCTGATACCTCTATATTTAGAGTTTGCATGTTCTCCCCATGATCGCATGGATTTTTCTCCAGCTCCTCTAGTTTTTCCCTCCACATTTAGAAACATGCGTTTTACAGTATTTGGCTGCTATAAATTTCCACGCGATAAGCCACTTCATTTGTGGCCAGGTCACTTCTGGAAAAGCGCTATATTGATCAGTGGGCCTTACCTGTTAAAATAAAAAATAGTTTAGTTTAGTTTAATGACTCTCAATTGTAACGTTTTGTGGCTTAAGTATGCTGTAATTTTCCAAACATGCTGAGCAGGACCCTCTTATGAAGTAGTTTTGATGCCCAGTTGAGGCTTTTCTATAGATATATAGAAACAAACTATTATTCATGCATCTCTCTGGCAGCTATCTCTCTGCAATGAAGAGGGGCCATTGCCCGAAATATCACCCATTATATATTTCTTCCTTATAGAGGGAAGTGCTATTGACAGATGTATTGCATTTTTTTGTCATTTTGCACAATGTGTCGATTTAACATATGTATATATATAATAATCTATATTGATTATAAACAACTGAGAATATGGCTGTATTTAGATAATTGTGTTGTTTGTTTCTATGAAATATAAATGCACGCTTTAGTTACCAGCACAATCTCTGGGCAATTCACGTTGCATGCCAGACTGTGCTAGTGTACGTTATACGGAAATATGCTAAATTCCTCTTGATATGCAAATTATTTTGTCAAGGCGCTCTTCGCCCCTCCATCCCAGCTTAAATAGACGCTCCAAGCCTGGGGCGTGTCATTCAGACTCTGTCTTCTCGACAGACCTGTTCTCCACCTGAGGACGGCTGCTTGCGTTGTGGCCGAAACGTCGTGAGAATTATTTTATTAGGGAAAACTTTTGTTAAAATCAATTCATTATTTCCAGGTCACGTGTTTAAGCCTGTTTTACATTACACTGGAAGAGCGCTTGCTCACCGCGGGGCTTACGGCGTGGGACCTACCTTTTTTTACGTCAACCCCACCGTTTGAGAGCCAAATTCCTCGCAAGCGTGCGCACACACACAGACAGACAGACAAAAAATGACATTTATAGGTAAGAAGATGACAGCCTCATTTTCAGTTTTGCAAATTCTTCTTAATTTGTTTAACACGTAGGCTTTCATGACCAATATCTGTAGGACCTCTTCATTCATTAAAAACATCTTAACATCTCGTAAATATTATTAAATATATAAAACTTAACCCTAATGATATTCTCCTAAGTTTTTATGTTACTTCTCTGTTCACGAGGGTTCCGGTCAACGACACAATTAAATTACTCAACACTCTGGTAACACAGGTTTAGCCAAAGATATCCCACGACTAGCTGAACACTGTCTAAAGAACACCTATTTCTTGTGGAAAGGTGACTCATATAAATAAAAAGGAACAACAATGGGCTCTCCTTTGTCTCCTGTGATAGTTAATTTGTAGATGGAAGATTTAGAAACAAAAGCAATAGCTTCAATCACACTAAAACCCTCTGCTTGGTTTAGATATGTGGATGACACATTGGTGGTCTGACCACATGGCAAAAATACACTTAACCAATTTCTAAATCACCTGAACTCGCAAAACCGATCCATCCAGTTCGCCATTGAAGTGGAAGCTGATAGAACTCTACCATTTCTGGATATTCTGCTCTGACGGGGTCGAAATGGTAAAATAACACACAGTGTTTACCGAAAGAAAACGCATACTGACGCCTATCTGTATGCAGGGTCACACCAGCACCCCACACACAAATCCACTCTCATCAAGACCCTCATACATTGGGCTAAGAAAGTGTCAGATGGTTATAGTATGAGAAGTTAAATTAAACATGTTGAAGAAGAACTGCAATTGAACGGTTACAATGATGCACAAATCAACTGGGCATTGCATGTCAACACCAAAAAAAATAACATGAGCATTGAAACTGACCAAGTAGTTAAAATGATTAAAATACCGTACATTTCGGGAGTAACTGATAAACTAGCCAAATTTTGGGAAAAACAAAACATCCGACTCCGATTTAGCATGGTACATAAAATACGCAAATTTATATCTGGTACAAAAGATGTATCACCAAAGATATCAACAGAAGGTGTGTACTGGATTAATTGCACTTGTGGCAAATGCTCTGTTGGGCAGACAGGATGAATGTCGGCAGTAGCAGAACATGTGTGCCAACAAGGACACTCAATTGATTTTGATAATGTTGAAGTTCTGTGCAAAACTAGTTACTACTGGCCAAGACTAATTAGAAAATCTATCGAAATTGAGAGAAATACAAATAATTTTAACCGTTCAGATAGCTACAGACGTAGTGCTGCTTGGAAGCAAATCATCAAATAATACATTTGTAATAAAGGTCGTTGAAGCGACTTCTGGAATCCGGTCTTTATTCGTCTTTCATTACAGCACTCCTTCACGCTGCTGACAGACACCGTGAGAGGGATAGAAAGAGAGAGACGCGCGCAGCCACGTGGCAGCCTGGACCCCCGCTCTCGCGTGGCCTTTCCCCTTCGTTCGTTCCAGTTCTGACCACGTGTTGTTCGTCTCCACCCCTATTTAATACCCGGGTCACGTGGTACGTTTCCACCAATCCTGGTTAGCTTCTATGGAATCTTCCAGACTCCACCGTAGGCTCCCGGGACCACGCCCCTGACTCGTCTCCCCATTGGCTGTGGCTAAAGCCAGCAGAACCAATCCTCTACAAACAGCTGTCACCTTTCCATTACGTCAGGGCCACGCCCCTAGGCTTCTCTCCATTGGCTATGGTGCAGGACCGGCAGAGCCAATCATCGTGACGAGTTGTAATCCGTCAACGACCCGGATATAACCTCACATTACATCACCTCCCCCCCCCCGGTGTAAAAAGTCAGCCGTCTCGGCTGGGAAAAGGGGTGACAGGCCGAATCCCTTTGAATAAATCTTAGGGCGTCTAAGACACATTAACAAGGTAAGGGGGAGTAGGCGTCAACGTGCCGAGGAATGTAAAACATTAAAACAACAGACATACATTAGGGCGCCCCTGGAGCGCAGTAACACCAGGGTGACAGACCGCAAGGCAAGCAGTATTAGCGAAATTGGAGAGACTTCGACCGCGTACGCGACGCCGGACCCTCTCCTCCCTTCGTTCGTGGTTGCCTCGCCGACTGTTCAGCAGGTGGTGGTTACCGTGGAGAAGAAGAAGTTTCGGTTTCCGTTGTATCTGGGACAGACCCCGTTGGAGGTGGAACGTCCGGGGTCTCGTCGTCCTTCAAAACCTGTTCATCTGCGGGGGGTATAACACAGCCCCGCTGGGGATCAATTGGCGAGGCAAGTGGCACATTCGGCACGCCAGACCCCGGCAGGTCAACAAGTGGAGATGAAGGGCCAGCACACAGGTCAACATAGGGCTTGAGCCACGACGAATGGACATACCAACGACGTTGGCCGTACTGGATGCGAACACTCTGGGGAATTTTCGATTTTAAAGCTTTCGTGACTGCAGGGATTCATCTTCTTGGTTCTTTCGGTAAAGTCACGTAGAAGGGAAGTAATAAAATAATGGGGATTCCGAATGTCCACCAGCCTCACAGGCCCCCGCCAAGGCTTGTGCAGTTTAGGGGACATACCCACTGGCACCTAAGGGCAATGGAGCCATGCCATATCGCCCACCGACCAAGGCATGTCAATTCGCGATCGACGCGCATACCTCTCGTTCCTTGCCTGCGTACAGGCCGTCGCACATCTGGCGGCCTCTCGCGCCTCCATAACCGGTTTAAGCGAGTCCCGCACGTGGTCAGGCAAGGAAGTGGACGGTTGTTTCCCCGCCGCACCAAGTTGCCCATCAATCGGGGGTATATTCTCACTGCCATACATCTGTAAAAATGGTGAATATCCTGTGGACGCGTGCGGAACCATGCGGTATGTCGCCAGGACGCCCGGTATGTGCAAGTCCCAATCGGTTTGTTTTTCACTCACCGTGTGACAAAGCATGGCCGAAAGGGTGCGGTTAAATCGTTCCACCATGCCATCCGTTTGCGGATGGTAAGGGGAAGTGCGGATTTTCTTTGTACCCAAAGCAGAGCACACTTCTTTGAGCAATTTCGTGGAGAAGTTATGTCCTTGATCTGTGAGCAGCCCTTCGGGTGCTCCTTTATCCATTCAAGAAAGCCTTGGTGATGGATGAGGCCATTTGGTCAGGCAAAGGCCAGGCCATAGGCCAGCAAGAAAAATATTCGACCCCGACAAAAAGGTATTTATTTCCCCTAGCCGATGGAGGGAACGGGCCCAGGATATCCAGAGCAACCAGCTCATTAATACGGGATACCTCAATCGAACGTAGGGGCGGGACATAATTTTGACGAGGCGGTTTCCGCTTTGCACAATCATGGCATGACCGGATAAAGTTAGTAACATCTGCTGTCATGCCGGCCCAAAAGAAATCCTGCTGCATCGCAGCCAATGTTTTCTGCACGCCGAGGTGCATCAGCTTGTCGGCGTGCAGAGCGCGGACCAGATCGTGGCGAAGGGATGTCGGCACAACCAGGCGTGAACGGTCAGACAATCCATCCGTACACATCAGCAATCCTGCCTGGTCCCGAAACATCTGCCATTTCCATCCCGCCAAATGATATCTCGGTTTCCCGATTAGTTCCCGCAGCGGAGCCAGAGAGGCATCAGCCTCCTGCTCGCGTAGCCACACCGAGTGCGGCAAATGCAGCGTATCGTCGGCGCCAACGGGTACATCCTGGCCTTCATCGTTCGACATCGCCCCCATAACCGGACAGGGCGAGGTAGGCAGCGCTGCACAGCGGTGCGTACCCGTCAGACAGGCGCAGGGAAGAGTTGGGGGCAAACTGGAGAGAGCGTCCGCGTTGCCATGGCGAGTACCCTTGCGGTACGTGATATTGAAGGAAAATTCCTGTAATGATTTTAACCACTGAGCCAATTAACCGGACGGTTGTTCCAATTTCAAAGAATATTGCAAGGCAGCATGGTCAGTGCGCACGAGGAATTTCCTTCCATAAAGGTACGACCGGTACTGGCGAACAAAATGTACGATTGCTAGCAGTTCCCGTCGCGTAACGCAATATCGCGTCTCGGCAGGGGACAGAACCCTGCTGCCGTATGCCACCACTCGCTCGACCCCGTCTTTCCGTTGCGACAAAACGGCTCCTATGCCGATATCGTGTCATAGATGAATGGCTGGGAAAAGTCTGGATAGTCGAGCGTCGGCGCGGTGGCCAGGTGATCCCGAAGAGATTGAAAAGAGCGCTCCTCTTCCGGGCCCCATTTCAATCTCTGATTTTTCCCCGTCAGAACATGCAGCGGCTTAGCCAGCGTCGCGAAATTCTTAACAAAACGGCGATAGTAGGATGCGAACCCTATAAACCGCCGTACGTCGCCCACCGAAGTGGGCGTGGGCCACTCTCGGACACACGCCGTTTTCTGAGGGTCCATGGACACACCGTCAGAGCTGACGATGTGCCCCAAGTAGCGGACGAATCGTTGCAAAAGGTGGCACTTTTTTGGTTTAAATTTTAGGTCAGCCGAGCGCATCCTCCGAAAGACAGTCTCCAGTCGTTGGAGGTGTTCTTCGAAAGTGCGGCTGAATACAATGATATCGTCCAAATATATGAGGCACGTTTCCCACTGCAGCCCCGCCAGCACCAGTTCCATCAGGCATTGGAACGTCGCCGGTGCCGTATTCAAGCCCATAGGTAGGCGGTTAAACTCAAAGAGGCCTTGTGGCGTGCGGAACACCGTTTTCGGTCTGGACGCGTCATCGAGGGGAAGCTGCCAAAACCCAGATGAGAGGTCGAGGGTGGAGAAAAAATTTTCCCCTGACAAACTGTCCAACGAGTCGTCCATCCGTGGCAAGGGGTATGCGTCCGCCACGGATATTTTATTAAATTGGCGAAAGTCTACACAAAACCTCGTCCCACCATCCTTTTTCTTAACCAGCACCACCGGCGCGCCCCAAGGACTGTTGGACGGCGAAATTATATCGGCCGCCAACATGTCGTCCACCGCGCCACGCACGTCTTCCCTTTCTGCAGGGCTCATGTGATGCGGGTGCATACAAATCGGTCCCGCCGCACCGGTGTTGATATGGTGCGACAAGAGCGAGGTATGGCCCAGATCCAAATCGTTTTTACTGAAAGCGTCAGCGTACTCCGCTGCGTGGCCGACAAGGACGTATTTTCCCCGCACAAATCTGCGATCCATCGATCGTCTGAACGATCGGATCGTGGCCCGCCAGCGGCCATTTTTGTGGGTGATTCACCCTCAAAGCTGGTAAAATCGGTAGTGGCGTGAGCCAACACCGAGCCAGCCGGGACGACGACCCGGTCCGGGCCCCCATTTAACACTTGTATAAACGGGGCCTGACCAGGCCGAACGATAGTTTGAGCCGCCACTAGGGAAAAGGATTTTGCCACAGAATTCGACGGGGACAACAGCACACCCGTCGCACCGTCCACAGCTTCCAATCGCTTTCGGTAACACAGCGGAATAAGCATTTGTGAGCCTGATGGTACTTCTACCGTGGCAGCAACAATCGCGTTAACAGCGTTCCCTGGGGGCGAACGGCCCAGCAGGGACGGCAGAAACTACATTCTACGGCCCCCTGGCATTTCCAAGCAACCTTCGTCGACAAGTATTTTAACTGGCATGCGGCTAAGGAAATCGGTGCCCAATAGGCATGGGACGGCCATTGAATGTGAGATCAAAACTGGTCCCTCCGCGGTGATATTCCCTATAGCAATGCGCACATCTACTCGCCCCAAAATACCCATGCTACCCCCATTTGCAGCGATGCACGCGTCGTTAGCCGGTCGGATCCGCGAAGTAGGAATGGACAGGAGATGAAAAATAACATCGGAAATGATGGTAGCAGACGCGCCAGTGTCCACCAAAATACGAACATCGATCCCATCGATGGTACCCCGTACCATCGAGGACCCCGACGTGGCTGCCACCACCCTACGGGACAATTTCTTCCATTGTGTAACCGAATGCGGCATCGACACAGGTGATCCACAATTCCCTTCCGGAGTGCAAACGTGTGCGAGTGGATGGGTGATGTGACAAGACCTGCCGGGTGTCCGATATGTGCCAACTTGCCCGAGGGTGCCGTGGATCCACGTCCGGTGGAGATGGAAGCCGGCCCGACGGGAGCTGAGAAGGTTGAAGTCGGCAGCGGCAATCCCGGGCGAAATGGCCTCGTCGGCCACACTTAAAACACGTGGCCGCCGTCGCCCGGCGGTTGCTCGCCCAGGTCCCCGCTCGTGGTCGTCCGGCCCCATCACGCTGCTCGCGTGGCTGGCGTTTCGGGACCCAGCGAGGAACAGCAGCCATCACCTCGTCGTCGCTGGAGTCGTTGGAGCCATGGACGACCCGACGTGGAGACCACCCCAATGGTGGACCGTCTATTTCAGGATCCCCCGTCCATGCTGCCATCTGATCCCAGCGTTTAAGGTTGAACTTGGCGTCCAAGCAGCGCGCTGCCCATCGAGACGTAAGCGGTTCGTGGCCGCACACCGGCAACGAGATGTTTAGTTCCTGGGCTAACTCAATCATTCTGGAAAGGATGAGAGGATCCAGGAGATCGGCTGACGAATCGGGGTAGGCGGCCATGGCAAGCGCTAACAGCGCCCCTCGGTAAGCAAAGGGCGATTCTTCTGCTCCTCGACGACGTTGCATAAATTTCCTGGTAGCCCCCGTCGGCGGCTCGTAGAATTCCGCCATTTCCGTGAAAGCGTCACGCAGCGTCTTCTTCTTACTCGCCGGGATGGATCGGAAGACTGCCAAGGAGACATCATCCAACAGCGTGGGCAGAGCCTCCAGCGCCTCTGCCTCCGTCCATCGCACCGACCGAAAGGCTGACTTGAACCGACACGTGAATGCACTCCAGTCGTCCCCGGCGACAAATTCTTTAATTTGAGGAAGGCGATGGCCGCGGTGAAGGTCCGAGGCCTCGAGCGTCTCCAAACCCGCTCTCTACGCAGTACGCGGCTCCGTCAAGATGGCGTCCGGCGGCCGCGTGGCAGCAGCCCTGCCCAAGATGGCGTCCGGCGGCCTCGTGGTGGCAGCCCCGCCCAAAATGGCGTCCAGCGGCCGCGTGGCAGCAGCCCCGCCCAAGATGGCGTGCGGCGGCTCCGTTGCAGCAGCCCCGCCCAAGATGGAGGCTTCTCCCTCCGCGGCAGGAGTAATGACGGACGTCGTTTCCCGCTGAAAATCTTGATCATCGGCCCTTGGGTGAATTCCACGCGGCCAACCGAGGGCCGCTGATGACACGACCGCCGTTACAAGATTTAGCAGGATCGCACGGAGCGAATCTATCTGCTCCGCCAGCCGACGCCACCCCCCGTCCGCAGCCAGAGACGTTGTTTCGCCGGCCTGTCGGCGATGAGCAGCGTCGGGGAGAGCAGCAGACGGAGGTAGAGGACCCGCAACTCCCACCAGCTCGTCCTCGTCCGCCTCAACCTCTTCCTCCAACGGAGGGTCCGGTGGGTTTCTCTTCTTGAGGTGCTTGGACATTATGTAAGAATCGTCCAAACGGTCTCAAGAGACACTTCTGTCACCAATGTAATAAAGGTCGTTGAAGCGACTTCTGGAATCCGGTCTTTATTCGTCATTCATTACAGCACTCCTTCACGCTGCTGACAGACAGCGTGAGAGGGATAGAAAGAGAGAGACACGCGCAGCCACGTGGCAGCCTGGACCCCCGCTCTCGCGTGGCCTCTCCCCTTCGTTCGTTCCTGTTCTGACCACGTGTTGTTCGTCTCCACCCCTATTTAATACCCGGGTCACGTGGTACATTTCCACCAATCCTGGTTAGCCTCTATGGAATCTTCCAGACTCCACCGTAGGCTCCCGGGACCACGCCCCTGACTCGTCTCCCCATTGGCTGTGGCTAAAGCCAGCAGAACCAATCCTCTACAAACAGCTGTCACCTTTCCATTACGCCAGGGCCACGCCCCTAGGTTTCCCCCCATTGGCTATGGACCAGGACCGGCAGAGCCAATCATCGTGACGAGTTGTAATCCGTCAACGACCCGGATATAACCTCACATTACACATTGTTGAAATGCATGCCTATACAGGTCACCATACTTCAATAGGGATTATCGTTGGTAAGGCTATTTTACTACACACAATCGACAGGAAGTACAAAAACAATGGGCTTACATAATGTGCATGCATAATGTACAATGATTACCATATAAATAACCTAAAGGGCAATGGATACTCATAGTGATTTATACGCATCCATGAATCCCCCCCCCCCCCCCCCCCACATTGCGCAAAAGGAGCACACAAGTGTTGTCATCACATCTACCCTTCTATTTAAGGAACGAAACAGGAGGACTTCTCCACAAATGAGGCAAAATGTCGTACTCAGATTGTAAATGTTGTGGCTTGGCTCCCCAACACACTGGTGTGCTGTACTAGTGTAGTGACACAGCACTGATTTTTGTACAGCAGCTGGAACTGTAGGTGGACACTTAGCACACACACTGTTGACCATATACACGGATGTGCCGGCAGGGCATACAAACTGGGGCAAGGGTCACGGTAGACCTCGTAGGGAGGCCCCTGGAACCCTCTGGTGGGTTCGAGAAGGGAGGCGCGGCTCGGGCAGAACCAAGTCGTGCCAAGGGGAATATAAGCAGCGGAGAGCGAAAGCTCTGGGCTGCCGGTTCTGGGAGTGGACTCATCTCATCGTCGCTGTCGTCATCGCCGCCTTCATCGCTGCCGTCTTCGCTCGATAATTACGCGGCCGGACAGTAGTTGGCTGTCTCGGTCGACGCCGTCGGTGCAATCGCAGATGGGTTCGTGTCTGGGCCGGGTCGTACGGCAGCGTGGTCGTCAGAGAGGGGGCCAGAGTTGGTGGTGTGAACATAATAAAGGAAAGACGGTGCCTCTTGCGACTACCTCGTCTCCGACTGAGTGTGTGTGCGACGCACGCCACCCGCACACACACACAAGCCTCTAGGAGAAGGAAGAAGAGACCTACGACACTACACTAGTAACGAATTGGCATGTTCCATTTACGTGAAAAACCTTACTAATTGGCTGTGTCGGGTGGTGGCGGGTTTAATGACACATTTATATATTTACGCGATCTAACCCAAAAAACATGTATTATGGGTCTACTTAATTTGTTTCGCATTGATTTAGTCTCTTAGAATATGTGCGGCACATATGTGTGCACACGAGTAATGTCGTGAATACATCACAAGCCATGTGCTCGAGAATTCAATCTCATCAGATCATCACCATTATCAGGCATGATCAATTCACTGCTGGATGAAGGCCTTCCCAAGCTACTGCCATCTCTTACGATCCTGTGATGTATTTGATGTATGTGCATTTGAGCTGATGTAATTGCTCCATATCCTTGGTGTAGATGTCTTCTCAGGTGGGGTTGATGGTTGATGGATAACACCCACCTGCAGAGCAAAAAAGTGTTATAACACAGCAAGTAGGGTTCTGACCTATATATACATGTTTTTTAAATTATGATTGCTGTGACAAGAAGCAAAATTTTTCATAAGAAAATAGCCACTTTTTCAAAATCAACCCTTCCAAAAAAGAGACTCGGATAGGCTGACCACACAAGCCTTGTGGCTATGTTGCCAGCCTGTTTGAGAGTCATATCCGCATTATTAGAAAGAACCTCCATTGGTTTGTACATTGTAAAAAACAGATGGCCTCCTGAAAAACCATCATTCAAGGGTGTGTAAGTGGAAGAAGGAACAGATTGATGACCCCGACTGTATTGGAGAGGTAACATCACAGAATAGAGGTGCCTTGCCCTTCTCAAGCTCGAACAACAAGCCAAACATCAAAGCAAGCGGCGCCAGCTTATTTTAATGGATCTGGAGTGATGCCAATATGACCCCTTGATGTCACGAGTAATATCAAACTGAACTGAATTGAGGCTTTCCCGGATAAACGATTATGGTAATATCATGAATATTATCATCATGATAATAACCGATGTTTTTTCCATGCAGATGGATCCGGTCCAGAAAGCTGTGATCAACCACACATTCGGCCTTCCAGCACAGCCCAGGAAGAGGCAGCTCATCACCTGCAATATTTGCCAAGTGCGCTTCAACTCTCAGGTCAGGACAATTAACTATTTTTATTTTACCAGGTAAGGCCCACTGAGCTATATAGCTCTTTTTCAGAAGTGACCTAGCCACAAATGATCGCTCAACGAAGTGACTTATCATGTGGAAATTTACGTCAGCCAAATACTCTCAACGCATGTTTCTAAATGTGGAGGTAAAACCCCGGGGGATCTGGAGAAAAATCAACGCGAACACGGGGAGCACATGCAAAGTCCAAATATACAGGCGTCAGGGTCTGCATTGAACCCACGACCTCTTGTATACCAGGCAATGTAGTTAACATCTCGCCACCGTGACAATGCCATCTGCATCGTTCGCATTACTCATCCACTCATGTCCATGCCCAGCTACTGGAATCGCAGTGCACTGGCAAAGGCAGATCTCCACAAAGCTCCATCTTGGAATGTCATATATAATGAATTCCTGTGTATGGCACATGAGTTGGGAGAATTGTTGTTGGTTTTCACCTTTAATATCTAGCCATTTTGTGTCTTACCTATATAAGTCATTTTTGTCTGTCTGTGTGTCTGTCTGTATGTGTGTCTGTGTGTGGACGCAACTTGTGACACTTTTAATTCACAAACTGTGGGGTATACGTTTCAAAAAAGTACCCAGATACCACGCGATAAGCCCTGGGGTGAGCCAGCGCTATTTCCCATCCGTCAACTTTAAAGTAGTTAAATAAAAACGTATTACTATTAATTATTATATTACTTTGCTGAGCGTGCACCAAAGCACACATCTGCGCATGCACGAGAACGCTGACCCGTGGTTCCCAAAGCAATGCACAGACGCGATCGGTGGAGGGAGGATTTCTCATTCGCGTTAAAAGTACAAAAGAAATACATGCAGAGGTAAATTCTTCAGTGTGATGTCCTCTTCCCCCCCCACCCCAATGTTGTGTACGTACTACTATAGGGTCGGTAGATACTACTATAGTCCGTAGATACTACTACTGTAGTGCGTGCGGGGCGATGGTCGGGGGGAGGGGGTTAGCGGCCCAGCCACAGCCCCAGCTGACCACCTCGGCCGGCTGGGCAAGCAAGGCAAGACCGGGGGCTCTGCACGGGACTAGGCCTCACCACGGCAATGTTAAGTACAATTTTCTTGCTTCTTTAGCTAAACTCACGTTGATAGAAACCTATTATTTTAATAATCACCTTGGAAATAGTAAAATATTTTTATTTGTGTGCTGACAAGTAATATTTCTAAATTTACTTGGTCAATATTAATATATGTATTATTGTGTCGAAGCCCTTGTGTGCATGTGAGTCCGTATACGTGTCTGCCACCATGTGTGTGTGTCTACATCCGTGTGTGTGTGTGTGTATCAGTCGATGTGTGTACGAGTCGATGTGTGTGTGTGTGTGAGTTAATATGTTAATTTAGTAGTTAACTGCTATAGAGTCGATATATACTATTATAGAGTCGGTATATACGACTATAGAGTACGTAGATACTACTGTAGAGTTGGTAGATACTACTATAGAGTCAGTAGATACTGCTATAGTCAGTGGATACCAGAGGTGGGACAAAGTCATTGTTATGCAAGTCCAAGTCGAGTCGCAAGTCATCAAATTCATGACTCGAGTCTGACTCGAGTCCAAGTCACATGACTCGAGTCCACATCTCATAGGTGGGACAAAGTCATTGTTATGCAAGTCCAAGTCGAGTCGCAAGTCATCAAATTCATGACTCGAGTCTGACTCGAGTCCAAGTCACATGACTCGAGTCCACACCTCTGGTGGATACTACTATAGAGTCAATAGATACTACTCTAGATTCAATACGTACTACTATAGTCATTAGATACTACTGCACAGAGGTGTGGACTCGAGTCATGTGACTTGGACTCGAGTCAGACTCGAGTCATGAATTTGATGACTTGCGACTCGACTTGGACTTGCATAACAATGACTTTGTCCCACCTATGAGATGTGGACTCGAGTCATGTGACTTGGACTCGAGTCAGACTCGAGTCATGAATTTGATGACTTGCGACTCGACTTGGACTTGCATAACAATGACTTTGTCCCACCTCTGCTACTGCAGAGTCAGTAGTTACTGCTATGGAGTCGGTAGATACTACTATAGAGTCGGTAGATATAACCGTAGAGTTGGTAGATACTACTGCAGTGACTGTACTCGTCACTGTATGGTGCCGGAGCTTGCGAAGTCACGGCCGGTAATGTTGTCATTACGGGCAGCCCGGGTTACGGGCTGCAGTACCAACCCTAGCGGTGGTTGGGTGAGCACTGGTTAATGTGGAGGCACCGCGAGCAGTGTGCGATACCGGCTCCCAGTGAAGGAGCGAGAGGGAGCGTCAGCCAGCCAGGGTTACTCTGGGGCATGACACTCTGGCTGACCTGTTGTCACGTGACTGGACGATACTGCAGGGGGGCCACTGGTGGACGGGGGCCGAGGGGCGGTCACGTGGACCCTAGGGGCTCTCGGGAAAATTCGAGAAGGAGCTCGAAAAGCCTGAAAGGTGGGCAGGGCTAAGGGCGGAGTCAGCGCCAGCCCGGGAGCATATAATGAAAGCTCCGTGAGGAGCTCAGGGTTCTTCAAGTGTTGGTGTTGGAAGATCCACGTCGGGGAGAAGAAGCCTCTAGCCATGCGGTCCGGGACCCAGCTTGTGGTCCGGACCGGGATAGCGAACCGTATCTAGTTCAGCCGTAGCATGGTTAGATGGGCATTCGAGACCCGAGTGTAGATTGTGTTGTGTTACGTGTTAATGCGGAATTAATAGTGTTGCTCCCAAGATAACGTCTGCGACTCAGTTGGGCTCACTACACTACTATAGAGTCAGTAGATAATACTACAGTCAGTAGATTCCACTAGTCAGTATATACTGCTGCAGAGTCAGTAGATACGACTATATAGTCAGTCGATACTGCTATAGAGTTAGCAGATACTGCTATAGAGTCAGCAGATACTACTATAGAGTTAGTAGTTACTACTTTCGAATTGGTAGACACTACTGTAGGGTCAGTAGATACTATGGCCAGTAGTTACTAGTACAGTCAGTAGATACTACTATACAGTCAGTAGCTACTACTGGGCTCAGTAGATACTACTGTACAGTCAGTAGATACAACTACAGAGTCAGCAGATACTACTATAGAATCAATAGATACTACTGTAGAGCCAGATACTACTTTAGAGTCACTAGATACTACTCACTCTATTGTATGTAGGGTGTGTAGGTATATATGCCTAAGCGGGGATAAAAAAATATTTTTAGAGGGGGGGGTCGAGAATTTTCGGAAACATTTTAGATCAATAATTTACCACCCACTTTCTATAACTTTTTGGACTTCTTATAATTTTGTTGATGGACAAATGGACAAACGGCACACCGGGCTTTCACAATAGCTTCGTGTTATGTTTTTAAGAGAAGACAAGTTTTGAAATATATTTTTCCCCCGTGCAATGCCGGGTACTTCCCACTCGTGTCCAATAAAAGTAGATGACGAAATTAATATTGATTGCCTTGGCCTCTGCAAAATTTGTAGCATTCATTCACATTGTCAAATATTTGGATGCTTGTGTGCTGGAGGGTGCATGTGGGTGATTGGGGTTGAAGACTTTTAATTATGGAATTGAATGGTGTGATGAGGATCAATAATGTAAAGCACGTACAAACATTAAGCTCTTCTTGGTTCTTTCGGTAAAGTCACGTAGAAGGGAAATAATAAAATAATAAAAATTTAACATAATAAAATACAATTCTCACGACGATTCGGCCACAACGCAAGCAGCCGTCCTCAGGTGAAGAACAGGTCTGTCGGAAAGACAGCGTCTGAATGAACACCACCAAGCTTGGCAGCGTATATTTAAGCTGGGTTAGGGGAGGAAGGGCGCCTTGACAAAGGAATTTGCATATCAACAGAGGAATATAGCATATTTATGGAAAATTTTAACATTAAGCTGCTGTCATTTATTCTACCTCGCTGCAGAGGAGACCAGTTAGATGAGATTGGCTCAAAATCATGACCATTAAAATTATTCGCAGAAGCAATGCATCAACTGCATCATCTACGAAATGAATATGCTGGTCCTGTGTGTTTCTGCTGACTTCTAAAAGTATTTAACGATCTTATGCCCTCAGATAGATTGTAAAATATGCATTGTTGTACTCATATCAATGTCTTCCTTCATAATTTTTTATTTTGCTTACATGTTTATATATATACACACATTTGCATGGACCCAAACTAAAACAAATTACATACTGAGAATAGGTTTTCCCCTTTTTTCTGGCAACAAAACAGGTTAAATTTTGCTTTAAAGCTTTCGTGACTGCAGGGATTCATCTTCTTGGTTCTTTCGGTAAAGTCACGTAGAAGGGAAGTAATAAAATAATAAAAATAAAACATAATAAAATTATTCTCACGACGTTTCGGCCACAACGCAAGCAGCCGTCCTCAGGTGAAAACCAGGTCCGTCGAGGCGACAGAGTCTGAATGAAACAGCACACGAGCTTGGAGCATATATATAAGCTGGGCGCCTTGACAAAGGAATTTGCATATCAAGAGAAATGTAGCATATTTATGGGAAATGCAGAAATGTGATTAGTACTACATATGCATGTGCATTATGCAGGATTAAAAGCATCAAAGGGAGCTGCAGTTGCTGCTGCTGCTGCAGTTGCTGCTGCTGCTGCAGTTGCTGCTGCTGCAGTTACTGCTGCTGCAGTTGCTGATGCTGCTGCAGTTGCTGCTGCTGCTGCTGCAGTTTCTGCTGCTGCTGCAGTTTCTGCTGCTGCTGCAGTTGCTGCTGCTGCTGCAGTTGCTGCTGCTGCTGCTGCAGTTGCTGCCTTATCCATTTTAATATAACACTATGTATTATTCTACCCACCCTAATGTGTATCACACTGCTATATATTTACTATACAATTACGACACCATACATTACTCTGCACACTGCACCATGCCAGTGAGTGGAACGCGGTCTGAAAGTCACCGTAAACGTGAACACAATCAGTTAAGATCCGAAATGGTTTATTACGTCATTCCAATGATTGCTAAGCCAGAATCCATCTTCTCGGTTGAAATTGTCTCTGTGTTTGTATATGTGGATCGCCTCATGAACGAATCTCTCATGATAGCCAGATGGCTTGCAGAGAACCTCTGTCTTGGAGAAGTCAATGTCATGTGAGCCCAATGAATTGTAACAGTGATCTGCCACGGCTGAGGTGTTTGTCCTACCATGTTTCAGGTCTGCTTTATGTTCACGGATGCAGTCCGAGACATGTCGTTTGGTTTCTCCAATGTAACTGCTACCACAGAGGCAACTTAGTTTGTAGACGCCAGGGTACTGTATGTCTGGAACCACATCTTTTACAGACGGGACCAGATCATGGATTTTATGTACTGTGTTGAATCGGACCTGGATCTTGTGTTTAATCAGGATTTTGGAGATCTTTTTTGTGACCCCAGCAATGTAGGGTAAGGTGATGGTCTTGAAAGGCTCCTCAACAGGATCCTTCTTGATGGTTGGAGTGATGGCCTTGCGGATTGTGTAGTCAAGTTCAAGTTCATTTATTAGGTATAGCCCTGTGAGCCATTCAGCTCTTGAATCGGGTGCAACCGCAACAAACAAAAACATGAACAAAAAACATCTTAAAATGAATATGTGACTAAGTGCAAACAGAAAATCCAAGGAAAGACAGCAAAAATATTGCAGAAAAAAACACCGTACACCAACGCTGTGTGCAAAATCCCAGTGGGATGCAAGTCAAACAACAACAACAACCACAAGACAGCTTAGATTAAGGCCATCCGTCTAACTCTGTACTACAACAAACAAACATGGCTAAACCAATACACTTTTCGAAATCACCAAAATAAAGCCATGAAAGCAATGAAAAAGCAATCATAGGAACTGTGACGGAATTTTCACAATAAATGGCATAAACAACATGTACTACCAAAACCCTGCAGCCATAGCTGGCTGCATGAGTCACTCCACAACAGCAGGAGCATCAATCGGAGTATTGTAATTTTTCAATGCACCTTTAAGATCAGCACACTAAATCAAAACACAGGTCATACTTTGTAGCGATCATCCGGAGCGAAACATTTTATTTTAGGTCACTGAGTAGCACTGGCAGCTAGGGGTGTACAACTCCTCTAGAGCAGTTTTGAGTGAAGATCTCATAGGTAGTGACTCAAGTTTCAATTTATTGGCAACAGCATTCCAGACCCTGGGGGCATCAATAGCAAAGGCCCTTCCTCCAGTATATGTACGGCAATAGGGAATATTAAGCTGGTAAATGAGTGTAGACCTTAGGTCAAATTTGTTCTTTGAAACAGAGATGAGATCCAGCAGGAAATCTGCAGATTTTTTTGCAAGTACATCATGAATAAATAAGATCTGGTGCACAAGCCGTCGAACATTCAGAGATGTTAAGTTTGACCCAATGTAGAGATCACAGTGGTGAGTCCTATATGGGCAGTTCAATGCAAATCTTAAGGCCGAGTGATACATTGAGTCAAGCTTCTTCAGTACAGTACTTGGGGCTGATTTATAAACAATGTCACAGTAATCAAGTAGAGGCAGTATGGTAGCTTTAATCAATTCCAAACGGAACATAGGGGGGAAGCAGTGCTTGTGTCGATATAGAAAACCAATTTTAATTTTTGTCTTTTTCCCAATATTATCAATGTGATCTTCAAAATTCAGTTTTGAATCCAGGATGACCCCAAGATACTTATAGATCTTAACTTGCTCTATTTGATCATTATTTAAGGAATGTAATTTGGGGAAAATAACTTCCCGCTTTAGTCCTGGTGAGAAGCATAGCACCTTGGTTTTGGCAGGATTTAGGACTAGTTTAAGAGCAACTAGCTGATGTTGTAGTTTGTTGAAATCACTCTGGAGCTTAGCAATCACGTCATCCGGAGAGCGGCCAGCAGTAATTAGTACCGTGTCATCTGCAAAAAGATTTACCCTGGAATAATCCAGTTCAGTGCCCAAGTCATTTACATAAAGAGAGAACAAGAGGGGGCCGAGAATGGAACCCTGTGGAACCCCTTTTGTTATCTTAACACTGTTTGACCTCCAACCATCTGTGAATACAGTTTGGGTGCGAGAAAAGAGGTAATTTTTTAACCATTTTACTGTGTTTTCGGAATAACCGAGGCAACTTATTTTTACTAAGCAGGATGTTGTGGTCTACTGTATCAAAAGCTTTGGACAAGTCAAGAAAAAGACAGGCGCAGTACTGCTTATTATCAAGGCTACTGTAAATGTGATTCAGAGAGTCTAATGCAGCAGATGTGGTGCTGTATTTTTTTTGGAACCCAGATTGTTTTAGATGTAATAGATTGTTGGCGGACAGGAAACTGCTAATTTGGTAGTTCAATAATTTTTCAAAAATTTTCATCAACGGGGACAAAATTGAGATAGGTCGGTAGTTATTTGGATCATCTTTAGGGCCCCCTTTGTGAAGTGGACGAACATAGGAATGTTTCCATTCTAGAGGAACTGATGCTTCTTTGATGGACAGGTTGAAAATATGGGCTATAGGTTTTTATATTAGGTGACCAACACTTAGTAGAGCAAAGACGGGAATACTATCTGCTCCGGTAGAGGAGGACCCTTTGAGGTAGGACAGTTGTTTCAGAACATTACTTTCGTGGATTGGCTGAAAACTAAATTCGCTTAATGTTTGGATAGGGGTGTAGGAATTTGCATGAGCAGGGGTGACTCCCAATACATTATCAAATAGGGTACCAGCTTCAGAAAAATGAAGGTTAAAATTGTCAACTATTTTTTGGGGATCTGAAAAATATTCCCCATTTCGGTTAAGCTGAACGGGCAGATGATCTGTTTTGGATGCCTTTTCGATACATTTGATTGTTTTCTAGAAAATCCTGGCATTTCCATGAGATTCAAGGAGAGTAGACGAGAAATAGTCATTTTTTGCATGCCGTATTTTTTTGACGCATCTATTCCTTAAAATCCTGTATTCTAGCCAGTCATTAACCAAATTACTTTTCTGAGCACATGCCCAAGCCTTGTCTCTAGTTTTCATGAGCTTTGTAATCAAAGGATCAAACCATGGTGGATGATTGCCTTTAGTTTTAAATTTAACCAACGGAGCATGTTTGTTAAGAATTTGGAGAAACGTGTACCTGAAGGTCTCCCAAGCCGTAGTCAGGTTTGGAATATCACAGACCTTGTCAATATCCGAGTGAAGCACATCATTAGTAAATGCCTGTATGCTGAAGTGTCTCATGGAGTGCTTCTCAACCAATTTAGGGGGGGCTTTGGGTCTGGCTGATGATCTCACCCCAAAAATGAAGGAGTGATCACTAAGGTTATTACCTAGAACACCAGTCAGTGCGAAATTGTGAGGGGCATTTGTCAATAGGATGTCCAGCAGAGATGACTGTCCCGGATTTTTTAGGTTGGGTCTTGTGGGGACATTTATTAATTGAAACAGGTTAAATTCATCTGCAAAATTTGTGGCCACGGCCGGCGGGTTTAGCCAATTCCAATTTAGATCACCCACTAAAACTATTTCACCTTTAGGGAGGCCCCCAAGAAGCTCTCTCAGTGCAGATGCAGCTTCAACATCCTTCCCACTAGGCGGTCTATAGCAGCACACTACCAATATGTGTTGATTATTAGGGAGAGTTATTCTGAGAGCCAGACCTTCAAAGCAACATTTTTTAAACAAGGAGTGAGCTGGTGAACATGCAATAGTATTATGAACATAGATGGCAATTCCACCTCCTTTAGATCCTCGGTCAAGCCGAAAAAGGTTGTAGTTGTCAATCGTAATCTGCAAGTCATTGACGGCAGGAGTGAGAAATGTTTCTGTTAGCCAAAATATGTCCGGGTCAAGATTTGCTACTTCTAGTTTTAGTTGACTTAATTTAATCAAAAGCCCTCTGATGTTGACATGTAGAACACCAACACCTTTTCTACCAGAAAAATCTACAGAATGATATGAGTTCTTTACATTTGGGCCAGGATGAAGCTCAATACCACCCAGAAATAAGAAAAGTAGAATTAATAGTTTGCACAGGTATTTTCTGTGAAAGGATGAAAAGCGACGAACCTTGGACGAATAGCAGCAGCTCGCAGATGGTGTTATTTTTAAGAGCAGAATGAAGTTTGGAAGGAGTGCTGGTGAAGTAATGGGACAAAGATAGGGTTTAAAAGGATATAATGATGGAGTGTAGAAGTGTCTATAAGTTGTTTCATTAGCAGGTGTAGTGGCAAATTTAGCAATAAGTATTGACGCGAAGTAACGCGGGTAGCCGTTTGTAGAGTTGAGTGTGGCACTAGATATGGCCGGGAGGGACAGTAGTAAGATACACAGCAGGTGAATTGACATCTTTAAAACACTAAATTTAAACACACACACAGCTCACTCACACGCAGCTCACCCTCACCCACTCTCACGCACAGCCCACACCCATGCAGCACAACGCACACGCGGCCGCACACGCCGCCGCCATCTTGCTGCTGTTGTTGTTGCAGCTGCTGTTGTTGTTGCAGCTGCTGTTGTTGTTGCAGCTGCTGTTGTTGTTGCAGCTGCTGTTGTTGTTGCAGCTGCTGTTGTTGTTGCAGCTGCTGTTGTTGTTGCAGCTGCTGTTGTTGTTGCAGCTGCTGTTGTTGTTGCAGCTGCTGTTGTTGTTGCAGCTGCTGTTGTTGTTGCAGCTGCTGTTGTTGTTGCTGCTGCTGTTGTTGTTGCAGCTGCTGTTGTTGTTGCAGCTGCTGTTGTTGTTGCAGCTGCTGTTGTTGTTGCAGCTGTTGTTGTTGTTGTTGTTGTTGCAGCTGCTGTTGTTGTTGCAGCTGCTGTTGTTGTTGCAGCTGCTGTAGCAGCTGCAGCCGACCCAACTGCAGTTGCAGGAGTCATACACGAAGCAGCCGCAGCTGTGTGTACTACAGCAGAGCAGCAGCGGCCGTGCGGCCTGGAGGCGCCGAGGCCGAATAGTTGCGTGATGTGGACGTGGAGAGGCGAGATGTTTGGCCCATCAGCTTCATTGTTCTGCTTCCATTGACGAGCGCCCTCCACGTAGGCCTCGACGTAGGCCCCCACATAGGCCCCCACGTGGGCCCCGACGTAGGTCTCGAAGTAGGCCTCGACGTAGGCCCCGACGTAGGCCTCGAAGTAGGCCTCGACGTAGGCCCCGACGTAGGCCTCTATGTAAGCCCCCACGTGGGCCTCGACGTGGGCCCCGACGTAGGCCTCTATGTAGGCCTCCACGTAGATGGGTATGTGTGGCGAGTCTGTGGGTCTCTGTGCGAGTATGGGTACGATTGAGTCTATGGGTATCTGTCTGGTGAGTCTATGTGTCTCTCTGTGGTGAGTCTATGTCTCTGTTTGGTGAGTCTAAAGGGCTATGTGCGAGTCTGTGGATCTGTTTGAGTCTGTGGTTCTCTGTCTGATGAGTATTTGGGTCTTTGTGGTGAATTTATGGTTCTCTGTGCAAGTCTGAGGGTCTGTGCGTAGTGACTGTATAGGTCTATGTGTGATGACTCTATGGGTCTCTATGTGATGGATATCTGTGGTGTACATATCCTGGCACAAGCGCCGTGGTGTCGTCACCACTACTTAGTGGAGAATGCTCCTCCCACTACTCCTGCTTGTTGTTGTGCTCGGGAAGGAGAGATAAAACTAGATCTCAACGATTTTAATTTTACCAGGTAAGGTCCACTGAGATAAACATCTCTTTTATTACACGCTTTTATTTAACTCACTCTATCTGTTGTTGTCGTATCCTCAAATCTTGCAACTCAATTTTAACCCACTTCCCAATGTGGTATCGACTGCAAACTTGGTATACTTATGTCATACTGATGACAAAACTACATTCTATAAAAAAAGTATTTTTAAACATTCATTTTTATGTTATGTTTCGGCTTGGGTCTAATTGCCCACGCTCAACTGACGTTGGCTGTAAATCACCTTACGTTATGGCAAGCATCGGGGCCACTTCCTGGAGTCGTGGTACATTTCATTTAATTAAAGCGTGTTTAAAAAAAAAGTACTTTAAATATTACTTATTCAGAAGCGACTTGCCACCAATAATAGCTCAACGAAGTGGCTCATCATCACGTGTAAATTATAGCAGCCAAATACTTTAAACGAATATTAATATTCTTGGTTCTTTCGGTAAAGTCACGTAAACAGAAAACCAAAAAATAAAAAAATGAGTAATGAAAATAAATCGAATAAATTGCTTTTATTTTCAATTAATCTTATTTTTTTTACTTAAAAAAATAGATTTGTTTTCTATTTACGTGACTTCACCGAAAGAACCAAGAACATTAATTTCTGCAGTCACGAAAGTTTTAAGTCAAAACTTTAAAGGAATGCATCTTAATGCGGAGAGAAAACCGGAAGACCCGGAGAAAAATCCACGCGACCACCGGGAGAGACAGAGACACGCAAACTCCAAATATACAGCAGGCATCAGGGTCGGGATCGAACCTACAAACTCCTATATACCAGGCGAGGTAGTTAGGGGGGAAAGCAGAGACAGCGAGAGGGAGAGGGAAGATAATTAGTCAAACTCACACTCAGTATTACTCACCAACCATGATACACTCACCATGATACTCACCATGATACTCACCATCATACTCTCGGATTCACCATCATACTCACACACAATCCCACACACATCAGCAGTCGCCATTCACCACGACATGGCGGTGACGTCACCACAATAACCCAGGTGCCATGGATTAACGGCTGTGCCAGGCTAAGTGCAGGAGGAGGTCACGGGCCAGACTCAGGTGCCATGGGCCGACTGCACTGCCTGGCTCGGTACAAGAGGAGGGCTAGACCCTGGTGCTATGGGTTAACTCGTGTGCCACCACCTGCACAACCACCACAGTAACAACCACACAATTATAATCACAACAATAACCAGGACCAACAACTGTAACCACAACTATAATTTAACCACAACTATAATGTAACCACAACTATATTGTAACCACAACTATAATTCCCACCAGCCACGCGGCCGTCTGGGAGTTCCTCTCAGCAGCAGCAGCAGCAGGGCCGAGCTCTGCTTGAAGCTGCGCCGTGAACTCCGCAGAACGTGACGGCTGTGGGCCAGGCGCCTCCTCTGTAACCATTAGCCTTAAGAGCTTGGCGTACGTGTTTGAGTTCACTGCCAATGTGTTCCTGGTCGGAAATGCATTGGGCTCTATGGTATAGAGTCTTGATGAGGGAATTCTTCTGGGATGGATGGTGGTGGGAATCCGGTTTTAGGTAAGCATCCGTATGGGTGGCTTTCCTGTAGACAGAGTGGCTCATTGAACCATCAGGTCTCCTTTTAATTAGGACATCCAAAAAGGGTAGCTTGCCATCTTTTTCGACTTCCATGGTGAATCTGATGGCTGGGTGTATGGAATTGATGTGGTCGAGAAATTGGTCTAGAGCAGGCCGGCCATGTGGCCAGATGACAAAAGTGTCATCTACGTACCTCTTCCATAAGGTCGGGTGTAGAGTGGCAGTCTGGATGGCGTCAGTCTTAAATTTCTCCATGAAGATGTTGGCTACAACCGGAGATAGGGGGGAGCCCATTGAAAACGAGCCAGTTTATAGGTGGGGGAGTTGATAGTAGAGACAATGGGGCGAAGAGGTGTATCTTCTTTATGTATCTTTGGCAAGCCGTATAATCTTGGTGGCCTGGCTGCAGAAGGTTTCAACGAGAACTGTTTGGTCTGATCAATTAATGCGGTTGAATCAGAAATGATTTTCTTGGTTTTAGAGACGAGGCTGTTGGTGGGGTCTCTTTTTATTTTTGTATAGCTGCCATCGTTGATTATATCTTGGATTTTGTTGTTGTATTCTGTTTTGTCCATGATGACAGTGGCATTGCCTTTGTCGGCTGAGAGGATGACAATGTCATCCCTCTTTTTTAATTGAGCTAATTCAAAACGCTCATCTTTGCTGATGTTGCTAGCTGGCATCTTAGCGTTTTTGAGGGTTGCAGAGATTTCAGATCTTGCTACGTCTGCAGCGATGTGACTCAGGCCCTTGAGAGCTACATCTACTCTAGCAATTATATCATTAACTGGTATGTGTCTAGGTGTGACTGCAAAGTTTAGTCTTTTAGCTAAAACGGATTTCAGGCCTTCAGAAATAGTACTGTTACTGCGATTAATTACGACTTTGTTAACATCTAGCTTTTCAATGTGTGGGTCCGGTTTCTTATTTGAGAGGCGATCGAATTTGGAAATCAAGTTGTCCTTACATTTGGTCGACATAGCGGCAGCTGAAGAGGCAGTCATTTTATCTACATGTTCCCAATCCGATGTGGACATTGTTGAACTCAAAGATAAGTGTGATTTGTAGAGTGTCTTGTCTAACTGATCTAGGTCGGTGCGCGTAAGTCTGATTTTCTCTGAGATAAGAGCTAAGCTAGTTCTAGACAGAATTCGTTTAGCATTAGAAGAAGTTACAGCAGCAGATGTTAGTGTAAATGCGTTTGGTATTATCTTAGAGTCGCGGCATCTCTTCAGAAAGGTGAGAGACTCGATTAGCTGAGCCTTCTTATCCCGGAGCTTGTTAAAGGATCTCAAAGTTATGTGGAAACCCTCCCCGTAGAGGCGGTTAAATTTTGATTTAAAGCTTTCGTGACTGCAGCGATTCATCTTCTTGGTTCTTTCGGTAAAGTCACGTAGAAGGGAAGTAATAAAATAATAAAAATAAAACATAATAAAATTATTCTCACGACGTTTCGGCCACAACGCAAGCGGCCGTCCTCAGGTGAAAACCAGGTCCGTCGAGGCGACAGAGTCTGAATGAAACAGCACACGAGCTTGGAGCATATATATAAGCTGGGCGCCTTGACAAAGGAATTTGCATATCAAGAGGAATTTAGCATATTTATGGGAAATGCAGGAATGTGATTAGTACTACATATGCATGTGCATTATGCAGGATTAACAGCATCAAATGGAGCTGCAGTTGCTGCTGCTGCTGCTGCAGTTGCTGCTGCTGCAGTTACTGCTGCTGCAGTTGCTGCTGCTGCTGCAGTTGCTGCTGCTGCTGCAGTTTCTACTGCTGCTGCAGTTGCTGCTGCTGCAGTTGCTGCTGCTGCAGTTGCTGCTGCTGCAGTTACTGCCTTATCCATTTTAATATAACACTTTATTATTCTACCCACCCTAATGTGTATCACACTGCTATATATTTACTATACAATTACGACACCATACATTACTCTGCACACTGCACCATGCCAGTGAGTGGAACGGGGTCTGAAAGTCACCGTGGTTTTCACCTGAGGACGGCTGCTTGCGTTGTGGCCGAAACGTCGTGAGAATAATTTTATTATGTTTTATTTTTATTATTTTATTACTTCCCTTCTACGTGACTTTACCGAAAGAGCCAAGAAGATGAATCCCTGCAGTCACGAAAGCTTTAAATCAAAATTTAACCGCCTCTACGGGGAGGGTTTCCACATAACTTTGAGATCCTTTAACAAGCTCCGGGATAAGAAGGCTCAGCTAATCGAGTCTCTCACCTTTCTGAAGAGATGCCGCGACTCTAAGGTAACACCAAACGCATTTACACTAACATCTGCTGCTGTAACTTCTAATGCTAAACGAATTCTGTCTAGAACTAGCTTAGCTCTTATCTCAGAGAAAATCAGACTTACGCGCACCGATCTAGATCAGTTAGACAAGACACTCTACAAATCACACTTATCTTTGAGTTCAACAATGTCCACATCGGATTGGGAACATGTAGATAAAATGACTGCCTCTTCAGCTGCCGCTATGTCGACCAAATGTAAGGACAACTTGATTTCCAAATTCGATCGCCTCTCAAATAAGAAACCGGACCCACACATTGAAAAGCTAGATGTTAACAAAGTCGTAATTAATCGCAGTAACAGTTCTATTTCTGAAGGCCTGAAATCCGTTTTAGCTAAAGGACTAAACTTTGCAGTCACACCTAAACACATACCAGTTAATGATATAATTGCTAGAGTAGATGTAGCTCTCAAGGGCCTGAGTCACATCGCTGCAGACGTAGCAAGATCTGAAATCTCTGCAACCCTCAAAAACGCTAAGATGCCAGCTAGCAACATCAGCAAAGATGAGCGTTTTGAATTAGCTCAATTAAAAAAGATGGATGACATTGTCATCCTCTCAGCCGACAAAGGCAATGCCACTGTCATCATGGACAAAACAGAATACAACAACAAAATCCAAGAACTACTCAACGATGGCAGCTATACAAAAATAAAAAGAGACCCCACCAACAGCCTCGTCTCTAAAACCAAGAAAATCATTTCTGATTCAACCGCATTAATTGATCAGACCAAACAGTTCTCGTTGAAACCTTCTGCAGCCAGGCCACCAAGATTATATGGCCTGCCAAAGATACATAAAGAAGATACACCTCTTCGTCCCATTGTCTCTACTATCAACTCCCCCACCTATAAACTGGCTCGTTTTTTGTCTGAAATCCTACGGCCTTTCACTGGAAAAACCACCTCTGCGGTACTAAACTCTACTGACCTGGTATCGACAATCAAGGGCATTGCCCTGTTCCCAGACGACCTGCTTGTCAGTTTTGATGTGGTTTCCTTATTCACCAAAGTTCCTGTACCTGACACCATCGCAATCATTGAAGACTTGGTTCATCAAGGGCTGAATGCTGGTGTACCCCCCCTGGTGAGACACTGCTTAACCAATACATACTTCACCTGGAATGGAACTTTCTACAAGCAAACTGAGGGCACCCCAATGGGCTCCCCCCTATCTCCGGTTGTAGCCAACATCTTCATGGAGAAATTTGAGACTGACGCCATCCAGACTGCCACTCTACGCCCGACCTTATGGAAGAGGTACGTAGATGACACTTTTGTCATCTGGCCACATGGCCGGCCTGCTCTAGACCAATTTCTCGACCACATCAATTCCATACACCCAGCCATCAGATTCACCATGGAAGTCGAAAAAGATGGCAAGCTACCCTTTATGGATGTCCTAATTAAAAGGAGACCTGATGGTTCAATGAGCCACTCTGTCTACAGGAAAGCCACCCATACGGATGCTTACGTAAAACCGGATTCCCACCACCATCCATCCCAGAAGAATTCCCTCATCAAGACTCTATACCATAGAGCCCAATGCATTTCCGACCAGGAACACATTGGCAGTGAACTCAAACACGTACGCCAAGCTCTTAAGGCTAATGGTTACTCCGACTACACAATCCGCAAGGCCATCACTCCAACCATCAAGAAGGATCCTGTTGAGGAGCCTTTCAAGACCATCACCTTACCCTACATTGCTGGGGTAACAAAAAAGATCTCCAAAATCCTGATTAAACACAAGATCCAGGTCCGATTCAACACAGTACATAAAATCCGTGATCTGGTCCCGTCTGTAAAAGATGTGGTTCCAGACATACAGTAGCCTGGCGTCTACAAACTAAGTTGCTTCTGTGGTAGCAGTTACATTGGAGAAACCAAACGACATGTCTCGGACCGCATCCGTGAACATAGAGCAGACCTGAAACACGGTAGGACAAACACCTCAGCCGTGGCAGATCACTGTTACAATTCCGTGGGCTCACATGACATTGACTTCTCCAAGACAGAGGTTCTCTGCAAGCCATCTGGCTATCATGAGAGATTCGTTCATGAGGCGATCCACATATAGAAACACAGAGACAATTTCAACCGAGAAGATGTATTCTGGCTTAGCAATCATTGGAAGTACGTAATAAACCATTTAGGATCTTAACTGATTGTGTTCACGTTTACATTGACTTTCAGACCGCGTTCCACTCACTGGCATGGTGCAGTGTGCAGAGTAATGTATGGTGTCGTAATTGTATAGTAAATATATTGCAGTGTGATACACATTAGGGTGGGTAGAATAATACATAGTGTTATATTAAAATGGATAAGGCAGCAACTGCAGCAGCAGCAACTGCAGCAGCAGCAGCAACTGCAGCAGCAGCAACTGCAGCAGCAGCAGCAACTGCAGCAGCAGCAGCAGCAACTGCAGCAGCAGCAGCAACTGCAGCAGCAGCAGCAACTGCAGCAGCAGCAGCAACTGCAGCAGCAGCAGACACTGCAGCAGCAGCAGACACTGCAGCAGCAGCAGAAACTGCAGCAGCAGCAGAAACTGCAGCTCCCTTTGATGCTGTTAATCCTGCATAATGCACATGCATATGTAGTACTAATCACATTCCTGCATTTCCCATAAATATGCTAAATTCCTCTTGATATGCAAATTCCTTTGTCAAGGCGCCCAGCTTATATATATGCTCCAAGCTCGTGTGCTGTTTCATTCAGACTCTGTCGCCTCGACGGACCTGGTTTTCACCTGAGGACGGCTGCTTGCATTGTGGCCGAAACGTCGTGAGAATAATTTTATTATGTTTTATTTTTATTATTTCCTTACTTCCCTTCTACGTGACTTTACTGAAAGAACCAAGAAAAAAAAAACAGGTGTTGAGATGTTAAAACACCAAACTGAAACCTTTTACAAGGAATCATATCTGCATAAACCACAATACTTGTGGTTAGAATGCAAACAAAAAACATACTCTGATAATATATGCATTGTCTTTGAAACCGATTGGTCCACACGAGAGACGGCTTTCTTTTGAGCCTAGTCTCAAAACAGTGTTAGACCAGAGGACGCCAAAAGGGGTTAGGGTTTCCCCGAATCCCTTGGATTTGCACGGGTTGTGTTTAGTCGAGGATGCCTTTTTCTTCGGGGGGCTGGGGGTGTGATGTAGTGCTGATACTTACGTGATCCGAGGGTATAAATACTCGCGTGATCTTAGGGTACAGTACGAGGATGACGTCAGGAGGAAAAAGAGGGTGACGTCAGCGGGAGAGGCGGGGCAATCGAGGCGCTTCTGGGTGAGGAACGGAGCAGGTTGGACGCGTTATGGCGTGAGCCCGAGGGAAAATAAAGAAAAGTGTCGACCCTCAATCTTCATCTGGTGGACTCTCTACAAATGTGTCGCAATGTATGAAGGTCGAGAGAAGTCAAATTAATTCAGTCAAATAAAACTCCAAAAGGAGTACAAATACATGTTTATAACATGATAGAAAACATTCAATTTTATCTCAAGTGGTTTAAGATTAATAAAATAAATAATGTATATCCTACAATGCTGTGTTATTGTGTTTGACTTGTGCCCGGCAGAGATTTCATTTCAGTGGACAAAGTAAGGGCTTAATGGCAGCACAAAAGATACCACTGTTGAGCTAGAATGTGTTGAGGCCGCTGGTCCCCGAAGTCCCTCCCTGCTCCGTGCCTATGGCAGGGGCTCTGCTGTTCGTCGACCCCTCGCTACTCTGCGAGCATCTGCTGCCATCGCTGGGCTCATCGCCCGACGGCTCCCCTCCCTTGTCCGTCCCTCCGCGAGCTCGTGTGAGAGGCATAGCTCGCCGCACGCTCTCGTTCACCTGTAAACGCTGCGTCGTCTCTCCATGAATCACGCGCTATTAAACGGGGGTCAGGGGTCGGAGGGCGAATGACGCTGCCCTCACACTGCGCGAGTCCCTGCGGCGATAGACAGAGCGGGGACCTGCGGACGCACCGACCCCTTCCCCCACACTACGAGCGCACACACCTGCACACACGCGACACCCACTCGTGCGCCGCTCTACGCAACGCTCCCACATGGCGAGCTGCCGTGTACACCGCACCACACGGCACTCGCCTCCACGTCGAATAACCACGTGACCAATGCGCACCCGTATCCGATACGTAGCGAACGTACGCGCACTCACGTACACAGCTCCCCGCGGTACTCACTCACCACTGAATACTCGCGTTATGATCGCGCACCTATATCACACACGGAGTGAACACACGCGACACCCACCCTCGCGCCGCTCTGCGCAGCACTCCCCCGAGGCGAGCCGCAGCACTACACTCACCCCTGACTACTCGCGTTATGATCGCGCACCTGTATCACACACGCAGCTCCCCACGCGACACACTGCTCAACAAGATCACGCGAGACCACGCTTCGCTATTAATGATTTATTGTCCGCTACCTGGAGCTAGATGTTAAATCAGTGAGTCGACGAGGCTGGCCTACGCTGATACCTTTATACCTATTCCCGATTTATCTGCTATGATTCTAATTCACATTTTTACTCACTGTTGGGTGCCCACGGCGGTTTGCTGCTCCCTGTGCTAACAGCGTACCTCGATGCGTCGCACAGACGTCCGGGTCGCTGGCTGGAGCCGCGTCTGGTCCTCTGGCGCTGGAGTCAGAGAGCCCGATCTCTCCTTTGCCCCCCCTTTTTATCCTCCCTACATCAAAGGGATGCGGCTCCGCGCTGGATGGCGGCCCTCAGCTTTTCCTTAACAATGGGCTCGCGTCCTCTAGCACGCTCACCGCGGTTCCGGGCGCCTGTGACATGCTAATCAATGTGCGGCGTTGCGCGGCGTAAATTCGAATTAATCCCTTTCCCTCCCTAACAATGGTGCCTGCGCGCTCAAGCGTAATTATCCCAACCATCCGTGACTATGCGCAAGAGCCCCTGCGGTCCCGCTACTCATGCTGTTCCGTCCCTCCCCTGCTTGCCCCGTCGACACGTGGGTGGTGTGTGTGGGGGATGCGCTTCAACCGCGGTGGCCGAATGCCCCTAGCCACGGCCATACCATCTTAAGGCAGGTCGCAGCGCCGCGGTGCAACGTAGCGTCGGGGGAGGCCGTCCAATTCCCTGATCACCGGAAACCGTGAGAGTTAATCCCGATAAGGGTTTCTCAGATAAAAACTGGTCGATCAGGTGACCTTCCCTTCCAGCTCTATGGGGGGGGGAAATGCGTGCGGGTGTGTTCATGTGAGGTGAGGTGAGGGGGACGAGGGGTTGGCTCCGTCGCTTGGTGGTGGCGAGGTCGGGGATGGGGCGCCTGCCGAACGGCTTCGTGGCGGCGGCATCACATAGCCCCCCGAGGTGCCAGTCCCCGTCCCGGGTTGACTGGAGCACCTTGCTTGGGCCGCGCCCACGAGGAAACGTTGCGGGGTCCGGGGGATCCATCCGGACCTGGTGGCTGGTCTCGGGGCGGGTGGTTCCGTCCTCTGTGGCTCCTGCGGCGGCCTCCTCCTCCACTCCAGCGGCTCTCCCCGTCCTCCGGCACCTGTGGGCTGGGACACAAACTCAGCAGCGGAGGGGTTTAGGGGCCGTCGTCCGCGCCGTCTCCGGACTGGATCGGGGCGTCTCGGGGGCCCGGCGGGGCCCATGTAGTGTGCGAGGCCCCCCAACACGAGGGGTGCGGGTACTCCGGGATTTCGGGGCCTTCGGGTGACGGGGTTCTCTCTCGCCGGGGCCGCTTTCCACGGTTTTAAGCGGCGGACGTTGACCACCGTCTCTCGACCCCTCTCCCCGCCATAAATTAGTACCGTCCAGGGGGAGATCTGCCGCACCACGGTCCAGGTTCCCCGCCAGTAGGTCGTCAGTTTCCCCACCTGCCCGGCCCCGACGCGAGGGGTGTGCAGCCACACCTTAGCACCTGTCAGGAATAAGGGGGGTTCCATGCGGGGTCGGGTGCCCTGTTCCTGCCGCCGATGCGCGGCTTCCCCTTGCGGGTATGCTCGGCCTCGGGCTTCTCGCAAGGTCTCCAACAGGTGTTCCACGGGGCGGCTTCCCTCCTCTGGCTGGGGGGAAGGGACGCCGAATAGCAGATCTGATGGTAAACGAGACTCACGGCCGAACATCATTAAAGACGGGGTTTGTCCCGTCGACGTGTGTACGGTGGTGGCGTAGGCGAAAAGGGCGTAGGGGAGGTGTTCGTCCCAATCCCGTTGATTTGCGGCCACCATACGTTTGAGTTTCCCCGCTAGGGTCTGATTCATGCGCTCTACCATACCGTTCGCTTGGGGGTGGTACGCTGTGGTTCGGTCCTTCTGGATTCCGAATTCTCGGCACAGTGCCTGGAACAGCTCGGCCTCGAACTCGCTACCCTGGTCGGTGAGGTGTCGTTCTGGGATCCCGTGCTTAAGTATGTAATGTTCCACGAATGCCCGGGCCACCACCAAGGCCGTTTTATCGGGGATGGCCACTGCCACGGGGTAGCGGGTGAAATACTCTACTGCAACTAGAATATACCGGTTGCCTCGATGGGATCGCGGGAATGGCCCCTGTAGATCGATCCCGACCAGCTGATTCGTGCGGCTGACGCGGAACGGCCTTAGGGGTACCTGGTATCGTGCCGGTTTCGGCCCGCACTGCTGACAGGCGCGGCAGCCCTGTACCCAGGCCGCCACGTCTTGTGCCAATTTGGGCCAGAGATACTGGCGACGCAGGGTCTCTCGAGTGCGTCGTTCCCCATCGTGGCCCCCGAGTGGGTGGTCATGCACCAGCCGTAGCAGCTGGGGTCGCACCTGGGCAGGAACACAGATGCACCCCGGCTGGCCGGCCTCGGTTAACTCCCGTACCACTCTGTTCTGCACACACAACCGGGCATACAAACCGCTCCAGGGTCCTGGTAGGGCGCTCTTTTCCTCCCGCAGTGCCGCCTCCACTGCCGCCAGATCGGGATCCCGCTGCTGGGTCTGTCTCAGCTGCTCGTCGTTCAGGCCCGGGAAGGCGCAGCCGACGTCCTCCTGGATCCGTCCGATCGGGGCGGGGTGATCTGCCGGGTCCTGAGCCGTGGGTCCCGCACTTGCCGGGCGGTCGACGGGATCCTCGGTGCCACCTGTGAGGGTCTCTGTGGCGCACACTGCACTCTTTCTCGCTGGGGGGGGGTCAGTAGCCGCGGCCTCTCGGGGGTCCGTTGCCTGCCGGCAGCGTCCCCCCGTGAAACACGGACAGGCCTCCTCCGCCCTTGTCTCGGCGTACACCGTGGGCCGCCTCGACAAGGCGTCCGCGTTTGCATGCGTCCGGCCAGCCCGATACTCGATTTGCAGGTTGTACTCCTGCAACTGCGCCAACCACCGGGCCATTTGCCCCCGCGGCTCCTTGAATGTAAGAAGAAACTGCAGAGCATAATGGTCAGTGCGTACGCGACATTTCCTGCCGTACAAATACGGCCGGAACTGCTTACATGTGAAAATCACGGCGTACAACTCTTGGCGGGTCACGCAATAGTTCAGCTCGGCCCCACTCAAGGTCCGGCTGGCGTACGCGATGACTCGTTCCGTCCCATCCTGTACCTGTGACAACACCGCGCCCAGCCCGCTGCTGCAGGCGTCAGTGTCCAAAATAAAATCGGTGGTAAAATCGGGGAAAGCGAGGGTGGGGGCGTGGGTGAGGTGGTCTTTGAGAGTGGTGAAGGCCATCTGGCAGGCCCCCGTTCACTGATAGGGGTGCTTAGGGGAGGTGAGTTGGGTGAGGGGGCGTGCAATTTCACTGAATCCCTTAACAAATCGACGATAATAGGTGGCGAGCCCCATAAATGATCTGATCTCCGTCAGATTCCTTGGCCGTGGCCACTCCACTACGGCGCGTACCTTCTCCGGATCGGTGTGCACGCCTGGCTCGCTGACGTGGTGCCCGAGGTATCCCACCTCGCGTTGTGCGATGTAACACTTACGTGGCTTGAGCTTGAGATGAGCCGCTCGCAGTCGCTGGAATACCTCTCGTAGCCTGGACCAATGCTCAGACAAAGATCTACTGAACACGATCACATCGTCCAAGTAAATCAGGCACTGTTCCCATTGCAAACCCTGCATCACCAACTCCATCAGCCGCTGGAACGTCGCGGGCGCATTGGTGAGTCCGAACGAGAGTACTCGAAACTCAAATAGCCCTATCGGGGTGGTGAATGCGGTTTTTGGCCGATCCTCCTCCGCCATCTCCACCTGCCAGTACCCGGACGCGAGATCGAGGGTGGAAAAATATCGCGCTCCGGCGAGGCTGTCGAAGGTGTCGTCGATGCGGGGTATGGGGAAGGCGTCGCCAAGCGTGACTGCGTTCAGTTTACGGTAATCGACGCAGAACCGGGTTGACTCATCCTTTTTCGTTACTAGTACCACCGGGGCTGACCAGGGGCTCACCGAGGGCTGAATTATGTTATCGCGAAGCATGTCCCCAACCGCCTCTTTGATCTGTGTGCGTTCGGGTGCGCCCACCCGGTATGCAGGGAGTTTGATGGGTCGGGCTGCACCGGTGTCAATTTGGTGCTTAACAAGGTTCGTCCGACCCACGTCCGAGTCGTGTTCACTGAATACTTCGGCATACTCCCGCAGTACCTCTCGCAGCCGATTGGCCTCGCCCTTAGGTAAATCCGCCCATGGTACATGTAACGCGTCGAGCAGGGGAACGACCTCAGCTCGGGGAGTCGGGCCGACTCGCCAGGCCAGGTCCTGGTCACCCTCAGGACGACCGGGGTCCTCAGCCCAGAGTGCGAACACTTAGTCGTTAGAGTGGCATGCGTGCAGGGGGTGTACGGTGGCTATCGGGGTGCGCCGTCGCAGTATCGCTGGGGTACTGTGGGGGTTAAACATCCGCATAAACAATCGGTCCCCATCTGCGTTTACCAACGTGGTGGATCCCACGACCCCATACCGTTTTGCCAACTCCGGGTGAGGAGTTAGCATTACCTCCCCTGATGGTCGGAGCGCGGGGTCGGTGGGGGATGTTGCCACCGGCACCAGCATCTCGGTGAGCGGCCCGATGGTGACTGCCGTCGCCAGGATAGCGGCCACAGGTGCGAAGCGGGGGCGCGTTGGTTCTCGTCCCAGGAACGGTATCCGCTCGCGGTTGCTCTCCATGGTGGCGCATCGCTGGCGGGGTTGCACGTTGAGTCCCAGCTGTTCTAAGAGGTCGGTACCTGCGATACACTCGTGACACAACGCACTCGACACGTAGAACTCCTGGGTGCACACCTGACTGCCGATGCGGACCTCTAGGGTGGCTCTCCCCAGCAGCCCCATTCCGGCTCCGCTCGCCGTGTGCAGCGCGCGGTCCGGTGCCTGCAGGTGACGCACGTCGACCCCGATTGCGCTGCAGTGTGCTGCGCTCACGAGCGAGGCCACCGCCCCCGTATCCAGCAGGATTCGGGTACGCATTCCGTTTACCTCTCCTTCCATCAGCGACGTGGCCCCCGTGATTCCCGCCACCACTCCCGCAGCCAGTCGCCAGGAGTCGCCGCGTTCCTTGGTGTCGTGGCTGGAATCTGTGTGGAGATCGCTCGCTCGCCATTATCATTACAGCTGGTTTGGGTCGGGTCTACGTCGATTTCATCCCCCGGTGGTCCCCTCTCTAGGGGGGCCTTAGTGTTTGACCTATGCATCTGCCTCGCACGGGCGAGCTGAGGGCAGTCCCTCCTGAGATGCCCTCGACGGTCGCACACATAACACGTCCGGGGAGGGGTGGCGGCTCCGTAGTGGGCCCCCTGCCCGCTCCCTCTCCCTGTACGCAGTTGTTCTAACTCGGACTCTAATTGGAATACCTTCCCGGCCAGCCCCCCTACTGTGGAGTGTAGTTCACCCATCTCAGACTGGATGGTCTTCACATTTTTATTCGCTTCCTCACGTACTTGGGTTACCCTCTCACCTACGTGGGTTACCCTCTCACCTACTTGGGTTACCTTACCATCCATTCGGTCTACCCGGCCAGCAATATCTCCCATGCCGATCTGTAACCCGGCTACCCACCCCGGGGTCGTCTCGCGGGGTCTCTGGGGCTCTCTTGCCCGTCTCCCTATAGGGCTGGCGGGCTCCTCCTCATCCTCCTCCTCGTCAGGGATGAGGCTCGCCACAGTGCACTCCTGTCCCGACCCTCGGAGTTGCGCGCGTTCGCTGGAGAGCTCCTCACACTCCAGTGCTTGCTCGACTAGGGTATCGAAGGGGAGGCCTGCGCCACCCCTTTTGGGCTGCCACCATGCGGTGCGAGCTAGGTATCTGAGTAGCTTGTCTGCAGCTAGCGCGTCAATGACCTCCTTCGCGAACTCTGGGCGGGCGATCCGGGTTAGTGATCGCACGTCCTCGGCGTAGTCTCGGAAGTCCTCGCCAGGTTGGCGTCGGCGCGCCTCTAAGGCCGTCTTTGCCTGTATCGCGTTGCGCGTGCCGAGACGCAGATCTAATCTACGCATTAGTTCCTCTAGTTGGGTTTGCCCGCTTTCGGGTAGTGCCTCTACAAAGTCGGCTGCCCGCCCCTCTAGGTTCAACGTAAGATGTCGTAACGCCTGCGCGTCCGACCAGCCATTAAGCTCTTTAGCCCCTATGATATTGCGGGAAAACGCTTTCCATGTAGGGGTCCCCTGGCCGGTGAACACATGCCTTACCTTTGCGTGGGGTAACGGGCTACCTTCCCGTGAAGATGTGAGGGTTCGTACGACTTCTGACACCAAGTTGTTGGGGCCGCTGGTCCCCGAAGTCCCTCCCTGCTCCGTGCCTATGGCAGGGGCTCTGCTGTTCGTCGACCCCTCGCTACTCTGCGAGCATCTGCTGCCGTCGCTGGGCTCATCGCCCGACGGCTCCCCTCCCTTGTCCGTCCCTCTGCGAGCTCGTGTGAGAGGCATAGCTCGCCGCACGCTCTCGTTCACCTGTAAACACTGCGTCGTCTCTCCATGAATCACGCGCTATTAAACGGGGGTCAGGGGACGGAGGGCGAATGACGCTGCCCTCACACTGCGCGAGTCCCTGCGGCGATAGACAGAGCGGGGACCTGCGGACGCACCGACCCCTTCCCCCACACTACGAGCGCACACACCTGCACACACGCGACACCCACTTGTGCGCCGCTCTACGCAACGCTCCCACATGGCGAGCTGCCGTGTACACCGCAGCACACGGCACTCGCCTCCACGTCGAATAACCACGTGACCAATGCGCACCCGTATCCGACACGTAGCGAACGTACGCGCACTCACTTACACAGCTCCCCGCGGCACTCACTCACCACTGAATACTCGCGTTATGATCGCGCACCTATATCACACACGGAGTGAACACACGCGACACCCACCCTCGCGCCGCTCTGCGCAGCGCTCCCCCGAGGCGAGCCGCAGCACTACACTCACCCCTGACTACTCGCGTTATGATCGCGCACCTGTATCACACACGCAGCTCCCCACGCGACACACTGCTCAACAAGATCACGCGAGACCACGCTTCGCTATTAATGATTTATTGTCCGCTACCTGGAACTAGATGTTAAATCAGTGAGTCGACGAGGCTGGCCTACGCTGATACCTTTATACCTATTCCCGATTTATCTGCTATGATTCTAATTCACCTTCTTACTCACTGTTGGGTGCCCACGGCGGTTTGCTGCTCCCTGTGCTAACAGCGTACCTCGATGCGTCGCACGGACGTCCGGGTCGCTGGCTGGAGCCGCGTCTGGTCCTCTGGCGCTGGAGTCAGAGAGCCCGATCTCTCCTTTCCCCCCCTTTTTATCCTCCCTACATCAAAGGGATGCGGCTATGCGCCGGATGGCGGCCCTCAGCTTTTCCTTAACAATGAGCTCGCATCCTCTAGCACACGCACCGCGGTTCCGGGCGCCTGTGATATGCTAATCAATGTGCGGCGTTGCGCGGCGTAAATTCGAATTAATCCCTTTCCCTCCCTAACAATGGTGCCTGCGCGCTCAAGCGTAATTATCCCAACCATCCGTGACTATGCGCAAGAGCCCCTGCGGTCCCGCTACTCATGCTGTTCCGTCCCTCCCCTGCTTGCCCCGTCGACACGTGGGTGGTGTGTGTGGGGGATGCGCTTCAACCGCGGTGGCCGAATGCCCCTCGCCGCGGCCATACCATCTTAAGGCAGGTCGCAGCGCCGCGGTGCAACGTAGCGTCGGGTGAGGCCGTCCAATTCCCTGATCGCCGGAAACCGTGAGAGTTAATCCCGATAAGGGTTTCTCGGATAAAAACCGGTCGATCAGGTGACCTTCCCTTCCAGCTCTATGGGGGGGGGGGGGGGGAAATGTGTGCAGGTGTGTTCATGTGAGGTGAGGTGAGGGGGACGAGGGGTTGGCTCCGTCGCTTGGTGGTGGCGAGGTCGGGGATGGGGCGCCTGCCGAACGGCTTCGTGGCGGCGGCATCACAAATGCCTCCATTGTGCTGACCCGGTAAAGCATTTTATTTGGGCTTTCTGCGAAATCTAGCAGTCACATTAGACGTGACTGAAGCATGCTACCTTGATTGCATGCTCTTGTCCACATATCTGTGTCCACTCATGACTGATGGACAAAAAGGACAGCAATTGACTGCAGGACACGCATAAATGAAATTTCAGAGGTCAATTTACATATTTAGTAATCAACATCGTCAATTAAATAATATATCTAAAAAAGTGCCTCCATGTGTGAAATACATTTGTATATGATGTGCAATGACAGAACGTTAATTGATATTGTAATGAATATAAAAAACGATGTTCCTGTAAAAACAGTGCTTAATTTAAATATCCCTTTATTATTTAGGATATAGAAAATTTGCAGCATTTCTGTAGGGATGTCTACAATACACATAGCATCTCACAACTGTGCGGATAAATCGGCAGTGTCCGTGTTACGAGAATGGCATTATGCTGCAGGTTTTACGGCTACAGTGACGTTTTGAGCCTAAGTGTTTTCTGAAATTGCTGCGAGGCTTGACGCGTGATTTTTCTAACATTTTCTCTGTTGAATTATTTATTTGTTTGTATTTTGGACGTTTTCTGGCAGTCTTTGCTTCGTACATTCCGTGGGACAATTTTCTCTGCACCGCTTCGTCTCTGCATGATAGTTTGTAGCGGTAGCACTGCAGCAGCGAGACTCCAGGCAGCTGAGTGTCTTCAGCCTTCGGGCAATATTGTCTGTTCATATCACATTTGTAATCAACAAATCCGTCCTAACCTCCTTCATATTTTCGTGGCAGCCCAGTGGGTTTGTGCCCAGCAGCTCTCACCTGCAGCTGATGGGGGTCACATTGCTATTTGTTTACATTAAAGAAAACCTCCATGGGCAGCATCAAAACCGTGAGCGACGTGAAAACTGACTGGAATATTAAGCAGCTTTGCGGGAGCCGGTGATGTCTGAGGCCAAGTTAGAGTGCTTGCACTATCTAAAAAATGTATCAGCTGGACACTTTCATTTCATTCATCCACGAGTCATCAGAGCTGCATAAAAGTGCAACTAATTTTAACGCTTAATCCAGTGAGGAAATGGGATGTTGAAACGCAAAGAATGGTTAAAAACGGCTGCTATTAGGGCGTCATTTTCAAGGTAATTGATGTCACATTTGTTTTGCACGAAACTAACAAAAATATAGAATTGCAAAACTAGTTATGTAAAGGAGATTTGCATTCGTAAGTAATACTATTTTGTTACAGTAAAATGTTATTGTGAACCACGACATTAATTATATATTGTTTTAATTTGCAAGCCGCTGTGTGCATGCTGCACTGCACCTTTACTTTTTGAATCTTTGATGACGCAGCATCGGCCAAGCTAATTAAAATGGAAATTAGCATCTTGCCATTAACCTGAAAGTGCTTTTGTATGGCACATCAGGCACGATCTCCCGCCCCCACTCCCGCCTCTGGGATTGCAGTGCAGCTATGTGGACCCGACACCTCATCTCCCTGTTCCCTTTTAAATCTGACATTGGAAGCTGATCAACAGCGAGTGCTACATTTGGCTGTGATACATCTTCAACATTGGATAGTACTTTAACGACCACCTGCCCCCCACAGCAAAATGCGGTTTCCTTTTGCAATCAGGTCATAATGCCATGTGCTCTTGTGAATCACAACTAGAGCAGATTGCAAGAGTAGACGTTGGATTGGAATGTTTTTTTCGGCCGTTTTTCTTTATTTCGCAATTGTCAGCTGTTATAATCAGTCTAAAGGGCCGTGTTATATGTAAAGAGAAAGGCAAGAGATACCAACTGGTAATCTTCCACTTATTTAGATACAGACACTGAAGGGGAATGCTTTGTTGCTCCACTTACAATGCATCTGCTACTGTTATCCACCGTGACAGCCAGGCTGCCCACTGATGACTGTGGCAGAGAGCACAGCCCGCGTGATGGGAGGCTAGCTGTGTGGCACCGAGGGGCTCCCGAGTGAACTGATGACAGATCGGGATTGTAATAACCAGCCTGAGCCATCGCTCATACGCGCACATCTGCTGCACTCTTTCATAATCATGAACTTTTATTTTTAAGCGCCCTCACAGATGGCACCGCAGCACATCAGCAAGTGCGAAACTTTCAAAATACTTTTCGAAATACTGACTCTATGTAAATAAGGGTTATTTATTTCGAAGCCCCAATTATGTACCAGCAATTTTCAAAATCTAATTCTGAAAAATGGGGGTGCCGCCATTATCAACACATTTTAAGCCTGACCACAAAGCTTTTTGCAAGCAAATGGGTTCTTTGTTGGCTGCCATCAAATGTACATTGGAACAAAAACTAATTTCAATGAGTTGCTCATTGGCTAAACTGGCATATATTCCGAGGGTACTTTAATCCTGAGCTGCACTCTTAACGCTGTCATTCAGTCGTCCATTACCATATGATTGTTTGACATCAAATCCCAGGAGTACCACGTGTTTGTTTTGAGCAGTACGTGCGACGATGACTGTTTATTGTGTGTGAGGCATGCAAACACTGCCTATGAATGACATGTGGGCTTGAAAACAAAGTATGGCATGTACTGTATGTTTATAATATCAGACAGACATATGCCATATACCATTAAATATACACCATGATGTATACCATTGCCTGAATGTTTCTAGCTGCCATTGTAAATTCGCAAGATATTTTTGAGCCGATAATTCTATTCATTTTCACATGCCACTCATTAGCTTCACAGGATGGCCTGTTGACATGACAATCTTTATGATTCATTACAGCTGTCATGATATGTTTTGTGACTCTGCCAATTAGAGCTTATTCTAAGTGTTTGACGACGAGCGGTCGCTTCTGGTTTTCATGAATGAGCCATGACCTTACACAGTTTGTATTTCATTTGTTTCTCCTTTGTAGAACCAAGCTGAGGCTCACTACAAAGGCAGCAAGCACTGCAAGAAGCTTAAAGCTCTGGAGGCCCTGAAGGCCAGACAGAGCACAGGTGCTACCTCTGACCTTGGCAGCCCATCCACCTCCACATCTCTCTCCTCATCCAGTTTCACCCTGGCATCCACCACCACCCTTTCAAACAGCTCTGAGCACAAAGGTTGGTGGAACCCAACCATCTCGGAACATGTACATTGCCTAGTCAGATATACACACCTAATGACATCCAACTTTGTGCAATGCAGAGTTTATTGTTGAAAATGTTCATTACCATCATCAGCCAGTCATGATGTGTCCAGTGCTGGATGAAGGCTTCCCCAAATTGTTACCATCCTTCATGGTCCTACGATGCCACGATCCATATCACATCTGTCCATGAGCTTATCTCATCCCAATCTACATGGGTGCTGTCCTCATGGGCATGTGTACACCTTTGGCTGCCATTCCATAGCCAGTCTGGATCATCGGCCATCGTCTCTTTTATTGATGTGTCCCATCCAAGCCCATTTACTTCCATTGGCAGTTATTATAACAGCAAATGAAAATTAACTCCAGGAAATAATTGATAAACTTAACAAAGACGAAGTCATGTACAACAAGTTAATTTAAAAAGAACGTTGGCGGGATGTTACTGTAAAACAGCAGGTGCGTGAACCTAGAGCAATTATTGAAGGCAGAATAGAATGAAACAAAAAGGCAAGCAAAAGCAGGTTGGAGTGCGTTTAGAATATTGAGCATAATGCAGCCATGAAAAGCAACATACCAGTGTGCCTTAAGGAGAAGTTTTCAGTCAGTGTATCTTACCTGGCGATGAAATAAAAACGCTGACACAATAAAAATGGAGAGAAAAAACCTGTCTGAAAAGTGTGCAATGAACTTGGGCAGTTGCAAGATAGAAAGAGAAACACGTGGATCAGACAAACGTAAAAGAGAGACATCGTATTGACTGTGAAAAAAAGTAAGTCTCTCAGATACGTGGGTGACTAAATAAGCGAGTATTTTTTTGTTACAAGGATAAAGAGGTGCTCTAGCGAAACGCAAGACTTGCAATAAAAAGACGGAGTTAACATCCGGTCAACACAGCACAGTATTTGATAAGGTAGATACAATTAGTACCACTTTGCTTTAAATCAGTAGTACCCAGCCTATGTAGACACCAGCTGAGTCCATAGTAAATGTGCAATTTCTCCCACTGTTCCAGGGCGACTAATGAAGGAGAGATGCCACCGCTGTGCTTGCTTGGAAATGTTTTGCAGTGAATTAAATATAGACAGGACTTATATTTCGTAGGCAAAGGTTGTGTTTAATGCCAGTGTCAATAACTGAAGGAAATCGCTCCACAGTAAGCGTCTGTAGATGCACAATACAGGAGGGATTCCGTTGAAGTGTCTGTAGGTTCGGGCATGTGAATCCATTGCGTGCGGTGCTCTCTCTCCTCTGTCCGCGCGTGTCCTTCAGGATGTCACAGCGAATGCACGAGTTCCACCACCCCAGGGTGCGAAGGAGCACAGCAGGGGGGGCGTGAGCGCAGCCCCGTCCCCCAGCAGCGAAACAGCGCCGTGGACGCCGCCGCGCACGAGGGAGCAGCTGGCGCCGCCGCATGCCTCGGTGCTGCTCCCGCTTCAGCCATCGTCGAGTCGGACGAGGAGAAGGCCAAGCGCCTGCTGTACTGCGGCATCTGCAAGGTGGCCGTCAACTCACAGTCTCAACTGGACGCTCACAACAATGGTGAGGCCTCCATGCACGTACCTTAGCTTTCCTTACACCAAGGCCGTAGCCATGGAGTCAACATTGGGGAGGACCAAATCTTCCAGGGTGTCTGGGGGTCCCAACCTAGAAAAAAAATCTAAATTTGAAAACTAATATCCTGCCTAAAATATTAAAGAATTCACTAACACATGGGATGCACTTTTTATTTATTTTTTACAATAATGTCTAATAGTGTATTTTATTACATTGCTCTGTTTTTACTTTTTTACCATTTTTTTTTCATTGTATGTAATGGCAGAGATTAGGGATTAATAAAGTACAACCATAACCACAATAATATAAACATAAATCTATGCATTAATTTATATGAAGACAAGTCCAGATATTGTGGCCAATGTGTTGCAAATTGTTGTTTTTATTTACATAGCATAGTAATATTTTTTTTATAGCAATATATTGGGGGGGACATTTTGAGCATATTTGAATATTAGGGGGGATGTGTGTCCCCCAATATATATTATAATTATGGCCTTGCCTTACACCAAGGCAGGCGCTTTACAGCAATGATACAATTGTACAAGAGAAGACAGTGGTTGAGATAAAGAGTGAGGCTTTTAAAAGTTGTCGTGTAGTTCTGGTGACAGGATGACATGTATGAGTGGTTAAGAAGGGCTTCGGATGGACCTGTTTTTAAGGGAAGAGCGGAAGCTGTATATAGTTAAGATGATTGTTTTATGTGCTGTCGGGATCTGGCACACCTCCGATTAGCACGGTTGGCTACATATGGTGCAAAATGCAACATACATACATACATAAACTAAATGAACAAGCTTATTCTGTGACTTACCTTTTGTTTCAGGTACTGAAGAAATAAATAAAGACACCAAAAACACTTTGTTGCTGCGTATAATTATTTATTTGATTAACTTTCTCAATACAGAAACGTCAAATTAAACGCGATTTTGCGTAAAAATATTCATTAAAAATCCACCCGCTCATGATTATGAATGAGGGGGGGGGGGCTCTTTTGCAGTGACATCACGTTTGGATGTAGCAATGTGCTGCGTATATTTATTTTTTACTGTCACTTTCTGTAAAGAAATGTGATATTTGAAGCGACTTTGCCTAATTCATTATTTAATTTAGCTCGACCTTCCTCTGCGCTAGTGTAAAAATCCATGTCATAAAATTATTCACATTTTTTTTAAATGCAGTGTTTCCTCAACAAACTGAAGTAAATAAGTTGCTGCATAATCGTGAACAGATGTAACTTTGTTGAGAAAAACCGTCCAAAAGAATCATTCAAGCTCTCTGTGTTACTGTGACCTTGATAGATAGTATTTAACGGAGAATGAAAAAGAACACTCACTCATGTTGGGTCTAATTTATGAAAGATCAAAGCGTGCACCTGTGATTGTCAATGTAACCAGCAGCCACGTTTGTGAGCTAAACATACAACATTGTAAAAATCTATATTCCTTTCAGGTCGGTTTGTTTTCATATGGGTTTAGTGCTAATACTTACGTGATCCGAGGGTAGAAACACTCACGTGATCCAAGGTTACAGTGTCAGGGTGACGTCATGAGAAAAAGGAGAGAGAAGGCAGGGCGAGAGACAGAGAAAATGCCCAGAGAGAGAGATTTGACGTCACCGGGAGAGGCGGGGTGATCGGGGTGCTTCTTGGAGGGAATCGGAGTAGGGTGGATGCGTGCGGCGTGAGCTTGCGAAAAATAAAAAAAAGTGTGGCCCCTCTGACTTCATCTGGTGGACTCACTACAACTGATGGCAGCGGTGGGATCACAATGCCTCGACATGGTAACATATAAGACCCCAGTGAAGAAGGGAAGGAACGTGCCTCTACTCCCAGCGTGGATGGCCGTGATCCAGAGACAGCATTGTCTGCAAACTGGGTCAGAACAGCCCCCCCAACCATGAGAAGACAGCGGAAAGCAAGGAGTGACATGTCCGAGACCCCTCGACCCCGCGCGAGGAGGAGGCCCTGGGCGGATCGGGTCGACCAACTTACAACACTCTACTCAATACTCCTGCAACAGCTGCGGGAGGACAGGGTGGCTGCTAGCCCGGCAGTGGCAACACTCCCTTGGCGTCTGCAGCAGTTTCTCCTCGTCCGAGTGGGAAGCTCTACTACGGGGAAGTTGCAGGCAACAGCGACGGCCGGGGTGGTCACCACTCAGGTCAGACCACTGGAGACGACAATGTCGGAGATGAAGGAGCCAGTGCCGCTGACGGATGAGAGTGTGGGACCCCGACCGACGGGCTCCATCTTCACCGAGCCAGGGGGTCAATCGGAGGCTCCATGATCACCACTGATAGCGCTGGAACCACAAAGAGACAGGGAAGAATTTCCTCAGGAGGGGGTAGAATCACTGTTAGTGGGGCCGACACCGCTAGTCGCCATCGGAGCAGAAATAGCATGAAATCCCCTACGCCCAGCAGTAGTGGCTGCTCCGAGCTTTAGCGGCAGAGCGCTGGAGCCATGTGAGGAGGCGCTGTACAACGGTCAGATGTGCGTAGTAGCCGCAGCAAGGCCGCCAAATTTATTCTACCCAGGGAATCAGAACCGCGACAAGGAGAGGGCGCCGATCGACCACGCAGGTTAGGCCATGTTGAAAAGTGTGTGACTAAAGGAGGACAATGGGGAGCATTTGTTCGCCGATTTGAGGCAGCGTACACCTATTTAGAATGGAAGGATCATGAGGAACTAAAGGCTTTCCCCATGGCCCTTAGCGATGATGCTTTAATTATTTACTCCACCATACTGGTGGAGAATAAGAACACCCTGCAAAAGCTTATCGAGAAATGTCAGAGATTTTTGACCTGCCATCCAGCGCTAAAAGACGATTCCAGAACCGTCAGCGGGAAGAAAGAGAATCAGCTTTGGCCTACAGAAGTGCTCTTGTGTCCCTAGCACAAGCTGCTTTCCCAGGCCTAATGCGGTGGCCCTGGAATTTATGGTAGCTGACCATATGCTAGCGCTAGCACAGGCATTGACAATAGTTTTGCCAGTCATGGATGAAGACAAGCAGACCTTCTTGTGGATTGCGAAGAGCATAGGAGCCCATGACGAGGTGATGAGACCACAAGGTATATTGGCGAAACCATCACTTCATCAAGAACCGGAGGGGGTTCCGGGAATATGGAAAATGGAGGATGATGATGAAGCAGAGATGGACGCCGGGCTGCCTGGGGGAGGGATGTTGGTGGCTGTAAGGGGGACATTTCGGAAACCTACCCAAAAGACATGTCGTTGGATACCCCAGGGACTCGGAGCATCCAGCCGGACCCGAAACCCAGTGACCTGTCACTGATGTGGCCACGCAGGACACATTGCATGCAGGTGCCACACGGATGCTGCTCTACCGGGGCCACCCTCGTGCCAACAGCCACTCTCCACCCCTATGTACAACCAGCAAGCAAGTCGTGGCATCCCGAACACCATGGCAGTTCCCATCTCAGACCTTTCATACGTTCCCACAGTCGATACACCTGCCACTTCCCGACGATCACAACCACCCTCGTACATACGCGATTTGTCACCACAACGGTTGCTGGCTTCAGGCCCACAATGGTGCAAGTTGGCATGGAGCGTAGTGGTAGCCGCAGATCCGTGATGGTAGGCTCAGTGGGGGGCATTGAGGTTGAGATGCTGGTAGATACGGGAGCATCGGTGACTTATATCCCTGCACGTTTTTGATATGCTTCCCCACAGGGCCCAGCAATTGCGCCCTGTACAATCGTAATATGTAGCAACAAATGGGGGGAGCATTGGGATTTTGGGACAGAGACCCAAATTTGTGTGGGTGAACTGGTCATATAAGGCCCTGTACTCATCTCCAGCACGTTGACGGTTACCTGTTTGCTGGGGACAGACTATTTGAATCAACTCCCTATCAAGATTGTAATGGACCAGGGGTGCATTGAAATGCCATCCGGGGAACGTCTCTATTTTTTACACACGGACGATACCTGGACGTCAGCTCAGGTGCAGGCAGTCGTGAATGAGATGCTCACGGTACCCCCAGCAGCACAAATATTAATTCCCCTTCGATATCGCACACATCTGGTGACGGCTCGACCAGACACACCTGTATTGGTATCACCGGTGATGGCGATCAAGGATCGACAAGCCGTAGCAGGAGAGTACACCATCCTATGTCGCCACCAAAAATTGTTTATTCAGGTTTTTAACACGGCAAACACACCTGTGACAATACACCGGGGAACGGTTTTGGCACATGTGCAGCCCATGCCAGCAGGGGGCGGAGAAGTGCAGGCTGGAATAAGGGCGTATGAAACTGATCCTGCGAGCAAGGACGCTATGCCCTGGCTAGAAACTATGGCAGCACAGGATGCTAACTTGTCCGAGCAACAACGTCAGGCCCTTCTGGCATTTTTACAAGACTTTGAGGACATTTTTAGTAAGGGACCGTACGATTAAGGTTGCACTGATTTAATGTCACATCACCTAGAGATGGGAAACGCGCCGCCTATCTGCTAAAATGAATATCGCATGGGGGCCAGTCGAGAAAGCTCACATACAAAGGGTGATCGACAAGATGTTAAGGGCTGATATTATCTCGCCATCTACGAGCCCATGGAGGGCCCCTATTGTCCTGGTCAAAAGGCCAAACGGTTCATTGCGGTTTTGCATTGACTTCTGTGGACTAAATAAGATCACAATGGAAGACGCTTATCTGCTACCGCAGATTGACATTTCCTTGGATGCCTTTACGGGAGCCAAATACTTTTCTACATTGGACCTATCATCGGGATTTTGGCAGCTACCGCTGGATGAGAATTAAAAATACAAAACCCTCTTTAGGGCACTGCAGGGGTTATTTTAATTTAACTGTCTCCCCATGCAATTACAAACAGCACCAGCCACATTCCAACAGCTCATGGAGTTGGTACTGACGGGACTCCAATGGGACATTTGCATGATATATTTGGATGACGTAATTGTGTTCGGACGATCCTTTCAGGAACACCGGTTGAGGCTGGTTTTTTCACATACTAGGGAAGCACATTTAAAACTCAAATCTTCAAAATTCCACCTCACACAGCCCTCCGTCAGATATTTAGGTCACATAGCGCAACAAGGGGTAGCGGAAACCGCCAGCACACCCCGTCAAAGTTTCCCTATAATCAATCGAGGTTTCGCGAGTCAATGAGTTGGTGGCCCTTGATATATTGCGACCCCTGCCTCGTACCAACAGAAGTCACAGATATCTGCCAGTAGGTGTCGAGTTTTTCACGCGATGGCCGGTAACGTGGCCCCTGGTGGATAAAACTGCCCAGTCAGTAGCAGATGCTTTTATTGAAGCATATGTTATGGACAAAGGTGCCCCTGAAAAACTTATAACGGACCAGGGTTGAAATTTTTCTTTGAAACTGCTGCAACATCCTAGGCACTAAGAAAGTGCGCACTTCTCCATACCACCTACAAACCGATGGGATGGTGGAACGACTAAATCGCACCACCACTTCCATGCTATGTCAGGTGGTCAAAGGGACACAGAGGTACCTGGATTTACACATATGCGGGGTCCTGACGGCATACCAGTTATCCCCGCATGCGTCAATGGGATATACTCCATTTTATTTGATGTATAGTAGGGAGCCAGACCCTCTCATTGAGCGCCAGCTTTTTGACCTCCCAGCTGGGGCTGCAAAATGGCGAATAGTGGTGCATCGGGTCATGCAGCAGTGGGAGATGGTGAGGGAGGAGGAACAAGCTGCGGCGGCTTCCGCCTGTTCCGCGAATGAATGGGCTAGGCAAAACGGAGTGACGCCCCTTCCCTTCAAAGTGGGAGAGTGCGTGGCTACGCTGCCCACAGGTCCTCTTTGGGACCTCGCCCAAACTGTATCGTCCATGGCAGAGCCCTGTAAAGGTGGTGAAATTCTCAGGCCCCAATGTGTACGGGTCCAATTGGGACACTGACTGTCTCGGCCTCGCTGTGCGCTGCGTTGCACCACTATCCGAGTATTTACCTCGCATTCAATAAACTTTCAGAGCCAGGGTGAACATCTGACTCCAACGTATTTAATGAATTGAACGAGGTAAAACTGATGGAAAAACACAACACAAAATACAGCATATGTTAATACTTTCAATATTGATACAATGAATGATCACAAGGAGAATAATAACAGTCTTAGATAACATGAAACTCAACAATAGGTCCTGGATGGACCAGGCACCTACATTAGCGCTGAATAGCTACACAAGAAAATACGCTACTGTGTTAAATAAGGTCACATCGTGTAATCACCATACTGCAGACTAAATGTGCAATGCTGCACATAACACTGAACTGTGTATGAGTTACTTCTTCATCCTTGCTCTCAAGATCGCATTAAAGTTGCATGGGTACAAGTCTGGCTCAACTTATCCAACTACAAGTAACATTCACAATAATGCAAGTGGCAGGCTTCGTTGTTAACTAGGCCTCATAATTATCATAACAATTTAACAGCATTATAAAGGCATTTACAGCATTATAATGGCAATCCTAACATTATAACATCATTCCCAGTATTATAAGAACATAAACGAACTTACAAACAACAAGTCCCACAATGAGCAGATGAGCCTGTCTTCACTGAGACGCTATTTGTGCCTCCATTTTGTACTCTGGCTGACACCCTGCCTCATGGCTTAGAGAATCTTAAATCGTAACTTCCTGGTCACGTGACCAAACTCAACACCATATCAGGAAGTTCCTGTGTAATCAACACCCCCATACCTGCCATGGGGCAGAACACCGACGATGGTATGTACACCCCGCCTGTCTAAAGCTGGACTGGTCGAAGCCTACCACGGATGTGCCACTACACTCGGAAGAGCACCCACTACACACACGAAAACCGGGTTGCCACGATCACCTACACCTTCACCCCTTCACTCACCATCATCACTACTGAGGTCGGGGAAGTCACTTGCTGCGACGAACCAACCTCAAAAAGGATGCCTTCCTTTCCCAGGACCGTCCGTGACCAAGGAGGTGCACTATAATCCGTCGGAGCCGCAGCTACACAGCCCGGTTACCTGGGCACGGTCCCGGGTGATGCTTCCACAGTGATAGACAAGCATGCAAGACCACGGGACCGGGAATAAAAATTACACTGTCGTTCTTTCACGCCGGAGGTTGTTCGTCAGTTGTTCACATGTTACGGTTGGAAGGTCCGATTGACCCCTTGTATCTACCGTCTTGTCTTACGATTATTCGTTTGTTGATGTCTTTAATTCTGTTCTGTATAGCCATGCATTCCACATCTACATACAAAGTGACAAGACTCTGGTTGAGTTCGAAATTGCTTGTTTATTGACGAAAATACGTTTTTTTCTTCTCCTCCACCATCAGGGTTACCCCGAATCCCTTGGATTTGTACGGGTTATGTTTAGTCGAGGACGACTTTCTCTTCAGAGGGGGGTGGGGGGTGATGTAGTGCTAATACTTACGTGATCCGAGGGTAGATATACTCGTGATCCAAGGTTACAGTGTCAGCATGACGCCACGATGAAAAGGAGAGAGAAGGCAGGGCGAGAGACAGAGAAAACGCCCAGAGAGAGAGAGGTGACATCACCGGGAGAGGCCGGGCAATTGGGGCGCTTCTTGGAGGGACTCAAGTTCAAGTTTCAAGTTCATTTATTAGGTATAGCCCTGTGAGCCATTCGGCTCTTGAATCGGGTGCAACCGCAACAAACAAAAAACAAAAACATGAACAAAAAACATCTTAAAGTGAATATGTGACTAAGTGCAAACAGAAAATCAAAGAAAATACAGCAAAATATTGCAGAAAAAACACCGTACACCAACGCTGTGTGCAAAAATCCCAGTGGGATGCAAGTCAAACAACAACAACCACAAGACAACTTAGATTAAGGCCATCAGTCTAACTCTGTACTACAACAAACAAACATGGCTAAACCAATACAGTAGGGTGGACGCGTGCGGCGTGAGCTCGCGGGAGATTAAGAAAAGTGTGGCCCTTTTGACTTTGTCTGGTGAACTCACTACACGGGGTAATGTTTGTATTTTAATGTTGTCACTCAATGTTTAATTTGTTTAAATAGAAAATGTCATAGCGGTGGAGGTTTAAGACGTCTTTGTAGCTGGTTGCTTTGTCACCGATGAAGTAAATGTTTCCCATCTTTAGAAGTTCACCAGAATAAATAAAGTCCAACAAAATGCAATTTTAAAGATTTGCATCTATTTTATGTGACCAAAAAATAGTATATAGACAGTTATGGTTATGTGATATTCATGTACGAAGATGAATTTTTACGTTTTTACAATAAAGCTTATTTTCTCTCAACGTGCATTCAAACTTAACTACAGTGTGAAGAATAATTAATACACTCGCTAAGAACCATATTTTTCTCTTCCTATTTGTATTATTTTCAGCACATTAGCAATTAGATTGGTTGCATTGAAATGTATTCCACTCCTATCAGTTCATCGTTCTGTTTAAAGTAAAATATGGTGATTTGTTATGCTTACAAAATAGTGTTTTTGAAGCAATGTTCGCTGAGACATTCTCAGCTCTGCACTGTGAGCGCACACACGTATCAAATTAGCACAATAAATAGAATAATTTCCTTCCAAAGACAACCAGGGGGAAATTATGTTACATGACACCACATGGGCATTTTCCTTCTTGGTAGGAGCACGGCACAAGGCGACGCTCGAGGGCAAGGATGTGAGGGCTTCAGGAAGAACTTTTCCGCGCCACATGGGCCGAAACAAAGCAGCCAAGGCAACCAGCAGCATGTCGGGCACCCCCACCAAGAACTTCCAGTGCCAGCTCTGCGATGTAAAGGTCAACTCGGAGGTGCAATTGCAGCAGGTGACCGCCTGTAAGGATGTGTGCATTCATCCAGCGTGGGTACCAGTGGCGCAATGGTATGCATGTTGTGCTAGCATTCTGGGTACCTGGGTTCAATTCCCCGCCATTAGTTACTACAAGTTACATACCAGTGCTACCAGTGATGCTCGCACACGTCACCCTCTTGCGTTGTCCTAGCCTTAGTCCAGTCATCCATCAGTGTCAGCTCTGGGTTCGGATGTCACTGGTCAATGAGTGGACCCAGCTTAATATGCTCCCCATGTTGAGCTGGCTTTACTCCTTAATGTTATCCCACCACCACCATTACATCCATCTTTGCCTTCCTCTTGGCCTTCTGCCTTCAAATTTCCAAAAGAGGATCAAGTGTGGCAGTCAGGCTCCCTGTGAGCCTCGCACTACATGGCCGCAATATGCCAACCTCCTCTGGCTGACTTAGTCCAGCATTGTTCTTTAGCAAAATTCAATTTTGGATGAGTACGGTTGGCAAAGTACCATGCGAAAGATATTAAAAATACATACATAATGTCTTACATTCCTTGGTATTCTTTAATCCATTCTACGCTTATCATCCGCAGCCTGAGTTGGTGTTCACAAACAGCACTTACCCCAATCGTCTGTACAGATTTATTCTGGATGCTTGTCCTTTTTTTCATCAATTGTTTCTGCATAATGTGCCATCGGTGTGTTGCTGTCATGTTTGAAGATTGGAAAACTACTCACATACTCATAAACACTGCACTCTCTGGGAACACAGAGTCAAATACCCAGCATAATACTGCAATGAACAATAAAATGTAGATAATAATGAGCCAAACAATGTGTGATCATTATTCCAATAATATTCATCATTCAATTTAATGAAGTAAACTTAACTTTTATTATTATTGTATAGCTATGCCTGGTGTTCATTCAGAACTATTACGTGGAATTATGTGAGCACTGAATTAATTTACATTGAGGCGATTGTTTTAATTTTCCTTAAGAGATAATCTATGTTATTTTTTGGAAAATAAATTATTGTTATATTCATTTCAAACACGATGAAATGTAACCGTTAAGGACGTATAACCAAATAAAACCAAACATGTGCTTATTATAATTGCATATTAACCATTCGGTGCGTTTCTGCATTTGAAAACATAACCTTTTTATTTAATATGCCTGCAGTCTCCGCTGCATTGTTTGGTTTGTAGCGGTGTTATGCTGCGTCTCTTTTCTCCCGCAGCACATAAAGAGTCGAAAGCATAAGGACAAGCTGACGGGAAAGGCTTCCAAGTCCAAATTTAGTCCATACAACAAAGCTCTGCGTGCAAGTAACAGGAGTTCGCTGCTCGTGAGTATGCCATGGGGAGTGATGCTTGCAATTCGTGTTTTTGTAATGACAGCATGCGTGCTTTTTTGTGGCTCCTAAAAATCTCTAATAATAACGGAGACTAACAACAATAATTACTCCAAGTACACAAAGCCAAAACATCCACCAAAGCACAACACTTAAAAAATATATATTTGGTCGAATATATTGTAAATTACAAAGCATTGGTAGCTTATGAAAAAAAGGTGAATTACATTGATTTTTCGGACAAAGAACCCTTAATTAATATTGATTCCTGGTATTTATAGCTATGCAGTCATTAGCCTGTGTGCCATATGTATAAGGTACAACATGCACAGTGAATGGGGAAAAAATACTTTCAGCACTTGTTTTACGTACATGTTTCACATAGAAATTAAATGTTACATGGAAACGTTTTACAATCGCTATAATTGCTGATGACTATGATTGCTCAAGAGCAACGTGTAGCTGGACTCTAATTTCATAACTGTAACTCACGCATGGATCGTACATTTATATTCATTAAGCCTACATGCTCTGATAATTATTCTTATAAAACATATGAATATATTTGTCCTGAAAGAACCCTTATTTTTAGAACATAAATCTTGTGCTTTACCAAACAGTTCATTACGCAAATAATACACCGTGAAGATATTTTCTTTGAAACTCGGCACAAATTTTACAATCATCTACATTTATGAATCTGAAATTTGGCAGGCTGGCATTGTAACTTGTTAAATAATGGATTTGCTTTTAACGTTCACGATTGCCACTGTATGTGAATTTTAATCCCAATGTGTGGGCTGTGCTGGCGCAGGCCTGTGATCTGCCACCTTGATGGTGGGTTAAGTCGATCATGCAGAGATCACGGTACCCGTGAAACACTCACCTGCAGGATAATTTTTTGGCTTTTATAAGACAGTACATTAAGTAGCCCGCTGACACATCAGTATGACATTTCAAGAGTTATCCTCGGATTTGTGTGGGGTTTCTGCATGCCTTTCAGTTTTCTAAATAGAAGAAAATACTCAATGAAAATTTGACCCAAAATACTCAATCAGGAATTTATGTGCAGTGAGGCTTTGCGGAGCAAACTAGGTATGTTATTCATAATAAAGGTTCTTAGGTTAGATCGCGTAAGTGTTGCACACTCGAAATGAAGGACGTGGGCAGGTGCTCCAAATCGAGGGCAAACACATTTATTGTGGTTAATCTTTAAAATGCAACAGCACGTGTGTCACACACAGCAATCTTCACCGAGTCGCCATTAACCACGTGACTGGTGTACACGTCTGGTTAATAACAGTTTTCTCTTAAGCCCAATTCTACTACTGATAAATCATCTTTGTCTTTGACAATAACATTTACACTTCACTATTGGATATTGCTTTAATCCTAAACTGTATGTCTATCTATACCATCTACTTATATCGGTATCTTACACCCATTATCTGTGCTGTATGTGTACAGTATACGTAATGCATTTGTCAAAATTGTACAACTTACTACTTTACATGTGTTCTATTCTCAATAGCATTGCAAGTAGTCATACTCTGGGTGCATGGGCATGGTTATAGAATAAACAGTATTAGGGTTAGAGAATTAAGAATTACAAGTATTAACTACAGTACGTCATCCTTTACAATGCACAGTGCTAAAACCCCTCCAATTGAATTCAAACTCTTTGGTTCTTTCGGTAAAGACACGTAGGTAGAAATAAAATAAAACAAATCACGACGTTTCGATCGCAACACAAGCAATCCTCATCAGATGGAACAACCACAGCAAGAAAAAATGCCGAAGTAGGCGAGAGAGCTGCCGTGGCAAGAGGTTATATAGGTAAGAAAGGGGGGAGGAGCAAGGGGGGAGAGAGAGAGGGGAGGGGTGTGGAGCAGGGGAAGAGTAGCTGCGTGAACGAGGCTGGGGGGGAAGTAGGCGGGACTAGAAGTGGGAAGCTGAGTATGAGACACAGGGGGAAAGTAACTCGGAAAAATAGAATAGTACCCGGCGGGTATGATGGAAACAACCACAACCAGTTAAGGCTTTACACGGAGGGAAAGTAACCTTTGATAGTTTGTTCATGAAGCCATCCAGATATATAAACATAGACATAACTTCAACCGAGAAGATGGATACAAATTGAGCAATCATTGGAAGGATTTTATTAACCAGGTAAAGCCTGAACTGGTTGTGGTGGTTTCCATCATGCCCGCCGGGTACTAGTCTATTTTTCCGAGTTACTTTCCCCCGTGTCCCACACTCAGCTTCCCACTTCTAGCCCCGTTTACTTTCCCCCCCAGCCTCGCTCACGCAGCTCCCCTTCCCCTGCTCCCCCCCTCTCTCTCTGCCCCCTTGCTCCTTTCCCTTTCTTATGTGTTGCGATCGAAACATCGTGATTTGTTTTATTTTATTTCTACCTACGAGACTTTACCGAAAGAACCAAAGAGTATGGATTCCTACAGTCACGAAAGCTTCATAACAATTCAAAGCCAAGCTTGAAGTCTAGAACAAGTTGAGAACAAGTCGAGAACAAGTCTAGACTATTTCTATAACAATAAAAAACAACCTTTGGGTCCTTTACCTGTGAGATGCAACAGCACGTGTGTCACAGCAATTCTTGAACTGAGTCGCCATGAATCATGTGACTGGTGTATAAGTGCGGTTATTCAATAACCCTGCCAGCCACCTACAGGCCCAACTCAGTCATCAAATGCTGCTGTACACACATGCATTGATGCACTGCGCAGCACATCAGGACTTTCACAAAACCACACTTTACTCCCTTGTTGCACAAGGAAATAATTAAAAGAGTGGTCCAATCCTAATGTGCCACATAAATATAAATGTGTCGCAACCCTCCTCAACCCGACACGGCCAATCAGTAAGAAATGTGTCAAGTTAACAAAACGCCAATGAGTTACTTCTTTAGCCCACCGGTGTGTTTGTTAATGTGACACATTTCTTAATGATTGGCCGTGTCAGGTTGTGGAGGGTTGCGACACATTAACACTTACGCGATCTAACCCAAAAACCTATGAATAATACTGGTCGTGAAAACCTACGTGTTAAACTAAGTACGTTATTGTTTTTTTATCTTATCGCTCAACTGCGATGGTTTCTACAAACAGTTACTGGATCATGTGTGTGGTGTTGCGTTCCCTCGCAGGCTAAACTGACTTTCCGCAAAGAGCTGCTGAACTCGCTGGGGTTAAGCTTTCTGCAATCTCCCCTCTCGACGGCCGCTGCCGCCTTCCAGGCCACCAATGTCCACTACACGGTGGGGCTGCTCAGAGCGCGATTTGCCGCTCACAGATGAACCACAGCATTGCTGTGCCAACACTGAAACTGTTACATTTGACGTTTTATTTAAACGCTAGAAGAACTATGAACAGTCAGACTTGGCTGTATTTCTACACGCCAATGGGCGGCATGACATAAATAGTATTAATATTAATGTTCAGACCTTTATCAAGACACTTCTGGATGACATTTTGTCTTGAGGGTTTTTTGATCATACTTCACTACACTGGTCAGGGGTGTGGCTGCAAAACAAACTCGGGTTGTCGGATTCATAGCGCAATATGTTATGAACCCCACAAGTAACCACCCTCCTCACCCCCCGCAAGATCACAAGTGTTGGCTTAATACATGAGTTATAACGCAATTTGATATTTTACCATAACCAATCACAGGCACTGTTCTCCGTGCATGTTAGCTAAGTGCTGTACAATTTTTACATCTTTTAGCATGTGTATAGGCCACAAGTGCTTGTGTTTGTGCACTTGGTGAATATGTTTCATAACAGCATGCTAACACATTTTCTAGATTGTTGTGAATTTTGCAGCGTGCCTCTATTTTTACACATATGCGTGGAGGCTAGTTAATTTTTATTATTATATACATAATTTTCAATAATATAACGTTTCCTTCACACAATAATTCGTCTTATATTTAAAAAAGACATTTGTCAATAATGCTGCCTTAAAGGAAAACATTCTATAGAAAATAAATATTGTGTTATATTTAAATAAGTACAGTATTGTTAGAAATTACTTTGCATATTGGACACTAATTCGTTGTTATTGTGTGTAATATATATTGAATATACACGAGGGAGGGATTGAAAAATCTGTGGCCCACATTTCATGAGAGTGAAGCAGCGCTCTCTGACATGTGGACCCCAGGCATGTGTGAAAAATGTATTTATCGGTTCCCTACTCTCTCCACTGTCTGTACATGAACACTGATGCCAGCTCTCCTTCCAAGCCCGACCAGCCTCCTGTCATCAGTCTCTTACTTCCCCAATCTCCATTTTTGGCCAACCATCAAACAAAGATGGAGACGTCTTCATGTCCATCGTTCTGTGCATATCAACCCACGAGTTCACTTAGAAATGCATTATATAATAATGAATTGCAGCCACTGGACTGCACATAAATGCTTTACAATTCGGAAGTGCTACATATTTTGATCACTGCGCCGCGCACTTTCAGATGCGCTTTTGCAGCCATCTGAAACTATCTTCCTTCCGATATTAGAAAGCCATTGGAGCTATGCACTTCAAAATCTAGATTGTGTTTAGTTTATTTAGTTTATTGTCCTTCCCCCACAACTCCGGTTAACACGGTTGGCTACGTATGGTGCAATAGAAGTTCAACATACATACATGTACACTTCCTAACAGTGAAAGTGTGTAGCATTACCACGTGAGCATGCTTGTGAGTATCGGGAAGAAACATTTACTAATATTTCAGACAATTTTTATGTACTGTGTACGGTGGTTTAACGGCATTAATATAGTGAGGGTTTAGAGCAAATCTTGGTGAAGCGATATGAAATGTGAGTTTTACTCAGTGACAAATATAACTTGAACTTTGAACCGACAGGGATTAGAGACGAGTATTAGGCAGCCTACATCAGGAGAGCCAATCACTTTTCGTCCTAATTAGCATTCATCATCTGGGCAGGGTGGCCTAACAATGCTTGTCGGTGGGTCAAACTTACCTCGAAATAAAGAAAAATTACACTGCATACCCACATACGGTATGTTGCTGAGCTTAGTGAGCTTTTCTTCTGCAGGCAAAGCTGGACTTCCACGAGGACCTGACCAGGTTACCATCCGCCATGACAACAGGTTACCTGCCGTCACCCCTGGCGGCTGCCACTGCTGCGGTTGCCTTGAGATCGCCGCTGACTTTCCACGCGGCGCCCGCCGCTGCCGCCAGCCTCTTCCCAAGCCACGGTTTGGCACAAGCGCTGCTGAGGCCAGCCCCGGGGCCCATGCGGAATTCTCACGGGCCAATAATTTTCACCCCCTATTGATCCTAATTCATCTTGACCGAGGTCGGTTCACGCTCTGCTCATTCCAGCGGACCGCCTTTTCCTTCTTGTTTGAGAATCCGAGGATTTGGTTCCCTGTACGGCGTCGCAAATGCCACTCTACGTACAGCAGTGCGACTGGCATCTTGCTCGCACGGGTCACAGCCAATGGCTATCCCTGACGTTCAGAACACATGAGAAAAGTGCAACTTGTGGAGAGTGGAACATTTGAATTGTATGCTCCTTTGGTCCTACGACCCTTAAATCTTACTGGAGATTAACATATCTACAGGCTACAATGCAGCATGGAGGTCTGTCTGGTGTGTGCAAAGTGATGGTGCGTGGCACAGCGTGTGCATAGGACTGATCCGTGGACAGAGGTCACAAGGAGCCATGAGGATTCTCTTGGGCGTGCCCTGCTCAGATATGTCTGCTTTTGTCAATTCAATATGCCAACTGATCGTGGGACTTCTTATAGAGCTGCAAAACGAGTGTGTTGTCCCGTCACACAAAACGACTGCTGTTTTGTTTTCTGCTGAAATCTACTTGTGCAAAATTTGAATGTGATCTGCATAGCTGTGTGTTGCTGACTGTACAATTTGCAAGACTGTGGCGAAAAGATATCCATGTTTACAGTTTTTCACAGCTTCTCGTGCAACCTTATATGATGTCTCTGTGATTCTATTGTACTATATTGTAAAAAACTACTCGAGTTTTCCTGCCATACCAAATGACCTATTACAACGAGCTGTGCTACTATGGCGTCTGGCAGATGACGCGCAAGACAAGGTGACATTGCATATCCATCAAAACATTCTCATATTTGTTTCATGCACCAAGAGCAGGAAATGACAGTGAACCCATGGGAAAGTGCATATACGCTGCAAAATACGACAATGTATACAATACTCCAGTGTACCTCAAGGGAAGTACTATGCTGAAAATATATTCATTCAATTTGCTGAATATAAATGTAATGAAAAATACTGTTTAAATTCGGCATTGCATGATATGACAATAACACAGAGGTATTGTTAAATCGTCCAGTCATTGAGAACAAATTCATCAAATTGGCTACTTCCTCGAGCCATGACGGGAAGATTAATGTGTGTAGGGACCCACACAACAAGCGGTGGTGGCTCCTGGTTTGTCTCAGAATACTCGATCTGAGCGTAAAACTGCATTGGCAAAAGCACACTGAAGTCATAAAGAAATGCAAGGTGTTCTGCTATTCTATTAATCTCCTAATGTTATTTTGCGTTGTTGATTTGGCTGCTATGAGTCGCTGCGTGTTGCATACATTTGGTAATGGAGCAGATGCATTTCTTTACAGACTTTCACCATCACTTTTGTCAACAATAATATGTGTAATATAGAATTTCAACATAATGTGCGTTTAATTTGTATTGGCAAACAATGGAATATTCGAACCATATAAATTATCAATTGCAATGTTATGTACGTCTGTGTGTTGCAAGCAACGTTATTGTATATTGGGCATTTTCATCATCAAATCGCACTGGAATAAGCCGGTGCTTTGCTCAGTCACTGCAATAAATAACGTGTCATTTTTATTTCCATAATCTGTCTGCGTCTTATTTTGTCTCGTGCTTTCCCATCTCGTGATCTTTGTTTTATTTTGGCAATGAGCATACATTAAATAATGTGCCATCGTTGTCGACACAAATCCACATCTACCAAGGTAAAACTCAGAAGCATGAATTTGCGTTGACCGTATTTCAATTTGTCAAGGCTTTGCTCTATTAACTTCGAGAGTTTGTGCAGATTTTTAGCATAGATGTCACATCGTTTAAGATTTGTACAGCTAAAATACATATTACCCAACTGTTATTATCACTTGCAAAGATAACTGATAGTATGGTGCACGTAAAATGTAAATGTTTGCTCCATGTACATGTTTTATTTTGAACATGAAGCGATGTTTTTATTTTATATTGCATTTTTATATTTTTTCTTGCTAAAAAATAGTTATTTGATGGAGTTTGGATGTTTTGTTTAATTCAGCTTTTTGCCAGGAATTTAAGTTTAGCCACAGTACACATTATTACATATTTTCTTCAGTTAATTTATTTTACTGGTAAAATATGAAACAATTTCATACTTTAATGACCAAAAGAAACCACTGAAATCCTACTACAAATGTAGATGTAACATTTTAAAAACAGCACAATGTAATATGTATGCTTATTAAAATACTTTGCTGTATATCAAAAGCAGTAATGAATGTTTATATTATACATGAAGATGCATTCAGCATGTTTCCCACAATTTAATTATATTGTTATTAGCTGTAACTTTACACACGAGTACTCGTAATCTGCTTTGGGGTAAATATATTTTTTCCAATGCAATAGGGTTTTTGTTATAATTACAAGACGCCACTGGCGTGTGATATTAAGCAAATTGTGTTTACGCTGAGCTGTTTGTTTTTGCCTTCATCCTACAGTTTTGGCAAAACAAAACAAGCTGTACTATAAGTAAATGAAATAGAAAATCAATTGGAGAGAAAAAATATGTAAATGCAATCTGGTCTTTCGATATCCAAGGGTAATGTCTCCCAGGAGTGCAGTGAACGCATTTTGTGAATGAACCCCGCCTTTAAATCGATGTTGTTGAACAGGCGAAAGGCATTTTTTTGTTACAGCACCTGGCTCGGTTGTGTACTGCGAGGATTTGTGTTTCGGGACAGTCCAGATGTTCGAGATTATATGCTGACAAAAGCCCATTACTGTGTTGTACCTTTCATTATGACATCATGTGCAACTTATTATTGGTGAAGATGCAATATATAAATATTTTTTTTTTATAAGATACCATTATGCAAATAGGCATTATGTTTTTTTCACAACCACAACATTCTAGTGTTAATAATATTAGATCGCAGTTTGAAGAAATTAATAATTAAAGTTTCCTCATATATTGGCCATCATTCTGTAATTTTTCTTTCGGTGAAATGATAGCCACTTTATAGAAAATCAGGAACAATGACATTTTACGATTCATGTGCAGTCTATTACTTCTCATACCACAATTATGAGGTGGGATGTGATCCACTAACCATTGCCTGTACACTGATGGATTGCAGGTTTTATGTAAACACAGCAGGCAACCCATTTCAAGCTGAGTCGATCTAGGAGAAGCTTAGCCCAGGTTCTGACACCACATGCCGAATTCGGCTGTGACGGTCCCACCTGATGACGGAGACTTGTGTTGCCTCCGAAACGTCGTGATTTTTGTTTTATTTTATTTTCATTAATTTTGATGTTTTACCTACGTGACTTTACCGAAAAAACCTAAGAATATGATTCCTTGCAGTCACGAAAGCTTCAAATCTAGAACTGTTCAATCAATTAAGAATCACAAAAGGTTATCCAGTTGACATCGACATTTTGAAAGAAAGTGTGAAAGTGTTTTGAAAGAAAGTGTCTACTATTAAAACGATATTCTTAGGTTTTTTCGGTAAAGTCACGTAGGTAAAACATCAAAATTAATGAAAATAAAATGAAATAAAAACAAAAACAAAAATCACGACGTTTCGGAGGCAACACAAGTCTCCGTCATCAGGTGGGACCGTCACAGCCGAATTAGCTGCATTAAGTGAGGCAATGATTCAAGAAGTAATCCCTTATAAGCAAGTTGAAGGGGGGAGGAGAGGGGGGGGGCTCATCAGAATGTGGTAGCCAATGAATGGAACGTATCGGGAGGGAGGGGGGCGGGGCTCAAAGACAGCACGGGGCGCCAAGCACAACGCATCGGGAGGGGGGGGGGGCGGGGCCAAAACAATGGACGACGGCTTGGACGCGGTTGGCGCTGCACAGAGTTGGCGTGTGCAGCGGCAACCGCGTCCAAGCCGTCGTCCATTGTTTTGGCCCCGCTCCCCCCCCTCCCGATGCGTTGTGCTTGGCGCCCCGTGCTGTCTTTGAGCCCCGCCCCCCTCCCTCCCGATACGTTCCATTCATTGGCTACCACATTCTGATGAGCCCCCCCCCCTCTCCTCCCCCCTTCAACTTGCTTATAAGGGATTACTTCTTGAATCATTGCCTCACTTAATGCAGCTAATTCGGCTGTGACGGTCCCACCTGATGACGGAGACTTGTGTTGCCTCCGAAACGTCGTGATTTTTGTTTTTGTTTTTATTTCATTTTATTTTCATTAATTTTGATGTTTTACCTACGTGACTTTACCGAAAAAACCTAAGAATATGATTCCTTGCAGTCACGAAAGCTTCAAATCTAGAACTATTAAAACTGTGATCGTCAAAACAACGGGTGTTTATGCATTCATGGACATTTTATGTGAGTGTTTAACGACCTTATATGAGCGAAACACGGTAAAACACGATCAGAAATTTAAACTACAGTATACATTTCAAGGCCTGTATATTAAACATAATGTGGGCAAAAAAAATCTTCCTCCATCACTCATTTAAAATACAATACACTTTCACACCAATCAGTGGTGACTTCCTATACACACAAAACATACAAACTTCATAGAAGCAGGCTTGCCACGAAATAAGTGTGACATTTTGATGCAATTGACAGAATGTAGGCATGGAAGCAAGAAAAGATTAAATCACACCTGATTCTTACCGACAATGATTTTTTTTTAAAGCTATACCTAGTGAATGTACAGTAACATAAATGTTTGTCATATTTAGCGAATAACAATGGTGGGACAAGGTTATGTGTTTCAAAACATACTTGTTAATGTACCAACAATGTAATCGTTCGAATAAAATGCTCTTTAAATGACCCAATTAAGTGGATGACATTTCCCTCCCCAAAGTAAATTGTGCAATTTTCTTTGAAATCCACGTGACAGCCTCGCATGGCCAAATTGGTTGCTGCTTCCTGCTGTTCAGTTGACAGACGAAAGCGTCTGCTGTTGACGCACTGAATGCTGGCTTTCAGCGGGTGTGCTATAAATAGCACACCTACGCGGCTAATGTGCCATAAAGTGCCTGTGCGCGACACATGCTGCACATTGAAATGCTCCATTCCTCTCATGTTGCGGTTATTACAATGGGAATTATGTGCAGTGTTCATGTCTAGGGGATGAGATTTGAGAGTTATTCCACTGTTTATGCTTTTTGCTACTCAACACGCCTCTTTTGTTCAAGCAGAAAGAACGCGGCGATAGAATGCCATTGCCTAATTCCGCTCCACCATATGCAATCCTGTAGGATAGCTGGTACTGCAGTGCAAGGCAGTGTTGCAACCTTCTTCAGCGATCCCTCGCAATCGAGGATGATTGTCTTCCGTAAATGTTTCGGCTGATGAGGCCATTCTGGGATCGTCAGACTCCTTCGCAGCTCGGGCGCGTGTTTCCGAGCAGGGATGGGTGGCCCAAGGTTGTTGATTCGGTCCTGCTGTTCCCACTTTTCCTCCCATTGTCGTAAGGTTTCTCATAGAAAGCTGACATAAACAATGACATTCGACATCACCTCAAATGTGCAAGCGCAAGCCTTCAGTTGCTTGAGGAAACGGGTAGAACAGGTGTTCGAAGATCACGACAACCACCCAAGCAGTGATGAGACAAAATAAGCGTTGTGAAAGGGCATTTGTGGTGCCACGACCGCGGAGCAACTCCACAAGCGCCGCAATTCCCTCCCAGCCCCCGCACTAAACACACACCTGCACGCAGTCCACCCACGTAGTGCCCTGGCGAGGGATTGCCTGGCCCATCGGATTTTAATCCGAAGGTGCCCCTAGAGGCAGAGTCCCACGGTTTCCCGGTGCCAGGAGATTGGCCAACCCTCACAGGACAGGTTACATTGCGGTGCTCCTAAATTTGATTAAAATTGCATGGGCGCAGAAAGAAAAGGTTCCCTGGGCCAACTGCAATAAGGTACAACTCAAAGGGGAGAACGGAGGACGGAACATTGAGCAAGAAGGGCAAAAGAGCCCTTCCAGACAAAGGGACAATGAGTGGTCACCGCCGTGGAATCTCTACCAACGGCTCTGGACCTCCAGTAGAGATAACCATTTCTTATTCGAGGAAAGAAACACGTAAACACTATGTACAATACAAGATTAAACTGGTGAACAAATTGTTAAACTTACAAGCAACGTCACGCTTTCTGCATTCTCAACATAACCTTCAAATAATGCCATGTACCATAGTTGATTTCATCAGGATGAAAACGGAAAGCTATGAAATAGTGATAACCGCACAGATCTGAGCTACACACAAATGTACTGCCGACATTTATTCTCAGATTAACGGTTGGTTACATATAGTGCGAAAGAAGTTCAACATACATACATAATACTATATTTAACAAATAAAAATTGCCAATAGTATTCCAGGCATTATGAATCGACATACAGAGCAGTAGTTGCACCGATTCAGAGAGAGTGGGACTGTTCATACATTTTTCTCAGAAACGTATAACACATTTACACATAGTAATACAGATTTGCAATAGTTTTGGACCAATGGCAACGGCCCACTGAAATAAATGGTAGCACTACAATAAAACTTATGCATGTTCATTTAAGCTCATAGCAACCACAGCCACTTTCTGGTAGTGAATTGGGAAAGTGCTATTTGGGAATTTGTGTATGTCCATTGCATGCTTCACAAATGTCAAGTTTTTAACAGGCACATACTGTGAAGTGTAGGAATGAGTTTGAGTGTGCGGGTTCACGCCCCATTTTTAAATGCCAAAGTAGCCTTTACATGTATTATTTGCATAATACTGGGCAATGACATTGACTTGTGTTTGTTCTGCAAAGCAATAGGATGCATTTACATGGTAGCAAATGTGATTGGCTAATGGCGGTTGTGAATATGTGCATATTTATACAGTGCAGTGATACATGTATTATAATTAGTACATTTGTAGTGAGCGACTTCCAAGACACGTCGAGTAGAAGGCAATACTATACGTAATATAGTAGGCGATCCTAACACATAGCCTATCTCCGGCATACATTACGCTAGCTGTCCGACTAGCGCAGCGATGGCGATGGAGAGGGTCTTGCAGAAGAACAGCCACGTGGTCGGAGATGAAGAGATGACGACGAGCAGTGACGCAGCCAGGACCCAGGACCCGCAACAGCACCCGAACCTCTGGTTGGGCCCCCCTTATATGCGCCCCGGCGTGGCCAAGCCCCGCCTCCCTTATAATAAGGCGTAATGTAATACTCCCATAAACGCAATTACCCCTTCAGGCCGACAGATATCACCCTGTCATTACATTACCCCCCCCCACCCCCGTGGTTAAAAGATAGCCGTCCCGGCTAATAATAATAATGAAATGCACACGAGGCAGGGGAAGAGTTCTGCCATAACTAGAATAAACATAATAACATGTTTTAGAAGAGGGCAGAACGATCGGCAATGAAGGGGAAGGAATAACCCAGCACAATGCAGGTGTCGCGGCTTCCGTCTCGGTCAACAACTCCGCGCGTTCGGCGAGGTCACGGGTCCCGTTATTTAGGGGTTCAGAAGCTGTGGGCAGCACAATACAATCCTTCTGATGCACACTCTCCATTGGCGTCTCCCCCGGCTTGTCGGACACAACAGACACCGGCCATACACAATTTGGAGATGAGGTGTAAGTCCGAGAAGGAATATAAGGCTTCAACTGCCACGGATGAACAAACCAACAGCGTTGGCCAACTCGTATACGCACACACTGCGGCCGTTTGACTTCCACCACTTCCACAGGACCCTGCCATGGCCGATACAGTTTAGGGGACGTTCCAACTGGCACTTGCGGGCAATGCAACCATGCTTGATCCTCCAAAGCCCAATGCAACTCCTGGTCCTTTTGCCCCGAATTTTATTCGTTGGCCGCCTGTGCTTTGGCGGTGTTTAATTTCGCCGCTTCTCGTTCCAAAGTAATTTCCAAAGGCGCAGGCAATTTAGATTTTCCTTTTTTCTCAGACAAACCCAATTGAATCTCCATGGGAGGTTCACTCTCCCTCCCGTACATTAGAAAAAAAGGAGAAAATCCAATAGAAGTGTGGGGAGCCGTTCTGTATGCGGCCAACACTCCTAGAATATGCAGATCTCAATCAGTTTGGGCTGTGCTGGCTGCCTGACTGAGCATAGATGTCAGGGTTTTATGCAGCCGTTCTACCATCCCGTCCGTCTGGAGATGGTACGGAGACGTTCTAATATTTTTTGTGCATAGCACATCGCAAACTTCTCGTCACAACTTAGAGGAATAATTCCACCCCTGATCCGTGAGAAGCTGCTCAGGGGCACCTTTGTCCAACACGTATCCATGAAAAAACGCATCCACAATAGAGGCTGCCGAATGGTCGGGCAGCAGCCAGGCCATAGGCCATCATGAAAAATACTCAACCCCTACAAATATAAACTTGTTCTCCCTTTGCGTGGCAGGAAAGGGCCCGAGGATGTCGAGTGCGTCCAACTCATTAATGCACGAAACCGAGATAGACTGCAATGGAGGCTGTAACTTTCTCAGCGGCGGTTTCCTACGCGCACATTTTATGCAACCCTGAATGAAGTAGTGCATGTCGCTCGACATCCCCAGCCAATAATGATCGTGTTGCAACATTAGCAACGTTTTTCACACCCCAAGGTGTAACAACTTGTCCTCATGCACCCCCTGAGTCAGCTTGCCTCGGAGGGTGGTGGGAACTACAACACGGTAACGGTGTGACCCATTCTCGTCCCTTAGGGCTGGTCGCAGGCCATCAGAGGGAGCGGACCCTTTTTGTCCTGCTTCCGCTTGACGCCATAAGGTCATAAGGGAAACATCTTCCATTTGCAATCTTCCCCATTCGGCACGCGCAAGGTGCAAAACACTATCCACCGGCGCAACCTCCTCGGCGGGCTCCACTCCCCCAAGCGCTGCTATGACAGCCGAGGGCATTGCCGCCGGAGGTTTACAACGACCCGCACCCGATGCGCACGCACAACTATTGCCTTGAGGCAAGCGGAAAAATGCGTCAGCGTTACAATGCCGAATTCTTTCACAGTACATCACTCGGAACGAGTACTCCTGGAGAATCTCCAGCCAACGCGAGAGCTGCCCGGAGGGCTGGTCTACGCTGAGGGAGTACTGAAGGGCCGCATGATTTGAGTGAACGACAAATTCCTTGCCATAAAAATAAGGCCTATACTGTTGTATAAAGTATACCATGGCCAAAAGTTCCCTACGGGTGACACAGTAAAACTGTTCAGCCGTAGATAAGACGCGGCTACCATACACGACCACTTTTTCCACACCATTCTTAACCTGGGAAAGGACGGCACCTATACCCGTGTTGCTAGCGTCTGTGTCAAGAACAAAGGGCAGGGAAAAATCAGGGTAATCGAGTGGGGGCGCATCAGCCAAACGTTCATGAAGAGCCATAAATGCAGCCCCTTCCTGCGACCCCCACTTGAACCTCTGGTTCTTAGCCATCAAGGCGTGTAGTGGTTTAGCCACTGTAGCAAATTGTGGCACAAATCTACGATAATACAACACAAACCAAACAAAACTTCGGACCGCCCCCACAGATTTGGGGATCAGCCAGTCCCGCACACACGCCGTTTTCTTGGGGTCCGTGGCTACCCCGTTCGCGCTGACAAGTATCGCACAGAGTTTTGCAGCAAATTACATTTAGCAGGTTTCAATTTCAGATTAGCTGATCGCATCCAAACAAGAACAGCTCGCAGTTACTGGAGGTGTTCTTCAAAAGTTTGGCTAAACACAATGATGTAATCTAAGTAGATGAAGCAGGAGTCCCACTGCAGGCCAACCAAAACGAGTTCTATCAACCGCTGAAAAGTGGCTGGGGCCGAGTGCAATCCCATCAGAAGGCAGATACATTGGAAAAATCCCTGGGGCGTAAGGAAAGCGGTTTTAGGTTTCAACGACTCGTCAAGGGGAAGTTGCCAAAACCCCATTAACACGTCGAGAGAAAAAACACGCGCCGGACAATGCGTCCAGAGAATCATCCATACGAGGGAGCGGGTACACATTTGCCACCGAGATTTTGTTCAATTTCCAAAAGTCCACACAAAATCTAAAACTTCTTAACGAGCACAACGGACGCTCCCAAAAGTATGGTAGAAGGAGAAATAATATCGGCGGCTAACATCTCAACTACGGCTTTCTGCACATGTTCCTTCTCCAGCGGACTCAGCCAATACGGGTTCTGATGAATGGACCCGTCCTCCCCTGTATCAATGCGATGTTGCAACAGAGAGGTACGGCCAACATCAAACTTGTTTTTACTAAACACATCCGAAAACTCACGCAGCAGCTGAACCACAGCCGTCTCCGGGCCCGCATTGAGCACCTGCAAGAACGGCTCCTGGTTGAGGCGGACGACTGTCTGTGCCCCAACCAGCACCAATCTCCGAGTCACCGCATTCAATGGAGTCAACAAGATGCCCCATTCAGGATCCGCTACCTGTAACTGCTTGCGATAGCGCAGCGGCACCAACATCTGCAATCCTGGTGGGATTTGCACTGATTCCTTGGCAAGAGCCTGGACCGTAACATTAGCAACTGTACTCCTGTGTGGGGACCGCAAAAAAAACAGTTTGCGGCCCGACGGCATCTCCACACAGTCTTGATCAATGAGGATCTTAAGGGGCATTTTACTAAAAAAATCTGTGCCAAGAAGGCAGGGCAACACCAGCGTCCTCGAGATCAGTACCGGTCCAACAACTGCAATCTCGTTAATCTGGACGCGGGCCTCTATTTGCCCTATAATCCCCATACTACCACCATTCGCCGCAACGCAAGCATTCACTACGAGCCTAATAAGCTGGTCCCTGATCGGTAAAAGGTCAAAAATCACGTCCGAAATAATGGTAGCGGAAACACCAGTATCAACTAACACCTGCACCTCAATTCCTTGAATAGAACCCGACACGGCCGAGGCCCCCACAACAGCCGTGATCACCCGACGCACTTACTACTCCACTGTGTCCCCGAGCTAGGCCACCCCTGTGGAACTAAGCCTTGCCGCCCGGCGGCAACATGAGTGCGATGCGGGGTGGAGATGACTTCCATAAGCCTAGATGCATGAGTCTGTAAAACGGGCTGAGTGTCTGATGTGTCATGACTCGCCTGTTGGGGTTGGGATGCAGCTGTCGATGGAGCTGGGGGCACCGGAGAGGGTCTTGCAGAAGAACAGCCACGTGGTCGTAAACGACGAGATGACGACGAGCAGCGATGCAGCCAGGACCCAGGACCCGCAACAGCACCTGAACCTCTGGTTCGGCCTCTGTTATATGCTTCCCAGCGTGGCCAAGCCCCGCCTCTGGCCATGCCCCCTTCCAGATACGCCCCACTTATAATAAGGCGTTACATAATAATCCCATAACCGCAATTACCCCTTCAGGCCGACAGATGTCACCTTGTCATTACACATTTGTAGAGTAATAGCGCTGGCTGCTGACAAAAAGTGGTACTGACAACGGATGGCAGTACATATGTCAGCAGGTGACAGTATATACAGAAAGAAAGACAACTAAGGGAAAGCTCAGGAAGGGATCCATCTGGAAGCCCTGGGAATCTGTTAGTAGGTTCCAGAAGGGGGGCATGGCCAGGGCGGAGCAAGGCCACACCGGGAGCATAAGAGGGAGCCCTGAGCGGGAGCTTGGGACTGTTGCTGAAAGTGGATCCCCACTGCCGTCTTCACCATCTGCTGTTCGTCACCATTGTCGCTGCTGTCTTCACCATCACTGGGCGCCACCCGCCAGAGGTGTGGACTCGAGTCATGTGACTTGGACTCGAGTCAGACTCGAGTCATGAATTTGATGACTTGCGACTCGACTTGGACTTGCATAACAATGACTTTGTCCCACCTATGAGATGTGGACTCGAGTCATGTGATTTGGACTCGAGTCAGACTCGAGTCATGAATTTGATGACTTGCGACTCGACTTGGACTTGCATAACAATGACTTTGTCCCACCTCTGCCACCCGCTAGACAGCCTGCCAACTGTACTAGCTAGTGCCGCCGACAGTAAACGGCTGTGTGTAAAATCTATAAATAGTGTGCAAGAATAAAGAAGGTGCCTCAATCTTGATTTGAAGATTTCATGACTGCAGAAATCCATACTCTTTGGTTCTTTCGGTAAAGTCACGTAGGTATAAAATAAAATAAATCATGACGTTTCGATCGCAACACAAGCGACCATCATCAGGTGGAACAGATACAGCAGGAGAACTGCTGACATAGGAGAAGAAAGAGCTGCTGCAACAAGAGTTTATATAGGATTTTGTTGGGCTCAACCCAAGGGTAAGTGGGCGGAGATAGAAAAGGAATTTGTACGTAAATGTAAATGTGAGAGATTAGTATGTCAATGTGAGACGGTCCCAGCCACCGGAGGTGGTGGGGATCCTCCTGTGGCTGGGCCGCCTCACAGATATTTAACCTGGTGATGTACTCAGAGAGTCAGAAAAAACAGCTGACATAGGCAGATAGGATGGAAATAACACAGTCAGTTAAGACTTTACTTGGTTAATAACGTCCTTCCAATGATTGCTCAGTTTGTATCCATCTTCTCGGTTGAAGTTGTGTCTGTTTTTATATATCTGGATGGCTTCATGAACAAATCTCTGATAATAGCCGGTGGGTTTGCAGAGTACCTTCGTCTTGGAAAAATAAATTTAGTGTGAGCCCGCAGCATTAAAACAATGATCAGCAACGGCAGAGGTATTGGTCCTACCGTGTCTCAGATCTACCTTGTGTTCACGAACTGCTGCCGCAACCACAACTCAGTTTGTAGACACCAGGGTATTGCATGTCAGGAATCACATCTCTTAGTTCTTTCGGTAAAGTCACGTAGGTCATTTTTTACCTACGTGACTTTACCGAAAGAACTAAGAGTATGAATCCTTGCAGTCACGAAAGCTTCAAATCTAGAAGGAATCACATCCTTTACAGATGGGATTAAATCACGGATTTTGTGTACTGTGTTGAAACGAACCTGTTTCTTGTGTTTGTTTAAGATTTTGGAAATCTTTTTGGTAATCCCTGCTATGTAGAGTAAAGTGATGGTTTTGCTTGGATCCTCAGAAAGTTGTCTCCGCATGGCTGGGGAGACAGGTTTGCGGATTGTACGGTCCAAGTATCCGTTCATTCTGAGGGCTTGGTGTATGTGCTCCAACTCACTGGCTAGGTGGTGCTGGTCAAAGATGCAACGGGCCCTATGGTGTAGTGTTTTGATGAGGGAATTCTTCTGGGCTGATGGTGGTGGGAGTCAGGCTTTAGATGGGCATCCGTGTGGATGGCTTTCCTGTAGACCGAATGTCCCAACGAGCCATCAGGTCTCTTCTCGATCAAAACATCCAGGAATGGTAGCTTGCCATCCTTTTCCACTTCCATGGTGAATTTGATAGACGAGTGTATAGAATTGATGTGGTTGAGAAATTGGTTCAGTGCTGGCAGGCCATGTGGCCAGATGACGAACGTGTCATCCACGTATCTCTTCCACAAGGAAGGACGTAGGGTGAATGTCTGGATGGCATCTGTCTCAACTTTCTCCATGAAAACATTCGCTACCACTGGCAATAAGGGAGAACCCATTAGGGTACCCTCATTTAGTTTGTATAATGTACCATTCCAGGTGAAGTATGTGTTGGTAAGGCAGTGCCTTACCAAAGTTGGTACATCTGGATTCAGTCCTTGTTGGACCAAGTCTTCAATGATTGCAATGGTGTCAGGTACAGGTACATTTGTAAACAGAGAGACTACATCGAAACTGACAAGCAAATCATCTGGAGACAGTGAGATGTCCTTGATTAGAGAAACGAAGTGAGCTGAGTTAAGTACAGCTGAGGTGGACTTGCCCGTGAAAGGAAACAGGGTCTCAGAAAGAAATCAGGTCAGTTTTTAGGAGGGCGAGTTAATGGTGGAGACGATAGGACGGAGCGGGGTACCTACTTTGTGGATTTATGGAAGGCCATATAATCTGGGTGGTCTAGCAGCCGAAGGTTTTAGGGAGCTCTGCTTTGTCTGATCGATTAGAGAAGTCGATTTAGTGATGACATTGTTGGTTTTTGTAGCTAGGCAGTTGGTATAGCTGCCATCATTAAGAAGGTCCTGAATTTTGTTGTTGTAAGTGGTTTTATCCATGATGACAGTGGCATTTCCCTTGTCGGCTGAGAAGATGCCAATGTCATCTCTGTTTTTTTATTTAGAGAGTTCAAAACGCTCGTCCTTGCTGATGTAGCTCATGAGTTTCTTAGCGTTTTTGAGAATAGCAGCGATGTCAGATCTAGCACCGTCTGCCGGGATGTGTCGAAGCCTTTGAGGGCTACGTCGACCTGGGCAATTATATCATCCACTGGGATGTGTTTAGGGGTGACTGCGAAATTCAACCCTTTAGCTAGTACCGATTTTAGGCTGTTGGAAATTGTGATGTTACTATGATTGATGACAATCTTGTTAACATTTAGGGTTAGGGTTAGAGTGGCTCGTTTCAACACAGTACACAAAATCCGTGATTTAATCCCATCTGTAAAGGATGTGATTCATGACATGCAATACCCTGGTGTCTACAAACTGAGTTGTGGTTGCGTTCAAGGAGCATTTGTGTCGATTGTGGTCTGTGTTCCAAACTGCTCCACGTGCTAACTGCTAAGGGCCAGAGATTTCGGTGGGGTGGGAGGGGGAGGCCACGTCTGTCGCGTTGCGTGATGGCCTCGGCTACCCCAATTTTTCTCTGCCCTTTACTTTGGACACGGATGTCAGCGACACTGGGATAGGTACTGTGCTGTCCCAGGTCGTGGACGACACAGAGAGAGTCATGGCCTATGGTAGCCGTGTGTTGTCTCCCGCAGAACAGCGCTACTGTGTGATGCACAGGTAACTGTTGGCCATGGTTTCTTTTGTCCAACAGTATAGGCCGCACCTTTATGCACGGGACGTTATTGTGCGCACAGACCACGCGGCTCTCCAATGCTCCCTGCGTATTGACAAGCCTTCCGGCTAGCTCTCTCGCTGGCTGGAAATACTATGGGAATATTCCTTCACTTTCATCTACAACGCAGATGCGCTGTCCCACCTGCCACTAAGTAACCAGTGTGCCTGTTCTATGGGTGCGAGCCGGTGTAAGCCATCGCTAGCTGGTTCGCTTAAAGTTGTGGCAGCGTCCGGCAATGCAGCACCAGCCGCGGTGGCTGCACCTAGTGATGGCACGCTAGGTTTCACGCATACTGAGTGGGGACGGCTGCAGGCGGAGGACGTCTCATTGTTAAAATTGCGGCACTGCGTTGGGACCAGGGGTAGTAAAACTGTCCCAGCGGGGGTCGCCCTTTTAGTCCTTCATGAAGGCCTTTTGATGAGATGGGATGAGGAACTGCAGCGCTATTGTGTGGTGGTAACCACTGCCATGCGGGGTAAGCTCACACGGGTGGTGCTTGAGAAACTAATGAACCTCGGAGTCCGTAAAACATTGTTAACGTTGAAGCAGGACTTCTATTGGCCAGGTATGACGTACGACGTCTACCACCTGGTTAAAAGTTGCACTGACTGTGGACGCCGCAAACCACCATCGCGGCAGGCTCAGCTTCCATTACAATCTATCACGGTGTCTCAAATTAATGAGCTAGTCGCACTGGATATTTTGAGGCCATTCCTGGTTACCCAGAGGGGAAAAAATAATACTCTTGGTTGAGGTGGAATATCTTTCCTGGTGGCCGATGTCATGGTCTCTGCCTGACCAGTCAGCCGCATCCATTTCAGATGCATTTTGTATGGCTACGTCATAAATAAGGGAGCCCCTGAACTACTTCTCACAGATCAGGGTCAGAATATGTCTTATAAATTGTTTCAGGAGGTGTGCGACTCCCTAGGTACAAAAAAAAATTGGACTTCGCCCTACCATCCTCAGATATACGGGATGGTAGAATGCCTGCACAGGACTCTAACATCGATGCTGTGCTAGGGGGTCAATGAGGCGCAGTTGGATTGGGATTTGCACATCCCCGGTGTCCTTGCTGCCATATGTAGTGCTGAACTTTACGCGGACAACTTCTTCCTTTTCTGTCGTCACTTTATTTTATCCAACACAGCACATTTCGCCACCATCCTTTAGCGCGTTCTCCGCTCGCTCGCCGCGCTCCGCCGGCCTCGCTCGCACCGTTTCTCCCTCTCTCTCTCCGTCTCTCCCGACTCCCTTCTCTGCTTCCCCATCCCACTCCAGCCGTCACTCTCTCTCGGCTTCTCCGTCTCACTCCGACTGTCTCTCTCGTTCGGCTTCTCCGTCTCACTCCGACTATCTCTCTCGTTCAGCTTCTCCGTCTCTACTGCTACTCTATACTTCTTCTTCTTCCACTCCACTGCTACTCTACACTCCTTCTTCTACTCCGCTGCTACTCTACACTTCTTCTTCTACTCCACTGCTACCCTACACTTATTTTTCTTCTCCACTGCTACTCTACGCTTCTTCTTTTTCTTCTGCTCCGACCGACTCCATCCAGCTCCCAGCACAACTCCCCGTCTTGCTCTGACGCTTCCTTGTTTATCCCCTTCCTTATTAATTCCCCCCTAATGCCCCGTGCCCGCAGCTCCCGGCGCCACCTGCCCCATTCCCAGACTTAGCGGCGCCACCCTGTCCCTGACAACAACAACCGGCCAATCACTGCCCCGCATCCCTAATTGCCTAACGGGCCATCTCTGTCTCCTTCTTTGTCCCCCAGCAACACCAGCCTGTCCCGGTACGACCACACTGTTCCCAGCCCACACGTGTTTACACTTACCCCCCTTGGCGCGCGTCAAACCACTACATCACCCCCCCCCCCCCGCCCCCATGATAAAGAATTAGCCATCCCGGCTAAGGAAAAGCAACGTAACGCGCGACCAGTGGACGGGCGAACATTCCTACAAACCCCCCCAAGACAATTACAAATTCCCCCCCCCCCCAACAACGGATACAGTACAAAACACCTCAATCAAATTTTAACGGAAAGTCCTTCCACGAGAGCGGGTTCCCGCAGCCGGTCCATCACCCCTGCCTGGATGGACGGGGGACAAGGGTGGGGAACGCTCCCTCATTGGCACGGGGCTGCGTTCTGCCCTCGATGCGTGCCCGCCCTTGTGACAGCGGTCATCAGCCGGCGTGACCGCATCTCGCTCCCATGCATGCCGGGGCGGCTCACGAGGTCGCGGCTGGCCAACTGGCACACGGCCAGAGAGCCTGCCAGAAATCCTCTTCCGAGTCAATAGCGACGGTCCTGCAGACACACAGGGGGTAGACTGCTGAGGTGCGTTCACATGCCGCCGCACCACAGGTTCGTTGGACACATCCAATACAGGCCGTTCCAGGATGGAAGATGACGCATCATACGGAGACACAAATTTCTTAAGATGCGACGGGTGAACATGCTACAACCGCCGGCCGCAGCGAATTTGTACACTCTGGTCCCGACGAGTTTCCACGATTTCAACGGGACCCTGCCAGAGTCGATGGAACTTTGGCGACGTGCCCACTGGCACCATAGGGAAGTGCAGCCAAGCCCTATTCCCAACACGCTATGGCTCTCGCGGAGACTGTGTGCCATGTAGGCGTTCATTGGCAGCCTGCCTTCTCTCTGTGTCACCCAACGAGGCCTCTCTAGCCTCCTTCAGACGGTCTAATGCTACCTGCATGGGGGCAGGCACTGCCGATGGCCACTCCTTTACTTGCACACCCAACCTGACCAGGACCAGGGCCTCCGGTTCCCGACCGTACATTAAATAGAATGGCGAATACCCCGTCGAGGCATGTGGGGCCAACCTGTAAGCGGCTAGGGCCGCCGGAGCGTATAGGTCCCAATCAGTTTGTGCTGAATTAACCTGCTGGCACAACATAGACGTCAGCGTCCTATGCAGGCGCTCGATCATCCCGTCGGTTTGCGGGTGGTACGGTGACATTCAAATCTTTTTCGTAACCAGTGAGTCACACACTTCTTTCAGTAGATGGGAAGAAAAATGTTTGCCCTGATCAGTGAGCAGGGGCTCTGGGGCGCCCTTATCGAGGACGTATCCCTGCAGGAAGGCTTCGGCGATCGACTCCGCCGATTGGTCCACCAGCGGCCATGCCATAGGCCACCAAGTGAGGTACTCGACACCCACCAACAAATATTTGTGACCCCGCGGGGTGATGGGGAATGAGCCCAAAATATCCAGGGCGACAATTTCGTTTACGCGGGAGACCCATATTGATTGCAACGGTACCTGATATGGTTGCGCCGGCGCCTTTCTCCGCGCACACTTGTGGCAGGCCTTAACGAACAGGTGAACGTTGTTTTGCATACCAGTAAAAATCATTACGCAAGGTCAGCGCGGTTTTCTTCTCCCCATAATGCATCAGCTTTTCGTGCGTCTCACGAATGAGCTTGCCCTTCAAGCATAACGGAACCACAATACAACATTTCTGCAGTACGACGTCCCACCGCACGAGGAGATCGTCGACGAGCCGAAGGAAGGGGCGATCATCCGACCCTTTAGAACGGGAGACCCGAAGCCTCATTCTGGACAATGAAGAATCGTTCACCTGTAGGCGCGTCCAACAAGCCAGCGACAGCCCGAGGGCTGTCGCTGGCTTGTACAATGGCCAACAGCTACCTGCGCGTTACACAATATTTCTGCTTTGCCGGGGACAGCACGCGGCTACCGTACGCAACAACCCTTTCCACCCTGTCAATTTTCTGTGACAAGACGGCGCCTATGCCAGTATCACTGGCATCTGTGTCGAGAATAAACATATCGGTGAAATCCGGATATCCGAGCGGCAGCGCGTCTGCTAAAGCGTCCCGAAGCGTCTCAAACGAACGCTGTTCCTCGTCACCCCAGAGGAACTTTTTACCCTTGGCAGTCAATGTATGCGGCGGCCTCGCAATTGTGGAAAAATCTTTGACAAATCGGCGGTAGTACAACGCGAACCCCACGAAGCTACGCACATCCGACACCGTTTTCGGCACTGCCACGTGCGTACACAGCTCGTTTTGTCCGGATCAGTGGCGACTCCCGATGCGCTAACAACATGACCCAAACATTTCACAGACATCTTCAACAAGTGGCACTTTTGGGGCTTAAATTTCAAATTGGCGTCCCGCACCCGGCCAAACACAGCACGCAACCGCTGCAAATGCCCTTCAAAATCTTTACTGAACACAATGACGTCGTCAAGGTGTATCAAACACGACTCCCACTGCAATCCGGACAATACGAGTTCCATTAGCCATTGGAAGGTGGCCGGCGCAGAGTGTAGCCCCATCGGAAGCACGTTGAAATGGAACAATCCCTACGGTTTGAAAGGCCGTTTTTGGCTTAGACTTTTCGACTAGGGGCAACTGCCAAAAGCGCAACAAGAGGTCGAGGGTCGAGAAAAATTTTGCGCCAGACAGGGCGTCCGATGAGTCATCAATGCGCGGAAGTGGGTACGCATCTGCTACCGAAATGTTATTGAGCTTGCGATAATCAACAAGGATGTACGACCAACATCATATTTCCCGAACTTAAAGCATCTCTAAATTCCAAAAACAGTTTGCGGAGACGCGACCGCTGCTCTGGTGTCAAATCGTCGATTCACTCATAAAATTCCCGTAACCAGTCCAGTTCCTCGTCACATTGTGGCAGAACATCCCCCTCGCTCACTGCCAAGCACACCTCCATGTCTGAGTTCTGTGCCGCCGACGCATGCGCTAGCGTAGTCCCCTCTTGAATGACAACGGGCTCATGTCCCGTATTGACAATCTGTATAAACGGTTCGCAATTTGCCAGCAAATTGCGAACCTTTCCAAAAGCAGTCTTTTTTTCAAGCGCAACGGCACGGGCATCTGCGTCGCAGGTGGAACGCACACCGTGCGACTAACTACCGCCTGCACCACAGCGTTTGCAGTTGCGAATTTAGATGGCATTCCCAAAAATGTAAGACATTTCCCCGATGGCAAATCCAAACATCCCTTCTCTAAGGAAATTTTGAGCGGCATTCTCTGCAAAAAGTTCGTGCCCAACAAACACGGTATAGCCAGGGCAGTGGAAGCCAAAATGTATCCCGTCACGCACACTTCTCTGATTTGAATCGTAGCGAGCATGCAACCCAAAATTCCCAGGCTACCCCCGTTAGCCGCTATACATGGGCCATCAACTGTATCCAAGGCCTGGGGCGAGGTTGGCAATGAGCGAAAAGTTTGCAAAGAGATGAGGGTCGCCGAAGCCCCCGTATCGACAATTTCCCTAACCTCCACCCCTTGAACAAGCGCCATCATGTCCGACGAACCCGGCACGGCACCCAAAACGCGATGTACTAACACGCCCCATACAACATTGCCGTGCGACTCATATGAATGCGTGGTTACAAGGTGTGGTGGCGTGGATGGGTGATGTGGAGGAAACAGCTATGTATTAAATGTGTCGCGACTTGCCTGTGGACCCCGGAACGGGGGAAATCAGCGGTTGTAGTCACCCGGCGCCCTTGGACAAGTGCTTCTGCATTGCCAGCAGTCCCGGGCGAAGTGTCCTCACTGCCCGCACCCGTAGCACGTCCGCCGCGCCGTACATCTCGGGGCGGTGGGGCAAGCTCGCAAGCGGCAATCCGGCCGCTGCTGCAAGCGGTCCCAGCTCCTCCAACTCTGCGGGGCACCTGGCCGCGCCGGCGCACACCACCAGAGGCTGTGCCACCACCGCCGTTGGTTCATCGCGAAGATCCAGGTTGGTTTGAATGTTCCTGGCTATCTGCAAAGACGACATGTCGTCGTCGCTGTTGCTGGGAAGCGAAAGGACAACTCGCAGCTCCTTTGCCATCAGCAGCAGCTTCTCCTGGGCCAGAGAGTCAAGAGCGGCTTGATCCATTGCCAGGTAAGCCGTCTGGCCGAGGGCTAACAGTGCGCTGCGGTAAGCGAGGGGAGACTCCGTGTCCGCCCGCTTTCTCAACTGACCGCGGTTCGTAAATGTCCTGCATTGCCGCGAATGCCCCCGCCAGCGATGAGCGAACTTTAGCAGGGATGCCGTAGAACGCCGCCAGCGCATCGTCATCCAGGGCCGTCGGCAGGGCCCGTAACGCGTCACTTTCCGCCCAATCGAGCGATTCATACGCCGCACGGAAGCGCCATGTAAATGTCGTCCAGTCGCCAACTTTTGCCTCGAAGCGCTCCACATGTAGCTGGCGTCGTGAACCTGGGGGTGGCGACCCCGGCACGTCAGCAGCGTCCGGCTCCGTCCGCAGCGTGGCAAGAGTCGTGGCCGCGTCGTCGGCCACCACCGGTGGCGCAGGAGCGTGTGGGGACTGGCCCGACACTGTCGGCGACTCTCGTTCTGTCACCATGAAGCGGTCGAACGCCTCCGTGAGCATTGCCAGCTTGGCCTCCCACTGGCCCATAATGGCCCTCCATTCTTGAGCCGGGCTCGGGGTCTCTGCGTCGTCTGGTTCGCCCTCCTGCACCCGATCGTCCAGGTCCGCGGGGGGAGCGGCAACCTCTAGCCCCGATTTCTTCGACATGTCGGCGCGGTTCAGCAATCACTTCCGACACCAGTTGTAGTGCTGAACTTTACGCAGACAACTTCTTCCTTTTCTGTCGTCACTTCATTTTGTCCAACACAGCACATTTCGCCACTATCCTTTAGCCCGTTCTCCGCTCGCTCGCCGCGCTCCACCGGCCTCGCTCACTCCGTTCCTCCCTCTCTCTCTCCGTCTCTCCCGACTCCCTTCTCTGCTTCCCCGTCCCACTCCAGCCATCGCTCTCTCTCGGCTTCTCCGTTTCACTCCGACTGTCGCTCTCTCATTCGGCTTCTCCATCTCACTCTGACTATCTTCCGAATGCAAGCCTCTCACGTTACTGTTGAGCCACCTGGCTAGCCCAACAAATCACCATAATATCTGAGCCAGTTGTTCAATGGCACAATCACCATTAGCAACTAACACAATCGTAGAGTAAGTACGTATTTTTTAACCTTGGAGAAAGAATTGGTAAACTTGATCTACAACCAGGATTTGAACTCACAACAATCCAATTGTGAGTCGAGCACTCTGCCAACAGTGCCACCTGGCCAAATTAAAGTATCAAATTAAACAAAAAATGAAAAACAAAGCTATCATACCATACAACTTTCTTGATAATCTAATGTTGTAATAATATCAGATATGGCTACAAAGCTATACATCAGCCACCCCCTTCAAAACCACTCACCTTCACTACTGCCTCCAGATTTTGACACATACCCCAAATATCTACTCAGGCACCTTGTGTATTCGGTACCTTATATGTCTGCAAAATGGAAGATTATATACATACAAACACAACTTAAAGGGCCATCAGCAGCTGAATGCCATCATGTTGGAGTGCTCTTTTGTATTCTCAGGTGTATTTTCTGTGATGTACCCATCCTGACAGCACTCGTATCAATTAATCTGCTCCATCTAGACCTCCATCACAAAGCTGCCCTCTGGAGTATATTAGGCATATATAATATAGTGTTCTTAGGTTTTTTCGGTAAAGTCACGTAGGTAAAAACATTAAAAAGTAAAATAAAATAAAAATAAAAATCACGACGTTTCGGAGGCAACACAAGCTTCCGTCTTCAGGTGGTACCGTCACAGCCACGACAGCTGTATCAAGTAAATGAGAGATTGCAGGAGTTACCACTGCGTTTATATAATGGTTGGAGAAGGTGTTGGGGCAAGGGCCGCATACTTATTATTAATATGGTAATGTGAGGTTTGAGACTAAGAATAGACTGCATACCAAAGGCTGAGCCTTTGTTATGGAGAGGTGCGGTTTGTGACTCAACCTGTAACAAGAAGACCACCACTAAACATGGTTAAACAGTAATGGTTGTCTGTCAAATAAGATTGGCAAATAAGTGTAGTTAAATCTTTTTCATTTACTTGATACAGCTGTCGTGGCTGTGACGGTACCACCTGAAGACGGAAGCTTGTGTTGCCTCCGAAACGTCGTGATTTTTATTTTTATTTTATTTTACTTTTTAATGTTTTTACCTACGTGACTTTACCGAAAAAACCTAAGAATATGAATCATTGCAGTAACGAAAGCTTAAAATCTAGAATATAATATAGTGCATTAAAACCATTGATATCCAAGTGGTGAAACTGTCGTTATCTAAATACGGTAACGACATGGAATGCTAATTGGTACATTCAATAACGTTTCACGGGAAATATTACAAATTTGTATCAGGCTTGTTATGTTACTTGACAGACCATGAAGGGGTATTTGACCCCAGAATCAACATGATTATTTTTTCTGATTTGCCCCAAAGGCACAGAAAAATATCTCAATCAAATTTGTTTTGCAGTGTTGATATCAATAATCTGTTTAGATATGTAATTATTTTCATAAAGAGGAAGGCTACTGCTCAATTTACCATTCCGTGTAGGAGCAGGCCAGTGACAATGCTTGCATTTGTAATAATCGTATCGTATTTCGAAACTTTGAAAGAAAAATGCAGTACATGATATGAGGGAAATCATACCCACTGCTTACAGTTATTTTGAGAATTTGTATTGCTTATGCCATTATCTGCAAATTCAAAACATGGTAACAAATATAACCCATACATAACGTACGCTGGTTTCACAGGCTTGCTTAATAACATTCTGTTTCTATTTTACAGTTTATTACATTTTAAAATAAATTTCTAAAATTAACTCTTTCATATTAATTATTCAGAAAATATACGAATGTTTGCAGCACCAACTGACAACTCCAAACGAATTGAACGTACTGTGGCAGCAGAAAAAAATACTTTCTATTTATAGATTTTTTTTTAATCTTGACAATTCTTTATGTTCTCAATGGATTCCCACAGCACCGTATGTGAACGCGTGAAAATGTGTATGCAAAAGCTAATAGAGACATTTATCCTCTCAGATTTTTTAAACACCAAGACGTTTTTAGTGAGTTGGCAAACAGAGCACGGTTGTGGTTCGATGAGCATGTCAATAGTTATCCATCAGCACACATTAGTTACTGCTCAGAAAACAACAGTACTTCCAAAGCCACCGACACCGCCTCCTCCCCCACCCCACACCACACCGCACCTCTTTCTCCCCTTTGCCCTCCCAGTTATAAGGCTCTCGGGGAGTCCTTTGGCAAATCGCAAAGACGCTCTTGAAAATAAGGGACCTTGCTGTTGGCACACTCCAGTGTTAGTTCACCACTATACACATTCTCTGATATGATGCACTGATGGTGACAATGGTGGTCAAATGTTTTGTGGTCATCACAGTTAAAATGTTATAGCATGCAACTTTTTAGTTCACACATTCGAGTGTATTACAAGCTAGTGCAGGAGGAGCACGGTATTTTATAAATCACTCGTGATGCAGTGCTGGCCCACAAGACATGCCGTTTGCAGTCTTTCTGATGATGAAGATACATGTAATGTAAGGGAGATATGGTTCTATAAGGTCTGTATATATGGCCCAGAAAGTTCAAAGTGCAACCCTCCATATGAAAGGAAATCCAAGCTTATGTGAGGCTGTGTCGTATGACATTAGAATGTACGCTTTCCAAAACAAAATTAGAAATGCATGAGAACAATTCCCGATGACCTATGTAAAAACACATATTTACAGCAACGAATTTACAGGTACAAAAATAATACTTCAGAATACTGTATGTTGAGTTTACTTTGGAAAGTGCATTCCTCCGGAACAAAGAACTTAAAATTGAAAATATAGGTTTCTACACATGTGAGGAGCACTGAATGTGCAAAGGTTAAGATGAAAATTAATTTGTCATATCCATAAAGTTGGACCAGGGATGAGCTATCATCCTAAAACCTCATTCCAAATCTCCACCTGTACTTAAAATCACAATGCCAATTGTGAGCACATTACAGTCAACATTCATGGTATTGTATTCATACATTTGACACGTGTAGTGTTTTTAATTCACGCGGACAACTTATTTTTCTCCTGTGTCACTTTGTATTGAATAGAACTCCTCGCGTTCAACACCCCGTAACTCCGTCGTGATTTTCTCGCTTGCGCTGCTCGCCTGCTTCGCTCCGCTCTCCCTCTCTTTTTTTATAATTTTATTTCCTCCAGCGGAAATTGCGCTGGAGTATTTTCAATGCATTAGTATACCAGCCTTTATGGCCAAACAATGTCTTTATGGCAACAAAAGAAACAAGCACCGGCCCACGCGCCGCACCGCGACGCGCAGCGTTGGCACCACATTAAATTTTACAATCGTGCCCTTTTCGGAGCCCCGCCTTAAGCATTTCCCCACCACATCGCCGCCGCCACACAGCCAGCGTCCGATGCATTTGTCATTCCGGGCCATGTCGCCCCTTTTCCTGGCACAACCCCCCCTCAACCCCCCCCCTCCTCCCCGGCGGGCGACGGCGGCTCTCAGCCTCTCCACTGCTTCCCTTTTCTCTTTCTCACTCTCCTAGCCTTTCCACTGCCAGCCTATTCTCTCTCTCACTCTCATAGCCTCTTCACTGCTAGCTTGTTCTCTCTCTCATTCTCCTAGCCTCTCCTCTGCTAGCCTCTCATTATTTCTTCTGCTAGCTTCTCCACTGCTAGCCTTCCGCTATATACTCTGCTAGCTTCTCCACTGCTAGCCTTCTGCTACATACTCTGCTAGCTTCTCCACTGCTAGCCTTCCGCTATATACTCTGCTAGCTTCTCCACTGCTAGCTATACTATCTGCCAGAGGTGTGGACTCGAGTCATGTGACTTGGACTCGAGTCAGACTCGAGTCATGAATTTGATGACTTGCGACTCGACTTGGACTTGCATAACAATGACTTTGTCCCACCTATGAGATGTGGACTCGAGTCATGTGACTTGGACTCGAGTCAGACTCGAGTCATGAATTTGATGACTTGCGACTCGACTTGGACTTGCATAACAATGACTTTGTCCCACCTCTGCTATCTGCTAGCTTCTCTACTACTAGCCTTCTCACACTCGCACTTAAGATTCCGCTAGCGTCTCTACTGCTAGCTTGCAAAGAAAGTACTTTGGCTTACAGATGTATAAGCGTGTATGTAAATACTCGTTCTTAAAGCTTGTCTTCGCCAGGCAAACATTTTCAATAAATATAATAATTAATCTTCTTGGTTCTTTCGGTAAAGTCACGTAGAAGGGAAGTAATAAAATAATAAAAATAAAACATAATAAAACAATTCTCACGACGTTTCGGCCACAACGCAAGTAGCCGTCCTCAGGCGAAGAATGAAACACCACTATAATAATTAACCTGATGTGATTTTGTTACAATTTTATCTACGATAAGACACTAAGAACCACTACAAAAAAAATCCACTAAAATGTTTTAATTGTTGATGACTTGATTAAATTTTTATATTTAAAGACGTACCCATTGGAAACCGCTCAATTTAAAGATTATGTTCTTTTTTGTAACAAATAATAAAAAATTATTAACTTAATACTCTAAGAGGGGAGCTCCTATCTTTTTCCTTTTTTGGAATAATTCAGATTTGCATATAAAATACAATTTTTTTTATTCAAAACTGCTTTAATCCGAAATATCTCAAAAACAATCAAAGATAGAACAATGGTGCTGGATTTAATTAAATTTGCTGTGTATCGCTCTATTCAACGGAAAACACCGTAATATTATATTTTGAACGGTTTCTGAATGATACGTACAAACATGTTTATAGAGCACTTAAATCGATATTTGGAGGCTTGAAAATGAAAATCTCGGAGTTGCAGATTGTTTTCCTGTTATATGTCCTAAAAGCTACATATGTACCCAATTTCAGCGTTCTACCTTGTCGGTAAGTACCCTGGAGATTTTTAAGATATACAGATTAAAACAATGTTGCATGCTTTACCCTTTATGAACATATAGAATGAATGGCAGCATTCCACATAGCTAATAATCTACCAAGCAAAGACACTGCTTGAGCACACAGCACTACTTTTAGGATCGCTACAGTGCTCAAAGGAACGCTGGAGGAGACCATTTGAAAGCATGCTTGACTTCCACTGCCGAGAGACGGACACGCGACGTGACTCGTGGGAGACTCGCGAGACTCGGTTTTACGCGGCGATGGCAGCAACAGATATGCGACTTTGCATTTTTGCATCAGTGGGAAATGAGAAATTTACACCTCGTTTGGATATTGGATATGTTCAACAGACAGCTCTGGAAATAAGTACCGCAACACTCATCACCCAGTCTCTTGGGACCTGGGCTTTCACATTTCTTCAGGCAATGGTATTGGTAATCTTTAAAGATTTCGTGTTTCCATCTGTATTCGCAAAACTAATCGCACCTGCGATTAACATGGTTGGCTACGTACGGTACGAAATAAGTTCAACATGCATACATTATGGGCAAAGGGGTATTCATAAAATTTCTTACTCCACTGTTGGCAGAAGGGCCTCAACTAGAGGGAGCTCTAGAGAGGCCCTCTTGAGGATATGTTGGCCTATCTTGCCATGCTGACCAGATATCTTGCGAAGAGGTAACAGTGCCCATATGTTACTCTACCACACGTGGACAGCTTTTTAACACAATTATATATATGACAGATGCACTAATAGGAGTTCCTTGTTCCACTTCCAAAAATATACATGATCCTTAATTGGATATTTTTTTCGTGATAAAATTGCCGTGCATCTCTTGGCATGGCACATCTCACATTGAAACACAGTGTTAATTCTGGTAATATTGTGATTCTTTAAATCCCATAAAATGAGAGAAACTCTTTTAAACGACCCCTGTCCCTGTGATGTGTTCTCATAGAATGTTAGGGGAGAGGCGTAAACCAAATGGGGTATCCTGCCGTTACACTACACATCGTGGCAAAAATCTAAGTTCCCCTTCTCGAGCAAGTGGGTTGATTGGCTCAGCGCAATGAGTTACAGAGTGCCCTTTCATTCTCCTTGAACGATGAAGCTCTTACAAAACAGTGTTTTGCCTTGACAAGTCATGACCCCTTACGAGTACGGGGTCAGTGGAAGCATTTGTCTACCATTTAGAGCAGAGGGAAGCTGATCAGGTTTACCCTCTCAACTTGCTATGGTATGTAGGCGCCAATAGGCATCACAATTTTTACAGAGTCAGTAATAAAATTCATAACATTTGAAGCAAGTGTGAAAGTATGTAGGAGACCACATTTCTTCATACTGTGTTGAAATATTGTTTTGACATTCCCATCAGAGTGCGCAATTAAAATTAACACATGTAATTTGCTCAAAGAAAATGCTCAAGAGAATGTTTTAGGCTCATACAGCAATAGGGTCTAACTCAATTGTTAGAGTGTTTAACAAAATCCACAGTACTACACAATGTACTGTTATTTTATTAATGAAGGTAGTATATACATATTGCGATGCATGACGGCATGAGCTATGCTTAACAGCATTATTCCGATTAAGTGCATAGTGTCAACCTGGTCCCTAGGTCATACAGATAAATTGTCTCGACTGTATTATTGCAATGTGCTGTTAACATCCACACTTATCTTGGGGGGCGGGGGTCATGCTACAATCATTGCACTTGTTTTGCTTGAGTGGATTTAGTCTGCAACCTAACAACTTATTGGTGATGAAACACTGCAGTCGCTTCACCATTGATGCACTATTTTTCAGCGCTCCTCTAAGCTGACACATTTCATAATCACCAACTGAGTGCGAGCTCCTTCAACCTGGTTTGCTTTCACATCTGCCCTGCAGTTCTGTGTTCAAGCAGAAATCAATTCATTTTATTTCAGCACTTACAAACTGCAGACTCGTATAGATAATAATAATAACGACTGCATGAAAACCTCCACATGCCTTGTCAGTTGGGGTTGTTTGACCATTCTCTGCCCACGCTGGTCAGTGCGAGTTGATGAAGGTGGGCCCCAGACTGATTCAGATATTTCTTGCAATTGGTGTGATGAGCTATGGCCAAGAATGGAACTCAGGACCCTGGGTGCATAGTGCTGCAGTTTCCAAATCACTGAGCACACTTCAGGTGCCACGGTGGCGAGATGTTAACTTACCTTACCTCAGGTAAGGTATAAAGAACTTGAGTAAGTTTACTTGATTACTGTACTTAAGTATTATTTTTGGGGATTTTTACTTTACTTGAGTACGACTAAAAATCAATACTTTGACTTTTACTTAATTACATTTTTTTAGAAAAAAAAGTACTTTTTACTCCTTACAATTTTATTTACAGTCAAAAAGTACTTATTTTTTGGAGATCACTTCATTCTATTTTCCCTTGCTATTACCAAACCAATTGAATTGCGCTGATGCCCAGTTTAATTTAAATGTTATTTATTCTGCCTATGAAAATCGTTTTCACATTACATGAAATTGGTCAGACATGTTCATTGGTCCTTTGGAAGTGACGTCATGTCACATCTATTACCACAATGCACAGCACCTTAGAGAAATTATAACAGTCAATCGGCGGAAGAAAATGGAGGAAGAACGTGATTCAGCTGCGAGCACAGTCCAAAATCAGCCACAGGATCAAGAGCACCCTTGGCCGTATCTTAGCGAATTCTTTTCTTTTAGTGGTATTAATAAGGATTCATTCAAGATGAAATGTGTCCTTTGTCTCCCGCTTAATAAGGAAATATCGGCCTTCAAAAGTTCGCCATCAAACTTAAGGAAGCATATTGAGGTAAGTACGTTAAGTATTTTGTTTTACTGATAGTTGTTTTGTGTGCATGTTTTGACCTTGACGGTGCGCCTTTTATATGTGTAGTAGGCCTATTTTCACTAATGCATGCGATTGACAATATAAGGCTCACGTAATAAAATGCTAAAATGCATTTGTAATTGTCTGTAAATTATTTGCTATGGTAACGTTAGGTCCACGGGAAATTTGGCGCCTATAGCAGTATTGCTTTGAATAATCATTATCGTTCCGTGCTCTCATTGTGTTTGAATTCATGCACAACACAAGAAAACCAAGCAAGAAATTTATATTTTTAATAATTACCAAACATCATGTTGTATTGTCAAAACGGTAACACTTTACAATAAGGTTCATTAGTTAATGTATTAACTAACATTAACTATCTTCTTGGTTCTTTCGGTAAAGAACGAAGAAGATGAATCCCTGCAGTCACGAAAGCTTTAAATCGAAATTTAACATTAACTAACCATGAGCAATACATTTGTTACTGTATCTGTTAATCTTTGTTAACGTTAGTTAATAGAAATACAGCTGTTCATTGTTTGTTCATGTTAGTTCACAGTGCATGAACTAATGTTAACAATATTTTAATAAAGTATTAGTAAATGTTGAAATTAACATGAACAAAGATTAATAAATGCTGTATACGTGCAGTTCATTTTTAGTTCATGTTAACTAATGTAGTTAACTAACGAACCTTATTGTAAAGTGTTACCGTCAAAACTAATGTAATGAAATAAATTCACCCTGTCATGTCAGCCTTACAGTCCTGTGTTTTTGTCAATATAATCAGAAATAAAATTAATGTTTGATAGTCACTAAATGCTACTGTATTTCTAAAATCAACAAGTATTTAATATTATAAAGTGTGAAATTGGATGCAAATGTCAGTTTTATTAATGCTGTAATCAGAGAGTGCATGTGTAATTGTTACATTTATATTGAATATAAATATTTATTTGTTGTTTTTACAGAGAATGCACCCAAATCACCTCAAAAACTACTCTAAATTGACAGCACAGAAGAGAAAGATCGGGACTTCCACCCATGCTTCCAGCAGTAAGCAACTGAAAGTTGACTCAGTTTTCCCAGTCAAACATGTGTCTCCAGTCACTGTGAACAAAGCTATATTAAGGTACATCATTCAAGGACTTCATCCTTTCAGCACTGTTGATCTGCCATCATTTAAAGAGCTGATTAGTACACTGCAGCCTGGCATTTCTATCATTACAAGGCCTACTTTATGCTCCAAGATAGCTGAAGCTGCTCTGATCATGAAACAGAAAGTGACTGCTGCCATGAGTGAAGTTGAATGGATTGCAACCACAACGGATTGTTGGACTGCACGTAGAAAGTCATTAATGGGTGTAACTGCTCACTGGATCAACCCTGAAAGTCTTGAAAGACATTCCGCTGCACTTGCCTGCAAAAGATTAATGGGCTCTCATACTTTTGAGGTACTGGCCAGTGCTATGAATGATATCCACTCAGAGTATGAAATACGTGACAAGGTTGTTTGCACAACCACAGACAGTGGTTCCAACTTTCTGAAGGCTTTCAGAGTTTTTGGTGTGGAAAACAATGATATCGAGACTGAGGCAAGAAGGTGTGAAAGTGATGCCACTGATTCTGAAGGCTGTGGTGAGGCAAGTGATGGTGTGGAATTCCAAGATGCCTCTCGAGTCCTGGACCAAGACGATGGCTTCGAGTTCCAGCTACCAAAACATCAAAAGTGTGCCTGTCACTTACTTAACCTAGTCTCAAGCGTTGATGCCCAAAAAGCTCTCTCAAATGAACACTACAAGAAACTCTACAGATCTGTCTTTGGCAAATGCCAAGCTTTATGGAATAAAAGCAGCCGATCGGCTCTAGCAGCTGAAGCTGTTGAAGAAAAAAGCAGGCTTCAGCTTTTAAGGCCAAACCAAACGCGGTGGAATCCAACTTTTATGGCTGTTGACAGAATTCTTCAAATTTGCAAAGAAGCAGGAGAAGGCGCACTTAGGAATATATGCACCTCTCTTGAGGTTCCAATGTAAGTGTTTTTCCCCTCTATTGATGTAAACAAATGTGGGTTGTTGTTGTATACTCTTTGATTATGCCGATTTCTCCTGTAGGTTTAATCCAGCAGAAATGCTGTTCTTGACAGAGTGGGCCAACACAATGCGTCCAGTTGCAAAAGTACTCGACATCTTGCAAGCGGAAACGAATACACAGCTGGGGTGGCTGCTGCCTAGTGTCCATCAGTTAAGCTTGAAACTTCAGCAACTCCACCATTCTCTCAGGTACTGTGACCCACTTGTGCATGCCCTACAACAAGGAATCCAAACACTATTCAAGCATATGTTTGAAGATCCTGAGATCATCGCAGCTGCCATCCTTCTCCCTAAATTTCGGACCTCTTGGACAAATGATGAAACCATCATAAAACGAGGTAAATGAATGCAAGCAACATACACTTGACGAATTCTAATCTGGGCAACATTTGAGCCATACCAATATTTTTTATTTTTTTGCACTTTTTAGGAATATTATGATCCGATCTTTGGCTGTGATCTCAATATGAATATTGATGTATAGTATTCTTGCAGCAGGTTGTAGTTATCCCTCAGTGTTTCTTGAAACAAAACTCTCATATCATATGTGGCTTCGAAATGCTGTTAGAATGTATGCTAAGATAAGGGATTTGCATGATTTTAGACATTTAGATGTAGATGACTGCACGTAAATGTAGTTAATGACAAAATCCATAAAATTCGTTCCCAGTCAGAAGCCCCTCAACCAAACCTTTCTTTGTGTCTGCTCACTCTGCTTGTAGGCATGGACTACATCAGAGTGCATCTGGAGCCTTTGGACCACAATAAGGAATTGGGCAACAGTTCATCTGATGATGAAGATTTTTTCGCTTCTTTGAAACCGACAACACATGAAGCCAGCAAAGAGTTGGATGGATATCTGGCCTGTGTTTCAGACACCAGGGAGTCTCTGCTCACGTTCCCTGCTATTTGCAGTCTCTCTATCAAGACTAATACACCTCTTCCTGCATCGGCTGCCTGTGAGAGGCTTTTCAGCACTGCAGGATTGCTTTTCAGCCCCAAAAGAGCTAGGCTTGACATAATTTTGAAAATCAGCTTCAACTTAAGTTAAATCTGAGGTTTTACAACTTTGAGTAGAATGTTGCATACTGGTGTAGTGACATAAGAAGGGAGGGGCTTCTGGGGGCTCTGGGACCCTGGGCGGGCCAGGCGCTTAAGCCTATTGGCGCCAGGCGTTGGGTTCCCAGGCGCTTAAGCCTCTTGGCGCCAGGCGTTGGGTTCCCAGGCGCTTAAGCCCCTTGGCGCCGCCAAAGGGGGGGGGGGGGTGTGTGCTCTGTGGGATATCTGGGGGCGCACACGGCCCCACCCCTCGTTGGGGACTAGACATAAAAGGGGAGCTCCCTGGACGATCAGGGCCAGTCGTAGCTCAAGACCCAAGAGACAAGATCAGCCATCTGAGGACCCTGGGATGTTGTGAGAGCCAGTGGTGGGACTCTGGAACTCCCGACTCTACGACCTTGTGAGGGTGAGTTCCAGAGCGTAGCCAGAGTAGAGTATCTAGGCTGTGTACCTAGGCTGTGTACCTGGGAGTTGTAACAGAGTATCAGGACTGTTGGAGAGTTGGAGTGTTGAATTGTAATAAAGAAGTTACCTCTACAAGTGTCTCCGGAACCCGTTACATTTGGCGTCAGAAGTGGCAATGGAGACAAGAAGTAAGCCACGTACCTTCAGTCCTGACGGCGATGTCGAGGAGCAAGCGGCGACGGGGCAGCCAACTCGGGCCGACAACGACGCCGCACCGCCGGCTGAGCGGCCGTCAACCACACCTCCCGATCCTCCTCCAGCGTCGGGAGCAGCAATGGAGGAAACGCTGCTTCGCCTCACTGAGCTGCTCCACGCCACCGTCTCCATCCTGGACGACATGCGTCGCTCACAGGCGGAGATAGGAGGGAGAGAGGCGGCGCAGCGGCCGCGCCATTCCGCCGGCTCCAACACAAGGATGGCAGCCGTTCCCGCCGCAAATACATCCGGGTGTGTCGTCACTTCTGCCGGGGGAGCAATGACCGCTGGGAGTGACGTCACTTCCGGGCCCAGCGTGGGCCAACCAAACGACGCCGCATCATCAGCGCTGCGTCCCTCACCGCCGGGTGACAGCTGTTTGCAACCAAACAACGCCGCGTCATCAGCGCTGCGTCCCTCACCGCCGAGTGACAGCGCTGCGAACGCGAAGCCAGCTTCAGCCGGGTTGCCAGGCAACGAGCGCGGGGCTCACGTCCAGCAACGCCTGCCGGACCTCAAGGCATTTTCTTCAGAGGGAGGTGAGTGGGCAGCGTTCGAACGCCGGTCCGTCTCTCTTATAGAGACGTCCGGCTGGTCGGAGTATGAAGCGCTCCAGAGCCTCCCGGCCATGCTCGACGACGACTCCCTCGCAGCACTCCTTGCGGTGCCACGGGCGAAACGTGCCACGCTCACGGATGCCCTTCATCAGATGCGGCTGATTTATGGACCCCCGTCCGAAGCACGTCACCGCTTCGATGCGAGGAGGAAGAAGGCCTCCGAGTCGGCGATAGGGTACCGCAGCGCGCTGCTGGCCATGGCGCGGGTTGCCTACCCTCCCTCGCATGGATGAAGACGCTGTGCGGGCCAAGCTCATGAGCTTGGCCCGCCAGCTTCGAGTTGCCATGCCGACAACCGACGACGACGATGACTTCACGTCGCTACGTGCTGCCAAGTGCATCCAAGCACACCTACATTGCGATGAGGACATGACCATCGCCGCCTACGCAGGCCCACCTGATGCACAAGCCTATGACGTGCATTCGGGGCCTCATCAGGCCTTCGCGGCAACAGAAAATCGCGGATCGTCCAACTGGCGATCCCAGCGAGATCACCACCAGCGGGACCGGCCAATCTCGCGCCAGGACGGGGTGTCCATCGTCTGCCACAACTGTGGCCTTCGGGGCCATGTGGCGTCCGGCTGCCGGGTCCCCCGACGCCGGACTTCAGGACCTCCGGCGCCTCGGCCACCACCGTATCCTCGGCATACCTAGGCGAGTCACGACACCTCGCACTCTCGGCCCCCACTTACAACAAGCACGCACCCTCACACCACACAGGGGGGTCATGCTTCGGAGGAGGGGGATTCGGGCCCATCATTGAACAACCGGGCGCTCGGACCAGGTCAATGGTCCGAGTTGGCCCATAGGGTCTTTGCCGCAGCGGCAGGGTCCTCTGCCGTAGTGGGTTCCATCGAGGGTATTGATGTTCGTATGTTGATCGATACAGGTGCATCGGCGACCATCATTTCAGAGATAATTTATAACATTCTGCCCGATACATGCCGTCCCTTGCAGCCAGTTGATGTGCCATGCTATGCCGCAAATGGGGGTTCGTTGGGCATCACCGGACGGATCAATGCTCAGATCCGCATTGCTGACGTCCAATTAGTTGGGCCCATTTTGGTCTCATCAACCCTCGCCGTTCCGTGTCTCCTCGGAACAGATTTCTTGGGGAAGATGCCCATTAAAATTCTCATGAACAAAGGGTGTATTGAGCTCCCCTCCGGCCAACGCATGGCCTTCCTGCCCACACCCACTCGGTTGCATCTACGACGGTGCAGGCGTTGGCAGCCTGCACAATTCACATTCCTCCCGGCTCTCAGATGTTAGTTCCCCTCCGGTTTCGTAAACCCCTTGACTACGACGCGTTCATGGGGGGTGCTGTGATCGGGCCTTCGCGTTCAGCTGAGCGGGTGTCGGACCTCGTGTGTGCACAAACGCTCGTGCGAAGCGACCACGACCCCTTTATCCAGGTCCTTAACGCGGGATTGGAAACGGCCGTTATCTGTCAGGGAATGGTGCTTGCTCACGCGACGCCAGCCCCGCCAGAAGATGTGATCGTGGGTCACGTAGGGAGCGAGTCCTCTTCCGTTGCCAAGCCAGGTCCTGACACAGGATGGCTCGACGCGCTTTGCTCCACTTCTGCCGATTTGTCACCATTACAGCATGCTAAATTACGCACGCTGCTGAGCGATTTCGCCGACGTTTTCAGTCAAAGCAAATTCGACATTGGCTGCACTAAATTGCGAAGCCACCACATCGACACGGGTGATGCCGCTCCAATTCATCAAACCCCATTCCGGTTGAGCCCGGCCGAAAAGGAACATGTACGGGTGGCCGTCAACGATATGTTGGCGGCCGATGATATTGCGCCATCAAATAGCCCATGTTAAGAAGCACGACGGGAGCCTCCGCTTTTGTGTTGACTTCAGGAAACTTAATAAGATTTTTGTGGCCAACGCCTACCCGCTTCCCAGGATGGACGAGTCGCTCGATGCCTTAGCAGGTGCGCACTACTTCTCCACCTTGGATCTCCTCTCGGGGTTTTGGCAGCTACCCCTTGATGACGCTTCCAAACCAAAGACGGCCTCTCGCACGCCGCAGGGACTGTTCCAATTCAACAGACTTCCCATGGGTCTTCACTCGGCCCCGGCGACGTTCCAGCGCCTGATGGAGCTGGTCCTCGCTGGGCTCCAGTGGGATTCTTGCCTAATCTACCTCGATGATGTAATCGTGTTCAGCAAAACTTTTGATGAACACCTCACGCGATTGAAGGCAGTTTTCCTTAAAATGCGGGCGGCTAACCTCAAATTCAAACCGCAAAAGTGCCACCTCATGAGGGATTCGGTTCGTTACTTGGGCCATATTGTCAGCCGCTCGGGAATTGCCGCGGACCCCGAAAAGACAAATTGCGTGCGCTCATGGCCAACTCCTACCTCTGTTGGGGAGGTGCGGAATTTTATCGGCTTCGCCTCATTATCGACGATTTGTTGCGGGACTCGCATCCATCGTGAAGCCCCTCCACGCATTAACGGCCAAAGGGGTAAAATTCCATTGGGGAGAGTTAGAACAGGCATCGTTCAATGCCGTCCGAAAAGCACTGGTCGATGCTCCTACCCTGTCTTATCCAGATTTTACCACTCCGTCCATTCTGGATACAGACGCCAGCAACACCAGAATTGGAGGGGTGCTGTCGCAAATTGTCAATGGAGTGGAGCGCGTCGTCGCCTATGGCAGCAGGGTGCTGTCGCCCGTGGAGCAACGTTACTGCGTGACGCGCCGCGAATTGCTTGCTATCGTTTTTTTCATAAAGCAGTACAGACCATACGTGTAGGGCAGGCATTTCACAGTACGCTCCGACCACGCGGTGCTACAATACGCCTTGCGAGTGGACCAACCATCTGGACAGCTCTCGCGTTGGCTCGAGATCCTCCAGGACTTTGCGTTCACTGTCATTTACCGCAAGGGGATTCAACACGGGAACGCCGACGGGTTGTCGCGACTGCCGACCAATGGGCGCTGTGCTTGTTTTTTGGGTGCGGGGCGTTGTAAGCAGCCTGACAGGGTACCGCCCCCATCCCTTGCGGCCGCGGCCGGAGATGGGGTCGGGGACCACGGGGCTCCCTCCACGCAAGTTCCGCAGGACGCATTGCTGGGCCTCGGGTTGGACGACTGGGGACGTCTTCAGATGGAAGACGTCTCCCTCCTCAAATTGAGACGCCGCGCTAGGGATGCCGAGGGTCACAGGGGGCAGGGGGGCCCCGTATCATATGTCATCCGGGAAGGCGTCCTCATGCATTGGGATGGGGGGTCCCAATCCCACACGTTGGTGGTGCCTACCTTCCTGCGGGGGCGACTTGTGTGGAAAACCCACAGTCGTCTCTTGCACTTGGGTGTTCAGAAAACACTAGCTAAAATCCAATTGGAATTTTTCTGGCCGGGCATGGCAAACGATGTGGCTGACCTTGTGCAAGGTTGCACAGAATGTGCACGGCGGAAACCACCTGCTAGGCCGTCCTGCCCGCTGCTCCAATCCATTAAGGTTTCCCGGGTCAATGAGATCGTCGCATTGGATATTTTGGGTCCATTTCCCGTTACTCCTCGGGGTAGTAAGTACCTTTTGGTTGGGGTCGAATATTTTACCCGATGGGCCATGGCCTGGCCACTCCCCAACCAGTCTGCAGCAGCCATTACGGAGGCCTTTTTCCAGGGCTACGTCCTGGATAAGGGTGCTCCCGAACGCCTGCTAACCGACCAAGGGAAAAATTTCTCTTCCACCCTGTTGCGGGATGTGTGCAATCTGCTAGGGACACACAAAATTCGCACCTCGCCATATCACCCCCAGACTGACGGTATGGTCAAGCGATTACATCGGACACTTACCTCCATGCTAAGCCACCAGGTGTCTGAGTCACAGACTGATTGGGATCTCCACATACCTGGTGTCTTGGCCGCCTATAGAATGGCGCCCCATGCTGCCACGGGGTACTCGCCATTCTATCTTATGTATGGTAGGGAGGTTTGCCCCCCAACCGACGTACAATTGCGCATTAAACAGCCCGCACCTAAGGCTAAGATTGCCGACCACATCCGTGCTAATGTGCGTCGTCTCGTGGATGCCCGGGAGGCTGCTCAAAGTAACTCAGAGGCCCGTCAGCTTGCCAACGAGCGGTTGCGGAATCTCCGCACGTCCCGCCACGTTTGGGTAGAAGGGGACCGCGCCTCGCTCCACTGCCTGCAGGTACCATTGGCTACTTCCTCAAAACTGCTTAAGCCTTGGAGAGGCCCGGTTGTTATTATTCGCGTTCTCCGCCCGCAGTGTGTCAGGATCCAGCATGGCAAGCGACGTTGGTTCGTGCACCCGTCACGTCTAAAACCTTACATTCAACCCTACACACCTCCTTCACTTCTCCGGGGCCGAGAGCGCAACATGTCTGACGAGCCGCGCCGCGATGATGCTGCTTCTAACTCTCGGGCAGGTCCCGCTGTCCCGCCCGCAGGTGCCTTGGGAATGAAACCCGCCACGGCCGACCCAGCGGGAACAAGCTTGCCCGCGGGATCAGCGACCCAGGACACAAGCGCAACGGCGGGTCGTCGGTCCCCTCCCGCCTTCGTCGCGACCGATGGACCTGCCACTCGGACTCGCTCCAAACTCAAACGATTTTCATGACCCCCGCCCACGAACTCTCGTCCCAATGGGACACCACTCACCTTGCCATCATGTATAGTGGGCGATTGGGGCGTGCGTTTATCCTGCATATATGTGTTTATACAGTGTTGTTCTGCATCGGTGGCCTGGAGTTTTTTTTTTTAATACGCGTGACCACAGGAGGGGGAGAGGCGCTTTCTTCTCATTTTTTTTCTTGATTTGTCACACACTCATTCTGATGGTTAACAAATAATTTATTGTACAATTGTATTTTTTTTGACAGCCGGGTCGGCTGGAGGCTACGTAGAGGGGGGTAATGTAGTGACATAAGAAGGGAGGGGCTGCTGGGGGCTCTGGGACCCTGGGCGGGCCAGGCGCTTAAGCCTCTTGGCGCCAGGCGTTGGGTTCCCATGTGCTTAAGCCTCTTGGCGCCAGGCGTTGGGTTCCTAGGCGCTTAAGCCCCTTGGCGCCGCCAAAGGGGGGGGGCTGTGTGTGCTCTGTGGGATATCTGGGGGCGCACACTGCCCCACCCCTCGTTGGGGACTAGACATAAAAGGGGAGCTCCCTGGACGATCAGGGCCAGTCGTAGCTCAAGACCCAAGACACAAGACCAGCCATCTGAGGACCCTGGGATGTTGTGAGAGCCAGTGGTGGGACTCTGGAACTCCCGACTCTACGACCTTGTGAGGGCGAGTTCCAGAGCGTAGCCAGAGTAGAGTATCTAGGCTGTGTACCTAGGCTGTGTACCTGGGAGTTGTAACAGAGTATCAGGACTGTTGGAAAGTTGGAGTGTTGAATTGTAATAAAGAAGTTACCTCTACAAGTGTCTCCGGAACCCGTTACACTGGCATTAGATAGACTTATAGTTTGATAATTAAACACAAACAGTTCTAAAGCAGGATAAAACATTGTATGCATTTCATTTAATGTTTTTTGAGATTAAAAGCTTAAACAAGAATCTCTAGTTTTCATTCTTGCTGTTACTTTTACTTCTTTAATGCTCAAGTACAATTTTAATGTGGTACTTTTTTTACTTTTACTCAAGTAAGATTCTAGCCAGATACTTTTACTTTTAATTGAGTAAAATTTTCCCTCAGTACTTGTACTTTCACTTGAGTAACATTTTTGAGTACTTTTTACACCTCTGCTTACCTGTTATATGGGAGGTAATGGATTCCTTCCCGACTCTGATGCCTGTTGCATATTCTCCCTGTGGTCACGTGGACTTTTCTCCGGATATATCGGTTTTTCCCTTCATATTTAGAAATATAAATTTCCAAATGATAAGCCACTTCGTTGAGCTATCATTTGTGGCCAGGTCGCTTCTGAAAAAGAGCTATAGTAGCTCAGTGGGCCTTACCTGGTAATATACAATTCTACTTCAGAAGTATTTTTATCTCTCCATTGCCAAACAATTATTATCCTCAGCAACAATAGCCTATCTTAAAATAAGTTTACAATATATTAATAAAGCATTAAAACAAATATTTATAAGAGCTGTTCTTTTCTTGAATAATTTCCCCCAAAATGTCGTGACAAAAAACACATTGTATATGGAGGCAAGCTGACTATCAGCACAACACATGATAATGGCTTCTTGATCTGTGCAGGTATTATATGGTTGAATGATCATGGTATGTGAATTGGTAATGATGAGAGTGAAAAATCAATTCTGCCCAAACCCACCCTGTAGATTGAACATGCAGGCCTCATTAAGTAGTGATGACAAAAACAAACGACGTGTATTAAACCTGCCTTCGCCTCCCCGACGAGCGCTGAATAATGAGCGATGGCATGCACCTCATACCGTTCGGTGATGTTCCTCCAGCTCAGGTCTTTGGATTTTCTTTGCTGCCGAACATTGGGATTGCATCGATATATCCCCATATTGTTTCAATTTTTTATAGTTTTGCTGGATTAAATAATGATTCACAGAACATCAGATGACAATTCTGCACTGTTTGAACTTGTATAATATTTTGAAGTTAGTAGGGAGGTTAATTATTACTTAATTCTTGTTCTTGGTGGGATGTGCTGGGATAATTTTTAAATCATTCACGATATTTGCTTTTTCATTGTGTGTTGGTGATTATAAATGGACTGTACATTCTGTTAACATAAGTCAAAACAGTCCCGTAAAGCCAAGCTTTGAACCCTCAGTTGCCCACTATATTTTTTTTATTAATACCATGCAGTGAATACCATATATCCATGGCAGAATAGAAAAACTCCATCCAAATTCAATCCAAAAAACCTCTTAGAGGAAAAAATCGCGGAGGTTGTTTTGAACACACTTGAGCATGCTGGTGTGGGTTGGCAGGACCATTTTAGTTGTCAATTGCCACTAATGTTAGCCGTGGCAAACTAACTATTGCACCACAGTGCCACTGCTGCCTCCTCTTTACACGATAGACACTGTGTAATCAAAGTTGCAAATATGTGCTCAAAACTGTTTCATTAATTTTTAAAGTGACTGTTATTCCATAATTTTGAATGCAAAATGCCGAATAACTAGGATGATAAGTCATGGCAAATTATAATCATCACATTAAATTACAAACGTTGAAACTAAATGTATTATTGTTGGCCTTTATTGGGTATTAAGCCCTATAATATATGAGTAAATATGCAAATTCACTACGTAAGAATATATATTACAGTATGTGTTTTCAATTCGAAATTGCACATGAGCTATACATTGCAATGTTGTCTTTATGTTTTTTCACTTTACATAATATACAAAAGCATAAATGGAATTTTCGTGACAAGTTCACTTAGTTGGAACAGTGTGGATGAACAGTGAATAACATGTAACCATAGCAGAATAGAAAGACTCCATCCAAATAGTTATTTATTTTATTAATCGATTATGTGTTTTACACAGCAAAGCCTCACTGAGTCTCATGACTCTTTTTCAGGAGGGTTCTGCAAAGTTTTTGCAGTCGCGGGGCGATGGTTACTACATATGGACATTACTGGATATCTCATCGGATTCCTCCAGTCTAAATACATATTCTGATTCTGATTTAATCCGTATATTCCCACTTGAGTAATTTGCGGGTAAGTTTCAAATTTGACAAATGACACCAGCACAATGGCATACTCTCGTGAATGATGCCACAGGATTCTGCACGTCCACAGTGAAGAAGATGCTGCATACTTTTATGGTTAATCCAATCCGCAGTATTAACCAGGGCAGCCACTGAAATCGGACTGTGAACCTCTGCAACAAGTGGCAAACGTGCTACCGCAACATACACTAGCACGTTCATCGTGAACTGAAAAGTGATTCGACAAAATTTATATACAAACAGTACCTCTACTCCATATATGTCTCTCCACATAAAAAAAAAAGTATATTCACACGACCCATTGGCTGCACAGGCCTACTGGGATTGCATAATTTCAGCAGCATTGATTTAGTCCAAGCAAATTTTGGACTGGTTTCGAGATGCAGTGTCTCATCAGCATTCAGGGTTACTTGAACCGATGCTGTGAACTCCCTCTTTAAGGTATGAGTCCTAGTTCGACGCAAATCTGTAAAATACAAAACTCAAAATAATAATTGGCGTCGTTGTAGAAAATTAAAATAACAAATAGAAGAGCGGACAATGTCTCCTCCATAATGTAGATGTGTCCCCAATTCCATCGAACATTGGATTGGATTAGGCAGTACGTTGAGCCACCGAATCGACCGCTGAGTGCCCGAGCCTACACAAACAATGAGCAGGATGAGATAAACACATTTTGGAACAATGCCGCAGAAGTGAAAATGTAATAAAGTAAACCAAAATGCCACAGCTAAAACCAAGCCACACTAGTAATGTAATAACATTTAATATATGCAAAGCTAATGAATTCTGTGACTTGCCATCATGTGCTGCAATATTGGCAGGTACTTTGTAGAATGGGGAGAATATCACGTGTGCATTCGGGTGGCCGTTTAATATAATATACCTCTCTCATCACTATTACCATATTGTATGATTGTGACTAAGCCACGGATAAAGTGTGTCGAGCGCTATGCTCATACTGTTAAACATATGTAACAAACATGAATGTTACGACAGTATTGTAGATAACATTGGTGTGTTGTGTTGTAGCCTGCACATTTCGCATGTGTGTACCCGTCATATCTTAATGAAGTCTACTTGTGATATTTAAAATGCTTTACTCTAATTCTCGTTGTAATGAGCAATGAATGAGATGACACGCATATATTGTAGCAATACACTGTCACATCCAAAGTTAAACTGCCACAGTATGCATTACCAATGCGTTTCTTCCTTTTATTCAAACAACGTAAACATGGCATTCATATGCAGTCTGGTTACATTCACAAACCGCACTCAAAATCTAATTTATTGTAAACCAGGGAGTCAGATTACAGAATGGGGTTATCCATGCAACAGCACTGATACGCGTTAATGGGACTACACTGCCTTCTGCTGGAAGAATAACACCACACATTAATCTGGGTTCTTGTGGTTTAATCTTGACTTAAAGCTTTCGTGACTGCAGGAATTCATATTCTTTTGGTCTTTCGGTAAAGTCACGTAGATAGGTTGAAAGAAAATAACAAAAAACTACGACGTTTCGATCGCAACACAAGCGGTCGTCTTCAGGAAAAGGGGGGTTAGCCTCCAAAGGCAAACTATTTATAAGGTTTGAAATGGGCGTATCCCAAATGTCAGCAGCCAATGTTAAGGCAAGTGGTGGACAGCTAACCCGACGGTGGTTCGTTTTCCACCAATGAAAGGGCCGCCAGATTAAAATTAGCATGTTAATGAGAGATTAAATAGGCGACATTTCAGGCAACGGGCTACAACAATATTTTGCTTTGTGAGATGAGGCCTTGAGAGCAGTAATAACAACCCTCTCACGCTTCAAGTCTACCCTCCTTGCTGCTGTGAACATTACCGCCGTTCTGTACATGACACATTAAATACATTTGCCATTTCAATTTTGACACATTAAATCAATGGGTTCTCCCTTATCTCCAGTTGTAGCCAATGTTTTCATGGATAAATTTCAGACAAATACCATCCAGGCATCCACTCTACGTCCTTCCTTGTGGAAGGGATACGTAGATGACACGTTTGTCATCTGGCTACATGGCCTACCAGCTCTGAACCAATTTTTCAACCACATCAAATCCATACACCCAGCCATCAAATTCACCATGGAGGTGGAAAAGGATGGCAAGTTACCATTCTTGGATGTTATAATTGAAAAGAGACCTGATGGCTCAATGGGACACTGTCTACAGGAAAGCCATCCATACAGATGCCTACCTAACACCTGACTCCCACCACCATCCATCCCAGAAGAAATCCCTAATCAAAACTCTACACCATAGAGCTCGTATTTCCGACCATCACCACCTAGCCAGTGAACTGGAGCACATACGCCAAGCCCTCAAGATGAATGGATATTCAGACTACACAATCCATGAAGCTATTACCCCAACCGTTGGGAAAGAACCATCTGAGGACCCAATCAAAACCATCACCTTGCCATACATAGCAGGGATCACCAAAAAGATTTCCAAAATCATGAGCAAACACAAGATCCAGGTTCGATTCAACATAGCACATACAATTCGTGATTTGATCCCATCTGTGAAGGATGTGATCCCTGACATGCAATACCCCGGTGTCTGTAAGCTAAGCTGTGTCTGCGGCAGCAGTTACATTGGTGAAACTAAGTGACATGTCCTGGACCCGGTTCGTGAACATAAGGCAGATCTGAAACACGGTCGGACCAATACCTCAGCCATGGCTGATCATTGTTTTAACGCTGTGGGCACACACGAAATTGATTTTGCCAAGACAAAGGTACTCTGTAAACCCACTGGCTATTAGCAAATATTTGTTCATGAAGCCATCCAGATATATAAACACAGACACTATTTCAACCGAGAAGATGGGTACAAACTGAGCAATCATTGGAAGAACGTTATTAACCAGTTTAGGTCATAACTGACTGTGATGTTCCCTTCCTACCTGCCTATGTTAGCAGTTATTTTCGACTCTCTGAGTTACATTCACTAACACATCTACCGTTGCTCGTTTTCCTCGATGTGGCAGTGGCTCTTGCCGAGCTCTCACCGATTTTACATTTATATGCAATTCTCTTATATTGACATGCTAATCTCTCACAATACAATGGCCACCCCCACAGCTTCGTCGTTGTGGGTAGGGCTCAGCTCTCCGATCTTACATTTACATGCAAATTTCATCTCTAGTCCTGCCTTAGCAGCTCTCCCGCCATATATATTTCCTGCCTCAGCAGCTCTCCTGCTATATTTTTTCACCTGATGACGATTGCTTGTTTTGCGATCTAAACGTTGTGATATTGTTTTCATTTTCATTATTTTTTCTATCTACGTGGCTTTACCGAAAGACCCAAAGAATACAAAAAACATGTGTTTGGTTTTGCTTTTAATAGCTATGTATGTTGAACTTATTTCGCGCCGTACGTAGTCAACCGTGCTATTTGGAATAATTAACAACCCTTTGTTAATCCACTGCTGGATGAAGGCCTTTCTACGGCCTCCGTTGGGGGGTTGTTTGATCATACATCACCGCGCTGGTCAGTGCAGGTTGGTTGGTGAATGCGGGAGCGTGGTGGGAAAGCGCTCAAACGGGTTCAGATATCTCGCGCAACTGTCAGCCGCGGCCGGGAATCGAACTGAGGTGGCTGGATTCATACTGTTCAATAGTGCAAATCGTTTATCACAGTGCCACCGCTCTTGTAGAATCTCCAAAGATCCACCAGGTGGTGCGTGGGCGGCGGTCATCATAAACGCGTGCATGGGAAAACCCTAAACCGCAGCAGCCATTCAAATTAGGGGGCTGGGGGGCTAGCCAGCGTTTGGCAACACATTTATGTGAAGCTAACTTTTGTCAAGATAGTGCCTGATATTCATGAATGTAAATACCACGCCCGGTGTCTGGTATTTATAATACTGGTGCCTAGTTTTAACAAAGTAAAATGGTAGGCTACGGCTGGTGTCTGTTTTTCAGAAAATTGTAAAGCTGTAATATATATTTTACGAACGGAGGACTCGTGTCTGATATTCAGAACTGAACGCGGTATTGCTATTGCCCAATATTGATCAGTGTAAAGTTCAAGTGTTGCCGTCTGCTATTCGGTCATGCAATTGGTAGAGGTGGCCAGGTGGCTCAGTGGTGTGAACTTGGGATTGCTGAGAACCTTGGTTCGAATCCAGGTTCTCCAGTGGAGTTTATTTGTTTCAGTACCGTCACCAATGACTGCACAAAAACCCCACTACAATTCAATGTGTCTGTCCTTAATTTGGCTAAACTCCAGCTCTGATAATATAAAAAAATTCGATTTGACAGTCATGTGATAAATGCTACTGTAGCCGGTATGGGCTTAATGTAATTAATAACACGTATAATTGTGAATGGAGTTAATTATGACCATGGATTTGACCAATAAACTCACATGACTGCACAATAGGCCATGTGTCCACCAGTGCAGTAATCAATTCAGGGTACAAGGCCATCTATTCAGACTCTGATGGACGTTGTACAGGTGTAATAAGCGACTTCCGCGACACGTCATGTAGAGGGTAGTTCTTCTTTATTTTCACACCGGGCACAACACAGGCCGATACTTATTCTTTCTCTCACTGAGTACAACGCTAGGTGTTCACGTCTCTACTGGCTACACACACAGCCGACCATTCGGCGTGGTCCTATCACCCCCACTCGACTACACCGCTGGCTGGCGGGCGTGACGATGACAGCTATGGAAGCCACGCAGGAGATCTTCCACATGGCCGGACGACGGAGAGAGGTGTTGACGATCAGCAACGCAGCCAGGACCCAGGATTCCACACACCAGCCCCGAGCCCGCTCCCCCTTATATGCCCTCAGGCGTGGCTAAGCCCCGCCACCAGCCATGCCCTCTCGTGGAGCCTTCGAGCAGGTTCCCGAAGTTCTTGGCTAACCCAACCTTTTTACCTTTGCCCCAGATACACCTCTTTCTCTGATTGGTGATTGCTTAACCGTGCCCGTATCCGTGATTCCCCTTCCAGGCCAGCAGGTGTCACCCTGTCATTGCCAGCAGGTGTCACCCTGTCATTACACAGGGATTGAACAGTGAGGTGCTGTGTAACGTGGGGTCGATTCGTGTGCATCTGGTCATAATTACAGATGCACGAATGCTCCTCAGAAGAACACTTTGAAATAAGGAGTTGCCGTTCCACAACCCTCTGGTGTCCCTCGGTGGTGGAGTCACTCAATCCTCAGAGGAGGGCAGAACACATCGCAGAGTATCCACTCATCGCCTCCAAACTCTATTATTGTTGTTTTATTAACCGGCCTGTCCCCTCGTTACGATCATGGGAAGAGAGTGATTGGGCGAGCCGGTTACACTGCTCTCATATGGCAGAGTGGGTGGGACACTGTTGTCCTCTGCTGTGTGGATCAGGTCACTTAAATGGGGCCCGACGTCCACCCCGTCACCCTCGCGGTGCAGATAGGGCGCAACGTCCGCCCATTCCACTCCCTCCTCTACCGCGACGGTCAGCTCCCACCGGGCCCTCGCCGACCGCGTGATGGGGCCCCCCACGCTAGCCCCCTCTCTGAGGGACATGCTCGTGCTGCTTGCCTCGGAGCCGCACGTGGTTAAACCCCTATGCTCTGCGCTAACTTTTATTCTCGGCACAAACCACAATCCCTTAAAGTAAGCTGCCCAATCGGCACTACCCCGGGGGGAGTATCTTGCGAGTAAAGCCTAGCCTACTACTACCTACGCGCCCACTCACTCATGCGTCCTCCCACATACCTCGTAGCTGTACTCACGGCCTAATACTGCCTCGTAGCGGCAATCGCTGGCATCACACGTGTTGTATATATGCCTTCACAAAAAAATTATATTAGGAGTGATATTGCCTATTTTTAATGTAATCGTTTTTCTTTTATATACCTGGATTTAGCGAGTTCCAAAAAAGATGCAGTGACGGATACCTGTAAACTCCTCCCTCGAGACAACAAAGGCCAAATGAGCACCCCCCCCCTGCCTCGCCCACACAAAAGACACCTGGAGGTTAATTGTTCACAAGCTTGGCTTCATAAAAGTTGTAAAACTGGATTGACCACCACCTTATAGGAATAATTTAACAACAAAAAAACGGCGAGGCAAATGTGGGCTGAGAGTCCTGGGAAAGCCCCGAAATTGGCTCATCGGGGGAAGCCGCAATAAAAGAAACAACACGCTGATAATAGATGGAACGGGCCTTGATTTGACTTAGGAAATGTATTCAATACACTAGAACAGACACAAAGACACACACACCCGGACACAGTCACAATCAAAATGACACCTGCTCCTTTGTGAGAGAAATCAAAGACCAAAAACAGACAAATGACGAGCCATGAAGCGTAATCAAAGGAATTGCAGTCCTTTGTGACAAGGAAACAAAGATTTCGGATATAAACCACGAAGCCAGAACCACCAAACCAGTCTTGCAATGGCAAGCTCCGGGGTAAGGTCTTTGAAATCAACCATGGGTGTCGAGTCTTGCAGAAGAGAGGGGCTATGTGTTGCTAAGTGTTGAGTTCGGTACTGACAGACTGGGTATCGCTGAAAGTTTATTCTACATTTATCCTTATGTTTTGAGTCGCTTGCAGAGTCAAGGACTGCAAGAAGTTGTATTGTACTAAGCTATAGGAGTCGTGAGAAGCTAAGAGGTGTGCAAATACATTTTCATCAGGGGCGGTTTCTTCATTAGGGCGATTGGGCGACGCACCACCAATGTTATTCAACCACAGAGCGATACTAGCCGTTACTGTGCCTCTGGATATAGTCCAATCAGCGTCATGTCACGTTCTGTGGAGTACCGCCTCTTTCTGGGCGATTTCACTCCGGCTGAGAATCGCCCAGAGTGGTCCCATAGACTTACATTCAAAGATGTTTTTTTTCGAACGGGGGGCGCTGCAATGCATTCTCTATGGCTTCCGGGAGGGCTCGCACTAACGTGCTTACGTCATCATACGTAAGCACGTTTCATCCAACAATATAATTTGTCGCCACCTAGTGGAATCTTTAATAAAAGAAACTTGAGTGGATTGTATTAATAGTGAGTATAGAAACAAACAAGATGTATTGTAAGAGTCACTTTATTTTTCATTAATATTAAAGAAGTGAAGTTGCCTTTACATGCTTAAGCTGTTAATTTATCCTTTGCATGGGTGAACCTTATCCTTATAAATCATCCAGACATTTGCCCCCCCTGAGAGATTTTGCAGGAGCCGCCACTGATTTTCATATAATATTGTCATCAGATAAGAGAATGGAGTTATACACTAATATCGAGAATGCATGAAATGTTGTCCAAGCAACTGATATCCTGATGATAATATTTTTTATGAGTTTTGGAGAGTGAGTGAGCCGTGACGAGCAGCTCACAGCAGGAACCCTCCTGAGGAAGAGCTGGTGGCACCAAGGGTGCTCGCCCGTCGCAAGCTGCTGCTGACAAGGAGGAGTACAGACATTCCGACCGCTGATCGACCCGGGCGCACAGATAATCTGCGGACGTGCTGACTCGGAAGCCCCTAGCACACTCCAGCAAAGGTCGAGCTCGATCTACAATCAGCCTTGCCTGGTGCCAAGGTGGGTGACGCGCTACCGCCCGGCGAACGAGCAGCAAGCGCTATCTGGCGACGTGACCATCGTACACACCACTGTGGACGGAGCCTGCTCCATCGAGCCCTGCCAGCACGAGCCCTGCCAGCACGGGCACCGCAGCCAGTGTGAGCAGCGTGCCGACTCAACCCCGTCCAGCTGTGGACGAGGAGCCTGGCTGAACGCAGTCGAGTAAAACTACACGCCGTGTGCCAACTCACAAACCCGCCGACCCAACACCCCCTGCTGGGGACCTGAAGTATTTTCGGTACAAGGAACACGCCAACTGGGTCCAGAGGCACAGCTGGTGATAGATTAGTTAGCGGAGATCGTACGTGGATAAACTCAAACCATACAACTTGCTACAATTATTGGACCTCGTGGTGACCGTCATCCAACACACACACTCAATGCGCATATCGGTACACATAAGGTTGTTCTGCGGTGTTTTGTCTCGCATAGGGTTACCATTACAAGGTAGTGTGTTAATTATGAACCGGTCGTGGAGAAGCAGTTCTGTCCCTAAGTTGTATGAATGCGGTCGTTTAGCAGTATTTTAGTCGTTCATTTATTTTAACCACGTAATCTTGCCCGCAAAGTCATTGATGTCCTACTAGCCATTTGATAAGCATCTAATTTTCGAATATACACACTCGCATGAATACTATTGCTTTTAGATTTATTTTAATCACATCTTGCCAATGAATTCATTGATGCTCCCTTTACAATTGGGCACATGTTTCTTTAGCACGTTTCCGTATGAATATTGTAATTTTTAAGGACTTTCCTATCGTCGTGTATTGTCCCATTACTATGAGGAGTTAGCCAATTACTCTTTGGTTCTTTCGGTAAAGTCACGTAGAAAGAAATTAAATAAAATGATAATAGAATACGACGTTTCGATTGCAACACAAGCATTCGTCATCAGGTACAAATGAATGCGAAAACAAAAAAAAACTTGGAAATAGAATGCAATACAACACAGAGAGTCGGCCAACAAAACAGTCAACACCCCACCTCGTTAATTACGTTCTTCCAAAGATTGCTACATTTGAGAGAGAGACAATACATATACACGGAGACACACACCTGATGGTTGCTTGTGTTGCAATCAAAACGTCGTATTCTATTATTCTTTTATTTAATTTCTTTCTACGTGACTTTACTCAAAGAACCAAAAAGTAATTCCTGCAGTCACGAAAGATTCGAATCTAGTTGGCCTATTATTTTATTGCTCTGTTTAACAACATAACCATGAGACTAGACCATTGATGTTTTAATTGTATGGATCGCTGAGCATGATATCTGCAGGAGTACTGTTGTGGCACTTCCGATCATTAGTGTGTTCGCATATTAGAGTGTTTTTGGATATTAAAGTTTCTTAACACAGAAGAGTCTGAGTGGTTCCTTCCTAAGTTCATGCATAATTATGTTATAAGAACTGTATCCTGCGGCAAGATCTGAATCCTGAGACCGGACATAATTACATTAAACCATAATCAGTAATGTTTAAGCGAGAATCATTGTATTATCACGATTGGTAATACACCCCTAGACAACGAAGCCGAGCATCACACATAAACACATCGTATACACACACAGAATACAACCCTAAACAACAAAACCGAGCGTCACATCACACACTCACACATTCACACATCAATTACAAATAACCAAACATACAAAATACACCCCCGAGACAACGTAGGAGCCAATAATAATACGCATAACTACACGCACACCTATTGATCATAATACAAACTAACACACACAAATGAATAATACTCCTGTAATAAAGGACTCTTTCTCAGTGTCGATCTCCGTTGTCCTTTATTTGGGTTCGTAGAATATCGCTCACACGGCGTCCTCGTTCAGGCCCGCGTCTCCTCCGACGATCACTCCACAGCCACTCTGCTGCTCTGTGCTGCAGCCTCACTGCTGCTCCGCCCTGCAGCCCCACTGCTGCTCCGCTCTGCAGTCTCACTGCTGCTCCGCTCTGCAGATAGCCTTCCACAGCCCGCTAGCCCTCTGCGTCCTGACACCGATGGCTGACGGTGTCGACGTCTCCCAACGCGTAGCGATCGCGCCACCCTCGCTGTACTGCCCAGAATGGCCTCCTCCCGTTTTACTCCGTCTTAACTCCCCGATCCCCTTCCGGTTCTCTCCCTAAATCCTCTCCCCCACGTAACCCTAACTCCTCCCTCTCCTCACGTGACCCAGACTCCGCCCCCCTCAATCCTTGCTCGCATTACACTCCTATACACACACACACACATAGATCAAATACAGTACATACATTTAATCATACATATGTAGTGGTTTAACACGCGCCAAGGGGGGAGACAGCCCATTAGGCAATTATGGATGCAGGGCAGTGATTGGCTGGTTGTTGTTGTTGGGGACAAGGTGGCGCCTCTAAGTCTGGGAATGGGGACAGGTGGCAGCAGGGGCCCGGGGGCATGGGGCGTCGGGCATGGGGGGGGAGGAAGCCAACTAATTAATTGGAAATAAATAGGGATGAGGATAATTAGAGGGGCGTCAGAGAGAGACCGGGAGTTGTGCCTGGGAGCTGGACGGAGACGGTCGGAGCAGAAGAAGAAGATACAAGAAGAAGTACAGAGTAGCAGTGGAGTAGAAGAAGAAGTGTAGGGTAGCAGTAGAGACGGAGACGAAGAAGATACGGTAGAATAGGGTAGCGGTGGAGCAGCGGAAGAAGAGGTGACGAGAGGATGGATTGGCTAGCAGTGGAACGGGAACGGGAGAGTCAGTCGGAGTGAGACGTAGAAGCTGAGAGAGAGCGACGGCTGGGGTGGGACGGAGAAGCAAAGAGGGGAGTCGGGAGAGACAGAGAGAGGGAGGATCGGAGCGAGCGAGGCCGGCTGAGCTCGGCAAGCGGAGAACGTGCTGGAGAATGGTGGCGAAATGACGACGGAAAAGGAAGAAGTTTGGTCGCGTAAAGTTCAGCACTACACATACGATTGATCACATTACACTTGCACTCTATTAACATCAATTAACAAGACTTACACACACGTTTAATAATTATTTTGTAATAATTTGTATAATTTTATCCATTTTATTAATTTCATAAATGCTCATAATTTCATTAATTTTTCATTTTACATTTTTAAATTGTAATTATTTTTCACAACACAATATATACAGCACACGGACAGTACGAGCGGCTGAAGAAGTCAGGACAGCAGGGAGGTCTTGACAGCCAAGATGTTGAAGATCAACTCTCTGAACAGCCCCCGGGCGCCCCTTTTGATCCCCTTGACTTCAAAAGCCCGGGGTCGCGTCATACTGTGCGGCCAATCATGCGCCTGCCTGTGGTTACTGCTTGGTTTTTTTCACCCTTACATGGATCGCCGCAGCCGGCGCTTCCGCGATCCACTGTCTGCCCTTCCGCACTCAAGAATGCATTACTCACCTTCGTTAATCTGGATCAACACCCGACGAAGCTCCCCTAACCTCACCCTGGCTTCTCCCGATGTTGTTAATGACTTAGCGGCTGGCCCAGTAACCTTTTTGTGCCCATACTCTTAAGCCAATTCAGGGGCACCGCGATGTAAATTGTCCTGCGAGGGTTGGCCAATCCCCTGGCACCAGGAAACCATGGGACTTTCCTCATAGGGACCCTTCGGATTAAAACCTGTTGTGCCAAGCAATCTCACGCCATGACACTACGTGTGTGTGCGCTGCGTGTGTGTTTTCAGTGTGGGGGAAAGAGGGGGGGTCACGGCACTTGCAGAGTGGCTTCGAGGCCGTGGCACCACAGTAGCTATGTGAAATGCACATCCATAGGCCGCTTTCTGCTGTTCTGAGAGCCCTGAATGACTTATCATGAAAATTTGTGAAATTTTTAAATTAAAATATCACTCTTATTGCTCGTGTAGTGTCTTCAAAAATTACTCAAACCGACACGTCGTTACAAGTCACCTGCTTACACTTTATTCACCTATTCTTGTGTAATAAAAGTCGTGGAAGCGACTTCTGGAATCCGGTCTTTATTTGTCTTTCTTTACAATACTCCTTCACACTGCTGACAGAAAGCGTGAGAGGGATAGAGAGAGAGAGACGCGCGCAGCCACGTGGCAGCCTGGACCCCCGCTCTCGCGTGGCCTCTCCCTTTCGTTCGTTCCAGTTCTGACCACGTGTTGTTCGTCTCCACTTCTATTTAATACCCGGGTCACGTGGTACCTTTCCACCAATCCTGGTTAGCCTCTATGGAATCTTCCAGACTCCATCGTAGGCTCCCGGGACCACGCCCCTGACTCGTCTCCCCATTGGCTGTGGCTAAAGCCAGCAGAACCAATCCTCTACTTACAACTGTCACTTTCCCATTACATCAGGGCCACGCCCCTAGGCTTCCCCCCATTGGCTATGGACCAGGACCGGCAGAGCCAATCATCGTGACGAGTTGTGATCCGTCAACGACCCGGATATATCCTCACATTACACTTGCACCAGTTGTAGGCACTCCTATAACTATCTATACGGTCACTTGTGTTTAACTTCTCCCTACTCTTATCTACCTTTAACCTCACTTATCCTGCACTCAGCAGCTCTGCTCTCAGCAACTCCGCACACAGCGTGCTCGCACACAGCGACTCTGCACACAGTGTCTGTGCACACAGCGTCTCCGCACACAGCATCTTCGCACACAGCGTCTCCGCATAGCATATCCGCACAGAGCGTCTTCGCACACAGCGTCTTCGCACACAGCGTCTCCTCACACAGCAACTCGACATCTCCACCACTGCCCTCACCTACGCTCCCTTAGACCCGCTCACCCGTCTGTCCCGGGCAGGGGGATCAGCCAACACCCACCCGGCGATGGCGTGAGGGTTGAGGTCCTGTTGACGGCTGGAGCGGCAGCAGCGAGATGTCTTTGCTCTTCGTCCCCGGCAACAACTCCCCGTCTGCTCACGCACACACCCTTATATCCCTCTGCTATTTGTCCGAGACCTCTCGTGCGTATCTTTAAGCTCTCACCAGGCCGGCGCCTGTTGGCCCATCAATCAACCCTTGTCTCCCTGGCAACACCTCTGGTCTCAACGTGCACAACTGGTCGACCCCGTTTGCACCTGCTTCTCCCCTTAACAACTGGTGGTTTGTCCGTGCAAGCCTCATGTTGCACACGCACACCTGTTTGCCCTCGGTTTCCCTCGGTTAACTGTGCACACCACGTTTTTCACTCGTCTACATCATTCCCCCCACGAATAAAAACGCTGCTGTCCCGGCTGTCAAATCTATGCATGCGTGTGCGTATGTGTTGTGAAAGACCCATAAACTAACATAATCGTAAGCAGTGACTGTGGAAGAGCAACGAACAACAACAATAAACAGTAACAAGGGAAATGTGATGGCGTGAACAAACCATGCTATTAAGAAAAGTGACACGTCACGAGCGAGTGTGTGCGGCAGGACCGTCCCTGTGGTTAGAGACAGTTTCGCTCGGGCGTGAAGAATGGTCCGCTGCAGGAGTCCTCATCGCTCCATCTCCTCCTCACGTCCCATTTCCTCAGGCGTCGTGGTCGGCGCACCAGGCATATCAGACATTGGCCACAAGGGACGTGGAGATGAATCGACAGGACCGGGCGAGATGTATCTTTTAAACCGCGACGGATGCACGAACCAGTGCTGCTGGCCCAACCGAATACGCACACACTGTGCCCGCCGAACCTCAATACCCTCGACTGGTCCTTGCCAAGGACGGTACAGTTTTGGGGACGTGCCTACGGGCACTTGAGGGCAATGTAACCACGCCATGTCCCCCTTTTTCCAAGGCACCTCCGGCCCTCCCTGTCCCCGCAGCCGCTCGTTCCCGGCCTGCCTGCGGGCCGAGTTGCTCTTAGCAGCCTCGCGGGCCAACCTCAGCTGCTCAAGCGTTTGTGACATGGGGTTCGGCACCACCGACTCCTTCCGAGGAGGGCGCAATCGCAACTGAACCTGCACTGGGGGTTTGGGCTCCCTCCCATACATAAACAAATATTATGGATCAAATAGAACGGCGAGAATTCCGTCGAGGCATGAGGAGCTAGTCTGTAAGCAGCGAGGACCCCTGTGATGTGAAGATCCCAGTCCGATTGGCCCATGGTCACTTGCTGGCATAGCATGGCAGTGAGGGTCCTGTGCAACCGCTCGACCATCCCATCCGTTTATGGATGATACGGTGAGGTGCGTATCTTCCGCATGCCCAGAGAATCGCACACCTCCTGGACCAACTTGGAGGACAAATTCCTGCCCTGATTCGTGAGGAGTTGCGCAGGGGCCGCCTTATCAAGAACATAGCCATATAAAAAGGCGTTGGCTATAGACACAGCTGATTGGTCAACCAGAGGCCAGGCCATAGGCCAACGGGTTAGATATTCAACCCCAATGAGGAGGTACCCAAAATGTCAAGGGCCACCAATTAATTCACTCGTGACACAACGATGGACTGTAACGGGATCTGCGGTCACAGGGCAGGAGATTTCCAACGCGCACAATCGGCACAACCTTTAATCAGGAGGAGTAGATCGGTTTTCATGCCGGGCAAGTAAACGTCCTTTTTCAGCGTCGCCAACGTTTTATGATCACCTAGATGCATCAATTTGTCATGTATGGCTTTAGTAAGTTTACCCCTAAGGACCGTAGGTACAGCCAAAGAATAATGCTGGGACTCCCCTTCCCAACGCATGAGGAGTCTCTCATGCAGCACAATGGATGGGCGACCCGCGGGGCCTGGCCCACGAGAAGCACAACAGCGCAACGTCGAGAGTGAGGCGTCATCAACCTGTAGCTTAGCTCACGCATCATGGTCAAGATTCAGAACAGAATCGCGTGGCGACTGAGCGCCTTCATCCCACGTTGTCCCAGCCACCGCCAGCACCGCAGGCGCACCCTCTTGCGAGGGCTTACATCTCAACGCTTCTGAGGCGCACGTGCACACGACATGGGGCGGCAAGTGGGACAAGGCGTCAGCGCTGACGTGCCGAGTGCCTTTCCTGTGCACCACTGTGAATGAAAATCCCTGGAGGATATCGGGCCATCGGGACAACTGCCCAGACGGCTGGTCGATGCGCATAGGAGTACTGTGGAGGGCTGCATGGTCCATGCGGACAACAAAGTCCCGTCCGTACAAATATGGACGATAGAGCTGGATGAAATGGACCATGGCCAGTAACTCCCTGCGTGTGACGCAATAGCGCTGTTCAGCAGGAGACAGGACTCAACTGATTTAAGTCACTACCCTCTCTGTGGCCTCGACAAGCTGGGAAAGGACTGCCCCGATGCCCGTATCGCTGGCGTCCGTGTCCAATATGAAGGGCCTCGTAAAATCGGGATATGCAAGGGGGGGGGGGATATCGGCAAGTGCGACGCAGAGGGTGAGGGAGGAATCCTCCTCAGCCTTATCCCACCGAAATCGCTGGCCCTTGGCCGTGAGGGCGTGTAGTGGTTTAGCAATGGTGGAAAAATCCATAACAAAACGCCGGTAGTAAGAAGTGAATTAGATGAAACTGCGGACTTCCGCCACCAATTTTGCCATCTGCCACGTGCGCACGCACGTGGTTTTCTCCGGATCTGTGGCAACACCGGCTGTGCTAACTATATGGCCCAAGTTTTTAACCGATGTCTGAAGCAAATTACATTTCTGAGGCTTGAATTTCAACTTAGCCACACGTACTTTCTCAAAGACCCAACACAATCGCTGTAAATGTTCGTCAAATGTACTGCCAAAAACGATGACGTCGTCCAAATAAATCAGGCAAGTATTCCATTGCATCCCAGCGAGGACCAATTGCATTAATCTCTGAAAGGTGGCTGGCGCCGAATTCAATCCCATCGGAAGACAATTGAAGTAGTAGAGCCCTTGTGGCGTGCGAAAATACGTTTTTTGTTTGGATTCATCGTTGAGGGGCAAATGCCAAAACCCAGACAGTAAATCGAGCGTCGAAAAAACTAAGCAACCGATAACGCATCTAGTGAGTCGTCCATACGAGGGAGGGGATATGCATCCGCCACCGATATCCTATTTAACTTGTGGAAATCAACACAAAATCTTAAGTTCCCATCACGTTTTTTCACTAGGACTATGGGCGCCCCCCACGGGCTATTGGACGAGGAAATAATATCAGCTTCATCATCAACAGCCTGGCGTACCTGTTCCTTCTCCGTGGGGCTAAGTTTGTGTGACTTAATCTGGATTCGGGGCAAATTGCCCCTATTGATATGATGGTGGAGGAGAGGAGTGTGTTCAATATCAAATTTGCTAGTGCTAAAGAGCCAGTGTAGCTGAGCTCGCTGAACTTCTGTCAGTGCAGAGTTCTCGGAGCACAGAGATTCCAACCATGAGGAATCTGGCTCATCAGGTCTACCAACGCTTCCCGCGAACCCAGGGGCTGGCTCCGCAATATCAAAACACTGGCCGCCGAGGCGTGCACCAGGATAGTGCCCGCCTGAATCACAACCGGCGCATGCCCCGCATTAAATACTTGTAGGAACGGCATCTGCTCGACAGATACAATAGTCATAGCCCCGGCTGGGGAAGGAGATTGCGACATGGCGTTAGAAGGGGTTAGCAGGATCCCCTCCTCCGGGCCCGGTGAAAGCAACTCTTTGCGCAATCGCAGCGGCACGAGCATTTGAGAACCCGGAGACACTTTAACGGTTTGGCTAGCCATCGCATGAATGACAGCGTTCTGCAATGGCTGTCGACCAGGGGAGTTCAGAAACAGCAACCGCTGTCCCGATGGTAGTTCAATACACCCCTGGTCGATGAGAATTTTCAAGGGCATCTTTCCTAGAAAATTGGTGCCCAGCAATCAAGGGACGGCCAACATCCATGAAACCAATATCTGTCCTTCCAAACAGATTTCCCCAATTTGCACAGAGCCCAACATCTGACCCATAATGCCCAGACTCCCCCCATTAGCCACCACACAAGCGCTTTCCACAGTGGTAAGAAGATCGGATGACAAAGGCAATGGGCGAAACACAGCCTCGGAAACCATAGTCGCAACAGCCCCTGTGTGTATCAAGAGACAAACCTAGATCCCCACAATTGTTGAAGAACCTGCCGTGGCACCCACAACGCGATGAGCCAGTGCGTTCTACTGCTCGACACCGCGCGGCCAACATGTCAACGACCCCGCACCCTGTTTCTGAGTCGCGACGGGATAAGATTCCACAGGATGAGTCTGCACGCGACCAATGCTAAATGGATGATGAGACAAAAACGGGCGTATTTCTGATGCATCCGGACTCGCCTGTATATTGCGGGAGGAGGAGGTGTTGAAGCCGGAGGATGGATGCATGCAGCGGGAACCCTCCGGTCCCGTGGTGGCAGTCGACGCAAATGTGGCCCGGGCACATTTGGTACGGTAAGGACGCCCAGGCGGCTGGCTAAGCCTCGGGCGCCATTCCCGTGTTGATGGGGGCAGGCCAGCACTCCTTCCCTCCGTTCCCCGGGCGAAGGAGGCACATGCCTGCTTGTCCACGGCCGGCTCCATTGCACTGGCCGCCACCGCCGGCCATTCTTTTAGGTTGAAGTGTGCTTGGATGCCGTGGGCCACCTGCAGAGAAGTCAGGTCATCTTCCTCTGTCACCGCAAGGATAATCCCCAACTCCTGAGCCAAGGAGAGAAGCCGTTCCAAGGCGAGGGAATCCAAGGTGACTCTGTCCATGATAGGGAAAGCCGCGTGCCCCGAGGCGAGGAGCGCACTGTGATAAGCCAGCGGCGTTTGGTTCTCTCCCCATCGCCGCAGCCTGAATCTTCTTTGAACATTAGACGGGGGATCAAAAATAGCGGCCATCTCGGTGTAGGTGCGCGTGACGGTCGCTCTATCCAACTCGGGGATGGCGAAAAAAGCGGCTAATGAGTCGTCATCGAGAGCCATGGGAAGAGCTTGAAGCCCCTCCCGGGATGTCCATCCCACCGAGATGTAGGTGGCCTCGAATCGACGACGAAAAGCCGTCCAATCTCCTCCTGCAGCAGTGAACTGACGCACCGGTGGCAGCAGTCGGAGCTTGGGAGCGTCTTCAACCTTAGAAGTCGGCGGCTGCTGCTGCGGCGCAGGCCGATCACCCGAAATGGAGAACGAGTGGAGCGCCCTCGAAATGGCGGGAAGGTCCGGCGCCCCAGTTGCCTCTGTCATGACAGCGGCGGGAAGCGTGTCTTGGCATCCAGTGGAAGTCGCAGCAGTCATCCGCTCGAAGAGATAAGCGGCGGCCGGAGATGTCCATCCAGCTCTGCGGGGGAGGCAGCAGGGCTGGAGTGGCCACACATTCTGGAGCCGACTGAAGCACGTCGTCGGAGCGGGCGCTCGAAGCTCCGGGAACCGGAGCTGTTGGAGGGACGACGTCTTGCTCGGCGTCGTCATCGGACAACGCAACAGGTGAATTCTTAGGTTTCATCGCCGATTTGGACATGTCGGTGATGGTTCGTTGGCTCACACCGACAAGTCATAACAAGTCACCTGCTTACACTTTATTCACCTATTCTTGCACCAGTTGTAGGCACTCAAAATTTTTATAAATTGATTTGCATTTTAATGAGGGAAATAAGTATTTGACCCCTCTGCAAAACATGACTAAGTACTTGGTGGCAAAACCCTTGTTGGCAATCACAGAGGTCAGACGTTTCTTGTAGTTGACCACCATGTTTGCACACATCTCAGGGGGGATTTTGTCCCACTCTTTGCAGATCTTCTTCAAGTCATTAAGGTTTCGAGGCTGACGTTTGGCAACTCGAACCATCAGCTCCATCCACAGATTTTCTATGGGATTAAGGTCTGGAGACTGGCTAGGCCACTCCAGGACCTTAATGTGCTTCTTCTTGAGCCACTCCTTTGTTGCCTTGGCCGTGTGTTTTGGGTCATTGTCATGCTGGAATACCCATCCACGACCCATTTTCAATGCCCTGGCTGAGGGAAGGAGATTCTCACCCAAGATTTGACGGTACATAGCCCCATCCATCGTCCCTTTGATGCGGTGAAGTTGTCCTGTCCCCTTAGCAGAAAAACACTCCCAAAGCATAATGTTTCCACCTACATGTTTGACGGTGGGGATGGTGTTCTTGGGGTCATAGGCAGCATTCCTCCTCCTCCAAACACCGCGAGTTAAGTTGATGCCAAAGAGCTCCATTTTGGTCTCATCTGACCAGAACACTTTCACCCAGTTGTCCTCTAAATCATTCAGATATTCATTGGCAAACTTCAGACGGGCATGTATATGTGCTTTCTTGAGCAGGGGGACCTTGCGGGCACTGCAGGATTTCAGTCCTTCACGGCGTAGTGTGTTACCAACTGTTTTCTTGGTGACTATGGTCCCAGCTGCCTTGAGATCATTGACAAGATCCTCCCGTGTAGTTCTGGCCTGATTCCTCACCGTTCTCATGATCATTGCAACTCCACGAGGTGAGATCTTGCATGGAGCCCCAGGCCGAGAGAGATTGACAGTTCTTTTGTGTTTCTTCCATTTGCGAATAATCGCACCAACTGTTATCACCTTCTCACCAAGCTGCTTGGTGACGGTCTTGTAGCCCATTCCAGCCTTGTGTAGGTCTACAATCTTTTCCCTGACATTCTTGGAGAGCTCTTTGGTCTTGGCCATAGTGGAGAGTTTGGAATCTGATTGATTGATTGATTGCTTCTGTGAACAGGTGTCTTTTATACAGGTAACAAGCTGAGATTAGGAGCACTCCCTTTAAGAGTGTGCTCCTAATCTCAGCTCGTTACCTGTATAAAAGACACCTGGGAGCCAGAAATCTTTGTGATTGAGAGGGGTCAAATACTTATTTCCCTCATTGAAATGGAAATCAATTTATAACATTTTTGACATGCGTTTTTCTGGATTTTGTTGTTGTTATTCTGTCTCTCACTGTTCAAATAAACCTACCATTAAAATTATAGACTGATAATTTATTTGTCAGTGGGCAAACGTACAAAATCAGCATGGGATCAAATACTTTTTCCCTCACTGTATATGGTCACTTATGTTTAACTTCTCCCCACTCTTATCTACTTTTTACCTCACTTATCCTGCACTCAGCAACTCTCCTCTCAGCGACTCCGCACACAGCGTCCTCGCACACAGCGACTCCACACACAGCGTCTACGCACACAGCGTCTCTGAATACAGTGTCTCCGCACATAGCGTCTTCGCACACAGCGTCTCCGCACACAGCAATTCTACATCTCCACCGCTGCCCTCACCTACGCTCCCTCAGACCTGCTCACCCCTCTGTCCCGGACGAGGGGATCAGCCAACACCCGCCCGGCGATGGTGTGAGGGTTGAGGTCCCGTTGACGGCTGGAGTGGCAGCGGCGAGATGTCTTCACTCTTCGTCCCCGGCAACAACTCCCCCTCCGCTCACGCACACACCCTTATATCCCTCTACTAATTGTCCGAGACCTCTCGTGCGTCTCTTTAAGCTCTCGCCAGGCTGGCGCCTGTTGGCCCATCAATCAACCCTTATCTCCCGTTTCCCTGGCAACACCTCTGGTCTCAACGTGCACAACCGGTCGACCCCGTTTGCACCTGCTTCAGCCCTTAACAGCTGGCGGTTTGTCCGTGCAAACCCCATGTTGCACACGCGCAACTGTTTGCCCTTAGTTGCCCTCGGTTAACTGTGCACATCGTGTATTTCACTCCTCTACACTCGTGCCGAGTTTTCAGAAATATCAATAGTATTGGCCGTATTGCTAATGCCGGTATTCAGTCATGCAAATGGTATTGCTCATGCCAGTATTCAGGCATGCAAATTTTATTGCCACTGCCTGTAATTTAGATTTGAAAATTGTATTACTGTGCCAGTACGGTATTCAGAAATCTCAACGGTATTACCCGTGCTGGAAATTTAGAAGTCTCAATGGGTTGGCTGCTCGTCAATTGTGAGTGCCTCTGTGTGTACCCTGCCAAGTGCCAGCACTTGGTGAGAGCAGCCTGCATGCAGCCTGCATGCTGTATCATCAGCGATATGCTGGCGACGTTGCAGTAGTGCCTCTATCGTCCAGAGAGCTGAGTGGCTCCTGCCGTGGAGGGGGGGTGAGGCTGGAAGTGCGTGGGGTGGGGTTGGCCCCCCACGCCCCAGCCACTGTCGCCACTGTCCACCTGCTCAGTGTTGGAGTGATCCGGGGTGGGGTAGAGGGTGGCAGGGTGACTGCACAGTCGCGTTATCAGCCCACGCTTAGCCGTGGCTTCAGTGGTTGTAAGGCGCAGCACACAGGGGCTACCCGTCCATCAGAAGAAGGCAGGCAAACTGCTGAATGTGCACGAAAAACGCCACTTGGTGAACTTTTCCAGAAAATCTGGGAAGACTGACAAAGTCATCAATCTTTTGGTAAGGATATTGTACTTACAGTATGTTGTCTGTTCAATTTAAAGAGATCTATAATATAGACAGCGATTTTATTAGTGTATCTTTTACTACGTATCAATGAGAGGCAGTGTTATTGTTAAAATCTGTTGCAATAATGTAGAACAATTTATGAGTTGTGCTACAGTGTGCAGTGTTTCATAAGCATATATGGATATATCTCTAAGATGTTAATTTTAACATAGTGCAGCATGATGTATGTTCAGTACCATAACCTCATGGGAGCATGTGGTTTAGTTTATTATTAGGACAAAATAAATGTAACCATGCTTTTAAAAGTAGGCTGCTTATCAATATTTCTTTGATTCATCATATGGAAAGTATACCAAACTACTCTGATGTATTGTACCATATGTGAAAATCCATGCTCCATGTGTGGGCAATAGACGCATTTTAGTCAATGTCTTTCTACATAATTAGAGCATTTTACAAATTTCCTATAAATTGCGGAGCACATGTCAACATTGCAATTTGAACGTCCATGAAACAAACCCATTTCATAGAAAAGTTAGCATTCACTTTACATCTCACGGTCACCACAATTTAGGTAGAACATGTGTAATCCCACTCATCACGAATATAGAGTCGACTTTTGACCCACAGACAGTCATTTTGCCCCAACCCTCTGTGTCACGTCCTTTCCCTAAGCCAGTGGTTGCGGCTGGAGTTATAATTTCACATATGGAGGCATGCTGTATATATGTTTGAAATCACAGTAACTTGGTGTCCATGCAGCTAACCAAACATACAGCCATTCTCAAACCTTCGTTAAATCCCTCCAGACAAATGGTTTACTGCTTTCTTCCAACTATGGCTGTACTGGGGTTGTATTATGTTACAAGTGTTTATTACCGGCATGGACAGCAGAACACTATTTAAAGGACTATATTTACACCGGGCCACATGCTTCCGGCTCTAGACTCATGTGTTAGAGAATGCTGCGTTGAATTAAATTTCTCGACCTCGGTGCACCGCAGTGAGCCAGGCTATGACTGTGTATTTATGTTGACCAGGCATCGGCTACACCTGCCACCACTGATTTTGATAATTGCTCTTTCATTGAGGTTAACAGAACATTGTGTGGGATGACGGGCATTTATACAGCAACGTAAAATGTATAGGTGGCCTGCAAAATCGCTATTATCACAGTTTTTAATGAAAATTCCTCGTCACTTTGAAGTATTATTGTGCAAACACTATTACATTTGCAATGTTAACAACATTTCAAGCACATTTAGTTTAAGTATATCATTATTATTATTATTCTTTGGGTCTTTCGGTAAAGTCACGTAGATAGGTTGAAAGAAAATAACAAAAAACTACGACATTTTGATCACTGCTAATTTTATTGCATTTTAGATTAAACAAAAGCTAACAAAGACGATCAAACGCGATGATCTTATAGAAACTAGCCAGAATTATACAAACAAAACCACAACACATTTATTTTCGGCGTGACACTCGGTGAATTATTACATTGCAGGGTCACGATAGATGTAGCGGGGAGGCCTTCATCCAGCAGTGGATTGACCACAGCTAATGATAATGACACCGATTGACAGTGTTCCTGTTTGTACTTGCAAATATGGCTGAACGATTTGGGGAAAATATCTAATTGCAATTTTTCTGACATTGCGATTTGATTTGCGATTAAAAATGTTTATGTCAAGCTTCAGTTCAATATTCACTGTGTAATAGATTTAAAACATGTGATGGAGCATTACCACATGATACCATCAAAATATGAACTGCTCTATATATTCCAATGCAGGGATGAGAACTTAAACGACATGAATTGCTTCCAGCATGTATTTATTAAAATGTTTTAATTGAAATAGAACAATCAAACATAGGACAATCGTTAAGTTAAATAAAGAAAGTTATAACAATAAAAAAATAAAACAATTCCAATAAGAAAGTAATAGGACTTTTCAAATCGTAAAAAATCGCAGCCTTTTGCGATTTGCTAATCGCATTGTTTCAAATTGCGATTTGAAATCGATTAATCGTTCAGCCCTACTTGCAAACAGCGCGTGTTGTCACTACTTTTCGCAGGAGAGCATTTCAGCCGTGCACCATGGTGCGACCCCTGTTTCGCCTCACCCTCCAGTTGTCAAGCCTCGTGGTGTGCCTCTGTCAGTCAGAGCAGCACGATTCCTCACAAGGTTAGTGGAATAAAAACAAATAGATTGACTGCTTGTAAATAAATGCGTACATTTGCCGACTACTTATATATCACTCCATGCAGGAGGTTGCAGACTATTATTTACCAGCACAGTTTGCCTCTGCATATTATACAAATGTGCCTATCTTGTTAGGCTTACGAGGCATGATTCTGAGTAATAAATTATGTTTGGTGACTCATCTCATCATCTTATCTGCATGATTTATAATGCAAATCAATAATCCAACAGCGAGTGAAGAGCTGATGTATTATGAAAAGCTATATTCTGAACCTTATGCATTCAAATTTGTTTCATGGTAGATAGATTTTTACCTTTTTATCCGGAAATATGTACAGTATTTGTAAGAACAGTGTTTAATTACAATGATAGTATACTCACAGTACTGATACTAATTGTACATTCATTGCACATCGGGTACAGTACATGTAATGTGCCATCCTTTGTTATCAAAACACATTCCTGGACATTTTAAAATACTGTGCCTGTGGAAATAACGAGTGAGCTTTTATATTCTGCCTGCCAAATAGGAATCATGCTATTTATCCTCGTGTATTGCAGGCTCTGTTCGAAAACAGAAACAAATGCAACAAAGACAAAACAAAGACCCCCGTATAGCCTTAACATACTGTTGGGGCAAGTGCTGTCAGCGAGCACCTATGAAGGCAGGAACGGGACGCGAAGGGGGGGGGTGGCCAGCACCACGCCCGACCGCCTTTGTATCCCCAATGCCGATATTTACACACCGTAATGGACACTCATTTTAGGCCGAGTAGACCTAGGGGAGGCCCAGGACCGGTTAAGATAATTGTGACCGGTGTTGGCACGTGAGCGGGAATCGAACCCAGGACGCCAAGTTCGAAGCTGCGCCACCGCTCCCACTGCGCGCACATGCACACAAGCATGTCCATTGTCGTTGCTGTGGCTTGGCCCTCTTGTGCCAAGAGCAACTCATGCCATCACTTCGCTGTCCCGATAGCTAGACACAGCTATGTTTATTAATAGTGCATAGTGCATACCTGCATTAGACGGAACGCGCCTAATCTCGTCATATCTCAGAAGCTAGCAAAGTTGAGCTTGCATCGTGCTTGTATGGGCGACCACCTTGCATAACAGGAGTTATAGTCTGCAGGGATATGTGGTGAGCAGCCGAAGGTAGTGCAAAGAAAACACATCTATTGTTGATCAGTACTTCAGTGATCCCAAATCTGTGCTCCCTGCCTTCAAGAACCCGCATTGACCAGCGTGGTGAAGCATGGATGCCCTCATCCAGCGATGGATAAACAAAGGGCTGTACATTTATGTAAGTGTGCACTGACGTACCTATGCATGTGTCACTCCGTGTTGTCCCTGTGCCCATTGTGTACGCGTACAATAGAGCAAATTTCCATTACTGGGGAGGCGTGCTGCTTGCCGTGGCTCCCGCCGCCACCTCCACCTGTCAAGCCGCCCACCTTCATGCGCAGGCACACTGCCCAGGTGAGGAATGCCTTTATCCACAGCAAGTCGCTAATTCCTGTGTTCACACACCTAGCTCAACTTTACATTTGCTAGCAACCTACCATTTGGTAACCTTTGACTATTTTTTAACCACCCACATTTCAGTGACCCAGTGGAATTCATTGGCCAGGCTTCAAGTACATTACACTGTAAATAGTTTGGCTGAATCCCAAAGAGTGCAACTAGACTATGATATACACGTGTAAACTTACACCTCCATGCACACGCTCTCCCACACGTGCCCGCGCAACCGCCCAGGAGGAGAGCAGCAAGAAGCCAGTGCCCGGAGGATCCAATGGTACATCCTGTAGCTGTGCTCCAGGTACTCCTGGTCCACCCGGTCCCCCGGGCCCACAGGTGCGGCTGTTACAACACACACACAATGATAGCTTGATAGCGCATGTGGATTCACACTCCTACAATCCAGAAACTTGGTGGAGCACACTTGCAAAATAGACTATCCTTTGTCTCTTTGAGTTCTCACCTGTTAAATGAAACAAACTGAACTAAAACACTGATACTGTGCACATGAGACATCCACCTCAAAGAACCACGTGGTGATTATTTTGCAATCTATGCAGCAGTAACGCAATGCAAGAGGTTGCAATACAGTATGGATTTATAAACGTGACCGCAGGTTGAGTCTGAAGGTACCGCATATTGGTCACCCATGTGTGGAGTCTGAGTCTTCTTCCCTTCCATGTGTAATGCGGGCGTAAACGGCTTCGCGGATATGACGTCATGGGGGGAGGAGTTAGGTCACGTGAGAGAGAGGGGTGAGGTCTTAAGGGAGAGATACCGGAAGAGACGGGAGAGTGTGGGAGACAGAGTTAGAGTGAGGCCACGCAGGGCGGAGGTCGAGGAGTGGCGAGATCGCCACACACACGGGGGAATAAGACTTGGCACCGTCGGCCAGCGGTGACTAAGCGTGGAGGAACGACGGGCAGCGGTGGAGCTGCAGTGAGGGCAGCGGTGGAGCTGCAGTGAGGGCAGCCGGAGGACTGCACAGGGGATCTGCAGCGGAGCTGCAGAGGTGTGGAGGCTACGGGAGTGAGGGCAGCTATGGAGCTGCCAAGGGAAGAGCTCTGAGCGAGGGCCGTGTGGGAAAAGTGTAAGAACCCGAATAAAGGACAACGGAGACAGAACCAGGATCGAGTCCCTTATTACACATGTGTGGGTTTTCTCTGGGCACAACAGATTATTTCCTGCACACAAAAATAGCTCAAAGGAAGTGGCCAAATATCCCAAACAGGGTCCTCCTAAAAAGAGATGTACACCCAGTGAGGTGTTACAGCATGAATAAAGTATATTTAGTTGTTTTTACACAAATCCAAATGCACTTTATCCAATAACACTCAAGTGTTGTCATGTTACTCATTATATAAAATGCATGTAGAGATATAATCGGGGCGGTGTAGTGGCACAGTTGTCAGCGCACTGTACTATGAATCTGGAGGCTTCAGATTGTTTTCTGCCCACGGCTAACATCAATAATAATCTGACCCCGTCCTGGGGCCTCTTTTCATCAACCCACATTGACCAGTGTGGTCAAGTATGGTGCTTGCCAAGCTGCATTGGCTTTCGGTTGCCGAACGAATACATTATAAGGTCGCACTCATTACACAGAAAGTGCTTTTCACAAATGAACCACAATACATTGGTGATCTCGTCAAGGAACATAAACCATCATGCAAACTCTGGTCATCCTTGCAGCGGCTTTTGGCGAGCCATCGAACAAAGACGGTCACTGCATCACGCACTTTCAGATGCGCTTTTGAGGCCGTCTGGAATGCTCTTCCTTCTATTAGGAAGCGACTGGAACTATGCACTTTTACATCTAGATTGAAAACTAATCTCTTTAGAACTGCTTTTTATGTTTAGTTTGTTGTCCTTCCTCCATACCTTTGATTAGTGCGGTTGACTACGTACAGTGTGAAGGTAGTTCAACTTACATACACACATACAAATGACACCTATAACGCGTCTGTTGCCCACAAAGCATGTGGAAGTTATATACATCTTTATTGGTTTACGATATTGTATTGCTATGATTTTGTAGGGCCCACCAGGGTTGGGGACTACAGGCTCTGTTGGATCAAAGGGAGACAAGGTAATGAACTCTTGTGTACTGTACTCATTCAAACCCGGAGCATTTGAGTCTGTAGGTTTTCGAATTCTGTTCTGCTGCTCTAGAATCCAAAATTTTCAGCTAAAGTGAGAGGTGAAAGTGCAAAGTGTGATTACGGAGGTAAACAATCTAAACTATGTTTTTACCTGAGCTAGAATACACTTTAATAAAGTGCTGAGGTAAGTTGACAAGAGTAAATAGTTATTTATGACTGAAAAAACATACCTGATGTGTATACTTAACATCATTATTTAGTTCACTTAAACAAAGCAAACGTTTTTATATTGGAACATATATTAGAGAAATGAGACAAGAGAGCAGACAGACAATCGTATCAATGCTCCCATGTTTTATATGGCAACAGACAATGGGAAATATTTGTAAGGTATTTTATTGCTATTTTTTTACATTGGTCACTTGGGTGTTGTCTTTTGTCAGGGTCAGCCAGGCAAACGAGGACGGCAGGTAGGACAGACGCCTTTACATTTTCATGTTTATAATTTTACGTGTGTATTTTCCCATTGCTGTTGGATCTAACAACTGGTGTCGTGTGTGCATTAAAAGGGGCAGCCAGGTGCAGATGGATTTCAAGGTTTACAGGGCTCTCCGGGAGAAACGGGCCCACCAGGACCAAGAGGACCTGAGGTTAGAATGTATAACCCAATGTTCTCTTTCACAGCTGGGCAAAAGTATCGCTCAAAAAAGTAATTTCTTGCTCAAATGAGCATTGAGGCAATGCTAATCTCCTGTTTACATCCCAGATCCAGTGGTGGAAGTTCCAAGTTTGTATGGCGGGGGCGAGTCTATCTATAGAACGACTGTTGACTTATCTAACACAGTGGTACTCATTCTAATGACCCTGGAGGGATGATGGGCCGACTCAACCCCCAAATCGGATATGAACTTGCTACCTTTCGATTCCAAGCCTTTCACTCTACTGCTGAGAAGTGTTTGGATAGAAAGAATCACCACCACTTGAAAATGTAATAGATTTCAAGAGAGTAAGATTGATTTCCAGTTCATTGTTTAAGCTCAACTGGGAGTTGTCTTTGAACAGGTTGGAGGATAATTGTTATTGAATTAATAAAGGCTGAATAAATGTGATGTGATTTCACCAATTACAGGGTAACAAGGGCGATGCTGGGCTTCTGGGGATGCCAGGCGCTCAGGGTCCTCAGGGTCTAAAGGTTAGATAGCAGCTCGGCTTTATTCACTGCTTGATGTCTGGCTTTTGAAAAAGTAGCCCAAATGTAAATTCTGCATGAATAAAATAATCAATCTCTTTCCCCTCGCTTTATGCGGGTTCAGTCAGTGCTTTTTCGCGTATATGTGGCTAACCCATTTCTACCCAAAATACTCTATATGCGGTTAGAATTTACTAATATCCGGCTATGCGGCTGGACGTGGGACAACATTGTTTGTGTACTGCATCCGTGGTATACTCGGCAGACATCTACTACCACATTAAGTGAGGGAAACCTGTACACACTGTGAACATGTGACATGTGCGGTGTGATTAGAATGTGGCTCGGACATCCTTCTAAGAGTCTGAATCCTGAAACCCATGCCCTATGGGAACCCCTCTGTAATAATATAAGAAATTAAGGTTGTATTACATTAGAAGAAACACTGACAGTAATCATGATGTATTATTTCATTACAGGGAGAGCCGGGGCTTAAAGGAGATACGGTGATGGAATGCATATCCCTGGCACCACTTTAAATGTTATTACAGCTAATGAACACAACGTTCAGTAAAACTTTGTAGTTATAATTCATGTTGTTTAATTGTGTTTCCGAAATAATTTTCAATCTCTAGAGTCTCGTTAATAGTCTGTCAATGTTTGTTCCATTCCTCAGGGTGCTGGGGAAAAAGGGAATCATGGGATTCAGGGAGAAAAGGTAATATATTTTTGGAACACATTTATTTTGCATTACAGAGACCTTGGTGTGTGAGAGCTTGGGTGACTGTAAATTTCCACTGAGTCAAATGCCTTTTTATACTCTACAATGGCTAGGCATAATGGTATATGATATTCATCAGTCTTGGTCTAAATTTGCAATAATAGTCGTGAACAATGTATATGTTTGACAGGAGGCTAATGGGTCTGCAATTCTTAAAGTCAAATTTCTCTCCAGTTTTAAATAGAAGATTGATTGAGGCAGTAAGAGGCACAAAGGGGAACATGGATCAGAGAATGCAAATTAGAGACATTGTCGTGGCTGTTGACTTGAGACTGCCGCGGGAGTCGCAGCTAAAGGAGGATATCTACTGCAGAGGTGGAGATGGTTCAGCTGATGTGCAGGAGTTTGATGGATTGTTGTATCACGAGACCAAGAGGGATGGCGACAACTTTGGGAGGCCATCTAACAGCGGACATAGTATTACTGATCGTGATTATATGAGAGAATAAATATATTATCATATAATGCCGTTTTGAAAAGCATATCTCTTTGGTCTTCCCGTGCAGGGAAGCACAGGGGTGCATGGGATGATTGGACCGAAGGTAACGCATTCTATTCCATTAACAATAATGTATTTTATATTTGCTCAGTCTTAACACGCAGTAGCATTCCTACTTATTTCTGGATTATTTTTAGTCGAGTAATTTGCTTTGTGTTGGATTAAACTGGAATACCTGAAGACAATCAATGCACACAAGGGGATAACACTCCTAAATTTGTTCACACAGTCACGAACCTACTTGCTCTGCTGCCCTGCACAGGCTATTTTGTAGGCCCACTGGCAAGTGGCTCACACGTGGTAATCTTTGCATTTTTCAAGGGTTCTGGGCCATGGAAATGGGCCAGCATGCCTGGCTGGAACGTTTCCACAGTCATGCCTGGCCATGTTGATGTTTGTCCACGTGTTGTAGGGCGATGGGGGGCCCAAGGGGGACGATGGACCTCCAGGACGAAGGGGTCCCATGGGCAAACCTGGGAAGCGTGGCAAACACGTAAGCATTATTATCGCAACAGGATGTATATATACCTTGTTTCTAAACTGGGTGATGTAATATATGATGTGCAATGCTCCCCTCGGCCTCATCAAAACTTGTCCTACATATATATAAACTGTTACATAACAGGAATCTTCTCACTTTATTTAAATCAGACTCATTTAGCAGCTCATTATTAATGGCTTGGTAGGGCACACTGCTGTAAAATGCAATTAGAAAGGTTTTTGAAATGTAATGTAAAAAATTGCATGCAAAATAACGTTTAAAAATTATGCTTTTCCACAACCCCTTTGTCTCAAGGCAGGCTAAATTATTGTTCAAATGAGCATTGGGCAGGGTTGATAGTGACCAGACGCCAGTGGTGGAATTTAAAAGTTACTATGTGATGGAAGTCAATCTGTCCATTGTGTCTGTGCTCATGGACCACGCTATGTGACCTCCGCCCAGAGTTAATCATTGTGTTGTTCTGCAGGGCTCCAAGGGAGACTTGGGCCCACGTGGGCCCCCAGGAAACCAAGGGTCCCCAGGCCCTCCCGGCATCTCTGGCCCCTTAATGAAGGCAGATGGTATGTGTGTGAACGGGTGAATGTGTTCATGTGCTATAGCCGCTAGACTTAATTCCGCCGTTTGGCATGCTCTTTATCATGTTTCTAAAATTATTGTTCAAACTGATCAGATTATTAGTAATTTGCATATCGATTGGTTTCACACTATGTGAAGTATTATGATTTGCAGTAAATATGAATTGATCAGGTTTGTGTTGAGCTTATACAATATTGATAAACAATTGAAGATGCATAAAGCTTTGTTTCAGTTGGGGACTAAAACACAGTGGCTGGAAGAAAAACATGTTCACGGACTGAACTCCCATGAGAGAATTTGATTAAACGAGGAAAAATATCAATAGCACTTAGTCGAATGAATGGTGGTTTGCATCAGACCAGCAAATGAAAATGGGCAAGCCCTTTGATGAAGAGCGCCATGCATAATCGAAGTCAACTCAGCTGTGTGACTCATCCAGTCAGGATATGCTGCATTACTGAACGCTCTTGTTAGCTTATGGAAAGGCAATATTTCATTTTGGCCACATTTTATGTGTTAAAAGCATGTCAATAGAAATATATCTCTTCATTAAAGATATACAACTTTATAAAATGTATGGTGTGATGCCCAAATAATGGAAGTTACTAAAGCAAGCTTCATATTTTCCAAATTTTAATATTATATTGTGTTTAGTTTTATGATTATAACAGCATTTAATCAGTACACATTTTCTCTCTAATAATTGTTGAGTTGGTAAATGTGGTTCCAGAAAAAATACTGTGCACATTTAAAACACAAGTTTTGGAGCCAATTAATGTGTCGTTGTGTAAATAAAGACTTATTACAAATAGCCAGGCAGATGGTGAATCGGAAAAAAATATTACAAAATTCCCTTCCCATGGGCATCGAAGTGAAATGTCCTAGCTTGCCAACAGAATGCAGTACAGAAAAGTGTAGACTGATATAATATGTCCCTTCTGTATGGGATAGAGTGTTGCCCCCTCACGAGAGTGTGCTTTCTACAGGTGTTCCGGTTTCCTCGCGAATTTATAAACTCTCACTACTTAGCTGAAAATGTATTAATATATAGAGAACTGCAAAGCACTTGTTGGCTCCATCTCAACGCCTGACAGCCCTCCAGCTTATATGTGGTTCCTCAAATAAGCAACGCTATATGAAACTAATCAATCGTTTTTGTTCGATCATTGTATGGTTAAAAACTCAAAACATGCATTTTTAGTGCATACCATTTATAGCTGAAATGTTACTTGTGCAGAGTTTCCCCCCTTTTCTTATAGGTGTTTGTGTGCGACTGCAGGTGATCAGATGCACGGAAGAAAGGGAGAGCGAGGGCCTCAAGGACAGCCTGGACCACCAGGAAAGTGCCTGTGTCCTCATCTGAACCCCAAGACTCAAAATCCAATAGTTCAATCAGGTGTACAACCCTTTCCTACATTACCAACTGTAAGTGACTCTGGAAGTAAAATTCACTCATTCACATGTTTTTAAGATTATTTAAATTCACCATCAAATTGTATTTACCATGAGCTACCACAAGAATGCATGCATTGGTGATTTTACATGCAAGAGTGTAAAGGTCCACTGTATGCGCACATTTTGAGGGTTTGCTCCTGTGAACCTGTACACGTTGTGCTTTGTAGGTGTATGTAGTAAAAGATCAAGAGGAGCTGGATAAATTTAATGTACCAAGTACAATTGTCTTTCGCCGGGACATTCGCTCACTTTTCTTCAAGGAACCAACAGGCTGGGTGCCTATCCAGGTATGACTGTTACATAACTGAACATGACACACTTAAGGTCTCTTAACATCAGCAGATTGCATTGTCTGTTTAAATATATTGCTACATTGGGTTGGGAGCTATACATAAATTATCATCATTTGAAATGTTAATATTTGGATCACAGCCAGAAATACTTGCTCATTGCACAACAATTAAACAAGCATATTAATAAGTATATATTTTTTATTATCAAAACTAGCTGGCTCCTCCACATTTCACGGGCTACTGTGGAGATGGGACAGTGCAGGAAGAAAATGGAGAAGAATGCGATGATGGAAATGATGTCAGCTCTGACACCTGCATAGGTGGGTCCACCGCTTGTTGTTGGAAAGCATACTGTTTGTGCAAAAACGAGCCCAGAATTGTTGTTTAAGCCTGTCACAAGACCTCTTTAAATGTGTCAGGCTGCAAGAAGTCATTCTGTGGCGATGGCCACCAGCAAGAAGGAGAGGAGGAGTGTGACAAAGAGGACTTTGGCTTCCACACCTGCGGGACTTATCTTCCTGGGTAAGGCCTTGCTGTCCTGCATTACGAATGGTATTCTTTGAAGTTAAGAAATACTGTTTGGATTAATGAAAAATATTGCACAAACATGCTTAATTATTTCTGGAATGCATATGTTAAAAAGTCACATCCTAAACATGAGACATGAAGATGGGGTGGCTGTCATCTTGATTAGTTGCCCTGAAAGTGGCAGTAATTGCACATTCCCTTTGAGGGGACCAGTATTTTTATGGAAGAGCCACTGTTAACTTCCCACAAAGTGGTAATAATTTTTTGACCCCAGACGGATGATGGGTCGTTGACCCCTCATCGGGATTTGAACTTGTAACCTTCTGAATGTGCGTTGAGTGTTCTGCCACAGTGCCACCTGTCCAGATGTGAAATGTCATAAGATTAAATACATGTACATTGATATTGCTTTCATCGTGTAGTGTTAAAGTATGTTTTTTTGCATACAATATGTTTTACACCATTCTTATTTGTTTTTGTTTCACGTCACTTTTCTCCCCAGATCCTATGGACAATTAAGATGTACCATTTACTGTCGCATAGACTCAACCAACTGCCGCTTCTTCACGTGATGACAGTTTTAATCAACAAAAGCGTCATTATTATATGTGTCAGTACATGGTGCTGTGGGCCAAAAAAATTCGAATAAGTAATTCGTCATTTTTAAGTGCATGTCAAATGCAAGTCTGGAATACTACACTTCCTGCGAAGGTGAATAGAGTAATGCCGTTTATTTATCTGCGTATGCTACACGGGCTCTCATTCACTCGGGAAAAAAAGTACTTAATCCGATTTACTAAAATTGTAAATGTGCATTCATGTCTGTATTATTCTGCGTTACATGACTTTCAAGGATGAGATCGTGTGAAACAGTTTTCTCATAAAAGGTGTAAAGTGATTCTCCACATATGACTTGAAAAAAGAAACGTACATTACATGTTTACAAAGAACAAACCTAAATTCCACCATACACTCTGGCTTTAATCAACATATCAGACTATCCATTGCACTATATTCGTTAAGCATTCTGTTAATTTTCTGTGTCCAATTGTGACCAATCCCTGGCACAATTCAACCGAGATGGACAAAATAAGGTCATACTATCTTAATTATCTCCAGCAACAGTGTCCATTAAACTCTAACGCGGAAAACATGAATAATCATGTTTAATAAGTGATACCTTTGAAAGCGAAAGATGTATTTATTTTAAAAAATGATGATGATAAACGAAGATGTACAGTGAGGGAAAAAAGTATTTGATCCCCTGCTGATTTTGTATGTTTGCCCACTGACAAATAAATTATCAGTCTATAATTTTAATGGTAGGTTTATTTGAACGGTGAGAGACAGAATAAAAAAAAATTCAGAAAAACGCATGTCAAAAATGTTATAAATTGATTGGCATTTTAATGAGGGAAATAAGTATTTGACCCCCTCTCAATCAGAAAGATTTCTGGCTCCCAGGTGTCTTTTATACAGGTAACGAGCCGAGATTGGGAGCACACTCTTAAAGGGAGTGCTCCTAATCTCAGCTTGTTACCTGTATAAAAGACACCTGTTCACAGAAGCAATAAATCAATCAGATTCCAAACTCTCCACCATGGCCAAGACCAAAGAGCTCTCCAAGGATGTCAGGGACACGATTGTAGACCTATAACATAGCTGGAATGGGCTACAAGACCATCTCCAAGCAGCTTGGTGAGAAGGTGACAACAGTTGGTGTGATTATTCGCAAATGGAAGAAACACAAAAGAACTGTCAATCTCCCTCGGCCTGGGGTTCCATGCAAGATCTCACCTCGTGGAGTTGCAATGATCATGAGAACGGTGAGGAATCAGCCCAGAACTACACAGGAGGATCTTGTCAATGATCTCAAGGCAGCTGGGACCATAGTCACCAAGAAAACAGTTGGTAACACACTACGCCGTGAAGGACTGAAATCCTGCAGCGCCCGCAAGGTCCCCCTGCTCAATAAAGCACATATACATGCCCGTCTGAAGTTTGCCAATGAATATCTGAATGATTTAGAGGACAACTGGGTGAAAGTGTTGTGGTCAGATGAGACCAAAATGGAGCTCTTTGGAATCAACTCAACTCGCCGTGTTTGGAGGAGGAGGAATGCTGCCTATGACCCCAAGAACACCATCCCCACTGTCAAACATGGAGGTGGAAACATTATGCTTTGGGGGTGTTTTTCTGCTAAGGGGACAGGACAACTTCACCGCATCAAAGGGACGATGGATGGGGCCATGTACCGTCAAATCTTGGGTGAGAACCTCCTTCCCTCAGCCAGGGCATTGAACATGGGTCGTGGATGGGTATTCCAGCATGACAATGACCCAAAATACACGGCCAAGGCAACAAAGGAGTGGCTCAAGAAGAAGCACATTAAGCTCCTGGAGTGGCCTAGCCAGTTTCCAGACCTTAATCCCATAGAAAATCTGTGGAGGGAGCTGAAGGTTCGAGTTGCCAAACGTCAGCCTCGAAACCTTAATGACTTGGAGAAGATCTGCAAAGAGGAGTGGGACAAAATCCCTCCTGAGATGTGTGCAAACCTGGTGGCCAACTACAAGAGACGTCTGACCTCTGTAATTGCCAACAAGGGTTTTGCTACCAAATACTAAGTCGTATTTTGCAGAGGGGTCAAATACTTATTTCCCTCATTAAAATGCAAATCGATTTATAACATTTTTGACATGCGTTTTTCTGGATTTTGTTGTTGTTATTCTGTCTCTCACTGTTCAAATAAACCTACCATTAAAATTATAGACTGATCATTTCTTTGTCAGTGGGCAAACGTACAAAATCAGCAGTGGATCAAATACTTTTTTCCCTCACTGTAGCTAACATTGTAAACATAGCATGATTGATCTGCAGTGTGTCACTTTCAAGTATTTAATTGTACTCAATAGAGTATGGGTGTTAGTGCTTGTAGGAACGTGATGTAATTACAAATGTAAATTGTATGTTTTTACTGTATTATAATGGCAAAATGTGTCGTTTAATTATACAGTACGAGAACAGTAATGCCGTTTTTCATTTCTCTAATTAAAAATAGCTCCATAAAATACTTGTTACGGGTATATTCATTTTTCAGTATTTTCTTGGTTGTTCATTGTGCAATTATACATTTTACATGTACACAAATACTGTGCACGTTTCCCAATTCATATTGCCCCTGTATGTGAGCTAATCTTGCGTGCAGAAGCAAGATTGATTGAGATGGAGTGTGGCATTGCAAGGCTGGGAGGGATGGCAACAATGAGGGAAGCCCTTGAGCCAGCAGTGGATTGATCATGGATGTTGATGATTATTTATCCAAAGCAATGTATGTGCCCGTTATGTTAAAAACGCACTACTAACAACTGTGATATCTAGCTTAACACATTCAGAAGAATTAATGTGAATCTGTACTTCACGTAAATGCTATTGCAACATGTGCATTGAAAGCACTCTGAGCACAAATTAGAACTAGAAAATCGGATTATTATTTTGAGCTCATTATAAATGTCTTAGCTATTTCACCACAGAAAAAATTCATTGAAGATAAAATTTTATTTTGCTTGTGTAAAATGATGCAATATGAAACGTTATGAACTTTAATAATGTAATGCATCACAAGTGAACCACTTTTATAAATGTGTCATGACATTTGCTCTATTTTAAAAGTATATATTTAAAATGTATACATTTCATAACTTTGTTTCCATCTAATGTAATCATGTCTAAAATACATACATTACCTTGGTCATGCTGAGTAAAATCATTTGCTGCACAACTGCAGTGTATATTTGTGTTATGCTGTGCATTTTTACATTGCGAGGTAAAACTGCTGTATCAGTGGGAAGGGCCTAGAGCTGACAGGTGAAATATTAATATGGACACTGAGGCAAGGCTATAAAAGCTATGACTAATGTGAGGTCCTTATTGATGATGCTCTTTTCCTTTTTTTTCTGTTGCTGATCCCATTAGATGATTGCTGCTCTTGAATCGACGCACTTGCAATGCTTTAAAAAAAAAACATTTTTTTTTATTTGTTGCAGTGCTCTGACTCCCAACAGTAGAATAGGCTTGGACATTTTTCACCATGCACCAGCTGAATAAAATGCTTCTTTATCTAGGTCATGTATGGTGAACTTGTTTTGCATCGTACGTAGCCAACCATGCTAATTGGACGTGCCGGGGATGGACACCAAACTAAACACAAAATCAGTTTTAAAGAAATCAGTTTTCAATTTAGATTTAAAAGTGCATAGCTGCAGTGGCTTCTTAATATCGGAAGGAATTGCGTTCCAGGCGGCCGCAGTCAACTAATTGTAATCCTGCAGCTTTAACATGGCACCGTGAATTTGCTGGGGATTTTAAAGTAAAAGCACAACATTATCTTTTTTTAAAAATTGTAAACTATTTGAAAACAAAAACATGTTCATGCACAATCATGAATTCAAAGTGCAGTACATTAATGCAGAGATTCTGCTGATACTGTATGCACAATAACGATGATACACGTACAAAATTCGTTTTTTTTATGTAAGCGTTTAATTTAGCTTTACACAAAATAAAAATACTGTACACGGATATAATTACTGATGATCAATAGCTCTCGGGGCCAAGAAAGCCATAGCAAATGACATACAAGAGACGAATTGCTGATCTCTCGGTTTGGTGTAAGTAGCAAAGCAACTATATCATTCGGGTTGCGTTAACATAAATTTAATTTAAAAAGCGATGCTCATGGGAGATGGGATGTTTTTTTTGCCACTACGGCTGTTGGGTGATTCACTCCGTTGAACGTAACAGAGAGTAAGCACCACCCTGCCAAAGGCCGCACACGTGCGAGCTGACGGATACGTTCAATGGTTACGTTTCCATGGAAATGGCACCAGCTGGTTCCTTCCCGTGAAACCCGAACCTTGGCTCTCTATGCATTATGTGTGAAATTCACCGTCTACAAGTTCACTTGCTCGTAATACCACACATACCTGCTTTGAAGATATACTATTCACCATTTTTTTTTAACAATGCATATGAACATGGCATGTGGTTGGTGGATTATTTTTTTCACATTGTTCAGGGGCTGTCCCCCCCCCGCCACGTGGGATGATGGCAAGAGTACGAGTAAGCATTTGTATTTTCAGCAAGTAAACAGGGATGGATATATGTAAATAAAACCGTGGCCAAAATTGTGTGGGGGTGCATTCTTAGCAACATAAACTTCCAGTTACATAAACAATTCAGTATTTTCACGATGAAAGATTTTTACAAATGGTAATTCTACCTAATCTGATTGAAGGAAATGTTACCCTTCTCCACAGAGATTATCTTGTTTAGATGTGATAAATTACTTTATATTTCTAGCAACAATGACTGCCTTAAAAGTTGGAAAATAAGGGATATCATACAGGTAGGAACAACAGGTTCCACACTGCCCACCAGGGATTATTTGTCTGTCGTGCACGAATGCGCTGTCCAAGTTCCTATCTGCCCACTCCGAAGGAACGTGTTGATTTTCTGTAACTTTACATGTTTATCTTCTTGGTTCTTTCGGTAAAGTCAGCGTCTGAAATTTAGACGCTGTCTCCCCGACAGACCTGGTCTTCACCTGACGACGGCTGCTTGCGTTGTGGCCGAAACGTCGTGAGAATTATTTTATTGTTTTATTTGTATTATTTTATTACTTCTCTTCTACGTGACTTTACCGAAAGAACCAAGAAGATGAATCCCTGCAGTCACGAAAGCTTTAAATCGAAATTTTACATGTTTATTATGGGTATAATTTTCACCTCTTAGCTTCCCCCACCCCCTCTCCTATAATTTTATGAATTGTCATAATTCAGGGTCGTGATTCCATCCAAAATCTTTTAGCGGTCTCTAGCGGCTACAATTATCATGTAAATCCATCAACAGCAACATACACTAAAGGAATCCAACAAAATTGATCCACATGTAGTGGAGTAACGCGCACTGGTTTTGCAAACTGCACGCATGTGTGAGCTGCGGATAGTGCAGTCGCGTCAGGGCACACAGGTGGGGAGAGAGAGCAACCAGAGAATGTTAACAAATTAAGATGCATGGCAGTGATTGGCTGGCTGCAAATGCAAACGCGGAATAGGCGCCAGGGTGGCAAGAGATTGAGGCAATAAGGGGGAAGCCACTTGCGAGAGGCGTCGGGATGACGCAGGCTTAATGAGGGCCATCTTGGGGGCACTTAATGAGGAGGGGGATAAATGTGGAACGTGTGAGGCAGAGAACGAGTTGGTTGGAGTGAAGACAAGAATGAACACAAGAGAAGTTGGGAACCCCGCTCTCCACACCTCGTCCTCTCCAGCGGTGATGGCTGATCCCCCGCTGGAAGCGAGGTTGGAGGTGTGAGGGTAGACAGGCTACCAGTAGAGAGGCTAGCGGAATCTAAGTGTGAGTGTGATCAGGCTAGCAGTAGAGAAGCTAGCGGAGTACATGGTGAGAGGCTAGCAGTCGAGAAGCTAGCGGAGTATATGGTGATAAGCTAGCAGAGGATATTGTGAGAGGCTAGCAGTGGAGAAGCTAGCAGAGTGCAACATAAAGGCTATCGGAACGAGAGCGAGCGAAGCGTGGCAGATGAGCAGTACAAATGGAAGAATTGCGAGGGAGATTCGTGGTGTAGAACGCGAGGAGTTTGTAAGAATAAAGTGACAGAAGAGAAAAGTTATATTGTGAAATAACAGCACTACACATACACACGCAACTCACATGTACCTTGAGCTTGTATTCATTTACACATGCCTGTGTAAATCCATTGCTACATCGAGGCCTCTACACGCCGTGTCAGTCAAGAGGGTTGTTGGACCATATTTTAACCACCATTTATATCAGTGGGTTGGAATCTAACTTAGTCTCCACCTTCATAGTGCTACGCACTGGACCCCCCCCAACACTCCCCATCACAAGCCTAGGAATTGATATTTATAAATGCAAAAGTGCATGATTACACCCATATTTTTTATACCCATTCTAAATGTGATGGAATAATCCCAGACACAACATACTATAGTGAATAATTAAGATTTTATATACAGTAATATACGGCATATTACACAAATCCATGGAATGTAAACTGTCATGTCTGCCTATCATGTTTTTTTACACCATATTTTATGCATTAATTCTCCGGTTTATCTACGACCCCAATCCATTATAGTAACATGGTTGACATTTGTAAATGTCTGTTGGGCTACAAATGCAATTACCGGAAGCTTACATTACGTAGTTGCTTTTCGTATCGATTGAGAAGGCATGCGTAAGTAATGAGCAGAGACTGTTGTCCAGCACTTTAAATTGGTCAAACATATTCGTTGGACTGCAGTTGTAAAACACGTGCTCTTTTTGATGGAAATACATTTTAAAAAGGCTCGTTACGATACAAATACAGTACTTAGTCTTTGTCAAAACACATTTTCTATGTATATTTTTGGAGTCGAATTACAGAGTACTAGAAAACCAAATAAAAAATTACGTTCAGAAATATTACAAATATGTATATTTTAATGCAATATTAAGTTATGCTGTTTCTTGATACCACATGCTGCAGATTTAATATGAAGACCTCAATCTCCATTTTGATAAGGAATGCAAACAAACATATGTGCTGCATAGCCGGAAAATCAGATAGCCATAAAGCTTTTGCGAATACAAAAAAAGTTAACTCCCATTGTATATCTTATTCAAGTCGTAGAATTAATCAATACTTGTATGTATTTATTTGACAGACAAGCTGCATATAAAGGCCTGAAAATACAGATGTTATCTTATATTACTGCAGTATTACTGTCTTTGTTTAGGAAATGTAGTCTTGTCTTTTCTATGGCAAGCACTAAGGTCAGTTATGTGTCTCAACACTTCAGTGCATGATCCAATTATGTTGAGTGGATAAGTAGAGTAATGTAGTTTTTAAGGGGTAAAACGTGAGCACTAAAATACTGCTGCATGGTATACTGGTCAGTGAATTGAGCATGAGGACGTTAAAAGCACAGCCATGCCATGTCGTTAGGGCGGCTATTCTATACTTGGAAGATTGGGAGGGGGTGTGAAAAATGGGTTTCAGCCGCCCAACAGGAAAGGGAAATAAAGTACAGTAATAGCGAATTGTTCAAATTGTTACTGCAAAATATATATGTATTAGGGGCCGTCCATAAATATAAATGACGTCACGCGATTTTGGACGATTTTTTACCCCCGCCCCCCATCGTCACATGGCGTCACAAATGTTTGACCCCCCCCCCCCAGGTGCGTGACTTCATTTATGGACGGCCCCTTACACATACATTTAATACATAGTAGATCTTTTATTAAAACATCTGCTGTATAGCACTATCCAAACGTATTATATTTCCAAACTTACAAACAGGATCCGTTTATCATAACATTTGTAATCAGCAGCCGAAGGCCTCCCCAAACCGTTACCAAATGTCTTATGGTTCAGCAGCATTAACAATCCATCTAGCTCCTGCACACGAGCTCATTTAATCACTCCATCTCTGAGGTGGATGTCATTGCGTTGGCTGCTACGAGCGAATTAGTCTCGACTACTTTCCGTCATTCCTTCTTGCAATGTGTTCTGACCACTCCTTAACAGGAATATATAACTTTGTGTGTTATAAAATCCACGTTTCTCTTGTAGTTGGCCACCAAGCATGCATCTACAGTGAGGGAAAAAAGTATTTGATCCCCTGCTGATTTTGTACGTTTGCCCACTGACAAATAAATGATCAGTTTATAATTTTAGTGGTAGGTTTATTTGAACAGTGATAGACAGAATAACAACAAAATCCAGAAAAACGCAAGTCAAAAATGTTATAAATTGATTTGCATTTTAATGAGGGAAATATGTATTTGACCCCCTCTCAATAAGAAAGATTTCTGGCTCCCAGGTGTCTTTTATACAGGTAACGAGCTGAGATTAGGAGCACACTTGTAAAGGGACTGCTCCTAATCTCAGCTTGTTACCTGTATAAAAGACACCTGTTAACAGAAGCAATAAATTAATCAGATTCCAAACTCTCCACCATGGCCAAGACCAAAGAGCTCTCCAAGGATGTCAGGGACAAGATTGTAGATCTACACAAGGCTGGAATGGGCTACAAGACCATCGCCAAGCAGCTTGGTGAGAAGGTGACAGCAGTTGGTGCGATTATTCGCAAATGGAAGAAACACAAAAGAACTGTCAATCTCCCTCAGCCTGGGGCTCCATGCAAGATCTCACCTCGTGGAGTTGCAATGTTCATGAGAACGGTGAGGAATCAGCCCAGAACTACACAGGAGGATCTTGTCAATGATCTCAAGGCAGCTGGGACCATAGTCACCAAGAAAACAGTTGGTAACACTACGCCGTGAAGGACTGAAATCCTGCAGCACCCGCAAGGTCCCCCTGCTCAAGAAAGCACATATACATGCCCGTCTGAAGTTTGCCAATGAACATCTGAATGATTCAGAGGACAACTGGATGAAAGTGTTGTGGTCAGATGAGACCAAAATGGAGCTCTTTGGCATCAACTCAACTCGCCGTGTTTGGAGGAGGAGGAATGCTGCCTATGACCCCAAGAACACCATCCCCACCGTCAAACATGGAGGTGGAAACATTATGCTTTGGGGGTGTTTTTCTGCTAAGGGGACAGGACAACTTCACCGCATCAAAGGGACGATGGATGGGGCCATGTACCGTCAAATCTTGGGTGAGAACCTCGTTCCCTCAGCCAGGGCATTGAACATGGGTCGTGGATGGGTATTCCAGCATGACAATTACCCAAAACACACGGCCAAGGCAACAAAGGAGTGGCTCAAGAAGAAGCACATTAAGGTCCTGGAGTGGCCTAGCCAGTCTCCAGACCTTAATCCCATAGAAAATCTGTGGAGGGAGCTGAAGGTTCGAGTTGCCAAACGTCAGCCTCGAAACCTTAATGACTTGGAGAAGATCTGCAAAGAGGAGTGGGACAAAATCCCTCCTGAGATGTGTGCAAACCTGGTGGCCAACTACAAGAAACGTCTGACCTCTGTGATTGCCAACAAGGGTTTTGCCACCAAGTACTAAGTCATGTTTTGCAGAGGGGTCAAATACTTATTTCCCTCATTAAAATGCAAATCAATTTATAACATTTTTGACATGCGTTTTTCTGGATTTTGTTGTTGTTATTCTGTCTCTCACTGTTCAAATAAACCTATCATTAAAATTATAGACTGATCATTTCTTTGTCAGTGGGCAAACGTACAAAATCAGCAGGGGATCAAATACTTTTTCCCTCACTGTATGTACCATCTTTCTTTGACCGATTTTCAGATTTCGTTCCATTTTCTTTGTCAATGTCCATGTTTCTGATCCATGTCATGCCATGCCATCAATTTGTTTATGGAAATGACAATAGACAAGACACATGTAGCACTGACGAGAGCACAACGGCAGGAATCTAAAATAAAATAAAAACTTGTATAATGAATATTGGTCGCGAAAGCCTACGTATTAAAGGAGAAATCGAATTTGCAAGTGGTGAATATAGCGACCTCTAGTGACTGCATGGGTCACGCGAACCCGTTACATGTGTAGTGGTGTTATTTCACGCGGACACCTTTTTCTCCTGACACTTTATTCGTACACAACTCCTCGCGTTCAACACCACGTATCTCCGTCGCAACTCTTCCGCTTGTACTACTGCTGGTCTGCTACGCTCCGCTCGCTCTCTCTCGCTCCGCTAGCCTCTCCGCTACTAGCCTGTCACAGTATCCTCTGCTAGCTTTTCCACTGCTAGCCTCTTTGCAACTCTTCCCCTTGTACTGCTTGTCTGCTACACTCCGCTTACTCTTTCTCGCTCCGCTAACCTCTCCGCTCCTAGCCTCTATGTTGCACACTGCCAGCTTCTCCACTGCTAGCCTCCCACTTTACACTCCGCTAGCGTCTAGACTACTAGCCTCTCACCATATACTCCGCTAGCTTCTCTACTGCTAGCCTCATCACACTCACACTAAAGATTCCGCTAGCCTGTCTCACACTCACACTTAGGATTTTGCTAGCTTCTCTACTGCTAGCCTGTCTCCCACTCACACTTAGGATTCCGCTAGCCTCTCTACTGCTAGCCTGTCTACCCTCACTCCTCCAACCTCGCCCTTGCATCCAGCGGGGGATCAGCCAACACCGCTGGAGAGGACGAGGTTTGGAGAGCGGGGTCCCAGACTTCTCTTGTACTCACTCTTGTCTTTACTCCCACCAACTCATCTTCTCTGCGTCACACGTACCCTATTCATCCTCCTCCTCATTAGGTGCCACCAGATGGCCATCATTAATCCGGCGTTGTCCCGATGCCTCTTGCACGTGTTTTCCCCCTTATCGCCTCAATATCTCACCACCGAGGCGCCTACTCCTTGTCTGCATTTTCAGCCAGCCAATCACTGCCATGCATCTTAATTGGTCACCATTCTCTGGTTGCTCTCTCTCCGCACATGTTTGCCCAGAAGTGACTTCACTGTCCGCAGCTCACACATTGTTTGCAAAACCCAGCAAACGTTACTCCACTACACATGTAACACACGGGATTTAATGCATTATCGGAACCTCTTGAGAAATCGATCATAACCGATGGATCAATACAACCTGATGAGCATGCACGGTTCGTCTACCATTTTACGTTGTTCATATTAGAAACCGCTGCAACACCAGTCTGATTTGTGCCTCGGGGAGGCGTCGGGGCATCTGTGAATGCATCCGAGTGAGAGATGTCTCCCTTTATTCATTGCGATCAGCTTCGCATTTTAGCCATGCCGTTTGAGACCCATTCAGGGTGGTGAAAAAGGCGCCCATGGCTGTAATGAGACGATGTCACAACGCGAGGTTGCGCTGTGCAGATATAGTGGCTCACTCTCTCCACGCTCTAGGAGGAAACAGCAATAGCGATGGCAGCAGGTGCAGCAAACGAAGAATTAGCAACGGTTTGTCAGGGTCAGAGGGGTTGTTGTAGTGTGGACTTGAGGGTCATGGGGACAGCATGTGAGTGCGTTGTTGTTTTGTTTCGTATCTTACCTATAAACGTCACTTTTTGTCTGTCTGTCCGTCTGTCTGTCTGTCCGTCTGTCTGCGTACGCTCGTTCCGGGGGATTTGGCTCTCGGACCGTGGGGTTTAGGACGAAAAATATTTTGTCGGTGGGCATGCCCCCGGCCCCGCGGTGAACTTAGGCATTTCCGATTTTTCGTCTGTCGCCTTTAAATCGGTCCGATTATCAGTGCGATTTCTCTTTATTTATTTATTTACTATTGCCGACCGGCGCGTGACGAAGCACGCCGTTGCGCATGCGCGAGACGCCGACCAGGGCGGTTGCCCCTGGCAACGGGCAGCAACGCCGTTGCTGCGGGGTGGACGCCATTTTTAATTCCTGTTAAAAATATGCACACGCATTAACACGCGACGCTGAGGTAAATACATCAAAGTTTCATGTCCTCTTCACTCCCCCCCCCACTCCAGTGTGCGCAATTACTATTATAGGGTCTGTAGATAATAAAATTATAGCAATTAGACTATTATTCTAGCGCGGGGGTGGGCAGCCCCAGCACCCAGTCTCGGCCGGGTGGGCAATCTAGGCTAGGCCGGAGGCTCTGCACGGTACCAGGCCTCGACACCCCACACGTGTCAGGCGAGCACTTTGTGCTATAAACTCGATATACCCAGCGTTACATTTAAAATCTTCTGAAAACTTTAAAACATTACATACCAATGAAAATACAACTGTGTAATTAAGATTTTAAACCCGACCGAGCCAGGAATCGATTCTCTGAATCGCGCAAAGGAATCGAAGGTTGTAGAATCCTTTAGAATCGGCCGATTCCCGTTTACTGTAAGTTGGTTATAGTCGATATAAACTGCTACGAACGGGAAATAGCCGGCGTTGCCCGGGGCAAAAATATAATTAAAAACTCCTGAAAACTTTAAAACATAACATACCAATGAAAATAAAACTCTGTAATTAAAAATGTAAACCCCCAACACGCCAGGAATCGATTCTTTGAATCGCGCAAAGGACTCATCGAAGGTTGTAGATTACTTTAGAATCGCCCTATTCCCGTTGTAAAATCTGCGTGTCGCCAAGCTTGCTTGACATTTCCAACAGACACACACATTCACACATTTAGCTTTTACATTTAACATACAAACGCCAGCATGTACTGCTGTCATCATAGGCAAAAATATATACACCCTCACCACTCTCCCTCACCACTCTCTCACCACCACCACTCACCCTGACCACTCACCACTCACCCTCACCACTCACCTACAACACTCACCCTCACAACTCACTCTCACTACTCACTCTCACCACCACCACTCACCCTGACCACTCACACTCAACACTCACCCTCACCACCACCACTCACCCACAACACCCTCACCACCACCACTCACCCTCACCACTCACCCTCACCACTCACCCTCACCACTCACCTCTCACCACTCACCATTCACCCTCACCACTCACCCTCACCACCACTACCCACCCTCACCACTCACCACTGACCCTCACCACTCACCCTCACCACTCCCTCTCACCACTCACCCTCACTACTCACCACTCACCCTCAGGCTCAACACTCACCCTCACCACTCACCCCTCTCCCTCACCACTCACCCTCACCACTCACCCTCACCAATCATCCTCACTACTCACCACTCACCCTCACCACTCACCCTCACCACTCACAACTCACTCTCACGCTCACCACTCAACCTGACCACTCACCCCTCTCCGTCACCACTCACCATCACCACTCACCCTCACCACTCTCCGTCACCAATCACCCTCACCACTCTCTCTCACCAATCACCCTCACCACTCACCCTCACCACCCACCCTCAGCACTGACGCTCACCACTCACCCTCACCACTCACCCCTCACCACTCATCTTAACCACTCACCCCTCTCCCTCACCAATCACCCTAACCACTCACCCCTCTCCCTCACCACTCACGCTCACCACTCACCCTCACCAATCATCCTCACTTCACTACTCACCCTCACCACTCACCCTCACCACTCACCCTCACCGCTCATCATTCACCCTCACTACTCACCCTTACCACTCACCCTCACCACTCACCACTCACCCTTCTCCCTCACCACTCACCCTAACCACTCACTCCTCTCCCTCACCAATCACCCTAACCACTCACCCCTCTCCCTCACCACTCACGCTCACCACTCACCCTCACCAATCATCCTCACTTCTCACCCTCACCACTCACCCTCACCACTCACTCTCACCACTCACTCTCACCACTCACCCCTCTCCCTCACCACTCACTACCACCACTCTTCCTCAACACTCACCCACACCAATCACCCTCACCGCTCACCACTCACCCTCACCACTCACCCTCACCACTCACGCTCACCCTCACCACTCACTCTCACCACTCACCCTCACTACTCACCACTCACCTTCAGGCTCAACACTCACCCTCACCACTCACCCTTCTCCCTCACCACTCACCCTCACCACTCACCCTCACCAATCATCCTCACTACTCACCACTCACCCTCACCACTCACCCTCACCACTCACAACTCACTCTCACGCTCATCACTCAACCTGACCACTCACCCCTCTCCGTCACCACTCACCATCACCACTCACCCTCACCACTCTCCCTCACCAATCACCCTCACCACTCTCTCTCACCAATCACCCTCACCACTCACCCTCACCACCCACCCTCAGCACTGACGCTCACCACTCACCCTCACCACTCACCCCTCACCACTCATCTTAACCACTCACCCCTCTCCCTCACCAATCACCCTAACCACTCACCCCTCTCCCTCACCACTCACGCTCACCACTCACCCTCACCAATCATCCTCACTTCACTACTCACCCTCACCACTCACCCTCACCACTCACCCTCACCGCTCATCATTCACCCTCACTACTCACCCTTACCACTCACCCTCACCACTCACCCTTCTCCCTCACCACTCACCCTAACCACTCACTCCTCTCCCTCACCAATCACCCTAACCACTCACCCCTCTCCCTCACCACTCACGCTCACCACTCACCCTCACCAATCATCCTCACTTCTCACCCTCACCACTCACCCTCACCACCCACCCTCAGCACTGACGCTCACCACTCACCCTCACCACTCACCCCTCACCACTCATCTTAACCACTCACCCCTCTCCCTCACCAATCACCCTAACCACTCACCCCTCTCCCTCACCACTCACGCTCACCACTCACCCTCACCAATCATCCTCACTTCACTACTCACCCTCACCACTCACCCTCACCACTCACCCTCACCGCTCATCATTCACCCTCACTACTCACCCTTACCACTCACCCTCACCACTCACCCTTCTCCCTCACCACTCACCCTAACCACTCACTCCTCTCCCTCACCAATCACCCTAACCACTCACCCCTCTCCCTCACCACTCACGCTCACCACTCACCCTCACCAATCATCCTCACTTCTCACCCTCACCACTCACCCTCACCACTCACTCTCACCACTCACTCTCACCACTCACCCCTCTCCCTCACCACTCACTACAACCACTCTTCCTCAACACTCACCCACACCAATCACCCTCACCGCTCACCACTCACCCTCACCACTCACCCTCACCACTCACGCTCACCCTCACCACTCACTCTCACCACTCACCCTCACTACTCACCACTCACCTTCAGGCTCAACACTCACCCTCACCACTCACCCTTCTCCCTCACCACTCACCCTCACCACTCACCCTCACCAATCATCCTCACTACTCACCACTCACCCTCACCACTCACCCTCACCACTCACAACTCACTCTCACGCTCATCACTCAACCTGACCACTCACCCCTCTCCGTCACCACTCACCATCACCACTCACCCTCACCACTCTCCCTCACCAATCACCCTCACCACTCTCTCTCACCAATCACCCTCACCACTCACCCTCACCACCCACCCTCAGCACTCACGCTCACCACTCACCCTCACCACTCACCCCTCACCACTCATCTTAACCACTCACCCCTCTCCCTCACCAATCACCCTAAACACTCACCCCTCTCCCTCACCACTCACGCTCACCACTCACCCTCACCAATCATCCTCACTTCACTACTCACCCTCACCACTCACCCTCACCACTCACCCTCACCGCTCATCATTCACCCTCACTACTCACCCTTACCACTCACCCTCACCACTCACCACTCACCCTTCTCCCTCACCACTCACCCTAACCACTCACTCCTCTCCCTCACCAATCACCCTAACCACTCACCCCTCTCCCTCACCACTCACGCTCACCACTCACCCTCACCAATCATCCTCACTTCTCACCACTCACCCTCACCACTCACCCTCACCACTCACTCTCACCACTCACTCTCACCACTCACCCCTCTCCCTCACCACTGACTACCACCACTCTTCCTCAACACTCACCCACACCAATCACCCTCACCGCTCACCACTCATCCTCACCACTCACCCTCACCACTCACGCTCACCCTCACCACTCATCCCTCACTAATCACCACTCACAACCGCCACTCGCCCTCACCACTCACCCTCACTCACCCTCACCAATCATCTTCACTACTCACGACTCACCACTCACTCTCACCACTCACGCTCACCCCTCTCCCTCACCACTCACCCCTCTCCCTCACCACTCGCGCTCACCACTGACCCTCACCCTCACCACTCACCCTCACCAATCATCCTCACTATTCACCACTCTTCCTCACCACTCACCCTCACCACTCCACACTCACTCTCACAACTCACGCTCACTCCTCTCCCTCACCACTCACCCCTCTCCCTCACCACTCACGCTCACCACTGACCCTCACTACTCACGCTCACCACTGACCCTCACTACTCACCCTCACCAATCATCCTCACTACTCACCACTCATCCTCACCACTCACCCTCACCACTCACCCTCACCACTCACCCCTCTCCCTCACCACTCACACTCACCACTCACCCCTCTCCCTCACCACTCACCCTCACCACTCACCCTCACCAATTACCCTCACCGCTCACCACTCACCCTCACCACTCACCCTCACCACTCAACCTCACCACTCACCACTCCCCACTCACGCTCACCCTCACCACTCACCCCTCACTAATCACCACAACCGCCACTCGCCCTCACCACTCACCCTCACCAATCACCACTCACCCTCACTGCTCACCCTAACCACTCACCACTCACCACTCACTCTCACCACTCACCCTTCTCCCTCCCCACTCACTACCACCACTATTCCTCAACACTCACCCTCACCAATCACCCTCACCGCTCAGCACTCACCCTCACCACTCACCACTCACCATTCACGCTCACCCTCACCACTCATCCCTCACTAATCACCACTCACAACCGCCACTCGCCCTCACCACTCACCCTCACCAATCACCACTCACCCTCACTGCTCACCCTCACCACTCACCCTCACCACTCGCCCTCACCACTCACCCTCACCACTCACGCTCACCCTCACCACTCACCCCTCATTAAACACCACTCACAACCGCCACTCGCCCTCACCACTCACCCTCACTCACCCTCACCAATCATCTTCACTACTCACGACTCACCACTCACCCTCACCACTCACCACTCACTCTTACCACTCACGCTCACCCCTCTCCCTCACCACTCACGCTCACAACTGACCCTCACCCTCACCACTCACCCTCACCCCTCACCACTCACCCTCACCAATCATCCTCACTACTCACCACTCTTCATCACCACTCACGCTCACCACTCACCCTCACCACTCTCCCTCACCAATCATCCTCACTACTCACGACTCACCCTCACCACTCACCCTCACGACTCACCCTCACCACTCACCCTCACCACTCACTCTCACTACTCACCCTCACCACCACCACTACTCACCCTGACCACTCACACTCAACACTCACCCTCACCACCACCACTCACCCACAACACTCACCCTCACCACCACCACTCACCCTCACCACTCACCCTCACCACTCACCATTCACCCTTACCACTCACTCTCACTACTCACCCTCACCACCACCACTCACCCTCACCACTCACCACTGACCCTCACCACTCACCCTCAACACTCCCACTCACCCTCATCACTCACTCTCACCACTCACGTTCACCACTCACCCTCACCACTCACCCTCACCACTCACACTCACCACTCACACTCACCACTCTCACTCACCACCTCACCACTCACCCCTCTCCCTCACCACTCACCCTCACTACTCACCACTCACGCTCACCACTCACCCTCACCACTCACCCCTCTCCCTCACCACTCACCCTCACCACTCACCCTTCTCCCTCATCACTCACGCTCACTATTCACCCTCACCACTCACCCCTCTCCCTCACCACTCACCCTCACCCCTCACTAAACACCACTCACAACCGTCACTCGCCCTCACCACTCACCACTCACCCTCACTCACCCTCACCAATCATCTTCACTACTCACGACTCACCACTCACCACTCACTCTCACCACTCACGCTCACCCCTCTCCCTCACCACTCACCCCTCTCCCTCACAACTCACGCTCACCACTGACCCTCACCCTCACCACTCACCCTCACCACTCACCCTCACCACTCACCCTCACCAATCATCCTCACTACTCACCACTCTTCCTCACCACTCACCCTCACCACTGACCCTCACTACTCACCCTCACCAATCATCCTCACTACTCACCACTCATCCTCACCACTCACCCTCACCACTCACCCCTCTCCCTCACCACTCACCCTCACCACTCAACCCTCACCACTCACCCTCACCACTCACCCTCACCAATCACCCTCACCGCTCACCACTCACCCTCACCACTCACCACTCCCCGCTCACCCTCACCACTCACCCCTCACTGATCACCACTCACAACCGCCACTCGCCCTCACCACTCACCCTCACCAATCACCACTCACCCTCACTGCTCACCCTCACCACCACCACTCACCCTCACCACTCACCCTCACCACTCACCATTCACCCTCACCACTCACTCTCACTACTCACCCTCACCACCACCACTCACCCTGACCACTCACACTCAACACTCACCCTCACCACCACCACTCACCCACAACACTCACCCTCACCACCACCACTCACCCTCACCACTCACCCTCACCACTCACCATTCACCCTCACCACTCACTCTCACTACTCACCCTCACCACCACCACTCACCCTCACCACTCACCACTGACCCTCACCACTCACCCTCAACACTCCCACTCACCACTCACCCTCATCACTCACTCTCACCACTCACCCTCACCACTCACCCTCACCACTCACACTCACCACTCACACTCACCACTCACACTCACCACCTCACCCCTCTCCCTCACCACTCACCCTCACTACTCACCACTCACGCTCACCACTCACCCTCACCACTCACCCCTCTCCCTCACCACTCACCCTCACCACTCACCCTTCTCCCTCATCACTCACGCTCACTATTCACCCTCACCACTCACCCCTCTCCCTCACCACTCACCCTCACCACTCACCCCTCACTAATCACCACTCACAACCGCCACTCGCCCTCACCACTCACCCTCACCACTCACCCTCACTGCTCACCCTCACCACCACCACTCACCCTCACCACTCACCCTCACCACTCACCATTCACCCTCACCACTCACTCTCACTACTCACCCTCACCACCACCACTCACCCTGACCACTCACACTCAACACTCACCCTCACCACCACCACTCACCCACAACACTCACCCTCACCACCACCACTCACCCTCACCACTCACCCTCACCACTCACCATTCACCCTCACCACTCACTCTCACTACTCACCCTCACCACCACCACTGACCCTCACCACTCACCACTGACCCTCACCACTCACCCTCAACACTCCCACTCACCACTCACCCTCATCACTCACTCTCACCACTCACCCTCACCACTCACCCTCACCACTCACCCTCACCACTCACACTCACCACTCACACTCACCACCTCACCCCTCTCCCTCACCACTCACCCTCACTACTCACCACTCACGCTCACCACTCACCCTCACCACTCACCCCTCTCCCTCACCACTCATCCTCACCACTCACCCTTCTCCCTCATCACTCACGCTCACTATTCACCCTCACCACTCACCCCTCTCCCTCACCACTCACCCTCACCACTCACCCCTCACTAAACACCACTCACAACCGTCACTCACCCTCACCACTCACCCTCACTCACCCTCACCAATCATCTTCACTACTCACGACTCACCACTCACCACTCACTCTCACCACTCACGCTCACCCCTCTCCCTCACCACTCACCCCTCTCCCTCACAACTCACGCTCACCACTGACCCTCACCCTCACCACTCACCCTCACCACTCACCCTCACCAATCATCCTCACTACTCACCACTCTTCCTCACCACTCACCCTCACCACTGACCCTCACTACTCACCCTCACCAATCATCCTCACTACTCACCACTCATCCTCACCACTCACCCTCACCACTCACCCCTCTCCCTCACCACTCACCCTCACCACTCAACCCTCTCCCTCACCACTCACCCTCACCACTCACCCTCACCAATCACCCTCACCGCTCACCACTCACCCTCACCACTCACCCTCACCACTCACCACTCCCCGCTCACCCTCACCACTCACCCCTCACTAATCACCACTCGCCCTCACCACTCACCCTCACCAATCACCACTCACCCTCACTGCTCACCCTCACCACTCACGCTCACCCTCACCACTCACCCCTCACTAAACACCACTTACAACCGCCACTCGCCCTCACCACTCACCCTCACTCACCCTCACCAATCATCTTCACTACTCACGACTCACCACTCACCCTCACCACTCACCACTCACTCTTACCACTCACGCTCACCACTCTCCCTTACCACTCACCCCTCTCCCTCACCACTCACGCTCACAACTGACCCTCACCCTCACCACTCACCCTCACCATTATTCTTTGTTTTTTTTCGGTAAAGTCACGTATAAAGATAAAATAATAAATTAAATAATAGCATACGACGTTTCGATTGCAACACAAGCAATCATCATCAGGTATAAATGAAATAGCAACAAAAAATCTAACCAGAAAACTATAGACAGACATATAAGCAGACAGATATCACCAAGATACATAGAGAGAGTAACACAGGTACAGAGAGGGGGGTCGTCTCTGTGGGGTGGCCTTAAATAGACAGAGGGGGGGCGGAGGTAGAGAGGGGGAGGGTATAGAGAAAAAATGTACATGTCAATGAGTACGAAGAGACGCGTAGTAAAGTAAGAGAGAGGGAGAAAGAACGCACTAAATTAAACAACCTAGCAAAATATCGAAATGTTATGTAATACAACACAGAGAGTCGGTCAACACACAATTAACGCATAGCCTGGTCGATTACATAAAAAAACGAGTGTAGACACCGGGCTTTGACAATACCTTAGTATATGTGTATATATGTAAGGTTATTAAGAAATATATTTTTCACCCGGGCAATGCCGGGTACTTCTGCTAGTTGTTTATAAATATCTACCGTTGGTAGAACAGGACCCTGCGGGGTGGGCTGGTAGGAACGAATAACCAAAGAATATAAACAATGTATTAATACACTTGTTTAGCCAGGAAAGCCCCACTGAGTTGAAATGTTTTTGTAGGGTCCTGGCAAGTGTTTGCAGTAGGGGGCGATGTTGCTACACCGAATCGGACGATACGAAGGGAGACTTTGAGGCCTATTTCTATGCTTTAGGCCTAGCTGTAGGCTTTAGGTCGCTGTGAGTTAATTTGTAATTTAAATGTTTTAATTATTTATGTAAAAGCTTGAAATTTAAATGTTTCTATTTAAAAGCATCAGGGAATGTAACATTGTGAAACATTAACTCCCTTTCACACACGCAGGGGCACAATACGAAGGGAGAGTTTGTGGCCTAATTCTAGGCTTTAGGCCTAGCTGTAGGCTTTAGGTCGCTGTGAGTTAATGTTTAATTTAAATGTTTTTATTATTTATGTAAAAGCTTTAAATTTAAATGTTTCTATTTTAAAACATCAGGGAATGTAACATTATTAAACATTAACTCCCTTTCACACACGCGGGGGTACGATACGAAGGGAGACTGTGAGGCCTAATTCTAGGCTTTAGGCCTAGCTGTAGGCTTTAGGGCGCTGTGAGTTTTGTATTTAATTTCACAGTTTTAATTATTTAATTTCAAAGTTTTAATTAAAAGCTATCTCAGGGAATTATAAGGGAATGTTACACTTGTTTAGCCAGGAAAGCCTCATTAATTTAAATGTTTTAATTAAAAGCTATCTGAGGGAATTATAAGGGAATGTTACACTTGTTTAGCCAGGAAAGCGTCACTGAGTGTAAAGGTTTTTGTAGGGTCATGCCAAGTGTTTGCAGTAGGGGGCGATGTTGCTACACGGACGGACGGACGATATAATCTATTGGTGTCTGGTCCACTTCGTTCCTACCAGTAACAGGACCCTGCGGGGTGGGCTGGTAGGAATAATACTTAGTACCGGTACAGGGATATCGACCGGGTATAGAGGAGTTAAAGAAAAAATTATCGTGCACAAATAAGGCGATTAAATGTATCTCGTCTCTGTGTTAATAAGCCTGCTGCACTAGGCCTCGCGAAGCCTGCTGCACTAGGCCTCGCGCCGTGCTTTTCGTGCACAAATAAGGCGATTAAATGTATCTCGTCTCTGTGTTAATAAATGTTTCTTGTCTCTGTGTTAAAAAAAACGTGCTGCGTTTCAGTAAAGTAATTTTTTAAATAAACGTGCTGCGTTTCATCTCTGTGTTAATAAGCCTGCCGCACTAGGCCTCGCGAAGCCTGCCGCACTAGGCCTCGCGCCGTGCTTTTCGTGCACAAATAAGGCGAGTAAATGTATCTCGTCTCTGTGTTAATAAATGTTTCTTGTCTCTGTGTTAAAAAAACGTGCTGCGTTTCAGTAAAGTCATTTTTAAAATAAACGTGCTGCGTTTCATCTCTGTGTTAATAAGCCTGCCGCACTAGGCCTCACGAAGCCTGCCGCACTAGGCCTCGCGCCGTGCTTTTCGTGCACAAATAAGGCGATTAAATGTATCTCGTCTCTGTGTTAATAAATGTTTCTTGTCTCTGTGTTAAAAAAACGTGCTGCGTTTCAGTAAAGTAATTTTTTTTTAAATAAACATGCTGCGTTTCATCTCTGTGTTAATAAGCCTGCCGCAATAGGCCTCGCGAAGCCTGCCGCACTAGGCCTCGCGCCGTGCTTTTCGTGCACAAATAAGGCGATTAAATGTATCTCGTCTCTGTGTTAATAAATGTTTCTTGTCTCTGTTAAAAAACGTGCTGCGTTTCAGTAAAGTAATTTTTTTTTAAATAAACGTGCTGCGTTTCATCTCTGTGTTAATAAGCCTGCCGCACTAGGCCTCGCGAAGCCTGCCGCACTAGGCCTCGCGCCGTGCTTTTCGTGCACAAATAAGGCGATTAAATGTATCTCGTCTCTGTGTTAATAAATGTTTCTTGTCTCTGTGTTAAAAAATCGTGCTGCGTTTCAGTAAAGTAATTTTTTTTAAAAAATAAACGTGCTGCGTTTCATCTCTGTGTTAATAAGCCTGCCGCACTAGGCCTCGCGAAGCCTGCCGCACTAGGCCTCGCGCCGTGCTTTTCGTGCAAAAATAAGGCGATTAAATGTATCTCGTCTCTGTGTTAATAAATGTTTCTTGTCTCTGTGTTAAAAAAACGTGCTGCGTTTCAGTAAAGTAATTTTTTAAATAAACGTGCTGCGTTTCAGTCAAGTAATTTTGAAGCGAAGTTTAAAGTTTTGCCGTGATGCGCCGGAAGCGACGGCCATCTTGTTTAATTCACAGATCGCAGGGGGAGCGGGCGGCCATCTTGTCGGACAGGGTCATGCCAAGTGTTTGCAGTAGGGGGCGATGTTGATACACGGACGGATGGACACGGACGGACGGACGGACGGGCGGACGGACGGACGCGGACGGACGGACGAACGGACGCGGACGGATGGATGCGGACGGACGGACGGACGCGGACGGACGGACGGACACATTAATCTATTGGTGGTCTGGTCCACTTCGTTCCTACCAGTATAAGGCAGTTATATCACTTTCACGGGAAGGCCAATAACATGACAAGGTTTTTCTTAATTAGAACATATTGTCAGGTCACTCACAACAGCCCCTAGTGGCAATGTCACGAGCCGCCACAGCTGATGAGCAATGAACAGGCAGGGAGGTCGGGATAAAAGGGTCAGAGATAATCATCATCAGCCACGATCAGTCCACTGCTGGATGAAGGCCTCCTCCCCAAGCCGCCTCTGTATGTATGTTGGTCTTCTTTCACACCGTACGTAGCCAATCGCAGGTGCGGGGGAAGGCCAACAAACTAAATGCAAAAATCGGTTCTAAACAAATGAGTTTTGGACCAAGATGATTTTAAAAGTGGATAGCTCCAGGGGCTTCGTAATAAAGGAAGAGCGTTCCAGACGGCCGCAGATGCGCATCTTAAAGCGTGGTGTTAGCCAGTGAGCCGCTGCTCGGGTGACCTCTCGAGACAAGTTGCAACGAACCACCTATAGCACCTACACACCAGCTGATGTCATCGCTCCATCTCCTCGGTAGACGTGCACTGGGACGCGTTCCATCCCTTGGCAGGGTTTCCGTCTTTATTCTTGACCGTGGGTCATCATTTTGGACGTCGTATCTCTTACACTTCGATAACGGTGCAGTTTGTTGGTGGCCGCTTTGACGTGTTTAGCCCTATGTCCAAAACAGGGGTCGGCAACCAAAATAAGAAGAGGCATTTTTTGTTCCAGTTGGGTTAAAAACGTTACATTTCAAGAGCCGCGATGTATTTGAGTACGAGATGGTTGGTCCTTAATCGTCACGAAGCAGTCCTCAACGAGCCGCATGTTGCCGAACTCATTATTTTATTCTATTCTAGATTTGAAGCTTTCGTGACTGCAAGGAATCATATTCTTAGGTTTTTTCTCATTATTGTTGCAAGGGGCTACTAATTATATTATCCCTTGGTTTAAAACTCAAAATAGACAACATAGAAACGTAGATAAATGTTTCTTACCCATATTTTTTATTTATATATTTTAAATAATTATTCTTTTGATTTATGCATGATATAATTTTTCTAAGAAAGAGGACCTATATATTCAACTTGTTAAAGAGGGGGTGGCCTCCTTGCCTCCTACTCCATCTGGCAGTTCACCAGCATACTCTTAGGTTTTTTCGGTAAAGTCACGTAGGTAAAAATAAAAAGAAATAATAAAAGAGTAGACATTTAATAATTATTTTATTTCTGTTATTAAAAAGAATTATTTAATTTCTATTATTTCTATTATTTTATTATTTATTTTTATTATTTCCCCCCTTATATTTTTTTACCTACGTGACTTTACCGAAAAAAACCTAAGAGTATGAATCCTTGCAGTCACGAAAGCTTCAAATCTAGAATTAGTTCACCAGCATTTGCTTCAAGAGGCCTGACTGCTGATGAGACAATGGGCGTCGAAACCGGTGCACAGTTTTGTTTGTACAGAGCCAACTTTTTTTAAAAGTATGCGCTCTCGGGAAGGCCCATGGGGGGGGGGGGGGTGGTGCGACGACGTAGCTGTCTAAAGAAACACTTTTATAAATTAGCTGTGCACGTAGAGAGAGAAAGGCACGAAATGCGAAGGAGACGACGATGCATCGTCTCCTTAAAGTCTCCATTTACGAATCGCGTTTCTCGCGCGCCGCGGGTCCCCTCGCGGCCGCCGTCGCGCACTGTGCCCGGCTACAGTAGGTGCAACAATGAGCGCGCATGGAGACGAGGTCCCCGAGCGAGAGGAGGTGAAGAACGACGAAAGGAACGAGAACGACAAGGAAAACGACGGAGACGACGACGAAGACGGCGAGCAGAGCTCCGAGCCCAGGACCGCCGACGATAGCGGCGCCAGGTGACCCCAATCGCGGGCACGGCGCGGAGCCGCGAGGCCCGGGGCCTGCGTCGAACCTGGCTGATGGTGGTCAGGGGCAGGGTCAGACTTGGGGGTAGAGGCACTGTGTAGGTGTAAGGACTATGCCTAGGTGTAGGGTTAGATTAGGTGCAGAGGTAGTTTACTGGTAGGGTTCCGTTAGCGGCTGAGTTAGGTTATGGGTAGAGTTAAATAGTTCGACTGTTAGGTTAGAGGTAGGGTTTTATTACAGGTAGAAGTCGTTTATGGGTAGATGAGGGTTAGGGGGTTTTAGGATTATATTTAGGATAATCTTATACTCGGGTAGAGGTAGTTTAGGGGTAGATTAGCGTTGTGGTTATGCTAGGGCTAAGGTTACATTGGGCCTATAGCTGGCTATGGGCAAATGGTTTATCTATATGGTTTGGGTTAGATAAGGGATACGGTTAGATTTGAGATAAGGCTGGGGTTTAGGATCGGCTAGGGTTAGGTGTTCGGTTCGGAGTAGAGTTAGATTAGTTAATTTAGAGTTAACGATCGGGGTTAGGGTTCCATTTATATAGTGTTTTTGTGAAATTCAGGTTGTGGCTCAGGGTTGAGAGTTAAGTTAGTGTTAGGGGAAATTATGATAAAGTCTAGAGTCAGGGATGCTGTAACGTATGGAGAGTTGGTCACTTTCTGCTTTATTTACACGAGGTCTCCATTGTGTCCGGTGCTTCCTCTCTGCAGCCGCGCCCGTTTCCCCCTCCTCCCACACAAACATCCCTGATATCTATCCCTCTGGCTCCACCTTGTCATAACCTCACCACACACATTATGCATGCCTTGATATCATTATGCATACAATACATGTCTTAGTAGTAGGTTTTTACCCTTTTAAACTGGTACAAAACTGACACCTTTATTCAAGGCATCATGTTTGCAATAACCACAACACAAGTAGTCAAAAAAGCAAACAAAGAAACAACTCTGATAATGATAATAATATGCACTGTCCTTGAAGTTGACTGGTCCACACCCGAGACGGCTTTCTTTAGAGCCTAGTCCCCATTGGTGTTGGACCAGATGACACCAGAAGGCGTACAACTCAAACACAGTGCAATATCAGAGTATTGAGAGCTCGGGGTAAGCATTTACACTATGAGATCTCTTTTACCAGTGGCAAAATATAGTAGTAGGTTTTTACCCTTTTAAACTGGTACAAAACTGACACCTTTATTCAAGGCATCATGTTTACAATAACCACAACACAAGTAGTCAAAAAAGCGAACAAAAAGAAGCAACTCTGATAATGATAATAATGTGCACTGTCCTTGAAGTTGATTGGTCCACACCCGAGACGGCTTTCTTTAGAGCCTAGTCCCCATTGGTGTTGGACCAGATGACACCACTGGTAAAAGAGATCTCATAGTGTAAATGCTTACCCCGAGCTCTCAATACTCTGATATTGCACTGTGTTTGAGTTGTACGCCTTCTGGTGTCATCTGGTCCAACACCAATCAACTTCAAGGACAGTGAATATTATTATCATTATCAGAGTTGCTTCTTTTTGTTTGCTTTTTTGACTACTTGTGTTGTGGTTATTGCAAACATGATGCCTTGAATAAAGGTGTCAGTTTTGTACCAGTTTAAAAGGGTAAAAACCTACTACTACTATATTTTGCCACTGGTAAAAGAGATCTTATAGAATACATGTCTTTTTTACAGTAACTGAATTACAACAAACATTTGATGTAATCACTTTTAAGTGATGTTGCTAATGGCTGGTTTTCTGTACATTTATCTATTTTCTGTACATTTTTCTTTCATATAAAATAGCACTGACTTGGGAGTGTCTGGTGGACCTGGAAAGACTCCGATCAGTTTGCTGCAAGAGTACGGAACCAGGATCGGAAAAACCCCCGTGTATGATTTACTGAAGGCTGAGGGTCAGGCACATCAGCCAAACTTTACCTTCAGGGTTTCCGTTGGTGACGTGAGCTGCATTGGTGAGTATTTGGGTGAATGTGCTGTTTTGGATATGTGCAAACGTTTGATACCTCTGCGATTAGCATTTATATATTCCAATATTTATTTTGTATCCTGCATCTATTCAGTTTTGTGTGTGTATTGTCATTAACATTGTTTCTCATTAGGACAGGGACCAAGCAAGAAGGCAGCCAAGCATAAAGCAGCTGAAGCTGCCCTGAACATCCTTAAATGTGAATCAATGCAGGGAGACGCTGCTTCATGTGACAACGGTCACAGGTGAATAATATTGAGTATTGGCGTATTTTCAGTTATTGTTATTTTTGTGGTAAATGTGGTTGTTCATTGCTCATAATTGTATTTAAATTGATCTCATCCTGCAGTCTGGTTCACGTTGAAAATGGAAGTTCTTTGCCATCTCAGCCAAACTCAGACAACAACCCTGTTGGTGCATTACAGGTCTGTTTTAATATTTCCTGGCATGTAATTAACACTTTACCAATGTGTGATGAGAATATAAAGTGAGTTTATAGAAAAATTATCTTTGGATTTGCAAACAAGTTCCTTTTGTACATTTTGGATCTTGCTGGCAGACAACTACAGTATCTGTTATTTATTGCTTTATACTTTAGATTTTTAGTGCAATAACTATGGAATTGTTTTTAATCCTGCATACTGTGTACAAGCACTGTAAACTAAAGTGCCGCCTGTCTGATTGTAGGAGCTGGTGGTGCTGAAAGGTTGGCGTCTCCCGGAGTACACGGTAACTCACGAATCTGGCCCCGCACACAGGAAGGAATTTACAATGACCTGCCGTGTGGAAAGCTTCATAGAAACAGGTGGGTCCCAAGATATGTTTTAAAATAATGCAAGTGATAATTTACAGTGAAATAAATATAAAGCTATCATTCAAACATACAATAATTCAATACATATTCTGTTAATGTTTTGGTTGATTGATGGTGTGCTCAGGCAGTGGAACTTCAAAGAAGTTGGCTAAAAGGAATGCTGCAGCGCAGATGCTAACACGGATCCGGGACCTGGTTCCGGAAAGGCGGGAGGCTGCTGAAGCTGAATGTGACGATGGAGACCATGCTCCACTGGTTAGCAGCTGAGCATGTTTGAGGTTGTGGGGTTAGGTATCAAAATACTAAGAATATTATTGTGTGGCATGAAAATTAAACTGATTAAAAAATCCATTGACTTACATCCAAAATGATAAGGTTCCTACATAACTTTGGAAACTAATGTATATGTATACTAAATGCATTTTAAAATGCATTATTTACAGTTAATGACAATCATGTTATAAGAATAGGTTTTCCCTTTTTTCTGGCAACAAACAGGTGTTAAGATGTTGAAACACCAAACTGAAACCTTTTACAAGGAATCATGTCTGCATTAACCACAATACTTGTAGTCAGAGTGGAAAAAAAAACACTGATAATATATGCAGTCTTTGAAACCGATTGGTCCACACCAGAGACATCTTTCTTTTGAGCGTAGTCTCAAAACGGTGTTAGACCAGAGAATGCCAAAAGGCATATATTGTATTTGCAATATCTGGAAGATAATGTAAAATGTTACCTTGCTCAAACAAGTGTGAGGCAGTGCCTCGTCTCTTGATGGATGTGAGATTTGGAAAATCTACAATCCTATAGAAGTGGGCAGGCTTTCAGTAGGACAACCACTTCTGTAATGCCAATAAATGATGCTCATTGACCCTGAAGGGGCCAACATTTGGGGAATACACAAACTGAAGCATATTTTGTGACATAAAACCCATGCTATTTAAATCTTATTTGTAATATTAAAGCCTGGTTTAAAAACAAAATTAAACCAAACATGTGATATTTGTAATTTTATTAATGACATGTATTTTCAACCAATGGAAATTTAAAACATTGCTTTAGTTTTTTTATACTGGCATAACATACGTATTGACACAATAAAAATAGGTTTTAAATCATGCTAAAAGATTCAGTCTTTATTGGAGCACTTGTTAAATTAAATAGGCTTACATATTTTCTTACTTTTAAACAAATATACATCACAACAATGCTGAGTGACAATTCTAACAATACAAATTTTCATTTTACAAGAGTTTTGATTGCAGAAATGGCTTTTCCTTGTTTATTTTGTATTACCCACAGTTGTACCGTGAGTTCCTGCTATGTTTTTATATCTTGTATTTCAATAACAGAATACATTACATTTTGTATGGGAGCTCTTAGTAAATATCGTAGCAGGAGTTCTGTCCCATGGTCTTATTCTCAGATGTATAAACATTAGCACAGGCTCTGGCTTGACTGATTTGCGGAACTGTTCTTTTAGTCTTGATTTGAAGCTTTCGTGACTGCAGGAATTCATACTCTTTGGTTCTTTCGGTAAAGTCACGTAGGTATAAAATAAAATAAATCACGTTTCGGGCGCAACACAAGCGTCCGTCATCAGGTGTTGCAGTCAAAGTAGAATGGCCTTGGGTTATTTTTTACACATTTGAGGGATGAGTCTTACCACAAGTGCAAATATGCCAAGAAGAGATGATACAGGTTTGCCATCTACATCTTCAAAATGACTTGAAAGACATTGCATTTATTTTTTCTGTTTTATGCATGAAAAAAAGGCCATTACTTGAAACTTGCCTACTATATATTTACATTTAAGACAGTTTTTTTTAAAAATTAATGAATGTATTTTTTTATTTGTGCACTCACCATATAGTTTTCATGCTTAACCGGAACAAGGATGCAGTCCCATTTGAATGTTGAACTTGTTGCCATTGTCTAATATGGATTATACATATGTCTATTGTAACTTCATGTAGCTGGGGAGGGATTTACAAACTTGCTGTGCTTTGCTACCTTATCAATGCAGTGCATGCATTTACACGTTTTGTCGCGTTTGTAACAAAGCTACAACCTTGTGTTGAGAACAAGGATAAAACCTTAGAACGTGAAAGTGCTGTTGCCACGGTGTTGTAAGGGCACTTGTATGTTGTGAAAATCCTTTATAGTCTATTACAGGTAATATTTTTTTGCAAAGCTTGTCAAGAGGGGAGTTTTAATGCAAATTATCTTTCGTAGTTCCCACTTACCCAGCAAAACAACAAGTTACATTTATCCAGTTTTATTATACTATTGGCATTACTGTTGGGTTGCAGTAAAGTCGATGAGTGGGTGTTGAGAGATGTTGCCATGTTGCTGCAGGCGTGTGGCTCACGGGGCAAGGTCACTCAGGGCTGCACCTGGGACTCGCTGAGAAACTCTGCCGGGGAGAAAATTGGTTACCTGAAGAAGGTTCCATTAGACGCGCTGGGTGAAGGCTATTGCAAGCTGCTGCAGGAGCTTGCCCATGAGCAGCGATTCCACATCACGTACTTTGATCTGGGTGAGTTAGGCACAGTTCATTGTGAACTCTTGCAAAGTGCAATTGCTGCTAATAACATTGGTTTATACTAAAGCATGGGTAAATATGGAGTGTTATTGATAGTATATAAATCAGGCTCGTGAGCCTTTTATATATACATTAAAAAAAAGTATGCACATGTCTTCTTCCCACTTGCTGCCTTCCCTCCATGTCCAGACATGAGCCGGAGTGGAAGGTGTCAGTGCTTGGTGGAGCTCTCCACTCAACCAGTGGCTGTGTGTCATGGCTCTGGAAATCTTCTTGGTGAGGCCCATGCTAAAGCAGCCTATAGTGCCCTGCAGTATCTCAAGCTCATGGCTGGTCGCAAGCAGTAATGAAACGAGTGGTGGCAACATAGCGATGGTAAAAATCATAGTAGCATACAAAGTCATGGTCTCAAGAGTTGTAGATAGAGCAGACAGAGGCTGACAAGTTATGTTACAGTAACTTGATGGCATGGATTACCATACATGCGCCCATGGTGACTACCTCGAGCACGTGCATATCGTTTTTGAAACCAATAGAAAATGTTCATAAGAAAGCATTGCTGTTCATAACAATTGACAATTATTTTTCTCATTTTCTGCCAAGGAGTTATTTTTTAAATCTAGTATTAGTTTTTTATATTAGTTCTTATGTTGGTGTTTAACACCAGGAATGCTGCTAAACGTGAATGCTCAAGTGAAATTAGTCTCATGGCACGAATAGAAAATGTTCAATAAACTTTTACATTTTCATTCCTTTGACCTGCATTTGTCCAGTGAATGTTGTGTATATCACTTGTTATATTTGCATGTGCCTTCCTAAGTTATGGTTTTACAATGTATTTATGTGTTAAGTGTAAGATATCGTTTTAATATTCTTAAAGCCTCATTTCAACAAGCGCTGCCCAAACATGCAATCCTCACAATGGAAAAATTTGTTTACTCATTTATTGAGGCCTTAATCAAGTGGTTTAGTAATTTCTTTGAATGGGAGAATAAATGACAGATTTACATTACGGATTTCATGGGATCTTTTCTTTTACAATAGAAAGCAATACGTGATACCATTACCATATTTTTGGCCAGTTTGGACTTAATTTTGTAAGGAACTAAAGAGTGCATGTTTGTACTTCTGTAATAATCCTTCTTGAGACGGCTTCGGAATCAGTCCTTTTATTTCCACTTCCACAATACACTTTACTCACTCACTCTCCGTTGCTGGCAGACAACGGAGAGAGGACAGACTTCACACTAAGTCCCCACCGCGCACGTGGCACCCAGAGCCCCCGTACATGCGTGACCCTGCTCTTCTTGGTTCCCAGTCTGCCCCCGATCGTTCTTTCTCACTCGCTCTTAATCCCTTCGTCACGTGGTCCCCCCAGCCAATCGTTCATGGACAGCCTTGACCATTCTCGATGGTTCCCTGTCAATCCCGGGACCACGCCTCTCATCCGGCTCCCCATTAGCTGGGGCCCCGAATGGCTAGGCCAATCACTCCTGATGACATGCCGTGATCACGCCTGGGCCATGCTCCCTATCTCAACCCTTATTGGCTACAAGCAGGACTGGCAAGCCAATCCCCACGTGAACCCTCTATGGCTGTTATTACACTTCTATTACAAGCCATTACAAGGTTGGAAAGCAGTTTACCCATCTTGGGTTCGAAATATAAATTGTCTGACGATGGAGATTGTATGACCATACGTCACCAGGCTTCTCAGTATGGGTTAATGAAGGGCGTGCCCAGAACAAGTTCACATATTACTCACCACTGATGCTGGCCAGGAAGCCAAAACGAACTCGAAGTGCAGAGTAACTTCGAAGTGCACCAGTGCTGCATTCCCAATTATTGAAAATAATTTTTTAAAATGGTAGTATTACAAATGTAAACACTACATATGGTGTACCCAAAATAATTTTAATTATCACGCAATTCCACTAAACTGAATTGTTTCTACAGGGTTATGGCTATTTAGAATATAAAAAATGCTGCTATAGTTGAGGAATGTTTTTCAGATTCATTAAAAAACCAAACTCAAGAGAATAAGTTGCAGGAGTTTTTATGATGTACTTTATTGTAAACAGCCCAAAGATTGCACTTAAGAAAGGCACAGCCAAATATCATATACAAACGAATCCTATGATCTACAGCAGAGTTCAATACTGTATCTACAACCACACCCGTGGTTCTATCTACATATGAAACGCATGGCAAGAACATTGTTATAGGTCTGGCAGTAACTATTTCAAGTATGCTGTGTTTGTAAAGTAAATGTCTTTAAAGTTATGATTTCACACAAGGTGTCCCTTTATAAGAGTAACATTTAATGCCTTGCAATTGTATTGCAGTATAATCTTCTATAAGTAAAGATGGATTGTTACAAGTTATGTTGTCTCTTTTAACCTATCCCTTTTGGGGTTGATACAAAGAGTGCCACTTTGTGGAATATTCATTTTGGTTGTCCTATGGAAAATCTGGTTAATGTAACAATGCGGAATTCCCACCACTGGCTCGGTACCACCAGCCATACGTGCATCAGAGAAACAGGTGTTTTTAGTTCGAATAAACGGAAGTCAAAATCCTAATTAATTCATTTTTGGCGACTCCGTCCCACCTGGCGCGGATCATTCTGTTACGTCGTCCAAGCACAGCGAGGGCGAATGCGCAGAAGAAACAATATTTTTAAACTTTGATTAGCGCATCGTGTAGAGCTCGTCGAAAGGAATAGATTGCCGTATCGTTTGCCTTCAACAGACATAAAATGACGCTGCAACGCAGTTTATGCGAGAGCCGGGGGCTTAAGGGGCCCCGGGGTCCCACCATAAGGTTGATTTGTAAATGCAGTAAACACTTTCCAAAATTTTACAGCCATAGGTTTTTGTTTCACCATGTATATTTGGCGAATACCACAGGGGAAAAATCACTTTGGAACACATCGTGAGCAGGATCTTCAAGGGGTTTATACAATTGTTCACGGTCAATGTCAATTGAGACTTGATATTTTGTTTACCTTGAACATGGACTGTAACCATGACGTTGTTTGCTACAAAAAATACAGTAGTGTTTCCAGGCAAGTACAGGTATCTGTAACCTGTGTTAAGAATAGTTCCAATTAGTACTGCTCCTATAACTGCAAAATACCTGCTTGTTTAGCATATGCATTATTATCCCACAGCCGTTTTATTGAATGCCAATACACCACTTACAGGTTCTAAATATAAATAGCTGCTGAAAACAAATTCTTGCAAGCAAGTGCTTGGGCGTTTACTAGATATACAATTCTCTACAATAATTTTGACAGTACAGGCAAGTAGTCACATCTAGGATGTACGTTACCTGTTTGTACCATGTATACTTTAGATAATGTAAATTACACAGGCCCAGAAAAAAAGATACTTCCCCATAAATATTTAAGACGATTTCAAAGAAAGACTGATTTAATGTTAGATTAAATATAAATACAGCATATGCATATCTTATTCCAGGAGTGGGCATATGACATTTTGGAACATGGTTAAAGTAACTGAAACATTTGTGCTTTACCTCAAGCCCTTCTGCCGAGAAAACTAAAAATGAAATTATTTTGTGTCTCGACTTAAAGCTTCCGTGACTTACAGGAAGTCATATTCTTGGGTCTTTCGGTAAAGTCACGTAGATAGGTTCAAAGAAAATAATAAAAAATAACAGACTACGACGTTTCGATCGCAACACAAGCGGTCGTCTTCAGGAAGCGGGGGGGGGGGGGGGGCGATCGAAACGGAGTTTTATTTTTGATTATTTTCTTTGAACCTATCTATGTGACTTTACCGAAAGACCCAAGAATATTTGGTGTCTATTTGGCTTTTGAATACATTTTTACTCAACATATCACTTGCAGTATGCCGATAACGCCATTACACTGCAATAATGTCATTACATAATTCTACATTGCAATATATTGTTAATCCATAAAACCACAACCTACTCTCTTTAGACTATCCAACCGTTTCAAATGATTGGTTACATGCTCTTACAGTCTTGTTAGGTTTAGGGTAGGGACCTTTGTTAAAATCACCGAATATTTTCATCCATCTTCAGTAACGCACTCATGCATATTTGGGACCAGATAATTGCATATTCCCTCATCGCAAAAGATATGCCTAGAAGTAAAGTTGCACTTTGGATGTCAAGGATAACATAGTAAAATGCAGCTCGATAAAGCCTAGGCTTCACTATGTTCTCCTTGTGCTGTGTCACCAGAGGACAGGATTGTCTATTTTGCTGAATCCTGGATCTTTCCTGAGCTCCCAGTACGTGTTGTTCATCAGCCATTCCTCCCGGCTGTCATGTGTAATATTTTTTCTGCAAAAACAATCAAGAGACACAAAACAAAGTTCAGTGTGTGATCAATATTTCAAGAAATTCTAAAACAATAGAAGATGTCGATTTGTTTGGTTGTCACATTTTTTTTACTCGAAAGCTTTGAGTGCATTTATTCTTCTGTGGTTTTCTTTGACTCAGCAGTTGTGTTGTTGCCTTTAATTACACGACAAATGTAATGTGTGATCACATCAGAGCCTCTTTCAATAGTAATTGCCTGCATCATCCATCAAACTCCCCCTAACATAAAATATACCATACCAAAATGCTTGCTTATAGGTGTATGAGAAAGTAATACATTTTAGCAAAGCTCTGTTAAACACAGCTCAGTTTTGTCAACATACATCATAACAATGCAGAGTGGTATTTGACACTGTCGTCGTGGAAGGGATGTGGGACACACCTGAAGAAGCGTGGTGTGTAAAGTATGTTCTTGTCCTCCATGAGGCGGCGCTTTTCGCGCTGGAACTCCTCGATGCGCAGCTTTTCCTGCTGGGCAGACTCCACATTGCCCTCCTCCAGGAATCTGTTGACACATTTGAAGTACAAGTTGGCATGTTCAGGTGAACAAAACCATAAGCCCAATGCTGGAGGAATAGCATGGGAAGGAAAACACGTTTTTTATGGTACGCCTTTATACATTTGTAATGCGGGCGTAAACGACCTCCCGGAAGTGACGTCATGGGGGGAGGAGTTACGTCACGTGGGGGAGAGGGGAAGGGTCTATAAGGGGGGTAACCGGAAGCAGTCGGGAGTGATCGGGGACTGGGAAAAGTGAGAGGCCACGCAGGGCGAAGGGTGAAAGAGAGTGGCGAGGTCGCCACACACCCGAGCCACGAGGATCGGCACCGTCGGCCAACGGTGACCGACCCTGGGGCAGGAGGAGCAGCGAGGAGGCTGCAGAGAGCAGCGGGTCTGTAAGGGAGGAGTCGGCAGCAGGGGTCTGCACGACGTGACAGCGGCGGCTCTGCTAGGAGGAAGTTGGGCTACGTGAGCGACAGCAGCCTGGGGCTGCAGAGTGGGGGCTACGTGAGCGACAGCAGCCTGGGGCTGCAGAGTGGAGAGTTTATAGGGGAGTACCGTGAGGAAAAGAGATCGAACCCAAATAAAGGACACAGGACAGAGAGAAGCGTCCGAGTCTTTTATTACACATTTATGGCCAAAAAACAGCGCATCTTGTAATCGCTGAATTAAGTTTGTCAGGAGAAAGTAGAATGAGACTTGCCTCTGGTCAGGTCGGAAACGCGTGTCCGTGGGAGGAAGGTGTGGCCGCAGCACAGGGTCGAGCTCGTTGAGTTCGATGGCGAAACGCGTGAATCCGTAGTACAGCTCGTGATCCTGGGGCAGGGAGCCTGGGGACATTGGTGGATGCATTTAGTGCAGTGGTAGTCGAGGTTATTTCAGTGAATGATGGGGGAATCGTTGGCGTCAATGTGCTTTCAACTGGAGTGGAATCATTTATGTCAGAATGAGTTATGGGGCTGTTGGATGTTTTTTTTTTCTGGAAAGGTGAAAATGAATTTTTTTTAATGAAAATATTTTTGTCAGAAGCTACCACTTGCATAAATATAATAATGTAATGCTAGCCATTTTTTGTCTCTTGTAGGGGTAATGTATGTATTTTAGTGAAGTATATACTGTATCCCTGTCCTCTGCAAGCACAAACCCCATCCCCACAATTTTTTAATTCAATTAAAGCAAGACACAAAAGGTGTAAAAAGCACTCAGCCTTTGTGTATTATACACAAAAACATCCTTTTTCAGAAGATATGCATTGTAATCCTCTTGTCTTTCATTACCATCCAAAATTTCTTAGCAATGTGACCAACTGACAGCAACAGCAATGCAGTGGTAGATATATGTGGACCGGTTTCATCCTAATTGGGACTCACCAGTTGTACAATGTGATGTTTACCTGGCCTCCAGATGCAGCGTGCTGAGCGCTGAGCACCACAGTACATCCCCTCGTTCCATTTGCCAAAGAGGCGGTGCAGCACACGGCCGTTTTGATCCGTCACGGTGCCTTGAACCTGGTTTGCCTCCGAGCTCCAGTAACTTGCCTAGACCAGGGCGGAGAACCACGTTTTAGTCGGCCAATTTGAGTTAGTAATGAGTGCTGTGACTAGGCAGCCAGATAGGTACCTTGATGAAGTTGATCTTGCACTGGCACACATTGCTCTTCTTGTTCTTAATGATAACTTCTCCGTAGTGCTCGATCCAGCGCTGGCCTCCCATAATGTTGTGGATGCAGGAGGTCACTTTGTTCCACTCGTATTCATCTCCATACCTGGGATGGCATGCCCAAGTATTGGAACAGCACCGAAACAGTAAGAAATCTACAAACAATATAGCGTTCTTCTCATGCTTAGCATCTGTCATTCTGTGAGTTAATGAGCAACGAGAAGTCATTGTTTCGTGAAGGTTGTTCAGCAGGAAGTGGCAATAACACTCACTTGAGCAACTTGACATTCACTGTGCCCACAGGGATAATTTCCATCGACTTTCCCCAGAACTTGTTCTTCAGACGCACATCTGCGTGCAAACATATCGTCACAAATCACATCTCTCCTGTTCACTTATGCATGCTATGTTTCCATTATTTCCCCATCGAATAAAATATTATTTACAAATGCTGGAAAATGTAAACACTGGCTTTTAAGGGTTTTAACATTTTTTTTTTACATTTCATTGCACGTTCTTCGAGGGGTTTTCCCATCATTCAGCAGTTTCGACTCTTAGTTCAATATTTAAGTGATTTTAAAACGTTAATTACCATTACAAGGAGATGGCATGGAAATGTATTTTCTCTATATACAAAGGTTTCCTTACAAAACTGTGTTCTGTGAATTTATAAAAAAAAGAACAATGGACAGCTTAATGTTATCACAATAATCAATTTACATATACAAAACTAAGCCAGTTTAATTATAACAGGATAAGATTTCAGAGATATTCACCTAAACATAGAGCTTTCATAATAAATGGATTTGTCCTCAACGATTGTTATAACAACGACCAACTTGTATTGCAGAATTCGTATATTTATTACATAAATATACCTACACACAATTTGTTTTTTTTGTTGCAATACGAATAAAGGAATTAACTTGAGGTGAAAAAACCTCATAGCTTTAACAGCTTTGTACAGGATGCCAAGCCAATCAGCTGAACTACAAATCCAATTCCACTACTCACCTTGCCAGAGGACAAATTTTTTTGAATCGCAGTGGCAGACAGAAATTGGAGGGTGGTGGCTGACCTAGAAAGATAGACCAGGAACAGGAAAAACAGCATAATTCAAATTCTGCTGATCAAAGCATACAACTTACTGTTAGCACAATTAAATTAATGTAAAGTCTTGATCTGATATACGGATAAAAAACACAAACTGTGCGGAGTAAAATTCAGACAGCATGACTGTTATATTTTATCACTCTGTACTATTTTTTTATATGAGCGTACCTGCGATTAGCACGGTTGGCTACATACGGTACGAAAGAATATTATATTCTTGGTTCTTTTGGTAAATTCATGTAGAAGGGAAATTATAAAAATAAAACAATAAAATACGTATGAAGTTTAATATACATACTGGATTCACCATTTTCAAAAATTTTAACCAGTACAATGGGTAAAACTAATGTAAAAAAAACATTTGTAGTTGAAATGCATTCACTAGAATTTGCTAAAGAAACATTCCTCTATGACCAATTTTTACGCAAGAGAAAATATCATCACTTGGAAGTAACTATACTTGCATTCTATACATTTTTGTTTACTAACATATACTGCCAAGTACCCTTTGTTGGTGTACCTTTGCCCAACTATGTTTATCTTAATGGCTCATCTGGCCTTTTATTCTATTGTGTCCTCTAACGATCCATGCGCATGGCTGTCGCAACGATCTCTTTTTGCACCTGCTCTGCGATGAAGCGGAAGCCGCGGTCCTCTCGAATGCACTCGTATGTCTCGCCGAGCACAGGGTTGAACGGTTTTCCTCCAGCGCGGGAGATGGTGGAGGCATAGGTGGACACGGCAAAGGTTGCCACCAACACCTGTGTAAGCAAAGTTGAGATTTGCTACATCATGTGGCTAGCATAACGGAGTGATGACTGCATTGCGGAAAAACAAATCAGGGATGTGATGTATTGAGGCGTGTTGGAAATGCGTCATTAGTGAGATCTGCTGTCCACGAATTCAAATCACATGAGTGTTCTTTAAATGTTAAAGATGCATACCAGTTATATTCATTATTGTTCATGCAGTGTCTCATGCCTTGTAAATTTTACAGTACGATATTTATTTTAGAAAACTTTTCTAATATACCAGGATGGCCCATTTTATAGTAAAAAGAGCAACCACTTCCTGTGTGCTTGAACATGCACTCGGTTTATAATTTATGAGAGCTATACTGACCTTTTCATCTGTAATAAACAGACGCCCGGGCCTTCAACACTGCCTTGTTAATAATAATAAAGAAAGTGATTTGTTGCTTTAAATTTGGGAACTATTTAAGGTTGTTCCAGCATAAAATAGCAAATCGTGCCTCACGTGCACAAGCACGATCACTAAGTATGCATCGCAAGCACAAGCAGGTACCATGCGCTGGGCTGGGTCGTCAGTATCTGCAGCGCGGTCCAGTAGATCGCTGTATTCCATCTCCTCGCACAGCCTCTGCAGCACATTTAATGGCTCGTTGAGCTCCACGGGCATGGCCACTTTGGAGAGGTCCTTGCCAATGTTCTTGCGCAGGATGTCCCAGAGGCCAATGCTGCTGGTGTCAGCCGCGGGGGCAGGCAGGTGCATGCGGCGTCCCGTCTGAAACTCGCGGTTGCCATCAAATGTCTCTGGATTGCTCGGAGCTGCATATAAACACAACGCACGTAAGGAATGTTGGGTGCTTTTAAAGCTGTTTCCTTATTAGACCAAACATTATTACATATAAAAGCAAGGCTGCCGTGTATCACATAAAAGATTAAGCATTTATCAATACCACAGCCACTCACTGCTGCAGTTGCCTTCGCTACTAGCCTGGAGGTGTATACATTTATCTTTACGTAAGGAAATTTTTATGCTTTATTAAGATAAACTTTCTTGTATTTTTATAAACACAGCTTTTTAGCTTGTCATAGACCAGCCCACTGCCAACGAATAATTTACTTGTATACAATGATTATCAGTGTTGTAAAAACCCTACTGTTACTATTGTTACAAACGTTATCATTTTAAAATATGTTATGAAACCATTCTAAAATTATAACAATGATTAGTTTTACAGACAGCGTCCTATACGCCGGGCGTCTCAGAGCACCTTACACAACATCTCATCTGAAACATCTATTAACACGAAGGTATTTCACAAAGCGGATGCAGAGGGTAAGCATGACCATTTTCCTGCAAAGCACAGTAAAAATATCCACTGTATGCAGCAGATATCCAGGGATGCTTCTTGGCAGCAATGGTTAAAAAAACAATATTAATGTCTTACATCATATTCTTTCTTACATCATACTTTCTTTCCTTTCCAATCCATGCATGGCTATACAAAAGCCAACATACCATACAAATGTCCAAGTATGCTCCAGCTTGACAGATGGATTCCCATCAGAATATTTTTTTTATAAAAGTGTGTGCATGAGCGTAAATCACTGCAGCAGCCTCCGCAGGCTGTAAGCAATCGAGGTGTGAGCGAGGTCACGGCAGGGGCGAGATTGTGCACACGTGAACGCACCATTGCTCTGCTGAGACTTGAAGCTGGCTCGGCTGCCTGTGTCCTCCGAGATCGTGTCGCTGACGTCATCACTTATGCTCGAATCGTCATCGTCCGTAGCCTTTGGAGGACAGTGCACATTGAATTGGGTTTGCGAGCAACCATTGGGGAATCGGCGGCCCCAATTACACGACCACCGAGTCTTTAGGGGCAACAACTATATTCTCCCAATTAATGTTCTAATAATAGAACAAAATTAGAAAAGAATAAGTGATTCACAGCTGTGTACACTTTACATTTTTGACAAGAGGAAATATATTACTGCTATCCAGTTATGCTTGACAGTTTAGGTGTTCATTTTCTGCTTCGGTGAACGTATTCTAAAAAACAAGATAATTTTACTGTTACAGAGAACAATACATATTTAGATGTTTTAGCTAGCTGTCCTTTGGAAAATATTGAGGTTAACAGAGAAGGGTGTTTTATGTGTATACCGGGAGAGGAAAGGTGGGCTTGGGTGGTGAGTGGTGGGAGTGATACTAGGATGATAACCAGTCAGCCTGATAGTTAGTGATGGTATTTAATTAACTTGTAATTTTATGATTGACTCTTAACTTCTACTTCAAATATAAACTAAAACTATTTCAACATAATTTATATTTTACCATTTAAGGCACACTGAGCTATATAGCTCTTTTTAATAAGTGACCAGGCCACAAATAATAGCTGAACAAAGTGGCTTATGTGAAAATTTATAGCAGCCAAATACTCTAAACGGATGTTTCTAAATGTGGAGGGAAAAACTGGACAACCCAGAGAAAAAACCACGTGACTATGGGAAGAACATGCAAATTCCAAATGTACAACAGGCATCAGGGTCGGTATCAAACCCACGACCTCCTGTATACTAGGCGAGGTAGCTAACATCTCACCACCGTGGTGCCCTGAGACAATAATTTTTTTTTACAGCATCTGAAAGTGGTGCTGTAATAAATTCCAGTACCAAGTCAGAGATCTCTGTAAGAAAATGAGTATTTATTTGGTGGCATTGTGCACACAAATAAACTCATACTAGGTTATTTAGCCAGAAAAAGTGGAACCATCGACAGTAGTGTATTCTCAATGTGTTTGCCTATTGATCTTTGCATTGGACAGCACTCATCAGCTTGGACGGCACTCAGGCAATCTTCAACCGCTATTTACTTCCCACAAAGTATTTTTCAATGTTACACCCCAGAAGGATGATGGATAGAGTAAATTCTCCACCTGGAATTAAATGAAAACCGTTTGACAGTAATAGCACCTTTATCGCCAGCTGAAGTTGCCGAAGGAAGGGGTGAAGGTGTGCAGCCAGTTGTCTCACCTCTGATGAGCTTGAGGATCGCAGCACCTCCTGGGCATCATAGAATTCGCTCTCTGACACGGAGAGCTGACTTTCAGACAGCTGGGCCAGGAGAGGCCGCCCGAGCATCGGCCGCTCAGTCGCCTGTTGCCCACACCCACACGAGTGCGTAGTGTCGCGTTACACAGCCATGATGGGACGCTACTGCACACTGGCGATTGCCATGTAGTTTTGCAATAACTTTATCCGAACAATACTTATTCTTGAGTGTGGGGCTTCCTTCAATGATAGGTCTTATTAGACTCAGTCATGTGCTTGACAATGTTATGACTTGCTGCAATTGGATCAATCAGTGTGAAATTCGACAGCACTGATAAATGTAGCACGGACAGTTGTACCGTTTATAACGCTTAAAGATATGCTCACTCTATGCAGCCAGTGATTTCGCACATGACCAATTAGTGGCCAAAAAGGGGAAATATTATAGTTTGGTAAAATCTTTATTGAATAAAACAAACACAAATAGTTCGGTTAGGTTTTGAGAAGGAATAACTCAGAATATTTTAAAGCAATATGTTATGGTTATTATAAAGCTTTTAATCAACAAATACATCCATTGATGCAAGTGGTTCTTACATTGATAATGAAAATAGAAAGAGCAAGTGTGCATATCTTTAATATCCTGTTCAAAACAGTCCAGTATAATATGTAATCATGTATATACGCTTGCATTCTATACATGCTGTATAAACGCACATACAACCGTTTGATACCATGTATAAAGTGCAGCAGGGAATGGTCATGAAGGGATGACCAAAGTGGATATAGGGCTATGAAAGCAGGGTAACATGTAGGACTGATAGGGAATACAGTTGCACAGGAATGCAGATTGGGCATCATTATGGAGAATACAATGTAGCAGTGGATAGAGAATGGCTGGATAATATATAATGCAAATTAAACAGTACGTTTATTGGAACATGCAACATTGCGTGACTCTTGAATATCCAAAATATAAAACAAAAAATAATCCCGCTTATTCTTGGCGTACTAAACATTCGTGTTTAGTAAACAGTGTTTAGTGTCCCACTAGAGTTGCAGTATTATGAAGAGCAACAGACTTTCAATGTGCGTTAGGCAGAGCAAGTGGTGATGTCATCACAAAAAAGTGCTGTGATTCTTGTTCACGGAAACACGATACACATAAATCATGCCGCATATAGCACTTCACATCACTTGTCTGTCATTTGAGTCAGCGTATTTGATTAATGCCTCTCAACACATGTTAATGCCCATAAGCTGTTATGCGTTACTTTTTCCAGTGTAGCCAACATGTAATGGACTAGCATGTTCAAATGTGTTTATTCGAAAGAAATCAGCAGCTCCTAAATATTTTTGAATATTCAAAAGTCAAATAATGTTTACGCATACTAACATAATTCACGTGCGTATATACCGTGCATGATAGTATATACTGCAAGTAATGGACAAGCATTTCCATGCTCACTGAGAAATACACTGTTCATACGCAGGTTTTAATTCCATGCAAATGGAATGGTCTACGATATTTTTGAACACTCACTAATTCTGCACCAGTGGGAGCTGCTATGAGCTCACTCAGGTTGGACTCAACGTGAATTCTGCTCAACCGGTTCGTCAGCTCCATATTGAGTGCTACCGCCTGGCGACATGGGACAACACAGACGTGTATGCGCATGACCACAGCTGCTTGCGTAGTGTGTGCCAAAGATGAACACATGCCACTGCACAGCAGCGCACGAGCAAAGTAAAGTTAATTAAGTTTGGATTACCCAGGCCACAAACTCCAGGTTGATCAGATTAATGTCCATTCTTGGAATAAATAATTAATATGTACGTTACTCGGTGTACTGATAGGCGATTGTCAATACTCTATGTCTGAAATAGTCCAGAAATTAAAGTGTAAATTATGTGCAAACCTTTTTTTATTGTTTTTTGTGTCAGGATAGAAAATGTATTCCTTACCAATTTTGGTTAAACAGATGTTACACATAACACTTACAAGGGGGAAGCTTTTTACACTATGCACTATCTACAATATAGAATATAAATGCACTATATACTACACATACATAATAGAAATACACTATATCATCAGCCATTATAAATCCACTTCTGCTTGAAGGCATGTCGTCATGATCCCTTGTGGTCCAGTGAAGGAACAATCCATCTTGCTCCTGTGTATGAGCTGAGCTCATTGCTCCATCTATGTGGTGGTCATTCTCCAACGTTTGCCCTTTTAAGGCTGCCTTCCCAGGACTCATGTATGCACAATGTATCCAGCACTCATTAAAAGGCTACGTCGACAGACGGCAGGCCCAAGACCAGTTATGATATCACTCGTAACTCACGTTCGTCGTGGCTGGGAATCGAGTCACCAGGTTCATAGCGTAGTGCACTAACCACCGTGCCACTGCTACACTCCACACAATGTATTCCTGGACCTTGTCTATAGCCAAAAATAAAAATCCAGCTCGTTTTAGTCTGAATTGATTTAAGATTTTATATATATGTATTCTTCTATCGTGGGCACTACATGAATAGAATGAATAACGATCTTGGCAGTCAAGTATCAGTGGGCACTGCCATTATGCTGCACTATTTTATGTGGATGGGCATCACGTGAAAACGTTGACTTTAGAATGGTTCGTAGAACCTAATAACTCCCAATATAAACTTTCCAGTACTGCTTTGTGCAAGGACTAATGCTTTTGTTTCAAACATATTTTCATGCAAATGTGCAGAGCAAATTGATGTAAAAACATTTATTCACAAAATTAGCATAGCCTCTCTTTATTGAATCATTTATGATTTAGGTGCCTTTATTTGATTTGATTTGCTAATGTGATGAGAGGTTGACAATCGCCTATTAATACAGTTGCAAAGATGTGAATTAATGGCTTGATTTCTATCCCCTTAAAATGTTTACAGGTAAGAGAGCCACAAACCTTGGGGCTCTCGCTTTGCAATGGATAACCCAAACTCTCACATTGCACTGTAAAGAGAGTTGTGAGTGTGTCAGAAAGCGTAAGTTAAGCACTGGAAAGCGAGTTGTGAACGAGGGGTGTGAATGTGCAAGAGGTCGTTCTGTGGAGTCCGTTACCTGCGAGAGAGACTTGCGCAGAGTCATCAAGTGTACAGCGGCGCCTGCTCCCAGTGACTCCTGCTCGAGCTTCTTCCCCTTCTCCCGCTCGGAGCTGAGTGCCATGTGCACTGCGCACAGACTCGTGTGCACTGCACGGGGATGGAAGAGAAAAAACAAACCCGACAAATCTGTGACTGCACACTTAGCTAGAGATAGTGAGCACGACAATGGTTGATCCAAAGATCCACTGCTCCACCATGGGTGGAAGCTATTATGACCCCACCATCTGAAATTCTCCCCATAGGCAACTCCACCAGGTCCTCTCCTCTCTGCTTTAAAGTCTGTGTTCAACACCTTCCTCTTCATCCGTTCTTTCAGATCCATAAATTGGGCCATTTCCTTCCTTCCCTTGCTCAGTCCTCCCTCCCATTCCCTCCTTTGTATTTCCAAGGTCTGAGACGTTTGTTACGTTATGAGCACATTATAAATATAAGCGGTTGTTATTTTTGCTTAAACATGCCATTGCATGCAGTAATTTTCAAATACATGAGGCAGGAGCACCTTGATAAGCCAGCAACATCTAAAACGTTTGCATGGCCGTGTGGAAGAATCTTACGCACCTCGCTGTGCCAGGGAGTAAAAGTCCTGGCAAAGCCTCCCATGCTCGGGTGAAATGTTGAGTCCATCTGACAGGCTGGTGGAGTAGTTGGCTAGGACCGCATCTGAACCCGCAGATGCCAGGTTTGGGTTGGAGGCATGGGATCGCAGCGGAGATGTGGGCATGCTGTTGGGAACCTGGAAGCGAGAAAGCCAAAGGATACTTCTCAGTGTTCATGGACGTCGAAATAAATGCTCCTGCACCCGAAGATTAATACTGTACAATTTGATGAGGAGCATCACGCAGACGAGGCTACTGCGTCAGAAGGGGAGCGAAGACCTCACACATATCATTACTTGTATACAATGAGATAACATGATACGGTTTGGATTACATATTGAATGTAGGATGAAATGAAGGGAAATAATCTCTTCGGCATGCATGTGAATATCCAAATCGATAAAAACAGCCAATGTTAAGCACTGTTGTCAAATATAGATACCATTTACCAGTGAAACATGCGCATACCTGACAATCCAAAGCTGTGCAATTTTTATACCGAAGGTGTTCGACTGTAATGTTGGGTTTTCATGTGAAATTGACATCTCACTTATGCGTGTGCTTCACAGCAACAGGTCAGTGCGTCGGTATTAACACAAAAGGGTACCACGCGTTATTCCAGAAACACCATGGACACCAAAGCTTAGCACCGCGCGTGAGCAGGGATTCAGCAAAGCGGCTCGGCGATACCTGCAGCAGCGGTTTGTTATCTTTGAGGGAGGACTTGGCTCTCCACCGCCGGCTCACACGCTTCTCTTTCTTGCCGTTCTCGAGGCATGCCGCCTACAGCAAGCGTATTAGTGCGTTAGTGCCCCGCCACCAAGTGCACATGCCAACATCAACTCGCTAAGCCTCTTCGCACCTTGCAAGAGCATGCTTGCAAAAGTACCGCAAATTATTTGGCTGACTTATGGTAAGGGCGGTTCAATGTCCATTTAGTCACAGTTGGATTCTAATTTAGATGCCGCTCACATAATTGCACTATACAGACCAGACATGCTGCAGCTGAGTCTTGTAAGAATCATGGGCCGTGTGTCAGTATCAGCCAACCAAGTGCCATGTTCTAAATTGAGCTTAAGACGTGGGTCTTAAGGAACCAGACTGAATTTTTATTGGTTGACTTTTAGTCACGATTTACAACTGGGCCAGCGTAAACCAAACTGAAGATAAACGCGATTTATAATACTTGCATCAATCTTGCAATTGCTAAGAGGCTTAAAAGCACACACAAACACACCAACATGCTGTGTTATGGAAACCCACAACTGTTGTTCACTGAAGTAAATTATAAAACATCACAAGTGCACCATACTGTGTTGCTTACAGTTTGTAATCCAGCTCTATCAGATCAATATTTTTTACAGATACAGGCTGTGTAGGCTGGGGAAAAATGGGGTCATCTGAGGCTTGGAAGCAGCTGATAACACTGAACCTTCTCCTTATAATAGGTCTAAGTGTTCAATAAATAATCCTTATCGTCCCCCTAGATACATAATGCAGAACTGCATTCAATAAGGATGCACATATGACATTTATTTTGTATGTAAATGCAATAAAAATACAATGTGAAAGGTCATGTACAGAAAGTATATGCTTCAGGAAAGTGCGGATAAAAAACGACCCCAGTCTTGGTATTTTCAGTTCATGTGCAGCAGCGAGATATGCATGATAGCAGGACTGGACCATGAGGAATGGTGACATCATGAGGAGGCTTTCAACAAGCAGATATACAATGGCCGATGACGATGGTGGTGATGATTGGTATTCATCAAGATTTTAACGTGAGAAATTTTATTTCAGTAATTTGGGGCTTTCAATAGACTCTTTAAAATAAAATAAAAACTCTCATTCAAGATCTATGGCTTTTTGTCCTGTTACTGAAACAGCCAGAATAACCACACAGAAATGGTTAAGTACGGTCTTTGACTTTATCCATGCCTGACATGTGGTGTGCTGTTGGCGTTGACCTTTAGAAAAAGGTCACAGTATCCTCATGCAGCAGGTAAATGCATCAACTGTATTCTCAGCTAAAAAGTCATTTGGCATTTTCAATAATCGCTTTTTGGTCAAATATAATATAAACCCACATGATACTCGCACTGTACATGAATAATTGACTTATGCCAATTTTTCTGTGTGAGATACATGGAAAATACTTTGAAAGTTCACTCATGCCCATTTACAGAAGTGCACAGGAAATATCATGCGTTTTGCGTTGTGGGGGTCCAACAGGATGTGCACGTCAGTATGGCCCAAACTTGCTTGCCTCATCCGTGGCAGATGCACACACAGTGAGTCACACAGTGCCTCTGCATGCCTGCACCTGCACACTGAGTACAGAAGTCAGTCTGTGCCAACTTGCATTGTGCGCACGTATGAACACACATTACACGCCTTCACTGTTAAATCCAAAAACTTGTAAAGCAGAGTCAGGAAAACACTTCCTTCAGTTGCCAAAATAATGTCTGTGCACAACACAACACACCGTAAGGATCAGCACAAGGTCACTGCATAATTCACTGTGCAGTGCAGCACAATCTCTTAAGAGGGTTCTTGGGTGATTGACAGATATTCATGACATCACTCCTGCAGTGTTTTGTTTGCTGAGCATGTGTTCCTCCTGCCAGGGGTACCTGGATGTCGCTGAAGGAGGTGGCCGACTGTGACTTGTGTAGACTCTCGAGGCCGTGCAGCATTTGCTCCATGTCGCCGAGCCCACTTTGGCAATGCAAGAGGTCTGCGGGGGGGGGGGGGGAGAAAAAACACAGAAAGAGATCAATTGTGCAACACGCCACGTACAAAAGCATCGTGTTCATGAAAAATAGATTGTAGGATAGGGATGAATGAAAAGACGATGCTTTTATTCGGTAAATTCAAACTAGAGGAATTCATGCCGTATCGTATATGATGCATACATTGTTTATTTTCAGTGTTCCATTAATGAGCTCCATGTAAACATGCGGTCATTGCACACTTATGGGTACTGTAGCTGAGTATTGTATTATACAATTCGAAGCCTGGTTTATGCATGGTTCATTCCTTCGATGAGAGCTTTTTAATGTTTTCATATTCAAGGCCACTGAGGATGAATCCCATGCATGTATTCGTTGCGTTCTGCTACATGTGTGGCAGAGCTCCCTAAGCAGGCATGTATGAGGTTAATTCAAACACGGATGCTGAGTTAAATGCTCTTCATCTACAAATTAATACCACCAACGGAATACGTTGTGGGGGGTAGCCTGAAGGTCGAAGTCAATTTCACACCCTGACTTAAAGTTTTCGTGACTGCAGGAAAGATTTTCAAAATCATGAGCAAACACAAGATCCAGGTTCGATTCAACCCAGTTACATAAAATTCGTGATCTGATCCCATTTGTGAAGGATGTGATCCCTGACATGCAATACCCCGGTGTCTACAAACTAAGCTGTGTCTGCGGCAGCAGTTACATTGGGGAAACTAAGTGACATGTCTTGGACCGTGTTCGTGAACATAAGGCAGATCTGAAACACGGTAGGACCAATACCTCAGCCGTGGTTGATCATTGTTTTAACGCTGTGGGCACACATGAAATAGATTTTTCCCAAGACGAAGGTAGTCTGCAAACCCACTGGCTATCAACAGAGATTCGTTCATGAAGCCATCCAGATATATAAGCAGACAATTTCAACCGAGAAGAAGGGTACAAACTGAGCAATCATTCGAACGACGTTATTAACCAGTTTAAGTCATAACTGGCTGTGATGTTTCCATCCTACCTGCCGATGTTAGCAGTTATTTCCGACTCTCTGAGTTACATACACGCTAAATGTCTCACTAACACAGCAACCGTTGCTCCCTGTCCTCGAGTTGGCGGTGTCCCTCGTTTTTTAACGAGCTGGATGTCTCACTAGCACAGCCACCGTTGCGGTGGCTCGCTTACATTGACATGCTAATCTCCCACAATACAATGGCCACCTGGCCACCTCCACAGCTGCGTCGTCGTGGAGATATATCAGCTCTCTGATCTTACATTTACATGCAAATTCCATCTCTAGCACCGCCCACTTACACTTGGGCTAAACCCATTTCAAGCCTATATAACATCCTGCTTCAGAAGCTCTCCCGCTATATTTTTTCACCTGATGACGATTGCTTGTGTTGCGATCGAAACGTCGTGATATTTTATTACTTTTCTATCTACGTGGCTTTACCGAAAGAGCCAAAGAATATCAATTCCGCACCATTCAAAAAAGGATTAATTTGGCACATCTGTAAGAATTACATCGCTCCCACAAATATATACTTCTGATGTCAGCCCAGCAAAGGCATGTGACCTTAAGATTGCTGGTAACATGATACATGATTAACTTTTAACATGCCACAATGTGAGAATAGGTTTTCCCCTTTTTTCTGGCAACAAAATAGGTGTTAAGATACTCTTTGGTTCTTTCGGTAAAGCCACGTAGATAGGAAAATAACTAATAGATCACGACGTTTCGATCGCAACACAAACAATCGTCTTCAGGTGAAACAATACAGGCAGGCGGACTGCTGAGGCAGGAAGAAATGTAACGAGAGAGCTACTGCAACTAAAGGTTATATACGTTTGTGGTGGGTACAACCCAAGGGTAAGTGGGCGGGGCTAGGGATGGAATTTCCAAGTAAATGTAAGATGCAGAGCTAGCATACCTCGGCTAATCCGAGGGGGGGAGGGAGGGGAGGGGGAGGGGCTGCCATAACGGGCGAGAGGGTGTGGGTGAAATTTACAGAGGGAACAAGGTGATAGAGAGAAAAAAGAAACAAAAGATCAAAACATAGCAAACTTAGAAATGTAATGCAACTCAGAGAGTCGGCCAACACAAAAGTTAACACTTTCCTGGTTGATCAATGTCCTTCCAAAGACTGCAAAATTTTGCTTCCATTCTCTCGGTTAAGTCATGTATTGTGGTTAATGCAGACATAATTCATTGTAAAAGGTTTCAGTTTGGTGTTTTAACATCTTAATACCTGTTTTGTTGCCATAAAAAAGGGGAAAACCGATTATCATATTTTGGTACTGCTAAAGGAGGTCCCATGATGCCACAATCCATTGAGCCCAATTATTTTTCGATTTTTTTTGGCCATGGAAAATGCTGTACATGAAGCAGCAGACTGTACTGCGAGCCTAAACTCAACTCAAATGGGGCACGAAGTGCAGGGAGGGTAATGATTTGTACCTCGGTCACATTTCTCCATGTCCTGGGAGTCGTGGTACCACCCAGCAAGGCGTGATTGGGGCCCCAGGGAGGCTTGTCGATGCAGGCTGCTCTGCCGACGCTATCACCACAACCACACACACACATACGCGCACCTATAAAGCGGACGTTTGAATAGATTGTTTTAAATTACATGTGTAAATGCCGCAGACAAATGCATTATAAACCCTGAAAAGTATCTCATGCTCTTCAAGCACTGCGTCACATTATGTTAGGTGTTTTCATTATTATTACAACGGCACAGAACCACAGAAAGGTTTAATATGGGCAAAACAATGTCACAGCAGTCACTAAATACAAACAGAAAGATGACTTTGAGCCAACATATTTCGTTGTCAATATTGGGCTGGAAATATTCGTAACAAACAAAACATAAATATACCCTGTATAACCTGAACAGACATTTGGGGGAAGTGCTGTTAGCGAGCACCTAAAAAGGTTGGCACGGCACACAAAGGGGTGGGTGGCCAGAACCACGCCTGGCCACCTTTGGCTCCCTAGTGGCAATGTTTATACACCACACCATTACTCATTTGGGGCTGAGTCGACAGTTCAAGTATTAGCCACTGTTATTGGTCGTGAGCAGGTATCGAACTAATGTGGCTGGCTTTGGAGTGCAGCGAGCTAAACCATTGCGCCACTGCCGCCCTATATTATATTCATAATACACAGACAATGAGGAATAAGCTTGTACCACGCCTCCCCCTTGATCCTGCTCTCTCTGAAGTCCACCGACTATTGCTGCTGCATGCAGCGCAACAGTGATGCCCAAAATGTCATTACTCTTTGGTTCTTCCGGTAAAGTCACATAGAAAGAAATTTAATAAAATAGTAATAGAATACGACGTTTGGATTGCAACAAGCAACCATCATCAGGTACATATGAATGAGAAAACAAACATAGTAAACTTCGAAATATAATGCAATACAACACAGAGAGTCGGCCAACAAAACAGTCAACACCCCACCTGGTTGATTACATTCTTCCAAAGATTGCTAAATTTGAGAGAGAGACAACACATAGACACGGAGACACACCTGATGATGGTTACTTATGTTGCAATCGAAACGTCGTATTACATTATTATTCTATTAAATTTATTTTTATGTGACTTTACCAAAAGAACCAAATAATAATTCCTGCAGTCATGTTTAGGAGATTTTAAAACTCACTCACACAGCTTATATTTAAAATATTACGGGTGCATCGCAGGTGTGTGAGGGATAGTGGCGACTGGGGAGCCCTTCATCCAACAATAGATTGATCATGGTTAATGATGCTGTGTGTGAACCTTCAAGAGGTTAATGTGTATAAATCATAATTTGGAATGTATTCCCATACACCTATGATTTAAATGAAAAATAAACACAAACCTTGATGAAACATTACAAGTGTCAGTTAGAAGAGACACTAAGGCACTTTAAACATTAAATATTATCACTGTTTGCAGAACCAGCAGCATTAAGTAGTTCACTGCAAATAGTTTACATTGCTCTATGCAACCCGAAGCAGCTTAACTTGTTTACGGGAATGTCCAAAGGAAGTGGTTATTTTGCAATGTGTGCAATCTCTATATACATTAAGGATATGATCTCACATTGTCAACCGCACAGCTTCCTTGGCTGCAAAAGTGAAACTGATAGTAAACTTGCAAGCTCTACCTCGTAAAATAGCATATATACTTTCAAATATTTTGCCAACTCAAGTCGGGGAAAATTGCTTAATAACGAAATGCATTAAGACTTGTTACGGCTCGTGAAAGGTGGCAGCAGCTTGGGGAGGGCCTTACATCCAGCAATGACTTTACCATGGTTTATGATGATGAGACAGGTTAAGCAGTTGTATTTTATCCTGTTATAGTGTATGGCTTTTGTAGGATGCATGTGCTGTATTTCTATAAGTATCTCTTTGACTATCATTAAATATTTCATTTAATTTAACATAAAAAAATAAAAGTCACATTTGGGTGTAACATTTTTGGCACATTGGAGTAGTTAAGCCACAAGGCTAAATAGCCCTAAACCATCACATCGAAACGTGGGGCTACACCCAAACCCGGAATGTGAAGATTTCCAGCCCAGGTGATGCGACCACAATTCACATGTAGCAGTGGAAAATCAAAAAGTCTAACACATGCGCAACCAACATGTTCGACACACCAGAATGCACCTGTATGCAGGTGAGCGTGGTGTGAATGAAGCACATTATATATAGCAGGCACACGGTTAATGAGAATAATGTGACATGCTGACATGTGCAAGTGTGCTTGCCTGTCCAGCCACGGCACATACAGGGGTGTCTCCATCAACCGAAGGGGCCTTGGAGATGCTGAACTGCCGGTGCTGCCGGTGGTGGCGCAGACTCGACACCCATTGCTCAAAGTGCTCCTTGGACTTTGTCTGGAAGCAGACACCGACAAATGGTACATACCTACTATAATCACCCAGGAATGTCTGTCCTTAATGCTCGTGACGTCACTCCACATCGACCAGCCCCCCTAATTAATATTCATGAGCAGGTGACGTCGTCCAAATGGACACCCCCCCCACCCCTCCTCATTAATAATCATGCGCAAGTGACGTCACTCCACATCAAACAGCCCCCTCATTCATAATAATGAGCAGATGACGTCCTCCAAATGGACACCCCCCCATTATTACCTACTATGAGCCAAGAATATCTGTGTGTATCGCTCGTGACGTCACTCCACGTCGACCAGCCCCCCTCATTAATAATCATGAACAGGTTACGTCCTCCACATGGACCCCCCCCCCCCCTCATTAATAATCATGAGCAGGTAACGTCATAGGGATCCGAGAGGCCTACGTCGGGGCCTACGTCGAGGCCCACGTGGGGGCCTACATAGAAGCCTACGTCGGGGCCTACGTCAAGGCCTACGTCGAGGCCTACTTCGTGGCCTACGTCGGGGCCTAAGTCGAGGCTACTTCGAGGCCTACGTCGGGGCCCACGTGGGGGCCTACGTGGGGGCCTACGTCGGGGCCTACGTCGAGGCCTACGTGGAGGCCTACATAGAGGCCTACGTCGGGGCCCACGTGGGGGCCTACATAGAGGCCTACGTCGGGGCCTACGTCGAGGCCTACGTGGAGGCCTACATAGAGGCCTACGTCGGGGCCCACGTGGAGGCCTACATAGAGGCCTACGTCGGGGCCCACGTCGAGGCCCACGTGGGGGCCTACATAGAGGCCTACGTCGGGGCCTACGTCGAGGCCTACGTCGAGGCCTACTTCGTGGCCTACGTCGGGGCCTAAGTCGAGGCTACTTCGAGGCCTACGTCGGGGCCCACGTGGGGGCCTACGTGGGGGCCTACGTCGGGGCCTACGTCGAGGCCTACGTGGAGGCCTACATAGAGGCCTACGTCGGGGCCCACGTGGGGGCCTACATAGAGGCCTACGTCGGGGCCTACGTCGAGGCCTACGTGGAGGCCTACATAGAGGCCTACGTCGGGGCCCACGTGGAGGCCTACATAGAGGCCTACGTCGGGGCCCACGTCGAGGCCCACGTGGGGGCCTACATAGAGGCCTACGTCGGGGCCTACGTCGAGGCCTACGTCGAGGCCTACTTCGTGGCCTACGTCGGGGCCTAAGTCGAGGCTACTTCGAGGCCTACGTCGGGGCCCACGTGGGGGCCTACGTGGGGGCCTACGTCGGGGCCTACGTCGAGGCCTACGTGGAGGCCTACATAGAGGCCTACGTCGGGGCCCACGTGGGGGCCTACATAGAGGCCTACGTCGGGGCCTACGTCGAGGCCTACGTGGAGGCCTACATAGAGGCCTACGTCGGGGCCCACGTGGAGGCCTACATAGAGGCCTACGTCGGGGCCCACGTCGAGGCCCACGTGGGGGCCTACATAGAGGCCTACGTCGGGGCCTACGTCGAGGCCCACGTGGAGGCCTACATAGAGGCCTACGTGGAGGCCTACATAGAGGCCTACGTCGGGGCCCACGTCAAGGCCCACGTGGGGGCCTACATAGAAGCCTACGTCGGGGCCTACGTCGAGGCCTACTTCGAGGCCTACGTCGGGGCCTACGTCGAGGCCTACTTCGAGGCCTACGTCGGGGCCCACGTGGGGGCCTACGTGGGGGCCTACGTCGAGGCCTACGTGGAGGGTGCTCGTCAATGGAAGCAGAACAATGAAGCTGATGGGCCAAACATCTCGCCTCTCCACGTCCACATCACGCAACTATTCGGCCTCGGCGCCTCCAGGCCGCACGCCCCCTGCTGCTCTGCTGTAGTACACACAGCTGCGGCTGCTTCGTGTATGACTCCTGCAACTGCAGTTGGGTCGGCTGCAGCTGCTACAACAGCTACAACAACAACAATAGCAGCTGCAACAACAACAGCAGCTGCAACAACAACAGCAGCTGCAACAACAACAGCAGCTGCAACAACAACAGCAGCTGCAACAACAACAGCAGCTGCAACAACAACAGCAGCTGCAACAACAACAGCAGCTGCAACAACAACAGCAGCTGCAACAACAACAGCAGCAAGATGGCGGCGGCGTGTGCGGCCGTGTGTGCGTTGTGCTGCATGGGTGTGGGCTGTGCGTGAGAGTGGGTGAGGGTGAGCTGCGTGTGAGTGAGCTGTGTGTGTGTTTAAATTTAGTGTTTTAAAGATGTCAATTCACCTGCTGTGTATCTTACTACTGTCCCTCCCGGCCATATCTAGTGCCACACTCAACTCTACAAACGGCTACCCGCGTTACTTCGCGTCAATACTTATTGCTAAATTTGCCACTACACCTGCTAATGAAACAACTTATAGACACTTCTACACTCCATCATTGTATCCTTTTAAACCCTATCTTTGTCCCATTACTTCACCAGCACTCCTTCCAAACTTCATTCTGCTCTTAAAAATAACACCATCTGCGAGCTGCTGCTATTCGTCCAAGGTTCGTCGCTCTTCATCCTTTCACAGAAAATACCTGTGCAAACTATTAATTCTACTTTTCTTATTTCTGGGTGGTATTGAGCTTCATCCTGGCCCAAATGTAAAGAACTCATATAATTCTGTAGATTTTTCTGGCAGAAAAGGTGTTGGTGTTCTACATGTCAACATCAGAGGGCTTTTGATTAAATTAAGTCAACTAAAACTAGAAGTAGCAAATCTTGACCCGGACATATTTTGCCTAACAGAAACATTTCTCACTCCTGCCGTCAATGACTTGCAGATTACGATTGACAACTACAACCTTTTTCGGCTTGACCGAGGATCTAAAGGAGGTGGAATTGCCATCTATGTTCGTAATACTATTGCATGTTCACCAGCTCACTCCTTGTTTAAAAAATGTTGCTTTGAAGGTCTGGCTCTCAGAATAACTCTCCCTAATAATCAACACATATTGGTAGTGTGCTGCTATAGACCGCCTAGTGGTAAGGATGTTGAAGCTGCATCTGCACTGAGAGAGCTTATTGGGGGCCTCCCTAAAGGTGAAATAGTTTTAGTGGGTGATCTAAATTGGAATTGGCTAAACCCGCCGGCCGTGGCCACAAATTTTGCAGATGAATTTAACCTGTTTCAATTAATAAATGTCCCCACAAGACCCAACCTAAAAAATCCGGGACAGTCATCTCTGCTTGACGTCCTATTGACAAATGCCCCTCACAATTTCGCACTGACTGGTGTTCTAGGTAATAACCTTAGTGATCACTCCTTCATTTTTGGGGTGAGATCATCAGCCAGACACAAAGCCCCCCCTAAATTGGTTGAGAAGCACTCCATGAGACACTTCAGCATACAGGCATTTACTAATGATGTGCTTCACTCGGATATTGACAAGGTCTGTGATATTCCAAACCTGACTACGGCTTGGGAGACCTTCAGGTACACGTTTCTACAAATTCTTAACAAACATGCTCCGTTGGTTAAATTTAAAACTAAAGGCAATCGTCCACCATGGTTTGATCCTTTGATTACAAAACTCATGAAAACTAGAGACAAGGCTTGGGCATGTGCTCAGAAAAGTAATTTGGTTAATGACTGGCTAGAATACAGGATTTTAAGGAATAGATGCGTCAAAAAAATACGGCATGCAAAAAATGACTACTTCTCTTCTACTCTCCTTGAATCTCATGGAAATGCCAGGATTTTCTGGAAAACAATCAAATGTATCGAAAAGGCATCCAAAACAGATCATCTGCCCGTTCAGCTTAACCGAAATGGGGAATATTTTTCAGATCCCCAAAAAATAGTTGACAATTTTAACCTTCATTTTTCTGAAGCTGGTACCCTATTTGATAATCTATTGGGAGTCACCCCTGCTCATGCAAATTCCTACACCCCTATCCAAACATTAAGCGAATTTAGTTTTCAGCCAATCCACGAAAGTAATGTTCTGAAACAACTGTCCTTCCTCAAAGGGTCCTCCTCTACCGGAGCAGATAGTATTCCCGTCTTTGCTCTACTAAGTGTTGGTCACCTAATATACAAACCTATAGCCCATATTTTCAACTTGTCCATCAAAGAAGCATCAGTTCCTCTAGAATGGAAACATTCCTATGTTCGTCCACTTCACAAAGGGGGCCCTAAAGATGATCCAAATAACTACCGACCTATCTCAATTTTGTCCCCGTTGATGAAAATTTTTGAAAAATTATTGAACTACCAAATTATCAGTTTCCTGTCCGCCAACAATCTATTACATCTAAAACAATCTGGGTTCCGAAAAAAATACAGCACCACATCTGCTGCATTAGACTCTATGAATCACATTTACAGTAGCCTTGATAATAAGCAGTACTGCGCCTGTCTTTTTCTTGACTTGTCCAAAGCTTTTGATACAGTAGACCACAACATCCTGCTTAGTAAAATAAGTTGCCTCGGTTTTTCCGAAAACACAGTAAAATGGTTAAAAAATTACCTCTTTTCTCGCACCCAAACTGTATTCACAGATGGTTGGAGGTCAAACAGTGTTAAGATAACAAAAGGGGTTCCACAGGGTTCCATTCTCGGCCCCCTCTTGTTCTCTCTTTATGTAAATGACTTGGGCACTGAACTGGATTATTCCAGGGTAAATCTTTTTGCAGATGACACGGTACTAATTACTGCTGGCCGCTCTCCGGATGACGTGATTGCTAAGCTCCAGAGTGATTTCAACAAACTACAACATCAGCTAGTTGCTCTTAAACTAGTCCTAAATCCTGCCAAAACCAAGGTGCTATGCTTCTCACCAGGACTAAAGCGGGAAGTTATTTTCCCCAAATTACATTCCTTAAATAATGATCAAATAGAGCAAGTTAAGATCTATAAGTATCTTGGGATCATCCTGGATTCAAAACTGAATTTTGAAGATCACATTGATTATATTGGGAAAAAGACAAAAATTAAAATTGGTTTTCTATATCGACACAAGCACTGCTTCCCCCCTATGTTCCGTTTGGAATTGATTAAAGCTACCATACTGCCTCTACTTGATTACTGTGACATTGTTTATAAATCAGCCCCAAGTACTGTACTGAAGAAGCTTGACTCAATGTATCACTCGGCCTTAAGATTTGCATTGAACTGCCCATATAGGACTCACCACTGTGACCTCTACATTGGGTCAAACTTAACATCTCTGAATGTTCGACGGCTTGTGCACCAGATCTTATTTATTCATGATGTACTTGCAAAAGAATCTGCAGATTACCTGCTGGATCTCATCTCTGTTTCAAAGAACAAATTTGACCTAAGGTCTACACTCATTTACCAGCTTAATATTCCCTATTGCCGTACATATACTGGAGGAAGGGCCTTTGCTATTGATGCCCCCAGGGTCTGGAATGCTGTTGCCAATAAATTGAAACTTGAGTCACTACCTATGAGATCTTCACTCAAAACTGCTCTAGAGGAGTTGTACACCCCTAGCTGCCAGTGCTATTCAGTGACCTAAAATAAAATGTTTCGCTCCGGATGATCGCTACAAAGTATGACCTGTGTTTTGATTTAGTGTGCTGATCTTAAAGGTGGAGTGACTCATGCAGCCAGCTATGGCTGCAGGGTTTTGGTAGTACATGTTGTTTATGCCATTTATTGTCAAAATTCTGTCACAGTTCCTATGATTGCTTTTTCATTGCTTTCATGGCTTTATTTTGGTGATTTCGAAAAGTGTATTGGTTTAGCCATGTTTGTTTGTTGTAGTACAGAGTTAGACTGATGGCCTTAATCTAAGCTGTCGTGTGGTTGTTGTTGTTGTTGTTTGACTTGCATCCCACTGGGATTTTTGCACACAGCGTTGGTGTACGGTGTTTTTTCTGCAATATTTTGCTGTCTTTTCTTGGATTTTCTGTTTGCACTTAGTCACATATTCACTTTAAGATGTTTTTTGTTCATGTTTTTGTTTTTTGTTTGTTGCGGTTGCACCCGATTCAAGAGCTGAATGGCTCACAGGGCTATACCTAATAAATGAACTTGAACTTGAACTTGAACAGCTCCCCTCATTAATAATCATTAACAGCTCACGTCCTCCAAATGTACACACCCCCCCCCCCCCCCAATTCATAATAATTAGTGGCTGACGTCACTCCACATTTGGGGCCGAGGTGCCTCATCCCCCCCTCCTCGGCAGCAACCTACAACCATCACTACAAAGGCAGAACCCTCACGTCACGCAATATCTCCGTAACGATATTGAGACATCAAAGTAAAAAGGACGTCATGATGAACAAGGGATTATAACCTTGAAATGAAATAGGTCTGTGTCACCACGCCCTTACAAATTGCACACACATTAATGCAATGATTATTACGTCGTGGTCTGCTTTTCGCTTGCATGTTTAAGATTTACTGCAATACACCTGTTCTTGGACGGGCAAAAGGCTAGTTCATTAATAATAGCTGAAAGACATCTAATTGTGTACTTTCATAGATTTGAAATGTATATAATTTCAAGAATAGGCTTGATGATAGCTGGCACTACCGATATGTGGGATTTCCCTGAAGGTTACTGCACATACCTTGAGGTGGTAAATGCTCTCCTCATTATCCAAATCAATGCAGCCGGCCTTTCGCTTGATGGACATGACAGACAGACCAAGGTCCATGGAGCCACGCAGCCTGCCCCGCTGTACCTACACGAACACAGAGACGCAGCCGCACCTTCAGAGTTTACTAATGCGCAAATTAACCACTAATGGGACAGACTCCTCAGTGCTGCCTGTGAATTGTGTTAGAATAAAAGTAGTAGACTATGGCAGGTTATCGTCACACAAGTGTGTAATTCATCATTTGAGGAAAAGCAATGGTAGACCACAAAGAGATCATGCATAAGATGTCCAGTAGCAGAGCTATGGGGTGGGCCTGTAAAGACAGAAAATCAAGTAGGTTATCACCTATCAGCAGAGCCGGCCCAGCCACTAAGCGATCCTTGCAATTGCAAAGGGCCCCGTGGCCAGCAGAGGGCCCCCTAGAGTCACTGCTAGCTAGTGGGTGAAAACAATCATACATCAAAGGGGCCTCCAACCAAATTTTGCTTAGGGCCCCCAAAGGTCTAGGGCCGGTTCTGCCTATCAGTATAGACTTAAGTGCATTTCCATAATCCAGGTACTCCAGTTTAATTTCACATAAAATATACTCAATAAGGAATTTACCAAGTATTCCAACTAGGAGCCTTCTGAAAAAGAGTCTTGAGACTCATGGGCATTCTTTGATATGGTAAAGGTGCAGCTCTTGAATTCTTGCTTAATTGAATGTTGGCAGGTTCTCAACTCGAGGAAGCCCCTCTATATATTCTGGGTAAATAAAAAGTAATTGGATAAAAAATGTAATGTGTTGTGGAGAATACTGAGATAGCTTGTGTGTGGCAGTCGTGAATATGATGGTATTATTGGACAATTCAATAATAATTTATATCAAGGTACAATTTTCTCCCAAATGTCGCATTTGTGAGGGAAATCATCAGAAGTTGGGCAGGCAGATAGGGTCAAAGTGACGCATCTTGCTTCCACTTCCTGCGTGCGCATTGTGCCCTATGCTACATTAGAAATAGTGTATTTATCCACAAGAGGTTTTTAGGGTTAGATCGCATAAATATATAAATGTGTTGTTAAAACCCGCCACCACCCGACACAGCCAACTAGTAAGGGTTGTCACGTAAACAGAACATGCCAATTTGTCACTAGTACAGTAAACCGGTGTGTTGGAGAGCCAAGCCATAACATTCACAGTCTGAGTACGACGTTTCGCCAGTAATTACAACTAGCGTCATTAAATACAGTGTATTTCATTTGACTGCGCGGAAAGGAACACGTGCATAACCAGAAGTTTGTTTATCATTGTGTGGAAATTTTTCATTTTACAGTTAAGACAAAAATAATTTTCTCAAGCATATGTCCAAAAAAACCTCCAAATTATATGACAATACTCTGGTGTTATATGTGAGACGGTATAATACATTAGATGCAAATGTTAATGTGTGATGCGCATGATAGCTAGACAACATAATCCTCACTATCCTGCCTTACAAAATTGTGTGAAAATGCTTGAGAGCACCGAATCAGCACGCATTTTCGCTTGAGCGTAAACACAACTTCAGTGAATATTAACCAAATCAGTGAGGCAATTACTCAAAAAACCCATTACCTTCAAGTCTTTGTGTATTACATTGTAAACATTTTAAGTTTAGTAATTCTGAATCAGAAACACTGATACATGTGGCTTCCTTTGTATGCATCTGGGGAATTATTTTTGTTTTAATGTTTGACATAGAGGTAGTTCATAAACTTGAATGCATGCTTTAGGTGCAAGGTGTAGGTACAGCCCTCCAATTTATTGCTAATGCCACTGTTGGCAGAAGGGCCTCCTTCATGCTGGCCAGATGTCTTGGATGAAATGTAAATACCCACTTTATCCTACTACAGGTGAAATGCCGATTGACTAACTGTGGCATACCCATTTATACTGCTGGATGGAGAGGCGGTGGGAATTTAAGAAATTTGCCCATTTTTAAACAACCGCACCAGATCGAATCAATCCGGCAATCTTTGGATTGCAATCCAGTATGCTAACCATTACACGACAAAAGCACTCTTTGAATTGTTAGAATAGCTAAAAGTATTGAAGGGTAGGTGGTGTTGAGGGAAAACGTAATGCTAATGAAGCCCAAATGAGAATGGTAACATATATCAAAGGGACACATGAGGAAGCAATGAGTATATGTGTGGCATGTAAGTGGAACGAGGGTGTCATCACCTTGCAAGACTAATTGTGAGGTATAACCATAAAATATGAATTACGAGCATATTAGAATAACCAATTAGTGTATGTCAACATTTGCAATCACACATTGTGTTGTTCTGTATTGGGGTAATTCTTTCATGCTATTACCAATGACCAAAATACATGCAATTATTAATTGCAACATGTGTACATATCATTGCTTTACATGGTTTAATTCCCTATGGGGCTGAATTGTATTTAATTAGATGTGCTAAATGGTTTAGGTGTGATATTTAATAACATGGATTCCTCACATATAGTAACATATTTAAGTCGACTTTATGGTATTAACAGGTAAAATAGACATATGGCATAGGATATTCTGTCCAATATTATTATTTCAATATCAGGGTTTCATAAACTATAAAAAAAAATGGGTTGTATTTATTCACAGTGTTAAGGTATGTCATTACTTTGATATACGTACTGTATATATATTGAATATGGACGTCAACCAAATACATAATCTTAGCTCTAGATTGAAATTCATTTCATTAGAACTGCTTTTGTGTTTAGTTTGTTCTCCTTCCCCCACACGGAAGAAGTTAAACATAAGTATAACATACACGTACAGTATGCAGTATACAATTTTCATCGGAATGTCGCTTTTACTGTCCGTGTGACAGTAAAGGCGGTTTGTGGATGAACAGGCTGCTTGTTGGCTATAAGATGAGCGCCATGATAACACACAATAATATACTCGACACTTCACATTTCACTCTGGTTGCTACTTACATCTATGGGTGTCTTTGCGTACTTCAGGATCCCGTTATCCAAAGTGAAGAAACGCTGAGAAACAAAAACATATCAACAAGACATGATGTTGGCTTGCCTCATACCATGCGTGATTCATTAAGACTTGCCGATCCAAACCAACATTTGTGCCCTACTTACTGTTTTAAATGGTCTTTCACATTGGCTTGATATGACCATGACATGATCATTCTCAAAGGGGGAATGTGGAACATGTGCACTGCACATTTGTTCTTGCCCAGTTATCTGGCTTTACGACGGTCCAGATATGAAATCGAGCAGTCAATGTAATGTACGTCTAGTTATTTACAAATACAAAACAGAAATGCGCCTTTCTCTCGTGAGTGGATGATTAGAGCAGACAAGTACTGAAGCAAACCATTACAATTTTAGTGTCTCCCAAAGTACCTGGTGCCAGCCCTTCAGGGGCCATTTGCGTTTCTTATGTAGGCAACCTTCCTTCCGAACCGGTGGTGTCAAACTGCCCTGGCACTCATTCATTCCATCCACAACTTCCCAAACTTCTCCATCGTCCTGGAAAATCAAAGACATAAAAACACATACATATAAAACACAACCACAAACATTTCTAAGTAAGACTGTCGTGGCAACTGATGTTAATGAGCACTTATCAAGGTCAGTGTGGCACACAAGAGGATAATTTGGCCAGTTACTTAGTATAGGCTGAATCTACCTAGAGGGAGCTCATATCGAGTTCATATATACACTTGTCTTGTGTTGTAGGAACTGAATACCGGTTCCTGGAATGATAGAATAATGCACACACATCTATACATCACAATAATAGTTATGCCAATAATAGGTATATGTACCGAAATGCATGGATATTTTCCAGGAATGGAAATCTATAATAAATGCATGGGAATCCTTGAACAATTACTAGCATCTCAAACATTACAATCAGTGCTATTTTTCTATGTCTAATATTCATTCACTTTTGGCAAGTAACACTGCTTTGAATTGTCAAAGGCTAATCAATACAATTGAGTGCCCTGAATTGTAATGCTTATTATTTCATAATCGAGCCTGCAATCTTTTTTTAGAGTTCAACATTAACAGTGCAAAGTTTATGTACGTATGTATGTTCAGCTTCTTTTGTACCGTACGTAGCCAACCATGCTAATTTGAGGTATTGATAACCATTGCAGTTCATCTTCTACTTTATCAAATGAAAATTGTAAATTTATTTATATTTTCAGAATCCTCGTTTAAATAATGATCATCATTATCAGCTATGACCAATTCACTGCTGGAAAATGACCTGCCAAAGCCGTTGGCATCTGTCACGGTCCTGCGAGGGAACGATTCACCAAGCACCTGCACACAAGTTTATTTTCTAGTTTTAATAGTTAGTGTAATGAGGCACAGCCAAAAAAAACATCTCACTTTGCTAATGGTGAAGAATGATGATGTGATCTTCAGTCTCAGACTGATAGCTGATTTACCAAGAAAAAGTGCCTACTTATTTCAAAACCTTTTAGCTGTCAATCACCTATCTGGGTGCAGGATTGTGCTTAAGATAAAATGAGAGAGTGGGGGGTGTGCACTGCTTGGCTTGCTGGACATGAATAATTCCCTTTGTCTTTTGTCATTCTTCAGTGCCATGCGAGGTTGCGAGCATTATGTATCTACAATTCAGTCACGCATAGAACACCCGTGTTTATAATAACACCAAAAAAGGAGGCGAAGACCTATATGCAGTTGAGTATAATGACAGGAAAGGAATTTGAGCTGGAATCCTGTCCTTTTCAATAAAAAGGCGCTGTTAATGTTTCTTTGATCCTAATCAAACTGTGAACATTTTTTTGTAAAGGTGCAATGTCAGAGCAAAGGGAGAAGCAATGGATTGAAGCATACTTAATAGAGCAGTTATGCTGCTGGACAATAATTGTTTTGGCCATCAAGTACATTGAGGTTTGTGTCAGAAAATATGCTCTATAAAATAAACTCGTAATTATGTTAATCATTATTGACAGAGCATGATAATGATGCTTTTTCAGGAGGGTCATGCATTGGGATACATTGGCGAATTCCTTCATGAACGTTTTAAATGTGGAAACAATCAAGTACCAAGTAAAAAAGATATGTGCATGTGAGGAGAAAGCACTACAAACTCAAATTCTGGAACGGAACAATTGCCCTCCACCCCTACCGTCATCAGTGGGAACGGGTGGAGGGAACAGGGTTATGGGAGTTGGGGGCCCTATAAAATATTCCATTAGAAATGAATCCCTGGTGCTCATGATGATGGTAACGATGAGGGCGAGTAAAATTCCATCACAGCAAATAACGCCTGTTGGAACAGAATAAGACGTGGCGTGTGTATGTGGTGCTTCCCACCTGCTGTCTGTCTCTCTGCGAGGAGCTGCTCTTGCCTTGCGCTGGGGGCTGCGACCCAGCTGACCCTCGGCTTTCACTGCTTGCACTTTTACTCATGTCCAAGGAGCAGTCTTCTTTTCTATCTCGAAATCACGATGACGACTTTAGTCCCAAAGAAGGTCCTGCCCTTCCGTGAAACTGGCCCTTTGAGCACAACCTTGAGCTTTTGTTTGTTGGCTTCACAGGCCGATGGAGAACATGTTAAATGATGATGTCACCGCTCGCAGTGTATTAGGCCAGATCCCCTCTCTCTTAAGAATTAAATGCGCTCCAGTCTTGCTTCATGCGAGATCACTTTGTCATGGGGGATGGTCTCTTAATGCAAATGTCAAACCCAAGGGAGGAATAAAAGAACATTGCCCTGCTCTTCCAGCATATATTTATTGATGAGTGGTTTTGACCATGTAAATCACCCTTTCTGTTGGCTCTTCCGTGAGTGGGTTCTGCCAGATGTTCTCTTAGTTTGCTACCGAGGTCACAGATGTGTAAATTTCCTTCAGAAATAACCTCTCTGTGTGGTTGAATAGCGTGCACGGCACCACGGTTCCTGAAAGAAAATGCAATCAAGTGAATGCCTCTAAAAAGTCATCAGGATGAAATGTATTTTTAATTTCCTAAGCCCTGAGTAATGTGGCACTCACCATCACACGGTAACTAATAATCATATCCTGCTTTTCCTATCAAACAACGCAAGCATTTTAATTGTGCCTTTTCATGTTGGTTTATACCGAGAGACTGCACACCGCTTTCTAAATGCAACGTGATAGAAACCTGCTTATGAAAAACAACAGGATAGTAACTCTGCGTGGAGCCACACACTGCAGTCAACGATATCTTGTAAAGCTCCGACGAGTTCCTTCACATCAACACAAGCCTAATGAATGTTTCAATCACGTATCGTGCTTTGGCAATAACTCCTGCAGAGACTCTACCAGGAATGAGGTGAATGCAAAATGCAGCAGCATTCTGACATGAGAAATGTGCTGTCCTATCAATCACGATGTGGGGGCAGGGTTGAAAGTAGTTATTGGAACTGTACAAAGCACACATGCAGTAATGGAACTACTCAACACACTATCCGCAGCAGCAAACAACATCATCAAACACAGGCATCTGTGCAAAATTATCTGAGCTGCCCTGAGAACACTGTCCTCTGCTTATTAAATTACATTCAAACTCGAATAAACCCCATCTACCTTAAGTGCCAGTTCGTATTAGGAATTGTACTACTGTATAGACTTACTTCACGTTAATCTGCGTTACGTCCTCACACTCTCTGCAGAATTTGCTTTTAAGGTATTGTGTCCTCATTCAGCTCTCAGCTTTGCAAACAAAGAGCCAATTTTAGGCCCTGTCCTATTATTAATTGTGCCTTTTACAAGTCACTTGAAATACAGAATGTATTCATTTTACTCCGAAGCTTTAAATTACACAGTTGAAGGTTAGATCATTAAAATGGGACTATTACTGCAAATAGAGTATGGTAATAGGAAATTAGCCTGACTGTTTAAAAATATCACCCACGATTAAGAGGGGGTTTGGTAGCGTAACATAAATCAAATTCCATAATCGTGTTGAGATTTTTCTGCAGTGGTTATTCATGTTCGTAAGGTTAACTCTGAAGCTCGCTGTGACATGGTGTGTCAAAATTTGCTAGGCCAAGTAGCATGCTCGGGTGTAAACTGGCCCGTGCACTTTGGGTGTGGTCTGTATTCTGTGGGAGCCTCATGGACCCAAATGAAAATGCTTGTGCGAAATTACCCACTGCATTTTTTCCCATACAAATCACTCTGCGTTCCCTTGGTCATGATCACGTAACATAAATTCCAGCCATTCTCAATCTACAAATGGATGAAGGCTTCCCCACACCTTGTTGGTCATGGGTGTTTTTACTACCATACTGCAACTCTGTTCGTTAGTGCAGGTTAGTAAAGGGGTGAGAGGGGAGTTTCAAATTGTATTTATTCAACCAAATAAGAACTCAAGATATTAGGATGAGTCTTATATGCAAGAGTGGCCTTGGGCATTAATCTGCCAGTAGGGGGCGATGATTGCTATGTATAATCCCCACTGAGTAATTTCCAGGTAATTTTAGAATGTGGAAAATTTAGACCCTAACGCCAGCACACAATGGCTTACTATTGCGAATGACGTGGTTACCTTAAATATCCACTGCAAATCATACGACGCATATTGTTTTGGTCATTACAGTCAGTAATTATCAAAGCGGCCACTGGATTCAAATCGTTAACCTCTGCAATGCGTGGCAAATACTCAACCGCTGTGCCATGTCACAATACAGAAGACAGGCAACAGACAGGAATGGTTCGAATATCAATCGTCACTGATGCTAGCAATGGCTATAAATTTAACTTGGGTTGTCAGGTTCATAAGACAGCACACCAATCATTGTACCGCCGCTCACCCCCACCAACTAAATTAATAAACCTTGCAACACATTTGTATATTTTTTCAGTCTGTGCAGTTAAATTGTTTTAAATTGACCATTAAAGAGCTGCCTTAGTCTACAATACACGTATTTAATGGCTGAATTAGACACTGGTATTGCTTACCTCACATACTCCTATAATGTAGATCTTCCAGTCACCATGCCTCACATCAAGCCAAACAAGACTGATAAATCCTCCTCCCCGTGCCTCATTAAATATCTCTACATTTATTACAGGAAAAGGTATATGTGCAGCCCTGCAATTACTTGCACATGCCATTACTAATGGCAGGGCCTCCAGAGGAATCCTTAGAGCCCCTCCAGAGGGCATTTGGCCTACTCTTCCACACTGGTCAGACATCTGTACCCCACTAAATGTGACATTCTAGATTTGAAGCTTTCGTGACTGCAAGGATTCATACTCTGTTTTTTTCGATAAATGCACGTAGGTAAAACAATTAATAAAATAAAATAAATGAAAACTAAATTAAATCACGACGTTTCGGAGGCAACACAAGCCTCCCTCATCAGGTGTAAAAAGGCACAGCAAAATAACTGTATAGTTATTTAACTGTGCAGTTATTTTGCTGTGCCTTTAGCTGTTTTCATTTATTATATTTTATTAATTATTTTACCTACAATTAATGAAAAATCAGAGATTATAAATGTGACATGCCAATCAGCAAAATATGGTGTACCCATTTATACTCTTGGGTGGATACAGGCAGGCGGATTTAAACAAAACTTGACCATAATTTCCACTGTCACACCAGGAGATCAAACTGGTGACCTTTGGATTGCAAGTCCAGTGTGATAACCATTACACCAATGATTTGATTATCATAAACAGTCTCTATAAAAGATTAACTTGAGCACAAAATAACGTCATGCTGCATCAACTGATTTGCATGCCCAAAACATATGGCAAGTTGTGACATCTGCGCTCATCAAGCAACTGAACTTCCATTATTGAACAAATAAATCTAAACATTAATATGTATGTATTCTTTGTGAATTGGGTTAACATAGCCACCTCCGCGCCCTTATGGAGGCCGCTCTCCGATCTTACATGAACATGCTGATCTCTCACATTAACATCATTAGCCCCGCCCACTTCGTTTATGACCCTTGGGCGACACCCATTTTAAACCTTTAAAACAGTCTGCCTCAGCAGCTGTCCCCCTCTTTTTTCTTCCTGATGACGAATGCTTGTGTTGCGATCGAAACGTTGTAGTGACTTTACCGAAAGATCCAAAGAATATGAATTCCTACAGTCCTGAAAGTTTTAAGTCAATAATTAATACGTGTGATATACCTAAGCAATTCAAAGGCACTCTTAGATGACAGGTGCCAAAACCTGATGCAGTTTTCTTACAGTCTACAAAGTTAATATTTTATAATACGCCACAATCAAAACATCTGCTCAAATATGCAGCATTTTATTATTGAGACTACTGAAATATTTTAACACCTACCAAATATCAAACAGAGTTGCACCTCATGCACTAAATTATACAGTTTAATATATATATACCCAAGGCTGAAATTACATTAAATTTGAGGCGTTGACAGCGACATTAATTTATTATAAAAGAGTCAATGACGAATGGGAGGTGCTCCTGACAGCACGATATTGCAGCTCAGCTCACACAATTAGAATTCATAGACCCTAGGCCATAATGTTTAATCTTTGGTCGAAATATCGGTGCCATAAAACATTCTGCCCATTGTGATATTTTAGTTACCCAATTCTTTTCATTCGGGAGAGTGGTGGTGCAATGTTTAGCACACTGCAGTCTGAACCCAGGTAACCGGAGTTGTATTCTTGGCGACAACTAACATCAGTGGCGAGCGATTTGTGAATTGGGTCAGGGCCTTCACCAACCTGCTCTGAATAGCATCGTTACGTAAGGGGAGGCCTTCATCCAGCAGTGGATTGACAAAGGGCTGTAGATGTATTACGTTATTTGTATTGCAGATAATTACATTGCAAGGGTTACACATCACACCAAAAATCAGTCTGCCACTATGTCTACTGATAACATGCTGCTAAAATACCATTGTGAATGTTTTTCATCTATCACTTTTAGAATATACAATTCCAGAGAAAAGGAATGTATGTTGATGTATTGAGGCTCGCTATACATTTCGATCACTTTATTCTCCTACACACGCATGCAGCACTTAAGTTCTTAAACTCCAAAGGCAATCAGAAAATCATCGTGCAATTGAGTTCTCTAAAAGGCGCACTGACCATTACATTTTAAACTAAAAGCACAAAACATCACAATATTGCACTTATTACCACAGCACCAAAACAAATATGTTCAATCAGTTAATATATTAATCTATTTTAAATCCATGTTACAATGCATGTTTAGTAAGATACCTGAATGATTGGTGGTTTACAGGGAATACATTAAAACCTGTAACCAGAACAAGGGTATCCTCACTCCTCATCATAACAGGTAAAGTACGACAAAGCCATCATCACTCAGGACACCTTGAAGGCCATCTAATCTTGTACAATTTGCTTGGAAGGATTTATGGAGTTGAGCACGTCGGTAAGCTACTATGTACGCAGGAATAACGTAGCCTCTTTTCATGGCGATAGAAAAATGTGCACCAAAGTCTATCAAGGAATGCGTATCAAAATCTTCCACTAAAATTACATCAAAACACAACAATTCAATTCGACAATGAGCTAGAAATCCAGCACTAAATTGTGTCATAATCGCTGGATTTGTCTCATTATGAACAATGCGTTGTCATGTTAACTAATCTTTGTGTAAAAACTGCATATACAGTACAACCAAAAGCCACATTCTAGAAATATTAAGCAAATTATTTGCTGATACTGCATTGGTAGTAGTGCACAAGCACATACAAACACTGAACACATTCGCCAATAACGCTGCCTTCAAAGGAAAAATATAAAACACCAAAGGACAAAAAAATGACATCACACATTAAAATTGTTTCATCCAAGTTCGATAATAGTATCCCAAATATGTATATGCAACACACGAGTCATTAGACAAATGCACAGGAATGCAATGTATCCGAGTTACACAGCAAGCATTACTTGAATATTTAATGTTAGCAGGTATTTTTTGTCTTTGAGACTAAATCACTGAGAATGTGCCTGCTGCCGCAATCTATATGTATACACTGTATGTGTATACATATAGATTGTACCGTATAATAAATGATATGTGAAATACAGCAAAGGAAATTGCTTACAAAATTAACCTTTACCGATTACCCCCCTTTCTGCGTAACTTAAATTCCAAATCAGAATTATTAAATGCAATGTAACTTATTACATTCGAACACCACAGTAATACATTCACAGTAAACACAACAAAAACATCCTGTACTTGCCTCTCAGTGTTTGTAAAGAGCAACCCGCCTTCCTTAACGCCTTTGGAGCTCAAAATATGCGCCCGATGCTGTCAACGCTTACAAAAAAAAGTAGCAATGCCAAAACTCGACCCCGACCCCTCTCGTCCAATGGGAAGGCGGCTCACACCACCACCACCCCCACCCCACAACGTTGCCGTGTGCGATGATTGGGGGAGGGGGTCAGGGGTCAGCTAGACCACCACACAACAAGCACCGTGCGTGCGTGGCCGGTGGGGCACTGCCTGCCGGCAAGCTGGAGACAGAGAGAGACAGAGAGAGCACGCGGGGCGACGGCAAGCAGTGGGCGGTCACTGGCGAGAGCCCTTGACACGCAAGGAGCTCATGATGACGGGGGGGCTGTGGCCGGGTTCCTCCTCCCAACCTGCCTCGCCCCGTCTGCCTTAGGCAAGACGGCCTAACGAGGGTGGGGGGGGGGAGCGGCAGCAGGAGGAAGAAGACGACTAAGTATGAGGGAAATGGCACTGTACCTTGTTAGCCAGCCATCAAAGCCGGGCTTTTGAAGGCTACCGACATGAATCATAGGACCCCCCCCCACCCACAACATCAACACGTGGCCGTTTGTGGGGGATGTGGTGGTGGGTTCTCTCTTAAAGCGATTCTGTGTTGGCCTTATCAAGGTTACAAATGAATGGTTTGTGAATGCTAATTTGAGCGTATGTTGCCCGCCCCAGGTACTGGTTAAACTTGTTGCATGAATGCGAAAGGCGGGACGAATGAAGGAACATTGCCCGCGTAATGTACTATACAACGTAAATGCCCCTTTTATTTTGTTCCGTGAGGCAGAATGCAGCATTGTGTTTTTTTGACCATGGTTTTGTGAGGAAAAAAAACCGACTACACCATCTCAGTATTGTACTATAAATCCAGATCCATGAAATTAAGTCTTAGGTAGCAGAGGCCAAAAATTACGTATTACGGTTCCAAAGGCCAAATCGATAACATTTAGTGATACAACATTTAGTGATGCAGAGTGATGCAGGGTTGTTCAGCTGACATTGACGCAGAGTTACAATTAGTTGTATGGTTCAGATGAGTAAAACAATCACCAGTACAGCACATGCTTGAGAATATATCGAAAGCACGTACAATTACACTTACACCTGAATCGTGTCGGCTATGGGGATTGTTTTACCATACTTCAACAGGTTGGTCAATGCACGGTGGTGAATGGGGGGAGACCAGGACCAGTTCAGATATAATTAGGATTCATGGATTCAGTTAGTACCGGTAGTGCTTGCAACTGCTATTAACATCACCGCTTCACCGTGGGTGGACATAAGGGTACCTATTTTAACATCGCTAAATGTTAGTGTAACACTGTGTACTTACGTGCACTTTCCAGCAGAGCAAACCTTGGGGGTTATTACGAAAACAGGAAAACTGCTATCCTCACATCAGACACAAATGCTTCAGAAAAATATATATTCCAGGAGCGAAGAAATCATTCGCGGCTAAAACATATCACAAATATACAAACACAGACATAATTTCAACCGTGATGATGGTTACAAACTGAGTAATCATTGGAAAGATGTGATTAACCATGCAAAAAAGATTTAACTACACTTATTTGGCCAATCTTATTTGACAGACAACTATTACAGGTTTACCATGTTTAGTTGTTTTCTCCTTTTCACAGGTTGAGTCACAAACCGTACCTCTCCATAACAAAGGCTCACCCTCTTAAGCCTCACCTTACCATATGAATAAAAAGTGTGCTGTACTTGGCCCTTCCCCCCTCTCCAACCATTATATAAACGGAGTGGTAGCTCCTGCAATCTCTCATTTGCTTGATACAGCTGTCGTGGTTGTGACGGTTCCACCTGAAGACGGAGGCTTGTGTTGCCTCCGAAACGTCGTGATTTTTATTTTATTTTACTTTTATTAATTTTAATGTTTTACCTACGTGACTTTACCGAAAACACCTAAGAATATGAATCCTTGCAGTCACGAAAGCTTCAAATCTAGAATTCAAATAATGTGCACTCTGCTCAAGTATAATGGACACATTTGAAATGAGGCGCATTTGACAGTCCCACACAACTTGCCTCAACACCAAGGCCTTCTGAGAATACAGCACTTTGTATGCCTGTTGCTAAGCAACTGCATTCTCACAAAAGAATGCATTTTTGGTTAGACTTCGAAAATGTTTTTATTACAAGGAATCGCATGTATTTACCATGGTTAGTTTTAAGTGTACCCTCCGATTATCGCGATTGGCTACGTACGGTGCGAAAGAAGTTCAACAACACACACTGACTGCCCATATAACACTGCACTTAAGCGTACTCTAAATGTAAACTATTTTCTGAATGGTCCAATTCCGACGGATGTTTCAATCATCAATCGGCAAGAGACCACTCACTTTTCTATGAATACAGTATATGCTAAATGTATGCTATTGTACAAACATGATGACATTGCTCCACCACTGCAGCAAACACCCGGTAATTTGATTAAAATATAATTCACCTTGCCAAACATGATGCCGACTGCTAAAATAATAAGATTGTTTATTCATCAAACCTCAATCATCTTTTTCCATCTACCTGGAAACGCAGTTTTTCATAAACGGCTTAACAAGACATACCTCCACTATTTCAACACTTTCACAAATACGACCCTCCACTGTTTTAATGCACCGTATCGCGTGTATAGCCACAAGTATTGTTAGCGAACACCCCTTAATGCCAACACAGAACACGGGTTGGTGTTGCCTCCAGCCACTCCAGCCACTGGTGTCAAAAGTGCTGATATTCGCAGTGCTTCGAGGTACACAAGATGGTTGTCTGCCAGATACGCACGCATGCCAGGACTTTTTAAAAGACCATGTGGCACATCAACCAGAATCGAATCCAGGAAACCGAGTTATCGCACAGGTGAGCCACTACTCTTCCCTAATTAAATACGTGCGCGCATGCTGAATCAGAATGTATTTATACTGAAGGAATCCAATGATCTATGAAGATATTTTTGCACAGATGTCCGGTATGGAGGGGTTTAGAAAGTTACAATACATAAACATGATAGGAGTACAGAATATAGGAAAGGTGAGCAAATCACAAAAACTCGTTTTATTTAAACTATTAAAATTTTACCAGGTAAAGCCCACTGAACTTATTCACTTATTTTTGAGAAGCAACCTGGTCACAAACGATCGCTCAACGAAGTGACTTATCATTGGGAAGTTTATAGCAGCCAAATAATCTAAACAAGTGTAGTAAACGTGTAGCTGTTAGCGAGGACCTAAGGTGATTGTAGCTGATACTTCACCTGGCTAACCCAGTGCTGATACAGGATAAATGTAGGCTTTTTCACTGCCTACTATCAATACCAGCACCCTCCACACAAAATTACCATTAGTACATCCAGGAATACATTTTAACTTAAATATTTCATTCTGATAAACATACGAGCAGTATGCAAGATGTTCAGTAATATTTACAGGTCTTGCATTAGCAAATACGGTCGTGGCTGATTGTCACGCATGTCAGTTCAAATTAAGTGAAATAGTATATACTGTGATCTCTATAGCATGTTGATACAGCACAGAATGACAGCAATGTATATAGCCTTTACTTCTCTCCAACTTTTTCATTTTCACATTTTACACACAAATCAAACCATATGCTATCATTACAAGTCTATCTAAAACAGATGTCAGGTCAGTGTGACATCCATTTTTATCTCTTATTTGTATAATCGAGCATACTTCAACTACCGTACTGTACAATAACCAACACAATGTATACACTATACATTCTAAAACGTTTACAGTTCCGGATACAACAAAATAAAACCCCAACACTTATCGAAAGCTCAAAACCTCACCACCGGGGAGGTGCGATCTAACCACATCCTCAAGAATACAGTATTACAACTCCCAGGTGTTCAGTATAATTCAATAGGTTCAGTGTTGAATATCTCTAGCATTTGCCTGTCATCAAATCGCCCTGACTATTCCTAATCTCGTCAAAAGCTCATAATCTAAGCAGCGTTGAGTCTGAATAGTGCTAGCATCGGTGATTTATAAGGGGCACGGGAATCCCGGGTGGTAAAAGAAGCGGATCACAATCTGCCAGGAAGCCCTTCGCGTAGGCGCGCTGCGAGATCGTTTGGCGAGATCGCGTGGGAAGGGGGGTGTCACGTCATAGCTCCCACCGCAAAACAACAGCCAATCAGCTGCCACGCAAGGCGATACCTCGTGCCACGCGGTAGCGCTGGAGTCCCTTTGCAAAATGGCCGCCGGCTACGTCATCGCTCCCGTGCGTCCAAGCCGGGCAGTGCGGCTTTGACGTACGTTATTCAGAATCTTTATTCTTTATACCGGAGGAATCCGATGAGCGATAGACCAATTTTTTGTTTGTTACAGATGGCCAGTAGGGGCACGGGGTCAGAACGTTCCAACAATAAAGAATAAAAAAAACACAATATGTATATGAAAGGTAAACAAATAACTTAAAAAAAAACATACGAATAAAACTAAAGTATTTTAGTTTATCTTACCATGTAAAGCCCACCGAGCTATTAGTTTATTTTTCGCAAGCGACCTGTCACGTGGAAATTTATATCCAAAAAATAATCTAACATTTATTTACGTTTTCAATGCGAGGATTTTTCTTTTAAGGAACGCGAGTCGTAATTTTTGTGTGCACGAGTGTGTGCATGTCATTCTTCGAGTGTATTAGGGGCCGTCCATAAATGGCGACAGAGTCTGAATGAAACAGCTGTTTCATTCAGACTCTGTCGCCTCGACGGACCTGGTTTTCACCTGCTTGCGTTGTGGCCGAAACGTCGTGAGAATAATTTTATTATGTTTTATTTTTATTATTTTATTACTTCCCTTCTACGCGACTTTACCGAAAAAACCAAGAAGATGAATCCCTGCAGTCACGAAAGCTTTAAATCAAAATTTAAACGGACTGTATAATAAACATGAGGGGAAAACCAAGCATTACTTTTCGTTTCACTAAAACCACGTTTCCAGTTCTATTCTATGATATTTAGGATTTATATAGCGCCCTTTCGATGGCGATATATACAAATACACTGTTACACAACTACAGTTTTAAGGTCTGAGTGCAAAGGTTAAAACACAGCAATGTATATCTCCCCTTCCAAAGTAAAACTGAAGTCGTTAAAAGCATATAGGGCAGGGGTCCTCAAACTTTTTAAACAGGGGGCCAGTTCACTGTCCCTCAGACCGTTGGAGGGCCGGACTATAGTTAAAAAAAACTATGAACAAATTCCTATGCACACTGCATATATCTTATTTTGAAGTGAAGAAACAAAACGGGAACAAATACAAAATTAAAAATGAAGAACAGTAAAGTTAAATCAACAAACTTGCCAGTATTTCAATGGGAACTATGGGCCTGCTTTTGGCTAATGAGATGGTCAATGTCCGGTTCCATATTTGTCACTGCTAGTCGTAACAAGTGATGCAAGTGTGCATCCGTTAGTCTAGATCTGGTTGGAGATTTCAAATGTTTCATTCTGGAAAAAGTTTGTTCACAGACCTAAGCGCTGCCAAAGATGGTTGCCATTTTGAGTGCATGGTTCCTGAGATGAGGATATGTCTCAGAGGGGAGAAATGTATAGAAATTATGAAGGCTGCTTTACTTGAATGCGTCTTTCAGAGTCACAATTCTGCAGTTCAGCCAGTTCCATTTGGTAAATTGTATCCACATTTTCAATGTCAATAGAAAATGGGTTACAGAAAAGCTGTATGTCCTGTTCATGGAGATGAAGCTCTTTAAATCTAAATTGGAACTCCTTTTGCAATTTTTCCAGTGAATCCACACGTTTTGTTTTGGAATGCAACCAATGGTTTTTCCGCTAACAGATTTTGAGTTGTGGGGAGATGGCAGAAGTTTTCCTCCTTCACTTGTATGATGAGGAGGCCTAATTTCACTTCAAATGCTTTGACATGTGATTGCATATCACAGATGAGCTTCCCCTTTCCTTGAAGTTGCACATTGAAACTGTTGAGTAGCTCTGTTACATCTGTCAGAAAGGCAAGGTGCCATTTCCATTCTGCATCATTGAGCTCTGGTACTTCTTTGTTTTTTGAAAACAGAAAAGCTGTAATCTGTGGAAGTAAGTCATAGAAACGTTTCAAAACTCTCCCTCGACTCAGCCAACGGACTTCTGTGTGGTACAGAACATCTTCATAGTCAACATTTAGCTCAGACAGAAATTCCTGAAATTGTCTGTGGTTTAGTGCATGAGCTCTAATGAAGTTAACAGAGTCCCACTTCAGTGATTTACTACACAGCGCTTGTTGGTGGATGAGGCAGTGTATGGCTATTGGATGAGAATGGTTATGTTTGTCCATCTCTTGGTTAATGCGAGCAATTACTCCTTTCTTAGACCCCACCATGCTAGGAGCACTATCAGTTGTCACACTGGCTAGTTTAGCCCAGTTCAGCTCCAAACCATTCACAGTTTGGCAAACCGTTTCATAGATATCCTCTCCTGTAGTTGTTCCTTTGATGCTTTGCAGTGCAGCAAGCTCTTCTGTGACTTCGAAATAGTCATTCGTCCCACGAATAAAAATTAGAAGTTGTGCAGAATCACGAACATCATTGCTTTCGTCGAGTGCCAAGGAAAAATAGGAAAGTTTTTTTGTGGAGTTTTGCAAATGCTGATGGAAATTGTCTCCCATTTCTTCAATCCTCCGTGTAATTGTAGGTCCTGAAAGACTCATTGTACTAAATAAATCGGCCTTCTCTGGACACATCTCTTTGGCAACAGAAAGAAGGCATTCTTTAACAAATTATCCCTCAACGAATGGTCTGCCAGTGCACACTATTAGCTTGGCAACTTGAAAACTTGCTCGCAGTGATGACATATTTAGCTGCTTCTGCTTCACAAAAGTATTTTGCTGAGTTGTTAATGTATTTTTCAGTTTTAATATTTTATCTTTTCTCACTTCTCCGACCAAACAATCATATTTATCTTTATGTTGAGTTTCATAGTGTCGACGTAAATTGTATTCTTTGAACACAGACACTATATTCTGGCATATCAGACACACAGCTCTTTCCTTGTACTGCATGAAAAAGTAATCATAAGTCCACTGTTTTTTGAATATCCTACACTCCGAGTCAATTTTTCTCTTTCTTGACATCATTGTTTCCTAGGGAGTCAAAATTGCTATTAGTAAAATACCAATATATATACAGCGCTACAAAAACAATATACCAGCAATAACTTTGCCCACACAGAGACATACAGACTGCACTGCCCATCAATGCAGTCTGATTGGGGGAACTCCGCTTTTACCCCAGGCTCACACTGGTGCGGGTGCCATTAAAAAGTTAATTACACCTGCAGTTTTGTTCACAGATCGTAGTGCGATCTGCAAACTCGCATAGGAATCTGATCGCATGGGGGAGAAGACCCATGCGATCCGATTCCACTGCAGGAAAAAATAAGGCACATGTGCCTTTTTTCTTCCGAATCTAATGCAAATTCAGCCATACAAGCATATGGCTGAACTCGCACTGCTCAGAGATCGCAACAGTATGAACAGGGGCTTACACAACATACAACATATAACCTCATAATTGAATAGCAATCAGAATATAAATGCACTTACTGTCATTTAAATTGGGTTTCCTACTCCTCGGCTGTCTGTAACTGACCAGCACGGGAAAACAGCAGGCAGCTCCTCCAGAGATCAGAGATCACTCTGTTATTACCCCTCTATCATTTACTCAGCACACGGGAATATCACTGGGAGTGGAGCCGAGGGGCAAGTGAGGGAGCTGAAGGAGGGAGAGCCAGTCAAGCGCAGCCAGGGGAGGGCTGGCAGCCTTAGGCCTGGGGGGCAAGTCCAGTCAATTGGCCCATTGAACCATTCACCAGCGCAGCCCAATGAGTGCCCACCGCCGCAGCTCAATCATTGCTCACCAGCGCAGCCAAATCAGTGCTCACCACGGCAGCCCAATGAGTGCTCACCAGCGCAGCCCAATGAGTGCTCACCAGCGCAGCCCAATTAGTGCTCACCAGCGCAGCCCAATTAGTGCTCACCAGCGCAGCCCAATTAGTGCTCACCAGCGCAGCCCAATTAGTGACCATGGGCCGGATAAATGCCCTCGGTGGGCCGCATGTGGCCCGCGGGCCGTAGTTTGAGGACCCCTGATATAGGGGATACGTTTAAAATTATTGCAGAGTTTTCAGAACTGTTGATCTCTCATGCTGCGCAGTAAATTAGCAGCTGAAGTAAAAAAAAATGCTTCTGGGGATAAGGGACACAATTGCAGGGTAAAACTGTACAATTACAGTAAGATACTTCAAGGGTTGAAATACAGACCAACACATGTTTTTAGGGTGATGCCATATGACAAGAATGTTCCAAATAGGAATCAAAGGAGGATTCTGGAAGGTGCATTCATTGTGGTTAGGGAACGAGCCAGACCTCAGCTGGATGCAGTTGAAAGAGAATCATAGATGACATGAGCGTGTAGAATAAGAAACGGATATTTAGGATGCTTTTATATTGGTCACGCATGCAATATCGTGTGTGGAATAGCACACTTGGAAGTTATTTATTGTGATATCTGTCTGCCAGTGCACATTCCTCTCAGGGGCTGTGGAGCCAGACTCGGTGCTGCTGCTTCACACCGCAGGACAAGGCTGGGGTGCTTTTGACATTGAACAAACGGACTGGTTCTTCTTACCGTATTATCAGTGCAAATACAGCGATGTGGGCTGTACAAGCCACTTGCATGCAACGTTTCAAATTGCTATTAATACTGCACTGTAAGTAGATAATACATAAATAGCTAACGAGGTAAGTAAATGGGTAACAAAATATGTTGAGTGCTAAAATATCCATGAGCAAATGCTTAACATCAGTTGAAATAAACAGCACACGCATGGCACTATCAAGGTAATACACACCAATATATTATTATATGTGAAGTACCGTTGATGACTCTTGGACACCGTTGGTGAGGCACACGTATTTATTCCGTACAAGTAGTCACAACTGTGGACATACAATACTAGAGGGGGTATCGGCCCCCTCACCCGGCTAGCTGGGAATACACTGCTAGCTATCTCTGACCTACCTCCTAGTCCTCCACTAACGGGCTAGGGGAGGCTGTCTGGCCCGACACTGGTAAGTCGGGCTATGGTACCCGGAGTCCCAGAGCACTAGCTCTGGTTCTCGGGACCACGCCGCTGGCTCGGTCCTGCGCGGCCCTGACAAGGGCGGCGTCCCAGGGGAGTCCAGGGCTCTAGCTAGACGATCTTTGGTCTTCACTGGTTTAGCTTTAACATTCTGCCCCGAGCCCTCTGACACATCCCCCTTTATACTCCACCCCCGCTGAGGGGTGGGGCCCCGGGCTGCCTGGTGCGGACGTCGTTGAGAGCACCCCCCCCGTGCACTCACGTAGCCCCGCCCACTGTGTTTGTTTCCCATAAGCTGCCATGCATAACGGCTCTCTCTCTAACACCCCTACATCACCCCCCCCCCCCCCCGCATAGCTTGCAGCCGTCCCGGCTGCCAACATACAAAAAACGACAATAAAAGCGCATTTACCCCCTGACCGCGCGTGTGCCTCACTATTTTTCAACATAACGCGAAGAGAACAACAACAAGAACCAGAAAACCCCGAAGGGAAAACAACCCGACGCACCCCCCCCGAATAAATACGAATTCCGTAAAAGCAACGTATATACAAATCGCAAGGAACCCCCAACACACACACAACACAACACAATGTGCCAGGAGCACACCACCGACGCAGCGCACAGTAACCATACACGTGAAAATAAAAAATAAAAAAATTTTCTTCTTTTTGTGCATCACAAGAGTCTGCGCATTCTTGCGCGCGTCCTTGCCGCAGGCCCGTCACACGGGGCAACCCCGGATGGCGGACCATCCGGTGGCAGCTGTCCATTTCGAAGTGAGTCTGCGCTTGATGTCGCGAGACCCTCGGCATCCCCCGTAGGGGTTGTTGGGCGGGAGCCCGTCATTCCTGGTGCACCTGGGGGCGGGACAGCCGGCAACACATCAGGCGAGAGCAGCAGAGACGGACCCTTTGAGTCGGCCGACCCCCCACATGTTTGGCCACGCGTGTGTGGAGTGGGGCCTCGCACCGCAACTAAGGGTTTCAGCCTAGAGGGGTGCACAAACCACCGGCGCTTCCCCCATTTGATGCGAACGCACTGAGGCCGCAAAACCTCGACCACCTCGACGGGGCCCCGCCACGGCCGCACCAGTTTTGAGGAGGTCGCGAGTGGTACCTGGGGACAGTGCAGCCATGCCCTGTCCCCCGGCTTTCACTGTAGCACGTGCGCGCGACCCAGTCTGAGGCGCTCATTCGCTTTCTGACGCCTGTCGGAATTTAGCATGGCAGCATCCCGTGCCTCAGTCAATTTCGCAAGGTTAAATTTAACATGGTTGGCCAATTTAGTTTTTCCCTGCGGCGCGGGGATCTGCAGCTGTGCCCGAACAGGTGGGTCAGGTTCGCGGCCATACATGAGGAAGAAGGGTGAAAATCCCGTCGCAGCACGGGGGGCCAATCTGTATGCTGCCAGGACCCCTTGAATTTTCAAGTCCCAATCGGTCTGTGAGTCCGAAACCTGCTGCAACAACATAGACGTGATGGTTCGATGCAGACGCTCGACCATCCCGTCAGTTTGCGGGTGATAGGGAGAGGTACGAATTTTTTTAGTTCCCAGGAGCTCACAGACCTGTTGGAGGAGTTTGCCGGAAAAAATTTTTCCCTGGTCGGTCAGCAGCCGCTCCGGAGCACCTTTGTCCATGACATAACCTTGGACAAAGGCCTCCACGATGGCTGCTGCCGACTGGTTGGCCAGGGGCCAGGCCATAGGCCAGCGCGTAAAGTATTCCACCCCGGTCAACAAATATCTATTGCCCCTAGGGGTGGCGGGAAATGGCCCCAGAATATCCAGCGCGACAAGTTCGTTCACTCTCGAGACTCTGATAGACTGCAAAGGCAGGTTTGACTCCCGTGCTGGTGGTTTTCGCTGCACACACCGAGGGCATGATGCCAACAGATCTGCGACATCCCTCGTCATGCCTGGCCAAAAAAAATCAAGCTGGAGCAAGGCGAGGGTCTTTTGGGTACCCAGGTGGAGGAGGCGCTCATGAGCAGCCCACACCACCCTACCCCGTAACCCAGAAGGGACCACCAGCCGGTGTCGATGGAATTTCCCGTCCCAATGCATCAGCAACCCCGCGTGCATTTCCCATGCGTCGGCATCACCCGTCCCCCGCCCCGCCTCCCCGGCGCGACGACGCGACGCGAGGAGGGAGGTATCCTCCATCTGGAGGCACCCCTATTCATTAACAGGCAAACCCAGCAGGGAATCTTTTCCCTGTTGTGCGATAGAATTTGGAAGCAATGTTTCGTCGGCGGCGGCGGCCGCCAGGACCGGAACCGGCATGTCCCCTGCTGGCTTGCAACGTCCCGACCCCAGGAGGCATGCACATTCGGAGGTGGTTGGCATGCGCGACAGAGCGTCCGCGTTGGTGTGGCGAACGCCCTTACGGTAGGTGGTTTCGAAATCAAAATCCTGGAGGATCTCCAACCATCGGGACAATTGTTGGATGAAATAGACAATTGCCAACAGTTCCCTACGGGTGACACAATATCTTTGCTCCGCTGGAGACAACACCCGACTGCCGTACGCAACCACCCGTTCCACGCCGTCAACCACTTGGGAAAGCACGCCCCCAATACCCGTGTTGCTCGCATCGGTGTCGAGCAAAAATGGTTCAGAAAAATCGGGGTAAATCAAGGGAGGAGCTTTTACCAGGGCGTCCCGAAGGGAGCAGAAAGCAGCCTCCTCCTCCTGACCCCAGTGGAACCGAACCCCTTTTGATGTTAAAGCGTGTAGGGGTTTGGCAATCGTCGCAAAATCAGCGACGAACCGTCGGTAATACGACGTGAAGCCAATGAAACTCCTGACCTCTCCCATCGAGGTGGGAGTCGGCCAGGAGCTGACACACTGCGTTTTGGCGGGATCGGTAGCAATACCTGAGCGCCCCACGATGTGCCCCAAATAACGCACCGAATCGCGTAACAAATGACATTTTTGGGGTTTGAATTTCAAATTAGCAGCCCGCATCTTTAGGAAAACCGCCCGCAACCTCTGGAGATGTTCGTCAAAAGTTTTACTAAAGACAATAACGTCATCCAAATAAATCAGGCAAGACTCCCATTGCAATCCAGCCAAAACCAATTCCATCAAACGCTGGAAAGTTGCCGGCGCTGAGTGTAAGCCCATCGGCAACCGGTTGAATTGGAACAGGCCGTGCGGTGTACGGAAAGCAGTTTTAGGCTTTGAATCATCGTCCAGAGGAAGCTGCCAGAATCCCGAAAGTAAATCCAGTGTGGAGAAGAATCGCGCTCCCGCCAAGGCGTCCAGCGATTCGTCCATCCGTGGGAGCGGGTATGCGTCGGCAACCGAAATTTTGTTAAGGCGCCGAAAATCAACGCAAAACCGCAACGAGCCGTCCTGCTTTTTAACCAGGACGATCGGCGCTCCCCAAGGGCTGGTGGAAGGAGAAATGATGTCGGCGGCTAACATGTCATCAATAGCCAATTTGACATGGTCCTTTTCGGCGGGACTTAACCGAAACGGATTTTGGCGTATTGGCGCGCTGTCACCCGTGTCAATATGGTGACGCAGCAGATGAGTGCAACCCAAATCGTATTTGTCCCGACTGAAAACGTCGGAAAATTCCCGCAGTAGCGTTCTAAGCTGTTGGCGCTCTGAATTTGACAGGTCCGTCGATCCCGCACAAAGCGCATCGAGCCACCCTCCATCGCTGTCCGAATGTGGGTGCGGCCGGGGAGCAGTGCCGACGTGATTTGCAACAGGTTCCTCGCAGGGCACCGGCGTCGCGTGAGCAAGCACCGTCCCTTGAGGAACTACCACTGTCTGCGACCCCACATTGAGGACCGCAATGAAAGGGTCCCCGTCCCCTCTTACGACGGTCTGGGCCGGAATCAAATGAGGTCCACTAACCCCGGCCCTAGATGGTCCCAGCAGAATTCCCAATGCCCTCAGCGAAGGGCCGACGAAGTTTTAGAGGCACCAACATTTGAGCTCCCGGCGGCACACGAACTGTTTTAACGACGAACGCTGGTACTGTTACGAACGCCGCCCGAGCCGCAGTAGGGGAAGGCAGGAACGCCATGCGTCGTCCCGACGGGAGCTCAATGCATCCCTGGTCTATTAAAATACGAATCGGCATTTTGCCCAAGAAGTCCGTCCCCAGCAGGCACGGAACCGCCAGCGAGGAGGAAACAAAAATCGGGCCCGACAATTTGATATCCCCGATACAAATTTGCGCTCGAATCTGTCCAATGATGCCAAGAGAGCCCCCGTTAGCAGCATAGAATGGGACGTTAACCGGCAGTAAAGGACGGCTCTGGACAGGTAGAATATTGTAAATGAGTTCGGAAATGATGGTCGCCGATGCCCCCGTATCGACCAGGATGCGTACCTCCACCCCGTCAATGTGTCCCACCACGGCCGACGACCCCGACGACGCGGCCACAACGCGATGGGCCAACATGGACCACTGCCTGGGTTCGATTTGAGTCCCCATAGTGGTGCGTGTTGGCCCGTCGCAGCGCAATGTCGGCCCCCCGTTCGTTGCGGTGTGCGAGTGTGTGACGAGTGTGTGCTTGGGCCAAACATGAGGGGTGCCGCGACTCGCCGGATTATGTTGATAGAGCTTGGGAGGAGGAGGGCCGGCGTCCTGTCGAGGCGTCGTCTCGCGCTGCCGAGGAGAGCGGCACCCCAAGGCGACATGGCCCCGGACGCCGCAGTTGAAGCAACGCGGGAGCGCTGGCGGCGATGACGGACGGTCGAAGCGGCTCGACCCATCCCAGCCCGACCGTGCTCCCGTCCCCTGCTGCCGTCGACGGTCGACGGCGTAAACCTCCTCCGCCGGGAGGGTGGCTGCAGCCACCGCACGCCCGGCCGCTGCCCTGCTGGCTTTCCGACGCTGTGACAGCAGGTTGGCGTGGAGGAGCCGCGCAGCCTGGAGGGAACTCATCTCCGTGTCCTCCTGTGCAACGACGGCGATGTCCAGGTCGTCTGCCAGCAGGAGGATTTTTTCTGTGACCATGGCATCCACGCCGTCGTCGTCCATTCGAGGGAAGGCCGTCTTCGCCAGTGCCAGGAGACTCGTCCTGTACGCCAGGGGCGACTCCTTTGTACCCCGCTGGCGATCGTAAAACTGCTGCCTGCATTCCGCTGAAGGTCCGTAGACCCCGGCCAGCAACTGCAGCGCCATCTGTAGCGTGGAGCGCTTCTCCCTCGGCGCCGATGTAAGGGCGGCGAGTGCGTCGCTGTCGAGGAGCGCCGGCAGCGCGCAGAGAGCCTCAGCATCCGACCACCGTGCCATTTCTTGGTGGGCGAGGAAGCGTCGCTGGAAGCCGCCCCAGTCGCCCTCCGCGCCAACAAACTCTTTGAGCGGAGGCAGCCGTTGGTGCAGCGCAGCGGTCGCCATGGAAGCTCGCAGGCTGCTGTCCCCGTAACTCGGCTGCGCTTCGGCGCGAACGGCAGATGGTATCGCCTGTCGCAGCCGTGATGATGCTCCCTCCGCTGGCGGTGACGCGGCAGCCCCAGCGAGAGCGATGTTGGACCCGAGGTTCAGGCCGGCCACGCCCTCAGCAGCTGCTGCGGCAATGGCGGGAGATTCAAAGTTTGAATCCGTTGAGATGGCGGGAAGGCGCATCGGACGTCGGTTCTCCTCGCCCCGTGGTGGTCCACCAGCCCCCAGCCGCGTGATGTGTTCGAGTGTGGCGGCAGCGGCGTAAAGCAGCTCCGCCAGCCTCGCATGAGCCAGCCTCAGCCCTTCTGATGGCGGCTCCTCTTCATCCTGATGCCCCGGTAAGAATGCGTCCGGCCCCGGCTGCACGATGTCTTGTTGAGCCGTCTCGGGCTCGACAATTTCAGCGGTGTCCTCCACCTGCGGTACTCCGGGTCGAGCTGTCCGGCGCGTGTCCATGTTCGTAGTTGTTCTGACACCAGATGAAGTACCGTTGATGACTCTTGGACACCGTTGGTGAGGCACACGTATTTATTCCGTACAAGTGTCACAACTGTGGACATACAATACTAGAGGGGGTATCGGCCCCCTCACCCGGCTAGCTGGGAATACACTGCTAGCTATCTCTGACCTACCTCCTAGTCCTCCACTAACGGGCTAGGGGAGGCTGTCTGGCCCAACACTGGTAAGTCGGGCTACGGTACCCGGAGTCCCAGAGCACTAGCTCTGGTTCTCGGGACCACGCCGCTGGCTCAGTCCTGCGCGGCCCTGACAAGGGCGGCGTCCCAGGGGAGTCCAGGGCTCTAGCTAGACGATCTTTGGTCTTCACTGGTTTAGCTTTAACATTCTGCCCCGAGCCCTCTGACACATCCCCCTTTATACTCCACCCCCGCTGAGGGGTGGGGCCCCGGGCTGCCTGGTGCGGACGTCGTTGAGAGCACACCCCCCGTGCACTCACGTAGCCCCGCCCACTGTGTTTGTTTCCCATAAGCTGCCATGCATAACGGCTCTCTCTCTAACACCCCTACATATGTACAATGGGTTATTCGTACCAACATCACATTAGTACGCTGTATAATTTAACAAGATGCAAAATTGTATAACGTAAAGTTTCTCACCGAGGGTCAGGCTCTGTGATCCTATATTGAGATGTTTGGCCAAATCCACGCATAAGTGTTCAGTATACAATCATGACTTGAAGGAAAACAGAATTACAGTACTGTAAGTGATATTTTCTAATCACTGTTATGAGGCTAAATTGGGTACACTGCTTGTCGTAAGATACTTTCTCACTATTGATCTAATTTCGTATTTGCTGTGTTATGATATTTTATTACATTGTTGTACTCTGTTTAACACGTAGGCTTCTGCGACCAATATCATCCATAATACAGGTTTTTTTGGGTTAAATCGCATAAAAACCTGTATTATGGATTGTTGTACTCTTATTTGTTAAAAAGGTTACGCGTCCCAGTATTTAAACACAAAAATATATATTAAAGTTACCCTTTAAAAGATGATTCATGTTTACGTGACAAATTTGGCATGTACCCTCACCTTTCTGCCAAACTGCCACGTGTACTGACAAACATGACACTGCACTTGCCTGAAATCTGAGTCAACATTTTTCAGAAACACTTTGTGAATATGTATTGAATGTAATTGTTTACAACTAAACATTTTCCAGTGATATTTAACGGTCAAAAAACACAAGACTGTAATACAAATATTATATTGCTGTTTATGCGAAAGTGAGAGCTATGGATGCATACTGCATTAGACACAAGTACGGCAATGTTAAATTATTTACTGTACAGTACAGTAGTTTTTTTATTTATTTCACGTTTCTCGGACATGACTGCACTTGCAAGGGTACATTCCTGCATACCACGTTTTCCATGAACTGAAATGTTGACAAAATATAGTCACTGGCTTTAAATAATGCCTTAAATACTGTAAAAATATTACGCAAGACCTCTTCAATCAAGTACTTAAGTAATTCAGGATCATTAAACAGTTCCAATATGTAATAACTCACAGGAACATGTTTACATGCAGTGAGGTGCAAACAATGGAACTTTATCAAAGGGTTAACAAAGTCTGCAATGCAAATTACTGCACCCATTAAACACAAATCAAATGTCATGAATTAAATAAAAAATTTAAAACCATAAAAATGCTGGCCCAGTAAGATGTATACGTATTAAAAGTTGAATTCAATACATTATATAGAATTTGGACCAGCAAACTTGTTTTTATTATTCTACCAGGTGAGCATTCCAAGTTGTATTTGTAAATGTTATACTTAGCTTGTATAAATGTATTTACATTTCAACAGTTATGATGTGCCATAAAACGTTGTCATGGAGGTCACAAAGAAAAATGGACTGAAAATCACATTTTATATTTTCCATGGGAGTAAGGTGAGTGCGTTACAATCCATAGTGGTTTCTGATTGTGTTGGCATTGGCAATTAAGTGGTATTCCATGCAGTTATAGTTAGAACACGAGTCATGTAAGCCATTCTCAGAATCTGTCTCCAGCTTGTTATGCATGAAAATTGGGACACTTAGACAAACAAGAAGTAGGCTGTCAGCAAAGTGGTGTGTGTACTTCATTATGAAGCTGGCAAAATGAGTTTGATTACTGGTCAAGGCTAACATCAGTGATAGGAGATATCTGAACCAGTCTCGGATGTCCCATTCACCAACCCGTATTGGTGAAATATGACCAAACTTCCATAACTCACATGGTGTGGGGATTTTTTAAAATCTTGCAGTGGTTTAACAAAGACTAAATTATTAAATCATAGAGAAATTTGCCACATTCTCAGTGATTTGGTCAGACCTCAGAAGCGAACAGGGTTATGCCTGGGTTGTCCTTGAATGGGTGTGTTATCGACTGCGGGGCTACGTTGGGAGCAGCAGAAGGCAGTGCGGTAAAATCCACTGTTGTAATGTATGCTCACTGCCTTCACCAGCCTGTACTGACAAGCTTGGTGAAGTATGATCGAATAACCCCCATGCCCCATATAGTATGGGGACGTTCGCATCCAGCTGTGGTTTTATGCGCAATAGACAATGAGTTCCTTTCATTAACTACAGTACGTTGGGTCAAATGTAGAACAGTAAATAAGCCATCATGACCTGACACATTGCCATTACCAGAGAGGGCAGAAGCATCAATTGTTTATTTTAAAAAGCTGTGGTACATCATTTACTTGACCAGGATTATTTTATGTAAGTACACGTAACCAAATGAGTCAGTTAAAGTCTGCTCACAACCACCTAGACTGGTTATAATGAGTAAAACTGTTGACCTTTTGTACTTGGCGAGGCATTTAAGAGCTTCTCTGGTGTCCTTTTACATCAAAATGAGCTGTTGGTTGATCATAAGATTACCCTGGACACTTCTGGTTCCGAAAGTTCAAAATGATCTAAGAACAGTAAACAGTGAAGCTGTATAAAAGTTTTGCATGGTACTGTGATGTGTAATATGACAGTTAGATTTTAAGCATTAATGAGTACGATGGGATTCATTTTAAATGCAAAGAAAGCCAATATACCATACTGTCATATATAGATAATACAGTATCTGTAAGCTTTTTCAGAACTTTCCTTAATACATTAATGGGTATCAGTGTATGCAGAGATGGATGTAGATCTATAATGATTACAGCCCATAGTCCTATGGTGAATGGGACTACATGTAATTCAGCAGTGTAATAATACAAGGCTAACACAGCATTTGTGCTCTGATTCTTCCAGTCTTTGTTGAGAACCAAAGTATAATTATGGTACTTGGCACAGCATGCACCTCCAAAAAAATCCTGTTCCTCCAAAACTCTTTGCGGTTTGAAGTTAGTCAACACAAACATTTAAGAACACATATATAATCCCTTAAATCTGTTTATTTGTTGTGCTGCCCTGTTATTTTTTCTATTTCCTGCCCATGAGAGATGTGACTGGTTATTTTAACTGTTAGGTCATGTAAAGGACAGCACCTTCATTGATCATTTAACTTCTGTTAGAGCTTGCATTGCAAAGCCTCATGTGGTCACCCATGCCCGGAATCTTAGCCGTGGAATTTATAGAAGCACAGCAATCATTTTGATTGCACCACAAAAAGTATGAGCACACACACACACTACCTTCTCGCTGTCACAGCCATGTGCAGCGTTTGGACAGTGTGATCATCGGCTCCGGCATTAGAGAAAGGCACGTTATTTACGGGACGACAATCTATTCACGTTAGCTAATCGCATTACACCTCTGGCGGACTGCACATTTTGCAGTGACTGCAATTTGGCCACCGTGAAAAGCATTGTGTTGACAAGTGAGGGCGTGGATCCATTACTGTTGGCTGCACCACTGGTCAGAATACACAAGACGACGTGCAACACATTTGGCAAATTTAACAATGTACACAAACCACACAAACTCTGATTATACAGTATACGACTTAATAAGGAGGGTTGCTGAAATTTAGAAGCAGAACATAAGTATGAAATCTCAGAATAGAACGTCTGCAAACACCACGTCTACAGTCTGTCCAGGCTGTGACATTAAACCACGTGCAATTCTCCATAACATATGTATATCCAGTGGCCTGAAAACGCTTATAAATCAATCAAGGGGACAATGGAACAAAGTGCAAACCCTCCCTGTTATCTGCACATATTCTGCAGAATGTATAGCTTGATATTATAATTCAACGATTGTGTTGATCATGTCTCTGGTATGGTGGTATAGGCGTCTAAAGCAACTGTGGCTCACAATTAAAAACTACTTGTTTAAATTAAAACTAAATCTATCACACTGTGGGACTCCAATGATAGTCATGGGATATTTATGAAGTTAACCTCACAATAGCCTACAAAGCTTTGCTTAACAAGTATATATTTTGTAGGACACTCCAATGTTGCCTATTGAGATAGCTATAAATTGTAAAGCAAATAGCACTTAAAATAGATAATGAACAAAATTCAAAAGGAATCTAAAATGTTATCGATATCAATAAACGGCTCCATACAATTGTAGTGGCTTCAACTGAGTCGCAGATGTAGAGTTTGGAGGCAGCGCATTTATTTAGTTCCAACACACGGGGTAACTTCCCCTTAACAGAATAACCTCGGGAGGTGACCACCCAGCTAACTATTGTTACCATGTAACGGTTACTACGGACCCGGGACCAACAGCATCTGCCCGGGTCCACGTGCTGGAAGACTCGTAGAACGGAGATCGTAGACTAAGGGCTCTTTTCCCAGGATGAACAATCGCGATCCCTCTCGGGACTTGGCTTATAATTCTCTGCGGCGGGGCTGGCTTCGCCCTTGGCCACGCCCCCCTTCCAGAACCGTCGGGAAGAGTACCATGGTCTCACACGACCCTCTCCTTCGGTCGGCACCCACACACCGTGCCCCTCTAGGGCCAGTACTGCACCCACAGCATGGTGACATCCAGCGATGTCGCTACACAATGAATCAGCTTCCATTTTTATATGTATTAAAGAAGAATGTATTTGGGACGTAACCCTTAATTAATGAGAATTCAATTACCATCATATACAGACTACGCTGGCATGTGATGCATTGTACCTAACTGTGTATATTCACAACCAGAGTGTTCCTGTCAATATGTAGTGTAATAGCGCCGGCTGGTGACAAGCAGTGGCAACTGCGGTGAACAAACAATACACATGCTGGTGAGCATATACACGGGTGTGTCGGCAGGGCGGAGGAACTGGGGCAAGGGTCATGGAGGGTCCCATCTGGAAGCCTCTGGAACCTGCTTGTGAGTTCGAGAAGGGGCCGAGAGCGGGAGCTCGAGGCCGTCGGTTTTGGGATTGGATCGTCTCGTCGTTGCTGTCGTCTCGTCGCCATCATCGCTGCTGTCTTTCCTCGATATAGCGCTGCTAGATAGCCTGTTAGCTGTCTCGGTCAGCACCATCCATGTTAGACGCCTAGTTTTTTGTATAGGCTAGCGACTGTAGATTGTGCAGGCAAAATCGTCTGTGTTCAATAAAAAAAGGTGCCTCTACAAACCTCGTCTCCGAACTCACTGACATTACATATACAATAGTGCGTAAACTATGTCACGACCAGTGCCAGAGGCCAGCATGCTTATGGGGACAACAGCTTGCTACTGCCCTGTAGATTTGCAACGATCCAAAAACAAAATTACATGTGATGCTCACTCTGTCCTAAATATGTTTTAAATGTGACTCTTTGCAAGACGTTTAGTCTTGCTCTGCTCATAACCAAATCCATAAGGTTGCCAACTCTGAGGTACACAAATTGGAATCTATCCTGGGAAGAAAAATATCTCATTACCGGAAGATGGGAGATCTACATGCAAACACATTGTCTTGAGTGCCGTATTATTATGTAACTGATAAAAAAAACAAGACTTTTAATGTTGCAGAACTACTTTCAGATTTCCCAGGTCAGCTACCTCAAAAACAGGCCGATTTTGGAAAAACAGGACAAGTGGTGATATTATTTCCCCATTACCCCCATTGTGTATATCCTTGTATACTCTGTAGTAATATGGAGAGTTTTTATGGATTAGTTGCTCTATACTTTAGTAACTTGGAATATTTTGGTACACGTGGCCACATTCAAACGTCCAAGTCTCATAAATTGCTGCACTGCTGTGCAATATACTCCATGCTGTAAAAACAATTGTGCAAAGTTTGCTTCAGTGTGTAGCTGTCAGTAGATATATCCTCATCACACTACAGTACAATATACACCTATTTATATTATTGTAATATATGTCGAATGAGTTTCAGTCGTTCCTTGTCTTTTTATATCACAATGCAGGATAAAAACAGTGGAATACCATAATCTCAGCACATAATGCCAACCCATCATCCCTAGACATTATCTCAGCGCATCATTTTCACAGTACATAATGACATCATCACACGTGCCTTTCATCGTCTCAAGCATCATGAGAAGCCATGGCTGCATGGTTGATAATGACTATGCATATTGGACATGTCAGGACCCAGATGTTGCCTTCAGCGAGCGCAGATGCGAACACATTCACGTGTAGAAATGGCTGACTGCATAAAGTAAGCAACTTTCCCTTAAAATAAACTACAGCACAAGTCCCCACTCTCAAACTTTCATCATTATCATCACGATCCATGGGCAGATATCACGTAGGTGCCCACTGCACATTTCGAAATTTGTTTTCACAGATTGAAACAGTGCTAAATCTCAGTGGCCCTTAAGGCCTGTGGTGTATTTCACCGACGCACGCATGGAATTCCGTGAGAGGTGGCAATATAGCAAAGGGAGCCATGTCACAACAAGGCGATTCTTTATCGCGATCTCACGCACAATGCATGTGACTCAGAGTATTACGCAAAATCTCACCCCGTGGCTAAGTCACGACACTTGGCGCACATTGCGTGTCCACGTGTGTATAAATGAATTGTGTTGCCTATATAATGGGTCACACACTGCTGTCTTTGGGATGTACGTATGAAAAGTGTCAACGTGTGAATGCATGCATTGTGTTATAGAAAGTGTACACACATATACGCTGTTGTCTTTGGGATGTGTATGAATTTCATTAATTCAATTGCTTTTTTCGGTAAAAACTCGCCCCCATTAACGAGGGCATCTCAGTAGTATACGTTAAACGAAGGTAGTCCTACCTATAAAATAAAGACACGTATTAAAATATCAAAATAAGAGGACATACTCAAGGAAAAACGAAAAGAATAAAAATAGTCTTGCAGAGTATCCTGAACTGTTTGGTGCTCGGAGCCAATCTGAGGGCCGGTGGAAAAGAGTTACAGATCTCAGGTGCCACACTTGAGAAGGCCCTACACGTATGTGTACTTGCATTGTGGTGTCTATAGAATGTGTATACACACGTAGGATATGTGCATTAAATGCATGTGCTTGTGCGCACACATAGATTGTATACCCTATACAAAGGTAGAGTTGTGAGTATACAAGCTGCGCCTTGGATCATTGTGAACAGAAACTGATTTTTGGAGGGACACTTCTTGATAAGGCAGCAGATTGCAGCATATACCCTGTATAGAGCAGCGATCCAAATGAGCAAAATGTATTGATAATAGGGAACAACACATTAATGTGCCTCGAGAATGACGTTTCAATCATTACATATTACCTGGTATGCCATGGTTTGGAAATATGGACACTTGACAGATTGAACACAAACTGAAAACAATCTGCAAAAAGGTCGCATCGAGGGGAGCATCTCGTGGCACGCGTTACATCATATCCACCGTAAAAACTAACTAACGTGAAACGTGTTTTCGTCCATCACATCCCTAATGAGGGATGGCGGCTGATGGACGGCGCAGGCGACGGAATGACAGCCAAAGGAGGAAGAGATGGGGGGGGGGGTCATTTTTCATTTCATTTGTTTGGTATAGCCCGGTGAGCCATTCGGCTCTTGAATCTGGGTGCAACCGCAACAAACAAAAAACATAAATAAGAAAACATCTTAAAGTAACTATGCACAAACAGAAAAATCCAGGAAAAAACTGCAAAGTCTCCCAGAAAAAAAGCACCGTACACCAACGCTGTGAGTGGGTGGGACTGGGACGGACGAACGAGTTCAGCTCCGTGCGCAGGAGCGAGACGAGATGGAATCGTGGCATCGCCTGACCACGAGGGATGGTGGCGGCTTAGGGGGAGCACCTTCATCCAGCAGCAGATAAGATCACGGGTTGATATTCACATTGACGACGACGGCTGCTGCTACTCCGTGTTAACCGCGCATTAAACACAATGCGTAGTGCCGTGCTGTGTGCATCCGTGTGCCGACAACACAATGCGTAGTGCCGTGCTGTGTGCGTCCTTGTGTCGTGTCGACAACACAATGCGTAGTGCCGTGCTGTGTGCATCTGTCGGTCAAGGACTCACCTCGCCGTGTTCACCCACGAGCCTCGAGTTGCCGTCGACGATGTCCGGCCTTTTACGCACAACGCAGCCGGCGATTGTGTAGCTGCACAGGTTGTATTACTGTAGTGTGTGGCCTACTACACTTGTGTGAGGTCACCGTTTCCGCCGTGAGATAAGGATGGCTGCTAGTAAACTACTAAATATAGCCCTCTAAGCAACCTTGGGCAGTTTGAGTGTCAGTATCACTGTCAACGTGTGTCTCTGTGTGTTGTTGTAATTCGGCGTGTGTATCGGTGTGTGTGTGTTCAAGTGTGTAACCGTGTGTGTCAATGTGGATGTGTGTGTTAATGTGGATGTGTGTGTTAATTGTGTAATTGTCAATGTTTGTCACTGTGTATGGTAGCTGTCGATGTGTGGAACTGTAATTATGTGTGTCAGTGCGTTGTGTAACAGTGCGGTTGTCAATGTGTGATGAACTATATGTGTAGCTGTGTGCCTGTCAATTTAACTATAAAATCTATCAATGTGTGCAACTATATGTGTCTATGTCCGCGTGTAACTATGTGGATGTAACTCTATGTATGTATGTATGGGTGTGTCTTTGTAACTGTACATATATAACTTACCGTGTATATGTCCGTATACGTAACTCTGCCTCTGTATAACTAACGTATGCGTGTGTAATTCTATTCGTGTCTAAACATTAAGTAGCTACGTGTGTTTACCTCTCTGTGTGTAACTCTTTATGTGTCTTTGAAACTGCGCGTGCGAGTCTGTGCTAGACCTGCGTGTGTGTGTGTAACTATCAGTGAATTCCGTGAATCCCGTGCATGTTGAGTGTCCATCCGCTGTTGTGTGCACTTCCGCACCGGGGTGCCCGCCTCCTGCTCTGGGGGGGGGGGCTGCCGGGCTGGGCCGAGCTACCACGGAGGGAACGGAGCCGAACAAATTCGCTCACTCACTCCCTTCTCTTCTCTCTCACGCTCCCATCACGCCCTCAACCTCCCTCCTTTCCCCCTCCCAGCCACTCACAAGCCTTCTTCCCCCAACCCTCCCATCACCCTGCTCTCATCTGCCTCCCACCATCTCCCCCAACCCTCCCATCACCCTGCTCTCATCTGCCTCCCACCATCTCCGCCAACCCTCCAATCACCCTGCTCTCATCTGCCTCCCACCATCTCCCCCAACCCTCCCATCACACTGCTCTCATCTGCCTCCCACCATCTCCCCCAACCCTCCCATCACCCTGCTTTCATCTGCCTCCCACCATCTCCCCCAACCCTCCCATCACCCTGCTCTCATCTGCCTCCCACCATCTCCCCCAACCCTCCCATCACACTGCTCTCATCTGCCTCCCACCATCTCCCCCAACCCTCCCATCATCACCCTGCTCTTCCATCTCCCATTTCCCTCCCGTGAATCTTTTATTTTGCAATGCCCTTGGAGAGGGACAATAAGCACGGAGTCATTAAAACCGAGGTCGAAAGAAGGCGCCAATCATTGAAATTGTAGTTTGTGTGTTTTTTATTTATATTTTTTATTGTGCCCTTCATTCTCTTTACTAAGCATCTGTGAATACAGTACATGCCATTTTATTGTCGCCCATTCCATTTTCCACTTTAAATATTCTGTATGTGCATTGCAATCGAATACAATCAGATTCCAAAGTTGAATTGGCAATGATCTATTTGTAATGCGGGCGTAAACGGCTTCGCGGATATGACGTCATGGGAGGAGGAGTTAGGTCACGTGGGAGAGAGGGGTGAGGTCTTAAGGGAGAGATACCAGAAGAGACGGGAGAGTGTGGGAGACTGAGTTAGAGTGAGGCCACGCAGGGCGGAGGTCGAGGAGTGGCGAGATCGCCACACACGGGGGAGTAAGACTTGGCACCGTCGGCCAGCGGTGACCAAGCGCGGAGGAACGACGGGCAGCAGTGGAGCTGCAGTGAGGGCGAGCCCCGCCGCCCCTCCGACCCCGTCGCAGACACGATCGCGACGCACCCCCGACGCTGGGCCTTCAGGGACACGGGACCGGGACGTTGACGGGCCTCCAATAGCGACAGGAGGACTTCATCCTGTCGCTCCTAAAACCCCGTCACGTTCCCGGTCTGCAGGAGGGCCGCCGCCCGTCCGGGACGGACCGGCGACCCGAACGCGCTCAAAGTCCCTTACATTTCGTTAAAATTTTACTGTTGTGTTGTTGTTGTTGTTATATTTATTGTATGCTTCGTTGTCCTTGAATGTGTGATGGTTGTGTTTGCTCGCATTACTTGTCTCGTTATTGTTCAGCCGAGGTCGGCTGGATTTTCTCTACGGGGGAGGGTGGTGTAATGCGGGCGTAAACGGCTTCGCGGATATGACATCATGGGAGGAGGAGTTAGGTCACGTGGGAGAGAGGGGTGAGGTCTTAAGGGAGAGATACCGGAAGAGACGGGAGAGTGTGGGAGACTGAGTTAGAGTGAGGCCACGCAGGGCGGAGGTCGAGGAGTGGCGAGATCGCCACACACACGGGGGAGTAAGACTTGGCACCGTCGGCCAGCGGTGACCAAGCGCGGAGGAACGACGGGCAGCAGTGGAGCTGCAGTGAGGGCAGCCGGAGGACTGCACAGGGGGTCTGCAGCGGAGCTGCAGAGGTGTGGAGGCTAAGGGAACGAGGGCAGCTACGGAGCTGCCAAGGGGAGAGCTCTGAGCGAGGGCCGTGCGGGAAAGGTGTAAAAACCCGAATAAAGGACGACGGAGACAGAACCAGGATCGAGTCCTTTATTACATATTCATCACACGATTCTTATAATGGTACGTGTCCCAATCTGCTCCGTTGCTGACATTCCATTCTCTCCAGTGTAGATGTACAGCCCTACAATTGCTCGCTCCCACCACTGCTGTTGGAAGAGCTACCACTAGGGGGAGCTCAATAGAGCCCTTTTAGAGGGAACTTGGCATACTCTTCCAAACTGGGCAGACGTAATCGTATAGGTGGGAGTATCCACATTTTACCACACCATATGTGACGTTCCGATCGACTGTGGTGGACCCATTTATGCTGCTGGGTGAATACGTTGGGGGGATTTAAGAAACTTGAACATTATTTTTACTCCAGCATTGTACTAAACATTACATCACAGTGTATTGTAAAAGATTTGATTTGGTAAACTAACCTATTTGGTGTTCAAACATTACATTCCCCGAATGAGATGTGGATAATCTATAGTCACTCGCGCATACCCTTGACTACTTTGCGCAAGAGCGCAGAAGCGTGGTCACCACATCTATGCCTCTATATAAGGAACGAAACAGACTTCTCCAAAAATCTGGCTGTCGCCTGATGAAGCTAGTTGTAGTTACTGGCGAAACGTCGTACTCAGTCTGTAAATGTTGTGGCTTGGCTCTTCAACACACCGGTGCACTGTACTAGTGACAAATTGGCATGTTCTGTTTACGTGACAACCCTTACTAGTTGGCTGTGTCGGGTAGTGGCGGGTTTTAACGACAAATTCATATATTTAGGTTATCTAACGCAAAACAAACTATTATGGATATTAGTCGCGAAAGCCTACGTGTTAAACTGACACTGTTCCCTTTCACAGATTTATCTTAACAGTGTCTGTCCAAGAAGCCACAGCACCACGGATAACAAGGACAGCACGGTGCAGATATATGGATGTGAGTGATGAACAATTGTGTAGCCTGGGAACTGGCGGCCATCAGAGACGCCACGGGCAATCTGATCTATATGTCTCCCTCTGTTACGTTCCCAGCAAGAACACAAAGGAAGTGTAAATTGTATTTCTATTTTTGTTTTCCACCCGACCCATCCAAAGCACCTCTCTGCCAAAAGTTGTCAAGTATGTCAGACAGGTCTTGCCGGTACTAACCACAGGTGTAGCCAATATAATTCCAAGTGTGTGAGTGTACATGTATCACTGTGTTTACATAACAATTATGTCTCCAATTCATCATCTTGGTCATGCATAGTTGGTGTGGGAGATCTGCAAATCTGGCAAAGATGACAAGAGCCTGCATGGAGATTAACCAGTACTTGAGTGCACGAGGCTTCCTTACTTTATGGATTTCTATGACATGTACGTTGATCAGCAGGTTGCGTGTGGTGGGGTAGAGTGTGGGTATTCACACCTCTTGCAAGTCGTCTGGCTAGCATGAAAGAGTAGGCCAAAATACCTTTTAGAGGAGATCGCTAGAGATCACACTAGTTGGGGACATTAAGCCAACAGTACAGTGACCAATCAATTGCAGGGCTGCACCTTTGCCTCTTATTTTACCCATGTCAAAAGGCAATAGCCGCCTTATCTGGCATAGAAGCCTTTAAAGGTATTCAGCCACTCTCTTAAAATAACAAGCAGTGTTTTTAAACACCAGGTCCTACATTTCCATTGTAAAGTAAGTGTGGTTAGAACATGTATGCTTGCCTTTGGTGCTACATGTTCTGAGATTATCGGGCAAGTTGTCTAATAACAATTTACATTTCAAGAATATGAAGGAATACATATGTGCAATCTAAGCAGCAATTTGTTTTCATTCACCAATGCTGTCATAGTTGGCTCGTATTTTATGCACAATTTGGTATTCTGATTTGACTGACAGTGTTAATGTATGTGTAGTGACATAGAATTGGTCACTACGTAGCATAGCGCTGGTCGCTGGCAGAGAAGGGGATCTGCAGTTGCAGTAGCCCTGTCTGACAGCAGGTCACGTGATAAACCAGAGAGAGATGTAGGGGAAAGGTTACAGAGGGGGCACGTGAGGGAAGCCCGGGAACCTGCTAGTAGGTTCTAGAAAGGGGGCGTGGCTATGGCGGAGCGCTGGCAGGATAAAAGGGGACCCCGAGCGAGAGCTCAGGGCTGTTGCTTGGTGTGGGATCCCGTCGTGCTGCTGGAGTCGTCACCGCCGTCTATATCTTCACCTGCTCGGCGTCGTCAGTCAGGCAGCCTGCAAGCTGTCCTGACTGGGAGCTGTAGTTACTCTGTGTGGACTGTGAAGGCTGTTAATAAAGAGTGCCTCTGACTCTTAGTGTCTCTGAGTCAGTAACTACATATGTACAAGAGTGAATGCTAATCTAGTTTGCAATTCATGCAGGTTACAGTGAGGCATGTGAATGGGCATATGTGACTCATTGCTGGAGGGATGATGTAAATGTATCTGCCGTGCACTCAATATGGATTAAAACAGTCTGGACTGTACATAGTATAACAACCTGATTTATTTAGATGTTTCTCCCACAAAAGAGAGTGGTGCCAAAGTAAGGATTGGAGGCAGCCACCCCTAACACAACTTTCATTCACATTTACTAAATCCCCTTCTCGAGTACAAATAGTGTCATTCTCGTTTTACATTTGTGGAGGCATCTGAGGTTCACCGAACACAATTCTGACAGGCCCCACTCACTCTCCCTTATCCTCTTTAAATTATAGTGCACTGCATACCATTAATGTTACGCTGAGTCCTCGTGTAGCAATTTTATAGAGCAATGACAGGACAATTGGCGTGAAGACCTTCCTCTCTGTCATTCCTTTGCTGCTCGGTGGTCCACCAATACGATCACTCTTCGAGTACAATTAAGTGCAACTTCTCCAAGTGAAAACAATCTGATAAAGATAATAGAGGTGTCAGTTGGCATGCCTATGTTGAAAAGCCAAAGGCAACTACCATGTTATAATCCTAGTCAACAATCCCCCCCCCCTAGCTCTAACCATACACCATCCATCATGAAGCATGTCGCAGGAAGCATAGCCACATCACTCAGTTGTCATCAAATGTTTTTCGGGGCTGACCAAGACTTGTGATAATCACAGATCATTTCTGGTTTGAGTGTGTAGCACATTTTGCTTTTTTTAAAAATTTGTGTTTCTCTATGTCACTCGCCAAGTATCACTATGCGTGGACCGGGGTCTACCATCAGAGGATCAAGCATCTCTGTGGTACTCCTCCTGGCTCGTGAGCCGCTGAGCCAGGCGGTGCCCTCGGCGAGGCGACAGGGAACGCATCAGCTCGGAGGCCAGGACAGCGACGGGCTCGTCAATAAAGTGTGGGCGGCCGACGCGCCAACAGCACAGCAGGGCCAGGGCCTGCTCACATTTGTCGTGTGACGAGCGGAGGCGCAGCGCCTGAATGCGACCACGTCCCACGCCCAGGCGCCGCACCACCTTTTCCACCTCGGCTGCACTCAGCTCCTGGGCGAGCCAACGCAGATCCCGCAGCCCAAGAGGTCCTGTCTCCAGACAATGGTGCATTCAGAGCATACACTCAAATTAAATGTGTACGTTTTCAAGTAATAGAGCCGTGTTCTTTCACGGAGAGCTGTTCATGACTTCCAGGGAGGTCTTTGTTTCAACAACAACATCCATTATATCAACATTTGCTAGCAGTGGCAAACAAGAGTTGCCTAAATGTTTATTGAGCAATGAACGTACTGACAAGATGAACCATCACGGAAGTTCTTTATTTTGTAAACCACCGAGCAGGTGCGTTTGAACAAACTGAAGTGGGGGTGGGGAATAAAGTTAAGGGGGCCAATTAAGGATATATAGTGGGCAACACAAATGGCTTCCATCCTCATACAAAATTTAGGCAAATTTAGGAGGCAGCTGCTTCCCCATCCCTGACACAGTTCCTATCTCCATGCCACTGACAAATACAGGTATCCCTAGATTTATGAAAGGGATGCATAAAACGAAATTTCGTAAATCGAAATGGCTTTTCCCATTAATTTTAGACAAAAAAATTGGGATGTGTTTCAGACATTCCAACTCTATTCCTAACCTAAAAATATACACCTATATAAATTTTCACAATACAAACATAATAAAGAACAAATATTAAAACGATTGAATAATATCTTCTTGGTTCTTTCGGTAAATATTGAATAATAATTAGTTTAAAACTAAAAAAAAATAAACTTTTTAGGGTACTAACCAAAAGATCTGCATGTTGTAATGACTGGAATGGTGATGTGGAGGCGTTATTGTTGTACTTTAAGGATATCTTTACACTGCTTCAGATGGATGATGATGCAGCCTCCCAGGTGCTTCGTGTTTGATTTCATGGCATGTGCCATGTGTATATCGCGCACGCATAAATTCGATTTCGTTAATCGAAAAGTGTCCAAAATTTCTCAATTGCATTAACACGAAATTTTATCAACCGAATGCTCATAAATCGAGGGATACCTGTATTCGAGTAGACTGTGATTATTCTTTGTGACTTATGGGAAAATATTTTTCATAAGTGAACAGCAAAGTGCCTCAACATAGCAAAAAACCAAGCACATTTTTCCGAGTCTACAAATTGATATTCTATTGTGACTTATGGAATTAAACATGTAATAGATGGGAAATAAATATATATATTATCGCTCAGCGTTCATATTGAAATACACTTTTATCAGATGAAATATGAATGGTGTCATTAAATTTTCATCGTTCTACGGGGATGCAATACGCTTGACTCACCATCCTCTGGGATGAGGCACTGGTACAGACTTGGCCCACGGTGGACCTGGCATTGTACCTGGAATATGACAACGCATTGAGATTTTTAAGTCGTCAATATAACACTCTCTAAAAGGCCGAATATATAATGTGTTTTTCTATGTCTCACAAATGTTTTTATATATACAGACAGCCCCCGGGTTGCTGAAGACTCGACTTACGGAAATCCGACCTTGTGGAAATTCTCCCATAAATCATGTTAAAAAAACATTAAATATGCGGAAATATTTGCGTTAGTTACAGCAGCGAAAGTAGTGCAGCGTGGTGAGGTTGCGGATAAATACCGCGGAGTGATTGCTTATGGTCTCAGCCAACATCGATCGGAGAAGTCTAGGCCGAGCCTAACGCACGGAAAAACGAACATTCGGAAGTGACTGCTTTCTGTTAACAATGTTAAAATGTTTCGTAGTATTCATACATAATTAGATAGATTATATGTTCCGTTAATTTAATAATGGGCAGTGTTAGGATGAAAGTGAAAGAATCATAGGAAGTGCAGAGCGTATGTACAGTGATACGATACAGGTAGCGATCGAAAACGGACGACAGCGCGATACAGTACTGAGAAAAAACGAACTAGTAATCGGGTAGGGTGAGGCACAACTATTTCCGACTATGGGATTTATCTTGATTTGGGGCTGGAAATTGTTCAGTTTCTGACATACGTAAAATTCCGGTTACGGATCGTTCTCGAAAACCTAACCCTTATATAACCCAAGGACTGCCTGTATAAAGTTTACCTATAAATATCTTGTTTTTATTATGGCTGAAGACAATATTTTTAGATGGTATTTTTGGCACACAAAGATGAAGGCATAGCATATATCTGTGCATTTATTGTGTATGTGACTACTACTGATCAGTGTAAATTAGACAATACACTTTGGAATTAAGCCCTGGGATTTTGGCATTCGTGTGCTCGCCTTCGGGAGGGTGAGTGCCAGCGAGCAGAGCTGCAGGTCCCCTCGCCCCCTGCTGGCAGTCGTGCTCGTCACATGCAGCGCGCCTCGGTAGTTCTGATGTCCGCGGTTCGCGAAGGGGTTCCGCTCACACAGACGCAGCTGCAGCCGAGAGTGACGATGAGCGTGGAACGTGAGCCTCTGCTCGCCCTCGGGAACAGCGACCGCAACCTCGCCCAACGCCATTTGAGTGCTGTAAATTCAGCCGCGTCAAATAAAATACTGTAACACACAAAAGTATTCGTTGGCAATGGTGTGGAGACACAGGCTTAAAATACTTTACCATCATCATTACTAACACACTGCATAAAAAGTGATACAAATATAGAGTATATCATCACCAGACATGATCAATCTGCTGCTGGATGAAGACCTCCCTTTAGCCGCCACCAGCTCTCGCAGAATTTGCGATGTAATGATGAGCCACCTCGCAGCTGCATATGCACTGAATTAATCAATACATCTCGGTGATGTAGTGTTCCATCCATGAAATATTAAAATGAACGTCGTGGCTAAGTAAATTTGAGGTGTTTGTTATGTAATATATAAGCAGAAAATTGTTAATTTATCAAATGTTTCTCAGAATTTTGTGGATTTTTTAAGCTACCACATTGAGATAAAAGTGAAAGTCTTCAATCCTCCCTCTGCTTGAAAATAGTGCGAGTGGCCAAAACATCGGCTTATCACGTTTCCATTAAAAGGGGAGTTGTCCCGATGACAGTGGTGAAGAAGTTGCATGCTCTTAAAAAGATGTGGTATGATCAAACTAGGCCCATGACTGAGAGGCCTTCATCCAGCAGTGACTTGACAATGGGCTGTACATTGTAAAACAATTTCCTGCACAGAATGAGCATTGAAGTAGTACTCATCTCCTGTTTAAAGCCCCGAGCCAGTGGTGAAAATTAAGCATTCCTATGGCAGGGGTCAGCCTATTCATATGACAACCACGGTTGATTTCCAAATATGTACTCGTTTTATCGACCCCAAAATTATGATGGGCTGAGTCAACCCTCAAACAGAATTTGAACATGCAATATTTTAAGTGTGAGCCGTTTGTTCTACTACTGAGCCACCCGGCAGGACTAGAAATTATACATACTGTATCATCTGTACATTGTGCAGATGGCCGCACCTATGGGAGAGCTCATTAAGGTTTACCGGGGACAGGAAGTTGACCGCAATGATGGGATTCATATCTGCCTTTGAACTGGTCACATGACAGCTTTGTGGTTTCTTTATCAACTACACAAGGATTATTTACTTTGTGAGGTCTTGATCCTGAAAGGTGCTATAAAAATGTAATGTAGATTTACTAAAATCAGTCAACCTAACCAATGCGTTGCAGGTATTTCCGATGGGAAAATCATTCCAAAGCAAAACATAACACAAACACTTAAAAAAACTACAAACTTGATTTGAAGCTTTCGTGACTGCAGGAATTAATCTTTGGTTCTTTCAGTAAAGTCACGTAGAAAGAAAATAAATTAAATAATAGAATACGACGTTTCGATTGCAACACAAGAAATCGTCATTAGGTAAGAGTGAATGAGAAAACAAACCTAGTCAACTTAGAAATATAGTGCAATACAACACTTAAAAATACTTTCTTTTTTGACATTTAGCGTCCAAAATGTATGAATATAGCTCTAAGTCAAATAAATTTTATCTTGCAAGGTATCATCATAAGACACTGTTTCACCTAGGTTAAGGTGACCCAATGACATTGTGCATAATTAGCACACCTGCAGAGTGGTAACGATGTTTCGATTGTACCCTGAGAAAAAACTGCTGTCATATTAATTTTACAGGACAGCCAATTTGCAGATGATGAAAACATGAAAGCAGCACTTCACGTTTATGCGTATTGATGCCTGCGCTGTGGTTACGTGACCCTGAAAGGGGGCGCATCTGACCTCATGCCAGTCCTGATAGGCATGACATTTCCAGTGCTTGTGAAGTGGAGATACAACTCCTGTCCTTCGTGCGCCAGGAAGGGATGGCTGGGCCCGGGAGGACCACTGAAGCCAGCCTTCTGCAGGGCCTCTTCAGCCTCCTCCAGTCCACTCAGTGCGCAGCATACCACAGCCAGCCGGCCTGCGTCCACCCCATGCCGCTGTGCCAGCACGACTGCCTGGCGCGACCGCACGGCCTCTACAACGGCTCCCGCCATTGCAACCCCGCGGCTCCGGGCCGCCAGCCTGAGCAGCAGCAGCCTGTGCGTGAGAGGGATGTGCACGAGGTCACTGGGCCAATCATGGAACATGGGAGCCATGATACATTGCATAGACTTTGAGCTTATGCCAGAACACAATCTAAATATATATGGTATAGGTCATTCATATCATTTTCAGATGGATGGTCCTGTAGTAAAGTGCCCATCTCATATAAAGAAGGTCAATTAATTAAAACAATTGTCTTAAGTTGATTCAGCCCATCATCTCGCTCGGGTCAGTAAAATTGTACAACTTTGTGGAATGTTAACTATGGCTGTCCTCTAGGGAGACTGACCCCTGCCGTTAAAATGTGGAATTTCCACCACTGGATCTACCCAATGCATTTCAGAGCAAAGATACACTGCTCTCTTTGTTATACGTTGCATTACTGTTTAATTGTACAGGAAATAATGGACCACCTTTACCTTGTAAGTATATCCTTAGGGCAATATTTACAGCCTCCTCAGCCATACTCGTTTAGCGCTCCATGTATTATGTTGTAAGCACGATATAAATAATTGTAAAAATCCACTTACGGTAATTTACTTGATTTCATTGCATGCAGCTGAAATGATGGCTAATGGGTAGCATTAATATAGTTGCTTGTACTTGGGCAAGATGCTTTGTGGCTTAGACGTAAAGGTCGTGCAGTTATTAAATATCCAAAAACTCTTTACCGAACTCGGCTTTGATTGGCTCACCTCCTCACTGGCCGGTGAAGCTCGACCTGCACAGAGTCACTCTTCCTGCTCAATATCCTCACGTCGCTGAGCTCAGTCCAGTGCCCTCCCACTGTGGGCTGGGCCACCAGGCGAAGGACCTCGTCATCCTGTTTTCTGATATGTCGAGTTGTCACTGTGTACACATGCACTCGTTAAATACAGATATCCAGTTTAAAAATGCACAGACTATTGGGCTCATGCCATTTCAACGGAGCAAAAGCATCATGGATAAAACGTACACTTAATACCAGTTTTAGAAAATAGCTGACACGTAAGCAATTAAATCTGTATCGTACAACCAGACAATTATTGTTGTAAATATCAACTTGGAAATTTAGGGGCCGCCCATAAATGACGTCACGCACCTAGGGGGGGAGGGGGGGTCAGACGTTTGTGACGATGTGTGACGAGGGGGGAATGGGGGGTTTGAGAAATGTGACGTCACATCAACATGCGCAACTTTAAATACATATTCTCTGAATAGAATTGTTATAACAACACTAATTTTGATTAATTTTCATTCTTAACTATTTGATTATTAAAATTTACTAAGGTCACCTTTTATTAATTCCACGAAGGAGCATTTTGCTTCTCCATGGGAGAATGGAGAAGCATAAATTGTGTAAAATGTTTTAATTATTGTTATTAAACATTTAGATTCTAATGATTCTACCAGGGCTTTTCATTCTGTGAAATAAATATGTGATTGTTATAAATGTACTCTCCATTTTGCTTCATTATACTACAAAGTGTCAAGTATTTTTTTATCGTTATAATTACTTTTAATATTTTATAATTATAAGAGAATTTCAATATAATGTTCTGAACATCTGCAGTTTTAGTTAGACGCTGAATATTTTCAAGTTAATTTCATGCTAAATTTCAGCTTTCCAACGCCTCCTTTTTAATACATGTTTTCTCCTACAACATCAGAGTGCAGTGCCACATTAAATACACACTACAATGACAATAGTTTAAAGTGATTTGAAGCATGTTTTATTTTCAAAATGGAAATGAGGTTTTGGAGGGGGGGGCAGAGCTTTGTGACGTCATATTTGAGGGGGGTTTGACTTTTGTGACGCCGTGTGACGAGGGGGGGAGGGGGTAAAAAATCGGCAAAAATCGCTTGACATCATTTATGGACGGCCCCTTAATACAGAATATGTAATTTGAAATCCACAAGTTTATTTTGAAATTGACAAGTCGTTATCAGCACTTTTGAGTGGGGATGTAAAAAGCTGGATATATGTTCTATTGGCATTAAATGTCCCTATTTGTTAGCCGCGTATTCATGTTAAGTCGTATATTTAGCCTGTGTGTTGTCACCATGCTGTGTTTGTTGAAATCGCCCTACCGCTTCTTCCCACGTGACTCGACACAGTAGGCACTGTCCTGGCCCTCACCCCGACAGCGAACCGGGGGCACGGCAACACCAAAACCAGCGGCCGCATAAATCTAGCAGCACCGCCGAGGCTCACGATGGGGCTTGTGGAAATTAAACACGCGTCGGCATCGGGGGGGTCCCGGGCGGTTTGCAAGCTCGCGACCACCGCCACTGGGACCGGCTGCACCTGTGGGATCCGATACCAGCAACGCCAAGTTATGCCATGCTCATAACTCAGACTGTGCCGTGCCGTCGCGACACAAACTCGTGACGTTATGTCAGCTGTTATGATGGCCACGGAGTATTCGCTCAGCACCACGGCAGGACCACGGTGTCCTCATTCGAGTCATTGGCGTACATTACAGGCATAGCCTTACACTTGCCCTCCTCAGTTAAGCATTGCATGCTTCAAATGCTCCAATTAAATGGAGCCGGGCGAATACATTTTGCATTTGTATGAGAATGTTATACTTAACATATACACTATTATTACACATGACATGGCATTTTAAAAATACAGTACACCTGCATATATATGAACTACCTAATTCGTGATTATGTAAGTTCTATAAGGCTAAAATGGTTAGTTTAGCTGGGCGGTGGTGGAGCACGCCTGTAATCGAGCACTGGAGGCGAAGGTTGGTGGATGGAACGTTTTACAAAATATTGCGAGACTCCCTTCCCATCGCCATCGAGGTAAAACACCTTAGCTCGCCAGCAGAATGCAATACAGCAAAGTGTGGACTGATATAATTGGTTCCTTCTGTATGGGATAGAGTGTTGCCCCCTTACATGCGTGGGATTTCTCCGGGTGCTCCTGTTTCCTCCCACATTTCTAAACACTCACTAATTGTCTGAAAACATATTCATATATAGAGAATAGGTTGATTGTTGGCACAGCCTGACAGCCATCCAGCCTGGTTTGTGGTTCCTCAGCGATTTTGAGTTGCAATTTGTATGAACAATGCTGCATAAAATGAATTATATTTTTAGTCCATTTGACACAGGTTAGGCGCGTGACATGTAATTGAAGCTCAATTAACGATTCATGTGTACTCTAAAGAGGGCAGATAATATGCTTGCACGCGTCTGCTGCATTGCATATATTACTGTGAATGTCAGTGGGTTTTTTCATGTTAACATAATTCTGACTTAATGGCTAGGGTATAATAAATAATTATTATATTTATTGCAGAATTAATGATAATTTATCCTGATAATCTATCTGGAGGCACGAGGCTTTATGCGACGGTCATAGATTGTGGCATACCATCATAAACCACGTATTGAAACAAAGAGAAAGTCAATTTCTTGGACTGCAATGCCCAGCTTGCCAATGTCACCAAAGCCTAGGAGCCATGGGCAGGCATGCAGTGAACTGAAAACAAACACGGGTCTCCCGCACCGCCTAGTAATTTAATGGCGGACGGCAAGTGCATCCACCGGATCAGGCAGCGTCATGGTTCTTAAAATATAGAATTAATAACAGCCATGGAAGAAAAGCCCTGCCTATGGCAAATCTCATTGTATCTCGGAAGTTAAGCAGGTTTGAGTCTACATGTAGTGCTTAGATGGGCGACCTCCGTGCATAAAACATGTGCTGTAGGCGCTGGGGCACCATGTTGCCAGCAGAGGGCAGTAGAGAAAAGTAAATTATTGGACTGAAATGTGCTCCAACATGTTTGCCCCCCCCCGACTCCTCAAAATCCCACATTGACAGCATGAACCATGGTTTAAATAATCCCCGCGATCCGCACATCATGGAGAGGCTGTCATTCAGCATTGGATCGGTAAATGCAGATTACTGTAAGTATAAAATCCCGAGTGAGATGTGTATCACGGTGATGACGCTCTCGCCCTGCTGGCAGCACCTGCAGTGACAGCTGCACGGATGATTTGGTGAAATCCTCTGGGACGTTGAGGAGGATGCGAGGATCGACGCTCGATTTGAAGGATCCTCCCTCCTTGTCCACCAGAAGGAGCTCATTGGTGAGACGCAGCACTACGGCTATGGTCGGTAGCTCGTGCAGCGAAAACTCGGCAAACACTTCATCCTGCGTTCCATTTGGCACACAACGTTTCAAGCTCACGCTCGCGCACTGCAATTGACAATTTTCACAGTGCGCAACTTCATCTGCCAGATACTTACCGTTGGAGACAACAACTCCCAAGGTGGCGGCTCACCTCGCTGTCCGGATAGACGCAGTCCAGAACTTTGGGTAGGATGACTTCCCACTGTGGACCACCGCGCCAGATCTTGCCCACGACCTCGCCTGCCAGGCTGCCGGGCCCACGCACGGTGTAGGGCACGCAGATGGTGACGGCTTGGGGCAGGCGCTGCCCCTTTGGCTGCAGGCACAGCACGTGGCTGAGCAGCTCTTGATAGTCATCCTCACTCTGCTGCTGATGATGCTGGTAACGATCACTGAGATAACACGAGACTCCCAGATCCTCCAGGAGGTGTTGGGGGCCACGGATAAGGCAGGCTACCTCCGGCTCACCATCCCAGCCCGTCATCAGCAAACTGCATACAAACATGGTGATGGGAGGGTGGCACGTTTTCTTCTTGACGTCTTATTGCTGATGTTGATGGTTGGGAAACTGCCTCCCTACCTAATGAGCGATTCCCTGACCTACAATGTTGTATATCACATTCTTAATTTATAATACGGTGATCTATACTATATTGTTACTGTTTTCTTTTGAATGGTTTCAGTGAGGATTTATTTTATACAAAATTATAGTACGGATTTTAAACTCACTCTCATTACAGACTTAACACGGCTGTGAATCCCCAGTACCAATAACCATTCAGTTGTGATGCCGCAGAACCTGTTCGCATTTTTCATGAGCCGACATCAAATTGTATCATTTCCCGGGTTTATGAAAAAAAACCTACTAGCTCTAACATTCATTGTAAGCAATTCAACACGTTTATATGTCACATAATACTTCACCACACCATTCGTTGAGTTAAGGGTTTTAAGGTAACGAAATCGACATAACAAGTACGTACTCAAATACGCATGATCAGATTTTAACATGGTATTACAAATATTATTTTGATGATGGCTAATGTGGTACGTTAGAATAAACTTTGCCAGGAATGCTTCTTTGTGACTGAGCAGAGCATCTCCGCATATTAAAACTGTGTGTGAAAATATTAAGGATAACTAAATCACTGCCAATGTTTTCATTCACATTGCTTTTAAGTAATTAATGTCCAACAGCTCTCGATTAATTATTTGTGATTTTTATTCATAATGCACAAACCTGGCCCTTTTTAGTTTTAGACTACGATATAAAGAATATACGGATATACTCCTTGTGTAAATAGCATAGATTGTGTATTGAACATAAAATGCGTTATGTTGTATATACAAGAGTGAATTTACCTTTTTGTCACGTATCCGTTAGTCTCCTTATCTTCTGTTTGTGCGATGTATTCTTTTGTAGTGTAGTTACAGAGTTCATTATCTTGTAGGTCACAAGGTAAGGAGCCAACCTGCTCATTCGCAAGCATGACTGAACTATAAAATGGGATCTCATTTTCATCGGGATCCAAGTGACTAACATGAGCGTCTTCACTGCATATACCAGGCACAACTTTGAGACTGGCCTGGTGCGCCTGAAACATAATTTCACTTTTTTTGTCATTGTGCTTCATTGCATTTTCCTGAGATTTGCCCGTGCTGTGACCATTTCCTTCGGCTTCACTGCTGTGTTTTAAACGTGCACGCTCTTCAATTTGCTCACTCATCTCGCGTGACTGGATGTCCGTGCTGCTTGCATCGAGACCTGTTTTATTAGTGTCACAATTATCTGAAATCTCATCGCTTTCCTCAAAGTCTGACTCTTGCATGTATAACTCATCCATGTATTTCATGACAGAGTGTATGTCCTGCTCATACACGTTGACTTCTTGTTGTTCTTCAGAACGTTCTCTAAACTGCGTGCTGTCTTCATGACACATGTCCCTTTCCTTGTGGCTTTCGTCTGTGGAGCTTGTGCTGTTTATCAAGTCGGTATCGTTTTCTACATTAGAACTTTCATGGCTTAACTTCGATTGAATGCCATGACTTCTGTCCAATCGAAATTCGCCCCTGGTGTTTTTCTTCTCACTATCTGAAATCTCTCCACTGTCGGAATCATCATGGTCGGTCGTGCGTTCCTTCCTCCTGCCCTGCAGCACTTCAGACCCCTCCGCGTTGCTATGAATGGTCTGTAAAGACCCCGTTAGATGATCTTCCGGAACTTGTACAAATGTGTATTTTTCTTGTCCATCAGTTACTTCACATTTTTCTCCACTCGAGACTTCGGAATCAATGTGTTCCATGGTGCTGCTCCAAACCAACCACTCTGGCACAAACACCTACAGCTACATCATCAAATGTAATGGATTGTAAACGCCGCCCAACCACCTTTTCCCCATAAGGCAGAGAGTTAAAGATGACGGTGGCACATTGTGTTGGCTTCTGATTATTGTCGCAGCAGCCATGTTTATATATACCCTATTCATTATATCTTATGTCCAATTTAAAACTGGTAATTTCATCTCACTCTCATATAATGCAGTGTTAATACACGTAATGAAAATTAATTAAATTCTGTAAAAAAATTACATTGAATGTAATGTATTACTTTGAGTATAAAAATAAATGTTGGATGTCAGTGTACCCAGGTAATTATGTAGTCACTATAGCTTCTTACATTTGTTAATATAAGGGCATTTCAAAGAATAACTTTTGTAAAAGTATTTGTAATTGGATATGAACGTGTAATAAACCACTGAACATTGTAATGGCGTAATGCTCAATAAAATGAAATCCCGTTGTTTACATAAAAGGCAAGTAAACATACAGTACGAGACATAATTTTAAGTTGCATTAAATACTTGGAGAATCCACACAACGATCGCTTATAAATTAGCCTTCGGGTGGCATTAATCATGGAATTGATACTCCGGAGAACAATGAGTTACACCTACTACGCTAATGCATTGTTCTTATAAAACTTGGCTCTAACATTAGCATTTGTAATTGCATACCCCGCGTCGTATATAATGCAGTGAAACAAAGAAAACATACCTGTTGATGTTCTCTATGAAAATACGTTAGTTGTCTTTCCTGGCCTGCGCGCCTGTCCTCGTTGCTATGTGCTTCTCCGTATACAAAGCAGCTTTCTTTTGTACCGCGGAACTGGAGACCAGATGCTGTCAGCAGCTCAGTAAATATTTATTCAGGACTTCCGGCATATGGGATCAAACCTTAATGTGTGCTTTGTAGTTTATACGTTTTCCAAAGCCGATTTAGATGCCCCATATGTGAAATTGTAAGAGTACTGGTTCATAAGAGCAAAATTTGGTTATAATTTTTTACTTGCGATGTCTGATCTAATTCATCACTCAAGTGTTTCAGTTTGGCCAGTGTAGTTACGATTTTCTTCTGTAGGTCCTGCCAGTCCACTCAGCAGCGACAATCCCCTTTGCTTTACTTGAGAATGCATTCAAATAAAAATATTCTTCTGAAGACAAGTGTATATGCAGATACATGTTTAGAACTCGGCTTAAGTCATGTAGTGTATTTAAAAACAAAAGGTAGCAAGACGTGAATGCAACATCAACATATATTACTAGCTTGTTTGCCCATCCTATGACGGAAGCTGTAATATTTACGAAAAAATTGAGCAGAATATAATTGTATCTTGTGTAAATTTAATGGCAGTGAATCTTGCACTAAAGTATGTCATCAAACACTTCACTGCATTTGACTGTAGCACTGTATTAATGGCAGTGAATCTGGCACAAAACGAAGTCATAAAACACTTCACTGCAGTTCACTGTAGCACTTTATTAATGGAAGTGATTCTTGCACAAAACTACGTCATAAAACACCGCACTTCATGTCCCTATATCACTGTATACAACTGACCTTCAATTTGTTCAAATCCACTGCTCTGATACTTTATTATCTTCTGATTTCGGTCGCTGGGGTTGAAATAAATTGGAAATCGATACAATATCTGGAAAATCACCGATAAATGTCTATCTTACCATAACGTAGAAGCATAAATTAGACTTACCTTTTGTCTCAAGTGCTGAAGAAATAAAGACACAAAATCCACTTTGTTGCTGCGTAGAATTATTAGATTAACTTTCAATAAAGAAACGTCAAACTTAAAGCGAATTTGCGAAAAAAAATTATTTCCACTCGACCTTCTCCGTTCGTGGAAAAATCCACATGAATATTATTAACGGGGGGGGGGGGGGGGTGCATGTGTGGTTTATGCCATTTTCACCTGAGGACGAGCGCTTGTGTTGCGTTCGAAACGTCGTGATTAATTTTAATTTTATTTCTACGTACGTGACTTTACCGAAAGAATCAATGAGTATAGTAATTCCTGCAGTCACGAAAGCTTCAATCCTAGATAAAAAATTAGCATGTTAATGTAAGATCGCCGAGCGGCCTCCAACGGCGAGCGCGCCGAGGTGGCTATGTAAATGTGAAAGATTAGCTTGTTAATGGCAGATCGCCTTGCAGCAACCTCGAGGTTGGAACGCGAGGTGGCTATGTGAGTGTGAGAAATTTAACCTGTTAATGTAAATCTAGAGCCGAAAATAACATCTAACATTGGAAGGTGGTAGGATGGAAACATCACAACCAGTTATGACTTAAACTGGTTAATAACGTCCTTCCAATGATTGCTCAGTTTGTACCCATCTTCTCGGTTGAAATTGTCTGTATATGTGGATGGCTTCATGAACGAATCTGTGTTGATAGCCAGTGGGTTTGCAAAGTACCTTTGTCTTTGAGAAATCAATTACATGTGAGCCCACCGAATTAAAACAATGATCAGCCATGGCAGAAGTATTTGTCCTACCGTGTTTCAGATCTGCCTTATATTCACGAACACGGTCCGAGACATGTCGCTTAGTTTCCCCAATGTAACTACTGCCGCAGACGCAGCTTAGCTTGTAGACGCCGGGGTATTGCACGTCAGGGATCACAGCCTTCACAGATGGGATCAGATCACGAATTTTATGTAATGTGTTAAATTGAACCTGGATATTGTGTTTGCTCATGATTTTCAAAATATTTTTGGTAACCCCTGCTATGTGTGGCAAGGTGATGGTTTTGATTGGATCCTCAGATGGTTCTTTCCCAACGGTTGGGGTGATAGCTTTATGGATTGAGTAGTCTGAATATCCATTCATCTTGAGAGCTTGGTGTACATGTTCCAGTTCACTGGCGAGGTGATGATGGTCGGAAATACATCGAGCTCTATGGTGTAGGGTTTTGATGAGGGAATTATTAAGGGAACGATGGTGGTGGGAGTCAGGTTTTAGATATGCATCCGTATGGGTGGCTTTCCTGTAGACAGTGTCCCATTGAGCCATCTGGTCTCTTTTCGATTAAAACATCCAAGAATGGTAGCTTGCTATCCTTTTCCATCTCCATGGTGAATTTGATGGCTGGGTGTATGGAATTGATGTGGTTGAGAAATTGGTTCAGAGCTGGTCGGCCATGTGGCCAGATGACGAACGTGTCATCTACGTACCTCTTCCACAAGAACGGACGTATAGTGGATGCCTGGATGGCATCTGTCTCAAATTTTTCCATGAAAACATTGCTACAACTGGAGATAAGGGAGACCCCATTGGAGTACCTTCAACCTGTTTGTAGAATGTTCCATTCCAGGTGAAGTGTTGGTGAAGCAGTGTCTCACCAGGGCCGGTACATCAGCATTCAGTCCTTGTTGGACCAAACCTTCAATGATTGCAATGGTGTCTACATCGAAACTAACGAGCAAATCACCTGGAGATAGTGAGAAATCCTTAATTAACAATACCAAGTGAGCTGAGTTAAGTACAGCTGAGGTGGTCTTACCAGTGAATGGTTGCAAGGTCTCAGACATAAATCGGGCCAGTTTGTAGGTGGGTGAGTCAATGGTGGAGACGATAGGACGAAGGGGTGTACCTTCTTTTTGGTAAGCCATACAATCTGCGTGATCTTGCAGCAGAGGGTTTTAAGGAAAATCGCTTTAGTTCGATTAAAGATGGCGAATCGGTGATACTGTTGGTTTTCGTAACGAAGATGTTGGTGGAATCTTTTAATTTGTCTATCATCCATCATTAAGTAGGTCCTGAATTTTATTGCATGTGGTTTTGTCCATGACCGTGCCATTGCCCTTGTCGGCTGAGACGTTGACAATGTCATCTCTCTTTATTGAGAAAGCTCAAAGAGCTCATCCTTATTGATGTTGCTAATAGGTGTCTTAGCGTTTTTTTAGGATTGCAGCGATTTCCGATCTTGCCACGTCTGCAGTAATGTGTCCCAAACCCTTAAGGGCTACGCCAACCTGGGCAATATCAACTGGGATGTGTTTAGGGGTGACTGCGAAATTCAACCCTTTAGCTAGAACCGATTTTAGGCCGTCAGAAATTGGACTGTTACTGATTGATAACAATCTTGTCAACGTCTAGCTTCTAGACGTGTGGATCTGGCTTCTTCTTGTAAAGGAGGTTGAACTTGGAAATCAGGTTATCTTTTCATTTAGCTGACATTGAGGCGGGTGAAGAGGCTGTCATGTTATCTACATGTTCCCAATCAGATGTAGACATTTTTTTACGTCAATGTTAAGTGTGATTTCAGTAGTCTTGTCTAAATTATCTAGTTCAAATCGGAGCAATCTTATTCTCTCCGAGATCAGGGCTAAGTTGGCCCTGAACAAGATCCGTTTAGCATTGGGAGAAGTGACAGCAGCAGATGTCAATGTAAAGGCGATCGGTATTACCTTAGTGTCGCGGCATCTCTTAAGGAATGTGAGCGACTCGATCAGATAATCCTTCTTGTCTCGGAGTTTGTTAAAAGATGTAACAGTTGTGTGGAAATCCTCCCCTTAGAGGCGGTTAAATCTTGACTCAAAGCTTTCATGGCTGCAGGAATTGGTTGGGTCTTTCAGTAAAGTCAAGTAGATAGGCTCAAAGAAAATCATGAGCCATTCAGTTCTAGTTGACCGAGCATTCACATTCCCCTTGCTCATGTCAACAAACTGAGATTTTTCAGAATGTAGTGGACAAAAGCAATATACTAGTAAAAGTATACTGTGCTCTACATGTGCTACCAGCAAATCACAAGGTGTAATGGTAAATTGGTGTATGGATCAGGGTCAGTTATCATTTAAATTGGTATAATACTGCCATATATCACTAAACTATGGCATTACACATTAAGTACTGCAATAAATCAATGTTATAAAATGGTCGTCTAGCAATTCACATAAAATCAAATGCATATCATTTATAAATAATAATGGGCTCCAGTTTTAACAGCAGTGGGTTCAGTTGATCTAATGATTTTGTGTCACAAATGTAATTACCATTCACACCCAACATCTTACATGGATCTCACAAACAGCAATAACACAAACTGCTATTATGGACAGACATTTTTATTTTTCACTTGCAATCAGGAAATCTAACATGATAAAAAATGCCAAGAACATTTGCATGAAATTTCACCTTGGAATTTAGATGCAATTACTAAATGTGGACAAAAAAAATACACGTAATGTGGCAAACAGCCTTAGACCAAATAACTAACGTACTAAATATTGTCAGACAGAATGGTCTGGATTTGAAAGATCAGTTAATGTCATTATTGTTAGGTTTCAGTCGCTCCCCAAGGTAATGGTCACAAGGTCTGACGCTATTGTCCCGTGGCCGGCCAGTCGTCATGGTCGGGTCGTGCGACTCGTCACATGGTCAGCGGACGTCACGAGTCAACAGTCCACTTGCTGCGGAAACAAAATCAGCCAGCAGTTTTCAAAAATGCACTCATTGTTTGCACAACAATATAATACAAAAAGTCAAATGAAAACGTTTCCATGCTCATACAAGCATCAGAAGGGTGCTCCATTCTCCAGGTGGCTCTGATCCAGGTGGGAATTCCACGTTCATATGGCAGGGTCAGTCTCTCCATAGGAGATCTACTGTTTACTTCCCAAAACAGTATGCAATTTATCACCTCCAAGGGATGATTGGCCGAGTTGTCCCCAGCAAGCAGAACTCGAACTCAACCTCCCGGTTGCGAGTTAATCATGTGGCCAGTGCCACCCGGCTGGATATATTATTACAGTATATAATATATACTAGCCTTTTGCCCGTCCAAAGACGGGTGTATTGCAGTAAATCTGAAACTTGCAAGTGAAAAGCAGACCGAGACGTGATATTCAATGCATCCATTTGTGTGCAATTTTTAAGGGCGCGGTGACACAGACCTATTTCATTTTAAAGGTTATAATCCCTTGTTCATCATGTCCTTTTTACATGTCTCAATAGCATTAGAGATCGCGTGACGTGAGGGTTCTGCCTTTGTAGTGAGGGTTATAAGTTGACGCCGAGGAGGGGGGAGGAGGTGCCTCGGGCCCCCCATGTGGAGTGACATCAGCCACTAATTATTATGAATGGAGGGTGGTGTCCATTTGGAGGACGTCACCTTATGATTATTAATGAGGGGGGAGGGTGCTCCATGTGGAGTGACGTCACCTGCTCATGATTAATGAGGGGGGCTGGTCGACGTGGAGTGACGTCATGAGCATTAAGGACATTCCTGGGTGATTATAGGTATTTTTCAATTTTTAAAAAATTCTTACAAAACTCGGGTAAATTCACTATACAGCAGCATAAATAATTTATAAAGGGCATAGAAATACTTACCTGAACTGAAGCATGGCAGTCAGTTATATTTCATAAAACTGAATGCACATAAGAGCTGCTTTTAAATCCCAATGCATTGTATTATGCTAAAGTAAAGATTGTAAACAAGGCACTAGCAAAATGCATCTCGACAGTCACGGAGTATTAATACCCCCATAAATATTAAAATAGAGAAGTATCTTAAGGTCTGATACATGCCATGTCATAACACAACTGATACTGAGTGGCATGTGACCATAAATCACAACACTGGTCAGATTTTTTGTGGGAGCCAGACCTCTTTTATGGGCCCTTGTCAATTGTCGTCATACAGGCATGCATATACACGCGCCAGCTTTGCTTTATACAGCCTTACCATCCGGCCGGTGGGTTTGTACCTTACCCGTGGTGCTAGTTTGTGCGTTGCCGCTTGCGTGCCTCATCCTTGGGTGGGTCGGCTGGCAACACCTTCATCTTCACTCCACACACCTCTTGGCCGTGAAGCGAATCCATGGCATCCTTAGCACAATCTCCATCCGCAAACTTCGCGTAGCCGTAGTTCTTTTGTGGCAAGACGTACACCTCAATCAAGTTCCCGTAACGACTACAGGCAGAGACCAAATCGCACATTACCCACCAATTCAATGGCATGGGGCCCAGTTCATTTATTGGTGGAAACTGCCCACACACTAATTGGGCCTGTGGACTTCAGGCAAAGACAGATTAAAAGAGCACATGCATGAGTTGTGTGCAATGTGTATGAAAAGTGCTGCAAATGTACGCAATGTGAATAAACATATGCAATTTTTAAGACATTATGTAAACTGCACAATTATCTGTTAAAGTATGTTACCAAAAGACATCGGTGAGGGCTTCCTGGGAAGGTGGCATGCCAGAGAAAACCAAGAAGAGCCTCTCCTTCATCTCACTGTCTTGTGAAGCGAGTGGTTGGCGTGGCGGCAGCTTAAAGTTCAGATATTGTGGCTCAGCTGTAGGGGTCGTAGCCATACCCATTTTAGGGGTATTGAAGGCCTAATGGAAAATTGTCACTTGGTTAATAAGCACACGACTAACATCCTTGCACATATTTATTCATGTAACACTCAAAACCACCCTTAAACTAGACAGGTGTTGGACAGCATACTCAAACTCACATTTCTCAGCAAAAAATCAACCGAAGAGCTACATGATTTCTTAATCTCCAAAGGTGTGGATGCTAGTATATGGAACTTGACTTTTTTATAATTGCATTAAATAACTATGATAAACACCAGTTACCTGCTGTGGCACCCCTTGAGCCATATTTCCATAATTTGAAGCCACAGTTGCCATCATTTGAGCAGTCACCAACTGCAAAGCCATCATCCCCAGCGGACTAAACCAGAAAGGACAACCAAACATTTCAAGATAATTATGAAAACCACACAAGGCACACGTGCGAAGCAAAACTTGGAAATACAATGTTTAATGAGATTATAAATACAGTGCTTCGTCAGTTGAGAATCTGTAGGTCTCACTTGCTCCCACTGGCAGCAGCCTCTGCATCCTCAATAAAGTTGACAGTGAGCTGAAAGCCTGGTGGATATTCAAACCGGTTCAGCTTCTCCCGGGCATAGATGGCCGAGGCTGGGTTATTGTATTTCAGATATGCAAATCCTGAACACACGGGTGAAAAAAACACTGGTAAATCATGAGATAGAAATTATCTAAACTTAAAATTTGAGAATAGCATGAATGAAATCAATAATTTGTCCAATAGTAATTAAGTATCAAGATTGTTTGAGAATTGGCTTATTTGTTTTTCATTAAATATTTTAACAGAGGTTAATCAGTGAATGATAAAACGGTACAGAGGTCACATACTGTAGCCAGTGTATGGGTCCCTCTGGACATCACAGTACTCCAACCCAGGAATGATACCAAACAGAGATAACATCTGCTCCTTTGTGACACCCACTGCCACTGCCACCGATAGGCAGCGTGAGATGGCAGGATCCGGCGTCTGTGCAGGGGGAACGGTGGCATTCCTCTGGTGAGTGAAGTCCCCTGACATAGCTGTGTTCAAGATGAGAAAAAAAATTGTTAACAAAACTCAGAAAATATACACGAATAGCAAATGCAAAAGAGAGATCACTATCCTGAAAGTGCCAGCAATATTTAAAATGTTTTTGTAAAGTACTGTGTATCGTATGTCTGTTATTGTTTAATATGCAAGAAGGCACAATGCTTTGTAAACTGTATAACAAAGATACATACCATGGGCAGATGGAGGAAAAGAGCCTTGCATGCGTGGCATGTCGCTATACCCTTCCCTGCCCCCATACGGTGGGTAACCACCATGAGCATGCTCCATATGGGAGTGCTGACTTTGAGAAGACCTATTCTTCGGATCTGCCAGGATGGCTTTGAATCCTAGATAAAAACACAAATTATAAACTTTTCAATATTTAAATTCTTTTGAAAGTTGTATATGAAATAAATATTCAAGCACACCGTTTTGAGTCCATGGTTCATTACATCAATTTCTTATATAAAAATTTAAGAATCCCTCATGGTGAAATGTTGGTGGTCCAACTTTGAAAGTCACCTTTGACTCTGAAAGTGTTGCTTGAACTGGCACATTGTCAGTCATAAAAGTTAAAACTCTATCCAAGGGCATTGAGACATTGCGGGTTTGCTTGTTACAAAGCTAAACACTAATTGGGCAGCTGAGATCTAAAAATAATTCAAGGCTATACGACAGCCAAAAAAAACCGCTCAGAATTTAGAAATGCATACTTTCATGTGTTTTATTATACTGCACGCAATTTCAAAACAACACTACGTGATTGCAGTTCATTGGAACATCCTGTAATTTTTTTATGAGACGATACAATGGCTTACTTTTGTCACAGTTTTCTATAGCTAAGGCAGCCTGTGAGGGCTTCAGAAAGCGAACGTATCCAAATCCTTTGCTGTCCTTGGTGTTTTTATCTTTCAGTATACTGCAGTATTCAATGTCTCCATATTCCTGTGAGAAAGAAGCAGACAATTGGGATGTTAAGACAAGTCCTGGAAAGGAAGAAAAACTTAATACAAATTATTTCAACATAACAAGGTAATGTCAGGCCTTCAAATAATGCATTGATAATAATCTATTTCTCCAAAAATTGGTCTGCTTCAAGTAATGTTCTCACCTGAAAATTTTCACGGAGGTCTTCCTCAGCGTAGGTCTTCGGGATCATGAGGAAAATGCGTGTGAGGTCTTCATCCTCCAAGTCCCTGTGGTTATTTGAGGCACGGGACTGAGCCACCATGGCCTGTAAGGCACACACATCACCATTACTTGATGAATACAGAAAGTTTCTCACAGTGCTTTGAGGAGACCCACACATGTGGCTAGTTCAGAGTAACATTAGGACCGATTGTTACTCATGTTGGGCGATTGTGAGACAATTAGTATTATGCTTATTTACCCAGGAAAGCATCACTTCGTCTCGGCACACAATGGCCTACTTTTTGAATGTCACAGGATCATTAACGTCCACGTATTTATTTTATGGTTAATACACCGGAATTATTAAACCAGGGCACCCTGATGAATGCAAACCACGAACCTCTGCACCAAGCAAAGCACGTGCTACTTTTTGTCATTAAATACCATTACAATTAACCATCATATAAACAAGTTTTAAAGTAAAGGAAATGAACATTAAACTAAAGTTCTATGAAGTTTTAAGGAGTTTCTTTAGTAATGAGAATGCAATACCATTAGCATAATGCAAAGGCATGATCATGGGGTGTTTACCATTCTTCGCAATTTTTTATCTTATCAAAAAAGCAAATTTACCACCATAAGCTAAGCGTTGCTGGACACTTCGCTCCTTTATACGAGTGAAATTAACAAACGTTCACGATACACTTAAAACTGACTCACATTTAATGCATATGGTTAGACGTTTGTATCCATGAAGTGAATACAAAACAATGGGTAAGATACACTTATCCATGGTTAAGGGATAGCTATTCCCAAGTTTAATTAACTTGCAAGTGCTCTAAATACTGTGATTTATACACATTTTGGAGTCGTCATCCCTTTCAACGGAGGCTCGGCAGACATAAAAATTAAACTAAACCACAATATCATGAACACGACAGTTGGTAATGCAAAACAAAAAAGCATTTCTGCATTAAAACGTTCGTGACTGCAGGAATTCATATTCAATAGTTATTTCGGTAAAGTCACGCAGATAGAAAAATAATAATAAAAAGTAAAGTGATTAAAAATATCACGACGTTTCGATCGCAACACAAGCGGTCGTCATCAGGAATAGGGAGGTTAGCCTTTGAGGGCAAGCTGTTTATAAAGGTTTAGAGATGCCCCGTCGTGATATTTTTTATCACTTTATTTTTTTCTATCTGCGCGACTTCACCGAAAGAACCATAGAATAAGCATTTCTGCAGTAAACTTTTACCCGGGAGACTGAAATTCATTACAAATATAGGCGCGTGCGTGACTTGGACAGGCTTCAGCACAGCACGCGCTCTGACAGGGAATGTCACAGTCTTGATTTACTAACAGGCGCGCTCTTTTCAAAACCTGCGTTCAACTTGCACATAAAAACCAAGATTTACGCAGGGGGGCTATATTTGAACAATTAATAGGGTACCAGTTTTGGCCGCCAGTGAATCCCGCTGCGATTTTCCAAGGTCATCTCAGGAGGAAAGAGCATGCCCACCGGCTGCCGTGATTATTTTGCCCCCCCCATAGCATCACAATCTGCTCTGCATTAATTAGGCTCTCCGACAGCCTCACAATGAAAAGCACCATCTAAGAGGCTTTAGTGCAACCCTAATAGGCGTTTTGTCCACGTAACTTCCTCCACTGACATTATTTATTTCGTTTTCCGGTATTGTAGGGAGGGGAGGGGGGGTTTGTCGTTTCATCATTTCCTTGTGACACACACGCGCCACAGTGATCACGACCTGTCAGCACAGCACTCACCACAGCCCCATCATACTCAACACCGCACCACTCACCACCGCTTCGTCATCACGCTCCCCACCACGCCAATAGCCACCCGCCTCATCACCCCCATCACATGCCAGCAAACACCAACCTCACCAGCACACTTCACCACACCACCCCTTGCTGTCCCATGAGAATCCGATGACTCCCCAGACCAGTGGCCACCTCTCCCCTTTCACATCACAGTCCGTTGCCTATGCGCACCGCATGGGTTCGATCCCGACCCCAGCTGTATATTTGGAGTTTGCATGTCTCTCTCCATGTGGTCGCGTGGAATTTTCTTCCCTGTCCTCTGGTTTTTCCCTTCCACATTTAGAATTAAACATTCGTTTAGAGTATTTTGGCTACTATAAATTTCCACACGATCAGCCCACTTCGTCGAGCTATCATTTGTGGCCAGGTCGCTTCTGAGCTACACAGCTCAGTGGGCCTTACCTGGTAAAATACATAACATCGTCTAGCATAGCACATGCTCCCTCCACACGCACACCACTACTCCTGCATGCAACTAGGATCACAGTCATTGCAGCAGCAGGCACCTTTGTAACCCACGCTCCCCCTCACACTTCTCAAGCTCGCAATACACACTCCAAAAACCGCTCAACATTCACCATCACGATCGGCCATGGTCAATTCGCTGCTGGATCAAGGCAGGGCCCCCACCCCCCACCTCATTCGCCGCCATCTCTCTGCCTTCCCACGCACAACCCTATACTGTATCCCTAACACACCATTGTACACCACCCACATGTCGCCCTTTGGGTGTCAGATACTGTTGGCCAGCACCGCGCCCGGCCGCCTTTGTCTCTCCAGAGCTGATGTTCAACACGCCGTGACATGCCCTCGTTGAGGCCGAGTCGACCCTGGGGCGGGCGGACGAGGCGGTAACGGATCTGAGGCCACCTGCCACACGATGGCGTCAATTGGACTCGAACCCCGAGTCCGTCGTGCGCACGAACCACTGCGCCACCGCTCCCCCACACAACACCGCGACTTTCACAGATTGTTAGGGTGAGCGCTGTTAGCCAGCACGGTACACGAGGGGGTGGGTGTCCAGCACCACGCCCGACCGCCTTTGTTTCCCCAGTGGCAATGTTTTTTACACATCACACTAGGTACTAATTTGAGGTTGAGTCGACCTAGGGGAGGCCCGGGACGGGTTTAAATCGGGTCGCCCGGGTTCTGCCTTGCGATAATCCTCTGCATTCACCCATCTATCCACACATGCACACCACGACCACCAACATCCCCCCACCCCCACCTTACTCTACCTCCACCGATGCACACCTCCTATCTCCACGTGCACACACCTCCACTACACTCCACGTGCACACACCACCCCGTCGCCTCGCACACCTTGATGGGCTTCCCGTCCCCGCTGAGCGGCTGCCCGTTCATCTCCTCCATGGCGCGGCACGCCTCGGAGGCGCGCGCGTACTTAATGAAGGCGATGCCTTTGTGCTCCTTAGTGTGCTTGTCTTTGACGATCCACAGGTCCTGCAGCTCGCCGAAGCGGCTGAACTTCTCGCGGATGTCGGCCTCGGACGTCGTCTTGCTCACGACGAGGAAGAGGCGGCTGTTGGGCGGATCGTCCAGGTTCATGGCGTGGTACCCGCGGTGACTGCCGCGCACGTCTCGGTCGGGGGACGCCATGCTCGCAACCCTCGTGGTGTCGTCTGCTCCGCCTTCACCGCCCTCCCGCACCCCACTCACCGAGACCCCACCCCCAAGACCAAAACCCCGCCTCCACTCATCAAGACCCCGCCCCCAAGACCAAAACCCCGCCTTCACTCATCAAGACCCCGCCCACTAATGCAAAGACCCCCGTCTCCAAGGCCCATACCCCATATTCTTAGGTTTTTTCGGTAAAGTCACGTAGGTAAAAAAATAAAATTAATACAAGTTAAATAAAATAAAAATCGCGACGTTTCGGAGGCAACACAAGCTTCCGTCTTCAGGTGGAACAGTCACAGCACGATAACTGTATCAAGTGAGAGAAATTCCAAGAAAACAGTCCTTGTATATATACTGGTTGAGGGTGGGAGGAGCCAAGGTAGACCCTGAAAATTATTTTTGTGAGGTTCGGTGCGGCTGAAGCACGCTGTTAGGAATGAGCCTTTGTTGTGTAGACTAGGTGCGGATGATGTAAAGGTGCATGTAAAAGGGACTGAGCCTTTTTGTTATGTAGAGATGATGCGGCTGAAATCGCTGCCAGGAAATTAGTCTTTGTTGTGTAGAATGGTTGACTGAGCCTATTATTATGTAGAGGTGGTGCGGCTTTTGAATCCTTGCAGTCACGAAAGCTTCAAATCTAGAATTAATGCCCAGACCCCACTCAACCAGAACCCCGCCCACAAGGCTAAGTCCATGCCCCTTTTTAAAACTTGGTCACGCCTGTAACAACTTCACCACGCCCTATAATGGCAACCCCTGCTCAGGAGCAATTAATAACCCAATCTTTGGTTCTTTCGGTAACGTCACGTAGGTATAAAATAAAATTAAAAAATAAATCACGACGTTTTGGGCGCAACACAAGCGTCCGTCATCAGGTGGGAAAGCATAGTCTGCTGCTGAGGCAGACTGTTTTAAAAGGTTTGAAATGGGTGTAGCCCAAGGGTCATAAAGACGTGGCCGGGGCTAGTGATGTTAATGTGAGAAATTAGAGGGCACGGAAGTAGCTATGTTAATGTGAGAGATTAACATTATGTTAATGTGAGAAATTAGCATGTAACTATAGAAAAGGAGGGTGAGCATGATAGATCTAAGAGAGAGGCATAGAGAGAGAGACAGATAGTCGGAAATAACAGCTGACAAAGGCAGGTAGGATGGAAACATCACAGTCAATGTAGTGTCAGAATGAGAATATTGATTTATATTCTTTGGGTCTTTTGGTGAAGTCGCGTAGATAGGTTCAAATAAAATAACAAACCTATCTACGTGACTATCGAAAGACCCAAATAATATGAATTCCTGCAGTCACGAAAGCTTCAAGTCAAGATGTATTTATTGACACTGGAGCTATCCGATGAGCTATAATGCTCCTTTTCAGAGATGTCCAGTCGGGGCGAGTAAGAACGTTACAACAACAGTTACAAAAAAATGTGATAGTAGTGCAAAGTATAAGAAAGGTACAAAAAATCACCCAAACACATACAGATACAACTAAACCACCCACATCATCCAGACAAAGCCCATTGAGGTGTTAACTTATTTTTCAAAAGCGACCTGGCAACAAATGATAGCACCACAAAGTGGCTTATCATTTGGACATTTATAGCAGCAAAATAATCGAAATAGTCTAAACGCATATTTATAAATGTGGAAGGGAAAACCCGGATAAAGGAATCCACGCGACCACGGGGAGAGAGACATGGACTGTACCATACCGTACCCGCCATTCAACTACCAAGTGGCGGTGACGTTACCCACAGCGCCTGTACCAGGCTAGGTGCACTTTGAGGCCACGTGAATTATTTTCAAGGCTCGCCGGCACAGACCCAGGTGCCATGGGTTTGACAGACTGAAATGACTGGCAGATGCACACCACCACCAGCAGTGGCCCCCTCTTAACTGTGCCAATTCGCTCGCCGTTGTTATGAGCGTCGCTCATCTTGCCCTCCGTTGTTGTTGGAGAGGAGGATGGGGGCAAACTTCCCTCCCAACTGACCAGTCGAGCGTCCCTTCACGAGCCTCCGCCACTCGCTGGCCTCCGTCACAGACAAACACACCCACCACGTTAAGCCCCACTCAATCGCTCCACGTCTCCATCCCATTGCCTTCTGCCTCCGTGTCGACCCCCCCCCCCCGTCCCTCTACCCCTACATGTTGAGTACTGGACTAAGAACGCGTGGGGTTAGGCGCTTGTGGGGGGAGTGGTAGTGCAATGGACAGCGCGCATTGCGCTACGCACCCTTCCACCCGAGTTCAGATTTTCCCCGCTCACGGCCAACAATAGGTGACACTTATCTGAACTGGTTCTGAGCCTCCGCTAGGTCGACTCAGCCTTAAATGAGTACCTCGTGCGGTGTGTAAACATCGCTACTAGGGAGACAAAGGCGTTCCGTACGTAGGTGTTGGCCATCCACCCCCTCGTGTGCCGTGCCGGCCCTCATAGGTGCTCGCTAACAGCACTTGCCCCAACAATCTGTTAAGGGATCTTTGTCTTTGGAAGGTGCTCATGATTCATGTGTTGCTCGTTATTTCTCTAAAGTAGATTATGGTCTTCAAAACACAGTGCAGCATAGCATTCGGTAATAAAAAATATATTGACTTCAAACATGGCATTTCTAGGAACTTGTATTTAAATAAAACACCATTTTAGTACTACTATTTAAATATTTGATTGTACGACAACTGTAACACTTAAGTATAAGTTAAATTGAATGCCAGCACAATTGTATAAATAACATCATTTTAAGTGGAGAAAGTAACATGTTTATAAAAAAAAAAGGCACAGGAATTATTGTGCCATGGGATGACTTCATTTGTAGCTTGCATCATGATGCCCTATAGGGCACACGTCACTGTAGTTTTTGTAGCTTCAGTACAATTTACAGCGTAGTAGAAGTAATTACACACGGCTAAAGGTACTGTGCGAAAGGCAACATTTATACACCTCAACATATCCTCGCGAACATAAATAAGCTGAATTTATGTTAAATTAACCTCTCAATAACTTGACTAATTGACATTCAAGTAAGAGGATTCAGTGCAACTATTCGTACAGAATATGACTCATGTACGTATGTATCTTACCAAAACCATGTCCTTATGGTCCATAACCATAACATTTTAGCACTTGGTGCATGTTACGCAGTTGCCGAGTTAAATAAGGAATGCTTTTTTTAAGTTGCCCGAACATTCCAAAGCAATACGACACAGCCAATAAATTACGTGATTTTCTACCAGGATATTCCATGAGAAAGAGTGATTTGGATCACCAACGTGACAAATACAAAGTACAATGAAGCAAAGCAATGATAAAACAAATACAAAAACACTCGCGTAAGCAATCGAAAATATTCGCAAACAAATCAACGTAAACAAAATATAAACATTACATTCTCTGTAGCAAAATTAGGCTCGGGAAAATTTCCTCCAGATTAATCATAGCAGAAATTTCAAAGCTAAGCCACATGAAACATTAAACTGATATCGGTTGACTATAGTAGAAATCATACGACTGTGTCTTCGCAAAAGTTTTGCTGATTTGCTGGTTGGCCACGCGCCACCCAGCACGCAAAGGTCAGAGGGCACACGGTTGGGGTCGCGCGGGGTGGGGGGCACCAAAAGGAAGCGCGGTTGGGGGTGCGTGGGGGGGGGGCGTAAGTGGGGGGAGTGGGCGACTGGGGGAATATGCGGTTGGGGAGTGGTCCTCGGGCTTGAGAAGTTGGGGAGGTGGGGACGTTGGAGGTGGGGGAGGAATACTTTTAAATGGTATACGTAAGATATATATTTTTTTAATGCTGATGTCCTGCCAGCCAGCAAAACTTCTTTCTAAAATAGTATGAAAAGTTATTGCTTTATTATTGTTTTCATGAACCTGAATGTAACATTTACACGTTATTTTATTTCATACTAGCAGCCCGCATGTCCCGTGGACATGACCCTTCCTCCAGCCAGCCAGCCAGAAAAACTAGTTTTTTCGAATCTATATATATAAAATCGCAAATCTGTCTGTCTGTCTGTGTGTGTGTCTGTGTGTCGCCGGACCATACGCAGTTTCATTGGACGGCGGTTGCCCCTGGCAACGGGTAGCAACGCATTCGCTGCGGGGTGGACGCCATTTTTAATTCCCGTTTAAAATATGCGCACGCATTAACACGCGACTCTGAGGTAAATTCATCAAAGTTTCACGTCCTCTTCACTCCCCTCCCACCCCAATGTGTGCAATTACTATTATAGGGTCGGTAGATAATACAATTATAGCGATTACACAGTATTATTGTAGCGCGGGGGGGGGGGGGGAACGCCACCCGTACCCAGCCTCAGCCGGGTGGGCAATTTAGGCGAGGCCGGAGGCTCTGCACGGTACTAGGCCTCGACACCCACCATGCGACTCTGAGGTAAATTCATCAAAGTTTCACGTCCTCTTCACTCCCCCCCCACCACAATGTGTGCAATTACTATTATAGGGTCGGTAGATAATACAATTATAGCGATTACACAGTATTATTGTAGCGCGGGGGGGGGGGGGTAAACGGCCCCGGTACCCAGCCTCAGCCGGTTGGGCAATCTAGGCGAGGCCGGAGGCTCTGCACAGTACTAGGCCTCGACACCCCACCCGTGTCAAGCGACGACTTTGTGGTATAAACTCGATATACCCAGCGTTGCCCAGGGGGAAAATACATTTAAAATCTTCTGAAAACTTTCAAACATTACATACCAATGAAAAAACAACTGTGTAATTACTTTTAAACCCGACGCGCCAAGAATCGATTCTCTGAATCGCACAAAAGAATCGAAAGTTGTAGATTGCTTTAGATTCGGACGATTCCCGTTTACTATAAGTTGATTAAAGTCGATATAAACTGCTACGAACGGGAAATATCCGGCGTTGACCGGGGCAAAAATGTAATTAAAAACTCCTGAAAAAATAAAAAAATAAAATAACAATGAAAATGAAACTCTATCATTCAAAATGTAAACCCCCAACATGCCAGGAATCGATTCTTTGATTCGCACAAAGGACTAATCGAAGGTTGTAAATTACTTTAGGATCGCGCTTCCTGTTTAATCTAAGTTGGTTATAGAGTTGATATAAACTGCTACGAATGGGAAATATCCGGCGTTGACTGGGGCAAAAATATAATGGTGATGGCGGTTGTGAGTGGCGATTGTGAGTGGTGATTAGTGAGTGGTGAGGGGAGGTTGAGTGGTGAGGGTGAGTGGTGAGGGTGAGTGGTGAGGGTGAGTGGTGAGGGTGAGTGTTGAGGGTGAGTGGTGAGTGGTGATTGGTGAGGGTGTGATTGGTGAGGATGAGTGGTGAGGGAGAGTGGTGAGGGAGAGTGGTGAGGGTGAATGGTGAGGGTGAGTGGTGAGTGGTGAAGGTGAGTGTTGAGGGTGAGTGGTGAGTGGTGATTGGTGAGGGTGTGATTGGTGAGGATGAGTGGTGAGGGAGAGTGGTGAGGGAGAGTGGTGAGGGTGAATGGTGAGGGTGAGTGGGGAGTGGTGAAGGTGAGTGTTGAGGGAGAGTGGTGAGGGACAGTGGTGAGGGTGAATGGTGAGGGTGAGTGGTGAGGGTGAGTGTTGAGGGTGAGTGGTGATTGGTGAGGGTGTGATTGGTGAGGATGAGTGGTGAGGGAGAGTGGTGAGGGAGAGTGGTGAGGGTGAATGGTGAGGGTGAGTGGTGAGTGGTGAAGGTGAGTGTTGAGGGTGAGTGGTGAGTGGTGATTGGTGAGGGTGTGATTGGTGAGGATGAGTGGTGAGGGAGAGTGGTGAGGGAGAGTGGTCAGGGTGTTATTGGTGAGGATGAGTGGTGAGGGAGAGTGGTGAGGGTGAATGGTGAGGGTGAGTGGTGAGTGGTGAGGGTGAGTGTTGAGGGTGAGTGGTGAGTGGTGATTGGTGAGGGTGTGATTGGTGACGATGAGTGGTGAGGGTGAGTGGTGAGGGTGAATGGTGAGGGTGAGTGGTGAGTGGTGAGGGTGTGTATATATGTAAGGTTATTAAGAAATATATTTTTCACCCGGACAACGCCGGGTACTACTGCTAGTATAATATAAAATCTGGGTAATGTATATTATACCCCACATATGCAAAGGCAAACATCTCCCATTTAGCCATACAGAATATTATTCGAAGCGCTATTAGCCAGCACCTTGCACATGCACACACCATTATAAGATAACCTTATTTGCCTCAAAAAAGTATTGATGTTACCACAATCCTTGCATGTGCCAGGCTTGGTGCTGGAGCATGGTGACATGTTGTGCAAAATCCCTTTAGTAATGTCATGGGACATAACCAATACACACTTGAGCGCGCACAAATTAGTCTTTCCCATAATCTGAGTGAGTATGGGGTCGATGATCGATAAACTTTTCCGATATCGTGCTTGCTTCTGTGGTTGGTTGGCCTCTCGTCGTTTTTGTTTCTGTTGCAAGTGATTTGTGTGAACGCTGTCTGGAGTTAAACTTGACCAGTATGCCAAAGCTGCGATCCACTGCCTCTGCCTGGACAACGGACAACTTCAGCACGCGTAGTGTAGCCATTGTAGACATCCAGCTATTGCCGTGAATGCTTGGCACAGGCTGCAACACTTCCACAGGCCTCGCAATGCGTACCTGCGGCACCTTCAACTGCAACACATGACCAATTTCACACCATTGAACGACACACGATACAGCAGCTCACCGATAGTAAAAATCATCAATGGATTAGCGGTTATGATATTTAGCCAATAATACAAACACTTTAATGTATACAAACACGTTTTTCTTTTCGGTTGCATATTTTTTCAATAATGATTATTATCAGAATTATTTATCCACGGAATTCTAGACGAGTGTCAACAAGTTTCAATACTTTTGTCAGGAATGCCCTGCTTGGAATACATATATGGACAAATCGTTATTGAGTATACTTGCATGTGGGGATAGGTGGAACACATTGATCAAATAATCTCTAAAAATCCATTGTCGCATGGATTTACCTGTGTTTTGACTCGGGATAGAAGGCCCTTTATATCACGAACAATCTTGTCGATTTCTACAGCCAAGGTTGCTTCGATTTGCTTCAGTTGATTGAGTTCTTTTTCATTCCTTTCTAATATGCTCTGAATGTTCTGCAGGCATTTTGTATACTTTGGGTCCTGGAAAGAAATGCATTGTTCAACTTACACGACTTAAGTATATATTTCAATGAAGGCTGATAATGCGATGAGGCTTTGCGGGATTTGCTACTCAACTTAAATCAAGTAGGTAGCTTCAGCAGATTAATTGTGCTGCCTATTGCCATATACTCTACTTTCAATGTAGACGTTTAGATAATATCCGTAGTCACGGGACTGCCTAGTATCACATTGCATACTTTTAAATTATATAATCAATACTATGTTGCTGCTTAGTCTAAACCATTAATATTATAATGACAGCATTGCACATGTCTAATCTTAACTTACAGTATATGCTTATGAGTAGGGACTGTTTATTGTGCAAACTCTATCAAATGTCACACGGGTCGCACTGACTGAGAAAATGTAAAATGATGGACACGATGCCTGGCCCAACCAATAGACAGTTTATTCTTTAATACCTTCATGCATTGTCACATCAACAACAATTTCCATATAAAGTGCTGGCTCTGACCATTCCAGTGACTTTCTCTGTAGGTTCCAATCTGTCAATACCACACTTGTGAATTACAGAGTTCATCCCCAAAGGGTATTTAGATTCTTACCATTTGTAAAGAGTCCTGGTCGCAGGAATCTATTCTCGTGGATACGGGTCCCTCCAGGATGTCACCATCCAGCTCCTCCACGCAGCGCCTATGAGCATTGCACTGCACCGTGAAGGTGCAATTAGACATACGCACATGTGACACGGCACATTGCGTTGTTTTTAAACAAACGCTTATTTAGGCATTACATAACCAGACTTAAAGTGTAGCCCCGTGTACACATATTGGATTCCCCTAAGTAACACATATATATAATTACAATGAGTTAAACCTGTTTAGAAAAGTAGTGGGCTTGGGCAGGCGCGTAACTATGGGGTATGTTGCAGCGTCATGCGATGCATAGGGGCCCCGTCGGCCACAAGGGGGCCCCGAATCAACAGATAAACAAATAAAACGTGTTAAGAATTTTTTTTCAAAAGAATGATCTGCGGTATACCATGGACGAATCCCGATTAACGCATCTGGCTATCATATCAATAGAGCAGCATAAAATTGCGCGATCCACCCCTTTTGAGGAAATGCTAGAGCGATGGGCCGGCAGGAAAGCAAGACGTATAGATAACTTAATTGTGAGTATTGTACTTTTATATCTTTTTTTTTTATTAATATTGAGACTCTAAACCAAATACACGGTATAACTAAAATAATAGATATAGTTATATCCTACGTATGATTGTATACGGGTTGAAAACATCTGTAGCGATTTCAGTAAACGTAATCTAGCGAAAGGAGGGGGGCCCACAGTCAGATCTTGCATACCCTCGTTGAAATAGGTAGTTGTGCGTCTAGGCTTGGGAAAGGCACGTCGCTAAAGGAGGTAATGGCTGATGACCCAGAATGATGACAAAGCCAAAGAATTAAACGCTTTTGAGAGTATATTCACAGAGGAGATGGAGCGATTAAATCAGCTCCAGTGCAACTGCGAGATGGATTGTTATATCTCAGGTTTGTGAGAGATGGCAGCAGCTTGGGGAGGCCTTCATCCAGCAGATGATTGACCTTGGCTGATGATGATGAGCACGACTATCTTGTATTATATGATTAATTTATATTAACCACTGAATTAAAAACATTAAATCCAGATTAGAACGGCAAATTTCATGATTTTGGCAATTTGAGTTTATGGTAGAAAAACATCTACTTCCCTGTGAAACGTCCTTCGGTTATGCCACAATGCAAATTTAATTTATTTACATAAGCAAATATTATAATTTGGAATATGTTTAGCATTTTGTGGGGAATGCTTTGCACATGCACCATTATTTGATGTGTGGCCGGGTTAAAGGTTACATTTTGTGTAGCTGAACTCAATGCGTCCAACATAGTCACTGGCTGCCACATCAGACGTGGTAAAATTTCCTGAGACATCTTCTGGAAAGGTTTTCAATGGTTATAATAGTTTATGATTGTTGTCATATCACTTTATCCAGCCTTTGTTCCAATTTCTATATAAAATAAGTCCACTCTTTCCATACAGCATCTTGAAATGTGGTCGGATTTCAACACTATAAAATCCACAGAGTAGTGTATATTGAATGACATTGTTATTGTGATTGTTTAACCATCAAAGCCTCACTGAATGTAATGACTTTTTTGAGGAGGGTCCTAGAAAGTTTTTGCAGTCGGCTGCAATTATTGCTTCGTATGTTCCATTGCATAATTTGCGGGTAGTTTGTAAACTTTCGACAAATTCAACCATGACGATGGCATATCCTGGCCTACTCTTGTGAATTACATCACGGGGTGTTTAAGGTTCACTGTGAAGCAGAGGGAGCGTATTTTCACGGTTAATTAATCCGCGCGCATTATTAAGCTACTGCTGGAATCGGATCGTGAACCTCCTCTGCAGCAAGCCGCGAACACCATTCGAAATAATCCAGTTAACACAGTCATGATCCACCAAATACATTTCTACAGCCTGCATGCCAAAGCATAAACGATATAATTAATGTACAGGGCCAGGCTATAGCACTATTTTAGCTGCTCATCTTAATATTGCAAACGCGTTAAACTGTATCAGTGTGACATGTACTGCATGCTTGTGTCGCAAAAACGGAAGTTGCACTTTACGCTGTAACAAGGAAATAATGGAGCCAATTTTTTTTGACTGGGTATTTCAAGAACTGTACACGAGAAGCTGGAACTCACGTGTTTGTCGAGCAGCAACACCATGGAGTTGTACATTTTCTCCGAGGCCAGGAAGCACCGGAAGAGAGGGCTCAGCGAATCCAGAGGTAGGGACGGGAACCCGAGAACGGTCGACCAGAGCAGCGTCACGGCCACGCAGCCTGTGGGCACAATGCGGCAGAGGCTCGAGAAGCCTTCTTCGGCACCCTCTCGTCGCGTCACTCTCGCGTCCACCGTGGCCACTCACCTACACTTGGTGTCTCCGTGCGCTTGCCAACACGAGTGACATACGTGTTGGCACCCATGCCACATTCAGTTTTCGTAGTGTGTGTCACAGCATGTGGTGGGGTAAAGTGTGGGTATTCACATTTATATTTAAAGATGTCTCACCAGCGTGGAAGAGTAGGTCAAATACCATCCATAGAGGGGATCAATAGAGACCCTTTTGCCAGCAGTGGCATGAGGAAGTAATTGCAGGGTTGCTATTTGCATTGTAATATATTAGCACAAGCTCTCCAAGTCCCAAGTCACCTCTGCAGAAGTGTCCCGCTCCTATTTGCGTATGAGAGAAAACCGCAGAACTCTGAATCTGGACATACGGTCACGAACCTCCTCGTTCTACTACCACTTCGCAAACTGGCAAGAGTAGGCGATCCTTGTGTGATCCACCAACTTCGCCCCCAATGCGCCGTGCCCAATTGGCAATTTATACAATCAATGAATTTCGCAGCACGCCTTGTGGTGATGGACGGCGTGCGGGTAATTCACGCACTAAGCCGAGTCAGATCGAACTCAAGTCTGCTCCCAGGTGGCTCACAAGCCATACTTTCCCACGCCTGCACCACTCGATGAGATTCATGACTCAATGAGGATGTCATCTGCCAGTGCCAGAAATTATTTTGGCACACACTGCGCAGGAGAAGTATTTGCGATGCCTCGCTATTAAACCAAATTCAGCTTAGTTCAAATGATTTTCTCAGTCCACTGCGATATGGAGGTCCTTCAGGAATTGTTTAACAATACTTCATCACGCTGGTCAGTGCGGGTTGGACCCGTACATATATCGCTCGCCCACTGATGTTAGCCATGAATGGACTCGAACTGAAGTAGCCTGGTTTTTGAGTGCAGTGCGCTAACCACTGCGCTACCGCTCCAACCTGCTGTTGGTGAATTATTAGCATTTTAATTAATTTACGATCATTGCTTAACACATTTAAAAGTTACAACTGCTCAGAATAGATAACGCTCGCTGCATGTGGTTCGCTTCCTTACCCATTCGGCAATGGGATGCCATGGGTCCTTGCAGTATCGTGCTGTAACCTCCCACTGCTTGCGACTGTCTGAGAGCGAAATTCGTCTGTGCCCAGGACCCAATTGTCATTTATATTCTCGCCACATAGTTGTGTTACTTCACCGGACGTCCCTGTTTAGGCTTCCGAGTGAGACAAAAAAATTAAGCACGCCCCTGATATGCAGAAGGTCACTTTGAGCAATTCCCGCAATCCTCACGCATTTACGTTCTCTGACGTACGCACACGGCCCTTGCGACCATCTGATAGACACCACCCTCTGACGTTTTTTAGGACATTGAGTCATGGGTGAAAATTCCCACAGGGCTTTGTGAATGAGATGCCACGCTGCCGAGAGCAGACATTGTGGATCTTGGCTGCGACCTGTTGTGTGGTCAGAGAAAATGAATCATTGAGACGGATGCTGGCCGTTTTCGTTCATTCATTAACCCAATGCATAGGCACGTTCAGTTCCTTAAACGACTTCCTCCAACAGTCGACGGGGGTTTCTCAGTGAATTACATACGTGTCATATTTTACAAAAATTGAAAAGACCACGGACGTTTTTTATTCCCTTTATGTGCCTTTGCTGAAATTTATGAAGATTTCGATGTCCAGTTGTATACATCAAAAGACCTGACAACCACCACCACCATCAATATTATCAGTCTTATCAAATTTATGAAGATTTCGATGTCCAGTTGTATACATCAAAAGACCTCACAACTACCACCACCATCAATATTATCAGCCTCACAAAGATATCGCCACCCCTCACAGCTCTGGGTTGTAAACGACAATCTATCATTTGTACATTCGTAGATTTCATCATCCCATCTCTGCGGTGGATGTAATCTCGGGCATATTCCCTCTTTTGCATCCTACTGTCCTCATTCTCAACCTTTGGCCATCAATTCTTCTAGAGAAGTGTCCTAACTCAAACCTACTTAATTTTATTAACAGTCATTAACACATTCCTGCGGAGAGAGCTGGTAGGAACGTTGGGTTGCTCGGTCAATGGCCAGGGTCAACGGCGGCGTGGTGTATTCCGCAAATATGCCCGACTGTGAGGGCGGGCACAAGCCGGCGTAAGCAGGTTAAACGTTGAATTTTATAAGGGCACCACGGGGTGACCAGCCCCTCCCCACCCAGCCCCACCCCTCCCACCCCCCACCCAGCTCCACCCTCCCCACCCAGCCCCTCCCCACCCTCCCCACTCAGCACCCCCCACCCTCCCCACCCAGCCCCTCCCCACCCTCCCCTCCCCACCCCTTCCTCCCCACCCAGCCCCTCCATGCACGACGGACGGACGGACACAATAATCCCCTGTGGGCTGGTGTAACCAGGAGGTTCCTACCAGTAAATTCCTAATGCATATACTATATAATCCATGTGTTCACTTTCTTTCAGTGTAATTCCCAGCATCCACCTGCCCATACTTCTGAGTGTACTTTTCAGGTTTTGCACATTTTTTTGTCGACGTTTCTAATCCATTTGCCACAGTAGATACTTTGAACAGATGTAAACGTTATTCTTTAAGCACATATATGTATTGTTTTTAATTACTCAGTTAAATGAAGAAAAATACCCAAACCTACTCTCGTTTGTCACTTTATTGCGTCGATTTAAACCATGTCTACTTTCCATAGCTGACCTAGGTTTACATGCATGATGTGTTTTCCAGTTGCATTCTTTTCCTAGAGATATCTTCACACTGCCATCATTAAAAAAGTGTGGTAAATCTGTGGACATCATCACAGATGCAGGGACCAGTTTTTGAAATAAAATAATCGGACCTAAATGAATACATATAATGACATGCCGTGATCATTCAATGGTGCCTCAATTACCCTTCTATTAAAAAACTGTAATTAAACTGATTTGTTGAATGATAGGCGCAATATCTGCTTATCATTTTACAAGGTCGCATTCATCACACACAAACTGCTTGCCACAAATCAACCACAATACCGTGCTGATCTCGTCAAGGAGCATACACCATCACGATAACTCCGGTCATCCTCACAGTGGCTTTTGACTAACCATCGAACGCACTTTCAGATGTGCTTCTGCGACCGTCCGGATCATTCTTACTTCCAACATTAGGGAGCCACTGGAGTTATGCACTTTTAAATCTAGGTTGAAAATTAATTTGTTTAAAACTGCTTTTTGTGTTTAGTATTGTTGTCCCTCTCCCACACCTCCGATTAGCATGGTTGGCTACATACGGTACAAAAGAAGTTTACCATACATACATCTTGAATGCCCCCATTACTCTCCGCCCAGAACTATAAATGATTATACCACAGTCGATTGGAAGGTTGCGTGTGGTGGGGTAAAGTGTGACTACTCACACCTTTTTCAAGACGTCAACCAGAATCTAAGAAAAGGCCAATCCCCTCAAGAGGGCTTTTCTAGAGCTCTATCAAGTGGAGATCCTTCCACAAGCAGAGGTGTGAGCAAGTATTTTTTGAGCCGCACATTTACGTTAACATCAGCCTATTATATTAGTATATAAATTGTTCACAACCATCATCAAAGTGAAAATGCCTATAATTATTGTAAGGCGACAATCGTCATCTCCTGATATTGCAGTACTTTCTAGTAGCACACTATAACTGCATTCAATGTCTAGCATTCAAATGCTGCTCAGCCCATGACCTCTGCAGAGTCAACAAAACAAGTTCTGTGCCACTTTTGTGGAAAGTCAGCAGTGGTTCTGCTCAGAATGCTGGTCCATTAGATGAGCACCATCCAGGCTAATTTTAATGTAGAGACACGAATTCTAATTTCTAATGGCTGCAGTTGTGTTATTGTGGTTCCACCAACTGATGATGCAGGAAGTGTTTTATTGTATGTGTCATGACATTGAATGCGTCACTGTAGCGCGTGGTGCTGGGAGATTGGAAGACAATGGAATTAGGGGTAGCAGCCCGTTCTACCAGTTGGACCTGTGGGCCAAGCTCGGATCCTTCTGGGGGATCCAGAAGGGTGCGTGGCCAAGGGCGGAGCCTGGCTACGCAGGGGAGAATACAAGGCGAGCTCCGACTCCCAGTCGGGACCTGCTGCTATCAGGAATGGAACTCGTCATGCTGCTGTCGTCGTGGTCTTCGCCTCTTCAAGCTGTAAGTCTGGAAGCATGTTGGCTGTCCCAACCCGGTATGGAATTATCCCCTATGGCTGTGAGAGCCAGAATAAAGAAGAGGGATAACGCCTTCTACAAGTGTCTCTGAATTAGTACACTACATTTGGTGTTAAGAGTGTTAACGATTTTATTTATTTATTTTAATTGTAGGGTTGTTCGGAACTAGATTCGAAGCTTTCGTGACTGCAGGAATTACTCTTTGATTATTTCGGTAAAGTCACGTAGAAATAAATTAAATTAAATAATAATAGAATACGATGTTTCGATTGCAACACAAGCAACCATCATCAGGTACAAATGAATGAGAAAAAAACATAGTAAACTTGGAAATATAATGCAGTACAACACAGAGAGTCGGCCAACACAACAGTCAACACCCCACCGGGTTGATTACGTTCTTCCAAAGATTGGTACATTTGAGAGAGAGACAAAACATAGACACGGAGATACACAGACAGACACACAAGCAGAGAGAGACTCACACAGAGACAAACAGAGAGAAACACACACATAGGCACACAGTAACACAACAACAACCGCCATTCGCCACTAAGTGGCGGTGACATCACCACGACGTTTGTGCCAGGCCATGTGCACGTTGAGGCCACGTGAAGTGTCGAACGGCCGCTGGCAGGAGGTCACGGGGCAGACCCAGGTGCCACGGGTCGACTGACTGAGATGACTGGCTGATGCATCACCTGTGCCCCCTACTGTGCCAACTTGCAGTGCTTTAGCCACCCGGCGCTCCGCTCATTGTTGTGAGCGTTGCTCCTCCGCCCTCCATTGTTGTTGGAGGCCGACTGCCACCAACTGCCCAGTGGCGTCTTTCACGAGCCTCCTCCACAGAGGCCGATCTTGACACCGCTGGTACCAGTGGGTGTTAGAGAGAGAGCCCGTTATGCATGGCAGCTTATGGCAAACAAACACAGTGGGCGGGGCTACGTGAGTGCACGGGGAGGTGCTCTCTACGACGTCTGCGCCAGGCACCCGGGGGGGCCCCACCCCCGGGGGGGCCCCACCCCTCAGCGGGGGGTTGAGTATAAAAGGGGATGTATCGGAGGGCTCGGGTTCTTGTTAAGCTAACCAGTGAAGACTGAAGACGTCTTAGCTAGAGCCCTGGACTCCCCTGGTTCGCCGTCCTTATTAGGGCCGAACAGGACCGAGCCAGCGGCGTGGTCCCGAGATCCAGAGCCGGTGCTCTTGTCAGCGCTGGTCTGGGACTCAGGGTACCGGGCCCGACTTACCAGTGTCGGGCCAGATAGCCTCCCCTAGCCCGTTAGAGGAGGACTAGGAGGCAGGCTAGGAAGTAGCTAGCGCGTGTATCCCCAGCTAGCCGAGTGAGGGGGCCGACACCCCCTCTAGTGTTGTATGCCACAACTGTGCTGTGTGAATAAACCCGTGTGCCTCCAACTCCGGCGTCCAAGAGTCATGAACTCTATTACATCTGGTGTCAGAAGTAAAGATCTACGAACATGGACACGCGCCGGACAGCTCGAGTCAGGGTACCGGAGGGGGAGGACACCATTGCAGTCGGGGAGCCCGGGACGGCTGAAGAAAACACGGAGCAGTCGGGGTCGGATGCGTCCACACCGCAGCAACAGGAGAATGGAGAGCCGTCGACAGAGGGGCTGAGGCAGGCACACGCTAAGCTGGCGGAGCTGCTGTACGCCGCTGCCGCCATGCTGGACCAGATCACACAGCTGGGGGCTGCTGGACCGCCACGGGGCGACGGCAGCCGGCGACCACAGCGCCTTCCCGCCATTTCGACGGAGCACCACTTTTAAAATCCCGCCATCGCCGCAGCTGTTGTTGAGGGCGTGGCCGAGTTGAGCATCGAGTCCAACGGCGGGCATACAGTACCTGCCGCGTCATCACCAACAGACGGCACGTCACCACGGGTGCGACCGGCGATGCCCTCGGTTGTTCGAGCCGCGGCACAGCCGGGTGGGGGAGATGGAGCCGCGGCACAGCTGGGTGGGGGAGACGGAGCCGCGGCACAGCCGGGTGGGGGAGACGGAGCCGCGGCACAGCCGGGTGGGGGAGACGGAGTTGCGGCACAGCCGGGTGGGGGAGACGGGGGAGTGCGACCTTCCGTGGCAGCCGCTGCGTTACATCAGCGGCTACCTCCACTCAAAGAATTTGTGGGCGAGGAAGGCGATTGGGGCGGCTTCCAGCGGCGCTTCCTCACTCACCAGGAAATGGCGCAGTGGACGGACGCCGAGGCTCTCCGCGCACTGCCGGCACTCCTCGACAGCGACGCCCTTGCCACTCTAACATCGGTACTGAAGGAGAGGCGCTCCACGCTGCAGACGGCGATGCAGCTGCTGGCTGCGGTCTACGGTCCGCCGTCGGACTGTCGCCAACTCTTTTACGATCGCCAGCGGGGGGCAAAGGAGTCGCCCCTGGCGTACCGCACAAGCCTCCTGGCACTGGCGAAGGCGGCCTTTCCACGGATGGACATCAAAGGTGTCGACGCCATGGTCACGGAAAAGATACTCCTGCTGGCGGACGACTTGGATATCGTCATCGTCGCACAAGACGACGCGGAGATGTGCTCCCTCCAAGTGGCACGACTCCTCCACGCAAACCTGCTCGCGCAACGACGGAAGGCCAGCAAGGCGGCGAGCGGGCGTGCCGTGGCTGCAGCCACCCTCCCGGCGGAAGAGATTTGCGCCATCGACCATCAACGGCAGCAGGGAGCGGGAGTACGGGCGGACCGGGGCGGTTCGGGCCATCTCGACCATCCATCGTCTTCGCCAGCGCTCCCGCGCTGTTACAACTGCGGCATCCGGGGCCATGTCGCCTCGGGGTGCCGCTCTCCTCGGCAGCAGGGGACGACACCTCGACGGGATGCCGGCCCTCTTCCCAAGCTCCGTCATCATAACCCGGCGAGTCGCGGCACCCCTCATGTTTGGCCCACGCACACGCCCGTCACACACTCAAACACCGCAGCGAATGGGGGGTCGATATCGCGCACCATCGCACCAACACGCACCACTCTGGGTACTCATATCGAACCCAGCCAGTGGTCCGTGTTGGCCCATCGTATTGTAGCCGCATCATCGGGGTCGTCTGCCGTTGTGGGGCACATCGACGGGGTTGAGGTGCGCATCCTGGTCGATACGGGAGCATCGGCGACCATTATTTCGGAATTGATTTACAATATTCTCCCTGTCCAGAGCCGTCCTTTGATGCACGTTAACGTGCCATTCTATGCTGCTAATGGGGGCTCACTTGGCATCATTGGACAAATTCGAGCCAAAATTTGTATCGGGGATATTAAATTGTCTGGGCCGATTTTTGTTTCCTCCTCGCTGGCGGTTCCGTGCCTGCTGGGGACGGACTTCCTGGCCAAAATGCCGATTAGGATATTAATCGACCAGGGATGCATTGAGCTCCCATCGTGCCGACGCATGGCGTTTCTGCCATCCCCCGTTACGAGTCGGACGGCGTTCGCGACGGTGCCGGCGTTCGTAGATAGAACGGTGCGCGTTCCTCCGGGGGCACAAATGTTGATTCCTTTGAAACTTCGGCGGCCCTTCGCTAAGGGCATTGGGGCCCAGGGGGTTCTGCTGGGGCCGTCTAGGGCCGGGGTTAGTGGACCTCATTTACTTCCGGCCCAGACCATAGTAAGAGGGGACGGAGACCCCTTCATCGCGGTCCTCAATGTGGGCTCGCAGACGGTGGTGGTCCCACAGGGGACCGTGCTTGCTCACGCAACGCCGGTGCCCTGTGAGGAACCCATCGCGAATCACGTGAGCGCTGTCCCTGCGCCGTGACCACATTCGGACAGCGATGAAGGGTGGCTCGAGACGCTTTGTGCGGGATCGACGGACCTGTCAAATTCAGAGCGTCAACAGCTTAAAACACTACTGCGGGAATTTTCCGACGTTTTCAGTCGGGACAAATACGATTTGGGCTGCACTCATCTGCTGCGTCACCATATTGATACGGGTGACAGTGCGCCAATACGCCAGAATCCTTTTCGGTTAAGTCCCGCCGAAAAGGACCATGTCAAATCGGCTGTTGATGACATGTTAGCCGCCGACATCATTTCTCCTTCCACCAGCCCTTGGGGAGCGCCGATCGTCCTAGTTAAGAAACAGGACGGCTCGTTGCGGTTTTGCGTTGATTTTCGGCGCCTTAACAAAATTTCGGTGGCCGACGCATACCCGCTCCTACGGATGGACGAATCTCTTGACGCCTTGGCGGGAGCGCGATTCTTCTCCACATTGGATTTACTTTTGGGATTCTGGCAGCTTCCTCTGGACGATGATTCAAAGCCTAAAACTGCTTTCCGTACACCGCACGGCCTGTTCCAATTCAACCGGTTGCCGATGGGACTCCACTCAGCGCCGGCAACTTTCCAGCGTTTGATGGAATTAGTTTTGGCTGGATTGCAATGGGACTCGTGCTTGATTTATTTGGATGACGTTATCGTCTTTAGTAAAACATTTGACGAACATCTCCAGAGGTTGCGGGCGGTTTTCCAAAAGATGCGGGCTGCTAATTTGAAATTCAAACCCCAAAAATGTCATCTGTTATGCGAATCGGTGCGTTATTTGGGACACATCGTGGGACGCTCAGGTATTGCTACCGATCCCGCCAAAACGCAGTGCGTCAGTTCCTGGCCGACTCCCACCTCGGTGGGAGAGGTCAGGAGTTTCATTGGCTTCGCGTCCTATTACCGACGGTTTGTCGCGGATTTTGCGACGATTGCGAAACCCCTACACGCTTTAACGTCAAAAGGGGTTCGGTTCCACTGGGGACAGGAGGAGGAGGCTGCTTTCCGCTCCCTTCGGGACGCTCTGGTGAAAGCTCCTCCCTTGGTTTACCCCGATTTTCTAAGCCCTTTTTGCTTGACACCGATGCGAGCAACACGGGTATTGGGGGCGTGCTTTCCCAGGTGGTTGACGGCGTGGAACGGGTGGTCGCGTACGGTAGTCGGGTGTTGTCTCCTGCGGAGCAAAGATATTGTGTCACCCGTCGGGAACTGTTGGCAATTATCTATTTCATCCAACAGTATCGCCCATATCTGTACGGTCGGCATTTCACCGTCCGCACAGATCATGCGGCACTACAGTACGCCCTGCGAGTTCAACAACCATCGGGACAATTGTCTCGATGGTTGGAGATTCTCCAGGACTGTGATTTTGAAACCACCTACCGTAAGGGCATTCGCCACACCAATGCGGACGCTCTGTCGCGCATGCCAACCACCTCCGAATGTGCATGCCTCCTGGGGTCTGGACGTTGCAGGCCTCCGGGGGACATATCGGTTCCGGTCTTGGCGGCCGCCGACGATGACGAAACATTGATTACTAATTCGATCGCACAACAGGGAAAAGATTCCCTGTTGGGGTTGCCCGTCACTGAATGGGGGCGCCTCCAGATGGAGGATACCTCCCTCCTCGGGTGGCGTCGTCGCGTCGGGGGTGCTGCGCGGGAGAGGGGTGATGCCAACGCATGGGAGATGGTGCAAGGTCTGCTGATGCATTGGGACGGGAAATCCCATCGACACCGGCTGGTGGTCCCGTCTGGGTTGCGGGGCAAGGTGGTGTGGGCCGCTCACGAGCGCCTCCTACACCTGGGGACCCAAAAGACCCTCGCCTTGCTCCAACTTGATTTTTTTTGGCCAGGCATGACGAGGGATGTCGGGGATTTATTGGGGTCATGCCCTCGGTGCGCGCAACGAAAACCGCCGGCACGGGAGTCTAACCCACCCTTGCAATCAATCAAAGTGTCCAGAATAAATGAGCTTGTCGCGCTGGATATTTTGGGCCCATTCCCCGCCACCCCCAGGGGCAATAGATATTTGTTGACTGGTGTGGAGTATTTTACGCGCTGGCCTATGGCCTGGCCCCTTGCCAATCAGTCGGCAGCAGCCATCGTGGAGGCCTTTGTTCAGGGATATGTCCTGGACAAAGGTGCTCCGGAGCGGCTGCTGACCGACCAGGGCAGAAATTTTTCCGGCAAACTACTCCAACAAGTCTGTGAGCTCCTGGGCACGAAGAAAATTCGTACCTCCCTGTATCACCCGCAAACTGACGGGATGGTCGAGCGCCTGCATCGCACCATCACGTCAATGTTGTCACAGCAGGTTTCGGACTCACAGACCGATTGGGACCTGCAAATTCAAGGGGTCTTGGCGGCATACCGAATGGCCCCCCATGCAGCTACGGGATTTTCCCCCTTCTACCTCATGTAAGGCCGCGAACCTGACCCGCCTGTTTGTGCCCAGCTGCAGATCCCCGCGCCGCAGAGTAAAACTAAATTGGCTGACCATGTAAAATTTAATCTGGCCAAATTAACTGAGGCACGGGATGCTGCAATGCAAAACTCTGACCGCCGTCAGAAAGCGAATGAGCGGCTCAGACTGGGTCGGGCGCACATGCTGCAGTGGAAGCCGGGGGACAAGGCATGGCTGCACTGTCCCCAGGTGCCACTTGCTACCTCCTCTAAGCTGGTGCGGCCGTGGCGGGGCCCTGTGGAGGTGGTCGAGGTTTTGCGACCGCAGTGCGTGCGCATCAAATGGGGGAAGCGGCAGTGGTTCGTGCACCCCTCTAGATTAAAACCCTTCGTTGCGGTACACATCCCCACTTCACACACGCGTGGCCAAACATGTGGGGGGTCGACCGACTCACTGGGTCCGTCTCCGTCGCTCTCACCTAACGCCTTGCTGGCTGTGCCACCTCCAGGTGCATCAGGAGTGACGGGCTCACGCCCGATCACCCCTCCTGGGGATGCCAAGGGTCACGCGGCGTCGGATGAGGACTCACTCCGAGACGGACAGTTGCCACCTGACGGTCCGCCACCCGGGGTTACCCCGTGTGAGGGGCCCGCTGCAAGGACGCGCGCTAAAATGCGCAGACTGTTGTGAGGCCGGAAGATGTGTACATAGGTTGTGTTCATTGTGTGTTGTGTGGGTGGTGTGTTTCCGGCTCATTGGATGTACATATGTTGGGTTCGCCATGTGTTGTGTGTGTGTTGGGTTCCCTGCAAATTGTATATAGGCTGTTTTTACGGAATTCGTATTTATTCGGGGGGGGGGGTGCGTCGGGTTGTTTTCTCTTCTCGCTGTTGCGTTCTTGTTGTGTTCTTGTTGTTGTTCTTGTTATTGTTGAAAAATAGTGAGGCACACACGCGGTCAGGGGGTAAATGCGCTTTTATTGTCATTTTGTTTGTATGTTGGCAGCTGGGACGGCTGCAAGCTATGCGGGGGGGGGGGGGGTGATGTAGGGGTGTTAGAGAGAGAGCCCGTTATGCATGGCAGCTTATGGCAAACAAACACAGTGGGCAGGGCTACGTGAGTGCACGGGGAGGTGCTCTCTACGACGTCCGCGCCAGGCACCCCGGAGGGGCCCCACCCCTCAGCGGGGGGTTGGGTATAAAAGGGGATGTATCGGAGGGCTCGGGGTTCTTGTTAAGCTAACCAGTGAAGACTGAAGACGTCTTAGCTAGAGCCCTGGAACCCCTGGTTCGCCGTCCTTATCAGGGCCGAACAGGACCGAGCCAGCGGCGTGGTCCCGAGATCCAGAGCCGGTGCTCTTGTCAGCGCTGGTCTGGGACTCAGGGTACCGGGCCCGACTTACCAGTGTCGGGCCAGATAGCCTCCCCTAGCCCGTTAGAGGAGGACTAGGAGGCAGGCTAGGAAGTAGCTAGCGCGTGTATCCCCAGCTAGCCGGGTGAGGGGGCCGACACCCCCTCTAGTGTTGTATGCCACAACTGTGCTGTGTGAATAAACCCGTGTGCCTCCAACTCCGGCGTCCAAGAGTCGTGAACTCTATTACACCAGTAATCGGCATGTCCACTCAGCTGCACGTCCTGCTGTACCACATCACTCTATCTCTTCTCTAGCCCATGCCGCGCCCGTTTAGCCCCCTCTCTCCGCCCGAACGAAAGCTGTTTAGGCATGTGGTGGCTGGGCATGCGGGCTACATGACCCAGCCAACGCAGCCTTGCCTGCCGGAGGAGCTCACCGATGGAACTTTGCCCAGATCTTTCAAGGATGTGTGAGCTCCTCACACAATCCAGCCTGGTTAAACCCAGGATGGATCGTAGGCAGGCCAGCCTAAATGTTTCTAACTGGCAAAGTTGCTCCATTAGGGGGGTCCACGTTTCGCAAGCTTAGAGAAGGGAGGGAATGACCATGGCCGAGAAGACCTGAAGCTTCATGAGAGCCCACCAAGTTGTAGCAATGAGACCAAGGTTCTCTGCAAACCTCCTGGCTACCATCAAAGGTTTGTACACGAAGCCATACAAATATACAAACACAGACATAATTTCAACCGTGATGATGGTTACAAACTGAGTAATCATTGGAAAGATGTGATTAACCATGCAAAAAAGATTTAACTACACTTATTTGACCAATCTTATTTGACAGACAACTATTACAGGTTTACCATGTTTCTCCTTTTCACACTATTGTTAGGTAGGCCAGGTTGAGTCACAAACCGTACCTCTCCATAACAAAGGCTCACCCTCTTAAGCCTCACCTTACCATATGAATAACAAGTAAACCCGTAAAAACAAAGTTTTTCACTATAAATCCTTTATATGCGTGGCGGCTAGAGTCCTCTCGTCCTCTGGCTTGAGATGGCTGCCACCTATGCGTCAGATGATTGTCTGCCACCATTAAGCAATTGGTAATTAAATATTTAATTTGTTTTCCCTAAACAGTGTAAAATTTTGGATTTCTTTTTTTCACGAAAATTAATTGTCACACACAACGAGTCTGTGTGAAAATGTCAGCTCGATTGGATCACGGGAAGTGGGTTAAAAAACGAGCGAATGATTTGGACGGTCCTAAGCAAGCAAGCGAACTTAATATAAAGGATTTAAAAATATATTCGCCTGTGGAGGACGCGGGGATCGATCCCGCGACCTTTGGCATGGGAAGCGAGGGCGCTACCACCTGCGCTACTCCGCCACGGCCTGTGGAGGGGTTACGCTCTGGGCTCTTACACTCTGACGTTCAGCCAAAGCCATGAATGCGTTATATTTGAATATATGTAAAATATATTTTTTTTGCCTAAAAAGTGTAAAATTTTGGGAATTTCTTTTCACGAACAATAATTGTCTGGCACAACGAGTCTGTGTGGAAAATGTCAGCTCGATTGGATCACGGGAAGTGGGTTAAAAAACGACCGAAAGATTTGCACGGTCCTAAGCAAGCACGCAAGCAAGCAAGCAAGCACGCGAACTTAATATAAAGGATTTAAAAAGTGTGCTGCACTTGCCACTTCCCCCCTCTCCAACCATTATATAAACGGAGTGGTAGTTCCTGCAATCTCTCATTTACTTGATACAGCTGTCATGGCTGTGACGGTTCCACCTGAAGACGGAGGCTTGTGTTGCCTCCGAAACGTCGTGATTTTTATTTTATTTTACTTTGATTAATTTTAATGTTTTACCTACGTGACTTTACCGAAAAAACCTAAGAATATGAATCCTTGCAGTCACGAAAGCATTAAATCTAGAATCTGTGCAGGACCGCCCTTTCCTGAAACCGCATTTGGGCTCCGCAAGCCTCTCCTCAGCGTGCCTAGCACGGCGATGTTGAATAATCCTTGGCAGGACCTTTCCCGGCACACTGAGGAGTGAGATGCCCCTGTAGTTGTTACAGTCTGTGTGGTCTCCCTTCAGGGCATCCTTCCAATCCTGCGGAACCCATCCAGTGGTCCAGCCTGTTGTTATGATGTCATGTAGGGCAGTCTGTGCACAAACGCCACCCTCCCTCAGCATTTCGCTTGGGAGATCATCTCTGCCCGGTGCGTTTCCTGTTCTCAGATCCTGGATCGCCTTCAGTACTTCCTCAACAGATGGCACCTCAGCCAGCTACTCACAGGGGGTGACTTCTTCTTCCAATATTTGAGGCACCGCAGCCTCAGTAGGGTCATCCCCACTTTGTGCTACAATGTTTTCCTGGCTGAGGGATTTCCCCTCCCCCAGGACCTCACAGAAATGCTCAGCAAATCTGCAAACTTGTTCCTGGGGGTCGGAGATTGGATCACCGTTTTTTCCCCTAATGATGGCAATAGGTGTGGCGCTGCAGGTTACTTTTTTGATGGAGTTAAATAGGGATTTGTGATCGCGGACCACTGAGGCAGACTCCATCTCCTCAGCAACCCGCGACCACCACCCATCCTTGCAGTGCCTCACGGCCCTCCGAACCTCCGAGCGAAGGTTGAGGTAAGCCTCCTCATTCTCTGACGTGGGGTGCTGTATTCGATTAGAGTGGGCCTGTCGTTTTTTCTCAACCATCCTGAACACCTCCTCTGTCAGCCAGGGTCTCTGGGGAGGTCTGGACCGCGTACCCAAAGCAGCCATTGCAGCTGCATGAGTCACAGTCCTAAACCTTGCCCATTTACCCTCGACATCAGGAGGAGTGGGGGACGATGCCAACCCCAGCCGCAAGCGATGATAAAATTCTTGCTTGCAACGTTCATCAGCTAACTGAGACCAGGCCACCTTAGGTTGGAATAGGGTCCTGGGTGTAGACCCACCACCGGAGTGGAAAAATGGCAGGCACATCTTACAGATGACAAGTCGATGGTCAGAGGGCAGATCAGCTCCACAGTAGGTCCTGGTGTCAAGGACATGGGCTCGCATCCGCTGGTCCGTCACTATGTAGTCCAGCAGATGTTCTTGCTTGGACCCGGCATGCATCCATGATGTTGTGTGGATGCGCCGATGCCTGAACAGCGTGTTGGTAATTACAAGCCCATGGGCTGCACAAAAATCTAGCTGCCTCTTACCGTTGTTATTGAGCTGATCTGGCTCATGCCTTCCAATCACTCCAGACCAGGTGCCAGCATAATGACCAACTCGGGAATTGAAGTCACCCAACAAGATGACTCTATCCCGAGGGGCCACTTTAGCCAGCACCTATGACAGGAGGTCATAGAAGGCATCTGACTCATCAGCCTTGCCTGCATCCCTCCACGGATGTTCGTCTTTGGTGGGGGCATAAGAAACCACAACCACCACTCCTCGCCTCCGGTTGATGGGAAGGTGAGCCCAAAGTAGCCTGGGGCTTACAGCTTCCCACACCTCACTGCCACGCTCCCACGCCCCCCTTCATTCTTTTGTTCAGAAGAAGAGCCACACCCTGTTGTTTGGCAGTCTCCTGCCCCGAGTAGAGGACTGTCCACCCCTCATGGTGGCAGGAGCCAGAGCCGGTCCACCGGACCTCCTGAATGCCCCAGAGATCCAGGCGGTACCGGTCCAGCTCCCGACAGAGGAGTGGCAGCCTCTCCTCCGCAGTGAGCGTTCGAACATTCTACGTGGCCATCCGTAGTGGCTTTTCGTTGTTTCTGGAGGAGCCCCGAGGGTAAAGATGCAATCTTCTTGCTCCGCCAAATGGGGTTTGGCCAGGAGACATCATAGACGCCTGTCCCCCTGGGGCCTCTGGCACAAGCTTATTAGTTAGATATTTCAGTCGTGGTTTAGTGGTAATTTATCTAAGGTGAAGGGGTTATCAGCCCCTCGCACCCGTCCAGAGCCCCCATTTAGCCACTGTGGTGGTCACAGACGCCATGAGGGGAGAGGCCAATCGGAATTGGCCCTCCCCCCCCACAGCACTGTCCATGACAGCGTTGCCCATCCGGCACCGCGAGGAGGTAGGTTGTTTCGCCAGACAGTAACACACACATAGGCACACTCTCTCAGATTTAGCAATCTTTGGAAGAACGTAATCAACTAGGTGGGGTGTTGACTGTTGTGAGGGAGGATCAGACGATAGTGAAGGGGGATCAGGAGCCCATCCTGCAAGTATTAAATGTTGGGCTGGGTACCGCGGTCATACAGGCAGGTACGGTGTTGGCCCACGCGAAGGCGGCGTGTTGTGGAGAAACGGATGATGTAACCACTCGGGTCGTGGCCCCGTTTGAACAGGAAGCGGTGTCAGATGACTCGTGGATGGATCCGTTGTGTGCGGGTAATCTGGATTTGTTGTGGGAGCAGAGGGGCGAGTTGCGGGCATTGCTTCGGGAATTCTCTGATGTATTTAGTAAGGGTAAATTTGATGTTGGCCACATATCCCTGATGTGTCACCATATTGATACAAGTGGCGCCGCTCCCATTCGTCAGAACTAATTTCGGTTTAATCCAAAGGAGAAAGACTACGTTCGTCAGGCGGTCGACGAGATGTTGGCCGCCAATATAATCTCCCTGTCCACCAGTCCGTGGAGTGCTCCCATTGTCCTGGTTAAAAAGAAGGAAGTTTGCGTTTTTTGTGTAGATTTTCCTAAATTAAATAAAGTTTCCGTGGCGGACCCGTATCTGCTCCCACGGATGAATGATTCATTGGATGCCCTGTCGTGGGCGAGGTTTTTCTCCACCCTGGATCTATTGTCAGAGTTTTGGCAGTTGACCCTGGATGAAAGTTCAAAACCTAAAACAGTGTTCTGGACACCTCAAGGGCTGTTTCAATTTAACGTGCTTCCAATGGGGCTTCACTTGGCTTTGGCCACGTTCCAGCGACTTATGGAGTTGGTACTGTCGGGGCTCCAATGTTGAGTCATGTCTGATCTATTTGGATGACGTAATTGTCTTTGGCCGCACGTTCCAGGAACATCTGCTGCGGTTGCGTGCGGTATTTGTTAAAATGCGGGCGGCTAATTTGACATTCAAGCTGCAGAAATGTTATCTCTTGCAAAAGTTGGTTCGCTACCTGGGTCACATTGTTAGCGAGTCCGGGATCGCCATGGACCCTGCAAAGACTGCATGCATGCGTGAGTGGCCAACCCCAATGTCGGTGGGTGAGGTCCGAAGTTTTATAGGGTTCGTGTCGTATTACTGCCGCTTCGTGCCCGGGTTTGCAATGATCGCAATGCCGATCCACGCTCTCACGGCAAAAGGCCAGAGGTTTCAGTGGAAGGAGGAGGAGGCCGCATTTATTACGTTGCGTGATGACCTTGTGAACGCACCCCCCCCCCCTTCGGTACCCCAATTTCACCTTGCCGTTTCTGTTGGATATGGATGCCAGTAATACCGGGATCGGCGCCGTGTTGTCGCAGGTGGAGAACGGGGTGGAGAGAGTGGTCGCTTATGGTAGCCGAGTGCTGTCCCCTGTCGAGCAGCGCTATTGTGTCACGCACCGCGAGTTGTTGGCTATCGTGCACTATGTACAGCAGTACTGCCCGTACCTCTACGGCAGGCAGTTCGTGGTATGCACGGACCACGCGGCTTTGTAATACCCACGACGCATTGACCAGCTGTCCTCAGCTTGCGCGATGGTTGGAAATTTTGCAAGATTATTCGTTTGAAGTCACCTATAGGAAAGAGTTGCGCCACTGCAATGCGGATGCTCTGTCACAGTTATCGCCGAAGAACCAGTGCGTGTGTTTTATGGGTGCCGGCCTTTGTAAGCAGGTGGATGTGGGGGAGCCGCGTGCCATTGTAGCGTCGGTGGATGCTCCGCCACCCGTAGTGGAGGTGGTACGCGAAAATATCATTGGTCTTGTGCACGAGGAATGGGGGTGCCTCATAGTGGAGGACACCTCCTTACTGAAAATACGGTTCCACGTTGGTGCACAGGGATACGGAGGTACAGCGGTACTATATCGTTGTGCCAATTGCTCTGCGGGATAGGGTAACGAGAGCTGCCCATATGCGGCTGATGCACCTAGGGGTGCAGAAAACATTATCGATGTTGAAACGTGACTTCTTTTGGCCCGGGATGTCAGAAGACGTCCACAACGTGCTTAAAGGTTGTGTGGAATGTGCTCGCCGGAAGCCCCCGCCAAGGCTGGCCCAACCAGCATTGCAATCTATCGGGGTGTCCCATGTAAATGAGCTCGTTGCCCTCGACATCCTCGGGCCATTTCCCACCACTCCGAGGGGAAATAAATTCTTGCTGGTAGGGGCCAAGTACCTGTCGCGGTGGCCGGTGGCATGACCCCTGCTGGATCAGTCGGCGGCGTCTATTATGGACACGTTCCTGCATGGTTACGTGTTGGATAAAGGGGCCCCGGAACGTCTCCTTATGGACCAAGGTCTAAATTTTTCTTCTAAATTGTTGCAAGAGGTATGTGACTTGTTGGGTACAAAGAAAATTCGAACTTCGCTCTATCATCCCCAGACTGACGGAATGGTAGAGTGTTTACATATAACTCTCATGTCCATGTTGTGCCAACAAGTCAATGAGGCATAGTTCGATTGGGACCTACACGTTCCGGGGGTTCTTGCGGCCTATAGGATGGCCCCTCATGCCTCGACCAGGTTCTCTCCAATTTTTTTTATGTACGGGAAATAATGTGAGTCCCCCATGCAAGCCTAGTTAAATATTGAGCCGAGCAAGAAGAGGGCCACTGTGCTGGGACTTATGAGCCTCACCCTTAAGTGTGGCAATTCGGCCAAGCGGCAGGCTGCGAATGAAAAACTGGCTGGACTTACGGAGTCTGGAAACCCGTGGAAGCCTGGGGAGGACATGACTGCATTGCCCCCAGGTGCCTCTAGGCACGTCTCCTAAATTACATAGGCCATGGCAAGGCCCGGTGGAGGTAATTGAGGTGAAGAGGCCACACTGTGTGCAGATCCAGGTTGGTTGCAAGCGTTGGTATGTGCACCCGTCACTACTGAAGCCCTATTTTCCACCTTATGTGGGCGTTTCATCGCCATCATCTGATGGCTGGGTGTTTGATGTGTCCGAAGGAACCGGACGTACGGTTACAGATTATGCGCCTCAGCAAAACTCTGTTCCTCCATCTGCAGGATCCCAGGGTCTGACGCGCGTGGAACCGCCGGCGGCGCCACCCACAGGCGGATCGGGGTGGACGGGACGACTGCCACCCGCTTCTTCTTTTCCTCCATCTTCATCCTGGGAGGGACCGCGCCCGTTGTGCCATATGAGGGGCCGGTGACAAGGACCAATTCCAAGACGGTTCAGTTCAGACAACCACCCCTACTCGTCATTCGGTTGCTGTTATTTTGGGGGCTGGAGTGTTACCATGCATTGTGAATGTTGCATGGATATTGTTGTGTTCGTTGTCCCGCTACGCGACGTATAAAGGTCAGCTGAGACGGCTCTTTTTTTTCACAGAATAACAACCTATGGTGTACCACCAGGCTAACTACACTAATTACAATGTAACTAGCTAAAATGTACCAGGACCAACAGCTCGGGTCCAGGTCCACATGTTGGAGACGTGTAGGACGTAGACGAAGGTTTCTTCATGATGAACAACAACGCCGGTCCCTCTGGGGGACCCGGCTTATATCCTCTGTGGCGTGGCTGGCTCCGCCCTTGGCCACGACCACCTTCCAGAATCCTTGAGCAGGATCTCGACCCTAACACGTGACCACCCCTAGTCCCCACTTGGGGCCCCTGTGTAGACTTAACTGGTCATGTGTCCTCTGGGGTGAACCAGAGTGCCACGGCCCTTAGTAACCCCATTTCCATGGCCGGCTAGCACCACGCTAAGCATGGTGCTATCCAGCGCTATCGATCAGCGCTCACTGAAACCCTCTAGGGCCGGTACTGCACCCACATCCTAGTGGTGTCCGCGATGTCAATACACCGCACGCCGTGCCTCTCTGGGCCGGTATTACACAGTGACATCCTCCAATGTCACTACATATGGATGCATTGCAATGACATGGCTACCTCGTGGACCGGGTCAAATGTGTAATCTGCATGCTGTGAATTGCATATGGGAAGCATGTGTCACCTCTTACAAAATATTCCAAACACGGTGGAAATTCCTGAAATGCATTGCATCACAGCTGCTTATTTTTGAATGGGAAAACGGAACAAACTTGTTTACGAATTATCAGAAAGCAGATAGCCATGTAAGCTTAAACTTTTTTTCAAGGATTGAGGACAATGCATTGCCGAGAAATCCTCCACATGCCATCGCCATCGCTCGTGGTATCGTCCATCTCATTCCTATTGCTCAAACATAGCGGGGGTCATTCTCTTAGACACATGTTCTCTTTTGGCTGCCATTCCGTCACCAGTCTCACCCATCAGCCACCATCCCGCATAGCAATTGTGATTTGCCTTGTTTAAAGTTCACTTATTTTTTTAAGCGACTGTGATGTCCATTATATGCGCCTACGATTAGTGTGGTTGGCTACGTACGGTGCGAAAGAAGTACAACATGCATGCGTTTCCTTTCCCTCCAATCCATGTAATTCTGTCTGTCAGCGTTAGAGCGTGCATCTCTGCAACGTTGGCCCAACGTTTGCAGTTTTCCTCGGACGGTAGTAGCACATGGGTTTAAGAAGTATATTAACACAAGCTGCCTGATAACAAGAAAGTACATCATCACCTGATTCTTCTTCTCAGACTTTTATTTGTGCATTTTGAAAAACATTTTTGCCTACCAGTGGTTAAAACTTAGTATTCCATAAAATATAAATTAAACCCGTATTTATCTGTAATACATAGCTGACAAATGAGTAAATATCCCTCTTATGAAGCATATAATGGGAATTAATAATTGTTACTTTTAAAATAAGTAAGGGCGTCTATTAAAATGATTACAATTGATCCACAACAGCAAATACAATCAACTTAAACATGGACTTTTAAACACAAAAATCGACCCGTATATTGTATTTGTGTAGGAGACAAACTGAATATTAAATCACAATTTTAAGCCAAATGTCCCATTACAATATGAATGATATTTATTAAAAGTAACTTTATAAATACTGCCACCAACTCCCTACCACCCCCAGCAGCATCACACCCCTTACGGACGACCTTTGTCCGCGAAGGGGCTAAACCACCGAAGAGCGGCTTTACACCATTAGAGCGAGACCAGCTGCGCTTGGCCCGCGACTGGAAAATGCTAGCTGACATTGGCCGGCAACTTGTGTTTCCTCCGGAGATCGCAACCACCACCCTAAGACCTGACATGGTGCTCTGGTCCCGTTCGCTCAAGAAGGTCTTCATCATTTAGCTCACAGTACCCTGGGAGGACTCAGTAGATGAGGCTTATGAGCGAAAACATCTGCGCTATGCCGATCTAGCTGCCGAAGCACGGCAACATGGCTGGAACACAGAAGTCCGACCAGTGGAGTTGGGCTGCAGAGGTTTTGTGGCAACATCTACAACCAGACTGCTTAGAGACCTGGGAATTAAGGGCCAGAGCCAGCGTTCGGCAATCAGAGCTGTATCGGAGGCGGCAGAAGGCAGCAGTCAGTGGCTCTGGATGAAGAGGAAAGACCCCAGCTGGGCCCCAAAGTGAGAGGGCCAGGAGGTATGCAGTCAACAATGCTTGACTCAGGGAGGAGGACGCCCCTGCCATGCATAGTCCCATGGGATGTTGGCTATCAACAACAAGGCAACTCCTATGACTAATTGGGAATGGGACGCAAGCGTAGGATTGATCACCCTGTCGCTGGCCGCCTTTGGGGAGGGTGTATAGTATGAAAGGCCGAAACACCCTAGGAACCAAAGGTTCACTACTGACGATGCGCTCCCCAAATTTCACCAGGCTCACTGTTCATGAACTCTTGGAAGTGCTTGCACAAAGGATAGTAACATCTCATCCTGTGTTCTTGGAATATATATAAAATACAAACTGCCCAAATATTAAGTAACATTTATTGTGTTAGATCGACAAGAGCCACAGTATCTAATATACCGTTATTTGAGTAGGCCTTTAGTTTCAAAATGAACGAATGAAAATATGGCTAAGCAATATTGTCATAATAATAATAATCAATAAATTACGTATCTATAAATAACTTGGAGAGCACAGACAAAGACATTCATATTTTGAGATACCTGTCATGCAGAAGCAAACGTCCGCACGTCGATCAAATAGAGCCGATGTAGTTGTGCGTAAGAGCGTGAGAACAATATATACAGGGTGTTTTAAATAGATGTACCAAATTTCAAAGCATTATATTTCACGATGGCAACATGTTACAATTACACAAGAAGTTACAAACGGTTTAATGAGTTATCAAGTTTTACTAACCATTTTATAAATGCTCTACAGTATATGTGCCCTCCACCTGCTGTACAGACAACATCGAGACGATAGTTGAATTCGTCCCAAACGCCTCTCAAAGTGTCTTCTTCCACTGAAGTCACCGATGCCGTTATTCTGTTTTTGAGGTCATCCAGATTAGTCGCTAATGGTGGCACAAAAACACGGTCTTCACATAATTTGAAACTCTAGGCATTCATGGGCGGTTCGTGGTTGCAGAGATATAGCGATTTCAAATTGGGCCCATCGTTTGGAAACACCCTTTATAATGACCACGTAATAATTCCTACAAATTACGATTACAGTAGAACTCCTCTTGTTTTATGCGATTGTGGAGGGGTGAACATCATGAAACCGATGTTATCTGCGAATTCACGACACTTATCTTCGAAAAAAATGTAGATAATAGGAAGAATAGCCATGTGGATAATAGGAGACATCGCAGGCCCGAAAGGTCTTGCGGGTATTAACAAGAGGCGTTGGAATGACCACGTAAATGATGCAATGAGCAAGTGGTGGTCAAAATTTGCGGTCATGCGCCGTGGCGGCTTAGGAGGCGCCTTCACCGTAGATCACGTTGAGGACTCGTGTGACGTGGTCGGAAAGATACTCGAATGAGTTAAGCACCGCGTGTGTCGCCGCGTGGAACCGGTAGCCATGCAGCTGTAGGTCTCCGCTCAAGAAGCATCCCAGCTCTCTATCCTGCACTGCCGCCGCTTGTGCGTTGTGCTGAAAAGGGGAAAACGCGATTACGGGAAGCTTTAACTCGACAGGGACACGTATTACAGCGTCATACGTATCATTGGTAACACGAATGCATTATACCGTACACGTTCATTTGTATATCTTTCTTCACTTGGTTTAATTAATTATACGAATTTCGATAATTGGATAAGGTGCCAATTCTTCTGAAAGGTAAAAAATGTAATGGTACACAAAGGGGTGGTTCTTCAATCAATTAATGCATGAAGGCCTCCATGTTGGTCATGGGGATTGTTTGGCTATACTTCAACACACTGGTCAGCAAGGGTTGATGAAGTGATGGAGGGGACTGTCAGGACTGGTTCCGATATCGCTTCTAATCCGTGGCCGTGAAGCAAAGTGTGCCAAACGACTAAAACCACACAATGCTCTAACCACTGGGTCACTGCAGAGCATAAACATGGTGTCAAGGTCAGAATCAGAATATTTATTTTGGAGGAATCCGATGAGCTATAATGCTCTTTTTCACATATGTCCAGTTTATATGAGAACTTTAAAAGCTACTGTGGTGGGTGATAAAAAAGGAAACGTAAACTATGTATACACACCTGTGGATCAATTAGCTGCTTCAGATCATTGATGTCGTTCAGTATTGAATTGACTTCTGGACCCACAGAGGTCGTGGTGCTCATAATCAGCTGCAGCGATGTCTCATAAGCTTGCAGGGCCGACGGGATGTTCTTGAGACACCTCTGCATAACACGCTGAAAGGCATATGAAAGCAATCTTAGATTTCACGGACAATCCTTTTACATGTGAAGTTATTCAGCTCACGCGGTGTTCAGCAAAGGTCTCTTTACTGCTGACCCACAGGTAGCGGCAGCCGGTCATACAGCAGGTAACACGCGGTCCAGCAACTCTACACTCAGAATTCTCCCCTGCTCTCTCTTTCTCTTCCTTTATCCCCGAGTCTCCTCTTCTTGCCAGTTAATCATTGCCCAGGGCTTTGCCCCAGATGATGATTAATTGGCAAGGCGCCTCCAAGTCTCCTACAGTCAATGGCGGAGCCAGGATTTTCAGCAATGAAAAATGATAGTAGTTGTTAGTAAGGACTTGTCCCTCCCTTGCTTTTTAGTCGAATTCGAACCGTGCGTGATCGGCATCGCGATCGCTGAAGGTATGCCTTCAGGGAAGTCGTGTACTGTATACGCAACTGCTCACAATTCTGAGTCACTTATAACTGCTTTGCCGTTACTTATTGCCAATTATGGACTCAGACTATTGTCCTATCATCTCATAGAGTCCCTGGCATGTCATAATATGCTACACAGTGGCAGTGGGGGTCCCAAAATGCCGATTTATTACTTATGGACCCCAATGATCCGATCTAAATTTGGGATTTCGATCGGATCATTGGGCGGGCACGTGCCCCCCCCCCCCCACTGGCTCCGCCAGTGCCTACATTACCTCTGCTCAGGGCTTTGCCCCCATATGATGATGAACAGGCAAGGCACTTGCATGTCTCCTGCACTTGTTTAAAATATCACATCCGTAATGTTATATAATTTGTCCTTAAATAAAGACACCATATGCTTGTATTCCAATGGTAAATGTGAGCTTCTTTTTCACTCTACTTTGCAAACAAGGAGACTGTTTAGGTCTCTGACATATCTTCGGGTTGTACCGCGCGTTGTTGGACATAATGTCCGACGTTTCGCTGAACGGGCTGGGAATTTCTTCAGGAACTGAATCAGTTCGGTTTCTGCACTTCCTGAAGAAGTTCCCTCAGCACGTGGAATGACATGTGGGACATCGCGCCGAACAACACGTGGTACAACCCGAAAGCACGACGAAGAGCCATACAGCGCACCCCGTGAAAATCCACGCAGGTAGTAATGCTACAGCTCTAACTTTACGAAACAGCACACCTAGTAGCATTAATTTGTGCATATTTATTTGGAGTGCAGTTTATTATTACTTGTAACCAAGATTATATGTTCAAGACATGCTATTTTATAATTCAGCTCCATAGACGAACACTCCCACGTGCTAAAGTGTTGAATTTCTGAGGATCGTACTCACAGCGCGTCCGTGAGACGGGCAGTTAGGAATGGCTGTGGGCAGCTGTAGCTTGGAGCACACGGGCTCGAAGCTGTCCCTGCATCCACTGTCATGGCATACCAGCCCTACCCGGAGCTGTTGGTAAATCAAGGTAAAACAATGACACAAGATAACACTAATTGCATTACACATCAAAATTCATCGCTGTGTATTTCATTACAAAGTACTGTATAAGTTGTAGCAATGCGCATGGCTTCATTCTCCCTCGATATTTTCCAGAATGCTGCCTGGGAGTCGGGATTATGGGCGTAAGGCACTGCCACTTGTGTACAAGGTAGGCCATAATACTCCTTTATTATTGTATTCTATATTCTTGTAATCCTATGGAACAGGATTATTAACAAATATATATGAGGATCACATGAGTGGAGGTGAACGTGATGTGCCAAAATAATTCCCGGAACAACGCTCCCCCGACTGTTACAATGAGGCACTGCCAAGGAATGCAGTGTAGGTTTATTCTATGTACGCTCATTACTTTTTAAATATAATTAACAGACGTTGCGGATTTCCAGTACTCACATGATTTTCAGTGGCTCTTGTCGAGTCCTTGTGCAGCTTTCCAGCAACAGCCCAACAGTTATCGATGGGCTGGCAGGGCCCCTTTTGCACTCTCCTCCCAAACACTGGGCTTGCCAAGACGCACATCACCATAGCGATGCAGGTCCACTTCCACACATTCACACCTGCACAGGGGGTGCAAATATGGAAATAATTATATCTCTACATCAAGTAGTAATGACAAGAATTCCCATGCGGTAAGACAAAACAGTTAACGAATGAAACAGTTGACATCTACACGATAAGCTGTTTGAGCACTGGCTTTTACAAGTTAATGGTGTGCATTAAGCCCTTGTTGTACATTATCGGACCGCGGGCATTATGAACCTTCAACGTCAAGAGACGCTTTGAAATTTTGCCTATTGTATTGTTTCCTTAATACATTTCTTGGCCGACCATTCCTCACAAATGGTTATAAATGTACTTACTCACTGCTCGTGTGAAAGACATGAAGTGCACGTTGCTGTCAGCATTCAATTACACACGTACACAATGCAAATGCTACTAACAAACAAACAATGAAAAAATACATGTAAATATACAATGTACATATACAAACCTTTAGGGCTTCTGAAATTTCTAGGCAATTGAAACATTTTAAAGTTTTTGTGAATGAGCTGAGCAAAGAACAAGTACAGAAGGCTTAACGTGTTCTGAAAACGAATGATCACTTGTATGCAGCAATGCTAATATTTATACCACTGACTTCCTATTGAATTTGTTTTTGCTTATTTACAACGTCTGATAAAATATCGTCTAATTAATTTAATTAAAACTGCAAAAAAACTCAATTTCGAAGGAAGAAGATTTTACTAATGGGGAAAGTCCTCCGCCACGTTACATGGAAGTGTTATTAATGCACAACTTGCACCGAGAGGGGAAATCTGACATTTTTAACACCATATTTAGAAATGCCACGTGGATTCTGGATAAATAATGTTAACTTTTTGGGCTCATCATAGGATTGTCACTGATGAGAAAACTAAATATTTGTTTTATTTGCTGTCAAATATGTCTAAAAAAAATATTGGTTCTGGCCACAATAAGTAAACAATTGCCTAACCAGTGTTAATTGTACCTGAAACTGAATTCTCAACAACAAATATCTGAAGCATATATCTGCTTTTGTGCCACAACTATTTAGTCGATATTGTAGAATTTCCTTTTTTGTCATAGACATTCACGACAAATATGGTTGGGCTGGTCACTTTCATTTCACCAATCTGTGAGCAATACAAATATAGAAATATGGTGTAAAATTGTAAGTAGAAACACAATTGTATTAACATAAAAATATCAATGTTTCCTTGTGGAAAATAAGTGTGGTGCTTGTAGTCAAAGCCCGAGCCATGATGGCAATTCCACCATCTTATTGCCAGAGCCACTATATCCATGCATTATATTTGTTGAGCGATTAACAGTGCCAGTTTTAACTACAGTATCAACAAAAAAAAGGAATGCATAAGAACAAAGTTTAATAAATCTTATGATTTCTATCAGCCCTTGTCTCCAAAATGTTTGATTACAGGCACGCCTCATCATGCAGAACGGTTTCATGTACATTGCTGCATATGCACGATATTATATTTTATTTTAATGGGGGGTAAAATGTACTAACTGCATGCAATGTGTACGTACTTAATCTGCACACGAATGGCTGTAAATTTCAGTCAGAAGCATCTCCCTGCTCAAACTCTGAGCAATGTGCATATCATTAGCACAAGCACTGTTAACTAACTTAAAAAGTGCTACTTATTTAATCGAACCTAGAGGAATGATAGGCTGAAACAACTTAAGACTCTTAAAGATTAACATTTGATTAATGTAACTTACCTCGGAAACTTTATTGAGAATACGCTGGAAAGGACACGCACATGGAGATGGAGTGATGTAATGGTTCATGTGCAGGATGGATCGTAACATTGAAACACTGTGATCGATGCTATGGTACGGAGAGGCATCCATCCAGGAGTGGATAGGCCATGGCTGATATGATGGACATTAAAACAAGCTTAATACATTTTTTCAAAGTGTTTAGATTGCCACTTAAAGTACATATGCAGTGTGAATATACCAAGAAGATTTAAGGTATTTAAAATGTGTGTTTATTCACCATCCGCGACACAACCTATTTCTTTTGCATCGTTAGTCTGGCCGTGACACGTGCCTGTAATTCAGTAGCACGCAGATGGGGATGGTGAATCATACAGAACACTCTTCTGAATGAGACGCATATGTTGGTACGGTAAACTAAGCAGCGGTAAGAAACAGTACAGCAAGTAGGTGTCTTACTTACTTGTGCATAGTTTGGGAGTTATACAATATGCTTGGGGATTGTTCCAGCACTCTTCTCAAGGTATCCGAAGACTCAGACGAGGTTGTATTGTGTCAGTGAAGGACTTTATTTAATCTGCCAACCAGGATTGTTACTGCATTTGTAATTGCACAAAGGGAACACGTGCGATAAACTATCAGATTATCGTAAAGAGGCGCCAAAAAGGTAACACGCAGTGCAAACTAGTAGTTAGATACTTTTAAAATTGTATTCATGCCAACAACAGCAACAACAGGAAGTAAAGAAAGGCACACAATTAGGACACACGACGTCCAGACGCCCAGCACAAACGAGCAATACAATACGATTAGCCCTGCTGGATGATCTGAGCTGCAACAGAGAACCAAGGCAATCGGAGAAGAAAGGGAGAAGAAAAGGAGGAGAGTGAAGGGCAGGAAGTGCACCGTGGGGTGGGAGGGTCCAACCAAAACGAAATGAGACCCAGGTTTCCGTATGCAGCAAAAGCTATCCCTGCAACAGAGCACTACGATATTTGAGAGGTCAGGTTCAGACAGTTCTCAAAAGTGGGTAGTTTATGAGTCTTCCGTTGCATCAGTCATGAGAATCTAGGGCAACAGAGTATCATGTGAGGGTAAAATCAATATGGGGAGAATACCTAAGAGGCTCGTATCGATAGAAGGGAACACGGATGTTCCTAATAGAATCAATAGATCATTAGGAAATTAATAATTTGGTCAGGTCGGTAATCATACACTAAGAAGCATGCCTTCTGTCGTAACTTCAAGTTGAGCGCCCAGATAAAACATACAATAGATATCTTGCACTTTAAACAGACGTTTTCTTTCATCAAAATTATAATCCTTCATAAACAAAATCGTGAAGTCCGATCTGGAGTCATTGTTTGAAGAGCGTTTAACCGTCCCAAGCATGACCGCATGGGGTCGCTATTCACCATTCACCGTAAAGAGACTTGGGAAAGCCCTGGAAAAAGTGGCAAACATTTACGCAAAATTACATGACAAATTGTGACAAAATGTACACTAATATGAATGACTTAACACACATTAGCATAAAGTGGAAGTAATGTTTTCTGCTAACAAGATTGTTCGAATAATTTAATGAGCACGTGGTTATCTTCTTTCTACTTAAAGAAAAAAACGGGCAATTGGTCATTAATTGACTTATTTTTTAGATGTAAATAATACGTCATCATTATCACCATCATGACGACCCATTACCAGCCATGATCAATGCAATGTTGGATAATAGCCCTCCTGAGCTTCCGACACTTTTGAGCAACAATCCACCTTTGTTTCCCAAATACATTTTTTTGAGAATTTCTTATAATGTCTCTGTGAACAACTTTGGCAAAAGCATATCACCTTGTTTGAATCGCCTTTTAATATGTACGTTGGTACTCTAAGAAATATTAATGTGACTTACATTTTTGTAAATAGATTTTACTTATTTACACCTTGGTTTGTTCGAGTTTGGATGCCTGCATAGATTTCTGCTTGGTCAAATACCTTTTCAATGTCTACAAAGGATAGCCACAATAATATATAAAATTATTCTTTCCCCCAATATGATTGTGTGCATGTGCTGAATCATAGAGAAACCTTACCTCAAAAGTTATTGCACCTGTGGTTGGTCGGCCTCTAGATAATGAATTATTCTGTTCACAATAATCTTCACGAACAATGTATATACGTGTGATACGAAGCTAATGTTTTTCTTTAAGTTATTTATTTCTTTTTTTAACATAACAGTGATTGAGGTATCATTCCATGATGGTGGTAGGGGCCGTCCATAAATGACGTCTCGCGATATTGGACGATTTTTGACTTCCCCCTCTCGTCACACGGCGTCACAAAAAGTCAGACCCCCCCCCTCAAATATGACGTCACAAAGCTCTGCCCCCCCCCCCCCAAAACATTTCTCACCCCCCCCCCTCGTCACACATCGTCACAATTGCCTAACCCCCCTCCCCCCTAGGTGCGTGTCGTCATTTATGGACGGCCCCGTAATGTACTTCATTTATCTGCTAACATTTTGTGTCCACGCCAATCCATTTTATTCCAACAGTGTCCCGCTTCTTTGATGACTTCTACAGCTCTGGGGCCGTCCATAAATGACGTCACGCACCTGGGGGGGGGGGGGTCAGACATTTGTGACGATGTGTGACGAGGGGGGGAGGGTTTGAGAAATGTGACGTCACATCAAAATGCGCAACTTTAAATAAATATAGACAATACGTTCTACTTAATTAAATAGACGTTTTAATTAATGTTTTCTCATACAACATCAGAGTGCAGTGCTACATTAAATACGCACTACAATGACAATAGTTTCAAGCGATTTTAAGCATGTTTTATTTGGGGGGGGGGGGGGGGCAGAGCTTTGTGACGTCATATTTGAGGGGGGGTCTGACTTTTTGTGACGAATTGGCATGTTCTGGTTACGTGACAAACCTTACTCATTTACTGTGTCGGGTGGTGGCGAGTTTAACTACACATTTATATTATGGATGATATTGGTCAAGAAAGCCTACGCGTTACAGAAGATCCCTGATTTTGATTTTCCATGAACCTCATGGTCCATCTGAAACTGCATCTGTACAACCCATGGCAGATACAGATACCTGTTACACAAATGGATAGTGAAAAACTCTCCAATTTGCGACTGTGGTTATCCAGAACAGACTATATAACATATATCGATGCATTGCTCGATCCACAAATACGAAGGAGACATTAACAGCGATACACTACGCTGCTCCTGACGCAGTTGTCTCTGCATCTACATCAGCAGTCATGTGAAAAAATAACTTTCCACATGAGACGTGAGTCACGATTCACAGCAAGCCCTCCAGATTGTCTGGGGAGCTAGTTCACTGACTTTGCTTATCTTCAAAAAAACAACAACACAAATTTGAAACGACGCTAAAATCTGTCTCAAGTGAGCTAAGCGAGGTCTGAGCTTTTCTTCAGAATCGAAAGCTTTAAATGCAAACACTGTTCCAGGATTCTAATGCTGTGCCGTCACCCTGGGTAAAAGTGAAGAAAAGCCCCCATAAAACACGCTGAGGATATTACATTTTGCAAGGAGTGTTATTACCCAAGGAAGTAGCAGGGTATGATTAATTATTTCCTGTATAAAACTGACCGAAACATACGCCGCGTGCCAAAGGGGAACATTAACTGCACTATAACGCGAATATCGACGAGTCCATTGAGCACGTGCTCGTTAAACATATTTTCATCCATGACGGACTATTTTAAGTTCTCACTCGATATATTACAGAACGCTGCTTAGGCTGGCTTAAGGTACTGCAATGTGCATAAACGCAAGGCAACTACTACCACTCGAGTAGAAGGAACCTGCCTCGCCATTACAATATCTCAATTAGTGTACCTCTTGGTCCTTTAATAATATGCAAAGGTTTATATGTATAAATAAGGCGAGGTCGATGTATCGTTCCAACATAATTGCTGGAGCAGCGTTCCAGACTGCTTTCACCTTTGGTCGAAATTAAGCAGTGGATTCAAGTCAAATCGAATGGACCACCATACTGGGCCCGGCTACTGCCGAGGCGTTAGAAATATGCTTCCAAATACCTAAAACTTCATCCACGCGCTACCGATTTTTGTTACCAAGAGTGACAATTAAATAAATAATTACATGATTTAACCCAAAAAAAACCTGGATTATGGATGATATTGGTCGCGAAAATCTACGTGTTAAAATCAAAAAGGGATTTGGCAAAGCGCCGGAGGTATGGTTTGGGATAGGATCTGGGTTAATGGCAGGGCTCGTACTCGTGGCTGGGCCTTTAGTTTATTAGGTTGGTTAGGGGTTTAGGGATAGTATTATTGGTAGCGATATCACTCGTTGGTTAATTCAGTTTGGGATAGGGCTAAAGGCCTAGCATTCGTGGTAGAGATAATACTGGTGGCTATTCCCCAAGTTGATTATGTTGCTTGGAGTTAGGTGTAAATGGTGAGTATGAGTGGTAGAGCTGGTATTGGTAGCGCCATTGTGGAATGTATAAATGTCTTTTTACTTTTGGGTTTTACACCACTGGTGGAGACGCATGAATGACAACAGGATTGTACAATTTATTTTGTCTTCGGAAGTTTAAAGCATCAACAAATTATCCTGGCCACGTGCAAAGCAAGCACTGTATTGTACTTCCACTTCGCCTTCCAGAAGATGACGGTCCCGTACACGGTCTTATATTTGCCGGCCTGCGGCGTTGTATCACTGCCAGAGTGCGGGAAATGTGCGGCGTGAGGAACGTTATTGGATGGTTGTCAACAGTGAGCGACTATTCTGTCTCGCTATGTATATCATGTTAGTCCACACTACTACGATGTTCGTAAATGTAATCAATCATGGAATTAATGCGTCCCAACAATCACATTAACAAACGCAGGTTCTAATAACCCCGTACTCTATATCCGTTTTCAGTGTGTAGTTCGCAGAAACCTGTTGACTCATAATCATCAGCAGCCATTGTCAATCCACTGCTGGATGATGAAGGCCTCCCCACATGCCGTCGCCATCCTTCGAGGTCCCATGATGCCACAATCCATCTCACTCATGATTCATATAACATTTTTGTGGGGTTAAGGCCAAGTCATGAGCTGGCCATTTTCTGTTGACAAACCCTCCACACCACCCGACACAACCAAACAAATAAAAATGTCACGTGGTGCACAAGCGTTTAATGCGCAGATTATTGTCATTTCAATTTGTCCGTAAGTTGAAGAACAATTCTAAGAATTAAATTTCAACCTTATTTATGACGTTTCACTTGAAACTATGTCAAGCATCTTCAGTAAAATTTAGCAAGTCAGAATAAAAGTCCTGCCTTTCTCGATTGTATCCTGAATTTCTGGATTTTTCTGCAGAAAGCAAGTTGGCATTGAGGAGCCCAGATGGAGAAATGAGAAATGATTGACTTAATTTTTACGGATAAACCCCACATCGTCAGAAATGTCTGCAAATGATGACACAAGTTAGCACCCACTGTTAACTGAGCAATTTGTTTGAGTTTCCATGAAGTAGTTGGACTGTTTGATGTTTTTAATTGTGCATGACATGCAAAACCATCTTGAAACATTGTTGCATTTCAACGAGATGTTCAAAATATAATAATTATTGTATGTATGTTGAACTTATTTCACATCACACGTAACCAACCGTAATTAAAGACATCGTTATGCACACATATTTTTTTTTTACTAGACAACATTTTTTATATCATGAACTCAGAGGCGTGGAGCACAGTTCCCATGTTTCTTCGTGTGCCCGCCCCGCCTGACTCCTGAAGGTAGAAAGTTTGAATTCTTCGTATGTGCAGCGGGAAAAAGTTCCATATTATAGGAGCAGCCATGGAAAATTTCCGCTCAGCCAGGGGGTCTTGGTCCTGGGGACATTCAGAAGATTTTGGGACGTGCTCTATTGAGCACGGTGCTTCTCTGTGCCCAGAGTATTTATAACAAAGCGTACAGATGACACAGTATTACAATCTTGTCCTTGATTCTAGATTTGACGGGAAGCCAGTGCAGGGATTTTGGTGTCGTCATAGAATCTAAGTGATTGTGTCCGATGCCTAAGACAGCAGGTGACATTTTATTTTGCATTCACTACCATTTAGTTACATGTTTATTGATGTCTCCATAAGGATGGCATTGCAAGAGTTCAGACAAAAGCCAAGGAGGCGACATGTCAGAATGTTTGCGGTGGCAGCTGTCAGCATCAGTCGGAAGAGCCATAAGGCCTTCATGGAAGGTGATGATTGAACGCCTTTATTATGTTTAGGGCGTGATTATCAAGTGGAATGGTTGAATCCAGGATAACGCCCAGAATGTTCTTGTGACTCGACAGATTGATTGGAGAACCGGCGATGTGGAGATGTGTAGTGACTCAATTCGGAGACGGGGATCGTTAAGGCACCTTCTTTTTTCTCGCATGCAAGGGAACTACAAACACCTTCCGTGCTTATACACTAATCATATATCACACATCCGTCTAATTCGACAGCACTATCTAGCTAGTACAGTTGGCAGGCTGTCTATCTAGCGGCGTCTAGTGATGGTTAAGACGGCGGCGACGAAGGTGATGAACAGCAACACAGCGAGGGGATCCACTTCCAGCAACAGCCCCGAGCTCTCGCCCCGGGCCCCTTTTATCCTCCCGACGTGGCCTCGCTCCGCCCTCACTCCACCCTCACTCCACCCTCACTCCACCCTCACCACGCCCCCCTTCTGGAACCTACTAGCAGGTTCCCGGGCTTCCAGATGGACCCCCTTCGTGAGCTTCTCTTTAGTTCTCTTCACCCCCCGTGTATACTGTCTCTGCTGACGTGTATACTGCCCTCTGCTGTCAGTACCACTTTTCTGTCAGCAGCCAGCGCTATTACACTACAGATGTATAGAGTGGTCCAGATGTCTTGTGACCCCCAATTAATTGACTCATTACATTTTTGTTCCTTTTCAAATGCATTTCTGTTTAAAATACACCTTACCTGTAGAGGCCCTTAGTGAGCCGCTGCCTGGTACTTAGGCACAGAGTGTTTTAGATTTGGAAGCATTTAACAGGAGCCCCTTTAATCAGAACCTTATCTGCAGATGTGAAGTGCAATTGACAAGGTTAATGTGATGTATAATTGAGTTAATTATAGTTCGTTTTATTGCACAGTTTTAGAATATTTTTTACTCTGACTATTTTTGTCGTACGTGTGTGCTGTGTTAATGTAACAAATGAAATGAGCAGTGTGTGCGTTGTACATACTTTGTGTGCGCATTTGTACGCACGGTGTGTGTCTGTGTGTTTGTACACACTGTGTGTGTGTGTAACTGGGCGTATGGGGGAGGGGGCGGACGGAATGGTGGCACAGTAAGTCTCACACTGTTACGAAGCCTGTCGTTTTGAGTTCGATTCCGTGTCATGGCTACCATCAGGGTGAAGAGATATTAAAACTCGTTCTGGGTCTTGTCAAGGTGAAGTTAGCCTAAATCTGTATTTATATTGAAGGAATCCGATGAGCTATAAAGCTCTTTTAAAATTATTATCTGATGTGGCATGGCCACACTACCCCTTCAAATACTGTGTAAGCCTTAATAGGTGCTCGTTGACGGCACCTGCCCGGACGTCCAGACTCGGGAGCGTGTCTGTTGACCCCTTCTCACAGGACAGGGAAAGCAAACTGTGGTGACCACAATTCACCTCGCACCACCTCAGACATTATTTACACGTCACATTTTCCTTCATACGCACACATTTAACTTGCATGTCATCATGTTGGTTTGCATATCGATAAAAGTCTTTTTTGTAGAGTGACTGTGGCCATACATTTATTTGGATGATGAACGTGGAAAGGTGACTTAGAGAAACAATGGAAGTTATTTTTACATTACAAAGCAAATAGACGTATATACCTCAAGCCTATATAACCTTTTGTTGCAGAAGCTCTTTCTCCTGCCTCAGCACTTCTCCTGCTGTGTTTGTCTCACTTGACGATTGCTTGTGTTGCGATCGAAACGTTGTGATCTATTAATTTTCTATCTCCGTGACTTTACTGAAAGAACCTAAGAGTATGGATTCCTGCAGTCATGAAAGCTTCAAATCAAGATGAGACCTATGTAAATTCTCTATGTTTTTTTTTTACAATGGGTGATCAAACAATTTGAAAATGGAATGCTGTCATGTCCACACAAATGAACTTCAATAAAGTTATATGATTAATATGCAAATATTGCATTTCAAAATGAGTCGATAGTTATGGTATTTACTTTTTTATACATTTTTCTTTCATGTTTATTTTCACAAGTTATGTTAAGCATATTATACATGAATGATTAATTTAGAGAGAAAAAAAAATCTATATCTAAAGTTTAACACGGAGGCTTTCGCGACCAATATTATTCATAATAATGGATTATGGGTTAGATCGCGTGTCGTAACCCTCCACCACTCGACACAGCCAGTCAGGTTTGTCACGTAAACAACGCACCAATTAGTTACTACTTCAGCCCACCGGTGTATTGGAGAGTAAATCCACAACATTTAAATTCGCTGGTAATTACGTCAACCAGCATCATCGGGCGATTTTCCAGAATGGTGAAGCAATTCACCTGCTTTTGGTCTTAAATAGAGCAAGATAATGTCATCACTGTGAACCAATCAAGTGTAGAGATCAGGGGGGTAGGAGGAGGGGGGTATTGTAATTATAAAATAGATTATTAATCACTTAATTCGCATTTGTTTCCTTTATAAGATATACAGTTGCAAGGTGTATCTATATATATCTTCATCTTATATATAAACGCCTAACTGTATCTGTGATGAACGCTGCACTTCCCGTCGTTTTCATGCAGGGGGCGCGTAGGTTTGAACGACGGAGGTGCACGGTTCGATTACGTTGAAATCGATCTGCAGAACAAGGCGATTCGGTGTTGATTCCCAGAATCGATTACCAGAATCTACTTGGCCCCCACCGACACGACTTTGCCATTTGTTTTGCAATGACGACGACAATTTCCCATTCTCCCCGCATACGCTATAACAATCAACAAGTTGAATGGACAGACGTTCCATTACGTTGGCAAGCGCACAACTTTATCTTTCTATGATGAATAATATAATAATATAAGATAAAACTTCTAAACGAAGCATCGGGTGCTTGTGGGAATGCGTTGTTCATGTGCAAATTTTGTGACTTTCCCCCGCACAACTAATTAATAATATGCTACCAGGCCGCACTAAGCCTGTAGCTATCAGAGCGGTTACAATTATTTCTATTTCTCTCAATTTCAATAGATTATCGAATTAGTTTTGGCCAGTAATAATAAGTTTTACACAACACTTCAACGTTATCAAAATCAATTGAGTGTCCTTGTTGGCAAGCATGTTCTGCAACTGCCGACAGTTGTGTTTGTGAGTATTTCATATTTATTTGGTGTTCTTTTAGTCTGACGCAAATGTTACGACTCATCTGTCCAATATAGCATTTGCCACATAAACAATTAATCTGATACACACCTTCTGTTGATAACTTAGGCAATGCATCTTAAGTACAAGATACTAGTTTTAGAATTTTGTGTACCGTGCCAAATCTTACTCTGGTTTTTTTTTACCCAAACTCTAGCTAGTTTGTCAGTTACTCCCACAATATATGGTGTTTAAAAAAATAATATGATCACTTTCAGCAGTATAGCTGTTCGATCTTAGTTTGGCATCCAATGCTCTGTTAATTTGATGATTATTGTAGCCTTTTACTTGTAGATATTATTTAACATGTTTAATTACGCTTATTTAACATGTTTAATCTCGCTAACGGGTAACGTTGCAGCCCTGATAATGCGAATGCTACGACTCGGGGAAGGTCTTCCACCCGAGGATTCTGTAGAGAGCCCATATAGAGGATATTTTGGCCTACTCTTCCGCACTGACCAAACATTTTGGAGTACCAACACTTTACCCCATCGCACGTGACCCGCCGATCAATTAACTATGGTGTACCCATTTCTACTGCTGGATGGATAGAGTCTGGGGAATTCAATCAAACTTGCTCAATGTTTCAACTGGATTATAAGTCCAGTGTACTAACCATTACACCCCAGCAAAATCTCAGAAACAAAACCCCTGGAGATATATGTTTTACAGGCATTGATTTTATTTTGCTTGAAGGCAACAACGAATGCAATTCTTCGTTACTATATGTCGTATAATATACACTCTGTGCTGTCTTATAATGAGATCACAATTCTAAACACGTACTTGTAATCACATTGCGGAGCAGTTGCTGCCAAATGTAGTTTGTCTTCATTTTCTCACGTTGATTTGTATTGTCATTGCAGCTTTAAAATTCTCTCCTCAGCTTTGAATTATGGACTGCATGAGCCACTCGGCATATAGCCATGCACATTGCATGGCATCTACAAATTGTGGTTTGCTGGTAAATTAGGTCGTTTTGTAGCACGTGTTGTACGCTTAACATTTTGAATGCGGTCATTGAAATAGGCAACAGCATGTTTTCATCTGGTTCCAGATGTTGGCATAATTTTTTGGATAAATCCAACATTTGTGTAATAACCTTTGGTTATGTCAAATTGTTTGCAAGATCATGGGCCTAGGGAGCATTATACAATTTCGTCCATGAAATTACTTGACTCAGTGACAAAGCTGAGTTGTTCTGTTCAAGACCAATGGAATAATTAAGTTTTGGTTTGGTGTGACATCCGATGCTTTATTGAAGTGAGCCTTCGTTATAATAATATTAAAACGTAGGATCAAAATATGAGAGTATCAAAACACTGTACATAACAGAATAATATATGCACCTTAAATAGAGACGATGTTCTCAGAATGTATGATTTCCCTTCTTCCAACGAGGATGATATAATATACCATTTATATGTGAGAAATTCAGTGGAATGTTTGGATGGACTAAATTTGGAAAAAGATTTGATGCTTACATAACTGCTGAAACCTACCTGAACCATAGTTGGCTTAATAATCACTTTTCAAGTCTGTGGTTTTGAGTAAAAACATTTTCCCAGACATGAAGTTCATTTATCATATTTTTTATGTTAAAATGAAAATATGCAAAACAATTCTAAAGGGTTCATTTAGGATAAACAACCCCAAGTAGTTTTTTTGTAAGTTCATTGTGGAATTTCCGACTATGTGCTGTTTTCTCTCCACAAACATGTAGCATCACTAAGAGGAAGTAGTATTTCGGGAAAAATACACAAAGACAGCAGCCTAGAGTCCACCTCCTGATGTTGTCCTGAGGGTCCTATGCTCCCACCGGATATCTGCGGCTGTATTTTAACCAGATGTGTATAATGGACTGCATGCTTTCTCGTGGCACATCTGGCACTGCTACGAGCCTTGGCGTCCTATATGTCAATGGTGCATTTTTGTTGTATGCCAAAAAGAGACGAATTCGTAAATACTGTCACGTTATTTATTTAAACTCATAACCAAATTAGGCTTTTAAATAATAAAAAAATTCTGATTATTGTAATTTATAGGAATTTATAGGAATAAAAATATGAGCACGAGGGGGCAGAAACACAAAGTAAATGATAACGAATTAGCCAAACATCTTATGGCTCAAGCTATACCATCAGTAATTCAAAGCTATGGCATGTCCTAGTACGATTAAAGACTAAACTAGTAAACATGCCAGATAATTGACAGATTTAAACAACCATGGAAAGTTGTTGTAATATGATAATGCCGACCACACAAGAAAGCCTCAAAGAAAATATCAACACGACTTCTCAGAAGGGGTCTGCACTGGGGACGCCATTTCGAATAATGACAAATGGTAGGAAACGGGAGTACTCAGAAAAAGCCCATGCACTTGAAGAAGTATCACTTGAAGCTCTGTACAAATAGATATAATAATCACTTTATGTATTGCCATCTCCTGGCCACCTCACCTGTCTTGCAAGCCCCACAATGTAGAGCCCAGTCAGGTGTGCAGCTGCGCTACAGGTAGCCCGCGGTGCCAGTTTCGAGAGCCATTTCGTCCAGCGTTCGAGAAACCGCGCGGAGACAGCCAGTGTCCCAAATGGGGGCCGCTGAGAGACCACCAATATTACACAACGCAGCTCAGTAGGCCTTACATTATTTTTTTAAATTTATATTTTAACATACTCTTTGGTGCGTCACGCTGCTGGGCTCTTATTGGGCGCGAGATGGTATCTAGCACGCTTTTTTAAATTGAGCAGCGTTCCCATTCAATCTTGACTTAAAGCTTTCGTGACTGCAGGAATTCATATTCTTTGGGTCTTTCGGTGAAGTCACGTAGATAGGTTATTTTTGTTAGTGACTTTACCGAAAGACCCAAAGAATATAAACGTTCCCATTGTTAGAGATACCACACTGCACGTGTTTTAATTGAGATGTCCGAGGCGTCCTATCCTGGAACCACAGTACTGTAGTAGAAGTGGCAAGCGAATGTACTATGCGTGCATTGAGTGTGCGTAAGTCAGGGTATTAAATTGATAAGAAATCTCTACAAACCCTACAAACCCGTGTTGTGTTCTCGTTCTGTTGAATTCTTCATACATATTTAAACCTACAAGAGCGACTCTGGGAGTGCGGAACGTGAGAGTGATAAAATTAATGGAGTACAGAGAATATTGAAAACTAATTTCTTTAAAAATACTTTTTGTGTTTAGTTTGTTGCCCTTCCTCCGCACATCCGGTTAGCACAGTTGGCTACGTACGTTGCGAAAGAAGTTCTACATACATACATACATGATGGACTCGTCACTATCTGGAAAGATACAACACAATATATGAATCATGAACCTTTCGCAAATGTTTTTTACTCCATCACAACGCTGTGTAATAGTAAGACAATTTATATTTGATTGACATTTAATGTTTCAGTGATTGTATATCAAACAATAAAACACAATTCACTATGCTTTTGTTGTCATCATTTGTAACTTGATATTTGAAGGTTTTAGTCATGGTTATACAAATGTAGAATCATTTCACAATCCACTGCAGAATGAAGGCCTCTCAATTGCAAATTTTGTATATGTTTTTCACCATACGTCACCATGCTGGTTACGGCAGGTTGGTGAATAGTTCAGATATCGCTTGGCACTGATAATATCCGTGACCAGTGCAGTGTGCTTACCCACTGCACCACCATTACTCCTAAGTTTACAATAGCAAAGTTAAATGAGCTCGACATGATTGCGTAAAAAGATAAGCAATAATGGAAATAAAGCTGATATGCTAAGCACCCGATAGCATTGAAACTAGTGCATTGCACTGCACTTAATAGACTGATGCCACCTTACGGATGGGTAAGGTAGCACTCAGGACATTGTGAAATGCGTTTTTCCGAGAGGGTATTTTTTCATTGTTGAAAATGTCATTATTTTCTTGGAAAGTCAGCACGAGAGTAAACGTGCTTTAGTCACAATTATTGTAAAACTGATGTTCCTTTTTCACGATATGGTGACCGCAGTGTCCACACGCAGGGGAGGTTTATTGCACACGTGTTTTTGTGGCGATACGGCAATTACTGATGCTCAATGGGCAAGAGGGGAAGCACAGAAAATTCACGCAGAAGATTTGAAGACTTTGTTTCCTTTTTTGACGCAAATTTCCACGTTTGAACGATTTGTTGAAAGTCGTAAAATTATATCCTCGTTTGGGAAGAAGAAAACATTTAAATATGGCCTTGACAGGACACACCGCTAGAAGGAGTGATGACTGATGGTCAAGAATAATGGCGGAGTCACAGGCAAGCAATGGGACGCATCTGAGAAGGCTACCGCCGAGGAGACGGAGCCATCAGCTTGTATGCAGATGCTAGGTGGATTATTACATCACAGAATCGTGAGAGATAGCTGATGTTTGGGGAGGCCTTCATTAAGTATTGGATTGACCATGGATTATGATGATGACAGGCAGCAGTGGTTGTGACATCATATGGTACCCAATGAATAGACTGGCGCTGGTCATCGGAACGCAGTTAATACCACTAGCTCATGATCACCAGTGGAGATGAGTGCCACCCAGACAAGCATAGATACACTTTTAAAGGCAGCTCAGTGTCACATGATTTTGCTTCTATTAAATGCCGCACTATGTACCACTCAAGGAAATGCAACTCGCGCAGCTTGCACAATATTTGAAATCCTTAGTATAAACATGGTGCCTTCATTTTGGAATTTCTGGAATATAGCTGTGGGAAGGTAAGAGACTTGTGGACAGGGGGAATAATATGGGGCCAAGTGGGATAAGCCACATCATCAGTCGATGATATCAAAACCGTGCGCACGAGATGTAATACTGCCTCCTCACTATTGTGTCACTTGCACACACTTGTTCCAAGATAGGAAGTGGGCTGTAATGGAAGCCAAATTGCAAAATTACGAGATGTCAACAGCTTCCTTGCAATCATTGAAGTTTGTCAATGCGGAGAAACACATTTCTTTCGTGTGTACCCCTATGACTCCAGTGAGACAACACGAATCAATATACAATGATTTCGGTAGTCTTGAAAACATTTTGTACAAACCAACACACAGATTTGGTGGCCTTAATGTAAATTATTCCACGGTGGTGTTCGGTGTGTGTCATTGTGCTACAAGTGAAGATAAATTCACGGTGGTTGAAGTCTCTGCCTCATTATAAAAATACAAGGGAAGACGGCATAGTGGAAGCCATCTTTCTTTATCATGACCATCAGCCATGGTCAATGCATTGCTGTATTGAATTGTGAAATTTCACATGACCAACTTTGAGAAAAATTCTGGGGAGCGTGTAATTGGCATTTAAATGTAGATTTTTACACAAATGTAGTTTAAAAAGTGTAATTAATTATACCAGTAGGATCCACCTGGTTCCACCAGCCCACAGGGGATTATTGTGTCCGTCCGTCGTGCATCAAAAAATGGGAGGGGTGGGGCTGGGTGGAGAGGGGAGGGTGGGGAGGGGCTGGGTGGGGAGGGTGGAGAGGGGCTGGGTGGGGAGGGGCTAGGTGGGGCTGGGTGGGGAGGGGCTGGTCACCCCGTGGTGCCCTTATAAAACTCAACGCTTAACCTACTCACGCCGGCTTGTGCCCGTCCTCACAGTCGGCCATATTTGCGGAATACACCACGCCGTCGTTGACCCTGGCCATTGACCGAGCAACCCAACGTTCCTACCAGCTCCCTCCGCAGGAATGTGTTTAATAGGTGCAATCAAATATATGAATTTTAAACAATCATAAATTATATTATCGTAAAAATATTGAAAGTAGCTATTTATCGTTCCGTTTAATAATTCTAGTCGAATATTCAGCATCTAAATGACACATTTAAATATTCCAATTGAATACTCCGTAAATGTGTAATACTGTATGCGAATCTGAGTTGCTAAACACAAATTCCGTTTGGTTAGAAAATAAATAACATTCTGAAGGGCTTCTAACTAACAGTACTTTTGTTGTTTACAATGACTAAGCTTCAGCACAGTATTAATATGAAGAGACAACACGCCTCCTTAGGGGCCATCCATTTAGTACGTACGCATAAATCTGTCAAAACTTGACCCCTCCCTGTGCAAACGCGTACTTTTTACACCCCCCCCCCCACGTGCGTACGTACGCTTGACGCACCTCCCCCCCCCTCGAATCCTATAGAACGGCCGATATTTAATCCACGCAGAAACGATCAAGGATTAATAATATAAACGTGAATCTTGATTTGAAGCTTTCGTGACTGCAGGATTCATACTCTTTGGTTCTTTCGGTAAAGTCACGTCGGTAGAAAAATAAATAATAGATCACGACGTTTTGATCGCAACAACAAGCAACCGTCTTCAGGTGAAAAAGAGAAACATGCCGCTGTGACGGAAACATGCCACTGTGACGGGGCAGTAATGCTTTCATTTTGAATATGAACGTGTTTAAGAAAACAATCCACCGCCGGACTATCTAACTCATTTGAAGGCCAATGTATACAAATTATTATCGAGGCTTCACTCCCCCCCCCGTTTCCTATGCGTACATTGTCAGTAGACCCCCCCCCCCCCATACGCAAGCGTACGCATTTGGGTTAACCCCCCTTCCCCTCCATGCGTACGTACTAAATGGATAGCCCCTTACCATAATTGTCTCTGTGCATAATCAAAATATTTAACACATCTCATAGGCCACTGGGCCTTCTGGTCGTACACGTTTAAAGACAAAGACCCCCCGTATAGCCTTAACAGACTGTTGGGGCGAGTGCTGTTAGCGAGCACCTATGAAGGTTGGAAGGGCACACAAGGGGGTGGTTGGCCAGCACCACCCCCGGCCGCCTTTATCTCCCCAGTACCGATAATTACACATCGCACCAGGTACTCATTTTTAGGCTGAGTCGACCTAGGGGTGAGGCCCAGGACCGGTTCAGATAATCGTCACCGGTGTTGGCCGTGAGCGGGAATCAAACTCAGGTCCCCGGGTTCGTAGCGCAGCACTGGCTTAACACGGGTGAACTCTCAGACCAGCTTCGACGTTCCAGTGTCTCATCAGCAAGAGTCAGTCCGAACATCGGAAGCGATCCAGAGTGGACCGTATTAAACCAATGCTGCTGACAGAACTCAATTCTCGCAAAGCCGTGTGCTCCCAGAGGATGTGTTGCGATTAAATACGCTGTGTATTGTAGTCTATCTCTTAATTCGTCACCTTATTAACTGGCGTAGCCAAATATGATCGTGCTCGGGATGATCTCTTCAGAATAAAACTACTTAATAATAATAATAACATACTTGTCAACGCATACGGTTTATCCTGTATTCTTGTACAGGGAAATTGAGTTTCCAGGTCCATCCGGCGTACAGCCGTTTCAATACGGGCAATTTTTTTTTAATGTCTATTTGTTTGTGGTTCTCCCTTGTGGTGGGACTGTGGAGGATGAACATTGAGATGTATAATGGCACGGGGTAACCAATAAGGTCTTAATTGGTCTGTAATAAGTTAAGCACTGATAAGGGGTTGTCAGGTATGTAATAATGAAAAACGCGAACCGCCACAAAGCACGGCTCACTCCGATTCCCACCATAGCTCCCTCATCACGACTCTGCTCCTTTTAACATGACGACAAATTTAAGTTGTCTACATGATTTTATTTGCATAGACAATCGTGAGAAAGATGCACGCATGCTGCGTTGTCTGTTCATATATCACGACGACCCCTATGCGTGGTTTTTGTTGTTTTCCACCAAAAGTGGAGATGGAGCGCTGGATTTATCTCGCGTGCACTGCGCTCGGTGAATACCTCCACCACAGACTCCAGAATGTTAGACTGCAGCCTGATGATGATGAGGAAATGCAATGTGCATTGTTTTAATTCCAACTTGAGATTGAACAGTGTCCAGCTGCAGTCGGGCTATGGCTTGTCAGAAATGATTTTTTTCCGCTCCCGTCCGAGTGCGCGTCAACGTTTCCCCACCACACCTGGACCGTTCCAGCTGAGCCTAAGCGCATGGAGGTAGAGTGGTGTCAAAGCGAGCATCGACGAATACATACACAAGTTTCGCTTGCCATCAGCACGTTCCTTTAAACGAAATTAGGCAGTGTTGCATTCATTCATTACGTAAATTCGCACACCTTTTACACATGTTCCCGGAAATGTCATCGGCCAGAGTTGTTATTAATATGTATTTAACGGATGTGTGTGTGTTTTTTTCATCCCTCCGACCGACGTTCCTTTTTGCAGATCCCAGAGAGGGACGGACGGACGCACCGCGTGCTGTGAGCCCCCAGGTGGCGCTGCAACGCCGTGGCCGTTGAGTGTCGCGGGCCTTTCTTTGGCGTTACAACGCAACGTTGTTCCGCAACGCGCAATGCGGTCGCACTGTGTGCCATGGTGTAACGTCCACAATGTTGCGCCTCCCACTAGCACGGTTTGGGGACGTGCGGTGCGAAAAAAGTTCAACATACATACACGTGTGCCACATTACCTCTCAAACAATCCATGGTGTAATGTCCACGTGTGCTTCATTTTCTACCACACAATACATGGTATAATGTCCACGCGTGCTACATTTCCTACTGCACACAATACAGTACATATTGTAAAGCTAATATGTACTGTTCTTTAAAAATACTAGCTTTACCGAGTTCTAGTAAGTAACATATGTGTGTCTACGAAAAAAATATGCGTATATCATCTTCCATGAAACTTGGACATTGATAAAATGGATCAAACACTGAGAAAGTGTTGGAAGGAGCATGGGGAGGTGCATGCTGAGAATGCCTCTTGTAGACAAGACGTGGGACGCATGGATGTCATATGCAAGTTAGAGAGAGACACCGTGTTAACGATAAGAAATTAAGTGGGATTAGGCAGGATATGTCGCTACAGAGGATGAAGGCTGGTGATTGAAACCAATGACGGAGTGGCCAGCCAATAGTGGGTATGCCTGACATTACGTTCATCTTGCAGATGGAGAGATGGAATCGGCTACTGCGTGGAAGAGCTAGATGGATTATTGCATCCCATGACTGACAATTTGTGTCGGCTTGGAGAGACCATTATGTAGAAATGGATGGACCATGGCTGTTCATGATGATGGAAGCAAATCTTGTTGTAACAGAGATGAATCTGCGTTTCATGGATACGTTTCATACTTGACATTGACACTTAAGATCATCTAATTATCCTAATACAGTACAATTTACTTCATTCCTCTTGTCGCCCCATTTGCCCCCAATTATGCAAAAGCATCAGTAGGAATTATATGACTTGACAGTATACCCACAAGCTCTTTGGCAGAACACTTGCCTTGCATCAAAGGAATCCTGTAATTCGATCGAGAAGGAACATTTCAAACATTGATCACAACATTACTGATGGATTAACAGCGAGGAAGGGCAGGCTCTTTGAAAAAAGCACGCCTGGCGATTCCTCGAATTGTGATCCCACTCTTTTGTTATTTCATGTCTGTTCCGAGCGTTTTGATGGTTAGGTAATGATCTCGCTCTGTGTTTAACATTCCCGCTGGGCAGCGCCGGCTCTGTGTCTGAACACCGGCGTTTCAGCCTGTGTGTGGTCACGATGGGTTGAGCCCTAATCTCCTCGGTGCTTCTTCGTGGCTATTTAAATTCCTGTACCTGACGTGCTGACACGACGATCAGCTTGCAGTGAAGCTTTTGCTACGCACTCACGGCACTTGCCTTCAATTTTATCTCTTGAGTGCATGGTTCATTATTTTTTTTCTGTATAACATAATCGGGCTTGAAGTGCTCAAGATAATTGTACTTCATTAAAGAGTCTGCAAACAAAAAGATAGCACATTTAGTGTGGCCTTGTTTTGTATTATTACAAAGATACAATAGAGATATGGCAAGCAACTGCCATAAAAACAACACGCAGCACATGCACTCGAGTATTTTCCAGGAAATTCACGCCATGTGCTGCTGCCCTGGGTTATAACGATTGAAAGGAATCCTCTGCGGATTCATACACACATTCAGAATTGGTCACTGCTTTAGAACAGCTTTCCAAAAACATTATTTATCACTCGTTGTGTTTGTGGCCGCATTTTTGAGGTGTCTTAAGGAGCTGTGTATTTCTTGCCAATGAATACAACCTTGAAAGTTGTTGAGCAGAAGAAATAAAAAACGTTGACAGGTGAAGCATTTTATGACTTCAGATAACAGCGTAGAATAGTGTAGTTGGGATTCCTTTCTTTATATAAAAAAACCTCTAGGTCAGCGGTGGCTAATAGCAGCTTGCAAATGAGTTAATAGTGCTTGACACACACAAGTGTATTGCACTGCACTTACATGAACTGCACGGTGCTTTGTAGCTATTACTGCATTGTTACATTGAACGACTGAACATTTTAAGAATAGCCCGCTGACATGAATTTTTTCTTACTTTGTTTTAATGCTTGGTCTGAATCATATGGTTGTAATATTTAAATTAAAATATGTACATGCACTTAATTTGTGCACGTACAGTTGGTGTAAAAATGTGCACTGTAAAATAAATACATATTAATGCTCTATAACAAAAAAAATAGCAAAGTTCCAAGATTTATTTAAATAAGTTGGTTATGACTTGAACGAGGCATGTATTCTGCTTTGCTGGTATTTTATGTATTGATTTAGCTACAAGTGTAACAACCCTCCTTTGTTCAATTTGTTCGTCTATTTAAGCGACTAAACTTTTCCAGTTCCTAGTAGGGGCAAATACGTAAATGTCCACCAAGTAATATCCTGCAAAAATGCTGCCTCCCCTTAAAATGAATACTGCATTGCCGCTGTGTGTCAGTGCGCATGTGCGTTTTACATGATATAAACATGAAGACTGCATTGGAATCATCATTTTAATATTTCTGAAATAGTGAACGCAATTTGCAGCCAGTTATATTGTGTGAAGTGGACCCAAACTCTGATGTGCAGATACATGGTTATTGTTAAAACGGAGGCTGACTTCCAAAATGGGATTGAAAACACTCATGGAAACCAGACGGAACGTTGAGATGGAAGATCTAATACATGCGCAAAAAATATGCGCTGGCAGATAATTCCGTTGGTTTGCGCTACAACAACATGCATTGTGTGATATGCACAGATTGTTTATAGCTTTGTGGCCGCCTATCACTGCGAGTAGAAATTTAACCAGTTTGAAGTAAGTAATAAATATACATGTGTTTTTGGAAGGTCTGAAGGAGCGCAGGATTATTTCCGCTGTGCATATATTTTCCAATTGATATGTTTGCCAGAATATGTTTAAATAATATAAACGCGCTTATTAATAGAGTCGTGTTTAATCGTGTGACGTACTGTTATAATCTATTCCTTACTGGGAAGAGTAGAATCTTGCCTCAGTGTAAGGAACGTACTTTACAAGTCAAATTGAATAACTTCTTTTTTCGTATGGCTCATGTAGATGCAGAGCAACAACTACAATTTCACATTCATGTGCTCTATTTATTTCACATTCAGATACTCTATTTAAAGTCGGGTAACAAACTATGTATTTAATACGTTTTCATTCCTTAATATGGACAGTTGAACCTACGTTTGTCAACTTTCAGAAATGTATGTGGGAGTATAAATTTCTACACGTAGATTTGCAAGAACATACATATATATTATCCTTGTCTATTCATTTACTCCAAACCAGACGTTGAGTGTAAAGATGGGTGGGGTGAAAAAAAGCGTTTTTAGAGCAGATTTCTCAGGTGGTTGTAGAATGCTGTCTGTGGTGCTCAGGCCGTGCACTGAGCGGTGCCACTGGCGCCACTTTTATGAACCCGGTCTTGACCCTCCGTCACCGCGGGTCGGTTGGGGGAATTTAGGGGAACAGCCCTCGCAAGACCCTCGTTCGCTCTGCCGTGATGTGAGTTACGCACAGCGCCGTGCAGTCATACAGCGCCGAACATCTGCGGCGAGGCAGCCCGGGGGCCGACGGGGGCTGCTTGATGCTAAATACCACGGAGCTAGTTAAATATATATTTTATATATACTTAAATCTCTCCACCTTTGGAAGGGCCCCTGGTCTGCTTTCAAACTTCTCAGGCTGGTCATGTTGCCTGTGGAATTTTCTAAGCACTAATCTTGTATAAGCAGATACAAGGCTGAGCTGTGGTTTATGTACAACGCCGAGAAAATAGTTAACGTAATAAATGTTTGCCATTTATCCGAGGCTTATGCTGAATTTCGAGATGTTTTTTTTTAGATTGCTTTATTTAATGTTTCCTGTATTTTTAATTCTCATTTTAGCTGCCCGTGCTTAAAAGTGACAAAGTGGCATAGACAGCGTGCTTTGTAAGCGTTAATGATTAGCAGTTTCTTTACTTTCATCTATTACTTTCATTACAGCAGATAATGAGAGGATATGTAATTTATCAGGAAATGAAAAGCAAAAAAAGAATCTTGAACCTATGGCCAATCAACTTCTGTTTGAAATCCCAGGATTGAAATCTATATTAATATTCCTTGTACACTAACAAGGTACACAGAGTTTAAAGTTACTGGTAAATTGCACTGAAATAAAATACTACACCTTAAATAGCTCTGCCAAGGGGACAAAATTTGATACTTGACGACTTACAGGCCGATGTTGGTCAATGGGTTGGTTAAAAACTAAAGCATCAGTGTTAAACATGAATGGAATTTTTTTTAAACAAGAATGAAAGTTTCAATATTTGCATTGATGGCTCGCGTAAATAATGTTAACTTCACCCAAATCGACATCAATGCTCCTTTTACAGAATCGTCAACAAAACAGCATACGTTGCTCTTGTTTGGCACACAAACCCGATGAGAAGGAAATCTTTTTTTAAAGGTTGCTCATATTGCCAAATGAACTCAGTGGGTCTTCTCTGCCTGTGGACACGCGGGCTGGAATTTTGAAGATGATCTTGCATGTTACTGACTCATGGACGTGCGCCCATGGTAATGACGACTTGCTCAAGGCGGACTCATTACGTTATTTTACTGTGTTGACACACGTTATTGATGTATGACAAATACAACCTTTCCAGTTTCCTGCAATGTTAAAGGAGGCTGTTATATATATACAAACATATATCTCCAAAAAGCAGCAGCAACATCTGGTGATGTAAAACCTTTAAGATACTTTGGGGTGCCTAAGTGACGATGGGTACCCAAATTTGGCATCACATTACAAAAGAGTCGACCATGGTGAAGTTTGGTGAGATCCTGTGTTCAAATTTAGGCAGCCAGCTTCTCAAGTGGAGTGAGTTTGTGGTCTTAGCCGCGTCTCTGATGACTGCACGTAATCATCATATTGGATGTCGCTTATCACTTAGTTGAACATAACACGACTCTGAGGATTAAACATTGGTTTGATTGACATTTGATATTCACTTTCAGCAGGACATATGAAATAGTGTACAACTCAGTGTGGATGAGGCATAATTAATGAATATAAGAAGTAGTTATGCGTTGTCATAAATTTGTTTATCTTTGACAAGGTGGTACACTGCTAGTTGTGAGACTTACAACTGGGAAATTTGTGCCATGATATGAGCAGAATAAAACACAACACGAATAAAAGTACCGTCCACAATTGTATGACCATTTATGACCATGTGAAAACAAAATCATAAATTTGTCATTATTTGGAACATCAAGTTGTGAGTTTCATTAATTTGCTGACATAATTTCTTGCAACAAGTGGTGGAACAATAACTCCTCTGCAATATTTCTGTTTTAGTTGTATTTTTGATACGTGAGTGGAAGTAACATTTTGCTCGTATTTCTTTGGGAATAATTTGTTTTGGTCAACGATTCTCGTATTTGACTCATGACAATATGCGTGGGCTAGTATAAATTAATTTCTGGAATTTGATCTCATTGGTTTAAGATATATCCTTATTTCCTGATACTGTTATTTTAAGAACATGCATTCACATGCGGAAGTGGTCAATTCCAAATGTGTTTATTAATTTACATCATATATTTAGTTCTCTAATGTCTCTCGGTATCATGCTCAAACAATCCTGAACTACTGTAGATAAATAATAATTATGATAATTTACAGCCCTTAGTCAATCCATTGCTGGATTAAGGACTCCTCAGACCTTTTGGGTGATTTTTTAAAATCATACTTCACCATGCTGGTCAGTACGGGTTGGTGAAGGGGATGAGTCTTGGAGTGTTGAGAGCGTGTCTGTACCTCCTCTGAAACACGTCACTCTTCACATGCAAGTGACTTGCATACAACTTACAGCCTCGAACAGTTTAATAATTGAGGTTCCCATTTAAGAAACTTCGCTGCATCTTTTACTATTTGTGTGGCCAGTCCGGCCTGATCTGCCAGTCGGGGCAAGACTCCCATTCGCCTAACCCTATCTTATGAAAGAAAATGCTGTAATTCTAGCACACGGCCCTGTAAGCTCCTGTATTTTGCCCCATTTTTGACTGCTCCTAATCTTCCAAGCTCGGTTTAGTCAATCCTCAGTTGATAGGCTGTGTGGCAAATCTGACTGCCTCTAATTAACTTGTTCTCTGTTAAGCCCACAAGCCTGGGCTCTGATTACATGAACTGCAGTTTATATCATGAGCTGCAGTGCTTATTATCTTACCTAAAATAGGCTTTGTTTGCTTTTCTTTAGCATAATATTCTTGTCTTAAGATCTGTTTTGATAGCACACTCTACGATGTCCAAAAATGACTGTAAATGTTGTTCTTAGTTATGGGTCCCATATGGTGGAGAATTCCAAAAGGAAGACATAGAATAACGTAAAATACCGTAATGCTCTGCCAACTGCGAGACAGATCATATAACTGCCTATTTTTATCCTTATGCAACTTATAGTCGACGTAAATCGGAAATTTAAGATTAGTTGTTCAAAATGTATGGATTCAAAAAAAATTAATGCTCATGATGAATTGCCATCATCTTTTCCACCAACCAAGGAAAAACGTTGCAAGTTCTGCAGAATTTAAGTGGAATAGATGTAACATTATTCGCCTCCCCCCTCCCCAGTGAATTTATTAATATATTAATTGTCACAACTCAGGGTAGTCGTTCAATTGGTGAATCAAATCCTCTACGTTCGTTTTGAATCGTTGTGAATGTACCAGCAGGGGTCATGTGAACGCATTGAATAGAACATATGTTTGTATGAATTACTCCTACAAATCTGATTTGATAGATGTATTGTGAGTGTAAGAATCAATATTTACAGGTGAACCAATGCATTGTCACAGTGATACGAAGCAGGATTGGTCTTGGTCAGATCTTGAGCGCTTGACCGTGAAAGAAAATCTGGGCCTATCTGGGCAGTGTCTTTGGGAACACTGAGTGGAAACATTCTCCTGTTTGTAGCCATGAAATATGTTTGATTGACAAACACTCTTTACAAGGCAGAACAATAATATGTCCTCTTAATGTGGCTTTAGAAGCCACTGAAGTAGTTATGTGATGTCATCTTGCACGGGATGGTGCACTGCTGGCTGTGAAAATTTCTCGCAGAACCTTATTTTTATTGTGACATGACATCAATAGAACGATTGGTAAATCATTGGGAGGAGGGAAAAAAACACTTGAACAAAATAAATTAGAAAGCAATTTTTTCCACATAACTCGGGAAGTAGGTACTGCTCTACATCGCACATATATCGGTTGATTGGTAGACATCAGTGGCTCAGATGCATCATGTGCATATGGGGCTGAAACCTTAGAATTTAAATGATCAGGAGATAAGTGCATCATCGTCTGTGCTGAATAAAATGTATTTCTTTCACTCCAGTTCCCTCAGTTCCACTTAGGAAATAATTTAGTGCCAGATCCCCAAACGGACACTGATTTCTGCCTGTGAGTATCAGTGTAATTTATGACTGGAGTTAAGCAAAGTAAAATTCCTGGTCAACATGTCTTAATCCAGCCAATGTGCCTATATCCAGCTTGTTTGTGCTGAATATTGTAGAGGAACAGTTCACGAGGCATATCGTATAAATTTCCTCTTCCAGGTGTGATCAGTACATGTAATTAAAACTGGAGTTATATGCATGTGATTCACAAATAATGTATTGGGCTCACCTGCTGTGGAAACGGAGTGATTGTCTGCGCTTTAACCACCCCCATCCAATCCCGAAGTCCATGTTTCCACAACGTGCATTGCTCCCTTAAACCCTCGATAACACCATATAGCAAATGCACCAGGCAGCGTGTGCTCTGCTGCTTGGCAAGATAGATTTGGCATTCGCTGGCAGGGAACATCAGCACATGGATTGTCTAATGTTATGGATGGTGAATACGGCATGGTATAAATAATGCATATGTGTGTGCACAGCAATTATGGTGAGTGGTGGCCTGGTGGTCAATGTCACAGTCCAATAAACTGAGTTATTCCCTGGTCATGTACTCAATAGTGACAAGTGGCATCTGAACTTGTTCTGGCCCGAGCCTAAGTTGATTCAGCCTTGATTATGCTTACTTGGTGTGGTATGTGAACATCATTATTAGGGAGACGAAAGCCATTGTGCTCTCCGTCACTTATACTTGAATTTGCTTCGATTTCTATCACACCTCATAGTGTTGTGTTTGCCTTATGAGGTGCTCGCTAGCTTTATTTCCCCCACCATTGTAAAATTATAAACTAATGTTTTTTTATCAGCTGCATTTGAGATCGATACTCTGAGGTCAGACGTATTTCCCGTTTGCTAATTGTAACGGCTCATTACCAAGGCCAACAGTTTTAAACTTGGCTCATAAATCTACCTAAGGCCTTCCACTTGTGATACTTTAATACCTTCCCACTATATCCTTTCCATTTTGAGGTTTTTGTTGCAATTAAAACATGTTTTGCTTGCCTGGTTGACATGGACCCAGAGTCGATGACACAAGTAGATTTTTCTGTTAGAGTAAGCTCATTACTGAAAAGCATGAAGGAAATTAGTGCAGTCATTTTTCTCTGTAAGGTGCAAGTTCAGAAAAACAAATCGGAAGCGACCGACAGGTTGCTACATACGAATTCAAGCGTGAGAGGCCATGGATGATTTTTGTGTTAGCAGATAGGAAGTTTCCACCAATATTTGGCAGAGAAATGGCCAAATTACTGTTCTTTTCCACAATTCGGCTTATTTTTCCATCGAGTAAAAGCCAAACTATCTCCATGCTCAAATGAGCATAGGACATGGCTCATTTACATTACCTTCCAACAATTCCGTACTCTGTTGACCACGGATGGGCTGATTTTATACTCAACCAGGATTTGAATTCACAAGAATTCAGTTCATGAATAGAACAGTGCTCTGCTACAATGCTACCCAGCTGTATTATATGCAGGGCTTAAAATCATCCAGAGTTGTCTGGGGCAGAGCTCCAGAAAATATTTCCCTGCACCCCTGCCGCTAGGGACGGAGTGGGGGGGGTGTGGGCTTGGTTGGTGGGGAGGGAATCCCTTGAAAGTATTCCAGGAGAAATGAATCTCTGATGACACATAAAACACCTAGATAGACTGCCACACCACTGCCGTGCGCCTCTTACCTCATGCGTCGGCAATGTGTATGTATTCTAGATTTGAAGCTTTTGTGACTGCAAGGATCCATACTCTTAGTTGTTTCGGTAAAGTCACGTAGGTAAAAAATGAAATTAAAATTAATAAAAATAAACGTCGTGATTTTATTGTTTTATTTTTATTAATTTTAATTTCATTTTTTACCTACGTGACTTTACCGAAAGAACTAAGAGTAATGTGTATGTATATTTAACTTGTTCTGCACCGAACGTAACCAACCGTGCTAATCGGAGGTGCGGGGAAGGACAACAAACTGAACACAATCGCTCCAGAGGCTTCCTAATATCGGAAAGAAAAGCGTTCCAGAAGGCGGCAGAAGCGCATCTGAATGTACACGATGCGGTAACCGTCTTTGTTCGATGGGTAGCCGAAAGCCGCTGTGAGGATGACCGGTGTTTGCGTGATGTTTTATGCTCCTTAACGAGACCCTGCAAGGTATTGTGGTTCATTTGTGTCAAGCACTTTGTGTGTGATGAGTGCGACCTTATAAACGTATTCGTTCGGCAACCGGAAGCCAATGCACTGGACGGACACGGTCGGATCTTGCAGTACACCGTCACGACGAGTGCCAGAGAAATTTGAACACGTCGCAGCTTGGTAATGTTTTTGTTTGTTTGTTTTGCCAGACGTCCCGTCGAGTAGCGAGTTGCAATAATCGAGTCTCTCGTCGATTCCGTGCTACACACACACATACGAGAGTGCGTGCGTGTCGGGTGCGCATGTCCCCCGTCCCAACAGGGGGCCCGCTGCGTGTACCCAGCCCACGCCGCTTCGGTTGTGACAGCTGTCGCTCGCGCCCACGGTGGATCGAGGGAGCGAGGGAGCCGGGGCGGCGGCGGCGTCGGCGTGAAATGAGGAAGACCCCTTTCTTCACACGCATGGCTGCGCACCGCTCAGCCCGCTGAGAGCGCGGGCAGTGCCGCATTATGCGCGGAATGCGTTAATGCGCACGGCCACTTTAGTGACTAAACATCTGAATTCTGGAATGGCGTCTTTCCAAAGTCTAACCGCGGATGGAGTTGGGGATGCCATGCGTGTTGGTGGTGGGGGGGGGCTCTTCAACAAAGTAAAATGTTTATAATGTTCAGTTTCATCATTATTATCATCATCATCATCACAAGAACTTAAACTCACAACACGACACGAATAGATTGCATTAGCCGCGTACACGAGTTCTGTGAATGGCTCCGTCGTGCCGACGGGTAGGTTTGCCGGTGCTCGGCGGCTTTGCCGACGTAACGCGAGCGACGCTTGCGCCGTCTGATTCCGTTACTTATGGCAGCCGTTTGTCAGCGCTGGCGCCAGGTTTCTTGTTATTCCACCTGGGAAAGAGCTTCGGTTTGTTTGTCTGATCCACGAAAAACAGCTTCCACCCCTAACACCCCCAACCCCAGCCCTGTCCTGCTTCCAGCACCCATTCTCCCGCTCTGCTATGTGTCTGTCAGTGCGTCGCTGTTGTCTTTCTGGGTGTTTGTACTATTTATCTGGACTCTCTGTGTATTTCCAGAATGGAGGATAATGTTCACACATCTTAATGCATTTACGTAAGTCCATCTTTTGGTTTCACGATGTTACGACCTATAAAACTCTTGAAATCCGTTTTTTTTACATTTGTATTTTTACTGGCACTGTGCACCTATTCTACTCTTAGGTTTTTTCGGTAAAGTCACGTTGGTAAAAATAAAAATAAATAATACAAATAATTGTAATATTTTATTTCTATAAATTTTTCAATTACTTTCATTATTTATTTTTATTTTTACCTACGTGACTTTACCGAAAAAACCTAAGAGTATGAATCCTTGCAGTCACGAAAGCTTCAAATCTAGAACGAATGATCACCTATTGCTTTGTCTCGCTGAGCTTTCAGGTTTACACTGGGAGCCTTGGGCACATCTCACTTTAGCCAAACAGGTCCTTCTGAGACACTGGCTGTCTGGTTCCTGCTATTCTTCTCTACTGTGTTGTCTTATTTGATCCGAGAGGTCTCCAAGTATTGGCACTCAGAGTAGACTACAGTTGGTGTGAGTGGTTAGGCACGACGCATGCGTTTTTAGCAGCCGCGGTGTGTTTTTAGCCAATCTCGGCTCTGATGTTTCATTGTTTATCAGAGTGTGGTGTAGTCAGACGCTTTCCACATCATATTTTATCTCATGTGGCACCTTGTGGCTATTTATGGCCAAAGCATTGGGCATTGTCTTTTCTCGCTGATGTGGCTAATGCAGCATATGTTTGGAATTCATCATCGCTTCTATCTTCAGTGTATATTCATTCATATGCACTTCAGAGACTTTGGTGAAGGTTGAAAATGATGGAAAGTGCACATTGTGTTTGTGTTAAGTAACGTTTTAAACTTACATCCTAAAAGGGAATGCCTCTTGTATATATCTGCGCATTACAATCTGCCCGCTCATTAGTGCTTGTGCGTGCCTGAGCGAATATTTGTGTGTTCACAGAGATTTATGTCTGCATGCAGAGAGAGGGGTGTGTCCGTGTGTATGTATGTACGTCTTTTGTGCACATGTCCAAGTGTGTGCAATTATAAAGTAGTTCTGGGCCTATCCATAAGTCGACTCTGCCTTAAATTAGTGCTTGGTGCAGTGCGTAAACAGCAGCACTGGGAGACAAAAGTGGTCAGGCATGGTGTTTGCCACACCACCCCTTTATGTGCTGTTGTAGCGTTATTAGGTACTCTCTTACAACAATTACCTATACATGCTGTCTGTTAAAGGCTACATCAGGGATCTTTGTCTTTGTAAGTCTCTATATATGCATGTGCAAGGTGGTAAGCACTTCCCACAGAGAAACCTGGTGTCTAGCTCTACGATGCGTTTTCGGGCTGTACCACGCGTTGTTCAGCACGACGACCGATGTCTCGTTCCAAGTGGAGTGAAATGTCAGACACCGTGCCGAATGACACACAGTGCGACCCAAAAGCACACCGGAGAGCTGTATTGCGCCTACCACTAAAACCTAGGCAGAGGCAACCCTGGTGTGTCTCCCATTACAAGCTGTTGCTGGCAAAAGCAGTCTCAGGCCAGGCTGCCCTCGGGTGCACATTCCTCCCCTGATTCGTCCCCACGGTTCTGGGAGTTGCCTGACAGTGCTGCCACTCACCTGACCTATAACCCTTGAATATTTGTCCAAACGCCACGGCCACAGTAGGCATAGCCTATACAAAAATGAACGGCCCTTTTGTCAATCCACTGCTGGGTGATGGCCTCCTCATTCCGTGCCAGTCGTGGGGGGTTGTTTGACCATGCTTCACCACGCTGGTCAGTTGTGGGTTAGTGAAGGCGGGTGGTCAGGCGTGGTTCAGATACAGCTTTCAACACGGAAGTTAACCATGGCAGGGAATTGAGCTCGCGTCACAGGGTTCGTTGCGTAAAACACGAAGCACTCTGCCACCATTGTCAAAAATCAGACCGATGAATATATATTAATGGGCTGTCACCTGCTTAAATACAGAAAATCTAGATTAATAAAAAACGCAATGTTATAGTGAATAGCAACATAGAATAATGCCTGAAGATTACAATGTTTAATCCTTGCACATTACCCGCTATGGGATATTGATCAGAAACATGGACATCGACACAGATAATATAACTTAAAGATGAAAAGTGTGCAAAGAAGCATAAAGATAAGATATACATGCTAGGAATTACAGATACAGAATAGGAACACGAACATTTAAAAACAAATTGAAAATTAGAGACGTAATTAATGAACATAAAAAAAGTAAGTGGGCTTGAGCAGGACACATTTTTAAAAAGAATGATGGCTGATGGTCAAGATGAAGAGCCAAGAGAGGGAACGTGCCGACGAGGATGGCCAACATAGTGGTGATTGAGCGATGAGATTAGTTCCTGTGCAGGATGGATTGTGGTATTTACAAAACCACGAGGAATGGCTACAACATGGGGAGAGATTAATTCCGCAGTGGTGTGTTGATCATGCTGTTCATGACAAGGATGAACTGTAACACTCATTTGAGTTGTTTTTATGTTGTGTCGTTTCACTTTGGCTTCATCATCATCTGTGCCCGACATAAAACTGTCCAGACTCGAGTTTTGCCAGTTACCATCTAAGTGCCAGAAGCAGTGCCGCTTCATTTATGCCATCATCGAGGTCGGGGCTCGTGATTAGCAGTAAAAAACACTTGGAATACCGCTGGCGGCTTCTCTTGAGCTAACGTGATAGCTACGCACATTTTAAGATAGTGCCGTCTGGTAAATTTGCATATGAAATTCATTTCACTGGTTACGCTTTACCAGAATTCTGAGATGAAAGATTTCTTTCTGAAGTCAATGTTTTCATCAATTTTGTTTTTAGGGGATTTTTTTTCTTTCGCTCATTACCACCGCACTAGAACACGTAATCACAGATGCACGCGCACACACACGCAGATTCCTGTGGGAGAGTGGAAACTAAAGGCTGAGATCTGAAGCCAGAATTCCATTAGGAACTCAGCAGGGGGGTGTTAAAGCCGCAAAGTCTGAAAGCATTCACTGAGCTTCAAGCAAACTTTGATAGGCATAAGTGCAAATATGTGCGTGTACGAAAAAATGAGAGCTGATGCGTAAACTCAATTACACATACTCTTGGTCTTTTATCTTGCTCCATTGCTAATTTTCCAATTTGTATGGCTCGTAAAAATGTATCTACAATGCCGTATAGATGTAACCTAATGTTAATTTCCACAGATACAGTGATATATATTTGAAAGGATAGTGAGGATTGCAAAACGGTCAATGCAAAAATACACGTTTGTTCATATTCATGTGTGCATGCCCGTGTGTGAAAAGTGTGGGGAGCGGTAGTGTAGCGAGAGCACAAAGCGCTACAAACCCGGCGTCCCGAGTTTGATTCCAAGACCAGTGACGATCATAAGAACCGGTCCTGGGCCTTCGCTAGATAGACTCAGCCTCAAAAGAGTACGTGGTGCAGTGTGTAAACATCGCCACTAGGGAGACAAAGGCAGCCGGGCGTGGTGCTGGCCATCCACTCACTTGTTTGCTGTGCCTCACTTCAAAGGTGCTCGCTAACAGTACTTGTCCCAACAGTCTTTGGAAGCGTGTATGGGTGATCTTTGTCTTTGTTTAATGTATATAAATCAAGTGTACATGCCATTGTAAATGCTGCTTTGCGTTTGAAAATTATTTAAAAGGCAGAAGAAAGTGTTCTACTTGCTACACAATTAACAGAATGGCGTCACTTAGAGTCATGGGGTGTGAAAGTCAAGAGATTAGGAAGATTATGCGTAGCTATTATATGTGCAGGCAGTGCAACTGCACCCGAGTCCAAAGGCCAGAGGGGCCATGTCATCGGGCTATGGAGAGGAGGGAGGTGGGGGATGAAAATTTGATAGGGGGCACCCCTTGCAATGCACCGAGGTCCATGCCAACCGATCTATACCACTGGTACGATCGTCTCAGGCATTAACACAAGGAGTGTAGTATTCAGTCTCGTTACAAATACGGTGAGTCAGCTTGGATATATTTGTTATAACAATGCTATGTTTCATGGTCATGCATGCAGTGTGTTGAACCATAATGCGAAAGAAGTTCAACAAAACATATACGTAATAGCTAATGGGGCACTATCACAGAGAACATTCCGGTTCATAGAGTAAATTGATTTATGTCGTGCATTTGCACGTAATAATGTAAGCTGTCTTATTCCATAAGCCTGTTGGGTTTCTCGGATTATGTTAACCAGGAGCAGTTTTTTGAGCAAGCAAACGGGTTTCAACCTTATGGGTCACATCAGCAGAGTTAGGCTTTTAAAATAAAGACTGTGGTTTACCTGACCTTATTGGCAAGATCACTTCCTTTAAACGATCGAGACTTGTTAGTGCAAAATAATAATGGGTTGATTTGGCGACAAGGCAGGAGGAAAGGCAGCGACTGAGCTTGGCTCTACGTTTTGTGGACGGTATTTAATAAAATTTCGATTTAAAACTTTCGTGACTGCAGGGATTCATCTTCTTGGTTCTTTCGGTAAAGTCACGTAGAAGGGAAATAATAAAATAATAGAAAAAAATGTATGTTAAATTTTTATTATTTTATTATTTCCCTTCTACGTGACTTTACCGAAAGAACCAAGAAGGGGTATTTAATCAGCTCGTGTGCAGGTTCTGCGTGAATTATTACATCGCCAGATCATGAGAGATAGTGGCAGCGTGGGGAGGCCTTCATCCAGTTAGTGGATTGATCCTGGCTGACGATGATGGTGATGGTAATTAGCTGAAGCGCAATTTGGATTATCATTACAATCACAGCACAGTTATAAAAGCTGAATATGATACAAAGACATTGTTTTTTGGTTGAATTTCCTTCTGGGAAATTGCACGTGCAGTGTTGGGTTGCATCTGGGTTTTAAGCCATGTGCTGTTGGCTGTTGGTCAGCTGTTGTAGCCAAACTAATATATCGGTCTGCTGCTCACGTTTCCACATGAACAACACAATGTCTGAGTGCCGCCTGTGTGTGAATTTGCAGGTCTGCTTGCAAGTCTCATTTGCATAGTTCTGCGTGAGAATCAACGTTTCTCTATTTATACACAATTGTATGGACACGCAAAGGCTTGTGTTTGTGTACTAGCATGGAGAGCGGTAGTGTTGTGCTGTGCTACAAACCCGGCGACCCGAGTTCGATTCCCACTCACGGGTTCATGGCGCAGCGTGCTAACCTCTACACAGCACAGAGAGACTTATATCCAGACGCATCTTCCCATCTTGTCTGGCTAAAAGTGTCAGTAAAGTATCACTATTCTGTAAAGGCAGTGTCTAATGACCCAACTTGAACATTCCTAAGGCTCGTACTGGGAGGCGCGATGGACAGTTGGGGGTGGGAGGGACGGAAGAGCTGGGAAATCTTCATCCATCACGTTGATGAACGCGAACAAATGTTGGTAAATAAGGAGGGATAGCAAATAGTCGGGGCAGCCTTGTTCAACATCAGCGGGATGACACAGCTGCACAGGTCATGTGATCGATATACATTCGTTGTTTCCCCACGCTGTATATTTGAGTGAAACCACATTACTTTGATATCCCAGCAATGCGACTGCATATTTGGAATGTTGTAGTTATAACATTGTAATATTTGTACTCTCAATTGGGAAATAGGACACAGCAAGTTAATTGTAAAAACCATATCACGAATGGAAATTTGCCGTAGAACAATTCATGGATTGCGTGCATTATCTTGGCTGTCTGACGAAATGTGAACCATTTCTTTACACTTTTCTTTTTGGGTGCTTTATTTTTTTGTAAAATCAACTATTGTTAAATGCTTGGGGTGATCAGAGGTCTTCTGAAGCGATACTAAACCAATGCAATATGTATCATAATCGTGCGTCTACAATTTAAGAAACCTAAATAACATTTGGTAATATACATAGTTTTTTTGTCGCTGTATATTTTATCGTGAAATGTGCATTGTGAAATAATATGAGGTTACACAAGTTATAATGAGGCAGACAGACTGGTGGTTTTCATTGCTTCTTGTACGGACAAACGTGGATGTTTCCACTGACCAGGTGAAATAACACGGCTTTGAGGTCTCATTCTGAGCAACTGGGCATGAGTGTAATGAGGCAAACATTGACATCACAGTCACGGACCATGGTGGGGGTGGAGGGGCATTGTGTGGGGGCGCAGTCATATATGCTGTTTAAACAAACGGTATTATTATTATCATCATCATCATCACGTGTGGGGCTGGTGTTAAAATCATTATAATTACACGAGTATGATTAAAGAACTAGCTCACAATAGTACTATCTCACCAATGTATTCAAAGCATTTGAAAAAACATAACAAAATAAATAGGCAGATAATACGCCTCCTTCCCATGTGTCTCCACCAAAAGAAATACAGATCCCATCAGCCACACGGCGTTATGGAAGTGCATTTTCTCAGCGGCATTGATGTGCTAAAATACTATATTTTTCAATGTCTTTTAGCAGGCGTATTTGGCTGCTTATTTATTTTGTTACTTATACTGTCCACAGCGATGCAAATAATTTCGTGTTGTGTATTATATAGGTTCATGCCTATTAACATCTGGCAGTTCACGAGGATTCGTTTAAGCAAGCATCACTTAGGAATGCTGATGAGGCACTGAACGTCGAAATCGCTTCAGAGTGTATTTGTATTCAACCAATGCTGCTGAAAAAATTCACTCCCAGAAGGCCGTGTGGCCGATAAAAGGTGTAAAAAATAATTTTATTTTATATATGGCGATACAAATGTGGCATATTCCTTGTATCACAGTATTATAATTAATGCCTTTTTAAGTTTATTGTTGTTCCCCTTGCACTGTGCTGTTGTGTTAGTAACAATATTACTTTGTGATTTATGCAAAATTATCCAAAAGTAAGAATAGCAATATGAAGGCACTAAATAAATATAAATATATATTTTTAAAACACAATAAGGCAGATGTACAGTTTGATGCAGCCAACATGCTAATGTGGGTTAATGGCAAGTTTTTATTATGTATACTCTGGATAGAAGTGTATGTTTCTTGCACAAATAAACACCAGATTTTTTAACCAATTGTCGACTCGGCCACTATGCTGGAATGAGTAATTTCCTCTGCTGGGTAATTTTCAGTGCAGACTCAGCAAAGCAATTTGTTAAAACAAAAAGAAAATAAACCTAACGACGAAAAGCAATCCAGATCTCACATGTGAGTTTCCAAACCAAACAAATGTATACAAATGGGAAACTTAATAAATGCACTTCCTCCTCTTGAAAATGATTGTTGGATAAAAGCGTGCACCTATGAAGAGAGTGTAAGTTATAAATATCGCTGCAAAAGGAACAGCAGGGGCTCTGAGAATTAAGGAGTATCTGTCCACATTAAGGGAGAGGGCGGGAGTGGGGGGGGATTCGGTGTTGCAAAATGTCATCGAGCCTTCTCAGCCAGCCCAGTAAACATCCAGGAGCTTGCATCGGTACGTTGAGATGGCATGTCAGGTGGGCAGCACCTTTGTAGGGAGCAGCCTTGAGGCTGTGATTAACGGAAAGGTCACCGAGGCGTCATGCCATGATTAGGATGGGTCAGCAGGCTGAGATAAGGTTTGTTTGGAGTTGGGGCTGTTTGTGAGGTGGAGGGCTCTGATGGTGACCCAGCCCTCCGCGTGGACGATCGATGGGAGAGCCCTTCAAAGGTGCTTCACATGGGTCTATCTGCCGCAGTAATGATCCCAGCCCAGAGCCACTGATTGTAATCTTTCGAAGCATTGCCTCGTCCTATTCTGCAATGTGTTTAAAATATACGTAAGCTTGCTTTAAATTTTTTAAGTACTCAAGACCCATTTCTTAAATTAGAGTCAAAATGTACCCCTGTACGGTGTGCAATGAATGGCCCTCATTTATGTGAGAGGAGAGCTTTTAGATCAGACAAACACAGGTTACTTCCTACAGTGTGGTCATAAAAAAACTCGTCATATTTGCCATTTATTATATAAAAAGATAAGTAATACGCTGACATTCAGGCAATGTCCCTTGCTAAGAGAACAGAGACCAAAGACATTGACTGATAAAGCTCTTTTTATGCTTGTGCACCACCTACAACACAGTCTCAGAATATTTCCTTGTACTAATTATATTGATGTCACAAGTGGTGCAATGGGCCCTTACTTTCTTAAATTCTAAATAAAACTTGCTCTGAGTGCAGACAATGCTGCCTGCTGCTTAAGCTCGTGAATAGGTGCCGCGGTGGCGAGCGATGTTAACTACCTCGCCAGGTATACAGGAGGTCGTGGGTTCAATCGCAACCCTGACAGCTGTATATTTGGAGTTTGCATGTTCTCCCCGTGATCACGTGTATTTTTCTCTGGGTCCTCCGGTTTTTCCCCCCACATTTAGAAACATGCGTTTTGACTATTTGGCTGATATAAATTTCCACGTGATAAGCCACTTAATTGAGCTGTCATTTGTGGCCAGGTCACTTCTGAAAAAGAGCTATATAGCTCAGTGGGCTTTACCTGGTAAAATAAAACATGTTAAGTTCAGTTTATGTGATGGTTAAGCCTCTTATGTATTTTATACCAGCAGCACTCCTGTGTAAGTATTCACAGTTGTGCTTGCGCACGGCTCTCCGATGCGTTTTCGGGTTATACCAAGTTTTGTTTGGCAAGGTGTCTCACGTTTTGCACCACGTACTGGGAGTTACCTCAAGAACTGAACTGAAGCTTCCATGACGTGCAACGAAACGTCGGACTTTATGGCGAACATGCGGTACAGCGCGAAAATACATCAGAGATACAGAACATTTTGTATAAAAACTAAATAAACATTTGCACACATTTTTGTTTGTCTTAAATGCATTAAAAAAAGATTTTGTCTCTAGCAGCCATCTGAAAATGCCTTTACTGTCCAAATAGAATGTTGTGGTTGTCACTCGAGCCAATACTGGCTGTTGCTTCGGCCAGGGTGACAGCCACGAAGACCTAGCCTTGCCAAACAATGGCCAGCATCATGCTCCCCTCTGAGCTCCACTGTCATTTTTCAACATCAGCTTCTTAAAGAGCAAAAAAGGTTTTATTCCTAAAGGATGGTTGTGTTAACAAAAATCATCACAAGTGTTATAAGTTCTTGGAAGTGTATTGAGTAATAAAAAAGAGAAAAATAGGTGCTCGTTCTCTTTTTTGTACATAGAATATAATTCTTGTAATTATTTCGTGTCAGCAAGAGTCCCAATTTCACACGTTTTTATGAATGCTGGAAAAGGGCGAATGTGACAATTAGTTTGTTGTTCTTTAGAGAATAATGCTTAAAATGTTACGTTTCAAGAGTAATGACTGGGAACCTATCACATCCCGATTATTGCAGTTCTTGATTGGGTTTCTTTTTATACAAATCTATAAATAAATAAATATACACATGCAAAGAATAGTTTTATATATCAAAATAGCTATTAAATAGAACAGTACAATTGAACATGTAATAAGTTTGTTTTTTAAATACAGTATAGCCTGAAACTACAATTGAAACTTCAACCGTTGCAGAGGCAAAATAATAAAAAATCATGCTGGAATGTTTTATAAGGTAATGAAATGTTTCCTTTAGAGTCTCATTTTAAATCTCAGTTTTCAGGACGTTGCTTTAATTTTATGGCTAACAGCATGGAACATTTAATTAGATTTTTATTAAAGAAAATATTATCGAATTGGATGCGTTCTTATGACGATGATTTCACTCCTCTTACATTTGTCGGCACTTGTGTGTGGGTGGGTTCGTGGGGAGCTGTAGTGCAACGGTTAGAGTGCTGCGCTGCGAACCCGGCCACCTGAGTTTGATTCCCGCTGACAGCCAACACCAGTGACGATTATCTGAACCGGTCACAGTCCTCCCCTCGGTCGACTCAAATGAATACCTGGTGTGGTGTGTAAATATCACGACTGGGGAGACAAAGGCGGCCGGCCGTGGTGTTGGCCACCCACCCCCTCGTGTGCCGTGCCAGTCTTCGTAGATGTTCACTAACAGTACTTGCTCCAACAGTCTGTTCAGGTTATACGGGGGATCTTTGTAGGTTTGGAGGTACTTGGAGGCCCAGAGCAGAATGCCACATAGGGGATCCATATTCCCCAATGCATTGGCCCTGTGTGAGGCTCTCTTGTGTGAGGCCCGAGGCATCAGGCTTATTTTGCTCCCCACCAACCCGATCTGTGCGTCCCGTATTTGAGCGTTTGCATGTACCTGTGTGCCTCTAAGTAGGTTCGCGTAGTGCATACAAGACACGTATTGCACATTGGATCAGCACGATCAAACTAAAGTAGTTTCCAAATCATACAGCACGATTTTTCACGCGAAAAAATGACAGCCTCAACATCTATCCACAAACAATTCTGAAATATACCTTGTAAACAAGACTTATTGCTAAGCTCGGATCGCGCTGTTTGCGTAAGTTCCAGAATTGTGCACAAAACGGTGAAGAAACATGGCCAAATTTAATTTCCTTTCTTGTTTGAGGACCTTTCAGCTGCAGGGTCCCCGTTGCTGGAGTCAGACCTCATCTAGTAGAACAGGTTCTCCAATTTCGGCCATGGCAGCTAATCCGGCTTGGGCCCAGCGGGGAGCGGTAATCCTCGCTATTCAGGGCCGGGTCCTGCAGAGCAGCAGGCCCGGGGGTGAGGGCGGCGGTGGAGGGGTAGGAGGTGGAGGGGGGCGGCCGCGATGGTGGTTGGTTGAGGGGGGTTGTGGCGGAGACTCGGATGAGCCAGCGAAAGAGGGGGGGGGGGCTTGAGAGACAGCGTCTCCACCATGGGCTCACTCCCAAGCAGCTCCCCCCGGCTGTCACAGAGCCCAGTGCGGCTTGTCTTGCCCAGTGGTGGGGTCGCCGGCGCGCTGGGGGAGGGTCAGCCACCAGCGCTGGACTCGCCGCACAGACTTCCTGAAACACAGTTGGCACCTCCATTGTAGCTTTTGTAAGTTAACCCTGTCGCGTTTGGCCTTGTCTGCATAAAATAAAATGTTTCAGCGCTGTAGGACACCCATTTTTAATGCGATTAATTTCATGAAAATTACTCGAGTAAACCACTTTTTGCGTTACCATAAATTTGTCGGGCTGCATTCTGGTTTATTTAGTTAACATTTAAGTTACAGCATACGCCAGGAATGAACAGCAATTATGGCATGCTCAGGTCGATAAAGCAAGATTGATGTAATTAATTATTGTGATATCTGCCATTAATCAGCAACACATCTGATCTCAGCATTTGGCCGTATAATTCTACAATCTACAAACAATATTGAAAATTGTACACTGAGTTTTTTTACATAATTTTTTATACTTTATTATAAAAATACATTGCTCGCCAAGTGAATGTTTAGCTTTCTGCATGCTGACATGATGTGTGTCAGTGGGTAATCTCAAGTGCCAGTTCTCCTGGAGTTTAACTTGAGAAGCAGGAGACATGTCAGGGCTGCACGGAGGACTCGCTCTCCAAGGCGTGTGAAACGGGATTAGCAGCGGAGGCACCCAGCTCGGCGGAGAGCAGGGCGAGCGCCGCGCTGTTCTTGGGATACGAGCCAGGGGCTCGTTTCATTCATATACATGAGCCTGCCCGTCTGAGGATAATGGAACTAATTAAGTGTTCATCCGCCTCCACCCAGCCTGAAAGGACCCCCCTGGACAATGCAGCGATTATTTCTTCACAGCTGCCGATTAAAACCCGTTGATGGGCTGAAGAAGCCGGCTAATGCACGCATGCTAATTCTGCGGGGAATGTCTTAGTTTCTGTGCCCTCCAATCTGCATACCCCTTTATAATCCTATTACCGGGTAGATGTTTGCTAAAGAGATTGACAGGAGAGAGGGTCCTGGTTCTTTGTGCGCTGCCAAGATCGACTAATGCCAGGCTGTTAGCGGCATGGCGGGAACTCAGCCCGGAGAGAATGCAGTCAACAAGACAATCTCTCAACAAACACAAATGCACAGCGGCAGCTGATAACGACTGCGATATGCATTAATTAAATTGATATTTGTATATGTACATAAGTAACATATGTTATACTCTGAATTGAATTACTGCGCTTGGGGAAAAATGCTTCATACATTTGGCAAGCTTGTATGTTTAGTTTAACATATTTTCTGCATAAAGAGCGTTAATAACATTCTTAGTAAAGTGAAAATATAATACATTCATATTTTTGACATGCTGTGGCTCAAGATATGGGGGAGCAGTGGGTTGCAGTATTTTAGCACATTGCACTCTGAATCCGGTGACCTGAGTTTAATTCCCAACCATGGTGACACCGGTGGTGAGTGATAACCGGTGGTGAGTGATAACTGCACTGATCAGCGTGGTGAAGTATGATAACGAAAGTATAATCTCCACAACTTGCACAGCATTATTAGGTCATCCAGTGGTGGATTGACAAAGGGCCGTAAAATAAAAGGCCAAGATTCATACGTGCAAAAGAGTAATGCACAAGTTTGTTGGAAATGAATTAGAGTATGTACATACATACCGAGCGATACGTACACGCATACCTAGCATACCGAGCAAAACGATAAAATACAGATGTAGATCATTTTATAAAACGAAACTTCATAATGTCTAGCTACATACCAATATTCCCAAAGTAGAATGTTTTTAATCAGTGTGCATTGTGACATGGATTCATAACATGGAGATTTACAAATAAAATTGAACAAAAGCTGAAAATTGCAAATAAGTGTGAAAAGGTGCATACTGGGAATTACATTGCGAGACAGAAAGAGTAGCACAAGTGTAAGATAATTAATTAAAGTTTTAGACATTGATTCCATAATAGGTTGTTAAGAAAAGTAAGTTGACTTGACCAAGGTACTTTGCTAGAAGGATTGATGGCAGGCCAAGAAGGGAATACGCCCACGATGACGTTCGCTCCGAAGATAGAGCGATGAGATCAGCTTGTCTTGCATCATGGGCAACACCTTGGAGAAGCCTTCATCCAGCAGTGGATATATTATGGTTTGTGATTATGGAATACGATATCAGAAATTATATTTTATTCTGATTTTATTTTAAGGACAAACATTTCTTTATTGCATTGCACTGAGTGATGAATATACATGTAAGTATATTAGCATAAGAGCTGAATTGTGTCCTTTTCAATGATATGTAATTGGGCAGATCTGTTTTATCTCGAGCTTGTTCTCTGCTATATGAGGAAGCAGGTATCTGACCTTAATTGCTGTGTCAATTAAACCCGGCTGGTGAAGGGAGCAAGAAACCAAACACAAGACCAGAAAACTGACCCAGGGTCAACAACCTCATCTGATGTTATATTAGTGTTCTACATAGCACGGATGTTTAGCCACATGCAGGTAGACAGCAGATAGAGCACTGTAGTTGGTTGCATGATTAATGCCATGGTAAACATTTTAAGAGATATGGTATATAAGTAAAAAAATATTTGCATGTGGTTATGTCGTAATTTGCACACTATTTTTCAAATTACCTACTGCATACTGCACAGCAATTTTGCAATATGTTTCTTAAGGGCATAAGTTATGGACACATGGATTATATTAGGCAGAGGCAGCTATGTAATATGTTTTAAAAAATGCTTTCAATAAGTTCAAAATACATTTTTAGGATATTTCATAAATATAATACCTTTTTCGCACTCATAAATCTACATTAAAATATACAAAAACATTACCAGCCAATTTATACATCTGCCTAGTATAATCAAAATATATATGCAACATATACTATTACTAGGTTGTTGGGGGGCGCCTATGGCACAGCCTGCAGCATCCCCGAACCACAGCCTGCGGCGACCCCGAACAACCACAGCCTGCGGAGGCCCCCAACAACCACAGTCTGCAGCGTCCCCGAAGAACCACAGCATGTGGCGGCCCCCAACAGACTGGTCAAGTAAATCCTTACGATCCACTCGCACGGCGTGTGGTGGGCCTTCATCCAGCAGTGGATTTAAGCACCAAAAAAACTTGAGTACTAATGTAATGGACAGAGCACGGCTCTCCCTCAGGGCAGCAGCGGTGCAAGCACGGCTCTCCCTCCGGGCAGCAGTGGAGACAGCGCGGCTCTCCCTTAAGCCAGCAGTGGAGAGCACGGGGGTTCCTCAGGGCAGCAGTGGACGGAGCACGGCTCTGGCTCACTCTCACTCAGCCGTCTCCTCTGAGCTGCATGCGATTGTGTGAGTGAGTGTGAGTGAGCTCTGTGCATGAGTGAGCCGTGTGTGAGTGGATCGATCGTCAGCTTCCTCACTCTGACTCACCCGTCTCCTCTGAGCTGCATGTGATTGTGTGTGAGTGAGTGTGAGTGAGCTGTGTGTATGAGTGAGCCGTGTGTGAGTGGATCGACCGTTAGCTTTCCGTGGCTGCGTCTCTGGCGCTTTGGCCATGATGTTGCTGCTTCTCGAAGTGGGCAGCTCGCGGTCACGTGACGCACTTCAATCAATCCGGGGGCGTACATGTTTGGGAGGGCGCACCTCTGGTTGGCTGCTAGCTCGAGGTCACGTGACGCACTTCAACCAATCCGGGGTATTAATCACAGTCACAGAAGGACAGATCTGGGCTATTATATACATGTGTAGGGCTGTTACAGAGAGCCCGTTATGCATGGCAGCCTATGGTAAACAAGCACAGTGGGCGGGGCTACGTCAGTGCACGGGCAGGTGCCCTCTACGACGTCCGCGCTTCGGACGTTACGATCCCCCGGGGCCCCACCCCTCAGGGAGGGGGGTGTATAAAAGGGGAATGTATCGGGAGGCTCGGGAGTGATGTTTAGCTAAAGAAGAGGAGGAGGAAGACGTCTGAGATAGAGCCCTGGACTCCCCCTGGTACGCCGTCCTTATCAGGACCGCGCAGGCTCGAGCCAGTGGCGTGGTACCAGAGCCAGAGCCAGTGCTGGTCTGGACTCTGGGTACCGGGCCCGACTGACCAGTGTCGGGCCAAGATAGCCTCCCCTAGCCCATTAGTGGAGGACTCAGAGGCAGGCTAAGGTTAGCCTAGAGGTGTGTCCTCAGATAGACGGGTGAGGGGGCCGATACCCCCTCAATTGTGTATGTCACAAAGTTGGTATTCAAATAAACAAGTGTGCCTCCAACTCCGGTGTCAACGAGTCGTAAGCGTTACTACATCTGGCGTCAGAAGTGAAACAAAGTACGAACATGGATACACGCCGGACGACTCGAGTCGGAGTACCAGGGGCGGAGGACACCGCTGCAGTTGGAGGGCCCGAGATGGCTGAAGATGCCATCGAGCAGCCGGGGCTGGGTGCATCCACGCCACAGCAGCTGGAGGAAGGGGAGCCGTCGACAGAGGGGCTGAGGCAGGCGCACGCGAAGCTGGCCGAGCTGCTGTACGCCGCAGCCGCCATGCTCGACAACATCACGCGGCTGGGGGCTGCGGGACCGCCACGAGGCGACAGCAGCCAACGACCACAGCGCCTTCCCGCCATTTCAACGGAGCAACATTTTGAAACTCCCGCCATCGCCGCAGCTGCTGTTGAGGTCGTGGCCGCTCTAAGCATCGCGTCCAACGGCGGGAGTACAGTGCCTGCCGCGTCACCACGGGTGCGACCGGCGATGCCATCGCTGCTTCGGGCCGACGCTGAGTCGAGTGAGGGAGACGAGGGAGCGCGATCGTCCTCTGCAGCCGCTGCCTTACATCAGCGACTGCCGCCGCTCAAAGAATTTGTGGGCGAGGAGGGCGACTGGGGCGGCTTCCAGCGGCGCTTCCTCGCTCACCAGGAGATGGCACAGTGGACAGACGCCGAGGCTCTCCGAGCACTGCCAGCACTCCTCGACAGCGACGCCCTCGCCACACTAACATCGGCAACGAAGGAGAGGCGTTCCACGCTGCGGAAGGCGATGCAAGTGCTGTCCGCTGTGTATGGGCCACCATCGGACTGTCGTCAACTTTTTTACGATCGCCAGCGGGGGACGAAGGAGTCGCCCCTGGCGTACCGTACAAGCCTCCTGGCGCTGGCAAAGGAAGCCTTTCCACGAATGGACGACGAGGGGATCGACGCCATGGTGACAGAAAAGATACTTTTGCTGGCGGACGACTTAGACATCGTCATTGTCGCACAGGACGATGCAGAAATGTGCTCCCTCCAAGCGGCCCGTCTCCTCCACGCAAACCTGTCCTCTCAACGACGGAAGGCCAGCAAGGCGGCGAGCGGGCGCGCCGTCGCTGCGGCCACCCTCCCGGCGGAAGAGGTTTGCGCCATCAACCATCGACGGCAGCACGGAGCGGGAGCGCGGGAGGACCGGGCCGGTTCAAGCCGTCTACAACGTCCATCGTCGCCACCAGCGCTTCCACGCTGTTATAACTGCGGCATCCGGGGCCACGTCGCCTCGGGGTGCCGCTCTCCTCGGCAGCGCGGGACGACACCTCAACGGGACGCCGGCCCTCGTCACAAGCTCCACCATCATAATCCGGCGAGTCGCGGCACCCCTCATGTTTGGCCCACGCACACGCCCGTCACACACTCGAACACCGCAGCGAAGGGGGGGCAAATATCGCGTACCATGGCACCAACACGCACCGCTCTGGGTACTCACATTGAACCCAGCCAGTGGTCCGTGTTGGCCCATCGGGTTGTAGCCGCGTCATCGGGGTCGTCGGCCGTTGTGGGTCACATCGATGGGGTCGAGGTGCGCATCCTGGTCGATACAGGGGCATCGGCGACCATTATTTCGGAGTTCATTTATAACATTCTCCCTGCCCAGAGCCGTCCTTTGATGCCTGTTAATGTACCATTCTTTGCTGCTAACGGGGGTTCACTTGGCATCATCGGACAAATTCGAGCCCAGATTTGTGTCGGGGATATTAAATTATCTGGGCCGATTTTTGTTTCCTCCTCGCTGGCGGTTCCGTGCCTGCTGGGGACGGATTTCCTGGCCAAAATGCCGATTAGGATATTAATCGACCAGGGATGCATTGAGCTCCCATCGGGCCGACGCATGGCGTTTCTGCCATCCCCCGCTACGAGCCGGACGGCGTTCGCGACGGTGCCGGCGTTCGTAGATAGAACGGTGCGCGTTCCTCCGGGGGCGCAAATGTTAATTCCTTTGAAACTTCGGCGGCCCTTTGCTAAGGGCATTGGGGCTCAAGGGGTTCTGCTGGGACCGTCTAGGGCCGGGGTCAGTGGACCTAATTTACTCCCGGCCCAGACCATAGTGAGAGGGGAAGGAGAACCCTTCATCGCGGTCCTCAATGTGGGCTCGCAGACGGTGGTGGTCCCACAGGGGACCGTGCTTGCTCACGCAACGCCGGTGCCCTGTGAGGAACCCGTCGCGAGTCATGTCGGCGCTGTCCCTGCACCGCGACCACATTCGGACAGCGATGAAGGGTGGCTCGAGGCGCTTTGCGCGGGATCGACGGACCTGTCAAATTTAGAGCGCCAACGTCTTAAGACACTACTGAGGGAATTTTCCGACGTTTTCAGTCGGGATAAATACGATTTGGGCTGCACTCATCTGCTGCGTCACCATATTGATACGGGTGACAGCGCGCCAATACGCCAGAATCCTTTTCGGTTGAGTCCCGCCGAAAAGGACCATGTCAAATCGGCTGTTGATGACATGCTAGCCGCCGACATCATTTCTCCCTCCAACAGCCCTTGGGGAGCGCCGATCGTCCTGGTTAAGAAGCAGGACGGTTCGTTGCGGTTTTGCGTTGACTTTCGGCGCCTTAATAAAATTACGGTTGCCGACGCATACCCGCTCCCACGGATGGACGAATCGCTTGACGCCTTGGCGGGAGCGCGATTCTTCTCCACATTGGACTTACTTTCGGGATTCTGGCAGCTTCCTCTGGACGATGATTCAAAGCCTAAAACTGCTTTCCGTACTCCGCACGGCCTGTTTCAATTCAACCGGTTGCCGATGGGCTTACACTCAGCGCCGGAAACTTTCCAGCGGTTGATGGAATTGGTTTTGGCTGGATTGCAATGGGAATCGTGCCTGATTTATTTGGATGACGTCATTGTCTTTGGCAAAACTTTTGAGGAACATCTCCAGAGGTTGCGGGCAGTTTTCCTAAAGATGCGGGCTGCTAATTTGAAATTTAAGCCCCAAAAATGCCATTTGTTACGCGAGTCGGTGCGTTATTTGGGGCACATCGTGGGGCGCTCAGGTATTTCTACCGATCCCGCCAAAACGCAGTGTGTTAGCTCCTGGCCGACTCCCACCTCAGTGGGAGAGGTTAGGAGTTTTATTGGGTTTGCGTCGTATTATAGACGCTTCGTCGCTAATTTTGCGACTATCGCCAAACCCCTACATGCTTTGACATCTAAAGGGGTTCGGTTCTGCTGGGGTCAGGAGGAGGAAGCTGCTTTTTGCTCCCTTCGGGACGCTTTGGTAAACGCTCCTCCCCTGATTTACCCTGATTTTTCAAAACCGTTCTTGCTCGACACCGATGCGAGCAACATGGGTATTGGGGGCGTGCTCTCCCAGGTGGTTGACGGCGTGGAACGTGTGGTTGCGTACGGCAGTCGGGTGTTGTCTCCAGCGGAGCAACGGTATTGTGTCACCCGTAGGGAACTGTTGGCAATTGTCCATTTCGTCCAACAGTATCGCCTATATCTGTACGGTCGGCATTTCACCGTCCGCACAGATCATGCGGCACTGCAGTACGCCCTGAGGGTTCAACAGCCATCGGGACAATTGTCCCGATGGTTGGAGGTCCTCCAGGATTACGATTTCCAAACCACATACCGTAAGGGCGTTCGCCACACCAACGCGGACGCTCTGTCACGCTTGCCAACCACCTCCGAGTGTGCATGCCTCCTGGGGTCTGGACGTTGCAGGCCTCCAGGGGACACATCGGTACCTGTCTTGGCGGCCGCCAACGACGACGATGCAATGGTTCCTAATTCGATCGAACAACAGGGCAAAGATTCCCTGTTGGGGTTGCCCGTCATTGAATGGGGGCGCCTCCAGATGGAGGATGTCTCCCTCCTCGGGTGGCGACGTCGCGTTGGCGGTGCGGCGGGGGGAAAAAGAGGTGCTTCCGACGCATGGGAAATGTGCCAAGGTCTGCTAATGCATTGGGACGGGAAGTCACGTCGACATCGGCTGGTTGTCCCTACTGGGTTGCGGGGTAGGGTGGTATGGGCCGCTCATGAGCGTCTCCTACACCTGGGGACCCAAAAGACTCTCGCCTTGCTGCAACTTGATTTTTACTGGCCTGGCATGACGAGGGATGTTGGGGATTTGTTAGGATCGTGCCCTCAATGTGCACAACGCAAACCGCCGGCACGGGAGTCTAACCCGCCCTTGCAATCGATCAAAGTGTCCAGGATAAACGAGCTGGTCGCTCTGGACATTTTGGGACCATTCCCCGCCACCCCCAGAGGGAATAGATATTTGTTGACGGGTGTCGAGTATTTTACACGCTGGCCTATGGCCTGGCCTCTGGCCAACCAGTCGGCAGCAGCCATCGTGGAGGCCTTTGTTCAGGGTTATGTCCTGGACAAAGGTGCTCCGGAGAGGCTGCTGACCGACCAGGGCAGAAATTTTTCCGGTAAACTACTCAGACAAGTCTGCGATCTCCTGGGCACAAAGAAAATTCGGACCTCCCCATATCACCCACAAACTGACGGGATGGTCGAACGTTTGCATCGCACCATCTCGTCCATGTTATCACAACAAGTTTCGGACTCGCAAACGGATTGGGACCTACAAATTCAGGGGGTCTTGGCGGCGTACCGGATGGCACCCCATGCGGCTACGGGGTTTTCTCCCTTTTACCTCATGTACGGCCGAGAACCAGACCCGCCTGTTCGTGCCCAGTTGCGGATCCCTGTGCCGCAGGGAAAAACTAATCTTGCTGACCACGTTAAATTTAATCTGGACAAATTGACTGAGGCACGGGATGCTGCAATGCAAAACTCTGACCTCCGTCAGAAGGCAAATGAGCGCCTCAGATTGAGTCGAGCGCACATGCTGCAGTGGAAGCCGGGGGATAAGGCTTGGTTGCACTGCCCCCAGGTGCCACTGGCAACCTCCTCTAAACTGGTGCGGCCGTGGCGGGGCCCTGTGGAAGTGGTGGAGGTGTTACGTCCGCAGTGCGTGCGCATCAAGTGGGGGAAGCGGCGATGGTTCGTGCACCCCTCCAGATTAAAACCCTTCGCTGCGGTACACAACCCCACTTCACACGCGCGTGGCCAAACATGTGGGGGGTCGGCCGACTTGCTGGGTCCGTCTCCGTCGCTCTCACCTAATGCCTTGCCGGCTGTGCCACCTTCAGGAGCATCAGGAGTGACGGGCTCACGCCCGATCACCCCTCCTGCGGATGCCGAGGGTCACGCGGAGTCAGAGGAATGCTCACCTCAAGACGGACAGTCGCCACCTGATGGTCCGCCACGCGGGGTTACCCCGTGTGAGGGGCCCGCTGCAAGGACGCGCGCTAAAATGCGCAAACTGTTGTGAGGCCGGAAAATGTGTACATAGCTGTTGTGTTTATTGGGTGTTGTGTGGATGGTGTGTTTCCCGCTCCTCGGATGTACATATGTTGGGTTCACCGTTTGTTGTGTGTGCGGGGTGGGCTCCCTGCTGGTTGTATATAAGCTGTTTTTTTATACGGAATTCGTATTTATTCGGGGGGGTGCGACGGGTTGTTTCTCATCTTGTTGTTGTGTCTTGTTCTGGTTCCTGTTATGGTTAAAAAAATAGTGAGGCACACGTGAGGGGGTGAAGGCACCTTTATTGTCAAATTTTTGTATGTTGGCAGCCGGGACGGCTGCATGCTATGTGGGGGGGAGTGATGTAGGGCTGTTACAGAGAGCCCGTTATGCATGGCAGCCTATGGTAAACAAGCACAGTGGGCGGGGCTACGTCAGTGCACGGGCAGGTGCCCTCTACGACGTCCGCGCTTCGGACGTTACGATCCCCCGGGGCCCCACCCCTCAGGGAGGGGGGTGTATAAAAGGGGAATGTATCGGGAGGCTCGGGAGTGATGTTTAGCTAAAGAAGAGGAGGAGGAAGACGTCTGAGATAGAGCCCTGGACTCCCCCTGGTACGCCGTCCTTATCAGGACCGCGCAGGCTCGAGCCAGTGGCGTGGTACCAGAGCCAGAGCCAGTGCTGGTCTGGACTCTGGGTACCGGGCCCGACTGACCAGTGTCGGGCCAAGATAGCCTCCCCTAGCCCATTAGTGGAGGACTCAGAGGCAGGCTAAGGTTAGCCTAGAGGTGTGTCCTCAGATAGACGGGTGAGGGGGCCGATACCCCCTCAATTGTGTATGTCACAAAGTTGGTATTCAAATAAACAAGTGTGCCTCCAACTCCGGTGTCAACGAGTCGTAAGCGTTACTACACATGTACTAGCTTCGCCCGAGACTTGGATTCTTGTCTTGGATTAATACACGGCCTACGCGAAGGGTGTGGGGGGGATGCGTGACGTCAGCAGGCACAATGCGTGACGCTGCCCCATGTGGGTGACATCACAGATGTGACATGACCGCTCATTTGCCGTGCAAAATATATCCATTGTTGCGCTCCCCCGCCCCCCCAAGTACAAAAGTCTATTTTTATACTTTTTGCATTCTGTACGGTATGGAAGCTACCCACATGCCAAATTTCAAGTTTGTTACATGTTGGGAAGTATGCTAAACATTAACAGACACACTTATTCACACATTTCCCTTTTATAAGCACAGTGAGGGAAAAAAGTATTTGATCCCCTGCTTATTTTGTACGTTTGCCCACTGACAAAGAAATGATCAGTCTATAATTTTAATGGTAGGTTCATTTGAACAGTGAGAGACAGAATAACAACAACAAAATCCAGAAAAACGCATGTCAAAAATGTTATAAATTGATTTGCATTTTAATGAGGGAAATAAGTATTTAACCCCTCTGCAAAACCCTTGTTGGCAAAACCCTTGTTGGCAATCACAGAGGTCAGACGTTTCTTGTAGTTGGCCACCAGGTTTGCACACATCTCAGGAGGAATTTTGTCCCACTCCTCTTTGCAGATCTTCTCCAAGTCATTAAGGTTTCGAGGCTGACGTTTGGCAACTCGAACCTTCAGCTCCCTCCACAGATTTTCTATGGGATTAAGGTCTGGAGACTGGCTAGGCCACTTCAGGACCTTAATGTGCTTCTTCTTGAGCCACTCCTTTGTTGCCTTGGCCGTGTGTTTTGGGTCATTGTCATGCTGGAATACCCATCCACGACCCATTTTCAATGCCCTGGCTGAGGGAAGGAGATTCTCACCCAAGATTTGACGGTACATGGCCCCGTCCATCGTCCCTTTGATGCGGTGAAGTTGTCCTGTCCCCTTAGCAGAAAAACACCCCCAAAGCATAATATTTCCACCTCCATGTTTGACGGTGGGGATGGTGTTCTTGGGGTCATAGGCAGCATTCCTCCTCCTCCAAACACGGCGAGTTCAGTTGATGCCAAAGAGCTCCATTTTGGTCTCATCTGACCACAACACTTTCACCCAGTTGTCCTCTGAATCATTCAGATGTTCATTGGCAAACTTTAGACGGGCATGTATATGTGCTTTCTTGAGCAGGGGGACCTTGCGGGCGCTGCAAGATTTCAGTCCTTTACGGCGTAGTGTGTTACCAACTGTTTTCTTGGTGACTATGGTCCCAGCTGCCTTGAGATCATTGACAAGATCCTTCCGTGTAGTTCTGGGCTGATTCTTCACCGTTCTCATGATCACTGCAACTCTACGAGGTGAGATCTTGCATGGAGCCCCAGGCCGAGGGAGATTGACAGTTCTTTTGTGTTTCTTCCATTTGCGAATAATCGCACCAACTGTTGTCACCTTCTCACCAAGCTGCTTGGCGATGGTCTTGTAGCCCATTCCAGCCTTATGTAGGTCTACAATCTTGTCCCTGACATCCTTGGAGAGCTCTTTGGTCTTGGCCATGGTGGAGAGTTCTGGAATCTGATTGATTGATTGCTTCTGTGAACAGGTGCATTTTATACAGGTAACAAGCTGAGATTAGGAGCACTCCCTTTAAGAGTGTGCTCCTAATCTCAGCTCGTTACCTGTATAAAAGACACCTGGGAGCCAGAAAGCTTTCTGATTGAGAGGGGGTCAAATACTTATTTCCCTCATTAAAATGCAAATCAATTTATAACATTTTTGACATGCGTTTTTCTGGATTTTGTTGTTGTTATTCTGTCTCTCACTGTTCAAATAAACCTACTATTAAAATTATAGACTGATCATTTATTTGTCAGTGGGCAAACGTACAAAATCAGCAGAGAATAAAATACTTTTTCCCTCACTGTATAGATGAACACGTTACCACATCTAGTCACAGAAAATCCACACAACTGTTAGTAACACTGCCCTAATGAAAAAAAAATGGCAGAGATCTCTTTCATTTTGTGGCATCGTTATTTATGAATGTGACTTTTTATTATTAGTCCTTGTGCACCTCTGCCAGCAGAGTATGACGAAAAAAAATGTTGGTACAAATATTGTAATATTACAATAGCGTTCAATTATATATTTTAAAATGCATTGTTGGCAGAATTTGTTGTCTGAATTATGTCCGGAAACACACGCACGCGCGTGTGTGTATGCGTCTCACCTGTGTAGATTTTTTTTGCCTTTGCGGAGTCAGCCCAATCCGTGCAGTGCTGCTCACTATGACACGCAAGAAGGGATCGTGTGATTTATTTTTGGGGAGATGGTTGCTGGGAGCACAGGGGACGTGCCAGGTGGGCTGCAGACGGGAAGCAGACCCACATCCTGCTGTCTGAGGCCTCCAGGGATGGGTGACACACAGCACACAACGTGCCACCCAGGGCCCTGTCACAGTTACTCTCACGCTTCGTCGCTCCAGAGACTGCATTCTCATTAAACGCCCGTGCTGCATTGTAAATCTGTTATGTTTATCCGTACAGGCGTTCTCCCCAAAGTGCTTCGAAATGAATAATATCATTGTAATTACAGTCGTCTGTCAATCAACCGCTGGATGAAAGTCTCCCGACTTCGCTTCGCGAGGAAGAGAGATGCGAAGTTCTCAATGCCTTCTCTCGACTCTGTTATCATTCTGATGTAAGAGACTGGAGTGATGGATGCATGTGGCACATGCAGCAACAATTATCAGAGAAAAACACAGCCAACAATTAATTTAATCTTAGACTCCATGTTCTTGCAATTATGCAATCTTCTGACACCACACCTGTGACACGTGGTTGTGTAAACAATCAGAGTCTGCCGCGTGCTTTCATACATATGGCATGAATGGACATCACAGGAACATTACCTTTTGGTGGTTGCCTTGTAGACGTGAAATGTAAACCAAGGTCGGTTTTGCTGGTTATCCCGGCGCGCTCGTGCCAGGCCCAGGTCAGTCTTGCCAAGAAAACGTCATAATAACTCGAAGGGGAAAGTTCATCGGGCTGGTCGTGTGTGTGTGTGCTGCAGCGAATGGCCCGAGTAGTGTGTAGCCATGCCCCTGACCCTCCTTGGCTAGAGAATAGCTCTCCAAAGAGCATAAACATCCCCAGAGCACATGCACACCAAAGAGCAGGTGCTGAGCGGAGTGGGTCAAGGAGAATATGGTTAAGATGCATAATCGCAAGAGACAGGGTTTTCAAAGGTGCCTTCTACTGACAAACGCATATTACAATACTTGGGCTAAGTCGTGGCAGTGAATAGCGATTCGTCATCGTATTTTTGTAGGTGAGATAGGAAAAGCTAAAAAGTCAAAGGCGATTCACTACTCCAATGATCACTGAGGAGGCGGTGGCCTTTTTCTATTTACAGCCCTAAACTAGTCGTGGAAATCCCACTTTCCTTTGACAGGGGTGAGACTATCCATAGGAAAACCACAGTTAGCTTTCGCACCATGTGGTACTCATTGTATTTGTAATAAATGACTCGGACGCTTCTCTCTGTCCTGTGTCCTTTATTTGGGTTCGATCTCTTTCCCTCACGGTACTCTCCTATATACTCTCCACCCTGCAGCCCCAGGCTGCTGTCGCTCCCGTAGCCCACACTCTGCAGCCCCAGGCTGCTGTCGCGCCGTGCAGACCCCTGCTGCCGACTCCTCCCTTGCAGACCCGCTGCTCTCTGCAGCCTCCTCGCTGCTCCTCCTGCCCCCGGGTCGGTCACCGTTGGCCGACGGTGCCGATCCTCCTGGCTTGGGTGTGTGGCGACCTCGCCACTCTCTCTCACCCTTCGCCCTGCGTGGCCTCTCACTTCTCCAAGTCCCCGATCACTCCCGACTGCTTCCGGTTACCCCCCTTATAGACCGTTACCCTCTCCTCCACGTGACGTAACTCCTCCCCCCATGACGTCACTTCCGGAAGGTCGTTTACGCCCGCATTACACCACCCTCCCCCGTAGAGAAAATCCAGCCGACCTCGGCTGAACACAACTCCAATAAGCAATGCGAGCGAACACGACCGAATACGTAAAAGGACACAGAACACACGATAATATACGGAAAGAACAAGAACACAACACAATAATTAACGAAATGTGAGGGATTTCGAGCGGGTGCGGGTCGCCGGGCCGTCCCGGACGGTCGGTGGCCCTCCCGCCGAGCGGGAACGTGGCAGGGTTTTAAGAGCGACAGGCTGAAGTTCGTCTGTCGCTATTGGAGGCCTGGCAACGTCCCGGTCCCCTGTTTTTGAAGGCGCAGCACCAGAGGCGTCCCGCAATCGTGTCCGCGGCAGGGTAGGAAGGGCTGCGGGCCTCAAAGGTTCCGCAGCCGTGGTAGGCGCACCCCGAGCTGGGTCCGCTTTCCCCTGCCGCGTCACGGCCGGCTCGTCTGTGAAAGGCACGACAGGCGCTCTAGCAAAGTCAGCAGGCACAGGCAAGGGTGAGTCGGCAGCAACAGACCCCGGCAAGGCAACCTCAGGAGATGACGCATCCGGTCGAGGGGCCACGTATGGTTTCAACCGAGATGTATGGACGAACCAACGCCGAGAACCAAACCGAACACGCGCTGACTGTGGGTTGGGAACCTCGATGAGGCGAACCGGCCCTTGCCATGGCTTATGTAATTTAGGAGAGGTACCTGGCCGCACCTGTGGACAATGGAGCCAGGCCAGGTCCCCCGTTTTCCAAGGGCATTCCCCTTTTGAACGTCGCGCACACCGCTCGTTCCGAGCCTGGGCTTTGGCCGTAGCCATGCGAGCCTCCACCCGCGCTTCAGTGACTCGGCGAACGGTGTCCTGAATGTAATCAGGAAGAGGCTTGACAGGTCCCCTCGCCTCGGTTCCCAACTGTTCATTAATCGGCGGTACGTTTCCACGACCGTACATTAGAAAAAACGGCGAATATCCTGTAGCCGCATGCGGCGTCATCCGGTACGCTGAAAGCACCCCAGGGATATGCAAATCCCAATCCGATTGTTTTTCACTAACCGTATGGCACAACATGGCGGACAGGGTCCGATTAAGCCGTTCCACCATACCATCCGTTTGTGGGTGGTAGGGAGATGTCCGTATTTTTTTTGTACCCAGCGCCGCACACACCTCCCCCAACAATTTGGAGGAAAAATTCCGGCCTTGGTCTGTAAGGAGCCTCTCCGGCGCCCCTTTGTCCATAACATACCCAAAAAGAAAGGCGTCCGTGATAGACGCCGCTGACTGGTCAGGCAAAGGCCAGGCCACCGGCCAGCGGGAGAGGTACTCCACCCCTACCAGCAAATACTTATTTCCCCTAGCGGATGGCGGAAAGGGTCCCAAAATATCTAACGCCACCAACTCATTAACTCGAGACACCTGGATGGATTGTATCGGCGGTACATATGGATGTTTAGGCGGCTTACGGCGGGCACAATCGGGACACGCGCGAACGTGCCCGACGACATCCGTCGTCATGCCGTGCCAATAGTAGTCTCGCTGCAGCGTCAATAGCGTCTTCTGTACCCCCAGATGTAAAAGCGTGTCACAATGCAGAGTCCTAATCAATTCGTACCGCAATGATGCCGGTACAACCAGACGCCAGCGTTCCTGCATCCCTTCCCTCCACATCAGCAAGCCATCACGGAGAGCGGTTTCCGGCACGCCGCCCGCACCGAGTCGCCCACTCCCCTTGACAGGCCGCTTACGTAACGTTACCAAGGAATCATCCAACATCTGTTCCCGAATCCACACAGACCTCGGGAGATGTAGAATGCCATCAGCCGGTCCCCCATCAGCCGGCCCCGGCTCAAGTGGAGCTTCCGGCACTTCGACTGCCAGCGCGACAGACGGAGGGGGGTGCTGAATCGAGCCACACCTGTGCGTCCCCAACGCACATGCGCAAGGGGATCGCTGCGGCAGCCTGGAAAGTGCGTCCGCATTAGCGTGACGTACTCCTTTCCGATGGTGAATTTGGAAGGAAAATTCTTGCAGCGTGTCCAACTATCGCGCCAGCTGGCCGGATGGTTGGTCCATTTTAAGAGCCTACTGCAAGGCCGCATGATCCGTGCGAACAATAAACGAATGACCGTACAGATACGGTCGAAATTGGCGGAGAAAAAAAACAATAGCCAAAAGTTCCCTGCGAGTGACACAGTAGCGGGTTTCAGCGGGAGACAAAACCCGGCTACCATACGCGACCACGCGTTCTACACCATCTTTGGACTGAGATAACACCACCCCAATACCCGTGTCACTCGCGTCCGTATCCAGAATGAAGGGATGCGCAAAATCTGGATAATCCAACGTCGGTGCCGTAGCCAATAGATCGCGTAGGCCTCGAAACGCCGCCTCCTCCGGGGGTCCCCAAACGAACTTGTGTCCTTTACCCGTCAGGAGATGCAAAGGCCTCGCGATCGTAGCAAAATTTGGAACAAACCTCCGATAATATGAGGCGAACCCCAAAAACCGACGCACATGCCCCACCATGGCAGGGGTTGGCCAGTCACGGACGCACGCCGTTTTGTCCGGATCCGTGGCCACCCCGTCCGCACTGACGATGTGGCCCAAATAACGCACGGAGTGTTGCAGCAGGTGACATTTCTTGGGCTTAAATTTCAAATTAGCAGAACGCATCCTGGTGAACACGGCCTCCAACCGCGATAAATGCTCGTCAAATGTGCGGCTGAAAACGATAATATCGTCCAAATATATAAGACATGTCTCCCACTGCAACCCCGTTAACACCAACTCCATCAACCTCTGAAAAGTGGCAGGGGCCGCATTCAGCCCCATCGGAAGACAGTTAAATTGAAATAACCCCTGTGGCGTACGGAAAGCAGTCTTTTCCCGCGAGGACTCGTCGAGGGGAAGCTGCCAGAAGCCCGAAGAGAGATCTAGCGTTGAAAAGAACTTCGCCCCCGACAAGGCATCGAGAGAATCGTCCATACGCGGCAGGGGATACGCATCCGCCATCGACACCTTATTTAATTTACGAAAGTCTACACAAAATCGCAATTTGCCATCCTTCTTCTTGACCAAAACAACAGGTGCGCCCCATGGGCTGTTAGACGGAGATATTATGTCCGCAGCCAACATGTCATCCACTGCCCCTCGAACATGCTCTCGCTCAGCCGGACTCATCCGATGCGAGTTCAACCGAATAGGGGCAGCGTCCCCTGTGTCAATATGATGGTAAAGCAAGGAGGTGCGTCCTAAGTCCAAATCATCGGAACTAAACACATCAGAATAGCTCGATAACAATTTACGAATCGCACAACGCTGTTCCCCAGAAAGAGCTGAATTCTCCCCACACAATTCAGCAATCCAGCGGTCATCCACAGCTCCGGGCCCCGAAACACCTCCAACAACCCCCCGGCCGGACAGATCATCATGAGCTGTAAACGCAGTAGTGGCATGTGCCACCACGGTACCCGCCGGCACACACACGCTTCCGGCACTCGCGTTAAGCACCTGCAAGAACGGCTGCTGGTCTGGCCAAACAATAGTTTGTGCCCCAACGAGCGCCGATCCACCCGTGATGGTGGCGGACGGTGACAACAAAACCCCAATCGCTCCTTGACGACCAGGTACAGGCTTCCGATAACGCAAAGGAATGAGAATCTGTGAGCCAGGTGGAATATCAACAGACACTTCGGACAACGCCTGCACCTGGGCGACAGGAGCAGGTCGCCCCCAGGGCGACGGCAAAAAGGCAATTTTACGGCCTTCCGGTAATTGAATGCAGTTCTCATTAATTCTAATTAAAATGGGCATTTTGGCCAGAAAATTGGTCCCTAATAAACAAGGAACCGCAAGAGACCTCGAAATTAACACAATACCCGAGGCCGACACTCCCCCGATAGCAATTGTAGCATACACCTGGCCCACAATGCCCATGCTACCCCTGTTCGCGGCGACGCAGGAAGCGTAAGCCGGACTCACGGCCCCTGGTGGGATGTTCAAGAGATGGAATATTACATCCGAAATAATGGTCGCGGACGCCCCGGAATCGACCAAAATCCGTACGTCCACCCCTTGTATCGACCCAGGTATGGTGGACGAACCGGTAGCGGCTGCGACGACCCGCCGAGCCAACTTACGCCACTGCGTTACCGAACAACAAGGCACAGTCAATGGTCTCCCGTTATTAAGAACACCCGGATCGCATGACAACGGTGATGAGTGAGGTGTCAAGCCTTGCCGGGTGTCTGGTGCACACCGACTTGCCTGTGCTGGCGAATCCTTCCTTGGAGCAGCCGCTGTCGAGGCCTCCTGCTGGGGCGGACCCGGGACGCGGGCCCAGCAGTCCCTGGCATAATGGCCCTTACGCCCGCAGCGAAAGCAGTCGATGTTATTGCGCCTTGCTGCGGGCGCCCCGTCCCGACGCGGCCATCTCGGCGGCGCAGCCCGCGGCTCCGGCCACGGAGCAGCGGCAGCCGACAGCTCCTGCGGGCTCCTGTCGTCCGGCACATAAACCGCATTCTTGGGGTCCCAACCCACGGCTCCCCCTTCAACAATGGGCCCACCCGTCCACGCCGTGACCTGCTTCCACCGGCGCAGGTTGAACTGGGCGTCCAGACACTTAGCCGCAGCCCGGGATGTGAGCTTCTCGTGACCGCACACCGGCATGGGAATGCCGAGATCCCGGGACAACTCCAACATCTTCCCCAGGATGAGAGGTTCCAACAGGTCAGGCTCCATCTCCGGGTATGCGGCCTTTGCCAGCTCCAGTACCGCGCCCCTATACGCCACCAGAGACTCCTCGGGTGCGCGTTGTCGTTGCGCAAACTGGCGATGAGCGTCATCCGGCGGCTCGTAAGCGTCAGCCATTTCGTCGAACACACCACGCAATGTTTTCTTCTTCGCGGCTTTTATAGAGCGAAAGAATCTAACGGACTCATCATCAAGGAGAGTCGGAAGAACTTCTAATGCCTCGGCGTCAGTCCACCCCGCCGAGCGCACCGCTGCCAAAAATCTGCAGGCGAACGCACTCCAATCGCCCCCGATGGAGAATTCCTTGACAGTCGTTAGGTGACGACTGCGACGCCTTGGCGCGTTCCCTCCAGCCGCTGACTCTTCCGGTGGCATGTTCAACATGGCGTCGCAGCGTGGTGTCGACAAGATGGCGGCCTTCCGTCGCGGAGGGCCCAAAATGGCAGCTTCCCGCCTTTCGTCGTGCGCCACGCCCAAGATGGCGTCTTCATGCCGCGTGGCTGATGGCGTCGACATGGAAGACAACCGGGGCTCCTGCGGACCACCAACATCACCTTCCGACGCCGTCCTCGGCGTAACAAGCGCACACAACTGTGCAAGCACGTTCTTGAGAGTCTCAAGTTGCTCCGCCATCTGACTCCATCTCAAATCCGCGTCCTTTGGTGCAGACTGGTCCGCCGACGCGGCGACATCTTGGACCCCTGGACCCGCACTCGTCCCAGCACGGATCTCCTCCTCTGCCAGAGTCGGATCCACCGCAGGAGGAAGGTCATCGTCGTCGGAAGATGAAGCCGATGCCGGAGACGGAATATTCTTTTTTCTCAATTGTTTAGCCATACCGTTACACTTTGACACCAGTGTAATAAAAGACTCGGACGCTTCTCTCTGTCCTGTGTCCTTTATTTGGGTTCGATCTCTTTCCCTCACGGTACTCCCCTATATACTCTCCACCCTGCAGCCCCAGGCTGCTGTCGCTCCCGTAGCCCACACTCTGCAGCCCCAGGCTGCTGTCGCGCCGTGCAGACCCCTGCTGCCGACTCCTCCCTTGCAGACCCGCTGCTCTCTGCAGCCTCCTCGCTGCTCCTCCTGCCCCCGGGTCGGTCACCGTTGGCCGACGGTGCCGATCCTCCTGGCTTGGGTGTGTGGCGACCTCGCCACTCTCTCTCACCCTTCGCCCTGCGTGGCCTCTCACTTCTCCCAGTCCCCGATCACTCCCGACTGCTTCCGGTTACCCCCCTTATAGACCGTTACCCTCTCCCCCACGTGACGTAACTCCTCCCCCCATGACGTCACTTCCGGAAGGTCGTTTACGCCCGCATTACATATTGACCCCTGAAGGATGATGGGCTGAGTAAACTCACAAATTAGATTTTTTTAACTCGCAACCTTCTGATTGCGAGCCGCTCGCTCAGCCACTGCGCAACAAAACAGCAAGTAGTATTATTGCTGATTCCGTGGAATGTTCTTCAAACTGAGGGGAGTGCGGTGGTCAGAGAACCAATGCCATCTCAGTCTCTTGGTGTAGTAGTAACGGGTACCGAAATCGCACACAGGAACGGTTTGATTTTATTATTTGGTTGCGTTGTAATCGAGTCCGCAACAAAACAGCCTCTGTGCGAGAGGGGAACCCTAACGGTGCTTGAGGAGGTATATATTTCACGTGCCTCATTTTGATGGCTGCGAGGATGCCGGTGTCTTGATGGGTTTTTACTAGAGGGTGAGGTTCTCGGTCACAAACACTCTCATTGAGTAGCGTAGTAACAATGTTCAAATGTAGGAGGCCAGTCCGACAACCAACTGCAGTGGAAATAGAATGCACACAAAGTGAGCGCGCGCGCTGTGTGAGCACTGTGTGAGAACGCATAGCACACACGTTAACACACGTATAATTGGAGAAGTGTAAGGTTTGACTCCTGTATATGTCGTTCATCATCATCCACGATCAATCCACCGTTGGATTAAGGCTTCCCCAAGCTGCCTCCACCTTTATGATGCTGTGAGATATATTGTTAGTTTGAAATCAATGAGTTGATGTGGAAATGTTCAAAATGGCTGCATCTAGTGTAATACTCTTATAACCATATTTTGTAAGTAGAATGTATGCAATTTAACATCGTAAACATCTTAAGTGACAGATTTATGTGAAGGACTGTATATATACTCTATGTGTGTGTGTTGGAATAAAAATTATGTGTATATGCTGAATATCTGAATGCCCAAGGTAGAAAGGGCGGACTATTCATAGAGTACAAGCAGACTTCCCCACCTTTACTTAAACACGCGATAATTCATACATGGATAAATTGAGAATTTAGACTTGTGGCAATATTTTATTGACGTAAATTCTGAAACTTATAAACAGACAGTCCTTCAGTCCCTCACTGTTTAACTTCATTTAAGGAATCCTCTGAATGTGAGCAAATTCCTGTGATAAATCCTTCCAGAACACCCAATAAAGGTGTTACAATTGATTGAATGCTTAACCAAACACTTGACATTAATTTAAGCTAAAGCTGTGCATGCAAGTTTTGCATGGTGCACAGCAACCAAGCAATTTGCTTGATCTATCTTAACTTGAGAGCACAACTTACAGTCTATGAACAACTCACATATAGTAAATAAATACACACAAACTCATGCTTTTTTAAAATCTTGATTTGAAGCTTTCGTGGCTGCAGGGATCCATACTCTTTGGTTCTTTCGGTAAAGTCACATAGGTAGGAAAAATTACAGATCACGACGTTTCGATCGCCACACAAGCAATCGTCTTCATGTTTTTTTATTGCGTTGAATGGGCTCCCATATTGCCAATGACAGCTAGAAATCTGGCAGCATTTGTTTAACAAGCCTGACTGCTGTTGAGACCCAGAATATCAAAGCCGGTCCAGAGTTGTCTTGCTTAAACAAATACTGTTTGATAATATTCGTCTGGTAATGTATGTATGTATTTTGAACTTTTATCGCAACATACGTAGCTAACCGTGCTAATTGGAAGTGTGGCGAAGGACAATAGGCTGATGGACTAAAACATGTATCCTTATGTGAAGACAAAGCAGAGTTATAATTATATTTGCTTTTTACTTGTAAATAATAAGTGCATGTCGATGCTAGTGTAGAGCACATGACACCTATATTTGTGCTTAAAAGCTGTCAACTCTCCAACATATCTCAGCATCTTGGTGGCTTTTGTTTGATCCTGCGCCGATAATCGCGAGGGATCTCGGCCGCTTTATGCCTAATCGGAGCCACGTTGTGGCCTGTCAAAGGGAATTACTCATCAAAGCAGTTGCACTGACTCCCCTTGCATCCTTGCCATTTCTCATGTTATCTTCACCTGCTGACACAGTGAGGTTTTTTTTACAAGCCTAATAACTCTCCACTGTGACAATAAAAATAACAGGTGTAATGATAAATTGGTCTTTGTAAAGAGGTTAAGAAAAATATACATGGCAAGGCAAGTATCTGGTATGTGTAAGCGCCTGAACATCAGTCACAACATGTCTCTTTCAAGCACGGCAACAAATGAGCTGTGCGTAATCACGCACATGCCCGTGAGAAATGGTCGCTTCTCAGTAGTTTGACCTTGCAGCTGACTTTACATTCAGTAACATAGCTTAATTATCTACATACATTTAAAGTATTTTCCTGAACAATATTTCTGGCATTGTAGAATTTTTATTTGTTTTTCACAGCATTCACAAACACCAGTCGCAATTCATCAAGGTTTTATCGTTAGCTTTTTGTTCGAAACACTTTTTTTCTATAGGCAAACTGTAAATGCAGTGCAGGCATGTGGGTTAGCGTTGTGCTACTTTTTTGTCGCACGAGGTCTAATGGCTCGACACACAAATTGTTTATTTTACATTGCGCGTCAGCTATTATCTTACCACAAAAACTATGTATGGATCATGCGACTGAAATAGGTAAAGCAGGCCGTGGATCGTCTTACCTTTAAACGCATTTTTGGCTTCAGCATTGCTCTTTTTGATTGGAAAACTGTTTACCTGAGGGGATGAGAAGCCTTTGAGTTGTGTATACTTCCATATCATACATCTACGGATTCTGATATATATATTCCGAAGGGTCTCTGTAATCTCCTTGATCATTATGAAACTGCATGGCTCACCTTCGCATGAGGAGGGCTTTCCCCAGACAGTTTTCGACTCCCGCTATTTGTTTGCCGTTGGGATTCGATGCAAAGCCCTTCCTCTACTTTCTGTGCACTCAGAAGCTTTCCGTGAAAGCCACTGTCGGGCCACAGGCTTTCTGTGGAGCGTGTTTATTTTGTGACCCATCACGCCTCCATCTTAGTCGCCTGGACCCGCCCTGCCCTTCTCTGAGCTGCCCTTTCCCACCTTGGCCAACCAAACTGGCATTCACGCCCGGGCATTCAGGCAATTTGCCTTAACCTCTCCAGCCGCGGATCAGTTGCTACATTAGCTGCGGTTTGTTATTCCCTACTTAGGACCCAATTTGCTTTCAACAGGATAAGTACCGACAGAAACCTGGTCTTTCAAACAGCATTTGGTGAATTTCAGGAAATGGATAACACTAATGTATAATAGCAAAATCAGTAGGTATTCCTACACAGGAAACATATATGGATAGAGTGCTTGAAAGAGTTGCTAGCGTTCTCCTTACAAAAGTTTAAGAATCTGTTTTTGTTTAATCTGAGCATGCTTAATTGTTTATGTGGTCATTGTGGCTTTTTTTAGTTGTTTATTTTTTTTATGTAGATAAATTTGAAGAACGAAGTTTAATTCTACCATGTATTGAAGTACATTTCGCTAAACTCAACAACATTGAATTTATTAAAGTACATTTAATATATGTATGTGATGACATGATGTGTCAGTAACTGTGTTCATTATGCAGAATATGGAATTTACACTTGTCTTACGTGATACGATTACTGTGCAAATTTATACAACAGTTGAAACTTTAAAATGTAAAATGATGAGAAGCCTCCATTTAAAATGTAGTACCGTAAACTACAGTGAATGTAAACGCTGTGCAATACGTTACTTTCGAAACTGGAATAGATATTTGACTATTTTTTCTATTATTAAAACACCTTTAATATTACCATCCACCGCTATCATCTCAGAATATTTTATGTACACCTTAATCGTGATTGAAATGAAGTTACTTTTTTTCAGAAACGTGACAAAATGTGTTGAATATTTGTTTAGAATTCACTTTTAAGCGTGTGAAGAGGGAACAAAAAAAATCACGTTTGGAATTCATGCTGACACTTTAAAGGACTGCAAGTCACAGAGGACCTTGCGAAAGAATAAAAACAAGGAAGAAAAATCTGAAACCCTTTCAAGGCTAATGGCAATATATACATTTCGTCTATAATTGTTGGGTGGAAATGGTCGAGATTTCCTGCAATAAGCCTGGAATCCCCGACTCTCACTCGGTTGCCCGTTAATGTTTAACCAAAGGCTCGAGCAAAACTGCCCTCATACATACAGACAGGGCCAGACTGACCCAGCCCCTATCCTTCATCTGGGCCTATTCATCACATCCCATTTAGCAGGCTGCATGAGTGCTGTTATGTCAGCATCAGAACGCAGCGGGCTTCCCAAAGAGGTGGCGTGCCACGTCTGTCACTGCTGATCCTCTGCTGCTTCCATTCTGCAATATTTGGCGATGAGAAGTAATGCACCGCGGGATTACAGGGGCAGCGTGGTTCTTCACAAACTCAGAGTTGTGCCCCTTTTGTGAGATTATCATTTCAAATAGTCGCTTGGGTTAGCACAAGGAATTTAAGGGTACCGTTGCAAACGATTTATATTCTTAACATTCTCCAAGGCTATCATGTTGAAAGTCAAATATGCTGTGGAAAATTAGGATGAATGATGTAACAAAGTGAACATTTGAAAATTTTTGAACTTTACCCGTTCAAATATTTTGGGAGTTTCACAGTTTAAATGGCCCAAGTTACAAAGATGTTTCACGTCTCCTTTTATACATATAAACAAAGAGCATGTTAACACGCTTATAGGGTTCAGGTGTAAACAGATCATCTGCATACAAACGGTAGCTTTACGCTAAATGTAAGCCACCTCAATGCACAAGGGAATGTTCACTTCTTTCTGCGCCCAAGTGTTTGCTGTGCGGATATCGAGAGTGCCGTCATAGGAAAACAAACCACCGCTCCAAACAGAGTAAGACGAGGAGATTACCACGCGTTCTTTTTGCTCAATTTGTTAGTGGCACTGCATGTGGGATGATAATTTTCACATTGCTCCACATGAGGTTGAAAGGCAGAGCATTGGAGAAGGTGGGAGGCAGGGTCAGAGGATTGAGCTTTCGATAGGAAACTCGGCGGTGGGTGGGACATCGCAGAATCTGACAGAAAGCCGTGAAATTCCCCAGCAGAGCCCTGCACTTTGTAACCGGGGCGTCCCTTTGTCCCCAGGTCACAACCTTTGCCCCTTGACCCCTACCCTTTAGCCTCTCCTTCATAATAAAAGGACTGTTCTTTGTGTTTTCTTTTGCTCTGGCCAGCTAGTGGCTAGCATATCGGTGTTTTCAGGCCAAATCTTGCAGAACACTTCTTATGAGTTAAAACTCATTTAGACAGAAAAAGTCTCCAAGAAGCAAAATGATGCATGGTATATTTTTTGATCAATATTATAAACATTTTATTTCCAGATTTCCAATTAATTCGCACAAACCTCCTACTAAAATAATAAATTACGTCAAAGTTTTAAACTGCTTATAGCACCATTTGAGTTATTCCAAGAAATGATGACCCTGAATTAAGCTGTTAATGTTGAAATGATTAGACAAATATACAGCTGTATGTTTTGTATGAAAGCATGGAAAGTCAAACACATCTGCGAATGCAATGTATAAGATTGTCCTTAAACTTCAAAATATTAGTCTAAAGGTTGGATAATTATATTTGAACAAGACAAGTTAATATTGAATCATTTTACTAGCATTTTCACTTCAAAATGTACAATAGTTCTACAATTACAATTCTGCAAATATAAAAAAGACCTTTGCTGACGCCATTAAAGGCCTTCTGGGAAATTTCAAAGCAGTTATAGTCCATGAAAAGAAAATTAGCAAAATGCAGCTGATGCTTGGGTCATGCAAATATCAATTATTATTGAAGGAAAAAGTTACAATGGCACTGGTATATTGGAACGTTTAAATATACATTTTCATAGAGAAAATTATTCTCATGACATCAGGCTCAGCAGCGTCACTTGTGAAATGCTTGCAAAGACTCTAAATACAGAATAGCATAGTTAACTAATACAAAATAACTTTCTTATTATAGTTGTCATGTAAAATTATAATTGACACTATGTATATTTTTTCGTGAATAAAAGTCGAAATAAATTAATAGTTAATTTTACTAAAAGAGTAAAAGTTATTTACTGTTTATATGAACATTGGGACATTGGTGCTCAAATCCCGTTTACAGCCTTGGGCCAGTGATGGAAATTACACGTTCCTTTGCCAGGGACGATTCTATCCATAGGACAACCACTATTGGCTTCCCCATCAAGTGGTACTCATTTTATTGACCCCTAAAAGGAATTATGGGCTCAGTCAACCCCCAACCAGGATTTGAACTTGCAACCTTCTGATAACGAGCCTCTCACATTACCGCCACCTAGGCTTGAGAACAGTTTAGTGCTTATTCTGTCCATTTAATTATTTTTTAAAATAAAAAAAATATAGTACCAGTATTTGTGATTATGGAAACAAAATTAACCCGTACTCAGGTTGTATATTGCACGCATACCGCTTGCAATGCTATGCATTTCTTTGAAGTCAATCTGGTTATACGTGCAACAATTACGTAGCAAAGACATTCTTTAAAATGTTGTATGCAGTGTACATACTTAACCGTAGCTTCCTGCCCTCGTTCACATGTTCGTAGGGTTTTTTTCTTCCCGCGGCTGCCATTTGTTGTTAATAATATTCTCAGAGCGGAACTAATCCTCGAGTAATTGCATGTCTAGAGGGGAAGCAAGGCTAGGGCAGCATGGTCATCGGCTGACCCCACGCCAGCAGGGTATGTACAAGCGCGAGAAGCATGTGTATAAGTATGTGTATAAGTGTGCGTGTGTCTGCATGTGCATGTATGAGTGCATACCTAACAGCACTTGCCCCAACAACGTTTATGGCTATAGGGTGATCTTTGTGTGTGTTCCTTGTGTGTGTACTTAAGTGGGGGGGGGGGGCTAGTGTAGTGATTAGCATGCTGTGCTACAAACCCAAGTCGCCTGAGTTCAATTCCCAACCATTATTAACAGGTTCTAAGGCTCAAATCGGTTGACTCGGCCTTAAATGAGAAATTGTCAGTATGTTTCTGGACACACCACAACATTGGCCCTTATATATGCTTGCTAACAGCACTTGCCCCGACAGCCTGTGTAGCCTCTTGTGTTTGGGTCGGGTGGTGGGAGAGACTGGATTTATAATGGTTAAATTCCTGGGCACAAACACAATGAATTGCATCTAACACCTTCAGTTGCATCTAGATATGGTCAGGGCATCCTGCAGATTTGCTCATCCTTAAGTAAGTACCTAGTGTGATGGGTCTTCATCGACAATGGGGAGATAATGGTTGGCCAACCGTGGGTGGTGATGGCCATACCACCCTTTTGTTTGCTGCCATAGTCATTAGTGATGCTAAGAGTACTTTCCTCAAAAGTGTGTAAGCCTTGGTCTTTGTGTGTTTGTGCTTGTGTGTGCACGTGTGTGTTATTTCCCTGCAGTTTGGGAATAAGTTTTTTTACTAGTTTAATCAATATGTCATTTGTTTCGATTTTGAAGTGAATTCAATATTGTATGTCCGTGTGCGGGGATCGGGAGTATGGTAATATATGTAAGCACATTGACAACATGAGCTGTTACGTTGTGGGTAATGTAAGTAGGTATACAGTGTGCATGTATTTGTATGTGGAGTACAAGTATAGGAATGCCAGACCTGGTCACAGGTCAAAATACAGTCTTGAACTGCTTCAGATTCCCATTTAGCGCAGGTCCTGACCTCTATGCAGTCCAGAGATTCACTGGCCCCATATAACTCAAATTCTGGCAGATTTCACATTCATGTCTCCTGCATGGAGAACAGCAGTGGATGCACCCGACGCTGGCTCTGAGGCAGAACCCGGCTTGTTCTGGCGTAATACTTTGGAGAACTGCTTTTCCACAAGTGCAAGCCGCCTACTATTGTGGCTACTGGTCATAATATAAAAGGTTGCATTCATCAATACTATTCTGCAGGCAAAAAAACCCTTTCAATAAATGAAATGAATAGATATGTATTATGGAGCAGAGAGAGATTTTTTTTAATAAAACATATAAATAGAACAATTGTGGATTATTTTCACCATCTTGAGCAAATACTGGTGTCCTGTATGACCTTTAACCTTTGCCTGGCAACCATTAGGAGCAATCATGTGCTTCACAGCAGGAATCCCTCCCCCTCGCAGAGAGAGACCCCCACACACCCAACACATACCCACTCCACACCACAGACACCCACCCCACACTCACTCGCCCCGCACCCACCCACCCACCACAGCAAACGTATCACGCAGTTGTGTACCAAGTAATAATACTTTATGCTCAACTTAATCCCTTCATACTTAACATTAATTACATCTCATTGGGAAAATGCCATGCTCACTGTGAGCTGCAATGTCACCACAGATTATGTGCAATTTGTGAAGCTGCCCGTATTATACCTTGGAGTTAAGGATAGCTTAAAGGATCGGAGAAACATGTTTACACGATTAATGTCTTTAACCGCCTGGCAACTGCTAACATAAGACTTGTTTGTTATATGTAGTCCAAAACCTGTTGCCAAAACAAGCAAAAAAATATCCAGTCATTCACCTGTTCGTACGTATATCTCATATTTGTTGGTCATAAAGTAAATCCGCATTTGCGTCATTATTCAGAGTGACTTGTGATGAGCACTATCTCAAGTAACGTGAATGCGTGTAAAAGGGTTGTTGCAGTGGTTAGTTTGGCTTGTAATGAAGGTAAAGGTGCAGCCCTGCAATTTCTTGTTCACGCCAACTGCTGAGCGTAAGGGCCTTCACGAGAGAGTCCCTCTCTAGAGGATATTCATCCTACTCTTTCACACTGAGCAGACATCTTGGAAGAGGTGGGAGAACCCAAAATCTACCCCACAACTTGCGATCAAGTGATGGACTAATTGTGGTGGACCCATTTATACTGCTGGCTGAACAAAGGCAGCAGTGGAATTGAAGAAAACTTGCCGTTTTGTTTAATATGCTGCCAGAGAGATTTAATCGAATCGGTGACCTCTGGATTACAAATCCAGTGCGCCGACCATTACCCCACAGCGGCATCCTATATTTGGTATATTTACAGTCAAACGCACACTTACATTAAATGATAACCTGTGAAAACTTGCCAAGAGAAAAATTACCGTTCATTGAGAGAACGAAAGTTAAATGTATTTTTTTTGCCACCAGTGTAACATATCCGTTATGCTAAAAGGCAGGATGATATATACAGGTATGTATAAGGCAGAAGTTATTGTAATGATACCACTTTCTTGTTCTCTGACCTGTATACATGCATTGTGGTCCAGAGCAGGTCACAGGCCTGTGTGCTGCTGTTTTCTATCACTCGGCAATAACAGAGAAATAGTGCCCGGGTCTCTTTGGTGTCCCCCCCCGTGCCTTCGTGCATCTCCAGAGATGGGGGAGTGAGGTCAGAGTGTGCAAATCACAGAGTGCAGACACCTCTCTCGTTCAGTTGCACAGGCTCTTCCCCTCTATTGATCTTAGGTTTGATTGATATTGAATATCCCAGAGTTTGGTTTCGTGTACTCCTAACGTTTGTATTTTATCTGGGGTGGAGGGGGGACCACACGGTGTTTTCAAGTAGTTATATACGGAAAGGCGATACCATTTATACACTCTCTTTTTAAGCGTTACAGAAGATTGCAAAAAAAGATTGCAAAAAAAATTGTGTTAACTTTTCGATTTAGTTTTTTTTATCATACTTTATTAAATACATACTGATGATCATGAGAGGTGGCGGTGGCTTCGGGAGGCCCTGATCCAGCAGTGGATTGAGCATGGACAAATATGTTATTGATGATTACCTGATGATGTTGTCTTGCCTGTGTTTATAATATTCAAGTTCACAACAATAACGTTACTAATATGTCCTATTCTGTTGACGAAACGGCCATTTCACTGCACGTTTCTCAGCCACGATTGAGAAGTGTCCATGTGTGAGCGATCTGTGGCAACGTATTTCAATCATCCCGCCTTTGTGTACATTACCCTCAATGTCTTTCATCACGAACTCAGCGGCTGCCATCCCGCTGGTGTGTCCATTAACACAGCAAGCAGCAGCAGCAGAACGGAAATCTGTAACCCAACTTTCGCTGGTATTTCGATTGCCTGTCCAGCGTTTGAGTGTTGCACTGAGAAGGCCGGCGCGGAGGCAGATGGGGAGCAGCTGGAATCCACTCTCTAAAGTTTCCCGATACAGCACGAAGTTCAGGTAAACAAAGGAACCTGACTCATTTGGGCTTGATTAATAACACAATGCAAGACTGGGGTTTAATTTCCAGGACACTGTATGAAAAAGGGGGGGGGGGACTGTGAATGTTTACTCTAACACACTGTCTTCCAGTTTTTTTCCATAAAGTGTCTGCATCGGGGATAACTTTGTTTAAAATAACTCTCTGGCTGGAGTGTATACTTGAATTTGCCAAGAAACAGCAACGGCAAAAGGCTCGAAGAGCTTTCCACAGTGTATACAGACCTGTGATTTTTATGCCAAGCTGTCGTAAATGACAGCGTTGCCTGAGCTCTGTGTTTTGTAGTTGTATCAGCTGTCATGTGCTAGCCTTAAGTCATTAACATCTCTGTATCTAGACACGCCATGACTGTGTGCCACGACAATGTGTCTGGGAAACCATTCGTCGATGGTTTGGCATATTCATCGTCATCGGCCATGGTCTATATATTTTGCCGCATGAAGGCGTTCGCAATCCGCCACCATCTCTCCATGATCCTGCGATGCTCTACCTAGCTAAGCCTCTCGGAACACGACGAAATTAAAAGTTATTGAAGTACGTGCTCCAACGACAAGCCACGATGGTGAAGCAGTAGGCCAATTGTACGAGGCGTACTCATTGAGTAACAAAAACAGTAATTCCAATTGATGTATGTTGAACTTCTTTTGCACCGTACGTTTACAACTGTGCTTCGTGTGCATGGTTATCACTTCACAGTTCTCGCGTTATTTATCTCAAGAGCACCCTACACGGTTTCGACGCAACGAGTGTGAAGGCCGCAGATTTCTGACACTGCATGGAGAGGGAACGCTAATCGCGCTGTGAGCGCGGCGGCTCTATGCTGCGAGCGTGATCGAGTGGCAGCCGACAAACGCGCATGTGATTCACAAATCCAGGGGCTTTACACCGCCATGAGCTTCTGATCCTCATGTGTTTTGCACCAATTGTCCAGGCCAAGAGGGGGACAATTTACAAACAGCAGCTGAGCTTAGTAGCCTGTTCTTATGGCAGGATTAGGCGAGGCAAAAAAATAAGTTAGTGGAGCAGATTAAATCGATAAATTTGGTATTTTACTTATGCTTTATTTGTTATTGAAATAGTTATATACATTTCTACCCGTCATGAATGTTAACAATATCAAACGCGAGTGTTTTTGAAAAAGAGTGTGCAGGATGCATTGATTGTGCATGGCTGTGTTTGTGTTCGTATGATAATACGCATGATAATACACATGCAAAACATTCCCAAGTAGCACGCATCGATGCCCCATAGTATCGTTTTCATGTGGAATGAATGGCATGCTTTTTATTTGGCCTTTGCAAGAGGATTATTTCACTGACTTCTGTGTTTTCTTTGGGATGTTTGCTGCACCCCTGAGAAAGTATGCTGCTTTTATTTTAGAAACAGTGTGAGAACGTCATAACATTTGCCATTAAAAAAATGGTGCCTTTGTTATTATTTCAGCGTGGCTCAGTCTGGCCTTCAACCAAGAGGCTGGATAAGTGAAAATTTCAAGATGGCCGCAGTGGTATCCCAGCAGGGGCTGCACTGGCCAAGCCAGGCACACTTGCTCCTGCACATGCACATTCTCACACTTGATCATGCACACATGCACATTTTGAGCACTTTTTGACCAGCTATGGGCCATCTGTTCTCATTTTGACTGCTTAGCCCCCAGACTCTCTGCACCCCCTCTGATTTTAACAATATGTTTCTGTTTTAGTCCTTCTATTTATTCGCCATTGTATTCTCCCAAGCTTTTTCTTTTCTTATTTTAACTTTCTTGTGGTTTTTTTATGCATATATGTTTTACTCATTTCGCCATGCTGTGGAACTATACGTGCGATATCTTTATATAACGGTTCACTTTACATACTTGTCTAACTATTTACTTTGTAGAATGTCTACAAATTGATAACACTGCATATCCCCCGATATATTGCATTGTGTTGCTATTTATTGGTTTGTTTACTTTAATGAAAAGTTTTGCGAATTTGATACATTAGCGACTTAACATTGTAATAATTTTTATCTTTGCACATTTTTGTAAATACCACACCTCTCACAGTCTGATTTTTCTCTCTGCAAACCAGTTTTCATGGCTACATTGTCATCCCTTTGTGTGTTCGTCCATCCCTGCGTGAAGTCTTCCTGTCCACGCATCCCCATACGGTTTTACATTTGGGTTCCACAGAGCTTCTAATCAGCATCCGTACATGAACATGGCTCTCATTCTCGAGCATTTGTCATGGCCGCCTTTGTGTAAGTGCCTCCCCTTCTGCTGAATATGCATGCATGGTCGTCCCGCTCAGCCTTCCCAACTCAGCCTCCTCATGTGGCATTGTGCATCCCTGCTGCAAGGGTCTCGGCCCCTTCTTTCACTCGCAGCGCGAGGCCGAATCTTCCACCCCCGGCCCTTTCTACCTCAACCCCCATGACCCCCCCTTCCCATTCATCATCGGCCACTGCCGGCTGGTTTGGCCAACACAACCCTCACAAAGCAATCCCTTTTCTCCACACAAGCCTTAAGCGACCCATTTCCTGCAGTAAAAATATTGTAAACAACCGGTCGCTCGACGGCCGCCTCAACAAATCTTCCGTATGTGGTGATAGAATATGAACCGCGTTGTGAAATCAACAGTGGTTGACTCATGGCTGAGACTGGCCACTACCATACGAATTAAGAATGTCCACAACTGGCTCAGTCTGGGCTGCAACTGAATTTGTATGGATGTTGTGTTTATGTTGTTTGCTTATTTTAAAAAAATATATTTAAATGTTGTTTAAGATTGTATGGGCAATAGGGGCCTCCCAATAAACATTGTGTATGTTGATACATCATTTTTTGTACATGGTGATTGTGTCACTGCTAAATATGCCCCACTAGTGTTTTGATTTCTTAATTTTTTCTTATTTCTCTCTACATGTATGTATGTGTGTATGTATGCGTAGTTCATGTTCATATGTGTGCTTTAGGAGACATTTTATAAGCTCAAATTACTATTATACGGCATTGTACATGTTTTCCCATACTTCAATTACATTTCACGTGCCTAATTATTCACCCACTCATGTTTCTTTTCATCAATGTGCTAGCCATGATCTATCTACTGCTGAATAAATGCATCTCCAAACTCTAGCTATCTCTCATGGTCTCCAATCTCATTGGTCCATCCCTATGGTGGTCATCACTTGGGCTTGTTTCCTCCTTTGCCTGCCGCTCTTTTGCTAGTCGACCACTGGCCAACAACCCTTCTGTGATGCATATATGTTTAACTTCTTTCACACCGTACGTAGCCAACTGCCCTGCCCAAGTGCACATTTATTAATAGACAATATTCTCTATAATTTCCCGTTATTCTCACGTCCATGTGTTCCTCTTTCTGCCTATGTGTAATTCCAAGCATCCTTATTTACATACTTGTCCACGTGTTTTTTTTATCGCAATATAAATGAGCAAAACAAAAGTCACGTACAAGAAGTTAACTAAACAACTGAAGATGTCTCTTTGAGGAGCATACGGTGCGAAATAAGTTCAACATACATCTGGAAAACACAACAGAGTGTCTACCTAGGACAATTATTTAAGGTGGATCAGGACCAAAGTGGATGAATGAAGAGGCAAATGAGAGCGGGTTGTAGTAAGAGCAACGTACCCATGTGCCTAAAGAAGAACATGTTAAATCGTTTCATATAAGCTGCTTATCGATTTACATCGTAACAAGTTAAACAAAACGTGTAATTACAATTGAGTCATCAAACACCAACGTGTTAGAATGTTCAGTGTGGGGACATGGCTCCCGCTGCAAGTACCTGTGTGCACGTCTCATTTTACATCGATGCAGATTGTTGAACCCTGCTTCTAGCACCTCCAGTTGGCCATGGTCACAAACGGAGTCCACAGGTGGCAGCCCACCGTGGTCAGGAGTTGATGTTTCTTTCAGCTGATTTAACTTCTTCAGTCGTCCACTTGAGCTAGGAGCACCCATCAACAGGAGCAAAAGTGAGGGCTGCTGCTAGTTTCGTCATGAGCCACAGCGATGCGTTTTGCCCTACCGTGGTTATGTTTACGGCTTCTGCCGCGGATTATGAAGCCATCCGTCTCCAGCGAGCGCCCCAAGGGTGGCAGCGGCTCCCATCCATCGCGGGGAGACGCGGACGCCCCTTTGTCAGGAGAGGAGCCGCTTGCATTAATTATCGAGCCCCAGTCAGCAATGCATGTGCAGAGTGCATGCACACGGTATTAAATCTTCAAAACAAGCATATGCAGTACAAACAAGCAGACATATAAAATAAATCAAGTGCACTTTGCACGCCCACGACGAATGTGTTGTATATGAAAGAAAATGTCTTAACGGTCTTCAGGGTGATTGAGGATAGCTTCTTATTGAGTTCCTTCTTTTCTTTTTAAAGCCGATGCTGTTATTTCACTGCGTGCCTACCCTATACCTTATACTTTGAGCAGTCAAACTAAAGCCCCAAATAGAGACAAACGCCACTGCGTGTGATCATAAATACAAACAGAATTGCACTTCATTCAAATTTGTAAAAAAAAATGTTTTCTAAAAATATAACATAGCGCAGTTGCTGGTTATGAATGATGCATATTATGCATGTAATTATACACTTGTGCTTACGATTAAGTGAAATTGTGCGAAAATTGTAAGGTTTTACTTGATCGTTTTCAATTAGTCATTGTGCAACTTGATTTTGTTGGCGTGTTTTACTTCTATTGTATTTATCTACGTAACTTTTCTACTCATATTTTTACGACTTTAGATAAATTTTTACTCTTTTCCCTGCTATCAATCCAGAGATAACCGCATTCTTTGTTCTTTATCTCTCTCTAGGCTTTTACAACCACCACCCCCACTTTCATTTACAAACTTGCTCCTCCCTCCCCTGCCCTAACCCCAAACCTTGTCCTCCTCCATCTCCCACCGCCTTTCTCCATCCTCTGCCTCCTCTGTCCCAGCTGTTGATTTTCCCTGCATGTGCCTGCAAGAATGCTGACTTTAATAAATATATAAAGTCGACAGCGATGGCCGTAAATGCCTCGGAGTGCTATGCTTAATTCACATGTAAATAGAGTGCTTTAACAGTAGCATGTTAATTACCACCGTTGTGCCACCGAGTTCATTACGATTACAGAGCGACGTAGTGCGCAGCCGCTGCCGTTTGCTTTGTGTCATTTAATGACATCTCTAACTTCCCACCCATTCATTAAGGGTTAATTTGCTGCGATTTGCTTTTGACACAAACGCAAGGCAGGTTACATATTTGCTAGTCGCACCCTATGCCGTACAATGTTAAATAATAACACATAGCGTCATTTTGGTAACTTAAGACTAGTTTGCGTTTACTTAATTTTTAAAAAATTATATATGGGCAAGAAAAACTCGTATTGTCCCAGCGTACCTTCAGCTGTTATGGTAAAGTTTTCCCAATGTTTATGCTCACTGTTTATTTTCAAGGGGCTAGGGACATTTCTGGAGGCTTTCTCTGTCGGCACAGGGATGTTTGTGTAAGGCACAAGCAGCCACTGATACCGGTCTCCGCGGAATGACCGCTGCTAGGGATGTGCGATTTAAACCTGCATATGGTTCCCTGTGTGTTCTGACGATTTAGAGTTTTCAGGAAGCCATTAATAAATACTGATTTGACAGGCAGAGCACAGCGCGATGAGGACGTGGGGGAGAGGAAAGCCAATATTTTTGGAGTGTGGCATTTGTTCATATTTAGGATTTAAATAGGCAAGCATCCTGCTTTTATTAGCAAAGACCCGATTGAGGTTATATTACCATGTTATTTTTGCACAAAACGGTTTGTATATAAGCAGATGAAAGCAATAAACAATATACTGTAATACGTGGTATTTGGAGTAATCCATAGTATGCTATACAAACGTTGCCAAGTATGGATTATATTTATATAGGAAATGTAATTGCCTGCGTGCTCACCAACATCACTTGTCCCAACAGTCTGTGTGGCTATTTGGGAACCTTAACTTGAGTTGCTTTAGTGTGATGGTGTTTACACGCATGCCTGTGCATGCCGCCTACGTGCGTGTGGTTTTCCCATTCAAAACCAACTGGCATGTGCTTCACTTAAAGGCATCAATTAGCGCAGTATGGATCTCTTGTGCTGCGCCATCACAGTCCTGAATGCGGGCCTGAGGAGTGCGTTGTGAGCGCGACAGTGATATATTGATGCGGTGGTCTCGCGCGGTGGCTTGTTTGGAGTGGTGCAAGACAGGTGAATGCCAAAGTAAGCACCGGTCTGTCCCCGGTGACAAAGAAACACCTGTGTATTCCAGTATTGGTGCCAATGTGCTTTTATTGCATCTACAGCATTGCCGACACACCTCTTCAAGGCAGGGTCAACATAGACTTTTTTTCTTTTTGAGTACGGATTGGCAGAGTTATCACAATATTTATTTATCGCACGAGGCAGCGGGACTTTTACGTTGCATTGCATCTTCATCATGTGCTGACAGAAGAAGAGTGCACATTTTGGTTCCAACACTATGCTGTAGCCACGGGTGCTGTGGCAGGAATTTGTGATGAATGGTTCATTCCAAACCAGGCCTGCCAGCGAAATTGATGATTTGTTTTTGCACACTCTTTCACTTCTCTTAAACAATAATTAAATGTAACCTTTTTCCATGTTTATGTTTGTAAATTACTTGACCTGTTGCTGGAGGGTAGGGATCCTACCAAGCTAAAACTTCATTAAATGTTACCTTTTTTAACACGTGCATTTTATTAATGCAAATTCTGGTTCCAAATCGATGTTCATGGTATTCGATGCTCATGGCATAGTTTGATGTCACATAATCCAGGAACAGAAGTAATAAATATCGTGTGTTTTATACAGTAGAGTAAATATGTCCCAACAAACTTTCACTTGAAGGTTATTGTCATTGGACAAGACTACTCATTTAAGTGACTGCAAACTGTCAAAATAAAATATGTAAACATCCGAAGCATCTCCAGCCTCAAACGGTCGTGTTGTGATGCTCATTCGCAATAATAACCCTGAGCCAGTGATGAAATGTACACATTCCTATGACGGTAGCCATTCTCTTCAACCACTTGTGATTTTCCAAAGTGGTTCTAATTTTGATTGACCTCAAAGTGATGATGGGCTGAAATGACCATACATATAATTTACAACTACACAATCTTATACCAGTCCTTTGTAAAGTGCTCAAAGCACATGACAACCCAGCTTTCGATTATTCAGTGTGGTACTGAACATGAGTTTGATTCTAACATTTCCTTTGTTCAACTCGACAGTAGCCCTTTTTGTAGCTGGATCCTGTCTGTACTTTGTACGCGCCAACAACAGCTATTGTGTTGTATACGGCTGCCGTGAGTGTGTTGTGTGTTCTTGTTTGGCAGAGCTCAGCTTTATCCAGAACATGCACTTCAGCCTCCCAGTATCAAGTGACTGACTGATTGTAAATGCGCGAACCCACATTCAGAGCCTTCATAAATTAAATGTTAATTATCATGTGCAGTTAATTAGTTTGAGTTTAATGGACTTCAAAAAAGAAAGAAATCTTAATTACAAAACAACTTTTCTAAATTAATTAACATTTGTCGAGATCAGCATGCTGCAGTGCCATGATACATGCGTGGCTCCGAGTGACCGGGCAAGGGGTCACAGATTATCCCCCAAAAAATCCTTTGGAAATTCATTCATGTTCTGCTTGAGTTGATTTCATCAACCTTTGGCCCTTCAGCCTCTTAGATTTTGATAATAATACTCGAAACCTGCCTCCTCTCTATTATTTCTGTAATGAAATCTTGAATTGCCGGGTGAATGACTCATTCACAATGAGGGCAGTATGAAATCGCACAATCTCTACATTCTTCCTCCGCATGGACCCTGAAACTAAGCACGTCTTTGCGAGTCTTTTGATTTGATAGAAACACTTTATTGCACTACTCCAACTGAACAAAGCCAATCATAGTTGTCCTGTCCTGGGAAATCTTAAAAGATGCTACTTGATGCAAAACTTCTCCAATTTGCTAAAGGTTTTGTAAATTTATTCCCATTATGACTACGCAAACACAGTACCACACATCGCATTTTATAGACAATATATCAAGCTATAGTACTCATTAAACCATCATTCCATTTTCCAGTATAAATAATTGCTGTAAGTATATTTACATTACAGGAAGTAGCTGTCAATGTACCGAGTAGGTTAATACTGTAATGTGTTCAATACCGCATGGTTGCCTGGTAATGCATTGGTGTGTTTGCCTGGAGTGCGTTCACGGGTGGGCTTGTGAACATAGTGTGATGGTCACGACGCCCCCGATATTCGTGCCATGCGCCTGAGATATGCGAGTGTGCGTCAGGGTGCGTGAGGAGCGGTAGTTGTGGGCAGTGGTTGGTGGAGCTGTTAGCGCGCTGCGCTATGAACCCGGCGACCCGAGTTCGATACCCGCTCACGACCAACACCCAGTGACGATTATCTGAACCGGTCCTGGGCCTTTCCTAGGTCGACTCAGCCTCAAATGAGTACCTGGTGCGGTGTGTAAAAACATCGCCACTAGGGAGACAAAGGCAGTCGGGCGTGGTGTTGGCCACCCACCCCCTCGTGTGCAGTGCCGACCTTCATAGGTGCTCGCTAACAGCACTTGCCCCAACAGTATGTTAAGGTTATACGGCGGATCTTTGTCTTGGTATGAGTACGAACCCCATCCCCCACCCGGGTCTGTCACTGAAAGTATTGCGGGCGCTTGCGTGCAATCCCTCGTGTACCCGTGGTGCTTCTGCACGCGTTCATCACAGTACACATTGCCTTTGGAATCATCACTGAGTCGTAGGACTCTTGTACAGAGGGGTTCTGCTTGGTGTGTAGTTCGCTCGTTAATTCACGAGTGGGAAGAAATGGGAGTGCCTGGAGAAAACCAACGCACGCCCCGGGGGGTAGCTCCCCAACTCACATTATGATCTGTTGTCTCATAAGAGGCACCTCGCTGATGTGCCAGAGAGCGATTCGCAAGATGTGTTAACCAACCCACTTTCTGCACTGCTATCTTATCTTATTGCCACCTCACATGCAGGCCAACGAGTCTGGGAGTCTCAGAAATCTCGTTGTGATCCACCAACCCTTGCCTCCGGTGCGCCTGTGTTAAGAGCGACGCACACTGCGCATGGAGAGGCGTGTGCACACTTGTCATTGGATTGCGTACACGTGTAAGTGCGTTCAGATGCGAAACGCGTATGCGTGTGCGCCGGTCTTGGGCTTCCCCTAGGTCGACTCAGCCTTAAATGAGTACCTGGTGCGGGGTGTAAACATCGCCACTGGGGAGACAAAAGCGGTTGGGCGTAGTTCTGGCCTCCAACCCCCTCGTGTGCCGTGCTGGCCTTCATAGGTGCTCGCTAAAAGCAGTTGCCCCAACAGCATGTGGAGACTATACGGGGATCTTTGTTTTTGTGCTTACATCAGTGGCGAATATCTGAACGGGTTGTATGCATTTCCGAGGTCGACTCAGCCGTAAATGAGTACCAGGTGCTGTAAACATCAACCCTGGTGGAGACAAATGTGGCTGACCGTACTATTGACCACCACAACCACCCAGTCGTGCAATGAGACGGTCTTAATAGGTTCTCGCTAATAGCACCTGCCCCTCGACAGTCTATGATGGCTATATGGGGGAATATTTATCTATGTGCAGTATGCGCGCTCGCACGCTAGCAGCTGATTGAAAAGGTTACCACACGCGGTCGGAAATGTTTACCGCCAAACACGTTTACAATTTATCTCACAACTGCGTAATGAAGTCGCGTGTTCTGTTTAAACAAGGCTTTTACATTGACGCAAGAAACGGGGCAAATTAGCGTGTAAAACGCAATGTTTAATATAAATCACTCACAAAAAAACAAGACACGACCTTGCGTGTCGCAATATATATTGTTATTTATAATCATACAAATAATGTACCTTATCCGTGATAACATCAAGACCAGCAAGCTTACATTTACTTTATAAATCATGTGTTAAACGTTTTAAATTAGTTGATTTGTTGTTATTTAACTATTATTGTGGTTCACAAAGAGAAGCAAATCCATATTTGCAACTCAATGGAAAAGACTTTAATCCTTACCACGCAGCAATTAACACGATAATCACCACACAGTCTTAGGCCTAACAATTACCTGTGCAGTGGAATGTTATAAAGATTTAATATATGCATTTACGGGATTTTGGCACAATTACACTTCAATAATGTATTTTGTTGAACATATTGTCATTATTATGCTACATCGCAATACATGAACAACCATTTACCAATCCACTGGTGGATAAAGGCCTCTCCATGCCGTGCCGATATATCTTCATGTAATATACTGTACATGCGTAAAATATGTGTGTGTGCAAGATTTTACTCGAACAAACATGAGATAATTTGGCAAATGTGTTCTCAATGCAGCCGAAAAAAGGTCGGAAGGCTATAGCATAATTAAATTAGACCAACGGGCAATGATGGATACGTATGTTTTCTTATGATATCGCACGGGGTTAACCAAGAGTCTCAAGCATAACAAAGAAAACATAACCCGATGCTCCCATTTTACAAATCGAAATCAATTTGCAGATAAACAATGCGTTACCATTCACTTTACTGTCCGTTAAAATTGACTACATTGAGCTTCTTGACATTTAAGGACAGCAGTGACATAGTGCTGCAGGGACGCAGTGGACTCGGGTGGCCTGCGAGCTGAAAACGCTTACGCGTCATATGGAATCACCGCTGTGTCCCGACGCGTGGTTGTCATGAGCCTTCACATTCCTGTCTGCCCTATGCGTATTAATTTAATTGGCCTTCCAGACGATTTGAGCAAGTGCTGCTCGCGAGAACAGATTCAGATCAATACGGCGCACGCGAGGGATGGTGTAAGTAAAACTAAAATAAACTAATATTTTTTTTTTATTTTACCAGGTTAACCCCATTGAGCTATATAGTTTTTTTTCAGAAGCGACCTGGCCACAAATGATAGGTCAACGAAGTGGCTTATCACGTGACATTTTATAGCAGCCACATAGTATAAACCAATTTTTCTATATGTGGAGGGAAAAACCGGGGGACCCGGATAAAAATCCACGTAACCACGGGGAAAACATGCAAACTCCAAATACACATATTCTTTGGGTCTTTCAGTAATGTCACGTAGATAGGTTAAAATTTATGGAAAAAAACCTCACGACGTTTCTATCACAACACAAGCGATCGTCATCAGGAGGAAAAAGAGGGGGAACGCTGCTGAGGCAGACTGTTTTAAAGGTTTAAAATTGTTGTAGCCCAAGGATCATAAACGAAGTGGGCGGGGCTAGTGATGTTAATGTGACAAATTGTCATGTTAATGGCAGATCGGAGAGGGGCCTCCACGGCGAGGGTGCGGAGGTGGCTATGTTTACTGAGTTTGTACACTTCCTCTCGGCAATCATTGGAAGGACGTTATCAACCAGTTTAAGTCATAACTGGCTGTGATGTCCCCATCCTCATGCCACCTTCCAATGTTATTTTTTTTAATTTTCCCCGTGGCATCGGCTCTCCGATTTTACATTAACAGGTAAAAAAAAATTCACACTAACATAGCCACCTCCGCGCGCCGACCTCGACGTGGTGGTGGCTCTGCGATCTTTTATTACCATGCTAATTTCTCACATTAACATCACTTGCCCCGCCCACTTCGTTTATGACCCTTGGGCTACAACCATTTAAAACCTTTAAAACAATCTGCCTCAGCAGTTTCCCCCCTCTTTTTTCCTCCTGATGACGATTGCTTGTGTTGTGATCCAAACGTCGTGGTTTTTGTTTTGTGTTTATTTTATTTTTTATTAATTTGAACGTATCTACGTAACTTTATCGAAAGACCCAAATAATAGGAATTCCTGCAGTCACGAAAGCTTTAAGTCAAGATCCAAATATACAGCATGCGTCAGGATCTGGATCTAACCCACGACCTCCTGTATACCAGGCGAGATAGTTAACATATCGCCTTGGTCTCCCCAGTGCTGATGAGGAAATATTGCAACATGGCACTGATTCTAGCGAGAAGTCGACCTCGTGGAGTCCCAAAACCAGTTAATATATCACTTTCCAATGATGTTAGCCATGGCTGGTAATCGAACTTAGCAAAAATTTGTATCGCAATTCACAATCCAATGCACAGCCGCTCCACGCACAGAGACAAAAAAACACACAATAAATACAAAAACACAAAAACACACGGGTACGGGCATAGGTGGGGGCAGTAAGAAATGTGATGTGGATGGTGTGGCTTTCAATCTTGATCTACTCTGATTTCAATCGATACTTCCATTAATGTGTGCCCCTCTGGAGAGGCAGAACCACAAACCCACAGCCCACCGTGATGTCCCCGCTTCTCGCAGAACCCCCACCCAGCTAGCTGCGCATTGTGCGTGCGTTTAGCCGGAATGTTGTTTAATTTGTGTGGGGGGAAAATGATCAATATTTACACCGCTTAATATTAGCGCTGCCCAACCATTTTTCTTGGTCAACCTCCCGCTATTTAGTGGGGCATTAATGCCGCGTATTTTGCATTGTTTATTCAAATCTAAAATAATCATCAGGAGGAATGCACTGTAAACAATTGCGCACACTGCGCGCAGTTAAAACCGCGTGTCCGTATCGAAGCGATATCGCTACAAATGATTACGGAGCGCGTTGCGCAATTACGCACGCCCGCGAGGGGAGCGGGACGCGGGGGGGAAGAATGCAGGATGGAACGCGCTGCCATCAGCTGTGCTCCCATTAGGCGCTTCCTCGGGGAAGTTTGTGTAAGCTCACAGCTCGGCCACCCACGCGCCCATTCCTCCTTACGGCCAGCCTTTTGGCGGGCATTTGGCCGTGTGGACGTGACACAGGGAGGAGGAACAAGATGAGGTGAGGGGTGGTGAGTGGTGCAGTGCCCGCCCGGACCCTGGGGATGTGATGATCCTGCCAAGACCCCCACCTCGCCCCGCCCGCCCCCGTACCCCGTTCCCATCCGTCGCTAGCAGCTGTCGCCGCTCCGTGTGCCCTCCCTGTGTGAGCTATCGTCTGTCACCCGCACACTATCCACACGAATAGCGAGCATACTGCAACACTGTGTCGCGAAATCTGTATGTGAAGTGAGCCGCTTGTGATATGTCACGGCGCTTGAGCGTAAAGAGACAGTACCAAGGCAACATAATAAAACATAACACAAACTATTGCAGAACATCTAAACTATAAGCGTGGTATGGATTATTTCAATGGCTGAGATTATATACAAATGAACACACGTGTTGTAAGAAAGTGACTGCGCCTTTCATATTTAGAAAGATAATTACGGTGTGGTTTTGTCTTCTAAACCCAGAACATTTATGACAAAATCCCATGTTGGTAATGAGCCGACGCGTCACCTGCAGCACATAGCGGGGGAGGGGGGGTTAGCATTTACTCCACGTTCAGCGGTTGATGAACCCACCACGTGCGCCGCCGCGTCTCCTCGTGGCTTCTCAACCTCCTCAACTCCTCGGCATGCTGCGCGGCGCTGCTTGGCCCCCGCACCCGCGGGGGTTTCGTAGCAGCAGCAGCTATCACAACAGCTATCAAAACAGCTATCACAACAACAATGGAGACTTCCCAGGGCCCTGTGTCGGGATTTAAATTAGAGCCTCGTCAGCGGAACGCGTTGCGCGGGCGCGCGGTTCGCGCACTCGTGCGAGGCATAGTCATCGGGGCTGTGTGAAAAGGGCGGGCACGAGAGAGGAGGAGGGAACGGCGAGCCTTACGGTGCATAACTAGAATATACATTTATACTGGAGGAATCCGATTAGCTTTAAAGCTATTTTTCATATATGTCAAGTCGGGGCGGGTCAGTACGTTACAACAATGCAAACACATGATAGGCATGCAAAGTGTAGGAAAGGTAAGAAAATCATTACAAAACAATACAAACAAATATAACTTCAATCTAGATCGAAATTATGTTTTCTTTTAGCAGGTAAAGCCCACTGAGCTATTATCTTCTTTTTTTAGAAGCTACCTGGCCACAAATGATAGCTCAACAAAGTGGCTTATCACGTGGAAATGTATGGCATCCAAATAATTGCGACGCTGACCTCGTGGGTCACATTTCTAGCCACCTGACTACTTCCAACAACAAGTTTCAGATTTTACTGCGTAGCGCACTTCATAAAAGCGTCGCGCGCCCAGCTGTTATAAAGTGGCAGCGCCCTCGCAAACGAGGACGCAAAAAAAGCGTGAAACACTACCGCCGCTGCCACTCGCCTCCCCTGTGGAGTTTAAACCTCTCCCGGCAGTTTCGCGAGCTCCAACTCCCTGCCTGCGACTGTTACTGAGCGTCAAGACAACATCGGCCAGACTTTAAATAACCGACGAGAAGTGCGGAGTCGTTTACTGACTCGACACGGGCGAAGCGCAAAGAGACGCTGCTGCTCCATAATTTCGTATTCAGACGCATTATTTGCAAATTACGGCTGATACCTCATTGAACAAACATGCCACACATCCAGCATTGCAGGATTTTGACTGTTCCCGCTTGTTCATTGCAACGGCATCATTTTAAACGTGTCGCAAAGTGAAACACTTATGGAATGTGAGATGATTCTAAGACGTATCCCGCAGTCAGAAAAAGTTATCTCCACCGAGCGCTCGCATTGTTGTTGTGCACGTATGCATTAAAATACAAAGATCCCCCGTATAGTCTTTAAAAACCGTTGAGGCAAGTGCTGTTAACGAGCACCTACGAAGGCCGTACGTATGCATTGCACAAACACGCGCGCACAAAATCACAACTTTCAGCCAGTTTGTGTTGAAGCACAGGCCTAACTGTAAGTCTTCTCGGGAGTAATTATCGCCGATGGCCGGTGTTTGGTATAAACAATGGTTTTAACACGACGTATCAGGGCGCACAAAGGGCGCTTTGAAGTCCGGCCGCTTTATCTGAGCGGCGGTAATGGAAGGCGGGGCACGATTAGCGCCGCCCGTGGCAGCCGCGGCGAGCTCCAATCCCTTCGCGCTCTGAGCGCCGAGATTTTGAGACGCATTCAGCTCGTTCTCCCCGATTGGCCGAGTGAGCCGGGAGATAGCGCTTTTCAAGGCGCCCTCGCCTCCTCGCCCCATTCTCCGCATCGCCATTTAAGCACGCGTTGGGCGCGCCTTGAAACTGCTGCTTCTCGCGCTCTCTGTCTCTTTCCCGTGACAGGCGCGGCACAAAGGGAGCGAGCGCCGTCGCTGCTGGGGGTGGCGAGCGGCTTGGTTCGGAAGAGAAGTGCGCGCGTCGCCGGATCCGCGGCGCCCGGTAATCGCCGCGCTTGCTCCCGCATCGCTCCGTATTTAAGCGCGGACGCGGCGGCGCGCGGCGAGAACGCACGGTGCGTGGTCTCTCCGTGAGGCTCATACAAGTAGCAGCAGCGCGGCGCGGAAACTTTATCCGCCCGGGACGCGCGCTGCCAGTGATCGAGGCAGCGAGCGCGGTGGTGGTGAAAGACAAACGTTTTCCATGACGTTGGGGCGAGTTGGTGGTGGAGAAATGGCGCGGCAATCTGTGCTGCTGCTGCCGCTACTACTCCTACTGGGCTCCGCGCTGCCTGTGTCGGCTCAGCACCATGGCGAGAAGGGCATTTCCGTACCGGACCACGGCTTCTGCCAGCCCATCTCCATCCCGCTGTGCACGGACATCGCCTACAACCAGACCATCATGCCCAACCTGCTGGGCCACACCAACCAGGAGGACGCGGGGCTGGAGGTGCACCAGTTCTACCCGCTCGTCAAGGTGCAGTGCTCGCCCGACCTAAAGTTCTTCCTGTGCTCTATGTACGCACCCGTGTGCACGGTGCTGGAAGAGGCCATCCCGCCTTGCCGCTCGCTGTGCGAGAGGGCCCGCCAGGGCTGCGAGGCGCTCATGAACAAGTTCGGCTTCCAGTGGCCCGAGCGGCTGCGCTGCGAGAACTTCCCCGTGCAGGGCTCAGACAGCATCTGCGTGGGGCAGAACCAGACGGACGAGACGGGCGGCTCCAACAACGCGGCCCCACCGCACCCGCCCCCGGCACACGGGGGAGACGCGTCCACGCCGAACCCGCCGCCCTACCGGCCCGGGGGCCCCGCGGGCGGAGGAGTGGGAGGTCACGGCGCACACTACCCGCTCATGTCGTGCCCTCGAGCCCTCATGGTACCCCCCTACGTCAATTACCACTTCCTGGGCGAGAAGCACTGCGGATCCCCGTGCGAGCCCAGCAAGCCCAATGGCCTCATGTACTTTGACTCGGAGGAGCTGTGGTTCGCGCGCATGTGGGTGGGCGTCTGGTCCATCCTGTGCTGCGCCTCCACGCTCTTCACCGTGCTCACCTATCTGGTGGACATGCAAAGGTTCCGCTACCCGGAGAGGCCCATCATCTTCCTGTCGGGCTGCTACGCCGTGGTGTCCATAGCCTACATCGTGGGCTTCTTTATGGAGGACAAGATTGTGTGCAACGAGAAGTTCGCGGAGGACGGCTACCGCACTGTGGTGCAGGGCACAAAGAAGGAGGGCTGCACTATCCTCTTCATGATGCTCTACTTCTTCAGCATGGCCAGCTCCATCTGGTGGGTCATCCTCTCGCTCACGTGGTTCCTGGCCGCCGGCATGAAGTGGGGCCACGAGGCGATCGAGGCCAACTCGCAATACTTCCACCTGGCGGCATGGGCCGTGCCAGCCGTGAAGACCATCACCATCCTGGCCATGGGCCACGTGGATGGGGACGTCCTCACGGGCGTCTGCTTCGTGGGCATCAATAGCATTGACGCGCTGCGCGGATTCGTGCTGGCGCCGCTCTTCGTCTACCTCTTCATCGGCACCTCGTTCCTGCTGGCCGGGTTCGTGTCGCTCTTCCGCATCCGTACCATCATGAAGCACGACGGCACCAAGACGGAGAAGCTGGAGCGGCTCATGGTGAGAATCGGCATCTTCAGCGTGCTCTACACGGTGCCCGCCACCATCGTCATCGCGTGCTACTTCTACGAGCAGGCGTTCCGCGCGCAGTGGGAGAAGACGTGGATCGCGCACACGTGCAAGAGCTTCGCCATCCAGTGCCCGTATGGACACTACCAGAACATGCGGCCTGACTTCACCGTGTTCATGATCAAGTACCTGATGACACTCATCGTGGGCATCACGTCGGGATTCTGGATCTGGTCGGGCAAAACCCTGCAGTCGTGGCGCAACTTCTACAGCAGACTGAGCAACAAGCCCCAGGGAGAGACCACGGTCTGAGATTTTGGACCGTGTGAGATGCGAGTTCGTGCCCGAATAATCGCGCAGAGGAATCTTCATCGGACTTATACATAGTGTACAAAGGCGTACATGATTAACTCTTCACTATTATTATAAGATGGCCTATTTTGTTAAGTTTACCTTTAAAAAAATCACGTCAGCCAACGCATAGTGTTGGTATAAATTAAATCACGAACACTGCTTAAATCCCGACACTGGGTTTGGTGGGGGGATGTTGGGGGTGTGTTCACGGGATGTTTAGTGCCGCACTATGCCACACAATTGAATGTGCCTGGTGTTACGATGTTCGATAAATGTCCGCACGCATTTTTTGTAGTGAATCACCAACGGACACCTCAAACCTGTGGTTGTAATAATGTGCCTTTTTAATTCGTTCAAACAAAAAAATTACACTTCACTTGTTCACGAATGACGGTAATCTTGTAGGAAGTTTTCGTGTTGTATTTTTAAAGCTGTGAAGTATTTATTGTTTAATCTGCCTTAACGCTTTTTAACCCCGGACCAAGTAGGGCTATAGTAGCCGTAGCCTTGGCCACGTGGGCTCGCTCACTCACTGCTGCCTTAATCCGTGGCTTCGCGGCGCTCACTGCCGTCCCCGAAGCCTCCTTGTATATTCGCATGTATAGCTATTTTAAATATTAAACTTTATACTTGCCTACAGCAATAGCCTTGGCTCCTACTTTGTAATTTAATAAATTGACCTGTTTTTTCCAATACAACATGCACGTGGTAGTGGTTTACGGGTGTCATCGGTGTTTTGTTTTATTTAGTATGTGTGTGGATATATTGAAAGAGTTGCCTTTATACTTGCTCCTACCCAAGCATAATGCTCCATGGGGACCCATATTGAGGTCGTGTTCTATAATTGAGTGGAGAAGTTCACATCCATTTTACCTGTTAGCAGTTGTAAAACAAGTAACCTACGTACTCTTTGGTTCTTTCTGTAAAATCACATAGGTAGAAAAAATAATAGATCACGACGTATCTCCCACCTGAAGGCGATTGCTTGTGTGGCGATCGAAACGTTGTGATCTATTATTTTGCCTACCTACGTGACTTTACCGAAAGAACCAAAGAGTGGATTCCTGCATCACGAAAGCTACAAATCAAGAATGAAATAACTTATGTTCTATTTATTGGTGACTGTCAAACACCGATCTACCAGTGGGTACTTACATTTAGTCATCCTTTATTTAAATATTAATATTGTACGTATGTGTATATATGTAGGCCTATGCCTCATGACATTCATAACAGTAGCTGACTGGAAATTTAATTTCACAATTCAACATTTACAAGATGCCAAATATGTATTATGATATTCATTTATACCAATTGACACCGCAGAAATATGCTTTGCATGTTTGGTATCCATCATAATACGGTAATGGTTGATATTAAATCCCGAAATTTAATACCACTGTGGAAGTGTTTGCGATCGTGCTGTACATCTCCCTTTTTTATATTGTAGCCCCGCGTGTTGTTCGGCATGTCCGACGTTTCGCTCCATATGCCTGGACCTTCAGCTCAACTTCGGCAACCAGGACATGCAGCAAAACGTCAGACATCACGCCGAACAACACGGGGTACAACCCGAAAGCACATCGGAGATCTGTGCTGCACATTCATTTGGAAACACGTACTGAACAATGAAGGCTGTGAGGGTGGATCGCTCCAATTTTCATCCAAATTAGTTTTCAGTATCTCCCATCATTGTGTGTATGTTGAACTTATTTCGCACCATACGTAACTAACCATGCTAATCGCAGGTGTGGGGCGAGGACAACAACCTAAACACAAAAACCAGTTCGAAAGAAATGAGTTTTCAATCTAAATTTAAAAGTGCATAGCTCCAGTGGCTTCTAATATTGGAAGGTTGAACGTTGCAGACGGCCGCAGAAGCGCATCAGAAAGCGCGCGATGCAGTGACCGTCTTAGTTCGATGGCGAGCCAAAAGCCGCTGCTGCGAGTGATCGGAGTTAACTTGATGGTTTATGCTCCTTGAGATCGGCAAGGTATTGTGCTTCATTTGTGCAAGCGACTCCATGCTGCATCAGCGTTTCCTCCTGGGTCACACTGCTCCTGCTGGGTTTGGTAGGCCTTGGTGACATTTCCTCGGGCTCACAACTTCTGCAGATTCTGCTGCATATTTCTGGCATATGTTAAGCACGCTTGCACACTTCTAAACACCTCTTTCTATCATGGCCCCAATATTATTTGCGAGTAACTGGTAGCTGCGGCCTTTTGTCGCTTACTATTGGAGTTACCGTTACACTTCATGGGAGGCAAACTACTTTGTTAACTGGTGATTGGGATAATTTTATTTCGAAACATGAGACTTAAGGGAAATGTAGAAATTGAAGCTGACATTGCTCTTTGAGTCAATACATTTTTGGGCCATGATATTTAGGTCCCAGATAAAAAAAAAAACATAGTTTATTCTGTTTTTAGTTAAAAGATTCCTCGTTCTTTAAGAACATAATTAAAATTCAGATCAGTCGTAATCGTCTGTGTGTGCAATGCCGAATAATGTAGCAATTATTTGGTGATGCTGTGTTGGCAGTGGTATACAAGAACAATATCAATAACAAAAATCAACACATTGGTCTATAGCTGCATTAAATAATTGCAAATCCGACGTTTTGCGCAATGGCTCTTCGCACAAATGCTCATTTAGAAATATTAATGTGTTATGAAGAAGGGCCATTACCTGAAACGGTACCTATTATATATTTTTTACTTTTAAGTCAGTGTTATTATGGACTAATAATTAAGGAGTTTTAAATCTGAACAATGCATAGTATTGTCTGAAGTCACCAGCCACTACGTTTACGCTGTGTAGTTACGTATAGTACTGAATATGTGCTGTGCGTAATATACAACTTGGCCACATGCAATGCGTAAAGGAGCGGCAATGCCCCGGTAGGGTGTAAACATGCAAACCAATAAAGACATATCAATCAAATGCTCACACAGCTTTAAACAGTTTCATTAAAACGTAACGCTCTTATCTGAAGCCTATTTATTGTTCGTGACATTATTAGAGTGGGCTGAGTGAGAGCTCTCGTGTTCCAGTCCACAGGCGGCTGCTGCTGCTGAGACTGGGTTGATATGCGCAATAAAACTCGATAATTTGCGCCGTCATTATGTGTAGCGTAGCCACGGTCTATTCACTTCTAAATGAAAGGCCTACTCAAGCCGTGGTCATCTCTCGCGAGGGTCTCGCAAATGCCAAAACATTATCTATCTGGCTTTTATACACAGCGAATTTCATTGCTGCATCTCCACATTTGACGTCCTCTCGAGTGAGTCATCTTCATTTCGCTTCGTCGAAATCGACGAAGCGGCTACGAATCCTTCTCGTGATTTATTTTGCCCAAGCTCACTGAAGTCAAGATTACGTCTCTCTCTATTTGCGCATGCGCTCTAAATAACGTATTCCTCTTAATGTATCAGTATAATTCCACGCACTCAACTCGGCGTTTGTTCCGAGTTCTTTGTCAATTCCCACCTCTGGGCCGTATGTCATAGCGGGTAATGCTGATGAAAAGCTGAATTTATTCACATTGGGGTGTTGCTTTCCATGACTAAGCTCACGAAAAGACACTGCGACTTTCTCTCATATGCCTTTCTTTCCATTGTTGCGATGACGGTGCCGCCTTGAATAATTGCCTCTAGGTAATAACAAAGACAAAGATCCCGTGTATAGCCTAAACAGACTTGGGGAAAGTGCTGTTAGCGAACACCTATGAAGGCCGGAACGTATACATGGAGTGGGTGGCCAGCACCACGACCGACCGCCTTTGTCTTCCTAGTAGCCATGTTTGCCAACCGTACTAGGTACTCATTTGAGGCTGAGTCGACCTAGGGGAGGCCCAGGACCGGCTCAGATATTCGTCACCGATGTTGGCTGTAAGCGGGAATTGAACTGGGGTCGCCGGGTTCGTAGCGCAGCGCGATAACCGATGCACTTCCGCTCCCCACCTAATTAGTATCCCTCTGACAGACATCTCCAATTTTCGAATCGCTCCATCCTACACTAATTCGCTTGGATTTAAAACACGTATAATCAGATCAGGTTATTGTGTTCAGGTGTCACCTCTAAGCCTGCCGAATCTGTTGCGATTGCAGGTGCTGTGAAATGTCATCGCCCGGACAAACCCGTGGTTGAAGTCCAAAATAATACGGACAATAATTATACAAATTGGATCAAGCAGTTGATAATTACTCGATTCGCTGACCGATGAATATGGACTTGTTTACGTTCATAGTCAACTATAATTTTCATTCACTGCATCTCCATCGCCTTGCACAATCCCCAATCCAACACGGGACCCCGCGTCGCTGCTTTTTGTCTTTAGTTTGTCCTTCGCCCGCTCCACTGATTAACACGGTTGGTTACGTACGGTGCGAAATACGTTCTACATACATATATTATTAATATTATTTTCTCTTTCTATTGAACAGCTCCATTAATGATTAATGTATCACACGGATCAGCCATTTATCGACATGTGCAAATTGAAATTTCATTGCGATAGGCAATACAGTACAGTATGTACACTTAAACAAAACTAACTTAGGTTCAGAGCAAGCCGCATGCCTAATTGTCACACTCAGATCAGTGCTGCGGCTTTAAGAACTCGCATTTATTCATCATCGTCATCATAAGCCACTGTCAATCCACAGCTTGACCAAGGCCTCCCCAAGTCGCCGACACCTCTCTGACGATCCTGCGATGTCACAAAATCCACTCGCACTGGCGCAATAATGGATTTAATTCCTCCATCCTCTCGGTGGTCGTCCTCTTTCGGACGCGTTTCCCCTCCTTGCCTTAGACACCAAAAACAAGCGCCGGAGTAGTGGCCACGTAGGTAGATATCCTATCCTTAATACAGATGGTCACTGCATCACGCGCTTTCAAATGCACTTCTGCGGCCGTCTGGAACGCTCTTCACTCCGATAATAGGACGCCATTGAAGCTATGTACTTTTAAATCTAGATTTAAAAATAATTTCTTTAGAACAGCTTTTTTGTGTTTAGTTTGTTTTCCTTCCCCCCGCACCTCCGATTAGCACGGTTGGATACGTAGGGTGCGAAAGAAGTTCAACATACATACATTGCACACACGTGTTGAGTGGTGATGGTGGCAGTGTTTTACTGGAGAAGTCTGTTTAAATCTGCAATTTATTTTCAAGTGAGCAAGAGGTGACTTACAGATTTTCTAACTCGACAGATTCGTCTTGGCTGTTCCAAAAAGTAAGCGAGGCTTCGGGAATGACGCACACAGTATTATGTAGGCTTCATACGAATTACATATAACACGTGTTACGTCAGCACGTGTTTATATTCTGCAGTTTCATATGGAGACGTATTTTACAACATTGCGTGTACGAATGTATGCGTTACCTGCTTAGTAAAGAACACGCCATTGCCTATGTGCTCCACAGAATAGCACGTTTGCATTATAACTTCGAAATCATCGTTATCATCAGCCATGGTCAATCCACTACTGGATGAAGGCTTCTCCAAGCCGTCGCTACCTAATATTATTCTACGGTGCAACAATCCACCCAGAATCTCCGCACGAGCGGATTTCATTGCTCCGTCTCCCCGGTATACGTTCTCTTGGACATGTTTCATCCCAGTAACTGAGGTTACGTTTATGCTTACGTTTTACTTCATATTTATGGTGATTGAATACGAATTTCTTGAGAATTGTCTTTGTTTTCCTTTCCTCGAACCTGCGATGAGCACGGTGCTAAAGAAGCTCAACATGCATGCGATAATTTATTTACGAACGTGGACCGTTATCGACTCCAATGCAATAGAGTAACTCGACAATTGTACATTTTTCTGACCTTTAAATATCTCATACTTCCTCATTTGCATCGCTATATGTATGGACTTTGAGGAACATATCTCTCAACAGCATTACTTTCAGCTTTTATCACAGGGCGGTGGCGCAGTGATTAGGGCACTGCGTTCCTTCGCTCCCCCGCCTCTTCACTAACCCACTCTGACCAGTGTGGTGAAGTAGGGCCAAACAATCCCTGTAACCGACACGGCGTAAGGAGGTCTGTGTCCAGTCGTTGATTGCGGAGGGGTCAGTAAATTATGATTATTCTGTACAATCATAATATCACTAAAAAACACACACGACGCACTCGGACTTTCATTTAAAAAAAAAATGACCAACGCAAGTTAATGCGACATTGACAGACTAATATACAGTAATACTATAACATCTCGTGTATGCGTTGTTGCCGATGCACTGATATTGTGTGTTTGAACCGTTCCAAAGTTTGCTCGCTTTAAAACATACTGGATAAAATTAGTCTCTAAATCCAATAGGTTATACTGAAACTACTTTTATCTATACGGCCAATTAGCACGATTGGCTATGTACGGTGCGAAATAACTTGAACATACATATGGAACAATATAATTGTAATACTTTACGATGAATAACAATACGTAATATGTATTTATTTATTAATTGCATCGGCATTCACTGCGCCGGTTGTTGTGAGATAATTCTGCCACACGATGTCTCCTCGCCAGCTCGTGTCACAAATGTAGCCTTGAGCTCTCCTCCCAGCCACGTCTGTGAGTTTTTTCTGCGTGGCAGCCAGCCATAGCCCATAACTCATTGCCACGAGTCCCCTTAAACAAACAAGAAAGACCACCCTTGCAAACATTGACATGTGTGTATCTGTGTGTGACATACGCAGGGAGCGTTCGAGCGGTGGTTCGGATACTGCCGTTACCATTCCCGGCAAGTGAGTTATATGTACATTTATCGGTGGCGAGTTGTATCTTAACCGGGTCTGGGCATCTCGTAGGTCAACTCATCTTTACAAGAGTACCTTGGCGACTGTGTGTGAGCATTGGCGCTGGGGAGAAAAAGGCGGCTGAGCGTGGCTCTGACTTTCACTGCGCGCCTTTGTATGCGGCGCTCCTGTAACAAATAGGGGCTCGCCAATATGAGAAACATATATAGACAACGATTTCGCACCTCCGATTGGCACGGTTGGTTACGTACAACGCGAAAGAAAGTTGAATATACATATATAGTGTCTGTACTGTTTAGTAAGTTGCATACTCTGTATTTGTATATGCAGTTGCGCAGGTCCGTGCACATCTTGGGGTGTTCTCTCGCGCTCTCGTTATAGCAGGAGTTGTACTTGTCTGGCCGAACCCAGGCTCGTTCCCTGTTAATCAAACAAACGAGACAATTAGTACCCTAAATAATGCATTGGTGGCGCACAGCGTGTTCTCTTGAAGTGCTTAATTAATTACATTGTTTCTCCCTGAATTCCCATCAGGGCTTGACGTGTCTGTGCTGGGTTAGCGTGAATGATTTGGGGTTTTGTAGCACAAAACTGTTGGAAGGGGATACGTTGCATATAGGCAATGTGTGTGTATATATGTATCTTACGCTGCAGCGATGACTCATGTAGCCAAACTTTTTGACTTTATAGTGTACAAATGCACACACATTTATAGCTTTTGGCCCATGTAAGTTTACTAACAAATAACAATAAATTTGTAATGGCAATGTAAATTATACTATTAATTATGTATACTATATTTCAAATGTCTTTAATAGCATTCATGTCACGTTTATGTACCTATATTGGTGTGTTTGTGTGTGTGCAAATGAAAATGAGCTTCTGATATATATTTTTACCATGAGATGCTTTTCATTATCTGTGTAAAGAGCCCAAACAATTTCTATATCCGTCATTGTAACCAAATGGAATATTTTCACAGGGTGGTTTGGGGACCTGCATTCCAGATGTAAATATATTTGTAGACTCGAGAAAGAGAAGTGACATTTTTCCCCATACGCTATTAAGCTATTCCAGCGGTTGTCTCCTGAGCAAGACACATCTGTAAGGCATTATACTAGGGCGGCGGGTGTGTGATATGGAATGCGGAGACCCTCCTCCTTCGGGACTGTGCTCTCGGGGCTATCGAGAAAAAGGTATGTACCTGTAGGTAAATGTTTTCTGAAATGCGACTATAAAGGGAATACAATTACATAATGGGACCTTTAATGTGTTTGCACTTATGGGATAGTGCGTGGTGAACTTGTTGTAAAGTCCTTCTCTGGAGAAGCAATTTAAAAAGAAAATTAATTGACAACTGTCAGCCAAACACTGGCGTGTAATCTGTTGGCATTTCAGTTTGCCAGGAAAAATATTTTGCGTTGCCTGCTGAAAGTTATCACCAGCATTACTGAAGTGAAAGCGGGAGATTTTTTTATTCTTTGTACAATTATGCTAAGCATATTATGCTCTATCACTTTATTTGGCCACTATGTACAGAAATGTAAATTTTTCCCATCATACATTTCCCCCAATAAAGCTAAGCGATTACTTGCAAAACATCTCCAGTATTTTCGCCGCATAGATAACGAATGCTTGTGGTGTTCGCGGCTCTAATTAGAGGGATATTTTGTAATTTTCTCACAGGAGGTTAATCACCGGTATAAAATCACCAACAGCTGTGTCTGTTTATTGGAGTAGGCTGTATTGTTAACTGTACTCCATTGAGTGCATGGCACCCATCTGGAGTACGTTAGTAGATTTGTGAACGCTCGCTTCATAAGCTTCGGAAAGCTGGAACAGTAAACCACTACGAAAATCTTCAATTACGATCTTTTTCACTGAAGTGCTTTTTCATACACCACCGCCAGATTTTTTTTTTATTAATTTGAAATTAATCGCAATTAAAATAAATGGGGATCACACCATTCAAATTTCCAAAGAGGGTATCGCCATCAACATTGTCCACGATCTATACACCGCTTGCCTAAGGCCTTCCCTCACCGTTGCCATCCTTCACGGTCTTCAATGACACAATCCATCTCCCTCCTGCACATGAGCTAATTGCAAACTCCATCTCTATGGTGGCCATCCTCTCAGACACGTTCTCTCCTTTGGCTGCCTTTCCACTCCAGTTTTGTCCGATGTTCATCATCCCTCGTAGGTAGTCCTCTTAAAGCCCCACTTTCATATACATACATTGGATGTATATAATTTGTCTTTGTTCCGTGATCTGTGTGTTCTTTTTTGTCTCTCGGTGTAAATTCCATGCGTGCTTGGACACTTTCAGCTGTTTTCTCAATTTAATTTGTCAATGCAAAAGTGTCTGACCGATATATCGTGGTAGGTTATATGCAGTGATTGAAAACGTTCCTCTTTCAGGTATATTGCTTTTCAAGATCGGTTCAGAGATTGCTCACCACTGACATTAGCTGTGACTGAGAATCGAACGTCGGCCTTTGGAATCGTAGCACAGTCTTCAGACTACAGTGTCTACCCTCCCCAACAATACATTTACCTGGATTAAGCCCTCGCACGACATTCTCTTTTTTACCACGAGTATTTAATATGGGTGTACCATGCCTCTGTTTTCTCAGGTTTCTTGAGAGCCCTGTGAATATTGCTTGCTGGTCACCTGCCCAGTGCTGTGCACACTGCGTCCTGGGATCTCGGATCTGCATTGAGCAACCAGAAACGTCCTCTTGATTTGTGATTAAAGCCTTTTTTCTCCCTCCGGTGAAAAGTGGACCTTTGTATGTGCCCCACCAGCTGTAACCGCCTTCCTGTTATCGTACACTGCTGTCTGTTTTTCCTTTGTGATTAGCTCAGAAAGTTTTGTTTGTCTTTACAAGAACACGCAGTGAAAATGTAAATGTGGATTGCAGTGCAGTATAGTGTAAGAGTAAACTAGATGAAATACATAGATTTTAGTTTTTACATAACTGCAGTGCTAGCAAACTAAAGTTTTATCATCATTAAGCTTTTACATTATACACGCTTTAATTTATAGCGTCACTGTGTTAGACTTTTTCGATTGTATTTATATAACCAGTAAACACAGAGAAAACTTGCCTTAAACACATGACAGAAAAGTGCTGCGTATGTATGGGCGTCTAATGTGTATATGTAGAGTGTACAGCAGCATGTTGATGAAATGCTGTGTGGTTCAATGCTCGGCCATGAACATCACTAAAAATGGGAATTGATATTTGGTTTCGGGTTTTGGTGGGGGTAGTGGCACTGTGGTTAGTGCACTGCCCTATCAACCCGGTAGCCTGACGTGTATGTATGTATGTTGAACTTTTTTCACACCGTACGTAGCCAACCGTGCTAATTGGAGGTGCGGTATGACATCTGAACCGGTGCTGGGTCCACAACCATCGCCAACCCACACTGACCGGCACAAGAAAACAAATGTCGATCAACCTCTATCTCTGACACAATGTCGGCAGGCCTTCATTCAGCAGTGGATTGACAAAGGGCTGTAAATTATTATTCAGGTATTTAATTAAAATGCCACCTAAGTCCAGTTTGAGCAGACGACCTGGCTTAGTCCAAGTGTCATCATGAGCATGAAGGAAGACAATGTGCTGGGCCGTTTGCAGTGGGCACTCGCTAATACGCTTTTCCTGACAAAGAACAACCTCATGGTCTTTGTGTATGCATGTTGACTTGTATACAAGTGTATATGTGTGCACATTTAAGTTTTGCATGTTGTGTGTACAGCATTGGATTACATGCAATGCTTTAAAGAAAGGTTAATAATGCAATCAAATAGGACGTTTAAATTGGATAATAAGTAACAAAATTAATAAAGCCCAGTTGAGATGCAGTGACCCGGGATTTTACCATGAAGTTAAACATTACTAATTCATTCTTACCTGCACAATGGCCTCAGTTACTTTGGAGAGAGGCATATAAACCTGGGTATGTGAAGTCTACCTGCACGTGTCTTATTTCTAATTGCGAAATATCCTATTCCTCCCCAAACCTTAAAGCCGCTATTAACTATGTTTATAAAGAAGTGTTATTAAAATTAATGCCGCACATATATTTGTTAAAAAAAACTAAAACATCTCTTGTCTTCCTTTTAAGCTTTTAATGCAAGTCACATTGGGAACTATCAGAATACACTCGTGCTTAAACATAACAACAGCAATAACAACAGCAACAATTGTTGATAGGAATTGTATGGAACAGAAGGGTTAAAGCTGGAACAATGGTCTTTGTGTGCTCTATGCTTGTAACTGAAGCTAGGTCACATTCACTGCACATTACTCTTCTATATCCAGTGGTCCCTCTCATGGAAATGAGACGGCACATTCCTGAAGATTGGCTCTCAACTTAAATAGCTCCATTCGGAATGCTGTGGTGAATTTGAGTTGGAAATAAACAGCCTCAGATCTTCGGAGTAGAGTTGGCAGGGGATAAAAGGGGACCGGTGGAGAGGTAGAGGGGGTAAGGATGAGAGTTGCTTTGCAGAGGCCTCACCTCAACAGAGGAGACCTCCGCGATAGCCAGGCCAGTCGGCCCAGTGGGATCTCTGTTATGGGGAGCCGGTGCCAGGAGCGTTTGCGATGGGAAGGCAGCGGAGAGTGTAAATGGAAATAACCAACAAACAAATCGAGTTAAATCGGTTGGCGTTAGTTATTTCCTTTATGTAAGCAGGTGAGAGCTCGCGTCGAAACAAAAGGTGCCCCTTATTTTCATTAACTATTGAGGGCACGCTTGCGCTGGAACTTTAATAATACGCAGAGTTAACTGTGCTGCCATCGTTGTGTTAACATAATTAAATCCATAGTTTTGCGGATTAATTATTGACACAACTGTATGCAAACCACTTATATCGGTGTCATGAAAATGAACTTTTTGCGAATAAGTCACCAACGTCGCTGCTGCTGCAAGCGCACAACCAAGAGCAAGGTGTGGGAACTCTGCGCTGCTTGCGGTGGCGCTGGTTTCGGGTGAGCTGCGGCTCACATTGAAGCGATACGAGGCCAGCTTTCTAAGCCAACCCCTAAGGAACTCTCAGCGCAAGGAAACGCTGGGGCGACTGGCCGGCCTGCTTTCAGGAGGAGATTCTCGCGGGACACGGAGGCTTGTTAATTTCCTGTTGGTGGTGTTGGTTTCATGCTGCTCGGCTCGTGTGACTAGGTGCCGCCCCTTTCCCTGTGTTCGCTCGACCCTGAGAGGTCAGAGTACATTGGGTGAGTTTCCTCGTCAAGAGCCTGGCGCAGGATAAAGGCAAGAAGCGGAGTGAGGGGTGGTTTGCAAAAGGCCACCTCACAATACCTGTGGATGAGAAATATCGCCAAAGGGGCTTCATTAAAAAGTACCCAGAGTTAATTTTGGAGCTTTCGTGACTGCAGGAATTATTCTTTGGTTCTTTCGGTAAAGTCACGTATAAAGATTAAATAATAAATTAAATAATAGCATACTATGACGTTTCGATTGCAACACAAGCAATCATCATCAGGTATAAAAGAAATAGCAACAAAAATCTAACCAGAAAACTATAGACAGACATATAAGCAGAACCACTTCTACGGGGAAGTTTTAAGCTTATCTTTTTTCTCTCTCTCTGGTTTTTTGTTTTCTCTCTCTGCCTGTGTCCTCTCTTTGGAATTTTTACACTTAAATTCTAACTTAGCAATCTTTGAAATACGTAATCAACCAGGCTATGCGTTAAATGTGTGTTGACCGACTCTCTGTGTTGCATTACATTACATTTCGATATTTTGCTAGGTTATTTAATTTTAGTGTGTCTTTCTCCTAATTTTCAAGCTTGCGTACCGTACCACGTCGTCGTCCACTCATTGACATGCTATTTTTTTCTCTGCCCCCTCCCTCTTTCCGCCCCCGCCCCCTCTCTATATTTAAGGCCTCGTCACAGAGACGACCCCTCTCTCTTTGTGCCGATACGTGTTCTCTCTCTGTGTATCTTTGTGATATCTGTCTGCTTATATGTCTGTCTATAGTTTTCTGGTTAGATTTGTGTTGCTATTTTTTTTTATACCTGATGATGATTGCTTGTGTTGCAATCGAAACGTCGTAGTATGCTATTATTTAATTTATTATTTTATCTTTATACGTTACTTTACCGAAAGAACCAAAGAATAAGTACCCAGAGCTTTCCAGTTTATAGTTAATAGATACATTGCACATTTGAAGAATAACCACTTACAGTATATATACGTATAAATACAAAAAAGCAGTGCTGTCATTGTTAGCACTACCTTATCGTAGAGAAATAAACTAAACATTTTTTTTTTTACCAGGTAAGACCCACTGAGCTAACATGCCCTTCTTCAAAAGGAACCTTGCCACAAATGATAGCTTAACGAAGTAGCCTTATGTGGAAAATTTTCGCAGCCAAATACTGTAAACGCATGTTTTCAGAAGTGGAGGGAAAACCGGAGGACCCAGAGAAAAATCCATGCGACCACGAGGAGAACATGCAAATTCAAAATATACAGGTGTGAGGATCGGAATCGAACCCACGCCCTCCTTCATACCAGGCAAGGTAGTTAACATCTCGCCACTGTGGCACCTTATCGCCACCGTGGCACCTATATCGAATATCAATGTTTTTTGGTAATGTCCCTTCTGCAGAGGATTATGCAAGGGCAACTCTAATGATTTAAGTTGTATTTGAAGTTCCAACATATATGCCTGCACACAATGTATCATACGGCATTTCCCCCTTCATTAAAAGGACGAACCAATCAAAATGTATGTATAGACAACACAAATCCCATAACGTTTGTTTTACTGGATTGTCCCATATGTTCGCTGTACTATATAATTCAACAGTTACATTGTGGCATGTCATTTGCACCTGGGAGCAGTTTACGATATACTCTCGTTTAAAAAAAACTAATGAAACATTTAACTTGCAGTGTAAATGTCGTTGTGCGTATAGGAAACGTTCACATTTGTCAGGAATGTAATGTCTTTCTCAAAGACATTTTGTGCATGAGATTGACTTTGAATTTCATGTCTACGAGCCACCATGCTGTTGTACAGGTCTTCTTCAATATGACCACTCGGAACTGATGCTGCCAGACGGAACTTGACGTTATTATTGCATTTCTCTCTCAATCCATCAAAGCTGTCCTCAGTAATGGTCACTTTTAGGGAACCGCCGTTTATGCTTTTGCGCTTTCAAGGTAGCGTGGAAATGAGGTTGCTTCTATTAAACTCTCAGTTAATGGCACTCAGCGATTAGCATTACAATGCCTCCATGTTACACATCTGTCTGAGACATTATTGGTTTGTATGCAATGAGTGTTGTAAAAAACATTGCATTTTGTAATTACATGTGATAAAAACATTAATTTTAAAATGTGGTTGAGTTGGTGCATGTGCTGCTGTAATAATAAAATATTCAGTTCTGTGTTTTTTTCTTAAGCTGTATATAACTAAATGAGTGGGACGTTCAAATCTTCAGAAAAAATAATAATGTTTCAAGCTCATCACCTGTGAAAATATTTATTACAATAAATCTGCATTAATATCTCGTCAATAAATATATATATATTCAAACACTGTGATGGCATATTTGTTCCTGCAATGACATTTTCGTATGATCGGTATATTGCGTGCATGCGTGTGTGATGATAATGATGATGCGTAATTCAGTCACAGGCATGGGGCTCTGCTTAGGCTTCATGCGAGTTGTGGATCGCGCACATTTCCGACGAGTCCTACACGCCCCCCCCCACTCTACGTGGCTGCCTCATTCTGGGTTATTTGGTCAGAATCGTGCCAATGAAGCCACGCCGCGGAGGAGTGCATTGCTTTAATGTGAGAAAAATAAATTATCCCATAATTACGTGTCATTTAATTAATGCTGCCATTCTGGGACACGTGGTGTGTGTTTACACTCAGCGTAGTGCGAAACAGGATCGGGATGTGCCTCGAGTGCGAGTGAAGTCAAAACCAATTGAGTCGCTATTGAGGTATTCCCACCTGAGAGCCCAACTGCAGTTGCGCTGATGCTAAGCAATTCAGACAGAACTGACTGACAACATTAATTGCTTCATTGCCTTGCCTCCAGCTTTGCATACCACATGCTGTGCGATATGGACAGGGGAGATACTTATGTGCATATTACATTATAGTCGGTGTGCTCCGGGGCATGAACGTAAATAGCTCAACATACAAGATTTTGCTGCCTTTGTAAGAGACTGAAGTTGTGCGAATGGTCTTTGGGGCTGATCATGAGATCCAGTCGCAAGTTCAGCTGCTTACCACCGGACAATGGCTTTGTCTGTAGCTTGAGCCAAATGTCTGATGTAATATTCGGTACCCAAAGAATACACATTTCATTTAAATACACTGCTATTTGAACAAAAATGTCTCAATGTTAGCAGCTTTTGGCTTGGCTAAAAGGAATTTTTTTGTGAAATTTAAAGTAAAACAATCCAGTCTTTGTAAAAACAACAGAAAGGAATATTTGAAAATGTAAAAATCTAAACAATGATGCCTACCAATGTGAACCAAAAAAAAATGCAGATTTTGACAGCTGCTTTATTTAGCTATCTGGCAAAAATGTCAGGTTTTCCATTTTCAGAAGGAAAAAAAGTATTATTCAGACAGTTTATACCCATATGCACTGTAAATAAATGTTTCCCAATTATATGCCTACAATAAATATAATGAACCAGCAGCTCAACCAGTAAATGTAATTTTTTTTTATAATAATTGGAACATATCACTCGAGCAATCAAGGAATTTCTATAAAGCAGGGGGAAACAAGCCTCCTATCTTCCTTCAATGTAGGCACTCCCACTATTTGTGCAACAACATGGGATGTGGTCACATCCAGATGCTTAACAAAGTTAAATTGTGATTGTTCCATTTATTGATTCATCTTCTTTATTGCTGTGACCACAATGTTATTTTGTTCCAAGGAAAGTAGATTTTTTTTAATATTACCCTATGAGTATTTTCTATAACAGGTCTTGGAATACAGTCTGACTGCCTCCCAAATGGAGAAAATACAGCTGTGGTCTCTTTTGTTAGTATATACTGCGAAGCCATCTATGATATAAAAAAGTCTATGCCATCCTTATCAAGCAACGTAGAAACCCATAGGGGCAAGTTTGTGTACATACAATATAAAAATAAACTAACAACATTTGAATACTGTGCTGAATCCAATATCAAATGTTAATGTAACATTCTAGATAACATGATCATATTATTAATGAGACAGTTCTATAGTTAGATGTGGCTTTTGAATGGCAAAGCAACACTTGTAGTGGCCAGCAGTGTTTTAAGTAGAATTCGAAGGAAATGTATATGTGATTAAAGGACCATGCTTCTGTTAGGAATGGGAGCATTTCCCAGAAAAATTAATTGTAGAAGTTGGAGTTCGTACAAGAAGTAGGGATAAACTTGGCAACGGCAGTAACGGAAACACAGCATTTATTTAGTTATATAGTCGTGCTAGAAAAAAAATCTTCCATTTCCACATGCCAGACTTTGTTAGGCACAGTGCCACATAAGGCGCAGTTCCACGTCAGGAACAGCCAATATCTGGGATGTAATTCGCATGTGAAACTATTAGTCAGTCAATTAAACCTGTTTGCCACACCTGGTGTGAGTTCTCTGAAAAACCTGCCGTGGTCAGGTGGGAATTTTTCTGCACAGACTTTTCGCGACTCGAAGAAGGCAGTGGCGGAAATCATGGTAGGCATGAATAGGAACTGCCTGCCAGCTTTCCTAACAAGCATATCTAATGTGTCAAGAACATCCTGTATTAGTAAGCATTTTGTTCTACTGGGGTTATTCCTTGACACCAATTTGCATACCACACACATTTTAACTGAATAGCTTATATGTTTGTGAATTCATGAAAGCATTAAGTCACTTGACGGTACTACGATTTTTAATTAACAGTGACGAGTGTTGTTACGATGTTTCTAGATGATGTTTGAACATATTAACAACCTTTCCTAATTTTTGTCTCAGTGGAAAGTTTTTTTAATGATAAAGCACCTTTTGTTCATGCTTGTTGGTGTATGTACTACGATTGGCAACAGAGGGGAGCACATGTGATGCATCTGCCAGTCATCTCAATCAGTTAACATCTGGGTATGTCACCGTGACCTCCTGTCAATGAGCCTTCATCATATTTCACGTGGCCTCAAAGTGTGTCAAGCCTGGCACAAGGACCGTATTGAAATCATCTCCACTTCGTAGCGAATAGTAGCTGCTGTTGTGGTTGTAATGGTGTAAGGTTTAAGAATTTGAGACTTGACTGTGTTGTGCATTCGATCGACAGAAAGTGCACAAAGCAGATTTCAGAATTGGCGAGGAGATTGGGGAGACTGGAGAGACTGGGGAGTGTGTACAAGGCTACTCATAAGGGCTGATTCATATCACTATATTTGCCATCATGCAGCCAAAATGTAGCAGAATGTTGGCTGTTTTGTAGAAACAGCTCCATTCCACAATTTCCCATTTATATTCTGCTACAACGCATGCAGAACATAATTTCTGAAAATTTCCGTAAACTTTCTGTCATTGTGTGGAACCGCGCCAATTAAGTTCTGGAGGTGTGGTTTGTGTGGGGAAAGCTGAGAGGGCATTGGCAGCCCAATTCCGCACGTGCATGTTTGGTGCCTCAATTCCACGACAAACTCTCCATGTATCGGGGCCATAGAGTGTTACTGTACATTGAAGATATGCTGCACATATCCAGGGGATCTGAATTATTGGGTGGGACTCAGGAAAAAAAAGCAAACAGAGCTAAACTAATTAAGCACAATTTACATACAAGTACAGTACATAAACGTATGCTTGTGCTGAAGGATAAACTTGGTGACACCAATCAGTTTTTTTATGCTGTAAAATGTTTGCAGTAAAAGGACTAGTTTCACAACTTTCAACAGTCCAACCGTTTTCTCTAAACATTTTTTAAGTCGAATGCCACCGTGCTGTGTGTGGAACCACAGATTGATCGGTGGTAAGGTTGGCTTAGCGAGTTTCTTTGTACGCGTAGTTATCTTTTTTAAACACTCATGCCTAGGGAGGGCTGCCTTGTTGACCCAAATGCCTTGATTTCAGTAGAGTGAGACCACTATGTGCTCTACGTGAGAAAGTGGGGAAATTATCCGCTAAAGTGAGCCAGGGGAGTGATACGTCAGTGGCAGTGGCATTTAACTAAAGGCCGTCAATATGTTTTTGTCACCAGTAATGTATTACACACAACTCCGCGCTACGTTGAGTGAAGTCTTTCACATGTGTAGTCAATAAATTTAACAACATGTGTCTTGACTATGTACTGCATGCTTCCATATGTTTTTTTACATATTACTTGTTCTGTTATATTTCTGGTAGTTTTTGATGCATTTTTACAATACCAGGAAATGAGTTTACACAAGGAGGAATGTTATACGAGTGGCTTTGTACATGTTGTTAACCACATGACAAATGCAGGGAAATGATAAAAAGCATTTGTTTTCTTCTTCAAAATAGTCTTGGACTGATTTAAAAAAAAATGGAAATGGCAGTAACTTCAGCGAGCTTTACAGACTCCCTCAGGTTTGTTTGACCCCCATATATCCTGTCTTGTAAAACGTTTAAACGCTCTACCAGTGGAGCCCAGCCCAAGCTCACTACAATGTGACCTGCCCACGTGCAGAGCAACCTCGTGAGTAACGATCGAATAGTTTAACAGCACGAGACTAAAAGAACATCAGATAAATATTAAATTCTCCCAAATACAACTGTCAGCAGCAGCAGAACATGCGTGCCAACAAGGACACTCAATTGATTTTGATAATCTACTAATAGGGGTTTTCTTCTTTTTTCTGGCAACAAAACTGATACTTTTTGCAAGGAATCATGCTTACATTAACCACAATACTTGCAGTGAAATGCAAACAAAAAACAATACTCTGATAATTTATGCATTGTCTTTGAAACTGATTGGTCCACACCAGAGACAGCTTTCTTTGGAGCCATCTGGTCGAACACCATATGAGACGAGGCTCCAAAGAAAGCTGTCTCTGGTGTGGACCAATCAGTTTCAAAGACAATGCTTAAATTATCAGAGTATTGTTTTTTGTTTTCATTTGACTGCAAGTATTGTGGTTAATGTAAGCATGATTCCGTGCAAAAGGTATCAGTTTTGTTGCCAGAAAAAAGGGGAAAACCCCTATTTGTATGTTTTGGTACTGGCAAAGGAGGTCCCATGACGTGATTTTGATCATGTTGAAGTTCTGTGCAAAACTAACTACTACTAGCCAAGACTAATTAGATAATTTATCGAAATTGAAAGAAATAAAAATTATTTTAACCGTTCGGATAGTTACCGCCTTAGTGCTGCATGGAAGCGAATCATGAAATAATACATTATTTAAATGCATGTCTACCAAGGGCAGCTTACTTCAATAGGGATTACCGTTGGTACGGCTATTTTAATACACACAATAGACAGGAAGGACAAGTTCAAAAGGCTCGCATAATGCACATGCATAATGTACGTTGCCACCGTAACCCCCCCCCCCTCCTACGTGGCACAAGAGCGCAGAAGCGTGGTCACCACATCTACGCCTCTATATAAGGAGCGAAACAGTTAGACTTCACAAATCTGGCTGTCGCCTGATGAAGCTAGTTGTAATTACTGGCGAAACGTCGTACTCAGATAGTAAATGTTGTGGCTTGGCTCTCCAACACACCGGTGTGCTGTACTAGTGTAGTGACATAAGACGTCACTACTGTGTCGGCCCGTACGAGGGCTGGGGGCCCCAAGAGGGTGCCTGGGGGGTCACGTGGTGGAGGGACCCAGACCTCCCGTGAGGTGGGGAAGGGAGGCGTGGCCTGGGAAGGGAGGCGTGGCCTGGGCGGAGCCGGCCACGCCAGAGCAGATATAAGCGTCGTGTGAACGCAGAGCGAGGCTGTTAAACTCCGAAGTGAAGACGACATCATCAGTCCTCAAGTCCCAGGTCGTCGTCCTGGACCAGGCAGGCCGTTGCCTTCCTGGTCCAGTCTGTGTCGTGTTCCAGAGTGTTAGTGAGTTGAGGAAGGTGGTCACCACCTCATGTACAGTGTTATATTACTTACCGTTTAATAAATAGTGTTGCCTCCAAGCTGTGTGTGTGTGTGCACCTAATTCGAACCCACTACACTAGTGACGAATTGGCATGTTCTGTTTACGTGACAAACCTTACTAGTTGGCTGTGTCGGGTGGTGGCGGGTTTTAACGACACATTTATATATTTACGCGATCTAACCCTAAAAACCTCTATTATGAACGATCGAATACCTACCTACAGGACCTTGCCATGGTCTACGGCAGGGGTCGGCAACCAAAATAACAAGAAGAGCCATTTCTTTCCAATTCGGTACAAAATTCAGTATTTCAAGAGCCGCAATGCATCTGAGTACATACTGTACATACGTACATATCGTCAAGAAGCAGCCCGTAAAGAGCCGCATGCAGCTCCGGAGCCGTAGGTTGCCGACCCCTGGTCTACGGACTGTAGACGGCAACACCGATGGGGGTTTATTGAATGTGTAATGTAGGATTGCCGACGCAGGGACCAAATTAGGCGCTGAGTGAGAAGGAGCATCAAAGGTCATGAGTAATGGCGGGTGGCGGAGTTGCCGCTGGGCGAGGTCATTAATCACGGCATGCGTCTTGGTGTGGAGAGGCTGCGGCCCTTGCGCTCGCTCATGCATGCGCCGGGGTATAGCTACGAGGCGTCAAAAGGAGCCGGCCACTGGAACCCAGCTAATTGAGACGTATAGCCATCGGATGCCCACGCCACCGTTTCGTATTCGCAGGCGTCGAGCGCGCTTGTTTTGGTGCGAGGAGTCACTTGTTTCACAAGCTGCGGTCGGTTGTTTGATAGTAAGAGTAAACGACCCTGCCGCTTGTTCTGCCACTGATTTCTGGACGTGTGAATGCCGCGTCACAGCAAGTTGCTGTGTCACGATTTTAAGATATTAACTCAATACTGCTAGTGATAATAATAACGCTGTAATAACGGACAGTTTGGTTAGATTTTTACATCGAATTCAACATCAGGACAATTATAAAAGTACTAAATATATTTTTTATTTCAAAAGTAAGTGTTCGAATAAATATATATAGACACAAAGCATATTTTATAACTTAGTCATCATGGGCGACATCTCTTGATTCATTCAAGTACTGTATAGGTTTTTTTTCTATGCATACAGTATGTGATCAGTGAGCCCACATGTAGGCTGGGAAGTGTATGGGGGAAGGCTGGAAATCACTTGACAGTGATGTAAATCTTGGGACATTAATCCTCATCTGCCTAAAGAGCTGTCATCTCCTTTAAGTCGGTAAATGGGCGGTCGGGGCTAAGCTGTGACGGTGAAGTTGAGTGCAACTACAGCCACTTTTTGTGAAGGAAATACAGAATATAACAGCAGAAATGTCCCTTTTGATAGGTTTCTGCTTTACCGTAATGCACTGTGGAAATCCACAGTTAATTCTCTATTATATACTCTTCATGATGTTATGCATTGTTAATCAAGTACTGATCGAACAAGAAGATGCTATTTCTGTCCTTGATAAAGTGTGAGAATATGCACTGTATAAGGGCAGGGAGATTTTTTTTCTGCAACAATCTTCTGTATATATAAAAGTAAAAAATTGTGTGTGGGTTTGTGTGTGGTCGCGCACTTGGCTCTCCAACGGTGGGGTTTACGTAAAAAACAAAATAGTCAGGCACCACGTCGTAAGCCCCGCGGTGAGCAAGCGCTATTCCTTTTTCACATCCGTCAACTTTTAATTCGTTTAATTAGCGATTTTGTGCGATTTTTGTGCGCTTCCATTTAATTTAGTTATTATGACGTGGCGGGCCGGAGGCTGTCTCCTTGCGCGCCGTCTGCCAGCGGCGCACAGGAGCGGGGAGCGTGAGCGAGCCGTGCGCGGAACAAACAACAACTTACGCCGCGGAACGAGGTGGAGCGGTGTTGATGTCAGGAGAACGTGGAGCAGTCCAGCCATCGAGACATCTCCATATATATAAAAGTCAAAGTTGTGAATGTGTGTCTGTTCAAAATGTTTAGCGTACTTCCCGAAATGCAACAAACTTGAAATTTGCCATGTGGATACTTTCCAGACTGTCCACCTTGCAAAAATAATGAAAATACACATTTTTTTGGGGGGGGGAGCTCAATAATGCATACATTTTTTACACGGCAAGTGAGCTGTGACGTCAAATCTGTCATGTGACCCGCGCATGTGGAAGCGTAACGCATTTTAGTGTAGTGGTTAGCGCGCCGCGCTACGAACCCAGCGACCCGAGTTCGATTCCCGCTCACGGCCACCACCGGTGACGATTATTTCAACCGGTCCTGGGCCTCCCCTAGGTCGACTCAGCCTCAAAACGAGTTACTGCTGTGGTGTGTGAACATCACCACTGGGGAGACAACGGCGGCCGGGCGTGGTGGATCCATGTCCCGGGCGAAGCCAGATAGTACAGCTAGTAAGTAGTAAAGAAGACACGAACTACAGATCGTCGTCGAAGTGCTTTATTAGAAGTGGCGTCAGAGTGACTCTTGAAATCGGATGAAGCAGGCGCTGCGACAATGTCCAAGCATCTCAAGAAAAATAACCCACCTGCGCCGTCTTCTGACGATGATGACGACTCGCTCAACCAAAACCTACCGACCCCGGGTGCTGCGGACCTGGTTACTGTAACCGCGGCTGGCTCGGGCAAGGATGTCGGAGTGGAGACGTCTTCGACTCCAGCCGCGGACGATGGCAGATCGATTCTTTCCACGCGGTTCTACTCAACCTCGTGACGTTGGTCGCCTCGTCTGCGGCGCCGGGACGGCCGCAGGAAATGCTCCCGAGTGGAGACGAGCAGGGTCCCCTTTCGGGGGGTCTCGGAGGGTCCCCTCGTGCTAAAATCGGCCACCATGGCAGTCTCAGAGGGGCCGTCCGCCATTACGGCCACGGCGGCCGCCACGTGGCGCGAAGTCGCCATCTTGGGCGCGGGTGCGCAGTCAGAGCCCGCCATTTTGCCAGAGCCGCGTGGCGCGCAAGGATAGCGGCGCGGGACGCAGCCATCGCCTTCCCAACATAAAGGAATTTGTCACGGGCGGTGACTGGAGTGCTTTTACTTGGCGGTTCGAATCCGCTTTTCGTTCAGTGCGGTGGACGGAGGAGGAAGCGTTGGACGCCTTGCCTATTCTTCTTGACGACGTATCGTTGGCGGTGTTCCGCTCCATTCCCTTGGAGAAGAAAAAGACGTTGAAGGCCGCATTCGCCGAGATGGCAGAAGTTTACGAACCACCGTCGGACGCTCACAGGAAATTCATGCATCGTCGACAGGGGACCAACGAGTCTCCCCTTGCCTACCGCGGGGCTTTGTTGGCGCTCACGATGGCCACTTACCCCGATGCAATGCCTGATGTACTTGACCCCTTGATTCTGGCGAGAATGTTGGAGTTATCCAAGGAAATGGGGATCTCGCTGCCCGTGTGCGGCCACGAGCCGCTGACATCCCGGTGAGCCGCCAGGTGCCTCGACGCCAAAGACAACTTATGCCGTTGTGTGCAGATGGCTGCCTGGACGGGAGACCCTGCCAAGGATGGTGAGCCGGTTGGATGGGCGCCATCTCGATCTGTCCACATTCTGGACGACGTGGGAGTCGAAGACCTGGCCGCCGCCGCGCTTCGCTGGGTGCCGCAACGGAGACCGGTGGGGCGTCGGGACAGGGCCTCGACGCCACGGGGGGACGGCGATGGGGCCGCTCAGTGGGCTGGGATGACGTGCTTCAAGTGTGGCCGGATGGGCCACTTCGCGCGTGACTGTCGGAGTCGTCCCTGTCCTCCACCGCCTCCCGTGACTCCATCTTCGGCGTCGCCTCCATGGACGGACCGTGACCCCAGCCAGGCAAGTCGGCACGCATCAGACACCCGGCATATATTGACACCTCATGCATCTTTCGACGTGTGTAATGTTCCATCGGTTCGCGACTCACATGGTGCCGTTGTGGGTTCGCCGCGTACAATCACTCAATACAGGGGTGGACGTTCGGATATTGGTGGACACCGGTACGTCGGCAAATATTATATCCACGTCATCTTCTAACCTCTTGTCTATTACTGCTTCGCATGTGCGGACGGCTTTCGATGCGTGTATTGCTGCTAATGGGGGGCATCATCGGAGAGATAGAGGTCCTTGTCGCCACTGGTAATGTAGCTGCGTCAGGGACGGTCATGATTTCAAGGTCCTTGGCGGTGCCCTGCTTGTTGGGCACCGACTTTCTTCGTAGAATGCCCATGAAAATTATTGTTAATCAAGGCTGTCTGGAGTTGCCAGATGGGCGGAAAATGTTTTTTTTTTGCCATCCCCATTGAGTTGTCCATCACCGTGCGTTGCCGTGCAGGCGCTTGCAGATGTCACGGTGGAGATTCCTCCGGGCACCCAAATGCTCGTTCCATTACGATATCGAAAACGTTTCGATGAAGTAGATGCGGCAGCAGGGGTTCTGCTGTCCCCGTCCAACACCGCCACCAAGAGTCTTTCTCTTGTGGCTGCTCAGACGATTGTCCAGGTCGGTCATGCCCCGTTTGTGCAAGTTTTGAACGGGGGTCCGGAAGGCATTTTGGTCCCGGCTGGTACGGTTTTGGCTCACGCCACCACCGCGTTTATGGATTACGAGGAGGGCCGACCGTGCTTATTGGCTGGGGGAGTGGATCACAGTGTTAATTCCGACGATCGATGGATCGCAGAATTGTGCCAGGAAAATTCATCGTTGGCTATTGAGCAACGTAACGTGCTGCAGGCGCTGCTGTCTGACTACACTGACGTTTATAGCAGGAACGATTTTGATTTGTGTCGCACATAGCTTTTGTCCCACCACATTGACACCGGTGAGGCGAGCCCAATACGGATGAACCTACACCGCATGAGTCCCTCAGAGAGGAACCATGTGCGCTGCGCGGTGGATGAGATGCTCGCCGCTGACATAATTTTGCCATCTAATCACCCTTGGGGCGCTCCTGTTGTGCTCGTTAAGAAAAAAAGATGGTAGCCTCCGGTTTTGTGTTGACTTTCGTAGGCTAAATAAGGTGTCTGTGGCAGATGCGTACCTCTGCCACGGATGGACGATTCCCTTGATGCCTTGTCAGGAGCGAAATACTTTTCCACACTCGATCTCTCGTCGGGCTTTTGGCAGCTGCCCCTCGATGATTCTTCAAGACCAAAGACGGCGTTCCGTACGCCTCAAGGCCTGTTTCAATTTAACTGCCTTCCCATGGGGCTGAACGGCACTCCTGCCATGTTCCAGCACTTGATGGAGCTGGTTTTGGCCGGGTTTCAATGGGACACATGTCTCATATACTTAGACGATGTTATTGTCTTCAGTCATACGTTGGAGGAACACCTTCAGCGATTGAAGGCTGTTTTCGACAGAATGCATTCCGCTAATCTTAAATTCAAGCCTACGAAGTGTCATCTTCTGTAACGCTCCGTGCGTTACTTAGGTCACATTGTCAGCTCTGACGGCGTCGCCACGGACCCAGACAAAACCTCTTGCATCTGTGACTGGCCAACCCCCACCTCAGTGGGGGATGTGCGTCGGTTTGTCAGGTTCGCATCCTTTAACCATCGTTTTGTTCCGAATTTTGCTACCATCGCGAGGCCTCTGCACGTTCTGACTGGAAAGAATCAGAAGTTTAAATAGGGATCGGAGGAGGAGCTGGCATTTAGAACCCTCCAAGATCGATTGGCGACCGCGCTGACACTCGATTATCCTGACTATTCGTTGCCCTTTATCCTGGACACTGACGCCAGCGATACAGGCATTGGCACCGTTTTGTCTCAGTGTAAAAAGGGCATAGAAAGGGTGGTGGTGTATGGTAGCCGTGTTCTCTCTCCGGCGGAGACTCGCTACTGTGTTACGAGCAGGGAACTATTGGCGATCATCCATTTCGTTCTCCAATATCGTCCTTACCTGTACGGCAGAAAATATATTGTATGCACTGACCATGCTGCCCTGCAATACTCCTTAAAGATCGAACAACCGTCTGGCCAGCTATCGCGATGGCTTGAGACGTTACAGAAATTCTCTTTTGACATATGCTACTGTAAGGGTTCTCGCCATGGTAATAAGGATGCACTCTCGAGTTTGCCCCAGGGCTTTCCTTACGTATGCGCCTCAGGCACTAATCGGTGCACGGTTCTCCCTCAGCCCCCTCGGCTTGTTATGTCTGCGGTGGCGGACTCCGCGGGCCATGCCGGGCAGTAGCCGGCTGAGAGTGCGTTGAATCTGCCGCGCTCGGTATGGATACGCGAGCAGTTTTTGGATGACTCGTTGGTTTCACTGCGATGTCGGGCTGATGGATCACAGGTCGCCTCGTCCAAGGACGACTGCCAACAGGCTACCTTCCAGGATGGGTCACTGATGTGGAGGAATGATCTGTTGGGCCGTTGGCGTCTGGTGGTTCCCGTCGCGCTTTTGCACGAGCTGATTCGGGCGCTGCACGCCGAAAAATTGTTCCACCTCGGCATGGAGAAAACCTTACTCACGATGCAAAGGGATTACTTTTGGCCCGGCATGACAGCCGATGTTGCCAAGTCTATTCAGGCTTGCCCCGAATGCGCTGGGCGGAAACCACCGCGCCAGCAATATATTCCACCCTTGAAATCGATTAAGGTTCCGCGGATTAATGAACTGGTGGCTCTCGATATTCTCGGCCCGTTTCCTCCTACCGCCAGGGGTAACAATTTTTTGTTAGTGGGGGTGGAATATTTTTGGCGTTGGCCGATGGCTTGGCCCTTGCCTGATCAATCAGCATTGTCCATCACGGATGCATTTTTAAATAGTTACGTGATGGACAAAGGTGCACCGGAACGGTTGCTTACGGACAAAGGCCGAAATTTCTCATCCAAGCTGCTGCGTAATGTGTGTGATGTCTTGGGCACTAAAAAGATATGCACTTCGCCTTACCACCTGCAGGTGGATGGAATGGTAGAACAATTGAACCCTACCTTGTCTGCCATGCTTTGTCACACTGTAAGCGAAAAGCAGGCCGACTGGGACCTTCACATTCCTAGCGTGCTTTCCGCCTACCGTATGGCCCCGCATGCCTCTACGGTATACTCGCCATTCTTCCTCATGTATGGTCGGGAGAACGTGCCACCAATTGGCGTACAATTGGGAGCGCCCGCTCCCAGAACATGTCCGCGATTCCGTTCGCCGTGTCACAGAAGCACGGGAGGCGGCACGAATGGCCACGGCCAAAACCCAGGCCCGTAATGAGCGTTGTGCTCATCGGTCGCGTTGCGACATGCCATGGGCTGTGGGCAACCGGGCCTGGCTCCATTGCCCCCAGGTGCTGGTGGGTACTTCTCCCAAGCTGCACAGGCCATGGCAAGGGCCTGTTGAATTGATAGACATACGCAACCCTCAATGTGTGCATATCCGGGCTGGTTCGCGACGTTGGTACATCTACACGTCTCCATTGAAACCCTTCTTTGCTCTGCGCGTTGATCCCCCATCCCCATTGACTACCCTGCCGGGGTTTGATGCGTCCGATGTGCCACCTCGGTTGCCGGTTGATCCCCAAAAGGGGCCTGTTTTGCCTCCCACAGACTCGCAGGCCTTGAATGCCCCGACTGCTGACAACCCCGCTCCGGCCGGGCCTTCCTCTACTGCGACGGACGCTGATTCTACCACTCTTCCGCCTCCTCCTAGGGTGAAACCGCCGAGGCCTCGTGCTGCTGCAGGGGATGGGCCGGCGTCGCGTACCCATTCAAAATCTGTTCCCTTTCATTGATTGTTACTCTTAGTTACCTTGCGTAATGCATTCGTTATGCATCTTATTATTGTTGTTGTTGTTATGTTATTCTTCATTCTCAGTGTCTCTCGTATTGTACATTGCCTCGATCCTAGCCGGGACGGCTAGTCTTTTACACCGGGGGTGGGGGGTGATGTAATACGAGAGCTCACCGACGGTCGCCAATTAGTGAGATAGGCTCCGCCGCTTCAGCCATTAGCCAATTAGATGTATGCGATCAATTGGGCCAAAGTTCAAGGGCGGAGCTCAAGGGTACTTGTGGGTAACCATCGAGAAGGTTCGTGAGGGGGCGTGGCTATAGGCGGGGCTTGGTGACATAGGTGAGGGGTTATAAGGGGAAGCAGGAAGGGGCTCGTGGTCAGTGTGTGGAGTCTAGAAGCGGGACCACGTCTCACACCTCCGGAATGCCAGCGGCCACGTGGCGGGCCGGAGCGGGGAGCGTGAGCGAGCCATGCACGGAACAAACAACAACTTACGCTGCGGAACGAGGTGGAGTGGTGTTGATGTCAGGAGAATGCGGAGCTGTCCAGTCGTCGAGAAATAAATAATGAATAAGACACGAGCTACAGATCGTCGTCGAAGTGCTTTATTAAACAGACGATAAATACTGCTATAGAGTCAGCATGTACTACTGTAGTGATAGCAGGTACCACCACAGTCGGTATGCACTTCTGTAATCATAGCAGGTACCACCGCAGTCAGTATGCACTGCTATAATCATAGCAGGTACCACCGCACGGGACTAGGCCTCACCACGCCACTCTGTCAGGTGAGTACTTTGTGCTATAGAGTCGATAAATACTGCTATAGAGTCAGCATATACAACTGTAGTGATAGCAGGTACCACCACAGTCGGTATGCACTTCTGTAATCATAGCAGGTACCACCGCAGTCAGTATGCACTGCTATAATCATAGCAGGTACCACCGCACGGGACTAGGCCTCACCACGCCACTCTGTCAGGTGAGTACTTTGTGCTATAGAGTCGATAAATACTGCTATAGAGTCAGCATATACAACTGTAGTGATAGCAGGTACCACCACAGTCGGTATGCACTTCTGTAATCATAGCAGGTACCACCGCAGTCAGTATGAACTGCTATAATCATAGCAGGTACCACCGCACGGGACTACGCCTCACCACGCCACTCTGTCATGTGAGTACGTTGTGCTATAGAGTCGATAAACACTGCTATAGAGTCAGCATATATGACTGTAGTGATAGCAGGTACCACCACAGTTGGTATTCACTGCTGTAATCATAGCAGGTACCACCACAGTATGCACTGGCTGTAGTGAAAGCAGGTAACCACTACAATGTGCACTGCTGTAATCATAGCGGGTACCACCACAGTATGCACTGCTGTCTCTCTCTCTTCTTCTCTTGTTCATCCATCAGTTGATGATGACCATGGCACGTTTGCCATTTTGTTGAGTTTTGATGAGTGTGCAGATGGCTGAACAGGACAATCCGAGCCTGTGGCACACTGGACATGTCAGGGAGGATGTAGAGCTCTGAGGGGCAGCCACAAGTCCTTCCTTGGTGGATTTGCGCTGCTGCCTCTTCAAGATAGCACAGGAGATTTTCCTGCTCTCACAGAGGACTGCACCGTCCTGTACTTTTATTCTCCAGGCAGGTCGGTCCTGAGCTAGGGGTTCCCAGCTTTTCAGGTCGAATCCCAAGCTCTTCAAGGAAGCTTTAAGGGTGTCCTTGTAGCACCTTTTGGGGCCACCTTGTGCTCGCTTGCCATTCTTCAGCTCGCCAAAGAAGACTTGTTTTGGCAGTCTCGTGCAGGGCATTCTGGTCACGTGGCCAGCCCATCTAAGCTGTTCCTTCGCAAGCAAGGTGTGGATGCTGGGGATATTGGCCTTGCTGAAGACTTCCGTGTCAGGGATTCTGTCTTGCCACTTGATCCTCAGCAGTTTCTTCAGACAGCTCAAGTGGAGATGGTTCAATTTCTTGGCATGGCACTGGTAGACTGTCCAGGCTTCGCACCCATACAGAAGATTTGGTAAGACAACAGCCTGGTAGACCTTCAGTTTTGTCTCCTGCTTGATGCCAGTCCTTTCCCATACCGAGTCACGTAGACGTCCAAAGGCTGCACTGGCCTTGATAATCCTGATGTGAACTTCATCATCTATGGGCACAGCACGAGACAGAGTACTACCAAGATATGTAAACTTGTCAACGGCTGAAAGCTTTTGCCCATTCACAAAGATGGTGGGCTCAGTGTAGGGTTTCCCAGGAGCAGGTTGGTATAAGACTTCAGTCTTCTTTGTGCTGATTGTTAGGCCGAAGTTGTTACAAGCTGAGGAGAAGTGGTCCATATTGTCCTATAGATCTTTATTTGAGACAGCAGCCAAAGCACAGTCATCAGCAAACAAAAGTTCTCGAACAGTGACTTCCTCCATTCTAGTTTTGGCTTGCATCTTCTACAGATTGAAAAGCCCACTGTCAAAACGGTAGATGAAGCTAATCCCAGTGTTGTGGTTCTGGAATGAGTCTTGCAGCATGGCAGAAAGCACCATGCTGAAGAGCGTTGGCGCTAAACACAGTCTTGCTAAACCCTGTTTGGGATTGGGAACGGATCAGGGAGTTATTGCTGGTCTCTGACGCTGGCCATCATGTCATCATGGAGTTTGCGCACGATGCCAATGAACTTGTCTGGACACCCATACTTGGCCATGATCTTCCATAGGCCCTCCCGGCTGACTGTCGAATGCTTTTGTTAGATCAACGAAAGCCATATCTAGATCAGCATTTTGTTTTTGGCATTTCTCCTGTAACTGCCGGGCAGTAAATACCATGTCAGTGGTTCCACAGTCTTTTCTGAAACCACACTGACTCTCAGGTAGCAGACCATGGTCTAGGTGGACAATTAGGCGGTTCAGAAGGATTCTTGCCAAGATTTTTCCAGCGATTGATAGTATGGAGATGCCTCTATGGTTGTCGCAGGCCTGCAGTATGCACTGCTGTAAACATAGCAGGTACCACCACAGTCAGTACGCACTGCTGTTAAATTTTTAAGAGTAGTTTTGAAATATTTTTCAGACCTGGGCAACGCCGGGTACTTCCAGCTAGTAATGTAATAAAGTGTATTTCCCACAACAGTATTGTAGGGGTGTTACGGAGGAGCTGTATGTGTAGGGGTGTTAGAGAGAGAGCCGTTATGCATGGCAGCTTATGGGAAACAAACACAGTGGGCGGGGCTACGTGAGTGCACGGGGGGGTGCTCTCAACGACGTCCGCACCAGGCAGCCCGGGGCCCCACCCCTCAGTGGGGGTGGAGTATAAAGGGGGATGTGTCAGAGGGCTCGGGGCAGAATGTTTAAGTAAACTCTTGAAGACCGAAGACTGCCTAGCTAGAGCCCTGGACTCCCCTGGGACGCCGCCCTTGTCAGGGCCGCGCAGGACCGAGCCAGCGGCGTGGTCCCGTGAACCAGAGCCAGGACTCTGGGACTCCGGGTACCGTAGCCCGACTGACCAGTGTCGGGCCAGACAGCCTCCCCTAGCCCAGTATTTGGAGGATTAGGAGGCAGGCTAGGGGTAGCTAGCCGTGTGTTCCCAGCTATCCGGGTGAGGGGGCCGATACCCCCTCCAGTACTGTATGTCCCCAGTGACTGTTGTGAAATAAATACGTGTGCCTCTACTCGGGTGTCCACGCGTCCTCAACGGTACTACATCTGGTGACAGAAGTGAACAACAACGAACATGGACACGCGCCGAACAGCTCGGGCCGGGGTGCAGGAGGCGGAGGACACCGCGGGAAGTGCGGTGCCAGAGACGGCTGATGGAGGCAACGAGCAGCCGGGGCCGAATGCATCCTTACCGGGGCATCGGGAGGAAGGGGAGTCGCCATCCGACGGACTTCGGCTGGCGCACGCGAGGCTGGCGGAGCTGCTGTATGCTGCTGCCGCCACACTCGAGAGCATCACTCGGCTGGGGGCTGCTGGACCGCCGCGGGGCGAGGACGGCCGACGACCGTTGCACCTTCCCGCCATTTCTACTGACTACAACTTTGAATCTCCCGCCATTGCCGCAGCAGCTGCCGAGGGCGTGGCCAGCCTCAACCTGGGGTCCGACATCGGCCTCGCAGGGGCTGCCGCGTCACCACCAACGGACGGAGCGTCACCATCAGCGCGACAGGCGATTCCATCTGTCGTTCGTGCCGACGCTCAGCCGAGTTGCGGGGACAGCAAAGCGCAGGCCTCCACGGCGATCGCTGCGCTACACCAAAGGCTGCCCCCGCTGAAAGAGTTTGTAGCTGAGGAGGGCGACTGGGGGGGGTTCCAGCGGCGCTTCCTCGCGCACCAAGAAATGGCGGGGTGGTCGGACGCCGAAGCCCTCTGCGCGCTGCCGGCGCTCCTTGACGGCGACGCCCTCGCCGCTCTTACGTCGGCACCGAGGGACAAGCGCTCCACTCTTCAGATGGCGCTGCAGTTGCTGGCTGGGGTCTACGGACCTTCGGCGGAATGCAGACAGCGATTTTACGATCGCCAGCGGGGTGCAAAGGAGTCGCCCCTCGCCTACCGTACGAGCCTTCTGGCGTTGGCAAAGACGGCCTTCTCTCGTATGGATGACCAAGGCGTGGACGCGATGGTCACTGAGAAAATTCTTCTGCTGGCGGACGACCTGGACATCGCCATCGTCGCACAGGAGGACACAGAGATGGGTTCCCTCCAGGCGGCGCGGCTCCTCCACGCTAACCTCCTGTCACAGCGACGGAAGGCCAGCAGGGCAGCGGCCGGACGTACGGTGGCTGTCGTCACCCCCCCGACGGAGGAGGTCTACGCCGCCGACTTCCGACAGCAGCAGAGGGTGGGAGTACGGGCGGACCGGGATGGGTCGGGCCGCTCCGACCGTCCGTCATCACCGCCTGCGCTCCCGCGCTGCTATAACTGCGGCATCCGGGGCCACGTCGCCTCGGGGTGCCGCTCTCCTCGACAGCGGGGGACGACGCCTCGCCGGGACGCCGGCCCTCCTCCTCCTTCCAAGCTCCATCAACATGACCCGGCGAGTCGCGGCACCCCACATGTTTGGCCAAAGCACACACCCGTTACACACAAGCACACCGCAACGAACGGGGGGCCAACATTGCGCACCGTCGGGCCAACACGCACCACTATGGGGACCCAAATCGAACCCAGGCAGTGGTCCGTGTTGGCCCACCGCGTTGTGGCGGCATCGTCGGGGTCGTCGGCCGTAGTAGGGCACATTGACGGGGTCGAAGTGCGTATCCTCGTCGATACAGGAGCGTCGGCGACTATCATTTCGGAACTCATATACAACATTCTCCCCGTCCAGAGTCGTCCTTTGCTACCGGTTAATGTCCCATTCTACGCTGCTAACGGGGGCTCATTGGGTATCATGGGTCAGATTCGCGCACAAATTTCGATCGGTGATATTAAATTGTCCGGCCCCATTTTTGTTTCCTCCTCGCTGGCGGTTCCGTGCCTGCTGGGGACGGACTTCTTGGGCAAAATGCCAATTCGGATTTTGATTGATCAAGGTTGCATTGAGCTCCCGTCGGGACGACGGATGGCGTTTTTGCCTTCCCCTACTGCGGCTCGGTCGGCGTTCGCGACGGTACCGGCGTTTGTCGTTCAAACGGTTCGCGTGCCGCCGGGGGCACAAATGTTGGTGCCCCTAAAACTTTGTAGGCCCTTCGCTAAGGGTGTTGGGGACCAGGGTGTCCTGCTGGGGCCATCTAGGGCCGGGGTTAGCGGGCCGCATTTAATTCCCGCCCAGACCATCGTAAGGGGGGACGGGGACCCTTTCATCGCGGTCCTCAATGTGGGGTCGCAGGCCGTGGTAATTCCTCAAGGGACCGTGCTTGCTCACGCAACGCCGGTGCCCTGCGAGGAACCTGTCGCCAATCACGTTCGCACTGCCACTCTGCCGCTTCCACATGCGGACACCGATGAAGGGTGGCTTGAGGCGCTTTGTGCGGGATCGACGGACCTGTCGGATGTAGAGCGTCAAAAACTTAGGACACTCCTGCGCGAATTTGCCGACGTGTTCAGTCAGAACAAATTCGATTTAGGCTGTACCCATTTGCTGCGTCACCATATTGATACGGGTGACAGCATGCCCATACGCCAAAATCCCTTCCGGCTGAGTCCCGCCGAGAAGGACCATGTCAAATCGGCTGTTGATGACATGTTAGCCGCCGACATCATTTCTCCCTCTACCAGCCCGTGGGGAGCGCCGATCGTTCTGGTTAAGAAACAGGATGGATCGTTGCGGTTTTGCGTCGATTTTCGCCGCCTCAACAAAATTTCCGTTGCTGACGCATACCCGCTTCCCCGTATTGACGAATCGCTGGACGCCTTGGCGGGGGCGCGATTCTTCTCCACATTGGATTTGCTTTCGGGATTCTGGCAGCTTCCTCTGGACGATGAATCTAAGCCTAAAACTGCATTCCGTACACCACATGGTCTCTTCCAATTTAACCGGTTGCCGATGGGATTACACTCGGCGCCGGCGACTTTCCAGCGATTGATGGAATTGGTTTTGGCTGGATTGCAGTGGGATTCGTGTTTAATCTATTTGGATGACGTTATCGTCTTTAGCAGAACATTTGACGAGCATCTCCAGAGGTTGCGGGCCGTTTTCCTCAAAATGCGGGCTGCTAATTTGAAATTTAGACCCCAAAAGTGTCATTTATTGCGCGAATCGGTACGTTATTTGGGGCACATCGTTGGACGCTCGGGTATTGCTACCGATCCCGCCAAAACGCAGTGCGTCAGCTCCTGGCCGACTCCCACCTCGGTGGGAGAGGTCAGGAGCTTCGTTGGTTTCGCGTCATATTACCGACGCTTTGTCGCGGACTTTGCCACCATTGCTAAGCCCCTGCATGCTTTGACGTCAAAGGGGGTCCGCTTCCATTGGGGACAGGAGGAGGAGGCTGCGTTCCGCTCCCTTCGGGACGCTCTGGTTAATGCCCCTCCCCTGGTTTATCCCGATTTTTCAAAACCCTTTGTGCTCGATACCGACGCGAGCAACACAGGTATTGGGGGCGTGCTTTCCCAGGTGGTTGAGGGCGTGGAACGGGTGGTCGCGTACGGTAGTCGAGTGTTGTCTCCAGCGGAGCAACGATATTGTGTCACCCGTCGGGAACTGCTGGCAATTGTCTATTTCATCCAGCAGTACCGGCCATATCTGTACGGGCAGCGTTTCACCGTCCGTACAGACCATGCGGCGCTACAGTACGCCCTGCGAGTCCAACAACCATCGGGACAATTGTCTCGATGGCTGGAGGTTCTCCAGGATTTTGATTTTGAGACCACGTACCGTAAGGGCGTTCGCCACACCAACGCGGACGCTCTGTCGCGCATGCCAACCACCCCCGAATGCGCATGCCTCCTGGGGTCGGGTCGGTGCAGGCATCCTGGTGAAATGCCTGTTCCGGTCTTGGCGGCTGCTGACGACGCAGCGTCAATGCCGAATTCTATCGCACAACAGGGATCTGATTCCCTGTTGGGGTTGCCTGCCACGGAATGGGGGCGTTTGCAGATGGAAGATACCTCCCTCCTTGCGTTGCGCCGCCGCGTCGGGGACCGGGGGCGGGGGAGGGGTGATGCCGACGCATGGGAAATGCTCGGTGGGTTGTTAATGCATTGGGACGGGAAATCCCATCGACACCGGCTGGTGGTCCCTTCGGGGTTACGGGGTAGGGTGGTGTGGGCCGCTCACGAGCGCCTCCTCCACCTGGGAACCCAAAAGACCCTGGCCTTGCTCCAACTTGATTTTTTTTGGCCGGGCATGACAAGGGATGTCGGGGATCTGTTAGGGTCGTGCCCTAGGTGTGCGCAGCGGAAACCACCAGCGAGGGAGTCGAACCCGCCCCTGCAGTCTATCAGGGTCTCCCGGGTGAACGAACTTGTCGCGCTGGATATTCTGGGACCGTTCCCCGCCACCCCCAGGGGAAATAGATATTTGTTAACCGGGGTGGAGTACTTCACGCGCTGGCCTATGGCCTGGCCCCTGGCCAACCAGTCGGCAGCAGCCATCGTGGAGGCCTTTGTCCAGGGATATGTCCTTGACAAAGGTACTCCCGAGCGGCTGCTGACCGACCAGGGTAAACATTTTTCTGGCAAATTGCTCCAACAGGTCTGTGAGATCCTGGGCACGAAAAAGATTCGTACCTCTCCATATCACCCACAAACCGACGGGATGGTCGAGCGGTTGCATCGTACCATCACGTCGATGTTGTCACAGCAGGTTTCGGACTCACAGACAGATTGGGACTTGAAAATTCAGGGGGTCCTGGCAGCGTACAGATTGGCCCCCCATGCTGCGACGGGATTTTCCCCCTTCTTCCTTATGTATGGCCGCAAACCTGACCCACCTGTTCGGGCCCAGCTGCAGATCCCAGCGCCACAGGGAAAAACTCAATTGGCCGAACATCTTAAATTTAACCTGGAAAAATTGACAGAGGCGCGGGATGCTGCCATGCAGAATTCTGACATGCGGCAGAGGGCTAATGAGCGCCTCAGACTGGGTCGCGCGCATGTGCTACAGTGGAAGCCGAGGGACAGGGCATGGCTGCACTGTCCCCAGGTACCACTCGCGACCTCCTCAAAACTGGTGCGGCCGTGGCGGGGCCCTGGCGAGGTGGTTGAGGTCCTGAGACCTCAGTGCGTACGCATTAAATGGGGGAAGCGCCGGTGGTTTGTACACCCCTCCAGGCTCAAACCCTTCGTTGCGGTGCGAGGTCCCACTACACACGCGCGTGGCCAAACATGTGGGGGGGCGACCGACTCAAAGAGTTCGTCTCCGCTGCTCTCGCCTGACGCGTTGCCAGCTGTCCCGCCCCCAGGTGCACCGGGAGTGACGGGCTCACGCCCGACGACCCCCACGGGGGATGCCGAGGGTCTTGCGACGTCAACAACAGACTCACTCGGAGATGGACACTTGCCACCCGACGGCCTGCCGGCCGGGGTTATCCCGTGTGACGGGCCTGCGGCGAGGACGCGCGCAAAAATGCGCAGACTCTTGTGACGCACGGAGTGAAAATGGGAAAAAAAATTTGGAAAAAAAGAATTTTTTTTTAAATATTTTTTTTCCTGTGTACGTTCACATGTTATGCTCACTGTGTGCGGCGTCGGTGGTGTGCTCCTGGCACATTGCATTGTACGAATGTTGTGTTCGCTGTGTGTTGTGTGTGTGCTGGGAGGTTTCCTGAAAAAAATGTATATACGTTGGTTGTACAGATTTCGTATTTATTCGGGGGTGGGGTCCGTCGGGTTATTTTCCCTTCCTGTTGTTCTTCTCGTTGCGTTATTGTTGTAAAAATGAGGCACACGCTGGGGGATCGAGGGGTGAATAAACTTTTATTGTCAAGGTTGCAGCCGGGACGTCTGCGAGCTGTACAGGGGGGGGTGATGTAGGGGTGTTACGGAGGAGCTGTATGTGTAGGGGTGTTAGAGAAAGAGCCGTTATGCATGGCAGCTTATGGGAAACAAACACAGTAGGCGGGGCTACGTGAGTGCACGGGGGGGGGGTGCTCCCAACGACGTCCGCACCAGGCAGCCCGGGGCCCCATCCCTCAGCGGGGGTGCAGTATAAAGGGGGATGTGTCAGAGGGCTCGGGGCAGAATGTTTAAGTGAACTCTTGAAGACCGAAGACTGCCTAGCTAGAGCCCTGGACTCCCCTGGGACGCCGCCCTTGTCAGGGCCGCGCAGGACCGAGCCAGCGGCGTGGTCCCGTGAACCAGAGCCAGGACTCTGGGACTCCGGGTACCGTAGCCCGACTGACCAGTGTCGGGCCAGACAGCCTCCCCTAGCCCAGTATTTGGAGGATTAGGAGGCAGGCTAGGGGTAGCTAGCCGTGTGTTCCCAGCTATCCGGGTGAGGGGGCCGATACCCCCTCCAGTACTGTATGTCCCCAGTGACTGTTGTGAAATAAATACGTGTGCCTCTACTCAGGTGTCCACGCGTCCTCAACGGTACTACAGTATTAACAAAGAGTGGTCTTGTGCCTACCAATTAACTTTCACTGTTTCGCTGGCCAGACGAAGAGACTTGAGTTGGGGATGCATGGCCTGAATTTTCTGTCTGGTGGTTCTAACCTTTCAGGTGTAAAGTTACATGAGAACCTCTTAATGACTAAGCTCATAAAAGTGTTTATCAGATGCAGCCTGAGCATTTCAATCGCCATGTTTACAGTTCAAATTGCCATTCTGCTCCTTTGTAAAGATCAGGAAATGAGCACAGTTGGAATTGAATTGCCTGTCCAAAGACACAAGGTGCCTGATGATAGCCATCATTTTTGTGTGAAAATGGGTTCTCTATCCTCTTTGGTTCTTTCGGTAAAGTCACGTAGTGAGAAATAAATAACAAATAAAACAAATCACGACGTTTCGATTGCAACACAAGCAATCATCATCAGGTGGGAAAACCACAGCAAGGTTATATAGGTAAGAAAGGGGGGAGGGGCAAAGGGGGAGAGAGAGAGGGGGGTAGGGGTAGGGGAGTGCTGCGTGAGCGCCAGGAGAGGGGACGTGAGGCTGGGAGGGGGGGCTGGAAGTGGGAGGCCGAGAAAGCTGGAGATGCGCGGGGGAAATTATATCGGTAAAATAGACTAGTACCCGGTAGATATGATAGACACAGCCATAAAGCAGTTAAGGTTTTACCTGGTTAATAACATCCTTCCAATGATTGCTCAATTTGTATCCAGCTTCTCGGTTGAAGTTACGTCTATGTTTATATATCTGGATGGCTTTATGAACAAACCTTTGATAGTAGCCAGAAGGTTTGCAGAGTACCTTGGTCTCGGAAAAAACAATATCATGCGAGCCCACAGTGTTATAACAATGGTCAGCCACGGCAGAGGTATTGGTTCTGCCGTGTTTATGGATGATTTCAGTCACAAAAGCTTAAAATCAAGATTGGGTTCTCTAGTTTTGTCAAATACATGCAAAACTATAATGTCACAGACATGTTTGTTGGAAGTGTATTTAAAAATATATTTTTCAGAAAGCCAATCAACGTTGAATAATCTTAGGAAATGCATAATAGACTTTCTAATTCCACGAAAAAAAATGATGTAAATATCCTTCAAGGTACACTCTATTTTGGCTAAATTGATTTCCACCGCGGAGATGAAATATGCATAAGATAGTTGCATCGCACGACGGGCTGGGGAGCCTTCATCCATCAGTGGATAAAATCGTAACTGTATATGATGATGGATTACAAGACACCATTGGGAGTGGCGAGTGAGAGAACATCAGCAGTTGTTTTATTCTCATGATAGATTTAGAAAATGTTAAACATTGTGTTGAAGTATTAAACATTTTTACCTTTCTGGAAATATGTACGGCAAATTTCTGGTACATGAATTTAGATGGGTGTTTAGCTGCTGGCTTAACCTTTCTCTTCAATACATACATTAATTGATCACGTTTTGTAATTGGTCAGTACTTCTATTGATTGTATGTTGTATAATGCAAATATAATTCAAGGGACATTTGAGATGTTTAATGAACCAGGAGGAGTTTGGTTTTCAGAAGGCATCTGGTGAAGGGAAATGTCAACTGAAGCTTTGAGGGGACAGCCAAGAGTGGAAGTTTGAGTATTTTCCTACAGGATTACAGATGTAACTGAGCGACTTCCATGTGATTGTTTGGTTCCTAATGCGTAGACATGTGCATTTAAGCACAACCGTGAGTGAAATCTATGGCATCTAGCAAAACTAGTGGTGTCTTCAGAGCAGCAGTCGTTTTTTTTATTTTAATGAGTTATACATCTGTCACCCATGCATGCTATCACAGTGAACTTGTGCTTATAGTGTGTGCGTATATGCGCATGCACAAGCAACTGGTACATTGCATGTATCTACTCTCTGTGCGTGTATGAAGGTGATGTCACTAGTCTATGAATCTTAAAAATTATGCACAGAATAGAGTGCAGTGCTGTAATTGCAAACATTGTTAATGTCGGAGCGTTTTTTTTTAAGAAGTCAACCGGATAAACAGTGCATATAGTTAAAAATGTAGGATCCCAGGTGTGAGTTGCTGGCACAAACAGTATGCCTTTTAATGCTCTTGACCTTCAGTATTTGCACCTGAGGTGTAATTTGTTAGTTTATGAGTCCTGACAAATGCATGGGCTTAGTTTTGGCATGCACGGGAACGAATAAAAATGAGCCAAAAGAGATTTTCTCTCTGGTGTGAAAGTTATGCAAGTAACATACTTACACAAGACACGATGATTAATGATGTAGTCGTCGTGTTTATTCGCTTGTACTTATGATGCGATGATTTATTTGGCTGTTAACTTTGGAAATTGCAAATGTGTGGCATTCACTATTTATGTTGGCCTTTTATCTCAGAGTGGATTTATTATTGTTACTGCTGATGGTTTATCAAAGACCTCGAACACGAGATCAGATGCTCATTGATCTGTCATGTCTGATGCAGAAACTGAGAGGACTGAGAAGGTCCTCCCACAGCTAAGAAGGACAGACTCAGCTTGTGTGGAGTGTTTGGTGAAGGGCATTTGCCCCGGCATTCTTTATGAACTAAACCAAATATGTATTCATAAATCAAACAAAAGTTAATAATCATACACTGTCATTGTGCCTGGAGAAGGAAAGTTTTCAATCAGTGCACATTACCTGCTATGACGTGGATTGGAAACGCGGATATTGGCAAGTAAAATTAAACAAGAGCTGGTAATTGTGTGAATAAGCATGGAGAGATGCACGCTGAGAATTGCAGTGAGAGATAGAGGAAAATCAAGATGGAGTCTGGCATTACAGGGAACAAATGCTAATGAAAAATATCACATTGACTTTATTAAAAATGTTAAGACAATAGAGCCTGCATGCGGTGTTAGGGGACGAGTGGCCTAGGGAGGTAATGACAGGGAAGTCAGCTTACAGTACGAATGCACTAGTGGCCACGGGAGGTAATGACAGGGGTATCAGTTGTGAGTGCGAAGGGACTGGTGGCTACGGGAATGTTCGAGAAGTGAGCGTGGTCGGGTGACGGAAGAGGACGGTGGTAGAGTCGCCGGTACAGCGAGCGTCCAGAGTCAGCGAGAATGATCGAGAAGGGGGGCGTGGCCTCGGTCTGTATGTAAGGGAGATGCGTGGGAGACTCAGGGTTGTCGCAGTGAGATCTCCGCCTGATGTCAAGTGAACGTGTCTTCAATAAAGTGCCATCTCAAGAGAAGTGTGTCAAGTCATCATTACGAAAGCAAGCAAGCTTTGGTAGAATGCTTTGGTAGAATGCATTGCTAAAAAGGATTGCCGATGAACAGGAATAGTGATGGAATGAAAGGCAAAAGTGTGAACATTCCCGAGAGGATGACCATTGCAATCATGGAGTGATGAGATTCGCTCATGTGCAGGAGTAACATTGATTGTGGCATCACAAGACCATGCGCTATAGCTACGATGTGGGAAGGCCTGCATTCAGCAGTGGATAGTGATATCTGCACAGAATGTATGTAAGTGTTCTCTGCATGTGGGTATGTGATGCCGCCGCCACGAAGCCGCTCGGCGGGCGCCCCATCCCCGACCTCGCCACCACCAAGTGACGGAGCCGACCCCGCGTCCCCCTCACCTCACCTCACATAAACACACCCGCACGCATTCCCCCCCCCCCCCCCCCCCCATAGAGCTCCGAGGGGAGGTCACCTGGCTGACCGGTTCAAACCCAAGAAGCCCTTATCAGGATAATCTTCACGGTTTCTGGCGGCCATGGAATTGGACGACCTCCCCCGGTGCTACTTTGCACCGTGGCGCTGTAACCTGAGTTGAGAATACCTGGTCACGGTTGAAACGCACCCCCATACACACACGTATCGACGAGGCAGACAGAGGAGGAGCGAGACGACATAATTGGCATAACAAGAGGCGGCTCGGGCGCGTATGCGCAATTGTTAGGGCAATTAAAAGAGGCACGCGGAGGCCCGTGCACGATTTCCCACGGCGAGCCTTTGTTATGGACACCGCCGCATAATTGGCATAACAAGAGGCGGCTCGGGCGAGTATGCGCAATTGTTAGGGCAATTAAAAGATGCAGATGGGGAATGCCGCGACCGGATTGGCTAGGAAGGCGCCTGAGTCGGGACCTCTTTGTAGTTTTGGTATAAAAGGAGGAGACAGAGAGGTGAACGGGCTCTCACTCCAAGAAGCCAGCGCTCGAGGCAGCTCCCAGCTAGGCCATCCGGACGTCCGTGAGACGTGTCGAGGTGAGCAGCGAGGAAAACCCCCGGAACGCCGAGTACTTCGAACCGTGAGTAAGAAGGTGAAAGCGTATCGTAAGCAGATAAATCGGGAATAGGCCCAGGGGTATCAGAGTAGGCCAGCCTCGTCGATTCATACTGATTTAACAACAATTCCCAGGCAGCCGAGAATAAATCATTAATAGCTGATCGTGACCTCGTGTGATCTCGCTGAGAAGTGTGAACGCGTGTGGTGCTGAGTATACGTATACTCGTATACTGGTAGCGAGGGAGCGCTGTGCGAAGCTGTATGAGTAGGGGCGTCGCGTTCGAATGCCGGCGAAATTCTAGCGGGTATTGGGGCGGTGCGACAACGCAAACGGAATAGGGGATGGAGGCGGGGGTGACCCCGGGGGCCAACGGCCCCCACAGGTAACAATCCAGACATATGCTGGCTTACCAGAACATTGGGAAATGCTCTTAACGCATTTGGCATAACATCCCAAGCAGCATGTTCCTGACCAAGCCTCGAGACTCCGTGAAACCTTCATGGATAATTTCTAGTTAGGTTTTCTCCAGTGAGTTTCATGTTATCAGATTATTAAATGCACCACTAAGCAATTTTCAATTTCAGTTGTAATCATCCAAGTACAGCAGATTAGATGGTGGATCTCTGTTTCAGCTGTCTGTTATGATATGATATTGTTTTGGGTTATACGGCACGTTGTTCAACACCATGTCCGGTGTGTTACTTCCCATGCTGGGAGCTTCACGAAATCTATTGAAGCTCCCAGCACATAGAGCGATTTCTTTCCTTCCCCCGCACCTCTGATTAGCACGGTTGGCTACGTATGGTGCCAAAGAAGTTCAATATACATACATACATACAACACGAAATATCAGCTGAAAACACATTGGAGAGCCATGATGAAAAAAAGTCAGTACAGTCACAAAAACCTACATAGTAGTACAGTGCAGAGTTAATGAACAAACCTTTTAACACACGTTTCACAGTCTACGTTTTGTATAAACTGCCGTGTCGTGTAAACAAGATAGATTGGATTCGCATTATACTCTTAGGCAGTGCCGACACCTGATATGATTTTTTTTTAACGAAAACACAAAAATAAAGTACAAAATAAAATTGGGCTATTTCACAACAAAATTAAGCCGTCCTTCTAATAGCCAATAATAATATACCTACGTGACTTTACTGAAAAAGTATGGATTCCTGCAGTCACGAAAGCTTCAAATCTAGAATAATTACCCCCTAGGAAATTAGGAGCAAAATATGCTGAATCATCAAATAATACATTATTATAATACTTGCCTACAAAGGGCAGCGTACTTCAATAGGGATTACCGTTAGTAGGGCTATTTTAATAAACACAATAGACAGGAAGGACAAGTTAAAGGGCTCGCATAATGCATAATATACGTTGCCTCAGTAATCTCCCCCATCATTGTGCAAGAGCGCAGAAGGGTGGTCAACACATCTATGCCTCTATATAAAGAACGAAACAGTAAGACTTTTCCACAAATCTGGATGTCGCCTGATGAAGCTAGTTGTAATTACTGGCGAAATATCGTACTCGCTATGAGACCTCCTTTACCAGTGGCAAAATATAGTAATAGGTTTTTACCCTTTCAACTGGTACAAAAACTGACACCTTTATACAAGGCATCATGTTTGCAATAACCACAACACAAGCAGTCAAAATGCAAACAAAAAGAAACAACTCTGATGATGATAACGATATGCACTGTCCTTGAAGTTGATTGGTCTTGTCTAACTGATCTAGTTCGGTGCGCGTAAGTCTGATTTTCTCTTAGATAAGAGCTAACCTAGTTCTAGACAGAATTCGTTTAGCATTAGAAGAAGTTACAGCAGCAGAGGTTAGTGTAGATGCGATTGGTATTACCTTAGAGTCGCGGCATCTCTTCAGAAAGGTGAGAGACTCGATTAGCTGAGCCTTCTTATCTCAGAGTTTGTTGAAGGATCTTAACGTTTTGTGGAATCCCACCCCGTAGTGGCGGTTAAATTTCGATTTAAAGCTTTCGTGACTGCAGGGATTCATCTTCTTGGTTCTCTACGGTACTAAACTCTACTGACCTGGTATCGACAATCAAGGGAATTTCCCTGTCCCCAGACGACCTGCTTGTCAGTTTTGATGTGGTTTCCTCATTCACCAAAGTTCCTGTACCTGAATACTGAGGTACCCCTATTCTTAGGTTTTTTCGGTGAAGTCACGTAGGTAAAAAATCAAAATTAATAAAAGTAAAATTAAAATAAAATAAAAATCATGACGTTTCGGAGGCAACACAAGCTTCCGTCATCAGGTGGAACCGTCACAGCATGCTTGCTGTAATAAAGAACACCTACGTGACTTTACCGAAAAAACCTAAGAATATGAATACTTGCAGTCACGAAAGCTTCAAATCTAGAACTGAGGTACCCCCCCCTGGTGAGACACTGCTTAACCAATACATACTTCACCTGGAATGGAACTTTCTACAATCAAACTGAGGGCACCCCAATGGGCTCCTCCCTATCTCCGGTTGTAGCCAACGTTTTCATGGATAAATTTGAGACTGACGCCATCCAGACTGCCACTCTACGCCCAATCTTATGGAAGAGATACGTAGATTACACTTTTTTCATCTGGCCACATGGCCGGCCTGCTCTAGACCAATTCCTCGACCACATCAATTCCATACACCCAGCCATCAGATTCACCATGGAAGTCGAAAAAGAGGGCAAGCTACCCTTTTTGGATGTCCTAATTAAGAGGAGACCTGATGGTTCAATGAACCACTCTGTCTACAGGAACGTCACCCATACGGATGCTTAACTAACACCGGATTCCCACCACCATCTATCCCAGAAGAATTCCCTTATCAAGACTCTACACCATAGAGCCCAATGCATCTCCGACCAGGAACACATTGCCAGTGAACTCAAGCACGTACGCCAAGCTCTTAAGGCTAATGGTTACTCCGACTACACAATCCGCAAAGCCATCACTCCAACCATCAAGAAGGATCCTGTTGAGGAGCCATTCAAAACCATCACCTTACCCTACATTGCTGGGGTCACAAAAAATATCTCCAAAATCCTGATTAAACACAAGATCCAGGTCCGATTCAACACAGTACATAAAATCCGTGATCTGGTCCCATCTGTAAAAGATGTGGTTCCAGACATACAGTAACCTGGCGTCTACAAATTAAGTTGCCTCTGTGGTAGCAGTTACATTGAAGAAACCAAACGACATGTCTTGGACCGCATCCGTGAACATAAAGCAGACCTGAAACACGGTAGGACAAAGACCTCAGCCGTGGCAGATCACTGTTACAATTCAGTGGGCTCACATGACATTGACTTCTCCAAGACAGAGGTTCTCTGCAAGCCATCTGGCTACCATGAGAGATTCGTTCATGAGGCGATCCACATATAAACACAGAGACAATTTCAACCGAGAAGATGGATTCTGGCTCAGCAATCATTGGAAGGACGTAATAACCCATTTCGTATCTTAACTGATTGTGTTCACGTTTACGGTGCCTTTCAGACCGCAGTCCACTTACTGGAATTGACTATATATGTTTTATTCTCCGCAGGGAATGGTGTCTTTGCTCCGCTGCAAGTCTCCTACCACCACTCTTCTATTGACATATTTCGTTGCTTCCTCTTAGTACCTTTCACGCGACGGTCAATGGTATAGTGTATAGCAGATTGTATAATAATAAATAGTATAAAAGTGTAATGTTTAATATAATGTATAAGGTAATACATAGTATCGTAATTGTATAGTGAATATACAGCAGTGTGGTATACAGTAGGGTGGGTAAAATAATACATAGTGTAATATTACATTGTATAGTCTAAGGTGGTGTATAGTAATGCAGTATATAATTTAATGTTGGGTTTGTCTATGGCAGTATATAGTACGGGGTAGACCCGTGTGATGTAAGAGAAAAAAGTTTATCTGGAGGCATATTATATTTTTTGCGACATAGAATTGTAATGTATGACTTACTGTTAGTAGCTCAGCTTATTGGAGAGTATATTTAGTATATTGATGATACTGATGTAGTTTATATTTTAGTTTTTTACGTGGTGGTTTAGCTGCTGCAGCTTCTTACTATTAAAATTCCTTCCCTCTATTACTGCTAACCCTACTCCCTCCCTTTGATGCTTCTAATCCTACATAATGCACGGGCATAATATGACTTTGAAACCCCCCCCATCTCCTACGCATTCCACAAGTAGTGACTAATCCCATATCTGCATTTCCCATAAATATGCTAAACTCCTCTTGATATGCAAATTCTTTTGTCAAGGCGCCCTTCCCCCTCCAACCCAGCTTAAATATATGCTGCCAAGCTTGGTGGTGCTCATTCAGACGCTGTCTTTCGACAGACCTGTTCTTCACCTGAGGACGGCTGCTTGCGTTGTGGCCGAAACGTCGTGAGAATTGTATTTTAGTATGTTTTATTTTTATTATTTCCCTTCTATGTGACTTTACCGAAAGAACCAAGAAGATTAATCATGAACAGGTTACGTCCTCCACATGTACCCCCCTCATTAAGAATCATGAGCAGGTGACGTCACTCCACATTGAACAGCCTCCCTCATTAATAATCATTATAAGGTGACGTCCTCCAAATGGACACTCCCCTCCATTAATAATAATTAGCGGTTGACGTCACTCCACATGGGGGACCGAGGCGCCTCATCCCCCCTCCTCAGCGTCAACTTACAACCCTGACTATAAAGGCAGAATCCTCACATCACGCGATCTCCATAACGCTATTGAGACATCAAAGTAAAAAGGACGTCATGATGAACAAGGAATTATAACCTTAAAATTAAATAGGTCTGGGTCACCGCGCTCTTACAAATTGCACACGCATTAATGCAATGAATATTACGTCGCGGTCTGCTTTTTGCTTGCAAGTTTAAGATTTACTGCAATACACCCGTCCTTGGACGGGCAAAAGGCTAGTTTCCTATATTGTTCTGCGGGAAAGTATGTCGTCTGACAAGTTGTAATCTGCAAATGTCCCCCCATAAACCAGACTTCTTAAATAAGTGTATGCTGCACAGGGAATTACTGACAACGTTTGACTACAGTGTAAATACAGATGTAATAAACTGGCTTAGGTGCACACTAACCGTTGAATTTCTGCTAAGTTTAAATGCTATCAAATCCATTGGCACTTTTCACTATTGTTTATTCAGCCACAGATACTAGCGGCACTTTGCTTTGCTGAGCTAAACTGATGGACAGCATACAAGTTAAACAGCTGGGGCCGATTACTAACACTTTCCAAGATAAAAGTAAGGTCGAAAAGCCTGTTTACATTCAAAATTGCTGTTTGGCCAAATGTTGGCATACCTTTAAAGAAAATGGACCACATGCATTGAGTGCGCAAGCATTCATGCAGGATGTTCAAAATGAACTCGTAGGCAGTGGCAATCGGAGCAACAAACCATAATTTTAATTTTAGTCTTTTTGGAAAATATTACTCTATATTAGTCCGAGTTTGAACATCTTTCAGAAGCAAACTCCTTAGGAATTGTTCGTTTTTTGTTACATATGGATGAACAGAGGTGCTTAATGCCATCTGGATCTGCTTTAGGGCCAGGTTTCTGCATAGCTGACTTCCCTCTTGAGGCCATATCCCTCTGTATACATGAGCCACTCTTATTGTTCCACAATGACTGACTTGTGGGCACCTGGTGCTGGGTATGGGACTGGCTGACCTCCCACCCAACACTCCTTCTTAGTCATTAGAGTTCCAGTAAAATACATTTATCAAGCATTCATGCATGCATGTGTGAGTTGCTTTTATTATGTTTTAATCATACATTATAAGCAAATTATTTTCTCCACAAGCAGTGACATTGTGTGTTTTTATTCGTGATCATTGTCAGACATACTGAATAGGCAAATTTGTAATTTGAAGTCAAATATACTAAATAATCCAACTATTACATGTGAACATGAAATAACTGTGCTAATTGATCTGAAAAGTCACGTGAACCTTATGGCTCTCGCATAATGTCCGTGATGCAGTCATTTTTAGTCTGTTGATGGTCGGCGATGCGGCAATCGACTTATCTCGACGAGATGTACACGGTGCACTATGGTGCATACAAGCGTTCAGGGTTTCAGCGCAATCGTCCTCGCTGCGTTTCGACATCGCGAAGTAGCACTGATTTCGGATTGATTGGTATCCCAGTCGCGGAGTTAAATACACTCCTGGAAAAAAATAGTGCCCCAGAATAAAGTATTTAATTGCCTCGGCCATTTTTTATTATTTGGTACTCCGGGGTACCGCCATAAGGATTACATGTAAATTATTATACTGCAATAATGTAAAACGTTCTATCTTAATGCATTCAAAATAACCGTAGTGATTCAACATCGTAATTTAAACAATTTCTAAAGAAGTATTTTACTCTTTTTTTCGTAGCTAAAAGAACGCATTTAAAGTGGTAAAACCATGGACTTTGTTGAACAAATTAGCAAGTCAATAGAAGACTTGTTCACATTGTTCCTACAGGAAACTAGATAGTTGCCAATGCACTTAAAAAACATACATTTTATAAAATGGCCAAATTAAATTTGTGCATTATTATTTTGTCCACATCATAATGACAAGAAGTTTTTCAGTTTAAGGTTATGTCATACTAATTAAGCTTTTTGATTAACTTTTTTACTTCATGGAAAATCGATAACTAAATATGAGAAAAATAATATTTCAAAACAGCTATGTGAAACATATTATCAGACACTTGAAAATGGGACATTTACAACGAGAGCAAAGTTGCATAAAATGACCAGCTCTGAAAATATGTCATCTAATGGTGGCTAAGTTAAAACATAATTTAAACAAACTTGGCTCTTTTCATTGTAAAATCGACTAGCAGCGACATCAATAGACCAATGATTGGGCCAGGGTTTGAGTCAGTGAGTTTAATCTAGCTTTAAAAGACCTCTGTCACCCTCATGAATATATATTCTTAAGTATTAAAGCCAGTCAAGTTCCCAAATTAAGGTGAACATGCAAAAGGTCCATCTACAGTAATGTGCTACTTTGCTTACTACACATTTTGCCTCTTTAAAATGTTCGTCAGCTATACCAGATATGAATTACTGTATCTGTATTGTATTTAACGTTGGTGTCTATTTATGATCGTAAACTTAAGAACAGCTGTGACAATACCCCAGATTTGGCTAAAAGTTCAGTCTTGATATAATCATGGTCGTGTGTAGTCACGAGTGCGACTACAGAATAACTTTGCTGTAGTCTCTACCGTGACTTTAGATGTTACAGCACAACTCGTTTTGCAGAACTGTATGAAAGTGTAGAGTTTTGAGATTAATATGTGCCGCATTGTACTACGACGTTTTTGTAAAAAAAAAATCTGCCTGATATACTTAAAAAAATATAATTCAAATTACAATGGATATTTGATCAATTAGGGAAATTTAAGGCCATACATTTTTTATTTACAAGGAATTCTTATTAAAAATGGTTTGTATTGAATTCAACAAAAGTGGGTTGGACCTGCAAATTGAAATAAATCAACACTGTGCTTTATAACAAAAAGAGCTGATTAAAATATGGATATTAAAAAATAGAATATTTGGGGATAATACAACGATGAACAATACATTGTATTAACCTTGGTCTCCAGTCACTGTGATAAGCAGAGGCCCTCTTTATGGTGTGGCCGTTTGGGTCAAGAGAGCTTTCTCAGCCCAGATGGAAAAAATCAATAAAAATATATACATCTTGCATGGATTTTTTCCCAGTGTGTCTAACTTCAGAGTATTAAAACCACCTTGCTTTATTCATATGCTGACCCCAATATGTCCTGATCAAGGAGCATTTGCCAACCACAACGCGATGTTATATCGTCAATCTGCCAGTCGGAGAGAGAGAGTGCAATGGTCTCCTTTAAAGATTTTCTGTTTTGCCGTCAGGATGTAATTAAAAACCACTAGCTGCCACTGTTGCATTTAATATCACCAGCGGCAAACGTGTCACCACAAAACTGTGCTGTCGGATTAATTTTGAGAAAATTAGCAATATGCGAGAATATTTCCGGATATGCATTACGCATAGTTCGGGTCTCTAGGTAGAAGTGCAAAGAGATCTTAGCTCGCCGCTTTTTCCAGTGCGGAGGTTTAGCATGTGACATGACAAGCAGAAAATGCTTGCGGCAGTTCTCAATAAAGCCAGAGGTCAACCCGAACCCAACTAAGTCAAATAAATTAAGCTACACATGTGATATTAGTAAAATTACGTGCTATAAATGGAATTGCATACCTGTGCATTCTTATGCAACAAAAACACGGATTTTTTTAAATTAATGCAGCATGTGAATGGTTAAATGTCTTTTTTACTTGCACAAATACAGTATTTGACACACTTGCTGACAGCTATAATTACATTAGTGCATTTTTTAAAGAAGGCATTATTTTAATATGCACTGTGACAATCCACTACCTTGTTTTTAGTCTCTGCTTTGCTGTAACAAGCATACCTCCTTAAATCTAGTTGGCATCTCATGAGCTCTCGAATTATTTTATTTCTGGGAACTGTAAATCTTTGAATTTCATGTCGGCAGGCTTGCCTTTATTGTGTTTCAGTCCTCTGTGGAAGCCTGAGTGCTTTGGATCCACACCTTGGACAGGCAATTGGAAAAATGTGAACTGTTAATTTCATCAAACATATTGCTATACTGTACAGTAAAAAAAACTGGGGATTGTATGTATGACTGTTTAATGCTCTTGGAATGCCTTTTAAAAATATCAATTTCTTAAAATTCTAAATTGTGTTTTACATACGAATCAATCAATTTGTTTGTACGCTCAAAAGGAGACAAAAACACAATTTGCAATCCTAATGAAAGTTCACTGATATTTTTGATGAAATACAAACATAAGGACAAGTCTGAACTTTTTTTCAAATATTAGTGTTCATCGTCTGTTGGCTTTGCCAAATTAAGGCATTGATGGTATAGTTATCATTAATCGTATGTCTTTAACGTTGTCAACATCAAAGGCCTGTGTTGTTATGGAATCCGCCAGCCCCAATGATGTCAGATTGTAAGGGCCCCGGTACTTAGCTTTAATCACAGCTCATTGAGCGAAATAACACAGGACTTAGCTACCCATGCATCATCTGGAGGCAACAAGCTGGTGAGTCTGTGTCTCAGCTAGTTTCATGGTGTTTCTCATCAAAGTATTCCAAGTGTGATTTTGAGTTGAGCCTATATAAATATCCCATGCCATCCTCCTGCCAAACAATGGAATGTATTTCCTCTGGCAATGAGTTAAATGCATACTGTTTTGTTTGTATTGAGTTCTAAACCAACCAAAAGAGTTGCATTCAATATAAACAAGCTTAAATGCTATCAAATTTGCTAATTATCAGCAGAAGTTCTGACATTCTTCTGATGATCAGTGTAGCTTGTTTACATATGGAGATGTATGTTATTTTTGTTGGAAAGCAAATTTCGAAGTGTATTGTGTGTATATGTATACAGAGGCATTTCTAATGAGGTGTATACATTTTTTTCCCAAAAGCATGCCTTCAAAGTATATATGCTTCTTTGAAGACTCTTAAAGTTGGCTTTATTATCGTGAAAATTCCACTTGGCCACTCAGCTTGGCATAGCAGCCACAGATATATCATGATATAGGGAAGTGTATATAATACATTCTTTAAAACACCAAGATTAAAGTTAAAATGTTCTCATTGGTATATATAGCCCTCATACTTTAACAGAAAGGCTGTAGGCATTCCACAAGATGAGAACATGGACATGCCCAGTGAACCATACCGAGCTGCAGACAGTCCTGCAACACCCAGGGAGGTATATGGGTGAGGAAAGCACAGGTAAACTGTGGACTTGCTAAAAGATGCATAAGCATACATAATGTAAATACATTTTTTCAATCACAATTTGTTAAGAGTCATAATGCCAACTGGTATGGCGGCGCACATCTGTAATCCAGAACTTTGGAGTCAATGGTTGTTGGATCACATGGATTTCATCATGTGAGGGAGACTCCCAAACATACTGGATTGTGAGATGGCCAAGTAATGGCAGTACAGCAAGTGGGATCTTGAACCCATATATGCAGAGGTTTGATTGCAGTGGCGGCTCCTGCAAAATCTCTCAGGGGGGGCAAATGTCTGGATGATTGATAAGGTCCACCCATGCAATGAATAAATTAACAGCTTAAGCATGTAAAGGCAACTTCACTTCTTTAATATTAATGAAAAATAAAGTGACTCTTACAATACATCTTGTTTGTTTATATACTCACTATTAAAACAAACCACTCAAGTTTATTTTATTAAAGATTCCACTAGGTGGTGATAAATTATATTGTTGGATGAAACGTGCTTACGTATGATGACGTTAGCACGTATGATGACGTAAGCACGTTAGTGCATGCCCTCCCGGAAGCCATAGAGAATGCATTGCAGCGCCCCCGTTCGAAAAAAAACATCTTTGAATGTAAGTCTATGGGGCCACTCGGGGCGATTCTCAGCCGTAGTGAAATCGCCCAAAAAGAGGCGGTACTCCACAGAACGTGACATGACGCTGATTGGACTATATCCAGAGGCTGACAGTGACGGCTAGCGTGACTCTGTGGTTGAATGACATTGGTGGTGCGTCGCCCAATCGCCCTAATGAAGAAACCGCCCCTGTTTGATTGTTATCCTCTCGTATATGTGTGTGGTAATTTGGTTTCCTCTCCAATGCAAACGCTGATTAAACGGAAGTTGGCTCAACGTCATGTACAAGGTGTACAGCCAGCCGAGTACGACACGTTCGCAAAACAATGGAAGGTATATGTTGGAGGAACACAGCTGAAAAAGCACCAGAGTACAGTATGTTTATCTACGTATACCTTTTGGAAAACTGAACTAGATATAAAAAAACACCATAACAATCGAGATTTTTTTTAATAGGGTATGTTACTTGTACTGACATATGGATCAGAAACATGCATGCTGGACAACATTTTTTTTACATTACGTGTTTGCTATGTATGTGGTAATCCGATACCTTGGACACCCTTGCAAATGAGATGCTCCATCTCAAGGAAGTTTCCAGATGAAACATTTTAATTAACACAAAAAGGCACAAATGATGATGCAAATATGCATGCTTGGAGGTCTGCTTGGGCAAGATACATCGCTCATACCGGTGATGGCGGGTGGTCAAAATTAACGACAGAGTGGTAGTCAAAGAACAGAAAAAACAAGAGGACAACCATGTTGGAGAATAAATCACGAGATCAGCTCATATGTAAGAGCAAAATCGATTGTTGTATCACAAGACCGGGAGGGATGGTAATGGCTCATGGAGGCTTTCATCCATCAGCATATAAAACAAGGTTGATTATGAGTATGGAAACATATCCGAATTAAATACGCTTATCGAAACTTGCCAGACTAAATAAATATAGATTTAGATTTCAAAAGAATTAACCCATTTGTTTGAAGGTAACAGTGGATTATTTTGTGAGTTTATCAGTATTTAAGTGTGTCTTGGGTGTATTACAAATTAATTTGTCGTTCTTGCAACTACAATTGCAATAACTACCGTTGAAATAGCGACCACATACCACACCACTTTAACTCTGCCTGGATGAAACGGCAGGCATCACTGACAGTGGTCGCCCAAGCGTACATTTCATTCATTCCACCCCCTATCTCCCATCTCCTGTTCACTCGGGATCCATATAGCCTCACGGGCTTGTCAAGTTGGAGGGAGACTTGCCAGGGCACGGAGGACACGAGGGCACTGGGCTAGACAAGGATGCCCGCTGACGACTGGTGGGGGTAGTGCATCCCAGTGACAAACATTTAACGTGGCCTGAGAGACCTGAGATGCAATCTGCAGATGTTTTCCCCAAGCGTATAATTACAGGCTCAAAACGTTTACAGTGCTGGGCCAGAATACAGGGAAACAATTCTCACAATTATCACAAACAAGCTGGTGAATAGCTACCGTAGCTCCAACACATTGTAACTCTATAATGTAGTTTTTTTGGTTAGATCGCGGTCTAACCCAAAACACCTCTATTATGGATGATATTGGTCGTCAAAGCCTACGTATTAAACATTATAACTCTACCAACTGTTACAGCATCCTCTAGTGGATGTGTTTGTAATCCACGTTAAGTTTATGATTTCTATCCAGTATGTTTCTAAACATAATCAAGTTTCTCTTTGGTTCTTTCGGTAAAGTCACGTATAAAGATAAAATAATAAATTAAATAATAGCATACGACGTTTCGATTGCAACACAAGCAATCATCATCAGGTATAAATGAAATAGCAACAAAAATCTAACCAGAAAACTATAGACAGACATATAAGCAGACAGATATCACCAAGATACATAGAGAGAGAGTAACACATAGGCACAGAGAGGGAGATCGTCTCTGTGGCGAGGCCTTAAATAGACAGACAACGGTAGTTAAACCCTTCTTCTCTCCGCCCCCGCCCCCCTCTGTCTATTTAAGGCCTCGCCACAGAGACGATCTCCCTCTCTGTGCCTATGTGTTACTCTCTCTCTATGTATCTTGGTGATATATGTCTGCTTATATGTATGTCTATAGTTTTCTGGTTAGATTTTTGTTGCTATTTCATTTGTACCTGATGATGATTGCTTGTGTTGCAATTGAAACGTCGTATGCTATTATTTAATTTATTATTTTTATCTTTATACGTGACTTTACCGAAAGAACCAAAGAGTAATTCCTGCAGTCACGACAGCTCCAAATTAAGATTGATAATCAAGTTTGCTAAATCATTTAAATCCATTGTGGTCATATACATATGCAGACACATGCACACACAAACAATAAAATAATAATATTACATTGCATCTGCAGTGTTGTTGGTCTCCCTTATGCAAAGTGGCATATTTAATGCTAATTCGCAAGATGTATTTTTTCCTTTAAATTTATTTTGGCAGCCTATCTTAACAAAGGAAATTTTTCCTGAAAGATCAAATGAATAACATAAATTCCTAGATTTTTACGCCATCAACCTAAGTCAGAATAAGCTGTCTGAGCTTTCACGGTTGTAATTGACGGCAAGACAGCAGAGCCTTTCATCAGCGGTTTAGAGTGTCGGTCGAGCTTAGGATGTTTTGGCATGTACGATATTCCAAGGCTGAATTTTTTGACACATCTACTGTAAATGGACCAGCCGGAGCACAAAGGTGTTCTGACCACTTTGAAAGAGGTTTTTTTCCGTCCAGTTTTATTCCAGACAATTAATATCCACTAGCTTGTTTGCCTGTCCTAGGACAGAAGCTGTAATATTTACGAAAACATTGAGCAGAGTATAATTGTACCTTGTGTACATTTAATGGCAGTGAATATTGCACTAAAGTATGTCATCAAACACTTCACTATATTTCACTTTAGCACTGTATTAATTGCAGTGAATCTGGCACAAAACGAAGTCATACAACACTTCACTGTAGTTCACTGTAGCACTGTATTAATGGCAGTGATTTTTGCACGAAACTATGTCAAAAAACACCTCACTTCATGTCACTGTAGCACTGTATTTAACTGACCTTCAATTTGTTCAAATCCACTGCTCTGATACTTTATTCTCTTCTACTTTCGGTCGCTGTAGTTGAGATAAATTGGAATTCCATACAATATCTGTAAAATCACCGAGAAATGTCTATTTTACCATAATGTAGAACCATAAATTAGACTTACCTTTCATGTCAAGTGCTGAAGAAATAAATAAAGACACCAAATCCACTTTGTTGGTGCGTAGAATTATGTATTAGATTAACTTTCAATAAAGAAACGTGAAACTTAAAGCGAATTTGCGAAAAAAAATATTTCTGCTCGATCTTCTTTTGCGTGAGTGTAAAAATCCACCCGCTCATGAATATTAATGACAGGGGGGGCTGCAGCATGTGGAGTGACGTCACGCACGTTACACACAAATAGACATTCATGGCTCATTATAGTAGTAATAATGACATGCTGTGGTAAAAAATACTTACACAATCAAAATATATATTATAGATAAAACATTTTATCCAGCCCCATAGTCAAATATGTACACTGAAAGGCAGAAACCAATTCATTACAATACATTTATTTTGCAAGCAATTTTTATTTGGTTTCTGGAAGTGCTTTTTGTGTGGCAGTTTAAGAAACTGTAACGACAGTGTTGCTTTCTAGTAAAACGAACGTTGTCCAGCATGTTGTGTGTAATATGGAATAGTTTCTCAATCGAGGCGACAAGGGTTGTTTAAAATAATCAGTGATTTATTTTGTTTGTAATTACTATTTTACATTTTTGTAGTGCTGTCAAAACACATGAATTATGCTTGAGCAAATTCCCACATGTGGATATGTGACTCCAGGTTGCAGGGGCTGAGCAGACACTGCTGTGTGTAGCACATGTGTGCACATGTCCAGGGAATTAAGACACACGATAGATCAGGGCTGGCAAATAATTATGTTTGCCTTGGATTATTTCATTTAATCCTGCTTTTTTTCTGGTCCAGCGAAAATAATCTCTTATCATTGGCTCAAGTTACCAAAAGACCATGATAAAGTGACGTGGTTTCCTAAAGTAATAATTATTTTCACATGTTGAACTCCCCCCCCCCCCTTATCCAGGGGCACTGTAGTGTCACGTATAGAATTCATATGGAGGTGTATTTGCATTATGATATTATCAGCGTATAAATACCCCTGCAAGCAAACGTAGAATATGCTTATGAAGTAACTTTGCACTGCTTTTTAAAATAACTGTCGAAAAATGTGTGTGTTGTTTTAACTCCATGCAAATAAATCAATATATTAAAATAATTCCTCAATTGCCTGAGGATTTTACAAACAAATAATATTTTGTGAGAAGCAAGTCAAGCTATTAAACACTGTGCTTGTGAAAAGTGACTTCACAATTGGCTTTAACTGTTATCTTAACTGTTTCACATTCTCACCATCTCAGGTTCATTATCTCTACGTAGACATGTAATTATCTGACATGTCACTGGATACAAAGTGAATTTAGACCAACGTATTTCCCCTCAGAAAAAAACGTATTTACACTAAGTGAGGAGGGGGTTCAAGGCATTCAATGGTGAGGGTAAAGAGTCGTAGGTGAATGCGACGGTTAGGCACGAGGAGTCCTGAACTATTTAAGCACAACAAATTAGCAATGTGGTGAATATTTGGTCGGGGCATGAGACAAGATGCCTTATACTTCATCAAGGCCAAATCATTTTGTAATTGTAGTGAGTCCAACTGAGTCACAGACGTTGTCTTGGGAGCAACACTGTTTATTACATCAACTCAACACAACATAACATAACCTACACTCGGGTGTTGAACGCCCATCTAACCACGCTATGGTAGAACTAGACATGGTCCCGCTATCCCGGTCCGGACCACGAGCTGGGTCCCGGGCCGCGTGGTTAGAGGCTTCTTCAACCCGACGTGGATCTTCTTCACCAACAACCCGAAGAACCCCGAGCCCCTCACGGGGCCCCTGTTATATCGGCCCGGGCTGGGGCTGGCTCAGCCCCTCGCCCCGCCCACCTTCTAGATCTCTCTCGCTCTTTCCCGAAGGCTCCCGAGAGCTCCTCTATACCACGTGATCACCCTTCAATATCATCCGGTCACGTGTAGGCAGGAGGTCAACCAGCGTATCATGCCCCAACATAACCCTAGATGGCTAATACTCTCTCTCGCTCCCTCACCGGGAGCCCGCACCACACACTGTACGTGATGCCTCTGCGCTAACCAGCGCTCACCTAAGCCCCGCTATGGCCGGTACTACGCCCAGTAACCGGGCTGCACATAATTACACCATATAATCCGCCATGGCCTCGCAAGCCCGGCACCACACACTGACATTCACAGTCACTACATAATCATTACAATGTGTATTTAACACAAACCAATTGGCAAAGATTGAAGTTATATTTCCACAACAGCATTGATTTGCAGCAAGTAATACATTGTACCGTATTAAACCAAATCAACTGCTTAAACACATTTTTTTAACCAAACCAGTATGTATTGTATAATATGATGATACTCATAATAATGGAGTAGCAGCCAAGGCATGAAATGTGTCCGAGAGGACATCCACCGAGATAAAGATATGGAATCAGCTCGTGTGCAGGTGCTGGGTGGATTATTACATCGTAGGATCACGTGAGGTGGCGGCAGCTTGGTGAAGGCCTTCATCCAGCAGTGGATTAACTGTAGCTGATTATTAGATGCTATGTTGATAGTGAACACAAGTAAATGGCTTCTCGAATTACTGTAAAGACCCTCTGCACAGAACTCATACGTATGTGATGTCTCAGAGTGGGTTACTGGGTTACATGTGATGGCTTATTTCACGGGCATTCTGCCAGGCATCTGTGCGTGTGACACAAAACGGTCTAACCTGATGACGTAATTCAGCACTAATATAAAGAACAGCCTATATCAGCTTCTGAAATGACTTGAGGGAATAGGATGAATCTGGCTTCTTGTAAAAAAAAACCTTGGCTGAACAGATGGTAAAACCGCAATTCTGATATCTAAAAAGCTTCAAAAAGTAGTAGTTGAGATCTCCATATGTTCTATAATTCACGCTGACAAGAAGCTGCTCTTCATTACGTATTGACAATTAGATGTAGGCCTCTCCTGTAATATGAACACTGAACCCTACATGCCATAAATACAATGTCCATGCGATTCGTTGTGTGTGGCATTTAGCACAATTCGTAATTGTTACACGTATTACAAAGGAACAGTATTTTGCCACACGCTGCAAAGGATCTACCAAGTTCCTGATTTTTTATCCAAGATATATTTTTTACAGAACTTCTGGAAAGATGCCATTGGTGTTACTTGTTTTAAAAACACTTAAGGATTTTAATTTATATTGGTATTAAAATAAGTTCACAAAGATGGCTTCAGAATTGGTTTGTTTTGGGTTAGGTCCTGTTAACAACTTGATTATGCTGGATTTAATCTCCAGCGAAGCATCATACCCATTTAAATGTTGTGAGGTTACTCTGCAACACATCGATTGTGTTGCTGAGCAGTCATGTATTTAGCGCGTTTGATTCACGTAACACTTTTATTAATTGGCTGTGTTGGATGGAGGTGGATTTATGACACTCATGTTTACACGACTTAACCCCCAAATACCCCAATTATAAATCATATTAGTCGTACAAAGTTGACTTTAAAAAACCCGATACTTTCAGACTTACCTGTATATATTATGCTTAGAACTACTGCACTCACAATGTGATTGCAGCTTTAGAGGAAGCCGTCAAAAGTCAGCGATTTCTTGCTCAAATAGACATTGAGGTGGCACTGATCTCCTGTATACTGCCATGAGCGATTGGTAGAAATTCCACATTCCTATGCTGGGGGCGAGCATATCCATAGGACATCCACTTGACTTCCCCACAAAATGATACTCATTGGTAGTATTAAACGCAAACAAATATCATTGTTGCTCTTTCTCCATTTCGGAATGCATACATACTTAACTTGCGTGTCTGCCCGCCTGCTCTATGTGAAGCTGTGCGATGGAGCAGACCACAAATGAATCGTTTCCTACAGGCACCGCTGACACGTGTGTCAACAGAGGTCCTGAAAGCTTGGCTTGTCAGGAACTTGTGAGGCCGGGCATTTCGTTACTAGCTGGACCCCCGACCTGGACCTAACGTGATCCTACAATGCCTCCTCTGTCACGCGCACAGCAAGCTCCTTATACCTGTAAATCAGTTTGTTCCCGCTGAGCTTGGGCTTTTGTGTGCTGCCCTATTCATTTTGTGTTATTGTGAAGACGAAGAAGAAAAAGTGAGGTTCAAGTTGTGCACAGCCGTTACGTTTCATTCATCACCAAACTTCCATGCTTTACTCTTTGGTTATTTCGGTAAAGTCACGTAGAAAGAAAATAAATTAAATAATAGAATACGACGTTTCGATTGCAACGCAAGCAGTCGTCATCAGGTAGAATTAAATTTGAGAGAGAGACATAAACAGACAGAGACATAGAGACAGACACACAAGCAGAGAGAGACAACACAGAGGCACATAGAGAGAGACACACAACATAGACACACAGAGACTCAATGCCTCTGTGTCGTGGCCTTAAATAGAGAGAAAGGGGGGGAGCAGAGAGAGAGGTGGGTCTGCTGGAGCAGAGAAATTAGCATGTCGATGAGAGAGCTGTGTGGAAATCCACCCCGCGGCGGCAGGGGGAGAGAAAGACCCAGCAAGTCTGGTAAAATATTTTTTTAGAGATAGTTGTGTTGAAATCCACCAAGCGGCCGGGGGAGAGAAAGAGCGAATGGACCTATGAGAGCCTGGTAAATATTAGAGAGAGAAATAGGCAGTTTGAGAAAACAAACAATTCACCCCGCCGCGGGGTATATATGTGTGTATATTAGTTTTCAGTTGCATTTATTAGGTATAACCCTGTGAGCCATGCGGCTCTTGACTCGGGTGCAACCGCAACAATGCAAAAACATGAACAAGAAACATCTTAAAGTGACTACACGCAACAGAAAAATCCATAAAAAAAACTGCAAAGTCTTCCAGAAAAAACACCGTATTTCAACGCTGTGTGCAAAAATCCCAGTGGGATGCAAGTCAAACAATAACAACCATAAGAAAATGTAGATCAACGTTATCAGGCTAACTCTGTACTACAACAAACAAACATGGCTAAACCTTAACGTGTTCAAAATCACCAATATAAAGCTATAAAAACAATGTAACAGTGATTCAAATTTAACAATAAACGATATACATAACATGTACGACCAAACTTTGCAGCCATAGCTGGCTGCATGAGTCAATCCGTAACAGCAGGAGTGTCAGTAGCAGAATAAAAAATGTTCAATACACCTTTAAAGATCAGCACACTATAATCAAAACTCAAGGTCATACTTTGCAGTGGTCATCCGGAAGGATACAATTGATTTCAGGCCATTCTGAATAGCAGTGGCAGCCAGGGGTGTACAACTCCTCACAGGTAGTGATCCAAGTTGAAGTTTATTGGCGATAGAATTCCAAACCCTGGGGGCATCAATAGAAAGGCCCTTCCTCCAGTATTTGTACGGCAATAAGGAATGTGAAGCTGGTAAATGAGCGAAGACCTTAGGTCACATTTGTTCTTCAAAACAGTGAGGCGATCCAACAGGTAGTCTGATGATATTTGTGTTAGTACATCGTGAATAAATAAGATCTGATGCACAAGCCGTTGATCATTAAGAGAAGTTAAGTTTGACCCAATGTAGAGATCGCTGTGGTAGCTCCTATATGGGCAGTTCAATGCAAATCTTAAGGCCGAGTGATAAATTGAGTCAAGCTTCTTCAGTATAGTAGTGGGGGCTGATTTATATACGATGTCACAGTAATCAAGTAGACGCAGTAAGGTAGATTTTATCAATTCCAAGCGGAACATAGGGGGGAAGCAGTGCTTGTGTCGATACAGAAAACCAATGATAAATGTTGTCTTTTTACCAATATAATCAATTGTGATCTCATAACATATGTGGAAAAGTGAAGTTTCAGATTTCATGGATTACACACCCTCTTTTAAATTTCCTACTTTTGGGGTAAAAGTCAACTTCTGAAAATGTCATTCTAATTTGTGCATTACTGGTTGCTCAAGATTCCCTTCGCTTATTTTCCGCATAAACGACTATACTATGACTGTATATGTATTGACTGTAATGATTTTTTCCATTAAGCAACTTGTGAATATTGAGGGATTGCCTTCAAGTTTGCAGTGCTTTAGTTGAACGGGAAATGAATAAAACAAGGCGGACTAAACCTTAAAAATAACAAACTTGAATGTTGAATGGGACTCGAATATATACTCTGTTTCCCCCAGTTATATCCATCCTGCAAGTATTATACATTTTTTGTGAATTTGTTTTACGTGACTTTAGCCATACGTTGTAAAATTATTAATTGTTATGTTTTTAGTCATTTCCTGTAGTTTACTTGTATTGGTTGTTATGACTGTCATTAGCAAGTCAGAGACGGTTAATATTTTTGGCAATACTGTTTATAGTTTTTAATTCCCCAATCCACTTTTTTTCAAAAATGCTTCCGATATCCTTGTGAATAACTGGTGAGAGCATATATCTTTGTCCGATTCATCAACTGATACGCATTATTGCTGTCATCATGAAATGTCAGTGCATCTGTTTCGAATTGGAAACATGAACATTGGATGCATCCATAGAAGAGGGAACATGCCTGAGATGATCACCGCGGAGATGAAATGATCAGTTCACATGTAGGAGCAAATGGATTGTTACATCATGAAAACATGAAGGATGACGCCGTGATAACTTATGGAGGCCTTCATCCAAACGTGGATAGAGCTTGTATAATGATGCTGTTGTCATTCTGAATTTGAATGCATTTTTAGCGCATTGTATTTCAGAAAATGTAAGTGCAAACATTTTTAATTTAAAGTGTTGGTACTTAGTTTTCCAAGAGAAAGCTTTTAATGCGTTATGAAACAAATTAGAATGCAGATTACGATATATGGGACAGCAATGTCATCCCATCAAATAATCTGTAATTACACCGCTGGCACATGTAACTAAAAGAAATAAACCTAAATATATTCACGTTTATGGCACCAGCTTTGAAAAATGAGTTTTTAAATGTTTATTAAGGTATGCAAAACAAATCTCGATAAAATTATCACTCATAGTACTGTTTTGAAACTATTGCACATTATATTATACATTGAGGCTAAAACGTAAAGTTGTGGAGTGGACATGTAACTGCAAATATCAGAGCACAAAGCAATCGAAGAGAGCCCTCTGCTGTATATTGTGTATATAAGTCGGTGCAGGTTCATCAATTTATAGATACCCCTATGATTTGGAATGGCCCTCTGTAAACTTTTTTTTACATAGGCCAGCTGTTGGACAAAGTGTATCAGGAGAGTGTTAAAATATTTAATAATAATTGAGATTGGTGAGAGATGTGCAGAGGCTTTGCAATACTTGTCTATATAGTACTGAATGTTTTCTCTATTTTAGTGGGGCACCTATAAATGGATTACCATGCATTTGAAGGGCCCTAATATGGAATTGCACGCCAATATTTCTGAAAGCAGTGTGCAAGTTAACATATTTTAATGCTGTTTAAAAAATGTGATTGGTACAAAGTCAATGTTACACTATATAACTCAGATTCCAGTATCCAATGAACAAAGACAATGTACAAACCCAAATATTACAGCTTGTATACGATGACAAGATCACTAATGGAGACTTGATACAATTTTGTTAATGCGTCGAAGCATCAGATATAACCTAAAAAGCATATATAGTATTCCAATATTTGTATATTGTGATCTTCACAATATCAGTGTCCCAGTTATATGCTCTGGGCATGTTGACACTGACAGGCAGTGTTTTTCAGATATTTGACTTTTAGTTATTTTTACATTATATGTAATGCTCAAGTATACACTACCTATATCATTGATGCATTTTATCACTGGAACAGTTCAATAACAATAATTTGCCTTCATGTGGACTGTTTTGTAATACAATGTACCAAGTAATTGGCATGGCCTTGTTACAAATCTTATAAAAACAATTGATGTCATGTGCATAACCATTATAAAATATTATTTCATGAGTAGCATGGAAAACTAAACAAGAGTCATTATGTACATGCTCGTTCTGTATTAAACTTCCTGCTGAATGTTTTTATTAGGATCTTGGCCCTCGTATCTGTTCTTGGTAAATTTCAGCTACATCATCTTCCATTCGCAACTGCGCACACAACACACACAAAAAACAAGTCCTATATTATTAAATATACAACTCGTGAGCAAGACGGAACACCAAAGAAAGTGACAGTTCAATCAACGTTAATTTAATAAACTGTCCTGTAATTACTTAAACACATCAATAACAAAAATCTGCACATACAATACTCAATCATTGTATTATTGTAGTAAGCTGACCCACTTCATGCCATGTCACTAAAAATTGTAATGTTCAACACACAAATACACATTCCACCAGGATTATATTAAATATATTGTCGAACAGAACCATCAGTTTCAGCACCACATCCACACCTCTTTTGGCGTTTGAAGGCCTGTTACCATCCTTTGGCCTTTAATTGAATATAAAGCGAGGGTGGCATTCCATGCAATGCAATAAAACATCCCCATATGACACAGAAGGGCGCTGCATGGTGTGAACAGAATAGCTTATGGCGTGAAGGTTAAAACTCTTATGCTGGATGTCAAAGAGCCTAGCACATCTGTATCTGTCTGGCAATAAGGCTTTCATGAGTTTATTCAATTACATTGTCATTTTAACCTCGACGTGAATTTTGCTGTTGTGCTATGGGAGACGTATAAATTAACACGAGTTACAACCTATCAAGTTTTCAACATTAAGCAAATCGCAACATCCCTTACGAGTGCTGTCATCGTAATATACAGGGTGGTCCAGATGCCTTGTGACAACCATTTAATTATTATTTTATTATTTCCTTTCTACGTGACTTTACCGAAAGAACCAAGAATATATAACCATTTAATTCTCAAAAAACAGAAACTTAATGTACCTTACAGTTTATTTATAACATAAATGAATATGCAAAGGAACAAAAATGGTAGCGGTCAATTAATTGGGGGTCACAAGACATCTCCTTAATCTCACCCTCAACCTCGTCTCAATAACATCTAATGTCACAACACTGATTATTGACTTATTTTTTTTTAAGTGCAGGCTTATATATCGAAGAAAATGTCGCTTAATTCTAGATTTGAAGCTTTCGTGACTGCAAGGATTCATACTCTTAGTTATTTTGGTAAAGTCACGTAGGTAAAATTAATAAAAATAAAACAATAAAAATCACGACGTTTCGGAGGCAACACAAGCTTCCGTCTTCAGGTGAAACCGTCAAAGCAAAATATCTGTACCTTATATAGTGGTTAAGGGGGGAGGAGCCATGAAGGGCAGCGGGGGAGGAGGGGTTGTGAAGTGGTCAATTACTGCTTTTACACTATGAGATCTCTTTTACCAGTGGCAAAATATAGTAGTAGGTTTTTACCCTTTTAAACTGGTACAAAACTGACACCTTTATTCAAGGCATCATGTTTGCAATAACCACAACACAAGTAGTCAAAAAAGCAAACAAAAAGAAGCAACTCTGATAAAGGACAGTGCATATTATTATCATTATCAGAGTTGCTTCTTTTTGTTAGCTTTTTTGACTACTTATGTTGTGGTTATTGCAAACATGATGCCTTGAATAAAGGTGTCAGTTTTGTACCAGTTTAAAAGGGTAAAAACCTACTACTATACTAAATTACTGCTTTTGTTATACTGCTGGGTGGGTAAATGAATTAGATACGATTAAGCCGCTATTTGTTATGCTGTTTATGCGCAAGTCACGGTGGGATGAATGGACTCGTGGTCAGGGACGTGTTGCGCAAGTAACTGTGGATGTACATAATAGAAAAGGGGCGGAAATGCCCATGTTTATACCAGTGTTGGCTGACAATAAAGAGTACTGTTAAACGTTAGGGATGTTAACACTTGGTGAAGTAAAATAGTGCCCATCAGATAAGATGGTCCAAAAATGTGTAATTAAATATTTTTTGCATGGTTGATAACATCTTTCCAATGATTACTAAGTTTGTACCCATCATCACGGTGGAAATTATGTCTGTGTTTGTATATCTGAATGGCTTCGTGTACAAACCTTTGATGGTAGCCAGAAGGCTTGCAGAGCACCTTAGTCTCGGAGAAAACAATGTCATGAGAGCCCACCGAGTTGTAGCAATCATCGGCAACGGCGGACGACTCAATTTTGCCGTGTTTCAAATCTGACTTGTGCTCGCGGACACGATCAGAGACATGACGTTTCGTTTCCCCAATGTAACAGTCACCACAGCTGCAAAATCCTAAACAAACATAACATCCAAGTCAGATTCAGTACAGTACATAAAATCCGTGATCTAATTCCATCTGTGAAGGATGTCATCCCTGACTTGCAATACCCTGGAGTCTATAAACTGAGTTGCAGCTGTGGTGACTGACGGGCACTATTTTACTTCACCGAGTGTTAACATCCCTAACGTTTAACAGTACTCTTTATTGTCAGCCAACACTGGTATAAACATGGGCATTTCCACCCCTTTTCTATTATGTACATCCACAGTTACTTGCGCAACACGTCCCTGACCACGAGTCCATTCATCCCACAGTGACTTGCGCATAAACAACATAACAAATAGCGGCTTAATCGTATCTAATTAATTTACCCACCCAGCAGTATAACAAAAGCAGTAATTGACCACTTCACAACCCCTCCTCCCCCGCTGCCCTTCCTGGCTCCTCCCCCCTTAACCACTATATAAGGTACAGATATTTTGCTGTGACGGTTTCACCTGAAGACGAAAGCTTGTGTTGCCTCCGAAACGTCGTGATTTTTATTGCTTTATTTTTATTAATTTTACCTACGTGAATTTACCGAAATAACTAAGTAAAAATGTCGCTTGCCTTTTAACAATCCGGGATTGCAAATAAACCAAACCAATTTTCATATTTGTCATGTGACTACTTGATTTCATTGGCTCGTTCGGTGGTGGAGGGTTTTAGTTGAACATTTTGCATTATACCGACACGATATAACCCAAAAGTAACCAATTATTAATAACACCATTATAACGTTCCGTGCTGATAAATGAAGTCCACGCCTACTGGGCACTTATAAATATCACTTTTGTACAGAGCTACATTGATATTTGCAAAACTATAAAAAGGTCGACAGCAAGTGTCTATAAACTGCATGAAGCGTTCAGAAAAAAAATAATAATGATTTCGGGTTTATCCAGGAATGCCGTGAATTACAGTCCCAAACATTTTTGGGAAGATACCAACTTCCCGGATTTCACGCCATCCTGGCAGTTCTTTTCCAGAGCTCAGCCCCGGACTGCTCTCGCGGATTTAGACTTGGGGGTGATTATACTGCTACTATACAGTCGTGGGGTTATGCCAATTGAGTGCAATTCTTTCTGTTCATTCAGCAGGGGATATAGAAGAGCTGTATATTGTTACATTTGAAAAACAGTCCAGTATGTTCAATATATACATACAAATTGTGCAAGATCAAAACAAGGCATGTCCTTGACCAAGTGAATGTTGGGCAGCACTCATCATGACTGACAGCCACGACCCAGCAGTGAAAATTCTACATTTATGTGGCGGGGCTTATTCTCAAGTGGCCAACCACCGTTGAAATCCAACAAAGTACTGCTTATTTTATTGACCATGGAGAGATGATTTGTTTGAGTCGACTCCTGATCAGGATTTCAACTCTCAAATCCAGAGGCTGATCAAAACGTGTACTTTTATGTGAATATAATCCTTTATATAACTCTCCTTTAAGTAAACCAGCAATTAAAATGATCATTTATATATTTTTTCCAAAGGAACAACATTTTTTTGATCACGTAAAGTTGTCAATACACAAATGGTCTGGTCAAAGTACCTCCATAATTACATAATATAAATTATTATTGTTATGAAATTACTGTATAGTACTCCAATTTTTTTTTCTATTTGGGTGTGCAAACAAGTTTAGTCTCCAACTCATAGCACAAACCAGATGAGCAAGTGTTCATGATGGACACGTGCATTTGTGCATGCATTTGTCACATTTAAACAGGATATAGATTAAAGACAATGCAGATAAACCGGCATCTGGAAGCATTAAGACACAGCAGGGTCTGGTACGGTCTCTGAACTCAAAGAACAGCTCCATCTGTCGTGCTAATTACACCACACCACGGGGCACATGAGTGCTTTTTGGAAGTCAGAGTTTCAAACCTTTAATTTCCCGACTGGAATACGTTTTCAGGAGTAAATTAATTGTCTTTACAATATAACCTTGCAAACAGATAAAAGTCATTAAACATTCATGTTGATCGTAATTGTTCCAGTATATAACATTTTATTCAGTCAAAAAAATGCATGTTAAACTAGATTTTTATCCAATCATACTTGGTGTATTACATTAATTTGAGTTGATAAATACACAGAAAATCGATCAGTCACTGTCATTGCATGCATGCTGGGAAGATAAAGAGGCTGAAATTACACGCAGCAGGTAATAATTCATTCTTTTAATAGTCCACTATTTTGTCTGGACATCCTACAGGTGAAGCCCATTGATCAGTCTGGGCAGCACAGGCTCTAAATCTTGTGGAAGATCAGTTGGAAGCGAGTATTGTTGATGTGATTAATCCAGGTGTCTCTGGTCAAGGGGTTGTTGGAAATTGCCTGGTGGTTGTCTTGGAGCCTTTTACAGACTGTGGATAATGTTTTGCTCTTCTATATCCTGAGACATGGCAGTGCCGTGCATTATATTAAGGCCTTAAAATGAACTCTACACCTCTACAACGTATGTCTTTTCCAGTCTGGATAATGATTTTATTGCAACGTTGTTATGCCATATGAACAAAACATTTTATTTAGTACCACAAGTAACGTGATAGGGTTTTCCCCAAGGACAATGCATAAATTATACGAGTTTTGTCTTTTGTTTGCATCCTGACTGCAAGTATTGTGGTTAATGTAAACATGATTCCTTGTAAAAGGTTTCAGTTTTGTCGCCAGAAAAAAAGGGGAAAAACCCTATTATGATATTTTGGTACTGGCAAAGGAGGCCTCATGATGCCACAAGTAAAACATTTTTAAAGGACCATTTTACTCCAGAAAACTGTGAAGGTGCTGTGAAAAAAAAAGGATCATAAAATGCACACATTCACAGCTTGCGAAGAAGCAACAAAGGTGAAGTCAGCCATGTCCCGTACTTTGTCAGAAAAGGACCTTTATTTGAGGCGGGTGACCAAGTGCATTACAATGAAAAGTGTAGATGTAGAACTTCACAAGGTGTGAACAGCCCCATAATTCTCTATGAGGTTAATGCAAATATTATTCACACATTTGCAGGACGTGCCGGTGATATGAAGAGATCGGTTCTTCATAGGTGATCTAAGAATGTATAGTTTACAAGTAAAAGGTAAGTGTATACACACATGGTATTGTCGTTGTTGTCCTATGTATGTATGTATGTTGAACTTCTTTCGCACCGTATGTAGCCCATCGTGCTCATCGGACATGTCGATACTAGCTGTGGAATATATTCATGCTCAACGTGGTAGACCTCTTTAATTCACATCTCTAAAGCAAAGTTGGCACTAATGGGCTAAACGTAGAAAATAAACTTAAGTGCTTGATTAAGTGCTTCATTCTTAACTTCAGTGAGTGAATCATTAACTGCCATTTCTGAATGCAAATAATATAATTTAATATAAATATAGAAGCCACTATGGGGTAAACAAAAATGTACAGCACAGTACTGTCTCGAGTCTAAAAGATCCCAGTGCATTGCTATTTATTAACTATTAAACTCTGGCAGTGTTAAGGTTTCTTAAGGACTCCTCTTTTCACCAACAGACGGTGCTGTTGCTTTTTATTGTTGTGTGGCTGTTGTCCATTTATTCCTCAAATCCATTATTGCTTCATGGATATAGTAATAGGTTTTTACCCTTTCAACTGGTACAAAAACTGACACCTTTATACAAGGCATCATGTTTGCAATAACCACAGCACAAGCAGTCAAAATGCAAACAAAAAGAAACAACTCTGATAATGATATGCACCAATGGAGACTCGGCTCTAAGAAAAGCTGTCTCGGGTGTGGACCAATCAACTTCAAGGACAGTGCATATCATTGGTCCAACACCAATGGAGACCAGGCTCTAAGAAAAGCTGTCTCGGGTGTGGACCAATCAACTTCAAGGACAGTGCTTATCATTATCAGAGTTGTTTCTTTTTAAATCCTTTATATTAAGTTCGCTTGCTTGCTTGCGCGCTTACGACCATGCAAATCTTTCGGTCGTTTTTAACCCACTTCCCGTGATCCAATCGAGCTGACATTTTGCACACAGACTCGTTGTGCGTGACAATTTATTTTCATGACATTTTTTTTCAAAAATTGTCAACATTTTAGGATTTTTTTAAAATATTTAATTACCAAATGCTTAATGTTGGCAGGCAATCATCTGACCCATAGATGGGAGCCATCTCAAGCCAGAGGACGAGATGACTCTAGCCACCACGCATATAAAGGATTTATAGTGAAAAACTTTGTTTTTACGGGTTAATTTTTTACACCATTGGAACCTCATTTGCCAGTAGAAAAATATGATAATTGTATTTTTACCCTTTTATGTAGGGAACCATGGTGAGTAGGCAGTAAGCAATGGGTTTGGCGGGCAGACCAAGGAAGTATACTTTATTTAGGTTGGTGATGATTTTAGTGTTGTGCAATGTATTGCTTTATTTCATAGAGATTTAGTAAAAGTGATTGTTGTATAAGTGGACACAAATAAGGTAGATTGCTTAATGCAATATCTTTAGTAAAATTATGCTGCAATTATAGTCCACTAATATTAGTCACGATTTAAGGAAACATTGTGTGAGTATTCATTTTACCACATATTTATTACTCTACAATTTGCAAATATTGTAAATAATATCCAATGTTTTCTATATAGATGAATTGGTATAAGCTTACAAAAATCACGCACAGATTAGCTTAGTGATACAGAAGTAAAGGGAAAACAATACATCATCGTAACGATCTATAGGATCACAGTTTAATGAATGAAAGCCATCAGGTTAATATAAAGGCCAGTGTTGAAACTAACTAAATGGGATGAAAAACATTATCTTTCTGAAAGCAGCCGAAGCTAGACGTCGCTGCGAATAGATGTTTAGGAGTTTTGAAAAGCACAGGCAAAAATACCATACGAGGATATTCGACATTGCGGCATATATGTGGTTGTAAACTACCCATGCAGAAATGTTAATTAGAATTGTGTGCTATTTTTACTGTAATTACCTCTATCCTGAATGCCTTTTCACAATTTCATGTTGGTCTCAAGGTGTAAAATATCTAAAGTTCTCTGAATTTGATGCATACTCCTAGTATCGAACTCACTGACATAACTGCTGGCTGAATATTAAATCCTTCATTCATATTAATTCATACCAATGGTCTCTTTATAACAAAAGTCAAGCTTTTAAGGCATATAGACCTTCAATTGGATAAAAGCCAAATATCAAGCAAATTGTAAAGAAGAATTGTATACAATACAATGTCCATTCCGTACTTTCTTTGCTGTGGTGTACATTGCTTTTTCGTATTCTTTCCCACCTACACACTCTTAAAGGGAGTGCTCCTAATCTCAGCTTGTTACCTGTGTAGAGGTGTAATTGTGTATGGGCGCGGATGGCTAACAAACACAAGGGGCGTGGTTAGGGCCGTACACAGAGGAGGTGCTCACACCGACGTCCACACCTGCATCCCCCACGGGCCCCTCCCGGGGGCCGAGTACTATAAAAGGTGGTGAGCCGGAGGGCTCGAGGTCGAGTATTAGCTTAAACCAGCGAAGACTGAAGACCAGCTAGAATAGGCCCCGGAGCTCCCCTGGCTCGCTGTCCTTGTCAGGGTCGACCAGGGCAAGCCGGTGGCGTGGCCCCGAGAGCCCAGACGGACGTTCTTATAAGAGCCGGTCTGGAGACTCAGGGTGCCGGGATTCCAGCTTGACCAGGGCTGGGATAGGTAGCCTCCCCTAGCTCCGTAGTGGAGGACTTGGGCGTAGGTTAGCGGGGTTAGATGTTGTGTCTCCCTGTTAGCCGAGTGAAGGGGACGATACCCCCTTAAGTACTGTGTGTACCCGTTACTGTGCACAAGTTGGTGTTAATAAATAAGTGTGCCTCCGACCCCGTCGTCAAAGCCTCCTGAATACTTACTACATCTGGGGTCAGAAGTAAACGTTCAACGATGGACACACGAGGGACGACACGTACCAGGGAGTCGGAGATGGAGGACACCGCGGCCGAATCGCCACCAGAGATGGCCGAGGTCGGATCGGAGCAGCCGGGGCCGAGTACACCCGCGCTGCTACGACAGGAAGGGGGGGATGCGTCGGCCGAGGGACTTCGGCTGGCTCACTCCCGCCTGGCGGAGCTGCTCTACGCTGCGGCCGCCGCGTTGGAGGAGATCACGTGGCTGGGGGCTGGAGGGGCTGCGCGGGACGACGATGGCAGCCGATGCGCGGCGACATTTCCCGCCACCCCGACGTGGCTCGCGGTTAAATTTCCCGCCATCACTACAGTGCGAGCAGAGGGCGGGGCCTGCCCGCGTCAGGTGACTGCTGAGGGCCAAGCACAAGCCATGACATCATCAACACCGGCCAGCGCGTCAACAACGGAGCGACCGGTGATGCCATGCTCGCAGCCCGCCCACACTGTAATGTCTGCTGGGAACGACGGAGCGCGATCCGCAGCCACGGACGTCGCGTTACAGCGCGACTGCTGCCTCTCAAAGAATTCGTGGGCGCGGACGGAGACTGGGGCGGCTTCAACAGGCGGTTCATCGCTCATCAGGAGATGGCGAATTGGACGGACGCCGAAGCACTACGCGCGCTGCCGGCGATGCTGGACAACGACGCCCTGGCTACTCTCACCTCGGCGCCTAAGGAAAAGCGCGCCATGTTGCACTTGGCGCTGCAGCTGCTGTCAGCTGTCTATGGCCCGCCTTCGGACTGCAGGCAGCTATTCCACGATCGTCATCGGGGCGCCAACGAATCGCCCCTGGCCTTCCGGACGGCTCTCCTGGCCCTGGCGAAGGCAGCTTTCCCGCGGATGGACGAGGAGGGAGTGGACGCTATGGTGGCTGAAAAGCTGCTGCTACTCGCGGATGAGCTGGACGTCGCCGTCTTGCCTCAAGACGACGCAGAGATGTCGTCCTTGCTGGTCGCGCGCCACATCCACGGGGGCTTGTGGTCCCTGCGTCGCAAGGCCGCCAAGGGGGTGGCCGGCCATGCCATGGCGGCCACCACCCTCCCATTGGAGGAAATCTGCGGGGTGGAGCGGCGGGGGGAATGGAGATCAGCGGCACCACAGGCTTGGAATGGACCGAGCCGCCAGGAGCAGCCCAGGCCATCTGGGGTGCTCACACGCTGCTACAACTGTGGCCTTCAAGGCCACGTTGCTTCAGGATGCCGGGCTCCCCGTCAGCGCGGTGCGACACCTCGTCAGGACGCCGCGCCGTCTCCACCCAAGCTCCAGCAGAGAAATACGGCGAGTCGTGGCACCTCACACGTTTGGCCCATGCACACATCCGACACACACTCACGCGCTCAACCGAACAGGGCTCGCAAATCGATGGCCGTTGCGTCCGATTGTTCTGAAATGCGGCGAGCGCTCCAACCGGGTCAGTGGTCGGAGCTCGCCCATCGTGTCATTGCAGCGTCGGCGGGATCGTCGGTCGTGGTCGGTCATATTGATGGGGTAGAGGTGCGGATTTTAATTGACACAGGAGCGTCGGCGACCATTATATCTGATTTGATTTATAACATTCTTCCCGTTCAAAGTCGTCCCTTGCTCCCCGTTGACGTGCCATGCTATGCTGCTAACGGGGGCTCGCTAGGCATCATTGGCCAAATCCGCGCCAAAATTTGCATTGGAGATATTAAATTATCCGGCCCTGTTTTGGTTTCCTCCTCACTGGCGGTTCCGTGCCTGTTGGGGACGGATTTCTTGGCCAAAATGCCCATTCGTATCTTGATCGACCAGGGGTGCATCGAGCTCCCGTCGGGTCGACGCGTAACGTTTTTGTCTTCCCCCGCCACGGAGCGTCGGGCGTTTGCGACCGTGCAGGCGCTCGTGGCAAAAACTGTGCGCGTACCCCCGGGGGCTCAGATGCTCGTCCCTCTTAGGTTGTGTCGGCCGTTTGCTGCGGGGGTTGCGGATCGGGGGGTCTTGTTGAGACCATCTCGGGCCGGGGTCAATGGCCCCGATTTACTAACGGCTCAGACCATGGTGAAAGGGGATGGGGACCCCTTCATTGCAGTCCTTAATGTAGGATCGCGAATGGCCGTGGTTCCTCAAGGGACCGTGCTTGCACACGCAATGCCGGCACCCTATGAGGAACCACTCGTGGGTCAGGTAACCACCGATCCTCCGTCGCGACCACATTCGGACTGTGATGACGGATGGCTGGATGCACTTTGCGCGGGATCAGTGGACCTGTCCGACTCGCAGCGTGCGCAGCTGCGAGTTCTCCTGAAAGAATTTGCTGACGTTTTTAGCCAACACAAATTTGATATTGGTTGTACTAAATTGCTGCGACACCATATTGACACGAGTGACAGCGCGCCAATCCGCCAAAATCCCTTTCGGCTGAGTCCCGCCGAAAAGGATCATGTCAAATTGGCCGTTGATGACATGCTAGCCGCCGATATCATTTCCCCTTCCAACAGCCCGTGGGGCGCGCCGATCGTTTTGGTGAAAAAACACGACGGCTCACTGCGGTTTTGTGTCGACTTTCGGCGATTGAACAAAATTTCTGTGGCAGATGCGTACCCGCTTCCTCGAATGGATGAGTCGCTCGATGCCTTGGCGGGGGCGCGATTCTTTTCCACCCTGGATTTATTTTCTGGATTCTGGCAGCTTCCTCTGGATGACGAATCCAAACCTAAGACTGCTTTCCGTACACCGCAAGGTCTCTTCCAATTTAACCGCTTGCCGATGGGCTTACATTCTGCGCCAGCAACTTTTCAGCGGTTAATGGAACTGGTCTTGGCAGGCTTGCAATGGGATTCGTGTTTAATTTACTTGGACGATGTCATCGTCTTTAGCAAATCCTTCAAGGAACACCTCCAGAGGTTGCGTGCTGTTTTTCTCAAAATGCGGGCTGCCAATTTGAAATTTAAACCGCAGAAGTGCCATTTGCTCCGCGAATCGGTACGGTATTTGGGTCACATTGTTGGGCGCTCGGGGATATCCACTGATCCCGCCAAAACGGAATGCGTCAGCTCCTGGCCAACTCCCACCTCGGTGGGAGAGGTCAGGAGTTTCATTGGGTTCGCGTTGTACTACCGACGGTTTGTGGCTGACTTCGCTACGATCGCGAAACCATTGCATGCCTTGACGTCCAAGGGAGTCAGGTTTCATTAGGGGCCGGAGGAGGAGGCTGCTTTTCGCGCCCTCCGGAAGGCCCTGGTGGGGGCTCCACCGTTGAATTACCCCGATTTCTCACAACCCTTCTTGCTCGATACAGACGCAAGTAACACGGGCATTGGGGGCGTGCTGTCCCAGCTCATTGGGGGCGTAGAGCATGTCGTGGCTTATGGTAGTCGGGTACTGTCTCCGGCTGAACAACTGCGTTACCCGTCGGGAATTATTGGCAATTGTTTATTTCGTTCAGCAGTACTGCCTGTATCTGTACGGTTGGCGTTTCACCGTCCGTACAGATCATGCGGCTCTACAGTACGCCCTGCGGGTTCAACAACCATCGGGGCAGTTGTCTCGATGGTTGGAGATTCTCCAAGACTACTACTTTGTCACCACATATCGTAAGGGCGTCCGCCACACGAACGCTGACGCCCTGTCGCGATTGCCACCCACTTCGGAGTGCGCTTGCCTCTTGGGTTCGGGGCGTTGTAGGCCCCCGAACGTGACCACCGATTCGGTCCTCGTGGCCGTCGCCGATGCGCCTTCGGCTTCGGGTCCTATCGAGCAAGAAGGGAGGGATTCGTTGCTGGGGTTGTCGGTCGCGGAGTGGGGACGCCTCCAAATGGAGGACACCTCCCTCCTCGCTCTGCGCCGTCGCACCGGGGGGGTTGGTCAGGGGGTGGTGAACGTTGACTCGTGGGGGATGTTCCAGGGGCTTTTAATGCACTGGGACGGAAAATCCTGCCGCCAACGGCTCGTGGTGCCTGCAGCATTGAGGGGTAAGGTGGTATGGGCTGCGCATGAGCGGCTCCTGCACTTGGGGGTTCACAAGACCTTTGCCATGCTCCAGCTCGATTTCTTCTGGCCGGGCATGGCAAAGGACGTGGGGGATCTCCTGGGGTCGTGCACGCAATGCGCGCAGCGGAAGCCACCAGTGAGGGGGTCCAACTCTCCGCTGCAGTCCATATAGGTTTCCCGGGTTAACGAGCTCGTTGCTCTAGATATTCTCGGACCATTTCCCGCTACACCCAGGGGAAATAGGTATTTATTGACAGGGGTCGAATACTTCACGAGATGGCCTATGACCTGGCCCCTGGCCAACCAGTCGGCAGCAGCCATCGCGGAGGCCTTTGTCTAGGGCTATGTCCTCGACAAGGGTGCTCCGGAACGGCTGCTGACTGACCAGGGTAAGAATTTTTCGGGGAAACTCCTCCGCGAGGTGTGCGACCACTTGGGTACGGAGAAAATTCGGACCTCCCCGTATCACCCACAAACTGACGGGATGGTGGAACGGCTGCATTGGACTATCACGTCCATGCTGTCCCAGCAGGTATCGGATTCCCAGATAGATTGGGACCTTCGCATTGCCGGTGTGTTGCAAGCCTACAGGATGGCTCCCCATGCGGCCACCGGATTTTCCCCCTTTCTTTTTAATGTATGGCCGCGAGGCTAACCCCCCTGTAACGACCCAGCTGAAGCTCTCGGCGCCTCAGGCGAAGTCTACATTGTTCAAACACGTTAAATTTAACATCGGCAAATTATCTGAGGCGTGAGAAGCGGCCGTGCAAAATTCTGAACTCCGCCAGAAGGCGAACGAGTGGCTTAGGCTGGGGCGGGTACATGTGTTCAAATGGAAACCAGGGGACAGGGCATCGTTGCACTGTCCCCAGGTGCCGCTGGCGACCTCGTCAAAGTTGGTACGGCCGTGGCGGGGGCCCGTGGAGGTCGTACAGGTCTTGCGGCCGCAATGTGTATGCGTCAAATGGGGGAGGCGTCGGTGGTACGTGCACCCCTCAAGGTTGAAACCGTTCATTGCGCCCCCCCGTGGTTCGCACACACACACGCATGGCCAAACGTGTGAGGGGTCCGCCGACTCCCCGACGTCGCTGCTCTCGCCTAACCTGACATCAACTGTTTCATCTCCAGGTGCAACTGGAGTGACGGGTCCACGACCGCCAACCCCTCCCGGGGGGGTTGGGGGTCACTCGGCAGCGAAACCAGACTCTCTCGCACCCGGACCGTCAACAACCGCCACTGAGCGTGCCGGGACGGGCCCTTGTGACGGGCCCGCCGCGAGAACGCGCGCCAAAACGCGCAGACTATTGTGAGGTCGGCCGTTGGGGGGCCCTTGCGGACGGTGGGGGGAGGCGTCCGGAGCGCGTGTATATATGTTGGTTTTGCGGAATGGGGTATTTATTCGGGGGGGTGCGTCGGGTTATTTTTTTTCTTCCTGTTTCCTGTTGTTGTTATGGTTGTCATTGTTCTTGTTAAAATTACGCGAGGCACACACGGTTTTGGGGAGGGATGCACCTTTATTGTGATTTTGTTGCAGCCGGGGACGGCTGCGAGCTGTACAGGGGGGGGTGATGTAGAGGGGTAATTGTGTATGGGCGCGGATGGCTAACAAACACAAGGGGCGTGGTTAGGGCCGTACACAGAGGAGGTGCTCACACCGACGTCCGCACCTGCATCCCCCACGGGCCCCTCCCGGGGGCCGAGTACTATAAAAGGTGGTGAGCCGGAGGGCTCGAGGTCGAGTATTAGCTTAAACCAGCGAAGACTGAAGACCAGCTAGAATAGGCCCCGGAGCTCCCCTGGCTCACTGTCCTTGTCAGGGCTGACCAGGGCAAGCCGGTGGCGTGGCCCCGAGAGCCCAGACGGACGTTCTTATAAGAGCCGGTCTGGAGACTCAGGGTTCCGGGATCCCAGCTTGACCAGGGCTGGGATTGGTAGCCTCCCCTAGCTCCGTAGTGGAGGACTTGGGCGTAGGTTAGCGGAGTTAGATTTTGTGTCTCCCTGTTAGCCGAGTGAAGGGGACGATACCCCCATAAGTACTGTGTGTACCCGTTACTGTGCACAAGTTGGTGTTAATAAATAAGTGTGCCTCCGACCCCGTCGTCAAAGCCTCCTGAATACTTACTACACCTGTATAAAAGACACATGTTCACAGAAGCAATCAATCAATCAGATTCCAAACTCTCCACCATGGCCAAGACCAAAGAGCTCTCCAAGGATGTCAGGGACAAGATTGTAGACCTACACAAGGCTGGAATGGGCTACAATACCATCGCCAAGCAGCTTGGTGAGAAGGTGACAACAGTTGGTGCGATTATTCGCAAATGGAAGAAACACAAAAGAACTGTCAATCTCCCTCGGCCTGGGACTCCATGCAAGATCTCACCTCGTGGAGTTGCAATGATCATGAGAACGGTGAGGAATCAGCCCAGAACTACACGGGAGGATCTTGTCAATGCACTCAAGGCAGCTGGGACCATAGTCACCAAGAAAACAGCTAGTAACACACTACGCGGCGAAGGACTGAAATCCTACAGCGCCCGCAATGTCCCGCTGCTCAAGAAAGCACATATACATGCCCGTCTGAAGTTTGCCAATGAACATCTGAATGATTCAGAGGACAACTGGGTAAAAGTGTTGTGGTCAGATGAGACCAAAATGGAGCTCTTTGGCGTCATCTCAACTCGCCGTGTTTGGAGGAGGAAGAATGCTGCCAATGACCCCAAGAACACCATCCCCACCGTCAAACATGGAGGTGGAAACATTATGCTTTGGGGGTGTTTTTCTGCTAAAGGGACAGGACAACTTCACCGCATCAAAGTGACGATGGACGGGGCCATGTACCGTCAACTCTTGGGTGAGAACCTCCTTCCCTCAGCCAGGGCATTGAAAATGGGTCGTGGATGGGTATTCCAGCATGACAATGACACAAAACACACGGCCAAGGCAACAAAGGAGTGGCTCAAGAAGAAGCACATTAAGATCCTGGAGTGGCCTAGCCAGTCTCTAGACTTTATTCCCATGTAAAATTTGTGGAGGGAGCTGAAGGTTCGATTTGCTAAACGTCAGCCTCGAAACTTTAATGACTTGGAGAAGATCTGCAAAGAGGAGTGGGACAAAATTCCTCCTGAGATGTGTGCAAACCTGGTGGCCAACTACAAGAAACGTTTGACCTCTGTGATTGCCAACAAGGGTTTTGCCACCAAGTACTAAGTCATGTTTTGCAGAGGGGTCAAATACTTATTTCCCTCATTTAAATGCAAATCAATTCATAACATTTTTGACATGCGTTTTTCTGGATTTTGTTGTTGTTATTCTGTCTCTCACTGTTCAAATAAACCTACCATTAAAATTATAGACTGATAATTTTTTTGTCAGTGGGCAAACGTACAAAATGAGCAAAGGATCAAATACTTTTTTCTCTCACTGTATATGGGTTCTACTATTTGAGCAACCATATTTTGCGGCCTCATCACCTCTTCATGGGCTCTCATGCTCTGGGCAATCCACAATGAGGTCTGCTAGTCCTCCTCCGTGATTAGAGAAAACAATTTAGAGCCTGCGCCAGCGCCAACATATGGTCAGCCACCATAAAGTCCAAGGCCTCTTCATCAAGGCTCGGGAAAGCAGATTGTGCTAGGGCCATGAGAGTGCTCTTGTAGGCCAAGGCTAACTCCTCCTCTTCTCGCCGCCGGGTCTGAAATCATGCGGCAGTGTTACGCAGTGTGCCTGCCGACGTCACTCATCCCCCCCAAACTTCCGCATAGGCCGTGTATTAATCCAAGACAAGAATCCACGCCCGGGCGTGAAGCTGAGTAGTAAAGCTAGTTGTTACTATGGAATGGAATGCGTCTGAGAGGACGTCTACCAGTGAGACTTAGCGATGAAATCAGTTTGTGTGCAAATGCTAGGTGGAATATTACATCGCCTGAGAGGTGATGTCGACTTGGTGAGGCCTATACATAATTAGTTTTACTATTATTTATGCTTATGCTACTTGTTGTAAAAGTTTAACATCACCAAAAGACATGACCCCAGGGATTATCATGAAACTTAGGGCATGCACTATATGGCATTCGTCGAAGTGCAACGGTGGTATTTATTTAAGAACAGAGTGATGTTGATAATATTGTACCGATTCCGAGATGTATATGTGGCATGTCGGAGCATGCAGGAAGGATGATCTTGAGATCCCTATGAAGCTGGGATTGAGTAGTCATATTAAACAGCTGTGTGCAAGAGCCCACTCTGATTGCACGAGTTATCAAACCCACACCGTGGCCAATTTATCAATGGTAAAACTGACCAAGCGCCACTTAAAAAATGTGCAGTCCAGGAGCAGGGACATGGTGAAAGGTCATGGTTCCTAAAGTCCACTGAATATAAAAGTTAAATTCCTCTCATTAATAAGCCATTTAAGTTCTCGTTGCAAATGTTTTGTTTATCATATTTTTTTCTTTACACAAGCATTAAACTTTTTTGTAGAGATTTTGGTTCAAGTATCTTTCACTTGTGCCATGCAGTACATATGTAGTGACTGTGCTTGTCACTGTATGGTGCCGGGGCTTACGAAGCCACGGTGGGTAATGTGTTGTCATTATGGGCAGCCCGGGTTCCGGGATGTAGTACCAGCCCTAGCGGGGGCTGGGTGAGCGCTGGTTAGAGCGGAGGCACCGCGAGCAGTGTGCAGTGCGGGCTCCCGGTGAGGGAGCGAGAGGGAGCGTCAGCCAGCCAGGGTTACCTTGGGGCATGATACGCTGGTTGACCGGTCGACACGTGACTGGATGATATTGGAGGGGGGCCACCGGTGGACGGGGGCGGCGGGGCGGTCACGTGGTCCAAAAGAGCTCTCGGGAACCTTCGAGAAGGAGCTCGAGAGACCTGGAAGGTGGACGGGGCGAAGGGCGGAGCCAGCCCCAGCCTGGGGGCATATAATGAGGGCCCCGTAAAGAGCTCGAGGTTCTTCGTGTGCTGGTGTTTCGAAGATCCACGTCGGGGAGAAGAAGCCTCTAGCCACACGTTACGGGACCCAGCTTGTGGTCCGGACCGGGAGAACGAACCGTGTCTAGTTCTGCTGTAGCGTGGTTAGATGGGCCATCGAGACCCGAGTGTAGGTTGTGTTATGTTACGTACAATTGTGTAAATAAATAGTGTTGCTCCGAAGATAATGCCTGCGACTCAGTTGGACTCACTACACGTACATATGCATATATTGTATGATGGACACATTTTATATTGATATATTTTATAATGTTGTTTTTTATTCATGTTTAATACATAATGTATTTTATCATCCCCTCTTTGGCTCGAGACATATTCAATCTGGTACTGAATGCTCAGTTCTCTCAAAGCACACCCTGTTTACAGCTCACTCCCAGGCTGCTTTCTATAATTTCCTTATACATATAGGCCGTAAGGTGAAGACGTTTTACGTTTAATCCCGTTCCCATATATGGGGCACTAAATTCATTTCATTCTAATAAAAAGATCTATTGCTTTTGGCCGTGAAAATAAAAGTTCTCCATGTCTAATCCTGCAGTTTATTTTTTATTACTGTTTAAAGTCGGCAATATTTCTTTCCTCGCGTAATCATATTTTGATCATCAGTGATGAGGCTTCGCGGAACAATCGTCACGTGCTTCCCGCTAGACCAGGGGTCGGCAACCTACGGCTCTGGAGCCGCATGCGGCTCTTTACGGGCTGCTTCTTGACGATATGTACGTATGTACTCAGATGCATTGCGGCTCTTGAAATACTGAATTTTGTACCGAATTGGAAAGAAATGGCTCTTCTTGTTATTTTGGTTGCCGACCCCTGCGCTAGACCAATAAGGTAGCCGCTTTTTTGGGACGAGAGGTAAACATTAGTCCAAGATGTCTGCGCCCTTGTTGTCAATATCGAGAAGTGAAGAGGAGGAAATTACGGCCAGACCTCCTTCAAAAGTTCATAAAAAGTATTTTAAACAATGCTACATGCATCTCACGTCCATAAAGAAAGAAGAAACAAATGATTTTACACGCACAGGGTGGGATACATTCAGAAACTGTGTCAAACGGTGGCTTTTTTTGCAAGGTGAGAATCGGAGAATAGCAGAAACATACAAACATTGTCTAGAAATCGAGTTTGACAATGTTCCCGAAGACGCTGGGTTTCACTCCACTTGCTACAGGCGTTTCATTGACAAAAAGCGCTTGGATGCGGCCGAGAAACGGGCCATACAGCGTCCTGAAGCTCAAGATCAAGGCCAGTCTGTGCCATCGGGTAGTAACGTTAGTATCGCTGCAGTTTATTGTCCCGCAAAAAAACTTAGGTCCAGGACCGGCCTGCCAGTAGCTTGTGCTGGACCTGTGCTTTCTACCTTGTGCATATTTGTAAGAAAACGAACAAGTACATTACTGTGGGAGGCAAACGCCAGAAGGACCATCTTTCACAGGCAGAAACGTCAGCAAGTAGGTAAAAACAAAACACACACAAACACACGTTTGAACTTTGATTCCCTTATGCTGGGTACCATGGCTAACTTTCAATTACTAATACATAATTTATGTAATGTTTATTTTACAGTCAGACAGATTTGCATTGTTTTGCATACAGCTACAGCCAGAACACTCAATATTGTTTAACTCTTAACACAGTTTTTTATTAGTTTAATTAGTTTTTATTTATTTATTTACAGGCAATTTGCTGAAAGCTGCTGAGATGAAGGAAGACACTAGCATTCTTGTGCATATTCGAGACAAAGACTGTGTGTCTCTGGAGGTGCGATACCACAAGTCCTGTTATAGACAGTACACCAGGTTTTTGACAACGTCTAGTGCATCAGTTACTGTGACCTCAGAAGAACAGTGAGTTAGCAATATTTTATATTAATAAATATTTATTAATAATTCCCTCACATTTTCACATTTCAAAAGTAGGAGGTTGGCCCGTGATTTCCCCCAGCTGGCGTTTCACTCCCCCAAGAAGTGCAACATAAGTGAGATGGTTTTAGTTGAGACATTGTCTGCAGATAAGCTGATAGACAGGCTACCTCATCCATCAGGTACAGAAACAACAGAGTCAACTGAGATAACTAGCGAAACTGACTGTGAAAACAGGGCTAGTGCAAAAGCTGGTCCACAAAGACCAAGTTCAATGGCCTCCATCAATACTGCAGAGGACTCGATGACACTTTACAGTGCGGCATTAATATTAAAGATGCTTCTGTGTGACTCTCCCGGTATGAAATGCTCGTGGCCACCCACATCAGATGACCTAAATGTGAGCGAGGCAAAATCTGTCGTTCCAATTGAACTGTACAATCTGATTTCCTGGATTATTGGTGCAACTGAGGAACCAACACTGGCCCATTATGTTGATGTTCCAGATAATTTGAACCTAAAAGTAATATGTGTCTGTCAAGACATTGTGTATCTTGCATCTAAGGGTCGGAGGCAGACCCCTAAATCATTGTGTCTTGGTCTAACGGTTCAAACTGAACTTGCATATGTTTTTGTAAAGTCCATAGATGCTGAAAGATGCACAATACCAAGCTGGACAGGTTTACATACATTACTTCAAGGTGATGGCACTCTGCAAAAGTCAGCACTGTATTATATTCCAGTCATTGAGGCTTCACCGACAGAGATGTCAACAGTAAACACAATTCTGAAGCAAAGTGTCCAAATTTATAATCAGCTAGAACTGGACCATATAGTGTTAGTTTTTGACAAAGCTATATATGCCAAAGCTCAGCAAATCCGCTGGAATGATGATGACTTTACTCAGCGTAAAGCGATTAGACTAGGTGAATTTCACACATGCATGTCCTACCTGAGCATTCTAGGAAAAAGGTTTGGAGATGCAGGACTGCAAGACATACTCATTGAGTCCGAAGTTGTTGCCCCAGGATCCATCAATGGAGTGATCAGTGGTCATCATTACAACCGCAGCATGAGGGCACACAAACTTCTGTATGAGAGTCTGCAATGCATGAGACTTCTCACCTTCTTAGATTCTCTGCCACAAGAGGAGAGATATGAGTGTCTGGATGTCATCAATGAGATCAAATGTGCATTCCCGGACAGAACAATGGTTGTTTTGTGTGCAAATGAGATATTTGACAAAATGTGTTCGAAATATGAAGACTTTGTTAAAAGAAGAAGTGCAGAAAACCCAACGTTTGCCTTCTGGAGTTCATACATCGACATGGTACAGATACTCCTTCTATTTATGAGAGCAACACGAGAATCGGATTGGCAGCTTCACCTGTCAACAGTGCGCTTGATGATGGCATGGTTTTTTGCGTACGATCGTGTAAATTATGCTAGGTATTTATCTTCTTACTGGCTGGAAATGATCAATTTGCCCCTCACACATCCATCTTGCCACAGTGAGCTCAGTGTTAAAGGCCAGTGGACTGTCCAATGTCAAAGTGTCCATGGATTTGCCTCGGTTGCTCGTGACCAGGCCATTGAGCAAACATGCAACAGAGATTCCAAGACAAAGGGTGGTTGGACAGGGTTAACACAGAATCGGGCTGCAGTATATCACTGGATATTGTCGCAACATGAAAGGGCTGCCATAGCAAGACAATGTGAGGCAATGGCAGGTAAATCTCTCGATATAAGGAAACGAAAAGACCTTGACAGCACACGAATTCATGCTGATGAAAGGGCTGTGACCAGAATAATTTCCACCCTAGATTCCATGCTGAATCCTTTTGACGCACACCAAGATAGCATTGTGTGTCTTAGCTCTGGGACAGTAGCAGCTAAAGAAATCATGTGGGATTTGCTCGCAGCTCCGGAAAAGGGGGAAAATGCTGTCAAAGAGTTTATGGACCAAAGACTGTTATCACCATCAGTTGACATATTTGCTCCCATCAAAACACAAAAACTGAAGACCTTTTGTGACCAAGCAAAGACAAAGAAGAAATCTGCAGCAGGCAAGGAAGTGATTCTATGTGCCGACAAGAAACTATTCTCCAGATTACTCGTCATAGGTCAAAGTAGAAAAATTGACCTGCGGGAAATTCTGTCTTACTCCTTGGGAACTGTGTCATATCCTTTAGGCAGTGCTGATGGTTCACTTGCTAAACCAAACAAATCAGCTCTTATGTATTTATTGGAAACCAAAGGTGGAGACTTTAGTTGACAAAGTTCCGACAGATGGAGCTATTCTCTTTGATGGCATGGCAGTCATTCAAGCCATTCGGTCAATACCAAGTACCTTTGGAGAGCTTGCAGAGACCATACTGCAGTACATAGTCAAACTTGCTCTGAAACACAACTGTACACGGATAGATTTTGTGATTGACCAGTATCCAAAAATGAGTATTAAAAACCTAGAACGGTCACATAGAGCTGGTGGTGGTACACAACTGGTGAAAATTTATGGACGGGATCATAAGACACCAACACAATGGAAAAAGTTTATATCAGATGGAACAAACAAATATGCACTGGCAGAATTCCTCTATGTTGTGTGGCGAGAGGCTGATCTTACCACTGTGGGAAAGCTTGTACATAGCACATGGAGACCTGTGTCACTGCGTGACTGTAATGGAGGGTTTACATACTCTCAGTGCTGTTGAAGATCTGACATGTGATCATGAGGAATGTGACATCAGGGTGTTTTTACATGCACAACATGCTGCACAGGAACATCAAACTGTAGTCATCAAGAGGCCTGAAACTGATGTGGCAGTGATTGCATTAAGTCTGCAGCCAGATTTACCATGTAGGTTGTTTTTTTTCACGGGGGTTGGCAACAAAACAAGGCTCATTGACTTAGCTAAGGTGTCGTCAGCTCTTGGCACAAGTGTCTGTTTGGCACTTATTTGGATCCATACCTTCTCAGGTTGTGACTCTACAAGTGCCTTTTATGGCAACGGCAAAAGAAAGACATTTTCTGTTGCTTGTGTGAAAGAGGAATATCTGACTGCTTTTACAAATCTGGGTAGCAGTTTTAACCTAGACCAGTCTACCTTTGAGCTACTTTGCACATATGTGTGCCACCTGTATGGCCAGTCATCTGCCGAAAATGTGAACGATGCAAGATACAAAGCATTCTGTATGGCATCGTCAGCTTTTCCAGAACTATCCATGCCCCTTACAAGTGACGCCCTGTACCAACACTGCAAAAGGGCAAACTACCAAGCAGCCATAATGAGACATTCTCTGAAAAGGTATTATGTGTGCCCCTTCACCCGTTGGCAACGGATGGCACCTCGAGGATGGTGAGTTAACAGTGACCTGGATGACTAGAAATCCTGCCCCTGAAAGTGTGTTGCAGGCAGTCCACTGCAGTTGCAAGCATAGCAAATGTGAGACTGGAAGATGTTCCTGTATGTCTGCAAGACTGTCTGATTTATGTCGGTGCCAAAATTGTGCAAATGTTTCACAGGAAACAGAAGAAAGACCTACATGGGATGATGGCTCTGATTGTGATAGGGATGATACCGATGAGTAAATATGCGCTGTGTTATAATTTAAGGTGATTTTGAGCTGTAAAGAATCTGTGGTAGAATTGTATTTTGTTGGCAGCATTCCAAAACAAGGGGACAGTGTAGCATTTCGAGTCATTTCAGCCAACTTGGGCCAAAGTGTGCTTATATTTTTATCTTTCTGTGATTACACAGTACCTACTGAAAATGTTGATGTACAAAACATCACAGTTTTGCTAAATTTAAAATGTTTATGTTTAATTTTGCTTAGTGCCAATCCGTGAAGTTGAAGCATATTTTCTACAAATTTGCCATATTTCATGGTCTACATTCACACTGGAGTATATAATGCACCAAAACCTGTCTCAAGTGTTTAGGTACATGTATAAGTGTCAGTTTGAGAGATATTTGGTGTTGCTAAAATGTATATAAATAAAGTTACAAACAAAACCAGCAGCATGAGATTTTCGTTTTTTCCAATTCACAATTATATTCATTTATGGATTTTGAAACCAGGTCAGTAGAGTTTAGTACCGCAGAGGTGGTTTTTCCAGTGAAAGTCCGCAGGATTTCAGACAAAAAACGAGCCAGTTTGTAGGTGGAGGAGTTGATAGTAGAGACAGTGGGACGAAGGGGTGTATCTTCTTTATGTATCTGTAATGCGAGCGTAAACGGCCTCGCGGATGTGACGTAACAGGTGGGAGGAGTTAGGGTCACGTGGGGAGAGGGAGAGCTTTTAAGGGCAGGAACCGGAAGGGCTGGAGGAGAGTGTGGGAATAAAGATAGGAGGAGGCCACGCAGGGCAGGAGGTGGAAAGTGGCGTGATCGCCACAGGTCGGGACTCGGCACCGTTGGCCAGCGGTGTCCGGGCACGGAGGAGACGGAGAGCCAGCAGCGGGGCTGCATAGTGAGCCAGCAGCAAGTCTGCAGGAGCGACGGCAGCAGTGGGGCTGCCGAGCGGGAGACGGAGGAGACTCTGAGCGAGACGCCGTACGGGCAAAGTTGTACGAACCACAATAAAGGACAACGGAGACAGACCCAGTGCAAGAGTCCTTTATTACATATCTTTGGCAAGCCATATAATCTTGGTGGCCTGGCTGCAGAAGGTTTCAACGAGAACTGTTTGGTTTGATCAATAAATGCGGTTGAATCAGAAATGATTTTGTTGGTTTTAATGAAGAGGCTGTTGGTGGGGTCTCTTTTTATTTTTGTATAGCTGCCATCGTTGAGTAGTTCTTAATTACTTTCATAAAGAGCAAGGCTGCTGCTTAATTTACCATTCCGTGTAGGAGCAGGCCAGTGACAATGCTTGCATTTGTAATAATCGTATCGTATTTCGAAACTATTAAAGAAAAACGCAGTACATGATATGGGGGAAATCATACCCACTGCTTACAGTTATTTTGACAATTTGTATTGCTTATGTCATTATCTGCAAAATCAAAACATGGTAACAAATATAACCCATACATAAAGTATGCTGATTTCAGAGGCTTGCCTTATAACATTCTGTTTCTATTTTATAGTTTATTACATTTTAAAATAAATATCAAAAATTAACTCATTCATATTCATTCTTCAGAAAATGTACGAATGTTTGCAGCACCAACTGACAACTCCAAACTAATTGAACGTAGTGTGGCAGCAAAAAAAAGACTTTCTATTTATAGATTTTTGTTTTTATCTTGACAATTCTTAATTTTCTCAATGGATTCCCACAGCATTTTCCTACCTCATGTGAATGCGTGAAAATGTGTATGCAAAAGATAATAGAGACATTTATCCTCTCCGATTTTTTGAACACCATGACGTTTTTAGTGCGTTGGCAAACAGAACACGGTTGTGGTTCGATGAGCATGTCAACAGTTATCCATCAGCACACATTAGTTACTGCTCAGAAAACAACAGTACTTCCCAAGCCACCGACACCACCTCCTCCCCCACCCCAAACTACACCGCACCTCTTTCTCCCCCTTGCCCTCCCAGTTATAAGGCTCTCGGGGAGTCCTTTGGCAAATCACAGAGACGCTCTTGAAAATAAGAGACCTTGCTGTTGGCACCCTCCAGTGTTAGTTCACCACTATACACATTATCTGATATGATGCACTGTTGGTGACAATGGTGGTCAAATGTTTTGTGATCATCACAGTTAAAATGTTATAGCATGCAACTTTTTAGTTCACACATTCGAGTGTATTACAAACTAGTGCAGGAGGAGCACGGTATTTTTTAAATCACTCGTGATGCAGCGCTGGCCCACAAGACATGCCGTTTGCAATCTTTCTGGTGATGAAGATACATGTAATGTAAGGGAGATATGGGTCTATAAGGTCTGTAGATATGGCCCAGAAAGTTAAAAGTGCAACCCTCCCTATGAAAGGAAATCCAAGCTTACGTGAGGCTGTGCCGTATGACGTTACAATGGACGCTTTCCAAAACCAATTTTTAAATTCATGAGAACAATTCCAGATGACCGATGTAAAACACACATTTACAGCAACGGATTTACAGGTACAAAAATAATACTTCAGAATACTGTATGTTGAGTTTACTTTGGAAAGTGCATTCCTCCGGAACAAAGAACTTAAAATTTTAAATATAGGTTTCTACACATGTGAGGAGCACTGAATGTGCAAAGGTTAAGATGAAAAGTAATTTGTCATATCCAAAAAGTTGGACCAGGGATGAGCTATCATCCTAAAACCTCATTCCAAATTTCCACCTGTACTTAAAATCACAATGCCAATTGTGAGCACATTACAGTCAACATTAATGGTATTGTATTAATATATTTGACACGTGTAGTGTTTTTAATTCACCCGGACAACTTATTTTTCTCCTGTGTCACTTTTTATTGAACAGAACTCCTCGCGTTCAACACCCCGTAACTCCGTCGTGATTTTCCCGCTTGCGCTGCTTGCCTGCTTCGCTCCGCTCTCCCTCTCTCTCAGCCTCTCCACTGCTTGCCTTCTCTCTCTCTCACTCTCCTAGCCTCTCCACTGCTAGCCTGTTATCTCTCTCACTCTACTAGCCTCCCCACTGCTAGCCTCTCATTTTATCTTCTGCTAGTTTCTCCACTGCTAGCCTTCCGCTATATACTCTGCTAGCTTCTCCACTGATAGCCTTCCGCTATATAGTCTGCTAGCTTCTCCACTGCTAGCCTTCTGCTACATACTCTGCTAGCTTCTCCACTGCTAGCTATACTATCTGCTAGCTTCACTACTGCTAGCCTTCTCACACTCGCACTTAGGATTTCGCTAGCTTCTTTACTGCTAGCTTGCAAAGAAAGTGCTTTGGCTTACAGATGTATAAGCATGTATGTAAATACTCGTTCCTAAAACTTGTCTTCGCCAAGCAAAAGTTTTCAGTAAATATAATAATTAACCTGATGTGATTTTTTTACAATGTTATCTACGATACAACACTAACAACCACTACAAAAAAATTCCACTCAAATATTTTAAATGTTGATGACTTGATAAAAAATGTTATATTTAAAGACGTACCCATTGGAAACCGCTCAATTTAAATATTCCGTTTTTTTTGTCAGAAATAATACTAAATTATGAACTTAATACTCGAAGAGGGGAAGCTCCTATCTTTTACCTTTTTTGGAATAATTCAGATTTGCATATAAAATACCAATGTTTTTTATTCAAAACTGCTTTAATCCGAAATATCTCAAGAACAATAAAAGATAGAACAATGGTGCTGGATTTAATTAGATTTACTGTTTATCGCTCTATTCAACGGAAAACACCGTAATCTTATATTTTGAACGGTTTCTGAATGATACGCACACACATGTTTATGGAGCGCTTAAATCGATATTTGGGGGCTTGAAAATGAAAATCTCGAAGTTTCAGATTGTTTTCCTGTTATATGTCTTAAAAGCTACATATGTACCAAACTTCAGCTTTCTACCTTGTCGGGAAGTACCCTGAAGGTTTTGAAACATACAGATAAAAACAATGTTGCATGCTTTACCCTTTATGAACATACTAGCGGTTAATACCCGGCGTTGCCCGGGCGAAAAAGGCAGACACATGTAGTTACACACGCAAATCCATTGATACACACACATAGAGTTACACGCGCAAATGGACTCACACATACATACATAGACTGAACAACAACAGCCATTCGCCACTAAGTGGCGGTGACGTCACAACAACGCTTGTGCCAGGCTATGTGCACCTTGAGGCCACGTGAAGTGTCGAACGCCCGCTGGCAAGAGGTCACGGGGCAAACACAGATGGCACAGGTCGACTGACTGAGACGACTGGCTGATTCACCACCTGTGGCCCCTACTGTGGCAACTTTCTGTGCTTTAGCCACCCGGCGCTCCTCTCGTTGTTGTGAGCGTCGCTCCTCCGCCCTCCGTTGTTGTTGGAGAGTGACTGCCTCCAATTTTATAAAATGAATGGCAGCATTCCACATAGCTAATGATCTACCAAGCAAAGACACTGCTTGAGCACACAGCACTACTTTTAGGATCGCTACAGTGCTCAAAGGAACGCTGGAGGAGACCATTGGAAAGCATGCTTGACTTCCACTGTCGAGAGACGGGCACGCGACGTGAGTCGTGGGGGACTCGCGAGACTCGGTTTTACGCGGCGATGGCAGCAACAGATATGCGACTTTGCATTTTTGCATCAGTGGAAAATGAGAAATTTACACCTCGTTTGGATATTGGATATGTTCAACAGACAGCTCTGGAAATAAGTACCACAACACTCATCACCCAGTCTCATGGGACCTGGGCTTTCACATTTCTTCAAGCAATGGTATTGGTAATCTTTAGAGATTTGGTGTTTCCATCTGTATCCGCAAAACTAATCGCACCTGCGATTAACATGGTTGACTACGTACATACATTAAGGGCAAAGGGGTATTCATTAAATGTCTTACTCCACTGTTGGTAGAAGGGCCTCCACTAGAGGACGCTCTAGAGAGGCCCTCTTGAGGATATTTTGGCCTATCTTGCCATGCTGACCAGATATCTTGCGAAGAGGTAACAGTGCCATATGTTACCCTACCACACGTGGACAGCTTTTTAACACAATTATATATATGACAGATGCACTAATAGAAATTCCTAGTTCCACTTCCAAAAATATACATGCTCCTTAATTGGATATTTTTTTTCGTGATAAAAATCGCCGTGCATCTCTTGGCATGGCACATCTCGCATTGAAACACAGTGTTAATTCTGGTAATATTGTGATTCTTTAAATCCCATAAAATGAGAGAAACTCTTTTAAACGACCCCTGTCCCTGTGATGTGTTCTCATAGAATGTTAGGGGAGAGGCGTAAACCAAATGGGGTATCCTGCCGTACCCTTTTTAAACAGCGTAAATTATAACTTGGCTCTACGTTTTTTGGCTAATGAGATTCGCAAGGAAGCTGGCTGCGCTGTGCGTAGCCCGAGGGCCCACAATGTGTGTGTGTGTGTACGGGTGGCAAGGCTGCGTTGGCTGGGTCATGTAGCACGCATGCCCAGCCACCGCATGCCTAAACAGCTTTTGTTCGGCCGGATCGAGGGGGCTAAACGGGCGCGGCACGGCCTAGAGAAGAGATGGAGTGATGTGGTACAGGAGGACGTGGAGCTGAGTGGACTTGCCGAATACTGGTAGCAGCGGTGTCAAGATCGGCCTCAGTGGAGGAGGCTCGTGAAGGACGCTACTGGGCAGTTGGAGGCAGTCGCCCTCCAACAACAACGGAGGGCGGAGGAGCGACGCTCACAACAACGAGCGGAGCGCCGGGTGGCTAAAGCACAGCAAGTTGGCACAGTAGGGGGCACAGGTGGTGCATCAGCCAGTCATCTCGGTCATCTCGGTCAGTCGACCCGTGGCACCTGGGTCTGCCCCGTGACCTCCTGCCAGCGGGCGTTCGACACTTCACGTGGCCTCAGGGTGCACATGGCCTGGCACAAGCGTCGTGGTGACGTCACCGCCACTTAGTGGCGAATGGCGGTTGTTGTTGTTGTACGTGTCATATGCCCGTTCACAGTCCCGTCATTACGTTTTTACCCATTGTTCACCCGGAGGTATCAATTTACTGTTTTCGAGTGGATTCTCGCTCAATTATCGCAGCACGAAATAAGCTGGCTCGTGGCCGCTCAGCCGGCAGGCACCACTTAAGGCGGAAAAGGCTCCAAATTGCTGTCAATATCTCTGGAAGGCCTCACCTCGCGCCGATCAGTCCTTAACGTCGCATGTTTCATCTTCTTGGTTCTTTCGGTAAAGTCACGTAGAAGGGAAATAATAAAATAAAATGAATTGATATATTTCGTTGCTTCCTCTTAGTACCTTTCACGCGACGGTCAATGGTATAGTGTATAGCAGATTGTATAATAAATAGTATAAAAGTGTAATGTTTAATATAATGTATAAGGTAATATATAGTATCGTAATTGTATAGTGAATATACTGCAGTGTGATATACAGTAGGGTGGGTAGAATAATACATAGTGTAATATTACAATGTATAGTCTAAGGTATAGGGTGGTGTATAGTAATACAGTATGTAATTTTATGTTGTGTTTGTCTATGGCAGTATATAGTACGGGGTAGACCCGTGTGATGTAAGAGAAAAAAGTTTAGCTGGAGGCATATTATATTTTTTGTGACATAGAATTGTAATGTATGACTTACTGTTAGTAGCTCAGCTTATTGGAGAGTATATTTAGTATTCTGATGATACTGATGTAGTTTATATTTTAGTTTTTTACGTGGTGGTTTAGTTGCTGTAGCTCCATACTATTAATATTCCTTCCCTTTATTAATGCTAACCCTACTCCCTCCCTTTGATGCTGCTAATCCTGCATAATGCACGGGCATAATATGACTTTGAAACCCCCCGCCCACCTCCTATGCATTCCACAAGTAGTGACTAATCCCATATCTGCATATCCATAAATATGCTAAATTCCTCTTGATATGCAAATTCATTTGTCAAGGCGCTCTTCCCCCTCCAACCCAGCTTAAATATACGTGGCCAAGCCTGGTGGTGTTCATTCAGACTCTGTCTTTCCGACAGACCTGTTCTCCACCTGAGGACGGCTGCTTGCGTTGTGGCTGAAACGTCGTGAGAATTATTTTATCATGTTTAAGTTTTATTATTTTATTATTTCCCTTCTACGTGACTTTACCGAAAGAACCAAGAAGATGAATCCCTGCAGTCACGAAAGCTTTCAATTGAAATGTAACCGCCACTACGGGGTGGGATTCCACAAAACTTTAAGATCCTTCAACAAACTCTGGGATGAGAAGGCTCAGCTAAACGAGTCTCACCTTTCTGAAGAGATGCCACGACTCTAAGGTAATACCAATCGCATTTACACTAATCACTGCTGATGTAACTTCTTCTAATGCTAAATGAATTATGTCTAGAACTAGCTTAGCTCTTATCTCAGAGAAAATCAGACTTACGCGCACCGAACTAGATCAGTTAGACAAGACACTCCACAAATCACACTTATCTTTGACTGCAACAATGTCCACATCGGATTGGGAACATGTAGACAATATGACTGCCTCTTCAACTGCCGCTATGTCGACCAAATGTAAGGACAACTTGATTTCCAAATTCAACCTCCTCTCTAACAAGAGACCGGACCCACACACTGAAAAGCTAGACGTTTACAAAGTCGTAATTAATCGCAGTAACAGTTCTATTTCTGATGGTCTGAAATCCGTTTTAGCTAAAGGACTAAACTTTGCAGTCACACCTAGACACATACCAGTTAATGATATCATTGCCCGAGTAGATGTGGCTCTCAAGGGCCTGGGTCACATCGCTGCAGACGTAGCAAGATCTGAAATCGCTGCAACCCTCAAAAACGCTAAGATGCCAGCTAGCAACATCAGCAAAGATGAGCGTTTTGAATTAGCTCAATTAAAAAAGAGGGATGGCATTGTCATCCTCTCAGCCGACAAAGGCAATGCTACTGTCATCATGGACAAAATAGAATACAACATCTTCTTGGTTCTTTCGGTAAAGTCACGTAGAAGGGAAGTAATAAAATAATAAAAATAAAACATAATATTATTTTATTACTTCCCTTCTACGTGACTTTACCGAAAGAACCAAGAAGATGAATCCCTGCAGTCACGAAAGCTTTTAAATCGAAATAGAATACAACAACAAAATACAAGAACTACTCAACGATGGCAGCTACCATGAACACATTTCCAGTGAACTCAAACACGTACGCCAAGCTCTTAAGGCTAATGGTTACTCCGACTACACAATCCGCAAAGCCATCACTCCAACCATCAAGAAGGATCCTGTTGAGGAGCCTTTCAAGACCATCACCTTACCCTACATTGCTGGGGTCACAAAAAAGATCTCCAAAATCCTGATTAAACACAAGATCCAGGTCCGATTCAATACAGTACATAAAATCCGTGATCTGGTACCATCTGTAAAAGATGTGGTTCCAGACATACAGTACCCTGGTGTCTACAAACTAAGTTGCCTCTGTGGTAGCAGTTACATTGGGGAAACCAAACGACATGTCTCGGACCGCATCCGTGAACATAAAGCTGACCTGAAACACGGTAGGACAAACACCTCAGCCGTGGCAGATCACTGTTACAACTCAGTGGGCTCACATGACATTGACTTCTCCAAGACAGAGGTTCTCTGCAAGCCATCTGGCTATCATGAGAGATTCGTTCATGAGGCGATCCACATATACAAACACAGAGACAATTTTAACCGAGAAGATGGATTCTGGCTTAGCAATCATTGGAAGGACGTAATAAACCATTTCGATACACATTAGGGTGGGTAGAATAATACATAGTGTTATGTTGAAATGTATCAGGTATAGGGTGGTTTATAGTAATACAGTATATAATTTAATGTTGGGTTTATCTATGGCAGTATATAGTACGGTATATGCTCGTGTGATGTAAGAGAATAAATTTTAGATGGAAGCATATTATATAATTTTTACGACGTAGAATTGTAATGTATTACTTGCTGTTAGTAACTCAGCTTATTGTAGAGTATAGTAAGTATACTGATGGTGCTATGCAGTTTATATTTTAGTTTTTTATGTAGTTTATACTTTAGTTTTCTACGTGGTTTTTTAGTAACTGCAGCTACATATCAATAACATTCCTTTCCTTTGTTAATGCTACTCCCTGCACCCCCCCCTTGGTGCTGTTGATCCTGCATAATGCATGGGCATAATATGCCTTTGAAACCCCCCCCCCCGCCCACCTCCTACGCATTTTCCATGAATATGCTAAATTCCTCTTCATATGCACATTCCTTTTTGTTAAGGCGCTCTTCCACCTCCAACCCAGTTTATATATAAGCTCCTAGCTTGGTAGTGTCTCATTCTTCACCTGAAGACGGCTGCTTGCGTTGTAGCCGAAACGTCGTGAGAATTATTTCATTTTATTATGTTTTATTTTTATTATTTTATTACTTCCCTTCTACGTGACTTTACCGAAAGAACCAAGAAGATGGCAGCTATACAAACATAAAAAGAGACCCCACCAACAGCCTCGTCATTAAAACCAACAAAATCATTTTTGATTCAACCAAATTAATTGATCAAACCAAACAGTTCTCGTTGAAACCTTCTGCAGCCAGGCCACCAAGATTATATGGCTTGCCAAAGATACCTAAAGAAGATACACCCCTTCGTTCCATTGTCTCTACTATCAACTCTCCCACCTACAAACTGGCTTGTTTTTTGTCTGAAATCCTGCGGCCTTTCACTGGAAAAACCACCTCTGTGGTACTAAACTCTACTGACCTGGTATCGACAATCAAGGGGATTTCCCTGTCCCCAGACGACCTGCTTGTCAGTTTTGATGTGGTTTCCTTATTCACCAAAGTTCCTGTACCTGACACCATCGCAATCATTGAAGACTTGGTTCATCAAGGACTGAATACTGGGGTACCCCCCCTGGTGAGACATTGCTTAACCAATACATACTTCACCTGGAATGGAACTTTCTACAAACAAACTGAGGGCACCCCAATGGGCTCCCCCCTATCTCCGGTTGTAGGTAGATCCGTGTGATGTAAGGAAAAAGTTTAGCTGGAGGCATATTATATTTTTTGCGACATAGAATTGTAATGTATGACTTACTGTTAGTAGCTCAGCTTATTGGAGAGTATATTTAGTATATTGATAATATTGATGTAGTTTATATTTTAGTTTTTTACGTGGTGGTTTGGGATGCTGCAGCTCCTTACTATTAAAATTCCTTCCCTTTATTACTGCTAACCCTACTTCCTCCCTTTGTTGCTGCTAATCCTACATAATGCATGGGCATAATATGACTTTGAGACCCCCCCCCCCACCTCCTACGCATTCCACAAGTAGTGACTAATCCCATATCTGCATTTTCCATAAATATGCTAAATTCCTCTGTTGATATGCAAATTCCTTTGTCAAGGCGCCCTTCCTCCTCTAATTCAGCTTAAATATACGCTGCCAAGCTTGGTGGTGTTCATTCAGACGCTGTCTTTCCGACAGACCTGTTCTTCACCTCTTTCTCTCTGTGCCATGTTTTTTTCTCAAAGACACTGGTAATCATGGCCTGCCATGTATATGTGTATTATAAATTATTTCAATCTTTTTTTCATTAAGCCATTTTATGCATTCATTTGAACCCTACATGTTGTTGGATAGCCATCCTTGAATTATACCTAACATGTTTTTATTCATATTATCCAGCCTTTCTGACAATGTTTACGGAGCACAGAGTTGTACAACCTCATATGATGCGTGTGTGGGTGACGGTGTCTTGTTAAATACATAGAATAATTAATAAGCCTACATGTTAAACTGCATAGAATAATTTTGTTGTAACTTCACTTGAAAATTGGTGAAGTGAACAACTAAAGCGGCCTGATAGTTTCTTTATTTTTACTCCTCTGAGCCCAATTTGGGACGCCTTTATATCTCACTAAGAGACAACAGTGCAGTTTCTAAAAGAACTTGCGCTGGCAATTGTGATCATGTGCACAGATAAATCACTTTGTTGGAGGTGCTGTGACAGCCAAATAGATCTGCAGAGAAGGTGTAACGAGATATACTCACACAGCAACATGGCTATTTGTGTGTGTGTAATAAACGACTGGACCACGATGTCTGGCTCAGTGTCCTTTATTCGGTTCGTGCTGTACACCCACACGGCTGTCTTTACTCTGTAGCTTCTCCACGGTGCTGACTCCAATGTCGGCCCGATCCACAACAGCAGCCCCGCTGCTGTTTCTCTCACACAGCCCCCCTTGGCTGTACTCGCTGCAACTCCTCTCTCTCCACCTCCTGGCAGCCTCGTGCTGTCTCTCTCTCTCTCCGCAGCTCCTCCTGGCAGCCACACCGCTGCCTCTAACACGCAGCCCTTCTGGCTGTCTCCTCTGCAGCTGCACACCACTCCGCAGCTTCCTCTTGTCTTCGGGGTTGGCTCCCGATGGCCGTCGGCGCCCCCCCCTCTTCTCACTCGCCCGCGTGGCCTCACTCTTTTCCGCTCACACCCCGACTGACTTCCCCTTCCGGTTTACCCGCTTAAGGACCCGAACCTTCCACCCACGTCACATGACTCCACCCCCCGTGACGTCACATCCGGAAGGTCGCTTACGCCCGCATTACACCACCCTCCCCCGTAGAAAAATCCCAGCCGACCTCGGCTGACCAATAGCAAATCGTAATGCGGCGAACCGAGCTTCCCCCCCTAAAGGACACTAAGCATACAATGTAACAGCAAGAACAACAACAACAACGCAATTAACATCAACGAACGTACAAAAAGCATGCAATAAATACAACTGTAAGAAAAAAATAACAAGACAGCAACAATCAACGAAACGTAAGCGATTTGGAACGTGTGCGGGTCGCCGGCCCGTCCCGGACGGTCGGCGGCCCACTCGCAGAACGGGAACGCGAGGAAAGTCGAGGAATGACAGGGGGTAATCCCCCTGTCGCAGCTGGAAGTCCACCGACGTCCCGTGTCCCTAAAGAGTTAGTCTTGGGCTTGTCCTGTGACCGTGCCCGCAGCTGGGTCGGAAGGGCTGCAGGGCTCGAAGGTCCCGCAGACCTGGCAGGCGTCCTCCGAGCAGGGCCCCTCGTCCCCCGCAATGTCACGGCCGGCCTGTCTGGAACAGGTACGACAGGCGCTCTCGCAAGATCAATGGACGCAGGCAGGGGAGAGTCAGCAGCAACAGACCCCGGCAAGGCAACATTGGGGGATGACGCATCATGTAAGGGAGCAACATATGGTTTCAAGCGCGACGTATGCACAACCCAGCGACGAGACCCAATCTGGACGCGTGCTGACTGTGGGTTGGGAACCGCAATGAGGCGTACGGGACCATGCCAGGGTTTGTGCAATTTCGGCGAGGTCCCCGGACGTACCTGTGGACAATGAAGCCAGGCTAGGTCCCCAACCTTCCAAGGGCACTCCCCCTCAGACCGTCGCGCATATCGCTCGTTCCGGGCCTGGGCTTTGGCCGTAGCCACGCGGGCATTCTCCCGCGCCTCCGTGACTCGGCGAACCGTGTCCTGAATGTATTCAGGAAGTGGTTTACGAGGTCCCTTCACCCCAGTTCCCAATTGCACATCCACCGGCGGCACGTTTTCCCGACCATACATAAGGTAAAACGGCGAATATCCTGTAGCCGCATGAGGCGTCATCCTGTACGCCGAAAGCACCCCGGGGATGTGCAGATCCCAATCTGATTGTTGTTCACTCACGGTATGGCAAAGCATGGCAGACAATGTCCTGTTCAGCCGTTCAACCATACCATCCGTCTGCGGATGGTATGGGGATGTCCGTACTTTCTTAGTCCCAAGGCCCGCGCACACTTCCGCCAATAATTTAGAAGAGAAATTCCTGCCCTGGTCCGTGAGGAGTCTCTCAGGCGCCCCCTTATCCATAATATACCCAAACAAAAAGGCGTCGGTAATGGCCGCGGCCGACTGATCGGGCAACGGCCAGGCCATCGGCCAACGGGAGAGGTACTCAACCCCTACCAGCAAATATTTATTACCCCTCGCCGATGGTGGAAAAGGTCCCAATATGTCCAGTGCCACCAATTCATTGACTCGAGACACCTGAATCGACTGGAGAGGCGGCACGTAAGGATGTTTCGGCGGCTTACGTCGTGCACACGCAGGGCACGCGCGCACGTGCCCTACGACATCTGTCGCCATGCCGTGCCAAAAATAATGACGTTGCAACGTCAACAAGGTCTTCTGCACCCCTAAATGTAAGAGAGTGTCACAATGGAGGGTTCTAATCAGCTCGAATCGCAAGGACGTTGGTACCACCAGGCGCCAACGTTCCTGGAACCCCTCCCGCCACATAAGCAGACCATCTCGGAGAGCGGTTTGCGGCCCCATAGCCGTACTCGGACTCCCATTGTCCCTAGCAGACCGCTTCCGCAAGGACACCAATGACTCATCCATCATCTGTTCCCGGATCCAGACAGACCGCGGCAGATTCAAAACCCCGTCAGCCGGTCCCGGTTCCATCGGAGTGTCCGACTTCTCGACGGCCAACGTAAGCGGCTGAGGGGGGTTTGGAATCGGCGAACACCTATGCGTCCCCGACTCACATTTACAAGGGGCGCGCCGCGGTAATCTGGAAAGTGCGTCAGCGTTCGCATGGCGCACTCCCTTCCGATGTTGAATTTGGAAGGAAAATTCCTGTAGCGTGTCCAACCAACGTGCCAACTGTCCGGATGGCTGGTCAATTTTAAGGGCATATTGCAAGGCCGCATGATCCGTACGCACAATAAAAGAACGACCGTAGAGGTATGGTCGAAATTGCCGTAGGAAAAAAACAACCGCCAATAGTTCTCTGCGAGTGACACAGTAGCGGGTTTCCGCAGGAGACAAGACTCGGCTACCATACGCCACGACACGCTCTACACCCCCTTTAGACTGTGATAACACCGCCCCAATACCTGTGTCACTCGCGTCCGTATCAAGAATGAATGGGTGATCGAAATCGGGATAATCCAATGTTGGGGCCGTGGCCAATAGATCACGCAGACTCCGAAAGGCCGCCTCCTCCGGCTGTCCCCAAACAAACTTCCGTCCTTTACCCGTAAGGAGATGCAAGGGCCTCGCAATCGTCGCAAAACCCGGCACAAATCTTCGGTAATACGAGGCAAATCCCAAAAACTGCCGAACATCCCCCACGGTGGCCGGAGTCGGCCAATCCCGGACGCACGCCGTCTTTTCCGGATCCGTGGACACTCCCTCAGCACTCACAATGTGCCCCAAATAGCGGACGGACCGTTGCAGTAGGTGACATTTCTTTGGTTTGAATTTCAATTTGGCAGAACGCATCCTCGTGAACACTGTCTCCAGCCGCGTCAAATGTTCATCAAATGTGCGGCTGAAGACAATAATATCGTCCAAATATATAAGACACGTCTCCCACTGCAACCCCGTCAAAACGAGCTCCATCAATCTTTGAAATGTAGCAGGAGCCGCATTCAATCCCATCGGGAGACAGTTGAATTGAAATAACCCCTGCGGCGTACGGAATGCGGTTTTCTCCCGTGAGGACTCGTCAAGGGGAAGCTGCCAAAATCCCGAAGAGAGGTCCAGTGTGGAAAAGAACTTAGCCCCCGACAATGCGTCGAGGGAGTCATCCATACGCGGCAGGGGGTACGCATCTGCCACCGATATCTTATTCAATTTGCGGAAATCAACACAAAATCGCAATTTGCCATCCTTCTTCTTAACCAAGACGACTGGAGCGCCCCATGGGCTGTTAGATGGCGATATAATGTCCGCAGCCAACATGTCTTCCACTGCCCCCCGTACGTGTTCTCGCTCCGCAGGACTCATCCGATGCGAATTTAATCGAATAGGGGCAGCATCGCCCGTCTCAATGTGATGGTAAAGCAACGAAGTGCGGCCCAAATCCAAATCATCGGAGCTGAACACATCGGAATATGTCAACAACAATTTACGCAGCGCACCACGTTGTTCCATGGACAGCGAAGAATTTCCGTCACATAAATGAGCAACCCAACGATCATCCGAACTCCTTGGCTCGGAAACCCCAGCAACAACTCCCCGGCTATGTGGACAATCATGGGTCGCAAACGCCGTAGTGGCATGTGCCACAACCGTACCGGCCGGGACACGGACGTTTTCTCCCCCCGCATTAAGCACCTGTAAAAACGGTAATTGATCCGGCCGGACGATGGTCTGTGCCCCCACTAACGCCAACCCGGTTGTTATCGTGGCGGACGGTGACAACAAGACCCCTACTGCTCCTAGCCGATCAGGCAGGGGCTTCCGATACCGCAAGGGTATAAGCATCTGTGTACCAGGTGGGATGTCCACAGATGCGACGGACAGCGCCTGCACTTGTACGGCCGAAGCAGGTCGCCCCCAGGGCGACGGCAGAAACGAGATTTGACGGCCCCCTGGCAGTTCAATACAATTCTCATTGATTTTGATCAAAATGGGCATCTTAGCCAAAAAATCGGTGCCTAACAAACAAGGAACCGCCAAAGATCTCGATATCAACACAACACCCGAGGCCGACACATCCCCAATAGATATCTTAGCATCCACCTGACCCACGATACCCATGCTACCCCCGTTCGCAGCGACGCACGACCCATAAACCGGACGCACAGCCCCCGGCGGGATGCCCAACAGATGGAAAATGACATCCGAAATAATAGTCGCAGACGCGCCGGAGTCGACCAAAATGCGTACGTCCACCCCTTGTATAGACCCCGGTACAGTGGACGAGCCCGTAGCGGCCGCGACGACTCTCCGTGCCAACTTGCGCCACTGCGTGACCGAGCGACAAGGCCCCGTCGAAGGGCATGCTTTAACCACAACGTTAGGATGGCGCAACGACGGTGATGGGTGAGGTGTAAAGCCTTGCCGAGTGTCTGGTGCGTGCCGACATGCCTGTTTCGGAGAATCTTTAGCCGACTTGACCGGTGCCGAGGCCTCCTGCTGCGGCGGAGCCGGGAAGCGGGCCCAGCAGTCTCTGGCGTAGTGGCCCCTACGCCCGCAGCGGAAACATTCGGCCTCGTTGCGCCGAAGCGCAGGCCTCGCCTCCTGACGACCCCGTTCTGGTAGCGCCGCGCGCGGTCTCGGCCCGCCGCGTCCCGTCCATGGAGCGGAGGCGGCCGTCAGTTGTTGAGGGCCCCGGTCATCCGGAACATAGACAGCCTGCGCAGGGTTCCACCCCAGCGCATCCCCTTCTTTGACGGGCCCCCCCGTCCACGCCGTCACTTGTTTCCAGCGACGGAGGTTGAATTGCGCATCGAGACACTTAGCAGCCGTCCGGGAAGTTAGCTTCTCATGCCCACACACAGGCATGGGGATCCCTAGATCCCGAGACAGCTCCAACATTTTCCCTAATATGAGAGGCTCGAGCAGGTCCTGTGGCGTCTCAGGATAAGCTGCCATGGCCAGCTCCAGCACCGCACCCCTGAACGCCACGGGCGACTCCTCTGGTGCTCGTTGTCGTTGAGCGAATCGCCGATGCGCATCATCTGGTGGCTCATAAGCATCGGCCATTTCTTGAAAAACACCACGTAAAGTTGCCTTCTTATCGGTCGTTATGGAACGGAAGAATCGGACAGATTCGTCGTCCAGGAGAGTCGGCAACACCTCCAAAGCCTCCGCATCGGTCCATCTTGCTGTGCGTACCGCCGCCAAGAAGCGGCAGGCGAACGCGCTCCAGTCCCCACCGACGGAAAATTCTTTAACCGTTGTAAGGTGGCGACTCCGACTCCTCTTCCCGCCGTCTTCCAATGGTGGTGGTTGTGATGGCAAATTCAAAATGGCGTCGGCCCGCGGCGTGGCCAAGATGGCGGTTTGGCGCCACGGAGCGCGCAAAATGGCGGCCTCTTGCCGCGTGGGCAATGGCGGCGGCAGGACAGGCAATGTGGCGGCCCGCGGAGCACCAATTGCATCATCCATCGTCCCTGGCGCGACGAGATGGCATAGATGCGCCAGGACGTCCTTAAGTGCCTCCAGTTGTACCGCCATCGCTTGCCATCGTTGATCCGCGTCTGATGATGTCGACGGACCCGCCACCGCGCCAACATCCTCCACTCCCGTTCCCGTGGTCGCCTCAGCCGGGCTCTCCTCCACCACCCCAACAGGATCCGTGGTTGGAGGGAGTTCGTCGTCGTCGGACGAAGAAGCCGATGCAGGCGCCGGATTAACTTTCTTCCTCACTTGTTTCGACATGCCGTTGCACTTCCGACACCAGTGTAATAAACGACTGGACCACGATGTCTGGCTCAGTGTCCTTTATTCGGTTCGTGCTGTACACCCACACGGCTGTCTTTACTCTGTAGCTTCTCCACGGTGCTGACTCCAATGTCGGCCCGATCCACAACAGCAGCCCCGCTGCTGTTTCTCTCACACAGCCCCCCTTGGCTGTACTCGCTGCAACTCCTCTCTCTCCACCTCCTGGCAGCCTCGTGCTGTCTCTCTCTCTCTCCGCAGCTCCTCCTGGCAGCCACACCGCTGCCTCTAACACGCAGCCCTTCTGGCTGTCTCCTCTGCAGCTGCACACCACTCCGCAGCTTCCTCTTGTCTTCGGGGTTGGCTCCCGATGGCCGTCGGCGCCCCCCCCTCTTCTCACTCGCCCGCGTGGCCTCACTCTTTTCCGCTCACACCCCGACTGACTTCCCCTTCCGGTTTACCCGCTTAAGGACTCGAACCTTCCACCCACGTCACATGACTCCACCCCCCGTGACGTCACATCCGGAAGGTCGCTTACGCCCGCATTACATGTGTGCCAAAGTTACTACGTCTGGCCATGCGGCTCGTCTCTTTTTGTTCTCTCAAAGTGCGTGTGCCTGTTTCTGAGAACAATGAATGGAGGTAATTGTGACTGACAGCCTATGTTGAGGCTGCTGGTCCCCGGGTCCTCCCCCCGCATGAGAGCCGCTGCTGCTGAACTCCTCGTTCTCGGGGAGAGGGCTGCCGGTCTCCGGCTCCTCTCCTCGCGACGCAGCCCCTCGAGTCCTTGGGTCCTGTTTGGGGGGGCATGATTCGGCGCTGGCGCTCGGCTGCCTGGAATTAATTCCTCGCTCCTCACTCACACTCCTCCCAATGTCAGTAGGAGACCCTCGGCACGCCACAGCCCTCACACATATACGTGCAGCCACTCAAATGTGACGTCTCCGCTCTCAGGACCGCGCACACCAATCACACGCGCGGAATGGGGGGTCAGGGGTCAAAGGGCAATGACATCGCTCGCACACGTGCTGCCATCGAGGCTGGGTAATGGAGATTGTTTAAAGGGATGTGGGGCAGGTATTCCGGATGGGTTTCAGAACGACGCACCAATTGCACACGCGGAACGGGAGATCAGGGGTCAGAGGGCAGAGACGTCACTCGTACACTGATTGGGGGTCTTTATTGGAGATTATTTAAAGGGCTGTGGGGCGGATATTCGGGATTGGTGTTAGCCCGCACGCAGCGCGGGAGTCCGGGGTCACAGGACGAAGCGTGCACTCGCGGAGTCCTACGGGCGCGGCGTTTCTTCTATCGTGACACCGCGCACCGACCACGAGCAATTACCCGAATCGGTCTGGGTCAGCAGGGCACGGCTAACCTATCTCCCGATGGTCTAAACCTGATCTATCTCGTCTGCTTGGAATTAAACTCCCTAGGATCTTACGCTAAATCCCAACACTCTCTTGCGTACTCACGGTTCGGCTCGGATGTGCCGGAAGCCGTGGAGAGGCGAGGCTGCATGAAGTTATCGCTGGGAGAGGGGCCTGGCTGCGCTGAGACTCACGGACGATCCAGTGGCCGGCAAGGTGACTACTCCGATCCCTGACTCGAGAAGAACACGACTGACTTCATCCCTACCTTCTCTCGCCTTTTATTGTTCTCTACATCAAAGAGAATTTGGCGCCGATCCGCTGGCCTTCCCAGCCAATCAGGTGGCTCGGATTTCCCGCCACTCTCCCCGGACCGGTGCTCTCTCAGACATCCGCATTTTACCTTCTACATCAAAAGGGACGACCGCGGGGCTGCTGCGTTGGTGCACAAGTACATTTGTCCTACCAATCAGAGGGCCGGCCGTTTTCCCGCCGTTCGTGGCTCCGCCCCCCTACCTGCCTGCTGACCCATGTGTGTCGTGTGTGTTTTCTACCCACGGTGGCTGAGCAGCCCCGTCGTGACCATGTAATTACAACCCAAGTCACGGCGCGAGTTAGCCTCGGGGGAGATCACCCAATTCCCTGGCCGCAGGAAACCGTGAAGATTAGTCCCATGAGAGGGCTTCTAGGTGAAAACCTGTCAGCCAGGTGACCTCCCCTCGGGGCCCTATGTGCGGGTGTGTGTGTGCTCATGTGGGGGATGGTGAGGGAAGAGCAGCGTCGGCCCCGTCGCTCGGAGTTGGCGGCGTCGCGGCCACGGCGTCAGCAGAATGGCTTTGCTGCTGCGGCATCACACCTACAAGGGATGCCATCCTTCAGCAGAACAAAGCCACATTCTTAGGTATTTCACAAAGACGCTGACAATCACGTGTGTTGTATTGTGTATGTGCTTAAATAGGCACCTGTGTAGTTAATACAAGCCATTTGTAGTGCTAAACTTTACGCAGACAACTTCTTTTTCCGTCGTCACTTTTATTGTACAAACTTCCTCCCGTTCAACACCCATGAAATCGCGTGCTTCCACCCTCCACCGTTCACTCGCCGCGCTCCGCTTCTCTCCGTCTCGCGCCCCGCTTCTCTCCGTCTCGCGCCCCGCTTCTCTCCGTCTCGCGCTCCGCTTCTCTCCGTCTCGCGCTCCGCTTCTCTCCGTCTCGCGCTCCGCTTCTCTCCGTCTCGCGCTCCGCTTCTCTCCGTCTCGCGCTCCGCTTCTCTCCGTCTCGCGCTCCGCTTCTCTCCGTCCCGCGCTCCGCTTCTCTCCGTCCCGCGCTCCGCTTCTCTCCGTCTCGCGCTCCGCTTCTCTCCGTCTCGCGCTCCGCTTCTCTCCGTCTCGCGCTCCGCTTCTCTCCGTCTCGCGCTCCGCTTCTCTCCGTCTCGCGCTCCGCTTCTCTCCGTCTCGCGCTCCGCTTCTCTCCGTCTCGCGCTCCGCTTCTCTCCGTCTCGCGCTCCGCTTCTCTCCGTCTCGCGCTCCGCTTCTCTCCGTCTCGCGCTCCGCTTCTCTCCGTCTCGCGCTCCGCTTCTCTCCGACTCGCGCTCCGCTTCTCTCCGTCTCGCGCTCCGCTTCTCTCCGTCTCGCGCTCCGCTTCTCTCCGTCTCGCGCTCCGCTTCTCTCCGTCTCGCGCTCCGCTTCTCTCCGTCTCGCGCTCCGCTTCTCTCCGTCTCGCGCTCCGCTTCTCTCCGTCTCGCGCTCCGCTTCCCTCCGTCTCGCGCTCCGCTTCCCTCCGTCTCGCGCTCCGCTTCCCTCCGTCTCGCGCTCCGCTTCCCTCCGTCTCGCGCTCCGCTTCCCTCCGTCTCGCGCTCCGCTTCCCTCCGTCTCGCGCTCCGCTTCCCTCCGTCTCGCGCTCCGATTCTCTCCGTCTCGCGCTCCGCTTCTCTCCGTCTCGCGCGCCGCTTCTCTCCGTCTCGCGCCCCGCTTCTCTCCGTCTCGCGCCCCGCTTCTCTCCGTCTCGCGCCCCGCTTCTCTCCGTCTCGCGCCCCGCTTCTCTCCGTCTCGCGCCCCGCTTCTCTCCGTCTCGCGCCCCGCTTCTCTCCGTCTCGCGCCCCGCTTCTCTCCGTCTCGCGCCCCGCTTCTCTCCGTCTCGCGCCCCGCTTCTCTCCGTCCCGCGCCCCGCTTCTCTCCGTCCCGCGCTCCGCTTCTCTCCGTCCCGCGCTCCGCTTCTTTCCGTCTCGCGCTCCGCTTCTCTCCGTCTCGCGCTCCGCTTCTCTCCGTCTCGCGCTCCGCTTCTCTCCGTCTCGCGCTCCGCTTCTCTCCGTCTCGCGCTCCGCTTCTCTCAGTCTCGCGCTCCGCTTCTCTCCGTCTCGCGCTCCGCTTCTCTCCGTCTCGCGCTCCGCTTCTCTCCGTCTCGCGCTCCGCTTCTCTCCGTCTCGCGCTCCGCTTCTCTCCGTCTCGCGCTCCGCTTCTCTCCGTCTCGCGCTCCGCTTCTCTCCGACTCGCGCTCCGCTTCTCTCCGTCTCGCGCTCCGCTTCTCTCCGTCTCGCTCTCCGCTTCTCTCCGTCTCGCGCTCCGCTTCTCTCCGTCTCGCGCTCCGCTTCTCTTCGTCTCGCGCTCCGCTTCTCTCCGTCTCGCGCTCCGCTTCCCTCCGTCTCGCGCTCCGCTTCCCTCCGTCTCGCGCTCCGCTTCTCTCCGTCTCGCGCTCCGCTTCTCTCCGTCTCGCGCTCCGCTTCTCTCCGTCTCGCGCTCCGATTCTCTCCGTCTCGCGCTCCGCTTCTCTCCGTCTCGCGCGCCGCTTCTCTCCGTCTCGCGCCCCGCTTCTCTCCGTCTCGCGCCCCGCTTCTCTCCGTCTCGCGCCCCGCTTCTCTCCGTCTCGCGCCCCGCTTCTCTCCGTCTCGCGCCCCGCTTCTCTCCGTCTCGCGCGCCGCTTCTCTCCGTCTCGCGCCCCGCTTCTCTCCGTCTCGCGCCCCGCTTCTCTCCGTCTCGCGCCCCGCTTCTCTCCGTCTCGCGCCCCGCTTCTCTCCGTCTCGCGCCCCGCTTCTCTCCGTCTCGCGCCCCGCTTCTCTCCGCCTCGCGCCCCGCTTCTCTCCGTCTCGCGCCCCGCTTCTCTCCGTCTCGCGCCCCGCTTCTCTCCGTCTCGCGCCCCGCTTCTCTCCGTCTCGTGCCCGCTTCTCTCCGTCTCGCGCCCCGCTTCTCTCCGTCTCGCGCCCCGCTTCTCTCCGTCTCGCGCCCCGCTTCTCTCCGTCTCGCGCCCCGCTTCTCTAGGTCTCGCGCCCCGCTTCTCTCCGTCTCGCGCCCCGCTTCTCTCCGTCTCGCGCCCCGCTTCTCTCCGTCTCGCGCCCCGCTTCTCTCCGTCTCGCGCCCCGCTTCTCTCCGTCTCGCGCCCCGCTTCTCTCCGTCTCGCGCCCCGCTTCTCTCCGTCTCGCGCCCCGCTTCTCTCCGTCTCGCGCCCCGATTCTCTCCGTCTCGCGCCCCGCTTCTCTCCGTCTCGCGCCCCGCTTCTCTCCGTCTCGCGCCCCGCTTCTCTCCGTCTCGCGCCCCGCTTCTCTCCGTCTCGCGCCCCGCTTCTCTCCGTCTCGCGCCCCGCTTCTTTCCGTCTCGCGCCCCGCTTCTCTCCGTCTCGCGCCCCGCTTCTCTCCGTCACGCGCCCCGCTTCTTTCCGTCTCGCGCCCCGCTTCTCTCCGTCTCGCGCCCCGCTTCTCTCCGTCTCGCGCCCCGCTTCTCTCCGTCTCGCGCCCCGCTTCTCTCCGTCTCGCGCCCCGCTTCCCTCCGTCTCGCGCCCCGCTTCCCTCCGTCTCGCGCTCCGCTTCCCTCCGTCTCGCGCCCCGCTTCCCTCCGTCTCGCGCCCCGCTTCTCTCCGTCTCGCGCCCCGCTTCTCTCCGTCTCGCGCCCCGCTTCCCTCCGTCTCGCGCCCCGCTTCCCTCCGTCTCGCGCCCCGCTTCCCTCCGTCTCGCGCCCCGCTTCCCTCCGTCTCGCGCCCCGCTTCCCTCCGTCTCGCGCCCCCGCTTCTCGCCGTCTCGCGCTCCGCTTCTCTCCGTATCGCGCCCCGCTTCTCTCCGTCTCCCGCCCCGCTTCTCTACGTCTCGCGCCCCGCTTCTCTCCGTCTCGCGCCCCGCTTCTCTCCGTCTCGCGCCCCGCTTCTCTCCGTCTCGCGCCACGCTTCTCTCCGTCTCGCGCCCCGCTTCTCTCCGTCTCGCGCCCCGCTTCTCTCCGTCTCGCGCCCCGCTTCTCTCCGTCTCGCGCCCCGCTTCTCTCCGTCTCGCGCCCCGCTTCTCTCCGTCTCGCGCCCCGCTTCTGTCCGCCTCGCGCCCCGCTTCTCTCCGCCTCGCGCCCCGCTTCTCTCCGTCTCGCGCCCCGCTTCTCTCCGTCTCGCGCCCCGCTTCTCTCCGTCTCGCGCCCCGCTTCTCTCCGTCTCGCGCCCGCTTCTCTCCGTCTCGCGCCCCGCTTCTCTCCGTCTCGCGCCCCGCTTCTCTAAGTCTCGCGCCCCGCTTCTCTCCGTCTCGCGCCCCGCTTCTCTCCGTCTCGCGCCCCGCTTCTCTCCGTCTCGCGCTCCGCTTCTCTCCGTCTCGCGCCCCGCTTCTCTCCGTCTCGCGCCCCGCTTCTCTCCGTCTCGGGCCCCGCTTCTCTCCGTCTCGCGCCCCGCTTCTCTCCGTCTCGCGCCCCGCTTCTCTCCGTCTCGCGCCCCGCTTCTCTCCGTCTCGCGCCCCGCTTCTCTCCGTCTCGCGCCCCGCTTCTCTCCGTCTCGCGCCCCGCTTCTCTCCCTCTCGCGCCCCGCTTCTCTCCGTCTCGCGCCCCGCTTCTCTCCGTCTCGCGCCCCGCTTCTCTCCGTCTCGCGCCCCGCTTCTCTCCGTCTCGCGCCCCGCTTCTCTCCGTCTCGCGCCCCGCTTCTCTCCGTCTCGCGCCCCGCTTCTCTCCGTCTCGCGCCCCGCTTCTCTCCGTCTCGCGCCCCGCTTCTCTCCGTCTCGCGCCCCGCTTCTCTCCGTCTCGCGCCCCGCTTCTCTCCGTCTCGCGCCCCGCTTCTCTCCGTCTCGCTCCCCGCTTCTCTCCGTCTCGCGCCCCGCTTCTCTCCGTCTCGCGCCCCGCTTCTCTCCGTCTCGCGCCCCGCTTCTCTCCGTCTCGCGCCCCGCTTTTCTCCGTCTCGCGCCCCGCTTCTCTCCGTCTCGCGCCCCGCTTCTCTCCGTCTCGCTCCCCGCTTCCCTCCGTCTCGCGCCCCGCTTCCCTCCGTCTCGCGCCCCGCTTCCCTCCTTCTCGCGCCCCGCTTCCCTCCCTCTCGCGCCCCGCTTCCCTCCGTCTCGCGCCCCGCTTCTCTCCGTCTCGCGCCCCGCTTCTCTCCGTCTCGCGCCCCGCTTCTCTCCGTCTCGCGCCCCGCTTCTCTCCGTCTCGCGCCCCGCTTCTCTCCGTCTCGCGCCCCGCTTCGCTCCGTCTCGCGCGCCGCTTCTCTCCGTCTCGCGCCCCGCTTCTCTCCGTCTCGCGCCCCGCTTCTCTCCGTCTCGCGCCCCGCTTTTCTCCGTCTCGCGCCCCGCTTCTCTCCGCCTCGCGCCCCGCTTCCCTCCGTCTCGCGCCCCGCTTCCCTCCGTCTCGCGCCCCGCTTCTCTCCGTCTCGCGCCCCGCTTCTCTCCGTCTCGCGCCCCGCTTCTCTCCGTCTCGCGCCCCGCTTCTCTCCGTCTCGCGCCCCGCTTCTCTCCGTCTCGCGCCCCGCTTCTCTCCGTCTCGCGCCCCGCTTCTCTCCGTCTCGCGCCCCGCTTCTCTCCGTCTCGCGCCCCGCTTCTCTCCGTCTCGCGCCCCGCTTCTCTCCGTCTCGCGCCCCGCTTCTCTCCGTCTCGCGCCCCGCTTCTCTCCGTCTCGCGCCCCGCTTCTCTCCGTCTCGCGCCCCGCTTCTCTCCGTCTCGCGCCCCGCTTCTCTCCGTCTCGCGCCCCGCTTCTCTCCGTCTCGCGCCCCGCTTCTCTCCGTCTCGCGCCCCGCTTCTCTCCCTCTCGCGCCCCGCTTCTCTCCGTCTCGCGCCCCGCTTCTCTCCGTCTCGCGCCCCGCTTCTCTCCGTCTCGCGCCCGGCTTCTCTCCGTCTCGCGCCCCGCTTCTCTCCGTCTCGCGCCCCGCTTCTCTCCGTCTCGCGCCCCGCTTCTCTCCGTCTCGCGCCCCGCTTCTCTCCGTCTCGCGCCCCGCTTCTCTCCGTCTCGCGCCCCGCTTCTCTCCGTCTCGCGCCCCGCTTCTCTCCGTCTCGCGCCCCGCTTCTCTCCGCCTCGCGCCCCGCTTCTCTCCGTCTCGCGCCCCGCTTCTCTCCGTCTCGCTCCCCGCTTCTCTCCGTCTCGCGCCCCGCTTCTCTCCGTCTCGCGCCCCGCTTCTCTCCGTCTCGCGCCCCGCTTCTCTCCGTCTCGCGCCCCGCTTCTCTCCGTCTCGCGCCCCGCTTCTCTCCGTCTCGCTCCCCGCTTCCCTCCATCTCGCGCCCCGCTTCTCTCCGTCTCGCGCCCCGCTTCCCTCCGTCTCGCGCCCCGCTTCTCTCCCTCTCGTGCCCCGCTTCTCTCCGTCTCGCGCCCCGCTTCTGTCCGTCTCGCGCCCCGCTTCTCTCCGTCTCGCGCCCCGCTTCTCTCCGTCTCGCGCCCCGCTTCTCTCCGTCTCGCGCCCCGCTTCTCTCCGTCTCGCGCCCCGCTTCGCTCCGTCTCGCGCGCCGCTTCTCTCCGTCTCGCGCCCCGTTCTCTCCGTCTCGCGCCCCGCTTCTCTCCGTCTCGCGCCCCGCTTCTCTCCGCCTCGCGCCCCGCTTCCCTCCGCCTCGCGCCCCGCTTCCCTCCGCCTCGCGCCCCGCTTCCCTCCGTCTCGCGCCCCGCTTCTCTCCGTCTCGCGCCCCGCTTCTCTCCGTCTCGCGCCCCGCTTCTCTAGGTCTCGCGCCCCGCTTCTCTAGGTCTCGCGCCCCGCTTCTCTCCGTCTCGCGCCCCGCTTCTCTCCGTCTCGCGCCCCGCTTCTCTCCGTCTCGCGCCCCGCTTCTCTCCGTCTCGCGCCCCGCTTCTCTCCGTCTCGCGCCCCGCTTCTCTCCGTCTCGCGCCCCGCTTCTCTCCGTCTCGCGCCCCGCTTCTCTCCGTCTCGCGCCCCGCTTCTCTCCGTCTCGCGCCCCGCTTCTCTCAGTCTCGCGCCCCGCTTCTCTCCGTCTCGCGCCCCGCTTCTCTCCGTCTCGCGCCCCGCTTCTCTCCGTCTCGCGCCCCGCTTCTCTCCGTCTCGCGCCCCGCTTCTCTCCGTCTCGCGCCCCGCTTCTCTCCGTCTCGCGCCCCGCTTCTCTCCGTCTCGCGCCCCGCTTCTCTCCTTCTCGCGCCCCGCTTCTCTCCGTCTCGCGCCCCGCTTCTCTCCGTCTCGCGCCCCGCTTCTCTCCGTCTCGCGCCCCGCTTCTCTCCGTCTCGCGCCCCGCTTCTCTCCGTCTCGCGCCCCGCTTCTCTCCGTCTCGCGCCCCGCTTCTCTCCGTCTCGCGCCCCGCTTCTCTCCGTCTCGCGCCCCGCTTCTCTCCGTCTCGCGCCCCCGCTTCTCGCCGTCTCGCGCCCCGCTTCTCTCCGTCTCGCGCCCCGCTTCTCTCCGTCTCGCGCCCCGCTTCTCTCCTTCTCGCGCCCCGCTTCTCTCCGTCTCGCGCCCCGCTTCTCTCCGTCTCGCGCCCCGCTTCTCTCCGTCTCGCGCCCCGCTTCTCTCCGTCTCGCGCCCCGCTTCTCTCCGTCTCGCGCCCCGCTTCTCTCCGTCTCGCGCCCCGCTTCTCTCCGTCTCGCGCCCCGCTTCTCTCCGTCTCGCGCCCCGCTTCTCTCCGTCTCGCGCCCCGCTTCTCTCCGTCTCGCGCCCCGCTTCTCTCCGTCTCGCGCCCCGCTTCTCTCCGTCTCGCGCCACGCTTCTCTCCGTCTCGCGCCCCGCTTCTCTCCGTCTCGCGCCCCGCTTCTCTCCGTCTCGCGCCCCGCTTCTCTCCGTCTCTCGCCCCGCTTCTCTCCGTCTCGCGCCCCGCTTCTCTCCGTCTCGCGCGCCGCTTCTCTCCGTCTCGCGCCCCGCTTCACTCCGTCTCGCGCCCCGCTTCTCTCCGTCTCGCGCCCCGCTTCCCTCCGCCTCGCGCCCCGCTTCCCTCCGCCTCGCGCCCCGCTTCCCTCCGCCTCGCGCCCCGCTTCCCTCCGCCTCGCGCCCCGCTTCCCTCCGTCTCGCGCCCCGCTTGCCTCCGTCTCGCGCCCCGATTTTCTCCGTCTCGCGCCCCGCTTCTCTCCGTCTCGCGCCCCGCTTCTCTCCGTCTCGCGCCCCGCTTCTCTCCGTCTCGCGCCCCGCTTCTCTCCGTCTCGCGCCCCGCTTCTCTCCGTCTCGCGCCCCGCTTCTCTCCGTCTCGCGCCCCGCTTCTCTCCGTCTCGCGCCCCGCTTCTCTCCGTCTCGCGCCCCGCTTCTCTCCGTCTCGCGCCCCGCTTCTCTCCGTCTCGCGCCCCGCTTCCCTCCGTCTCGCTCCCCGCTTCTCTCCGTCTCGCGCCCCGCTTCTCTCCGTCTCGCGCCCCGCTTCTCTCCGTCTCGCGCCCCGCTTCTCTCCGTCTCGCGCCCCGCTTCTCTCCGTCTCGCGCCCCGCTTCTCTCCGTCTCGCTCCCCGCTTCCCTCCATCTCGCGCCCCGCTTCTCTCCGTCTCGCGCCCCGCTTCCCTCCGTCTCGCGCCCCGCTTCTCTCCCTCTCGTGCCCCGCTTCTCTCCGTCTCGCGCCCCGCTTCTGTCCGTCTCGCGCCCCGCTTCTCTCCGTCTCGCGCCCCGCTTCTCTCCGTCTCGCGCCCCGCTTCTCTCCGTCTCGCGCCCCGCTTCTCTCCGTCTCGCGCCCCGCTTCGCTCCGTCTCGCGCGCCGCTTCTCTCCGTCTCGCGCCCCGTTCTCTCCGTCTCGCGCCCCGCTTCTCTCCGTCTCGCGCCCCGCTTCTCTCCGCCTCGCGCCCCGCTTCCCTCCGCCTCGCGCCCCGCTTCCCTCCGCCTCGCGCCCCGCTTCCCTCCGTCTCGCGCCCCGCTTCTCTCCGTCTCGCGCCCCGCTTCTCTCCGTCTCGCGCCCCGCTTCTCTAGGTCTCGCGCCCCGCTTCTCTAGGTCTCGCGCCCCGCTTCTCTCCGTCTCGCGCCCCGCTTCTCTCCGTCTCGCGCCCCGCTTCTCTCCGTCTCGCGCCCCGCTTCTCTCCGTCTCGCGCCCCGCTTCTCTCCGTCTCGCGCCCCGCTTCTCTCCGTCTCGCGCCCCGCTTCTCTCCGTCTCGCGCCCCGCTTCTCTCCGTCTCGCGCCCCGCTTCTCTCCGTCTCGCGCCCCGCTTCTCTCAGTCTCGCGCCCCGCTTCTCTCCGTCTCGCGCCCCGCTTCTCTCCGTCTCGCGCCCCGCTTCTCTCCGTCTCGCGCCCCGCTTCTCTCCGTCTCGCGCCCCGCTTCTCTCCGTCTCGCGCCCCGCTTCTCTCCGTCTCGCGCCCCGCTTCTCTCCGTCTCGCGCCCCGCTTCTCTCCTTCTCGCGCCCCGCTTCTCTCCGTCTCGCGCCCCGCTTCTCTCCGTCTCGCGCCCCGCTTCTCTCCGTCTCGCGCCCCGCTTCTCTCCGTCTCGCGCCCCGCTTCTCTCCGTCTCGCGCCCCGCTTCTCTCCGTCTCGCGCCCCGCTTCTCTCCGTCTCGCGCCCCGCTTCTCTCCGTCTCGCGCCCCGCTTCTCTCCGTCTCGCGCCCCCGCTTCTCGCCGTCTCGCGCCCCGCTTCTCTCCGTCTCGCGCCCCGCTTCTCTCCGTCTCGCGCCCCGCTTCTCTCCTTCTCGCGCCCCGCTTCTCTCCGTCTCGCGCCCCGCTTCTCTCCGTCTCGCGCCCCGCTTCTCTCCGTCTCGCGCCCCGCTTCTCTCCGTCTCGCGCCCCGCTTCTCTCCGTCTCGCGCCCCGCTTCTCTCCGTCTCGCGCCCCGCTTCTCTCCGTCTCGCGCCCCGCTTCTCTCCGTCTCGCGCCCCGCTTCTCTCCGTCTCGCGCCCCGCTTCTCTCCGTCTCGCGCCCCGCTTCTCTCCGTCTCGCGCCCCGCTTCTCTCCGTCTCGCGCCACGCTTCTCTCCGTCTCGCGCCCCGCTTCTCTCCGTCTCGCGCCCCGCTTCTCTCCGTCTCGCGCCCCGCTTCTCTCCGTCTCTCGCCCCGCTTCTCTCCGTCTCGCGCCCCGCTTCTCTCCGTCTCGCGCGCCGCTTCTCTCCGTCTCGCGCCCCGCTTCACTCCGTCTCGCGCCCCGCTTCTCTCCGTCTCGCGCCCCGCTTCCCTCCGCCTCGCGCCCCGCTTCCCTCCGCCTCGCGCCCCGCTTCCCTCCGCCTCGCGCCCCGCTTCCCTCCGCCTCGCGCCCCGCTTCCCTCCGTCTCGCGCCCCGCTTGCCTCCGTCTCGCGCCCCGATTTTCTCCGTCTCGCGCCCCGCTTCTCTCCGTCTCGCGCCCCGCTTCTCTCCGTCTCGCGCCCCGCTTCTCTCCGTCTCGCGCCCCGCTTCTCTCCGTCTCGCGCCCCGCTTCTCTCCGTCTCGCGCCCCGCTTCTCTCCGTCTCGCGCCCCGCTTCTCTCCGTCTCGCGCCCCGCTTCTCTCCGTCTCGCGCCCCGCTTCTCTCCGTCTCGCGCCCCGCTTCTCTCCGTCTCGCGCCCCGCTTCCCTCCGTCTCGCGCCCCGCTTCTCTCCGTCTCGCGCCCCGCTTCTCTCCCTCTCGCGCCCCTCTTCTCTCCGTCTCGCGCCCCGCTTCTCTCCGTCTCGCGCCCCGCTTCTCTCCGTCTCGCGCCCCGCTTCTCTCCGTCTCGCGCCCCGCTTCTCTCCGTCTCGCGCCCCGCTTCTCTCCGTCTCGCGCCCCGCTTCTCTCCGTCTCGCGCGCCGCTTCTCTCCGTCTCGCGCCCCGCTTCACTCCGTCTCGCGCCCCGCTTCTCTCCGTCTCGCGCCCCGCTTCTCTCCGTCTCGCGCCCCGATTCTCTCCGTCTCGCGCCCCGCTTCTCTCCGTCTCGCGCCCCGCTTCTCTCCGTCTCGCGGCCCGCTTCTCTCCGTCTCGCGCCCCGCTTCTCTCCGTCTCGCGCCCGGCTTCTCTCCGTCTCGCTCCCCGCTTCTCTCCGTCTCGCGCCCCGCTTCTCTCCGTCTCGCGCCCCGCTTCTCTCCGTCTCGCGCCCCGCTTCTCTCCGTCTCGCGCCCCGCTTCTCTCCGTCTCGCGCCCCGCTTCTCTCCGTCTGGCGCCCCGCTTCTCTCCGTCTCGCGCCCCGCTTCTCTCCGTCTCGCGCCCCGCTTCTCTCCGTCTCGCGCCCCGCTTCTCTCCGTCTCGCGCCCCGCTTCTCTCCGTCTCGCGCCCCGCTTCTCTCCGTCTCGCGCCCCGCTTCTCTCCGTCTCGCGCCCCGCTTCTCTCCGTCTCGAGCCCCGCTTCTCTCCGTCTCGCGCCCCGCTTCTCTCCGTCTCGCGCCCCGCTTCTCTCCGTCTCGCGCCCCGCTTCTCTCCGTCTCGCGCCCCGCTTCTCTCCGTCTCGCGCCCCGCTTCTCTCCGTCTCGCGCCCCGCTTCTCTCCGTCTCGCGCCCCGCTTCTCTCCGTCTCGCGCCCCGCTTCTCTCCGTCTCGCGCCCCGCTTCTCTCCGTCTCGAGCCCTGCTTCTCTCCGTCTCGCGCCCCGCTTCTCTCCGTCTCGCGCCCCGCTTCTCTCCGTCTCGCGCCCCGCTTCTCTCCGTCTCGCGCCCCGCTTCTCTCCGTCTCGCGCCCCGCTTCTCTCCGTCTCGCGCCCCGCTTCTCTCCGTCTCGCGCCCCGCTTCTCTCCGTCTCGCGCCCCGCTTCTCTCCGTCTCGCGCCCCGCTTCTCTCCGTCTCGCGCCCCGCTTCTCTCCGTCTCGCGCCCCGCTTCTCTCCGTGTCGCGCCCCGCTTCTCTCCGTGTCGCGCCCCGCTTCTCTCCGTCTCGCGCCCCGCTTCTCTCCCTCTCGCGCCCCGCTTCTCTCCGTCTCGCGCCCCGCTTCTCTCCCTCTCGCGCCCCGCTTCTCTCCGTCTCGCGCCCCGCTTCTCTCCGTCTCGCGCCCCGCTTCTCTCCGTCTCGCGCCCCGCTTCTCTCCGTCTCGCGCCCCGCTTCTCTCCGTCTCGCTCCCCGCTTCTCTCCGTCTCGCGCCCCGCTTCTCTCCGTCTCGCGCCCCGCTTCTCTCCGTCTCGCGCCCCGCTTCTCTCCGTCTCGCGCCCCGCTTCTCTCCGTCTCGCGCCCCGCTTCTCTCCGTCTCGCGCGCCGCTTCTCTCCGTCTCGCGCCCCGCTTCTCTCCGTCTCGCGCCCCGCTTCTCTCCGTCTCGCGCCCCGCTTCTCTCCGGCTCGCGCCCCGCTTCTCTCCGTCTCGCGCCCCGCTTCTCTCCGTCTCGCGCCCCGCTTCTCTCCGTCTCGCGCCCCGCTTCTCTCCGTCTCGCGCCCCGCTTCTCTCCGTCTCGCGCCCCGCTTCTTTCCGTCTCGCGCCCCGCTTCTCTCCGTCTCGCGCCCCGCTTCTCTCCGTCTCGCGCCCCGCTTCTCTCCGTCTCGCGCCCCGCTTCTCTCCGTCTCGCGCCCCGCTTCTCTCCGTCTCGCGCCCCGCTTCTCTCCGTCTCGCGCGCCGCTTCTCTCCGTCTCGCGCCCCGCTTCTCTCCGTCTCGCGCCCCGCTTCTCTCCGTCTCGCGCCCCGCTTCTCTCCGTCTCGCGCCCCGCTTCTCTCCGTCTCGCGCCCCGCTTCTCTCCGTCTCGAGCCCCGCTTCTCTCCGTCTCACGCCCCGCTTCTCTCCGTCTCGCGCACCGCTTCTCTCCGTCTCGCGCCCCGCTTCTCTCCGTCTCGCGCCCCGCTTCCCTCCGTCTCGTGCCCCGCTTCTCTCCGTCTCGCGCTCCGCTTCTCTCCGTCTCGCGCCCCGCTTCTCTCCGTCTCGCGCCCCGCTTCCCTCCGTCTCGCGCCCCGCTTTCCTCCGTCTCGCGCCCCGCTTTCCTCCGTCTCGCGCCCCGCTTCCCTCCGTCTCGCGCCCCCGCTTCTCGCCGTCTCGCGCCCCGCTTCCCTCCGTCTCGCGCCCCCCGCTTCTCTCCGTCTCGCGCGCCGCTTCTCTCCGTCTCGCGCCCCGCTTCTCTCCGTCTCGCGCCCCGCTTCTCTCCGTCTCGCGCCCCGCTTCTCTCCGTCTCGCGCCCCGCTTCTCTCCGTCTCGAGCCCCGCTTCTCTCCGTCTCGCGCCCCGCTTCTCTCCGTCTCGCGCCCCGCTTCTCTCCGTCTCGCGCCCTGCTTCTCTCCGTCTCGCGCCCCGCTTCTCTCCGTCTCGCTCCCTGCTTCTCTCCGTCTCGCGCACCGCTTCTCTCCGTCTCGCGCCCCCGCTTCTCTCCGTCTTGCGCCCCGCTTCTCTCCGTCTCGCGCCCCGCTTCTCTCCGTCTCGCGCCCCGCTTCTCTCCGTCTCGCGCCCCGCTTCCCTCCGTCTCGCGCCCCGCTTCTCTCCGTCTCGCGCTCCGCTTCTCTTCGTCTCGCGCCCCGCTTCTCTCCGTCTCGCGCCCCGCTTCCCTCCGTCTCGCGCCCCGCTTTCCTCCGTCTCGCGCCCCGCTTCCCTCCGTCTCGCGCCCCCCGCTTCTCGCCGTCTCGCGCCCCGCTTCCCTCCGTCTCGCGCCCCCCGCTTCTCTCCGTCTCGCGCGCCGCTTCTCTCCGTCTCGCGCCCCGCTTCTCTCCGTCTCGCGCCCCGCTTCTCTCCGTCTCGCGCCCCGCTTCTCTCCGTCTCGCGCCCCGCTTCTCTCCGTCTCGCGCCCCGCTTCTCTCCGTCTCGCGCCCCGCTTCTCTCCGTCTCGCGCCCCGCTTCTCTCCGTCTCGCGCCCCGCTTCTCTCCGTCTCGCGCCCCGCTTCTCTCCGTCTCGCGCCCCGCTTCTCTCCGTCTCGAGCCCCGCTTCTCTCCGTTTCGCGCCCCGCTTCTCTCCGTCTCGCGCACCGCTTCTCTCCGTCTCGCGCCCCGCTTCTCTCCGTCTCGCGCCCCGCTTCTCTCCGTCTCGTGCCCCGCTTCTCTAGGTCTCGCGCCCCGCTTCTCTCCGTCTCGCGCCCCGCTTCTCTCCGTCTCGCGCCCCGCTTCTCTCCGTCTCGCGCCCCGCTTCTCTCCGTCTCGCGCCCCGCTTCTCTCCGTCTCGCGCCCCGCTTCTCTCCGTCTCGCGCCCCGCTTCTCTCCGTCTCGCGCCCCGCTTCTCTCCGTCTCGCGCCCCGCTTCTCTCCGTCTCCCACTCTGCTCTTTTTCTCACTCTGCTCTTATTCCCTGTTCCACTGCTAGCCTTTTCTAGCTCTCATATCTTCTTCTCGTTCCCTGTTCCACTGCTAGCCTATTCTATATCTCATATCTTCTTCTCGTGCCTGCTCCCCGTCTTCTCTCTGACCATCTCCGTCCAGCTCCCAGCAACAACTCCAACTCCCTCTCTCACGCTCCCGTATATATCCCTGTCCTCATTAATTACCATTTAATTAAGCGGCGTCCCCACCGATGCCTCGCGTCCGTGGCTTCCGTCGTTATCGCTCCCATTGCTGGCGCCACCCTGCACCTGCTACATCCACCATCCAATCACTGCCACGCATCTTACAACCACTTAATGAACCGTCTCCCTTCGGCGTTATCCTCCCAGCAACACGTGTTTGCCCTGACGCGACCCCACTGTACTTAACAAGCACACGTTTCCAGTTCCCCCTTTTGGCGCACGTTAATCCACTACACATGCAATAAATCATTATAAAACGATATTTAAAAAAATCCATTCCTACCACGGTTATGCTAATTGTGGTAAAAAAGTATGCATTTTACATTTTTCTTAGGTGTCTGTGGACAAACGTGCTCAATTCAACATAATGCTGAGGTAAACTCAGAAAAGGACATCAATTAAATTTCACTTTCAATATCAGCTAGTTACTTAGAATAAGCAATGAAGCACCAGATTTGATGTAGCACAGAAGACACGATGAGAGCCACACAGTATTTGATACAGCTTCTGAATACAGAGCTTGAAAGCGCAAGCAGTTTGACAAAGGAGAATACAATGTTCCGTTTACTTTATTAAGAAGTACAGCTGTGCTCATCATTGATGAGCAATGTATAAAAGAGTGAAATTATTTTTAAAAAGCATACGATTTAAAATAAACGAGAAACAGATCTGTATGACTGTTCAGAAATTTGGACGGAAAAACTGATTTGAAAGACAAGACTAAAAAGAGCAGATTTTGGAAAGGAAAATGTCAGAATCAACGATTGCACGCGGTTCCTTTTACCGATATTGACTTCAGAAAAAGAGACAACGTTCTGGAAAATTGATAGAATCTCCTCGAGTCTTTCAAAGCTATAATACATGGATTTGTATCTTGACATAAATCTTTCGTGACTGTAGTAATAAATATTCTTTGGGTTTTTCGGTAAAGCCACGTAGATAGAAAAATGATAAAATTATCACGACTTTCGATCGCAACACAAGCAATTGCCATCAGGTGAAAAAATATTTCGCGAGAGAGCTGCCGAGGCAGGAGAAAATACAGCGGGAGAGCTGCTGAAACACAAAGTTATATAGGCTTGAGATGGGCTCAGTCCAAGGGTAAGTGAACAGGGCTAGAGGTGGAATTTGCATGTAAATGTAAGATCGGTGGTATACCTCCACGACGACCACGCTGCTGTGGAGGTGGCCATTGTATTGTGAGAGATTAGCATCTTCTTGGTTCTTTCGGTAAAGTCACGTAGAAGGGAAGTAATAAAATAATAAAAATAAAACATAATAAAACAATTCTCACGACGTTTCGGCTACAACGCAAGCAGCCGTCTTCAGGTGAAGAATGAGACACTGCCAAGCTAGGAGCTTATATATAAGCTGAGTTGGAGGTGGAAGAAGAAGAGAGCCTTAACAAAAGAATGTGCATATCAAGAGGAATTTAGCATATTCATGGGAAATGCGTAGGAGGTGGGCGGGGGGGTTTCAAAGTCATATTATGCCCATGCATTATGCAGGATCAGCAGCACCAAAGGGAGGGGGGGGTAGCATTAACAAAGCATGTTAATAGTATGTAGAAGCAATGAAACATGTGAATGGGAAAACGGTGGCAGGAGATCCGCAGCGGAGCAAATAATGCATTCCCTGTGGAGAACACAAGATACACAGTTAATGACAGTGAGTGGACTGCGGTCTGAAAGTCACCATAAACGTGAACAACAATCAGTTAAGATCCGAAGTGGTTTATTACGTCCTTCCAATGATTGCTGAGCCAGAATCCATCTTCTCGGTTGAAATTGTCTCTGTGTTTGTATATGTGGATCGCCTCATGAACGAATCTCTCATGGTAGCCAGATGGCTTGCAGAGAACCTCTGTCTTGGAGAAGTCAATGTCATGTGAACCCACTGAATTGTAACAGTGATCTGCCACGTCTGAGGTGTTTGTCCTACCGTGTTTCAGGTCAGCTTTATGTTCACGGATGCGGTCCGAGACATGTCGTTTGGTTTCTCCAATGTAACTGCTACCACAGAGGCAACTTAGTTTGTAGACGCCAGGGTACTGTATGTCTGGAACCACGTCTTTTACAGACGGAACCAGATCACGGATTTTATGTACTGTGTTGAATCGTACCTGAATCTTGTGTTTAATCAGGATTTTGGAGATCTTTTTTGTGACCCCAGCAATGTAGGGTAAGGTGATGGTTTTGAAAGGCTCCTCAGCAGGATCCTTCTTGACGGTTGGAGTGATGGCCTTGCGGATTGTGTAGTCGGAGTAACCATTAGCCTTAAGAGCTTGGCGTACGTGTTTGAGTTCACTGGCAATGTGTTCCTGGTCAGAGATGCATTGGGCTCTATGGTATAGAGTCTTGATGAGGGAGTTCTTCAACCGTCAAGAAGGATCCTGCTGAGGAGCCTTTCAAAACCATCACCTTACCCTACATTGCTGGGGTCACAAAAAAGATCTCCAAATTCCGGATTAAACACAAGATTCAGGACGATTCAACACAGTACATAAAATCCGTGATCTGGTTCCGTCTGTAAAAGACGTGGTTCCAGACATACAGTACCCTGGCGTCTACAAACTAAGTTGCCTCTGTGGTAGCAGTTACATTGGAGAAACCAAACGACATGTCTCAGACCGCATCCGTGAACATAAAGCTGACCTGAAACACGGTAGGACAAACACCTCAGCCGTGGCAGATCACTGTTACAATTCAGTGGGTTCACATGACATTGACTTCTCCAAGACAGAGGTTCTCTGCAAGCCCTCTGGCTACCATGAGAGATTCGTTCATGAGGCGATCCACATATACAAACACAGAGACAATTTCAACCGAGAAGATGGATTCTGGCTCAGCAATCATTGGAAGGACGTAATAAACCACTTCGGATCTTAACTGATTGTTGTTCACGTTTATGGTGACTTTCAGACCGCAGTCCACTCACTGGCATTAACTGTGTATCTTGTGTTCTCCACAGGGAATGCATTATTTGCTCCGCTGAGGATCTCCTGCCACCGTTTTCCCATTCACATGTTTCATTGCTTCTACATACTATTAACATGCCCTTCCTTTGTTAATGCTACCCCCTCCCTCCCTTTGGTGCTGCTGATCCTGCATAATGCATGGGCATAATATGACTTTGAAACCCCCCCGCCCACCTCCTACGCATTTGCCATGAATATGCTAAATTCCTCTTGATATGCACATTCTTTTGTTAAGGCTCTCTTCTTCTTCCACCTCCAACTCAGCTTATATATAAGCTCCTAGCTTGCAGTGTCTCATTCTTCACCTGAAGACGGCTGCTTGCGTTGTAGCCGAAACGTCGTGATACTTGTTTTATTATGTTTTATTTTTATTATTTTATTACTTCCCTTCTACGTGACTTTACCGAAAGAACCAAGAAGATGAATCCCTGCAGTCACGAAAGGTTTAAATAGAGATTAGCATGTCAATGTAAAATGTAAGATCGGTGATGTACCTCCATGACGCAGCTGTGGAGGTGGCCATTGTATTGTGAGAGATTAACATGTGAAGTTCAAGTTAATTTATTAGGTATAGCCCTGTAAGCCATCAAATCAATTTATAACATTTTTGACATGCGTTTTTCTGGATTTTTTTGTTGTTATTGTGTCTCTCACTGTTCAAATAAACCTACCATTAAAATTATAGACTGATAAAAATGTATATGCAATTCAGAGGTTAAACATTTGATTTATATTTTCCGGCGCGGCAGTTGAAACAATGGGAACGACTTCTTTCAATTGAACCTCCCCTACCTCTGTCCACTGAGCAGTATAAATGGGTACACGAAAGTTAGTCGATCGGCAGGTTCTGTGAGGTGGGGTAAAGTGTGGGTCGTCTACTTGAAAACTATACATCTCAGCAGCATGGAAGAGTCGGCTAAACCACTCTAGACTGGCTTGTGTATGTTGAACTTGTTTCACAACCGTACAAAGCTAACCGTGTTTATCGGAGGTGCTTATTAGAGCTTCCAGTAGTGGAGTCTTATCTGTCAGCAGTGTCATGAGCAATATACTGCAGGGCTGCACCTTTGCATGATGAAACTCATGACCATCCCATCTTGTTTGGCTAAGGGCATTGTTTATGATGTGGCACTTGGTAAATGCTCTGTTATGTAATGCATATTTTTGGCATGTTTTATTTTAAAAGGAAAATTGTTTCAAAGTTTGTCAACTGCAAAGGGAAACAAATGCTCTTAATGGGTTGTTGTGGTTGATATCAAGTTCCAGGCATGTGAGCCTTCTAAAAAAAATCTGTGTAATCAGATTATGCGATAATTTTGTAAAATAAATAATCTAAAAAAAGTGGACGTTTCGATATAGCCCATAACATCCACTTTGCTCACGAGAGATGAAATACGTCAACCTTATACATGTAAACAATAATCATGCATTTGCATAAGCACAACATAACTAATTTAATGCACCTCATTATGAAAAACGTAATTTCCTTCTTAATTACACTGATGTTACGACTGGGATAATTCTTTATACTATGCTGTGCCTCATTGGTGAAGGTATTTAGTTGGGTATGTTTCTCCCCATGGGTAAGCATGATAGAGCCTACAGATGTTACTTTTTTTCATGTGCTGGAAAAAAAAAATTCTACAATAATTAGGTTAACCAGAATGCTGCATTGAGAACGATATGCAATTATGATTATGTAGATGTGTTTTTTGTGATGCTGACATAGAATAATGGATTTGCAATCCAAATGTGGCTGGTTTGATCCCCCACTACAGTAGTTGAAACAATGAACACTTTCTTAAATAACCTCACTACTATCCACCCAGCAGGATCCGACCACTTCTCCACATGGCATTGATCTGCCAAGAAAACTGTGGTACTCCATCAACACTTTAGAATGGCAACTGGTTGCTGCACACACCTCTTCCACAAGTGGGCTCAACAAAGTGGCTTTACATGTGGAAATTTATAGTAGCCAAATACTCTAAGTTGAGAGAAAAACAGGAGGACCTGGAGAAAAATCTATTCGACCACAGGGAGAACATGCAAACTCCAAGTATACAGGTATCAGGATCAGATCGAACCTATGACCTCCTGTCGACCCGGCGAGGTAGTTAAAATATCCCAGACACCGTAATGATGATGAAAGAGAGAGAGACACGCAGACTCCAAATATACAGCAGGCATCGTCACTGTGGCTCTCCAGAGATGACTCACGGTGTGATTGCGGCCAGCTGAACCAAACAATTTACCAAAGCGCGAAAAACTGCACTGTACGCCCACTCTCCGGCAGATTGAACAGTATTAGTTGTGCGACTCCGGACGCTATCACATGGCTCATAAACTTAAACCTGGACGTACAATGTACACTTACTTGCCACACTCTATGAGAAATAGTACAAAGAGTACACCACAAGCAGTTGCTTAGCAGTTGTTTGTGTGGTGGTGTAAAGTGTGAGTACTCCCACCTCCTCAAAGGCATCTGCCCATCATGGAAAAGTAGGATAACATACCTAACATACCCTCTAGACTCTAAAGGGGCTTTCTAGAGCTCCCACTCGTTCGAGGCCCTTCTGGCAGCAGTTGCGCGAACAAGCAATTGCAGGGCTGCACCTTAACATTTTCAATATTTAGGTTCCACGGTCATAAAAATATCCAAAAATTTCCCGAATATTTTTCCTAAATGGAAATTTATTTTATTTCACAGTGATGTGTGGAATATACATCTGAAATCAAACAAGTAAAATATTGAGGCATTTTAAAGCATACAGTAAATGCGGCCTCCTGGTCCTTTGATTATGGGTGCCATGTGCAAGCAGTGGAGTGGCACCCAGTGGTTGGTAACCCATGGGAAGATTTAAACCCAAATGGAGGGAGACTGTAACAGCAGTTGTTGAAAGTTCGGTGCTGACCCTACAACAGCTATGGGATCTGCAGAAGGAAGCGATGCCGAGTTGTAGCATCAGCTGCACTGGCCATGATGACCTCTTGAGCAACCCGTTCCATGCTCAGACAGTGCAGTCAGGCATATCAGTCGAGGCATCACCCAGAAAAAAACCGTTTTATTTTAGATTAATTCATATCTGTTCTGGAAGCAAAACGTTTGAAAGCTGAGAAGATTGAGCAGAGTGCAGCAACTGAAATAAATTTTCCAAATAATATGCAAATGATTTTGACATTCTTGGCATTGCCCTTAGAACATGTTATTAATGTGTACTTTTGTAAACATTTTGAATAGTTCCTTTTTTATCAACTGGATATAAAGCAATGAAGCAACACTATATGTGCATGCAGTGGCGGCTCCTGCAAAATCTCTCAGGGTTGGCAAATGTCTGGATGATTGATAAGGATAAGGTCCACCCATGCAATGGATAAATTAACAGCTTAAGCATGTAAAGGCAACTTCACTTCTTTAATATTAATGAAAAATTAAGTGACTCTTACAATACATCTTGTTTGTTTCTATACTCACTATTATTACAATCCACTCAGTTTCTTTTATTAAAGATTCCACTAGGTGGCGACAAATAATATTGTTGGATGAAACGTGCTTACGTATGATGACGTAAGCACGTTAGTGCGAGCCCTCCCGGAAGCCATAGAGAATGCATTGCAGCGCCCGCCATTCGAAAAAAAACATCTTTGAATGTAAGTCTATGGGACCACTCGGGGCGATTCTCAGCCGGAGTGAAATCGCCCAAAAAGAGGTGGTACTCCACAGAACGTAGCATGACGCTGATTGGACTATATCCAGAGGCACAGTAACGGCTCGCGAAACTCTGTGGTTGAATGACATTGGTGGTGCGTCGCCCAATCGCCCTAATGAAGAAACCGCCCCTGTGTGCATGTAAAAACACATAGCTATATTTCTAAGTGAATACTTAGTTTGTGTTCCTCTCCATTTTTCTTATATTATCATTATGCAGTATCGTTGAATTTATGATATTTACCAACCACAAGGGGAAATGCCCAGCATAGAGAAACCACTCTGCAAGATTAGGCTGAAATAGGTCTGCATTAATCCATGAGATAATGGAAATTGGGTTATACCATTGTAATTCGTTGTGCAGTATGCAGAGCACATGTCAAGTCAAATAATGCCGAAAAGTAGTGACTTTCTTAAAATAACAGAAAATGGTGTAGTATGTTTACATTAGATTGGCGCGGGGTGAAAGTGAAGGGCATCTTCTGATACAATGACGCTCAGCCTTGTTTACAAGGAGTGTGCTTATATCCAGATTATACTGAACAGTGTATGTGAAGCTCCTGCATCCAGTGCGATTGTTTGGTTAATGGTTAATTTAAAAGTAACGCATACGTTACTCAGAATGTTAAAATTCACGAACTAACATATTTTCAAAGTTTAAGCGCGCATTCCCTTTTCATATCTAACTTGCTGTTTTTCTGTTTGTTGAATTGTCTTTTTCCAAATGCATAGGTTTCTAAGCGAACGTTTTAATTGAAGTAATATTCTAGTTGTTACATTTGTAATAAGTGGCTCCGACACAGTAAGTAACTTCAAGGTATTTATTAAATCTTCAGTACAGCCACCCTCTCTTCCCGCGGATATCGACCCGCTCTTGTGGCTGCGCTGCCCCGCGCCATGTGGCGCTCACCCCGCTCGCTAACGCACCGCCTGGCTGGCGGCGCGCTATGGAGCGGCTGAGCGGCTGGAGGTCGAGCCTCTACGTGGCAGGTGGAATGGCGGGGCAGCAGCGACGGGGAGCTCCTCTTCGATCTTCAAACACCGACCTCACACGTTGCTGTACCCCCTGCTTATATTCCCTTCTCGGAGGCTAAGCCCCGCCTCTGGCCACGCCCCTCTTGGAACCTTCGAGAACGTTCCGGAGGCTTCCCTCTTAGATCTGTCCATTCACCTTTCCCCCAGACAGAATCCCTACTATAGATAATTACTAGCAGAAGTACCCGGCGTTGCCCGGGTGAAAAATATATTTCTTAATAACCTTACATATATACACACCCTCACCACTCACCACTCACCCTCACCATTCACCCTCACCACTCTCCCTCACCACTCTCCCTCACCACTCATCCTCACCAATCACACCCTCACCAATCACCATTCACCACTCACCCTCAACACTCACCCTCAGCACTCACCACTCACCCTCACCATTCACCCTCCCCACTCTCCCTCACCACTCATCCTCACCAATGACACCCTCACCACTCTCCCTCACCACTCTCCCTCACCACTCATCCTCAGCAATCACACCCTCACAAATCACCACTCACCCTCAACACTCACCACTCACCCTCACCATTGACCCTCACCACTCTCCCTCACCACTCTCCCTCACCACTCATCCTCACGAATCACACCCTCACCAATCACCACTCACCACTCACCCTCAACACTCACCCTCACCACTCACCACTCACCCTCACCATTCACCCTCACCACTGTCCCTCACCACTCTCCCTCACCACTCATCCTCACCAATCACACCCTCACCAATCACCACTCACCACTCACCCTCAACACTCACCCTCACCACTCACCCTCAACACTCACCCTCACCACTCACCCTCACCATTCACCCTCACCACTCACTAATCACCACTCACAATCGCCACTCACAACCGCCCTCACCATTATATTTTTGCCCCAGTCAACGCCGGATATTTCCCATTCGTAGCAGTTTATATCAACTCTAACAGGACCCTGCGGGGTGGGCTGGTAGGAATAATACTTAGTACCGGTACAGGGATATCGACCGGGTATAGAGGAGTTAAAGAAAAAAATACTGTATTCTAGTGTAACGTTAATTAAAAGTGTTTGTTTTGACAAGAAACGCTGTGAGATTTAAAGACCCCCCAACACCACCCTCAACACCACCCCTCCCACCAGCCCTCACCACCCCCCACCACCCAACCCCACCACCACCACCCCACCACCCCCCACCACCACCTTCTTGTCTCTGTGTTAAAAAAACGTGCTGCGTTTCAGTAAAGTAATTTTTTTTTAAAACGTGCTGCGTTTCAGTAAAGTAATTTTGAAGCGAAGTTTAAAGTTTTGCCGTGATGCGCCGGAAGCGACGGCCATCTTGTTTAATTCACAGATCGCAGGGGGAGCGGGCGGCCATCTTGTCGGACAGGGTCATGCCAAGTGTTTGCAGTAGGGGGCGATGTTGATACACGGACGGACGGACGATATAATCTATTGGTGGTCTGGTCCACTTCGTTCCTACCAGTATAAACAACTTATATTAAACAGGAAGCGCGATCCTAAAGTAATTTACAACCTTCGATTAGTCCTTTGTGCGATTCAAAGAATCGATTCCTGGCATGTTGGGGGTTTACATTTTGAATGATAGAGTTTCATTTTCATTGTTATTTTATTTTGTAATTTTTTCAGGAGTTTTTAATTACATTTTTGCCCCGGTCAACGCCGGATATTTCCCGTTCATAGCAGTTTATATCGACTTTAAGCAACTTATAGTAAACGGGAATCGTCCAAATCTAAAGGAATCTACAACTTTAGATTCCTTTGCGCGATTCAGAGAATCGATTCTTGGCGCGTCGGGTTTAAAAGTAATTACACAGTTGACCGACCCTATAATAGTAATTGCACACATTGTGGTGGGGGGGGGAGTGAAGAGGACGTGAAAATTTGATGAATTTACCTCAGAGTCGCGTGTTAATGCGTGCGCATATTTTTAACGGGAATTAAAAATGGCGTCCACCCGGCAGCGAATGCGTCGCTACCCGTTGCCAGGGGCAACCGCCGTCCAATGAAACTGTGTATGGTCCGGCGACACACAGACACACACACAGACAGACAGATTTGCGATTATATATATAGATACGTGGACTGTATGATTATAAATGTAAACCCCACAATACTCCAGGAGATGGCGTTCACTTATTACACATTGAAGCTACTTTAGGTTTCATCATGATATAAATACAGTATATACACAGCAATTTTTTTACTACAGTAAATGGATTAGCACATTTCAAAAGAAGCAGTTGATTCTGAAAATGATGTGGTTAAACACGTACATATACAATTACATTATTTAATTACTTAATAGTGAATGTATATTGAAAACAATTGAGACATTCAAACATAAGGGAAGGTATAATACACATCTTGAAGATATTTTAAGTCAACTAGACAGAACCACATATCCAATAGTTAGATGTTAATAACGTCGGGCAAATGGCACAGTGGCCTTATTTCCAGAATAAAAAAAAATCAAAGAAATAGGACCCAAATTAATTTAATTAGATGTGACATTTATTCCCGTTCCCAAAATGTAACTGCGCTAACATCTTGCACCCACCATGTACTCTGTTAATCTCTCTGACTATAACTCTTTACCGTTGCCTTTTGATTGTTATTTCAGCAGATGCTGTGGATAATAGTGAAACGATAAAACGTATGATCCAGTGGTTAAAATTTGTGTAATAATGTTACACAATTCAGTGTCAGTCTATCATCACTACATTTGTATACTAGGAATATATTGAGAACTACAATTGAATTTGCTTGCGTTACATGGTATTTGAAAACAAAATCCATTTTAAACCATAAAGTATATAAATGTATGCTACATGTTTTAACACAGTACACACATGTGCACTGCTAAATGTTAGGTTTTTGTTCATCATTGCTGTTATTTTGTTCTCGTTGTTGCACGTTTGGCAACGTACGAAAGAAGTTCAACATATATGCAAAAAATATATGCTAAGTCCTGTTTGTGTAAAAAAAGTGCATCTTTCACTTTCCACAGGCAAGCATGATTTTATTCTTTAAAATATAATCATGTAAAGCCTTTTGTCAATCCACTGCTGGATGAGACCTCCCAACACTGTCTGTAGCAGGGGTTGTCTGACCATTTATCACCATACTGGTCAGTGCAGACTGCTGAAAGGAGTGGTTATCACTCAACGCTGATGTTATCCATGGCTAGAATTTGGACTGAGGTGATTTGGGTTCATAGCACAGCGAGATAATGACTGCATCACCCAGAATAAAGAATGCAACATTACGAATACTGTATAGCACTATCGTTGATAAATTAAATTCTGCAATTCAAAATTTTGCATTGAACTATAACTCAAACTACTTTGTTGCATTTTCTAAACGGAATCCGTAAGCAGCAGGCTATTGCGTACTTGGCATGACTGCAGCAACAGTGCAGCTACGCAATCGATGGAATGTGATGAAATCTTAATTCTGATAAGGCTTCATCAGCATATAAGAACTTGCGACATCCATTTTGGGTTAAGTTGTCTGAGCAGGGGAAAACAGACAGAGGCCTCAAGTAAGTAAACTTTGTTAATGTATTACACGTGACAATTTTTTATCATTGTTTGTTATGTTTTACTACGTGATTTAGTGATTTGTCTTGTCAGAGTATAAAATATAGAAGAGCAATACCGAATATATTATGAAAACACTTGGGTTTTTCTCATTGAAAGCTTAGTTGAATGTTTTACATCGATGTGTGAAATTCCTATCTTCGTTTTTGCTCGCTTGTAAACAATATTGTAATTTGGATTTTGCAAGTATTTATAAAATAATGTTTTTGTTAACGCTTAAAAGCGCATTTTTGTGTTTTATTCTGAATTAAATATTTTCAGAAAGCCTTTCATATGTAACGCCAGAAATGTTGCTGTTTAAACATTTGTTCCATAAGCATTATGAAAATACTGCCAGCAACGATATTTTCACATGTATTGCATTGAAAGTGGCTTGATTTTTTACTGCTTTTGGGAAATAGTTTGCAATGTATTTCACAGTCATAGCTAAAATATGTGAACTTGGTTCCATCATTTGTCAAACCGCTGCTGGATGAAAGCCTCGTCCACATGCTGTCAGTCATGGAGGATGTCTGATCATAGTTCAACACGCTGATCAGTGCTGTGTGTAGGTGAAAGGGGCAGCGAGGACAGGTTGACATATCAATGACAACTGGTGTCAGGTGGTATCGAATTGAACTCAGGTAGTCAGGTTCACAGCACAAATGTGCGAGCAAATGTGCGAACCACTGCGCCATCACTCCCCCCTGAAAATATTTGTGTGAGTGCTTAATATTAGCAATCATGTATTCACACCTTTATAGATTCCCCTCATTAATCAACAGCTTGAATACAACGTGTGTTGCGCTAAGTGTAGTGAAACCAGTGATTCTTGTTTTAATGCGTTAAACATATCGGCTGATGGGTATTTTACAGACTGACCTTAAGTTTAATGCATAGTATTGTGCCCATTCGCAGTAAGACTCAACCGCTGCATCCAACTGAAACGTATGAGCCAACACCACGCTGCCGTCCACCATGGAGGTCACGCTTTCAATGTTGTCCAACGTGACACCTACCGGGAATCCTACTAGCAGCCACAACACTACAAAATTCCCTTTTCAGGTTTCTCAACATGCAGGTGAACAGTGCTGTAGTGCCAGGATTAAGATGTATGTATGTATGCTGAACTTCTTTCGCACCGCATTTCGTAATGCAAATAGATATTTTTTGGTGTAAGCGGAGGTGATGGAAATGCATCCAGTGAATGTAAATTTAACTTCTAGTTGTATGTGTTTTGTTCATCAAGTATATAACTAAATAATCCATTGTGAATTGCAAGCTAACAGCAGATACATTAATACAATTAAAGGCTATTTATTCCTCAAAGTAATTGGACAAGGATTTTTTGTAATGATGAAATCATTAATCTGTAGTGTTGCTTGCAAGATTTAACAAAAATTAGTTGAATATGAATGTCTAACACCACTCACGACCTTAAAGCGTTTTTGCATTTGATCACATAAGCATCCTTCATTTCTGTTTTTCAGCAACAGAAGCGGATCACATGAACAACGTTATTCTTGCGTGTAAGGAAAACATGATATTTTCGACAAAATGTACACTCACAAGTTACTCATCTGCCGATTTTATTTATGAAATTCTACAATTGTATTTTGAGTGTGCACTTTATTTACAATCCATTGACACATTCACCACGTTAAATTGTAGTGTTGTTCTTATAGTTTTTGTATAAAGTTCATTCTGCAGTAAAATCTGACATTGGAATTCTCATCAATAGCAGGGGTCTGGCACTGTACTGTATTTTGAAATCTGATAATGTGCATGCCGAGTGGAAAATAATGCAATGAGTTGGTTTTTTTTGGTGTCTTTTATTTTTCCATTGCAGGCTTTGTCGCATTTATTCTGGTCCTTATTCTGCTCGTGGTCATCATCGTCACACCATTAGTGCGCCACAAGGGTAGCTACAAACCCCAGGATGAGGACACCGTGGAAGAACCAGAAACGTTCACGATGCAGGAGCCCGACAATGAATTCAGTGAGCTCTAACACACAAATAAGGGAGAGGAAACCTTTTAAGTCAGCGATGAAGAAAAATATTCTGCTACCTATGCTGGAGGGTTACACTACACTCAGACTGTGTTGACCTCCAGTACCATTGTTATTTTGAAAAGTGTAAACCTTGCAAAGTTTGTATAGTCAAATTCACACTAGATAGATTAAGATGACACTTAGCATTGTTTAACTTTATTTTTGTTTCTTCAAGTTTTCAGTTATGGCTCACCTATCTTGTCAAATATTTTTGGCACCAAGTAAATTTGGGGATTTTTAGCAGATGATAAATATGAATTGATGGAGGACTCGCTTGTGACAAGTTTGTCACCAGAAAGTACACTGTGGACATGCTGCATCTAACCGCTGCATCCTGGTGAAACAGTCTGCATAATGAACTCATAGACTAGTTAATATCAAATTATAGCTACTGTGACAACTGGGGGACACATTTGCAAGCATTTACCTAATGACCCATGTAATTGAGGTTTAATTATAATAAACAATGAGCTAGCACACATCCGCTACTCATGGGGTAACAGATTTAATCCCAAAAAGTAAAGTCAATGTAGCTTCTAACTAAAATGATGAATAATTAGATTTTGTTTAAAGCACGAAGGGAAATTCTACATTTCTATACCAGGGGTATCTTCCCATATAACAACCACTGTTGATGTGCCGTGAAGTAGTTCTTATTTGATCAACTCTGGAAGGATAAAGGGTTGAGGCAGTCCCTGACTGGAATATGAACTCATAACCTTCAAGGCTGTGAGCTCTCACTACTGGGCCATTCGAGCAGACAGGATACGAATCAGCTGGTGCCTAATTGTAGACATATGCAATAGGTTACATTTTACTATAGAGCCATACAATTTACTGAAAACCATCATAGGGGCTGCCTGAGGAACACAAAGGCTAATCAAATTATACCATTTGACTAATATTCTTGGGTCTTTCGGTAAAGTTACATAGAAACAGTGAGGGAAAAAAGTATTTGATCCCCTGCTGATTTTGTACGTTTGCTCACTGACAAAGAAATGATCAGTCTATAAATTTAATGGTAGGTTTATTTGAACAGTGAGAGACAGAATAACAACAAAATCCAGAAAAACGCATGTCAAAAATGTTATAAATTGATTGGCATTTAAATGAGGGAAATAAGTACTTGACCCCCTCTCAATCAAAAAGATTTCTGGCTCCCAGGTGTCTTTTATACAGGTAACGAGCTGAGATTAGGAGCACACTCTTAAAGGGAGTGCTCCTAATCTCAGCTTGTTACCTGTATAAAAGACACCTGTTCACAGAAGCAATCAATCAATCAGATTCCAAACTCTCCACCATGGCCAGGACCAAAGAGCTCTCCAAGGATCTCAGGGACAAGATTGTAGACCTACACAAGGCTGGAATGGGCTACAAGACCATCGCCAATCAGCTTGGTGAGAAGGTGACAACAGTTGGTGTGATTATTCGCAATTGGAAGAAACACAAAAGAACTGTCAATCTCCCTTGGCCTGGGGCTCCATGCAAGATCTCACCTCGTGGAGTTGCAATGGTCATGAGAATGGTGAGGAATCAGCCCAGAACTACACGGGGGGATCTTGTCAGTGATCTTAAGGCAGCTGGGACCATAGTCACCAAGAAAACAGTTGGTAACACCCTACGCCGTGAAGGACTGAAATCCTGCAGCGCCCGCGAGGTCCCCCTGCTCAAGAAAGCACATATACATGCCCGTCTGAAGTTGCCAATGAACATCTGAATGATTCAGAGGACAACTGGGTGAAAGTCTTGTGGTCAGATGAGACCAAAATGGAGCTCTTTGGCATCAACTAAACTCGTCGTGTTTGGAGGAGGAGGAGGAATGCTGCCTATGACCTCAAGAACACCATCCCCACCGTGGAACATGGAGGTGGAAACATTATGCTTTGCGGTGTTTTTCTGTTAAGGGGACAGGACAACTTCATCGCATCAAAGGGACGATGGACGGGGCCATGTACCGTTAAATCTTGGGTGAGAACCTCCTTACCTCAGCCAGGGCATTGAAAATGGGTCGTGGATGGGTATTCCAACATGACAATGACCCAAAACACACAGCCAAGGCAACAAAGTAGTGGCTCAAGAAGAAGCACATGAAGGTCCTGGAGTGGCCTAGCCAGTCACCAGACCTTAATCCCATATAAAATATGTGGAGGAGGCTGAAGGTTCGAGTTGCCAAACGTCAGCCTCGAAACCTTAATGACTTGGAGAAGATATGCAAAGAGGAGTGGGACAAAATCCCTCCTGAGATGTGTGCAAACCTGGTGGCCAACTACAAGAAACGTCTGACCTCTGTGATTGCCAAAAAGGGTTTTGCCACCAAGTACTAAGTCATGTTTTGCAGAGGGGTCAAATACTTATTTCCCTCATTAAAATGCAAATCAATTTATAACATTTTTGACATGCGTTTTTCTGGATTTTGTTGTTGCTATTCTGTCTCTCACTGTTCAAATAAACCTACCATTAAAATTATAGACTGATCATTTCTTTGTCAGTGGGCAAACGTACAAAATCAGCAGGGGATCAAATACTTTTTTCCCTCACTGTATAGGCCTTTTTCCAAAATTGATATTAAGTATAATTCTACCAATATTTATATTTTTTCATAATAATCCATCGGGGTGTAGCATGGGGTACAAAAAAGGGTGTAACAAAACACCCTCACCCGCTGCCCTCACAAACCATACAAGAAGGCAGCTAGAGATAAGCCATAACATGTAATAAAACCCCAACCGTGAAGGAAGGAGCCAGGCCTTGATGAAACAACTTATCACTCCAATAAAATTAGAACAAACACACACATACCCAAAACAGCGGGGACCACAAATCTCCCCGGACGAGGGCAACTGTTTTTTATTGTTTTCTCTTTCGTTTCTTTTAATACAATGGTAAAAGTTCGGAACTTAGCGACAAGGATAAGTCGACATCATAGTCTGCCAACACACTCACCCAGATTAAAAACCAGACTGCAGTCCACATTGGTGGCCTTGCATTATTACTTACCTTATTTTACTCTCATTCACCTCACATTGTTTCTTATTGTATCTTGCTATCTACGTGACTCTACCAAAAGAACCAAGGAATATGAATTCCAGCAGTCAAGAAAGCTTAAGTGAAAACTTAGTTATATCTCCAACCTCAGGATATCAAAATATAACTCGAGTATAAACAGCACAGATCCCTGGATACAGACGGGGAACAAAGGTTAATAAAACCCTAGTAATATACGTGGTAATAACGATGGTAAATCACACATCTTGGGAAACATAAACCAAATTATAATTATGAAGTATTAAACCGAGGGTCATCCAGAAGAGATACAAGGCGAAATAGGTCAATCACACATGACCAAGATAAAATGTATTCCATAGAGAGAGCCTCCCAACCGCTTTTTTCTTCCACAAGAGATAGACAAAAATGTAACACCCAGCCACGAGGGAAGAGGGGGGGGGAGAATACAACCGGGCAAAAGGAACACCTTCCCTGCTTCCAGATTAATTATTACAGAAGTTGAAAAACTAGGAAAACACCTAAGGGCAATTTGGAGCATCTGTTTTCCACTGATGAAAAGGTGGCTTGAGGAGGGAGACAGGAACCAGGCTTTTAGGGTGAGACTTAACAGATTGCTTAATAAATCAGAACATACACATACACACACATACACCGGACGAACAACTGCCCCCACAGCAAAAAGCGAAATCAAAGGGATTCCGGTCCTTTGTGAGAAGGCGAGCCAGGGTAGAGAATTTCCCATATAAACAGAGACACGACACACACATTCAGTACTGCGAGCGGCAGGCTCCGGGAATCTGCCCCCGTGACAGGCACATCAGGAGGGAGCTGCATCAGCAGAAGCCATGAGTCTACGAAGTCAACGCAAAGAGTTGAGTCTTGCTGCGGCAAAGCTCCGGGGCTGGGCCCTGCAATCGACCAAGGATGGCGAGGCTTGCCGAGTAGCGATGTGTCACCGAGTACGAGTTCGGCGCTGACAGACGAAGTATCGCTCAAAGTTTATTCTACATTGAGTGCCAACTCCCACCCAGCAGTGGCACGATCTAGGGGAGAGCAAGAGAGAAAGAGAAAGGGTGACGAGCAACGACAAAAAATCAACCTGGAGAAAGGGCGGAAAGCGCCAAGCATCGACCAAGCGAGCATTGCAGAGGACCAGCCGCAGCGGACGAGCTGCGAGCACAATCGTGCACTGCCATAGAGCACGGAGCAGGAGAGAGCGCACAACCAGCACAACCAGCTCCACCGAGCAAGGGTGTCTGCCACCAGCGAACGAGCTGCGAGCGAATCGTGCACCGCCAGAGAGCACCGAGCAAAAGTGCCAGCCCCAGCGACCTGCGGACGAGTGGCGAGCGTGATAGAGCACCTTCAAAGACAAGCGTCGTGCCGACTCGGCTCATCTAGCAGTGGACAAGCAGCTGCAGCTGACGCGGAGAGCGAGAGCGACGTGTGTATGACACGCCCACACACACACCACTCATCGCACAGGGAACACATTTTTGGTACAAAACAGGACCCTGCGGGGTGGGCTGGTAGGAACGAATAACCAAAGAATATAAACATAATGTATTATTACACTTGTTTAGCCAGGAAAGCCCCACTGAGTGAAAAGGTTTTTGTAGGGTCCTGCCAAGTGTTTGCAGTAGGGGGCGATGTTGCTACACCTAATCGGACCATACGAAGGGAGAGATTGAGGCCTAGTTCTAGGCTTTAGGCCTAGCTGTAGGCTTTAGGGCGCTGTGAGTTATTTTTTAATTAAAATGTTTTAATTATTTATGTAAAAGCTTTAAATTTAAATGTTTCTATTTAAAAACATGAGGGAATGTTACATTGTTAAACATTAACTCCCTTTCACACATGCGGGAGTACGATACGAAGGGAGAGTTTCAGGCCTAGTTCTAGGCTTTAGGCCTAGCTGTAGGCTTTAGGGCGCCGTGAGTTAATTTTTAATTGAAATGTTTTAATTATTAATGTTACAGCTTTAAATGTAAATGTTTCTATTGAAAAACATGAGGGAATGTAACATTGTTAAACATTAACTCCCTTTCACACACGCGGGGGTAGGATATGAAGGGAGAGTTTCAGGCCTAGTTCTAGGCTTTAGGCCTAGCTGTAGGCTTTAGGGCGCTGTGAGTAAAATTTGAATTTCAAAGTTTTAATTAAAAGCTATCTCAGGGAATTATAAGGGAATGTTACACTTGTTTAGCCAGGAAAGCCTCATTAATTTAAATGTTTTAATTAAAAGCTATCTCAGGGAATTATAATGGAATGTTACACTTGTTTAGCCAGGAAAGCCTCACTGAGTCTAAAGGTTTTTGTAGGGTCATGCCAAGTGTTTGCAGTAGGGGGCGACAAGTGTTTGCAGTAGGGGGCGATGTTGCTACACGGTCGGACGGACGGTCGGACGGACGGAATAATCTATTGGTGGCTGGTCCACTTTGTTCCTACCAGTAAAACGCCCAACCTCGACGTCTGCTTAACGCAAAGAGTTGAGCAAGGAGACAATCCACCCACACACACATAACGCACATATCGGGACTAATAAGAGTACTCCAAAGTTATCTCTGTGTTTCAAAAAGGGTGGCCATCCTAAGGTGATGCGTCAACTATTAGCTGATCATGAAACATTACTGCTCATTGAGTTACGTGGATATGGTCGTTTAGAAGTATTTAGTCATTCTTTTTGTTAATTGCATAACTGTACCAATGAATTAATTGATTAAACTAAACAATTAGAAACCTACGTTACTTATATACACACTCTTTTGATCACATAATCTTGCCCGCAAATTTATTGAAGCCTTAGCCAATTGATAACCATTTGCTAGACAGACAGGCACACTGCCGCTCACCATTGTTCCAGGACATTTCGTTAATTGCATAATCTTACCAATTAATTCATTGAGGTCTTCTTTTTCTTTCGGGACATGTTTCTTTATTGCGTTTTGCATGAATATTGTCACATTCATTTTTAAGGACTTTCCCCATCGCCGTGTATGCTCGCTTTACTCTGAGGAACTAACCGATTGTTCTGTTACCCAGTTTAACAAACGTGATCATTGAGGGTTAAAATGTGCGGAGCAATGAGGAGGACATCTCCAGGAGTACTGTGTTGACATTCCAAGCATAAGAGTTCGCATATTAGAGTGTTATGTTTCAGAAGTGTCTGAGTGGTGCTTTCCTAAGTTCATGCATAATAATCTTGATTATGAGAACTGTATCCCGCGAAGAGATCTGAATTTGGAGACCTGACATAAAAACACTAAGACATTATCAGTCAAAGTTAAAGCGAGAATCATTGTATTATCCCGATTGATAATACCACCCTAGACAACGAAGCCGAGCTTAATCAGCATACTTACATCACACGTGCATAACTTCATACCATTCATTGTATTATCCCGATTGATAATACAACCCTAGACGAGGCAGAGCCTAATTATCATAATTGCATACATTAGCACAATTACATACACTGGCATAACTTAATATAATAATCAAAAATTTGCATAATTTCTGATAATTACACATCTTTTAAATTTGCATTATTTTTTTTTTTCAAGACCCGATATATACAACAGTAAACATCTGAAATTCAAACTACGGCATGCACACACACACACTACGCATCAGGTTAACAAGTGCAAAAACTGGTAATTCAATATTTGGAAACGTCAATATGTATGCTGCTGTGCAACCCATCACACTTTTGTGGACAACAGTGTGACTACACAACATGAGATGTTGTCATGCCGCCGCCACGAAGCCGTTCAGCAGGCGCCCCATCTAAGACCTCGCCATCACCAAGCGACGGAGCCGACCCCGCGTCCCCCTCACCTCACCTCACACGAACACACCCGTACGCATTCCCCCCCCCCCCCCCCCATAGAGCTCCGTGGGGAGGTCACCTGGCCGACCGGTTTTTATCCGAGAAGCCCTTATCGGGATTAAACTTTCACGGTTTCCGGCGACCAGGGAATTGGACGACCTCCCCCGACGCTACTTTGCACCGCGGCGCTGCGACCGGCCTTAAGGTTGCAAGGTCGCAGCGAGGGGCCACTCGGCCACCGCGGGGGAAACGCATCTCACACACCCCGCACACGCAAGTATCGACGGGGCAGGCAGAGGGAATAAGCATTGTGATGGAGGAGCATCATTAGAAAACACGCAGGCACCATTGTTAGGGGAGTTAAAGGATAAGGCTGTTAGTATGAGTAATCGGGAGAGCGGGGTCACGCGGGGAGCCGTGCACAAATTCCCACGGCGCACCTTTGTGACGGACGCCGCCGCATAAACTGCGATAATGGGGGGGGGGGGCCTGCGTGAGAAAGGGATTGAATGGAATTTGCGCCGCGCAGGTTGAGCATTAATTAGCATATCAAAAGCGGATTGATTGGAATTTGCGCCGCGCAGGTTGAGCATTAAGTAGCATATCAAAAGCGCCCGGAACGGCGGTGCGCATGCGAGAGGGTCGCGAGCCTATTGTCCAGAGTCGCATTCCCTTTGAGGTAGGGAGGATAAATGGGGAGCGCAAAGGGGAAATCGCTCTCTTGCTCCGAGAAGCCAACGTCCAGGACTGCCCCAGCTCTGCCCTCCGGATGTCCGTGCGACGTGTCGAGGCGAGCAGCGAGGAAAACCCACGGAACGTCGAGTGCCTCAAACCGTGAGTAAGGAGGTAAAAGTGTTTCGTGAACGATAAATAGGGAATAGGTTCCGGGTTAGTAGAGTAGGCAGCCTCGTCGATTCATACTGACTCAACAACCAGTCCCACGTAGCAGACAATAAATCATTAATAGCTGATCGTGGCCTCGTGTGATCTCGTGTTATAAGTGTGAACGCGTGTGGTACTGTGTATGCGTAAGCTCGCGGCGTGCGTAATCAGCGTACCCCAGGTGCGCGATCATAACGTGAGCGGCGAGCGCGGCGCAGAGCGGCGCAAGAGTGGGTATCGCGTGTGGAGCTGTATGTGTGTGTGCGCGCACGTTCACGACGTGTATAATACAGGTGCGCGATCCTAGCGTGAGTGGTCAGGGTTGAGTGAGTGCCACGCAGAGCTGTGTGTGGGTGTGCGCGTACGTAATTAACCATGCCTACTACGCGGACCCGCGGGGGAGGGGAATCCTGGAGCGACGGCTCTCACCCCATGGGTGAAGAACGCAGCAGCGGTTCGCCTAGCAGCGAGGGGGCGAGTAATGAGGTTAACCCGGCCGTTAGGGGTACCGAGGGAGGGATCTCGGGGGCTAGCGACCCTCACAATGTTAAATCTCTGAAGTGAAACTGCCTAATATTTGAATTGAGTTGTCTATACCTTGCCCAATACCTGCAAGTAAAACATTCAAAGTTCCCGACATGTCTGATAAAAGTGGCTCATTCCATGGATATGATGCAATTGTGTTTTAACAAGAGGTGTTGAACATGTTATACACCCTCAGGAAGGAGGGGCCAATCAATATATGGATGAGACTCTAAAAATATCCATATAGGTCCTCCTTTAATGCTTGCGAGATATTTTCATCTCATCCCATGTGGATATATGCCTGTTTCCAATTTAAACGTGTTAATTTCACCTTGCAAAGGCATTAATAATATCTTGAGATGATTAAATGTTTCGATAATGAAAATCCAAATGATATATGTAATCTAAATAGGACACCTACCATATTAAACATGTGATAAAACAATTGGCAAACAAATTTTGAGAAATTAGCATGATAAATTCTGAATACATTTACACATACATTCTACATGCAAATTGCCTTAACTTTACTGGTGACCCAACGGGATGTGGTCACTGGTAGTGATGGCCACACCAGCAGGACACTGAACTCTGCTTCGACTACCCACTTACAAGCACCAGAGCCTCCGCAGTGATGAACTCCAATGTGTCACAATCAGCACAAGTTAATCCAGTTCACACACATGTGAATATTGCTTCAGTGAGTGCAATTGCACGCGGTTCTCGAAGCATCTTCGAAACAAATTATGTTGATGCAAACATGCTTTTCAGATGATGCATGGTAAATCCTGTCATTTTAATTATTCATGAGCACCCATTAAACGACTGCGTATGCATTTTTCATTTAAACATGTCTGTTTAAATGTAATCGTGTATACTCAACAAAAGTGCAACAACCACACCTCTTGTGCCGTCCAACATTTAATTATGAAAATGGATGACTAAAAGTCAGGAGCAGATAGCAGATTTAAGTACATAACTTATCTTAAAGCAATTGAACAATTCTACTTAATAAAAAGCAAATATTTAAGGCTATACCAACGAAGATCCTGAGTCATGGGTCCAGTTATTTTAGTGATCGCAATGTTTTTGGAAAGTATTGTTTTATTGTTCGATTAGTTGCAATTAAAACCCTGAATCTGCAGTTGCTGATATTAACGATAAGAAACCATGTAAAAAAAAATATAACCAGACCCAAGACTTCGTTAAAATGGCAATTTTTCTCACCCATATTTTCGACAAAATCTGTATTCACCATGAATATCTGATCTGTGTTCACCATGAATAGCTGCTGCTTGTGCAGTAATATTACAGGAAGAGGTGAGGTGAATGGTGAAAATAAACCTAATTTTTGCATAACACAAATCTTACTTCATATATTGAATGCAATGGATGTAAAAATAGATTGGCATAAATCAGATTAGGTTGGTGTGTGATTAAAAATAAATCGTGATCAAACACACAAAACAAGTTATTCTACAACCTTTCGTAGCTAAAATATTATTTTGATTGTATGAACCTTGTTATGACCTATTTGAGATTAAAATATATACTTTATTTGCAAATTAAATGGATCCTCGAACGTAACACTTTTATGTTCCACATTACAAACTATCATTTTGTGGATACAGATCATCTACAACTTCCAATGGTGATGATGGCATCTTATAGAGGAAAATCTGTTTCCTGGTATTGGTACAACAGGAGCAAAATGTCTGATTTTTAATTGAGGCCTTCAAGTGATACACTTATATGAAGCACGTGAAAATGTTTTCATGTTCTGGTGGATCTGTGATTATCTGTGAAATGCAAAAACAAGGTGTGCAATGTCTGATGAACAAATATTGTTAATTTATTACTAGATAACATTATAATAACAAAATGCATTTGGGGACATTTCAGAAATTACAGTAAACATTTGCTCAAAATCTCATGAGAAAAGCACAATAGCACTTCATTTTAATACACAGTTAATATCCTTAGCAAAGGGAAAATAATTCCACGGAGAGGGAGGTGCAGAGTGCAGAGTGTCAAGAGAGAAGGGAAACTGCATGTGGTTGAGGGGGTGACACGAAAGCCATCATAGGGACAATACAGTTGGTGGAAGGGGAGAAGTTGAATGAGAGTCAGTACAGTACTCTGGTTCTTTCGGTAAAGTCACGTAGGTAAAAATAAAATAAAAAATAACTAAATCACGACGTTTCGAAGGCAACACAAGCTTTCGTCATCAGGTGGGACAACCACAGCAATTTTTTTTTACTGTAGTGGGCAGAGAGAGCTGTATGTGACAAGTGATTATTTCGGGTAAGAGCCAGGGAGGAGGGATGCAGGGGGGGCGGGGGGTGCCGTATCGAGTCGGGGGTGGGGGTTCAGCTGTTATTTACTGTAGCCCCGAGGCAATTAGGATATTATCATATTAATAACATCCTCTCTCTGCCCACTACAGTAAAAAAATTGCTGTGGTTGTCCCACCTGATGACGGAAGCTTGTGTTGCCTCCGAAACGTCGTGATTTAGTTATTTTTATTTTATATTTTATTTTTACCTATGTGACTTTATCGAAAGAACCAAAGAGTATGGATCCTAGCAGTCACGAAAACTTCAAATCTAGAATGAGAGTCAGTGTTCGTCAAATGAGGTACTCCTTCCTACTCTCATCGATACTCTCCGGGAAATTGGGGTCTTCACTCTGCAGCGTTGCAGAGGCAGCCTCCAGGCCTTTGGCTTCGTTTGTGCGATAGGTGCCTTTGTGGTGAAACAGGTACCGGACGATGCCCACGAGCATGCACAGGATCACCAGGATGGACATGGCAATGACTCCTTTGTAAAAAAAAACAAAGCAGAAGAAAAGTGAAAACAATTTGACGGCAGCTATCAGCACAAAAAAGACAGTGCACTACAAAATGGTATGCGTACCGCAGTCTAAGCTGCTGATATGTGAGATCCTCCTTGTTTTTGTGCCTATGTACGAGTGTCTGAAGCCTTACCACCAACAATGGCCGTGTTGCTGCTGATGGGGCTGCTCTGGGGTTTCCCATCTTCTCTTGACACAAATGAAGTTGTCACTGGATCATAAGGAAAAGTGAAAGAACATGCCAAATTTGGAATTAAAAATACCATCATACTTTGTGCTGAGAGTTAGAGATAATGCAAATAAAGGCTACAACAACACGCCATGAAGACGCAGAAGTAGACCAAATGTATCAAGAAATTAACCATTTTTTTACGAGGGCAAACCACATGACAAGAGACAGAAAAAGAAACACATGGGGGGATAGAGAGCAGATTCAAGGCATCATGTTGACTTAAGAAATGCAAGTGGGCTTTGACAGAACGCATTGTTTGAAGGATGACAACAGATACAAGACTGATGACAGAATGGAAACGTAAGGAACACAAACAAGATGCCGACCACCACGGATATGGAGTGATAAGTGAAAGATGACAACAATGTGAGGAATTCATCCAGTTGTGGATAGAACATGGCTGATGAGGATTGTAGTGGCAGTCTGCACTGAGCAAGCCATTGCAGAATATCAGGAACAAAGTCATTGCAAAGAAGTCCACAGAAGGAAAACTCATTACTTTTGTGAGCTATAATAGTTAGAAAGCAGTTTAAGCCAATACAGTTGTCCAGGCATGATGTATACCTATAAACTAAAATCTATTTTTATTTTACCATGTAAGACCCACTGAGCTACAGTGAGGGAAAAAAGTATTTGATCCCCTGCTGATTGTGTACATTTGCCCACTGACAAAGACATTATCAGTCTATAATTTTAATGGTAGGTTTATTTGAACAGTGAAAAACAGAATAACAACAAAAAAATCCAGAAAAACGCACGTCAAAAATGTTATAAATTGATTTGCATTTTAATGAGGGAAATAAGTATCTGACCCCCTCTCAATCGGAAATATTTCTGGCTCCTATGTGTCTTTTATACAGGTAACGAGCTGAGATTAGGAGCACACTCTTAAAGGGAGTGCTCCTAATCTCAGCTTGTTACCTGTATAAAAGACACCTGTTCACAAAAACAATCAATCAATCAGATTCCAAACTCTCCACCATGGCCAAGACCAAAGAGCTCTCCAAGGATGTCAGGGACAAGATTGTAGACCTACACAAGGCTGGAATGGGCTACAAGACCATCGCCAAGCAGCTTGGTGAGAAGGTGACACCAGTTGGTGCGATTATTCGCAAATGGAAGAAACACAAAAGAACTGTCAATCTCCCTCGGCCTGGGGCTCCATGCAAGATCCCACCTCGTGGAGTTGCAATGATCATGATAACGGTGAGAAATCAGCCCAGAACTACACGGGAGGATCTTGTCAATGATCTCAAGGCAACTGGGACCATAGTCACCAAGAAAACAGTGGGTAACACACTATGCCGTGAAGGACTGAAATTCTGCAGCGCCCGCAAGATCCCCCTGCTCAAGAAAGCACATATACATGCCCGTCTGAAGTTTGCCAATGAACATCTGAATGATTCAGAGGACAACTGGGTGAAAGTGTTGTGGTCAGATGAGACCAAAATGGAGCTTTTTGGCATCAACTCAACTCGCCGTGTTTGGAGGAGGAATGCTGCCTATGCAATGATCTGGCTATCATGAGAGATTCGTTCATGAGGCGATCCACATATACAAACACAGAGACAATTTTAACCGAGAAGATGGATTCTGGCTTAGCAATCATTGGAAGGACGTAATAAACCATTTCGATACACATTAGGGTGGGTAGAATAATACATAGTGTTATGTTGAAGTGTATAAGGTGGTTTATAGTAATACAGTATATAATTTAATGTTGGGTTTATCTATGGCAGTATATAGTACGATATATGCTCGTGTGATGTAAGAGAATAAAGTTTAGATGGAAGCATATTATATAATTTTTACGACGTAGAATTGTAATGTATTACTTGCTGTTAGTAACTCAGCTTATTGTAGAGTATAGTAAGTATACTGATGGTTCTATGCAGTTTATATTTTAGTTTTTTATGTAGTTTATAATTTAGTTTTCTACGTGGTTGTTTAGTAACTGCAGCTACATATCAATAACATTCCTTTCCTTTGTTAATGCTACTCCCTGAACCCCCCCTTGGTGCTGTTGATCCTGCATAATGCATGGGCATAATATGCCTTTGAAACCCCCCCCCGCCCACCTCCTACGCATTTTCCATGAATATGCTAAATTCCTCTTCATATGCACATTCCTTTTTGTTAAGGCGCTCTTCCACCTCCAACCCAGTTTATATATAAGCTCCTAGCTTGGTAGTGTCTCATTCTTCACCTGAAGACGGCTGCTTGCGTTGTAGCCGAAACGTCGTGAGAATTATTTCATTTTATTATGTTTTATTTTGATTATTTTATTACTTCCCTTCTACGTGACTTTACCGAAAGAACCAAGAAGACCATCCTCACCGTCAAACATGGAGGTGGAAACATTATGCTTTGGGGGTGTTTTTCTGCTAAGGGGACAGGACAACATCACCGCATAAAAGGGACGATGGACGGGGCCATGTACCGTCAAATCTTGGGTGAGAACCTCCTTCCCTCAGCCAGGGCATTGAAAATGGGTCGTGGATGGGTATTCCAGCATGACAATGACCCAAAACACACGGCCAAGGCAACAAAGGAGTGGCTCAAGAAAAAGCACATTAAGGTCCTGGAGTGGCCTAGCCAGTCTCCAGACCTTAATCCCATAGAAAATCTGTGGAGGGAGCTGAAGGTTCGAGTTGCCAAACGTCAGCCTCGAAACCTTAATGACTTGGAGAAGATCTGCAAAGAGGAGTGGGACAAAATCCCTCCTGAGATGTGTGCAAACCTGGTGTCCAACTACAAGAAACGTCTGACCTCTGTGATTGCCAACAAGGGTTTTGCCACCAAGTACTAAGTTATGTTTTGCAGAGGGGTCAAATACTTATTTCCCTCATTAAAATGCAAATCAATTTATAACATTTTTGACATGCGTTTTTCTTGATTTTGTTGTTGTTATTCTGTCTCTCACTGTTCAAATAAACCTACCATTAAAATTATAGACTGATCATTTCTTTGTCAGTGGGCAAACGTATAAAATCAGCAGGGGATTAAATACTTTTTTCCATCACTGTATATAGCTTTTTTTTAGAAGCGACCTGGTCAGAAATGATAGCTCTACGAAGTGGCTTATCACCTGGACATTTATTGCAGCCAAATACTCCAAAACGCATGTTTCTAAATGGGGAAGGAAAACCCGGAGGACCTGGAAAAAAATCCACGCGGCCACAGGAAGAATCTGCAAACTCCAAATAAACAAGCGTCAGGGTTGGGATTGAACCCACGACCTCCTGCATACCAGGCATGGTATTTAACGTCTCGCCAACAATTTGGTTAAATAATCTAGATAAAGACCTTAATCTGTATGTCTCAAAAACCTCTAGGGTACTTCCCGACAAGGTAAAAAGCTTAAATTTTGTACATAGGTAGCTTTTAGGACACAATAGGAAAAATCAGAAAATCCGAAGTTTTTCACTTTAAGGCCCCCAAATCTCGATTTTAATTGCTCCGTAAACATGTTTGTACATGTAATTCAAAAACCGTTCAAAATATAAGATTGCGTTTTTTTAAGTTTGATAGAGCATTAAGCAGCAAATATAATTAAAGCGAAAACCATTGGTTCTATCTTTTATTGTTTTTGAGATATTTTGGATTCAAGCCGGTTTGAACGAAAAAAAATTAACCCGTAAAAACAAAGTTTTTCACTATAAATCCTTTATATGCGTGGCGGCTAGAGTCCTCTCGTCCTCTGGCTTGAGATGGCTGCCACCTATGGGTCAGATGATTGTCTGCCAGCATTAAGCAATTGGTAATTTAATATTTATTTATTTTCCCCTAAACTGTGTAAAATTTTGGAAAAAAAATTTCAGGAAAATTCATTGTCACGCACAACGAGTCTGTGTGGAAAATGTCAGCTCGATTGGATCACGGGAAGTGGGTTAAAAAACGACCGAAAGATTTGCACGGTCGTAAGCAAGCAAGCACGCAAGCACGCAAGCAAGCGAACTTAATATAAAGGATTTAAAAATAGCATTTTATGATGTTCAAATCTGAATAATTCGAAAACTGGAAAAGACAGGAGCTTCCCCTCATTAGAGTATTACATTCAATATTTGTTATTCTATCTAATAAAAAAAATACGAAATCTTAAAATGTAGCACCTCACGATGGTCGTCAATTTGTAATATTTTTGCGGAACAATACAAATTATTGGAGTTGTTAGTAGTGTCTGATCGTAGATAAAAATTGTCAAAAATCATATAAGGTTAATTATATTTATTGAAAAGTTTTCCTGGCGAAGACAGGCTTCATGAACTAGTAGGTAAATATCCTAAGTAGTATGCTTTCATTGTGTTTTATGTGTGTTAAATAATTGATTATATTACACATTTAAAATGCTTATAATCAGGGTGGAATACATTGGCAAGCGCAGCAAGATATAATTTTGGTTATTACTCTTGTAAATTTAAAAGTGAAATAAAAATAAGGAGCATATCGGTTTTAAAGCCAATCACAACCAAGCTAAACATACCTCTGCCGAACGAGACACTGTATATGCCTATTAAACAACATAAACTGACATCAACACAGCAATTTTTATATTGATTACATCAAAATTGGCCTTAAATGTAAAGTTGTGATAATTGCTTTGCAGTAGTAATACTGAAAATCTACAAAGCTGGGATTGCACGATTTGTATAACATGATCTTTAAATAAGTATGTTTTGTGGTTGGGGGGGTGGTGACAGTCATCAAGCTGTCCATCAAAGTATCTTGCGAGCACAACCAAGGTTGGAGAGCTTAGAGGTGAGTGTGCTACACTAGCACATTACAAGGGTAAAGGCGCCTACCCGGCAGAGACCAGAGGTCCGTGCTAGTGGTGGGGGGCACGGTGGTCATGGGTAATGCCATGCAGGTGGACTCCACCAGCCGCCCTTGCACAAACACTGGGGAGGCGATGGGAGCAGGCGAGGAGGAGTGCTGCTCAATGTCCAGCGATCGCTGCCTCAGGGCAGCCTTGAGTGGAGCAGCAGAGTTAAACTGAACACGAGACAGGCAGCCCACAAAGCCCTGCACGTTGGCCTGCTGCACCTCGTGATCGTTCACATCAAGATCTGCAGTGACGAAACAAAAACAAGCATGAAGATGTGAAATCTGCCAATACCTAACTGGAATATGTTGCATATTAAGTGCTATGGAATTCCATCCCATCCCATCGTTCTTATAACCTTGCTTAATTTAAGAAACGAACTCACTTATATTTTATTACACCTGCATTGCTGGCTGCTTGACATTTTTGACATATGGGTCTGTGCTCAGGAACTGTGATTTGAATAATTATTGTAGGTGCTGGGATGGATTCTATCATGCCTCTCTCGTTTTAGGTGCGAGTTTGCATGTCCTGTGCATCCATCAGACAGCAAACATTATCCGCTGGAATTACGTCTTAATTTTGTAATTTTGCAGGCCAAAAAAATGCAGTTACTACAGCTGCAAAGTAAGACAAGGCCTGCACATATACCATGGCTTTTAGAACGGATGCCACCAGTTTGCAGTGAAGCATACGTTTCACATTTTATTTGGTATCACTTGAACAAACACAAAGCAAGCCACATGTACATTTGGGTACACACTGCTAAATAGAATATAAGAAACTTGATAATACAAAAAAGTACCTGAAAACCACGGTGACATAGCTGAAGCTAAAACCAAGTGAGATATAGCATCAATAACTGTTGTGTCCCTTAAGAACAAAACAAAATAACATCCATAAAGGTGGCTCCAATGGAGACAATAATTGAACATATGAACCTTATGGAGGGACCCCGGGTTCCCGAATAAACAGAAGTCAAAATCGTAATTAAAAAATAAAAATTTGGCGACTCCGTCCCACAACGCACATAAACGCCGCGCCCCACCTGGCGCGGATCATTATGTTGCCATGTCGTCCAAGCGCTGCAAGGACGAATGCGCAGAAGAGCTGAACAAGCAAATGCACTCCATGCTCGTGGATGGGCAGGATCATAAGTCTTATCCAAAGCTGCTCAAACTGCCTACACGACTTCCTATATTTGTCATAACGGTAAGCATAATACAGTGAAACTGCTCTGTTATCTTTATTATTATTGTGACCTACCAATGTCTGCAGCCAGGATCAATCGATGACAATCCTATTACCTGCAGATATTTAACTGATGAGATACGTTGCACCGTTAATTCCTCCTGTTTGATACTTCTCTTGTCCGTATGCATCTGTGCTGATAGGTTTTTTTTGCGGTTAAGCCAGTCCCCACATATCAATGCGGATAAGAACGGCGACCCACTACTCTGTAGAGTAACATTGGTATAAACGATTGTTATAATATGAACAGCGCATTGAAAACGCGTACTATTTACTGTTTACAAAGTGTGTTCACACATCCACACTGAGAAACACGATGATTGACAGAGGGGTGTCAATTATTTTTTCGATAGTTTTTTTAAATAGAGGTACTGCAGGTAATTAGTTTTCAGTTTTAAAGGCAGAAGAAGCGATGGATGGATCGATTAAAGAAAGACAGTCTTACTCCGTACTACAACAAACAAATATGGCTAAACGAATAAACTTTTCGAAATCACCAAAATAAAGCCATGAAAGCAATGAAACAGTGATCATAGGAACTGTGACAGAATTTTCACAATAAATGACATAAACAACATGTACTACCAAAACCCTGCAGCCATAGCTGGCAGCCATAGCTGGCTGTCAAGTCATGACCCAAAGTGGTTGATCACATCTTTCCAATGATTGCTGAGTCAATAACCTTCCTCTCACACCCCCCCCCCCTCCATAGCACACACAGCAGGAGAACTGCTGTCGTGGGAGCTCCTATGACAGCAGTCCTTGTATTGCGATCGAAACGTCGTGATCTATTATTTTTCTACCTACGTGACTTTACCGAAATAACCAGAGTATGAATTTCTGCAGTCACGAAAGCTTCAAATCAAGATTGATACTCTGATCAGATTTGCATTGTCTTTGAAACTGATTGGTCCACACCAGAGACAGCTTTCTTTGGAGCCTAGTCTCAAACGGTCTAACACACAGTGTTTACCGAAAGAAAACGCATACTGACGCTTATCTGAATGCAGTCACACCATCACCCTGCACAGAAATCTGCTCTTATCAAGACGCTCATTCATCGAGCTAAGAAAGTGTCAGATGGTGACAGTCTGAGAAGTGAAATTCAACATGTTAAAGAACTGCTGCAAATGAACGGTTACAATGATGCACAAATGAACAGGGCATAGAATGCCAAAACCAAATCAAATAACACGAGCATTGAAACTGCACAAGTAATTAAATAGATCAATATAGAGTACATTGCGGGAGTAACTGATAAAAACTAGCATTATGTTTGGTAAAACAAAACATCCGAGTCAGACATGGCACGGTACATAAAATACAGAAATTAATATTTGGTACAAAATATGTATTACCGAAGCTATCAACAGAAGCTGTGTACAGGATTAACTGCACACGTGGCAAATGTTATGTTGAGCAAACAGGACGAATGATCAGCACGAGACTAAAATAACATCAGAGCAGGGGCGGTTTCTTCATTAGGGCGATTGGGCGACGCACCACCAATGTCATTCAACCACAGAGTCACTGTGCCTCTGGATATAGTCCAATCAGCGTCATGCTACGTTCTGTGGAGTACCGCCTCTTTTTGGGCGATTTCCCTCCGGCTGAGAATCGCCCCGAGTGGTCCCATAGACTTACATTCAAAGATGTTTTTTTTCGAACGGGGGGCGCTGCAATGCATTCTCTATGGCTTCCGGGAGGGCTCGCACTAACGTGCTTACGTCATCATACATAAGCACGTTTCATCCAACAAAATTATTTGTCGCTACCTAGTGGAATCTTAAATAAAAGAAACATGAGTGGATTGTATTAATAGTGAGTATAGAAACAAACAAGATGTATTGTAAGAGTCACTTTATTTTTCATTAATATTAAAGAAGTGAAGTTGCCTTTACATGCTTAAGCTGTTAATTTATCCTTTGCATGGGTGGACCTTATCCTTATCAATCATCCAGACATTTGCCCCCCCTGAGAGATTTTGCAGGAGCCGCCACTGCATCGGAGAAATATGAAATACTCTCAAATACAACTGTCAGCAGTAGCAGAACACGCGTGCCAACAAGGACACTCAATTGATTTTGATGTTGAAAATCTGTGCATAACTACCTACTACTAGCCAAAACTAATTAGATAATCTATCGAAAATGAAAGAAATAAAAAATAATTTTAACCGTTCAGATAGCTACCGCCTTAGTGCAATGTGGAAGCGAATCATCAAATAATACATTATTTAAATGCATGCCTATGAAGGGCACCATACAACAATGGGGTTTACCAGTTGGTAAGGCTATTTTAATACACAATGGACAGGAAGGTCAAGATCAAAGGGTTCGCATAATGCACAGGCATAATGTACGTTGACTCATTAATCCCTCCCCACTTAGCGCAAGAGCACAGAAGTGTGGTAACCATATCTACGCCTCTATACAAGGAACGAAACAGTTGGACTTCTCAACAAATGTGGCTGTCGCTTGAAGAAGCTAGTTGTAATTATCTTCTTGGTTCTTTCGGTAAAGTCACGTAGAAGGGAAGTAATAAAATAATACAAATAAAACATAATAAAATTATTCTCACGACGTTTCGGCCACAACGCAAGCAGCCGTCCTCAGGTGAAAACCAGGTCCGTCGAGGCGACAGAGTCTGAATGAAACAGCACACGAGCTTGGAGCATATATATAAGCTGGGCGCCTTGACAAAGGAATTTGCAAATCAAGAGGAATTTAGCATATTTATGGAAAATGCAGGAATGTGATTAGTACTACATATGCATGTGCATTATGCAGGATTAACAGCATCAAAGGGAGCTGCAGTTGCTGCTGCAGTTGCTGCTGCTGCAGTTGCTGCTGCTGCTGCTGCAGTTTCTGCTGCTGCTGCTGCTGCTGCAGTTTTTGCTGCTGCTACAGTTGCTGCTGCTGCAGTTGCTGCTGCTGCAGTTGCTGCCTTATCCATTTTAATATAACACTATGTATTATTCTACCCACCCTAATGTGTATCACACTGCTATATATTTACTATACAATTACGACACCATACATTACTCTGCACACTGCACCATGCCAGTAAGTGGAACGCGGTCTGAAAGTCACCGTAAACGTGAACACAATCAGTTAAGATCCGAAATGGTTTATTACGTCCTTCCAATGATTGCTAAGCCAGAATCCATCTTCTCGGTTGAAATTGTCTCTGTGTTTGTATATGTGGATCGCCTCATGAACGAATCTCTCATGATAGCCAGATGGCTTGCAGAGAACCTCTGTCTTGGAGAAGTCAATGTCATGTGAGCCCACTGAATTGTAACAGTGATCTGCCACGGCTGAGGTGTTTGTCCTACCGTGTTTCAGGTCTGCTTTATGTTCACGGATGCGGTCCGAGACATGTCGTTTGGTTTCTCCAATGTAACTGCGACCACAGAGGTAACTTAGTTTGTAGACGCCAGGGTACTGTATGTCTGGAACCACATCTTTTACAGACGGGACCAGATCACGGATTTTATGTACTGTGTTGAATCGGACCTGGATCTTGTGTTTAATCAGGATTTTGGAGATCTTTTTTGTGACCCCAGCAATGTAGGGTAAGGTGATGGTCTTGAAAGGCTCCTCAACAGGATCCTTCTTGATGGTTGGAGTGATGGCCTTGCGGATTGTGTAGTCGGAGTAACCATTAGCCTTAAGAGCTTGGCGTACGTGTTTGAGTTCACTGCCAATGTGTTCCTGGTCGGAAATGCATTGGGCTCTATGGTATAGAGTCTTGATGAGGGAATTCTTCTGGGATGGATGGTGGTGGGAATCCGGTTTTAGGTAAGCATCCGTATGGGTGACTTTCCTGTAGACAGAGTGGCTCATTGAACCATCAGGTCTCCTTTTAATTAGGACATCCAAAAAGGGTAGCTTGCCATCTTTTTCGACTTCCATGGTGAATCTGATGGCTGGGTGTATGGAATTGATGTGGTCGAGAAATTGGTCTAGAGCAGGCCGGCCATGTGGCCAGATGACAAAAGTGTCATCTACGTACCTCTTCCATAAGGTCGGGCGTAGAGTGGCAGTCTTGATGGCGTCAGTCTCAATGAGTCACGGGTCCTGACCACTGGTCCGAGCTCGGCCCGGCCCTTAGAAGGATGTCGGGCTCGAGGTCCCAGGGTCCTAGCTAGGGAGCTACTCTGACCCGACCCAGCCAAGGTACAGGTCCTGACCACTGGTCCGCGCTCGGCCCCGGCCCTTACAAGGATGTCGGGTCCCGGGGTTCCAGGGTCCTAGCTAGGCTGGTCTTCCTTCTTCGTCTTCAGAACACTGCTCCGAGCTGTGCTTGAGGTGCCCACAAGACATCGGGACCACCCTGTACATTGTGCCCCACTCATGTTATCATGCACAATTGATGTATTCTCGTGTGTGTGAATGTGGACAACAACTTATTGGTTACACTTGCTCTTGTCAATTGAGTCTAATTGTAATGCCACCAGGGATTAGTTCTTGAATTCTGTTTAAATGATCTTGCATCTGGAGTGACATACGACGTCACTACTGTGTCGCGACTGTACGAGCGTAGGGACATATGACGTCATTACTGTGTTGGCTCGATATGGGTGACATACGACGTCACTACTGTGTCGGGACTGTACGAGCGTAGGGACATATGACGTCACTACTGTGTTGGCTCGATATGGCGGGTGTCATGGGGTCGTGTCAGGCCGTGACACTGCGTGAACCCGTCAGGACACGTGACCGGATAAAGGGGGGCGAGGGGTACCAGGGGGGGAGCTTGGGGGGTCACGTGGTTGGGGGCCCGGACCTTCCCGAAGGATCGAGAAGGGGGGCGTGGCCTGGGGCGGAGCCGGCCATGCCACAGGGGTTATAAGCGGGGTGTGAACAGAGAGTGGGGCTGTTCGACCCTGGGATGACGATGCCATCAACGCTCCTCCAGGCTCCGACCTTCGTCCGTGACCCCAGGCAGCCAGTTAACCTGCCCTGGTCACGTTATGGAGTATTCCCTCCCCGAGTGTTAGTGAGATTAGGAACGGTGGTCACCACCCTGTGTATAACGTGGAGGCAACACTATTAATAAATAGTGTTGCCTCCAAGTTGAGTGTGTGCCTCAATCGAACCCATTGCACATCTGACCAATAATCCAGGCATAACAGACATAACATATTCTTGGTTCTTTCAGTAAAGTCACGTAGATCGAAAATAAAATATAATAAAATTAAATTAAATAAAAATGTTAATTAATAAATTGAAAATAAAAACAAAAAACCCGCGATGTTTCGATCGCAACACAAGCAGTCTTCATCAGGCCGAGAGAAAAGGGGGCAAGCCTCCAAATGCAAAGACATAACATGCAGCTTGGAGTTTGTCTCTGTCAGGCGGTAATACAAATTCCACCTGGGCTATTTCAATATATAAAAAATAGCAGGAAATATATATAAACAAAGCATACATCAATCCTATGCACATATACGTACTGTTGCTGTTTTGGACCGACAAGTCTTCAGTACCACAGATTCTGGGACAAAAGCTCAGGGGTTGATCCTCATGGCAGTACCCCGGGGTACCAAATAATACTAAATGGCCGAGGCAATTAAATATTTTATTTCTGGGACAATATTTTTTCCAGTGGTGTTACTTAACTCCGCGACTGGGGTACCAATCAATCCGAAATCAGTGCTACTTTGCGATGTTGAAACGCAGCGAAGACGATTGCGCTGAAACCCTGAAGGCTCTCGGTATTTCACCGTGGTGGTGAGTGCAGCTCGTGGAGATAAGTCGATTGCCGCATATCCGACCATCAACACAGACTAAACACGACTGCATCAGGGACATTGTGCGAGAGCCTATGGTACCATAGTACCCCTGGGTACTGCCATAAGGTTCATTTGTCGCAGAAGGTAACGGCATCTTGTCTTTTAGTTTATCTTCTTATCCGAGCCTATATGTGTCGTTGAACCCGCCACCACCCGACACAGCCAATTAGTAAGGTTTGTCGCGTAAAAAGAACTTGCCAATTCGTTACTAGTGTAGTAAGTATCAGGAGGCTTGACGACAGGGTCGGAGGCACACTTATTTATTGACACCAACTTGTGCACAGTAATGGGTACACACAATACTTAAGGGGGTATCGTCCCCTTCACTCGGCTACAGGGATACACAACTTCTAACCCCGCTAACCTACGCCCAAGTCCTCCACTGCGGAGCTAGGGGAGGCTACCTATCCCAGCCCTGGTCAAGCTGGGATCCCGGCACCCTGAGTCTCCAGACCGGCTCGTCAGTCTGGGCTCTCGGGGCCACGCCACCGGCTTGCCCTGGTCGGCCCTGACAAGGACAGCGAGCCAGGGGAGCTCCGGGGCCTATGCTAGCTGGTCTTCGGTCTTCGCTGGTTAAAGCTGATACTCCGACCTCGAGCCCTCCGGCTCACCACCTTTTATAGTACTCGGCCCCCGGGAGGGGCCCGTGGGGGATGCAGGTGCGGACGTCGGTGTGAGCACCTCCTATGTGTACGGCCCTAACCACGCCCCTTGTGTTTGTTGGCCATCCGCTCCCATACACAATTACACCTCTACATCACCCCCCATGTACAGCTCGCAGCCGTCCCCGGCTGCAACAAAATCAGAATAAAGGTGCATCCCTCCTCAAACCCGTGTGTGCCTCGCGTAATTTTAACAAGAACAATGACAACCATAACAACAACAACAACAGGAAACAGGTAGAAGAACAAAGAGAAGAAAAAAAAATAACCCGGCGCACCCTCCCGAATAAATACCCCATTCCATAAAACCACCATATATATACACGCGCCCCAGGCGCCTCCCCCCCCCTCGTCCGCAAAGGCCCCCCAACGGCCAACCTCACAATAGTCTGCGCGTTTTGGCGCGCGTTCTCGCGGCGGGCCCGTCACAAGGGCCCGTCCCGGCCTGCTCAGTGGCGGTTGTTGACGGTCCCGGTCCGGGTGCGAGAGAGTCTGGTGCCGCTGCCGAGCGACCCCCGACCCCCCCGGGGGGGGTTGGCGGTCGCGGAGCCGTCACTCCAGTTGCACCTGGAGATGGCACAGTTGATGTCAGGTTAGGCGAGAGCAGCGACGTCGGGGAGTCGGCGGACCCCTCACACGTTTGGCCATGCGTGTGTGTGTGCGAACCACGGGGCGGCGCAATGAACGGTTTCAACCTTGAGGGGTGCACGTACCACCGACGCCTCCCCCATTTGACGCGTACACATTGCGGCCGCAAGACCTGTACGACCTCCACGGGCCCCCGCCACGGCCGTACCAACTTTGACGAGGTCGCCAGCGGCACCTGGGGACAGTGCAACCATGCCTTGTCCCGTGGTTTCCATTTGAACACATGTACCCGCCCCAGCCGAAGCCTCTCGTTCGCCTGCTGGCGGAGTTCAGAATTTTGCACGGCCGCTTCCCGCGCCTCAGATAATTTGCCGATATTAAATTTAACGTGTTCGGACAATGTAGACTTCGCCTGAGGCGCCGAGAGCTTCAGCTGGGTCGTCACAGGGGGGTTAGCCTCGCGGCCATACATTAAAAAGAAAGGGGAAAATCCGGTGGCCGCATGGGGAGCCATCCTGTAGGCTTGCAACACACCGGCAATGCGAAGGTCCCAATCTGTCTGGGATTCCGATACCTGCTGGGACAGTATAGACGTGATGGTCCGATGCAGCCGTTCCACCATCCCGTCAGTTTGTGGGTAATACGGGGAGGTCCAAATTTTCTCCGTACCCAAGAGGTCGCACAACTCGCGGAGGAGTTTCCCCGAAAAATTCTTACCCTGGTCAGTAAGCAGCCGTTCCGGAGCACCCTTGTCGAGGACATAGCCCTGGACAAAGGCCTCCGCGATGGCTGCCGCCGACTGGTTGGTCAGGGGCCAGGCCATAGGCCATCTCGTGAAGTATTCGACCCCTGTCAATAAATACCTATTCCCCCTGGGTGTAGCAGGAAATGGGCCGAGAATGTCTAGAGCAACGAGCTCGTTAACCCGGGAAACCTTTATGGACTGCAGCGGAGGGTTGGACCCCCTTGCAGGTGGCTTCCGCTGCGCGCATTGCGTGCACGACCCAAGGAGATCCCCCACGTCCTTTGCCATGCCCGGCCAGAAGAAATCGAGCTGGAGCGTGGCAAAGGTCTTGTGAACCCCCAAGTGCAGAAGCCGCTCATGAACAGCCTATACCACCTTACCCCTTAATGCTGCAGGCAGAACGAGCCGTTGGCGGCGGGATTTTCCGTCCCAGTGCATTAAAAGACCCTGGAACAACCCCCATGAGTCAACGTTCGCCACCCCCTGACCAACCCCCCCGGTGCGACGGCGCAGAGCGAGGAGGGAGGTGTCCTCCATTTGGAGGCGTCCCCATTCCGCGACCGACAACCCCAGCAACGAATCCCTCCCTTCTTGCTCGATAGGACCCGAAACCGAAGGCGCATCGGCGGCGGCCACGAGGACCGAATCGGTGGAGACGTTCGGGGGCCTACAACGCCCCGAACCCAAGAGGCAAGCGCACTCCGAAGTGGGTGGCGCCCTTACGATATGTGGTGACAAAGTCGTAGTCTTGGAGAATCTCCAACCATCGAGACAACTGGCCCGATGGTTGTTGAACCCGCAGAGCATACTGTAGAGCCGCGTGATCTGTACGGACGGTGAAACGCCGACCGTACAGATACGGGCAGTACTGCAGAATGAAATAAACAATTGCCAATAATTCTCGATGGGTAACGCAGTACCGTTGTTCCGCTGGAGACAGTACCCGACTACCGTAAGCCACCACATGCTCTACGCCCCCAACGAGCTGGGACAGCACGCCCCCAATGCCCGTGTTACTTGCGTCTGTATCGAGCAAGAAGGGTTGTGAGAAATCGGGGTAATTCAACGGCGGAGCCCCCACCAGGGCATTCCGGAGGGCGCGAAAAGCAGCCTCCTCCTCCGGCCCCCAATGAAACCTGACGCCCTTGGACGTCAAGGCATGCAATGGTTTCGCGATCGTAGCGAAGTCAGCCACAAACCGCCGATAGTACGACGCCAACCCAATGAAACTCCTGACCTCTCCCACCGCGGTGGGAGTCGGCCAGGAGCTGACGCATTCCGTTTTGGCGGGATCAGTGGATATCCCTGAGCGCCCAACAATGTGACCCAAATACTGCGGTTTAAACTTCAAATTGGCAGCCCGTATTTTGAGAAAAACAGCACGCAACCTCTAGAGGTGTTCCTCGAAGGATTTGCTAAAGACGATGACATCGTCCAAGTAAATTAAACACGAATCCCATTGCAAGCCTGCCAAGACCAGTTCCATTAACCGCTGAAAAGTTGCCGGCGCAGAATGTAAGCCCATCGGCAAGCGGTTAAATTGGAAGATACCTTGCGGTGTACGAAAAGCAGTCTTAGGTTTTGATTCGTCATCCAGAGGAAGCTGCCAGAATCCAGATAGTAAATCGAGGGTGGAAAAGAATCGCGCCCCCGCCAAGGCATCGAGCGACTCATCCATTCGAGGAAGCGGGTACGCATCTGCCACAGAAATTTTGTTCAATCGCCGAAAGTCGACACAAAACCGCAGTGAGCCATCGTGTTTTTTCACCAAAACGATCGGCGCGCCCCACGGGCTGTTGGAAGGGGAAATGATATCGGCGGCTAGCATGTCATCAACAGCGAATTTGACATGATCCTTTTCGGCGGGACTCAACCGAAAGGGATTTTGGCGGATTGGCGCACTGTCACCCGTGTCAATATGGTGTCGCAGCAATTTAGTACAACCAATATCAAATTTGTGTTGACTAAAAACGTCGGCAAATTCGTTCAGGAGAACTCGCAACTGCGCACGCTGCGAGTCGGACAGGTCTACTGATCCCGCGCAAAGAGCATCCAGCCATCCGTCATCACAGTCCGAATGCGGTCGCGACGGAGGATCGGTGCTTACCTGACCCACGAGTGGTTCCTCATAGGGTACCGGCGTTGCGTGTGCAAGCACGGTCCCTTGAGGAACCACGGCCGTTCGCGATCCTACATTAAGGACTGCAATGAAGGGGTCCCCATCCCCTTTCACCATGGTCTGAGCCGCTAGCAAATCGGGTACATTGACCCCGGCCCGAGATGGTCCCAACAAGACCCCCCGATCTGCAACCCCTTCAGCAAACGGCCGACGCAACCTAAGAGGGACGAGCATCTGCGCCCCCGGGGGTACGCGCACAGTTTTTGTCACGAGCGCCTGCACGGTGGCAAACGCCCGACGCTCCGTGGTGGGGGAAGACAAAAATGTAACACGTCGGCCCGACGGGAGCTCGATGCACCCCTGGTCAATCAAGATACGAATGGGCATTTTGGCCAAGAAATCCGTCCCCAACAGGCACGGAACCGCGAGTGAGGAGGAAACCAAAACAGGCCCGGATAATTTAATGTCTCCAATGCAAATTTTGGCGCGGATTTGCCCAATAATGCCCAGCGAGCCCCCGTTAGCAGCATAGCATGGCACGTCAACGGGGAGCAAGGGACGACTTTGAACGGGAAGGATGTTATGAATCAAATCAGATATAATGGTCGCCGATGCCCCTGTGTCAATTAAAATCCGCACCTCTACCCCATCAATATGACCGACCACAACTGACGAACCCCGCCGACGCTGCAACGACACGATGGGCGAGCTCCGACCACTGACCCGGTTGGAGCGCTCGCCGCATTTCAGCACAAACGGGCGCAACGGCTGGCGATTTTCGAGCCCTGTTCAGTTGAGCGCGTGAGTGTGTGTCGGATGTGTGCATGGGCCAAACGTGTGAGGTGCCACGACTCGCCGTATTTCTCTGCTGGAGCTTGGGTGGAGACGGCGCGGCGTCCTGACGAGGTGTCGCCCCACGCTGACGGGGAGCCCGGAATCCTGAAGCAACGTGGCCTTGCAGGCCACAGTTGTAGCAGCGTGTGAGCGCCCCAGATGGCCTGGGCTGCTCCTGGCGGCTCGGTCCATTCCGAGCCTGTGGTGCCGCCGATCTCCATTCCCCCCGCCGCTCCACCCCGCAGACCTCCTCCGATGGGAGGGTGGTGGCCACCATGGCATGGCCGGCCACCCCCTTGGCGGCCTTGCGACGCAGGGACCGCAAGCCCCCGTGGATGTGGCGCGCGACCAGCAGGGATGACATCTCTGCGTCGTCTTGAGCCAAGACGGCGACGTCCAGCTCATCAGCGAGTAGCAGCAGCTTTTCAGCCACCATGGCGTCCACTCCCTCCTCGTCCATCTGCGGAAAAGCTGCCTTTGCCAGGGCCAGGAGAGCCGTCCGGAAGGCCAGGGGCGATTCGTTGGCGCCCCGATGCCGATCGTGGAACAGCTGCCTGCAGTCCGAAGGTGGCCCATAGACGGCTGACAGCAGCTGCAGCGCCAAGTGCAGCGTGGCGCGCTTTTCCTTAGGCGCCGAGGTGAGGGTAGCCAGGGCGTCGTTGTCCAGCATCGCCGGCAGCGCGCGTAGTGCCTCGGCGTCCTTCCAGTTCGCCATCTCTTGATGAGCGATGAACCGCCTTTTGAAGCCGCCCCAGTCTCCGTCCGCGCCCACGAATTCTTTGAGAGGCGGCAGTCGCTGCTGTAACGCGACGTCCGTGGCTGCGGATCGCGCTCTGTCCCCAACAGATGTTACAGTGTGGGCGGGCTGCGAGCATGGCATCGCCGGTCGCTCTGATGTTGACGCGCTGGCCGGTGCTGATGACGTCACGGCTTGTGCTTGGCCCTCAGCAGTCACCTGACGCGGGCTGGCCCCACCCTCTGCCCGCACTGTAGTGATGGCGGGATATTTAACCGCGAGCCGCGTCGTGGTGGCGGGAAATGTCGCCGCGCGTCGGCTGTTGTCGTCGTCCCGCGCAGCCCCTCCAGCACCCAGCCGCGTGATCTCTTCCAACGCGGCGGCCGCAGCGTAGAGCAGCTCCGCCAGGCGGGAGTGAGCCAGCCGAAGTCCCTCGGCCGACGCATCCCCCCCTTCCTGTCGTAGCAGCACGGGTGTACTCGGCCCCGGCTGCTCCGATCCGACCTCGGCCATCTCTGTTGGCGATTCGGCCGCGGTGTCCTCCATCTCCGACTCCCTGGTACGTGTCGTCCCTCGTGTGTCCATCGTTGAACGTTTTACTTCTGACCCCAGATGTAGTAAGTATCAGGAGGCTTGACGACAGGGTCGGAGGCACACTTATTTATTGACACCAACTTGTGCACAGTAATGGGTACACACAATACTTAAGGGGGTATCATCCCCTTCACTCGGCTACAGGGATACACAACTTCTAACCCCGCTAACCTATGCCCAAGTCCTCCACTGCGGAGCTAGGGGAGGCTACCTATCCCAGCCCTGGTCAAGCTGGGATCCCGGCACCCTGAGTCTCCAGACCGGCTCGTCAGTCTGGGCTCTCGGGGCCACGCCACCGGCTTGCCCTGGTCGGCTCTGACAAGGACAGCGAGCCAGGGGAGCTCCGGGGCCTACGCTAGCTGGTCTTCGGTCTTCGCTGGTTAAAGCTGATACTCAGACCTCGAGCCCTCCGGCTCACCACCTTTTATAATACTCGGCCCCCGGGAGGGGCCTGTGGGGGATGCAGGTGCGGACGTCGGTGTGAGCACCTCCTATGTGTACGGCCCTAACCACGCCCCTTGTGTTTGTTGGCCATCCGCTCCCATACACAATTACACCTCTACACTAGTACAACACTAGTAACGAAGATTAAGCTAGTTGAAATTACTGTCGAAACGTCGTACTCAACCTTTAAATGTTGTGGCTTTGCTCTCCAATACACAACCAGTGTGCTGTACTAGTAACGAATTTGCATGTTCTGTTTACGTGACAAATCTTACCAATTGGCTGTCGGGTGGTGGCGGGTTTAACGACACATATTTACGCGATCTAACCCAAAAAAACCTGTATTGAGTATCCATATTTACGGCACTGTATATTGCCCACACGGATCCCTCTATGTCGTCAAACCTGTTTCTCTCCTACCCTTTCAAAACAAGCTCATGACAAACATCGTACGATACTCAAAACGACCGTGAGCTGGTTGTACACTCAGCACAATTTCACATTGCGACTCACGCCACACGCTCAATCGGCACATACACACTCTCCCTTACACACAGAGGTCGTGTTACACAATACAGTACAATCAAACAATTCAACGCTCAGCACTACTGGATATATATCAAAGCATACATACATACCAAACTCTTCTGGATGATTAACAGTGAGGAACACGCTCAAGACCTCCCTGTGGAAATGCCTATAACAAACCAAACAAAAGACGGCTATTGCGGTGCGTAGTCTGTGCTTTTATTTACACACAGCCTGTGAACAAAGCAACTGGGTAACTGCTTCTTTCCGAATATGCCTGTCTATCCACACGAGATAGTTCGTGAAGGAGCCGCGTCGCCGGTGTTGCCCTCTCGTGGGATGGCCCGGAGCTCCTCCGGGGCTGTCAATCAAAGAGGCACCGCCCCCGCCTTCTCCATCAGGGGGTGCATAGGTGGCTCATACTGCCAGTTGTGAATCATGACTTTCTTTTGTGGACTCTTCTTTATGAGGACATAAACGAGAATGGATTTACAGAACAACTCATCTTGCCCGCGACCCTATTTTACACACGACTCTGACACAAATACTACTATCCGCGTCCATATGCTTCCTATTCTCTGTAATCTGCATCTTTTGTGGGGGGGGGGGGGAGATGCAGATAACGTAACAGGATCTGTGATGATCATGCCCCACATATCGGATAGGAGAGGTTCTACTTTAAGTGATGTTTTCAGCTCTTTGTCAAGCCACTGCTGGATGTGCATAAATGTACGATGGCCGATAAGATATCACTGTATTTAGGCTAAAGTACAATGTATGTATACTGGACTGTGAATATATATTTTTTAAGTAAGTGTACCTTTTAGAGTGTGATAATTATTTTAAAAAGGCACACTTGTGCATCAATTCTGCACAAACGCTATTCATAGACTGGCTTAAAAGGAACCACATTATCCATTGTATACATGTTGTATTTGTACATTAACATAATGCTCAGTTCCCAGCTTGAAAGGTATCTATTCATATTCATTAACTCGCTAATCACAAACTTGGAATAAGCGATGAACAAATTTGCTGAAACACTGCGTTAAACAAATTCGCCATATTATTATAACTCTTAAGTAACGTGAAAAGCTAGGCCTGTTGTGGGTGTGGCACTGTATGCACTCTATGATATGCTGAATGCCAGATAATTGTATTGATTTTACATGAATTTAACTTTAAAAACCCCTCTCTTTTGGATAATGTTGGTCGCAAAAGCACGTAGGCTTTTGCACAATTTAATACTGCTTAATGTTGACTGTCTTTTTGAAACCATTTGCTACATGTGCTGTAAATCAGAAAGTAATTTATGTTGCAGCCACCGTTAAGCTATTACTGGTGAATCTTTAGGTCCGAATGAAGATGACAGTGTTCACCAATTACATCAAGGTATCCTCTCGGCTAATTTGCTATGAGAAAATTGAAGAAGATTTCTGTCAAACCTTACAACGATGTTTTTTTGTATCTGTTAGATGAATGGCATTTTACCAGTTGTAAATCTAAACATACAGTGAGGGAAAAAAGTATTTGATCCCCTGCTGATTTTGTACGTTTGCCCACTGACAAAGAAATGATTAGTCTATAATTTTAATGGTAGGTTTATTTGAACAGTGAGAGACAGAATAACAACAACAAAATCCAGAGAAACGCATGTCAAAAATGTTATAAATTGATTTGCATTTTAATGAGGGAAATAAGTATTTGACCCCCTCTCAATCAAAAAAATTTCTGGCTCCCAGGTGTCTTTTATACAGGTAACGAGCTGAGATTAGGAGCACACTCTTAAAGGGAGTGCTCCTAATCTCAGCTTGTTACCTGTATAAAAGACACCTGTTCACAGAAGCAATCAATCAGATTCCAAACTCTCCACCATGGCCAAGACCAAAGAGCTCTCCAAGGATGTCAGGGACAAGATTGTAGACCTACACAAGGCTGGAATGGGTTACAAGACCATCACCAAGCAGTTTGGTGAGAAGGTGACAATAGTTGCTGCGATTATTCGCAAATGGAAGAAACACAAAAGAACTGTCAATCTCCCTCGGCCTGGGGCTCCATGCAAGATCTCACCTCGTGGAGTTGCAATGATCATGAGAACGGTGAGGAATCAGCCCAGAACTACACGGGAGGATCTTGTCAATGATCTCAAGGCAGCTGGGACCATAGTCACCAAGAAAACAGTTGGTAATACACTACGCCGAGAAGGACTGATATCCTGCAGCGCCCGCAAGGTCCCCCTGCTCAAGAAAGCACATATACATGCCCGTCTGAAGTTTGCCAATGAACATCTGAATGATTCAGAGGACAACTGGGTGAAAGTGTTGTGGTCAGATGAGACCAAAATGGAGCTCTTTGGCATCAACTCAACTCGCCGTGTTTGGAGGAGGAGGAATGCTGCCTATGACCACAAGAACACCATCCCCACCGTCAAGCATGGAGGTGGAAACATTATGCTTTGGGGGTGTTTTTCTGCTAAGGGGACAGGACAACTTCACCGCATCAAAGGGACGATGGACAGGGCCATGTACCGTCAAATCTTGGGTGAGAACCTCCTTCCCTCAGCCAGGGCATTGAAAATGGGTCGTGGATGGGTATTCCAGTATGACAATGACCCAAAACACACGGCCAAGGCAACAAAGGAGTGGCTCAAGAAGACGCACATTAAGGTCCTGGAGTGGCCTAGCCAGTCTCCAGTCCTTAATCCCATAGAAAACCTGAGGGAGGTGAAGGTTCGAGTTTCCAAACGTCAGCCTCGAAAACTTAATGACCTGGAGAAGATCTGTAAAGAGGAGTGGGACAAAATCCCTCCTGAGATGTGTGCACAACTAGTGGCCAACTACAAGAAACGTCTGACCTCTGTGATTGCCAACAAAGGTTTTGCCACCAAGTACTAAGTCATGTTTTGCAGAGGGGTCAAATACTTATTTCCCTCATTAAAGTGCTAATCAATTTATAACATTTTTGACATGCGTTTTTCTGGATTTTGTTGTTGTTATTCTGTCTCTCACTGTTCAAATAAACCTACCATTAAAAATATAGACTGATAATTTATTTGTCAGTGGGCAAACGTACAAAATCAGCAGGGGATCAAATACTCTTTTTTCCCTCACTATATATAACCTCCGTCACAAAACTCAAAAAAAAATTAGCAACGTACTTAATACATAATGCATGAACTTTACCCAATTAAATAATTACGTGTGATTGCTTATTTTACGTAACTATATGTGCTGTGAAGAAGGGCCATTGCCAAAAACGTCACATAATATATACTTTTTTTTAATGCAATGTTATTGACAAATGTGTTGAGTTATTGTTGTCATGTATGCCTTCAGAGACGATCATAGAATAAGCTATGACAAACCAAACACCATTATTCTTTGGTTCACATTCCAAAGATTGCCTAAAACAAAATGTGCAGCATTTCTTTTTCAGAAATTGCATGTTTCGCATGTACAGTACTGTATTTGCTTTAATTTAGCACATCATTATCTAGATTTACTCTAAGTCGAGGGACCAAAATGAGAGGTGATTAAGTATACAGTATTTTAGACTAAAATAATCTATGTCAACATGACTGATAATCGTTACGAGACTTTATATCTAGATGTAGGTATATCAGGCTGAGGGCAATTTTGCCTAATGGAAGATCTGGATCTAATGGATCATCATCGATCGGCAGCAGTGCAGGATGCACTCGATTTGTTCCAACCACAACCCAAACAGCACAGTAATAAGATTAGATATTGACCTGGAATGACTTTCAAATATATGTACTGCAGACATATGTGCAATAGAGTATTGTATGACAAATGCAATATCTTAGAAAAGGCATTTTTTTCTTCTTCATAAACAATTGTTCGAAGTAAAATTAAACCTAAGAATAGATATATATATGTGAATTGAACACACATCTTTGAGCACCAAATAAAAAATGCTAAATCAGCAGATAAATTGGCATGCAGCACATGCATCAATTTGTAAATTACATAGCTAAACACACAGACAGGATGTACACTAATTATAGACAAATATATTAAACAAGAAACAAAACTGCATGGCCACAACAGGCCCAGAAAAGTCTTGCACAACGTCCTTGAAACAGACAGGTCATGATAAAATTAACTATTGGAAAGATGAGATTGACAAATTCATTCTTGGCAGCGAACCAAAAAAGGAAGCAGCCTACAAGGTTTTTTTTTTAACGAAATAATTTGTTTGTGTTCTTCCATCTCTGCAGCACGGTGTGGTGTATCCAAATGCTGCGTAATGAACTGCAGGCAATAAAATAAGAAAGTGTACAATCTTAACGTAATGTTTTCCCATGAAGAGTTTGGTTGAGTATTGTGTGAGGTACAGTTCTTCTACCCTATGACACTGGCCAGTCGATTGTGGGATCAACCGGCAACTGGAATGGCACGTTGGATGCATCAGACACCGGCAAGGTACTCATTGGGGATGGTGGATCGACGCGCGGAGGAAAAAAAGGCTTAAACCGGGATGTGTGGACGTACCAACGGCGCTGACCCACACGGATACGTACACATTGAGGATGTCGAATATCTATCAACTTGACAGGCTCCTGCCACGGACCTGTGTAGCTTGGGGGAGGTGCCCACCGGCACTTGGGGGCAATGAAGCCAGGTCCGGTCACCCACAGCCCATGGCATGTCACGATGCGACCGACGAGCACACCGCTCATTACAAGCCTGGGTTTTGGCCGTGCCGATTCGTGCCGCCTCCCGTGCCTCTGTGACACGGCGGACAGAGTCGCGGACATGTTCGGGGAGGGTCTGAGCAGGCCCTCTCGTGAGCGTTCCCAGTTGCAAGCCAATCGGTGGGACGTTCTCACGGCCATACATGAGGAAAAACGGAGAGTACCCGGTGGAAGCATGTGGGGCCATACGGTAGGCAGAGAGCACGCTAGGGACGTGCAGATCCCAATCGGCCTGTTTTTCACTTACAGTGTGGCAGAGCATGGCAGACAGGGTACGGTTCAATCGCCCAACCATCCCATCCGTTTGCGGGTGGTAAGGCAAATTCCGTATCTTCTTAGTGCCCAAGGCATCACACGTGAAAAATTACAGCCCTGGTCCGTAAGCAGTTGTTCCGGTGCGCCTTTGTCCATTACATAGCCGTTCAAAAATGCATCCATGATCGAAGACGCCAATTGATCGGGCAAGGGCCAAGCCCATCGGCCACCATGAGAAATATTCCACCCCCACCAACAAGAATGTGTTGCTTCTGGCAGTAGGAGGAAAAGGCCCGAGGATGTCAAGAGCCACCAATTCGTTAATCCGTGTAACTTGAATAGATTTCAAGGGTGGAATATATTTCTGGCGCGGTGGTTTCTGCCGAGCACATTCGGGGCAGGCCTGGATAGCCTTCGCGACATCGGCTGTCATACCCGGCCAAAAATAATCTCTCTGTAGCATGAGCAAGGTTTTCTGCACGCTCAGGTGTAACAATTTCTCAGCGTGCAACACCCGAATCAACTCATGCCGAAGCGCGACGGGAACCACCAGACGCCAACGGCCCAACAAATCGTCTCTCCACATCAACAACCCGTCCTGGAAAGCCGCCTGCGGTGAGTCGTCCTTGAACGATGACCCATGCGACCCGTCAGCCCGACATTGCAAAGAAACCAACGATTTGTCCAATAGTTGCTCGCATACCCATACCGAACGTGGTAGGTGCAACGCACTGTCAGCCGGCCACAGGCTGGCATGCTTCGCGGAATCTGCCACCGCGGACATGACAGGCCGAGGGAGCTGAGGGGGACGTGTGCACCGATTAGTGCCTCATGCATCAAAGAAGAATTCCTGTAACGTCTCAAGCCATCGAGACAGCTGGCTAGATGGTTGTTCAATTTTCAAGGAATACTGTAGGGCAGCATGGTCAGTGCGTACAAGAAATTTTATGCCGTACAGGTAAGGACGATATTGGCGAACGAAATGGACAATCGCCAATAGTTCCCTACGCGTAACACAGTAGCGACTCTCAGTCTGAGAGAGGACACGGCTACCATACTCAACAACCCTCTCCATGCCATTTTTAGACTGAGACAAAACGGCGCCGATGCCAGGATAAACGGCAAGGAGAAGTCAGGGTAATCAAGCGTCGGTCCAGTCGCCAATTGATCCCGAAGGGCCCTGATCGCCTGCTCTTCCTTCGTCCCCCATTTAAACCTCTGATTCTTTGCCATGAGGACGTGTAGAGGCTTAGCGATGGTAAAAAAATTTGGAACGAACCGACGGTAGTAGGACGCGAACCCGACAAAACTACGCACATCCCCCATGAAAGTTGGGGTGGGCCAGTCACGAACACAAGTTTTGTCCAGGTCCGTGGCGACGCCATCGGAGCTGACAATGTATCCTAAGGAACACACGGAACGTTGCAAAAGATAACATTTTCTAGGTTTAAATTTGAGATTAGCGGAATGCCTGATTAGCGGAATGCCTGTCGAAAACAGCCTTCAATCGCCGAAGGTGTTCCTCGAACGTACGACTGAACATAATAATGTCACCTAAGTATATGAGACACGCGTCCCATTGCAATCCGGCTAAAACCAGCTCCATTAGGCGTTGGAACGTGGCGGGAGCGAAGTTCGGACCCATGGGAAGACAATTAAATTGCAAAAGTCCCTGAGGCGTACGGAATTCAGTTTTTGGCTTCGAAGAATCATCGAGGGGCAGCTGCCAAAACCCGTAAGAAAGATCGAGGGTGGAGAAGTATTTCGCCCCTGACAATGCATTGAGGGAATCGTCCATCCGTGGCAGGAGGTATGCATTTGCCACGGATACCTTATTAAGCTTACGAAAATCAACGCAAAACCGGAGGTTACCATTTTTTTTCTTAACGAGAACAACAGGTGCTCCCCAGGGGCTAGTAGATGGCGAGATTATGTCAGCGGCCTGCATCTCATCCACCGCGCAGCGTACATGGTCCCTCTCCGAGGGACTCAACCGGTGCGGATTCAGTCGTATGGGGCTCGCCTCCCCGGTATTAATGTGGTGGGACAAGAGCGATGTGCGACCCAAATCAAAATCGTCCTTGCTGAAAACGTCGGCGTAGTCGGACAGTAGTGTCCGTAACGCGCCGCGTTGATCAGCGGCCAACGACAAATTCTTCTGGCACAAATCCACGATCCAACGATCTAGTAGTAGTAGGTTTTTACCCTTTCAACTTGTACAAAAACTGACACCTTTATACAAGGCATCATGTTTGCAATAACCACAACACAAGCAGTCAAAATGCAAACAAAAAGAAACAACTCTGATGATGATAATGATATGCATTGTCCTTGAAGTTGATTGGTCCACACCCGAGACAGATTTTCTTAGAGCCTAGTCTCCATTGGTTTTGGACCAGATGACGCCAAAAGACGTACAACTCAAAAACAGCGCACTATCAGAGTATTGAGAGCTCGGGGTAAGCATTTACACTATGAGACCTCCTTTACCAGGGGCAAAATATAGTAGTAGGTTTTTACCCTTTAAACTGGTACAAAAACTGACACCTTTATACAAGGCATCATGTTTGCAATAACCACAACACAAGCAGTCAAAATGCAAACAAAAAGAAACTCTGATGATGATAATGATATGCACTGTCCTTGAAGTTGATTGGTCCACACCCGAGACAGCTTTTCTTAGAGCCTAGTCTCCATTGGTGTTGGACCAGATGACGCCAAAAGGCGTACAACTCAAAAACAGCGCACTATCAGAGTATTGAGAGCTCGGGGTAAGCATTTACACTATGAGACCTCCTTTACCAGTGGCAAAATATAGTAGTAGGTTTTACCCTTTAAACTGGTTGTGTTGTGGTTATTGCAAACATGATGCCTTGTATAAAGGTGTCAGTTTTTGTACCAGTTTAAAGGGTAAAAACCTACTACTATATTTTGCCACTGGTAAAGGAGGTCTCATAGTGATCCAACGATCGTCGGACATCGCTTGTGGATGAATCGCCCCGACCAATTTACGAGGTAGGTTATCATCGTGGTCTGTAAAAGTGGTAGTGGCATGAGCCAAAACAGTTCCAGCCGGAACCAAAACACCTTCCGGACCAACATTCAAAACTTGCAAAAAACGGGGCCTGACCGGCACAAATAATCGTCTGGTCCCCCACAAGAGCAAAACCCTTGGTAGCGCTTGAACAGCCACGCACGGTGGGGGACGACTGAACGGGGATGGCAAAAAAAACATCTTGCGACCTGCTGGCAACTCCAGACAGCCCTTACGAAGAAAGTCGGTGTCCAACAAGCAGGGCACCACCAAGGACCTGAAAATCAAAACCGTCCCCGACGCAGAAACATTCCCAATGGCAACATGGGCCTTTACTTGCCCGACGGTGCCCATACTACCCCCATTAGCAGCAATACACGCATCAAAAGCAGGCCGCAGCGCGAGGCGGGAATAGAAAGGTGGAAAATTACGTTGGAGATAATAGTGGCAGACGCCCCAGTGTCCACTAATATCTGAAAGTCCACCCCCTGTATAGATCACGGCACCGTAGAGGATCCCATCGCAGCTGCTACAACACGTCGTGCCAATTTCCTCCATTGTGTCATCGACCGAGCCGCACCCCCAACCGCATCGTCTGAACCGCACAGTGGTAATTTACTACGCGCGCCGGAAGATGCATGAGATGTCAATTGATGCTGGGTGTCTGGTGCATACCGACTTGTCTGGCCGGAGTCGCGGTTTGACCATGGCGGCGGCGCCGAAGATGGAGTCCCGGGAGACGGCGGAGGATGAGGGTGACTCGGCAGTCCCGAGCGAAGTGGCCCAAGCGGCCACACTTGAAGCACGTCATCCCAGCCCGCCGAGTGGCCACATCTTCATCCCCGCCCAGCTTATACGTCCCTCCCCAATGCGAGTCCGGTCCCCGCCGAGGACTTCAGCGAGGAGCGGCGGCAGCCAGGTCCCCGATCCCTATGTCTTCCGGGATGTGGGCGACCATAGATGACTCCCATCCCTTTGGTTCACCATCCCGGGCCGGGTCCCCCGTCCAGGCGGCCATCTGCACCCAATGGCGCAAGTTGTCCTGGGTGTCGAGACACTTTGCGGCCCACCGGGATGTCAGCGGCCCATGACCGCACACCGGCAGTGAAATGCCCATCTCTTTTGACAGCTCCAACATCTTGCCTAAGATAAGAGGGTCTAGCACATCAGGTCTGGCGTCGGGGTAAGCGGCCATCGCGAGCGCCAACAGAGCGCCCCGGTAGGCAAGGAGAGATTCTTTGCTCCCCCGCCGACGATGCATAAACTTCCTCTGAGTGTCTGAAGGTGGTTCATAAATTTCCGCCATCGCGGCAAACGCACCCTTCAACGTTTTTTTATTGTCAGAGGGAATAGAGCGGAACACCGCTAGCGATACGTCGTCGAGGAGGGTATGTAACGCGTCCAATGCCTCCTCCTCCGTCCACCGCACTGAACGAAATGCCGACTCGAACCGCCACGTAAAAGCACTCCAATCGCCGCCCGCGACTAATTCCTTGATGTGGGGAAGGTCGATGACTGCGCCCTGCACCGCTCTCGCTGGCAGACGTCGCCACCGCGGCTCCAGCGAAATGGCGGTCTCCGACTGCACACCTGCAGCCACGCCCAAGATGGCGGCCTCCCGCCACATGGCGCCCCCCGCGGGCGAAATTGGCGGACGAAGTTTGCACGAGGGGACCCTCCAAGACTCCCCGAAGGGAGCCCTGCACGTCTCCACTCGGCAGTGCATCCTGTGGTCGTCCTGGCGCCGCAGACGACGTGACCAGCATCACGAGGTTAAGCAGAACCGCACGGAGAGAGTCGATCTGCTCAGCAACACGCCGCCAGCCGTCATCCGTACCCGGAGACAAAGACGGCACTGCTCTGATGTCTTTGCCCGGCGCCTTGGTCGTGCCAGCCGTGGTTGCAGTAACCGGGTCCACGGTACCCAGGGTCGACAGGTCTTGAGTGAGCGAGATGTCATCGTCGTCGGAGGACGGCGCAAGCGGGTTCTTTTTCTTGAAATGTTTGGACATCCTTGTAGTACTCACGATGTCCGGATTCAAGAGTCACTTCTGACACCAGTTGTAATAAATCACTTCGACGACGATCTTTGACTTGTGTCTTCTTTATTTATTTATTTAATGGCTGGACAGCTCCATGTTCCTTTCCAAGCATATCACTGCTCGTTCCTCCTTGCGCGGCGTAAGTTGGTGTTGTCCCGCTTACGGCTCGCTCGCACTCTCCGCTCCTGTGCACCGCTGGCTGGCGGCGCGCAAGGAGACAACCCCCCGCATCGCCACGTGGCCACTGGCGTTCCAGAGGCACGAGACGTGGTCCCGCTTCAAGACTTCCCACACTGACCCCGAGCCCCTTCTTGCTTCCCCTTATATCCCGCGGACACAAGCTCCGCCTCTAGCCACACCCCTTCTAAAACCTTCCCGATGGTTCTCCGCAAGCACCCCTGAGCTCCGCCCATGAACTTGGCCCAGATGATCCCCACTCAATCCTGATTGGCTAATGGCTGATGCAGCGGAGCCTATCCAGCCGGCCGGCGCCCGTCAGTGTACTCTCTTATTACATATGTATGACTTATTAGAAATTAAGTATCCTTTTAATAAAATATGAAAGAAAATGTTATTCCTGTCAAACAAAACCTGTAAGCTGCAATAATCAAACTACAATGTGACATAAATGTGGCATTACCTGGCACCTTGCCAAGGAAAAGTGTAGAAGGGTTGAAGTGATTCTGGCCACCCCATAGATGGCACTTGACTTGTGGGTAATGATCCAACTGCCACATGGTGAGATAATCATAAATACATTCCTTAAAAAAAGGTTTTTTTAAACAACGGTTTTTAATAACAACTTTGTTTATCTCACGGTCGAGAAGTACGTCAATGATGCGGCGCCTGCTCCCACATCAACCCTTACTTGAATTCATTGATTACTTTATAAATGAATCTTCAATGTACAACTTTTGTTTGTGTGGAGTGAGGGTGCCCGTAACTCGTTCACACGGAGCAGGCACGCCTGAGACACGTGGCGCCTGCTTCTTGGGCGAGGCGATTCGAGAGTTTAGGGACCGCGGCGTTTTTTACCTACACAAATATATATATATGAGGCGTCCATACAAAATGTAAATTGCTTTAAAGTAGCGAATTAATTGATTAATTTATTTTGATACTGGCACGCATTGTCACCGGATCTGAGTACGTGTGCAAAATTTGGAATTGATTGGACAACAGCAAGTAGACTAAATTTTGATTATAAGATTTGACCATGACACAGGAATCAAGTTAAGTAAAACCGTTGAAAAAGATAATTCAAACTTCACCAAACCGAATACACTGATAACAAATTTTGACTTAAAGCTTTCGTGACTGCAAGAATTAATATTCTATGGTTCTTTCGGTAAAGTCACGAAGATAGAAAAAATATATAATAACAATAAAATTATAAAAATTAAGTGAATAAAAATAAAAAAAATATCACGACGTTTCGATCGCAACACAAGCAGTCGATCGCAACACAAGTGGCTGCTTGTGTTGCGATCGAAACGTCGTGATATTTTTTTTATTTGTATTAACTTTATTCAATTATTTAATTGTTATATATTTTTTTCTATCTACGTGACTTTACCGAAATAACCATAGAATAAGAACACTGATAACAAGTTGACAAGAAAGGATATAAGTGTTGTTGCACTTTCAACATGTCATGGTGTGCATATATGCCAATGAAGAGTTGAATTATTTTAAATAGTTAATTATTGTACTGTCAGTGAACTGTCATGATGTAGGTGCTGCGACAGGTGTGAACATGTGCAAGTGTTCACCTGTATGCGGACGAAGCTGTCCTGACGCGTGATGTTCAGGCTGTGTGGCTGCCCATCTGCCACGCTGCGTGGATCAGGATGAATGACTTTGGTTCTCTGTCCCCCTTTGCGTGAGTATCTGATCTGCAAGCTGCCTGCAGTACACGCATTAGTGGATTCACTCCCCCATGAAATGGCGAGCTCTATGGTAGATTATGATTTTTCCTACAATGGCAATAAAGGCCATTCAGATTAGTGTTTAAAATGTTATATTATTCTGCTGACCGAAGACAGCCTCTTCAACATTTACAGTACTTTTAAGTGAATTTCTCAATTAAGGAATCATTGCCAACAATTTAATCGGTTAAAGCTTCACAAAATATATATTACTGGGTCGTTCGGTAAAGTCACGTAGATAGGTTTTTTGTTGTTATTTTTTTTAACCTATCTATGTGACTTTACCTCAAGACCCAATAATATGAATTCCTGCAGTCACGAAAGCTTTAAGTCAAGACTTAAAAAATATGATTGCATGTTAAATAATATTACTACTTTATAAAATAAGCATAATTGGACTGGAGGTTTTCCTCTCCAGAACACTTAAAAAGACACGTCCATCATAGTCTCTCATGGTGGATTTAACATCTATAACCCCATTGTCAAGGGTGGATCAGAAAAAAATGGAACATCTCATACAATTGTAAACATTTGCACTGCTATATTGTCACATTGTGAAAGGCTCATTGGGAACATTTCCATTCAAGCCACTCAGAAAATATTAAAATGTTAACTCTAAGGCTTGCAATTACAGGCCATCACAGTATCAACTCTTGAAAATTGCTCCTTTACATTAATACACATATATAATAGCCCAGATCTGTCCTTCTGTGACTGTGATTAACGTGGCACGGATTGGTTGAAGTGCGTCACGTGACCGCGAGCAAGCAGCCAAGCAGAGGTTCGCCCCTCCAAAACATGTACGCCCCCGGATTGGTTGAAGTGCGTCACGTGACAGCGAGTGGTCCAATTCGTGTTGTTGTGGTGTGTCCCGCACCTCGGAGGCCCGAGAAGCAGCAACATCATGGCCAAAGCGCCGGAGACGCAGCTACGGAAAGCTGACGGTCAATCCACTCACACACACTCACTCACACTCACTCACATAATCGCATGCAACTCAGAGGAGACGGGTGAGTCAGAGGAAGCTGACGGTCGATCCACTCACACATGGCTCACTCATACACACAGCTCACTCACTCTGACTCACACACAATAGCATGGAGCTCAGAGGAGAGGGGTTAGTCAGAGTGAGGAAGTTGACAGTCGATCCACTCACACATGGCTCACTCATACACACAGCTCACTCATACACACAGCTCACTCAGACTCACTCACACACAATCGCATGCAGCTCAGAGTAGACGGGTGAGTGAGGCAGAGCCGTGCTCCGTCCACTGCTGCCCTGAGGAACCCCCGTGTTCTCCACTGCTGGCTTGAGGGAGAGCCGTGCTGTCTCCACTGCTGCCGTGAGGAAGCCAGACACACTCTCTCCACTGCTGCCCTGAGGCAGAGCCATGCTCGCTCCGCTGCTGCCCTGAGGGAGAGCCGTGCTCTGCCCACTGCTGCCCTGAGGGAGAGCCGTGCTCTGTCCATTACATTAGTTCTCGAGTTGTTTTGGTGCTTAAATTCACTGCTGGATGAAGGCCCACTGCACGCTGTGCGAGAGGATGGTAAGGATTTACTTGACCAGTCTGTTGGGGATCGCCGCACGCTGTGGTTGTTGGGGGGTGCCGCAGGCTGTGGTTGTTCGGGGCCGCCGCAGGCTGTGGTTGTTCGGGGACGCTGCAGGCTGTGGTTGTGCGGGGGCGCCATAGGCGCCCCCCAACAACCTAGTTGTAAATAATTACACTGTGTAACATTTATTTATTGTTCCTAGGTAGTAAGTGTTATTTCCTAATTTCTTATGCCTCAAAAGTAGAGAACATTACTATTATCCTAAAAAACTTTGCTTTTGTGACCAGGACAGTGATATTTAGAAATGTACCTATTTTCAGAACATTCTAGATAGATTCAGTGCTTAGTAAACTTAGAGTAACTTCTAGAACATTCTAGAACTTTCCAGTAATATAAATAGTAGTATAAATACAGGGGCCTTAAGCCTACCAGTTCAGATTAGTTCCAGCTGCCTAAGTGGATACAGATATGCATTTTTCTGAGATGGAATCAAGAAGCTGCAAGCATCCGGCAGATGCATTTTGCTATGTCTGCGGCCAATTTATCAAGACAAAAGCGAAAAAGTACTCTGTGGAAGCATCTGCTAAGATGTGTGAGGCCTACAAGGCATATTGTGGCATGTCTGTCGGGGATCAAGACGAACACTGGGCACCTCATTTCACCTGCGAGCAATGCTAAAAAACTCTGGAAGGTAAGAAGGACAATTGTTGCTCGGAATTTTATGTTATCAAATTTGTAAAAATAAGTTTATCATTTTTAAATGTTTGACAATTTTCAATGTTATTGAAAAAATATATCATGTATGGAAAATGTTGCGGGAATCTCTTACACATTAGTCATGCCATTGGAACCTCATTTGCCTGTAGAAAAATATGATAATTGGGTTTTTGCCCTGTTATCTGGCAACAAAACTGACACGTTTTATACAAGGAGTCATGATTGCATTGACCACAATACCTGCAGTCGGAATGCAAACAAAAAACATAACTCTGATAATGTAAGCACTGTCCTTGAAATTGATTGGTCCACACCCGAGACAGCTTTCCTTAGAGCCTAGTCTCACATGGTGTTGGACCAGATGACGCCAAAAGGCGCACAACTCAAAGACAATGCACCATCAGAGTATGAGAGCTCGGGGTAAGCATTTACACCATTGGAACCTCATTTGCCAGTAGAAATATATGATTATTGGTTTTTTACACTTTTATCTGGCAACAAAACTGACACCTTTTTTTACAAGGAGTCATATTTGCATTGACCACAATACCTGCAGTCGGAATGCTCTCATACTCTGATGGTGCATTGTCTTTGAGTTGTGCGCCTTTTGGCGTCATCTGGTCCAACACCATGTGAGACTAGGGTCTAAAGAAAGCTGTCTCGGGTGTGGACCAATCAAATTCAAAGACAGTGCATACATTATCAGAGTTATGTTTTTTGTTTGCATTCCGACTGCAGGTATTGTGGTCAATGCAAACATGACTCCTTGTAAAAAAGGTGTCAGTTTTGTTGCCAGATAAAAGGGTAAAAAACAATTATCACATTAGTCATGAGTGAAATAAATGTATTTTTGTAGGATAGTACAGAGGGGAAAAGAGAGCCATGAAGTTCGCTATCCCAAGAATTAGGCGGAAACCCACTGACCACTCAAGCAACTGCTACTTCTGCATGGTGGACCCTTCCAAACGTTGGACTGGCAAGAATGCACCTGCTATCACGTATCCAGACCTTCCTTCATCCATCACCCCGGTGCCACACTGCCATGAGCTCCCCGTACCCACTCCTCCGGAGAGAGAGCAGCCGTCTTTGGTAGACAGCAGCAAGTCAGAGAGCGAGGAATACGTTGTAGATCCAGATGACAATTTCAGAGGTGGAGCTGAGGAGAGAAACCCATACTACCCCAACCTAAAAGACCTCAACGACTTGATCAGAGATACTGGTCTCACCAAGTCCAATGCCGAGCTTTGGACGTCTAGGCTCAAGCAGTGGAACTTGTTAGATGAAAGTGTGCAATTTGTTGATCAGAGGAAGCGTCAACCTTTTTGCAGCTTCACCCGTCAAGATGGGCTCTGCTTCTGCCACAATGTGACCAGTCTGTTCGAGGCAATCGGAATCGCCTGTAACCAGAATGAGTGGTGCCTCTTCATTGACAGCTCATCTTCGAGCCTCAAAGCCGTGCTGTTCCATAATGTTAACATGTACCCATCTCTTCCCCTGGCTCACTAGGTGCATCTCAAAGAGGATTACAACAGCATCAAGACCTTGCTGGATGCCTTGAAGTATGATGAGTACGGCTGGGAGGTCATCGGAGACTTCAAAATGGTTGTATTCCTGATGGGTCTCCAAGGCGGTTTTATCAAGTTTCCCTGCTATCTTTGCCTTTGGGACAGCAGGGAAACCAAGACGCACTACCACAGGCGGGACTGGCCACAGCGGACCGAGTTCTCTGTGGGGAGCAATGTCAAGTGAGAGCCATTGGTGGACCCCCGGAAGGTACTGATACCACCACTGCACATCAAATTGGGCCTTATGAAACGATTTGTCAGAGCTGTAGATAAGAAGTCGGCAGCCTTCAAGTACCTTCAAGACTTCTTCCCTAAGCTGTCTGAGGCAAAGGTCAAAGCTAGTATCTTTGTCGGACCACAGATAAATAAGATCCTGGAGTGCAATGAATTCCCCAAGAAGCTCACTAGTAAGGAGAAAGTGGCTTGGGACAGCTTTGTCGCAGTGGTTAGTGGCTTCCTGGAAAATCACAAGGCGAAAACTATGTGGAGCTGGTGAAGACTCTGGTGAAGAACTACGGCACAATGGGCTGTAGGATGTCCCTCAAAGACAAATATCCTTGATGCTCATCTTGATAAATTCAAGGAGAACATGGGAGCAGACTCGGAGGAGCAAGGCGAGCGCTTCCACCAAGATATACTAGACTTTGAAAGCCGCTACCAAGGACAGTATAGTATAACGAGGACATGATGGGAGGCTACATTTGGGGGCTGATTCGTGAAAGTGATTTACAGTATAATCGTGAATCTCAAAAATCTACTCACTTCTAAATCTTTTGCAGTAATTGTTGTATTACTTTAATATAAATACATGTTAATTTTGATTCATAAGTAGTTTTTTCTGACTATATGAACGAAAAGACACAAATTCACCAGTTTTCTCATTGAAAATAGGTAAATTTCAAAATATCACTGTCCTAGTCACAAAAGCAAAGTTTGTGAGGAATAATAGCCATTTTCTGTACTTTTGAGGCATGAGCAATTAGGAAATGACACTTACTACTGTTGTTTATGCCGGATTATGAAATATTGATAAAAAAAAAAATAATTCAAAAAATGCGTAATCGCATAAATTATGTTAATGTATGTAATTATATGCATAATCGAATTAATCCATGCGATTGCTTGCGATTATGTTAATGTGTGCAGTTATGATAACTAGGCTTAGTTTCGTTATCCAGAGTTGTATCAATCGGGATGAACGATTATCTTTGATTAAACATTTATTGATTATCTAAGTGTGTTTATGTTATGTTAGGTCTCCAAATTCATATCTCATTGCAGGTTACAGTTCTTATGAATAAGACAGCTTTGCATGGACTGGGAAAGAAGCCCTCGAACACTTAGTGTTAAGCAATTTTTATTCTAAACAACATATGACACTCTAACATGCATAGGCGAAAGCATACGTCAATAGATTCATGAGCAAGATTATGCAATGAACGAAAATGAATGACTAAAACACTTCTTATTCATGTAACTCGACGGCAGCAACTGCTTTGCACGATCAGTTGACATTGAACGCACCACCTTGAAATGGCAACCCTTTTTGAAACACAAGATAACTTTTTGAAAGTCTTATTCGTGTGCGTGTTGTGTGCGTTGTCCCCTTGTAAAATTAATTATTTTTTTAGAGCCGGGAGTTGTGTCGTTAGCTTGTGGGGTGGGGGAGGGGTTATATCACCAGCGAACAGAGAGGTTCCCTTTAGCTTGGGTGTGGCTGCAGCGAGCCCGCCCTGCTCGTGCGCTCTCTCTCTCCACTGCTAGATGAGTGGTGTCGGCATGACGCTCGTCGTCGTGGCGAGCGATGATTCCGTCGTCGGATAGCGCACAGCTCCTCCACCGCTGGATGACGAGTCGGCACGACGCTCGGTGACGCCCGGGTCGTGCTGCTCGTGCGCTCTCTCTCTCTCTCCGCTGCTGGATGGCGAGTTGGCACGACGCTCGCCGACGTGGTGCGCGATGATTCCGTCGTCGCTGCTGGACGTCTTGTCTGTTCTCACTGGGTGTTGGTCGGTGTGTGTGTATCAAACACGGCGCATTCGATGGCGCTCTCTCTCTCTTGGTGGCAGCTCCAGGCTTCTCCAATGCTGGATGATTGTTGAGTCGGCACGATGCTCGCCTTCGGCGGTGCGCGATGATATCGTCGTCGGATAGCGCACAGCTCATCCGCTGCTGGATGATGAGTCGGCACGATGCTCAGTGACGCCCGGGTCGTGCTGCTCGTGTGCTCTCTCTCTCTCCTTGATCGTTGCCAGCTTCACACGGACACTCGCCCTTACTTCAGGCTGTGTTGGCTCAGGCTCTGGACGACGCGGCTGTGCGCGCTCACCGGCTTGGAGCGCTCTGGCGATGAACGATGGCTCTTGTTGCTCATCCGCTGCTGCTCGTCCTTTGCGATGCTCGCTTGGTCGACGCTTGGCGATTTCCGCCCTTTCTACAGGTTGATTGCTTGTTGTCATTCGTCACTCTCTCTTCTTCGTGCTTTCCTTTGTTCCTGCAGCTGCCAGCTTCACTCGCACTTAACCACACCTCGCCACTTCGTTCCATCTCTCCTCGAGGCACGACCCATGGTTTGTTGATGCCTCGGCAAGCCTCCGCCCTGTCTCCCTTATGAGCCTCCCTCGCAAATCCGCGTCGCAAGCCGAGTCACGTGAGCGTGACTCGAACCAGACTGCTCACAGACTTCTGTGTGTTTTTACTTAAACTCAAAAACGTGAACCCCCCCCCCCCCTCTGCGCATCTCTTGCAAGAGGAACAACAAACCAAAAAAAAAACCAGACAGCCTCCCGACCCCTCCTCGTGACCCTTTCTAACCCCCTAAGTATTTATGGTGCCATCTGTTTGTGCCGGACCATTGGAGACAAAGGTGGCTGAGGAGATTTTTGCAATACATTTATGTGGTCCTGTGTGTTACATTTATTCTTGATATTTCTTATGAGTTCCCTCGGTCTTAGTATATCGTGGTTATTATTCGGTCTATGTTTAATGAATATTCGTAATGATCCTCGTTACATCATTATTTTGAGGGCTTTGCCAAGTTTGGTTATGCGTTTGTCTCCAGGGATTGGTGTTTTATTCTGAGTTATATTTTAATGTCCTGAGGTTAAGTGTAACTAAGTTTCCACTTAAGCTTTCTTGACAGCTGGAATTCGTATTCTTTAGTTTTTGGTAAGGTCATGTAGATAGAAATATACAATACAAAATAATATATATGCGGTGAATACGAGTAATATAAGGGGATTACTAATAAAAGCCCCTATTGTAGGCTGGTTGATTCTTTTTGTTAAGTTTCTACTTTTCGTTAAGGAAAACGTTAAAGAAAACGCGAATTGCAACAGTTGTTTTTCTCTGCTCTGCACGATATCCGTGCATCTCCAGACGTCTTGGGAAGGTTAGGCCATCGACCTTTTGTCCATCTGGATGTCTCTGACCTCTCTGTGCTCTGAAGTCTTACCGTTTAATTGCCCTCCCCGTTTCACAGATTCCTGGTGTGCTTGTGAGGAGTAGGGGCTGTTTCCATTATTTAATTAAAAATATATATATAGATATAAAAAAAAGTAATTTTTTTTTTGGCCTAATTATTTTTAATATTAATTTTTGGAAAACAGGGAATAGATACAACAATCCGCCCTTCTAAAAATTATTAGTGGTCGATTTGGCCACTGGCGAATTTTTAAACAAAGTAAATGCCCCTTTTTTCTGTTATGAACCCATCAGCCGCCCTCGTGTTTCGGCTGTAAAAAAAAAAAAATTCCAACACGCGCGTCGTATCACAATCTTAGCATGGTTACATTTGAAATAAGCAAAGAAAAGAAAACAAAATGTTAAACATCGATACCACATGTTATATCGGTTCTTATCCATCATAACTACTGTAAAAACATTTTTTTTAGTTCCTGGGAAACGCAAGGTAGTGGTTTCGAACACATTTATGCGTTATTTTCCTCCTGTTACCTCCTTGCCATAATTTTTACCCAGTTATTATCATCTGGTTTGCCACTTTTGGTTTTATGTGGACATGCTGCCTCCCACGCACTGTCCTTCAGACTTGGTTCGTCTATAGCCTTTTCCTGTCCATTAACAATATTCTCATGGCCAGATATTTTAGAGTAACCCTTTACTCTTTCATGCAATCTCCCAACATCATTAACTTGGTTCGTAGTGCTTATCGCTTTAATCTTTCGATCACGGTTTTCAGGTTCGTTTTTGTAATTTCCTCTATCACTCCCTCGCGTCGTGGGAGTGTGTGGTGTAAAATTGTGTTGCACATAACCAGAACTCGCGCACACAACCAATTTTGGCACTTGGTTGTCAGTGGCACTTGCACTCTCTACGATTACATGCACATTTGCCGAGTCAGTGTGTCGATTCAATTCCGTGCCTCGTAATGTTGCCCTCTTTGTTTTTACGAGTGTGTTAGATTCCAACACCATTCCCGATATGTCATGAACATTCGTCTCCATTTTAGCACTCCGATCCACGTAATATTTTGTTTCATTGGGATGTTTTCCATTCAAAGGCTCACGCCTGCATTCCTCAGGACGTGTCTCTGTGTTCCATCTCCCTGCACCACCATCGCGCGATCCTGCGACGTGCTGCACTGTTTTTCCTGTGTGCTCCGGGTTATCTCTTTGTCTCTGCTGTCTGTTATCTACTGTCCGATCACCCTTCACTGCAGTCATGTTTTTGCGTTCGATCTGCGCGTCATTTACGGGAGCAATGCTTGCGTTTCCTACCGCATCGTATGCATTTAATGTTTCCCGATCGTGGCGGTATTTGTCCGCCTTGTCACTTGCAGCCTGCTTGCATTTTCCAATGGGGCCATGATTTAGCTTCCACTCAGCGGGTGGGGCGCGTATGGGCAGCTCGCTCTCAATTACTGTGTGTGGTTCATCACGTATTTGGGCCGCATTTTGTGTCTCAGTTAAGCCATTTTGTTTCTCCTTATTATTTGTTTCTCTATTCCCTCCTGGTATAGCCGGTGGGGAAATCGGTCGGAATTGGACCGATTGTGTTTGACCTCCCATCCTGCGATTCTCGTACATTTTTGGCCCCGTGCTTCTCCGATTTATGTGCCACCTTTTTCCTGGATTGTTACCTTGCCATCTGTGTGTGTAATTTTGACCTTGCGTGTGTCGGGGCATGGAGTGCTGATATGGTTCTGCTCTTAACCTCCACCTCCTGCGATTCTCATACATTTTTAGCCCCTTGTTTCTCCAATTTGTGTCACTCTCATTTGTGTGCCAACCTCTCTCTGGGTTATTTTGCCATATGTGCGTGCGTGTTCGCTCCTCTTTGCATTGTGGGACTGCTCGGTGATTTTTATTCCTCTCTGAGAGGCTGGGATCATTATCCCTCTCCCTGTGTTCTGGATCCGAATTATGATTCTTAGCTCTGTATAACCATGCCATGTACGCCTTGCTCTCTATGCGGTGTAAGGAGGCTGTTTCTGGGTTCAAAACCATTCTCACACTTTCTGTAATCTCTGGGCTCAAGGATTCAAAAAACATAATTTTGAACATATGGTCCCCTTAGTGATACCGATTCACATCACCTGCGTAATACGCTTTTTTAAATTGTAAAAGGTAGTCACGTGGGTCTTGGTCCATGCCGTGGGTCATCGATTTTACAGCATAAAACCCCTCAGTGAGTCATCTTCTTGGTTCTTTCGGTAAAGTCACGTAGAAGAGAAGTAATAAAATAATAAAAATAAAACATAATAAAATGAAATAATTCTCACGACGTTTCGGCTACAACGCAAGCATTATTTCATTTTATTATGTTTTATTTTTATTATTTTATTACTTTCCTTCTACGTGACTTTACCGAAAGAACCAAGAAGATGAATCCCTGCAGTCACGAAAGCTTTAAATCAAAACCCTCAGTGAGTGTCGAATATTCTCCAAACTTCCGAATCACTGCCAGGCTCAGTTGTTTGAAATCATTCCTAATCTTGTATGGTAGCGACTTTACCCATGGTATAGATTGTCCATGTAAACTCCATTTCAACAGACTCGCTTTCTCATCCCGTCTCATCAGGCCTCTGATCATTGCCTCCTCTTCTACTGTTGCGATGTGGGTGTGTATATCCCTGTTCTTATTGTGTGAGTCAAAATCGGGAATTCTGACGAGAGCTTTGTCCATCAATTTAAGGGTTTTACTGTCGAAAGAGTCTTCCGAAAGTTGGTCATCGTCAGACGAGCGGTCACTTTGATGTGTGCTGTGTCGGGCGTGTTTTAGCGGCGTGCATTTTTTTGGTGAGCTGTCTGGGCTGTGTCGCTAGTGTTGCCAATTACCTGCAGTTTTTGCCTCTGCCTTAGTGGAGCATATCCTGGTGACTTTATTTTACGATTTTGCCACCCCCTAGCTTCGGGGTTGTCAGTTCCCCCTTTTTTTATTTTCATCTGTATCTCCCCATCCCTTCTCTCGACTTGGGAGGGATTTTCTTTGTCAAGGATATTTTGATCGATACCCATCATTTTTGTGCGATCTGTCCCTGGACTATGTCCACGTGCCCAAGAGTGTGGTGTACTATTACTTTCATATTTATTCTGTGGATCAACGTCTGTGAGTGTCGCTGGTGTCGCGAGCCCTGATTCCTCCTCCCTTGCGAGGGTGTGGGGACATTTTACCTCGTTGATTAGTTCCTCTCGATATGTCGTAGCGTCATCGATACAGCTCCCTTCCCATGTGTCTCTCTGATTGCCCTGCTTTGTAGCAGACCGGTCAGTACGTTTTAATACGAGTTTCCAGTATTCCGCAATCCATTCAAAAATTCCTCCTAATCCTAGCATCTCAAGTGTGGCAGGAGCTACTTTGACATTCCCTTTCGGAGTGCATATAAAACAATTGTATCACAGAATGTAGTCAGTTTGACTCGAGCTATTCTGTTATTTTCTATTCAGAGTGCGTATCCCTAACACAGTTTATCACAGGATGCAATCGGTTCGATATGATGTTATCTTAATCCCACTGTATTTGTTCCAACCTGCTATTCTGGAGTTTAACCTCAGAGTGCGTTTTTTTTAAGTTTTACGCCCGTTTACAATCACAAGGCAATGTTAGATCACAATACTCTGGTTAACACGTAGTGATTCGTTCCTTCATCCATGCAAAACACTGTCTGCGAGAGATCCCGGACGATGCCACCCATTATGTTGTATATGCCAGATTATGAAATTTGATTAAAATTTTTTTTATAATAATAATTAATAAAATTGCAAAAAATCTGCAATTCGCATGAAATATGCTAATGTATATACTTATATGCATAAATTATGATAATCGCGGGTATAATCGTATTCTTGTATGCGGATGCTTGCGATTATGTTAATGAGAGCAGTTATGATAACTAGGCTTAGTTTCGTTATCCAGAGTTGTATCAATCGGGATAAACGATTATCTTTGATTAAACATTTATTGATTATCTTAGTGTGTTTATGTTATGTTAGGTCTCCAAATTCATATCTCATCGCAGGTTACAGTTCTTATGAATAAGACAATGGGCTCCCCCCTATCTCCGGTTGTAGCCAACATCTTCATGGAAAAATTTGAGATGGACGCCATCCAGACTGCCACTCTACGCCCGACCTTATGGAAGAGGTACGTAGACGACACTTTTGTCATCTGGCCACATGGCCGGCCTGCTCTAGACCAATTTCTCGACCACATCAATTCCATACACCCAGCCATCAGATTCACCATGGAAGTCGAAAATGATGGCAAGCTACCCTTTTTGGATGTCCTAATCAAAAGGAGACCTGATGGTTCAATGAGCCACTCTGTCTACAGGAAAGCCACCCACACGGATGCTTATCTAAAACCGGATTCCCACCACCATCCATCCCAGAAGAATTCCCTCATCAAGACTCTATATCATAGAGCCCAATGCATCTCCGACCATGAACACATTTCCAGTGAACTCAAACACGTACGCCAAGCTCTTAAGGCTAATGGTTACTCCGACTACACAATCCGCAAAGCCATCACTCCAACCATCAAGAAAGATCCTGTTGAGGAGCCTTTCAAGACCATCACCTTACCCTACATTGCTGGGGTCACAAAAAAGATCTCCAAAATCCTGATTAAACACAAGATCCAGGTCCGATTCAACACAGTACATAAAATCCGTGATCTGGTACCATCTGTAAAAGATGTGATTCCAGACATACAGTACCCTGGCGTCTACAAACTAAGTTGCCTCTGTGGTAGCAGTTACATTGGGGAAACCAAACGACACGTCTCAGACCGCATTCGTGAACATAAAGCTGATCTAAAACACGGTAGGACAAACACCTCAGCCGTGGCAGACCACTGTTACAACTCAGTGGGCTCACATGACATTGACTTCTCCAAGACGGAGGTTCTCTGCAAGCCATCTGGCTATCATGAGAGATTCGTTCATGAGGCGATCCACATATACAAACACAGAGACAATTTTAACCGAGAAGATGGATTCAGGCTTAGCAATCATTGGAAGGACGTAATAAACCATTTCGATACACATTAGGGTGAGTTGAATAATACATAGTGTTATATTAAAATGTATAAAGTATAGGGTGGTTTACAGCAATACAGTATATAATTTAATGTTGGGTTTATCTATGGCAGTATATAGTACTGTATATGCTAAGAGAATAAAGTTTAGATGGAAGTATATTATATACTTCTTACGACGTAGAATTGTAATTTTATTATTTGTTGTTAGTAACTCAGCTTATTGTAGAGTATAGTAAGTATCAGTTTATATTTTAGTTTTTTTTTTTTTAATGTAGTTTTCACTTCGGTTTTCTACGTGGTTGTTTGGTAAATGCAGCTACATATCACTAACATTCCTGTCCTTTATTAACGCTGTTCCTTGCGCCCCCCCGTGGTGCTGTTGATCCTGCATAATGCATGGGCATAATGGGACTTTGAAACCCCTCCGCCCACCCCCTACGCATTGTCCATTGGTATGCTAAATTCCTCTTCATATGCACATTCTTTTGTTAAGGCGCTCCTCCTCGCTACACCTATATAAGCTCCTAGCTTGATAATGTTCTCATTCTTCGCCTGAGGACGGCTGCTTGCGTTGTGGCCGAAACGTCGTGAGAATTGTTTTATTATGTTTTATTTTTATTATTTTATTACTTCCCTTCTACGTGACTTTACCGAAAGAACCAAGAAGAAGACAGTTTTTCATGGACTGGGAAAGAAGCCCTCGAACACTTGGTGTTAAGCAATTTTAATTCTAAACAACATATGACACTCTAACATGCAAAGGCGAAAGCATACGTGAATAGATTCATGAGCAAGATTGTGCAATTAACGAAAATGAATGACTAAAACACTTATTCATGTAACTCGACGGCAGCAACTGCTTTGCACGATCAGTTGATATTGAACGCATCACCTTGAAATGGCAACCCTTTTTGAAACACAAGATAACTTTTTGAAAGTCTTATTCGTGTGCGTGTTGTGTGTGCGTTGTCCCCTTGTAAAATTAATTATTTTTTTAGAGCCGGGAGTTGTGTCGTTAGCTTGTGGGGTGGGGGAGGGGTTATATCACCAGCGACCAGAGAGGTTCCTTTTAGCTTGGGCGTGGCTGCAGCGAGCTCGCGCTGCTCGTGCGCTCTCTCTCTCCACTGCTAGATGAGTGGTATCGGCACGACGCTCGTCGTCGTGGCGCGCGATGATTCCGTCGTCGGATAGCGCGCAGCTCCTCCACCGCTGGATGACGAGTCGGCACGACGCTCAGTGACGCCCGGGTCGTGCTGCTCGTGCGCTCTCTCTCCGCTGCTGGATGGCGAGTTGGCACGACGCTCGCCGACGTGGTGCGCGATGATTCCGTCGTCGCTGCTGGACGTCTTGTCTGTTCTCACTGGGTGTTGGTCGGTGTGTGTGTATCAAACACGGCGCATTCGATGGCGCTCTCTCTCTCTTGGTGGCAGCTCCAGGCTTCTCCAATGCTGGATGATTGTTGAGTCGGCACGATGCTCGCCTTCGGCGGTGCGTGATGATATCGTCGTCGGATAGCGCACAGCTCATCCGCTGCTGGATGATGAGTCGGCACGATGCTCAGTGACGCCCGGGTCGTGCTGCTCGTGCGCTCTCTCTCTCCTTGATCGTTGTCAGCTTCACACGGACACTCGCCCTTACTTCAGGCTGTGTTGGCTCAGGCTCTGGACGACGCGGCTGTGCGCGCTCACGGGCTTGGAGCGCTCTGGCGATGAACGATGGCTCTTGTTGCTCATCCGCTGCTGCTCGTCCTTTGCGATGCTCGCTTGGTCGACGCTTGGCGATTTCCGCCCTTTCTACAGGTTGATTGCTTGTTGTCACTCGTCACTCTCTCTTCTTCGTGCTTTCCTTTGTTCGTGCAGCTGCCAGCTTCACTCGCACTTAACCACACCTCGCCACTTCGTTCCATCTCTCCTCGAGGCACGACCCATGGTTTGTTGATGCCTCGGCAAGCCTCCGCCCTGTCTCCCTTATGAGCCTCCCTCGCAAATCCGCGTCGCAAGCCGAGTCACGTGAGCGTGACTCGAACCAGACTGCTCACAGACTTCTGTGTGTTTTTGCTTAAACTCAAAAACGTGAACCCCCCCCCCCCCTCTGCGCATCTCTTGCGAGAGGAACAACAAACCAAAAAAAAAACCAGACAGCCTCCCGACCCCTCCTCGTGACCCTTTCTAACCCCCTAAGTATTTATGGTGCCATCTGTTTGTGCCGGACCATTGGAGACAAAGGTGGCTGAGGAAATTTTTGCAATACATTTATGTGGTCCTGTGTGTTACATTTATTCTTGATATTTCTTATGAGTTCCCTCGGTCTTAGTATATCGTGGTTATTATTCGGTCTATGTTTAATGAATATTCGTAATGATCCTCGTTACATCATTATTTTGAGGGCTTTGCCAAGTTTGGTTATGCGTTTGTCTCCAGGGATTGGTGTTTTATTCTGAGTTATATTTTAATGTCCTGAGGTTAAGTTTAACTAAGTTTCCACTTAAGCTTTCTTGACAGCTGGAATTCGTATTCTTTAGTTTTTGGTAAGGTCATGTAGATAGAAATATACAATACAAAATAATATATATGCGGTGAATACGAGTAATATAAGGGGATTACTAATAAAAGCCCCTATTGTAGGCTGGTTGATTCTTTTTGTTAAGTTTCTACTTTTCGTTAAGGAAAACGTTAAAGAAAACGCGAGTTGCAACAGTTGTTTTCTCTGCTCTGCACGATATCCGTGCATCTCCAGACGTCTTGGGAAGGTTAGGCCATCGACCTTTTGTCCATCTGGATGTCTCTGACCTCTCTGTGCTCTGAAGTCTTACCGTTTAATTGCCCTCCCCGTTTCACAGATTCCTGGTGTGCTTGTGAGGAGTAGGGGCTGTTTCCATTATTTAATAAAAAAAAATATATATAGATATAAAAAAAACAAATTTTTTTTTTGGCCTAATTATTCTTAATATTAATTTTTGGAAAACAGGGCATAGATACAACACTACCCAGGAACAAAAATTGTGTTACATAGTGAATTATCACAGCCACAGCAAATTACACAAACAGCTGCAACGATAACAGATCGATGCGACGCCCCGGCTCATTGGCCGTGCTCACCGTTGCTTTGCAGTGTGACCGTTAGGCAGCTCCCTGATTTTGAGCTCACGTGCAGCAGCATTGCCGGTGCCGTTCTGGTGCTGAAGCCAAACAGCGCCATCTCTCCAGACTCACTGTCACCAGCAGGCTCCCCGAGGCTTACGGGCACTCTCGGAGATATGAGATCGCCGCTGGGTTCCCTGACTGGCATGTCAGAGGCTCTCTCGAATGGCAAGGTGTCTTTGTCACTTCCGGTGGACGCCAAGAGCTTATGAGGATCCTGGAACTCATACCTCACCCAGGTTCCTCTTTCGAAAAATCCACCAACCTCTGAGAAGTAGAATATGGAATCTAAATATTAAGGTTATAACAATTCGGATCAAAATGTTTCTCCATACATTGTATTGAGGATGCATCATGCTTACTGAACAGTTATGTCAGCATAAAGTGTACTTATATTTGCAGTCAAGAAGTATACTTACAACAATGTTTACGTTTACATCTATAGCTCTTTGTCAATCCACTGCTAGATGAGGGCCTCCCAATGTAATGTAAGTTATTTTATCCGAATTGATTACATTGCTTAGAGTGAGTTGATAAAGGTGGAGAGCATATATGTGGGAGCATTGACATCCAGTACAACAATCTATTTCCTGCACTACCCTCTGCTGCCCATCACGTAGCTCCACAGCCTATGACATCTGCAATCACCCGTCTCATCGGATCTCAAAAGCGAACCAGAATGGGGTCTGAATATTGTTTATATGGGTGACCACATGTTTATGAGGATTTGAATTTGAGGTGATATTTGTTGCAGCCCTATATTTATATGAATCCAGGTCTCCTTGAGCTTCTTGAAGCCATATTCTTTGCTTGATTTGCTTGTGCCTATGTTGTTGCTTGTTGTATCGCACGATTGTGAGAGATAGTGAAGGCTTGGGGGAGGCTGTCATCCGGCAGTGGATTGATCACGGCTGATGATGACAAGTATGCTTCAGCCGATTCAGTTGACACTGTCTGCCTCTTTTGTTTACCGGCGGTGCAAAACGGCCCGTCGTAGGGAGATGAGGAACAGTCGCACGAGTAGCCCACCGAGTGCTCCACGCAGCGGCCTCCATTGCGGCACAGTGCCCCATAGCTGCGGCAGTGGCCCGAGCAGCCCGGGTTGACCCCCGGTGTGACCCGCGCCTGCTCCTCCAGGTCCAGCATGACGCCGTTCACTCGCAGCGAACGGACGCAGCCGAGGAAGCCGCTGTAGCCGGACACGGAGGAGCCTACACAAGACAGGATGCGACACGGTCATCAGAAGCACTGCTGAACACAGCGGTTTGAATCATAGGCAAAGGATATGATTAGAGATTTAATAAATAACAGAATTCCTGTACCAGTCAAGAACATATGGGTAACTCTACATTGGCTTCCTTTTGGGTATCCATTGCATTGCTTGTGTGTCCTTCGTTTTATCTTTGTAGGCTGGAGAAGGTAATATTCATTACCATCATCATCAAAATCAACTCTTTCTGCTTTTGCCTGTCCTTCACAGTCTTTGCCAGGCACCATGTCAGCTCATCAGTCCATACTGTTACATCAGGTATTGTCCATGAGCAAGGCGCACAAGTCAGTTGTTTAATAATCAAAACACCTGGCTGCATTTATCTCGAAAATACTGATGCTGACCACAGTACACTACAACAAGTACTAATTCAAGGTAGAATTAAACTCGGAGAGATTCCAGCCAAGTTCAACCTCCAATTGCCACTGGTGCTGTATATGACCAGCAATCAAATATGAGCCATATACAATGCACACATGCATACGCACATACATGCTTCTACGCAGATATACAATTCGCACACGGTCACAAAGCACAAGTCACGGTTAAAATATGCCAAGTTTCTAAATTACCTGCAAATTACTGAATTGAAATATAAAAGGCAAAGAAATAAAGAGTCTGATTCTAAATAATTGCCCCCTACTGTGAAAACTTGGCAGGACCCTCCTGAAAAGGAGCCGTGAGATTCGGCGAGGCTTTCCCGGGTAAAAACAAGTATTGTAATATAAAGCTGTGCACGAAGTACCGATGTAAAGCTGGCTGTTCAGCTGCAGATGAGCATGGCCACGGCTAGGCACCCACGCCACCACCCGAGGCAGGCGATCGACGCGCACGCTCGCCTCCTTGAGGCTGCGCTCGACGCTCACTGCGTGCCACTCCTCGTCGTTGAGTGTCTGCCCTGACCGCACGACCATCTCCACCGGCCCGTTCCCAACGTCAAAGCCGAAGCTCACCTCGTACGGCGCTACAGCAGCAGGACGCCAATGCAATCGCGCATTACACACACACACCACCAGTGGGGGCTGCCCCATCAGTGGAGAGACAACAGCTGGAATTCCGCAAGCATGCAATGCGTGAGTACACAGTGGATGGTATTGTAAGCTGAAAAAATATTACTGTTGAAAAACTTAATTGTGTTCTGGCGGTTCATAATCTTGGAGACTTTTTTGTTATGAACGCTAGACACGAAGTGTTGGGCAATTTTGTTATTTGTCATTGGCCTAAAGTGAACGAAGTAGAATAAAAAATATATTATTTTTACTCCTTTTTGTGCCGAGCAGATAGCAATAGATGAAGTCATTTGCACACAGTTTGTAAAACACATTTGCTGATGTACAACACATTTGCTGATAACAGGCCCGAAATGTCAATCATCCAGCAACAAACAGCACGACAAAATAGATTGTTGTGCAATAAACAATGTACAGCTTTCACACAGAAAACAGAAAAATACACCATGGCCGTTTCTCACACATCAAACATTGATTGGATATGTGATATTTTTTTGTGAAAAGCACATTATAACTGTTATTTATTAAACGAAACAAAACAAGGAAACTATTTTGTATTTTACCAGGTGAGGCCCACTAAGCTCTATAGCTCTTTTTTAGAAGTGACGTGGCCACAAATGATAGCTCAACAAAGTGGCTTATTATGTAGAGATGCATAGCAGCCAAAGACTCAAAATCCATGTTTCTAAATATGGAGGGAAAACATGCAAACTCCATAAATACAGGAGTCAAGTTCGCGATCGAACCCACGAGGTAGTTAACGTCTCAGCTCACACTTGAGCTGCACTCGTATAAAATCACGAGTCCCCATGTTCTCCAGAAAGACTCCGGATTCAGCCGACGTTTTGAAAAGGAACGTGATGTCGAGGCTTGTCTCGGCATAGACCGGCAGGAAGTGCAAATAGGATCTGTGGGTGCTGAAGGATGCTGCGTTCCAGAAGTGCCCTGCGACAGAGCCACACAACAGAGCAGCTCACACAACTGGGTGGGAATAACTGAGGTTTCAAAACCCCAAACAACACAGATCATTCAAGATGCATTTTGTAAAGGTGACCTAACCTTGCATTTTCCCAATTAAATTATCCACAGGGCATTTGCAAAGATAAGAAATGAATACAATGGTGGTTGTGTATCGATGGCTGCCACATAACAGTCACCAAACACTTTAGCAGATACTCTTTGGGTCTTTCGGTAAAGTCACGTAGATAGAAAAAGAATAGCTCAGGATGTTTCGATCGCAACACAGGCAATCGTCTTCAGGTGAGAGAGAGAAATCTACTGAAACAAGGTCTTATATAGGCCTGAGATGGGAGTCCCCTCAGGGTAAGAAGACGGGGCTAGAGATGGTCTCCCTGAGGCTGTGGAAGTGGCCATTGTATTGTGAGAGATTAGCATGTCAATGATGCTTCGGTGGCAGATCGAGTAGGACATCCAGTCTGTCAATACAAAGACATCCAACTTAGTGATGCAACTCAGAGAGTCAGCTAACATCGTCAGGAAGGATGGAAACATCCCAGCAAGTTAAGACTTTATCTGGTTAATCACGTCCTTCCAATGATTGCTCAATTTGTACCCATCTTCTCGGTGGAAATTATGTCTGTGTTTGTGTATCTGGATGGCTTCATGGAAAAATATTTGATGATAGCCAGTGGGTTTGCATAGTACCTTCGTCTTGAAAAAATCAATATCATGTGAGCCCACAGTGTTAAACCAATGATCATCCATGGCCGAGGTATTGGTCCTACCGTGTTTCAGATCTGCCTTGTGTTCACGAACACAGTCCGAGACATGTCGTTTAGTTTCCCCAATGTAACTACTGCTTAGTTTGTAGACACCGGGATCACATCCTTCACAGATGGGATCAGATCACGAATTTTTGTACTGTGTTGAATCGAACCTGGATCTTGTGTTTGTTCATGATTTTGGAAATCATTTGGTAACCCCTGCTATGTATGGCAAGGTGATGGTTTTGATCAGGTCCTCAGATGGTTCTCTCCCCAAAGTTGGGGTGACAGCTTTGCGGATTGTGCGGTCCGAATATCCATTCATCTTGAGGGCTTGGTGGACATGCTCCATTTCACTGGCTAGGTGGTGCTGGTCGGAGATGCAATGGGCCCTATGGTGTAGGGTTTTGATGAGGGAATTCTTCTGGGCTGGATGGTGGTGGGAGTCAGGTTTTAGATAGGCATCCATGTCGGGGGGCTTTTCTGTAGCAGATATGACGGTATTCTATCCAGCCTAAATATAGTGCACGGCTTGTGCATAAAAAAACTTGTTCTGGATGACAATATTTGCAATTACTTTTTACGCCAATCACAATTGCTCTGATTTTAAGAGTTCAGTTCTGTATAGCATATTGTAATTATTAATAAGACAGGTGGATGTGTGAGTTCAAAACAAAAACTGTCACAATTTCACATTTAAAATTACAGTAGGTGTTGTGATGTGGCTGCTATGATAACACTTTAAAATAGCTTTGTAAAAAATACACGTGCAAAATGTTTAACAAAAAACTCGGTGCATAGGTAATACGCAGGCATACATACGAGCTCATATATTACACTAGCTTTACTACCCGGCTTCGCCCGGGATTTGGATTCTTGTCTTGGATTAATACATGACGTCACCGCTCACTTGCCGTGCAAAATATATGCATTATTGCGCCCCCCCCTCCTCCAAATACAAACCTCTATTTTTATACTTTTTGCATTGTGTACAGTCTGCAAGCTACCCATATGCCAAATTTCAAGTTTGTTGCATGTCGGGAAGTATGCTAAACATTTCGAACAGACACATTCACAAATTTCCCTTTATATATATAGATGAAATATAAAGCGTCGGTGACTATTCCTTTGGCTCTACACCAAAGGCTCCATAAAGCATCAGACAGAAACGGTAGGAATGTATCTACCTTATGACTCAGGCATTGGAATGTAAGATGCATTTAAATTACTTTGGCGGCATCGAACAGAATCACATCAATTCTATGTTCTGAAATAGAGACATTGTTCAGGATGCAAAGGTTTTGCATCAATGTATTTGGTATTTTAACGTGCAGCTAAAAGAGCTCAACTTTTTCTGCACCCCCCCCCCTTTCCCACCCCGTGTGCATGCGCATGGGGAGCGGCGGAGCAGTGGTTAGTGCACTGCTCAAAGAACTGATTGAAACGAGTTCGATTCTCGCTCACGACCAAAAACAGTGGCGAATATCTGAACCGGTCCTGGACATCCCCTAGGTCGACTCAGTACCTATGTGGTGTGTAAACAACAGGATTATGAAAACAAAGGCGGCCGGGAGTCGTGCTGGCCACCCACCCTCTGTGTGCCATGCCGGCCTTCATAGGTGCTCGCTAACAGCACTTACCCCAACAGTATGTTAAAGTCAATACGGGGGATCTTTGTCTTTGTGCGTGCAACGTGTTGTCGATTCATAAGAGGGTTTTCATGAGTGGCAATGGCTTACTGTCCCCGTGACAGCGCAGTGGTCCCACTCGGTAGGCGGCTTCTGAGTCGCTCCTGTTCATGTCACCGATGATCAGTTGCAAAACGGGTAAATGGGGTTTATATCCCAAAAGCCCCGAGTCTTCTTTCCTGAAATAAAAAAAACACAGCTTTACATACTGTGTGTGTATGTGTGTAATAGTTATATTAAAACAAGAGCAGACAAAATTATTATTTGGATTGTGATACATGTCTTTGTAAGTTCAATATCCGTCACATGAGGGCATAGTTTTCTATCTGGCTGGGATCCACATTAATAGGCACATTTAACCTCGCACAAACGCTCATCAATATTATGATTTTGTTGCATACCTATAGACACTCAAGGAAAAGCGACTCTGTGCACTTCTTGCACTTCTGTAGAGACAAAATAAGGATCCCTACCGACCAAAACATGACACGACCCTTTGAAAGCTGTGCAGTTTACCTGTGGAAAGCACAGGTGCAGAAATTAACGCAGTGGGAGAGGGAGCTTACACGTGCAATGGAGCACACTTCACACGGCAGCACTTGGCTAAGACCTGTCTTGTGCTTCGCTTCAGTACAGGGCCATGATAAACAACAATACTGTAAAAAAGTACAGTTTTAATGAGTGGGGTGTAATTACAGAATAATAATCAAATACAAAAAGTCTGGTTTTTTTTCTCTTAGCTCCCCATGCAGTTTCGCTGTACTATTTGACAAGCAATATTATATTTTTGAAATATAAATTGCTGGGCAATAATACCTTTTTCCCAATATGGTATTAAATTATTGTGTTGTTAAGTGCAAGATATATTTATTTTTTATAAGTATAGCATCTATAGTTTTAAATGAATCACAGCACCAATTACTAAGCTGAAATAACTCAATTTCACACATTAACTGCACATTTAAGCCGATGCAATTAAAATAAAGGAATGGCTGTGGACTCTCTGGACAGGTAGAGTACTAATTATGTTGGGAGTGTTTGATTCCCAATTCAATAAGCTGTGTTGCACGGACGATGTTATCAGCTGCACAGGGACATTTTTTTACATGTTTTTGTAGCCCCATTGTTTCCACTGCCAGCCTACCCCGGGACCCGGGGAGCAAGAGCCAATTAACCTGCTCAACTGCCTCGTTGTAGATAATTCACAGTCATACATTTAAACATTCAGAACCACCCGAACGGACAAAGCCCCCCCGTGTAGCCTTTACAGACTTTTGAGGCAAGCGCTGTCAGCAAGCACCTATGAAGGGCGACACAGCACCACGACCGGCCACCTTTGTCTCCCGAGTGGCGATGTTTACACATGTCTCTCGAGTGGCGATGTTTACACATTTGAGGCTGAATAAACCTCAGGGAGGCCCAGAACCAGTCCAGATAATGATCACTGGTGTTGGCCATGAGCGGGAATAGAACTCGCATTGATGTATGCTAACCGTTGCACCACCACTCCTCAATATGCGCACACACAGGCGTGCAGACAAATCCTGAATATAATTACGTACTGATATGCTATCTTAGCTCAAACATTTCTAATTTGCTTGCACAGAGGATATTTAAACATGGCTACTCAGATACTATAGCCAAAGTTGCGAGAGCTGAGATGATGACCATCATCATCCTATCTCATACATACTATAATTGAGCAGTGAGTTTGTATTAAATTTTTAAGCCCATTTTTTGAGCGCATAACATTTGCGAAACATGAATATTCAATGAAGTATTGATTTGTATTTTAAATGTCAGTAAAAATATATTTAACATTTGGGAACCATTGCATCCGCTTTACGACAGCCCCATTTGTGACAAACATTTACGACGTCTATATAAGGCCACCACTTATCGATTTACAACACATACACTTAGGCCTCGGCAAGGTAAGGTAATTTACCCTTTTTACCGGGTAAAAGGGTAAAGGTAAAGGTTTCGACATGCCAAGGGGTAAGGTAAAGGGTAGGATAAAGGTAGCTCGGAAGAATTACCCGGTAGGGTAAAGGTAGCGCGAAGTATTACCCGGTAAATACGGTACTTTGTTTACCGCTAAAAGCTCTGTGGCGCAGTCCGTGGCCTCCATTTAATAAGTAATATAAAAACAAACTTTATTAAAAACACGCATTTATGAAATGTACTATACGAGTAATGGCAGAACTCCACGACTCCAGGAAGTGGCCCCGAAGTTTGCCATAACGTAAGGGGCCGTGGTGATTTACAGCCAACGTGAGTTGAGCGTGGACAATTAGACCCAAGCCGAAACATAACATATAAAAAATGATTTTATGATAGAATATAGTGTTGTCATCAGTATGACATAAGTATACCAAGTTTGCAGTCGATACCACATTAGGAAGTGAGTAGAAATTTTGTTACAAGATTTGAGGAAACAACAACGATGACAACAGACAGTGAGTTAAAAGAAAGTGTGTCAAATTGGAATCATCGAGAATATTCTATATGAATAAAACGCTCTACCTAGCATTTACCGTTATAAACCTTGTTCATGTGTAGTACCCCAGTAATTACCCTGTAATCGGGTAATTTATATGGGGTAAGGGTAAAAGGTAGGGTAAAGGTAGACTCGTTGCTTTTTACCTTTTACCTTACCTGCTAAAGGGTAAAAGGTAGGGTAGAGTGATTGTATTGTGGTAAGGTAAAAGGTAGGGTAAAAATAGGCTCGTTGTTTTTACCTTTTAACTTTTACCTTACCTTGCCGAGGCCTACATACATACACTTCATTTTCGACCCATCTTACAACATTGCTCTTAACAGACTTGAACAATCCGTCAGTTAAGCAGAGGAAGGAAGACACGGTAAGAAAAACATCATTATTTGTTTAAATAACAATTGCTTTCCGGAAAATGTTTATTTTCAGAGATAGGAGATGAGGGCCCATTAGGCCCGGAATTTTTTAGTGTTCCTAATGGACTAAAGCCACGCAACTTTTTACTCAGGGGTTGTGTGCTTTGCCGAACGTAAACAATAACTTTTCATACTCTTTGGTTCTGTTGGTAAAGTCACATAGGTATAAAATAAAATAAATCACGACGTTTCGGGCGCACCTGATGGCGGACGCTTGTGTTGTGCCCGAAACGTCGTGATTTATTTTATTTTATACCTACGTGACTTTACCGAAATAACCAAAGAGTATGGATTCCTGCAGTCATGAAAGCTTCAATTACTTTTCAAATGTGCTCTCGTTTTTCGGGTCAAATACAAAAACATTATGGTAATTCACTAAATTGTAATACCTTAACCACGTTCACCACAACTTTGAATCATAAACTGAAGAGATTAATGGGGATTTTTTTCAGTGGAATACAGAGTATTTGCCAAAAGTGTTACTATATGTTGTAGATATATACATGTATGAATGTAAAAATATGCAGCAAACCTTGTGTGTGATTGACTGATGTGGTGTAAAGGATATCTCTACCAAGTAACATTCATTATAAAATGTCATTGCACATATATACCGAGGACATACTGTTTATTATGTGTTTGATGTCCTCAAGATATCCATATTCCCAGATGCAAACAGTTTTGGTAAATTTCCACAAAGAAGGCTGTTGTTTGATGCCCTCGTTGCCACACGTTTTCATCGGAGATAGCACACCGAGTTATGATATAGTGTCTATGTCTGTTATCTGCGGGTGACCTAATACCCAGAGGAATTTACAGCTACACTCATATTAATGCTATGGCAAGACGATGGCATCTTGGGTATATATATAGTAATGTGAACATTAAGGGTAATGGTAAAGAGGTTTAACTAAGAGCTGTGCTCTGCAGTTAACAAACACTCAGGCCCTCTTCAAGGATAACAAGTTAAAATAACTGTCAACAAAGTGTACAGACATTATTGCAAACCAATGTGACACATAACCATTGCAGCCTGTATGAGCTCTGAGCCATATGCTTTATTCACAACTATTTACTAAGCAAGATGCGGTGGTACATATGGGTGAGTAAACACAACATATAACGGTATGAGAAAGGAAATACAAGATATTATATTAAAGGCAACAAGTATATGTTTAAAAAAATGTTTAATACGTATACATATTAAAATAGTTGTTAATAAGTAGAGAGAGCTCTTTGTTGTGTTTTCCTGTTTTACCGTGTGTTGTTGTTCGGCATGATGTCCAAAGTTTCGCTACACATGCTGGGCGCTACTTCATGGCGAGCGATACGACCCAAAGACACATCAGAGATCTATCTATACAGCACTGTGAAATGCTAAGCAATAGCAATACAAAGAGATAGATAACCAATTAGATATTGGTTTAAAGAGGCATACTCATTTAGTCGATCGGCAGGTCGCATGCGGTGGGGTAAAACGTCTGGCCAATGGGGACAAGTAGGGCTAAAACCCTCTGGAGAGGTTCCCTAGAGCTCCCTTTAGTGGAGGCTCTTCCGCCAGCAGTGGCGTGGATGGACGATTGTAGGACTGCTCCTTTACAATTACCTACCAGAGATACAGATATCCCTCACAGTTGCAAAAAAACTTGGGGTCGGAGCAGTTCTTGGTAATGCCACAGGCGCACTTCTGCACCCTGGGGACAGCGCCACTCCAGTAGCGCTGTTTTTCATGAGTTCGTCCCACCCACGAGGTGTGCGGCTCCCCATCTGTGGGGACATCGAGGCGACACTGCTTCTGTAGTGAGTATTGTATGTATATATGTTGAACTTGTTTCGCACCATATATAGCTAAAGGTGCTAATTGGAGATGCAGGCAAGGACAACAAACTAAACACAACAAGCACTTCCCCGCATTATGAGCATTTATCACCGACTCACAGGCATATACTCGACATCCCCAGAGATCATCACAAATGCGTGTAATACACTGATTATGCTTGTCTCATCCAGGAACGCCTCACTCCCATATTGAGTATCGTGGCTCCTTTTCAGGAGGAGCCTGGAAAGTGTTCATAGTCGGGGTTCTACTCTATTCTTGCACACAGCAGTAATATATTCAGGAGCTAAATGGAAATGTCCATATCTGATAGCCATGAAAGGGCCTCAAGAGAGAGTTTGTGTAGTTTTGTTATTCCTCCGTTGAAGAAGCGCAGACGACAGTGGTTTACTATATGGTCCATAGTTTTTGGTTCCATGGCCACAATTGTATTGTGGCTTGTCTTCTAATTTTCCATTTGCAATGATTGATATGTATTACCCTAATTGAGCAGTTTTTTTTAGATAATTTGGAAAATGAGGCCGATACACAATGGCATACTTTCGCAAATGAAGTCACATGATCTCTAACATCCATTGTGAAGCAGATGGCATGTATTTTTACAGATAATACAACCGCAGTAATAACCAGGAGAGTTACTGGGTTCGAACTATGAACCTCTGTAACACGCGGCGGACGCGCTATCGCTAGACCATCACCAAGGATTGAAGACGTGTATGGCGAACTATGGGATGTATTATAGATGTTAGGGAAGTGCTCATGATATTTGGATTAATCCAGAAAATCCAAATATCAGGACGAGACATATGACCTGAAGTTATGTTTTCGTTCCACATGATCTGAAACCAGAAGTGATTTCACTAATTTTCCATCACTTCCACTTTTGTCCTGCCAAAGATTATCACATGGCAAAGGGTATTTTTTGTTAATATGCAGATATATAATGATCACAGTGTAAATTATTTGAAATTCTCAAAGATGTAAGAAATTATCTGAAACAATCTGGAATTATGATGAGAATTTTGTAAATCCAAAACTCATTCCAATATATGTATTGTATGCAGTGGTAGTACTAAATAATGATACCCAAAGCTGTATTGATACCATCACTATGTTAAACTCATTTTAGATCTGAAGTCGTATTCATATCATGGGACCTCCTTTGCCAGTACCAAAATATGAGAATAGGTTTTCCCCTTTTTTCTGGCAACAAAACAAATATTAATATGTTTAAACACCAAACTGAGGACGCCAAAAGGCATGCATGAATGCCTTTTTGCGTCCTCTGGTCTAACACCGTTTTGAGACTAGGCTCAAAAGAAAACTGTCTCTGGTGTGGACCAATCAGTTTCAAAGACAATGCATATATTATCAGAGTATGTTTTTTTTGCATTCTGACCACAAGTATTGTGGTTAATGCAAACATGATTCCTTGTAAAAGGTTTCAGTTTGGTGTTTTAACATCTTAACACCTGTTTTGTTGCCAGTCAAAAGAGGAAAACCTATTCTCGCGTTTTATTCATATTTCATCAATCATGCAGTTTATTTCAAATACTTATATTCAATTCAGTGGCCTTTGTTTAATCACGTCAATGGTCAACTGAAACACAGAAATTGTAATTATCAGCAGAGTGAAGTAGTGTATATTTTAGTCCCTTAATGTTGGCTAAATGTGACCATTCTGTTGAATATTTTAAGTCATGACAAACCTAAAAGCAATAAGTCAATTTTATATGGTAATCCAGCTATTATAAACATATAACAGGTCCCTGCGGGGTGGGCTGGTAGGAACGAACAAATGAATGTCTATAATAAAATTAAATGGCGGGGGTACGATACGAAGGGAGAGTTTGAGGCCTAGTTCTAGGCTTTAGGCCTAGCTGTAGGCTTTAGGCCGCTGTGAGTTATTTTTGAATTTAAATGTTTTAATTAAAAACTATCTCAGGGAATTATAAGGGAATGTTACACTTTTTTAGCCAGGAAAGCCTCACTGAGTCTAAAGGTTTTTGTATGGTCCTGCCAATCTCAGGAAATTTTACGGGAATGTTACACTTGTTTAGCCAGGAAAGCCTCACTGAGTCTAAAGGTTTTTGTAGGGTCCTGCCAAGTGTTTGCAGTAGGGGGCGATGTTGCTACACCTAATCGGACATCGGACGGATGGACGGACGGACGATATAATCTATTGTAGGCTGGTTCACTTCGTTCCTACCAGTATTAAACATTTAACACGTAGGCTTTTATAAACATATATTAAACGTTTAACACGTAGGCTTTTGCGACCAATATTATGCATAATAGAGGTTTTTTTGGGTTAGATCGCGTAAATATATAAATGTGTCATTAAAACCTGCCACCACCTGACACAGCCAACTAGTAAGGGTTGTCACGTAAACAGAACATGCCAATTCGTCACTAGTACAGCACACCGGTGTGTTGGAGAGCCAAGCCACAATATTTACAATCAGAGTACGACGTTTCGCCAGTAATTACAACTAGCTTCATCAGGCGACAACCAGATTTGTGGAGAAGTCTGTTTCGTTCCTTATATAGAGGCGTAGATGCGGTGCCCACGCTTCTGCCCTCTTGCACCACCTGGGGGGCGGGGGGGGGGATAACTGAGGCAATGTACATTAAGCATTATGCGAGCCCTACATGGGTAGGACCTTTTCGTTCATCAAAAACTCTGAACATCTCGTAAATATAATCAAAGATATTAAGCTTAACCTTAATGATATTCTCGTAAGTTTTGATGTGACTTCTCTGTACACGAGGGTTCCGGTCAACGAGTCAATTAAATTACTCGACACTGGTAATGAACAAAGATTTAGCCAAATATACCCCAAGACTAGCTGAACACTGTCTAAAAAACACCAACTTCTTGTGGCAAGGTGACTTCTATAAACAAAAAGAAAGAAGCAGCAATGGGCTCTACTTTGTCTCCTGTAATAACGAATTTGTACATGTGTAGTGGTGATACGCGCTGGGTGTATATGTCGTGTGCCAGCGCGTATGTACGGGTGTGTGTGTGGTGACGCGCGCTGACGGGGAGGAGCAGGCGTCAGTGCGCGGGTGGGGGTAGTGCTGCTGATTGGCTGTGTGCCGGTGACGCGCCCAGAGGGAGTGATCGGGTAGCAGCGCGGTGTGATTGGTCGGGGAGTGGAAACACGCGCTGAGCGGAACCGGATCGTAGGGATAGCGCGTGGGGATTGGGTAACTGAGGAGCGGTGCCGACGTTGAGGTCCGCATCCGCTCCGTCTCCCGGGAAGAAGGGGTATATAAGGTGATGCACAGAGGAGCAGGGGCAGAAGTGGAACCATCTAAGAATGAAGACGAAGGTGCAGAGATAGAGCCCGGAGAGGAGAGTAATGGAGAGTAATGGAGAGTAGAGGAGAGTAAGGTATAAGTGTGTAGCCAGCGAGAGAGAACGGTCTACACGAGCTGAGTAATGTATAGTGTGTAGCCAGCGAGAGAGAACGGTCTACACGAGCTGAGTAATGTATAGTGTGTAGCCAGCGAGAGAGAACGGTCTACACGAGCTGAGTAATGTATAGTGTGTAGCCAGCGAGAGAGAACGGTCTACACGAGCCGAGTAATGTATAGTGTGTAGCCAGCGAGAGAGAACGGTCTACACGAGCCGAGTATGCATACGGTGTAGCCAGAGAGAGAGATGCAAAGTCTACACGAGGCGAGTGGAGAGTGTAGCAGAGGCGCAGAGTCTACACGAGGCGAGAGAGGAGTGTAGCCGAGGCGCGGAGTCTACACGAGGCACAGAGAGCCAGCAGCACAGAATCCAGAGTCAAGAGAAGCGCATTGTGAAGAAGAGAGGCCACGCGTTGTATTGTTACAAGTCAAGATTTAATAAAAGAAGTGTTTTCCCGTCAAGGGGTTTCCTGCCGTCATTTTCCAATACTTCATCTGGCGTCAGAAGTGAAACGGGCTTCCAAGTATGGAGACGAGGAAGACCCGTAGGACCCACGGGATTGACCGCGAGGAAGACCTGGACGACTCGGGGCCGCTGGTGGCGGGGGGTGAGGAAGAGGACTTGCCCACGCTGCAGGGTCCGTCGACGGCGCCGGCCGAGCGACCGGGGACAGACGCCGGGCTTCGTGAGGCGCACTCCCGACTGGCGGAGCTGCTGCTCGCCGCCGCGTCCATCTTGGCGGAGATCAGCTCGTCGGGAGGAGCGGGGACGGTGGGGGACATTTTACAAGGTCGCCCCGCAGATTCCCGCCAAAACGAATGGGGGATTCCCGCCATTGCGCCTGGGCCTACTTTTGGCGGGAACGGCGAGCGCCACGTGGTGGTGGGTTCCCAAGCGCGCGCATCGACGTCATCAGCGCGCGAGGGGGTCCGCCATCTTACGTCTGCTGCTGGAGCCGCCATCTTAGACACCGACGGACAGGCAGAGAGGAACCACGAGGCGGATGACTTCATTTTTCAGCAGCGCCTGCCCACGTTGTCAGCCTTCAAGGCGGAAGGCGGAGACTGGGGCCAATTTCAGCGAAGGTTTTTGGCGCATCAAGAGATGTCAGCGTGGTCCGATGCTACGGCGCTGCGGGCATTGCCCGCCATGCTGGACGACGATGCGCTCGCAGCCTTCAGGGCTGCACGGAAGTCGGACCGCTCCACGCTGAAGGATGCGCTGGGTTTGTTGGCCAGGGTCTACGGGCCTCCCTCTACGTGCCGCCATCAGTTCTACGCAAGACGGAAAGCGGCCACGGAGACCGCGCTGGCCTATCGCACGGCGTTGCTGGCTCTTGCTGATGCTGCGTTCCCTCGGATGGACGAGGAGGGCCAAGACGCGATGGTTTTGGAGCAGCTGCTCAAGTTGGCGCAGGACCTGGGGGTCCCTATCAACACAGCTGACGAGATTGATATTTCTTCTTTGAGAGTCGCCACGAGTATTCAAGCGCACGAGGCCCTACAACGGAAGCAAGGCGTTGGTTGCAACGCTGCTGTCGTCGCAGCCCCGGGTTTGGTGGTCGCCGAACCCCAAGTCGTCAGCCCACGAGAGGAGGCGTTCGCCACGGGACGACCAGGAGACTGGAGGCCGGGGGCCCGGTCGCCTCTGCGATCGGGCTGAAAGTCGGAGCAACCAAGATCTACTCCGACCCTCGTCATGTGCTATAACTGCGGCCTCCGGGGCCACGTGGCGTCCGGGTGCCGCGCTCCGCGGCAGCGCGCCATGGGAGCTCGGCTGGACGACGACCGAGAGCCCAAGTCATCTCTACAATCCCCGGCAAGTCGCGGCACCTCACACGCTCGGCCTGTTTATTCGGCACACATGGGACGCCGCGTTGCGGCGGAGGAGGGCCGGTTAAGGTTCGGGGATTCGGTTCGGCGAGGGGGGTTCGGCCGGGACCAGGGAGACATTGAATGGGCGGAATTGGGGCATAGAATTGTGGCTGCTTCGGCGGGTTCGTCCGTTGTTACGGGATCTATTGATGGGGTTGAGATTAGGGTGTTAGTGGACACGGGGGCATCGGCAACTATTATATCGGACCTCATTTATAATATTCTTCCGGTCCAATGTCGTCCGCTGCTTCCAGTGGATGTGCCATTTTACGCCGCTAATGGGGGATCGTTGGGCATTATCGGTCAGGTTAGGGCGTCCATTTGCATTGGAGATATCAAATTGTCGGGACCCGTTTTCGTTTCGTCTTCTTTGGCAGTTCCGTGTCTTTTGGGCACTGACTTTTTGGCTAAAATGCCCATTAAAATTCTTATCGATCAACGATGCATTGAACTGCCATCGGGTCGCCGAATTTCATTTTTGACGGGCCCTACTGACATTCGGACGGCGTGCGCTACGATACAAGCGGTGGCGACGCAGACAGTGCAAGTGCCCCCGGGTTCACAGATGTTGATTCCCCTCCGGTTGCGGAAACCATGGGTGAGGGAGGCTTCGGGACAGAGTATGCTTTTGGGTCCTTCTAACAAGGCTGTCGGGGGTCTTGATTTATCGGTGGCTCACACTTTGGTGCGGGCTGACAGGGATCCGTTTGTGATGGTTTTGAACGCGGGGTCGCGACCAGCTGTCATTCCGCAGGGCACCGTGCTGGCTCACGCGGCGCAGGTCCCTGGGGATGATGGGTTGGTTGCGCAGGTGGGCTCGAGCCCCGCGCGGAACGTTGAGCCAAGGGAAGACCTTGAGTGGGTCCATTCGTTATGTGCCGCCTCGGACGATTTGTCGGCGGCGCAGTTGGGTGCGCTGTGCGAGTTGCTCATTGAATTCTCTGATGTATTCAGTAAACATAAGTATGACATTGGGTGCACGGATTTGTTGCACCATCACATTGAAACGGGCGATGCGGCGCCGGTCAGGCTAAATCCCTTCCGACTGAGTCCCGTGGAGAAGGAACATGTTCAGTCGGCTGTTAACGATATGCTAGAAGCCGATATTATTTCGCCCTCCTCTAGCCCGTGGGGAGCGCCTATTGTGCTGGTTAAGAAGCAGGACGGGTCCCTGCGATTCTGCGTTGATTTCCGTCGCCTGAATAAGATCTCTGTGGCTGACGCGTATCCGCTCCCCAGGATGGATGAGTCCCTCGATGCATTGTCTGGTGCGCGATATTTTTCGACTCTTGATTTGTTATCGGGGTTTTGGCAGTTGCCGCTCGACGAAGAGTCGAAACCTAAGACAGCATTTCGGACTCCAGGGGGGCTGTTCCAGTTTAACCGGTTACCCATGGGACTTCACTCCTCTCCAGCGACGTTTCAGCGACTTATGGAGCTGGTTTTGTCAGGCTTGCAGTGGGATACATGCTTGATTTATATGGACGATGTCATTGTTTTCAGTAAAACGTTTGAGGAACACCTCCGGCGATTGAGAGGGGTGTTCTTGCGAATGCGATCGGCTAAGTTGAAATTTAAACCGGCCAAATGTCACCTCCTTCGTAGGTCCGTTAGATACTTGGGTCACATTGTCGATTCTTCGGGGATCTCCACCGATCCCGCGAAGACAGATTGTGTCGGTTCGTGGCCGACACCTACGTCCGTTTCCGACGTGCGTAGTTTCATCGGGTTTGCTTCTTATTATCGGCGGTTCGTTGAGCACTTCGCCACTATTGCAAAACCCTTGCACGCTCTAACGGCGAAGGGAGTGAAGTTCAAATGGAGACCGGAGGAGGAGGCCGCGTTTCGCTCCCTCCGGGACGCCTTGGTGGGTGCCCCACCCTTGTGTTATCCCGATTTTGCCAGTCCCTTTTTGCTGGACACGGATGCTAGCAACACGGGCATTGGGGGGGTGCTATCCCAAGTCGTTGGGGGTGTCGAAAGAGTTGTCGCCTACGGTAGTAGGGTGTTGTCTCCGGCGGAGCAGCGCTACTGTGTCACCCGTCGCGAGCTGCTTGCCATTGTTTTTTTTGTGCAGCAGTTTAGGCCATATCTTTATGGTCGTCACTTTACAGTCCGAACGGACCACGCGGCGCTACAGTATTCATTGAGGGTCGCCCAGCCCTCGGGCCAGTTGTCGCGTTGGTTGGAAGTCCTCCAGGACTATCAGTTTACGACTACGTACCGTAAGGGGTTGCGACACACGAATGCCGATTGCTTGTCGCGGTTGTTGCCTTGTGATGAATGCGCGTGTTTGTCGGGATCGGCGCGCTGTAAACCGACGCTTGCGGGGGAGATGGGGGCACTGGCTGCGACAGCGGGCGCACCGATCGGGGATGATTCCACTGCCTCTCAGGGTCGGGACTCGCTGCTCTCGCTGTCGCTCAGCGAATGGGGCCGCCTCCAGATGGCGGACAGCTCGCTGCTAGCATTGCGCCGCAAGGTTGGGGGTCCCGAGGGGGACCAGGAGCGTACCGGCTCCTATGTACTTGAGCAGGGCGTGTTATTGAAATGGGACAGTTTGTCCCGGCGGAACGCACTCGTGGTGCCTTCCGCTGTGAGAGGGAGGGTTGTCTTGGCGGCACACGAACGCCTCTTGCACTTGGGAGTTAACAAGACGCTTGCCCTGCTTCAGCGTGACTATTACTGGCCGGGAATGGGAAGTGATGTGGTGCATATTCTGAAGGGGTGCGTTGAGTGCGCCAGGCGTAAACCACCGGCCGTGGCAGCTAATCCACCGCTGCAATCTATTCAGGTCTCGCGTACCAACGAGCTCGTTGCACTCGATATTTTGGGGCCCTTCCCAGTCACGCCGAGAGGGAATAAATATTTGTTAGTGGGGGTCGAATACTTTACCCGATGGCCTATGGCGTGGCCTCTCGCTAACCAGTCGGCAGCGGCTGTGACGGATGCCTTCGTCCAGGGCTATGTCCTGGACAAGGGGGCTCCCGAACGCCTGCTGACCGACCAAGGTAAAAAATTTTCGAGTAAATTGTTGCAAGAGGTGTGCGATCTGTTGGGTACCAAGAAGGTGCGTACCTCCCCGTACCACCCGCAGACTGACGGGATGGTGGAGAGACTCCACAAAACCTTGACTTCCATGCTGTGCCAGCAGGTGTGCGAGGCACATGTAGATTGGGACCTGCAGGTCCCGGGAGTCCTTGCCGCGTATAGAATGGCCCCCCATGCAGCTACGGGGTTTTCCCCATTCTATTTGATGTACGGTCGGGAAGCTGACCCGCCAATAGAAACGCAACTTGGCCTGTCCGCTCCACGAACTAATTCTAATTTGGCAGAACATATTAAGTTTAATATTCACAAGCTGACAGAGGCGAGGGAGGCCGCGCGGCTTAATTCGCGGGCTCGCCAAATTGCTAATGAACGGTTGCGGGCACGGAAGGTGTCCATGCACGAATGGAAACCAGGTGACAGGGCCTGGCTGCATTGCCCTCAGGCACCCTTGGCTACGTCGCCTAAATTGTTGAGACCGTGGAGGGGACCCGTGGAGGTCGTGCGCGTTGCACGGCCCCAGTGCGTTCAGATAAAGTGGGGAAAGCGCCGTTGGTACGTTCACCCCTCCCGACTGAAACCGTTCTCGCCTCCATATGGCCTCCCCTTGTGTCGTGATGGCCGGGCGTGTGACGTGACCGGCGACCCAGAGGGGGAAATGTCTCTGCCTGATCCACACGTTTTTTCGCCTGATCTGCTCCCAGGTGTCTCGGAACTGACAGCTGCCGATCACCGGCGGCCGGATCTCCGCGGCGGGGCCGGCCCTTTCAGGCCCGTTCCGCGCCGTCTGGAGCAGCCGGAACCGCCGGACGGTCGTCAGTGTCCCGCCCCATACGATGGACCAGCCAGACGGACTCGCGCCAGGTCGTGCTACTTTGCATGACCTGCCTCGTGAGGAGTCGGGGCAGTTGGAGCGCCTCGTCACTGCGTGTAGTCGCAGGGACGTGGGGCGCGTTCGTTTCGAATTTGCTCGTATCGTGTTATTGTTGACTTTTCGGGTTCATTGTCAATCTGTACATAGTTATTCTTGTTGTTGTTGTTGTTGTGTTATGTTACGGGGCACACTCGGGGGGTTACGGGGTTTTTTTTGTTGGTTGTCGTTTTATCGTCGCGGTTGGTTGTTGTTAGCAGCCGGGCCGGCTGCGAGCTATGTGGGAGGGGGTGATGTAGTGGTGATACGCGCTGGGTGTATATGTCGTGTGCCAGCGCGTATGTACGGGTGTGTGTGTGGTGACGCGCGCTGACGGGGAGGAGCAGGCGTCAGTGCGCGGGTGGGGGTAGTGCTGCTGATTGGCTGTGTGCCGGTGACGCGCCCAGAGGGAGTGATCGGGTAGCAGCGCGGTGTGATTGGTCGGGGAGTGGAAACACGCGCTGAGCGGAACCGGATCGTAGGGATAGCGCGTGGGGATTGGGTAACTGAGGAGCGGTGCCGACGTTGAGGTCCGCATCCGCTCCGTCTCCCGGGAAGAAGGGGTATATAAGGTGATGCACAGAGGAGCAGGGGCAGAAGTGGAACCATCTAAGAATGAAGACGAAGGTGCAGAGATAGAGCCCGGAGAGGAGAGTAATGGAGAGTAATGGAGAGTAGAGGAGAGTAAGGTATAAGTGTGTAGCCAGCGAGAGAGAACGGTCTACACGAGCTGAGTAATGTATAGTGTGTAGCCAGCGAGAGAGAACGGTCTACACGAGCTGAGTAATGTATAGTGTGTAGCCAGCGAGAGAGAACGGTCTACACGAGCTGAGTAATGTATAGTGTGTAGCCAGCGAGAGAGAACGGTCTACACGAGCCGAGTATGCATACGGTGTAGCCAGAGAGAGAGGAAGGTCTACACGAGCCGAGTATGCATACGGTGTAGCCAGAGAGAGAGATGCAAAGTCTACACGAGGCGAGTGGAGAGTGTAGCAGAGGCGCAGAGTCTACACGAGGCGAGAAAGGAGTGTAGCCGAGGCGCGGAGTCTACACGAGGCACAGAGAGCCAGCAGCACAGAATCCAGAGTCAAGAGAAGCGCATTGTGAAGAAGAGAGGCCACGCGTTGTATTGTTACAAGTCAAGATTTAATAAAAGAAGTGTGTTCCCGTCAAGGGGTTTCCTGCCGTCATTTTCCAATACTTCACATGGAAGATTTTGAAACAAAAGCAATAGCTTCAAGCACACAAAAAACATCTCTTTGGTTTAGACATATGGATGACACATTGGTGGTCTGGCCACATGGCAAAGATACACTGCACGCATTTCTAAATAATCTCAACTCGCAAAACCCATCCATTCCGTTCACCATGGAAGTGGAAGCTGACAGAACTCTACCATTTCTGGATATTCTGCTCTGACGGGGTCGAAATGGTAAAATAACACACAGTGTGAGAATCGGTTTTCCCCTTTTTTCTGGCAATAAAACAGGTGTTAAGATGTTAAAACACCAAACTGAAACCTTTTACAAGGAATCATGTCTGCATTAACCACAATACTTGTGGTTAGAATGCAAACAAAAAACATACTCTGATAAAGTCAAGTAGGTAGAAAAAATTATAGATCACGACGTTTCGATCGCAACACAAGCAACCGTCTTTAGGTGTGAAACAAACACAGCAGGAGGACTGCTGTCGTGGGAGCTCCTATGACAGCAGTTCTTGTATTGCGATCGAAACGTCGTGATCTATTATTTTTATACCTACGTGACTTTATCGAAATAACCAGAGTATGAATTCCTGCAGTCACGAATGCTTCAAATCAAGATTGATACTCTGATCAGATTTGCATTGTCTTTGAAACTGATTGGTCCACACCAGAGACAGCTTTCTTTGGAGCCTAGTCTCAAACGGTCTAACACACAGTGTTTACCGAAAGAAAATGCATACTGACGCCTATCTGAATGCAGTCATACCATCACCCTACACAGAAATCTGCTCTTATCAAGACGCGCATTCATCGAGCTAAGAAAGTGTCAGATGGTGACAGTCTGAGAAGTGAAATTCAACATGTTAAAGAACCGCTGCAAATGAACGGTTACAATGATGCACAAATCAACAGGGCATTGAATGCCAAAACCAAATCAAATAACACGAGCATTGAAACTACCCAAATAATTTAAATGATCAAAATACTGTACAGTGCGGGAGTAACTGATTAACTAGCCAGATGTTTGGAAAAAAACAACATCCAAGCAGATTTGGCACGGTACATAAAATACAGAAATGTATATCTTGTACAAAAGATGTACTGTATTACCGAAGCTATCAACAGAAGGTGTGTATAGGATTAACTGCACGTGTGGTAAATGTTATGTTGGGCAAACAGAACGAATGATCAGCACGAGACTAAAAGAACATCAGAGAAATATTAAATTCTCCCAAATACAACTGGCAGCAGCAGCAGAACACGCGTGCCAACAAGAACGCAATTGATTTTGATAATGTTGAAGTTCTGTGCAAAACTAGCTACGACTGAATTTCGATTTAAAGCTTTCGTGACTGCGGGGATTCATCTTCTTGGTTCTTTCGGTAAAGTCACGTAGAAGGGAAATAATAAAATAAAATAAATGTTTACATAATAACAAAAAAATTCTCACGACGTTTCGGCCACAACAAAAGCAGCCGTCCTCAGGTGAAGAAACAGAGTTGTCGGAAAGACAGCGTCCCAATGAACACCGCCAAGCTTGGCAGCGTATATTTAAGCTGTGTCGGGGGAGGAGAGCGCCTTGACAAATGAATTTACATATCAACAGTGGAATTAAGCATATTGATGGAAAATGCGGATATGGGATTAGTCACTCCTTGTGGAATGTGTAGGTGGTGGGGGGGTCTCAAAGTCATATTATGCTAGTGTATTATGTAGGATTAGCAGTGCTAAAGGGAGGAAGTAGGATTAGCAGTAATAAAGGGAGGGGAATTTGTATCGTAAGGAGCTGCTGCAGCAGCCAAACCACCGCGTATCAAGCTCGTGCATTAAGTGGGCAACAAAAAAGGAGGAGTTTCTAAAGAACTGCAAATGCCCTACTACCATATAATACACCTATGTGAAAAAAACAAAATATAAACTGCATCAATATAATCAATGTGCTCAATATACTCTCCAATAAGCTGAGCTATTAACATTAAGTAACTCGGTATACGCTACACAATATAATGACTACCATATAGTGAACCGATAAAAAACTAAAATATAAAATATATCAACGTAATCAATATACTCAATATACTCTCCAATAAGCTGAGCTACTAACAGTAAGTCATACATTACACTTATATGATAATAATATGCCTCCAGCTAAACTTTTTTCCTACATCACCCCGTACTATACACTGCCATAGACAAACCCAACATTGAATTATACACTGTGTTACTATACACTACCTTATACCTATGTATTATTCTACACACCTACTGTATACCACACTGCTGTATATTCACTATACAATTACGATTCTATATATTACCTTATACATTATATTAGACATTACACTGTTATACTATTTATTATTATACAATCTGCTATCCACCATCCCATAATAATAAAAAAATAAAATTACTTTAACCGTTCGGATAGCTACCGCCTTAGTGCTGCGTGGAAGTGAATGATAAAATAATACATTATTTAAATGCATGCCTACAAAGTGCAGCATACTTCAATAATGATTACCGTTGGTACAGCTATTTAATACACACAATAGACAGAAAGGACAAGTTCAATGCATAATGTACATTGCCTCAGTAATCCCCCCCACGTGGCGCAAGAGCACAGAAGCGTGGTCACCACATCTACGCCTGTATATAAGTGTAATGCGGGCGTAAGCGACCTTCCGGATGTGACGTCACGGGGAGGCGGAGCCAGGTGACGTGGGTGAAAAGGTTGGGGTCCTTAAGTGGGTAAACCGGAAGGAGAAGGCAGTCGGGGTGTGAATGGAAAAGAGTGGGGCCGCGCGGGCGAACGTGAGGAGGGGGCACCGTTGGCCAGCGGGAGCCAACCCCGGAGAATAGCAGGGAGCTAAAGGGTGGTGAGAAGCTGCGGAGAGTACAGCCAGGAAGGCTGTGTGTTAGAGGCAGCGGTGTGGCTGCAGAGAGTCGCAGGAGCAGGAAGGCTGTGTGTTAGAGGCAGCGGTGTGGCTGCAGAGAGTCGCAGGAGCAGGAAGGCTGTGTGTCGGAGGCAGCGGTGTGGCTGCAGAGAGTCGCAGGAGCGACGAAGAGAGAGAGAGAGAGACAGCACGAGGCTGTCAGCGCTGCGGAGTAAGCAAGAGGGAGAAGAGCAGCAGCGATTACAGCCAGGGGGGCTGAGAGTGAGTAACAGCAGCGGAGCTGCTGTGGGGGCTACAGGAGCGACAGAGGCCAACAGAGGGGCTGCTGGTGGAGAAGAGAGAGACATCGGAGTCAGCACTGTGGGGACTGAGCAAAGAGGAGACAGCTGTGTGGGTAATACAGTACGGACCAAATAAAGGACACTGAGCCAGAGATCGTGGTCAAGTCTTTTATTACACTGGTGCCAGAAGTGAAACGGCATGTCGAAGCAAGTGAGGAAGAAGATTACTCCGCCGCCACCATCAGCTTCATCGTCCGACGACGACGAATTCCCTCCGACCATGGATCCTGCTGGGGTGGTGGAAGAGAGCTCTGCTGAAGCGAGCATGGGGACGGGTGTGGAAGATGTCGGCGCGATGGCGGGGCCGTCAACATCATCGGACGCTGATCAGAGATGGCAACAGATGGCGGTGCAACTGGAGGCACTCAAGGACGTCCTGGCGCAGCTATGTCAACTCGTCACGCCGAGGACGACGGAGGAAGCTGAAGGTGCTCCACGGGCCGCCACGTTGCCTGCCCTGCCGCCGCCATTAGCCACGCGGCAAGAAGCCGCCATCTTGCGCGTCCCGCGGCGCCAAACCGCCATCTTGGACACGCCGCGGGCCGACACCTTTTTGAATTTGCCTCCAGAACAACCAACAATTGAAGAGAACGTGAAGAGGAGTCGGAGTCGCCACCTCACCACAGTTAAGGAATTCTCCATCGGGGGCGATTGGAGCGCTTTCGCCTGCCGATTCTTGGCGGCGGTACGTTCCGCAAGATGGACCGATGCTGAGGCCTTGGAAGTGTTGCCTACTCTACTGGACGATGAATCTGTTCGATTTTTCCGTTCCATAACGGCCGACAAAAAGAAGACCTTATGCGGAGTTTTTGAAGAAATGGCCGACGCTTATGAGCCACCTGACGATGCGCATCGGCGATTCGCTCAACGACAGCGAGCACCCGAGGAATCGCCCGTGGCGTTCAGAGGTGCGGTGCTGGAGCTGGCCATGGCAGCTTATCCGGAGACGCCACAGGACCTGCTCGAGCCTCTCATATTAGGCAAAATGCTGGAGCTGTCTCGGGATCTGGGGATCCCCATGCCTGTGTGTGGGCATGAGAAGCTCACTTCCCGAGCGGCAGCAAAGTGTCTGGATGCGCAGTTTAATCTCCGTCGCTGGAAGCAAGTGGCGGCATGGACGGGTGGGCCCGTCAAGGAAGGAGGCGCGATGGGGTGGGACCCCACAAAGGCGGTCTATGTGCCGGATGAGCGGGGTACTCGGGAGCTGACGGCCGCCTCCTCTCCATGGTCGGGACGCGGAGGCCCTGGTCCGCGCGCTACGCCATCGGAACGGGGCCGCCGGGATGCAAGACCTGCGCTTCGGCGCAACGATGCCGACTGCTTCCGCTGCGGCCGTAGGGGCCATTACGCCAAGGATTGCTGGGCCCGCTTCCCGGGTCCGCCGCAGCAGGAGGTTTCTGTACCGGACAAGACGCCCAAAGACCCTCCGAAACAGGCATGTCGGCACACACCAGACGCCCGGCAAGGCTTTGCACCTCACCCATCACCTTCGTTGCGCGACCCTATTGTTGTTATTCATGATAGGCCATCGACGGGGCCTTGTCGCTCGGTGACGCAGTGGCGCAAATTGGCGCGGAGAGTCGTCGCGGCCGCTACGGGTTCGTCCACTGTACCGGGGTCTATACAAGGGGTGGACGTGCGCATTTTGGTCGACTCTGGAGCGTCTGCGACTATTATATCGGATGTCATTTTCCATCTGTTGGGCATCCCGCCGGGGGCTGTGCGCCCGGTTTATGGGTCGTGCGTCGCTGCGAACCGGGGTAGTATGGGTATCGTGGGCCAGGTGGATGCTAAGATATCTATTGGGGATGTGTCGGCTTCGGGTGTTGTGTTAATATCAAGATCTTTGGCGGTTCCTTGCTAGAATGCCCATTTTGATCAAAATCAATGAGAATTGTATTGAATTGCCGGGTGGCTGTCAAATATCGTTTCTGCCGTCGCCCTGGGGGCGACCTGCTTCGGCCGTACAGGTGCAGGCGCTGTCCGTCGCAGCTGTGGACATCCCACCTGGTTCACAGATGCTTATACCCTTGCGGTATCGGAAGCCCCTGCCTAATCGTCTGGGAGCAGTAGGGGTCTTGTTGTCGCCATCCGCCACGATAACAACAGGATTGGCGTTAGTTGGGGCACAGACCATTGTCCGGCCGGATCAATTACCGTTTTTACAGGTGCTTAACGCGGGGGTGGAAAACATCCGTGTTCCGGCCGGTACGGTTGTGGCACATGCCACTACGGCGTTTGCGACGCACGATTGTCCGCATAGCCGGGGAGTGGTCGCTGGTGTTTCCGAGCCGAGGGGTTCGGATAATCGTTGGATTGCTAACTTATGTGACGAAAATTCTTCCCTGTCCGTGGAGCAACGTGATGCGCTGCGTAAATTGTTGTTGACATATTCGGATGTGTTCAGCTCCGATGATTTGGATCTGGGCCGCACATCGTTGCTTTCCCATCACATTGAGATGGGCGACGCTGCCCCTATTCAATTAAATTCGCATCGGATGAGTCCTGCGGAGCGAGAACACATTCGGGGGGCAGTAGAAGGCATGTTGGCTGCGGACATCATATCGCCATCTAACAGCCCATGGGGCGCTCCTGTGGTCTTGGTTAAGAAAAAGGATGGCAACTTGCGATTTTGTGTTGATTTCCGGAAATTGAATAAGATATCGGTGGCAGATGCGTACCCCCTGCCGTTTATGGACGACTCCCTTGACGCATTGTCGGGGGCTAAGTTCTTTTCCACACTGGACCTCTCTTCGGGATTTTGGCAGCTCCCCCTTGACGAGTCCTCACGGGAGAAAACCGCTTTCCGTATGCCGCAGGGGTTATTTCAATTTAACTGCCTCCCGATGGGATTGAATGCGGCCCCTGCCACATTTCAAAGATTGATGGAGCTCGTTTTGACGGGGTTGCAGTGGGAGACGTGTCTTATATATTTGGACGATATCATTGTCTTCAGCCGCACATTTGAGGAACATTTAACACGGCTGCAGACAGTGTTCACGAGGATGCGCTCTGCGAATTTAAAATTTAAACCAAAGAAATGCCACCTACTGCAACGGTCCGTCCGTTATCTGGGGCACATTGTGAGTGCTGAGGGGGTGTCCACGGATCCGGAAAAGACGGCGTGCGTCCGGGATTGGCCGACTCCGGCCACCGTGGGGGATGTTCGGCGGTTTTTGGGATTTGCCTCGTATTATCGAAGATTTGTGCCGGGGTTTGCGACGATTGCGAGGCCCTTGCATCTCCTTACGGGTAAAGGACGGAAGTTTGTTTGGGGACAGCCGGAAGAGGCGGCCTTTCGGAGTCTGCGTGATCTATTGGCAACGGCCCCAACATTGGATTATCCCGATTTTGATCGCCCATTCATTCTTGATACGGACGCGAGTGACACAGGTATTGGGGCGGTGTTATCACAGTCTAAAGGGGGTGTAGAGCGCGTTGTGGCATATGGTAGCCGAGTCTTGTCTCCTGCGGAAACTCGCTACTGTGTCACTCGTAGAGAACTTTTGGCGGTTGTTTTTTTCCTACGGCAATTTCGACCGTACCTTTACGGTCATTCCTTTGTTGTGCGAACGGATCATGCGGCCTTGCAATATGCACTTAAAATGGACCAGCCATCCGGACAGTGGGCACGTTGGTTGGACACGCTACAGGAATTTTCCTTCCAAATTCAACATCGGAAGGGGGTGCGCCATGCGAACGCTGACGCACTTTCCAGATTACCGCGGCGAGCCCCTTGCAAATGTGAGTCGGGGACGCATAGGTGTTCGCCGATTCTGAACCCCCCTCAGCCGCTTACGTTGGCCGTCGAGAAGTCGGATACTCCGATGGAACCGGGACCGACTGACGGGGTTTTGAATCTGCCGCGGTCTGTCTGGATTCGGGAACAGATGATGGATGAGTCGTTGTTGTCCATGCGGAAGCGGTCTACGAGGGACAATGGGAGTCCGAGTTCGGCTGTGGGGCCGCGAACCGCTCTCCGAGATGGTCTGCTTATGTGGCGAGAAGGGGTCCAGGAAAGCTGGCGTGTGGTGGTACCGACGTCGTTGCGATTCGAGTTGATTAGGACTCTCCATTGTGAGACACTCTTACATTTAGGGGTGCAGAAGACTTTGTTGACGTTGCAACGTCATTATTTTTGGCACGGCATGGCGACAGATGTCGTGGGGCACGTGCGCGCGTGCCCTGAGTGCGCCCGACGTAAACCGCCTAAACATCCTTACGTGCCGCCTCTCCAGTCGATTCAGGTGTCTCGAGTCAATGAATTGGTGGCACTGGACATATTAGGACCCTTCCCACCATCGGCGAGGGGAAATAAATATTTGCTGGTAGGGGTTGAGTATCTCTCCCGTTGGCCGATGGCCTGGCCGTTGCCCGATCAGTCGGCCGCAGCCATCACCGACGCCTTTTTGTTTGGGTACATTATGGATAAGGGGGCGCCTGAGAGACTCCTCACGGACCAGGGCCGAAATTTCTCTTCTAAATTATTGGCGGAAGTGTGCGCGGGCCTTGGGACTAAGAAAATACGGACATCCCCATACCATCCGCAGACGGATGGTATGGTCGAGCGGCTGAACAGGACATTGTCTGCCATGCTTTGCCATACTGTGAGTGAACAGCAATCAGATTGGGATCTGCACATCCCCGGAGTGCTTTCGGCGTACAGGATGACGCCTCATGCGGCTACAGGGTATTCGCCGTTTTACCTTATGTATGGTCGGGAAAACGTGCCTCCGGTGGATGTGCAATTGGGTACTGGGGTGAAGGGACCTCGTAAACCACTTCCTGAATACATTCAGGACACGGTTCGCCGGGTTACGGAGGCGCGGGAAAATGCCCGCGTAGCTACGGCCAAAGCCCAGGCCCGGAACGAGCGGTATGCTCGGCGGTCCGAGGGGGAGTGCCCCTGGAAGGTTGGAGACCTGGCCTGGCTCCATTGCCCGCAGGTGCGGCCGGGGACCTCTCCTAAATTGCACAAACCTTGGCATGGTCCTGTGCGCCTCATTGAGGTTCCCAATCCACAGTCGGCGCGCGTTCAGATTGGTTCTCGCCGATGGTTTGTTCATACGTCGCGGTTGAAACCATATGTTGCTCCCCTACGTGATGCGTCATCTCCCAATGTTGCCTTGCCGGGGTCTGTTGCCGCCGACTCTCCCCTGCCTGCGTCCACTGATCTTGCTAGAACGCCTGTCGTACCTGTTCCAGACAGGGCGGCCGTGACACCGAGGGGGACGAGGTGCCCTGCTCGGAGGGCGCCTGCCAGCTCTGCGAGACCTTCGAGCCCTGCAGCCCTTCTGACCCCGCCGCAGGCACATTCGAAGGACACGGCCAAGACTGATTCTTCAGGAACACGGGACGTTGGTGGACTTCCAACCGCGACAGGAGAATTACCCCCTGTCATTCATCGAGTTCCATCGCGTTCCCTGCGTTCTGCGAGCGGGCCGCCGACCGTCCGGGACGGTCCGGCGACCCGCACACGCTCTAAATCACTTACGTTTCGTTGATTGTATGTTGTGTTGTTGTTCTTGTTCTTACCCTTGTATTTATTGCATGCTTTCTGTACGTCCGTTGATGTTACTTGTTGTTATTGTTCTGTTGTTATATTGCATGCTTGGTGTCCTTTAGCGCGGAAGGTCGGTTCACCGCATTACGCTTTGGTATTGTTCAGCCGAGGTCGGCTGGGTTTTTTCTACGGGGGAGGGTGGTGTAATGCGGGCGTAAGCGACCTTCCGGATGTGACGTCACGGGGAGGCGGAGCCAGGTGACGTGGGTGAAAAGGTTGGGGTCCTTAAGTGGGTAAACCGGAAGGAGAAGGCAGTCGGAATGTGAATGGAAAAGAGTGGGGCCGCGCGGGCGAACGTGAGGAGGGGGCACCGTTGGCCAGCGGGAGCCAACCCCGGAGAATAGCAGGGAGCTAAAGGGTGGTGAGAAGCTGCGGAGAGTACAGCCAGGAAGGCTGTGTGTTAGAGGCAGCGGTGTGGCTGCAGAGAGTCGCAGGAGCAGGAAGGCTGTGTGTTAGAGGCAGCGGTGTGGCTGCAGAGAGTCGCAGGAGCAGGAAGGCTGTGTGTCGGAGGCAGCGGTGTGGCTGCAGAGAGTCGCAGGAGCTACGAAGAGAGAGAGAGAGAGACAGCACGAGGCTGTCAGCGCTGCGGAGTAAGCAAGAGGGAGAAGAGCAGCAGCGATTACAGCCAGGGGGGCTGAGAGTGAGTAACAGCAGCGGAGCTGCTGTGGGGGCTACAGGAGCGACAGAGGCCAACAGAGGGGCTGCTGGTGGAGAAGAGAGAGACATCGGAGTCAGCACTGTGGGGACTGAGCAAAGAGGAGACAGCCGTGTGGGTAATACAGTACGGACCAAATAAAGGACACTGAGCCAGAGATCGTGGTCAAGTCTTTTATTACATAAGGAACAAAACCGTTAGACTTCTCTACAAATCTGGCTGTCGCCTGATGAAGCTAGTTGTAATTACTGGTGAAACGTCATACTCAGATTGTAAACGTTGTGGCTTGGCTCTCCAACACACCGGTGTGCTGTACTAGTGACGAATTGGCATGTTTACGTGACAACCCTTACTAGTTGGCTGTGTTGGGTGGTGGCGGGTTTTTATGACACATTTATATATTTATGCGATCTAACCCAAAAAAAAAACTATATTATGGATATATTAAACGGTACACATCAATACAATACAATGCCTGATGTGTATTTCATTAACACTTATTTTAAAATGTGACACAAGCAAAACACATATTACATTCATCCACATAAATGGACCCAACATGTTATTTAACAAAATCAATGTAGAATACATGTCTAAATTAGCTTAATCTCTAAAGTTGCTTATTGATGTAAATAATTCGATTTTAAAACTTTAAAAAAATTACACCCTGAGTTTAACACCTGACGTCCTTTAACTATTACACACTTTAATGTGATCATATCAAACGAATGTGAGAATGCAGCTTCCGCGTGGGTACCTGAGGCGTTGAACATGCGAGAGCGCTTGCAGTAGTAGGCCACCTCCTGCTGGCAGTGCTCAGCCGAGGCCACAATGGCCGCCAGCTGTTCTGCGGTGGCGCCATAGGTGAATATCACAAGGAAAGGCTGCGTGACGTTGGCGCCCTGCACGACCGTCTTCTTCATGTTTTCGTGGGTCACGGTGGTCCATACCTTGTCCTCTGAAGTGCACATAGATATGCATCACGTCTCATTCCCGATATGGCAAGGGGACCTTTTTTTCTCAATAACATTTATTTTCAATGTTTGTGTAGAGTAATAGCACTGGCTACTGACGGAAAGTGATACTGACAGCATAGGGCAGTATACACGTCAGCACGCGACAGTATATACGAGGGGAAGACAACTAAAGGAAAGCTCAGGAAGGGGTCCATCTGGAAGCCACGGGAACCTGCTAGTAGGTTCCAGAAGGGGGGCATGGCGAGGGCGGAGTGAGGCCATGCCAGGAGGATAAAAGGGGCCCTGGGCGAGAGCTCGGGGCTGTTGCTGGAGGAGGATCCCCTCGCTGTGCTACTGTTCGTCACCATCGTCGCTGCCGTCTTCTGTTCGTCACCTTCGTCGCCGCCGTCTGCACCATCACTGTGCGCCGCTCGCTAGACAGCCTGCCAACTGTACTAGTTAAATAGTGTTGACCACAATAGATGGTTGTGCAATATATATATAAATAGTGTGCACCCATGTAGGGTGCGTGTAGTCTCCTTTGCGTGCAAGAATAAAGAAGGTACCTCAAATTATTCCTGTCTCCGAACTGCGTCACTACATTTGGTGTCAGAAGTGTCAAGAAAGAATTCTTCATGTCGAAAGCAGCGAAAAGGAAGAGGATGTTATCCCCCCAACAGCCCCGGAGTCCGGGACCCTGATCATGGATTTCATGGGAACGGTGCCTGCGGAGCAACGGGAGCAGGGCACCGGTTCTTTGCCGTGCAGCTGGTTATCTAGCTTGCTGCGGCTGCACCCGCTGGAGAAGTCGCGGCACAGGGGCTGCAGGCAGTCGGGATGCCTACCGCCACCGCGCCCGCGGAGGAATATCCTGCCATTTCATCCGTTGCGGGCGCAGCACAACTGGCGGCCACCATTTTGTCAAAGGAACGGGAACCGTTTGGTACCAAAATCGAGTTGCCCCTGGCAGCGCTCGTGGGAGCGCCATTCCAGCCAAGGAAATTGCCTCCGCGTGTTCGTAGCGATGGGGGGTGACTGGACGGCGTTTCAACGCCATTTTGAAGCGGTTTACATGTACGTCGGCTGGTCGGAGGCTCTACGCGTTCTGCCAACAACGCTGGATGATGACTCCTTGGCGGTGTTCAAAGCCATCCCGGAGGCGGACCAGGTGACTCTACTTCGAGCATATGCACAAATGACCGCCATTTTCGACCCGCTGTCCAACGCCCGCAGGAGGTTCTTCCTGCGAAGGTGGTGGGAGGCCGAGATTCCTCTCACCTTCCGCAGCGTGCTGCTGGCCCTGGTCCAAGCAGCCTATCACATGGACTGGGCGGCGCTCGACTCCCTGGCACTGGAGAGGTTGCTGTCGTTGGCACAGGAGTTGAGCGTCGCCCTCTCTATCACGGAGGAGGACGACCTATCATCCCTGAAGGTGGCCCGGTGTATACAGGTGCACCTTAACCTGCAGCAGTGGCCCACAGTGGCTGCTTGTGCGGGGGAGCCTGCGGATCTGGAGGGGCCTGCAATGAGGGAGCCGGAGCGGGCCTGCGCTTTATTTGTCCGGGGCCCACGTGAGAGGGAAGTCAAGGGACGGCATCCAGAGCGGAAGTTGTGAGGGAGGGACCCCCTTCCAGCATGAGGGTCCGCGACTGTCTGTTTCAAGTGCGGCCAGCCGGGTCACATCGCTAAGGGGTGCTGGAACAGCGCTGGATCGTGCACCTCGCCTTCGACGTCCTCCGCCCCGCTGACATCCGCTTCCCCGGCCTCACAGGCAAGTCACGACACATCAGACACTCGGCCGCAAATGTCACCTCACGCATCTCGGTTGTTGTGCGCGTCTGATTCGTACATCGCCATCCCTCATATTGTCTTGGAAGATGGGCGGCGGACTCCAGCATCGGATGGGTGGCCATGTTGTATAAAGCAGTGGAGTGAGTTGGTGCACCATGTTGTGGCAGCTGCGGCGGGTTCGTTGACGGTGGGTTTATTCAGGGTGTAGAGGTGAGGGTTCTGGTCGACACGGGAGCTTCGGCTCATTTCAGAGCTCATTTTGAATCTGTTGCCATTGAGAGCCTGTTGCCTCAGCTCGGTCACGAGTGCTTGCGTTGCCGTATACTGCGGGAGTTTGGGAATCATGGGACAAATAGTGGCGAGGGTCTGGATAGGGGAAATTGAGTTAACAGGGCCGGTATTGGTCTCCAAGACATTGGCTGTGCCCTGTCTTCTGGCCACAGATTTTTTTGAGGAGGATGCCCCTCAAGATCCTTGTAGATCAAGGGTATATCGAAATGCCATCGGGGCAGCAGTTGGTCTTCCTGAAGTCCCCTACTCGGCTGGCAGTGGCTAACGCTACAGTTCAGGCACTAGTGAGGGATTTGGTTACAATTCCGCCAGGTGCGCAGATGCTAGTGCCCTTATGCTACGGAAGCGTCTGGAATTGGCAAATTCCGAGGAAGGGGTCCTCTTAACCCCCTGTAATACAGCGACTCGGGGTCTCATGTTGGTGGGCGCTTAGACCATCGTGAGGGCAGACCAGGAGCCCTTTTTACAGGTGTTTAATTTGGGGCTAAGGCCCACTGTGGTCCAAGCCGGCACAGTTTTAGCCCATGCAACAGCTGCACACTGTGCGGCGGATGACATCGCTGCCGCGGAGGTCGTTGGCATGGTGAAGCAGGGAGGCAAGTCGGATGGCGCTTAGATAGAGAAATTGTGTTTGTAAAATTACGATTTGTCCCGAGAACAGCGAGAGCAGCTGCGTGCTCTGTTGTGGGACTTTGCTGATATTTTTAGCCAGGGTAAATTTGATATTGGCTGCAATTCGTTGCTGCAACACCGCATCGACACGTGAAAAGCAGCCCCCATAATACACAATTCTTATAGACTGAGCTCTAGGGAGAAGGACTATGCTCACCAGGCAGTTGATGAGATGTTGGTTGCAGACATTATCTCTCTGTCCACCAGCCCGTGGGGGGCTCCCATTGTTTTGGTTAAAAAACGGGACGGGAGTCTGCGCATTTGCGTGGATTTCTGAAAATTCAATAAAAATTTCTGAGGCTGATGCTTATCCGCTCCCTCAGATGGATGACTCTTTGGATGCGTTGTTGGACATGTGGTTCTTTTCAACCCTAGATTTGTTGTCAGGGTTCTGGCAGCTGCCCCTTTATGAGGAATCAAGGCCTAAGACCGCGTTCCGAATGCCGCAAGCGTTATTCCAATTTAACTATCTTCCCATGGGGCTGCATTCGGCTCCAGCCACGTTTCAGTGGCTGATGGAATTGGTCTTGGCAGATCTCCAATGGGACTCGTGCCTCATTTACCTGGACGACGTCATTGTGTTTGGACATATGTTCGAGGTACATTTGTGTCGACTGCGGTCAGTGATAATTAAAGTTCAGGCGTCCAATCTCAAATTCAAACCGCAAAAGTGCCATCTTTTACAAACATCTGTGTGGTATCTGGGCCATATTGTTAGTGTGTCCGGGATAGCAACGGATCCCAACAAAACTGCGTGCGTGCGCACATGGCCAACCCCCAAGTCGGTGGATGAGGTTCACAGTTTTGTCGGGATTGCATCCTACTATCGCCGGTTTGTCCCAAGGTTTGCGATGATCGCCAAACTACTCCACGCGCTGACTGCTAATGGCCAGAGATTTCGGTGGGGGGAGGAGGAAGGGGCCGCGTTTGTTATATTGCGTGATGGCCTCGCCAACGCGCCCCCTCTCGGCTACCCCAATTTCTATCTGCCCTTATTTTTTGGACACGGATGCCAGCGACACTGGGATAGGTGCTGCGCTGTGCCAGGTCGTGAACGACACAGAGAGAGTTGTGGCCTATGGTAGCCGTGTGTTGTCCCCCACAGAACAGCGCTACTGTGTGATGTGCAGGAAACTGTTGGCCATGGTTTATTTTGTCCAACAGTATCGGCCGTACCTTTATGGATGGGACTTACTCCCTGCATATTGACCAGCCTTCAGGCCAGCTGTCTCGCTAGCTGGAAATACTGCAGGAATATTCCTACATTGTCATTTACAGGAAGGGTGTGCGGCACTGCAACGCAGATGCGCTGTCCCGCCTACCACTGGGTAACCAGTGTGCGTGTTCTATGGGTGCGGGCCGGTGTAAGCCATCGCTGGCTGGTTCGCCTCAAGTTGTAGTGGCATCCGGCGATGCAGCACAAGTTGCGGTGGCTGCGTCTAGTGATGGCACACTGGGTCTCATGCATGCTGAGTGGGGACGGCTGCAGACAGGGGACTTCTCATTGTTAAAATTACGGCGCCGCGTTGGGACAAGAGGCAGTAAAACTGTTCCAGTGGGGGTCTCCCTTTTAGTCCTTCATGAAGGGCTTTTGATGAAATGGGATGAGGAGCGGCAGCGCTATTGTATGGTGGTGCCCACTGCCCTGCGGGGTAAGCTCACACGGCTAGTGCATGAGAAACTAATGCACCTCAGAGTCCGTAAACATTGTTAACACTGAAGCGGAACGTCTATTGGCCGGGTGTGACGGACGACGTATACCACCTGGTTAAAGGTTGCACTGACTGCGCACGTCGCAAACCACCATCGAGGTAGGCTCAGCCTCCATTACAATCTATCACTGTGTCTCAAATGAACGAGCTAGTCACACTGGATATATTGGGGCCGTTTTCAGGTTACCCAGAGGGGAAATAAATTCCTCTTATTCGGGGTAGAATATCTTTCCCGGTGGCTGATGGCTTGGCCTCTGCCTGACCAGTCGGCCGCATCCATTCCGATGCATTTTTGCATGGCTACGTCATGGATACGGGAGCACCTGAACAACTTCTCACAGATCAGGGGCAGAATTTCTCTTCTAAATTGTTACGGGAGGTGTGTGACTCCCTAGGTACAAAAAAAATGTGGACTTCGCCCTACCATTCTCAGACAGATGGGATGGTTGAGCACCTGCACAGGACTCTTAACATCGATGCTGTGCCAGAGGGTCAACAAGGCGCAGTCAGATTGAGATTTGCAAATCCCCGGTGTCCTTGCTGCATATAGAATGGCCCCTCATGCCTCAACGGGGTTCTCCCCATTTTATCTCATGTATGGGAGGGAGAGCGATCCCTCCGTGGAAGCTCAATCGGGCATTCCCTCAGGTAAAAAGAGGGCTGTCATGCCCATGCCCATACATGTCACGCTCAGGCGATTGACGGAGGCGCGGGAAGTGGCCAAGGGAAATTCGGCCAAGCGGCAGGCCGTGAATGAGAACTCGTGGGGCAGCGTGCGTCCGGGCTCCCATGGAAATCTGGGGACAGAGCATGGCTGCACTGTCCACAAGTACCTGGGTATGTCCCCTAAATGACACCAGCCATGGCGGGTCCCTGTTGAGGTGGTCGCATAAAAGAGGCCGCAGTGTGTGCGCATTCAGATCGGTCACCGTCGCTGGTTTGTACACCTATCATGGTTGAAGCCATTTGATCAACCCCGTATACATAGTTCATCTCCATCTCCAGAGTGGCCGGTGTCTGATGAGTCTGACGAGCCAAGGCAAACAAGCCCGGAGGTGGTGCTTCAAAAAGATTGCATTGTGTTGTCCACAGGATCCCTGCATCTGACGCCCGGGGAGCCTCCTACATCGGCTCCATGTGAAGGACCCCATGCGGAAGCCGGGTCGCCATCTACTACTCCCAGGGAGGGGCCGCACCCTTTAGGCCATTTGGGTGATGTCCCTGCACCCCACGGTGTGCATGATCCCGCTCATCATGGGGGACCGGCAACAAGGACTCTCTCCAAGAGCACTTCGTCGAGCGACGGTGTTGTCAACGCCGTGAGCCAGGTTGCAGATCCCGGTTGAAATGGGCACGCTCCCCGATGCTTGTGGGTATGGCGCGACCATGTGCATCGGGCGACTCTCGTTCTCCCCTTACCTTTGCGGTTCGTTTTTTGTGATGCATTCGGTGCAGATGTTCCCTGTTGTTGTGTTGATATTTAGCAGATATTCTCTGCCCTAACTCCACTGTTGGTATGTTGTTATGTCAGCCGGGACAGCTGTTTTTTTATGGTGGGGGGGGGGTTGATGTAGAGTAATAGCGCTAGCTGCTGACAGAAAGTGGTACTTACAGCATAGGGCAGTATACACGTCAGCAGGCGAGGGCGGAGTGAGGCCATGCCGGGAGGATAAGAGGGAGCCCTGGGCGAGAGCTCGGATCTGTTGCTGGAAGTGGATCCCCTCGCTGTGCTACTGTTCGTCACCATTGTCACCGCCATCTTCTGTTCGTCACCTTCGTTGCCGCCGTCTTCACCATCACTGGGCGCCACTCGCTAGGCAGCCTGCCAAATGTACTAGCTAGATAGTGCCGCCAACAATATAAGTTGTGCAATATATTGATAAATAGTGTGCACCCACGTAAGGTGCGTGTTGTCCCCTTTGCGTGCAAGAATAAAGAAGGTGCCTCAAACTATTCCTGTCTCCGAACTGCATCACTACATTTGTACAAAATATGATAGAGATGTCAACTGCCAAAATGGAATCTGAGGGGGATAGTGTGTTTGTTGGTGGACAAAAATTTCCGCGGCTGCCGCGTTGACATTAGCACTGTCACTGGGGGTTGTTTTCTCTTTAGCAGCTTCTGATATACTTTGCAAAGAAACCCAGTTAATTTTCTTGGTGGCTAATATCCACACATTAATGCATGCTTGCAGCTCTTTAAAATTGCAGGCTGCATGCCAGGAATTTTTTTTATGTTAGTGATGGCCAGACTTAATCTTGCAGAGTTAATGGTCAAATTATAAATGCTTTTGGACACTTGCAGAATGCCCTAAAGAAAAGCAATACACGATGCTATTACAGTGTTCTTTAAAAAAACTGCCCAAAAATCTTATATAATGGCCTCAATGCACTCCTACACAAAAGCGAGGAGCTTGGTCATTACACGGCTGTTGTCCCCAGCCTATTCACTATTTTTCGTGTGAAATGAAAATGAAAGTGTTGTGCTATTGGAAAACAAATTTTGGCTTATGAAAATAATAAACTCTTTGGTTATTTCGGTAAAGTCACATAGAAAGAAATTTAATAAAATAATACTAGATAACGACGTTTCGATTGCAACACAAGCAACCATCATCAGGTACAAATGAATGAGAAAAAAAATGTGTAAACTTGTAAATATAATGCAATACAACAGAGAGTGTCGGCTAACAAAATAGTCTAAAACCCCACCTAGTATATTACCTTCTTCCAAAGATTGCTAAATTTCAGGGAGAGACAAAACATAGACACGGAGACACACAGACAGACACACACACAGAGAGAGACACACACATAGGCACATCATAGTATGCCTATGTGTGTGTCTCTCTCTGTTTGTGTCTGTGTGAGTCTCAGTGTCTACGTTTTGTCTCTCTCTCAAATGTAGCAATCTTTGGAAGCACATAATCAACCAGGTGGGGTGTTGACTGTTTTGTTGGCCGGCTCTGTGTTGTATTGCATTATATTTTCAAGTTTACTATGTTTGTTTTTTCATTCATTTGTACCTGATGATGGTTGCTTGTGTTGCAATCGAAACGTCGTATTCTTTTATTATTAATTTAATTTCTTTCGACGTGACTTTACCAAAAGAACCAAAGAGTAATTAATGTAGTCACGAAAGCTTCGAATCTAGTTTAAAATAATTAACCTTCAACAGATTCCAAGAGAATTGAATAAATAATTGATGGTTTAATGGTTTACTTTCAATTCAAACATTTGACTTCATCTTTGGCCATGAAAGAGAAAATACACGACATAGTGCATTAGACACCTTACCTGTCATATTGCAAAACACCAGAAGGGCCCCAAGAGGACCGCTGCCATCAGGGTCCACCCAGTAGTGCCCAGATTCCCAGCCCAGGTGTTTGTATGCCTCACATGACAGCTCGTAGGCAGCTGGGTAAACAAAATACAAATGTGAATCGCAGGGTTACCAGTCTGCCTTTTCATTTTCTCCCGAATGCGGTGTTGTATATATAGGCCTTTTTCCAAAAATTTATATTAAGAATAATTCGGCCAATTTTTTTTCTTCTCAAATAATAAAAAAATAAATAAATGAGACCAATACTCTCAACTCCGCTACCCCTCACAAGCCACACCAAGCATCTGGAGGTCATAAAAAAAAACATTAAACAAACTTCGGGGCAAAAAGGGGTTAGCGACTATCTGGAAATCTCCAGGCTGCCAGATGACCATATGACATGACCTCCCCGGACGTTTTGGACAATTCACAAACAAATCTCCAGAGCACATAGCAGAGACAAACGGACGTTAAAACTCGCGTTTTCTTTAACAGTAAAAGTGTAAAAAGAACAAATCGACGTTATAGACTGCAGTCTATATTAGTGGCTTCGTTATTACTTATTTTATTTCACCCTTATTCAACTCATATATTATTTTGTATTGTATCTTTCTATCCATGTAACTTCACCAAGAGAACCAAGGAATGTAAATTCTGGCAGTCAAGAAAGTGAGGGCTTGGTTATATCCCCAGCCTCGGGATATCAAAATATAACTCTAGAATACAACACCGATCCCTGGCGACACAGACTTATAACAAAGCTTGGCAAAACCCTCGGAATAATGGTGGTAACGAGGGGCATTACGAATCTTGGTTAAATATAAACCAAATAATAACTACGAGATATTAGACGGGGGTAATTCATAAGAGATACAAGAAATAGGTCCAACACACACAAGACCAGATAATATGTATTCCATGGAATCAGAGCCTCCCTGGTCACCTTTGTCTTCCAACAATTTGACACAAACACATGGTAGCCATAAATACGTATGAAGGGTGTCTGGCCTCGAGATAACAAACACTATGAAAAGGAGGGGGGGAAATGCAAACAAGCATAAACGTTGACGGAAAACAGCCCGTCCGGGGTCATCAAGGAAAGAGGGGGGGGGGGGCAATCAGGCGCGGCCGCGGAGAGAGGACGTGACAGAGGGCATCTGTTTTTTTTTCTCTCGCAAGAGACGCGCAGAGAGGGGAGGAAATTCACATTTAAGCACGGACACAGATCATGCAATTCAGTCTTGCAAAGGGGCAAACTCCGGGGTATGGCCTCGAGATCAACTATGGGTGTCGTGTCTTGCAGAGAGAAGGGACGATGTGTTGTTAAGCGCTGAGTTCGGCATGAACTGACAGTATCGCTGAAAGTTTATTCTACATTCATCCTGATGTTTTGAGTCGCTTGCGGAATCGAGGATTGCGATAAGTTGTATTGTACTAAGCTATCAGAGTTATGTAAGAGGTGTACTAATACAATATACAAGTTTTGAGAGTGAGTGATCCACCCAGCGACGAGCAGCTCACAGCAAGAGCCCTCTTGGAAGAAGGGCGGAGAGCACGAAAGTTGAGCAACGACAAGGCAAGCCCTGAAGTAAGGGCGGGTGTCCGTGCAAAGCTGGCAGCTGCCCGCCAAAGGAGAGAACGGAGCAGTGGAAAGAGCCCGAGCCAGCGCAGCCCTGAAGTGAGGGCGGGAGAGGCACCAGTGGGTGCCCGTGTGAAGCTGGCAGCTGCACGATAAAGGAGAGAGCATGGAGAAAGCAAGGAGAGAGAACGGAGCAGTGGAAAGAGCCCGAGCCAGCGCAACCCTGAAGTGAGGGCAGGAGAGGCACCAGTGGGTGCCCGTGTGAAGCTGGCAGCTGCACGCCAAGGGTGAAAGCAAGGAGAGAGAACGGAGCAGTGGAAAGAGCCTGAGCCAGCGCAAGCCCTGACGTAAGGGCGGGTGTCCGTGTGAAGCTGGCAGCTGCATGATCAAGGAGAGAGCACGGAGCAGGGGAAAGAGCCTGACCAGCCGCCCGTGAGCAAGAGTGTCAGCGCCAGCGAGAGCGCCGTGGGTTCGACCCAAACACCGACAAGCACCAGCTGGGAACCAAGACAAGAGTGAGGAACGGCGACCAGCAGACGAGCTGCGCACGCTATCTGACGACGGAATCATCGCGCACCGCCGATGGCGAGCATCGCGCCAACTCAACCAGCAGTGGAGAGAGCTGCAACGCCAAGAGGAAGAGTGTTGGCGCAGGCAAGAGTGCCGTGTGTTTAATACACACACACACGCCGTCCCAGCGGCCCTGCTGGGAACCCGAGGTATTTTCAGCACAAGGAACGCCGTACCGCGTCAGCCGCCAAGTCAACAATTGATCAAAGAAGACACACGCACACAATACGCATATCGGGACTAATAAGATTGTTCCAAAAAGTTATCTTTGTGTTTCAAGAAGGGTTGCCATTCCAAGGTGGTGCGTTAAATATCAACTGATCGTGAAAAGCATTGCTGCCCGTCGAGTTAGATGAATACGATTGTTAGAAGTATTTTAGTCATTCGTTTTCGTTAATTGCATAATCTTGCCAATTAATTAATTGACTTATACTTTTGCCTTCGGCAAATGTTTCTTTATTGCCGTTCGTATGAATATCGTCGCATGCATGTTTAAGGACGTTTTCCTATCGCCGTATATGCCCGCATGACTCCGAGGAATTAGTCAAATGTTCTGTTACCCAGTTAACAACGTAATCATTGAGGGTTAAATGTACGGATCAATGAGGAGAACATCTCCAAGGGTACTGTGTTGACAATTCCAAGAATAAGAGTTTGCATATTAGAGTGTTATGTTTTTGGTTAAAAATTAAAATTGCTTCACACAAAAGAGTCTGAGTGGTGCCCTTCCTAAGTTAATGCATAATAATCTTAATTATAAGAACTGTATCCTGCAGTGAGATTTGAATTTGGAGACCTGACATAAACACACTAAGACATAATCAGTAAATGTTAAAGCGAGAATAATTGTATTATCCCGATTGATAATACAACCCTAGACAACGAAGCCGAGCTTAATTTAGCATACTTACATCACACTTGTATAACTTCATACAATTAAATGTATTATCCCGATTGATAATACAACCCTAGACAATGAAGCTAAGCATAATTAGTATAACTACATATATTAGCATAATCGTATACACTCGCATAACATAAGAAGATCACCTCCATATTTTACATAATGTATGTGTATACTGGCATACATTAACATAATCTCGGATTAAATTTCGATTTAAAGCTTTCGTGACTGCAGGGATTCATCTTCTTGGTTCTTTCGGTAAAGTCACGTAGAAGGGAAGTAATAAAATAATAAAAATAAAACATAATAAAATAATTTTCACGACGTTTCGGCCACAACGCAGGCAGCCGTCCTCAGGTGAAGACCAGGTCTGTCGGGGAGACAGCGTCTGAATGAAACACCACCACGCTTGGAGCGTGTATTTAAGCTGGGTTGGAAGGGGGGAAGGGCGCCTTGACAAAATAATTTGCATATGAAGAGGAATTTAGAATATTTATGGGAAATGCAGGTATGTGATTAGTACTACTTGTGAAATGCGTAGGAGGTGGGCAGGGGGTTTCAAAGTCATATTATGCCCGTGTATAGGGTGGTGTATAGTAATACAGTATATAATTTAATGTTGGGTTTGTCTATGGCAGCATATAGTACGGGGTAGACCCGTGTGATGTTAGGGAAAAAAGTTTAGCTGGAAGCATATTCTATTTTTTGCGACATAGAATTGTAATGTATTACTTACTGTTAGTTGCTCAGCTTATTGGAGAGTATATTTAGTATACCGATGATACTATGTAGTTTATACGTTAGTTTTTTACGTGGTTGTTTAGTCACTGCAGCTACATACTATTAACATTCCTTCCCTTTATTAATGCTACTCCTATCCCCTCCCTTTGATGCTGTTAATCCTGCATAATGCACGGGCATAATATGATTTTGAAACCCCCCGCCCACCTCCTACGCATTTCACAAGTATTATTGTTATTAAAATAATAATAATCACGTTTCACTCAGAAATTAGCAAAAGTTACAATTCATTTCAAAATATTAAATTACAATGACTATGTACAGTATGATATTTTATGTTTTCATTTAGAAATATGTACGGCATCTAATAAATATTTATCTAGATAAGTAAGTGGGCTTTGGAAGGACACGTTACTTGCAGGGGGGGATGATGGCCAATGGTAAAGACTGATGATGAAGTGGCATCCAAAGGTCGGGAAACGCGCCTGAGAAAACGTCCCACATGGAGATGGAGCAATGAAATCGGCTCGCACGCGGGAGCCAGATGGACTGTTACATTGCGTGACCATGAGGGATAGCAACAACTTTGGAATGCTTTCATCTCGCAGTGGATATATCACCGCTGCTGATGGTTATGTAAATCAACGTATAACTATTTAATTTGAAAAACAATGTGTTCCCTTGCATTGCTTATTTATTAAGTAAAATATCACATGATATATCTGTGGTGATGGTATTGGAGTGCGCGCACACCAAACGCCGGATAACTCCCGTACTTACCTGTGCGGGGCGGTTGTAACACATCCCTAGCCGGGGCCTCTCTCGAGGGGAGGGGGAGTGGTGCTGGGATCCCACAGAACCCCCGCCCCTCGGTGGGGAATCGTATAAAAGACGGGGGCTCATGAGCGAGAGGGCAGTTGGGACCCGCTCAAGAAGAAGAGCCAGTGAAGACTGAAGACCAGCTAGCTAGACTCTGGAACTCCTCTGGGTCGCTGTCCTTCTAAGGGCCGACCAGAGCAAGCCCAGCGGTGCGACCCCAGAGCCGCGAAGGTCGATGTCCTTCTGAGGGCCGACTTCATGTGGCTGGTGGTCGAGACCTGTGCCGAAGCTGAGCAAGGTCAGTTAGGTCCTTGAGAGGACGAGTGTGAGAGTAGGTGGGAGCTAGCCTGGGAATACTTCCAGCTGTACCTCCCTAAGTGTTAATAAACGTGTACTGCCTCAAGTCCGACCGTCCCTGTCGTCACTACATATCTACACAATTAAAGCCAATTACAGTTTGGCACTGCTCTAAATTAACTCTATTGAAATTTACTCTAATTATGGATAATTTAATTTGCTGGAGCTCATTTTTTTATGCTATCCAAAATTTTAAGGTTCAAAGGAAAAACATTTAATGGGCACAGATACAGTGAGGGAAAAAGTATTTGATCCCCTGCTGATTTTGTACGTTTGCCCACTGACAAAGAAATGATCAGTCTATAGTTTTAATGGTAGGTTTATTTGAACAGTGAGGGACAGAATAACAACAACAAAATCCAGAAAAACGCATGTCAAAAATGTTATAAATTGATTTGCATTTTAATGAGGGAAATAAGTATTTGATCCCTCTGCAAAACATGACTTAGTACTTGGTGGCAAAACCCTTGTTGGCAATCACAGAGGTCAGACGTTTCTTGTAGTTGGCCACCAGGTTTGCACACATCTCAGGAGGGATTTTGTCCCACTCCTCTTTGCAGATCTTCTCCAAGTCATTAAGGTTTCGAGGCTGACGTTTGGCAACTCGATCCTTCAGCTCCCTCCACAGATTTTCTATGGGATTAAGGTCTGAAGACTGGCTAGGCCACTCCAGGACCTGAATGTGCTTCTTCTTGAGCCACTCCTTTGTTGCCTTGGCCGTGTGTTTTGGGTCATAGTCATGCTGGAATACCTATCCACGACCCATTTTCAATGCCCTGGCTGAGGGAAGGAGATTCTCACCCAAGATTTGACGGTACATGGCCCCGTCCATCGTCCCTTTGATGCGGTGAAGTTGTCCTGTCCCCTTATCAGAAAAACACCCCCAAAGCATAATGTTTCCACCTCCATGTTTGACGGTGGGGATGGTGTTCTTGGGGTCATAGCATTCCTCCTCCAAACACGGCGAGTTGAGTTGATGCCAAAGAGCTCCATTTTGGTCTCATCTGACCACAACACTTTCACCCAGTTGTCCTCTGAATCATTCAGATGTTCATTGGCAAACTTCAGACGGGCATGTATATGTGCTTTCTTGAGCAGGGGGACCTTGCGGGCGATGCAGGATTTCAGTCCTTCACGGCGTAGTGTGTTACCAACTGTTTTCTTGGTGACTATGGTCCCAGCTGCCTTGAGATCATTATTGACAAGATCCTCCCGTGTAGTTCTGGGCTGATTCCTCACCGTTCTCATGATCATTGCAACTCCACGAGGTGAGATCTTGCATGTAGCCCCAGGCCGAAGGAGATTGACCGTTCTTTTGTGTTTCTTCTATTTGCGAATAATCGCACCAACTGTTGTCACCTTCTCACCAAGCTGCTTGGTGATGGTCTTGTAGCCCATTCCAGCCTTGTGAAGGTCTACAATCTTGCCTCTGACATCCTTGGAGAGCTCTTTGGTCTTGGCCATGGTGGAGAGTTTTGAATCTGATTGATTGCTTCTGTGAACAGGTGTCTTTTATACAGTAATAAGCTGAGATTAGGAGCACTCCCTTTAAGAGTGTGCTCCTAATCTCAGCTCGTTACCTGTATAAAATACACCTGGGAGCCAGAAATCTTTCTGATTGAGAGGGGGTCAAATACTTATTTCCCTCATTAAAATGCAAATCAATTGATAACAATTTTGACATGCGTTTTTCTGGATTTTTTTGTTGCTATTCTGTCTCTCACTGTTCAAATAAACCTACCATTAAAATTATAGACTGATCCTTTCTTTGTCAGTGGGCAAACGTACAAAATCAGCAGGGGATCAAATACTTTTTTCCCTCACTGTATAAACTCATCCAGATATAAACTCATCCTCGTTGTTTCAGCCTTGTTGAAAATAATATTTACACTGCATTCGTTTCTTGCCTACATCTCTAAATTAGAAAAAAATTGAAAAACAAATGTGCAAGTTGTAGTCCCTTAACATTTACACAACATAGAAATGAATTACAATTATGCTGAACTTATACTGAACACAATCATCATAGGCCTTTGTGTCTTGAGAGACAATTTCTTTTGCGCCTTACGAGGTCAGCTGGAGGTTTTGCTTAGTAGGCCAATCCTTGAGTGGCAATCCTTGCCACAACAATTGCAAGTGAATGCGGTGGCAGCTCTTGTTCTTTACGTCGCTCCCTCTTTGTCTGCCAAGCGGTGTGTCTTTTCTCCTCGCCTCTCCTGAGGCCTGTTTTCACAGCCTGCTGCCAGCTGAGTCGGTCACCGGCAGTTTTCTCCCAGTCATTTGGGTTGATGTCGAAGCTCTTCATGTCCCGTTTACAGACATCTCTGAAGCGCAGGACCGGGCGACCAGTGACCCGTGTGCCTGATGCCAGCTCGCCATACAAGATATCCTTGCGTATTCTGCCATCCTGCATGCGGCGCACATGTCCAAGCCATCTCAGGCGCCTATGACTGAGTAGAGAGTATATGCTGGGAATGTTGGCCAAGTTGAGGACTGAGGTGTTTGGAATGCGATCTTGCCATCTGATACCAAGGATGTGCTTGAGACATCGGAGGTGGAATGTGTTTAATAGATTTTCTTGATGGGCGTATGTTGTCCAGGACTCAGATCCATAGAGGAGGGTGCTAAGGATGCAGGCCCGATACACCTGCACTTTGGTGTTGAGCGTTAGAGATTTGTTCTCCCACACTCTTTTGGTCAACCTGAACATAGCTGTAGACGCCTTCCCAATGCGCTTGTCAATCTCTGTGACAATGGACAAATTGCAGGTGATGGTGGAGCCCAAGTAGGTGAAGTCCTGAACGACTTCCAGGGTGTAGCTGCCATTATTTATGGAAGGGGTGTCTCTGACATCCTGACCCATAACATTGGTCTTTTTCAGACTGGTTGTCAGGCCAAAGTTGTTGCAGGCATTGGCAAGGTGGTCGATGAGTGTGCAGACCTTGTTTTGTGTGAGCTGTCAGTGCAGCATCATCAGCAAATAAGAGTTCTCTGATGAGGACTTTGCAGACTTTGGTTTTGGATCTGAGACGGCCAAGATTGAAGAGTTTGCCATCAGATATTGTATGAAGAAAGACTCCCTCTTCTGCTGTCCCAAAGGCATGTGTGAGCATAAGTGAGAAAAAGATGCCAAACAGTGTTGGGGCAAGCACACACCCCTGCTTTACACCGCTGAGTATGGGAAATTCCTCTGAGGTGGTGCCGCTGTGCTGTATTGTTCCTTTCATGTTGTCATGGAAAGAGGAGATGACTGCCAGCAGCTTCGGTGGGCAGCCAATCATTTTGAGGAGTTTGAAAAGGCCTCCCATACTGATGAGGTCAAAGGATTTTGTAAGATCAATGAATGCCAAGTACAGGGGCATTCTCTATTCTCGACATTTCTCCTGTAGCTGATGCAAGGAGAAGAGCATGTCAATTGTGGAACTTCCTGCTCTGAAGCCACACTGATCCTCAGGATACATCCTCTCAGCTAGTATCTGTAACCTGCTGAGGACCACACGGGCAAAGGTTTTCCCCACGATGCTCAGCAGGGAGATTCCACGGTAGTTATTGCAGTCCCCATGGTCACCCTTGTTTTTATATAGGGTGATGATGTTGGAGTCTCTCATGTCTTGAGGCATTGCTTCTTCCCAGCACTGGCATATAAGTTCATGGAGTTTTGTGAGGACGGCGGGTTTCGCACATTTCAGTACCTCAGGTGTGATACCGTCCTGTCCCGGGGACTTGCCGCTGGATAGTGAGTTGATGGCGTTGTCCAGTTCCTTCAAGGTTGGAACATTGTCCAATTCGTGTATCGTTGGTAAAGGCCTTACAGCAGCAAGGGCAGCTTCTGACACACCGTTGTCTCGTGAGTAGAGCTCTGAGTAGTATTCTACCCACCTGGCCATTTGCTCTTGTTTATCAGTGATGATGGCCCCTGTGCTGGATTTAAGGGGGGCCGTCCTCCTGATGTTTGAATCAAAGGCTGACTTGATGCCTTCATACATGGCACGGATATTGCCAGTGTCAGAGGCGAGTTGGATCCTACTGCTGAGGTTCACCCAGTAGTTGTTGGCGCAGTGTCTGGCGGTCGTTTGAACTGCACTGTGGGCAGCTTTCAGAGCCCTTAATGATCCTGAACTTGGGACTTGCTTGTACTTCAGGAGCGCCATGCGCTTGGCTTGGAGGATGGGTTCCAATATAGCCAGGTGTTCCTCAAACCAGTCTGTGTTCCGCCTTGTCTGCTTACTGAAGGTTTTGATGGCTGCATTGAAGATGGGATCTCTGATGTATGCCCACTTTGTCTCCACGCTTCCATCTGGTGTGTCGTGTAGGGACTGCTCAAGGCTGTGTTGGAATGATTGAGTGAGCTCTGGGAGGGAGGTCTTGGCAGAGTTGATGCGTAGGTAGCGCTTTTGTTTGAGGCGGTGTATCTTTTTTGGGCGTAGTCTGACCTTGCTGGATACCAGCGAGTGATCAGTGTCACAGACTGCGCTGTGGTAGCTGCGTGTGATGAGTACTGAGTTGAGGAGGGCTCGTCGGGTGATGACGAGGTACAGTTGGTGCCAATTAAGAGACCTTGGGTATCTCCATGATACTTTATGGCACGGTTTTGTGAGAAAGAATGAGTTTGTGATACAGAGATTGTGGTTTGAACAAAGCTCCAGTAGTCTTTGGCCACTGACATTCATATTTCCAATGCCGTGATAGCCAAGGCATGCGGGCCACAAGTCGTGGTCGGCCCCAACAGAAACGTGCTCAGAGCTGGGGATTTTGCTAATAATATTGTGAAGCTCTTCATAGAACTGGTCATGAATCTCCGGAGGTGAGTAGAGTGTTGGGGCGTAGACACTCAGGATGTTTACATGGCCAGAAGCAGTGAGCAGTCTCATGAGCAGAATCCGCTCGGAGCCTGAAGTCGGGGGTTCTATCATGCCAAGGAGTGTGTTTTTGACAGCAAACCCAAGACCGTGTTCCTTGGTTCGTTCTGCTGTTTTCCTTGCCAGTAGAAAGTGTAGTCACTCTCTCGTAGTGAGCCACTGCCAGCAAGCCGGGTCTCCTGCAGTGCTGCAATATCCACATAAAGTCTTGTCAGCTCCCTGTCGATAACTGCAGTCTTGCGGATGTCCTCAATCTGCAATAGATCTTCGGAGAGTCCAGAACACATTGTACGTACATTCCAGCTTGCAAAATGAAGGGCTGGAACCTTCTATCGTTTTGTTTTGTTTTTGTCTGGTGCAAGTATTGCAGCCCACTTGTCTGGTGATGAACCATAAGCTCCAAGCACCCATTGGAGCAGGTGAGCCGTGGCGGGAAAGCACCTTATTGGCCGGGGGCTGCCCTGCTTGAGGCGGGCGGTAGCTATCCATTGGGGTGCAATGACCCCTCCCACCGACGATGGCAACCCGTGGCGCCCATTTTTTACGCCAATCTAAAATGAGCTTATAACCCGTGACTGCTGCCATCCGTGTTTCTTGGCCACAATTAGGTGGCCGAGGAGTGTCCTTTCCCCATTTTTGCACCTCTTGTTGGCGCAAAGCCTGGGCAGGTTTATTCTGGAAATCCTGGGTTGCCCATGCGTCAGGATCCCCCCCTCGGCCTTGCTGGTAATGTCCAAAGGAGTGCATAGCACGACGTTCGGTACCAGTTTGGCTGCAGGGGCTGCCGGGAATGTGCCGCAGTGCGTCACAAAACCGCCTGAGGGGCCCCACTCCTGATTTTCTGTCGGGGTTTACTCCCTTAGCCATTGACTCTCCTGAGACACTCACAAGGCAGTGAGAAAACCGCGTAACCCTGGGAGGGGCCCTTACCAGGTACTGACAGCCGGGCCAGCTGTGCCTGGGACTCGCGTAAGGCAGGGTCGTCACGCCCTGAGGTAGTTTATCACAAACTACCCGCTACCAAAACTGAACACAATGCACTACTTTTAATTGTATATTCTAATTATTGCTACAAAATGCCTGCTTTCATTATATAAATCTAAGAGGTTGTTTAAGAATACCAGGAAATAGTTTTAAAACTCCAAAAAAGGCAGAAATCAAAAATGCTGCTCCAGAAATGAACCTCATGGAGGGACCCCGGGGTCCCATAATCCCCCGGCTCTCGCATAAACTGCGTTGCGACGTCATTTTATGTCTGTTGAAGGCAAACGATACGGCAATATATTCCTCTCGACGAGATCTACATGATACACTAATCAAAGTTTTAAGGTTTTGTTTCTTATGCGCATTCGTCCTCGCTGCACTTGGACTATGGCGTTTATGTGTGCGGTGAGACGAAGTTTCTATTAATACATTAATTACGATTTTTATTTCCGTTTATTCGGGACCCTGGGGTGCATTTGATTAATTATCTTCCATGTTCATTCATCCTCAACAAAATAATCGTGGTTCATCCATATTGATTGTGAATACTACTTGGCTAGTAAAAAAGAAACAACTGGTGGCCAAACATTAGTGTAGAAATTGAAAAAAAATCGATTGAGATTTTAATCTTGAGAATGAAATGTAGCACTGAGAATAGGGTTTCCCCTTTTTTCTGGCAACAAAACAGGTGTTAAGATGTTAAAACACCAAACTGAAACCTTTTACAAGGAATCATGTCTCCATTAACCACAATACTTGTGGTCAGAATGAAAACAAAAACATACTCTGATAATTATCAGAGTTGTGTTTTTGTTTGCATTCCGACCGCAGGTATTGTGGTCAATGCAAACATGACTCCTTGTAAAAAAGGTGTCAGTTTTGTTTCCAGATAAAAGGGTAAAAAATAATTATCATATTTTGCTACTGGCAAAGGAGGTTCCAATGGCATATCAAGTCAGTTACCCAAGAATATACATTGTGTTAAATTGATCCATACTTTCTGTTTATACTGTATGCCTCTATTAAAGATGAAAATTGAAGGACTGTCTTCCGTTGACTTTGTAGTAGAGTTGTTTGATGGCATGGATGCAGTACAGCAAGTAGGTGCCTGTACTATCTGTGCAGCATATTGGCATTGTAACATTTGATGCATTGGGTTTATAGGCTATTCCAATTTTCTCCCACAGCCAAATATCAGAGTGTAAGGCCCTGCTAGAGTCTTGGGAATCAGTGAGGCTCTTACTCATCATTAGTACCAGCCTTGGTCAATCCACTGCTGGATGAAGGTCTCCCCAAGCTGACACCACAGATCACCATCCTGCAATGTAACAATGTGCCAAGGACCTGCATAACAAACTGATTTAATAGTCTATCTTCCTGGTGGACAGCCTGTTTAAACAAACAATTTACAGCCATCTGAATGGATCATGCAGTGGACTGCATGGCTGTGGTGTGAGAGTCTGCTGCTGTATTATAGACACTTACGCATGTGGCAGGTGCTGCCAGTGTAACTGGTGCCTTGGCAGTCACATGAGAAGCCTCCCCACGTCTGCATGCAGCGCCCTCCGTGCTCGCAGTGATTGGGCAGGCACCTGCGCAGCCACACACAGCCCGCCGACATCCGTAATACTGACTGCCGGCAAAGCTAACTCCCACCAATTCATCAATCAGCCCCAGAGCACTAATGCTATAGTTGTGGCCCAATTATTGTGTTGTGCCGGTGATGTGATCATGAAGAAATGTACGGACTGCATTCTAATAAACCAGACCACATGTGCTCTTTCAAAGAATTTAGCTTCCAGATCTTTCAAGGTTAAAATGTGTTTTTTGTATATTTTATATATTTGTTGTTGGCTGTCTTGACATAATAGACATTGCTGGATAACTAAATAAAATGGATCATATTAGCAATAGACATATTTATCCAATGATGAATAAAAATACAAATGAATTAATATTTTTAGTTCCATGCAACATAGTGAAATGTTTGTTGGAAAAAAGATACAACCTGTTTACCACGTGCTATGTCCTAAGCTTTTTTTCCAAGACAAAGATGACATTTTATTCTCAAGTCATCACGTAAATCACAGCGGTTAACCTGACCTGTCAGTGATCCCACACAAGTCAAAGTGCACGTTGATGAAGGTGCCCAGCAGGCCCTGCTGGAGCAGCGTGATATCCACTGGCTGGTTGTCCATTTGAATGAGCCGCATGCAGCCCAGGAAAGGGGCCACAGCAGACTGTGGGTACCCTAATGGACAGGGGAAGAGTGACCCGACGACGTGACGAGCAATAGACAACAGAAACATCAGCACACATACAGGCGTTGGCTGGGTCATGTAGCACCGCATGCCGAAGCAGCTTCTGTTTTGATAGATAGAGATAAATGGGCTCAGCATAGGCTAAAGAAGAGATGGGCTTATGCGGTACAGGAGAATATGGAGCTGAGAGGACTTGCAGATGACTGGTACCAGCGGTGCCAAGATCAGTGAGATTTTTCGAATGCGTGGTGTATTATTTTAACTGAATTCTCACTGATTTTCATCTTGATAATAGGAGCGCCAAGCACACTCTGAAAGTGACCTATGACAATACTGTGTGGCACGACCCCACTCTAACCTATCACGAAATAAAGCTGGACCATACGATAAACTTCCATGACCACCTGAAAAAGGTAGCCGCCAAGACCAAAACAAGGGTGAACCTGTTCCAGAAACTGGGAAGGACAAGTTGTGGAGCATCAGCACCAGTGCTACGGACATAAACAATAACCATTGTATAACCATTGTGTAGGCGAATACTGTGTACCAGTATGGACCAGAAGTAGTCACACTCGACTTTTTGATGTCCAACTGAACACTGCTATGCGGTGTATCACTAGAACCCTCAAGTCGACCCTAACACCCTGGCTGCCCGTGCTGTGATACGTCTCTCCCCCACCTATCCCCCGCAATGCTGCAACCCTCCGGAAAGCCTTGCAAATTGAGGAAAACAGTCGCCTTCCAATTCATCAGGACCTCAATAACGTCCCTCGTCATTGCTTGAAGTCACGCAAGTTTTGGACCCATGCTCTTAACCTTCAACAATGCAGGTTCAACCCCGATGAAACTTTGAGAGCTAAATGGAGTTCAAAAGAACTCACAAACACCTTGTGAAAGACCCAACGCAGAAGATGCTTGGATTTGATCATCCACAAAGCTCATGGTCCAACGTAAATCGCATCCACATATACCATGGCAAATGTGGATACCTGATGCACAAATGTAAAATTTAAAACTCTCCAATCTGCGACTGTGGTCATCCAGAACAGACCATACAACATATAACGACGCAATGCCCGATCCACAAATACGAAGGAGACATTACAGCGATACACTCCGTTGCTCCTGACGCAATTGTCTGGCTTGACAATCGCATCAATACAACCCTGTTGTAATTGCATTTTACACTGGGTCTGCATTTCATTATTTTTTGCTTTATACATGGTTTTCGCCTTCGAAAAAAATGTACTATTCCTAGTGACCTCGCCTCTTTCTAAATACGTGATTGATGGTGCATATAAAAATATAATTATGTCATTAGCATTAACACACTTGGCTTCTCTTTGTCTCAAAAACACTGGATTACACTTAACCATCTTAGAACTACACGTGGGAGCAGCTGCTGCCTCCTCCATAAGTGGGGCATTAAGGAGTTACTTAATTGTGACTGTGGTAAAGTGCACCTGATCACTCACATCACCAATCACTGCCCACACATGATTTTGCAGGAGGCACAAATGGAATTCATATGGCTGCCCAGATACCAATGAATGGTTTTTCAAACTCAACACATACAAGTTATAAATTTGACCCTTGCTTTTTAAATGCCAAGAAAAAAAACACTACAAAGAAAGGCATAAAGACCAGGTGTAGCATTAGTACCTCCAAAATAGTAGGTGTTTCCTGCGATGAGGTGCAGTGCTGGAGAGAACATGACGAAGTGCTCGCGCCCGTCCACCACGACGAGCAGAGAGTCGTCGCGCACCTGCAGCATCACCCCGTGCCACTCCCCATCGTTCAGCGAGGAGCCTGGGGCATGAGAGTGAAATAAAACACGCTCATGAAGAGTCGAACACAGCATGCACATAGATGAAGGGTTTTAGGTAAATCAAATTTGGGGCCAACATTACTATCCAGAAATTTACCACGCGATATGGCTTATGAATACATTTGCAATGTTTGTTTGATAATAATAATTCGTGAGGCTAATCAGAGCATTTGTATGCCACTTTCTGTGCATTGGTCATACATCACAATGCATCAGTGTAGCCATATTCAAATACACACAAGTGCTCGCAGGAGTGTCAACCTGCCACTTTGCAATGCATGAAAGATCACACATATACAAACTGTACACAGACAAAAAAATACCACAATTTAGACACATTTCTATTGGCACATTTAAAAATATACACACGCACACACATCAAAACATAGAGGCAAAAACATGTTGCTCGGATGTAGTAGGGTGCACAGAAAATTTTTGGTTAATATTTGAAAAAAATCAAACGTGTAGTTATGAAAGCAATTGTAGGAGTGCTCACTGCCCATTACGATGGAGGCTTAAGAATGTGAAGCCTCAGAAATCACTTGTTCAGGCTGTACTTTCCATGTGATCTGCTCAAACCAGACTGGTTCACTTGGCTGTGTTGTATCTATACCCTTTTTTTTTATTAATATTAAGAATAATTCTGCCAACATATATATTTTTTTTAATAGACACGGGGCAACTTGGGAGCAAACAAAGACGAGTAAAAACCCGTTCCCCCAATTCCACAGATGCGTGCACACCTCGCTTCAATAAGGCCAGAAAGCATGAAAGAGACAGCCATCAAATGTCATAAAACCTCCCCGAATTTCACACCAGAGGAAAAAGGGGGGGGGTGAAATTGCAAGGGGGTGTTAGGATAACACCCACACTTCAAAAAGCCCCCCTCACAATACAAAAAAACAGGCGCCACGAGGAATATATAATTATATTCTTAATGGCTAAAAAAAATAGCATTGGTTTTCGAGCCATATTAGTTATACAAGTTACCAACTTAGCCATGAAGGTTAAGCAAACATTATCTATCCTCGCTCCAATTGTAAACCAGACTACAGTCTGCACCAGGGGGCCGTGAATCCTCATTTGTTAATGTAATACTGACATTATTTACCTTTAATAATTTTCTACGCGGCCGGGCCGAAGCATCAAAGAATAATTATGGCAGTCAGGGTCACTCCTAAGCCAAAAAAAAAACAAATTCCCTAGCACCGGGATATCAGATAAATAATAATAGGCTAAGTCAAATAATAAGTACGAAATTAGAGTGGATCTCCTAGGAGAGTTAAGGGCGGAGAAGTCTATCATAATTAACCAACATGTAACACTCCAGGGGAAGGGAGCTCACAGCCGTCTTTGTCTTCCCGAGAGAAACGGCCACAGAGCAGGCACAAAGCAGGGAAATGGCCCTCATAAAAGTTCATGGCGAGCGGGCAACACACGCGCAGTGTGCTCCATGAGGGAGCACAGCCGTCTTTGTCTCCCCGCAGCATGGACAGCAAGATTTGCGCACACGAGCAAATAACATTTCCCCATAAAGAAATCAAACCACGATGGAAATACCGTGAACACGGCTACTTACAATCAAATCACAATAATACTAAGCAGCAAAAGTGAGCCTCATTTTAACTTCCAGACCAGGCATACGGCTTGGAGCCGTATGAGACAAAGGATAAACGCCAAGAGCGAGGGAAGGGATTATAGAGCTCGCTTAACGCGTAGGCTTTCGCCACCAATATTATTCATAATCAAAACCCAAAACCTGGATTATGATTTAGCAACCTCGGTGTGAACGCGAATCGTCAGTCTGGTTTGGTATTGATGACTCATGTGAGGCGCCGTTTCGCGAGGAAACCCCCACCCCTCCTTCCAGAATTATTGCGGGCAGCTGTGTCTTTGAAGAACCTTTCCTCCAATAAGTCGCACATACAGACGCACACACGACACACACGGACGGACACGCACACGACACGCCCAGACGCAGATGTGTCCACACACACGAACAAAAAAAGTTATATGGTTCCGGCCTTTGAACAACTCGGAAAAAAACCGAGTGGATTTTCCCGATATAAGCCGAGGAAAAATCCATTCAACCCATCGCCACCGGGGCTCCGGCCCCCCATCTCATCTCGACGCCACCGGGGCTGAGGCCCCCATCTCATCTTGTCGCCGACAACGAAGGAGCTCTTCCGTCATCCAGAATGACGATGTTCGCGGGGTAGCGACGTGCATTGACAAGCTGAGGTCTGCACCACCTAAGAAGAATCGCTACACTGAGCCGCCGAGCTGCGAGTGAAGCTGACGGAGATTCCAGCTATCATTTTCGTGAGAGAACCTAAAACAACGAAGCCCCTGAAGTGAGGGCGGGAGAAGCATCAGCGAGTGCCCGTATGAAGCTGGCAGCTGCACGAACAAAGGAAAGTACGGAGAAGAGAGAGTGACGAGTGACAACAAGCAATCAACCTGTAGAAAGGGCGGAGATCGCCAAGCGTCAACCAAGCCAGCAAAGCAAAGAGCACGAAGCAGTGGAGAAAGCCTGATCGAACGGCCGTGAGGAAGAGGACAGCGCCAGCGCATGCGCCGTGTGTTCAATACGCACACACAGATCAACCGGCACCAACGAGAACCGACTCGTCATCCAGCAGTGGAGAGAGAGTCAGAGCCTTCCAAACGAGCGCTGCCGTGCCATCAGAGCTGCAGAGGATGCCACCGCGTCATCAGCTACAAAGAACGCGCGCACCACCGCGCCGTCAGAGTCACAGAATACGGGCCGCCAAGCGCAGCCAAGCGCCGCCGGGCACCACCCAGCGGGCAAGTCTCTTCACGAACAGCAGCGGACCGACGCCGCTCATCATCTCCCAGCGGAGAAAGTCGCGGCTGCAACCCGCACGGGCGAGAGGAGAATCTCCAAGTCGGTCGTATGACTTTCCCCACTCACAACCTCAAGGAAGCACACACACACATCTACTTCCCGCGGGGCATGCAAGAATTTATCCAAGAGACAATCCACCCCTCTCACAATGGGACCCACCCTAGACAATCATCAGAAGACTAATTATAAAGTTGGAACACCAGCTAGCCGTGGGGAATCGTGGCCCTCTGAGTAATTAAGAATCCGTCGGTTATAAGAGTGTGAAGTTTTTTTCTTGCCTTTTATTTTCGTTTCTCTTATCGCATAAACGACCAATAGATTCATCGATGCAAACTAAAACTCTCGAAATCCTCATTGCGAATGGACACGTTTACAGAGAGAGAATATTGTTTCAAACCTGTTTCTTTGTTATAGAGTCTCGCCGAAAAATGTATTAAAGCAGAGCCAGATATGCTCTACCACGAACACACGCACCCACCCACTATTGTCAAACATTTCGTTAACATATAATCTTGCCGATGAATCTATTGACGTATACTTTTGCCTTTGCATGTTAGAGTGTCACATGTTGTTTAGAATAAAAATTGTTAACACAGAAGTATCTCGAGTGTTCCTTTCCAAGTCCATGCAAAACTATCTTATTCATAAGAACTGTATCCTGCGATGAGAAATGAATTTGGAGACCTGACATAACATAAAAACACAAAAATAATCAGTAAATGTTAATCAAAGATAATCGTTTTATCCCGATTGATACTACTCTGGATAACGAAGCTAAGCCTAATTATCATAACTGCACACATTAACATAATCGCAAGCATCCGCATAAATTACTACGATTATCTCCGTCATTATCATAATTTATGTATATAATTACATACATTTACATCATTTATGTGATTTGCGCATTTCTTGAATTTTCATAAATTTTTATTATTTTTATCAAAATTTCATAATACGACATATACAACAGCTGCCCACCCTGACAATGGCCAGATATTAACTGAATTGCAAATATAAGTTGTTAATAACCGCTGTAAAAATCTCAAAATATGGCTTTTTTTGCAAGCTGATGATATATTATGATTGCTCAGTTTGTACCCATCCTCTCGGTTGAAGTTGTGTCTGTGTTTATATATCTAGATAGCTTCATGAACAAATCTCTGAAGGTAGCTGGTAGGTTTGCAGAGTACCTGTGTCTTGGACAAATCAATTTCGTGTGAGCCCACAGTGTTAAAACAATGGTCGGCAACAGCAGAGGTATTGGTTCTACCGTGTTTCAGATCTGCCTTGTGTTCACGGACGCGGTCCGAGACATGTCGTTTCGTTTCCCCAATTTAACTGCTGCCAGATAGTACGTCTTTAAGAATGTTAGTGTTTGTCATCGATGTAAAGTAAGCATTATAACACTTTCACCAATAAACCTCAGTGCGATTAAATGCCATAACTTACGGAAGTATTTATAATACTTAAATGATTATCTCTGAACATTCTATTTTATTTTAATTCCCATTGGTAATGAGTGTAACAATGTTGAGCTAATCTCTCAAAGTAGCAAGATCAGATTTATTGGGGGAAGTGCAACATCTAATCATGATCCGATCCGACAGTACACCCCAAATAGTTGCAGTTGTACAGGCTGGATGTATGATCATTAAAGCATATTAAGGAATTAAAAAAACATTATTTTTCCACAAGTTTATATATTGTCTTCTTCAAAATTCCACGAACATAGAAGTTTTTAGACCGTTTTTGTACTCTACATTACCCAAAGTCTCCTTTGCAAACAATGTATTCTGTCTCCATATTCATAAACCATTCCTAATGTTTGTGAAATCTGTGGAAGGATGTAATTTATTTAAATCAAACAAGGTTATTGTTATTATATTAATTTAGTGATGGTCAATGCATAAAACAGTTATAGCCATGACAATTAATGTACAAGTCTCAGAGAACACCTTAAGGAAGATTTGTTCGAGACAAATTTAACGAATTCATACCTGTGTAGTGCCATTGTTAGGCTGGATGTATATTCACCATTGACCCTTACCTGCAATAGCGGACATGTGTCAACAGGGGGTGGTAGACAGGCTAGGTGGGATGAGTCGGGCCCTTGGGCCACCAGGCACTCCAGACCCCAATAGGGGGGTTGGGGAGATTCCATCATGTTCCAGGGCCCCCTAGAGAGTTCCAGAAGGAAGGTGTGGCTATGGGCGGAGAGACTCTGGAGCAAATATAAAAGCCTATGGCAGCAGAGTGCTGTCCCCTGCGGAACAACGCTATTGCATCACCCATCGCGAACTGTTGGCCATAGTCTTCTTTATTCAGCAGTACAGGCCATACCTATATGGTAGGAATTTCATTGTGCACTTCAATACGCGTTATGAGTTGACCAGACATCCGGTCAACTCTCTCGCTGGTTCGAGGTCCTTCAGGACTACACGTTCACGGTCACCTATCGTAAAGGTGTCCGACATGCTAACGCTGACGCCTTGTCGCAATTACCGACTAGCGGAAAGTGAGCGTGCTTCCTCGGTTCGGAGCGTTGCAGGCAACGAGTTGACAGCTCGCCTCCACTCCTCACTGCTGCAGCCGATGCTGGGATCAGTCCTCCTGGGGTATCCGACAGGTCGGTCGCCCAAGACGCGCTACTAGGCCTGTGTTTGGCTGATTGAGGGTGTCTCCAGGTGGAAGACGCATCCCTTCTTGCACCGTCAGGCCGGAGAGTCGCACGAGGAAAGAGGTCGTGAGGGTCCCGCTTCTTTCACCGTATGAGACAGCCTCTTGATGAAATGGGACAGCTGCTCGCAAGCACACAAATTTGTGGTGCCCACTGCCCTGCAGTGCAAGGCTGTGTGGGCTGCTCACGAGCACCTCCTGCATTTAGGAGTATACAAAACACTTACCATGCTCCAGCTGCACTTAATCTGGCCAGGCATGGCAAGGGACGTAGCCGACTTGCTCCAAGGCTGCACCCAGTGCCCCCGCCGAAAACCTCCCACGAGACCATCCTGCCCGCCGTTGCTATCCATTCAGGTGTCCCGCGTCAATGAACTTGTCGCCCTTGACATCCTGGGGTCATTTTCTGCCACTCCCCGGGGTAACAAGTACCTGCTAGTTGGGGTGGAATACTTCACTCGATGGCCTATGGCTTGGCCACTCCCCAATCAATTGGCAGCAGCCATTACAGAGGCTTTTCTCCAGGGCTATGTCCTGGATAAGGGTGCTCCGGAACAGCTGCTGACCGACAAAGGGAAAATTTTTCATCCGCCTTGCCATATCACCAGCAAACGGACGGTATGGTTGAGCGCCTGCATAGGACACTCACCTCGATGCTGAGCCATCAGGTGTGAGTCACAGGTCGATTGGGACCTGCAGATTCCAGGGATCCTGGCTGCGTACAGGATTGCGCCTCACACGGCGACTGGCTTCTCACCATTCTACCTAATGTATGGCAGGGAGGTCAACCCCCCAGTGGAGGTTCAATTGCACGTTAAGCCGCCCGCCTCTAAATCTAAAATCGCGGATCACATACGCTTTAATCTTTAAAAATTGGTTGACGCGAGGCAGGCTATTAATTATAATTCGGAGTCACAGCAACTGGCCAACGAATGCCTGCGGGGCCTTCGTACGTCCAGTCATAAATGGGTCGAAGGGGACAAGGCTTGCCTCCATTGCCCCCAGGTGCCCCTGGTGACATTGCCAAAACTGCATAGACCTTGGAGGGGTCCGGTAGAGATCATCTGGGTCGTCCGGCGGCAATGTGTTAAAATTCAATACGGTAAATGGCGCTGGTGTGTCCACCCAACGCGTTTTAAGCCTTTTGTCGACACATACACTTCATCCACACTACACGGGGGCCGAGAGCGTGATATGTCCGACGAGCCAGGTCATGCATCCACGGTGCCTGACTCTCAGCCCAGCCATGTCATTACACCCTCAGATGACGCAGGATCCCCCATATTCTTAGGTTTTTTCGGTAAAGTCACGTAGGTAAAACATTAAAATTAATAAAAGTAAAATAAAATAAAAATCACGACGTTACTTGATACAGCTGTCGTGGCTGTGACGGTTCCACCTGAAGACGGAAGCTTGTGTTGCCTCCGAAACGTCGTGATTTTTATATTATTTTACTTTTATTAATTGTAATGTTTTACCTACGTGACTTTACCGAAAAAACCTAAGAATATGAATCCTTGCAGTCACGAAAGCTTCAAATCTAGAAGGATCCCCCATGTTTATCCGGTTCCTGCAGACCCACCATTGCAACCCTCTGCCCCTTCAGACGGACCAGCAACGTGACTCGCTCAAAAATTCAACGATTTTCATGAACCTACCCACACTCTCACGTCCTCCACACCGCACATGTACCCTCGCATCCGATTGGTAGTTTTGTTCCGTGCGTATTCTTGCCTTTGTCTTGCCGTCGGTCGGCCGCATTGTCATTGATTGGTTGTGCGGGTGCGGTTGTACGTGCGACAACTTGTATATATGTGTATAGTGTATATTTGTACAGGTGGGCTGGGGTATTTATGTGGGACTACTCGTTTTGTTGCTTTTCTCGTTTTTTATTGAGGTACACATACTCTTCCATGGTTTGTTAACGTGTTTTATTGTTATATTGACAGCCGAGATGGCTGGAAGCTACATTAGTCCGGAGGGGCTACCTCCTTAGGGTATCGGGTGTAAGGGGCAGTTACCCCTTTGTGTTATGTACTCATAGTTTGTAATAACCGTGTTTCCTCTAAAGAACCGTCTCTCCTCGTATTGGACCCACTACATTTGTTGTCAGAAGTGGCCATGGAGACAAGATGGAAGAATTATACCAGGAGCCCGCAGCATTGTTTTTTCATATGCTATGAACAAGAAGACACCCTCATCACCCTCGTACAGTCTTCCTCTCACAATAGGATTTATCCAAACATGCAATTGAGATCATAAGTGTTGAGGACAACCATCTACATCTCCATTGCACGTAATATCTGGATAATGACGTCTCTATGATTGTATTGTAAATTAAAAATACAACGTTCGATGGAGCGAAACAGTGGCGCAATCATTAACGTATGGTGCTATGAACCCGCCCACCTAAGTTCGATTCCCAGTCACAGCTAGCGTTGTTGGCGAGTGACATCTGAACAAGTCCTAGTCTTCTACACCAACCCGCACTGACCAGTGTGAAGTACAGTCAAACAACGCCCATGGCTGATGCAGTTTCTATGGCTTATAAATATAAATTGGCATATAATCGAAACCAAGAGGAAATACATCAATAATCAAAACCAACAATTCACTTATATATGAGAGGTTTAAAGCATTTAAGCATTTTTATCTTGGTGTAATAAACCTCTTGGAGACGGCTTGTGGAATCGGTCCTTTTATTTCACTTCTTCAGTTCACAAACACTCCCCGTTGCTGGCAGGCAACGGGAAGCAGGCAGACAGCCCAGAAGAGATGCACCGCCACGTGGCACCCGGAGCCCCGCTCGCGCGTGGCCCCTCTCTCTCTTCGTTCCATGTCTGACCACGTGTCTCTGATCTCTCCCCTTATTTAACGCCTGGGTCAAGTGGTACACTCCAGCCAAACCTTAATAGCCTGCGCCGAATGTTCCAGATTCCCCATCAACTCCCGGGACCACGCCCCTTACTTGTCTTCCCATTGGCTGAGGCCAAGACCAGCAGAACCAATCACCCTAGCTGACATCCCGTGATCACGCCGAGGCCATGCTCCCAGGCTCTCCCCCCATTGGCTGTAAAGCGGGACCGGCAGAGGCGATCACCACGTGAGCTGGACATAGGCTCTTATTACATCTGTAAGAATAGATATTTGCAAAAACACACAATTAAATATTCACAAAATATTCAGAACTTTCAGAAATTATTTTGTCCACACCCATCTCGCATTATTTTCTAATAATCATTTATAAACGTGTCTGTAGAACTATACAAATATAGGGTTTAAAATTATTATGGATAAGTGTACCTTGTTCTCTCGTGGTAGTGCCTCATGCCAATAACCCCTAACTCAAGTCAGCCGAGCAGTGTTCCAGAAAATATTAGGGGCCAGCTTGAAACCACTGGAGCATTCTGAAACTCACCAGTGACTAGGAGGAGCTCGGTGCGCCCTCGGAGATGGAGAGAGGAGGTCATGTGCAGATTCCCCTTGCTCAGGGCCAAGCGCAGGCCCTCCACGCCATGGCCTCCCGCCACCGACACCACCTGCAGCAGCAGCCCCGCGGCATCCCATGTGCGGAACTGCAGCCCCAGCGACTGGACCTGAGGTTGTGTGTGGTTGGGCCACAGCAAGTGGCCGGCCAGCGCCAAGTACCCACCAGGGCTGGGGAACGTGACGGGACCGAGCGCGACCTCTGCCGGGCATCCAAACATTACGTTGCCCTACCATGCGTGCACACAGACGGGCAAATACAAAGATCCCCTGTGTAGGCAATACAGGCTTGTTGGGGCAAGTGTTGTTAGTGCGCATCTCACAAAGGCCGGTATGGCTACACGTGGGGATGGAATGGCCAGAACCACGCCCGGCCGCCTTTGTCGCTCCAGTACTCGTTTAAGGTTGAGTCGACCTAGGGAGGTCCCAAAACTGGTTCAGATATTCGTCACTTATATTAACTGTGAGAAGGAATAAAATTCGGGTCGCCAGGTTTATGTAAAAAGTGCGCTAACCACTGACATACACACGCTCAAATACACAAAGCACAGGTATCGTGTGACATCGATATAGTGCTGCACTCATAACCAAGCCCTAACATTTTTTTACATAAAGTAATTAAATCGTGCCAATGACCAAATTATCCAGAATGCGGCCGTATCCCATCAGACCTTAGAAGCCAAGCAAAGTCGAGCCTGGTTGGATGAGCGACCATATGTAAGAAAACAGGTGCTGTAGGTGACGTGGGCAGTAGAGGGCAGTGCAGCAAAATCCTCTCTAGTTCTGCACTCCCCCAATTACCAACCCGCACTGACCAGTGTTTGGAAGTATGGTCAGATAATCCTCACATAATTTAAGGATCTTTGTTCTGTCTGACACTAGATATAGGGGTGTGTTTATCCATTAACTTCCTAATATGAGGGTGCTGAGTTTGGTTACGTGACCAGGAAGTTCTGGGTTAAAGTTATTTAAGCCACGAGGTCAGTAGGGGGTGTCAGCCATTACACAGAGTACAATATAGAGGCACAAATAGCATCTCAGTGAAGACAGATAAAACTGTTCATTGCAGGACTTTAAGAAGCATTGTGTGTAAGTTCGTTTATGTTTTATAATACCGGGACTGCTGTTACAATGTTGGGATTGCTGTTATAATGCTGTAATTGTCTTTATAATGCTGTTAAATTGTTACGATGAATATGGGGCCTAGTTAACAACAAAGCCTACCATTTGCATTATTGTGAATATTATTTGTAGTTGGATACGTCAAGCCAGACTTGTGCCCATGTAACTTTAATGTGTTCTTGAGAGCAAGAATGAATAAGTATCTCATCCACAGTTCAGTGTTATATGCAGCACTGTACATTTAGGTTGCAGTATGGTGATTACATAAAGTGACCTTATTTAACACAGTATCTTATTCTCTTGTTGTATAGCTATTCAGTGCTAATGTAGGTGCCTAGTCCATCCAGGACCTATTGTTGACATTCATGTTATCTGAGACAATGTTATTATGTGACAGTGTTCATTCATTGTATTGATATTGCACGTATTAATGGATGTTGTATTTTGTGTTTTGCTTTTCCATCAGGTTTACCTCGTTGAAAGTCATTGAAACTCGTTGAAAGTCATTGATACTCGTTGAAAGTCATTGAAACTCATCGAAATTCATTAATGTTCATTAATGTTCATTAATTAAATACGTTGGAGTCACATGTTCACCCTGGCGCTGAAGGTTTATTGAATACGAGGTGAACTACTCGGATAGTGGCGCAACGCAGTGTACAGCGAGACCGAGATAATTGGAGAAGTTTATTTTTGTATTTAGTTTGTTGTCCTTCCCCCGCACCTCTGATTAGTACAGTTCAACATACATACAAAGTTCAACAACAATGCAAGTGCTCATTAAGAAGTGGATTCATAAACGGCCTGTACACATGTATGTGTAATGAAAGAGCACCATCTAATGGGTGGAAAGGGGTAACCGCACGGCCACCACCGGGTAGCGGGTATCCAATCCCAAGCGGGGATATATCTGGGCCAAAGGTAATGGGCGGAGTCAAAGGGGAACGTGCGGGAACCATCGGGAAGGTTCCATGAGGGGGCGAGGCTAGAGGCGGAGCTTAGCTCCGCCAAGAGGGATATAAGCAGGGGCAGGGGAGGACTCAGGGGTCGGTGTGTGACCGGATTGTGTCGCTGCACAAGCCTCTCCTAGCCATCGACCACGTGGCGGAACCCAGCGAGGCTCGCCTCTCCTCCCGGCACGCCGCCAGCCAGCGGCGGGATTGGGGAGTGGGAGAGAAGTGGACCTCAATGGCGGAACAGAGAATTGCTCGTCCCCAGCCGTAGAGAGAAGGAAAGCATATGGGGAGAGCGGGAGTGAGCTGTGCAAGAATTCTATCAATAAAAGACCCCAGTCAAGATCGTCGTGAAAGTAGTTTATTACATATGTAAAAAATATATCGCACTGCACCACGTTAATACCAACCCAAATCCCATGTAGTGCAAAATATACAAAACTTGTATGTAAAAAAAATGCGTGTTTTAGGGTAAATAGTAAGAGGTAATGAATTTCTTGAATTAAGCAAGGTGCTGAGTAATAACCTTTTGTTCTGTGGCCGGGTTACTTGAATCTCTCGCAAACATAATCTGAATTCACCGCTGATTCAGAAGCACTTTCATAAACTGATTTCATAAAAGCTGATTATATTACATGAATACATTTCAAGTAATGATAGTAATATACCAACATGGATTCACACACAGCATATGTGTAATCCATGCCTTGCTGGGAGAATAAAAAAAAATACCGAACACACTCCTCTACTAGGTCTAATTAAAAGCAATATACTTTCTAGAATACACACAGTAAATGCAAATGTGTTTAAACTCATAATCCAGCCATTAATTTGTACTTGTGCACAATTGCCAATGCACATTACCCTAACATGACCCTGTCTGTTCCCGTTACGTTCATTAGTAACCATGGTCCCGGGGAGCCGTACTGTCCCTCTATCACCCGTACTGTCCTTACATCACCCCCCCCCCTCCCTCTCTTAAAAATATAGCCATCCCGGCTAACACAATTTTAAATCAACCTATCTCAGGCCGAACCATACATTTAACACAATGCAACACATAACCAACGTTTTAGGACCGAAGAGCAGGAAAAGGAACAACTTACTCCCCAGAAGAGCAGTGCGGACAACCACAACCAAAACAATAACGTAAAAATCTGAACAACACACGCAACGGAACCCCCGCGATCGTTACTACAAGCATTGAATATTTCGAACATGCGGTCGCCCATCAACACACAATGCAAAAACACAATTTCAAGGCGATCCGTCACCGAAATGTCCAGTTCTTGATGTCAGTCCTTCTCCCCGGGCGGATTTGTGGCCGTCACTGGCCAAGAGGGCTTGGGGGGGGGGGGTTCAGGTCTTCGGGGCACTCCTGACGCCATGGATTCGTAACTGGGGGTGGAACAACACATTTCCCTCGGCCCATCCGACACCCCAGACCCCGACCGCACAACACTGGGGATGAATAAGTCGAGGATAAACATACGGCTCCAAGCGCGACTTGTGGATAACTCAACGGCGCCATCTCACTCACCCTTGCCCACACCGCGGCCGTCAAATTCAAACGACATCCACCGGCCATTTCTCCGGCCAGTGCAATTTCGGGGACGAATGCAATGGCACTTCCCAACCAAACTCAGCCATGTTCTATCCCTTACTACACCTCAGCTGCCTCACATACTTTCGATATATTATCCAGCGTGACCCACAGGTTTTACTGGCAAGGAAAGTCCATCCCTTCCTGAGGCTGGACTCCATCCAACATCCATAGGGGTGAACTTCCACGGCTAACCTTCACTCAACAGGAATCGCACTCAACCCCATGCACCCCGGACAACTTAGGTTTCACTTCACACAACTCACCCTTCCTCGCTTCATAAGCATGTGTCCTCACACACCACTGTCTCAGCGGTTGGCCTGAACACGTCACTCCCTGCTAAACTCACGTAGGCAATACCCTCTTCACCTGAACCGCTGCTAGTTCCATATCCCCGAATAGGACTTGCAGGAACGGTTCCCAATTTCCACTAAACAGCATTAGCACCCCGAGCGGTGTGAGTCCACAGCCCTTCTGCTCTAGACGGGCCAAGGAGGACCCCCATCTCCTGCCCGCCAGATCAAACTATCCTCAACAACGTAATGGGACCACTACCCCTGAGCAATGTGAGCACCCTGCCCACTGCTCCAGATGTTCCACGGAGGGTCTCGACCTCCGGGCCGTCAGGTCAAGTCGTCTGACGCAACACGACGGGACCACTGCTCTCGTGTCAGGCGGGATCTCTAGTGATTCCTTGAATATAACCTAAACCAACTAATGGTCACCGATGGGGAGGATCCACGTAACATTCGTGGCCCCAATGGCATCTGAACACAGCCCTGGTCGTTCAACAATCACAGGGGCATCCTGGTCAGGATGCGTGCCCCAGAGATAGGCCACAGCCAGCGTCCCAAATCCAATACTGGCACCATATCTCAACCTCCCCTCAATCTGATACAGGCTACAACACCCCAAATCCCCCATTCACCACTACACACGCAATCACCACAACGAACCACAACGATCCCTAAATTAAAAGGGCCTCGTAACAAATACGATTCCAGAATCACTAGTCCAAGGCACTCATCCCTTAACACCCAACTCCACACCATACACACCATCGACTATTTCCGATGAACCAGCCGCCACTACTACTACTCGGCCCACCAGCTTTCGCTCCTGCGTGCCTGAGTTCGGCCTCTCCGAACCCCAATGACCCTGATGCGTGAGGTGTTTTTAAATCCTTTATATTAAGTTTGCTTGCTTGCTTAGGACCGTGCAAATCTTTCAGTCGTTTTTTAACCCACTTCCCGTGATCCAATCGAGCTGACATTTTGCACACAGACTCGTTGTGCGTGACAATGCATTTTCGTGAAAAAAAAATTCCAAAATTTTACACTGTTTAGGGATTTTTTTAAAATATTTAATTACCAATTGTTTAATGCAGCCAGACAATCATCTGACCCATAGGTGGCAGCCATCTCAAGCCAGAGGACGAGAGGACTCTAGCCACCCCGATGCCACGCATATAAAGGATTTATAGTGAAAAACTTTGTTTTTACGGGTTTACTTGTTTAGCGGTCAGGTGTCTGGTGCATCGCGACTCATCTGGGCCAGGCCGTAGCTGTCGACGAGGCGGTGGACACAAGGGGCTCCATGATGTCCCCATGACTCTTGGCATCCCCATGCGAAGTTTCGAAGCTGCCCGCAGTGGAGCAGGCGATCCTGGGCACCCGCGGCGAAGGCGCCGAATCGGATAGAGATTGCCACTCCCAGAGCCGTCCCGGCGTCCTCCCTCACTGCCGGTCCCCTCTGCGATCCGCTGCCGTCACCTCCCCCGTAGACTCCGTTTCTTCCTGCGACGGCTCCAAGACAATATTTGATGGTTGGCCAGCCCACTCGTCTCCAAGCCAAGATGTTCCGATCCATGCAGCCACCCAAGTCCATCTCCGCAAGGTTTCGCACGCTTGCAGGCACCACTCGGGCCCGACGGTGGGTCATATACTGCAGACATCTCCTTGTAGGCATTTTTAAGCGTAGCCCTCTTCTCCTCAGGGATGGCCCAGAACACTGCGAGGCCATCATGGTCAAGAGCCGTAGGTAAAGCTCTCTCTCTCTCTCTGCTGCCTCTCAAGCAGGCTTCAAAATGGCGGCCGTCGGTCGCGTCGCCTCCCGCGAAATGGCGGCCCGCGACCACGTGGTCTCCAGCACGGGAACTATGACTGCAGGCGATTGCCCAACCATCCCAGGGACGGTCGAACAGAGCCGATCCGCCTCCACCACCAGGTCTTCCCACTCTTCCGTCGCAAGTGCCGTTTTCTCTGCACCCTCGGGCTTCGTCACCGGGATCCCGGCTCACAGGGCTGCTGGGGGGACTCCTTGGTCATCTTCCTTCTCCTTCTCTGAAGATGCTACAGGTGGGTTCTTACTCTTTCTTACTCTTTCCTTTCTTCGGCTTTTTGCAATAGCCACTTCTAACACTGCTCTCAGAGACACCGTCTTGTTCCTTACGTATATTTATTATTAATAAAGTCCGCTGACAACTTAACGAGTAACCGCAAGCGACTGTATACACTTGGGTAATTTAGACGACTGTATTGAGACAATGTAACTCTAGCCTCATAACAACATGGCTCCCACTTCAGGATGATGTGGACGACCCATTCCAAAGCGACGACGATTCCCTTACTACACCTCAGCCCCCAGATCTGGTTCGCGCAGGCTGTTATGCCTCGCATGACCCAGCCACGCCCTTATTCCCGAACTCTCGCTCACCGCACCTCGCCCTGTCAAACTCTGCCCTTATTACACTTAATGGCCGTTGGGTCCCGTGCTTCCTCTCACGTGACTCTGTCAACGCTTGTCCCCTCAATCATCATTAGCAATCTCTTAGGTCCCACATTACCCTAACATGACCCTGTCTGTTCCCGTTACGTTAATTAGTAATCATGGTCCCGGGGAGCCGTACTGTCCTTCTATCACCCCGTACTGTCCTTACAATTGCATAACTTACCTAAAAAGTAATGTTCATTAGGTAATAGAGGGTACATAGTGAATCATGTTTTACTTTGAAAGAAACACTGTGGTATTAACTAGGAATACAAATTAATTGTCAGATTTTGACATATATCATAATGTGTTGCTTGTTTAAAAAATTGTTAATATTTTTTTATCAATATTACATGATATAGTACGTAAAATCATAACAATTTAGGTGAAATTTAATTAGATTTTTGTATGTTGCTGGGAAGAGAACAACGTTGATATGTTTAATTGACATGGCTTGTACGTGGCCAATAGGGAAGGCATTATTTGGCTAAAAGCAGTACGATATTATGACAAGCTCACTTAGAATTTGGCGACTTGCGTCACTTGGAACCCATAAGGAGAGGTTTGTGCCTATGCACTTACAGCCTCGGCAATTAAGAGCGCCTTGATTGAGAATCAGCCAAAACAGCAATATCTTCATCTCTGCACAATAACATAACAAAAGTGCTATATTATTTAAATAAATCAATGACAAATACGATTGCATAGTTTTTTTCAGTTTTGCAGCATAGCTCTTCAAGCTCCCGGCACGTGGAGTGAAATGACAGACAATCCAAACAACAGGCAATTACAATTTAACACGTAGGCTTTTCGCGACCAATATCGTCCATAATAAAGGTTTTTGGGTTAGATCGCGTAAATATATAAATGTGTCATTAAAACCCACCAGCACCCGACACAGCCAACTAGTAAGGGTTGTTCTAGATTTGAAGCTTTCGTGACTGCAAGGATTCATACTCTTAGTAGTAAGGGTTGTCACGTAAACAGAACATTTGTAAATGTTTTGGCTAGGCCCTCCAACACCCCGGTGTGCTGTACTAGTGACGAATTGGATTGTTCTGTTTACGTGACAACCGTTACTAGTTGGCTGTGTCAGGTGCTGGTGGATTTTAAAGACGCATTTATATATTTACGCGATCTAACCCAAATACCTCTATTATAGGCAATTACAACCCGGAAATCCATATCAGAGCTACGTGACCAATGTGTCTGTTCCAGTGTGGGTACTCCTGAAAGAGCTTGTTGGTTTCCAGTGCTACCACAGCACAGTAAAAGCATCTCGGTCTCGTGGAAAAGTAAACTTCACAACTAGGTGTGGTGCTCACAGTGATGTAGATCTGGGGCTTGGCACGGCGCGCTAGATCCGTGACGTCCTCGCCATTGTAGTACACGTTCTCCATGCATCCGATGAAGTTGGAGTGAGCCCTGTTCCCTGGCTTGCCTCCCAACGGGAGCCCACCAAAGCTCAGCTGTGTCAAGTGATGTAGAGAAAAATGAGCAGGTGAGGAGGACAAAGGGGGACCAGGGGAATTATTACGGTGACTCTTGCTCGGCGAAACGTCATGCAAACAAGCTCACTTCTACTCTGCTCGTGGGAGGAATGGAGAGGAAGGAGCAATGTGGACAGATGTGCACCCTCGCTTGCAGGTAACACCACCGAGGTCAATGCATGCATCCTATTTGATTTTAGTTAAAATATCCATTAATGTATTTTGCACTGTTGAATTAATACATGTGTAGTGCCTGAAAGTACGCGTCACGCGCGGAGGTCGGTGTGCGCGCACGCAGTGTACAGTGGGAAACTTAACAAAAAGAATTAACCAACAAACAATAGGGGCCTTTTATTAGTAATTCCCTTATATTACTCGTATTCACCGCATACATATTATTTAGAATTATATATTTTTTTATCTACATGACCGTCCTAAAAACTAAAGAGTACGAATTCCAGAAAGCTTAAGTGGAAACTTAGTTACACTTAACCTCAGGACATTAAAATATAACTCAGAATAAAACACCAATCTCTGGAGAACTAAACTTGGTGAAGCCCTCAAAATAATGATGTAACGAGGATAATTACGAATATTCATTAAACATAGACGAACAATAACCACGATACTAAGACCGAAGGAACTCATAAGAAATATCAAGAATAAATGTAACACACAGGACCACATAAGGTATTGCATAAATCTCCTCGACCACCTTTGTCTTCCAACGGGGTCTGGCCTCGGGATGACCCACGCGGGGCAAGCAAGGAGGGAGCCAAAAAGGTCACAGGGGGGAGTCTGGGCCTGACATCCCGAGGACATCTGTTTTTCCTGTTTGTTTTTCTCTCGCAAGAGACGCGGAAAGAGGAGAGGGTGTTCACGTTTTTGAGTTAAACACACGCGCAGGGTGATCCGACGACGGAGCACAGCCGTCTTTGTCTCCCCGCAGCACGGACAACAAGATTTGCACAAGCGAGCAAATAACATTTCCCATGGGGAGATCGGGCCACGATGAAATGCCGTGAACACGGTTACGGCATACCTTGGGTCGCTTGCAATCAAATCACCATGATACGAAGCAGACAAATGAGTCATTTTAACTTCCAAACCAAAAACAACTTAAGCTGTGTGAGACAAGGATATAACGCCCAGAGCGAGGGAGGGGATCATTAAGCTCGCTTAACGCGTAGATTTCGCGACAAATTATTCATAATCAAAAACGTGTATTGTGTGGCCTCGGTGCGAATGCGAATCGTCGGTCTGGTTAATGGATAAATCATGTGTGCCACCAGTTCGCGAAGAAGCCCCACCCCTCCTTCCAGAATGATTACACAGCTGTGTCTTTAAAACTAATAAACACACACACGACACATACGGACGCACAAGACACACGACACACACGGACGCAGATGTGTTCACCCCCACAGGAAGATATATGACACGGCCTTTGAACAACTCGGAAAAACTGAGTGGACTTTCCCGATATAAGCCGAGGAAAAATCCATTCAACTCAGATCTTCAGGGCTTCGGCCCCACCACAGATCTCCACGGGGCTTCGCCTCCATCTCCTCTCATCGCCGCCAACGAAGAAGCTCTTTCGTCATCCAGAAGGACGAGTGAACGAGCTCAACCCCCCTTGTCGTGCCGCCACGCCGAGGTGTCGCCTGCCGCACACGAGTGAACGAGCTCAACTCCCCTTGTCGTGCCGCCACGCCGAGGTGTCGCCTGCCGCACACGAGTGAATGAGCTCAACCCCCCTTGTCGTGCCACCACGCCGAGGTGTCGCCTGCCGCACATGAGTGAACGAGCTCAACCCCCCTTGTCGTGCCGCCACGCCGAGGTGTCGCCTGCCGCACACGAGTGAACGAGCTCAACCCCCCTTGTCGTGCCGCCAAGCCGAGGTGCCCGCCTGCCCGCGCAAACGAGCGCAGCCGCGCCGTCAGTCACCGTACGGGGTCAGCCGAGGGAGGAGCCGGAAAGCGAGCCGCTCACCGCAGCCGCGCAAGCAAGAGTGTCCTTCTCCGAAAGTCGTTCGTACCCACAACTTCCCCCCCACTCATAGACCCACACACGCACGCATCGACGCCCCAATCACCGATGAGACTATCTATTTCACCCATACCATCGTATCACCCTAGTCAATTATCAGAAGACTGATTATCAATTACATGAACCATCAGCTGGCCATGAGGAATCGTGGCCCATCGAGTGATTAAGAGTCCATCGGTTATAAGAGTGAGGTTATTTTCCTTGCCTTTTTCTTTTGTTCCGCTCATCGCATAGGCGATCAATAGATTCGTCGAGGCAAACTCAAACTTTCGGAATCCTCATTACGAATCGACCCGTATATAGAGAGAGAATATCTTATTCTTAGGTTTTTTCGGTAAAGTCACGTAGGTAAAACATCAAAATTAATGAAAATAAAATAAAACAAAAATCACGACGTTTCGGAGGCAACACAAGTCTCCGTCATCAGGTGGGACCGTCACAGCCGAATTAGCTGCATCAAGTGAGGCAATGATTCAAGAAGTAATCCCTTATAAGCAAGTTGAAGGGGGGAGGAGAAGGGGGGGGGCTCATCAGAATGTGGTAGCCAATGAAAAACAATGGACTACGGCTTGGACGAGGTTGCTGCTGTACACGCCAACACAATGGACAGAGAGGGGGGAGGGGAGGTCTGATACACATGATAGACAAAAGAACGAAAATGCCCATGTTTATACCAATGCTGGCTGAACAATGAAGAGAGCACTGCCAAAAAATAACTGGGGATGTTAACACTCGGTAAAGTAAAGTAAAATAGTGCCTGTCAAATAAGATGGTCCAAAAAAGTGTAATTAAGTCTTTTTGCGTGGTTGATAACATCTTTCCAATGATTACTTGACTTTACCGAAAAAACCTAAGAATATGATTCCTTGCAGTCACGAAAGCTTAAAATCTAGAGAGAATATCTTGTCAAACCGGTTTTCTTTGCCAGAGAATCTCGCCGAGGAATAAATCAAAGCAGAGCCGATACTCTCTCTCACAACACGCATCCACCCACCCTTGTCTCAAACATTTCGTTAAAAGGATTTTATACTTGCCGATGAATCTATTGACATATACTTTCGCCTCTGGGGTATAATAAGTTGCTTTTATTGCCTTCATACAGATCGTCGCATGTCTGTTTTAAAACTCCGCCAGTCGCCGGTTGTGCTCGATACATGGGGGAACTACTGAGATGTCTGGTGGGAAAGTAGAATTACGGTTGTTAGAAGAGTTTAGTCATTCAATTTCGTTAATTGCATAATCTCGCCAATGAATAAGAGTTTTTAGTCATTCATTTTCGTTAATTGCATAATCTCGCCAATGAATAAGTGTTTTTAGTCATTCATTTTAGTCAATTGCATAATCTCGCCAATGAATAAGAGTTTGTAGTCATTCAATTTCGTTAATTGCATAATCTCGCCAATGAATAAGTGTTTTTAGTCATTAATTTTAGTTAATTGCATAATCTCGCCAATGAATAAGTGTTTTAGTCATTCAATTTCGTTAATTGCATAATCTTACTCATGAATATATGACGTATGTTTTTGCATGCTAGAATGTCACATGTTTGTGTAGAATAAAATTGTTAACACAGAAGCATATCGAGGGTTTCTTCCAAGTCCATGCAAAACTGTCTTATTCATAAGAACTGTTACCTGCGATGAGATATGAAGTTGGAGACCTAAAATAACATAACACACACTAGGATAATCAATAAATGTTTAATCAATGATAATCGTGTTATCCTGATTGGTACAACTCTGGATAAACAAAACTAAGCCTAATTATCACAACTGCTCACATTAACATAATCGCAAGCATCCGCATAAAGTACTACGATTATCTTCGTGAGTATCATAATTTATGCATATAATTACACACATTATCATAATTTATGCATATTAATACACACACTATCATAATTTATGCGATTTGCGCATTTTTCGGAAAATTATTACTTTTTATTATTTTTATCAAAATTTCATAATCCAACACATACAACACGCTGATTGGCTGGTCGTTGTTGTTGCCGGGATGTGGGGCCGCGATGTCTGAAGATGATAGCAGGTTGCAGGGAGTAATTAAGGACGCAGGGCGCTGATTGGCCGAGAGGGTGTTGTTGTTGCGGAGTGGCGCCACATTGTCTGGAAAAACATGCCAAGTGGCAGCGGGGGCTGGGGACGAGTGGCGTCTCGGGGGATGCCCCTGATTAATTGGTGATTAATTGGCTCGGGGATAAAGACAGGGGTTTTTGGACGAGACGAGAGTTTGCGCCTGGGAGGAGACAGAAGATGGAAGAGTCGGAGCAGCAGAGCTAATATCAGTATAGGGTAGCAGTGGAGAAGCATAGAGTAGCAGTGGAGAAGTGTAGGGTAGCAGTGGAGAAGTGTAGGGTAGCAGTGGAGAAGTGTAGAGTAACAGTGAGACGACAAAGCCAGTAGGAAGCGGCTGGAGTGTGGGAAGAGAAGCTGATGTAGTGGGACGGCGGAGCTGATAAAGAGCAGCCGAACTGCAGAGGTCGCAATCGGGTACCCGTTACCCGTACCCTACCCGTTACCCGGCTACCCGTACCCGGCCGCGTACGGGTACCCGTTTGCGACCCTGGTGCGGCCGGGTACGGGTAAGGAAACAAACCCCGTTTGCGACCTCTGCCGAACTGTGGCGGAGAGAGTAGAGAGGAGAGTCGACGGAGGAGTGATGGGGAGCGAGTGAGGCTGGCGGAACGTGGCGAGCGAGGGGAGAGCGCAGAGGAGAGCCGTGGATCGGTGTTAGCTGGAGGAACGTTGAGCGATGTTGGATGGAGGAGTGTTGATGGAAATACGCGAAATAAAGTGAAGAGAAAAGACAAGAAGCTGTCGTGTCGAGTCGAGTACTACACATGATAGAATTTGTGTGTACTTGACATGCCATTTTAAAATGCTTGCTTATCCTCCAAACACAGAGAGCTTTTCACTGTTACTTAATGCAGCCATGTATTTTATGGAAGTAACAAAAAAATAACCATCATCATCATCACCACCACCACTGTTCTGACACCTCAAAACCATCACAATAAATATCTACTATGCAGAATACCACTACGAACCACCAATGCATCTTAATTCTAAGTGCTGTTTGTTTGTAGATCTTCCCTCGGCTGTCAGAGTTTCAGTTAGTTGTCAGGTTTTTATATGTTCAAGGCCATTTTAAAATAATTTTGACACCACCTATACATAGCCTCACTTTTTGCATCTTCCCAAACACACGTTAATTATTCGCATACCTTGAGGGACTTGTTTTTCACGGATTCAATATATCTTCTAAAATTGTTATTTAAATGCAAGCTTTTTACAATTATTCCCATCCTGCATGTTTATTTGTATTACTTATCACATGACAATCAGAATCTTTATTTATCCTGGAGGAATCCAATGAGCTGCGAAGGTCGTTTTCACAAATGTCCAGTAGGGGCATGTAAAAAAGTTGCAACAAACAATACAAGCTACGATAGGAGTGCAAAATACAGAAAATGTAAGCAAGTCACATTAAATAAATACACAGAAATACCGGAAATAAGTATAAATTGCATAAGTACGTAAATTCCTGCCGATTTTTCAACACAACCACCATGAAAGTAACCACCTCTACAGTTACCTATTAACAATTACTTGCTATCCTTACATATCTCAGAATCGAGCTAATTTCATGTTATTTTGTTCTTTTTTTTTAAAGCTCAATGTTTTGATGTATATGTAATAAATGACTCTGTCAGGCGATGCTGGTCTCCGTTCGTCTTTTATTTAGGTTCTTCTCCGCACCCCCACTGGCCTCTTCCTCGGACCAGTGCTGTCTCGCGTGCGCCCCGCGCACGCTCTCTCTCTCTCCCGGACCAGTCCTGTCTCACGTGCGCCCCGTGTACGCTCTCTCTCCCTCTCCCAGACCAGTCCTGTCTCGTGTGCGCCCCGCGTACTCTCTCTCCCTCTCTTGCCCGCACACTCCCCCGTTAACTCCCCTATTCTTGCACTCCGCACATCGCTGGACGACGGCGTGCAGAGGTCCTTCGGCCACGTGGCTGATGGCGCGGATCCCTCTCACCACCCAACGTGGCTCAGCCTCTTAGATTCCCCAACTGCCCCGATCTCTTCCGGGCTCCCACTTATATACATTCCCCCCACGTGACCCTGACTCCTCCGGATCCTCAGATCCGGCCTTCCCATACTATCTCTCTCTCTCCTGCTGGCTCCGCCCCCATTCACCTCGCCCCCCATTGGAGCCGAGGCGTACGGTGGCCCCTCCCACACGCCCCGCAGACCAGGCTCCGCCCACCAATACCCCCGGCCGTGTGATTGGACCCGAGCCCAGCAACAACCCCATTTACGCTCGCATTACATGACCCCCCCCCCTGATGAAAAAGCCAGCTGTCCCAGCTGCAATAGGACAAAATAATGCGAGCGACCACATCGTAATCAGGAATCACCAGACCCAACGGAGAGTATAACAACAACACAATTAACGAAAGGGAAGGGATTTGGAACGAATGTGGGTCGCCGGCCCGTCCTTCACGAGAGGCGGCGCCCTCATAGGTCGCAGTCCCGATAGGGTTTGAGGAGCGGCGGAACCGGAACCATCCGCCGCTGGTGGAGGCCTGTCCGTCCCAGCACCCCGTTCCCCAGAGAGGTCCGTAGTCGGGGCCCCCTGCAACTGCAACCGCGGTGGGGTTGGAGGGGCAGCGGGGCCAAATGTCCCGGTCGCCATGGTAGGCCCACCCCTACCTGCTGCAGGAATCCCTGTGTCCGGCAGGATTACAGCCGGCCCGTCTACAGGAGGCACGACAGGTGCGCTTGCAGGTTGATATATCGTCCACCGCGCCGCGTACATGATCCCTCTCCACAGGGCTCAACCGATGTGGATTCATCCAAATGGGAGCAGCATCCCCGGTATTAATATGGTGGGAGAGCAACGAGGTGCATCCCAGATCGAAATCGTCTTTACTAAAGACATCAGAATATTTCTCCAACAGCGCACGAAGCACGGACCGCTGGTCCGTAGTCAAGAATGCATTTTCTTGGCACAACCTGGCGATCCATCGATCGTCCTGCGCCGTCGAGGCCGAAACCCCCCCTACGAGGCCCCGGTGGCCCGGATTATCATGGGCCGTGAAGGCGGTCGTAGCATGTGCCAAAACCGTTCTGGCCGGCACGACGACATTGTCCACGCCTCCATTCAACACTTGCAAAAACGGAGGCTGACCCGGCGGAACAATCGTTCGTGCCGCGACCAGCGCCAGGCCATCCGTAACCGCGTTGGACGGTGACAGCAACACCCCCGCCGCCCCCTCGACCCCAGGCACGGGCTTCCGATAACGCAGTGGGATAATCATCTGCGAGCCAGGTGGAATGTCGACCGAAACATCGGATAGCGCCTGCACCTGACGGTCCGGAGCGGACTGTCCCCACGGCGACGGCAAAAAGAAAAACTTCTGGCCCGCCGATAACTCAATACAATTCTGATCAACCCTTATCTGAATGGGCATCTTTGCCAGGAAATCGGTCCCCAACAAACACGGCACAGCGAGGGACCTGGAGATTAAGACCGTCCCCACAGCCGACACACCCCCAACCGAAATACGCGCCTCCACCTGACCAACGATGCCCATACTCCCTCCGTTCGCCACAATACATGAATCGTAAACCGGTCGTACCCGCGACGGCGGAATGGATAGAAGATGGAATATCACGTCCGAGATGATATCGAACCCGGCACGGTCGACGACCCAGTAGCGGCTGCGACCACTCTCCATGCCAATTTTCCGCCACTGTGTCAGCGAGCGATGTGGATCCCTTAGAGTCCCCCCGTTAGAACAGGCCCCTGGAACGCATACCGACGGTGATGCATAAGATGACATTCCTTGCCGGGTGTCTGATGCGTACCAACTTGCCTGACACGGTTGACTCTCCGGCGTTGACGTCGCGTCCCTGGCCGGGGACTCCGGCTGAAGAGACGGGCAAGGGAGACTCTGACAGTCCCGCGCGAAGTGTCCAAGACGCCTGCAGCGGTAACACGACAAGTCGGCCCGACGCCCGGCTCCCCCCCCCCCCGTCTCGAAGATCCCTCAGCAGTGGGCCGGAGCACGACTCCGCTCCCCCTCGAGGAACCCACTGGGCCGCCGCTGCAGAGAAATCGCCAGGCCCCTTCTCGTCCAGCACGAAGACGGCCTTTGACGGAGTCCACCCGGTGGCGCCTCCCTCCATGGTCGGGCTCCCCGTCCAGGCGCAAGTTGAACTGCGCGTTGAGGCACTTGGCTGCCATCCGGGAGGTCAGCTGCTCATGGCCGCATATCGGCATCGGAATGCCCAAGTCCTTGGACAGCTCCAACATCTTACCCAGTATCAAGGGCTCCAACAAGTCGGACTCTGTCTCTGGATACGCGGCCATGGCCAGCTCAAGCACAGCGCCCCGGAAAGCCACAGGCGACTCCTCGGGTGCCCGTTTCCTCTGGACGAATCTGCAGTGTGCGTCGTCCAGAGGCTCGTACGCTTCCGCCATCTCTTCGAACGCCCCTTTCAGCGTTGCTTTCTTCGCGGCCTTGATGGAGCGGAAGAATTTCAAAGACTTGTCATCCAGGAGCGTCGGCAGAACCTCCAAGGCCTCCGCATCCGTCCACTTGGCGGATCGGACGGCCAACTCAAACCCCCACGCAAATGCGCTCCAATCTCCTCCAATTGAGAATTCTGCTGTCTTCCGATGCAGGTGTTCCCTCCGGTGGCGACAAGATGGTGTCTTCCCGCCATGGCAGCGACAAGATGGCGGCTTCCCGCCGCGGCGGCGACACGATGGTGGCTTCCCGCCGTTCATCTGCGACCACACCCAAGATGGCGGCGTCCTGCCGCATGTCGGAGAGGGCGGGAAGCGTCGCACAGGCCCCAATGGTGGATGGCTCGGCCCCACTCGAAAGCTCACCGCTTGCAGGCTCGCCGCTTGACCGATCCGGCATCGTCGCTGGCACCACCAGGGTAACTAAATGCAGCAGAATGGCCCGCAGCGAATCAAGCTGGACTGCCACGTGTTGCCAGCTGTCCTCGACGCCCGTCGATGCAGACAGCCCGGCCGCCCCGACGACATCTTGTACTCCTGGCGTGTCGCTCGCCGCCACTTCGCCCACGCCTTCCATGGTCGGGACTGCTACCGCCGGAGGAAGATCCTCTTCGTCTTCTGAAGATGGTGCAGGTATATTCTTCTTCTTGAGATGTTTAGACATCTCGTTCCGCTTCTGACTCCAATGTAATAAATGACTCTGTCAGGCGATGCTGGTCTCCGTTCGTCTTTTATTTAGGTTCTTCTCCGCACCCCCACTGGCCTCTTCCTCGGACCAGTGCTGTCTCGCGTGCGCCCCGCGCACGCTCTCTCTCTCTCCCGGACCAGTCCTGTCTCACGTGTGCCCCGCGTACGCTCTCTCTCCCTCTCCCGGACCAGTCCTGTCTTGCGTGCGCCCCGCGTACGCTCTCTCCCTCTCTTGCCCGCACACTCCCCCGTTAACTCCCCTATTCCCGCACTCCGCACACCGCTGGACGACGGCATGCAGAGGTCCTTCGGCCACGTGGCCGATGGCGCGGATGCCTCTCACCACCCAACGTGGCTCAGCCTCTTAGATTCCCCAACTGCCCCGATCTCTTCCGGGCTCCCACTTATATACATCCCCCCCACGTGACCCTGACTCCTCCGGATCCTCAGATCCGGCCTTCCCGTACTATCTCTCTCTCTCCCGCTGGCTCCACCCCCATTCACTTCGCCCCCCATTGGAGCCGAGGTGTACGGTGGCCCCTCCCACGCGCCCCGCAGAGCAGGCTCCGCCCACCAATACCCCCGGCCGTGTGATTGGAACCGAGCCCAGCAACAACCCCATTTACGCTCGCATTACATATATATATGCAAATAAGTGGGTGATTCTCATACAATATATCTGCGTTTTGTTTTTCCATTGGCATATACAAAAATTAAAAAATTAAAGCATAATAATGCTTTCAACATCACATGACCTGGCGTAATCAAATTCAGATTTATTACCAGCAACATTGGATTTTATCCAAGATCTATCTAAAAACGGTCATTTGGCCCTTGCCAAAAAAATAAAAAATAAATGAGAGGAAGCCTTTTCCTTATGAAGTCAATAGTGTTAAACAAATCAGTGAACCTCTGCTCAAACGAGCAGAGGCCGCAGTCCATATTTCCATTGCCGGACGTGCGTTAGTGATGAAGACAATCGCGAATACCAGTCTCTAGAGCTAAAAGACAGCCACCATTTACATCCCACAAAGTGGGATGTAAAGAGTATGAATCCTTGCAGTCACGAAAGCTTCAAATCTAAACATGGCTAAACCAATACACTTTTCGAAATCACCAAAATAAAGCCATGAAAGCAATGAAACAGTGATCATAGGAACTGTGACGGAATTTTCACAATAAATGCCATAAACAACATGTACTACCAAAACCCTGCAGCCATAGCTGGCTGCATGAGTCATTCCACAACAGCAGGAGCATCAATCAGAGTATTATAATTTTTCAATGCACCTTTAAGATCAGCACACTAAATCAAAACACAGGTCACACTTTGTAGCGATCATCTGGAGCGAAACATTTTATTTTAGGCCACTGAATAGCACTGGCAGCTAGGGGTGTACAACTCCTCTAGAGCAGTTTTGAGTGAAGATCTCATAGGTAGTGACTCAAGTCTAAATTTATTGGCAACAGCATTCCAGACCCTGGGCATCAATAGCAAAGACCCTTCCTCCAGTATATGTATGGCAATAGGGAATATGAAGCTGGTAAATGAGTGTAGACCTTAGGTAAAATTTGTTCTTTGAAACAGAGAGGAGATCCAGCAGGTAATCTGCGGATTTTTTTGCAAGTACATCATGAATAAATAAGATCTGGTGCACAAGCCGTCGAACATTCAGAGATGTTAAGTTTGACCTAATGTAGAGATCACAGTGGTGAGTCCTATATGGGCAGTTTAATGCAAATCTTAAGGCCGAGTGATACATTGAGTCAAGCTTCTTCAGTACAGTACTTGGGGCTGATTTATACACAATGTCACAGTAATCAAGTAGAGGCAGTATGGTAGCTTTTATCAATTCCAAACGGAACATAGGGGGGAAGCAGTGCTTGTGTCGATATAGAAAACCAATTTCAATTTTTATCTTTTTCCCAATATAATCAATGTGATCTTCAAAATGTAGTTTTGAATCCAGGATGACCCCAAGAGACTTATAGATCTTGACTTGCTCTATTTGATCATTATTTAAGGAATGTATTTGGGGGAAAATAACTTCCCGCTTTAGTCCTGGTGAGAAGCATAGCACCTTGGTTTTGGCAAGATTTAGGACTAGTTTAAGAGCAACTAGCTGATGTTGTAGCTTGTTGAAGTCACTCTGGAGCTTAGCAATCATGTCATCCGGAGAGCGGCCAGCAGTTATCAGTACCGTGTCATCTGCAAAAAGATTTACCCTGGAATAATCCAGTTCAGTGCCCAAGTCATTTACATAAAGAGAGAACAAGAGGGGGCCGAGAATGGAATCCTGTGGAACCCCTTTTGTTATCTTAACACTGTTTGACCTCCAACCATCTGTGAATACAGTTTGGGTGCGAGAAAAGAGGTAATTTTTTAACCATTTTACTGTGTTTTCGGAAAACCCGAGGTAGTAGAAGTGGGTTTAAGAGAAAACTGTTAATGATTAACCGGACGTGTACACTAGTCACGTGGTTAATGGCGACTCGGTGAAGATTGCTGTGTGACACACGTGCTGTTGCATTTTAAAGATTAACCACAATAAATGTGTTTACCCTAGATTTGGAGCACTTGCCCAACGTCCTTCATTTCGAATGTGCAACATAATGACATTTTGCATATCGTATTATTTTAACAATCAATTGGAAGACAATTTCGCACACTAGTGATATAGTAATTTCATTATTTCAATGTATTTTCTATCCAAAGCAATTATCACTTCATACGATCTCTTCACAGATTATGAAAAATACAATATTTTCAAGAAGAAACAGGATTATGTAACATTCAAATTTAAATTCACGTAATTAATTCCCTTAGTGTCTTAGTAAAGGTTCTCGACGTCCCTTCAATTCCTAACACAGATGCAACATGGAGATTTTGGTTCTCCCAATGCAGTACAATATGTGTGTGTGCATGTAATCAGAATTCCTATCGAATGCTCCCCGTTCCCTGGGATTATTTAGAGGAGTGCTGTGTTTGTAAAATAACTTGTCTGGACAAGTGCTTACCCTGAATTAGTTTACGTCATGCATTTCCCCTCCCCCTCCAAAAATATTGAAAATGTATGGACAACAAGCTGCTAATTACCAGCCAGTAGAGCTGCTTCTTATTTCGCATTAGCGTGATGCAGCTTGTAGCGTGTCATGACGTGTAGACTACCTAGACATGCACATACAGCTGCAGTGATGTGTTGTTTGTGCAAAACACTTGTGAGCGACAGTCACTTCTTAAACGTTTTGTGTACTCCCAAGGTGGCTGAAAGTCACTTATAATCTAGCAACATTGCAAACTTCAAAGGTAGGAAGGCTCTTGTTCTCTCATTCTGAAGGAATAATCTGTCATTGATGCAGATGCTCGTGTCATGATTAACTTAAATATTTAAGGCAGTTCCTGCTCAATTAACATTTATTTTTGCGCCTGTGCCGACAACCATTATATTTAATGTAAATTTAAGTTATTTTTGTTTATGTATTTTGTGTTTGCAAAACAGGTTAGGATCTAGCTATGCCAATTTAATATCTAGCTGGGTGGCACTATGATTAGAATGTTTAACTCGCAATTATAATCATACAAGTTGAATTCATCATTGAATGTCAACTCAGCATTTTTTGGAGAATGAGACGGCTACCATCTGGCTACCATCAAAGGTTTGTACACGAAGCCATTCAGATATACAAACACAGACATAATTTCAACCGTGATGATGGGTACAAACTTAGTAATCATTGGAAAGATGTTATCAACCATGCAAAAAAGATTTAATTACACATTTTTGGACCATCTTATCTGACGGGCACTATTTTACTTCACCGAGTGTTAACATCCCTAACGTTTAACAGTACTCTTTATTGTCAGCCAACACTGGTATAAACATGGGCATTTCCGCCCCTTTTCTATTATGTACATCCACAGTTACTTGCGCAACACGTCCCTGACCACGAGTCCATTCATGCCACAGTGACTTGCGCATAAACAGCATAACAAAGAGCGGCTTATAGGCCGTAAGGTGAAGACGTTTTACTTCTAGATTTGAAGCTTTCGTGACTGCAAGGAATCATCTTCTTAGGTTTTTTCGGTCAAGTCACGTAGAAAGTAAAATAAAATAAAAACAAAAATCACGACGTTTCGGAGGCAACACAAGTCTCCGTCATCAGGTGGGACCGTCACAGCCAGATTAGCTGTATCAAGTGAGGCAATGATTCAAGATGTAATCCCTTAAAAGCGAGTTGAGGGGGGAGGCAGAGGGAGGGGGGAGCTCATCAGACTATGGTAGCCAATGAAAGGAACGTATCGGGAGGGAGGGGGGGCGAGGCCAAAAGGGTGGGCGATGGACGTGGAAGCGCTTGTGCGCAAGCGGCCAATTACTGCACACGCCAACACAATGGAGCGATTGTGCGCAAGCGGCCAGCCACTGCACCTGCCAACACAATGGGCAGAGAGGAGGAGGGGAGGTCTAATACACATGATAGACAAAAGAACGAAAATGATGATGGGTACAAACTTAGGGGGAGCTCATCAGACTATGGTAGCCAATGAATGGAACGTATCGGGAGGGAGGGGGGGGCGGGGGGGGGCGAGGCCAAAAGGGTGGGCGACGGACGTGGAAGCGCTTGTGCGCAAGCGGCCAATTACTGCACACGCCAACACAATGGAGAGAGAGGGGGAGGGGGGGTCTGATACACATGATAGACAAAAGAACGAAAATGCCCATGTTTATACCAATGCTGGCTGAACAATGAAGAGAGTACTGTTAAAATAACTGGGGATGTTAACACTCGGTAAAGTACAGTAAAATAGTGCCTGTCAGATAAGATGGTCCAAAAAATTTGTGATTAAGTCTTTTTTGCGTGGTTGATAACATATTTCCAATGATTACTAAGTTTGTACCCATCATCACGGTTGAAATTATGTCTGTGTTTGTATATTTGTATGGCTTCGTGTACAAACCTTTGATGGTAGCCGGGAGGTTTGCAGAGAACCTTGGTCTCGGAAAAGACAATTTCATGAGAGCCCACCGAGTTGTAGCAATGATCGGCCACGGCAGAAGAATCAGTTCTGCCGTGTTTCAGATCTGACTTGTGCTCGCGGACACGATCAGAAACATGACGTTTCGTTTCTCCAATGTAGCAATCACCACAAATGCAACTCAATTTGTAGACTCCAGGATACTGTAAGTCAGGAACGACATCCTTCACAGATGGAATCAGATCACAAATTTTATGCACTGTACTGAATCGGACTTGGATCTTATGTTTGTTTAGAATTTTGGAGATCTTTTTGGTCACGCCAGCTATGTATGGTAACGTGATGGCAAGACCTCTTCAGCAGTACTCAACTCAACCCAATTAGTCTCTATGGTTAAGGACATGGTACTATCTCCTGATGACATCCTCGTCAGCTTTGATGTAGTATCTTTGTTTACCAAAGTCCCAGTACCGGACACCCTAACAATAATTGAGGACTTAGTCCAACATGGATTGAATTCTGATGCACCTGCGCTGGTTAGGCATTGCCTCACCAACACCTATTTTACCTGGAATGGCACCTTCTACAAACAGAATGAGGGTACCCCTATGGGCTCCCCTTTGTCACCAGTTATAGCCAACATATTCATGGAAAAGTTTGAATCAGACGCCATCCAGACATCCACCCTGCGTCCTTCCCTGTGGAAGAGATATGTGGATGACACTTTCGTCATCTGGCCACATGGCCTCCCAGCATTGAACCACTTCTTGGACCACATCAATTCTAGACACCCATCCATCAGATTCACCATGGAAGTGGAGAAAGACGGTAAACTACCATTCTTGGATATTCTGTTTGAGAGGAGTCCTGACGGTTCCTTGGGACATTCTGTCTACAGAAAAGCCACCCACACAGACTCCTACTTGAAACCGGATTCCCACCACCACCCATCTCAAAAGAACTCTCTCATCAAAACGCTATACCACAGAGCACATGGCATTTCTGACAAACACCACCTGACCGGTGAATTAAGACATGTACATCGGGCCCTCAGGATGAACGGATACTCTGACCGTACTATCCGCCAAGCTGTCTCTCCCACCACACAGAAACAGCCACATGAAACTCCGACCAAAACCATCACGTTACCATACATAGCTGGCGTGACCAAAAAGATCTCCAAAATTCTAAACAAACATAAGATCCAAGTCCGATTCAGTACAGTGCATAAAATCCGTGATCTGATTCCATCTGTGAAGGATGTCGTTCCTGACTTACAGTATCCTGGAGTCTACAAATTGAGTTGCATTTGTGGTGATTGCTACATTGGAGAAACGAAACGTCATGTTTCTGATCGTGTCCGCGAGCACAAGTCAGATCTGAAACACGGCAGAACTGATTCTTCTGCCGTGGCCGATCATTGCTACAACTCGGTGGGCTCTCATGAAATTGTCTTTTCCGAGACCAAGGTTCTCTGCAAACCTCCCGGCTACCATCAAAGGTTTGTACACGAAGCCATACAAATATACAAACACAGACATAATTTCAACCGTGATGATGGGTACAAACTTAGTAATCATTGGAAAGATGTTATCAACCACGCAAAAAAGACTTAATCACAAATTTTTTGGACCATCTTATCTGACAGGCACTATTTTACTGTACTTTACCGAGTGTTAACATCCCCAGTTATTTTAACAGTACTCTCTTCATTGTTCAGCCAGCATTGGTATAAACATGGGCATTTTCGTTATTTTGTCTATCATGTGTATCAGACCCCCCCTCCCCCTCTCTCTCCATTGTGTTGGCGTGTGCAGTAATTGGCCGCTTGCGCACAAGCGCTTCCACGTCCGTCGCCCACCCTTTTGGCCTCGCCCCCCCCCCGCCCCCCCCTCCCTCCCGATACGTTCCATTCATTGGCTACCATAGTCTGATGAGCTCCCCCTAAGTTTGTACCCATCATCATTTTCGTTCTTTTGTCTATCATGTGTATTAGACCTCCCCTCCTCCTCTCTGCCCATTGTGTTGGCGGGTGCAGTGGCTGGCCGCTTGCGCACAATCGCTCCATTGTGTTGGCGTGTGCAGTAATTGGCCGCTTGCGCACAAGCGCTTCCACGTCCATCGCCCACCCTTTTGGCCTCGCCCCCCCTCCCTCCCGATACGTTCCTTTCATTGGCTACCATAGTCTGATGAGCTCCCCCCTCCCTCTGCCTCCCCCCTCAACTCGCTTTTAAGGGATTACATCTTGAATCATTGCCTCACTTGATACAGCTAATCTGGCTGTGACGGTCCCACCTGATGACGGAGACTTGTGTTGCCTCCGAAACGTCGTGATTTTTGTTTTTATTTTATTTTACTTTCTACGTGACTTTACCGAAAAAACCTAAGAAGAAGACGTTTTACGTTTAATCCCGTTCCCATATATGGGGCACTAAATTCTTTTCATTCTAATAAAAAGATCTATTGCTGTTGGCCGTGAAAATAAAAGTTCTCCATGTCTAATCCTGCAGTCTATTTTTTATTATTGTTTAAAGTCGGCAATATTTCTTTCCTCGCGTAATAATATTTTGATCATTAGTGATGAGGCTTTGCGTCACGTGCTTCCCGCTAGACCAATAAGGTGGCTGCTTTTTTGGGACGAGAGGTAAACATTAGTCCAAGATGTCTGCGCCCTTGTTGTCAATGTCGAGTAGTGAAAAGGAGGAAATTACGGCCAGACCTCCTTCAAAAGTCCGTAAAAAGTATTTTAAACAATGCTACATGCATCTCACATACATAAAGAAAGAAGAAACAAAGGATTTTACATGGACACGGTGGGATACATTCAGAAACTGCGTCAAAAGGTGGCTTTTTTTGCAAGGTGAGAATCGGAGAATAGCAGAAACATACAAATTGTCTAGAAATCGAGTTTGACAATGTTCCCGAAGACGCTGGGTTTCACTCCACTTGCTACAGGCGTTTCATTGACAAAAAGCGCTTGGATGCGGCCGAGAAACGGGCCACACAGCGTCCTGAAGCTCAAGATCAAGGCCAGTCTGTGCCATCGGGTAGTAACGTTAGTATCGCTGCAGTTGATTGTCCCGCAAAAAAACTTAGGTCCAGGACCGGCCTGCCAGTAGCTTGTGCTGGTCCTGTGCTTTCTGCCTTGTGCATAATTTGTAAGAAAACGGACAAGTACATTACTGTGGGAGGCAAACGCCAGAAGGACCATCTTTCACAGGCAGAAACGTCAGCACATAGGTAAAAACAAAACACACACATACACACGTTTGAACTTGTATTCCCTTATGCTGGGTACCATGGCAAACTTTCAATTACAATTACATAATTTATGTAATGTTTATTTTACAGTCAGAGACAGATTTGCATTGTTTTGCATACAGCTACAGCCAGAACACTCAATATTGTTTAACTCTTAACACAGTTAATTTTCGATTTAAAGCTTTCGTGACTGCAGGGATTCATCTTCTTGGTTATTTCGGTAAAGTCACGTAGAAGGGAAGTAATAAAATAATAAAAATAAAACAATAAAATAATTCTCACGACGTTTCGGCCACAACGCAAGCAGCCGTCCTCAGGTGAAAACCAGGTCTGTCGAGGCGATAGAGTCTGAATGCTCCAAGCTCGTGTGCTGTCCAGAATAATTTCCACCCTAGATTCTATGCTGAATCCTTTTGACACACACCAAGATGGCATTGTGTGTCTTAGCTCTGGGACAGTAGCAGCTGAAGAAATCATGTGGAATTTGCTCGCAGCTCCGGAAAAGGGGGAAAATGCTGTCAAAGAGTTTATGGACCAAAGACTGTTATCACCATCAGTTGACATATTTGCTCCCATCAAAACACAAAAACTGAAGACCTTTAGTGACCAAGCAAAGACAAAGAAGAAATCTGCAGCAGGCAAGGAAGTGATTCTACATACCGACAAGAAACTATTCTCCAGATTACTCGTCATAGGTCAAAGTAGAAAAATTGACCTGCGAGAAATTCTGTCTTACTCCTTGGGAACTGTGTCATATCCTTTAGGCAGTGTTGATGGTTCACTTGCTAAAACAAACAAATCAGCTCTTATGGATTTATTGTAAACCAAAGGTGGAGACTGTTTAGTTGACAAAGTTCCGACAGATGGAGCTATTCTCTTTGATGGCATGGCAGTCATTCAAGCCATTCGGTCAATACCAAGTACCTTTGGAGAGCTTGCAGAGACCATACTGCAGTACATAGTCAAACTTGGTCTGAAACACAACTGTACACGGATAGACTTTGTGATTGACCAGTATCCAAAAATGAGTATTAAAAACCTAGAACGGTCACGTAGAGCTGGTGGTGGTACACAACTGGTGAAAATTTATGGACGGGATCATAAGACAGATGGAACAAACAAAGAAGCACTGGCAGAATTCCTCTATGTTGTGTGGTAAGAGGCTGATCTTACCACTGTGGGAAAGCTTGTACATAGCACATGGAGACCTGTGTCACTGCGTGACTGTAATGGTGGGTTTACATACTCTCAGTGCTGTTGAAGATCTGACATGTGATCATGAGGAATGTGACACCAGAGTGTTTTTACATGCACAACATGCTGCACAGGAACATCAAACTGTAGTCATCAAGAGCCCTGATACTGATGTGGCAGTGATTGCTTTAAGTCTGCAGCCAAATTTACCATGTAGGTTGTATTTTTTCACGGGGGTTGGCAACAAAACAAGGCTCACTGACTTAACTAAGGTGTCGTCAGCTCTTGGCACAAGTGTCTGTTTGGCACTTATTGGGATCCATACCTTCTCAAGTTCTGACTCTACAAGTGCCTTTTATGGCAAAGGCAAAAGAAAGGCATTTTCTGTTGCTTTTGAGAAAGAGGAATATCTGACTGCTTTTACAAATCTGGGTCGCAGTTTTAACCTAGACAGTCTACCTTTGAGCTACTTTGCACATATGTGTGCCACCTGTTTGGCCAGTCATCTGCCGAAAATGTGAACGATGCAAGATACAAATCATTCTGTATGGCATCGTCAGCTTTTCCAGAACTATCCATGCCCCTTACAAGTGACGCCCTGTACCAACAATGCAAAAGGGCAAACTACCAAGCAGCCATAATGAGACATTCTCTGAAAAGGTATAATGTGTGCCCCTTCACCCGTTGGCAATGGATAGCAAATGTGAGACTGGAAGATGTTCCTGTATGTCTGCAAGACTGTCTTGTACTGATTTATGTCGGTGCCAAAATTGTGCAAATGTTTCACAGGAAACAGAAGAAAGACCTACATGGGATGATGGCTCTGATAGTGATAGGGATGATACTGATGAGTAAATATGCGCTGTGCTATAATTTAAGGTGATTTTGAGCTGTAAAGAATCTGTGGTAGAATTGTATTTTTTTGGCAGCATTCCAAAACAAGGGGACAGTGTAGCATTTCGAGTCATTTCAGCCAACTTGGGCCAAAGTGTGCTTATATTTGTATCTTTCTGTGATTACACAGTACCTACTGAAAATTTTGATGTACAAAACATCACAGTTTTGCTAAATTTAAAATGTTTATGTTTAATTTTGCTTAGTGCCAATCCGTGAAGTTGAAGCATATTTTCTACAAATTTGCCATATTTCATGGTCTACATTCACACTTGAGTATATAATGCACCAAAACCTGTCTCAAGTGTTTAGGTACATGTATAAGTGTCAGTTTGAGAGATATTTGGTGTTGCTAAAATGTATATAAATAAAGTTACAAACAAAACCAGCAGCATAAGATTTTCGTTTTTTCCAATTCACAATTATATACATTTATGGATTTTGAAAAAAAACTGCAGGGTATTTTGCGGAGACCTTTTAACATAAAGTCGAAAATGGTTTTGTCTATGAAAAAATTCATTTAAAAAGTAGTTCCCAGGTGTGGGAACGAAAATCATTTTCTAGCCACTTTTTCCTAGTTCACCTTACGGCCTATTAATCGTATATAATTCATTTACCCACCCAGCAGTATAACAAAAGCAGTAATTGACCACTTCACAACTCCCCCTCCCCCGCTGCCCTTCCTGGCTCCTCCCCCCTTAACCACTATATAAGGTACAGATATTTTGCTGTGACGGTTTCACCTGAAGACGGAAGCTTGTGTTGCCTCCGAAACGTCGTGATTTTTATTGTTTTATTTTTATTAATTTTACCTACGTGACTTTACCGAAAGAACTAAGAGTATTAGCCATGTTTGTTTGTTGTAGTACAGAGTTAGACTGATGGCCGTAATCTAAGTTGTCTTGTGGTTGTTGTTGGTTGTTTGACTTGCATCCCACTGGGATTTTTGCACACAGCGTTGGTGTACGGTGATTTTTTTTCTGCAATATTTTGCTGTCTTTCTTGGATTTTTTGTTTGCACTTAGTCACATATTCACTTTAAGATGTTTTTTGTTCGTGTTTTTGTTTGTTGCGGTTGCACCCGATTCAAGAGCCGAATGGCTCACAGGGCTATACCTAATACATGAACTTGAAATGAACTTGAATTTGAACTACTGATAAACCATATTTGTATTTAACAATAACATTTGCACTTCACTATTCGAATATTACTTTAATCCTAAGCTGTATGTCTATCTATACCATCCACTTATATCGGTATCTTACACCCAATATCTGTACTGTATGTGTACAGTATACGTACTGTATTTGTCACCATTGTACAACTTACTAATTTACATGTGTTCTATTCTCAATAGCATTGCAAGTAGTCATACTCTGGGTGCATAGGCATGGTTATAGAATAAACAGTATTAGGGTTAGATAATTAAGAATTACAAGTATTAGCTATAGTACGTCATCCTTTACAATGCACAGTGCTAAAACCCCTCCAATCGAATATATCACAAACTAACAATTCAAAGCCAAGCTTGCACAAGTCTAGACAGGTATAGAACATTTCTATAACGATCAAAAACAACCTTTGGGTCCTTTACCTGTAGAATGCAACAGCACGTGTGTCACACACAGCAATCTTCACCGAGTCGCCATTAACCACGTGACTTCTGTACAAGTCCGGTTAATCATTAACCCTGCCAGCCCCCCCACAGGCCCAACTCAGTCATCACATGCTGGTGTACACACGTGGATTGATGTACTGCACAGCACATAAGGACTTATTAAAAGAGTGGTCCATTCCTAATGTGCCACAATTATCCAAAACATATTTTACTTTTGCGATGGATGTTTAAAATGTACACTACATGCCTTCTGCACAGTGGCTCCATACCCTCACACTGAAATTCCCAGGAATCACCTCAATGCTGTGAATATTTAAACAACGATTTGATGTGTTGAACATTTCAGGCTAAATGTTTCTTCATGGGACCTCACTTGCCGGTATAAAAATATAAGAATAGCTTTTACCTTTTTGGTATTAAGATGTTAAAACACCAAACTGAAACCTTTTACAAGGAATCATGGCTGCATTAACCACATATACCCGTGGTGAACATGGTTTCTGGACCATATAACCTGTGCAAAAAATGAACATTACAAAAAAATGTGAGAGTGCCATTGGAAATTATGAAATGCCATATTTATATTTTTTCTCATTTGTGCCTCGCCATTACTGCCTTGTTTGTTCGGTCTAGTTTGCTTCAACCGATGACCCGGAGGAATATTTTTAAATAAAATGTACACAAGATGAAAGCTGTATATTTTCGCCTACATGAATTATTTCATGCATCACGAGTGCAAGAATCAACTAATCAGTATAACACGTAGGCTTTCGCGACCAATATTATTCATAATAAAGGTTTTTGGGTTAGATTGCGTAAGTATAAATGCGTTGAAACCCTCACCACCCGACATGGCCAATCAGTAAGGGATTTGTCACGTAAACAAACACCAAATAGTTACTACTTCAGCCCACCGGTGTGTTGAAGAGTGAATCCACACCATTTACAATCTGAGTAAGATGTTTCGCTGGTAGTTACATCCAGCATCATCGGGCGATTTGCCAGAATAGTGAAGCCATCCACCTACTTCCGGTCTTAAATAGAGCAGGACGACGTCATCACTGAACCCAATCAGGTGCATATATCAGAGGCAGAGGAGATGTGGAGTGAGGTATTATAATTATATACAAGATTAGTAATCAATTAATTAGTAGGTGTCCCCTATGAGGAATTGTAATTGTAATGTGTATTACTTAATAACACACTTCCAGGCCGCACTAAACCTGTCGCTGTCAGAGAGGTTACAATTATTTGTATGTCTCTCAATTTCAATGGATTCTGTAATTCGTCTTGGCCAGTAATAATTCGTTTTACATAACACTTCAACGTTATCAAAATCAATTGAGTGTACTTGTTGGCAAGCATGTTCTGCAACTACCGATAGTTGTGTTTGAGAGTATTTAATATTTCATTGGTGTTATTTTAGTCTTACGCTAATGTCTGTCCAATATAGCATTTACTGCAGGGGCGGTTTCTTCATTAGCGCGATTGGGCGACGCACCACCAATGTCATTCAACCACAGAGTCACGCTAGCCGTCACTGTGCCTCTGGATATAGTCCAATCAGCGTCATGTCACGTTCTGTGGAGTACCGCCTCTTTTTGGGCGATTTCACTCTGGCTGAGAATCGCCCAGAGTGTTCCCATAGACTTACATTCAAAGATGTTTTTTTTCGAACGGGGGGCGCTGCAATGCATTCTCTATGGCTTCCGGGAGGGCTCGCACTAACGTGCTTACGTCATCATACGTAAGCACGTTTCAGTCAACAATTTTATTTGTCGCCACCTAGTGGAATCTTTAATAAAAGAAACTTGAGTGGATTGTATTAATAGTGAGTATAGAAACAAACAAGATGTATTGTAAGAGTCACTTTATTTTTCATTAATATTAAAGAAGTGAAGTTGCCTTTACATGCTTAAGCTGTTAATTTATCCTTTGCATGGGTGGACCTTATCCTTATAAATCATCCAGACATTTGCACCCCCTGAGAGATTTTGCAGGAGCCACCACTGATTTACAGCATAATAAATGTATCCGATACACACCTTCTGTTGATAACTTAGGTAATTCATTTTCGATTTAAAGCTTTCGTGACTGCAGGGATTCATCTTCTTGGTTCTTTCGGTAAAGTCACGTAGAAGGGAAGTAATAAAATAATAAAAATAAAACATAATAAAACAATTCTCACGACGTTTCGGCCACAATTCAGAATTCAGAATTCAGACGCTGTCGCCTCGACAGACCTGGTTTTCACCTGAGGACGGCTGCTTGCGTTGTGGCCGAAACATCGTGAAAATTGTTTTATTATGTTTTATTTTTATTATTTTATTACTTCCCTTCTACGTGACTTTACCGAAAGAACCAAGAAGATGAGGTAATTCATCTTTAGTACAAGATACTATTTTATTTTATTTTGCGCACCGTACCAAATCTTACTTTAATGTTTTGCTTTTGCAAAACACGAGATAATTTGCAGTATTGCTGTTCGAACTTGGTTTGGCATTCAATGCTCTGTTAATTTGAGCAATATTGTAGCCATTCAGTCTTAGTGCTTCTTTAACATACTCTTAGTTCTTTCGGTAAAGTCACGTAGGTAAAAAATGAAATAAAAATTAATAAAAAATAAAACAATAAAAATCACGACGTTTCGGAGGCAACACAAGTCTCCGTCATCAGGTGGGACCGTCACAGCCAGATTTGCTGCATCAAGTGAGGGAGGGATTCAAGGTGTAAGCTCTTAAGTACCAGTTAAGGGGGGAGGGGGGGGGCTTATCAGAATGTGGTAGCCAATGAATGGAACGTATCGGGAGGGGGGGGCTAACAGAGGGACGGGGTACTCGTGGTCGTGGTCAACGACGTGTTTGTGCGCAAGTCACTGTGGATGCACATAATAGAAAAGGAACGAAAATTCCAATGTTTATACCAGTGTTGGCTGAACAATAAAGAGAGTACTGTTAAACGTTAGGGATGTTAACACTCGGTAAAGTAAAATAGTGCCTGTCAGATAAGATGGTCCAAAAATGTGTAATTAAACTTTTTTGCATGGTTAATAACATCTTTCCAATGATTACTAAGTTTGTACCCATCATCACGGTTGAAATTATGTCTGTGTTTGTATATCTGAATGGCTTCGTGTACAAACCTTTGATGGTAGCCAGAGGGTTTGCAGAGCACCTTAGTCTCGGAGAAAACAATCTCATGAGAGCCCACCGCGTTGTAGCAATGATCGGCAACGGCGGAAGACTCAATTTTGCTGTGTTTCAAATCTGACTTGTGCTCGCGGACAAGATCAGAAACATGACGTTTCGTTTCCCCAATGTAACAGTCACCACAGCTGCAACTCAGTTTATAGACTCCAGGGTATTGCAAGTCAGGGATGACATCCTTCACAGATGGAATTCGATCACGGATTTTATGTACTGTACTGAATCGTACTTAGACTTTCACCATCTGACACTGTTTTAGCCCGATGTCGTTGCAGCCTTCGCCCGATCATTGCATGGTCGGGCGGTAGTTGATTGTCTCGGTCGACACCGTCGGTGCAACATGGACAGAATTGTGTCGAGGCCGGGCCATACGGCAGCATGGTCAAGAGAGAGAAGAGGTCGGAGTTGGTGTGAACGGAGAATAAAAAGAGAGACGGTGCCTTCTGCAACTACCTCGTCTCCGACTGAGTGTGAGCGCCGCACACCACATGCACACACATGCTGGGAGGAAGGAGGACACTCCATATGTATGCCTCACCATAGCCATATGCTTTCAATAAACTCCAAATGATGGTGTGATTGCTATAATTATCTCTGATAACAAACAACTCTTGAAAAGCTCCCGAATGTAATTCTTCCTTGTGAAATCTCCAATTAAATTTTCCTCCATTATCACTGTGGGAATAGCTTGCAGACATATTTAATTACGACTGAATATCTCCACAGGCATGCCCAGCCAAATCAACAGTTGATTAGAAGTGTGGTACATCTATTATATTAAGTACACTACCAAAAACAAATGTTCTTCCTGGGTGGTAATTGTTATTTCCAAATTGCTTATGTCTCAAAAGCAAAGTTTGTGGGGGAAAAAAGCCATTATCTGTACTTTTGAGGCATAAGCTATGATTAAATTAAGTCAACTAAAACTAGAAGTGGCAAATCTTGATCCGGACATTTTTTGCCTATCAGAAACATTTCTCACTCCTGCCGTAAATGACTTGCAGATTACGATGGACAATTACAACCTCTTTTGGCTTTACCGAGGATCTAAAGAAGGTGGAATTGCCATCTATGTTCGTAATACTATTGCAAGTTCACCAGCTCACTCCTTGTTTAAAAAATGTTGCTTTTAAGGTCTGGCTCTCACAAGTACTCTCGCAAATAATCAACAGATATTGGTAGTGTGCTGCTATAGACCGCCTAGTGGGAAAGATGTTGAAGCTGCTTCTGCACTGAGAGAGCTTCTTGGGGGCCTCCCTAAAGGTGAAATAGTTTTAGTGGGTGATCTAAATTGGAATTGGCTAAACCCGCCGGCCGTGGCCACAAATTTTGCAGATGAATTTAACCTGTTTCAATTAATAAATGTCCCCACAAGTCCCAACCTAAAAAATCTGGGGCAGTCATCTCTGCTTGACGTCCTATTGACAAATGCCCCTCACAATTTCGCACTGACTGGTGTTCTGGGTAATAACCTTATTGATCACTCCTTCATTTTTGGGGTGAGATCATCAGCCAGACCCAAAGCCCCCCCTATATTGGTTGAGAAGCACTCTATGAGACACTTCAGCACTCAGGCATTTACTAATGATGTGCTTCACTCGGATATTGACAAGGTCTGTGATATCCCCAACCTGACTACGGCTTGGGAGACTTTCAGGTACACGTTTCTCCAAATTCTTAACAAACATGCTCCGTTGGTTAGATTTAAAACTAAAGGCAACCGCCCACCATGGTTTAATCCTATGATTACTAAGCTCATGAAAACTAGGGACAAGGCTTGGGCATGTGCTCAGAAAAGTAAATTGGTCAATGATTGGCTAGAATACAACATTTTAAGGAATAGATGTGGCAAAATAATACGGTTGCAAAAAATGCCTACATTTCCTCCACTCTCCTGGAATCACATGGAAATGCCAGGATTTTCTGGAAAACAATAAAATGTATCGAAAAGGCATCCAAAACAGATAATCTGCCCGTTGAGCTAAACCGAAATGGGGAATATTTATCAGATCCCCAAAAAATAGTTGACAATTTTAACCTTCATTTTTCTGAAGCTGGTAACCTTTTTGATAATGTATTGGGAATTACCCCTGCTCATGCAAATTCCTACACCCCTGTCCAAACATTAAACGAATTTAGTTTCCAGCCAATCCACGAAAGTAATGTTCTGAAACAACTGTCCTGCCTCAAAGGGTCCTCCTTGACCGGAGCAGATAGTATTCCAGTCTTTGCTCTACTAACCGTTGGTCACCTAATATACAAACCTATAGCCTATATTTTCAACCTGTCCATCAAAGAAGCATCAGTTCCTCTAGAATGGAAACATTCCTATGTTCGTCCACTTCACAAAGGGGGCCCTAAAGATGATCCAAATAATTACCGACCTATCTCAATTTTGTCCTCGTTGATGAATTTTTTTGAAAAATTATTGAACTACCAAATTAGCAGTTTCCTGTCCGCCAACAATCTATTACATCTAAAACAATCTGGGTTCCGAAAAAAAATACAGCACCACATCTGCTGCATTAGACTCTGAATCACATTTACAGTAGCCTTGATAATAAGCAGTACTGTGCCTGTCTTTTTCTTGACTTGTCCAAAGCTTTTGATACGGTAGACCACAACACCCTGCTTAGTAAACTAAGTTGCCTCGGTTTTTCCGAAAACGCAGTAACATGGTAAAAAAATACCTCTTTTCTCGCACCCAAACTGTATTCACAGATGGTTGGAGGTCAAACAGTGTTAAGATAACAAGGTTCCATCCTCGCCCCCCTCTTGTTCTCTCATCATGTCAATGACTTGGGCACTGACCTGGATCATTCCAGGGTAAATATTTTTGCAGATGACATGATACTGATTACTACTGGACACTCTCTAGATGACATGATTGCTAAGCTCCAGGGTGATTCCAACAAACTACAAAATCAGCTAGTTGCTCTTAAACTAGTCCTGAATACCTCCAAAACCAAGGTGCTATGCTTCTCACCAGGACTAAAGCAGGAAGTTATTTTCCCCCAATTACATTCCTTAAATAATAATCAAATAGAGCAAGTCAATATCTATAAGTATCTTAGGGTCATCCTTGATTCAAAACTGAATTTTGAAGATCACATTGATTATATTGGTAAAAAGACAAAAAAATTGGTCTTCTGTATCGACACAAGCACTGCTTCTCCCCTATGTTCCGTTTGGAATTGATCAAATCTACCATGCTGCCTCTACTTGATTACAGTAATATCGTGTATAAATCAGCTCCAAGTACTGTTCTGAAGAAGCTTGATTCAATTTATCACTCGGCCTTAAGATTTGCATTCAACTGTGATCTCTACATTGGGTCAAACTTAACATCTCTTAATGTTCGACGGCTTGTGCACCAGATCTTATTTATTCACAATGTACTTACAAAAAATTCCGCAGACTACCTGCGAGATCTCCTCTCGGTTTCAAAGAACAAATTTTACCTAAGATCTTCGCTCATTTACCAGCTTCACAATCCCTATTGCCATACAAATACTGGAGGAAGGGTCTTTGCTATTGATGCCCCAAGGGTCTGGAATGCTATTGCCAATAAACTGCAACTTTAATCACTACCTATGAGATCTTCACTCAAAACTGCTCTCGAGGAGTTGTACACCCCTAGCTGCCACTGCTAGTCAGTGGCCTAAAATAACGTAAAATATTTTGCTCCGGATGACCGCTGAAAGTATTATCTGTGTTTTGATTTAGTGTGCTGATCTTAAAGGTGCATGGAAACATTTGATACTCCGACTGATGCTCCTGATGTTGTGGAGTGACTCATGCAGCCAGCTATGGCTGCAGAGTTTGGTGGTACATGTTGTTAATGTCGTTTATTGTGAAAATTCGGTCACAGTTCCTATGATCACTGTTACATTGCTTTTATGGCTTTATTTTGGTGATTTCGAAATATTTTTTGGTTTGGCCATGTTTGTTTATTGTAGTACAGAGTTAGCCTGATGGCCTAAATCTAAGTTGTCTTGTGGTTGTTGTTGTTTGACTTGCATCCCACTGGGATTTTTGCACACAGCATTAGTGTACGGTGCTTTTTCCTGAAATTTTTGCTGTTTTTTGTCCTGGATTTTCAGTTTGCACAGTCACTTTAAGATGTTTTATTGTGCATGTTTTTGTTTTTTGTTGCGGTTGCACCCGATTCAAGAGCCGAATGGCTCACAGGGCTATACATAATAAATGCACTTGAACTTGAAGGAAATAACACCTACTACCCAGGAACAAAAATTGTGTTACAGCTTTTTTTCAATGTGTAAAATGGAAGGCATGCAATTAAAAACTAAGCTTAAATATAACATTAGCAATTAAAAGTACATAAGCCATTATGGGCTTTTCTTTGTCTCCTGATAGCGAATTTGTACATGGAAGATTTGAAACAAAAGCAATAGCTTCAAGCACATAAACCCTCTGCTTGGTTTAGATATGTGGATGACACATTGGTGGTCTGGCCACACGGAAAAGATACACTTCACTAATTTCTAAATCATCTCAACTCGCAAAACCCATCCATACAGTTCACCATGGAAGTGGAAGCTGACAGAACTTTCCCATTTCTGGATATTCTGCTCGGACTGGGTCGAAATTATTAAATAACACACAGCGTTAACCAAAAATAAACGCACACTGACACCTATTTGAATGCAGTCACACCATCACCCCGCACAGAAATCCGCTCTCATCAAGACGCTCATTCATCGGGCTAAAAAAGCATCAGTGGATGATAGTCTGAGAAGTGAAATTAAACATGTTAAAGAAGCGCTGCAAATGAATGGTTACAATGATGCACAAATCAACAGGGCATTGAATGCCAAAAATAAATAAAATAACACGAGCATTGAAATTGCTCAAGTAATTAAAACTATTAAAATATTGCACATTGTGGGATTAACTGATAAACTAGCCAAATTTTGGGAAAGCAAAACATCCGAGTCAGATTTGGCACGGCACATAAAATACAGAAATTAATACCTGGTACAAAGGAAGCTATTAACAGAAGGTGTGTACCGGATTAATTGCACATGTGGCAAATGCTATGTTGGACAAACAGGACGAATGATCAGCACGAGACTAAAAGACCACCAAATAAATATTAAATACTCCCAAATACAACTGTCAGGTATAGCAGAACACGCGTGCCAACAAGGACACTCAATTAATTTTGATAATGTTGAAATTCTGTGCAAAAGAAGTTACTACTGGCCAAGACTAATTAGAGAATCTATCGAAATTGAAAGAAATAAAAATAATTTTAATCATTCGGATAGCTACCGACTTAGTGCTGCTTGGAAGCGAATCATCAAATAATACATTGTTTAAATGTATGCCTAAACAGGCCACCATACTTCAATAGAGATTACTGTTGGTATGGCTATTTTAGTACACCATGGACAGGAAGTACAAGATGAATGGCTCGCATAATGCGCAAGCATAATGTACGTTTATTCATTAATCCCCCCCCCCCACTTTGCGCAAGAAGAGCGCACAAGTATTATCATCACTTCTACTCCTCTATATAAAGAACGAAACAGGTGGACTTCTCCACAAATCTGACTGTCACCTGATGAAGCTAGTTGTAATTACTGGTGAAACGTTGTACTCAGATTGTAAATGTTGTGGCTTGGCTCTCCAACACACCGGTGTGCTGTACAAGTGAGAAATTGGCATGTTCTGTTTACGTGACAACCCTTACTAATTGGCTGTGTTGGGTGGTGGCGGGTTTGATCAAACATTTATATATTTACGCAATCTTCCCCAAAAAAACCTGTATTATGGATAATCCGTTATATAATAGCACACTTTAGAAAAAGCATTAAGATGAGGCCACACTCAACCTCAGCTCACATCTAAAAAAAACTAAAGCAAAAGTGACATGATGTGGTGGAGGTGACAGAGCAGGCAATCCATTGATCCATAGAGAATTGACCTTTTTTGCTGTGATGACCAAATGGAATTCACCTCGATCTAAACCAAAGGATGCACATGGCCCCAGCATGAGATAAAGTGACATTTACTGCCATTCTGCTCAACGCATGGTCCACATAAAGCAGTTACACACAGGGAAACATGCAAATGACTTCATGGACTGTAGCTCGTGACTGATGGCATCCTCCTGTTGGCTAGACGTTGTCTAACAACGGCAGGAGGGAGAAAATAATTAGGGATTTTCCATGGGGGGGAAAATGTGTCCACATTTACAATTTTAAAACAACATTGGGCAGGCATTGAGGGCAAATTAAAGCAAGTTTAATAGGGTACAATATATCTGCAAGGGTAATTGTGGGAAGGGCATAAAGTAAAATGGTGTTCACTGGGTGGTAGGGGGGGTATTGAATAATCTGGCTGTGCCTTTGTTGACATTGTTAGAGCTAGTTCAAAGACAATAGCAGGTTCCTCGAATAATTAAGATGCTACTTTGTGTTCACTTAGCAGTTTTGTATAGTTTTGGTTAAGTGTAACAAAGTACACTTATAAATTTAAACCATTTAATGAAAGTCACCAATATTTCTAAGCACCTATATTCCCGAGGCAATATTTCTTCAAAACATATCGTCTTGAATAAATAATCATGAATTGTTCTTCGAATAATATATCTTTCTGCTTAAGAACATAATTAAAGACACGTTTCTAAACTGGCAACAACTGACCTATATTGTGAGAAAAAGTGAAAGGCTGTATGAATCACACTGTACAACGACTGACAGGGTCAATGTGATTTAAACAGCGTGATGCTACCTGGTAATCAAGGTCGAGAGATTCGTAGTCTCCCATGACCCGAAAGCGCTGCATGTGGCGGTCCACCGTCAGGTTTCCGTGACGACCGCTTCTCGTGATGGTCACATCGTGCCAGTGCTGATCATCCAGAAGGCTGCCAGCGCTCACTGTGATGTAACCCATGCCCTCGCCCGCATCTCCTTCCATTCCAATGAGGTCTCGCCCTTAGAGGGGAAAACAAAACACAGACGAGCGCGTGGGGCCATGAAAAGACTGTCAACATTTTATTTCCCAAAAGCTGCAGAGTTCACCGGAAGATCAAATACATTTTACGGCCAAATAGACTCTGCCCTGCAAACCATCCGTTCATTGGAAATCGTTGCGAGTGCTTTGTTTGTTTGCAAGATCGCCCGAAGGCTCCGCTCCGCCACGGTGGCGACCCAAGCGCTGCGAGCGATTTACCGAGACTCAGGTGCAGGTGCAGCCGTCCCCTGTGGATCTGGAGGATGAGGCCATCTCCCCGCTGGCCCTCCCCGTGCAGCAGCACGCCATCGCTGCGCTTCGTGCGCATCCGCAGCGACACCACATCCTTGCGCGTCCGCCGCACCTTGTGCTCGAAGCGGTACGCCAGCAGGCTCCGTCCGTCAAAGTAAGCCACCGACGACCCTGTCGAGACGCCACACGAACGCACATACAGTGTTCATCCACTGTACTTTCTGCAGGTCAAAACACATCCACCTTTTGCTTCTTTCCTCACCCTGCTCGATTTTGAAATTCCCTCCCATGATATAGTTCCCCCCAATTACTTATATCCTTGCTCAATTCAAGAACCACATTAACTTGCTTGTATTGCACTTTGAACAGTGCTGTTTGTTGCTGGCTTCTTGGAAATTTGAACGTTTGCCCAGCAACTGTCATAAAAAAAAAACCTTGAAATTGTGTGGCTTGTTTGTCCTTATATGATATTGTGCTTGTATCTGTGTGGGAACGTGGACAAAAACATTTCTTCTGTGCCTCATTATTTGGGAGTAATTCCCTGCTTTAATTTACTCTTGGTTTTCTGTAGGAATATTGCACTGTTTTATGTAGAAGCGATAACTTTAAAAAAAAAAACGTTCAGCAACATGAATATATTTTTAATGTATACATTTTACATGAAACTGAATCTCAAGAAATGGTGTATGATGGAAAATATTGTAATAATTTTGCATTTAAACAAATATGGATGAAATTTTTTTTTAATTAACAAAAAACGAAATGAGGCCAATTATAAACACACATAAAACTACAGTATGTTTAAAAATACAATGTAGCTCATATAAAAAAAACCCATCATCCCCATAATACAGGTCCCTATGAAATCATATTCAAGGACAAGCCGATCGCCTCAGCAGTACATCTGCAGTTGCTGATCATTGTTATAATGCAGTGGGCTCGCACGATATTGTTTTTTCCGAGACCAAGGTACTCTGCAAACCTTCGGGCTACCATCAAAAAATTATGCATGAAGCCATCCATATATATAAACACAGAGACAATTTCAACCGAGAAGATGGGTATCAGCTGAGCAATCATTGGAAGGATGTTATTAACCAAGCAAAGTCGTAACTTACTGTGGTGCTTCCATTCTTCCCTGCCGTTTAGCTGTTATCTCCGACTCTCTGAGTTGCATTGCCCTGTTAGGTGCCTCTGCATTGACGGGCTGGGGTCTCACACACATGGCCATCTCTGCTCCCTTAGCCTCGATGTATCGATGGTTCTGGCTGTGTGATGGGCTGTGTGTCTCACTGGCTTGACCACCGTTGTGATGGTTCTCTTGCGTGGACGCGCTTGCCTCTCACAGCGCAGTTGGCAGCGCTGCAGCTTGTGTTACACATAGACATGATTTTAACTTGCTAATCCCCCTAATCTCTCTGCCTAATCTCTCCCATCAACATAGTGCTAATCTCCCATTAACACTGCCGTTGTGCGCATATGCGGGGATGATACTCTTATGCGGCGACGGAAGCTCATTTCATGATAATCTCTCTCCCGATTCTCTCTCTCCCCCTAATCTCTCCCATTAATACAACTGACGTGCTTGTGTCCGGGGATGGAATTCCTTTCCAGCTCAGGCCCCGCTTGCTTGCCCATCACCACATATATAACCTTGTTGTAACAGCTCTCTCGCTGGTTCAGCAGTTCCACTGCTGGATTATTTTTTCCGCCTGAGGACGACAGCTTATGTTGCGATCGAAACGTCGTGATATATTATCCATTTTTATGCTTTCATGCTGCTGTTTACTCTGATATATTTAATCACGTTGGTGATATCTTCTTTAATTTCTCCCCTCATTATTTTCCTACTTGGTTTACAAAGTTCTGTGATATCTATCCTATGTTTTGCATTTTCATCCCTGTTCATATCTCTGAGTTTCTTCATCATGCATCTTGGGAGTTTCAGATCGATTTTATTTTGCTAACCCACTTTCAGCACACTTTTACAATGGCATCTATTTCACTATGTATAGTGGGTGGCATCCATTTCATAATTTGCTTCTATAATTTGAAGCTTATACACAGTCTAAATTCTGCTTCCTCCTGAACTCTTGCTATGCACCCGCACATACAGCCATATAGATAAGGCCCTTTTATGAATGTAATTGACATTACAAGGATTAAAAAAAAAGTTCAACAAAGGTGCTTTTGTGTTTGCTCCATATACAATCCCAGGGGTACAAGGTTTGCTTGGTTAGCTATGGCCAGAAATTCATAAACCCTTGGTTTCCTCAAGGCAAATTTTCAAGTCATACTTATCATAACTTGGAGCTGCCTATTTTACATTTCAATATTTTCAATAATCTTGCCATTAGTTTTTCAGCCAAAATTATTCATGCATTTTCTAAGGGCGACTGCTGGAATATGATTATCACCGGTAGAGCATATGTAATGTAGTAACTTGGCGGGAGACGACCTTACGGGTAGCACACTCTTTATTTACACCAACTTATATTACACGGGTGGCTAATCTGCCGCCTAACCCACGGGGTTCCCCTGGCTACACCCACACGGGCTCTCACGCCCCGTAGCTTCTCAGAACCCACCCGGCTGGGGTGTCCGTCTCGACTCTGGGTCCCACAGCCTCGTCCCACATGGACGTCAGACCACGGGTCCCACAGTCTCGCCTCCGAGCCACACAGGGTCCCGGCCCTTACAAGGACAGCGGAACTAGGGGTCTCAGGGCCCTACCTCTTCAACTCCGTCTTCGATCGTCCACTGGTTAACAACTCCCCGAGTGCTCCCGCGCATCCCCCTTTATAGTCCCTCATGCGAACATCGCTGAGAGCACCCACCCCAGTTGACCAATCACCGCGCGCTGCCCACGATCCTATTTCCCACCTTGTGTCAGCGCGCACAGCCACGCACCCCGCGCCGCCCCGTGATCTCTCACTGTCGGCGCGCGTCAACACCACCACTACATCACCCCCTACCACATAGCTCGCAGCCGACCCGGCTGCTATAAAAATAATGTTACTACCCCCCCCCCCCCCGTGTGTGCCCCGTAACACAAACAACAATCACAACAACACAACAATAACTCCGCCATCCGCAAGAATCAGAACATGGCACCGCAACAACAAGGACAATATGTACAACCCGGCGAGCGACAACGATAAATGTGTATGCAAAAAAAAATGACTCGTGCAGCGTCCCTTCATTTCCGAGTGCCCCTTGAACGGGACATTATACCGGGCAGAAGGGGAACGCGGCGGCAAGCTGCAATCTCGGGCCCTCCCCTCTTTTTTTTTTTTCTTTCTTTCTTTCTTCCATGAAAAGTGTCGTGTCTTAGCACGAGTCCGCCTGGCCGGTCCGTCGTATGGCACCAGACGCGGTTGACCGTCCGGTGGTGCCGGCAGTCCAGGAAGGCACGGGGCAGGCATCGGAGATCTGCGCATGCCTCGGGGTTCCGGTTCACGACGGTCAATAGCCGTCAAGTCCGAGACACCTGGGAGTGGGTCAGGCGGAGACACGTGAGGATCAGACTGCGACACATCCCTCCCCGAGTCGACGGCCACATCACACGCTCGGTCGTTACAGCACAAAGGGGGGTCATGCGGTGCCGCGAAGGGTTTCAGCCGGGAGGGGTGTACGTACCAACGGCGTTTTTCCCATTTAATCTGGATACTCTGGGGTCGTGCAATACGCACGATTTCCACGGGTCCCCTCCATGGTCTCAACAATTTAGGGGACGTAGCCAACGGTGCATGTGGGCAGTGCAGCCAGGCCTTATCGCCTGGTTTCCAATCATGCGTATACACCTTTCGTGCATGCAATCTTTCGTTAGCGACCTGGTGAGACCTTGAATTCAACCTCACAGCCTCTCGCGCTTCAGCCAGTTTGGCGATATTAAATTTGATGTGGTCGGCCAATTTAGATTTTTCACATGGCTGGGAAATCCCCAGTTGGACATCCATGGCCGGATCGGCCTCCCGGCCATACATGAGAAAAAATGGGGAAAACCCCGTGGCCGCATGGGGGGCCATTCGATAGGCCGCGAGTACCCCAGGTACCTGTAAGTCCCAATCAACCTGATCGTTGCAGACCTGTTGGAACAGCATGGAAGTAATCGTCCTGTTTAGACGTTCAACCATTCCATCAGTCTGCGGGTGGTACGGGGAGGTACGCACTTTCTTCGTACCCAACAGGTCGCACACCTCGCGCAACAAAACGCTCGAAAAATTATTTCCTTGGTCCGTCAGCAAGCGTTCGGGGGCGCCTTTGTCCAAAACATAGCCCTGGACAAAGGCGTCCGCCACTGCCGCAGCCGACTGGTTGGCGAGTGGCTACGCCATGGGCCATCGGGTGAAGTATTCGACGCCAACCAGCAGGTACTTGTTACCCCTAGGTGTAGTGGGAAAGGGCCCCAAGATATCGAGCGCAACCAGTTCGTTCGTGCGCGAAACCTGAATGGATTTTAGCGGTGGATTAGCCGCTATTTGTGGTGGTTTTCTTTGAGCACACCCACACATCCCTTGAGGATGTTTGCCACGTCGCTCCCCATACCCGGCCAATAGTAGTCCCGTTGGAGTAGGGCGAGCGTTTTGTGAAATCCCAAATGCATGAGTCGTTCGTGAGCAGCCAGAACGACCCTACCCTGCATAGCAGATGGAACAACGAGCGTATGACGCCGGGACATATTGTCCCACTTCATCAGGAGGCCCTGTCTGACCACCCAGGAACCGACCCGCGTCTCCCCCCCCCCCCCCCCCCGGGAGCCTCTGCCTTCCGACGCAACATGAGTAGGGAACTGTCGGCCATTTGGAGACGGCCCCACTCGATAAGAGGCAACGCGAGTAACGAGTCCCCGCCCGTGGGAGCGGCGGGCGCGTCGACCCCGGGAGCGTCAGTGGCGGCGAGCAAAACTTCCGCGGGGACGTTGACAGGGGGTTTACACCGCGCCGATCCCAGAAGACATGCGCATTCCGAGCGAGGCGACAACCGCGACAAGGCATCCGCATTCGAGTGCCGCAATCCCTTACGGTAAATCGTCGTGAATTGGTAGTCTTGGAGGACCTCCAGCCATCGGGACAATTGGCCGGAGGGTTGCGCCACCCGCATAGCGTATTGGAGAGCCGCGTGGTCCGTTCGAACAGTAAAATGACGGCCGTAGAGATACGGCCTGAATTGCTGTATAAAAAAAACGATCGCTAGCAATTCACGACGTGTTACACAGTAGCGTTGTTCCGCAGGCGACAAAACTCTGCTACCGTAGGCGACCACCCGTTCGACCCCCCCGACCACCTGTGAGAGCACTCCCCCGATACCCGTGTTACTGGCATCCGTGTCAAGCAGGAACGGTTGCGTGAAATCGGGGTAACACAAGGGAGGAGCCCGCACCAAAGCGTCCCGAAGGGAGCAGAACGCCGCCTCCTCTTCCGGCCCCCAGTGAAACCTTACCCCTTTAACCGTCAAAGCGTGTAGGGGCCTGGCTATGGTGGCAAAATGTTCGACAAAACGGCGGTAGTAGGAGGCGAATCCTATGAAGTTGCGGACTTCAGTGACTGAGGTTGGCGTTGGCCACGAGCCGACGCAGTGCGTCTTAGCAGGGTCTGTAGAGATCCCTGAACGGCCAACGATATGCCCCAAGTACCTGACCGATTCCCGAAGCAGGTGACATTTAGCCGGTTTAAATTTTAATTTAGCGGAACGCATCCTGAGGAACACCCCTCTCAATTGCTGGAGGTGCTCCTCGAAAGTCCGGCTGAAAACGATGATATCATCTAGGTAAATCAAACAGGTGTCCCATTGGAGTCCTGACAAAACCAATTCCATGAGCCTCTGGAACGTGGCGGGAGCAGAATGTAAGCCCATGAGCAATAGATTGAATTCAAATAGGCCTCCTGGTGTCCGGAAAGCGGTCTTTGGTTATATTCTTAGGTTTTTTCGGTAAAGTCAAGTAGGTAAAACATCAAAATTAATGAAAATAAAATAAAATAAAAACAAATATCACGATGTTTCGGAGGCAACACAAGTCTCCGTCATCAGGTGGGACCGTCACAGCCGAATTAGCTGCATCAAGTGAGGCAATGATTCAAGAAGTAATCCCTTATAAGCAAGTTGAAGGGGGGAGGAGAGGGGGGGGGGAGCTCATCAGAATGTGGTAGCCAATGAATGGAACGTATCGGGAGGAAGGGGGGCGGGGCTAAAAGACAGCACGGAGTGCTAAGTACAACGCATCGGGAGGGGGAGGGGGGGGGAGCAGGGCCAAAACAATGGACGACGGCTTGGACGCGGTTGCTGCTGCACACGCCAACACAATGGACAGAGAGGGGGGGAGGGGAGGTCTGATACACATGATAGACAAAAGAACGAAAATGCCCATGTTTATACCAATGCTGGCTGAACAATGAAGAGAGCACTGCCAAAAAATAACTGGGGATGTTAACACTCGGTAAAGTAAAGTAAAATAGTGCCTGTCAGATAAGATGGTCCAAAAAAAGTGTAATTAAATCTTTTTTGCGTGGTTGATAACATCTTTCCAATGATTACTAAGTTTGTACCCATCATCACGGTTGAAATTATGTCTGTGTTTGTATATTTGTATGGCTTCGTGTACAAACCTTTGATGGTAGCCGGGAGGTTTGCAGTGAACCTTGGTCTCGGAAAAGACAATTTCATGAGAGCCCACCGAGTTGTAGCAATGATCGGCAACGGCAGAAGAATCAGTTCTGCCGTGTTTCAGATCTGACTTGTGCTCGCGGACACGATCAGAAACATGACGTTTCGTTTCTCCAATGTAGCAATCACCACAAATGCAACTCAATTTGTAGACTCCAGGATACTGTAAGTCAGGAACGACATCCTTCACAGATGGAATCAGATCACGGATTTTATGCACTGTACTGAATCGGACTTGGATCTTATGTTTGTTTAGAATTTTGGAGATCTTTTTGGTCACGCCTGCTATGTATGGTAACGTGATGGTTTTGGTCGGAGTTTCATGTGGCTGTTTCTGTGTGGTGGGAGAGACAGCTTGGCGGATAGTACGGTCAGAGTATCCGTTCATCCTGAGGGCCCGATGTACATGTCTTAATTCACCGGTCAGGTGGTGTTTGTCAGAAATGCCATGGGCTCTGTGGTATAGCGTTTTGATTAGAGAATTCTTTTGAGATGGGTGGTGGTGGGAATCCAGTTTCAAGTAGGAATCTGTGTGGGTGGCTTTCCTGTAGACATAATGTCCCAAGGATCTGTCAGGCCTCCTCTCAAACAGAATATCCAAGAATGGTAGTTTACCGTCTTTCTCCACTTCCATGGTGAATCTGATGGATGGGTGTCTAGAATTGATGTGGTCCAAGAAGTGGTTCAATGCTGGGAGGCCATGTGGCCAGATGACGAAAGTGTCATCCACATACCTCTTCCACAGGGAAGGACGCAGGGTAGATGTCTGGATGGCGTCTGATTCAAACTTTTCCATGAACATGTTGGCTATAACTGGTGACAAAGGGGATCCCATAGGGGTACCCTCATTCTGTTTGTAGAAGGTGCCATTCCAGGTCTTTGGTTTCCATTCCTCATCGAGGGGCAATTGCCAAAATCCCGAAAGCAGGTCAAGCGTCGAAAAAAACTGTGCTCCCGCCAAGGCATCCAGCGACTCATCCATCCTGGGGAGTGGATACGCGTCGGCCATCGAGATTTTATTTAGGCGGCGGAAATCCACACAAAACCGCAAGGACCCGTCCTGTTTTTTAACAAGGACGATGGGAGCACCCCACGGACTGGAAGAGGGCGAAATGATGTCGGCAGCCAACATGTCATTAACAGCCGACTGCACATGCTCCTTCTCGGCTGGGCTGAGCCGGAAGGGATTCTGCCGAATAGGGGCCGCGTCACCCGTCGCTATGTGGTGGCGCAACAGGTCCGTGCAGCCAATATCGTACTTGTGTCTGCTAAACACGTCAGCGAATTCGAGTAGCAGGCCCCTCAACGCTCCCAACTGCACACTAGACAAGTTACTAGACCCAGCACACAACGAGTCCAAACATTCTGTCCCCTCCTCCAATGGAGGATGCGTATCGAGGCTAGAATCCGCATGTGCAACGAGCTGTTCATCGACGGGTAGCGGCGCCGCGTGAGCCAGCACCGTGCCCTGTGTAATTACAGCTGGCCGCGATCCCATATTCAGAACCATAACGAACGGATCCCTGTCCGCCCGCACCATGGTCTGAGCTACCGCTAATTCGAGGCCCCCAACAGCTCTGTTAGACGGCCCCAACAGAACACTTTGTTCCGCCGCATCCACCCCGAGGGATTTTCGCAATCGAAGGGGTACCAACATTTGCGATCCCGGGGGCACCCGCACAGTCTGAGTTGCCAGCGCCTGAACCGTAGCACAAACCGTGCGTATTTTGGTAGGACTCGTTAAAAATGCAACCCGCCGACCCGATGGAAACTCAATGCAGGCCTGATCGACGAGAATTTTAATGGGCATTTTAGCCAGAAAGTCCGTACCCAGTAAACAAGGAACTGCCAGAGATGATGACACAAAAATAGGACCCGCCAATTTGATATCGCCAATACAAATAGTCGCCCGAATCTGTCCGATGATTCCCAAAGAACCCCCGTTCGCCGCGTAAAACGGTACGTCCACCGGAAGAAGGGGTCGACTTTGGACGGGGAGGATGTTATAAATAAGGTCCGAAATGATAGTGGCCGACGCACCCGTGTCCACCAGCACCCGGACCTCAACCCCGTCAATAAAACCCGTTACTACGGACGACCCGGCCGACGCAGCCACTATCCTGTGGGCCAACTCGGACCATTCGACTGCTCCCGGGCCGTGTACGAACCCCCCTCGCCGAACCGAATCCCCGGTACCCATACGCGGTGCCCCCACTGCAAAGCGGCGACCCGAGTGTGCCGTGTATGTGGACCGAGCGTGTGGGGTGCCGCGACTTGCCGGGGTTAGCTGGGACGACTTGGGGCCTTGGTTGTCGTCCGGACGTGGTCCCGTAGCGCGCTGACGCGGAGCCCGGCAGCCGGACGCGACGTGACCCCGAAGGCCGCAGTTGTAACACATGACGAGGGACGTCGTAGGTTTCGGTTGCTCCAGCTTGCGGGACGATCGTATGGGCGAACGACCTCCCGATCTCCCCTCCCCCGGTCTCGACACGTTGAAGGCCTCCTCCCGAGCCGTATCAGTCTGAGGCTCGGCGACCGTCGCGGCAGGTGTCGCGATCCCCGCCGATGCACAGACGACTGCCCGCTTGCGCTTGAGGACCTCGTGTGCGTGGATACCTGTAGCAACCCCCAAGGAGCAGATGTCCATTTCGTCCGCCGTATTGATGGGGACTCCCAGGTCGTGAGCCAACTCCAGCAGCTGCTCTGTCACCATGGCGTCCTTCCCCTCCTTGTCCATGCGGGGAAAAGCGGCGTCCGCCAGGGCGAGCAGCGCCGTGCGATAGGCGAGCGTAGTTTCTCCAACCATCTTACGCCGTTCGTAGAACTGGTGGCGACAGGTCGAGGGCGGTCCGAACACCTTAGCCTTGAGATGTAGCGCGGCCTGGAGCGTTGAGCGGGACGACCTCGGGGCGGATGTGAAGGCCGCAAGTGCGTCGTCGTCGAGCATCGCCGGCAGCGGCCGTAGGGCAGTGGTGTCGGACCAGCCCGACATCTCTTGATGTGCGAGGAACCTTCGTTGGAAGGCCCCCCAGTCACCCCCGTCTGCCTTGAACGCCGTCAGTGTGGGCAGTCTTTGTTGGAAGACCTGTTCGTCGTCCTCCGATGAGTGCTTTTCCCGCGCGCGCTGTGGTTGACGAAAATGTCGGCTCCGTCGGCAGGCGCATGGTGGAGAGTTTTGGCGCGCGCCGATGACGCGGGCTGTGTAGAGTGGAGGTCCCCGACCACGTGGTGTCCACGCTTCCCGCCAATCGATGGTGGACCCTCAAAAATGGCGCCAATTTCAAAACTTTCGGCGCGGAGCGCGTTCTGGCGAGATCCCTCCGGCCGCGCTCCCTCCTCCACCCTCGTAGTCGTCCTCCCGCCTGCTGAAATGGTGATTTCTGCCAAAATTGAAGCGGCGGCGAGCAGCAACTCCGCCAGGCGGGAGTGTGCATCCTGTAGGCTGGTGTCGGAGGCGAGTGGAGCGTCGGCCATCGCCGCGAAGTGCTGCATCGGCGGCAACTCTTCGTCCTCGCCTTCCGAGGCTTGTGGCTCCGGTACGTCGTCGTCTTCCCGATCTCGCTCGTGGGTATGGGTAGTCTTCCTAGTATCCATCCTTTTGAAGACAGGTTTACTTCTGACGCCAGTTGTAATGTAGTAACTTGGCGGGAGACGACCTCACGGGTAGCACACTCTTTATTTACACCAACTTATATTACACGGGTGGCTAATCTGCCGCCGAACCCACGGGGTTCCCCTGGCTACACCCACACGGGCTCTCATGCCCCGTAGCTTCTCGGAACCCACCCGGCTGGGGTGTCCGTCTCGACTCTGGGTCCCACAGCCTCGTCCCACATGGACGTCAGACCACGGGTCCCACAGTCTCGCCTCCGAGCCACACAGGGTCCCGGCCCTTACAAGGACAGCAGAACTAGGGGTCTCAGGGCCCTACCTCTTCAACTCCGACTTCGATCTTCCACTGGTTAAGAACTGCCCGAGTGCTCCCGCGCGTCCCCCTTTATAGTCCCTCATGCGGACGTCGCTGAGAGCACCCACCCCAGTTGACCAATCACCGCGCGCTGCCCACGATCCTATTTCCCACCTTGTGTCAGCGCGCACAGCCACACACCCCGCGCCGCCCCGTGATCTCTCACTGTCGGCGCGTGTCAACACCACCACGACACATACACCAAAAGGTCAAAGTTAAAAACATGCATTCTAAAGCTGACACATTCATTGGCTGTAATTCTGCAATAGTAATTTCAACACCACAGGGCAGGCCATTCATTTTCGCTGAGCTGTACTAATCCATTTAAAATATCCATTGTCAAAAACCAGACAGCATCAGGATAGAGCACATCACGGTGAGAGGCATTCAGTGGAATCCTGTCCCTCTTGTGGAATCGGTCATTAAACGCTCACTGTAAGGACAGCCGTACAATTCTACGCGAAGTCCAATGCGGCCCTCGGGATTCCACTCAATCGGCACGAAGCGCAGGAATCGCGTGACGATGGAGCTCTGCAGTTCATGGCGCACGACCTTGTTAGAGTTCTTGTTGCCTGGGAACACCTGCAAGGGCACAATCACAACACAATGCCCTGCACTACAGACAGCCTCGGGCGCAACGCTGCGAAGAAAAATAAAAGCATGCGAATCAATATTCATGGGTCTTTCGGTAAAGTCACGTAGAAGGGAAGTAATAAAATAATAAAAATAAAACATAATAAAACAATTCTCACGACGTTTCGGCCACAACGCAAGCAGCCGTCCTCAGGCGAAGAATGAGACATTATCAAGCTAGGAGCTTATATAGGTGTAGCGAGGAGGAGCGCCTTAACAAAAGAATGTGCATATGAAGAGGAATTTAGCATACCAATGGGCAATGCGTAGGAGGTGGGCGGAGGGGTTTCAAAGTCCCATTATGCCCATGCATTATGCAGGATCAACAGCACCACGGGGGGGCGCAAGGAACAGCGTTAATAAAGGAAAGGAATGTTAATGATATGTAGCTGCATTTACCAAACAACCATGTAGAAAACCAAAGTAAAAAACTACATAAAAAACTAAAATATAAACTGATACTTACTATACTCTACAATAAGCTGAGTTACTAACAACAAATAATAAATTACAATTCTACGTCGTAAGAAGTATATAATATACTTCCATTTAAACTTTATTCTCTTAGCATATACAGTACTATATACTGCCATAGATAAACCCAACATTAAATTATATACTGTATTGCTGTAAGCCACCCTATACTTTATACATTTTAATATAACACTATGTATTATTCAACTCACCCTAATGTGTATCGAAATGGTTTATTACGTCCTTCCAATGATTGCTAAGCCTGAATCCATCTTCTCGGTTAAAATTGTCTCTGTGTTTGTATATGTGGATCGCCTCATGAACGAATCTCTCATGATAGCCAGATGGCTTGCAGAGAACCTCCGTCTTGGAGAAGTCAATGTCATGTGAGCCCACTGAGTTGTAACAGTGGTCTGCCACGGCTGAGGTGTTTGTCCTACCGTGTTTTAGATCAGCTTTATGTTCACGAATGCGGTCTGAGACGTGTCGTTTGGTTTCCCCAATGTAACTGCTACCACAGAGGCAACTTAGTTTGTAGACGCCAGGGTACTGTATGTCTGGAATCACATCTTTTACAGACGGTACCAGATCACGGATTTTATGTACTGTGTTGAATCGGACCTGGATCTTGTGTTTAATCAGGATTTTGGAGATCTTTTTTGTGACCCCAGCAATGTAGGGTAAGGTGATGGTCTTGAAAGGCTCCTCAACAGGATCCTTCTTGATGGTTGGAGTGATGGCTTTGCGGATTGTGTAGTCGGAGTAACCATTAGCCTTAAGAGCTTGGCGTACGTGTTTGAGTTCACTGGAAATGTGTTCATGGTCCGAGATGCATTGGGCTCTATGATATAGAGTCTTGATGAGGGAATTCTTCTGGGACGGATGGTGGTGGGAATCCGGTTTTAGATAAGCTTCCATGTGGGTGGCTTTCCTGTAGACAGAGTGGCTCATTGAACCATCAGGTCTCCTTTTGATGATGGCAAGCTACCCTTTTTGGATGTCCTAATCAAAAGGAGACCTGATGGTTCAATGAGCCACTCTGTCTACAGGAAAGCCACCCACACGGATGCTTATCTAAAACCGGATTCCCACCACCATCCGTCCCAGAAGAATTCCCTCATCAAGACTCTATATCATAGAGCCCAATGCATCTCGGACCATGAACACATTTCCAGTGAACTCAAACACGTACGCCAAGCTCTTAAGGCTAATGGTTACTCCGACTACACAATCCGCAAAGCCATCACTCCAACCATCAAGAAGGATCCTGTTGAGGAGCCTTTCAAGACCATCACCTTACCCTACATTGCTGGGGTCACAAAAAAGATCTCCAAAATCCTGATTAAACACAAGATCCAGGTCCGATTCAACACAGTACATAAAATCCGTGATCTGGTACCGTCTGTAAAAGATGTGATTCCAGACATACAGTACCCTGGCGTCTACAAACTAAGTTGCCTCTGTGGTAGCAGTTACATTGGGGAAACCAAACGACACGTCTCAGACCGCATTCGTGAACATAAAGCTGATCTAAAACACGGTAGGACAAACACCTCAGCCGTAGCAGACCACTGTTACAACTCAGTGGGCTCACATGACATTGACTTCTCCAAGACGGAGGTTCTCTGCAAGCCATCTGGCTATCATGAGAGATTCGTTCATGAGGCGATCCACATATACAAACACAGAGACAATTTTAACCGAGAAGATGGATTCAGGCTTAGCAATCATTGGAAGGACGTATTAAACCATTTCGATACACATTAGGGTGAGTTGAATAATACATAGTGTTATATTAAAATGTATAAAGTATAGGGTGGCTTACAGCAATACAGTATATAATTTAATGTTGGGTTTATCTATGGCAGTATATAGTACTGTATATGCTAAGAGAATAAAGTTTAAATGGAAGTATATTATATACTTCTTACGACGTAGAATTGTAATTTATTATTTGTTGTTAGTAACTCAGCTTATTGTAGAGTATAGTAAGTATCAGTTTATATTTTAGTTTTTTATGTAGTTTTTTACTTTGGTTTTCTACATGGTTGTTTGGTAAATGCAGCTACATATCATTAACATTCCTTTCCTTTATTAACGCTGTTCCTTGCGCCCCCCCGTGGTGCTGTTGATCCTGCATAATGCATGGGCATAATGGGACTTTGAAACCCCTCCGCCCACCTCCTACGCATTGCCCATTGGTATGCTAAATTCCTCTTCATATGCACATTCTTTTGTTAAGGCGCTCCTCCTCGCTACACCTATATAAGCTCCTAGCTTGATAATGTCTCATTCTTCGCCTGAGGACGGCTGCTTGCGTTGTGGCCGAAACGTCGTGAGAATTGTTTTATTATGTTTTATTTTTATTATTTTATTACTTCCCTTCTACGTGACTTTACCGAAAGAACCAAGAAGATGAATCCCTGCAGTCACGAAAGCTTTAAATCGAAATCTTTCGGTAAAGTCACATAGATAGGGTCAAAGAAAATAACTAAAAATAACAAAAAAGCTACGACGTTTCGGTCGCAACACAAGCGGTCATCTTCAGGAAAAGGGGAGTTAGCTTCCAAGGCAAACTGTTTACAAGGGTTTGAAATGGGCATAGTCCAAATGTCAGCAGCCAATGATGGCTGCTGACATTTGGCAGCCAACCGGACGGTGGTTGGATTTCCACCAATCAAAGGGCTGCCAGGTAAAAATTAGCATGTTAAAGAGAGATTAGCATGTTAATGGAAGATCGCAGAGCTGCAACCAAGGGGTCGGCGTGCGAAGTGACTGTGACAGAGCAAGTTTGAAATGCGCGTAAAGCACAACTAACATCGGAAGGTTGTAGGATGGGAACATCATAGCCAATTATGACAAACTGGTTGATAACGTTTTTACAATGATTGCTCAGTTTGTACCCATCTTCTCGGTTGAAATTGTGTCTGTGTCTACATATATGGATGGCTTCATGAACGAATCTTTGTTGATAGCCAGTGGGTTTGCAAAGTACCTTCGTCTTAGAGAAATACATTTCGTGTGAACCCACTGCATTAAAATAATGATCAGCCATGTCCGAGGTATTGGTCCTACCGTGTTTCAAATCTGCCTTATGTTCACGAACACGGTCCGAGACATGTCGCTTAGTTTCCCCAATGTAACTACTGCCGCGGACACAGCTTAGTTTGTCGACGCCGGGGTATTGCATGTCAGGGATCACATCCTTCACAGATGTGAGCAAATCACCTGGAGATAGTGAGATGTTCTTAATTAACGATACAAAATGAACTGAGTTGAGTACAGCTGAGGCGGTCTTACCAGTGAATGGTTGTAAGGTCTCAGACAGAAATCGGGCCAGTTTGTAGGTGGGTGAGTCTCCACCATTGACTCACCCACCTACAAACTTGGTTGCAGCTCTGCGATCTACCATTAACATGCTAATCTCTCTTTAGCATGTTAATGGTTGGTGGAAAACCAACCACCGTCGGGTTGGCTGCCGAACACTTACATTATCATTGGCTGCTGACATTTGGGCTACGCCCGTTTCAAACTCTTATAAACAGTTTGCCTTGGAAGCTAACCCCCCTTTTCCTGAAGACGACCGCTTGTGTTGCGATCGAAACATCGTAGTTTTTTTGGTATTTTCTTGGAACCTATCTACGTGACTTTACCGAAAGACCCAAGAATATGAATTCCTGCAGTCACGAAAGTTTTAAGTCAAGATTTCATGCGAATCAATGTTTGATAAAATCGATGTCGTCAGATCGAAAACAAAACTCTCGTCATTTATTTGATGCAAAAATATGTTACAAAAAAGCGATGTCTGCATGCAGGGTTGGTTAAATGTGTAATAAAGGACTCTTTCACTGTGTCTGTCTCCGTTGTCCTTTATTTGGGTTCTTTACAACTTTACCCCACACGGCCCTCGCTCAGAGTCTTCTCCGTCTCCCGCTCGGCAGCTTGGCAGCTGCCGTCGCTCACGTAGCCTTTTCTCCTCGCTCCCGATGCAGCTTCGCTGCTGGCTCTCCTCTCAGCCTCTCCGCCTTTATGCAGTCTCTCAGCTGCTCTCTCTGCAGCCCCACCGCTGCTCTCTGGTTCCCCAGTGCCCGGACACCGCTGGCCAACGGTGCCGAGTCCCGTCGTGTGGCAATCGCGCCACTCTCCACCCTCTGCCCTGCGTGGCCTCCTCTCGTCTTTATTCTTACACTCTCCTCCTGTCTCTTCCGGTTATCGCCCTTAAGAGCTTTCCCTTTTCCCCCACGTGACCTAACCCCTCCCCCAGTTACGTCATATCCGCGAGGCAGTTTACGCCCGAGTAGGTCAGGCTCCGTCTCCGGGTATGCGGCCATAGCTAGCTCCAAGACAGCACCCCTGTATGCCACCGGCTATTCTTAGGGTGCCCGCTGGCGTTGAACGAACCGGTGGTGAGCATCATCCGGCGGCTCGTACGCATCCGCCATCTCGTCAAAAACTCCTCTCAAGGTCTTCTTTTTTTCGGCCTTTATAGAACGGAAGAATCGCACCGACTCATCGTCGAGAAGAGTTGGCAGAACTTCCAGTGCCTCTGCGTCAGTCCACCTGGCGGAGCGCACCGCCGCCAAAAATCTGCAGGCGAAAGCACTCCAATCGCCACCGATGGAGAATTCTTTTACAGTTACCAAGTGACGGCTGCGACTCCTTGCTGCGCCGTCTTCTGCAGGTGACTCGTTGCGTGGCATATTCAAGATGGCGTCGCACCGCAACGTGTCCAAGATGGCGGCCCCCCGCCGCGGAGGGCGCAAGATGGCGGCTTCCCGCTGTTCTTCTCCTGCCACGCCCAAGATGGCGTCTTCGTGCCGCGTGGCAGATGGCGCTGGCAGCGCAGGCAAGACCGCGGCCTGCTGATCACCCCCGGGCCTCCCCGACGCCGTAACCGGCGTGACGAGGTCGCACAGTTGTGCCAGTACGGTTTTCAAGGTCTCCAGCTGCTCCGCCATCTGCCTCCATCGTAAGTCAGCGTCCTCCGGCGCGGACAGGTCCACCGACGCGGCGACATCTTGAACTCCTGGACCCGTACTCGTTCCCGCTCGGATCTCCTCCTCCATCATAGGCAGGTCCACTGCCTGAGGAAAGTCATCGTCGTCGGATGATGTAGTAGACAATGGTGCAGGAATAATCTTTCTTCTGAGCTGTTTTGACATGCCGTTTAACTTCTGACACCAGTGTAATAAAGGACTCTTTCACTGTGTCTGTCTCCGTTGTCCTTTATTTGGGTTCTTTACAACTTTGCACCACACGGCCCTCGCTCAGAGTCTTCTCCGTCTCCCGCTCGGCAGCTTGGCAGCTGCCGTCGCTCAAGTAGCCTTTTCTCATCGCTCCCGATGCAGCTTCGTTGCTGGCTCTCCTCTCAGCCTCTCCGCCTTTATGCAGTCTCTCAGCTGCTCTCCCTGCAGCCCCACTGCTGCTCTCTGGTTCCCCCGTGCCCGGACACCGCTGGCCAACGGTGCCGAGTCCCGTCGTGTGGCGATCGCGCCACTCTCCACCCTCTGCCCTGCGTGGACTCCTCTCGTCTTTATTCTTACACTCTCCTCCCGTCTCTTCCGGTTACCGCCCTTAAGAGCTTGTGACCTAAACCCTCCCCCAGTTACGTCATATCCGCGAGGCCGTTTACGCCCGCATTACAAATGTAAGCTCTGTTTTAGTTTTAAGGACTGCATGCTTCAAGAGCATTGTCTCAGTTATCTCAGCGTGGGTGAATATGGCACTTTCCAAGGTAGCAGAGGCACATTAAATTAGGATTATAACAACTATAAGGTTTAGAACTCTTTGAAATACATTGCCTTAATTCCTCAGCTACTGAAAAAATAGAAATTGTATTAAAGCCTTACCACGTAAAAAGGGAACCACAAATCTAAGTGAAAATCCTATTAAATTGAAAATAGCACATTGATGAAAGACATTTTATTCTATCCAAAAATATAACCATTTAAAATGTAAAACATTTAAATAGGTATTACATGTCAATCTGTACAACGTACATAATAGAAGATGGAATAGGTGTGTATAGAAAACTGACAAATTTCCCATAAGAAGCATTGAAAGGGTGCTTTAAAGACAAAAAGGGTGAGCAGGATTGTAAACCGAATGCACACAATGGTATGTGTTTGACCTCTGCGCTATGACAAGGTTACATTATAGCAATGTAGAATACATGAATAAGGTAATTCATTCTTCTTTGGTTCTTTCGGTTAAGTCACGTCTAAAGATAAAATAATACATTAAATAATAGCATATTACGACGTTTCGATTGCAACACAAGCAATCATCATCAGGCATAATACGTAATCAACCGGGCTATGCGTTAATTGTGTGTTGACCGACTCTCTGTGTTGCATTACATTACATTTCGATATTTTACTAGGTTATTTAATTTTAGTGTGTCTTTCTCCTGATGTTCAAGCTTGCGTGCCGTGCCGCGTCGTCATCTTACTTGCAGCAGCATCACGTTGCCGTCCACTCATTGATATGCTAATTTTTTCTCTGCCCCCTCCCTCTCTCCGCCCCCGCCCCCCTCTCTATATTTAAGGCACCGTCACAGAAACAACCTCTCTCTTTGTGCCGATATGTGTCCTCTCTCTGTGTGTCCTTGTGATGTCTGTCTGCTTGTATGTCTGTCTATAGGTTTCTAGTTAGATTATTGTTGCTATTTCTTTTATGCCTGATGATTGCTTGTGTTGCAATAGAAACGTCGTAATATGCTATTATTTAATTTATTATTTTATCTTTAGACGTGACTTAACCGAAAGAACCAAAGAATAATTCCTGCAGTCACGAAAACTCCAAAATTAAGGTAATTCATACATATTTTTATCATCTTTCTGCAAGTTGAGGTATTTACCTTACTAAGGGAAGCACATGTTAATTACAGTATGTGTGTGTATATAGTTGCCTGTAAATGCAATATCACAGAGGCTCCAACAGCCCCACGCAACCATTTTTCTTCATTTACGACACGGGTGATTGCTAAAATGGGATATAAATTGAAAAGGACCGCAGAGGTGGGCAGTTAATTTCTGTTTAAACAGGGTATGTCTGCATTAAATATTGCACTCATGTGTTTAACCCCTTGCTTGCCCAAGCACAATTGCGTAATCCCTGTGAAGAACTCGGGCAGTCTTTGTCCACAGGTGACACATTATATGAAAACAAGTGCCACTATCAGTTGTAAATATTGCGAATATGCACTGTGCGGCATTGTAAACGTTCACAAGTCCATTTTAATTATTTTTTTATTCTGTTAAATATCTGCCTGCTAGAGAACAAAAAGTTACTTTGAGAATGAATAATTACATTAATAAATTTCCCCAGCTTTCAGTATATTTTTAAATGGTATTTTTTTTAATCTACATGTGGGGTGGAATATGATAATATATACTTTGAATAAATTCACCACATCTTTCTTTAATTTTATGAGAAATTTTAAAATGCTAAAATTGCTAATAAGGATTTCTTGTAACAGCACATGAATGAATCACAGAGTACTTTTATCATATCCGTGCAGTTGTTTTTTTACATTGCAATCATTTCCATCTAATTTACTCTTCAGAACACAAAGTTCATACACAATGGCCCTGTCTCACAATTCCATTGTTTTTTTTATATAAATTTCGCAAACTATTCAAACAACGTCTTGTTTTGCATGTTAATAAAATTTGACAATTTTGGCATGTTTAACATTTATCACAGCAGTAAGCCAATATAACTAGGTTTTCCACGGCTGTCATGTTGCTCATAAAATGCAATTGTCCTTTTTTATGCCCTTGGCAGATGCTGAACACGGACCACTATTTATTTCTTAATGTATCCCTGTACTTTTAGCGTTGTCTCATTTTTCCAAGTAACGGATATCTGAAGTTGATTAAAGATGACCTGAGATTGTTGAAGATAATTATCTTCCACTTGATGTTACAAATAGTAATTGCAACTAGCATCATCAGGCAACAGCAAGATTTGTGGGGAAATAGAGGGATAAATGTAAAGTCGTCACTTGTGAGCCCCTCACGTGTGAAGGCCAGGGGGGGAAGGTTAATGAATGCCTCTATTTAAGATCAAAACAGGAGGATTTCTCCACAAATCAGGCTATCGCCTGATGATGCTAGTTGTAATTACTGGCGAAACGTCGTACTCAGATTGTAAATGCTGTGGATTTACTCTCCAACACACCTGTGTGCTGTACTAGTAACGCATTTGAATGTTCTCTTTACGTGACAATCCTTATTAATTGCCTGTGTCGGGTGGTGGCGGGTTTAACGGCGCATTTATATTTACGCGATCTAACCCAAAAAAACCTGTATTATGGATATGTGGTCGTGAAGCTTTAAAAGTTTCCAAATGATATTCTGCTGTTTTCCAGAGGATGCCCACCAAGGAGATGGAGCAATAAAATTAGCTCATGGGTCAGTTGTAGGTGGATTGTTACTTCGCAAGACTGTGAGAGATGGCAACACCTTGGAAAGGGCTTTATCCAACAGTGGATAGATCATTGCTGATTATGCTGACGATTCTATTATAAGCAAAGGCAATATGCTAAAAATGCAACTATGACAAGTATATTATTTATACTCTTTGGTTTTTTCGGTAAAGTCACATAGGTTAAAAAAGAAAACAAATAAATTAAATCACGTTTTGGAGGCAACACAAGCTTCCGTCTTCAGGTGAAACCGTCACAGCAAATTTTCTGTATCAAGTGAAGAGAATTCCCAAGAGACACGACCTTATATACTGGTTAAGGGGGGAGGAGCCAGGATGGGCCGCGGGAGAGGAGGGGTTGTGAGATGGTCAGTACGGCTGCTGGAACTTTTTTAACCTACGTGACTTTACCAAAAAAAACAAATAGTATGAATCCTTGCAGTCACGAAAACTTCAAATCTACAAGTATATTATTTGTCTATTCCTGTAATTAGCTAATTATGGGAAGTGTGTAGCACTGTGCTGGAGCCTCAATTAAGCAACAAGAGATTTGCAGTTAATTGTCTTTTGTCTGAGTCGACTATTTGTGATCCTTTTAAACCACTGTATTATATTTCTGCATTTTAAAATTCAAAAATCATCACCCCGTCATGGTATGTTCGAAGTATAATGTATAGCAAACAATGTATTCACTGGAAAATGGGTATGGATTATCAGAATTGCAAACTACTAAGTACAATTAGTTCAAAATCTCATTAAAGTTATGAGGAAATGGCACGTAAGTAACTTCAAGCAATAAGGGAGTGTCTTTAGATCACTTTAATTGTGTAAGCAGAAATCTTGGAAGAACATTAACTTATATTTCAAGATCAAGAATGATATTTGTAAAAAAGGATTTTACATGGAAAATCCCTTGGAGATGGATGATATTGTTTGCAAGGGTGTCCAGGTTATATGGTATGATATTTTAAGAAAAAAAAATATTGAATGCATAAAAAATACAGCATATTAATTGATGCATAAGAAGACACTTATAATATAATACATAATACAGCATATTCATTCACTTGAGCTTAATATTATATGTGACCTCAAGTAGTACTTTAATCTCAACAGCAGCTAAATGTTCACTCTCTCACACTGGTCCAATTTATTGCAGTCTCCAGGTACGGAAAATCTATGTGTGACAAAGCCATAATCTTCACTGCCCTTTGGATAATTAAAACTGGTGAAATGTACCCAATAAAAGCCCAGGTAAGGCACTAATGCTGTGTCAGAAAGTAAAAAATAGACAGTTAATAACAATTGCAGAGTAAAATCTGACAATTCAATATTTTCAGCAGAGAACTTTGAAAGGATTGTTAACCAATAAAACTTTGTAACAAAACTTTTGTTCCTGGGTGGTAAGTGTTATTTCGTAATTGCTTATGCCTAAAAAGTATAGATAATGGCTATTATTCCCCACAAATTTTGCTTAAGTGGCCAGGACAGTAATATTTAGAAATTTACCTATTTTCGATGAGATAACGGGTGCATTTGTGTATTTTCGTTCACGTAAAGTCAGAAAAAAAAACATATGAATAAAAACTAACATGTATTTATACTAAAGTATTATAAAAATTACTACAAAAGATTTAGAAGTGAGTAGTTGTTTTAGATTTACGATTATACTGTAAATCACTTTCACGAATCAGCCCACAAATGAGGTCTCCCATCATGTTCTCGTTATACTGTCCTTGGTAGTGGCGTTCAAAGTCCAGTATATCCTGGTGGAAGCGCTCGCCTTGCTCCTCCAAATACGCTCCCATGTTCTCCTTGAATTTATCAAGATGAGCATCAAGGATATGGACTTTGAGGGACATCCTACAGCCCATTGTGACGTAGTTCTTCACAAGTCTCAACCAGCTCCACGTAGTTTTCGACCTTGTGAATGGCCAAAAAGCCACAAACCACTGCGACAAAGCTGTCCCAAGCCACTTTCTCCTCACTAGTGAGCTTCTTGGGGAATTCATTGCACTCCAGGATCTTATTTATCTGTGGTTCGACAAAGACCTTTGCCTCAGACAGCTTAGGGAAGAAGTCTTGAAGGTACTTGAAGGCTGCCGACTCCTTATCTACAGCTCTGACAAATTGTTTCATAAGGCCCAATTTGAGGTGCAGTAGTGGCATCAGCACCTTCCGGGGGTCCACCAGTGGCTCCCACTTGACGTTGTTCTTCCCCACAGAGAACTCGGTCTGCTGTGGCCAGTCCTGCCTGTGCTAGTGCGCCTTGGTGTCCCTGCTGTCCAAAAGGCAAAGATAGCAGGGAAACTTAGTAAAACCGCCTTGGAGACCCATCAGGAATGCCACCATTTGAAGTCTCCGATGACCTCCCAGCCATACTCATCATACTTCAAGGTGTCCAGCAACGTCTTGATACTGTTGTAATCCTCTTTAAGGTCCACCGAGTGAGCCAGGGGAAGAGACGGTACTTGTTACCATTATGGAGCAGCACGGCTTTGAGGCTCCTGAATGAGCTGTCAATGAAGAGGCGCCACTCATTCTGGTTACAGGCGATTCCGACTGCCTCGAACAGACTGGTCACATTGTGGCAGAAGCATAGCCCATCTTCATGGGTGAAAAAGCTGCAAAAAGGTTGGTGACGCTTCCTCTGATCTGCGACTTGCACTCTTTCATCCAACAAGTTCCACTGCTTGAGCCCAGATGTCAAAAGCTCGGCATTGGACTTGGTGAAACCAAGATTTTTGATCAAGTCGTTGAGGTATTTTTGGTTGGGGTAGTATGGGTTTCTCTCCTCAGCTCCACCTCTGAAATTATCATCTGGATCAACAATTTCTTCCTCGCTTTGTGACTTGCTGCTCTCTTCGAAAGACAGCTGCGCTCTCTCTGGAGGAGTGGGTACGGGGAGCTCATGGCAATGTGGCACCGGGGCGATGGATGAAAGAAGGTCCGGATAGCATGTGCATTCTTGCCAGTCCGACGTTTGGAAGGGTCCACCATGCAGAAGAAGCAGTTGCTTGAGTGGTCAGTCAGTGGGTTCCCGCCAAATTCTTGGGATAGAGAAATTCATGTCTCTCTATTCCCCTCTGTACCAACCTACAAAAATACATTTCACCCATGACTAATGTGTAAGATATTCTCACAACATTTTTCATATGATATATTTTTTCAATAACATTAAAAATTGTAAAACATAAACATTTTTTAAACTTTTACAATATTACAAATTTGAACTAATTTTATAACGTAAAATTACGAGCAACAATTGTCCATCTTACCTTCCAGAGTTTTTTTGCATTGTTCGCATGTGAAATGAGGTGCCCAGGGTGTGTCTTGATCCCCGACAGGCATGTCGAAATATGCCTTCTCGGCCTCACACATCTTAGCAGATGCTTCCACAGAGTACTTTTCACTCTTGTCTTGATAAATTAGCCGCAGACAGCAAAATGTGTCTGCCGGATGTTTGCAGCCTTTTGATGCCATTTCAGAAAAATGCAGATATGTATCCACTGAGGCAGCTGCATAAACTGAACTGATGTGCTTAAGGCCCCTGTATTTATACTACTATTTATATTATACTACTATTTATATGACTGGAAAGTTCAAGAATGTTCTAGAAGTTACTCCAAGTTTACTCAGCACCGAATCTATCTGGAATGTTCTGGAAAAAAGGTAAATTTCAAAATATCAAAGTCCTGGTCACAAAAGCAAAGTTTGTGGGAAGTAATAGCAGTTTTCTGTACTTTTGAGACATGAGCAATTAGGAAATAATACTTACTACCCAGGACCAAAACAAACGTGTTACACAGTGTAATCACTGACTTTAATGACATCAGCTAGCATTATATGAACAAATACCTGCAAGCTTAAGTACATTTAAAAAATACACGTATAAAAATTAAGAAGTTGAGGCACAACGTTTATTAATTTATAGTAAACTTTAATATAGTGTGTTATCAATAAACGTTGATATTATAATAATCCTTCTTATTAAAACCATTCAATCAGAACATAATTTAAAATAAGAATTGACGAGAATTCGCTTAATTTATAATTAATTGATAAATAATTCGAACTAAGCAATGCTCCTGAAACACAGTTTCCTCAGTGACAAAATAATAAACCTGATACTGCATAGTCAAGATGCTTAAAATGTTCAAGCGTAAATAAAGCAACATAATAAGCAACCACTTTGAAAAACCTTTTAAGGCAGACAATGTGTTCATAAAATAGAGAATGAGTTTTGCATTTCATCTAAACATAAATATTACATCTTTCAAATATATATTTAAGTAGCTTTGCAGAAATGTAGTTGTACTTTTAAATAGTGTGTCAAATAATCCAATTCATAGTGAGCAAGCTTATTGCATTTTGCAATGCGTTTAATAATTCCCAAAGGTCAGCATCTTCACGATCAAATAATAGTGGAATGGTACCCATGGGTATTGTTGGCCATGAGCGAGTGGTGCAAATGGCTAATAACACGAAATGTGGAATAAATAATATCACATTTCTCATTCATGCTTAAACATGAAATTATAAGAAGATTTAGACAAATATACTTGTTTGAGCAAGTCTATAATCACTCAGTCGGGCCTCATAATAAGGCAAAGTGAAACTTTACAAACTGTGAAAGTGACATATCGAATGACTGGTGGCTCCAAACACAATTTGGTCATTTATTAAAATTGTTTAAATTGAGCTAGACTTTCTCTGATTATGTATGAAAAGCATCTAATTGGGTTTCATTCAAAGTTATTACAAATCCACAGGGCTGCGATGACATTCGGTTGACCAGCTGATATCATTAAAATCAGTTTATTATTGGTTAATGTATCTCATGTAATTATAGCGAGCTACGAAGCAAGCGATTTCTGGACATCATTCTTCATACCAAATATGTCTTCCGTGATACTAAATGAGTCCTTGAAGGCCAAATAATATCTGGCTCATCGTTTAAACACCATACACATCTGGGATTTGCCGCACATGTACAGCATATGAAAGCCTTTAAAATAATGCTGCACCACAATGTGACGCTCGCATTGTGTAGTATACTAATCACTTTAAGCTTTGACAAATGTTTTCCAATGAAAAGCAATACATCTCACATCTGCGAACAGTGTCAGCAGCTATAGCAATAAAAACAAATCCGTGTCTATATGAGGGGTTTTTTACACTTAAGGACTGTTATTGCAATGTGTAGCAGTTATAAAATATTTGTCTTTACACAGTTGACATTCATAGAGTATATAAGATAAGAATGGTAATATTGAATTATTTGGTCGTATGCGGATTTTATTATTTGACACACTCATATTTCTGGTTGAGTTATTTTTGTTCTACAACTTCGTACTTTGTATTTTTTTTTAATATATTTTCCTTGTATATTTTCAAAAGACACTCATTCAACCAGCTCTTAATTGGTTACAAAGGCCATCTACAAATTTGACTTTAAACCCGTGTATAACTTCATACATTTCTTCATAATGATCATCATTAACAGCCATGATCAATCCACTGTTGGATGGAGGCCTCCCCAAGCCATCGACATCCTCCACTATCCTGCAATACAACAATATGCTGAGCACCTGCAAATACATCAGTTGACTTCATCGCTCCATCTCCACGGCATATGTCCTGTCTTGTCATCGTGGAAAAATAAATTCACATGTTAGCTTTCATGCCAATAGTTAGCCTTCACGTTAAACAAAAAAGCAACAACACATGTATCAATATAACAGGCGACGTTTTAGGCAATGGCCCTTTTTCATAGCACAGGAAGAAGGGTCATTGCCCAATACGTCATATTTGACATATTTACTTTTAAGGCTGCAGTCTTATTGACGAATGGGGAGTTTTATATTATTTGTGGTTGTGTACCACTGTCGACGCGATGTTACCAGATCATTTGTTAAATGTCGCCAAACAAAGTGGTTGTGGACTGTGCACAAACCCAAGCGTTTCCATCCTCCTGGTACTGCCTCCAGTTCTCCGCCGAGTCTCCATAGAGCAGTAGGTAGCTGGACGCCCAGTCCGAGCTGCCATAGAGGCCTTGAGTGGCGAGCGCCGTGACCTCTGTTCGGCCAGACAGCTCCAGCTGTAGCCAGGGTGTCTGGTCGTTGTGTGCTGGGGCCCAGCCGCCTGCGCCTGTGGAATCGTGTGTGCACGTGCGTGGAGGGGAGCAGTAGTGCAATGGTCAGCGCACTGCGCTACGAAACCGGTGACCCGAGTTCAATCCCGCTCACGGTCAACACCAGTAACGATCATCTGAACCAGTCCTGGGCCTCCCCTAGGTTGCTGGGTTTCCCCTAGGTCAACTCAGCCGTAAACAAATGTGTAAATCTGATTCAGTGTATAAACATCAGGACGAGGGAGACAAAGGTGGCCAGACGTGTCGTTGGCCACACAACCCCTTTGTGTGCCATGTCAACCTTAATAGGTAGTTGCTAATAGTACTTGTCCCTATAGATATTTGAGATAGTTGTATTTATGTGTGTAGGTCTGTGTCTCGGCCTCCCTGTGTGTGCGTTGCACCACTATCCGAGTAGTTAACTTCACATTCAATACATCTTCAGAGCCAGGGTGAACATCTGACTCCAACGTATTTAATGAATGATCATGAATGAACATAAATGAGGTTCGATGAGTATCAATAAGTTTCAATGACTTTCAACGAGGTAAAATTGATGGAAAAACAGAACACAAAATACAGCATCCAATAATACTTGCAATATCAATACAATGAATGAACACTGCAGAATCATAACATTGTCTTAGATAAAATGAATCTCAACAATAGGTCCTGGATGGACCAGGCACCTACATTAGCACTGATAAGCTATACAAGACAATAAGCTAATGTGTTAAATAAGGTCCCTTTATTCTTTCGGTAAAGTCACGTAGAAGGGAAATAATAAAATAATAAAAAGAAAACATAATAAAATAATTCTCACGACGTTTCGGCCACAACGCAAGCAGCCGTCCTCAGGTGAAGAACAGGTCTGTCGGAAAGACAACGTCTGAATGGGCACCACCAGGCTTGGCAGCGTATATTTAAGCTGGGTTGGAGGGAGAAGGGGCGCCTTGACAAAGGAATTTGCATATCAAGAGGAATTTAGCATATTTATGGGAAATGCAGATATGGGATTAGTCACTAATTGTGGAATGCGTAGGAGGTGGGGGGTTCAAAGTCATATTATGCCCGTGCATTATGCAGTATGCAGGATTAGCAGCATCAAAGGGAGGGAGTAGGGTTAGCAGTAATAGAGGGAAGGACTTTTAATAGTAAGAAGCTGCAGCAGCTAAACCACCACGTAAAGAAAAAACTAAAATATAAACTACATCAGTATCATCAATATACTAAATATACTCTCCAATAAGCTGAGCTACTAACAGTAAGTCATACATTACAATGCTATGTCGCAAAAAATATAATATGCCTCCAGCTAAACTTTTTTCTCTTACATCACACGGGTCTACCCCGTACTATATACTGCCATAGACAAACCCAACATTAAATTATATACTGCATTACTATACACCACCCTATACCTTAGACTATACATTGTAATATTACACTATGTATTATTCTACCCACCCTACTGTATACCACACTGGTGTATATTCACTATACAATTACGATACTATATATTACCTTATACATTATATTATACATTACACTTTTATACTAATTATTATTATACAATCTGCTATACACTATACCATTGAACATCGCGTGAAAGGTACTAAGAGGAAGCAACGAAATATGCCAATGGGAGAGTGGTGGTAGGAAACTTGCAGCGGAGCAAAGAATCCATTCCCCGCGGAGAATAAAATATATATAGTCAATGCCAGTGAGTGGACTGCGGTCTGAAAGTCACCGTAAACGTGAACACAATCAATGGTTTATTACGTCCTTCCAATGATTGCTGAGCCAGAATCCATCTTCTCGGTTGAAATTGTCTCTGTTTGTATATGTGGATCGCCTCATAAACAAATCTCTCATGGTAGCCAGATGGCTTTCAGAGAACCTCTGTCTTGGAGAAGTCAATGTCATGTGAGCCCACTGAATTGTAACAGTGATCTGCCACGGCTGAGGTGTTTGTCCTACCGTGTTTCAGGTTTGCTTTATGGTCACGGATTCGGTCCGAGACATGTTGTTTGGTTTCCCCATTGTAACTACTGCCACAGACACAGCTTAGTTTGTAGACGCCGGGGTATTGCATGTCAGGGATCACATCCTTCACAGATGGGATCAGATCACGAATTGTATGTACTGTGTTAAATCGAACCTGGATCTTGTGTTTGCTCATGATTTTGAAAATATCTTTAGTGACCCCTGCTATGTATGGCAAGGTGATGGTTTTGATTTGGTCCTCAGATGGTTCTTTCCCAACGGTTGGGATGATAGCTTTACGGATTGTGTGGTTTGAATACCCATTCATCTTGAGAGCTTGGTGTACGTGTTCCAGTTCACTGGCTAGGTGATGATGGTCGGAAATACATCGAGCTCTATGGTGTAGAGTTTTGATGAGGGAATTCTTCTGGGATGGATGGTGGTGAGAGTCAAGTTTTAGGTAGGCATCCGTATGGGTAGCTTTCCTGTAGACAGAGTGTCCCATTGAGCCATCTGGTCTCTTTTCAATCAAAATATCCAAGAATGGTAACTTGCCATCCTTTCCACCTCTATGGTCAATTTGATGGCTGGGTGTATGGAATTGATGTGGTTGAGGAATTGTTTCAGAGCTGGTCGGCCATGTGGCCAGATTACGAACGTGTCATCTACATACCTCTTCCACAAGGACGGACGTAGAGTGGATGCCTGGATGGCATCTGTCTCAAAAATTTCCATGAAAACATTGGCAACAACTGGAGATAAGGGAGAACCCATTGGGGTACCTTCAACTTGTTTGTAGAATATTCGATTCCAGGTGAAGTAAGTGTTGGTGAGGCAGTGTCTCACCAGGGCCGGTACATCAGCATTCAGTCCTTGTTGGACCAAATCTTCAATGATTGCAATGGTGTCAAGCACAGGAACTTTGGTAAACAAAGAGACAACATCGAAACTAACGAGCAAATCACCTGGAGATAGTGAAATGTCCTTAATTAACGATACCAAGTGAGCTGAGTTGAGTACAGCTGAGGTGGTCTTACCAGTGAATGGTTGTAAGGTCTCAGACAGTTTGTAGATGGGTGAGTCAATGGTGGAGACGATAGGACGAAGGGGTGTCCCTTCTTTATTGATTTTTGGTAAGCCATACAATCTGGGTGGTCTAGCAGCAGAGGGTTTTAAGGAAAACCGCTTGGTTGGTTCGATCAAAGATGTCGAATCAGTGATGATATTGTTGGTTTTTGTAACGAGGCGGTTGGTGGGATCTCTTTTTATTATATTTTGTCCATGATGTCTTTGGCATTACCCTTGTCGGCTGAGAGTATGACGATGTCATCTCTCTTTTTTAATTGAGAAAGCTCAAAGCGCTCATCTTTACTGATGTTGCTAATAGGTGTCTTAGCGTTTTTGAGGATTGCAGCGATTTCCGATCTTGCCACATCTGCAGTAATGTGTTCCAAACCCTTGAGGGCAACGTCGACCTGGGCAATGATATCATCAACTGAGATGTGTTTAGGGGTGACTGCGAAATGCAACCCTTTGGCTAGAACCGATTTTAGGCTGTCTGAAATTGGACTGTTACTCTGATTGATAAAAATCTTGTCAACGTCTAACTTTTAGATGTGTGGATCTGGTTTATTCTTGGAAAGGAGATTGAACTTGGGAATCAGGTTTTCTTTGCATTTAGCTAAAATTGAGGCGGCTGAAGAGGCTGTCATGTTATCTACATGTTCCCAATCAGATGTAGACATTTTTTCCGTCAATGTTAAGTGTGATTTCAGGAGAGTATTGTCTAAATTGTCTAGTTCAAATCGGAGCAATCTTATTTTCTCTGAGATCAGGGCTAGGCCAGCCCTGAACAAGATCCGTTTAGCATTGGGAGAATTGACAGCAGCAGATGTCAGTGTAAAGGTGATCGGCATTACCTTAGTGTCGCGGCATCTCTTAATTAACGGTTAACAATGAGTGTTTATAAAATAAAATGTACATTATAGTCCTTTGTAAAAACACGACTGGAGGAAGACCTTCCAATGCCAGGTTAGTCATGGAGGTTGTATTAAACTAAACAAAATAACTAAACAATTATTATTTTGCCAGATAAGGCCCTCTGAGCTATATAGCTCTCAGAAGCGACATGGGCACAAATGATGCACTTTGAAGTTGTCCCAAGATAGCGTTGTGTGATGCTCATGGAACGCAGTCTATGGCTTCCAGAGATAGCAAAAATAGGTCAACAAATGGCAAAGTAATTTCAGCACATGCTTTACTGGGCTCCAAGACACATTGGACATTCAAGGGTCACTGGACCTTACTATATTATCAATATTTACTTTATTCCATCAACACTATCATTTGTATGTCCAATACAATATTGGGGACAGATATTAATTCATGATTTGTGTTTGAAACATATTCCACACATCGAAAAACTATCTGAAATGTTAAACTCGTAAATATCATTCATAGAACATCGCTATGAATAATTTGCGCTTCACAGTGTTATCTGCAGATGCCTGCATTTCATACACATTCAGATAAATACTGGTTTTAAATTTTCCAAATAGCTTCGCATTTGTCATTGCTACTACCATCAATAAATGCAACGCATGTAAATTAATAGAATGAAGTCAAATCCAGATGAATTGCATACTTAAGCATACATGATTTAAACTCAGAAGTGTGCGTTTTGAAATATGCTTAAAGCTTTGTTGCGTTATGCGTACTCGATAGCATTGAATCATGAAATCATTAAAGCAGAGGCAGTTCAACAAATACGAATCTTCACGGTTCTTGTTCTTTTAGTAGTTACTTTTTCCCCCAATTGCAATATCCGAGGCAAATGGAAACATGCATTCAGGCAAAATGCCTCGTGCGTGAACTGTAGTTGTGTGCTGCTATGCTACATCAAGCAGCGGCATGCTCTGTTGTTGTGCTCACTGCAGCACGCAGTTGCGGGTTTTACGTCTTGTTTTTTTTACGCTTGGTCCTAACGGTCATTTATCACATGGCCATGCGATGACACAAGTTTCTTGAACTAAAACCTTTATCCATGGCCGTGCAGGAACATACGTATGCTCCTCTATGCATAGCTATGTGGGTGTGCACATGACAACCAGCCTGCAGATGCAGGTCAGCTTGGCTTTTCAACACTTTATTTATATTCGATCCAATGGTTTGCAGTTGAAGTGGATGTTCATTAAACATGGTGCAAGTCAAGTATCTAACTAGATATGGATTTAACTACTGCCACAATTATAGTGTCATATTTTTATTCGGGCGGAATGGTGTCGCAGTGGTTAGCGCATTGCATTACGAACCAAGGCGACCGGCATTACATTCTCGGCCACGGCTCACATAAGTGGCGAGTGATATCTGAACTGGTCCTGGGAATCCTCTTCAACAAAACAGCACTGACCAGCGTGGTGAAGTATGGTCAAATAACCTACATGACCAAATAAATGTGGAAACCTTTTTCCAGCAGTACATAGATTGATAAAGGGATGTATATTACAGTTTCCATTTTATTATAGTTTTAGACATCTGTATATGGTGCTCGTGTAAGTTGTATACGTGATAATTGTTTTTTTACCCTTCTATCTGGCAACAAAACTGACACCTTTTTTTTACAAGGAGTCATGTTTGTATAGACCACGATACCTGCAGTCATAATACAAACAAAAAACATAACTCTGATAATCAGAGGTGTGGACTCGAGTCATGTGACTTGGACTCGAGTCAGACTCGAGTCATGAATTTGATGACTTGCGACTCGACTTGGACTTGCATAACAATGACTTTGTCCCACCTATGAGATGTGGACTCGAGTCATGTGACTTGGACTCGAGTCAGACTCGAGTCATGAATTTGATGACTTGCGACTCGACTTGGACTTGCATAACAATGACTTTGTCCCACCTCTGCTGATAATGTATGCACTGTCCTTGAAGTTGATTGGTCCACACCCGAGACAGCTTTCATGACTGCAGGTATTGTGGCCTATGCAAACATGACTCCTTGTAAAAAAAAGGTGTCAGTTTTGTTGCCAGATAGAAGGGTAAAAAAACAATGATCATATTTTTTACTGGCAAATGAGGTTCCAATGGTGTAAATGCTTACCCCGAGCTCTCATATTCTGATGGTGCATTGTCTTTGAGTTATGCGCCTTTTGGTGTCATCTGGTCCAACCCATGTGAGACTAGGCTCTAAGGAAAGCTGTCTCGGGTGTGGACCAATCAACTTCAAGGACAGTGCATACATTATCAGAGTTATGTTTTTTGTTTGCATTATGACTGCAGGTATTGTGGTCTATGCAAACATGACTCCTTGTAAAAAAGGTGTCAGTTTTGTTGCCAGATAGAAGGGTAAAAAAACAATTATCATATTTTTTACTGGCAAATGAGGTTCCTATGGTGTAAATGCTTACCCCGAGCTCTCATATTCTGATGGTGCATTGTCTTTGAGTTGTGCGCCTTTTGGTGTCATCTGGTCCAACCCATGTGAGACTAGGCTCTAAGGAAAGCTGTATTGGGTGTGGACCAATCAACTTCAAGGACAGTGCATACATTATCACAGTTTTGTTTTTGTTTGCATTATGACTGCAGATATTGTGGTCTATGCAAACATGACTCCTAGTAAAAAAGGTGTCAGTTTTGTTGCCAGATAGAAGGGTAAAAAACAAATTATCAATTTTTTTACTGGCAAATGAGATTCCAATGGTGTAAATGCTTACCCCGAGCTCTCATACTCTGATGGTGCATTGTCTTTGAGTTGTGCGCCTTTTGGTGTCATCTGGTCCAACCCATGTGAGACTAGGCTCTAAGGAAAGCTGTCTCGGGTGTGGACCAATCAACTTCAAGGACAGTGCATACATTATCAGAGTTATGTTTTTTGTTTGCATTATGACTGCAGGTATTGTGGTCTATGCAAACATGACTCCTTGTAAAAAGGTGTCAGTTTTGTTGCCAGATAGAAGGGTAAAAAAACAATTATCATATTTTTTACTGGCAAATGAGGTTCCAATGGTGTAAATGCTTACCCCGAGCTCTCATACTCTGATGGTGCATTGTCTTTGAGTTGTGCGCCTTTTGGTATCATCTGGTCCAACCCATGTGAGACTAGGCTCTAAGGAAAGCTGTCTCGGGTGTGGACCAATCAACTTCAAGGACAGTGCATACATTATACTGGTAGGAACGAAGTGGACCAGCCTACAATAGATTATATCGTCCGTCCGTCCGTCCGTCCGACCGTGTAGCAACATCGCCCCCTACTGCAAACACTTGTCGCCCCTACTGCAAACACTTGGCATTACCCTACAAAAACCTTTAGACTCAGTGAAGCTTTCCTGGCTAAACAAGTGTAACATTCCCTTATAATTCCCTCAGATAGTTTTTAATTAAAACATTTAAATTAATGAAGCTTTCCTGGCTAAACAAGTGTAACATTCCCTTATAATTCCCTGAGATAGCTTTTAAATAAAACTTTTAAATTCAAATTTTACTCACAGCGCCTTAAAGCCTACAGCTAGGCCTAAAGCCTCGAACTACGCCTATCACTCTCCCTTCGTATCGTACCCCCGCGTGTGTGCAAGGGAGTTAATGTTTAACAATGTTACATTCCCTGATGCTTTTAAATAGAAACATTTAAATTTAAAGCTTTTACATAAATAATAAAAACATTTAATTTTAACATTAACTCACGGCGGCCTAAAGCCTACAGCTAGGCCTAAAGCCTAGAACTAGGCCTCAACCTCTCCCTTCGTATCATACCCCCACGTGTGTGAAAGGGAGTTAATGTTTTACAATGTTACATTCCCTGATTTTTTTAAATAGAAACATTTACATTTTAAGCTTTTACATAAATAATTAAAACATATAAATTACAAATTAACTCACAGCGGCCTAACGCCTACAGCTAGGCCTAAAGCCTAGAATTAGGCCTCACACTCTCCCTTCGTATCGTCCGATTCGGTGTAGCAACATCGCCCCCTACTGCAAACACTTGGCAGTACCCTACAAAAACCTTTAGACTCAGTGGGGCTTTCCTGGCTAAACAAGTGTAATAATACATTATGTTTATATTCTTTGGTTATTCGTTCCTACCAGCCCACCCCGCAGGATCCTGTTCAGAGTTATGTTTTTTGTTTGCATTATGACTGCAGGTATTGTGGTCTATGCAAACATGACTCCTTGTAAAAAAGGTGTCAGTTTTGTTGCCAGATAGAAGGGTAAAAAACAAATGATCATATTTTTTACTGGCAAATGAGGTCCCAATGGTGTAAATGCTTACCCCGAGCTCTCATACTCTGATGGTGCATTGTCTTTGAGTTGTGCGCCTTTTGGTGTCATCTGGTCCAACCCATGTGAGACTAGGCTCTAAGGAAAGCTGTCTCGAGTGTGGACCAATCAACTTCAAGGACTGTGCATACATTATCGGAGTTATGTTTTTTGTTTGCATTATGACTGCAGGTATTGTGGTCTATGCAAACATGACTCCTTGTAAAAAAAGGTGTCAGTTTTGTTGCCAGATAGAAGGGTAAAAAAACAATTATCATATTTTTTACTGGCAAATGAGGTTCCAATGGTGTAAATGCTTACCCCGAGCTCTCATATTCTGATGGTGCATTGTCTTTGAGTTGTGCGCCTTTTGGTGTCATCTGGTCCAACCCATGTGAGACTAGGCTCTAAGGAAATCTGTCTTGGGTGTGGACCAATCAACTTCAAGGACAGTGCATACATTATCAGAGTTATGTTTTTTGTTTGCATTATGACTGCATGTATTGTGGTCTATGCAAACATGACTCCTCGTAAAAAAGGTGTCAGTTTTGTTGCCAGATAGAAGGGTAAAAAAAAATTATCATATTTTTTACTGGCAAATGAGGTTCCAATGGTGTAGTTGTATACGTTTTCTATGATAGGTTACTGCATGCCGTTTGATTGTACAATATCTTTAATTCACCAATAAAGTATATATGTATTTCGATTTAAAGCTTTCGTGACTGCAGGGATTCATCTTCTTGGTTCTTTCGGTATAGTCACGTAGAATGGAAATAATAAAATAATAAAAATAAACCATAGTAAAATAATTCTCACGACGTTTCGGCCACAACGCAAGCAGCCGTCCTCAGGTGAAGAACAGGTCTGTCGATAAGACAGAGTCTGAATGACACGTCCTGGGCTTGGAGCGTCTATTTAAGCTGGGAGGGAGGTGGAAGAGCGCCTTGACAAAATAATTTGCATATCAAGAGGAATTTTAGCATATTTATGTAATATTAGTAGGGTGGGTAGAATAATACATAGTGTAATATTACATAAATATGCTAAAACATACCAAAGGTAGAGAGTCCCTGAAAGAGAGAACTACACAACTGCTAAAATAAGCAGATGTAAGCACACCAAGCCTGACTGGGCTAGAAGTAATGGTCATGGAAAAAGTTATCAAATGGAGTTACAAGATAACTGCTATGACCGGCAGGATATTGTTCACCTTGGAGTTAGATATTAGGCTTAGAGGATTAGGGTTAGAGTTAAGATGAAGGTTAAGGTCAAGGTTAGCACAATGGCTCAGTTGCCAAAAGAAATCGATTTACAGACAGGCAATGATTTCTCCATGTCCATTACTCAGTTTTTAACAGTGGTCATACAAGTGTTTTGCAATAAGCCTCAGCACATTTTTGGGAGGGTAATTTCATAACTGTGACAAATGGCCAAAGCCACAAGGGTGTAGTAGTAGTGCTAAATGCACAAAAGAAAAATAAACTGTCCTGTCCTGTCCTATGAATCCACTGCGCTGGCGGGGGTGGGGGGGAGAGAGTGGTTTTGCGGTGCGTACCATCACGGTGGTTCAGCTTTGCAAAGATCGGGCTGTGGCTCGCCGACAGCACGGAGGAGGCGCGGAACGAGTCGGGGGCGAGCCTTTCCACAAGCGGCCAGTTGCACAACTCTGCAATGACGTACGGCAAAACAACAGCACGTCAGGGAAGTGGCCGTCTCGTCCAGCATCGCGTGACGTCGTAGGGAGAGTTGCATCGCCAGGTGAAGAGGGCTGATGAAGAGAAAGTGCTCGCGTGTGGTAAATATAGTTATAATGGGCCGTCCCTTGTGCACGGGGCTGATTTGCCAATGAGGTGATTATTGTCACCACATATCAACCACACTGACCATGACCGCGTTACTCCAGTAGACATCCCTTCTTCACGCCGCTAATCCTGCACCAATTCTGTTAATAAGGCCAAGTCCCTCCCCCATTGTATACTGTGTAACAAATGTCCAGTGTGCACACCTCTAATCAGCAGCATTTTTCTGCCAATGTGTGAATCAGATACAAAGACTGACATTGTAATAGTTTGATGCAATTGTTAAGAAAAAAAGAGCAGGTATGAAACAAACGTCTAGTTTATGAATAATTTTTTGTTCAAAATTAAAATCATCAGCTCCATAACATGCTCCGGCAAGATCAGATTTAAGTCCCTTAAAACTATTTGAATGTGAGGAAAATAAATCACAAAGGGTTTAGCAAATTCCCCGAGTCAGGTGGGGAATACGGAGTTACTGTGAATTCCGCTTGTGTAGCCCCAATCCGTCAATTAAATGTTTTATTCGCACCTGGTGTAGGGACTTTACAAAACCCCACGATAACAAAATGGATCCCCCCCCCACGTGCACCCCAACCACCTACCTCTTGTGAAGGAGGATATGTGTTTAGGAAAATTAAAAGCAAATATTTGTAACATGGTTCATATGTAGTGAGTCCAACTGAGTCGCAGACGTTAACTCGAGACAACACTATTTATTCAACACAACAGCACCAACATAATATAACCTACGCTCGGGTTTTGATTACAGGGGCGGTTTCTTCATTCGGGCGATTGGGCGACGCACCACCAAAGTGTGAAAGGAATTTTTTCAATCACATTCACAATCTCATTCAACCACAGAGTTACGCTAGCCGTCACTGTGCCTCTAAATATAGTCCAATCAGCGTCATGTCACGTTCTGTGGAGTACCGCCTCTTTTTGGGCGATTTCACTCTGGCTGAGAATCGCCCAGAGTGTTCCCATAGACTTACATTCAAATGTTTTTTTTCGAACTGCAGGCACTGCAATGCATTCTCTATGGGTTCCGGGAGGGCTCGCACTAACGTGCTTACGTCATCATACGTATCCTTAACTTGTGCAGCGATTGGTGGGAACAAACATCGCTGTCGGACGGAAGCCTTGTATGTCCAAAACTGTTACTTTTCAGGAAACGAAAGAAAACCTGTTTTTTCCCCAAAATAATTTCCAAGCTCTTTTAATGCTTTTCATTGGCTAAATATTTGTAAAACACATTGACAGATGTAAAGGGTGACCAATAGCATTAATTTTAGAAAAAATATGGAGATATAAAATATGGATTCTGCCTGATACATTGTTGCTGTCGGGATGGAAAAATTGTATCTCCATATTTATATTATAATAAATAATTTATTTTATAACTAAAATAAATGTATTTATTTTGTCAGGTCTGCGACACAATCTTGGTCCACACCAAAGAAAGGTTCTCCTTTACCGACTACCTTGTAAGTGCCACGCTGCTACAAGGAGAGATGTTTCAACAGCATGGCCATACATTCCCTGTTGAGGCTCTGAACATCACTGTCAGGGCATACCCTATGTTAAATAAGGCGAAGCTGAAGACTGAACTGTCTCTCATTTATGAGAGTCCAGAATTCAAGGGCTGCTGTGGTGCACGGGCGCTGTACCAGGTTTTGCTGAAGTACAACCTCCAGGATACTGAAGAGATGCCGCGACTCTAAGACCTGTTCTCCACCTGAAGACGGCTGCTTGCGTTGTGGACGAAACGTCGTGAGAATTATTTTATTATGTTTATTTTTATTATTTTATTACTTCCCTTCTACGTGACTTTACCGAAAGAACCAAGAAGATGAATCCCTGCAGTCACGAAAGCTTTAAATCGAAAATGAATTACCTAAGTTATCAACAGAAGGTGTGTATCGGATACATTTATTATGCAGTAAATGCTATATTGGACAGACATTAGCGTAAGACTAAAATAACACCAATGAAATATTAAATACTCTCAAACACAACTATCGGTAGTTGCAGAACATGTTTGCCAACAAGGACACTCAATTGATTTTGATAACGTTGAAGTGTTATGTAAAACGAATTATTACTGGCCAAGACGAATTACAGAATCCATTGAAATTGAGAGAAATACAAATAATTGTAACCTCTCTGACAGCGACAGGCTTAGTGCGGTCTGGAAGTGTGTTATTAAGTAATATACATTACAATTACAATTCCTCATAGGGGAAACCTACTAATTAACTGATTACTAATCTTGTATATAATTATAATACCTCACTCCACATCTCCTCTGCCTCTGATATATGCACCTGATTGGGTTCAGTGATGATGTCGTCCTGCTCTATTTAAGACCGGAAGCAGGTGGATGGCTTCACTATTCTGGCAAATCGCCCGATGATGCTGGATGTAACTACCAGCGAAACATCTTACTCAGATTGTAAATGGTGTGGATTCACTCTTCAACACACCGGTGGGCTGAAGTAGTAACTATTTGGTGTTTGTTTACGTGACAAATCCCTTACTGATTGGCCATGTCGGGTGGTGAGGGTTTCAACGCATTTATACTTACGCAATCTAATCCAAAAACCTTTATTATGAATAATATTGGTCGCGAAAGCCTACGTGTTATACTGATTAGTTGATTCTTGCACTCGTGATGCATGAAATACTTCATGTAGGCGAAAATATACAGCTTTCATCTTCTTCATGGTTCTTTCGGTAAAGTCACGTAGAAGGGAAGTAATAAAATAATAAAAATAAAACATAATAAAATAAAATAATTCTCACGACGTTTCGGCTACAGCCGTCTTCAGGTGAAGAATGAGACACTGCCAAGCTAGGAGCTTATATATAAGCTGGGTTGGAGGTGGAAGAAGAGCGCCTTAACAAAAATAATGTGCATATCAAGAGGAATTTAGCATATTCATGGGAAATGCGTAGGAGGTGGGCGGGGGGGGTTTCAAAGTCATATTATGCCCATGCATTATGCAGGATTAGCAGCATCAACGGGAGGGTGCAGGGGGTAGCATTAACAAAGGGAGGGAATGTTAATAGTATGTAGAAGCAGGAGACCCGCAGCGGAGCAAATAATGCATTCCCTGTGGAGAACACAAGATACACAGTCAATGCCAGTGAGTGGACTGCGGTCTGAAAGTCACCGTAAACGTGAACAACACTCAGTTAAGATCCGAAATGGTTTATTACGTCCTTCCAATGATTGCTGAGCCAGAATCCATCTTCTCGGTTGAAATTGTCTCCGTGTTTGTATATGTGGATCGCCTCATGAACGAATCTCTCATGGTAGCCAGATGGCTTGCAGAGAACCTCCGTCTTGGAGAAGTCAATGTCATGTGAGCCCACTGAATTGTAACAGTAATCTGCCACGGCTGAGGTGTTTGTCCTACCGTGTTTCAGGTCTGCTTTATGTTCACGGATGTGGGCTAGTGAGTCGAGACGGGGATGAGTGTGGCCAATGACGACGCGTGCTAGGTTGTTTTGTAGTCTTTGATGTGTTTTTAGGTTGCCAGTGGAGGTCTGGACTAGGGCGGAGTTGCAATAGTCACGGCGAAACTCAACTATGCAACATGCCAATGTGTTGGCAATTTCAGTGGAAATGAGAGGACGTAGGTGTCTGAGAGCCTTTAGGTGAAAGATACATGAACTGATTATATGGTTGGTTTGACGGTCGAAGGATAAAGTTGAATCTAGGATGACACCGAGGTAGCTGAAGTGATCGGTGAACCTGATGCCGTGACCGAAGATGTGTACGTGTTGGGAGTGCTGATGAGTTGAGACGTTGCTTGGTACCTAACATGATGGCCACTGACTTTTTTGGATTAAGGGCTTTACTATCCGGCTTCACCTGGGACTTGGATTTACCACACACGGCCGCCTTTGTCCTCCCAGTGGCGATGTTCACGCACCACACGAGTTACTCGTTTGAGGTTGAGTCGACCTAGGAGAGGCCCAGGACCGGTTCAATTAATCGTCACCGGTGGTGGCCGTGAGCGGGAATTGAACTCGTAGCGCAGCGCGCTAACCACTACACTATTGCTCCCCCCACACACACACGTGCGCGCGTCCATAGGTACACATACACGCGCTTGCAGCACACACACACAACTTTCAGGGTGCATACGGCAGTAAACGACTGAAATAATAAACTAAAGCTGCGCGAAGAACGCCTTAGACCTGCAACACATTTGTATGGCACTTTACTCACGGAGGGTTGGGGGGGGATGCGTGACATCAGCAGGCACACTGCGTTACGCTTACGCATGCGGGTGACATGACAAAGCTGTGACGTCACAGCTCACTTGCCATGCAAAAATACTGTATATGCATTATTGCGCCCCCCCCCCCCCAAATACAAAAGTCTATTTTTCTAATTTTTGCATGGTGTACAGTCAAGAAAATACCCACATGGCAAATTTCAAGTTTGTTGCATGTCGGGAAGTACGCTAAACATTTTGAACAGACACATTCACAAATTTCCCTTTTATATACAGTAAAAAGATACAGCATTTGTGCATTCAATTTCGCCGTAAATGCCCCCTCCACTCTACGGCACCGCGGTTTCAATTCGAGACTAATCGAGACATAGTCCTTACTGCGGCACTAACGATAGTGGCGTAGGACCAAACTCATTAGAGAGCCTCGCACCATAAAATTAACAAGTTCTGAGAAAAAAGACACAGTCACATAGACAGGAATACAACGGTCACACCAGGACGTATATCCGCTGCATTATAAATAACTATCTTAAAGTTTGTAAATACAAAAAAAGCGTAAAAAATGTGTCACATGATTGGCTACGTACAGTGTGAAAGAAGTCCAACATACATACATACCAACGTGTGTCAAGCCACACTCTTATCAGTGTTCTTTTGGCCCTTAATAGGTGCTCGAAGACAACATTTGCCCAAACAAGTGTGTATACGAAGGGCGAGGGATATTTGTTATTGAATCTACGTGCGTGTAATATCTGCCAGCTGACAATACGGATTGCCCTCAACAACAACAAAAATAAACACTACGTGTGTCATTATACATATCTACTTCAGAGCAGAGTTATGGGAGGGTAGGAACATTGTCTTGGAGTTTAAGACAGTTCATACATTTTAGGGGCGTCGTCGTGTACGTACCAGTGTGTGTGTACTAGTGTGCGTGTGTTGGTCGGTATGCGGGTCGTTGTCTGTGTTTCTACCCCTGGGTGTGCATGTATGTGCGTGCGGTACCGGTGTTTGTGTGTACTGGTGTGAGTTTATATTCCGGCGGTCGTACCTGTCTATATGTGTGTAACGTTGTGAGTGTATGTACCAGTTTGTGTACCGGTGTGAATGCCAGTTTGTGCGTGCGTGTACCGTGTGTGCCCTACCGGCCTTTATAGGTGTTCGCTAACAGTAGTTACCCCCAACAGTCTGTTATACAGTAATCCATACGGGGGATCTTTGTCTTTGTGTGTAGCTTCTGTATGTGCGCGTGTGTACATACAGCGAGCGTGTATGTGCCTATAATAAAAATTGTGCGTACCAATGTTGAGTGAGTATACCAGTGCCGTGTTATAATACCAGTGTGCGTGTTGTCCATTCCAATCCCGACGTGAGCATCCCCGTGCATGAAGAGAGCAGCGAGGCAGAGCGCGACGTGAGCGCGCATGGCGAGGAGGAGGTGGAGAAAGTGGCTGCGCCGGTGCCGATGTCCCGAGTGCCCGGGACCGGCCGCTCTTTGCTCCGCACACTATGATGACCCGTGATGCTGCCGCGCCGCGTCTGGCACTTTACCCGCCCTCTGAAGGCTGCGCTCCGGACCTGCCCCTCTCCCCGTTCTCTGTTTCGTCTGTATGCGTCCCCCCCCTCGCTCTCTGTGCGTGTTTCGGAGAACGCATAAAAGTTGCCCCCCCCCGTCGCCTGCCTTCAAAGTGCTGGGTGGTATGCGCAGAGGTAGTGATGGGGAGGTGTGCTGCCGTGCACTGCTCATGAAACGCGTAGGCTGCGTGGAAATGTGGATTATTCCCGTTGAAAATACGAATAAACGACTCACAATGGTATGCGTGGATATGCTTGTGGAGAAATCGGTCACATTGTTCACAGATTTAGATCGCTACTTTTATTGCTTTCCACTGCCGCATACACCTTAGCCGAATTGCTCTTACGGTCAGATAGTAAATAGTCTGAATAGAAATGTCACCTGAATTATATCTTCTTATCCACTTTTGCAAATACTGTACCGCACGTATTTTGCATGTGCTCTTTTTAATTCTAATGCAAAGAAAAAACGTGTTATACTTTACCACAGTGTTTACAATACAATTTTACGACGTAGCATTAGTGACTATAAAACAACCGAATGTACAAATCTTGACTTAAAGTTTTCGTGACTGCAGGATTGCAGGAATTCATATTCTTTGTGTCTTTCGGTAAAGCCACGTAGATAGAAATAAATTATGAAAATAATAACAATTTCACGACGTTTCGATCGCAACACAAGCAATCGTCATCAGGTGAAAAAAAAATTATCGGAAGAGCTGCTGAGGCAGGCAAAATATATATATTTGTTTTGTTATATATTTGTTATTATTATTTTTTTATTTCTATCTACGTGGCTTTACCGAAAGACCCAAAGAATATGAACCGAATGTACGTTTTGTTAAACCAATGAAGTTATTTGCGCCGGGGAAATTGCTTACACACGACAAATGAAATTGTTGGAACGAGTGTGTGCGCTATTGTGTCACTATTTCGCATAAGCAGTTGTCATTTCTGAGAAAGGCGTGGTTGAAGTATACTCGTGTCACGTTTTATAATACAGCACCCTAACTGTAAGAGTTATAGGTCTGCTCCGGGGTGGGGAAGAAGGCGCGCAACACACACACCTGCACCCCCGCTAGTGCGTTATGCAGTCATACATTACTTGTTCGCGTGTTATTGCAGACACTCTTGTTTTCCATTATACAAGCAGCTGAGATACAAGCGAGAGGCAACCCCCGACGTGTGCCTCGGGCAAAGGCGTGATGAAGCAGGCGAACATAGATTGACGAGCCGTGCTCGCCAGCAGGCGGCACAGGCAAACACACGGCCCCACTCGTCAGTAGCGTGGACAGCGCTCGTGTCATTAACGCGAAGGAATGGGCGCGCATTGGCAGTCAGGCTCATGCACGCACTCATCCATAGCTCTAATCCCATAATTATCCGTCTACTGAGTGCTATGCGCACACACAGCAACACACAGCAAGACAAACACAAATATCCCCCATATAAACTTGATTTGAAGCTTTCGTGGCTGCAGGAATAACTCTTTGGTTCTTTCGGTAAAGTAACATAGAAAGAAAATAAATTAAATAATAGAATACGACGTTTCGATTGCAACACAAGCAATCGTCATCAGGTAGAAAGCAAACCTAGTGAACTTAGAAATACAATGCAATCCAACACAAATAGTCGGCTAACACAACAGTCAACACCCTACCTGGTTGATTACGTTCTTCCAAAGATTGCTAAATTTGAGAAAGAGACAAAACACAGACACGGGGACACACAGACAGACACACAAGCAGAGAGAGACAACACAGAGACACAATTAGTAGTAACTAATTTGAACCCATAACGTTCCAATTAGTTACTACCTTAGCAAACCGGTCGGTTGGAAAGTAAACCCAAACCTTACTAATCAACTGTGTCGGGTGGTGATGGCTTAACCATGCATTTATATTTACGCGATCTAACCCCAAAAAAACCTTTATTATGAATAATATTGGTCGCGAAAGTCAACGTGTTAAATTAACATTGCCGGTGACCACACATTAGCCTGGCCAACTACACAAGCAGAGAGAGTAAAAGACATATTGTAATCAATGCACATTCTAAATAAGTGTTATTTCTTGAAAACATTAAACCAGAAGATGTGAAGTTTGTTTTACTCTTTCCTCTGTGTTTTCTGTGGTGATTCCCTGCGATTTTCAGACACTGATGCTTCAAAGTGAGCAGCAGCAATTGTTGTATACAAGAACACAGTATATGGATACATCATTGAAAACGTGAGCTGCAAAGCCCGCACACTTTCTGAAAATGTGAGCCTCATAATTGACTTGTACACGTCACCTTTGCTGTTCGGACCTTGATTTGATTTTTGTTTTACTTGTGCATATACCAATTTGGTTCCCAAGGTCGTTGGCATTTCTACGAAATCTTAAACTTATTTGCAGCATATTAGCCACTAGCGGTAAGTACCCGGCGTTGCCCGGGCGAAAAAGACAGACACACACATCGACGTACACACACTTTCTATGTTCATGAGTTTAGTGGAAGAAGCAAGGAACAGAAATATTATTTGTCCGCACACAAACATTATGATTGTGATATTTGCAAGGTCATTATTTAAAAGATAGGTTTCTATCAACGTGATTTGACACCAAAAAAATGAATGCAGAGCAAGTTATTGATAAATTATTAGTTGTGAGCACACAAACAAATATATGTTAATATTTTGAAGGTGATTTTGAAAATAGCACGTTTCTGTGTACAAGAGTTGAGCGAAAGAAGCAAGGAATAGAAAAATGTGTTGTCTGCACGCAGACATTATTAATGTACATTCATTGTGTCTTTTGGTAAAGTCACGTAGATAGAAAAATAATGAAAAGTGTAAAAAGTATCACACAATACCATACAACAACAACAACGCCATTCGGAACTAAGTGGCGGTGACGTCATCACGACGCTTGTGACAGGCGATGTGCACCTTGAGGCCATGTGAAGTGTCGAACGCCCGCTGGCAGGAGGTGACGGGGCAGACCCAGATGCCAGAGGTCAACTGACTGAGACGACTGGCTGATGCACCACCTGTGCCCCCTACTGTGCCAACTTGCTGTGCTTTAGCCACCCGGCGCTCGGCTCGTTGTTGTGAGCGTCGCTCCTCCGCCCCCCGTTGTTGTTGGAGGACAACTGCCTCCAACTGGCCAGTAGCGTCCTTCACGAGCCTCCTCCACAGAGGCCGATCTTGAGACCACTGGTACCAGTCATTAGCAAATGCACTCAGCTCCACATCCTCCTATAGCACATCACGCCATCTCTTCTGTAGCCCGTGCTGCGCCCGTTTTGCCCCCACAATCCAGCCGAGCAAAAGCTGTTTAGGCATGCGGTGGCTGGGCATGTGGGCTACATGGGCCAGCCAACGCAGCCTTGCCTGCCGGAGGAGCTCACCGATGGGACTTTGTGCACATCTTTAAATGATTTGTGACTTCCTCACACAACCCAGCCTGGTTAGACCCAGGATTGATCGTAGGCAGGCCAGTTTGTAACCGGTGAAGATGTTCCATTAGGGGGGGTCCACGTTTCGCATGCGTAGAGAATGGAGGGAATGACTGTGGCCGAGAAAACCTGAAGCTTCGTGCGGAGCGACAGACCAGGTAGCTTCCACACAGTGTTACGCAACCGATGAAAAGACAATGCCGCTGGACTGATTCGGAGTGAGATCTCTGCTGTTAAACCGGAGCCGGTCATGAGCACACTGCCCAGGTATGGCAAACTCTCCACGCTCTCCACAACCACCCTATCACCAATTGGGAGTTGTGAGGGTGGAGTGGCGAATGGTACAAAATACCCAGGCAGGTGCTTAGTTTTGGTGGGGATGATGTCAAGGCCCCATCTCTTAGTGGCAAGCTCCAGGTTCAGCAGCAGCGCCTCCAACTCGTCCTCTGAGTGAGCAGCAAGTAGCAGATTATCGGCATACATAACATGGTTGAGCAATAGGGAGCCATCCCTTGACCACACCCAGACATCGACCAGCCTCCCATTGTATCTGTACCAGATGGAAATTCCTGCAGTACAGCTATTGATGGCTTCACGAACTACGTGGTAAAATAGATGTAAAATAATGTGGGAGCCAGAGGACATCCCTGTCGCACCCGAAGGTGTACAGGGAATGGCTCCGACTCTCGGCCATGTAGTTTTACTCGGGCGGCAAAGAATATTAAATCCTGCAGTCACGAAAGCTGTAAATGAAGATAAGTAATGTAATAATAGGAAGGTGATATTTGCCAAAATAGGTGTATTTGAATGTGATTTGACACAATTGTAGTGTAGTAGAACGACACTACTGTATTGGCTCGGTATGAAGGCTGTAGGCAGGTGTCACGGGGGTCGTGTTGGGCCGTGACACTGTGTGAACCCAACAGGACACGTGACCGGATAAAGGGGGGCCAGGGGCCCCAAAGAGTCACGTGGTTGGGGTTCGGGCCTTCCCGAAGCATTGGGAAGGGGGGCGTGGCCTGCGGCGGAGCTGGCCACGCCGGAGTGGTTATAAGCAGGGTGTGGACGGAGAGCTGGGCTGTTCTGTGCTATGCTGCTGTGTTATCTCTGGGATGAAGCTCTCCGGTCTCCGCTAGTGGACCAGGCAGCGTGTTGGGCTGTCCTGTTCCAGTAATGTAGTATCCCCATGTGTTAGTTAAGTAAGGAAAGGTGGCTACCACCTTAAGTCGTTATGTTAAGCGTTAATTGTTATCTTCTTGGTTCTTTCAGTAAAGTCTCGTAGAATGGAAATAATAAAATAATACAAGTAAAACATAATAAAACAATTCTCATGACGTTTCAGCCACAACGCAAGCAGCCGTCCTCAGGTGGAGAACAGGTCTGTCGAGAAGACAGAGTCTGAATGACACACCCCAGGCTTGGAGCGTCTATTTTAGCTGGGATGGAGGGGGGAAGAGCGCCTTGACAAAATAATTTGCATATCAAGAATAATTTAGCATTTTAACACGTAGGCTTTCGCGACCAATATTCTTCATAATCAACGATTTTTGGGTTTAGATCGCGTTATTTATAAATGTGTCGTAACCCTCCACCACCCGACACGGCCAATCAGTAAAAAAGTGTCACGTTGACATAAGACAAAGAGTTCACTGCTTTAGCCCACCGGTGTGTTGAAGCGTGAAACCACAACATTTACAAATTGTAAACAACATTTACAAATTGTAAACAACATTTACAAATTGTAAATGTTGTGGTTTCACGCTTCAACACACCGGTGGGCTAAAGCAGTGAACTATTTGTCTTTTGTCAACGTGACACTTTTTTACTGATTGGCCGTGTCGGGTGGTGGAGGGTTACGACACATTTATAAATAACGCGATCTAAACCCAAAAATCGTTCATTATGAATAATTTAGCATATTTATGACGCCATCCAGACTGCCACTCTAAGCCCGACCTTATGGAAGAGGTACGTAGATGACACTTTTGTCATCTGGCCACATGGCCAGCCTTCTCTAGACCAATTCCTCGACCACATCAATTCCAAACACCCAGCCATCAGATTCACCATGTAAGTCGAAAAAGATGGCAAGCTACCCTTTTTGGATGTCCTAATTAAAAGGAGACCTGATGGTTCAATGAGCCAATCTGTCTACAGGAAAGCCACCCATACGGATGCTTACCTAAAACCGGATTCACACCACCATCCATCCCAGAATTCCCTCATCAAGACTCTATACCATAGAGCCCAATGCATCTCCGACCAGGAACACATTGCCAGTGAACTCAAACACGTACACCAAGCTCTTAAAGCTAATGGTTACTCCGACTACACAATCCGCAAAGCCATCACTCCAACCATCAAGAAGGATCCTGTTGAGGAGCCTTTCAAAACCATCACCTTACCCTACATTGCTGGGGTCACAAAAAATATCTCCAAAATCCTGATAAAAAACAAGATCCAGGTCCGATTCAACACAGTACATAAAATCCGTGATCTGGTCCCGTCTGTAAAAGATGTGGTTCCAGACATACAGTACCCTGGCGTCTACAAACTAAGTTGCCTCTGTGGTAGCAGTTACATTGGAGAAACCAAACGACATGTCTCGGACCGCATCCGTGAACATAAAGCAGACTTGAAAGACGGTAGGACAAACACCTCAACCGTGGCAGATCACTGTTACAATTCAGTGGGCTCACATGATATTGACTTCTCCAAGACAGAGGTTCTCTGCAAGCCATCTGGCTACCATGAAAGATTCGTTCATGAGGCGATCCACATATACAAACACGGAGACAATTTCAACCGAGAAGATGGATTCTGGCTCAGCAATCATTGGAAGGACGTAATAAACCATTTCGGATATTAACTGATTGTGTTCACGTTTACGGTGACTTTCAGACCGCAGTCCACTCACTGGCATTGACTATATATATTGTGTATTCTCCGCAGGGAATGGATTCTTTGCTCCGCTGCAAGTCTCCTATCACCACTCTTCCATTGACATATTTCGTTGCTTCCTCTTAGTATCTTTCACGCGACGGTCAATGGTATAGTGTATAGCGGATTGTATAATAATAAATAGTATAAAATTGTAATGTTTAATACAATGTACAAAGTAATATATAGTATCGTAATTGTATAGTGAATATACAGCAGTGTGATATACAGTAGGGTGGGTAGAATAATACATAGTGTAATATTACAATTTATAAGGTATAGGGTGGTGTATAGTAATAGAGTATGTAATTTAATGTTGGGTTTGTCTATGGCAGTGTAATAAAGGACTCCTTCACACGATGTCGCTCTCCGTTGGTCCTTTATTTATATTCTTCTCCTCCGCACCCCGCTGGCTTCCTCCTCGGACCAGCGTCGTCTCTCACTCGCCCCGCGCTCTCTGCAGCCACCCTGCTGCTCTGTGTGCCCCCGCACACTCTGCAGCCACTCTGCTGCCCGTGCACTCCGCACGCTCCACTAGCCACTCTGCTGGCCCCGTGCACCCCGCACGGCTCCGCCAGCCACTCTGCTAGCCCCGTGCACCCCGCACGGCTCCGCTAGCCACTCTGCTAGCCCCGTGCACCCCGCACGGCTCCGCTAGCTACTCTGCTAGCCCCGTGCACCCCGAACGGCTCCGCTAGCCACTCTGCAAGCCCTGTGTGCCCCGCACACACCGCTCTCACTCCGCACACCGCTAGCTGGTGGTGTGCCAAGCCCTATCAGCCGCGTGGCTGATGGCATGGCGGCCACCCAACGTGGTCTCGCCTCTTCACTCCATCGACTCCCCTGATCTCTTCCGGGCTCCCTCCTATAACCTCTCTCCCACGTGACCCTGACTCCTCCCTCTCGGATCATCACATCCGGCCTTCCCATTTACGCTCGCATTACATGATCCCCCCTAAAGAAAAATCCAGCCGTCCTCGGCTGAAACAGGACAAAATAATGCGAGCAAAGGCATCACAATCAGGAATCACCCCAGACACAACGGAGATTATAACAACAACACAAGTAACGAAAGGGAAGAGGATCCGGTACAGAACACCGGCCCGTCCTCCGCGCAACAAGAATTAAGAATGGAACAATGCACAACAATGGCAACCGACACGCAAAAACGGCCGACGCGCATAAACCAGGAATGCGGTGTCTTAGAGCGTGTCCGTGTTGCTGGTCCATCCGCCTGGCTCAAGTCCAACTTCAGAGAGCAACTGGTAGAGCAGGAGTGACGAACAGACGCTCCACTCCCCCTTCAAGTCCACATCCGGTTAACAGAACCGGTAACACCCAGTGTGGCAGGCGCCGAAGATCTGTGACGAGAAGGAGAAGCGAACCCCCTGAGGCACAACACAACAAAACGCACATCTGCATGTCGTACACGACAGCCACCCGGCCCCAGGGTAGTGGAGATGATCGAAATCCGGCCCGCGTAAAGAAAACCGCAATAAATACCCAAAATAGACGCGATAAATGCCCCAGTATTTACATTTTAAGAAAAATATTATTTACACGTGACAACAAAAATTTTCCTGCTCTTGCCCACCAGCAGTCCTCCCTTGAGGACCAGCACAGACATCTCATGTACACAGCATGTACCCACTGTCACTCTCAACAAAGTCCCCAGCCACACACCCTCACGTGGAGAGAGCCACGCTCCCCAGCGGTAACATTTAACTCGCCCTCACCCTCACCGTGGTCGTCCAACCACAGCAACGTCCACTGGCCATACACTCGGCCAGTACAATTTCGGGGACGAGACAATGGCACATCGCAACAACTCAGCCACGCTCCATCCCGTACTATCCCAACACCAATGGACACACCCCAGCATCTTATAGTCTGACGCTTTACAGACAAGGGAAGGTTCATCCCTTGGCAAGGCCAGACCCCATCGACCCCCCCCCCCCCCCCCCCACGGGGCAATGTTCCCTTATACAATCAATAACGTCCTAACCCAGAGCGGAACAAGTCCGCGGCCCTTTCCGCTGGAGGACCCGCAAGGAGAATCCCCGCCCCATGCTAGCCAGGTCACCCCGTTTGCTGCCACGTAACGAAACCTCTACTCCTGAATCCCGTGAGCCTCTGGCACACCAGGTTCAGTCTGCCACCGCACAACTGAACCACGACTCCCCGAGCCATATGAGCACACGGCCCATTAGTTTGAGACAAACCACGGAGTGTCTCGCCTCCGGGCTGTCAGGTCAGCCATCGGACATAGGCCGGTGTGATCACAACTCGAGCATCACCCACCCAACAATGGCAGGCATATACTGATGAATTATTTGCCCCAGAATAGAACCCAGCCAGCATCTCTGTCCCAAAATGCTGGTGCAATGACACGCCCCTCTTTAGTCAGCCACGTGCCACTACGCTCCTGTTACCCCGATGGGCGCCAACACGCCAGCATTGTGCATAACACGCAATGCGCGCACACAAGTTAGAGCGCAACACGAGAGTCAAGGGATAATATCCATAACCACAACCCCGCTGCTCGACGTGTATACCCAAAATGGTGGCAGCCCGCGCGAAGCGCCCCACCGAGGTTTTTCCTGCGCGCTCAAAATGGCGGCCCCCTGCGCCACGCGCATCCCCGCGATTTCCCGCGCGCGCTCAAAATGGCGGCCCCCTGCGCCACGCGCATCCCCGCGATTTCCCGCGCGCGCACAAAATGGTGGCCCCATGCGCCGAGCGCATCCCGCGATTTCCCGCGCACGCTCAAAATGGCGGCCCCATCTTTTAACACTCGCAATTTGCTTTGAACACACACGCAATCTCGTGTGCATGAACACCCATACAAACAAAATTTTTGGGTACCCCCCCGAATTTACCAATTTCCGAACAGGAGCGCACAACTAATAACAATCCCGAACCCAATGGTCAACAATGCACCGCACTCTGTATCCATACAGAACAGTCTATACAGTACATGCTGTCAGCATATCGCGATTACAAGCGTATATTATGCACAATCGCAAGCAGAGCCGCAGGCAGACACACCATTAACTCAGTCGTATCATGCAGCAACAACACAAAAATGTGTTTTATCAATTAATCACGTCGCACACGGCAACCCACGGGATGGTACAGCACGGGATACACGACGCAACCAAATTAATAATTAATTTCGCCATCAAGATAACAACTCCATGCGGCAACACACACACACACTAACTGACACCGAGAAAACAAGCAGATAGCGCATCCATCCTGAACACACACACACATACAGCCCGAACCGCGCTCCGCACGCTCGAGACATGACAACAATCGCGCCCCCGGCACACGCTAGATGGGTGAGGTGTGTGTTAAGGCCGGGTGCATATCGTAACGACTCGCACGGGGCTGCAGCGAGCAGAGGACGGCAGGGTGGTGACTTGAGATGCCTCGCAGAACTCGGACGGTGAGCGCGGCGTCCTCCCGCGCCTGCTCCGGTGTCTCGCACACGAGCCAGGACGGGAGTGCTCCCGCCCCTGCAGCAGCAGCGTCGGTGTCCTCTCCTTGCGGCTCCTCCCCGCAAAACAACAGCTTAGCAGCAGGCTGCACACCACGCGGCGCCTCCAAGATGGCAGCGCACGGTCGCCTCTCCCCCGCGATGTTTAAGATGGCGACGGATTCCCGCCGCGGCGGCGACAAGATGGCGGCTTCCCGCCGTTTGTCCCCGACCACACCCAAGATGGCGGCGTCCTGCCGCGTGTCGGAGAGGGCGGGAAGCGTGGGCCAGGCCCCAATGGCGGACGGCTCAGCCCCACTCGAAGGCTCACCGCTTTCAGGCCCGCCGCGTGGCCGATCCGGCCTCATTGCCGGCGCCACCAGGGTGACAAAATCCAGCAGAATGGCCGGCAGCGATTCAAGCTGGACCACAACGTGGTCGCTGGAGGACGTGCGCCGGCGGCCGTTTCTTCGTCGTCGGAAGACGTAACAAGTGGATTACGCTTTTTCAAGTTCTCGGCCCTCTTCCTCGATGTTATTTAGCCTTGAAAAAGTCCACTTCTGACTCCAATGTAATAAGGGACTCCTTCACACGATGTCGCTCTCCGTTGGTCCTTTATTTATATTCTTCTCCTCCGCACCCCGCTGGCTTCCTCCTCGGACCAGCGTCGTCTCTCATGCGCCCCGCGCTCTCTGCAGCCACCCTGCTGCTCCGTGTGCCCCCGCACACTCTGCAGCCACTCTGCTGCCCGTGCACTCCGCACGCTCCACTAGCCACTCTGCTAGCCCCGTGCACCCCACACGGCTCCGCCAGCCACTCTGCTAGCCCCGTGCACTCCGCACGACTCCGCTAGCCATTCTGCTAGCCCCGTACACCCCGCACGGCTCCGCTAGCCACTCTGCTAGCCCCGTGCACCCCGCACGGCTCCGCTAGCCACTCTGCTAGCCCTGTGTGCCCCGCACACACCGCTCTCACTCCGCACACCGCTAGCTGGCGGTGTGCCAAGCCCTATCAGCCACGTGGCTGATGGCACGGTGGCCACCCAACGTGGTCTCGCCTCTTCACTCCATCGACTTCCCTGATCTCTTCCGGACTCCCTCCTATAACCTCTCTCCCATGTGACCCTGACTCCTCCCTCTCGGATCGTCACATCCGGCCTTCCCATTTACGCTCGCATTACAGCAGTATATAGTACGGTGTAGACCCGTGTGATGTAAGATAATAAAGTATAGCTGGAAGCATATAATTTTTTTTGCGACATAGAATTGTAATGTATTACTTACTGTTAGTAGCTCAGCTTATTGGAGAGTATATTTAGTATACTAATGATACTATGTAATTTATACTTTAGTTGTTTACGTGGCGGTTTAGATACTGTAGCTACATACTATTAACATTCCTTCCCTTTATTAATGTTACCCCCTATCCCCCCCCTTTGATGCTGCTAATCCTGCATAATGCACAGGCATAATATGACTTTAAACCCCCCGCCAAACCTCCTACGCATTTCACAAGTAGTACTAATCGCATATCTGCATTTCCCATAAATATGCTAAATTCCTCTTGATATGCAAATTATTTTGTCAAGGCGCTCTTCCCCCCTTCATCCCAACTTAAATAGACGCTCCAAGCCTGGGGTGTGTCATTCAGACTCTGTCTTCTCGACAGACCTGTTCTCCACCTGAGGACGGCTGCTTGCGTTGTGGCCGAAACGTCGTGAGAATTATTGTATTATGTTTTTTTATTATTATTTTATTATTTCCATTCTACCGAAAGAACCAAGAAGATGAATCCCTGCAGTCGCGAAAACTTTAAATCGAAAGTTAATTGTTATGTTACCTAATAAATAGTGTTGCCTCCAAAGTTCCAATGTGTGCCTGAATACAGTACGATGATGCAAATCACATATGGAATACACAATGTTGGCATGTCAAACCATGTGTTTTGTTCCAATACAATATATATATATATTAACATGAGGATATCTTGTGTTAGATATATATTAAATTATCTATAAAGTAATATTGATTTGAAGCTTTTGTGACTGCTGGAATCCATACTCTTTGGTTCTTTCGGTAAAGTCACGTAGGTACGTGTCTTTACCGAAAGAACCAAAGAGTATCTATAAAGGATATAGAGAACACAGCAAACCGAAAGTTTATACCTCAAATTTTGAGAAAAATGCTTTTAAATTTGAAGCATTATGGCTTCATAAGTTGTATGTACTGTAAGGATCTTATTTTTGGAAACCTCATTGAGAAGAAGAACAATTGTATTAATATACATTTTCCTAATGCCTTTGGATTTTACGTTCTGCCAGACGGTCCTCAGGGGCTCCACGCCCATATAAGATGGAATTCACGACATAATTTTTGTCTGATGTTTGCCTCACTGCAATAAATAACCACTTGCATACAGCGCAAATGTTAAAGTGTGTGCGTTGTATTTGAGTGTGAAATGTCCGGTGTAGCTGATTGAAGTATATGGACATTAGAAGGAAAAACATGCCCTTACTGGTTATCAAAATCGAAAAAATAAGTGGCTAATCTGTATGTTTGTTTGGATAACTCTTCCGAGACCCATTAAGTAAGGTGTCCATTGAATAAGGTGTCAAATTGCACAAAGTATCAATTGAAAGCTTATGATCTATATTTTATAAACGTTGAATGTATGACCACATTTGACGTTTGATACAATAACACATCTTATTGGATATTTACAATATCCCAACCCATGACCTGGCCCTATTTAAAAAAACGGGTCATAAATAGGCACGTATCATTAAAAAAATTGGGTGGGTGGTGCAGACAGCTGTTAAATCTTAGTAGGATTCCCACTACATTGTATGCACTGGTGAGTGGTGTGAGTCCAGTGAGTGGTGAATGTTTGACGAGGGTTAGAACAATATACTGTGTCACATCACCCTGTGCTGAGGATGAGCTTCCACCTGATAGTTTTCTAAATTACATACTTGTCAAATCATATAACTTGTAAGGCAGCTGGGCAGTATCATACAGATTTTATCATCTGCAATGATAAATCTACTTTTGAATGAAGACCTCACCAGGCTGTCACCATCTGTCACGATCCTGCGATGTAATAATCCACCTCGCATCTGCATGGTGTGCATCTTCTTAGTCTCGTTAAATTGCACACATATTGGAACTGTACATGAATGCACATCGTATATAAATATACTTTTCAAACCATTATTTCATAAATAGTTGACACTGTCCTTATCATGCAAGCTGTACTTCTGCTCCACAGCAGCAGCAAGAAACCCGTGCGGGTTAAAGATATTGAAAGTGATTAATTAGACAGTGGCAAAACTCCAGCTGTGCTCACATACCACATGCATAATGTTAGTTTTTGTTTAAGCTCATTTGTTGTTACACAGCACACATCTGAATGTAATGGCACGCGGCTTTTGGCAACAAACCTCATATAATTCCCTCTCGCTGTAAAAATAAAAGTTGAATGGTGGATGATTTGCAACTGGAACTTGTTGACAGTGTGCTGTTGAGTACTACATTGCACCCACCAGTATCCAGAGGGTACCGACGAGTCCCTACAGATGGCTCAGAGTAGATCCATTTCAAGTTGGAGCGAAGTCGTTTTTTATAATTATTACACGCTTTTATTTAACTCACTCTGTCTGTTGTTGTCGTTGTTGTCGTCGTATCCTCAAATCTTGTAACTCAATTTTAACCCACTTCCCAATGTGGTATCGACTGCAAACTTGGTATACTTACGTCATACTGATCTATATAAAAAAAAAAGTATTTTTAAACATTCATTTTTATATGTTATGTTTCGGCTTGGCTCTAATTGTCCATGCTCAATTGACGTTGGCTGTAAATCACCACGGTCCCTTACATTATGGCAAGCTTTGCGGCCACTTCCTGGAGTCGTGGAGTTCTGCCATTACGAGTAGGGTACATTTCATTAAAACGTGTTTTAAAAAAAGTATATTTAAATATTATTATAGATTGTAATTTGTTCTTTCAACTTTTCATACACGACCACTCCTGTATGTCAACTAGTTCACGCTACGTTTTAAGGAAATTTAAGCTTTAATTTTCACTTTTACTTCCATGAAAATATAATTTTAGACTAATTTCTGCATAACAGCCACTGTGTACTATTAACAAAGTAATTAATGTTTGCTATGTGTGGTTAAATGTTTCCCAGAAGAGTATTTTAGAGCAGAGTATTTAGGAGCATAGGCCTGTTACATTTCTTGTGACATAGAGCCGACTGCTGTCCAGCAGCAGCAACTGTGGTGGATAGTTAACGCACATGCCGTTGGGCATATACATGGGTGGGTTGCCGGCTGGGTGGAGGAACTGGGGCAAGGGTCACGGGAGACCTCATCGGGAAGCCCCTGGAACCCGCTAGTGGGTTCAACAAGGGAGGCGCGGCTAGGATAGAGCCAGGCCGCGCCTAGTCGAATAAAAGCAGCAGAGAGCGAGAGCTCCGGGCTGACGGTTCTGGGAGTGGACTCGTCTTGCCGCCGCTGTCTTCGCCGCCTTCATCGCTGCTGTCTTCACGCGATAATTATGCGGCCAGACAGTTGTTGGCTGTCCCGGTCGATGCCGTTGGTGCAACGCGGTTAGGGTTGTGTCTAGGCTGGGCTGTACGGCAACGAGAGCGAGGAGGCGATCCTGTGTGTGAATGGCCGAAGAGAGTTACAAATAAAAAAGGAAGGTGCCTCTCGCAACTGCCTCGTCTCCGACTTGTGCTGCACTACACATTTATAAAGGAAATTAGTGCTTTAATAATGTGAGAACAACACAGCTTCCTAATACAGATGTATATTATTAAAATATTTCTGTGGGTTCAGGTTTGGTTGTGGATCTAATGAAGCAGGTCAGGTCATGGGCTTGGATTGGATCAGGTAGTTGTGGATCAGGTCGGGCCATGGGTCAAAAATTTTGACGTGCACAGGACTCTATTGTGATGTGTATATCCACGAATAAATGTATGTCTTCTTGCTCACTGGAATAGAGCAATTTTATCTGTTATTTAAGTCGACTTCTTTGCAATTGGACATCAAGTCCAAGCCATTGTCACATAGTAAAATTGACAGCTAATTTCCTTCGAGCAGATACCTGGTGACTTTTAAGACCAACACCACAAGTAGAAATTTGCAGCCTTTTTCGTTAATCAATAATAAGTGACATCCCCTTTCCATATCTGGCTGTTACAACAGTTTTTTGAAACAAATAAAAGATACGTGCATTTGATACGAGTTACTTCATATATAACGGTTTCTACAAAGAGGCAAATAGCCTATTTCGGTAAGGCCATCTCTAAGTACAAAACAAAGTTTGCGTCTCGATTGAGTAAGAAATAGAATAAAATAAATAATGCAGGCTTCTTTTAAAAATAATATTAATAAACATAAAGGTCATAATTAATGGCTACAAAAATGTTATGCAATTGCAGTGGTACACAGTAACGTGTATTTTGTAATTTTCCATGTTGCATGTACATTCAGGAAATATTTAACATTTTTTAAGCAGTTCATCAGGACGTTATACAGAGCATTACGTACATGATGGGATTTTAGGACTTGATAAACCTCTCCAACATGTCGAACATTCTCGAAGAAACTCTCTAAGGGACTGATATATATTCATTCACATATCACGTAAACAGAAAATATATTTAATGTTGTGGATTTGTTGTCCAACACACCAGTCCTGTACTAGTAACGAATTGGCATGTTCTGTTTATGTGAAAAATCTTATTAATTTGCTATGTCGTGTGTTGGCAGATTTAACGACACATTTATATTTATGCGATTTAACAAAAAAAAATGTATTGTGTATGATATTGAATATTCATTGTTAATACTTAAATTGTTCAATAAATACCTGGTATGTGCTCATGACAAACATGATGCAGTACTGCCATTAAATGGGAACTTACATTTCTATGTATCAAACAGAAAATCTGTCCTAGGTGTTATTCTGCTAAATGGCTATGTGATTTATTTATGGCATTTAATGGGCCAGACCAACCACTTATGCACAGGTGGCAAGGCCAGGGCTCTTACGATATCCGCGAATTGCTCGTATCATTCAGGCAGCAGTGAAACCCAAAACTGACATTCATTGACAACAAGAAGGGTCCGCAATGACTGAAACCATGTTGACTGCCAATGGTCACTCAGCCAGTTGCAAGCTCACTGGTAAAAACTTGTTTTGCAAATATTTTTTGATGGCTCTGCATTAACTATGTATTTACCTTGCTCATCTCATCAAGGAGCAAAAACCATCACGTTAACTCCAGTTATCCTCGTAGCAGCTTTTAGCTAGCCATCGAGCAAAGACAGTCACTGCATCACGCGCTTTCAGATGCATTCCTGCGGCCATCTGGAATGCTCTCCTTTTAGATATTAGGAAGCCACTGGAGCTATGCAATTTTAAATCTAGATTTTAAAAATTTCGTTAGATCTGCGTTGTTCTAGTTTATTGTCCTACCCCCGTACCACCGATTAGCACCGTTGGCTACGTACAGTGCTAAAGAGGTTCAACATGATACATACATATGTTACACACAAATCTGAGATGCTAAATATAGGCGAAAGTGTCTCCTTGTCTGGCTCTCCTTCGGAAATGTATTTGGTACTTTATTTGTGTAATCTCAGTTCCATTCTTAAAACATTGTTATTTATAAGCATGCTATTTTATTTAGACATTGATTAATGAGAGCTTTCATGACCTTGATCCACTCAAAATGACAATGATGATGATTATGTGGGATAAATACACGGATATATATGTTTTAAATGTTATTAAACAAATGTTCTGTGCAACAAAATATAATTGTTTGTACAAAGCAAAACAAAAGGCAAACCAATTATAGAGAAATGCAGTTGAAAAACCGAGGCATAACAAGAATTAACATTTTAAGTGTATACCTTGCATTTAAAAATTAAAACGTCAAGAAAGCACAGTAGTTTATGAAAACCGAATACCTGATTTAACTGCTATTCCATATGTTCTTGAATTACCACCATCTAAAACATTTACATTCATGATTGGCAATAATGTGATGAGTGATTCATTGTGTGAATTAAAACTGACCACAGAGTATAGGTGATGAATGTAGCCCAGATGATGTATTAATCAGTGTTACTGAAGCGTCACATTTTTTTATGATTTTGGAGCAGATTAGAAATGCTAATATTTATTTTCATAATATACTTGCAAAAGACTAAACAAAACCTGTTGTTTGGGAGAATGTTGTGTAAGTGTGGAAAGCAAGCGATATTTCAAATACAAGTTTTCATTTTGAAGTTTCCGAAATAGCATTACGTTACTTTTGCAATAATAATCAGGCACAGTCTATCCAGTTGGACACGTAGGCTTTCGCGACATATATCAATCATAATAAAGGTTGTGGGTAAGATCGCGTAAATATAAATGTGCCGCAGATCTGCATGCCACCTCATCAGCAGTCCTTCGCAAAGGACCGCATGGGACACTCCTGCTCTGATGGAATTTACATCTCTCGCATACGCGCAATGCCGCAATTTTAAAACGACCCATCCTCTACTTGCAGCCAGCCCCACTCAGCGCGCATGAGGCCTGAAGTGCTGTCCCAGATATGACCCCCTCGGCTGTTACTGCGTCCCCTAATGCCCCCACAACCCGTGGCGACCCAGTCGCAGGTGATCTGCACCCGGCAGCACCCGTCGCACACGCACATTGCTCACTAAGAGGCAAGCGGGACAGCGGGTCCGTGTTGCAATGCCGGAACCCCTTTCTATAGGTCACATTGAAGGAATATTCCTGTAATATTTCCAGCCATCGCAAAAGCTGGCCGGATGGCTGTTCAACCTGCAAGGAGTATTGAAGGGCCACATGGTTTGTGTGCACAACGAAGTCTCTGCCATAAAGATATGACCTCTAACGCTGTATAAAATGTACCATGGCTAAAAGTTCCCTACGAGTTACGCAGTCACGCTGTTCTGCTGCGGACAGCACGTGGCTACCATAGGCGATCACTTTCTCCATGCCGTCCTTTACTGCTCCTATGCCTGTGTCGCTGGCGTCCGTATCAAGTACGAACAGCAACGAGAAATCCGGGTAGCTGAGGGGAGGCGCATTAGCGAGGTGAACCCGCAGCGCATCAAAGGCGGCATCCTCCTCCACCCCCCAGCGAAACTTTTGGTTTTTGGTGGTCAATGCGTGGAGAGGTTTGGCAATCGTGACAAAATGAGAAACGAACCGATAATAAGAGGTGAACCCGACGAAGCTATGCACCTCCCCCACCGACTTGGGGAATGGCCACTCCCGCACGCACGTCGTCTTGTCCAGATCTGTTGCTATTCCGGAAGCGCTGACAATGTGTCCTAGATACCTCATCGACGTTTGCAACAGATGGCACTTTTCTGGCTTCAATTTAAAATTAGCTGCACGCACCCTGACGAACACCGAGTGCAGCCTCTGTACATTCTCCTCGAACGTACGACCGAACACAATTAGGTCATCGAGCTAGATGAGGCACGAGTCCCATTGCAGGCCCACGGAACGCGGTCTTGGGTTTAGAGTCCTCGTCAAGGGGTAGCTGCCAAAACTCAGACAGTAAATCGAGGGTGGAGAAGAACCAATCACCCAACAATGCGTCAAGGGAATCGTCCATCCTAGGGAGTGGGTATGCGTCCGCCACCGAGACCTTGTTCAATTTATGAAAACCCACGCAAAACTGCAGACTCCTGTCCCATTTTGTGACTAACAAAATAGGGGCGCCCCACTGGCTGGTAGAGGGGGAATGATGTCCACGGCCAACATCTCCTCAACCACTTGATGAACATGTTCCTTCTCCCTTGGACTCTGCTTGTATGAGTTTTGCCTAATGGGGGCTGCACCACCTGTGTCAATGTGGTGGTGCAACAATGAGGTGTGGCCAATATCAAATTTCCCCTGGCTGAAAATATCAGCAAACTTCCGTAGCAGACCGTGCAACCTGTCCCATTGCTCGCAAGACAAATTGGGGTTCTCAACGCAGAGCTTATCAGCTCAAGCCCTATCCGACTCAGCCCTATGTTCCACCCCGGCTACAACCTCCGTGGCAGCAGTGTCAGCCCCCCCACAACATGCAGCCGTCGCGTGGGCTAAAACCGTGCCGCCCCGGACAACCACCACAACCAACCCGACATTCAACACCTGCAAAAATGGCTCCTGATGCCATCTGACAATTGTCTGAGCGCCGACCAGCGTGAGGCCTTGAGTCGCGGTGTTGGAAGGGGTTAAGAGGAGTCCCGCCTCGGAATTCTTTAATCGTAACTGCTTGCGGTAGCGCAGCGGCACCAACATTTGAGCATCCGGCGGAATCTCGACCGAGATCTTCGCCAAGGCGTGGACCATGGCTTTAGCCGTGGTCAGTCTATTGGGAGAGCGCAAGAAGGGTAATCATTGCCGAGGGCATTTCCACGCAGCCGGGTGTCCGATGTGTCACGACTCGCCTGTGGGGCTTGTGGAGTGGACCTCGGCAAAAGAAAGAGCATCAGAGGTGTCCCCGACATCCTGATGGCAGTCCGGCCTCCTCTTGCGATGTGGCCTGGCTGGCCGCATCTTAAGCAGACGTCCGTTGGTCCCCACACCGGAGGGGGCTCCTCCAGAAACCGTCTCCTGCACGGGCCCCGGTCCCATGATGCAGTCGTCAGCTCCAGCCCCTCTCTGGGTGGGCCCTTCCACCCCTCCGAGGTCCTCCACTTGACCACGACCTGGGGTCTCGAGCCCCGGAGCTGATGGAGGGATGACCGTCTCGTCGTCTTTGTCCTCTGATTACACTACAGGTGGGTTCCTCTTCCTTGATTATTTTGACATTGCTACTATACCCTAACGTATATTACATTTTCCAACCACTTGTGACACCAGTTGTAGTGTCAACGATTCAGAGAGTTTCTAGGAGGCACTTTCTTTATTAACAACGTGCATGGTCTTGTCCACACACTCTCCACATTAGCTTAGCCTAGTCTGTACACAACACTAGCTGTCTAACACCGATGGCGCTGACTGAGATAGCCAACTACTATCTTTCGTAGCACAATATCTAGCAGAAACGTTTAGTGACGACGGCGACGAGACGACAGCAACGACGAGTTGAGTCCATTCCCAGAACCGGCAGCCTCGAGCTCCTGCTCTCGGCTCCTTTTAATTGTATTAAGTTATGCAATAATGCAATTATGCTAATTTATTCATTTTTTTTTATCATTGGGCTTGGATTCGTTGTCTAAGGTTGTATTATCAATCAGGATAATACAATGATTCTCACTTTAACTTTATTGATTATGTCTTAGTGTGTTTATGTCAGGTCTCAAGATTCAGATCTCTCCGCAGGATACAGTTCTTATAATTAAGATTATTATGCATGAACTTAGGAAGGCACCACTCAGACTCCTGTGTTAAGCAACTTTAATATAAAAAAAACTCTAATATGCGAACTCTTATGCTAGGAATGTCAATACAGTACTCCTGGAGATGTTCTCCTCATTGATTAGTACATTTAACCCTCAATGATTACGTTTGTTAAACTGGGTAGCAGAACAATTGGCTCATTCCTCAGAGAAAGGTGATCATATACGGTGATAAGAAAAGTCCTTAAAAATGTATGAGACAATATTCATACGAACAGTAATAAAGAAACATGTCCCGAAAACAAAAGTAGACCTCAATTAATTCATTGGTAAGATTATGCAATTAACGAAATGTCTTGAGACAATGGTGTGTGGAAGTGTGCCTGCTTGTCTAGCAAATGCTGATCAATTGGCTAAGGATTCAATAAATTTGCGGGCAAGATACTGTGATCAAAAGAAAGATTTTAACACAATAGTATCCCTGTGAGTGTGTAGATTCGTAACATAGATGTTTATAAATATTTAGTTTCATCAATGAATTAATTGCCTTGTATCTCTTTTGACTTACCCTAGGTCTAATACTTCATGCTTATTATTTGGTTTCTGTTTAACCAAGATTCGTGATGTATCATAGTTGTTACCACAGGTATTCTGAGGGTTGTATTAAGCTTTGTTCTCCGTCTGTCGCAAGGGATCTGTGCTTTTAATTCTCGAGTTACATTTTGATATCCTGAGGTTGGAGATATAGCTAAGTTTTGACTTCGTGATTGCCGGGACTCATGTACTTTGGTTTTTTCGGTAAAGTCACGTAGATAGAAAGATACAATCAAAACATTATATATAAGGTGAATAAGAGTCATATAAGTAATAATAAAAGCCACTAATGTAGACTGCAGTCTGGTTCTTAATCAGAGAGTGTACTGGCAATCTATAATGTCGATTTATTCTTGTCGCTAAGTTTCGAACTTTTACCGTTAAAGAAAATTCCAGTTGTAATGTCTGTTTGCCCTGTGTTCTGCGTCTGTACCAGTGAGTCTGGAGATTTGTTTGTGAACTGTCCAAAACGTCCGTGAAGGTCGTATCATATGATCCTCTGACAATCTGGAGATTTCCCAGATCGTCATTAACCTCCCTTTGCCCCGGAGTTTATTATTTAATGGCTTTTTATGACCTCCTCCCTCCAGTTGCTTTAATGTGGCAAAGCAGCTAGGTGTGAGGGGTGGGGTGTGCCTCACCCTTTCATGCCCCATACTCACCCCGATCGATTATTATGAGAAAATATATATTGGCAGAATTATTCTTAATATACATTTTTTACAAGTGAAAGCGAAATTGGGCGCAAGGTGGAGGAGGGACAGCAAGAAAATAGGCAGCTTGTGATTGGAGCGGGCGTGATGGGACATATCAGGAACTGAGTGACTCTGTCTGTCAAATTTCACACTTAACTTCTAATTTAGCAATCTTTGGAGAACGTAATCAACCAGGTTATGCGTTAACTGTGTGTTAGCCGACTCTCTGCGTTGCATTGCATTACATTTCCCAAAAAAATGCTACTTTGTTTTCTCAAACTGCCTATTTCTCTCTCTAAAAATTTACCAGGCTCTCATAGGTCCATTCGCTCTTTCTCTCACCGGGCCGCTTCTGGGTGGATTTCCACACAACTCTCTAAAATTTTTACCAGTCTTGACCAGACTTGCTGGGTCTTTCTTTCCCCCTGCTGCCGCAGGGTGGATTTCCACACAGCTCTCTCATTGACATTATAATTTCTCTGCTTCAACAGACCCACCGCTCTCTCTGCCTCCCCCCCCCCCTCTCTCTATATTTAAGGGCAGGACACAGAGGCATTGGGTCTCTGTGTGTCTATGTTGTGTCTCTCTCTGTGTGTCTCTGTGTTGTCTCTCTCTGCTTGTGTGTCTGTCTGTGTGTCTCCATGTCTGTGGTTTGTCTCTCTCTCAAAGTTTGTTCTACCTGATGACGATTGTTTGTGTTGCAATCGAAACGTCGTATTATATTATTTAATTTATTTTCTTTCTACGTGGCTTTACTGAAAGAACCAAAGAGTAATTCCTGCAGTCACGAAAGCTTCAAATGAAGTTTGAGAGAAGAGAGGTAATGTGAGAAATTCAAAGTGACAGCAGTGATAGATAGGAAGCCACTGAAGATGTTGAAGGAAGGGGAGCAGTGTGAGGTGAAGGGAAGGTTAAAGATGGTGCATGCAGCTGAGTTAAGAGTTTGTTATAGAGGAGTGAGGGTGTAGGCAGGGAGACCGACCAGGAGCGAGTTGAAATAATCCAGACGAGTGAAGACTATGGAGTGCACAAGCAGTTTGGTAGCGGTGATAGTGATGAGGGGGCGAATTTTCTTAATATTGGAAATATGGAAGCGGCATGTGCGAGTGGTGTTGGCAATGTGGGAAGTGAAGAATAATGAGGAATCAAAAGTGATATTCATTTGGGTCTTTTGGTGAAACCACGTAGATAGAAAAAAAAATTACAATTAAAATCACGACGTTTCGATCACAATACAAGCAATCGTCTTCAGGTGAAAAAGAGATGAGGAAATCTGCTGAGGCAGGCTGCTTATAAAGGTTTAGCGATGGGCGGGGTAACTAATGCCAATGTAGGAGTGTGTAGGAGAGAGAAATTTGAGGAGCGAGTAGGAGAGAGAGAGCTTGGCAGGGGCAGCTAATGCGAGTAGGAGCGAGTAGGAAAGAGAAATTTGAGGAGCGAGTAGGAAAGAGAAATTTGAGGAGCGAGTAGAAGAGAGAGAGCTGGGCGGGGCAGCTAATGCCAATGTAGGAGCGAGTAGGATAGATAAAATTTGAGGAGCGAGTAGGAGAGAGAAATGTGCTTGTAAATGTTAACTCGGTGAGGGCCTTGACGACGTAGTGGCAAGCCGCCATTTACTAACACCCCTAAAGGTTGACTGTGTTAGTGAATGTAACTCAGAGAGTATAACATAACTGCTAACATAGGTAGGTAGGATAGGAACATCACAGCCAGTTATGACCTAAACTGGCTAATAACGTCCTTCCAGTAATTGCTCAGTTTGTACCCATCTTCTCGGTTGAAATTGTGTCTGTGTTTATATATCTGGATGGCTTCATGAACGAATCCTTGCTGATAGCCAGTGGGTTTACAGAGGATCTTCATTTTGGCAAAATCTATTTCACGTGTGTCCACCGCCTTAAAATAATGATCAGCCACGGCTGAGGTATTGGTCCTACCGTGTTTCAGATCTGCCTTATGTTCAGGAACCCGGTCCGAGACATGTCGCTTAGTTTCCCCAATGTAGCTGCTGCCGCAGACACATCTTAGTTTGTAGACACCGGGGTATTGCATGTCAGGGATCACATCCTTCACAGATGGAATCAAATCACGAATTTGATGTACTGTGTTGAACCGTACCTGGATCTCGTGTTTGCTCATGATTTTGGAAGAAAAATTGGTGACCCCTGATACAGTATGTATAGCAAGGTGATGGTTTTGATTGGGTCCTCAGATGGTTCTTTAACAACGGTTGGGGTGATAGCTTTACAGCTTGGTGTACGTGTTCCAGTTCACTGGCTCGGTGGTGATGGTCGGAAATACAACAAGCTCAATGGTATAGAATTTTGATGAGGGAATTCTTCTGGGATGGATGGTGGTGGGAGTCAGGTTTTAGGTAGGCATCCGTATGGGTGGCTTTCCTGTAGACAATGTCCCATTGAGCCATCTGGTCTCTTTTAAATTAAAACATCCAATAATGGAAACTTGCCATCCTTTTCCACCTCCATTGTGAATTTTATGGCTGGGTGTATGGAATTGATGTGGTTGAAGAATTGGCCCAGAGCTGGTAGGCCATGTGGCCAGATGACGAACGTATCATCAACGTATCTCTTCCACAAGGAAGGTGGATGCCTGGATGGCATCTGTCTCAAATTTCTCCATGAAAACATTGGCTAAATCTGGAGATAAGGAAGAGCCAAGAATTTGGACAGAAGCGATCGAAGTGCGACTGAGGGGGGGGGGGGGAGATATGGAGGTGGGAGGAGGAGAACGGGAGGCGGGAAAGTAGAGCACGGTGGTTTTAGAAAGGTTAAGGGAAAGGAAAATTCGTGTCATCCATGCTTGGATGGCCATTAGGCAGGATGAGATGTGGTCGGTAAGGTCGGGGGTAAGTGCCTTAAAAGGAAAATAAGAGTATCGTCGGTGAATAGGTGATATGAGAGATTGAAAGAAGAAAAAATAGGCTCGAGGTGGGATGTGTAAAGGGAAAATAGGGGAGGACCGAGTACAGAACCTTGGGGGATACCAACCGTGATGGGGGTGCGGTAGGATGAACCATGGTTACAAGAGACAGTGGAATGAACGAGAAGTGAGGTAAGTGCGGAGCCAATGAAGTGGGGTGCCCGAGATTCCGAGGTTAGACAGAGTGGGTAAGACGATGGAGTGATCAAGGGTGTCTAAAGCAGCAGACATGTCGAGCGAAATTAGGACAGATGAAAGGTCCAAGTAACGTGAGTTAGCCAAGTGGTTGTGCACGTAGACGAGAGCGGTTTCGGTGCAATGAAGAGGGCGAATGTATGCACATTTAAACTTAAGCCATGACCTGGAACAGAGAACAGGTTGAAACTGTTTAGAAATGAATGCATATTTTTGTAACTTAATTGTAATGTGAAAATCTTTTTTAACGCGATTGATGTCATTAAACAAATATATCCCTAAGAATTTACAACACTGAAAAAATATATTCACTCATTGTAGGCCACGTAAAAATAGTTAAGTAAAAAAATGCTCAGCCAAAAGGTCTCCATTAGTATTAAATACAGTTTGATTTTTAATCACTCCTTCATTCACATGTCTAAATGTTTGCAGCATAAATATTCGTAAACTGCAATGTTAAAGCATGAATTAATCTGAGTTTACAATATGGCGAAGTTTGCTATATTTAGCTTAACGAAAAAATATGCCAAAGTCACACTGATACAGCAGCTTTGTATAGGAATTCTCCCAATCGCATCACCGATACTAAAGAGGAATTTACATTGTGTCCAATCACAAGAATATCCAATTTTGCCACTTGGTGACAAGTGATGAGTAGAACCTATTGGGGGCTTGTGCTATTTCTTCGAAAAGTCAAGGTTGATTTAATTCTTGAAGCTTTATGGGGTCCAATATCCAGCTATAATCATTGCAAAAAACTTATCAATTGTCATTATTTTTTTACTCTGGCGTTCACATTAAGCTGGTGCATTTAAAATTGATTATTGATTGGTTTTATCTCTTTATTTAATAACCTTGGACAGATTATATCAAGATCAACATTTCTTCAATATTATATTTATGTGGCACCAGTCTCTAATGGCCACACTCATCCACAGCCACCAAGCCATATTATAATTAGGGGCTGAGATTGTTCATGAGATATCAATAAGAATGTTGGTGAAGGACAAAAATACCATCATAAATGTGGTGTCAAATTATGAAACAAGAAACACCCACAAAAGATTTACACTGTTATTCCAAATTAAGTATCATGTACAGCACGGAATACAAAAACAGCACCAATTGTGACAATTAATGATAGTGTGAATAAAAAATATATATTATTCCAAAACAGTAATCGAATAAATTATGATATTATCCGTAGATTGCCAATACTGTACATAAACTTGATACTTTTTGAAGGTATAACTGCATTTGCAATCTTAAAATTAGCGCAATACTATTTGTTCCATATAAGTATCCTGTCACGGTCCTGATAGCACATGTGCCATAAAATATCCCTACGGTTTTAAAGAGGCAGAATTCACAGATGGGCACGGAGGTGCAGAGCATCAAGCCACGTCTTGCATTTTACTGAGATGCAGGTAAGCAACGCAAACGATTTTCTACTTGAAAAAAAATCAATTTGAGTTCTAAATATCCTATTCCCTCTGCCCCCCACCAATTCCCAATTTCATGTGAGCCAGCCGAATGTGCTGATTAGTGCATTTAATTGGCTTCTGATGAATAACGCTTATTATTGTTAGGTCAGTACGGCTGCAAAAAACTCCTGCAGTGTACTAAATTGTTTTTTATTAATCAACTTAAAATTATTTTTTTTAATCATAATGTGCATAAAGCATGTGTAGGACTCGTACTGACGCGACAGCTTCTTTGTCTTTCTCGATTCTTTATTAACTCGTATAGTTTCACATCTCCTCCGTCGGCATCACTCAATGTCCCTCCGTACTTGTCAACTCACAACTCCCCATCAACATCACTCAATGTCCCTCCGCTCGCTCGCTCCGCTGGCTTCGCTCGCTCTCCTTCTGCTCCTCTCCTCCAGCGACCCTCATCTCTGCTCTCTCTCTCTAGCTCGGTCGCTCTTTGTTCTCTCTACCGTCCCACTCAGTTGTAGCTCTCTCCACCAAGGTCCGTTACTCCGCTGATATCCTACACTGTACTCGCTCCGTCCACTGCTACTCTATCTGTATTCTCTCTATCCCCTGCTACCATACTTTGTATTCTCATTGTCCACTGCTACCTTATACTATACTCTCTTTGTCCGCTGCTCCGTCTCTCCATCTGTTTGTCTCTCGTCCCAGGCACCAACTCCCTTTTCTCCCCACGCTCTCCGCCTTTATCCCTGAACCAATTCCCCTTAATTAATTGGACCATCCCCCGCTTCGCTACTCGCCCCCAGCCTCATGTGGTGTTGTTGTAGACACCGCGGCGCCAATTCCCGACACCCATACCTCTCGTCCAATCACCGGCCTGCATCCTCGATTACCCCCGGCCACCTGCAGGCCCCCCTTAATTACCATGCCACCTTAATTGGTACAACAACAACAGTAAGTCGCTCCGCTCCCTGTATCCACGTTTGCCTTCACTGTCCTGCCCCGCGCACGCATCTCAAGCCAACGCGTGATGCATGTTTCTCCAGTCCTACACATGTATAAGACAAACCCCACCAGTAAAATATATGTTTTGTTAGTGTAATATTTCTGGGTATGAAGAAACTTATTTATTTATAAATTAATACATGCATGTTGACATTGAAGAATTATACAATTTATGGAAGCATCTACTTATGATAAGTGCATAGAAACTGCTACTTTTGCCTTGTCCCCTTAACTGCAACGAGGATTTTACACATCTTGCAAGGAATTGCCCCTGGCAAACACAGGGTTGTCAGCAAAACTGCATTAATGGAGTCAGAAACTCCAGGCGGTACTCTGATCCGTTTCTAAATGTAATAATTTTGACCCCTGCCCGTGGCGGCCATAGGTGGCACATGGAAAATGAGAGGACCAGCTGAGCGGGTGGATTTCCTGTACATATTCACACAACGCTCGGCAATGCATTCTGCCTCGAGAGCAGAAGGTCGTCACAGCTTGCGTCTCTAAGCGAATCATTTCGCCACTAGTGAATAAAACCTTCGTGGTCACGTTTGACTAAATACGAATAAAATTATTCATTCCGCACAAACGTGTCACGTGGTTGAAGTCCCATGTTCCGGTAACTGATGACAGTGTGGGCGGTATGCTGAGTAAGGACCACAATAAAATACCACACCAAAGACAATAGTGATATTGATTGTAATGTAAGCTACAGGGAAAGCTGAAGAAACAAGTGTGGAATCTCTGGTGCACACTGCATCTCATGTCAAATAATTCCAATGTAATTGTAATGGATTCCGGAGACACTTGTAGAGGTAAATTCTTTATTACAATACAACACTCCAACAGTCCTGATACTCTGTTACAGCCTAGGTACACGGCCTAGGTACACAGCCTAGATACACTACTCTGGCTACGCTCTGGGGTCCTCCGGCTACAATTACCCTAGGGGAGACTAATTGACCCGACCGAGCCAAGGTGCAGGTCTGGACTCTCGCTTCCTCGGAACTCGCCCTTACAAGGATGTAGAGCCGGGAGTCCCAGAGTCCCACCACTGGCCCTCACAGCGTCCCGGCCCTTACAAGGACAAGCGGGACGAGGGGGTCCAGGGTCCTAAGCTGGCTGGTCTTGGGTCTTGGGTCTTGAGCTGCGACTGGCCCCGATCGGCCAGGGAGCTGCCGTTTTATGCCTCATCCCCAACGAGGGGTGGGGTTGTGTGCGCCCCCAGATATCCCACAGAGCACAAACAGCCCCCCCATTGGTGGCCCCAAGGGGCTTAAGCGTTTGGGTTGCCTGGGATCCTAGCGCCTAGCGCCAAGGGCTTATCTGCCTAGGGTCCCAGAGCCCCCAGCAGCCCCTCCCTCTTATGGCACTACATTATCCTCCTCTATGTAGCCTCCAGCCGTCCCGGCTGTCAATAATTAGAAAGTTTAAATTAACGAAAGGGAAGAAAAAAATACGCGAGCCTCAACAGGAAAAGAAAAGAGAACAAGAAAGCAACCATAAATACCCTAACCCACCTGTACAACTTTACACTATATACAAGCGTCAATCAACAAAAAGGTGAAGCAATGACACGTGAACAAACGACCCGCGGCACACCTAGCCCTCCTCGGGATCTGCAGCAATGCCCGACTCGCCAATGATATGGCTGAGACATCGCACAGATCCCTGCAGGAGATGGCATCTCCACGGTCTGAACTGCGTGAACCGCATCCCCGTGGTCTCCCGCGCTCGCACAACCCAGCAGCCCTCCCTTGAAGGCCAACCCGGACATCTCATGCCACTCAGCATCACACCCCGCCTTCCCAACGCGCACTCGTCGGCCGTATCGGGGGAACTTCAACCCAGTCTCTCTCCAAGCCTTGCATTGCAGCACACAGCTGTACCGACCGAGCTGAGGAGACCCATCGCTCACTACACAAGATGCACCCTAACAACTGAGGGATACAGTCCCAACGTAACGGGACAACTACACCTGAACACTATGAATCTCCAGCCCACTGTTTCAACGTGCCTCGGAGTGTCTCAATCTCCGGGCCGTCAGGGCGAGCCTACAGCTCCAGACGCACAACGGAGGGTCTCAACCTCCGGGCCGTCAGGTCAAGTCATCAGCCATTGCATGAACGGACCACAACTCTCGTGTTAGACACGCAACACCCACTGGGCCATCCTGGTCAGGATCTGCACTCCAAGATATTTGAGAGCCAGCACCACAATTCCAAGTCCCTGGCAGCATGTCACCATCTCAAGGTAAATGCCCCATACAGTCTATACATCGTTAACAATGACAGCACAAGCTATACATTAACATTCACGACGAAAGCTCCATACAAACCATACATTGTTAACAATCACAAGCAAAGTTTCACACACACATTTACAACACTCACGAGCGAAGCTCCACACAGTTTACCCAACAACAATCATAACTCCCCAACGACAATGAAGAAAATGTCAACAAAAATAATTAACCCGGATCTCATAAATGGATGAAGTGTCAGGGGCCTGGTCTCCCGACCTCCAACCTTTGGCCAGAGCAGAGGCGACGACCAGCGGGACGATCGATGTGCCGGCCCCGGCGCCAGTTACAGTAAGAATGGCGCCCTCATTGTCCGGTCGCAGCGCTGATGACGCGGCGTTGTTTAGTTGGACCACGCTGGGCCCGGAAGTGACGTTGCTCCCAGCGGTCATTGCTCCCCCGGTGGAAGTGATGTCGCTCCCAGCGGCCACTGTGCCCCCGGCAGAAGTATCCTCCACATTTGTGGCTGGAACGGCGGTGGCGTCCACCATGTTTGTGGCGGCAGGGGCGGCGGGCTCGGGCGGGCGCTGTGCCACTTCTCTCCCTTCCGCCATCGCCTGTAAGCGCCACATCTCGCCCAGGAGGGAGGTGGTGGCGTAGAGCAGCTCTGTGAGGTGCTTCCTCCATCCCTGCTCCCGATGCTGGAGAGGGGACGGCCGGTGGAGCAGACAGCTGCTCAGCTGGCGGTGCGGCGTCGTTGTTGACCACCCCATCGCTGCTTGCTCGCCGACATCGCCATCAGGACTGAAGGCTTACTTCTTGTCTCCATGGCCACTATCGCTGGTTTGTCCGCAATTTTGTGACAATTGCGAAGCCACTGCACGCCCTTTCTGCCAAAGGCCAAAAGTTTCACTGGGGCGCGGAGGAGGAGGCGGCTTTAGCGGCGCTTTGCACGGCCTTGGCGGAAGCGCCGCCTTTGGGGTACCCGGATTTTTCGAAACCCTTCCTGCTCGATACCGATGCCAGTGACACGGGAATTGGGGCTGTCCTGGCCTAGGTGGTCGACGGGGTTGAGAGGGTGGTAGCCTATGGCAGTCGCGTTCTGTCCCCGACAGAACAGCGATATTGTGTGACCCGGAGAAAGCTTTTGGCCATAGTTTATTTGTTCAGTTGTATAGACCCTATTTGTACGGTAGATTGTTTACGGTCCGAACCGACCACGCGGCCCTGCAATATTCGCTGAGGATTAGTCAGCCCTCGGGTCAGCTGTCTTGCTGGCTCGAAGTGCTCCAGGATTACCCCTTTGATGTAATCCACAGGAAGGGGACACAGCATGGAAATGCGGACGGTTTATCCCGATTGTTGGCAGGCGGCGGGTGTGCTTGTGCCCTGGGCTCTTGTCGTTGCAAGGCCCCAGGGGACGTCGCGGCCCAGTTGGTCGCGTCGGCCGAGACGGCCACCCCTCCAGGTGCGGCGGCGCCTGCAGATTTCGACCTTGGACTCCCCGGGAGGTATGGTCCAGCTTGCAGATGGAGGATTCCTCTCTGCTTAAGCTACGGCGCCGCGTCGGGCGTAAGGCCCGGAGCTCAGCTTCGTCGGCTGCCCCGGCGATCGCCGTGCATGACGGACTCCTCATGCGTTGGGATGCCCAATTGGAACGCTATTGTGTGATTGTGCCCACTAGCCTGCGTGGTAAATTAACCCGAGCCATTCACGAGAAGCTTATGCACCTTGGCAACCACAAGACCTTATTGACCCTTAAGCGGGACTATTACTGGCCGGGTGTTGAGGGTGACGTGGCACTGATTTTGAAGGGTTGCCACGACTGCGCGCGGAGGAAGGCCCCAGTTGTCCGGGACCTGGCCCCGCTGCAGTCCTTCTGGGTTTCTTGCGTAAATGAGCTCGTGGCGTTCGACATGTTGGGGCCATTACCTGCATCCCAACGGGGCCACAAATACCTCTTGGTGGGCGTTGAGTACCTCACACGTTGGCCCATGGCAGGGCCTTTGGTCGATCAGTCAGCCTCTTCTATCACCGAGGCCTTCGTCCAGGGGTACGTGTTTGACAAGGGCGCGCCGGAATAATTGTTGACTGACCAGGGGCGGAATTTCTCATCTAGGTTGCTCAAGGAGGTGTGTGACCTCCTTGGCACCAAGAAAATCCGCACCTCGCCCTACCACCCCCAGTCAGACGGGATGGTAGAGCGCTTGAACCGCACCCTTACGTCCATGCTGTGCCACCAGGTGAACACTTCCCAGTCAGACTGGGACCTGTTCGTCCCGGGGGTCATGGCGGCGTATCAGTTGGCCCCTCATGCCTCCACGGGATTTTCGCCTTTTTTATTTGATGTATGGTAGGGAACTGGAGCCCGCCAGCCGGCAGGCAGCTAATGAGCGGCTGCCCAAACACCAGGCAGCTGGCCTCCCGTGGGTAGCGGGTCAAAAAGCGTGGCTGCATTGTCCCCAGGTCCCCGTTGGCACATCGGCCAAATTGCATCACCCTTGGCAGGGCCCCGTGGAGGTTGTGGAGGTCCGCCGGCCGCAATGCGTCCACATTCGGTTCGGTCGCCGGCAGTGGATAGTGCACCCGTCCCGGCTCAAACGTTATGTTCCATCTACCCTGGGGGATCCACCCCCAATTCCGGAGCGATCGGCTGATGATGTATTCGGCGTGCCTGACCGGCCAGGTCTCGTTAACGGAGGTGACGTCCGGCCTGTGTGTGTGCCCCCAGGCCCCTCCCGAGTGAGGCCGACAGAGACCCCCCCGGTCACTGGAGGCCACGGCGGTGGGCCTGTTGCCCGCTGACGGGCCACCTGCACGGGTGGCAGACGCCGCACGGGGGAGCGGGCCAGCAGCGTATACCCGCTTGAGGGGGATGCGGCTCCAGTGACGGCATTGGTAGCCGTTCAGCGGACCCAGCCCCTGGCGCCCGTTTGGCGCTATCCGGCGGATGAGGCCTTCGGGCTCTATTTGTTTTGTTGTTGTTGCTGTTCTGCTTGAGGGGCCATGCTGCCCTAAGGTTGAGTTGTCTAGCAGCCGGTTTTACCTTCAGGCACACGCACTCGTGATTGTTCGGTCTTCGGTCCGGTGTGGGGCCCCGCTTGCGGGGTGATTGCAGCCGGGTCGGCTGTTTTTTTTCACGGGGGGGGGGGGGTGATGTGAAGGAGTAGAGGAGAGTAGTGGCGTCGTGTGCGCTGTCCAGTGCGATGATGTCACGGGACGTGGGGTCACGCGCGCTGGACAGTGCACATGACGTCACGTCTCCTAGGGTACTTAAGGGATACCCCGTGACGTAAGCGGGGTCACTGTGGGAACGGGTAGAGTAAGCAGGGTAAAGAGGGACCCAGGGGTAGAGAGAGGGATCGAGTAGGGAGTCTGGGGAGAAGCCGGTGGTAGCCGTAGAGGTGCTTCTCTCTCCGGTCGGTGGAGTCGGCAGAGTCCACGATCCGACATGAGAGAGAGAGAGACCGGAGCTAGCCGGCAGGGACCCGGACTCAGAGTAGGACCCCTAGCCCCTGGGAATTGTGTACCCTGTGTATTATTGTAACAGCTTTAATAAACCCTGGCGAAAGCCCTTAACTTACCTCCGTCTACTAGTACGTCCGTCAGAACTACTCAACACAGTTGTACCATCCGTATCTGTACGGCAGGGATTTCCTTGTCTGATCTGACCATGCTGCGCTTCAGGACTCCCTGCATGTAGACCAACCCTCCGGCCAAATGGCCCGTTGGATGGAAATTTTGCAAGGGTACTCCTTTACTGTGCATTATAGGAAGGGGGCATGCCACGTTAACGCAGATGCTCTGTCGCGTCTGCCACCGCCGCCTGACTCATCTAGGTGCATGGTGTGCTCGTCGCAGTGCGGGCCACCACTGCAGACAGCTCCTGATATGGTCGCAGCAGCCGATTCTGGCCCGGCAGATGAGGTGCACGTGCCGGACGATCGCATTTTGGGGCTTGACCTCAGTGAGTGGGGACGCCTACAGGTGGAGGATTCCTCTCTGTTGAGATTCAAAACCAGTCCTCGCCTGTGAAGGTGGCTGACATTTTCACTGCTATGCATTAGAATGCCTGAAGGTCAATACGTGAATGAGACTGCATTCAGAATGCAGATTTCTGCCAAAGCCACTACAGTGCACAAAATAAGCCGATTGGTCGATATAAGAATAACGAATTCCAGAGTAAAATTTCTCTAACGAAGATTTTCTGGCTTAGCAGAATTCTCATAGTAGTTTCCTGGGGATTTCACTGTTCAGATTTTCTCTGCATGAAAATATTGTGAACTATATTTTACACAGTTTTTTATGTATGTTCTCTCATAACTATACAACTACACCTCCCACGTCGACAACACAAGGGTTACCGACTGAATGCATACGCTTTAGGGAAGAAAACATTCTGGTACATCACAAAAGACATTGGGATCATAACATGTGTAGTGGGTCCCAGGGAGGCCGACATTTGTAACTTGGAGGCAACACGTTTATGATACCCCCCAACAGGGTAACTACATAAACTGCATAAACACTCGGGATAACTACCACAGAGCTAGACCTCAACAAGGTCACTATATAACCAGGTCAGGTCAGTAAAGTACTGATTGACCCACGATGTCGAATGTGACGACCGAAGCCCGAAGAGCAAAGACCGAAGAGCATAGCACGGCGGGTTGATTCCAGAAGACAACCAAGAACGCTCCCGGGAATCCGGGATTGCCCCTTTATCCTCCTGAGCGTGGACTCGCTCCGCCCTCGGCTATGCCCCCTTCGGGATCTTCCCAGAAGGTTATGGGACCTTACATCACCTATCCCTTTGGTCCCCTTCTGGCCCCCGCCCTTATCCTATGCAGGTCACGTGCCCTCTTGGGTTCACCTCGAGTCCTAGACTGTCACGTATGCCATATGTACTCTGGTGACAGAGATAGGCTCTAAGGCGCATAGTTACACTCTTCTCTTAGTAGCTGACGAAAAGCCAGTGACTCAATATATGTCACTACACATGTATTAACCTGACATTATCATACAAAATATAAAAACTATGTTCATGTGCACGTGCATGCATCCATGAAATTATTATGCACAGTGTTCCAGAAGTCCGGTATTGTTTTTAACTAAATAAATGATTAGATAGGGTGCAGTGGTGACGCAAGTGGTTCATACACTTGCACGATGAACTCAGCAGCCAGAGTTAGATTCCCAGCGACGAGTTTGATTCACCAACATGCACCGACCAGCATTGTGCAGTATCATCAAATAGCCACAGAACCAACAGGGTATGCGGAAAGACCTTTGATCAATAGCGGATCGACAAAAAGCTGTTCACTATTTTTGGAAAATGACATAGAGTTATGTCTATTCCCCATTCCAATTGAGTTAAGTGCATGAAATGCACTTTCAAGACGACGGCTCACCTCCAAATTGCAGTGTATGTCTTGTGAAAGTTCTCAACAGAGCTCTTCAAAGAAGACAGACAGGACCTAGAGCCACTCTCGTGAATGTCACCACCACTTGCCTGATCTGAAAGTTACATTATTTTTGTTGTTGTGCAGGAAAACAAATGTAAAAAAAGCTTTTTGCAAAAGCAACTAAATGTATAAATAATTGTTAAAAGAATTCAGAAACACCATGTACATATTGCTGTGTAATGGTCCAATGTATTGTGCCAATACAGTGTGATATAGTTATCATAGATAAGGCTTGCAACTAAAGAGATGTTGGGTACTGTTCAAAAGGTTAGGGAAGTTTGAACCTACTACCAATCATGGAGCTGTGTAACTGCCAGTAATTAGCTGGGTCAGGTCCTCCCCATGAATCTCCAGAGGTGAGAAGGGTGTTTCTTTCCATCCCCACCACAGAGCAGTTGTTGGAAACATTCATTTCTGGTAGCCTCGATTAAATTCAGTGATATATTTCCTCATTATTTTGAAGAGAGAAAAAATATCCCAATGGATGCTGTTTTGTTAGATTATTGAATATCTATTAAAGTCCATTGAACACAGATATGTTGCAAAACATAATAACTGTATTTAATAGTCGGAAGTGGGAAAAATATACAAATCCATCCCGCAGTTTAGGGAATCACATTAGAAATGTCCACGCTTGCCATATGTGTTGTGTTTTATGCATGATTCCACATTAGCCAGATGTTGCGGCTTCTTGCCCACGAGTTGGTAATCCAGATAACTCGACTAACCTGGCTGCTAGTGCTCTCCAGTGCAACGATGCCAGGTGGGTGCCGCAGCAGTAGAACACAAATTCCACAGCTTGTGATGGACCACAGCCCACAGCGAATATAAGCAGAACTCTATCCTGTGTTTTCACATGTAAATACAAATATACATTTTAGTCCAAAAGCCGATTGGCTTTTCATATCGATATTATCTAGTAGCATATGTTTAAGCAAGCAAACTCCAGACCAGCTTGGGGTCCAGGGTCTTACCCTCCCCTGACCACTGGCCTCACTGAGCTCCGGCGCTTAGAAGAACAGCGGAGCTTGGGATCCAGGGTCCTATCTTCAGCTCCGTATTCGGCTTGGAGATGACCGAGCCGGACTCTTCAGAGGTCCGGCTTATATACAGGTCCGTGGCTTGCTCCGCCCTAGCCACGCCTCCCTTCCAAAACCTTCTGGAAGGTGACATCATCCCCCAGTCCCCCCTACCGGGGTTTGGGGATTGTGTCCCAGGATCCGTTTCCTAGTAATTGGCATTGGCCCCTTGGGCCATGATCATTTACACTGGCGTAATCACGCTTCCGCCCCCTGTTGACGAGAAGGGAGAGCTACCCGCTAACAGCATGGGGAGTGCCGATTAATGCCTCGACACATGTAACTGCTCGACATGAAGACGATTCTCTCATGTTAATTTAGCTGAAGTACTTGTGGGCTTTATTTGGCTAATCTGAACATAAAAACTGCATATTAAAAGAGCACAGAAAACTATACATACACTCCCAATATGGATATACTTACGGTATTTTTTTTCCCAGAGAAAAATAAGCTTCTTCAAAGAATACAGCTTTTACATTCGATTAGACTTAATAAGATCTTACAACCAATAAAAAAAATAAACCATTCAATCATCTCATAGCGGCTGTTGGCAATTACAAAGGGGATATCGTTTGGGTCTTTGTGCAACACACACAGGATGACAATCCAAAATAAGGTTTGCCAACTGGCATGCACTGATTGGTGAGCAAAAAATAACATAAACACGTCAATCACAGCTTTAGACCGGCTATAAAACTGTGCTCAACGGCTGTAGAACGTTTTGGAGGGTTCACCGTGGGTTGAGTTCATGTAGAATGTATTTCCTGCTGAGACATAATTCAAAAGTTCTAATGATAATGCTCAGGTAATTATTATGGTAAATTAAGATATATGAAGACGATACACCAATCCCCACCAACCCCATACCCATGAAGATCCACCAACACTTGACTCCAAAGCACACACTTAATGCCCAATTAATGACGAGTCGTGCTATAGGAGGCTCAGAACGGTGCCACTGATGTGGAATGGGTAGCCATGCTCTCTCTTCTCTCAGTACACACCATACTAACTAGCAATGGCAGAAAGTGACCCAATCTGTAGATTCGCCCTAATCTCGGCCACTTTGGCCAATTACATAATTGTATCATGCGTAGTGATGGGATAGATACGTTTTTATGTGGACTCATCCACACAATAATTTAAATATTTGGAATGTTTTAAATATTTTTCTACAAAACGGTCATCATTTTGCCCAAAAGTGGAAGGATGACATTAAAAAACTGTAGTTAAATAATTAGGACCACATAGTTTTAAGTGCAAAGAGAGGGCACTCTCTTAAATAGCAGAAGCCAGTTTGGCCTACATTCTATGGTGCATGATTCAGAAACATGGTAATTAACAATGTTTTTTTTTACAAAAAACTTAAAAGTGTACAAACAAGCATGGGGAGATGCACGCTTGGAATTACATTGAAATTTAAATTTAAAACTAAAGGCAACCTTCCACCATGGTTTGATCCTTTGATTACAAAGCTCATGAAAACTAGGGGCAAGGCTTGGGTATGTGCTCAGAAGAGTAATTTGGTCAATGACTGGCTAGAATACAGGATTTTAAGGAATAGATGCGTCAAAAAAATACGGCATGCAAAAAATGACTACTTTTCTTCGACTCTCCTGGAATCACATGGAAATGCCAGGATTTTCTGGAAAACAATCAAATGTATCGAAAAGGCATCCAAAACAGATAATCTGCCCTTTGAGCTAAACCGAAATGGGGAATATTTTTCAGATCCCCAAAAAAGTAGATGACAATTTTAACCTTCATTTTTCTGAAGCTGGTACTCTATTTGATAATGTATTGGGTGTCACCCCTGCTCATGCAAATTCCTACACCCCTATACAAACATTAAACGAATTTAGTTTTCAGCCAATCCACGAAAGTAATGTTCTGAAACAACTGTCCTACCTCAAAGGGTCCTCCTCTACCGGAGCAGATAGTATTCCTGTCTTTGCTCTACTAACTGTTGGTCACCTAATATACAAACCTATAGCCCATATTTTCAACCTGTCTATCAAAGAAGCATCAGTTCCTCTAGAGTGGAAACATTCCTATGTTCGTCCACTTCACAAAGGGGGCCCTAAAGATGATCCAAATAACTACCGACCTATCTCAATTTTGTCTCCGTTGATGGAAAATTCTGAAAAATTATTGAACTACCAAATTAGCAGTTTCCTGTCCGCCAACAATCTATTACATCTAAAACAATCTGGGTTCCGAAAAAAATACAGCACCACATCTGCTGAATCACATTTACAGTAGCCTTGATAATAAGCAGTACTGCGCCTGTCTTTTTCTTGACTTGCCCAAAGCTTTTGATACAGTAGACCACAACACCCTGCTTAGTAAAAAATAAGTTGCCTCGGTTTTTCCGAAAACACAGTATAATGGTTAAAAATGACCTCTTTTCTCGCACCCAAACTGTATTTACAGATGGTTGGAGGTCAAACAGTGTTAAGATAACAAAAGGAGTTCCACAGGGTTCCATTCTCGGCCCCCTCTTGTTTTCTCTTTATGTAAATGACTTGGGCACTGAACTGAATCATTCCAGGGTAAATCTTTTTGCAGATGACACAATACTGATTACTGTTGGCCGCTCTCAGATGACGTGATTGCTAAGCTCCAGAGTGATTTCAACAAACTACATCAGCTAGTTGCTCTTAAACTAGTCCTAAATCCTGCCAAAACCAAGGTGCTATGCTTCTCACCAGGACTAAAGCGGGAAGTTATTTTCCCCAATTACATTCCTTAAATAATAATTAAATAGAGCAAGTCAAGATCTATAAGTATCTTGGGGTCATCCTGGATTCAAAACTGAATTTTGAAGATCACATTGATTATATTGGGAAAAAGACAAAAATAAAAATTGGTTTTCTGTATCGACACAAGCACTGCTTCCCCCCTATGTTCCGTTTGGAATTGATAAAAGCTACCATACTGCCTCTACTTGATTACTGTGACATCGTGTATAAATCAGCCCCAAGTACTGTACTGAAGAAGCATGACTCAATGTATCACTCGGCCTTAAGATTTGCATTGAACTGCCCATATGGGACTCACCACTGTGATCTCTACATTGGGTAAAACTTAACATCTCTGAATGTTCGACGACTTGTGCACCAGATCTTATTTATTCATGATGTACTTACAAAAAAATCTGCAGATTACCTGCTGAATCTCCTCTCTGTTTCAAAGAACAAATTTTACCTAAGGTCTACGCTCATTTACCAGCTTCATATTCCCTATTGCCGTACATATACTGGAGGAAGGGCCTTTGCTATTAATGCCCTCAGTGTCTGGAATGCTATTGCCAATAAATTGCAACTTGAGTCACTACCTATGAGATATTCACTCAAAACTGCTCTAGAGGAGTTGTACACCCCTAGCTGCCAGTGCTATTCAGTAGCCTAAAATAAAATGTTTCGCTCCGGATGATCGTTGCAAAGTATGACCTGTGTTTTGATTTAGTGTGCTGATCTTAAAGGTGCATTGAAAAATTATAATACTCCGATTGATGCTCCTGCTGTTGTGGAGTGACTCATGCAGCCAGCTATGGCTGCAGGGTTTTGGTAGTACATGTTGTTTATGTCATTTATTGTGAAAATTCCGTCACAGTTCCTATGATCACTGTTTCATTGCTTTCATGGCTTTATTTTGGTGAATTCTAAAAGTTTATTGGTTTGGACATGCATGTTTGTTTGTTGTAGTACGGAGTAAGACTGATGGCCTTAATTTAAGTTGTCTTGTGGTTGTTGTTGTTGTTTGACTTGCATCCCACTGGGATTTTTGCACACAGCGTTGGTGTACGGTGTTTTTTCTGCAATATGTTGCTGTCTTTTCTTGGATTTTCTGTTTGCACTTAGTCATATATTCACTTTAAGATGTTTTCTTGTTCATGTTTTTCTTTTTTGTTTGTTGCGGTTGCACCCGATTCAAGAGCCGAATGGCTCACAGGGCTATACCTAATAAATGAACTTGAACATTGAGACAGAAGAAGAACACATGGATTAGAGAACATACGAATGTCATTTACATTATTTTGTAAACAATAGTAAGTTAGCTTGGGCAGAACATGGCACTAGAAGGAATGTTGGCTGATGGTTGAGAATAATGACAGTGGCAGCCAAAGAATAGAATTTGTTCGAGACGATGTCCACTGAGGAGATGAGGTAATGAAATCAGCATGTGTGCAGGTGCTATGGGGAGTGGATTCAATAGCAGAATCGTGAGAAATGGTTGAGAGAGCGGTGACTTGGGGAAGTCTTAATCCAGCAGTTTAAAAGACAATGCATATATTACACTATGTAACGCAATTTTTGTTCCTGGGTACTAAGTGTTATTTCATAATTTATTTTGCCTAAAAAGTATAGGAAATGGCTATTATTCCCCACGAACTTTGCTTTTGTGACCAGGACAGTGATATTTAGAAATGTACCTATTTTCAATTAGAAAACGGGCGAATTTGTGTCTTTTCGTTCACATAAAGTTAGAAAAAAAACATATGAATACAAATTCACATGTATTTATACTAAAGTAATACAAAAATGACTACAAAAGATTTGGAAGTGAGTAGTTTTCCGAGATTAACGATTATACTGTAAAACACTTTCACGAATCAGCCCTCAAATGTAGTCTCCCATCATGTTCTTGTTATACTGTCCTTGGTAGCGGCGTTCAAAGTCCAATATATCCTGGTGGAAGCATTCGCCTTGCTCCTCCGTGTATGCTCTCATGTTCTCCTTGAATTTATCAAGATGAGCGCCAAGAATATGGACTTTGGGGGACATCCTACAGCCCATTGTGCCGTAGTTCTTCACCAGTCTCAACCAGCTGCACATAGTTTTCGACCTTGTGATTGCCTATGAAGCCACGAACCACTGCGACAAAGCTGTCCCAAGCCGCTTTCTCCTTACTAGTGAGCTTCTTGGGGAATTCATTGCACTCCAGCATCTTCTTAATCTGTGGTTCTATGAAGACACCGGCTTTGACCTTTGCCTCAGACAGCTTAGGGAAGAAGTCTTGAAGGTACTTGAAGGCTGCCGACTCCTTATCTACAGCCTTGACAAAATGTTACACAAGGCCCAATTTGATGTGCAGTGGTGGCATCAGCACCTTCCAGGAGTCCACCAGTGGCTCCCACTTGATGTTGTTCCTCCCCACAGAGAACTTTGGTCAACTGTGGCCAGTCCCACCTGTGGTAGTGCGCCTTGGTGTCCCTGCTGTCCCAAAGGCAAAGATAGCAGGGAAACTTCATAAAACCGCCTTGAAGACCCATCAGGAATGCCACCATTTTAAAGTCTCCGATGACCTCCCAGCCGTACTCATACTTCAAGGCGTCCAAGCAAGGTCTTGATGCTGTTGTAATCCTCTTTGAGGTGCCCCGAGTGAGCCACGGGAAGAGACGGGTACTTGCTACCATTATGGAGCAGCACAGCTTTGAGGCTCCTGGATGAGCTGTCAATGAAGAGGCGCCACTCATTTTGGTTACAGATGATTCCGATTTCCACGAACAGACTGGTCACATTGTGGCAGAAGCAGAGCCCATCTTGACGGGTGAAGATGCTGCAAAAAGGTTGGTGATGCTTCCTCTGATCCGCGACTTGCACACTTTCATCCAACAAGTTCCACTGCTTGATCCGACCAAGATCTCTGATCAAGTCGTTGAGGTATTTTTGGTTGGGGTAGTATGGGTTTCTCTCCTCAGCTCCACCTCTGAAATTATCATCTGGATCTACAATTTCTTCCTCGCTTTGTGACTTGCTGCTCTCCTCGAAAGACAGCTGCGCTCTCTCTGGAGGAATGGGTACGGGGAGCTCATGGCAATGTGGCACCGGGGCGATGGATGAAGGAAGCTCCGGATAGGTGATAGCAGGTGCATTCTTGCCAGTCCGACGTTTGGAAGGGTCCACCATGCAGAAGTAGCAGTTGCTTGAGTGGTCAGTCGGTTCCTGCCAAATTCTTGGAATAGCGAACTTCATGGTTCTCAATACTCTGGTTCTTTAAGTAAAGTCATGTTGGTAGAAAAATAGCTAATAGATCACGACGTTTCGATAGCAACACAAGCCATCGTCTTCAGGTGAGACAACACAGCAGGCGGACTGCTGAGGCAGGAGGAAATGTAGCGAGAGAGCTACTGCAGCTAGAGGACAGTACGTGGGCAAAGACAGTGCATGGACTAGCGGCCACGAGTGGTAATTACGGGCGTAAAGATAATAATAGAAGGATAGCGATTTAAAGCTTTCGTGACTGCAGTGATTCATCTTCTTGGTTCTTTCGGTAAAGTCACGTAGAAGGAAAATAATAAAATAATAAAAATAAAACATAAGAAAATAATTCTGACAACGTTTCGGCCACAACGCAAGCAGCCGTCCTCAGGTGAAGAACAGGTCTGTCGGAAAGACAGCGTCTGAATGAAACACCATCAAGCCTGGAGCATATATTTAAGCTGGGTTGGAGGGGGAAGAGCGCCTTGACAAAATAATTTGCATATCAAGAGGAATTTAGCATATTTATGGGAAACTAGCGGTTAATACCCGGCGTTGCCCGGGCGAAAAAGGCAGACACATGTAGTTACACACGCAAATCCATTCATACTTACACATAGAGTTACACGCACAAATGGACTCACACATACATACATAGACTGAACAACAACAACCGCCATTCGCCACTAAGTGGCGGTAACGTCACAACAACGCTTGTGCCAGGTTATGTGCACCTTGAGGCCACGTGAAGTGTCGAACGCCTGCTGGCAAGAGGTCACGGGGCAAACACAGATGGCACAGGTCGACTGACTGAGACGACTGGCTGATGCACCACCTGTGCCCCCTACTGTGGCAACTTTCTGTGCTTTAGCCACCCGGCGCTCTGCTTGTTGTTGTGAGCGTCGCTCCTCCGCCCTCCGTTGTTGTTGGAGGGTGACTGCCTCCAACTGGCCAATAGCGTCCTTCAGGAGCCTCCTGCACAGTGGCCGATCTTGACACGGCTGGTACCAGTCATCCGCAAGTGGACTCAGCTCCAAGTCCTCCTGTAGCACATCACTCCATGTCTTCTCCAGTCCAAGCCGCGCCAATTTAGCCCCCTCGATCCGACGGAACAAAAGCTGTTTAGGCATGCGGTAACTGGCCATGCGGGCTACATGACTCAGGCAATGCAGCCTTGCCTGCCGGAGGTCACCGATGGGACTTTGTCCAGATCATTCAAGGATTTGTGAGCTCCTCACACAATGCAGCCTGGTTAAACCCAGGATGGATCGTAGGCAGGCCAGCCTAAATGTTTCTAACCGGCGAAGATGTTCCATTAGGGGGGTCTAAGTTTCGCAACCGTAGAGAAGGGAGGGAATGACCGTGGCCGAGAAGACCTGAAGCTTCGTACGGAGTGATAGACCAGGTAGCTTCTACACAGCGTTACGCAGCCAATGAAAAGATACTGCAGCTCGACTGATTCGGAGTGAGACCTCTGCTGTTAAACCGGTGCCGGTCATTAGCACACTGCCCAGGGAAACTCTCCACTCTCTCCACAACTGCCCCATCACCAATTGGGAGTTGTGGGGGTGGAGTGTCCGATGGTACAAAATAGTTAGGCAGGTGCTTAGCTTTGGATGGGCTGATGGTAAGGCCCCACCTGTTGGTGGCAAGCTCCAGGTTCAGCAGCAGCACCTCGAACTCCTCCTCGGAGTGAGCAGCCATTAGCAGATCATCGGCATACATAACGTGGTTGAGCAATAGGGAGCCATCCCTTGACCGCACCCGGGCATCGATCAGCCTCCCATTGTATCTGTAGCAGATGGGAATTTTTCCGGTACAGGCATTGAAGGCTCGACGAACTACGTGGTCCAATGTGGGAGCCAGAGGACATCCCTGTTGCACCCCAAGGTGTAAAGGGAATGGTTCTGACTCACGGCCACGTAGTTAAGATGCGGGGCCGCTCAACATCATGAAGGTCCTTAAGGATGGTGATGAGTGGGTTCAGGACTCGGAAAGCACGAAGAACAACCCAGAGGCCAGGCCTACTGATGGTATAATAGGCCTTGAGCAGGTGAATAAAGCACACGCATGGACTAAGATGCACACATGGACCTACAGACACGCAAAGAAATGGAGTTACACTGACTACCATGGAGGCATGCACACACAGCGACTAACACACACGCACATGGACTGAGACACACACACACAGACATATGGACTGACACACAGATGCATTGACTTACACACACACATCAAGTGACACACACATGTATAGACTTACACACACATGTGGACTAACACAGACACATATAGACTGACATACACATCGATGTACACGCACACAGATCGACTGACACACACACATGGACTAACACACACACATAAACACTTTGACGTTGTCCGTTCGAAAAAGACACCCACATGGAGTTAAAGACACGCATGGCTCTACACGCACACACATATGGACTCAAAGACACACACATGGACTCACACACACAAACACATCGACGTACACACACACACATATGGACTGACACACACATAGACATCCACTTGAGATACACACACATGGAGTTACACACACATATGGACGTACACACATACAGCGACTCACACACATACATACATAGAGTGACACACACATTGCCGTACACACACATACAGACTGTCGCACATAGACATCCACTTGAGATATACACACATGGAGTTACACACACATATATCGACGTACACACATACAGCGACTCACACACAGACATACGTGGACTCACACACACATTGACGTAAACACACATGTACTTACTCACACACATATGGACTAAGACACACACACATGGACTTAGACACACATAGATAGACTGACTGTAACACACAGACATCTACTTGAGATACACAGACATGGATGAACACACATATGGACTCACACAAACGCATTGACTTACACACACACATCGAGTGACACACACATGTATAGACTTACATACACATGTGGACTAACACACACACATGTGGACTAACACACACACATGTGGACTAACACACACACATGTGGACTAACACACACATATGGACTGACACACACATACACATAGACGTACATGGCCACATCACAGACTGGCAGACCGTCGCAGCGTCATAAAAGCGCAGCAAAAAAAGGGAAAATTTAGCAACTTAAAAATAAAGAGTTTTATGCACACAAACATTATTATTGTAATGTTTGTCAACTAATGTGTTTAATAATAGAAAACATTGGACTTGATTTGTTAGCGTAAGAAGCTTGGAACTTTGTACTTGTGCCATGCGTAGCCCCCCTCCTGGCCTACATTGGCGAGGCGGCGGAGTTGGCACGTTGCCAGGCTAGGGGCTGGGCCGCTATCCCCTCCAGCATTCCCCGCCTGTGCAAAAATAATGTTATGTAAGCAGTAAAATATTATTATCTAGGGAGTCTGTAGTATAAACTGGACACATCGTGTTGGGGAGGAGGGGGGCGAAGAGGACGTGACACTGTGAAGAAATATCCGCAGCGTTATGTGTGTATGTGTTGGCTTTAAACGCGTAAAAGGAAATGTCCCCGTGAGATGGAGCCAAGGCGCATCACTTGGCAGGGTCCGCCGACCCCCCCACGTAATTGCCATCAGTTGGTACGGTCGATGTCGCGAAATAAGTAAATAATTTATAATAGAAACGGCACAAATGTGTTAATTAAACTACTTTAAAGTTTAGTGATGAGAAAACAAATAGCCTATTCCCACCGCGGGGCTTAGGGCGTGGCGCCTGGCAAATTCTTTTCTACATATAGCCCACCGTCCGAGAGCCAAATCCCCCGCAAGCGCGAGCGCGGGGAGACTTTTATATATAAGAAGATTATCTAACCTATATAATTCATTTTTTGTCTGTCCGTCTGTCCGTCTGTCCGTCTGTCCGTCTGTCCCTCTGCGTACGCTCGCTTTCGAGGGATTTGGCGCTCGGGCCGTGGGGTTTAGGAAGAAACATTTTTGCAGGTGGGCACGCCCCCGGCCCCGCGGTGAACTTAGGCATTTCCGATTTTTCGTCCGTCGCCTTTAAATCGGTCCGATTATCGATTTAGTGCGATTTCTCTTTATATATTTATTTAATAATATTTATTTATTTATTTAATATTGCCGACCGGCGCGGACCACGGCGGTTGCCCCTGGCAATGGGTAGCAACGCCTTCGCTGCGGGGTGGACGCCATTTTTAATTCCCGTTAAAAATATGCACACGCATTAACACGCGACGCTGAGGTAAATACATAAAAGTTTCACGTCCTCTTCACTCCCCCCCCACTCCAGTGTGCGCAATTACTATTATAGGGTCTGCAGATAATAAAATTATAGCGATTAGACAGTATTATTCTAGCGCGGGGGGGGGGGGGAGGCGACCCCAATACCCAGCCTCGGCCGGCTGGGCAATCTAGGCGAGGCCGGAGGCTCTGCACGGTACTAGGCCTCGACACCCCACACGTGTCAGGCGAGCACTTTGTACTATAAACTCGATATACCCAGCGTTGCCCGGGGGGAAAATACATTTAAAAACTTCTGCAAAATATAAAACATAACATACCAATGAAAATACAACTGTGTAATTACTTTTAAACCCGACGCGCCAAGAATCGATTCTCTGAATCGCGCAAAGGAAACGATGGTTGTAGATTCATTTAGAATCGCCCTGTTCCCGTTTAAAATAAGTTGATTATAGAGTCGCTATAAACTGCTACGAATGGGAAATATCTGGCGTTGACCGGGGCAAAAATATAATTAAAAACTCCTGAAAACTCGGTTATTAAAATTGTAGCCCAAGCGCGAAAAGAAGCGATTCTTTGCAATCGTTGCGAAGGAATCAAGGGTTGTAGATTACTTTAGAATCACCCTATTCCCTTTTTAACGAACTGCATGTCGCAGACACACACATTCACACATTTTGCTTTTACATTTAACATACAAAACGTCAGCATATACTGCTGTCATCATAGGCAAAATATATACACCCTCACCACTCTCCCTCACCACTCTCCCTCACTCACCCTCACCACTTACTATCACTCACCACTCACACTCACCACTCACCATCACTCACCCTCACCACTCCCCACTCACTTCTCACCCTCACCACTCACCCTCACCACTCACCTCTCACCTCTCACCACTCACCTCTCACCACTCACCACTCACCACTCACTCTCACCACCCACTTTCACCACTCACCCTCACCACTCACCCTCACCACTCACGCTCACCCCTCTCCCTCACCACTCACGCTCACCACTCACCCTCACCACTCTTCCTCACCACTCTTCCTCACTCCTCACCACTCACGCTCACCACTCACCCTCACCACTCACTAATCACCCTCACCACTCACCCTCATCACTCACTACTCACCCTCACCACTATTACTCACCCTCACCACTCTCCCTCACCACTCACCCTCACCATTCACCCCTTTCCCTTACCACTCACGCTCACCACTCACCATCACCAACCATCCTCACCCTTACCACCACCACTCTCCCTCACCACTCTCCCTCACCACTCACCCTCACCTTAACCACTCACCCTCTCCACTCACCCTCAGCACTCACCACTCACCCTCACCTTCACCACTCACCCTCACCACTCACCACTCTCACAACTCACCCTCACCACTCACCCTCACCATTCACCACTCACCCTCACCACTCACCCTGACCACTCACCCTCACCACTCACCATACACCCTCACCACTCACCGCTCTCCCTCACCACTCACCCTCACCTCTCACCACTCACCTCTCCCCACTCACTTCTCACCCTCACCACTCACCCTCACCACTCACCTCTCACCTCTCACCACTCACCTCTCACCACTCACCACTCACCACTCACTCTCACCACCCACTTTCACCACTCACCCTCACCACTCACCCTCACCACTCACGCTCACCCCTCTCCCTCACCACTCACGCTCACCACTCACCCTCACCACTCTTCCTCACCACTCTTCCTCACTCCTCACCACTCACGCTCACCACTCACCCTCACCACTCACTAATCACCCTCACCACTCACCCTCATCACTCACTACTCACCCTCACCACTATTACTCACCCTCACCACTCTCCCTCACCACTCACCCTCACCATTCACCCCTTTCCTTTACCACTCACGCTCACCACTCACCATCACCAACCATCCTCACCCTTACCACCACCACTCTCCCTCACCACTCTCCCTCACCACTCACCCTCACCTTAACCACTCACCCTCTCCACTCACCCTCAGCACTCACCACTCACCCTCACCTTCACCACTCACCCTCACCACTCACCACTCTCACAACTCACCCTCACCACTCACCCTCACCATTCACCACTCACCCTCACCACTCACCCTGACCACTCACCCTCACCACTCACCATACACCCTCACCACTCACCGCTCTCCCTCACCACTCACCCTCACCGCTCACCACTCACCCTCACCACTCACCATCACTGTGGTGGTGGTACCTGCTATCATGACAGTAGTACAAGCTGACGTTTTGTATGTGTAATGTCAAAATCTAAATTAGTGAATGTGTGTGTCTGTAAGAAATGTTAAGCATACTTGGCGACACGTAAGCAAGTTTTTTTTTAAAACGGGAATAGGGTGAGTGGTGGTGGTGAGGGTGAGTGGTTAGGGTGAGTGGTGAAGGTGAGGGTGAGTGCTGATTGGTGATTGGTGAGGGTGTGATTGGTGAGGATTAGTGGTGAGTGGTCAGGGTGAGGGTGAGTGGTGAGCGATGAGGTGAGCGTGACTGGTGAGTGGTGAGGGTGAGTGGTGAGGGAGAGTGGTGAGGGTGAGTGGTGAGGGTGAATGGTGAGGGTGAGTGGTGAGGGTGAGTAGTGAGTGGTGAGGGTGAGTGGTAAGTGGTGAGGGTCAGTGGTGATTGTTCAGGGTGTGATTGGTGAGGATGAGTGGTGAGTAGTGAGGGTGAGTGGTGAGGGTGAGTGGCAGTTGTGAGTGATGATTAGTGAGGGGTGAGGGTGAGCGTGAGTGGTGAGGGTGAGCAGTGAGGGTGAGTGGTGATTGGTGAGGGTGTGATTGGTGAGGATGAGTGGTGAGTGGTGAGGGTGAGTGTGAGTGGTGAGCGGTGAGGGTGAGTGGTTGTTGTGAGGGTGAGTGGTGAGGGTGAGTGGTGATGGTGAGTGGCAGTTGTGAGTGGTGATAGGTGAGCGGTGAGGGGTGAGTGGTGAGCGTGAGTGGTGAGGGTGAGTGGTGAAGGTGAGTGGTGAGGGTGAGTGCTGAGTGGTGAGGGTGAGAGAGTGGTTAGTTTTAAGGGTGAGTGTTGAGGGTGAGTGGTGAGGTTGAGTGGTAAGGGTTAGTGGAGAGTGGTGAGTGGTGATTGGTCAGTGGTGATTGGTCAGGATGAATTGTGAGTAGTGAGGGTGAGGTTGAGTGGTGAAGTTGAGTGGTGAGGGTGAGTGGTGAGGGTGAGTGGTGGTTGTGACGGTGAGTGGTGAGTGGTTAGGGTGAGTCGTGAGGGTGAGTGGTGAGGCTGAATGGTGAGCGTGAATGGTGAGAGTGAGTGGTGAGTGGTGAGGGAGAATGGTGAGGGTGAGGGGTGAGTGGTGATGGTGAGTGGTGACGAAGAGTGGTGAGGTTGAGTGGTGAGTAGTAAGGGTGAGTGGTGATGGTGAGGGTTAGTGGTGAGGGTGAGTGTTAAGGGTGAGTGGTGAGGGTTAATGGTGAGGGTGAGTGGTCAGGGTGAGTGGTGAGGGTGAGTGGTGAGCGGTGAGGGTGAGTGGTTGTTGTGAGGGTGAGTGGCAGTTGTGAGTGGTGATGGGTGAGTGGTGAGTGGTGAGCGTGAGTGGTGAGGGTGAGTGGTGAGAGAGTCGTTAGTTTTGAGGGTGAGTGGTGAGGTTGAGTTGTGAGGGTTAGTGGAGAGTGGTGAGTGGTGATTGGTCAGTGGTGATTGGTCAGGATTAATGGTGAGTAGTGAAGGTGAGGTTGAGTGGTGAGGTTGAGTGGTGAGGGTGAGTGGTGGTTGTGATAGTGAGTGGTGAGTGGTGAGGGTGAGTCGTGAGGGTGAGTGGTGAGGCTGAATGGTGAGGGTGAATGGTGATAGTGAGTGGTGAGGGTGAGTGGTGACGAAGAGTGGTGAGGTTGAGTGGTGAATAGTAAGGGTGAGTGGTGATGGTGAGGATTAGTGGTGAGGGTGAGTGGTAAGGGTGAGTGGTGAAGGTTAGTAGTGAGGGTGAGTGGTCAGGGTGAGTGGTGAGGGTGAGTGGTGAGGGTGAGTGGTGAGCGGTGAGGGTGAGTGGTTGTTGTGAGGGTGAGTGGCAATTGTGAGTAGTGATGGGTGAGTGGTGAGTGGTGAGCGTGAGTGGTGAGGGTGAGTGGTGAGGGTGAGTGCTGAGTGGTGAGGGTGAGTGGTGAGAGAGTCATTAGTTTTGAGGGTGAGTGGTGAGGTTGAGTGGTGAGGGTTAGTGGAGAGTGGTGAGTGGTGATTGGTCAGTGGTGATTAGTCAGAATGAATGGTGAGCAGTGAGGGTGAGGTTGAGTGGTGAGGTTGAGTGGTGAGGGTGAGTGGTGAGGGTGAGTGGTGGTTGTGACGGTGAGTGGTGAGTGGTGAGGGTGAGTGGTGAGGGTGAGTGGTGAGGCTGAATGGTGAGGGTGAATGGTGAGAGTGAGGGGTGAGTGGTGAGGGTGAGTGGTGAGGGTGAGTGATGACGAAAAGTGGTGAGGTTGAGTGGTGAGTAGTAAGGGTGAGTGGTGATGGTGAGGGTTAGTGGTGAGGGTGAGTGGTGAGTGGTCAGTGGTGAGGGGTCAGGATAAGTGGTGAGGGTGAGTGGTGATGGTGAGGGGTGAGTGCTGAGTGGTGAGGGTGAGTGGTGAGTGGTCAGTGGTGAGGGGTCAGGATAAGTGGTGAGGGTGAGTGGTGATGGTGAGGGGTGAGTGCTGAGTGGTGAGGGTGAGTGGTGAGGGTGAGTGATGACGAAAAGTGGTGAGGTTGAGTGGTGAGTAGTAAGGGTGAGTGGTGATGGTGAGGGTTAGTGGTGAGGGTGAGTGGTGAGTGGTCAGTGGTGAGGGGTCAGGATAAGTGGTGAGGGTGAGTGGTGATGGTGAGGGGTGAGTGCTGAGTGGTGAGGGTGAGTGGTGAGGGAGAGTGGTGAGGGTGAGTGGTGAGGTTGAGTGGTGAGGTTAAGTGGTGAGGGTGTGTGGTGAGGGTGAGTGGGGAGGGTGAGTGCTGAGGGTGTGGTGAGAGTGAGTGGTGAGGGTGAGTGGTGAGTGGGAGTGGTGAGGATGAGTGGTGAGGGTGAGTTGTGAGTGGTGAGTGGTGAAAGGTATTGTCAAAGCCCACCGGGCTTTGACAATACCTTAGTATCTGTGTATATATGTAAGGTTATTAAGAAATATATTTTTCACCCGGGCAACGCCGGGTACTTCTGCTAGTATATTATATAACATATATATAAGATAAGAAAAAGAAGAAGATGCAGATATGGGATTAGTCACTACTTGTGAAATGCTTAGGAGGTGGGCGGAGGGTTTCAAAGTCATAATATGCCCGTGCATTTTGCAGGATTAGCAGCATCAAAGGGAGGGAATAAGGTTAGCATTCATAAAGGGAAGGAATGTTAATAGTATGGAGCTGCAGCAACTAATATGCTTATAGACTATTCATTGTAATATTACACTATGTATACTAAGAGGAAGCAGCGAAATATGTCACTCTCCCATTGACATATTTCGCTGCTTCCTCTTAGTATCTTTCACGTGACGGTCAATGGTATAGTACAGGGGTCGGCAACCAAAATAACAAGAAGAGCCATTTCTTTCCAATTCGGTACAAAATTCAGTATTTCAAGAGCCACAATGCATCTGAGTACATACTGTACATACGTACATATCGTCAAGAAGCAGCCCGTAAAGAGCCGCATGCGGCTCCGGAGCCGTAGGTTGCCGACCCCTGGTATAGTATATAGCGGATTGTATAATAATAATAAATAGTATAAAATTGTAATGTTTAATACAATGTACAAGGTAATACATGGTGTCGTAGTTGTATGGTGAATATGCAGCAGTGTGGTGTGCAGTAGGGTGGGTAGAATAATACATAGTGTAATATTGCAATGTATAGTCTAAGGTATAGGGTGGTGTATAGTAATACAGTATGTGGTTTAATGTTGGGTTTGTCTGTGGCAGTATATAGTACGGGGTAGACCCGTGTGATGTGGGAGAATAAAGTTTGGCTGGAGGCGTGTTATATTTTTTGCGACATAGAATTGTGGTGTATTACTTACTGTTGGTAGCTCAGCTTATTGGAGAGTATTTTTAGTATACTGATGATACTATGTAGTTTATACTTTGGTTGTTTACGTGGTGGTTTGGTTGCTGCAGCTACATACTGTTAACATTCCTTCCCTTTATTAATGCTTCCCCCTATCCCCTCCCTTTGATGCTGCTGGCCCTGCATAATGCACGGGCAAAACATGGCTTTAAACCCCCCGCCAAACCTCCTACGCATTTCACAAGTAGTACTATAGTCGCATATCTGCATTTCCCATAAATGTCAAAATTCCTCTTGATATGCAAATTATTTTGTCAAGGCGCTCTTCCTCCTCCCTCCCAGCTTAAATAGACGCTCCAAGCCCAGGACGTGTCATTCAGACTATCTTATCGACAGACCTGTTCTTCACCTGAAGACGGCTGCTTGCGTTGTGGCCGAAACGTCGTGAGAATTATTTTATCATGTTTTTGTATTATTATTTTATTATTTCCATTCTACGTGACTTTACCGAAAGAACCAAGATGAATCCCTGCAGTCACGAAAGCTTTAAATCGAAATTAACATTCACATTTTTACACACGGGCACTTTAAATCGGTGAAATAACCATCTTGAACAAAAAAGAACAGGCAGCTGTTTCTTGAAATCTCATTCACAGCGCTGCCCAAAGGCAAAAAGCTTTTAGAGTTACGATTGCTCACCATAATTAGTTTAACAGCCCCTCTAGGGTACTGAGTGCTCGGGCACAAGCAGTACCAGAAGGGTATTATTTGCCCCTGTATGATTTTACGTATTTATCCAGGAAAGCCAGACTGAGTTGTGGAACCTTTTCTCAGGAGGGTCGCGCATTAGCTTTTAAATTTATTTTCAGACGTCTTCAGCCAGTTTATTTTACATTTACACTATGAGATCTCTTTTACCAGTGGCAAAATATATTAGTAGGTTTTTACCCCTTTAAACTGGTACAAAACTGACACCTTTATTCAAGGCATCATGTTTGCAATTACCACAACACAAGTAGTCAAAAAAGCAAACAAAAAGAAGCAACTCTGATAATGATAATAATATGCACTGTCCTTGAAGTTGACCGGTCTACACCCGAGACGGCCCTCCCTAGTCCCAATTATAGTGTTGGACCAGATGACCCCAGAAGGCGCACAACTCAAACACAGTGCAACATCAGAGCATTGAGAGCTCGGGGTAAGCATTTACACTATGAGATCTCTTTTACCAGTGGCAAAATATATTAGTAGGTTTTTACCCCTTTAAACTGGTACAAAACTGACACCTTTATTCAAGGCATCATGTTTGCAATAACCACAACACAAGTAGTCAAAAAAGCAAACAAAAAGAAGCAACTCTGATAATGATAATATGCACTGTCCTTGAAGTTGACCGGTCCACACCCGAGACGGCCCTCCCTAGTCCCAATTAGTGTTGGACCAGATGACACCAGAAGGCGCACAACTCAAACACAGTGCAACATCAGAGCATTGAGAGCTCGGGGTAAGCATTTACACTATGAGATCTCTTTTACCAGTGGCAAAATATATTAGTAGGTTTTTACCCCTTTAAACTGGTACAAAACTGACACCTTTATTCAAGGCATCATGTTTGCAATAACCACAACACAAGTAGTCAAAAAAGCAAACAAAAAGAAGCAACTCTGATAATGATAATAATATGCACTCTCCTTGAAGTTGACTGGTCCACACCCGAGACGGCCCTCCCTAGTCCCCATTGGTGTTGGACCAGATGACACCAGAAGGCGCACAACTCAAACACAGTGCAACATCAGAGCATTGAGAGCTCGGGGTAAGCATTTACACTATGAGATCTCTTTTACCAGTGGCAAAATATATTAGTAGGTTTTTACCCCTTTAAACTGGTACAAAACTGACACCATTATTCAAGGCATCATGTTTGCAATAACCACAACACAAGTAGTCAAAAAAGCAAACAACTCTGAGGACAGTGCATATTATTATCATTATCAGAGTTGCTTCTTTTTGTTTGCTTTTTTTTAGCTTAAACTGCAATGGTACAGATTATGCTCCATCCTATTCATTTTTGAATCGGTCTACATGTCAGGGCTTCAACATCTAACCTTGAAATATAAAAATGGTAAATTAGGCAGTACTCATAATCCATAATTTGTACACAATATAATTTCTATACACCAGTTGGTGTGTGAAACATTTAAAATTGCTTACGTGTTCACCACTTAGCCTATTCAAGAGGTACACATTACCGACTAGCTTTGCAAAGCCATTTTTGGTTTTATGGGATTTCTTATTACGTGGCTAAGAGTAATCTGATTGGTTCTGTAATTGAATTATAAAACTAATGTAAAGTACACGAGATTATAAAAAAAAGATATAATAACCCAATGCAGTGATCATCAATCCACAGGATTGCATTTAATATATTTATTGACAGATTTGTCTTACATATATGTTCAGACAAGGAGTATTTAACATTTTACTTGTTTATTCATTTAAGTGGCAAATAATATATTGCATATTTATATAAATATAACCACATTTGCATACATACACAAAAGGGAAATAACATAACCCTAACTACCACAACACATATACGGCATTAACTATGGTAAACACACGATACCAATGGCTTGCCGACTTGTAAAAATGTAATTTAATGTTAGACCTTGAGACCAAGTAAGAAATAACATTGTCATTGTCACCTGAACAATGTAGGAGACATTATTACCTAAATGTGCATTCTCCTTGGCAATGATCTAATATAATTTCCAAATAAGGAAATCCACATCTACAACCGGGATGCGATTTGATAGTCAGGGCTCTGCTTTCTGTTAAATCCTTTTATCCCCATGACTACACTTTCAACCATCATACCCGGGGAGGGGGGTAATTATATACTCTCTGGATATAAAAGATTTTGTTCATACTTGAATGCTTAGGTTTGGGGCTGGCTGCAAAGTGGCCAGAAGATGGAAGGACAATTGAACCTTACGGCGGTACCCCGGCTCTCGCACAATGTCCGTGATGCAGTAATTTTTAGTCTGTTGATGGTCGGCGATGCGGCAATCGACTCATCTCGACAAGCTGTACACGATGCACTGCGGTGCATACAAGTGTTCAGAGTTTCAGCGCAATCGTCCTCGCCGCGTTTCAACATCGCATAGCACTGATTTCGGATTGATTGGTACCCCAGTCGCGGATTTAAGTACACCCCTGGAAAAGTGTCCCAGAAATTAAATATTTAATTGCCTCGGCCATTTTGTATTACTTGATACCCCGAGGTACTGCCATAAGGATCAATTGATCATTTAATCCCTCGATGTCACCGCCTCATGTAGTTTTGTCCCACAAGAAGCCAAACACCCATTATTGGTAATGGGCAAACATTTAAATGTAGAATGACTGTCCTGAAAAAGTATTGAGGAAAATCAGTGAGGCTTCCCAAGGTAAAATGTATTATTAGTATTTGAAAGTGTATATAACAAATTGAGGCAATATTACCTGTTATGTGTGCAATTATTTTTTGGATGAAGGCTTCCGCATTCCGTGTCAGTCATGGGGATGGTTAGACTATAATTTCCTCCCAATGGAAAGTTGGCAAATCACACCTTGCCTAAATCCTCCGATGTTAGCCCATTTACGAATTATTTGAAATATCCTTTGAGTAAGACGTGAAAATATTGTTCTGCGAGTGTATGTTATACAAATGTAGAGGAGAGAAAAATCAGCCAATGAATAAACCTTGCTACTTTTCAAATGCACATTGGTTACAGTCCTTATTGCTTAAGCATGCGCAAAAAGACAAAAAACTTCCTTGCCAAAAGACCTGCAGTACTACATTGGCTTAGTGAAGAAGCATCTTCACATACTGCTTACCTACCTGGTATAATAGTTGACACTTCAAAGATTTTCAACCTTTGAACTGCACATAATGTAGGAACACTTGATATTATTTCAAAACATGACCGAGAAGTGAATCATGATATAAAACTAACAAGTGTTTAACAAATAACATTTCAGCACTTGTAACGTCACTTTAAAGGAGCATGTAAATAGCTATACCGAACTGGTAGACAAGGTCTTATGTTTCTTCTAGATTTGAAGCTTTCGTGACTGCAAGGATTCATACTCTTAGGTTTTTTAGGTAAAGTCACGTAGGTAAACATTTTAATTAATAAAAGTAAAATAAAACAAATTTAAAAAAATTCACGACGTTTCGGAAGCAACACAAGCCTCCGTCTTCAGGTGGAACCGTCACAGCCACGACAGCTGTATCAAATAAATGAGAGATCACAAGAAATACTACCCCGTATATATAATGGTTGAGGGGGGAAGGGCCAGGAACGGCACACTTTTTTATTAATATGGTAAGGTGAGGCTTAAGACCAAGAGGAGACTGCATAACAAAGGACTGAGCCTTTGTTATGGAGAGGTGCGGTTTGTAACTAACACATGGCAAGCATGACAAAAGTGTGAAAAAAGAAAAGCAAGTAAAAAACTAAAACTGGTAAAACAACAAACTGGCTGTCTATCAATGACCTGTAATAGTTGTCTGTCAAATAAGATGGTCCAAATAAGTGTAGTTACATCTTTTTTGCATGGTTAATCATATCTTTCCAATGATCACACTTTTGTCATTACTCAGTTAATCATGTAATCATTGGAAAGATGTGATTAACCATGCAAAAAAGATGTAACTACACTTATTTGGACCATCTTATTTGACAGACAACTATTACAGGTCATTGATAGACAGCCAGTTTGTTGTTTTACCAGTTTTAGTTTTTTACTTGCTTTTCTTTTTTCACACTTGTCATGCTTGCCATGTGTTAGTTACAAACCGCACCTCTCCATAACAAAGGCTCAGTCCTTTGTTATGCAGTCTACTCTTGGTCTTAAGCCTCACCTTACCATATTAATAAAAAAAAGTGTGCCGTTCCTGGCCCTTCCCCCCTCAACCATTATATATACGGGGTAGTATTTCTTGTGATCTCTCATTTACTTGATACAGCTGTCGTGGCTGTGACGGTTCCACCTGAAGACGGAGGCTTGTGTTGCTTTCGAAACGTCGTGAATTTTTTTTTGTTTTATTTTACTTTTATTAATTAAATTTTTTACCTACGTGACTTTACCGAAAAAACCTAAGAGTAAGGTCTTATGTTAAATAATGACGGGTATGTAATACTGCATGTCTGGCAAAATACTTTCAAACTCTGCAGTCATAGGATTCCAAGGTGATTCAATGTAAACACAGTCACACGTACTTCGGGATATGCTTTCAAACAAAGCAGTTGCAAAAAACAAAACTGTTTTATATTTTGTTGATACCATTTCTGAAATCAGGAAAACAATTGTGAAAATATTGTTTTGGGTATGTGGATGTGTTAAACAAGAACGTGTATGAAGCAAAATCAGCCATTGAAAGAACTCTACTACTCCAAACGTTGAGTGAAGTTTTCTGGAAACACACCCTTACGGCCCATTAGGTCCTTGTATGCCATCCAATCAGCTTCCTTGATTCCTGTGAGCCATCCTGCATCCTGTGGAAGGGGCAGAACACCCTGCTTTGGAAAAGTTCTCAAGATCACCTTCACCAGTGTACAGGGTTTGCTCGGTTAGGTTGACCTTGAGGCGGCAATTAAGTATCACCCTGCTGTAATGTTCCCGACTGTTAAAGTGAACTTAAAGATGAAAAGCAACAATTCTAAACAAGCTACGTACAGAAGAAATGAAGAAGCCTTACTGCACAAAAGCGTTTGTTGTCATGCAGTTGCTTTTTGTTGTGTCGGTGCATTCTAAAGGGACATATTGGAATGTCCCAGTACCTGTTCGTCGGCGTTTTCAAAGGACAACACGAGAACCACGTCTCCACGCAGGAGAGTCAGCTCGTCAGCATCCAGCGGAGTGTAGTCATGCTCGGCCTGCACCTTCATGCAGAAAGAACTGTCACAAGCAATACTCCATGCATAAAGTTATAGTCCTCAATATAGACAACTGTAATGAAGCTCTGCAACAAAACCATATAAAAAACTGTGATGTTAAAAAATGATATAACGATAAGTTTATAGGGTTTCACCCATACATTGTATTGTTTATACTGGTAGGAACGAAGTGGACCAGACCACCAATAGATTAATGTGTCCGTCCGTCCGTCTGTCTGTCCGACAAGATGGCCGCCCGCTCCCCCTGCGATCTGTGAACTAAACAAGATGGCCGTCGCTTCCGGCGCCTCACGGCGAAACTTTAAACTTCGCTTCAAATTTACTTTACTGAAACGCAGCACGTTTTTTTAACACAGAGACAAGATACATTTATTAACACAGAGACGAGATACATTTAATCGCCTTATTTGTGCACGAAAAGCACGGCGCGAGGCCTAGTGTGGCAGGCTTCGCGAGGCCTAGTGCGGCAGGCTTTGCGAGGCCTACTGCAGAAAAGGCATCGCGAGGCCTACTGCAGAGAAGGCTTCGCGAGGCCTACTGCAGGGAAGGCTTCGCGAGGCCTACTGCAGGGAAGGCTTCGCGAGGCCTACTGCAGAGAAGGCTTCGCGAGGCCTAGTGCAGAAGGCTTCGCTAGGTCTACTGCAGAGAAGGCTTCGCGAGGCCTAGTGCAGCAGGCTTCGCGAGGCCTAGTGCGGCAGGCTTCGCGAGGCCTACTGCAGGAGGCTTCGCGAGGCCTAGTGCAGGAGGCTTCGCGAGGCCTACTGCGACAGGCTTCGCGAGGCCGTCCGTCTGTCCGACAAGATGGCCCCCCGCTCCCCCTGCGATCCGTGAACTAAATAAACTAAACAAGATGGTCGTCGCATCCGGCGCAGCCAATGACATCGCCTGTTGCAATCCTTGCTCTGTGGGCGCGCGAGTCAGTGGGGAGGGGGTGTGGACGTCATCGCTCACCCCCCATGCACAAATCATTTTCTTTTTAACTCCTCTATACCCGGTCGATATCCCTATACCAGTATTAGTATTATTCCTACCAGCCCACCCCGCAGGGTCCTGTTTGGTAAAAATAATAAATTAGACATGAAGCAATGATTAATATGAGTATTAATACGCTCGTATTAAATGGGTTATTCATGTGTTAAATTAAATCAGGCGAGCATAACCAGTTATTTGTTGGAATGAGCACATTGTATCATCAGTTTTACAGAACCCACTGTTCAAGAATACACAATCACTGACAATTCAACATGTTTTCAGACAAGTTACTTGCAAATATTTTAAGTATACAAATAGCAGCCTTGGTTAACACACATCTTATGGCTGTTCTAATAAATTGCACCTTGTACAAGAATCCAGGGGGCATGTCAGTGCTTTCTGAAGATGTGTCAACATGCTTGCTTGCTTCAACCTCAGCGTCTCCATTGGTCACAAATGCCATGTCCAACTCTGGACCAGAGTCCACCGGCTGTACAAACACAATATGCAGTTATCATTGTTTACATTATCATCCATGTGCACGATTCCGCATTTCAATGGTGTTACATAGTAATCTTCAAGAAAATGTGCATTTTGTTATATGTGCAATGCGATTACTTTATCATCAACAGGAAATAATAAAAAAAACATTGGTGAGCCTTACAGTGGGGGTGCTGGCAGTTACTTCCACAATGGGAGTCTCCATAGGGATGGGAGCCATCTCAGCGGGAACGACATCCATTTCAGCGGGAACGACATCCATTTCAGCGGGAACGACAGCAGTTTCAGATTCAGGGCTCTTAACCAAAGGACCCATGGCTGCTTCCATTGTCTGATCAGATGTAACATACACAGAGTAAAAAGACCTTGAACACCTCTTTTGACATTCCTTACTCGTATATCTTGTCAGCTTTCTATACATAAGTGATCTGCCATTCCTTCACTATACATGGCCATGGTGTGTAATGGTAACTCGTATGAAATCATAAATGGATGCAATAAATTAAAAAAAGAACTGCGTATATGTATGAACATAAAAATGGCATTTTTCAGTATTTTTGTTTCCATTTATTTTTCCACCAGCTTTAAATATATACTCTGCCTATTCTATGCCAAAAAAGCCTGAACAATGACAAAAGCAGGTTTTTATAACCACCTTTAATGGATTAATGGTATAAGAAACATAAAAATTTGAAGTAGCATTCGAGAAAAAATACTTGCACTTTAGAATACAGAAGAGATGATATATATGCTTCAAAATCTGAATATTTATTTAGACAGGAGGAATCTCATGAGCTCAGAAAGTCTTTTTCAGATGTCCAGTATTGGTGGGTCAGCAAGTCTAAGTCACCTGTCACCAGTGTTAAGTTATTTTCATATGAATGTAATACAAATCAATACCACATCTCACCTCACTAGTTTCATCCAAAGATGCAGGTTTCTGTGATTGACAAAATACATAATTAAAACAACTTTTCACTTTAAAAATGCATTACTTTTATAACTAGAAACATTCAATGTTAGATATTTGTTTTAAATTTGATTTGAAGCTTTCGTGACTGCAGGAATTATTATTTGGTTCTTTTGGTAAAGTCATGTAGAAAGAAAATCAAATAAATAATAGAATACGACGTTTCGATTGCAACACAAGCAAACGTCATCAGGTATGAATGAATGAGAAAACAAACCTAGTAAACTTAAAAATGTAATGCAATGGAACACAGTCGGCTAACACAACAGTAAACACTTGACCTGGTTGATTACGTTCTTCCAAAGATTGCTAAATTTAAAGTTAAGTGTGAGAGAAAGACAAACACAGACATGGAGAGAGACATACACAGAGAGAGAGAAGCCAACTCTGTGTTGCATTGCATTACATTTCTAAGTTTACTGGGTTTGTTTTCGCATTCATTCATACCTGATGACGGTTGCTTGTGTTGCAATCGAAACGTCGTATTCTATATTCTTAGGTTTTTTCGGTAAAGTCACGTAGGTAAAAAATTTAAATTAGTAAAAGTAAAATAAAAATAAAATAAAAAATCACGACGTTTCGGAGGCAACACAAGCCTCCGTCTTCAGGTGGAACTGTCTTCGTATTCTATTATTCTATTATTTATTTTCGTATTCTATTATTTATTTTCTTTCTACGTGACTTTACCGAAAGAACCAAAGCATATTTGTTTTAATTCGATAAGGTGACACATTTGCATTATCTTACCTGGCTTGTTTCTTCTGTTGTACTGACATCCTTTGAACAAAATGGGGAAAAATAAAGGCGTCATTAACATTACAGAGCTGAATGCCAATGCAGTATACCCGGAAAATAAACTCCTAATTGTGATCATTAAACATTGTGCAATCCTAAAACTCCAAACACACACATACTAAAAGTAATTTGAGTGTATTAAATAGTGAACAAAAATAATCCACCAGCTAAAAAGGGTATTACATAACTTTCTCATTATGATCAACTTCAGTTTTCAAATGATGGGAGAAAAATATATAGCTATTATTTTAACACTTAATAAACAGTTCAAAGGCAAAACTGCACATAAGCTCAACATAGGCACTGATATACTTGAGAAAATAAATAAATGTAGTAGTGTTGTAAACAGTGTTTTATGCCCACATAAAGCATATGCGATGGTCGGCTTAACATTTCGTTTAAGGACAGCACACTTCCTTGATAATATTCTCACCACACATTATCAGGTGTGAAGATTGTCAAACAAGTAAAGTCTGAGTTAACTTGTAATCTGTATTATCGACTTATCCCAAATACAAACAAAACATGACAAAGCAAAACAGAACTCAAATAAATTATAATTAAAACACAACCTGCTGGTAGCAGTAAAATCTGGTAATGTATATCTGAAAAGAAAACAACCAAATGTAAAAAAGCCAAATTAAATCGTAGAAATTTAAAACATTAAAACATTCACTCATTTACGAAACAACTTATTACCCAGCTTTACTAAAATGACAGTCTATGGTTACTGGACCACTTAGATTTTGGTTAATGATTACACTTGCTCATTCAAGTCACATTCATTTAGTCTGTTCTTGGACCTACAGTACATTTTCACAAGTGGTACAATTAAAGCAAAGTAGGATTTACACCAAGGACCTACGGTGCTTTAACTGCCATGTGAATGCGTGTTTTAGTGGCTTTTCAAAATCACAATTTGAAATTCACGATGGTGAATGTGGTTCTCTGAAATGTGCTTTTGTTAAAAAGTGGAATCATTAATTTTGGCCCAGTATTCCCACTGTCAGTGTGATTTACAGAACAGGATATTGGAAATCAGACAAAAAAGACAACAAAGGAATGAAAAAGCACAAGATTTTTTTGGGAAGAAAAATACACAGATTATTTACAACAAGCCATTTGCCCATCCAAGGACGAGTGTATTGCAGTAAATCTGAAACTTGCAAGCGAAAAGCAGACCGCGACGTGATATTCATTGCATTAATGCGTGTGCAATTTGTCAAGGCGCAGTGACACAGACCTATTTCATTTTAAGGTTATAATCCGTTGTTCATCATGACGTCCTTTTCACTTTGATGTCTCAAGTGTTAAGGAGATTGCGTGAAGTGAGGGTTCTGCCTTTGTAGTGAGGGTTGTAAGTTGACGCCGAGGAGGGGGGAGGAGGCGCCTCGGTTCCCCATGTGGAGTGACATCAGCCGCTAATTAGTATGAATGGGGGGAGGGGTGTCCATTTGGAGGACGTCACCTTATGATTATTAATGACGGTGGCTGTTCAATGTGGAGTGACGTCACCTGCTCATGATTATTAATGAGGGGGGGTCCATGTGGAGGACGTAACCTGTTCATGATTATTGAGGGGAGGCTGTTCGATGTGGAGTAACGTCACTTGCGAATGATTATTAGTGAGGGGGGGGGGGTACTCCATATTGAGTCATGTCACCCGCTCATGATTATTAATGAGGGGTGAGGGGGGTGTCCATTTGGAGGACGTCACCTGCTCATGAATATTAATGAGGGGGGCTGGTCGATGTGGAGTGACGTCATGAGCGTTCAGGACAGACATTCCTGGGTGATTATAGTAGGTATGGGTCAAAACATTGGGGAAGTAAAGGTACATATCTACTCTAAGGATGGCAAATGTATGCCCTTTAACAGTTCTGGATTGGGAACATTTTAGGGAAAGGATTTGCAAGTACATTGCTGGATTGGTCAAGAAATAAGTCCTACATCTTGGGACCTGATAAGGTACCTCAGCCTCCAGCCGCCCGTACAAACTCGCGTAGCGAAGGTCGGCAGCCTCATCTTCAGATAATTCGGAGTCGTTGGGTTGCCTGGCCTTAACCCCATCCTGGGCTGCTACATGTCTGTGTTTTGTGCTAGGCTGCGCTTTCCTTGTGAAAGTCACTGTGACATTTATTTGATGGTCAGGTTGTGCCTCTACATTCTTTTTGGAAACATGCACATTTCCAGCATCTGTAGCAATAGTGTTGTCCTGCATGTAAGATATCTCACTTTCACAAACAATTCCACAATTCTCTACCAGAGTTTCAAGAGCTTTATGGTTTAATTCAAATTGTGTTATTACCTCTTTCTCTTTGTCGTCTGATTTGAAGAGGAGCTCCTCATGTCTATCTTGCATATTGTCAATATTGTCTTCATGTTTCTGTCCAATTCTTCCCTTCATACTATGTCTACTATCCCAGTTATCTGTATTTGTCGTAGGTATTTTGGCATCTTTGCTTTTGTCATTACCACTTTTTGTGTATAATACATCTGCCCGAGAACTTTCCCCAACAGCCTCTGACATACAATCAGGCACTGAATGCCCCTGCTCATTCACATTATCCTGATGGTATATTTTATCAGCTGTGCCAAATTCTGGGGTTGTGTCCACATCCTGGGTCCAGCTATTACTTACTAGGGTTTTTGAGGCAATGAAATCCTTACAGGACAAAGGATCCTCAAGAACTTTTTTTAAATCAGTGCTTAATTCCTGAAAATCATCCCCTCTGTTGGCAAATGCCTCATTCAACCAACTGTCCTGATCTGGAAAAAAGTTTAACATATCTAAATGTTTTTCATCAGTAACTTCTGTTGCATAAATATTCTTAAGTGTCTCGCAACCTGACATCTCATCCTCTTGTTTCAGAGTACAATCATTCTCACAAGCTATTCTGTTATCGGAAAATAAACAAATTGATGTGATACATTTTTTTAACTCAGAATCAATACTATAATCCTCAGATGCAATGGAGATGTGTGCTTTTTCAACTTCGGATTGATTAACTGACACATCAGGATTACTTGCAACTCCCACAGCTGTCTGACATCTAGGTCCTATCAACTGTTCCTTATCTACATTTTGACCCGCATCAGTATGGAGCGGTGTACTCACAGCAATATGGGAATCCTTGTATTCCTCTTCTCCAGCTGCTGTTTCTGGCTCTGCCTCCTGTTTACTACTCTGTCTCCTGTGTTGATCAACGCCCTCCTCATTTTCAGCATTCGGCTGAATAATGTCTAAAGTTTCAGCTGCAACCTCGTCAGCGTTATGCATGTGTTCTCTGTGATCGTCAGCGAACACTCCTTCATCTTTTACTGATTGTTTATCTCCATACTTGTTTGATGTTAAGCTGCTAGCCACATTGCATGCAGAGCACAGACTACCTACAACTCGACCTTCATCATCGGATTCCTTCTCTGAATGGTCATTTGTGTCATGAATCACTTCAAGGGACCATTCATTACCCTTACATTGCTCTTGATCTGACTCAACATTGGCACACACATCATCTGCTAACTGCAAAGCACCATGACGAGGCTCATCCAAATTATCTCCATCCTGTTCACAGCTTTCAGATTTATCAAGGGCAGATGACACACATTGACTCTCAAACTGCATAGCCTCACCACTCTGTTCGTCTAATTGTGCAGAAGCTACACTTCTCTCTCCTACATCTACATCTGCACAATCACTCTTCAGAGAAAACTCTGCACTGACACTGCCGTCATACGAGCCAAGGACGACTTTAAAAGGTTCGCTTTCAGAATTACACTGCTCATGTTGGACAAGTGAAACTTCAAGCTCCTCCTGTTTATCCCAACTCCAGCAAGCTTTTTCTTCGCTTTCACCTGCACTACCTGGCTGCTCATTGAATAAGTCATCCGTGAACATATAATTGCTGGTATGGCCTTGCACAGGCTCAGATTGCTGCGGAAGAAGATGGAGAGACAAAGAGACAGCAAATAGAAGATAAGGAAAATCCAAAACATAAAATAAGAATGTAAAAAGAGCTTTTGTAAGTGAAATGTAAAAGAAATTAAGATTTAAATACACAGCAATACTATAGTAACGAGGAATTTAAAGAATGTGTATTTACAAATGTACCAGTTCTTAAAGTGAAGGCTACAATCAATCATGGAGATAGATGCAAACTATTTTAATGCACACCAATAAACGACAACAGAAAATAATCACAAAGACTAACCAACATGAAAATACTCTTGAGTATCAAAATCCATACTCACTGGCTGCGCTGGTTTAACAGGTTGAACTGGTATCACAGGCTCAACGGGAATCACAGGCTCAACGGGAATCGCAGGCTCAACGGGAATCACAGGTTCAACCGGCATCACAGGCTGAGGAGGAGGTTGCACCTGCTGAGGACTTGCCTTTTGTGAAAAGAAACAATACAATGCAGTAGATATATTTTTATACGGTTAAATCAGAGTTCGATATTTGTACTTTAAAAAGACAGGTGCTCATCGCTGAACTTTCCACACTACTCACCAAGTGCATACTAGTATCTTCAAACAATAACCACTTGTGAATTCCTGCATATCAGTACTTATTGCATCAGACCCAGAGACAATTGGTTGAGCCAATATCCAACAAGGATTTTAATTCACGACCTTTCGATTGTGAGTCAATTGTAATGACTACAACGCTACTCAGCCAGCTATGGTAATGTAGTTGTTGATACATGGTTATGTCAACTATTCAAACCCAAGCATCAAAACTATCCCTTTTTAAGCTGCCCTCTAACCTGACTGATTGAGCTTTACTGGATGTGTTATTCAGAACATTTTCTCCATTACTTTTTTTTCAATGTCTAACATGTTCACCTCACTATGCCTGGGCTTTGTAACTGTATGCTAAATATCAAAGTACTACGTAATTTATATTGTGTAATACTTGAAGACAATTACGTATTCCATAAATGAAATGTTATATAAATGTATAAAGTGTTGTATCAAGTGTTTTGTAACAAAAATATCCTCAACACTTACCTCCCATGCAAGATCAAACAGTAACGTCTGGCAGCGTTGGGAAGAAACCACAAAAGCAATGGAGATATCTACAAAAACACAATTATTTTGATCATAACTGCATCTTGGTGACACAAAAAAATTAATGAAAAAACATTTTTTACCCAGTATATTTTAAATCAGTTGCTTATAGTTACCATTATTGCTATAAATGTTGCTTATATTTAAAATATGACAACATATTACCAAATACAACATTACGTTACCCCATTTTAAGTTGTTTGCATAGGGGCCGATATTTTATTTGAACAGCTTACTTTCTGGTTTTCAACCACTTCCAGTTGTGCTCCCTTGGCAGCTGGATGAAGGCCTGAAGTCTCAAGATGCAGCAATCCAACTCTCTCTTGTACATGCGTTCATCTCGTTACTCCATATCTCCAGATATCAACCTTTGTTGGGCATGTACAGTACTTTCCCTGAACTGCCACTCTGCTATCAGTTTGGACCATCATCTCTTCTCGCGATTTGTCCTGGTTTAGTCAACTTACTCTTCTTAACAGTCAATTTGAGGTCTCTAATTTCCATATGTTCTCTGTAAATGGATATTACCTGGGGTGTTGTTTACACTCTGTGGCATTTGTTAATTTTTGGTAAAATGTTAAGAGGCTGCAAATTAATCATTTACATTATGGAAGAGACTGGTTGGTTAATTGGCACGTGTGTAGTGGCGTAACGCGCACAGAGTTGCAAACAGCGGATGCATTCACGCGCAGGGTTGCAAATAGCGAATGCATTCACACATGGGATTTGCAAACAGCGGTGTGCATTTCAGGGCGAGCAGGTGCAAGCGTTAGGACATGGAACAGCCGCCAGAGAGGCGCCAGCAATTAAGGGGAGAAGTGGTAATTAGGTGGGTGCATTTTGGGACAGGCAAGTGCAAGCGGGCAAACACGGAGTTGGCGCCGGAGAGACGGGAGATGGAGATAAGGGAAAGAAAGCATGTACAGGAGGCACCGCCGAGGCGCCGGCTTAATAGGGGGCAACTGAGGACCCTTAATGAGGAGGGGGATATAAAGGGGTGTGCGGAGAACACGGGGTTGAGTTGGTTGGAGCTGAAGGAACGAAGAGGACAAGAGCCGGCGACAAGAAGCCTGGGAACTCGCCCTACACATATCGTCCTCCCCAGCGGTGTTGGCTGAGGTTGGAGGTGTGAGAGAAGGTTGACAGGCTAGCGGAGTATTCAGTAACAGGCTAGCGGAGTATTAAGTGACAGGCTAGCAGAGAAAGAAAGAGTTCGGAGCAAGACTGCGTTGTGTAAAGAGTGAGGAACATCCGTACGGGATGCGAAGTAATAAAGTGACACAGGAGAAAAGCTGACAGTGCATCAATTACGTCACTACACATGTATAGTGACGTAATTGATGTCCCTACAATGTTAGCGCCAGCCACTATAATAGGAGTGCTGCTGAGCGCCGGGAACCTCCCTAGGGCGCTTGAGGGACACGTAACATTGAGTCGGGAGCTCCTGACTTGATACAGGAGGGGGTGTGGCCGAGGGCGGGGCGAGGCCGTGGCGATGGAAATAAAGGGGGAGCCCCGACGGGGATCAGGGCTCGTTTGTGGGGATCGTCCTGGGGTCCCAGTCTCTTCGCTCTTCGTTCGTCGGGTTGAGTCTTAGCTCGGCATCGTGGGTCAGGCAGCGTGTGTGCTGACTGGCCCGTTCGTTATAGTTAACTCGCACGCACACAGCGAAGAATATAGCCACACCTAGCTATAGAACCCGAAGTGGTTAGAAAAGTTGTTAATAAACGTGTTGCCTCCAACTCGAGTGTCTGCACCTCTGAATATTACACTACACTGGTGCCAAAAGTGTTCAATTAGTTAGGTGTTAGCTTAGTTAGTGATGTTAACGCGAAGGAAAGTTCTCACCAAGTCGTCTTCGGATAAAGAGGAAGACGACGGGGTGATCCCACAGACGGCCCCGGGTGCTGGAGCCCCGGTAATGGAGCGCAGGAAAGTTCTGCCGCCGGTGCAGCAGCGGAACCCGGAGCTCGCTTCGCTGCCGTCGCCAGGGAGGAAACGCCGCTCCAAGAAGGAATGTCTCGGCGATATCCTGGCTGCCGTCGCTGCTCTGGCCGCTGTTTCCCGCGCGCGTGAGAGGCGCGTGCCATGCGGGAGCCCACCAATTTTTCGAATGCGCGGGACACAGCTCCCGCCATATCGGACTTCCCACGAACGGCGCTGTTTCCCGAACATGGCTTAAAGAGACTCCCCTTCGTCCGGGAGTTCACGGCGGCGGGTGGCGATTGGGAAGCCTTCAAGCTTGCGGGGTGGACGGAAGAGGAGGCGCTGCGAGCGCTGCCCACAGCGCTCGATGACGACGCTTTGGCGGCGTTCGACGCCATCCCCAACAACGACAAAGCGACGCTGACCCAAGCGCTCGCGCAGATGGGGGCGATCTTCACTCCTTTGTCCACCAAATGCCACAAGTTCGCCACGCATAGGCGGGGGGAGGCCGAGACGCCTCTTGTCTTTCGCGTCGCACTCCTGGCGTTGGGCAAGTCGGCATTTCCCGTGATGGAACAGGTGTGGATGGATTCACTGGTCCTTGAGAAGATGCTGCTGTTGGCCCAGGAGCTTCAGGTCGTCATGCCAGCCACGGAGGACGACGACCTGACTTCTCTCAAGGTTGCGCAGTGTCTCGAGGCACATTGTAACATCCGACGGTGTGCTGGCATGGTCGCGAGCACCGGATCCTCCGCGGCGGAGGGAGCACCTGCAGGCAAGCAGCGTCTGCAAGTCAGTGTTTCTCATCCCGCTGCAAAGTGGAGGAGCTCCGAGGAAGATCACCAGGGCAGGCGAGACTGGCCGAGGGGGGCTTCCCCTCGCCAGAGGGATGGCCCAATCATCTGCTACAAGTGCGGGCTGCCAGGACACGTCTACGTGGGGTGCCGCGCTCAGCGAGGCGGACCCTCCACGTCGACGCCATCTACAGATCGTCGCTCCTTCTATCCGCTCGGTCCTCAGGCGAGTCACGGCGCACCTAACACACAGCCCTTTGACTCACCTCATGTATCAGTTTCGGCATCACGGATTCTTGTCAAGGTGCATCACGCGCCGATCCGGTTTTTGCGGGTGAGGGTTGGCCGCGGCGTCCCACTCAATTGACGACCCTGGAACGCCGTATTATCGCTGCGGCGGGATCGTCCACTATTATCGGGAGCGTTGAGGGGGTAGAGGTGCGTATTCTTCTCGATATGTTTGCGTCGGCGACAATCATTTCGGAGGTGATTTTTTATTGTTTGCCGCCAAAATCGTGCGCCATTCCACCCGTTTCCATCCCCTGCTTTGCCGCCAACGGGCAGTCCTTAGGAATTATTGTCCAATTATCGCATTCGCCCACTCTATTTTGTACAGCGAACGCATCGGTCCTAGCGATGGAAAACCAAACTGTCCATATTCCCCCCCGTGCGCAGATGCTCATTCCCTTTCGGCTGAAGAAACAACATAATCCGATCATGGAAGGGATGCTATTAGTCCCCTCTACCAAGGCGGTTCGTTCCCCTATTATAGTTGGTGGCGAGCGATCAACAACTATTCATCCAGGTCTTGAATGTCGGTTCAGAGGCGTCCGTGATACAAGGCACCGTTCTGGCTCACGCATCATCCACGTGTTGTCAGGGGGAAACCAAAGGGACTTTAGGTGTTGGTGCGTCTGTGGGGCAAGGTGATAATGCAGGACTGTGATTCGTGGTTGGATGCGCTCTGCGCCGACAGCAATGATTTATCGGTCGTACAAAGGCTCAAATGACGTGCCCTTTTGACGGAATTTTCCGATGTTTGTAGCAAAACAAAATTCGATATTGGCTGCACGCTTCTTACACCACCACATCGATATGGGAGGCTCAGCCCCCATTCGTCAAAACCCATATCGATTAAGTCCCAAAGAGAAGGACCATGTGCACCACGCGGTTAACGAGATGTTGGCCGCCAACATAATTTCTCCGTCCAACAGTCCGTGGGGGGCACCCATTGTGCTTGTTAAAAAGCATGACGGAAGTTTGAGGTTTTGCGTTGATTTCCGCGTACCTGCTCCCACGGATAGACAACTCATTGGACGCTTTGCTGGGGGCGCGGTTCTTCTCCACACTTGATTTGCTGTCGGGGTTTTGGCACTTGCCTTTGGATGACAGCTCTAAACCAAAAACTGCTTTCCGCACACCCCAAGGGCTCTTTGAGTTTAACCGGCTTCCGATGGGACTTCACTCAGCCCCGGTCACATTCCAGCGGCTAATGAAACTGGTTTTGGCAGGCCTACAATGGGATGCGTGCTTAATTTACCTCGACGGCGTCATTGTCTTCGGGCGTACGTTCGAGGAGCACCTGCAGAGGTTGTGGGCAGTTTTCCTCAAAATGCGGGCTGCTAATCTGAAGTTTAAACTGCAGAAGTGCCGTATGTGGCAGAGATCAGTCCGGTACCTAGGGAACATCGTCGGCGAATCCGGGATATCAACGGACCCTGATAAAACTGCATGCGTGCGCACGTGGCCAGCCTCCAAGTCGGTGGGTGAGGTGTGTAGTTTTGTCGGGTTCGCCTCTTATTATCGACGTTTCATCCCCGGGTTTGCCACGATCGCTAAGCCTCTTCCATGTCCTCACGGCCAAGGGACAGAAATTTCGGGACTATGCGTTCGTTGTCTCCTAAAGAAAGGGCGTTCGCCATATAAATGCTGACTCGCTGTCACGATTGCCACCCAGTGACCAGTGTGCATGCATTTCAGGGGCGGGACGATGCAAGCCCGCTGATATAGCACTGCCCCTAACTGTTGTCCTGCAGCCGACGTTGCACACACAGATGCGGCTGACATGCAGGATCACACGCTCGGTCTTACCAACACCAAGTGGGGGTGGCTCCAGGCGGAGGACGCCTCTTTATTCAAAATTAGACACCGTGTTAAGGACTCCAAGGATGGTGGGAACCGATGAGCTTTATTCATGGTAATCCTTTGAGAGGGCCTCCTGATAAGATGGGACGTGGAATTGCACAAGTACAATGTGGTCGTTCCCACCATCTTGCGGGGCAAATTGATCTGGGCAACACACGTGATGCATCTGGGTATCCAAAAGACCTTGTCCACTCTCCACCTCAACTTTTTCTGGCCTGGCATGGCTGGAGATGTTCAGAATGTGTTAAGAGGATGCACTGAATGCACTCGTAGAAAACCTCTGCCTAAATTGGCTTCTCCTCCCCTGCAATCGATTAGCGTGTCCCGGGTGAATGAGCACGTCGCACTCGACATGCTCGGTCCCTTTCCCACCACCCCACGGGGAAATAAGTATTTGTCGGTGGGTGTGGAGTACGTTTCGCGGTGGCCAATGGCCTGGCCGGTGCTGGAGCAGTTGGCTGCGTCGATCACGGACGATTTTCTTCACGGGTACGTCTTAGATAAGGGAGCCCCGGAACGCCTTCTTGCAGATCAGGGCAAAAAATATTCGTCTAAACTGCTCAAGGAGGTATGTGACCTGTTGGTTACAAAGAAGGTCCGCACCTCGCCCTATCACCCAGACTGACGGCATGGTGGAACGCCTGCACAGGACCCTGACATCCATGCAATATCAGCAGGTCAATGCGGAACACACTGACTGGGATCTGTACGTGCCGGGTGTTCTCACTGCATACAGATTGGCCCTTCACGCTTTCACCGGCTACTCGACGTTTTTCCTCATGTATGGGAGGGAGCAAGATCCACCAATTGAGATTCAATTAATTCCGGAGCTGGCTAGCTGGCTAGCTTGTCTGAAGCTAGGGAAGCTTCCCGAGGAAATTCGGCTTACGACACGCTGCTAACGAGCGGCGGGTTGGGTTCTGGGAAACAGGGACCAAATGGTCGTTGGGTGTTAGGGTGTGGCTTCCCTGCCCCCAGGTCCTGGTGGGTACGTCCCCTAAACTATATAAGCCTTGGTGACGCCCCGTGGAAATTGTGGAGGTTAAGAGCCCACAAAGGGTACGCATCTAGTTCGGTCGCAGGCGCTGGTTCGTGCATTCGTCGCAGCTTAAACCTTTTTGTCCGCCTAATGGTGTCCCCTTCATCTCCATTACCTGAGGGCTGTGTGTCGGGTGTGCCCGACAAGCTGGGGCGCGTGTCCGCGGATGTGGTGCCTCAGGGGACTTCTCCTTCTTCCCCCGCAGAGCCCCAGTGCCTTGGGTCGGTGGAGCAGCCGGTGACACTGCTGGGTTCGGCGACGAGGACCCGCTCCAAAACTACTCGTTTGAAGTGACCCTTGTTAGCAGACAAGCCTCCTCAGCACCACGGCTGTGGTCTTACACACGTGCCGGAGGGGTCATTGGTTGACCCTGGCCCCTCTCGTGCCGTGGGTGGTGACTTGCTTGCGGGGGGGTTGTGCTGCTGCCAAGGGGTCGCGTCGGCGCGTTGTTGGCGCGCTCGCAGCGCCCACATTCGTTGTTGGACCTTTCCCTGTGCGTTCGCGGCTGACGGCGTTTTTCGTTGCTGTCGATGTCGCTGTTGTATATTGCGTACAGGGGGGTGCGGGGCGATATGCTGCCGGGCGGTCGCGTCGGCGCATTTTTGGCACGTTCGGTGTGCCTATATTTTCGACCCATTTATTTTGTGGGCGGGTTTTGGTCAAACCCCTTTTTGTTCAAAACTCTTTTCCTTTATATCCTCCCCTTTTGATTTTCACGATTATTGCACATACATTAAGGTCTCAGCATGTTGGACACACTGACTTGGGAAAAGTCGTCCACACATAGGCACTGGCCGTGCTCAATTGGCCACGCTCACAGCCCTTCCCCCTTTCCTTTCCACGGCTGAGTGGGATTGCTGCCGGGATGGCTGTGCGCGATCTTGTACTTCGGCCATTTCTGACTTAACGAGTACCGGGCTTACAGCCCTTCCCCCCTTCTCAGCTGGGTGGGATTACTGCGGGGATGCCTGCGTGTTAAGTGGGATGCCGCCGAAGATCTTCTCCCTCCCTTTTGTAATTAGGAGAGTTTTACAGCCAGGTCAGCTGTGTTTTAAAAAGGGGCGGGGGGTAGTGTAGTGACGTAATTTATGTCACTGCGGTGTTAGCGCCAGCCACTATCATAAGAGTGCTGCTGAGCGCCGAGAACCTCCCTAGGGGGCACGAGGGACACGTGACAGGGGAGCCGGGAGCTCCTGACTTGATACAGGAGGGGGCGTTGCCGAGGGCGGGGCGAGGCCGCGGCCAAGGAAATAAAGGGGGAGCCCCGACGGGGATCGGGGCTCATTTGTGGGGATCGTCCTGGGGACCCAGTCTCTTCGCTCTTCATTCATCGGGTTGAGTTTTAGCTCGGCATCGTGGGTCAGGCAGCGTGTGTGCTGACTGGCCCGTTCGTTATAGTTAACTCGCACGCACACAGCGAAGAATATAGCCACACCTAGCTATAGAACCTGAAGTGGTTAGAGAAGTTGTTAATAAACGTGTTGCCTCCAACTCTAGTGTGTGTGCCTCTGTATATCACACTACACATGTATCTAAATTATACTTTATAGACAGTTTGATTAACCATTTGCACAAACATGCAATATAGGTGAAGAAGATCTCAACACTTGATAAAGCATTTAAAACCAACCTGGTTTATGGCAGGGCTCATGGGAGTTGTGGCCGTGTCTGGCTTCAGAGGGTCAAAATCGATGTCCAACAAGCTCCCCTCATCCTTCTTAGCTGCTTCTGCCTACAAAGAAAATATGCAAGTAGTATCAAAAAGTATATTACCATAATAAAGTATGTAAGCTAAATATCAGATGATAAGAATTACCTTTAAAACTATTTAATGGTAAATTATATATACATGTCAATCCGTACGGTTTACCTGTATTTTTGTACAGGGAAATTGAGTTCAGGTCCATAAGGCATACATCTGTTTCAATACGGGCAAAAAAAATTGTCTATTTGTTTGTTTCTCCCTTGTGATGGGACTTTATAGGATGAACGTTGAGATTTATAAGGGCACGGGGTGACGAATAAGGTCTGAATTGGTCTGTAATAATGTAGGCACTGATAAGGGGTTGACAGGTATGATCATATAGTATGCTAATTAAGAATCGTGTGCCAATTTTAGACATCACGGGGAATACTTACATATATTATTTACATCCTAAAGACGCTCTCAGCACGTGGACAGAAACATCGCTGGACAACCAGAAGGCATATCGGCAAGGGGACCTCTACATACATTAGTTAATTCACGATAATGCAAATCATGACCACAATTCAGTAGAATGAAGATGCCAATTATGGCAAGATATAACGTAATATTCTGTACCGGTGCGCTGCTAAAGTCTGGGACAAAGTTGTCATCAAACAAGCTGAAGATAGCTTCCTGCTGCACTTCCTTGCTGGGCGTAAGCTTTGGTGGTGGTGGTACTGGCGGCCCCTTGCGTCCCTGAAAATAAATCAGCAGAGACACAGCCAATTAGCTCCTACTCGAGTAAAACATTTCCACAAGTTTTATTGCAACAAATTTAAACGAACACTACACGAACCAGTGATGGAGACTTGAGAGGAGCTGACATGTGGTTTGGACCAAGTGCCTGCTCATCGCCCGTGAAGAGGGAGGTGGGGGCTTGCACGGTGATCTCCGGCGGGGAACACGGGGTCTCCGTTATCTTCAGTGGCCCTGAATCACTGTTACACAGGGTCAAGAGAAAACCAGGTTATAAAGAAGAACATATTTGAAGTGCAAGAGGAATAAATTAACAGTTTAAGTTACATTTTTTACAGGTGATTTTTTTTTCTTTATTTTGTTGTCCTTGCCCTGCACCTCCAATCAGCATGGATGACTATGCACGGTGCAAAAGAAGTTCAACATACATGCATTCATTAGTTAAAAACCCTTTATTAACAAAAAATATACTTGGTACATCACACAATTAATTAAATCAATCGACCATAGCACTATTCAAGTGGTTCATAAAAAGTTGGAATCAATCATTTAAGGTACAATTAATGAAATTAACTGATGTTATCCATGCACAAAATATAATATTTACAGTATAATATATGCCATCTACCGAGCCTACCAATGTATATTTTAAAAATGAAAAACATCTTTCTAAAAATATAGAGTACTACAGTATAGCAACGTAAGCCTCTTACTAAAAATAAATAAGTCGATGGATGAGATAAAAACTACATGATCTAGGGCTGGAGTCTATACTTCCGTTAGATCATGGCAAGAGGCTGGCAAATTATTCAGAAACACTCAATATGAACTACTTGTACATTCCTGGGCTTTAGTGAAAAACTTACCCGTGTTCATATTCTATAAATCATGTATGCATAACCATTGTGAGTCAACAAAAAAAATCACGTCATGAAGCAGCACTATAACAGAAAATGTGAGTGTGCACACACAGCCTGTGACAAAAAATAAACTGAAAGTGCTGCCCTTATTCACAAGGGCAGTGTCAATCTATAGTACCTGGGTGCACCTCGAATGCTGAAGGCCAGGTCAGCGTGCTGGTCGCCCAGCTTCACCATCACCTCGTACAGCTCGTGGTTCAGCTGCAGTGGAGGAACACCGACAGCATAATTTGAGTGACCTTATGTTGTATAGACACAGAACAAGCCTATTTTATTAAAGAGGTCTCAATCAATAGGCATTTAACAATCCACCCTCCAGGTGAATTGCTTATCACGATTCAAGAACACTATTCAATCCAACCTTTGATTGCTTTTGTTTGTTACTCTCATTTGCATTGTGGGTCATATTTTCTATGTTGTTTGTTGTATTAACCTAAAGACAAATAGCATTGTTTTTTTATCATGTGAATAACAAATTAAATAATGTATTCTTATATGATGTATATACGATGAGCATATAAATCAATTTCAATTTTTTATTGTGACTTGCCTATCAACAACATGTGGGTTTAATCTGGAATTAGAAAAACACTGTGTTACATTGATTTCAACATAAAATAGCATTTAATATACTTTTATTTTGTACATCTGAAAATATCAGCACATATCTCCTTTTAATGAGACAGCCTTTTGTTATCTTTAATCAATGAACACATCTTCTTGTATCTTTCGGTAAAGTCACGTAGAATGGAAATAGTAAAATAATAAAAATAAAACATAATAAAATTATCACGACGTTTCAGCCACAACACAAGTAGCCGTCCTCAGGTGGAGAACAGGTCTGTCGAGGAGACAGAGTCTGAATGACAAGCCCCAGGCTTGGAGCGACTATTTAAGCTGGGATGGAGGGGCGAAGAGCGCCTTGCCCCTCCATCCCAGCTTAAATAGTCGCTCCAAACCTGGGGCTTGTCATTCAGACTCTGTCTCCTCGACAGACCTGTTCTCCACCTGAGGACGGCTACTTGCGTTGTGGCCGAAACGTCGTGAGAATTATTTTATTGTTTTATTTTTATTATTTCATTATTATTTCCATTCTACGTGACTTTACCGAAAGAACCAAGAAGATGAATCCCTGCAGTCACGAAAGCTTAAAATCGAAATTCAATGAACACATGCTGAAATGTGAAACTAATGTGCTATTAACACGTGTATTATTTTTAGACTACAATTTACACCGCAAATGCTAATATAAAAACATATCTGCACAAAAGTATTTTCTAATTATATTCTAAAAAGAGATATTGAAAAGGTAATGTTTATTTTGTTTAACCAGGTGAGAACTCAATGAACAAGGATAGTCTCAATTGTAAGAATGGCCTGGTACATTTGTTGTAAAAGTGCATTTTAGCTCCCAACTGTGTGGTTTCCAATTTAAAAATACACAGATACAGTTACATCAATATCTATACACTGTACGTATACCAACTATTTTCTTGTATTATGACTTAAAACTTTCGTGACTGCAGGAATTAATATTCTTTGGTTCTTTCGGTAAAGTCACGTAGATAGAACAATTATAATAACCAGGCTACAGTAAACATTAGTGTTTTTTTCGTTTTATTATTTTTATTCACTTTATTTTTTCATTATATCGAAGTGACTTTACCGAAAAAACCAAAGAATATATATTCTTGTAGCTGTTAATTTCGTGCAAGATCCCTCCTAGCTCATAAATACACAATCCAACCTCAGGAAACATGCAAGAGATAGAACCAACATTTTCATTGTGATTTAAATTCCAATTTAAAAAAAATTTAAGAGTGGACTATCATACATTGGGAATAATATCACAGCGATTTCACATATCTGTAAGGCAAAAAGAATATCTTAGGAATGTCTCACATTTTATCAAGTTCAGGAAAGAACTGAACCAACATAATCTAGACACCTAGGCTGAAAACAGCCGAGGTATTCAACATATAAATCTGTGCAGTCATGCCACTTTTTAGGATTCAATTCCAAAACATGTCATCACTCTGCCATATTGATAGTGATGTCAGCAAAAAGTTTCACTTTTGAGTAATTCAGTTTTACCAGACCAATCTCTCTGTGAAATTTCTCCTCCAGACTCGCAATGCTTCTGAAAGTGTTCACGTAAAATCCAATACGGCTGCAAGGATAAAAACAAGATGACAAAGTTAGAATACATCTTTTAAATAAATCTTTAAAACACTAGCCTTTTATCCATCCAAGGACAGGTGTATTGCAGTAAATCTGAAACTTGCAAGCGAAACGCAGACCGCGACGTGATATTCATTGCATTAATGCGCGTGCAATTTGTAAGGGCGCGGTGACACAGACCTATTTCCTTTTAAGGTTATAATCCCTTGTTCATCATGACGTCCTTTTTACTTGATGTCTCAATAGCGTTACGGAGATCGTGTGACATGAAGGTTCTGCCTTTGTAGTGAGGGTTGTAAGTTGACGCTGAGGGGGGAGGAGGCGCCTCGGCTCCCCATGTGGAGTGACATCAGCCGCTAATTATTATGAATGGGGGGGGGGGGTGTCCATGTGGAGGACGTAACTTGTTCATGATTATTAATGGGGGCTGGTCGACGTGGAGTGATGTCACGAGCGTTGCACACAGGTATTCTTGGCTCATTATAGTAGGTAATAATAATGGGGGGGTGTCCATTTGGAGGATGTCACCTGCTCATGATTATTGAGGGGGGCTGGTCGATGTGGAGTGAAGTCACGAGCATTAAGGACATTCCTGGGTTATTATAGTAGGTATGGGCATGCAAGTCGCTGGCATAAGTGTATTATTTTCTTGCCACATATTCCAAGAATATTTAACAACAGAATACATTTCACAATATACATTATTCATTATCCATATAATCTGATCTGTACCTATTCCAAAGGATTGGCAGCTCCTCTTGCAGGTCCACATTCAGCTCCTCAAATACCTTCTGAGCCTTCAGAAAATCTTCTTCTGCCTGGCTCCACAAACATAAAGAACATATACTTGCAAACAGCGGCTTGCAATGGCAAGTTTTGAGTCTCTGCATTCATCATCTCTACACCATTGTAAATAGGTTAATGTGATGTTAAATAATGCTGCAACAGAATGAAGTGGAGAGGTGTAATAAACCACTATTCAACAAACTTAAATACTATTCCTTTGCAAATTAATATATGAAAAACATGTGATTTCAAACTTCACAATTATTCAGGTATACTATACAATGAGATTAAACACCTCATATATAATGTGCCACGACTGCTAACCAATAAGACACATTTGAATACTTGCATTTTATATGTAGATTTGTAAAATAAATGGTCATTGACATGCTGTCCTGATAAATGGTTTGTCAAAGGTGGAAGCTTGACCCGACTTCCTCACGCACGACCTAAGATCATGGGAGCAGAATTGGCCATCACCAGACTCTGAGCCAACAGGCAGGCTATAGCACATGTCAGTGCCCAGGCCTGCTGCCTGTGATGAAGCTAACACTCATGTGCCAGCAATAGGCAGCAAGTTAGGCAGGAGGCCATTGTGTTGCCCATCACCAAGCTAATGGCATGTTTGTCCTGAAAGTTGGACAGGTTGGCCACAAGGGCCAACCCTCTCCATGGTTGGCCCTTGCAGAGACAAATAGTTGGAGTATGATTGAGCCTGGCTCTATATAGCCATGGGAGAAGCATAGAAACCGGCCAGAGAAGACTGTCTCTGCACAGCCTGGTGGACAGTAGAGGAAATATGAGTAACTAATGTATTTACTGCCAAGCAGACAAAATTATGCTAAAATAGCACTCTCCTCATGCTCCTTATGTATCACCTTGCTTATTTTGGAGTCATCCTTCTTCCTTGTGCATGTCAAGGCCTCCAGGTGATGTCTGGTGCTATCGTAATCCACCAGTTTCCGGCCGCGTTTGGCAATACGTGTCTGTAAATGGTACATTCCTCTTGTTATCACTGTATATAACTACAAAGTACAGTAAGTCCCCAGCTTGCAGAAGACCCGACTTACGGAAATCCGAATTAAATTAAATGGTCCCATAATACATGTAAAAAAAAAAGAAATTGCGAAAAATGTTGCGTTAGTTCGATAAGCGCAAATAGTGCAGCGCGGTGAGGTTGCGGATGAATAATACGTAATTGTTTGTTTTCTATGCTCAGAATTATATTTTTTCCAATGTTTCTATTGCTAGTTTTCTTAATTTTAAGTGGATTTCATGAGTTATTTACTGCATGTACTTTATTTAACACAATTACACTTCAATTACTTATGGTCTCAGCCAACAGGCACGATAAACAAACATTGCAAAGTGACTGCTTTCTGTTAACAATTAATATTAAAATATTTTGTGGTATTCATAAACAATTCGATACAGGTGACCTCCCACTTACGAAGGCTCGACTTGCGACCCCCCGCTTTTACAACCTTTCTTATAGTAAGACCCCCACAGTAACGACCAAAACTCGTTTCTACGACCGCCTAACGACTGCTGACGCCGAGTCAATTACACTGCTTTGTTCTTCTGCCATATGCATATGTACAGCATAGCCCGACAAGTATGCAGCTGCACATAGAACGAATGCAGCAGCATCTCTTTCGCAAACACTCTTCACTTTTTTGTAAATTTTCTTCAAATTTAAATTTTTTTCGCCTTTCGCTGTCTGAGAAGAGGAAATGTGATGCACGTGCAGAAAAGTACTTAAGAATTTTCAAATGTGTTTGTTTTCACTTAATGAATGTTTGTAAAAGTTACTAAAAATTACAATGTTTATAGGGTTTTCATTTAATTTCGTGGTCAATTTTGGTATTTTTATGGTATGTAATAGGTTTCCAGGAACAGAACCCCAAATTTATAACATTGTGCCTATCGGAAATAAGGGTTCGACTTCAGGAACCAATTAGGTCGTAGGTGCGGGGGTCACCTGTACAGTATATGTTCCATTAGTTTAATTATGGGTAGTGTTAGGGGAGATATTCGATTTAAATGAAAGAATTATAGGAAGTGCAGAGCGTATGTACAGCGATACGATACAGGTAGGGATAAAAAATGGACAGAGTGATACAGGACTGAGAGAAAACGAGCTAGTAATTGGGTAGGGGAGGCACAACTATTTCTGGCTATGGGATTTAATCTTGATTTTGGGGGGAAATTGGTGAGTTTCCAACGTACGGAAAATTCGGGTTACGGATCATTCTTGTGAACCAAACCCTTCCGTAACCCAGTGACTGCCTGTCATGCTTCTATAACAATATCGGAAAGTGTGTCCGATTGAAATTCAAATAATCCATGCGTGCTTACTATATAGCAATTTAATTATCACTTTTATAGGCAATTATGCAAGTACACATGAGTAAACACGAGTACATAGCATCTGAAGTACAAATAGGTACACATAAATGGTAATTTCCAATTGCAGTTTACAACTTTAGTCATTACTTTAATGGACAAAACATCGTAAAAAATCCAAACTAACTGTACCTTTATGTCAGGAAACTGCCCCAAGTATATATCGAGGGTGAGTAATGCCAGATCCACCAGCTTCTGGTGGAAATCTTCCCATAGTTCATTGTTCCGCTAAAGCAGAGGAGTTAGGAAGCAGACATTCAAATTTGAGTGAAGCATTTCATATGAAAGTGTGGTTACTCACTGCAACGACTGTTTTTTTCTTCCATAGTAAAAACAATTGTAGTTGCTTAAAACTGTAAAATGAAAACTTTTTTTAAATAAACTGTCATAAAATGGAATACATGTTTATAATAGTTATACAGCATCATTGTGTAATATATTTAAACATACCTCCGCAATATCCTGAATGAGCTCCTTTCCATACCAGTCTGGCTCGTAAATCTCTTGAAGCGATTCAATCAACTTCTTGGATGACTCGTGCATGGCTGTGCAATGAAGCAGTCACCACATAGTCTTGTAAGAAACTAGCCAAGCCATTTTTGCGACTTAATATATCACAATTGACAATTTATACTGCCAATGAAGCAAAGTTTTTTGTCAAAATAACTTTGATGGTGTATACAGTGAATTTAGTATTCCAGCTGCCAATTCGCTTAAATGTATAATCTTGTTAGTTTTGAAAATGTATTCACATTTACCCTATTATGCATTTAAGTAAATTTACCTTTGACTGCTGCCAGATAGGCCTTGACTTCTTTATGTAGCCTGGTTCCTTCACCCTATTTTAGAACACAGGAATTAGCAACTGGAAAATACAACAAAAAGCTGGAGGTAAACGGAGGGAATTTGAAAATTATACATGTATAAAAAATATATAGTATATACTTGCATTAAGTATTTGCATTTTTTTTACAGATTAGATAAGCACTATTATTACATTTTATCTATACGATTTCTATGCAATAATATTATTTGTTGAGCAAACATAAGTGCTTTAATTAAATTAGACTATTACATACCTAATTAAGTGGGGAACTGAGGCTCAGGGAGCTTGTGTTGAAAGGGGCCCAAACAACCTAAAACTGGATTCCTGTTCAAGTCCAACTCGGTATTCTTTTAGTACAACAGGAATAGTTTAAAGGTGTCCTCAAAGCTCATAACTCCACATGAACTGCTAGTACATAGCAACTGCTCGACAAAAAATAGACAATATTGATGAACGTGGAGCTTAGCTTTCAGTGTTATATTTTCCCTTTACAGGGTCACTTTTCTCCTCGGACATAACCTCCATACATCACAGGGAATAGCTTGGTTTAAAGAATTCTTTCATAGGAAGTAATGCCTAAACAGATGAAAGTATAACACATATATTTGCTGAAAACACTTACATTTATAAAATGTTTAACTTTGTTATTATAGCTGCAAAATAATAAAAACACATCACCCAACAATCTCAGTTTAATTTCCATTTTTAACAAAAGTACAATCTTTACAATGAATTTAAGTGTATGAGCCACTCCCACTTCGCTGTTTTAAAGACAATTGTGTATTGGCTTCTATTTATATCCTAAATATCCTGACCTATATCTACCTAACAATTATACTTATGTGCTCAGTGTTTACTTTGTCGATACAGATTTAGAACCAATAAAACATGAACGTACATTTACAATTGCGAATTAAGTTTACATTAGTATTTTACTGTTGCTTACATATTGCTTGCTGAAGTTGTGCACCAGCTGTTCAAACTGTGTGTCCTTGGTCTCATCAGCTTTTCCCAACTTCTGCAGCACCTTCATATATCAATACAGATTTTAATCAGACCATCACTAAATAACTGTTTATTTCCCACCATCATAGTCACACCATAAGCCATATTTTAAAACCATTTCATGTAACATAAAAAAATAACTGTAAAAAATTGTTCACTTCGGAAGAACACCCATTCTACACAGTATATAACATCTTATAATAATATGATCACATGTATACATCTCGGATTAGTCTACTCTTATTACTTGAGCATATGCATGTTGAATTGCACGAACGTAAAACGAATAAAACACAAATTCCCTCCACCCCCTTTGCAGCGTGCTGTACCCACTAGCATGTGGCATGACATATCACGTGTCCAAGGAAAATACTCCCAGTCGCTACATTATTCATTGGTTACATCCCTACCCTTCAACATTGTGAGTGCAACCACTCAGTTGACATGGTCCATAATTTAATAGATGCTTGCTCTTTCCTCTGAAGCAGAAAGCAGCCGCATATTTGTGAGCACTGTATCTCCGTTGTGTCTTCTCACCAGGGTACTTCAATTCCTCCACAAATGCAATACTTGTCTTTAATAATTTACAGCCCTTTGTCAGTCCACTGCTGGAGGAAGGCCTTCCTCACCACCCCGTAGGCCAAGGGATGTTTGACGTACCTTCATGCTAGCCATTGCGGTGTTGGTGTAATTGTGTTTACAGTGACCAATATGCTCTTTATTGACAAATGCGCTGATGCATACAAAATGGATTACAATAACCACATGCACCTACACGTTTTGTATGCACAGCCACGTTTGTTAAATAGAAGAATGCAACAACGCAGGAAAACTAAAGGTGTTTTTATTCGGTTTTAGAAGGGCTAACCTTACTCTAAAATCGTGCTTTTCAACATGTGTTGGGTAGTGTTAGCAAGACATTTGTTTCATGGTGCGTGTTAGTGTGTTGTTGTAGCTGCGAACGTAGCGCTGACGTTTCCCGCGCGCATTTGAAAGGTATCCTGCACGGTATCCATGCCACAGCATGGGCACACTCCCCCTTAAAGGTTGGAGGGGGGGTGATGACCACCGCTCTAGAACATGGCAAAAAAACACAATTATAACGATTCAGCGGCCGTGCTTTTGGCACATGCGGGGCCAAGCCAAGCACCGCGAAATCAATGATCGTGTCTTCTTCAGCACGGACCTTGAATTATATTCTATTTAGGATGTATATAACAGCGCCCTTTCCAGGGAACTTTACAACGCAAGCCAACGGCGGTACACAAAGGGAAAAGGGGAGCAACGGGTGGGGTGGAGCGGCTGCTAGTAAGGGAGGTGACGGAAGGGATGGAGGGACAAGGGCTGGGAATGGAGGAGGAATAAGGTGGAGTGTTATGGTGAATGAAAATCGTTTTATACAGCTGGCATACATTTTAAAACGCATAACAAATGCATGGCGCTTGACAAGGTAACAACCAATGAAAAACCCGCCATGAAAAATAGGCTCTGATAAACAATAGACACCATCTTTAATTTAACCTATGAGAGAGAGGACAACATTTCACTTGGCTTTTAAACGGTTAAGAGCTATTTCATTGGGCACCCCCCAGCACACACACACACACCAAGAATGCCTCCACTGTACGGTGAGTGGTATCCCGTCCCGTAGTATTATCAATACTCCTTGAGTTACAATAAGTATGTGATCGGATGTGGGGAAGATGTGAAAATGTGAGGCTCATGACGATGCGAGGATGATGATGATGTGACAATGCGAATACGACGATGCTGCTGCTGATGCGCCAAGGTGATCGTCACAGGATGATGTTGCTGCACTTGTGACGTTAGAATGACAAGTGACGTGGATGATAATGCAGTATCTGGTGATGAAGATGTGACACTGTTGTGTATGAATGTTGTGATGCGATGACCGATGGAGGCCGTGTATTGTCGCAAGCAGGCAGGCAGCGCCCCGTTGTACCATCACCACCCTCCATGCTCATCTCTTTGATTTATTTCCAAACCACAGCAGCTTGCCGCATCCACCGACAACGGGCATCTGCATCCGCACCAGCGCGCCTTTGCCCCGTCCTCCATTCCCTCAAAGCCAGCAGTTAGCGGTGGTAATGATGATGATGGTGATGATGATGGTGACGGTAGCGAGGTGTTCTCTGACCGCCCTACCTTCTCCTGTGCCCTGGTGATCCGCTTCTTGGCGTTTTTGGCGAAAATGCCTGAGCTGACCTTCCCCACGTCCGCCATGACGCTCACGCACGCGTCCGGAGAATCGATCCGGCGTTATAGAAGCGAGCACCGATTCCCTCCTCCTGCACAACAATGCAGGAAGGGGGATTGCGGGAATCGACGGCGTGTTTGTTTAGTGTGAGCGGAATCGAGAGTCGAATTTCGGGAGGCTTATAACGGGGCTGCGTTGCTTGCCAGGTTTCGATGTTTCGTCTCGCAAATACAACATGTTCTAACATTGTGCTCGTCTATAATAAAGGGTTTTTTCGTATTTCACTTACGGCTAAGACGCATGCAAACGTTTAACGTGCTTTAGAGAGCGAATATTGGTTTCACTGGGTACTGTGTGGGGCCGTCCATAAATGACGTCACGCGATTGTTGCGATTTTTGACCCCCCCCCTCGTCACACGGCGTCACAAAAAGTCAGACCTCCCCTCAAATATGACGTCACAAAGCTCTGCCCCCCCCCCCCAAAAAAAAATAACATGCTTCAAATCGCTTTAAACTATTGTCATTGTAGTGCATATTTAATGTGGCGCTGCACTCTGATATTGTAGGAGAAAACGATCCGGCCGCGTCGTCCCGCACCCCCACCTCATTTATTTGGTCAGGAAAAGTTGCGCGACCTAGCGCGAGTCCGCCTGGCCGGTCCGTCGTACGGGACGGGACGCTGTCGACCGTCCGGTGGCTCCGGCAGCCCAGGAAGGCACGGTTCGGGCCTGGAAGAACCGGCCGTGCCGCGGGGATCCGGTCGCCGGTGGTCGGCAGCCGTCAGTTCCGAGACACCTGGGAGCGGATCAGGCGAAAACATGTGAGGATCAGGCGGAGACATTTCCCTCCCCGGGTCGTCGGTCACATCACATGCTCGGTCCTCACGACATAAAGGAAGGCCATATGGTGGCGAGAACGGTTTCAGCCGGGAGGGGTGAACGTACCAACGGCGCTTTCCTCATTTTATCTGAACACACTGGGGGCGTGCAACTCGCACGACCTCCACGGGTCCCCGCCATGGCCTCAATAATTTAGGCGACGTAGCCAAAGGTGCATGAGGGCAGTGCAGCCAGGCCCTATCGCCCGGTTTCCAATCGTGCACGGACACCTTCCGTGCACGCAAGCGCTCGTTGGCGATTTGGCGAGACCTCGAATTAAGCCGTGCGGCCTCCCGTGCCTCGGCCAGTTTTGCAATGTTAAATTTAATATGGTTCGGCCAATTTGGAATTAGACCGTGGCACGGAAAGTCCCAGCTGAGTCTCCATGGGCGGATCGGCCTCCCGACCGTACATCAGATAAAATGGGGAAAATCCCGTAGCTGCATGGGGGGCCATTCTATACGCGGCGAGGACCCCCGGGACCTGCAAGTCCCAGTCAACCTGTGCCTCGCACACCTGCTGGCACAACATGGAAGTTAAAGTCCTGTGGAGTCGCTCCACCATCCCATCAGTCTGTGGGTGGTACGGGGAGGTACGCACCTTTTTTGTACCCAAAAGGTCGCACACCTCCTGCAGCAATTTACTCAAAAAATTCTTTCCCTGATCGGTCAGCAAGCGTTCGGGAGCCCCCTTGTCCAAGACGTAGCCCTGGACAAAGGCGTCCGCCACGGCCGCCGCCGACTGGTTGGCGAGTGGCCACGCCATAGGCCATCGGGTAAAGTATTCCACACCAACCAACAGGTACTTGTTACCCCTAGGCGTGACAGGAAAAGGCCCCAAAATATCCAGCGCAACGAGCTCGTTAGTGCGCGAGACCTGAATGGACTGCAGCGGTGGATTTGGCGCAACGGGCGGTGGTTTCCGTTTGGCGCAATCCACACACCCCTTCAGTATATTGACCACATCGCTCCCCATCCCCGGCCAATAATAGTCACGTTGGAGCAGAGCAAGCGTTTTGTTTACTCCCAGATGCAAGAGGTGTTCGTGTGCGGCCAGAACAACTTTTCCCCGCATAGCGGAAGGCACGACGAGTGCGTGCCGCCGGGACATATTGTCCCATCTCATTAGCAGGCCCTGCTTGAACAGCCAGGAGCGAGCTTGCTTTTGACCTTCCTCGGGACCCCCCGCCCTGCGACGCAACGCGAGCAGGGAGCTGTCAGCCATCTGGAGTCGGCCCACTCAACGAGAGACAGTGAGAGTAGCGAGTCCCCGCCCGCAGGAGTAGCGGGAACGTCAACCAACGACGCATTCGCGGCCCCGACCAACTCACTCTCGGGTACAGCACCTGGCGGTTTACAGCGCGCCGACCCCATCAAGCACGCACATTCGGGACGAGGCGACAACCGCGACAGGGCATCCGCGTTGGTGTGGCGCAACCCCTTACGGTAAGTGGTCGTAAATTGATAGTCCTGGAGGACCTTCAACCACCGTGATAATTGGCCCGAGGGTTGGGCGACCCTTAATGCATACTGAAGCACCGCGTGGTCCGTCCGGACCGTAAAATGACGGCCATAGAGATAAGGTCTAAATTGCTGTATAAAAAAAACAATAGCCAGCAACTCGCGACGGGTGACGCAATAGCGCTGTTCCGCAGGCGACAAAACCCTGCTACCATAGGCGACCACCCGTTCAACTCCCCCAACGACCTGTGAGAGCACCCCCCCCAATGCCCGTGTTACTAGCATCAGTATCCAGCAAGAAGGGACTCGTAAAGTCAGGGTAACGTAAGGGCGGGGCACCCACCAAGGCGTCCCGGAGGGAGCAGAACGCGGCCTCCTCCTCTGGCCCCCATCGAAACCTGACTCCTTTGGCTGTTAGAGCGTGCAAGGGTTTGGCAATGGTGGCGAAATGCTCAACGAATCGGCGGTAGTAGGAAGCAAATCCAATGAAACTGCGGACCTCAGAAACCGACGTGGGCATTGGCCATGAACTGACACAGTTTGTCTTCGCGGGATCGGTGGAGATCCCTGAAGAATCGACAATGTGGCCCAAGTACCTTACGGATTTCTGAAGAAGGTGGCATTTAGCCGGTTTAAACTTCAACTTAGCCGATCGCATCCGCAAGAACACCCCCCTTAATCGCTGGAGGTGTTCCTCAAAAGTTTTACTGAAAGCAATGACATCGTTAAGATAAATTAAGCAAGTATCCCATTGCAGACCCGACAAAACCAATTCCATAAGGCGCTGAAATGTTGCGGGAGCGGAATGGAGTCCCATGGGCAAACGAATAAACTGGAACAGGCCCCCTGGGGTCCGGAATGCTGTCTTAGGTTTAGACTCATCGTCGAGTGGCAGCTGCCAGAATCCGGACAGTAAGTCAAGTGTAGAAAAATACCGCGCCCCGGATAATGCGTCCAGGGACTCATCCATTCTGGGGAGCGGATACGCGTCAGCCACGGAGATCTTATTTAGGCGACAGAAATCTACACAAAAACGCAAGGACCTGTCTTGCTTCTTAACCAGAACGATAGGTGCTCCCCACGGACTGGATGAGGGCGAAATGATGTCGGCCGTCAGCATGTCATTGACGGCCGATTGAACGTGTTCCTTCTCGGCCGGACTCAGCCGGAAGGGATTCTGCCGGACTGGTGCCGCATCGCCTGTTTCAATGTGGTGGCATAACAGGTCCGTGCACCCAATATCATATTTGTGCTTGCTGAACACATCGGAGAATTCGATCAGCAGAGCGCGCAGCGCACCCAATTGCACCCTTGACAAATCACTGGAGTCCGCACACAGCGAATCGACCCATTCAAGGTCATCACCCGATTGAATTTTCTGCGCCGGGACGGGATCAACATGCGCAATAAACTGCTCTTCCGCAGGGACCCGTGCTGCGTGAGCAAGCACGGTGCCCTGCGGAATAACGGCTGGCCGCGAACCAGCGTTTAAAACCATAACGAACGGGTCGCCGTCGGCCCGAACCAAGGTTTGAGCCACCGCCAAATCCAGACCCCCGACAGCTCTATTCGACGGACCCAAAAGCACGCCTTGTCCCACAGTCTCTCCACCCAACGGCTTCCGCAACCGGAGGGGTACCAACATCTGTGAACCCGGGGGCACGTGCACCGTATGGGTCGCTAGCGCTTGGATCATTGCACAAGCCGTCCGTATTTCAGTAGGGTTAGACAAAGAGGAAATACGGCGACCCAATGGCAGCTCAATACAACCTTGATCAACCAGAATTTTAATGAGCATCTTAGCCAAAAAGTCTGTACCCAACAGACAAGGAACGGCTAGGGAAGAGGAGACCAAAACAGGTCCCGCCAATTTAATATCCCCTATGCAAATGCTCGCCCGAATCTGACCGACAATGCCCAACGAGCCCCCATTTGCGGCGTAACATGGCACGTCCACCGGGAGCAGAGGTCGACATTGGACGGTGAGAATATTATAAATGAGATCGGAAATGATAGTCGCCGACGCACCCGTGTCCACCAACACCCTGACCTCGATGCCGTCTATGAAACCCGTAACGACAGACGAGCCGGCCGACGCAGCCACTATTCTGTGGCCCAACTCAGACCATTTAATTTCCCCCCAGCCCCGTACGAACCCAACTTTCCGAACCGAATCCCCGGCCCCCAATCGCACCTCCTCCGCCGCAAAGCGGCGGCCCATGTGTGTCACGTATGTAGGCCGAGCAAGTGAAGTGCCGCGACTTGCCGGGGGTAGTTGGGATGACTTGGGGCCTTGGTCATCGTCCAGCCGAGGTCCCGTAGCCCGCTGACGTGGAGCGCGGCACCCGGACGCCACGTGGCCCCGAAGGCCGCAGTTGTAGCACGTGACGAGGGACGTCGGAGGTCTCGGTTGCTCCAGCTTGCGGGTCGATCGCAGAGGCGAACGACCTCCCGACCTCCAATCCCCCGGTCGTGCAGCAGCGAACGCCTCCTCCCGTGGGCGAATGACTTGGGGCTCCGCGTCCACCGGGGCCGGAGCTGGAACCGCGGCAGAAGCACAGACGACCACTTGTTTCCGCTTGAGGACCTCGTGCGCCTGGATGCTTGTTGCAACACGCAACGAACATATGTCCACTTCGTCGGCTGTGTTGATGGGGACCCCCAGGTCCTGCGCCAACTTCAGCAGTTGTTCCAAAACCATAGCGTCCTGCCCCTCCTCGTCCATACGAGGGAATGCGGCGTCGGCGAGAGCCAACAACGCCGTGCGGTAGGCGAGCGCGGTCTCCGTGTCCGCCTTCCGTCGCTCGTAAAATTGGTGGCGGCAGGCCGAAGGTGGTCCGTACACCTTGGCCATGAGGCCCAGCGCAGCCTTGAGCGTGGAGCGGGCCGATCTCGGAGCGGACCTGAAGGCCGCGAGCGCGTTGTCGTCCAACATGGCAGGCAGTGCCCGCAGCGCCATAGCATCGGACCAGGCCGACATCTCTTGATGGGCGAGAAATCTTCGCTGGAATGCGCCCCAGTCCCCGCCCTCCGCCTTGAAGGCTGTCAACACGGGAAGACGCTGCTGGAAAATAATGTCGTCCTCTTCCTCGTGGCTCTTCCGCGCCGCACCGTCGACATGCGAAATGGCGGCCCCTATGGCGGGTGGCTGATGGCGGCCCGTAGCGCATGCTGATGACGTAAGCGGCAGGGATTGGAGGACCCCCACCACGTGTTGCTCGCGATTCCCGCCAAAAGATGGCCGCTCAGCAGAAATGGCGGGAATTTCAAAGTCATTTTGGCGGGAATCTGCAACATGACCCCTTTCAATGTCCGTCGACGTTCTCGCTCCTCCAGACGTGGTGATCTCCGCTAGGATGGACGCCGCGGCGAGTAGCAGCTCTGCCAGGCGGGAGTGCGCGTTGCGGAGTCCGGCATCAGCCCCCAGCTGTTCGTTGGGCGCCCATGAGGGGTCCTGTGGTGCCGGCAACTCCTCCTCTTCTCCCCCTGATGCCTGCTGGCCCGAGTCGTCGTGGTTTTCCTCCCGGTCACGCTCGTGAGTCCGATGAGTCTTCCTGGTATCCATGGCTGGAAGACTGTTTCACTTCTGACGCCAGTTGTAATATTGTAAATTACGGCGGGAGACCACTTGATGGGTAGCACACTTTATTAACACTTGTCTTTGCCACAATAACACGTGTGGTCACTACAGCTCACGCTACACGTTCCACCCGACACGTGTGGTTACTACAGCTTACGCTACACGTTCCACCCGGCTACACACACATGGGCATTCCAGCCCCGTAGCATCCAGGGGAACCTACAGACCCACCCCAGCTTGGGTATGGGTCACGACCACTGGGTCCCGCGGCCCGGCCCTCACACGGACGTCCGGCCCCGGGTCCCAAGGTCCCGCCTCTGAGCCACACAGGGTCCCGGTCCTTACAAGGACAGCGGAACTAGGTGTCTCAGGGCCCTATCTCTTCCTCCTCCGTCTTCCGTCTTCACTGGTGACCAACTCTCCGAGCGCCCGCGCGCACCACCTTTTATAGTCCTCCGCTCCCGAGGAGACGGAGCCTATGCGGACCGCGATGTGAGCACCCACCCTAGTCGACCAATCACCACGCGCTGCCACACGATCCCTTTTCCCAGCTTGTGTCAGCGCACACAACCAATCACCACGCGCTGCCACACGATCCATCACTGTCAGCGCGCGTCACCACTACACAGCCAATCACCACGTGCTGCCCCACGATCCCTACTGCCAGCGCGTATCACCCCTACATCTATATTTATTTAAGTTGCGCATTTTGATGTGACGTCACATTTCTCAAACCCCCCCCCCCCCCCCGTCACACATCGTCACAAATGTCTGACCCCCCCCCCCCCCAGAGGTGCGTGACGTCATTTATGGACGGCCCCTGTTGTAATTTCAGCCGTTCAGCTTAAACTGCCCTTGCTGAAATTTGCCAAGTGATTTAAAGTAATTTTCAATAGCGTGTTATTTTTCATGTGAAAGGGGCTTTTAATCTTCAAACCAGGGGCGGTTTCTTCATTAGGGCGATTGGGCGACGCACCACCAATGTCATTCAACCACAGAGTCACGCTAGCCGTCACTGTGCCTCTGGATATAGTCCAATCAGCGTCATGCTACGTTCTGTGGAGTACCGCCTCTTTTTGGGCGATTTCCCTCCAGCTGAGAATCGCCCCGAGTGGTCCCATAGACTTACATTCAAAGATGTTTTTTTTCGAACGGGGGCGCTGCAATGCATTCTCTATGGCTTCCGGGAGGACTCGCCCTAACGTGCTTACGTCATCATACGTGCTTACGTCATCATACGTAAGCACGTTTCATCCAACAATATAATTTGTCGCCACCTAGTGGAATCTTTAATAAAAGAAACTTGAGTGGTTTGTTTTAATAGTGAGTATAGAAACAAACAAGATGTATTGTAAGAGTCACTTTATTTTTCATTAATATTAAAGAAGTGAAGTTGCCTTTACATGTGTAGGGGTGTTACGGAGGGGCTGTATACAATGGGATCAGATGGGAAAGAAACACAGTGGGCGTGGCTATGTCGGTGCACGGGCAGGTGCTCCCAGCGACGTCCGCATCGGGCAGCCTGGAGGGCTGACTCGGAGCTGGGATCCCCCGGGGCCCCACCCCTCAGCGGGGGGTTTGGTATAAAAGGGGATGAGCCGGAGGGCTCGGGGAGAATGTTAAGCTAAACCAGTGAAGACCGAAGATCGTCCAGATAGAGCCCTGGACTCCCCTGGATCGCCGCCCTTATCAGGGCCGAACAGGACCGAGCCAGCGGCGTGGTCCCGAGAGCCAGAGCCGGTGCTCTTATCAGAGCTGGTCTGGGACTCCGGGTACCGTAAGCCCGACTTACCAGTGTCGGGCCAGATAGCCTCCCCTAGCCCATTAGTGGAGGACTAGGAGGTAGGTTAGGCATAGCTAGCAAGTGTATCCCCAGCTAGCCGGGTGAGGGGGCCGATACCCCCTCCAGTGTTGTATGTCCGTGATTGTGCCAACTGACGCGGAATAAATACGTGTGCCTCCAACCCCGGCGTCCAAGAGTCCTCAACTATATTACACATGCTTAAGCTGTTAATTTATCCATTGCATGGGTGGACCTTATCCTTATCAATCATCCAGACATTTGCCCCCCCCTGAGAGATTTTGCAGGAGCCGCCACTGCTTTAAACACGAGGTTGTGTCCATCTGTCTAGAGGTATTTATTTATTTATTTATATTTACATCGACAGGGTTTAACTATCATAACCCCCCCCCCCCCCCTTGCAATATAGCAAAGAGGGAGCTGTGACAAGTTTGGCGATCATTTCCATGTTTTTCCCCTACAAAAATAGAATGCCTCCATTTCTATTTAACCACGAGATAAACCCACTGAGACATAAAGTGTTGCGCCTTGTGCAATGGTGACCAATTTACGGACACTTTACAAAATAAAAATACATTTGTAGTGGCATATCGACGACTGCTGTCTAGCAGCGGCAACTGCGGTGGACAGTTAGCACACACGCTATTGGGCATATACACGGGTGTGCCGGCAGGGCGGAGGAACTGGGGCAAGGGTCACGGAAGACCTCATCTGGAAGCCCCTAGAACCCGCTAGTGGCTTCGAGAAGGGAGGTGCGGCCAGGGCGGAGCCAGGCCATGCCTCGGAGAACGAGAGCTCCGGGCTGCCGATTCTGGGAGTGGACTCATCTCGTCGTCGCTGTCATCTTTGCCGCCTTCGTCGCTGTCATCTTCACCAGATCATTGCGCAGCCGGATAGTTGTTGGCAGTCTTGGTCGACGCCATCAGTGTAACACGGTCAAGGTTGCGTCTAGGCTAGGCTAGACTAGAGAGTGCATGAGGGCGAATCTGTTTTAAGTTGGAAACTGGGTAAGATCTGAATAAAGAAGGTGCCTCCTGCAACTACCTTGTCTCCGACTTGTGCTATACTACATCTGGTCTTAGAAGTGGGGTGTTCCAAAGTGACCAAGAAGAGGAACCCACCCATAGTGTAGACGGCAGGACGGTCATCCCTCCAGCAGCCCCGGGATCCGGGACCCCGGTTACAAAGCCCGTAGGCCTCGATCGCGCGCTGACCACATGGCAGGGGGGGCCGCGGGATGTCATGGGAGGTGCACCGCGGTCAGCGGCGTGGAGAGGAGTCACTGGGAGACCCCAGTTGGAGCTTTCATCGGAGCGGGAGCAGAGCAGTCCAGACCGGAGACCGTGCATATGGTGGGCTCCATTTTGCCCCTGGAAGACCTACCATGGCCAGCGGGCGCCATTTTGAGGCGAGCGCGGGAATGCGTGGGAAGGGCGCCGATGTCAGTGCCGCTGCAAGGGGCCACTTTTGGCTTTCTAGAAGATGCCCGCACAAGATTCCTCTAGAGAGAGCGAAGGGAAGCCGAGATGCCCTACACTTTCCGGGAGGTGCTGCTGGCGCTGGGACAGGAGGCATACCTGCACTTGGGTGAGGGGGCGCTCGACTTCCTGGTGGTGGAAAGGTTGAAGGCGCTGGTGCGGGAGTTGAAGATCACCCTGCCCTCCGCCGCCAGTGCAGAGATCTCGTTCTTAACGGTGGTCTGAAAAATTCAAGCCTACGAGGACCACCAGCATAGGCCAAAAGAGGAGGCTGGGCCATGGCGGATGGAGGACATGACGGCTGTGTTTGGTGGCTAGGGAATGCGCGGGGCAGTCCCCGCTGTCCTGGGAACCCATGGCCAAGTGTTTCATGTGTGGCAGGTAGGGCCACATCGTTATAGAATGCCGGGGTGTCGGTAGTGCCACCGACACCCTCTGACCCGCCGGCAACGTCTTCCCAAGCCCCACCAGACCCGGGTCTCTGAGGCCTTCTGAGACCGCCATGTGCGAGGTGTCAGGGACTGGATCAGGACAGGTGCGGCTGAGGCAGGGGCCATGCCCTTTAGGCCATTATATTTTTTTCTTCCTCCTCTCCCAATTCCTCGGAGTCCCAGGGGTGCAAGACCCTGCTGAGGCGGGGGTGACTGGTGTTAAGGACCGGCTCACGCGAGCTACGTTCCGGTAAAAGCGGACTCTCCCTTGTACGGTGGGATTCGGGGAAAGGGGGTGTTAGGGGTAAGGGCCTGTGTAAGGGGTTGCATTGGGTGTGTTGTCAGTTAGAGGGGGGTGCCACGGTTGGGCTGTGTGTTGTTGGTTCGGTATTAGGGGTGTTCCTTGGATTTAGGGGTTGCTCTGCCTGTCCACCGGTTGCAGCTGCTGTATTGGCAGCCAGGACGGCTGTTGTTTTTTAACGGAAGGGGGGGTGATGTAGTAACTGCTATCCAGCAGTGGGAACTGTGGTGACCAGTTAGCGCACATACCGTTGAGCATATACACGGGTGTGCCGGTAGGGTGGAAGAACTGGGGCAAGGGTCACGGAAGACCTCATCTGGAAGCCCCTGGAACCCGCTAGTGGGTTCAAGATGGGAGGCGCGGCCAGGGCAGAGCCAGGCCCCACCTTCATTAGATCATTGCGTGACCAGATAGTTTTTGGCTGTCTCGGTCGATGCCGTCAGTGTAACACGGTCAGGGTTATGTCTAGGCTAGGCTAGACAACTAGGGAGTGCATGAGGGTGAACCTATTGAAGTTGGAAGCTGTGTTTGATCTGAATAAAGAAGGTGCCTCCAGCAACTACATCGTCTCCGACTTGTGTTACACTACACATTCATGCGCTACAGAATTAGACTAATAAAAGGTAACTTGCACTTAACATAATCTTCTTCTTCTTTCTTCTTCTTCTCTTCTATATTTATAAAAGTCAAAAATTATGGGTTTGTGTGTGGTCGCTCGCTTGGCTCTCCAACAGTGGGGTTTACGGAAAAAAAATTTGCCAGTTACCACGCCGTAAGCCCTGCGGTCAGCAAGCGCTGTTGCTTTTCACATCCGTCAACTGTAAATTAGTTGAATTAGCGATTTAGTGAGATTTGTGTGCGCTATACTATTATTGATTTATTTATGACACGTGCACAACCATACCAACTCATGTGCCTTTGGTGGGGCGGGGCGGCCCATGCCAAGTCGCACACGCCTTCGGTGGGAGTGAGGGGGACATTTTCTTTCGCGTTAAAATGCTATAAGAATATACTAAACGCTGACGTAAATTATTTACGGTGTCATGTTTCCTCCCATCCTGATGCGTGCAGTTACTAATATATACAGTCGCTAGTAGGCCTCGGCAAGGTAAGGTAATTTACCCTTTTTACCGGGTTAAAGGGTAAAGGTAAAGTGTAAAGGTGTCGACATGCCAATGGATAAAATAAAGGGTAGGGTAAAGGTAGCTCGAAAGAATTACCCGGTAGGGTAAAGGTAGCGTGAAGTATTACCCGGTAAATACGGTACCTTGTTTACCGCTAAAAGCTCCATGGCGCAGTCCATGGCCTCCAATTAATAAGTAATATTAAACAAAAACTTTTTTTTAAACACGCTTTTATGAAATGTACGAGTAATGGCAGAACTCCACGACTACAGGAAGTGGCGTACCGAAGCTTGCCATAACGTAAGGGACCGTGGCCAATTACAGCCAACATCAGTTGACCGTGGACAATTAGACCCAAGCCTAAACATAGCATATAAAAAAGAATGTTTAAAAACATTTAATTTTTATGATAGAATATAGTGTTGTCATCAGTATGACATAAGTATACCAAGTTTGCAGTCGATACCCCATTGGGAAGTGGGTTAAAATTGAGTTACAAGATTTGAGGATACAACAACAACGACAACAACAACAAACAGAGTGAGTTCAAAGAAAACGTGTAAAATTGGAATCGAAAGTATTCTATATGTAGAAAGCGCTTTACCTAGCATTACCGTTATAAACCTTTATAATGTGTAGTACCCTAGTAATTACCCTGTAATTGGGTAATTTGTATGGGGTAAGGGTAAAAGGTAGGGTAAAGGTAGGCTCGTTGCTTTTTACCGTTTACCTTACCTGCTAAAGGGTAAAGGGTAGAATAGAGTGATTGTATTGTGGTAAGGTAAAAGGTAGGGTAAAGGTAGGCTCGTTGTTTTTACCTTTTACCTTACCTTGCCGAGGCCTAGTCGCTAGATGCTAGCACTATAGGCAGTAGCCCTTTTCGATTTAAAGCTTTCGTGACTGCAGGGATTCATTTTTTTGGTTCTTTCGGTAAAGTCACATAGAATGGAAATAATAAAATAATAAAAATAAAACATAATAAAATAATTCTCACGACGTTTCGGCCACAACGCAAGTAGCCGTCCTCAGGTTTTTTATTATTATTTTATTTCAGACTCTGTCTCCTCGACAGACCTGTTCTCCACCTGAGGACGGCTACTTGCGTTGTGGCCGAAACGTCGTGAGAATTATTTTATTATGCTTTATTTTTATTATTTTATTATTTCCATTCTACGTGACTTTTCCGAAAGAACCAAGAAGAAGTAGGCCTTTATTTATTGATTTTTCACGCACGCACGACTTTACCAACTCACGCGCCTTTGGTGGGGGGGAGGACATTTTATTTTGCGTTAAAAATGCTATAAAAATCTTCACTGTGTGATGTCTCCCCCACCTCGATGCGTGCAGTTATTAGTACTATACAGTCGCTAGATGTAGCAGGTACCACCACAGTCAGTATTCACTGCTGTAGTCATAGCAGGTACCACCACAATCGGTATGCACTGCTGTAATCATAGCAGGTACCACCACAGTATGCACTGCTGCAGTGAAAGCAGGTATCACCACAGTATGCACTACTGTAATCATACCAATGGATGGAGCCTTACGTTTTTGAGATCGTGGCTTTTGATGTCGTTGAGATGCAGGGGCGGGAGGCGAATTATGTATGCATTTTGAACTTTTGCACCATACGTAGCCAACTATGCTAATTGGAAGTGCGTGTGTAGGACTACAAACTAAATACAAAGCCATTCTAAAATGTGTTTTGAAATCTAGATTTTAAAAGTACATAGCTCCCAGTGCAACACTCTTCCTTCCGATACGAGGAAGCCAGATGGCCGCAGAAGCGCATCTGAGAGCGCGTGATGCATTTACGGTCTTTGATGGCCAGCCAAAAGCTGCTGCGGCAATGACTGGGGTTCGGTATTGTGTGAATATTTGTGTGAAACATTTCGTGACAATCGTTTGAATCGCCACCTTTTTGTGCAAAGATGGGTAATACGAGGGAGTGCCGGGGACAACCTGAATGGAACCGGAAATGTTTTAAAGGGAATTCGGACCCTACACAATGCAAACGCGGATTTTTCAACCCAAATAAGTACGCAAACCAACTGCATATAAAACAATCTCAAATTCTCTTGGAAAATGAACGGCCTAATTACATTTTCACGTAAACTAATCATAGATTCTGGAATGAATATTTGGAAACTTAACACAATACCTTGCAAACCGGGAGGTTGTGCACAATCTGCAAGATTAATATATATTTTTTAAACAATGTATATGTATGCAAGCGTGCTGTTTACATTGCCTTTTTGGTCTTAAGTATTTGGAAGCATTTTACGAGATGGTACTTTATCTGCAAATAAACATTGCTTGTTAAAGTTTGTATAGTCTAGATTTGAAGTTTTCGTGACTGCAGGGATCCATACTCTTTGGTTCTTTCGGTAAAGTCACGTAGGTTTAAAATAAATTAAATCACGACGTTTCGGGCGCAACACAATCGTTCGTCATCAGGTGGGACAACCACAGCAAGAAATAATTGCTGAAGTGGGCAATTGTTTCTTGCTGTGGTTGTCCCACCTGATGACGGACGCTTGTGTTGCGCCCGAAACGTCGTGATTTTTATTTTTTTATTTTATACCTACGTGACTTTACCGAAAGAACCGAAGAGTAAAGTTCGTATAGGTTCATGGTTTCATACAAATACAGCATCATAAGGTGCGTGGCCATCTTCCAAGACCGGTATCTTCCACGTGACCATCTCTCGCTGTAAAATGTAATTCTGGCCCTTTTGAAGACGTTCGCCTGGCCCTCAAAGTCTCCATCTCCTTTACTACGACGATTGCCGCCTCCATCCGATGACTGAGATCCATGGATTTTCGTCGTGACCCACATGGATCATTTTGTAGTGACTGATTGTCACTGTGTGGTGCCGGACTTACGAAGCACATATCTCCTTTGTCAAGGCGCCCTCCTCCTCCCACCCAGCTTAAAATACGCTGCCAAGCTTAGCAGTGTTCATTAGTACGCTGTCTTTCCGACAGCTCTGTTCTTCACCTGAGGACGGCTGCTTGCGTTGTGGCCGAAACGTCGTGAGAATTTTTATAATGTTTTCTTTATTATTTTATTATTTCTACGTGACTTATGTTTATTCAGGACCCCGGGGTTCCAACCATAAGGTTTAATTGACACTCACCTGCATGGTAACGTTTGGTAAAATGGCTCCCATTGCTACACTAGGAAAGAGGCCATAAAACAAGTGGCTGGAATAAAAGGACTGTACATTTTAAAGGTTTTATATTGTTTCGTAAATTGTCAGTCTACCTGACATAGGTGAAGTGCTGGCTGCACATGCTCCTTTTTGTGTCGCGTAACAACCGTTTAATGGCACCTGCTTCCTTTGCACGTGTGGCAGGTGTCCTGAAGTTCGGGCAGCCCCAACTCCACCTTGTACATTGAGATGGCACGACTCTCCGTCCCAAGGCAAGGGTCACAAGTCAACCAAGCGGGGGAACGATCTAAGTCCTTCGGCACTGAATTGTGAGCACGACTTCATTTACAGACTGGGCTTTTCGAATGGCATTTTCTAAAATATTTAATTTGGAGCTTTCGTGACTGCAGGAATTACTCTTTGCTTCTTTCGGTAAAGTCACGTGTAAAGATAAAATAATAAATTAAATACTAGCATACGACGTTTCGATTGCAACACAAGCAATCATCAGGTATAAATGAAATAGAAACACAAATCTAGTATACTTAGAAATGTAATGTAATACAACAGAGAGTCGGATAACATAACAGTCAACACCCTACCTGGTTGATTACGTTCTTCCTGAGAATGCTAAATTTGAGGTAGAGATAAAACACAGAACCAGAGACATATAGACATACATATAAGCAGACAGATATCACAGAGATACATAGAGAGAGACAAACATAGGCACGCAGAGAAAGCACGCCTCTGTATCGAGGCCTTAAATAGAGAGAGGGGGCGGGGGCGGAGGGAGAGGGAGGGGTTAGAGAAATTAGCATGTCAATGAGTGGCACGGTGAGTGGCACAGTGCAAAAGCTTGAAAAAATTAGGAGACAGGGAGAGAGACACACTGAATTAAATAGCCTAGCAAAATTTCGAAATGTAATGTAATGCAACACACAATTAAGGCATAGCCTGGTTGATTACGTTTTTTTAAAGATTGTGTAAGTTAGAAGTTAAGTGTGAAATTTTAAAAGGAGACAAGACACAAACACGAAGAACAGACAAAAGCAGAGAGGGAGAGGGACAATAGCCGAGACACACTTATGTTCTGCTCTCTCTGTGTGTCTCGGCTGTTGTCCATCTCCCTCTCTGCTTTTGTCTGTTATTTTCAAGCTTTTGCACCATGTCACTCACCGTGCCACTCATTGACATACTAATTTCTCTAACCCCTCCCTCTCTCTCCGCCCCCACCCCCTCTCTCAAGCTTTTGCACCGTGCCACTCACCGTGCCACTCATTGACATGCTAATTTCTCTAACCCCTCCCTCTCTCTCTGCCCCCGCCCCCTCTCTCTATTTAAGGCCTCGACACAGAGGCGTGCTTTCTCTGTGTGCCTATGTTTGTCTCTCTCTATGTATCTCTGTGATATCTGTCTGCTTATATGTCTGTCTATATGTCTCTGGTTCTGTGTTTTATCTCTCTCTCAAATTTAGCATTCTCAGGAAGAACGTAATCAACCAGGTAGGGTGTTGACTGTTATGATATTCGACTCTCTGTTGTATTACATTACATGTCTAAGTATACTAGATTTGTGTTTCTATTTCATTTATACCTGATGATGATTGCTTGTGTTGCAATCGAAACGTCTTATGGTAGTATTTAATTTATTATTTTATCTTCATACGTGACTTTACCGAAAGAACCAAAGAGTATTTTCTAAAATGTTTAAACGAACTGGTAAGTTGATATTTATAATGAATACAGGTCTTCCTTAGGAAGAATTTGGACCAAACATCCCAACTGGTAGCCGGACCCTGTTTAAAATTTACCTTGAGATTCGTTGCTAATTTCTAGAATAAACATTTGTGTATATTGGAGCACAGTCTGTGTGGTGGATTAGCGCAGAGCGTGGACCGCTGTAGTCTTACATGTGTAGTGGCATAGCGCTGGCTGCTGGCAGAAAAGGGTAACTGCAGTGTATGGCAGCACCCACGTCAGCAGGCCACGATAGATACGAGAGGGGGACATGTAGGGAAAAGGTCACAGAGGGGACCATCGGGAAGCCTCGGGAACCCGTGAGTAGGTTCCAGAGATGGGGCATGGTAGAGCGAGGCCACGCTGAGAGTATAAGAGGGGCCCCTGTGGGGGACCTCGTGGCTGTTGCTGGAAGTAGGATCCCCGTCGTGCTGTTCAAGATCGTCGTTACCATCTCGTCGCCATCGTCGCTGCCGTTTTCACTCGATATTGTGCTGCTATATAGTTGTTGTCTGTCTCCGTCCAGCGCCGTCAGTGTTAGACGGTTAGAGTTGTGTGTAGGCTAGCTACTGTAGAGTGTGCACCCACGTAGGGTGTGTATTATCCCGAGAGTGTTCGTTCAATGAAAGAAGTGCCTCCAAGTCTTACCGTCTCCGAGTTAGTCACTACACGTGTTTGCTGTGGTTTGCCTCCGTATTGCGGGACGTATGGCCTAAACTTTGTCGTGCATAAGCCGCACCAAATGACCTGCCTTTTCTTGATGTCTTTCGTATTTTTATGGACTTGTCACTCCGATATTAATATAAATGTATCCTTAAGCTGTGTCGGAATAGCCATGTCTGACTAGTTTGTTTAATCATAGATTTGTTTTATAGGGCATTGTTGTATCTATGCCCTGTTTTTCAAAAATTAATATTAAGAATAATTAAAAAAGAAAAGTTTTTTTATCTATATATATAATTAAATAATGAAAACAGCACCTACTCCTCACAAACACACGAGGAATCTGTGAAACGGGGAGGGCCATTAAACGACAAGACTTCAGAGCACAGAGAGGTCAGAGACATCCAGATGGACAAAAGGTCGATGGCATAACCTTCCCAAGACGTCTGGAGATGCACAGATAAGGTGCCGAGCAGAGAAAAACAACTGTTGCAACTCGCGTTTTCTTTAACGTTTTCCTTAACGAAAAGTAGAAACTTAACATAAATAATTAACCAGCAAACAATAGGGGCTTATTATTGGATATTCCCTTATATTACTCGTACTCACCGCATATATATTATTTTGTATTGTATGTTTCTATCTACATGACCTTACCAAAACTAAAGAATACGAATTCCAGAAAGCTTAAGTGGAAACTTAGTTACACTTAACCTCAGGACATTAAAATATAACTCAGAATAAAATACCAATCCCTGGAGACAAACGCATAACCAAACTTGGCAAAGCCCTCAAAATAATGATGTAACGAGGATCATTACGAATATTCATTGAACATAGACTGAGTAATAACCACGAGATACTAAGACCGAGGGAACTCATAAGAAATATCAAGAATAAATGTAACACACAGGGGACCACATAAATGTGTTGCATAGGTCTCCTCGGCCACCTTTGTCTTCCAACGATTTGGCACGGGCACATACCGGCCTGAATACGTATTGGGGGTCTGGCCTCGGAGTGACCCACTCAGAGGGAGGAGGGGTCAAAGGGTCGCAAGGGGGGGGACTGTGCTGGCATAGCTGGGACGTCTGTTTTTCGGTTGTTGTTTCTCTCGCAAGAGACGCACAGAGAGGAGAGGGTGTTCACGTTTTGAGTTTAAGCACGGGCGCACATCACGAGTGTGCAGTCTGGTTCGAGTCGCGGTCAGTCTTGCAACTCGGCTTGCGACGCAGCGTTGTGACGGGGTTCGCAAAGGAACTGGGGCGAGTCGTGCCTCAAAGAGAGATGGAACGAGGAGAGGTCGTTCGAGTCGCAGAAATCTGGATTCAACCTGGGTCGAGGCTGGGTTCAGCCGTGCTCCGGCTGGCTGAGCGTCGTGAGGGAGCAAACACCGATACCGATGGCAGGTGTCGCTTCTCGCAGAACGAAGTGTCGAGGTGTGGTTAAGTGCGAATGAAGCTGGCAGCTGCACGAACAAAGGAAAGCACGGAGAAGAGAGAGTGACGAGTGACATCAAGCGATCAACCTGTAGAAAGGGCGGAAATCGCCAAGCGTCGACCAAGCGAGCATCGCAAAGGACGAGCAGCAGCGGATGGGCAACAAGAGCTATCGTTCATCGCCAGAGCGCTCCAAGCCGGTGAGCGCGCACAGCCGCGTCGTCCAGAGCCTGAGCCAACACAGCCTGAAGTAAGGGCGAGTGTCCATGTGAAATTGGCAGCGATCAAGGAGAGAGCGACGACGATATCATCGCACACTGCCGAAGGCGAGCATCGTGCCGACTCAACAATCATCCAGCAGTGGAGAAGCCTGGAGCTGCCACCAAGAGAGAGAAAGCGCCATCGAATGCGCCGTGTGTTTGATACACACACACCGACCAACACCCAGTGAGAACAGACAAGACGTCCAGCAGCGACGACGGAATCATCGCGCACCACGATGGCGGACATTGTGCCAACGCCGCTCAATCGAGCAGTGGAGAGAGAAAGCAGCACGGGCTCGCTGCGGCCACGCCCAAGCGAGAGGAACTTCTCTGGCTGCTGGTTGTATCCTCCCCCACCCCACAAGCTCCGACACAGCGCCCTGCCTCTGCTTAAAATATTAATATTACAAGGGGACAACGCACACACAACACACACACGAATAAGACTTTCAAAAAGTTATCTTTGTGTTTCAAAAAGGGTTGCCATTTCAAGGTGGTGCGTTCAATATCAACTGATCGTGCTAAGCAGTTGCTGCCGTCGAGTTACATGAATAAGAATGTTTTAGTCATTTATTTTCGTTAATTACATAATCTTGCCGATGAATCTATTGACGTATACTTTTGCCTTTGCATATTAGATCATATGTTTGTTTAGAATTAAAATTGCTTAACACCAAGTGTTCGAGTGCGTCTTTCCCAGTCCATGCAAAACTGTCTTATTCATAAGAACTGTTACCTGCGATGAGATATGAAGTTGGAGACCTAACATAACATAACCACACTAAGATAATCAGTAAATGTTTAATCAAAAATAATCGTTTTATCCAGATTGATACAACTCTGGATAACGAAGCTAAGCCTAATTATCATAACTGCACACATTAACATAATCGCAAGCATCCGCATAAATTACTACGATTATCTCCGTGATTATCATAATTTATGCATATAATTACACACATTAACATAATTTATGCGATTTGCGCATTTTTTTTTGGAAAATTAGTAATTTTCATTATTTTTATTAAAATTTCATAATCCGGCATATACAACAGCATTACCAAACTTGTACTTTTTTCAGCAACATTTTCAAGATCATGTGCAACTCCATGCGTGTTTGCTAAAAATAGAATTCCAAACACTTCATTGAGGTGTGCATGGTAAGTTTATCTCGCCTCATTGTACTTGTGCATTCTGGAAATGCTAAATAAGTGAATAATATTGGTTTGTTTTTTGAGGTTAGATCGCATAAATGTGCCGTAAACCCGCCACCACCCGACACAACTAATTAGTAACATTTGTTACATGAACAGAACATACTAATTCGTTACTAGTGTAATGAGTGGCTCGGACACGATAAGAACTTGAATCGTTTATTAATAAATCTTCGGTACAGTTGGTTGTCTCTCGTCTCTCTCACTCGCACTACTGCTGCCCCACGCCATGTGGTGCTGCAGGCTGACGGGGCGCTAGGAAGCGGTTGAGCGGCTGGAGGTTGCGCCGCCACGTGGCCGATTGAGAGGTCGGGGCAGCAGCGACAGGGAGCTCCTCTTGCTTTTTCACACACCGACCCCGCACCTTGCTCCAGCCCCCGCTTATATACGCTCCCCGGCGACTAAACCCCGCCTCTGGCCACGCCCCTCATGAAACCTTCGGGAGCGTTCCAGAGGCTTCCCGGGTGGCTCCGCCCCATTACCTTTGGCCTAGATGTAACCCTTCCCCTAGATAACCCATAACTGCATATCACACAACACTCCACATAATACAGGAGATGGCGCTCTCATTACACTAGTACAGCACCACCAGTGTGTTGTAGAGCAAATTGACAATGTATTGACCAATACCCCCCGCTTTTTTAATTAGGTCGGATCTTCGTGGGATTGGGTGTACATTGGCGATGTTGCGTATCTATCTCTCCCTACTGTGATCCTTATCAATGCAAAGTGATTTCGGTGCTTGTGGTTATTGGCAAAAAAACATCTATAAATCCAACCTTACTTACAATGTTGCTTCTAAATTGTTAAATGCATAGTGTCACTTTGCTTCAATGTTTTATGATGCCAGATGACATGTAGAATTTATGGGGCTTAAACAGATTTAAGGGCTGAGTGAGCAGCACACATCGGGCCAGCAGCATGGAATGGTGAAGCACAGAAATTAATATATGCCCCCCCTCCCCCCCCGTTAAACATTTATAAATGAGACCTGGGGAAAATTTCACACAATCTTGTGGTGCAGCAAGTTGAAGAAACACAATGCCTTGTATTAATATTATAATGATTTTTAAGATTGTAATGCATTCTTAAGTGCAAAGCGATTAACTAGCTAATAATGAGAATAGGTTTTCCCCTTTTTTCTGGCAAAACAGGTGTTAAGATGTTAAAACACCAAACCGAAACCTTTTATTTTGGTACTGGCAAAGGAGGTCCCATGATGTAGCTAGTAATGCTCTGACATGATCCGTGGAATATTGTGAATTCATTTACAGTCCTTAAATTATTTGTTCTTGTTGTCGTTCCCACCACACCTTCGATGTGCATGGTTGACTGCTTACGGTGAGAAATAAGTTCACCATGCAGTCAACTGCTTTGACATCCTTGGAAATAATTTTATATATGTGTAGGGGTCTTACGGAGGAAATATGTGTCGAGCTGATATGTATGGGATCCTACGGGAAACTAGCACAGTGGGCGGGGCTACGTCAGTGCACGGGCAGGTGCCCTCTACGACGTCCGCGCTTCGGACGTTACGATCCCCCGGGGCCCCACCCCTCAGGGAGGGGGATGTATAAAAGGGGAATGTATCGGGGGGCTAGAGGAGAGTTGGGTTAGCTAAGAAGAGAAGACGGAAGACGTCCGAGATAGAGCCCTGGTCTCCCCCTGCTACGCCGTCCTTGTCAGGACCACGCAGGCTCGAGCCAGTGGCGTGGTGCCAGAGCCAGAGCCAGTGTTGGTCTGGACTCTGAGTACCGGGCCCAACTGACCAGTGTCGGGCCAAGATAGCCTCCCCTAGTCCACGAGAGGATGACTCTGAGGCAGGCTAGGGTTAGCTAGGAGGTGTGTCCTCAGATAGACGGGTGAGGGGGCCAATACCCCCTCAAGTGTGTATGTCACAACGTTTGTTGTAATAAATTTCAGTGTGCCTCAACCCCGGGTGTCGACCTGTATTCGACGGTACTACATCTGGCGTCAGAAGTAAACAACAACGAACATGGACACGCGCCGAACAGCTCGGGCCGGGGTGCAGGAGGCGGAGGACACCGCGGGAAGTGCGGTACCAGAGACGGCTGATGGGGGCAACGAGCAGCCGGGACCGAATGCGTCCTTACCGGGGCATCGGGAGGAAGGGGAGTTGCTGTCCGACGGGCTGTGGCTGGCGCACGCGAGGTTGGCGGAGCTGCTATACGCTGCTGCCGCCACACTCGAGACCATCACTCGGCTGGGGGCTGCTGGACCACCGCGGGGCGAGGACAGCCGACGGCCGTTGCACCTTCCCGCCATTTCTACCGACGGCACTTTTGAAAGTCCCGCCATCGCCGCAGCAGCTGCCGAGAGCGTGGCCAACCTCAACTTGGGGTCCGACATCGACTCCGCTGGAGCTGCCGCGTCACCGCCTTCGGACGGAGCGTCACTATCTGCGCGACAGGCGATTACAGCTGCCGTTCGTGCTGACGCTCGGCCGAGTCGCGGGGACATCAAAGTGCGGGCCTCCACGGCGGTCGCTGCACTACACCAAAGACTGCCCCCGCTAAAGGAGTTTGTGGCTGAGGAGGGCGACTGGGGGGGATTTCAGCGGCGCTTCTTCGCGCATCAAGAGATGGCGGGGTGGTCAGACGACGAAGCCCTCTGCGCACTACCGGCGCTCCTTGACGGCGACGCCCTCGCTGCTCTTACGTCCGCATCGAGGGACAAGCGCTCTACTCTTCAGATGGCGCTGCAATTGCTGGCTGGGGTTTACCGACCATCGGCGGAGTGTAGGCAGCGATTCTACGACCGCCAGCGGGGTGCGAAGGAGTCGCCCCTCGCCTACTGTACCAGCCTTCTGGCGCTCGCAAAGACGGCCTTCCCTCGTATGGATGACCAAGGCGTCGACGCCATGGTCACCGAGAAGATCCTTCTGCTGGCGGACGACCTGGACGTCGCCATTGTCGCGCAGGAGGACGTGGAGATGGGTTCCCTCCAACCGGCGCGGCTCCTCCACGCCAACCTCCTGTCGCAGCGAAGGAAGGCCAGCAGGGCAGCTGCCGGCCGTACGGTGGCTGCCGTCACCTCACCGACGGAGGAGGTCTACGCCGCCAACTTCCGACAGCAGCAACGGATGGGAGCACGGGCGGACCGGGATGGGCCGACCCGCTCCGACCGCCCGTCTTCACCACCTGCGCTCCCGCGCTGCTATAACTGCGGCGTCCGGGGCCACGTCGCCTTGGGGTGCCATTCCCCTCGACAGCGGGGGACGACGCCTCGCCGGGACGCCGGCCCTCCTCCTCCTCCTCCTCCTCCTCCTCCTCCCAAGCTCCACCGACATGACCCGGCGAGTCGCGGCACCCCACATGTTTGGCCAAAGCACACACCCGTTACACATGTACACACCGCAACGAACGGGGGGCCAACATTGCACACCATGGGGCCAACACGAACCACTATGGGGACCGAATTCGAACCCGCCCAGTGGTCCGTGTTGGCCCATCGCGTTCTAGCTGCGCCGTCGGGGTCGTCGGCCGTAGTAGGATATATTGACGGGGTCGAAGTGCGTATCCTCGTCGATACAGGTGCGTCGGCAACCATCATTTCGGAACTAATATACAACATTCTCCCTGTCCAAAGTCGTCCCTTGCTACCGGTTAATGTGCCATTCTACGCTGCTAACGGGGGCTCACTGGGTATCATGGGGCAGATTCGCGCGCAAATTTCGATCGGTGATATTAAATTGTCCGGCCCTATTTTTGTGTCCTCCTCGCTGGCGGTTCCGTGCCTGCTGGGGACGGATTTCTTGGGCAAAATGCCGATTTGGATCATGATTAACCAGGGTTGCATTGAACTCCCGTCGGGACGGCGGATGGCGTTTTTGCCTTCCCCTACTACGGATCGCTCGGCGCTCGCGACGGTACCCGCGTTTATAGTTCAGACGGTTCGCGTGCCGCCGGGGGCACAAATGTTGGTACCCCTGAAGCTTCGTAGGCCCTTCGCTAAGGGTGTTGGGGACCAGGGTGTCCTGCTCGGCCCATCTAGGGCTGGGGTTAGCGGGCCGCATTTGATTCCCGCTCAGACCATTGTAAGGGGGGACGGGGACCCATTCATCGCGGTCCTCAATGTGGGGTCGCAGGCCGTGGTAATTCCCCAGAGGACCGTGCTTGCTCACGCAACGCCGGTGCCCTGTGAGGAGTCTGTCGCAAATCACGTGCACGCTGCCACTCTGCCGACTCCACATTCGGACACCGATGAAGGGTGGCTTGAGGCGCTTTGTGCGGGATCGACGGACCTGTCGGATGTAGAGCGTCAAAAACTTAGGACACTATTGCGCGAATTCGCCGATGTGTTTAGTCAAAACAAATTCGATCTGGGCTGCACCCATTTGCTGCGTCACCATATTGATACTGGTGACAGCGCGCCCATACACCAAAATCCCTTCCGGCTGAGTCCCGCCGAGAAGGACCATGTCAAATCGGCTGTTGATGACATGTTAGCCGCCGATATAATTTCTCCCTCTACCAGCCCGTGGGGAGCACCGATCGTTCTGGTAAAGAAACAGGATGGATCGTTGCGGTTTTGCGTCGATTTTCGCCGCCTCAACAAAATTTCCATTGCTGACGCATACCCGCTTCCCCGTATTGATGAATCACTCGACGCCTTGGCGGGGGCGCGATTCTTCTCCACATTGGATTTGCTTTCGGGATTCTGGCAGCTTCCTCTGGACGATGAATCTAAGCCTAAAACCGCATTCCGTACGCCACATGGTCTCTTCCAATTTAACCGGTTGCCGATGGGATTACACTCGGCGCCGGCGACTTTCCAGCGATTGATGGAATTGGTTTTGGCTGGATTGCAGTGGGATTCGTGTTTAATCTATTTGGACGACGTTATCGTCTTTAGCAGAACATTCGACGAGCATCTCCAGAGGTTGCGGGCCGTTTTCCTCAAAATGCGGGCTGCTAATTTGAAATTTAAACCCCAAAAGTGTCATTTGTTGCGCGAATCAGTACGTTATTTGGGGCACATCGTAGGGCGCTCGGGTATTGCTACCGATCCCGCCAAAACGCAGTGCGTCAGCTCCTGGCCGACTCCCACCTCGGTGGGAGAGGTCAGGAGCTTTGTGGGTTTCGCGTCATACTACCGACGCTTTGTCGCGGACTTTGCCACCATTGCTAAACCCCTGCACGCTTTGACGTCAAAGGGGGTCCGTTTCCATTGGGGACAGGAGGAGGAGGCTGCGTTCCGCTCACTTCGGGACGCTCTGGTTAATGCCCCTCCCCTGGTTTATCCAGATTTTTCAAAACCCTTTGTGCTCGATACTGACGCGAGCAACACAGGTATTGGGAGCGTGCTGTCCCAGGTGGTCGAGGGCGTCGAACGGGTGGTCGCGTACGGTAGCCGAGTGTTGTCTCCAGCGGAGCAACGATATTGTGTCACGCGTCGGGAACTGCTGGCAATTGTCTACTTCATCCAGCAGTACCGGCCGTATCTGTACGGACAGTGTTTCACCGTCCGTACAGACCATGCAGCGCTACAGTACGCCCTGCGAGTCCAACAACCATCGGGACAATTGTCTCGATGGCTGGAGGTTCTCCAGGATTTTGATTTTCAGACCACGTACCGTAAGGGCGTTCGCCACACCAACGCGGACGCCCTGTCACGCATGCCGACCACCCCCGAATGCGCATGCCTCCTGGGGTCGGGTCGGTGCAGGCATCCTGCTGAATTGCCTGTCCCGGTCTTGGCGGCTGCTGATGACGCCGCATCAATGACTAATTCTATCGCACAACAGGGTTCTGATTCCCTGTTGGGGTTGCCTGCTACGGAATGGGGCCGGTTGCAAATGGAAGATACTTCCCTCCTTGCGTTGCGCCGCCGCGTCAGGGACCGGGGGCGGGGGAGGGGTGATGCCGACGCATGGGAAATGCTCGGTGGGTTGTTAATGCATTGGGACGGGAAATCCCATCGCCACCGGCTGGTGGTCCCTTCGGGGTTACGGGGTAGGGTGGTGTGGGCCGCTCACGAGCGCCTCCTCCACCTGGGTACCCAAAAGACCCTGGCCTTGCTCCAACTTGATTTCTTTTGGCCGGGCATGACAAGGGATGTCGGGGATCTATTAGGATCGTGCCCTAGATGTGCGCAGCGCAAACCACCAGCGAAGGAGTCGAACCCGCCCCTGCAATCTATCAGGGTTTCCCGGGTGAACGAACTCGTCGCGCTGGACATTCTAGGACCGTTCCCCGCCACCCCTAGGGGAAATAGGTATTTGCTAACCGGGGTTGAATATTTCACGCGCTGGCCTATGGCCTGGCCCCTGGCCAACCAGTCGGCGGCAGCCATCGTGGAGGCCTTTGTCCAGGGATACGTCCTTGACAAAGGTGCTCCCGAGAGGCTGCTGACCGACCAGGGTAAAATTTTTTCTAGCAAATTGCTCAAACAGGTCTGTGAGATCCTTGGCACTAAAAAGATTCGCACCTCTCCATATCACCCACAAACCGACGGGATGGTCGAGCGGTTGCATCGTACCATCACGTCGATGCTGTCGCAGCACGTTTCTGACTCACAGACGGATTGGGATTTGAAAATTCAGGGGGTCCTGTCAGCATACCGGTTGGCCCCCCATGCTGCGACGGGATTTTCCCCCTTTTTCCTTATGTATGGCCGCGAACCGGAGCCACCTGTTCAGGCCCAACTGCAGATCCCGGCGCCGCAGGGAAAAACTCAATTGGCCGAACATGTTAAATTCAACCTGGAAAAATTAACGGAGGCTCGGGATGCTGCCATGCAGAATTCTGCCAGGCGACAGAGGGCTAATGAGCGCCTCAGAATGGGTCGCGCGCATGTAATACAGTGGAAGCCGGGGGACAGGGCATGGTTGCACTGTCCCCAGGTACCGCTCGCGTCCTCCTCTAAACTGCTGCGACCGTGGCGGGGTCCCGTCGAGGTGGTTGAGGTCCTGAGACCTCAGTGCGTGCGCATTCAATGGGGGAGGCGCCGGTGGTTTGTACACCCTGCCAGGCTAAAACCCTTCGTTGCGGTGCGAGATCCCACTACACACGCGCGTGGCCAAGCATGTGGGGGGGCGTCCGACTCAGAGGGGTCTTCTCCGTTGCTCCCGCCTAACGTGCTGCCGGCTGTCCCACCCCCAGGCGCACCGGGAGTGACGGGCTCACGCCCGACGACCCCCGCAGGTGATGCTGAGGGTCTTGCGACGTCGGCAACAGACTCGCTCTGTGATGAACACCTGCCGGCCAACGACCTGCCGGCCGATGACCTGCCGGCCGCGCCTGTCCCGTGTGACGGGCCTGCGGTGAGGACGCGTGCAAAAATGCGCAAACTCTTGTGAAAAAAAAAGAGAAGAAAAAAATTTTTTTGCGTCTTTTGTGGCTTCTCTTTCCGGTGTACATTCGCATGTTGTGCTCACGGTGTGGGGCGTCCGTGCTGTGTTCCGGGCACGTGCCGCGCTGCGTTGTACGATTATTGGGTGTGTGTTGTGTGTGTTGTGTGTGTTGTGTGTGTTGTGTGTGTTGTGTGTGTTGTGTGTGTTGTGCGTCTTCTGTGGGGGGCTGGGGGGGGGGACTCCAGGAAAAGAAACACGTGTATATACGCTCGTCCTACGGTTTTCGTATTTATTCGCGGGGGGGGTTCGTCGGGTTTTTTTTCTTTCTTCCTGTTGTTCTTCTCGTTGCGTTATTGTTGAAAAAAAAAATGAGGCACACGCTGGGGTATCGAGGGCTGAATAAACTTTTATTGTCGATGTTGCAGCCGGGACGGCTGCGAGCTGTACAGGGGGGGGTGATGTAGGGGTCTTACGGAGGAAATATGTGTCGAGCTGATATGTATGGGATCCTACGGGAAACTAGCACAGTGGGCGGGGCTACGTCAGTGCACGAGTAGGTGCCCTCTACGACGTCCGCGCTTCGGACGTTACGATCCCCCGGGGCCCCACCCCTCAGGGAGGGGGATGTATAAAAGGGGAATGTATCGGGGGGCTAGAGGAGAGTTGGGTTAGCTAAGAAGAGAAGACGGAAGACGTCCGAGATAGAGCCCTGGTCTCCCCCTGCTACGCCGTCCTTGTCAGGACCGCGCAGGCTCGAGCCAGTGGCGTGGTGCCAGAGCCAGAGCCAGTGTTGGTCTGGACTCTGAGTACCGGGCCCGACTGACCAGTGTCGGGCCAAGATAGCCTCCCCTAGTCCACGAGAGGAGGACTCTGAGGCAGGCTAGGGTTAGCTAGGAGGTGTGTCCTCAGATAGACGGGTGAGGGGGCCAATACCCCCTCAAGTGTGTATGTCACAACGTTTGTTGTAATAAATCTCAGTGTGCCTCAACCCCGGGTGTCGACCTGTATTCGACGGTACTACATATGCATGGCTTATATTTTGCACAACTCCTGTATACCAAAAGTAGGTACACAATGTGTAAAATCACAAATAGTGCTGATTCTTTAAATTAACATTCGTACTCGGCACATGAGGTGCAGAATGATGAAGGTGAAGGGAAAATGCTAACTGCTGCTAGGGCAGGTGGCTTTAAAAATTCAGTGTGGCAAGGCGTTCTCATTTATTACGATTACCACTCTCATTGTCTGCAGGGAAGGCAGCCATGGCGTTCGCTCGCCTTCACTCTCAGAGGACAGAAAATCAATACTGTTTAATAAAACACGGCGCTGAGCCCCTCCGCTGCTCGTCCAACCTGCCCCGCTGAATTCACGCATCTGCACACTGCGATGTGGCCATGGCTGCACCGCTTTCACCCAAGCATCGCAAAAGGAGCTATATGGATGGGAACCCAGGCGCGATTTTTAACGAAGGTGCCATGTCCATTGAAACCCTCCAATCAGGTGAAGCATGTTTTTCATTTAAATAATTCTCAAATATAATGCATTAAGTGTAAAAATGTGTGGTTGTGACTTCAGAAATGTTAACCGAATTTAACTGCTAACCTTGTATAATTTGTTTTGTTTACAACGTGATTTGGTAATGCAGAAATAATAAAGTAACAATGTCAATGGATATATACTTGGACTAAAAAATAAGATGTTCCCATTGCCAATTGTATGGGTTGGTGAATGCATTTGGCAATAGACTACATTCTAATTACTGAATTTACAGCTATGGCTGTTAGTTGATTAACCAGTTCTAGGAATGTTGCAACTACATCAGCAATTGAGACTAGTTGATTGGTCCACACCCGAGACAGCTTTCCTTAGAGACTAGGCTCTAAGGAAAGCTGTCTGGGTGCTAGACCACCCAGATTCTATGGTCTTCCTCAAATTCATAAAGAAGGTACTTCACTTCGGCCCATCGTTTCCACTATCAACTCACCTACCTACAAACTGGCCCAATTTCTGTCTGAGACAAGACTACCTCAGCAGTACGTAACTCAGCTCACTTGGTCTCTCTAATTAAGGGCATCTCACTGTCTCTAGATGATTTGCTTGTCAGCTTTGATGTAGTCTCTCTGATCACCAAGGCTCCTGTACCTGACACCTTAGCAATAATTGAAGACTTGGTCCAACGTCGTACTCAAAAATTGTAAATGTTGTGGTTTCACGCTTCAACACACCGGTGGGCTAAAGTAGTGAACTATTTGTCTTTTGTCAATGTGACACTTTTTTGCTGATTGGCCGTGTCGGGTGGTGGAGGGTTACGACACATTTATAAATAACGCGATCTAACCCAAAAACGTTATTATGAATAATATTAGTCGCGAAAGCCTACGTGTTAAACTATACTGCATCTCCTTACTGGTAGGAGCAAACCATGTTTTTGCCATAGTGATACAAAAACAACCATAATCCCAACCAAGGCAATTTACACAAAGTATTCACAAAGTACCCACCATACTGCATGGTGTTTATTTCTTCCAAAAAGCGCAATTTGGACATGGAGTCACCGTGGAGTGTTCTCACGAGTAGGGGGTGCTGTTATGTATTAACCCAATTGAGTAACTTGCGGGTATTTTTTTTCACATTTTAGCTGACATGGAACAACAATGGCCTTACTCTGAATGACGTCGCGATCTTTAACATCCATGGAAATGTATAGCGAATATATTTTGGTTGATACGCACCATTTGAAATCGTAGATTTGGACCGTAAACCTCTGCAACGAGCAGCAAACATACTACAGCTCGGCTGCGTCATGACCCCAAGTAAAAGGACATTTGGGGGGGAAACAAAAAAAACCTTGTCACGCTAAAATTAAGGTATAATCGGACCCTTTAACAATTAATACTATTGTAGTAAGTATTCAGGAGGCTTTGGCGACGGGGTCGGAGGCACACTTATTTATTAACACCAACTTGTGCACAGTAACGGGTACACACAGTACTTAAGGGGGTATCGTCCCCTTCACTCGGCTAACAGGGAGACACAACATCTAACCCCGCTAACCTACGCCCAAGTCCTCCACTACGGAGTTAGGGGAGGCTACCTATCCCAGCCCTGGTCAAGCTGGGATCCCGGCACCCTGAGTCTCCAGACCGGCTCTTATAAGAACATCAGTCTGGGCTCTCGGGGCCACGCCACCGGCTTGCCCTGGTCGGCCCTGACAAGGACAGCGAGCCAGGGGAGCTCCGGGGCCTATTCTAGCTGGTCTTCAGTCTTCGCTGGTTTAAGCTAATACTCGACCTCGAGCCCTCCGGCTCACCACCTTTTATAGTACTCGGCCCCCGGGAGGGGCCCGTGGGGGATGCAGGTGCGGACGTCGGTGTGAGCACCTCCTCTGTGTACGGCCCTAACCACGCCCCTTGTGTTTGTTAGCCATCCGCGCCCATACACAATTACACCTCTACATCACCCCCCCCTGCACAGCTCGCAGCCGTCCCCGGCTGCAACAAAATCAAAATAAAGGTGCATCCCTCCCCAAAACCGTGTGTGCCTCGCGTAATTTTAACAAGAACAATGACAACCATAACAGCAACAACAACAACAGGAAACAGGAAGAAAAAAAATAACCCGACGCACCCCCCCCGAATAAATACCCCATTCCGCAAAACCAACATATATACACGCGCTCCGGACGCCTCCCCCCACCGTCCGCAAGGGCCCCCCAACGGCCGACCTCACAATAGTCTGCGCGTTTTGGCGCGCGTTCTCGCGGCGGGCCCGTCACAAGGGCCCGTTCCGGCACGCTCAGTGGCGGTGGTTGACGGTCCGGGTGCGAGAGAGTCTGGTTTCGCTGCCGAGTGACCCCCGACCCCCCCGGGAGGGGTTGGCGGTCGTGGACCCATCACTCCAGTTGCACCTGGAGATGGAACAGTTGATGTCAGGTTAGGCGAGAGCAGCGACGTCGGGGAGTCGGCGGACCCCTCACACGTTTGGCCATGCGTGTGTGTGTGCGAACCACGGGGCGGCGCAATGAACGGTTTCAACCTTGAGGGGTGCACGTACCACCGAGGCCTCCCCCATTTGACGCGTACACATTGCGGCCGCAAGACCTGTACGACCTCCATGGGCCCCCGCCACGGCCGTACCAACTTTGACGAGGTCGCCAGCGGCACCTGGGGACAGTGCAACCATGCCCTGTCCCCTGGTTTCCATTTGAACACATGTACCCGCCCCAGCCTAAGCCTCTCGTTCGCCTTCTGGCGGAGTTCAGAATTTTGCACGGCCGCTTCTCGCGCCTCAGATAATTTGCCGATGTTAAATTTAACGTGTTCGGACAATGTAGACTTCGCCTGAGGCGCCGAGAGCTTCAGCTGGGTCGTCACAGGGGGGTTAGCCTCGCGGCCATACATTAAAAAGAAAGGGGAAAATCCGGTGGCCGCATGGGGAGCCATCCTGTAGGCTTGCAACACACCGGCAATGCGAAGGTCCCAATCTGTCTGGGATTCCGATACCTGCTGGGACAGCATGGATGTGATAGTCCAATGCAGCCGTTCCACCATCCCGTCAGTTTGTGGGTGATACGGGGAGGTCCGAATTTTCTCCGTATCCAAGAGGTCGCACACCTCGCGGAGGAGTTTTCCCGAAAAATTCTTACCCTGGTCAGTCAGCAGCCGTTCCGGAGCACCCTTGTCGAGGACATAGCCCTGGACAAAGGCCTACGCGATGGCTGCTGCCGACTGGTTGGCCAGGGGCCAGGCCATAGGCCATCTCGTGAAGTATTCGACCCCTGTCAATAAATACCTATTTCCCCTGGGTGTAGCGGGAAATGGACCGAGAATATCTAGAGCATCGAGCTCGTTAACCCGGGAAACCTTTATGGACTGCAGCGGAGGGTTGGACCCCCTCGCTGGTGGCTTCCGCTGCGCGCATTGCGTGCACGACCCCAGGAGATCCCCCACGTCCTTTGCCATGCCCGGCCAGAAGAAATCGAGCTGGAGCATGGCAAAGGTCTTGTGAACCCCCAAGTGCAGGAGCCGCTCATGCGCAGCCCATACCAGCTTACCCCTCAATGCTGCAGGCACCACGAGCCGTTGGCGGCGGGATTTTCCGTCCCAGTGCATTAAAAGCCCCTGGAACAACCCCCACGAGTCAACGTTCGCCACCCCCTGACCAACCCCCCCGGTGCGATGGCGCAGAGCGAGGAGGGAGGTGTCCTCCATTTGGAGGCGTCCCCACTCCGTGACCGACAACCCCAGCAACGAATCCCTCCCTTCTTGCTCGATAGGACCCGAAGCCGAAGGCGCATCGGCGGCGGCCACGAGGACCGAATTGGTGGTCACGTTCGGGGGCCTACAACGCCCCGAACCCAAGAGGCAAGCGCACTCCAAAGTGGGTGGCAACCGCGACAGGGCGTCAGCGTTCGTGTGGCGGACGCCCTTATGATATGTGGTGACAAAGTCGTAGTCTTGGAGAATCTCCAACCATCGAGACAACTGCCCCGATGGTTGTTGAACCCGCAGGGCGTACTGTAGAGCCACATGATCTGTACGGACGGTGAAACGCCGACCGTACAGATACGGGCGGTACTGCTGAACGAAATAAGCAATTGCCAATAATTCCTGACGGGTAACGCAGTACCGTTGTTCCGCCGGAGACAGTACCCGACTACCGTAAGCCACCACATGCTCTACGCCCCCAATGAGCTGGGACAGCACGCCCCCAATGCCCGTGTTACTTGCGTCTGTATCGAGCAAGAAGGGTTGTGAGAAATCGGGGTAATTCAACGGCGGAGCCCCCACCAGGGCATTCCGGAGGGCGCGAAAAGCAGCCTCCTCCTCCGGCCCCCAATGAAACCTGACTCCCTTGGACGTCAAGGCATGCAATGGTTTTGCGATCGTAGCGAAGTCAGCCACAAACCGTCGGTAGTACGACGCGAACCCAATGAAACTCCTGACCTCTCCCACCGAGGTGGGAGTTGGCCAGGAGCTGACGCATTCCATTTTGGCGGGATAAGTGGATATCCCCGAGCGCCCAACAATGTGACCCAAATACCGCACCGATTCGCGGAGCAAATGGCACTTCTGCGGTTTAAATTTCAAATTGGCAGCCCGCATTTTGAGAAAAACAGCACGCAACCTCTGGAGGTGTTCCTCGAAGGATTTGCTAAAGACGATGACATCGTCCAAGTAAATTAAACACGAATCCCATTGCAAGCCTGCCAAGACCAGTTCCATTAACCGCTGAAAAGTTGCTGGCGCAGAATGTAAGCCCATCGGCAAGTGGTTAAATTGGAAGAGACCTTGCGGTGTACGGAAAGCAGTCTTAGGTTTGGATTCGTCATCCAGAGGAAGCTGCCAGAATCCAGAAAGTAAATCCAGGGTGGAAAAGAATCGCGCCCCCGCCAAGGCATCGAGCGACTCATCCATTCAAGGAAGCGGGTACGCATCTGCCACAGAAATTTTGTTCAATCGCCGAAAGTCGACACAAAACCGCAGTGAGCCGTCGTGTTTTTTCACCAAAACGATCGGCGCGCCCCACGGGCTGTTGGAAGGGGAAATGATATCGGCGGCTAGCATGTCATCAACAGCCGATTTGACATGATCCTTTTCGGCGGGACTCAGCCGAAAGGGATTTTGGCGGATTGGCGCGCTGTCACCCGTGTCAATATGGTGTCGCAGCAATTTAGCACAACCAATATCAAATTTGTGTTGACTAAAAACGTCGGCAAATTCTTTCAGGAGAACTCGCAGCTGCGCACGCTGCGAGTCGAACAGGTCCACTGATCCCGCGCAAAGTGCATCCAGCCATCCGTCATCACAGTCCGAATGCGGTCGCGACGGAGGATCGGTGGTTACCTGACCCACGAGTGGTTCCTCATAGGGTGCCGGCGTTGCGTGTGCAAGCACGGTCCCTTGAGGAACCACGGCCGTTCGCGATCCTACATTAAGGACTGCAATGAAGGGGTCCCCATCCCCTTTCACCATGGTCTGAGCCGCTAGTAAATCGGGGCCATTGACCCCGGCCCGAGATGGTCCCAACAAGACCCCCAAATCCGCAACCCCCGCAGAAAACGGCCGACGCAACCTAAGAGGGACGAGCATCTGAGCCCCCGGGGGTACGCGCACAGTTTTTGCCACGAGCGCCTGCACGGTCGCAAACGCCCGACGCTCCGTGGCGGGGGAAGACAAAAACGTTACGCATCGACCCGATGGGAGCTCGATGCACCCCTGGTCGATCAAGATACGAATGGGCATTTTGGCTAAGAAATCCGTCCCCAACAGGCACGGAACCGCCAGTGAGGAGGAAACCAAAACAGGGCCGGATAATTTAATGTCTCCAATGCAAATTTTGGCGCGGATTTGGCCAATGATGCCTAGCGAGCCCCCGTTAGCAGCATAGCATGGCACGTCAACGGGGAGCAAGGGACGACTTTGAACGGGAAGAATGTTATAAATCAAATCAGATATAATGGTCGCCGACGCTCCTGTGTCAATTAAAATCCGCACCTCTACCCCATCAATATGACCGACCACGACCGACGATCCCAACGACGCTGCAACGACACGATGGGCGAGCTCCGACCACTGACCCGGTTGGAGCGCTCGCCGCATTTCAGAACAATCGGACGCAACGGCCGTCGATTTGCGAGCCCTGTTCGGTTGAGCGCGTGAGTGTGTGTCGGATGTGTGCATGGGCCAAACGTGTGAGGTGCCACGACTCGCCGTATTTCTCTGCTGGAGCTTGGGTGGAGACGGCGCGGCGTCCTGACGAGGTGTCGCCCCGCGCTGACGGGGAGCCCGGCATCCTGAAGCAACGTGGCCTTGAAGGCCACAGTTGTAGCAGCGTGTGAGCGCCCCAGATGGCCTGGGCTGCTCCTGGCGGCTCGGTCCATTCCGAGCCTGTGGTGCCGCCGATCTCCATTCCCCCCGCCGCTCCACCCCGCAGACCTCCTCCGATGGGAGGGTGGTGGCCGCCATGGCATGGCCGGCCACCCCCTTGGCGGCCTTGCGACGCAGGGACCGCAAGCCCCCGTGGATGTGGCGCGCGACCAGCAAGGACGACATCTCTGCGTCGTCTTGAGCCAAGACGGCGACGTCCAGCTCATCCGCGAGTAGCAGCAGCTTTTCAGCCACCATAGCGTCCACTCCCTCCTCGTCCATCCGCGGGAAAGCTGCCTTTGCCAGGGCCAGGAGAGCCGTCCGGAAGGCCAGGGGCGATTCGTTGGCGCCCCGATGACGATCATGGAATAGCTGCCTGCAGTCCGAAGGCGGGCCATAGACAGCTGACAGCAGCTGCATCGCCAAGTGCAGCGTGGCGCGCTTTTCCTTAGGCGCCGAGGTGAGAGTAGCCAGGGCGTCGTTGTCCAGCATCGCCGGCAGCGCGCGTAGTGCTTCGGCGTCCGTCCAGTTCGCCATCTCCTGATGAGCGATGAACCGCCTTTTGAAGCCGCCCCAGTCTCCGTCCGCGCCCACGAATTCTTTGAGAGGCGGCAGTCGCTGCTGTAACGCGACGTCCGTGGCTGCGGATCGCGCTCCGTCGTTCCCAGCAGACGTTACAGTGTGGGCGGGCTGCGAGCATGGCATCGCCAGTCGCTCCGTTGTTGACGCGCTGGCCGGTGTTGATGATGTCACGGCTTGTGCTTGGCCCTCAGCAGTCACCTGACGCGGGCCGGCCCCGCCCTCTGCTCGCACTGTAGTGATGGCGGGAAATTTAACCGCGAGCCGCGTCGGGGTGGCGGGAAATGTCGCCGCGCGTCGGCTGCCGTCGTCGTCCCGCGCAGCCCCTCCAGCCCCCAGCCGCGTGATCTCCTCTAACTCGGCGGCCGCAGCGTAGAGCAGCTCCGCCAGGCGGGAGTGAGCCAGCCGAAGTCCCTCGGCCGACGCATCCCCCCCTTCCTGTCGTAGCAGCGCGGGTGTACTCGGCCCCGGCTGCTCCGATCCGACCTCGGCCATCTCTGGTGGCGATTCGGCCGCGGTGTCCTCCATCTCCGACTCCCTGGTACGTGTCGTCCCTCGTGTGTCCATCGTTGAACGTTTACTTCTGACCCCAGATGTAGTAAGTATTCAGGAGGCTTTGACGACGGGGTCGGAGGCACACTTATTTATTAACACCAACTTGTGCACAGTAACGGGTACACACAGTACGTAAGGAGGTATCGTCCCCTTCACTCGGCTAACAGGGAGACACAACATCTAACCCCGCTAACCTACGCCCAAGTCCTCCACTACGGAGCTAGGGGAGGCTACCTATCCCAACCCTGGTCAAGCTGGGATCTCGGCACCCTGAGTCTCCAGACCGGCTCTTATAAGAACGTCAGTTTGGGCTCTCGGGGCCACGCCACCGGCTTGCCCTGGTCGGCCCTGACAAGGACAGCGAGCCAGGGGAGCTCCGGGGCCTATTCTAGCTGGTCTTCAGTCTTCGCTGGTTTAAGCTAATACTCGACCTCGAGCCCTCCGGCTCACCACCTTTTATAGTACTCGGCCCCCGGGAGGGGCCCGTGGGGGATGCAGGTGCGGACGTCGGTGTGAGCACCTCCTCTGTGTACGGCCCTAACCACGCCCCTTGTGTTTGTTAGCCATCCGCGCCCATACACAATTACACCTCTACACTATGTTGCGTGTTTATACAAAATTATGTATACTGTACCAAAATACTAACCCAACTTCCAGAATGGAATGATGGCACAAGTGAAAATCGCTGTTTCCAATAATAATTGGGTTTCGGGGCCCAGGGGTGCAGTTGTGGGCATGATTTAAAAACCAACCCATTTTTTTGTATTAATGGATGTGACCTAGCAATCATAAAAAATATGTTTTAAGATAACCATGGTCGGCAATGAAAGTCTGAAATCCGGAAAAAGCGGTTGATTGGGGCTTGATTATCTCAGCTGGAGCTGTCTGGGTTCACGTGGGTTTGAGGTTATGGGGCCCTAGAAAATATTGCATGAGAAATTGAGATCTGAGATCGATGTTTGCAATTCACAAATTGTGGACCGTGGGGACAAACATGGAACCATAACGCATGAAAGCAGAATCTTTAAATTGGGTTTTTTGCTTATCCACATCTTAATGGCAAAAACATATATGTATAATTGGATTGAATTACTCTCTTCAGACGGCTGAAGGCGTTCATCCAGCAGTGAATAGATTCCTGCTGGATTTAGCTATTTGAAGCACATGCACCGAAGGCTTTCCAGCTACGTCGTCGGGTTAGACAGTCATCTAGTTCCTAAGTGCCATCCACAGTCTCTTTGATCTCAGGATTTAATTAGCAGAAGCCATGCATTTGATAAAATTGGTTTGACGAGACCCTCCTGGGGTCTTGATTAGTGTTGACCCCAAAGGCGCCACAACAAAGGGGTGCTCTTTGGTGAAATACAAAAACAAGGTTTTAATTCGAGGAATTCGTGCTTTGGAAGCACGTCGACAGGAAGTGTACACCCCCAGTAGGTTTTGGAGTTGAGCATGATAAAAAAAACTTTATATAGAAGGCTATATGAAGTATTAGTTTAACTACCCGGCTTCACCCGGGACTTGGATTCACTACGCCCGGCCGCCTTTGTCTCCCCAGTGGCAATGTTCACACACACCACACCAGTTACTTGTTTGAGGCTGAGTCGACCGAGGGGAGGCCCAGGACCGGTTCAAATAATCGTCACCGGTGGTGGCCGTGAGCAGGAATCGAACTCGGGTCGCTGGATTTGTAGCGCAGCGCGATAACCACTGCACTACCGCTCCCCAACAACCGCCATTCGCCACTAAGTGGCGGTGACGTCACCACGACGCTTGTGCCAGGCCAAGTGCACCTTGAGGCCACGTGAAGTGTCGAACGCCCGCTGGCAGGAGGTCATGGGGCAGACCCAGCAGGTGCCACGGGTCGACTGACCGAGTTGACCGAGATGACTGGCTGATGCACCACCTGTGCTCCCTACTGTGCCAACTTGCTGTGCTCTAGCCACCCGGCGCTCCGTTAGTTGTTGTGAGCGTCGCTCCTCCGCCCTCCGTTGTTGTTGGAGGGCGACTGCCTCCAACTGCCCAGTAGCGTCCTTCACGAGCCTCCTCCACTGAGGCCGATCTTGACACCGCTGGTACCAGTCATCGGCAAGTCCACTCAGCTCCAAGTCCTCCCGAACCACATCACTCCATCTCTTCTCCAGCCCGTGCCGCGCCCGTTTAGCCCCCTCGATCCGGCCGAACAAAAGCTGTTTAGGCATGCGGTGGCTGGGCATGCGGGCTACATGACCCAGCCAACGCAGCCTTGCCTGCCGGAGGAGCTCACCGATGGGACTTTGCCCAGATCTTTCAAGGATTTGTGAGCTCCTCACACAATCCAGCCTGGTTAAACCCAGGATGGATCGTAGGCAGGCCAGCCTAAATGTTTCCAACCGGCGAAGATGCTGCATTAGGGGGGTCCATGTTTCGCAAGCGTAGAGCAGGGAGGGAATGACCGTGGCCGAGAAGACCTGAAGCTTCGTGCGGAGCGACAGACCAGGTAGCTTCCACACAGCGTTACGCAACCGATGAAAAGATATTGCCGCTCGACTGATTCAGAGTGAGACCTCTGCTGTTAAACTGGAGCCGGTCATAAGCACACTGCCCAGGTATGGGAAACTCTCTACTCTCTCCACAACTTCCCCATCACCGATTGGGAGTTGTGGGGGTGGAGTGTCCGATGGTACAAAATACCCAGGCAGGTGCTTAGTTTTGGTGGGGCTGATGGTAAGGCCCCACCTCTTAGTGGCACGCTCCAGTCTCAGCAGCAGCGTCTCCAACTCCTCTTCTGAATGAGCAGCTATTACCAAATCATCAGCATACATAACTTGGTTGACCAATAGGGAGCCATCCCTTGATCGCACCCGGGCGTCGATCAGCCTCCCATTATATCTGTACCAAATGGAAATTCCTCCGGTACAGCTATTGAAGGCTTCACGAACTACGTAGTCGAAATAGATGTTAAATAATGTGGGAGCCAAAGGACATCCCTGTCGCACCCCAAGGTGTACAGGGAAAGGCTCCGACTCCCGGCCACGTAGTTTTACCCGGGCCCGCTCACCATCATGAAGGTCCTTAATGATCGTGAGCAGAGGGTCAAGGACTCCGAAAGCACGAAGAACACCCCAGAGCCCAGGACTATTGATGGTATCATAAGCCTTGACCAGGTCAATAAAGCAGAGGTGCAGGTCTTGTTGGAATTCCCTACACCTCTGCTGTAGCAGACGGACAGAAAATATGGCATCTGTGCAGGACCGCTCTTTCCTGAAACCGCATTGGGGTTCCGCAAGCCTCTCCTCAGCGTGCCTAGCAAGGCGATGTTAAATAATCCTTGCCAGGACCTTTCCCGGGGGCCCATCAACGTGCGGGGTCGGTGTGTGAAGATCAAGAGGAGCTCCCCGTCGCTGCTGCCCCGTCACCTCCACCTGCCACGTGGCGGCTCGACCTCCAGCCACTCAGCCGCTCCCTAGCGTATCGTGGGGCAGCGCAGCCACCCGAGTGGTCAACATCCGCAGAGAGAGGAACCGAAGCTGTACCGAATAATTTATTAATAAATAAATGGAAGTTTTACTTGTCGGAGCCACTCATTACACATTATCCCCCCCCCCAAAAATACAAAAGTCTATATTTATACTTTTTGCATGGTGTACAGTCTGTAAATTACCCACATGCTCCTCCTTCTCACCAGTGATAGCCAACATGTTCATGGAAAAGTTTGAATCAGACGCCATCCAGACATCCACCCTGCGTCCTTCCCTGTGGAAGAGGTATGTGGATGACACTTTCGTCATTTGGCCACATGGCCTCCCAGCATTGAACCACTTCTTGGACCACATCAATTCCAGACATCCATCCATCAGATTCACCATGGAAGTGGAGAAAGATGGTAAACTACCATTCTTAGATATTCTGTTTGAGAGGAGACCTGACAGATCCTTGGGACATTCTGTCTACAGGAAAGCCACCCACACAGATTCCTACTTGAAACCCGATGCCCACCACCACCCATCTCAAAATAATTCTCTCATCAAAACGCTATACCACAGAGCTCATGGCATTTCTGACCAACACCACCTGGCCAGTGAATTAAGACATGTACATCGGGCCCTCAGGATGAACGGATACTCTGACCGCACCATCCGCCAAGCTGTTTCTCCCACCATACAGAAACAACTACATGAAACTCCGATCAAAACTATCACGTTACCATACATAGCAGGCGTGACCAAAAAGATCTCCAAAATTCTAAACAAACATAAGATTCAAGTCAGATTCAGTACAGTACATCAAATCTGTGATCTAATTCCATCTGTGAAAGATGTCATTCCTGACTTACAATACCCTGGAGTCTACAAATTGAGTTGCAGTTGTGGTGATTTCTACATTGGAGAAACGAAACGTCATATCTCTGATCGTGTCCGCGAGCACAAGTCAAATCTGAAACACGGCAAAACTGATTCTTCCACCGTTGCCGATCATTGCTACAATGCTGTGGGCTCTCATGAAATTGTCTTTTCCGAGACTAAGGTGCTCTGCAAGCCTCCTGGCTATCATCAAAGGTTTGTACACGAGGCCATCCCAATATACAAACCCAGACATAATTTCAACCGTGATGATGGGTACAAACTTAGCAATCAGTGGAAAGATGTTATTAACCATGCAAAAAAGATTTAACTACACATATTTGGAGCATTCCTGGCAGCGATTTCAGCCGCACCACCTCTACATAACAAGAGGCTCAGTCAACCATTTTACACAACAAAGACTCATTTCCTGGCAGCGATTTAAGCCGCATCATCTCTACATAACAAAAAGGCTCAGTCCCTTTTACACACACCTTTACATCATCCACACCTAGTTTACACAACAAAGGCTCATTCCTAACAGCGTGCTTCAGCCGCACCGAACCTCACAAAAATAATATTCAGGGCCTACCTTGGCTCCTCCCACCCTCAACCAGTATATATACAAATACTGTTTCTTGGAATTTCTCTCACTTGATACAGCTATCGTGCTGTGACAGTTCCACCTGAAGACGGAAGCTTGTGTTGCCTCCGAAACGTCGTGATTTTTATTTTATTTTTTATTTTACTTTTATTAATTTTAATTTTTTACCTACGTGACTTTACCGAAAAAACCTAAGAATATGAATCCTTGCAGTCACGAAAGCTTCAAATCTAGAGCCAAATTTCAAGTTTGTTGCATGTCGGGAAGTATGCTAAACATTTCGAACAGTCACACATATTTACAAATTTCCCTTTTATATATAGAGATTTATGAAGAAGCCACTAATTTTGTTATATTCTCCACAATGACTACATTATAATTTTGTCTTTATGCATATTCATTTCATTGCTTATTTTTCCTTTAGAATCCCAACGAAAATGTGATCTCTAGAATAACCCGTAGGTGCCAGTGAAGAGTTTACTGAGTGTGTAATGCGCGCTCGCGGCACGTGGCAGGCAGTGGCGCGTCAACCGGGTTTCCATGGGCACAGGTATGTTTGTGTAACTGGGGTGCTGTGTTGATTTGAAGCCTTCGTGACTGCAGGAATCCATATTCTTTGGTTCTTTTGGTAAAGTCACGTAGGTATAAAATACAATTAAAATAAATCACGACGTTTCGGGCGCAACACAAGCATCCATCATCAGGTGGGAAAGCATGGTCTGCTGCTGAGGCAGACTGTTTTAAAAGGTTTGAAATGGGTGTAGCTCAAGGGTCATAAAGAAGTGGGCGGGGCTAGTGATGTTAATGTGTGAAATTAGCATGTACAGTAACTGTAAGATAGGGGAGCGGCCTCCTCGACGAGGACACGGAAGTAGCTATGTTATTAACCAGGTAAAGTCTTAGCTGACTGTGTTTCCATCCAACCTGCCTATGTCAGCTGTTATTTCGACTCTCTGTCTCTCTCTATGCCTCTCTCTTAGACCTCTCATGCTCACATGTCCGTTGCATTGCACTCTCATGCATTTGGATTGCACTTTCATGCTCATGTCTTTTGGATTGCACTCTCAAACTCACAGGCCCTTTGGATTACACCTGTTGGGTTGCACTCCCTCGTCGAGGAGGCCGCTCTTTATCTCCTTCTTTTCTACAGTTACATGCTAATCTCTCACATTAACATAGCCACTTCCGTGTCCTCGTCTAGGAGGCCGCTCTCCTATCTTACAGTTATATGCTAATTTCTCACATTAACATCACTAGCCCCGACTACTTATTTATGACCCTTGAGCTACACCCATTTCAAACCTTTTAAAAGTCTGCCTCAGCAGCAGGCCATGCTTTCCCACCTGATGATGGACGCTTGTGTTGCGCCCGAAACGTCGTGATTTATTTTATTTTATACCTACGTGACTTTACCAAAAAGAACCAAAGAGTATGGAGTGCAGTGGTTATGGTAACTGCAGTTCAAAATCTGTCATATTAATCGGAATCGCACAGTCACGATTGGAAAACAGCACAGACTGTTACATGTAAGTATTGTTTGCGATACATAGATACGCAATCAAAAATATACGTTTGCCAATACAGTATATATAGTATAACGCTATATTGTACTTATGAGCGACAGGTTGACTGATGTTAATGTAACAATGTTCCCGATGGGTTGGAGCCATGAAATGTCCATTCGAGCGGTTTCGTGCTCTCTGAGAATAAAAATAAACCTGACATCTGAACCGCATCTCCTGGGTAAAATAAACGGTAACCAAAAGGTCATATCCTAAATATATACAATTAGGTTCCCTCAAGTTATTATGACCCCCGAAAAAACACCACTTGAAAATAACTTCATTGGGGTCAAATGCATGGTATGTTTTCGCTATTTCCGGAATGTGAAGTCTTAAACGCGTTTTTAAACAACTGTCCGATCGGTTGGAATCGCAACAACGGCAAAGACTTTGGTCCGTGAAAACATCACGCATTCGTGATAGCTTTGCGCTATATAATATCACGAATACCAATAGTACACCTTATTTTATTGTACTGCACCTCTGATTAGCACAGTTGGCTGCGTACGGTGCGAAAGAAGTTAAAAAGATACATTACTGTTTAACACGAAGGATTTCGCGACCAATATCATCCATAATAGAGGGGTTTTTTTGGGTAAGATCGCGTAAATATGTCGTTAAAACCCGCCACAGCCAACTAGTAAGGGTTGTCACGTAAACAGAACATGCCAATTCGTCAATAGTACCGGTGTGTTGGAGAGCCAAGCCACAACATTTACAAACTGAGTACGACGTTTCGCCAGTAATTACAACTAGCTTCATCAGGCGACAGCCAGATTTGTGGAGAAGTCCACCTGTTTCGTTCCTTATATAGAGGCGTAGATATGTGAGTAAACGTACATTATGCATGTGCATTATGCGAGCCCTTTGATCTTGTCCTTCCTGTCTATTGTGTGTATTAAAATATCCGTACCAACGGTAATCCCTATTGCATCATCAAGACAGGAAGGACAAGATCAAAGGGCTCGCATAATGCGCATGCATAGTGTACGTTGACTCATTAATCCCCCCTTCCCTCCACTTTGTGCAAGAGCGCAGAAGTGTGGTCATCACATCGACGCCTATATACTGTATAAGGAACGAAACAGGTGGACTTCTCCACAAATCTGGTTGTCGCCTGATGAGCTAGTTGTAATTACTGGCGAAACGTCGTGACAACCTTTACTAGTTGGCTGTGTCGGGTGGTGGCGGGTTTTAACGACACATTTATATATTTATGTGATCTAACCCAAAAACCTCTATTATGGAGATACATTACTAACACCGGTTTTGAGTTCGAAGTATTTTGGCACGCAAAACTGTTTTTATGTGTCCGTTCTCTTAGAATTTAGAGTAGATAACATCCAAGTGTATGTGAGGAATGAACATCGGGGTATCTATCATCTATCTTCATACTCTGGGAGACCTTGCGCTGTGCTCGTCTCGGTGGTTTTGATTTAGGCAGCACATGTCATATCTGGGTTTCAATGCCGGGGTCTTGACCCTTTATTAACACAACCCACCTTTTGGCCAAGCGACGTAAGTCGAACCAAGTGGTGCTTATTTTATCTGCCGCAAACGGGACTATGATGACAATAAACTGTAAGTGAACTGTCGGGATTTGAAATTACCACCTTGATTTTGATCATGGGTTCCCACAATGTGCACCTGTATACATATACAGTCTACAATAGCCTATGTTTGTATATACTGCATCGCCTACACACTATGACATACAATACCTATGTATGCTTCGAGGATGCTGACTTCATATAACGTCCGATTGCATGAAAAATTTGATGCCAGCGCTAATTAAGTCATTGTTAAATATATATATATACTGTTGGATATATACTGTGAAAGTATGAAAGTAGTTTCTCCAGCGTAACCAGCCCGTGCATGGGCGCTGCGCGTCGAGGCGGATGAGCACGGGCCGGGATGAATCATGATGCCCGTGCGCGGCACAGAATGATGTGCTGATATAATTTAAAAGCGGGGTGGGGGGGGAACAGCCGTGCGGGGTAGTGGGGGTGTGAATGCAGCACCGCCTTGAGCACCAGTAAAACCGAGCCATTGTGAAGTACTTTAATAGGCTTCCGAGGTTACGGTGGTGGCGAGCATTAAACTGCTTTCGCTTGAGCCGTCCGGGACGTTTGGTGCTGGGCGCGCATGTGGTCATGTCCGTGGGAGGATTCGTGCCGAGTTCTGCCCCACAAACACAAAAGTTAATCTTCTGCAGCACCGGACGTGCCAAAGAAGGGCGAGTTGAGGTTGGAGCCCAGGTGCTGCTGTTTGGGGAAGGTGAGGTCTGCTGTGTACGCACGCATGGACCTCTCATTGTGCTCCAGTGTGACTCGACGATTAATTCTGCTTGCTACGTGTGCAATAATATAATTGTCCACTCATTGAATACATTTCCCGTCTACGGTGTTATCATTATCTCGATACTACTGCGTAGGCTTTTATCGCGGGGTGTGCTGTATAGCTTATCCGATGCATTTTCGAGTTGTACCGCCTGTTGTTCGTCGGGATGTCCGACGTTTCGTTCCACGTGCTGGGGGGGGGGCTACTTCAGGAACTTGATAAACCGAACCAATTCATTTGCTAAAGAAGTTCCCACTAGCACGTGCAGAGAAACATCGGATATCACGCTGATAAGAACACGCGGTACAATGCGAAAATAAATCGGAGAGTTTCTACTCCGTCGTCTTTAAACATCGCAGCGTCGTGCGCTATAGGGCTTGTGTAACGAGACGCGGAAGAGATGCCCTGCTGTCTGACAACTCGACGTGAGAGAGTTGCTGAGTGAATCTCTCTCTCGTGTGAGACACGAATCGCCCTCGTACAAGCTCTGCTGGTGCGCATTTTTTACACGTGTGATACGTGTGCTTGTAGCGGCCTTACACCCTACAAGTCAAGGTTTTTGTCCTACTGCGGAAGTTTTTGTGGGGTTTCTATGCTGCACTTTGATGTGCTTTCACGTTGTTCTGTATGTTGTTTGGTACAGTGGACGACGTTTCGCTGCACATGCTTGGGGAGATTCAACCTGGATAATAAATCAGGATAACTACATTTATCTTGTAGCCCAATGGTAGCATTTGCATACAATCCACAAATTGCACTGAAAGTAACTAATCAGATATTAGGTTTAAGTCGTCTTACAAAGTAGGGTCGCGTGGCAGGTAGGTGGTCAAGTCGTGTCGTCACTGATAATGTCGGTGGGTTAACGGAGATTATCCGCTCCTCATTCGGGGAATATATATGTTGAACTTAATTTCGCACCGTACGTAGCCAACCGTGCTAATCGGAGGTGCTGGGAAAGGACAGCAAACTAAACACATATGCTGTGTGAACACCGAACCTTGTGTAATAAACGACTCTGTCAGGCTCTCTTGGTCTCCGTTGTCGCTTATTTAGGTTCTTCGTATCGCACCCCGCTGGTCCTCGGCCGGACCCGCGCCGCCTCCGCCGCGCGCCCCGCGCAAGCTCCGTGTGGCCCACCAGAGGTGGGACAAAGTCATTGTTATGCAAGTCCAAGTCGAGTCGCAAGTCATCAAATTCATGACTCGAGTCTGACTCGAGTCCAAGTCACATGACTCGAGTCCACACCTCTGTGGCCCACACTCGCCACCAGCCACACCACTCGCTCCGTGTGCCCCGCACACTCCGCTAGTCACTCACTAGCCACGTGTGCCCCGCACACTCTGCTAGTCACTCACTAGCCACGTGTGCCCCGCACACTCTGCTAGCCCCTCACACACCGCTAGCCCCGTCTACCCCACGCACACCGCTGGCCGACGGTGTGCGTAGGTCTACGACCACGTGGCAGATGGCGCCGCTCCACCACGTGGCAGATGGCGCCATCTTCCGCACTGCCCAGCATGGCTTCCCCTATTCTCGCTCCGTTCCAACTCCTCGATCTCTTCCGGCTCTCTCCCTATATCCTTCCCCTCACGTGACCCTGACTCCTCCTTCCCGTACTGCCCCCGTCTCCGCCCCCCTTTCACCTCGTCTCCCATTGGAGCCGAGGTGAGCAGTGGCTCCTCCCACATGCTCCGCCGACCAGGCTCCGCCCCCCAATGCTCCGGGCCGTGTGATTGGCGCAGAGACCAGCAACCACCCCGTTTATGTTCGCATTACACTTGGAACACCAATACTTTAGTCGACCCCCACTTATTTCAACAGTACACCACTGCTGGTAGTAAGTCTAATTATACACTATGTAACACAATTTTTATTCCTGGGTACTAAGTGTTATTTTTTTATTTCTTATGCCTAAAAAGTATAGAAAATGTCTTATTATTCCCCACAAACTTTGCTTTTGTGACTAGGACTTTATGTGAGCGAAAGACAAATGCACACGTTTTCTCATTGAAAATAGGTATATTTCAAAATATCACTGTCCTGGTCACAAAAGCAAAGTTTGTGGGGAATAATAGCCATTTTCTGTACTTTTGAGGCATAAGCGATTAGGAAATAACACTTACTACCCAAGAACACGTTTTTTTTACACTGTTATACACGGAGCTGTGGTGCCAATGCTAGTCCACGCTGCGCTGCTGTGCGCGGATACATATGAGACTCCACTGGAGTAGTCACTATGGTGCATGTTTCGCGGTTGTGCTGTACAACTCCCCGATGTGTTTTCGGGTTGTATCGCGAATTGTTTGACATGATGTCCGACGTTTCGTTCCGCATGCCGGGAGCTTCGAGAAGTGCAGAAGCGAAGAAGGCCCCAGTCGCCTGCGAAAGTCGTCTGGAAAATCGGATGCTTTCCGTGACAACTTTGTTCCTTTCCTTGACTAATTATATGACTAATTATTCGTCTCTGTCCCTGTGAGAGTCTGCGTGTCCGTGTCTACTCAGGCATGCCCACGCAGCGCTGATGTAAAGACAGTACAGGGCGATAGAGGGACAGTGGCTCCCCAGGACCATAGTTACTACTTAATGTGCTAATGAGGATTGATGGGACGAACGTTGACAGGGTCACGTGAGGGGGGAGTGCGGGACCCAACGTCCGTGAAGTGTAATTGACAGAGCCACGTGAGAGTTCGGGAATAGGGGCGTGGCCGGGGCGTGCGAGGGATAAAAGCCGGCGCGAGCCGGAACTGGTGGCTGTTGTTGTGGAGAATCGCCGTCGTCTTTGAGTAGTCTTGATGGCTAGAGTTACATTGTCTCAGAATAGAGTCGTCTAATTACACAAGTGTATATAGTCACTCGCGGTTACGTGTTAAGTTGTCAGCGGACTTTATTCATAATAAATATAAAATAAAGAACAAGACTGTGTCTCTGAGAGCTACATTACACTACCATTAATCACGCCGAGTGGCTATTGAGAACAAAGGGGATCTGTGATAATGCGTGGGAAATTGGGCACAAGGACAAAAAAACAAAAACTCAACATTCGACAACGCCCATCATTGTTTTTTTTGTAAAGGACCATTTCCTAAACTGTCGCACATTATTACTATTATCATTTCTTCGGGGAAGTGTTATTGACGGTTGTGTGGAGTGCATTTTTTTTAACGGATGTTGTTGGTTTACGAGAAATTCGGGGGGACTCTCCGTGTACTGCGACTGTTGCCCTTCCTCTGAGGTGGTGGATCTGTTAGCCGTGGACCCGGCTTGGACACCGTGCGCCGGGGCTATCGTTTCCTCATGTGAACGCCGTTCTTAAACGTCTGCTATTTTAAATTATTTTCAAAATCATCAACGCTTGTGATCTATATACTGCTCAATGTATTGCCTTCCTACATTGTCGCTTAAGCATAACTCCTTGGAACGGGTGCTTGACCATACTTCATAACAATAGTAACTGTCGGTTTGAAGTCGCGCTACCTGACATTGGAACCCGGAATGAGATGTTAAACGATTACACATTTATTTCAACATTTGAATCGACGTATACCTACACACAAAACGAAATAAAAAGTACGTTGAATATAGCACTGCTTGTTTGACGTATGGGTAACAACACCTAGAAGTCCAAAACAGTATACACAGATGTATTTACTTAGGATTTTTTTTTTATAAGTGCATTAATTAAGAGTGGCAACCATCGTGTGATATAAAAGTACTGTTACTTTTTAAATATCTATTCACATCGGCACAGACGCATACTCCAGCTGAACCATATAAAAGCGAATCGGCACCTTCGGAGACAACCCCTTCAGAGTGTAGGGGTGTTAGAGAGAGAGCCGTTATGCATGGCAGCTTATGGGAAACAAACACAGTGGGCGGGGCTACGTGAGTGCACGGGGGGGGGGGTGCTCTCAACGACGTCCGCACCAGGCAGCCCGGGGCCCCACCCCTCAGCGGGGGTGGAGTATAAAGGGGGATGTGTCAGAGGGCTCGGGGCAGAATGCTAAACCAGTGAAGACCGAAGATCGTCTAGCTAGAGCCCTGGACTCCCCTGGGACGCCGCCCTTGTCAGGGCCGCGCAGGACCGAGCCAGCGGCGTGGTCCCGAGAACCAGAGCTAGTGCTCTGGGACTCCGGGTACCGTAGCCCGACTTACCAGTGTCGGGCCAGACAGCCTCCCCTAGCCCGTTAGTGGAGGACTAGGAGGTAGGTCAGAGATAGCTAGCAGTGTATTCCCAGCTAGCCGGGTGAGGGGGCCGATACCCCCTCCAGTATTGTATGTCCGCGGCTGTGACAACTGTTGCGGAATAAATACGTGTGCCTCAACCCCGGGTGTCCAAGAGTCCTCAACGGTATTACATCTGGTGTCAGAAGTAAAAATCTATGAACATGGACACGCGCCGGTCAGCTCGGGTCAGGATACCGAGGGCGGAGGACACCGCTGCAGTCGGAGAGCCCGGGACAGGTGAAGAGAGCACGGAGCAGTCGGGGCCAGATACGGCTACGCTGCAGCAACAGGAGGGTGGAGAGGTGTCGGCAGAGGGGCTGAGGCAGGCGCACGCCAAGCTGATGGAGCTGCTGCACGCCGCTGCCAGCATGCTGGACCACATCACTCAGCTGGGGGCTGCTGGACCGCCACGGGGCGACGAAAGCCGACGACCACAGCCCCTTCCCGCCATTTCGGCGGAACACCAATTTGAAAATCCCGCCATCACCGCAGCTGCAGTTGAGGGCGTGGCCGGCCTGAGCATCGCGTCCAATGGCAGGCATACAGTACCTGCCGCGTCATTGCCAACGGACGGGACGTCACCACGGGTGCGACCGGCGATGCCATCGGTCGTGCGCGCCGAAGCAGAGCCAGGTGAGGGGGACGAGGAAGGGCGACCTTCTGCGGCAGCCGCTGCGTTACATCAGCGACTGCCTCCACTCAAAGAATTTGTGGGCGAGGAAGGCGACTGGGGCGGCTTCCAGCGGCGCTTCCTCGCTCACCAGGAGATGGCGAAGTGGACGGACGCCGAGGCTCTCCGCGCGCTGCCAGCACTCCTCGACAGCGACGCCCTCGCCACTTTAACATCGGCACCGAAGGAGAGGCGCTCTACGCTGCAGACGGCGATGCAGGTGCTGGCTGCAGTTTACGGTCCGCCGTCAGACTGTCGCCAACTTTTCTACGATCGCCAGCGGGGGGCAAAGGAGTCACCTCTGGCGTACCGCACAAGCCTCCTGGCACTGGCAAAGGCGGCCTTTCCACGGATGGACAACGAAGATGTCGACGCCATGGTTACAGAGAAGATACTCCTGCTGGCGGACGACTTGGAGATCGTCATCGTCGCACAGGACGACGCGGAGATGTGCTCCCTCCAAGCAGCACGACTCCTCCACGCAAACTTGCTCGCGCAACGACGCAAGGCCAGCAAGGCAGCGAGCGGGCGTACCGTGGCCGCAGCCACCCTCCCGGCGGAGGAGATCTGCGCCATCAACCATCAACGGCGGCAGGGAGCGGGAGTACGGGCGGACCGGGGCGGCTCGAGCCATCCCGATCATCCGTCGTCGTCACCAGCGCTCCCGCGCTGCTACAACTGCGGCATCCGGGGCCATGTCGCCTCGGGGTGCCGCTCTCCTCGGCAGCGCGGGACGACACCTCGACGGGACGCCGGCCCTCTTCCCAAGCTCCATCATCATAACCCGGCGAGTCGCGGCACCTCACATGTTTGGCGCACGCACACACCCGCCACACACTCATACACCGCACCGATTGGGGGGCCAATATCGCGCACCATCGCACCAACACGCACCGCTCTGGGTACTCAGATTGAACCCAGCCAGTGGTCCGTGTTGGCCATTCGTGTTGTAGCCGCGTCGTCGGGGTCGTCAGCCATTGTGGGGCACATCGACGGGGTTGAGGTGCGCATCCTGGTCGATACGGGAGCATCGGCGACCATTATTTCGGAGTTAATTTACAATATTCTCCCTGCCCAGAGCCGTCCTTTGATGCCTGTTAACGTGCCATTCTTTGCTGCTAACGGGGACTCACTTGGCATCATCGGACAGATTCGAGCCCTAATTTGTATCGGGGATATTAAATTGTCTGGGCCGATTTTTGTTTCCTCCTCGCTGGCAGTTCCGTGCCTGCTGGGGACGGACTTCCTGGCCAAAATGCCGATTAGGATATTAATCGACCAGGGATGCATTGAGCTCCCGTCGGGCCGACGCATGGCGTTTCTGCCATCCCCCGGTACGAGTCGGACGGCGTTCGCAACGGTGCCGGCGGTTGTAGATAGAACGGTGCGCGTTCCTCCGGGGGCACAAATGTTGGTTCCTTTGAAACTTCGGCGGCCCTTCGCTAAGGGCATTGGGGCCCAAGGGGTTCTGCTGGGGCCATCTAGGGCCAGGGTTAGTGGACCTCATTTACTTCCGGCCCAGACCATAGTAAGAGGGGACGGAGACCCCTTCATCGCGGTCCTCAATGTGGGCTCGCAGACGGTGGTGGTCCCGCAGGGGACCGTGCTTGCTCACGCGACGCCGGTGCCCTGTGAGGAACCCGTCGCGAATCACGTGAGTGCTGTCCCTGCGCCGCGACCACATTCGGACAGCGATGAAGGGTGGCTCGAGGCGCTTTGTGCGGGATCAATGGACCTATCAAATTCAGAGCGTCAACAGCTTAAAACGCTACTGCGGGAATTTTCCGACGTTTTCAATCGGGACAAATACGATTTGGGTTGCACTCATATGCTGTGTCACCATATTGATACGGGTGACAGCGCGCCAATACGCCAGAATCCGTTTCGGTTAAGTCCCGCCGAAAAGGACCATGTCAAATCGGCTATTGATGACATGTTAGCCGCCGACATCATTTCTCCTTCCACCAGCCCTTGGGGAGCGCCGATCGTCCTGGTTAAAAAGCAGGACGGCTCGTTGCGGTTTTGCGTTGATTTTCGGCGCCTTAACAAAATTTCGGTTGCCGACGCATACCCGCTCCCACGGATGGACGAATCGCTGGACGCCTTGGCGGGAGCGCGATTCTTCTTCACATTGGATTTACTTTCGAGATTCTGGCAGCTTCCTCTGGACGATGATTCAAAGCCTTAAACTGCTTTCCGTACACCGCACGGCCTGTTCCAATTCAACCGGTTGCCGATGGGACTCCACTCAGCGCCGGCAACTTTCCAGCGTTTGATGGAATTGGTTTTGGCTGGATTGCAATGGGATTCGTGCCTGATTTATTTGGATGACGTTATCGTCTTTAGTAAAACTTTTGACGAACATCTCCAGAGGTTGCGGGCGGTTTTCCTAAAGATGCGGGCTGCTAATTTGAAATTCAAACCCCAAAAATGTCATCTGTTACGCGATTCGGTGCGTTATTTGGGACACATCGTGGGGCGCTCAGGTATTGCTACCGATCCCGCCAAAACGCAGTGCGTCAAGCTCCTGGCCGACTCCCACCTCGGTGGGAGAGGTCAGGAGTTTTATTGGCTTCGCGTCGTATTACCGACGTTTCGTCGCAGATTTTGTGACGATTGCGAAACCCCTACACGCTTTAACATCAAAAGGGGTTCGGTTCCACTGGGGTCAGGAGGAGGAGGCTGCTTTCTGCTCCCTTCGGGATGCCCTGGTAAAAGCGCCTCCCTTGAGTTACCCCGATTTTTCTAAGCCTTTTTTGCTCGACACCGATGCGAGCAACACAGGTATTGGGGGCGTGCTTTCCCAGGTGGTTGACGGCGTGGAACGGGTGGTTGCGTACGGCAGTCGGGTGTTGTCTCCGGCGGAGCAAAGATATTGTGTCACCCGTCGGGAACTGTTGGCAATTGTCTATTTCATCCAACAGTATCGCCCATATCTGTACGGTCGGCATTTCATCGTCCGCACAGATCATGCGGCACTGCAGTACGCCCTGCGAGTTCAACAGCCATCGGGACAATTGTCCCGATGGTTGGAGATCCTCCAGGATTTTGATTTTGAAACCACCTACCGTAAGGGCGTTTGCCACACAAATGCTGACGCTCTGTCGCGCATGCCAACCACCTCCGAATGTGCATGCCTCCTGGGGTCGGGACGTTGCAGGCCAGCAGGGGACATACCGGTTCCGGTCCTGGTGGCCGCCGGCCACGACGAAACATTGGTTCCAAATTCAATCGCACAACAGGGAAAAGATTCCCTGTTGGGGATGCCCGTCAATGAATGGGGGCGCCTCCAGATGGAGGATACCTCTCTCCTCGGGTTGCGTCGTCGCGTCGGCTGTGCTGCGCAGGGCAGGGGTGATGCCGACGCATGGGAATTGGTGCATGGTCTGCTGATGCACTGGGACGGAAAATCCCATCGACATCGGCTGGTGGTCCCTTCGGGGTTGCGGGGCAAGGCGGTGTGGGCCGCACATGAGCGCCTCCTACACCTGGGGACCCAAAAGACCCTCGCCTTACTCCAACTCGATTATTTTTGGCCAGGCATGACGAAGGATGTCGGGGATTTACTGGGGTCATGCCCTCGGTGCGCGCAACGAAAACCGCCAGCACGGGTGTCTAACCCACCCTTGCAGTCAATCAAAGTGTCCAGAGTTAACGAACTCGTCGCGCTGGATATTTTGGGCCCATTCCCCGCCACACCCAGGGGCAATAGATATTTGTTAACTGGTGTGGAGTATTTTACACGCTGGCCTATGGCCTGGCCCCTTGCCAACCAGTCGGCAGCAGCCATCGTGGAGGCCTTTGTTCAGGGTTATGTCCTGGACAAAGGTGCTCCGGAGCGGCTGCTGACCGACCAGGGCAAAACATTTTCCGGTAAATTGCTCAAAGAAGTCTGTGAGCTCCTGGGCATGAAGAAAATTTGTACCTCCCCGTATCACCCGCAGACTGACGGGATGGTCGAGCGTCTGCATCAGACCATCGCGTCAATGTTGTCACAGCAGATGTCGGACTCACAGACCGATTGGGACTTGCAAATTCAAGGGGTATTGGCGGCGTACCGGATGGCCCCCCACGCAGCTACGGGATTTTCACCCTTCTACCTCATGTACGGCCGCGAACCTGACCCGCCTGTTCGTGCCCAGCTACAGATCCCCGCGCCTCAGGGAAAAACTAAATTGGCTGACCATGTAAAATTTAATTTGGCCAAATTGACAGAGGCATGGGATGCTGCCATGCAAAACTCTGACCTCCGTCAGAAAGCGAATGAGCGGCTCAGACTGGGTCGGGCGCAAATGCTGCAGTGGAAGCCGGGGGACAAGGCATGGCTGCACTGTCCCCAGGTGCCACTCGCAACCTCCTCTAAGCTGGTGCGGCCGTGGCGGGGCCCTGTGGAGGTGGTCGAGGTTTTGCGACCGCAGTGCGTGCGCATCAAATGGGGGAAGCGGCGGTGGTTCATCCACCCCTCTAGATTAAAACCCTTCGTTGCGGTACACATCCCCACTTCACACACGCGTGGCCAAACATGTGGGGGGTCGACCGACTCACTGGGTCCGTCTCCATCGCGCTCACCTAATGCCTTGCCGGCTGTGCCACCTCCAGGTGCATCAGGAATGACGGGCTCACGCCCAAATCACCCCTCCTGGGGATGCCAAGGGTCACGCGGCGTCGGATGAGGACTCACTCCGAGACGGACAGTTGCCACCTGACGGTCCACCACCCGGGGTTACCCCGTGTGAGGGGCCCGCTGCACGGACACGCGCTATAATGCGCAGACTGTTGTGAGGCCGGAAGATGTGTACATAGGTTGTGTTCATTGCGTGTTGTGTGTGTGGTGGGTTCCCTGCAAATTGTGTAGACTGTTTTTACGGAATTCGTATTTAATCGGGGGGGTGCGTCGGGTTGTTTTCTCTTCTTGCTGTTGCGTTCTTGTTGTGTTGTTCTTGTTATTGTTGAAAAAGAGTGAGGCACACGCGCGGTCAGGGGGTAAATGCGCTTTTATTGTCGTTTTTTTTGTATGTTGGCAGCCGGGACGGCTGCAAGCTATGCGGGGGGGGGGGGGGTGATGTAGGGGTGTTAGAGAGAGAGAGCCGTTATGCATGGCAGCTTATGGGAAACAAACACAGTGGGCGGGGCTACGTGAGTGCACGGGGGGGGGGTGCTCTCAACGACGTCCGCACCAGGCAGCCCAGGGCCCCACCCCTCAGCGGGGGTGGAGTATAAAGGGGGATGTGTCAGAGGGCTCGGGGCAGAATGTTAAAGCTAAACCAGTGAAGACCGAAGATCGTCTAGCTAGAGCCCTGGACTCCCCTGGGACGCCGCCCTTGTCAGGGCCGCGCAGGACCGAGCCAGCGGCGTGGTCCCGAGAACCAGAGCTAGTGCTCTGGGACTCCGAGTACCGTAGCCCGACTTACCAGTGTCGGGCCAGACAGCCTCCCCTAGCCCGTTAGTGGAGGACTAGGAGGTAGGTCAGAGATAGCTAGCAGTGTATTCCCAGCTAGCCGGGTGAGGGGGCCGATACCCCCTCCAGTATTGTATGTCCGCGGTTGTGACAACTGTTGCGGAATAAATACGTGTGCCTCAACCCCGGGTGTCCAAGAGTCCTCAACGGTATTACAAGAGCATAGAGAAGTCAGGCTGAATGTTGCCAATTGGAGATATTGTTTGTTCAAAGCAGTACATTGGAAATAGATGACATTTCTAGGCAGTTGCTCAGCACACCACTTGTGTCTTAGCTGTCTCACATGATTTCCCAAACTGCAATCCTTGCGACAAAGCACACCGCCACGTCTTTTTGCGTTTACCAATTTACTTCCATTCAAATACAAGTTCAGCCGTTCCACGCTGCACTCGCCAGATGATTGTTAAGCACGTCCCACGTGACGTGCACAGCAATTGACGCTGTCTTTTTCGCAAACGCGCGTGCATACATACGGACACTGAGATTTCAATTTCAATTTGAATCGTCTCTCGATTTTAATTCTCAATTTTAATTCTTAAAATTTGTATTCTTAAAATGTATATCTGGGCGTCTGTGTACATGATTCCACGTTACACAGACAGCATTGAATTGCTAGGAATGTCACGTGTTAACAATTATCGGGTGCGTGGAAGGACGGAATATTTGGCGTAAATTTATAAACGCAGGAAATCAGTGGCGTGATGGGTCTCCATGACTGCTTTATGCCAGTTCTTGGTATTTACTGTATAGGTGAAACGTGTGCTGCTGTTTTTTTCTTTGCTACACCTTGACGAGCATCCCGCACGTGTAACAACATGCAGTATTGCTATCACTTTGAATCTTAAAGCATGGACTTTTAATTGCATAATTTATCGAGTTCCCACACTCACTCTGCCCCGCGCTGTGAGTTTACTTAAGTACTGATGTAACCTGTATGGAATAACCAGCATCGAAAAAAAGGGACATAATTATATTATAATACCATGCTATTTAACAAAGTAATGATGTTGAATTGGACATGCTTTGATGTTAAACCACGATTAGATATGTGCTTTGTAAAATGTGGATGTGACAAGCATTAGATTTGGTCAAGTGAAAATGTTAGACGTTTATATTTTATATGTGGTTCAGCACTTGCCTAGATTTTATCATGTTGAAATGTTACATGAATTAGGTTAATTAATTATCATAATTGCAATCCAAATTTAAATATTCATACCCAATGATCACATCTATGAAACCTACTTAAATCAGGAACAAACTTTTATTACGAGGCAAATGGCTAAATGTATCTGTAAATATTTCCATTCATCCGGTTTTTATAAAATTTATAAGAGTTACCATCATAGTTATTTTCAATGTGCTCATCTCTTGTACACACCTTTTTGTATGTGTAGAGTAATAGCGCTGGCTGCTGACAGAAAGTGGTACTGACAGCATAGGGCAGTATACACGTCAGCAGGGACAGTATATACTGGGAAGAAAATAACTAAGGGAAAGCTCAGGAAGGGGTCCATCTGGAAGCCACGGGAACCTGCTAGTAGGTTCCAGAAGGGGGGCGTGGCAAGGGTGGAGCGAGGCCACGACAGGAGGATAAAAGGGAGCCCTCGGCGAGAGCTCTGGGCTGTTACTGGAAGTGGATCCCCTTACTGTGTTTCTGTTCGTCACCTTCGTTGCCGTCGTCTTGACCATCACTGGGCACCGCTAGCTAGACAGCCTGTCAACTGTACTAGCTAGATAGTGCCGTCGAAATAGACGGATGTGCGATATATATAATTCGTGTGTAACCACGTCGGGCGTTTGTAGTCCCCTTTGCGTGCAAGAATAAAGAAGGTGCCTTAAACTATCACTGTCTCCGAATTGCATCATTACATATGTTTAACAATTTAGTAATTCAGAATTAGATCAATAATTTATACAACAGTATGCCGATGTGTAATTCAAATAAACCTTTTTATTAAAGACACGCTACAATAATCGTCAATATTTAGATCAGCATTCCAGAATCAGAATTCAGCTGTTTATAAAAAATAAAATAATCGACTTTATTGATTCATAATAATATTATATACATGGCATATTATAGGTTTTTTTTATTGTCAATTATTGAAATAAACATTTTAGGTACCATAACAATTCTTTATATTCACCATACTATTGCTTTTCACTAAAATTTGGAGAAGATCAAGATACCATAGTGGCCAAAGCTGTTGATGCCACCAAACCTTGCGAACTGTTCCCACCCTCCGCTGGATCTCGCAGCAGCTGTATGATCCAGCGCGACCTCCATCGTAGACACGCGACCTCGCCAAAACACGTTAATTTAAACCCACGTAATTTGTCAGAGTCCCTTTATATCTCCTCCACATTCCGCAGCCCACGTTTCTGTTAATGCGTGATATTTAAAAGTCCACGGCTGACAAAACTGTAATACCCATCCGGAATTTTCTCTGGCAGCACGGCGCACCGTGAAGGTCTGACCTCTCCCTTGACCACCATGTCTGATGGGGTTGGGGAAGTGTGGCAAGCCCCATGGAGCCGGGGCGGCCGTTCCTCTGGCTGAGAGGTCCGCGGCTCGTGGGGACGCTGATGACATCCAATGGACAGGTAAGGCTGATGGTGTCTCTAAGGCCGCATCTGTACTCCCTTCACCCTGCACGCAGCTCGTTACTGACAGCGCCGTGCAGCTGAGGTATGCGGCAGCGCAACCAAAGCGTGATGCTCATGGTTCAAGGAGCTTCTCTTTGGGAGATGCTAACTCTCTACACCTCTTGTATGTATGCTCTCTGTGCTCCCTTGTCAACGCCGCATTCATTTAAAGTGAATGCCATTATTACAAATGAGATTTATTTATTAAAAGTGTTCAATGAACATTATTGTCATGGTATAAAATTATCAGCTCGTTTAGGAAGTTATGTCAATAATAGTACATTCGAAACCCAACTTACTACTTGGATATAAGTTAAGGGTGGTGGTGGGGGTGGTTAAGTAAGTATTTGGTAATTGTGTGATAAGATAAACAACTATTTCCCTGACTATTTTAACGTTGTGTTTCTGGTGATAAATTATATATATAAAATGTAAGAGCCTTAAGCAATTACCGTCTCCATACGGTTTGTAAATCAAGATCTTTCACAAAGTCACCTTGTATCCAACCATTCTCCCACGATATGTCTTGTTATTTCGGAATTTAAATGTTTAACGCATTGGTTTTATTGGGCCATACTGAATAACTATATCTGCAGAGGTGTTGTATTTTCCATCATCCGATACAATAGTCATATGCTTTCAGATTTTTTACTCCAGAAAAAATATGAGATATGAAGAACGGTCAAACTATGTAACATTTCATCTCATTAAATATGTTCTAAAATTGGAAACATTGGAACAATGTCAAAAATCATGAGCTAGCCTGCGTTATTTTTTGTTCTTTTATTTTAGATTTCTCTTGATGTCTCTTTGATTAATCCGACGAGAGCAGGTTGTAGGTTAGACTTGTGGGCTGGCTGACAAATCAGTGGCGGCAGAGCTGTCAGACAGGATCAGAGCGAGCTTTCATCAGTGAGATTCGATCCACCCGATTCCCTGTACGAGCTTGCTCCTGTGACCATCTGCATAATATTTTTCAACAAATCTTTAATTTCTTAGTCACCAGCTTGCGTCGTTATGTTTCATCAATGCGTTGTATTAAAGTAAGACACTATTAACCTTTTACTTTTATTACAAAAAACATTTTCTTGTAAAAATATTCTATTCGAAATTGTCTTTCTGATTGCTGAAATTACATGGAGGGGAGTAGGGGTGTAATTTCGGGAGAGGAGAGGCAGCGAGTAATGCTACACTAGGTCAAAGGTCGCCCAGTGCCAGACCTCATCTGACATATGTCACATGTTTCCATGATAACGCTCTAAAAAGTGCCCCGTTTGCTGATATTGCTAGGACAGCTGGACCTGATAGGTTGCGGCTATGATGGATGTCCTACACTGGAGGACTGACCAGCATGCATTAAAAGCAGGTGTTTTATTAAATCTATTTTGATCAAATATGCAAATGTGGTAGCGTAATGCACAGTTTCCATGCATGTTTGCATATTTTAATTCATTTATTTACCAAAGAAATATGTTTTAATTAACGCAGCTTCCCCTTGAGTATTTCACGAAATATCCTTTTAAATTGTAACGTCCACTGCAATGAAGTGTAATGTTTCATATATTCCAATACTCGCATTGTTTTCTACAATGGAATAAATACAATTAAGTATTATATTTTTTAAAAATCTAGATGTGTTTTTATATACATCACAAAGTGCCGTAATCAGATGTGTGATGCTGTGTAAAAATAAATGCCCTTTGTTGACATATATTATATCCATTCAAATACAGATTTACACAATCGGCTCACGATCTGGTTTCTTCGTTCATAACTGGAATTTCAAGCCTAAAATAAATGTAACTATGCTGTAATGTTTAACACGTAGGCTTTCGCGACCAATATTGTTCATAATCAACGATTTTTGGGTTTAGATCGCGTTATTTATAAATGTGTCGTAACCCTCCACCACCCGACACGGCCAATCAGTAAAAAAAAAAAGTGTCACGTTGACAAAAGACAAATAGTTCACTGCTTTAGCCCACCGGTGTGTTGAAGCGTGAAACCACAACATTTACAATTTGAGTACGACGTTTCGCTGGTAATTGCATCCAGCATCATCGGGCAATTCGCCAGAATGGTGAGGCTCTGCTGTGTCTCCCGTTCTTATATAGAGCAGCAGCAGGGTGACGTCATCATTAACTCATTAACTCATCAGGTGCAAAGATTTGAGGGGGGGGGGGTTATTGTAATTATATACTTGATTAGTAATAAGGCTATTGTTACGATGCGAGTTGTAGATTAGTAATCATTTGGAATGTGTTCTATTGTGATTATGCTACATTAATAATCAGTTAGTGCTTGTTTCCCTTATAAGGAATTGTAATGCATCTTATTTAATAATACGCTTCCAGGCCGCACTAAGCCTGTAGCTGTCTGAGCGATTAAAGTTATTTCTGTTTCTCTCAATCTCAATGGATTCTCTAATTAGTCTTTGCCAGTAGTAACTAGTTTTACACAACACTTCAACGTTGTCAAAATCAATTGAGTGTCCCTGTTGACAAGCATGTTCTGCCACTGCCGACAGTTGTGTTTGCGATAGTTTAATATTTCTCTGGTGTTCTTTTAGTCTTACACTAACGTTACGCCCTGTCTGTCCAATATAGCATCTGCCACATACACAATTAATCCGATATACACCTTCTGTTGATAATTTAGGTAATTCGTCTTTAGTGCACGTTACTAATTGTTGAATTTTGTGTACTGTACCAAATCTTACTGTAATGTTTTGCTTTTGCAAAACACGGGCTAATTTGTCAGTTACTCCTGAGATAAATGGTATTTTTATTGTTTTAATAATCTGATCGCTTTCAGCAGTGTTGCTTTGCGATCGTGATATGAGCAATTCCTAATTAAGCCAAGGGCTTCAAAACCACCTAGACTGTATGGGCTACCAAAGATCCATAAAATCGGCATCCCTTTACGACCCATAGTCAGTACAATTGGCTCTGCCACATATAAATTAGCAAAATATGTAACTAAACAAATACAGCCCTACATCGGTAGGACATCATCATTCATAAGAAATTCAGAACATCTTGTGAATATGATCAAAGATATTAAGCTTAACCCTAATGATATTTTGGTGAGTTTTGATGTGATTTCGCTATTCACTAAGGTTCCAGTGAGCGAGTCGCTTAAATTACTTGATACACTGGTAAAGAATACAGATTTACCAAAAGATATTCCGAAACTCGCTGACCATTGTTTAAATAACACTTACTTCTTATGGAGAGGTGAATTCTTTAAACAAAGGGAGGGAGCAGCAATGGGCTCTCCTTTATCTCCTGCTATAGCAAATTTGTACATGGAAAACTTTGAAACCAGAGCACTTGCCTCGAGCACATTAAAACCATCCTTTTGGTTTAGATATGTGGATGACACTTTGGTTGTCTGGCCACATGGTAAAGATACACTTAACGATTTTCTAAATCATCTCAATGCACAAAACCCGGCCATTCAGTTCACCATGGAAATGGAGGTGAATAACACACTCCCGTTCCTGGATATTTTACTTGGGCATGGCCTAAATGGTAAAATAACACACAGCGTTTACAGAAAGCAAACACACACTGATGCCTATCTGAATGCGAAATCGCATCATCACCCAGCTCAGAAATCCTCTCTAATCAAGACGCTCATACATCGGGCTAAAACAGTGTCAGATGATGAAAGTCTAGTGAGAGAGATTAAACATGTTAAAGAAGCACTAAGACAGAATGGCTACAATAATGCTCAAATTAACAGAGCACTAAATGCCAAATCACGATCGCAAAGCAACACTGCTGAAAGCGATCAGATTATTAAAACAATAAAAATACCATTTATCTCAGGAGTAACTGACAAATTAGCCCGTGTTTTGCAAAAGCAAAACATTACAGTAAGATTTGGTACAGTACACAAAATTCAACAATTAGTAACGTGCACTAAAGACGAATTACCTAAATTATCAACAGAAGGTGTATATCGGATTAATTGTGTATGTGGCAGATGCTATATTGGACAGACAGGGCGTAACGTTAGTGTAAGACTAAAAGAACACCAGAGAAATATTAAACTATCGCAAACACAACTGTCGGCAGTGGCAGAACATGCTTGTCAACAGGGACACTCAATTGATTTTGACAACGTTGAAGTGTTGTGTAAAACTAGTTACTACTGGCAAAGACTAATTAGAGAATCCATTGAGATTGAGAGAAACAGAAATAACTTTAATCGCTCAGACAGCTACAGGCTTAGTGCGGCCTGGAAGCGTATTATTAAATAAGATGCATTACAATTCCTTATAAGGGAAACAAGCACTAACTGATTATTAATGTAGCATAATCACAATAGAACACATTCCAAATGATTACTAATCTACAACTCGCATCGTAACAATAGCCTTATTACTAATCAAGTATATAATTACAATAACCCCCCCCCTCAAATCTTTGCACCTGATGAGTTAATGAGTTAATGATGACGTCACCCTGCTGCTGCTCTATATAAGAACGAGAGACACAGCAGAGCCTCACCATTCTGGCGAATTGCCCGATGATGCTGGATGCAATTACCAGCGAAACGTCGTACTCAAATTGTAAATGTTGTGGTTTCACGCTTCAACACACCGGTGGGCTAAAGCAGTGAACTATTTGTCTTTTGTCAACGTGACACTTTTTTTTTTTACTGATTGGCCGTGTCGGGTGGTGGAGGGTTACGACACATTTATAAATAACGCGATCTAAACCCAAAAATCGTTGATTATGCTGTAATGATCACAAATGATAGATGCTCAGTTAAATAGTGTACTGAGGTAATTGCTGCGATATGTAACGCAAAATGGCTTTTGCTGTGAATTCAAGAGGCTTATGACTGGTAGCATAAGGTATGCAAAGAATGTAGTGGGTTTCATTAGAACCTGCTGTGCTTTGTGCTCTTTACCATAATAATAATAATTGTCTTTAGTGAAGTCTCATTAAATATAATGTCCTTTATTTTGTGGTGTTATTTATACATTTTAAGAATACAAGTTGTGAAGAAGCAAAGTTTCCTCTTGTAATAAAGGTATGCTGGACAAATAATACAATTTCTAAAATAACCAGAAACATAATAACTACCTTAGACAGACATATCTCTTGACGATAATTACGGGCAGCTCCTTGTGGCATTGCGCAACGTTATCACTCTGATTGTCGTTCGTATACAGAGAGTATCGTATATTTTGTTACGGCATTTTAGGTGAATTTAAAGGACTCGCATAATGCACATGCATAATGTACGTTGACTCAGTAATCCCTCGCCCACTTTACGCCACATCCACGCCTATATATATATCTGGCTGTCGCCTGATGAAGCTAATTGTAATTACTGGCGAAACATCGTACTCAGATTGTAAATGTTGTGGCTTGTCTCTCCAACACACCGGTGTGCTGTACTAGTGATGAATTGGCATGTTCTGTTTACGTGACAACCCTTACTAGTTGGCTGTGTCGGGTGGTGGCAGGTTTTAACGACACATTTATATATATACGCAATTTAACCCCCAAAAAAACTCTATTATGGATTAATTTTAACTGTGCACATCGAAAGGGATGTTTAAGAACAGATGCATGTGCGATTGTAATTCGCAAAATTGTATTTCTTTGTTCCTCATTATACTGCCGCATTTGTGTGAAACATTTAATGTAGTAAATACATCAAAATGCTTGTGAAGTTAAGTGCCTCGCAAGCACACATCCCATAAATACATATGAATAATAAATAATGGATGAGTATTTTTTTTTAATGACAAAAGGTGATATTAAATATTAATTAGCTATCAGCAAGCGTTTCGGAAGGGCCATTTTCACGGATACCTTTTCTGTGCTTTTAAATTACCCCCAGCACAAAAGCTGTGCACACAATGTTCTCTTTAAAGAGAGGCATTTTGGCTGCATACAGCAATTGAATGGCGATACCTTTTGTCACTTCACAACAGTTGTTATTTTATTTCGACAGTCGTTCTCGGTAGAGTGCTGTCACAAACGAGTCCCTGATGGTCCGGGACATTGTTCATCACAAAAATTGCTATCGACTTTTCTGAGGCACATTTAACGACAGCTTAAACTATTTTTATTGATTAACATTTTCATAGATTATATTCTGTCATGTCAAGTGGAGAGTATGTGGTAGTATAGGCTCTGTGTGAGCGACCCCGGCACACGCGCCACTTGTAATCCGAGGCTTGAGTTACCGTCGGGGTTTGCTCTGGTTGCGTTGATGTGTGTACCTGGCGGTACTCTGTGTGCGTTTGTGTACATAGCACTCTGGGTATGTGTACACAGTGGCACTCTGTGTGCGTGTGAACACGGTGGCACTCTGTGTGCGTGTGCCTACACAGTGGCACTCTGTGTGCGTGTGTACATGGTGGTACTCTGTGTGCATGTGTACACGGTGGCACTCTGTGTGTCTGTATGTAATGACAGTAGATTCAGCCTGCAGTGCGAATGGACTAGTGGCCACGGGAGGTAATGACAGGGGAGTCAGCTTGCAGTACCAGTGGACTGCTGGCTGCGGGAATGATCGAGAATAGGAGCGTGACCAGGTGACGAAAGAGGACGGTAGAGTCTGCTGGTAGAGCGAGCGTTTAGAATCAGCGAGAAGGTTCGGGAATGGGGGCGTGGCCTTGGACCGTATATAAGGGAGATGCGCGGGAGACTCTGGGCTGTTGCAGTGTGGTCTCCGCCTGTTCGAGTGTGAGCATGTGGCGCCTTAATAAAATATACCATCTGAAGACAAGTGCGTCGAAGTCGTCTTTACATGTACATGGTGGCACTGTGTGTGTACATGGTGACACTCTGTGTGTGTGTGTCGCAGCGTGGTTCTCTATTATCCAAGAACCTTGATGCAGGATACATGTTAAACTGTGTGTACCTTTGTGGTGTGGTAAGGTAGCATTTAGTGCACTGCACTACGAACCCGGTTACTCGAGTTCAATTCCCACTCACGGCCAACACCAGTGACAAACTAGGTAAATATCACCACTGGGTAGACAAAGGCGGCCGGGCGTGGTGTTGGCCACTCACCCCTCATGTGCTGTGCCGGCTTTCATCGGTGTTCGCTAATAGCACTTGCTCTAAAACTGTCTTTGTACCCATGTCACAAATAAGAAACACATTCCTGCGGAAGGAGCTGGTCGGAACGTTGGGTTCCTCCGTCAATGGCCAGGGTCAACGGCGGCGTGGTGTATTTCGCAAATATGCCCGACTGTGAGGGCGGGCACAAGCCGGCGTGAGTAGGTTAAACGTTGAGTTTTATAAGGGCACCACGGGGTGACCAGCCCCTCCCCACCCCCCACCCAGCCCCACCCTCCCCACCCAGCCCCTCCCCACCCTCCCCACCCAGCCCCTCCCCACCCTCCCCACTCCCCCCAGCCCCTCCCCACCCAGCCCCTCCCCACCCTCCCCACCCAGCCCCTCCCCACCCAGCCCCTCCCTGCATGACGGACGGACGAACACAATAATCCCCTGTGAGCTGGTGTAACCAGGAGGTTCCTATCAGTAAAAGCGAATTAAGCTTAAGCTTAAACAGTGAGTAAAAGTGTTATGTGCACGTTTATCAAATGTACGTATTTTTTTATTATTTTTCTATATACGGGGCTTTACTGAAAGACCCAAAGAATATGACAATGTACGTATTATTAACATATATTCTAAACAATTTAAACCAGATGTTTGAGTAAACCAGTCTATTTAAAGCTTTCGTGACTGCAGGGATTCATCTTCTTGGTTCTTTCGGTAAAGTCACGTAGAAGGGAAGTAATAAAATAATAAAAATTAAACATAATAAAACAATTCTCACGACGTTTCGGCCACAACGCAAGCAGCCGTCCTCAGGTGAAAACCAGGTCTGTCGAGGCGACAGCGTCTGAATGAAACAGCACACGTGCTTGGAGCATATATATAAGCTGGGTTGGAAGGGGGGAAAAGGGGCGCCTTGACAAAAGAATATGTATATCAATAGGAATTTAGCATATTTATGGGAAATGCAGGTATGTGATTAGTACTACTTATGCCCGTGCATTATGCAGGATTAGCAGCATCAAAGGGAAGGGATATGGGAAATGCAGGTAGTACTAATCACATACCTGCATTTCCCATAAATATGCTAAATTCCTATTGATATGCATATTCTTTTGTCAAGGCGCCCCTTTCCCCCCCTTCCAACCCGGCTTATATATATGCTCCAAGCACGTGTGCTGTTTCATTCAGACGCTGTCGCCTCGACAGACCTGGTTTTCACCTGAGGACGGCTGCTTGCGTTGTGGCCGAAACGTCGTGAGAATTGTTTTATTTTTATTATTTTATTACTTCCCTTCTACGTGACTTTACCGAAAGAACCAAGAAGATCAACCAGTCTAGACAGCAAATAAAACAATGTAAATTTAAATTTATCATATTCTTTGGGTCTTTCGGTAAAGCCACGTAGATAGAACAAATAATAAAATAATAAAAATAATAACAATATCACGACGTTTCGATCGCAACACAAGCAATCGTCATCAGGTGAAAAAATAGCGGGAGAGCTGCTGAGAATATATGGTGGGAGCGCTGCTAAGGAACGGAGTTATAAAGGTTTGAGATTGGTGTAGCTCAAGGGTCAGTGGGCGGGTCTAGAGATAACATTTGCATGTAAATGTAAAATCAGAGAAATCTTGACAAACGAAGCTGTGGGGGTGGCCATTGTATTGTGAGAGATTAGCATGTCAATGTAAGAAATTTGCTAGTAAATGTAAGCTCGGAGACAGCTCGGAAAGAGCCATCGCCACAAGCAAATTTCTTACATTGACATGCTAATCTCTCACAATACAATGGCCACCCCCATAGCTTAATTTATCAAGATTTCTCGGATCTTACATTACCATGCAAATTTCATCTCTCGCCCCGCCCACTGACCCTTGGGCTACATTAGTAAATGGCGGCTTGCCATCCTTTTCCACCTCCATGTGGTGATGGCTCTTTCCGAGCTCTCTCCGAGCTTACATTTACAAGCAAATTTCTAACATTGACATGCTAATCTCTCGCAATACAATAGTCACCCCCCACAGCTTCGTTTGTCAAGATTTCTCTGATCTTACATTTACATGCAAATTTCATCTCTAGCCCCACCCACTGACCCTTGGGCTACATCCATCTCAAACCTTTATAACTCCCTGCCTTAGCAGCACTCCCACGATATATTCTCAGATGCTCTCCCGCTATATTTTTCACCTGATGACGATTGCTTGTGTTGCGATCGAAACGTCGTGATATTGTTATTATTTTATAATTTGTTCTATCTACGTGGCTTTACCGAAAGACCAAAAGAATATGAGTTCCTAAAGTCACGAAAGCTTTAAGTCATGATTTAAAAAAATCATTAAATTAAATGTAAAGTTTGATTGAATTATACCCGCTATTTACATCAGCAAATATGTCTGACCTCGTGAGAAAGAGAAACGTGTTACGCGTGTTCATCTTCATAAATGTGATTGATTCGTCATTCTACGTCTGTTGTCCCCATTATTAGGACAGGGATAAGTCTGTATACATGTCGGATGTTTTTTTCTTTCTCAAAGGCAAGTGTCTTGCTGCAGTTGGTCAATTGATTATACTAGCAGCTTTCAGCTGCCACACCCATTTTAGCCCAGGCGAGGTGCATTAGCTCGAATATACTCATCGTGTCTCACTGCATTCAAAGTGGAGGCTCAAAAATGAATGTTGAGTAGTGGTAGAGGGGGCATAACTTATTCAGGCAAGGGATGATTATTTTATTTATTTTCCCTTACAGAAAAGTGCCATTGTCAGGTAGTGTTATAAATAGAGAGGCTAAAGTCAGCTTTCATTAAAAGCCACAATAGTTATGTTAGATGATCAACATATGGTATCAAACCATGTAAAGCCTGCATCTTCAACGCAATTACAACCATGAGGACAAATCTGATGAAAATGAACTGTTAAGTGGAAAGTGTTATTGGGTTTTCGCAGGTTTTTGAGACCGAGTTATGTATCTGTAAAATTAAATGTTTTACTTTACACGTAATGGTCACATTTAACATCTCATTGCTGTGTCGAAAATTGCACACCGTTTCTGGATCACAAAGCATCCTTGCTAAAACACAACATGTGTGTGAATTATTCAAGTATATTATATAACACAGCATAAGATGACGATTGTGTACTTTCATTGCTGTAAAAAATAAACGCAGCAGATGATTGAATGGAAAATATAAACACAAATATGAAGTCACATTCCTCTGTTCAAGTTATTAAAGTCATGCCGTATTTGCTTAAAAAATACATATATCAAAAGCTGTTATGATAAAAATGTAAATTCCCCTTGGCATATCGCGAGATAAACTGGATTAGTCCTAATACCCACTTCAGCGCTGATTAAAGCCAGGTTGGGGTAGAAGCTTGGCCTTAAACAACGGTAAACACTCAATCACTGCTCAATCATTTTGGGGTCAGGTACTAAATTGCAATTTATTATTAAGTCAACTATTCATTCAATCGGCTTTATTGGCTTCTGGTGACGTGAGCCCCTCAACCTCGGACTAACTTTGACCTGGGTTGTTTCTAATTTTATTTGTAGGTTACAAATGATGGAAATAGACTATATTAGGGCTTTTACATGTGAAGTATTGGAAATGACGGCAGGAAACTCCTTGACGGGTAACACACTTTTTATTAAATCTTGACTTGTCACAATACAACGTGTGGTCTCTATTCTTCCGACTGCACACTTCACTTAGCTCGTGTAGACTCTCTGCCTCTGGCTACACTCTTCACTTAGCTCGTGTAGACTCTCTGCCTCTGGCTACACTCTTCACTCGTCTCGTCTAGACCCTATGCCTCTGGCTACACACACATCACTCGTCTCGTGTAGACCCTATGCCTCTGGCTACACACACATCACTCGTCTCGTGTAGACCCTATGCCTCTGGCTACACACTCATCACTCGTCTCGTGTAGACCCTAAGCCTCTGGCTACACACTCTGCATGCTCACACTGCATGCTCACCCTACACTCCGCCTCTGGGTTACACAGAGTCCCGGTCCCCACAGGACAGCGGGACTGGGTACCGCAGGGCCCTATCTCTTCCTCTCCGTCTTCAGTCTTCGCTGGTTACACTCTCCCCGTACGCCCGTGCGCATCACCTTATATAGTCCCTCCTCACGGGAGACGGAGCGGATGCGGACCTCGACGTGAGCATCTCTCCTTAGTGAACCAATCACGACGCGCTATCTCTACGATCCGTTTTCCCCCAGCGCGTGTTTCCACTCCCCAACCAATCACGCCGCGCTACCACCTGGATCACTCCCTCTCCAGCGCGTCACCGGCACACAGCCAATCAGCACCACACAACCCACGACCCCGCGCTGACCCCTGATCCCTCACCGTCAGCGCGCGTCACCACACACACAGCCAATCACGACGCGCTGGCACCCGATCGCTACCCCAGCGCGTATCACCACTACATCACCCCTTCCCACATAGCTCGCAGCCGGCCCGGCTGCTAACCAACAACATCACACAACGTTAACACAACAAAACCCCCACCCCCCAGTGTGCCCCGTAACACAACACAACAACACAACAGCAACCTATGTACAATTTGACAACTAACACAAGAAAAGTCAACAATAACACACACAACACCTTATAAGAAGCTATATACAGCCCGACGAACAACATAATAAAAGCGATTTCCAGAAAATGAACGCGCCCAGCGTCTCTGTGACTAACGCAGTGACGAGGCGCTCCAGCTTCCTCGACTCCTCACATGGTAGGTCATGAAAAGTAGCGCGACCTGGCGCGAGTCCGTCTGGCCGGTCCGTCATATGGGACGGGACGCTGACGACCGTCCGGTGGTTCCGGCTGCTCTAGACGGCGTGGATCGGGCCTGAAAGGACCGGCCCCGCCGCGAAGATCCGGCCGCCGGTGGTCGGCAGCTGTCAGTTCCGACACACCTGGGAGGAGATCAGCCGGAAACATGTGAGGATCAGGCAGAGACATTTTCCCCTTTGGGTCGTCGGTCACGTCACATGCTCGGCCCTCACGACACAAGGGGAGGCCATATGGAGGCGAGAACGGTTTCAGTCGGGAGGGGTGGACGTACCACCGTCGCTTTCCCCATTTTATCTGAACGCACTGGGGGCGTGCAACACGCACGACCTCCACGGGTCCCCGCCATGGCTTCAACAATTTAGGCGACGTAGCCAAAGGTGCCTGAAGGCAATGCAGCCAGGCCCTGTCACCTGGTTTCCAGTCGTGCACGGACACCTTTCGTGCACGCAACCGCTCGTTAGCAATTTGGCGAGCCCGCAAATTAAGCCGTGTGGCCTCCCTCGCCTCTGTCAGCTTATGAATGTTAAATTTAATATGTTCTGCCAATTTAGAATTAGTTCGTGGTGCGGACAGGCCAAGCTGCGTTTCCATGGGCGGGTCGGCTTCCCGACCGTACATCAGATAAAATGGGGAAAACCCCGTCGCTGCATGGGGGGCCATTCTATACGCGGCGAGGACCCCCGGGACCTGCAGGTCCCAATCAACATGTGCCTCACACACCCGCTGGCACAGCATAGAAGTCAAGGTCTTGTGGATCTCTCCACCATCCCGTCCGTCTGCGGGTGGTACGGGGAGGTACGCACCTTCTTAGTACCCAACAGATCGCACACCTCTTGCAGCAATTTACTTGAAAAAATTTTCCCTTGGTCGGTCAGCAAGCATTCGGGAGCCCCCTTGTCCAGGACGTAGCCCTGGACAAAGGCGTCCGTCACAACCGCCGCCGACTGGTTGGCGAGTGGCCACGCCATAGGCCACCGGGTAAAATATTCGACCCCCACCAACAGGTACTTATTACCCCTAGGCGTGACTGGAAAGGGCCCCAGAATATCGAGCGCAACGAGCTCGTTAGTGCGCGAGACTTGAATAGATTGCAGCGGTGGATTAGCTGCCACGGGCGGTGGTTTTTGCCTGGCGCACTCAACGCATCCCTTCAGAATATTTACCACGTCGCTCCCCATTCCCGGCCAATAATAGTCACGCTGAAGCAGGGCAAGCGTTTTGTTTACTCCCAAATGCAAGAGGCGTTCGTGTGCGGCCAAAACAACTTTCCCCCTCACAGCAGAAGGCACCACCAGTGCATGCCGCCGGGACAAACTGTCCCATCTCATTAACATGCCTTGTTTAAGTACGTAGGAGCCAGTTCGCTCCTGGTCCTCTTTAGGACCCCCCACCCTGCGGCGCAATGCTAGCAGGGAGCTGTCCGCCATTTGGAGGCGGCCCCACTCACTCAGCGACAGTGAGAGCAGCGAGTCCTGATCCTGAGAGGTAGCGGGGACATCCCCGATTGGTGCGCCCGCGGTCGCAGCCAATGCCCCCATATCTTCCACAACCGGCGGTTTACAGCGCGCCGATCCCGATAGACACGCACATTTCTGACAAGGCAACAATCGCGACAGGGCATCGGTATTTGTGTGTCGCAACCCCTTACGGTATGTGGTCGTGAACTGATAGTCCTGGAGGACTTCCAACCACCGTGACAATTGGCCCGAGGGTTTGGCGACCCTCAATGAATACTGTAGCGCCGCGTGGTCCGTCCGGACCGTAAAGTGACGACCATAGAGATACGGTCTGAACTGTTGTACAAAAAAAACAATGGCAAGCAGTTCGCGACGGGTGACGCAGTAGCGCTGCTTCGCCGGAGACAACACCCTGCTACCATAAGCGACCACCCTTTCGACTCCCCCAACGACTTGGGATAGTACCCCCCCAATGCCCGTGTTGCTAGCATCCGTATCTAGCAAGAAGGGACTCGCAAAATCCGGATAGCGCAAGGGTGGGGCACCCACCAAGGCGTCCCGGAGGGAGCAGAACGCGGTCTCCTCCTCCGGTCCCCATCGGAACTTCACTCCTTTCGCCGTTAGAGCGTGCAAGGGTTTTGCAATAGTGGCGAAGTGCTCAACGAATCGGCGGTAATACGAAGCAAAACCGATGAAACTGCGCACGTCTGAAACTGACGTGGGTGTCGGCCATGAACTGACACAGTCCGTCTTCGCGGGATCGGTAGAGATCCCCGAAGAGTCGACAATGTGACCCAAGTATCTAACGGACTTACGAAAAAGGTGGCATTTGGCCGGTTTAAATTTTAATTTAGCCGATCGCATTCGTAAGAACACCCCTCTCAATCGCTGGAGGTGTTCCTCAAATGTTTTACTGAAAACAATGACATCGTCAAGGTAAATCAAGCACGTATCCCATTGCAAGCCCGACAAAACCAACTCCATAAGGTGCTGAAACGTCGCTGGAGAGGAGTGAAGTCCCATGGGTAACCGGTTAAACTGGAACAGGCCCCCTGGAGTCCGAAATGCTGTCTTAGGTTTAGACTCTTTGTCGAGTGGCAACTGCCAGAATCCCGATAATAAATCAAGAGTCGAAAAATATCGCGCACCAGACAATGCATCGAGGGACTCGTCCATCCTGGGGAGCGGATACGCGTCAGCCACAGAGATCTTATTCAGGCGACGGAAATCTACGCAAAATCGCAAGGACCCGTCCTGCTTCTTAACCAGCACAATAGGTGCTCCCCAAGGACTGGAGGAAGGCGAAATAATGTCGGCTTCAAGCATATCGTTAACGGCCGACTGAACATGTTCCTTCTCAGCAGGACTCAGTCGGAAGGGATTTAGCCTGACCGGTGCCGCATCGCCCGTGTCAATTTGGTGGCGTACCAAATTCGTGCACCCAATGTCATACTTATGTTTACTGAACACATCAGGAAATTCCATTAGTAACTCGCGCAGCGCACCCAACTGCACCGCTGACAAATTGTCCGAGCCCGCGCACAGCGAATGGACCCATTCAAGGTCCTCCCTCGGTTCAATGTTCTGCGTGGGGCTCGGATCAACGTGCACAACCAGCCGCTCATCCGCAGGGACCCGCGCCGCGTGAGCCAGCACGGTGTCCTGCTGAATGACGGCTGGCCGCGACCCAGCGTTTAAAACCATCACAAACGGATCCTTGTCAGCCCGAACCAAAGTGTGAGCCACCGACAAATCGACCCCCCCGACAGCCCTGTTAGAAGGACCCAAAAGCATGCCTTGTTCCGAAGTCCCCCCCACCCATGGTTTCCGCAACCGGAGGGGAATTAACATCTGTGAACCCGGGGGCACGTGCACGGTCTGTGTCGCCAACGCTTGTATCGTAGCGCACGCCGTCCGAATCTCAGTAGGGTTCGTCAAAAATAAAATACGGCGACCCGATGGTAGTTCAATGCAACGCTGATCGATGAGAATTTTAATGGGCATCTTAGCCAAAAAATCAGTGCCCAATAGACAAGGAACCGCCAAAGAAGACGAAACGAAAACGGGTCCCGACAATTTGATATCTCCAATGCAAATGGACGCCCTAATCTGACCGATAATGCCCAATGATCCCCCATTAGCGGCGTAAAATGGCACATCCACTGGGAGCAGCGGACGGCATTGGACGGGGAGAATGTTGTAAATGAGGTCCGATATAATAGTCGCCGACGCCCCCGTGTCCACCAATACCCTGACCTCGACCCCATCAATAGATCCCGTAACGACGGATGAACCCGCTGAAGCAGCCACAATTCTGTGCCCCAACTCCGACCATTCAATGTCTCCCCGGTCCCGGCCGAACCCCCCTCGCCGAACCGAATCCCCGAACCCTAACCGGCCCTCCTCCGCCGCCCCGCGACGGCCCATGCGTGTCGAGTGTGTGGGCCGAGCATGTGAGGTGCCGCGACTTGCCGGGGTTTGTAGGGATGACTTGGGGCCTTGGTCGTCGTCCAGCCGAGATCCCATGGCGCGCTGACGTGGAGCGCGGCAACCGGACGCCACGTGGCCCCGGAGGCCGCAGTTATAACACGTGATGAGGGTCGTCGGAGATCTCGGTTGCTCCAGCTTGCGGGCCGATCGTAGAGGCGACCGACCCCCCGACCTCCAGTCCCCTGGTCGTCCCGCGGTGAACGCCTCCTCTCGTGGGCTGACGACTTGGGGTTCGGTGATCACCGGACCCGGAGCTGAGGCCACGGCAGCGTTGCAGACGACCCCCTGTTTGCGTTGAAGGACCTCGTGCGCTTGTATACTCGTAGCGACCCGCAAGGAAGAAATATCGATGTCGTCGGCCGTGTTGATGGGGACCCCCAGGTCCTGCGCCAACTTAAGCAGCTGCTCCAAAACCATCGCATCCTGGCCCTCCTCATCCATACGAGGGAATGCGGCATCGGCGAGAGCCAGCAACGCCGTGCGATAGGCGAGCGCGGTCTCCGTGTCCGCCTTCCGCCTTGCATCAAAATGATGGCGACACGCCGAGGGAGGTCCGTAGACCTTGGCCATGAGACCCAGCGCTGCCTGAAGCATGGAGCGGTCCGACCTCCGTGCTGACATGAAGGCCGCGAGCGCGTTGTCGTCCAACATGGCAGGCAGTGCCCGCAGCGCCGTAGCGTCGGACCAGGCGGACATCTCCTGATGCGCCAAAAACCTGCGCTGAAATTGGCCCCAGTCCCCGCCTTCCGCCTTGAAGGCTGACAGTGCGGGAAGGCGCTGTTGAAAAATTAAGTCGTCCTCTGCCTCGTGGTTCCTTCCCGCCGCCCCGTCGGTGTGTAAGATGGCGGCCCCAGTGGCGGGTGTCTGATGGCGGTCCGCAGCGCGCGTTGATGACGTAAGAGGGCGCGCTTGGAGAACCGCCGCCACGTGGCGGTCGCCGTTCCCGCCAAAAGTCGACGCAGATGAAATGGCGGGAATCGCCAAGTCATTTTGGCGGGAATCTGCGGGGCGACCCTGTAGAATGTCCGCCGCCGTCCCCGCTCCAGCCGACGAGCTGATTTCCGCCAGGATGGACGCGGCGGCGAGCAGCAGCTCCGCCAGACGGGAGTGCGCCTCGCGGAGCACGGCATCGGTCCCCAGTCGCTCATCCGGCGCCGTCGGCGGATCTTGCAGCGTGGGCCATTCTTCGTCCTCGCCCCCCGATGGCAGCTGGCCCGGGTCGTCAAGGTTATCCTTGCGGTCAATCCCGTGGGTCCGACTGGTTTTCCTTGTATCCATGCTTGGAAGACTGTTTCACTTCTGACGCCAGTTGAAGTATTGGAAATGACGGCAGGAAACTCCTTGACGGGTAACACACTTTTTATTAAATCTTGACTTGTCACAATACAACGTGTGGTCTCTATTCTTCCGACTGCACACTTCACTTAGCTCGTGTAGACTCTCTGCCTCTGGCTACACTCTTCACTTAGCTCGTGTAGACTCTCTGCCTCTGGCTACACTCTTCACTCGTGTCGTGTAGACCCTATGCCTCTGGCTACACACACATCACTCGTCTCGTGTAGACCCTATGCCTCTGGCTACACACACATCACTCGTCTCGTGTAGACCCTATGCCTCTGGCTACACACTCATCACTCGTCTCGTGTAGACCCTAAGCCTCTGGCTACACACTCTGCATGCTCACACTGCATGCTCACCCTACACTCCGCCTCTGGGTTACACAGAGTCCCGGTCCCCACAAGACAGCGGGACTGGGTACCGCAGGGCCCTATCTCTTCCTCTCCGTCTTCAGTCTTCGCTGGTTACACTCTCCCCGTACGCCCGTGCGCATCACCTTATATAGTCCCTCCTCACGGGAGACGGAGCGGATGCGGACCTCGACGTGAGCATCGCTCCTTAGTGAACCAATCACGACGCGCTATCTCTACGATCCGTTTTCCCCCAGCGCGTGTTTCCACTCCCCAACCAATCACGCCGCGCTGCCACCCGATCACTCCCTCTCCAGCGCGTCACCGGCACACAGCCAATCAGCACCACACAACCCACGACCCCGCGCTGACCCCTGATCCCTCACCGTCAGCGCGCGTCACCACACACACAGCCAATCACGACGTGCTGGCACCCGATCGCTACCCCAGCGCGTATCACCACTACACATGTAAAAGACTGGCCAACATCACCGCATTTCTGATCAAGCTCGGCTACATTTAAAAGCATGAACATGCCACACAGGCCTACTTAGATGCAATATTACGACTTAGCAGTGTGAGTTTAAAAGTAACGTGGCACCACAGTCCCAAATCTGACAAATTATATTTGATTTGTGTGACATCACCATTGATCAATGTAAGTATGGTTCGAGACATATCTGAATTTGGAAAATAATGTAAATACAACATACCACCTACATACGGCCACACGGCAATTTGACTGGTGTGAGATTATTGTCTGGCTCGCTTTCCCCTCCGATTAGCACAGTTGGCTACGTACGGTGCAAAGGAAGTTCTACATACATACATGTAATAACTTAGCCACCCTTTTGTGTTGTTTTGTTATTTTGTGGTAGGATGCAATGATCTCTGAGCAGCATCGCCAGCTGAACAGCAAGGTTCCGCCTCTCAGTTCATCCCTGCTATTGAGTGGCAACTGTGAAAAGAGACGGCTGTTTGAAAGTTCAAAGGACACACAGAACATTGTTTTGGCCAACACAGAGAGACTTCCCACGTTCAACACTCAGGCAAACGGCCGATACCAGTCGACAGTGTTCACGGACCAGAGACAGAAGCTGACGTGCCTGGTAGAGACTCAAGACCCCTTGCTGGATTGCAGGGAAAGCATGAGAGCAACAAATAGCAGAGCCGAGCTGCAGGATGCAAACGAGCCGGGCAGCTGGGCTGGGACACAGACACCCGAGGACGGAATGTGCAACATTAGACCACCAGCAGAGAGCCAAAATGTGCAGCTGCACCTGGGCGTGCCGAACATGGTGGAGAACAGGAGTGCAGGGTTGAAAGAGCCCATGATTATGACCATGAGATCAACAGAGGGCCGACTGGAGGAAGAGACACACGGCAGCTTTGGTGAGTGTTGAAAACTCGTTTCCTATTTTGTTCATTAATTGCATTGACATATTGCCACATTAGAACTAAAACTTGATTTGGCGCTTTCGTGTCTGCAGGAATTACTCTTTGGTTCTTTCGGTAAAGTCACGTAGAAAGAGAAAATAATAGCATACGACGTTTCGATTGCAACACAAGCAATCATCATCAGGTACAAATGACAGAGAAAACAAAACCTAGTAAACTTAGAAATATAATGTAATACAACACAGATAGTCGGCAAACATAACAGTCGTTTCTCTGTGTGCCTATGTGTTTGTCTCTCTCTGTGTATCTGTGTTATCTCTCTCTGTTTACGTGTCTGTCTATGTGTCTCCTGTTCTGTGTTTAATCTCTCTCTCTTAAATGTTGCAATCTTTGGAAGAACGTAATCAACCAGGTATGGTGCTGACTGTTATGTTAGCCGACTATCTGTGTTGTATTACATTATATTTCTAAGTTTGCTAGGTTTTGTTTTCTCTTTCATTTGTACCTGATGATGATTGCTTGTGTTGCAATCGAAACGTCGTTTGCTATTATTTATTATTTTCTCTTTCTACGTGACTTTACCGAAAGAACCAAAGAGCAACATTAGAACTGACAATGTCCCCGCAACTTTTTTTTAAGTACAGCAAAAACACATACTTTATGCACTTAATATCATCATCTAATAATAATAATAATTTATAGCTCTGTCAATCCGCTGCTGAATGAACGCCTCCTCACATTGTGTCGGTCGGGGGGTTATTTAAGCACGCTTCGTGCTAGTCAGCATGGGTTCGTGAGAAAGGAGGTACCATGACTGATCTAGATATTACTCTCCACTGATGTTAGCTGGGGCCAGTAATTGAGTTCAGTTTGCCAGGTTCGTCGCATAGTGTGCTAATCCATGCACGACTACTGTTGAATGTCAGTTCCATAGAATGTAAGGTAATATTTGTAACTGGTTTTCAAGCTTTTATTTTATCAAAATAAGCATCGCTCGCAAAAATGTTTTGTGTTCTAGTAATGTACATCAATTGTGAATGTGTCATTTCCTGGCAGTGATTTTCAATTGTATGGTCAAATCTTGTATACATCGAGTTATGCTTCAAGCATTTAGCTTGGGTATTGTCTAAGACAAGTCATGCCGAGTTCCTTTAGCTCGAGAGACTAGCTGTATCGGGATCAAACTGATGTAAATCAATAGGCACTGATACAACATAATTCATTTATTTTGCTTCTGCCTTTATTTGCACACCTTAATTAATCTTATAACATTTTGTGTGTTTATAAAGAAGCCTGTTGCGAGACATAGGATGCACAAATTAATGTTTAAAAATGCTACTAAACACATTCACATTGTTGACATGTCCTCAACTTATGATTAAAACTGTCCTGCATATTAGCCATAGCCATGATCAATTAATTGACTTTCAGAACAGTCCAATTGTGCCAAAGAGTTAAATGCCCAATGCATTATTTGTTTATGTAAATAACAGGCATTGTTTATAAAGTTAACACTTAAAACGTGTATTTTTCAGGAGGAGACAGTGGTGTAGCGTATTTGTTTCTTGTTCATGCGAGTGCTTGGGTTCGGGGAACACTTCATCAATCTGACATTGGGAGGTTGGGCAGTGGCAAGTTATATGACTGTGGAGTTGGTGTATTTTATAACCATTTTTCACTTGTCTCTCTGAGTTGGGGGAATTTCTGACAAAAGAACAGAGAGCTTCAGGGCCTCCTCCACAAGAAGTGTGTGCGTGAAGTTCATTAAGGAATAGATATTAGAAATGTGTACAACCATTGGTACGTTTAATTTATTATTCATTCTTACACCCATCGCACCTTTATTTGTGCACCTACAAAATAATAACGAATTGTGCATTGTAAATATAGTTTAAACTCTACGTTATGCAATAAACAAAACTCATACGTGCGTGTTTCACCGGAAAACATGTATGCTCAAGCGCTGGTGTGCCAACAGAATTACTCATCTGCGACTAAGAGCGCGTTGGTAATTTGCTTCCTTTTCTTGCGCTGTCTTTGAGCCCCACGAGCCACGCAGCATCCTGTGATCCAATTAACTTTCTCACAAAGATGCACGGATCCAGGCTCAGCGCCAATGACTACTTTGTTGCAAGAGCTTTGCTAATCAAGTCTATTTAGAATCTTTAAATGCCGTGCAACTGCGTTCTAAAACGTGACCAAAAACAAGTGATGCACTCGTGTGGTAACAGGTTTGGACATTTTGCAACATGTTCTTTTTTTTGGGAGAAAATAAAAAAGAAAGTCAGCTCTTGGTTGGACCAAATGGAGATTTATTCTGACCAATGGAGAGAAAATGAAGTGCACTTTTAAGTTGGCACGGCCCGATTCCGATTACCTGGGACACAATGCGTGCATGAATAATTCCAACCGACCCAGTAATGGGAAACCCTATTTCACGGTGCGCAAGGTTTTCCCCGCAAAACAGCCAAAAAAAGTTTACTCGTTTTAGCGTTATTAATTTAACCAAGTTACGTGCCAGCGTTGATATGATGCTGCATCTGAAAACCTGCCACCCAATCGACCAGTTGCACTCTAGTGTCGTTCTTATTGTTTCATAATACGTCACCTGACAATAAATGTTGTCGGGTGAGGTTTGCTTAATTGTGCACCTGCCTTGTGGTCCGTGCTGAAGAGTCAACGGGAACGCCGTCCTTGCCGGCAATGGGGACGGCCGAACAGCGGGCATCGCCAGCCCTGCAGCACCTGGCCTGCCAGAGCGGGCCATCCCCCATACAGGTAAAGGTACAGCCATGAAATTTCTTGCTAATGCCACTTCTTGCAGAAGGGACTCCACTACAGGGAGTTATAGATATCCTCCTTAAGATGGTATTTGGACTAAACTTTGATTCTATCCAGACATTTTTGAAGAGGTGGGAGTACTCACACTTTACCCCACCACAAGCTACCTGCTGGTCAACTGTGGTTTACTCGTTTATTCTGCTGATTCGACAGAAGTGGTGAGATTCAAGAAACTTGTGCATTGTTTAAAATAACAAAAAAATTTGTTTTTGCTCCATTTTCTACATCAATGTACAAGTTTACAATCAATGTCACAATACAATATATAGATAACTGCAGAGTAATTGTTGCCACCGGATAACTGTCTGGCAGCCTTCAAGCGTATCTCTAGTTCCTCAGTGATTGTGAGATGCAGTTTGTATGAACGACGCGATATAAAATTAATCAGATTTTTTTTATTTCTTTCAACAGGGGAGTTGACAGGGGAATTTATTTTGCATATGCTCTACGAACACAAGCATATAATTGTACTTTTTTATGAGCATTTGTTAAATATTAAAGTTAACATAATAACTAGCATCGTTAGAAGTATTTTGCCACACTATTATTGGAATCGCATTCAAATACTGCTGCCTAGATGTTTTCCGGTCGTGCATGATGTCGACGTGGAGCAAAACATTGGACATCATACCGAACAACACTCGGTTCAACCAGGAAACATTGCAGAGGCTATCACATTCAAATATTTATGTGGAATATGGCATTCGGAAAAAAAAACAAGCTCACTCCCCTGCCGTCCCTGATGTTTTCTGTGTCGAAAGCTCATGACTCCGCTGCTGTTACCATTTGGAATGGCGGGGGTGGGAGCCGGTCTGGGCGGCGGTGCGACGAGCAGAGTGGGGCACCCTCAAGGCTTGGTTCTCACACTGCCCTCACCTCGGAGCCTCACTACCACAGCAGCAGCAGCGTCCAGTGGCCTCTTGGCGCTACCGCTACCGCTGCACAGCCTGCAAGGTACCAAAGCCGTCAACACGTCAAAGCGCCCTAAAACACTAAATCAATGTGAAGTACGGAAACTACGGAACGCAATATGGAGAAAAATAATATCTAGCAAAACCAGAAGAGGAGTGAACTACAAAGAAATGAATTGCGTAGAGTAGTGTATTATTACGCAACGAATATAAACCATGACTATTAAGACTTGGAGATATCCCAGGAGAGGAATCTGGAAAATTAGACAATGGAAAAACCAGGACAGGTGGTAACCCTAAATACCAGTGTCACTTGTTGTCAGTCTCACAACAAACGCAAACACCACCCTCACTAGTAATACCACTGCCATCCCTCATTAAACATTTAATATATTGCTGGCCAATGGTATTTTGGTATTTTTGGCCTGTGCTGAGCAACCCCAATAAAAAAAAACTGCCACCACCTCCGTCATTGCCGCAACAACGTGGTAGTAAATTCACAGTATCAGATTGTCAATTCATCTTATGATATATGGATACCTCCATATGGAATGCAAATTGTTATGTGCTCAAACAAATTGAAGTACAGCTTTGACCGTGTGATGAGAGATGTTTTGAGCACTGGCCTCAAACAAAGCATGAGACAAACATTTCGTACAATCTCAGCCATTTTTACTGAAAGTAGCTCATACTATGTCAGTCCCTGCTTTTAAGCTTGGTTTCTTGCTTCTTAGGTACTCAGAATTACAGGGTTGTTTTATTTTGCTTACTGTACAATGGATTAATATTATACATAATAGGATTTAAATGTGTTGTGTGTATATTCTATGGTCTTAAATATTGTTGAATCGAACAGGAATAGCAACAAAAATGCATTAGTGTTTCCATCACAGTGATAACATTCTCATGCCAGCATACCCCATATGATGGGAACTGATTTATATATCATTCCTTGCTTGTTAAATCTGATCAATGGGTTATCTGATCCAATTGCTTAACAACTAAATACAATCAAGTTCAGATGATGAGGATAAGATTTTAAGGCAAGTATGCAATACTGCATTACTCAAATAGTTGATGTATGTTGAACTTCAGATAATAGTAACAGAAACATGTGTAGCTAGCAGTCATGGACTATTTGAACAGACTTGTTAAGGATTTAGTTATTCATTAATGTATCAATTAAAATAGATTCTTACGCTCACAATCCTTGCATAAGATCAGACACATCAGAAGTTTTTATGTAGGATTGAATTGCTTTTTTATACCAATATAGACTCGATAGATGAATCCCACGTTATAGTTTATAGATTCATGTTACTGTAGACTCAAATCCAGTCACAATATAGATGCTTGTATTGATTCACATCACTATAGCTATATCACCTGTTTGCATTTTCTCCGATTAGCTGATGAGAATGTGACCTGATATTGGTCCGGTCAGATTGCAAACCCTGTGCTATTGGTCCAATCATCCTTGAATTTAATTATTCCAAGAAAGTAGATTTAATAATGGCTGTCGGTGACATATTTTCAGAGATAAAAAAAACCATCTGAAATGCCACCTTAAGGCTTAAATATTATTGAGTGACCTTTAATCACTAAAATCCAGCGACCACGTTGTAGTCCATTACTGTGCATTCTAGAGCAATTACACACGTTCACAAGTGACTGCAGAGAAGGAGCCCGTACAGTTGTATGCATCAACGCTAAAATTAATTGGCTGTTAAATGCCAGTTTTGATTGCCATAGATACAGCAGCATGGTCCCAGAATAGCACATTGGACTGGTGCACATCCCTGGAGGGTTTTGTTCTGGAAATGGTCTTCAAGGACAATAACAGGTTTGTTTCTAAGATAATTATCCATGGTCATGCTGGAATGTAAGTGCATCGTCTATTTCTGTAATTTTTCAAAATTAAAAATCTTAATTTGCAAATGAAATGTATAAACAATGGTCAATTAAGTATTCATAATATAACTTTGAATATCATTAATTAAGTAGTATTGATTTGTAGACATTGCATGAAAGCACAATACCATTTAGGACATTTTAGTGAGTGAGAATTCGAATGTGTGTGTATGACAAATGTACAAGTCTACAAGTTATATCATGGTAGAGGCATAATCTGTCAGACACACAGACACATTTAGTTTAACACGTCGTACTCAGTTTGTAAATGTTGTGGCTTGGCTCTCCAACACACCGGTATGCTGTACTCGTGACGAATTGGCATGTTATGTTTACATGACAACCCTTACTAGTTGGCTGTGTCGGGTGGTGGCGAGTTTTAACGACACATTTATATTTTTACGCGATCTAACCCAAAAACCTCTATTATGGAGAGATACGTTTAGATTCAGCACAGGAGTGAACACGATACACAAAACGGACAATGAAAAACCAATACTGTGATACTAGAAGTGTCTGTGTATGATACAGCTTATAATCACAACCTTTGTTGAAATGCCATCATATTCATGCAACATAATTGGGAGAAGATCCATGTTTTTTTATTAATTTGTTTACTTAAAGTCAAGATCTTCACTAGTGCTTGCGTTTGTGTTCCTTTAATATAATTTCTGATGTCACATGGAAAGATTTGGCTTTTGCTCTAGCTTCATCATAACGTGTGTTTCAAATCCACAAGGGAGTGCATTTAAGTACTGCTGCCAGCAGACGGCAATCAGAAGCAATTATGATGCTTGATCAAAACTACACTACTTGAATGAACAAATCGGTTCAGGAGGTAGGTGTAGTGGGTATGATTGAATGTTACGACCTAAATCTATTACTGCTATTCATGCTCCAATAACTTTGCTGTGAAATCGATTGAAAGCTCGTCTTGGGCACTGTACAGGTAAGAACCCTCTTAGAGGTTTTGTATTTAATTCTCAAGGGTCACCCTCGTATTCGAGACACAAAATTAGGTCATTTATGACAACCACCTAAATAAACAAATATTTAAACCAAAAAGTATACTTTTCCAATTCAACGTCATCTCTATGGGCCATCAGCTGGTAAAATATATTCCAATGAACTGAAATTAGTGGACACAATCAAATTACCCCATACATACTTGAAATGAAAATCCTCATGCTGCAGCAACAGCAGTGTTCAGCATCAAATTGTGATTGTTGCTTGTGAATAAAGTTTGCAGAGCAGAAAGTATTGTTTTTTGTATGTCTTTGATCTTTAATAAAAATTTGCTCCTGTGTATATCAACTCTTTTAAGCATGTTAGAGTTATTTCCATTAATTTGAAGTTGTCGGTCAGGGAGATAAGAGATGGCTTGCCATCCATCATTAACGATCCTGCAGCATGTGCCTGGTGCTTTATAAGGCGGCCTGCTATCTAGGGCCAGTGAAAGGTACGTTTGATGCCTACAGTTCACATTTCCAACACATGCTAAAAAGAACCATATTACTACCATAATAATGAATGGATCGTGATTCACAACCGAGCCCCTCAACACTTTTGCTTCAAACAGGTGTACATCTACACGCAGAGCAACAAAAAAATATATTGAAGTGCAAATATTTTAAATGTATATCACGTGGGGCTTTTCTGCGTGAGTTCCGAGGAGGAAATAGAGGAATTCGAGAGGGGGGAGGCTAACAATAGGCAAACCCAAACATGTACACACGACGGCACGGCCTCCACATCCCACACGGCGCCTCGCGACCCTCTGCGTGCTGACCCCATCTGCCTCAAAAACCCATTTTACAGCAAGCGTGGCGGTATCGATTCTTTTTCCCCTCCAACCCCCTATTTTGTGGGTATAAAAAAATCACCACGGGAATAAATTATGCATTGGGCTTTGGTGTGCGGTGCGAGGAGTGTGGTCCTGACAGGCGTGGGTGTGGCGGCTGGGTACGGCTGTAATCACACTGTCTCCTCCGCTCAACGTGACGGGACGAAGGATCAATCCCGTCACACAAGCGCGATCGCCTCCATGACACTGGTCTCAGCCACAGCAATGACCGCCAAACACAAATAAGGCCTTCCTGTGGGTTTTTTTTCCCACTCCCACCTTTGGATGTCTGTCCCTAAAGGAGTTTCAAACAAAGCTTTCGCGTCTCTAACTATAAACGCAATGCCGTGTACAAAAACGTTATGACGTTATTGTTTATATTTGAATTGTTTAACTTCATTCTGTTGTACCTTGACTATACTTGTACAATATTGTACCGTTTTATGAAATGTGCAGACATAAAGTGGATTTTAATTGTTTATTTATTTATTTTTGTTTACCAAATTTGGGGATTAGCGCAACGGTGATGGAAACTTTCTATAAGTTTCGTTGGCAGTGCAAGCACGAGGCAATATCACGAGGCGATATCGGACCTTCCTTCTGCAGCCACTGTGCACTGAATGCCAGAGGTGTGGACTCGAGTCATGTGACTTGGACTCGAGTCAGACTCGAGTCATGAATTTGATGACTTGCGACTCGACTTGGACTTGCATAACAATGACTTTGTCCCACCTATGAGATGTGGACTCGAGTCATGTGACTTGGACTCGAGTCAGACTCGAGTCATGAATTTGATGACTTGCGACTCGACTTGGACTTGCATAACAATGACTTTGTCCCACCTCTGCTGAATGCTCATGCAGCAGCGCGTTTGCACATGATGAAATACGCAATGATCCCTTTACGAGTGATGTGCTGACGATCTTGCCACCATTAAAATTGTATTTCGCTTCAGAACTATCGATTTCCCTTCACGTTTGGGGCAGCTTAAACAGCGACTGTCAAGCCGACATCATAAAGCAACCGTATATCATGGACGCTGTAAGACTTGGGCAGAGTGCCTTTAATGGCTTTGCTCAAAATGCCACTTCTGCTGAATGCACTATAATGGTTGTAATTTTGATAAGGCGTTTTTGTCATTTCCGTTTTTTCCTGTTCAATTATTTTCTTTTCTTCTCCTGAACATAGTATGGCTGCAATAAAAAAAAGTTTGCAGAATAACAGCCAAGGTAAAGGATGCAACTGAGATGCTGCACACTACGGAGATGGTGTGATGGGGTAATTTTAATGGAAAATGGTGTAACGAGGCCTTCATCCAGAAGTGGATAGACCATGGCTGATGATAAACATGATATATTTTAGATGTTAACATGGAAATGCATATTTTTGATGGGTATCAATATTATCTCTGAATTCAAAATCTCCATATCGATGAATGTTAACATCTTCATGTCTCAAGCACCAATGTATAGTTTATAGATTTTCGAGAGTCATCATCACGATCTATGGGCAGATAGGCCGCAGGTGTTTGGTGCATATTTCGTTATTTGTTTCCACTTTCTCTGAGAGACATAAGCCTTTTTATTAAAAAAAAACTATTTCATACCAGATACAATTAAAGAAGATGCATATGAATGATTTGCCCATAAGCTTTTGTCATGAGGTCCATTTGGCTGAAGAATTGAATATCTCCAAAACAAACATTATTGATAAACCATTTTGCTTTAAGTATTTTGAGAAATAATTAGCCACATAAACAACAATTAAAACACCACAAAAGGGTTCTTGAAAGATGGATACACACACAGACGTCATCAACCATGATAAATACACTGCTGGATGAAGACCTGCCCACGCGGTCTCCATCGCTCACAATCCTGCAATGCAGCAATCCACATGCACTAATTTCATCACTCCATCTCCTTGATCGAATTACTCTCGGATACGTTCCATACAAAGATAAGTGAATGATGATGTAAAGGAGTTAAATTATACACTGTTTAAACGTACCAATACAGTAGTGTAACGACGTTTTCCATTGCAGCTACCTCCTCTCTCAGTACGCACCTCCAGCATCTGCACCAGCTGCAGATGCTGCACCAGCAGTCACAACAGAGCACCCCTCTGAGCTTCCCTTCCACTGTGCCGCCTATCGTCGGTGCCCTTGGGCAGCCCTCTTGCAGCCAGGATGGCGTCCTGCCAGAGACCCACAGCCACTCGCTCAGTTGCATCAGCAGTGGCGGCGGCAGCGGAGGAACATGCCCAGTGGCCGCAGTGGAAGACAAGCTCAAGTACAACAGAGTAAGTTACCAAAACCCGCGTAACATTCACACAACTGGCATGGCTGGCCGTTGTGGTGAAGGAAATGCAAATCCTTATCATTAAAAAAGGTAAAAGTGCAGCCCTGAAATATCTTGTTCATACCACTGATCATGGAAGGGCCTCCACTCGAGGGCATGTGATCTACTTTTCCACACTGACCAGAGGTCTTGGAAGAGATTGGAAACTCTATGCTTTAACCACACCAGACGTGATCTGCCGCTTGACTGTTTTCTCCGAAGGCGATGTTGTCTATTGTAGCACAGGAGAACAAAAGGCCCACAGCAATTTCCATTATTAAAGAAGGAGCTCTTAAAGGTAGTTTGTAATGTACTTCTCTAAACAAGGAGACATAAAGCAGAATGGACCATTTTAGATTTACGAGGAATATTGGGGATGACTTATGAGACTTAAAGGTTTATTTTTAAAACTATGAAAGAGCCAATTTCATGTGAGAAAATAAGGTTTGCATGAGAGTGATGAACATAAATGTTTGAATAAGAGCTACATACTTGCATAATATGTCTGCAGTGGTCTTACACAGTATAAAGTACTATAATAACCTTAATTCTAGATTTGAAGCTTTCGTGACTGCAAGGAATCATATTCTTAGGTTTTTTTTTTCGGTAAAGTCACGTAGGTAAAACATCAAAATTAATGAAAATAAAATAAAATAAAAACATTAACATTAAAAACCTTATTCACACTGTTGATGGGAATGGAGACGATGAGGACTATAGTGGCAGCATTTATTAAAACAAATGTTACATAATTTCACTTCCGCAAATTACATTTGAGAATGCAGGAGTGTTAATTTCTGAAATGTGATCACTTTGTATAGCTAAAAATCCTACAGCAATACTAAATTTGAAACTAGTTATTGTATATTAAAAATAATCAAAACTATTTTAATTTTAGCAGGTAAGCTCACTGACTTTACATATTGTAGATCTTTTTCAGAAATGACCTGGCAACAAATGATAGCTCATCGAAGTGGCTTATCATGTGAACATGAAGAGCAGCCAAATACCCTAAACGCATGTTTCTAAATGTGGAGGGAAAAACCGAGGGACCCCGGAGAAAACCCCACGTGACCACAGGGAGAACATGCAAACTCAAAATATACAAAAGTCAGGTTCGGAATCGAACCCACGACCTTCAGTATACCAGGCGAGATAGTTAACATCTCACCACCGTAGCACCCCCTTATATAAATAATATAAAAGGTAGGGCATAAAACTACAATGATAGAACCTGAAGAAAGTTGAGAATGCAATTGGATCTTGAAATGCTTTTAAAAATACCCAAGCAGCTTAATGCACACTTCGACGTTGCTATCATATGTCAGCATACTGCCTTAGAACTGCAGTAATATTTCGTGCACTCTTCTCCTAACATGTATATAACTCCAAACCAGTGTAAATAAACCTTCTCCCTTGACACCCGTTCCTCCCCTGAACACTTCAGTTCCAGAAATCAACATGCCCAATGAGCAGTCAGGGGCAGCATTGAGTATATGTATTTGTACCTGGCATGGGCCTTTCTAGTGGCTATTTTCCCTCGAATATATTTTATCAGCCAATGTAAGCAAAAAATCAAGGCCACTGCCAATACGCCCAAAAATCTGTTGATTGACCTGTACATTTGGTAAAATGTGTGTCGTCACAATTCGCTCTGAGAGTTCGGCACTGTGAAATTGCTACCAATGCTGCTTTGGATCCACTGTTTTGGAATAAGAAGCTTAAGAACTATATTTGCTCAGCAGTTTGTTCCAGATGAAGGCTCACTTTTTACAAATGCATCTCATGGCTGAAAATCCAAGTGTAATTTTGCTTGCATTAATTTAATATTGATATTACATTATAGCAAACGCTACGGTCAGGTAATGTTTCAACCAGGCCAATATTAAATGAATACAATCCGTACTCATATTCCCTGTATGACCACTGGCGGAGCCAGTGGGGGGGGGGGGGGGGCACGTGCCTCCCCCCAATGATCCGATCGAAATTAGGGATTTCGATGGGGATTTCGATCGGATCATTGGGGGGCACGTGCCACCCCCCCCCCACTGGCTCCGCCAGTGGTCATAGAGGGAATATGAGAACGGATTGTATTCATTTAATATTGGCCTGAAAATACTGGTTCCGCCATTGTCTATGACCAATGTAATACTCGTGGGATAGAATAAAAAAAGGTTTTTTTTGCAATTTTTCATAATTACTTAAAGTTGCCATGTTATCTATCTCATTAATAACAAAAAGGTATATGATTAATTGATCAAAGTGTGCTGAAGGGATGGTTAGGGTACCTATGCCTGATTAAAACCCTCTTTGAGCTTAATGACAACCAAAGGTATATATTTAACTGTACCAGCATTCTCCAAAGTTCAGCTTATAAATTAAACAATACCAACTTTAAGCAGTACCGAATGTAAACGTCATAATGGATTTATGTAATATACATTTGTCTGGGTTAAGCACCGAAGCAGTCTGAATACATGAATATAGAAAATAATTAGTTAGTTACATTTAATGCTCATGTTTACACCTATTTGCCACGAAATGGAAGGTAGCCCAGAGGGAAAATTGTTCGTGGAATCTTTCAGTCTGAGAAGCAGAATGACTGCACTAATTCGTCACTATTGGCCCAAGTACCTCCTTAATCTTCATATCGTGACATTGTAATATGAAACATTTTTCAAAGGGTGCCGACTTTACTGTTGGTAAAAGTTGTTGTTGAACCGTGTTTAATTAATCTGATTTAATTTACTGACAACATACATGATACATATCCTATATGTTGTCTCTATTTAATTTAAAACTGCCATTAAGATGACTTTTGAGGTATTTTGGCATCCTGATCAACGAGATGTAATTCAACATTTGATTATATTAATACCGTTATCAGCAGTGCTGCAATCTGTGCTTCTCACTGGGTGAGATGGTTGACTTAAACAGATGCTTCATGATTTTAAGAAAAAACCCATTTTCACTCTGTCAAAACCAGCAATTCAGCAGTCTTGCGCCTTTGGAATTGCAAATCTATATCTAAACTAGACTGCAGACTGAGCGTTAGTCATACATTATACGTAAAAAAAACTGATAATTTTTCCATTGAAGTATATCTGCAGATTTTCAGTTGTGTCATGCCATCTGCACACAGGATCCCAACTGGCCAAGCCAGAAGCTTTGATGAATATTTCAGATACCGGTCACGAGAGTGGTTTAATGTGCCATTCTTTCGGACCATCATCTGATCAAAGTCAGCCGTAACACTTCTTCTACTTCTGCAATTTCTCTTCCCACCTGGGTGTTGCCGTTTTTGTTTGAAGCCAGAAGAGTAGCAGGTTTATAATCCATCACGCCTACAAAGGGAATTAAAAGCAATGTCAGTTAAGAAAAGGGCAACGTTGCAAACACATCCTAGCCAGGCACTAATTAGAATGTTTGCAAATCCCAGAATCCATTGTGAGCAATGTATTTCACGTTAATACGAATATAATAGTATTATGACCTGTGTTTCATGGTAACACCATCTGTCAGTTGCTGGCCAGCCAGATGACACCGTCGGCTATTGCAGCGATGGCTGCCAGCTTCACTCCATCCTCCAGCCAAATACTGGCGAGCACCCTGCCCTGCCTGACGGGGCTCACTGGACAACTGGTCACCACCGCTGAGGGCCAGGTGTGTGGAGCAGCAGCAGTGTCAACAGCACTCACCCAGCCCAGACACATACTACCTCCCATACTCATCATCATCAGCCATGATCAATCCTCTGGTGGATAAAGACCTCTCCAAGCCATCACTATCTCTCAAAATTGCACAATGTAATAGTCCACCTAACACCTGAATAGGGGTTGGTTTCCCTCTTGTACCTGACTAAGAATAGCATAAGCATGGTTACAAACTTGTCACCTTGTTTGATGATGCAAGTTATTTTATGATGCTGCATTGGTAGTGGTGTACGAGTACAATTGACAAAACATCTCCACACATACGTGAACAACAATGCCTTAACATAATAAAATATAATCAGTGAAGTTTCTGGCAATGGCCTTTATAGCTCATTATAATAATGATCATCATGGTCATTCTCAAGATCATCAATCAATAATTATCATAATCAACTAATTGATCAAATACAGATATATTATGGACATACCTGATTCTTATTCATATTTCTTAACTTTCGAGCTACAGCTGTAAACACATTCCCTCCTATGCTCAACTTAGATAACACTGCACAATGGCATACAACCACCAAGCTCAAGCGAGTGTCCCACTGGGAGAAACACCATAATACTTGACCATCACCAATACTGCACTTTCCAAACTGTTGGGTTTTTTCGTTTTCCAAAGTAATACTCTTATATAAGCGCGCAACTTTATCTATCTGTAATGAATGCTGTCTTTCCGTCGTTTTCATGCAGGGGGCGCTGCAAACCTACGCGCCCCCTGCATGAACGACGGAGGCACAGGGACAGACGTTTGATTATGTTGGAATCGATCTGCAGATGGCGGTCTTCTCGCACGGCCAGCTCTATGTCGCCTTATCTCGATCCCGCAATCCCAAACAGGTGAAAGTCCGAATCGAGCCGAACCCCTAGCAAGGCTATCTACTTAATGACGAGAGAAAATTCACACGAAATGTCCTTTTCAATTAAGTCTTCCAGATGTAAAATGATATAAGCTTGTAATGAAGAAATAAAATGATCTAATTCAAAACATAATACAATTCAAAGATGTTTCATTTTTAAACTTCAAAACGGAGCATCGGATGCTTGCGTGAATGCGTCATTCGTGTGCAATTTTTTTGTGACTTTCCTGGCCGAAGGCCGTAAATGGTTGTGAGGGGCGCCACAGGTGCCCCCGAACAACTCCTTGTATTTTAATAAACTTGCAAATGTACAGCACACTCCAAGGGCAAACACAAAAGCACACATTCATGCACATTGTGCCATGTGTGAATGTAAGGTGAGCTAAGCAGGGGGGTGGGGGGGGATGAGGCATAAAGGGAGATGGGGCGTGGGGGGGAATCTAAGGTAAGACTCCCTTGATAACAAATGTCCTCTTTTGCTGTGTTTTTTTTGTTTAGAAACATGTTTACTTACAAATGCCACCATTGTGAATTTCAGATCATCGGAGCCATCCCCCTGGTAGGAGGTGCAGCTGGCACTGCGGCTGGCTCAGCGGGGAGTGGGGTTATGGGCGTCCTGGCAGTGCAGTCCATGACCCCGCAGATCCTGACCAATGGACAGGGCCAGGTGGTGGCCACCGTCATCGGCAACCAGATCCTGCCCGTGCTCAATCCACAGGGCATCATGCTGTCAGCCATCAAGGCCAGTCAGCAGCAGGTAGGCGTGGTTTCATGACTGAGAATGTGAATGGAGGAGTCACGGAAATGCCTCTGAAAAATATTTACTCTCATAATGTCATCATCCACAATCAGTTTTGTCAGGACTATAAATATTTAACATACACACACGCACCATTCATGTCTATACAAGAATCATTTATGAATTTGGTAACATGTATCCTTTACACTAAATACACCATAGCGTATGCACATCTAGAGAAAATAAAACACTGTACTCACAAAGTTTCCGATATACGTACGTGTTTAGCAGTATTTATTATATAAAAAATAAAAACATGATACTGTTGCCAGTGGTGTACAAGTGTATTGACTCCAACACGTTGGTTGTAGAAAAGGTGTGAGAAGATTTTATTATCTTCTGCAGCGTGCGTTCATGTAAATTTCCACCATCAAAGTGCCCCGAGCCTTCCCTGATCCTCTTCCCGCTCTTTCTCTCCCATTTTCCTCCATCCAATCACTTCTCTCCTCCCATCCCTCATCACACCTCTTCTCATCTCCCATTTGCTGCGCGCACCTTCCTTCCGCGTCGGGAGGTACAGTGAGGGAAAAAAGCATTTGACCCCCTGCTGATTTTGTACGTTTGCCCACTGAAAAATAAATGATCAGTCTATAATTTTAATGGTAGGTTTATTTGAACAGTGAGAGACAGAATAACAACAAAAAATCCAGAAAAACACATGTCAAAAATGTTATAAATTTATTAGCATTTTAATGAGGGAAATTAGTATTTGACCCCCTCTCAATCAGAAAGATTTCTGGCTCCCAGGTGTCTTTTATACAGGTAACAAGATGAGATTAGGAGCACTCCCTTTAAGAGTGTGCTCCTAATCTCAGCTCGTTACCTGTGTAGTGGTGATACGCGCTGGGGTAGGGATCGTGTGCCAGCGCGTAGTGATTGGCTGTGTGTGTTGGTGACGCGCGCTGACGGTGAAGGATCAGGGGTCAGCGCGGGGTCGGGGGTTATGAGGCAGTGATTGGCTGGGTATCGGTGACGCGCGCTGACAGCGATGGGATCCTGGGGCAAGCGCGCGGGGATTGGTCAACTAAGGGGGATGCTCACGTCGAGGTCCGCATACGCTCCGTCTCCCGTGAGCGGGGGCTATATAAGGTGGTGCGCACAGGCGCACGGGGAGCGAGTGACCAGCGAAGACTGAAGACGGAGGAGGAAGAGATAGGGCCCTGCGGCACCTAGTCCCGCTGTCCTTGTAGGGGCCGGGGCTCTGTGTGACCCAGAGGCGGAACCCTGGGACCCGGGGCCGAACGTCCGTGTGAGGGCCGGCCCTTGGGACTCAGAGGTTGTGGCCCACGCCCAAGCTGGGGTGGGCCTGTAGGCTCCACGGACGTTACGGGCTGGAGTGCAGTGTGAGTATGCAGTGTGAGCATGCAGTGTGAGCATGCAGTGGGAGCATGCAGTGTGAGCCTGCAACGTGAGCCATAGTAACTACACGTGTCAGGTGGAGTGTGTAGTGGGAGAGGTAGTGACCACACGTGTCAAGTGAAGTGTGTGTAGTCAGAGGAATAGTGACCACACGTTGTATCGTGACAAGTCAAGGTTTAATAAAAAGTGTGCTACCCGTCAAGTGGTTTCCTGCCGTCATTCCGAATACTTCAACTGGCATCAGAAGTGAAACAGTCTTCCAGGCATGGATACAAGGAAGACCCGTCGGACTCACGGGATTGACCGCGAGGATAACCTTGACGACTCGGGCCAGCTGGCATCGGGGGGAGAGGACAAAGAAATGCCGACGCCGCAGGACCCGCCGAGGGCGCCGGACGAGCGACTGGGGACCGATGCCGTACTCCGCGAGGAGCACTCCCGTCTGGCAGAGCTGCTGCTCGCCGCCGCGTCCATCCTGGCAGAAATCAACACGTCGGGAGGAGCGGGGACATCGGCGGACATTCAACAGGGTCGCCCCGCAGATTCCCACCAAAATGACTTGGCGATTCCCGCCATTTCAACTGCGCAGACATCTTTTGGCGGGAACGGCGAGCAACACGTGGCGGCGGTTCTCCAAGCGCGCCCGCTTACGTCATCAACGCGCGCTGCGGACCGCCATCAGCCACCCGCCATTGGGGCCGCCATCTCGCAGACCGACGGTGCGGCGGAGAGGAACCACGTGGCAGAGGACGACTTCATCTTCCAGCAGCGCCTTCCCACATTGTCAGCCTTCAAGGCGGAAGGCGGGGACTGGGGCGCATTCCAGCGCAGGTTTCTGGCGCATCAGGAAATGTCCGCCTGGCCCGACGCTACGGCGCTGCGGGCACTGCCTGCCATGTTGGACGACGACGCGCTCGCGGCCTTCAGGTCCGCACAGAGGTCGGACCGCTCCACGCTTAAGGCTGCGCTGGGTCTCATGGCCAAGGTCTACGGACCTCCCTCGGCGTGTCGCCATCACTTTTACGCCCGACGGAAGGCGTACACGGAGACCGCGCTCGCCTACCGCACGGCGTTGTTGGCTCTCGCCGACGCCACGTTCCCTCGTATGGACGAGGAGGGCCAAAACGCGATGGTCTTGGAGCAACTGCTCAAGTTGGCGCAGGACCTGGGGGTCCCCATCAACACGGCCGACGAGGTCGATATTTCTTCTTTGCGGGTCGCAACAAGTATACAGGCGCACGAGGTCCTCCAGCGTAAACAGGGGGTCGTCTGCAATGCTGCCGTGGCCTCAGCTCCGGGCCCGGTGGTTACCGAGCCCCAAGTCATCAGCCCACGAGAGGAGGCGTTCACCGCGGGACGACCGGGGGACTGGAGGTCGGGGGGTCGTTCGCCTCTGCGATCGGCCCGCAAGCTGGAGCAACCGAGATCTCCGACGACCCTCATCACGTGTTACAACTGCGGCCTCCGGGGCCACATGGCGTCCGGTTGCCGCGCTCCACGTCAGCGCGCCATGGGACCTCGGCTGGACGACGACCAAGGCCCCAAGTCATCCCTACTACCCCCGGCAAGTCGCGGCACTTCACATGCTCGGCCTACATGGACGACACACATGGGCCGTCGCGTTGCGGCGGAGGAAGGCCGGTTAGGGATCGGGGATTCGGTTCGGCGAGGGGGGTTCGTGCGGGACCGAGGGGACATTAAATGGTCGGAGTTGGGGCACAGGATAGTGGCTGTGTCGGCGGGATCATCGGTCGTTACGGGATTCATTGACGGGGTCGAGGTCAGGGTGTTACTGGACACGGGGGCGTCGGCGACTATTATATCAGACCTCATTTACAACATTCTCCCCGTCCAATGTCGACCTCTGCTCCCGGTGGACGTGCCATTTTACGCGGCAAATGGGGGCTCGTTTGGCATTGTCGATCAGATTAGGGCGTCCATTTGCATTGGAGATATTAAATTGTCGGGACCCGTTTTCGTTTCTTCTTCCTTGGCGGTTCCTTGTCTGTTGGGCACAGATTTTTTGGCTAAAATGCCCATTAAAATTCTCATCGATCAGCGTTGCATTGAGCTACCATCGGGTCGCCGTATTTCATTTTTGACGAACCCTACCGAAATTCGGACGGCGTGCGCTACGATACAAGCGCTGGTGACACAGACCGTGCACGTGCCCCCGGGTTCACAGATGTTAATTCCCCTCCGGTTGAGGAAACCATGGGTGGGGGAGACCTCGGAACAGGGCATGCTTTTGGGTCCTTCAAATAGGGCTGTCGGAGGTCTCGATTTGTCGGTGGCTCACACTTTGGTTCAGGCTGACAAGGACCCGTTCGTGATGGTTTTAAACGCTGGTTCGCGGCCGGCCGTTATTCAGCAGGGCACTGTGCTAGCTCACGCGGCACGGGTCCCTGCGGAAGAGCGCCTGGTTGCGCATGTTGATCCAAGCCCGACGCAGAACAATCCATTGAGGGAGGACCTTGAATGGGTCGATTCGCTGTGCGCGGACTCGAACGATTTGTCAACGGTACAGTTGGGTGCGCTGCGTGCGTTGCTGATAGAATTTTCTGATGTGTTCAGTAAGCATAAATATGACATTGGGTGCACGGACCTGTTGCGCCACCATATTGAAACAGGCGATGCGGCACCGGTCAGGCTAAATCCCTTCCGGCTGAGTCCTGCTGAGAAGGAACACGTTCAGTCGGCCGTCAACGATATGCTGGCGGCCGAAATTATTCCGCCTTCTTCCAGTCCCTGGGGACAACCTATTGTGCTGGTTAAAAAGCAAGACGGGTCCTTGCGATTTTGCGTAGATTTCCGTCGCCTGAATAAAATCTCCGTGGCTGACGCGTATCCGCTCCCCAGAATGGACGAGTCCCTCGATGCATTGTCTGGTGCGCAATATTTTTCTACTCTTGATTTATTATCGGGATTCTGGCAGCTGTTACTCGACGACGAGTCTAAACCTAAGACAGCATTTCGGACTCCAGGGGGCCTGTTCCAGTTTAACCGGTTACCCATGGGACTTCACTCCGCTCCCGCGACGTTTCAGCGCCTTATGGAGTTGGTTTTGTCGGGCTTGCAATGGGATACTTGCTTGATTTACCTTGACGATGTCATTGTTTTCAGTAAAACGTTTGAGGAACACCTCCAGCGATTGAGAGGGGTGTTCTTGCGGATGCGATCGGCTAAATTAAAGTTTAAACCGGCCAAATGCCACCTTCTTCGTAAGTCCGTGAGATACTTGGGCCACATTGTCGATTCTTCGGGGATCTCTACCGATCCCGCGAAGACGGACTGTGTCAGTTCATGTCCAACGCCCACGTCGGTTTCGGACGTGCGCAGTTTCATCGGTTTTGCTTCTTACTACCGCCGATTCGTTGAGCATTTCGCCACCATTGCAAAACCCTTGCACGCTCTAACGGCAAAAGGAGTCAAGTTCCGATGGGGACCGGAGGAAGAGGCCGCGTTCTGCTCCCTCCGGGACACCTTGGTGGGTGCCCCGCCCTTGCGTTATCCTGACTTTACAAGTCCCTTCTTGCTAGACACGGATGCTAGCAACACGGGCATTGGGGGGGTGCTCTCACAGGTCGTTGGGGGAGTCGAAAGGGTGGTCGCCTATGGTAGCAGGGTTTTGTCGCCGGCGGAGCAGCGCTACTGCATCACCCGTCGCGAGTTGATGGCTATTGTTTTTTTTGTACAGCAATTTAGACCGTATCTCTATGGCCGTCACTTTACGGTCTGGACGGACCACGCGGCGCTTCAGTATTCATTGAGGGTCGCCCAACCCTCGGGCCAATTGTCACGGTGGTTGGAAGTCCTCCAGGACTATCAGTTCACGACCACATACCGTAAGGGGTTGCGCCACACTAACGCCGATGCCCTGTCGCGATTGTCGCCTTGTCACAAATGTGCGTGCTTAATGGGATCGGCGCGCTGTAAACCGCCAGCTGCGGAAAGTATGGGGGCGTTGGCCGCGACCGCGGATGCACCAATCGGTGATGTTCCCGCTACCCCTGAGGGAGAGGACTCGCTGCTCTCACTGTCGCTGATTGAGTGGGGCCGTCTCCAAATGGCTGACAGCTCCCTGCTAGCGTTGCGCCGCAGGGTGGGGGGTCCCGAGGAGGGCCGGGAGCGAACTGGCTCCTGGGTACTCAAGCAGGGCCTGTTAATGAGATGGGACAATTTGTCCCGGCGGCACGCACTCGTGGTGCCGTCCGCTGTGCGGGGGAAAGTTGTCCTGGCCGGACATGAACGCCTCTTGCATTTGGGAGTAAACAAAACGCTTGCTCTGCTTCAGCGTGACTATTATTGGCCGGGGATGGGGAGTGATGTGGTGAATATTCTAAAGGGGTGTGTTGATTGCGCCAGACGGAAACCGCCGCCCGTGGCATCAAATCCACCGCTGCAATCTATTCAGGTCTCGCGCACTAACGAGCTCGTTGCGCTCGATATTTTGGGGCCTTTTCCAGTCACGCCTAGGGGAAATAAGTACCTGTTGGTTGGTGTCGAATACTTTACCCGGTGGCCTATGGCGTGGCCACTCGCCAACCAGTCGGCGGCGGCTGTGACGGACGCCTTTGTCCAGGGCTACGTCCTGGACAAGGGGGCTCCCGAACGCTTGCTGACCGACCAAGGGAAACATTTTTCAAGTAAATTGCTGCAAGAGGTGTGCGACCTATTGGGTACTAAGAAGGTGCGTACCTCCCCGTACCACCCACAGACAGATGGGATGGTGGAGCGACTCCACAGGACTTTGACTTCTATGCTGTGCCAGCAGGTGTGTGAGGCACATGTTGACTGGGACCTGCAGGTCCCGGGGGTTCTCGCCGCGTATAGAATGGCCCCCCATGCAGCAACGGGATTTTCCCCATTCTATCTGATGTATGGTCGGGAAGCCGACCCGCCCATGGAAACGCAGCTGGGACTGTCCGCACCACGAACGAATTCGAAATTGGCTGAACATATTAAATTTAACATTCATAAGCTGACCGAGGCACGGGAGGCCGCACGGCTTAATTCGCGGGCTCGCCAAATTGCCAACGAGCATTTGCGTGCACGGAAGGTGTCCGTGCACGACTGGAAACCAGGCGATAGGGCCTGGCTGCACTGCCCTCAGGCACCTTTGGCTACGTCGCCTAAATTGTTGAAGCCATGGCGGGGATCCGTGGAGGTCGTGTGGGTTGCACGCCCCCAGTGTGTTCAGATAAAATGGGGAAAGCGCCGTTGGTACATCCACCCCTCCCGACTGAAACCGTTCTCGCCTCCATATGGCCTCCCTTTGTGTCGTGAGGGCCGAGCATGTGACGTGACCGACGACCCAAGGGGGGAAATGTCTCCGCCTGATCCTCACATGTCTCCGCCTGATCCGCTCCCAGGTGTCTCGGAACTGACAGCTGCCGACCACCGGCGGCCGGATCCCCGCGGCGCGGCCGGTCCTTCCAGGCCCGATCCGCGCCTTCCAGGGCTGCCGGAGCCACCAGACGGTCGTCAGCGTCCCGTCCCATACGATGGACCGTCCAGGCGGACTCGCGCTAAGTCGCGCTACTTTTCATGACCAACCGAATGAGGGGCCGATGCGGCCGGAGCGCCTCGTCACTGCGTTCCTCATCGGCTCGACCGCTCTATCACCCCGGTGGAGGAGCGAGCGGAGGGGGGGGGGGATCAATAGTCACAGAGACACTGGACACGTTCATTTTCTTGGATTTGCTTTTATTGTGTTGTTCATCGGGTTGTACATAGCTTGTTGTCTAGGTGTTGTGTGTTGTTGTTGACTTTTATTGTGTTGGTTGTCGGTTTGTACATAGGTTGTTGTCGGGTGTTGTGTCGTTGTGTTGTTGTTGTTGCGTTACGGGGCACACTGGGGGGTGGGGTTTTTGTTGTGTTGATGTTGTGTTGTGTTGTTTAGCAGCCGGGCCGGCTGCGAGCTATGTGGGAGGGGGTGATGTAGTGGTGATACGCGCTGGGGTAGGGATCGTGTGCCAGCGCGTAGTGATTGGCTGTGTGTGTTGGTGACGCGCGCTGACGGTGAAGGATCAGGGGTCAGCGCGGGGTCGGGGGTTATGAGGCAGTGATTGGCTGGGTATCGGTGACGCGCGCTGACAGCGATGGGATCCTGGGGCAAGCGCGCGGGGATTGGTCAACTAAGGGGGATGCTCACGTCGAGGTCCGCATACGCTCCGTCTCCCGTGAGCGGGGGCTATATAAGGTGGTGCGCACAGGCGCACGGGGAGCGAGTGACCAGCGAAGACTGAAGACGGAGGAGGAAGCGATAGGGCCCTGCGCCACCTAGTCCCGCTGTCCTTGTAGGGGCCGGGGCTCTGTGTGACCCAGAGGCGGAACTCTGGGACCCGGGGCCGAACGTCCGTGTGAGGGCCGGCCCTTGGGACTCAGAGGTTGTGGCCCACACCCAAGCTGGGGTGGGCCTGTAGGCTCCACGGACGTTACGGGCTGGAGTGCAGTGTGAGCATGCAGTGTGAGCATGCAGTGTGAGCATGCAGTGTGAGCCTGCAGCGTGAGCCATAGTAACTACACGTGTCAGGTGGAGTGTGTAGTGGGAGAGGTAGTGACCACACGTGTCAAGTGAAGTGTGTGTAGTCAGAGGAAGAGTGACCACACGTTGTATCGTGACAAGTCAAGGTTTAATAAAAAGTGTGCTACCCGTCAAGTGGTTTCCTGCCGTCATTCCGAATACTTCACCTGTATAAAAGACACCTGTTCACAGAAGAAATCAGTCAATCAGATTCCAAACTCTCCACCATGGCCAAGACCAAAGAGCTCTCCAAGAATGTCAGGGACAAGATTGTAGACCTACACAAGGCTGGAATGGGCTACAAGACCATCGCCAAGCAGCTTGGTGAGAAGGTGACAATAGTTGGTGGGATTATTCGCAAATGGAAGAAACCCAAAAGAACTGCCAATCTCCCTCGGCCTGGGGCTCCATACAAGATCTCACCTCGTGGAGTTGCAATTATCATGAGAACGGTGAGGAATTAGCCCAGAACTACACGGGAGGATCTTGTCAATGATCTCAAGGCAGCTGGGACCATAGTCACCAAGAAAACAGTTGGTAACACACTACGCCGTGAAGGACTGAAATCCTGCAGCGCCCGCAAGGTCCCCCTGCTCAAGAAAGCACATATATATGCCCGTCTGAAGTTTGCCAATGAACATCTGAATGATTCAGACGACAACTGGGTGAAAGAGTTGTGGTCAGATGAGACCAAAATGGAGCTCTTTGGCATCAACTCAACTCGCCATGTTTGGAGGAGGAGGAATGCTGCCTATGACCCCAAGAACACCATCCCCACCGTCAAACATGGAGGTGGAAACATTATGCTTTGGGGGTGTTTTTCTGCTAAGGGGACAGGACAACTTCACCGCATCAAAGGGACGATGGACGGGGCCATGTACCGTCAAATCTTGGGTGAGAACCTCCTTCCCTCAGCCAGGGCATTGAAAATGGGTCGTGGATGGGTATTCCAGCATGACAATGACCCAAAACACACGGCCAAGGCAACAAAGGAGTGGCTCAAGAAGAAACACATTAAGGTCCTGGAGTGGCCTAGCCAGTCTCCAGACCTTAATCCCAAAGAAAATCTGTGGACGGAGCTGAAGATTCGAGTTGCCAAACGTCAGCCTCGAAACCTTAATGACTTGGAGAAGATCTGCAAAGAGGAGTGGGACAAAATCCCTCCTGAGATGTGTGCAAACCTGGTGGCCAACTACAAGAAACGTCTGACCTCTGTGATTGCCAACAAGTGTTTTGCCACCAAGTACTAAGTGATGTTTTGCATAGGGGTCAAATACTTATTTCCCTCATTAAATACAAATCAATTTATAAAAAAATGTACATGTGTTTTTCTGGATGTTTTTGTTGTTATTCTGTCTCTCACTGTTCAAATAAACCTACCATTAAAATTATAGACTGATCATTTCTTTGTCAGTGGGCAAACGTACAAAATCAGCAGGGCATCAAATATTTTTTTCCCTCACTGTACATCTGACGTCATTCGTCTCCCTCTACCAAAAGCAAGTGAGCTTATTCGTAGGTGCTCTCTTTCAGCCAATAGGGATCCATGTTGCTCGTTGGCCTCTGTTGTTACTGCCGCGCCTGAGGGAGGGGGCGGGATAGGTGAGAGAACTGGGGTCTACAACATTGACCCCAGATGTGGCGCCACATCCAGGCAGTGATGATGAAGTGGCAGCGAAGATGACATGTAATGTGGCTTAAGATGGCTAGGATGTACGAACCATCGACGATGTCCCAGTTGAATCTGCACACATTGAGGCTTTAGCACATCCACAATCCTAACAGGCCCTTGCCAAGAGCGATGCAACTTTGGTAATGTGCCTATCGGAACCTGAGGACAATGGAGCCATGCAAGGTCCCCCACCTTGAAGGGAACCGGAGTAGCACATGCCAACCTCCGACGCTCATTCGCACCCTTTTCCGCAGTCGATGACGTGAGAGCAGCTGTACGAGCCTCCTGCAGTCTCTACAAGGGCAGGCGAAGAGCAGCCGACCAAGAGACCAATGTGCTTGGAAGTTGGACTAATTGACTGTCAATGGGTGGCTCTGGTTCTCTGCTGTACATTAAGTAGAATGGTGAGAACCCCGTGCATGCATGTGGAGCCAGGCAGTAAGCCGCCAGTATACCTCGTATATGCATGTCCCAATCTTTTTGGAAGTCTGAAACAACATGACATAACATATTGGACAAGGTGCGATTCAGTCTTTTCACCATGCCATCCGTTTGAGGATGGTAGGGAGACATTTGGACCTTCTTGGTACCCAGTATGTTACAAATGTCCTGCAGTAGTTTGGAGGAAACTTTCTTTCCTTGGTTTGTAAGCAGCTGTTCTGGCGCTCGCTTGTTCAATGCATACCCCTGCAATGAAAGCAGCAATCTGCTCGGGTAAGGGCCATGCCATTGGCCAGTGGGTAGCATATTCCAAATCCATCAACAAATATTTGTTACCCTTTGTGGTGCGTGGAAACGGGCCAAAAATGTCCAATGCAATGAGCTCATTTACCCGTTTTACTGTAATGGACTGCAAGGGTGGTCATATGGGTTGAGTGGGTGGTTTCCGGCTAATGCACTCCAGGCATTCCGTTACCCATTTCTGCACATCTGCGCCATGCCCCACCAATAGTAATTCTGTTTCAAAGTGAAGTGTCTTTCGGTGACCCAGATGTACCAAGCGGTCAACGTGGATTTCGTGGAATAGTTGTTGAAGCAGAGCTTCTGGAACTACAAGACGCCTCTGAGACTTGATATCCCAATACATAAGCAATCCGTTCCACACAATGAAGTGCAGCTCTGGTAACGCCTCCCCTTGCAGTGTGCTTGTCTCTGTCCGTTTTCGTAGCACTCGCAAGGAGCCATCGGTCGATTATAGCATGATCCATTCAAGTGTAAGTGCCAGGTGACAGTCTGTTGGAGCCATAGCGTGACCGTCCCCTGTAGACTGCACCGGCGCAAGTGGACAACTGCCAGTAGCTCCTTGCAGGTTACACAATAGCGTTACTCGGCCGGAGACAGCACGTGACTGAAGTAGGCTATGACCACCTCTACTCCATTCTGCAATTGTGACAAAACTCCCCCGATGCCTACATCAATCGCATCAGTGTCAAGAATGGATGGCAGAGAAACATCAGTGTATGCTAGAGGCGGAGCCTTTGGCAACTGTTCACGCAAGGTAGTAAAGGCCTTCTCTTCGGCCTCCCCTCAGTGAAACCTCTGTTTTTTGGCAGTCAGTGCATGCAGGGGCTTGGCAATGCTCGCAAACTGCAGCACAAAGCAGCGGTAATACGACACAAAGCCAACAAACCTCGTGACCTCGGCATATGAAGTTGGTGTCAGCCATTCCCAGATGCAAAGTGTTTTCTCTGGTTCTGTGGCAACTCCTGTGGCGCTAATGACATGTCCAAATAACGAACGGACGACTGCACTAAGTGACATGTGGATGGTTTGAGCATAAGCTGGGCAGCACACACTCTAAAGAAGACCTGTCTCAGTCTATCTTAGTGCTCCTCGAAGGAGAAGCCAAAAACAATCATCATCCAAATATATGACATTTTCCCTTTTAAGTCCTGCAAGCACCAATTCCATGAGTCTCTGAAACATCACCGGCGCTGTAAGTAACCCCATGGGTAATCTGTTAAATTGGTAAAGTCCCTGGGGTGTTCTGAACGCTGTCTTTAATTTAGAACTGTCATCCAATGGCATTTTCCAAAACCCTGATGACAAATCTAATGTCGAGAAGAATTTTGCCCCTGCTAACACATCCAAAAGAGTCGTTAATGCATGGCAAGGGATATGCATCAGCTAGCGTCACCTTATTCAGGCGTCGGAAGTCAACACAAAAACGTAATGAGCCGTCTGGTTTCTTCATCAACACAACAGGTGCTCCACAGGGGCTCATCGATGGATATATGATGTCTGCCTGCAACATCTCTTCCACCTGCTGAACATGTGCTCTTTCTACTGGCCCTATCCAATAAGAATCCAAGCGAATTGGCCGTGTATCGCCTGTATCAATGTGATGTTCCATTAGGTTTGTATCGCCCAAGTAATATTGTCCTTTACTGAATGTCCTGGAACTCCCTCAGCAAGTCAGTTAGTTTTTCTTTCTGCATCTAGGATAACTACAGGTTCTGCATAGAGATGGCTTCCGTCCATGAGTCATCTAGTGGCACCCTTGTGTGGTATCAACGTTTGCATTTGTGTGACATGCGCCAGCACCGTCCCTTTGTGAAGGACAACTGGTGTGTCAGCTGTATTTAGAACCTGTAGAAATAGGTTTTGGTGGCGACAGAGGACTATATCCGCCCCTACCAGTTAATGGTGACTTGCCACCCCGGCCACTGGAGTAACCTAAATAGGGGAATCTGGCCGTGTTATAACAAAGGGGTTTCGATATCGAAGAGGGACCAGCATCTGTGCTACCGGTGGAATAGTGACAGATTCTCTAACCTGAGCCTGCACAGAGAGCTGGTCTCCCTTCCCAGCCTAAAAAAATACAGCCGACCCCCAGACGGCATTTCTAAATTACCTTGATCCGTGAGGGTCTTGAGGGGCATCTGGTTTAAATAACATTATGTAACACAATTTTTGTTAATGGGTAGAAAGTGTTATTTCGTAATTGCTTATGCCTAAAAAGTATAGAAAATGGCTATTATTCCCCACAAATTTTGCTTTTGTGACCAGGACAATGATATTTTGAAATTTACCGATTTTCAATTAAAAGAATGGTGAATTAAAGTAATACAAATATTACTACAAAATATTTAGAAGTGAGTAGTTTTTCTAGATTTATGATTATACTTTAAAACACTTTCACGAATCAGCCCCCAAATGTAGTCTCCCATCATGTTCTCGTTATACTGTCCTTGGTAGTGGCGTTCAAAGTCCAGTATATCCTGGTGGAAGCGCACGCCTTGCTCCTCCGAGTACGCTCCCATGTTCTCCTTGAATTTATAAAGATGACTATCAAGAATATGGACTTTGAGGGACATCCTACAGCCCATTGTGCCATCATTCTTCACCAGAGTCTCAAACAGCTCCACATAGTTTTCGACCGTTTGATTGCCCAGGAAGCCACGAACCACTGTGGCAAAGCTGTTCCAAACCGCTTTCTCCTTACTAGTGAGCTTCTTGGGGAATTCATTGCACTCCAGGATCTTCTTTATTTGTGGTCCGACGAAGACCTTTGCCTAGAAAGCTTAGGGAAGATGTCTTGAAGGGACTTCAAGGCTGCTGAGTCCTTATCTACAGCTCTGAAAGAATTGTTTCATAAGGCCCAATTTGATGTGCAGTGGTGGAATCAGCACCTTCGGGGGGTCCACCAGTGGCTCCCACTTGACGTTGTTCCTCCCCACAGAGAACTATGTCCGCTGTGGCCAGTCCCGCCTTGGTGTCCCTGCTGTCCCAAAGGCAGGGAAAGTTGGTAAAACCACCTTGGAGACCCATCAGGAATGCCACCATTTTGAAGTCTCCGATGACCTCCCAGCCGTACTCATCATACTTCAAGGCGTCCAGCAAGGTCTTGATACTGTTGTAATCCTCTTTGAGGTGCACCAAGTGAGCCAGGGAAAGAGACGGGTACATGTTACCATTATTGAGCAGCATGGCTTTGAGGCTTCTGGATGAGCTGTCAATGAAGAGGCGCCACTCATTCTGGTTACAGGTGATTCCAATTGCCTCAAACAGACTGGTCACATTGTGGCAGAAGCAGAGCCCATCTTGACGGGTTAAGAAGCTGCAAAAAGGTTGGTGACACTTCCTCTGATCTGCGACTTGCACACTTTCATCCAACAAGTTCCAATGGTTGAGCCTAGACATCAAAGGCGCGGCATTGGATGTGGTGAGACCAAGATCTCTGATCAAGTCGTTGAGATCTTTTTGGTTGTAGTATGGGGTCCTCTCCTCAGCTCCACCTCTGAAATTGTCATCTGGATCTACAATGTCATCCTCGCTCTCTGAGTTGCTGCTCTCTGAGTTGCTGCTCTCTTCGAAAGACGGCTGCTCTCTCTCCAGAGGAGTGGGTACGGGGAGCTCATGGCAGTGTGGCACCGGGGCGATGGCTGAAGGAAGGTCCGGATACGTGATAGCAGGTGCATTCTTGCCAGTCCGACGTTTAGAAGGATCCACCATGCAGAAGAAGCAGTTGCTTGAGTGGTCAGTGGGTTCCCGCCAAGTTCTTGGGATAGCGAACTTCATGGCTCTCTTTTCCCCTCTGTACCATCCTACAAAAATACATTTATTTCACCCATGACTAATGTGTAAGAGATTCTCGATACATTTTTCATGTATATATTTTTTTCAATAACATTGAAAATTGTAAAATATTATGAAAGAAAAAACTTTTACAATTTTTTTTAACAAATTGTATAACATTAAATTCCGAGCAACAATTGTCCATCTTACCTTCCAGAGTTTTTTGCATTGCTTGCAGGTGAAATGAGGTGCCCAGAGTTTATCTTGATCCCCGACAGGCATGCCGAAATATGCCTTATAGGCCTCACACATCTTAGCAGATGCTTCCACAGAGTACTTTTTCGCTCTTGTCTTTGATAAATTGGCCGCAGACATAGCAAAATGCGTCTGTCAGATGCTTGCAGCCTCTTGATGCCATCTCAGAAAAATGCAGATATGTATCCACTTAGGCAGCTGGAACTAAACTGGTGGGCTTAAGGCCCCTGTAATTATACTACTGTAGTGAGTTCAACTGAGTTGCAGACGTACTCTTTGGAGGCAACACATTTATGAATACCAACACAAGGGGTAACTGCCCCTTAACAAGATAGCAACCTAAGGTGGTGGGCCACCAGGCTAACTACACTAATTTCACCATAACTAGCTACAACGGACCGGACCACAGCTCGGGTCCCGGTCCATGTGTTGGTGACTCTGTAGGACGTAGAACATAGATTCTTCAGGATGAACAACAGCAGCCGGTCCCTCTCGGGGACCTGGTTTATATCCTCTGTGGCATGGCTGGCCCCACCCTTAGCGACGACCACCTTCTGGAATCCTCGAGCAGGATCTTGACCTGACATGTGACCACCCCTAGCCCCCACTTGGGGGCCCTGTGTAGACTCAACTGGTCAAGTGTCCTCTGGGGTCAACCAGTGCCACGGCCTATAGTAACCCCATTCCCTTGGCCGGTACTCTCACACCCTGTCCTGTAGAGCAGGGGTCCCCAACCCCCGGGCCACAGACCAGTACCGGTCCGTGGCCTGTTAGGAACTGGGCCACACAGCAGGAGGTGAGCGGTGAGTCCGCGTATTGCCCGCCCATTATTTTATTTACCACTTCCATCCGCGCCTCTTTCCTGCACTGCGCACTTGTCTCAGTCACAGTTTTGGTAAGCCCACAAGCTAACCCTAGCCAAAGAGTAAAAAACAAACGTCGCTGGAGAGCTTCTTTGAAAAGGGGGAAAGACCCAATGATGAACCCCCCCGCCCCCACCCCCGCCCCCCCCCCCCCCCGGTCAATGAAAACATTGTCTTCCACGAAACCGGTCCCTGGTGCCAAAAAGGTCGGCACTGCACGCAGAGCGTGGTGCCATCCAGCACTGTCAGTCAGCGCTCACCGAGCCCCTCTGGGGCTGGTACTGCACCCATATATATGTGGTGTCCGCGATATCTATACATCGCACGCCGTGCCTCTCTAAGGCCAGCATTACACAGTGACATCCGCAATGTCACTACACTGTTATTTATATTATTGTAAAGTTCTAGAATGTTCTAGAAGTTACTCCAAGTTTACTCAGCACTGCATCTATCTGGAATGTTCTGAAAAACAGGTAAATTTCAAAATATAACTGTCCTGGTCACTAAAACAAAGTTGGTGGGGAATAATAGCCATTTTCTGTACTTTGAGGCATAAGCAATTAGGAAATAACATTTACAAAACATTTAACATGAAATTCAACTTCCGTCACGGTACCCCAATACCCCCCGCCTCTCCTGCATAATGAAAAGATGTTGTCAATCGTCTTAACTCAGCCTAGCATCCGCTCCCCCCCCCCCCCGATTCCACACGGCACCCCCCCCCCCTACCGTGGCTCCTCCCCCCTCTTACCCTATATAGTCGCGTTTCTCTATTAGCTCTCTTCACTTACTACAGTGATTTTGGCTGTAACAGTTCCACCTGAAGACAGAAGCTTGTGTTGCCTCCGAAACGTCGTGATTTAATTTAGTTGTGTTCATTTATTTTATTTAAATTTTTTACCTACGTGACTTTACCGAAAAAACCAAAGAGTATGAATCCTTGCAGTCAGGAAAGCTTCAAATCTAGAAGGAAATAACACTTACTAATTCTAGATTTGAAGCCTTCGTGACTGCAATGATTCATACTCTAAGGCTTTTTTGGTAAAGTCACGTAGGTAAAAAAAAAATAGAAGTATTAATAGAAATAAAATAATAAATCACGACGTTTCGGAGGCAACACAAGTCTCCGTCATCAGGTGGGATCGTCACAGCTAAATTTACTGCATCAAGTGAGGCAATATTCCAAGAGACAAGCCCTTAAATACAAGTTAAGGGGGGAGGGGCTTATCTGAATGTGGTAACCAGGGAATGGGACGTGGGGGTGGTGGGCGGGGCTACAAGAAAAATTGGCGAACGTCGACCTGTGCAATTAATTTTATTTTATACTTCTATTAAATATTTTTATTTATTTATTTTTACCTACGTGACTTTATCGAAAAAGCCTAAGAGTATAACACTTACTACCCAGGAACAAAAATAATTGTAACACAGTGTAATCAGTCCCCAGTAGGCAGGGAACAGCCAATTTAGAAGAGACGAGAAACGGGCCCGTAACATGTAACTCCCCAATACAAATTACTGTATTTACTTGTCCTACAATTCCCATGCTTCCCCCATTCGGGGCTACAAATTGACTCTCATGGTTGCTCCCAACGTCGTTGCTGAGGCTGGCTCGGACATTATGGAGGATCTGGTTCCCAATGGTTCCTCGTGTGCTGGACTACCGGCCCCCTCTTCCACTTCTCCTATGCATGCAACCACTCATGTTGGCTTCTTCATATCCTCCTGGATCCTGATACACTTAACCATCCCTAGCGACGTTTGCTCCTCCTCTGGCAATATCGGAAGAAATATACCCATCTGTTGAGTCTGCCAGCAGTCTCTCTGCTACCAAGGAGTCCCAGGCTGCATCGTCCAGTCATGGGAAGGCGGCTTGGGCACGAGAAAGGAGTGCCCTGCGGTACGCTAAGGGCGACTCCAACTCCTTACATGATCGGTTCTGGAATCGGCGCTTCGCACTGGATGGCGGGTCAAAGACCTCGGCCATCTCCCGATAAGCATCCGTCAGTGTGGATCTTCTTGCCTCTGGAATTGTTAAGATGGTCAAGGCGTCATCGAGGACTGTGGGTAGGGCCTTCAGTGCCGCCTCCTCCTCTGACCAGTCCAGGCTCTTGCAGGACACTTCAAATAGCCATACAAAGGCGCAGCAGTCACCTCCCGCCACCATAAACTCCTTCACGGGACCCAGCTTGTGGTTCCGGGTCCTCCTTCCATGGTCTCATTGTTCTTCACTTGGAGATGGCTGTCTCCTACTTGCCTCTCCTCTTCGTCCTTGTCTGCCCATCCTCTGTGACTTTCGTGGTGACTCCTCTTCTTCCACAGGTATATTCACCTGCTGTGACTCACTCTCCCCGAGGAAGAGAGAGCGATTTATCGGTTCTCCCTATCCCTACAATCGGGGATTCTCCCTTGGTAGCGCGGTAGCCTCTGTGGCTCGGCCTATGATGGTGGACACCATCCCCGACGGCAAGGACCGCCCGACGACATGGTTCTTCTGGCTATCCTGGAGGTGGTTCTTATTGTGGAGTCACCTGTCTCTGCCCCCTCCCCTTTAGCGGCAGTCCCCTTGCTTGACCAGTTCCCTCCGAAATTCGTTGTAGTAGCAGGATGACGTCTGTGAGGCGATCCATTCGCTCTTCCATCCGTCTCCATCCCTCAGCCATTTGTGGCCCTTCTGTATCCAGCATCTCTCTCCTCATCTTACTGCCTCAGCTCTGTCCCTTCGGGAAACGTGGCCGCCAACGGGCTTCTTAATGGTCGGCCTTCTGGGCCATTTCGGCCCAGGGTGCTTGGGGTTGCCACTACCCCAATCCTCTACTTCTCCTGGAGTCTCGATGGGGTTCCTTTAGTGACCAGCGCGAGACATCTTGTAATCGATCCCACCACTGCCACCGATCTAATGACTCCAACACGTTGGTTGTAGAAAAGGTGTGAGAAGATTTCATTAAAATCTGCAGCGTGCGTTCATGTCAATTTCCACCATCAAAAGTGCCCCGAGCCTTCCCAGATCCTTTTCCCCTCTCTCCCGTTTTCCTCCATCCAATCACTTCTCTCCTCCCATCCCTCGTCACACCTCTTCTCATCTCCCATTTGCTGCGCGCACCTTTCCGCGTCGGGAGGTGGTACGTCTGACGTCATTTGTCTCCCTCCACCAATGGCAAGTAAGCGTATTCGTAGGTGTACTCTTAAAGCCAATAGGGAGCCATGTTGCTCGTTGGCCCCGCGTTCCACACGCTGCTCACGCATGTGTCTGACCTGCCTCTCCGTTTGTGCAGGTAAGTGCTCTATACAAGCACAAGCAACAAAAACTCAACACATTCATCAATAACACTGCCCTAAAAAGAAAAAAAGATACGAGGCGACATCTCGGACAACGGCCCTTCATCTTCTGCTGCTATGGAGAAGGGTGATTGTCCCAAATGTCCCCGATTGTATACTTGTTTTTCCTTTTAGGGGCAGTGTTTTTGACACGTGTTGAGTTAATATAAATGTATGTTCATGTTGGTGCTGCTGCTAATTCCAGCAACTCCAAGGGCAACACAGGAGCCAAGTTTCCCCGCAGCACACCCTGACGGTCGGACCGAGCCAAGGATCCCCAGTCCCACAGCCTCTCTCCCCAGCCTCGCCAAGCATTGGGCCGGCAGTCCACAGTGAGTTCTGATCCACTGTTCAATAAACTAACACGTTCCTTCGGAGTGGGCAGGTAGGAACTTGGTTGGACAGCGCATTCGTGCGATCCGTGTCACGCGGCGCAAGCTGCGTGGGGCGGCGCGTCACGTGGTGCTGAGCCCGCCCGAAGCGCTCTATGAAATACAAATCGAGGGCGTGGCTATGCACGAAAGACAGACAAATAATCCCTGGTGGGCAGTGTGGAACTGTTGTTCCTACCTGTATCAAAACTGTTAAAACGATGTATATGTGTTTTACCAGGTAAGGCCCACTGAGCTAGATAGTTATTATTCAGAAGCGACCTCGCCATAAATGATAGCCTAATGAAGTGGCTTATTTTGTGAAAATTTATAACAGCCAAATACTTTAAACGCATGTGTGTAAATATGGAGGGAAAAACTGGGGGACCCGAAGAAAAATCCATGCGACCACGAGGAGAGAAACATGCAAACTCCAAATATACAGGCGTCGAGGTCGGGATCAAACCTATGACCTCCTGTATACCAGGCGAGGTAGTTAACATCTCGCCACCGTGGCACCCACAAAGACGCACCCACTCCTGAAGGCTGCCGCTACACTACAGGAAATTGAATTAAGCAATCAAAAAGCACACGATAGAACAATAAACAATGATCTGTAAGAAGGAAACTTGAGAATCTGCAGTATTAATAATATTGTACAGTAATGACATGATGCACAAATTACCTGTGTGTGTGCATGTTCAGACCCCCAGGGTGCTTGCAGCGATATCGACAACGTGAAGCTGGAGGAGATACGCGAGTTCGCTCGTGTGTTTAAGATCCGCCGTCTCTCGCTGGGGCTCACGCAAACACAGGTTGGACAGGCCATGAGCAGCACCGAGGCGCCCGCCTACAGCCAGTCTGCCATCTGCAGGTAACTGGCATGTAATCTTGACAATTTTCACCATTCTCAGAGAAACGGTTCATTCGGTGATTTAATTGGTAAAACATCATGTGAAAGCTGCAGCAATGATGTGATATTTAACGCTACTACAATACATTTTTCTACATCGGGTTCTTCCATATATCCAATTTACGTGAGTCTATTAAAATTGTTACAGTGCAAGCAGCCAAGTGAGACTCTCTTCTCTCTCCGACTCCCGGCAGAAACGCCCTCTTCATGCGAGCCGACGTGTTCCTGCCGGCCTTCGGAGCAAGAAGAGGAGAAGGGATTAGCGATGGCTGGCCTCTTGCTAGAGATAATGCTAGCACTACTAGCACAGCCAGTTCCACACCGCCCATCAAAATGAATCCCGGGCTTTTATGTCCCGCCAGGTTCGAGAAGTTGGACATCACACCTAAGAGCGCGCAGAAGATCAAGCCTGTGCTTGAGCGCTGGATGACGGAGGCTGAGGCTCGGCAGCGCACCGGCCTGCAGAGCCTGAGCGACTTTGTGGGGAGCGAGCCATCGCGGAAGCGCAAACGCCGCACCTCGTTCACGCCTCAAGCACTGGAGGCGCTCAACGCTTACTTTGAGCGCAATACGCACCCGTCTGGCCAGGAGATGACGGCCATCGCCGAACACCTGTGCTACGAGCGTGAGGTGGTGCGCGTGTGGTTCTGCAACAAGCGGCAGATGCTGAAGAACACCATCAAGAGGCTCAAGACTCACGAGCAAACGTTGCCCATGCCGGACAATACGTTGGTCGTGGCCCCCGTGGAGACGACCATGGATGGCGGTGACTCCAAACCAAAGAAGACATACACCTCTCGCCCGTCATCGAGACCACTTCCCCCCATGCTGTGAACAGAGGCGCGTGCGCAGCATGAAGAACGTCGAACGTGCACAGAAAGATACGCAGCACTCACACTCTCGGTGCTGTGTGCTGCATTGTGGTGTAGAGACCTACTTTGAAAAAGTAAATTTATAGACAGGGCATGCTTTATACCGTATTCTTCATATTCTAATAAACCTAGAGGCAATCAAATGATAAACACATTTTATAGGTTTCACGTGCCATGTTCTTACAACACAAATTAACTGAACAAAAGACATTAAACACATTTGTGTCATGTTGGCAGATACTAAAGGACAAAGCACCTATCGCTCTTAGCTACCAGAAATGGCAGCGCATTATGCCATCAAGAGTGACCTATGCTTCTCATTTCTATGCATAGCTTTACCTGCAGCTAAGCATATTTTAGAGGAAAACATATGACATACACATTTTATCCCAGCGACTTAGATATTAAGGATATCCTTGTTTATTTAAGGAATAATTGACCATTATTGTGAAGCAGTATACAATATATTTTTGGTCTTTTTTATATTGTATATATGGGAGGGTACCCTACTAAGATCTACCTGTGAGGTATATCTTCACTGTTGCAGTGTGCAAGCTTTAACATTACAATTGTGTTGGTGAGAAGTTTCGAGCCAAAGAAAAGTCTAAATAAACCAAAACCAACATCACAATGAGAAGCCACAGAACAATCTTAACTCGTTTACAAAGCGGAGTAATGATTCTTCACGAGAGGATGCTTGCGCACCATTTTGGTCAGTTAAACATGAGCTCAATATCGCAGAGGTTGTATTTGTATCAAAGGGAGACCCCCTGACATGAAGAGTGTAACATTCATGAGAGCTTTAACCAAAAGAGTTCGTGTAGTTTTGCACATGAAATGCTACCTCCGTAGCATTGAATTCATTTGGACTAAAGTGTTGTGCTCTATGCAATCATTGAACACGTAAGACGAACTTCACGAGACTATGTAACAAAACATGTTTAGCTTTAATAAAATGTCTACAAGAAAAGCAAAACACAGGCGTTAAATACCTCAATGCAGCCTGTCCTTCAATTACGTACTGTATCACCAAAAATATATTTATTTGCTCTTAAACATAGTGTATTTTTCCTGAACGGCAGGTGGCTCACTGCAAATTGACTGTTTATACCAAGGAGGAGATTGCCTTTAAGGAAACGAAAAGTAAACCAAAAACGCCCGAACATTAATGCAACTGTGAAGGAGTACGAATATTGCCGTCCAGTACGTTTTGGGGCTGTACCGCGTGTTGTTTGGCACGGTGTCCAACGTTTCGCTCCTCGCTCAATTGAAAACTTCCTTTTAGTTTCTGAAATCAGAGCTGTACAGCCCAACCGTGAAAATGCACACAGAGGAGATTGTGAATATTGATCTGCTCTATGTGCTCAGTGCTAACATAAAGCGGTGTGCTATATTTTAGAACAGCTATTTAGATATTACGTGTGTTACAGTATCGTATAACATTTGTAATCCTCTACAATTTCAAATTTGATCATTGTAATAATATTTATAAAGTTGTATAATATTTTGGAAGTATTTCCTTTGAAGTACCTAATTACCTAAATGTGTGTGTATATATGATGTGTTAATATAAACATAGGCAAATAAGAAATGTAATTGGAATTACTCTGAGCTGTGATTTTTAAAATATTAATGCCAAAGTGTTGCTCTGCATCCAGGAGATGTATACAAGTTAAAGCAACCATTTCAGTATGTTCTGTCTGAAGTAGTTTATGGCAAAGCTTGCATGCCAAAAAATAGGCAATTAATGACAAACAATTTCGACGTTTGCCCTTCTTACTACGGCACGCAAGCCAAAACAATGTTGTTTTTAAAGTAACGTAAATGTATATGTATGCTGAGTCACACGTACAAAACTTGGGAGTAAATTTATTGAAGTTAGTGTGACCCGAAAGTAAGTTGTATGTATGTTAAACTTCTTTTGCACTGTACGAAGCCAACCACGCTAATCTGATTTGCGGGGTAAGGACAACTAAACACTAAAAGTAGTTCTAATAATATATAATGTGTGGTGCCAACATAAGGATGATACGCGCGTTTTAAATGTCTCACGTTTTGTTCCCCGAGGCGTGTGCGTGCGTGTGTCTGCGGTTGTGCACCTGTTCGCGTGTGAGAAGAGTATTGTATACGTGAGCATGTCGTACGGCATGGAATAATGTAAGGTCCCAACACTCCCCAAGTGTACAGAGTGCACATTGTTCACTGGGTTGAAAAGGAACCAAAGCAAATTGTAGATTAGATTTGTCATTTTACGTGTTTACATGACTGTAATACTGTGTTTTCAATGTAGTGATTTTAACAAAAATAGCATAGAGCATTTGTATAATAAATATACAATGGAGCACTCGTGTGTTCTTGGACAGTCTTGCTCATAGCGCTGCACTCTATATGTCAGATCTGAGTTTAGATATTTTTTTTTATGTCATTAGTGCTGTTTCCTGCTGTTTTATAAGTAGCTTTAAATTTCCTTTTAAATCCAAGATATAGCAACGGCAGAAAAAAAATGTACTTGCACCTTAACATATTTCCCATATCCCATCGTCCACAACGCATGGCACACTATGTAACTAAAAGTCAATTTTAATTGGTGTTTTATTTTTTTTTACAGATAAGACATTTAGATGTTTTTGGTTGATACTTAAAAAAAACCCTGATAATTGGTGTAAATGTATTTCATACCCCAAGTGTTATATAGTTAGCAATTTTTGTATTGCTTCATCTAGACCAGGGGTCGGCAACCAAAATAACAAGAAGAGCCATTTCTTTCCAATTCGGTACAAAATTAAGTATTTCAAGAGCCGCAATGCATCTATGTACATACGTACATATCGTCAAGAAGCAGCCCGTAAAGAGCCGCATGCGGCTCCGGAGCCGTAGGTTGCCGACCCCTGATCTAGACTTATCATTTGTGAACAGTACATAACGATGCACACTTCTTGTTACGAGTGCTTGATATTATAAGTTTTGTGGCACAGCTTATTATATGACAATTGACAACGTGGCATCCGTTTATAATGATAGCATTGATGCTGAGGCACCAGACAAATACAAATTATCTCTGGCTGCAGTCCAGGCTGCAAGAAGGAACTCGGAGTAATCATTGAAAAGTCCCTACACCTTGCGCATCGCTCCTCACTGGTTTCCATGGGTACAAGCACGGCATAACTTTTGTTCACAAGGCTCCTGTTATTTAATTGTTCCTGGTTAAGCATGGCCACAGCATATCGTGCTACATTTATTGTAAAGGTAACATATGTTGGTGTGATGTGGCAAAACTTTGCGTCCCTGGTTAGGACATTGGTCAGTATCATACGGCACGGTATATATTATTATGGCATAATGCTGTCTTACAATATCATATACCATAGAGCAGAACATGAGGCCAGTGACATGCAATCATGCATGATGGCACTTACCCGGACCAGCCTGTATGAGGTTTCGAACACCTGGATCTTTGCCCTTTTTTAGGTGGGAATGCCTGGAACTGCCACTGCTGGTGGGAAGCTCCGTAAAGTCGACGAACGTATGACATTTATATATATGCTGTTGTGGTTTAGATGCGCTTTCTGTGCCAATATATCACATCATAGCACAACCGCTGTTGTGACATGTGACCTCGTCACGTGCAAGTCCATTGGCGGATAGTGCGGTCAGAGTATCCGAGGCCCTCAGGATGAAGCTGTTTCTCCCACCACACAGAAACAGCCACATGAAACTCCGACCAAAACTATCACTTTACCATACTTAGCAGGCGTGACCAAAAAGATCTCCAAAATTCTAAACAAACATAAGATCCAAGTCCGATTCAGTACAGTGCATAAAATCCGTGATCTGATTCCATCTGTGAAGGATGTCGTTCCTGACTTACAGTATCCTGGAGTCTACAAATTGAGTTGCATTTGTGGTGATTGCTACATTGGAGAAACGAAACGTCATGTTTCTGATCGTGTCCGCGAGCACAAGTCAGATCTGAAACACGGCAGAACTGATTCTTCGGCCGTTGCCGATCATTGCTACAACTCGGTGGGCTCTCATGAAATTGTCTTTTCCGAGACCAAGGTTCTCTGCAAACCTCCTGGCTACCATCAAAGGTTTGTACACGAAGCCATACAAATATACAAACACAGACATAATTTCAACCGTGATGATGGTTACAAACTGAGTAATCATTGGAAAGATGTGATTAACCATGCAAAAAAGATTTAACTACACTTATTTGACCAATCTTATTTATTATTTGACAGACAACTATTACAGGTGTACCATGTTTACCATGTTCACCATGTTTAGTTGTCACAAACCATAACAAAGGCTCACCCTCTTAAGCCTCACCTTACCATATGAATAAAAAGTGTGCTGTACTTGGCCCTTCCCCCCTCTCCAACCATTATATAAACGGAGTGGTAGCTCCTGCAATCTCTCATTTACTTGATACAGCTGTCGTGGCTGTGACGGTTCCACCTGAAGACGGAAGCTTGTGTTGCCTCCGAAACGTGATTTTTATTTTATTTTACTTTTATTAATTTTAATGTTTTTACCTACGTTACTTTACCGAAAAAACCTAAGAATACGCTGCCAAGCTTGGTGGTGTTCATTCAGACGCTGTCTTTCCGACAGACATGTTCTTCACCTGAGGATGGCTGCTTGCGTTGTGGCCGAAACGTCGTGAGAATTGTATTTTATTATGTTTTATTTTTATTATTTTATTATTTCCCTTCTATGTGACTTTACCGAAACAACCAAGAAGAATGCATATATTATCAGAGTATTTTTTTTTTATTCTGACCACAAGTATTGTGGTTAATGCGGACATGATTCCTTGTAAAAGGTGTTTTTTTGTTGCCAGAAAAAAGGGGAAACCCCTTTTCTCATATTTTGGTATTGGCAAAGGAGGTCCCCTGATGTAGAGGCTCACCGAGCTCTCATTACTTTGATAGTGCATTGTCTTTGAGCTGTACGCCTTTTGGCATCCTCTGGTCTAACACCGTTTGAGACGAGGCTCAAAAGAAAGCTGTCTCTGGTGTGGACCAATCAGTTTCAAAGACAATGCATATATTATCAGAGTATGTTTTTTTTGCATTCTGACCACAAGTATTGTGGTTAATGCAGACATGATTCCTTGTAAAAGGTGTTTTTTTGTTTAAAAAAAAAAGGGGATAAAAACTATTCTCAACAGGTAAGTCATTTATCATAATTTCAAATGCTAAACCCAAAAATGTATGTTCTGTGCTTCATATTTTCCAATTCCTTTATTTAGTTCCAGTGTATACATTAATATGGGTCCTTTACAGTGACATAAAGCTTCAAGAATATAAAATATATCTTCAAAAGATACGTTTTTTAAAGAGTCTGTTATTAAATTAATATGCATTGCATGCAAGCTATGATATTAAAACATGACACCAATTTCTTTTTAAAAAATCACAAACCATTCCTCTTGCTATTAAGAGATCTCCTAATGGCAATTTTAAGCACAAGCAGTAATGATGGTTCACATGAAATGTTACTTTTAATCTCTACAGACGTAACATAAGCACCAGTGGATTATTAAGGCCACTTAAATGTTACAAAATAAAGTAAACTACATGGTATTGCAATTTTTCATACAAAAACAAGTTAGTGGCTCATTAAATATTCCAGTTATACCGACCGATAGGTGTTGGATACAATGTTTGGTCACTGTTTTTCAGATTAATTTGGCTTTGCTGATCACTTTTGACGGATTATTTTTAATGGGTAAATATATTAATTTGCCACCTTACAGTAAGAGTATTTGGATACAATGCACCGGGCAATATATAGTAGGTTACTGTCAACTTTTGGTTTTACAGTCAGCCAGGGGTAATATGTTTCACACCAGCTTGCATATGCTCTTAGTTGCAGATAATTATATAGTAAATCCATGCCCAATCCGTGCTACAGGCATGTGGATTTCTGTTTGAAAATTGCACCACACTCTTTGTCACTTAGAATTATGACAAATGCACAACATAGCAGAGCATTGCAGTATGCTTCTACCAGTCACAATGAGTACAATGTATATTCAGAGCACAGCTTGAGCAGATGACACAATTATTTTTCTTGCAATTTTAAGCTTTTATGAGACTTGTACACTGTTTCACCAGCCTGTATACAGCTATGGAATTAGCTGTCATTTAAGGGACAGTTAAGATTGAATGCCACATGTTCTTATCAACATTACAAAATTATATATTTCGAGGAATTTATAGCGGAATCGTTTTTCTAGCGAAATGATTAACTTTTTCTGCTGTCATTCAGTTGCAATTTGCACGTTATTTTTTGCAATAAAAGATGGTCAACATAAAATAGACAATGTATGTCTCAACTGCTTTATTCAAAACCAGATGGGCATGTGTCCTTTATGATGGTACAGCGCGAATCCATTCCATAGCCACATTGACCTCTACAGACACAAGCTCCAAACTGAATGTATTTACTGTGGCTTGGAAATTCAGAACCCTGGGTACGTGCACATGTCTGGGATGTACAGCGTGTTTTTCAGCACAGTCTTACATATCATTGCACCTGCTGAGTGCTGCATCTGAAACTTCAATCGGCTACTGAAAAAGCTCTGAACAGGTGGAGCGATACGTTGGATACGTTGGACATCGAGCTGAACAACACGCTGCACAACAAGAAAACACACGAAAGAGCTGTACAGCACAATCGCGAAAACCTACCCAGTGGCGAAAAGTAGTCGTTAAAAAAATCTGTAGTTTAGCAATTTATTTTATGTACGACCGCTGATTTGTGTTCAGTATGATTTGTCAAACAGGCATGCTGCAACGTTTTGGGCAGGATCAGAAAAAACAGCCAAAAATCCCGAGCAGAACCCTCCAGAAAATGTCATTAGACTCATGAGTTTTCCTGGGATAAAACACGTTAGTACAAATGTAAAGTTTAATCCTACGTCAGTCTTTAGTCACCTAACTCACACTTGACCGGTAAGGGTAACTCCACAGCACTCACCTGATATTTTAAAATCTGCATTTAATTGTTTAATTTGTGCCCCAATATATATTTATAGACATGGCAGTGCATGGTACCCTTGCTTAGATTCATTAAACGTATAGTCTCTTGCCTTGTTGTTGGCGCAAATTCGTGTGAGCCTGTGGGGATATTTAAGATAAAACTACCATTTTAGTGGGGCATAAATACAATAAACTGATGTACATTTACAAAAATATATATTCCTCACCGAAACGTGTGTAATTTCTTTAAAATCAGACAAAATTTCCCAAATTATTTACGTAATTTAATTAGCAAAACATTGTTGTACTCGTAATTTGTTGTACTTTACAAGATTTAAATATCACAAAGATGTTCAAGTATTCAGAGCCTGGCTCTGTGGGACCGACACACACATTTTAATTCTCATCAATTGCTGACCGAGGCATCACTGTTTAAGCCTGCTACCGCACAATAATGTTTCATGCTCTAACAAAACAAAGTTTCCAATTCAGCCATTTCCCAACTGATGAATACTTGGATATTAAATTCAGTGTTTCCAATACATGTTGCATTGCATTCATTGTGGTTTCTCTGATCCACTACCCTCCCTCTAGCACAGCCACTCTCCCCACAAAGAGTTCAGATTCTGTGGGAATCTGCAATACCACAATGCCAATAAAAATTGGAATTCATTTTGAAAATAACATTATAAGAAATAACGTGGAATTTCGGCTGGGTTATTTTTCTCTTCCCAGTGATGAGCAAATCGGATTGTCGGCTTTCTCTGCATTGCCAGTACATCAATGGTGGTTAGTTGTTTTTATTGGGTAAGGATTAACAGATAAGATAAGCTCAGCTGAATCTTAAGAAGGGCTTTCTTAATGATTGCAATAAACAATCGTTATAATATGTTACAAGACTTTGGAGCCCACGCACTAATTATAACACAGTAATAATAATATATTTCAGCATCGCTTAGCAGAGTTATATGTTTTATCCTTGTCCACACAAAAAAAACGTGCCTTAGAAATTATTAAATTGCCCAATGAACATTCCATGATGATAAAGTGCATTAATAATGTATCTGCTAATCATTCTGTATATTTTGTAGATTATTGATCTTTTGCACTTGAATATTTTTACTCTTTAACCAACTTGTGAATTAAATCACTTATTGCTCCATTATATGCAGTGTTGAGTCACGTAAAATTATTTAATTGTAGCATTAATGATAACAATATATGATTATACATTATATTACTGCATTATTATTATCAGTCGTAAAAGTAGTAGTATTAGTAGTAGCAATAGCAGTGTCCATAAACGTATTGGCATGTAAAGCACCCATTTGTCGTTTGTGCTATATCCTATCTACTGTGCTGTTTCATACATGTAATGGACACTTCTTCGGGCGAGTTTGATTCTCTGTGAAAGCAGAGAGCGAAAGTCGACTCAAACTCTCCTCGTCAGTGAACGTCACTTGCTCACACCGACGCCACATTCTCACAGCCACGGCGCAGGGAAGGGACGCGGGAGGAGGGGATGCAGTGCGAGCGGCTCGACGTGCCCTCCGCAGGATGACGGCCACCGATAACAAAACGTAACCATTGCGGTGATCTCCAAGCAGTATCCACGTAAACACACGCGTGGGGGGGGGGAGAAGAGGAAACGGCAGGGGAGGGAAAAAAACGCAGGGAGGGAACGCGGAGCTGTGGCTGTGCAGCCCTAGCGCCTGCGAATCTGCTCGTGTGCGCCACTGTTCTCGATGCACAGCACTGCCAGGGCGGAGCTGCAGCCGAGGGGCTGCTGCTGCAGGAGGCGACGCGAGGCGAGTGGGGAGGCCTGGCCTGTTACGGCGTTGTCGCCCACACGCCACATCTCGCAGTACTGCGTGACAAGCCGGCGGCCGTGTGCGTCCGAGCCGTGCCATACGTGCTTCTGGGACCTGGGAATACCATGCGCCACACACACACACACACGCGCACGCATCCACGTGCGTACGCGTGCAACATGATTGTTAAGCTGCCCACTACAGCAGCAAGCTTTGGGATCACTTCAGTGCACAACAATCAACATGGACAATAATTGAATGTCACCGAGGTTATGCAAAAAAAATATCTAATCTTTGTAACCTATTCAGAGAGTATGAAAAAAAACCAGCGACAACCTTACCATGCTGGATCCGTGAGGATATCTCGACCGTCAAATGAATAAATGGGAACATTGTAGTTCAACTGCCCCTCCGAGCCCGAGAATATTTCATTCCAGTTCCTGTATAGAACTTCTCCCTAAAAAATCACAACAACAAAAACACAGGAATGAAGTGCAATGCCTCCTACTCATTGCACTGGGTGACTGATGACGATTAACACGTGATTGTGCACAGCAAATAATTTGTGGGCCGATTAACAGCAGGTCTTCGTATGCCAAGGTGAAACCACAGCAACATGAAATCCATGTATAGCGAGGTTATTAAGCCATTCACTATCCCTTTGAAAGCTTGGTGGATGTCGTGATACTTTCCACAAATCGGCAGTGCAGGGAGTGCTATATTATATAATCCATGTTCATTTAAAGCTTTCGTGACTGCAGGAATCCATACTATTGTTCTTTCGGTAAAATAAATATTTAATTAAAATTTTCTACCTACGTGACTCTACCGAAAGAACCAAAGAGCATGTAATCCATGGTCTGGCTTTGGTGACAGCAGCACATTGCAAATATTGCAAATTATTCTTAATTATTAATTTTATTCTTGATTTTATCAACAGCAGGTGCTATCATCAATTCAGCACAAAGTGGGATTAAATTGAACTGAAAACTGAATTTGTGGTCGCTAATTATGTCACAATAAATGGCTTTCTGTTTATATGATGTTCAATTATAGGGCAGTGTTTGTCATGACAATGGCAGCAAAGCATATTAAGCTTAGCTCTCGAATGTGTTTGCAGGTTGGACCAGAAAGAACATCAGACCTATAGGGCACAACCAGAAAACCCCCACGTAGGAGCATTTCAAACCTGTTCTTGTGCTACACTACACATTGAGTGCACATAATTTCTTCTCACAGCAAGTCCAAAACTGCTAGGTTGGAGCTAATTCAGAGGACCGGTGAGATGATGAAATGTCCGTGGCAGGAGTGTAGGCACTCACGCGGAGGTTGATGATGGGCATGGAGTCTCGGTCGGTGCGGCGCACGATGGAGACCAGGTCCTGCACCTTGGAGGAAAGGAAGGCACGGAAGGTACCGTGCAGGCCGATGGCGCGTGCCTGCTGGAAGCACTGGAAGTCGACGCCGCGGATCCCATGCATGGCTCCGGGCTGCGGCTCATTCAGTGCTATCAGGTGCAGCTGTGCGCACACATCATGGCGATCGTTGAAGCGAGATTCTGAATTGTTAACTTTTATATGCGCGATTTATTGTATGCATGCACTTTGGTGACATGGCACAGCCCAGCTTGCGTATACAATTTTCACAGTTAATTTCACACTATTCTACATGTGACCTGAAAAGATTTCGGCACCTGGCACACCACAATCGGTTTACCTGTTGCTATGGCTGTGGCTACTATTCACCTAGCTACTCCAGTCTACCAGTGATAAATCAATCCCTGCAATCAAGCGAAGGGAACAAGGACAGAACGAAAATAACCTTCACACAGTCCATTGGTTAAGTGTATTTGTTCCGGAAATGAAAACTATTGTCATCAAATTGAGAACATCCATGCAGCTTACCCCAAGGCGATCCTTTCACCATCAGACTTGGACGTGTATGTATTTTTTACTTCTTTCTTACCGTGCATAGCCAACCATGCTAATCGGAGGTGCGGGGAAAGAACAAACTAAACACCAAAAGCAGTTCAAAAGAAATGAGCTGTCAATCTAGATTTAAAAGTGCATAGCTACAGTGGCTTCCTAATATTGGAAAGAAGAGCATTCCAGACGGCCGGAGAAGCGCATCTGAAAGTGCATGATACAGTGACTGTTTTTGTTCTTCAACTAGGTTTTCAACTTTATTTGTCCTGCACTTCCGATTACCATAGTTGACGACGTACGGTGCGATTTAAGTTCAACATGCATACATACATACATTCGATGGCTAGCAGATATATGTATGTGCTGCTTAACAAAGCCATACCCAACGGACAAGAGGTAACGGGAAAACAGAACCCACCCCGGATTGGCCACTGCCGGGAAGTACTCGTGGCGGGCTGTTTTCGTGGTAGCTGATCTCGTGCGACCGGTGTCCCGAGCTGCTCGCTGCAGAGCCATGCCGGTCGTCACGCCAGTCTCCGTGCCCCCCACCCCCGTGCGAGGGCTGTTGCACCCCCCCTTGTGATGCGTGCTGCCCTCCGCTCCCGTGTGACGCACGTTCCACGTGGGAGGTGTGGTGCACATGCGAGCCGCGGTCGCCGTGTGGCTGGGGCAGATGGTTGTCTCCCCGGTTGCCACTCTCCCTCTGGTTGTTTGTGGGGATGCGATCCACTACGGGGAACCGTGGCAGAGGATTGACCACATTCACCACCCGTGAAGACACCTACGTGACAAACGGGCACCATAGAATGCCCCGTTACTCCGACGGAGGTGCGATTCAGATTTCAGTGTGCATCCCCGCTGCTGCTATGAAAGTAGTTTTTAACTGAATCATAAATATTTACACGTAATCAAACGAATATTTGACAAGAATTGGCATTACATTGAGAAGAAATAAAGAGTTTGAAATGCCATATACAGTACTCACAGATTCATCATCTTCTCTGGGAATTGGAATTACTTCTCCCAGCTAAGGAAAGGAAACAAGATAAAGTTGATCATTTAAATACCGCTACTCCACATACACAATACACACTGCACACACTACAACATGGCCGCTCCACACACACACAACACTAAAAAACAGATCCTTCGTATAACCTTCAACAGACTGTTGGGGCAAGTGCTGTTAGCGAGCACCTATGATGGCCCGAACGGTACACGAGGGGGTGGGTGGTCTGCACCATGCCCGATTTCCTTTTTCTCGCTAGTTGCGATGATTTTAAACACTGCACCAGGTACTCATTTAAGGCTAAGTCAACATAGGGGTGGCCCAGGACCAGTTAAGATAATCATCACTAGTGTTGGCCGTGAGCAGGAATTGCCGGGTTCATAGCGCAACACGCTAACCGCTACAACACCGCTCCCCACACAACACCACGACTTCACACACACACGCATACAACACCAGAGCTCTACACACTCAACGCTACTGCACTAAAGCACTTACACTGATCTGCCTCCAGCCATCTCGCACACGCATGTACACCTCGCTGCGCTCCATCACGTACACCAAGGAGCCCTCGACGGAGGAGGAAGCCACGCGGCCCAGCATTGCGATGCTCTGCACCGAACTCACCTGGAGCGCACAATGGAAGTGTGGTCAGCAATCTACATCGGCATACCTGTCAACCCTGTATCAGTGCCTACCTTATTACAGACGAATTCACACCTATTGGTCACCCCGTGCCCTTGTAGTGACATAGAACGGTCACTACTGTGTCGGCCTGTACGAAGGCTGGGGGCCCCAAGGGGGTGCCTGGGGGGTCACGTGGTGAAGGGATCCGGACCTTCCCAGAGGTGGGGGAAGTGAGGCGTGTCCTGGGAAGGGAGGCGTGGCCTGAAGAGAGCCAGCCACGCCGGGGCGGAGCCAGCCACGCCAAAGCAGATATAAGCGTGGTGTGAACGCAGAGCGAGGCTGTTGTACTGTACTCCAAAGAGAAGACATCATCGGTCGTCAAGTCCCGAGTCGTCGTCCTGGGCCAGGCAGGCCGTTGCCTGCCTGGTCCAGTCTGTGTCGCGTTCCAGAGTGTTAGTGAGTTGAGGAAGGTGGTCACCACCTCATGTACAGTGTTATATTACTTACCGTTAATAAATAGTGTTGCCTCCAAGCTGCGTGTGTGTGCACCTAATTCGAACCCACTACACCCTTATAAATCTCAACGTGATCCTACAATGTCCCATCACAAGGGAGAAACACCAATAAATATATTATTATATATATTTTGCCAGTATTTAAATAGCTGGTTTAACACGTAGGCTTTCGCGACCAATATTGTTCATAATCAACGATTTTTGGGTTTAGATCGCGTTATTTATAAATGTGTCGTAACCCTCCACCACCCGACACGGCCAATCAGTAAAAAAAGTGTCACGTTGACAAAAGACAAATAGTTCACTGCTTTAGCCCACCGGTGTGTTGAAGCGTGAAACCACAACATTTACAATTTGAGTACGACGTTTCGCTGGTAATTGCATCCAGCATCATCGGGCAATTCGCCAGAATGGTGAGGCTCTGCTGTGTCTCCCGTTCTTATATAGAGCAGCAGCAGGGTGACGTCATCATTAACTCATTAACTCATCAGGTGCAAAGATTTGAGGGGGGGGGTTATTGTAATTATATATTTGATTAGTAATAAGGCTATTGTTACGATGCGAGTTGTAGATTAGTAATCATTTGGAATGTGTTCTATTGTGATTATGCTACATTAATAATCAGTTAGTGCTTGTTTCCCTTATAAGGAATTGTAATGCATCTTATTTAATAATACGCTTCCAGGCCGCACTAAGCCTGTAGCTGTCTGAGCGATTAAAGTTATTTCTGTTTCTCTCAATCTCAATGGATTCTCTAATTAGTCTTTGCCAGTAGTAACTAGTTTTACACAACACTTCAACGTTGTCAAAATCAATTGAGTGTCCCTGTTGACAAGCATGTTCTGCCACTGCCGACAGTTGTGTTTGCGATAGTTTAATATTTCTCTGGTGTTCTTTTAGTCTTACACTAACGTTACGCCCTGTCTGTCCAATATAGCATCTGCCACATACACAATTAATCCGATATACACCTTCTGTTGATAATATAAGAACGGGAGACACAGCAGAGCCTCACCATTCTGGCGAATTACCCGATGATGCTGGATGCAATTACTAGCGAAACGTCGTACTCAAATTGTAAATGTTGTGGTTTCACGCTTCAACACACCGGTGGGCTAAAGCAGTGAACTATTTGTCTTTTGTCAACGTGACACTTTTTTTACTGATTGGCCGTGTCGGGTGGTGGAGGGTTACGACACATTTATAAATAACGCGATCTAAACCCAAAAATCGTTGATTATGAACAATATTGGTCGCGAAAGCCTACGTGTTAAACTGACTAACCTCTATGGGGAGGATACTTTTCTTAAAACCAGAAAATTGGAGAAGCTCCGCATTAAGCGGATGAAATTGATATCTTCATTGGCGTTCCTCAAAAGGTGCAGAGATTCGAAGGTAATACCAAACGCAGTTAAAATAACACATCACATAAAGTCTTCTAAAGCTAACAAAATACTACACAAAGCTAGCGAATTATTATTAATAGAGAGAATACAACACAACAGGAGTGAATTATCCAGCATTTCTGAATCGCTAAAGCATTTACATTTAAATATAAGCAATAGTGTGTCCATGCATGATTGGAATATAATCGATACTATAACACAACAATCGGCTGATAATGTGTTTAATCTAACAAATGCTAACCAAATTAACAAATTTTCTAGACTTTACAATAAACAAATCCCTATTAAAAACGAACAATTTAAAAACAAAACCGTAATGAACTTGACTAACACTGATTTAACCACTGACATGATTTCTGTCCTTTCTAAAGGCCTTAACTTTGCCGTTACCCCACGCACAATTCCAGTGGATGAGATAATTGCTGAGGTAGAATCAGCAGTAAGACTTCTTCCACATAATGAGGCAGAGATGACTAGACACGAGGTTGCCAAAATAATTGAGAATAGTATGAACAATTTAAATAGCTGTACGCCGTATGGACTTGAAAACTCAATTTCCCTGTACAAGAATACGGATAGACCATATGTGTCTTGCCTCACGGCAGATGGGGAGCGTACGTTCACAGGAAGTTCCTGTTTTTTGATGCTAATGTTGGTCACGTGACCAGGAAGTGACGATGTTAGATTTCCACTGTACCACGCGGGCATCAGCCATTACACAGATAAGTCAAGATGGCGGCACGCATCGCATCTCAGTGAGACCACAGCCGCACTTGTCCATTGTGGGAGCTTAAGAAGCATTATCTGTAAGTTGTTTATATTCCTATAATATTGGAAATGCTGTTGTAATGTTGGAATGACCGTTATAGCAATGTAAATGCCTTTATGGTGCCGTTAAGTTGTTGTAGTAAATAAGAGGCCTAGTTAGTAACGAAGCCTGTGACTTTCCTTATTGTGGATGTTACTTGTGATTTAGTAGGTCGAGTCAGACTTGTGCCTATGTTGCGATCCTGAGAGTGATGACGAAGTATCTCATCCACAGTTTAGTGTTAAGTGTAATGCTGTACATTTGGGGTGCAGTGGGATGAATACACCATGTGCCTGTATGCAACGCACCAGCTTGTGCCTTTGTCTAGTTGTTCAGGGGTAATGTGGGGGCCTGGTCCTTCCAGGATCTATTGTTATCTGAGACAATGTTCTGATGCTGTGGTGTTCATTGTGTGGGTGTTTCCGAATTATAACAGATACTGTATCTGTGTTTTCTCACCAGTTTTACCTGTTACAATCAATAAATGACGATCGGAGTTGGACGGTCATCCTGGCTCCGAGGGTTTATTGAACACATGGTTATCTACTCGACTAGCGGTGCAACACAGCGCACGGCGAGGCCGAGATAATATGGGTTGACAGGTATACATCGGTCTAGTTTAAGATAACTCTTAATCACTACCTTCTATGCAGCAGAGCCCCATGAAAATGCATAGTGTGTTCTGCCCTCTTGGGCAATATTTGTGTACAATTGATGAACATTACTCTAATAATTTTGGCTAATGATTTAAATCATCATTAGCCACGATCAACCCGCTGCTGGATGAAGGCCTCCCCATATTGTCACCATCCCGCATGGGCCTGCGATGGCAAAACTTATCCCACTCTTGCACATTAATTAATCCCATTGCTCCATCTCTGCTGTAGCCATGATATCAGCTGTGTTCGTTCCTTTGTCTGCTATTCCATCATCAGTCTCTTCCATTGGCTATCAGCCACTTCTAGCAATGTGTCCTGCCCAAGCCCAATTACTTATCTCAACAGTCAATGTGATATCTCTGACTTGCATGTTCTACAATCAATGGTTCCATTATTTCCGGTCTCTCAGCGTGATCCCAAGCTTCCACCTTTCTATTTTCTTTGACAATGTCCATGTTTCTGATATAAATGGTATAGCAGGTCATATACACCGATGAAAATGTTCTTATTTAGGTAAATTGGTATGTTGGTTTTAAAATAGAAACTTCATCAGTTTTATCCCAGTCTGACATCAATAACTTCCCTAGGTATACATACTCTGATGTGTTTAACGGTTGATCCTCTCTGTCAGGTATTTTTGTTCATTGTATGTAAACTGTACTTACGTAAGCAATTTTTCTCATACTTATTGAACTTCACTGCAGCTTTCTTTGACCCGTTTTTCAATACTTTTTAAATTATTTACTTTGCAAGAATCACAGTTCATTTTAGCTTGGCAATATAGCTGAAAAGAAAATGTACAAATCTGTTATTTATTAGAATATGCGTAATAAAATATTTTAATTGAAATATCGTACCCCACTGGCTGACCCAGGAGGCCCAGGGGCGCCAGGTGGCCCTGGGTACCCGGCCGCTCCCAACACACGATCTGCACACAAAACCACCACACGTTCATTTACACACGGTTTCGCAAGGCCAAACAACACTTGCATAAAGGATCAACCCCATCCTTGCTGGAAGACCCGGCCACTGGAAGAATAATACGGCCGCACTAACCACCGCCGGCAGCGTAGTCTGATGATCCGGGCAATCCGGGGGGTCCGGGGGGCCCAGGAGGTCCAGGATGGCCGTAACCAGTAGGGCCAGCAGGCCCCACAGGCCCAGGCAATCCCATGGGCCCGGGCATGGAGTCACCCTTAATGCACCAAACACACACGCACGCATCTTTGCATGAACTTTTGTCATATTTTACACTTTTAATACACATACGTAACTGTACAAACATTGTAAGGGTAAAAGTGCTGCGCTGCAATTTATTGCTCATTTTAATGCCACTGCTGGTCCAAAGACCACCACTAGATGCAACTCAAGAAAACTCCTCTAGATGGCATTTGGCTGACTGTTCCAGAATGGCCATATGTATTAGTGCATACATATATACAGTGCAATATACAAAAGTAACTGATTAAAACACATTCACAATTCACCGAGAGGTAGAGACGATATTGCCTCACTCGTTTACATGGCTGTACCCTTAATTTAGTAAACATAGAGGATATAAATACATGGGCTCTGACTGTGACGTACAGGTGGCCCGGGCCTGCCAGGATCTCCGTCTCTTCCAGGCGGCCCGGCAGAACCTGGGCCTCCTCCTGACCAGTGACCATACCCTCCACCTCCGGGCTCCCCTTTCTGACCCTGGAGACCAACATCTCCCCTATCTCCCTGCGCACGACACAGGGCAAAGTGCAGTGATGAAGACAACAATAAAACAATAACAGTGCTGCAACGTTAAGATTAAGCACCCAGACGATCATTACCTTGGCTATGTTGCCTCCAAACTCGTTCAGGAAGTTGGAGTAATGGGGTCCTAGACAAAGACAACAACAAATGACAATCATGGCACAGAAAGGGGTCACAGCAAGATAATTGCTGTATCAGGTCATAAAAAGCAGTTTAGCTCATCAGATTCCTCCAGAATAAATAAAGATTTTGATTCTGTGAGGCAGCAGTGGTGTGCGAGTGCGCGAGTGCGCGAGTGCGCGAGACCTGGGGGCCCAGGCTGTCCTGCCGTCCCCCTCTCTCCTTTAGTTCCCGGTGTCCCAGGAAGCCCGGGGAAGCCACGCTCCCCTTTCACAACTGCAATGATGAAAAGTGTTTGTGAAGTTTTAGACGGAATGTATCAGGTATAGCCGTTTACTGAGATAAGACATTTACTGCTTTAACATGGAGGAAATTGGATGCGACTTACTTAAATCTCTTCGAGAAAACTCGCCGTACGTTTCAACCTGAGGACAAATCAGGAGGCAGAGCTTTTTATTTCAAACTAATTTCACCTTTCACAGCACTGAAAAAAAAAGTGTGTATTCTTTACAGTTAGAAACAAGTTAAGTGGCAAGTAGTTTAACAAATACATACACCACACAAAACGAGATGTCAAAAAAAGTGAGAACCTGGTTGGACGAGAATCCATGACCACTGGGCAATCCTGGGGGGCCGGGGGGGCCAGGAGGACCAGGGGGCCCAGCTGCGCCAGAGGATGACTGCAACGCAACACAATTCGGATTCACCTCTGCTGCATTGTCTTTCCCTATGCAACATGTGCTGTGTTGTACAAACCGAGCTGAAAATTACATTTGAAACAAGGTAGTGGGATGCTTACACCAAATCCAAATCCTCCTGGCTCTCCCTTGGGCCCATTGACACCAGGCCGACCCTGAAATTCACAGACAATGACAAAAATACCACATCACAAACATTGCATTGTTCTTACACTGAAATTCTTCATGAATGCCTTCACTCTAATACTCAGTCATAATTATTGATAATGAATGGATTAAACCCATTGACCAATAGGTGTTTATATTACTTTCGTATCGATAATTTGCTCATTTATTGGAAGGTAAGCTGACTATTCATTTCCTACCGGACGTCCAGGTAGTCCTATTTCCCCTTTTGTCCCTTTTGGCCCTTCTGGTCCCTAAAGAGGAAAACAACATAAAATTACATGTTGACATGTGTTATATACAGTAATCACAGTATAAAGCATTGAATGAGAAAGTAGTGTAAATACAATTTAATTCTTGCTAATAAAGTCTGAAAGGTACCATCAATCCTGACGACCCAGGTAATCCGATATCACCCTGTAAAAGAGAAAGAAAATTCTTTATGAACCTCTGAAAATAAACACTTAAAAAGTATTGTACATTATTATTGTTGTATTCTACTTATAAACTTTGCCAGATACCTTAAATTGTTGAGATAACTTGTATGTAATATTCTCTTTAACTTATATTTATCTTGAGGCCCACTTTGAAGATTTATTTATTTTAGTAATTCTATTATTTCCTGCAATTCATTTCAATTGGTTGTCATAATTAAATCATAAGACATTTTGAGATGATCAATATTTATGTATTTTTATGTATGTTTATGCCGTGATTTATCCTATGCAATTTCTACAAGATATCTTCCCATGTCACTGCGAGTAACTTTGGTGAACACATACTTATTTGACCTGAGTCCCTTTTTGAAGTTTTTTTGTTACTTTCGGAGAACAAGGATCAGAGAACAAATGCAACTTAGGGACATCGTATTGACTGCTAAGGAACGTAAGTGGCCTCAGGCATGACACATCACGAGAAGGGATGATGGCCCATTGTTGAGACTGATGATAAAGCAGCAGTCAAAGAAGCGACCACGCGAAGAGAAAGACCACAGCGGATATATAACGATGAGATCCAGTCGTGTACAGAAGCCAGATTACTTGATGCATCTTTAGATTGTAAGGAATGGTTACAACTTGGGGATGCCTTCATTAGCAGTGGATACATTATAATTGACGATGTACTACCTTTTTTTTTTACCACAGACTCCCTTCCATGTTCCTTAAATGTTGTATTAACATTCGGTCTGGAAATAATTGCAAGCTATTTTTACATGCCTTAAGTAACCATGACATACATACAAACACACATACCTTCTGTCCTTTAATTCCAGGTGGTCCTGTAATATCACCCCTGAATCCATCGTCGAGAGCAAAGTAACCTCCAGATTCCCCTTTCTCACCCTAAATAAAAAAAACAATGTAATCAGTGTGAAAGAAAAACGATAAAAAAAAACATACGCAATGAATACATAATCACAAGAATACCTATTTTCTATTCACTCAAACATTAGCTGCTCAATATGTGACATAAAAGGGATAGTTATCTGAGAATGAATAGGACATGAGCTGAGCTAAAAGGAGCAACGCTGTTCTCACCTTGATACCTGGCAGTCCGGAATGCCCAGTGTTTCCAAGTTCCCCCTTGGGACCGCGAGGCCCCTGCCATGTAACACGCACGTGCATTGTTAAACACAGGTCCCATCAATCTTGATTTGAAGCTTTCGTGACTGCAGGAATTACTCTTTGGTTCTTTCGGTTAAGTCACGTAGAAAAAAAATTAGATTACGATGTTTCGATTGCAACACAAGCAACCGTCATCAGGTGAGAACTGTATGCAAATGCAAGCTCAGAGAGAGACACATACAGAGAGAGAGAGAGACAAACACAGACATGGAGAGACACGTACACAGAGAGAGAGAGAGAGACAAACAAAGAGAGACACACACAGAGGAGAGACACATAGATTGAACCACCTCTACGGGGAGGATTTCCACACAACTCATACTTAACTTCAAATTTAGCATTTTTGGAAGAACGTAATCAACTGGGTAAAGTGTTAACTGTTGTGTTAGCCGACTCTCTGTGTTGCATTGCATTACATTTCTAAGTTTGCGAGGTTTGATTTCTCAAACTTCTAATTTCTCTCCCCCTGGCGCAGATCAAGTTCCCCCCTTGGCTCTGCATGCCCCCTGATGCAGATCCCATCCTCCCCTTGTCTCTCATTGACATGCTAATTTATCTGCCCCAACCCCCACCTCTCTCTCCCCCATGCCGCTGACTTCTCCTGTTACTGCAGCCCCTTCTCCCCACCCCCGCTCCCTTCCCCTCTGGGATCTATATAATACCTCGTCACAGAGGCGTTGTTTCTCTGTGTGTCTCTGTGTGTGTCTCTCTCTCTGCGTGTGTCTCTCTCTATATGTGTCTTTCTCTGTGTGTGTTTGTCTCTCTCTCTGTCTCTCCTTGTGTGTGTGTGTGTCTCTCTTGTGTTTGTCTCTCTGTGTGTGTGTCTCTCTCCGAGCTTGCATTTACATACAGTTCTTACCTGATGACGGTTGCTTGTGTTGCAATCGAAACGTCGTAATCTTTTATTTATTTATTTCTACGTGACTTTACCGAAAGAACCGAAGAGACAGGTCCCATCATTGCCTGGTACTGTTGCAGCATGGTCTTAGAGGAATAGGATGAATCAACAATGTGCACAAAATCCTTTATATGTCCGTGTATGGATGAGGCTTTTTTATTTACTGAGAGTAGTCAACTTTTTTAACCACGAGATGAAAAACAAGCCAGTAAGTCGATTCCCAAATTGCACGTAAAATAAAGCAGCATCAATACAACAACTAAAACCAAAGCAAATCTAAACACGACAGTGCGATTGCACGTGAAATTCAGAATAAATAAGTAATAGTTAATAATTAAGTATAATGCTAAAAATTACATTGCTCATTCATAAATAATATAACATATTTAAGTTACGTACCCACTTAGTTTGCATAAACAAAACTTTGCTGTGATGTGTTGCGTTCAGCTTACCGGGAAGCCAGCTTGACCGGGCATGCCTTCTGCTCCCTGCATGAGAAATTACAGTGTTAGTATTTATATGATGCATCGGAAAAACGTTCATGCAAACAACATAGACACCAATAGTTTTTCTGCAAATGATATACTCCATAATTAATCAAATATTGAGACGCTGAATAAGATAGCAGATGGTTTTATGCAATGGCAATTCTTAGGAGCAATTGAGAATCTTTGTTAAATTTACAATCAACAAGATTACTAGAATAACAATTAGTTTGTCTATTTTTTTATTGGAATGCTTTGACATGAAAAACATTGTCTGCAATTATTGGCTCTATATAAAAGAGCCATCATTCCATTCAAGGCAGTAAGCCTTGACATTCATACCGGAGGTCCAGTGTTTCCTGGTCGTCCCAGAAGTTGCTCAATATCGTCCAGCCCCTGTAGACACAACATCACGGTGAGTAACTCTCCACAACGCAGGTTCATGGAAAAGGTGAGCATGCAATAACCGAGAGGATTGTTTTTGTCACTCCACTTTAGAGAGGGAAGGGCAGTAGGCTCACATCCAGGATATTTGTCAATGGTGGCCCAGGGGGGCCCGGTGGCCCAGGCAGCCCAGGCATGCCGATTCCATCCTGCCCTGGCTCTCCCTGCAAAAGCAGAAAATGCAGTGATTTGGAGGTGCAGCCCAACATTCGTGTTGACAAACGTAATCTACTGTTCTCTCTTTTTATATGGAATAATGCTGTTATTCTAGATTTGAAGTTTTAGTGACTGTTTTTTTCGGTAAAGTCACATTTTAAAGATTGTCTTGTTAAATGTTTTATGTTTAATTGCCCTTGTTTCTTGGTCGATACGAATGCAAGTTCTTTTGAGCTATTCATTATACTTTACTTGAAATATATTTTACTGAAATATGAAGTTCTGTTTAAATGTTAATAATTATTATTGCAAAATGTTATTATATTTAGGGTTTTTGTAATAAATGTTATTACCACGTTTACTATATTTCTTTCTTTGGCCCACATCCTCCTTCACAAAGACAGTTCATAAAAACATTTGATTGAATACATTTGGAATTAACATTTATAATCTGTACATACCTCATGTCCCGTTTCCCCCTTTTCTCCTTTGATGCCCTAAAACACACCAAAATACAATTAAGGAAAAAAAAACAAATTAAAAAAAAAACTTTCTTGTAAAACAAAGGCCCATTTAGAGCAGGACTCAGCACAAAAGGGGGAAAACTCACTGTGGGACCTGGCAGGCCAGGACGGCCATCTTGTCCACTGGGTCCCATGGGTCCCGGTAGGCCGGCCGTGCCCTGGGTCACAGACACGAACGTCACACAAGGTGCTCGGCGTTCACCGCGCCGTGTCGTACCACTTCTCAATACTCAGTACGCACATCATAAAGAGAGGCGACTTTAAAAGTGAAACATTTTTTATATGTATGTTGGACTTCTTTTGCAACGTACGTAGACAACCGTGCTAATCGGATGTGCGGGGGAAGGACAACAAACAAAACACAAAATCAGATTTTAAAAATGCGTTTATAAAATAGTTAAAAGTGCATAGCTCCGGTTGCTTGATAATATTGGAAGCAAGAGCGTTCCAGACAGCTTTAGAAGTGCCTCTGAAAGCGCGCGATGCAGTGGCCATCTTTGTTCGATGGCTAGCCAAAATCCACTGCGATGATGCCTGGATTAAATAATGTGCTGTAGGAAAAACAATAACTCACATCAAATCCAGGTGTCCCTGGATCACCTTTTTCCCCCTGAAATCAGAAAAAAGTGAATATAGAAAGAGATGTCTCAGTGTCAAGCCTATGGTACAGTATGTTACCAGTGATGCGTGCGACATGAACGTGTGCTCTGCTACATTCACCATCGGCCCAGGAATGCCAGGCGATCCCTGAGGTCCAGCAATCCCATGAGCTCCCGGCTCTCCCTGCAACACCAGCAGCACAAACGCTGTTTTCTCAAACACCAGGGAGTAAACGTATATTTGAACTAAACTGAAACTGTTCAAAAATGCATTCAGGATATAAATAATCATACAGTTACTTGAGGACCCTAACCAAATGGCTGAGTGTCAATTCAACATGCAGTAAAACAAAACACGAATGTTCTGCTAAATGATAGCTGGGATGTAGCACAGGTGGCAAAGCTTACAGGCTCTCAATCATGAGATCAATATAAAAAATTCAAAACAAGTTTGAACAAGCCCATCATTCCTTCAGGATCTGCAAATTCAACACCACAGAGTAGAGGTGGGAGAAGTCATGTTCATATGACTGATTTAACAGCATGATAAACTGAAGCAGTTAGTTATGAGAATAGTTTTTTTTCCGTTTTTTCTGGCAAAAAAAGAACACCTTTTACAAGGAATCATGTCTGCATTAACCACAATATTTGTGGTCAGAATGCAAACAAAAAACATACTCTGATAATATATGCATTGTCTTTGAAACTGATTGGTCGACACCAGAGACAGCTTTCTTTTGAGCTTCGTCTCAAACGGTGTTAGACCAGAGAACGCCAAAATGCGTACAGCACAAAGACAATGCACTATCAGAGTAATGAGAGCTCGGGGTGAGTATCTACATCATGGGACCTCCTTTGCCAGTACCAAAATATGAGAATAGGTTTTTTTCCCCTTTTACTGCCAAAAAAATTTGTTACGCTTCAGAAAATGTGTTTTACACGTAACACCGTGAGATTGTAAAGCCGCCAGATACCCACGTCTCACCGGTTCATAAAAGCCAGCAGTGGAAGACACAGCAGGACCTGGGGGGCCAGGGGGGCCAGGTGGCCCAGCGTTCCCAATCAACCCTTGGACCCCAGGAGGTCCCGCTGCTCCTGCCACACCAGCTTCTCCCTGTGCAAACGCACACAGATGCCACACGAGGATCGTTTCTCCACTTGCTGAAATCGACTGAACATCTGCATTCATTCAGAATATTTAGCTCTCCGATGTGTTTTGGGCCACACTGTGGTGTGTTTGCCAAAAACACATCAGAGAGCTTTACAGCAGAGGTGTTATAATATTTAGTTAATTCATATCAACATTTTCAAAAAAATTGCGTAATATTTTTACGAATATTATTAAACACTCAGGTAAAATTTATATTTTCATTCTTACCTTGGGTCCAATAGGTCCAGGCGGCCCAGCTTGGCCTGGGTCACCCTGTTAAAAGGACAGTCATTAAATTGCAAGACTTAAGTAACATGTGCATAAAATTACAACAAAAATGTAACTGCACACACGAATAATGTTATACTTGAGGATGAAAAAAATATGTACTCACATGTTCTCCTTTTAAACCGTTTAGTCCAGGAGCACCATCACTCCCAGGAGGTCCCTGCAGAACGCAATGCCAGTGTGATTGCAGTGCCACGTGAGGTTTACGTGGTATGAGAAAGAAAAAAAGAATTCTCTCAATGCAACTGTGGTCCTGTGGATGGCTGCATGAAGACCGTTACCCTATTAGCATAGCAGTCACTTACTGGAATCCCAGAAAGGCCTGAGGTTCCAAGTTTGGCAATTTCTGAGACGTTCATCCCAAATATCCCAGGCTTCCCGGGTAGGCCGGGCACTCCTGGGGGGCCTTGAGCGCCTGGTAGTCCGCGGGGACCGGGGGGGCCCTGGAGTTTGGGGGACACAGGAACAAAATGGACAAGCAAGAGGGAAACATAAGTTTGATTGTAAGATAATGTTTTCATCATTCGAAATGACAAAAACGTCATGCTGAACAACTTGTGCTGAAATCCAAAATAGCCAAAACCGCGAATCTTACGCAACAATTTAAAGATAATTTTGCCAATACATGTTCATAATTTTTGTGTCTAGTGTGCCAACAATGCAAAACTGCAGAGAATAATGGAATTTGTCAAGAGAATGTCATTGCTTTCATCTTAAAGCAGTGTAATATTTAAATTCAAACATTACATCTATGAATTTGATATATTGAAGGCCGAGGACAAGCCAAAAAATAAACAAAATAAAAAACAAGATGCCGCACTCACTCGAACCATGTCCACATCATCGTCTTCTGAGTATCCTGAGCCTTCAACGTTCACCATGTTCTGCAAGCAGATTAGTGACAAAGTAAACTCCGTGTGGAGTGGTGGCCTGACAGTAGCCATTCACATACTTATCGAATGTAAAGTGTTATCTGGTTTGAAATAAATACGTATAAAAACACACACACTTGTGTTTAACGAACTAAGCAATATTTACAATACTGCATGTAAAAAATACACATGAAATGAAATGCTGTGTTTGGTGTGTATTTACCTTTTGTGAGTGCAAGTGGCTGTAAAGACTTAAAACTCTTGGAGCACCCCACCTGCCACCACCCTTTCCCCCCCTTACGTTTGTTCCTCTTCCCGTGCCTTCCCTTCCCCGTATAAAAACCTACGTTCCCACTCACAGTCCCTACACAAGTGGTGCAGTGAGCCCACTTTTCTCCCCTTCCCTCAACCCATAAATATTGTGTTCAGGTTTCTGTCCGTGGAATTTGTGTGCCCCCTTCCCTTGTTACGGTTCGTGCGCTGTATCGGGCTCTTGAAAACCGGCATTGGAGCACATACCACTTTGCGTCCATGTCCTCCCAACCCGGGAGGGCCTGGAGGGCCTGGAGGGCCTGGTGGGCCGGGTGCACCCACAGCAGTATCGCCCTACACAACAGCACCAATGGAGGCACGCATAAAGCATTACTCTACAGTGCTGCGTAAAATGATTAATTATTCATATGCCCATTGTGAGACAGCAGCCAAGGATTACAAAGAAAAAATACGTTCCACTTTCAGAATAAACATGGCCTGCATTATGTTATCTATTATGATCAAGTCTCACCTTGTTTCCTTTAGGGCCTTTGTCACCTTGCAGTCCTGGAAATCCCGGAGGACCTTTTTCCCCCTGCACACAAGTCAGTTAACAAGATACCTTCATTCATAATAGGACACAAAAAACACACAGCATAGGCATAGATATAAAGATTATATGTATATTATATATATGAGGCACAACTTACAGGGGATCCGTCTTCTCCTGGGTCACCCTGGAGAGGAACATAAAAATACACGCCAAGGTAAACAAACCTTTACAAATATGTATTTTACTTACCCAGGAAATCTAACTCAGTCTCAAGAAAAATAAACAAGAGGGTTTTGTTTGGGATGTTTGGTCAACTCTTTACAAAGTATGCTTGAAGGAAAACCATATTTCCCTGACAAAGCCCTCAAATACGAGAGAAGAACACTCAACATATCAGCCCTGCAGGTGGATATCACACACCTCCGATTAGTACGGTTGGCTATATAAGATTAAAAAGAAGTTCAACATACATACATACATACACCCAGAATGAGCCACCTCAAAATCATCAGATTTACATGCGCCACCACACACAACAAAACAGCTCTAAGACTTGCCGGTTCACCCTGTGACCCTGGTTGCCCTGGAGATCCCAATGGTCCTGCTTGGCCTGGTGGACCCTGAACCAGTTGTGTGACAGTGCCATCCTCCTGCTTGACCAGAGAGGCGGCTGGGCCTGGGAGGCCTACTGCGCCAGGAGGCCCTGGTGGGCCAATGTCGCCCTTGCTTCCTTTTGAGCCCGGATACCCGAACCCAGAGGAGCCCTTCATGTCAGACACAAGGCACACTTGGTTTGATCTGGTTTTGTAAACAGATTAAGATGTAGTCAGATAATGCATAATGCGACTACTCAGTATCTCAGTTCGTCACAGCACTTGATAATATATTTTTGTTGTTACAGAACCTACAGTATTGAACAAGACACATGAATGACCTTTGTAAAAAAAAAAACACAGTGACATTGCTCATCGCAGCAATTGGTGCACCACCTAGCATCATGTGACTTCCTTAAACAACCTGCGAATCTGTTAGGCACAGGCACTTGACAAATTTTCACTTTCTGATCACTCATGTCATGCAGTGGCGTGGTGGTGGAAGGGCAGGGCCAATAATGAGGGGAAAGTGAAGCCGACATAAGGGTGGCACTGATGAAGATAGTTGTGCAAAGGACATTTCTTGAAAAAGGGCCATTGTCTGAAACGTGACATATTTCTCATTTTTACGGCAGTGTTATAGACAGATCTGTCACATTTATTTTTGACGTGGACATATGAAGAAGCATTTTCTGCTCATCTAATTAGTTATTTGTATTCTCCACAACAATTTTAATAGTTTTGATTAGAGTGGGGTTGAGTTCAATGCAATAGGGGGTGGGGCAGGGCTCACAGGGAAGATTGACCCCATCCACCGCATAGGTTGCTCTCTGCTGTGGTGTATATTCAGTAGTGGTACGTACCTTCATTCCGTTTTCTCCTTTGTCACCCTACCAACGAAAACCACAAAATTTCTTTTAAAAAACTAAAATCTTTTTTTGTTTCACCAAAACCTCTCTCATTCATCAAAATGACATCATGTCTAGTCATGTATATATGAGCATATATTCCAGATATGACATCGAATATCATCCCAGAGGTGGGACTATGAGGGTGAAAAAATGCAGCATGGTAGATATAATACATTCCATTATGACATACTTAACTCGTGATTTGTATTTATGAATAATTTATTTTATATATATACGTGTATACGGTGCATGAAGGACTAATGTCAAGGTGTTTAGATGGGAAATAGGCTTTCAATTTCTGTTCACAATCAGGGTGGGGGTAATTCAAAAAAATGTATATTTTTATTTTACCAGGTAAGACCTACTGAGCTATAAAGCTATTTTTCAGAAGCAACCTACCCACAAATGATGTATCAACGAAGTGGCTTATCATGTGGACATTTATAGCAACCAAATACTTTAAATGCATGTTTCTGAATGTGGAGGGAAAAACGAGAGGACCTGGAGAAGAATCCATGTGATTATGGGGATACCATGTAATCTCCAAATATAAAGGGGCCAGGGTCGGGATTGAACCCACAACCTCTTTTATTCCAGGCAAGGTAGTAAACATCACATCACCGTAGCGCTCTAAATTTAAACTCTGCAGCTTCGTCGATGGGAAATCTGTGCCAAGCCTTGTATTTAAATGGACACTTTTGTAATTGCTGGAAAGATTTGTTTTGAACAGCATCCGCTCACTGACACTGATAACACCAGCAGCAGCGACATATCCTCCTCACCTTTTCCCCTACGGTGCCACCCTCACCGTTCGCCAAAACCAAGCCGCTGTTGCCCTTAAGGCCCGGAAGCCCTTGCAGTCCTGGTTCTCCTTTGAAGCCCATCTCACCCTTAGTGCCCTTACTCCCCCCATCCCCTTTAGATCCTGGAGATTGGGTTGGGAGTAAATAAGAGGCACAGAGGAAACACTTTTGAGTTACAACAAAGAATGAAAAAGGCAATCCTACGTATCCACGGTGTTTCCCTTCATGATTGAACCTTATGACGGGACCCTAGGGTCCCGAATAAACGGAAGTCAAAAGCGCGATATATTTATTTATTTGTTTATTTTTGGCGACTCTGTCCCACTGCGCACATAAACGCCGCGACCCACCTGGCGCTGATCATTATGTTGTCATGTCGTCCAAGCGCAGCAGTGAGGACGAATGCGCAGAAGAGCTGAACAAGCGAATGCATTCCATGCTCGGGTATGGGCAGGATCTTAAGTCTTATCCAAAGCTGCTCAAACTGCCTACACGACTTAAGTCCTTTATTTGTCATAACGGTATGCATAATACAGTGAAACTGCTCACTTATCTTCATTATTATTATTTATGACCAGGATCAATCGATGACAATCCTATTATCTACAAATATTTAACAGATGAGATGCTTTGCACCGTTAATTTCTCCTGTTTAATAATACTTCTCTTATCCATAAGCACCATGCATTTACTTTTTTTTGCGGTTAAGCCATAGTCCCCACATACCGCTCTGAATCAATGCGGATAAGAGGAGCTGCGACCCACTATTCTGTAGAGTAACATTGGTATAAACGCTTGTAACGATATGAACAGCACATTGAAAACGCATACTATTTTATGTACTGTTTACAAAGTGTGTTCACAAATCCACACTGAGACACACGATGATTGACAGAATGGTGTACATTATTTTTTCGATAGTGTATTTAAATAGAGGTACTGCAGGTAAGTAGTTTTCAGTTTAAAAGGCATAGTTTAACAAGACAACACTTGCCACCATCCTTCAAACACATTGGAGAATAAGTATAACCCGTAAAAACAAAGTTTTTCACTATAAATCCTTTATATGCGTGGCAGCGAACTTAATATAAAGGATTTAAAAATATATTCGCCTGTGGAGGACGCGGGGATCGATCCCGCGACCTTTGGCATAGCAAGCGAGGGCGCTACCAACTGCGCTACTCCGCCACGGCCTGTGGAGGGGTTACGCTCTGGGCTCTTATACTGTGACGTTCAGCCAAAGCCATGAATGAGTTATATTTGAATATATGTAAAATAATTTTTGTTTGCCTAAAAAGTGTAAAATTTTGGGAATTTTTTTTCACGAACATTAATTGTCTCGCACAACGAGTCTGTGTGGAAAATGTCAGCTCGATTGGATCACGGGAAGTGGGTTAAAACACGACCGAAAGATTTGCACGGTCGTAAGCAAGCAAGCAAGCACGCAAGCACGCAAGCAAGTGAACTTAATATAAAGGATTTAAAAAGGGCAAAGTTTTTGTTTACATTATAATTTAATGTTTATGCGAGAGCCGGGGGCTTATGGGACCCCGGGGTCCCGCCATGAGGTTCATGTGACGACGAGAAGGGTCACGCCCATGCAAGGGGATGACTCACCAACAGGCCCAGGAGGGCCACGTGGGCCCAGAGGCCCCAAGCCACCTCCACTGCTGGGTTCGCCTGGAAAACAATGATCATCAAGAGCAGTCACCAGGGATCAGAAATAAGATGGAAATTACGATTACTATAAATAATGTCTGGAGCTAAATTATATTTTGAAACGTCATCTTGGACAAAAAACCCAGAGTTGTTGGGTTTTTTATTCATTAACCTTCATATAAATTCTGGATAATTTATGTATACAACAATCCTATTTTATTAGTTATCGTGTCAATATATCTGAACGTCTCACCTTTCTCTCCCTTGTGTCCAGGAACACCTGGAAAGCCATGGTCACCTTTGTCTCCCTTGACCACGTGGCTCTGAATGATGGGTGAATCCACGTGTCTGTCTTCAGCATCTGGCCTAGGTCGATAATTCACGTCTGGCTGAGGCCTAACTCTTGAATCTGGGGGTTGAAGTGGCCTTGGGGCTGGGGCAGCCGTCACCTGCACAGAACACAAGTGATGTGGGTGTTTTTGGAGCAAAGGTTTGGCGTTAGTTGTCAATGTCATTACGTCTCATGGTTTAAATCATAATTTTATGTAATATGTGCCAAGTGCACATTCCTATATATACACAGTAATTGTTTAGTTAAAAAAGGCTCTGCTCCAGGTGTCGGCAACCTATGGCCCGGAGGCCGTATATGACAGAAGGCTTGGTTTTATGTGGCCACGAGGGCTATCACTGCTATGCCCTCGAAACAACATTTATCTGTCACTGCAAACACCTGAGCCACACAAATCAGGCAGTAGAGGAGAGTATTTTTGACATTGTTCTCATTATTTTTTGCATTACTGTGGGATAACGCTAAAGGGTGCATTAATATGTGGTTTTAGTTTGGTGTTTTAACAACTTAACACCTGTTTTGTTGCCAGATAAAAAGGTATAAAACCTCTTCTCATATTTTAGTACTGGCAAAGGAGGTACCATGATGTAGATGCTCACCCCGAGCTCTTATTACTCTGATAGTGCATTGTCTTTGTGCTGTACGCCTTTTGGAGTCCTCTGGTCTAACACCATTTGAGACGAGGCTCAAAAGAAAGCTGTCTCTGGTGTGGACCAATCAGTTTCAAAGACAATGCATATATTATAAGAGTATGTTTTTTTTGCATTTTTACCACAAGTATTGTGGTTAATGCAGACATGATTCCTCGTAAAAGGTTTCAGTTTGGTGTTTTAACAACTTAACACCTGTTTTGTTGCCAGATAAAAGGGGAAAAACCTAAAACATAATGTGTGGTTGCCCACCAATGTTATATTGTGAATTGGCCCTCGGTATGAAAGGGTCCCTTCCCCTCCCCCGTTCTGCACCAGATGAATATAAACCACAGCTCATGTATCAACGCCAGAGGGCATGCTACTGAAAACTGATGATGCGCACCAAGTCATCACTGTCACGTAAACTACATGTTTATGAGTTTCATTGGTATATATAACGAAGTACACATATTAAAGGAGTACTTCTATTGAGTAATACATTTTTTGTAATGTTTGTCAATGCTACATCTGCTATACAGTACACTTTTGCCACATTACCGACGTCTGAGTGGCATAGATTCGGAACAATTATAAAAGCTAGAGGGCTTACCGACAGTGTATGGCCTCTAGAAGTGTCCTCATCCTCATCATCATCCTCATCCTCGTCCTCATCCTCATCCTCATCCTCCTCATCTTCAGACGCACCACTGATTCCATCCCCAGATACCTGCAGTCCACACAGATGGTTTAAACACCCACCATCACCCTCCTGCGATGAGGAGCTGTTCAGCTTTGTAAACTGAATGAGCGTGCGTGTTGCACCTGCTCTTGGTCTTCATTGTCGCACTGAGCAGAAGCTGCCTCTGGGTCCTCTTTGATAGACATCTCCTGGATGGCTCCCTGCAAGCACACACACACACATAAGCATCTATGCACTTGAAACACTTTCACACATGGACTGTTTAAGCCACACACAATTGTAAATTTTCTATATTTTCATTTATTCTTGTTTTTTCACATATCTTGCTATTGCACCTGAAAGCTTGCGATTACACTCGAATCTTAGCAGACAGCTCCTTTCTTCTTTCATATTGCTCCGGTCTCATGGCAAAGGAGATGAGTTGCCTTCAAGGACTCTGATGTGATAAGTAAAGAAGCGACTGATTGAAAACTTACTTTAAATATTATTTTTTCTATTTTCCTCTTACAAATGTTTCATCTTCCTTATACATAAAAAATATTGTGCCTACCTATGCTCACAAAAAAAACCACAACTATTTTGTTGGTTGGCAGTTGGAGTTCAAAAATGCAAACTCACGAACATATGAACACTTTTGTTAGAAGTGGGTACAAAAAAGTCCCTTTAGGCATTCAAGGGTATATTGTTAAATTTTACAATGTTTGTTAATTAACTGGAAAATCTTACAAAAGGCCAAGCCCCACTGACCTGACCTCACTGTCAAAAGGGGAATCACTACACTGAGACAGAGGTTCTGAAGTTGAATAAGGACAGCCTCTTCATTGTAGTGCTAATCTGCATTGGAACCTCGGTTTCAGTTTACACAATCTGTTGCAGTGTGATAAAACATCAAACCAATCTACAGCTTGGTTTTAATCCAGCTTTACTCCTGCTGGCTAAAGCAAAATCGTTACGTTCTTGTGGTGGCACTGTAACATGGAGCAAGACGATGTTCGTCCATTGGTGCTGATGATAACATTTTATCACAATTATCTGTTTGTTAAATAAACATATAAATACGATATACATTCATGTAAGTTGTTTGTACTTGTTTTCACCCAATCATGGAAAAAACAGGACTGGAGTAATTCAACTATTCCCATGAGTCACCTCCTTTGTTTGCCTCGTGCAGCAGAATACATTTGTCAACGAGTCATTCAGTGATAAAATTAGCAATGTGTGGCTATTATGCTCCTCTAAATGCCATGAATATTGATTTTAAGAGAATAATTTCATGTTTGTCACAGACGGTGGTTTAATGGAATTTGTTTCCTTTGTTCAGCTGCCAACTGTCATATTTGAACTAATAGATGCTAAAATGCAAACCATAAAAATCTCACTCAGCAGCAGTTCCGAACGTTCTTTCGACTTTAAATTAAGCATGTAATCATCAAAACAATAATTGCTGATCAATCCACTGCTGGATGAATGCCTCCCCATGCTGTGTGAGTCATGGACATTTTTTGACCATACACTGATCATCATGGATCAAGGAAGTCCAGCACTGGATTTGATATCATTTGCCACTGATGTTAAACGTGGCTGGAAATGTACTCAGGTCACTGGGTTCATAACGTAGAGTGCTACACTACTGCTTCCCCAAATCATTAATGACACGTTATTATGATTATTATTTGATTGTTTATTATTGATTTATATTAAAAAATCATCATCCAATTGAAATGTATATATTTTTTAATCCACAACCACCTAAGAAGGGCAACAGCAGTGCTCAAAGCTAGTTTTTGCTCGGGACACTTACAACAAACTTATCGGTGTCAGCTCCCCCAGCCTGAGCGATGAAGATTCCTCCATTCGGGTCAAAGCTCAGGGCATGGCTTGCGCGTTGGATAGCGGCGCGCTCCATGAGCTGGCAGCCCATGTAGAATGAGACTGTGTCCTCCGCCACAGACAGCGCCAGCCTCGTCCAGCGATTTGTCATTCGAGGGACCTGGTGTGCACAAAGACAAAGATCCCCCTTGTAGGCTTGACAGACTATTGGGGCAGGTACTGTGAGCTAGCACATATGAAGGCCAGTACAGCACATGAAGGGTTGACAATATTTACACACCGCACTAGGTACTCATATGAGGCTGAGTCGACCTAGGAGAGGCCCAGGACTGGTACAGATAATCGTCACGGGTATTGGCCATGAGCAGGAATCAAACTCGGGTGGTTGGGTTTGTAGCTCAACACGCTAACCGTTACGCTACTACTAACCACAGCCACACACGTGCACATGAGGCCACTCCACGTCAATGCAAATTGGGTGGAATATTAAAGACGTTAATTTGCTCATTTGGCTTTTGTGGTAATACATGTGTAGTGTTTTGAGTTATACTGCGACAACAAGTAAGAGCACAACTACGAATATTTGTCACACAAGGATTTATGTGGAGCTACAGCAAATGGAAGGAATATATGCTGCCTTCATTTGCATCACCAACATTTGTTTTCATAAATAATATAATTAGATGATTCTGTTTATACAAATTTGCAAACAATGACTACATTGCTTCTTTCCTTGCACTGTTCACATTTGGAATTCCCTCCCATCGCCACAATTAAATAAGGCAGAGAAGAAAACAAAAATTGTTCTTTAATACAAGAAACGAATTTACTCATCTATTACACCATCAAGAGTCCTAACAATGATTTGGAGCTTTCGTGACTGCAAGAATTACTCTTTGGTTCTTTCGGTAAAGTCACATAAAAAGAGAAAATAATACATTAAATAATAGCAAAACGACGTTTCGATTGCAACACAAGCAATCAAGAGAAAACAAACCTAGTAAACTTAGAAATATAATGCAATACAACACAGAGAGTCGGCTAACATAACAGTTATATTAGCCGACTCTCTGTATACTGTTATGTCAGCCGACTCTCTGTGTTGTATTGAATTATATTTATAAGTTTACTAGGTTTGTTTTCTCTTTCATTTGTACCTGATGATTATTGCTTGTGTTGCAATCGAAACGTCGTATGCTATTATTTAATTTATTATTTTCTCTTTCTATGTGACTTTACCGAAAGAACCAAAGAGTGCTAACAATGTCTGAACTCTTTGGGCTTTTCTTGGTCTGTCCTTAGAAAACCGTGATAGATAAATAAATAAAGCCTTACGGGGAAGGCGGCGGCAACGCGGGTGTCAGCGCCGCTGGGCTCCGTGTAGAAGAGTACTATCGTCTGCTCGCCGTCCTCCACCGGCATCAGCTTGAGCCCCAGCTGTACCATCTGCTGGAAGGAGTCCGTGACGGCGAACAGCACACCGCCCTCATCCGTGGCTGGGCGCACTGTGGCCAGCAGCGAGAAGTCGCGGGACAGCGTCCGAGGGAGGTAGGTCCCTGCGGCGCGCCCCACGTTGGCATCCTCGGAAAACTCGTATGCTGGGAAGCCCTTGTAGCCGGCCGTGAAGGAGACCGGGGGAGGCAGCGGGACTCCGATCAGCTGCAGCAGGTCCACATTTTGGCCCTGGCCTAACGATTGCATATGGACAGAGAAGAAAACAATATTTCAAAGATATTTGAGATTAATTCAAGCCATTTGTTGGGCCTGCTACGCCTTATAATAACGTAAGTAGTAATATAAATAATATGACAAAACTATCGGCAAGCCTAGCTGTGTAGCAGTGAGGATGCTGTGACATGCAAAATTATGAAGCTTCGCAAAGGCACGCGCTAAATATATACTTTTAAATCTGAATTTTAAAGCGCCACAGTGGTATTTTATAGTATGTTTGTCAAATCTAAGTAAGTTTTAGTTTGTTCACACGAATCTCTTTATATTTTTTAAGTTTATAAATTCATGAAGTATATTTTCACGAAGTATTTCTTTCAAATTATATATTCACAACAATATTATAAACAATTTCCTTAAAATGTTGTACAAACAATTTTGTAATATATAAATGAATATAATGCTAGTACCTCATATTTGCTGATCACAAATCATTATAACAACCAAGTTAATTGACTACAGGAAATTGTTGAAGAACTTAATTATAAAAAGATATATATATTTTTTAACAAATATAACAAGTTCACGAAACAACTGAAGGTATCCATGAGAGGCACTCATCTGGAAAGGCACTCTGCTTGAAATCACAAGTACAGTATGTACACCTAGGGCAGTTATTTAAGGTGGACTGGGATCAAGATGATAAATTAAAGAGGCCGATGAGAAAACTAAAGTTGTCAATGGAACGCAGCATATCAATGTGGATCAGAAACATGAACACTGACAAAAAACGGAACAAAAGTTGGAAAATGCTCAAAAGACCGTATACATGCTTGGCATTACACTGAGTGGGACAGCTGAATCAGAGGATATAAAGCAAGGTAGAGACATCAAGCGGCAGTGCAAATGGGCTTGGAAAGGACACATCGCTCATGGTCAAGGCTAATGGTGGAGTGACAACCAACGGAGGGAACACTCAAGAGTGCGTACATCAATGAAATGGAGCGATCAAATCAGCTCCTGTGGAGATGTCTTGTTACGTCACAGTTTTGTGAGAATTGGTGAAGGCTTTGGAAAGCTTTCATGCAGCAGTAGATATATCATGGCTGATGACGATTAGATGTTTCACCACGTGTACAGGGAAATGTACCTTGCATTACAATGCCACAGGGTATATAGGGGAGCTCAGATGTGATTTCCAAAAACAGCTGGTGCCCGCATTGCCATGGAAGCATTAATCTTCTTAAATCAGCAGTTGGTCAAACACGTACCAGCAATTGTATTTGTACAAAAGCCAAGAACAAGGTTTACATTTTTACAATGCTCCTGTAGTTAATCTTAAAAGAGCTGCTTATAAATATAACATGTGTGGACTTACGCGTAGCAAATGTGACCATATTTTTCCATCAAAAGTAAACATTAAATATAAAAGGTATCCATAATAAAGGTTTTTTTGGGTTAGATCACGTAAATATAAATGTGTCCTAAACCCACCACCACCCGACACAGCCAATTAGTAAGGTTTGTCACAAAAACAAAACATGTCAATTCGTTACTAGTATAGCACACCGGTGTGTTGGAGAGTAAACCCACAACGTTTACAATTCGAGTACGACGTTTCGCCAGTAATTACAACTATGTATCATAAAAAGGTATCATGCATGTATATCAAAGGTACAACTATTTAAGCATGTGAAATAATGTTTTGGATGAATATACAAAATAAATTTCAGAAAACATAGAGAATATATGGCAAGGCTAACTATAATTGAAGTATTCAACTTATTTCGCAATATCACCATTAATATTTTTAAAATGAGCTCCCAAGTGCTCCTGTGAAAACTGACATTACTGAGTAGTAAACAAACCAAAAAATTACATGATAAAAAAAAATCTATGTCATTCACATTTTTTACAAAAAATTTGTATTTCATTTTGTTCTCAAGATACCAAGGCCTATTGATAGATTTGCAATTCTCTCAGTGCGTTCGATCCATTAAAAGTGACACCATGGTGCAATACCAACCATCATGTGTCTCTGTGAAAGGCCCAAGAGAAAATGCGTAACATTTTTATTAATTCAAATCAAAACTGATTTTGTGTTTAGCTTTTTGTCCTTCCCCTGCACCTCCGATTAGCACAGTTGGCAATGTACGGTGCAAAAGAAGTTCTACATACATACATATGCAGGTGCACACACACTGACACACTCCCTAGGAGTCGGAGTGTAAATCACCCGAAATACCACCTTACCCTGCGGCCCGCGAATCTGCAGCTGTGCGGGGATAGCCATGACTCTCAACATGGGCGCGAGGACTACTCTTCCCACTGCAGCCGAGGTGGACAACACGACCCCACTTTCAGTCGTTCTTCTCGTCAAGTTGCCTGCGCCACCAGTCCCTACTGTGATGCTTGTATTGGTCACGGCACCGGCTCGAGCCATCTCGTCCTTCAGAGTTTCATCGACGGTGATGTCCAATGTGCTCTGCTCAAGTGGTTTCACTTCGAAGCTTGGGTTGGTTACCATGCTGACTTCTGAGTGCTCGCGAGTGCTTGAAGCAATAGTTGTCGGCTGCTCTCCTGCAGTACTTTCTTCCAAGTACCTTTGCTGTACATCAGAAGATTCTCCTTGTGTCATAAGAGCTGAGATGAATGTGTTACTGAAAGGTTTTGAATTGATGCCAGGTGCAGTGCTGCTTTTATCCTTCTCCACTTCAGTTGTTGCAGTAGGGGATGCTTTTGTTGCACCAGTCGTCTTCACATCGGTGCCTCTAGCGAAAGGCCTTGTGTGCCATTGTTTCCAAAACCACGTAAGCTGCTGAGCATTCCCTATGGGGCTTACCCACAGAAGTGTCACAATCCACATGAGGCGGAACCAAGTTAACCGGCAGCACATGGCGCTGTCTTAAGGCGAAATCTTTGCAAGGTACAGAGCAGTCTTTAAATGTCCCTTTGTTTCTTCAACAATGTCCGCTGCTTGTGACTATTATACCTCCTGCCTTCACACATGTGGCCTCCAAATTCCAAATGCTGCTAATTATGGACTGTGTATCATCAAAAATGTACCATAGTGGACACTAATAGATTCCATTCGTAAATAGCTATGGCTGACCGCACACACACTGCATGACTCTCAGCAGCAGCCTCAGTCACACCCTGCAAGTTATGCAAGGGCCATCACCTTGGCTCTAGCTGCTGTTCACCATCCCAACCTCCACAACAAAAGGAGTCAGGGCTGTCATCTGTGTGACTATTAAAACTGGTAACAAGACTCCTAACAATGGACTCTACCATTACTTGTGCACCATGGATTGTGGGAGGTTTCTTTTTGAACAGAATAAAAAACACATGTGTAACCAGACACGTTAAGACAATAAATCTAAAAATAAATCCCCATTGTCATGTTAATGTGGTTGCTGATAAGTAAAATAAAGTCATAGCAATAAAGTATCCTCAATTACTCTTGCCTGACAAATTGTGTGGTAAGTTGCCATAACAACAGGCCAGCATTTGTCCCTAAGGATTGACCAAGGGGAGGCAGGCGATGTCCTAAAGACAGCATCCCACTTCCCAGGGATTAATTATCTGCTTGTTGGTGAGGCTCTCTGATTCCAAAACAGCACAATGGCATCTCCCCCAGCCAGCACCGCCAACCAGAATGGCGCAGAGGCAATGAAAAGGGGTGGGCTGGCGCTGTAGAGAGAGAGACTGAGACAGCAGGCATACTGATGCGAATTAACTGTGGGCTGGCAAGTCTTTAGCATGGTGTCCTCACACATTTGCTCGTGTAGCGTATACAATGATTTTAGCAAGGCTCGTAAACATGCAGCACTTCAATCTTAATTTGGAGCTTTCGTGACTGCAGGAATTACTCTTTGGTTCTTTCGGTAAAGTCACGTATAAAGATAAAATAATAAATTAAATAATAGCATACGACGTTTCGATTGCAACACAAGCAATCATCATCAGGTATAAATGAAATAGCAACAAAAATCTAACCAGAAAACTATAGACAGACATAATCTTAGGTTTTTTCGGTAAAGTCACGTAGGTAAAAAATTTAATTAATAAAAGTAAAATAAAACAAATTAAAAAAATTCACGACGTTTCGGAAGCAACACAAGCCTCCGTCTTCAGGTGGAACCGTCACAGCCACGACAGCTGTATCAAGTAAATGAGGGATCACAAGAAATACTACCCCGTATATAATGGTTGAGGGGGGAAGGGCCAGGAACGGCACACTTATTTATTAATATGGTAAGGTGAGGCTTAAGACACAAACACGAAGATCTCTGCCTGTGTATCGATCTTCGTGTTTGTGTCTTTCAAATTTCACACTTAACTTCTAATTCAGCAATTTTTGGAATACTACTCACTGTATTGTATGTGTGTGTGTAGGCATATATGCCTACATCATTTTTTTGCGGGGGGGGGGGGGGGGAGTGAAAAAAACGTTGGTGTGTCGACTAACTTGTTGGATCAACTTTTTACCCCCACATCTGGAGGGGGGTCCACTTTCTATAACTTTTTGATTCAGGCCTTCTGAAAGGCTCTTATAATTTAGTTGACAGACAAATTGACAAATAGAACGCCGGGCATTTATAATAGACTAGTATAAGTACCCGGCGTTGCCCGGGTGAAAAATATATTTCTTAATAACCTTACATATATACACAGATGTGCTGCTACCTCTGCCCCCCCCCCCCCCCCAGGCATGATCTCCTCGGCCGCTGTGCAGTAATATGTACGGCCTATAGTGTGGTGGGGTGTCGAGGCCTAGTACCGTGCAGAGCCTCCGGCCTCACCTAGATTGCCCACCTGGCTGAGGCTGGGTACCGGGGCCGTTACCCACCCCCCCCCGCGCTACAATAATACTGTCTAATCGCTATCATTTTATAATCTACCGACCCTATAATAGTAATTGCACCCATTGTGGTGGGGGGGGAGTGAAGAGGACGTGAAACTTTGATGAATTTACCTCAGTCGCGTGTTAATGCGTGCGCATATTTTTAACGGGAATTAAAAATGGCGTCCACCCTGCAGCGAATGCGTCGCTACCCGTTGCCAGGGGCAACCGCCGTCCAATGAAACTGCGTATGGTCCGGCGACACACAGACAGACAGACATATTTGCGATTTTATATATATAGATTGTCAGGACTCACGGTCACAACCGGTTCAAGTATAATTTATTTAACATTGTGGTTAATGGAATGAAAACGAGTGGTTGCAGGGGTAACGTGAATTAATTTGTGTTTACAGCACATATACAGTATAAAAATGGAAAACATACATTCTGCAACTATGGTGGGTTCAAGAATGGGGCACCACAGTGGCGAGATGTTAACTGCCTCGCCTGGTATACAGGAGATTGTGGGTTTGAGCCTGACCCTGACGCCTGTATATTTGGAGTTTGCATGTTCTCCTCGAGGTTGCGTAGATTTTCTCCAGGTCCTCCGGTTTTCCCCTCCACATTTAGAAACATGCAATTTGAGTATTTGGCTGCTATAAACTTCCACATAAGCCACTTCGTTGAGATATCATGTGTGGTCAGGTCTTACCTGGTAAAATATATTTTATATATATAGTTTTACAGTTTAAGAATTGATATTAATCAATCGATGCATTATTACAGTGTCAATGCAAAAGCACTCTAATGTATAGTGCATGCAACATGCAGGAGAAAAAGAGAAGAGTATGCATAAGGCACTTGTCATGCATGCATTGAGCTCAATGAACACTCAGCGGGGCACTTCTTGAGAACTCATGGTGGATCTGTTCGACATGTCTTGAAGGCATACGTTTCCGTGGCATGAGCGCACGTAGATGTACAACAATTTTGTCAATCCACTGCTGGATGAGAGCTTCTCGATACTGTGTGGGTCATGGGGGTCATTTAGCCATACTTCACCACGCTGTCTCTGTGTGTGCTGATGAACTCGGGGAACATAGACATGGGAACAGAGTACAGCACAACACTGTTTCCCCGTAGGTCAGGGGTCGGCAACCTACGGCTCCGGAGCCGCATGCGGCTCTTTACGGGCTGCTTCTTGACGATATGTACGTGAGTACAGTATGTACTCAGATGCATTGCGGCTCTTGAAATACTGAATTTTGTACCGAATTGTAAAGAAATGGCTCTTCTTGTTATTTTGGTTGTGGCGAGATGTTAACTGCCTCGCCTGGTATACAGGAGATTGTGGGTTTGAGCCTGACCCTGACGCCTGTATATTTGGAGTTTGCATGTTCTCCTCGAGGTTGCGTAGATTTTCTCCAGGTCCTCCGGTTTTCCCCTCCACATTTAGAAACATGCAATTTGAGTATTTGGCTGCTATAAACTTCCACATAAGCCACTTCGTTGATATATCATGTGTGGTCAGGTCTTACCTGGTAAAATATATTTTATATATATAGTTTTACAGTTTAAGAATTGATATTAATCAATCGATGCATTATTACAGTGTCAATGCAAAAGCACTCTAATGTATAGTGCATGCAACATGCAGGAGAAAAAGAGAAGAGTATGCATAAGGCACTTGTCATGCATGCATTGAGCTCAATGAACACTCAGCGGGGCACTTCTTGAGAACTCATGGTGGATCTGTTCGACATGTCTTGAAGGCATACGTTTCCGTGGCATGAGCGCACGTAGATGTACAACAATTTTGTCAATCCACTGCTGGATGAGAGCCTCTCGATACTGTGTGGGTCATGGGGGTCATTTAGCCATACTTCACCACGCTGTCTCTGTGTGTGCTGATGAACTCGGGGAACATAGACATGGGAACAGAGTACAGCACAACACTGTTTCCCCGTAGGTCAGGGGTCGGCAACCTACGGCTCCGGAGCCGCATGCGGCTCTTTACGGGCTGCTTCTTGACGATATGTACGTGAGTACAGTATGTACTCAGATGCATTGCGGCTCTTGAAATACTGAATTTTGTACCGAATTGTAAAGAAATGGCTCTTCTTGTTATTTTGGTTGCCGACCCCTGCCGTAGGTCATGAACACACAAGATTAGGGTTTCCACCTGTCTGGGTTTGATGCAGATAATCCGGAAATTGGCAAAAATGTTAAAGTGGAAGGAATGTATTTGTATGGAGATCTGGTAGCGGTATTGTGTTGCACATTATTGCAATGTCCTACACATATGATAGACATAGGCTTATGCTATAACCTTTCTGTGCAGTCTGAGTGCTATCCCAATGTTTTTGCGAGTGTTCTTTGCCGCTCTGTGGAAATAATGACGCAATAAAAACCCACTTGAAAAAATGTAACATACTTGTACGAATGAAGCCCATGTTAACACAAAATCGTAATTATAATTATTACTGATTTAGCAAATAACATATTTGCCCATCTATGTCCAGTAAAGCGAGCAGAACAGTCAAAAAACAAGTATCTATGTACTGCACAGGACATTCGCATACTATTTATGCGCAGTGTGATATGACATCAGCACACTGCGAAAGAAGCAAACGTGTTTTCTGACACTGCTTTTTGGCAGTGGTGTACAAACGCACCTCCGATTAGCACGGTTGGCTACGTCCAGTGTGAAAGAAGTTCAACATACATACAAATAACAAAAAACTTCACGCACTTGTCAATAGAAGTGGCCTCAGGAGGGAGATGAGCCATTTCCCAAAACGTCACCTATCATATTTTCCCACTTCATGGCAGTGTTATTGGCGAATGTGTTGAATCTATTAGGACATTAGCACACTGGTAGAACATTTGCAGACTGTGATAGGCATCCTTTATCGCAAGTCCATTTGACCTGCGGTGCTCAATTTGCAACGCAGCTCCGCCACGTCGCTTCTGGCGCCACCTTGTGGATAAACAAAGGCGAGTCAAAGTTGAAACTGTCAAAGGGGCTTATTGTAAAGGGGACAAAGGAAGGTTACAAATCTATCGCACACAATATTCAATGCGCAGTCCGGGAATTGCCATCTGTGTTCGGGTGACCAGAATTGGTTTGAGCCGAGTTTTGGTACCGGTATTGTGCTGAACTGTATTACAGTCCAGTGCGCAGTTTTTGATCGACTGAGAAATGTGTCCGAATTTGGTTTAATGGAAAAGGTGGCAACCCTACTTACAATAAAGTACAGCAAATATGTGCGGAGTTTCAGCGCTCTCGATACGTGCGTGTGAAGTGTTCTCTCTGACGCTCTAGTCTTTTTTGTTTTCTTTCACACTCAGAAAGTCAGAAACTGTAGACCCGGTACTCAATGAACGAGTCAACAGGAAGGACACTCCCATGACATACAGGTCATTGGCGCTCAGCGGTCAGAGTATCTCCAGGTTAAGTCAATAATGTAAACAATTGACAGTGTCATGTAAACACGTGAAAGAAGGGAGTGCGCACCTCGCAAACAGTGATTATTGAGAAAGAGTTTAGTGGTTGCAAAGTGTAATGAATCAACGACCCTTCCCTCATTTAATCACGCAAAGGAAAGAGGGGGAGGTGGGAGTTGAGCGTGGTCACACGATCATTGAGCGTGGTCACTGGATCATTGAGCCTGAGATGGCAGTGGCCAATAGATGGCAGCAGCCGCACGCTGGCTTGCATCACGACCTGTGGGTAATTTTTGTAACTGGCCCGCTGTCACAAACTGCCTTGCCAAATCTAATTAGAGTACGGGGTCCCAGCGAAATGTCATCACCCTGGGATAGACATTAAGTGTGAATATCATGCTGCTTTTAATGTGTAACTTTCAGAAAGTTATAATCAACATTTTTCATTGTTTTATGTATGTGTAGTGCCTGAAAGTACGCGTCACGCGCGGAGGTCGGTGTGCGCGCACGCGGCGTACAGTGGGAGCAAATAAGTACACGGGGCGCTGATTGGCTGGTTGTTGTTGTCGAGATGTAGGGCCGCGCTGTCTGAGGATGGTAGCAGTGGAGAAGAGTAGGGTAGCAGTGGAGAAGTGTAGGGTAGCAGTGGAGAAGTGTAGGGTAGCAGTGGAGAAGTGTAGGGTAGCAGTGGAGAAGTGTAGAGTAGCAGTGAGACGACGAAGCCAGTAGAAAGCGGCTGGAGTGTGGGAAGAGAAGCTGGTATAGTTACGACAGAGTGGGACGGCGGAGCTGATAAAGAGCAGCTGAACTGTGGCGGAAAGAGTGGAGAGGAGAGTCGACAGAGGAGTGATGGCGGAGCGAGTGAGGCCGGCGGATCGCGGCGAGCGAGCGGAGAGCGCGGAGGAGAAACGTGGATTGGTGTTAGCTGGAGGAACGTTGAGCGATGTTGGATGGAGGAGTGTTGATCGGAATACGCGGAATAAAGTGAAAGAGGAAAGACAAGAAGCTGTCGTATCGATTCGAGCACTACATATGTATAATGTGAAGTAAATTGTATTGGATTACAGCAGGACGTTTCTGGATACAAGTGAACACAATATAAGCAAAAGACACTTAAAAAAACAGTGTTAATAAATAAAAGCTACTTCGAACGTAACATTTTGACAATAAAAAAAAACAATGTTCTTTGGGTCTTTCGGTAAAGTCACGTAGATAGAACAATAAAGTAATACAAATGAAAATAAAGATAATAAGCTTTAAGTATAAAAAAGAATGGTTTACACCAAACGATTAACCTAAACCGACCTTACACTGTTGGCTTGCGTTTGGCCACGACGAGACAAGAATTAATAATTTCACCCCTCCAGCGAAAATACCACACTCTCCAACCAAGCAATTTCACTAGTACAACGACTATTTGTAGCTCCACAAAAAGCCAGGAGAGAAGAATGAAGTTTAAAGCTGAGCTTCACGTACAAAACCAATACAGAAGGGGGGTAACTGCATGAAAAAGCAGCCACGAATGTAAACCGGTGCCCACAATGGCAGGAATGTATAAGTCCGAGAGCTTAAAGAGTGAGCTTGGGTATTCAAGGTATTCTCACACTGTTAAATGTGTATGTACACTCTGTGCATATTCACCTCAGTGTTAAGAGGTCTTCAAATGTTTAACCAATGTGCTGAGCTAATGATCGTAGAAAAACTCCTGCAACCTTGCCAGATGCTAAGAAATTTCATCAGTTTGATGAATACTGTCTAATGCACGGGTAAAAAAATCACATTAAAAAAAGAAGAGCCTTTTCAAATATCAGTGTTTTTTTTCCAGCCCTCAAGACATTTTTACGAAATGTCAAACCCTAACTACTGTACAACATGAAACGCTGCAGGTTCACATTCAAGTTTTAGGACTGGCCTTAAGATGGTTATCTGCCTTCAGTGTTAAAATGTCACTTTCTATATACTGGAATGTAAATCCATGAACAGCATTGCCTTTCAACGTGAGCTTTAAGACTGGCAGATCTGACTTTTATAACACCTTGTAATAGCCATGTTGCAGTTTTACGCTTCTGAAAACCGGTGTGGAATGGATGGCATGCTTTCTCAGTGTTTCTAAGATACCAACACCGTGCGTTGCGCATGAAACATATGACCCAAATTTAATTACCATGCCTCGTGCACTGTGATACCACTGACATTGAAGGCAGCTTAGCAAAATGTGTGTCGTAAATGCATGTTGGTGATCATTGGAGTTAAAAACGTGAGACCTAAATATTGGGAAGATCATAAAGCATTCAGAAAAGTTGGACTTATTCTAAATTCTGAACTCAACACATGATACAAAAAATTGCCTAAATTTGTCAGGAAATGCTTAAAGTATATGTATAATATTACTTACTGTAAAGCATACACAGAAAATGTACATGGGCCCTTTTACATTACGCCAAATATAATCCACAGTGTCCTCTACATAAAGTATGTTCACTGACGTCAATTCATCACACTTCAGCTAACTAATATCTCTGGGCAAAAACAAATGCCTTTTGTCTGACACCTCTCACAGTGATCAATGTAGGCAAAACTGGCAGTCTGAGCTTCACTAATGCTTTTTTGACTGGCGCTCAGGGCCAAAGCAATAAGACTTGCAACGCCATTTGTAATAGTCTGAGTGTTAAGTATTTTTAACACATTTGTCACCAATATAAAACCAGAAAAGAGCTACACTTTAATGACTGGCTGATGCATCTGGTTATAAACCATATTTATGGCACAATGGGAGAGCAAGACTCCAGACCGTGCATTAAAAAGTTGAGCACATCCTGTTTTTATTACAGTTTTAATAATAAGTTTGTGTGCTTACATTCTACAGTGACGTGTAGGAATTACATTTTCAAATCCCGTTTGCGTTAGTCAGTTGGGTATGAAACTAAAATGATAGTAGAGGATACGTATCCACAAATGTGTTATCTGCCCCAGACCTCGAGAATGTTGTCATGTAGTCATGCAGCAGTGCACACGCGTCTCGGGAGCGACCCCGCGCCCCTGAGATTACAGGCATAGCGACAAGAGGTGCCCAACTCAGGACCTCTGACACCGCGCTTGCATCTCGTTTACATCACTTGCCTAACAACTTCTCGACATAGCAAATCACATTTTCTCCCACCAATGCCATCCAATATTTGAACATTGTAAGTAAAAGATTGGCCAATGCGCAGCGCATGCATATCATGATATTAAAATATAGTGCAATGTTTGATTTATTCAACAGTATCGGGTCAACATTTTGGCCAGTTGGACTTTATGAAATCTCAGTATTTAAATAAATACATTGGCAGAAAGTTTGGCATTTTTACTATTATACCAAAAATAATACGAAGGTGTAATATAAATACTATAGTATTAACATATATTTTCACACCGGAAATGTATAGAAGTATTGGAATTGCTGATGCTTCCATTACATGTTTCAGCATGCATGTCACTCTTCTGTCAGGCACATACGAGTCTTAACTCTAAAGGCAAAGAGAACAATCACCCCCCTTTATAATGTTGTTTATACATACACATCGAGCAAATGACAGGTGTAGATTGCCATGCAATTTTCAGTTTAAAAGGTCAAGAGTCAGAGGTCGAGGTATCCATTTTCTCGGCTTATTGAAATAAACTGCCCGAAAAAAAAACCTGTCCGCATACTCTTCTCTTAGAGAGAAACGAGGGTAATGACTCTGCTATCATCGCTGTTACCACCTTCACCATTAAATTCACTGTTTTTAAACCGCATACGTAGATTCAGGCAGTAACAAATTGGTGAAGGAAGCACATTTCGTCTTGCACCCCTAGTCAGTACCCGACTGGTTTGGATGCCCCCACCACACGATCCAGTATCGCTGCTCAGGTCCTCGAAGGCACTCAAGCTTCTTCACCACGTCAAGGCAGTGTTCCATTTAAGAAGACAGTGAATATATGTATTGCACTTACATAATCATAAATGTATACACATTGGGAAAAGCAGTTTCTTTAATATGTGTATCTATGTAACAAAAAATTGTGGTCAAGTGGGGTAACAGTTTTGCTGTTTAAACTCGTGTATTTTTGTAGGAGGACCAATGCTTGAGTAGATTATAGACTCCTTCATGACAAGCCTAAATGTCTATGTTTAATTCTCATATTAAGCAGCTAAGCACCAGTAAAAAATAACAGCTTAATAAATCCTCTTAAGAATGAAACAATGAGCGAAGTGATAAAAAAAACTTGACCATTGACATAGGCAAACGAGTTCCGATTTTAATGGCACTATCTTTACAAATGTAAACAGTTGGGCAAACACCCCGGTGATTTCCTTTGGCACCCGCTGTACCTTTATGCAGCTGCTTTGATTGTTTCAGAGCTGTCGGGGGTTTAATAGTCGACAAATGTTTGCTCACTGTGAAAACACAAGCGCTGCCAGTCCTTGTGAATATAAAGGGAAAACGTATGCTTCAGCAAAATAAACAGGTGTAACCAAAGTTATACAGCGTTAAATGGCCATAACTAATGAGTAAAAAGTAAAGTGGACAGAGAGACATCTCAACTTCAAACAGAATTCACAACATGATGCAATTACGTGTTAAAAATGTGCGTGTATATATTACTGTATGCGACGTGACATCGGAAAAAAATCTGACACAACTGCAGTACATATTTTATAAGAAAAGTTAAATGTTTAATGGAATTGGTTGCTATTAAGTGTAATTAACTAAGTAAGTCATAATAGGTAATGATGGCAACTGCATGAAGACTGAAACTTAATTTTAATAAAAAGTCAATTGTATTCCTAAAGGCTACGTGTGCCAATTTGTAACATGCCAAAAAAATGGTTTAATGTCATATACTATATTCATGTGCACAAAACTGGGAAACTTTGATAAAGAGGCACATGCAACCACATATTTAACAAAAAAAACAATACGGTAATTGAAAGCAAAGTATTCACGTTTCACATATAATGTGCACAATATCTATGCACTCAGGGTGTCACCACCAGATCGGGTCATGAAATCGGATTTGCACAATCCTTCACCAATCTGATCTTGGCAGTACGGGAGATTGACCGAGCAAAGCTGTTGCTGAGTGAGCATCATGCGAAGATGGGCAGAAACACAGTGCCCCAACTTTAGTCTAATAGTCTCGAATGCACAGTACCCTCAATGTACATTATTGCTCTCCAATTGCTGTATACGTTAATTAACCGTTGAATTTCTACAGTTCTTGTATTATTATTTCAGTAGTGTATGCGCGTGTAAGTATGTATCTGTTATTTTACTCGTACAATATTATTATTATTACGGTATTCAATTTTTATATTATTTATTCATGGTCTATTACTACAAGTCTGGGAAGGAGAGGTGACATAGTGGTAAGCGCACTACGGTCTGAACAGATCCACATTTACCAGCATAGTGAAGTACGGTTAAACAAGCCTCATAAGTATCATGGCATGGGGAAGCCTTCATCCAGTAGTTGATTGCCAAGAGCTGTAAATTGAGTCTAAAATCCAATCAAATTCTGACCGATTTTGAACCGATTACATGACATCGTGGATCAAATTGGATTTGTTTGGTGTTTTAATTATTTTCAATAGAATCCGGGCCACTTGATCGCTCAAAAAACCCTAACTGTATACCTCTAATATTCAAGTTTTTGTTGAGTACTGCTATGATTACTCAAAGGCATAATTGAAAGCCTGCAATAAAATCAGGCCGTACAAACTTTAGGCATGAATGACATTAGGCACATGTACACAATACAATGCATGAATAAATTAATAAATGAGTGCCAAAGGTGCATTTGTTTGCAAAGACGAAATCAAGTGCATACTGTGATTGTGCACAGCATTATCCCAATTTCATGGCAGCATCGCGGGTGCATGCGATGCTTTGTGGGAAAGCGTGGCCCGCGCCCGTGTTTAGAGAGGAAGAACTCTAGAGTGAGGCGGGTGCAGCTCCGGCTGCTCCTTTGTGCCACGATCTTTTGACACGGAGCCATTAAACAGCATAAGGCAGCTTCGGTACAGTTGTTTAGACAGCTGCCCCTAGTTACCATAGTCTGCATCTCACCAACAAATCGCGTGGCTTCATCCGAACAATCCTGGCCGATTTCAAAGCGAGTTTACATCCAGGTGACTGTTTTGATTTAAATTGTGACAATTAAAGCCTAAAAAATAGTGCAAAAGTAAAGCTCGAGACATGAGCTTTATTTTTTACCAGGTACGAGTACATTTTCACCAGCACGCACTGACCAGCATGGTGAAATATGTTCAAACAACCCCCACGACCGACAGGGTGTGAGGAGGCCTTCATCCAGCAGTAGAATAACAAAGGGGTGTAGATTATTACACCATTATTATTATGAAGAGCCCATTGGGTCCAAATGTCTGTCTCTATTTCAATGCAGATCACTGCGACTATTGTATGCGTCACTATTGAACATTAACAATAGGAATAAACCCTGGTCATTGAGCGTTAATAGGGATTCCACATCAATGTGTTATAGCAGACATTACCCTCAACATATAACACTGTACATGAATGCAGCAATACCACAGAGGTAAACATGACATCATTCACATAATGTACTGTATATTAAACCTTTATAAAATTTCTTGACACAAATGAATGTTACTTTTTTCTTTATGGAACGTTTTTGTACCATAAAGTTCCGCTTAGCGGGACTGCATGTTTCACTGCTTGACAGAGAAGAAGACCAATTCAACGTTTAACATTTCACAGACCCCCTTGGGTGGCATTACCCAGCTCTCCCTTGTGACCACAAATCAGCAGGTGGGGCTGGCAGGGAGGCTCATTCATCTGCTTTCCCAGTCTGCACTCGAGTTATTTCAAGCACAGCAGCAGAATCCAGCCAGGAGCACACATCCATGTCCATCGCCTATGTTTCCTTTACAAATGTTTAGACAATGCATGGCAAAAAAACGCTGACAATGTTGTGCTAAGGTTATAATTAGAGCAGCTACGAACCTATTTTGAGGTAAAGAGTTTACACATGTTATTCATAAAGCATGATTCTAAATACGCATTATGTATACGGCACAAATGAATGCATTTATAATAATACAGGTTTCATTAGCCCCTCATTACCATATATTTAAATGGTTTGTGATGATTATCGAGAACAAAAATAATGGACAATTCAGAGGCCAACCAACCAATTGAGCAAGCTGGATTTTGGAGAGAAAAAATGTTATATAATTTATCACATACATACTAGAATCTAGAAAATAAAAATAAACATTAAATGCTATTATGCCTGGCTTTTGTATATAGCACTATAAAATTGTATTTGATTCACTAAAAAAGCATGCAGTCATCCAGACTCTTGCACAGCTAGGCCTAAATAAACATACAGTATATAGAAATGTTAAAAACCACGAAAATATACTTTTTCCAAGCCGGTTTACATGAGAAGATATTTCTGCTAATTTGATTGGAAATGTAACAGGTACAGGAAATTATTGAAGAACTTAAAAAAGAAGGCTGGGAAGTTGTGCTCATGATGAATATCAGTATGCAAAACAAGTTGACTGAATAAAAGACGATTGTTGGAGGGACACATCTGCAAACCACTCCAGGGTATATATCAATGGGATTTTTTTAGAGTGGAATATCCAAATTCTTAAATAAAGAAGTGAGCAAGAGCAGGATGGAGTTCCTAAAGAATGCTTTATTTGGTCATGACAAGCCACGTACCAATCTGACTAAAAAGTAAAGTTTTCCATCAGATAATATTGCTCGCCATGACACATGTATTACACGCATGATTTATAAAACTTAAAAAATAAACTAAAACATTCACATATAAGTTTGGAGACATGCATGCTGGGAATTACACGAAGAGACATGGCTCAAAGAACAAATGCTAATTTAAAACATCGTATAGACTGTTAAGGAAAGTCAGAGGGCTGGTGAAGGACACTGACTAGAGGAGATGATGACTGATAGAAGAGATTAGAGATGAAATGGCAGCCAAGAGGGGACATGGCCGAGAGGATTTTCACCCTGGAGTCTGTGGGGAGAACGTGGGAGACCCACGTTCTCCCCACAGACTCCAGGGTGGATATATCATGACTGACGATGGATAGGATAGAGTGGCTTTGGTGAAGCAGCAGCCACTAAAATTGCAAAACGTAGAGTTCAAGTTCCAGTCGTGGTCAACACAGTCCATTGTTTCTCGGGGGTCAGGTAACATAAGTACTGAGTGAGGATGGCTGTACCGATTGGTGAAAGGTCCACTGGCATCTAAAAGGTCAACTGGCCTCAGAAAAACAAAGGTGGAATTTCCACCACTTGCTCAATGCCACCTACAGAGATGATGATCACCAAAACTGTTAGTGATCTTAATCAATGTCTCCAATTAACTGTCCTGTATTAGTAATATGAAACATTACGAGAATATGTAAGCCACAACAAGGTGATTCTGCTTACACTGTCACTGCTGTTGGAGATGTTAACACATGAATCAATGACAGAAGAGGGCGAGATATTTTAGTTTTTGTTTTTATGTAAACACAGGTGAATTTGCATGTGAGTCAGCATCGCTGTATCATTGTGAAAAAAGGAGAAAAGCATCAGTTCCAAGCCATTAAGATTAGACGTGGCAGTCCTAAATTGCACAGCCAGTGACAGGTTGGAATGGTAGACTTAACAGAAGAAATGTGTCTTAAACGTGACACTGCTGGAAAGAAAAAAGATTTCAGCACATCCATCTAATCCAGTTGTCTCTGGAATGCATACAGTGAGGGAAAAAAGTATTTGATCCCCTGCTGATTTTTTACGTTTGCCCACTGACAAAGAAATGATCAGTCTATAATTTTAATGGTAGGTTTATTTGAACAGTGAGAGACAGAATAACAACAACAAAATCCAGAAAAACGCATGTCAAAAATGTTATAAATTGATTTGCATTTTAATGAGGGAAATGAGTATTTGACCCCCTCTCAATCAGAAAGATTTCTGGCTCCCAGGTGTCTTTTATACAGGTAACGAGCTGAGATTAGGAGCACACTCTTAAAGGGAGTGCTCCTAATCTCAGCTTGTTACCTGTATAAAAGACACCTGTTCACAGAAGAAATCAATCAATCAGATTCCAATCTCTCCACCATGGCCATGACCAAAGAGCTCTCCAAGGATGTCAGGGACAAGATTGTAGACCTACACAAGGCTGGAATGGGCTACAAGACCATCGTTAAGCAGCTTGGTGAGAAGGTGACAACAGTTGGTGCGATTATTCGCAAATGGAATAAACACAAAATAACTGTCAATCTCCCGTGGCCTGGGACTCCATGCAAGATCTCACCTCGTGGAGTTGCAATGATCATGAGAACGGTGAGGAATAAGCCCAGAACTACACGGGAGGATCTTGTCAATGATTTCAAGGCAGCTGGGACCATAGTCACCAAGAACACAGTTGGTAACACACTACGCCAGGATGGACTGAAATCCTGCAGCGCCCGCAAGGTCCCCCTGCTCAAGAAAGCACATATAAATGCCCGTCTGAAGTTTGCCAATGTACATATGAATGATTCAGAGGACAACTGGGTGAAAGTGTTGTGGTCAGATGAGACCAAAATGGAGCTCTTTGGCATCAACTCAACTCGCCGTGTTTGGAGGAGGAAGAATGCTGCCTATGACCCCAAGAACACCATCCCCACCGTCAAACATGGAGGTGGAAACATGCTTTGGGGGTGTTTTTCTGCTAAGGGGACAGGACAACTTCACCGCATCAAAGGGACGATGGACGGGGCCATGTACCGTCAAATCTTGGGTGAGAACCTCCTTCTCTCAGCCAGGGCATTGAAAATGGGTCGTGGATGGGTATTCCAGCATGACAATGACCCAAAACACACGGCCAAGGCAACAAAGGAGTGGCTCAAGAAGAAGCACATTAAGGTCCTGGAGTGGCCTAGCCAGTCTCCAGACCTTAATCCCATAGAAAATCTGGGGAGGGAGCTTAAGGTTCGAGATGTCAAACGTCAGCCTCGAAATCTTAATGACTTGGAGAAGATCTGCAAAGAGGAGAGGGACAAAATCCCTCCTGAGATGTGTGCAAACCTAGTGGCCAACTACAAGAAACGTCTGACCTCTGTGATTGCCAACAAGGGTTTTGCCACCAAGTACTAAGTCATGTTTTGCAGAGGGGTCAAATACTTATTTCCGTCATTAAAATGCAAATCAATTTATAACATTTTTGACATGCGTTTTTCTGGAATTTTTTGTTGTTATTCTGTCTCTCACTGTTCAAATAAACCTACCATTAAAATTATGGACTGATAATTTCTTTGTCAGTGGGCAAACGTAAAAAATCAGCAGGGGATCAAATACTTTTTTCCCTCACTGTACACTGCTCACTCATAATTCTATGGTAATCTAGCTTTCATGAAGCATCCGGTCAACTTGCGTATTAGCTTCCCAATAACGTAAAGGAGCATAATCGAATTTCACCAAATGTTGTGTAACATGTCGTTGGGTGTTTAAATATGTATGAGACCCCCATTGAATCAAATTGAAACGAACTCTAATCCTGCTCATATTGTGCCAAATTCCCTTTGCAAAATAAGCCAAATATGATACTTTAGTGTGTGATCATGGCTAAGGTTAAGTATGTTTAACTTGCATCATGAACACTGTCACATACATTCACGATCCCACAGTAAATATCTCACAACATTCCAATGTGTTGAAATGGTGAACAATAATTACACGATGATGTTTTTTTTAATTTAACAGACATTTACAATGGCAGCATTGAAACCACAGTTTCTCCAAAGATTCTTATAAATGTGACAGTTTTCCTCAGCTCAAATTATACAATCTTGTCATTTAGTGACCAATATAGCAACTCTTCACGCTATTGGCTACTTCCAACATACCACAGAGAAAGAATCATGCACATGTCCTCTACTGCTACCTAGTTGTGCTGTAAGAATGTTAAGGTGTGCTAGCAGCTTTCCAATTCCATTTACAATTAAAAAGCAACGACTTTCACACCGCAGATGTAAAAAAATAATTAATGTCCCTATGCTTGCTTCAGCATGCTCGCTGGAATGGGCTCTGTCTATGCTGAAATATGATAAAGCGCCAAAGGCTAAAATACCTAACACACCTTCGAATTATACTTATGTAGTCACTAATGTAAAGGATACCTATGTGTAATATAGCTTTATGTTACGGTCACAGAAAACACTAGATCGCGCATTGTGCTGACTCAACAAAGATATAACTTTCATTCCATGATGATAAAAATACATATTACGCTAAACATTGTTTTTTTACCTGTAAAATTATAATAACATCCTGGACTTCACAGACATATTCATATTTTCTTGACTACAGCATGAAACACATATAATTAAACCACTGTGATCAAAAAAATGTTGTCTCCGTAAAATTGGGTTTCTGAACAGCTCTGCAGTAAAGACTTCACATTTATTTATTTTCATGTTTGACACATACAGTATACACAGTACTCTGTGCGAAACGAATGATGACATGGCAGCTGAAAAAGTGAATACCCGCAAGAAAGGGTGATCAAAGGTGAAATAAATCTCACAAATAAAGCCATGAGAGGTGGAAATATAAGTACAATACAATAATGTGCAGGTCCTCATCCAAAAGTGCAGACAGAATGAATTTTGATGGCACTGTAATGTTATAATTACAAACACGCATACTATAATTACTACATATACACAACATGATACATTTTACTTAACTTCACTTTCTACCTTAATGTGGAAAAAGTGAGAATACTGTAAAGGGTCAGTGCACTTCAAACAAATCCAACCTCTGCACCTTCCAGAGTCCTTGTGATTACCAACCTCGGATCCCTGAATTAGAAGGCTACAGAGGTCACAATCCTTAGAACTCTCAAGAATTCTGTTCATTTCAAAAAGAGAAAAAATACGTCACAAATCTCAACCCGACCACAGTGACAGTGTTTAAAAGAGTAACCTTTGTAAAGATTGTTTTTTAGACAACCTACAAAGCAAATTTACATCTACAGTGCCCAGCATTAACTATTGCATTATCTTACAATATAAACTTATTTGCAACTTTTGCTTAATTACAATGATTCTTGAAACTTGTTTCACATACATGCGTTCTCGTTTCACACAAATATGTCCACTGTGTCATTGTATAGTCCTGTAAATAATTTGATAGTCTCAGGAAATCCATGCCTAGCATCTGCATAAGCAACGTAAGCAATTAAACGTTGCTTATGAACAAACAAAGTTGAAACGTTCAAGATACAATTTAATTGGCAGATATCCACTTGAAGGTTTATTAAAGTTCACTAATGCAAGCACACACTAATTCTTAAAGCCACTTCAACTTGCAGGATGGCCTTGCTAGGTATCGCAAATTGGTATTTCACAGGCTTCACAGGTCAATGATCATTGATGGAAGCTCAGCATCGGAGACCATTAAAGTTTTCTTGATGAGCCCAATGAGGTTAACGCCTTAACTAGGTTTTATGTAGCCAACCGAGTGGCCTAATCATATGTGGAAACTAAAAATTGTAGGAGAAGTTTTTTTGAATGCTCTACATGTGTTTCTTAACACCTGAAGTTAAACTACATCTTATTGATGAATTAGATCTTGCCATTATATAAATCACCAGGTTTAACCTGGGTATAATTTGAAGACTGTGTTCCTTTGCAACAAAAAAGGAGACAGCTGTTATTTTTGCAAACACCCCCCAATTTACCCGAGTCTGGAGTCAACCACTGCTCTCCCAGAGATGTATTTAGTAGTTTTATGTTAATGTGAAAATGGGTTTCTTTGATGCCTCTCAGGTGGAGATTTTCTTTTAAAATGAGAACGTAATGAAAGGCAAGTGTCAACAAAGATAACAGACTTGAGTCTCCCACACTTATTTAGTAGTTTACAGCATTCCTGTTATTTCCTTTTATCAAGCAGAAAATGTGCAGGTTAACATCAGCCCTTTTATCTTTACACACGCTTAGAGTCGCTGATTAAAATATGTATATATATATCAAACAAAGATATAATCTGAGGCATGCGCTAAGTTTTTACTTTTTTGCCTGACAAAAACTTTACGACAAACATTCCAAAAAACCCCATACAAATAAGAAGATGAAGTACCATTCATTTTAGTACATTATTATCTATTCCAGCTGGACAATCATCACAAATCCTAGCCTGAAAAAACGATTTCATTCTGGGAATCAAATGCCACTACAAATAGAATCGTGGCAGGGCTGTATCGCTATGAAAAAAAGATTAAGTGTCATTATATTACACTTACACAACCCATACAATTGCATTGACACAACGTAATTTGGAAAAAAAAATCTGTTTCGCAAAGCAAACCTGCATTCAAATGTAAAACATTGGGATGAATGCTGTTGGTTTGTTTACTCCTGTCATAAAGAACGCTTTTATTTAACATTTCCATTTTAAAGGACGCAGGTTTTGCCTTTCTAAGTACCTGAGACTGCACACCTGTTTCTGTAACCATAACTAACATATAGTCGTTGTTCCATTTGGTCCATTGAGAAGGAGCAGCAGAGGATGTCAGGTACAAATACAGGTCTCCTGGAAAGGTAGAGATCACTGTTGTATGTGATATAACGGTTGTCCCTTTGTATCGTATAATTATCATTCACAGTGCTTGGGCAGAGAAAGAGTACTGTACTGCTAAACTTAAAGGTGTGTGATTTTAATGTTGAATATTGTATTCTACATTTAGTTTTATGGTCAGTACTTTGAGTGTCAAAAGAAATAAGACAAATATTATCCCTCATTGTCAGACATAATCTATCCACTGCTGGAGGAGGGCCTTCCCAAAGTCATCACACATCCTCATTGTCTCGCAATGTGGCAATCCATCTATCTCCCGTACATTATCTGATTTCATTGCTCCATCACCGTGGAGTCTGTACACTCTGGCATGTTTCCTCCTTTGGCTGCCAATACCTTCACGAGTCTTGACCATCTGCCATTATCGCATATAGCAATATACCCTGCCCAAGTACCCTTCATTTTCTTAAGTCAGTAACTCAATGTCTTTCATTTGTTCTCAAATGCATGTGTTCCTCTGTCTGTCAGTGTATTTCCAAGTACTGTGTGCAATTCTCCACACATCTTCTTTGTGCATTTTTCAGCTTTTTTATTGATGTATTCGTCAATGTCCATATTTCAGATCAATATGTCATAGCAGGTAAAATGCAATGATGACAAACTTTGTTCTTGCAAAGGCACTCCAACCTACTGGTTCGCCTCTTTATTTTAATAATAACAAAGCCTAATGTTCCACAATTTTTTTTAGATTTCTCAAGCCTGTAATCACATGATTCTAAATCTAAGCAAGCTGTAACATCGTGCCAAACCTAAGATGTAAAACATGCAAAAACATGATTTAATTGATATATTGTTTAGAACGGAGTTGAGCCAAAATTCTTGTTTTTCTTACTGTTTTTGAAACCGCCAGGGCCCTTCCCTCACAGATCAGTTGGAGGGACCTGTTAAACCACCACCTGAAAAGGTAACAAAACTAAAATACACATTAAATTACCAAAGCTACACGTTCGTAGTCACATGGAGCCTACCAGTTGCACTACAAATACCCCAATGATGTAAAGTTACAATCATCCATCCCATGTATATTCTCAAGTACATATCATTAAATACGGTATAAGCATAATCTGCTGAGTAAGTACTCCATGAGAAGCCGATTCATTTTTGTTCGCTAAACAGTTGGCACACCACCTTGTGTTTACATGAACTAAGATCGTTCTCTGTTGAGCACCATCCATTTGTGGCACCAAACATTAAAGTCCAGTTCACACAGTGTATTGGGCAGTAAACACTTCTCGCGTTGTTGTGGCAATCCGCCTTAATATTCACCCAAGGCATTCAACCACGGCATTCAACCACGCATACAGAGCGAGCGCATCCAACAATACACCTCCAACTGGGCCAGCCTTCACACCAAATTAATTCATTAGTACTGGAACATAAACACATTATATTACATGACCTAGCACTGTTATAAAAAAAAAACTAAGTATTCCGAGGCGCTGTTAGACATGCGGCAAATATGCACTAAGGTTAGTATATAAATGGGGACGATCATATTCATAAATTGAAACAAAAATTACTACTTTTCTTATTGCCATGGTAAAGTTACCATTAAATGACTTTCAACAGAGCTGCATAAATATTTGTCACAGCAAATGTATGTCACTTTATATACAGTACAAGGTACTGGTTTATACTGTAGATGGCGTAATTATTAGCACACTGCACCATTCATCCGGTGATCCGAGTTCGATGTCCAGCCACAGCTGACATCAGTGGCGATTGATGTGGTCCTGAACACCCCCACGTCACCATAATGCACTGACCATCATGGTGAAGTATGGTAATACAACCATCATGACTGACAAGTGACAAACTAAAAAACGTAACTTTATTTTACTATAAAATATTATTGTTTTACCAGGTAAGACCCACTGAGCTATATAGCTCTTTTTCAGAAACGACCTGGTCACAAATGATAGCTCAACAAAGTGGTTTGTCATGTATACATTTATAGCAGCCAAATACTCTAAACGCATGTTTCTAAATGTGGAGGGAAAAACCGGAGGAACCAGAGAAAAATACACATGACCACAAGGAGAACATGCAAACTCCAAATATATAAGCATCAGGGTTGGGATCGAACCCACAACCTCCTGTATACCATACAAGGTAGTTAACATTGCAACTGCGGCGCCGATGACATGGGGGATGAAATTCATCCAGCAGTGGACTGACAAAGGGATGTAAAATTGCAGGTGGAGTGAAACTTTAAAATGCCATTTGGTTTCATTGTATATTCCTGTGTCACAGCATCAAAGTGCCTGAAATTGGTTCTCTTAATTGAAATGCATAACGTGCTATTCATTCCAAATATTTTGGCAAAATAAGTGTTCTTTGAAAATAAGAGTGATGAACTTGATGACAAGTCCACACAGTTTGTGTAACCTCAGCCCTGTCCCACAACTTTACTTTGAAAACGATCTTTTTCCCACTTGAGCACCTTGCTCATCGGCCTTGTCACGAGGCTCACGTGAGGTCAATGGCTCCTCTCGGGACTGCCATGGCCAAGGGGCCAATCAGACACAAGTAGCGAACGGCATTCCATCGCTTTCGGACATGTGCCACAGGCGACAGCCAAAACAAAAGCAGCACAGTTTTACCCTTTGTGCACAGCCCCGAGGCTTACAGTACATGTGCTGGGCACGGATGAAAGGTGCTGGGGAAAGTTCTGCACAAAAAAGATCGTGGTCTTTGCAAAGCATTTTAAACGGTTTACATTCCCCATGACAATCTTACACATTTGTTTAACCAACCATTTTTTGTTGCAACTGCATAGTTATGATTTGTGCAAAAAAGTTAATGTTACAGTGAATTACTGTTCATGATAAACTATATTTTTGTATAAACACAATATTTCGCGTTTTATAATTTATTACAGCAATTACATTCGTGAATGTAAACATTTATTATATTTTACAATGCAGAATATTGGATGGTAGATTACCAGGTAAAACAAAAACTTGTTATGCCAGTGCCTCAAAAAGCAATCTAAAGATTTCTTACAGAGTTAAAGACAAGCAGCCAAGCAAGCGTTTTGTGAACTCTTGAAACCCCAGGTGTGTCTCATTCTCTGGCAGAGTTTCAACCATCTGAGTCTGTAGGCACTAACGGGGCATTCATACCTGGGCCAGCTTTCAGGTTCCACCCCTATACGAACAGCCGTTGGGCAAGTTAATCCAGCGTTATTCCTGGAGACAAACTCAGACATTCCTGTCTATGGTTTAGTAATCACTTTACCACATCTGTCCAACCTGACGGTGGTGAACATCATCAGACATTCCGCTCACTGTGCTATGTGAAACTGCCCCCATTGAGTTTAGTTACACATGTATTCTTCTCATTTAAGTCTAGGTTTGATTACGTAGACAATAACAATTTACAGCATGGCCTTTTGCTTTGGATATTTTAGGGAAGGTCCTTACCAATTGAAACCATATTCAGGCTAGATTAACTCAGATGCAAACTTTTTGCGATATAAAATCCCATCGCATCATTGGGCAATACAAGCAAATAAATGAATGCACCTCTTCCAACAGACTGCTCATTGTGAGCGCATAAAATGAAGAGCATTTGCCAATTTAGCGTGTGGAATTACTTCTGAAATGGGCACATCAGTGTTGCCCAAACTCCTGATTCAGCAGCAAGAAGGATGTGAAGAGGATGGCCCGCTGAATGAATGCACTGAGTCCAGGACGGGATTAGATGAAACCAAAGCGGTACCGGGACATGCGATGCCCTGCTGAACAGCAGCCAGAATGCATGGAGCTCACCCGCTCGCTCCGACCATACACATGCACTGAGGCATAATTGAGGCGCTTTACATTTTACACTTTTTACCCACGAGTTTCATTCGAGAGAAAAGCTGTATGCTTCACCAAGCGCTGTTGACATTCTCACGAGTAACGGAAAATGAACAAAGGTTAATTATAAGAAAGTGAAAAAAACATTTATTATTTTAAGAATCTCTTACGAAGTTTCAAATATCCCGGTGCATTTCAATTGGCATCTTAGAACAGGAGAAGGTCATATGTTTATTTACGTAAGGCATGAGAACCAAAATGGGAGGTGGAGGGGATGGCGAGGTAGGGACTTGCGTTTTAAGCTGAAAACCTCTTAAACATTTTACTCTCTTCAGTCTCTGTACAGTGTAGGCTTATTAAAAGTGTAAACATTACTTTGCAGCGCCCGTGTAATGCAGACACCCAAAGGTAGGAAGGAGCCAAGACCACGTCCATTCACTCGAAATCCCGTAGACACAAGTGCACGTAAATTCATATCTGCATAGGCAGATTAGCGGGACTCTGGAATTGCACCCGTACGGGGATGACGACAGCACGAGGAGGCTTCATCCAGCAGTAGATAGAACACGGTTTACGATATGGTATACGCGGGATTTACACACTGAAGTACTATCGACAATTTATGTTATCCAGTTCAATACTACGGTGCTAAACACTTAATCATAAGTGCACAAAGGTCATGGGAAAACCAATATTGCGCAAACGTTTACACGTGCGACAATGAGATAAAATGTGGTGCATATACACTTGGCTGCAGTCACCAACAATCGTTGATTGGCCTGCACTCACAGGTCACAGCTCGCGTTGGTTTGAGGTTGCAGCAGACGAGTAAGGGGGAGTTGCTGGGTCGTTGAGTTGGAAGTGTGATCGAGGGGGTGGCTGTGCAATTGGTTTGTGTACCGAGGTTGCGGGAGTTCGTGGGAGCCCGTGGTCTGGGGAGAGTGACTGACTGGGAACCCAACCTGGTGCGCAATGCTCGGAACAAAGGTTCATATGGTGCTGTGTATGTGTGTAGGGTGGTGGGTGCTCGCCAAAAGCACTTGCCCCAACAGTCTGTTAAGGCTATACAGGAGATCTTTATCTTTGGGTGTAAAGTCCTAGGAGCTGCGTGTGCAGGGTGCTGGCCGTGTGTGCAGAGTCCTGCGTGTGTATGTAGGGTGGTGTGTGTGTGTGTGTAGGGTGGTGTGTGTGTGTGTAGGGTGGTGGGTGTGTGTGTAGGGTGGTGTGTGTGTGTGTAGGGTGGTGGGTGTGTGTGTAGGATGGTGTGTGTGTGTGTGTGTAGGGTGGTGGGTGTAGGGACCTGTGGTGGTGTCTCGTGTTGAATGCATTGTCCTTACATGGGGCGCGGTGGTGCAGCGGTTAGCGCGCTGCGCTATGAACCTGGCGACCCGGGTTCGATTCCGGCTCACGCCCAACACCAGTGACGATTATCTGAATGGGTCCTGCCCCCCTAGGTGACTCAACCTCAAATGAATACCTGTTGCCGTGTGTATACATTTTCACGAGGGATACAAAGACAGTCGGGCGTGGTGCTGGCCACCTACCCACACGTGTGATGTGCCGGGATTCATAGGTGCTCGCTAACAGCACTTGCCCCCTACAGTCTGTTAAGGCTATACGGGGGATCTTTTTTTGTAGGGACATGTGGTGTTGTCTCGTGTTGGATGCCTTGTCCTTACCTGTGCGCTGTGTAGCCGCGTGTCGGACGAGGCACGCAGGGAGCAGCAGCAGCAGCCAGCAGCTCGGCCACCTGCGCAGCCAATACATTTTCACGGAGCGAGAAAAAACCACCCCGAGACACACTACCGTTCACAATCGCGCACGCAGTGCTAATTGAAAATCCCCATCCAACTTTACACCCGCACGCGGTCTTGCAGAAAAAATAGGGCGAATGCGGTTCTTCGGTGATTGTTACACTTGTAATGATACAAATGAAGATGGTGAATGGAGGTGATTATTCTCACCAGCGAGCCATGATGATCCAGCTCCGTGCAGGGTTGTTGCTCGGTGGTGCTGCTGCTGATGATGCTGATGATGCCTTTTGTGAAGCGGGGCGGCTTCTCCCCTCCCGCTTCGGGGTGGAGACTCAGCTCCGTACGTGCGCGCCCCTGTCCCAGCGTCCGAAATTCGAACAATCACGCACACTCTCATACACGGGAGCGCACAGACACACATAGACAGTTAGACACCACCGCTCCCCACAACAAAGACAAAGACCCACCCCCCCCCTATAGCCTTACCAGACTGTTGGGGCAAGTGCCGTTAGCGAGCACCTATGAAGGCCGGCAGAGCACACGTGGGGGAAACTGGCCAGCACAACGCCCGGCTCCATTTGTCTCTCTCGTGACAATGTACATACACCGCAACAGTTATTCATTTGATGTTGAGTCGACCTAGGGGGGGTGGCAGGACCGGTTCAGATAATCGTCACTGATGTTGGCCGTGAGCGAGAATCGAACTCGGAGCACCCGGGTTCGTAGTGCAGCGCGCTAACCGCACGTACGCACGCACACACAATGTATACACCTAGTACGCGTACACGCGTATGGATACGGAGTGCGTAAGACTATACTAATCACACGCGCACATACCTTGTCCACGCGTGTGTGTGCATACGCGCACTTGATGCTGTCCTCACCTGCACACGTATTGTGGGTGTGTGCGTGCATGCACAGCTGGACTGCAAACGCAAGTACATCGGGGTCCATATTTTCCAAAATTCTAGAAGTAACCGCACGTTATAAAATGACTCAATTCAAATGACACATAGCAATCATCGCCTCCTACTGGCAGACTAATGTCCGTTTGCAGGCCAGGTGATGAGCCAACTTGTGCCGCACAGGGACAGCTGCCGCTGGGGGTGCCCTTTCAAATGTTTGAGATGAGATATTTGTGAACAGCACACTGAGACACCCCGGCGTAAAGGGTAGCGCTATGTAAAATAAAACCCTAATCGTTATTGTTTTCTACAATATATAGATACTCAGCTCACCTGTATGACGCGGCACAATTTGTATACCCATATGCACTGTGCGGAACACGGTCACGAGCGTTCTGCTAACTCGCGCAGAGTGCAGTTCCCTTTCAAAGTTTTGAGACTAAACACAGGGTCGATGATAGCGTCACGTATTTTTGTCCGCTTTATCTAACAAACTTTATTATTGTCACGCATACGCCTTTCAAGAAATAGGTACAGTAGACAATTCCGTGGATTATTTACCAAGCACATTAAGCACAGGGGTGGCGTGTTGGCACAGTGGCTTGGAGAATGCACTTTAACCCTATTATCTAAGTTCAATTCCTGGCCATGGCTAATATTAGTGGTCAGTAATGATTTCTGAACTGGCTCTGAACACTCCCTGTATCACCCAGCACTGCTCATCGTGGTGGGGTATGGTTAAACAAATCCCATAACAAAAATGTGTGAGGTGACCTTCATGCAGACGTACATTACATTGCATAAGTACAAAGGCTGGTATTTTACATACTTACTTGTACGTATGAACGATTACGTTTTGTCTTACATATCCTCTGCTGCAAGGTACTCGCTAAAACAGTGAATTCCTTTCTTTAAATCAGACGAGGGCCCATTGAGACATGCTTTTACCACGGAGACCTGGGTAAATAAACCACACCTTTTCTCACAGGGCAATAATACATACTAATAATGCCGCTTGAGCGCTTAGTGCTCGTTGCAAGTGTTCGATGTTTAAAGCCCATAATGAAGAGACGATCAAAGCCTTTAACATTTGTTGACAGGCTCTAGAATTACCTTTCCCTGCTGTATACTTACTACCTGTAGCTTTGTACCTATTTAAACTAGTCGCTGTGCGCATGTGAGCATTACGTTTTGCCCAGGTTATCATCATCAGCCATACCCCACCAGCTGCTGGATGAAGGTCTGCCCAAACAGCAGCAATCTCTCACGATCCTGCGATGTAATAATCCACCAAGCACCTGCGCACAAACGGGTTTCGTTGTTACTTCTCGGTGTATATTCTCTTGGATGCGTTATTATTCTTGACCATTTGCCATCACTCCTTCCAGCGACGTGTCCTGCGCAAGCCCACTATTCTTAATAGTTTGGATAATTTCATTAACCTGTGTATAGTGTGCACGGGTTATGCAATGAAAACTAGAAAAATGTCCCCTTTTTACACACTTTTATTATTATTACAAACTTTTATTATCATCACACACTTATATTGAAGTTGACGTGTTGTCTGCTTATAGTCTTTGGATTCTTTGACGCTTCATAAATCCAGATCTGCGAAGCCTCACGAACTGACATTTTGACTCGGCTCGCATGGCAATTCAAGTGGGTGGCTTGCATAAAAAAACTTAGACATATCGAAAAGATGCCACCCACTTTTATTCAGTACATCAAATGTGATTAATTCTGGGGTCAAAATAATAAAAATTTTACTTTAGAGTGCAAATAAAAGTGTGTACATTGAAAAACTTGTTTTTACCTATTTTTTCAATTCCAAATTCATACAGGGTACCACGGGGTTTTTTTTGGGAAGAAAATATGTTTTTACTGATAATATAATACGCACATTTTTTTTTTATCTACGGAACCTCGATACTGGAACATATACATAGGGCCCAATTACACTGTGCAACAAAATTGTATTAATTTTTTGTTCCTGGGTAGTGTTATTTCCTAATTGCTTATGCCTCAAAAGTACAGAAAATGGCTATTATCCCCCACAAACTTTGCTTTTGTGACCAGGACAGTGATATTTTGAAATTTACCTATTTTCCAGAACATTATAATTATAGACATTGGTACAAGTGCCAAAAAACGTCTTTTGCGAGTTCTGTGTAAAGGAGGAAATGTAACACTGAAGTCAATTTTTGAGCTTTGATGAGTATATGCTTAACAGATGCCAGAAACGGATGCAACTGCATGCCATGAGTTATCTTTAGTTGCTGCTTTGGGCATTGTGTAATTTGTGCTCCTTTTAGTCTCTTTTATCACTTTAGCATACTCTAGGATGCCTCGGGCCCTCAGCACATGCCCCGTTTACTGCACACTTGCAAATACCTTATTACAATATCGAAAACATTTGTATTTGCGGAATACAGAACAAATATGTAGCCTGTAGACATTTGCATTACTCTACTTTGTAAAAACAGCTACAGCTCCTATACAAAGTCTATGCTACAGTTCCAATACAAAGTCAGTTTAGAATGTAAAGGTTGGGTTAAATATTCTGCAAACACAAATTACAGTATCAATTGAATTGCCTGTATTGTTGGCTTTTTAGTACTCATACAATAAGCCAAGATAGAAGAACAGCAAAGTTACGGTTTTCTGGATCCCCCAGGACTCGATTAGTCAATTAATTAAGTGAAAATAGTTCAAAAGAAGAAAAAAATCTCTGACAAGGGTTCATTAACCGGTGGACCCACACACAGAAAAAGGGGCTTTTGTATAGTTTGCCTTGCAGTGCGAGGCTCCTTTCGTCAAGATCTGCCCGCCTGGTCCTGTGAACTCACTGTCCCTGCGTGCCCTGAATTCAGGATTTGTGTGCAGCACCCTGAAGTTGGGTGGTGATGGAGGGAGGAGGGGCTGAGAAACGTGTTACGGATGGTTAACCTCATTCCCAGAGCTTCTCCAGCCCAGGAGAGCCTGTGACATTCTTTATCAGGCCTCTGTTTGACATGCTGCCTGCACACTCACACTTGTGCCACCTACTCATGCGTGGGTCAGCCATGACTTGTGATGGTCCAAACTGAACTATTGCACTTTTTGACCACCGTTTTTTTCAATGCACTGTTCCCTGTTACGTATAAATTCACCGTCACACAACTGTGGGTCATACACGTTTCTGTTGAGTGTCTATTTTTTTCGTCTTATATTCCTGTATTAGGGTTTGTTTAGACTTGTCCTTCTTTAATTGCAACACATAAAGTTTTGAGGGCGAATCCATCGTGTCAGATATTAATGCCTGCTGATACTATACAAAGTTGTCATCGTTCGTCACAGAGCAAAGTTCTGTTTGTCAAAGCAGGACACGTGGTTTCGACAAAGAACTGCTGGGCTGTGCTGGCCCATTATGTAATAAAACAAGCCGGGCAAGCTAGTTCAAACGGACTACCTCTGTGTGCAAAAACAGCATGTGTCAGTCAGTCTATGGTGTTTGTAGATAAGCCGTTTAAATTCATGGACCTAGAAATTAGTGCACAGGAATATATAGCCTCCAAGGTTGTATGGGCTGAAATCACGTGGTACTGCTCCTAATCTGTAAAAAGTTTATCCTGAAGGAGGCTGGTCATATTGGAAAAAACAACCATGGTTACTTTGTCATGCAGGTTCTACATCCCTTAAAATGTATGCTTCTTGAAACCATTAGCAGTGAGCAACAGCGAGCAACATTTTACATCTTTTTCCTACCTTCCATCTCATCTGCATGGTCATCAAGACCTCCGTGATAATGAAGCGAGTGAGTGGAAGATGATACTGCTGATTTTCAAAAGAAACACAAAGAGGCGTACATGATGATACTCAACGTTGTCACACGAAAACTCCCTAAAGGCATACATAATAACACAGATAATGGTATCACTAACTTTATAACCAACAGATTCTGAACAAAGATAAAACGTGTAGCTTTACAAAGCCGACACTATGCGCTCTATGACATGTCCTGCATGCGTGCCAGACTTTACAAGGCTGTGTTTTTTACATTTTAAGCAATTTTATCCACAGTTGGATGAAGGTCTTCCCATACCGTTTTGATCATGGCTGTTATTTGATGAATGGCAGGGCAGGGCCAGTTCAGATATCACACACCGCTGATGTTATACATGGCCATAAATCAAACTCAGGTTGCCATGTGCATTGTGCCACTGCTCCACCCCAAATAAGTAAGTTCGTCATGACGGATAATGTAAACGGTAAAATTAAACTGCTTTGTATCAAAAGCAATGAGCACAGCATTTTCAAAGTGATACTTGTCAGGCATGCAGTTCTAAGACCCAGTCACATCTGTAGCAACCATAAAATATAAAGTTTCAGGAATGCTGATCAAAGTGTTGTTTCATTCAAATGAATTTAACCTGGCAGCCACAAGGAATGCAACATTCAATATCAGCAACGCACAAGAATTCTGGCTTTCCCAACTCATATTCTGTGTAGCCTATAAGAAGTGTGCATATGTAGTACACAATATTAAACGCACACAGGTGTATGATATAACGGGCAACAAAGTAATGCATGATATTGCTGGTACAAAGTTGGCAATTTCATCAAACATGTATGTGCGCATGCTTGTGAAGTGCACCCTTCCTGTGCATAAGCCTAGGAAGCGACTACTATAAGTATCTCAGTAACTGAAATCCCACACAAAGCTTGATACAAGCCAATGAATGGTGACATGAAAACAATTGTTTATGTTTTATAGCTGTTACAAATAAAGTATGTAAACATAGCAGAAAGCAGGAAAAAATATGGCGTAGAATTGTTTAATTGGTTACCTTGAACAAAAAACAACAACATACAATTATAAAAGATGGTTGTGTAAATAATTTTAATGTTTTCATATTAATGTCTTCATAAACTGTACTTTGAGCGGACATTGGAAATACAAATGTGTGATTTGTTGCCAATAGAGTTGTGATCAGGCAGCCGTGGACAAAGAACACCAACACTTTGTACACGATCAGTCAACCATCCCTTCATCCCCATCAGACATTTCAAGGGTTTCCTGAACAGACCCGCAGACAAAACATTCTGGTGCTCAACCAGCCATTGGGGCCAAGGCAAATGAAAGCAACTATAACTCTGAAAACAAAACACTGATTTTAATCACCATCTAGGCAACAGAATAGCAATAATTTTGCCATCAAAAATAAGAAAAAAATGAAATTTTCCTTTGATAATTGTTTTAAATTTCAAAGCATTCCAATCACACACACACACACATACATTGAGATTATGTGACTAGAATCCTGTGGTATTATTTTCTTTCGTTTTCTAAGAGATACCAGCATCGGGGCTTTAAAGATTGTCAGGCCAATATTAACTCCTATTTATGTGAAATTACTGTACAATTGTGATAGAATAGTGCCCCATATGGTGAGAAATACTCTCACCACAGAGTATCCACAGTATTCAATCTCCTGAGCAATCCATCAGGAAGCAATAAAAGAGGCAAATGACAGTGGAAAGAGCCAAGCTTTAAGGCAACTTAAGAGCTACAATTATCCTTTTGTGGATAAGAGGTCAAACCAACAGGCTTTGTTCCAGGCCAAGATAATGGCAATGCATGGTAATGGTGGTTTACTGTTGTAAAGTATTAATTTCCGTTTTTTTCCCCACAGTATTATCCCAATTGTTCTATCAGCATCATGCAATTACACAAAGATGAATCCATTCATAACTCACACAGAGAAGTGCGTCTCCACATGTTAGAGAATGGTTTGTGGAAGGAGATATCACAGAACTAAGTAACCTATAAGTCACACTAGGGGGCAACTCTTTTGCACCCACCTGACCACAAAAATAAATGTTAGTGTAAAATTCTAACCAATATTTGTATTTCAATGAAGCTGAAATTTAGCCAATTTAAGTGTAGAACCAAGGTTAATGTGATGGGTTATTGTGTGCTGTTATTGAAGACTGAGCTGAGACCATCAACTCGCAACATTTGAGAACCCAGTTAAATTGAGAGTTGCCCGGATTCTAACCCACGGTCTCAGTGGTGTCAGTGCAGCGTTCTGACCTTGGAGCCACTAAGCCACCTCTATTGTTGTAAAATATTAATGGCATTGCTTTGTAAAATATATATTTTTTTACCTTTTCCAGAAGATAATATCGATATTTACTCATAGTATTATTCATAATTTGTTATGCAACTGTGCAATACAGTTCATGTATATCAATACAAATTCAATGTTGCCACAAGTATTAAAATGTCACATTTTAACAATGACCTGACATGGAATTATTTAAAAGATGAATACATGTTTAAAGTTCCAATAAGTCAATTCCCAAAGTTATGAAGTATTTGAAATACATAACACCTGTATTTGTGCGTTTATCATGTGAAACTCAGTGTTCCTTGACAGTTTAGCTGCTCAACAATCTGTAAAATGTGAACGCTGTTGGAATTCCAGAATGACATTATCGGTGTCGTTGTCTATGTAAGACACATGGATTGCCCCCAGATATGATAGGAGCAGCCTTGGGCAGGCAGCGCATTAATGGCTAGCGACCTCCCAGTCCATCTGCAGCCATCAAGCACACCCTGGAACAGTTGACCTGTATCGGCAAACAAACCTAATCCTCTCCTCAGGGGAGACCAAATAGCTCCCTTCTCTTGTAATAGTCAACTCAATGGCCTGAAGTGGCAACTCATTTTCTGTACTTAAAGAATAACTCACCCTCGAAAATGTAATGCAGTGTATTTTATTGATGACATCATAGAATACGGACATTTGAAAAACCCTACAATTATAATGTTACTACTTTTCATATTATTTTAGCAATGGATACACCTGTGCTAAATTAACATGAACACTTGTAAATAAACAAATCGCTGAGAAAATGTTAAACACACTACTGTTACGTGGACGGCTGTTTTGTACTTATTACGTGACAGCCAAGGAGGCAATGATTGATAGGTTGCTGCATAAATAAAATTTGGAATGTACATAATAGCAGGGAGCAGCTATGTCTGTGTAACTCCTGGAAGACCAATCCACTTTTCTACTTTTCCAGTCAACAAAGACACATTTGGCCACCCATTTCCAGATTATGAAATAACATCTATTGATAACAGTTTCCAGACACTGATCGCATACATATCAAGGTTATTGGCATTGCCATCATATATCCAGGTCGGCCTGTGTATATAGGTTGACTGGGTTAATGGTGAAGGGGTAGGGGACAAAGCCTGGAGGAATGTAGTTCTGAGTGATCAATCATTGTGGAACTACCCTCTCCCTCCTTGAATAACCCCCATTTTCTAACCCAGTCTCCCCTCCCCACGAGTGGACAATCTGGTCTTGCCAGGTATGAGGCCTATTGGCCAATGCAGTTATTCATACTGTATGTCTAGTTGCTGCATCATCATTTCTCTTTACTCTCAGTAACTCGAAAAATTGTGAATCCCTGTACTCTGTTAGAAATGCAATTGATAGCAACCTCTGTATGGCATTTTGATTCAATTGAACAGGGTGTCCTTACTACATCAGTTGAGTTAGAGTATGTCTTCAAATAATACGAGTGAGTAAATAACGTGGTTTATGGTATTTAATGGGATAAATGTATCAGTGGAGTCAGAATGGGTAAAACTAATTTGAAAAGTGTAAACAGCGCATGGGTGCGGTGCCACAGGATTGTGAAATATGTTATGCAGGTACGATTCTGCTGCTACACGTGCCAGCACTTTTTGGTGAAGGGAGTCACATTTTACATACATCCCATTTGGTTTATGGACAGAGTACAATCTTGTAAGAGCCACACTTAAATGAGTACCTCCTGAGATTCTGCCTTTTATCTTTTGAAGGGCACAGGTCAAATATATTAAAACATTTTTGGTTGATCATACATATTTGCAAAACATATTTTGAAACAAACATCTATGTTTCTCCTAAATAATCTAAACATACCTCGTAAAAGAATAAACAGAGCGTGACTTGTTTTTTAAAATCCAAATGCACGGTAAAATGCATTCACTGCAGCAGGACTGTTATGGAGTGCATATGTAATTTGAACCAAGACTGAAAAAGGGCATGTATTCATCCAGGTGTATGTCTGTGTAGAGCTGCCAAGATGTCAAGGTTTCCATGCGATACACGCGCCAAGTAAAGTTAACAGTCACCACATCTCTTCTTTTGCGTTAGCCCAAGCCCAAACTTTTTAGCATAAGTGCACGCATTGTGCAAATTGAAAATAACTGAACTGTACATTGTTGTTGTTAAATTCTCCAAGTTGACCCTTGGGTATAAAAATTACTGTCCATCCAGTTGAACACTATTTTAAAGCATTTCAAGTCAAAATAGTGGACGTTGGATGAGGGGAAGATTGTTCTTTATTGCTTCATGCACCCGGTCATTTTTTCAAAGGGATGTGATAAAAAGTTAGACTTTGTTTGGGAAGTCCAGTCTTTCTAGATACGAGAGTTCAAATGCAGTGCTTTTCTCAAAACAAGTTTAGCACATGTCATTTCCAATGGGTTCCTTCATGTGGGTTGTGACATACATTTTCATTCTCTGAACAATAGTTGGAAGTCTTTTAAGAAGACACCAATCAATTCCAATTGTTAAGAATAAGACTATCCACACATTATATAAATAGATTTACACTGCGTGACAGATCTGATATTTTACTTGTCGACAATGAAATTCCTCACAAGTGCAATGACTGCAATGAATCATTATGACTGCTTTAGAAGTTTTCAAATGTAAAAAAATGTACTTTTAATATGACATATGCTTTGTTGTTTGAAAATATACTCGTGCATCCAAAATGTGAATGCATTTTTTATAGCAACACGTACACCAAATAAAATATCGTTGAATACGAATAATACATATCTTAATGTCTGTCCATTTGCAGTTGGCAACTTTATGTAGTTATGCATTACCTGATAAATGTGCTACACAACAGAAAGCCTTGTGATTATGTAGTGCAGGCTTAAACATGCACTGGCCGTGTGAGATGGAAAGGTAGCGAGACTTTTGGGCTGCAGGCAGTCGGCTGGAGTGTGTGCATGGAAAGGCATGTGTGGACATGCAGAGGTATTCGGTTAGGATTTTCTATTTTAAAAAAACCTTGAAAAAAATAGTTTACATGTGGTTTCATTGATTACTGTACTTGCAATGTATGTACCATATGCTTTTTTCCCCAAACAGGATTACATTATGGCCGTTTTGTTATTGCATTGCCAGCCACCTCAACAGAGCCACAACATGTACAACAATATGTGATAGAGGAATAGCAACAATAATATAATATATTTTGCCAACAAAATTTTGACTCATATCCAGATCAAAATGTTATGGTTAAAGTATGCAGTACAGTATTGTAAAATGTTGGCTACAGCTATCACTAATCATACTAACAATCTTGGGCACTCCCAAAACCCAGGAGTTCGGGCTTCGGTCTGCACCCCACCTCCCTTGTTACGGTTTGTGCCTTTTACTAAGCTCTTATCAAATAAAAAAACACAATCTTGGGCATTAATGCTGTTAGATTTTTTTTTTATCAATTTTAGGTAATCGTTCTGCTGCCAAGATATTAAAATCTGTTTCATGTTTACATCAGTGATCTAAATCAACATCGCTCCATTCACAATGTTACTTTTTCCTCATCATCTATGATAAAGCCAATCAACCATGAACATCTCACTGTTAATATGCACATATGAGTTGTGGTTTACAGCAGTGTGGATTGAAGGGAAAAGTTGAGGAATGAGGTGAGGTTAGGGGAGCTGTGTGTGAATAGAGGCTCTCAATCAGCACAAAATGCTGATACTTGACATTTTTTTTGGTACCTAGTGGCAAGGGATAGTATTACTGACATTTATCAAATGAATGTAATTTTAAGAATACAATCGACCAACGTTCTTCACACTGTAGCGCGTGGCGATGGGAGATTGTGTCATGCCGCCGCCACGAAGCCGTTCAGCAGGCGCCCCACCTACGAGCTCGCCACCACCAAGCGACGGAGCCGACCCCGCGTCCCCCTCACCTCACCTCACATGAACACACCCGCACGCATTTCCCCCCCCCCCCCCCCATAGAGCTGGAAGGGAAGGTCACCTGATCGACCGGTTTTTATCCGAGAAACCCTTATCGGGATTAACTCTCACGGTTTCCGGCGATCAGGGAATTGGATGACCTCCCCCGTGCTACGTGGCACCGCGGCGCTGCGACCGGCCTTAATATGGTGTGGTCGCGGCGTGGGGCATTCGGCCACCGCGGTTGAGGCGCATTTCCCCCCACACACGCAAGTATCGACGGGGCAGGCAGAGGGAATAAGCATTGTGATGGAGGAGCATCATTAGAAAACACGCAGCGCATCTGAACTGCAATAATAGCGAAGGCGCACGGTGCGTGAGAAAGGGATTGATTGGAATTTGCGCCGTGCAGGTCGCTCATTGATTAGCGGAACAAAGGCACCGCGGAGCCGCCTGGCCCGGGCGAAGGGGGCGCGTGCCATTGTTTGGAGTTTGCGCCGCGCGGACAGAGGATTAATTAGCATAGCGAAGGCGCACGGTGCGTGGGAAGGGGGTAGGGGCCCGAGTCCGGGAATCAGGATAAATGGGGAGCGCAAAGGGGAAATCGCTCTCTTACTCCAGCGCCAGGCGACCAGACGCAGCTCCAGCCAGCGACCCGGACGTCCGTGCGACGCACCAAGGTACGCTGTTAGCACAAGGATCAGCGAACCGCCGTGGACACTTAACAGTGAGTAAGAAGGAAAATTAGAATCGTAGCAGACAATAAATCATTAATAGCTGATCGTGGCCTCGTGTGATCTCGTGTTATAAGTGTGAACGCGTGTGGTACTGTGTATGCGTAAGCTCGCGGCGTGCGTAATCGGCGTACCCCAGGTGCGCGATCATAACGTGAGCGGCCAGCGGGCGGCGAGCGCGGCGCAGAGCGGCGCAAGAGTGGGTATCGCGTGTGGAGCTGTATGTGTGTGTGCGCGCACGTTCACGACGTGTATAATACAGGTGCGCGATCCTAACGTGAGTGGTCAGGGTTGAGTGAGTGCCGCGCAGAGCTGTGTGTGGGTGTGCGCGTACGTAATTAACCATGCCTACTACGCGGACCCGCGGGGGAGGGGAATCCTCGAGCGACGGCTCTCACCCCATGGGTGAAGAACCCAGCAGCGGTTCGCCTAGCAGCGAGGGGGCGAGTAATGAGGTTAACCCGGCCGTTAGGGGTACCGAGGGAGGGATCTCGGGGGCCAGCGACCCTCACAATTGGTACACAATGGAATTATGGGGAGCAGCCCGTTCTACCAGTTGGACCGGTGGGCCAATCCCGAACCTTTCTGGGGGATCCAGAAGGGTGCATGGCCGAGGGCAGAGCCTAGCCACGCTGGGGAGAATAAACGGCAAACTCCGACTCCCAGTCGGGGCCTGCTGCCATCGGGAATAGAACTCGTCATGCTGCTGTCATGGTCTTCGCCTCTTCAAGCTGTGAGTCTGGAAGCATGTTGACTGTCCCAACCCGGTAAGGAATTATCCCCTATGGCTGTAAGAGACGGAATAAAGAAGAGGGATAACACCTCCTACTAGTGTCTCTGAATAAGCACACTACATTTGGTGTCAGAAGTGTTAACACATTTGTTTTTTAGGGTTGTTAGGAATTATATTTTTTCCTTTCGAAATCCTTGTGGGGGGAATAGGCTATGCCGTAATCCACAAAGAGGAGGGCCCGCATCAGCATATCCTCGAGCGATAAGGGTTCCCGGGCAGCCCCGGCCGCCGGGACGTCAGTGGGGGGTCCCGGAGAGGCGGTCCCGGCGGGGCAGCGGGTGAAGGATAATGATCCCACGCCGCCGCCGGCTGGAGAAGGGCTGCGGGCACTCAGCGCACGCATCGTGGAGCTGCTCTCCGCGTAGACGGTGCTTGTGGGGCAGCTGCGTAAGTTTGAGCCGGTGGAGGGGGCTGTGACTCGGGGGCAGCGAACGGGCGACTCCGCCGTCACTGCCGACCAAGGGTGGGAATCGAGTCCCGCCGAATTTAACCTGCCGCCGACAACTCATCCGGGGGCGCCTTCCCTCACGCAGCGGCTGCCGTTTATTAAGGAATTTTCGGCTGCGGGGGGTGATTGGGCGGCCTTCCAGTGGCGTTTCGCCGCCACTTGTGAGCTCACAGGGTGGTCCGATGCGGAGGCGCTATGTGTTCTTTCCAATGCGCTAGATAAGAATGCTTTGGTGGCGTTTTTTGCCATTCCCCAGGCGGACAGGGTGACGCTGCGGAAAGCATACGCACATTTGGCGGCGATTTTTGACCCGCCGTTCAACGCGCGGCGGAAATTCGTGATGTGGAGACCAAGATGCCCCTCGCCTTACGCAGTGCACTTTTGTCGCTGGCCCAGGCTGCATACCCAAAGATGGAGCAGGCGGGACTATATTCTCTGGTGCTGGAGAAATTGTTGGCACTGGCTCAAGAAATTATCGTTATTTTGCCAGCCACGGAGGAAGACGACCTGTCCTCGATTCAGGTAGCCCGATGCATCCAGGCCCATTGTAACCTACGAAGGCGTGCCAGGGTGGCGGCCTGGGCTGGGATCCCGGGAGAAGAGGGCAACCAGGAGCACAAAGAGTATTTTCAGGTCTGCGTATTGGGGATTTGGAGCCCACGAGGGAGAGTCGGCGCGGGACGACAACGGGACCAGCGGTGGGGGGACCTTTCCTCCGCCATGGCGGGGTCCCGTTATCTGTATCAGATGTGGCCTACCAGGCCACATCTCCAGAGGCTGCTGTGCTGATTTGGGGCAGTTTTTTCCTGGCATCACCATCCTCCACCCTACCAGCCTCCGCTCCTCTGGAACCAAAGGCAGGTCGCGACACATCACTCACCCGGCCGACACAACCACCTCATGCATCTCCATTGCAGTTGGTGTCGGGTGCACACGCCATTGCCCCCCATAGGGATACGGGGTGCGAAGATGATGCTTCGGTGCATGATTGTTGGCAATGGACCGCATTGGCACACCGTGTTATGGCAGCGGGAGCAGGATCATCTACAGTCAGTGGATTTGTGCAGGGTGCTGAAATGCAGGTGCTCATAGATACGAGAGCATTCGCCACCATTGTTTCAGAGTTTGTTTTATTGAGCCAAGCAAAAAGAGAGCCACTGTGCTGGGACTTATGAGCCTCACCCTTAAGCGGTTGACGGAAGCGCGGGAGGCATCCCATGGCAATTCCGCCAAGTGGCTGGCTGCGAATGAAAAACTGGCTGGGCTTAAGGAGTCCGGAAACCTGTGGAAGCTTCGGGAGAGGGCATGGCTGCATTACCCCCAGGTGCCTCTAGGCACATCTCCTAAATGACATAGGCCATGGCAAGGCCCGGTGAAGGTAATTGAGGTGAGGAGGCTGCAGTGAGTGCGGATCCAGGTTGGTCGCAGGCGTTGGTATGTGCACCCTTCACGACTGAAGCCCTATTTTCCACCTCATGAGGGCGTTTCATCTGCCCCATCTGATGGCCGGGTGTTTGTGTCCAACGGAGCCGGGTGTACGGTTATGGATGATGCATCTCAGCGAGGCTCTGTTCCTCCATCTGCAGGATCTCAGGGCCTGATGCCCGTAGAACTGCCGGCAGCGCCACCCACAGGCGGATTGGGGTGGACGGGACGACCGCCACACGCTTTTTATTTTCCTCCATCTTCATCCCAGGAGGGATCGCGCCCGTTGGGCCATCCTCGGGTTACCCCCGGGGTCCCCGGAGGACCTTGCACCGCGGCTATATGAGGGGCCGGCAACAAGGACCCATTCCAGACGGTTCGGTTCAGATGACTGCCCATACTCGTCGTTTGGTTGCTGTTATTTTGGGGGCTGGAATGTCGCCATGCATTGCGAATGTTGAATGTATATTGTTGTGTTCGTCGTCCCGCTGCGCAACGTATAAAGGTCAGCTGGGACGGCTGTTTTATTTCATGGGGGGGGGGGGGTGATGTAGTGACATTGAATGAGCCACTGTAGCGCGTGACGCTGAGAGATTGGTAGACAATGCAATTAGGGGTAGCAGCCCGTTCTACCAGTTGGACCCGTGGGCCAAGTCCGGACCCTTCTGGGCGATCCAGAAGGGTGCATGGCTGAGGGCGGAGCCTGGCCACGCTGGGGAGAATAAAAGGCGAGCTCCGACTCCCAGTCGGGGCGTGCTGCCATCAGGAATGAAACTCATCATGCTGCTGTCATCGTGGTCTTCGCCTCTTCAAGCTGTGGGTCTGGAAGCATGTTGGCTGTCCCGACCTGGTATGGAGTTATCCCCTATGGCTGTGAGAGCCGGAATAAACAAGAGGGATAACGCCTCCTACAAGTGTCTCTGAATTAGTTCACTACACATGGAAAATTTGCTGCTTTAACATATATTTGCTTCATGTACTCAGTCATTGGGATGCATGACTAGTTGCAGTATATTTCCATTCCGAGCTTTAAAAAATCAATATCTACAGAGTCATTGTCCCTTTATTCCATTTTAGTTGTCACACGTGTTCACCGATTGCCAACAAAAGCCATTCTGAAGCTTGAGTAGATGCAGCCATTGTGAAGAAGGGCTAAGTATACAACACAATCTCAAACACTTTTCAGATTCATGGGCATTGCATGCATTCGTTTTCAATTGGGTACTTGTAAATATATACGGTGACCCATTGATATATGCCGTACTTCACAAAAATAAAAGGATGTTCAGAAATCAGTGGGGTATCTATAAGCGGATCACCCTGTCGACTTGGGCGCTGCATTGTTTGCATGAAAAGCGCTATCATGCCCTCTGCTGGACAATATTAGTTAATATAACCAGGACAGCTATGGCGTGGCTGATGTTTAAAAGACCCAACAATAAAACACTGCCGTTTTAAGTATAACCTCTAAAAAGGGTACTGTCCTACACTCAAACAGGGGGCACTTTAAACCACAAGGTGCAATTCCATTTCTGTAATGCTCATTAAAAAATATACAGTTTGTAAATACAATACGGCGAATATTTTAACAGTATTCCTACCAGTATTGGGGTGTGTAAGTACCCAGTTATCCATGATCTTTGGGAACAATGTTAGCGAACAACCCATTAGAAGGACAGTTATCCATGATCTTTGGGAACAATGTTAGCGAACAACCCATTAGAAGGACAGCAGACTAATTTTCGAATCAAACATTAACAGCTACGAGTATAAATCTGTAGCATGTAAATGAGAGTAGAGTTTTGGTGTTCTGTAGTGTCCCATTAATTTACGTTCCCTTCATTTGCAGCAGCGACGTTCAATCCACTGCTGGATAAAGGCTTCAACATACACACTATCAGATTATTGGTAAAACAATACCCCGGTTTACGTGGGAGATGCGTTCCTGAAAGGTGTGACAAACATCGAAATGACGGAAATCAAAGCAATTTACAGGGTCGGTTGAGGCGAAGGCTGAGGTGATGGATACGAGAAAGGACGGATGATGCTGTCAGCGACATAAGTGTGAGTTGAGGTGACGCAAATCAGGTAGTGGTATTAATAATGTGACGACGTATTTGCGAAACGACGTAAAAGGGGGAGCCGTAAATCGGGGTATTACTGTATATCAAACCCTTAATGAAACGCCGAAACCGTGAAGAGCAGTAACTTAGGTGACCCTGCATCTGGTATCTATGCTGGAGGCCACGAAGTCACCAGTGGCAACCTCCTACATGTGGCACGCAATGAAGTGTGGCGGTGCAGCTGCCAGTTATTATGTGCTATGCACGGCAAGCGTGATCCATTTTTACCACGCGTAAATGCCTGTAGTGATAAATCTTTCCCGTCATACCAATCAGTCAGCGTGACCTATTTTTAAATCCTTTATATTAAGTTCGCGTGCTTGCTTGCTTGCTTGCGTGCTTGCTTGCTTGCTTAGGACCGTGCACATCTTTCGGTCGTTTTTTAACCCACTTCCCGTGATCCAATCGAGCTGACATTTTCCACACAGACTCGTTGTGCCAGACAATTATTGTTCGTGAAAAAAAATTCCCAAAATTTTACACTTTTTAGGCAAAAAATTTTTATTTTACATATATTCAAATAGAACGCATTCATGGCTTTGGCTGAACGTCAGAGTGTAAGAGCCCAGAGCGTAACCCCTCCACAGGCCGTGGCGGAGTAGCGCAGTTGGTAGTGCCCTCGCTTCCCATGCCAAAGGTTGCAGGATCGATCTCCGCGTCCTCCACAGGCGAATATATTTTTAAATCCTTTATATTAAGTTCGCTGCCACGCATATAAAGGATTTATAGTGAAAAACTTTGTTTTTACGGGTTATACTTATTAAATGTTCTTTTTTTGGGTAATAGAGCGGTGATTGAGCAGGCTTGTTTTGTTTGCTACTATCGTCAATGTCAAAATCACCAATGGGCCATTGTCTAAGAGCTCAGTGGCTACCATCGGTTAACTATGCTAAAAATGGATTAAACAAAAAGATAGCAACGTTTCTGGCAATTATCCCTCTTTAGTGTTTCATGACAGTATACCTCCGGTTTTCAAAATCTCATGTTGAGTTCTAAGTTTAAAATATCACACTAAAACGTGCGAAAAGCATTAAGCTTGTGTGCATTGTGCAAAAAACATCAACAGTTCCTGAATAAGTGAAGATAATCATTAAAATAATCATTTGAATGCATCATCAAAATGGTGACCTAAGACAAGACGATCACAATGCATGTCTTCAGATTCGTAGATTGTCTTTGCATAATGCACAAAGGCTGAGTGCTTTTTACTCGTTTTGTCTGTTATTTGAAATATATGGCTTTCTGGCCTGCACTATGTTTCTATGATGGTGTTTTTTCGTCATTTACAGATGTGAGTATATGGAGTAGTAAAAGGGTTTGTAGGGTTCATAAAATCGTTTTTCGCATGACCAGATAAAAAAAAAGTTAACTGGTTTGCCGCACACAGAAAAGCACAGAAATAAAAAAATCTTCACCTTTTAAACTGAGAAACGTAGGGAGATGTCGTGGTGTAACAGTTCGCACTGGACCTGCCATCTCCCGGCATGCCAGTTGATACAATGTGCAAGTTTCATGAATGTCCCCCGCCGCTGTCCACCCAGCAGTCAATCGGTTTCGATCGTAAATAGATCGCCCAATGTGGAAGAATTGACCAAGCATCGTCTAGAGCTCCCTCTCGTGGAGGCCTTTTCATGAGCAAGCGATTTCAGAGCTGCACATTTTTGTATGTATGTTGAACTGATTTCGCACCATACGTAGCCAACCGTGCTAATCGGAGATGCGGGGAAAGAACAACAAATTAAACACAAAAATGGATGCTGACGCAGTTTAACGCTCAGCAGGGCACTGGACTTGCGATCCAGAGGTCGCCGGTTCGATTCTATCTCCCGGCTGGCAGCTGAAACATGTATTATATACCCATTTATATTTACTCTTGGGCCTACCACGGCGCGGTTTAATTGTTCACGCGTGCCAAGAATTAGTGCAATCATTACAGAATAACTCTAGGGCAGTGTTCTTCATTAGCAGGGCCCGCCACCGGCGGGCCCTGCTAATGGCCACCGGCGGGCCCTGCTGGCCTTTAGTGCGGCACCTGACAATACACAATTGTGAAAATACCCCCATCGTGCTATCAAACCCAATGGTTTCAAATGTGACTGCCTTCAACACTGATATCTTATCGGGAAAGTGCCCCCCCCCCCCCCACCTGAATATTAGTGAACACTGCTCTAGATGGTATTCGGTTTACTCTTCCACGCTGGCCACACTTTGCCCCACGACATGGGACATGCTGTTCGAATGCCCCACTACATGGGACTTGCTGGTTGAGCACTGTTACTGTGTCGTACTCGTATTTACAATGCTGGGTGGACAGAAGTGGATGGGGGGAGCGAGATTTAATAACTTTTCCCAATTGAACCTTATGGCGGTACCCCGGCTCTCGCATAATGTCCGTGAAGCAGGCATTTTAACGGTTTTACTTAACTTGATTCCTGTGTTGTGGTCAAATCTTGTAATCTACATTTCGTCCACTTCCCGTTGTCCAATCAATTCCAAAATTTGCACACGTACTCAGATCCGGTAACAATGCATGCCTGTATCAAAATCGGCATCAATTAATCAATTAATTCGCTCCTTTAAAGCAATTAACATTTTGTATTGACGCCTTATTATTTATATATATATTAGCGTAGGTCAAAAACTCCGTGGTCCCTAAACTCTCGAATCGCTTCGCCCAAGAAGCAGGCGCCACGTGTCTCAGTCGTGCCTGCTCCATGTGAACGAATTACGGGCACCCTCACTCCACACAAACAAAAGTTGTACATTGAAGATCTATATATATGAAAGGGAAATTTGTGAATGTGTGTCTGTTCGAAATGTTTAGCATACTTCCAGACATGCAACAAACTTTAAATTTAGCATGTGGGTAGTTTCCAGACTGTACACCATGCAAAAAGTATAAAAATAGACTTTTATAAAAATTGGGGAGGGGGGGGGGCGCAATAATGGATATATTTTGCACGGCAAGTGAGCTGTGACGTCACATCTGTGATGTCGCCCGCATGCGGAAGCGTTAGGCAGTGTGCCTGCTGATGTCACGCATCCCCCCCCCAAACCCTCCGCGAGTAAAGTGCCATACAAATGTGTTGCAGGTCTAAGGCGTTCTTCGCGCAGCATTGGTTTATTATTTGAGTCGTTTACTGCCGTACGCACCCTGAAAGTTGTGTCTGCAGCAAGCGCGTGTATGTGTACCTATGGACGCGCGTGTGTGTGGGGGGGAGCAATAGCGTAGTGGTTAGCACGCTGCGTTACGAACCCAGCGACCCGAGTTCGTATTCCTGCTCACGGCCACCACCAGTGACGATTATTTGAACCGGTCCTGGGCCTCCCCTAGGTCGACTCAGCCTCAAACGAGTAACTGGTGTGGTGTGTGAACATCGCCACTGGGGAGACAAAGGCGGCCGGGCATGGTGAATACAAGTCCCGGGCGAAGCCGGGTTAGTAAAGCAAGTTAATTTATAAATTAATCGATTAAATTCAAGTAAGTGATGTGGGAGCAGGCGCCACATCATTGACGTACTTCTCGACCGTGAGTGAAACGAAGTTGTTCATAAAATCGTTGTTTGAAAAAAACTTTTTTTAAGGAGTTTTTTTTAGTCTGTTGATGGTCGACGATGCGGCAATCGACTCATCTCGACGAGCTGTACACTATGCACTATGGTGCATACGAGCGTTCAGGGTTTCAGTGCAATCGTCCTCGCTGTGTTTCGACATCGCGGTCTAGCACTGATTTGGGATTGATTGGTACCCCAGACGCGGAGTTAAGTGCACCCCTGGAAAAAATTGTGTCCGCCATAAGGATCAATTGTTTCTACTGCCTCGCCAGAACATGGAACTGAATCGACGACCTCTGAATTTCCATTACTGGACACAATTGCAGCTCCCTTCGTTGGCAGGAATCTTCGTGAAGTGGTGTGTGGCAAGGGTCTTTATCGACATCCCTCAACTGAAACAAACTGCATGTCCTCGACCAGAAATTGTGTACACATTGCATATCATTTTATTATCCAAATATTGCTTAGCAATTACATTGTTTTACGACTGTTCTTTATGAAGGTGATTTTGGCAAATCGGCTGAAGCTGGTTGTAATCACCCCTGAAACGTCGTACTCAAAATTGTAAATGTTGTTGATTTACTATCCAACATACCAGTGTGCTAAAGTAATCGCTAGTTGGCACGTTTTATTTACGGTACCTAATTGGCTGAGGGGGTGGCTTGTTTAACGACACATTTATATTTACGCGATCTAACCCAATAAAATCCCTTTACATGCAACATTATGGATTAAAACTGGCTGTTTAAACATCTATGGGACCATTTTGCCAGTATCAAAACTAAGAATAGGTTTTACCCTTTCGAGCAATAAAACAGGTGTTAAGATGTTCAAACATCAGACACCTTTTGCAAGGAATGAAGTCTGCATTACCCACACATATTTGTGGCAAACACAAGCAAACAAGCTCTGATAATTCACGATTTTTGTTCCTGGGTAATGTTATTTTCTAATTGCGTAAATTTCAAAATAGCATTGTCCTGGTCACAAAAGCAAAGTTTGTGGGGAATAATAGCCATTTTCTGCAATTTAGAGGCATAAGCGATTAGGAAATAACACTTATTACACAGGAACAAAAAAAATGTGTTATACAGTTTTATTAATGGAGTGGATTATTAACTTTGCTTGGCCTATAGTCTTCATTGTTAAACATCAACGTAACCCGCACATGCGTCTGATACACAACGCCCACGGTCGCCTCGTGTCGGCATGTTAATTATCCAAGCGCCACGTAACAGCGCGTGGTGGAGGCGTGTGTGGGGATGACCCCGTATATATTGGTGGGAGGGAGTGGCGAGATCACGCGATACGCTCCTAGCCAATCACAGCTCCGCATTTGCGAATTGGGGGGCGGTCTGCCAGAAGTGGCGCGTGATCGCTACCCCCCCCCCTTTTCCGCTTTAAGCCCCGCCCACTTTAGAGGCGAGCCCCACCCACCTCCCACCAAGCCCCTACAAGCCCCGTCCACGTCCCGTCGTAGCCCCCCCCCACGCCCAAGACCATTCGTCACTAAGTGACGGTGACGTCACCACGGCGCCTGTGCCAGGTCAGGTGCACTGTGACGTCACAATGAAGTGTGTCGAAGGCGTCACAGCTGGGCAGGAGGTCACACGGGACATAACCCCATGGCGTTGACTGACTGGCACCCGCTCTACCCCCTACTGTGCCAACTTGCTGCATTTTAATCCGCCGCTCGTTGTTGTGAGCATCGCTCCTCTTGCCCTTCGTTGTTGGAGGGGCGACTGCCACCAACTGCCCAGTAGGGCGTCCCCTCACGTCTGCCTCAAAACTGCCCTCCCATAAAGGCCGATCTTGACACCGCTGGTACCAAGCCTTTCCGACAAGTCCACTCAGCTCCACATCCTCCCGTACCGCATGAAGTCCATCTCTTCTCCAGCCCGTGTCGTGCCCGTTTGGCCCCCCTCTATCCGCCAAAACAGAAGCTGATTTGTGGGGCATGCTGTAGCCTGGGCACGCAGCCCCCCCACCCAACGCAGACCCCCTCGCGCCCCGACCGATTAACCACGCCCCCTCCGCCCCCTTGCCGCCAAGCCCCGCCCCCTTGCCACGAAGCCCCGCCCTCTTCTCGCGAAGCCCCGCCCCCTTGCCGCGAAGCCCCGTCCCCTTGTCGCGAAGCCCCGCCCCTTGCCGCGAAGCCCCGCCCATCGCCCCGCCTCTCTTCTTGGCCACGCCCCTCCCGGAACCCCCCTTCATTCATTGTGGCTTGAGCTAAAGCGTTCGCCTCGGTGCAACAGAGCAATTAACAGCGTCTCGGGCGAATATCAAACGCTACTTCACGACAGCAACAACAGGAACATTTTATCCGTAATTGGGTGATTGTTTTATCCTTGTGGTTTTCGCGTTTGTTTTAAGCCTCTACGGTAAGTTCCGCGTCACGCTTACTTAGCAGCGGTTTGACTGCACATTTGTCGCACAGTGACTTTGCTGGTTGTATTTCTAATACATGTCAGTGCTGCTCATCGGAGGATATGTGTCATTTGTACTTTATTTAGTAATAGTTTGTATTATAATCACAGATATGTCGATGTTAGGAGTCGCGACGTCTGCCAGTGATGGTGAGAGTTGAGGTTTGTCCCGAGAGACTCGGCTGACGATTTGAAGGCTTGGGCCCATTCTGAATTATGATACAGTAGACTATTAATTTTTGTACTGTATACTAATAGCACTAAGAAGAACTGCATTACTCTCCACAACACACTATCTAGCAGGGTTTCATCAGACGATGCGTGATGAACCCCATCTGCTTATCGCTGAGGTCGGTTGTGTACGGTATAACACTCAGTTTGTGATGTAAGTAAGTCACTGATGTGAATAAACTGCAGTCATTTGGACGACTCGTGAGTAGATGTGGTCCGCTCACTCCACATTGCTGTGGCCGCGACTGTACTTTACTGTTATGACATACAGCAGCATCAATTGCTCATTAACTAATGGTCATTAATTTGCAATTGTCAGCACGTTATGCCAACAAACCATGAGACCCAGCTGCCATAAATAGGCTGGAAATGAATGATGGTCACGTTGCAGTGTTAAATGTGCCAACTACTTTTAATAGTGTAATGTCAGATTATCTTTTGTACATGAATTCTGTCAGCAGTGGCATTGGGCTAGCCACGTGCTTCTGATCCTATTACATGTGCTTAGTCTGTGGTGACGGATGACACTGGGCCCATTACAATTGATTAATCACAACCCATATCATTCAAAGTCAGGGACTGCACTTGCAAGTTATACTGTGCTGCATTGAAATACCAATGCTAGGCTCCTCGTAAAACGCAATAAATTTCTCACTGACTCCACGCATAATTTCGGTTTGGTTTAAATGTGGTCTTTTCCCCATAGGTTTAGTGATGAAAGTGCGTAAATCGTCACATTTACACTTAGGATGGGGTATATTATTAACATTCCATATACAGAGTTAACAAGTGTGTCATTGTGTAATTGTGCCTATGGCCAAAGCACATGGAACACGCCCAAACATCGTCAAATCTCGGAAGCTAAGCAGCCCTGAGCCTGGATAGTGATTTGACGGGAGACCATTATGCATAATAGATGTAGGCTTCCGCCTGGCTGTATCATCAGCATATGGTAGTGCAGGAAAATCCATCGTATTTGTACAATGCTTAATCGCTTATGCTTCCCCTTCAAAACGTACTTGACCAGTGTGGTGAAGTATGGTCAAATATCCTCCACGGGGTGGCCAGGTCCACGTCACGCAGTGGATTGATAAAATGGTTATGTAATGTATTGGCGTTTCAGTATTTTAAAGCCCTCTCTCTCTCTGCATAGACTATGAGCCTTAAAACTTTGCAATCGCCAAAATATTGTACTTTATACCACATCTAATACAATAAACCGTCTGCCAAATGAACCAGACTACAAAGCTGTATTGGATATCACTAGTGATCGGGCTTAGACAACTTTAAGCGAGAATTACCTGGATCTTGTGCAGTGATCACATTTCATAAGTCGGCCAAATGTATGTCATCAGTTTGTAAACCAGATTTAGCATGCACACCGCCCAGGGAAAACCTGACAACCGAGTAAACAACAACATAGGCATTGTATGTATTTTCTGTTTAAGCAAACAACGAGGTTATCTTCTCGCTCATTGCCTTTTCGATGTGGCCGTTTTACCACTGTACTGCTTGGCGTAGGGTTATGCAAATATTTGTCTTTTAAACACTCCATTATCATTTTATTTGCTTTTTTAAATGGACAGCAACTAAGGTTGTGAAAATCCATAATTTATATGGAATAGCATTTCTAAACTCCATACCATTTCCACTTGGTGTGATTATGCACTGTAATCCAAGACCATTATCGGAGGGGCTTTACAGACACTTGGTCACTCTTGTTATAAATTTATGGCAGTAAGTTATTTACAACCAGTGTTTTTTTCTGCCTGTATAGCACAGTTCACTTGCAGTTAATTTCATGGAATGCTTGCACACAATAAGACATTGTGTCCCGTAAATTTAATGTCTTGTGTTTTTCTGTCAGGTCCCACAAAAATTTTGATAATTTATAAAATTGAATACGAGTAGTGTGACTACATACAATTATATCTTTTTTATTTTACTTAATTGCTCAGGACATTGTATTTTGGTAATTTGTATTTGACAGTAGTGTCCTTTTGCAATGAGTAATTTGCGCTTCTGTACTGTAATGGTGTTAAACGTGTCTACATTAAAATACGTGCAGCTTTTAAATGGCGAAAAACGGATTATTGCCTTGGCAACTTGTTCATTTGGTTTTAAGAAGTAGCTGTAAAACAACGTTTTCGTAATACAATTGCAGGTACAAAAGGTTTTCTCTACAAAAGAAAATATTTTATCTTATCGGTAGTGTCAGCATTTTTTCACTGATAATTATAAAGGCTTCTATGATTAATAATGTGGATGTCTTGCTTTGTTTGTGAGAAGGAATGACAAAGCTTTGAGTTTAATTAAACTGGCATGTGAATGCAGGTAAATTGAGAAATTACAGAATATAAATGGTATGCTTTTGTATTTTACTTCAGGTCATGTCTGCAAAAGCTGTTCGTGAGGCGACTGGAAAATTTCTAGTGCACAAACACCTGAGTGCTGCAGTGTCCGTTCAAAACAAATCGCGTCATGCCACCCTCACCTCCGAAACTGACTGGGATCGGCTTGTCCAGGAACATCCCTGGCTACTTGATCATGTGAGCTAAAACTGAGTTGAATTGAAAATGTTGTTACACAGTTGTGACTGAATGCTTGTGAACACACTTAAATTGTTCTGCTGAAAGTAGCTTGACCAGTGGAACCAGTATAAAGACTTGAATGTTCTACTCAAACTGGAATGTAACTTTTAACACGTTTCATGTAGACATATTTAGTTAATTTAATGTACAGGGGTGTTGGACGGGTTGGACGAGTAGCGATCAATATTGTTGATGCGAAACGAAGCATCCATCTATCAAATTAATTTATCCTTGAGCCCAACATACGTTAAGCATTCAGTTAAGGGTGACCCCTGCGGCCATTCGAGGCAACTGCATTCATCATCATCAGCCATGGTCAAACTTCCGCTTGTTGAAGGCCCACTGCAAGCTGCAGCCACCTCTTGCAATTTAACACGTAGGCTTTCGCGACCAGTATTCATCATATAGGTTTTTGGGTTAGATCGCGTTATTCATAAATGTGTTCCAACCCTCCCCCAAACGACACGGCCAATCAGTAAAAAGTGTCACGTTGACAAAAGACAAATAGTTCACTACTTTAGCCCATCGGTGTGTTGAAGAGTGAATCCACAACATTTACAATTTGAGTACGACGTTTCGCTGGAAATTACATCCAGCATCTTCGGGCGATTTACCAGAATAGTGAAGCCATCCACCTGCTTCCGGATGACGTCATCATTGTTGAACCTCATCACGTTTCGAGATCACAGGCAGGTGTGGGGGTGTATGCAATTATGTAATAGATCAGATCAGCCACTTACCATGTGACTCACTTGTAAGGAATTGTAATGTGTTGTGTATTACTTAATAATACGCTTCCAGGCTGCACTGAGTCTGTAGCTATCAGAGTGGTTGAAATTATTTGAATTCTCAATTTTGATTGATTTTCTAACTCGTCTTGGCCAGTAATAATTAGTTCTGCATAAAACTCCAACGTTATCAAAATCAATTGAATGTCCTTGGCAAACATTTAGCATGTGACTCAACCCTGACGCCTGTATATTTAGAGTTTACATGTTCTCCCCGTCGTCACGTGAATTTCTCTCCGGGTCCACTGATTTTTCCCTCCACATTTAGAATCAACATGCGTTTGGAGTATATATAGCTCGGTGGGCTTTTCCTGATAAAATAAAAAAATAGTTGATTCTTAATAGTTGTAGTTTTACATTTATTCAATAATTGAATGTCCTCTGGGTATTCTGTTAGTGACCATCTCTCCACATTAAAGAGTGAATGGCACGCGTTTCCCAAATGTAGAAAAGGAAAATTAAGAATATTAGTGAGCAGTGGCACAATGATTCATCCTCCCTATTAGTTATCTGTCGTTCTGAGATGTATTCCGGCAACAGCTTGTCTAAGTGTCAAGTGATATCTGAACCAGTCCTGGGTCCTTCGCACTTCACCAACCTGCACTTACCAATGTCGCGAAGAGTGATTAAACAGCCACCACAACCACAAAGGAATAGGAATCTTTCAACCAGCAGTGGATTGACAAAAGGGATGTAAGTTACTTTTTTTATCAAATACTCCTTGTTGCTTTTGTTGCAGAGGCTGGTGGTGAAGCCTGACCAGCTAATTAAGCGCCGTGGAAAGCTTGGACTGATTGGCGTCAACTTAGATTTACAAGGTGTACAGGAGTGGATTAGAACGCGAATAGGTCAGGAGATCCAGGTCAGTTTTTGTTTACACAAATTAAGCTATTCATCATGAAGACATTTAACTGAGCTTACAATTAGCAGGTTATTAATGTTGTGAAGGATCAGTGCTTGCACAGCTTGTGTGGTTTAGCTATATATGATAGCAGATTGATTTTATTTTTGATGTTATGTTTACTCATAGTTTTCAATGTCCGCTTACAGATAATTGGATATTTTATCATCGTGGTTTTACCAGAAGGAATTGTTAAATTCATTTATTCTGATAAATAAATGCTGAATAATCACATTTTCTTAATATTGTTTTGTTTCAGGTTGAAGCAGCTTCAGGCATATTGAAGAACTTTATAATTGAACCTTTTGTACCCCACAAACAGGTAATATGATAAAATAAGCAATTTTCTCCAAATGATAGTCATCAAGAAATATCAATTCATTCGCTGTTTATATTAGGGTAGTATATATACCATAACATTTTAATGCAGTTGATAGCCTGGTTCACTGGCTTGTAGCAGATTGTATACTGTGCACTGAATAAAAATACTGAACATTAAAAATGCATGTCAAAGTTTAATTTGTGTCCGAAACTTGTTTTTATTTACAATGTATTTTTTAAAAATATTTTTCAGCTCAAGCTGATGTTTATTCACATTACAGAGTTTACAGGCATCGTGTATCAGTTTCTAAATAAATACATGAATGTTAATTTTTGATAAGTAAAGATGCCCTTAATACAATTTTCATATTTAACATTCCACTTTTTGTAAATATTGAATGTACTTTTCGTTATTTAGTGAAGGCTTGATTTCAGTTAATATTAAAGTTGTAGATTATTTATTGCATGAGATGTCATTGAGTTCACCGCCTACCGTTTCTGGCAGGAGGAGGAGTTTTATGTGTGCATTTACGCAACCCGCGAGGGTGATGTGGTGCTCTTCCACCACGAGGGAGGGGTCGACGTGGGGGATGTGGACTCCAAGGCTCTGCGCTTCCTAGTGGGTATTGACAAGGGCCTGACGCAAGAACAGGTGAAGACGCAGCTTCTGGTGAACGTGCCTGGTCCCCGCCAAGAGTGAGTACAGCAATGCTAGGCTGGTTTTGTCCATAAGATAATGGACAATGTATAATATTCCTGATGGAGATTTGTTAACGCCTTCCAACTAAGGTTGAAAGCATGAATGCATGAGTGCTGACCCTGCTTGTCTGTCAATCCATCTGTCTGTAGGGGGTAGATAGGCACAATTGTTCTAGAGAAAACTAACCAAATTGATTGAAGGGTCGTCATGAACTTGGTGATAAAACAGCACTCAAAGGATTATCTCTGGCAGTCAAGGCTATGATGTCATCACATGTAACTTGATCTCATGTCCCACAGCTTGAAAAGTTAGTTATTATTGCTAATTAAACTCCTCTAAGGACAAACGCATGTTGTTGAAAACTGTTACATAATCCATGTGTATCATGAGTTTTATTGTAATTGAGTGAATAATGAAGTAAACACATGAACAATGATACGTTTTCATATTTTTTAAATACAATTTTTCTAATTATTGTTAAACAAAGATGTGTATTAGAATGTGTACCAACGATTTAAAATAAAACACGTTTTAATTTAATTGAAAGAATGTTTTTAAAATATTAGTCACTCATAAATGCAGTAATTAAAGATGTCTGCTTTTTTCAGGGTTCTAGCAAGTTTTGTCACTGAGCTCTTCAAGTTGTTTGAAGACCTATACTTCACTTACCTGGAGATAAATCCACTCGGTATAGTGCACCTATCATTGTCTAATTTTGTCTGCCTGCTTACCTTTGCCACCATCCATCTTGCCAAGCACCTTACGACTTGCCCCTCACCTACCCCCATGCGTTTTGACAGCATATTAATCACCATAATTGTTGTGTACTAAACTGAAGCATAGCTTAATCAGTTGTTTCTGGTGTATTGCAGGGTGTAATGCAATGATGTGTTGTTTGTGTGGTGCAGTTGTAACAGATGATGGGGTGTATGTGCTGGATATGGCTGCCAAGTTGGATGCCACAGCAGACTATCTCTGCAAGGCCAAATGGGGCGATATTGAATTTCCACCCCCATTCGGCCGTGAAGCCTACCCAGAGGTAATAAACTATCTGACACGGGCATATTTTGTTTCCTGGTCTCAATAATTGCACATAAATATTCACAGATAAATGTTGTATCAGGTGTGCCCTGTTTATTCAGTGTTATATAAGTATGTTTTGCATTTCAAAATGATTCCAATGCCCTTATGGTTTAGAGACAGTCTACATCTAATAGTGTATTCACAGTACTGGTTTTATATGTGAATAGGAAGCGTACATCGCTGATCTCGATGCGAAGAGTGGTGCCAGCCTGAAGTTGACCATCCTAAATCCCAGGGGTCGGATCTGGACCATGGTAGCTGGTGGAGGGGCATCTGTCGTCTACAGGTCTTTGAAAATGTTCAATTTGCTTAAAAAATATATACATTTTTACAATTTCGTATTGATAAATGCTTTCAATATAACTTGTTTGAGTCTTATTTCAAACGTCACCGGCTGTACTTTTGAATGTCAATTTACGCAATTGATGCATATTTTGTCACTTAATTTGAATATGTCCTTCCTCTATTTTATTCTCATTCAAATAGTGACACCATCTGTGATCTGGGTGCAATGGAGGAGCTTGCTAATTATGGAGAGTACTCTGGTGCACCCAGCGAGCAGCAGACATATGACTATGCCAAAACCATCCTGTCACTCATGACTCGTGAAAAGCACGCAGATGGTAAGTGCACATCCCTGATACAGAGCATTTTGCTTCCTGGCAGTAAATGCAGGGTCTATAGGATACGTTACCAGAATAATGTGAATTGTTTAAATTCATCTTATCAATGAGAGGCCCTATTGAACATTTTTGAGAAAATATCCTTGGTTTTCTGGCTCTTAAAAGGTCAAACGATGACTTCTGTTACATCAGACTAATTTTCTTTCAGGGAAAGTGCTCATCATTGGAGGAGGCATTGCTAACTTCACAAACGTCGCTGCAACCTTCAAAGTACGTTGTTGCCATTATATTTTACATTAGAATTAAACAGATCCCAAAGTTTATTAATGACCATAATTGCAACTTTAAATTGAAATACCTTTCATGCAAGTAATTTAGATTTTTTTTGTTGAGTGTGGTTTTGATGATGTTCATGTAAAATTCATTGTGGCGCTTGAGAATCTTTAATCTATTTACTCACATGACAGGGCATTGTGCGAGCAATCAAAGATTTCCGGGCTCGTCTAAAGGAAAATGGCGTGAGCATTTTTGTGCGACGTGGAGGCCCCAACTACCAAGAGGGCCTTCGTGTCATGCGCGAAGTTGGTGAGTTTTGTTTGAATTAAGATGCAGTAATACAGAAGGCATTGGGCAGTACCATTGTACATCATTCGGGATTATGGATAATTCGGCAAGGACAGAGCCCCATATGTGTTGAATTAACAAAGGTTTACTGTATAAATAAAATAAAATCACCAGACATATTTGCTGAACCACAGATAATCCTGAGCCTAAATGCCAGAATTATTAACATTAAAAAGCAAAACTATTTAAAAACAAAATCGAATGAGTAAATTAAATGCATTGCACTGAGTGAGTTGATTTTTGTAAGGCTATTTCTTATGCATATAACCAACAGGTCAGACAACAGGCATTCCAATCCATGTGTTCGGCACGGAGACGCACATGACGGCCATAGTGGGAATGGCGCTGGGGCTGCGGCCCATCCCGGACACCACGCCAGCGGAGGCTCACACTGCCAACTTTCTCCTGAATGCTAGCACGCAATCCGCAGTGAGACTCAACACATGCAACTTTTATTCTTAGATTTTTTATGCTTAAAATTGTGTATCTTCTATGAATATTATTATCTACAATCAGAAATTGTATTACAGTTGATCCAATACAGGAAAGTGGCAATCTAAAAATTAACCAAACAAAGCTATCGTTCCAAAAATGTTGGTATACCAGTGAGGGCATTGGCTAATTCCAATTTATGTTTTTGCATCTTAGCTAAATTCACATCTCCGAGCAAGTGTGTTGTCTATGAGTTGATGTGCGCACTGTAAAGAAATGTAGTTTCTAATGTGCTACATCGATGATGTGGGCAATGATGTTTCATCAAATAGTAATCTGATTTAAACAAAAAAATTGTCACAAGATGAATGCTATTTATGTATTCATCTGTCTATCCATGGCTGGATTTAGGTTCGTATTTCATAGCAATTATCTTTGTTGCTTGCCAGTGTAGAATATTTATTCACTATTAACATGGAGTTATGCAATATAGCAATATTTCAAGTTCAAAAGCGATAATGAGATGTCAAAAAATTGGGAATAGGTGGCAATACCAATGAAAAAAATCTGACGCATACTACCATGGCAATTAGCCACATTTTGGCGATGCACATTTTTTTCCAACAAGTAAATCAGGTCCTAATTATGTATTAACATTAATAGATTCTGTAGGTTGTTTACATTGAAGATGATGATAACTCAATTAAATAATTAATTTTGCTTAAGATATAGACACTGTACACTTTAGATATGTAAGTAAGCCTCTTGTAAAATGTGCAATCCATGAATTTATATAAATGTCAAGTTTTGGTTTTTATTTGCTAACATCACAAGTATTTCAATTATCACTAATATGATATGTTGATATAAATGTAGCAAAATATTTAATCTATACCATTATGATTGTCTCCCTTGTTGACAAATATCTTAACTCAGATTTCATGGCAAATGTGCAAAATGATAGTGCTCAGTACAAAGTGAGCACAGGCCAAGTTGAAGTCTTTTGCAATGTTGGCATTTCAGACTGTATGGTTTATGTAGAAACCGCGTATGAATCGTGGCAAGACCCCGTATTGGTCATGTCGACAAGCCATATGATTTTCATCCATCCACAGAATACACCTGCTGCGAGTAGAAAGGGCTCTGTTTCAGAGGGTAACAGGAGCCAGGGCCGCAGGCACAGGTGCATGTCTGGGGAGCACCCTGGTGCAGCCACCCCTCGTGAGTTACTTCTCAAAATGAGTCTTGTAAACTTCATATTTAGAGCAATGTGTGTGCCATCCCACATAATAAAATGTGAATATAATGCTAGGTTCTGCTTTTTCATAATTTGGGCTTGCAATTTTGTGAAAATATCGCATTAAGCCATCAATGCTTATATTAATAGGACATTAACTTCCATAGGTGTAAACATAATTAAACTTTTAGTAAGTTTATATGTTCTTGACAGATTAAATGGTTTTATACTTTAATTCCAAAAATGTATGATGTGTATGTATAATTTTCACTTTGTTTTTCACAGGTAAACTGACAAAACTGTTTGGGAATCATACCAAGTCCATAATCTGGGGGATGCAGACACGTGCTGTGCAGGGCATGCTGGACTTTGACTATGTGTGCTCCCGTGAGGAGCCATCTGTTGCTGCCATGGTCTACCCTTTCACGTGAGTAAACAGCAAGCATCAATATATTTCCCAACAGGTTTAGTTGCCTTAAAATAAATATGCTGACAAAATGGCCAATAAAATCAAAGGTTTTGAAACAGGACCCTGCATTTGTGCACAAACCCACACTTTTTATATTGTTTTAAACTTGGTTAATCGCACATGACCAATGATTTGTACTCAAAATGGAATCCTTAAATAAGTCTGACAGTTTGAGGCAACTGCTTAGATCTGTATTCTCTTTTAGTCTTACTACCTTTTGCAGCCAAGAATAATTATCTTGTTACTTTGACTTTTTATATTGTGAGCAGTGGTGACCATAAGCAGAAATTCTACTGGGGCCATAAGGAGATCCTGATTCCAGTCTACAAGAGCATGGCTGAGGCTATGAAGAAGCATTCCGATGTGGATGTTCTCATCAGCTTTGCTTCTCTGCGCTCTGCCTATGACAGCACGGTGGAAACGTTGGGCTTTCCACAGGTGCACATCTCATTTTCGAGTATTCATTACATTGATTGGAAATTGTGAAGTTGGCGTTAAACATTTAATAAGCTCTTTTAATTCACTTTTGAAAAACACTTTTATGTCTCTTTGTGTTGTGCACTCTTGTCATTTGTGTGCAGATTCATACGATTGCAATTATTGCCGAAGGTATTCCAGAGGCCCTCACTCGGAAGCTGATAAAAATGGCGAATGAGAAGGGCGTCACCATCATCGGACCAGCCACGGTAAACGAAGTGCGCCTATTAGCACTGCTGTTTATCAGCTGTTATTTACACGTTATTCCTAAATGTCTTCATAACATATTTCACTGACTTTGCATACTTCATTGAATGTTATGTTTCCAGGTTGGTGGGATCAAGCCAGGCTGCTTTAAGATCGGGAACACGGGTGGCATGCTGGACAACATCCTAGCCTCCAAGCTGTACCGCCCGGGCAGTGTGGCATACGTGTCTCGCTCCGGCGGAATGTCAAACGAGCTCAACAACATTATCTCGCGCACAACAGACGGCGTGTATGAGGGTGTGGCGATCGGTGGGGACAGGTGTGAAAATTATAGCCTTTCTCACTATGTTCCTAGAGGGTAACAGGGATTTGTTTTGGGTTGTGATGCAGCTTTTAGAATTGTGACCAGTACAGCAGGCTTAACTCACATTTACATTTGAGCCTGTTTTATACATGAATCATTTGAGTTTTTTTCATTTATTACTGCAGATACCCTGGCTCCACTTTCCTTGAGCATGTGCTCCGATATCAAGACACTCCTGAAGTAAAGATGATCGTCTTGCTGGGGGAGGTACATCAAATTTTTCTTGTGATCTAATTTCGTTAATTAATAGCATGATCCGGTTGCTATATTCATTGCATGTGTTTTATTGTACGGCAGGTGGGGGGCACAGAGGAGTACAAGATTTGCCAGGACATCAAGGAAGGCCGTGTGACTAAACCTGTGGTGGCGTGGTGCATTGGAACCTGTGCCACGATGTTTACATCTGAAGTAATTAAATAACTCAAACATTTTATATCAAAGTACTTAATTGTAACAAACGTACAGTAAAATAAATTTGTATTGGCATATTGTATACATATGAGATAAAAACATGGATACATATAAAAATCTTTGGTTGTTTACAACAATTGTACAAAATATTTCTATGCCTTTTGTATTTTCTGACGTTCTTCGTGTTTATGTTTTGGAATCTCCTATTGTGCCCAGGTCCAGTTTGGCCACGCAGGCGCCTGTGCCAATCAAGACTCTGAGACTGCTGTCGCCAAGAACGCAGCTTTGACTGAAGCGGGGGCTTATGTCCCAAACAACTTTGATGAACTAGGAGATAAAATAAAGCAAGTTTTATGATGAGGATAGGTTGTCCCCTTTTTTCTGGCAACAAACAGGTGTTAAGATGTTAAAACACCAAACTGAAACCTTTTACAAGGAATCATGTCTGCATTAACCACGATACTTGTGGTCAGAATGCAAAAAAAAAACACTGATAATATATGAATTCTTTGAAACTGATTGGTCCACACCAGAGACAGCTTTCTTCGTCTCAAAACGGTGTTAGACCAGAGGATGCCAAAAGGCGTTTTATGATATTAAAATGCATAGCTTATTGTCAATGTAGAATAAACAATATTGCAAGTTAAAAGTTTGTATATGTTGAACGCTAACATGAATGCTTTGTGCTGTTAGGGCTGTGTATGACGACCTTGTGCAGCAAGGAGTGATCGTCCCAGCACCAGAAGTGCCTCCTCCAACTGTACCCATGGATTACTCCTGGGCCAGGGTGCGTGTGCATTCCGAGCTTATGTCCAGCTGTTCAGATATCCTGCAATTACTGTATGATACAAATAAATATATACATTTAAACCTGGAGTCATGAAGCCGTTTACAGGTAAACAAATTATTGAGGCTGTTTTTACAATTGTATATTTACGCAGGAACTGGGCCTCATCCGCAAGCCAGCATCCTTCATGACAAGCATCTGCGATGAGCGTGGCCAGGAGTTGGTCTACGCGGGCATGCCCATCACGGAGGTATTCAAGGAGGATATTGGCCTGGGTGGGGTGCTCGGCCTCCTTTGGTTCCAGCGCAGGTATGCTTCACAAGATGTAATTTCCTTGTCGACTGTATAGCAACAGTTTTTTACCTACCCTTGCAAAGGAAACCTATGGTACCAAATGTTTTCATCACTAGACTTTTACCAATTTTAATTGTGCTTATTTTCATAGTATTATCAGCGCTATACCGTCGTACAAATATGCACATTGTAGCAATGCCTGTGTTACACTGTCTATTTAAAATATTCATCACTAGACGTTATTAAATAAAGTTGCATTAATATAAATTAGCTACCAGTGAAGGGCGCTGTTTGGTGAGAAGTGATGACATTTGACTTTTAACATCTTAGTAAATTTTGTGCTTAATTAAATTATTCCCATACATAATTACATTTGTTTCTCTTGACGTTTCCGTGAAATAAGACATTAAACGTAATGCATAATTATTATAGGATATGCAATGCTTGGAAGGAAAATGACGTTGCTTATGCTTCCGTGTGCAGCTTGCCCAAATACGCCAGCAAGTTCATTGAGATGTGTCTCATGGTGACGGCTGATCACGGCCCTGCTGTGTCAGGCGCTCACAACACAATCGTGTGTGCTCGCGCAGGCAAGGACCTGGTCTCCAGCCTCACCTCCGGGCTGCTCACCATTGTGAGTCCCTTCACAGCAGAGCTGCCTCTTCATACCACATTCTAATAGACTATGAGCCAGATCCAAAATGGCAACCATATCTTTAGTAGTACCAATTTATTTATACGGCTAGTAGTGAATTACTTGATAACCCACTCATTTTAAATGTTTAGCACAATTCACTGTCATTTGCCACACTAAAACTGGAACCACTAAAGTTAGGCTACCTCAAGTGGTACCGGCAAGTGAAATAACTGCTCTCGGCTCATGGACTATAAGCCGAAAGTCATATTATTGCATGGCCACGGCTGCTTTAATTTTATATCTCCACACATTTCTATTCCGCGCCTCTTCTCTAAACACATCCACCGTCTTCAAATCTCATTTCACATCCTTCCATCTCACCTGTCTCCCTCTACTCCTTCTGCCCTCATACTCGGGTCTATTCACACTGGTTCCTAAAAGAGTATGTTAAGTGGTGGGATAATTATGTGTCTAATTTATTAACTGGTTTAATGTTTTCACTTAAAAAATATGTCCGTGCATTAAAATATAACATTTGGTCTGTTTGATTCTTTCCCCTGCAAACAGGGTGATCGTTTTGGAGGAGCTCTGGATGCAGCAGCTAAACAGTTCAGCCATGCATTTGACAGCGGTCAGATCCCCATGGACTTTGTTAATAAGATGAAAAAGGAAGGAAAGCTCATCATGGGCATTGGCCACCGTGTCAAGTCTGTAAGTAGTTGCTGGTGCAACAAAAGCAGAAATATTACACAATTATCATTACTACTTGCTAAGTGCTTTTATGTATAATTAGTAGTGTGAATATGATGATCATGAACATGGTGCGAATTAATTTTTTCACTGTTGGTGGTTTTGAAATGTAAATACCACTTGTATAAATAATGACAATATTGGCAATAACAATGGTCAGTGGAATAATATTAACCTTTGTGCACACCCACAGATTAACAATCCAGACGTGCGGGTACAGATCTTGAAGGAATATGCGCAACAAAAATTCCCGGCAACACCACTGCTAGACTATGCCCTGGAGGTGGAGAAGATCACCACATCCAAGGTGTGAACGAGATGATAATAACGTCCTTACAGTTGGTATCTGCTACATTTATTTGTATTTCACGTTTTGTTTATTTCAATTTGTATTCCTTAAAACTGATTGAATGCCCGCTCGGATGCATCTTATTTTGTACAACACACTTATGTCTCCAACAAAACAAATTAAAGTTCATATATCTTTATAAAAGTAGCTTTTGATTTGATGCAAGATGGCTGCTTGGAAAATATTAGCTACTACCTTGTGTGTCTTCCCTATTACTTCACTGGGTATGTTTTCACTGCAAGATCTTTACAACTGTGCATCTGTATCATCCAATTTAGAAACCCAACTTGATCCTGAATGTGGATGGCCTGATTGGTGTGGTGTTTGTTGATTTGCTGAGGAGCTGTGGAAGCTTCACAAGGTAACCTGCTCTGACAATTTAATTCAGATGGAGAAGTTTATTTATTGTGATTATTGACTTCGTTGTCATGTCTGATTTTCCTTCGCTGTATTCTTTGTAGATTTGAATATTGTTGTAATTTCAGGGAGGAGGCAGATGAGTATGTGGAGATCGGAGCACTCAATGGAATCTTCGTCTTGGGTAGAAGCATGGGCTTTATTGGTAACTTGAGTTTAGGTTTTTTCATACCTTGCACATTTATAGTTACAATTCAAAATATGTCGCAATCGCTCTTACATGTCACTCTAAGTTTGCTCGTTAAATTTAAATACTTGTGCAAATTTATCTTTGTGTTTTGCCTCTGCTTGGGTATGATTTCACCAGCAAAGCTTCACTTTGTGTTTACTACACAGGGCATTTTCTGGACCAGAAGCGCCTGAAGCAGGGTCTCTATCGCCACCCATGGGATGACATCTCCTACGTCCTGCCTGAGCACATGACCATGTGAATCCAACTTATTGCCATGCTGCAATCAGGGTCTTAAACTCAAATACATTTTATTTTATTCCGTACTTTTGGAAAGTATTTATATTTTATGGATGTGAAGTAATTTTATTAAGTTTTTCACTCATTTACTGGTCTAATGTCTTGGCGTGCATTGAGTGTTCATTATTTGCAATTGTGCATGTGGTATACAGCTGGCGAACGTGATGAGGAATATACAAAAATGCTTTTAAGTATAAAAGTATCCTCAATATTTACTCATTGTTTTACTGAAAATGCTCCATATTAGACTACCTACAGTATATCAAGCTGGGTTTCTTCTGTTTCCATCACTTGTGCTTTACTTTTTTGCACTTTCTATTAGTTAATAGTATAATTGTTAAAACACCCTAAGACTCATGTTTCGTGGTGGTCAAAACTGATGTCTTTAGATTTGCAAATGTGGATAGTAAACCATGCATTAGCTAAATTGCAGGGGTTAGAAAACATTCCTTTCAATATAGCAATGTTAAATGATAATAAACCAATGTTTTTCTTATAGTGCTGTAGATAATGCTACACAGCACAAATTAAGCTTATGGCGGGACCCTGGGGTCCCATAAGCCCCCGGCTCTCGCATAAACTGCGTTGCGACGTCATTTTATGTCTGTTGAAGGCAAACGATACGGCAATCTATCCCTCTCGACCAGCTCTCTATGATGCGCTAATCAACGTTTCAAAGTTTTGTTCATGACTACGGCAATTTTGGCAACGACGGGTGCTTTGTGAAGAACGAGAGGATTGATTGCTGGTGGGTCGTGGCGTTTATGTGCACGGTGGGACGCAGTCGCCAAAAATTAATTACGATTTTGACTTCTGTTTTATTCGGGACCCCGGGGTCCCGCCATAAGGTTCAAATGTCACACAAACCATTCTCCAAAGTACTATGTTCCATAGTGATCAGTTGACTACCTGATTTACATATGTAATGTTTGCTACATCACCGATTTAAAATCCATTCAGCTTGTAGGTGCAACATTGCTAAATTTGAAATTTACTGGCAAGATACTTAGAGGGTATAAAATTATTATCTATTAGGATATTTTTGGACATTTAAAGGAAACTGTTATGTTAACTTTGTGGGGGTATGATATTTTTTTAAGTTGAGGTTCAGCTTAGGTGAAAAGCTGTGAATGCTGAGAAATACTATGGTGGGCAACATGAGGCCCAAGACATTCTAGACAATGGACTACATACAGAACTTAAAAAAGTAATTGTACTCAAATGTGGAAAGTTGTATTGGCCTCTGAATAGTTCCAAAGATAATGAAAATGATTTAAGGTAATTGGTGATCTTTTGTGACGTTTTGGCTGCTGTCTTATTGACAATCTTAATTATTTTCGTTTTTAAGTATTTCTATCTTATGAAAAAGTTACCATGCATTTGTTTTTTTATTCATTACAAGGGCAGTAAACATTGGAATTGTATGTTTGCTACATTCAAATACGTTCTTATTTTGCTGTTTGGTGTGTTTAAACATTTTAAAGAATAAATTCAGTTGCACCTGTCAAATACAGCCATTCCTGTCGATCTATGTGTGTTTTGTACGTTGTTGTGGCTTTGTATAATGTTCATAAAACACCTAACATGTTTAGCTGCCAACAATAACTGGCATGTGCACAATTATCCTGACAATGTACACTCGTTCATAACCCACTTGAATCACAACTATTTACAATACTTTACAAGTATGCATCATAAGGTCGCACTCATTGCACAAAAAGTCCTTGCCACAAATGAACCACAATACCCATAATGTGTTTTGGGTTAGATCGCATAAATATAAATGTGTCGTTGAACCCACCACCACCCGACAAGGCCAATTATGTTTTTCACGTAAACAGAACATGCCACATCGTTGCTAGTACAGCGCACCGGTGTGTTGGAGGGCAAATCCACAACATTTACAACCCGAGTATGACGTTTTGCCAGTAATTGCAACTAGCATCATCAGGCGGACAACCAGATTTGTGGAGAGATCCTGTTTCGTTCCTTAGGAATATATTTGATGACGTCACTTGTGAGCCCTTCACGTGCGAAGGGGGGGGGGGATTAATGAATGCATATACATTACAATGGGTATCCATTACCAGTTGGGTTATTCACATTATGCATGCACATTGTTCTTGTATTTCCTGTCGTTTGTGTGCACTAAAATAGCAGTACCTATTATTGTTTGTGCACCGGTAATCCACAACGTATAAGCATGCATTTCAACAATGTATTATTTGATTATTCGCTTCCAAGCAGCACTAAGCCTGTAGCTATTCGAACAGTATATAAAAAAAAATCTCAATTTCGATAGATTATCTAATTAATATTGGCCAGTAGTAACTAGTTTTGTACAGAACTTCAACTTTATCAAAGTCAATTGAGTGTCCTTTTGGCACGCATGTTCTGCCACTGCCGACAATTGTATTTGGGAGTATTTCATATTCCTTTGGTGTTCTTTTAGTCTCGTGCTGATCATTCGTTGTGTCTGCCCAACATAGTATTTGCCACAAGTGCAATTAATCCGATACACACCTTCTGTTGATAGCTTCGGTAATACATCTTTAGTACCAGATATTAGCTTTTGTATTTTATGTCCCATGCCAAATCTGACTCGGATGTTTTGTTTTTCCCAAAATCTGGCGAGTTAAGTTACTCCCGCAATTCACGGTATTTTATTAGTTTAAATTACTTGGTCAGTTTCCACTCTCGTGTGATTTAATTTAATTCTGGCATTCAGTGCCCTGGTGATTTGTGCATCATTGTAACTCAATTGGTCATCCTCGAATATTCTGGTCATCCTCGCAGTGGCTTTTGGCTCACCATCGTACAAAGACGGTCACTACATCGTGTGCTTTCAGATGCACTTCTGCAGCCTTTTAGAATGCTCTTGCAATATTTGTAAGGCACTCGAGCTATGCACTTTTAAATCTAGATTGAAAACTCTTTTTTTTTAGAACTGCTTTTTGTTTTTCGTTCGTTGTCCCCCTGTACCTCCAATTAGCAGCATCGTTTGTGAAGATTGTGGAGGCCTAATCTGTTTAGAGAGAAACATACATTTAAGAACCATACAACTGATAACCTACCATCATGAACAATGGCCAATCCACTGCTGGATTCCCCAAGCCATCACTGTCTCTCACGGTCCTGCAATTCCACAAACCATCGGCATATACACATTTTCTCATCGCTTTATCTCTGTGTTGGCTATCCTTTCTGGTGCGTTTTCTCCTTTGGCTGTCATTCCAACATCAATGTCTTCCATCAGCCATCCAGTCTAGTAATGCATCCCGCTCAATTCCACTTATGCAAAATAAGATACTATTGCATTTGTTCTTTGTTACATGCGCTCTTTATTTGTATTCTCTCCAAACTTATTTGTGCATATTTTAAGGTTGTATTCAATCCTCTTTATCGTTGTCATCGCAATGAGATCAGCTCATGTGCAGAAGTGATATTTATTGTAGTCGTAGTGCTGGACTGATTGATGGTGACGTATGGTGAGGCCATCATCCAGCAGTGGATAGACAATGACTGATGATGGTCATGAGAACGAAACATTGAATATTTAAGAATACAATGCTAATTCTTGGTGTCTTAATGTTACATTACACTACATTTATTAAAAAATATATACTTATGATTTCTAAGTATAACATCGGTTATTGAGCAAATATATATACTGTATATACATTTAGAAATGCGGGGAAGGTGAGAGGGTCTAAATAAGAAACTTTGTTTTGAAAGTGATCCGTGACAGTTGCTGGGAAGCGGCAATCTTTGTTTCAGTGTAACACAAGTCGTGTCTTGCGACACCTTAAAGTGTTCAAGTGTTCGCTGCGCACAAAACTTGGGCGTCAAACCTGGCTGGCTTGTGAGCTGTTGAGGAGTCCTTGGGTCATACGTTGTACTACTATTGGTGCAGCCCGAAGCATTTCAACCACCTTCGTCAACGAAGATGACTGAAAATATAAAAGTGGCGGTGCGGGTCAGACCATTCATATCCTTTGCTTTGTGAAATGTGATCAAATGTACAGCTTTGTAATATAATCCTAATATCTTAAAATATTATTTACATGTTAGAGTGTTCGTTTAAAATGTCAATTAATGGAATATGAACCAAAATGTATTGTGTTGGTGAAAAGTTCCATACAAATTCTAAATGTAAAATATATTTTAACGATTAAAAAAAATGTTTTTTTGCAAACGTGTTGGCAATATTTTTTTTATACAAAGGAAAGTGTTGTAAATTCTTTTCTTCAAAGTTTATATTGCATGGCTTTGTCAACTTGTCATTCAATGCTGGTGATATTGTACATTATTAAAGTTTTTACCCATCTAGCTTAATAATATAGCACGCATTTGAAGCTCGTAAATCATACGATTGTAACACGCCTGTGAGATCCCGCTCACAGTACCGAACACGCTTGGGATTTTGAGGCCTGCAACTACGTTCTTGATAAATAATGGGGGGGGGGGGGGTTTCCCCATAAAAGCGCATAGCCTAAAATTTGCCCAAAGTCTTTTGTGTACAATGAATGTTGCTCATGCCTCATACATTGAGTGATGTGTTTTCCTTAATGGTTTGTGTGTGTGCTCACAATGAACGAGAAAAGACCCGTGGGGCCTCCATAATTATCAGCATGGAAGGAAATACCACTCGGATAATTAAACCCCGTTCCGGGGATGCAGACGTGAAGACGTTCACATTTGACTACAGTTACTGGTCACATGATGGTTTTGTTGCCCAGGAAAATGGTTACTTAGCACCAGAGAATGAGCAATTTGCTGACCAGGTGAGCTGCTTAACATTTGCTGTCAGGCGGGTAATACAACTCCAGCTCCTCCGTGCATCATTAGTGTCAGATATGCTTTTCTGCATTTTAAATGTTAATTCTCGATTGTGACAAGAACAATGTACGACGGTTATTGGATATCATTCCTATTTATGTATGTTTTTCCACTTTAAACATACCATAAACTGCATTGAGAAAAAAATGGAACGTTCTTAGCAATGAAATATATTTATTTTTGTAACCAATTTGCACCGTTAAATACGTTTTTATGACTAAATATGTGTATCTACAATAACTTCGTGTTGCAATAAAATTAACCATGGCGAGTATGCACGTGTGCACAAATGTGTTAACTTCTGTGAATTAGAAACGCGTGTTTTCCGACCTGGGGGAAGGAATTTTGGAAAACGCTTGGAATGGATACAACTGTTCGCTCTTTGCTTATGGCCAGACTGGCTCGGGAAAGACCTACTCTGTTGTTGGTGGCTCGGAAAACAAAGGTATGGCACAAGAAAGCAACACTCATGTTCTAAAATAAACAGGAATAATCGTTGGAAAACCTTACAGCCATCGTCATAAGTATGGTTCACAAAATAAAGATAATTGAAAACCTTAGAATTATTATACGGTCTAATATGAAGTATATGTACGACTTTATCATAATTCAACCTTGTAATGTTGAATGCATGTTGTAAACACAGTGAGAATAAATAACTGAGGGTTCCTGTGTTTTAGGCATCTTGCCCTTATTTTGTGAGCGTCTCTTTGAAGACATTGAGCGAAAGCAAGAATCTGCAGCAGAAGGCACAGAATTTCAGGTAAGTGGAATGTGATTCTCAATTTAAGAACGCAGAATATTCAGACATTTGTAATTGCTGTACTGTATTGAAGTTAACATTTGGGAAAATGAGAACTATACGTATCTAAATCTGAAATGGAAGTGTTGAAATTAATGACCTTTGATGGTGGTCAACAAAGCTTAACCTGAAGAAGGTCGCTTGTGTTGCGATCGAAACGTCGTGATCTATTATTTTTTCTACCTACGCGACTTTACCGAAATAACCAAAGAGTAAAGCTTAACACATTGTTTAAAGGTACCCATGCTTTAGAAAGCCAACATCAACCGCTACGGGGACCAGCAGGGGGCATTGGTTCCCCGTGAGGTGGGTGTATGGAGAATCGGGGCCCCCGAGGCCAAACGTCAGTGTAATTGGAAAGGAATGTTGAACTACGTTAACAGGAAACACATTGGGCTCCTCCATCTGGAAGAAATTAGTGTGCCGTACGCGATATACGAGCATATATATAGTGAAGCGACGCATATGCATACATACTATCACAATAACAACACGAGCCTGCACTGCTTAACATTCTGTACAATACTGAATTGTATGTAAAGTGCATATGTATGCATTTGGCTCACTATTAAAGTTTAAAGTACTGTCATACTTTTCGATTTAAAGCTTTCGTGACTGCAGGGATTCATCTTCTTGGTTTTTGCGGTAAAGTCACGTAGAAGGGAAATAATAAAATAATAAAAATAAAACATAATAAAATGAAATTCTCACGACGTTTGGCCACAACGCAAGCAGCCGTCCTCAGGTGAAGAACAGGGCTGTCGGAAAGACAGCGTCCGAATGAAGACCACCAAGCTTGGCAGTATATATTTAAGCTGGATTAGAGGAGGAGAGCGCCTTGACAAAGGAATTTACATATCAACAGATGAATTTAGCATATTTATGGAAAATGCAGATATGGGATTAGTCACTACTTGTGGAACGTGTAGGTGGTGGGGGGTCTCAAAGTCATATTATGCTCGTGTATTATGTAGGATTAGCAGTCATAAAGGGAGAAGGTAGGATTAGCAGTAATAAAAACTAAAATATAAACTACATCAATATCATCAATATACTCAATATACTCTCCCCTTCTACTCTTAGGTTTTTTCGGTACGCTTAGGTTTTTTCGGTAAAGTCACGTAGGTAAAAAAATTTAATTAATAAAAGTAAAATGAAACAAATAAAAAAATTTCACGACGTTTCGGAAGCAACACAAGCCTCCGTCTTCAGGTGGAACCGTCACAGCCACGACAGCTGTATCAAGTAAATGAGAGATCACAAGAAATACTACCCTGTATATATAATGGTTGAGGGGGGAAGGGCCAGGAACGGCACACTTTTTTATTAATATGGTAAGGTGAGGCTTAAGACCAAGAGTAGACTGCATAACAAAGGACTGAGCCTTTGTTATGGAGAGGTGCGGTTTGTAACTAACACATGGCATACATAACAAAAGTGTGAAAAAAGAAAAGCCAGTAAAAACTAAAACTGGTAAAAACAACAAACTGGCTGTCTATCAATAACCTGTAATAGTTGTCTGTCAAATAAGATGGTCCAAATAAGTGTAGGTACATCTTTTTTGCATGGTTAATCACATCTTTCCAATGATTACTCAGTTTGTAACCCTCATCACAGTTGAAATTATGTCTGTGTTTGTATATTTGTATGGCTTCGTGTACAAACCTTTGATGGTAGCCAGGAGGTTTGCAGAGCACCTTGGTCTCGGAAAAGACAATTTCATGAGAGCCCACAGAGTTGTAGCAATGATCGGCAACAGCCAAAGAATCAGTTCTGCCGTGTTTCAGATCTGACTTGTGCTTGCGGACACGATCAGAAATATGACGTTTCGTTTCTCCCTTCTAGCTGCTCTTCACACGTATATTGAGTATATTGATGATATTGATGTAGTTTATATTTTAGTTAATAGGTAAGAGAGAGGGGGAGGAGCCAGGGAAAAGAGACAGAGAGGGGGGAGTGGAGCGCTGCCATGTGAAGAGCAGCTAGAAGGGATTAATTGTCGAGCAACGACAAAATGTCGGGGAGGGGGGGGGAGTGGGCTGGGCTTGGAGTGGGAGGTTGAGGAGAAACTGAAGATGCGGATATGAAGGCAACACCATAAAGCATTTAAGGTTTTACCTAGTTAATAAGATCCTTCCAATGATTGCTCAATTTGTATCCATCTTCTCGGTTGAAGTTATGTCTATGTTGATATATCTGGATGGCTTCATGAATAAACCTTTGATAGTAGCCCAAAGGTTTGCAGAGCACCTTTTTCTCGGGAAAAAAACAATATCATGAGAGCCCACAGCGTTATAGCAATGGTCAGCCACTGCGGAAGTATTAGTTCTGCCGTGTTTCAGATCTGACTTGTACTCGCGAACACGGTCCGAGACATGTCGTTTCGTTTCCCCAATCTAACAATCACCACAGATGCAACTTAGTTTGTAGACTACAGGATATTGCATGTCAGGAATGACATCCTTCACAGATGGGATTAGATCATGGATTTTGTGTACTGTACTGAATCGGACCTGGATCTTGTGTTTGTTTAAGGTTTTGGAAATATTTTTGGTAACGCCTGCTATGTATGGTAACGTGATGGTTTTGATCGACGTCTCAGGGGGTTGTTTCTCCATTGTTGGAGAAACAGCTTTGCGCATATTTGGTCCCAATATTCATTCATCTTAAGGGCCTGGTGTACGTGTTCCAGTTCACTGGCTAGGTGGTGTTGGTCAGAAATGCAGTGGGCCCTATGGTGTAGTGTTTTGATGAGGGAACTCTTCTGTGCCGGATGGTGGTAGTTATCAGGTTTCAGATAGGAATCTGTGTGGGTGGCTTTCCTGTAGACAGAGTGTTCCAACAAGCTATCAGGTCTCTTCTCAAACAAAACATCCAGGAATGGTAGCTTACCATCTTTCTCCACTTTCATGGTGAATTTGATGGATGGGTGTATGGAATTTATGTGGTTGAGAAATTGGTTCAATGCTGGCAGGCCATGTGGCCAAATGACGAAAGTGTCATCTACATATCTCTTCTACTGCATTTCTGACCAACACCACCTAGCCAGTGAAATGAAACACATACACCAGGCCCTCAAGATGAATGTGTATTCGGACCGCATTATTTGTAAAGCTGTTTCTCCAACAATGGAGAAACAACCCCCTGAGACGCCGATCAAGACCAACACGTTACCATACATAGCAGGTGTTACCAAAAATATTTCCAAAATCTTAAACAAACACAAGATCCAGGTACGATTCAGTACAGTACACAAAATCCGTGATCTAATCTCATCTGTGAAGGATGTCATTCCTGACTTAAAATATCCTGGAGTCTACATTGGGGAAACGAAAAGACATATCTCGGACCGTGTTCGCGAGCACATGTCAGATCTGAAACACGGCAGAACTAATACCTCCGCCGTGGGTGACCGTTGCTATAACGCTGTGGGCTCTCATGATATTGCTTTTTTTCGAGACCAAGGTGCTCTGCAAACCTTCGGGCTACTATCAAAGGTTTGTTCATGAAGCCATCCAGATATATAAACATAGACATAACTTCAACCGAGAAGATGGATACAAATTGAGCTATCATTGGAAGGATGGTATTAACCAGGTAAAACTTTAAATGCTTTATGGTGTTGCCTTCATATCCGCATCTCCAGTTTCTCTTCAACCTCCTACGCCCAGCCCAGCCCACTCCCCCCCCCCCCCCCCCCCGACATTTTGTCGTTGCTCGCCCTTTAATCCCTTCTAGCTGCTCTTCACACGGCAGCGCTCCACTCCCCCTACCCCACACCCCCCCCTCTCTGTCTCTTCTCCCTGGCTCCTCCACCCCCCCCCCCCTCTCTTACCTGTTTAGCCTCTTGTTACAGCAGCCCTTTTGCCCACTTCAGCAATTGTTTATGTGGTTGTCCCACCTGATGACGAAAGCTTGTGTTGCGCCTAAAACGTCGTGATTTAATTTATTTTGTTTTATTTTATACCTACGTGACTTTACCGAAAGAACCAAAGAGAATGGATCCCTGCAGTCACGAAAACTTCAAATCTCAATTTTTACTCTCCACTCCTTCAGGATGCGCTAGACAAATTTTAGCAGTAGGGGGCGATGTTGCTATGTGTTTTACCAATTGAGTAGTTTGGAGATCATTTTGCAGAATTTGAACATTTTGGGCTAATTTTAAGTTACATTTGTGTGTATTGCAAGCTAATAAGTGTCCAAAATTTTATACATTGAAAGTAGTTTTACATATAATTCTACTTTTAAAATGTTAATCTTTTGGGCTTTCTCATCATCAGCCATGGTTAGTCCACTGCTGAATGCATCAAGACCTCCCCAAGCCACTACCACCTCCCATGATTCTGAAATGAAACTCTACACCCAGAACCGAAACAAAAACAGATTTAACCGCCCCATCTCCGCTGTGGATGTGCTCTCGGACGTGTTCTTGCCCATAGCTATCACTCTGTTATTATTCTTAACCATCGTCCATCATCTCTTGTAGCAACGTGTCCTTCCCAAGCCTAGTTTGCTGCACTTTTATTGATAGTTTGGATATTAATTTACATGAGAATGTTCTCTGATCCATGTCTTCCTCTTTCTGTCTCATCGTAATTCCAAGCATGCGTATCTCAATGCTTCTTTCTCCAATTTTCAGTTTTTGTTCTATATATTTCAGGAATTACCACGTTTCTGAACAATGCCATATTGGGTACTGGGTAGTGTGGTTTGCTTGTAAACCATACTTACTGGTGGTGATGGCACACAAAGCAATTACTCCACTTTCCGCTGACAAGCTTAAAACTGTCGTCTGCTGCTGTGGTGGTGATGGTGGACCCCTACTTCTGTTAGTGTACAGCCCTGGGTTAATACACTGCTGGATGAACGCTTCCCCACACTGTTGGTCATGGGGTTGTTATGTGGCCATTCTTCACCCTAACGGTCAGTGCGGGTTGGTGAAGATACCTACATAACAAGGGAAATACATCATAGTTCACTTCAGCAGCAACCAATACAATCACAACCTCCAACGCCAAATCAACCACAACTACAACGCAGTTACAGCCCACTACTATCACACGAAAATTATTGGACATGTCATATGAAGCAATGAAATAGTAACCCGAAGAGAGAAATAAGGAACCAGAATGCATAATAGATTGTAAAAATCTTAAAATCAGTGGAGCAATTTTATAGAGATGTCTATAACTTAAATATATTCATACCAGGAACAAAGTATGTTTTAGATTAGAATAATGTTCCAATTGCCACCCATAAAGACATACAGTACCAACTTGCCTCAATAAAACATTTTTTCCAACCAATGAATATTCCCTCATGGAACTAAAACTAACAAAATATGTCCATAATAATGAAATTACTTTTCTACAAGAACACATGGAACAGGGAATTAATGAAAATCAGAAATCATGTTGCCTGTGAAAAAAAAATTGGATTGAGCAGGATACATCGCTCAAGAAAATAGATGAGATTGGTGATGGGATGGCAGCCAAAAGAGAGAGAAAGCTTCAGCGGGCAGTTCTCAGAGATGGAGCAATGCTATCAGCTCATGTGCAGGATATGTATTGTGACATTGCAGGACAATGAGGGATAACGGTGACGTGGGGAGGCTTTCATCCAGAAATTGATAATTTGCCGATAACGATGATTTGGCATAATTTCCCTGGTTCAGAATTAAATATATTTTCCCACATTGTTTACTCTTTTCTACCCCACATCCGATTTTTAAAAAAACTCCGAAAGATGAGAATCATCTCTTTTCTTTCTAAATCATTTCAGCTTTTTAAGGGATGACCGACTAATTTTGAAGACTATAATTAAATACCCACGCATTAATTTCAAATTATATTTCGTGTATTCATATAGGTTATGCTGTATATATGCAGTTCTACATAGACTCGTGGTTACTTTTTCCACAGGAAAAAGGAAAGAAAATTATTACTTGGAATGTATATTTATTTCCACTATTCCGAATCTTGTGCCAAGCGTATTTTCAACAATGTATTAATGCAATGCGCATGGAGAGATTCGTCAATTTTCCAGTGGGAGGGATGAATTAGAAAGGCTTTCACTTACACGTATTGGCCTGAGTAGTGAAGTATGGTCAAACAGTTTCCATCGCCAACCAACACAGCATGAGGTCTTTATCCAATAACAGATTTACAGACAACTGAAAATAATAATCGTTGAACACATAACCGGTGATATGGCCTTAGTGTGCAATGTATTTTAATAAGTAGTGCATTTATCTTTGGAAGTCTCACTGAGTCTCAAGAGACGTTTTTAGGAGAGTCCTGCTACAATGGGATGTTTGGCCGAATTCCAGTCAGTGATTTATTGTGGAAGAAACCCAGACTACACAGCGGAAACTCCCCACATTTAAGAGGGTGATACTCAAAGCTTCCCTTCCCCCTAAATCAGCAGAGGAGAAACGGGAAGTTAAACAAAGGTCATCCGCCGATAAGTGTTACACCAGAAGATAGACCTTCTGTATTTTTCTGAGCAACAGACCGTTTTTCTAGACTTTCATGTAAACAGAGCTGATATATGAATTTTACACTGCTATGAAATGCGATTAAGTGTATAGCAGCTTGGCCCTGGCAAGACAATGTGGGCTTTCCACCAAGCATTATCAGGCTCAATCCTGACATTGTAAATTCAAAGTATTTTATCCAGGGGAGGGGGGGGGCATGTATTCCCCTACCCCCCCCCCCCCATGACAACTGAAAGCTCGGTTCTGGGTTTAAAAAAGCAGCAGGGGAAATCCCCCAAGTGCCACCTTGATAATGGGACCGTATCAGTGAGGGAAAAAGTTTTTGATCCCCTGGTGATTTTGTACGTTTGCCCACTGACAAATAAATGATCAGTCTATAATTGTAATGGGAGGTTTATTTGAACAGTGAGAGACAAAATTACAACAACAAAATCCAGAAAAACGCATGTCAAAAATGTTATAAATTGATTTGCATTTTAATGAGGGAAATAAGTATTTGACCCCTCAGCAAAACATGACTTAGTACTTGGTGGCAAACCCCTTGTTGACAATCACAGAGGTCAGACGTTTCTTGTAGTTAGCCACCAGGTTTGCACACATCTCAGGAGAGATTTTGTCCCACTCCTCTTTGCCGATCTTCTCCAAGTCATTAAGGTTTCGAGGCTGACGTTTGGCAACTCGAACCTTCAGCTCCCTCCACAGATTTTCTATGGGATTAAGGTCTGGAGACTGGCTAGGCCATTCCAGGACCTTAATGTGCTTCTTCTTGAGCCACTCATTTGTTGCCTTGTCCGTGTGTTTTGGGTCATTGTCATGCTGGAATACCCATCCACGGCTGAGGGAAGGAGGTTCTCACCCAAAATTTGACGGTACATGGCCCCGTCCATCGTCCCTTTGATGTGGTGAAGTTGTCCTGTCCCCTTAGCAGAAAAACACCCCCAAAGCATAATGTTTCCACCTCCATGTTTGACGGTGGGGATGGTGTTCTTGGGGTCATAGGCAGCATTCCTCCTCCTCCAAACACGGCGAGTTGAGTTTATGCCAAAGAGCTCCATTTTGGTCTCATCTGACCACAACACTTTCACCCAGTTGTCCTCTGAATCATTCAGATGTTCATTGGCAAACTTCAGACGGGCATGTATATGTGCTTTCTTGAGCAGGGGGACCTTGCGGGCGCTGCAGGATTTCAGTCCTTCACGGTGTAGTGTGTTACCAACTATGTTCTTGGTGACTATGGTCCCAGCTGCCTTGAGATCATTGACAAGACCCTCCCGTGTAGTTCTGGGCTGATTCCTCACCATTCTCATGATCATTGCAACTCCACGAGGTGAGATCTTGCATGGGGCCCCAGGCCGAGGGAGATTGACAGTTCTTTTGTGTTTCTTCCATTTGTGAATAATCGCACCAACTGTTGTCACCTTCTCACCAAGCTGCTTGGCGATGGTTTTGTAGCCCATTCCAGCCTTGTGTAGGTCTACAATCTTGTCTCTGACATCCTTGGAGAGCTCTTTGGTCTTGGCCATGGTGGAGAGTTTGGAATCTGATTTATTGATTGCTTCTGTGAACAGGTGTTTTTTATACAGGTAACAAGCTGAGATTAGGAGCACTCCCTTTAAGAGTGTGTTCCTAATCTCAGCTCGTTACCTGTATAAAAGACACCTGGGAGCCAGAAATCTTTCTGATTGAGAGGGGGTCAAATACTTTTTTCCCTCATTAAAATGCAAATCAATTTATAACATTTTTGACATGCGTTTTTCTGGATTATGTTGTTGTTATTCTGTCTCTCACTGTTCAAATAAACCTACCATTTCTTTGTCAGTGGGCAAACGTACAAAATCAGCAGGGGATCAAATACTTTTTTCCCTCACTGTAGGTCAATATTGTCAAAGGCTGCAGAATGCCATTATGAAGAAAGCACTAACAAATTGGAGAGTAGGATGTATTTAATACAAGCACGTTTTGCGCAAATAATAGATTAATTTGGCTCCAAATAAAAATAATATGCCCTTGATTAACGAGTTAAAAAAATTTGCTGCTCGACTGTATGTCCTATAGTAAAAAACAGTCGAAGATAATATTTGGCAGTTTTAATACATCTCTATATCTTCGGTTGCATATTGGCTCATTTCAAAATGTGTATACTGTTGAATGGTGTAGTAACTGAAATTATATCACTGCTCTGCACTGTAAGTTCTATATCTGATATATTTACAAATTTAAACAGTATCTAATTGCTGTTTGTGTTTAATTTGTTATCCTTTCCCTGCACCTCCGATTAGCACGGTTGGCTACGTACGGTGCGAAAGAAGCTCAACATACATATGTAATACACTGTAATATGTAATGTATATTCTCTAAGGTGATTTACTACACACCTCGGTTGAATTTCTTAAGCTGTGCAAGGCTTAGCAGAGCATCCAACTGGGTCAATTATACAGTGTAACGGCAACCACAGCTGTTTTACTGCTTACGTCTTCCTTTCAATGTGCGCACTTTTTGCCTTCAACTCGTACACCACCAAAAATGCATGTACCACAGAAACACTGGCGACACAATAAGAGCATAAAATCGTTGTTTATTAAGTGTGCAACATGAATTCACGTTGTCCTGTTTACATGTGTAAAATACGTAAATATTTTATGTGTATGCATCAAAGTAAACTCCAAAAAACTATTTCTATAATCTGATGTTTTAAATCGGTGTATACTTCAGCAATGAAGCCACAACCGTGTCAATACATTTTAAACCAGTTTTAAATACGTACATTCTTGTTTATATTTTTTAAAGCAGATCCAGTATGAGACAAATCCGATTTAGTAAACCATGAAAATGTATATATATGTGGTGTGGAGTCACAATATTTCTAGAAGTTATTTTAATTACAAATATGCGCAGTTAAGTTGTAAGTAACCCAATTGAGATGGTGTACAGCAATCACATTTTCCATAAACATTTAAAAACATCATCTGATTATTGTTTTCTTATTTTTACATATGTCCATGCACAGGTGTTTTCTTTGACATGAAATGAAATCTGTCATGGCAATTATGAAATTCTGTGCATTATTGGCAAAAACAATCTAGCATAACATTTGGATTTTCCAAAAAAAATCTTACTTTATCCCAGCTGAATGAGATTCTTCACTTTATTACATTATCCACATTAGATATATAAAGAAGTCTATTTCAGTAATGTCTAGAAGCTCTGAATCACGTTTTAACGACTCAAGCACTATTGCTGCATCTGCTGCTGTGTTGTTGTTTTCATTTGTGGAGACGTTTCCAGACAAGGCACAAATGCACGACTGCTTTACAGACAACTTTGATAGTCACCCGTCTTTGTGTCTGCTCAATAGCAAACAAGTGTCTCGTGGCCTCTGGCTGGTGTCTCGCCCCAGGTGTCCCTCAGCATGGTGGAGATATACAATGAGCAAGTACGGGACCTTTTGAATCCACAAAGTGGGAGACAAGGAGGTCTGCGCATCAGGGAGAAAGTTGACCACGGGTTCTTTGGTGAGTAGGAGGGGGCATGCACCCACGCAAGAGCAGAAGTAACGCTCCAAAAATAGGATTAGCCATATTTGTGGTGAGACTGTGGGAGAAATTCAGGCCACTGCAAGCAAGGTTACCGATTTACGTTTTCCTACGTTGGGGTTTTTCCTCAAGAGACATGATTTTGAAATTGCACATTTGTGCAAAGAAATATAGTTCCAGAAAATGTGCATAAGACCTGTTTCTTGCCAATAGCAGCTCAGAATTCACAAAAATTTAGATATAAGGTGCCCACAAACATTTGTTGAGTAAAGATTGTTTGGGAGAAAATCAATTAGTCAAAAGTGGTACATTGTAAGCTCATTATAAATTGTGGCCTTGCTTTATAATTCACAATGTAGCAAGAGCATTGAGATGTCTAAACCCTTTGTCCTATGTGTGGTTAATGCAGATTTGATGGCTTGTGATAGGTGTCTATTTGGTGTTTTTACATCTTAACGCCCGTATTCTTGCCAGAAAGGATAAAGCCTATTCTTTTTTATTTCATCATCTTGATACTGGCAAACAGGGTCCCGTAGATATCTCTAAACCCTTTAATCTATTGTTAAAATGCCTAAGAAGAGTGTTTTTTTCTAATCTCCCAATAAATACCACGCAACATATTCTACATGCTTCCATGGTAACAGTAAGTAATTCCTTGAGTGTTCTATGCATTAATTTTAGAAGCAGTTCTAAAATGCTACCATGTTTATTTCTTCTGCATTGCAGTGGAGAACTTGTTAACGGTGCCTGTTGGGAGCTACGGCGACATTGACAGTCGAATTCAAGAAGGGACACGGAACCGAACGATTGCTGCTACACACATGAACGCCACTAGCAGGTCCAGACTTTCTGTGCCCTCTAAATACACAGCGATGAATATGTCTGTGCAATACAATCAACAGCAATGCATCAATGAGTGTACAGAGGGTGGCTGTTATCATCGGAACACTGGAGTCTGTGGTTGGTGTCAGTGGAGACTAATTTTAACAAATGAGCAGTTCAAATTGGATTTGTGCATCAAAAGTCGAAGCAGAAATTCTGACAATTATATTTCATTCACAAATTGCATATTCATATTCCCAAAATCTTAAATCCAACATCAAATGCATTGCTATTGTTAAGTCAGCTTGAGTCAAACCAAATAAAAAATGTTGTAAATTGTACTTATATATACACTATATAAATCCCAATAGCATTGGTTTTTACACGGTTGCTGAGCACAGGACCAATAGCCCAGAACTTCAAGAAGCCAGCAACAAACAGGAATATTAATGTTGCAACAGATAGGAGTTAACACCTTTCTTCAATTAAGCAAGGTATAAGAGCTTCGGAAAAAAGACAATGGGAAGGAATTTCAAAGTTGTGCAGTGCGAGGGTAGAAGCAGAGACAGACGTGTTTTGTCCATAAAACAGTTTTTCTTGGGTTAGATCGCGTAAATATATAAATGTGTCGTTATACCCGCCACCACCCAACACAGCCAATAAGTAAGGTTTGTCACGTAATTGGCATGTTCTGTTTACGTGACAACCCTTACTAATTGGCTGTGTCGGGTGGTGGCGGGTTTAACGACACATTTATATATTTACAAGATTTAACCCAAAAAAAACTGTATTATGGATGTTGGTCGCAAAAGCCTACATGCTAAACAGACGTGTTTTGGTCTATAGTGTGGTGGTAGAACAAAGTGGATGAGAAGAAACGGTAACTTTGGTATACTGAGTCTGACACAGGTGGAGGAATCATGGGAACAGTAACCGTAGTAGTAGTGATCGAAGATATCTTAAAATGATGCACATCATCACTTAATATTCAACGCCATTGCCTCTTATTTCCACATTCTCACTTCCAATGGTAAGCTACTTTATGAAAGCGAAGTGGTAAACTCTAATGTTTAAAATATGAGTGAGACAGGAGTCTACTCTGGGTTAGAGACTTTAACAAAGCAACCACAAAAGAAGCTTCCTGCTGCTAAAATACATGTATTATTTCGTGTAATATGTCATCTCATCTTTCATGTTTGTTTCATTTAAGTTTTGACATTGCCTCCTTATTCTCACCTCAAGATTAAGTTCCATATTATTCCGCGTAAAAATATCTATTCAATACAACGAACCGTCCTCAAACTCAAACGTAATGTTGTAGGCACAATATTTTAAGACGAGCACATATAACAAGTACATGTATGGCTATTTTGTCAACCAACTGCTGGATGAAGGCCTCCCCACGTGTGGAGAGTCATGTGTTTTTTTAACCCATATATATGAGAGGATAGTACAGTACAACAATGGATTTTTCTGCACTGCCCTTTGATACCCACAAGCTAGCCCCACAGCAGCCTCTAATACCTACTTTATGCATCAATGATTTATAATATGGTAAAGGTACATGTGTAGTGGTGATACGCGCTGGGGTAGGGATCGTGTGTCAGCGCGTAGTGATTGGCTGTGTGTGTTGGTGACGCGCGCTGACGGTGGGGGATCAGGGGTCAGCGCGGGGTCATGGGTTGTGTGGTGGTGATTGGCTGTGTGCCGGTGACGTGCTTGAGAGGGAGTGATCGTGTGGCAGCGCGGCGTGATTGGTTGTGTAGTGGTAACACGCGCTGGGTAAAACGGATCGTAGGAACAGCGCGGCGTGATTGGTCAACTAAGGAGCGATGCTCACGTCGAGGTCCGCATACACTCCGTCTCCCGTGAGCGGGGACTATATAAGGGGATGCGCACAGGCGCAAGGGGGAGAGAGTACCAGCGAAGACGGAAGACGGAGGAAGAGGTGGAACCCGGGGACCCGGAGCCGAACGTCCGTGAGAGAGCCGGCTCGTGGGACTCGGAGGTTGTGGCCCACGTCCAAGCCGGGGCGGGCCTGTAGGCTTCACGGACGTTACGGAGTCAAGTGCAGTGTGTAGCCGGAGAGATAGAAGCTACACGAGTCAAGTGCAGTGTGTGTAGCCGGAGGGATAGAAGCTACACGAGTCAAGTGCAGTGTGTGTAGCCGGAGGAATAGAAGCTACACGAGTCAAGTGCAGTGTGTGTAGCCGGAGGAATAGAGACCACTCGTTGTATAGTGACAAGTCAAGATTTAATAAAAAGTGTGTTACCCGTCAAGGAGTTTCCTGCCGTCATTCAATACTTCAACTGGCGTCAGAAGTGAAACAGTCTTCCAAGCATGGATACAAGGAAGACCCGTCGGACTCACGAGATTGACCGCGAGGATAACCTTGATGACTCGGGCCAGCTGGCATCGGGGGGTGAGGAAGAAGAAATGCCGACGCCGCAGGATCCGCAAAGGGCGCCGGACGAGCGATTGGGGACCGAAGCCGTGCTCCGCGAGGCGCACTCCCGTCTGGCGGAGCTGCTGCTCGCCGCCGCGTCCATCCTGGCGGAGATCAGCACGTCGGGAGGAGCGGGGACGTCGGCGGACTTTCAACAGGGTCGCCCCGGGGATTCCCGCCAAAATGACTGGGGGATTCCCGCCCTTTCTACTGCGCAGCCATCTTTTGGCGGGAACGGCGAGCACCACGTGGCGGGGGTTCTCCAAGCGCGCCCGCTTACGTCATCGACGCGCGCTGCGGACCGCCATCAGACACCCGCCATTGGGGCCGCCATCTCGCACACCGACGGAGCGGCGGAGAGGAACCACGAGGCAGAGGACGCCTTCATCTTTCAACAGCGCCTTCCAACATTGTCAGCCTTCTAGGCGGATGGCGGGGACTGGGCCCAATTCCAGCGCAGATTTCTGGCGCATCAGGAGATGTCCGCCTGGTCCGACGCTACGGCGCTGCGGGCACTGCCTGCCATGTTGGACGACAACGCACTCGCGGCTTTCACGTCAGCACGGAGGTCGGACCGCTCCACGCTTAAGGCCGCATTGGGTCTCATGGCCAAGGTCTACGGACCTCCCTCGGCGTGTCGCCATCATTTCTACGCAAGGTGGAAGGCGGACACGGAGACCGTGCTCGCCTACCGGACGGCGTTGCTGGCTCTCGCCGACGCCGCGTTCCCTCGTATGGACGAGGAGGGCCAGGACGCGATGGTCTTGGAGCAACTGCTCAAGTTGGCGCAGGACCTGGGGGTCCCCATCAACACGGCCGACGAGATCGATATTTCTTCCTTGCGGGTCGCAACAAGTATACAGGCGCACGAGGTCCTTCAATGTAAACAGGGGGTCGTCTGCAATGCTGCCGTGGCCTCAGCTCCGGGCCCGGTGGTCACCGAACCCCAGGTTGTCAGCCCACGAGAGGAGGCGTTCACCACGGGACGACCGGGGGACTGGAGGTCGGGAGGTCGTTCGCCTCTGCGATCGGCCCGCAAGCTGGAGCAACCGAGATCTCCGACGACCCTCATCACGTGTTATAACTGCGGCCTCCGGGGCCACGTGGCGTCCGGTTGCCGCGCTCCACGTCAGCGCGCCATGGGACCTCGGCTGGACGACGACCAAGGCCCCAAGTCGTCCCTACTAACCCCGGCAAGTCGCGGCACCTCACATGCTCGGCCGACGTGCACGACACACATGGGCCGTCGCGTTGCGGCGGAGGAGAGCCGGTTAGGGTTCGGGAATTCGGTTCGGCGAGGGGGGTTCGGCCGGGACCGGGGGGACATTAAATGGTCGGAGTTGGGGCACAGAATAGTGGCTGCCTCGGCGGGATCATCCGTCGTTACGGGATTCATTGATGGGGTCGAGGTCAGGGTGTTAGTGGACACGGGGGCGGCGGCGACTATTATATCGGACCTCATTTACAACATTCTCCCCGTCCAATGTCGACCGCTGCTCCCAGTGGACGTGCCATTTTACGCCGCTAATGGGGGATCGTTGGGCATTATCGGTCAGATTAGGGCGTCCATTTGCATTGGAGATATAAAATTGTCGGGACCCGTTTTCGTTTCTTCTTCCTTGGCGGTTCCTTGTCTATTGGGCACTGATTTTTTGGCTAAAATAACCGTTAAAATTCTCATCGATCAGCGTTGCATTGAACTACCATCGGGTCGCCGTATTTCATTTTTGACGAACCCTACTGAAATTCGGACGGCGTGCGCTACGATACAAGCGTTAGCGACACAGACCGTGCACGTGCCCCCGGGTTCACAGATGTTAATTCCCCTCCGGTTGCGGAAACCGTGGGTGGGGGAGACCTCGGAACAAGGCATGCTGTTGGGTCCTTCAAATAGGGCTGTCGGGGGTCTCGATTTGTCGGTGGCTCACACTTTGGTTCGGGCTGACAAGGACCCGTTTGTGATGGTTTTAAACGCTGGGTCGCGGCCGGCCGTTATTCAGCAGGGCACCGTGCTAGCTCACGCGGCACGAATCCCTGCGGAAGAGCGGCTGGTTGCGCAGGTTGATCCGAGCCCCACGGGGAACATTACAGCGAGGGAGGACCTTGTATGGGTCGATTCGCTGTGCGCGGACTCGAACGATTTGTCAACGGTACAGTTGGGTGCGCTGCGGGCGTTGCTGATAGAGTTTTCTGATGTGTTTAGTAAGCATAAGTATGACATTGGGTGCACGAACCTGTTACGCCACCATATTGAAACGGGCGATGCGGCACCGGTCAGGCAAAATCCCTTCCGACTGAGTCCTACTGAGAAGGAACACGTTCAGTCGGCCGTCAACGATATGCTGGAAGCCGACATTATTTCGCCTTCTTCCAGTCCTTGGGGAGCACCTATTGTGCTGGTTAAAAAGCAGGACGGGTCCTTGCGATTTTGCGTAGATTTCCGTCGCCTGAATAAAATCTCTGTGGCTGACGCGTATCCGCTCCCCAGAATGGACGAGTCCCTCGATGCATTGTCTGGTGCGCGATATTTTTCGACTCTTGATTTATTATCGGGATTCTGGCAGTTGCCACTCGACGACGAGTCTAAACCTAAGACAGCGTTTCGGACTCCAGGGGGCCTGTTCCAGTTTAACCGGTTACCCATGGGACTTCATTCCGCTCCCGCGACGTTTCAGCGCCTTATGGAGTTGGTTTTGTCGGGCTTGCAATGGGATACGTGCTTGATTTACCTTGACGATGTCATTGTTTTCAGTAAGACGTTTGAGGAACACCTCCAGCGATTGAGAGGGGTGTTCTTGAGAATGCGATCGGCTAATTTAAAGTTTAAACCGGCCAAATGCCACCTTCTTCGTAAGTCCGTTAGATACTTGGGCCACATTGTCGACTCTTCGGGGATCTCTACCGATCGCGCGAAGACGGACTGTGTCAGTTCATGACCGACGCCCACGTCAGTTTCTGACGTGCGCAGTTTCATCGGGTTTGCTTCTTATTACCGCCGATTCGTTGAGCATTTCGCCACCATTGCAAACCCCTTGCACGCTCTAATGGCAAAAGGAATCAAGTTCCGATGGGGACCGGAGGAGGAGGCTGTGTTCTGCTCCCTCCGGGACGCCTTGGTGGGTGCCCCACCCTTGCGTTATCCTGACTTTGCGAGTCCCTTCTTGCTAGACACGGATGCTAGCAACACGAGCATTGGGGGGGTGCTCTCGCAAGTCGTTGGAGGGGTCGAAAGGGTGGTCGCCTATGGTAGCAGGGTATTGTCACCGGCGGAGCAGCGCTACTGCGTCACCCGTCGCGAGCTGCTTGCTATTGTTTTTTTTGTACAACAGTTTAGACCGTATCTATATGGCCGTCACTTTACGGTCCGGATGGACCACGCGGCGCTTCAGTATTCATTGAGGGTCGTCCAACCCTCGGGCCAATTGTCACGGTGGTTGGAAGTCCTCCAGGACTATCAGTTCACGACTACATACCGTAAGGGGTTGCGCCACACAAACGCCGATGCCCTGTCGCGATTGTCGCCTTGTCACAAATGTGCGTGCTTATCGGGATCGGCGCGCTGTAAACCGACAGTTGGGGAAGGTGTGGGGGCGTTGGCTGCGACCGCGGGTGCACCAATCGGGGATGTTCCCGCTACCCCTGAGGGAGAGGACTCGCTACTCTCACTGTCGCTGATTGAGTGGGGCCATCTCCAAATGGAAGACAGCTCCCTGCTAGCATTGCGCCGCAGGGTGGGGGGTCCCGAGGAGGGCCGGGAGCGAACTGGCTCCTGGGTACTTAAGCCAAGCCTATTAATGAGATGGGATAGTTTGTCCCGGCGGCACGCACTTGTGGTGCCTTCCGCTGTGAGGGGGAAAGTTGTCCTGGCCGCACATGAACGCCTCTTGCATTTGGGAGTAAACAAAACGCTTGCTCTGCTTCAGCGTGACTATTATTGGCCGGGGATGGGGAGTGACGTGGTAAATATTCTAAAGGGATGTGTTGATTGCGCCAGACGGAAACCACCGCTCGTGGCATCTAATCTACCGCTGCAATCTATTCAGGTCTCGCGCACTAACGAGCTCGTTGCGCTCGATATTTTGGGGCCTTTTCCAGTCACGCCTAGGGGTAATAGGTACCTGTTGGTGGGTGTCGAATATTTTACCCGGTGGCCTATGGTGTGGCCACTCGCCAACCAGTCGGTGGCGGCTGTGACGGACGCCTTTGTCCAGGGCTACGTCCTGGACAAGGGGGCTCCCGAACGCTTGCTGACCGACCAAGGGAAAATTTTTTCAAGTAAATTGCTGCAAGAGGTGTGCGACCTATTGGGTACTAAGAAGGTGCGTACCTCCCCGTACCACCCACAGACGGATGGGATGGTGGAGAGACTCCACAGGACTTTGACTTCTATGCTGTGCCAGCAGGTGTGTGAGGCACATGTTGATTGGGACCTGCAGGTCCCAGGGGTCCTCGCCGCGTATAGAATGGCCCCCCATTCAGCAACGGGATTTTCCCCATTCTATCTGATGTATGGTCGGGAAGCCGACCCGCCCATGGAAACGCAGCTGGGCCTGCCCGCACCACGAACAAATTCGAAATTGGCTGAACATATTAAATTTAATATCCATAAGCTGACAGAGGCAAGGGAGGCCGCACGGCTTAATTCGCGGGCTCGCCAAATTGCAAACGAGCGGTTGCGTGCACGGAAGGTGTCCGTGCACGACTGGAAACCTGGTGATAGGGCCTGGCTGCATTGCCCTCAGGCACCTTTGGCTATGTCGCCTAAATTGTTGAAGCCATGGCGGGGAACCGTGGAGGTCGTGCGGGTTGCACGCCCCCAGTGCGTTCAAATAAAATGGGGAAAGCGTCGTTGGTACGTCCACCCCTCCCGACTGAAACCGTTCTCGCCTCCATATGGCCTCCCTTTGTGTCGTGAGGGCCGAGCATGTGACGTGACCGACGACCCAAGGGGGGAAATGTCTCTGCCTGATCCTCACGTGTCTCCGCCTGATCCGCTCCCAGGTGTCTCGGAACTGACAGCTGCCGACCACCGGCGGCCAGATCTTCACGGCGCGACCGGTCCTTCCAGGCCCGATCCGCGCTGTCCAGAGCTGCCGGAGCCACCGGACGGTCGTCAGCATCCCGTTCCATACGACGGACCGGCCAGGCGGACTCGCGCTAGGTCGCGCTACTTGTTATGATCTACCGATTGAGGAGTCGAGGCGGCCGGAGCGCCTCGTCACTGTATGTGGTCGCAGAGACACTGGACGCGTTCATTTTCTGGAATTCGCTTTTATTGTGTTGTTCGTCGGGCTGTACATAGCTTCTTATCTAGGTGTTGTTGTTGACTTTTATTGCGTTGGTTGTCGATATGTACATAAGTTGTTGTTGTTGTTATTGTTGTGTTGTTGTTGTTGCGTTACGGGGCACACTGGGGGGTGGGGTTTTCTTGTGTTGTTGTTTAGCAGCCGGGCCGACTGTGAGCTATGTGGGAGGGGGTGATGTAGTGGTGATACGTGCTGGGGTAGGGATCGTGTGTCAGCGCGTAGTGATTGGCTGTGTGTGTTGGTGACGCGCGCTGACGGTGGGGGATCAGGGGTCAGCGCGGGGTCATGGGTTGTGTGGTGGTGATTGGCTGTGTGCCGGTGACGCGCTTGAGAGGGAGTGATCGTGTGGCAGCGCGGCATGATTGGTTGTGTAGTGGTAACACGCGCTGGGTAAAACGGATCGTAGGAACAGCGCGGCGTGATTGGTCAACTAAGGAGCGATGCTCACGTCGAGATCCGCATACACTCCGTCTCCCGTGAGCGGGGACTATATAAGGGGATGCGCACAGGCGCAAGGGGGAGAGAGTACCAGCGAAGACGGAAGACGGAGGAAGAGGTGGAACCCGGGGACCCGGAGCCGAACGTCCGTGAGAGAGCCGGCTCGTGGGACTCGGAGGTTGTGGCCCACGTCCAAGCCGGGGTGGGCCTGTAGGCTTCACGGACGTTACGGAGTCAAGTGCAGTGTGTAGCCGGAGGGATAGAAGCTACACGAGTCAAGTGCAGTGTGTGTAGCCGGAGGGATAGAAGCTACACGAGTCAAGTGCAGTGTGTGTAGCCGGAGGAATAGAAGCTACACGAGTCAAGTGCAGTGTGTGTAGCCGGAGGAATAGATGCTACACGAGTCAAGTGAAGTGTGTGTAGCCGGAGGAATAGATGCTACACGAGTCAAGTGAAGTGTGTGTAGTCTGAGGAATAGAGACCACTCGTTGTATAGTGACAAGTCAAGATTTAATCAAAAGTGTGTTACCCGTCAAGGAGTTTCCTGCCGTCATTCAATACTTCACATGCAAAGGTGCAGCCCTGCAATGTCTTCCTCATGCAACTGCTGGAGGAAATGCCTCCAAAAAATCAAGCCCTCGAGGGTATTTTTATCCCTTTTCTTCCACAGTAGTCAACATCATTGAAGATGTGCGAGTACCCACACTTTTCTTAACCACACTCAGCCAGCCGAACGACTGTGTACCCATTTAAACTGCTGAGTGGACAGAGGTGTAGATATTGAAGACGTTTTTCCATTGATACAAGGGGCACCCATATCAGTGTACATGATTACACCATATGAGTAGTTCAAATGTGGTGAAACTACACATTAATCTCTTAAATGTTGCAGTCGGGCGCACACCATTGTTGCCATCACCTTCGTGCAGAAGGCAGTGAGCGACGGTGGCCACACCCTGCAGAAGTCCTCAACCATCAACATCGTGGACCTGGCTGGCAGGTAACTCCATAACAAAACCAGCATCTATCACCTCGGCGAATGCAAAATGAAACCTCAACCCCAATTTGATTATGGCTGACACTGTTTCCATTATATGTTTCTCATGGACTGCCATGCCACGACCCAGGTTACCTGCTCACCAAAGCTCGAGCAAACACTTCATTTGCTGGGTGATTCGTTGTATACGAATAATAATGTGTAGCCATTTATTAATGCACAATTGGATGAAGGCCTGCCTCTGCTATATTGGCCATGTTGTTTTCGCCGTTCTTCATCACGCTGGTCAGTGCGTTTGGGTGGAGCGAGGGCCTTGGGACTGGATCCAGATATCACTCGCTTTTGATCTTAGTCATGACCGGGAATAGAACTCAGGTTACTGGGTTCGTAGCGTGGTACGGTTACCGCTACATTACTACTCCACCCCTGAGTGCTTGATTACCTTGACCTCATTTTAAAATGTTCCACTGTTCTGCATACACTCTTCCTATCGATATTAGGAAGCCACTGGAGCTATGTACTCTTAAATCATCTAGATTGAAAACTTTTGTTTAACTGCTTTTTGTCTTTAGTTTGTTGTCCTTCCATGCACCTCTAATGAGCACGGTTGGCTATGTACGGTGCGAAAGAAGTGCAAAATACATACAAACTGTTTCCCATTACGATAATTTTCTGTGTTTTGTAACATGGTTAAAAAATACCAATATTATCTTACTTTCGTGACTGCAGGAATTCATATTCTATGGTTCTTTCGGTAAAGTCATGTAGATAGAAAAAGAATCACGATACAAATTTTAAAAGAGGGAAGATATCGTCATCCTCTCAGCCGACAAGGGCAATGCCACGGTCATCATGGACAAAAACGTGTACAATAACAAAATTCAGGACCTACTTAATGATGGTAGCTACACAATAATTAAAAGAGATTCCACCAACTGTCTCGTTACTAGCACGAACAGTATCATCACTGATTTAGCCTCATTAATTGAACAGACCAAACGGTTTTCCTTAAAACATTCTGAAGCTAGACCACCCAGACGACATGGCTTACCAAAAATCCATAAAGGTACACCCCTTCGTCCCATCGTCTCCACCATTGGCTCACCCACCTACAAACTGGCCCGATATCTGTCTGAGACCTTGCAGCCATTCACTGGTAAGACCACCTCCTCTGTTCTTAACTCAGCTCACCTGGTATCGTCAATTAAAGACATCTCACTGCCCCCAGGTGATTTGCTCGTTAGTTTCGATGTAGTTGCTCTGTTCACCAAAATTCCTGTGCCCGATACCATTGAAATAATTGAAGATTTGGTCCAACAAGGACTGAATGCTGATGTACCAGCCCCTCCTACATTAACATTAGCTGCCCTGCCCATCACTAAACCTTTATAAACAGCTTGCCCTCAGAGGCTAACCTCCTTGTTCCTGATGACGACCGCTTGTGTTGCGATCGAAACGTCGTGATATTTTATTATTTTTTATTCACTTTATTTTCATTTTTATTTTTGTTATTTTATTGTTATCGTTTTTCTATCTACGTAACTTTACCAAAAGAACTATAGAATATTATTTTACATGCAAGTGGCTTTTTAAGTTTTTCCCATTTGTATTTTTTTCCCTCACTGTCTTATAAAACATTTTAAACGTGTTTATGCTAAAATTAATAGCACTATTATTGCAGATGTTTATATTTATTTTTCCTTACCAAAAATATACACACCACAATGTTAAGCACTCCATTGTGTCACGCATCTGTCAAAATAGTGGTCTGTCTGCCGATGTCATGGAGTTGAAAACTTAAGTATAGTTTTGTCTGTCAATACAATATGTAATGCAACCATGTTTTCATTCATAACATTGGAAAACTAAGATCACTGCAAGTGGTCCTCGTGTAGGCAGTTTCCATGGGTTTATTTTGTTCGTTTTTCTTTATTTATATCACATTATGCAATTTATATCCATTATATACCTGTTCCCATGCATTTAAATACTGTATTCCCATAACCCGAACATGATATTCCTATATTTTCAGTGACCCAGTTGTGTAGGATATCTATTTTTGTTTCACATATGGTTCGTGATAATTTGTTATCTACATTGTATTGTTGCCAAGGCAACATTACGCCAACATGGGTTCAACATATGGAATTGTTTTGTGCCCACATTAAGACACATGCTGCAGTTGAAACAGAACGGTAGTATACAGTACTGCATTTGCATTGCTTCTCCATGTCATAATCAACAGTATGGTTCATGCCACGTGACATGCTGCATATGATTAATGCACAACAGATATTTTTTTATGATCATGTTAACATGAGTGCTTGAGACTATGGTGTCATAAAATAAATGTGCGAGCTATACAAAACTGTTGTCAAAGCTCAAGGTTCAAATTAGAAAATTACAACTAAATGACAATACTTTCAGAGTTAAGAAGATTCTGCTTATATATTTAATTGCACTTGAAATTGTAAAAATTAAATGTCTAAAATAACGACTATGCTATTAAATTACTAATTTGGTCTATTCATTTTGGATTGTTTGGCTTTTCAAGTGGAAATATCTGTCACATAGTAACATATGTGCAGTATAAAAATAAATGACATTAACATTTGAAAACATTTGTTCAAGTTATTTAAAGCAGAATTGTTCCAGGAAAATCCATCTGAGATTCCAATTGTCCGACTTTTCTACATTAAACAAAGCTCGTAAGGCCCGGTTGCTGCATGCTTATCCGTGTTGCATTGTCCGCTTGTGCTCGGACCCTTTGCAGCGAGCGAGCAGGCAACACTGGGGCCGCCAGGGAAAGGCTTAAGGAAGGCTGCATGATCAACCAGTCTCTCTCCACGCTCGGCAATGTTATAAAAGGTCAGCATTAGGGTTGTTAAAAGCGCAGATGCTAGTAGCCATCTGCATGGCGGTGCATGAGTGCGATGGACACATGAAGGCACATGCCTCGTTTATGAACAAAAAATATGAATGAATTTTCTTATGTAATAAGATTTCATTTTAGATTCCTCATCAACATGCCAGGACCGATGTACGTATCATCTGTTCTTCAGGAGCAGCATCACAACTGTCGTGTTAAAGTGATTCTTTATTGAATATTTCAATAATTCAATATTATCCTCATTTTTGTTGTTGTATGGTGAGACCCAATTTTTTTTTAATATTGAATATTGGGAGTGTCATTCTAAAACTTCTTAAATATTTGTTGTAACTGGTATTAATAGTCATATAATAATAATTGGCATTTTGTTTCCCTCCGAGCATGGCATTTTAAATTCAATGAAGGCTTGCATTTATGTGGATGTAGTACTGTGATTCAGATCTGACTTTGGCATTTTATCTCCGTATGTTTTAAAGCACTCGCTGATCAGGGAAAAGGAGTTCAAAAATCTACAGGTATGTAAAACATAAAAACACTGCCATGGGAGATTCAATTGTTCTTTTGAATCTTCTCATGGATTGTTGCGAAAAAAAACAGACTAAAAATCCACGACTGTGAACATAATTCTGTGGTATGAATAAAACACCTCCGCTGAGATGAAGAAAAATATCGGGGCCATAATTTCGTGAAGATTGTCACAGCGTGTTTCGGCTAAAAGGTTGCCAATACTTTTCCTCTCAAGGGCATTTGTTTTTACACCTGTGATCTGGTGCCACGGGCTGGTTGCCATTGGAGATTCCCGGCAACCCACCTGTTGAGAAGGGGCTTGGGGGGCACTCAGGTGGGTGAGGGGTTGGTTATAAGGGGCGGGTGATGGGAAGTGAGGAGGGGGGGGTGAATGCTGGGGACAAGCGGGGGAGGTGAGGCTTGGAGGCTGATGTCCCGGGTTAGCTGGTGTATGTCTAGTTGGTAGATTCGTCGTTGGCAGTCCCTCGAGGTTCGAGGATGACGTCCATCAGGTGTGGTGGTTGCTCTTGAGGTGGCTGAGGAGTCAAATTCTGAATCCGCTGAGGAGATTAGATGTCCTACCAAATGTGTAATTTAGTACTATCAAACTGTACAAAAAAACAAGTGGATGCCTTATGAGAGTAAAATTGGTTTGTATTTCACATTCAAAGCATGTGAAGTATGCCTTGAGGAAGAACAGCAATTAGTTGCACATTACCTCCCACCCTCCTGCCTCAGGGGTGTCTGCACTGCTGAGATTATTGATGGGAAGTTTTTAGGGGCACTACAGTGGTGACATGTTAACTATCTCGCTTGAAATGCAGGAGGTCATGGGTTCGATCCCGACCCTGTCGCCTATATATTTGGAGTTTGCATGTTTTCGCTGTGGTCACGTAAATTTTTTATCCGGGTCCTTTGGTTTTTCTCTCCACATTTAGAATAAACGTTTGTTTAGAGTATTTGGCCGCTATACATTTCCACGTGATAAGCCACTTCGTTCAGCTATCATTTGTGGCCAGGTCGCTTCTGAAAAAGAGATAAATAGCTCAGTGGACCTTACCTGGTAAAATTTAAAATAGTTTAGTTTTGGTGAGCTCGTTAGTGTAAACTAACTTGATATTCAGTGTGTTAGTGTTAGTTAGCATTAGTGGTGAGGTTAGCTCGCGGTGTAAAGTGCTAAATGTTTTAATGAAGTCTTACTTACCTGTCCCATGTTATTGGAGTAGTCTATTGCAATTCAGGCAGATGCAAAATGGGCTGGTGTAGGTGAGTGCGTGTATTAAGTAGGGTTTTCCACGTGCGAGCAGCCGGGTTCGAGGGGGAGGGGAACACGGGGGGGAGCAGTTACAGTGCTCCAATTTCCCTGCAAAATCGCGATTGTGACACTACACGCTATATCTATTTTCGATTAGTAAAAGATTCCGAATCAAAACATTTTGGATTAATTCTATAAATTCAAAATTGTTCTGGAATTTATTCAATCGTTTGCAGCTTTCAGCATAGCACCGATTCCCATGTTATTAAATTGTTGAAATCGACTGGGGATAGAGGGGTACCTCCAGGGAGGGGGAAATCAGAGAGAATGTCCTGGGGGACATCCTAGCAGTGTCTCAGGGTGTGGCACTGCAAAGTTGGTGTCAGTCCACCAGCCTACCTCCCAGCTGAAACCCCAAGAGTGGGCCAGCCCAGCTATGGCTGACCCAGCAGCTCCAGCAGCCGAGCTGTGAACAGAAGCCCAGTTGCATAACATCTTCATGGGGGAAGGGATTCCTCACTGGGTGACCTTCCGCAACCTGCAAGCGATCGAACCATGGACTGATGAGCAGACTCGGGGCCACCTCCTGGCCAACGTGGATGGCCCAGCTGGAGAATATGTGGATGACCTGCTAGTGGGAGTGCGCAATGACCTGACCACACTGTGCAACTGGCTGCTGGAAAGATTTGCTGAGATGAGCAAGCATGAATCCCGGGGGAGCGCTTGAAGAACAGGAAAGGGGCCTCAACGAGGACTTCTGTAGTCACGCTGAGGCCTTGTGGAGGTTGGTCTTTCAGGCAAATCCCAAGGCTGGCGAGGAGACCACTGACTGAATATCCCGTCAGCCAGTCTTGTGTTACTTCTGCACAGGTGTGGTGTTACGAAGACCCCATGCAACTGGTACCAGGCTGACCAGAGTCACTGGAATGCCAACGCTCTCTTCTGCTGACCCTTCATAGATCCATCAACACCGCCCAAGCAAGCCTACTTATGCTTCTCAGGAGCAAGGTGTCTCTTTCCGAAGGGGCCAGCCCCTGAGCATGCTACAGCCGGCTCCAGTAATGAACCTCCGGTGACCAACATTACACCCGAGCCAGAAAGATGGCGACCAGGGACTTGGGAACAGCCTCTGCAGGGGTGCATTGCAGGGGGTGTGTGAGGTCAACCCAAGTGAGGGGGATCGGACCAGTGGTGTGTGGGTCACTAAAGATATTGGATGTGCATTCCCAGGGCTGATAGCGGAGCAGCGATATACGCTGGGCAACAGCAAGATCTGGAGTTGGCCTAGGTTCATCATGCCTGCAGGAGAGGAGGGCAACAGTAAATGGGCCTCGGTGCCTGCACCAGCTGCTCGAGACCCTGTGGGGGGCATGGGGAGACGCCTGGGGGGCCAGTGAGGAGGCTCACCAACAACAGTTGAACAGCGTGCGACATCGGGTGTGGAACTGCAATGTGTACATTGCTCACTGTGTCATAAGTTACCTTGGTGATTTCTTTGTTTCTGTTAAAAAGCCTGTTGTACTGTATATCTCAGATGGTAATATACGTGACCACGTCAAAGTCCCGTTGAAAGCTGTATGCAGTAATTTTCAGGTATTTACTATATTGCAAAAATATTTTGGAAGACAAGGCAAGATACAGTACTGTATACATTTCTTTCTTCAAGCTTAATAGGAGGTCCTCATTTAAAATAATTTGTTAATATGAACATGTGATAACATCTATATCTTGGGTAAATTAGTGTAATTATATTTAATGATAAGCACTACATTGCAAACTTTGCATTTGTTTAATGTTGTTGGAAACTGTCTGCAATTATTACTGTTTGGGCCCATATTGTTCAAATATGCATTTTGTATGGCCCTGCAGCACTCACAGTCATAACGATAATATTATTCAGGTGAGCACTAGGCCATGCTGAGAACCTTCTCTGGAACGCTTCACCTCCTCTATTCCGTGTTTCTGCACTAGTTTCACATAATTTCTTCTCCCTTTTATTCATTTTATGTTCTTGTTTCTTCCATCTCTCTTAATGAAGAGGGTCTGTTCCTGTGGCAGAGCCCTGGACCGGCTGTATTGACATGTGCTCTGCTCACCTGCTCGATTTTGTAGCGACTGGACAGCACCCTGGCAGCCAACCTATTGTCAGAGGCTATTAAGAGGAGCCTGGACAGATAATTCTAGTGTGGTCGTGAGGTGGCATACCTGTTGACTCACATAATGGGTGCCTATGCTGCCTTCATTGAAAGATCTATCAGCTCTGCGGTGGGGTGGCTGTAACCTTTCAGGGCAAGATACCTTTTAGAGGCACTAAATTTCACAGTCGACGCTTGTATTGACAAGCTGACAGTTACTGCTACTACAATGGCTACCTTTGTGCTTGGGCGTCAGGTGCTGTAGCAGATGAGAACCCCCTTGCCGGTGGCCCTCAGAAATATTTTGCGGATCTGTCTTGTGCAAAAATATGCACTTCTCAAAGGATCTTCTAGATCACTTCAAGAAGGTGGTGCATATGAAGTCCTCCACCTGCAGGTGAAGCACTTTGTCTTTAGAAGCTTGAACATCTACTGTAGATATGCTCTTCTCCACGAGCAAGAATATGGTCTTCTGAAGATCCTTTGTGCAGCTGGCAGATCCACTCGAAGTGCTAAATGCCCTTGTTTTGCTTGGTTTGATTGCCACTTTGATCGAGGCAATTGAGATAGACATGCGCTAGCTTCAGCGGACGCTGGTGGCCCAGTGGCACCCTGCACTTGTCCGCTATGTTTCAGTTCGTAGAGCTTGTCAACACATACCACAGCCAACCTACAGGGCTCTCCCTAGGTGCCCTCCTTCAGGACCAGGAGTTCCTGGAGATGGACACCAACGAATAATGCTTGGGTTGAAATGCAAGGGCGAGGCAGCTCTGAAGACTTACTTGGCTGTTTTGATAAAATCATGTATTGCTTTGTGTTTTGAACATGCTCGGAGTCATCCAACACACGGTGTAATGGTGAATTCCACCAGGGCAGCGGCGACCTTATGGACATGTGCACAGAATGTGCCACTGTAGGGGGTTTGTAGGGCAGTCATTTGGGCAACACAATGGGCTGGGAATCTTGGTATTAGTTGAAGCAGCATTCGGCAGGGCAGTGCTCTACTCCACGGTTCTGTGAGCATATTGGTCCCACGTCTAATTGACTCTGGCAGATATAAATGTCAGTTTCATATGTGGGTGCAGGCAGGCTGTGCCAAAAAAAATGTCTTCTTACTTAAATATGTATTCTTACAGACTTTGCTGTATCTTGCAATGTTGTGTTCAGATAATTAAACAGACACATTTAAAAGTGTTGGATAACACCTTAAATAATATAATTCATTGCATCTTTACTAAGTCTCTGAATATGCCATAGGTCAGGTGGTCATTTTGTATTTAAGAGTGTGTAAGACGATGTATTTTCTTGGGCTTTAAGTGGCTTACTTTAATTTCCTGTCAGGTCAACCAGTAGTGCATCAAAATAAGCCTTCAGCTCAGGATTTGACCACAGTCATGATGGGTTTTTTATGATTTGCAGCTGAGATGATGGAGCGCAGAAGTCGGTGCCATTGTTTTCACTTTGAACATTGAAAAGTAATTGTGGATAGGTAAATTATTTAAGATTCATGTAAAATACTTTATTAGTTTAAATGTACAAAACAATGGCAGTCTATATTTAGTATTAAATGTCAAAGGAGAAATGTAGTTGAACTTTGTTTACTGTTGGTATGGCTTTCGTTTTATAGGATTAAAAATACGTTCGTGGTAGCAGTAGTTTTAGCTCAATTTCAATGTATATTTAATGTCATCATGACCTTTGTAATGAATACACTGTCAGAATTATCATTAAATTAATTGTTAATGTGTAAACCAATTTAAAGTTGGTATGTTTCAAATTATTTGACAATAAATGTGATCTTCCAATTGACAATTTAAAGTTAACTGAGATTGTAATGCATTAAAATGTGAATGCAACACAAAATGCAGTGAAAGGTATAGAAGGGCGTTTTGGGTATTTTCCCCCCAACTTATTTGAATTGTGCTATCGACATCACGTCATGAGACGAAGAATCCATTCGGAGATCCCACACTGTATGTCAGAGTATAGCCCGTGAAATATATTGTTCGTCGGACTTCTGAAAATGTTTTCGAGTTGCTTCTTTATCCTTTACACCATGCACTCTGTTATGAGATTGTCGCCAGACAGACAAACCAGTATTTTTTCCCAAAAGATGGAATTTTGCCAAATCAAGTCAAACCCCATATTTTATGGGATGTTTTTTTTGTATGTGACTACACAAGTGTAGGTGGTTAAGACTATTATATTCATGACTAACGACTAATATTTAATGCTTTTGTCCTTTATTCACTGGCCGTGTAATTGCTTGCCATCTTATAGCATTATGGAAATTATCATCATTATTATTATTATTCAAACCCAGGCTCTTAGTGGTGCCGGCTCAGTGCTCTGACCCCTCAGCTACCTCTTTGTAAAAAGGCAACTTTTTTACGAGGTCATTTTTTTATTTGAAGCCACATATTTTTCTTTACTCAAGTGATCTATTGCTGTTTGTCTTGTTGGCAACAGTATACCCAAACATATTTGTGATGAGAAAGTCACGTTATTTTGCTTGCTTTATTTATACAATTAACAAACATGCTTTTTGCAAAGATAATTATACAAACCATTATTTTTTGCTTTGAATTCATGATTTAAAAAAAATGTTTTATTAAAACTACAATATCACTCCTCATGGTTCTGTCATCTTACTCACAAATGCTAAAACATGTTTCATATTCTAGCATTCTTGTTTTAAATTGACACGAAACTCAAGTGACATACAAAAGCAGCATTCCCCAAGTGTTTTGAGGCCGTTAGGTGGCGGTGGACCACAGCTTCTGGCAACAACTGCTCCATCTGTGTATATTATACTGTACATGTATACATACTTTTGTACAACAAATGCAACAATTATTTTTCCTTGTCCTTTACTTTTTGAATGTTTCTAGAGGTCAGTAGCAGTTCGTCTTCTTTAAACAAAATTCAGCCGATCACGTTGGCCTCTCTTAATTTAAAATCAATCCAACATTGTACGTTTTACTGTGACTGATCTTACTCTATGCATTGAAGAAAGGGTTATTGCCAGAAATGACTCCTGTTGAAAGGCAATGTTGTTGACGATTGCTTTGTCTTTTATTGTAATGTACGCTTATGCACCACTGTCAAAGCAGCAGCATCTCCAAATAAACTTTTTGTGCAAATCCACTAGTCTGCTACCTTGAGTAAATTTTAATTGTCAGTTTTTTCACTAAGTCTATCATATATAACCCTAGACTTCTGGCTTGACAAAAGCCCACAAGTTAATTCATCCAGGGGTTATCCCTGTGGCCTTTGAAAGTGGTACACTTTTTCATGGAATAAATGTAAATGTGTCTGCTGTCCGTACATTGTCTAAAAAATATATATCAAGTCTCTAGCCCTATACCATGACTTAAAACAAAATTGTACCTCACCCTTTCCAATTGGACTTTAGATAAGAGTGCTTCTTACCAGCTCATGTTAAACTTTCTGATCCCATAAGACTGATGCAATACCTTTCTTTACGCGTTTATGATTTTTTTTTTCAATATTCTGATGGTATATTTCTCTAAATCTATGTGTAACAAAACCCCAGTGCTCTCTGTAGTGAACGATTCCTAACAAAAATCTGTTGCTCTGCATGTCCATTTTATACACAAAATATATCGTATTTCATATGCAACTACGTTTCACGTGTATGCAGTAGTATATATATGAATATTTGTTTTTGTTTTTTGTGTATTTTTTATTCTCTTTGAATAAAAACAATATACCAGCAATATTTCATCTTTGCAGATCAGGCTTTATTGCAGTTAAGCCATGGAGGCGAGATCTGCATTTCTAGAGAGATGCTGCATCTCGCTGATACTTATTTGATATTTAATTGAAATAATTGAATATATTTAAGTGCAGACAGTGGTTCAATTGTAAGTTGGGATGTTTTTACATGGACAATTATATTTGGCACATGTACCTATCAGTCTGTCAGCTTTTTTTTTCGAGTTATTTGTGGTCAAAACTGATCTTATATTTTGTCTACATGTCACTTCAAATATTTTTTGAGACACTCTGATGAGGAGTAGAGGAGTTATGTTAGCGTGGCTTAGGCGCCATCGGTAATTCTAAGAAGCTGAATGAATGATCCATATTTTTCTTTGTTTAGGGCTTTCTACATTTTTCAAGAAACCACAAACCTTCCCCTAACATCTGTAGAGGTCCCCTGGGAGCCTTTGGGACCATTGTATGCAGTGTCTCCCTTTCATGATTCCGTTATTCTGGTTGTAAAAAGGTGCTCACGTTTATGTACCATGTCTATCTTCACCGGATGGAGGGAATAGCCCATCCTGCTGCCTGGGTGGGAGCACTCACGAAACGTAAACAGGCAACCAGTGTTTATCTGTGCCCTTTTTATGGCCGTTTGGAATTGTGTCTCGCCCAAATGTGAACCGCCTCCAGTGTCATTCCATGTCTGCTGTACTGTACTTACATGGCTCAGTGGTATAATCGAGCAGCTCCCAGTTAGAAGCTAGCGAGTTCAAATCCTGGTTGATGATTGAGTAGGCCAATCATCTGACCATTATTGATCAAATGAGTACCACTTTTGGGGAAGTCAACAGTGGTGGTCCTGTGAATATACTTTCCCTGCCATAGGAATGTAGAATGTCTACCATTGGGTCAGGGCTGTGAACAGGAGATGAGTACTGAAGCAGTGCTAATTTGAATATTTTTACCTGCCGTGCTTTTCATGTACACTGATTTATAATGCGTTATAATAATGCATCGATTGGTATAAATAATATAATTTTAATGTAATGACATGTATTGGCATATTCTCACTTCTGTCAGATTTGCATTCTTAAATATCTACAGCATAAAACTAAGAGAGCAGGGCCAGTGCATTTATCTAAAACTTTTAAACAGAGCAGCATCGGCATGGTGCTGCCCCATTCTGCAGCTGTGCTGGGCTGTGCTGTTGAAATGTATGTTTGAAACGATGAATTGTTAAGAAATGTTTAGCTGCATTCGTCGATATCAGCAGATTGAGAAATTGGGGTCTCAGCGTCAATGCACCTTGCTTACATTTAATAAAAGTGTGTTTAAACATAAAGTTTGACGAGTGGAGTGGGATTTTATGTCCACCAAATATATGTGAGATAAATAACTGTACAGTGTTTTTTAGAAAAAATATGCATCGCTTAAAATTTTCAGTGGATAATTTAATTAACCTCCTATGTTTACATATTGTCTTGAAATGATTCGGTTTACCATATATACTATATTCCTATACATTGTCATTTGTAATTGCACATGGGAGATCAACTTTGCATCCTACTTTATTTAGTTCTTCAGTAAATGTTTATCGTTAATTTACATTAGTTGTCATCTCATGTTTTGTCATTGGCAAATATGAGATGGTTAATACTTTCCTATTTTTTTAAATCATATTATTGTGTCCTTGCGTATATCTTTGACAAAAAAATAAGTCCTTTGCTGACTCCTTTTCCAATATTTAGTGTGCTTCTTTTGTCATCGAACATCACTGTAGCTGTTCCATTTTTATGGCTTTTATTATATTGTAAAAATGTGTAATCCTTGGTTGTGAGAGCTTGAATGACTGCATCAATTTACACTGAATCAAATGCCTAGCTGCAAAGTTCGGCTCAAGATCAACATAATAAAAATTCATGTACAAAAAGTTAACTTAAAAATTGAAGAGATATTTCGATTTAAAGCTTTCGTGACTGCAGGGATTCATCTTCTTGGTTCTTTCGGTAAAGTCACGTAGAAGGGAAGTAATAAAATAATAAAAATAAAACATAATAAAATAAAATAATTCTCACGACGTTTCGGCTGCTTGCGTTGTAGCCGAAACGTCGTGAGAATTATTTTATTTTATTGTTTTATTTTTATTATTTTATTACTTCTCTTCTACGTGACTTTACCGAAAGAACCAAGACGATTGAAGAGATATGTTGGATGAACACAACTTGAATGCCACATAAGAGTTTGCATACCTAGTGGTAATTATAATTCTATTTTGGTAATTATATTTTGATCCTGGTGTACCTTGAATACTTATTAAACCAGGATCAAAATGACCAGAGAAGGTTGAAGGGCTTTTGCAAAACTGAAATTCACAATGAAATGCCACATATCGAGATGGTTTGTTGCATCGATGACTGTGGGCAATGGCGATAGTTTGGGCAGGTCTTCAATCCAGCATTATATAGATCATGACTAATAATGAAGTTAGACCAAAATAAATGCGATTTCTATCATGACTGTGTTACCAGTTACTTGGTATGGACAAATCTGTGGACATTGTATGTACTGTAAGGTACCATGGAGAGAATTATTTAGGAAAGGCATAGTATATATGTGACTCATACTATTATTGTCTTTTTAAGGTATACTGTTATTAAAACTGTCCAGCGTGATGGACTTTGTTGTTTAGACACAATCATACAGCACGTAAGGATGTGTATGTGCACTTTGGGAATGTCCTTGTTTCCAATGGTAACATACACATATGTAATTTTCCCTTCCCCTTCACATTAAAAACGTGCACCATGAACATGCGTGTGGGTATTTTTTTTTACTCTAGAGTAAATTCATCACATGACAGTGTTCTATGTAATATTATCCGTTCACGCATTACGGTATACTAGACCCTCGCCAAGGTGTGTTTTGATAGAGCTTGACGGTTGCTCATCTCACAGCCTGGCAGGCAATATCACCATAGTTGTTGATTTTATCTGCAGTGCACTGGCCTTGTTCTCCAAAGGCACTCGGAGAGAAAATAAAATAAATGACTCAGCATGGAGAATTACGAAAACAGGGAATTCATTGTTTTCATCCACGTCAGTGTTTATGGAATAAACAATACGGTACTTGAAATGTGTAACACCACTAAAGACATCGTTGATAAGTCATACTTAACATATATTTTGTTTGTATAACATTTAACAATGAATAGGTATTATTGACGTTCAAGTTATTATTTTGTTGGATGTTTTCATTGCATCATATTGGTGTTGTCTTGTTTCCATTCACACCAGTACTGCCATTCCGAGACTCGGTACTCACAAAATTATTGAAAAATGCTCTGGGAGGCAACAGCAAGACCATCATGGTAAGAACCATCTTAATTTAATGTGCACAATGTTGCCCAAATTAGCACACTAAATAAATGCAGACAATCATTACTTCAGCTAGCTACTCTCTGTGCATGCCTGGGGGGCACTCAGTGTGGCCCAAGACCTGAGTTAATTCCATAAAAAAAACCTATAAACTTTAAGAGGCCAAGGATTGCACTGAGATTTTTCCTCCATTTTCCATGCAATAATAATCACACTGAAGCCAAATTTCTCCGTATGTCCATTGCCAATACTATATAAAATGATGCAGTAGTCATGTATCATATGAGTAACCTTTCTTGCAGGTATAATATATGAATTGCTGATTAATGTGACAATGGGATTTGTACCTGATCGAGTCCAGGCACAAGCAGTGTATCCATTTTCGCAGACCATTTATTATTTTCAGTCCATTGCATTTTGAATTGTGCTGTTATACAATAATAATAATACATTTAATCCGTCTCTTAAAAGTATGTTTGATTAGCATTGCTGCTCGACATCAGGAACATCAAAGTACTGTATGTTAGAATATAAGTGGCTAAGATAATGGTTTAATGGACAAAGAGACGTTTTTACCATCTCTTAAAGAATGGAGCCACAAACCACAGCTGCCCTTTTTAACGAATTGTCTGTGCAGATTGCAGCGCTGAGCCCTGCGGATGTCAATTATGAGGAAACCTTATCCACCCTCCGCTTTGGTGAGGTTTTACAACAGGCACTGAGAGGGGGACATGATGGCCCAGTTTAAAGGTCTTTGAAACGTTTTAACGCCTAGGGCTAGGTGTGTTTGCGTATTGTCTGGGAAGCCTTCAGTGGAGTCAGGAAATGGCCCTTTTGTCTCAAAGTAAATCCTGCTGATTTTGCTCCCAGCAAAGAGGATTATGTTGCCTCCTAACGTGTTTCTACCCTACACACAGCTGTTATGGTTACTCTTTCAGTACACACAGGAATGTGGATTGTTTTCCTTTCACTTAGTTTGGTGAAGGCTATCTAGTAGAGACCCATCTCGTCGCATTCTTTGACAGTTAAATGCGTGTGTCAAATTTCTCATTGCAGGATTTCTAAGAAATCTGTTAACATTTTCACAGTAAAATTATTGAGTGTGATTTACTCCAATTTGACATGACAAGGGGTTCCCTTTAGTTATTGTGGAAAAAACCCCACAAAATAAAAGTATAATCTAGAGTACCACAAATGTCACTCATGTGTTGCAAACCGATTATTGTATTTGTAATGGCCGTATGTGCAAACTAAGTTTGAAAATGAATTAATCATTATTATTTTCCAGGAGGAATCCCGTTGTATGATGGATAGGAACTTCAAAAGCCATAACTGAGTGTGATTTTTTTTATCTGCCGGTTTTTGTCTGAACGCAGTGGACCGGGCAAAGGCTATCCGAGTGCAGGCGGTGGTGAACGAGAGCCCGACCAGCCGTCTCGTCCGTGAGCTACAGCAGGAAAACATGCGACTGCAAGAGCTGCTGAGCCAGGCCAGCGACGGCGCTGAGAAGTCTTCCTCGCCTGCCTCTTTTAATGAAGGCAGGGCCATATGTGATGTCACTACAATACCAGCTGCAGTGCCACCACTTTTTCCCTCGAGCCCCTCACGAAACAGCTGAGATAGATAGCGGACTAAGATTCAATCTACCGAAGTCTTTGGCTCATAACAAACTATAGGTATCTTAGGTCAATGGTGGTGGTGAGCCAGAGGAACCACAAATCATTGACACAAAACAGAGTTAACTTGGACCAGAATTTAAAACGGATACATTTTTAATTGTAGTATTTTGTGAATAAATCTAAGTTTAAATTAAATGTACGCAGAAACATCCAGGCTTATTCTGTTTTTGAACATTGTACATATACAGCCATTTTGTAGACTAGTGCCTCTCCCAAAGCAATGAAACATTTTGTAAAGTTCGCTGTTTTGCAGAGATTTCATTTTAGTGCAGGGTCGTTGCAAGGGGAGTCCTGGGGTGGGCCCTGCACGGCCAAATGTCCCTGTGACCCAGCCAAGTTATCTCTCTTAGCGGTGTGAATCACTGCTATTGTGCCCCCCCACGCATCAGCTCCACTGGCCATTTCTTCGAGCAGGAGCTGGAATGAGGCCTGTTTTAGCTCTAAGTAACCATGTCGGACCTTGAGGGATGGCTAGGGCTTGGGGTGGCCATCATCCAGCAGTGGATTGATCAAGGCTGATGATGATTGTAACCTATTGATTGTATCTTGCATGGTTTTGAGTCGTGTAGAGTTGGAATCCCTGCGCCAGCAGCTGGAGCAGAACCGGCGGGAGATGGAGCACATGGCCATGAGCTGGGAACAGAGGCTGGCAAGCGAAAGGCTTGCACATCAGGTGCTCACCCTTGCTGCTTGTCCCACCCAGTGGCGCTATTCCACTTGGTGTGGAATTACTCATGCTGGTTTCTTTGCTCTAAGCGTATGTTTTTTGTCTTTAATACTTAATTTCTGAAAGTAAAGATGAACTCTAATGTATAAAGTAATTAAAATGTGTCCTTTTACGCAAAAACATAACATTTCTGAATTGCCTAATTTAAATTGTATCAAACATTGGCAATGCTGTCCCTTGAGGTTTTTTTGTAAGATGTACATATTTTTGTAAGGGCGCCATGCTGGTGAGATGTTAACTACCCCCTGGTATGCAGCAGGTCGTGGGTTCGATCCTGACCCTGACACCTGCTGTATATTTGGAGTTTGCATGTTCTTCCCGTGGTCGCATGGATCTGTCCTTCCAAATTTAGAATCAACATTCGTATTTGGCTGCTTCAAATTTCCACGTGATAAGCGACTTCGTTGAGCTATCATTTGTGGCCAGGTTGATTCTGAAAAAGAGCTGTATAGCTGAGTGGAACTTACCTGGTAAAATCTTGATTTAAAGCTTTCGTGACTGCAGTAATCCATACTCTTTGGTTCTTTCGGTAAAGTCACGTAGGTTTTCATTTTATACCTCCATGAATTTACCGAAAGAACCAAAGAGTATGGTTACCTGGTAAAATATTATTTTTTTAAAGTTTAGTTTTCATATACATAATTGTAGCTTAATTTATGCATTCTTGTCCTGGTGTTTCATGTAGCAAAAGCTGAAAGAGGAAAAGGAGCTGCGGGAAAAAAGGAAGGCGATACCTCACTTGTGGAACTTGAACGAAGACCCCGCACTTACTGGCCTTCTCTGCCACTTCATCCCAGAAGGTTGGGCACATTCCAGGGATCCCATTGTACCACCGACACAAACTGCATTTATGTGCACGCATTCTCAGAAATCCTCCTATGTGGCCTCGCATACAGTGTGTTCTAATATGTGATTATTGTTTGTTTCTCCTTACTTGCCTGAGATTGTATATAAGATAAAATAGTAACTTTTGAGCAATGACTTTAGATTTATTGAGGTACAATTACAATAACATTTACAAAAAATAACACAATTTTTTTTTATTGTATATGTTTGCAGAATTTTAAACAACACACATTGTACACATACATGACACATCGCAACATTCCTTTGCCATGCATCACTTGGGATTAATGACACGTGGAACCATAACATCTCACACAACCCAAACATCTCCAGCAAAATGCTGAGAGAAATAAATGCTTTCGGAGTGACCTAAATAATCTGCTGGTATGAATTGGAGCCAGTAGAGGCCAGCTGCGCCATATATGGTGACCCACCCATGAGACTGTTTGTGACATTTTAACCAAAGAAGGAACAAACACAGTACCTTCTTAGGAATAATTTGGTTGGAATTTGTTACTGACTTCAATATGGTATAACACAGCATGTAGATTTTTTTATGGTCTAAAAAAGTAGATTCTATGCCTCAAAATGTATTGTGACACAAATCTAATTATCACAAGCTTCTTCCAAACATACAGCCACTCAAAAAAATTCAACATATGGCACTCATACTTTGTAGCACTGTGACTTGACTAACCCTGTGGCTTTCCTCCCCGATGCCCGCATCCACAAGGATCCCTGTTTATTGGAAACGGCAAGTCGGAAAACCTGGCTGGAATAATTTTGCACGGGATCGGGGTGCTCCCTCATCATGCTTCGGTGAATAATAAGGATGGTGTCATCATCCTGGCACCGTCCCCAGAGGCCAGGGTGCTCATGAATGGCTGCCCTCTCACCCAGCCCGCCCTCTTGAACCACAATGACAGGTGAGATAGGGATTTGTAAGTGTGATGGATGATGGCGTGTATCCTTTGCACGTGTCACTGCTTGGATACCGAACCGAGACCCCAGTAGTTTCTTGAGGCCGAGAAACAAAATACTTTCAAAGATTGTTCAAGATCCTGGCGCTTTTGAATCCTAAAGTTATATTTTGTCCCAAACATTGAATCTGGGTGGTGGATAAAAACTGGCATGAATTAAATAATAACATAAATAAACACTTTTCAGTGTTTTGATAGATTTTTTGTTGTTTTTGGGAGGCCATCATTGTAGAACAATAGAATTAAGGACGTCTGATGTAAAATGCGTGTGCAAACTAACCTGAACTGGAGGCTGTTGCAAATATATAATTAAAAGTATTTCATTAAACTAATATGCTAGGCTTTCCAACTCGTCAGTGTATAGTTATTAACATCTTGACAAACTGCTCAGTAACATGATTTATATATATAGAATGTATCTTCTTGGTTCTTTCGGTAAAGTCACGTAGAAGGGACTTTACCGAAAGAACCTAGAAGATGCAGTCACGAAAGCTTTAAATTGATATAGAATGTATGTTCGCAAGAAGGGTTGGTGACTGGTCGTCAATATGAATGAGTGAGTGGCAGACAAAGGAAGGGAGCATTCCCGAGAGGAATTCCACCGTGCAGATGAAGGAATGAATTCAGCTCATTTGCAGGAGATATATTTTTGTTGAGATGTGAATTGTGTTAGTTTTAAATGCTACATTACCTTTTAATTTTATCTTGCGATCGGGTGGTGGTAATTTGTCTTGTTGGAATGGCATTCCTTCTGCGCTTCAGGGAAGGCATGCCAAAGAGACATGTCTAATGTTGATTGCATGCATCTATCATTAGTTTACATTCCTTTTTTTAATTGCACCTCAATTCTTGTCTGGTCAGCTATTGGCCACAGCTTAAAACAAAGGAAAAAATGTACACAACTAGTCCAGCTAAAGTGTGTGTGTTTTACTGCATTTACAGTTCTATCATGTAGTGGACATGTGTGTGAAATTGTCAACAATCAGTGTAGATTACTTTTATTTAAAGCAGGTGTCGAGCAAAACGTTGAAAAAATCGATTGATCTTCCAATTGGAGTAAAATTTTAAGCATGTCATTTGCTTTAATGGTAAACCTAAAGCAACTTCACTTTTTTTTAAGAATCATGGCACGATTTGATATGTAGCTGATTGGTGTGGAGTTTTGTTAGCTGTTCAGCATTCATTGCCATTAAAAGAAACACATTTTAATTTCCAGACCTTATTAGACCTCCATATATTAAGCCATCTGTGCATTCCTGATAACAAATTAGAATTGATTCACCTTGTGTATCTCTTGAGTACGGAGGTCCATACAGTCAGAAAGATTGTTTTTCTCTATACAGTATTGTGTCATCACCAGATTCCCTATACCGATTGAAGTTATATTTGCTTCACCAATCGTAAAGGTAACCTCCATCTGTATTTAAATGAAAGTGTTTAACTGTGTTTCATATTTATTTTACTATCCATAATTAATGGAAACTGTTCAGTGAATAGATAAATAAGTCAAGTATACTCGGACCATTGGGACCTTTGTAACATGACAATAATTTAGTTAACCAGGTGCAGGGATGAAGCCAGATGTGTGAATTGTGTACACGTGGGAGTTGGGGAAAGGCGGGTTTGGTGTGATAGGATCCAGAATATCTCTGCGATAACATTTCAATTTTTAAAGAAGTCACAAGCGTTCTATTGCCCACAGACAAATGCACTCGGGGAGACGTTTAGTGTGAGAACATAGCTAAACACAATATTATAATTACTGTATTCGTGTCCAGTGCCTTCCTGGGTTATGTATACACATAGATGAGAAACATGAACTCCGATTTATAGTGTGAAACAAAAGCGGAAAAGTACACTGTAATGGAGAGATGGATGCTGAGAATGATAGTGAGATACATAGACAGGGGTATATGGATCAGAGAACAAATATAAAATTAGAGACATATTGACTGTCAAAAAAAAGTAATGTGGATTTAGGCAGACTGGTGATTACAGGGCAGCCACGTGAGGTAACACACACGAGAGAGGACATCCACCTTTGATATGGAGCCATGACATCAGCTCATGTACAGAAGCGAGATGGATGGAGGCATCGCAGAGCAATGAGGGATGGGGACGATGTGGAGAGGCCTTCATCCAGCAGTATATTGAACAAGACTTACTGTATGATGATGTGTCCCTGGGTGAAGTAGTGTTATGACAAGATTCATATTTTTTTAAACCCTTAATTATTTACTTTGTGAAAAAGTAGTGCATGTAAAGTAAAACTAAGCCAACTATTAAAGTAAATGTTAGCACCTTTAAATTCACCCAAAATATAACTTTCATTATGACCTTTAAACATGTTCTTTGAATCTTGATTTGAAGCTTTCGTGACTGCAGGAATCCATACTCTTTGGTTCTTTCGGTAAAGACTACCTCAGCAGTACATAACTCAGCTCACTTGTTCTCTCTAATCAAGGGCAGTTCACTGTCTCCAGATGATTTGCTAGTCAGCTTTGATGTAGTTTACCTGTTCACCAAGGTTCCTGTACCTGACACCTTAGCAATAATTCAAGACTTAGTCCAACATGGACTGAATCTTGATGTACCTAATCTGGTTAGGCACTACCTTACCAACACTTACTTCACTTAGAATGGTACTTTCTACAAACAAAATGAAGGTACCGACATGGGTTCCCCCTTATCACCAGTGATAGCAAATGTTTTCATGGAGAAATTTGAAACAGATGCCATCCAGGCATCCACCCTACGTCCTTCCTTGTGGAAGAGATATGTCGATAATACTTTCGTCATTTAGCAACATGGCCTGCCAGCTTTGAACCAATTTCTCAACCACATAAATTCCATACACCCATCCATCAAATTCACCATGGAAATGGAGAAGGATGGTAAGCTACCTTTCTTGGATGTTTTGTTTGAGAAGAGACCTGATGGCTCGTTGGGACACTCTGTCTACAGGAAATCCACCCACACAGATTCCTATCTGAAACCTGCTTCCCACCACCATCCGGCACAGAAGAATTCCCTTATAAAAACACTACACCATAGGGCCCACTGCATTTCCGACCAACACCACCTAGCTTGTGAACTGGAACACGTACACCAGGCCCTCAAGATGAATGGGTATTCGGACCGCATTATTCGCAATGCTGTTTCTCCAACTATGGAGAAAGAACTCCCTCAGAAGCCAATCAAAACCATCATGTTACCATACATAGCAGGTGTTACCAAAAAGATTTCCAAAATCTTAAACAAACACAAGATCCAGGTCCGATTCAATACAGTACACAAAATCCGTGATCTAATCCCATCTGTGAAGGATGTCATTCCTGACATGCAATATCCTGGAGTTTACAAATTGAGTTGTACCTGCGGCAGCAGTTACATCGGGGAAACGAAACGACACGTATCGGACCGTGTCCGCGAACCCAAGGCAGATCTGAAACACGGCAGAACCAATACCTCTGCCGTAGCTGACCATTGTTATAACGCTGTGGGCTCACATGATATTGTGTTTTCCAAGACCAAGGTACTCTGCAAACCTTCAGGCTACTATCAAAGGTTTGTTCATGAAGCCATCCAGATATATAAACATAACTTCAACCGAGAAGATGGATACAAATTTAGCAATCGTTGGAAGGATGTTATTTACCAGGTAAAACCCAAACTGCTTTATGGTTGTTGTCTATCATATCTGCCAGGTACTAGTCAAATTTTCTGAGTTAACTTCCCCCCCGCATCCCCAGCTCTCTCGGCTTCCCACTTCCAGCCCCATCCAATTCTCCCTGTCCAGCTTCACGTCCCTCTCCTAGCGTCCACGCAGCGCTCCCCTCCCCTGACCCCACACCCCCTCTCTCTCCCCCCTTGCCCCTCCCCCCTTTCTTACCTATATAACCTCTTACCACGGCATCTTTCTCACACTTCAGCAAAACCAAAAATGTCTTCCTGTGGTTTTCCCACCTGATGATGATTGCTTGTGTTGCAATCGAAACGTTGTGATTTATTTTATTTTATACCTACGTGACTTTACCGAAAGAACCAAAGAGTAAGGGGGATTCCTGCAGTCACGAAAGCTTCAAATCTAAACATTATGTTAGTTTGGCATTTCTCAGCCAGATGTTCCCAATACTCTTTGATTGTCACAATTTTCTCTATCTTCTCTAGGCTCCTGCTTGGTGCATCACAACTTTACGTCCTGTATGACCCCAAAGCAGTGTATGTGGACTCTGGAGGAGATCGCAAGCAAACTGTAACGTTTGACAAAGCTCAGGAGGAGATTGCTTGTAACAGTGGCCTCTGCATGACAGTGGGGGGTAATTACTCCGGTGAGTGCTACTTCATGCACATCACAAACTGAATTACACAATTCAATAACCATGTCCCATATTTTAATTTTAGGACCCTATAAGCAGTGGAAAGTTTATTTCTATTGATAACTGGAAGCTTGGTACTTGTTTTTTTGTGAAACTAATAAAAAAGCAAAGGCTATATTTGGTAAGAGTACCACTTAGTAGTTTATTGACGTTATGCAGTTACTGCAGATATAAGATATATTGTGGGTATATTTACTAGCTTTTTTTGTCTATAAACACGTAACACCACTAAATGTGTCCGAGAATGGTTCACCGCACCAACCACAACATTACGTTTAATAATACTGTCATACTATCGCTCATAAGGTGTGGAAGACACAGCAGTGCTCTAAGCACTGTGCTGATGTGAAGTTTTATGGATAGTGCCACTTTAAAAGGTCCACAGAACAAAGACAGTGGATAAATTCTAATATCTTATAAAAAAAAATGCTCATGTCTTAGCAATTGACCTTTCTCCATGGAAAACATGCACGGTGGGCGTATTACATTTTAAACCAGCTTAACCCATTTATTCCAATTTACATTTGTCTTAGGGAAAAATCTCCATGAATGAGAATGTTATAGAATTTTCCATTTTAGCTTCCTTCAAATTCTGCATCATTTAATATATTTCTTACATTACTTAAAACCAAAATCTCGAACCGTTCGTCAATGATACTGACTTGTAAGAAATATATAAAAAAATATATACAATAGGTGACGTTTCGAGCAATGGCCCTTCTTCATAGTAAATGTGCTATTGAACATGTGTTATTGAAGAATGTGTTGGGGAGGTTTTTTTTGCTTAATGGTGCGTGTGCGCTACTGCCAATGCAGTGTCACCAAATACGTTGATTTACTTTAAAAAGTAGATTTTGTGTTCCAGCAAAAGTCATATAACCATAAAGAATTTAACCAAATGAAACCCACCTAATACATTGATAATCACCGCATATGGAATTTGTATTAACACGGAAGTCAATAGCAGTAGCAACATGCCAGTCCTACCAGGCGAAGTGTAGATTTAAGAAAACTCACAACAGCAACATAAATCAAATACTGTATTCTCATCCTCCACCATCACAATGGGAGTATGTGTAAAACTCACAATATGGCTTAGTGTGGGTGTGTCAGGTTGCTTGTATGACAAGGTATTGTTACATGTGAGATACATGTGGTAGAATTGATGCTAATTATATTTTCGGAAATGCTCATGGTAGAAAGGTAAGATTATGGATATAGTAAAATGGAGATGGATGTAGCAGAATGAACGTTAATTTGATATATATTTTTTAAATACTCACGTGACTTTATGTAAAAGCAAGAAAAGCTGAACATTTTTGAATTACTGAATGAAATAGAATTCAGCATTTACCACAACAGGTAGTCTATGTGGCTACAATGTGGTTATAAATGATAAATATTCACAATATTTAGCATCTCTAGGGAACAAAATGCATTTGGCCAGCACATGGCCACAGTTATTGTGATTGGGCTCTTAAAAATGAGCTCGTGAGAGGCCAGCTGTGGAGGCTGCTGATGCCGCCAATCGGAGCGATTACATTGTAATCGCTCCGATTACAATGTAATATCTACCTTAGACAATGTAGGCAGTAGTTTCGAGATTGCAATACTTCTGGTTTCTCATCGTCTTCATATATAGGGTACATAATCATCATTATTTATTTGTAATTTTGATGTGTAATTTTACATCTTAATTCAATTTGAAATTGATGATGATGTGTATGAGTTCCTGGGTGAATTGTTGTAAGATATAACATTATTTTGATTACCATAAGCCATGGTCTATCCACTGCTGGACTCCCAACACCATCGCTGTCCCTTACAGCCCTATGACACAATCCATCTCACTCCTGCACATGAACTCAATCTTCCCGCTCTCTCTCCATAGCGGGCTTCTTCTCATACGTGTTCCATCTTTGGATCATACGCTATATTTTCAGCCTTGTATAGTCGCTTGATAGGTGAACAAAATATATACATTTAGTGTATGGATGTATACATAGAATAAAATCTAGAACCACTGGGACAGCTGCTATGGAGATCAGATTAGGTCAGATGAGAGTATACTCTCCTTATGCTATTCATCTTTGATCTAGAACTGAACACCAAATATGCAGATATTGTGTGACAAGTAGATTCATGTAGTTTTTACCTAGGAGTTGTTTACTGTGACCTTATGACAAGTAATTGAACTGGCTATTAGCCTTTAATGCTACACTCTCCAGACTGTGACAGTTTAAAATTTGGCAGTGTTCCTGAAAAAAAAAATTAGATTCCATCCGTGCATGGAATTGTACTTTGGCTTTTCAAGATTGTTTTGAACCGAAGAGGCAACATATCCACACGTGCTTTAAACTCTGTTCATTCTGCCACAATGGTGCTCTTAAAATTATGACAAGATGCACATTTTAGGCACATTAAAACTTTCCACAGCTGTGTGCGAGAGAACAAATGTTTGATGTCTGGTGCTGAAATGTATCATGTTGAAAAGTGTATATCTTTGTTTTAATACTCTTTGGAAATTAGTACTTTTATGCCAGCAGTATGTTTTTTTTACTGCTACAAAGATTTTATTTGCAAGATGGTAAAAAATAGTCCTAAAGCATTTTTTATAATTCATATTAAAGTTGTTTTTGTTTGAGATCCAGACATGTCCTCCATTTTCCATTATTTTTGTGGACGGCAATTGAAAGATGGAGAGCGTCTCAGACTCATGGCTGGGGATTTTTTGCCCCCATTGCAAATCTTGGCAAGACAGTGCGGGCCTCCGTCTGGCCAGAGTTAACCGCGTAGCGGGCGTGCAGCAAGCACAGCAATAGGATTCGCAGAATCATTACATTTTGGCTACGTTTACTTTGAAGCCTAATGCCAGCAACTTGTGAAGCCGTTTCCACATTTTGCACGCGTCTCATGACCAGTCCAGATGTGGGACCTGGCACGTTTAATCCAGTGTCCTTTAATTGTCTGGCAGCCATACGGTGCCTGCTGAGATAGTGCAGTGGCTAAGTTTATGATGTGGCCCAAGAATGGAGAAATAACAAACATATATCAAAATACTTTTTATAATATTTGAAACAGAGTTCTCCATTTCAATAAAATTGTTGCCCTTTAATACACTCTGCGATATAAACTAGAATACAATGAAGTGTAAGCCTGAATTAGTATAAGTATTGTCAATAAGATTCGTTTGTGCTGGGTACCTCTATAGGACTGTCATGGCTCGAGTGGTTATTGCAATTGGCATCATGTTGTGTTCTTGTCAGTGTTGTATTACCAGGCATGGAGTATGTTTTCATTCACCTATTGTGATTAAAATCCATTATATTGGTGTCTTGAAAACTCTTCAAAGTGCATTGTTAAGTTATTAATTGTGCATAAAATAACGTAATTGACCAAGCATTGACATTTCTTCTCATGCCATTGCTTTCAATTCCCGTAAATTACTTGGCATCATCTTTATCAACCAAATGAAAACCATTATATTGGCTGTTTTTATGTACTGTATATACATTTTAAATCGTAATAAATACAGCCTATATTTACTTGCAGAATGAAACACATTGTTTATTCAGTTGTATTACGAAGTTAGCAAAAAAATGCAACCAACATTATTTTTAGCATGCCATCTTCATTTACTACATTACTGTACGTCATGATTTAATCGCTTACTTTCCATACAGAATATGAACTCTGCATCCACCAAAACTGGGCGGCTCAGAAGCCGAGCTACATAATCTGAATACTGGATCACAACTGAAACTATGTATGTGGCAGGAGCAAATTGGATGTGTCTGCTACTATGGACATGGATAAAGACAATGAAAACCACAGACTGTGAAATGCTCTGGCTTGGGCAGAATAGTAGGATTTTGGCTGGGAGCAGCACTCACTGAGACAAGATGGATAGATTGGTGTACTTTGGCGATTTCAGGAGCCATGGCTTTTAAACTATTTATATTTTACCAGATAAGGCCCACTGAGCTATATAGATTTTTTTCAGAAGCGGCCTGGCCACAAATGATAGCTCAACGAAGTGGCTTATTATGTGGACATTTATAGCAGCCAAATACTCGAAACGCATGTTTATGAATGTGGAGGTAAAAACCGGAGGACCCTATGAAAAATCCACGCGACCACGGGGAGAGGTTCTCGGAGCTTCCCGACTGATCCCCGCCTCTGACCTTTAGCCCAGTTATGCCCCGCTTATGGTTGGCTATTATATAACGCACCCATACCCGTAATTATCCCGCAGTCAGTCGTAGACGAGGTTTGTAGAGGCACCTTCTTTATTGAACACACACGACCTCGCCTACACACTATACAGTTGCTAGTCTATACACAACACTAGCCATCTAACATCGACGGCGCTGACCGAGACAGCTAACAGGCTATCTAGCAGCGCAATATCGAGCAAAGACAGCAGCGACGATGGCGACGAGACGACAGCAATGATGAGACTATCCAATCTCACAACCGGCAGCCTCAAGCTCCCGCTCTCGGCCCCACTAGCAGCTTCCAGGGGCTTCTAGTTCTTCTGCCCTGCCGACACACCCGTGTATATGTTCACCGGCGTGTGTACTGTTTGTCCACCGCAGTTGCCGCTGCTAGTCACCAGCCCACGCTATTACACTACACTAGTACAGCACACCGGTGTGTTGGAGAGCAAAGCCACAACATTACAATCTGAGCCACAACGTTGTAAGTGTTCTGGCTTTGCCCTCCTACATACCGGTGTACGGTACTAGTGTAGTGTCTTGTTAAATTACTCACACCGACACGTTGTAACAAGTCACCTTCTTACACTTTATTTCACCTGTTCTCACGCCAGTTGTAGGCACTCATATAACTATCTGTACGGTCACATACACTTGCTCTTATCTATTCTGCCCCGCACTTATCCTGCACTCAGTAATTCTGCACTCAGCAGCTCTGCACACAGCAGCTCTGCACTCAGCGACTCCGCACACAGCAACTTCACACTCAGTGACTCTGCATCTCCACTGCTGCCCCCACCTACGCTCCCTCATACCCGTTCACTTGTCTGTCCTGGGCGGGGGGTTCAGCCAACACCCGCCCGGCGACGGCGTGAGGGTTGAGGTCCCATTGACGGCTTGAGCGGCAGCGGCGAGATGTAGTCACTCTTCGTTCCTGGGCAACTCAACTCTCTGCTTATGCATACTCCCCTTATATATCCCACTTAAGCTGCCGTCTGCCCGGCGCCCCTCGCCCTCGCTAATCCTTATCATCACCCCCATCTCCTGTCTCCGTGGCCAACCCCATGTTCCCACGCGCACACCTGTTCGACCTCAGTTGCACCCGCTTCTCCCCTTAATTACTGGCGGTTTGTCGGTGCAAACCTCATGTTGCAACGCACACATCTGTTCGACCTCAGTTGCACCCGCTTAACAGAATGCACCGTGTATATCTCTCCTCTACACTAGTAACGAATTGGCATGTTCTGCTTACGTGATATGTCGGGTGGTGGCGGGTTTAACGACACATTTATATATTTACGCGATCTAACCTTAAAAACCTGTATTATGGATGATATTGGTCGTGTTAATGATGAATTGAATGTGCACCGAGTGGAGTTCCTTTAGTCCCACTTGCCCATCAATGTTCACAGAGCCCCAGCGTGCAAGCGACCTATTTCCTCCCCGAGGGTTGGTTACCCCAGCCTAGAATAGGTTGCTCAGTACTGTTGACAGAGTCATGTGAGCAACTGACCTACCCATTCCTGGACGGTTGATTACCCCCAGCTTGGAGTAGGTTGCTTGGTTATTGCCTTGTTCTATTAATAGAGCCATTTGGTGAACCGAACCCACCCTTCCATGGGGGTTGGTGACCCCCAGCTCCGTGTGTTACTCAGTGTCCACTTGCTTGTGATTTATTAACAGTCACGTGAGTAACTGACCTCCTCTTCCTCCCTGGGGCTCATCGTAGTTTACTCGGTTTTAACTTAGCGGGTGGTATTAGCCAGCGAGTAACCATCCTACTCCAAGTATTCATAAATTAATAATTTACTTGAATTCGCACTATGGGGTTTAGTGTAATTAGGATTTATCCATAAGGGTTCGTTGTACGTAAATATGAATCTAGTTCAGTGTTATTTCATACAGTAAATTATATTGATATGCAATTGTCCTAGAGATTATATCACAGCCACACCACTGAAGCACATTGCTGCTCTTTGGAACATACATTTCCAAGTTGATTTTGCATAGGTAGCATTACAATTATTTATATGCATTTCTCCACTGAGTGTTATTGTGCTGAGAATAAAAGGTCTATGTTTTCACTACATTCTGGAATGCACTTTCCTCCTCTTAAAATATTTCTGCTGGAAACTATTCTCAAAGAGCCTCAGCACCATACTTGGCCATAATATGTCGTTTGCAAAATATCGTCAGGTTCTGCAATTTTCATATCAGGGCTTTACGACTCATTGCACCACCATTGAGTTGTAACATAGCCATCACGGTGGCGTGTAGCATAGTATCGATAAGGTTCGCTTATTGCATCTCACTCCTCTATGGGACGTCTGCCAAAAACAATACCAAGCTGCAGCGTGTACAAAATTATTTGGCACGTGACGGGCACTGTAAGATCCGACCATGTCCGTCAAGTGTTCACTGAGTTACATAGCCTTGCTATTGTTGAACCAATACATAAGGTCGCATTCATTGCACACACATTGCTTGCCACAAATTAACCACAATACCTTTCTGATCTCGTCAGGGAACATGAACCATCACGCGAACTCCAGTCATCCTCGCAGCGGCTTTTGGCTAGCGATCGAACAAAAACGATCACTACATCGTGCGCTTTCGGATGTGCTTCTGCGGCCGTCTAGAACGCTATCCCTTCCGATGTTAGGAAGCCATTGGAGCAATGCACTTTTAAATATAGATTGAAAGCGAATTTCTTTAAAACTTCGTTTTGTATTTAGTTTGTTGTCCTTCCCCTGCACCTCCAATTACCACGGGTGGCTACGTACGGTGAGAAAGAAGTTCAACATACATACATATTTTAACAAGTGTTCAAATGTGGATACTAAACATCGCATACTACATTTACCATTGATATAACCCAACCTATATTTGGAAGGCTAAGATTGTGCTATATAAGCGATGGACACCTCGTATTGTACGAAAAGTAATCGATTTGTACGTCAGGCAACAACCCAGCGTTCTGATCTATTTGAGATCAAACGCCTCCCAGCCAATCAGAACGCTCCTGCTCTCCCGTGCGCTCGGCAGGTGACCGGTGCACAGGGCGGGGAGGGGGGGCTGCTGGTGGGGGTTGCCATGCACGAGGTGGGGTGGGGGCGGGGCACCCGGAGGTGCAAGGTAAAGTTGTTGGGGGTAGGACCAGTCTCGCAACGGTGGATAACTCCCCCACGTCTCTCTGATTGGCTAGAGCCCATGCCACAAAAGCATCATTTTTGCAGTACCGTACAGTAACATTTCGTCAACATTTTTCTTGCTTTTCAACATTCTGGCTGACAAACAAAATCAATTGGTATATTTGTCCACACGACAACCTGATTGTGTTGGCTTTCTCGGGTGGTGGATGGTTAGAAAAAATGGCATACCTATGCAATCGGGCCCAAAATAAACTAATCATGAATAATAATAGTGGTCAGAAGAGCCTACATATAAAATTAAATGTAAGCCTGCATGAGATGGAATGCTTACTCTATGCAGTATTCATGCAATATTGCTCCACATGTGAGGGACATCTCATTTGAAAGAAACATTTTCAAATGTTGCATTGTATTTTAGATCCCGATATACACATTCGTGAGCAAAGAGTTAATTGAGCCTTTGCCTGTGGGCTTAGCAACTACGTTGCTTAAACAACAACATTAAGTGCAGTACAATGTCCTTATTGACAATGGAAGAATGCTAGATGGAAAATAAATATCATAGGAATATACAGAATGTTCTTATAATATTGCACTTTTGAAAACTACCATAACCTATTTTACATTGAGATTATTAATCGCATTAATTAACAATATACTGCATACCTATGTTTTTTAGATATTCATAAGACTGATATATGTAATACGAACGTTATTATATAAAAGCATCATTGTGCGCTTTTATATTTTCAATTACGCACTTATGAGTGAAACAATACAATTGTGTTGTTTTTTAACTTGAACTGCTCGAATGACTCTTTAAATAGCATGCCCTGCCAATAATGCCAGGATGATCTTGCTGACCCCGTGATCCACAGATGATGCGCTGATTTGGGAGGATTTGCTGTCCTTGCTGCCGGCGTTGTGGGAAGGTAACGGCATCGGAGAGGAGCTGGGAAAGGGGACGCGTTTCGAGGTGGTGCTCACCGCTTCGGAGGGTCATGGGAAACACGCGGGCCTCACGCAGGTCTGTAGCAACCTCCCTTCCGACTTGTCGTCCTCCTCGTTGTCTGTCTTTTCTCCTGGATTATCTCACAGGAGTTTGTATAAACGTTTAGATACATTTAACAGGGACGATTGGCGAGAAGACTAAGATCAGAGCCAGTGAACATGATGTGGAATAATGATGACAATGAATAAATTAATGTTTGATCGCGAATCAGATATAGTTTTCATGGAAAGTTAGTGTTAAAACTATTGACATTGAATGTACTAGTGTATGTACTGTAATGATTTATTGTTCGTTATGGCACGTTGGAGTATATAGATACACGATGCATATTTTCTGCCATTGGAATATCAAATGACAGTCATACGTGGCCCTGTTATAGCCTATTTATGATGAAGTCATTATGAAGCATATTCAGTCGAATGATTCACCCTCTGGCAGTTTGATGACTTGTCGCAATTGAGGGTCATGATTAGGTTTTAAGAATATCGATACATTTTCAATATTGTCGTGAATGGTAGCACCTCTCGTGGCTGCAGGATCTGCATTAACTTATTTGATACAACACATATGTATAGAAAAACGTGGCATTTTATACACATTATTTGATGGATGTATCATGGGCTGAAGTACTTTCATTGAGATATAAATGAATGAATAATTCCATACCTGTTTAAAACATTGAATGATGGCCATCTCTCGAATCAGTGGACCTCCATCTTTGATGTATTTTCGGGTAGTACTGTGTGTTGTTTGGCATCATGTCCGACGTTTTGTTCGCCTACATCAGTGGGCCAGCCTACATTAGCAGCGGCTGGCAACTGCTCAGTTCGATTCCTGAAGAAGTTCCCAGTACGGGGAGCAAATGTCAGACATCATACCGAATGATACACGATACAAAGGGAAAACACATCAAATAGCTGTGCAGCACAATCGTAAAGACCTATACATCAATGGACCTCCATGTTGAACTGTACAATACTGATGGAGTTGGCTATGTCTGTATTTTTGCCCATAGAGACGTACTTAGTGAGTGAGGGAACACCACAACATTATGGCACGGAAATCAAAGGCTTTGGGTCAGACTTTGATCAGTGCCATCTGGCAGGGTTCTAGACCACCTTACACATGTTGTCCACATTTGCTGAGCATGTGTTGTAATGGTGAGGATGATCTCATGTACTCTTTTAAAGGCATGTAAGGTACACCTCCGATGGATTTAATTGTGGTTGTACTTATTTTCAAAGGAGGATGGTACATTGCACGGGCTCATTTGACATTACACAACACCAAAAATGTTAACAGATATGAGGATGTTGTGCATTCCAGTAAATATTCTCCAGGCCAACCATGTACCCTCTTGGCTCAGTAAACTAAACCGTGTTTATATCGTGGTTAGTTGTAATGGTTGAAATGGTTATGAAAATATTTAGTGAATTAAACTTCTCATTTTGTGTCTATAAAAACTTAGATTCAGTCCCATGGGTGAATGAAGGAAAAAATAATACCACAATAATAAAATGTATCATTTTTCCTGATTATACATTTCCATGAATGTCTAACAATATGACATTTCAGTTACAAGACCTACTTGTTTGAAAAAATACTAGAACGTTTTCAGACCACACCGACGTATATTATGTAATAAAAGACTTGACCACGATCTCTGGCTCAGTGTCCTTTATTCGGTCCGTACTGCGTTCCCACACGGCTGTCTCTCTTATTCTCTCAGTGCTGGTTCCGATGTCACTCCAGTCACCATCAGCAGCCCCGCTGCTGTTCTTGTCGCTGTTGCAGCCCCACAGCAGCTCCGCTACTGTACTCTCACACAGCTCCCTTGGCTGTTCCTGCTGCAGCTCTGACAGCTTCGTGCTGTCTCGCCTTCTCGTCGCTCCTGCGACTCTTGGCAGCCACCCCGCTGCCCCTCACTCACAGCCTTACTGCCTATCTCTATCTGCAGCTTTACACCTCCCAGTAGCTCCCTACTGTTCCCGGGGTTGGCTCCCGCTTCGACGGTGCCCCCTCGGCTCGTACGCCCGCGTGGCCCCACACCTTTCCATTCACACCCCGACTGCCTTCTCTTTCCGGTTTACCCGCTTAAGGACCCCAACCTTTCACCCACGTCACCTGGCTCCGCCTCCTCGTGACGTCACATCCGGAAGGTCGCTTTCGCCCGCATTACACCACCCTCCCCCATAGAAAAAACCCAGCCGACCTCGGCTGAACAATACCAAAGCGTAATGCGGTGAACCGACCTTCCCCCTTAAAGGACACTAAGCATGCAATATAACAACAAGAACAACAACACAAGTAACATCGACGAACGTACGAAAGCATGCGATAAATACGACGGCAAGAACAAGAACAATAACAACATACAATCAACGAAACGTAATCGATTTGGAACGAGTGCGGGTCGCCGGCCCGTCCCGGACGGTCGGCGGCCCACTTGTAGAACGGGGACGCGATGGAACACGAGGAATGACAGGGGGTAATTCCCCTGCTGCGATTGGAAGTCCACCGACGTCTCGTGTCCCTGACGAATCAGTCTTGGTCGTATTCCGCGAATGCGCCTGCAGTGGGGTCGGAAGGGTCGCCGGGCTTGAAGGTCCCGCAGCCCTGGCAGGCGCCCTCCGAACAGGCCCACTCCTCCCCCGCGGTGTCACGGTCGGCCTGTCTGGAACAGGTACGACAGGCGCTCTAGCAAGATCAATGGACGCAGGCAGGGAAGAGTCAGAGTCAGCAGCAACAGACCCCGGCAAGGCAACATTGGGAGATGACGCATCACGTAGGGGAGCAACATATGGTTTTAACCGCGACGTATGAACAAACCAACGGCGAGACCCAATCTGAACGCGCGCCGACTGTGGATTGGGAACCTCAATGAGGCGCACAGGACCATGCCAAGGTTTGTGCAATTTAGGAGAGGTCCCCGGCCGCACCTGCGGGCAATGGAGCCAGGCCAGGTCTCCCACCTTCCAGGGGCACTCCCCCTCAGACCGCCGAGCATACCGCTCGTTCCGGGCCTGGGCTTTGGCCGTAGCCACGCGGGCGTTTTCCCGCGCCTCCGTAACCCGGCGAACCGTGTCCTGAATGTATTCAGGGAGTGGTTTACGAGGTCCCTTCACCCCAGTACCCAATTGCACATCCACCGGAGGCACGTTTTCCCGACCATACATAAGGTAAAACGGCGAATACCCTGTAGCCGCATGGGGCGTCATCCTGTACGCCGAAAGCACTCCGGGGATGTGCAGATCCCAATCTGATTGCTGTTCACTCACAGTATGGCAAAGCATGGCAGACAATGTCCTGTTCAGCCGCTCAACCATACCATCCGTCTGCGGATGGTATGGAGATGTCCGTATTTTCTTAGTCCCAAGGCCTGCGCACACTTCAGCCAATAATTTAGAAGAGAAATTTCGGCCCTGGTCCGTGAGGAGTCTCTCAGGCGCCCCCTTGTCCATAATGTACCCAAACAAAAAGGCGTCGGTGATGGCCGCGGCCGACTGATTGGGCAACGGCCAGGCCATCGGCCAACGGGAGAGATACTCAACCCCTACCAGCAAATATTTATTTCCCCTCGCCGATGGTGGGAAGGGTCCCAATATGTCCAGTGCCACCAATTCATTGACTCGAGACACCTGAATCGACTGGAGAGGCGGCACGTAAGGATGTTTAGGCGGCTTACGCCGGGCGCATTCAGGGCACGCGCGCACGTGCCCTACGACATCTGTCGCCATGCCGTGCCAAAAATAATGACGTTGTAACGTCAACAAAGTCTTCTGCACCCCTAAATGCAATAGTGTGTCACAATGGAGAGTTCTAATCAACTCAAATCGCAAGGACGTTGGTACCACCACACGCCAGCTTTCCTGGAACCTTTCTTGCCACATAAGCAGACCATCTCGGAGAGCGGTTCGCGGCCCCACAGCCGAACTCGGACTCCCATTGTCCCTCATAGACCGCTTCCGCATGGACAACAACGACTCGTCCATCATCTGTTCCCGAATCCAGACAGACCGCGGCAGATTCAAAACCCCATCAGTCGGTCCCGGTTCCATCGGAGTATCCGACTTCCCAACGGCCAACGTAAGCGGCTGAGGGGGGTTCAGAATCGGCGAACACCTATGCGTCCCCGACGCACATTTACAAGGGGCGCGCCCTGGTAATCTGGAAAGTGCGTCAGCGTTCGCATGGCGCACTCCCTTCCGATGTTGAATTTGGAAGGAAAATTCCTGCAGCGTGTCCAACCAACGTGCCCACTGTCCCGATGGCTGGTCCATTTTGAGTGCATATTGCAAGGCCGCATGATCCGTACGCACAATAAACGAACGACCGTAAAGGTACGGTCGAAATTGGCGTAGGAAAAAAACAACCGCCAAAAGTTCTCTACGAGTGACACAGTAGCGTGTTTCCGCAGGCGACAAGGCTCGGCTACCATACGCCACGACGCGCTCTACGCCCCCTTTAGACTGTGATAATACCGCCCCAATACCTGTGTCACTCGCGTCCGTATCAAGAATGAAAGGGCGATCAAAATCGGGATAATCCAATGTCGGGGCCGTAGCCAATAGATCACGCAGACTCCGAAAGGCCGCCTCTTCCGGCTCTCCCCAAACAAATTTCCGTCCTTTACCCGTAAGGAGATGCAAGGGCCTCGCAATCGTCGCAAACCCCGGCACAAATCTTCGGTAATACGAGGCAAATCCCAAAAACCGCCGAACATCCCCCACGGAGGCCGGAGTCGGCCAATCCCGGACGCACGCCGTCTTTTCCGGATCCGTGGACACCCCCTCTGCACTCACAATGTGCCCCAAATAACGGACGGACCGTTGCAGTAGGTGGCATTTCTTTGGTTTGAATTTCAAATTGGCAGAGCGCATCCTCGTGAACACTGTCTCCAGCCGCGTTAAATGTTCCTCGAATGTGCGGCTGAACACAATAATATCGTCCAAATATATAAGACACGTCTCCCACTGCAACCCCGTCAAAACGAGCTCCATCAACCTTTGAAACGTAGCAGGGGCCGCATTCAATCCCATCGGGAGGCAGTTGAATTGAAATAACCCCTGCGGCGTACGGAATGCGGTTTTCTCCCGTGAGGACTCGTCAAGGGGAAGCTGCCAAAATCCCGAAGAGAGGTCCAGTGTGGAAAAGAACTTAGCCCCCGACAATGCGTCAAGGGAGTCGTCCATACGCGGCAGGGGGTACGCATCTGCCACCGATATCTTATTCAATTTCCGGAAATCAACACAAAATCGCAAGTTGCCATCCTTTTTCTTAACCAAGACCACAGGAGCGCCCCATGGGCTGTTAGATGGCGATATAATGTCTGCAGCCAACATGTCTTCCACCGCCCCCCGAACGTGTTCTCGCTCCGCTGGACTCATCCGATGCGAATTTAACCGAATAGGGGCAGCGTCGCCCGTCTCAATGTGATGGGAAAGCAACGATGTGCGTCCCAAATCCAAATCGTCGGAGCTGAACACATCCGAATACGTCAGCAACAATTTACGCAGCGCATCACGTTGCCCCACGGACAGGGAAGAATTTTCGTCACATAAGGTAGCGATCCAACGATTATCCGAACCCCTTGGCTCGGAAACACCAGCGACCACTCCCCGGCGATGCGGACAATCGTGCGTCGCAAACGCCGTAGTGGCATGTGCCACAACCGTACCGGCCGGAACACGGATGTTTTCCACCCCCGCATTAAGCACCTGTAAAACCGGTAATTGATCCGGCCGGACGATGGTCTGTGCCCCAACTAACGCCAATCCTGTTGTTATCGTGGCGGATGGCGACAACAAGACCCCTACTGCTCCTAGCCGATTGGGCAGGGGCTTCCGATACCGCAAGGGTATAAGCATCTGTGAACCAGGTGGGATGTCCACAGATGCGACGGACAGCGCCTGCACCTGTACGGCCGAAGCAGGTCGCCCCCAGGGCGACGGCAGAAACGAGATTCGACGGCCCCCCGGCAATTCAATACAATTCTCATTGATTTTAATCAAAATGGGCATCTTAGCCAAAAAATCCGTGCCTAGTAAGCAAGGAACCGCCAAAGATCTCGATATTAACACAACGCCCGAAGCCGACACATCCCCTATAGATATCTTAGCATCCACCTGGCCCACGATACCCATACTACCCCCGTTCGCAGCGACGCAAGACCCATAAACCGGACGCACAGCCCCCGGCGGAATGCCCAACAGATGGAAAATGACATCCGATATAATAGTCGCAGACGCTCCCGAGTCGACCAAAATGCGCACGTCCACACCTTGTATAGACCCCGGTACAGTGGACGAACCCGTAGCGGCCGCGACAACTCTCCGTGCCAATTTGCGCCACTGCGTAACTGAATGACAAGGCCCCGTCGATGGCCTTTCTTTAACAACAACAATAGGATCGCGCAACAAAGGTGGTGGGTGAGGTGTAAAGCCTTGCCGAGTGTCTGGTGCGTGCCGACATGCCTGTTTCGGAGGTTCCTTGGTCGGCTTGTCCGGTGTTGTGGGCTCCTGCTGCGGCGGACCCGGGAAGCGGGCCCAGCAATCTTTGGCGTAATGGCCCCTACGGCCGCAGTGGAAGCAATCGGCCTCGTTGCGCCGAAGCGCAGGTCTTGCATCCCGGCGGCCCCGACCCGATGGCGTAGCGCGCGGCCCCGGCCTTCCGCGTCCCGACCATGGAGAGGAGGCGGCCGTCAGCTCCCGAGGACCCCGCTCATCCGGCACATAGATCGCCCTTGTGGGGTCCCACCCCATCGCGCCTCCTTCCTTGACGGGCCCACCCGTCCATGCCGCCACTTGCTTCCAGCGACGGAGATTAAACTGCGCATCCAGACACTTTGCTGCCGCCCGGGACGTGAGCTTCTCATGCCCACACACAGGCATGGGGATCCCCAGATCCCGAGACAGCTCCAGCATTTTTCCCAATATGAGAGGCTCAAGCAGATCCTGTGGCGTGTCAGGATATGCTGCCATGGCCAGCTCCAACATCGCACCCCTGAACGCCACGGGCGATTCTTCGGGTGCTCGTTGTCGTTGAGCGAATCGCCGATGCGCGTCGTCAGGTGGCTCATAGGCGTCGGCCATTTCCTCAAAAACTCCACATAAAGTCTTCTTCTTATCGGCCGTTATGGAACGGAAAAATCGAACAGATTCGTCGTCCAGTAGAGTCGGCAACACTTCCAAAGCCTCCGCATCGGTCCATCTTGCTGAACGAACCGCCGCCAAAAATCGGCAGGCGAAAGCGCTCCAATCGCCCCCGATAGAGAATTCCTTAACTGTAGTAAGGTGGCGACTCCGACTCCTCTTTACGCCGTCTTCCAATGATGGTTGTTCTGGAGGCAAATTCAAAATGGCGTCGGCCCGCGGCGTGGCCAAGATGGCGGTTTGGCGCCGCGGAGCGCGCAAGATGGCGTCTTCTTGCCGCGTGGCCAATGGCGGCGGCAGGGCAGGCAACGTGGCGGCCCGTGGAGCACCTTCTCGTTCCGTCGTCGTCCTTGGCGTAACGAGGTGACATAGATGCGCCAGGACGTCCTTGAGTGTCTCCAGTTGTTCTGCCACCTGTTGCCATCTTTGCTCAGCGTCCGATGTTGTTGACGGACCCGCCATCGCGCCGACATCTTCCACGCCCGTCCCCGTGCTCGCCTCAGCAGGGCTCTCCTCCACCACCCCAGCAGAATCTGTGGTCGGAGGGAATTCGTCGTCGTCGGACGAAGAAGCCGATGCTGGCGCCGGGGGAATTTTCTTCCTTACTTGCTTAGACATGCCGTTTCACTTCTGACCCCAGTGTAATAAAAGACTTGACCACGATCTCTGGCTCAGTGTCCTTTATTCGGTCCGTACTGCGTTCCCACACGGCTGTCTCTCTTATTCTCTCAGTGCTGGTTCCGATGTCACTCCAGTCACCATCAGCAGCCCCGCTGCTGTTCTTGTCGCTCTTGCAGCCCCACAGCAGCTCCGCTACTGTACTCTCACACAGCTCCCTTGGCTGTTCCTGCTGCAGCTCTGACAGCCTCGTGCTGTCTCGCCTTCTCGTCGCTCCTGCGACTCTTGGCAGCCACCCCGCTGCCCCTCACTCACAGCCTTACTGCCTATCTCTATCTGCAGCTTTACACCTCCCAGTAGCTCCCTACTGTTCCCGGGGTTGGCTCCCGCTTCGACGGTGCCCCCTCGGCTCGTACGCCCGCGTGGCCCCACACCTTTCCATTCACACCCCGACTGCCTTCTCTTTCCGGTTTACCCGCTTAAGGACCCCAACCTTTCACCCACGTCACCTGGCTCCGCCTCCTCGTGACGTCACATCCGGAAGGTCGCTTTCGCCCGCATTACATTATATAACATTTGGCTGTAGCATTCTATTATATCTACAAAGAATTGTGGCCGCTTTCTATTAAATGGAAACTTTCAACAGATGTCCTGCCAAATGTGTCATTTAGTACTATCAAACGGTACAGTAAAACACGTGGAAGCCTTATGAGGGTAAAGTTGGTATTTCACATTCAAAGAATGCCAATTCTTTCTTGAGGAAGAACACCAATTAGATGCACTTTATCTCCCACCCTTCTGCCTCAGGAATGTCTGCACTACTGAGATCCTGGGTGGAAGCTTTTAGGGGTGCCACAGTGGTGAGACGTTAACTACCTCGCCTAGTATATAGGAGGTCGTAGTTTTGATCCCGACCCTGACGCCTGTATATTTGGAGTTTGCGTGTCTCTCGCTCCCCGTGGGTGCGTGGATTTTTCTCTGGATTCTCTGGGTTTTCCCTCCATATTTATAAACGTGCTTACAGTATTTATCTGCTCTACATTTCTACAATATAAGCCACTTCGTTCAGCTGTCAATTGTGGCCAGATCGCTTATGAATAATAGGTCAATAGCTCAGTGGGCCTTAACTGGTAAAATAAATATTCAATCTAGATTTGAAGTTTTCATGACTACAGGGATCCATATTCTCTGGTTCTTTCGGTAAAGTCACGTAGGTATAAAATTAAATAAATTAAATCACGCGTTTCGCCCCCCCCCCCCCCCCGCATTTTGTCTGCTCGTCCTCTGAACGTTTTCGCAGCACTCCCCTCCCCCTACCCCACACCCCCCCCACCTCTCTATCTCTCCCCCCCCCCTTGCTCCTCCCCCCTCTCTTACCTATATAGCCTGTTACAGCAGCCCTTTTTCCCACTTCAGCAATTGTTTCTTGCTGTGGTTGTCTCACCTGATGACGGACGCGTGTCTTGCGCCCGAAACGTCGTGATTTTATTTATTTTATTTTATACCTACGTGACTTTACCGAAAGAACCAAAGAATATAAAATCAATATTGTTTCGCTTAGTTTTTAATCAGTGGAACATTTTCAAAACTTCAGCTGCATACTGGTTTGACAGTGGGCTTGCATATGTAATAAACGACTTCCACGACGGGTTGAGACTTGCGCCCTTTCCTTATTTAGTGATGACTGCTCAGCTTCCACACCGACCCAGAGTTCTCCCCTGGCCTCTCCTCATATCCCTCTCGGCGGAGCAAAGCTCCGCCTCTAACCACACCCCCCTCAGAACCTTCCCGATGGTTCCTGCATGTACCCATGAGCTCCACCCATGAACTTTGGCCCAGATGGAACCCTTAGCCCTGATTGGCTATGACCGATGCAGCAGTGCCTATGCAGCCCTCCTTCACCCGTCGGTGTGCTCTCTCATTACATCACCCCTCCCCCCCCGGGATAAAAAAAACTAGCCGTCCCGGCTAGGAAGAAGGTTAACCAAGATAATGGGAGAGCAATACCACAGAATCCGACGAGAATAAGAACAACAATAACAGAATGCATAAAATTTAGCGCAACGAACGCAACACGAAAGAACCAGCGTGAAATAGGAAGGATTAACGAAATCAGCTTGACTTGGAATAGGTCCGCGACGCCGGACCATCCCCAGCATCGACGTGCGGCCTCGCTGGCTCCAACGCAGTGAGAGGTGGAAGTGCCGAGGGTGCAGCGGTGGATGCAGCCGACGTCGTAGGGCTGGCTCGAGCAGAGTCGTCAGCAGCAGAAGTCCTCAGGGCCTGGGCGGCTGTGGGCGGCAAAACAGAGTCCTTCGGGAGATCAACAGGCAACTGGGTTGGCGTGTCGGATGCATCAGACCCCGGTAAGCCAATCTTTAGAGATGACGAACCGACGTGCGGAGGAAAGAATGGTTTCAACCGGGATGTGTGGACGAACCAACGACGGGATCCCGCCCGGATGCGCACACACTGAGGATGCCGAATTTCAACCAACTCCACAGGCCCCTGCCACGGCCTGTGCAATTTAGGAGAGGTGCTCACAGGCACCTGAGGGCAACGAAGCCAGGCCCGATCACCCACAGACCACGGTATTTCACAGCCAGACCTTCGTGCACAACGTTTGTTACGAGCTTGAGTTTTGGCCGTGCTAATTCGCGCCGCCTCACGTGCTTCAGCAATGCGGCGTATGGAGTCCCGGACGTGGTCGGGAAGGGTCTGTTTGGGGCCCTTAATGGGCGTCCCCAACTGCGCACCAATGGGCGGAACATTCTCCCGTCCGTACATGAGAAAAAATGGCAAGTGTCCGGTGGAAGCGTGTGGGGCCATCCGATAGGCGGAGAGCACGCCAGGCATATGCAAGTCCCAATCGGCCTGTTTCTCACTGGCAGTGTGACAGAGCATGGCAGTCAAGGTACGATTTAGTCGCTCGACCATCCCATCAGTCTGCGGATGGTAGGGCGAAGTCCTGATCTTTTTAGTGCCCAACGCGTCACAAACATCGAGCAGTAATTTGGACGAGAAATTCCTACCTTGATTCATGAGCAATTGTCAGCCAGTCACGAACACAAGATGTCTTGTCAGGGTCCGTAGCGATACCGTTGGAGTTCACAATGTGTCCCAAGTAACGCACGGAACGTTGCAACAGATGACATTTTTTTGGTTTAAATTTGAGGTTAGTGGAACGCATCCTGTCAAAAACGGCCCGCAACCGTCGAAGGTGTTCCTCGAACGACTGAACACAATAATATCATCCAAATATATGAGGCACATGTCCCATTGCAATCCCGCCAAAACGAGCTCCATCAAGCGTTGGAATGTGGTGGGAGCAGAATTTAGTCCCATGGGAAGACAGTTGAATTGAAAAAGTCCCTGAGGCGTGCGGAACGCGGTTTTCGGCTTCGAAGAGTCGTCCAGGGGCAACTGCCAAAACCCGTAAGACAAGTCGAGAGTCAAAAAATACCGCGCTCCCAACAGCGAGGGAGTCATCCATCCATGGCAGAGGGTACGCATTGGCCACAGACACCTTATTAAGTTTGCGAAAATCGACACAGAACCTGAGATTGCCATCCTTTTTTTTGACGAGAACAACCGGTGCCCCCCACGGGCTGTTATATGGGGAAATTATGTCAGCGGCCAGCATCTCATCCACCGCGCTCTGCACCCATCCTTTTTCCGTGGGGCTCAACCGGTGGGAGTTCTGCCGAATAGAACTGGCTTCCCCGGTATCAATGCGGTGGGACAAAAGCGACGTGCGACCCAAATCGAAATCATCTTTGCTAAAGACGTCAGCAAACTCAGTCAGCAGCACACGCAGCTCCCCGCGTTGATCAGCGGCCAACGATAAATTATCACGGTATAGCTCGGCAATCAAACGATCATCCGACAATGAACCCGGACGAGTTGCACCCACCAACCGACAAGATACGTCCTCGTTGTAGTCCGTAAAAGTGGTAGTGGCATGAGCCAGTACCATACCAGCAGGGACCAAAACCCCTTCCGGACCCCCATTTTGAACCTGCAAAAATGGGGTCTGCCCGGAACGGACAATCGTTTGAGCGCCCGCAAGAGAAAGACCCTTGGTAGCGGTGTTCGAGGGGGTCAAGAGTATTCCCGCCGCCATATGCGCGCTGCAGAACCCTTGTCGATACCACAATGGAACGAGCATCTGGGACCCCAGAGGGATTTCGACCGTAACATCCGCCAGTGCCTGAATGGCAGCGCACGGCGGCGAACGACAGAGCGGGGACGGCAGAAAAAACTATTTACGTCCTGCGGGCAACTCAAGACACCCTTGATCGACGAGGATTTTAACTGGCATTCTTCTGAGAAAATCAGTGCCCAACAAGCAGGGCACTGCCAAAGATCTGGAAATCAAGACCGGCCCTGACGCAGCGACATTTCCCATAGCAATATGGGCATCCACCTGACCGATGATGCCCATACTTCCCCCATTGGCAGCAATGCAAGCGTCAAAAGCCGGCCGGACCCGTAAAGCGGGGATAGATAGGAGCTGGAAAATATCATCGGAGATAATAGTGGCGGATACGCCAGTGTCTACCAAAACTCGAAAATCTACACCCTGTATAGGCACCGTCGAAGATCCCGCCGCTGCAGCCACGATGCGGCGCGCTAGCTTCCTCCATTGCGTTATCGAGAGCGGCCAATCCCCAACAACAGTATCCAAATCGCGATGCGGTGGAATTCTACACACGTCAAGAGATGCCTCAGGTGACAATTGAGGCCGGATGTCTGATGCATACCGACTTGCCTGCCCGGAGTTGCGGTCCCTCGACGGGGTAGCTGGAGCTGCGGGAGGCGTTGGAGGACGAGGGCGATTCCGGCAATCCCGGGCGAAGTGGCCCAAGCGACCACACTTGAAACACGTAACAGCAGCCTGCCGAGCAGCCCCCTCGTCACCCCCGTGCGAACTGTAGGACCCCCGGCGACGTGAATCAGCCCCCCGCCGCGGGTCCCAACGAGGAACGGCGGCTGCCAGATCCCCATCCCCCGCGTCATTGGGGATGTGGACGACCTTCAATGGCAACCATCCTTTAGGCTCACCGTCACGAGCCGGGTACCCCATTCCAAGCAGCCATCTGGGCCCAATGCTGTAAATTGTCTTGCGCGTTCAGGCACTTGGCGGCCCACCGGAACGTCAGCGGCTCGTGACCGCACACAGGCAGCTTAACCCCCATGTTCTTTGCCAACTCTAGCATCTTACCCAAGATGAGTATTTCAAGCTTGGCGTCATGATAAGCAGTCATCGCCAGCGCCAGCAAAGCACCGCGGTAGGCCAGGGAAGACTCATTACTCCCGCGCCTACGATGCATGAGTTTCCACTGGGTAGCCGAAGGCGGCTCATAAACCTCAGCTATCACGGCATACACGTCCTTCAACGTCTTCTTCTTGCCCGGAGGAATCGAGCGGAACACCGCCAGTGCCTGGTCATCGAGCACGGTAGGTAACACACCCAAGGCCTCCACTCCCGTCCACCACACTGAACGGAATGCCGACTCAAACTGCCATGTGAAAGCGCTCCAGTCGCCGCCCGCCGTGACAAATTCCTTGATGTGAGGAAGACGGTGGCTGCGCCCTCCTCCGCCGCATTCGGCAGTGGCAGCCCCGCATGGCGGCTCGCCACACGGCTCCACAGAAATGGCGAGGTCCGACCGCACCTCAACAGCCACGCCCAAGATGGCGGCCTCCTGTCATGTGGCATCCACCGCGGCCGTAATGGTGGACAGTCTTCCCACGACTGCAATAGCAGCCGTCGATTCCAAAGGGGGACCCTCCAAGATCCCTTGAAGAGGCCTTTGCTCGTCGCCCTTCGGCGACACATCTTGTGACCGTCCCGTCACCGCATATGACGCGACCAGTATCACCAGCTAGAGAAGAACAGTGCGGAGCGAGTCCAGCTGCTCTGCAACATGCTGCCAGCCGTCGTCCGTGTGTGGACACGAGGATGGCACCGCCGCGCCGTCCGTTTCTGGCGCGATGACTGCACCAGCTGAGGTTCCAGTAACTGGGTCCACGGAACCCGGGGTCGGCAGGTCCTGGGTGACTGAGTCGTCGTCATCGGAAGACGCCACAGGTGGGTTCTTCTTGAGATGCTTGGACGTCTTCACACTCTGTTGCGTTGTCAAGAAGAACCACTTCTGACTCCAGTTGTAATACACGTCTTCCACGATGGGTTGAGACTTGCGTCCTTTCTTTATTTAGTGATAACTACTCGGCTCCACACTCCCTTCTGGATGGTCACCCTCTCTCTCTCCCTCGCTGAATGCACGCGCTCACTGCTCCTCCGTCCCTGGGCGGCTTCCCTCGCTCTCTCTCCCTCGCGCACCACTGGTCGACGGCGCGCCGGGAATCGGGAGAGCTTCGGCCCCTGAGACTGCCACGTGGCTGGTGGCGTGACGAGATGGCGGAGATGCAGTCCGGACTCCAGGCTTCCACACCGACCCAGAGGCCTCCCCTTGCCTCTCCTTATATCCCTCTCGGCGGAGCAAAGCTCCGCCTCTAACCACGCCCCCCTCAGAGCCTTCCCGATGGTTCCCGCATGTACTCATGACCTCCGCCCATGAACTTTGGCCCAGATGGAACCCTTAGCCCTGATTGGCTATGACCGATGCAGCAGTGCCTATGGAGCCCTCCGTTGCCCGTCGGTGTGCTCTCTCATTACACATACAACGGCTCATTTATTGTGTGTTGAAGAAAGTCCTGGTTTGTATTTGCTTCGGACAAGTCCAGCCAAGAATGATGCCTCATGCTGTGACTAGGCACTCTGCAACATGGCCAGATGAACCAGAAATATTCAGAATAAGCAATAACAGAGTTTATTACCATGAAACCAACTTCTTTATATGCTTACATTTTAAGATTGTTTAATTTTTCCCGAACAATGTTATCCCTAGTAACACAATTATTATTATAACCACAAGTTTTTGGGCACATATTCGATATAATTTATCAAAACTATCACAATATCGACAACCAGCAAAATAAATATTTTATTTTAAAAAGCTACTTTGGAAAAGGTTTATAATTTTTTTTCAATGTATATATTTTCTACATCTTTCCATACACAGTTTATACCACAGCAATGGAGATTGGAAGCACCTGGTATACTTGCACAAACATTGCACACTGCTTACATCAAAAAATTAATTACATTAATAAATTAAATTTGAAAAACACAGTGCATATCTTGTCTCTATCTCTGACACCTCAATTACACACACATGTGCATGTAGGCCCATGCTTCATGAGACTCTTTTTAATAAACATTGTATAAATCTTGACTCAAGCTTGACTTGTATAAATGTCAATCAGGGTTGAGCAAGCATAGTTAAATCTAAGTGGCAATAGGCATAAGACAATGAGAAACAACTTTAGCACAACTCTAGTCTATTATGAAAACAACTCTCTTGTGAAAAGTAATATATTTTATAGGCGATGTAATTCAAATATATATTATTGTTATGAGTGTGTGTATGCAGGCTTCCACGATAAGTATATTCATCAGCAGCAGTAGCACCAGCAGTAGCCAGGATCAATCCACCAAGTATACAATGTGTATACTTTAATTATGCAAGTGGACGTGTACATTTTTTCAGTAAATTATATGTGTTGTATTTATTCATATTGCCATGCCATGCAGAGATGCACGCCAACATGTGGTTGTGGGCAGCGCAAGTGGAGCAGTCAGGGGTTCGGATGCTGTGGACGGCAAAACAGAAATCTTCGGAGGATCAACGTACAACCACACCCCCTCCGGAACATCGGACACGCCAGACCCCGGCAACCCAATATGTGGAGTTGATGAAGCAACACTTGGAGGAACGAAGGGATTTAGCCGCGACGGATGGACGAACCAACGACGCCGACCTGCCCGAATACGTACACACTGTGGGCGCTTAACCTCAATCACTTCAACCGGCCCATGCCATGGCTTGTGCAGTTTGGGAGAGGTGCCAATAAGCACCTGAGGGCAATGCAGCCAGGCCCGGTCGCCGACGGACCATGACAAGTCGCTGGACATGTGCGCACAGCGCTCATTGCGCGCCTGCGTTTTTGCGGTGTTAACCCGAGCCGCCTCTCGCGCCTCAGAAATCCGGTGCAGGGAGTCCTGCACATGGTCAGGCATGGTCAGTTTACTGCCCCCAACAGGCGATCTCAATTAAGCATCAATAGGTGGCACATTTTTCCTTTCGTACATGAGGAAAAATGGAGAAAACCCCATGGAAGCGTGCGGAGCCATCCTATAAGCGGCGAGCACGCTAGGCACGTGCAAATCCCAATCGGCCTGTTTGGCATCCACAGTCTGGCAGAGTATAGCCGTCAAAGTCCGATTTAGACGCTCAACCATCCCATCAGTCTGAGGGTGATATGGCAACGTCCTAATCTTTTTGGTGCCCAAAGCGTCGCAAACGTCGCATAGCAACTTAGAAGAGAAATTCCGGCCCTGGTCCGTAAGCAATTGCTCCGGGGCGCCTTTGTCCATGACATAGCAATTCAAAAATGCATCAGCAATGGAGGATACGGATTGGCAGGTAAGGGCCAAGACATCGGCCACCAGGAAAAACATTCCACACCCACCAAAAGCTATTTGTAACCCCTGGGAGTGATCGGGAAGGGCCCGAGGACATCGAGAGCCACCAACTCATTGATGCGCGTAACGGAAATAGATTGCAGCGGCGGATGGCACTTCAGGCGCGGCGGCTTCCGCCGAGCGCACTCGTGACAGGAGCGAATAAGTTTAGAGACATCGGCTGTCATACCGGGCCAATAACAATCCCGTTGCAACGTTAGCAAGGATTTTTGAACACCAAGATGCAACAACTTTTCACCGTACAACACACGAACCAACCCGTCACGGAGAGCAATGGGAACTACAATGCGCCAACGGTCCACTATATCATCCCTCCACATCAAAAGGCCCTCCTGAAAAGCCAATCGACCACCTTCCACCGACACAGAACCCTCACGCGTCTGTTCTACCTGGCGCCGCAAAGCCCCTAAGGAGTCATCCAACAGCTGCTTGCGCATCCATACGGAGCGCGACAACTGCAATACATCGTCGGCCGGCACATCTGCCCCATGCAAGGGAGACTCGCTCAGCGCGGACAAGACAGTACGCGGCAGCAAAGCAACAGGCGAGCAACGACTTGTTCCGGAAGAACACGCGCAATGAGTCACCGACGGCAGTTGAGACAGTGCATCGGCGTTACAATGCCGGGAACCCTTACGATAAACGACATCGAACGAGAACTCCTGTAATATCTCAAGCCAACGAGACAGCTGGCCGGCTAACTGCTCAAACTTCAACGAGTATTGGAGAGCTGCATGATCAGTGCTGACAATAAACTTTTTTGCCATAAAGCTAAGGCCTATACAGCTGCACAAAATAGACAATGGCCAACAGTTCCCTCCTGGTGACGCAATAGCGACTTTACGCAAGAAAAAGGACACGGCTGCCGTACATGACCACCTTCTCCACACTGAGATAAAACGACGCCTATGCCTGTATTGCTGGCATCGGTGTCGAGGATAAACGGCAACGAAAAATTGGGATATTGGAGCGTCGGCACATCGAACAAGTGAGCGCGAAGTGCCACAAATGCCGCTTCCTCCTCAGGACCCCATTTTAATCTCTGATTTTTGGCAGTCAGCGCGTGCAAGGGTGTAGCGACTGTAGCGAAATTCGGCACGAATCGACGGTAATACTACGTGAAGCCGACGAAACTGCAAACATCACCCACACATGTGGGGGTAGGCCAGTCATGGACACAAGCAGTTTTCGTTGGATCCGTGGCGACACCATCGGAACTCACAACGTGACCCAAATAACGCACCGAATTCTGCAGCAGATGACATTTTTTAGGTTTAAACTTGAGGTTGGCAGAGCGCATTCCCTCAAATACGGAGCACAGGTGTAGGAGGTGTTCATCGAACGTACGACTAAACACAATCACATCGTCTAAATAAATAAGGCACGTATCCCACAGCAAGCCAGCCAACACAAGCTCCATCAACCGTTGGAAGGTAGCCGGAGCTGAATTTAAGCCCATAGGAAGGCATTTCAACCGAAAAAGTCCCTGAGGCGTGCGGAAAGCAGTTTTCAGCTTCAACAAGATATCCAGTGGCAATTGCCAAAACCCGGACGACAAATCGAGAGTGGAAAAATACCGCGCCCTGGACAGCACATCAAGGAAATCATTCATACGCGACGGAAGATACGCATCGGCCACGGAAACCTTATTTAATTCACGAAATCTACACAAAACCTGAGGTTCCCGTCCTTCTTCTGTACCAGCACAGCTGGCGCGCCCCAAGGACTATTAGATGGTGAAATTATATCTGCTGCCAGCATGTCACTGACAGTGCTCTGTACGCGCTCCTTCTCCCCTGGGCTCAACCGGTGCGAGTTTAGGCAAATAGGGCTGGCCCCGCCCGCGTCAATGTGGTGAGACAAAGGGATGTGCGCCCCAAGTCGAAATCGTCCTTGCTAAAGACGTCAAAAAAATCACGCCGAAGCGCGCGCAACCCATTTCCTTTTTCAGGCGACAATGCTGAATTCTCATGACACAACTCCGCAATCCATCTATCATCCGAAACAGAAAAAGTATGAGTCGCCCCCACCGATCGGTGCGGCTCCACCTCGGCGCGTTCCGTAAAGGCAGTGGTTGCATGGGCCAAAACAGTGCCGACGGGAATGACAACCTCATCCGGACCCCCGTTGAGAACCTGCAGAAACGGTCCTTGTTCGGAGCAAACTATCATCTGAGCGCCGACCAGCATCAGACCACGAGTCGCAGCATTAGATGGGGTCAGGAGCACCTCAGCCACCCCCTTTCCGATAGCGCAGCGGCACCAACATTTGGGAACCTGGCGGGATCTCAACTGTAACATCGACCAGTGCCTGCACATCGGCACCCCGAGGTGAGCAACCCAGCGATGAGGGCAGAAAGAACACATTACGACCCGAGGGCATTTCCAAGCAGCCCTGGTCCACCAAGATCTCTATCGGCATTTTCCCAAGGAAATCAGTACCCAACAAGCACGTCACGGCCAAGGACCTGGAGATCAGAACCGGCCCCGATGCGGCGACCTCCCCAATCGAGATATGAGCGTCCACCTGACCGATGATGCCCATGCTAACCCCATTAGCAGCAACACAAGCGGCAAAGGCCGGATGAACACGCGAGACGGGAATCGATAACAATTGAAAGATCACGTCCGAAATGATCGCAGCGGAAACCCCCATGTCAACTAAACGCAGACATCCACACCCTGAATGGAACCAGGTACCGCCGAGGATCCCACAGCTGCCTCGACCACGCGACGCGCTAATTTTTTCCATTGGGTCACCGAAACAGGCCAACGCGGCCCCGAATGCAACCTGTCAGCCCCCAAATCGCGATTTGAACAACCATGCTCCGTGGTATGAGATGCCTGAGGTGGCGAATTTGGCCCGGTGTCTGACGTGTACCGACTCGCCTGTGAGGGATGATGGTGATCCGTCGGAGAAACAACAGGAGCCGGAGCAACAGGCAGAGTCGGCGATCGAGGGCAGCCCCTGCACTCCCTCGCGAAGTGGCCCAAGCGGCCACACCTGAAGCAGGTCACGGCCGGCCATCAGGCACCCCCGTCCACACGCTGACGTGGACCGCTGAACCTCCGGCGTTGCGACGGGTCATACCGACCCCGACCCCAACGAGGCACCGCAAGCGGCCAGATCGCCCTCAGTAGTTGTGTCCTCCGGCGGGATATCCACTTTAGTCGGTGACCACCCCTTGGGCTCACCTTCCCAAGCAGGGTCGCCTGTCCATGCAGCCATCTGGGACCATCGCTGCTGGCTCTCGTGCGCATGAAGACACCTAGCAGCCCACCGGGACTTCTGCACATCATACCCGCAAGTTGGCAAGACCACCCCCATGTCCCTTGCCAAAGCCAACATGCAGTCCATGACCAACAAGTCAAGGAACTCCTGCTTAACATCGGGGTAGGCGGCCACAGCCAACGCCATCAGGGCACTTACGTAGGCGAGCGGAGACTCCGAGCTCCCCCTCCTCCGTTGCATAAACTTTCGTCGGGTGTCGGAAGGTGGTTCGTAGACATCCGCCATCTCGGCATAAACACTTTTAAGCATCTTCTTTTTCTCAGGAGGAATCGATCTGAAGACTGCAAGAGCGTCATCGTCCAGGATGGTCGGCAAAGCGACCAGCACCTCCTCCTCCGACCATTGCACTGACCAGAACGCTGTCTCAAACCTCCAAGTGACGTCACTCCAATCGCCGCCGGCAGCGACAAATTCCTTTACATGTGGAAGCCGTCGGGTGTGCTCAGCCCCTTGTCGCCCAGCAGGAGCATCGGCCCCCGCAGCCAGCGTGCCATGCGGCTCACTCGAAATGGCGGGCTCCGACCGCATCTCAGCCGCGCCGCTCAAGATGGCGGCGTCCTGCCGTGTGGTCTCCGTAGCGCACGTAATGGCGGACGCCTTCCCAGCACCCGCGATGGCGGTCGTCGTTTTCGCAGGGCGACCCTCCGAGGCTCCAGTCTCGAGCCTCTGCACGTTGCCCCTCGGCAGTACCTCCTGCGGGTGCCCCGACGACGTGGACGAGGCGACGAGCAATACCAGCTGGAGAAGCACCGTCCGTAGTGACTCCAGCTGCTCCTCCATCCTCCTCTGGACGTCTTCCACCTGTCGCGGCGAAGAAGCCTCAGCCGCACTGCCCGCTTTTGGCACGGCGACTTCACCAGCCGCGGTTCCTGTAACCGGGACCACAGATCCCGGGGTTGGCAGGTCCTGGGTCACCGCCTAGTCGTCGTCGGAAGACGCAACAGGTGGGTTCTTCTTCTTGAGATGCTTGGACATTTCTCTTTCCATTGTATGTTTCCGTCTCCAGAAGAACCACGTCTGACACCAATGTAATAAACGACTTCCACGACGACTCTGGACTGGTGTCTTTTATTTAACAGAATGTCTGCACAGCTCCGCACTCTATTTCTCCGGGTAATTCTCTTGCTTCCCCCGCTGCCTTGACAATCCGTCCCCATCCGAGGCCATGGCACACCTCTCTCTCTCTTTCTCCGTTCACGCCGCTGACTGGCGGCATGCTCGGAGGAGATGCTGCTTCGCTGGAGGTTCGCCACGTGGTCATTGGCGAGGAGAGGTAGAGCAACAATGCAGTCCGGACCCGAGGCTTTCCACACCGACCTCGAGTTCTCTCCTGCCTACGCTTATATGCCTCCCGGCGGAGCTAAGCTCTGCCTATCGCCACGCCCCCTCATGGAACCTTCTGGATGGTTCCCGTATATTATCCATGGTTCCGCCCGTTACCTTTGGCCTAGATCGAATCACTACTCCAGATTGGATACCGGTTACCCGGCGGTGGCCATACAGATGTCCCCTGTAACCCCCCAGGTGGCGCTCTCTCATTACACAAATACAAAATGATACACAAAAAATGTTCTTCATTCTTTAGATGTATTATTTGCCAGAGAATTAAAACTAATGCCTGTTATGTTGTAATAAAGGTACGGTTATATTGCAATATATGCGATATTGCAATATAACCGTAGTCTGTATAGAGCATAATCGGCGGTCTGACTCTATTAATTTATCACCTAATCTATCCGGATGTCCTATCACATGTATGCCATTACTAGCCCAGTTATTTCACATCACCACCTGGGAAAATGTGGCGGAGTTATAGCTTGTTTCTTGAAAAAAGCTCTGTCGAGAAATGCGGTAAATTGGTTGACCTGATTATTTAAACAGTGTCACGTGAACAATGGTACTGTATTAAGAACTTCATATAACACTTTTTTGTATGTCCCAGAGGCATAAAAGTGTTTACTTGCTCAAATGAGCAATGCCTGTAGCAAAGCATTGTTGCCAGCTCTTGCCCAATCACTGGTTCCTCGTGAGGAGCTGGAAACTTTGGCTGGGAAGATTAGCGGATGAAGTCGATTAATTGCGTCAAAATTGCAATCCACTACTTCCTTGCCGTTCATTACTCAGGCCCCTTTAAACATGGCGGCGGCTCCCATTGATCCACAAGTCCAGAAGAGATATTTAATTTGTCAGTACCTCCTACGGTGGAATAGCTTTCGTGGTTCCAACTAATTTGTGGCCCATAACAGTGCATTATATGATCACCATTAGAAATGAGTCGGTTATTATAGAATATATTATTATCGTGGGCCCTATGAATAGATCGCTCCAACTAACATCTTTCTACCATAGATGGTAGCAGTGTTTGCTCTGGCTCATAGACTGCATATTTTGCCTCCCGAAAGCCATGGTCAGCATAACACGGTGACAATACTGAGCCCCACCCATCACCTTTCGCCCAGCGGCACATATGGCAACAGTCGTCAGACTTTACTCTCCAACCATTTTCATGTTATAAAATTGGTCTAGTGATTGAATCGATCATTGCTAGAGTAATCTATTACTTTAATAATTAATCTGATCGCCAAGTTTCACTCTAAAGTACCACAAGCGACCATTATTGTTGGAGGGAGAGTGAGCTAAGTTACGGGTCCATTTAAGCCTAATTGATGTGGAGCTGCTCTTTATTGTGGCAATGGGGGAAACATCCTATGGCAGGCCTCTTTTGAGCAATGCCATCATGTATCATGAATTAGATTTAATATATGTATGGAATCAATTGCAAGAATTTAATTCCTTTTCCAGAAAAAATAGAATTTAATACTGCCCCTCAACATAGTTAGTTTGTCGGCTGAAACAGTACTGCAGTGTTTTCGCGTGGTGCTTGTATGGAAAACTGTTTGACTCATGCAACAGGAATTCACATTTTATTTACTGCATTTGCTGTTTGTTTTGCACTGGAAAGCTTTCTAGTAATCACAAAGCAATTCATTGCACCTCTTTAATGTGTGCAATTGCATACTCATACAGCAAAATCATTATCGTTCTAATTGGAATGGAGAATCAACTGCATTTTTATAAATGGAGAAAATACTGGCGTCATCTGGTCCAACCCATGTGAGACTAGGCTCTAAGGAAAGCTGTCTCGGGTGTGGACCAATCAACTTCAAGGACGGTGCATATGTAGTAAGTTCGAGGAGACGAGGTCGGAGTTGAGGCACACTCTGTTTATTAACTCAGTGACAGGCACAATAGTTGAAGGGGTAACGGCCCCTTCACCCGTACTATGGGAAACCCACCCTAGTACTAAGCCCTCTGTCCTGTTCCCCAGTCCTCCTCTAATGGGCTATGGGAGGCTGACTGATCTGGCCCTGGCAAGCACAGATCTCGGCACCAGCTAAGCCGGCCTTGCCCTGACAAGGGCAGAGGTCCGGGAGCTCTTGGGCCGCGCCGCTGGCTTACCCAGCTCGGCCCTGACAAGGGCAGCGAGACAGGGGAGTCCCAGGGCCTAATCTCCGAGTCTTCGATCTTCACTGGTCAGCTTCGTGTCGTACTGCCTCGAGCTCTCTGGCTCCCCGCCTTTTATAGGGATCCCCTCAGAGGGCCGGGGGCGTGGGGGATAACGGATGCGGACGTCGGTGTGACCACCCGTGTGTGTGAGTGCAGACACCCCTGTGTTTGTCGTCCGCCGTTTCTCCCGTAATAACCCCTACATCACCCCCCCCTGTACAGCTCGCAGCCGTCCCGGCTGCAACAATCCCTCAACCCCCAAGAATAAAGATTAAACACAGTCAACACGCGTGTGCCTCGTAACAGTAACAATAACAAGAACAAGTGTAATAACAACCGACGGTCCCCTATAAATACCCACCTCCCCAAAATGCAACATATATACAGAACGTGGTTCACCATCCCCACGCACAAAGAAGCATACATACACACACACAAAAAAAAATGAGCGAGTTCTGCAGCAACGGAACACGCGCGGAAAGCTACTCATAACAACCGGCGCGTCTTGGCGCGTGTCCGTGCAGCGGGCCCGTCACAAAGGGCCGGCTCGGTAGAGTCGGCGGCAGGCGTCGCATCTGCAAGTGCCTGGTCGTCCGGCTTCCCGGACGGGCCAGCGCCGACCTCCTCGGGGGAGGCTGGCAGCCGAGAGGGCTTCAGTCCTTGGGCTCCTGAAGACGGGACAGTTAGTAGCGGATCAGAGGCTAGCGGCGACCCCGCCCTCCAGGAGTCAGTGGACCCCCCACATGTTCGGCCATTGTCATGAGAGGAAGCGTGCGGAGCAAAGAACGGCTTTAACCGTGAAGGGTGCACAAACCACCGACGCTTCCCCCATTTAATGCGCACACATTGAGGCCGCATAACCTGCACAATTTCCACGGGGCCCCTCCATGGTCGCAACAACTTAGCCGAGGTGGCCAATGGCACCTGGGGGCAGTGCAGCCATGCTCTGTCGCCCGGGTGCCATTCGTGCGTGTGTGACCGGCGCAATCGCAATCTTTCGTTCTGTTTCTGGCGAGAGTCAGAGTTTTGCATGGCCGCCTGCCGTGCCTCAGCCAACCGAAGGATGTTAAATTTAACATGGTCCACCAGTTTGGCGCGGTAATCGTCAGCTGAGTCGCGACAGGCGGGTCAACCTCGCAGCCATACATTAAAAAAAATGGCGAGAATCCGGTCGCCGCGTGAGGAGCCATCCTGTATACTGCCAGGACTCCCGGGATCCGTAGATCCCAATCGGTTTGGGACTCAGATACCTGGTGGGATAGCATTGACGTAAGAGTCCTATGCAGGCGTTCTACCATCCCATCCGTTTGTGAATGGTAAGGCGAGGTACGAATTTTTTTCGTACCCAGAAGGCCACACACCTCGTGTTAAAGGGCACTAGTGAAATTCTTTCCCTGATCGGTCAACAACCGTTCCGGAGCGCCCTTGTCGAGGACATAGCCCTGAACAAAAGCCTCCGCAACGGCTGCTGCGGACTGGTTGGCGAGGGGCCAAGCCATAGGCCATCGCGTGAAATATTCCACGCCAACCAGCAGGTACTTATTACCCCTCGGCGTGGAAGGAAACGGTCCCAAAATATCAAGGGCGACAAGCTCATTAACCCGGGTGACCGAAATAGACTGGAGCGGTGGACTGGCTCCCTTCGCTGGCGGCTTCCGTTGTGCACACTGGGTACAGGACTGCAGCAGATCGTCCACGTCCCTTGCCATGCCCGGCCAAAAGTAATTAAGCTGGAGCATGGCAAGTGTTTTGAGGGTACCCAGGTGCAGGAGCCGCTCATGAGCAGCCCATACAGCCCTACCCCTCAACGTGGAAGGCACCACCAGCCTGTGCATGAGGAGGCCCTGGCACAACCCCCATGAGTCAACGCCCGACTTCCCCTGACCCGATCCTTCCGCGCGACGCCGTAGCGCCAGGAGGGCCGTATCCTCCATTTGGAGGCGGCCCCACTCCGCACTTGACAAGCCTAGTAGGGAATCTTTCCCTCCCACCGCAATAGGGTCAGCGTCCGAAGGGGTCTCAACTGTGGCGCAAGAACCCGATCCTGGCCGTCGCTCGCCGATTTACAACGCCCCGAGCCCAAGAAACAAGTGCAATCAGGAGCGACCGGCAGGCGTGACAGGGCATCGGCATTGGTGTGGCGAATCCCCTTGCGGTAAGTTGTTTCGAAATCGAAATCCTGAATGATCTCCAGCCATCGGGACAACTGCCCCGATGGCTGGTGAATACGCAGGGCATACTGCAACGCCGCATGATCTGTACGGACGGTGAAATGCCGGCCGTACAGATATGGCCGGTACTGTTGGATAAAGAAAACAATAGCCAACAGTTCGCGGCGGGTGACGCAGTATCGCTGCTCGGCCGGAGACAATACTCTACTACCATAAGCCACAACGCGCTCCACGCCACCCACAATTTGTGACAGCACGCCTCCAATCCCGGTATTGCTCGCGTCCGTGTCGAGCACGAAGGGCATAGAAAAATCGGGGTAGCTTAACGGCGGGGCCCCCACCAGGGCGTCCCGAAGAGAGTTAAAAGCGGCCTCCTCCTTCGGCCCCCAATGAAATTTGACCCCTTTGGACGTTAAGGCATGTAATGGCTTAGCGATGGAAGCGAACTCCGCGACAAACCGGCGGTAATATGAAGCAAATCCGATGAAGCTTCTAACCTCCCCCACCGAGGTGGGAGTTGGCCAGGAGCTAACACAACGCGTTTTGGCGGGATCGGTTGAGATGCCTGACCGGCCGACGATGTGACCCAAATATTTTACAGATTCGCGCAGCAAATGGCACTTTTGTGGCTTGAATTTCAAATTAGCTGCGCGCATTTTGAGAAAGACGGCCCGAAGCCTATCAAGATGTTCCTCGAACGTCATACTGAATACGATAACGTCGTCTAGGTAAATCAAACACACCTCCCATTGCAAGCCAGCGAGAACCAATTCCATCAGGCGCTGGAACGTCGCGGGAGCGGAGTGGAGCCCCATGGGTAACCGATTGAATTGGAAGAGGCCGTGCGGCGTTCTGAAAGCTGTTTTGGGCTTAGATTCGTCGTCCAAGGGAAGTTGCCAAAATCCTGAGAGCAAATCCAAAGTGGAGAAGAATCGCGATCCCGCGAGGGCATCCAGCGATTCGTCCATTCGAGGAAGCGGGTAAGCATCGGCCACCGAGATGTTATTTAACCGCCGGAAATCAACGCAGAACCTTAGGGACCCGTCCTGCTTTTTAACCAACACTATGGGTGCACCCCAAGGGCTGGTCGAGGGAGAAATGATGTCAGAAGTCAACATGTCATCTACAGCCGATTTGACATGATCCTTTTCGGCAGGACTTAACCGAAAAGGATTTTGGCGGATAGGAGCGTTGTCAACGGTGTCAATATGGTGGCGCAGCAAATTGGTACATCCGATATCGTATTTATGTTTACTGAAGACGTCGGAAAATTCTCGCAATAGGGTGCGCAATTTAGCACGTTGTGCGTCGGACAGGTCAGGTGACTCAGCACACAGCGCCTCCAGCCAACCCTCGTCAATGTCTGAGGCCAGTCGCGTTTGAGAATCGGTGGCCACCTGGCCAATGATCGGCGTTTCCGCAGGTACCGGAACTGCATGTGCGAACACGGTACCCTGCGAAACCACCGCCGTCCGTGTCCCGACATTGAGGACCACGATAAACGGGTCCTCATCCCCTTTAACAATAGTCTGGGCCATCACCAGATCTGGCCTATTCACCCCGGCCCTAGACGGTCCCAGCATAATGCCCCGGTCAGAGACCCCTTTAGCGAACGGTCGACGCAACCGCAGGGGCACTAACATCTGTGCCCCCGGGGGTACGTGCACCATTCGAGCAACGAGCGCCTGTACCGTAGCACAGGCAGTATGCAAGGCAGGGGTGGAAGGCAGGAACGTTATACGTCGGCCCGATGGAAGCTCGATGCATCGCTGGTCAATCAAAATTTTGATGGGCAATTTGGCCAAAAAGTCTGTCCCCAACAGGCACGGAATTGCCAACGAGGAGGAAACGAACACTGGGCCAGATAGTTTAATGTCCCCGATAGAAATTTGCGCTCGAATTTGGCTGATAATACCTAACGAGCCCCCGTTCGCAGCGTAAAACGGTATGTCGACAGGGAGCAACGGGCGACTCTGAACGGGCAGGATATTATAAATCAAATCCGAAATGATAGTCGCCGAAGCTCCCGTATCGACCAGCACCCGTACCTCCACCCCGTCAATGTGCCCCGTAACAACGGACGACCCCGCCGACGCAGCTACAACCCGGTGAGCCAACTCGGACCATTGGCCCGGTTGGAGCGCCCTCCCCGACAAGCCGCGACCCGACGCACCAGCACCCAAACCCCGAGAATCGTGTGTCGGACCATGTGAGAGGAAAGTGGGTGTGCGTGCAGGCCGAACATGTGGGGTGCCACGACTTGCCCGAGGATGTTGCGAAGGCTTGTGAAGAGGGCCGTCTGCAGCCCCAGGTCTCGCTCCGCGCTGTCGAGGAGCCCGGCATCCCGACGCCACGTGGCCCCGGAGGCCACAATTGTAGCACACGACGAGTGCTCCAGAAGACTTGGGCTGCTCTCGGTGGCTCGGTACGTCCCGAGCCGGTCGCTCGGCAGATCGCCATCCCGCAGAACGGTCCGCAGCGAAGGCCCCCTCAGATTCGGAAGTGGTCGCCGCCACGGTGTGTCTTGCAGCTGCCTTGTTAGCCTTCCTCCGCTGGGAAATGAGATTGGCATGAATGTGCCTCGCAGCCCGCAATGACGACATGTCAGCATCATCCTGTGCTAGGATGACGAAGTCCAAGTCGTCGGCCAGCAGCAAAATTTTCTCGGCCACCATCGCATCGATCCCCTCTTCGTCCATACGCGGGAAGGCCTCCTTCGCCAATGACAGCAGGGCCGTGCGATACGCAAGTGGTGACTCCTTGTCGCCCTTCTGTCGCTCGTAGAAGAGCTGGCGACAATCGGAAGGCGGCCCATAAACCGTGGCCAGCAGCTGCAGCGCCGACTGAAGCGTGGAGCGTGCCGACTTGGGTGCAGCGGTGAGGGTGCCCAGGGCGTCGCCATCCAGCATCGCCGGGAGAGCACACAGCGCCTCGTTGTCCATCCACCCAGCCATTTCTTGGTGGGCGAGGAACCGGCGCTGGAACCCACCCCAATCGCCGCTGCTTGCTACGAACACCTGCAGGGCCGGCAGGCGTTGTTGAAATGTCGGCTCCGTCCCCGATCCTCTCTCAGCACTCGTACCGTGTCCATGGACAGTATGAGCAATGGCGGACTCTAATGGAGGTCGCGCCGTCAGTGACGCGCTGGTTCGAGCTTGGTCGGTGCTGGCGTGCGCTGGTGGTAACGTGGCAACCCCTGATAGGCAGCCACTGCGACCCACCCCCGCCGATGACGTGGCGCTTGCTGGTTGGGCCCCGTCACCCGCGTGACGAGCTGGGGCCCCTCCCTCGGCACCTACTGTCCCCGTGGCGGGATTTTCAAGCCTCCTGTCCATTGCAAAGGCGGGAGTTTCTGGCGGGCGTTGTCCATCTTCCCGCCGCGTCGCTCCTCCCGGCCCCAGGCGAGTTATCTGCTCCAGCATGGCGGCCGGTGCATACAGGAGCTCCGCCAGTCGCGAGTGGGCCAACGCCAACTCGTCAGCCAACGTCCCGAGCCTCTCTGACGATCCCACAGGTGTTGGAGCCGGCAGCGGTTGTGCAGGTACGTCGGCGGCGACGTCTTGCACCGTCTCTCCCTCGTCGTCATCCCCTCCTGGGTCTTGGGCACGAGTCGTCCGTCTCGTATCCATGCTTGGACCACTTCTGACGCCAGATGTAGTAAGTTCGAGGAGACGAGGTCGGAGTTGAGGCACACTCTGTTTATTAACTCAGTGACAGGCACAATAGTTGAAGGGGTAACGGCCCCTTCACCCGTACTATGGGAAACCCACCCTAGTACTAAGCCCTCTGTCCTATTCCCCAGTCCTCCTCTAATGGGCTACGGGAGGCTGACTGATCTGGCCCTGGCAAGCACAGATCTCGACACCAGCTAAGCCGGCCTTGCCCTGACAAGAGCAGAGGTCCGGGAGCTCTTGGGCCGCGCCGCTGGCTTACCCAGCTCGGCCCTGACAAGGGCAGCGAGACAGGGGAGTCCCAGAGCCTAATCTCCGAGTCTTTGATCTTCACTGGTCAGCTTCGTGTCGTACTGCATCGAGCTCTCTGGCTCCCCGCCTTTTATAGGGATCCCCTCAGAGGGCCGGGTGCGTGGGGGATAACGGATGCAGACGTCGGTGTGACCACCCGTGTGTGTGAGTGCAGACACCCCTGTTTTTGTCGTCCGCCGTTTCTCCCGTAATAACCCCTACACATATATTATCAGAGTTATGTTTTTTGTTTGCATTATGGCTGCAGGTATTGTGGTCTATGCAAACATGACTCCTTGTACAAAAGGTGTCAGTTTTGTTGCCAGATAGAAGGGTAAAAAACCAATTATCATATTTTTTACTGGCAAATAAGGTTCCAATGATGCTGGTATAATGTTAGGATTGTCGTTATAATGCTGTAAATTGTCTTTAAAATGCTGTTAAATTGTTACGATAAATATGAGGCCTAGTTAACAACGAAGCCTGCCACTTGCATTATTGTGAATGTTACTTGTAATTGAATAAGTCGAGTCAGACTTGTACTCATGTAACTTGAATGCGATCTTGAGAGCAAGGATGAAGAAGTATCTCATCCACAGTTCAGTGTTATGTGCAGCGCTGTACATTTAGGCTGCAGTATGGTGAATACACGATGTGACCTTATTTAACACAGTAGCTTATTCTCTTGTACAGCTATTCAGTGCCAATGTAGGTGCCTGGTCCATCCAGGACCTATTGTTGAGTTTCATGTTATTTAAGACAATGTTATAATGCTGCAGTGTTCATTGTATTGATATTCCAAGTATTAACAGATGCTGTATTTTGTGCTGTGTTTTTCCATCAATTTTACCTCGTTCAATTAATTAAATACCTCGGAGTCGGATGTTCACCCTGGCTCTGAGAATTTATTGAATACGAGGTTAACTACTCAGATAGTGGTGCAACGCAGCACACAGCGAGGCCGAGACATGTATAGAAGAGACAGAAGTAGATGCCAAACTAATGAATATAAATGGTAAAATACCATATGGTTCCGCTGAAAGAATGGACTTGTGCTTTACATTAAAATTAGATTCCCATTTGACCACAGTTTCCTTGAAAAATGCCAGAAAGACCACTGATTTAGCATTTATTTCCATGAAATGTCTGATTTAAAAAAATGTGTCTGTATATATAGTGACAGCATTGGTATAGAACCATTTTTTTTACCAAAGCACCTACAATTCCAAGAATACAATTTTTACTTGGCCTTAAGGCTGTCATTGCGGTAATGCGACTTCATGGAAGTGTGTGATTGAATATGAAGCAATGACGAATCTTAAACACAGTAATACAATGGAACTTGATACATGTAACATGAATCTTTGTAGGGTACTTAGAGTTGGGAATTCTCATCACAACAACTTGGGATGCAAGAAAATATATATGTAATAAATAAATACAAACTGTTGAAAGCCATACAAGGAGGAATGCAGATGTGGACTGTGTGACAGGTGCGTGTTAAGATGACACACCTGGCATCTGGCCTGGAATTCCTGCTGCGCCCGAGGGAGTTCCTGGGCAGACGGTTTCTTATGCAAGAGATGTACCAGCGATACCTGCAGGGCGACAACTGGGATCTGCCCCGGGTAATAAAGCAGAGCAGCAACACTGCACCTCACACACAAGCGACTGCATCACTGAATCAGTGAACTTGCACCTGTCTGTAACGTCAACGATTGGTGGAGGAAAAACTGTGAGAATGCCATCATCCCGAATAAGCACCACATCGAGAATCCCATCATCCAGCCATCAGGAAGCTCACTGCCCCCATACACTGTATTTATGATTGACCGTGGCAGATGAATTCACATTTTCCACAACTGGAAAATAAAATAATCGCGCAAATGTGACTGGAATACATTGGCTCTCTACGTGAGCTAATGTCCACTGCGAGCAATCACCGAGGGCATGAGTAATTCACTCATTACCTAGATCTAGATTTATAGTTGCTCAATTCACATCCATATGAAAGAAGAACCTATCTGTTAAGGACCACTGTGTGAGTGGGGTTGGTGAATCACAGACATCGTGTACGCGTAACTGAGGAGGTGTCCTTTAATTCCAACGCTAACGACATGACCTTAACGTCAAGTCGGAGCCCCCCTGTTTAAATGTGCATGGAGCAGGGTCGTAACGACTCTGAGCCACGAAAACATATTCCACATTACTATTGTCGATGCAGTTTCACAGGAAAACAATTTAGTTGTTCATCGATTATCCAGCACACAATTATCCAACGGTCCTGGGCTGATCCGATGAAACCGACAAAACGGTGATTGGCACCACGTGCATGACAAATATAGCAGCTATGCTTGATATAAGTGTCAAGTATTATATACAGTACATTATGCACTTCATACAACAACTTACACAATGAAAATCCTGCACGTATATTTAATAAACACTAAAATTGCGTTGTGGATAAGATTGCTTCAAAATAGTTTTGCTTTAAGTGCCCTGATTAATTGTGTTTATTTAGACATCAAAGTTTATAGATGCTTACTTTTGGAAGTGTGTATTGTCTTTGTATCCCAACAAATTCCAATTGTGAAATTAGCGTTACATCATGAGACAAATATTAATTTTGAAATCTCACAGCAGCATTCCCCACGTGTCAGCGAACAGCTTATGAGAGAATTTTAACACAACTTCAGAAAAATCCTTCAAGGAGTATTTTTTATCGTTTATAAAGCAAGAGCCACACTTTCTCTCACACTCTGCTTGTGTAGGTCTCGCATGATGGTGAAACCAAACATTTTGATTTATCTCCGAGCTGAAAAAAGCCAAATCAAGTGCAAATCTAATTTTATATGATTGGGGTTTTGTGTGCAGCCATTTTGTAACGGGGTCAGGATTAATGACACACTCTTCGCCGGTGCAATTTCAGAGTGTAGCAGTCACTCAGTCAGGAGTCTTTACTGATTGTGGACTTCTTGCCAATCAGGAGTGCTTCAGTTTTGGCAATATTTAGCTGGAGAATATTAGATCCAATCCAAGATGAGATCGTGTAAAGGCAAGATGTGAGACGGCGAGGTTGGGTCTGTGGAGTCAGTGGTGATGCAGAACTGGCATCTTCAGCAAAGAAGTGATGGTCGATATTAAAACTGGAGATTATTTATACAAGTGGGAGATGTATTAAAGAAGAGCAGGGGATTGAGGATGGAACCTTGTCTCTAAGGAAGAGTCCTCGTATAGAAATATAGAAGAAGCAGTTTGAGAGGTAAGATCTGGAGTCAGAAATGTGCCTGTGATGCCTACATAATTAAGACGACGCTCAAGGAGGACGAAATGAGAATTAGTCATGATCTGAACTGAGAAGTTGCAGTAGAATGATCTTTGTGGAAACCAGATTTCACTGGGTCGTGGAGGCCATTGAGATAGAGGTGTTTGGAAAAATGTGAGTACATTACCCTTGACTTAAAGTTTTTGTGACTGCAGGAATTCATATTCTTTGGATCTTTCGGTAACGTCACGTAGATAAGTTGACAGTCGCTAGTGTTGTGATGGAAACGTCGTAGTTTTTTTACCTATTTACGTGACTTTACCGAAAGAACCAAAGAATATGAATTCCTGCAGTGACAAAGACTTTAAGTGATCGAAACGTCCCTCCTGATGAGGATTGCTTGTGCTGTGATCGAAATGTCGTAGTTTTTTCAACCTATCTACGTGACTATACTGAAAGACCCAAAGAATAAGATGACCCTTTTTGGACTTTTCAAACGAAAGGGTGCCTTGCGATTAGATGGACATTTTCAAGGATTTTCAACGGGAGTCACGGCAGCAGTAGCAGCGGCAGTCTTGAGAGTGAATGGAATGGTACTGGATGAGATGGAGGCATTTATGGTAATGTACTGGGCCAGGGTGGGTACGCAGCGAGGGATGAGTTTGGTGGGCACTGGATCGAGAAATTAACGTTTTTTTAGGCTGGAGATTATTTTGGTTACGTCATTTATAGTTACAGGCTGAGGTATGTCAACTTTTAAAAAGTAAGGAGACAGAAGGACAGTTAATAGGAGAGTCAGACACTAAAATAACATTGCTATTATTCTCGACCTTTTCATAAAATCAGGCAGGTTGTTCACACTTGGCAACTGAGTAAGTAGTGGAGGAAGTGTGGTTATGGGGGGAATGCATTTGGAAGTTTACAGTGCTGAAATGGATTTAGATTTTATAGCACCATTTGTGATAAGACCCAAGTAGAGATCTGATGTGGCTCTCACCAGGGCTGCCTGATGTGATTTAATGAGCATTTGAGGCCTGGTGGTGGATTTCAAGATCATATTTATACATCATCCGTATAACCAGGGGCGGGTTCTTCATTAGGGCGATTGGGCGACGCACCACCAATGTCATTCAACCACAGAGTCACGCTAGCCGTCACTGTGCCTCTGGATATAGTCCAATCAGCGTCATGTCACGTTCTGTGGAGTACCGCCTCTTTTTGGGCGATTTCACTCCGGCTGAGAATCGCCCCGAGTGGCCCCATAGACTTACATTCAAAGATGTTTTTTTTCGAAGGGCGGGCGCTGCAATGCATTCTCTATGGCTTCCGGGAGGGCTCGCACTAACGTGCTTACGTCATCATACGTAAGCACGTTTCATCCAACAATATAATTTGTCGCCACCTAGTGGAATCTTTAATAAAAGAAACTTGAGTGGATTGTATTAATAGTGAGTATAGAAACAAACAAGATGTATTGTAAGAGTCACTTTATTTTTCATTAATATTAAAGAAGTGAAGTTGCCTTTACATGCTTAAGCTGTTAATTTATCCATTGCATGGGTGGACCTTATCCTTATCAATCATCCAGACATTTGCCCCCCCTGAGAGATTTTGCAGGAGCCGCCACTGCGTATAACAAATAAAAGTTAATAAAATTTCAAGTCAATGGTTTTTCCCTCACACAAAACAGCTGTCCTTATCAAGGGGCTGGAGTCTTCAGAGGGGTAACATCATTCACATCATTAGAGACAGAGACCACGCAGACCCAGGGCTTGAACCCAGCCATAGAGAAGTGAGTGGCTCGCAATCAGAAGGTCGCAGGTTCAAATCCTGGTTGCCATTGAGATGGTTGACTCAGCCCATCATCCATCCAACCCTCCTTTCGGGGTTGATCAAATCAGTACTACTTTTTATGCAAGGGTGGGGGGTGAGGAAGCCAACAGCAGTTTCTGTTATGAATAAACTCGTCCTCCCTGCCATAGGAATGTGAAATTTCCACCACAGACTTTGTAGGGCTATGTTAACAGGAGATAAGCACCGATGACTAAATGGCCCATTTGAAATATCAGGAACCATCGAACAAAGATGGTCACAAGATGGTCCCTGTGTCGTTCAGATCGATGATGTCACGGAACGTGACGTCATGCGCGCTGGGCAGCTCGATGACGTCACGTCTCTTAGAGTACTTAAGGGAGACTCCGTGACGAAAGCGGGGTTACTGTGGGAACGGGTAGAGTAAGAAGGGTAGAGAGGGCGCCAGGGGTAGAGAGGGATCGAGTGGAGAGTCTGGTGAGAAGCCGGTGATAGCCGATAGAGGTGCTCTCTCTCCGGTTGGTGGAGTTGGCAGAGTCCCCGATCCGACACGAGAGAGAGACCGGAGCCAGCCGGCAGGGACCCGGACTCAGAGTAGGACCCCTAACCCCTAGGAATTGTGTACCCTTGTGTTAGTTTGGTGGATTTCAAGCCCTCAACTTACCTTCGTATCCGAGTGCGTCCTGGGAACTCCTCAACACCTGTATCACACACTTTCAAATGCGTTTGTGCAGCCGTCTGGAATGCTCTTCTTCCGATATTAGGAAGCCATTGGAGCTATGCACTTTTACATCTAAATTGAAAACGTATTGCTTTAGAACTGCTTTTTGTATTTAGCTTGTTGTCCTTCCCCCACACCGATTGGCCGTGATAAGTATCACGGTTGGCTGAGTAAGGTGCGAAATAAGTTAAGCGTAAAAAAGTAGAAAATGTGGCACTTTCATGTTCATAAAAGGGATGTTTGATGGTCCATGAAGCAAGGATGGATGGACACACAATATGAGAGTCAATAAGTGAAGCATACAGTTGTCTTGTGGTGTAAAATTTGATTTGAGACCTGGAAGGAGAATCTTGGGAACCCAAAAAATACTGAGGTGGTAGTCGCTTAACATGACTGGTGAAAGGGTGGTGAGAACAATGGACTTGGTGTTAAAGATTACGAGGTCGAGAGTGTCTGGGAGATGAGATTAGTTAGGACGGATTCACAGATTCCAAGAGTGATTAAAGGTGGTCATTCAACCTTAAACTAGGTCAGAGCTTTCACACTTAGAGAGACTGGGCCAATGTGACTGCTACATATGAGGAGTATCACAGACAATTTTAATTTAATACATCTTTATTAGATTGCAACTGGAAACATTCCAGATTCAGACGGATGAGAATGTTTTTAATTTAACAAACCAGACACTACCATGTGCTAAACGAGGGAGAAATTAAGCCATACGTCGGCCATTAATGTTCATACATCTCCTGTTGCTGTCAGGGTCCTGTAAACTCTGCAAGTCTTTAAACGGAACAATTATAACTTTTTTCTTATTGCAACTTTCTTTTTGTAAGGAGTTGCCATGATATCGGTTAAATAAAGGTACTCTTTGGGTCTTTCAGTAAAGTCAGGTGAAAAAAGCAGGTGAAAAAATACAGCAGGTGGACTGCTGAGGCAGGAAGAAATATAGTTTAACACGTAGGCTTTCGCGACCAATGTTATTCATAATCAACGTTTTTGGGTTTAGATCGCGTTATTTATAAATGTGTCGTAACCCTCCGCCACCCGACACGGCCAATCAGTAAAAATGTGTCACGTTGACAAAAGACAAATAGTTCACTGCTTTAGCCCACCGGTGTGTTGAAGTACTCAAATTGTAAATGTTGTGGCTTCAACACACCGGTGGGCTAAAGCAGTGAACTATTTGTCTTTTGTCAACGTGACACATTTTTACTGATTGGCCGTGTCGGGTGGTGGAGGGTTACGACACATTTATAAATAACGCGATCTAAACCCAAAAACGTTGATTATGAGGAAGAAATATAGCCTGCTGTATTTTTTTCAACTGAAGACGATAGCTTGTGTTGTGATCGAAACGTCATGATTTTTTTATGATTTTATAATTTTTCTATCTACGTGACTTTACCGAAAGACTCAAAGAGTATGAATTCCTGCAGTCACAAAAGCTTTATGTCAAGATTTAAATAAAAGTACTTTTGTTCAAATGGACTCGAGAATTTTCTATGCGCCGTTTTGCCTAGACAAAGTGAGTCATAGGGAATCAGGGCATTTAAGGCCATGGGCATATTCTGTACAGCCAGAATATTTGCCAAAAAAGGTTGCCCTTGGGAACACGTTTTCAAGAAGCAGCAGAGTTCAGCCAAAATTAAGCCAGAGACGTACCAAAGAACATCTGCTTTTGGAAAAGCAGTGAGTCATAAAATACAACAAAAGGCACCTAGTATTTTTACAAGCAATGCAAAACTATTTCTTATAACATTGTAATTTATCGTACCAGTATTTTATATCAGAGGAGACATGATGTGACCCTGCAATGTTGCAAGTAGAATAATATTTCAAGAGCTTGCAAAATCTACAATGACATCAATGACACTTTGTATTGATATATCTTTCAAATACAGTTTAAGTATGAAGAAGTATAAATATAATTTCTCAATTGGTTTTATTTTTCGATTTAAAGCTTTCGTGACTGCAGGGATTCTCAATTGGTGTAATTCATTTCATAGTAAATTTGTGAATGTAGCCATTAAACATTATCACATTTAAGGCAATGCAATCCATTATATACACATTTTAATTTGTGCATGCTACGAGCTCTGTATTTTGTTAAGAAGTAAATCACTCCATTTGGTTTACTCAATACGGAGGCTAAACATGTGCTCATGCAGTGCTGCTGTTGCTCCCGATGCAGGACAAGGACCCGTTTTGGGAATGTCCGGAGAGCACCGTGTCTGTGGGTGTGGTCCAGGTCGCCCTGCAGCCTCTTTCCCACCAGGTAAGAGGACGCTGAGGGAGGAAACACGAGACAGGACAGTAGTAATTCATGAGAGGCCTTTGATGCCTGGTTGTCTGTGTCTCTGTCACCTGGCTTTCTCTAATCACTCACGGGTAGGAATTGTGCCCTTGGCAGAAGAGCACCGGGAATAGCTTGCTGGATATGCACGTATTTTGATTGTATCGATGCCTCCACAGAAACCCCCCAAGCAAAAGTTGTGACCTTCCTTCGTAAGTGCTGGAAGGTGTTCTCTTTATACACCTGTTTAAACCCCCCAACGACAACAACATTAGAAACGGATGATTTACTTGACTTATTTTTCGATTTTAAGCTTTCGTGACTGCAGGGATTGATCTTCTTGGTTTTTTCGGTAAAGTCACGTAGAAGGGAAATAATAAAATAATAAAAATAAAACATAAGAAAATAATTCTCACGACGTTTCGGCCACAACGCAAGCAGCCGTCCTCAGGTGAAGAACAGGTCTACTTATTTTATTACTCGCTGTGTTGCCCGTTATGGAACAAAGCAACCGCCAAAGCTTGCTTTAACATAATCCGTAGTGAATTTGAAATTCGTCGTTGTTTTCTCCCCTCTCTGTACAGCTGGCGGTTAGCGATACTTACCCCGTGCTGGATTGTCATGGGCAGGAGCAGGGGCATCTGCATATGCTCATCCAGCCGTGTGACTCTGATGGTGCGCCCAAATGCCAGCAAGTCAGCGATCCAAACGAGCTGGTAGGAGCATTAATGATGATCACCGTTCACTCTGGCTTATGGACTGTGCCACTGGCTGTCTTGGAAAGAAGGAGCAGGTTTCACAAAGACAAAGCTTTATAATCGGCTAACATAGCTGAATACGTATTTCAACATCTCCCACTCTTACCAGTGAAAATGGACCGCTCATGTTCTTTTATTTTGAAGTCAGAAAATATTGTCCTCGTTGTTGGTTTTAATGCATTTCAAAATGGACCGGATGTGGCTTTCGAGCATAAATAAACATGATGTTACATGTGAATTTGCTCTTTCCTGTTAAATTATGTTCCATTAATTTGTACCTACAATGTTTATTTGATGTTTACATCACAAATCTGCCAATAATACATAGCCTAAAGTCTTAATTAAGCAACCGTTAATTAGGTAATCTGTGATATTATCACATAACTGTTGCACAAGTTTAGATCATTCGTCCGTTGTTATTCTAGAAGAATAAAGTCATAATAAAGTTTACAAATAAATAAAACAAATACACATGTAAAAACTGGTATACAGTAGTGTGTTTTTTATTTAGATGTATGTCCTTCCCAGTCTAAAATGCTGATTTAAGCATGTAGCTTACCAAGAATAAAATTCTGCCTTGAATACTAGACACCAGAAATTAATTTTAGTATTCAGAATACCGCAGAGATTTTACATTGAGGCTCCAATTGATGTTCTGTAACATTTTGCACAGTGGTTATTTGTACTCCTCTGATGCAGGGCCAGCAAAATATCAAATGCCGAATTTTTTCATGGGTAGTCCACATGCCTGTCAGTATGATGCATTCAGCTGAGGGACCACTTTGATCAATGACTGGTCCTACATTTTTGTGAAAGCAAGGGGAACTCTTAAATGAATGTTGTTATGTATTATTACTACTACGTTTCTTTCCCCAGGAAAGCCTTGCTGATTTGAACACTATTTGACAGTAGGTTCCAGCCAGGTTTTGGTAGTGAGACCACCCTGCTACCCATAATACGATTTGCTTTAATGTGTATCGTGTATAAAAATAATGATTGTATTTTTTATCTCTCCAAAAATTCAAATTAATCTGCTCATAATGTCACAAAATATATAAGTCAATGTCTCCTTCGTTTATCCGTCTTTCCATGTAAAAAAAGTATTTTATATGCAAATATGTGATCATCTGATGACTTATGATTAAATTTTTCATTTGCAAAAATTATTCCCTTCCTTAAACTTATATTATTTTATTACATCTCTGCTTTCTATCTATGCATTACTTACTTTTAAATGCCTTCGCCACACCTTTTAAACCACCGTCTGCATCCATATAAATTGAACCAATGACAGGCTCTCTGTTATAAACCCAGCCTGATGATGGCTGTGCATCCTTCATGATGCACATAGTGTCTGTGATCTCATTAGATGTGTCTTTCCAAATACATCACTTGACATCACATTTATTACTGTGAACTGTCATACTGTAAACATCACTTTTAAATCGGAATATCTTACATTTACTCTTTTATTGCAAAATTAAGTATACATGATTGTACATGTCAACTCCAAAGGGTTCAAATCAGTGAGATTCCTACTGGAAATCCTGGTGGAAACCCCAAGAAACCGAAAGAGAAAACCCAAGAAATAGAGGGAAAGCCAAGAAACCGAGGCACATAAATATTTGTATATCGTACAGCAGGCGAGGGCAAGTCTACTTTTGCATGAAAGAGGGGGATAACTCAATAAGTTTGCTTAGCAACAATAAGCTAATGCACACCACTTAGTGAGTACCACTATAGTAAATTAAATTATCATGTTAATCTTGGACGGTTATTAGTTGCCCGCTATTTTTCGTAGAAAGGTTGTAAGTAAAAACATCTTTTGGAGCTGACTTACGTAAGACCTGAAATATCAGGAGATTCGGGTGCACTTCAATGCTTGAAGCTGAGTGTTATTTTAAGGTCAACAACAATCCATTGCACTGCCAGGAGAAACTAGTCCTTTAGACTTGACATGGGTGCATTATTCTATTGGAACATGTTCAGCATTAAAGTAAGTTACGTGATCTTTTTAAACCAAAGATACTAATAAGATTTGAAACTTTCGTGAAGTCACATAGGTGGAGAAATAAAAAAAAGATATATATTACGACGTTTAAATCGCAACACAAGCGGTCGTCCTCAGGCAGAAAAAATGTAATCCAGCAGTGGAACTGCTGAACCAGCGAGAGAGCTGTTACAACAAACCTATTTACAAGGAATCATGTGTGCATTAACCACAATACTTCAAAATGCAAAGAAGTATTGTGGTTAATGCACACACGATTCCTTGTAAAAAGGTTTCAGTTTTGTTGCCAGAAAAAAAGGGGGAAAAGCTTATTATAATATTTTGGTACTGGCAAAGGAGGTCTAATGATGTATTTAATTATTTAAGAGAAAGTATTCTTATTTTCACATTAAAAAGAGAACCTTGAGCAGATGTTGTACAGAAAACACGGATGACCGTTTGCCTACTTGAGTCAAATATATTCGTTGAGTAATTGCCATTGTCCCAGCAGCATGTGTTTTTGATTTTAAATAAAACTGAAAATCATTTGGCATTAGGCTTTGTATCTCCTCCGGTTGATTTTCAACCACTGGAGTCCCAGGGCGAATCTAATAGTGATACTTTGCATTGCAGATTGGTAAACAACTGCACCTCCTAATAAGGATTTTGGGGGCCCGAGGTATTCCTGAGCACTTCACTAAGGTGAGTGATGGTGTGCCTGTGTTTGCCTGCCCATGGCCCTAGGCTGCATTCTTATCTGGATATAATGACACTCCTTTTCCCAGCACCTTAACTCTATCCACCCCATTATCTATGCTACACACTCCACCACCACCACAACGTACCCACCTGTCTTTATATCTCAAAAGCCCAACGCTTTCCTGTCTCCCAACACCTGCACCCCATATTTTACCTCTCCTAATCCACATACCTCACCAAACTCCCACAAGCCCAAATACCTGTTTTTCCTAAGTCGTTCTCACACCCAGTGACTTTCTTAATCCTCACATGCTTTACAGTCCCTTAATCCTCACACCCATGTGCTTGATAACCTCCGCATATTCTGCGCACAAATAATGTGAGATGGATTTTATAAGTGGCATGAAATTCATACTCCAAAGCAATCCACATATTGAAATGGAACTGCATGGGTTGCGTGAATTGTCACACCTGGCAGTCGAAACAAGTTGGGAAACGTTTTAATGTCTGAGGCAACGCTGTTGCTTCTGTTCACACTCAGCGGCAGATATTGTATGTATCTCCAGCTGGGTATGACAATGATTAATTAATAACACTGGTCAACACACTTTTTCTGGCATAAGGTATTCCAACGGTTTTAAGGTATTTTTGGGGTGCTGATTCCAAATCTGGCATCAGTTTTTGTCTATCACATCAGGTTTTTGAGATATCAAATATTGAATTTTCAATAAAAACAGCAAATTTATGCTCATCTACGAATAGCTAAACAGACATCCATACAAAAATAAGATGAGATACAATATACAATAATAATGAAACAAACATTTAATGAGCCGTAGCACAAAGTTGTAAGAGTGACTGCATATCAATGTGAGTGAATGCATATTACCATATAAGAATTGAATTGTGAAGATAAGAAAAATATGTACAAAAAGGTCATTCACAATAGTGATGTTACATCTGCATAAACGACCTCTTTTTTGACGATCTCCGATGTACAGCTTGTGGAATGTCTCTCATCAAGGACCAGCAGTAATCTGCCATCATGTTTGAGTCCCAACGGCCTTGGTAACGTTCTTCCAAAACTTTAATGTCTTGATGAAAGTGTTCACCTTGCTCTTCGCTCACGTGACCCATGTTCTCTGGAAACTAGGCCAAGTGACTATGTAAGTAGTGAACCTTGATGCTCATTCTACATCCAAGTGCTTGGAAACTCAAGAGCAACTCCTCCACAATCTCTCGATAGTTGTCCGCTTTCCTGTTCCCAAGGAAATTCCGCACCACATCAGAGAATGCATTCCAAGCTCTAGCCTCTGCCGCAGTCATTGTTGTAACAAAGTGTGGATCCCTGATGAGTGTTCTTATTTGAGTGCCATCAAATATTCCTGCCTTTTTCTTCTCGGCACTGAGACTTGAAAAGGTTGAACATATATAGCTGAAGCAGTCTCCAGTGTGATCAAGAGCTTTGACGAATTGCTTCATTAACCCAAGTTTTATGTGTAGTGAGGGAAATACAATTTTATTCCTATCAACCAGAGGCTCATACTTGATGTTCTTGTCACCAGGCGTCAAACTGATTCTTGGTGGCCAGTTCTTTTTAACCCAGTGTTCTAATGTAGCCCCACTGTCCCAGCAGCACAAGAAACAAGGGTATTTGGTGTGACCTCCTTGCTGACCCAGAAGTAAATTAACCATTTTCAAATCAACACAAATTAGCCATCCATGAACATGGTATTCCAATCTATCCAGAACAATATTGATGTTGGCATACTCTTCATTCATTTTTACAGAGTGTCCTATTGGGATTGAACCATATATATTTCTGTTGTGAAGTAACAAACATTTCAAACTCCTTTTACTACTGTCAATAAAAAGTCTCCATTCACTTGAATCATATGCGGGCAGTCCCATATTGAGAAGAAGCCCTTCAACATCATTACAATAAACAAGTTGACTATCTGAATGGAAGTACTTTCGCAGTGCTGCTTCTCTGTTACGATAAAAGGAGACACTAGTGCCAGGTCTGAGTAGTCCTTTCTCTTGCAGCCTGGAAGCCAACAATTCAGCAGACTGCTTTGGCAAATACAAATCTCTTACAAGATCATTCAATTCAGGCTGACTAAACAGAGAAATTGTATCATAATCTGCATCAGATGGCGTATATTAGATCTGAGCATCATCATCTGTAGAAGCAGGTAAACTGAGGGATTCAACATCAATCTCTGGTAGCCCAGTAAATACAGGCACAGGTATTTCCTCACAGTGCTCAACTGATCTTCTAGCAGATGGGATATCTGGGTATTGTAAGTGTTTTTTTTATTGAAACCTTTTACATTGACAAGGTAGAAGTATCAGTTATCCAAATGGTTTGTAGGTTCTTTCCAAACCATTGGTACACCAAACATCAGCTTAGCATTCTTTCCTTTAGACCATGATCGCAAAGTTTCAACACAGGTTTTACACACTTTGTGAGGAGCCCAATTTTTGTCTTGGTCTCCAAGTCGTACTTTAAAGTAGGCAAGATAAACCTTCTTGACAAAGATATTGATGTTGCGCTTTTGATCCTGCAAAGTGAAGCTGCCACAGATGTAGCAGAAGATATCTGGGTCATTACTGCATTTCCTTCTTTCGGATGTTGTAGCTATTGTTAGATCACGCCCTGTAGAAGAAAAATATTAAATAAATGTGGATATCTACATAAAATGATATTATAAACACACTATCCTAAAAATACAGCACCATATTTTAACACTAAAGCAGTCACTGACTCGCAACAATTTGCAATCATAAGTGACAGAGTTAATTTCGGGTAAAATCAATGAAAATGGGGTATGCCGATAGCATACAAATGAGATGTGATAGAGCAAATCTGAGATCAGATTTGGAATCAGCACCCTGAAATTAGTCTAAAACAGCTGCAAAAGTCCAGGCCAGAAATTTTTTTTGTTGACCAGTGTAATAGGTGGGGGATGGCAGTAACAACATGCATTTTTAAATGTGCATCTGTGTATTTCACTTGTGCTTATAGAAAGACATTAGAAACAATCTAAACATCGAGGCCCGGGTTGCATTTGGACACGATCTAGAAGCGAGAGACGTGGCCTGTTTTGTCGTGTGCGCTCAACGCGTGCCAATTCACGCCAACCATCGCTGCATGATCCACTTGCTTGTTCTCAATTACAAAAATGTCGAAATGGAAAGCGTATAATATACACAGTATAACTATATGTAGACAGACAAATAAACAAGCTGGCTGCCAAAATGAACAATATTTGCAATTCCACTTTTTTATCCCATATACACAGACTCACTGTAGATTTAAGCTGTTTTGTGAAGATGAGGATGAGACTGCAGAAGTGGCCTCAAGTAACCCTGACTACAACTTTGAGAAGACCTTTTTCTTCAGTCCTGTCACTGAGGAGGTTTGAAATACATTGTCCTTCACTGTACGTATTCTCTGTAGTCATATTGCATCCAAGTTGGTAAATGCATGCACCAATAAGCATTCTCTCTCTGTGGTGACAGAGGCATTATTTTTTCCATGAAAGTTAGACTTAGCAATGAAAGAGCATTTGTGAGTTAATAGGTGAGGAGTATTTAAATGTTGCATTTTACCAAAATATGCTATAGAATGGCATATTTATTGAAACAACCTCAAATATATTGCATGCATAAAAAGTGTACAGTATTACTATTTCGTTGTCATTCTTTTGCAAGTTTAGTTTGTAAACACATTTTATGTGTTGAAAACACGGGCCATATTTACATGGTTTACTTAATGAGTACAGATAGTTATCGTTCTGAATCTGTTTTCGTTCCATTAACAATCTGCTTTACTTCCTTGGTTACAGTTTTTAGATTACATTGCAAAGTCTGTTCTCACCATTGAAGTCTGTGGAACACAAGTTGAAACGGTGAAGGAAGACAAAGCTCAGTGTGGACAAGAAAGGAACCAAACGGGTCCAAGCAAAAACCATGTAACGGCAGTGACTCATGATTCGCATACACAAAACTATATTTTCAATGTGAACGTGCAATTAAATATCCATAATCTATTAATGTGGTCACATTGGCACTGACAAACTGTGTTTTCAGATGTTTTATATCCAGGATGCTGAAACGGTGCGGCAACTGGAGGAAGCCGAGCGGAAACTGGTAATTAATTAATGTGGATAGAATATTGAATTGCAGTTGCTTGCAATGTTTGCATTGCTCACACAGGGACTGGAAAACAATTGGGAATATGCACCATTGGTGTTCATAGCATTTCTCCTCCCAAGAGAACCAGGAAAACAGTTGTGCTGAGTCAATCTGAGAGTTGCATTAGTCGAGCGTGTGTTCTGTATGAGAACATGTATCATCTGCAGGAGTCATTAAATTCGTTTTCTCAGACAAGTGAGTGTTCCACCTGCTCAATATAATTCACCCAGGGTAACTCTGATGAAGGTAGTGTGAATTAACTTTTATTTTCATATGTTTTTGTTTTGCTGTTATCGACGATGGAAATGTTTTGTTACATTGTTTTACAGATTGTTTTGTCAGACTTTGTTTATCAAGCACATCGGGATCGTGCAACAGTTGTCTTAGTAAGTTCGCCTGTTCGTTTATTTGTGCACTGACTGTGAAATGAATATGAATACACATGGTCATTGAGTCAAAGGCTGGATTTTCCTCACCCTTCAAAATTTGGTGTAAATGTAAAAGACTAAGAGTGCTAATTCTTAATTGCATCTATGTTTAGTGCAGCAATAGAGCATGATTTGCCTTCTCATAATTTATTGTGAAGTAAATACAAATATAAAACTTTCGGAAGGAGAGTTACAAAATGGGCTGGGTCTGAATAATCGCTTACCTTTCTTGTTCACCATCGTGCTGAGCCAGGAACTAAAAACCAATGCACCATCGGAACCTCATTTGCCAGTAAAAAATATGATAATTAGTTTTTACCCTTTTATCTGGCAACAAAACTGACACTTCTTTTTTACAAGGAGTCATGTTTGCATAGACCACAATACATGCAGTCATAATGCAAACAAAAAACATAACTCTGATAATGTATGCACTGTCCTTGAAGTTGATTGGTCTATGCAAACATGACTCCTTGTAAAAAAAAGGTGCTAGTTTTGTTGCCAGATAAAAGTGTAAAAAAACAATTATCATAAAAACCAATGCTTACACGCCTTACGGAAGGTGGCCGTGAAATGTTTATGATTTGGGCCGGTATCTTGGTCGTGTTTTAACGTGTGGATAGGGTTTTAACTTGAGTCACTGTAAACATTTAACAACACATTCCCACGTAAGTAAAGTTCATTAAAAACGAGTGGAAGGACCCCTCATAGTACGAGGGCCCCCACCCCACCTCTCCACCCCTGAGTGCCCCCCACACCCCCACCCCCCTCACGTGTGACAACCCCTAGGCCCCATATAAGTAATCTGCTGTTTTGTTGCAACAAAATGACAAGATAATATGGATTGATAATTGTTTTTTTACCCTTCTATCTGGCAACAAAACGGACACCTTTTTACAAGGAGTCATGTTTGCATAGACCGCAATACCTGCAGTAATAATACAAACAAAAGACATAACTCTGATAATGTGCACTGTCCTTGAAGTTGATTGGTCCACACCCGAGACAGCTTTTCTTAGAGCCTAGTCTCACATGGGTTGGACCAGATGGAAAGCTGTCTCGGGTGTGGACCAATCAACTTCAAGGACAGTGCACATTATCAGAGTTATGTCTTTTGTTTGTATTATGACTGCAGGTATTGCGGTCTATGCAACATGACTCCTTGTAAAAAGGTGTCAGTTTTGTTGCCAGATAGAAGGGTAAAAAAACAATTATCATATTTTTACTGGCAAATGAGGTTCCCATAATAATATGGATTGTGAGGTCGTTTTACATTTTCTAAGATTCAAAGAATATGCTGGCAAAATAATTACATTAATAGGAGCACAAATTTAAAAGTTCAAGCACTCTTAAATTAACTCTGTCAGTCTTCTGTATTTGTTAGTCCTGCCTCTGCGGTATCGCTGTTATATACCTTACGAAATTATTAATAATGTGCTCTGCCCTAACAGAAGCTGAGATTAAATATTGTACAGTTCGTGTTTTTGTCATAGGTTGGCCTCTAAACTGAGCTGAAACTAAAATATGACTGTTCTAAAAATAATTACCATCAAAATGTTCTATGTCCTTGTATGCAGCTGAAAGACATCCAGACGGCACTAAGTGGAGAGACTCCAGTATACCGCGAGCTGGTACCAGGGCCCCTTTTCCGGCGCGTGGGAGCCTCATGTCGCCATGACCCACACTCTGACATCTCAACCGTCTGTGTTATCATATGATGCTCACGGGGCTACGCAGCATGTGTTTCCCACCACTGGGCCGCCTTTCTGTCAGATTCCAACATTCGCTGGGGAGATGGAAGTTAACACTGATCATCTGAATGCAAAAGTCTGACCTTAGCATGTGAGCAGTAAATATTTTCCACCCATATTCGCCGGTAGCTTTAGCAGATGTCTGAAATGGCCTGTTATTTAGAAATATGGCTTTCATAGTTTACAGTACTTTTGAAGTGTGAAAGTAGTGAGCATACATCTAGGGGTTTTGTTTCTTTCTTTTGGTCTCGTAATGGGAATATGACATCTAAGTTTTTTTCAGAATCATAATATGTAATTATACTGGAGGAATCCGATGAGATATAAAGCTATTTTTCACAGCTGTTCATTAGTTTCACAGATGTCCAGAAGTTTTGCATGTGACATGCTGCAAACAGTGTCCTTGTTGGACCCTTTCAGTTTCTTGTGTGGTCAAATAATTATTGTGGCCTCAGCTAAGATATTTTTTGAAATCATAATTTCATAAGTTGAGATTTAAACGATGCTGAAAGTGTGTTTGGCTGGAAGAGTGAGTCTAAACTTTATTCTAAATATGATACAATTCTATTTATACAGGTATCCCTCGCTTTATGCGAGTTAGGTTTGTGCGATTTCGCATTAATGCGGCTGATCTGTTACTACCTAAAATTCACTACATGTGGTTTTAATTTACTCAAATGCGGCTATGCGGTTGGACGTGGGACAACATTGTGTGTATTGTATGCACTGCTCGGCATGCAGCTGTCTTGTGCCGTGCATTGTGGATTGGGTGACTGCAAAGTTCATACTACGCAATTTCGATTTGTGCGCCATTTTTTGGGAACACATCAACTGCATAAAGCGAGGGAAACCTATAGCATCCAAGTTCTAGCGCATTGCAAGACAGTACAGAACGTGTAGGAATATTTTTTTATTGAGGGAATGACGCAGTCAGAAGAATACAGAAAAGTCTTGAGCCTTGACTATGTGGAGAAAGTCGACTGTACAGACGTTGTGGGCAGGGATTTCCACACTATGAGGACAGCAGAGGGGATTCAATTATCTCTCACTGAGCGAAGGTCGTCGAGTGGGCCTTCAACAGAGAGCCTTAGTTTCTGGAGCAGAGTGTGAGTAGAGGGGATTGAGTGAGAAAATTATTATGACTTACGAGATAGGGAGGGATGAGTCCATAGAGGTTGTGAGGTAGTATTTAAATTGATCCAGGATTGGATTGAGACCCAGTGGAGGGAGTGAATGTACTTTGAAAGCTCTAATTATTTTCCATGTGATTAACAAGTTCATCCCACCGAGTCCATTTCTTACTTTGAATATCACCCACTGTAGATTATTGTCACTTGTAACATTTATCGATTTACATATTATAGTTAGTTTGTAGACATGCCATTATACCAGACATTTTCAGGACATTAACCGAATATCATTGCCGTTTGAGGACACCATTTTCAAGTTTTACAGCTGTGTTGTTTTTGTGATGTAATGATATTTTGGGGTATAAAAGACATATTATAACGTAAAAAAGTGTTTGCATCCAGCCTTTTGATAGTTCATTAACTCCTGTTCATGCTGTGTTTGAAATATCATGAATTGCATTTTACTGGTTTTTTTTAATTTTGTCATTATTGCGTGTATTTTAGCAGTTTAAAGTTTCAGGAGGTGAAATGTTCTTACAATAGTCATTTGAGACCTCGTACATATCTAAAGCAACTTTCATGCATCTTTCATGCAACCTTGGCTAATCTAAAAATGTTTTAGCATAACGTGAAAATGATATTTATAATGTACACTTACATTGCTATCATCTTCATTGCTTGGGACTTGGAAAATTAAAAAACAATTGCAAAAAAAATAATTCATCAATATTTTAACTTGCTTAAGACCAGATTCCTTTGTTGACACATGGTTTAGGCGATGTTCATTTGTTTGAGATCCAACTGAATACGATTTAAACTTATTCTGGGCTTTTGTGTGTGCGCTTGACATTGGATGAACATTTTTGACAGGATACAATATTAAATTGCCAGCCTCATAAGTCTCACAGACCTGTTACAACACCTACCACTAACTTCTTAACTTCTGCCTCATTTGGTATTATTGTAGTCACATACATAAATTTAAACTTGAGTAAGAATAGAACAAGTGCAGCGTTTGTGGTAATTGTGCATGTAATAGGCACAATGGGAATAGACTAACTACAGGGCCTCCCAGGCTCCCCGACTCTAAGATGCCTCTTGTGATAATCATTGCTTAGTCTCAGCACCCACCGGATGTTATTTCGTACAGCCTGCCATGAAGCCAGCATATTCCGATTAATCAACGAATGTAGCCTAAACATGCAAATATAAAGCATATATACTCTAATGATTACTTAAGGTAGTACAGATCCCTTCATTCCATGAGTCATGTGAGAGTGTTTAAACAAGAAATAGATTTGTCCCATTACATATCCTATTCTCTAAATATATGGTTATACAAATGAAGCAGAGCGTACAAAGAGTCCTGAGTATGGGATCTTCATGTTTTTATTAGAAGCAGTGTACAAAGAATGTGCCAGTTCCACACTTGTTTTACACAATGAATACCACCATTGAATATCAAACGGCTGCATTTCCAAATGTTGCTTGGCACAATTAATGTAGTGGTATGCATTTTCCTGATATTAGCTCAAGTGATTGCATTTTTTTAATATATATTTCTAAAAATAGTAAAGAGCAATTCCCTCTTGATTCGTAAATTATTTAAGATTGGAAATACAATGACGAACATCCTTAATAATTACGTATGATTTAATTTTCACAAAGAAAAAAAACAGTGATTAATGAATGTAACTATTTTTTGCCCTGCAAACTTCCATCACGTAAATAATTCATTACAAACCACAGGACTCCATTTCGGTTGTTTTCATAAAATTCACAGGTATTGTGTTTTCACAAACACCTTGCCTAGCTGTAGCCAAGCACCGTAATGTATTGCAACAAAAATATCAAAGTAAAAAAAGACTGAACGTAATTAAAAAAAAATCTAACAATAGGTACTCACACTGAACACAAAAGCACAGAAACAAGGCCACAATGTGAACTGAATTCGCCAATAAACACTTGTGTTGTGAATGTGTTTAAAACGCACATTCCAAAGAACGATATATCAAGGATTGCGTTTAGGATTGACGTGTGTGAGTTTGGGTTTTGAATAAACTTAGTAATGAATACGAAAAATTGGTATCCTTATTATTGCGTGGGTGGCTCATCTTCCTGTGTCTTCTTTGCTCTAGCTTGAGAACCTGTAACACAATTACTGAAGTTATTATTGAACCACAAATATCACGTGGAAGCCTAAAAATGTGTTTACATTTTAAATGTATTTTTACTCTAGAATTTTTCCATACATAACAGCGAAGTGAGTAATGTAGTTGTGGGAAAGAGTAAAAGCTATCAGTCTAAGGTTAATATAATATTTGCTGTGAATGTTTTGAACATGAAGCCTTAAATAGAAGCGATTTAAAAAGGCAAAAAAAAAATTACCTTTTTGCGGACATCTGAAACAAAAAGAAAACATTCAATTCTCTCTCTCAAGTAATTTTATACCAGGTCCCTGAAGAGTTGACTGGTTGCACTTGGAAAAAAGAACTCAGGTCCTGATTCATCTCGAGTTTGTTTACACAGAGTTGTGTAATCTGGCACTATGCGGAAATTTCAGAAAACTCTATTGCACTTAATTAACATGCCAGTTTGTGGCCTGATTATCTGCACGGTTCAGTCACAGTCCGTAAAATAATTGCATGTGCTAATCTCCTTCCAACGCACCAAGCTGACCAATCGGTGTCACATGAAGTCACACATGCTAAAAGGTGTTTGCATCCTCCGCTGAGGTGTATAATGTATTGTTAAGTCTTCTTGGCTTAGCAATACTTGATGATAAGTGGTTTAAATAATGATACATTGTGACACAGCTTATGACAAATGTTGGCGGTGCCCTGAACCCTGTCAATTTTGGGCCATTCCAAGATTTTACGAGGAGCGGCCATCATTCCGCCAATAAGTGACAGAATGATGGGCAAAACTACAATATGAATCAAGCCCTTAATGTCTCATAGGTGACACATTGATATCATTAGGTCATTTATTACAGTTAAATAATACATCCTTGTATTGTCAGTCACATGAGGTAAAAGTGTGTGGACTCTATGGGGTCTATAGGATCCATGAGCTGGTTAACTTTGCAGAGACTGATCAACAGCACATGCAGCAGTTAAGGAGGTGGCAGTGAACGCTGCTGTGCATATTGGGCCTCACCTGGCTGGTGACAAGTCCTTGCACATTCAGCCTCTGTGTCGAAGCGGTTGGCATTGCCACCACAGCCACTGTACCAGAATTGGATGCAGCGCCGCTCGGTGCCATCGTGATGCCATTTGAGGGCAAAATTCTGGCAGGTGCCCTCATTGAGCGGCAGCTTGCACACCTCTGCGAAGCAAAGTTGCAAACAATTGCCAAAGATACGCTTCGTGAAATAAATACATATCCAGGTGGGTGGTGCTATGGCAGAGCACTCAGCCCGTATGTGTAAGGTCATACATTAAATTCCTGTTTGGCTAGGCCAATTATCCCTCCAGGATCGAATACCACTTTGTGTAAATCGTGTTGCTCACCATGGAAATTTGGAATTACTCCAATGGTGGTTAGTGCTACCACAATGCTACGTCCAGCAGGGAGGCACTTTAACAAAGACTTAAAATAACAATAATTTGACCTGCCTGTAAATTATTATTTTTTAAATTACATAACATAAAAGGGGTTCCTTCATGATGTGCTAGTCTCTACTCTGCTTGAGTGAAAAAGATTCAGTGTCCGCACGGACTATGGGGTGAAATGCCCTGCTTTCTGTTGTGCGATCACAACCACGTGTGACTGAAACATTGTGGGTAATTCTGTGGCTACACCATCAGGGTGCACTAAAGGACACATTTCTTGCAAATTGTTTTTACTTTTCGAACATAACTCCCCAAATTTAGTCAACTTAAAAAAATATGAAGGTTTCCAATAAGTGCATGTTTTCATTCCTCTAGAATGAACAAATGCGTTACCAACACATGCATCGCGGCTATGGAAATGTGTTTTACTTGTCCATCGTAGTCAATGGGTACAATTCCTGTACTGTCCATGTGCTGGAGTTATGTTTATGAGAACATCTAACTTACACATATTTAAGTTTATGTTTTAAATTGGGAATGCCAGTGTCGTCAGTCACCATAATTGAAGGCTGGGTGAAAATCCATTGCTTTCTAAATAACTGTGTGTTTCACTTCTAAAACAGTTATAATTGCCAAAATATCACCAGCCAGACAATTAAAAACTGCAAATAACAATATTTCAACAATATCGAGTCACTTAAGCTTCTCCCCACAAATGCACAACTTATGTCCATATTTGAAAATGTCAGCCCAGAGCACAGCCATGTGGCTGAGAGTGGACATTTTAGGAAGGAGGACACGCATGTTGGATGTTTGGGGCATGAAAACAAAGCAGTATGAATCAAAGTGCTCAACTTTACAGAAAAATATACCAACCTCTGCTTTTCACAGCAGGCTTTTCAACTTTACCTACACAACCAAAACAACATTTTAATATGCAATTTCGGTCATAAAAAATACAAGATTGCACATGTTCATTTTGATATGAAACCGAGTTAATTTACTTAAGGCTGCAGTGTCTCACACACATTCCGATGGTTCATTGGCGATGAATCACTTGAGAATGTTCAGCAAAAATAAGATTAAAAGGCTCAGCCTGGTTCAAATATAACTCAAACGTTTATGGTGAAAACCATTTAAGGAGCTGCAAATGTGTGTATTCATGAGTGACTCGGAAGGGTCACTAATTGGCTCCCTAAAGGAAACTGCCGAATGGGGTGGTTGATTTTGTTAAAGCTCCTAATAAGCCATTTTCCTTTTCGACGCCTGGTTACTACAATCACAAATTACATTAATGTAATACTTCTCATTTGTCATGTAAACGTACATGACAAAGTTGGCACAATACATTTTTGGCGGAGGTCTTTGCCTTCGGTGAGGAGGTTGCCGACCCATCTGTGTAAAGTTTGAGTGATCTCTCACATAAGACTTGGTAAAACGTGTTTGGATATTTGGTGAAGTAAACATTTCCCATCACAATTTGAAAGTATTGGCAATGTGGTTTACATGAATTTATATCGACAGGTATGAAATAAAACATGTAAGCACAAATAAATAAATAACCATGCATATTTAAAGGTTTCCATTAGGGGTAGGAGACACGCTGCACTTTCCACTTAACATCAGGATGCACTGAGAATCATGCTTTTTTACTGGGAGAAATCACATCCATATGAAAGCCATTATAATACGCGATGCCTAAACACTTCATCTGTCACCTGAAACTAATACAAATGCTCTTATTACAATGGGAGGTCACAGGATGTAAGTAGAATGTTTTAACCTTCACTCAATGCTCACAGTGGCCTCACAAAGGAGGCACATTTCATGCCGTCGCTAGGCGAAGGTTGCTTGTATCTGGTTTGAATCATACGCACGGGTCTTCAGGATTTTGTTACTGGTCCAGTATACAGTAGCTGCTCAAGGGCGCTTGGCCCATCTCATGTCACCTGCATTGTCGACGAACACATTGTGCGCATGTATCTCCCCTGCGTGTGGAAGACACACTTTGCATGGCACAAAAACACGAGCTTGTCCTACTACTCCCAAAAGAACAATAATTCACGAGCAAGTGTGAAGGGACGTGTACTACGATGCACCCCCCTTCATTGTCGTCGCAAGGCAGTTTTTATTTCCGAGCACCGTTTTCTATTACTGAACATGTGTGAATCGCCATATGCCATGCAGGTGCTTGACAACAGGCATATTGAGGTAATTTTGAATAACGCCAACCTGACAACCCAATCTATTCACACCGGATTAATGCTAGACATATTTATCCTTAATCAATAATTACACTTTGCATTAGTCATTATATATATTTTTTAAGTGTTGCAATCTTCAGCTTTGAAGTCATAATAGCGGCACTGCTTTGGTGAGAAAGTAAATGCAGCCGCACATGTAATATTTGTACTATTTTTCTACGTATTTACCTTCAAAGATTCCCCGCCTCTGATTTCCAGTTAAAATAATTGCATCTAGCGAAGTGAGGAGGTAGTGAGGCTGTGGCGGAACTGCAAGATTGAGAATCGTCTACCACACCATCACCGACTTACATGGCACATTGCCAACCAAGAATGGGATGACATTTTGAGAGGACGGCCACCCCAGCGATGAGATTCAGTTAATCTACAGGAGCGATGTAGATTGTGGCACCACAGAACCCTTGAGAATGAAAAAGACTTGGGGGCGACCCTCATCCAGCAGTGGATAGACCATGACTGATGATGCTCATGCTGCTGATGAGATGCTTTCCTGAGCATCTCATATAGCTCGTGATGCTTATTGTAAAAAGAAAAGGTTTGCCAATGTCAAGCCTTTTGCTTTTTTACATGTACAGTATAAGACACAGCAGCTTCAAGTAAAGTGTGTTGATAAAATCCAGTTGTGTCCTAGATTTTATTCCTTTGAAAACACACGTACTTACGTTTTCAAATTGAAAACATGCTTGCATATTATGAAAACAGCATGTGCAAAAAAACAATGATGAAATATGCAAAGTGCATACTATAAGGTATTTAAATATCTGATATCATTGGCCAATAGCATTTGAAATTATTTTCCAAATTCCAATTAGGATAAAATTTTGTATTCTACTGTTGACACCTTCTGTATCAATGATCTCTCATACTTATGATACAGTCAAGTTTAGCAGGTGACTCGTGTTGAAATACACTTGCTATTTTATAAATAAACATGGAATTTGTCGATAAAACTGTAAAACATGTATGTGTTTAATTAAATACGAAGACAATTAAATATTGCACATCCGCCAAAACTCTTTTGTGCCAGTTAAATATGAGGTTGTGCAATAACACGATTTAAACAACCCTCAGAATGACAGCGCTCAATTTACAAAGGGTTGTGAAGTATTATAATTATTGAACATTATATAAATAGCTTAATGTGGCACTTATTTATTCCCTCATGGATTCGCCTGCAGTTAAGCGGCATTTTATTACTTGTTGGCTACGCGTAGTGTTAGTGGTGGAAATATTCAATTGAATTTAGATAAAGGCCGGCCGTTATTGATGCAAAATGTAATTGGCATACAGTAAATCCTTCTTCAATAGTACAAATCTTTTTTAAATCTGCCTGCAGTGATGCTTCTGCTGCTGGACTGTTGGATTGCTGCTGGCTACATCACATGAGGGTTCATCCTAGTGTTAGAGTGCTGTCACAGCTGGAACAGACTGCTGCTGTAGCACGATGTGAGGGATGAGGGGGGGCGCCTTACTGGGGCTCAGGCATGTCCGCACGCACTCCTCCTCTGTGGGGAAGCGGTTGGCGTTGCCGTCGCAGCCGCCGTACCAGAACTGGCCGCATCCTCCCGTGTCGTTGTTAAAGTACCAGAACGCCTGGAACTTGCTACACACAGTGCCGGTGTCGTACCCGCCCATGCACTTGTTGCCTAGCCAGCAATGTACATGACATGACATCAGCTCAGGAGAAAATTGAAGCTGAAAAAATATTTTTCCATCTTTCAATCTATTTTGTAATACGTTTGCATACCATGCTGGGTAAATATGTTAGTGAAAAAATATATTATGAAATCTTTAGGCGATGCAACACATGCAGTTTTTTTTTTTAAGAGTTAATTGTATGTATGGCAATAACCAAACAATATGGATAAATCGTCGTAAATGTTGTGTTAAGTTGAGCTGAAATTTGTGGTAACTTTGGTATGTTACACACCAGTGGGCTCCTCGGGTTGTGCAGACGAAGAGGGAGACGTGAGGTGCACCTCTGTGCCAGCGTCTCCCTCCTCCATTCCCTGAGAATCCCCCTCAGAGTAGAACTCTGGCAGGCCTTCCTCTGATGTACCGCCAATTGCACTTTCCACTCCCGAATCGAACGCGGAGTATGATGGCGAGTCCTGGGGCTCGCTAGCCTGCTCGGCTGCGCTCTCTGCAAGGTGGACAGTGTTCGCTGACGCGGCATCTGACTGCACATGTCCATAACTTGCAGTCTCTGTGGTCAGAGGGGCAGAGGTATGCGTCGAGTCTACAGGAAACCCCCTTTGATTCTCAAACTCGTTGACACTAAAGCCAGCGAAAGCCGTGGAAAGTAATGGCAACGATCCGCCATCTGCGGCTAGTATGTCGACGGAATGGGGGGTGGTGATATTTGCAGCAGTGGCGGTGGTGGTGGTAGCACCAGTAACAACAGCAGCAGCAGCAGAGGCAGCGGTGGAAAATGTAGATCTTTCAACTTGCCCATTGAGAGACTCCCAGTAATCTGAAAACGATGCCAGCGTGTGAGCACAGAGCAAAGCGGCAGTGAAACCCCCAAGTACCGAGAACCACAAGAGCAAAACTACAAGTGAGTGCAGTTTACAGACCTCTGAAACAACCCTTCTCAAAATGTCATTTATATAAAATGTTAAAATTGTGACCCAACAAACTACATTACTGTGCAGCAGCCTATGTGAAATGACACCAAAGAGGAGGACGACAAAAGAAAAACTGTCTGCCACTATAGGCTGCGTATGTGGATTGATGGTCGTTGAGACCTATTTAAACAAATCAATGACAGCCAAGCGTTGACAGGAAGGGTAGAGGTCAGGAAACCCAAATAGCACACCAATTTGCAGAGGTGCAGAGACGAGGTGTCAAGGGTTAGGTTTAAGAGGGTGATGATGGGGACAACTCAATGGTTTCCTGGTGCCAGATCCATCAAGAGTAACCCTCATAGAAGTACATTATGTATGCTCAGACTTAAACCATAGGGCACACCTCAAATTGCTTCTGTGGACACAAATTTAAATAACTATCGCAGTATTTACACAATTCTCTAGTAAAACTAAATTGGACTGCAGTCCACGGTATTTTCATTTCATTATCTTAATCATTACAAAATGTACACAAGTGCACTCGATCACGTAAAACGGTTTCTAACAACAGATTTATATCACCTCTCATGATTTCGGCAATGTCTCCACGATCTCTGTGAGAGTAAATAACAAAAACATGCAACATCATTATTGTGTGTAACATGCACAACCTAAACACATTTGTAACCAATGTAATTTGCTTAACGTGTAGCATGAGTGTGGGTTTTGTGTGAATATGTGGGTGTAATTGATATGTATTTGCTTTTACACGTGTGTTTGTGGGAAACAGATGACCTCAGGTCCATTCCCAACCATAGCTTACCTCAGGTAAGTGATATCTGAACAGGGTCTGAGAACCTTGCGTGATGTGCATACACACCACTTCTCCGTGTACCATTCCGGTCTTCATAGGTACTCACTTACAGGACTTTCCCCAACAGCCTGAAAAGACTACATATGGAAGATCTTTGTCTTTGTGTGTACAATGTATGTATGCGGATTTGTGCATCTCACTCACGTTTCATCCCCCTGTGGTGTCCCTGCGCGACCCTTCTTAAGCCGCGCACACTCTGCTGACATGGCTTTAGGTGGGTACTCAAATATATCCTCTGCAACGGAGTGTGCACCATGTTCAGGTTCACAAGGATGGGGGAGGGGTTGAGAGGAAACATGTGTGATTATATGTATAGTTGAGAAGGCATGAAATTACCTTGATTGTAATTGTTGGGTCACTCCATGCAAACTCGACCACAATCCAGAGAGGATTCCACATCAAGATGTATATTTTCTGTTATATTTCGTTGTGGAAAATAGAGATCACACCACATCTTTGAGGGGCTTAAACACATTGTGAGGCATGAGGACTTGTGGTAAAAAATACATACTTGGACATGGAAATAACCCAGCTGTCAGTTAGACACATTTTGACATTTGCAATCACTGACTTTAGTATGAGTGTGCATTTAAGAAGTGGCATGCTTGATTTAAAACAGGATATTTGTTGCAAGCTCCCAAATAATTATAATTAATGTAATCTCAGGTGATGTACACAATAAGGGAAATTACATTTGTTTTGTTGAGCTTTCCCCTGAATAGTAATATTAGATATAATCATTAATGGTAAACTGTCAAACATTAACATGTTTATGTTATGTTTCTCATACTGGCATATGCTAGGACACTGGCATATGCTAGGACACAGTTTTGTCATATTTATAGCCTTTATGACGACATGTAGGTGACCTATCAGAGTTGTACTCAGAAGTACAATTGTCAGTTTTGGTATTTGCCAGTGACATGGGAATGACACATGAGCAGCAATGATACAATTGCTTTGTTTTGCCCAAGTATGGAAATATTGCCTTCTGCAGTGGATGAGTCCTTCATACATATAGGACATCAGAATCTGTTGTTCATTGCCTAAAATTAGTTAAAAACCATTGAGATATAGAATATAAAGGGGTAACGTTGAAAATAGGTCTACACATAGAGCCTATTAAAACGCAAAACATATATTCCGATAGCTTAACTCATAAGTAGTTTTCTACACTTATCTTTCAGCACAAAACATTTTCCATATTCTTTGGGTCTTCACTCAAGTCACGTAGATAGGTTCCAAGAAAATAACAAAAAACTACGACGTTTCGATCGCAACACAAGTGGTCGTCATCAGGCAAAGGGGGGTTAGCTTCTAAAGACAACTGTTTATAAAGTTTGAAATGGGCGTAGCCCAAATGTCAGCAGCCAATGTTAATGTAAGTGGTGGGCAGCGACTGAGGTGGTGGTGGGTTTTCCACCAATCAAAGGGCTGCCAGGTAAAAATTAGCATGCTAATGGAAGATCGCTGAGCAGCAACCTCGAGGTTGGCGCACGAGGTGGCTGTGTTAGTTTGAGAAATTTTACCTGTTAATGTAATAAATCAGAGAGCTGAAAATAACAACAAACATCGGAAGGTGGTAGGATGGGAAAATCAAAGACTGTTATGACTTAAACTGGAAAATAACGTCATTCCATTGATTGCTCAGTTGGTACCCATCTTTTCGGTTGAAAATGTGTCTGTGTCTGTATATATGGATGGCTTCATGAACGAATCTTTGTTGATAGCCAGTGGCAGTGGCGTCACTAGGGTTGGTGTCACCCCCCATGGACCTCCTCCCGTCTCACTAGCACAGCCACTGTTGTGTTGGTTCGTTTACATTGACATGCTAATCTCTCACATTACAATGGCCACCTCCATAGTTGCGTCGTCGTCGTGGAGGTAAATCACCGATCTTACATTTTACATTGCCATGCTAATCTCTCACATTACAATGGCCACCTCCATAGTTGCGTCGTCGTCGTGGAGGTAAATCACCGATCTTACATTTTACATTGACGTGCTAATCTCTCACAATACAATGGCCACCTCCACAGCTGCGTCGTCGTCGTGGAGGTCAATCACTGATCTTACATTTTACATTGACATGCTAATCTCTCACAATACAATAGCCACCTCCACAACTGTGTCGTCGTCATGGAGGTACATCACCGATCTTACATTGACATGCAAATTCAACCTCTAGCCCCGCCCACTTATCCTTGGGCTGAGCGCATATCAAGCCTATATAACTTCGTGTTTCAGCAGCTCTTCCGCTGTATTTTCTCCTGCTTCGGCAGCTCTCTCGCTATATTTTTTCACCTGATGACGATTGCTTGTGTTACGATTGAAACGTCGTGATAATTTTATTATTTTTCTATCTACGTGGCTTTAGCGAAAGACCCAAAGAATACTAACAACACAATTGTTTTGTAAATTCTTTCTACATTGAATTACAAGATTATTAGTTACAACATTATTAGTAACTGAGCGGAAGCCTTTTTTTATTTTTCTCCTTTTCCTTCAATTACTACTTGATTCTCAAAAAAGCTATTGATATCGGTTCACAAATACTAATTACCACAATATTGTAGCTAAAATACCAGAAAATTTGACAAAATCAGCGACTACAAAAACATGAGCAATGTTTTTGTTGTTATAACTAACTACAGGGATATTTTTTAAATAAAAATAGTAATACATTTCTGCTGAAACACTGCACAAAAATTGTATAGACAGTCATTTTGGTGTCACCCCCTCTGATGGTGTCACCCGGTGCGGTCCGCACCCCCCGCACCCCCCTAGTGATGCCACTGGCCAGTGGGTTTGCAAAGTACCTTCGTCTTAGAGAAATCAATTGATCCTACCGTGTTTCAGATCTGCCTTATGTTCCCGAACACGGTCCGAGACATGTCGCTTAGTTTCCCCAATGTAACTACTGCCGCAGACACAGCTTAGATTGTAGACGCCGGGGTATTGCATATCAGGGATCACATCCTTCTCAGATGGGATCAGATCACAAATTTTATGTACTGTTATTTTATTTACATTATTTTCCAAATTCTAATCCTTAATTTATTTTTCTTTGAGGTAAACATATTTTCTATCAGATATCTTACCAATGTAAAGCAATCAATTTAGCTTTAACCCTGTGTGTGAAAAGCGATTATAAGTGAAGGCTGCAACGCGCGTGCAGGCACGCATGTCAGAGTTTGGCACTGATTGCCTTTATCACTGGTGCGAGCAGAAAGTAGGAGTTGCCACCTCCATCATACAAAAAACCAAGACGTCATGGGATGAAGAAGAAGAATATATCACAATACCGTATAGAGGAGAGATGCATGTAAATGCATTCTCTTGAGTGGTGTATCATTTTCCAACTGACAAGAAACATACATTTGTATGTCCCAGGAAGGCTTACAGACCTTCTAAGACAGCTACCACAAAACAAGACAAGCCTGGGAAAACCAAGACAGGTGGCAACCCTAGCGGTGGGTGCGGTGTGGTGGCATGTGCACTCACGGCTGAGTATGCTGAAGAATGTGTGAAGAAGGTGCTGCAGGTACGCCTCCTCGGCCCCCCCAGCAGTGCTCACTGTCACCTGGTGGATCTCGGCGGGGGGGCTGGCGAACATGGAGATCGGCACCTGCCGCGCACCAGGACCCAGCCCCACGACAAACAACGCCAGTCCCTGGCACATGGCCCCTGTGGCCACCTCTGTGCTGCGCTCAGCCTCCTCGCGCAAACTGACATCCATGCCCTGCCCGCTTGTCAGCAGCACCACTGCGCGCTTCTTGCGCGGCAATGTGGCGTTGCGGAAGGCATTGCGGGTGACCCACTGCAGGGCCTCGGCCGGGCCGGCGACGGTGGTGGAGCCTGAGCTCAGGGGCTGCAGCTTCTGCTGCACGTGTTCCAACAACTCGTCCCGACCAAACTGAATGAAGCCAAACTCCACCTTCACTGCGCTCTCCGTGGCCTACACGCGCCCGGGCAACAAACGCGGCACGATTAACGGTGTGGGCAATAACTGACGATACCTTCCATTTCAAACAACATATTCAAGGGCGGTGGCGCATTAGGAGTTGCGTGAGGAGAACTATTAAGTAATGAATGATGATGAAGATGTTATGAGATGTTGTGGTTGCGTACTGCTCCTGTGGCACGGGCTCCAAATGGTGAGTACTGCAGCAGGGAAAGACGCGACTGCGCGCTGCCACGCGGCACAGATGTGACGGAGATCTGTTCGATGGCTCTCTTCACCAAGCGCTGCACCACGGCAAACTGCGCCACATCTATAGAGCCGTCCACCAGGAAGGCGACGTCAGCCGCCAGCTCCACCGGAACATTGCCAGGGGTCACCGCACACTGCGCGTCTGGGTTGCATTGATCTAGGAACGAGCGGCACAAAGTAACACATTGGCAGTTCACGTGTGTGCACGGGTTGATACAGTGTGACGCCCATATAAAAATCGCAGACTTCATAGAAAAACACAGTTGGGTGGGAGTTCCCGTGCTTCAAAGAGCATTGGGTAGTGCTCATCTACATAGATGCTCCTCCATCAACTGGTGGGAATTGCAATGGTCATACTTTATAGTGAAACAAAATAAAGGGGAGGTGGCTGCGATGAATGAGACGTGTGAGAAAAGCTAAAGGGTTCCACACCGAAACAGACAGTGCACTTGAGGGCGCTTTCCAGTGCTGCTTCGTGTGTTGCCTGAGCTGCTGGGAGCACCACCACCCTGGAGAGCTTGGTACTGTCAATCTGCACAGCACAGGAGCACAGGGTTCGAGGAGTTACCATCACACAGACTCAATCTGTCAGTTAATGCACCGAGAAACGTCTTGTTACAAGCATTCCATGTGTTTGCTTGATTTACCATTTTGTAGTCTGTTTGGTTCCCAAAAGGAGGCTTATGGACAAAAATATGAGCCTATTACATCCAATATAATGTTGAAATATAACAACTGATTAGTTAATCTTAACAGTTACTTGTATTTTTCTTTTACGAAAATTCCCTTTCCTGTCATTGACATAACTCAATATTTGTATCTACCAGAGATGATCACCGAAGCCATAACTTGTTGCCATTTTTCTATAATGAGGCAGCAATAATTCTGAGGGCAGCATGGAGTTTTTGATCTCTGTCCACGCGTACAACATCATGGTGGCTGTGAGGCCGCCATCCCTCCACCGCCATGTTTCTCTGTCCACACCTTGAGCGCCTGCGTCATGTGGGGCAGCCTCTCGAAGGAGAGAACGAGCGTCGTGATGTCATTGGCCACCAGCTGGGCCACCCCGAGACTGACGGCATCGGCGTTCTGCGAGGGTCCATTGGTGATGAACACCGCCACTTTGCGCAAGAGTCGGCCTTGCCGCACGCGCTTGAACGCATTGCGCGCAACGTACTGCATGGCCCGGCCCGTGTCGCGCCGCCCCCCGCCGCCGCTCGCCGCGAACGTCACATTATCGGTGCGAGCGATGGCGTCCTCCCGGCTGCGCGGCTCGGCGAAGCGGAATCGCGTGGTGGTCGCGACGCCATCGTAGGTGAGCAGCGCGACACGCGCCCCCTGCGGGCACCCGTTGCTGCGGGCCAACGTGAGGCCCTGCAGCGTACGCTTCACGATGGCCTTCATGCGGCTCAGCGTGACGGCCGATGCTCCCTGGGCCACGTCGAGCGCAATCACCAGCTCGGTGGGGTACGCGGGGCAGTCCTGCTTGCCTGCACACACGCGAGGGGGGTGGGTGGGTGGGGAGGAGGCCCGGCGCAGGTGCCCGTGTGGTGCAGTGGGGTGGGAGATGATTCGCAATTAGCCTGAAAGCTTCAAAGAATGCAAAGGTACAAGATGCAGTGCATGTCAATAGCTCATGTGAAATGTGCTTTTTTAATATTCAGTAAATACAATATCTGGATGTGTATACAGTGAAATCTTACCTTGACAGCAAGCTAGAATGAACAAGAAAAGAGAATATTACATTAAATATTTTCCATGACCTTTTCCTTTGACTTTAATTCAAATCTCACAAATTAAGACAGTGCTCTGTGTGCAAAGACACTTACTGCATTTTTCTCGGATTGTATTCACCAATGTACATACCTGAAATTACAGCCGAAAATATATTTAACATGTAAGTAAAAATGCATACTTCAGCTTTTTATTTTATGGAATAAGACAAAGATCATAATGAGATGTTTTAATGAAAATTCAGAAGACACTTACATTTGGGATGGTTCCATCTCGACCTCTGGGACCCTGTAATGAAAACAAGGCATCTTATAAGAGCCGTTCTTTGCAGGGGCAGTGCAATATTGCACAATAATCCGATGGAATGAGTTTAATGACAGATGGCCATTACCTCCTCGCCTGCAGGTCCAGGCTCACCAGTGCTTCCTGCGGCTCCAGACTGGCCGGAATATCCCTGTTAGACGATAAAAAAACACACTTTATCAGCAAAATCCAAATTATCTTCATCGTATTATGTGTTTTGAGTGGCCTTCAATAGCCACTGATTGGTAGAGTGCAGAAAAAGCAATGTAAATCGCAAGTGGAGGTTATGGAATTGGTGCCATATTTACTGCTTATATCTCTCACATCGCCGACCCCCCCCCCCCCTCCACTTCTAAAACCATTGACATTCCTTTTATCTGTAAAAGCAATGATCTTCATAACCCAAGTAGCTAAATGAAAGCAGATTGTCGTCAACATTCATGCAAAAAAAATAAAAATACTTATCATAGTAGTGCATACCTTTTGGCAGCAGAACAGCTTCACAACTCATAACGAGCACGTAATATTGGTTGAAAAAAATCACAACGCATGATGAACAATGTTGTCGGCTGGCGCTGCGGTGCTGCTAATGACGTGATCTCTGGATGCGAGGAACCTTACCCGCTGGCCTCTCATTCCCTTGGAGCCTTTTGTGCCGTTTTCTCCATCTGAGCCGTCAATGCCCTAAACACAAACATCGGTCGACATGGCCTTTCGCCCACCAGCATGCGGTCGCATTAAAATGTACCTTAGCACAAATTGGGATAATTAAGTGCACTTATTAAGGTGAGGTGCTGCATTGAGTGTACTATATATTACCCGCAATCCTGGGTAGCCCATCAATCCTGGGTCTCCCTACAGGAAAAAACAAAACATCTGAGCATCCAAGTTTCCAGAGACTCAAGAGCGGCATGAAAGTGGGGCATTGTTCGGTGAAACTACCACATCCTGAAGGCCCTTGCATAGTGTTTTGAGAACCAAGAGGCAGAACGTTGAATTTATTTAATCAAATTACATAATGCTACATCATGGGACCTCCTCTTCCAGTACCAAAATATGAGAATAGGTTTTCCTCTTTAATCTGGCAACAAAACAGGTGTTAAAACACCAAACTGAAACTTTTTACAAGGAATCATGTCTGCATTAACCACATTGCATTTTGACCACAGGTTTTGTGGTTAATGCAGACATGATTCCTTGTTAAAGGTTTTAGTTTGGTGTTTTAACATCTTAACACCTGTTTTGTTGCCAGAAAAAAGGGGAAAACCTATTCTCATTACATAATGCATCAACATAGCAGATATCCATAGTGATATATTTTCAAGCTGGTGCTGCATTTTAAAGTGTGTATGTGTGTCGATGTTGAACTGTACATCCTGGAAATATGTTTGAATAAACAATAATTAGCGACAATTTTACAAATGGAAAAGCTTACCTTCGAGCCGTTCACTCCAGGAACACCAATCCCATCGAGTCCCTCAATTCCCTGCAAATATGGTCGCCATTACAGCGTGTATTTTCTGTGCAGGTTTATTTTTTGTAATTTGAAACATTCATGTAGGTTATTATGAAGAGGAACTTCGTTACAGTAACCGGTGTTCTTACTGTCTCTCCCCGAGGCCCAGCTGGTCCTGGTAAGCCCTTGTCACCCACAATCCCAGATTCCCCCTGTTGAAAGGTATGTAAAAGACAATGCTCATAATCATACAGGAATAAACCAAAGACTGCCTTTTGGCGAGGATTAAAGACTAAGACAGTTACAGCCCTTCATCTGTGGATGGCAAGATCACACCACATACAGTACGTGAATTGATGGTTTCAGTCTGATTAGCAATTACTCTACAAAAATGTTCTGCCTCATAGCAGGTGTGGGGTGTATACACAGGAATTTCCTGTTTTGATGTTGAGTTTGGTCACGTGACCAGGAAGTTACAATTTAAGATTCTTTCAGCCACGTGGCAAGGTGTCAGCCATTACACAGAGTACAAAACGTTGGCACAAATAGCGTCTCAGTGAAAACAGGTGCATCTGTTCATTGTGGGACTTTAAGAAGCATTGTCTGTAAGTTCGTTTATGTTCTTATAATACTAGGAATGCTGTTATAATGTTAGAATGGCCGTTATAATGCTGTAAATGCCTTTATAATACTGTTAAATTGTTATGATAAATATGAGGCCGAATTAACAATGAAGCCTGCCACTTGTGTTATTGTGAATGTTACATGTAATTGCATAAGTCGAGTCAGACGTGTACCCATGTAACCATATTGCGATCTTGAGAGCAAGGATGACGAAATATCTCATCCACAGTTCAGTGTTATGTGTAGTGCTATACATTTAGGCTGCAGTATGGTGATTACACGATGTGTCCTTATTTAACACAGTACCTTATTATCTTGTATAGCTATTCAGTACTAATGTAGGTGCCTGGTCCATCCAGGATCTATTGTTGAGTTTCATGTTATCTAAGACTATGTAATGATGCTGTAGTGTTAATTCATTGTATTGATATTTCCAAGTATTAACAGATGCTGTATTTGTGCTTTGTTTTTCCATAAGTTTTACCTCTTTCAATTCATTAAATACGTTTGGAGTCAGATGTTCACCCTGGCTCTGAAGGTTTATTGAATGCGAGGTTATCTACTCGGATAGTGGTGCAACGCAGAGCACAGCGAGGCCGAGACAAAAACACTTAACTAAATTGGGTTCGGCACTTAATTTGGCTAAATACCAGTTCTATGCTAGCGGGTTGAAAGTGCTTCCTTCAACTGGGCAAACACAAAGTCACTTGAAGGGATCTCAGAGGTAACTCTATAATATCTATTTCATGAGCCAATCTCTATCTTGAAGGGATGCACTGCTCTGCGAAAATCTGAATAAGTATTTATCTCATGCATGACATCGATAGCACAACTGGGATAAAAATATGGGAAAATAACATGGCAAAAAACGGCATGGAAAGTTCCTTATGTGTCATCCCAACACATATACCTTTCTGCCTCTTGTTCCAGCCCTCCCAGTGTCTCCCTTGGGTCCAGCTGGGCCTGGCTCACCCTGGTTACATAGATTATACTCAGACATATCCATACATCACGCATTGCATTTCACATTAATCCTGGATGACCTTTCCGCCATTTCATTCCACATTACAATCAAGAGGGTAATTGGTGTGGCTACCGTTTCATATACCTTGCTGGGTCAGGTTCCACTATACAATTCAGCCACATGCAGCCAAATTCAAAAGGAAAACATTCAAGCAAAAGATGATCTGACAAAGCTTACAGTAATAGTCATTGAAGGTAAGAAAATAATGAAACATTTAAAAAGAAGAACTAAACTAATCCTGTTCAGGGACCAAACTATTCAAGTAACATGCAGTCTGAAATGTGAATAATGCGTAATTATAATTGGGGATTGTAGTGGTGTCGCCCGGGGTTACGCTGTCAACTGTGAAGTGTGACTGGTGCCTGACAAACTCACCCTGAGCCCGCGGATGCCAGCCTCTCCTCTGATTCCAGGCTTCCCTCCAGGCCCATTGTTGCCCTGAAGGATATATCACCAGAACAGTTATAATTAATCTTCCAGGCAATGGCTCAATCCCATGTTTGACATTGCAACAAAAAAAACACGTTAAACCAAACCCCATTATATCATATTTTAGCTCATAATCACTACCAACAGCGAAGTATTTCTGGTCATATCCAATTAGATTTTGAAGGGCGCACATAACAGGTCCCTGCGGGGTGGGCTGGTAGGAACGAATAACCAAAGAATATAAACATAATGTATTATTACACTTGTTTAGCCAGGAAAGCCTCACTGAGTGTAAAGGTTTTTGTAGGGTCCTGCCAAGTGTTTGCAGTAGGGGGCGATGTTGCTACACCTAATCGGACAATACGAAGGGAGAGTTTGAGGCCTAGTTCTAGGCTTTAGGCCTAGCTGTAGGCTTTAGGCCGTTGTGAGTTAATTTGTAATTTAAATGTTTTAATTATTAATGTAAAAGCTTTAAATGTAAATGTTTATATTTAAAAACATCAGGGAATGTAACATTGTTAAACATTAACTCCCTTTCACACATGCGGGGGTACGATACGAAGGGAGAGTTTGAGGCCTAGTTCTAGGCTTTAGGCCTAGCTGTAGGCTTTAGGCCGCTGTGAGTTAATTTTTAATTTAAATGTTTTAATTAAAAACTATCTCAGGGAATGAGTTAATTTTTAATTTTAATGTTTTAATTTAAAACTATCTCAGGGAATTAAAAAACTATCTTAGGGAATTATAAGGGAATGTTACACTTGTTTAGCCAGGAAAGCCTCACTGAGTCTAAAGGTTTTTGTAGGGTACTGCCAAGTGTTTGCAGTAGGGGGCGATGTTGCTACACCTAATCGGACATCGGACGGACGGACGGACGATATAATCTATTGTAGGCTGGTTCACTTCGTTCCTACCAGTATAAGCAAGCCTCATGTCTGCGTATGTGGATGCAACTGCATTGTGTGTTTTATGCATCTGAGATTCATGGTGGTGGTGATGGACCGGGCCTATGTTTTTGACGGCAAGCCTACCGCGGTGCCAGGAGACCCGCTTGCTCCAGTAGGTCCAGGCAAACCAACAATCCCTTTCTCACCCTGTGCCGCATCGCACACAAAGGGAAATTGACATCAATTGTTTACACACAGGCAAATGCAAACGTAGTTGTATTAAATCAAGACTCTGTATGACTGTGGGTGATTAATGGAGTATCCTTTACCTGAGGCCCTTTTGGGCCACGGCGATCACCTGAGCCCTGCCATGAAAACAAACGATTTCATTAAAGTTGGTATAAAGAGTTATAATTGTTTAAGTGGTTTATAACGTTGTGTTGTGCATGTGTGTATGTATGTATGTAAACTCTACATGTGGTTTATAAAACCAATAAATTGTCATACATATACAGTACTGCCATAAACGGTATTTGCATATTCGTAGGATTTATATAAAGATAGAATAACATGTTCTGACACAGCATGCTTTTCCAAACAAGAATGCATTTTCATAGGTTTCTGATCTATGCATAACTGTACTCTAATAAAGAGTTAGCCAGAATGACTGTTTGGTTTGGCATTACAATAATTTGCTGTTGTCCATTAGATGCATGTCGTCCTTCCAGGCAGCACCAGTAATCAATCCGCATTTTTTTGCCTTTTTGATTACCTAGTGAGTATGTTCCATCATCATACATGTCAACCACACAGGGTGAAAATCAGTGAGACCCTTGAGAAAACCACAATAAACTGAGAGAGAACCCCAGGAGACTGAGGGAAACCCAAGAAACCGAGCCACAGACATTATGTAGCTTCAATAGGCTACTGTCCACCACTTAGTGAACACACCCATAATACTGTACATAAACCAATTGATACTAACTTTACATAGTTATTATTTTCACTGCTTTTTTTTTACCACAAAGAGGCTGTAAGTGAAGAGAACCCCTATTGGAGTTGACCCTTACATAATATCTGAACCATCGACCACAGCAAAACAAGTGAGAATCCATTGCATGACCATGAGACACTCAACGTTGTGAAAAAACGTGCGTGAGTCTCATGGGTAATTCATCCTTGAGACCTGACATGTATGCATCATGCTACATGTGTAGTTTGTCAAATCAGGTTTTGTTCAAACAAGTCCATTGACAGGGCACGGCAATAATGATAGCAACTCGATACTGACAATGTGTTAGGAAGCCTCCAGTTGTACTGTAATAGCACAAGTATTTCATGACCGCTCTGATAATAAATAAAGAAAAATCATACACAGTAGTGCATAGGGAAAATCAGCAGCACACAAGGAAGACTTGTGTCAACATGCGGGCTACTTCACGACCGCCAGTTCTGGAAAAGTAGCATAAGAGCCGATCATCACACTCTAGCGAGACACAGCTGGCCACAAGCCGTGGCTTATACATCACATCTGTATTTTGTAGAAAATAGATGTTCATATTCGCAGCTCAAACACAGTCATGAGTAATATGCTCTGGCTTACAGGAGCTCCGGGTTCACCTCGTCCCCCCGCGTCTCCGTCTCGCCCGACGTCTCCCTGCGGATATGAGGCAGCAGCTGCAATCAGTTCACATCTCCACACCCAACACATTGGAGCCTTCCCCTCCATCCTCCACGTAATAGACCCACTCCCTGTTGATCATTCCCAGTAACAGCCTTCCCCCAAACCCACTCAACACAACTCCACTCCAAGTTGGATCGTGTTCTTCTTGCCTTTCATAAATGGGAACATAAAACTACTCAGTAAACGTAGGCCTGCCGGGTATATTTAAGTTAAACTTATATGACCAGAGCATACATATAAAACAATTAAAAAAAGATTGAATGCTCTAAACAAATTAATTAAATCATAGCTGCCAGCCTGTGGCATGGAGCCAACAAACACATTGAATTTTACATACATTATATAAATATTTTGTTAAACGTACTGAAAATACCAGAACGTTAATTTGAGATTTTGGATGTGTATACGTTTCAAGAACCAAACTGGCTCGACTTTTTGTATTTATTTCCATGTCTAATTAACTGTAGCCACCTTGTTATCTCTGACTTTGTCGGCATTAAAATTATATGGTGAGCTTAGCCTTAAAATATCCTGGCTCCCCACCTCAATTCCTTGTTGGCCTCTGTCTCCTGGAGGGCCGGCCACTTGGCTTCTGATGCCTTGTTCTCCCTGCACAGTAAAGTTTGTGATGAGCCACAAAACAATGTCTTAAGGATAAATAAATCAAGAATGATAAAAATAACGAATTTTCCAAAGCTGTAGCCCTACAAACTAATATTTATGCGAGAATAATCGGTCGCGGGAAATTAGATACAGCTATGGTTAAAGACAACAATGGCCACGTTGGAGTCATTCTTGCTCATATTTATAAATTAATAGTAAACAGCAAAAAGTTAATACAATCAAAATGATACTAAAATAAGTGTTAACATTGAGTTGTTGTTGAGGTTAAAACATTTTTAAATACATGAATACAGGTAACATATTCACAATAAAGCATGACAAAAATGCAATGTATGCTTTTCATATGAAACACATGAAAAACTGATGCAAACCACCAAACATAAGCCACAGCTGTCAATTATAGGACACCAGGACAACATTATCATCGAAAGCGGAACTTGAACACAATACAAAAACAACTTACCGGATCTCCCTGAATCCCGAGACTGCCTCTTTCCCCAGGCTCTCCCTGGATACCTCTTCCTCCCTGCAAAATGTAACCATGAAACCCAAAAAAATAATGAACTTTTACGAAACGGTGCACTGACATCGTCGGAAGCCTGGCTGAAACGATGCTGCATGCTGCGTACCTGTCTGCCGTGAAGCCCCTTTGGACCTGCAACTCCAGGCCGACCAGCCTCACCCTGCGGGCAGAGCAAACGCAAGGGGTATCGGAGTTCCACTGCATGCATTTAAACGTATATTATCAATCGTGTGGGCTGCACTTTCACAGTTATTTATAGGAGAGCACAAGACTAAATAATAAACAAAGGCAAATCAATAAAGTGTGTAGTAATGTGTAAACTTGTTTTTACCTTAAAAAGTGCTTTCTAAAAAAAGCTCTTGTAAAATATAATACTATTTGTGACATTTAGTTTCATTTGAACAGCAATACTGATTACAGCCCTTCATTGACTTCCAGTTAACCTCAGATATAGTAAAATCGAGAGCTCATGAATGGAATTAACATTGCAAAGGAGATCAAAACTTGTGACAGTGAGTCATGGCTATACTATGTATATCAAATCCATTAGCACCAGCTATTTGTGGTACCCTAGTACTATAATTGCCCATCTAATGAATCCATTTAATGAATAGCAGAATTTCCACGCACATGCTTTCCACTGATTCCGTCCAGAGCGTGTTCACCGTCTTCTCCCTGTTTTTGGAAAAAAAGAGGAAACCATTGTTTTAGCGGTGGGAATAGAATGCACTTTCCATGCTCGTGTTCTGCTGTACATGCAGGGCGCCTCACGCAATCAACTGAATACAATGATGCTTCAGTGTGGCCTATCGGCATCCAAGAAAGTGCTGCAATTTAAATGAGAAGAGGCGTGCATCATTGCATGATTACCAATCTTCCAGGCAGTCCTCGAGAGCCCTGCAGAAATAACAACCGGAGAGTAATTTTAGCAAACATAACAAAAAGCAACACTCATCTGGCATTGACTTCTAAACTGTTGCCTTTTTCCACTCCAGTGCAAAGAGTAGCACTCATCCACAGGTTATTGTTTACAGCAATAGCAGGTTTTTAGCCAATTTATCTCAAATGTAGACGCATTGATAGTAGAAAGCGTCTCAATTGATTTAAATGTAAGGCTACAGTTGGGAATAACAATAGCCAATATATCAACGAAACAGTGACACGCATGTATTTTATAATAACGAATATTGAAACTAAATATAATAACTCTTGTTTTACAGTTTTTCCAACATAGTGTTATGTTACCAAATACATATAAGTCTTCAAATTATTGCAGTTGTTATAAATGTGTGGAAATTATTACTATTCGATATGATTCAGCACTCACCAAAAATCATATAACTGAATAGATAATGTCACTCAGTCAAACAACACAAAATAATCCTAGATGATGTGGAGAAATGGCAGTATATTGTCAGAACACTGACACAGTTTGAATACAGTAGGCAGTGGATATTTCTCGGATTGTGATTGAGGTTGCAATAATGAGTCACTGTGCTTGGTCACAGACAGTAATTGGAGGTTGTACCTTCTGACCCCTGAGGCCTGGGCACCCCTGGAAGCCATGTGTACCGTTTAATCCTGAAGGGCCCCGTTCTCCCTGTGGGAAGTTTACAATTAACCACACAACCTTCCTGTCCACTATCCACAATCCATTTGCACGACACAACGGCACCGTACTCAGTTACAGCCGAGATGAAGTCTTGGATGATGGGCATCACAGCATGAACAACGTTAACATTAACTTGAAAGAAAGTGCTCTATTTTCGCTTGTAAATAGCTGCAGTAGTTTTCATACAATAAACGGACATGTGTGATTGCAAATAGTTTGTGACCTGATGCAAGTGGAGAATGTTTTGTGCTTTTTTTATGGAGCATTCTTACCATTCCACCTTCTTCTCCTGGATGTCCAGAAATTCCGCTGGGCCCCACATCACCCTTCACAATTTAAAAAAATAAAGAGGTTACAATACCAACATTGTATGGAAGGTCAAGAATTAAAATAACTATTGTGTGATCCCACAATATATTTTATTCTGCGAATCATTTTTTTTACAATGGACCATACCGTAAAATGTAACATATCCACCATTACATCTGACAAGCCCATCAGCGTATTTTTTTACATAACCAAAGTAAAGTGGCACTGTGAACATTTTGATTAATTGTTCAGCCATCTTAATTAGACTTCTTTCGGCAGTATTTTCGCCATGCATGATGAGATGCTTTTATAACCGGCAAAAAATTATGTTCATCGCGATGAGTCAGCGTGCATTTCACCCGCATACCGGCTGGCTGTTTCACTGTACCTTTTGGCCTCGGCCGCCCTGCTGCCCTCGTCTTCCCGACTGCCCCGAACACTTGCAGTGAACCCCACAGCACTGCCACTCTACCACATTGTCCTGCATTCATGAGCACAAAAAGAGATCGATTTGTTTCCCCTTGCTATATAAAATATTACATTTGTATTCTATTTATGCGTGGTGAACAGGCACGCTTGCAACTTTCTATTGATGCATAAGCCATGAATGCTATTTTACTGTGACATTGGTTTGTTAACATTATTTCCCACCAGGTCCTTTACGAGTTGACTGTCAAGGTCCGGCTGATTCACGGTGTTCATGTGCTGGAAGCGGAATCCACGGCCAAACTCCAAAAGAAGTAGGTTCTCGGGCTGTTTTGTGCCCTCCAACGCCACGGTGATCAGCGCATTCACACCTGCCGGGACACAAGCACTGAACAACACTACAGCCAGCTTCCCTGAACAGAGCGTGCAGCGTTATGATATATTGTGACAAAACGATCCAATGTAGAGAAAATGGTGAAAAAACCTCCAAGACGAAGTTTTTCAGATGATCGCTGAATTTTTTCAATTTGCTGATCCACGCCATCCGTAAACAGTATGACCACCTGCAATAACACATGGTCAAAATAAAATCAACTATTTATTCTAGCTGAAACTTGTGCATATGGTGTAAGATAGTAAATTTGGGACACATTAACATTAGTGCTTAGTTTAATGAATGAACAAATGTGTGATATTGCGAACATCTGCCATTTATCAAGGACATTGGGCACATGGTTCAACTGACGTACCTTGGCAGCGTTTGGATAGGCCTCTTTCTGAAACTTATTGAGAAACATGATGAGCGACTGTTCTGTGAACTGGAAGGGACCCGCAGTGCGCATGGGCCCCAGTGAGTCAACAAGGGTCTTGCTGTAAGCCTGTAGCGGCAACTGGAAGGCTGGCTGCCGTGCACCCGGCGCCAGAAAACCCAGGCGCACGACAGGGTTTGCTCTGCCCGTGCAGCTCAGCGCGTCTGCGAACGCGATTCGGGCCAGGATGCTCCTGAGCTGGTTCTCCAGAAGGCGTTGGCTGATGAACACGTCCCCACCACGCAACTGTGTCACGTCAAATCCAATCAGCACATCCAGGTTGCAGTCTGGAAGGGCAAGAAGACGCACCTGATTTGGAAATCTCCCCCAATCAGCTTTTTGTCCTGTCTTTGCCAAAATTCACCTTCTTTTGAAACTCATGAAATATGGATTTTTTGTAAGTCTGGGATTATAGCCGTAATACATATTAATGCCACACTGTGATGACAATGATGATGATGCAAAACACCATAACTTAAACTCATTATACTAAATAAATATAATCATCTTTACACTGTGTTACCTCCAGTTTTGGGTGGCAGTGGCGGTGGCGTGGTAAGAGGTGCGTCTGTAGGTGCTTCCTCCTCCGGACAAATGTCCTTGGTGATTTCCTCCTCAATTTTTGGCAGTTCGTGGAAGTCACTAACAAGGCGAATAAAGTCACTTGGTTTGGCAATCTGGCTCAGACCCGTGTGCTGCAAAGCAGTTTCGGCCTGAACGCCAATGGCCATCACTGACACATTCAAGGCATGCAGCTTCTTTGCTCCCAGTGTGATGTCATCAAAAGATTCCCCGTCAGTTATCACCAGCATGTACTGTCGCACGCCCTGGTCAATTCGGCTGCCCACTTGCCTACGGAAGAAGTTGTCGGCTGCAGTGCTGAGTGCCAGGCCAATGTTTGTTGTGTCTCCATTGTCTTTCCTAGAAAAGGCCGTTATAGCATTAAGCAACGAATCCTTATCCAAGTGCTGTGTCAATGAGAACTCCATGTCCGAGATGACATTGTACTGAGCCAGTCCGAAGTGGACGTAGTCCTTTCCAACATCAAACCTCTTCACAAGGGAGTACATGAAGGCCTTGGCCATTTCCAACTCAGTTGGACCCACGCTATAGGATGTGTCCACAAGGAAAACAATGTCTGCTCGCTGCATCTTGCAATCTGACACAACATGAAGGAAAAAAACATAACTTGTGAGAATCAGGGAGAAGTTGATTATGAAAAATAACTGTGGAGAAATACAGGTATACAGTGAAAGATCATAAAACAAGTGCATGGAGGGTGCATTTTGTATCACATTTGCTGTTGAGACGAACTTAATGTGGACTGTTTTGTACATTTTAAAGGGCAGTGCCCTTAACGTGTGATTGCTAGATGTCGGGAGTGCTCGTTTACTTGTGAACAGCGGCCTGCCCCGCAGGAAAAAGGACATGCTGGAATCAGCTCTGTAGACTTGCGGCACTTGGCTCTCAATCTCGGCGCACACCACCTCGGACAAACGGCGGACCATGGAGGGGAAGGACAGGGGCCCATCGAGGCGGAATGTGTGGTGCTGTTTGGGGTCGCTGGCAATGACTCTGAGGTCATCATCCACAGCGTTGTGCAGGCCGACGGCGTAGACCACGGCCTTGGTGTTACGCAAGGCCGTCACTGCCCGGCGCACGTCATCGTCTGGCTTCCCGGCCAGCAGAATCACTACCACCTGGGGCGAAAACACACTGTTCGTCACTGCAACCACAGCAGCAGTCGCTTATCGGGTTTGTAAATATAATACGAAATACAGTCATTAAACATTGGTTTCATCTCTGTGTTTTATCTCATTTATCTAATTTCCATTGGAGGCTGAATTCCTGAAAGCCGCCAGTGGCTGAAAGCCTCCAAAGGAAGTGGAAAGCAACAGCATCTGCGCGGGACCATTTCTGTTGACTTAAAACCAAGTGGTGCTCGTTCTGGGGTTGCTGATTTTGTAAAGCTCAAGAGGAATTGGCATTTTTAGTTTCACCTTGTCATGAACTGAATTTGAAAGTCTCTGAGTAGTACATTTGTCTCATCTAACTTTCTTGTATTTGTTGTGAGTTTGTCTATCTGATGCACCATTCAAAGATCACCAAAAGTGCGACCATAAAAAAGTACGATGCACAATTATGCATTACAACTGTGTAAACGATCAAATGCGCAAAAAAAATCCAAACAGCAAAGCAAATGCAAGACACGCAAACATAAGATCTGTTTCACTCAAAGCGCGACGAAAGCTGGACGACCGTGCTTGAAGTAAGATCTCTTGAAACGTATGCGTGTTGAACTTCGTTCACACCGTATGTATCCAACTTTACTAACCAGAGGTGCGGCTCCGTAGTCTTGCGGCACTTTGCTCTCAATGTCGGCGCACACTACCATGGAGGGGAAGGACAGGAGCCCATCGAGGCGGAATGTGTGGTGGCACGTGACATCACCCCTGCTGCGCTCTCACCTGGGGGATGGTGGGGCTGCGCCCGCCGGCATTGGCCGGCAACAGGGTGTTGCGCAACAGGTCAATTGCGGCGCCAAGGCGGGGGGCCCCGCCACGGAGCTGCAGGGCGCGCACCGCGTCCAGTGCATCTGACTTGGTGGCGTGCGTATCGAGGCGGAACTCGACAGCCGGCTCACCGCCGAGCTGCACGACCGCCACGCGCACGTCATCCGCTGACACGGGAAAGCCCGCGACCATCGTGAAGAGGAAGCGGCGGGCACGCTCAAAGTTGAGCTCGTCCATGTTGCTCGAGCCGTCGATTATGTAGAGAACGTCCGCTTTGGGCACGTGCTGGCAGCCTGGCGGGGCAAAAACGCAATGGGTGGGGGGAATCGCGAGAGAGGAGCTCCGACACGCGTGTGTGTACACTCCGTCTACATGCGCAAAGAAACATTGTTAACAAGAACATTCAAATCTCACGAGCTCAAGTTTGTGTTCAAGGTTTATCTCTGGAGCAGAGAGGTATGGGACATAGAAAAGTGTGACACTATAAGTTACTCATTTAAATTTACATGCACGCTGGAAACTGTAATCAATCTCGCGCCACACCTAGTGCTAATCCCATAAGCTGCAGCGCCAGGTCTTTGTCCACGAGGTTGTTGATGCGCTTGAGGACTTTGGGTAAGCGCGAGGCAAACTCGCTAAAGCGGTCCATGCTGACGGTCAGCCGAGCGTCTCCACCCGTGAGCTGGACGAGCTCTTCGGGCTTGGAGCGCTCGGCCCCCACAGCGTACACCTTCACTCCCGACTTCCGCAGAACTGAAGCGCGCTGCTGGATCTCATCGGTTGAAGCACTGCCCGAGATGATGACGGCAATCTGTGGATAGCCGAGCTTGGCACGGCTCCCAGCTCGCTCCACAAACTGGTTCTCCATCAGGAAACGGATGCCCTGTCCCAGATTTGGGGCTCCGCCTGTCCGGACAGAGTGTGGTGTGAGTAGGGGTAGGGGAGGCAGTGGTGGCAACACGAATGTAGGATTGAAGGATTATCTCAATTTTTATTTTCATACATAAAATCTAGCCTTTTGCTTCAAATTAGAATTTACTTTTAAAAATTTACAGTGAATATTTATAATAAGTGTGCAGCAGGAAATGGCATTCATTGGAAAATTGACCTAATTAAATCATTTCCACAAGTCTGAAGGCCTTGCCAAAATGTGGCTCTCAGATCAAAAGTACTGCAGCAGAGCTTGGATTAAGGCCAGCAACTTCCCAGATGTGATTCACTGGCTTCTTCTTGAGAATAGTATTGTCTGTTATCCAACTACATAATTCATAACCTTAAGTAAATGAATTAAATAATTCCGAAGAAACTTTAGAATGCAGATGTAACAAATGCAATGCTTCCGAGTTAATAAAATATGAAAACAATTTATTTTGATTATGCGTTAGAGAGATAATGTGAAAAGGGTGCTTGTTAAACACAAACGACCAATGGATTCATTAACACAAATGAAATCCCAATCAGACCACTATTTTCTTTTTGGAGGGGAGACTTTGGGAAAAATATAACAAACATCACAAGGCCAATAGGGCTTAACCTAAGGGGCACTGCTAACAAAAGCCAACAGAGAACAATCAATCTGCCATTGTAGACAACATGGGGGACTTTCTAGAGAAAAAGGATGTACTGCAGACGTGAATAGGAGGAGATGAGCAAATCCGTGCTGTCATAGCTCATCCTTGGCCTCGCTGTGAGCGGTCTTCTTTTTATTTCCTATGGCTGATGTAGACGCTGAGCAACAACTACAATTCCATATGCAGGTGGTCAAGCTAGACAAGCGTGTCAGGAGCAGCGGAGGGTATCACTGTGATGTCTCCTTCGTATTTGTGGATCAGGCATCGCATTGTTATATATGTTGTACAGTCTGTTCTGGATGACTACAGTCGCACAATGTAGAGTTTTGAATATTCCGTTCGTGCATCAGGTATTAACATCTGCCATGGTTTGTACAGTGGATGCGGTTTATGGTGTACCATAAGCTTGTATGTATGTATGTTTAATTTATTTCGCACCATTCGTAGCCAACCATGCGAATTAGAAGTGTGGGGGAAGGACAACAAACTAAACACAAAAAGCACAACAATCTTAGTGGAAGATCAAACCCAGGGATTTTCTGTGAGCAGTCACTACCATGCCGCCGCTCGCTCTCTCGCTCAAAGTGGAATGTACGCATGCTTGCATGTTGAACTTCTCTTGCACCGTACGTAGCCAACCGTGCTCATCAGAGATGCGGATCAATGGACGGCAGCTGCACCACAGGGGAACTCGCCTTTGGCGTTGGTACTGCGGATGCCGGCGAGCACGGCCTCCTTGTTGTCGTGCGTTCGCAGAACGAACTCGGAGCGTGGTGCCCCCCCGTACTGAGCTACGCCGATACGCACTCGGTCCTGGCTCACGTCCAGCTTGTCCACGATGTTGGTGGCCACATTGCGCACCTCGTCGAAGACGGAGCGAATACCCGTCGAGCCGTCCAGCAAGAACACTACGTCGGCGAACTTCGTCTTGAGCGAGTCTGCGCAGAGCCGGGAGAACAGGGCACTTTTTGCTCGAGCCGCCAATGCGCTGCGGCAATCACATATCGAGTCATTACGTCAAGAAGGACAACAAAAAAATGAAAAAGATCTCAAGATCCCCCTGAAAGAGTCCTTAGTGAGAGACTATTGGATAAATAATGAGCATTATGATTATTATTTGGAGTGCATGGGTGGCGCTGTGGTTCGCGCAATGCATCATGAACTTAGCTGCCCAAGTTTTATTGAACTGGTCCTATGGCCTAACAACCTTCATGGTAAACCTAGTGTGGGGAGACCTTCATTTAGCAATAGATTTACAAAGGGCTGCACACATGTTATTATCATTGTTATTATATATATGTAGGAAATTAAAATAGGCATGGATGTATGTTGAACTTATTTCGCACCGTACGTAGTCAACCTTGCTAATCAGAGGTGTGAGGGAAGGACATCAAACTAAACACAGTGGCCCCATCATAATAATGTGGAATTTCCACCACTGGCGCAGGCCATCACTGGAGATAAGAACATTTCAACTTGTGTTTGAGCAGGACGACACGTCCTTGACTCTCTTCCATGAGCATAAATGCAGATGCTATAGTTGGAAAGTCCTGTGAAAGTTTTCCAACAATCTTCCCGTGTACAATTAAGGCATTCAATTATTCACATGAGCAACATGTGTTTCTAACTAAGGCACTGTATCATTAATTGAACACAATACTTGTTGGCAATTAAGGGGTCATCCATTTATTACGTACGCATGGAGGGGGGAGGCGAGGTTAATGCAAATGCGTACGCTTGCGTATGGGGGTCTGACAATGTACGTACGCATAGGAAACAGAGGGGGGGTGAAGCCTCGATAATTTGTCTACACTGGCCTTCAAATAAGTTAGATAGTGCGGCGGTGGACTATCTGTTTGCTTAAACACGTTAATATTATGAATCCTTGATCGTTTTTATGTGAATTAAATATCGGCCATTCTATAGGATTCGGGGTGGGGGGTGCGTCAATCGTATGTACGCAGGTGGGGGGGGGGGATGTGTAAAAAGTACGCGCGTGTACAGGGAGGGAGGGGTAAAATTTTGACAGATTTTTGCGTACGTACTAAATGGATGGCCCCTAACTGGGTGTGAAGGTACCTACAGTGACTGGAAGGATGGGAATGCAGCACAGAGCTCACACTGGGCCATATGGAACAAGACATTCTATGCATCTTGTCCCAGCAGCTTTGATACATTTCTTTCCACTTCCACATACAATTCCACGAACATTTGGCTCCTCCCAAGTACATCTTCATACTTTCGGTAAAGTCACGTAGAAGGGAAGTAATAAAATAATAAAAATAAAACATAATAAAATTATTCTCACGACGTTTCGGCCACAACGCAAGCAGCCGTCCTCAGGTGAAAACCAGGTCCGTCATTCAGACTGTCGCCTCGACGGACCTGGTTTTCACCTGAGGACGGCTGCTTGTGTTGTGGCCGAAACGTCGTGAGAATAATTTTATTATGTTTTATTTTTATTATTTTATTACTTCCCTTCTACGTGACTTTACCGAAAGAACCAAGAAGATGAATCCCTGCAGTCACGAAAGCTTTAAATCAAAATTTACATCTTCATAGATCAAAGTTTGAGCAGAAACGTGTATTTGTCAGGATAAAGTTCACCCTTGACAGCCGAGTTTCAATTGCCCTGTGGGTCCACCACTAAATATTCACTTGAGTGGCACCATCAGGGAGCCTCGAAGGTACTAAAGAGTAACATATTCATCAGGAGTTCATTTCGTGCCTTGCATTGATCTAATTTGCATATCTCTTTTTAAATATTTGTGCAAGCAACGTGCATTTTTGGGAGTGATTACCACAAATTATTTGCTGCAGTTTGTGAAAAAAGATTCTACTCTTGCAAACTCAAACAAGGGAGTTCTGAGCTAGCGACAAGAAATTCAACATTTGTGTGCTCGGGGCAGGCTGGGTGCTTTTCCAAGGGAGAAGCAGCCAATCCTGCTAGCAGCATCTCTCCTGAATGTTATCTCGTAGCAGACAGAGGAAAAAGGTCTCACCAATGTCAATTACGGAGTCTTCTGGATTAAAGGCATTAGTTTGGATATCGTCGGCGGTGAAGCACACGGTTTGAATGATGTCGGAGACGATGCCCTTCAGCTGAGAGAAGTCGACGACATTGTAGGTGAACTTTGAGGATGGCTGGCTGGCGATCTCCTGCAGCTCGTGGAAGTCGGCATTTTTGATGCCAATGGCGTACACCGCGATGCCGAGCTTACGCAGCTTCTCTGCCGCATCCTAGTGGAGGAAGCCCGCACACGTGTGTCACAGAATTGAACACTGTAATGCAGAGCATATAATCGTTTTTCTTTCACGTTTTTTATTTTTATTTCAATCACATGCAAATTACTTCAAATAGATTATTCCCCCTTTAACACAAGCTAATTTTAAATCAATTATATGTTAACATAACTATGATTGAGACGTGCATTTCACTAAATAATGCGGCTTAAAAGCTGTGCATGCCGTGTGCAGTTACAAAATTGTACAAGCTCTTCACCTCGACGTCATCCTGAGACTTGCCGTCCGTTATCACCACTGCAATCTGAGGAACATTCTGAGCTTTCCTGCTCCCAGCCGCAGCTGTGAAGTGGTTATCAGAGATGAACTCCAGGGCCCTGCCCGTCATGGTATTGCCGCCCTTATAGGGGAGGGTTTTAATGTAGTCCAATATCTCTTTCTTGCTCGAGAACGTCTTCAGGAGGAACTCTGTTCGAGGGTCGCCACTGAACTGGGCCATGCCGATGCGCACCTGCTCTTTTCCAACAGTGAGCCCATCAACGATCGAGTAGAGGAATTCACGCATTTGCTGAAAGTTAGCGAGGCCAATGCTCCAGGAGCCGTCGACAAGGAGCACAATGTCTGCCTTGTCCACCTTTGCACATTCTGCAGAAGGAAAATTTAAACCGCAAATAAATAATTTGTATGTAGGTTTTCAATGGTTGTGCTGCATCACTCTCTGAGCAACACGTGGTACAACTTGGAAACACATAAGAGAGGAATGCATTTATTAAAATCGCATACAAATATGGCATTGAAAGTTCAGTATGGCACTAGTTTATTCTTGTTCGCAAAATATTATGGTTTGTATTGAAAGTGGTTCGTATAAATGAGTGGCTTGCTGAGGGTCGTCATATAATGAAAACTCACGCTCTTCATCAAAATCCCGCTTCATCAGCGAGTAAAGGCCTTCGGCGAGCTGCCCCGAGAGGCCGGACAGCGCGCGAAAGTCTCTCTGGTAGAAGACATAATCCTTCTCTGGGTCACTGCCGGCCGTGACGAGCTCGTCCAACTTAGCAGCACCAGCGCCAATGGCAAACACGGTAGTGCCATCATTCTTGAGAGCCTGGGCATTTGCCAGCACATCATCTCCTGAACCACTCCCAGCCACCAGCACGGCAATCTGTGGGAAGCCTTCCTTCACACGACTGCCTGCCGCCTCCACAAAGTGGTTGTCTTTGAGGTGTTGCAGCGCGACACCCATGTTGCCAGACCGTCCGCCTGCTCAGAGATAAACCAGCAAGGTTACCACTCTGCACAATACAATTAAAAAAAAATATTCACCATTCATTATCTTTATCTGGCCCAGTGACACTGGCAGAGTGGCACCTGCAAAAGGAATGGGAAATTTTGGCCATTGGTTACAGCTGCCAATGGGGATCAGTTTTGCCCCATGCTTATTTGAACAGGAAGACATTTTTAATCTTGACTTAAAGCTTTCGTGACTGCAGGAATTCATACTCTTTGGGTCTTTCGGTAAAGTCACGTAGATAGAAAAATTTAAAATAATACAAAATCACGACGTTGCAATTGCACACCAGCAATCGTCTGCAGGTGAAAACATACGGCGAGAGAGCTGTTGAAGCATGATGTCTGAGATGGGTGCAGCCCAAGGGTAAGTGGGCGGGGTTAGCGATGGTATTTGCATGTAAATGTAAAATCGGAGGGAGCCCTGAGGCTGTGGGGGTGGCCATTGTATTGTGAAAAAACGAGAGCTACCCCCACAACGAGGGAAAGGAGCATCGGTGACTGTGCTAGTGTAGTGAGTTCTAGAGACGTCGGAGACGGATCTGGGAGGCAACACTTTATTTGATACAACACTTGGCAGTACAGCCCCAACTCACTCAGGGCAACGGCCCTTCTATAAGCACTGCCTGGGGAGGTACTGCCTCTGGGCTAACGCGCCCTAACACGGGACCACTACTCTGGGTCCTCCGGCTACGGGTGCCTAGGGGAGGCTACTCTAACCCGACCTAGCCAGGGTGTGGGTTCTGACCACTGGCCCACTCGGACCCGGCCCTTACAAGGACGTCGGGCCGGGGGTTCCCAGGGTCTCACCACTGAGCCACACAGAGTCCCGGCCCTTACAGGGGCAGTGGGGCTAGGGGTTCCAGGGTCCTATCTAGCTGGTCTTCTGGCTTCTGTCTTGGACTGGCCCTGGACCCTTCCCGGGGTCCAGCTTTTATACCCAGCACCCATACGTCAACCCTGGCTCCGCCTACCTTCTAGAGAGTTCCAGAGGGGGCTCCAGGGGATCCCAGGACACCCTGCCGCCCCCTCCTAACGGGAGGGGTCCCGGGGGATCCTGGAACACCCCGCAGCCCCCCACCTGCCTTTGGGCTAGGGATATAACGACTGCCCATGCTGGACCCTGACTGCCCCTGCAGGTAAGTGTACACAGCCCATCGATATCTCTACATCACCCTCCCATCTGCAGCACCCAGCCGACCCGGCTGTAACCAAAATAACAACATCAAACTTGGATGATAACCTCAAAACACTTGTGTACATGTGCCTCAATGAACGATGGAACACAAGAACAAACTGCACGAACCCCTATAAATACCCCAGCCCACCTGTACAAGGAGGGACAACAACATATGTACATAGAGTCCCCCCCTGCCTCACCCGCATTCCTGCGACACACCGAACAATAACAAAGCGTACTCTTTGGTTCTTTCAGTAAAGTCACGTAGGTATACAATAAATAAATCACGTTTCGATTGCAACACAAGCAACCATCATCAAGTGGGAAAATCACAGCAAGAATTATGTTTTGCTGAAGATGCCGTGGTAAGAGGTTATATTGGTAAGAAAGGGGGGAGGGGCAAGGGGGGAGAGAGAGGGGGGTGTGGGGTAGGGGGAGGGGAGCGTTGCGTGGACGCTAGGAGAGGGACGTGAAGCTGGACGGGGGGCGCCATCCTATATGCCGTCAACACGCATATAGGACGTAGCCATGGAAAAAGGCCTCTGTGATGGCTGCCGCTGATTGGTTGGGGAAAGGCTAGGCCATGGCCCATCAGGTGAAATATTCTACCCCAACCAACAGGTACTTATTACCTCGTGGAGATGCTGGGAATGTGCCCAAAATATCCAACGTGACGATTTCCTTCACCCGGGAGACGCGAATGGATTGTAAAGGTGAGCAAGATGGCCTCACGGGCGGCTTACAGCGAGCACATTCAGGGCAACCTTGAAGATCAGCCACATCTCTAGCCATACCTGGCCCAAAAAAACTCCAGTTGGAGAGTAGCGAGCGTTTTGTGAATGCCCAAATGAAGAAGGCGCTCGTGGGTGGCCCAAACAAGTTTACCCCGCAGGGGCATGGGCAACACAAGTTTAAACGCTCGCGAGCCGCCGTCCCACAGCATGAGGAGGCCATCCCGTGTGACGAATGGAATGGGGCCATGCCAGCCACCCTCCCCGAGTGACTTCCTAGTGCGCAGGCGTAAGCCGAGGAGGGAGATGTCTTCCATTTGAAGACATCCCCATTTGTCTGAATGTAGGCCCAACAGCACGTCTTGTGCGACGGGCGCGCCGGACGCTACCTGGCCATCAATAACAGGACCCACTGTGGCTGCGAGGGACAGAGGCGTACACTGGTCAGGAGGCTTACACTGCCCCGAACCCAAAAAGCAAGCACATTTCCCAACGAGAGGTAACCGTGACAACCCGTCAGCATTACCGTGCCAATTACCCTTCCGGTAGACAACCGTAAATGAATAGTCTTTGAGGACCTCCAGCGACAATTGGCCCGATGGCTGATCGACTTTCAAGGCATACTGGAGCGCTGCATGGTCCGAACGTACAGTAAAGTGTCTACCATACAGGTACGGCCGGTAATGCTGGACGAAGAAGACAATGGCGAGCAGTTCGCGACGGGTCACACAATAGCGCTGCTCCGCGGGGGACAGTACACGGGTGCCATAGGCCACAACGCGCTCCACACCATCGACCACCTGTGACAACACCCCTCCTATGCCTGTATTACTGGCGTCCGTGTCCAAAATTAATGGCACAGAGAAGTCGGGATACTGCAAGGGAGGCGCATCAATCAGGGCCTTACGGATGGCATCAAATGAGGCCTATTCTGCCACCCCCCCAGTGAAATTTCGCCCCTTTTGCCGTCAAAGCATGGAGGGGCTTAGCCATGGATGCGAACCCCATGACAAACCGCCGATAATATTAGGCAAAGCCCACAAAACTGCACACATCCCAAACAGAGGTTGGGATGGGCTAAGAACGGATGCAGTCGGATTTTTCGGGGTCCGTAGCAATGTCGGAGCGACTGACGATGTGGCCAAGATAACGAACGGAATCGCGCATGAGGTGGCATATTTGAGGTTTAAATTCCCAATTTTCCGCTCGCATTTTGAGGAAGACCGCTCACAACCATTCGAGATGCTCATCGAAAGTGCAGCTGAAAACGATGACATCGTCGAGGTAAATCAGGCAGGAATCCCACTGGAGCCCAGCAAAGACCAGCTCCATCAGGCGCTGGAACGTCGCTCGAGCCGAGTGCAATCCCATGGGGAGCCAATTAAACTCAAAGAGGCCTTGTGGAGTGCGAAAGGCTGTCTTTGGTTTAGAAGCGCCATCGAGCGGTAATTGCCAAAATCCGGATAGCAGGCCTAAAGTTGAAAAGTAGCGCGCGCCCGCCAGGGCGTCGAGCGACTCATCCATTCGGGGGAGTGGATAAGCATCTGCTAACGAGACTTTATTGAGCTTCCAGAAATCTACACAGAAGCGAAAGGTGCCATCATTCTTTTTAACCAAAACAATGGGCGCTCCCCACGGACTGGTGGATGGTGAGATAATATCGGCTGCCAGCATGTTATTGACAGCAATCCGTACGTGTTCTTTCTCGGTCGGGCTTAAGCGGAATGGATTCTGTTGGATAAGTGCAGCGTCACCCGTGTCAATGTGGTGACTGAGCAGCTTGGTGCAGCCAATGTCAAATTTACCCTTGCTAAAGACATCAGCGAAGTCCCGCAAGAGCACACACAATTTAAGACGCCGTGATGGCAACAAGTTCATACACCCTGAACAAAGTGCGTCAATCCATTCGGAATCATGATCTACCAACGAGTCTCCCACAAGGACCGGTGATGCGTGTACAAGCACCGTTCCTTGGGGAATAACAGTTGTCCATGACCCCGCATTCAGGACATGAATGAAAGGTTCACTGGCACCCAATATGAGCGTCTGCGCACCCACAAAATCCAATCCCCGCACCACCGTGTTAGAAGGACCGAGCAGCACCCCTCCAGCAAGCGCATCCGACGCAAGAGGTTTTTGAAACCGGAGAGGAACGAACATTTGACAACCGGCCGGTACGCAAACCGTACGAGACACCAACGCTTGAACCGTGGCGAATGCCGTGCGCAAGCGAGTGGGTGAGGGAAAGAAAGCCATGCGTCGGCCGGAGGGGAGCTTGATACACCCTTGGTCAATGAGAATTTGATGGGCATTCTTGCCAAAGAGTCCGTGCCCAAGAGGCATGGAACGGCGAGGGTTGATGAAACCAAAACAGGCCCTTGCAATTTAACATCGCCGATGCGGATCTGGGCGTCAATCCTGCCAGTTATCCCCAATGAACCCCCATTAGCGGCAAAGCACGGCACATCAACAGTCCGCAGGGGACGACACTTGTCGGGCAAGATGTTGTACATGAGGTCCGAGATGATGGTCGCCGACGCTCCCGTGTCGACCAACATCCGGACGTCAACCCCCTCAATGGAACCTACGACAGCGGATGATCCCGCGGCCGTGGCAACGACCCTATGGGCCAACTCAGACCACAGACTCGGTCCGAGTGCCCTGTCGCTCACCAACTCCTTCGGATCCCCCCCTTCTGACGCATGGCCACCCTGTGTTGTGTGAAGGTGAATGCGTGACGAGAGTGGGGGCCGAGAGCGTGAGGTGCCGTGACTTGCCTGGATCCAGCGTGGAGTCGAAGGTGAGCGAGGCGCCGGAGGAGGAGGCCCAGGGGTGCGGCGTCGGGGGGCCCGGTAGCCAGATGCCACGTGTCCATGTAGCCCGCAGTTGTAGCATGTGATGGCCACGCCGTCCTGGCATGGGGCTGGTCGGTCGCGCTGTCGGCGGTCCCGCAGGGGCCAATGATCAGCCGTTTTCCGGCTCCCCCCCACCGATGCAGAGAAGGCCTGGTCATGGACCATGTCGTCCTCGTGTTCCTGGCCCTCCATTGAAGCAATGCAGGCGGCGATGGTCACCCCCCCCCCCCCCCCCCCCCCGCAGCCGCAGGTGCGCCTGGACGCACCTTGCAGCCTGCAGGGAGTTGAAATAGTCATCGTCGGCCGCCGGCATGACGATCCTGAGCTTCTGAGCCAGGCTTAGGAGCTTCTGGAGTACCAGCGAGTCGATCGCCACCTGGTCCATGTGGAGGTAGGTGGCCCTTGCCAGGGCCAGCAGAGCGCTGTGGAACGCTAGCACAGACTCGGCCTCCGCTCTCTTCCTGGTATCGAAGCGGTGGCAGGAGTCGGAAGGTGGCCCATAAATCACCTGCATCTGGCGAAGGGTGTCTTGCAGCATGGACCGATCGGCCGGAGGGACCGTGATGAAGGAGGCGAGGGCATCGTCATCCAGCGTAGCCGGGAGGGCATGGAGCACCTCAATCTCTCCATATGGGAAACGAACCGGCACTGAAAGGCCGCCCAATCGCCCCCCGCCGCATAAAACGCCTTCAATGCCGGCAGGCGTTGCTGGACGTTGGTGGCGCGTTCTCCGACCGGCGATGAAGACGCGGCTGCCGCTGGTCCGGGAACCTCCACGCCCACCAAGATGTCACCCGCAGGAAGCGGTCACAGCGCCAATGACGCGGCGCCACCTGGTTGGACGCCGTCGGCCCCGGAAGTGACATGGCCCCCAGCGGCCAATGCTTGCCTGGCAGAAGTTCCTCCCGCTGTGGCGGGAATTTCAAATTTTTGGCGGTGACCGCGGTTGTGGCATCCGATGGATGCTGCTCCGTCTCCCCCAACACCGCAGCAGCCTCCGCCTGGTGAATACTGCCAAGGATGGCGGCCGCGGCTTGGAGCAGCTCCGCAAGGCGGAGATGCGCCTCCCGCAGCAGGCTCTGTGACGGCAGGGAAGCAGCGGGCAACGAAGCGGCCGGCTCCTCGGCTGGCGGCGTGATGCTGTCCTCGGGCGGAGTCACCACCCCCGCACGACTGCCGCCGTCACTGTCTGAGCTGCGGGTACGTGTCTTCCGACGTGTATCCATGTTCACTTCCGACACCAAATGTAGTGAGTTCTAGAGACGTCGGACACAGATCTTTGAGGCAACACTTTATCTGATACAACTCTTGACAGTACAGCCCCGACTCACTCAGGGCACCGGCCCTTCTATAACCACTGCCTGGGGAGGTACTGCCTCTGGGCTAACATGCCCTAACACGGGACCACTACTCTGGGTCCTCCGGCTATGGGTGCCTAGGTGAGGCTACTCTAACCCGACCTAGCCAGGGTGCGGGTTCCGATCACTGGCCCACTCGGACCCGGCCCTTACAAGGACGTCGGGCCAGGGGTACCCAGGGTCTCACCACTGAGCCACACAGAGTCCCGGCCCTTACAGGGGCAGCGGGGCTAGGGGTCCCAGGGTCCTATCTAGCTGGTCTTCTGGCTTCTGTCTTGGACTGGCCCCGGACCCTTCCCGGGGTCCAGCTTTTAAACCCAGCACCCGTACGTCAGCCCTGGTTCCACCTACCTTCTAGAGAGGGGGCTCCGGGGGATCCCAGGACACCCCGCAGCCCCCTCCTATCGGGAGGGATCCCGGGGGATCCTAGAACACCCCGCAGCCCCCCACCTGCCTTTGGGCTAGGGATATAACGACTGCCCCTACTGGACCCTGACTGCCCCTGCAGGTAAGTGTACACATCCCATCAATATCCCTACACTAGTAAGACAACCAGCCTGTCAATGCAAAGACCTCCAACCTGGCAATGCAACTCAGAGAGTCGGAAATAACTGCTAACATCAGCAGGTAGGATGGAAACATCAGAGCCAATTATGACTTAAAGTGGTTAATAACGTCCTTCCAGTGATTGCTCAGTTTGTACCCATCTTCTTGGTTGAAATTGTGTCTGTGTTTATATATTTGGATGGCTTCATGAACAAATCTTTGTTGATAGCCAGTAGGTTTGCAAAGTACCTTCGTCTTGGAAAAATCTATTTCGTCTTCTTGGTTCTTTCGGTAAAGTCACGTAGAAGGGAAGTAATAAAATAATAAAAATAAAACATAATAAAATGAAATAATTCTCACGACGTTTCAGCTACAACGCAAGCAGCCGTCTTCAGGTGAAGAATGAGACACTACCAAGCTAGGAGCTTATATATAAACTGGGTTGGAGGTGGAAGAGCGCCTTAACAAAAAAGAATGTGCATATGAAGAGGAATTTAGCATATTCATGGAAAATGCGTAGGAGGTGGGCGGGGGGGGTTTCAAAGTCATATTATGCCCATGCATTATGCAGGATCAGCAGCACGAAGGGGGGGGTGCAGGGAGTAGCATTAACAAAGGAAAGGAATGTTAATGATATGTAGCTGCAGTTACTAAACAACCACGTAAAAAACTAAAGTATAAACTACATAAAAAACGAAAGTATAAACTGCATAGCACCATCAGTATACTTACTATACTCTACAATAAGCTGAGTTACTAACAGCAAGTAATACATTACAATTCTACGTCATAAAAATTATATATGCTTCCATCTAAACTTTATTCTCTTACATCACATGAGCATATACCGTGCTATATACTGCCATAGATAAACCCAACATTAAATTATATACTATATTACTATAAACCACCCTATACCTTATACATTTCAACATAACACTCTGTATTATTCTACCCACCCTAATGTGTATCGAAATGGTTTATTACGTCCTTCCAATGATTGCTAAGCCAGAATCCATCTTCTCGGTTAAAATTGTCTCTGTGTTTGTATATGTGGATCGCCTCATGAACGAATCTCTCATGATAGCCAGATGGCTTGCAGAGAACCTCTGTCTTGGAGAAGTCAATGTCATGTGAGCCCACTGAGTTGTAACAGTGATCTGCCACGGCTGAGGTGTTTGTCCTACCGTGTTTCAGGTCAGCTTTATGTTCACGGATGCGGTCCGAGACATGTCGTTTGGTTTCCCCAATGTAACTGCTACCACAGAGGCAACTTAGTTTGTAGACACCAGGGTACTGTATGTCTGGAACCACATCTTTTACAGACGGTACCAGATCACGGATTTTATGTACTGTGTTGAATCGGACCTGGATCTTGTGTTTAATCAGGATTTTGGAGATCTTTTTTGTGACCCCAGCAATGTAGGGTAAGGTGATGGTCTTGAAAGGCTCCTCAACAGGATCCTTCTTGATGGTTGGAGTGATGGCTTTGCGGATTGTGTAGTCGGAGTAACCATTAGCCTTAAGAGCTTGGCGTACGTGTTTGAGTTCACTGGGAATGTGTTCATGGTCGGAGATGCATTGGGCTCTATGATATAGAGTCTTGATGAGGGAATTCTTCTGAGATGGATGGTGGTGGGAATCCGGTTTTAGATAAGCATCCGTATGGGTGGCTTTCCTGTAGACAGAGTGGCTCATAGAACCATCAGGTCTCCTTTTGATTAGGACATCCAAAAAGGGTAGCTTGCCATCATTTTCGACTTCCATGGTGAATCTGATGGCTGGGTGTATAGAATTGATGTGGTCGAGAAATTGGTCTAGAGCAGGCCGGCCATGTGGCCAGATGACAAAAGTGTCGTCTACGTACCTCTTCCATAAGGTCGGGCGTAGAGTGGCAGTCTGGATGGCGTCCGTCTCAAATTTCTCCATGAAGATGTTGGCTACAACCGGAGATAGGGGGGAGCCCATTGGGGTGCCCTCAATTTGCTTGTAGAAAGTTTCATTCCAGGTGAAGTATGTATTGGTTAAGCAGTGTCTCACCAGGGGGGGTACCCCAGCATTCAGTCCTTGATGAACCAAGTCTTCAATGATTGCGATGGTGTCAGGTACAGGAACCTTGGTGAATAAGGAAACCACATCAAAACTGACAAGCAGGTCGTCTGGGGACAGGGCAATCCCCTTGATTGTCGATACCAGGTCAGTAGAGTTTAGTACTGCAGAGGTGGTTTTTCCAGTGAAAGGCCGTAGGATTTCAGACAAAAAACGAGCCAATTTATAGGTGGGGGAGTTGATAGTAGAGACAATGGGACGAAGAGGTGTATCTTCTTTATGTATCTTTGGCAAGCCGTATAATCTTGGTGGCCTGGCTGCAGAAGGTTTCAACGAGAACTGTTTGGTCTGATCAAATAATGCGGTTGAATCAGAAATGATTTTGTTCGTTTTAGTGACGAGGCTGTTGGTGGGGTCTCTTTTTATTTTTGTATAGCTGCCATCGTTGAGTAGTTCTTGAATTTTGTTGTTGTATTCTATTTTGTCCATGATGACAGTGGCATTGCCTTTGTCGGCTGAGAGGATGACAATGTCATCCCTCTTTTTTAATTGAGCTAATTCAAAACGCTCATCTTTGCTGATGTTGCTAGCTGGCATCTTAGCGTTTTTGAGGGTTGCAGAGATTTCGGATCTTGCTACGTCTGCAGCGATGTGACTCAAGCCCTTGAGAGCTACATCTACTCGAGCAATTATATCATTAACTGGTATGTGTCTAGGTGTGACTGCAAAGTTTAGTCCTTTAGCTAAAACGGATTTCAAACCTTCAGAAATAGAACTGTTACTGCGATTAATTACGACTTTGTTAACATCTAGCTTTTCAATGTGTGGGTCCGGTTTCTTGTTTGAGAGGCGGTTGAATTTGGAAATCAAGTTGTCCTTACATTTAGTCGACATAGCGGCAGCTGAAGAGGCAGTCATTTTTTCTACATATTCCCAATCCGATGTGGACATTGTTGCACTCAAAGATAAGTGTGATTTGTAGAGTGTCTTGTCTAACTGATCTAGTTCGGTGCGCGTAAGTCTGATTTTCTCTGAGATAAGAGCTAAGCTAGTTCTAGACAGAATTCGTTTCGCATTAGAAGAAGTTACAGCAGCAGATGTTAGTGTAAATGCGTTTGGTATTACCTTAGAGTCGCGGCATCTCTTCAGAAAGGTGAGAGACTCGATTAGCTGAGCCTTCTTATCACGGAGCTTGTTGAAGGATCTCAAAGTTATGTGGAAACCCTCCCCGTAGAGGCGGTTAAATTTCGATTTAAAGCTTTTCGTGACTGCAGGGATTCATCTTCTTGGTTTTTTCGGTAAAGTCACGTAGAAGGGAAGTAATAAAATAATAAAAATAAAACATAATAAAATGAAATAATTCTCACGACGTTTCGGCTACAACGCAAGCAGCCGTCTTCAGGTGAAGAATGAGACACTACCAAGCTAGGAGCTTATATATAAACTGGGTTGGAGGTGGAAGAGCGCCTTAACAAAAAGAATGTGCATATGAAGAGGAATTTAGCATATTCATGGCAAATACGTAGGAGATGGGCGGGGGGGGTTTCAAAGTCATATTATTCCCATGCATTATGCAGGATCAGCAGCACCAAGGGGGGGTGCAGGGAGTAGCATTAACAAAGGAAAGGAATGTTAATGATATGTAGCTGCAGTTACTAAACAACCACGTAGAAAACTAAAGTATAAACTACATAAAAAACGAAAGTATAAACTGCATAGCACCATCAGTATACTTACTATACTCTACAATAAGCTGAGTTACTAACAGCAAGTAATACATTACAATTCTACGTCGTAAAAATTATATAATATGCTTCCATCTAAACTTTATTCTCTTACATCACACGAGCATATACCGTACTATATACTGCCATATATAAACCCAACATTAAATTATATACTGTATTACTATAAACCACCCTATACCTGATACATTTCAACATAACACTATGTATTATTCTACCCACCCTAATGTGTATCGAAATGGTTTATTACGTCCTTCCAATGATTGCTAAGCCAGAATCCATCTTCTCGGTTAAAATTGTCTCTGTGTTTGTATATGTGGATCGCCTCATGAACGAATCTCTCATGATAGCCAGATGGCTTGCAGAGAACCTCTGTCTTGGAGAAGACTTTGAAACCCCCCCCGCCCACCTCCTACGCATTTTCCATGAATATGCTAAATTCCTCTTCATATGCACATTATTTTTGTTAAGGCGCTCTTACACCTCCAACCCAGTTTATATAAGTTTATATATAAGCTCCTAGCTTGGTAGTGTCTCATTCTTCACCTGAAGACGGCTGCTTGCGTTGTAGCCGAAACGTCGTGAGAATTATTTCATTTTATTATGTTTTATTTTTATTATCTTATTACTTCCCTTCTACGTGACTTTACCGAAAGAACCAAGAAGATGAATCCCTGCAGTCACGAAAGCTTTAAATCGAAATCTATTTCGTGTGAGCCCACAGCGTTAAAACAATGATCAGCCATGGCCGAGGTATTTGTCCTACCGTGTTTCAGTTCTGCCTTGTGTTCACGAACACGGTCTGAGACATGTCGCTTAGTTTCCCCAATGTAACTACTGCCGCAGACACAACTTCGTTTGTAGACACCGGGGTATTGCATGTCAGGGATCACATCCTTCACAGATGGGATCAGATCATGAATTTTATGTACTGTGTTGAATCGAACCTGGATCTTGTGTTTGCTCATGATTTTGGAAATATTTTTGGTGACCCCTCCTATGTATGGCAAGGTGATGGTTTTGATTGGGGTGACAACTTTATGGATTGTGCAGTCCGAATATCCATTCATCTTGAGGGCTTGGTGTACATGCTCCAGTTCACTGGCTAGGTAGTGATGGTTGGAAATGCAACGAGCCCTATGGTGTAGAATTTTAATGAGGGAATGTTTCTGGGCTGGATGGTGGTGGGAGTCAGGTTTTAGATAGGCATCCGTGTGGGTGGCTTTCCAATAAGCCATCTGGTCTCTTTTCGATTAAAACATCCAAGAATGGTAACTTGCCATTCTTTTCCACCTCCATGGTGAATTTGATGGCCAGGTGTATGGAATTGATGTGGTTGAAGAATTGGTTCAATGCTGGCAGGCCATGTGGCCAGATGACGAACGTGTCATCTACGTATCTCTTCCACAAGGATGGACGTAGGATGGATGCCTGGATGGCATCTGTCTCAAATTTTTCCATGAAAACATTGGCTACCACTGGAGATAAGGGAGAACCCATTGGGTACCCTTGGGTTGCACCTATCTCAGGCCTATATAACATCCTGCTTCAGCAGCTCTCTCACTGTATTATTTCACCTGAAGACGATTGCTTGTGTTGCGATCGAAACGTCGTGATTTTGTATTATTTTTCTATCTACGTGACTTTACCAAAAGACCCAAAGAGTAGGAAGACATTTTGCCTGGATACTTACTGTTAGATGTCCATGTTATTGTTACGTTTAGATTTTAAGCATCTCGTGCAATTACCTGTGATCCACGACAAATATTACAAACAGAAAGACTACATCATGGCGACATATTTCTGCAAATAAAGAGATGGTCATGAAGAGCCATTGCCTTTAAAGCGGATTCCACGGATAGCATCGGTGACGTCCTTCTTGGCGGCATGTGTGCTGAGGAAGAACTCTGCGCGGGGATCCCCGCTGTACTGAGCCAGGCCGATGCGGATGCGGTCCTTGTCCACATCCAGTGCATCCACCACGCGGCTCACCAGCCCCAATGAATGTCGGAAGTTATCATGGCCCACCGCATCCGAGCCATCCACCAGAAAGACCACATCCGCGTACCCTTCTGTGGGAGAGATACACGGCATGGGCCCCTTAACACCCCAGTAAATCGCAATGACACTTTGTAACGCTACGATCAGCCCTCCAATGATCTGTCTGTGCTGTTCTGTAGGTGTTTAAAAATGATTGCATCGAGCACGTGCTTCACATTGTTTATTCCAGACACTTGGTTCATTCAACACTTGCCTCCAGCTAAGATGCCAGTGTGTATTTTGAGCCGGAGGTACTGCAGGAAGCGGTCGAATGAGCTGAAGAGTTTTTTGAAGTTGGGCGCATAGAGGACGTGCTGCTCCGAAGGGAGGCTGCCGAGGGCATTGAGCTGAGGAAGCCGGGCCTGTTCGGCTCCTAGCGCAAACACCTTCACTCCCTCCTGCTTCAGGGCTGCTGCATGCTGCTCCACCTGTCCAAGGGGTGTAGACAGAGCAAAAACCTTGAGCAAGATTGTCCCAGGGTGCAGCTTTGGTGACACAAGGTGTCATCTACTCGTCCTTGATAGGTGTGATGCATCTGCGACAGTAATGATTATTAATTTTTCGCGAGCCTAATGATGCAAAGGGCTTAAGTGCAATGTTTAAAAAATACTAACTGCAAGCATCTCCATGCAAGCATTTCTATTTCTAAAAGGTCGAACGTCAACGAACCAATTTTAGAGTCTTTAAACCTGATCTTCATTCTAGCGTAGCAGAATGGCAAATCAGACACTCGATTTTGAATCATTTGTCAACCACGACACATGAGAATCAAGCATGATTCAGGATGATGGTCATGCAGCCACCGGCCTGATAGAGCAGCACTGCCTACGTGTATTCTTCCAGGTCCTGGTAGTGCAGTGTATGTCTGTATGTATATATAGGGAGGGACCTGAGTGTAATACGATGGTTCATGCGCTTAAATAAATCGCCTGTTCCATTATTAATAAAAAAAAGTATTCGATTCAATCCTTTAACCTTCCCCGCAACCATCAAGAAGCTGCCACACTAACGAGTCCCAGTGAGCACACATTTCACGATATGAGTCCAATTCTGTTTTATATTGAACGCGACAGACACTGGCACATTTTCAGACCTTTATACACGTATGTGTGTGTCAACAGTAATAACAACCGACAACAACAGCAACAATGGTACACACCACATCCTGTGAGTCGCTGCCCGTCAGGATGACAGCGATCTGCGTGTAGCCCTCGTCCTTCCGGCTGCCAGCTTGTGCCGTGAAGTGATTCTGCAGAAGGGAGCGCACGGCCTCGCCCGTGTTGGCACCTCGACCACCAGTGAAGTGCGCCAGCTGGATGGCTGCCTGCACGTCGGGTTTGCTGCCATGTGTATTCAGGAAAAACTCGTTGCGGGGGGCATCGCTGTACTGCGCCAGGCCCACGCGGACCTTGCTGGCGTCGACGTCCAGGTATTCCACGATCTGCCCTACGAACGTCTTCATCCCCTCGAAGTTCTTGCGCCCGACTGCGTCCGAGCTGTCCAGCAGGAACACGACGTCTGCGTACGGCTTCTCCACTTCTGTGTTCCACCAAACGCACAAGCGGGCTCAGCGAAGCCTCAAGATGCCATGGAGAAGCTGTCTCTATACGATTGCAAAAAGTATATCATATTTCACAAACATTTGCGTGGCTGGGACGTGTCGTAAGAAGAGAGCACCACAATCGGAAGAAAGGTCACGAACGTGGCAGCACCAGGACAAAGACTGAGAGGCAGGCCTTGAGAGAGGTAGTTAGAAGTGTTGATCCAGGATTGGAGATGGCCCAGCATGGTAAAGAGTGGAAAAAAGGTATCAGGAAGGCAGACCCCACATGAGTGGAAAGATACCAGGAATAAAGAAAAAAAATACCTGTATTCAGCTTTACTTATTCATGCAAATAGGAAACTAAACAAAATACCAACCCTCTTCCTCCTCATCTCTCCGCAACAAGGTGGTGAAGCCTCCCATGAGCTGTGTGTAGAGGCCACTAAGGTCCCCGAAGTTGTTCACGTAGAACGCGTGATTTTCCGGGGGGCTACTGGCCACCCTGTTGAGCTCAGCGAGGCGGGCCCGGTTGGCCCCAATGGCGAACACTGTTCCGCCAGCCCCCTTGATTGCCTCGGCCCCCATAGAGGCATTGTCCTGCGAGGCACTACCCGTGAGCAGCACGGCAATCTGCGGGAAGCCCTGGCGGACGCGGCTGCCAGCCTGCTCTACAAAGTGGTTCTCCTGCAAGAAGCGCATCCCCGAGCCCGTGTTTGCACGAGGCCCTCCGCGGAAAACGGCGCTGCGCATGCCAGCCGCGACTTCTTCCTTGGTGTCATGCGCGTTCAGGAAAAAAGTTGTGGATGGCTGTCTTCCGTACTGGGCCATGCCGATGCGCACCTTGTCTTTTCCAACATTCAAGCCCTCGGTAAGCATGATGACCAGCTTGCGCAGTTCCTCGAAATTAGTGCTACCAACATTGTCCGTGTCATCCAAAAGGAACACGATGTCGGCGTATCTCTCTGCTGGGGCGAAGAAAGGAAATTGTAAAATCGGCAATATTTTCACCTCCGTCACCATTAACGAACAATCTAACAATGTTTGATGTGAGTGGCTTACAAAGCACGAGAAGCAGCTGCTGACAATGCAATCATTGAGGCATGACGCCTGTCAGCAGAAGTGTAGCATACCTCCTTCGATGACTTCAATATTGATCTGAATTAAACCTAGGAAGCTCTGCAGGATCCGTGCAAGAGATGAGAGAAATCCACGGAAGTTCCGCTGGTAGAAGACGAAGTTGGCGGAAGGGTCACTTCCAATCAGGTTCAGCTCATTAAGGTTGGCTTTGTTGGCTCCCAGTGCAAATACAGTCACTCCTGAGTCTTTGAGTGCCTTTGCACGGCGCTCCACCTGCATGGCACCCACGAGCACACACATCCTATCAGCCCCCATGCCACAGTCATCCCAATTGAAAACAGGGAAGGTTAGGGTGGGGCCCTTGAATTTACTTTGCCACACCATTACTGGAGGAAGGGTCTCCACTGGACGAAGCTCTATAGAACCACTGTAGAGGTTATTTCGGCCTAATCTTCCAGGCTGACAAGACGTCTTTGAAGATGTGGGAGTACCCAAGTCTTACCCACACACAACTTGCCAAGAGACGGTCTGTGGGTGTACACATTTATAATTATATATACACATTTATAACTGTGGGTGTACATATTTATAATGTTGGGTGAAGAGTGGCGTCGGGGGATTTAATGAACGTGCCCATTGTTTCAATCACCGCGCTGGGAAATCGAACCACATATGCTGTTGTTGTGTATTGGTAAGCACACTTGACTATCACTATTAACAAGTGAAAGATTAACAAGTTAAGTATTTCGCTTAAGATGAATGTGATAAAAATTATTTGCCTTTTAGTAATATTGGTTATCAATGCCACTTTCAACCTCCTACTCGCCTCTCTACTCCTCCATGCACGCGTACTGACCCACCTCATCTTGAGATGCACTCCCAGTTAGAAGAACGGCAATCTGAGCAAAACCCTCGGCTTTACGACTGCCAGCTTGCTCTGTGAAAAGCCTCTCCTCTGCAAAACGTATCCCAGCTCCAGTGTTAGCAATGCCCCCCCTAAACCTGAACTGCCGGATGTTCTTGAGGACGTCCTCCTTGCTGCTGTGAGTGTTGAGCAGAAATTCTGCATGTCCATTATCGTTGTACTGCACCACTCCGATCCGATTTTGGTCTGGAGCTACGTCTAGGATGCTGGCAATTCTATAGACAACCTTGCGCATGTCCTCAAAGCCTGCTTTTCCAACGTTGTCCGATCCATCCATGATGAAAACAATGTCAGCAAATTTGGGCTTTCCTGGAAAATAAACCAAATATGGTTATATTATACAGCTTATTAGTTTTAAAAAGTGTATGTTTTATATGAGGAAATAAATGGTGGTAAAATTATTTCAATAGAATGAACACTCACTGATTTCTGTCACAATCTCCTCGACGGTGACACACACGGTCTGCAAGATTTGGTCCGATATACCAGCCAGAGCGCTGAAGTCGTCCACATTGTAGACGAATTTGCTGGCGGGGCTGCTGGCCATTTGTCCCAGCTCACTGATGTCTGCATCCTTTATGCCGATGGCATAGACAGAGGCGCCCATGTTCCTCATCCTCTCTGCAGGCCCAGCCACGTCATCCTGAGACTTTCCATCCGTGATGATAATGACCACCTGGGGCACATTCTGGGCCCTCCTGCTCCCGGCAGCCTCTGTCAGATGATTCTGCATGAGGAACTCGATGCCCAGGCCCGTCTTGGTGTTTCCCCCCTTGTATGGCAGGGTCTTGAGGTAATTCAGGAGGCTTGCCTTGTCAGCGTAGGTGTTCATCAAAAATTCTGTGCGGGCATCACCGCTGTACTGGGCCATACCAACTCGGACTTTGTCTGGGGCAACGTCCAGTCCCTCCACCAGTGTGTAGAGGAATGATCTCATCTGCTGGAAGTTGATGTTTCCAATGCTCCAGGAGCCATCGATTAGGAACACGATGTCAGCCACACTTGCCTTGCTGCAAGCTGAAAAAATAGATACAATTAAGCAGCGCTTAGATTTAATTTAATATGTACATAAATGCATTACATAGTGCCATGCTCATTAGTTTTCATAAAATCATAGTTGACTAGTGCTCCAACAAATGTTGTCCAGACCACTGTTTGTGTAATTCAACCATAAACTATTTTTTATTTAACACAAACTAACAAAGCAACACCACTGTCACTGTTAAAAAGAAAGTTATTACTAAAGTCAAGTTATGATGACATTATATCATTGCCAATTTTCTGACATGCCCAATTGCCTTGAAATCCCAATAATTATTTGAGACCCATGTGGCTTTACACGTGTGGAGCTTAAACGTAGAAGCCATGGTGGCGTGGGCCCTTCTCTCACCTCCCCCGTCTTCCTCTGCCGTGGCACTTCCGAGCAACGTGGCGAGGCTTAGACTCATCCTGCTCTGAAGGCCGCCGAGCCCACCGTAGTTGCTGACATAGAAGACGTGCTCCTCAGTCGGTTCGCTACCGACCTGCTCGAGCTCAGTGGCGTCGGCCTGGTCCACTCCCACTGCGTAGACGCGCACACCGCTCTGACGCAGCTCCTTCCCACTCTGCTCCACCTCGTCCTCCGACAAGCTGCCCGTGAGCAGTATGGCTACCTGTGGGTACCCGAGATCCTTCCGACTGCCAGCTTCTGCTGTGAATTGGCTCTCCAAGAGTTGCTGCAGGCCATTTCCTGTGTAGGCGTCACCCCCTTTGAACTGAATTTTCTTGATGGCTTTGATGACCTGCTTTTTGGTGCTGTGGCTCTTTAGCAGGAAACCGTCCTCACTATCATCGCTGTACTGGGCGATTCCAATACGAATTTTGTCCTCTCCTACGTCTAGTGAATCGACAAATTTGGATATGAAGTTTCTGAATTCTGCAAAGTTTTTCCCACCGACCTTGTCCGACCCGTCCACGAGGAATACGATGTCTGCGTACTTTGTCTGTGTGTCGATCACTGCAATAGGGAGGAAATGGGCAAGCATGGCAATGACCAAAGAGAAGGAGATAACCAGTCCATGAACTCATACTATTTTCAACATAGCATTGCACAAAATTATACGTTTTTATCATATATACATCAAAACATGAAGTTATATGTGTATATATAAGGTAACTTTGAGGGGAAAAATCCATAAGAGACACACTGAATGAAACTGAATAGATGCTGCCATCTGTACTCTTTATTTATCTTGGTAACGCGGTAGAAAACAACTCACCAAGTTGTGTGGTAATCTCCTCGACGGTGACGCACACAGTCTGCAAGATCTGCTCCGATATACCGGCCAGAGCGCTGAAGTCGTCCACGTTGTAGACGAATTTGCTGGCGGGGCTGCTGGCCATTTGTCCCAGCTCGCTGATGTCTGCATCCTTGATGCCGATGGCATAGACAGAGGCGCCCATGTTCCTCATCCTCTCTGCAGGCCCAGCTACGTCATCCTGAGACTTTCCATCCGTGATGATGATGACCACCTGGGGCACATTCTGGGCGCTCCTGCTCCCGGCTACCTCTGTCAGATGATTTTGCATGAGGAACTCAATGCCCAGGCCCGTCTTGGTGTTTCCCCCCTTGTATGGCAGGGTCTTGAGGTAATTCAGGAGGCTTGCCTTGTCAGCGTAGGTGTTCATCAGAAATTCTGTGCGGGCATCACCACTGTACTGGGCCATACCAACTCGGACTTTGTCTGGGGCAACGTCCAGTCCCTCCACCAGTGTGTAGAGGAATGATCTCATCTGCTGGAAGTTGATGTTTCCAATGCTCCAGGAGCCATCGATCAGAAACACGATGTCAGCCACACTAGCCTTGCTGCAATCTGTAAACAAACAGTAGCGTAACAATTGTGTGTAAAATTATTGTTAAATCACTACAATTATATGCATGTACAACCACAATAAAACTACTGAAGTGCGAATTGGTAAATTAAAGTTATTTATAATGCTACTTCTTGTACAGTTTGTAAATTAGTTTATTGTTATTAGTTTACGGTGAAAACTATACATGGCAAACAAAACCCATGCAATGCTGGTTGAGATAAAATAGTCGTAGGCACTGGTTTTTTAAATGGTTATGTCATCTTTTTACCCGTTTTTTGAGCTGCAGTGGGCCAGGAGCCGACCAGTGCTGTGAGCAACACACACAGCAGTAGTCTTGGATGGACTCCCATTTTGTACTACGGGAGTGGAAAAACAATATTCACAGTTAATGCATTCCTCAGACAGCACCAGCAATGGGAAGGTACAATGTTTCTTAATGAATCTCATATTTAATATGTCAGACCATGGATGTAGATGCATTTTTAGAAATACAGTACGTTAAACAGCTTCATTATCATTATGCCGGAGAGCCTTTAAAAAGGGAATTTTGAATTACCCTACCATTCCAATACAGGACCCTCCTGAAAAAGTCTTAAGACTCAGTGAGGCTGTGTTAGATAGATATATTAAAGAGACCATTATTATGTGGCACAATGGTTTCTGCACTGTGAATCCAGCGAGGTGCGAGGAATCGCAGACAAGCAGGAAGGCAGCCACAGGATATTCAGTGCTAACAATTGCCCAAACTCTGCGGTCCTCTATATAAACATTTTATTGGCCAATTAATGAGTGTTTACAAGTGGGAGGAAACCGAAGCACCCGGAGAAAACACAACATGTGCCAGGTGGAAACACTGTATCCCATACAGACGAAAAAGGTGGAGTCCACATTCTTGATGTACAGTATCGAATTCTCCTGGCAAGCCAGAGTATGGGACCTCGACGCTCACGGGAAGGGAGTTTCACAACAAGAGTGAAATCGACCAACCCTCGCTAACTCCACAGTGCTGGATTACAGGCATGTGCCACCATCTCTGAGCCATTCCAACCGGTGTTCTGGTCGTCAGACGGATTATCATTGGATTTATTCAGAATTCCTCAAGATAACTTTATAACTATAAAGTGCAACACTGAAATTGCGTTCTCATTCAACTGTTGGCAGAAGGGACTCAAATGGAGCTCTAGAGAGCACCTCGAGAGTACATTTTGGTCTACACTTCCACACTCACCAGACATCTTGGAAGAGGTTATAACTAGATACCTTCCAAAAAGTGAAAGCAGAATCATATCATTCGTGTGTAGCAATATACAAATGTATAAGGGGATAACATTTTAAAGTGATTAATGATTGTTTCATAGCGTTGTTCGTTTTGCCTTTTTTTAAATAAGTGTTCCCTTGTGGCCGATGGAATGCTGCTGTAGCAGACAGGAGCCTCTTTCTCATCTGCTCTCTAAACTTTTCCAGACAGAGGCTGTGGTACATTCTTTCCGGAGTCATATTTTCCATTACATTTCTAGGTCAGCGGTTTTCAAATTAACGTAAACTCCATGCGACAAAAGTAAATGTGTACAGAGACTCCACATTGTCGTGAAATACACCGCATGATAGCGCACACCTGCAATCCTACACTTTGGACGCAAGAGTTGGTAGAGCATGTACATGTGTGAAATTCCCAAATGCACTGGGATACAAAGTGGCCAGGAGATGGCAGTACAGCAAGTGGGTCTATGAATTTGTCTGCACTATTTTTAAGAGTTGTCCCCTTATATATTTGGGTCTCCTCTAGCTTCTGGATTTCTGCTTTGTGCAAATCACCCATTACAGAATGTAAATTAGTCAAACAAGCAATTTGCGGACCTTCCTGAAGAGGTCTTGAGACTCAGTGAGCCTTTTCTAAGTGTCAATATTATGCCCCGTTGAGTGTGTTGCTGCGTAGGTTTCATATGCTGCTGTACACCTTACATCGATTAAAACGTGGAGCTGAACTGGCACCGACTGAAATGTGAAATGAAGGCATCCATGCACTCCTAAGGACTGCATTTACAACATTTCTCAAAGCGGCCGTCAGTGTCTGCTAGTGTTGACCGCCAACGTCTCTTGCTACCAGCTGGATTTCAATAAAGTCCCTAAACAAAAAACACATGGCAGGCTTGCACTGGGCACATGGGCCAGGCAACTTGCAGAGCACATAACTCGATTGGTTTATCTCTGCGTTTCTGAGTCCCCACCACAGACTTTAGAAAGCTCCGCATGCCCAGTAGCCACCTGCTTCGTCTGAATTAATGTCAAAATGCTGCTACTGCATTACTAACTTGTTACGCAAAATTTTACACTTTTGAGGATCCGAGTCATGTTGTGGTATATGCTGCTCCAACATGCAGTGCAACGATCATTTCTCATTTTAATTTATTAAAATGTTATTTTCCTCGAACTTATGGAACAAAGGAATCTCATACAAAACAAAGCTGCGTACACCACATAAACACTCATGATGTATCGTTGCACCTCAGTATCTAAAACAGCACACGCTTCGGGCCACGTACAATAGGGTTGGCGTGCAAAGCTTACAGGGAGCTAGAGCGCCCACTTCGATCTGCACGCACCGCGGTAACGATCATGATTTGATTTTGATATAGCGCCCTATGCCCCGGGACGTCTAAGTGTGCTCTACCTCACTTCTCACTCTTAACATTTGAGAGGGCACCGCTAGTACCAGCTGTCCCTGTGAGCACAAGGTAATTCAGGACCTGGCCTGAAAACGGGCATTAGTCTGGCAATATAGGGGTGGGGGCGATCATTTCTACATGTAAAATCTGACTTGAGTATTTAATGTGGAATGCGGAATTGATTAGCACTGCCCAACTATGTCGTACAGACACTTTGACTGCGTTTGGGATTAAGGTTAGGTTATACTAACTCAAGATGTTGGTGCGTGCCATCGGGGATGTCTGCAGAGGGTGGCGGCAAAGCCAATTAATGCCTGATGCCCGAGCAGCGAACGTAGCGCGTCTCAGCAGCGCGTTCACTCGCTCCATCGTGGCGTTGAGTGAAGGAGCACAATGGCCATGCGAGCCGGTTCAGAGAGGCGTTCTGCGCGTGATGCTAAGAGCACGGGGCTGCAGGCACCGTCATGGAACACGCGGGTCGAAGCGGGGACGCGACAGGGCCGCTGTGGCACTATTTGGATCCCCAGATGGCATGCATCAATCACCCCCTACTGTGCACACAATGCTCAGGTTTATAGCCAGGCAGTTCATGAAGAGATATCTTCAATTGCTTTACAAATATCGAAAAACGTTAACGGTCATTGTAAAGCTCCAAAATTAAGGTCATTGTAAAGTTTGCCGAACCTGTAGAACATGTGCAACGTCTTGGCCAACATTTATATAAAATACGCATTCACATTCATTTAACCTTTCTTCCCGCATCGAACAATAAAGTCATTGAAATGCAAAAAAATGTGTTCGCCTTTTGTCAGCTCGTGCTCATCAAGTCTTAACGAAGAAGAATTTGCAAATTCACCATCAATCAACAACCGCCTCGCACAAACGCCGCATCAAGGGGCATTGTTTATTTTAAAAATAAATTCCAAATGTTTAGTCAAACCCACGTCATTCCGCGTGTGCGATACCCGCCGGATATATCAATGATGCTCAACGAGCATGGAATACTGACTGCTAAACATGAACAGCAACAATGAGGAGTCAAAGCATAAACTCACTTGAATATGTGCTCGCGTTGAGTCGACGCGGCTGCCGAAGACTGTGACAAGCGGGGGGGAAAGTGCTACTCCGCCGCGCCACACCACATGCACCGTCTCCGCACTGAACCCCCAGCCCACCTAGGCTCTCGGCACGTTTTGAAGGTGAAATGCCGATCGGCTGAGCAACGCTCCGCCCCGCTGTCACTCAGTGCGGACCGACCTATTGCCGAGGACGACGAGAGAGGAGGGATCGTGCCGGGAACGACGCCAGAAGATAGAGCGCAGACGCCCCTCCACCACCTCCTCCTCCCCCCGCCAACCCCGCCCCCCGTCTCGGTCAGCCTCAGCGCAAGATCCCAGACCTGAGGACCCGAAGACCTGACGACCGGCATCTCAAGGTGAGCAGCTCCGTGCGCGCGGCCAGCCTTGCTTCACCATCACACCACACGCGTCCAGCATCATCATCATCACCACCGCCACCACCAGCACCCTAGGCACTTGCTTGCACCCTCTTGCTAATTGAACACTTGCATCCCCTGGGCGCGTTGCGCGTTAACGCATCGGAGAGTCACGGTGCGTTCTTGGACGCGGTGGTCATTTTCGCCGTTGCTCTGTTCGTATTTATCGTTTGACAACTCGATTTATATCTGTGTTAATAATACATCATTGTGAGTACGGTAGCAGTATTATTTCGGTGCATTGTAAGCTTTTGTGCGTTTACGCGCTTGATGATCGCACGCAGCAAGTTTATGCTCACCAACTTTACTCCACGACATTCATGCGCCGCGCCTTCATCGCCTGCTCTGAGATTTTGAGTCCCCTCCGTGGAGGGGTTGTTAGTCCCCTCCGTGGAGGGGTTGTTAGTCCCCTCCGTGGAGGGGTTGTTAGTCCCCTCCGTGGAGGGGTTGTTAGTCCCCTCCGTGGAGGGGTTGTTAGTCCCCTCCGTGGAGGGGTTGTTAGTCCCCTCCGTGGAGGGGTTGGGAGTCCCCTCCGTGGAGCGAAGCTCGTGTGAGCCACTCTCAGCCTTGTCTTGCTTAGCAAACAAGTCCCTGCCGCGGAGCTACAGGATTGAGAAGTGTATGACGATACTCTCTGGTTCTTTCGGTAAAGTCACGTAGGTAGAAATAAAATGAAACAAATCACGTTTCGATCGCAACACAAGCAATCCTCATCAGGTGGGACACCCACAGCAAGAAAATACCTCTGCATTTGACTTTACCGAAAGAACCAAAGAATATTGATTCCTGCAGTCACGAAAGCTTCAAATCAAGTGTATGACTGTGTCTTTTTGTCTTTGTCGTGCCGGCCTTCATTCGGTGCTCGCTAACAGCACTTGCCCCAACACACTGGTCAGGCTATACGGGGGGTCTTTGTCTTTGTGGTGTTGGCCACCCACCCCCTTCGTATGTCGTGCCGGCCTTCAGTGGTGCTCGCTAACAGCACTTGCCCCAACAGTCTGTTAAGGTTATACGTGGGATATCTGACATCCCGAGTTCGATTCGAGCTCATGACCAACACAAATGACAGCAATTATTTGAACCGCTCATGACTCTTCAATCTTAAACGAGCACAGTACCTGGTGCGATGCGTAAATATCAGCACTGGGGAGACAAAGGCGGTCGCGCGTGGGTATTTGCCACACCACGCCCTCTCGTGTTGCGTTAGGGTCCATAAACAGAGGTCAGGCTCGCCATGGCAGTCGTTGACAAACTCGGCAGCGTGTTCGCTCCACAGCCATCACCGGGTTACCCTACGCCCCCCCCCCCTTTGCGCAGGTCTAGTCAGTAGCCTTTGGAGGCGTTGGCTTTTGTTCACATCAATAATGTCCACATCACTGCTGGACACCCGCCGGTAACAGTTCGGTCTTGTTCCGTACAGGTTTTCATATTTGAACCCACTCTGTAGCGGCAGATCATGGTCTGCGTGTGCCACCACCACCAATCGCATCTTTGTAAGAGCGCTATGTACTGCTGATGGTTGCCAGCTGTTGGGTGATGTTGACTCTCGGAAATCTCAAATGGCCGGTGCTTGGGATGCTGGGGTGGCGGTGGGGGTTTGTTCTCTAAACACAGCAGCTTCACCTCCCCCTACATCGTGACGCGTGAGCAGCCCACTGCTGTGTGTGTGTGCAGCTTACCACTGTGTGTGTGTAGCTTACCACTGTGTGTGTGTGCAACTTACCACTGTGTGTGTGCAGCTTACCACTGTGTGTGTGTGCAGCATACTGCTGTGTGTGCACGTACGTGCAGCTTACCACTGTGCGTGTGGCTCACTGCTGTGCTCGTGTGCAGATCAACAGCTGTAGGAGCCTCTGCTGCTGATCATGGAGGGGCCAGGACGCGTCTCATCTCTGCCCCGTGCCCTACTCCTCATCTGCCTCCCCCTTCTCGCCTTCTTCCTCCACGACACCGTGGCCCAGACTCGCCCTCGCAGCATTATGCACGTAGAAGGTAAAATACGCTCAACTCACAAAGACATGAATTCCTCCAAAGCGTTACAGTATTCACAATGGTCGTCGTCATTGCATGTATTTACTGAACATATGTGAAAAAGAGCTTTATAGGTCATCGGATTCCGCAGCATAAATACATATCCTGATTCTGTATTGCCTCGATCCAGTTTTGTTATAGATAATTATACGTTGTATATACTGTGTACGTCACGTTGATGACAATAATACATGGTCCACGTATTGAGGTTTCACACGCGCAAATACAATTGATGTGGACTTCAACTTAACAGTAGGATGTCTCGGACTCCAGTCCTCCAATTTAAGAAACGATTGGTGAACAAATGCACGCAATGTTTGCTGTCATTACCTAGACTGAATTGAGGGCACTGGTAAATGTGGATGGAGGATGGACAATGGGCAGTTGTTAATTTTGAGGTTGAGACTCTCTTGCTGTGACACCCACGTCCAATGTGTGTGCCACCAAATGCCTGCAGAATGCCCGGTCGATATCTACTTTGTGCTGGACACGTCCGAGAGTGTGGCGCTGCGAATTAAGCCGTACGAAGCCGTGGTGGACAAGATCAAGGACTTTACCAACATGTTCATTGACAAACTCAACACCAGGTGCATATGCCAGTGTCACATAATATGGTCACGACTCATCATCACATCGTGAAGTCTTATGGAACGGTCTAAAACGCATACTGTAAACCCTCTGGGAAAGTGACTTTTAAGATCTGAGACAATTACTATGGCTCGTGCCCCAAGCATTCATCCTCCAATGAGACAGCTCCTCCTTTTGCAGGCTTTGGGAAAATGCAGATTGGATAGTGAATAATGACACCGTTCAGTTTGCCACTTGATCACACTGCATTGCTGCATTTATTGGGACTCAGGGTCCTGGCGCATAGAGGGCGCTATTTCTTTGTGTATAACGTATAAATGAGGGCACTGGCGTTTTGTGTAAAAAGTGTATGGCTGGCTAATGTGGTTATGCCATGTGCACAAGCTTGTCAGTTGGGTTTTGTCCACATATTGACCCGTCCCTACTGGACATCTGTGGAGAAAAGCTTCATAGCTTATCGGTTTTTTCCTGGATAAATATAGATTCTGATTTTGACACCGCCTTCCTGGTTCCATGTCACAGGTACTTTCCGTGCGATCGGAACTTGACTTGGAATGCTGGAGCGCTACACTACAGTGACGAGGTGAAGTTGGTCAGTTCAATGGTGGAATTGCCATTCAAGAGAGCCGAACTGAAGAAGAACGTGAGTGCCATCCAGTACATTGGCCGTGGCACCCACACCGACTGTGCCATCAAGGAAGCCATCGAGGTGCTGCGGTTGAGGTGCGCTGCAGTTCTTCTCACACTCACGCATCAAAGTGTTCCACATCTAAACTTTAAACTAAACTGATTTTTATTTTACCAGGTAAGGCCCACTGAGCTATATAGTTCTTTTTCAGAAGCCACCTGGCCACAAATGATAGCTCGACGAAGTGGCTCATCACGTGGAAATTTATCGCAGCCAAATACTCTAAGCGCATTTTTCTAAATATAGAGGAAAAAAACGGAGGAACCCGAGTAAAATCCACTTGACTTGAGGGGGGGGGACATCCAAACTCCAAATATATAGGTGTCAGGGTCAAGTTTGAACCCACGACCTCCTTGCATGCCAGGCAAGATAGTTAATATTTCGCCACCGTGGAGTGATTTTTGTGTATGGCCCTTATCCGGTGGTAGTGTATGACTTAGCCAATGTCTACATTCCTATAGCAGGCCAGATATTTCCTAGAACAACCACTAATGACTTTTCCCACAAAGTGGGACCCCCAAAGTGGTACATGGGAGGAAACCAGAGTGCCGAGAGCAAAGCAAAACATTCGATCGAGCAATCAACATCACGCACAGTCAGGGCTGAAAATCTCAGTAAATATGTTCTGGTAGACGGGATGGAGTGGGCGTGATGAGTAGCCACACCCAAAGCGAAAGGCATTATGGATGTGGTGGTGTGCCCGGTATGGAAATATCACTGGCCCTGATAGACCTGGTTGAAATAAAGCAATGTATGCACAGTCAAGAGCTTGCTTGCTGTACATCCTTTCACAATTAATGCCACAATGTAGTCCTGAGATGAGTGTCTCACACACAAGATGGTGGCTTTCGTGCACCACTACACTCAGCATGTGATCAATTATAATGACGACTCTGCAGTCACAGAACAAACTTGACAATTTAAAAGAAGTTTCACATCCTACAGTAGGATTGAAGCACAGCCTGAAAATAGACTACTATACTATTTTTTTTCATAAAGTTGGCATTTCAAACTAAGCGAAATATAGATATGCACTTCTGATAAAAATTTATTCAGCATGATTCTTGTTGAAGCTCAACAGGTGAATGTGTCAGTGGAACAGGGTTACGTGTGCTGTGAATCCTGGTGTCTTAAAATATCTTCAACATTGTGTAATGTAATTGAGTTTCATTTACATAGCCTTGCTTTCCATAATTTCCAATGCTGTTTGAACCGTTAAAATATCTTACAATAATGCTGTGGTGTAATGGTCAGCATACTGGACTTGGAAAACCAGAGGTCGTCTGTTCAATCTCCTGGCGCAGCAGTTGAAACAATCGACAAGTTTCTTAAATCGCCCCTGTCTCTGTCCAGCGAGAAGTATAAATGGGTACACCACATTTAGTTGACCGGCAGGCCGTATGTAATGTGGTAAGTGTGGGGTACTGACATCTCTTCCAAGACATCTGGCCGGTGTAAAAGAGTCTGCCAAATACCCTCTAGAGGGACTCTCTTTAGAACTCCCTCTTGCAGAGAGTCTTCCGCCAGCTCTAGCGTGGGCAGTTACCATCTTGCAAGGTCACACATTCAGTTTTACTTTTGAAAAAATTGCGCACACAAGCTTCAGTTCTTCGAAAGCACATTGGCGAAGTGGAATACGGTGTGTGCCCCCAAATCGCAGGCGGAGCAACAAGTACATCGTCGTTGTGACAGACGGGCACCCACTAGACGGATACAATGAGCCCTGTGGCGGCCTCACCCACGTGGTGGATAATGCCAAGGGGCTCGACATCAAGTTTTTCGCCGTGGCCGTGACCCCCAAGCACGTGGTGAGTGCAAGGGCAGCTCCTGGGCCATCTGCATTTCCCGTGCTGTTTGGTCGGGAAATTCAGTAAGTTTAGGGGGCTTGGCCAAACAGATGAGAAGATGTAAAGGCAAAGGAAATAGAGTGTACGGTTATCTACTTATTTGCATCTTTATATGTGCGTAGACTGAATTCAGTTCACCGATGATGATATCGGCTGAAATGTGCTCAATCTCATCAGATCTCAGAAACTAAGCAGGATTTGGCCTGGATAGTGCTTGGATGAGTCGCTAACAATGCACAAGCTGGTTGTCATAGGGAGCTACAGCGCTATGTTATGGGAAGCACTGCAGGAAAATCCATTGGAAAACTGTACTTGTATGCTCCCATATGCTTCCCACCTTCACCAATCCATGCTGCTCAGCATGGTTAAATATGGTCAAATAACCCCCACGATTTGCGCAGTGTGCAAAGGCCCTTAATGTAAGTTTGAAACTCTTTCTCACTGTGTCAGTTACACCAGGAAAAGTGTATGGCTGGCTAATGTGGTTATGCTATCAGTGGTTATCACAGCATATATCTCACAACATCGATGTTTCATGGCACCTGTGACTCATAATGTGAATTTATTATCACAACACAGACATATTTTCGATGGTGTTTATTTTGCGACATATGTAAATACGCTCTGTCTCTGACAAACGGCAACATATCCACGTGGAAGCCAGACATCAAATTGTGACTTGGCTTCGATATTAAGTGACGTTGTTTATGTGTGATGTGTGTTCTCTTTAGGAAACTCGCCTAGCTTTGATTGCTTCAGGTCCAGACTACAGGAAAAACTATTCAGCCACTGACAACGACATAGCAAACAACGAAGTCATCACAGACATCTTGGAAACTATCGTAAGTGCGCCTGGATGTCCTCATGGCAGGCCTGCTGAATGCTGATGGGCGATGACCTTGTTTTATTATACACCATTAGCATTTTGAGAGACTTTGAACATGAAATATACATGGTGTTTTAGTTTATTTAGAACCAACTTATGATTGTTTTTCACTCAAATATATTTTTTTCAATTGAATGTATTTTAACTGGCCCTGGATATACAATATGTAGTCACACAGGAGATTGAATGTCACTTGTAATACATGGCCGTGTCGAGTACGTGTGTGTGCGAATTGGTGAAATTAAACACTACTTCCCCATTTTCTTTTTGCAGTACAAACAAGTTAAAGACCACGTAAGTATTTTTCGAAAATTGAAAACTACTGATGAACAAACCAATATAGCACGCATGAAGCGTTAACAATAATAATTTCTAATAATAGTGTTTTGAATATTAGTCTTGGACATTGTTACTGTGCTTGTAACACGGTGCAATGTAATGTGGCTGGTGGGGTGTCACTGGCTTGCTGCACAACCAGTGTGTGGTCACATCAGAGACCATCACTGGCATCCCATAGTCATGGGACTTGGGAGAGCTCTGTCCAGTAGAGATGTCCATTCACGTGACACGAGGCTGTGTGGGATTCTGTTTACAAACATTTGTTACAGCAGTTGGGATGATTAGACTCAACATCTAAACAATTATAGGAAAGAAAAGATATCACCAAGAAGATGATTCTCCAACTTTCGTAATTTCACCTCCGGACGTTTCAACAGCCAATCCTGAGACCTTTATATCTTGCCAGCACATTTTAATTCCTTCTGGTCTGTTTGTATCAATTGCTCACACTGCTGGCATCACGAATCCCAAGTAGTTTGTTGGCAAAACTAACTTGTGTTTTTTTTCTTCTCTTTAAGTGTTGCACCTTCGAATGTGATGTAAGTACCTGAGGTTTTGAAATACTTAAAAAAAGCATCCATAAACACAAACACAAGTTCACTAAAAGTCTTCAAGGTGTGCAATACAAAGGCAAGTGAGCATTGCTCTTCTCGTTCATTGACAGGCACCCCGTGGAATCTCTGGAACCGCAGGTGACAAAGGTGACCCTGTAAGTACTACAACACTCACAAGTCACGTGTATTGCACCATCTGCACTAGTATCAGTGCATTATAGGCACAGTTGATACAGCATTGGTAGCGCGCATGATGGCTAACAGGCAGATGCTTTCACTGTTCCTCTCCAGGGCTCAGGCGGGAAGAGAGGACCGCCTGGTCGAGCAGGCTCCGATGGCCTCCCGGTAGAGTTGACATCAGCACCCATGGCACATTCCTACAGTCGCCACTCTTGTTTCTCGCTGTTACTCACGATGTTGACAGTATACACATCGATAATGTAGATGGAAATGAGTTGTTACTAACGGATATGTTTCACAGGGTTCGGCTGGTGACATCGGGCCTCCAGGCCATCCGGGTGAGAAGGTACGATGACATTAATTGACCCTTTTTCATGTCGTTCATTTTGATTTGCACAAAAAAATAAGTGTGTTATTGTGTAAGCGCGTTAATTTTACTTCAAGGCATCATGCATACCGTTGAATCTTTGTTTTGTTTTTTATAGGGTGACCGTGGGCTTATTGGAGATAAGGTAACAATCCAGTCACACAAATGAGCCCTGTTAAATAAAGATGCTTTGCATAATACAGTACTTGTATATACCAATGTAAACTAATTGTATAATTGCTTCATTAACAGAATATTTTGTAGTATTTAAGCACGATATAAGTATAATAATGCTATAAAATACATGCAAAAATATACTTATATTTTGCAAAGTTTAATTTGGTCATTTAATTGCTGTGCTGTGAAAGTAAAAATTGAATTTGCATTTCGCAAAATCATTTGATGTGGAGTTGTAATAGTTAAAAGCCCGTACGTACACAGATACAAATCAAAGAAGCTAAATATTCAAAGTAATGAAAAATTCCTCTGGGTCAAGAAACTACATTTTGTAAATGTCAGGGAAATCATGAGTACGGTCATTGTGCTGATAGACCATGGTGGTATACCCAAAACGCGAAGCAGTAAGTGTACATGTTAATTGTACCATACAGTTTTAAAAGTTATTTCCCATCTTAAAGATGTTACATTTCTCTGGGTGACTCATACAGCTCCGTTATGGATCTATGTGTTCAATTGTGTATCTTTTTACTAACTTGAGACATACAGGCGAGTCCATCCACTAGTAAGGCAAACGACTAAAACTAATGACACCTGCTTAGAACACGTGAAATTGAGCGGGTTTTTGATTAACGTGCTATCTTGTGCTTTTTTGATGTCTGCCATCATCTCCCGTTTACCAGGGTGGAAGAGGAGGACAAGGCCATAAGGTTTGACACACGCACCTCAGATCTTTCTTAATGGTGTAATATTTTTGAAATGTCACACTTCATAGTTACTATAATTTGTTTACTACCCTTATATTTCACCATACTTTCATCCACCGACTGTATTCTGACCTGTTCTTATTTTTGCTACCCAGGGAGACAAGGGTTTGTCTGGGATAGACGGAAAGGACGGACTGAAGGTAATATACATTTACAATGCAGAACCATGGTCATCTCTTGTCCACTGCATCCTGCACCATTACAGCCTGTGACTAGCTCGTTTAACCCAGACCTGTCTTCGCTGTTTCTTGCAGGGTGATCATGGATACCACGGGATTCCGGGCTGTGTTGGAGACCCAGGCAGTGATGTATGTGTCTTAATTCAAACACAATCACAGCAGATGTACTATAGACAAACGTGTTCGGTATGAACGTCAAAAGGTTGTTGGAAGTAGCTATTGTTGATGCTAATAGGACAAGACCATAACACAAGGCTTGTGTTCACAGTAAGCCTGTGCCATTACAGGGAGAACATGGAGAACCGGGTCCCAAGGGAGATGCTGGATTGTTTGGCAAGAAAGGCCAAAAGGTAACATTTAAGTACATTTACACATTTGTGATCATTAATCCTTAATACCTGGGTCTATCCCAGGACCTGCTGACGAACGTTCGCCACGTTGTGTGGTCTTCCAATTGCACCTACCTGGCACAAGCTCCATAATTACATCGCCGAAAGTTTATGATGATTGAATACATTTTTAGTGTGTGTGCGTAAAACATATAAACAGGTCCAAAATGGCAGACATGCAGGTTTGTCGTGTTCAGGTGTTTCTTATCTTATCTTGGATTTTTTTAATAGCTGGATTCATGTGCTGTGATAGCGCCTATTGGGGGCACATATTCTTGTGCTTTCTTCCCAGTGCTTTACTTGACTGAGATGAATCTCGTGGTATTTCCCTGTGCAGGGTAACAATGGTGACGAAGGTACTCCAGGCCCTCCCGGTATAATGGGTACTGCAGGCCCTAAGGTATGGCAGAGAGGAGATACACTGCAGCCTTGAACATTGTAACATGATTCGTTATTAGCACAGCAAAAACGTGTGTGTTACACAATGCAAAAATGTGCCTCCTCAAGAATTATCGCTCATATTATATCGGTAATAATATCAAGTTATTGCTGGATCATATACATTTGCTAAATATACAACTGTGTAAACCCATCCATCATTACTTAAATATGTTTTTTTTACTGCCGTGTATGCAAAATACTGTATTAACTTTTACATTATCTTTTTTAGGGCGATCGTGGTCGCAATGGGCTAAACGGAGTAAAAGGAGAGAGGGGTGATGAAGTATGTATAACCTCTTGTGCACATGAGTGTTGCAGATGTTTCTAATTTATGTATTATAATCTATGTCACAATTGAATATTCAATAACATTTATCCTGGTGATTGTGTGATTTGTCTTTGTAGGGAGACTTTGGAGGTCCAGGAATACCTGGATTAATAGTAAGAATATTTTATTAAAATATATGCGAAGTGAGAGGGGTGTGTTGTTTCTTGACGATGCCATTGTCTTCTTTGCTGTCTCTGTAAGGGCATTCTTACATTGGAATATTCTTGTGCATGTCTGCTAGGGCTCCAAAGGCGACCCAGGAATGATTGGGCCTCCGGGCAATCGTGGAAGCAAAGGTGACAAGGTGAATTCTCAACGTACTCACATACTCGTTATCAGAGTTAATCTCACCAGACATCAGCTGGTGTTTCTCACAATTAATGGAGGCCCAAGGACAAACGTGGAGGATGGAAATTTGACAATGTAAACTCCAATACAATATTGCATATAAATGTTACACAAACCTATTTAGAAATGCGGTAAACATTTCAGAGGTGCTGTTATTTAAATGTTAACATGCCTTTTTACAATAGCCTACTATGTGTATGCCATACACACGTGACATATATATTTTTTCAATGAAAAGATGTGTTTACCAAAATTGCTTGCGAATATGTAAACTTACCCTTTCCCCTCGATGTTGCAGATTACTTCCCCTGATTATATATTATTATTTTTTTGCAGGGAGTAAATGGCGCGATTGGTCCAGATGGACATGAGGGTTTTTCAGGCGACGTTGGCAAACAGGTACCATTAGACTCAGGCACCACATGGATATCCCAGAGAAATGTTTGAAGGGGTCACCAACCTAAAGAGGTGATGCAACATTACATGCTGAGAAATGCTCGAGAGGCTTCATGGTTTCATTTGGCTTCAATGGGTTTATGCTGGTATTGCTTCATTCGTATACTTGGATGAGTCAATATGAGGCCTCTAATGGTGGACAGCAAGGCAGCACTAGGCCATTTCTGTACCCCGATGCTGCAAGTATAACATATTTCAGATGTATTGGTTGAATAATAGAGAAGCAAGCCAATCACAGTGCCAGAATCTTCAGACCACATTGCTTACACTGGATTGACATGGAGGAACCCAAAGAATAAGGGATATCTTGCCTCTTTAATTGCATGCATTACAATATCCTTTCGTAATTTATACTGATTAATTGATATTAATTCCAAAATGTAAATGTATGGGTACATTAGAGTGAATTTTTACATATTGTGCATTTGCTTGTGGTCTTGTGGACCTAACACCTCTTCCCTCTCGTCTCCTGCGCAGGGTGCCAAAGGTAGGGCAGGTGCCAAAGGTCATAAAGGCGAACCGGGCATCCCCGGGGAAGAGGTGTGCCCTCTATATTGCTAAAATAATACTGTGTGTGTAAACTTAAACACGTGTCATGTGCTGCTCAGATTTCTTATGAGTTTACAGAGTAAAAGGCGACCATACTTACTATTTTGCTGATGGAATACAGGCATGGATTCACGAATGTATTGAAATATTAATTGCAAAATTTAAAAGGTGTTTCTGAGCAACATATTCTGAAGTATTTGTTTTATCTGAATGTTTTGCTGCTGGTACTAGTAGCAACAAACTTCAGAAAAAAATATATCCAGCATACAACATAACTGCCCTTGCTATATAGTAAGTGGAAAACTATGCCGTACAGTATAATGTACATATGAGCCAGCTGGCGGGCCTCACAAAAGCGAAAATGGAAAACTGCTAAACTACTGCACTGGTAAATGGCTCCGTGAAATGTTGGGTTTTGCAGCAACTCTTGAGGCAGTAAATCAGATGCTATGATAGGACATTGTAATGTGAGTGTATGTGTGTGTAAAGAATGTATGGGTTAATTGTTTCCTTCCATAGCCCAAGCTAACATATCCATACTGGTTGTCGGTCGTTTTAGGGTTCTGATGGACCAAAAGGAGTACCAGGGCCCATTGGAGAGCAGGGCCCTGTAGGAATGAGGGTAAGGTGGCAATTTACAACACTACCACTCATCCTCCATTGGCCATAATTCATTGCATGTATGTTCGAGCATTGTGTCATTGCACTCACCAATTCAACCCTCATCACTGATAATGCCAGTATTTTTAAGCATAAGTCTCTGGACAACATCTGACCTTAATTTCTGCACGACATAAAAGTTTGAATTAACAATACACCTCCCAAAAATGCACTTCGAGGATTAACAGGTTCAACCCGGACTGCACTATAATCGTCATGCTTGGACATGTGGACATGTTTTGACTACATATATATTTAAATTACTGCTGACAACATTGATTGATGTGTATGCAATATTTTAATGATGTGGCATGTTGCTGGAATGTAATAGTGTATATCAAATTATGCTGCTGATGTTCAAACTGTGGGTGTTGCACTCCTAGGGTGAAGATGGCACTCCTGCAGAGGGCATTAAGGGACAGCAAGGGTTCCCTGTGAGTTACTCCCTTCCCTTTGTTCAGCAGTTACTGCATTTTTGAGGCAGTATTATTATTTATTATGTGCATTCACCTTTGGAATGTTAGTTTATATATTGCAAATGTTGTGCGAATGCTGTGTTTAAGATAAAATAACTGTGCTCTATTAATTGAGTTGACCTTGGTTTGGGTGTGCTATGTGTCTTGTGAAGTGCAACATTTTTTCTTTATTTTATTTCTGTTTTCTTGTACAGTGTTGTGAGATGTAGTTTTGCATGACCGACTTGATATGAAATGTATTATTTAATTTTCATGAAGGCAATAAAAGGGAGAAACTATGCATTATCAGCTTCGGTGATCTCCATGCTGTTCATTTCTATCCCCAGGGAACTTCAGGGCAGAGAGGGCCTTCGGGTGACAGAGTGAGAATTCCAGCAGCCACAAGCACTGCCTATGAAATCTCATGTTTTAACATTTATCTTTGTACACATATTTGGGGAATGAAATAATTGTTATCAAAATACTTATTAGTATATATTTTTCCAATCTGTGCACAAAGACATCGAGATATGCATACTGTATAACGGAATTTTTTTAGTTTTTGTTGTTTATTACATTTTCAGAGGAGTAAATCGAGCAGTTCATGAGCACTGCGTGCTGTGATTGCCCTGTGGAAGAGATAGTATATATAATATTCGGAAAGAGCAACTCCATAAATGTCGTTTTCCCCCTGTACAGGGTCCTAAAGGGTTCCCTGGATTAAAGGGAGACAGAGGAGAATTTGGAGATGCTGGTGAAGATGTGAGTTTGGTGCAAACCCCAATATACTCTTTTATATTATTTAATCGTCGTAATAACGCTCTAAACATGTAACTGCTAAACAGTGTGCATGATAGTGACTTTAGTTGCAATACGTGTTTACCAAAGTTTTTATTGCCTAAATGAACAAATGTGAAATCTTTCCTTGCAGCAAAACATAAATGGCAAGGCAGGCCCTAAAGGACCAAAGGGATATCCCGGGCCGCCTGGTGACATAGTGAGATGCCACCTATTGTTACCATTTCTCTTCGTGTTTACATTCACATTGTGTTTATAAAAGTAGAATACAATAGCATCGTTCGAACATTGACCATTGCCTCATGCACTGACAAAAATGATTGAATTTATCTTCCCAGGGTCCACCAGGCAGTCCAGGAAAACCTGCAATCGATGTGCGTAATTTCCAGTAATCCCTACCACGTGCACGTTATAATTGCATAGTACAGTTATGTGATGCATAATCATAGAGTAGCTTCGAATATCCCTTGAAAGAATACCATTTTTTGTCGTTGCAGGAATGCGAGATGCTGGATATAATTCGCCGCATGTGTTGTAAGTATAGTCCGATGATTATGAGAACATTGTCATAATTAACTGTGAAGAAAAAGAACACTTCATATGTTCCTGCACTCTGCATGTTAAGGAAAACTGCTCATCCGTTTGAAATAAACACTTGCAAACACAAATATGTATGAGAATTGTTCTGAGAAAATTATTGTAAACCACAAGAGCTCAGACATCAATTAAATGCTTCCTTGTGATTGCACACTTGGCTACATAATGAGCATGTGGGTATGGTTGAAAAACTCAAAAGGAATTTCTATTGAGAACTCAAGCAAAACATAATGTTTTGTATGAATTGACATGTTTGTGTCTTGGATGATATAACCCTCATTTAAATTGTATACAGAAGAAAACTTGTGGTGTAAAGGGTACATCACTTGTGATACAATTTTCCATAAATGGACAAAATATGTTAACTTCACAAAAACAAAGTCTAGACAAACAACTCTTGGCCTTTATATGCTGAAAATAAGAGCCACATGGTAGCTTAAAATACATCTGAATTGTGCAAGGAAGTGACTAATTATACATTCTCTTTTTTGTCTCTCCTGTATTCCCCTCCAGCCTGCTGTGGTAAGCAATATGCTTTTTTTATATTCCTTGAATCGATTTATTTATGGATTACATAACACATCTTCTTGGTTCCAAGAAGATGAATCCCTGCAGTCACGAAAGCTTTAAATTGATACATAACACATCTTTATTGCAACATCTAGTTTAGTGGATAGAATGTTTCATATTCTCGATACTGTCATTGAAAATTATGCACATTCGAGCTCAATGGGCTTTATTTCAATGTATCATTGTGATGTGTGTGTGTGCCCAATGTCAGAGTGCAAGTGTGGGCCTGTGGAATTGATCTTTGTGCTGGACAGCTCCGAGAGTATTGGAACGGAGAGCTTCACCATATCTAAGGAGTTCATCATCCAAGTTCTCAACCGAGTGGTCGACAATGACAATATAAAGGTACGTCTTCTAAGGAGGCAAATCCACAGACATGAACCAAAACATTTATTACGTTGAACTTCGTTTGCACTGTACGTAGCCAACCGTGCTAATCGGAGGTGCGGGCAAGGATAACAATCTGAAAAAAAGAAACATGTTCTTAAGAAATAAGTTTTCAAACATGTTTAGTCGTCAACTTTAAATAAACCAGTTACAAGGCCACTGAGTCCAATCGTCTATCTTGCTAGGATGACTTGAATCAGAATATAATAATACAGTCAAAAGAGCAGTAAATATACAGTGCACATATCAGCATTGTGAAACAGCAGTCAAGACAACATCACAAAACACAATGACACATTCAACTAACAGGAGAGTAACAGTAGAGTAAAATGTCACGCATAGTAGATCGTGACCAATACTATGATGCATAATTGATAGTTGGGTCAGATTGCGTTTGTAAAATGTGTGGCATACACCCTACTCCACCCGACATAGCTATTTGGAAAGTTGTCGCGTGATGAACAACGTGCCGTCGCATGATGAACAACGTGCCAATTTTGTACTGCTTCAGCACATTGAACAGTTGCAGGTAATAAATTGGCACGTATGTTCACGCTACAACTTTTATTCATTGGATGTGTGGAATGGAGGATTATATGACACACTTTTAAAATGTTTATTGAGATCTATATTTCTCAGGTAAGACTATGCATGTATTAAATTAAATTACTGTAATGTGCAATGACACTTATTTATAACCTTCCCACTGGCTGTAATTGAGAGTAAACAGACTTAGTTTACAGTACCCAGCTAAAACAAAAAGTCAAACATGGTGCACATGTGAACTTGTTTTACACGATATTGTAAATTTTTGGTATTATGCGATGATATCCTGCATTTCAAGAGTTTATATTTAAACCTGATGGAATGTCACAATCTGTAGTCACCCCTTTTTAGAAAAAGCACCTGTGCACTCTCCTGAACAACGTCTTGATCCTCAGGAATCCAACATAATGGTGGTGCAGTACAGTCACGAAAAAACCGAGGAAATGATCAACTTCAAAGATTCCTCCATCAAGTCCCTAATGGATTTTAAACGGTAACAAATATTTGTCTTTAATGTTTAACTTATTTATAATTCATTATCAGTCGGCCCTTTTTAAAGGTATTTGTTGTTTGCTACCTCTCGCTGGCTGCGGACTCTCGTAGACACTTGCCTCTCTCAAACCTCACTCGAATGCCACATTTACCAATCGTCTTATGTCACCTTGTACTCACTTCTGCACCAAAGGCACCCATTACGATTTTGAAATGCATTTTTATCCTCATTTTAGTTGTTGGGTCATTTCTTCATACATTTGGTCGACTTCTTCATCACCTTGGCTCATCATGCTGTTGATAAATGGCAAATAACGCTCCTGTCGTTTTTATTTGCAGGGCTATCAAGAATCTCAACTGGATCGCTGGAGGGACGTACACAGGACACGCACTCGATTTCACGAAGAAACTTCTGGAGAAGACGCAGAACCCCAACCGCGTGGCCATTGTGTTGACGGATGGGCGCAACGATGATAAAAGGGATGTCAAGTCCCTCAAGTCACTCTGCAATCTGCCTGGCATACGTGTAAGTTCGCATATGTGTAAGTTCACATATGTGTAAGTTCACGGGACCAAATGTTCACATATGCGAACTTACAAGTTCACATACGTGTAAGTTCACATGTCCAAATGTTCACAAACGTCTAAGTTCATATATGTCCAAATGTTCACAAACGTGTAAGTTCAAATGTCCAAATGATGGCTAACATTCATTTCACCGTAATTACACAATGGGACTGATTACATTGTGAGTTTTTTTTAATGCTGCTTGGAGTCTAAATCTTTTGTAGTCATTTTGTTATTACTTTAGTATAAATACATGTAAATTTTGATTCATATGTTGTTTTTTTCTGACTTTATGTGAACGAAAAGAATTCACCCATTTTCTCATTGAAAATAGGTAAATTTAAAAATATCACTGTCCTGGTCACCAAAGCAAAGTTTGTGGAGAATAATAGGCATTTTATATACTTTTAGGCATAAGCAATTACGAAATAGCACTTACTACCCAAGAATAAAAATTGTGTTGCATAGTGTTGCCATTTTACGTATCATGGAAACCTTCTGTATAAGCATACGTAAACTTTCGAATACCAAACAATACCACGTGAAAATGTGTGCTCATCAGGTTCATTATCCTGTGCTGAAATTCCTTGACTACAGCACTGACGTTGCATAAGTGTTGACATAGTCTCACAGTGTTCTTCGGATTTTGATATTTACATTTCAGGTTAGAGGTGTGGGAGTGGGAGATGCCTTTAAACGGGGGCCAAGGGCAGAAGGCATCACAGATATTGAGTGCAATGCCAAAGCGACTTCCGACTCCGTCTTGGCCGTTGCCTCCTACGCTGAGCTTCTGGACGATTCCTTCCTGGAGAACGTCACCAATGTCATCTGCAAAGGTCTTCACAGCCAATGGTTGCCTTGTCTCATACACTTTACGTTTCTTAGACATCTTCATGTTATGCGTGTATAGTTTAACAAATTATTAAGTGAATTATGATATAACAACAAAAACTTGGACAGATGCCATGTAATGAGTAAGGTGATGGACTAGGTTTCTGTGAAAAAATTAAGTTGCTTGGAATTATGAACAATTGCTGCCCAATGCATAAAACTAAATTATTTTTACGACTTAATTGCAAATGTTGAGTTTAAGTTTGTTTTTTTGTTTTCTTTCAGATCGGAAGTGTCCAGATTTTACTTGTCCTGGTAAGATATGTCATTAGTATCCAAGATTATGGTCCTGTAAATGTTAAATGACCAATAATTTTACAGGTTCTGTATTGTGTGTACCTGCGCATCGTGAGATTTTAAATCTATCATCATTCAACAACAATACGTGTAGTATATATAAAACATATAATTTACGATTTAAGTTATTCATTCATCGATGTATGCTTTCATCGTAAATTGCTTTGGAATCTCTATGAAGAAATATTTAAGGCATTTTAAACATACTTTATATGTAACTCTTTGGAACTGGTATGAAGATTTGTTTAATTTTATTTTTGTCACAGCAAGCATAACAATGTACAGGATTTGACAGGCCATTGTTTTCTTTCCCTGCTGCTGTATTACTTTTGTCTGTGTAGCTGGCTTCACCGTGCCAACAGACCTCATGATGTTGCTGGACAGCTCTGCTAGCATTGGCGAAAATAACTTCAAAAGCGTCAAGTTGGTGGTGGAGAAAGTGGCCAAGCGATTACTCGTGCCAAAGTATGTTCCCTAGCAGGGTTCTCAAAACTACTAGAGTATTTCTTTATCAACATCATCATGGATCTCTGTGCAAGGATAGCGAGAGTTTTTTTATTAAAATAATCATGATAACATGTCTTAAGTCCTTGTTCTTTCACGTGGAATATATATTTTAAGTAAATGATAATGAAACGACTGTTTATAATGACGAATCTGCTGTTGCTACTGCTGCTGTTGTTGCTGTTGCTGATGATCATCATGCTAATATGCTTACAGGGACAGGAGTGCCAGAAGTACGACTCGCGTAGGAGTCATTCAGTTCAGCAACACCAAACAACAGGAGGTTGTAAGTGATTTCGACACCAACGCCACGCTGGTGGCACAAAGGATCCATGAAAAAACATTCTTGGGAAGCACCACAGATTTGCCGGATGCACTGCGCTTCACGGCCAACTACATAAACAGCAAGGCCGAGCCTGTGGCCAAGGCCAAGCGGCAATTGCTCATATTCACAGATGGCCACGTGCAAGACAGCAAGCAGAGTGCTCTGGTAGCCCAAATTAAAGAATTGATGAAAGCTAAAGTCAACATTCATATCGTGTCCATGGGAGAGAATGTGAATGAGAAGGTGCTCTCCATACTCGTGACGGGAGAGGTGAACACAAAGAAAATGGATGTCATGCAGGAGAAGGTCATCCCCATCGTGGACTACGATGTCCTCAGCAATGACATAACCTACCAGAAGATCGCTCACAGGATTTCCAAAAATCCCACAGCCTAGTAGCTTCCTCAGTGTATGCATTTCCAGAGTTAAAACTAATGCATCATGCACATTGCTAAATTAACAAAGACGTGAGCTCAGTTAAGATTTGATCACCTCTGAAAAACTGAGCATTGTCCTGCGACTCTCATGAATTGTGAAAAAATATAGACTGTGCATTTAAAGTTTAAGGAGCGTACATTTGATATCACAAAGGGGTGAAAGCAGAATTTTTAAAATTAAGTTTTATCGTGCCATTTCTTTTCCCATTTTTTATATGATCAAAGCTGTTTCCTATTATGTAATCAGTTTGGAATTGCAGAACAAGTTACGTTTTAAAAAGTTAATTTGGAGAAATTTTTAACATCTGTGTAGTAGTTTATATTAGTTTTTTTATAAAGTGAGTTTGATATATAGACCAGGAGCTGGGATAAAATAACTAATTAAATAGTGCAACCTTGTAGAATCGCATGAAAAACAACAAAAGCAGATGGAAAATACACCACAAGTTTACATTTAATTGTCATTTAAAATGTGCTGATTATTTTATCATACATATTGCAAGTAATCATTGATATTTTGTTTAACACACTACATGAACACAAGTTTTATCTTTACTATTTTTGACATTGATTATAGACCTTCCTATTTCACTATTTCACATCTATAACATTTTTCTGAGCTCTGCTTTAGCATTGCAATTAATACTGAAATTTTTACTTTTCATTCACTGATGGTTATCCTCTCGTGTTATCACAGTTCATCGAAGTATAAACTGAGCACTGTCAAGTGTATCGTATACTGTTCGTGGTTTAAACTTTGGATCGTTATTTGTATTCATCGCCTATAAAAACAATAAAATGGTGCTAAAGTGAAGAACGAGTTTGAGGTTGTCTTTTCTATCTGAACAGTTAAAAGCTATCAATCCACTGCTGGATGAAAGCTTTCCCATACCGTGTCAGTCATGGGGATTGTTTGACCGTATTTCACCACACTAGTCAGTGTGGTTTGGTGAAGAGGGACCCAAGGACCATGGCTGGGAAACAAACTAAGGTCTCCTGGTTCATAACATAGTACAAAAATCACTGCTCTATCACTCCACCCATAAAATGGGTATCTTCTAACAGGCTAACAAGGAAGAACAATGTATATGCCTGTATTATCCATTATAGAGGTTTTTTTTGTGTTAGATCTCGTAAATAGAAATGTGTCGTTAAATCTGCCACCACCCGACAGACAATTATTAAGATTTGTTACGTAAATAATACATGCCAATTCGTTACTCGTACAGCACACCGGTGTGTTTGAGAGTAAACCCACAACATTTACAATTCGAGTACTACGTTTTGCCAGTAATTACAACTCACATCATCTGGCGACAGCCAGATTTGTGGAGACATCCTCCGGTTTCATCTCCATCTCCATATATATATAAAAGGCAGTTGTGAATATGTGTGTCTGTTCAAAATGTTTAGCGTACTTCCCGACATGCAACAAACTGGAAATTTGCCATGTGGGAACTTTCCAGACTGTACACCATGCAAAAATAAAAATAAACACACTTTTGTTTTTTTTTGGGGGGGGGAGCTCAATAATGCATAATTCTTTTGCACGGCAAATGAGCTGTGACGTCAAATCTGTCAAGTGACCCGCGCATGTGGAAGCGTAACGCATTGTAGCGTAGCGGTTAGCGCGCTGCGCTACGAACCTCGCCACCCGAGTTCGATTCCCGTTCACGGCCACCACCGGTGACGATTATTTCAACCATTCCTGGGCCTCTCCTAGGTCGACTCAAACGAGTAACTGGTGTGTGTGTGTGAACATCGCCACTGGGGAGACAAAGGCGGCCGGGCGTGGTGAATCCAAATCCCGGGTAGTACATCTAGTTCTTAAATAAAGGAATAAATGTAATGTCATCACTTGTAAAGATGTACGTATTACCAAAGCTATCAACAGAAGGTGTGTACCGGATGAATTGCTCTTGTGGCAAATACTATGTTAGTCAGACAGGAAGAATGATCAGTATGAGACTAAAAGAATACCAAACGAAATATTAAATACTCCCAAAGACAACTGTCGGCAGTGGCAGAACACGCGTGCCAACAAGGAGACTCAATTGATTTTGATAATGTTGAAGTTCTGTGAAAAATAAGTTACTACTGGCCAAGTCTAATTAGATTATCTATCGAAATTTAGAGAAATAAAAAAACTTTTCGGATAGCTACAGGCTTAGTGCTGATTGGAAGCGAATAATCAAGTAATACATTTTGATTTAAAACTTTCGTGACTGCAGGTATTCATATTCTTTGGATATTTCGGTAAATTCACGTAGGTAGAAAAATAATAATAAAAAATATAGTGAATAAAAAATATAACAACATAAAATAATAAACAACAAAAAAAGACCAATGTAGACTGTAGCCTGGTTCTTAACATCGGTGAGTAAGTGTACTGGCAGCCTATAATGTAGACTTTTTATTGGTTCTTTCGGTAATTTAAATATAAAAAAAAAAATGTTTTAAATAAATAAATAAACCCGCGACGCTTCAATCGCAACACAAGCGGTCGTCATCAGGAAAAGGGGGGTTTGCCTATAAAGGCAAAATGTTTATAAAGGTTTAGAGATTGGCGTAGCCCAAGTGTGTCAGCAGCATGGGTGGGGCAACTAAGCTGTATCTGCGGCAGCAGTTACAGTACATTGGGAAACTAAGCGACATGTCTCGGACCGTGTTCGTGAGCATAAGGCAGATTTGAAACACGGTAGGACCAATACTTCTGCAGTGGCTGATCATTATTTTAATAAGTCTGGTTCACAGGAAATTGATTTTTCTAAGACAATGGTACTTTGCAAGCCGACTGGCTATCAACAAAGATTCGTTTATGAAGCCATCCATATATACAGACACAATTTCCACCGAGAGGATGGTTATAAACTCAGCAATCATTGGAAAGATGCAACCACTTTGGGTCATGACTTGATTTGTGTTTTCTTGTCAACCTCCACCGTCAGCAGTGTGGGTATGTCAAGCGAGGTGCAAATGATTGCCTGGCGGCCCTTTTGATTGGTGTAGACTGTAGACCCACTGCGTTGGCATTGCTCTCTCCTACATTAACATTAGCTGCCCATCTCTAAACCTTTATAAACAGTTTCCCTTTAGAGGCTAACCTCCCTTTTCCTGATGACGACCACTTGTGTTGCGATCGAAACGTCATGGTTTTAGTTTTTATTGATATTATTTTATTTCTGTTTGATTTTCATTCTATTTTAATTACTGAAAGAACCAAGAATAAGTCTACATTATAGACTCTCAGTATGCTCACTCAGGTTAAGAACCAGGCTACAGTCTCCATTATAGACTGCCAGTACACTCACTCAGTTTAATAACCATTGCTACAGTCTACATCTTAGACTGCCAATACGCTCACCAGCTTAAAAACCAGGCTACAGTCTACATTATAGACTGCCAGTACACTCACTGAGGTTAAGAACCAGGCTACAGTCTACATTATAGACTGTCAGTACGCTCACTGAGGTTAAGAACCAGGCTACAGTCTACATTAGTGTATTTTTGTTTATTATTTTTATTTTATTATTTTTTTGTATTCACTTCAATTTTTTATTATTTTTTTTCTATCTACGTGACTGTACCGAAAGAACAAAAGAATATAAAGTAATACACACACAACACGGCAGGATGTGCAAGCACAATTTGCATGCATAATGTGGATGCATAATGCATGTTGATTACCAAATGAATAACCCAACCGGTAATGGATTTCCATTGTAATGTACATGCATACAATAACCCCCCCCCCCACCTCTATGGCCTTCGCACCTGATTGGATCACAAGTGACAACATCACATTTATCCCTCTATTTAAGAACGAAACAGGAGGATTTCTCCACAAATCTGGCTGTCACCGGATGATGCTAGTTGCAATTACTGGCGAAACGTCATACTCGAATTGTAAATGTTGTGGGTTTACTATCCAACAAACCGGTGTGCTGTACTAGTGTTTTGAGCGACTTCCGAGACACGTCGAGTAGAAGGCTTCTTATTTATTAAGAGCACACGGGGCGATACACTTCGTAACGCAGCTACACATAGGTGATCCTAACACACAGCCCATCTCCGGCATAGACTATGCTAACTGTCCGAATAACATAGCGGCGGCGACGGAGAGGGTCTTGCAGAAGAACAGCCACGTGGTTGGAGACGAAGAGATGACGACGAGCAGCGACGTAGCCAGGACCCAGGACCCGCTAACAGCCCAGAACCTCTGGTTCGGTCCCAATCATATTTGCCCGGCGCAGCCAAGCTCCACTTCTGGCCACGCTCTCTTTCCAGAACCTTCGGGCTGGTTCCCGGAGCTTCTCGACTGACTCCGTCCTTGACCTTTACCCCAGATACGCCCCCCTTATAATAAGGCCTTAGGTAATGCAGCCATAACTGTAATTACCCCTCCAGGCCGGCAGGTGTCACCTTGTCATTACACGAGTAACGAATTGGCATGTTTTGTTTACATCACAAATCTTACTAATTGGCTGTGTCGGGTGGTAGTGGGTGTAACGACACATTTATATCATGGGACCTCCTTTGCCAGTACCAAAATATGAGAATAGGTTTTCCCCTGTTTTCTAGGAATAAAACAGGTATTAAGATGTTAAAACACCAAACTGAACCTTTAACAAGGAATTATGTCCGCATTAACCACAATACTTGTTGTCAGAATGCAAACAAAAAACATACTCTATGGGAACCTCATTTACCAGTAAAAATATGATAATTGTTTTTTTACCCTTCTATCTGGCAACAAAACTGACACCTTTTTACAAGGAGTCATGTTTGCATAGACCGCAATGCCTGCAGTCATAATACAAACAAAAGAACATAACTCTGATAATGTGCACTGTCCTTGAAGTTGATTGGTCCACACCCGAGACAGCTTTCCTTAGAGCCTAGTCTCACATGGGTTGGACCAGATGACGCCAAAAGGCGCACAACTCAAAAACAATGCACCATCAGAGTATGAGAGCTCGGGGCAAGCATCTACACTATGGGAACCTCATTTGCCAGTAAAAATATGATAATTGGTTTTTTACCCTTGTATCTGGCAACAAAACTGACACCTTTTTACAAGGAGTCATGTTTGCATAGACCGCAATGCCTGCAGTCATAATACAAACAAAAGAACATAACTCTGATAATGTGCACTGTCCTTGAGTTGTGCGCCTTTTGGCGTCATCTGGTCCAACCCATGTGAGACTAGGCTCTAAGGAAAGCTGTCTCGGATGTGGACCAATCAACTTCAAGGACATTGCACATTATCAGAGTTATGTTCTTTTCATAATCAACGATTTTTGGGTTTAGATCGCGTTATTTATAAATGTGTCGTAACCCTCCACCACCCGACACGGCCAATCAGTAAAAAAGTGTCACGTTGACAAAAGACAAATAGTTCACTGCTTTAGCCCACCGGTGTGTTGAAGCGTGGAACCACAACATTTACAATTTGAGTACGACGTTTCGCTGGTAATTGCATCCAGCATCATCGGGCAATTCGCCAGAATGGTGAGGCTCTGCTGTGTCTCCCGTTCTTCGGGCAATTCACCATTCTGGCGAATTGCCCGATGATGCTGGATGCAATTACCAGCGAAACGTCGTACTCAAATTGTAAATGTTGTGGTTCCACGCTTCAACACACCGGTGGGCTAAAGCAGTGAACTATTTGTCTTTTGTCAACGTGACACTTTTTTACTGATTGGCCGTGTCGGGTGGTGGAGGGTTACGACACATTTATAAATAACGCGATCTAAACCCAAAAATCGTTGATTATGAACAATATTGGTCGCGAAAGCCTACGTGTTAAACTTATGTTCTTTTCTTTGTATTATGACTGCAGGCATTGCGGTCTATGCAAACATGACTCCTTGTAAAAAGGTGTCAGTTTTGTTGCCAGATAGAAGGGTAAAAAAACTATTATCATATTTTTACTGGCAAATGAGGTTCCCATAGTGTAAATGCTTTCCCCGAGCTCTCATACTCTGATGGTGCATTGTTTTTGAGTTGTGCGCCTTTTGGCGTCATCTGGTCCAACCCATGTGAGACTAGGCTCTAAGGAAAGCTGTCTTGGGTGTGGACCAATCAACTTCAAGGACAGTGCACGTTATCAGAGTTATGTTCTTTTGTTTGTATTATGACTGCAGGCATTGCGGTCTATGCAAACATGACTCCTTGTAAAAAGGTGTCAGTTTTGTTGCCAGATAAAAGGGTAAAAAACCAATTATCATATTTTACTGGCAAATGAGGTTCCCATAGTGTAGATGCTTGCGCCGAGCTCTCATACTCTGACGGTGCATTGTTTTTGAGTTGTGCGCCTTTGGCGTCATCTGGTCCAACCCATGTGAGACTAGGCTCTAAGGAAAGCTGTCTCGGGTGTGGACCAATCAACTTCAAGGACAGTGCACATTATCAGAGTTATGTTCTTTTGTTTGTATTATGACTGCAGGCATTGCGGTCTATGCAAACATGACTCCTTGTAAAAAGGTGTCAGTTTTGTTGCCAGATAGAAGGGTAAAAAAACAATTAGCATATTTTTACTGGCAAATGAGGTTCCCATAGTGTAAATGCTTGCCCCGAGCTCTCATACTCTGATGGTGCATTGTTTTTGAGTTGTGCGCCTTTTGGCGTCATCTGGTCCAACCCATGTGAGACTAGGCTCTAAGGAAAGCTGTCTCGGGTGTGGACCAATCAACTTCAAGGACAGTGCACATTATCAGAGTTATGTTTTTTTGTTTGTATTATGACTGCAGGCATTGCGGTCTATGCAAACATGACTCCTTGTAAAAAGGTGTCAGTTTTGTTGCCAGATAGAAGGGTAAAAAACCAATTATCATATTTTTACTGGCAAATGAGGTTCCCATAGTGTAGATGCTTGCCCCGAGCTCTCATACTCTGACGGTGCATTGTTTTTGAGTTGTGCGCCTTTGGCGTCATCTGGTCCAACCCATGTGAGACTAGGCTCTAAGGAAAGCTGTCTCGGGTGTGGACCAATCAACTTCAAGGACAGTGCACATTATCAGAGTTATGTTCTTTTGTTTGTATTATGACTGCAGGCATTGCGGTCTATGCAAACATGACTCCTTGTAAAAATGTGTCTGTTTTGTTGCCAGATAGAAGAGTAAAAAACCAATTATCAAAAAACATACTCTGATAATATATGCATTGTCTTTGAAACTGATTGGTCCAATCAGGGGAAAGCCTATTTCGACACATTCATATTTACGCGATCTAACCCAAAAAAAAACTCTATTATGAAGAATATTGGTCGCGAAAGCCTACGAGTTAAACTGCCTGTATTCTGTTGCGTTTCCAAACATGTGTTTGTTCTTGGAGGTATTTAAGTATAAATAATAACGTTATATTTTAAATTGCACAACGAGATAACATCACACGGCACATGATATGTGACATTGCAAGATAGGGTCACATATAGTGGCCTCATGGGTAGGGGATGGACCGTGCAAGGCACCTTAGCCATTTTAGGCAAGTGAATTAGGTAAGCTACTTCTTTTAGCGCAGTTTTTTGTTTCCAGTTTCTTGGCAACCCTTTGCTAAATTTGTCCCGTTTTCTTTAGGGTAAGTCCCAATTACATTATAGTATTCATCAATCTACACTCATAACTCTCATCTGCATTTGTCCGCATTACGAATTTTAATAACCATCATAATTTTATCGTTCATCATCTTCACTATTTTTATCTTCAACAACGTCTTTGCCATCAAAAAGTGAAGCAAGTCATGGACATGCACGTTTGCATGTCTTTGTATTCGTTTATGAAAACCGGGCAGAGCCCGATTGGTCCACATGCTGATGTAAGCATGCACGACTCAGACTCTCCTTGGCCCTTCCCTGGCTTCTGATTGGCTGTGGGATATTCTTGTGGAATGGGTGGAGCAATTGAAGCAACCACTGGCACATGAATCCAGTAAATGTGGAAACAAAACTCCTCACGAAAGTGCATGCAATCTGCATAAGCATTGAATGCAGTCTTACAGCAAAGCTATACCGGTTCATGTGCTTTGATCTGTAGAACAAGCCAACTTCCAGATGTCCCCCTTACTTAACAACACAGTCGGGAAAACCTCTGTCTAAATTAATTAATTATATTCTGAAAATTTTTAATGAGTGCCAGGTTTGCACGCTGTACACTTTTACGAGAATCTAGAAGGTTAAGTGAAGGATAATTATCAGATGATGCTTTAAGTTTCCATTTAAAAAGTTGAAGTGACTGGAGCGTCGCAGCTGGTACATGTATTGCTGAGTGATGGCGTTCGCCGTCACATTGTTGGGCTTAACTGGAGTGTGGAATGCACGGTCGTTGGCCAGAACTCCTCTTAAAGCAAGTTAATGGAAACATCTGGCCCCTTTCCCGCAAACCCCCGCCTTAAAAACAGCAGCCTATTGCAGCTGTGCAGGGAGATCTATTCCCCATAACCTTTGTTAGCGGTGGGATTATTGCATTTTAAAATATGTACTGTATGTAGTGAGTCCAACTGAGTCGCAGACGTTATCTTGGGAGTAACACTATTTATTCCGCATTAACACGTAACACAACACAATCTACACTCGGGTCTCGAATGCCCATCTAACCACGCTACGGCAAAACTAGACACGGTTCGCTATCCCGGTCCGGACCACAAACGGGGTCCCGGACCGCGTGGCTAGAGGCTTCTTCTCCCTGACGTGGATCTTCGTAACACCAGCACACGAAAAACTCCGAGCTCCTCACGGAGCCCTCGTTATATGCTCCTGGGCATATAACCTTCCAAGCCTCTCGAGCTCCATCTCGAAGGTTCCCGAGAGCTCTTTTGGACCACGTGACCACCCCACGGCTCCCGTCCACCGGTGGCCCCCCTCCAATATCGTCAGGTCACGTGACAGCAGGTCAACCAGAGTATCATGCCCCAAGGTAACCTTGAGTGATTGACGCTCCCTCTCACTCCCTCACCGGGAGCCCGAGCTGCACACTGCTCGCGGTGCCTCTGCGCTAACCAGCGCTCACCCAAGCCCGGCTAGGGTTGGTACTGCATCCCGAAACCCGAGCTGCCCGTAATGACAACACATTACCGGCCGTGGCTTCGCAAGCCCCGGCACCATACAGTGACAAGCACAGTCACTACACATACACAGAAACATCACAGCCAGTTATAGTCTGTTAAAAAACGAGAGCTCCCACCACATCGAGGGAAAGGGGAAACGGTAGCTGCGTTAGTGAGACACTTAGCCCGTTAATGTACAGACATTTAACCTGGTGATGTACTCATAGAGTTGGAAATAACAGCTGACATCGGCAGGTAGGATGGAAACATCACAGTCGGTTAAGACTTTACTTGGTTAATAACGTCCTTCCAATAATTGCTCAGTTTGTACCCATCTTCTCGGTTGAAGTTGTGTCTGTGTTTATATATCTGGATGGCTTCATGAACAAATCTCTGATGATAGCCGGTGGTACTCTGCAAACCCACTGGCTATTGGTGCCAGAAAGATGTGACACTACTTAAGCATATTGGCACGAGACGGAGGAAAGTGGTAACAAAGGACGAAATGTGCAGTGGACACCTAACGGGCTATATGCCCATTGATCGTGATGATCTGTTTGACACGACCAAAATACGCTCCAAATCACGTTTGACCAAAATACGCGTCAAATATAGAACCACTGGGAGTTACCGATATATACAACACATTTCACAACGTAAACATGAAACGATGCACAATTAAAATCAATCCGGAAAGACTGCTAGAACAGTTTAACACGTAGGCTTTCGCGACCAATATTATTCATAATCAACGTGTTTGAGTTTAAAATTTTTTGTAAATGTTGTGGTTTCACGCTTCAACACACCGGTGGGCTAAAAATGTGTGAATGTTGTGGTTTCACGCTTCAACACACCGGTGGGCTAAAGCAGTGAACGATTTGTCTTTTGTCAACGTGACACTTTTTTGCTGATTGGCCGTGTCGGGTGGTGGAGGGTTACGACACATTTATAAATAACGCGATCTAACCCAAAAACGTTGATTATGAACTGCTAGAACAGCAACATAAAACAAAAGTCCCTAGCCGGAGGGCAAACTGACCCCCCCACCCCAACCCCCGTTCTCCCCCAAGACGATTTCCCGAGATCCGCGGACACAGCGCCGCCTGGCGGAGGCGGCTCCAACGCCGCTCACTGCGCGAATTCTTCGTCGCGACTTTGGTGGCGCGCCGATCGCGCGATCGCGAATGGAAACCGTGCATCGCGCATTTGGGGGCATCGTCGACACTCAACTTCAGGAGGAGGGAGGAGCTCGCCTGCGAAGGGCACAGCTGTGGGCACCGCGTCGTTGCGCTGTGCGCAGATTACGTGCCGATGGAAATATGCTGGATGCGAGGGAGTTTCATAATACGTTATAATTGTGTAAATGACGGTAATGTGTTATCATGACTGTACTTGTATACCACCAGTTGTCTTCCTGCACACTCGAACGTGTAATGAAATTCCGTAAGTATACTTCATGTACGCACTCAGATGACAAGGACTATAACTTGGCACGCATTCCCTTTATGAAAAGTTCACATTGGAATTGGCCAAGGAGGCTGCAAACGTTCGTCGCACACAACGATTCTTCAGAGTATTATCCTACGAGCGGCAAGTGGTTCAAGTTCTATAAAGTTACGCGTAGGAACAAACACGCGTAACTGTCCACGCAAGCTTTTGTGCGTAGAAAGGGACTCGCCAACAGCCCCGCTCCTCCCTCCTCGAGCGAAAACCTCCTCCCTCGACTCCCCGAGTCAGTGAAGAGTGCCGTGGTGGTGGTGCTCCGCTGGAGCTTAACGCGCTTGGTGGGTGACACAGCTGGGTTGTGACAGCACTCGCAATGAGTTGTGCCGGGACTGTGACGGCGTGTGCCTGTGCGTGAGTGTGCGTGGGTGTGTCCCCTGCCTGTCCTCCCGGTGTGTCTGTGTGTGTGCGAGAGAGTGTTGTCCGTGGGGTGTGTTTCCCCCGTCGTGCCGCAATCCACGCGCGTCCACCCCCGCGTACCCCGCCCTCATCCACGCCCCCCCCCGCTCCTCACTCGGCTCCCGCACGAGAGAGCAGCTCTGCGCTTCTGCTGCTGCTGCCCATCCGCTCTGCCCATCTCTCTTCTCACCACCGGATCACCAGGTACCCGTCCTCTCGCCACTCTTGCCGGTACACTCAAGCACATACACACACACGCACATACACACACACATCGGGAACATCTCTCCCGATGGAGCTTTACGCGCAAAAGATGTTCGTTCTGCAGCGGAGCGCAATTATGGCTTGCGGCGCCAACGCGCTAGAGGATTCCTGTGGGCTGTGGTCTCTCGGATTCCGCCTGCGTCGCTGGGGGTGCGATGCAAGTCGAATCCGTAAGTTATCGGTTCTTGATCCGAACCTCTTATCATCATCTGCGCTCGCAGATGTGAAATTGTAAGTTGTAGTAGCGGATGATGAGTTTCGGAGTGGTGCATCCTTTGTTAGCACACGCGCAAATGCACACACATACTCCGCACTTCAAATGTCGCGGAACGCGATGTGTCGTACACAAATAATGGAGCAAAGTGAAGGAGTTGATTTTAAATGCGCAAATGCGTTGTACGCGGGTGGCTTGGGTCGAGTCCTCGGGGTGTGCCGACACATACGGGTGAGCAGACACAGACGGGTGAGCAGACAGACGGGTGAGCAGACATCCGACGGGTGAGCAGACAGACGGGTGAGCAGACAGACGGGTGAGCAGACAGACGGGTGAGCAGATAGACGGGTGAGCAGACGTCTGCCTGCTGCCTTCGTGGGAGCAGGCGCCCTCCACTGCGCTCCCACGTAGCCACACGGCCCGATATCGGGCTGTCTTCTGCGTTTGCACGAATACCGATGAGCTCCAACGCACCCGAAGCCCGCTCATCTGCTGACATTAAGAGGCTTTATTCTGACACTGTCGGTGGCGGGTCTCTTTAGACCCGGAGAATGAGATGAGTTGTAACGTTATTGCCATAGGCACAACGTCGAGTGACCGATACGTGGGGTCACTGTTTGCCTTTGGGAGTTCTGAAGTGCGCAGTGGAACGGTTGTACGCGCGCGCACGCACACGGTGCTTAGGTACGTATGTTGAACTTCTTTCGCACCGTACGTAGCCGACCGTGCTAATCGGGGGTTCGAATACACCACTGCATGCAGAGGCCTCGAGCCGTGCATTCAGACCTGGTCTGCTCTTGAAGGCGCGCGGTTTTGGGGTTTGATCGGTGAGGCTTACCCACATTTGCGCCACCGCTCGGGGACCTCCAAAGTCAAGTCAGTGGCCCACTGATCACACGGTCGTTCTGAGGCGACCCTTTACGTTGGTGACCCATCGCCAAGTTGCGTCACATCTGTTGATTTCTAGTGTAGTCGTTTGAACACACAATGATGGTGCCTAACCCCGAGATTCACACTGGTTGGGTTGCGAACTCGTGATCGCGACGGGAGTGGTGGGAGTCGTCCTCCTCTGGCAGCTGAGTTGTGTCCAGGCCCAAATTCAGCTCCATTAGAATGGGGGGGGGGGGGGGGCAGTAGATCGGCTGTGTGGAAAGCCACCATAACAGCGCGGTTGGCTACGTACGGTGCGAAAGAAGTTCAACATACATACAACAGTGCTTCACACGCGCCAGCCCTGCCTATTTTCTAGCGAGAGTTAATTTATACCTATAATGGCCTGTAGCCATGACCAGGTCGGAGACGTGGCGCCAGGAGGCTTTCACTGAGCATTGGATGACATGGGGTTTTAAATAATATACATGTCAGGAAACTATTTTCCAATGGAGACCTTGGTTTAAATTAGTGCAGCAAGACAGCTAAATTATATCAATGTATGTGTCCTGTCATGACATTGATCAGGAAATATGGAAATTGACAAATGACGTGGAACAAAAACTGAAAAGTGCATAAATAAGCAGTCAGAGGTGCATGGGTGGAGTTGAAACACGTGGATCAGACACCATTTGCAGTTTTAAAACATCAAAGTAGGCTTCGTCAGAACACGTGACTAAAAGAGGTAATGGCATATGATCAAAATTAACAATGGAGTGGCAGCCCATGATGACATTCTAAGACATACATCAAAGAGTGACATCAATATGAGTGCGTGTGCAGTGCTATATGAATTATTACATCACAGAATCGTGAGAGAAGGCGATGAATAGGGTATGCCTTCATCCACCTGTGGATTGATCATGGCTGATGATAATTATTATTCGTATTTACAGTCCTATAATGATTCTTTCTCTGTATCCCATAGAGTGCCTGCCCATCCGCCGGCCCCAGCAAGGAAGATGATGCTGCTGCTATGGGCTCCACTTGCCCTGTGCTGTGCCCTGCTGGCCGGAACGCGCACCTCTGCCCAACGAGCTCTTCCAGCAGGTGCCGAGCGCTCCTCCCCCCACAAGCAGCACCCTGCACACTAATACACATGGGCTTAATGCCAGAGGCGGGGTGTGCCACGTACATCCAACTCCAGTGATGATTCTTCTGTATGGCCAGTGAATATACACTATTAGAGATTCAGTTCTAAACGATTTAGCCATTCAGTTGTTGTTGGGGCAGTACGACATTGTACATTCCGTGAGAGAGTTTTATTTTTCACGTATGCATCAGGTATCCGCATCTCCCTTGGTTTCTTTCTACGGATTAATTTAAGCGCTGCCCATTGTTTGGAAATGGAAGCCCGGCATTTGTAGCGGTGGGCTCAGTGATAATGTGTTTTTTTAGTACGTTAGGGCACCAACTCATGCGCCGACACACACGTAATTGCTGCGGTGAACTGAGATACAAGAATCATATGAAGTGCCTTAAGATGAATGAGCTATATTGAATGCACCCTAGTTATTGATATAGGGAATACGAACAATACACACCACATACATGAATTATGTTTTTTACCAGAATAAGTGTCTTCGGTGTTTTCCTGTTTGTGCCGTTGCTACTTCATCATCTACAGAGTTGGCCCCTTTTTGCACAAGGTGAACTTGGTGGATAATTTACACAGCAAGCATGTGCACCTAGCAGCTCAAGCTCAAATTTCTTTGAATAATAAAGTATCTCTACTTTTTTTCAACGTTTTATGTATGTAATGAAGGATGGGTGGGTTTTTGGATCGGGTCTGCACCATCATGTACCTCAGCGGCTGCTATGGAAGAATTCGTCTCTTATAAAAAGTTGGGAATAAATATTTGTGTTTTTTTCTTTACTGTGGTCAATAAACCTATCTGTACATATCAGCGTATTAATCAGTCCTGAGCTAACTCTGACATCTGTTTCCTCTTCCAGTGTATTTATTTGTAAACGAATGGAAATTAGTAACATTACCTTGTCACACATACTCTTTGATTCTTTCGGTAAAGTCACGTAGGTAGAAAAATAGCAGATCACGACGTTTCGATCGCAACACAAGCGACCGTAATCAGGTGGAACAGATACAGGAGAACTGCAGGAGAACTGCTGTCAGCAGCAGAACTGCTGGCAGCAGTTCTCCTGCTGACAGCAGTTCTCCTGCTGATGACGGTCGCTTGTGTTGCGATCGAAACGTCGTGATCTGTTATTTTTCTACCTATGTGACTTTACTGAAATAACCAAAGAGTATGGATTCCTGCAGTCACGAAAGCTTCAAATCTAGTCACACATGTTTTGCGCACACGGAATGGTTAAATAATGAAAATCTGTTGGGCGTTCTGCTGAGGTCTCTGTGTGGTACAATCGCGGCTTTTGACAAACGGAGAACAGACAGCGCCACCTGCTGTAGGTTTTCTCCTGCGCAGCTGACGACACGGTTTAGCCACTGTGTGGTGTTTTTGTGTACGGAATTACAATACAAACAGACCTCCCTTCTGTGACTCCACATACAAATAAAATAAGTTTTAGTGATCCAGGGCTCCATCGTATAGATGGGGTGATCTTGCCATGACCGTTTGGCAAACCATCAGCATTTGTTTCATAAACCTGTCTCTTAAGACGGAGGTTTTCGTAGCCAATACAATTATCCACATTTATTTTTTGGGTGACACCATGTTGAAAGGTTATTTAGCCAAGCTAATCATCATCATCAACCATGGTAAATCCATTTCTGCATATCTATGGAACCTATTTGCCTGTATCAAAATGATGAAAAAATAAGAATAGGCTTTTACCCTTTCTGGCAATAAAACAGGTGTTAAGATGTTCAAACATCAAACCTTTTGAAAGGCATCAAGTCTGCATTAACCACACATACTCATGGCAAAACATGCAAACAGACATGCTCTGATAATATATGCATTGTCTTTGAAACTGCTGGATTAAGACTCCCCCAAGTCACCGCTCTCTCAACCATTTCTCACGATTCTGCTATTGAATTCACTCCCCTTAGCACCTGCACACACGCTGATTTCATTGCTCCATCTCCTCAGTGGACATCCTCTGGAACAAATTATATTCTTTGACTGCCACTGTCATTATTCTCAACCATCACCCATCATTCCTTCTAGTGCCATATTCTGCCTAAGCTAACTTACTATTGTTTACAAAATTATGTCACTGACATGCGTATGTTCTCTAATCTATGTGTTCTTCTTCTGTCTCAATGTAATTCCAAGCGTGCATCTCCCCATGCTTGTTTGTACACTTTTACGTTTTTTGAAAAAAACACATTGTTAATGACCATGTTTCTGAATCAAGCACCATAGAATGTAGGCCAAGCTGTCTGCTGCTATTTGAGAGAGTGCCCTCTCTTTGCACTTAAAGCTATGTGGTCCTAATTATTTAACTACAGTTTTTGCTATACTCTTTGGTTATTTTGGTAAAGTCACGTATGGGTGAGTTAATGGTGGAGACGATAGGACGGAGTGGGGTACCTTTGTGGATCTTTGGAAGGTCATAACATCTGGGTGGTCACGCAACTGAAGGTTTTAGAGAGCGCTGCTTGTTCGAATCGATAAGATAAGTCGAATTAGTGATGATTTTGTTGGTTTTAGTAGCCACGCTATTGGTCGGATCTCTGTTAATGTTTGTATAACTGCCATCATTAAGAAGGTCCTGAATTTTGTTGTTGTAAGTGGTTTTATCCATGATGGCAGTGGCATTACCCTTGTCGGCTGAGAGGATGGCTATGTCATCTCTAACACGTAGGCTTTCGCGACCAATATTATTCATAATCAACGTTTTTGGGTTTAGATCGCGTTTATAAACCCAAAAACGTTGATTATGAATAATATTGGTCGCGAAAGCCTACGTGTTAAACTAACTAACCTCTATGGGGAGGATACTTTTCTTAAAACCAGAAAATTGGAGAAGCTCCGCATTAAGCGGATGAAATTGATATCTTCATTGGCGTTCCTCAAAAGGTACAGAGATTCGAAGGGAATACCAAACGCAGTTAAAATAACACATCACATCAAGTCTTCTAAAGCTAACAAAATACTACAAAAAGCTATCGAATTATTATTAATAGAGAGAATACAACACAACAGGAGTGAATTATCCAACATTTCTGAATCGCTAAAACATCAGATATATAAAATCGCAAATCTGTCTGTCTGTCTGTGTGTGTGTCTGTCTGTGTGTCGCCGGACCATACGCAGTTTCATTGGACGAAATGTAAGGGATTTGCGAGACACGGCGGTTGCCCCTGGCAACGGGTAGCGACGCATTCGCTGGCTGGGGGGGGGGCAGGGGTAGCAGCCCATCTGTGTATATATGTAAGGTTATTAAGAAATATATTTTTCACCCGGGCAACGCCGGGTACTTCTGCTAGTCTATATATATAAAATCGCAAATCTGTCTGTCTGTGTGTGTGTCTGTCTGTCTGTGTGTCGCCGGACCATACGCAGTTTCATTGGACGAAATGTGAGGGATTTGCGAGACACGATTGGTCCGTTTGGTTTTCCACGGCGGTTGCCCCTGGCAACGGGTAGCGACGCATTCGCTGCGGGGTGGACGCCATTTTTATTTCCCGTTAAAAATATGCGCACGCATTAACACGTGACTCTGAGGTAAATTCATCAAAGTTTCACGTCCTCTTCACTCCCCCCCCACCCCAATGTGTGCAATTACTATTATAGGGTCGGTAGATAATAAAATTATAACGATTAGACAGTATTATTGTAGCGCGGGGGGGGGGTAACGGCCCCAGTACCCAGCCTCAGCCGGGTGGGCAATTTAGGCGAGGCCGGAGGCTCTGCACGGTACTAGGCCTCGACACCCCACCACACTATAGGCCGTACATATTACTGCACAGCGGCCGAGGAGATCGTGGCTGGGGGGGGGGGGGTAGCAGCCCATCTGTGTATATATGTAAGGTTATTAAGAAATATATTTTTCACCCGGGCAACGCCGGGTACTTCTGCTAGTTTACATTTAAATATAAGCAATAGTGTGTCCATGCATGATTGGAATATAATCGATACTATAACACAACAATCGGCTGATAATGTGTTTAATCTAGCAAATGCTAACCAAATTAACAAATTTTCTAGACTTTACAATAAACAAATCCCTATTAAAAACAAACAATTTAAAAACAAAACCGTAATGAACTTGACTAACACTGATTTAACCACTGACATGATTTCTGTCCTTTCTAAAGGCCTTAACTTTGCCGTTACCCCACGCACAATTCCAATGGATGAGATAATTGCTGAGGTAGAATCAGCAGTAAGACTCCTTCCACATAATGAGGCAGAGATGACTAGACACGAGGTTGCCAAAATAATTGAGAATAGTAAAGTACCAAAAGTAAATATTAGCTCGAACGAGGCAAAAGCCTTAAGAGAGCTTCGTCTAAATAAAGATATTCAAATCCTAGCAGCTGATAAGGGCCGCACTACTGTAGTGATGTCACGAGCCGATTATGATAATAAAATTAAAGATGTATTAGAGGAAAGTACCTACATTAAAATCAAACGAGATCCAACTAATACTTCAGAACGTAAGACTACTACAATTATTGCAAATTCATTAATCCCAACAAATGAGCAATTCCTAATTAAAACAAGGGCTTCGAAACCACCTAGACTGTATGGGCTACCAAAGATCCATAAAATCGGCATCCCTTTACGACCCATAGTCAGTACAATTGGCTCTGCCACATACAAATTATCAAAATATGTAACTAAACAAATACAGCCCTACATCGGTAGGACATCATCATTCATAAGAAATTCAGAACATCTTGTGAATATGATCAAAGATATTAAACTTAACCCTAATGATATTTTGGTGAGTTTTGACAGCTACAGGCTTAGTGCGGCCTGGAAGCGTATTATTAAATAAGATACATTACAATTCCTTATAATGGAAACAAACACTAACTGATTACTAATGTAGCATAATCACAATAAAACACATTCCAAATGATTACTAATCTACAACTCGCATCATAACAATAGCCTGATTACTAATCTAGTATATAATTACAATAACCCCCCCCCCCTCAAATCTTTGCACCTGATGAGTTAATGAGTTAATGATGACGTCACCCTGCTGCTGCTCTATATAAGAACGGGAGACACAGCAGAGCCTCACCATTCTGGCGAATTGCCCGATGATACTGGATGTAATTACCAGCAAAACGTTGTACTCAAATTGTAAATATTGTGGTTTCACGCTTTAACACACCGGTGGGCGAAAGCAGTGAACTATTTGTCCTTTGTCAACGTGACACTTTTTTACTGATTGGCCGTGTCGGGTGGTGGAGGGTTACGACACATTTATAAATAACGCGATCTAAACCCAAAAACGTTGATTATGAATGTGTTATCTCTGTTGTTTAATTGAGAGAGTTCAAAACGCTCATCATTGCTGATGTTTCTAATGGGTTTCTTAGCGTTTTTGAGGATAGCAGCGATTTCATATCTAGCAACGTCTGCCGGGATGTGTCCCAAGCCTTTGAGGGATACGTCGACCTGGGAGAAATTCAACCCTTTAGCTAGTACCGATTTTAGGCTGTTGGAAATTGGGATGTTACTATGATTGATGACAATCTTGTTAACATCTAACTTTTTAGCGTGTGGCTCTGGCTTCTTTTTTGACAGGAGGTTGAATTTAGCAATCAAGTTAACTTTACATTTGGTTGACATAGAAGTAGCTGAAGAAACTGTCATGCTATCTACTTGGTCCCAATCAGATGTGGACATTTTATCCGTTATTTCTAAGTGTGATTGTAAGATAATCTTGTCTAAATTATCAAGTTCAAATCGGAGCAATCCTATTCTCTCTGAGATTAGAGCTAGGCTGGCCCTAAACAAGATCCGTTTAGAGTTAGGAGAAGTGAAAGCAGCAGATGTGAGTGTAAAGGCGATCGGTATTACCTTGGTGTCGCGGCATCTCTTCAGAAAGGTGAGAGACTCGATCAGGTGAGCCTTCTTGTCTTGCAGTCTGTTAAAAGATATAATAGTTGTGTGGACCCCCCCCCCGTAGAGGCGGTTCAATCTTGATTTGAAGCTTTTGTGACTGCAGGAATCCATACTCTTTGGTTCTTTCGGTAAAGTCAAGTTTTTATTATGTCATCCTGCCACTTTTGGGCAAAATGATGACCGTTTTGTAGAAAATATTTAAAACATTCCCAATTTTTAAATTCTTGTGTGGGTGAGTCCACATAAAAACATATCCATCCCATCACTACCCATGACACAATTATGTAATTGGCCAAAGTGGCCGAGATTAGGGCGAAGCTACAGATATTGGGTCACTTTCTGCCAATGCTTGTTGGTATGGTGTGTTCTGAGAGAAGAGAGAGCATGGCTGCCCATTCCGCATCAGTGGCACCGTTCTGAGCCTGCCATAGCACGATTCGTCATTAATTGGGCAGTAAGTGTGTGCTTTGGAGTCAAGGGTTGGTGGATCTTCATGGGTTAGTGGTTGGTGGGGATTGGTGGGCTGGGGATTGGTGCATCGTCTTTATTTATCTTCATTTATCATAATAATACAGGTAGGAACAACAGTTCCACACTGCCCACCAGGGATTATTTGTCTGTCTGTCGTGTATAGCTACGCCCTCGATTTGTATTTCATAGAGCGCTTCGGGCGGGCTCAGCACCACGTGACGCGCCGCCCCACGCAGCTTGCGCCGCGTGACAGGGATCGCACAAATGCGCTGTCCAACCAAGTTCCTTACCTGCCCACTCCAAAGGAACGTGTTTACATGAGCATTATCATTAGAACTTTTGAATTTTGCCTCAGCAGAAAATACATTTTACATGAACTGAACCCACGGTGACCCCTCCAAACCCTTCTACAGCCGTTAAGCACAGTTGTATAGTCAGATCTAAAGCTGTGATTGACAATGTTCATGTTATTGTTTGCTCACCAATCAGTGCATGCCAGTTGGCCAACCTTATTTTGGATTGTCATCCTGTGTGTGTTGCTCATATGGTTCTAGTTTCAACAAAGACCCAACCGACATTCCATTTGTAATAGCCAACAGCCGCTATGAGATGATCGAATGGTTTACTTTTTTATTGGTTAGAAGATCTTATTAAGTCTTATCGCATGTAAAAGCAGTTTTCTTTGAAGAAGCTTATTTTTCTCTGGGAAAAAATATCGTAAATATACCTATATTGTAAGTGTATGTATAGTTATTTGTGCTCTCTTAACATACAGTTTTTATGTTCAGATTAGCCAAATAAAGCCCACAAGTGCATCAGCTAAATTAACATGAGAGAATCGTTTTCATGTCTAGCAGTTACATGTATTACACTAGTTATATAACTGTCAGATCTTCGTGTGTGAAATATTAACAAATTACTTTGGTATAAATGTAAAGATCGCCTTTATACATTCATATTAATGTATGTATACCGCGGGAAATTGTATGTATGTTGAACTTTGCAACATATGTAGCGAACCATGCTAATAGGAGGTGCGGGGGACGGACAACAATCTAAACACAAGCAGTTCTGAAGCAATGAGTTTTTTTTATCAAAATTTTAAAGTGTTCAGCTCCAGTGGCTTCCTAATATCGGAAGGAAGAGCTTTCCAGATGGCTACAGAACCGCATCTGAAAGTACGGGATGCAGTGACTTTCTTTGTTCGATGGCTCGCCAAAAGCCACTGCGGGGATAACCGAAAAATTGGTATGACTACTGCGTAGGTTTTCACAGTTATGCTACAAAGTTCTGCAATGTGTTTGGTTGTACCGCGTCTCATTCGGCATAATATCCGACGTTTTGCTCCACATGCTGGGAGATTTATCACGTTGAGTGAAACGTACATCATGACAATACACGGACACATGCCACAACTCGAAAATACATCCCAGAAAAACTTTCTACGTTTACATTAATCCAATAAGTTGCGAAATGTATCTAGCTCATTGTGGTTTATTTATTGGTTTAACTGATAATCAGAATGCAGCAGAATTCAGATAAAGCCACTCATACAATCAATTTTCTTGTTTTGTTTTATTAACGAAACTGAATGTGTTAGTTAATTGTAAAGACCAGAAGTACTTTTCCAGGCCTCTGAAAATATAGTGTGATTCACCACTGATTGTGCAGTCTGAAAAAAGCGTATGTTTCATACAAACACGTCAATGTGCTCACGCCAGTATTGGTAATCCATGAAGTCTAGGTGGTTTATAAGAAATCTGAGCTTTTCTTAACAACCTGATGATACTGGATGTAATCTCCAGCACAAACGTCCAAACCAAATTAAATGTCGTGAGATTGCTCTCAAACAACAACATCGGTGCGACTGCTGAAGCAGGAATACATTTGGCACGTTCCATTCACGTGACACCTTGATTAACTGGCTGTGTCGATTGAAGGAGCGTTTACGACATGGACTTTTACACGACCTAATCTAAAATAAACCAATTATGAATCAGAAATATAAATATATATATAGATATATAAAATCCCAAGCCTGTATGTGGAGCATTGTGTCACGTGCAACATTGTGCGGTGTGTTGCTTTCAGAGCCGCTTGTCTGCAATGTGAGCCTTTACCTGGCACTGGACACGTCTGAGAGCGTGGCACTGCAGTACCTGCCCTCAGGCAGTCTTGTTGATCACCTCAAGACGTTTGGCGTGGAGCTGGTGAAGCGTCTTCCTGAAAGATCGTCTACCTTTGGCTATAAATTCGCTTGGCAGCTGGGCGGTTTGCACTTCTCTGATATAGTGATGGAGTTTAGTCCCATCACGGAAAACAAAAATGTCTTCCAGAAGAATATCAATGCGATCAATTACATTGGCCAGGGCACCTTCACGGACTGCGCGATCAAAAACATGACCCAGAAGATTATGCTCGCTCAGCAGAGGGCGCAGTCAAACTTTGCTGTGTTCGTCACAGGTGAGTGGAAAAGCAAATTGTTACTATTATTTTAAATACATTTAAACTTGAGTTTAATTAAGATTGGTTTTAATGATAGAAACACCTTTCTTGCATTGGAAACCACCAGTGTCAACCAATACAATATTCTGCCCTTTGGGCCTTATACCTCTAGAGTTACATTGTCCCTCATCCACAATGATGTAAAATTCACATATTCAAAAAGGAAAAACATCGTCTTCATAAGACTCACTGCACTTAACCCTGCCATGCGTTTCTTACAGATGGTCATGTCACGGGACAGCCCTGCGGAGGGATATCTGAGGCGGCTGAGCAAGCCAAAGAGAAGGGAATATCAATCTTCTCTGTGGCATCAAGTGTCAAACTTTACAAATACAATATGAATATACTGGCCAGCAACCCGCTGAGTGCCTTCCGTAATGAATACTTTGCCTCCAGAGACCAGGACCTGGACACAGACTCCAAAGATCTGCATGACACGTTTATTCTTCGAGACAAGACCATCAACCTCATCATAGAAAACATGGTCTGAAAACAGTCTGAACAACCACAATGCATATAGCAATAAATCCTACTACACAGTAAATGTAAGAACAAAAACACTTTGAATATTAGCAACTGGAAAAGAGAGACCGTCTGGTGCATCCTTATACAAAGCCAGCTTTGTACTGCGCATCACATCTTCTCACAGACGTATTTCAAAGCGTGAGAAATACAATAAATGGATGTACAATATGGAGTAAAATTTGCTCCAACCGTAGCAAATGTGCTTTATGTGCTCATGGATAATGCCGAACTTGCTTTTATTAACTTTGCTCATTTGTGTCTGTAGGTTAAAAGAGCTGAAGATACGGTAATACATTTTAAGTTATTCATCCATACATACACTGATATATAAGCCAAGTGAGAGCCCAACCAAATACCTCGTCCATTGATCTCTTTTGCCAATCATTTTGCTGCATGTTGGTGTATTTGACGACCATTTACATGCGAATTTGGAAAAATTCCAGGATTTGAAATTTACAAAGTCTTGTACTCCTGGTCGGGTCTCTCTTGGCGAACCGGTCTGGGGGGAGGTTCCAGACAAATAACGGCCCAAAAAAAAGTCCCTTATGAATGGTTTTGAAATATAAAGATCAGAGAACCTTGCCCGGACAAGGTATACCAGGACATCCCCCTGAAGCCAGGCCTGGGGGTGGGGTTTGCCAGCAAGCACCTGGTGGCTACGTCGTGCCTTCTTGTGGGCCCACCATCCGCAGGACAAAGAGTGAGGGGTGGGTGCGATGCCAGTATGGCAGGGAGAGGGAAGGTCTTGGATGGACTGGATCTTGGCAATGGACACTAGCTATTGGGAAGTGGAATGCCACGTCACTGGGAGGGAAGGAGCCGGAGCTGGTGGAGGAGGTGGAAAGGTATCAACTAGACATAGTCGGCCTCACCTCCAACACACAGCATTGGCACTGGAACCAAACTTCTCGATCGGGGGTGGTATCGCTCCTATTTTGGAGTAACCCCTGGTGAGAGGCCCCGGGTGGGTGTGGGGATACTCACAAGCCCCCATCTGGGTGCTGTTCAGTTGGAGTTTGTCCCAGTAGATGAGATGGTCGCCTCAATGAGACTTTGAATCTCAAAATGGAAAACTCTGACTGTTGTCTGTGCTTATGCACCAAACAACAGTTCAGAGTGTTCTGCCTTCTTGGAGACGGTGGGTGCAGTGCTCAATAGAGTGCCGCCTACCGACTCCATGGTCTTCCTGAGCAACTTCAATGCTCATGTGGGAAACGATGGAGAAACCTATAGAGGTGTGATTGGGAGGAATGACCCCCCTGATCGGCGCTAGTCACAGAAGGTTAATAACAAACACGATATTCGAACACAAGGATGCTCAAGTGTACCTTTGGCCGAAGGTCAGTCATTGACTTTATAGTTGTATCATCGGACCTAAGGCCGTATGTTCTGGACACTCAGGTGAAGAGAGGGGCAGAGCTATCAACTGATCACCACCTGTAGGTAAGTTGGATCCGACGTTTAGGGCACTGACCAGATTATAATAATTCAAATTTATAATGCGAGTTTCATCCTAGGATCCCAATGCTCAATGCATGGAAAGCAGGAAACAAAAACACAACCAGGGCAACTGACCAAACTAAAGAGGGAAAGCCAGTTTAAATCGATGGGTTTTTTTAAGCAGAAATATATCTATCGACTCTGATTTCCTGATTTCAAATGGTAAAGCGTTCCATCGATTGGGTGCCACGATAACAAAAGCTCGATCACCAAAAGAGCGCAACCTAGACTTGGGAGTGGTGAGCAGTTGGAGGTCGGAAGATCTTAAGGACCTTGATGGAATATATAAATGTATTAGTTCCTGCAAGTAATGTGGGGTGAGCCCTTTTAAAGCCTCATAGATTAAGAGCAGTATCTTAAAATCAACTCGGAATTTTACCAGTAGCCAATGAAGGGATAAGAGGACTGGTGTAATGTTCTCATGGAATGGTGTACGTGTAAGCACTCTAGCAGCTGCATTCTGAACAAGTTGGAGTCTACCCAGTGCTTTGCTCGGTATCCCAACCAGTAAAGTGTTGCAGTAGTCCGCAGATGACAGGAAGTGATGGATTCTTGCAATATTTATTATGTGGAAAAAGGATATTTTAACCACCTTAGATATATGTGCCTCAAAGGATAATGACTGGTCAAATTGAACGCCAAGATTTCTGAACTCCCATGTGGGACTGACATCGTGACCATTAATCAACAAACAAGGGCGAACCAATGTTAGAAAGATGTCGAGGGGAGCCGATGAGTATGGCTTCAGTGTTGTCGGCATTTAGTAGAAAAACTTTTGGTGCAACCATGAATTCACAACTGTTAGTGATGCAGATAGATGCTGTTGCATAGGTTGGTCCTAACGTTCTATAAATTTGAGTATTTGCATAACAATGATAGGATAAGAAAAAATGCTGTAGCAGAATACCCAATGGTGCCATGTAGATGCTAAAAAGTAATTGGCCAAGCACAGATCCCTGCGGAACACCACAGAGAAACGGTCTAATTGGTGACTTGAAGCCATAGACGTAGAAGGCCCAAACAAATTATGCGGGTTTTCTGGAAACGTCTGGTGAAAGACCCAGTGCAGAAAGATTTCAACTTCCACCTCCGGGAAAACTTCTACACTCCCAGGGGAGGTCATGGACATTGAGTCTGAGTGTTCGATGTTCAGGACCTAGATTGTCGATGCAGCTGCGAAAAACTGTGGCCTCAAGGCAGTTCGTGCCTGTCATGGTGACAACCCTAGGACCCGCTGGTGGACATCAGTGGTGTGGGAAGCTGTCAAGTTGAAGGAGGCTTTTTGAGCTATGCTCAGAAAAAAAGGTATCCTGACTCAATTGAGGGTGGCAGCAGTAACAGTCACTGAAGCCAAAGCCCAGGCGTGGGAGGAGTTTGGAGATGCCATGGAGAGGACTACCGGGCAGCCTTAAAGAAGTTCTGGCAAACCATCCAGGACGTGGCCCAGGCTGTTCTCAGTCAAGGTGGCATACATTGACCTCAACTAAGGAGATAGTCGAGAGGTGGAAGAAACAATTTGAGGAGTTCCTCAACCCGGTGGACATGCCCTCGTCTCAGGAGGCAGCCCTGGAAACAGCTGGGTGTGTTGGATCCATCGCATCTGCTGAAACCGCTGCGTCGGTCGAGGGCCTTTGTAGTGATAAAGCTGCTGGGGTGGACAAGTTGTTAAAAGCGCTGGGCAGTGTAGGAATTTTGTGGTTAACATGCCTCTTCAATGTTGCATGGAAGGCAGGTACAGTAACTCTGGATTGGTAAACTGGGGTCGTGGTCCTCATTTTTAAGAAAGGAAACAAGAGGGTGTGCTCCAACTACAGAGGGATCACACTCCTCAGGATCCCAGGTAAAGCCTATGTCAAAGTGCTGGAGAGGAGGCTGTGCCCACTGGTCAAGCCTCAGATTCAGGAGGAACAATGCGGATTCCATCAGGATTGTGGAACAATGGACCAGCTATTTTCCCTCTCACAGTTATTTGAGGGGTTATGGGAGTATGGTTCTCCAGTTTACCTCTGCTTTGTAGACTTGGAGAAGGCATATGACCATGTTCCTTGGAATGTCTTGTGGGAGGTGCTGCAGGAGTATGATGTACCGGTGCCGGACTTGTGTACTATCCGGTCCCTCTATTTCCGTATTCTTGGTATTAAATCAGTCGTTCACTGTGGGTGTTGGACTCCGCCAAGGGTGCATGTTTTCTCTACTCCTGTTTGTGATTTTCATGGACAGGATATCAAGGCGCAGCTGAGGTATGGAGAGTATCTAGTATGGGGGCATGGAGGTGGCATCGCTGCCTTTTGCAGATGACGTTATCCTCTTTGCCTCGTCAGTCTGTGATCTCCAGTGTGCACTTGAATGGTTTGATGCTGAGGGTAAAGTGGCGGGGATGAGGATCAACACCTCCAAATCTAAGGTCATGGTTGACTCCCCGGAGACGATGGAGTGTGCTCTCTAGATGAGGGGGGAACAGCTGCCCTTCGTGGAGGAGTTTAAGTACCTTGGGGTATCTTTCATAAATTATGGTAAGTGAGAGGGGGAGATCGCCCGGCGGATTGGTGCAGCATCCGCAGTGATGTGGGCGCTGTACCATTCCATGGTCGTGAAGCGGGAGCTGAGTTCTCGAACAAAGTTCTTGATTTACAGGTCGATCTACGTTCCCACCCACACCTTTGCATAATGACCGAAAGGATGAGATCACGGGTACAAGGGGCCGAAATAAGGTTTCTCCGCAGGGTTGCTGGGCTCACTCTCTATGATCGGGTGAGGAGCTCGGTAATCCGGGAGAGCCTCAGAGTCGAGCTGCTGCTCCTCCGGATCGAGAGGAGGCAATTGAGGTGGTTCAGGCATCCGGTAGGATCCCCCTGGAACTTTCCCGGGCACATCCCGTTGGGAGAAGACCCCGGGGAAGGCCCAGGACATGTTGGTGGGATTATGTTGCTTAGCTGGCCTGAGGATGCCTGGGAATTCCCCAGGAGGAGCTAGAGTCCATTGCCAGAGAAAGGGAGGTCTGGACCACCCTACTCAACATCCTGCCACCGCGATCCTCACTAGGACAAGCAGATTCAGAAACGAACAAATTAATGCAGCTGATTCCACGTAAAAACCCACCAATTGCATCACTTCCCATGCCAAATTTGCAGAAGAGCCAAAAGTGGGTGGAGTTGAGGTGCAATTAGGGAAAAGTGCCCAGAAAATATTTTGAAATGCCACTGGTAGAAATGTGGTAGTAAACGCCTTAAACGCAAACTCTTAAGCCATTATGTCTCTCCATACTGACAGCAAAAAGAACCAGTCGCATCATAGAGGTAATAATCAAGGGCAGAGTGTTTTTTTTTTATTGAGAATATAGCACAAAGCCAAATGGGTACAACAGGAAACTTCCTATTTATGATTGTAATGTAAGCTGATCCAAACATCACGTAACAATACTACGTAGAAAGGAGCAGCAGCAACTTTTAATTAGATGCGGGTTTGTGTGCATGCTTTGTTTTGGAACAAGACTAATGTGAAACTTTTCTCTTTTCAGTGCAGAGGAACTACATCGAAATGCGTGGAGATGCCAGGGCCAGGTGGGCCAAAAGGGTTCAAAGGAAGAAAGGTGAGGACACATTGTTTCTGCAAATATTTTCGTTGAAGCTTAATCAATTTTATGTTGTTTACCCAGATGAGAATTCAAGAGACTAGGATAGCCTTATTTGCAAGAGTGACATTTGACACTCGATCATTTCTATGTATATTCCCAATTGAGTAATTTGCGTTAATCAAAATGTCTGCAAAAATACATCTGAAAGCACTGCATTACTAAGGTAGTTCCTCGGGGCTCTGTGCCTGGCCCTATCCTATTTTCTAAGCATCTCTACTTTGCACTCTGACATTAGCGTATTTGCTGATGACACAGCCCTGATGACCTCCGGAAATTCTATGGAGCAATTATTGGACTTTTAAAATCTTCAATTCAATGTCCTAAAACTGGTCCTCAACGCTAAAAAGCCCAAAGTTTTATTATTCTCTGGCTGTTCATAACCTATTTTGCCACCTATTCACATTGTGGATCTAGACTCTTTATTGAGCAGATCAGTAATTCTAAATATATGGGCACTGTTCTTGATTCAAATATGTCTTTCAAGACCAACATGGCCAACAAGAAAAAAAAAATCATAAATAAATTCTGGATTCCACCTCGACTCTGCCTGAATACTGCACAGTAAAACCACCATCCTGCCCATTAGACACCATCTACTGCCTAGCTTTTTAATCTAGCCCAAAAAATATTGTTATATTATACCACTTCACTCTCTGGTTTTTCCTCACACCCCAATAGAACTCCCACCCATAGTGTCAGAAGTGCCTTATTATTCCTATAAAAAATACATTTGTTAAAGCTTAGATAAAAATGATCTCCAAGTTGCTGCTCTCTGGAATACCTTTGCTGCTCATCTTCATCTTGGTTCCTCCCTTTACTCCTCCTCTTTATATCTCCATTAGACCAAAATACAGGGCTTACTTTTTATGGCACCTTTTGCTCTCACATTATGTTGTCTGCATCTACATCAGCCATACGAAAGAAGAAGAAGATTTATGACCATCAAATACATTGTTTGCTGAAGGACCCTGTAATAATTCTCTGCAATATTGATTTTTGTCTTTGGTTTTTATTGCTGCTCTGCTAACCTAGACATAGATCTCACGTTTAATATAGCCAGGAAACATGTAACAAATCAAATGAACTCAAACACTGTGAAGTAGACATTGCGATTTATGTGACGGTTAAAACACCCAGAGTGATATTCTGGGCGTGCCAGCTTAGGCCATGCCACCACCCTGCAATAGTTATGTTGTACTGCTCTGTTCCTTGAAACACTGACGTGAGCATGGCTTCCTCTTTCTGGCAGGGTGAGAAAGGAAACCGCGGGGACTCTGGAAATCCAGGAGATGATGGTGCAATGGTAGGACACACATTTTACATGCACAGCTTCGGCAGTGGTCACACACGTTCACCCGGTGCGTGCGTGCGTGTGTTTCAGTTCCACACGTGTGCATACGAATGAGTAACTGTGTGCTACGCATGCATCATATTTGTGTTGTTGCCTGTATGATGCTAATTATATGTGTTTGCATTCACATCTAGGGAGATCCAGGTATCGAAGGACCTTTGGGTTTCCCAGGACCTAAGGTAAGTCTCGGCGCACTATCACACAAAATGCAATTCACGTTACATGTTGCTTCAATAACGAGTGTTTTCACTTTTATTAATCAATTATTTCATTTTTGTGCAGGGTATGGCTGGATTTAAAGGAGAGAAGGTGATGTATGATGTTTTGTTCATAGTAAATGCATACACAGTGCATTCATGCAAAATACATGCTGTTACATTTTCTATGTCCTTTGCATTTGTCTCACATTTTGTGGTCATGCACATTACTAAAGACTGCATGATGTAAAGCAGTACTGTAAATATCGATAGTCGTTCACATTGTTTGCTAATGTTTCACTGTGGTGTGTCCTTTCCAGGGAGAATATGGGGAATCTGGAAAGAAAGTAAGTATGTTTCTTTGAGAAAACGCACACATGTCAAGTTTGGTATTTTTCAATGAACACTACAAACGACCATGTGTTGCGATCCGTGTGACGTCTTTGTTTAGGGAGAACCCGGACTGCCTGGTCGCAATGGGCTTGATGGAGCCAAGGTAACAATGACGCCCCTTCCCACTGTCACGTTTTCTTATCGCATCTCCATAAATCAACTTAATTCAGTACCACTGCGTGGGATTCTTTGGTTGTACTGGATTGTACCATGTGTTCGACGTTATTTACAACCAGAAAACATCATTAAGCTACGAGTTCATTTAGCTCTTCAAATTCGTTTTAATCAACTTTAATTTCAATATAATGGTATTGTTCAAATATAACACGTTTTTATTTGAGGTTTTGCGAGAAATCAAATGTGGTGACTGTGTGTGGCGATGTTCCCTTCTAGGGGAAATCTGGACGGATTGGCAGCCCTGGCTGTAAGGGTGACAATGGTGACTTGGTGAGACTTATTAAAAATCCCATACATCAGTTGAAAAAATATACTCGCATTTTTTGTAGTCTTACTTTTTGTGCATATACTTTGCAAAGCTCTGCATAATAGGTGTATAAATAAGTCGAGGTAATCGTTTGAAGATGGACAAACAATTGCATGTTGCAGTGACACTTTGATGGTTGGCCATACTGTGGTGCCGCTTCACCAATGTGCCTCCTGACATGCAGGGCCCGAAGGGTGGGTTGGGAAATGCGGGAATCAGAGGCACTCCTGGCGATGAGGGTGACAAGGTGAGGCTGACTACAGCACAGCGTTCACACTTTCTATCAATCCCAATCTCATAAATCTACATGGATTGTGGTGGCATTAATGGATCAGGGATTTGTGGTTCGAATAACCACTATGTGTGGTCTATTCTTCTTTTGTGAATAGGGAGACCCAGGGCGGCCGGGAAGCAGTGGACCCAGGGGCCTGAATGGCACAGAAGGAGAAAAAGTAAGCTCTTATGTCTTGTTCCGTCTCCTTTTAAATATCATCTGAGCTAAGCAGTGTCTTGCCAGTTTTGTCTGGTGTCATCTCTGCTCACGGAGGTTTGTGTGTGTGTGACGCACGGATGAATCTGTGTTCTTCCAGGGAGTTCCGGGATATCCAGGAAACCCAGGCAAGCCTGGCGCCAGAGGGGTGAAGGTGAAAATCTCAATTCATGCCATTCACTTGTAAAATAATCTTGTTTTGTTTAAAACTTAATTCCACATACTGCCAATATATAATGCGTCATAATGAAAAATAATAAAAATGCCCTTTTTACTTGGAATGCAGATAAGCTTTAAGACATGCAAATAAACAACCAGTTTAATTATTCGCAGTGGTCTCTTCATGTCCTCAAGTTCTTATTTTAACACATCCAACAACATCTTCCTCCAGGCTCTTGATATCTTCCCTCCCGTGCGGCTTAATGAACTTCTCCCATTGAGCTCTTGTCTCTCATATGCCCAATTCAACTCGTTTCTCTTATTTTGATTGTAAAATTATCCCGAATACATCTTCGCTTGTCCTCTTTTTCTATCCCCAACTGATAATTTCCTTTCCTCTATAAATCCATAACTTTAAATGTTCCAGTCTACTAACATCCTCTGCTTCTGCTGTCCATGATTTCGATGGCATACGTTGTTTCATTCCACACACATATTTTTTTGACAATTTTATATTTACATTCATATCAAGAACTCTTTTTAAATGCATATTTTTCCAACGCTCTTCTTGTCTTAATTTATTTGAAGCATATGCCATCTGATTTGATAATTTTGCCATGATACCAGAATAGATTTGCCAGTACAAGTCATTGCATGTTAACCAAGATGTCTGTCCTATCTCCTCTTCCATTTCCTAATACTTTTATCAGCTTTGCTTTTCCCATGTTTGATCTTCACACCAAATCTTATTGCCGTTTTGTTTAAGCTCTCTACTAAATTAAATATTGTTCTTTACTTGACAGTTAATCGTTACCATTCACAGATCAGGCTGACTTAGACATCCCTTCATACAGATATTGTAACGTTCATTCACTTTTTCCCCATGCTTCTGGCTCTGTCACTTCTCAGTGTTCATTGAACGAGAAAAAGAGATAAGCAATTCTAGATTTGAAGCTTTCGTGACTGCAAGGATTCATATTCTTAGGTTTTTTCGGTAAAGTCACGTAGGTAAAGCATTAAAATTAATGAAAGTAAAATAAAATATTTTATTTTATTTTACTTTCATTAATTTCATTAATTTTAATGTTTTACCTACGTGACTTTACCGAAAAAACCTAAGAATAAGAGATAAGCAGGCAGCCTTGGCTGGCCACTCGTCAAGAAATCCCACCTCCAGTCCTAGGCTACTCTGTCCACCACTACTCTGTCCACCGCTATTCTGTGTACTGCTACTCTGTCCACCGCTACTCTGTCCGCCAGATACTCTGTCCATCAGCTTCCTCTGTCCATGCAACTCTGTTTACCAACTACTTTGTCCAGCAGCTACTCTGTTCACTAGAGCTACTATGTCCACCACTATCTGACTCACATATCAACCCTTGGTCACCCCAGTCTGCTCCAGTTCACTCAATATTTATGTAAGCTCTGACCATCTTTACTCGAATGCTTTTTCAAAATCAACAAAATATATAAAACACCTCTTGTTTTCTTGGCTCATTTTTCAAACTGTTCTCACCATTCCAATCGCTGCTTGTATTCCGCACGCTTTCCTGAGAGCATCATTTTTAATGTATTCTCCCATCTTTTCTTGCATTCTAATGTACAATACCTTTAGTATTATTTTGATATATGTGGAATCAAACTTGATTGCCTTGTCGTCTTTAAACTTTGTTGAACACACCTGGATTGTGCGAGGTGAGACGGAGGTGTTGGGTGAGTTTTGGGGCGATGGTTTTAAAGTGATATTCTCTGGAGGAAAAGCAAAGTAAGAGATGTGGCACAGTCATCTCGGATACAGAATGGCAGAGGTGTGGACTCGAGTCATGTGACTTGGACTCGAGTCAGACTCGAGTCATGAATTTGATGACTTGCGACTCGACTTGGACTTGCATAACAATGACTTTGTCCCACCTATGAGATGTGGACTCGAGTCATGTGACTTGGACTCGAGTCAGACTCGAGTCATGAATTTGATGACTTGCGACTCGACTTGGACTTGCATAACAATGACTTTGTCCCACCTCTGCAGAATGGGGAAATCTGTTTCCAAATTGTGAGCGATCAACACAAGATTTATGGTTGAAGACCAGCATGGACCCAAGGGATGTTGTCATCATCCAAGTGTATGCATCAAATTCAGAACTGAGTGATGAGGAATTTAAAGAAGTTTGTGACGGCAATGAAAAATGTGAAGAGGTTTGTGATAGAATGAAACAACTGGTAGAAAGAGTAAAGGCAAATACTCTGTCGTGATATTTGGAGATTGGTTTGTAGTTGTAGGAGATATGATGGAAGAGAAGTAGGTAAGTGTGTACTGGGAAAAAGCGATGAAAGAGGAGAGACTCGTGGAAGTTTGTAAGCAGAAGAAACATAGTCACTCCAAACTCTTGGTTCCAACATGAGAAGAGGCGCAGGTGTGCGTGGAAAAGACCAGGTGACACGAATCAAGTGTCAAATTGGCCATGTCTTTGTTGACGCATTGCATATTAAGCCGCTGGTTGCTATGCACTTTTAAATCTAGATTTAAAACTAATTTGCTTAGAACTGCTTTTTGTGTTTAGTTTGTTGCCCTTCCCCCACACCTCTAATTAGCACGGTTGGCTACGTACGAAGTTCAACATTTAGTACATACATAACCCATGACTGAAGTTGTGCGTGTGTGATCGTATGATGTGTGTGTGTGGTGCAGGGGAAGCCCGGGGCAAAAGGGTCCGCTGGCGACAAGGTTAGCGTGCTTCCCTTTTCATCTTCATACTATTGTAATCAGCATTACCATTTCCCAATAGGTAATTCTAATGCCAAGCACATTTACATTATTTGATTATTAAATCAGACACTAGCTTCAATATTCATAAGTTAATTGGTAACACGACTTGCAAAAATTACTTGGTAAACGTGTTGGATTTCGACACGTGTTAAATTGTGAATGCAGGGATACAGAGGAGACCTTGGCACATTTGGACCACCAGGCCCAGATGGGGGCAAAGGAGAGAAGGTGAGGACAGATCGTTGTCACGTCTGATTATTTACAACGCCTATTCTTGCCCGTTGCATTAACTCTGTGGCTGAGAGAAAGGAGCCTTGTTGCCCTCTTGGTGTGTGACAGGGAGATGCTGGTCCGGATGGTTCGAGGGGTCTCCCTGGGGAGAGAGGCAATTCAGGAGAGATTGTGAGTTCATCGTCTGTGAAGTTTCACATTTTTACTTGTGGCACCCGGATCACACAGCCAACCCAAGTGCTTGGCGCGGTGTGATAAGGGATGTCTGTGTTCTGTGTCACAGGGAGACCCAGGCTTCCCAGGAGTGAGGGGACCCACAGGAGGGAATGGGACGAAAGGCGAAACAGTGAGCGAGTTACTCCAAGACACACATTTATATTGTATCACCCAACATATACCTCAAAAGTAGTGCATACCGGTACTTTAATACACATTTCCTTATCACCCATCTTAATGTGCAGCTGTGTTTGTTGTGTGTGAGGTAAAGAAACATCACCAGGAAGCATTGTTTCAGAAACGAGTGTTTTCTAGGTCATGAAGTTGGGGGGGGTGGGGTTTACCATACTTCACCACGCCGGTTAGTGTGGGTTGGTGAAGGGGATATGAGCCGTTTGATTGTCGGTGGGAGGGGGGGGTACGGGAGGTGCACGCCGCTCACTCCACGTTGTTTTTGTGGCGCAGGGCAGTGGTGGCGACCCCGGTGAGCCCGGCCTTCGTGGAGGTGTTGGTCCTGAGGGCGTGAAGGCATGGACTGGCTAACACCAAGCTCGCACCGGCTTTCATGCTCGCACTACCCACACGCGACTCTCACACTGCACATAAGCTCCAGCTCTCACTCTCACACTGCACGCAAACTCCACTGTGGATCACCAGACTCAATGCACAGGCACAACGTATTGTCAGTTGCTGTTCAAATGCTGCACAAAAGAAGAAGATTCCGAGCATTGCACAACTAAAACAAGCTATTTTGTCCATTCACATTTAAAAGCTCTTCATGGTCAACGAAAGCTCATTGACAGAAAGTTTTGGAATTATCAGTCTTAGTCCTGGCGCATTGCAAAATAGAATAGTCAAAGGGAGCATAACATGTTGTTATTGTGTGTTTCCTTTATAACAGGGAGACCCTGGGAGGGATGGGATCGGCTTCCCTGGCCCAAGGGGCGAGCCTGTAAGTACATGGGAGCTTACAACAGAACATTGACATTCCCACCTGATGATGGACGCTTGTGTTGTGCCCGAAACGTCGTGATTTATTTTATTTTATACCTACGTGACTTTACCGAAAGAACCAAAGAGTATGGATTCCTGCAGTCACGAAAGCTTCAAATCAAGAAGAAGATCTAAATGACATAAATATTGTGATATTATACGACAGACTGCGTATATACCAAGATGCGTATTGTTTTATTCCAATCTGCTCAGGGTACTTCAGGTGATTCTGGAACAAAAGGACTCCCGGTACGATGATTTTTATTCTATACAAGCGCAGTGACAGCAGCACACTTTTTACGAGCGGAATGTTGAAGACAATTTCTGCACAACACATCTGAGACTTATTGATGGTTGATGGTTGAGTGTTTTAGTGCCATTCCCAATGAAGGTGCTCGCTCTGTGCTGCTCACCAAACACAGGGCGCAAGAGGGTTTAGTGGACCAAAGGGGCCATCTGGGATGAAGGGGATTCCGGGAGAGAAGGTAAGAAATGTGATGCTGTTAAACATTTTCTGCAAACATAATACTGTGATGCACAGTGAAATTTAATCGATCATCACTGGGGTTATCAAAATTATTTACACTTCGTGTAACATCACTAGTGGTTGCCCTTTGAATAAACTGGGCCCCGTCATAAGCGTGTGGGACTTTCACCCCGGCTCGATGCTCCCGCACCTCCAATTGGCACGGTTGGCTATGTATAGTGCAAAAGAAATTCAACATACATACGTACATCTGCCAATGGAGATGAATGCTGTTCTGCTCCTCATTTGAATGTGGCACTGTCACTAAATGCAAACCCACGAAAGTTGGAGTGAATCTTTATAAATGGACGCCTGGAAGATCTAAGTATGGAATATTGTGGCCTGGCAACAGCATTTAAAGTTAATTCTACAAAAAAAACATTCCGTAATGCATTTTGTCTCTTAAAAAGATCAGGTTTAAGGTTTAGTTGGCAAGAGTATTTTCATCCGTAAGTTGGATACTGTTATTTGATCAATGTTTTACTTTTATTTCTCAGGGAGATCCAGGTCCATCAGGGGAGACTGGCGATAGAGGCCTTCGTGGACCCAAAGGACCTGTTGTAAGGGACACCTCCATAACACTGGACTGCAGCATACACTGTCAATGATAATACAACCAAGTGGCATGCTCATGTTTATGAATTAAATCGTGGCTGGTAAGCCTGATTATAATACCTCTCGAATGAGATGTATCCATAAAATATGTAACTTAGAAATATTGCTTGGTTAATATTCTATTGTTATCTCTGTGCAGGGCTTACCAGGCATGCCGGGGTCACCAGGTACTACGGTGAGTCACTGACCTTTCACGGTACATCATTCATACCTGCATTTCGATTGCATGTGGTGTAATGTGGAGCTTAAAAGTAATATTTTAAAAGCAGCGATGTCTTGGTCTTCCTTCACGCTCGCATGTCTGTCCAGGAGTGTGACGTGATGACCATGATTCGAGAGACGTGTGGATGCTGTGGTAAGGAACAGTGCTACTTAAATAAATCAATCGCATGTCTCTGGGACTTCCAAGTTTGAAAATTGTAATTGTGGGAAACTATTTAGTCACCGAGTTTATTGTTTTTTTGTTTGGCTGGGGCACAATACGTAAATGCATGAAATAGTCGCTACATATGTATGTATGTTGACCTTCTTTTGCACCGTACATAGCCAACCATGCTAATTGTCTTGCAGACTGCGAGAAGACCTGCGGACCGGTCGATCTGATATTTGTGCTGGACAGCTCAGAGAGCATAGGGCAATCCAACTTCACCCTTGAGAAGAACTTTGTCATTAACACTGTGAGCCGCCTGGGAAATTTAGCCAAAAATGCCACCGACCCTTCAGGTAACAGCCGTACACCACCAGAGTCCAGCCGATCTTTATAAACAATACGTGGTATTATTTTGAGAACATGCTGTTTATTAAGCGTTTAAGTCATGGGTAAAGTGATATGTGAAATTACCAGTTCAAGTGATTTGTCTGACATTTTAATCTAAATAACATTCTTGAATTTCAGCAATGGGACTGACTTAGCAGATTTATCTCTACACTAGCAGAAGTACCCGGCGTTGCCCGGGTGAAAAATATATTTCTTAATAACCTTACATATATACACAAATTTCATTGTTATGTAATGTTTGAAAGTTTTCAGAAGATTTTAAATGTATTTTCCCCCCGGGCAACGCTGGGTATATCGAGTTTATACCACAAAGTCGTCGCTTGACACGGGTGGGGTGTCGAGGCCTAGTACCGTGCAGAGCCTCCGGCCTCGCCTAGATTGCCCGCCCGGCTGAGGCTGGGTACTGGGGCCGTTACCCCCCCCCCCCCCGCGCTACAATAATACTGTCTAATCGCTATAATTGTATTATCTACCGACCCTATAATTGTAAGTGCACACATTGGGGTGGGGGGGGAGTGAAGAGGACGTGAAACTTTGATGAATTTACCTCAGAGTCGTGTGTTAATGCGTGCGCATATTTTTAACGGGAATTAAAAATGGCGTCCACCCCGCAGCGAATGCGTCGCTACCCGTTGCCAGGGGCAACCGCCGTGGTCCGCGCCGGTCGTCCAATGAAACTGCGTATGGTCCGGCGACACACAGACACACACACAGACAGACAGACAGATTTGCGATTTTATATATATAGATAAACATGAAATATGTTTGTAAAATAAGATATTATGGATTGAGTTCTCAACCGAAGCGAAATGTAAAACCACTCCTGCAGGAAAACAGTCGCAGACCATTATTTGTAATGACTAAGAGACTGTTGAGACAAGAAGCCACTATTTTAAGGGGTCAGATAACATATGCCACGCATCCATTGGACAGTCAGATGGATTTACTGATTTAATTGCAATAATTGCACCGGTTACCAATCCTTCACATAGTATGATAATCAATATACTTTTTTTAAAGCTATATTTAATGTGGACATAATGATTACATGTCTGCTCTGACTAATTCACTTAATTTGCTCAATATAAGCCTCATCTGGAAGAATTTGTGGAACATGTGACAGATCATCTTCTGTCTTACATGGGACTCAAATTCAAGTACTGCGCAGGCACCCAGCTGCACTGTTCTAGTCTTCTAAGAATGTCTCCAAGAATGTTTAACAGATTAGCAAGTCATGCCAAGAAAAGCCTGCACGCTCCTTCATGGGGCTTTATATTTCCTGCAATAGCATAGCTGCTCAGGAGCCTGTGGATGTTGTAACAATACATGACAGCGCGGCACTGCTGGTTTTGATTTTGCTGATACAAATATCCACATTTGTAAGCCACTTTGCTTAACTGTCATTTTTGGCCAGGTCGCTTCTGAAAATTAAATGAATACCTCAGTGGGCTTTGCCTGATAGGATGGGGATGGCTTAGTTTTATTTGTATGTTTTTGGGTGATTTGTTTACCTTTCTTGTACTTTGCACTTACTATCGTGTTTTTGTATTCTTTGTTGTTGTAACGTTCTTTCCTGCCCCTACTGGATATCTGTGAAAAATAGATGTATAGCTCATCGAATTCATCCAGTATAAATACATATTATAATTCTGTTTCACTGCTTGCTGTGAAATTGCCCGCTCGCCTCGAGCAGGCCGCAGTCTAACGTGAGTGGTGGCAACGTGACGTTGTCGCGCAGGCATCCGCGTGGGCATCGTGCAGTACAGTCACGACGGCACATTCCAGGCCATCAGCATGTCTGACCCTGACATCAACTCCCTGTCCTCGTTTAAAACGGCTGTGAAGAACCTTAAGTGGATTGCTGGTGGCACATGGACTCCCTCGGCCCTCAAGTTTGCTTACGATAAGCTGGTGCACAATGGGAAAAGAGCTAATGTCAAGGTGCGTGACCATCTGTTGCTTTGCAGAATGTGTCCTTATCTAAGGGATGCTGTTATGGTGTACTGGTTATCACAACAGAAGTGATATCCAGAGGAGCAGAGAAACTGTTTTATTCGTTTGACTAATCTATACAAATATTCAGATGCAATAGACTACGTGACATGTCATTACTGAGCAATAGCACTTTTATTGAGCGAACATTTCATGACTTAAGCATCAACAATTTTTTAAATGTTATTACTTTGTGTACGTGATATAAAAATTGTTAACAAATTAATTTCCTTCAAAAAGTTATCAAAACTAGAGTTAAAAAGAGGTGGTTCATTAATTCTGTATTGTAGGACTCAACAACATTTTGCTTGATAATTTTGCTTGCTTCATGAGGTCGGTGACATGGCTCAGCAGTGGTGCATTCGCCACTTGTTTTAGAGGATTGTAGTTTAAATCCAGAAGGCCCACCTGAATAATATTGCAGGTATATTAAACGTAAAAATACATCTGCTTTAAAGTGGGTGTTAAAGATTCCATTTCGTCATTTATAAAGAGAAGGCCATTATGTATGACGCTATCTTGGGCAAAATTTGCCAAATTCGAAATAGCAATCGTCATTCCATACTGGCAGTCTAGTGCCCACTTACAGGCTGCCACTGAGTTACCTTGTGCCACACAGAGACAAGCTGTTATTAGGGGGTCCCCTCGGCTAAATCCTGTGCTCCAAAACTTTTCTTACATGAAGAGCACAATATAAAGGCAAACAATATTTTATTAAATATCCTCAGTCTTCCTTGATGTTTTTTTCTCACATTGGTGCACAGGTGTTCGCGATCGTGATTACCGACGGGCGGTACGACCCCCGTGATGATGAAAATAGGCTCACGTCACTGTGCGGTGCTGGTGTGAGCGTCAACGTGCTGGGCATTGGAGACATGTTCCAGGAGAAAGCCAACACAGAGAGTCTCTTGTCCATTGCCTGCAACAACCCTAACCATGTCAAGAACATCTCCCTGTTTACTGATCTTTTAGCAGAGGAATTCCTTTCAGAAACAGAGCACCTCATCTGTCCTGGTGATGCATCCCATCCCATCTGACAAATACACAATATTCGTCACCAACAGTGAACATTTTCTAATTGCATGCTTTTGATTATGATGACCTCTTCTGTCTGACGTAAAGAATGAACATAGAGTTTATGTACGTTCAAATCCTGGTTGGGAGTTGACTCAGCCTATAATCATCCCTCTAGGGTAGATAACAAAGTTACCACTTTGTGAGGATGTCAACAGTAGTTGTCCTATGGGTAGACCTGCCCCTTCCATAAGAATGTGGAATTACCACCATTGGCTCAAGGCTGTAAACGGGAGATAAGCACCGCCTGAGTTTTTACGAACAAGAAATCACTTTGACTTGACTTTGAAGTAATCTTTAAATACTCAGTGAGAAACATGCAGAGCTGCATTAACTGTGTTTTTTGTTGTTGCAGATCCTCAATTTGTGTGCCCCAAGCTTCAGTGTGGTCCAGGTGGGTCTGAGAAATATGTAATGCTTTGGTAATGTGCAAATAAGTGTGAAGAAAAACCTTACTCGTGTTAAAACACTTGTTAATAAGGATAGTGTGAAATATTTGAATTTAACTTCGTCCATTTCATATCTGATGTGCATCAACTTTTTTTTTCCTGACAACTGCAGAGCTGGATGTGGCCCTGTGCAATAACCGTCCCGTCGACATTCTCTTCATGGTGGATGGCTCCGAGCAGACTGGCATGAACAACTTCAACAAGGCCAAGCATTTTGTGAGAAGCGTCGCAGAGATTTTGACTCTCACAGAAGCGATGAGATTAATTGAGCTGACTCCCTCCTCCGCTTCCACTCCGAGGATCAGCAGAAGCGAAGGTGCCCGATTGGGCGTGCTGCAGTACGGTGGTGAAACAGAGCAATCCGTCAATCTTGACTTCTCGGCCAACTTCACGGAAATCGTGGAGAGTCTAGAGAAAGCCAATTACCTGGATTCAGCACACTCGTTGATGCCAGCCATTGTTAACGCCATAGAAACGGTAGTAGAGAACACTGCCAACAAGTACAAGGGGGTGCGCAGCAACGCCGAGGTCAACTTCGTATTTCTGCTGAATGGAGGGACGTCTCTGGGAGGCACCAAGGAAGATCTGGAGAAGGCGCTAAGGGCCCTGCGCCAGCGTGACATCTTCACAACGGTAATCGCGGTGGGCCCCAACGTGGACCACGCGAGCCTACTGCCACTCACCTTCAACGAACGCGCCTCCATCTTCTCAGTGCGCAACTACAATGAGCTCTTGATGCCATCCTTCTTCGAGCGCTTCATCAAGTGGGTGTGCTAGGCCCGTGGTGGCCCGGCCCCTGACGGGGCTCTCTGCTCCCAGTTTTCTCATAAGCCACTCGCGTTATATGTAGAACTGAATCCAATGGTTCAGTGAATGAAAATTTTCAAATTTTGATTGGCGATGAACCCCCTCCCCACCCCCACAAGCATTAGGACATCTGCATTTGTTATTTGCAGCTGTGAAATTACATGGTGACAAATTTCCGTGATCGTTTATGTTTGAATATTATTTCGTTATTAGGTTAACAGAAAAACTCGAAAAAGGTATTGATATTGCAAATACCTGATAGCATCCATCTTAGCTAGTAGTGTGGTAAAACCGATGTGTGCTCTCATGTCTATGCTATTTTGTTGTTTGATGGCTAATTACTGGATGACATACCCAAAAGTGCACAACTATTACCATGGCTGAATACGGCACTGTTGAGTTTTCCGTAATTTAGAAACATCATACTGCAGGTTCAAATGATCACATGGCTTAGCAAATAGACTGCACATTTTTGTTAAACGAATAATATGCACCCGTATTATTGTACACTAATACTTCTCATTTGAAGTTACATATCCCTTTTTCTTCATATATATTATTAAAGTATCAGGTGCTACGCATAGGGGGGTTCCATCCACTACAGTGTTTGTATAACTGTGAGGTAAGTGAAGTCACAATGCAGATGTCTCTGACATCTGAGTCGCCATTTTATCCAATGTCATTATTTACCGGATCAGTCTGTTACAGTCATGCTTTGAGCTTCCACTAGAGCTATGAGTACAGTTGTCACAATTTAGCCATTAGGGGATGATTGTCTGTTAGAAAATAAAAATAGATCGTCTGTCTTAAACTCTAACAGTTAACCTGCAAACATTCACAATGGCCCTTCACTCACAAAATCAAAAATGCAATGCAACTTTGCTACAGAACAGCCATGCAAAATACAACACGTGTGGCTAAAACATTGGTGTCTACATTTTAACAGGTGCTACAATGTTAATTTGTTTACGTAAATATATTTGCATAAGTATGTTAAATTGTTAAGCTCAGTTGCAGGTATGAGCTATGTTTTGTTACCAGAGCCTGAATCCATAGCAAATCATACCGGTTTTTGAATGATTAAAGATAACATAGAGATGTAATAAAACATGCAGTATCTCCACCTCATGCTGGTTTAATGTTATGTTCCAAAGGAGCAGCTGTGTGTGTGTGAGTGAGGATCGCAATCTGCATGACTTTACTTTGACAGGGCCGCGCAGCTTATGACGAGTGGTGTCCTAATTTCAGTGGTCAAAATGAGCCGCTATATCTTGAAACACAAAACACTCATACTGACCGGCACTCTTCAGAACAGTTGATATCGAACTATACATGGGATGCAGGACAAAAAGGCTGAGTAAGGGGACTTTTACATTTCCATTTTGACCACTGCCTGACCCCGTATTTATTGTAAGGAGTATATATTTACAGCGAGGAAACAGATGGCAGTAGTAATGCACAATTGCTCATTTGTGTAAATGTTGAAATACGTGAGAGCACACAAATATGCGTGTGGTTAATGTCATGTCTCCTCTCACTCGCCTCATGAATGGGCTTTAATTACAGTGTTTTGCAGATCGTATGACAAGCGTGCAATTCTTGTCAGTGTCATTAGATAACACAACGGGGGTGTATCTTCATTCCATTGGCAATCATTGATGAGATCCGTTCAGTGGCCTTATCAAGGATAATGATGTGAGCCCTTTGAAATCCACTGCCGGATGGAGGCCTTCCAAAGCCCTGTTGGTGGTAGGGTTTGTTTGGGCATACTTCCTCACACTCATCACTACAGATTGGGGGAGAGGGCGCCCAAGATCACCATTGATGATCGCTGTGCAGCCGAGGTTGCTAGGTTCATAGTGCAGTACCACCGCTGTCCCACCACTATCCCTTTATCGATATCATCTATAAACGCAATTCAGCACTCTACCGCACTTTTAACAAATGGCCAATTGACTCTGTATGTTTGAACTTCTTTCGCGCCGTACGTAGCCAACCGTGCTCATCGGAGGTGAAGCACCCTAGCTTGCTGTTTGCCAATGTGAGCGTTACTCGAGGGAAGCTACTGGGATATATTTGATGGATCTGACTGCAAACAATAATTTAAAGCTGTAGATTGGAGCCTGTGACAGAAAGTCAGTTTTGACGGTCTGTTTTGAGAATGACAAGTGCAAGTGACACCATAAATATTTAAACGTGAACTATGTAGTGTAGTGCTGGTCTTTAAACAAAAGGGTGGCGGGACATGAGACTTGGTAATATCCGTAGTTTTGTTTGGTAAAGTGTACTGCCAAGCGACATTCACGTTTCGATGTTTTCCATGTGAGCAATCTGGCTGAGACTGCAGATAAGCACATTTTCCATCTGGAGGCTTGAAAAACAGACCATCACAAATACAATTTAATATATAATATGCCCTCTATCCCTCTAATATTTAAACACTGTACTTTCCTTACTTATGCGGATGTGTTTTGTCACTGACAAGAATTAATGAAACCCCAAGCAAATAGCTTTGGGGAAAGTAATATTTAGGGCCTGGTAAACATTAATCAGAGCTGAAAAGGGGTATTTCTTACATGCTATGCTGAGTGTAAAGTTGTCGAGCAAAATTAGTTTTTCATTAAAATTGGTGTTTCACTATATTTTAAGCCTTTTGGTGATTTTATCAGAACAATCTATTGTGTTATCTAGCACCAATTTGTCAGGTGTGGTTGTTTAATATATATTTCCACAGCCAGCTAAATTATCAGTCCTAAATGCCTTTAGGTTGTCCAAAATCACACTCTCTAAGATAGCCAGGTGGCTCAGAGGTCTGAGCGATGAATCTGGCTCCAATGAAGTCCTGGTTCGAATCCGGGCGACTGCCCTTAATTAAATTGGATTGTTATGTATAGAGATTGAAGATTTTAGTCCAGTCACAACACCATCATATTAAATTATTCTACATTTAATTTGGCTAGATTCTCTGAAAATGACAGCTGGAATATCACGAGGTGAGCATTCCAATATCACGGAGGGTTGTAAAGTGTTGCCCGTTAGTGTGCTACAAGACAAAATAACAGGTCACTTGCAGGGACCTCAGAAGTAATTATGTAATATCTTGTCCCATGGGCCTTCCTTTAATGCATGTGATGTAACTGTTCTGCAAGAGTTACAGACATGACGCCGGCACAGTTGGGATAAATAAAACTCCCCCAAAATTACGGTTAAAGATTTCTGACATTCACAATGGACAAGTTGTGACAAACAGTTGGATTCATTTAGAATATTGATGCAGTATTAGGTCTGAATTTCAAACACAAGTGTTTAACCAGAAAGTACACTTAAATTTAATTGGGACAACACAGTCATCGTGTGCAATACTGTATTTTATATATACTTGACATTTGAAGGTTTTTCAGTAATACTACTTAAACACTGTCATTTTATACCCATTGCAGAACTGACAAGAAACAAAAAAATGGTTCCTTAAATCTGCCCAAAATACATGCGTTTTGTTTTTTTTAATTTCCAACAACACATTTGCTGGAGTGGGTTAGATAAAAATGCGTCTTGTAATATTTTTTTATTTAAGAATATTCTAGTGCTACGCAATCATTGCATGAATTCAGGTACAGAGGTGAACATGTGTAAAGTGCTCGATTTGCTGAATGCGTCCAGAGGAAGATCAATTTTCCAGTATATTCCCATATAACCGGTGGTCAAGACTAATGGCAGAGTGGCAGCCAAAGGTGGTAACACAGCCGAAAGTACGTTACACAAGGGAGATGGGGTGATTAAATCAGTTCTTGTGCATCACCAGACCGTGAGATGTCAATGGCTTGATGAGGCCTTCGTCCAGCAATGAATACATATTGGCTGAAGATAACGCAGCGAAAAATCTGGTTTCTTGTAGTAAAATAATTTCACAATGCTCAGGTATAGATATTGTTTTCATGGTAACTTAGAGACAAGTGTAAAACGAATTCGTAAACAGAGACTGGTAGGAGTGCCAAGGTTTGCTGTCAACGACTGATCCTCATCAATAACGTCAGTACTAGTCGAGATTACAGTGTTTCCCAAAGTTGGGCCAGGGTTGGCCATCATTGGCCCCATGTATCCTGCTAGGTGTGAAGTTTCGAAGGAAAATGTGCAGAGCACTCTGTTACAATAAACAGCCAAAGCATACATAGCAGAGACAAACATTTCCAGTGCTAATTTTGTTGGATCTACATTTAATTTCATTTAAATGCCTTCATAGAAAATGTTGGTATTTTCATACCTTGTTTTAAATTCAGGGATGACAGACATCAGAAATAAACAAGACGGATAAACTGCCTACAGAGCAAAGACAATAATGAATCTGCAACGGTTGTGCTGGTTCCATCAGTTTCAGCAAATGCAACGTGACTTTGAAATGGTGTTTTAAAGACAGTTGTAAAATATATTAGCTCGTTTCGTAGCAAGACTGTAGCATTATGAAAAGAGTGCATTGCAGACTGCCTCATACTTGGAAATGTATTGAGGAAATCCTTTGATCACGTACTGTTGCAACGTCTTAAAGCTCCAAAATCACAGATGTGCGTTTAACACGTAGGCTTTCGTGACCAATATCCATAATATAGGTTTTTTTGGGTTAAATCGCGTAAATATATAAATATGTCGTTAAACCCGCCACCACCCGGCACAGCCAATTAGTTAGGTTTGTCACGTAAGCAGAACATGACAATTCGTTACTAGTACAGCACACTGGTGTGTTGGACAGCAAAGCCACATTTAAGTAAAACGAAACAGTAAGACTTCTCCACAAATCTGGCTGTCGCCTGATGAAGCTAGTTGTAATTACTGGCGAAACGTCCAACTCAAGATTGTAAATGTTGTGGCTTTGCTCTCCAACACACCGGTGTGCTGTACTAGTAATGATTTGTCATGTTCTGTTTACGTGACAAACCTAACTAATTGGCTGTGCCCGGTGGTGGCGGATTCAGCGACACATTTATATATTTACGCGATCTAACCCATAAAAAAACTGTATTATGGATCACAGATGTGCATTCAGTGGGCCAATATAGAAAGTAAAGGAGTCACCACCTTCATGTCTTTCTGGAAGTCTATAATGGGGCTGCCTTCCTTTCAGGTAAAGAAACCCTTTTCTCTTATTTTCACAGTAATCTAATTTCATAAGTGCAGGGATACAGCAAAGCACATGTAAACTCTATTTCAAACAAATTTACAAGACAGCACAATAAAAGTAATTGCATAATATTATTTACATAACTTTGTTCATTTGTGCTACCTACATTTACAGTACACAGTTTTAGGTCTGCATACATTTATTTTGTTCCAGCATTAGCATGCACTGACTCGGATATTTTTGTTCCCAAACACTAAATAAACATTTTGCCTGGCAAAGACCTCCATTGGACCATGCTGGGTCTGTGCTATAGTCCCAATATGCAGACTGCGTGTCTGAACAGGGTGGGGGGGACGGGTGGATTTTGGTTATAAGACAAATATCGGCACAGCTGGACACATGAAGCTGATCCATTAATGGACCACAGAATGTACATCTGGCTTCCCTGTTGATGCCAACATTTTAGAGCAAATGCCAATACCTTGTACAAAAATGCTGAATTTTATTAAAATGTATAGCCACATTTATTTTTTAAAAGGCTATGCATAAACCCAGACAATAAAAAACTGAGAATCAATGGGTCATTCAAACCCTATATAAACACTGTAAGAATCATGGAAGCTTTGCGGTATTTCCTCTAGTTGCTTGAGCAGCCTCCAATTATAGATGCATATGTAGTAAGACGCTGGCTTTCAGCGACCCGATAGGAAATGAACAGGCAGTTCGAGTAGGACTGAGGTCACTGTAAAGGAGATACTGTGTTCAGGCCGTGGTCTCTGTGCCTCCCCCTTCCTTGGGTCCCTGCTGCTGCCCTGCTCTGCGCCTCTGCTCCAGTTCCTTGCGCTGCACCTTCTCCCGCTGACGCCGCTGCTTCTCCTGCACTTTCCGCTCCTTCTCCAGCATGGCCCTCATCTCCTTCACCTTCTTCTTGAGGAGCCCTCGCTCGCTGAAGCTGTTTACTCCCAGTGCCTGAAGCGTGAGAATAAGCAAATTTCATTAAAAGCTTCATTCATACCATGAATAATAAAATTAAATATTTAAAATACTCAACACATATACCATTGAACCCTTAATACTTTGGCATAAGGCAGTGTTAATGATGAATGTCGTGATTTTCTTTACATGCTTGTACTCCACGTATGTTTGTCCTTCCACAACTATTAAGCACTGTATTTTTGAAACAGTGTTCATACCTCTTCCTAGTACAACCATAACAATTATGTCATTGATAATTGGTTCTTTACCCTTCTATCTGGCAACAAAACTGACACCTTTTTACAAGGAGTCATGTTTGCATAGACCGCAATACCTGCAGTCATAATACAAACAAAAGAACATAACTCTGATAATGTGCACTGTCCTTAAAGTTGATTGATCCACACCCGAGACAGCTTTCCTTAGAGCCTAGTCTCATATGGGTTGGACCAGATGACGCCAAAAGGCGCACAACTCAAAGACAATGCACCATCAGAGTATGAGAGCTCGGGGTAAGCATCCACACTATGGGAACCTCATTTGCCAGTAGAAATATGATAATTGGTTTTTTACCCTTCTATCTAAGGAAAGCTGTCTCGGGTGTGGACCAATCAACGTCAAGGACAGTGCACATTATCAGAGTTATGTTCTTTTGTTTGTATTATGACTGCAGGCATTGCGGTCTATGCAAACATGACTCCTTGTAAAAAGGTGTCAGTTTTGTTGCCAGATAGAAGGGTAAAGAACCAATTATCATATTTTGTACTGGCAAATGAGGTTCCCATAATTATGTCATTGTTGCAAAAGTGCCCTCGGGGAAGCCAGTTGGTAGACAAATTCAGGGCCGTGTGATGGACGGCACCACCTCATCCCCGCCTCCCCCACCGGCCTCGTGTTACAAGTGGCGGGAAGGCCTCTGCATTCTGCTCGCCTTGAGCTTGGAGCTGTCGACCTGCAGCAGCTGCCGCCCGTCGACTCCGCGCGCCGTGAACTCGGGCACGTGCTGCTCCAGGTCAAGAGCCCGGAGCCAGGCAGCGACGCGCTCCACGGGCCACAGCTCCGGCGATGGAGACTCGGCCCCGGTGGCACTGCCCCCGCCGCCACGCCGGCTGGGGGAGCTCTGCTCATCTAGGATCTGGAGCGAGGAGAGCCGCCATTGAGAGCACAGCGGTCACCGCAGAGGAAGCACAGAGCCATGGAGCATCGGCGTCGAGCATACACTACAGCAAAACCAATGAAGATGTAAAAGATAAGAATTGACACGTTGCGTGCTCGGCGACCACACCAATATACGTGTGAGGCTGCTGATTTGTAAACCCTCATGCCACGTGGTGATGTTCAAAGCTAATCATGTCGCTTTGTAAAATTATTATAATAAAACATTTGATGCAATTTTGCTTTGAAAATCAGTATGCAGTAGGAGGGTTTAAACATCGGGAGCCAACCGCTTCGATTGGTAGGGATTGACAAGTATGATGTGACTAGGCGTGTGTGAAGTTTTCGAAGCCAGATTTTAAAAATAAGCTGTTTAAAGCCACCTCTTCACACGCCTAATGGTGCTGATGGAATGAAGGATCGTCTAAGCAAAACTAATAATGTAAAAAGCTCATTAGGCCTCACCTCATCATCAATCATGTCCAAGCTCTGCACAGTGCAGCAATGTGGGAGACAGGCACAGTGTACCATCAAGCCTGACTATTTCAATGGGAACTCATTGCATGCATTTACAATTTCAGGAAATGTATGTAATGATCAAATGTGTGTGGCAGTGGTGTTCAAGCCCAGGCCTTGTGACTAAGTACCTGCAAAATTTCTGAGGCAATTCATATTCTTGTGTTAGAAATTAATAGAAGTGCTAACATCTGCTCACAAGGAAATCTGGGCTGCTGGTTTTTGTGATGGCTAGGATTGAACACCACTGCTAATCAGTACACAACGTGTTTTTGGATAAAAATACTTTTTATATCGTACCATCCAGTAAAGTAGAAGGTTATTAATTGTTTACAGGAGAATGGCCTATTTGAGATGTTTAGTCAATTCCTTTAGGAGTGTTTTTATGTGGGAGGAAACCAAGTTGCCCAGGAAAAAACCCCATGCATACAAGAACATTTCAAACCGCACAGGCCAGAAGCCTACATGTTGATTAGTTGACTAAATATGGCCTTTCTCCATCCTTGCATCCACATTCATTCATCCCATGGGTAGTGCCCCCTTCTGTGGAGTGGCTGAGTGTGGGGTGGGAGGCAGGGGGCAGTGAGGAGGTTGGGGCCTCACCTCATTGGAGGAGAAGACGAGCGTGTGAGAGCGCCCTGTGGAACGAGGCTCTGCCACCCAGCCTGTGAGCTCGCTAGAACTCGCGCTGCTTGGACTCACCTCATCCCCAAACGACAAGTTGGGCTGCACATGTGCACACACGGTAGACACACATCCAGACGGGCATCAGCGCATACACAGCATCCAACTTAACATTTTGACAACACTACATAGGAGATGCAGCTACCTCCTCCATCAGTGGGGCATTAAGGAATTGCTCAATTATGACTACGGTGAAGTGCAACGTATCACTCGCATCACTGATAATTGCCCCACACAAGCTTTTGCAAGAGGTACAAATGGAACTTTTGTGGCTGCCCTAGGCACTCTTGAATGATTTTCCAAACTCAACATACACAAATTATAAACGTGTCTGTTCCTTTTCAAATTCTACAGGAAAGGTGACTACAATACTTTATTGGCACAGATGTAATAGAATACTGCATAAGGGACAAGTTACTCAGCGATGACGCTGCCTAAAAGATGTACACTTACAGACATATTATGTAAAAAAATAATAACACGGTAAGATCCTCCCGTTCAATTTCTAGATAAAGCAATACGTGGAAATAACAAACTTTACGAATCCATGAAGAAACAAAAAAGTAAAGGATAGGCAAATAAAATAGGATAAATAAAACTTGGCGTAGATGCAATACTGTACCAAATCTAACGAGCGGTTGAAAAACGATGGCCAGGAGAGGGTTATCTGTGTAAAGGGTAAGAGGGGGGATAAATAATAAATGAACAAAAAATATAAATAAAACAGTGTACAATGTATGTTGCTTGAACTTATGTTATGTAAAGATGTAAATTACAGATATTTCCCCCTGCATCTTAAATGGGCACATTCTTCATGAGAGCCTTGTTATATTCCACATGTGTAATAGTAAATAGATCTGAAGTATAAAGTATTGAGTTGTAGTGTTACATAATTGTCAACAATGCCGAATTGTGCGGTCGATTACCTCGTACTCATTTTCAAAGCGATTCATTCCACTTTAATACATTTTTCTAAAATATATCTTCGATGCAATTTTATTATGAAAATCGGCATGACGAAGAAGGGTCTAAAAACTGACAGCGTTACCACTTTAATCAGCAGCACAGGCAAGTGTGGTGTCCGTCTGAGCAAAACTTGTCCATAATCTGTCATACGTGCTGGGTTAATACAATTTGACTGGGATTTATCTTCTTGGTTCTTTCGGTAAAGTCACGTAGAAGGGAAGTAATAAAATAATAAAATAAAACATAATAAAATAATTCTCACGACGTTTCGGCCACAACGCAAGCAGCTGTCCTCAGGTGAAGACCAGGTCTGACGCTGTCTCCCCGACAGACCTGGTCTTCACCTGAGGACGGCTGCTTGCGTTGTGGCCGAAACGTCGTGAGAATTATTGTATTATGTTTTATTTTTATTATTTTATTACTTCCCTTCTACGTGACTTTACCGAAAGAACCAAGAAGATTAATCCCTGCAGTCACGAAAGCTTTAAATCGAAATTTGACTGGGACTTGAGAAAGAAGGCGTTCGCTGTGTGTGGCATGGAGCCACCCGGCTGCACCTTGTTTCGAGCTTTCACGGGACTGGGCTCCACTGAGCTCTCCAGGGTGGTGAAAGCGTGACCCTCCATGACCCTTGCTCCAAGCGTCACCTCTCTCCCATCCACGTCTGACTCTCCGATCACAAACGACGCCTGAGCAGCCCTGCCAACCACAACAACAACATTCTAGCTTTGACACAAGGTGCTGTGTGTCAGTGGTCAGTGTAAGATAATGTTGGCGATATGCTTTTGGAAATCGTCATACTGATCTTGTGCCAACACATTGTTGGATTCATCTTCCACTTTCTTGTCTCTCCTGGTGGAGCGTTGCAGAGCAGCACTGGAAACGACACAGCAGTTTGAGAAGCTTTAGCGAGCAGTTCTTCCCAGCACAGGCAGAGAGATAAATGAAACGTTGAGAAGCACGTACCTCACTTTGTCGCCAGGAGGGCGATTGCCTGATAAAGATGGGGAGGAGCTGCTCAAGTCTGGTGACTGGCTGCTCCCTCGCCTCACTGCAAGAAGGGTGGACTATTTCATAAAGCTTTTCACAGTAAGCACATGGAGGTAGAACACCGATTTCACAAAAAATTAAACTACAATAGAAGTAAAAGTCAAAATGTCAAAGTGATTTCTTGTTCAAATGAGGCAGTGCTCATCTCCTGTTTAGAGCCCTAAGCAGTTGGCAGGAGTGCCACATTCCTTTGACAGGGGTGAGTCTATCCATAGGACAACCACTTTTGACTTCCCTATGAAGTTGTGCTGACTGTATCATCTGCAAAGGGTCCCCAGATGGGTCAATAAAATTCGTATGCACTATAACAAAAATATATAATTATGAAGAGTGTATAAATGTAGAACATTTAGGGAATTTCATATATACTTTTTTATCCGGCCAGTGGATAACATCATCCACTCAGGCCTGGTTTAAGGAACGTTTAAGAAACCGTCATAGTAGTTTGTCTTGTAGTCACATGTTTAGTTTGTTGAGCAATGGCTACAGAGATGGGCAAAACATATTCAAATTACATATGACTGGGATGTTACACAGATATAAATCACAAATTAACTGCCATGTAATTGACCTACAAATTACGAATTACTTTCAAGTGCATAAATTAGATAGCAGTGACACATTACAAAATGAAATGATGTTACATTTATTTTACTGCATGTGATTGAGATACCGCTCATCCCTGGCAATGGCCTGTCCCTAATGCGGTGTCCACGTGGCGGAGTGCGGGGCGAGCACGAGGGCGATGACGACGTGGCCAAGGATGGACTGCGGCTCCTGCCCGGGATTCGTTCGCTCCGCACAGGGCCCGGAGAGGAGGACCCGCCCAGGGACGAAGTGGATTTCAAAGTCACTCGCCGTGAGCTGCATTCCTCCTCCCTGCCCTGCTGGCATCATGAAGCGCAGGGAACAAAGCGGACGAGCGGATTCGTATCAGCTGGGAAGGGAGCAGCATGTATGTTGAACTTCTTTTGCACCCTACATCGCCAACCATGCTAATGCGAGATGCGGGGAAAGGACATCAAACTAAACAATGTATGTATGTATGTTGAACTTCTTTCACACCGTACGTAGCCAACCATGCTAATCGGAAGAGCAGGGGAAGGACAACAAGCTAAACACAAAAAGCAGTTCTAAAGAAATGAGTTGGCATGGTCAAGAGACTCCAGCCTGACACATATTACTCAAATCTATAGCACCAGTTCCACAAATGTTATGTAAAAGTCAACACTTAATTTTCCCAAACATCTATAAGCGAAATGCACAATTGTATCTTATCTTGCACATATACAAACAATTGCTTCAATGGTAATGATGTTAATGATTATTTTGTATGTACATATTCAACACGCAATATGCCAGGGTGTCTCAGATACAAGTAATATAAAAAATACTCACAAGACAATAACAGTCATATTTTACCTTATCATTTGATGACAGCAACAGATATCTGCCCAAGTGGCTCTGTGGCAGAATGCTCAATTCATATTCAGAGGGATGTGAGTTCAAACCCCGGTTGGTAGTCAACTTGGCCCACCATAGTTTCACAGTCGATAAAACAAACACGACTTTTTGGGAATTCCACAATTGTAATTATTTATGTATGGGTACCCTATAGGAATGTAGAATTTCCACTGCTGACTTAAGGCCACCAGCAGAAACTACCAGTGGCCAGTGCTCACTTGAGCGGGCAATACTTTGGCTTTACTGCCGTCATCCTTTAAACGTGTCTTGTTTGTATTAGCTTGCTCTGGCCTGCTCTTGCAAAAGGTGCAGGGCTCACGGTGGACTCGAAGGTGTCCTCCCCATCAGTAGAGCCCAGGCTATCGCGGATGTGGGACCAGGATGGGCGCTGGCGGCGTGCACAGCCACCCAGCTGTGCGCGCGCCTTCTGCGCGCTCGAGTCCAGGCGCTCTGTTTCAGGAATCACTTCTGAGAAATCTGTGGGTAGAGCAGCCACACGGACATGTCACTCTCCTCCAGCACTGGTGCACAATATCTCTCTATCACTCCCTACACTCGCACAAGTGGAATTCTTCGGTGTAATAATGAACACACAGTCATTCCAGCCAGCACTGTACTTCAGTGATGATGGCATTTTTTTAAATACCAGCACAAATACAAAATGTGATGTTTCTAATCTCTTAGTGAATTAAATAATTAATTTCCCCTTATAATTTGTATTCTGTTAATTTCCTAATTACTGCCTTGTCAAATGCCACCTGAGTATGAATCATCAATGAGAGTAGAATTGCAATCATAAAGCATTGTCATTTATTAAAAATTCACCTAAGTTTGTGTTCGCCGAGTGAATCGGGAACTGGCAATCATGAATGTATATTTTATAATTATCATCGGTGTTGTGCCCTCCAGAGTCTTCTCATTAAAACACCGTTCCCTTGGGGGACGGATTTTGCCGCGGTGCAGAGAAGCACTAGAGCCGTCAGTCTCGCTGTCAAATAAGGACCCTCCCCTAACTTTATCTCCCATACAATGCAGGAAACTGTAGCAGGATCGTTTATTTACATTTAATGTTGGCAAATTGTGGCTGTTATTACGATAAACAGAGGTTGCTTTTATATTAGTCCATTTCACATTGTTTTACTTTTGAATTTTTTTAAATGCTCTGCACAGCACCTCGTTTGAAATATTTATACACCCTCATATTATTTTACACTGTTTTCTTATGCACTACGTTTGTAAACAAAATTGTATTCTTCTCCCTTGAAAGCGTATCTTCTTAATGCGCTTTTACCCATGTATAAATGACAAGAGCTGACTAAATGAGCTGAGTACTGTCACCTATCTTGCGATTAGCACTCTAAGAGTATAATGTTTCACTCAAAGAGCACAATTTAGCTGTACTTTTTAAAATTAAATTTTAATACTGCATCACCGTGGAAGGAAGTTTAAATGGAAATAGTTTCAAATCCAAATACTCGCAAAATCTGATTAGATCGTCTATTTGCAATCACTTAAAACCTAACACAAGTGCGTGCAATAACCTGGCTCATAGCTTACTTGTGCAGGCAAGAGCTTTTAAGCTAGGAAGCAGTTTGTGATGCTAAATATTCATGCAGCCATAAAGCTGTCTACAAGTGTGTGGCCTGCCAGCAAGGGTTATTTATTCACTTCAATGAGATGCTCAGCTTGAATGATGCATCGTAACAAAGCACAAAATCAGTTACTGTATATCATTTCAATTATTTTCACGATACAACCAGCAGGAATACTAATACGCAGCTATAATGTAATGCTTTACACTCCAAATTGCTTTGACAATCGGGAAATTATTATTGAGATATTCCCATGACAAAACAATCATTGTTTAATGTAATTTAATCATAAATGAATCACAAAAGCTCCGCTTACCAAACACATCTTCCAGATCATCGCTCACACTTTTGCGCTTGTCCTCCAAGGAACTCTCCGCAGGAGTGCCTGTAAAAAACAATAGGAACGTCAGTTTTCAACCTATTTATACACAGCTGTTGGAGAATAAGTTACTGCTTAATGCCACAGAATGAAATCCCATTACCAATATGGAATAGTATTACTCTGTAAATTATATGAATATAAATGGAAACAAACAACAAAAGCACACAATTATGAAAAGCAAATAATATTTCAATGCATAGACGCTGGATTCAATTAAACCACCTAATGCTCAGCACAGTAACAATGACAACAACATGCAGTATATCTTTCATGAGGTACATGGCTCTTAGTCATTTTTGGAGCTAAGTGCCTTTTAATTCATCAAAGATGGAAAGAAAAACCATTAGCTTTCCTCTTGGGAGCACAGGATTGATTACTTCCCTTCCGGACTGATCTCTGATCCAAAGTAACCGTTCTTTGGGCAGAGTCCCCATTATGACAGAGCCCTGCCTGAAACTGAAATGCTCAAAGCACAAGCCTCACAGTTATACCGAAACAAAACACCCAGATGCCACAAGCGACATGGCGATGACAAGACGTGGAGGACAACACCGAGAGCCTCAAAACGAGCGAACAGGATGTGCGATGAGAGCCACGGGGACCCCTCACTAGCTCTCCCCACAGGACCGCGTGGCCACAGCATGCTCACCAACCTTACCGCTAACAGCCTTCTCTTTCGAACAAGGGTTCGTGGACTTCGGCTTAGCAGTGGAGGCCCTCTTGCCACGCACTTTCGAGCGGAAGAACGACAACATCGCCATGCCGAGAGCACCTGGCAGCGTGTGTGCCGACGAGTGGCGGCCACGGACGGCCGGCCCACTGTCCGGCCACAATGGCTCTGCCTCACGATTGGCTTCCTTCATCACGGGGCCTTAACCCCTTGCAAGTCAGAAGCAGTGCTCAGCGCTACAGCCTAACCATGCTGGAATTAAATGCAAGGCACTCGAGAATATAGAATGATTGTAGGGTTAATTACGGGGTTTTTTTCATTCAATTGTTTATTTAGATATCTGTGTTGTATCGGGTTTTTAACTTAGTATCCTTAATGCACATAGCAGTCAAATGTAGTGTAACAGCCATATTATAAGATGTCACACATTTTCAATCTATATATTTGCATTGCAGGGAAAGGAAATCGAGTGTAATTTTTTACTTAGTAAAAAAAACCCGCTACATTTCATAAATAAAAAAATATATCGGATAATGCCTTCATATGAACAATAATTTAGACATTGGAATAGTTAATCTCCATGAAGCGGAGCATGATAAGATGCAAGAGGAGAGGCTGTGGATTTATTGCTCCCCACGGCCGGCATTGAAGCAGCTTCCGCCAGGACCAGGACAAGGGCGTTGCCTCCCTGGTCGTGCACGTGAGTGTAGCATTAGGCCCTCACAATGAGAGTGTAGCAATAGGCCCTGACAATGGGATTATATAAATTAAGCCCTCACAATGACTTTCTACATCTATAGGTAGAGTTAATTTGTTTCTACTGAAATTATTTGACCATAAAAGGCACACTACATGACAAACGAATTATTTTTTTAAGGTTTACTGCACCGATTTGACAGCATGTTAAGTCCATAAGTTGTTTTAAATATAAACTTTCAAAGCGTTGTTAATAGTTAATACGTAAATTCAGGAAAATACACACACTGAACTGTTGAATGAAGTTCAAAGGATAGTTGAATGTGTCATTTAATCTTATGGTGTAATTGTATGATGCTTTGAAGAAAAGATCATTATAATAAATATAACATTGCATTAGCGTATGGTAATTCACTTGTGCAGTGCAAATGTCAGCCCCTTCACAAACAACACACTACATCACTCTGTGTGACCTTCTGTCCGATGGCTTTACGGCTTGCGTTAACAAACCCAGCAACACTGTCAATCTCTCGGTATAAATCAATTAATCAGATTATATTTCTTCAAAGGCGCCTTTCTTAAAACCGAGGCCCCCATACCTAAAATCATCCGTTATTTTTTTTAACCATGCAATTTAAATAGTAATTAGGTTGATCTGCAACCATACCTTTTGTAACATTAATTTACTTTTCATATGTGAAATCCAGCACAGGGTGGGAGCCATTTAGGCAACGAATGGCCCCCAAATGTTTGTAGTCACATACTGGGGATGTTGAGCAAATGCACTATTTACCAACGTTTTACTGTAACGTAACACATTTATTTAAAGGTCACCGTAGTGCTCTCAAATTATTTAAACACGGGTGAGCAGTGATAACCAGCACACTACATGTTCCATGTAAAATGGAAACTATGAAAATTGATGCATTTAGTCACTGTCTGTTCCACCACACATTGATGTCAGTCTAAAGCTTGTCAGTCTTCCTTTAGCCTTTTTTTAACAATAAACAGATTACACACAATTTTGTAAAATATTATAAATTGAATGACACCTCATCGTACTAAATTGAGATTAAAAGGTTATGTTAAAAAAAAAAGAATCTTTCCATACAGTTATGAACAGCAATGATTTCCAGGCTATATAAATCTAATTAATATAAATTTGCATGCCCCTTTAATTTAGGGGAAAACATTTAATGCATCTGCATTTGAATGAAGCCTACAAGCAAGGATAATTATTTATATTGAATGTATAATTTAATTTCAGCAATGCTTGTTTCCGTGTTAAATTTTATGGAATGAAAATAATCCTATCGGGGAAAACCCATTCAGAGGGAATGAAGGAAAACATTTTGGACAACTTTTCTCATCCAAAAGTCATTGTAAGGTGAAACAAAATGATGAGTCTGTATATTAGTAGTTAGTGCAACATTTGTGCTTGTCCTGAAAGTTTCTGAACTGAAAGTTTCTCCGACAACTTCTAGTTGACAATTTTGTGAAATAGTTAAATGCTTACAATTTCACAGGACAGCTATTTGCAGTATGCTTCACAAAAAAACTTTTATTATTCGTTTAACGCTCACTGAAATTCAGGATTTGCGCACGAGGCAATCCACTGAGTAACATGGGTTGTTGGCACATGACTGAAAACAGATAATAATTGTAAAGTGATCATCCTTTTTCAGAACATGCATGTACCCAAATAGTATTATTATTGTTATTACATTGGCTTTAATAAAAACATATTTTCTTAATATGTTATTTCCAAAAAAATTATGTACTTTGATATTATGACCAAAATATTAATGTATTTTTTTACATGTGGGGCGCATGTACACAATTGATGTGGTGTATAAGGGAAAGTAAGCTACCAAAATGACCCACAGTAAAAATACCACTTTTATTGTCATTTCTTCATTCATACAGACCCACTTTTATGGAAACCACAGGAGGAGCTACATCTGAGGCTATCAAATGACATCAACACTGAAATAGCTTCTTTCAGCTGCAGCAATTAAAACTGTGCATATCACAAATAATCACCACATAATGTAAATTTACACGAAAATATATTTAAATACTGAACGTATGTTTTCTTCATCAATATACAGCATTGTCTAAACAATACAGAATGACTCTTTTTTAAACAACCTTGCAATGTGCGAACAAATGTAGTATAGTGACTGCACAGTGTTCGCATGCCAATGTAACACTCAAGTAAATTACATCATAACACTGAAAATGCCAGACAATTCGGGCTGCTGCATAAGGTAGGAATGTTAGCGAGTTCCACAGAAGTGCAGGCTTGTGCCATGATTCTGGCACAAGTAAAATTTAAAACCGAAATGCTTACCATTAAATTACGTCTACACTATAAGCATCCAACTAGGGCCACTGTGATCTACAAAACATGAAAAATATCCCATCAATCGTACAGCCTCCTGTGTGGTAAGACACATGGTAGGGGTTTTCTACAAATATTTGAGATCATTTAGAAGCTAGGATAAAACTAAAAACGGAATGTTCATTAAAAAAATCCGCTTTGTTTGAGAAGTTCACTTTGTTCAGCAGGCACATTAATCTCTCTCACAAGTTACAATGTTTGTGAAGCTTTGAGACAGATTCTCTATTTGTGTCAGGAGACTGACAGCAATAGGCGTAACGCTCACCTTGTGATAGTTCCAGCAGGACGGAAAAGATATGATCAAAAAAACGACACCTGTCAAAGTAGACTACGTTTACTTGTTCATTCAAAGTTAAAACAGAATGCAAGCGCTTCAGTTCTGTTGTGAGTATTAGGAGCTGCTTGCTTTGTGCTGTGGTGGTCAGATGCTAGTGCTTCCTACAGACCGTCTGTAACTGTTACTCCTCAGAACGTTACTGACTTGGGACTGTCTGAATCTAAGACGCTTGCCTACCTTCAGAGGCATCATCACCACTGGCCATGATGCCCCCTTGTGCTGTCAAGGGTGTGGCAACCCCAGGTCCTGCTGCTGAGCTTTCTCCGGAGGAGGGCCCGGACCACGCTGCCACGGAATGCTCACGACACAGCTCCATGGCCTCCGTGCTCCCTGATGACCCGTCGAGCCCCAGCAGCAACAGCCCGGAGTCGCTGGAGCCGCGCCTCATGAGCTCCCGCTCCAGCTCTAGTATCTGCGGTCGTTGTCAAACATGTCCCAGTCAGCAGTCAAGCCGCGAGTTGTGCCTTTGTTTTTAACTGTGATTGGGGGAGAAGTTAAAGTGCCTACTCTGTTCTGAAGTGTCTCCACTTTCTTCACGTAGCCTTGTTCCACCTCGGTGAGCTTTTTCGCCTGAGCCTCTTCACGCTTGAGCAGGTCCGACTCTCTAGGATGGACACCACAAACATGCTTCAGATTGCATTGCAGACAATGACACGCACGAGCTGACCAGGAGATGGCAGTATAGCAATGAATATGCGCTGATATTTGAATATTATCCCCTGGTATGTGGGGTTTCTAACACGTGCAAAACACTCCATAATGCAATTGACCAAACATCACAATCCAGGACTATCCTAAAAAAAGTCTTGAAACTCAGTGAGGATTTCCATAAATAAATGGGAGTATTATTATTACAACTACAGTATGAATATTCTATGGTTATTTCGGTAAAGTCACGTAGATAGAAAAAAATACAATAAAATAATAAAATGAAAATAAAGTACGTAAAAAAGAATAAGTGAATAAGAGTGTAACCATATTTTCCATAAATAAGATTCCAAAAACAGCTTGACTCGAGTAAACTCACTTTTGCTGATAATCCTTTATCAGCTTCTTGGCTTTGTTATATTTCTTCTCCAGGGCCTGGTGTTGGGCTTGGCTCTCTTTGAGGTGATCGTTGACACTCTGACACAGCGTCTGCGCCTCCAGCCAGTATCCCTCCAGCTTGCTCATGCGCTCAGCATTCTCCTCCATGCTCTGCTGCAGCTGGAGCCGTTCCTGCCCCCAGCGCTGCCTCCCCTGCTCACTGAAGACCAACTGGCACGGGAGGTATGAGCGTTTTGTGGCGAGATGCATGGGCCTACTCTGGTCAACCGGCAACCCTGTCCCACTGGTCAAGCTGCAGAAAACGCTCGGGTACGAACGCAGAGGCTGTTCTAAGGATGCGGGCCTGCCAACATATTCAGTTGGCAAAATCGGACTCTGCGTTAACTTTAGCATCATTGAAATACTAAGTCTTGTTTATGTGACCTCAGAATGTATTCTGTGGAGTCATATTCTGGGGCCACCTTTCAAGTTCATGTTTATTTTATATGATTTAAGCAGGTAAGAACTCAACAGACCATGATGAGTCTCATTTTTAAGAGTGACCAACAGTAATCAAATTATAATTCTAGATCTGCATACACAAGTAAATCACGTGCAGTATATTCCACTCACACACAGCTTATAGTAAAACATGACGCAATAGCATAAAACTAGCATGGTATTTTATATCGCTTTTGGATCAATTGCAATAATAAATGTTAACATGTTCTACAAACCACAAAAAATACAATAGACCATTGTAATGTACAAACAAAACAAGCAATAAAAGCAGAAATCAACACTTATCCTCAACGATTGACCAATTCTCATGCAATTTAAAGAAGATCACCCACCTCCTTCTTCAATTTTAAGATCTCGGCCTCAGTCACAGCATGCTTTATTCTCAGCTGAGAGAGAAGAAAACAGAAATTAAATAAAAAAGCACCATGAGCGCACAATAATATAAATCCAAAAATAAGTAGAAATGTGAACTAGATTTTAAAAGGTTGTCTTTTTTTGTGTTAATCAAACGATTTATGCAGCACAATATTAACTGCTGAGAACACAACCTCTCACCGGGTCTCCATTCACTCGACGTGTGTAAAGCAGTAATCTGTAGCTTTACAGACGATGCTCATCAATTTCGGCGCCACGCGATAGCAAACCAAATACAAATCAGCATCGTTTTTCAGCTGCAGTCTCTCTTTAAACCTCGGAGCAGTTGTCAAAGGAATCACAGTATATCTGTGATTCCTTTGAATCATGTACACTGTGTGTAGCATCACAGTGTACAATAGCAGTTAAAGTAAAATGCAATGCAGTGCCCTGAGGGTTCATTATTAGTGCATTACTTTACAGTGACACAACAGCACAATACTGCCAGTGGGTGAAAATCAGTTCAGGTTTCAGGCAGCTGGCGTATTTGAATAATTCATGACTGTGTGACTTGCAGATATCAGTCTACAAGCTGAACATGATATCTGCAGACAAGTACCTTGCAAACATGAATTTAAATTATTTTATCACTCTAAGATCTCTTCCTGAGCCCCTATCTCTCGCACACTTTATTAGTTTTGCTCCTGCACACCCGTGAACACTGCTCTACTCAAAATCTCATTGTCATACTTTAAAAATGTTCACTGTATTATGCTTTATAAGCAGCTTCCATCAACATTATATATACTCTCTAATCTTTAGACATGTTTTATTCAAACCAAACATATGCGAAATTAATATTACACGGTTGGAAAAATGTACGTGAATTAATTTAAGAGATTGTAAAATGTCAGCAGCACCGTATTTCAAATGCGTCGTTTGCCTGTAAACATTATTGCATGCCGAATGCACTCACTTGGCACTGGAAGAGCGAGGTGCCTGTAAGGACAACTGGGACCGCGGGGTTATCTGACATTGGCACTCACCTCCTGGAATCTATGTGCAAGCTGTCTGTCCTCCGTGTTCGTGGTGGAGAACATGTCCCCGTCCTCTCCCTCGGCTAGCTCGAATACCTCCATGGGCAGCCGTCCCAAGTGCGACCCGTCGTCTTCCTCGTCCGTTGCATACTCGCCCGTCTGCACTCACACACCGTTCATTCCATGGGGCTGTGGGTGCCACAGTCCCTTCTCACTGGTGGCCACCTTCCAACGCGGCACCTCTCTCACAGCAGACACGCAGTGCTCATAACGATGCCGTATCATAACATGCGAGTTTTGCGTCATTGAAAGGTGATTGTGCCATTGTGTTGCAAAGTAGGACGAGAACACACAGGGGTTAATGGGAAAGGAAAGCTGGTTCAATGTGCACAAAGAACAATAAAGCATGCAGAGTGAAAACGACTTACGAGGAGGAAAAGGAGCAGAGCACAGTTAAAATACATTCTCAAGCAAATACCTGAAAGGTGCATGACAGTGGTAACACTGCACACCGACACCACAAACAGGATTATCATTCTAGCGATGACTCAAATGCTTCCTACATTCATTACTGTGCATTGAGCCCATACGTGCAGTATGCACCAGGCTTAAAGCTCACAATGAAGAGTTAAATTAATCTGATAATAATTTAAAATATTTCAAGGCGTTATTTTAGAAATCGACCGTACCTATGATGTATGCTATGTTGCATCTACAACACTGAGCTTGCATTACACAAACCTGCTTGCTGGCTTCGCCGTTAGTCTATCTGCCATCACGCTTGGCATCAGGTGAGCCATCGTCTAATGTCTTTCTCTACGGGCAATTGGGTAAGAGGCGGTTGAGCCACACGTCAGTCTATGCACTGGAAAAAAACAATGGCTGGGGATTTTGGGGTGAAGGAATAAGTCTGGCATGCAGGGGTGACCACTGACAAGCTGCACCAAGGGAAACATTACACAACACGTTGAAATGTAAAACCACAGCAAAACACGTGTAATACTTTGACTGTGACAAAACATGCACGTACATAGGCATCATTTCATGTGCAGTGATATAAACAGGGTCTGATTCATGTGTTGGGGAAAAAAGAAAGTCGTACATTTTTATCTGAACAAAAAGACTGAATTGGCAGGAAATGGCGATAAATTGTGCATTATTAAGCCAAATGTTGCTAGAATTTGTTATGGCAAACATGAATTAGCTCCAAGACACCTTGCAAATTGCATAGTTATTTAATTTAGCGATAACATCACTGTCAAATAAATAATTAAATAAGCGCGGAAAATCTCATTCTGAAAACAAAAGCATTGGCATGAATCGCTTTTTGTTTGTTAAACATAGGAACGAAAAAAAATTCGCTCACATGCCAAAATAGGCCGATGTGCCATTACCTCCTCCTCATCATCATCGTCGTCATCGTCGTCATCGTGGTAGCGGGCGTACTGCTGCTCCAGGAGCTCCCTCTGCCGCCGCTCCTGCTCCAGCGTCTGGCTGATGAGCCGCGCCACCTCGCTCTCTTGGCCCGGCCGCTCACGCCCAATTCGGAACCTGCGCGATCCCGCGGGGTGGAGTGTTGTCCACGCACGGGGCCATCGCCTCCGGTGAGCCCGCTGTTTTGTTCAGCAGTGAAATAAGCTATAAGCAGTGGTTGGGGCTCTGATCATCGTTGCCGTTTGTGTAAGATACACACACAGTACCTTACAGATAACCAATGGAAGAGGGATTAAAACAGATTATGATTTTGCAATGCACTATAAGGGCACGATTATCAACAGAAGTGAGTGTACAGACAAATCAGATTATCATATGTATTCTAGTTATGAGTCCATTAAAATATGTATCAATACATTGTAATATCAGCTTCAATCATGTTGGTTTCCAACAATACATCATTATTTGTGTGTAAATATCTACTGTATCCCTTGCTTAGAACAACTCCCGTGTATAAAGTTGCACTTTACATGCTACCTTTTCTGACATGTTTCAATCCTGTGACTCATCTGGCTTTTTAAATAGCATGCTTTTTTTTACTAAGTCTTACAAATCCTGCAAGTCTGGAACATTCCATAGCATAGTGCTGAAGTTTTTTTATATGGATGTGGTGCATTTTAATTGATTGACAAGTATACAACAGGCTTGCTCTTGCCAAATAAAAGTCATTTCCACTTGTTTGAGAATTGTTCCTATTTTGTACAACAAAAAGAATAGTGTTTTTTATTGAGACACAAATACACATATAAACCCCACTGCGCAAAAGCAATAACGTGCAATGCCTGCCAACATCCTTTGAAAGGTGATTAAACCGTTAGCCTTGTTTCACGGGGTGAAGGAGCGGGATTACAGCTCGTAGCCACCCACCTCACAACGCCTTGAGTGTTTTTGAGCACAGTGGCAGCAAACGTTTGGGTAACACCGACCAAGCTGATCCCATCTACCTCCACGATCTGGTCGTTCACCTGAATCCTGCTCAATGGACCACATTGGAAGAATTGCAGCATAGTAACCCAGCGCACAATTGTTTGTAAAAAAATAACATTGACCCTTTTCAAGAAACGTTTCATTTACACAAGCATTCACTTCCCACTTCTAATTCTTACGGAATATAAATATAGCACACAAAAAGCTGATTTCATGTATTAAGTTACATAAACGAAAACAATACCTTCATTAATATTTTTTTATTTCAAACATAACTCATATATTGTATTTTAGGAGTCAGATCAACCTTAAGAAAACGCCAAAGACAATGGCACAGGAAAGCAAACAGTGTGATGGGGCCGCACCTGCCATCCCTGTGTGCGGCTCCACCCTCGGTGATGGTCTTGATGAATATGCCCAGCTTTTCGAGGCCCGCATCGGCCCCCACGCCCATGCCGATGATGCTCAGCCCCAGCCCCTCGTCACCTAGCAGCAGCCGCAGAACACACAGCAAGTGGCACCATTACTTTGAAGGTAAATGGGCAGCCTTACAATTATTACTCCTGACACTGCTGGTGGAAGGGCTTCCACTAGAGGGACATCTAGAGAACCCCTTTAAAAGGTATTTGGCCTACTCTTCCAAGCTGGTTAGACATCTTGGAAGAGGTGGGAGTACTTTACGACACTTTAACTCCCAGCACGTAACCTGCTGATCAACTAACTGTGGTGTACTCGTTTGTGTAGATGACTGGACAGAGAAGGGGATATTTTAGAAACATCCCATTGTTTCAACTGCCACACTAGGGAGATAGAACCATTGACCTCTGGTAAAACAAGTTCAGTGAGCTAACCATTACACCATAGCAGCATGTCTTCCTGATGTCCTAAAAACCTCAGGAAAACATCGTGAATGCCTTTCACAAGAAAAAAAGTATTTTTTTTCCGAATCCATTTACTGTAATCACTTGGATTTTTAAAAAATGCAAACGCAATGTTTTTAAATCACATTCTTTTCTAAGTGTGTGAATGGAATATAATCATTTTCTTCATGGCAAATCTCAGTCACAGCTTAACTTCAATCCTGTTTTCAGCTGAGATCTGCACCTAACGTTTGGTTTAGTTATTAATGTAACAGGTGAGGACACAAAACTAAAAATTACTTCCCATAATATATGGTATTAGCGCCATTGATTTTTAAATGAGTTACTTTTTAGAAATGTCACACCATGAATTGCATGGCTTGTTATCACATGCATGTTCTTCGTGGTATATCATTACTAAAGACACAGTTCTTTTAATGAAACTCTTGCCAAGACTGTATTACGTGCAATATATTCACCTGGAGCAAAGCACTGCAGAAAAGCAGCAGTGGCTAATGTTAAGTTCACTGTGATCGAACAAACGGTTGTTAAAGTGAGTCCCGGCTATTGTGGTGCAGTAGCCCGGACAGTGTGATGGCTGCTGCTGTCTGCAGCGCATGCACGGCGTGATGCTGCCCAACCCTGGGGGTTCTGCACATACACGGTCACATGGCACTTTTAACGCCAACCTGCACGGACAAACAATTCAGATACGCTATGTGCCTGAACATACAACTAATCACCTCTTGTTCAGGCTAATAATATGAATAGTGTTCTTTTAAAATAGACACTTGCACTTTAGGTCACTATAAAACCCAGTATATGCAGTTTGTGACAGACTATTAGGCTCAGTGGTCGAGTGAGGGGCTCGCAATCGTAAAATTGCAAGTTCCAATCTTGATTGGGTGTTGATTCACCCGATCTTCCCTACTGGGTCAATAAAATCAGTACCACTTTGTGGGAAAGTCAACAGTCAATGTTCTACAGATAGACTCACTCCCACCATAAGAATATGTAATTTCCACAACTGGCTCAGGGCTGTAAATGGGAGACGAGCACCATCTCAATGTTCATTTGAGCAACAGGAGATCACTTGAACACAGTGTGTAGATTTCTAGAGGGTTAAGCCTTCCGGCCGGGCCCTCGTGCGCACCTTTCTCCATTTCCACATCCAGCAGCTCCATACGCTCCACACGCTTCTCCAGCTCGTACTCGGCCGATGCCGCCACTGGGTCCACATCCTCGTTGCGGCGGTCATACTCCTCATTCGAGAAGGTGCTGAACACCTGGCGAATGTAGGAAACAAACAGAAACGTAATTGAGGTACTCTCTCGTTATTAGAGCAATGCAGCGCACGTACTTTTGTACCGTGTTCACGCATTAACATCAAACACTCCACGTATATGAACGAGTGTACATGAGGTGGCCTTGTTGCTAAGGAGTCACAGCACAAAACCAGCATTTGCGTAATGCCGAGTTCAAATCCAGCTTACAGTCACCCATACCTTCCAACCCATACGGTTTACCCAAAATTATTGTACAAGGAAATTGAGTTTTCAGGTCCATACGGCATACAGCCGTTTCAATACGGGCAAAAAAATGTGTCCATTTGTATTTGTTTCTCCCTTGTGATGGGACTTTGTAGGATGAACTTTGAGATTTATAAGGGCACGGGATGACCAATGAGGTCTGAATTGGTCTGTAATAAGGCAGGCACTTATAAGGGTTTGACAGGTATGGTCAACTGTGGTTAAACATGGTTCTCAAGTGTCACAGTTTTATGGCTCGATCTAGTCACAATTACTGCACACAAACAAAACACATCACGTGACTTTTAGGTGTTCACATAATTTAGCTAAGGTCCAGCGCTGACCTCTAACAATTAGAAACATAATAATTTTACTGCCATGCAAAAATTATTCAGGGTGTATTAGAAAGCGCTCCCCCTAATGTGTGAATAAAAAAGAGACATCAGGAGATATGGGGATTAACTTTGATATCCCCTTCCATCAAATCTTTAAATTACAAAAAAAAACATAACAGAATAATAGTGCATTCTGAACCATGAGTTTCAAACATGACACAAACATGTGTAAAAAACACACGTCAGATTGTGCATAGGCAAAACACCATCATAACTTCCAGAGTACATTAATTGTGGTCCTCATCTTAGATCACCATCAGTTTAGTAACCAATGCTCACTACTACAGAGTCAGACATTGGAGAAGTGAGCATTAGTGACTATGCTTATGAGCCATAATTATGATGAAACCGGTCCACAGTTGTCTATCACTGCATCACTGCAGCTGTTAGTTGGTCCCATCGCTCAACTTTATTCTGATGGTGATTTAAGACAAGAGGATCACAATGTACCTCTACAGGAAATGCTGATTATTGTTGGCATATGCACAAAGGCCACGTGCTTTTTATACATTTTTGTGCCCTGTTCGAAAAGTACGACACGTCCTTTCATAGGCCATTCTCTAGCATACTGGCTTGTCCTACTTCAAATGATGCCAAGAGCACGTTTGGAATAAACATGGCGAAAAAGACAGATGCATGTGCAACATCCTACACTTAAGAATGTATACAAACATAATTATAGTCATATACGAATGACAGATTCGACATACAATAACTAATCAAAGCACCGTAGACATATACCATTCTGTAGCAACCATAATGGTAGAAGACAAAACTAAGCTATAGCATGGCCGAGGCTAGAGGAGTGCAGGCCGGCTTGGGCTCTACACCACCAAAATAATGTCCCTTTGGCCCAGCCAAGTTCACTCTCTTGAGAAGTGCGAATCACTGTTATGGTGCCCCCCCCCCCCCCCTATTTGAAACGAGCATAAGCCGGCCCTTAATTATACCAACATTAACCGTACCCTTTAGCTTGAAAACTGATACGTCCGTATGGTTTGTCTGAGTAGCAGGGAATGCTGGTCATTTGCCTTACTGTAGCTTTGTTCCGCCCCCCACTAGCGCTACCTGATCGAGTTCAATAGACGCACTACTAACATTATCTCAGCTCTTGGCATTCGTACAGGAGGTGTGGGCCAGCAAAGTATTAACTATAAAACCTTTGGGAGAATAACATGTTTTCTCTACTTTAACACAAAGGATGGAAGGTTCTCACGAGCTCAAAAACGGCCCCACCTCAGCAACTTTATATTCCATTGTACTACCCGCTATTCTCAAACGCAGCACTGTATACAGTAGTATAAGCATTTCATAAGACTTTATGCGAGCTGTAGAGTGATAATATTTAGCTTTATGAGTCAAGAACCAGCACTTTGAACTTTGAGTTGTAATATGGGGCAGCAGAGTGGAACATCAGTAATACTTGTGCATCACAGCTGGAAATCCCTGGTTTCATTCCTGACCCGGGCACATTTCTGTGTGGAGTTTGCAGGTTCTCCCCCTGTTTTGTACGCATTTAAAGTTTCCTCCCAATAGTAAAAACATAAAAATGTAGTTGACGTTGCCCAAACATCCCAATGCATAATCCTCCTGGAAAAGTATATTGACTCAATGTGGTTTTCCTGGGTAAATAGGTAAAATTCTAATGTGAACATGAGTCCTAGCTTTAAAAATACGAATGTGCTACCATTATAAATGCATTTATTCAGCTAAATATATAGATATATATAAACGTTTACAATGTTTATGAGAAGGAGCACAAGTGATTTCATTACACGATATATAAGACAGCTACAGTCGACACAATAAACTGCATTAATTGGCACCCATAGTTTTTTTTATTGCAAAAATAATTATTCAGAGCTTCTAAAAAAATGTTTACTTGTAATTACTATACAGCTCATCAATACAGAATCAGATAATTAACTAAACAATGTGGTTAAAGAGACAATTAGAAGCTCAGTACTTTATAGTTTCTAGAATAAATGATCAGTTTGGGGAATTATTCACCAAATGGTGGTATTGTTCACGTCAATTTATATACAGAAACTTGCTTTCAATGTGGACAATATTTCACAAGTACTGTGCATGACTGTATTCCCGAAGGAAGTAGCTTTCCATTGTTTGGCAAGTGGCAATCTGTCATTGGACAAAGCCATGAGCACACACGCCCATTGCTCGTTTCAATCAGAGGAGCCCTGCTTCCAAACAAAACAAATAAAATACAATCACTGCCTTTGTTTCTGTGCCTTCACAACGCCTCAACTTAAACTTTAGCAGCTCACATTAACAACACTGATAGAACTAAGGACACCATGTATTATTGTTCAGAGTACTTATCACATATGCCCATGAACTAAATTTAATCATGGTCATCAAATATGGATTTGTTAAATAATTAACATCAGCAGCTATGACCTATTCACTCTTGCAGGAAGGCCTCTCCAAGCCATCACCATCAGACATGGCCACCTCACAATGCAATAATCCATCTAGATTCAGAACACGGGCTGATTTCAATGCTCCATATCTCTTTGGCATGTTCATTCCTTTGGCTGCCATTGTCGAGGATTCAAGTTTCAAACCCAGGATGCCACCCTGGTTAATACTGCAGGTTTCTTAAGCATAAAACAATTATCTTAGTCTGCTTCGCAGTGGACTATAAGATTCCGTGAAGTAATTCGCAAGAGTAGGCCATTGTGCGTCGGCGTCATGGTCCACATTTGTTAAATTTGAAAGATTACTGTCAAATTACTCAATTGGGGTATAGATAACAAGTATCGCCCCCTACTGCCAAAATCTAGCAGAACCCTCTTGGAAAAGAGCCATGAGACCCCGTGAGGATTTCATGAGTAAATGCGCATTATATGTCTCGACCACAGACCATTCACCCCTTCTACCGACCTGTCCTACCCAAGCCCACTTACTTTTTTTCACTGATATAACATCTCTAACTCGCGTATATGCTCTGTGATACATGTTCCTCTTTCAGTACTGTATATACTTTTACATACACCTTTACTCACTTTTCAGATTTTCTTAAATTGTTTTGTCATTGTAATAAGCATGTTGATATGTAGCGTTCATGATTACGTTCATAATTCCAAAATAAATCCAACCTGCTCTCTTGATTTCATTGTTTTTATTCTGGTCCACCTTCAATAACTGCTCTAGGTATACTGTACATACCCTGATGTGTTATCCAGTTGTATCCCTCCAAATAGATATATTTACTTGTTTTAGAAACGTGTGCATGTTTTGCATTTTTCTCATTTATCTTGAGTCCAAAATTTCCGATGTTTTTTAATATTAAGTTCTTTGATAATATTCTGTCCTTTATTTCTATAGATTTTTTTGAGTATAAAAACAAGGGGGTACTTTCGCCAAAGATATTCACAACAACATGATATTTTTTCCAAAACTTAGATATAAATGCATGAATATAAATGGAGAAACTATGAACCATCTCAGATCTACTGATGACAAAACCGTAACAACAAAAAGTGTCTGTAACATTGACCAAGGATTTTCCCAGATAGTTTGCAGGAACTATCTCACCATGCCTTCTTCTTGGTTCTTTCGGTAAAGTCACGTAGAAGGGAATTAATAAAATAATAAAAATAAAACATAATAAAATAATTCTCACGACGTTTCGGCCACAACGCAAGCAGCCGTCCTCAGGTGAAACCAGGTCTGTCGAGGCGACAGCGTCTGAATTAAACAGCACACGTGCTTGGAGCATATATATAAGCTGGGTTGGAAGGGGGGGAAAGGGACGCCTTGACAAAAAAAAATTGTATATCAAGAAGAATTTAGCATATTTATGGGAAATGCATGTATGTGATTAGTACTACTTATGTCCGTGCATTATGCAGGATTAGCAGCATCCAAGGGAGGGGATATGGGAAATGCAGGTATGTGATTAGTACTACTTATGCCCGTGCATTATGCAGGATTAGCAGCATCAAAGGGAGGGGATATGGGAAATGCAGGTATGTGATCAGCGCTACTTTGCCCGTGCCAGCTTATATATATGCTCCAAGCACGTGTGCTGTTTCATTCAGATGCTGTCGCCTCGACAGACCTGGTTTCACCTGAGGATGGCTGCTTGCGTTGTGGCCGAAAAGTCGTGAGAATTATTTTATTATGTTTTATTTTTATTATTTTATTACTTCCCTTCTACGTGACTTTACCGAAAGAACCAAGAAGATGAATCCCTGCAGTCACGAAAGCTTTAAATCGAAATTTCACCATGCCTTGTGAGACAAGATCAATATGTAACCATGACCAAAGCCATCACACCTCACCAACACTTTTTACCCCCTGTCCATTCCTGTAGTTGCTGAAGAGCAAACAAGCGACCTCCCAAGATCTGTCTACACACAATACCCCACCATCTTTTCTTAGGTCTTACACTTGGTCACCAGACTCGTGGAGACCACTCCAATGCCCGTCTCAACAATTGTCCCTCCTCCATCCTGCTGACATGTCCCACCCAGCAAGATACCCAGGGAAAATAACACGTGTATTGACAATTCATCCACTTTGGGTGTGTTCAACAGTGAATCAAGCCACAAAGAGGGTGTGCATTCACACGATTGTAATTAGCCATCGGCAGAAGGTCGTTTGTACGCTTTCCCTGAGAACGTCACTAGGACGTGTCAACGTTTTCCACAGGACAAACTCATCTCCGCCTGCCGCCTGCTGTTCCTCGATGTGCAGAGTAATGCTAGGAGCTTGGCAGGTTTGGCTCGACGCGGGCTAAAGGGCACTCATGGGCTGCGAGATCTGCATGAGCGCCGTTGCACGAGGTCTCCTCTTTGCTGATGTGGTAAATTATTTAAATGCAACGCGCTGGAGCATAACCCACTATGACAAAGAATGTATCCAATAATGTGCACGGTGCCTATGCATTAACATTATGAGTACAGTGCCTAATTTTTTTTTATAATCATACACAATCAGCGTGCAAAAAATATCATTGTTTTCCGACATTGTATGCAATGTCACATGCATGACAGGGTGGGAGTCAGATTGAGGCAGGCTGGCAGTCAACAGTGACTATTTAAAGGGTGCTTTCGCAGCAATGAGGCATATACGCAACAAAAACACATTTTATTTCACGGTCAGGGGAAGCGCATTTGTCTTTCTCAGTCTCTCGGTCCCCTGAACCACGGGCTCTTAAATGAGGCAGAGCCAGAAAAAACAAAGTGTGGCTGTGTCCACTCTGATGGCCAGTGGCTGGGAAATGGAGCTGGAAGCTTTCACAGATCTCCACAGCTTGTTTACTGTGAGCGACAAGCTCTGGCTGGCTCTGCTTTCGTCATGCAGGCACATACGCCTCTCGCGTGTATTTATTTATGCAATGGCTTTGTAGTATAGCTAACATCGTGATGAAAATACCAAGCTATGTTTTTCTTATTTAGGAGTCCTCAGTTGGATTCTTAAAACATGTTGGAAGAATCCAACTGAGGTTAAAGTGGGTAAAATGCATACAGTACAGCATATACTAGCGGTATTAATATACTGATCTCATTATGCAAATGTGTCTATTCTGTTATTGCTGATGCACCTCCGAAAATGTTTACGTCTCATTGAAGCGCCAATGTGACCTACATAAACTACTGCTGTGGACATTAAAATCACTTGTTATATAACAGGACAAGCCAACACATACATATGAAGCATTTATATTAATTGAAGGACAAACGTACGTGACAATCGTTTACCAAATGGTTGTCAATGCTATTATGGTAAAACAAAAATATAAGATAAGTGGTTTTTTACCCTTCTATCTGGCAACAAAACTGACACCTTTTTAAAAGGAGTCATGTTTGCATAGACCGCAATACCTGCAGTCATACAAACAAAAGAACATAACTCTGATAATGTGCACTGTCCTTGAAGTTGATTGGTCCACACCCGAGACAGCTTTCCTTAGAGCCTAGTCTCACATGGGTTGGACCAGATGACGCCAAAAGGCACACGACTCAAAGACAATGTACCATCAGAGTATGAGAGCTCGGGCGAAGCATCTACACTATGGGAACCTCATTTGCCAGTAAAAATATGATAATTGCAAACATGACTCCTTGTAAAAAAGGTGTCAGTTTTGTTGCCAGATAGAAGGGTAAAAAACCAATTATCATATTTCTACTGGCAAATGAGGTTCCCATAGTGTGGATGCTTACCCCGAGCTCTCATACTCTGATGGTGCATTGTCTTTGAGTTGTGCGCCTTTTGGCGTCATCTGGTCCAACCCATGTGAGACTAGGCTCTAAGGAAAGCTGTCTCGGGTGTGGACCAATCAACTTCAAGGACAGTGCACATTATCAGAGTTATGTTCTTTTGTTTGTATTATGACTGCAGGTATTGCGGTCTATGCAAACATGACTCCTTGTAAAAAGGTGTCAGTTTTGTTGCCAGATATAAGGGTAAAAAAACAATTATCATATTTTTACTGGCAAATGAGATTCCCATAGTACGGATGCTTACCCCGAGCTCTCATACTCTGATGGTGCATTGTCTTTGAGTTGTGTGCCTTTTGGCGTCATCTGGTCCAACCCATGTGAGACTAGGCTCTAAGGAAAGCTCTCTCGGGTGTGGACCAATCAACTTCAAGGACAGTGCACATTATCAGTTATGTTCTTATGTTTGTATTATGACTGCAGGTATTGCGGTCTATGCAAACATGACTCCTTGTAAAAAGGTGTCAGTTTTGTTGCCAGATATAAGGGTAAAAAAACAATTATCATATTTTTACTGGCAAATGAGGTTCCCATAGTACAAAAATATATGTTCATTTATTTTTTCCATGCAACTCAGAATAACTATTTAAAATGCTACGATCTCTCAGCCCAGATTAAAGGAAACCACGGGGAGTCCAGCACAAATTCTGGAAAATGTGGCCCAAACAGGGAAATGCAAAAAGGCCTGCAAACAAGAGCTGAGGTTCATGCTGAGGGGTTGCCGGAGAGATGCCACAAACTCTTCCCACAGTCATTCCATCATCCATTATCACAAAAGAATAGGTTTAATGCATGTTGGCAGCAGCCCTCCCTGCTACTTTTGATCACACCAGACATGCAGGCAGTTCCACGAGAAAGCGGGTCCATTCAGCCAAACCCTCATTAATCATTACAAAACTCTCATAGGAAATGTAACTGTTGAAGTCAAGCCTAGCATTCACCTGCCCTTAGAAACACACCGAGAACAGCTAGAATCACACGGCTACAAAACATATGGCATCTTATTTGTATTTTGAGTGCACACAACAGATGCACGTATAAGTGGTGTTATTCAACGTTCTGAATAATGAAAGCTCATGTAAGATAGTGGTTACTATGCACGTTAACTCTGGGATGACCTTGGGGAGGCCCTTAACGAGTAGAAGTTGGAATAGAACCCAAGTAACTGGGATGAGAACCCATCGCTCTGGCTATTAAGCTGCCTCTTGTTGTATTCATGGTCTTTACAGGGCTTCTTTGTAATACTGTACACTGAATATATTTTATTCAAGGTTTTTTGGCAGAAAGGTGTCAAAGTGCATGTCAAACTGGGAATTAATCATTAACATCCATTGTGAAGTTTGGTGCACAATTTCATTGCGAGTTCCATCTTCTCTTCCTGGAGTTTACAATCACGCATCAATAAGTGCTTGCTTATGTAATAAAGCTGTCTGCAGTCACTTGAAGATCTGAGATTACAGCTAAATGAAGCAACAAAGTTAGTGAGTGTGTAATAACGAAGCACAATTTGATGGTTTCTGTGACAAACTAGCTAGGTTACCAATGTGTATTGCCTAACACATTGTGTATTGTGTATTGCCTAACACATGGTTTCAGGATACCTATGGAAGACCTATTGGAGTACTGAATGCCAATGAAAGTACTAACTAACCATGTACAGTACTGTTTCATAATAATACCTAATTTTACAATGCAGCTGGTATGTCAATAGATTATAGGTGAAAAGGTAAAATGTTGAGATGCTAGTTCCAAAGCAAAGAGACACTTGGATATTTTTAATGTGACGTCTTGAAAAAAAAATCACGCACTCTGGCTAAGCTGACACACGTTTTAAGCCTTGGCAACTGCAGCCTAGCGAGTTGATGTGTGCCTAGGGCATGTTAATGTTGGGCAAGTTGGCTATAATGGGGCAAAGAGCATAAATATGTCACATCAATACAAAACGTCGGAAGATTTTGAATTACAATGTGGGTTTTGTTTAACACCGCCCTCAAGGTCATTTAACTGCACATTTCCCAATGCAAATATATACGGTAGTAAAAAGAGCATGCTTTATTGTACAGTCACTATGGTTTTACACAGACTGTTTAAAACCCGAATAGATTTAGCAATGTGAACCAATATATATTTTAAAGAAACATGCGCATGCAAATACTCGAAGTATTCACACTGTGCACATTGATTAACTACACTCATAAAAATTGAATTACGGTCCTGTGTTTTTGACCTACATTTTTCAATGATGATTTGTCAGACATTCTAGGCACAACAAGAATAGCCATCGTTACATGGAGGCCTTCGACGATGTCCAGGCACTGCACTGCAAGCCTATCCAATGGATGCAATTCAAAAGGGGATTCCAAGACATCGTGATAACTAAAAACATTCTAAATAAATATCTAACTTATTAAAATATTTGTGTACAATTACCAGTGCCATTACTTTCAATGAAGCGCCTTTTGTAAATCTACGAGAGCGGAGAAAAAACACAACTTGTCCCTTTGTTTCATGAGACCCAAAGGCGGGCACAACCACTGAACCAAATCAATTTATCGGATTGACCTGAAATTGATTTACTGAAAATAACATTGCAATTAAAACACATTATTATCAGATACCATGACACCAATAGTAATTATTACTTAGTGTAATGAAAGGAAATAGGTGAAGCTGTGTGATGATAGTTGATGCATTTAAAATGCGTGTTGTGTATAATATCTACCTGAATTGGTGCGGTGCTGAAACGGATCTTGCGATTAGGTTGGGTCTCTTCATCAGACAGCCCCTGCATTTCCCTGTAATTTCCAGCTTCTCTGTAATCTGCACACATTCCCTCACAGCTGACATCTCCACTAGGAGTGATGACAGCTTCATCTTCAAAAGCCTCTTTAATTCCTCTTGCGTGATCCAATGATGTCTCATTGTCATTGACGTTCAGGCTGATATCATCATTCGCCAATTTTTCATTCTCCACTTGACTATAAAACACTTTGGTTACATTTTGCGGAGCTAATAAGACTTTCTGATTTCCAGAATGTTGTGCAGTGCTCGTCAAACTGGCATGTTCAATTGCTGGTGCATCACCTTGTAACTTGACCAATGCTGCTTTAAAGACATCTCCTTCTGGAATAACTACAATGTTATGGTCATGAGATTCCACATTTATATTCAATGATGGTGCACAGTTAACTTCAATATTCCGGGAAACTTGCTGAGGGTTGTTCTGTATTGCGTTCTCCAGCTTTATAACCTGAAGTATGCTGTTGGCATGGCCTTTGGAAGGGACACACTGGTGTGACTCCACTTCATTCTGGTCTACTCCAGGAGGAAACACCAGCCTGTCTGAGATCTGCACAGAGATGTCATTCTGACAGGGATTATCAGAAGAATCCATGCCACTGTGGACCTCGTCTAGGCTGTTTCGTGAGAGATGAGACAATTCCCCGGCTTTATCAAATGTGTCAGGTCTGTCACTGTCCACCGAATGGCCTTCATCTCGTCTCGGAATCATATTAACCAAGGCCTCCACAGCACGTGCTGAGCTGCTGTTGCCCGGCTCAAAGACGGCAGCCAATTGGCTCACAGTGGGGGACACCGCAGACTCCGTGCAGGGACTGCAGGTGAGAATGCTGTCGAGAGACTCTGTGCTGCCCTTGCAGCTGCCCACTGACAGGACGCTGTCCCTAGAGCCCTTGTGCTCTTTGCGAGGCAGGGACGACGAGGCGGAGAAGAAAGACGTCGGGGGGGACGGCCGGCCCGTGTCGTCGCTGCCCTGCCGCGGAAGACTTCGCTCGAACATTTTGCGCACCTCGGTGATACGGCCTGACAGGCTGGCCGCACCGTCGTGCTCCGTCTGCTGTCCCTCGGGGGCCGTGCGTTCGACCCTCTCCCGCAGCCGTCCCTCTCGCCAGCCCGGGGAGCCTCCTCCACCTCGCGTCGGGGATGGTGGGGGCGCCGTGAACTGGCGCGCCTTCTGTTTCACAGACACGGGCTGCTGCTGGCTCCTCTTGGAGGATCCCTGCTGCTGCTCTGCACCATCCTCGTTGCCCTGTTGGCTGCCTTGCAGTAGCATGGTCTTAATGCGGCTCACGTTGGTGCCGTACTTGCGGTCTCGTCGTCCGGTGGCCAAGGATGAGGCCGAGAGACCCCGCTCATTGCCGGCTCGGTCAGATCCGACTGTCACCAGGGGATTAACCCTGCTACCTGCTGGGATGCGGCTGCCCATCTCGGTGTGGTCGAAGGTCCGCTTGAGCGCCTGGAACTCGGCTCGGTAGGCGATCCGGTGCGGAGATGCGCTACGTAGCTGTGGCGCCACCTGCACCTGCTGCGTCACCTGCTGCACCTTCATGACATCGCTCGCTGCAGCGTCTGCCTTCATCATGGTCACTGTTCGCAGCCTACGTGAGCGTCCGCTGTGTTCCACAACAACGGTTATCGGCAGGGAACCCGAATTAGATTTGTGCAGGACGCACCGCTGTTTTGCATAGGATTTGTACCGCTTGATTAATCCAGGTCGAACAAGCAACCCAGAACAGCTGATGGGTGCAGCAGGCTTGGCGTGTCGCTGCGATGTGTCCCACGAAGAAATCTAAAAAATAATTAAAATAATGAACGATCAATTCAATAAATGGGTGAAACAAGGAATTATAATCAATGCCTAGATCCGTTAAGCAAACAATTAATTGAAAGGCTCATGATTTGACAATTTAATGAATTAATGAAGGGGCCAATGGGACTAATGAACCGGTGAATTATGAGTGAACGTGGTGGAATCGCTCACTGTGAATGACAATACAACCAGATCGTGACTCCTTCACGCCGGGTCTACTCTGTGAAGACTCTTACAGGTCTCGTTCAGCAATTGTCCCACTAACACGTGTAATAGTGTCTGACCGAGCTGATATATCCGTGTCTTACCAGCCTAGACAAAGCGCTCTCCCAGTCGTGGCACACGTTATTATATACAAACCACACAGCGTTATTCACCAACCCCTCCTCTACACGAGCTGTCAATCATCACATTCATCATCGCGGAGCAGTAAATACGCCGACTCAACTCAATTAACATTCGGGTCAACGTCGCGCGTGCGTCTTGGACAATCATCTCAGCCGCAGAGTCATTTTTGTTACTAACAACACTACGTATAACAATCGCACTAGACAGTAGTAGTAGTAGCAACAATAACAACAATACTGTAGCGAATCAAGTGGCTAGCGATGGTTGATTCGAGCGTTGAAGACACAGGGACCCCCCCCCCCGGCTCAGCTGTCCCGTGTCGCTCATTTGCGGTCACTCCACCCAGCAGAGAGACAGACAGACAGAGACAGACAGAGACAGAGCTACCATCACGAACGAAGGGGGCTTATCGTCGTCCATGTGAACGCCACTAACCCGTGTCTTCTCATCGATCGTGACCGCCTGATAGACGACGGGACGCGCTCCAGCACAGACACCACGGCGATGCCGACCAGACGAGGACGGACACCCGGCAGGTAGCGACAGGCGGAGGAGGAGGACGACGACACCGAGCCTAGATTGATAGACAAGACGAGACGGACACCCGGCAGGTAGCGACAGGAGGAGGACGACGACGACACCGAAGCCCGAGCCGCCGTCAGGAGACGCCTCCCGTCGCCGAAGACGCCGCGCTCAGCACCACGTCCATGGCACCACCACCCCCCCCCTCTCCTCTCTCTCTGTCTCTCCGTCGTCTCGTCCTGCCCCAGCGATACCGGTCGGGGTAACGATTGCGACTGTAATTTTTTTAAAATAAAAAGAGTAAAAGTGCTACATAGCGGTGGTGTTTTTTGTGTTACGATGAAGGTGCCGCCGGCTCCATGGCGACCCGCATTGCTGGGGTAGCAGCGGCTCCGTGTGGTTAGGGGGGTGGTGGTGGTCTCCTCCTACTCTTCGTTGTTGCTGTTGTCCCCCCTCTCCTTCCTCCTCCTGCTGCTGCTGCTCTCTCCTCCCTCCCCGCCCTGGGCCCTTTCTGGAGCTGCCAGGCCAATGAGAACCCTGCGAAGGGAATGAATGAGGGGGCCTCCAGCTGCGTGGTGTGTCAGTGGAGGGCTCGTGGGGGGGGGGGGTGGCATTGTCCACGCTGTGGTCGTGATGGAGGGCATTCGGGATGACATTCTGGATGGCGTCAAACATAAAGCCATGCGCAGTGCGATGTAGGATGAGAAATACACGGCGTTGTTCACACAAAATGTCAGGACGGGCACTCTTGCAATGTGTAGTTGTGATGGAAGCTTTTGGGAACGTCACAGTGGAGATAATTCTGCATCAGATGTGAATTAAATAGGGGCATTGTGAATGTGTCACGATGGAGGAGGGTATTCATAATACCCTAACATCACGCGAAGTGGAGATGTGAATGTTTTTTTAATGGTGTAGGCACGGCGTTGTTCACACAATGTCAGGACGGGCACTCTTGCAATGTGTAGTTGTGATGGAAGCTTTTGGGAACGTCACAGTGGAGAGAATTCTGCATCAGATGTGAATTAAATAGGGGCATTGTGAATGTGTCACGATGGAGGAGGGTATTCATAATACCCTAACATCACGCGAAGTGGAGATGTGAATGTTTTTTTAATGGTGTAGGCACGGCGTTGTTCACACAATGTCAGGACGGGCACTCTTGCAATGTGTAGTTGTGATGGAAGCTTTTGGGAACGTCACAGTGGAGAGAATTCTGCATCAGATGTGAATTAAATAGGGGCATTGTGAATGTGTCACGATGGAGGAGGGTATTCATAATACCCTGACATCACGCGAAGTGGAGATGTGAATGTTTTTTTAATGGTGTAGGCACGGCATTGTTCACACAAAATGCCACCCTCACGCAATGTGCAGTGATAGAGGGCATTGGGAATTTGTAACGATGGGGTAAATTGTTCACGCAATATTTCGTGATAAAGGAATTCTTAATAGAATATATAGATCTGGTGGAGGACAAAGGCAATTCACGTAATGATGGCAGAAGGTGTTGCTAATTTAACAACGTACAGTATATTGGGAGTATTGCTAATGTAATGATTGTAAAGGGGAATGAGAAAGCAAAGTGTGGCGATGGAGGCTATTAGCCTGCACGATGTAATGATAGTGGAGATATAATATGCAGTGGTGTAGGGAGCATTGTGCGTGTAATGGATAGTGGTGGTGGAAGTCATTTTGCATATGTAATTACGCTGGAGGGCATTGTAATCCAGTATATAGGTGATTCTGAAGGACACTATTGATGTGTGGGGGGTGGAGGGTGGCCATTGAGGAGGGCAAGTGTGTCCCTGGAGGGGCCCATGCCCGTCTGTCGTCGTCTTGGCCTCGCAAGCTGCACGGGTCTTTGTTGTTTTGGTCCGGGGTCTCAAACTCGCTGTTACTGAGAGGGGAGGGAGTCTCCGCTTCGTTAACCGAGAACACAAATGATTCAATAATTGCACTCACGCCCTTTGCAGTGTACATTTGCGCATTTGTGTTTTTTTTATCCGCATGTATTCCGTGTTCTGTTGTGTGTTGCTTACGTGTGCCAGTGTTTATGTGTATGCCTCAGGCAATATGCAAAACATCCTGATCGTGAGAAACCCGAAAAGGTCACATAAGTGGGCTGTGATCGATAACACTTAATTCCTATTGAACGTTCCTTTGTTTTTCCACGTGAAATAATTATATTGCAGTTTCTCTCGGTCTTGCTGGACACACACACACACAAACAGACTTTAAATCGTGGTTAAACTTGCTTTCTTTTTTTTCTCCGGGTGGACCCCCCCCCTCCCCATTGAGATGAGGACTGCCGAGAGAGATGCTTTTGGTGAAGGGTGCAGGGAACGGTGACACCTTGAGAGAGCGTGTGAGGTCAAGTGGAACTCTCGTGCCAGCATTGCACACTGCAACTGTACAACGGTTGTGGAGGCGACCAAAGGTTGCTTTCTGTGCAATGATGCCCATGGAAATAATGCATTGCACCACCGCGTGCTGTACATAATTCTTGAAAATGTTGGGACTACTGTCATACTTGTCATACTTAAACCTACCTGCCTTATACATAGCAGTTTAAGTTATTTACCCGTAGTAAGCTCATATTCCGTGAAAACGAGGTGGCCACGTGAATAACCCCGTGTCCCGCATTAATGACCACACGGCTTCTTTGAGTTCCGTTTTCGCTTTGTTGCAGGTGCAATTCAAAAGACAAGCAGGGTTTATTGTTCAAAATAATCAGCTCATGTGGTTAATCAATTCAGGGTGCCTTAAGTTGAAAGTTCACCCACTTGAGGCGTGCCACACATTACAGGTGTGTGTGTGTAAATAGTGTGCAATATTTGCAAACTGATTTTGTGCGTTGACCCTGAACCCTATAGTAATTTAGTTTTTGAACGAAGATACCTGTGATTTCCAATACACAGATTATGCAATAACAAGATGGGTTTTTTTGCCAAAACTGATGCACATTTATCCTGGTGTTAATTCGCACAATTAACGTTTACGGGTACGAATTTCGTATCGTGTTGACTCTATAAATTGGCTTTTGATGTGCAGGTGTACAGTATACTGTATATGTGCTTTCTTGAGCAGGGGAACCTTGCGGGCGCTGCAGGATTTCAGTCCTTCATGGCGTAGTGTGTTACCAACTGTTTTCTTGGTGACAATGGTCCCAGCTGCCTTGAGATCATTGACAAGATCCTCCCGTGTAGTTCTGGGGTGATTCCTCACCGTTCTCATGATTATTGCAACTCCACGAGGTGAGATCTTACATGGAGCCCCAGGCCGAGGGAGATTGACAGTTCTTTTGTGTTTCTTCCATTTGTGAATAATCGCACCAACTGTTGTCACCTTCTCACCAAGCTGCTTGGCGATGGTCTTGTAGCCCATTCGAGCCTTGTGTATGTCTACAATGGTGTCCCTGACATCCTTAAAGAGCTCTTTGGTCTTGGCCATGGTGGAGAGTTTGGAATCTGATTGATTGATTGCTTCTGTGAACAGGTGTCTTTTATACACTCCCCCTTTAAGAGTGTGCTCCTAATCTCAGCTCGTTACCTGTATAAAAGACACCTGGGAGCCAGAAATCTTTTTGATTGAGAGGGGGTCAAATACTTATTTCTCTCATTAAAATGCAAATCAATTTATAACATTTTTGACATGCGTTTTTCTGCATTTTTTGTTGTTGTTATTCTGTCTCTCACTGTTCAAATAAACCTACCATTAAATTATAGACTGATCATTTCTTTGTCAGTGGGCAAAAGTACAAAATCAGCAGGGGATCAAATACTTTTTTCCCTCACTATATGTGTAAATAAGTAGTGTGAGCAACCGTGAGAGGGCATACAGAGGGAGGTACGAGCGAGTTGACAGCTGAGGATGATGTCATGTCACAGGTGCTGTAAAGGGGTACCTTCGGGAACAAAGGCTGGTCCGAGTTAGAGGGAGGAGCCGCCCAAGGGGTACTTAAAGGGGACCCCGTGACGAGGGCGGGGTCGTTGTGGGAGCCCGAAGTAAGGATCGGCTGCAGGAGGTATCTCCCGCTTGTCGCCGGACGGTGTTGGCTGAACCCCCGTCCGGGGCAGACGAGTGGGAGAGCCAAGGGGATAGCTGAGAGTAGGGCTCCAAGTATTCAGTGAGGATCGGCTGAGAGAGAGTGGGTTCTCTCTTCGTTGCCGGGCGATGTTGGATGAGCCCCCGCCCCGGCCCGAGTGAGAGAGCCCAAGGGATAGCCGAGGGTAGGACGACAGTGTTCGGGGGTCCAGGGTAAGGACCAAAAATAGAGAGCACCTACCCCTGGTGTGAACTTGAGTGCTGAATGTAAGTGTTTAATAAACGGCAACAGCCCTTATAGTAAATTATTTCTTCACGTGGTTCTACTATACAACAACTGGTGTCGGAAGTGTCCGAAAACCTTCATCGCCATGCGGAAGAAGCGGAAGAACCCACCTGTTGTGAGATCGGACGACGAGAACAGCACGGAAGAGGTCCCCACAATGCCCCCGAAGTCCGGGGCCCCGGAGATGCGCCCCATCGAACTCAGGCAACCGGTTCAGGAGGAGGTGGCTGCCGCGGCCGGACACTCACAACCGCCGGAGAGCTGGCAGCTTCTTACCAGCCAGTTCGGCCAGCTGCTGCAGTTAAGCGCGCGCCTCGTCTCCCTCATGGCGGAGGTGGGAGCCCAGCCGCACGCACCCACACATTATTGGAGTGGGAACGGGCGCTTCCCGCCATTTCTCCTCCCGCCACGTTCGAAATTGGCGCCATCTTCTCAACGGATTACACACACCTGAGGCGGACGTCCTCTTAATTCCCTCTAACTACTTTTCGCAGACTTCCTGCTTGGTGGGTGTCCTGACGGTCATGTCGAAGGACCAGGAGCCCTTTTTGCAGATTCTGAACGCGGGGCCTTCGCATGTAGTTGTGCCGGCCGGCACCGTTTTGGCGCATGCAACCCCAGCTCTACTGCCAGAAGACGCCATGCCTGTTGCAGGATGGGGAATCCGACGATTCGTGGATCGACAGACTTTGCCAGGAAAATGCGCTCTTATCCCTCGAGGAGCGACAGTGACTTTGCACGCTTATTGAAGGATTCTCCGATGTCTTTAGTCACAGCAAATTCGATATCGGACGCACGTCCCTACTATCGCACCACATAGACACAGGGAATTCACCTCCCATTCGGTTGAACTCCGATCGCCTTAGCCCTAGAAAGATCATGTCCACTTGGCCGTTGATGAGATGTTGGCGGCGGACATCATCTCTCCCTCTAATAGTCATTGGGGCGCCCCCATTGTGTTAGTCAAGAAACGGGATGAGAGTCATCGTTTCTGCATTGACTTTGATAAATTAAACAAGATTTCGGTGGCTGATGCCTATCCCCTTCCTCTCATGGACGATTCACTTGACGCCCTCTCGGGTGTGCGGTTCTTTTCGACCCTAGATTTGCTTTCGGGCTAGATGAGGTCTCCAAACCAAAGACCGCGTTCCACACACCCCAGGGGCTGTTCCAATTCAATCAGCTTCCTATGGGCCTCCACTCGGCCCCGGCCACCTTCCAACGCCTCATGGAGATAGTCTTGGCGGGACTACAGTGGGAATCTTGTTTAATATATTTGGACAATGTCATAGTTTTCAGCCGCACGTTTGGCGAACACTTGCATCGTCTTGAGTCGGTCTTCGTCAAAGTGCGTGCTGCTGGCCTGAAATTCAAACCCCAAAAGTGCCATTTGCTGCAGCCATCGGTGAAGTACCTGGGCCATGTGGTCAGTGCGTCAGGTGTCGCCACGGATCCAGAAAAAACTGCTTGCGTCCGTGCATGGCCAACCCCCACATCTGTCGTGAAGGTTCGCAGTTTTGTTGGCTTTGCCTCATATTACCGTCGCTTCGTGCGGGATTTTGCGACTATCGCGAAACCACTCCATGCGTTGTCCGCTAAAGGCCAAAAGTTTCATTGGGGAAAAGAGGAGGCAGCGTTCGTCGCGCTTCGATCATCCCTGGCGGATGCGCCCTCCCCTGGGGTATCCTGACTTCTCCCTGCCCTTTCTGCTTGACACCAATGCCAGCGACATGGGCATAGGGGCTGTACTTTCCCAGGTGGTTAATGGTACTGAAAGGGGCATGGCGTATGGCAGTCGGGTGTTGTCCCCCGTGGAACAACGTTACTGTGTGACCCGTATGGAGCTGCTTGCCATTGTGTTTTTCGTCCACTTGTATAGGCCCTACTTGTATGGCAGGCGGTTCACCGTTCGGACAGATCATGCTGCCCTGCGATATTTTTTGCGCATTGATGAGCCCTCGAGTCAGCTGTCCCGCTGTATTGAGGTGCTGCAGGAATATATATTCGACGTCATCCACAGGAAGGGGGCACAGCATGGGAATGCAGATGTGTTGTCGAGGTTGCCTCAGGATGGCAGGTGTGCGTGCACTTCGGGCTCGAGTCGTTGCAGGGGCTCAATTTACACCGGGCCCCAGTTGGTGGCGACAGCCGACGCGGCTCCTCTTCCGGGTGTGTCGCTGCCTGTGGATTTCAGCCTAGGTCTCCCTCGGGAGGAATGGTCTCGCTTACAGATGGAGAACACCTCTCTGTTAAAGCTGCGGCGCCGTGTTCAATCTGACGGCCGTTTTTCCACTCCGTCGACCGCCCCGACCATTGCCCTGCATGACGGTCTCCTTATGCGCTGGGACACGGAGCTAGAGAGGTATTGTGTTGTGGTGCCCACTGTCCTAAGAGGGAAACTTACTCGTGCAGTTCACGAGAAGTTGGTGCACCTTGGGACCCACAAAACCTTGTTAACTCTTAAGCGGGATTATTACTGGCCGGGCGTAGTGTTGGATCTATGCCCTGTTTTCCGTTATTAATATTAAGAATAATTAAGAAAAAAAAAACGATTTCTCTTTTTATTATATCTATATATACCTTTTAATTAAATAATGAAAACAACCCACTACAAAAACACCAGGAATCTGTGAAACGGCCATTAAACTGGTAAGAAGTCGGTGACAGAGAGGTCATAGACATCCAGATGGACAAAAGATGTATGGACTAACCTCCCAAAGACATCTGGAGATGTACAGATAAGGTGCAGAGCAAACAACGGTTGAAACTCGCGTTTTCTTAACGTTTTCCTTACCGAAAAGTAGAAACTTAACATAGATAATTAACCAACAAACAATAATTGTATTATTAGTAATTCCCTTATATTCACCGCATACATATTATTTAGAAGTATATGTTTCCTATCTACACGACCTTCCGAAAAACTAAAGAGTACGAATTCCAGAAAGCTTAAGTGCATAGTACACTTAACCTCAGGACATAAAAAAAATTAACTCAGAATAAGAACACCAATCTCTGGAGAACTAAACTTGGCGAAGCCCAAAATAATAATGTGATGAGGATCATGACGAATATTCATTAAACATAGACGAATGATAACCCCGATACCAAGACCGAAGGAACTCATAAAATATAATTCAAGAATAAATGTAACACACAGCACCACATAAATGTATTGCAAACATCTCCTCAGCCACCTTTGTCTTCCAGCAGGGCCTGACAAGCAAAGAGGGAGTAAAAAGGTCACAAGGGGCGGGGGGGGGTTTGTGCTGACATGGTTTGTTTTCTCTCGCAAGGGTCGCGGGGGTGTCTGCTTTTTCTCGCTCTGTTTGTGTTTTGTTGCCCGCTCGCAAGGAATGCACAGAACGGAGTCACGTTTTGAGTTAGGCACGGGCGCACACGGCGAACAGGCAGTCTGGGTTGAGTCGTGCTCAGTCTCGCAACTCGGCTTGCGACGCTGTGTTGCGACGGGGCTCGCAAGAGAGGTGTGGCAGTCGTGCCTCAAGGAGAGATGGGACGACGAGACGTCGTTAAAGTGACAGTCTGAGAGAAGTCTGGGTCGAGTCGTGCTCGGTCTCGCAACTCGGCTTGCGACGCAGCGTTGCGACAGGGCTCGCAAGAGAGCGGGGGCAGATCGTGCCTCGAGAAGTGATGGAACGAGGAGGGGTCGTTCGAGTCGCAGAAGTCTGAGTTCAACCTGGGTCGGGGCTGGGTTTCAGCCGTGCTCCGGCTGGCGGAGCGTCGTGAGGAAACGAAACACCGATGCCGATAGCAGGTGTCGCTTCTCGCAGAACGAAGTTAAGTGCGAGTGAAGCCGGCAGCTGCACGAACAAGGGAAGCACGGAGCAGAGAGAGTGACGAGCGACGACAAGCAATCAACCTGTAAAAGGGCGGAGATCGCCAAGTGTCGACCAAGCGAGCAAAGCAGAGAGCGCGAAGCAGTGGAGAAAGCCTGGTCAAACGGCTGTGAGGAAGAGGACAGCGCCATCGAATGCGCCGTGTGTCTAATACACACCCAGATCAACCAGCATCAACCAAAACCGACTCGTCATCCCGCAGTGGAGAAAGAGAGTCAAAGTCTTCCGAACGAGCGCCACCGAGCGCCACCGAGCGCCACCGGGCGCCACCGGGCGCCACTGGGCGCCACCGAGCGCCACCGGGCGCCACCGGGCGCCACCGAGTGACACCGAGCGCCACCGAGCGCCACGAGCGACCGAGCATCTTCAAGGACAGCATCGTGCCAACTCGTCATCTAGCAGTAGAGGGAGAGAGAGCGCAAGAGCAGCACGACTCGGACGTCACCGGGCGTCACCGAGCGTCGTGCCAACTCGTCATCTAGCAGTAGAGGGAGAGAAAGCGCAAGAGCAGCACGACTCGGACGTTACCGGGCGTCACCGAGCGTCGTGCCAACTCGTCGTCCAGCGGTAGAGAGAGAGAGAGCGCACAAGCCGAGCGACACGCTGAGCGAGGGAGCAGCAGGCGCTCGCGGCGGCCACGCCCAAGCCAGAGAAAACTTCTGGCCGCTGTTTGTATCCTCCTACACCACACAAGCTAACGACACAATTAATATTACGAGGGGACAACGCACACACAGCACGCACACGAATAAGAAAAATTGTCATTGCGTTTCAGAAAGGGTTGCCATTTCGAGGTGGTGCGTTCAATATCAACTGATCGTGCAAAGCAGTTGCTGCCGTCGAGTTACATGAATAAGAAATGTTTTAGTCATTCATTTTCGTTAACTGCATAATTTCGCCAATGAATAAAAAAAATGTTTAGTCATTCATATTAGGTAATTGCATAACCTCGTAATTGCATAAGGATTTTAGTTATTCATATTAATCGAATGCATAGTATCGCAAATGCATAAGAGTTTGGTTATTCATGAATTATTGACGCATGTTTGACCTGTATGATAGAATGTCACATGCTTGTTAGAATAAAATTGCTTAACACCAACTGTTCGAGTGCTTCTTTCCAAGTCCATGCAAAACTATCTTATTCTTGATAACTGTATCCTGCGATGAGATATGAAAATGGAGACCTAAAATATCATAACACACACTAAGATAATCGGTAAACGTTTAATCGATGATAATCGTATTATCCTGATTGATATAACAATGGATAAACGAAGCTAAGCCTAATTATCACAACTGCTCACAGTAACATAATCGCAAGCATCCGCATAAATTACTACGCTTATCTCCGCGATTATCATAATTTATGCATATAATTACTCACACCATCATAATTTATGCATGTTAATACACACATTAACATAATTAATGCGATTTGCGCATTTTTCGGAAAATTATTAATTTTTATTATTTTTATCAAAATTTCATAACCCGACACATACAACAGTAGAAAACGACGTGGCGCTAATTGTGAGGGGCTGCCAGGATTGTGCACGGCGGAAGGCCCTGGTTGTGCGTGATCGGCTCCCGTTGCAGTCCATCCAGGTTTCTCGTGTAAATGAACTTGTGGCCCTCGACATTTTGGGCCCATTTCAAACTTCCCAATGGGGCCACAAGTATTTTTTGGTCGGGGTCGAAAACTTCACACGTTGGCCCATGGCATGGCCCTTGCAAGGCCAATCGGCCTCGTCTATTATCGATGCCTTTTTACATGGGTATGTTTTGGATAAGGGTGCCCCTGAGCAGCTTTTAACCAACCAGGGTCGGAATTTTTCTTCCAGACTGCTCAAGGAGGTCTGTAACCTCCTTAGCATGAAGAAAATCTGGACCTCGCCCTACCATCCTCAAACCGATAGGATGGTGGAGCGGTTAAATCGCACCCTCACATCCATGCTGTGCCACCACGTGAACGCGTCTCAGTCGGACTGGGACCTGTGTATTCCGGGCGTCCTTGCCGCATACAGGTTGGCCTCTCAGTCCTCAACGGGGTTTTCACTCTTTTATTTTCTGTATGGAAGGGAGCCGGAACCCCCGATGCACGTGCAAATGGGCCTGGGTCCGTCTAAAAGAGGATAAGCTGTGCCCGCTTCAATGAAGGTCACGCTTGACAGGCTGCGTGAAGCACAGGAAGCGGCCGTGGATAATTCGGCCAGCCGACAAGCGGCTAACAAACACTTACAGAAGCATCACGATTCCGGGCTTCCGTGGATGACAGGGGAGAAGGCGTGGCTACATTGCCCCAAAGTGCCCATTGGGACGTCCCCAAAATTATATCGGCCTTGGCAGGGCCCTGTTGAGGTTCTGGAGGTCTGCCGGCCACAGTGTGTGCGCATCCAATTTGGTCGCCGTCACTGGATTGTTCATCCGTCTAGGTTAAAAATATATGTGTTGCCTTGCCCTGTTGACTCATCCCCAATTCTGGAACAGCCGGTGCCTGATGCGTCCGATGAGCTGGGCCGCCGTGGCCGGGATGCTATGCAGTGTAAGCCCTCTGTCTGTCCACCCACAGAACCCCTCCGATTAGCTCTCGAGGCGCCGTTTGATGCCCCGTCGGTGGTGAAGCTGACATCGACGGACGCACTGCCCACTCATGGACTGGATGCTGCCCGGGGGAGCGGACCGGCAGCACATACGCGGTCCAAAGGCGTTCTTTTCTGCTGAGCACCTCCCTTTGGACCCGTTATTGTCGAACGCCAGCCATCGCCGACGTGTGGTCGGCACCTTGCACTGTGGGATGAAGGCCTTCTTGCACTTGCCATCCTGCCTTTCCACCCTTGTTATTCCCCCGCAGATGGCGCTGCCTTCACACCTCCATTCACATTGTTATTGTTGATATTGTTATGTTGTTGTTACAATTGTTCTAGTTGTTGGTTGATGGCTTTATGCCGTCGGCCCCGATGCGGGTCGGTTTCAGTATAATTAGTCCAGAATCTCAATAGTGCTAGCCAATCGCTCCAAGATGACCCCTGAGCTACTGAGCCATCTCTGTACATTTGTATCGTTACAGTTGGACCATATTAGTTCACAGGACAATAATGATCTGTTTCCAATGCATCTTTATCACACATACTGTAAACAGCGATAATGCGGCACACCTGTATTTTCTGGAGAGATAACACGCTCAGAGTTCAATAAAATGCTTGTAAGCTTCACACCATCCTAACGTGCAGAAATAGACCAAAACAAATGACAGAAAACAGAATGCCCATTGAATATATATGAGAAAGCTTATTTATATAAAAAAAAATATCCCAGAAATGTGTGTAACGCGCGTGACACCCCGTCATTAATAATAAAATAATCATGAGCGGGTGGATTTTTACACTCACGCGAATAGTCGAGCGGTAAGATATATTTTTTCGCAAAGTCACTTCAAATGACGTTTCTTTATAGAAAGTGACGCTAAAAAAATAAATATACGCAGCACAGTGCTACATCCGTACGTGAAGTCACTGCAAAAGAGCCCCCCCCCCATCATTACTATCATAAGCAAGACATTTTTTCTACGCAAATTCGCTTTAAATTTGACGTTTCTTTATTGAAAATTAATCAAATAAATAAATATATGCAGAAAAAAAGTATATTTGGTGTCTTTATTTATTTATTTCTTCAGCACTTGAAACAAAAGGTAAGTCAAATATTTGCTTATAAATTATGATAAAATATATACATTTTCCAGACATTGTATCGAATTCAAATTTATTACAACCCCAGCGAGCGAAAGCAGAAGAAAATAAATTATCAGACCAGTGATTTTGAACTAATTGAATGTGAGTTAAATGCAGTACTACAGTGACATGAAGTGAGGAGTTTTATGACAGTTTTGTGCAAGAATCACTGCCATTAAGACAGTACAAGAGATTCACACAAAATATCGCATACCAAGGTTTCATTTTTTATGTTAAGAAAAATATATTTACGTGCAACAATTCCTAGAAAAATGTACAATCACAAGAAAACGTTAATGTACATCTTTAATATTACAGCTTCCGTCCTAGGACGGACTAAAGGCTAATTGATGGTCAGTTAAATACAGTGCTACAGTGACATGAAGTTTGGTGTTTTATGACATAATTTGTGCAAGCATCACTGCCATTAATACAGTGCTACAGTGAAATGTTTGATGACATTCTTTCGTGCAAGATTCACTGCCATTAAATTTACACAAGATACAATTGTATCTCTCTTTAATTTGTACCTGATGATGATTGCTTGTGTTGCAATCGAAACGTCGTATGCTATTTCATATTTTTTTCTTTCTACGTGACTTTACCGAAAGAACCAAAGAGTAATTCCTTCAGTCACGAAAGCTCCAAATCTAGTTTTTTTCGTGAATATTACAAAGGGCTAGTTTACATTAAAATCTCTAAAATAAATGTTTAAACCCCTCCGCATTAGTAACAGGCAAATCGTCTTCTATAAATTCGATGAGCATTCCTTTTTCTGCTATTCATTTAATCCAGCACTGTATATACCTAATTGGCGCATTTGTCTGTATTACGAATATTATATATACTGCGTAAAAGTGTATTTGGAGCATGTAAAGTGGCAAAGCAGTGCCGTGCAGAATAGTTCAGTGTTGATTAATTATTTAAAGTCGTGCTTTATTATTTAATGACAGTGGGCGACATCTGCCATGGCTGTTGCATGCTGAAAACTCGTTTAAAAGTGAAATTTGCACGGTCTAGCTCGCACAGCAGAGATTTACATAAATGTCACGGAGATACGAGACAGCAAGCCAGGCACAGCTGGTAAACAATAGGCTATGCTATCTATGGACTATTGAACTACATGATGTAGTGCATACACTTTCATACTGTATGTGCCAAGTTCACGATATATTTTTTATACATTACACAAAATGTTGTGGTAAAGCGTTTATTGGGACGACATAAACTCTGCTTTCTTTTACAGTCAATGCGAACATTTAAATTATACGTGTTATGCACTATAGTGGCATACTATGCACATATGCAGTAACTTAAATTAAGCACTATACTATGTAGAGAAGAAGCTTACGTTGTGTAACTCAGGATGATGAACCCTTATCGGCCAGATCTAATGGTAGGAAGCCAGTGTCAGTCTAATGTAGCACATTTGTTTAGAGGTACGTATAAAGTTATTAACTTTCGAAAATTACCCAGCCACCATGGACATCTGTGCCAAATCTTAAGGATCACATCTACACCCCCCCCCCCCCCCCTGATCTTCATGTCTTACAGATACACACAGATGATATTTATAACCATCTAAGAGCCAATATAATTGTGCAAACCTCCAATTAACACGGTTGGCTACGTACGGTGCAAAATAAGTTCAACATACATAGATAAAAGTATCCTATTCAAGAAAAACCTGGGTCAGATCCAATCGGGCATCTGGAAAGCACATCAACATATCCAGTAATGAGAAAGCAATGTGGCACGTGAATGACTCCCTGCAATTCTTCCATGTTACAGAACGCTTGAAATACAGCGGCAACACGTGATAGCCCTTGTGGCGTGTGTGTAACCACGGTGCCGGAGGGAGATGAACGGAATTCTTTTGAGAGGTCTGTAAACCATGGGTGGAAAACACCCGATTTTTCCAGCGGCAGGCATCGGGTTTTTTCTTTAATACAATTAAACCCGATTTCGGGGAATTAAAACCTGGTTTAATGAATACGAAACTCTGATCCAAGGCTTAGGCCGCTTCCTCGTCGGTGCTGCTATCGTACTCGGGGGGCCGTCGGACACGGGGTAGTCGTAGAATGCGGCGGGCAGGTTGGTCTTGATGAACACGAGCTTCTTCTCCATAAGCGTGGGCGCCAGTGAGTTCCTTAGCTTGGAATGGATGAAGCCCATCGTTGAGAAGTTGGTGAAGTGCGGTTCTGCAATTAGAACCAATTAAACCGGATTTCTCCCAATCTCAGATGATCGGGTTTAATATAAAAAGACAATTAAACCCGATTGTAAAAAACCCGACGGTGCCACCCTTGCTGTAAACACATTCCTACGGAGGGAGCTGGTAGGAACGTTTGGTTGCTCGGTCAATGGCCAGGTTCAACGGCGGCGTGGTGTATTCCGCAAATATGCCTGACTGTGAGGGCGGGCACAAGCCGGCGTGAGTAGGTTAATTGTTGAGTTTTATAAGGGCTCCACGGGGTGACCAGCGCCTCCTATATGCATTGTGTTAGACCAGAGGATGCCAAAAGGCGTCCTCTGGTCTAACACCGTTTGTGACGAGGCTCAAAAGAAAGCTGTCTCTGGTGTGGACCAATCAGTTTCAAAGACAATGCATATATTATCAGAGTATTTTTTTTTGCATTCTGACCACAAGTATTGTGGTTAATGCAGACATGATTCCTTGTAAAAGGTTTCAGTTTGGTGTTTTAACTTAACACATGTTTTTGTTGCCAGAAAAAAGGGGAAAAACTTATTCTCATTTTAAAAAATTGTTTTCTATTTGTGACTTTACCGGAAAAACCAAGAATATTCATTCCTGCAGTCACGAAAGTTTTAAGTCAAAATATCTAGGTGACTTTACCGAAAGACCCAAATAATTTGTGTATTTGTTGTTGTTGAAGTGGCGCCTTTCGTGACGTCACGCTAAATCAGCTGTTTGACATCATGGGCCCTCTTTTGCCAGTACCAAAATGTAATAGGTTTTTCCCCTTTTTTCTGGCAACAAGGACAATGCATATATTATCAGAGTATTTTTTGTTTGCATTCTGACCACATGCATTGTGGTTAATGCAGACATTCCTTGTAAAAGGTTTCAGTTTGGTGTTTTAACAACTTAACACCTGTTTTGTTGCCAGAAAAAAGGGGAAAAACCTTTTATCAGCTGTTAGACGTTAACATCGTTCGAGTGACCGCAGCGCTCGCCTGATTTCAAATACATGCTCCGCGCTGCAATCCCGTTTCATTATATAGCAGTAAGAGTTTTATTTTATTTTAAATACATTTAAAATACGACTAAAATTAAATCGTGGACAGTTATTAACTTACAAGCGCTCTTCTCTTCCAATATCATTACAATCACGCGGTGACGCGCACTGTGAAACAAATCAGGCAGCGAGGACGCCTTTCGGTTAGGGGTCCTCACTGAAGGACCTCACTGGCGCATTTCAAAATGAGAGCGGGGAGAGTGGGGACAGCGACAGAGACACCGCGATACTGAGACAGCGAGAGACTGAGACATACACAGGGACAGAGACACAGGGACTACGAGAGACTGAGACAGAGACACCGATAGACTGAGACAACGAGAGACTGAGACAGCGGGAGACTGAGACACAGAGACAGGGACTACGAGAGACTGAGACAGCGAGAGACAGGGACAGAGACAGCGAGAGACAGGGACAGAGACACAGAGAGACTGAGACAGCGAGAGACATACACAGGGACAGAGACACCGAGAGACTGAGACATACACAGGGACAGAGACCGAGAGACAGGGACAACGAGATATTGAGACAGGAACAGACCACGAGAGACAGAGACAGCGAGAGACATACACAGAGACAACGACAGACTGAGACATACACAGGGACAGAGACAGACTGAGACATACACAGAGACAGACAGAGACATACACAGAGACAGACAGAGACATACACAGAGACAGACTGAGACATACACAGGGACAGAGACAGACTGAGACATACACAGGGACAGAGACAGCGAGAGACATACACACAGACAACGACAGACAGAGACATACACAGAGACAGACTGAGACATACACAGGGACAGAGACAGACTGAGACATACACAAGGACAGAGACAGACTGAGACATACACAGAGACAGACTGAGACATACACAGGGACAGAGACAGACTGAGACATACACAGGGACAGAGACAGACTGAGACATACACAGGGACAGAGACAGACAGAGACATACACAGGGACAGAGACAGACTGAGACAGAGACAGACTGAGACATACACAGGGACAACGACAGACTGAGACATACACAGGGACAGAGACAGCGAGAGACATACACAGAGACAGCGAGAGACATACACAGAGACAACGACAGACTGAGACATACACAGAGACAGAGACAGACTGAGACATACACAGGGACAGAGAGACAGAGATAACGAGAGACTGAGACATGTAGCGGTAAACTGAGACGAGAACAAGGGACAGACACTGAGATATGAGGAAGGGGGACAAGTGAGATAAAGACAGGTGGACGAATACTAAGACGGAGGGAGCAAGGAGACGGTGAGACAATAAATGTGAACAAATCAAAAAGTATCGGATAGAAAATGGGGCAACAGCGACAGTGAAAGGGGACAGAGACTGATCCAGAGAGAAGACAAAATAGAGATAGGCAGCAGAGGCAGGAGATGAGACAATACTGAGAGACAAGAGATAAACACAAGGGGACACATTTGGAGACAATCGACGGACAAGGAGTCGTAGAACACACGATTTAGGGGGGGTCAAACACGAGAGAATGGTAGGGGAAAGAAGTCGAGATACGGGGGGGGAGAATAATTGGATAATAAAGAGACTCGGGAACAGATCCACAAAGAGACGGAGCCATGAGAAACAGGATCTGGGACGTGGTGACACAGACGGAAGAAACACGCGAACCCCAGGGGGTTTATTATTTCTTCTAGATTTGAAGCTTTCGTGTGACTGCAAGGATTCATACTCTTAGGATTTTTCGGTAAAGTCACGTAGGGAAAAATAAATAATAAAAATAATTATAAAAAAATCATAGAAATAATAAAATAAAAATGTCAACAATAGAAATAAAAAAATAATAGAAACTAGTAATATAAATAATAAAGACACTGGAGATAATAGAAATAATAATAAAAATACAAATAATGGAAACTAATCATATAACTAAATATAAAAAATAATAGAAGTAATAATAGAAAGCAATAATATAAATAAATAATAAGCCTGAATATAAGAAATAAATAATATAAATAAATAATATTGATAATAATAGAAATAAAATAATGTGTTCCTGTTTCTGACGCTTGAAGCCCCCAGGTACCGACCCCCACGCTTGGCAGTGACCGTGATGGAGGCCCTCGACGGCACGCGGCCGCCGGGCCAGCAGGGGACCGAGTCGGGCTCCGTGTTGCTGTCGGTGCCAGGGCCACCGAGCATCGCGGATTTCCGCACCCTGAAGCCCATCAGCCGTGGAGCCTTCGGCAAGGTCTACCTGGCTCGCAGAGAGAGCACGGGGCACCTCTACGCGATCAAGGTGAGTGACTCCCGAACGCACACCGGCGTGCACAGACTGTCAATGATAACAAAGATCACCTCCACAGCCCTTAAACAGATTGTTGTTGGGGTTGTAAGTGTTAGTAGCGGGTATCCCTATGATTGCCGGCACGGCACACGTGGTGGGTGGGTAGATGGCCAACACTAAGCCCGGTTGCCTGTCTCTTCATCGCACCAGGTACTCAATTAAGACCGAGTCGACATATACAGATTGTCACATGCATACATGCAGGCACACTTATTCATACAGACTGTCACACAAACCACAGTCACAGAGAATCACAACAACAAGTGGTGGTGACATGGCGCCATGACGCTTGTGCCATGCTAGGTGCACCTTGAGGCCACGTTAAGCGTCGAACGCCCGCTGACAGGAGGTCACGGGGCAGACCCAGGTGCCACGGGTCGACTAAGATGACCGAGATGACTGGCTGATGCACCACCTGTGCCCCCTACTATGCCAACTCGCTGTGCTTTAGCCACCCGGCGCTCCGCTCGTTGTTGTGAGCGTCGCTCCTCCGCCCTCCGTTGTTGGAGGGCGACTGCGTAAATATATAAATGTGTCGTTTAAACCCACCACCCGACAGCCAACTAGTAAGGGTTGTCACGTAAATATAACATGCCAATTCGTCACTAGTACAGTACACCGGTGTGTTGGAGAGCCAAGCCACAACATTTACAAACTGAGTATGACGTTTCGCCAGTAATTACAACTAGCTTCATCCGGCGACAGCCAGATTTGTGGAGAAGTCCACCTGTTTCGTTCCTTATATCAAGGCGTCGATGTGTTGACCACGCTTCTGCGCTCTTGCACAATGTGGGGGGGGGAGGATTACTGAGGTAACGTACATTATGCATGTGCATTATGCATGTGCATTATGCGCGCCCTTTGAACTTGTCTTTCCTGTGTATTGTGTTTATTAAAATAGCCCTACCAACGGTAATCCCTATTTAAGTACGCTGCCCTTTGTAGGCATGCATTTAAATAATCTACCATCAACAGAAGGTGTGTACAGGATTAACTGCACGTGTGGTAAATGTTATGTTGGGTTAACAGGACGAATGATCAGCACGAGACTTAACATCAGAGAAATATGAAATTCTTCCAAATACAACTGTCAGCAGTAGCAGAACACGCTTGCCAACAAGGACACTAAATTTATTTTGATAATGTTGAAGTTGTGTGCAAAACTAGCTGCTACTGGCCAAGACTAATTAATGAATCTATCGATATTGAAAGAAATCAAAATAACTTTAACCGTTCGGATAGCTACCACCTTAGTGCTGCGTGGAAGAGAATCATCAAATAATACATTATTTAAATGCATGCCTACAAAGGGCAGCGTACTTCAATAGGGATGACCGTTGGTACGGCTATTTTAATAAACACATTAGACGGGAAGGATAAGTTCAGAGGGCTCGCATAATGCACTTGCATAATGTACGTTACCTCAGTAATCCCCCCCCCACATTGTGCAAGAGCGCAGAAGCGTGGTCAACACATCTACGCCTCTATATAAGGAACGAAAGAGGTGGACTTCTCCACAAATCTGGCTGTCGCCTGATGAAGCTAGTTGTAATTACTGTCGAAACGTCGTACTTAGATTGTAAATGTTGTGGCTTGGCTCTCCAACATACCGGTATGCTGTACTAGTGACGAATTGGCATGTTCTGTTTACGTGACAACCCTTACTAGTTGTGTTGGGTGGTGGTGGGTTTTAACGACACATTTATTTACGCGATCTAACCCAAAAAAAACCTCTTATACTTCAGAGCTCGTTGGCACTGCTCGTGTAACCAATTCCAGTGCATTCTACAGGTGATGAAGAAGGTGGACATGGTCAACAAGAACATGGTGCTCCAGGTGCAGGCCGAGAGGGATGCCCTGGCTCTCAGCAAGAGCCCCTTCATCGTACACTTGTTCTACTCTCTACAGTCTGCCAACAATATCTATCTGGTGAATGAACATTTGTTATTTATTGTAGTTGCTTTTTTGGTATACGTTATTGTAACCACATTGTGAATCATGCATTTGTTAAATCGATTGCAGTCTTTATCAGTATGAGAGAGGTTATTTCAGAATGAATTATGACACTTTTATACCTTATCAGATGAAACAATGCATGTTTGCGTTGTCTTTGGAGGAATAATGACAAGGGTGAAATTGGTTATGCGTTAAGGTGATGGAGTACCTCATTGGCGGCGATGTGAAGTCACTGCTGCACATTTACGGCTACTTTGATGAGGACATGGCTGGGAAGTACATCGCCGAGGTGGCACTGGCTCTTGACTACCTACATCGCCACGGCATCGTACATCGGTGGGCGGCACACACTGCTGGTGCAAAAGCGCTGCACTTCTCCAAGCCCTAAACCTAACGTTCCTCTTTACGGCAGGAACATTTCAACACTGTTTTCTGTACTCATGGAACGTACTTGTATGAGTAGTGACATTGCGGATGTCACTGTATGGTGCCGGCCCTAGAGGGGCACGGCGTGCGACGTACTCACATCGCGGATATCACGTATATAGCGACATCGTGTATGTCGCTATGTAATGCCGGCTCTAGCGAGGCACGGCGTGCGATGCATTGTCATTGCGGACACCCCGTAGGTGGGTGTAGTACCAGCCCTAGGGGGGACTATGAGCGCTGGGATAGCACAGTGGCACCACACGTGGCGTGTAGTGCTCATTCCTACAGGAGGGAGTGTGGGAGTGTCAGCCATGGGATAAGGATACCCTGGGCCATGGCACTCTGATTGACCCTGGCAGGTGACCCGTAAGATCTACACAAGGGCCCCAGGTGGCGGACTTGGGGGTGGTCACGTGTCAGGGTGAGATCCTACGGGAAGGGTCGATAAACGATAAGAGGTTTCTCTAAGGTGGTGGTGGCCAAGGGGGAGGCCAGCCACGACCCAGCAGCATATAAACCGGGGTCCGCACAGGGACCGGGGTTCAGCGTTGCTGCCGTCATCTGAATATCTACGATTTACGTTCTACGTCCAAGAAGAAGTCGCCAACACGTGGATGAGGACCCCAGCTAGGGTCCTGTCCATTGTAGCTACTCCCAGTAACTAGCGTAGTTAGCCTGGTGGTCCACCACCATAGGTTATCTGGTAAAGGGGCAGTAACCCCCTTGTGGTATGTGTTGGTATTAATAAATATGTGTTGCCTCCAAGAAGTACGTCTGCTACTCAGTTGAACCCACTAAATATGTATAAAATAATCTGGTATATTATTGGTTTATTTTAAGTGTACTTTGATTTTAAAAACATCTTACGTAATTATGCAATGCTTGTAAATGTCTCTGTAGTACATGTTGCCTCATTGTCTCCCCTGAAGTTAAACAATCATTTAAGATTATTCTGAAAACTAGTCTTAGACATTAATGACTGCTGTCCCTGCAGATGCAGGGTAAGGATAACAATCTTATGTACTTCTGACCCTGAAGATGTGGGGTGAAGGAAAGCAGTTTTGGGCACTACTGAAGTGGTAAGCAGTAATTGGATATATAAAAAAAAATCTCCCAAGTAAAAAGGGCAGGAAGGTCACTGGATGAAATTCAAAGGTATGTGTGAAGGTCTGTGATTGGATACAAAAACATGCTGCGGGGGAGAGGAGTGCCAGGGACTACGGATTATTTTCCCTGTTTCTGTGGGGATAGTATTCACTTCCTTAAAATAAAGTATATAAAAAATATATGCAAATGCGATCAATGAGAGTCTTAATTTACCTATGCCTTTGTGTTTCACAGGGACTTGAAGCCAGATAATATGCTCATCTCTGATACAGGACACATAAAACTCACAGATTTCGGTCTGTCTAGGGTCTCCTTAAACCGAGGTATGAGCAATGGATTGTCACTCTTTTGACTACAGTATTCAGAAACACGGCAAAGCGTTTCGGAAAGTACAGTACTTCACAACTAATATGTGCTACTTTTTGGTTCTTTTGGTAAAGTCACGTAGAAAGAAAATAAATTAAATAATAGAATACAACGTTTCGATTGCAACACAAGCAATCATCATCAGGTACGAATAAGTGAGCACAAACCTAGTAAACTTAAAAATATGATGCAATACAACACAGAGAGTCGGCTAACATAACAGTCAACACCCTACCTGGTTGATTAACGTTCTTCCAAATATTGCTAAATTTTAGAGAGAGACAAAACACAGACACGGCACTATTTGGAAGAACGTTAATCAACCAGGTAGGGTGTTGACTGTTATGTTAGCCGACTCTCTGTGTTGTATTGCTCATATTTCTAAGTTTACTAGGTTTGTTTTTTACTGGTAGGAACGAAGTGGACCAGACCACCAATAGATTAATGTGTCCGTCCGTCTGTCCGACAAGATGGCCGCCCACTCCCCCTGCGATCTGTGAACTAAACAAGATGGCCGTCGCTTCCGGCGCCTCACGGCGAAACTTTAAACTTCGCTTCAAATTTACTTTACTGAAACGCAACACGTTTTTTTAACACAGAGACAAGATACATTTATATTAACACAGACACGAGATACATTTAATCGCCTTATTTGCAAGGCCTACTGCAGAAAAGTCATCGCGAGGCCTACTGCAGAGAAGGCTTCGCGAGGCCTACTGCAGGGAAGGCTTCGCGAGGCCTACTGCAGAAAAGGCTTCGCGAGGTCTACTGCAGAGAAGGCTTCACGAGGCCTAGTGCAGAAGGCTTCGCTAGGTCTACTGCAGAGAAGGCTTTGCGAGGCTTACTGCAGAAAAGGCATCGCGAGGCCTACTGCAGAGAAGGCTTCGCGAGGCCTACTGCAGGGAAGGCTTCGCGAGGCCTACTGCAGAAAAGGCTTCGCGAGGTCTACTGCAGAGAAGGCTTCGCGAGACCTAGTGCAGAAGGCTTCGCTAGGTCTACTGCAGAGAAGGCTTTGCGAGGCTTACTGCAGAAAAGGCATCGCGAGGCCTACTGAAGAGAAGGCTTCGCGAGGCCTACTGCAGGGAAGGCTTCGCGAGGCCTACTGCAGAGAAGGCTTCGCGAGGCCTACTGCAGAGAAGGCTTCGCGAGGCCTAGTGCAGAGAAGGCTTCGCGAGGCCTAGTGCAGAAGGCTTCGCGAGGCCTACTGCAGAGAAGGCTTCATGAGGCCTAGTGCAGAAGGCTTCGCTAGGTCTACTGCAGAGAAGGCTTTGCGAGGCCTACTGCAGAGAAGGCATCGCGAGGCCTACTGCAGAGAAGGCTTCGCGAGGCCTACTGCAGGGAAGGCTTCGCGAGGCCTACTGCAGAAAAGGCTTCGCGAGGTCTACTGCAGAGAAGGCTTCGCGAGGCCTAGTGCAGAAGGCTTCGCGAGGCCTACTGCAGGAGGCCTCGTTTGGATATGACAGACTACGAGTCTTTAAATCTCACAGCGTTTCTTGTCAAAACAAACACTTTTAATTAACGTTACACTAGAATACAGTAATTTTTTCTTTAACTCCTCTATACCCGGTCGAAATCCCTGTACCGGTACTAAGTATTATTCCTACCAGCCCACCCCGCAGGGTCCTGTTCTTATTCATTCGTACCTGATGATGATTGCTTATGTTGCAATTGAAACGTCGTATTCTATTATTTAATTTATTTTCTTTCTACGTGACTTTACCGAAAGAACCAAAAAGTAATTCCTGCAGTCACGAAAGCTCCAAATCATATTTTGACTAATATGTGCATTACTAAGTATTGTACAAATTGGTGCTCTTGTGTTTTATATTGTTGTCATTACTTAATTGCATCAATCTTTATTGGCTTTTATATTTTTCAGAGATCAACATGGCTGACATCATGTACACACCTTCTATTAATAACTCTAAAATGAGTATCTCTCGAACTCCTGGCCAGATACTCTCCCTTGTCACATCCTTTGCCTTTGTAAGTTACACACACATCTGCATATCATAAAGAGGTTTGAAACTGATTTTTTTTCCTGTAAATAATGAGAAACATCTAAATGTCTGAAATATATTAATCGACCAAACAGGAGACAGATTACAGACTGCACATAAACTTATTTTGTGCTCTGTTTATTTCAGAAATCTGCTGAGAAGTCCGGCTTCAATCCGATGTCTTCGCCAGAAAATGTGTGCTATGAGAGTATGCAACGTGAAAACACAATGTGTGGTAGCATCTCCTCTACTTTGGAGCCAGGGATGCACAAAATACATTGTACACTCAGTTCCGTTGCGGGATCTAGCCTCATGGTGTCGCGGAGCGTTGGAGAGCTTGATTCAACTACGACAACACAGAGAGAAACTGACATAGACATGAGCTTGACGTCACATGCAGGAGGGCCAATAAATGAAAACGTCAGGTTCTTGGATCCAAAAGATGATATCTTCGTCAAATCCTCCCATGCATTGAAAAGAAAGTTAAACAAAAGGCTCTCAGCACTTGGTAAGTTGTATTTTTGAGATAAGCTTCCTAATTACACTTATCAAGGGATTCAAATATTTATCTTCCATATCTGAATGTACAATGGAATTATATATCATGCTTTGTTGAAGTCTTATTTCTGCATTCAGCAATGTCAGAGTAATAGGTCCTGAAATGTATTTTCTCAGCAGGTGGAGGTGCTATGCACAGCTCTCCGGCCCCCGTGGTGTCTTTGACACCGCGCCTGCTCAAGTCACACAGCTCCCCAAGCAGCTGTGGCTCCCGTGGGTCTCCCCACACCGGCTCGGTGCTGCAGACTGACAGAGTGACACAAAATGCAGATACACAAATCGTCGATAAGGTAGGATGTATTCAGTTTTTATATGCAGTTAATTATTGTACTTAATGATTGTTTTCCTAAGTCTAATTGATGTGTATATAATTGTTGCTCACCAGGTTCCAATAATTGGTGGTACAAGCAGCCAAGATAAAGGGAAAGTTATTTCTTTGAACTCTTCAAAGATCACAACTTTAGCTACAATGCTGGAGATGCCGCACATTGCTTCAAAGAGTTCAGGTTTTGCTACAAATAATGTAAATTCTGACAAGTCTCATGTAGGGGTTCATTCCACATGGACAAGTATCCTGGATGAACCACTGGTCACAGAGAAGCCTGCTGTCTCTAGTCCAGAATTCAATGATTTCTCAGATGAGGGTATCTGGAAAAGATGTAGTCCTGAAGTGGCTAGCCGTTTTATGAACAATGCAAGTGAAATTAGTTGTGTACAAGAAGACGGCATCCCATCAGTTTTGAACGAGAATAAAGAGAATGTAGTGGTCCAAAATATGGTGGATTTATGTAATCAACAGGATGGTACTTTTATGGTAAAAAGACAAATGAAACAAGAAATGTTGGGATGCGAATATGATGGCAATTTTGGACACCCATCACAAGGGAGAGTAAAGAGGAGATTTGAAGAATTAGAGCAAAGCCCGGTAATATTAAAAAAACACATTGGACGTTACGGAGTTCAACAGTATGAGAGGGCAGCAAAGATTTCCAATGTCAAAAAGAACTGCCATACAGGCTTGACTACATTTGTGAATACAATTTGCATCCAAGGAAATCAAAAGCCAGATAAAGGCTCCGACTGTAACGTTGATACCTACCATACTTTACCTAGCACAGAAGCTGAAAATGACGTAAATGTTTCGGCACCAATAAGTGGATCCAAGGACCTTTTAAAAACCAAAAATTATTGGCAGATAGAGGCTATAGTTTGCAAAAGCAGTACTCCATCTGTTGCAAAAAATCTGCTTGGACACCTTGAAAAAAAGACACACGACAGTATTTGTGTGGACCCTGTTGAAAAGGATCTGAAGAGAAGCTTCAGTAGTTCTTTTAATTCCTCTGGTAATGACTGCTCTCACATGGAGAGGAGCCTATCAGACCTGGATAAGAGCTTAAAGGACCTCTCATTTGAGGACTGCAAGCTTAAAGACAACTCCACCGATTCCACAAAAGAACATATTAGTCCACAGCAAAATGACTTAGAACCCACACAGTGCTGCAACAATATTGATATCCTTCCAATACCAGATGCTGCATGCTTCAAGGAGCCTTCAAGTCAATTCCAACAACAGCATTGTCCTAAGCATGACTGTTTTGGGACAAAGCATCTTATACAGAGAAAAAAGAATGTTGTGGTGTTCAAAAGCCAGGAATGTTTAGGGGACAGCATGCAGAGTCTTGGAGCAAGTCCTGCTGGCAGGAAGATCATTAGTGCATCCATGGACGTGTTGATGGAGTCTCCACTTCATTCCAGTAGCATGCATCACTACTTTACCCCCACTCAAAAGCCTACCTCCTTTACGGTAAGTTTTGCAGAATTTTGTTCTTGGGAGGATACACATGTAAATATGATGCATTTCAACTGTGTGCACCAGTGGAGATGTGTGTAGTATGTTCAGTGTCCGGATGCGCTGGTTGTGTAGACTCCGTGCCGAAAAGTGCAGACTCCGTATAGAACACCAAAGAGTGTGCGCAGAGGGCAGACCCCAGCTGCGGCCTTGCACATCTTGGGTACCCCCGACTACCTGGCACCAGAGTTACTGCTGGGAAAGCCTCATGGTACCGTGCACACACACACACTGCACATTACTCTGTAGCACATAAGTTGGTGTTAAATGCCATTGAAATATTTTAGTCACATGCTCTGCCACTTTGTACCTTAAAGTCATTGAATATTATAAAAGCAAAGCGTGTGCATTGATACAGTAGTTGTACACATTTGCGTAGGCCCAAACGTCGACTGGTGGTCCCTCGGTGTGTGCCTGTTTGAGTTTCTGACGGGAATCCCACCCTTTAATGACGAGACTCCAAACCTGGTCTTTCAGAACATTCTCAAGAGAGGTGAGTCAGTGGAGCTGCCATAACCTTGCTATGCATTACTCAACTTATTGCATCATTTCCCAAAACTCTGGTAATTAAGATTAATTAAACACCAATAATTAGTGTACTGCACAACTATACTTAAGATTCTATAAAATCATCTCCATATATTTTTGTGGATGGTGGTGGAAAAGCCCAGTGATGTTTTATTTTACAAGACTATGACCTTCACTGTCATTACAGATATTCCCTGGCCATTAGGGGAGGAGACACTGTCCTGCCACACCCAGGATGCGATATCTCGGCTTCTTACAATGGACGACAGCAAGCGTGCCACCTTCAAGGGTAAATAGCAGCAGCTCAAGTGTCACTACGTTGGCAGTGTTGGTTTATAAGCTGTACATGCTTTGCTTTCAGCGCTTATGAGGTTGTCTTCCACAGATTTGAAGCAGCACGTGTTGTTTAATGGCATGGACTGGGAAAACCTGCAGGAGCAACCCATGCCGTTTGTGCCACAGCCGGACGATGAGACCGACACTACGTACTTCCAGGCTCGCAATGATGCTCAGCACTTGCAGGTCTCAGAGTTTAGCCTTTGACGTGTTCACTGCCTAAACCTCATGATACTGCATAGCTTGAGCAGACTTGTCATAAACAATATTTGGAGTGACAATATTTCTTGCCCCATGTTATTGTAATGGTGTTCTCATACTACACTTTAGTTTCACAGTCAAACCACAAAATTTACTAAGTTTTTTCTGTTAATTAATTCCAAATTTAACTCGTGGTTAGAGTAATTTTTCATCATTAACAGTAACTTTCAACGTTGTTAATTACCATGAAATGTAAATAAAGGTATATTCTTTTAAAATCCTTAAGTTTTGTCATAAACAAGTTTGCTTCTGGCTTTTATACTTTTTAAGTATAACGCATTTTCAGTTAGGTTTTCAAATGCTACAAGCAATATACATTGCCTCAAGACTGACAGAGGCCTCGTACCAGCATGAGTCGCACTAACAGGTTCCCGAAGTAGTTTATATCCAACACAGTACATCAATACTAACTTGAACTTCCAGAAATGCAATGAAAATACTGTAATGCTTTAACTTATTGGGCATGGGATAGGTGAAAATATTAAATAACTACTTCTGAGGGTTGTGCATGTGTTATCTTTAAAGCAATGCATCGTAAGTGTACAAAGGTGTTGTTTATTTGTATTTGTCATGTTTGGGTGAGCACAAATGAATGACTTCACAAAATGGTACATTTGTTTTTGTTTAATTCATGAATTCAAACTATACAGATTTTTTAAAATGTTAGGCAATTCCAGCTCCTTGTTACACTTAAGTGTTTATCGCAATAGGCTTATTTTAAAACGTGTTAACATTTTCAAAGTAACAGCGTTATTCATTATAAATACATTTACCACTGAAACTGTTGTCATTAACTGCGACAATAAATGTTAAGTAAAAAAATTAAGTGCCGCAAATCACAATTGTATTTCATTCCCTTGATTATATATGTATCTCCATATTGAAATATCTCTAATGGGTTGCAAATATAAAAATTTCAACAACACACAAATATTTTAGGGCTGTGCCAATTGTTGCTGGCTCCTAATTGCCGAGTTAATTCAATGTCCTACATGTGCAACACATCGGGTTCTCCCACCAGTGAAGTACAGCACATTCTATATTCCTAAAATTGCATGACAAAAATTTACAATTTGTAATATTAAATTAATTTAAAAAATCCCTTTGCACATTGACTTACTCTTAACATGGCCTAAAGCATTGATAAAAATTGCTGTTTTTGTTCTGTACCAAATATTGTATCAATCCCTTAAGAGGCCAAGTGAACCTTTGTCTATATATAAATTCTGTTTGGCTTAGATGTATAAAATTTTGCTGTCCCCTTGACTCGGAATACATTCTGATGAATCAAGTAATGTGGAATACCACATTTGTGGTTTCTAATTACTAAATATTTCAAGGTCCAAGTTGCTAAATTCTAATGATTTTTTACATATAACTCATATAGACACCCTCAGTCGTATTTCACTTTCAACATTTTAAACACTTAGTTCACAGAAAAAAACAGGTACAGACTAGAGTATAGATTAGGTGTTCAGCAGGTAATCCACATAGCCGATGAATCTATACTGTAATTAATCTTTCAAACACAATTAATAAAGTTTATCAATAAATTATTGTTAAACACTGGCACAGCCCAAAGTATTTTTCTCTTCATGTTATTCGTATTCAGTGTAATGATAAGAATGCACCAGCTTTCTTGATTTTTCTGCAAAAGATTAGAGCCCCTCAATAAAAAAATAATGTATGTTGTGTTCACAACATCTGCAGTTAGGTGCTACTTATAATCAATATTTTCACGTGCACATTTCTCCATAAAGCACACATTTAAAATTAGGTTTCAAGGCACATACTTGGTATAATAGATCACTCATAATATGGCTTATACACTTTGCGTGGTTGGCTACGTACGAAATAAGTTATACATGCATATACAAACTGTTCAAATCGGACATCATAGATCATTCATATGGCTTCTACACTTTGTGTGGTTGGCTACGCACGAAATAAGTTATACATACATATATAAACTGTTCAAATCGGATATCAAACGCAGATAATATTAGTTATGGATGACTTGTGATTCCATGTTACCTGCGTCGCCGGAGAACGTGCACCAGCCACTGTGCTACAAATGGCCAAACCATGAAGAATATCAGAGCTGGAGCAGACATCTCAAATGGCCACCCAGAATGGTTCTGCCAAGAAAAGTAGTGTTTAATAAAGTCGAAGAAAAAATATTCAGGCAGCATTCCATGAGAGAAGGAACTTTCAATCTTAAAGATGTATGGTGGGCAAATGCACTGTACTCTCACATATGTACTATATAATTACTATTCGGTGCACAATTTGTAATGAAATTATTGATAATTTTAAAAAAATTGTTCACCTACCGATCTTGCAGGAACATGCATTTCATAATGCTGTGGAGAGAAGGCAACCGATCGGGCCTGTGGACAATTAATTTGCAATTAGAAAATGTTACACAACTACAATAGCATTACATTGTTCTAATGCACGGAACTGAGGGACGCACCTGTGTAGCTGCCAAAGCCTCCAACGTGCTCAGCCTCTGCAGGACACTCTGCATGTCCTGCTGTAACCGCACCAATGTAGCGGCAATTTGCTCGCTGACATCAGTCCGGTGCCTTCGGCTTTCTCCCACATCCTCTCCATCGCCACCACCAGCCCCGGTCCCTCCTGAGTGGTGTCCTCGGGCACCTTCTCTTGGAGTGGCTCTCCTTCCACCTGTTAATCGCATAAGTATCTAGTTTGTTCACATGAACAATTTCAACATGTAATAGTTTCTCGTGCTGTTCTAAAGTGCAGAGCACAAACCTCTCTCAGGTTTTATCCCACGTCTCTCTCCTTCATTGGGTCCTGTTTTATCATTGCCTGGCTTTCCCTGCCCAGGACCCAGTCCTTCCCCACCATGGCCAACAGGCCGGGTTATGGCCAGATCGGCCGACAAGCAGTTGTGCTGGTCGAGTGCATCGGAATGTTTGAGCAGACCCCTTGTCCCTCCAGCACTTTCCCATGCCTCCTCCAGCATAATCTGTTCAACCGAGTCGCAGAATACCTCGCTATCAGAGTCGCTGGTGAGGTGCTGCACACGGGCCTCACCGCCTGCCAAAACTACACACAAAAAACACGGGCATTAAATTTAGACTGCAATAAATCAGCTGTAAAATGAAAAAACTGCTATTTGTATATGTAATTGAGTTAGTTTCAAGTGTTTTCTATTGCTTACCTGAAGTCCTGCCACTAGAGGTATATTTCTGGTCAAAATCTGACTCCTGTGGGGTGCGCCTCTCCTCGTCTTCCCCAGATTGTTCTGGGCCTTCCTCTCCATGCTCCATTTGTGTAATGTGCTCCAGTTCTGACTCTGAGCCAGTCATACTTTCTGGTGGACTACTTCCCAGGTCACTTTCTCGTCCACTGTCCAAGCCGTTATTTCTTTCACTATTTTCATACTGTTCTAAATTTATCATTTGGTTATTCAAGTTAATTGCATCACCAGATTCTGCATGAAGTGCATGAGACTCTCTTTCTTCATGCTGGTCACTCTCAGGCCACTTTACTTGAAGTAACGGATTTTTTCCATCATCTAAAAGGACAACAATGTTAACAGTTATAGCTTTATTTTTTCCTCCAGGCTCATTTTTAAGAAAAGCATTTGTAAAGCAATGTGTGATTCCCCGCTTTCATATTATCCTTCATAGTTCTATACTGTACAGGACACACTTCAAACATATTCACACAATACCATCATCAATACTGTCATCTTCATCTTGGCTGTCTTGGAAATGTGCCTGTCCATTGTGGTTGGGAGTGGATGTCAATACCCCACTTAATTCTGAAACAAAATGTGACACTCATGCTCAAGAATGACACATACAATATATAGATTTGTTGCTGCTGTATTATGTATTTCACAAGGTTTTATTCACAATGGAAAATATAATTTCAGAAACCACAATGAATCAATGCTTACCTTCAAGCGACTTTGCCATTCTGTCCAGTTTTTCTAAAACATAAAGTATTGGGCAAAGCTTTGCGTTAAATAAGTACCTAATTTATTAGAATATATGCTGGTTATGAATGTGTAATTCTGATTTTATTACGATTATAAAAGATGACTGGAAGCGTATTTAGTTTAAACGTTTCTGATATCATACATGCCTCCGTATGTGGCCTTGAAATAGTTAAGCAATAGTCTAATGCAGGCAGTCAAATGTAAAATGCAAGACGTGCGTTTAATACCTGCAGCCTGAGATGTGGGGAAACCTGGTGGCCTTGGCATGTCACATACAACCTCATAAAATGGGCCAAGCAAATGCAGAAGCTCTTCAACTTTGTCCGTAACTGGCATGCTTTCCAGGATCTACAAAAAAAACACATTTTATAGTTGGAGAGTGACAGAAGTGTGTCCAGGTGGTTGAAGCAAAATGTCATGCATGTTTTCAGTAAGTCAATGCACTGATCATAACCAAGCCTTGTGATGAACATGCAATTTATGTTCATGTTAGATGAAAAAAAATAGATTTTTGTGCCAAAAAAGTTAGGTTACTTTTCTATATCTTGGTATTTGGTTAGTAATTATGAAATAAGTAAAACAAAGTTGAATTATTCATCAGAATTACAATCGGCAGTCCAGTAATGTATAAAGGCTATGAGGTTGTTTTGAGCAGTGCTAGACTTTACCTGCCCTCCCACCTTTTTCATCTCATCCACATATGCTATCATGGCCTCCACTTTAGACATTTCACCAAGGGAGTTCCAGGCATCCCTGTCAAAGCAAAAGACATTTTCAAATCCACAACGACCACACGATGCAGTGAAATACTTGGCAGGTTACGATTTTGTGACAACAGCCCATTGCCTACCATTGTTTACTCCCTAAATTTTATTGGAGTTTGCAAATACAACACAATAAAGGTTTAAGCTAACATGACAATACTACTACTGTACTTGATTACCACTTTATTATACAGCTGAATTCGATGAGCAGATTTGTTACTGATAATGATCAAAGACAAACTACCACTTGTAGCGTCCAACGGGGTCCCAAAAACCGGGGCGACCTATCTTGCATGGTCCTTGGGTGGCTTGCTTGTAAAAACCATAAAACTTCAGCATGAGCTCATGCGATGGTTTGTAGGAGCCTGCAGAGGAGAAGTTCACGTTTATGTTCAAAATCCATGTTTTTTTAAATACAGACCGACATACATTTTGCTGAAAATTCTGTATTGAGGCTGGCTAAATAATGCAGATTAGATGTCATATTTTCTGGACAAAAATCTGACATCTCATAAATAGTATTAAGATAAAGATGCATAATTTCAGATTATAATAGTAAACTGCCATAAAATCTATGAAAGGCAAACACGGCCAGCAAGTTCAGGAGTGGTTACATCTGCTGCTAAGCCACTTTGGCCTGATCACGATGGATTTAGCTATAATCCAGCGATAGTATGCATTCTGCATGCAGTACACAGCAATTGAAATGCTGCCACATGCAAGAGGCAAACATCTATGAAGATGAATACTGAAGGACCCGTTTCAAGGGCATGTGCGGCTTCAATGAGTTACATACAACTGGCAATGGTTTATAAGTACCATCTTTGCAAGTTTACAAGTCTCAGCATTTAACATCCGATGCAAGTAACGAACACTTATACACAAAAGCGAGACATTGGTGAGAAACTGAGGTTTTGTAAAAGTCCTAACATAACATACATTTCCAGTGGCGTAGACACGAACATAATAAGGGCCTTGAACCACAGCAATGTACCAACCGGAGCTAGGTATGTAGATCCCCATCATCATGACCCCACACAGTGACAATGACACGTTAACCCAGAAAAAGTCTTTCAGGAGGGTTCTCCATTGACATTTTTGACAACTGCATCAATGCTTTGCTTTGTGGGGGAAGAAACTAGAGAACTCGGGAGACATCCCAACACGCGTGGGAATAAGACGCAAAGGTCTGCACAGTCGGGTTCACGAATCCACTTGCTGTACTGCCAGCACACAGCAGCTTTGTGAGTTTCACGAATTGGTGTGCGCCTCGCACCGTCGTTTGGGAGACTCTTCACAGCGCGCACGGCCGCCTCGAAGCGCCTCTGGTGCTCGGCCACCTCCACCACCTCCATGGCTCCACGTGGATGAGACGCCGCAGCTTTCCACTCAAGAGACAACGACACGGCCACACTTGGGAGACGCGGGGTGACCGACAGTCACCGGTGAGACAAGGGGACACTTGGGAGACAGACACGGCGGAGTGACATGGGTCCCAGGGAAGATCGTGGACTGGGGCAGGAGGCTGCGCTGTCCACTCAGCCGCCGCCGGCTCAGTCGATGTTGACGCTCACAATAACTCGTGAGCGTCTACCCCACCACCACCCCACACCACCCCACCACCACACACCCCACCACCACACCGAACGATGAACGAATCGAGTCTACGTACGGTAGGTCGCGTTACGGCAAGTTCACGGGGAACGCGGAGCCCCGCTTGGAGCAAAATAAAAATCGTGATAATCGACCCCGACCTCTACCGCCTGCGTGTTTATTTATTCCCCCATCCCCAGTCTCCTCCGCCGCCGCCGCCGCGTGTGTGTGGGGTGGGACGGAGCTATCGTCGAGGGCTATCGTCGGGGGCTATCGTCGAGGGCTATCGTCGGGGGCTATCGTCGGGGGTATATGGGGGGTGAGGAAGGGAGCCGCTGCTGTTACGCGTGAACTCGCGAAATCGAAACGCCACCGCCACCACAGCTGCTGTAGGCTCCGCCGCGGCCATGTTGAGTGGGGAAACTCCTCCGTGCGTTAGCTTGGGGCCCGAGGGGGGGGGAGAGGTAACTTTCCTGCTTGATGTCACCTTCGCAATAATAAAGGCGGGGGGGGGGGTTTAAGTTGAATATAAATGCGTCGTTAAACCCGCCACCACCCTCCGACACGGCTGAGTAACATTTTTGCACTTCAACACACCCGGTGTGTGTTGAAGAGCAGAAGCCACAACATTGTACAACTTGACTACGGCTGTCCTCTTCTTGAGAACCCCTTTACCAACATGGCCGCCCGCCATTCACAAGCCGCCACCGACAACGAGGCTGCGTCACGTGCCCGGAACTGCTGTCCCAAAAGTCACGGTGGTGGGCGGGGGCCTGGGAGGGAATGGGGGGGGGGCTGGGAGGGAGTGGGGGGGCCTGGGAGGGAGTGGGGGGGGGGCTGGGAGGGAGTGGGGGGGGGGCTGGGAGTAGGTAGGGCTGGGAGGGAGTGGGGGGGGGCTGGGAGTAGGGGGGGCTGGGAGGGAGTGGGGGGGGTTGGGAGGGAGTGGGGGGGGGGGCTGGGAGGGAGTGGGGGGGGGGCTGGAAGGCAGTGGGGGGGGGCTGGGAGGGAGTGGGGGGGGCTGGGAGGGAGTGGGAGGGGGAGCTGGGAGGGAGTGGGAGGGGGAGCTGGGAGGGAGTGGGAGGGGGACTGGGAGGGAGTGGGAGGGGGACTGGGAGGGAGTGGGAGGTGGGTCTGGGAGGGAGTGGGCGGTGGGTCTGGGAGGGAGTGGGGGGCGAATGGGAGGGAGTGGGGGGGGGCTGGGAGTGAGTGGGAGGCGGGGGCTGGGAGTGGGGGGCTGGGAGGTAGTGGGGGGCTCGGGAGGGAGTTGGGGGGCTGGGAGGGAGTGGGGGGCAGGGAGGGAGTGGGAGGCTGGGAGGGAGTGGGGGGGGGGTTTGGGAGGGAGTGGGCGGGCTGGGAGGGAGTGGGGGGCAGGGAGGGAGTGGGGGGCAGGGAGGGAGTGGGAGGCTGGGAGGGAGTGGGGGGACTCGGGAGGGAGTGGGAGGGGGGCTGGGAGGGAGTGGGGGGGCTGAGAGGGAGTGGGTGGGCCGGGAGGGAGTGGAGGAGGGTGAAGCCCGGGTGGGGGGGGGTCAGGGCGAGGCTGCGCATGCGCGGTGGCTACCAGTGGAGGAAGGAGGAGGGGACACGCGCGGCAGGCGAAGATGGCGGAGCTGCAGCAGCTGCTGGAGGAGGAGGTCCCCGCGGCGCGGGCCGCGCTCCTCGAGAGCCACGGCAACCTGCAGCGAGTCGCCGACTACTGCGAGGGCAACTACGTGACGGTGAGATGGCGCCCACAGCGACGACGAGAAGGAGGGCAGTGGGAAGAGGGATGAGAGAGGTAGGAAGGGTGGGAGGCCCCCGCCAATCTGGAGTCCTGTGGGTTCTGGGCTGGGCCAGGAAGGGGAAGAGGTGGTGAGGTGAAGGTGGTGGTCGGTGGTGGTGGTGGACGAGGAGGTGGAAGAGATTGAGGTGTCGTGATAGGTGAGTTCATGACGGGAAGTGAATGTTGAAGCGAGAGGCGGTGTTAAAAGAAGAGGTGGAAGTTGGATTAAGTGGTGATGGTGGTGGTAGAGGAGGTGGTCGAGATGGAGATGTGGGGGAGTGTTGGATGTAGATGATGGAGGAGGAGGTGGGCGAGATGGAGATGTAGGGGGAGTGTTGGATGTAGATGATGGAGGTGGTCGAGATGGAGATGTGGGGAGTGTTGGATGTAGATGATGGAGAAGGAGGTGGTCGAGATGGAGATGGGGGAGTGTTGGATGTAGATGATGGAGAAGGAGGTGGTCGAGAGGTGTGGGGAGACGTGAGAGTTGATCAGAGCGGCGGTAGATGACGGTCAGGTGGTGTAAGTGAAAAAGTGAAGGAAAATTAATCAGGGATGAGGTCGGAAATACGTCGAGGATGTCAATGTGAAGAGTGATAATGCTGATGTGTTAGGTGGTGGTGTTGATACAAAAAAAGTTCATAACGATGTTGAATGTGAAGAACGTTACTGTTTATAAAACTGATGCCAAAATTGATACGGGTGTGGATCAATGAAGTTGGTGATTATAAATTTGGCAGTGCCCTTGGAAGGCTTTGATAAAGATGACTTTAATGAATAACATGTTTATGGTTGATAACATAGCTGTTGCTGACAGTGCACGGTGATGATGGTGTTGATTAAGTTGATTATGATGATTACTGCACTGTTGTGTTCAGCCAAGCGGATCTTAATTACGTGGGCTGTTGGCGGCTGGGAAGCACTGCATTTTCGTGACGAGGATGTTTATGTTTCTGCCAAAGCCCACGGGTTCGCAAGCCCGAGTGAGTGGGGAGGAGTTGGCAGCAGGGTTCGGGGAGGTGGTTGTTCGTGAGGAGAGGACGTCACGAGACTCACAATTCTCCGAGGATTAGAGTTGGCTTCTTAGCTGCCCCATCTTCTTGTTGACACGCAGAGGCCCGTGCAGCTAAGGTCGCAGAGTCGAAACTGGGATGGCTTGATTTTCAGACTCAGGCCAGCTCTCTACCCTGATTTAACCTCCCTTTTTTCAATCACGATGATTTGCAGTCTCTTTTGTGAATATAAGTCGTGTTGCATGATGATCCAACTTCATATTTATGCAGGTTCAACATACATTATAACACATTGAGTGATTTGGAGGTTAGTGTTTTGTGTAGTACATGAAGAAAAAGCCATAGATAATCGCTGAGTGAGTAAATCATTGAAGGTTTATGAGGATACGTCTCACGTGGCCCATGTTTCTAGGCACAATTTGTCGTGCTTAACCTGAAGTTATGGAAATGTGCATATCTCCTTAGTCACGTAATCACTTCCATGTCCTTCCGCTATGTCAGGCCCCAGATAAGCGGCAAGCGCTTGAGGAGACCAAGGCGTACACTACTCAGTCCCTGGCCAGCGTCGCCTACCAGATCAACACGCTCGCCAACAATGTGCTCCAGATGCTGGACATCCAGGCTTCACAGCTCGGCAAGATGGAGTCGGCAATCAACCACATCTCACAGGTACGGCTACTTAACCACGGGGTCCCTGTAACATGTATCTTTAGACTTTCCTGAGTTTGTGCTTCTAAGTTTTTTCCCAAAAAATATGCCAGTGACTAAATCACCAAATCACCCAGAATTCTGTCAATCTCGTGAGATCTCTGAAGGCCAACATGGTTGCGTCTGAATAGTGCTTGGATGGTTGACCACCATGCGTAGCAGGTTGTTAAAGACTGGCTGGGCTATGTGGTGATAAGTGGAATGCTGTGCAGGGAAATCCATTGTTGTGCTATACATCTATGTGCCCCAGATTCACAAACCCATCCTGATCAATACAATAAAGTATGGTCAAAGTAACTGGTGCAGTTCATAATTTACTTTACTGTAGATGAATACTTACACCTGGTATACCTTGTTTTGTTCGTTGGTGTTTGTTAGTTGCTGATTTGCAATAAGTATAACTTTTGTGTGCGTATGCATGCGTGTGTCTGGTTCCTCTTATTTTGCTGCCACAGTTGAGATTGTGCTGAAATCATCTACTTCGTAGGGTTCATTCTGTGCAGCAGCAGCTGCTATAGAATTACATTTTCCGATTGCTTTTCATAGGCTATAGAGTAATGTGAATAAGGGGTTTTACATTGACGATAATTACACTTATGTAATTTACAATAAGTGAAACATGTATTATGTAAAAGTAAAGGCAATGTATCATTTATGATATGTATATTAGCTAAAGCACAAGCGGTTGGAATTAAACTATTTAAAAGGAAGGTCTGATCATTCAATTGCTCTTCAGTACAATTGGGCAACATTTATGAACAATGCTTTTGGCCAGGGAATCCACGTGTACCATAACGTTTTAATATAATTCAGCCATCTCGTTTAAACTTGCTTCTACAGTATTTCCAATACAATTTGTTCGTGAGAGTACTTTGTAATGGCTATGCACCCATTAATGCTATTTTTGGGCTTGTGTTAACATTTTTCAATGTTGTTTCGCAGTGGAAAATCCTATGTTTTGTTTACTCTATACTCTTTGGTTCTTTCGGTAAAGTCACGTAGGGAGAAAAAATAATAGATCACGACGTTTCGATCGCCACACAAGCAATCATCTTCAGGTGGGAGAGAGAAACAGGCTGCTGAAACAAGTCCTCCTATATAGAGCCGAGGGGATGTTTACTCATAAACCAGTTTGAAAAGTCACTTGTTGAGAAACTACTAGTTTGAATGCAATGCATCCAACTATGTAAATACAAACACTTATATCCAAATCTCAATAAAGTAGAAAGAGCCTTGCAAATTTCTTATATTAAAAAAACACAGGATGTGAAACAATACAATGGTTGCCACTGGAAGGAAGCTTGTTTTCCATTTCGAGCCCTGGGATTTATGAATTAGGGGCCAGGATACAGACACCGATGTTGCCTTTTCTAGAAGGGCATGTTTAGTTGTTTTGTGAAGTTGGTGTACCCTCAGATTGGAGTGCACACAACGCTACAACCTAGGAGGTGTTATCCAAATGTATAAGAAGCCGAATATATGCAGACAACTGTGTTGTGATCGTTCATCAGCAAGAGTCAATCCACTGCTGGATGAAGGGCTCCCCCATGCCATTGCTATCTCCCGTGGTCCTGCTAAGTAATAACAAATACACATTTGTCAATAACACTGCCTTAAAAAGAAAACATTTTTATTTTATCTGGTAAGGCCCACTGAACTATATAGCTTTTTTTTTTAGAAGTGATTTGACCGCAAATGATAGTTCAACGAAGTGGCTTATATGAAAATTTATACCAGCCAAATACTGTAATGTGGAGGGGAAAACCGGAGGACCCAGAGAAAAATCCGTGTGACCACGGGGAGAACATGCAAACTCTAATTATATGAGCGTCAGGGTCGTGATGGAACCCACGACCTGTTGAAATAGTTAACATCTTGCCATCGTGGGGCCCCAAGTTATGTAATAAGCAACACGTCGCGAGGCCAGAGAGGTAGAGTAGACAAGAGATGGAGACAGTACTGTAAGATATCATGGGACCCGATGAGAATGAAATAAAAAAATGTCAAAGTATGACAACTATGAGCAGTAAATAACTCTGCATGACTCACTGGGTGGGGTTATTTTGATTTAAACAAAGTATTTTTTACTGAATAGTAGGTTTGTAAGGATGCATCAATTTTTGGATGCATTTTTAATACTAAGACTCGCATTACCTGCATTGAGTCGTTTTGGTGACAATTTATGGGGGGGGGGTTATTAATGCACGTGATATTATTATGACATGCCGGTGTGACATTTGGACCGATCTCTAGTGAACAAAACTCCAAACGAAACATTCATAAAATGAGAACTCTTACCATCGTGAAAAATACAGATCTGTGCATTTTCTAATGACTTGCACTGTCCGTGCTTTTGCGCTTGACCAAGCACCAACTTAAAATAAAAACATCACCTTTCATCCTGGTCATGAAAAACATACTACTTTATTTAATAATTGTATACATTTTTCATTATAGCTCTTTTTAAATATGTATTGCTATAAATCGTTCAAAAAAGCGGGGTGGTTTTGTTGAAATTAAATTTGATGTCGAAGTTGTGTACAAATGGGGGAATCACAATGCATTGTGTATGTGAGGATAATTTATAGGAACATAAAATGAGTCGGTGCAATTTTGATTGGATGATCCTATCTATTGGAATTGACTTTTACGCACCTTGTGAGGTTTTAGTTATTTTTGTCACGTCCCAAGAAGACCTATAACGTGATGACGTCATCTTGCTCTATTTAAGACTGGAAGCAGGTGGATTGCTTCACTATTCTGTCAAATCGCCCGATGATGCTGGATGTAATTACCAGTGAAACATCGCATTCAAATTGTAAAGGTTTTGGATTTACTCTCCAACACACCGGTGGGCTGAAGTAGTAAATAATTGGCGCGTTGTTTATGTGACAAATCATACTGGCTGTGGCGGGTGGTGGAGAGTTACGGCACATTTATACTTACGTGATCTAACCCAAAAACCTTTATTATGAATAATATTGGTCGCAAAAGCTTACGTGATAAACGTTAAGGTTTTACAAAAATTGTTGTCGTGTGCAATCGTGTTTCCAATTTATATTTACCTTTAAACACAATGGGTTTTTTCAATAGCATTATTGCTGCAGTAATACGATAGTTAAATTGTTTTTCATTGTCTTTAAATCGCGCACTGTTGAGTTTTTTTCCAGCGAGAAGAACAAGTTTCATGAAGGCAGTGACTCCTGAGTATGAAAACGTATCTGTTAATTAATCAATCAGCAAACGTCTTACAATTATATAAAAACACAATAAGTGATTTTCTATTAATTGTTATAATTGATATTGTAATCACGCTTTCTCACGAATATCTTTAGTTAGATACTACAAGCTCAGGAAGGACCTCGAGTGATGCAGGGAATGTACATATATCATGTATTATAACAGCATGAATCATGTCCTGCATTGTCTCATTACTATCCTATTTGACACATGAGATAGTCCATGGACATTGGGGTGCATTAAATATACTTGTAAAATGCAACTCTTGCCACAAAGGATGCACTTGGGGTAGACTGCATTAATATGAATAAATAATCACCTCCTAATGCATAGTTATTGCTGCAAACGCGTGTGTTCTGTTGATATTTGCATTGACATTACTTCCTCAAAAGGAGTGGGGAAATATGTAGGTTAAGAATTGGAAACAGATACTGTGTTTAGTTACTTTGCATATGGGAAGCAGAAGAATGTCACTGCGTGTACCGGACTACTGTACTGACAAATAAAATATTCAGCAGACTGCATAACCTTGGAAATACTTTGATTTAATGGTACACACTGTAAAAGTGTTCACGTTGTAAAACAATTGAGATGAAAAAAATATACCAGTTGTGATGCTTTTTTTTACGGAAACCTGCTAAAAGTTCACCCTGGACGGTGACTGCACATGTAGATTTGGGTGCCACAGTGACGAGAAGTTAACTACACCTCTCCTGGTATGCAGGAAATCGTGGGTTCGATCCCGGCCCTGACGCCTGTATATATGGAGTTTGAATGTTCTCCCCGTGGTCGTGTGGACTTATCTCCGGATCCTCCGGTTTTTCCCTCCACATTTAGACATGCATTTCGAGTATTTAGCTGCTATACATTTCCACGTAATGAGCCATTTCGTTGTGCTATCATTTGTGGCCAGGTCACTTCTTAAAAAGAGACCTTACCTGGTAAAATAAAAAATAGTTTATAGTTTAAATAATTTTATAGTTTACATTTCATCTGCTGGTTTTATACCACATTTTGTCCAGTACATGTCCATTTTGGACCTGGTTCTGCATTTCCCCAGCCATGTAGTCTGGTACAAGGATGCCTCATGCTGTACAAATGCAAATCAACTTGGCCATCTCTACCGATGTCAGTCTCCCATAGCAACATGTACTATTGGCCAAGGAGCTGTAAAAATGGGTCTTCTTTCACAGAAGACACTGTTTGCTTGACTATTTACATAAGCCTATACTGTATTTTCTTTTATATGTTCCACGTTAAATGTTATTTATCCGTATGTACTAAAAACTGCTTCTGCAAAGTTGTTTTGAACTTTTTCATTATGATACTTTATACAGTATATGTATTGTTTTATGCTATTCGGCAATGGCCATACAGTTGTACGTGCAGTGTAACCAATGGGCTTTGCAGAAACAACTTATTGCGTAGAGTGTGTTTCATGCCCATATAATGGATGTGATATTATGGTTCATAACATGTTGATAATCAGTTTTTTTTTTTATTAAGGAACCGTTCAGTATGGAATTAAGTTTACCAAATAGGACATTCATACAATGTCTTAAGTTCAGTAAATATGTAATCGCTGAAATTACTTCCAACAGTTTACGAATCAAATATTTATATAGCAGACACATTCTAAAACAACAGTATGCACAGAATGTTTATATAGCAGACACATTATAAAACCACAGTATTCATATAATTAAATATCCATTTATCAGGAGTGATCTTAAATGTTTTAACATCTATTGTACAGTAATACCACGATTTACATCTCCCCCTTTCGCAAATATATTGTCACGTTATTAATACCACTACCTGATTTGCGTCGCCTCAATCCACAGTTACGTCGCTGACAGCATCGTCCATCCTTTCTCGTATCCGTCGCCTTAGCCTTTGCTTCCACCTACCCTGCACACAAACCGCTTTGCGGTAAATCCCCCCCCCCCTTCTCTCTACCCCCCTGCAACCGACCTCTCCAATGCTGCTGCGGTGGTCCTTTTTACTCCAGTGACCCGGGTGCTGCTGCGGGTCCATTTTTCTGCCCCGCCTCCTTTCCCCCCAACTTCTCTCTCCTCCCCTGCAGCCAAGTCCTATATAACCTCGTGCCATGGCAGATCTCTCGCCTACTTCAGCAGTTTTTTCTTGCTGTGGTTGTCCCACCTGATGACGATTGTGATCTATCGTGATCTATTATTTTTCTACCTACGTGACTTTACCGAAAGATGGATTCCTGCAGTCACAAAAGCTTCAAATCAAGATTGATGGGATATTGCTGTCATAATATACAGTTGTCTTTTTTTAAGTACTTTTAAGTTTTGGTTATTCTATTTAATTATGTTTGACTCAACGTGTTTCAGTCTCAACATTTCATTCCAAGAAATTGTTATCACACCATTATCATCACTAATCATAACTAACCCACTGCTGGATGAAGGCTTCCCCAAGGTGTTGCTGCCTCATAATCGCGGGATGTAATAAACAACTGCATGTGAACTCGCTTCATCACTGTCTCCTCGGTGCATTTCCTTTTAAGCGAGTTCCCACCCTTGGCTACCACTCTATCATTCTTGACTATCGGCTATCATCTCTAACGGTGTGCTGCCGAAACCCACAGACTTTTCTTAACAGTTAAAATTAACGTCTTAGCCTTCACATATTCTCTAATTCGTGTTCCAATTTCTGTCTCAAAATGTAATTCCAGGCATGCATCTGTCATGCTTCGTTGCACACCTTTAATCTATTCTCTCTTTTTCCTTCATGTCAATATTTCTGATAATGGATAATACGCATTGGTAAAAAATATGATAACTGAAATCGGTGTCTATATTGCTGTTTATTCCCGTGAATGTAAACTACCGTATATGAATGACACCTTTTGTCTTGCAGACGGTGGGCATCCACAAAGAAAAGGTGGCCCGGCGTGAGATCGGCATTCTGACCACCAACAAGAACACAACACGCACACACAAGATCCTGGCACCCGTCAACCCCGAGCGACCTGTGCGCTATGTGCGCAAGCCACTGGACTTCAACGTGTTGGATGACATCGGCCACGGCATGAAGGTAATAAGTGGAATGAGCCCTCGGCCTAGCTTGTGTGTAGCACTGGTTTTGGTAGGTGCATGTTTTGTGGTCCACTCAAGCTGCATGACGAATTTTGAATTCATGAAGTAAACAGTTCAATGTCATGGGGGACGTTACTGGATTTTTTTTGCAACTCATACATAGTGTTAGAAATTTAAGTAGGAAATAATGTGGTGATTGTGTTGCCTGACCTTTTTCGGTCGAATAATTTAATGTTGCAGACATTTTGGTAAAAGCATATAATGTGTATTTGATCAATTGTAATATATTTCTTCGTTTAGTTTTCTAATCTGCGTATGATTGTTTAACTGCGTAGTGAAAATTATGTGTCAGTGCTGCTCAATGGCCTCTGGCTCGAATGTAAAAATGGCTGATAAACTGTGCATGAGCATACAAGTTGCAGTTTGCATTTGAATCCTGCACGTTTATTTTAACTGTTAAAGTAGAACATTAGTGGTTGTACATCTAAGAGGGCAAGAAGATGGTTTTAAACATTATTATAAACTGATTACAGGCAGTCGACGGGTAACAGAGAAGGGTTAGGTCCACAAGAACGATCCATAACACAAATTTTCCATATGTCAGAAACTGAACAATTTGCTCCCCAAATCAAGATAAAATCCCATATGCTAATTAGTGCCTCCCCTACCCGATTACTAGTTTGTTTTCTCTCAGCACTGTATTGCGCTGTCATCCATTTTCTATCGCTGCCTGTATCTTATCGCTGTAGGTATGCCCTGTACTTCCTATGATTCTTGAATTTCATCAAATATGTACCCTAATACTACCCATAATTAAACTAATGGAACATATACTTTATCCAATTGCTTATGAATACCACAAAACATTTTTATATTAATTGTTTACAGAAAGCAGTCACTTCCGAATGTTCGTTTACCGTGCATTAGGCTAGGCCTAGACTTCTCCGATCACTTTTGGCTGAGACCATAAGCAGTCGAAGTGTAATTTTGGTAAATGAATTACATAGAATAAATAATTCATGAAATAAACTTAAAATGAAGAAAACTAGCAATAGAAACATGGGAAAAAGAGTTCTAAGCATAGAAAAAATTTAAAAATGCTACGAAAGGAAAATTATTTCGTAATACTACAAAAAAAATTCCATTTACCCGAATTCTCGTGAGGCTCAGGCTCGGTGAAGGCAGCGTTTTGGTGGAGCAAGGTGTAAGGGCGGGGCTTATACCTCGCTCCGCGGTATTCATCCGCAACCTCACCGTGCTGCACTATTGACGCTTGGTAACTAACGCAAAAATTTCCGCATATTTTTTTACATGATTTATGGAAGCATTTCCATAAGGTCGGATTTCCGTTAGTCGGGTCTTCCGTAACCCAGGGACTTACTGTATATTTTTCTACAGTCATTGTCCTGCCATTTTCATTACGATTTTCATTTGTTTAAACCATGACAGCTGGCATTTGTCTTCTATGCAATAAATTGGTATATAATAATAGCCAATGTGTGTAACATGAATAGAATTACTTTACCAAATCCTCACTGCTGAGTCCGAATAATACATACTTTTCAGTGATGTAATATTTGTGTCTTTGATGAAAGAAAATATGCACTCACAAGATGGTCTGTCAAACCTACCTGTCTGGTTTTCCAAGTAAAAAATGTAAGGTCAATGGTTCTCAAACTCTAGTTTCCTCTTAAGTTAACACGTGTAGATTGTTTTAATAAAACAGAAGTGTCGGCTAAGGGGGGTTTATGAGCAGTGTTATCAGACATTAAATGACAACATATTGAGCGTCTCTGTTACAACGTGTTTAGAAAGCCATTGGAAAACATATATTACCACGTTTGTGGACGATGTTTAAATGGCAGTAAATATTTATTTCAAAGGAAAACAATATAAATAACACTTTATTGCACATTTACTCATTCAGCTGTTGTGTATGTCTCCATGGTGTTACCTAAAAGTGATCATTTAAAATGTATATTGAATCGACTCTAAAAAAGACAAGCCATCGTGTAAATCAAACATAACTCCATAAAATGTGTTGCCTTAACTGCATGCAGATTTATAGATAAGTTATATTTTGCTTCTATTTTTATTTTCTGCTTTGCGCAAAGTGGCTTCTGAAGGCTAAGGTAAGAAATCAAATACCGTATTCTGTTTGTGCTGTGTAAGTGTATTGTGCTGTGTTGTGTAAGGTCCGTTTAATTTGCGGGCCATGCAGTTGTTTTGGTGATGATTTATCGCAAGCACTGTGGTGTGAGCTTGCAGCGCATGTAGGCTGTGCTCAGTTTTGGGTGTGCCTTTGTTGCAGCAGGGAAACAACCCCAACGGAAGGACCAGCAGTATTTCCCGGAGCACACCGCCCACTCAAAAACCTCCCAGCCCTCCTTCAGTCAGCAGAGGAACCATTGGGTACGAGGTCACACCTTTATTTCTTTATTTAGTTGTAATTCGAGAATTTTACATGGGCAAGGATGTGAAATACAATTGCATGCTCTATTGTCATGCCGTTAATCTAATATTTCATGTATTGTACCAGGGCTGTTGAAAACTATTGCATGTTGTGTTTTAAACTATTGCCATACATTGCAATGGGTATTTTTAGAAAACAGGGAAAAACTAATAGTTATGTGAATAATACCAATGTGTGTTTATCACTTTCATATTCTAGGAAATCATATTTGTACAAGCAGTGGATGAAACTTCGCATTATCCTCCTGTCAGTTTCCAGTGCTACTCATGTTCTCGTGTGCGGAGCAAATCTGAGCCCCCATTATCGTCGTTATGAATTGGACGGTCTATATTGGTTTTTGTGTGTGTGGGCGGGTCTGCCTTTAGATGTTCGGAATTTTGCCTATTCAAAATCAAAGCTTGTGAACTGAGGAGTGGTTTTTAATGTACAGTGCGGTAAGTAACTAAATGCCCTTGAAATGCTCTAAAATTTACCATTTGGGATGGATAATCATGCAGCTCAACAATTGGGCATACAACTGAAAAATGTGTAAGAGTATATTTACCAAAGGCAGTTATTTAAGGCACACTGGGATCAAACTTATAAAATAAAGAGGTGAACAAGAGAAGAGTACTTTTTAAAAACTTAACTTAATATTGTAAGTCATGTACCAGTATGTCTAAAGGGAAACATCTTAAATCACTGCATATTACCTACTGTGAGATGGACAAGAGAATGGAACAAAAGTTAACATCTGTGCAAAGAAGCACAGAGGCACTTGCTTGGAATTCCATAGACATTGGCAAAGTAAGACAATGCAATTTAAAATGCACGGTTTTATGAACGACGTGGTCACAGCTTTTACATGAAGATGAGGTGAACATGTTTAAAATGGATATATAATGCGGATAGCCTCAAAAAGGATAGGGACACAAAACATAATTTTCCCACTATTAAAGCATGAGCCGCTTTACAGAATCTCATAAGAATTTGCTCAAGTAGAAAAACTGTTGCAATGCCTCCACCAACTTTGCAATCAGACATCACGCAGAGCACTGATTGCTTTTGATTGCTGCATTCAACTTTACAGTGGCTCAGACATCAAGGATTGAAACGTCAATCCCGAGTAACCTTTCCAACTCGTAAAATCTGACAAAATAGCTATTATAACATCCATTTGAAATGAATTGTAAGGAATGATTTATGAATAGAACAAAGAAGGTTGCAAAATTGGGCTAAAGATAAATATGAGCAAAACAAAAGTTATTTGCAAGAAGTTGGAGATACAACTGTAAAACACACTGTATATGAATATCTAAGACAAATGGTGACAGAGAATGGGGAGAATAATGAAGAGATAAAGAGGTGAACAGGAACACAATGGAATGCTTTTGGGAAATGTTTTTGATAATGAGAAGGGTTTTTTTTTTACACAAAGCTGAAATGTGTGCAAAGTAGCATGGGGAGGTGCAAGTTCGGAATTAGACTGAGAAACAGAGGGAATGTGTAGATTAGAGAACAAATGCAAATTAGAGACATCACATTGACATCTATGATCTTGGGCAATCCACATAGCTATAAGAGATTATAGCCAGTCGTCGAAAATGGCAGTGGCAGCCAAAAGAGGACACGCCTGAGAAACATCCACCCCTGAGATGGAAAGATAACATTTTATTATGTTCAAGTGTAATTGTCGAATTGCAGCATTGGATTGACGATTGTCGATGATTGATTGTTTATTCATCATCTTACGATGACAAATGATTAACTTCATACTTTGTTTCTCAAAGAAACTGTGCCCCTTTTATTGACATTAAACATACTGTATATTTTTTGTGTGAAACAAATCATTCTATAAATGTTGTACACCATGAGTCATGCAGGTAAACATTTATTGGCGTTCAACTGCTGACAAATGATTATATTTTATGCCTTGTTTGTAGAAATTATTAGTTGTTGGTTAATTGTGTCATTGCTGTTAAAAAAAGGAAATATTTTTCTCAGAGATATTGCATTTTACAATTTATTCCCATTGTAAAACAAATACAGTATATATCAATTCTGTTTTAGGAGGCTGGACAGGCACACCACTGAAAATTAAACACATTTTCCAAATAATCTTGAAATATTGCATGAGATTGAAAGGAACTTTGGTTTATTTTTACTTGCTGGTGCATTTGTGCATGAAACTAACTGCTGCTTCCTTCTCTATCACCTGCTTGGCATGACACGGGTGCCTTGACTTGCCTGCCGCAATGCAGCACTCTGGGACGCAAGGGGTATGTAGGGTTATGTCGTCTTCATTGATTGCCCGCTTTAATTCACTTCCCCTTTCCTTAAATGTCAAATCTGTGATTGAAGTGCATTTTTATTTATCCATTGTTTAAGAAACTATTTTGCTGGCGTTTAGTGTCTACTTATCTTCTTTCATCCCCTCATTCCTTGATTAAGGATAGAAAATATTTTCATGTTAAATACAGCTGCACTTTGCTTGCAGTTTCACTGCTGATGTTGAGGGCATTCTCTCTCGAAGCCGATGATGCGGAATGGCTCTGTCTAGTGGGTCCACCGGGAGGCACTGGCAGGGGTGAGGGGTCAGTTCTCTGCTCTTGGTTCTGCAGAAGGAGCTCTCCCTACCGGACTCTGGAGCCGGTTCGGCCGCCAGCTCTGCCTAACGATTACACAGCCAGCCCGGGTTGGGGGCCTCCAGCCTCTCAGCAGCAGCACCTACAGAGCCCTGCACGTACTGCTTCCCTCAACCAAAGGGCTCGAACATACAGGTAGTGAGGGATAGGAGACAGACTTCCTGTTGGCAGGAAGAATGTTAGTGCCGTTGAAATTTGAGCATCTTTTTGTACGAGAAAAAATGGCCAGGGTTTCTGAGCGGTAAGTTTTTCTTGTGCTGGGTAATTGCTTGGTTGCTTAATATCTGCTTTATTAACCTCTTGTTTTAAACCATGCTTCATTTGCTTTTGATTTTTCTGCAGTTGTGGTACTAACATGTGCAGGATGATTATAAAAAAGGGATTTTGTTTAGGTGCCCCTTAATCCAGCAAGGAGCCCTACTCTGATATTTTAAAGTTTTAAATAATTTGAAAAATGTTCCCGTATTATATGCATTAATGATCGTTTTAATGTTGCAGCTGAAGATGGCGCTGTTGTATTTAAACCGTTTAATATTCTTATATAATGATGTTTATTCCTTCCTGTGGGCATCAGTGGCAGCAGTGGAGGCAGCCGGAGCGGAGGCAGCCGGGAGAATAGTGGCAGCGGCAGCGTGGGCATTCCGATCCCTGTGCCCCCACCCTCCATACCAAGTGTCTTCAGCCAAGGTCTTTTCATGACTGCCCTCCTCGCTGTCTGCACAAATCTATCCTGGCATCATTGATGGACTTTGCAAAGCATCTGTCTGTTTAATCAGTGCATATTCCTGCTATACTATATGGATCAGAAACATGGACGTTGACAAGTAAAATAAAATAATAGCTGAAACGTGGCCATGGCATGAATAGGTTCATGCTTGTAATTAACATTTTGAAATAGCGGAACATACATCGCAAAACATACAAAAGTTAGAAACATAATTGACGTATAACAAACGTTAGTGTGCTTGGTTGGACCCATCACGAGAAGGGATGATGACTGGTGGTCGAGAATGTCTACGTGGAGATGGACCTATTAAATACGTTTGTGCAGGAGCTTGGCCACGAGAGAAAATGTGAGTCTTGGAGGCTGTTATCCAGCAGTGAATATATCATGGATGGTAATGATGAATTCATCTCGATGCACATTACAGAAAATGCCCAAGGGTTCAAAATTATGCTAACCAATGGGGATGCTTATGTTAACCTATTCTTTCTTTTAAAGCTGACCACTTAAGTAAATAATTTTCTATTACTGTGTCATATGATAAGAAAAAAAACCTCGCTGCACATAGATCATATTTCGTGTTACCAAGGACATTTTTACCTCTTCGTTTTATTTCACATCCGAGCAGTGGCCAATATAAATAAATACATAAACACACGAACATCTGTGTGTGTGCTGTTGTAGCAAAGTGCATCCAGTATAATAAATATATCGTGCTGATTTATGCACCATTACTCTACATTCTTTTAATCACACTTGAGAAGCAACAGATTGGAAGTCGTGACAGTACTTTGAAGACATTGCATGGAGCTGAATGCCCTAAAACCGGCTTCATCACGTGCTGAAATAATTCTGTGCTGCTATTTATACTGTACTCACCACTGTAGCATTAAACATGTCTAGAGTGCTTCCACTCCATAAAACTATTGTTTATTCTTGAAATGCTAATTTGACTCGAAAACACACTTGACGATTCCTGTTATTAAATTGTGGTATTGTCATTGAGTGATGTAGTAATTATTGCTTTCATAATTATCGCCAATGTTTGTCAGCCAAAGTACTTGTATATTAAAGCATGTTTAACTCTAATTCGTTATATCTTGCAGCAAAATTGTATGTGTAGCATGGGCAGTATAGCCACCTGTCTTCTTGTGTATTTAAAGTAGTCTTCAGATTATTAGATGGAGTGTCTGTGTACAAGTATCTTACTGGTTTGAGCATGTGCCTAACCACTCAATCTTAAGCAATATTCTACGCATGAGGCATGCGTAATTGTATTTTACATTAGCAGTGGTTTTCAGTGGCCCACTAACATCTCTGCATGTTTGTCGCTTGTTCACATTTAATTGCATAGGTCCACCTACTTCCTCTTACCCACCACCACCTTCCCCCATGCCTGCTGACGTTTACAACAATTCTTTTCCCCCTCCAGCCCCACCACTTTCAGGTAAGCTTCATTTACATCTTGAGAGCAAATCGTGCCTCTTTTTTGTGTTTTCAGTTATTCCAGCTGTTCCTTTGGCATTAATGTCAAAACCCCCAACTCAATTTAAAGCCAGTGATATTGAAAGCCTTGTGGACTGGAGATCGTATTGGTGTCAACTATCCAACCAGTTATGGGTGATGTTTATTTACATTTTACGTGATTTTTTTTTATTAGTGGCTTATCTCCAGGTTCTTTCATGCTAAAATACTTAGATAAATTGGCCCAAGATGCCAAGCAGGTTGTTTATGGAAAAGTTGCAAGGCGCAGTGAGGATTCCCCAGGTAAATAAGGAACATCATGGTTACAGTGGCTGACAAGGTTTACTTATTCCAAGTGCAAGTTAATCATTGGATGGTAATACGTTGTGATATGCTTTGATTTGAGCAAATTTTCAATTATCGTACAAAACAACTGCATGTTGGAAAACCGAGGTGAATGTTGCTAGATCTTTAGGTGAATGCTTGTGTTGATATTTTGAGCTGTATCAGTAGCTCTAAGCTTGTGAGATTTAACACAAGTTTCTTTTGGCTGCCAGCATCCATTGGTGTGCCAGCCCCACCTCCTCCCCCTCCCATGTTTGGTAAGATCAGGCTTCATGAATGTAGTACTCACCATTTTGTTCTGTCTTGCTACTAATCTAACAATGGACGTAGCCAGTGGTAATAAAACATGACGATGTGTTGGCTTATTTAGAAGAAGAGCACGTTTGCCTAAAAAACGAAACTGCACTGCCAACCAGTCAAATGGTAATTCATGCACATTCTGTGTGCACATTATTGATGTCTGGCTATGCCCTGTGAACGCTTGCTTCTGAATTCATCATCAGGCTGAAAATAGTGATGGCAAATGCTTGTGTTGCTTGTGTCAAGGCTACTTTTGTTGCCTCAAACATGGACATTGGTATTGAACGGTCGTCAACTTGCTGTAGTTGCTGTCCTGTTTTAATACTAATCCTTACATGGAAGTAAACATAACTTAGCGTGACGTGTAAGAGGAACTTGAAGTGAATGAATACAGTGAATGTGAATGGGCTGCTGGAAGCTATATTGTCGGGATTTTGCAGCTGGGCCCGGTTCCCAATACAACTCCATGCCAAGGCAGATGACGCGGAATAACTCGGCCACGTCCATCAGCTCAGGAGGCTCGCGCCGTCCCCCATCCGTTACCTCCCAGTCCTCACAACTCAATGGCGGCCCCTTCTACAGCCACAACCCCAGTAGGTGGCACTTAGAGCACTCCTCCCCTGCCCTCCCGCCAGAGGGAGCACACCCACGACGGAATCCTTAGCCTTCATATAAAATGTGTCACTTTGGCCTCGTATTACCATAGTTTAACGTGGTTTGGAATGATTTTGAAGCGGAGGCTTAGAATAAAAATACAAAGCTTGACTTCATAATTCACATGCATATGTGTGTCTGGTTTTGAGATTTTATCTGATAAAGTCTAGTTTTACTGATCAAGCAATATTGCGCCTGCCTTCTGTCGCTTTTGTCAAATATTTTTTCAGGCAATGGATCATTTTTTACTGCTTTACAGCTAATTGCAAATGCACTGCTTTGTGTTTGTCCTTATCAGTGTCACATGCGCCGCCCCCTCCGCCAATGCCCCAGCTCACCCCACAGATTCCCCTCACGGGCTTTGTGGCCCGCATGCAGGAGAACAGTAAGTGGTCATAATTGAGGGCACCTTAAAAATTATGCTTTATATTTAGGGCTTTGCTTTATGTTTGTGCGATTTATTTCAGTGAATTATGTTTCTTTCTTACTAATTGATTCACTTCACCCAGTGATTACAATGTTACGTAATTTGCTTTAATCGGCAGTTATGGCAGCATGTGAAGAGCTCACTAATGTCATCTCTTTGTTATAAAGTTGCAGACAGCCCAACACAAGCATTGCCTCCGCCCCCGGATGATCTGGTGGGCTTTGGCTCTGGGGGCGATGACTCGCTACTGCCTCCACCACCCCCCATCGACTACGACGAAGAAGCCTCTGTGGTGCAATACTCGGACCCCTATGCAGATGGGGATCCCGAATGGGCACCCAAAATCTACATTGAGAAGGGTGAATATTCACTGTGCACACACTGAACAACGCAGAATTGACAACTTCGTTAAAAAGCAAGCATATGCTGTGTTGGTCACACTCATTATCCTCACTCTTTTTGTGTTTCCTAGTGGTGGCAGTGTATGACTACGTCCAGGACAAGGATGATGAGCTGAGCTTTCACGAGGGCTCCATCATCTATGTGGTCAGGAAAAACGATGACGGCTGGTACGAGGGTGCCACCAATGGCCACACAGGGCTCTTCCCCGGCAACTACGTGGAGCCCATAATGCACTACGCTGACTAGCACGTTGGTCCTCCTATCTGCTGTGCGCCAAGACAACACCTCGGCATCCCACCGATGCACAGGCGGTGCTGGAATTTCTAAATGTGGTTAGAGACCATCTACATCAATAAAGGTCAATTCAGCATCTCTTACACAGTAAAAGAGCACAAATGGTAATGGAGGTCCAAAGTTTGCATTTTTGTTAATTAATGCGTTTAACAGAATCTACCACTAGATGTAAGACAAGTTCTTGGTAGTTTAAATGCCTACAACGTACATGCAAGGAGCTTAAATTGTTTTATACTAGAAAGGGTGGCTTGGTATCTTATCTGGTGTGGAAGTTTTACTGTTGAATGTGAGATTTGTGAATATTCTATCCAACTGTTCCAGTGCACTGTGTCAGTATTGACATATGCTAAAACCTGTGGTTAATCAGACAGGGTCTGAATTATTAGTTTTTAACATCAAACAGCTTTATACTGTATTGGGTTGGGGCATTTTTTTATACTGCCACTTCTGAAAGTAAACATGAGATATGTGTTCTTAATCTATTGGCTGAAACAGCCACAGACATGCTTACACTGGTGCCATTGGCAATACATAATTTTGGTAAAAATGTATTGGTGGGTTTTTAATTAACAGGGTGCAAACTAAACCAAAGCCGAGTTTATTTGTAAATGTATTCGTAAGTGTTAAAAATATTGGCATGTGTATGCCATTTAGCTTACATGGCTTTATAAGTAAAACGGAGAACACATTTGAACAGTGAAATTGTAGATTTGAAGCTTTCGTGACTGCATGAATCCATACTCTTTGGTTCTTTTTTATACCTACGTGACTTTACCGAAAGAACCAAAGAGTAGTGAAATTGTATTATTGTAATAATTTTTAACTCATCGTGTGCAGGTCAAACCCAACCGATGTGCTTGTCTGTGGCCTTATCATTAGCCTCACTGCAAAACCACTTAGCAAGGCACAATACAAATGGAATTTTAAATAATGGGATTTATTCCTCTGGGGCATTGAGGATTAAATTAAATTCAAATGTATTGGTTGTGGAATGTATGGAAGACAAATTGTTACTCTTGTTTTAACATGCTAACTGATGTGGCAAGAATACTACTTAATATAGTGGGATCAGTAATGTTTTGCTATTTTCTAACAGCTAGGTGATTAAACTGGTAAGTGTTATTCACAATAACATTCTTAGGACACTTAAAATTATAAACTGGATTTAGTGGCAGCTGAGCTGTTTAGGCAGTTCCATGTATTTTTATTGTAATCAGTTACGTTGGAGGCACATTACTTTTAATTCCTGTTCTTTAACATTGGCAATACAGGCAGTACACACAACTCGCATTCTCTCCAGCAGTCGGTGGAAAAAGTACATCTTTCAGGCGAAAGAAAACGTGCATTTCAAACAAACTCAAGACAATTTATCATTGTCATCGAGATTGACTGAAGTGCTCTTTATGCCTTAATTACCATATACTCTTAAGAGTCTAGAGCAGGGGTCTTCAACCAAAATAACAAGTAATTTTTTTCCGTTTAGGTAAAAAAACTCTTTCAAGAACCACAATGCGTGTGAATACTAAACGGTCCTTAAAGAGCTGCATGCGGTTTCAGAGCCACAGTTTGCCGAACCCTGGTCTAGAGCCTACATTGCTGGTGGATTTGTGTACAGTCCATGTATGGAGTGTTGTGGTCTGAGCAGGATACCGGATTTGAACCATATGCTACTTTCATGAAAAGCATTTCGGTTGTGTTTTTTTATGTTGTATTCATCAAGAGAATCCAGATTATAATTTTTAGTACACTTAACATTTTTTGTAATGAGTTCAGAATCATTACAGTTTGTAATTAATACAATCAGTTATGGATTTGTTCCAGTGTGTTTTGTAAATCTTTGTATACTTTTATCAATAGCACTCTTGTAGAACGGATGACAGTATTTTCTGTGTATAGATTATATAGTCTTACACTTAAAATGTGGGGCCAGCTGAAATATCAACTCGACAAATAATTATCATTCAGAGGAAAAACTTTCGTCACATTGCAATGCAAAAATTGCATTGTGTTCAATACACTGTATGCACATGGGGCTTTTTTCCACAGTTGTAACATTGTAACTTACATGAAGAATTGCATGGCCTATTGTGGTCGGAATTGACGGAAAATAAGGGATTTTAAATGTCAGTGATTTGAAAGCCTCTGGAATAAAAAGTGTGTTGAAACATCGGTTTATTTGGCATGTACTATTTTATTTTCAACATGTAGTGATGGAGAGAGATGTATTGCGAGAAATGTATCGACTAATGTGACAATATAGCCATGCCTTTATCATGCTGAGTTGTGTACATTGTTACTGCTGTGGAAATGCATTATTTTCATACATATTGAGGTGTATAACTCTTGGCTTTGAATCTGCATGTTTAATCCCTATGCATTTTCTGGATTTGTGTACATACTATGTACATACATTTCCGAATAAAATACATTTAAGAACGGTATGTTTGTCTTGTGCCTCCTTAAGTTTGTGTATATGGTACTGATTTCTGAAATTGGGTCTTACCATAAAAAAAACTCAATGTGTAATATGAAATATGACGTACCATATTTGGGAACAATTGGGAAAAAAAATTGCAGAAAGGTCGAGCGTGTCTTGCAAGGATGGGATGAACTTAAAACATTGCCAACAAAAAATATTAGCCTAACTAACGTTATCTTCAATATTGGTCGCGAAAGCCTACGTGTTAAACTGAAGTTATCCAAGCAATACAAAAAAATGGGGGATAATGACGTATTCCTCCCGGGGATGACAACTGAAAATGAGATGGGTAAATCCCCCCATAAAATCGCATCGTGTATTATGCATTGGTTGTATCCTACGATTAACTCTAAAATAGGTTGGTTTCAACGGGGTGTGCACATGCGGTGCAGTTTGTAGAAATAGAGCACTATACTCGGGGTCGGCAACCAAAATAGCAGCCTTTTTCGAATTCGGTAAAAAAATATTTCGAGCAGTCCTTAAAAGAGTCGCATGCGGCTCCGGAGCCGTAGATTGCCAACACCTGTACTTTGCTGCTATACATTTCCACGTTATAAGCCAATTCATTGGACTATAATTTGTTTGTGTTTATACCGTACCTGTCATATGGGTCCACTAGAGGACTCCATACCCCCATGCGATCAAGGTTTTGACAAAGTAAAGTACATATCCCCCAGAAGATGCCACAGTATTATACAGGGTGCATACATCACTTCAGCAGCAACAGCACACAGTCACGGCAGAATCATGGGACACTGCAGACTCCGGTCTCAAAGGTGACTCCACAAGATCTCTCATCTGCAGGTGCGGTTATGCATAACAAAAGCTGTATTCGACTATTCTTCCTGAATAAATACAATTGGAGGTCATCGGTGGTCCTGCCACAGTAAGGTGTAACATCCATTGAGGTGAAGTTCTAGATTTTTTTTCGGTAAAGTCACGCAGTGTTTGTTCTTACGCTCAATCAATCGAGTGTGCTAATTAAAAACATGGTCCGGCGAAATTATAAATGCTTACTATTTAGGGCTTACCACTGGACCACAGACTGCAGAAGCGTGGCTGATGAGGACTGTGTTTAATAAGCAATCAATCCCGCTTTGTCTCGACCTTATAATGGTCCTCCTGATTGACGAGTTAACCTGCGAACGCCCTAATTGCGAACATCAGTTTACAAAAATCGCAGCGCATGGGGAAATTACCGGTTACCTGGTGGGGGGGGGGGGGGTGTAATCAAAATGCTAAAGTGGGTTGAATTAATTAGTCGTCGTGATTAACACCGTGCTGATTATGCGCACGTGGCTTATGCCGAGGTGCGGCGTAAATAATGTGAACAATGCGCTGCGTGCACACGGATGAGATCCCCGGGAAGACAGATTTCAGCTCACGTGGGGTCTCAGCCCGGACAGTAACTCATGAAGCCAGTAATCAATACCAATCAATGCCACCCCTCCAGCACCGCGCCTCTTACGAATGGTTTACGCCAATGGTGTGAAATGTACTTCCCTTTATTAACTTAATTACTGCCATCTAAATCAATCTTGCTGAGAAGCCCCCGAGATTTGAAGATGAAGTTAATGTAGCAACATTTTATTATAGGTCTCCATAAATGTGATGGACTGCCGTGTCTTTTGATTTCAACACGTTTCCAATACAGGCTGCAGAAGTCTGCTGATGAGTTAAATCACATCGCTTTTAGATTATTGTTGAAATTAGAACAGCCGCACACGCAATGTTCCCAGAACGCTTTCATGACTCATTGTTAGAGATGCAACTTTGGGTGATTTATTGGTCAGAGGCCGTCCATAAATGACGTCACGCACCGAGGGGGGGGGGTCAGATATTTGTGACGATGTGTGACGAGGGGAGGAGGGGGGTTTGAGAAATGTGACGTCACATCAAAAGGCGCAACTTTAAATAACAACACTAATTTTGATAAATTTTCATTATTAACTATTTGATTATTTAAGGTCACCTTTTATTTATTCCATGAAGGACAATTTTGCTTCTCCATGGGAGAATGGAGAAGCATACATTTTTTATTTTTTTTGAATGATTGTTATTAAACATTTTGATTCTAATGATTCTACCAGGGCTTTTCATTCTGTAGAATGAATATGTGATTGTTATAATTGTACTCTCCATTTTGCTTCGTTCTACTACAAAGTTTCAAGTATTTTTTTATAGTTATAATTACTTTTAATATTTTATAATTATAATATCATTTAAATATAATATTCTGAACATCTGCAGGTTTAGTTCGACGTTGAATATTTTCAAGTGAATTTTATGCTAAATTTCAGCTTTCTTTTTGAAACATGTTTTCTCATGCAGTGGCGGCTCGTGACATTGCCACTAGGTGGGGCTGTTTTGGGTGACCTCTGAAAATTTGGTGTTCTAATTAAAAAAACATCGTCATGTTATTGGCCTTCCCGTGAAAGTGATATAACTCTCTTATCTACCAACGGTAGACATTTATAAACAATATACGAAACAAAGCACCCAAATGCTGTCCCAATGACCATAAAATCCACACTACACAACCGCTTTGATACTGCCAAAAGCTTCAAGGACATTTAAAGATCAGCTGACACGACTCAACAAAGCCTTTCAAATTGAATATTTAAGAGTAACTCCACAGTGTTCGTTGATAATTCTTCGTTTGCTGCACATGCTGTCATCGCCATTCCTGTTGTTTTCCTCCTATAGCGTGTAGGCCGTGAGCTGCTATATTTGCACAGTGCGACCTCGCGTTGTGACATCGTCTCATTACAGCCATGGGTGCCTTTTTTACCACCCTAAATGGGTCTCAAACGGCGTGGTTAAAATGCTAGAAGCTTATCGCAATCAGACTGTGGTGTTGAAGCGGTTTCTAATATGAACAGCTTAAAATGTTATCTTCATTAGGCAATTCACGTTGAAATAATAATTACATTTAAGAAATGTAACCACAACAAAACTATTTCGACAAAAGTATTTTAATTCAAAAAATAATTTCTCACCTTCAGCTGCTTGGTGGGGCGGGGCCCCAACGCCCCTAGTGGACGAACCGCGCCTGATTTTTTGAGTCCGATGTGGAGTTATATTTCCTTTGCTTTATTTTAGTGCACAACAACACACATTTTCTAAAATAAAATGTGACTCAAGGGTGCGCAAGGGACTTTGTTGTAATATTATTCGCTTGCTCATTCCATGCATGCTAATTTCATAATTTTCATTTTTAGAACTTATAAGGTTAACCAACTAATTTAACTGTCCCATAACCTTCTGACAGTCATTTTGCATGGTTGCAATCTGTAAGACTACAGGCTTACATATGCATATGTATATACACACCCATGCACATCTTGAAAAAGTAGTCCGACATATGCCAATTGATAGTTAATTCAAAATATTGATGAGGTTACAGTGCTTGGCTTGTGTCAAATACAATCCACCAATACGACACATTTTTGATGGCAGTTATTTGATGACTTATACTTTGTAGGTGACATTGTCCTTTAATGAAATACATAATCGAGTAAAAATGTACGTTTTTTTTATTTCGTTCTGTCAGGCGTGGGATGACTAATATTTTACAAAAGCAGGGGGTGTCCTGTGACTGCCGGCAGGGGGCTGGCAGATGGCGCTGTATGTGTGCCGACCATCACGGACCCAGCCTTCTGCTGGAGCCCCACACACACGCCACACGACACCCACCCCTAGCCTCTAAACGCCTGCGCTCAAGCTGCTCAGCTTCAATCATCTCTGGCCAGTGATGCGTCCTGAATTAACTACCTCTGTTCACTGTCACGGCGTCATACAAAATTACTTAAATAAGGATTAAGAAATGTGATGCATGGCCGTATTGCTAAATGCAAATTGGTGCGGGTGAAATGGGAGGAAAAATAGTATTTTCCTCCTGTGAATGTTGTTGCAATTGATTATATTCATACTGGAGTAGCCCATGAGATCCATATACCTTGTAGTTTTCAATGAAGTCTACATTGGGTTACCACTTTTTTTCCACATATCAAACTTGGACATATTGTAGTAAGTATTCAGGAGGCTTTGACGACGGGGTCGGAGGCACACTTATTTATTAATACCAACTCGTGTACAGTAACGGGTACACACAACTCTTGAAGGGGTATCGTCCCCTTCACTCGTCTATCAGGGAGACACAACGTTTAACCCCGCTAACCTACGCCCGAGTCCTCCACTACGGAGCTAGGGGAGGCTACCTATCCCAGCCCTGGTCAAGCTGGGATCCCGGCACCCTGAGTCTCCAGACCGGCTCTTATAAGAACGTCAGTCTGGGCTCTCGGGGCCACGCCACCGGCTTGCCCTGGTCGGTCCTGACAAGGACAGCGAGCCAGGGGAGCTCCGGGGCCTATTCTAGCTGGTCTTCACTCTTCGCTGGTTAAAGCTAACACTCGACCTCGAGCCCTCCGGCTCACCACCTTTTATAGCACTCGGCCCCCGGGAGGGGCCCGTGGGGGATGTAGGTGCGGACGTCGGTGCGAGCACCTCCTCCGTGTACAACCCTAACCCCATATTCTTAGGTTTTTTCGGTAAAGTCACGTAGGTAAAACATCAAAATTAATGAAAATAAAATAAAACAAAAATCACGACGATTTTTGTTTTATTTTATTTTATTTTCATTAATTTTGATGTTTTACCTACGTGATTTTACCGAAAAAACCTAAGAATATGATTCCTTGCAGTCACGAAAGCTTCAAATCTAGCCCTAACCCCGCCCCTTGTGTTTGTTTCCCATCCGTGCCCATACATCTACACAATTACACCTCTACACATCTACACAATTACACCTCTACATCACCCCCCCCCTGTACAGCCCGCAGCCGTCCCCGGCTGCAACAAAATCACAATAAAGGTGCATGACCCCCCAAACCCGTGTGTGCCTCGCGTAATTTTAACAAGAACAACGACAACCATAACAACAACAACAACATCAGGAAACAGGAAAAAAAATAACCCGACGCACCCCCCCGAATAAATACCCCATTCCGCAAAACCAACATATATACACGCACTCCGGACGCCTCCCCCCACCTTCCGCAAGGGCCCCCCAACGGCCGACCTCACAAAAGTCTGCGCGTTTTGGCGCGCATTCTCGCGGCGGGCCCGTCACAAGGGCCCGTCCCGGCACGCTCAGTGGCGGTTGTCGACAGTTCGGGTGCGAGAGAGTCTGGCTTCGCTGCTGCGTGAGCCCCGACCCCCCTGGGAGGGGTTGGCGGTCGTGGACCCGTCACTCCTGGTGCACCTGGAGATGGAACAGTCGATGTCAGGTTAGGCGAAAGCAGCGACGTCGGGGAGTTGGCGGACCCCTCACACGTTTGGCCATGCGTGTGTGTGTGCGAACCACGGGGCGGCGCAATGAACGGTTTCAACCTGGAGGGGTGCACGTACCACCGACGCCTCCCCCATTTGACGCGTACACATTGCGGCAGTAAGACCTGTACGACCTCCACGGGCCCCCGCCACGGCCGTACCAACTTTGACGAGGTCGCCAGTGGCACTTGGGGACAGTGCAACCATGCCCTGTCCCCCGGTTTCCATTTGAACACATGTACCCGCCCCAGCCTAAGCCTCTTGTTCGCCTTCTGGCGGAGTTCAGAATTTTGCACGGCCGCTTCCCGCGCCTCAGTTAATTTGCCGATGTTAAATTTAACGTGTTCGGACAATTTAGACTTCGCCTGAGGCGCCGAGAGCTTCAGCTGAGTCGTCACAGGCGGGTTAGCCTCGCGGCCATACATTAAAAAGAAAGGTGAAAATCCGGTGGCCGCATGGGGAGCCATCCTGTAGGCTTGTAACACACCGGCAATGCGAAGGTCCCAATCTGTCTGGGATTCCGATAGCTGCTGGGACAGCATGGACGTGATAGTCCGATGCAGCCGTTCCACCATCCCGTCAGTTTGTGGGTGATATGGGGAGGTCCGAAATTTCTCCATACCCAAGAGGTCGCACACCTCGCGGAGGAGTTTCCCTGAAAAATTCTTACCCTGGTCAGTCAGCAGCCGTTCCGGAGCACCCTTGTCGAGGACATAGCCCTGGACAAAGGCCTCCGCGACGGCTGCTGCCGACTGGTTGGCCAGGGGCCAGGCCATGGGCCATCTCGTGAAGTAATCAACCCCTGTCAATAAGTACCTATTTCCCCTGGGTTGTAGCGGGAAATGGCCCGAGAATATCCAGAGCAACGAGCTCGTTAATCCGGGAAACCTTTATGGACTGCAGCGGAGGGTTGGACCCCCTCGCCGGTGGCTTCTGCTGCGCGCATTGCGTGCACGACCCCAGGAGACCCCCCACGTCCTTTGCCATGCCCGGCCAGAAGAAATCGAGCTGGAGCATGGCAAGGGTTTTGTGAGTCCCCAAGTGCAGGAGCCGCTCATGCGCAGCCCACACCACCTTACCCCTCAATGCTGCAGGCACCACGAGCCGCTGGCGGCGGGATTTCCCGTCCCAGTGCATTAAAAGCCCCTGGAACAACCCCCACGAGTCAACGTTCGCCGCTCCTTGACCAACCCCCCTGGTGCGACGGCACAGAGCGAGGAGGGAGGTGTCCTCCATTTGGAGGCGTCCCCACTCCGCAACGGACAACCCCAGCAATGAATCCCTCCCTTCTTGCTCGATAGGACCCGAAGCTGAAGGCGCATCGGCGGCGGCCACGAGGACCGAATCCGTGGTCGCGTTCGGGGGCCTACAACGCCCCGAACCCAAGAGGCAAGCGCACTCCGAAGTGGGTGGCAACCGCGACAGGGCGTCAGCGTTTGTGTGGCGGACGCCCTTACGATATGTGGTGACAAAGTCGTAGCCTTGGAGAATCTCCAACCATCGAGACAACTGGCCCGATGGTTGTTGAACCCGCAGGGCGTACTGCAGAGCCGCATGATCTGTACGGACGGTGAAACGTCGACCGTACAGATACAGGCGGTACTGCTGAACGAAATAAACAATTGCCAATAGTTGCCGATGGGTAACGCAGTACCGTTGTTCCGCCGGAGACAGTACCCGACTACCGTAAGCCACCACATGCTCTACGCCACCAATGAACTGGGACAGCACGCCCCCAATGCCCGTGTTACTTGCGTCTGTATCGAGCAAGAAGGGTTGTGAGAAATCGGGATAATTCAACGGCGGAGCCCCCACCAGGGCATCCCGGAGGGCGCGGAAAGCAGCCTCCTCCTCCGGCCCCCAATGAAAACTGACTCCCTTGGACGTCAAGGCATGCAATGGTTTCGCGATCGTAGCGAAGTCAGCCACAAACCGTCGGTAGTACGACGCGAACCCAATGAAACTCCTGACCTCTCCCACCGTGGTGGGAGTCGGCCAAGAGCTGACGCATTTCGTTTTGGCGGGATCAGTGGATATCCCCGAGCGTCCAACAATATGACCCAAATACCGCACCGATTCGCGGAGCAAATGGCACTTCTGCGGTTCAAATTTCAAATTGGCAGCCCGAATTTTGAGAAAAGAGCACGCAACCTCTGGAGGTGTTCATCGAATGTTTTGCTAAAGACGATGACATCGTCCAAGTAAATTAAAAACGAATCCCATTGCAAGCCCGGCAAGACCAGTTCCATTAACCGCTGAAAAGTTGCCGGCGCAGAATGTAAGCCCATCGGCAAGCGGTTAAATTGGAAGAGGCCGTGCGGTGTACGGAAAGCAGTCTTAGGTTTTGATTCGTCATCCAGAGGAAGCTGCCAGAATCCAGAAAGTAAATCGAGGGTGGAAAAGAATCGCGCCCCCGCCAAGGCATCGAGCGACTCATCCATTCGAGGAAGCGGGTACGCATCTGCCACTGAAATTTTGTTCAACCGCCGAAAGTCGACACAAAACCGCAGTGAGCCGTCGTGTTTTTTCACCAAAACGATCGGTGCGCCCCACGGGCTGTTGGAAGGGGAAATGATATCGGCGGCTAGCATGTCATCAACGGCCGATTTGACATGATCCTTTTCGGCGGGACTCAACCGAAAGGGATTTTGGCGGATTGGCACGCTGTCACCCATGTCAATATGGTGTCGCAGCAATTTAGTACAACCAATATCAAATTTGTGTTGACTAAAAACGTCGGCAAACTCTTTCAGGAGAACTCGCAGCTTCCCACGCTGTGAGTCGGACAGGTCCACTGATCCCGCGCAAAGCGCATCCAGCCATCCGTCATCACAGTCCGAATGCGGTCGCGACAGAGGATCGGTGCTTACCTGACCCACGAGTGGTTCCTCATAGGGTGCCGGCGTTGCGTGTGCAAGCACGGTCCCTTGAGGAACCACGGCCGTTCGCGATCCTACATTAAGGACCGCAATGAAGGGGTCCCCATCCCCTTTCACCATGGTCTGAGCCGCTAGCAAATCGGGTCCATTGACCCCGGCCCGAGATGGTCCCAACAAGACCCCCCGATCCGCAACCCCCTCAGCAAACGGCCGACGCAACCTAAGAGGGACGAGCATCTGAGCCCCCGGGGGTATGCGCACAGTTTTTGCCACGAGCGCCTGCACGGTCGCAAACGCCCGACGCTCCGTGGCGGGGGAAGACAAAAATGTTACACGTCGGCCCGACGGGAGCTCGATGCACCCCTGGTCGATCAAAATACGAATGGGCATTTTGGCCAAGAAATCCATCCCCAACAGGCACGGAACCGCCAGTGAGGAGGAAACCAAAACAGGCCCAGATAATTTAATGTCTCCAATGCAAATTTTGGCGCGGATTTGCCCAATGATGCCCAGCGAGCCCCCGTTAGCAGCATAGCATGGCACGTCAACGGGGAGCAAGGGACGACTTTGAACGGGAAGGATGTTATAAATCAAATCAAATATAATGGTCGCCGATGCTCCTGTGTCAATTAAAATCCGCACCTCTACCCCATCAATATGACTGACCACGACCGACGATCCCGCCGACGCTGCAACGACACGATGGGCGAGCTCCGACCACTGACCCGGTTGGAGCGCTCGCCGCATTTCAGAACAATCCGACGCAACGGCCGTCGATTTGCGAGCCCTGTTTGTTTCAGCGCGTGAGTGTGTGTCGGATGTGTGCATGGGCCAAACGTTTGAGGTGCCACGACTTGCCGCATTTCTCTGCTGGAGCTTGGGTGGAGACGGCGCGGGGTCCTGACGAGGTGTCGCCCCGCGCTGACGGGGAGCCCGGCATCCTGAAGCAACGTGGCCTTGAAGGCCACAGTTGTAGCAGCGTGTGAGCGCCCCAGATGGCCTGGGCTGCTCCTGGCGGCTCGGTCCGTTCCGAGCCTGTGGTCCCGCAGATCTCCATTCCTCCCGCCGCTCCACCCCGCAGACCTCCACCGATGGAAGGGCGGGAGCCGCCATGACATGGCCGGCCACCCCCTTGGCAGCCTTGCGACGCAGGGACCGCAAGCCCCCGTGGATGTGGCGCGCGACCAGCAGGGAAGACATCCCTGCGTCTTGAGCCAAGACGGCGACGTCCAGCTCATCCGCGAGTAGCAACAACTTTTCCGCCACCATAGCGTCCACCCCCTCCTCATCCATCCGCGGAAAAGCTGCCTTCGCCAGGGCCAGGAGAGCCGTCCGGAAAGCCAGAGGCGATTCGGTGGCGCCCCGCTGGCGATCGTGGAACAGCTGCCTGCAGTCCGAAGGCGGCCCGTAGACAGCGGACAGTAGCTGCAGCGCCAAGTGCAGCGTGGCGCGCTTTTCCTTAGGCGCCGAGGTGAGGGTAGCCAGGGCGTCGTTGTCCAGCATCGCTGGCAGCGCGCGAAGTGCTTCACCGTCCGTCCAGTTCGCCATCTCCTGATGAGCGAGGAACCGTCTCTTGAAGCCACCCCAGTCACCGTCCACGCCCACGAACTCTTTAAGAGGCGGCAGTCGCTGCTGTAACGCGATGTCTGTGGTCGTGGATCGCGCTCCGTCGTTCCCAGCAGACGTTACAGTGTGGGCGGGCTGCGAGCATGGCATCGCCGGTCGCTCCGTTGTTGACGCGCTGGCCGGTGTTGATGATGTCACGGCTTGTGCTTGGCCCTCAGCAGTCACCTGACGCGGGCCGGCCCCGCCCTCTGCTCCCACTGTAGTGATGGCGGGAAATTTAACCGCGAGCCGCATCGGGGTGGCGGGAAATGGCGCCGCGCGTCGGCTGCCGTCGTCGTCCCGCGCAGCCCCTCCAGCCCCCAGCCGCGTGATCTCCTCCAACGTGGCGGCCGCAGCGTAGAGCAACTCCGCCAGGCAGGAGTGAGCCAGCCGAAGTCCCTCGGCCGACGCATCCCTCCCTTCCTGTCGTAGCGGCGCGGGTGTACTCGGCCCCGGCTGCTCCGATCCGACCTCGGCCATCTCTGGTGCCGATTCGGCCGAGGTGTCCTCCATCTCCGACTCCCTGGTACGTGTCGTCCCTCGTGTGTCCATCGTTGAACGATCACTTCTGACCCCAGATGTAGTAAGTATTCAGGAGGCTTTGACGACGGGGTCGGAGGCACACTTATTTATTAATACCAACTCGTGTACAGTAACGGGTACACACAACTCTTGAAGGGGTATCGTCCCCTTCACTCGTCTATCAGGGAGACACAACGTTTAACCCCGCTAACCTACGCCCGAGTCCTCCACTACGGAGCTAGGGGAGGCTACCGATCCCAGCCCTGGTCAAGCTGGGATCCCGGCACCCTGAGTCTCCAGACCGGCTCTTATAAGAACGTCAGTCTGGGCTCTCGGGGCCACGCCACCGGCTTGCCCTGGTCGGTCCTGACAAGGACAGCGAGCCAGGGGAGCTCCGGGGCCTATTCTAGCTGGTCTTCACTCTTCGCTGGTTAAAGCTAACACTCGACCTCGAGCCCTCCGGCTCACCACCTTTTATAGCACTCGGCCCCCGGGAGGGGCCCGTGGGGGATGTAGGTGCGGACGTCGGTGCAAGCACCTCCTCCGTGTACAGCCCTAACCCCGCCCCTTGTGTTTGCTTCCCATCCGTGCCCATACATCTACACAATTACACCTCTACACATCTACACAATTACACCTCTACAATATTTCCCAGTTAGCCTGTGTCTATCAAAACTGTACAGTAACCGTAATAACGATCAACTCAATAGCGGTACCAGATTTAGAAACAAATCAATTCCTCTCACCCAAACATAGATGCCAAATCCCGGACTGCCCGGGTTAAACCTGAACATTTGGCAACCCTCGGTGTATAGTACCTGATACAAACAGGTTTGAGGTTTTTTTTAATTGGCCAGATGTAAGAAATTGGTCATGGATAGAGGTGTGATAACCTTTTGATAGTGGATCTTTGGTGAAAAGGTTGATGGGTGTCAAATTATCTCTAATCTGAAGAAAATATACAGAGCCTCAGTTTTGCCCCTTTAACCCCCCACCCTCCAACTGCAGCATGGCAATACAAAAATCATGTCTCATGCCAGTGTGATTCATGCCAGCAAAGAGCTTCTGAAAACTATCGCTTCAATATGTATGTCTATCTATACGTTGTAATCACGTGAATCAATAGCCACATACATGCTCGCATTCAGTCTCGCGTTGTCTTTCGCGCTCTCCGCTGCCTCATTTCGCCTTTTTGCTTCGCGGTGAGAGGGTGCAGATGCAGCACTTGTCGTGAAAAAAAATTATAGTAATATTACAAATATTACATAGAAACCATAGGGGGAACATAGACATGGAGTAGGGAGAGAGGGGGTAGAGAGAGGGGGGGTAGAGAGAAAGGGAAGGGGTAAGGAGAGCAGAGCGTGAAATCTATTGTGAAATCTTTCATCTAAAAAGGGGGAGGGGGGTTTACATAAAGCAAAGCATTAAAGAAAACGAAATGATGAACGAAGCAAAGTGCCGACTACACCGAGCATCTTCTTGTTTCCTCTGATCGTAAAAAAGAGAGAGATTGAATGCTTCGCCACGCCGTTCGTCGTCTCCAGGCAACCGAGGCGAGGGAAGCCTGCCAATCTGGTACAAAAGGTGCGAGTGTGAAGGCCACGTGGCTCTGCAATGCAGTCGTCTACATATTCCAAACTTGGTTGCGTTCTGCAGCGCTCAATTATGTGGGGCTTTTCTGAGCAAGAAGTAGCGAGAACACCCACTCTGGGAACTGACGCTTCCCACACACAGAAGGCAGCACACTCCTGTAATACCTCTTGAAAGTATCTTCGTGATTATTTCGGTAAAGTCACGTAGAAGGGAAATAATAAAATAATACAAATTAAACATAATAAAATACAATTCTCACGACGTGGTGGCCGAAACGTCGTGAGAATTGTATTTTATCATATTTTTTTATTTTTTTATTTTCCTTCTACGTGACTTTACCGAAAGAACCAAGAAGATGAATCCCTGCAGTCACGAAAGCTTTAAATCGAAATCTTGAGAGTACTGCTGCACTCCTTCTCATTCTCTCCGAGAGAAGAGGGCACTCACTGACGCGTTACTTGCTACTGGGTGTGCTTCTCACTGAACCCAAGCCACTGCACCTCTGCTGTGGCATGGGCTAGCGTCTGACACATGAAGAACATCCTCCCATTACGCCCACGTCCCCTCGATCTGTGAATGGACGGTGCTTAGTAAGTAAGTCTCTTAAAAAGAGCTTAACTCGCTCTGAGCGCCGCGCAATCTGAAACCCGAGTTTTAATTTCACGCATCATATATTCGAAACTGCCAGTCGAGCAGGACAGCACACATTTGCATCTTTTTAAGAATCAGTCACCCGCCAGACTGCTGTCTCAAACACCCAAGAGGAAAGTATGGTGGCTTTTTTTCTCGCTGTCTCGTGCCATATCCCATTTACTGATCCTTTCACGCCACATCCTTGAAGACTGCCGATACAGAAATCCTAATATCCACAACCCTCAGTGGGGAGACGCCCTCCCTGCCTCCGCTGCCAGTCTGCCCTCCCACCATCTCCCCCAAACATGACACGCAGCGGTTATAGATCTGGCAGTGCGCTCTCCGGCACGTCAATCTGCAATCACTTGGAGATTCCTCAGCTCAGAGCAGCAAACGAGAGCGCCTGTGTGCGATGTATCTTGAGTGCATCTCTGCCCGGTTTATGAATCGGCCACACGTCCGCTGGCTCGACTGCGTGTAGGACAGCCCGCGGCTGCTGCAGTGGTGAGTACTGTCGCGTTTGCTCAGCCGGCTGGGATCAACACCGCTCGTCGTGGTTACAAATGCGATCTCTGTGCTTGCTATTCGAGATCAGGTTGTAATTAAGTTTGTGTAACTGTCTCTCTCACCAAAGACACATGCTTCGAAGCTATATTGTCCCGTGTAGCGCTAAAGTAACCTACACGATCTAATACGGCGTGTTGTACTGCCTGTTGTTTATGGAAATGCATGGAATGGTTCAAGTATTATTTGTAATGTGTCGATAGAGTGTATGCTGTGTGTGGATAGCATGGCAATTAATGATGTGCATAGTATTTATTTTATTTTCATCAGTTCATGTTTGTATTGGTTTTGCATGTCATTATTATTTCAAATTAATCTAATTTTAAATTGTAATCGTCATCATCAGCCATGATCTATCAACTGCCAGGAGGAGGCATCCCTAAGCTCTTGCCATCTCTCACTGTCTCGCGATGCAATAATCCATCTCCAGCACACGAGCCGATATAATTTCTCCATCTCCTCGTTAGATGTTCTCTAGGTTGCGTTTAATTCCTTGGCAGTCATTTCATTGTTAATCTGGACCATCCCTTATAGTGACGTGCCCTGTCCAAGCCCACTTACTTTTCTGAACAGTCAATATTATGTCTCAAACGTGTACATGTTTATCTCCTGCTTCTGTCCCTCTGTTTGTGTATCAGTAATTCTAAGCACGCACATCTCGATGCTTCTTTGTGCACTTTTCAGCCCTTTTCACTATTCTTTATCAATGTCCATGTTTCTGAGCCATATCTTAGCAGTCTGCTTTTTGTACATTGCTATGCATCTTTTTTTATTTCAGTTTTCTAAAAGTGCTTCAACTTGCTCTTTTCTACGGTATTAATTTCATAATTATGATCCTCGTCTGCTCTCAACAACTGCCCAAAGTATATATGCTTTCCAGCTGTGCTCCTCCAACAGATATGTTCAATTGTTTTGGTGAACTTGCACATGTGCAGTAACTGACTTAGAGACACTAAAAGTGGGAGGCACTTTGTTTATTAACAGCCTTAACAGTTCACACTTAGTAACTACAGCTCCCAGTCAGGACAGCTGGCAGACTGCCTGACTGATGACGCCGAGATGTTGAAGACGTAGACGGCGACGAAGACTCCAGGAGCACGACGGGATCCCACTCCAAACGACAGCCCCGAGCTCTTGCTCGGGGCCCCCTTTTATCCTCCCAACGTGGCCTCGCTCCGCCCCAGCCATGCCCCCTCTCTAGAACCTACTAGCGGGTTCCCGGGCTTCCCCCACGTGCCCCTTCTGTAACCTTTCCCCTACATCCCTCTCTCTGGTCTATCACGTGCCCTGCTGTCAGTCAGGGCTGCTGTAACTGCAGATCCCCGTCCCTGCCAGCAACAAACGCTATGCTGCTAAGTGACGGATGCTATGTCACTACACATGTATTTAGTCGTGTTTGTATTCTTATAGACTTGCCAACCCAGCTTTGCAGCCTCTTGTATTTAGGTTGTTCAATGAATTCCAGTAATTCATCTTCCAAGTTTCACATCAACATAGCCGAAAAGAGGACAAAACTAATTACAGTTAAAAGCAAGACAATTAAACTGTTTAAATATGTAGGTCGATATGTATATAATCTTGATTTGAAGCTTTCGTGACTGCAGGATTCCATACTCTTTGGTTATTTCGGTAAAGCCACGTAGGTATAAAATAAAATGTGAGTTATTTTATTTTATACCTACGTGACTTTACCGAAAGAACCAAAGGGTATATATATATAATTTTAGACTAACTCTAAATAACAGATGCAAATGCCGAGAAAAATCGTAATTGTCACCACTTTGAATCATGCAATAAGAAGCATGGCAAAAGATAAGGCATAAAAGTGGGAGAAAATGTTAACATAATCTGAAACTACATTGATGAGAGACTTCAAAAGAGATAGAATTGAAGAAAAAAAATTCAATACCCATAACTCAAAAATGATTGGAGATGTCACAGGTTGCAATTGGAGCATGAGAGCGGCAATAAATAATGTTGATTGGCATTTCACAAATGGTAACCCCTGATTACAAGCCCGTGTCTTATCACACGTATATAAATTGTTCTCCAAGATTAGTGGGATCAGAATAAGGAAACATTCACTGTTGAGGGAAATTCAAATTGCCCTGGTGGGGAGCAGTCTGTCACTGAACACGAATTAATTGGCACTATCAGGGTCCCTAGTGGATAAGGTTTTTTGGTGTTGTTGATTTCTGTGATGTTTATTACTGTCCTCAGATTATTATTACTATGTTTTCATTTTCACCCATTTAAATACAAAATCCCAAGTTGTGCATTAATTTCGTATTCTTAAAGGTTTTTCAGACTGTTCAATACTGTGTGGCGGTGAAACTGAACACCGCCACACAGATTTGTAAAGAATGGCAAGAAATAAACTGTGGCCAAAGACCATCCAGGATTTGTTGCTTAGTTTTGACAATATTAGAAAGTGATATTACTGTGTAGGGTTTTGCGGTTGTGCTGTATAACTCTCCAGTGTGTTTTCAGGTTATATGGCAGTTTGTTTGGCAAGATGTCTGCACTTTAACTCACATGAAACCAAAATAAGCATTCCAGTTTAAAATTACTCTTTCGAAAAACTCTCTGACAACCCAAAAACACATCAGAGGGCTTTTAAAAAGTGTTATTTGTTTATGGATTGCTTGTGCGTGTTTTCTTTAAATTCCTCTTGTCTTGGTAGTTAACCACAACATATCTTAGATAAGTAAATATGTGCCCTTTTCATTGTGGTTACGTAATATTTAATGCATGTGTAGCGTGGGTTTTATGAGAGTGGAGACGGACGGTTAGAGGCAACACGTTTATTAACAAATGCTACGGTACAGCACGTAGCGAACCCTAACACTTGAAGTGGTAACGGCCCCTTCACCCGCTAACTAAGGAGGTACCGCCTCCGGACTAACGTGCCCTACTACTGGGGCTATGGTCTCTAGGTCCTCCGGCTAAGGGTGACCTAGGGTAGGCTATTCTAACCTGACGCAGCCAAGGTACAGGTCTCAACCACTGGGCCGCTCGGTCCCGGCCCTTACAAGGACGTCAGGCCCCGAGGGTACCAGGGTCGCACCACTGGCCCACTCAGACCCGGCCCTTACAAGGACGGCGGGTCAGGGGAGTCCCAGGGTCCTGGCTAGCTGGTCTTCAGTCTTCAACTGGCTCCGAGCCGTCCAGAGGTTTTTATACAGCTCTGGAGGCGTGCCCGCCCCCGGCCACGCCTCCCTTCCAGAGAGTTCCAAGGGGGGTCCCAGGGGATCCCAGCACACCCCGCAGCCCCCCCCTTGCCTCGGAGCTAGGGAATCTAGCGGCCCCTATCCCAGTCCGAGGTATTGCCCCTGGTGGACCCCGTCTGCAACTGCAGGTAAGTAGCGCGACCCATTTAGTATATATAGCCCTAGTTACAGCGTTACACATGTTTGTTTGTGTGTCATGTATCATAATGTATGTTTTGTGATGGATTTTATGTTATGTTAACATTTTTTATTACATTTTATTCCTCAAGAAATAACGTAGTGTGTCGTGTATAGTGTAGTGTGGTGTATAGTTTTTTTGTGGTAGGTAGTGTGTAGTGTGAAGTATAGTGCTGTGCTTAGTGCATCGTGATATGAAGTGCGTAGTGTGGTGTGTAGTGTATAGGGTTAGCAGTGGTCTTTGAAGAGCTGGTTTGCTGTAGGGAATGTGATTATTCACAAATGACCTTGGGAAGTTGTAAAGTAACGAAGTGAATACACGGTAACATCCATTCTTACTTAAGGACAGCTTCAGTCCTCATTTGAAATAAAAGCAATACAATATACAGGTATTGCGCAACAGATACTGAAAGCATCAGAGGCTCAAGGTAGTTTTTTGCTAAAAAATCACGATACGCAATACAATTGTTTAAAGCATCTTATTGATTGCTCATATAAAACTGCACTATTTCATTTTCAAGTAAAGGTATAATAAATATAACCATGTGCTGTTGTATACATATTAAAGTATCTTGACTAGAGCATAAAACACTCTTTGCTGGAAAACTTCAATGGCATTCCATTTGGATGTTATTTAAAAATGTAGCTTTCAGATAATATTGTAGCAAATATCAAATAAAATTATCAAACACAATGACTCAATTCTGGTCCTAAATTTTACAACACTTGTGTCAATAATTGTCACCAATTGTTACTGGTAAATTAGTAATCAGGACGAAAAGGGTGAAACGAAAATAAACAGAAACACAGGTGTGAGTAATTTTAATTGCCATCTCAAACAGCAATGGGAGAAGTCTCGACAACCTCATGTTTCCATCTCCACAGGTGTATGCAGTTTCTGTTCACCATCCTCTACACGCCTAGTTGTTAGAGCAGCATTTTCGAGAAGACGTCACCTTACAAACTGTGCGGCATCAGACTCGCATTGACCCCGAGCTGCTGTTATAGCACTCGCGAGGATAATGGAATTGAAGGGGACCCCGTCGGACGAGAGCCTGGACAAGGTGCGCCCCTCCAGTGTGGCCGTGTTCGTGGACAGCTGCACACTGCACGGGATCCGGCACATCTTCTCGCCGGGAGGGCTGTCCGTACGGCGCCTGCTGTGGCTGCTGGCGTTCCTAGGCTCGCTCTCCATCCTTGTGCTGCAGTCCCTCGACCGGGTGCAGTACTACCTGCGGTACCCATACGTCACAAAGCTGGACGAGGTGTCCACGCCGCTCATGGTCTTCCCCGCCGTCACCGTCTGCAACCTCAACGAGTTCCGCTTCTCGCGCATGACGCGCAATGACCTGTACCACGCCGGCGAGCTGCTGGCACTGCTCGACGAGCGCATGGAGATCGTGGAGCCTCGCTTCGTCGACGCTCAGGTCATGGTGCAGCTGAGGAAGCGCGCCGACTTTCGCGTCTACAAGCCGCGGCCATTCAGCATGCGGGAGTTTTACGAGCGGGCGGGCCACGAGCTCAGGGAGATGCTGCTCCACTGCAAGTTCCACGGCATAAACTGCACACCGCAGGACTTCCAAACAGTGAGTCTCCTACTTGGCATTGCGCCGGCAAAAGGCATGCTGAAACCTTGGAGATGTCGCTGTTCCCGAGCGCTCGTTCACTTACCACGTTCCTCCACTTCCCCCGGGTCTCGTACCTCAATCTGTGTGTAGTAGGTTCCAGGAGACTTGGACGACGTAGTTGGAGGCACACTTATTTATTAAGCACAAAATACATAACAGGCCGAGATGTACAACACTCGAAGGGGTATCGGCCCCTTCACCCGTCTAACAGGGAGATCAACAATCTATGTCACAGCTAGCCTACTCTGAGGTCCTCCACTACCGGGCTAGGGGAGGCTAGCTAACCCAGCCCTGGTTAAGCTGGGATTACGGCACCCTGAGTCCCCAGACCGGCTCTTACAAGAGCATCGGCTCTGGGCTCTTGGGGCCACCACACTGGCGTGCCCTGGTCGGTCCTGAGAAGGACAGCGATCCAGGGGAGTCCCAGGGCCTATCTAGCAGGTCTTCTTGCTTCACTGGTTAAGGCTGAACACTGAACCCCAAGCCCTCCGGCTCACCGCCTTATATAGCAACTCCGCCACTGAGGGGTGGGGCCGCGGGGGATCCCAGCGCCGTGTTAGCCCCCCAGGCTAAACGGTGCGGACGTGGATGTAAGCACCTCTCGGCGTACGGGCATAACCACGCCCAGTGTGTTTGTTTGCCCTCCGTAACACCTCTACATGTGCAACATCGATCACATACACAACGATTTCCTTATCCCAGTTGCTGCTGAGACCCTCATCCATGCCTTCCTCACATCTAGACTCGACTATATATGAAGCTCTCCTCAATTACCTCCACAAATTCCTCGTCTCCAAACCCTCACGTGATCCAAATGTATCTGTGTTGAACTTATTTCGCACCGTCCATAGCCAACCGTGCTAATCGGAAGTGCGGGGGAAAGGACAACAACCTAAACACAAGGAAACTAAACGTGAAATACTGCTGCCACATTTCTCACTCTCACTAGGAAACTTAACCACATCACTCAAATACTCTGATCCAAGCACTGGCTCCAAATACAATCCCAACTCAATTTCAACATGACACTGCCCCTATTTTTGCCCTATCATCTACTCCCCTCCATACACTCTCCTACCTTTCCCCTTTCACCTCACTCTACATCGCTCGACGCATTCTACTACCTTCCTTCCATCCACTCTCTGCTCCATCAACAAAATATTTACGTCAGCCACCAGTTAACCATCATTCCGTGGGAGGTAACTCGTTCTCCTCAGCTGCCTTAAAAGTTGGGAATTTCCTTGCTCTTGACGCCCTGCTTTTCTTGAATTCCAAGATCAAGATCTTCCTTTTTTCCTCTGCTTGTGACTAACCGCCTCTGCCTATAAATAAATATACGCTCATTGTTCTCTGTATTCTCTTGAGATGCATTTGTTAGAGATCGTATCAACAAAAATGTTATTGTCTATTGCATTTATCTATTCATTGTTATGCTTTATTACACTGTGCTAGAGGGAAAAGTCGCCTATTTTCCATATAGAAACATCTATTTTTTGAAAGTGTGACTGATGAATATATTTATGGTGTAACATAACTTTTATATTAATATTTTGCGTCGAGTGTATAGTTTGCTGTAAATGAGAGTAAAACATAATTTAGCCAGTAAAGCCTGAGTGCGTCTGAAGACTAATTTTCTGGAGGTTCTTACATGAGTATTTTTTTACTTTTTTAAATGCGTTTTTTGTTGTTGTTTTGTATAAGAGAACTTGCTTGCACAGATTAATGCTATGGGTAAGAGAGGATAACGCTCAAAGGCCGACAAATGGGCCATGAATATACAGCACTTTCTGTACTGCCATCTGTTGGTCACCTTACATATCAATGGATGTGGGTGTTTAACAATTCTATGTGATCGATCAATCCTTGCCTGCAAAGTTCTGCATAATAGGTGCGTGCCACCACCCACTGGGCCACGTGCATATGTATTTCAGTTATTTGAGCATACATTATATGATATGGAATATTTACTCTTGCTGTAGCTCAAGTTTTACTTTTACATAAGTCGAGGATAAGTTGTGGTCCCTGGTAACAATTTGCATTCTCTCACTATCATTCAATTATTAACCACATTGCAAAGGGATCTTTTTGAGAGATTCAGTTGCTGTAAAGGTCATGAGCTACATTTTGTTTGGACATTATTAAATGCATGTGTCTTGAAATGTCAAGGCAAAGTTGGAACTGTAATTGGAATTAACCCCTGTGTCTACCTGCTCCAATTTCTGTGTGGCTCAACTGCCAAGGCCTACATCTGTTGATAAGACCCTTTCCACCACGCGACACAGCCAAACAAATGAATTTTGATGTATCCACACGTTTACGCGATAATTATTTTAGTTTCAGCTCTCTAGTAATTTGCAGATCAATCCTCACAATTAAATATAACAATGAGATGTATCATAGCTCAATTTAGTTGTGAGCAATTAGATACATCTAAATACAAAATTTGGTTGTTAGGATTGCTCTTAGACCTACAAGGTGAACTGAAACAATAATAATTTGTACATTAAAGGCTTGTACACGTGACAATAACCATTTGTTTGGCTATGTTGGATGGTGGAGGTGCTTAATGACAGAGATTCGGCCAGATCATTAATTCCGTGACATTAAGACTCAACTTAGGTTACCCTCGGCTTAGACTACTATAGAATAAGCAAACAAGCTCGAAACCCATATTGGGACTAAAAATAATTGTGAACATACACATGTGTACAAGTATAATGGCTGTAAATGATTGGAGTACCATATATTTAAATAGTTTTTTACAAAGCAAATGCATTATTAGGCCTGTGTTAAAGACTCGTATATTTGTTATGCAAAAACATATGTTCATCCTTGTTAGGGGTTTACAATCTTTTAGAGCAAAGATCGGTGAGCGTATTTTTAAAAGCCTTTTTTGCATAGAGTATACTTTGAAAGTATTACTGGAGTATGAAGACAATTTCTCAGTAGACAGTACAAATATTAATTATAGTCGGCAGTGAGAAGCCATAGTTTTTTTTGCTTAATAAAAATGAGCTTTGTAAACACAACATTCCCCAGTACGAAAACATGATATCCAGGTTTGCTGCGCATTTGTTCCTGTGTATACCTCTCGAAGGACTGTAAGGTTGGGTTCTTGGGAATAAAAAAAAGTGATTTGTTCAAGGCATTTCATAATTACAAAACAATGCACGCATGAATAAATAATCGCACGGGCCTGCATTGACTGAACACGGGCTAATTTCTATGCACCCCTGGCTGCATCAGTACGCGAGTACTGGGCACTTACACACACAATCTCTCCTCACTATTGCACTCGTACACACAGGCCCTATCTTATTCTAACACCGTCGTGAATAACCTAGGCCGATGGCTCCACATTACATTTCATAATCATCTGTTTTGCCATAATTTATCTCAAACTTTTCTCCAGTTCTTTCAATTATAATAAATGCAATTTAAAATAATGATTTCTCATTTTATGTGTTGAATTGCATTGTCATTACATTTTATAACGGAATGCGAACACTGCAATAAATGCACCTCAACGTTGACCCACGTTTAATTTTGTAATGATGAACTTTGAAAGGGTGTTGAGGTGTTGGAAAATATATAATTTTAAAAAGTGTGGGTGGCTTCACAATTTTCAGTAGACTCATTATTTTAAACAATTTGGCTGTAATAGAAAAAGTTGAAAGTACAACATACACTTGAAAAACAAATTTTGAGAAGGCACTTTGGGCCCAATTCATGTAGCATTATTGGAAATCATTTCACACCTTTTATGCGGAATGACAGCTGCTTTCGCATAAAATTGGATATAGTCTGCATTTTGGAATTCATGTGCATCTAATTCCATTTAACAACAAACATTTTCGGCAAGTGTGGGTGGTGATGGCAGAGCCAATGATGGAAAACAAAATGTATGCAAATGTGCAGAATGGGAGGGAGGTGCTCGTGCCGGGAGCATGGGGAGGGTGGCCCATTCCACTCCATTCCCACGAGTGTTTGTCACCTTATTTTCTAACTTTTGAATGGAAATTTTTAACCAAAGCTTTCAAGCACATTTTTTAAACTCTGATATCACTTTCCACGTATGGTAGGCGTGACCGGGAATCAAACTCAATTTGTTGGGTTTGTCGATGATTTCTCAAATGTTCTGTACACATCACATTACATACAAATACAAAGATCCCTCGTCATAGCTTTTAACAGACTGCATGGGCAAGTGCTGTTTGCGAGCAGCTATGAAGGCCAGGCACAGCACACGAAGGGGTGATGTGGCCAGCACCACGCCCAACTACAGTTGCCTCTCCAGTGCAAATGTGTAACACACCGCATACAGATACTGTACTCGTTTAAGGCTGAGTCGACCAAGTGGAGGCCCAGAACATGTTTAAATGTTTGGAAACATTACACGCATCTACACACACACAAGCATGCACATAAATGTACATGTATATACCTCTCTAACCGCTAGCTGGCCACCCAACAGGCCGCTGTTATTAATCTGGGTCACTACCAGTGGCCACGATCACCCCCTAAACTAGGAACTCTTTCCTGGGGCCAATAGCACCCAGTTCCGATCGATTCCAGTCAATATGTTGAAAATTACAATCAATTCTATCGATTCCAGATTAATTCATACAGTGAGGGAAAAAAGTATTTGATCCCCTGCTGATTTTGTACGTTTGCCCACTGACAAAGAAATGATCAGTCTATAATTTAAATGGTAGGTTTATTTGACCAGTCAGAGACAGAATAACAACAACAAAATCCAGAAAAACGCATGTCAAAAATGTTATAAATTGATTTGCATTTTAATGAGGGAAATAAGTATTTGACCCCCTCTCAATCAGAAAGATTTCTGGCTCCCAGGTGTCTTTTATACAGGTAACGAGCTGAGATTAGGAGCACACTCTTAAAGGGAGTGCTTCTAATCTCAGCTTGTTACCTCTATAAAAGACACCTGTTCACATAAGAAATCAATCAATCAGATTCCAACCTCTCCACCATGGCTAAGATCAAAGAGCTCTCCAAGGATGTCAGGGACAAGATTGTAGACCTACACAAGGCTGGAATGGGCTACAAGACCATCGCCAAGCAGCTTGGTGAGAAGGTGACAACAGTTGGTGCGATTATTCGCAAATGGAAGAAACACAAACGAACTGTCAATCTCCCTCGGCCTGGGGCTCCATGCAAGATCTCACCTCGTGGAGTTGCAATGATCATGAGAACGGTGAGGAATCAGCCCAGAACTACACGGGAGGATCTTGTCAATGATCTCAAGGCAGCTGGGACCATAGTCACCAAGAAAACAGTTGGTAACACACTACGCCGTGAAGGACTGAAATCCTGCAGCGCCCGCAAGGTCCCCCTGCTCAAGAAAGCACATATACATGCCCGTCTGACGTTTGCCAATGAACATTTGAATGATTCAGAGGACAACTGGGTGAAAGTGTTGTGGTCAGATGAGACCAAAATGGAGCTCTTTGGCATCAACTCAACTCGCCGTGTTTGGAGGAGGAGGAATGCTGCCTATGACCCCAAGAACACCATCCCCACCATCAAACATGGAGGTGGAAACGTGCTTCGGGGGTGTTTTTCTGCTAAGGCGACAGGACAACTTCACCGCATCAAAGGGACGATGGACGGGGCCATGTACCGTCAAATCTTGGGTGAGAACCTCCTTCCCTCAGCCAGGGCATTGAAAATGGGTCGTGGATGGGTATTCCAGCATGACAATGACCCAAAGCACACGGCCAAGGCAACAAAGGAGTGGCTCAAGAAGAAGTACATTAAGGTCCTGGAGTAGCCTAGCCAGTCTCCAGACCTTAATCCCATAGAAAATTTGTGGAAGGAGCTGAAGGTTCGAGTTGCCAAACGTCAGCCTTGAAACCTTAATGACTTGGAGAAGATCTGCAAAGAGGAGTGAGACAAAATCCCTCCTGAGATGTGTGCAAACCTGGTGGCCAACCACAAGAAACGTCTGACCTCTGTGATTGCCAACAAGGGTTTTGCCACCAAATACTAAGTCATGTTTTGCAGAGGGGTCAAATACTTATTTCCCTCATTAAAATGCAAATCAATTTATAATATTTTTGACATGCGTTTTTCTGGATTTTGTTGTTGTTATTCTGTCTCTCACTGTTCAAATTAACCTACCATTAAAATTATAGACTGATCATTTCTCTGTCAGTGGGCAAACGTACAAAATCAGCAGGGGATCAAATACTTTTTTCCCTCACTGTAAAAGATAACGATGTTTCTCAATGCAATTTCATGGGGTGCCTCTGGAAATCTAATCTAATTCTAATCTAATCTATATTTGTCGAGCGCCTTCACTCAAGGCACTTGACATAGCTTACAAAATCGAGAAGAGGGGAGCTTTAAGAGAGGAATGGAAGGAGGTTAAGGAAGGGGACCGGTTAATGTACAGTGGAGGGGTGCAAGGAGGGAGAAGGACAAGAAACGGGATTTTACACAGGGAGAAGGAGAGAGAGAGACAGAGAAGATTGGGAATGAAGAGGACGAGAGGGGACATGGAAGAAGATGAAAAAGGCACGACATGTTTGTTTTATGCCATATGGCGTCAAAGCTCTGCTGCAATCCTTTAAAAAAACTAATTATTCTGACTGCAAGAGCCTGCATCAGTTTGCTAGCACAGCAAGGACTGTGTTGATTTTATACAAATATTAAATTCAGATTTAATATTTGCAGTTTAATATAACTTTAATACTCGGGAATAAAATAACCACATTTCGCATTAACTTTGAAAAGCCATTCTTCAAAACCACGTGCGAAATACACAGGAGTAATTTTATTTTCACATAAAATACATCTTTCATGGTATCTACATTGTGTCGGCTTCCTGTGTTTAAAATTATTACAATAAGTATGTATTACAGTCCCTTTAAGAGTGTGCTCCTAATCTCAGCTCGTTACCTGTATAAAAGACACCTGGGAGCCAGAAATATTTCTGATTGAGAGGGGGTCAAATACTTATTTCCCTCATTAAAATGCAAATCAATGTATAACATTTTTGACATGCATTTTTCTGGATTTTTGTTGTTGTTATTCTGTCTCTCACTGTTCAAATAAACCTACCATTAAAATTATAGACTGATCATTTCTTTGTCAGTGGGCAAATGTACAAAATCAGCAGGGGATCAAATACTTCTTTCCTTCACTGTATTTATCTTTCAAACCCTCAAATATACATTTCTATCAGAATTATGATTCATTTCACATATCTTATTTTATTGTGCCCGATTACGTTCATACTGGGGTTTTTTTTTAATTGGGACCAAACAAAGTACTTGTTTGCTTGCAAATGTGATACAAGATATTTGAAGCGAGCTTTCCCACAGATAAGCATTTTTAGATTTTCGCTTTTTTTCAACGAATAATATGATTTGGAAAGTATGCCTTTGCATCAAGGCCACAATTGACATCTCACATGATATGCACCCTTTCCGTGGGGTCAGCCGCATAAATAAAGAGCAAGTACAAACACAATCTTAACAAGTAGCCTAGGTTCACCTCACCGACAGGGTTAGGGAATGCAATTTTCACTTGCACAGATGATCAGAGCAGTGGAAATAAAGTGTGCGACATCTCAACTGCCTTTTCGGTCAAAACTAGCTCATATGTAAGATGCGATTAGGAAGCATGCCCTTTATGAGGGCATGCAGCAGGGATTTTATATTATGCGCATCTTTGGACTTCACTTGGAGATGCTGCCTTTAAACATGACCCATAATGAATTAAGTAGCTCCAACTTTAAGGTGTACTATGCGGCAGTCTCCTGCAAAGGTTAGCATGTGGCATACAGGGTGTACTGTCCTGCGCGTAAATGTATAATTTTGTCTCCGAATATGTTTTAACCAAATGTCATTTTTTTTTAACAATGTGAGATTATGGCCGGTTTACGACTTTGAGGAGGCATTATTGCGCCTTGTCAATGCACGTAAAAATATAAGAGACTTTTAAATATTGTATAAAAAAGATATTTGCCATAAATCTGAACAAGCAATTAAGATTAATTAAATATATATAAGTTTAATAATGTAATGGTAATAGATCACAGCCCTGAGCACAGCTTAAATGTCTACCACTGAACATGTTTTTAAAAAACAAGAAAAAAACACTTCGACAATGTGCAAAAATATCCTGTGGGGCTTCGTTATCTCACTTAAAAGCAGTTATACGTTATATGCATTTCTTTTTATTTATTTTGCTATATTTTACATTAAATAACCTATTTGTAGGCTAACTTTAAATGAACTTAACTTTATATTAAAAAAAAAGCATTCTGTTAATCACTGTGAGCCCTTAGCACCATGATGAGTATGTATTCTTAGACTACTTTCCTGTATACACTTGTCTCTACTGCACACGCATGCATTTATACATTTGTTCAGAAAGCGTTAGAATTGGAAGCATTCAAGCGCTGTGGGGGTGTTGAGGACCTGCGACATCACTCATGGTGCCAGCATCAGGAAGACATTAATTGAACTCGGGTTCCTATTCCTAATGTGGTGACATACGACGTCACTACTGTGTCTGGACTATACGAGCGTAGGGACATATGACGTCACTACTGTGTTGGCTCGGTATGGGTGCTGTAGGCGGGTGTCTCGGGGGTCGTGTCAGGCCGTGACACTGCGTGAACCCAACAGGACATGTGACCCGATAAAGGAGTGGTAGGGGCCCCAGGGGAAAGCTTGGGGGTCACGTGGTTGGGGGCCCGGACCTTCTCGAAGGATCGAGAAGGTGGGCGTGGCCTGGGGCGGAGCCAGCCACGCCGCAGCGGTTATAAGCTGGGCGTGAACAGAGAGCGGGGTTGTTCGACCCTGGGATGACGATGCCATCAGCGGTCCTCGAGTCACCGATCGTCGTTTGTGACCAGGCAACCCGTCACCTGCCCTATATACAGAGTGGTCACCACCCTGTATATAATGTTCACGTTGGTTGTTATGCGTTAATAAATAGTGTTGCCTCCAAGTGGAGTGTGCGCCTCAATTGAACCCACTACACTAATATAACGTGAAAAATACGAGAAGAGTCTGAACAGCATTATGACAGACGTTTTCTTGTTGTGAACCAGACACACTGAAGAGTGTGTTTGCAAATTTAAAGAACTAATAGCAAGTAATTATTGCACACCATGTGAATCAATAAGCTATGATTAAATCTGCTGTAAGTCACAAAAGCATAACATTCCGAGCCCTTTTTTAAAATACTAAATGACTGTCATTGAGGCAAGTTTTGTCAAGGACTATAAGGGAAGTATTAAAAAATAATAGGTTTTACCATTTCTGGCAATAAAATAGGTGACTTAAAGCTTTCGTGACTGCAGGAATTCATATCCTTGGGTCTTTCGGTAAGACACGTAGATAGGTTGTTATTTTTGTTATTTTCTTTGAACCTATCTACGTGACTTTACCAAAAGACCCAAGAATAATAAAATAGGTATTAAGATGTTCAAACACCAAATAGAATCATTTTGCAAGAAATCAAGTCTGCATTAACCACACGTTCTTGTTGTGAGCATGCAAACAAAACATGCTCTGATAATATGTAAGAAAATATTGGGTAGACATTCAGGGAATGCGTGCTCCTGCATAGCACATGCGCTGATCGATGCTGAGCCTCTTTCTATTAAAGCCTTGTCACAAGTTGCAATGAGTCTGTAATGATAAGTTAGGTAAAACATATCTCAATAACAAGCTGATATGCTGATGGTTTGTGCTATGTTGCAAACTAACATAGGGAGAACATATTTGGATCTTTTGAAATGTTCGTGGTTTTAAAATCATATGTGATCCTGCCCTGCCCATGCTCTTCATTGGTAAAGTCAAATCATATTAGCCATATAAGACGAATCAAGATCAAGGTCTGGAGTGCTGAATAAAGAGTATTTTTGTTTCAAAGCACAGCTGGAGCTCTTGAGAAAACATTTTATTAAATCTGGATAGAACAGGCAATACCAGAGAAAAATGTGTTTAATGAGCACTTTGTACTTTAAGCAGATCAAAAACTGCAGAATGTGCAAGTCACCTTTGAATATTAAATATCTGTACGTATATACATATATACATACATTAGATAGCATACTGCATCTTAAAGATAATAGAATAATTTCTGAACTTAATTGGATGTATACATATTTAACGTGATGCTTCATTATTTATACTACTTAGTATGCTAATTCCTAAAAGCATGATTGTAATTCATCCATACAGTAATTGACTATGAAGTTTCATGAATTGACTTTTACTGGAAATAATTCCTCATCGTTTATTATAGATATGTTGCTTTGGCACTGCATCGAATTAGTCCCAGAGTTCACATCCAATTGGTACGGCCACCTCAAGTGGTAAACAAAGAGAGACACAAATGAAAGGCTCAGTTGCTGATATGAGGATACATGAATTACCCTAACATGATATAACTTGGGTATTGATGACTTAACACGTAGGTTTCCAAAGGCAATATTATGTATTCTTAGGTTTTTTCGGTAAAGTCACGTAGGTAAAACATCAAAATTAATGAAAATAAAATAAAAACAAAAATCACGACGTTTCGGATGCAACACAAGTCTCCGTCATCAGGTGGGACCGTCACAGCCGAATTAGCTGCAGCTAATTCGGCTAAGAATATGATTCCTTGCAGTCACGAAAGCTTCAAATCTAGGCAATATTATGATTCACAATAGATTTGTGTCGAAACAGCTTCCACTACCTGATACAGCCAAACAAACTATAATGTGTACAGACGTTTAACGTGCCAATTATTTTTGTTTCAGCTCACCAGGAAGTTGAATAATAATTCCCAAAGGCAATTTTAACAATTACATTTGACGTTTCACTTGAAACTGCATCGGGAATCTTCAGTAAAATCCAGGATAAAATCTGACTCCATGGTATTTATTCTGACTTCCTGGATGTTGTCCTAAAGATGTTTGGCTAAGTTTTAAGTGAAACGTTGGATTTACGTGGCCTTACTAAAAAATCAATTATGACTCGTGAATCACCTTGCTGATTGGATGCCAAGTACAAAATCCAGCATAGTGGCTCAGTAGTCTTGAGAGCAGTTCATCATCACAAGTTAGGAGTTCAAATCCTGGTTTTGAGTTGTCTCTGCCCATCATCCCACTGGAGTCGATAAAATTAATACTACTTGGTGGTGACGTGAACATTGGTTGTCCTGCCCTGTCATAGGAATGTGGAATTTCCACGACTGGCTCAGAGATGTAAGCAGGAAATGAGCACCACCTCAATGCTCATTTGAGAAGGAATTCACATAGATTTTATTTTAGCCACAGCCTTTTGCAAACCATTAAAACACACGCCGGCCCTAGAGGGGCACGGCGTGCGATGTACTCACATCACGGACATCACGTATGTAGCGACATCGTTGATGTCACTGTGTAATGCCGGCTCTAGCGAGGCACGGCATGCGATGCATTGTTATCGCGGAAACCCCGTAGGTGCGTGTAATACCAGCCTTAAAGGGGACTTGGTAAGCGCTGGGATAGCGCAGTGGCACCACGCGTGGTGTGCAGTGCTGACTCCTACAGGAGGGAGCGTGAGAGTGTCAGCCATGGGATGAGGTTACCCTAGACCAGGGGTCTGCAACCTTTAAGACATAAAGAGCCACTTGGACCCGTTTCCGAAGGAAAAAATAAACTGGGAGCCGCAAAACCATTGCAACATTTAAAACAAATATAACACTGCATATATTGTTTCTTACCTTATTGCTATATACAGGATCGTGCAGTCAGCTGTCAATCTGAATAAAAAAAGGACTTTTTCACTTAACAATGTAAAATATATTTTTGCAAATTAATAGCTAAATTACCTGGTTAATGGGATTTTTGCTCCTGAACCTCAGTGCACAGTGTCTGCACATCAGGGCTGTAAGACGTCACCTTCATTTTCACACAGGCTTGCAAGCTGTCATCTGTGAGGCGTGATCGATGTTTGTTTTTAATATAGTTCATGTTGGAGAAGACCTGCTCACATACATATGTGGAGCCGAAGATCGACAGGACTCCAAATGCATACTTTTTCATATTTATATAAGTGTTGGGGATGGCATTCCATGTTTCGAATACAAGTTTGTCCTGTTTGGGAAGGTTTTCAATATCACTCCATTTATGATTCTGAGCCAGAATGGCCTTCTGACGGGCAACATCCTCAAGAGTAGCGGTCAAGCATTTGAACTTGGACACCCATATATCTTTGTCGGCTATATCGGCCAGTTCCATCTCAAGATCAGGTTGACTTACACCTGCAAATGCAGTCATATTCAATAGGGATGGATCGATCGCCAGGGGAGTGACAGGGAAGGATAATGTCGTTTTTTCCTCTCTGAACTCACAGAATCGTTTCCCAAACGAACTTTGCATTGTGGTGATTGCAGACTTGAAATATTCCAAATTTATCGTATCATGACTTTGTTTGAACTCTCTCAAAGAGGGAAAGTGAGACAGTGTACCTCTCTGTAAATCTTTGACAAACACTGTCAACTTGCGCTCGAATGCCAAAACCTCCTCCAGCATGTGCAGGGATGTGCCTCCTTTCCCCTGAAGGGTTGTATTTAGCGTGTTTAGATGTGCTGTCATGTCTACCATAAAATGTAATTTTTCCAGCCACTCTGGCTGTTCCAGCTCAGCAAAGGTGAGCTCTTTGCTGCCCAGGAAGGTTTTTACTTCTTCCAAACATGTGACAAAGCAACGGCAACGTTATTGCCTGTCACCGGGCGGGCAGTGTGGAGCGGAGCGGCGACCTGTCAGCAGCGGCAACGCCAGAGCAGGTGTCACAGTGCGCCTCCTCCCCTCGCTAGCATCCGCCCCGGAGCCGCGGTCAAGGTTCAAAAGAGCCGCATGCGGCTCCGGAGCCGCAGGTTGCCGACCCCTGCCCTAGACCATGGCACTCTGGTTAACCCTGGAAGGCACGTAACCAGTAAGATCTACACAAGGGCCCCGGTGTGGGCTTGGGGGTGGTCACGTGTCAGAGTGAGATCCTACGGGAAGTGTCGAGAAACGACAAGAGGTTTCTCGAAGGTGGTCGTTGGTCAAGAGCGGGGCCAACCACGACCCGGGAGCATATAAACCAGGTCCGCACAGGGACCGGGGTTCAGTGTTGCTGTCGACATCTGAAGATCTACGATCTACGTTCTACATCCAAGAAGAAGTCACCAACACGTGGACGAGGACCCAAGCCAGGGTCCTGTCCATTGTAGCTACTCCCAGTAACTAGCGTAGTTAGCCTGGTAGTCCACCACCATAGGTTATCTGGTAAAGGGGCAGTAACCCATTTGTGTTAATGTGTTGGTGTTAATAAACGTGTTACCTCCAAGAAGTGAATCCACTACATGTGTATAAATGAATGTCCATTCGATAACGGCATTATAAAGATAATTTTGTACAAAGACCTGCTCTCTGAGAACTAGGGAAAAGTGTGCAACTGTTGGGTCCGCTGGTCCCCGAAGTCCCTCCCTGCTCCCTGCCTATGGCAGGGGCTCCGCCGTTCGCCGACCCCTCGCTACTCTGCGAGCAGCTGCTGCCGTCGCTGGGCTCATCGCCCGACGGCTCCCCTCCCAGGTCCGTCCCTCCGCGAGCTCGTGTGAGAGGCATAGCTCGTCGCACGCTCTCGTTCACCTGCAAACGCTGCGTTGCATCTCCACGAATCACGCGCTATTAAACGGGGGTCAGGGGTCGGAGGGCGAATGACGCTGCCCTCACACTGCGCGAGTCCCTGCGGCGATAGACGGAGTGGGGACCTGCGGACGCACCGACCCCTTCCCCCACACTCCGAGCGCACACACCTGCACACACGCGACACCCACTCGTGCGCCGCTCTACGCAGCGCTCCCACGTGACGAGCCGCTGTGCACACAGCACCACACGCGTTCCCACTTCTCCGCGAGATCACACGGAGACACGGTCAGCTATTAATAATTTATTGTCTGCTACCTGCGAATTGATGTTAAATCAGTGAGTCGACGAGGCTGGCCTATTCAACTACCCCTGTACCTATTTCCTATTTATCGGCTATGATCCTACTTCCCCTCTTTACTTACTGTTAGGTGCCCACGGCGGTTCGTTGAGCCCGTACTCGCAGCGTACCTCGATGCGTCTCACGGACGTTCGGGTCGCTGGGCTGGAGCTGCGTCTTGTCGCCTGGCGCTGGAGGAAGAGAGCGATTTCCCCTTTGCGCCCCCTATTTATCCTCCCTACATCAAAGGGATGCGGCTCTGAGTTTTTCCTTAACAATTGGCTCGCGCCCCCTAGCACGCGCACGGCGGTTCCGGGCGCTTTTGATATGCTAATCAATGTGCGGCGTGCGCGGCGTAAATCCTAATTAATCCCTTACCCTCCCTAACAATGGTGCCTGCGCGCTCAAGCGTAATTATCCCAACCCTCCGTGACTATGCGCAAGAGCCCCTGCGGTCCCGCTATTCATGCTGTCCCGTCCCTCCCCAGCGCCGCAGTGCAAAGTAGTGTCGGGGGAGGTCGTCCAATTCCCTGATCGCCGGAAACCGTGAGAGTTAATCCCGATAAGGGTTTCTCGGATAAAACCCGGTCGATCAGGTGACCTTCCCTTCCAGCTCTATGGGGGGGGGGGGGGAATGCGTGCGGGTGTGTTCATGTGAGGTGAGGTGAGGGGGACGAGGGGTTGGCTCCGTTGCTTGGTGGTGGCGAGGTCGGGGGTGGGGCGCCTGCCGAACGGCTTCGTGCCGGCGGCATCACACAACAATGGTGATGGCCAACGACCACACAGTTCATCACGGAGCACCATGTTCCTAACAGTTGCCTGAAAGGAACAGATCTGTAACATCTACATAACTCTGGACTGTGGTAAAACCATGCTTAAAACGTGTAATATCTAACTTCATAAGATATGCGTAAAACAAAGTTTAAACTGTTTTGTTTGTACAAGAAAACATTAAACACAGGAGCCACCCTTTTGTCATCTGGCAGGCTGAATACCTATATCCAAAACATTCTTGCTAAACAGAAGAACACTGAAAACAGAATGAACAGTAATCCTCAAAGGGTAGAATAATCAAACCCTTACATAACATAACGTTGACTCAATAACTACAAATACAAATAGTTGCACAATTGCTGCTAATCTTTTCAAAAACCTGTGCCACCTACAGCATATAAATTATAACATGTGCAGACATATTACACAGTGGAATATTGGACAGTCACGGGGCTGCTGTTGTCAGAATACAAAGTACATCTGTGCTTCTGTCCTAATGGAGAAGGAAAACCCTGCGATTGATGGGGAATGTAATAACGTGAGACAGCATAAAATCACTGCGTGGTGCTCTGACCTGGACCATACTTTTTTGGTACTTTTAACCCTTTCCCCCCAAACCAGTGCTGCCCATTATGAATGTGTCTTTGAAGGCAGAGTAAGGAACCAATCAATGGCTCTCAAACTGAATATGTAAATGTGTTAAAAGACTCCTCTCTGCTGCCATACAAAGTTGTGTCATGGCAACTGAGAAAATTAAAATATTGTAAGTATGACAGGTAGTAAATGTACCTGTCAACAACAATGGTGTGTTCATTATAACCAAACGCACAGGGTTTCTAAGATGTAATCTTATACACAATGTATTTTCACTAATGCCCTGTTACATGATGTAAGAGAAGCCTGAGGCCAACGGGTCACATGAAAAGCCTCTTGCTGTGATGTGTTTCTCTGTTTTGAGTTTCTCATTCATGTGTGTTGTGTTCAAATAAGCTGTTGGTAAAAAAAAGAATATTATTTTAATTGTTTTACAGTGCCGAGAAAAAGTTTGTGAGCCCCTTAGGATTTTCACATATTTTCCAAATTTAAAACCTAAAATTTTATTAGATCTTAATCTAAGTCATAATACTCCATAAAGATAACCTTATAATTTAAAAAAAAGAAACATGATACTCTTTCAACATTTCTTCATCCTCAAATTATTCTACATTCAATGCCCATGTGTGAAAGAGTATGTGAACTTTTATATTCAATAACTGGTGACACCCGCTTGAGCTGCAATGATTGCACCTAAGCATTTCCTGTAACTGTTGGTCAGTCTCTCACATCGGATTTGAGAAATTTTGGCCCAATCCTCCTTACAGAATTCATTCAACTCAGGGACAGTTGAGGGTTGCCTTGCATGGACAGCTCACTTCAGGTCCTGCCACAACATTTCGATGGGGTTTAGGGCCGGACTGTGACGAGGCTATTGTAAAATTTGGAATTTCTTCTTCTGCAGTCATTTTTTGTAGATCTGCTTGTATGTTTAGGATCATTATATTGCTGCAAGACCCACTTTCGGTTCAGCTCATGGATGGTTGGCCTGACATTCTCCTCTATAATCTTCTGATATAAATGCAGACGTCATGGTTGTGTCAATGATGACAAGCCGTCCAGTTCCTGAGGCAGCAAAGCAGTCCCAAATCATCACATTCCTACCACCATGCTTGACGGTTGTGATGAGGTTCTTCTGTTTGAAAGCAGTGTTTGGTTTTTGCCAAACGTAACGTTTCTCATTGCGGCCAAAAAGTTCTACCTTAGACTCGTCTGTCCAGAGAACATTGTTCCAGAAGTTTTGTGGATCATATAATGTGCTCTTTGACGAACTTTGACGGGCAGCAATGTTTTGTAGTTTTCTCCTTGGTATCCTTCCATGATCACCATTTTTGTTTAGTCTTCTCCTGATAGTTGAGTCATGTATACTCACATTATCCAAGGCGAGAGTGACCTGCAGATCCTTGGATGTTTTTCTGGGGTTCTTTGTGACTTCCTTGATGATTTTCCAGTTTGTTCTTGGAGAGATTTTTGTAGGACGACCAATCCTGAGTAGTGTGACTGTGTTCTTGAACTTTCTCGATTTGCAGACTATCTGTCTGACAGTAGATTGGTGTAGCCCTAAATCCTTGGAAATGTATTCTTTGGGTATTTCGGTAAAGCCATGTAGATAATTAATTAATAAATATTGCTTTCTTAATAATTATTTTTTTATAATATTCCTTAGAAATGGTTTTGTAACCCTTTCCGGACTGATGAGCATCAATAACTCTTTTTATGAGATCCTCAGATTTATTTTGATCGTGGCATGACTTGTTTCCATACACCCGTAAGGTGAAGACCAAACTCACATAGTTTCAGATCTTTATGTAGGACGGGGCCTCCCAAACTCACCCCTGAAGTTCGACCTAATTATTTAAACACCTAATTATCCCCTTGAGCTAATGAAACCAGCGGTTTTCTTACTTTTTCACATACCCTGAAGCTTAATTACTTATTATGTTTTTTATTCATACGTCAATTTAGTTCAAAATACGTGGAATTGGTTAATATAAACCTTATTGGGTATTTATGAAAATACCGGTTTTGATTCAAGAAGGATATCATGGTAAAACTATGGAATTTCCATAATTATCATTGGGGTTCACACACTTTTTTCGGAACTGTACTTGGCAGCAAATACAAGTCATGAAATCTAAGACATTTTCTTGGCCAAGCACGTATTTACTCTTGCTAAATGTCGTATATAAAAATGTGTTTATCTCAAGATTATAAAACAATCTTCATATCAATCCACTTACTAATGCTCTCTGAAATTAACTGTAGCTACCATTACCATACAATGTTATGACTAAAACAGTTACATACCAGTTCGCATGACTATAACAATGCTGTAATAATGTAAATTACAAGGAACAAAACAAATAATACCGATAAAAAATAAACTGCCAAATATTATTGTTCATGGGTAGACCAGCATCCCACACATCCTTTGGGGCTGTTCATCCATCTGTCCGTGCCTGCCTTCCTGCCAACCAGCCAACAAAACTTAAAAAATATATACATGTATGTGTTTGCATGTGTGATACTCGTATGTGTTTTGCTTGTAATACTGTGTATATACGGCATATATTGTATATAATTAGAAGACATTTCAAAATAGGATTTGGAGTACAATTTGGTAAATACATTTAAAATTAAACTCACTAATATATTTCGCAGGCTGACTTGTCAACCGTTGTAGAACATTCACATTTCTGTTGTGCTGCCGACGAATCATACACAGTGGCACGTATTTTGTACTTAGCAGAGCAACCTCGGTATCTAAAGTAAGAGTCGTTAGTGAATGGGACATCGTCACTGCGTGTGCTACGAATTTCACATTGCCACAATGCGGCACGTTTGATGTTGTTTTTAAAATGTCTGCATTGCTCACAATCAACTACAGTAATGTGCTACAAAAGCTGACCCAATATGGGAGCTGTAATTTTAAAGCAAGACAAATTAAAAGACGGTTGATGTAAAAGAACTATCCACATTCTGTTCCCTTTGATTTGGAAAGCCTGATATGGTTTACTTAACTGTTTAATCATATCTTTTCCCCAAATCAATATCTGCCATTGCTTTAATCTTTCAATGTTTTTTTTATTTCTCTCTTTTTCGAACAAACATATTCCAAATGTTTTAGCTGCAAAGCTTGAGGTTATACACATATATTGTGCTAGTTCTGATTGCCTCCCCAAATCTGTTTTTGAGAGGTAATACTGATATGATTATTTTTATTCATAAATTATGCTCAAGATGCCTTCAAACTTTAGTGAGATATGCACTGTGCTCCTCTCGATTGGCATGTCTGAGCTTGTGGTCCACGTTCCACCTCGTGCCAGGATTCAGGCTCAGCATTGGGCGGCCACCACTTACTGGCCAATACTGCAGTGATACTCATTTTATCTACCCAACGGGCAAGGTGGGCTGATTAAACCTCTCAAGTGGGATTTAACTCCAAACTTGATATTGAATCACATCCTCTGCCCTGGCTTGGTCATGTCTTCATCCAGCAATGAATTGATCGTGGCTGGCGATGATGGCTGTACCCCAGCACCACATGTGCAGATCGTTGTTCACGTGTGCACGTGCAGTGTAATAGATCTGGCTGGTGGACAGCAACAGCAACTGTGGTGGACAGACAGTACACACGCCGGTGAGGGCATGCACGGTGTGTTGGCAGAGCGGAGGAACTAGAGCGAGGCTCACGGAGCACACCATCTGGAGGCCCCTGGAACCTGCTAGTGGGTTCGAGAAGGGAGGCGCGGTCAGGGCGGAGCCAGGCCGCGCTGGTAGTGTAGTAAGTATTCAGGAGGCTTGACGACGGGATCGGAGGCACACTTATTTATTAACACCAACTTGTGTACAGTAGCGGGTACACACAGTACTTAAGGGGTTAACGTCCCCTTTACTCAACTAACAGGGAGACACAACATCTAACCCCGCTAACCTAAGCCCAAGTCCTCCACTATGGAGCTAAGAGAGGCTACCTATCCCAGCCCTGGTCAAGCTGGGATCCTGGCACCCTGAGTCTGGGCTCTCGGGGCCACGCCACCGGCTTGCCCTGGTCGGCCCTGACAAGGACAGCGAGCCAGGGGAGCTCCGGGGCCTATGCTAGCTGGTCTTCAGTCTTCGCTGGTTAAAGCTGATACTCCGACCTCGAGCACTCCGGCTCACCACCTTTTATAGTACTCGGCCCCCGGGAGGGGCCCGTGGGGGATGCAGGTGCGGACGTCGGTGTGAGCACCTCCTCTGTGTACGGCCCTAACCACGCCCCTTGTGTTTGTTAGCCATCCGCGCCCATACACAATTACACCTCTACATCACCCCCCCCTGTACAGCTCGCAGCCGTCCCCGGCTGCAACAAAATCAGAATAAAGGTGCATCCCTCCCCAAAACCGTGTGTGCCTCGCGTAATTTTAACAAGAACAATGACAACCATAACAACAACAACAACAGGAAACAGGTAGAAGAAGAAAGAGAAAGAAAAAAAAATAACCCGGCGCACCCCCCCGAATAAATACCCCATTCCGCAAAACCAACATATATACACGCTCTCCGGACGCCTCCCCCCCTCGTCCGCAAAGGCCCCCCAACGGCCGACCTCACAATAGTCTACGCGTTTTGGCGCGCGTTCTCGCGGCGGGCCCGTCACAAGGGCCCGTCCCGGCATGCTCAGTGGCGGTTGGTGACGGTCCGGGTGCGAGAGAGTCTGGTTTCGCTGCCGAGTGACCCCCGACCCCCCCGGGGGGGGGTTGGCGGTCGTGGACCCGTCACTCCAGTTGCACCTGGAGATGGAACAGTTGATGTCAGGTTAGGCGAGAGCAGCGACGTCGGGGAGTCGGCGGACCCCTCACACGTTTGGCCATGCGTGTGTGTGTGCGAACCACGGGGCGGCGCAATGAACGGTTTCAACCTTGAGGGGTGCACGTACCACCGACGCCTCCCCCATTTGACGCGTACACATTGCGGCCGCAAGACCTGTACGACCTCCACGGGCCCCCGCCACGGCCGTACCAACTTTGACGAGGTCGCCAGCGGCACCTGGGGACAGTGCAACCATGCCCTGTCCCCTGGTTTCCATTTGAACACATGTACCCACCCCAGCCGAAGCCTCTCGTTCGCCTTCTGGCGGAGTTCAGAATTTTGCACGGCCGCTTCCCGCGCCTCAGTTGCCGATGTTAAATTTAACGTGTTCGGACAATGTAGACTTCGCCTGAGGCGCCGAGAGCTTCAGCTGGGTCGTCACAGGGGGGTTAGCCTCGCGGCCATGCATTAAAAAGAAAGGGGAAAATCCGGTGGCTGCATGGGGAGCCATCCTGTAGGCTTGCAACACACCGGCAATGCGAAGGTCCCAATCTGTCTGGGATTCCGATACCTGCTGGGACAGCATGGACGTGATGGTCCGATGCAGCCGTTCCACCATCCCGTCAGTTTGTGGGTGATACGGGGAGGTCCGAATTTTCTCCGTACCCAAGAAGTCGAACACCTCGCGGAGGAGTTTCCCCCGAAAAATTCTTACCCTGGTCAGTCAGCAGCCGTTCCGGAGCACCTTTGTCGAGGACATAGCCCTGGACAAAGGCCTCCGCGATGGCTGCTGCCGACTGGTTGGCCAGGGGCCAGGCCATAGGCCATCTCGTGAAGTATTCGACCCCTGTCAACAAATACCTATTTCCCCTGGGTGTAGCGGGAAATGGACCGAGAATATCTAGAGCAACGAGCTCGTTAACCCGGGAAACCTTTATGGACTGCAGCGGAGGGTTGGACCCCCTTGCTGGTGGCTTCCGCTGCGCGCATTGCGTGCACGACCCCAGGAGATCTCCCACGTCCTTTGCCATGCCCGGCCAGACGAAATCGAGCTGGAGCGTGGCAAAGGTCTTGTGAACACCCAAGTGCAGGAGCCGCTCATGAGCAGCCCATACTACCTTACCCCTTAATGCTGCAGGCACCACGAGCCGTTGGCGGCGGGATTTTCCGTCCCAGTGCATTAAAAGACCCTGGAACAACCCCCACGAGTCAACGTTCGCCACCCCCTGACCAACCCCCCCGGTGCGACGGCGCAGAGCGAGGAGGGAGGTGTCCTCCATTTGGAGGCGTCCCCACTCCGCGACCGACAACCCCAGCAACGAATCCCTCCCTTCTTGCTCGATAGGACCCGAAGCCGAAGGCGCATCGGCGGCGGCCACGAGGACCGAATCGGTGGTGACGTTCGGGGGCCTACAACGCCCCGAACCCAAGAGGCAAGCGCACTCCGAAGTGGGTAGCAACCACGACAGGGCGTCAGCGTTCGTGTGGCGGACGCCCTTACGATATGTGGTGACAAAGTCGTAGTCCTGGAGAATCTCCAACCATTGAGACAACTGGCCCGATGGTTGTTGAACCCGCAGGGCGTACTGTAGAGCCGCATGGTCTGTACGGACAGTGAAACGCCGACCGTACAGATACGGGCGGTACTGCTGAATGAAATAAACAATTGCCAATAATTCCCGACGGGTAACGCAGTACCGTTGTTCCGCTGGAGACAGTACCCGACTACCGTAAGCCACCACATGCTCTACGCCCCCAATGAGCTGGGACAGCACGCCCCCAATGCCCGTGTTACTTGCGTCTGTATCGAGCAAGAAGGGTTGTGAGAAATCGGGGTAATTCAACGGCGGAGCCCTGTTGTATGTGTCGGGTTATGAAATTTTTATGAAAATAATAAAAATTAATAATTTTCCGAAAAATGCGCAAATCGCATTATGTTAATGTGTGTATTAACATGCATAAATTATGATAATGTGTGTAATTATATGCATAAATTATGATAATCGCGGAAATAAGCGTAGTAATTTATGCGGATGCTTGCGATTATGTTACTGTGAGCAGTTATGATAATTAGGCTTAGCTTCGTTTATCCATTGTTATATCAATCAGGATAATACGATTATCATCGATTAAACGTTTACCGATTATCTTAGTGTGTGTTATGATATTTTAGGTCTCCATTTTCATATCTCATCGCAGGATACAGTTATCAAGAATAAGATAGTTTTGCATGGACTTGGAAAGAAGCACTCGAACAGTTGGTGTTAAGCAATTTTATTCTAAACAAGCACATGACACTCTCTTATCCGAAAGCAAGTATACGTCAATAAATTCATGGACAAGATTATGCAGTAACGAAAATGAATGACTAAAAATACTTCTTCATTGGCGTGATTATGCAGTTAACGAAAATGAATGACTAAAACATTTCTTATTCATGTAACTCGACGACAGCAACTGCTTTGCACGATCCGTTGATATTGAACGCACCACCTCGAAATGGCAACCCTTTTTGAAACGCAATGACAATTTTTTCTTATTCGTGTGCGTGCTGTGTGTGCGTTGTCCCCTTGTAATATTAATTAATTCTTAGAGCCGGGAGTTGTGTCGTTAGCTTGTGTGGTGTGGGAGGATACGAACAGCGGCCAGAATTTTTCTCTGGGTTGGGCGTGGCCGCCGCTCTGCTCCTGCTGCTCCCTCGCTCGGCGTGTCTCGGCTTGTGCGCTCTCTCTCTCTCCACTGCTGGACGACGAGTTGGCATGACGCTCGGTGACGCCCGGTGACGTCCGAGTCGTGCTGCTCTTGCGCTCTCTCTCCCTCTACTGCTAGATGACGAGTTGGCACGACGCTCGGTGACGCCCGGTGACGTCCGAGTCGTGCTGCTCTTGCGCTCTCTCTCCCTCTACTGCTAGATGACGAGTTGGCACGATGCTGTCCTTGAAGATGCTCGGTCGCTCGTGGCGCTCGGTGGCGCTCGGTGGCGCTCGGTGGCGCTCGGTGGCGCTCGGTGGCGCCCGGTGGCGCCCGATGGCGCTCGGTGGCGCTCGGTGGCGCCCGGTGGCGCCCGGTGGCGCTCGGTGGCGCTCGGTGGCGCTCGGTGGCGCCCGGTGGCGCTCGGTGGCGCTCGGTGGCGCTCGGTGGCGCTCGGTGGCGCTCGGTGGCGCTCGTTCGGAAGACTTTGACTCTCTTTCTCCACTGCGGGATGACGAGTCGGTTTTGGTTGATGCTGGTTGATCTGGGTGTGTATTAGACACACGGCGCATTCGATGGCGCTGTCCTCTTCCTCACAGCCGTTTGACCAGGCTTTCTCCACTGCTTCGCGCTCTCTGCTTTGCTCGCTTGGTCGACGCTTGGCGATCTCCGCCCTTTTACAGGTTGATTGCTTGTCGTCGCTCGTCACTCTCTCTGCTCCGTGTTTCCCTTGTTCGTGCAGCTGCCAGCTTCACTCGCACTTAACTTCGTTCTGCGAGAAGCGACACCTGCTATCGGCATCGGTGTTTCGTTTCCTCACGACGCTCCGCAAGCCGGAGCACGGCTGAAACCCAGCCCCGACCCAGGTTGAACTCAGACTTCTGCGACTCGAACGACCCCTCCTCGTTCCATCACTTCTCGAGGCACGATCTGCCCCCGCTCTCTTGCGAGCCCTGTCGCAACGCTGCGTCGCAAGCCGAGTTGCGAGACCGAGCACGACTCGACCCAGACTGACTGTTCGCTGTCTGCGCCCGTGCCTAACTCAAAACCTGACTCCCCTCTACGCATTCCTTGCGAGCGGGCAACAAAAAACACAAACAGAGCGAGAAGAAGCAGACACCCCCCCGACTCCTCCTCGCGACCTTTCCTAACCCTCCAAGCATTCATGGGCCATCTGTTTGTGCTGCGGGGAGACAAAGACGGCCGTGTTTAACTCAAAACGTGAGCACCCTCTCCTCTCTCCGCGTCTCTTGCGAGAGAAAACAAACAATGTCAGCACAAACCCCCCCCCCTTGTGACCTTTTTGCTCCCTCCTTGCTTGCCAGACCCCGCTGGAAGACAAAGGTGGCTGAGGAGATGTTTGTAATATATTTATGTGGTCCTGTCTGTTACATTTATTCTTGAATTATATTTTATGAGTTCCTTCGGTCTTAGTATCGTGGTTATCATTCGTCTATGTTTAATGAATATTCGTAATGATCCTCATCACATTATTATTTTGGGGCTTCGCCAAGTTTAGTTCTCCAGAGATTGGTGTTTTATTCTGAGTTATATTTTAATGTCCTGAGGTTAAGTGTAACTATTTTTCCACTTAAGATTTCTGGAATTCGTACTCTTTAGTTTTTAGGAAGGTCGTGTAGGTAGGAAACATATACTAATAATAAAAATATTATTGTTTGTTGGTTAACCATCTTTGTCAAGTTTCTACTTTTCGGTAAGGAAAACGTTAAGAAAACGCGAAGTCTCAACCGCTATTTACTCTGCACCTTATCTGTACATCTCCAGATGTCTTGGGAGGCCAGTCCATACATCTTTTTGTCCATCTGGATGTCTATGACCTTTCTGTGACCGACCTCCCAACATTTTAACCGCCCTCCATGTTTCATGGATTCCTGGTGTGCTTGTGAGGAGAAGTGAGTTGTTTTCATTGTTTAATAAAAAAAAAATATATATATAGATATAATAAAAAATAAAAAAATTCTTAATTATTCTTAATATTAATAACGGAAAACAGGGCATAGATACAACAATCCGCCCTTTTAAAAATTATCAGTGGTTGATTCGGCCACTGGCGAATTTTTAAACAAAGTAAATGCCCTGTTTTTTTTCGTTATAAATCCATCAGCCGCCCTCACTCTCGGCGGTTATTTCTCACAACGCGCGCGTATGTATCACAATCTTAACATGGTTACATTTGAAATAAGCAAAGAAATAAAACACAACGTTAAACATCGGTACTAATCCATAACGCATTCCTTCCAAAGCGCGCGCATATGTATCACAATCTTAACATGGTTACATTTGAAATAAGCAAGGAAAATACAACAAAACTTTAAACATCGATATTGCGTTACATCGGTTCTCATACATCATAACTCCGACGAATATTCATTTTTGTTTTTGCTTAACATGGTTACATTTGAATTAAGCAAAGAAAATAACAACACGTTAAACATCGATATCCCCAATTACATAGGTTCTCATATATCATAACTCCGACGAATATTCATTTTTGTTTTTGTTAAATCCTGGGAAACGCTAGGTAGCGGTTTCGAACGCATTTATGCGTTACCTTCCTCATGTTGCCTGGTTTACCACTTATCACTTTGATCATTCGATCATGGTTTTAGGGTTCGTTTTTGTAGTTTCCTCTCTCACTCTCTCGCGTCGTGGGAGTGTGTGGTGAAAAATTGTGCTGCACATAATCAGAATTCGCGCACACAACCCACTTTGACACTTGGTTCATGGCATTCGCTCTCTCTGCGATTACATGCACATTTGCCGAGTCAGTGTGTCGATTTAATTCTGTGCCTCGTAATGTTGTCCTCTTTGTTTTTACGAGTGTGTTAGATTTCAACACCATTCCCGATACGTCATGGACATTCGTCTCCATTTCAGCACTCCGATCCACATTAATTTTTGTTTCATTTGGATATTTTCCATTCAGAGGCTCACGCCTGTACTTCCCAGGGTGGGTCTCTGTGTTCCCTCTCCCTGCACTATTATCGCTCTCTTTTGCGACGCGTGGCACTGTTTTCCCTGTGCGCTCTGGTTTTCCTCTCTGTCTCTGCTGTCTGTTATCTACTGTCCGATCACACTTCAATTTAGCCCTGTCCTTGCATTCGATTTGCGCGTCATTTACGGGAACACTGTCCGCGTTTCTTACCGCATCGTATGCATTTGATGTTTCCCGGTTGTGGTGGTATTTGCCCACCCTTTCACTTGCAGCCTGCTTGTATTTCCCATTGAGCTCAGGGTTTAACAAAACTTCAGCGTGCGTGGCGCGTATGGGCTGCTCGCTCTCAATCACTGTGGGTGGTTCATCACGTATTTGGACCGCATTCTGTGTTATTCCTCTATTCCCTCCTGGTATAGCCGGTGGAGGAATTGGTCGGAATTGGACCGATTGTGTTTGACCTCCCATCCTGCGATTCTCGTACATTTTTGGCCCAGTGTTACTCCCATTTGGGTGCCAAATTTTTCCTGGATCGTTACTTTGCCATTTTTGTGGGTAATTTTGACCTTGCGTATGTCGGGGCATGGGGTGTTGATATGATTCTGCCCTTGGTCTCCACATTCTGCGATTCTCCTGAATGTTCGCCTCCGTACATCCGTAGTCTGTGTACCACCTTCTCGCTAGATGGTTATCTCGCCATCCTTGTGTGTAATTTCGACCTTGCGTGTGTCGTGGCATGGGGTGTTGATATGGTTCTGCTCTGAACCTCTCCCTCCTGCGATTCTCGTACATTTTTGGCCCAGTGTTTCTCCCATTTGGGTGCCAAATTTTTTCTGGATCGTTACTTTGCCATTTTTGTGGGTAATTTTGACCTTGCGTATGTCGGGGCATGGGGTGTTGATATGATTCTGCCCTTGGCCTCCACATTCTGCGATTCTCCTGAATATTCGGCTTTGTGCCGCTCTCATTCTCGTGCCAACCTCTCTCTGGTTTATTTTGCCCCAGGTGCGTGCGTGTTTGCTCCTCCCTGCATTGTGGGACTGCTCGTTGAATTTTATTTCTCTCTGAGAGGCTGGGTTCCTTATCCCTCTCCCTGTGTTCTGGATCCGAATTATGATTCTTAGCTCTGTATAACCATGTCATGTACGCCTTGCTCTCTATGCGGCGTAAGGATGCGGTTTCTGGATTCAAAACCATTCTCACCCTTTCTGTAATCTCTGGGCTCAAGGATTCAAAAAACATAATTTTGAACATTTTATCTCCTTCGTGGTATTGATTCACATCGCCTGCGTAATACGCTCTTTTAAATTGTACGAGGTAGTCACGTGGATCTTGGTCCAGGCCCTGGGTCATCGATTTTACAGCATAAAACCCTTCAGTGAGTGTCGAATATTCTCCAAACTTCCGAATCACTGCCAGGCTCAGTTGTTTAAAATCATTTCTAACCTTGTGTGGTAGTGAATTTACCCATGGTATAGATTCTTTATGTAAGCTTCGTTTCAACAAACTCGCTTTTTCATCCCGTCTCATCAGCCCTCTAATCATTGCCTCTTCTACTGTTGTGATATGTGTGTGTATATCCATAGTCTGATTGTGTGGGTCAAAATCGGGAATTCTGACTAGAGCCTTGTCTATCAATTTAAGGGTTTTACTGTTGAATAAGTATTCCGAAAGTTGATCGCCGTCAGCGTCATCATAAAACAAGTTATCATCAGGCAATCTGTCACTTTAGTCTGTGCTGTGTCGCTCTTGTTGCCATTTCCCTTCAGTTTTTGCCTCCGCCCTTAGTGAAGCATGTCCAGTCGACTTTACATTTTGCCTCCCTCTATCTGTGAAGTTGTCAGTCTCACATGTTTTTGTTTGCATATGTATCTCTCCCTCCCTTCTCTCGAATTGTGAGGGTTTCCCTTTGTCAAGGATTTTTTGTTCGATATCCATAATTTTTTTTCGATCAGTCCCTGGACTCTGTCCACGTACCCAAGAGTGTGATTTACTGTTACTTCCATATTTATTCTGTGGATCAACGTCTGTGAGTTTCGCTGGTGTCGCGAGCACTGATTTCTCCTCCCTTACGATGGTGTGAGGACATTTTTCCTCGTTTATTAGAGACGATTTCTCTCCTGTTTCCTTTCCGAATTTTTCTTCATTCCACAATCCCTGTCTGTATGCCTGTGTGAAAAGGAATGAGTCCTGTCCTGCCTTCTCTGCAGCTTTTGCATCGTGTTCGCCTTCGTTACATTTTATCCAGTCAATTAGTTTCCCTCGAGGTGTGTTCGTGTTATCGATACAGCTCCCTTCCCATATGTCTCTCTGACTGTACTGCTTTGTAACAGATCGGTTGGTACGTTTTAATACGAGCTCCCAGTATTCCGTAATCCCTTCAAAAATTATTCTTAATCCTATCATCTCAAGTGGCAGGAGTTACTTTGACCTTTCCTTTCAGAGTGCATATAAAACAATTATCTCACAGAGTGTGGTCAGTTTGACTCGAGCTATTCTGTAATTTTCCGATTCAGTGTGCGTACCTCTAACACCATTTATCACAGGATGCAATTGGTTCGATACGATATTATCTTAATTCCACTCTTTGTTTCAACCTGCTATTCTGGGTTTTAACCTCAGAGGGCGTTTTTTTTGTTTTACGCCCGTTTACAATCAGAATGCAATGTTTGGTCACGATATTCTGGTTAACACGAAGTGATTAATTCCTTCATCCATGCAAAACACTGTCTGCGAGAGATCCCGGACGAGCCACCCATTATGTTGTATGTGTCGGGTTATGAAATTTTGATGAAAATAATAAAAATTAATAATTTTCCGAAAAATGCGCAAATCGCATTAATTATGTTAATGTGTGTATTAACATGCATAAATTATGATAATGTGTGTAATTATATGCATAAATGATGATAATCGCGGAGATAAGCGTAGTAATTTATGCGGATGCTTGCGATTATGTTACTGTGAGCAGTTATGATAATTAGGCTTAGCTTCGTTTATCCATTGTTATATCAATCAGGATAATACGATTATCATCGATTAAACGTTTACCGATTATCTTAGTGTGTGTTATGATATTTTAGGTCTCCATTTTCATATCTCATCGCAGGATACAGTTATCAATAATAAGATAGTTTTGCATGGACTTGGAAAGAAGCACTCGAACAGTTGGTGTTAAGCAATTTTATTCTAAACAAGCACATGACACTCTCTTATCCGAAAGCAAGTATACGTCAATAAATTCATGGACAAGATTATGCAGTAACGAAAATGAATGACTAAAAATACTTCTTCATTGGCGTGATTATGCAGTTAACGAAAATGAATGACTAAAACATTTCTTATTCATGTAACTCGACGACAGCAACTGCTTTGCACGAACCGTTGATATTGAACGCACCACCTCGAAATGGCAACCCTTTTTGAAACGCAATGACAATTTTTTCTTATTCGTGTGCGTGCTGTGTGTGCGTTGTCCCCTTGTAATATTAATTAATTCTTAGAGCCGGGAGTTGTGTCGTTAGCTTGTGTGGTGTGGGAGGATACGAACAGCGGCCAGAAGTTTTCTCTGGGTTGGGCGTGGCCGCCGCTCTGCTCCTGCTGCTCCCTCGCTCGGCGTGTCTCGGCTTGTGCGCTCTCTCTCTCTCCACTGCTGGACGACGAGTTGGCACGACGCTCGGTGACGCCCGGTGACGTCCGAGTCGTGCTGCTCTTGCGCTCTCTCTCCCTCTACTGCTAGATGACGAGTTGGCACGACGCTCGGTGACGCCCGGTGACATCCGAGTCGTGCTGCTCTTGCGCTCTCTCTCCCTCTACTGCTAGATGACGAGTTGGCACGATGCTGTCCTTGAAGATGCTCAGTCGCTCGTGGCGCTCGGTGGCGCTCGGTGGCGCTCGGTGGCGCTCGGTGGCGCTCGGTGGCGCCCGGTGGCGCTCGGTGGCGCCCGGTGGCGCCCGGTGGCGCTCGGTGGCGCTCGGTAGCGCCCGGTGGCGCCCGGTGGCGCTCGGTGGCGCTCGGTGGCGCTCGGTGGCGCCCGGTGGCGCTCGGTGGCGCTCGGTGGCGCTCGGTGGCGCTCGGTGGCGCTCGTTCGGAAGACTTTGACTCTCTTTCTCCACTGCGGGATGACGAGTCGGTTTTGGTTGATGCTGGTTGATCTGGGTGTGTATTAGACACACGGCGCATTCGATGGCGCTGTCCTCTTCCTCACAGCCGTTTGACCAGGCTTTCTCCACTGCTTCAGGCTCTCTGCTTTGCTCGCTTGGTCGACGCTTGGCGATCTCCGCCCTTTTACAGGTTGATTGCTTGTCGTCGCTCGTCACTCTCTCTGCTCCGTGCTTCCCTTGTTCGTGCAGCTGCCAGCTTCACTCGCACTTAGCTTCGTTCTGCGAGAAGCGACACCTGCTATCGGCATCGGTGTTTCGTTTCCTCACGACGCTCCACCAGCCGGAGCACGGCTGAAACCCAGCCCCGACCCAGGTTGAACTCAGACTTCTGCGACTCGAACGACCCCTCCTCGTTCCATCACTTCTCGAGGCACGATCTGCCCCCGCTCTCTTGCGAGCCCTGTCGCAACGCTGCGTCGCAAGCCGAGTTGCGAGACCGAGCACGACTCGACCCAGACTGACTGTTCGCTGTCTGCGCCCGTGCCTAACTCAAAACCTGACTCCCCTCTACGCATTCCTTGCGAGCGGGCAACAAAAAACACAAACAGAGCGAGAAAAAGCAGACACCCCCGCGACTCCTCCTCGCGACCTTTCCTAACCCTCCAAGCATTCATGGGCCATCTGTTTGTGCTGCGGGGAGACAAAGACGGCCGTGTTTAACTCAAAACGTGAGCACCCTCTCCTCTCTCCGCGTCTCTTGCGAGAGAAAACAAACAATGTCAGCACAAACCCACCCCCCCCTTGTGACCTTTTTGCTCCCTCCTTGCTTGCCAGACCCCGCTGGAAGACAAAGGTGGCTGAGGAGATGTTTGTAATACATTTATGTGGTCCTGTGTGTTACATTTATTCTTGAATTATATTTTATGAGTTCCTTCGGTCTTAGTATCGTGGTTATCATTCGTCTATGTTTAATGAATATTCGTAATGATCCTCATCACATTATTATTTTGGGGCTTCGCCAAGTTTAGTTCTCCAGAGATTGGTGTTTTATTCTGAGTTATATTTTAATGTCCTGAGGTTAAGTGTAACTATTTTTCCACTTAAGATTTCTGGAATTCGTACTCTTTAGTTTTTAGGAAGGTCGTGTAGGTAGGAAACATATACTAATAATAAAAATATTATTGTTTGTTGGTTAACCATCTTTGTCAAGTTTCTACTTTTCGGTAAGGAAAACGTTAAGAAAACGCGAAGTCTCAACCGCTATTTACTCTGCACCTTATCTGTACATCTCCAGATGTCTTGGGAGGCCAGTCCATACATCTTTTTGTCCATCTGGATGTCTATGACCTTTCTGTGACCGACCTCCCAACATTTTAACCGCCCTCCATGTTTCATGGATTCCTGGTGTGCTTGTGAGGAGAAGTGAGTTGTTTTCATTGTTTAATAAAAAAAAAATATATATATAGATATAATAAAAAAATAAAAAAAATTCTTAATTATTCTTAATATTAATAACGGAAAACAGGGCATAGATACAACAGCCCCCACCAGGGCATTCCGGAGGGCGCGAAAAGCAGCCTCCTCCTCCGGCCCCCAATGAAACCTGACTCCTTTGGACGTCAACGCATGCAATGGTTTCGCGATCGTAGCGAAGTCAGCCACAAACCGTCGGTAGTACGACGCGAACCCAATGAAACTCCTGACCTCTCCCACCGAGGTGGGAGTCGGCCAGGAGCTGACGCATTCCATTTTGGCGGGATCAGTGGATATCCCCGAGCGCCCAACAATGTGACCCAAATACCGCACCGATTCGCGGAGCAAATGGCACTTCTGCGGTTTAAATTTCAAACTGGCAGCCCGCATTTTGAGAAAAACAGCACGCAACCGCTGGAGGTGTTCCTCGAAGGATTTGCTAAAGACGATGACATTGTCCAAGTAAATTAAACACGAATCCCATTGCAAGCCTGCCAAGACCAGTTCCATTAACCGCTTAAAAGTTGCCGGCGCAGAATGTAAGCCCATCGGCAAGCGGTTAAATTGGAAGAGACCTTGCGGTGTACGAAAAGCAGTCTTAGATTTTGATTCGTCATCCAGAGGAAGCTGCCAGAATCCAGAAAGTAAATCGAGGGTGGAAAAGAATCGCGCCCCCGCCAAGGCATTGAGCGACTCATCCATTCGAGGAAGCGGGTACGCATCTGCCACAGAAATTTTGTTCAATCGCCGAAAGTCGACACAAAACCGCAGTGAGCCGTCGTGTTTTTTCACCAAAACGATCGGCGCGCCCCACGGGCTCAAGGGGAAATGATATCGGCGGCTAGCATGTCATCAACGGCCGATTTGACATGATCCTTGTCGGCGGGACTCAGCCGAAAGGGATTTTGGCAGATTGGCGCGCTGTCACCCGTGTCAATATGGTGTCGCAGCAATTTAGTACAACCAATATCAAATTTGTGTTGACTAAAAACGTCGGCAAATTCTTTCAGGAGAACTCGCAGCTGCGCACGCTGCGAGTCGGACAGGTCCACTGATCCCGCGCAAAGTGCATCCAGCCATCCGTCATCACAGTCCGAATGCGGTCGCGACGGAGGATCGGTGGTTACCTGACCCACGAGTGGTTCCTCATAGGGTGCCGGCGTTGCGTGTGCAAGCACGGTCCCTTGAGGAACCACGGCCGTTCGCGATCCTACATTAAGGACTGCAATGAAGGGGTCCCCATCCCCTTTCACCATGGTCTGAGCCGCTAGCAAATCGGGGCCATTGACCCCGGCCCGAGATGGTCCCAACAAGACCCCCCGATCCGCAACCCCCTCAGCAAATGGCTGACGCAACCTAAGAGGGACGAGTATCTGAGCCCCCGGGGGTACGCGCACAGTTTTTGCCACGAGCGCCTGCACGGTTGCAAACGCCCGACGCCCCGTGGCGGGGGAAGACAAAACGTTACGCGCCGACCCGACGGGAGCTCGATGCACCCCTGGTCAATCAAGATACGAATGGGCATTTTGGCCAAGAAATCCGTCCCCAACAGGCACGGAACCGCCAGTGAGGAGGAAACCAAAACAGGGCCGGATAATTTAATGTCTCCAATGCAAATTTTGGCGCGGATTTGGCCAATGATGCCTAGCGAGCCCCCGTTAGCAGCATAGCATGGCACGTCAACGGGGAGCAAGGGACGACTTTGAACGGGAAGAATGTTATAGATCAAATCAGATATAATGGTCGCCGACGCTCCTGTGTCAATAAAATCCGCACCTCTACCCCATCAATATGACCGACCACAACCGACGATCCCGCCGACGCTGCAACGACACGATGGGCGAGCTCCGACCACTGACCCGGTTGGAGTGCTCGCCGCATTTCAGAACAATCGGGCGCAACGGCCGTCGATTTGCGAGCCCTGTTCGGTTGAGCGCGTGAGTGTGTGTCGGATGTGTGCATGGGCCAAACGTGTGAGGTGCCACGACTCGCCGTATTTCTCTGCTGGAGCTTGGGTGGAGACGGCGCGGCGTCCTGACGAGGTGTCGCCCCGCGCTGGCGGGGAGCCCGGCACCCTGAAGCAACGTGGCCTTGAAGGCCACAGTTGTAGCAGCGTGTGAGCGCCCGAGATGGCCTGGGCTGCTCCTGGCGGCTCGGTCCATTCCGAGCCTGTGGTGCCGCCGATCTCCATTCCCCCCGCCGCTCCACCCCGCAGACCTCCTCCGATGTGAGGGTGGTGGCCACCATGGCATGGCCGGCCACCCCCTTGGCGGCCTTGCGACGCAGGGACCGCAAGCCCCCGTGGATGTGGCGCGCGACCAGCAAGGACGACATCTCTGCGTCGTCTTGAGCCAAGACGGCGACGTCCAGCTCATCCGCGAGTAGCAGCAGCTTTTCAGCCACCATAGCGTCCACTCCCTCCTCGTCCATCCGCGGGAAAGCTGCCTTCGCCAGGGCCAGGAGAGCCGTCCGGAAGGCCAGGGGCGATTCGTTGGCGCCCTGATGCCGATCGTGGAACAGCTGCCTGCAGTCCGAAGGCGGGCCATAGACAGCTGACAACAGCTGCAGCGCCAAGTGCAGCGTGGCGCGCTTTTCCTTAGGCGCCGAGGTGAGAGTAGCCAGGGCGTCGTTGTCCAGCATCGCCGGCAGCGCGCGTAGTGCTTCGGCGTCCGTCCAGTTCGCCATCTCTTGATGAGCGATGAACCGCCTTTTGAAGCCGCCCCAGTCTCCGTCCGCGCCCACGAATTCTTTGAGAGGCGGCAGTCGCTGCTGTAACGCGACGTCCATGGCTGCGGATCGCGCTCCGTCGTTCCCAGCAGACGTTACAGTGTGGGCGGGCTGCGAGCATGGCATCGCCGGTCGCTCTGTTGTTGACGCGCTGGCCGGTGTTGATGATGTCACGGCTCGTGCTTGGCCCTCAGCAGTCACCTGACGCGGGCCGGCCCCGCCCTCTGCTCGCACTGTAGTGACGGCGGGAAATTTAACCGCGAGCCGCGTCGGGGTGGCGGGAACTGTCGCCGCGCGTCGGCTGCTGTCGTCGTCCCGCGCAGCCCCTCCAGCCCCCAGCCGCGTGATCTCTTCCAACGTGGCGGCCGCAGCGTAGAGCAGCTCCGCCAGGCGGGAGTGAGCCAGCCGAAGTCCCACGGCCGACGCATCCCCCCCTTCCTGTCGTAGCAGCGCGGGTGTACTCGGCCCCGGCTGCTCCGATCCGACCTCGGCCATCTCTGGTGGCGATTCGGCCGCGGTGTCCTCCATCTCCGACTCCCTGGTACGTGTCGTCCCTCGTGTGTCCATCGTTGAACGTTTTACTTCTGACACCAGATGTAGTAAGTATTCAGGAGGCTTGACGACGGGATCGGAGGCACACTTATTTATTAACACCAACTTGTGTACAGTAGCGGGTACACACAGTACTTAAGGGGTTAACGTCCCCTTTACTCAACTAACAGGGAGACACAACATCTAACCCCGCTAACCTAAGCCCAAGTCCTCCACTACGGAGCTAAGGGAGGCTACCTATCCCAGCCCTGGTCAAGCTGGGATCCCGGCACCCTGAGTCTGGGCTCTCGGGGCCACGCCACCGGCTTGCCCTGGTCGGCCCTGACAAGGACAGCGAGCCAGGGGAGCTCTGGGGCCTATGCTAGCTGGTCTTCAGTCTTCGCTGGTTAAAGCTGATACTCCGACCTCGAGCACTCCGGCTCACCACCTTTTATAGTACTCGGCCCCCGGGAGGGGCCCGTGGGGGATGCAGATGCGGACGTCGGTGTGAGCACCTCCTCTGTGTAAGGCCCTAACCACGCCCCTTGTGTTTGTTAGCCATCCGCGCCCATACACAATTACACCTCTACAGTAGCATAAAATAAGCCGAGAGCGGGAGCTCGAAGCTGCCGGTTCTGGGAGTGGACTCGTCTCGTCGTTGCTGTTGTCTCGTCGCCGTCGTCACTGCCGTCTCCGCTAGATATTGCACTACAAGCTAGTAGTTGGCTATCTCAGTCAGCGCTGTCAGTGTTAGACGGCTAGTGTTGTGTACAGGCTAGGCTAAGCTACTGTGGAGAGTTTGTGGTCGAGACCGTGAACATTGTTTAATAAAGAAGGTGCCTCATTAAAACCTTGTCTCCGAATCACTGACACTACACACGCATGGGGAGCGGCGGCATCGCGCTTGGTGCATGGTGGTGTCATCTAAGCAGCTTGAGTTGTAGTCAGACCCACACAGACCAGGGGATATCAGATCTGAATCAGGGCTTGGGCCTTCCACCACTCAGGAGTGTGGGCAACCATGCAAAAGTACACAGGTTTGTAACCCTTTCCGGACTGATGAGCATCAACAACTATTTTCCTGAGATCCTCCGAGATTTCGTTTGATCGTGACTTGACTTGTTTCCACACATTTGGATGGTAATGACAAAACTCACAGATTTTATGATCGTTATAGGGTGGGGCCTCAAAAACACACCCCTGAAAATCTACCTAATTATTTAAACACCTGATTCTAATTATTCCTTTAATTGAGCTTATGAAACCAGGGGTTCACTTATCTTTTCACATACCCTGAACCTTAATTACTTCTTGTTTAATTCATACATCATTTTGTTTCTAAAAACATGGAATTGGGTAATACTGTATAAACCCAATTGGATATTTTTAAAAAGAGCGATTTTGATTGAAGAAGGCTATCATGGTAAAACTATGGTATTTTCATAATTATCATTGAGGTTCACAAACTTTGTCTCAGAACTGTATGTGACCTCAGTTTGTTAATGTGTTTGATAAGGATTTGATAACTGTCTTTATAATGCTATTCCCACGTGATACAATACATTTTACATTTGGCATTAGAATGGCACGAACAAATCCCCATTTATGGAAGAAGTTAATTACATAATTTCCTAATATTACGTGTTTCACTATTCTGAATTAATTGCATCTTAAAGAGGTAAGGTCATCACAAATATTGGTTCTATTAAAGGGATATAAGAGATTTTCTCCAGCTGCCTTCGGGCTGCGGATTTAATAATAATCGCCCTTTCAGCCTGTAACGATACATAGCACATGTGACACAAAGTATTAGTGGAGTTGGTGACACGGTACTTAGTGCACTACTCAATAAACGCAGCAAGTTGAGGTTGATTCCCAGCCAAAGATAATCTGATTCTTAAGTGATATTTGTACCGGTTGTGGATCCCCCCTTCACCAAACCCGACTAATGACCAGGATGGTGAAGGATAGTTCAAAATCCCACATGACTGACAAGGCATAGGGTGGGCTTCATCCAGCAGTGAATTGGCAAATGACTGCAGATAAAAGCCAAAAGAGAGATATTTTAAGGTTATTACAGATAAAATGTAATTGTAATCAAGGTGCATGTCAGACACCTTGAGCATTTCTGCTGTGAGAATGTTCTCACGTGCTTTAGAAACATGTGGCAACTTAAGTGATAAGGATAGATGCTGGCATATTTGTGGTACTATCATAATTGAATGTGACAAGAAATACACTCATGCAGTAATTACAAATTTTATTTGAATTTTTCATTTATATCAGAATTAGAGACCAAATGAGCAGCACTGCTCAATTGACATTTATCAAACTCTTGCCAACTTAATAATTAATTTAATTCCCAACATCATGTTGCATACATGTTGTCTGGATATTCTATCGTTCATATGTGATTTTTATTTTAAAAGATTTATGTACATATTTTCAATTTTCAAAGTGCATATATGCCAGCGGGGGGCTGGGATGAGAGGCGTAGCGGGGGACGCCACCTGATTAATTAGAGATTAATTGGCTTGGGGATAAAGAGAGGGGGTTTTGAAGGAGACGGGAGTTCGCGCCTGGGAGGAGAAGAAGAATGTTGGAGCCGAAGCAGCGGAGCCAGAAGCAGTGGAGAATTATAGGGTAGCAGTGGAGAAGTATAGGGTAGCAGTGGAGAAGTATAAGGCAGCAGTGGAGAAGCCAGCAGAAAGCGGCTGGAGTGTGACGGTGAAGCCCGCAGAGAGCGGCTGGAGTGTGGCGATGAAGCCAATAGAGACACGGCTGAGTGTGATGGAGAAACCGATAAAGAGCGGCTGAACTGTGAGGGAGAGAGTGGAGAGGAGAGTCGACTGAGTGAGAAACGTGGAGCGAGTGAGGCCGGCGGAACGTGGCGAGCGAGCGGAGAGCGCGCTGGAGGAATGTTGATTGGTGTTAGCAGAAGGAATGTTGATGGCTATTAGCGAAATAAAGTGAGAGAGAAAAGCAAGAAGCTGTCGTGTCAAGTTCAGCAATACAAATGTGAAAAATACAAGTGTTGTTATGCAACCGATGAGCCTCCTCCAAATCGTCTCAGAGCACAATAATAGCATGAAGTTTTGGATGTCAGACGTTATATAGAATCTCCCAACTGTATTCCACCAGACAGTGGGGTCTGTAAAGACAAGAGCCATCAAAATGGATTTGGATAGCTCACAATCCCACACAGGCATGAAATTATATTTTAATTGGACAACACACACATGGAATGAGGAAATTTCATGTTATTTTCAATACATAACCGGTACCTACTGTAATCACCCAAGAATGTCTATCCTTAACGCTCGTGACGTCACTCCACATCGACCAGCCCCCCTCATTAATATTCATGAGCAGGTGACGTCCTCCAAATGGACACCCCCCCACCCCTCATTAATAATCATGAGCATGATGACGTCACTCCACATCGGACAGCCCCCCTCATTAATAATCATGAGCAGGTGACGTCCTCCAAATGGACACCCTTCCTGCCCCATTATTATTATTACCTACTATAATAAGCCAAGAATGTCTGTGTGCAACGCTCGTGACATCACTCCAGAGTCGACCAGCCCCCCTCATTAATAATCATGAATAGGTTACGTCCTCCACATGGACCCCCCTCATTAACAATCATGAGCAGGTGACGTCACTCCACATAGAGCACTCTCCCCCCTCATTAATAATCATGAGCAGGTAACGTCACTCCACATCGAACAGCCCCCCTCATTAACAATCATTATAAGGTGACGTCCTCCAAATGGACATCCCTCCCCCCATTCATAATCATTTGCGGCTGACGTCACTCCACATGGGGGGCCGAGGCGCCTCTTCCCCCCCTCCCCGGCGCCAACTTACAACCCTCACTACAAAGGCAGAACCCTCACGACACGCCATCTCCGTAACGCTATTCAGACATTAAAGTAAAAAAGGACGTCATGATGAACAAGGGATTATAACCTGAAAATCAAATAGGTCTGTATCACCGCGCCCTTACAAATTGCACACGCATTAATGCAATGAATATCACGTCGTGGTCTGCGTTTCGCTTGCAAGTTTCAGATTTACTGCAATACACCCTTCCTTGGCTAGTATCAAATATATAGGTAATGAAATCACCGTGATCTAATTTATGTGATTTGGCTAGTATAGCTACAGTGAGGGAAAAAAGTATTTGATCCCCTGCTGATTTTGTACGTTTGCCCACTGACAAAGAAATGATCAGTCTATAATTTTAATGGTAGGTTTATTTGGACAGTGAGAGACAGAATAACAACAACAAAATCCAGAAAAACGCATGTCAAAAATGTTATAAATTGATTTGCATTTTAATGAGGGAAATAAATATTTGACCCCCTCTTAATCAGAAAGATTTCTGGCTCCCAGGTGTCTTTTATGCAGGTAACGAGCTGAGATTAGGAGCATACTCTTAATGGGAGTGCTCCAAATCTCAGCTTTGTTACCTGTATAAAAGACACCTGTTCACAGAAGCAATAAATCAGATTCCAAACTTTCCACCATGGCCAAGACCAAAGAGCTCTCCAAGGTTGTCAGGGACAAGATTGTAGACCTGCACAAGGCTGGAATTGGCTACAAGACCATCGCCAAGCACCTTGGTGAGAAGGTGACAACAGTTGGTGCGATTATTCGCAAATGGAAGAAACACAAAATAACTGTCAATCTCCCTCGGCCTGGGGCTCCATGCAAGGTCTCACCTCGTGGAGTTGCAATGATCATGAGAACGGTGAGGAATCAGCCCAGAACTACACGGGAGGATCTTGTCAATGATCTCAAGGCAGCTGGGACCATAGTCACCAAGAAAACAGTTGGTAACACACTACGCCGTAAAGAACTGAAATCCTGCAGCGCCCGCAAGGTCCCCCTGCTCAAGAAAGCACATATACATGCCCGTCTGAAGTTTGCCAATGAACATCTAAATGATTCAGAGGACAACTGGGTGAAAGTGTTGTGGTCAAATGAGACCAAAATGGAGCTCTTTGGCATCAACTCAACTCGCCGTGTTTGGAGGAGGAGGAATGCTGCCTATTACCCTAAGAACACCATCCCCACCGTCAAACATGGAGGTGGAAACATTATGCTTTGGGGGTGTTTGTTTGCTAAGGGGACAGGACAACTTCACCACATCAAAGGGATAATGGACGGGGCCATGTAACGTCAAATCTTGGGTGAGAACCTCCTTCCCTCAGCCAGGGCATTGAAAATGGGTCGTGGATGGGTATTCCAGCATAACAAACGTCAGCCTCGAAACCTTAATGACATGGAGAAGATCTGCAAAGAGGAGTGGGACAAAATCCCTCCTGAGATGTGTGCAAACCTGGTGGCCAACTACAAGAAACGTCTGACCTCTGTGATTGCCAACAAGGGTTTTGCCACCAAGTACTAAGTCATGTTTTGCAGGGGGGTCAAATACTTATTTCCCTCGTTAAAATGCAAATAAACCTACCATTAAAATTAACCTACCATTAAAATTATAGACTGAGAATTTCTTTGTCAGTGGGCAAACGTACAAAATCAGCAGGGGATCAAATACTTTTTTCCCTAACTGTACAAATTTTGAAGCGGTTAACTAATATTCAACGAGAGGTGACAGTGAGTTTAACCATAATTGTCTTTCAACATTTTCACATAGAGCTCCTCCTTGACCTTTTCAATCGGGGGCCTGACACGTCTAACTGCTTTGATGTCATTTGCATGTTAGATGTCCGCAGTGCAGACCAGTTGCAGAGTTTTAGTGCAAGTTCTATTTTTAAAGTCAGGATTTACTGTATGCCCATAACAGTTAATTTGACACTTTGCGGTTGTTGATGTGAGAGTTTCCTCATTTAAATATATATAGTATATGCAATGCACTGTCATACTGATAGTCCGTACAAGCCTTGATTTTTTCAAAGCACCATTATCACTGTTTTTACAGGTGTAGACGAAAGCAAATATTTAAAGATTATTTTTAGTTCAACCTGAATCCTGAGGTGTTTCTGTGTGAGCATTATCCATTTATTTTTACACGTTTGATTTCTTAAAATTATAATCAGAGGAATTTTCTAAACACATTGGTATTTTTCATAATAAATGGCAGCAGTTGCTTTATCTTGAAGCTGACAGGTTGTACTCATTTTACAAATATTAACTGAAATGTAGCAGCAGAAAATATATAAATTACATATCTGTGAACAAAATTATTTTGTGTCACATAAACAAACCATGGTGTGAACAGATATATTTTTCACAGCTTGAGGCTTTAAAGGATCCTTATTTTTTACAGACTTTTACAGAATTCAGGTGTTGCCAACATTGATTTTTATTTTCCGCATTTGTCTTCTCTTATTCTGTGTTAAGGAAAAAGTTGGAGTATTATTGTTTTGTTCTTGTATAAAGTTGCATCATAAATCCAGAGACTACATTAAATTACAGGTGAATGTGTTTTGATATTTGAAAGTTAGATTTGTAATTAAAGGAAGGACTTCAGTGTTTTATATTTCCATAACAGCATATCCCATTATTAAAGAGCACATTTATAACACTATGTAACACAATTTTTGTTCCTGGGTAATAAGTGTTATTTCGTAATTGCTTATGCTTAAAAAGTATAGAAAATGGCTATTATTCCCCACAAACGTTGCTTTCGTGACCAGGACAGTGATATTTAGAAATTCACATATTATAATTAGAAAACGGGGAAATTTTTATTTTCCTTCACATAAAGTCAGAAAAAAACCATATCAATCAAAATTAACATGTATTAATACTAAAGTAATACAAAAATGACGACAAAAGATTTAGAAGTGAATCGTTTTTCGAGATTGTTTCTCCCCACAGAGAACTCGGTCCGCTGCGGCCTGTCCCGCCTGTGGTAGTGCACCTTGGTGTCTAAATATTTTATAGTAATTTTTGTATTACTTTAGTATAAATACATGGTAATTTTGAGTCATATGTTGTTTTTTCTGACTTCATGTGAACGAAGAGACAAATTTGCCCGTTTTCTCATTGAAAATTGGTAAATTTCAAAATATCACTGTCCTGGTCACGAAAGGAGAGTTTGTGGGGATTAATAGCCCTTTTCTGTACGTTTGAGGCATAAGCTATTAGGAAATAACACTTACTACCCAGGAAGAAATGTTTTTGTTACACAGTGTAATCTGCCTATGCAACGTGTCCTGCTAGCTCAGCTAGATTTCCGTGCCAATTGGCTCTGTGGCAGGTGATGTAAAATTTAAGAGTGAGCAACAGTGAAGCTTGCTACCCACTGGGCCTACAAGACTTCCGTCTGGTTTACAGTTTAACCAACAGTGTCTTTCCAGCTGCTGTCGTCTCATTCTCATGTTGTTTACAAGCCAAGTGACAGGCCCTTCAGGAGCACGTGCAATTAGGGAAGATGAATCATTTTTCAAAAGAGGAAAATCCTTTCAGCAGTCAATTTATATAATGAGATGTGCTTTCACTGACGTGCTCAAAAAATCACTAGATAGATGTATAATTGAACAGCTAAGTGAATAGACAATGTAGGGCACAAACACCTAATTTATTCCAAAGTGAGAAACCTTAGCAGAACATACGTGGAGACCCGTGTTTTGAATTATATAAAACAAGTAAATATTGTGATGATGTGTGTGCATATATTAATAAATATTTACCATCGAAAGCTGCCTTCCTTCATTAAGATAAGACAGTCAGAAAGTCTGGAATAGCATTGCAGTGTTTTACTTTGATCCTCCAATAATTACTGGTCCTTCTGTCTCCCCACCACCTGCCCTTGACTTTCTTCAACTTGTCATCGTAAACAATGTCACTGAATTCATCTCCAACAAAAAAGAGTCTTCTTCCATCCTTGATCTACTGCTCACCAAACTCATCCCTCACTGCCTGCCCAGCCTGGCCCCGATACATTACCAGCTTTTTCAGTGCCACCATTTAATGCGGCACGATACCTTTATCTCAAGACTGATGCTATAATTACCATTCTGAAAGAATAAAACCCCATATTTAAGCCGAACATCACTGCGATACTTCCATTAAATATAAAAACCTCTCTTTCCTTGGAAAAGTCCTTTAAAGGGATATCCTCCCTCACATCTCCAAACACCTCTCCCCAGAGTTTCCATTACCCAGTACAAACTGGATTCCACCAAGGCCATTCTATTGAAACAGCTCTCCTACATGTGGAAAAGTATATTCTTCTCTCCTCAGACCAGGAGTTACTCTCACTCCAAGTTCCCATAAACCTCTCGTCTGCTTTTGACACCAAATACCTCGAGTCTCCATGACTATGTGGGTGTCTTCGGCACACCTCTCTCCTTGCTCCACTCTTACCTCTCAAAACTGCTCCTTCTGTCTTTTCAAATCAGGACTCCTTCCTCTATGAATTCATTGTACTATGGTGTCCCACTCAGCTCAATCCTTGATCTCCTGCTCTTTTCAATAAATATCTATCCACTTGGCAAAATTATTTACATTTTCAATGTCGACCATCAACTTCGACGCTTTTGACACCTGCACGACATCACCACTGACACTACGAAACCGAACCTCACTATTCACTGTCACATCCTGCCCCTGATGCAGTCTCATCTTGGGTCGGTTCTAACTTCCTCCAACTAAATTTGTCCAAAGCTGATATATTCTTCATTACCACGAAAGGCCACACTCTATAAATACCCCAGTTTGAGCATGACACTGTCCTCGTGACACTGTCCTCCATCAAAGAACACAGGCTGATCAATGGCCCAATGATCATAGCACTTGGGCATTCTTGTCGAGACTCTGCGCACGCCACTGGGACATGCCTGAGCATGACTGCGGTTTTGTGGAAATAACTTTAATACAAAGGTGCACAGGTCCTGTCTGTTGCAAAACAAGGCGTATTGGTATTAATGTACAAGCAAACGCAAACCATATTGCAATTGGCAAAACAAAATAAGTAAATGTTCCACATCATCTTCATGACTATCATCGGCATCACCATTGCCATCACCGTCGTCATTGTTTATAATTAGCGCTAAGCCCTGTATGGCTTCAGGCTACAATTCCGCTTCTCGGTGGATGAACTTTGAGATGCACCGTCCTCAGTGTGTGTTCATATTCTTTTGTTCTTTCGGTAAAGTCACGTAGGGAGAAATAAAATCAAACAAATCACAACGTTTCAATCGCAACACAAGCAATCTTCATCAGGTGGGACAACCATAGCAAGAAAATGCTGAAGTCGGCGGGAGAGCTGCCGTAGAAAGAGGTTATATAGGTAAGAGAGGGGGGGAGGAGGCAAGGGGGGTGAGAGAGAGAGGGGGGTGGGTTAGGGGGAGGGGGGGCTGCGTGAGCGCTAGGGGAACAGGACGGGAGGCTTGGGGGGGAATGTGGGCGGGGCTAGAAGTGGGAAGGTGGTGGAAGAACAGATAGATGACGTGAAGCTGGGGAGAGGGAGGACGTGGGCGGGGCTAGCAGTAAACCGGCAGGTAATGATGAAAACAACAAAAACAAGTTAAGGCATTACCTGGTTCATAACATCCTTCCAATGATTGCTTAATTTGTATCCATCTTCTCGGTTGAAGTTATGTCTATGTTTATATATCTGGATGGTTTCATGAACAAACCTTTGATAGTAGCCCGAAGGTTTGCAGAGCACCTTGGTCTTGGAAAAAAACACAAAATCATGAGTTTAGCATGTAGGCTTTCGTGACCAATATTATTCATAATCAACGTTTTTGGGTTAGATCGCGTTGTTTATAAATGTGGGCTAAAGTAGTGAACTATTTGTATTTTGTCAACGTGACATTTTTTTTCTGATTGGCCATGTCGGGTGGTGGAGGGTTACGACACATTTATAAATAACGCGATCTAACCCAAACACGTTGATTATGAATATCATGAGAGCCCACAGTGTTATAGCAATGGTCAGCCACGGCGGAGGTATTCGTTCTGCCGTGTTTCAGATCTGCCTTGTGCTCGCGAACACGGTCCGAGACATGAAGTTTCGTTTTTCTAATGTAACAATCACCACAGGTGCAACGTAGTTTGTAGACTCCCGGATGTTGCATGTCAGGAATGACATCCTTCACAGATGGGATTAGATCACAGATGTTGTGTACTTTACTGAATCGGTCCTGGATCTTGTGTTTGTTTAAGATTTTGGCAATCTTTTTGGTAACGCCTATGTATGGTAACGTGATAGTTTTGATCGGCGTCTCAGCAGGTTGTTTCGCCATGGTTGGAGTAACCGCTTTGCGGATAATGCGGTCCGAATATCCATTCATCCTAAGGGCCTGGTGTATGTGTTCCAGTTTACTGGCTAGGTGGTGTTGGTCAGAAATGCAGTGGGCCCTATGGTGTAGTGTTTTGATGAGGGAATTCTTCTGTGCCAGATGGTAGTGGGAATCAAGTTTCAGATAGGAATATGTGTGGGTGGCTTTCCTGTAGAAAGAGTGTCCCAAAGAGCCATCAGGTTTCTTCTCAAACAAAACATCCAGTAATGGTAGCTTACCATCCTTCTCCACTTCCATGGTGAATTTGATGGATGGGTGTATGGAATTAATGTGGTTGAGAAATTGGTTCAATGCTGGCAGGCCATGTGGCCAAATGACGAAAGTGTCATCCACATATCTCTTCCACAAGGAAGGACGTAGGGTGGATGTCTGGATGACATCTGTTGCAAATTTCTCCATGAAAACATTCGCTATCACTGGTGATAAGGGGGAACCCATGGGGGTACCTTCATTTTGTTTGTAGAAAGTACCATTCCATGTGAAATAAGTGTTGGTAAGGCAGTGCCTAACCAGAGTAGGAACATCAGGGTGCAGTCCATGTTGGACTAAATCTTAAATTATTGCTAAGGTGTCAGGCACTGGAACCTTGGTGAACAGAGAAACCACATCAACGCTGACGAGAAGATCATCTGGGGACAGTGAAATGCCCTTGATTAGAGAGACCAAGTGAGCTGAATTATGTACTGCTGAGGTAGTCTTGCCAGTGAATGGAAGCAAGGTATCAGACAAAAAACGGGCCAGTTTGTAGGTAGGTGAGTTGATAGTGGAAACGATGGGCCGAAGTGGAATGCCTTCTTTATGGATCTTAGGAAGACCAAATAATCTGGTTAGTCTAAAAGCAGAAGGTTTTACGGAGAGCTGTTTGACTGGTTCGATAAGAATGAACTGTATAATGCCAAATGGACAGAAGGTTTATAGACAGTGGCTACTTACCCTCAACAGGTTGTGTGTATTGTTTTGCATGCAAACTGTTCTCCAGTAAACTCGGTAGCTTAAGTCAGGGGTTTAGTGACTGGAAGCACTCTGAAAGAATAGGGGAACACGAAAAGAACGCAGAACACAGATCATGCATGCTTGCCTTGCACTAGCGGACAAAGGGCAGTGCTATAGATGCAGATCCGATGCAGCAACTTGATGGGAAACGTAAATATTGGAGGGACATTTTGAAAAGAGTTGTAGCAGTGATCAAGTTCTTGGGTGAAAGAGGACTTGCGTTTAGGGGAGATAATGAACGGTTTGGGTCAACCCATAACGGTAATTTCCTTGGCATCCTAGAATTGCTATCACAATTTGACCCATTCTTAGCTGAACATATTAAAAAGTTTGGCGGAAAAGGAAGAGGCACAGTGTCCTATTTGTCATCGATAATATGTGAAGATCTAGATTTAATATGTGAAGAACTCATTGAGCTAATGGGTCAGAAAACTCGCCAAACAATAGCAAACAAGATTCGGGATGCCAAATATTTTTCAATAATTGTTGACTCGACCCCAGACCTGTCACATGTGGACCAATTCACGTTTATATTCTGGTTTGTTAACAGGAGTGGAAATGTGGTGGAGCGATTCCTGGGCTTTGAGCGATTTGAGAGCCACACTGGTAAAAGTTTATCAGACTGTGTGACTTTGATGGTGGAGGGCCTTGGGTTGGACCTCTCAAACTGTAGAGGTCAGTCATATAACAATGCAAGCAACATGTCAGGAAATACAATGGGCTACAGGCCCACGTGAAAGAAAAATAAACTCTCATAGTGTATGTGCCTTGCGCAGCGCATTCACTTAATTTTGTTGGTGTTAACAACTTAGACGGCAGTCGCCCAGAGGCTAACGAGTTGAGGGATTTTGTGGCGGGATAGCGAGACCAATTTGAGGCTTTTGAAAGGGAAGCCTTAAATTTGACAGGTGCCTCTCAGTCATATAAGTACGATCTTCAGCGAAAGAGCAAACGCAAAAAATGTGCAGATGAGAGCTCAGAGCCAGGTGTGACACTTGAGGGGAGGGAGAAGTTCAAAATATAAACATTTTATGTGGTCATTGATAAGCTAGTGGCATGCCTTGAACATTGCTTGGATGCTTACAAGCGTTGGACCAGTCTCTTTGGAGTTCTGTTTATGTCAGATCAGGTGTCTAAGAGTAATGGCATAGTAGAAAATGTAAATGCACTCTCTGCTGCATATCCATCAGAACTGGACATGAACTTTGCCAAAGAACTCATCCAATTCAAGTCTTTCATGTCTGACTCTGAAGGTGAGAAGTGCCCAACTAAATTGCTTGAGACTTTGCAGGCACCTAATCTGCAGTCAGTGTTCTCCAATGTTTTCGTGGCACTTCGGATTTTTCTAACTTAGCCAGTGACAAATTGCCAGGGTGAGCGGGCATTTTCCCTTTTAGGCAGAATAAAAAATGAGCTGCGGAGTAGCATGTGCCAAACACGTCTCAGCTCATTGTCACGTATGTCAATAGAGTCAGACCTTGTGGATGATTTTGCGAGGAGAAAGGCAAGAAATACACCAATATAGGAAAGCGGTGGGGGGAGGAGCCTCCAAAAGACATGTGCGCAGGGGCCTCACGGGACCATGATCCGGCCCTGTCTGGTTCACACTATTTTACGTCAATATGGAATTAATATATGCTCAATAACAACCTAACATTTTTAAACTTCTATTTTTGCATATATTGTAAAGTATAGACATGGTATGCAATTGAGTCACGATGACATACAGTATATTATAAATTTAAAATAGGAATTCAATACATTACCTCAATTGCTCAAGAAGTCAATTGACATGTTCTGAATGTTTACATGCCACTTTTGTCTCATCTATGGAGTTTCAAACAAAGGTTATTTCATGATGTTCGTTGTTAAAATATGGATGAAATAACACTGTGTAACACATTTTTATATTTGTTTTGTTCCTGGGTAGTAAGTGTTATTTCCTAATTGCTTATGCCTCAAAAGTACAGAAAATGGTTATTATTCCCCCTCAAGCATTGCTTTGTGACCAGGACAGTGATATTTAAAAATTAACCTATTTTTCAGAACATCCAGATAGATTCAGTGCTGAGTAAACTTGGAGTAACTTCTAGAACATTCTATAACTTTCCAATAATATAAATAGGAGTATAAATACAGGGGCCTTAAGCCCAACAGTTCAGTTTAGTTCCAGCTGCCTAAGTAGATACTGTACATATCTGCACTTTTCTGAGATGGCATCAAGAGACTGCAAGCATCTGGCAGACGCATTTTGCTATGTCTGTGGCAAATTTATCAAGACACAAGCGAAAAAGCACTCTGTGGAAGCATCTGCTAAGATGTATGAGGCCTACAAGGCATATTTCAGCATGCCTGTCAGGGATCAAGACAAACCCTGGGCAACTCATTTCACCTGCGAGCAATGCAAAAAAACTCTGGAAGGTAAGATGGACAATTGTTGCTCGGAATTTTACGTCATGAAATTTGTTAAAATGTTTTAAATTTAATGTTTTACAATTTTAAATGTTATTGAAAAAATATATCATATATGAAAAATGTTACGAGAATTTCTTACACGTGAGTCATGGGTGAAATAAATGTATTTTTGGATGGTACAGAGGGGAAAAGAGAGCCATGACGTTCGCTATCCCAAGAATGTGGCGGGAATCCACTGACCACTCAAGCAACTGCTACTTCTGCATGTTTGATCCTTTCAAACGTCGGACTGGCAAGAATGCACCTGCTATCACGTATCCGGACCTTCCTTCATCCATCGCCCCGGTGCCACACTGCCATGAGCTCCCCGTACCCACTCCTCCAGAAAGAGAGCAGCCGTCTTTAGAAGAAAGCAGCAAGTCAGAGAGTGAGGAAGACGTTGTAGATCCAGATGACAATTCAGAGGCGGAGTTGAGAGAAACCCATAATACCCCAACCAAAAATACCTCAACGACTTCATCAGAGATCCTGGTCTCACCAAGTCCAATGCCGAGCTTTTGATGTCTTGGCTCAAGCAATGGAACTTCTTCACCCGTCAAGATGGGCTCTGCTTCTGCCACAACAACAATAATACCTTGCTGGATGCCTTGAAGTATGATGAGTACGGCTGGGAGGTCATTGGAGACTAAAACATGGTGGCATTCCTGATGAGTCTCCAAGGTGGTTTTACCAAGTTTCCCTGCTATCTTTGCCTTTGGGACAGCAGGGACACCAAGGTGCACTACCATAGGCGGGACTGGCCACAGCGGACCAAGTTCTCTGTGGGGAGGAACAACATCGAGTGGGAGCCACTGGTGGACTCCTGGAAGATGCTGATGCCACCACTGCACATCAAATTGGGCCTTATGAAACAATTTGTCAGAGCTGTAGATAAGGAGTCAGCAGCATTCAAGTACCTTTAAGACTTCTTCCCTAAGCTGTCTGAGGCAAAGGTCAAAGCCGGTGTCTTCATCGGACCACAGATAAACAAGATCCTGGAGTGCAATGAGTTCTCCAAGAAGCTCACTAGTAAGGAGAAAGCGGCTTGGAACAGCTTTGTCGCAGTGGTTCGTGGCTTACTGGGCAATCACAAGGTCTAAAACTATGTAGAGCTGGTTGAGACTCTGGTGAAGAACTATGGCATAATGGGCTTGTAGGATGTCCCTCAAAGTCCATATCCTTGATGCTCATCTTGATAAATTCAAGGAGAACATGGGAGCATACTCAGATGAGCAAGGCGAGCGCTTCCACCAGGATATACTGGACTTTGAACGCCACTACCAAGGACAGTATAACGAGAACATGATGGGAGACCTCATTTGCGGGCTGATTCGTGAAAGTGATTTACAGTATAATCGGAAATCTCGAAAAACTACTCACTTCTAAATACTTTGTAGTCATTTTTGTATTACTTTAGTATAAATACATGTTAATTTGTATTCATATTTGTTTTTTTCTGACTTTATGTGAACGAAAAGACACAAATTCGGCCGTTTTCTCATTGAAAATAGGAAAATTTCAAAATATCACTGTCCTGGTCACAAAAGCAAAGTTTGTGGGGAATAATAGCCATTTTCTATACGTTTTAGGGAAAAGCAATTTGGAAATAACACTTACTACCCAGGAATAAAATTTGTGTTACATAGTGTAATCAATCGCTCTTCTACTTTTGGCATCACTACAGTAAGTATTTATATATTATAGGAATTAGATGGTAAGAAAAAATCAGAGGCCAACAGATATTTGAAACACCAGCATTGGAATATAGGACTCTTTTCCAGTTATAAAAAACAGCGACACCCATCAGTGTGAGCATGAAAATGAAAGACCCTTGTGTTTTAGCAAGGCACTGCATTTGCTATAAATTGGCCAAATACAGGGACTGGCACCTGGCTGTAAAATATCACGGAGCATGGCTGGCAATGAGATCACGAGAGGTGGTATCCATTGATTTAAAATGGAAGATCAAAATATCCAAGCGACTTCGTGCTCGCCTGCACCATGCCCTGTGGCAGATACACCTCCACTCTGTGGTGTCCCGTGCCCCCCTGCCTCTGATGTACAAACAGCGAATCGTGCGCTAACAACCTCTTATATGCAGATCATGTCCCTTATTCTAGTTGCCATCAACCAATTTTCTGCCGTGCTAGTGTTATGCATATTGACTCTAAACGCAGCACGCATGTCCTATTAAGCAGAATATTCACTGCATTGCCTGGTTTTTCAAACATTTTATAACAAGCGTAAAACATGAACCACAAACAAAAATTAAAATGCAGTGGTGTGCAACATTACAATGCAGATTAAATATCGGTTTAATTTGCACACACATCAGTAACGATCATGCATTTTCTCCAGCACATTCTTTGCTCCTACATAAATGCATAACACGTCCACATACAACACCCAGAGGGAACATTTTACTCAGTATTCAAGATTAAAAATATATATAGGATATTAATTTTATTAACTATGTGGAAGACATTCACAAATAAATCAAACATGTTTCCATTTCATTCTGGCTGTTTTTCATTTTAAAAAATCCCTTAAAGTGCAGATTCTTTTTTATTTCGTCTTCCCACGGAAGTCTTAGAGATGTATTGAAAAAGGAAAGTAGATACACGCTCACACCACAGCCTCTGTGGGAACAGATTTGCAGGTGTGCATTGACCCACACGCACGCACATTCCTTATCAGCTACAAGCAGCTGCCTGATTTGAAAAACGCCATTTTGTTTTTGAAACAATCACTGATTTCAAGATGTATCTCTACAGAGCTCCCTCACTTGGAATGATCAGACTGCCACTGCTCACCTCACACAATAAAATAAATTGATTAACTGTGGGCGGAAAATTAATTAACGAGTAAACCAATAGACAATGTTGGTTAATGTCCATTAAATACATTGTAGATAGATTACCACACCTTAGTAATTAGCTGGGTTTTTTACCTGATCCTCACAAAACTGTCACTTTTCCAAATGTGTTGAATACTGAGGTTTTTTTTTATTGCAAAGCTGTGCTTGTTTCTCAGAATTTCCCGACATGTAACTATTGTATACATCTTTGTGTCGAGTTTTAGATCTACGGTGAATGTGATTGTGACGTATTTATGCTGCTGAAATGTAAACTCATTGTTGTGGGTTAACAAAAAAAATAATTCTGCTGCATGAAAATGTACATGTGCTACTTCACACATGGGTCTCGTTAAATACACGAGTTATGTGATGGTGTAGGGCACTTCGGAAGCCTCTGCTGGAGCTATGCTTTCCAGCACTGTCAGGCTCCATCGTCAATCATTGTTATAAGTGTTGGCTGCCAGGTCATGATCCATACACGTGGGCTGCAGTGTTCTCCCTCGGTTTGGGCCAAATGAGAACCCAGTCCCGCCGCTTAGTATGCAGCTCTATTGACTGATTCAGTGCGTCTGCTGCTTTTAGACATGGCCTGGAGCAGCCTGCGAGCTGCAGCTTAGATTATGGCGGTGTCCATCCACCTCCGTTGACGAGCGGGAGCTTACTCAGGGCAGTGCAGTGGCCTGTGCCTGATGGTGTGGGCTGGGCATGCATCACACGCAAGCCTGAGCAATAAGGAAGCTGAAAATATGTGCTGGCACAGATTAGAATATTTTAATAGCATGCCCTTTAGTTTAGTGCCCGTTTGAAAAATATTGTAATTTTAATAATATGCCCATTCGTCACCCATACACTGCTGGTTGTGGATTTGAATCAATTTTGGGAAGACATCTTTGGGTGTGTTGCACTATTGTAGCATGGCATCATTGAGCTGTATATTTAAAAGCTTTTCAATTATATCACGTTTCCTCTCCGGTCTTGTTTTTTTCCTAACGGTGCTCATCTTCGCATTGACTGTAGAATTTTATAAACTGTTAATGACACTGCGGCTCTTGTGGATTCACTTGCATGTCCTTGCAAATGTGTCAATAACTACAAGTGTTTCCCTGTGCCAATGCACTAACCTGAGTTTCTACATTGTAAATAAATTATCAGCATTTTTCTACGATACTGGAGTGGTGTAAATGTATTCAGGTAGTGGTGCTGGTAAAGATGGGACGTTGATTAGTCCTATTATTGAGACACACTGCCCATTTGAGTAAAATGATGAAACCTAGCGTTTTCACAAAAACAAGCATTACTAACCTTACCTAACATCAATGCCACTGCAGGGCTCGTAAGCAAAGACTGTTATGATCTAGTTAGAATAGCTTTTTATGTTCTGCAAAAACAGCAAAGAAAAATATGAAATATAAATCTGATGTTTGAAGCGAGTGTATTATGTGTGCCCTTATGAAAAAAAACACAGAGGCCCTTTTTTTATCGACAAGACTCTATCAGAAATAATGTTTTATTGGTAGATTAAACAAATCTTGAAAATAGTTCTTGCAGTCAGCACAATAAAAGTCTGGAAACAATAAAACTCCACAAATCAGTACTGTCAGACCCAATGGTCTGAGTCTGTATATGAACAAACACTTGTTTATTTGACCACACGAGCTGATAGTGCAATAAAAAATGTTTTTATAATGTCTGTTTCACATTCAGCACAATGCTTTTGCATGCACACTTGAAAGTGTTGTTACACCAACACGAGTATACTTGGAAAAAGGTGGGGAGGGGGGGGGATGCCTCCTTTTTTGTGCATTGTTTAATTAAAATGGTTGAGTTATCCTTACACATGACACACTCTCGTTGAGTTTCATAATTAGAATAGTTTGTCCAATTGTAAGCATTCGTTCAACATTTAACATGTCTGCTCATTATTTCCATGCGGTTCCTAATATCATTTGAAATGCCCACTTCGGGGTTGTCATTTTGATAAAATGGCTCCCACAATAAGGTTATTGTAAAACCTCCACTCGCCCCTCGCGGGTGACAATTAGAGATAAACACCAGTCCATGCTCACATACGCAGGCACGCAGGTTGACTTGGCTATGAATATTGAGCCACATGAGCATTGCGTGCCATCTCCGTGGCGGTCATCCTCTCAGTCGTGTTTTCTCTGTTTGGCTGCCATTCTACACCCAATCTCATCCAAAATCCATGAGGCACGGATCAACTACTACATGCATTCCGAGGGATTGTGTGGAGAGGTCATTGCGTCTTCCCAAAAATTTTTTTTTATCATATCCAGAACTCACGTGGCAGGATACTACAGTGCTGACACTATAGCCACACTGTGTCGTAAACACAATTATTCCTGCTGTGCCCCACAACCTCATGTCTGTGGTTTACAAGCAGCGAAGTCTGTTCCAGAGACCGTTTACATGCAACGTACGCCCCCTGCTGTGTGTGAGTGTCATGAGCTCACCTTGTGCGATGCTGATATATTTCACTGGAAAAATCAGTTCATTGTACGTAGCTACTAAAAAAAAATGTTCCTTGAAAAAAAAACACAGGATTGGTATGTGTCGATGTGTGCATATTAAGCCAATGTTGTTCCTTCCCCTACGAGTCTATTCGTTAAATAGTATCACTCTAACACGGCTCTTACAAAGTAACACCTATCCAAATCAGACAACTGCCTGAACATCATGCAGAGCCTGGCACGCGTATATTGCGAGTTTGCACGCGTTGTAAGAGATAGATTCGTGCAGCGCTTCTCAACCCGTGGGCAGGGGGGGGGGGCATGGATACCGTGTATGAGAAATGTTGAATGGACACGGCGAGCTTGGGAAACGTCAGTAAAAGCCGTACAAATAACCACGCGATCTGTGTGGCGGTAATAATCGTGGACTGGCATGCTCCCGGCTTCAAAGCGCCGCTTTATTTCTTGACAACAACAGCAAGCGGTGTTTTTGCTCTTTCCCACAAATATGTAAGGGATGTCAGGGGAAGGATCCCACCAAAAGGAGAGGGAGTGGGACCGTGACAGGGGAAGGGGGAGGACCGGAGGAGCAAGCGAGGAGATATAAGAGAGAGAACGGACGGGAAGAAGGGGGATCTTGGCGGGAACGAGATTTAGAAGAAAAGAATAAAAGACGAACCCCCTGCCACTTTGTGTCGGCTCTCCTTTACAAAGACATGCGGGTTTCAATGTCGTTCCACCGCTTTGCCACAAGAGGTCACCAGGTTATTGCTTTGTGTTGCCTGTTTTAACAAGCGCCGTGATGTTCGTTATCTTCATTCAGCTATGGCCTCTCCGCTGTTGGATGAAAGCCTCCAGCCATTATCACTGTCCCCCGCGGTCCTGTGATAATGGCATAATCCATCTTGTTCCTGCGCAGAATGTGGTTCCATCACTTGTCTTCAGGTGAGGTTCGTTCACAAGGGGCGTTGAGGCCCCGCCCCACCAAGCAGCTGGAGAGAAATTGTTTTTTTTAATAAAAAAATACTCTTCATTAAATAGTTTTGTTGTGTTAAAATTTTTTAAATATAATGATTATTTCAACGTGAATTGTCGAATGAAGATAACATTTTAAGTTGTTCATATTAGAAACCACTGCAACACGACAGTCTGATTTGTGCCTCAGGGAGGTCTTGGGGCGATTGTGAAGACGTGCGAGTGAGATATGTCCCCCTTCATTCATTGCGATCAGCTTCGCATTTTAGCCACACCGTTGAGACCCATTGAGGGCGGTGAAAAAGGCGCCCATGGCTGTAATGAGACGATGTCACAACGCGAGGTTGCGCTGTGCCGATATAGCAGGTCACGGTCTACACGCTCTAGGAGGAAACAGCAATAGCGATGGCAGCAGGTGCAGCAAACGAAGAATTAACACTGTGGAGTCACTCCTAAATATTCAATTTTAAAGGATTTGTTGAGTTGTGTCAGCTGATTTTAATTGTTATTTAGGCTTTTGGCAGTGTCAAAGGGGTGGTGTAGTGTGGACTTGAGGGTCATGGGGAAGTATTTGAGTGCTTTGTTGTTTTGTTTCGTATTGTTTATGGATGCCTATTGTTGGGAGATAAGACAATTGTGGTGATGAACCATGTCGTGTCATGGGATGATCTTAAACTTCAATTTTTGCATAGATTTGCTGGCCCTGATTTCCAAAAAGCCCAAAGACGACTATAGCAAGCACTTTTACAAGAAGCAGGCGAACCTATAGACCGATTCTATGAAAGGTTGAGCACCCTGCGTCGGCGCTCGGAAATAAATGTCTGAAATAGATATTATTGATGCATTGGAGGAAAATATGTTACCACACTTGCCGCTTGCTATGGGAGTTCCATGGCCTAATACTTTACAAGAAACGCTATAAAAACTCCGTTAAACAGAACAAAATTTGTGGTTAGTGCGGTCTAGTCATGAAACTCCTGGCCCAGAAACTCAGTGGACAAGTTCTCCATCGAGTTCTACGCTCTCCAATTCAATAGGCCCATCGGTCTCACAATTAAGCCTGACTTCCTAGGTTTCTGCAGGAGGGAGCGTCCGCCCAAGACGAGATTTCAATGTTTCCGTTGCGGAGAGAAGGGCCATATTGCATCGCACTGTTCGTCAGCATTGCAAACGAAGCCTGTCAGATCTGCTTCGGGGAGTGAGAGGCTGACTGCTGACAGGCCTGCTTTGACGAGTGGTACTGGTTCTGGTTCTCAAGGCCCACTCGGATTGGGTCCAGGCAATTCTGCTCGTTTGTGTGGGATCAGAGTGACAGAGGCGCCTGATGATGATTTGCCTTACTTTCTTGTACGGTGGGTAGCCTGCTGGTGTCAGCACTATTGGACTTGGGCTGTTCAAGATGCATGATCAGTCCTGCATTGATAACTCAATTGGGTTTGCGTGAACACATTTCTGTGGAAGGGACTTTGACAGTCACGTTGGCAGATGATTCAGTATTGCAAGTTCAAGGGCAAGTCCCTCTCCGTATAAGTGCGGGGGGCAAAAATGTTGTGTGTGACTTTCTGGTGTCTCAGGTTTATCATTGGACATGGTTCTTGGAGTAGACTTTTTCCATACTACGCGCCATGTTGTTGATGTGGCAAGATGATTGTTGGTTTCGCCGTTGGGCGTTACTTTTCTATTGCTGAAATATGGAGACACCCCATTGTTGGTTGCTCCTCCTTAAAATCTTGACCAGGTCTGGATTGAAATTGCGTGTGAAGAAAACAAATATGCCTTTTTGGGATTGCTAGGGCGTTTCCCAGATGTATTTTGTGAGCGGACAGGGAAGACAGCAACACTGTGTCACACAATTGAACAGACAGATAAAACCCCTATAAGGTCCCGCCCATACCCATATTCTGCGCAAAAGAGATAATTCATGAGAGGAAATATCAAAGATGATAATAGAAGGGTTTATTGAGCCAAGTTGTTCCCCATGGGCTTCTCCTGTCGTTTTGACACCGAATAAAGATGGGTCTTGGCGCTTTAGTGTGGATTATAGGAAAGTAAATGCAGTCACTGTGCCAGATTCCTATCTGGATTCCTATCTGGCACAGTGACTTGGGAGGGGCTACAGGGTTCTCGATGCTCGACTTGCGTCAAGGTTTTTGGCAGATCCCTTTAGATTCAAAGAGCCAAGCCCACTCCGCTTTTATCACTCAAGAAGGTTTGTAACAATTCAAGGTCATGTCTTTTGGATTACGAAATGCTCCTACGACGTTCCAAAGACTGATGAACGAGGTACTTCGGGGTCTGATTGTATTGTGTTGCTATGTGTACATCGATGATATAATATTCTCAAAGTCTTTTGGTCAACACTTGGAACACCTGCAATTAGTTTTTGACAGGTTAAGTCAGGGGTCTGCAACCTTTAAGACATAAAGAGCCACTTGGACCCGTTTCCGAAGGAAAAAATAAACTGGGAGCCGCAAAACCATTGCAACATTTAAAACAAATATAACACTGCATATATTGTTTCTTACCTTATTGCTATATACAGGATCGTGCAGTCAGCTGTCAATCTGAATAAAAAAAGGACTTTTTCACTTAACAATGTAAAATATATTTTTGCAAATTAATAGCTAAATTACCTGGTTAATGGGATTTTTGCTCCTGAACCTCAGTGCACAGTGTCTGCACATCAGGGCTGTAAGACGTCACCTTCATTTTCACACAGGCTTGCAAGCTGTCATCTGTGAGGCGTGATCGATGTTTGTTTTTAATATAGTTCATGTTGGAGAAGACCTGCTCACATACATATGTGGAGCCGAAGATCGACAGGACTCCAAATGCATACTTTTTCATATTTATATAAGTGTTGGGGATGGCATTCCATGTTTCGAATACAAGTTTGTCCTGTTTGGGAAGGTTTTCAATATCACTCCATTTATGATTCTGAGCCAGAATGGCCTTCTGACGGGCAACATCCTCAAGAGTAGCGGTCAAGCATTTGAACTTGGACACCCATATATCTTTGTCGGCTATATCGGCCAGTTCCATCTCAAGATCAGGTTGACTTACACCTGCAAATGCAGTCATATTCAATAGGGATGGATCGATCGCCAGGGGAGTGACAGGGAAGGATAATGTCGTTTTTTCCTCTCTGAACTCACAGAATCGTTTCCCAAACGAACTTTGCATTGTGGTGATTGCAGACTTGAAATATTCCAAATTTATCGTATCATGACTTTGTTTGAACTCTCTCAAAGAGGGAAAGTGAGACAGTGTACCTCTCTGTAAATCTTTGACAAACACTGTCAACTTGCGCTCGAATGCCAAAACCTCCTCCAGCATGTGCAGGGATGTGCCTCCTTTCCCCTGAAGGGTTGTATTTAGCGTGTTTAGATGTGCTGTCATGTCTACCATAAAATGTAATTTTTCCAGCCACTCTGGCTGTTCCAGCTCAGCAAAGGTGAGCTCTTTGCTGCCCAGGAAGGTTTTTACTTCTTCCAAACATGTGACAAAGCAACGGCAACGTTATTGCCTGTCACCGGGCGGGCAGTGTGGAGCGGAGCGGCGACCTGTCAGCAGCGGCAACGCCAGAGCAGGTGTCACAGTGCGCCTCCTCCCCTCGCTAGCATCCGCCCCGGAGCCGCGGTCAAGGTTCAAAAGAGCCGCATGCGGCTCCGGAGCCGCAGGTTGCCGACCCCTGGGTTAAGTCAATATGGATTAACTTGTAAGCTAGAAAAATGCTCCTTCTTGACGAAAGAAGTTGAATACGTGGACCATATCTTGACCCCACAAGGAATCCATACCGATCCTGCGAAGGTTCAGGGGGTGCAAGACTTCCAAAGGCCTACGAATCCAGAAGAATTGCAGAGATTTGAAGAGTTGTGCCAATGGTATGCCCGTTTTGTGCTGCACTTTGCCCATATCTGTGCCCGGATGAATGTGTTTGCACAAGAAAGGCGCCAAATGGATTTGGACGGAGGAGTGCGAGCATGCATTTGTCCAGGCTAAGCAGGAGATGTGGGAGCACACAGACCTGCACTGCCCTCGGCCAGGAATTCAACTAGTTGTGCAAACGGATGCTAGTCATATTGGTCTGGGTGCCATGCTCTATCAGGAGGAAGGGCCCGACCCAGGAGTGATAACGTTTGCCAGTTGCTCTGTCAATTATACAGAGCGACAGTATCATATGAACGAGTTGGAATGTCTCTGAAAAATATGGGCCCTACGCAAGTTTAGGGGTTATTTGGAGGGCCAACCCTTCAAATTGCGAACAGACAGCAGGGCTTTGCAATGGCTGCACACAATGAAAAAACGTGCTGCAAAACTGCTATGCTGGTCGTTGGAGTTGAAAAGTTTAACTTTTTACATGGAACATATATCAGGGAAACAAAATGATTTTGTAGATTGCCTGTCAAGGGCAACATCAAACTCACCCGTTGAGATCCTGAGCGATCGGGAGGAAGTACTGTTGCACGGCCCTGTGAGCTCACGAGAAATTGTTGTAGTCCATGAAAATAACTCACTTGTGCCTTCACCGGTGCTACAGATTAGTGACATGGGCCCTGAACATGACCACTCAGAGTTGCAGGTTGTGACTGCTCACGCTAATCAGGCACGTGGGTGTTTGCCTTGAAATAATGCTGAGGAGTTGGGCAAACTTCAGTCGGCTGCCACATTGTCTAGCTTTGGGAGATGAGACAGTTCAGAAAAATAGTGGTGTGGTGGAGTTGCTGGTGGTGAGGTCGGGGCAACGACAATGGTGCGCTTGGGTGCCCACAAATCTGAGGGATCAGGTAATGCATTATTACCATGACCAACCACACAGTAGACATTTTGGAGTCCGAAAAACATTGGCTAGAACTAAACAAAGATTTACATGGAAGGGGATGAATGCGGATGTGAAGAAATACATAAAAGCTTGTGAATGTTGTCAACGAATGAAATCCAGTAATTTAGCACCGACTGGGAAAATTAAGTCCATCCCGGTGTCCAGAACTTGGCACCGAATCTATTTGGATTTAAAGGGCCCTTTGCCAAGGAGCGCGCAAGGATTTGAATATTTGTTGGTCATTGTTGACTAAGTGGTGTTGAATTTTTCCGACGCGCCAAATTTTCTCTCGCGCTATTCAAGCAGTTCTGGAAAAAGAAATCCTCTGGTGGTGGGGCACTGCCACCTTCCTCCATACAGATAATGGCAGAGGTGGGACAAAGTCATTGTTATGCAAGTCCAAGTCGAGTCGCAAGTCATCAAATTCATGACTCGAGTCTGACTCGAGTCCAAGTCACATGACTCGAGTCCACATCTCATAGGTGGGACAAAGTCATTGTTATGCAAGTACAAGTCGAGTCGCAAGTCATCAAATTCATGACTCGAGTCTGACTCGAGTCCAAGTCACATGACTCGAGTCCACACCTCTGGATAATGGGCCTCAATTCACCAGTGCTAGTTGGTCCGAATGGTGTGGATACCATGGCATTCAACATGTCAGGATGCAACCGTACCATCAGCAAGCAAATTGTACATGAAAAAATAAATCCGGACATTAGTGGCTTTTTGAAGATGTATTGCCATGAGCATCGAAAGAGATGGGAGAAATGTATCCCTAAACTTGCATGGTCCTTTGCGGACAGCCGTTAAGGAAACTACTAACTATTCTGTGTACCAAATTGTCATTGGCCAGGACCCAATCCCTGGTGAACATGGGAAGCATCAGGCCATTTGTAAAAAGGTTAAATTGAAGGTGACCGAACAACAAAAATCTAGATATGATGACAAACACAGATAATTTTCCTACAAAGTGAGGGCTAGAGTTATTTTGAACTTGGCTCCAGGGAAAGGAAAAGTGGGTGGACATCTATTTTCTGGGCCTTTAGAAGTAACTGAAACTCGCACACAAGAAAGCTGCAGGTTGGTTGAAATAGGCTCGGGCCGTAATATAGGAGTCCAACACACTCCCTCTTCCTCCCGAGAGGAAGAGATAGTATGGCCTCAAGGCATGCTATGGGAAAATGATGAGGGTTATCTGTTCAATTTGGGGGTAGGGGAAACGTTTTTCAGCCACCTTTGGAACAAAGGCCTCAACATACCAAAGTGAATAGTGATTCGCAGGGCAATGAGGAATCAAGCACTCTGGTGGAAGAGGAAAACATTGCCTGAGATTGCGAGGAAAGCTATTGTAGTAAGGGTAGAGATAGCCCCATCAGAACGAACACCTAATAGGTGTGGGGAAAAGCTGCCAGTGCACATGACCTGTGCTAATGACGATGAGGCACAAATAAAATATCTGGAAGGAATCAGGAAAGTCATTATGAATGAGGGAACAATATAATATTTTACCCAAGAAAATGGGCCTAGCATTTCACTGATAGGGCCTGTGAATGTTGTCTCGTGTACCAAATATCCCGTTCAAAGGACTGGAGAGTCGGATGGTGTTCAGAGTGGGGTGGTGCTATTGCCAAATAAAGCTGATGCGATAACACCGCCTGTCGACGTAATGAAGCAATCTGCCACTTGCAAGAAAAGGAAAGGGGTTTTGATTGACAGGGGTTTTGATTGACAGGAGTGGGTCGTGCTTGGGTAAGCGGAACCAGGTGACAGGGGAGGAACGAGAGGGAGGAGGAGCGAGGGACGCGCGGGGCGGCCATGCAACGTCGTGAGTACGAGTTAAAACATTTGGTTTGCTGTAGTGAGGGCCATTGAGGCCTGCAATAAGTTAGTAGTGACAGATGAACATTTCGGGAGTGGAGCATAGTGTCAGGTGGAAAAAAAACATAGCGTAGGGTGTCAGATATTCAAACCGCATCGTGGCCGTGGTGTGCCGAGTGTATTGGTGAGGTGGCCATTTTGTCTTGAAGGTGAATTTTCACTGTCATTTTTTGGACGAGGCGGCCATCTTCAAGAGGACAGTCTGAAGTTGGAGCCAGGAGTGGTGGTGACAACAACGTTCTGGCCTGTGAGCACGATCGACTGGGGTTCTGCTGTTGACTGCTAGTCTGCTCACCAGTGTGTCATCCCAGCAACCATAATCTTGGAGCCAGGAGTGTTGGTGATGGTAGATTGCTGCCTTGCGAGCGCAACCACCTGGAGTCTCACTGTGGATAGTGGAATCTGTTCACCTGTCCACCACCCAGGAGTGGATTGTCACAGGAAACCACCCGCCACTGCCGTGAAAGTACCCCTCCCGAATGCTGAAGACTGTGGGGCTTCGGCAGCTGGGACACTCGCGGGGAAGAAGGGAGGTGACCACCTGAGGGCTGTGAAGTTGTCATTGGAACGTTTTATTTAATCTGTTCAAGAACTGGGGAAACACTTATTACATACCCTGGATGGTTGCTCCGCAGTTGTCACCTGTCAGCGTTCATATTTGAAGAAATTCGTGAAACCGGTATTGTCGGGTTGTATGATTGTGTTGTTGCTGTTATTATGGTGATTTGGGTTGCTATAATTGTTGGTGATATTTTCACTCCCCGGAGAAGTAGCAAACATGTTACCACTAATCAATTGAATAACTATAAAAAAAATTCATTCAAAATAAACGCCATTAATTTGCAGTATACTGGCAGTGATCCTTGTTATACTCCACATACAGTCATTGGGTGCGTCGCGTGAAACAGGGGTCCCACCATAAACTAAAGCACAGCGGTGCGAGTCCTGAGAGCTAGGGTTTCGGTTATGTACCGAAACCTCCAAAAGCTCATGTCGCAAAAGGACGCACCATTACAGTGTTCACCTCATCTTTATGTAAAGGTTGTGACCACGTAATTCATGAAACAATGTGTTTTCAAGTGCATTGTCTTGCTTGGGAAATATACATGCGATATAATGGAAATAGTTAATACTTCTGGTCGCCACATTTAGCAGCCCTGTCTGGTATCATTATGAGTTATACCCGCGTTAATTATTCATGCTGGAGCCGAAATTGGTTTACGACCGTTTGTGATGAAGGGTAATTCAGAACATTAACTTTTTTCTTCTATCTTATTAACATGCGCTGAACCTGGAGGAACCTGTACCTAATTGCCTTGCAGGAAAAAAAAACTCTCACAAAGCAATTAATGGAAATCATTAATGGAATGACATTACCATCACTTGCTGTGGCATTATATTAAAGCATTGTGCTCAGAGCAAGAGCAGGTGAATTGAACATCTGGACTCTTTTGCCTTTGGCAGTAATGCATTGCGATCGTTAAAATTCACCATCATTCGAGTTGCTTTAATGAAACAGTGCTGCCTGTGACAATTTAATCATCATTATGTCCAATTGCCACGAGCACAATTGATAAAAGAGGTGGATTTTGCTGCAGCAGTGTTCTGCCTGCGGGAAACGTTTGGCTACAGTGAATGTTTTGTGTTCGAGCCATGTGTGAGTCGTGCACTGCAATCAGCACCGTATAGTCGAACACTTTCACAGAATCCTCCATATCCAGATCTCTATATGTCTGTGTGCGTGTCTGTACGTCTGTGGGAGAGCGGTGGCGCAGTGGTTAGTGCACTATGCTACGAACCCAGCGACCAAAGTTAGATTTGCATTCACGGCTAACATCAGTGGCGAATGTCTGAAATGGTCAGCAACCTTCGCCATAGGTCAACACAACCTAAAATTAATTCCTGGTACAGTGGTGTAAGCACTCCTGTTTGTGATTTTCATGGACAAGGATATCAAGGCGTAACCAAGGTATGGCGAGTATCCAGTTCATGGGGCATGCAGGTGGCGTCGCTGCTTTTTGCAGATGACGTTGTCCTCTTGGCCTCGTCAGTCTGTGACCTCCAGCATGCACTTGAATCGTTTGATGCCGAGTGTGAAGCAGCTGGGATGAGGATCAGCATCTCCAAATCTGAGGTCATGGTTCACTCCTGGGAGACGGTGGATTGTTCTCTCCAGGTAAGGGGGGACCAGCTGCCCTTAGTGGAGGAGTTTAAGTACCTCGGAGTCTCTTTCGCGAGTGATGGTAAGTGGGAGCGGGAGGTACGGCGTCCGCAGTATTGCGGGCACTGTACCGTTCCGAGGTAGTGAAGCGGGATCTGAGTTCTTGAACAAAGCTCTCGGTTTACAGGTCTTCATTCCCACCGAAAGCTATGGCCATGAGCTTTGGGTAATGACCAAAAAGATGAGATCGCGGCTACAAATGGCCGAAATGAGGTTTCTCCGCAGGGTTGCTGGGCTCACTCTCCTTAATAGGGTGAGGAGCTCGGTAATCCGGGAGAGCCTCGGAGTCGAGCCGCTGCTCCTTCGGATCGAGAGGAGCCAGTTGGGATAGTTTGGGCACCTGGTAAGGATGCCTCCGGGTAGACTCCCCCAGGAATTCTACCGGGCACGTCCGACTGGGCGAAAACCCCGGGGTCGGCCCAGGACACGTTGGCAGTACTATGTCGCTCGGCAGGCCTGGGGAACGCCTGGGAATTCCCCAGGAAGAGCTAGAGTCTGTCGCTAAGGAAAGGGAGGTCTGGACCGCCCTACTCAACATGCTACTGCCGTGACCCTCAACAGGACAAGCGGGCTGAGAAACGAATGAACAAAACGAATGCGTGAGCTAGCGTTTGGCAGAATGACGGTCAGAGCTCCTACGCAAATAGCGCCCCAGGTGAGATTCAACGAGTCTTCGTGAAGCGATCATTATGTCAACTGCAGTCTTCATTTACGTCAATTATACCCGCCCCTAGTATGGTGAATAAATTAAACACGGGGTTTACTGCCACTCCCTGTCTAAGAGAACAAGAACCTCATCTCTGCGTGATGTCCTGGTTTTCAACACATCATTGAGGTGAAACCATACAGATGTAATGTTGTACATTTTAAAAACAGGATTTACCGACATACATTGAAGCTTTAACTAAAGCAGCCCATCGTCCGTATCACTACCGATAGAACATGGAAACACTTGAAAGTTATACTGTATTTTATACCTACGTGACTTTACCGAAAGAACTAAAGAGTATATGTATATATATGTTTTTTAAGCTTAAATTCTTATCTAAAGAGCATATTTTAAAAATACCTTATCACCATTAATAACCATCATATATCCACTGCTGGATGAAGGCTTCCCCAAGCCATCACCATCTTGCACGGTCTTGTGATGCAACAGACCATCTAGCACCTGCACACGTGATTTGATCGCTCCATCTCCTGTGCCCCCATCGGCCATCATCCCTTTTAGTGGCATGTCCTGCCCAAACCCAGTAAATATGTCTCACGTAGGATCTTATCTAATTCACATAATAGCTTATCTAATTCACTTATTTCCCTTCCAGTCTCTCAGTGTAATTCCAGGAATCCATCTCTCCATGCTTTTTTGGCGATTTTTCAGCTTTATTGCAATTTCTTTGTCAATGTCTTTTTTGTAATCCATACCATAGCAGGAAATTTACACGAATTCATCATTTAATTTGGAGGCACATTGGTATAATGCATAGTTTTTTTATATATACAATGCAAATGTATTTTTTAAATAAATACATTGAAATAACATCAGGTAAATTAAGACAAAGTAAAATCTAAGTCAAGTGTAGACTGTGGTGTATTCAAAACCGGCCCTAGACCTTTGGGGGCCCTAAGCAAAATTTGGTTGGAGGCCCCTTTGATGTATGATTTTTTTCACCCACTAGCTAGCAGTGACTCTAGGGGGCCCTCTGCTGGCCACGGGGCCCTTTGCAATTGCAAGGGTCGCTTAGTCGCTGGGCCGGCTCTGGGTGTATTCATTCCTTAATATTTTAGTGCATGCACCCATCTTCCCCGCACCTCCGATTAGCACGATTGACTACGTATGGTGCGAAATAGGCTCAACAACATAAATTTGCGTACTTCCTTCCATGGCACTGATCTCCATCAGCAGCCCATAGGAAAGTGGCAATCCACATTCCTGTGATTAGAGCCAGGCTGTCCAATAGTACATCCACACAGTGATAGTCATTATATCGACCATAGAAATTGCAGAGAGGCGATGGGCTGAGTAACCATCAACCAGGATTTAAAGTTTCAGCCTTGCAATTTTGAGTCAAGTGTAAGTCTGCACAACCAGATGGTTGTGTCACAGCGTGGTTATTTTTTATCCTTGGCCGTTACTGAGCAATCTCTTGTTTTTTATTCACACAATTTAGTCGCATACCAGGCACCTTGCATAACATTTAGAACGTTTGTAAAGGACAGCAGATGGTTGACATTTTAATAAGACCAGGTGGACCACAGCTCTTGTCTGACGAGAGGCATAAGATGTTCTTGTATTGCTCATGACATACCACCCATTAGTATGGTGTTCTACAGTGTGTACGGCAATTGACAATGTTCATCAGTAGAATGAGTGTGGTGTTGTTGGGTATGAAGCAGATGGTGCTGATGTTGCACATCTTCTTTACTTACTGTCACACACAACCATCCATATGTCAGATTTTCTGTCCTGTTTGTCGGCATGCAAGTGTAGGGCTTGAGTATAGCGCGCCACGCATCCCCCGCCTCTGTTGCTATGCAAGCAGGCACAGTACAGTGGGGTGATGTGAGGTAATGGTTGTTGTTGTGACTTTAGGCGAAGTGGGTCGTTAAGGGTTGAAACAGGTGTCAGGGTAGCCGGGAGGACACAGGCTAGTGATTGGCTGGAAAGGTAATTGGGCATTAGCTGGCGTCGCTCCGGCGGCGAAAACAAGGCCACGTGACACGGGGGCCAAGGGGCGAGCGATAAGCGGGGGGTAGAGATAATTAGGGAGATTAATTGGTGTGGGGATATAAGCCAGAGCGCAACGGAGAGAAGGTAGTTCTGTACGAGTCGGCGTCGTGGATGGAGCTGCAGTAACGGTGCCCGGAGAGTCGCAGAGCAAGTGATATTAGAGTAAAGCGTAGAGAGACAGTGTTAGTAGAGTAAAGCACGGAGAGACAGTGGTAGCGAGAACGCAGTGAGGAACCAGGGTAGCCATGCATCGGAAGGATGCAGAGTAGGAGAAACCGTAGAGACGACAAGCATAGCGATTGAGGTAGAGAGACGCGGAGCGATGCGGAGCGGAGTGAGGGCACGGAGAGACGCGGAGCGGTGACGCAGCAGAGAGACGCGGAGCGGAGCGAGGCCGCGCCGAGACGCGGAGCGGTGGCGCGGCGAAGGTGGACTCTTAAGGGGAAAATAAAGAGGAGAGAAAGACAACCCTTGTACGAGTCCTACACAAGTATGTCTGCTAAACGAGTTTGCATTACATCCACTTTTGGGCCATGGATAATTTCATATGGATATAAAATGTATGGACATTCTGTATTAGGTTTATGGCATAAATAAGGATGATTCTTTGGTTCTTTTCGGTTAAGTCACGTCTAAAAATAAAATAATAAATTAAAATAACATATTACGACGTTTCGATTGCAATACAAGCAATCATCATCAGGTATAAAAGAAATAGCAACAACAATCTAACTAGAAAACTATAGACAGACATACAAGCAGACAGACATCACAACGGCACACAGAGAGAGGACACACATCGGCACAAAGAGAGGGGTTGTCTCTATGACGGTCCCTTAAATATAGAGAGGGGGGGCGAGAACGGAGAGAGGGAGGGGGCAGAGAGAATTAGCATATCAATGAGTGTACGCCAACGTACTGCTGCTGCTGCAAGTAAGATGACAATGTGGAACGCGCACGCAAAATTGAAAACTAGGAGACAGGCACACGAAAATTAAATAACCCAGCAAAATATCGAAATGTGATGTAATACAACACAGAGTCGTGTGCCTGTCTCCTAGTTTTCAATTTTGCAAGTAACATTGTCATCTTACTTGCAGCAGCAGCAGTACGTTGGCGTACACTCATTGATATGCTAATTCTCTCTGCCCCCTCCCTCTCTCCGTTCTCGCCCCCCCTCTCTATATTTAAGGGACCGTCATAGAGACAACCCCTCTCTTTGTGCCGATGTGTGTCCTCTCTCTGTGTGCCGTTGTGATGTCTGTCTGCTTGTATGTCTGTCTATGGTTTTCTAGTTAGATTGTTGTTGCTATTTCTTTTATACCTGATGATGATTGCTTGTGTTGCAATCGAAACGTCGTAATATGTTATTTTAATTTATTATTTTATTTTTAGACGTGACTTAACCGAAAAGAACCAAAGAATAATTCCTGCAGTCACGAAAGCTCCTAAATTAAGATTGAACCACTTCTACGGGGAAGTTTTAAGCTTATCCTTTTTCTTTCTGGCTATTTGTTCTCTCTGCCTGTGTCCTCTCTTTGGAATTTTCACACTTAAAATTCTAACTTAGCAAATTTTGAAACACGTAATCAACCAGGCTATGCGTTAATTGTGTGTTAACCGACTCTCTGTGTTGTATTACATCACATTTCGATATTTTGCTGGGTTATTTAATTTTCGTGTGCTTGTCTCCTAGTTTTCAATTTTGCGTGCGCGTTCCACATTGTCATCTTACTTGCAGCAGCAGCAGTACGTTGGCGTACACTCATTGATATGCTAATTCTCTCTGCCCCCTCCCTCTCTCCGTTCTCGCCCCCCCTCTCTATATTTAAGGGACCGTCATAGAGACAACCCCTCTCTTTGTGCCGATGTGTGTCCTCTCTCTGTGTGCCGTTGTGATGTCTGTCTGCTTGTATGTCTGTCTATAGTTTTCTAGTTAGATTGTTGTTGCTATTTCTTTTATACCTGATGATGATTGCTTGTGTTGCAATCGAAACGTCGTAATATGTTATTTTAATTTATTATTTTATTTTTAGACGTGACTTAACCGAAAAGAACCAAAGAATAATTCCTGCAGTCACGAAAGCTCCTAAATTAATAAGGATGATGATAATTACAAAGCTGCTGCTGCTGTTGATGACCATGTTTGAGGATGATGATAAGTAGGCTCCTGTCAGCCATCCTGTAACTAGCCATGCAGAAAAATCTAATCTTGTGCTGTTAAGTGGGTAAATAACACTGGTCTCCAATTTTTTAGACATCGTCTGCTACAGAGATGAAATGTGCTGTTTATTATGGATTTTGATGTGCTGAATTCACATGACAATTAAAACAACTGATTGGCTACTGTTCTCAAGATATTTAAGTTTTTACATTTTACGTCTATGTATATTGTGTAGCTAGTAGAGTTTTACTAATAAATTGTAAACCTAGGTCTTTTCATGTGTTTATGGTTGCTTTACATGATATGTCATCTGTCCTGTTCATGTCACACTTTAAAAATCAGCAAAAGGGTTATAGAAATAAAATGTATTATGAAACAAAAGACAAAGAAATATTATAAATGATAACATAGTTTACTCCTTATTCAGTGTCTACTCGGCACTTCTTGGCTAGTCTCTTGTATTCATTAAATGGAGCATCTCTTGTCACTGTCCAGCAATAGTCTGCAAGCATTGATGGGCTCCATTTGTCCTGATAGCGTTTCTCCATTGTTGCAATGTCCTGGTAAAATCGGTCGCGATGCTCGTCACTCACTGCTCCGCAGTTCGGTGGGAAAAAAATCTAAACGAGAGTGCAAAAAATGTATCTTTAGTGACATGTTGCAACCAAAGCTTTTGTATGCCTTGAGGTTTCCACCAACTCACTGTAGTTGTCTGCCTTGTTGTTTCCGAGAAAATGTGTTGCCACTAACTGGAAGGTTTTCCATGCCGTCTTTTCCTTGCCACGCAGTGGACTGTCAAATGCATAATCTCGAAGAAGTTCACTAATCTGAGGACCAACAAAGACACGTTCTTTTATCTTAGCTTCACTTAACCTTGGACATTTTCCACGGAGGTACTTTGAAAGCTGCTTGTGTTTGGTCCATGACAAAGTTCTTCATCAGACCCAGCTTGATGTGTAAGGGTGGTAACAAAATCTTCCTTGATTCAACAAGTGGTGGATGCTGAACACGTTTCCTCCCAGGCTCCAATGACTGTCAGAGTGGCCACTCTATCTTGATGTAGTGGGAATCTCTCGCATGACTATCCTATTCACAGAGAAACAGCAGTACTCTATTTGTGTCATTGATATGCAGCCTCATTGAATCGGCTCACCTGCTGCTTTCTGTATTTAACCAGCTTCTTGTTAGTGCTATACAGATGGCTCTGTCTCCCATGTGTTTAGCAGTCCCACTGCAGAAAGTGGTTCATGCTCTGTAGCTTGTGTCCAGTGGACAGGGCTCTAGGAATGTGTGGGGCTCGGCATGTTATGGACCCCACTGATTGGTCTCCTGAGTGCCGTGGCCGTAGCATCTGCCCGTAGCATTCTCTGCCAGAATAATGCACCCAGGCTACGGCAAATTCCTAGGTTTGTGAGCAGGTGATGATGCAAATATGTGCGTGATGTTTCAACAACTCGTGAAAAGGGTTGTTTTAATCCCAATCGGTCTATTATCCATTGTAAGCACCTAATCATTAATGCAATGCCAGTCAATGCTTTGGATAATAATGTGTCGTGTCATTTGGTGTGAATACTGGTAAGCCCAAAAGTGACCGTTTTTATATACTGTAGGTGCACATTACGTGAATGTATCATTCTGTTACTAAATGATGACGATAATGATAGGCGAATGATAACGATAGGCGAATGCTTATCACAATTGATATATTTGAGAATGGGTTCGTTTGTCCTGTGTATTGGAATTAAATTCATCACATCACCACTATATCTGGTTGGGAAAATGCTGTCCCTTGCTCACAGTTACGCTTTACACTCCAGAGAAATTCGGATCACTGTACAGTAATAATATTAACTGCATCGGCAAGTGTGAGTCATTATTTAAGAGCGAGCTAACGGTTTGCTATGCACAGGCACACATTACACATGGCAGCTGGCGGCATCTCATACTCTTTTCTGGCACTTCGTCATTACTTTATCTAAGCCTTGGGCTTGCTCATTATTAAGATTGTTTTATGAGCTATTGGTTCCACTATTATCTGTTAAAGGCGGTGCAGATCTTTCAGACTAGAACTCAACATCCATTGCTTATGTGTTTGTGTTTTTAATGATCTCATTAACCTGCAGTCTCTTCATGTGTCTCTCTCTTCGTTTATATCCGTGCTACACTTAATTGTGGATAATTATATGAAGCTGTGTGACAGGAGACGTCATTTTTACAGTAAAATAAATTGTCCATAGTCAGAGCTAACAAAGGTTTCCTTGTATACTCTAAAAATGCATTTGTAAGTAGACATTTTTGTAGTTTAACGTAAACAATAATAACAAATATTGTTGGTGTGAAATATATTGCAAATATAATTGTTTTCAAAAGGCAAATGAAAGGCAAAAAGGGTGTAAAATAAATGCATCCAGTTGATTCAAAAATATACAATTGCGTACGCCTCCTGTTTTATAAAAAAAAAATGAATAACAATATCCATGGATTACAGCCAGGCTAGACTTGTTTGGTGGAGGATATGTAGGCGTGGACAAAGTTTGGTGTCAACGGGCAACAGAAGTCTAAGGTGACTAACAAAGCAAACTCACGATGGAGAAACTTATCTCTGTTCCCTTTAGCTATGTGGACCTCTGAAGCATTCTGAGATTGTTGAATGTCCGTATATGCAAGGTTGGGGTGAATTGTTTGCAGACACTGAGAAATATAGCATACTGTAGTTTTTGTTATGGATTATTTGTTTAGGTTTTTATCTGACTTGCACAAAGCAAACTTATTGCTTATAAAATGTGTTTTTGAGGAGGGTAGGATGAGTTTTGAACTAATCTCTTTTAATCGGGCACTATCTTTTCTATAAGTTATCTCGTTTGTATGTGTACATTATTTATATTAAATATTACGATAATTTGAAAACGTGTTGTTTGTAAATATAACCACTGAAGCTATGGTTATATAATTGTATAATGTTCATGGGTGCGTGTGGTTGTGTTATATATTTGTAATTCATAACATAATTAATCAACATTTTTAGTCACTCCCAAATAATATCCGATAACATTTTGTTATTACAACGAAACAGCTATTATATCATAATTTTACAGGCATGCACGTATGTATGTGTGTATGCTGTTTATTTCACTGTGGCGCAATAGCCATCTTTTTACAAACTGGTTGTTTGTAATGCAATAAATTACAGGCTCTAATGTTATGTGAAAATGTATGTAACAAATCACTTTGTGAGCAACCTTAGTTAATTGCTTGTGTCGCAATCGAAACGTCGTATGCTATTATTTAATTTATTATTTTATCTTTATACGTGACTTTGCCGAAAGAACCAAAGAGTAATTCCTGTAGTCACGAAAGCTCCAAATTAAGATTGAACCACTTCTACGGGGAAGTTTCAAGTTTATCTTTTTCTCTCTGGGTTTTTTGTTTTCTCTCTCTGCCTGTGTATTTAGTGTACTTTTTCTGTCTCCACTCGTTTTTTGTCGTTCTTATGTTTTGCTCTGTCTGTGTGTCTCCGTTCCTCTTGTTTTATGTTTTGTCTCTCTTTGGAATTTTCACACTTAAATTCTAACTTAGCATTCTTAGAAATACGTAATCGACCAGGCTATGCGTTAATTGTGTGTTGACCGACTCTCTGTGTTGTATTACATAACATTTCGATATTTTGCTAGGTTATTTAATTTAGTGTGTTCTTTCTCCCTCTCCTAATGTTGAAGCTTGCGTAATTTACCACGCGTCGCCGTACTCATTGACATGTTATTTTTTTCTCTAACCCCTCCCTCTCTCCGCCCCCGCCCTCCTCTGTCTATTTAAGGCCTCACCACAGAGACGATCTCCCTCTCTGTGCGTATGTGTTACTCTCTCTATGTATCTTGGTGATATCTGTCTGCTTATATGTCTGTCTATAGTTTTCTGGTTAGATTTTTGTTGCTATTTCATTTATACCTGATGATGATTGCTTGTGTTGCAATCGAAACGTCGCATGCTATTGTTTAATTTATTATTTTATATTTATACGTGACTTTACCGAAAGAACCATAGAGTAATTCCTGCAGTCACGAAAGCTCCAAATTAACACTGTGGCTTTCTTCAGTCTTTAGCCTCGACAATCTGTGATGAAGTATCACTCCACGCTAGTGAATCACTTTGTTCGTGAAGATTAATAGAGACAAAATCCCACTTGCGGTCAGATGAAATGCAATGTATGATCATTTGGGATATATTTTGCTGTTTGGCTAAAGTTGCAAAAACGACACTTGCAAAAAAATGTGTTTAATTTAATCTATATATATGAAAATGGGAAATTTGTGAATGTGTGTCTGTTCAAAATGTTTAGCATACTTCCCAACATGCAACAAACTTGAAATTTGGCATGTGGGTAGCTTCTAGACTGTACACAATGCAAAATGTATAAAAATAGACTTTAGATGCATATATTTTGCAGTGAGCGGTGACATCTGTGATGTCACCCGCATGTCACGCAGTGTGCCTGCTGACGTCACGCATCCCCCACCCTCCGCGTAGGCCGTGAATTAATGCAAGACAAGAATCCAAGTCTCAGGCGAAGCCAGGTAGTAATGCTAGTCATCAATATAACGTGACAACCCACATGTTTTAATGCATTCTCACTGACCAGTTTACGAAAGGTAGTTCTCAAACAACACAAATTGCGGGAGGAATGTGCAATCCATTTCAAAGCGTTTATAATTGTGCAATGTTCGTTGATGTCAGATCCAGTGTTGTCTAGGCGTTTACGTTGGCTCTCATGTGGCTGCCCTTTAAAACATGTGCACACGTTTACTTTTGATTACGCTGCAAGCCGCCCATGACTGAGATAAGAGGCTCCTAGGATAATGACCTAACCGTGTCTGATTGCATGCCGAGCTTGCTCGCCACACCAACCAATAAAACTGCAGGCGTGCAGTTGAGATCCTGGGAGGAAGGTTTGAAAAGTTCTTTAGCGAGGTGAGGAGAGGGGGAAGATGGCTTAGGTGGGTGTTGGGAGGTGGTAATTGAGAGCTGGAGGGGGAACAGCCCGAAGGGGGGTGGATGGAGGGGTGTACGCTAAGTTGATATTCAGCCTTCCACACACCAAATTCAATTTAATCCTCAATATATTGCACACCCACCGCTTCTGTACAGCGTGTGTACGCTCTGCTTCGTGCGAGTCCATCGCCCCCATGTAATTCCCACATGTCTCTCCCCCATCCCCTACTGAGTTGGCCTCTGCACAGAAAATGAGATTATCTGACCAATACAACATAAATGCGATTGCCCAAACCCTTTGCTGTAATGTTTTGTTTACTGACAACACCGTGATTATATTGGATATTGTGCCTTAAAATGGTCGCTTCATTTTATACATGCACTTTTTCGAATATTTGTATTTACTTAAACAACGGGACAGATTAATGTCATTGTTAATACAGCAAGACAGCAAATCACTGCACAGCAACAATATTTTGCGTTGAATTGCACACCTCGGTGCAGCCTACAATAATGAGTGCTGATGGCTCGTATCGCAAGGGGTTAATATGAGTAACCTTTCAGACGGACGGCCGATGTGCGTTTAGGTGTTAACATGTTTAAGCCCCCAATGTGTGCTCTGTTTGAGTGAGAACCACGCGCCGAGCCGGAGAGCAGCGGTGTTGGTCGCAGTCACAGCGGAGCGGCAAATGAGCCGAACGTGCAGAGAACGTTAAATTTGGCAGTGAAGCAGTCGGCTTCCAGCGTTCCTCGTGCTATGCGTGGAAATTCCTTGCTCTTGCATGTGACATCCTTGATCCCTCGCTCAGCCGGAGTGACAGCGAAGACTGCCCTGGGCTGCCTACAACTCTGCTCTACTCCACAGCGTAAATTTCTGGAGGATTCTTTCTCGTACATAGATATGTTTAACAAGTCGCGTCTGTTGAATTTGCTGTATACGTGTAAAGCCACCGATGGAATGCAGAATTTCAACCGCTAGCCTGGGGCTGCCAACATAGATCAGCGAAAGTTGATGTTCGTTTTATTGCGCAGAGCACTCTTTGCTGTGAGTGTTAATGCCGTACAAGACGTTTTAAAATAGCGCGCTTATTATCTGCCTGGAGTAAAATGCATTCGGACAAAGTAACGTTGCCAAAGCTGTAACCTGGACACGTCGATTAGCAATTTTTGGCAATGCTCTGTTGAAACTGGATGTTACTTAGGATTTGTCAATAATCCTTGCTCCCAGGATCGTGTTGTGTTTCTTGCCAATTGCGTGACCAAAAACTGTTACATAACTTCAGCGTGCATTTATGATGCACCACGCGACTCTGTGCTATATTTTTCTTCGATCTATGTGTAGAGCTGCCCATTATTAAATCTATATTTTGTTAGGTATAAATGTTATGCATTTGTTTTATGTAGCTATTTATTTTCTCAGTTTTTTACCATCAGCTGGTGATGCAGTTGATGCATGGTGCACTAGTAAATGCAGCCTTTGTGCTGTGGTTGTTGGTTACAGGAAAGATCACGTAAAAAAAAGAGTTTGTAAATAATTACACTTTACATTGCGCATCTTATGAGATGCAGCACCTTGAGAAACCACTGCATTTCCACACGAAATAAATCCTAAATGTTTTGCATAATGTGTTTTGACATTAGTGTAGCCAAAGTTGCTGCAGTGTGATCTGTGGATATGACGAGGAAGTGTAACGTTTCAAAATACAACTGTGCATGTCTTAATTGCTGTGAAGAAAACGTGAAAAGAGCCAGGACAACATTCCAAGGAATGTGCTCACCCATGAGTATCCTTGTCTTTTTCAAAAGCAGATCTCTTTTTGTGCCCTCATTCACACGGGGTGGTGGAGCTAGCTAATTGGACGGTCCTGTGATAGATTTGCGGCTGTGGCTAGCCATGCTCGACCGTTTATCCTGGTTTGGCTGCAGCGCCGCTGCTCCAGTGAGGCAAACTGTGGGCTGCTCGCTCGTGCTGGGAGAGCGTGGGGCAATGGAGTGAGGTTAACAACTGCTGATGTACGTGCTCGGAATAAACCGCTTTATAGGAATCGGGAGTTTTGCGCAGCTAATAAAAATGGATGATTTTAAGAAGACCTGCCACTTCAGGTAGCGTTAGGAGTGGGAAGGAAGCCTTTTTGGAAGGCAGTGGAACATTGTTGGTGACTTCAAAATATTTTGATGAGAAAGTACTTTTTTATTGTTATAATTGTACATCATGTTGGGCGATGTGTTCAGTTTTCTTTTGTATACATTTATTTGTTTGTTGTTCGTGAGAAAGAACGGTGAATTCAACAATGGGAGTTAAAAGATGTTGCCTTGAACATTATTGACAGGTTAAAGCATTTGGTTTAGATCACAGAAAATGAAGTCAAAATACAAAGAGGAAGGGAACTTCATCCTCCGAGCGCTGTAAGGGGTTCGTGCTGTCTCTGAGCTTCCTTTGGGTTTCATCTGAAAGAAAACCATACTGGTGTTAAAAAGAGCACGAATTTGAAAGAGCAATAGATAATGGGGGAAAAATCTCCAACATGGAATGAGGAAACGCCAGGTGGTAAATGAGGATGACAAATAGAAATTGTTGGCATCTTTCGTTTAGATGCATGTGCAGATATTTCTGGCTTATCTGGCTGCTACTGCTGCTGCTTATTTCTCACTGAGAGCTTCGTACGGGCAGAGAGCATGGCCACCAGCTGTGCAGCTGAGGATTGCGGAGAGAGCACAGAGCCACTCATGGAGAGGCCCACGGAGCCAGAGCCCGAAAACGAAGTTGGAGAGATATCCAGCTGCGAAGGCCAAGAGGGCCGCTCGCCCTCACTGCTGCTCCGCCTGGCAGTGAAGGTCGCCGCGGCACCGTTTGCAAGCCGCACGGGACTGCACGGCGTGCGGCACGTCCTGGCCGCGCGACACACACTGGCATATCGCCTCCTCTGGCTGCTGGCCTGTGTGGGGGCCCTGGCCCTCCTGCTGGCCTCATCGGCCGACCGTGTTCACCACCTGCTGTCGCGGCCCTCAAACAGCAAAGTGAGCACGGTGTGGCCGCGTGGACTCACCTTCCCGGCCATCACGCTCTGCAACAACAACCTCGTGCGCTTCTCGCGCCTCACCCGCACCGACTTACACGCCCTGGGCATCTGGCTCGGCCTTCTCACGCGCTTGGCTAACGGGCCGGCGACTATTGTTAACCTCACGGCCGACCCCGACGTGTTGGCCTCGCTTGCTGAATCGCAGCGACAATGGTTTCTGCGACTCTCTAACTTCTCGACATTCCTGCCTCCCCGTGACCCTGCTGGACTGAGTCGCACCCTCCTGGAGCGGCTGGGCCACCCGCTCGGCGAGATGATGCTCACGTGCCGCTTTGGGGGTCAACAATGCGGTCCCGACGACTTCGCCGTTGTAAGTCTGGCACCTCTGCTCTCTTTCGATATTGTTGTTTCAATTCAAGTGACTCTGCCGCCTATTAAACACTCGATCCAATTCGTTTGTGAACCCGGCATTTATGTGCACACGCACGAGCTTGTGTTTTTCAAGTAAAAAAAAGTCACCAACTGGAGGGGACTAACGATACAAACAGCACTTGCTCTGATACTTTGTGGAGCATAGGGCAATCCTTGTTTTTATTTTAAGTGAAAAGTAAAAAAAAAGAAACACCGAAGCTTACATTTGTCATAACACTCTTGATTCATTATGCTGAAATTACCATGCATGTTTGTAAGCCTAATTTAGGGGTGATGTTTTCTCACTTCCACTTTCGTTTATGAATTGCGTTCACTTTCAGCACGATAAGCAGTTAAAGGGCTATTCAATGGATAATGTTTTTTCAGTGGTTGCATGAAGTGTGCACAGCATTTCTCTGCGTATGTTTGGTTGCATTACAGTATTGCTGCTCCGTAATTCATACAGTGGCTTAACCTCATGTATAATGCATAAATGAGAAGCCACATCTGCGCCGGAGTTTTGCTGATATAAAAATATACATTACAGCTCACATTGTGAGATTGCGAGTCAGAAATGTAAAGCTGTTCAAATATGTATGTTTTGGGGTAGACTGGCTACATCATGTACTGCAGAAATAATTGCTTATTTTGCACTACATCTTGAACATAATTAAAATATATATATATACGAACAGCTATATATGATTACCTTTTACCCAGTGTATGAACGTAGGTTGTACGTTCTGCATGCAGGTAAATTGTGTTATGTGTTATTACTGAGAACGCAGGGCACAATCCATCATTTGAATTCAGCATCGTTGGTTCGCTGGTATGTCAGGGACCTATTGTGCAGCCAAAGAATTGACCAAATCCCCGAAGCAGTGATTACATTGCACCTAAAAATAATAGACCAATTATATGTTGAAAAATAAAACGAGTCCTTGAGTCATCTTTTCTATCCCCGAAATGGGCAGTTACATGTACTATTGGCGTTAAGTGATATTTGATTAATTCCAAGATAAGAGTCACAATCATCTCTGAAATGTAAATACCCCCACGTGGTATTACATGTGCATTTTTAGTACAATCTTGCATTAGGACTATACTGTACATGTGCTGGATCTTAATAAGGATACCGATTGAATGTGAAAAGTGTGCTTCATCTGCAATCCCCAGGGTAAATGTAATGTTTTATTGTGTCTGAGCACAATGTCACACTTCTCAACCTGCCCGCAGTTGTCTGTTGAGCTCAAAATGTGATTTTGAAAAGTATGATTTTTTTTTTATTGCCAGTGTTTTAAATTTCTTGTACAAATTCCCTTCACTGCATCTTCTTAGGTTTTTTCGGTAAAGTCACGTAGAAAGTAAAATAAAAACAAAAATCACGACGTTTCGGAGGCAACACAAGTCTCCGTCATCAGGTGGGACCGTCACAGCCAGATTAGCTGTATCAAGTGAGGCAATGATTCAAGATGTAATCCCTTAAAAGCGAGTTGAGGGGGGAGGGAGAGGGAGTGGGGAGCTCATCAGACTATGGTAGCCAATGAAAGGAACGTATCGGGAGGGAGGGGGGGCGAGGCCAAAAGGGTGGGCGATGGACGTGGAAGCGCTTGTGCGCAAGCGGCCAATTACTGCACACGCCAACACAATGGAGCGATTGTGCGCAAGCGACCAGCCACTGCACCCGCCAACACAATGGGCAGAGAGGAGGAGGGGAGGTCTAATACACATGATAGACAAAAGAACGAAAATGATGATGGGTACAAACTTAGGGGGAGCTCATCAGACTATGGTAGCCAATGAATGGAACGTATCGGGAGGGAGGGGGGGGCCGGGGGGGGGCGAGGCCAAAAGGGTGGGCGACGGACGTGGAAGCGCTTGTGCGCAAGCGGCCAATTACTGCACACGCCAACACAATGGAGAGAGAGGGGGAGGTGGGGGTCTGATACACATGATAGACAAAAGAACGAAAATGCCCATGTTTATACCAATGCTGGCTGAACAATGAAGAGAGTACTGTTAAAATAACTGGGGATGTTAACACTCGGTAAAGTACAGTAAAATAGTGCCTGTCAGATAAGATGGTCCAAAAAATTTGTGATTAAGTCTTTTTTGCGTGGTTGATAACATCTTTCCAATGATTACTAAGTTTGTACCCATCATCACGGTTGAAATTATGTCTGTGTTTTGTATATTTGTATGGCTTCGTGTACAAACCTTTGATGGTAGCCGGGAGGTTTGCAGAGAACCTTGGTCTCGGAAAAGACAATTTCATGAGAGCCCACCGAGTTGTAGCAATGATCGGCCACGGCAGAAGAATCAGTTCTGCCGTGTTTCAGATCTGACTTGTGCTCGCGGACACGATCAGAAACATGACGTTTCGTTTCTCCAATGTAGCAATCACCACAAATGCAACTCAATTTGTAGACTCCAGGATACTGTAAGTCAGGAACGACATCCTTCACAGATGGAATCAGATCACGGATTTTATGCACTGTACTGAATCGGACTTGGATCTTATGTTTGTTTAGAATTTTGGAGATCTTTTTGGTCACGCCAGCTATGTATGGTAACGTAATGGTTTTGGTCGGAGTTTCATGTGGCTGTTTCTGTGTGGTGGGAGAGACAGCTTGGCGGATAGTACGGTCAGAGTATCCGTTCATCCTGAGGGCCTGATGTACATGTCTTAATTCACCGGTCAGGTGGTGTTTGTCAGAAATGCCATGTGCTCTGTGGTATAGCGTTTTGATGAGAGAGTTCTTTTGAGATGGGTGGTGGTGGGAATCCGGTTTCAAGTAGGAGTCTGTGTGGGTGGCTTTTCTGTAGACAGAATGTCCCAAGGAACCGTCAGGACTCCTCTCAAACAGAATATCCAAGAATGGTAGTTTACCGTCTTTCTCCACTTCCATGGTGAATCTGATGGATGGGTGTCTAGAATTGATGTGGTCCAAGAAGTGGTTCAATGCTGGGAGGCCATGTGGCCAGATGACGAAAGTGTCATCCACATATCTCTTCCACAGGGAAGGACGCAGGGTGGATGTCTGGATGGCGTCTGATTCAAACTTTTCCATGAATATGTTGGCTATAACTGGTGACAAAGGGGAGCCCATAGGGGTACCCTCATTCTGTTTGTAGAAGGTGCCATTCCAGGTAAAATAGGTGTTGGTGAGGCAATGCCTAACCAGCGCAGGTGCATCAGAATTCAATCCATATTGGACTAAGTCCTCAATTATTGTTAGGGTGTCCGGTACTGGGACTTTGGTAAACAAAGATACTACATCAAAGCTGACGAGGATGTCATCAGGAGATAGTACCATGTCCTTAACCATAGAGACTAATTGGGTTGAGTTGAGTACTGCTGAAGAGGTCTTGCCTGTGAAAGGGAGCAGAGTATCTGATAGAAAACGGGCTAGTTTGTACGTAGGAGAGTTTATCGTCGACACAATGGGTCGTAGCGGGGTGCCTTCCTTATGGATTTTGGGAAGACCATAGAGTCTGGGAGGTCTTGCCGCCGATGGTTTTAGAGAGGGACGTTTGCTTGGTTCGATTAGGGAAGTCGAACTCGTGATGATACTGTTGGTTTTCGTCGTTAGCCTTTTAGTGGGATCGTTTTTAATGTTGGAGTAACTCCCATCATTAAGAAGGTCCAGGATTTTGTTGTTGTATGAATCTTTATCCATGATGACCGTGGCATTGCCCTTGTCTGCCGAGAGGATGACTATATCATCTCTCTTTTTTAGGTCCGCGAGTTCAGAGCGTTTGTTTTTGCTGATGTTACTAGTGGGTTTCTTAGCATTCTTAAGAATAGTAGCTATTTCAGCTCTTGCTACATCCGCATGGATGTGTCCTATGCCTCTGAGGGCTACATCAATCTGGGAAATCATATCCTCTACTGGTATATATTTAGGGGTGACGGCGAAATTTAGTCCTTTGGCCAGTACCGTTTTTAGAGTGTCAGAAATTGGGATGTTACTCTGATTAATCACGGTCTTGTTAACATCCAGCTTTGCGATGTGTGGCTCTGGTTTCTTCTTAGATAGGTTGAATTTAGAAATCAGGTTAGCTTTGCATTTGGCTGACAGTGAGTCAGCAGAAGCAGAAGTCATGTTATCAACGTGGTTCCAATCAGAAGGTGACATTTTTTGTGTTAACATTAAATGTTTTTGTAAGAGAGTCTTGTCTAAATTATCGAGTTCAGATCGGAGTAACCTTATTCTCTCCGAGATTAGTGATAGGCTGGCTTTAAATAAGATCTGTTTGGAGTTCGGTGAGGACACAGCAGCGGATGTGAGTGTGAAAGCGATGGGTATTACCTTGTTATCTCGGCATCTCTTGAGGAAGGCCAGCGGCTCGAGAAGCTGTGACTTCTTGTCTCTTTGTCTGTTAAAAACTCTAACAGATAGGTGGAATTCCTCCCCGTAGAGGGCATTAATTCTAGATTTGAAGCTTTCGTGACTGCAAGGAATCATCTTCTTAGGTTTTTTCGGTAAAGTCACGTAGAAAGTAAAATAAAATAAAAACAAAAATCACGACGTTTCGGAGACAACACAAGTCTCCGTCATCAGGTGGGACCTGATGTCTATCATGTGTATCAGACCCCCCCCTCCCCCTCTCTCTCCATTGTGTTGGCGTGTGCAGTAATTGGCCGCTTGCGCACAAGCGCTTCCACGTCCGTCGCCCACCCTTTTGGCCTCGCCCCCCCCCGGCCCCCCCCTCCCTCCCGATACGTTCCATTCATTGGCTACCATAGTCTGATGAGCTCCCCCTAAGTTTGTACCCATCATCATTTTCGTTCTTTTGTCTATCATGTGTATTAGACCTCCCCTCCTCCTCTCTGCCCATTGTGTTGGCGGGTGCAGTGGCTGGCCGCTTGCGCACAAGCGCTTCCACGTCCATCGCCCACCCTTTTGGCCTCGCCCCCCCTCCCTCCCGATACGTTCCTTTCATTGGCTACCATAGTCTGATGAGCTCCCCACTCACTCTCCCTCCCCCCTCAACTCGCTTTTAAGGGATTACATCTTGAATCATTGCCTCACTTGATACAGCTAATCTGGCTGTGACGGTCCCACCTGATGACGGAGACTTGTGTTGCCTCCGAAACGTCGTGATTTTTGTTTTTATTTTACTTTCTACGTGACTTTACCGAAAAAACCTAAGAAGATGATTCCTTGCAGTCACGAAAGCTTCAAATCTAGAATCCCTTCACTGCATCTTATCTCCTGTGGAAACCTTTTTTCTATCACAACAGCTTTACATTTCCTCTTAGGGCTCTGCAGGACTTGAGTATGTTAGCCTTGTCACTTTGCATATTTTTAAGTGTTGAGGTGGAATGGGTATGGAAAAGTGTTGTGCAATGGCTGCACTGAATATATATTCAGAGCAACCCTGTAGCACTGTGAAATTGTCAGAGACCAGTCTAATGTGCATTTTAAACAAATGTAAAAAGGAAATGTGAAAACATTTTATTTGTAAGATGTGAATTTTGTTAAGGTGGTAATGAGTTTGTCAAGTATTTATTTTTGAAATTCTCATTTCCCCAAATTGTGTTTCCTGTTCACATTGTTAACACATAGCTTCAGTTTAAGGAGACAGCTTTCATATAGAGTTCTGTTGGGTTAGCTCATGCATGCATTAGATACACTTATGTATTGCAAAGGATGACATCAATGAAAACCATGCAGCTTTCCAGGTCAAATAGTCTGAGAGTCTGGGACTGGTGTGTAATTACACATTTTCTTCTGCAATTGAGCTTTAGAATGTCTCTTGTGCACGTAACGTCCAAGTGAAATTCACGAGATGGCATTGCGCCTTCCTAAATCTGTAATTACGAGACTCCACTCATTCAGTATTCCTGATTACAACTCTTTCGACTCACATTTCTGAATCTAACCTAGTGGCTAAATCAGAGTTATGAAGATAATATCTATAACTTTTAGGAATTAATTTAAGTTGAAAGAAGTTCAATATACATACCATACCAGGGTCAAATAGGGTTTACAGGTGTGCCTGCCAAACCTTTCCACATTAGTTTTAAATGCTGGAATTACCTTATCGAGAATGCTGTAGTAACCTTCGAGGTTTTGAAAACTCTTACTTCTAAGTATTTTTTTATTTAGAGAAATGTTGTTTGGAATGATAATCACGTGTTATTTTCATTGATGATGTACAAACAGCCAAAATGATTAATGCATTCAACCAATCAACAAGTTAGATGCACTCACACTGCTGTATTTTGCTCACAGTACTGGTGATGTGCTTACATCAAGAGAAAGGAGTATGGGGACATCTTGTCAGGCATTAGTGCTAATTATGATTCAATTAAGCTATTTATTTATTTGAACCTAGTTGATTGGGATTCCAGACAAGATGTTATTTCATTTGAGGGATGGGGGGGGTATCCCTGACTCGGCTTTTTGATATCCCCAGGACTGCACTTTCAGTTGTCATCCCTTTTGGGGATGAATTTATCCCTCCAGATGAAATATTTGTTACATTCAAAATACCAGAGTTGAGATTGGTTAGTTTTTGAATTGGAGATTGCTTGTAAATATATGGTGCTGTAGGTTTTGGGCTTGCTGCGAGATGGTCAGAAGAGAGAAGCATGGCGATGGATTCTTGAACCTCTCTATATGGAGCTTTGAGTGTCACCCCTTCCGATGTGTCGTGGGGTTTCTCCGGGTATGCCAGTTTCCTTGGGTTGTACCCATCTAAAACCTTTATAACCTATGGCTGCAGTAGCTCTCTCGCTATATTCTTCCTGCCTACTGTATTTTTTAACCTGAAGACGATTTCTTGTGTTGCGATCGAAACGTCGTGATTTTGTATTACTTTATTATTTTTCTATCTACGTGACTTTACCAAAAGACCAAAAGAGTATGAATTCCTGCAGTCACGAAAGCTTTAAGTCAAGATTTATGGCAGTTTCCTTCCACAAATAGCCAAACTCTCATTATTGTAATTGGCCAAACATCCAAATGTATCCGAAACCCCGATTAAAGAGTCTTGTAATGCCGTGAGGCTTCCCTGTGGTATTCATGATTATTTCAAAGTGCATAAAACAAATTCAGCCAATATATCCTGTTATCCTATTATGTGTTAAACTATTATTTTTATTTTCAGGTAACTGTGAACCTAATATACGGAAACGTCTTCACACTGTGCCGGTAATGGGGGCTATTTAACCATACTCAATTCATAAGAATAGGTTTTACCCTTTCTGGCAATAAAACAGGTGTAAACACATACAAACACCAAACAGAACCCTTTTGCAAGGAATCATGTCTGCATTAAACACACGTACTTGTGGTGAACATGCAAACAAAAACATGCTCGGGTAAGAAATGCATTGTCTTTGAAACTGATTGGTCTACACCAGAGGCAGCCTTCTTTAGGGCCGAGTCTCAACCAGTGTTAGACCAGAGAACGCCAAAAGGCATTTTATTCCCACTCCCTGCACCCCCCGCCCCACGGACATATGACAAACATCCTGTTTAAAGATTATTCGTTTCGGCTCTGTCTAAAATCACAGAGATGGAGACACATTGGTAAGCCATTGTCTACACGTAGTCTTGAGCATGCATATGGAAACATTAAATTGATGCATTTATATGCTTCCAGTAGGATACAAAGTAAGGTATAGAGTTGTGGAAGAGCGCAGATGGGATCAATCATCAGACTTCCTGCTGTAAGCGTCACGCACTCTTCAGTGAGTGGAAGGTTTCGAGGCATGTGTGCAAGAAGGGAGTTATGCACAGGCTACAAGGCATGGCATAGGGAGACCCAAGAGTGGATCGGCAAAAAATGGCCGTCCCTGGTCCATGCCTGCTGGTTGCTTTTCATTATTCCTTTTTTTTACATGTATTTTAACGTAAAATATATGAATGAATACTGCTTCTATCTAGGTATAAGATAACTCTGGGCACATAATGACACTTTTATATAATGCAGCAGGGCCTGTGATTTTAATCGGACAACAAATGACCCCAAATGGTGTCTATATATTTTCTCAATCAAACATCTGCTTTACTGATTTATGCATTTCCACCAGTCAATTCCATTTCTGTACTCTGATAAAAATCAAAGGTGACCTTTAGTTTCGAGCATATATTTGTTTTATGTCCATACATTCAGTGGTTACTCGGCGATGATCTGTGATTTACACTCTTGGAATTCATTCGGATATGAAAAGCCTAGGAAAATGCACGGATATTCCACCATGCTGTCTAAAATCACACTAAGGTCACTATTTGCATGATCCAGCCAGTCACCTCCAGTTTTTTCTTTCCATAAAATAAATATTTTCATTATTCAAAAGTCACATTTTAAAATCAGTTGTGTGTGGATGGCATTCGATTTTCTAAAAAATGTTGATTTGAAATGTAAGCATTGGTCTTTTGGAATATACAAATCCTGTTTATAACCCATGCGATATATATATCAGTCCTTGATGCACAAATAATTATTTCGCACTGTTTTACAACAAGTTTGACAGCATTGAAATAACGCATGGGTTTATTTTGTGTGCATGATTTAAATCAACTTGAAAGTCAAGGTTGAAACATTTTCAAATTGCCATATCTAATTTTTTACAGCATTGCTTTTTTTTTATTGTCAAGCGGTGACCAAAACCTAATAGAACACTGAATAACAGCGGTTTCGTCTAAGGTAGAATTTTTATTTCAAAAAGAGCCAGCGATGGTCTTCTCACGTATACTTGGAAAATAAACCTGATTCACTCAGTCATAATGGTTATTTTGACATTCATAGCCTCGTTCAAAATATGACACTTTATAGAGAAGAACATTCAAAAGATGCTCTAGGAATATGCTATTTGTACTTACTGAATTAACAATGTAACAGTATTCATTTACCACTTTCCAGTATGTATTTGTATGTTTATGGGAAACCGCATGCCTTCAGTTTACCATAGTAGGCAATGTGTCGTGAACACACCGTTTGTCTGCCTGCCTCATGTCAATTATGAGCCTGGGTGGTCCATTCGGCCAACTCATTTCACAGTTACCATCCATTCGCATCATGCGGTGTGTGCTATTTACAGTTACACGAATGGTGTGCACTGTAATAACATGCTCCAATATTCTGATTGTACTCCTGATAGGTGGACAATATTCCGTCTCTGACATTCAGAATGTTTATACTCTTTGGTTCTTTTGGTAAAGTCACGTAGGTATAAAATAAAATGGTTCACGACGTTTCGATCGCAACACAAGCAGTCGTCATCAGACAGAAAAAATATAATCCAGCAGTGGGACTGCTGAACTAGCGAGAGAGCAGTTACAACAAGGTTATATATGTATGCGATCGGTATTACCTTGTTATCGTGGCATCTCTTGAGAAAAGTTAGCGACTCAATCAGGTGAGCCTTCTTGTATCGCAGTCTGTTAAAAGCTCTAACAGATGTGTGAAAACCCTCCCCATATACCTACGTGACTTTACTGAAAGAACCAAAGAGTATGGATTCCTGCAGTCACGAAAGCTTCAAATTAAGATTGAACCGCCTCTACGGGGAGGGTTTTCATACATTTGATACGAAACCAAAATTGGTTCAACATTACAGAAGACAAAACTGTCCATAAATGAAGAATGCTGTCATTGAACAAAATTTCATGGAATTTCCAAAGCTTATCCCATTGTACTATACATGTCAAATTCTTAAATGAAATATCTACATCGTTTCGTGGCTGAAATAGATTGTGGTCTTTGTCACAAACGTGTCAACTAAAACAGTCGATGAGATGTGCGTGCCAGTGGTTGGTCTTGTAAGCCTGGCAAGCGCTCTGCCAGTGTTGTTGCCTCGTTATCTCTGCTAAGACGGAGGAAACCATTACATGGCCCTCCACCAACATGTGAATCACACCCTTACTTTCGTCTCCTTAATAGATTTAAAAGTAATTATTTGTTAATTGGTAATAACCAAAGAGGTATTTCGTTCTACTCCCGATAGTGAAATATCTTTTGTATTCTGATATAGATGGTCTTTTTTCCATAATTCAATTAAAATGCTTTGTGGTTTGTATTGTAAATATCCTCCTGTGGCATATCTATCTTCTACATATATATAAAAGTCAAAAGTTGTGTGTGGGTTTGTGGCAGGGTTTGTGTGTGGCGGGGTTTGTCTGTAGTCGTGCACTTGGCTCTCCAACGGTGGGTTTTACGGAAAAAAATAGCCAGGTACCATGCTGTAAGCCCCGCCGTGAGCCAGCGCTATTCCTTTTTCACATCCGTCAACTTTAAATTAGTTTAATTAGCGATTTAGTGCGATTTCTGCACGCTTTCGTCATATTTATTTATTTATTTATGACGCATGCACGACCATACCAACTCGCGTGCCTTTGGTGGGTAGGACGGCCCATGCCAAGTCGCACGCCTTTGGTGGGAGTGGGGGGGACATTTTCTTTCGCGTTAAAAATTCTATAAAATACACTTAACGCTCGGGTAAATTCTTCACTGTGTGATGCCCCCCCCACCCCGATGCGTGCAGTTATTACTACTATACAGTCGGTAGATGCTACCACTATAGGACGTATATATTACTGCAGAGTGGCCGGGGACATCGTGCCTGGGGGGGGGGTGGCTGAGGGTTAGGTGTAGGAGCCTAGCCCCAGCCGGCCAAGGTGCCACCTCGGCCGGCTGGACAATCTAGGCGAGGCCGGAGACTCTGCACGGGACTAGGCCTCACCACGCCACTCTGTCAGGTGATAACTTTGTGCTATAGAGTCGATAAATACTGCTATAGAGTCAGCATGTCCTACTGTATTGATAGCAGGTACCACCACAGTTGGTATGCACTGCTGTAATCATACCAGGTACCACCACAGTCAGTATGCACTGCTGTAATCATAGCAGGTACCACCACAGTATGCACTGCTGTAATCATAGCACGTACCACCACAGTCAGTACGCACTACTGTTAGATTTTAAGAGTAGTTTTGAAATATTTTTAAGACCCGGGCAATGCCGGGTACTTCCCGCTAGTATAGGATAAATGTATAGCTTCCATTATTCTAGACAGAAGAATACAAAACGTGGTGTATTATGCAATCTGCATAGTTGACAAAAGTTTCAAAATTGTACTGGGTACCAATTTGTGTCAGTCGTGGTTGTCCTGTGAAGTAATGTGGCCCCTGGCATTTTTTTTCATTTTACCAGGTAAGCCTCACTGAGCTATATAGCTCTTTTTCAGAAGTCACCTGACCACAAATGAAAATTCAACAAAGTGGTTTTTCATTTGGAAATGTATAGCAGCCAAATACTCCAAATTAATGTTTCTAAATGCATATGGGAAAACCGTAGGACCCGGAAAAAAATCCACATGACCCCGGGGAAAACATGCAAACTCCAAATATACAGGAATCAGGGTGGAGATCGAACACACGACCTATATACCAGGCGAGGTAGTTAACATTTTGCCATCGAGGCATAGAGGAAAGTGAAATGTTTACCCCTGTCAACCCCACCCTATGCTCATTTGAGACGTAGACTTAGATGTATTTTGAACTTTTTTCGCACGGCATGTAGTCAACTGTGCTAATCAGAGGCGCGGGAAACGACAACAAACTAAACACTAAATATTCAGGCTTCAGGGTGTTTTAGTTGAAACGCTTATAACAATACACACCTAAAAATCCAGCACAAAATACATCTTCCTTCTCGGAGTTATTCGAAAAAAGTTTTGAGAATAGTTTGAATCAATAACACACCAGCTGTATCAACAAACCATTATCACTTTCAGGAGTGAGGATATATTCTTAATTTTAGATGAGTTCTATATATTTAAGTCAATAGACTTGATTTGATATTTAGTTTAAAGCGTCACATCTGTTGCACAGCTTAGGGTCGAGCTCAAATTAATATTCGGTTACAAAATTCATTTTCAAATGTAACTTAAGCATCAATACAATTTTAAGTTTTATTACACGCAATTATTTGCAATGAGCAGTGCAGAACGACATTATTTATGTGAACTGATGAGGTAGCTGTGTTATTCCAGCAAAGTCCGCCTACATTTTCATGACAATCACAGCAATTTAGCAGATGTGCTGTGTGCATGCCATCTGTTCAGTGTTCTGCTTATCCCTTGCAGAAAAAATGTACATCGCCAAGAATTGAAGATTTCACACTTTCCATAGTTGGTGTCATGGTTATTCCTTCTGCACGTCTAATAATTATCCAAATGCACAAGGTCAATGTGGGGAATTGCTTCAAGTATGCCACATAACTGTATACAAATCATGTTCATAATTGGCAAATTTTATGTAAAATTTAATTGCCATGTAGGAATGCGAAAGAATATTACGCTTAACTTGTGCTTTGTACTGGATGTCAAACATAAAGTGATGTTTGCCCATTGCTTTGAGAAAAGCACTTGAATTGATTTTCTGTTTATCCATGGTGCAAAGATGCATTATCATTCCTCATGATGGCCAGGATGATCACAGTCAGTTTGTCGTACGTGCATATAAAAGGGAGCAATGGCCTCTGTGCTAAAGAAGCAATTCAATGTGAACTCTGCTTTAGCGCACACATTTGATCAGTTCCTTACCTCAAAATTAAACACCCCTCTTAACCTCAATATCTTAAGCACGCATTGCATTGGCAAACGTTGCGAAGTTATATTTCATTTTGTATTTTGCGAGCGATTAAGTAACAGTTGGGATGTTGAGAGTACACAATAACATGCATGATAATAAATCTCGTTTTGTGATAAACCTTACCAACAAGAAAGCAAGCGGATGGCCTGAGAGGCCTTGCCTGCTGACAGCAAGGCTCGTAATCTGTGACCGCAATGATGAATGGAAAAGCAATTGTAGAGAGCGCTGGACGTCAACAGAGAACGTGAATCTCAGCAGATTCTCACATTGGTGAATACATGGCATTACATGTTATCAAATACATCGCAGTGGATTCTGCCATAGCTTGACAAAAGTAACTGAAATTTACTGTAGATAATGAGTGTCAATTGGCATTCAACATATAGTTGTCGTGCTATGGGTTCTAGCCTACTTCTCAAGGCTCAACTTTATGCCTGTCAATAGTGTGGGTCGAGTCTAGTGAGTGTAATGGATACCAAAACTGAGGCGATTTAAGAGTGTTGGTTTATCATTAATTTGTAGAAAAGCTCCCCCTGCCTGCTCTTACACCATAGTGTATATCTGGACAACACGGTGTGTTTACAGTATACCCCAGGATAACCCCTTTTGTCCCCACACTCACACCTGAGGCTACGCGTTCCCAAACACACACACCCTTAAGGCACGTTTAGCCTTGGATAGCATTTACCACCCACTTTTGTTCTACATTCGAAAGAGCCGACTTCGAGGTAATGCTCGATGTCGCTTGCCGTGGGCCACGGTCGGCCTGCCACCGTCGTCTGAGGAGGAAGAGAGCCGGTGCCTGCTGGCTCCTCTCCACAATAGGGGAGCGTCAGAGGCAGCCTCCATGTTAGTCCATGGGCCCAGACCAAGAAAAATACTTATTGGTACCACCTGAGGTGACAAAGTCTAGTAATGATTTTTGTAATCTTCCATGTGTGTGAGACATGTTCTGACATGATAACTTTTGCGGAGTGGCAGCTTAGTTGTAGTTACCATGACTTTTATACAACAACAACCGCCATTCGCCACTCAGTGGTGGTGACGTGACCACGACGCTTTTGCCAGGCTATGTACACCTTGAGGCCACATGAAGTGTCGAACGCCCGCTGGCAGAAGGTCATGGGGCAGACCCAGATGCCACAGGTCGACTGACTGAGATGACTGGCTGATGCACCACCTGTGCCCCCCACTGTGCCAACTTGCTGTGCTTTAGCCACCCGGCGCTCTGCTTGTTGTTGTGAGCGTCACTGCTCCGCCCTCCGTTGTTGCTGCCTCCAACTGCCCAGTAGCATCCTTCATGAGCCTCCTCCACAGATGCCGATCTTGACACCGCTGGTACCAGTCATCGGCAAGTCTACTCAGCTCTACATCCTCCTGTACCACATCACTTCATCTCTTTAGCCCGTGCCGCGCCTGGTTAGCCCCCTTCTCTCTGGCCGAACAAAAGCTGTTTAGGTATGCGGTGGCTGGGCATGCGGGCTACATGGCCCAGCCAACGCAGCCTTGCCTGCCGGAGGACCTCACCAATGGGACTTTGATCTTTCAATAGATTTGTGAGATCCTCACAATCCAGCCTGGTTAACCCAGGATGGATCGTAGGCAGGCCAGCCTAAATGTTTCTAACCGGCGAAGATGTTCCATTAGGGGGGTCCACGTTTCGCAAGCGTAGAGAAGGGAGGGAATGACTATGGCCAAAAAGACCTTGAGCTTTGTGCGGAGCAACAGAAAAGGTAGCTTCCACACAGCGTTACACAACCGATGAAAAGATAATGCCGCTCGACTGATTCGGAGTGAGACCTCTGCTGTTAAACCGGAGTCGGTCATGAGCACACTGCCCAAGTATGGGATACTCTCCACTCTCTCCGCAACTGCCCTATTGGGAGTTGTGGGGGTGGAGTGTCCGATGGTACAAAATACCCAGGCAGGTGCTTAGTTTTGATGGGGCTGATGGTAAGGCCCCACCTCTTAGTGGCAAGCTCCCGGTTCAGCAGCTGCGCCTCCAACTCCTCTTTTGAGTGAGCAGCACTTACCGGATCATCGGCATACATAACATGGTTGAGCAATAGGGAGCCATCCCTTGACCGCACCTGAGCATCGATCAGCTTCCCATTGTATCTTTACCAGATGGAAATTCCTCCGGTACAGTTATTGAAGGCTTCACGAACTACGTGGGAGAAATAGATGTTTATGAATGTTGGAGCCAGAGGACATCCCTGTCGCACCCCAAGGTGTATAGGTAATGGCTCTGACTCCCGGCCACGTAGTTTTACCCGGGCCCGCTCACCATCATGAAGGTCCTTAATGATCATGAGCAGAGGGTCAGGGACTCCGAAAGCGCGAAGAACAAGCCAGAGCCCAGGCCTACTGATGGTATCATAGGCCTTGACCAGGTCAATAAAGCAGAGATGTAGGTCTTGTTGGAATTCCCTACACCTCTGCTGTAGCAGACAGACAGAAAATATGGCATCTGTGCAGGACCGCCTTTTCCTGAAACTGCATTGGGGCTCCGCAAGCCACTCCTCAGCGTGCATAGCAAGGCGGTGTTGAATAATCATTGCCAGGACCTTTCCCGGCATACTGAGGTGTGAGATGCCGCTGTACTTGTTACAGTTTGTGTGGTCCCCCTTCTTAAAGAGGGGGACCACCAGGGCATCCTTCCAATCCTGCAGAGCCCGTCCAGTGGTCCAGACTGTTGTTATCATGTCATGTAGGGCAGTCTGTGCACAAACGCCACCCTCCCTCAGCATTTCGCTTGGGAGATCACCTCTGCCCGGTGCCTTTCCTCGTCTAAGACTCTGGATCGCCTTCAGTACTTCCTCAACAGATGGCACCTCAGCCAGCCACTCACAGGGGGTTACTACTTCTTCCAATTTTTGAGGCACCATAACCCCGGCAGGGTCATCCCCACTTTGTCTCACGTTGTTTTCAAGGCGGAGGGATTTCCCCTCCCCCAGGACCTCACAGAAATGCTCAGGAAATCTGCAAACCTGTTGCTGGGGGTTGGAGATTGGATCACCGTTTTTTCCCCTAATGATGGTAATAGGTGTGGCGCTGCAGGTTACTTTTTCGATGGCATTATAGAGCGGTTTGTGATCGCGGGCCATTTAGGAAGACTCCATCTCCCCAGCAACCCGCGACCACCGCCCATCCTTGCAGTGCCTCACGGCTCTCTGAACCTCCGAGCAAAGGCTGCGGTAAGCCTCCTCATTCTCTGACGTGGGATGCTGTAGCCGATGAGAGTGGGCCTGTCGCTTTTTCTCAGCTAGCTTGAACACCTCCTCTGTCAGTCAGGGTCTCTGGGGAGGTCTGGACCGTGTACACAAAGCAGCCATTGCAGCTGCATGAGCCACATTCCTAAATCTTGCCCATTTCCTCTCGACATCAGGAGGAGGGGGGGACGATGCCAACCCCAGCCGCAAGCCATGATGAAATTCTCACTTGCAACTTTCATCAGCTAGTTGAGACCATGGCACTAAGGGTTTGAATGGGGTCCTGGGTATACACCCACCACTGGAGTGGACTAATGGCAGGCACATCTTACAGATAACCGTTATACACGGGATTATATCACCTAACTCACTTCAGACGGGGCTATATACACGTATCCTCTCCCTGCTGGATAACTATCTCTGGTCAGAGCAGCCCTCATGCTGTTGACCCACGATGTCGAGAGCACGGCCCCAGGCGATGAGCAGGATTCTTCTATCCACCTAACAGCCTCGAACCTCGCTCAAGGCTTTCCTTATATCCTCTATCCCCCGCTGTCCCCCCCGATCCTCCCACGGCCGCCCCTCCCCTCGGCCCGTCCGGCCAATTCCAGTTCCATTGCACCTGTTCGCCCATCCTGTCACGTGCTTAACCCGAGCTGGGGTGACTTGTCCTCATGTGCCCCTATACCTCACCCCGGCCTGTCACGTGCATGGTACTGTACCCTGCTAGTTATCTCCACAACACACAGCGCAAAGCACCGTAGTGATCCGTATGACGTCACTAACACATGTAATCTCATATATATCGTTAGTGATGGGTATATGTGAAGAAGGTTACTGTCTCGGCCTCGCTGTGCGCTGCGTTGCACCACTATCCGAGTAGTCAACCTCGCATTCAATAAATCTTCAGAGCCTGGGTGAACATCCAACTCCAAACGTATTTAATGAATTGAACGAGGTAAAACTGATGGAAAAACACAGCACGTCTGTTAATACTTGGAATATCAATACAATTGTAGTGACTGTGATTGTCACTGTGTGGTGCCGGGCTTACGAAGCCACGGCGGATAGTGTGCTGACATGTGTAGCCCGCGAATGGGGCGTAGTACCAGCCCTAGCGGGGCTTCGGTGAGCGCTGGTCAGCACGGAGGCACCACGAGCAGTGTGCGGTGCGGGCTCCCGGTGAGGGAGCGAGAGGGAGCGTCAGCCAGCCAGGGTGACGTTGGGGCATGATACGCTGGTTGACCTGCTAACACGTGATATTGGAGGGGGGCCACCGGTGGACGGGGGCCGCTGGGCAGTCACGTGGTCTAAAAGAGCTCTTGGGAGCCTTCGGGAAAGAGCTCGAGAGATCTGGAAGATGGGCGGGGCAAAGGGCAGAGCCAGCCCAGGGGGATATAACCGGGGCCCCGTGAGGCGCTCGGGGTTCTTCGTGTGCTGGTGTGAAGAAGATCCACGTCGGGGTGAAGAAGCCTCTAGCCACGCGGTCCGGGACCAAGCTTGTGGTCCAGGCCGGGATAGCGAACCGTGTCTAGTTCTGCCGTATCGTGGTTAGATGGGCATTCAAGACCCGAGTGTATATTGTGTGATGTTGTGTTAAAGTTGCGTAATAAATAGTGTTGCTCCCAAGATAACGTCTGCGACTCCGTTGAACTCACTACACAATGAACACTGCAGCATCATAACATTGTCTTAAATTACATGAAACTCCACAATAGGTCCTGGATGGACCAGGCACCTAAATTAGCACTGAATAACTAAACAAGAGAATAAGCTACTGCGTTGAATAAGGTCACTTCGTTCAATCACCATACTGCAGCCTAAATGTACGGCGCTGCATATAACACTGAACTGTGGATGAGATACTTCTTAATCCTTGCTCTCAAGATCGCATTAAAGTTACATGGATAAAGTCTGACTCGACTTATTAAATTACAAGTAACATTCACAATAATGCAGGTGGCAGGCTTCGTTGTTAACTATGCCTCATTTTACAATAACAATTTAACAGCATTATAATGGAATTTACAGCATTATAACGACAAACTTAACATTATAACAGCATTCCCAGTTTTGATTTAAAGCTTTCGTGACTGCAGGGATTCATCTTCTTGGTTCTTTCGGTAAAGTCACGTAGAAGGGAAGTAATAAAATAATAAAAATAAAACATAAAATAAAATAATTCTCACGACATTTCGGCTACAACGCAAGCAGCCGTCTTCAGGTGAAGAATGAGACACTGCCAAGCTAGGAGCTTATATATAAGCTGGGTTGGAGGTGGAAGAAGAGCGCCTTAACAAAAGGAATGTGCATATCAAGAGGAATTTAGCATATTCATGGGAAACGCGAAGGAGGTGGGCGGGGGGGATTCTTTGCTCCGCTGCAAATTTTCCCACCACGACTCACCCATTGACACGACGGTCAATGGTACAGTGTATAATAACAAATAGTATAACATTTATATGCTTAATACAATGTACAAAGTAATATATAGTATCGTAATTGTATAGTAAACATATAGCAGTGTGATACACATTAGGGTGGGTAGAATAATACATAGTGTTATAGCAATACAGTATATAATTTAATGTTGGGTTTGTCTATGGCAGTATATAGTACGGTGTATACTCGTGTGATGTAAGAGAATAAAGTTTAGATGGAAGCATATTATATAATTTTTACGACGTAGAATTGTAATGTATTACTTGCTGTTAGTAACTCAGCTTATTGTAGAGTATAGTAAGTATACTGATGATGCTATGCAGTTTATACTTTAGTTTTTTATGTAGTTTATACTTTAGTTTTCTACGTGGTTGTTTAGTAACTGCAGCTACATACTATTAACATTCCTTTCCTTTGTTAATGCTACTCCCTGCACCCTCCCTTGGTGCTGCTGATCCTGCATAATGCATGGGCATAATATGACTTTGAAACCCCCCCGCCCACCTCCTACGCATTTCCCATGAATATGCTAAATTCCTCTTGATATGCACATTCTTTTTGTTAAGGCGCTCTTCTTCCACCTCCAACCCAGCTTATATATAAGCTCCTAGCTTGGCAGTGTCTCATTCTTCACCTGAAGACGGCTGCTTGCGTTGTAGCCGAAATGTCGTGAGAATTATTTTATTTTATTATGTTTTATTTTTATTATTTTATTACTTCCCTTCTACGTGACTTTACCGAAAGAACCAACAAGAGCATTCCCAGTATTATAAGAACATACGAACTTACAGACAATGCTTCTTAAAGTCCCACAATGAACAGATGCACCTGTCTTCACTGATATGCTATTTGTGCCTCCATTTTGTACTCTGTGTAATTGCTGATACCCTGCATCATGGCTTAGAGAATGTCAAATCGTAACTTCCTGGTCACGTGACCAAACTCAACATCATATCAGAAAATTCCTGTGTACGCACACCCCCACACCTGCCGTGAGGCAGAACAGTTACATTATTATTATCAAGCTCTGTGTGGACTTAGATGGTGTTAACAAGGGTAACCAAGTCCAGAATCACCACACTGTGCATCAATGTATACTACTATTACCACAGTAATACCATCAGAATCACCACCCTGTGTCACTGATCAAACTGTTCGTCTATCTTGTCATCTGACTCTTCGAGTTCTGGATCATCCTGCAGTTTTTGGTTACTGCAGGTCTGTAACCTGCACATGTCTGTGCATGTCAGTCCATTTGACAGGCACGTGCAGCTTGGCATTTTGCATGAACGCACACACTTGCATGCTAGCAGTTCCAAGACCACATCTGGTGTGGGTGGGGAGTGCATCCAGTAAATGGCCAGCTTGCCATCATCGCCTGTCCATCCATACTCAGTAGGGCTTGGCACCACAGGGTTAGCCTGCAGACAGCACTTCCAAATTGCTGCCTGATAGTTGGCTCGTTGAACATGCATGAAGAGACAGTCTCTACATGGTGGCAGCTGGCTAACCAGTGCTGCTATCTTATACATAAACGTCTCGCTTTATCTGTGAATAACGCTGCACTTCCCGTCGTTTTCATGCAGGGTGTGCGTAGGTTTGAACGACAGAGGCGCATGGACAGACGTTCGATTATTTTTGAATTGATCTGCATAACGAAACGATTCTGTGTTGATTCCCAGAATCGACTTTTCCCCCACCGACACGATTTTTCCAGATATGAAGCTTTCGTGACTACAAGGATTCATACTCTTAGGTTTTTTTCGGTAAATTCACGAAGGTAAAAAATTATAATGAATGAAAATAACTCAATTAAATCACGACGTTTCAGAGGCAATACAAGTCTCTGTCTTCAGGTGGGACCATCACAGCCAAATTTACTGTATCAAGTGAAGATAAATCCAGGAGACAGGATCTTAAATACTGCTTAATAATTGAAGACTTGGTCCAACATGGACTGAACTCGGATGTACCTGCGCTGGTTAGGCATTGCCTCACCAACACTTACTTTACCTGGAATGGCACCTTCTACAAACATAATGAGGGTACCCCTATGGGCTCAGAGGCGTAGCTAGGGGGGGGGCACGGGGGTACATATGTCCCTGGGCGCCAAGGTAAAGGGGCGCCAAAATGAGGCTTACAACGTTACATTATAACTTATTGCGGCGGGCGCGGCAGCCTGAAACTACTGCACAAATCTACACCTCAACCTAAAAGTTTATGTATCCCGCCACACACAGCCTACATGTCATGGAATTACATTTTGGTACGCGCGCCTATTAAGAACTTACATGGAAGAACGTCCCAAACAACAGACAGGCGCAGTCTTTCAGCCTTAGTCACTGGCCTGTTTTTTGGTAGCGGAAACTACAACGCGTTATGAAGAGCGTATTTTATCGACTTCAACAGGAGATGTCAACACGGTTTTTACGACTAAAAGACTTGAACACAATTTGGATTTCTGCTGGACGTCAAAACTCTTCTATCCGACACAGATGTCGATGCAATTCGTCGAAATTGCATAGATTTTGGAAATTTCTATGACACCGACATCAATGCCCACGAACTTTTCACAGAAATTGGAGATTGCAAAATGCTGCTCAGTAACCGGAATGAAGTTCTACCAGAAACTCCTTTGGATCTTCTTGGTTTTATTGTGTTTTATGGAGACGACATATTTCCGAATTTGCGAATTTCACTGCAAATTTTATTAACAATAGCAGTTTCAATTGCAAGCTGGGAGCGGTCGTTCAGAAAATTTAAACTTATTTTGTCGTATTTGCGTGCTGAAAGAGAAACATTGGAAAAAACTGATTTTGATTACGTGATTGACCAGTTTGCGACAGTGAAATCAAGAAAAATTAATCTTTTGTAGACTGTCAACCAGTCTACGACAGTGACTGAGTGAGCCATGTAATATAATTTCTATAAATTTGCTTCTTTAAATACAATGTTTCATTAAAATTGTAATTGTTATTCCTTATTCGATGTAATAGTAAAATGTGATTAAACGGGGGGGAGGGGGGCTCCAATTTTATAGTTCGTCTCCGAGTGCAAAATATCCAAGCTACGCCTCTGTATGGGCTCCCCCTTGTCACCAGTGATAGCCAATGTTTTCATGGAAAAGTTTGAGTCAGACGCCATCCAGACGTCCACCCTGCGTCCTTCCCTGTGGAAGAGATATGTGGATGACACTTTCGTCATTTGGCCACATGGCCTCCCAGCATTGAACCATTTCCTGGACCACATCAATTCCAGACACCCATCCATCAGATTCACCATGGAAGTGGAGAAAGATGGTAAACTACCATTCTTGGATGTTCTGTTTGAAAGGAGACCTGATGGCTCCTTGGGATATTCTGTTTACAGGAAGGCACCCACACAGATTCCTACTTGAAACCTGATTCCCACCACCACCCGGCTTAAAATAATCATCTCATCAAAACACTATACCACAGAGCTCATTGCATCTCTAACCAACACCACCTGGCCAGTGAATTAAAACATGTACATCTGGCCCTCAAGAGGAACGGATACTCTGACCGTACTATCCGCCAAGCTGTTTCTCCCACCATACAGAATCAACCACCTGAAACTCGGATCAAAACCATCACGTTGCCATACATAGCAGGCGTGACCAAAAAGATCTCCAAAATTCTAAACAAACATGAGATCCAAGTCCGATTCTGTACAGTACATACAATCCGTGATGTAATCCCATCTGTGAAATATGTCATTCCTGACTTGCAATACCCTGGAGTCTATAAACTGAGTTGCATCTGTGGTGATTGTTACATTGGGGAAACGAAACGTCATGTCTTTGATCGTGTCCGCGAGCACAAGTCAGATCTGAAACACGGCAAAACTGATTCTTCCGCCGTTGCTGATCATTGTTACAACGCTATGGGCTCTCATGATATTGTCTTTTCCGAGACCAAGGTGCTCTGCAAACCTTCTGGCTACCATCAAAGGTTGTTCACGAAGCCATCCAGATATACAAACAGACATAACTTCAATCGTGATGATGGGTACAAATTGAGCAATAATTGGAAAGATGTTATTAGCCATGTAAAACAGATTTAACTATGCATATTTATACCATCTTATTTGACAGGCACTAGTCTATTTTACCGAGTTGTTGACATCCCCAGCGTTTAACAGTGCTGCTATTTTGGTTTTGGCAGCCAACATCGGCCGTCATTCTTGCCAAGGTGTATCAGCTGTACCTTCCCTTCTAGCCCCGCCCACTCCCCCCACCCTCCGTCCCTAGCTGCCATATTTAGATAAGCTCCTCCCCCCTCCCCTTAACCAGTATTTAAGATCTTGTCTCCTGGATTTCTCTTCACTTGATACAGTAAATTTGTCTGTGACGGTCCCACCTGAAGACGGAGACTTGTGTTGCCTCCGAAACGTCGTGATTTAATTGAGTTATTTTCATTTATTATTTTACCTACGTGACTTTACCGAAAAAACCTAAGAGTACGATTTTTCCATTTGTTTGGCGACAATTTCCCATTCTCCCCGCATACGCTAACACAATCAACAGGTCGCAGGAACAGACGTTTGATAACGTTGGTAAGCACACACCTTTATCTGTCTATGATGAACATGATGAACGCTTGAGAGAAACCGAGGCGATTCGGTCTTGATTCCCAGAATTGATTCCCAGATTCGACTTGGCCCCCACCGACACGACTTTGCCATTCGTTTTGCCACCACGACAATTTCCCATTCTCCCCGCATACGCTATCAGAATCAACAAGTCGCAGGGACATACGTTCGATTACGCTGGTAAGCGCACTACTTTATCTATTTGTGTATGATGCATATGATGAACGCTTTCGCGCGAGAGAGTGAGGAGAGGCCAAGGAGAGGCAACCCACTCTTCTCTATTTGCCTTCATAATGTTCCTTAAAGATTTGTTCACTTCCAGTAACAAATTATGGACGAGGACGAATATCCCCTCGCAAAAAAAGTGTCGAAAGGCTAACGAACGAAAGCAAAGATGGTTGGCCAAGCAAAGTCAGGAGTCGCTCGAGAGAATTCGTGCAGCACATTGTCAATCTCAACAATGTTACATCAATCGACAAACTGCTGAGCAATCCCAGTCGCGGCGTGAAGCAGATGCCACAGCCCATCGACTTCGAATCGCGGCTGAAACTCATGAACAATAGCAGTCGCGGCGTGCAGCGGTCGTTCAGAGTCAGCGCTTAGTTACAGAGCGTCAGAGACAAGCGTTCCGCAATGAAGCCATACATTTCGACGACACTCGAGTAGAGGCGCACAATTTCAGGCCAATGAACATCATCTGCCAGTCCTGCGGCTCGAGGAACTTCATCTCAGAACTCCCTGTTGATCGAAAATTCACTTTGTGCTGCCGTAAGGGCAAATTAAAGTGGCCAAAGCAAAAGGACATCAATGGAGTTGAGCTGGAATATCCTGAGTTTCTCTACACATTGCTGACTGACCCAACTCATCCGAATCACGCTCACTTCCACGATCACATACGATCCTACAACAGCGCGGTCTCTTTCGCGTCGATGGGAGCGAAGATCGTCCATTTGCCAGGACGAGGCCCATATGTCTTTATGGTCCACGGCCAGACATATCACCGCACATCTCACATGCATCCGCTTGACAATCAAGCACCGCAGTAGGTGCAGCTGTACGTGCTTGACAGCACACAAGCAACGGAGATCCGTCAACAGCACACCGCGAATGCTCAGTGTCGTCAACCTATCCTGGACGACATTGATCGCCGGCACAACAGATTCGCCAACAACTACCAGTTTGTGAGGGGGTGCCATAGGCGCCCCTGAACAACTAGTTAGCAATATACATGCGACAGATGAACTGCTTAATTTTTAGGAACAGCTCATCACTCACATTCCATGACTGCCCCAGTCGACTAAAAGTCTCTTGGCAGGAAGTGTCCTTTCTCACCATCTTCAGGGCATTCAACTTCCCTCGACCGGCGAATGCACTGACAGTATCGCAGCTTGTGAAGGCGTGTATGCCAATTAGGCTGTCACATGCTGTCTCCGAGTGACCTTTCCAGTTTGCTGATATCGACAAACCGTAAGCTGTTCTGTGTCCCACACTTCTGGTAGATGGGACAGGTGATGTCCTTCTGGAAGCCAAGACAAAGCACCATGACATCAGTGTCCTCAGCTGTGATGATAACTGCCTTTCAGCCCACATTTGCTGCATGCAATGCATGCAGGAGCAGACGGGTGTCAGCTTCTTCATGTGTATAGTGCAACTTTGCTACTTCCTCACACTCATCTTGTCAACTTGTAGCAGGTTTCCTCACAGGTCATGTACAACATCTTGCCATGCAGCATCTCTCTGTATCGTGGGAGTTTCCACTTTTCCAACAGAAACTTGATGAGACTGGTCTTGTTGGAGGGACTGCATAGGAATGTTTCCAACTGCTGGTCGTGGTGTCCCCCTGAAAGGTTCTTGTACTGGAGAGTGGTGTCTGCACCCCGGTTCAGTCGTTCAGCATATTTGATCGAAGTCTGTCGGTAGACATCAAAAACAACATCAATCCTCTCACTCTGTGCCCCCTCATGGAGGACTTGGGTCAAGGCTGACTCTGCCACCTGTGCAAAGGTTTTGTTGTTGCCATTTTTTGGACCAGGCTTATCCCATCAATGATGGAAGTAGATGGGGTTGGGATGTATTCTGCAGGAGACACATTATTTTCAAGTTCTCTGGCAAGTGCAGCCTTGTTTGTTTTTCGTAGGGACCCAACAGCATTTGCCAGTGCACATGGCAGTGGGCCCAGTGGGTGGGCAAGGACATCCTTCATATTCACCTTCCTGCTTTCAGCCACCAGGATCATGTGGCTGAACAGGTTTCTATCTGCCTTCGGAACCACATCCTGTGCTTTCTTTTCATGTGCTGTTTTTGTGCTGATATTGGAGAATGTCTTCAGACTTTGCTTGGTCTCTTGTGGTAGAATTTCACAGATGGTAGGTCCTCAGCTAACCTTGTTTGCTTGAATACCTGGTAGGCCTCTTCTCCTATCTCAAGAGCTCTCAAGAGATCCCTGGTCACATCAAGTGGATCCATGGTGCCAGTGGAGAGGCTAACCAGATCTGTCTCATCAGGGGACATAGGATTGATCCAGTTGTTCTCCATAAGGTCAATGAAAGACTGGATATCTGCTTCATCTCCCTTAATCTTTCGACCCTGTAGATCTGGATGGGACAGTTTGGACCTGGCTTGACCTATCAGGTCTCTCAGCTGTTTGAGGTACATGCTTCTGTACTCAGCTGTTAGGTAATATTTTGTCACGGCTCCTGGCTTCAAGCTGAATCTCTTTGTCCCTCCAGCTGTCTGGGTGTCTTTGTCCACTGTTTCTTCTATAGATTGGTCAACAGGGATTCGGCCAAAGGGATTGGTGGAGCCCAGTTGAACTGAGAAACCTCCTTCAATTATCTTCTTGGTTCTTTCGGTAAAGTCACGTAGAAGGGAAGTAATAAAATAATAAAAATAAAACATAATAAAACAATTCTCACGACGTTTCGGCCACAACGCAAGTAGCCGTCCTCAGGCGAAGAATGAAACACCAGCAAGCTTGGAGCGTATATTTAAGCTGGGTTAGAGGGGGGGAGGTGGGAAGAAGAGCGCCTAGACAAAATAATTTGCATATCAAGAGGAATTCAGCATATGGAAAATGCGTAGGAGGTGGGCGGAGGGGGGTTCCAAATCAATACTATGCCCGTGCATTATGCAGGATTAGCAGCATCAAAGGGGGGGGGGGAGGGGGGTAGCATTAACAAAGGAAAGGAATGTTAATAGTATGTAGCTGCAGTTACTAAACAACCACGTAAAAAACTAAAGTAAAAACTGCATAACAAACTAAAGTATAAACTACATAGCATCATCAGTGTACTTACTATACTCTACAATAAGCTGAGTTACTAACAGTAAGTAATACATAAAAAATTCTACGTTGTAAAAAATTATATAATATGCTTCCATCTAAACTTTATTCTCTTACATCACACGCGTCTATACCGTACTATATACTGCCATAGACAAACCCAACATTAAATTACATACTGTATTGCTATAAACCACCCTATACCTTATACATTTTAATGTAACACTTTGTATTATTCTACCCACCCTAATGTGTATCGAAATGGTTTATTACGTCCTTCCAGTGATTGCTAAGCCAGAATCCATCTTCTCGGTTAAAATTGTCTCTGTGTTTGTATATGTGGATCGCCTCATGAACGAATCTCTCATGATAGCCAGATGGCTTGCAGAGAACCTCTGTCTTGGAGAAGTCAATGTCATGTGAGCCCACTGAGTTGTAACAGTGATCTGCCACGGCTGAGGTGTTTGTCCTACCGTGTTTCAGGTCAGCTTTATGTTCACGGATGCGGTCCGAGACATGTCGTTTGGTTTCCCCAATGTAACTGCTACCACAGAGGCAACTTAGTTTGTAGACACCAGGGTACTGTATGTCTGGAACCACATCTTTTACAGATGGTACCAGATCGCGGATTTTATGTACTGTGTTGAATCGGACCTGGATCTTGTGTTTAATCAGGATTTTGGAGATCTTTTTTGTGACCCCAGCAATGTAGGGTAAGGTGATGGTCTTGAAAGGCTCCTCAACAGGATCCTTCTTGATGGTTGGAATGATGGCTTTGCGAATTGTGTAGTCGGAGTAACCATTAGCCTTAAGAGCTTGGCGTACGTGTTTGAGTTCACTGGAAATGTGTTCCTGGTCGGAGATGCATTGGGCTCTATGATATAGAGTCTTGATGAGGGAATTCTTCTGGGATGGATGGTGGTGGGAATCCGGTTTTAGATAAGCATCCGTGTGGGTGGCTTTCCTGTAGACAGAGTGGCTCATTGAACCATCAGGTCTCCTTTTGATTAGGACATCCAAAAAGGGTAGCTTGCCATCATTTTCGACTTCCATGGTGAATCTGATGGCTGGGTGTATGGAATTGATGTGGTCGAGAAATTGGTCTAGAGCAGGCCGGCCATGTGGCCAGATGACAAAAGTGTCGTCTACGTACCTCTTCCATAAGGTCGGGCGTAGAGTGGCAGTCTGGATGGCGTCCGTCTCAAATTTCTCTATGAAGATGTTGGCTACAACCGGAGATAGGGGGGAGCCCATTGGGGTGCCCTCAATTTGCTTGTAGAAGGTTCCATTACAGGTGAAGTATGTATTGGTTAAGCAGTGTCTCACCAGGGGGGGTATCCCAGCATTCATACTACCCCCCCTGGTGAGACACTGCTTAACCAATACATACTTCACCTGTAATGGAACCTTCTACAAGCAAATTGAGGGCACCCCAATGGGCTCCCCCCTATCTCCGGTTGTAGCCAACATCTTCATGGAGAAATTTGAGACGGACGCCATCCAGACTGCCACTCTACGCCCGACCTTATGGAAGAGGTACGTAGACGACACTTTTGTCATCTGGCCACATGGCCGGCCTGCTCTAGACCAATTTCTCGACCACATCAATTCCATACACCCAGCCATCAGATTCACCATGGAAGTCGAAAATGATGGCAAGCTACCCTTTTTGGATGTCCTAATCAAAAGGAGACCTGATGGTTCAATGAGCCACTCTGTCTACAGGAAAGCCACCCATACAGATGCTTATCTAAAACCGGATTCCCACCACCATCCATCCCAGAAGAATTCCCTCATCAAGACTCTATATCATAGAGCCCAATGCATCTCCGACCAGGAACACATTCCCAGTGAACTCAAACACGTACGCCAAGCTCTTAAGGCGAATGGTTACTCCGACTACACAATCCGCAAAGCCATCACTCCAACCATCAAGAAGGATCCTGTTGAGGAGCCTTTCAAGACCATCACCTTACCCTACATTGCTGGGGTCACAAAAAAGATCTCCAAAATCCTGATTAAACACAAGATCCAGGTCCGATTCAACACAGTACATAAAATCCGCGATCTGGTACCGTCTGTAAAAAATGTGGTTCCAGGTTCCAGACATACAGTACCCTGGTGTCTACAAACTAAGTTGCCTCTGTGGTAGCAGTTACATTGGGGAAACCAAACGACATGTCTCGGACCGCATCCGTGAACATAAAGCTGACCTGAAACACGGTAGGACAAACACCTCAGCCGTGGCAGATCACTGTTACAACTCAGTGGGCTCACATGACATTGACTTCTCCAAGACAGAGGTTCTCTGCAAGCCATCTGGCTATCATGAGAGATTCGTTCATGAGGCGATCCACATATACAAACACAGAGACAATTTTAACCGAGAAGATGGATTCTGGCTTAGCAATCACTGGAAGGACGTAATAAACCATTTCGATACACATTAGGGTGGGTAGAATAATACAAAGTGTTACATTAAAATGTATAAGGTATAGGGTGGTTTATAGCAATACAGTATGTAATTTAATGTTGGGTTTGTCTATGGCAGTATATAGTACGGTATAGACGCGTGTGATGTAAGAGAATAAAGTTTAGATGGAAGCATATTATATAATTTTTTACAACGTAGAATTTTTTATGTATTACTTACTGTTAGTAACTCAGCTTATTGTAGAGTATAGTAAGTACACTGATGATGCTATGTAGTTTATACTTTAGTTTGTTATGCAGTTTTTACTTTAGTTTTTTACGTGGTTGTTTAGTAACTGCAGCTACATACTATTAACATTCCTTTCCTTTGTTAATGCTACCCCCCTCCCCCCCCCCTTTGATGCTGCTAATCCTGCATAATGCACGGGCATAGTATTGATTTGGAACTCCCCCCCGCCCACCTCCTACGCATTTTCCATATGCTGAATTCCTCTTGATATACAAATTATTTTGTCTAGGCGCTCTTTTTCCCACCTCCCCCCCTCTAACCCAGCTTAAATATACGCTCCAAGCTTGGTGGTGTTTCATTCTTCGCCTGAGGACGGCTACTTGCGTTGTGGCCGAAACGTCGTGAGAATTGTTTTATTATGTTTTATTTTTATTATTTTATTACTTCCCTTCTACGTGACTTTACCGAAAGAACCAAGAAGATGAATCCCTGCAGTCACGAAAGCTTTAAATCGAAACTCCTTCAATTAATTCCGTGTACACATCTGGGTGTGCGATGGGCAGCTGAGACATCTGGGTGTAGTAGTAGCAAGTCCTCGACGCCAGTCCATCCATGGGGGCAATCTTAGCATTCTTCACAGGGGATGTGGGCTCGAACAGAAGACCCGGAGAAGTTAGTTCCATCCTCGGCTTCATAGGTGACATTGGCCGGGTTGCAGCCGGCGGCCCCTCGCATTTGGTGAGACCTCGTGATCCGCCAACCTTCAGGGGCTCGGAAACTGTGGGTGGCAGAACACAATCCTTCTGATTCACGCTCTCCGTGGCCGCTTAGCCTGGCTCGTCGGACACATCAGACATCGGCCGTACAAAACTTGGAGATGACGTGTCAGTTTGGGGAGGAACATAAGGCTTCAACCGCGACGTATGGACAAACCAACGGCGACGGCCAATCCGTATATGCATGCACTGTGGCCGTTTTACCTCCACCACTTCCACGGGACCTTGCCACGGCCGATGCAATTTAGGGGACGTTCCCAACGGCACCTGCGGGCAGTGCAACCATGCTCGGTCCTCTATGGCCCATGGCAGTACATGGTCATGCCACCCTGCATTCCTTTCATTAGCCGCCTGCGCTTTGGCGGTGTTTGCTTTGGCCGCTTCGCGTGCTGCCGAAACGCACTTTAGCGTAATATGCAGGGGCGTAGGCAAGATCGTTTTACCCTTGTTTTTTGACAGACCCAATTGAACCTCCATGGAAGGTTCATTTTCTCTTTCATACATGAGAAAAAATGTCGAAAATACGGTGGAAGCATGGGGAGCCATCCTGTATGCTGCCAGGACTCCCTAAACATGCAGATCCCAATCAGTTTGAGCCGCACTAACTGCCTGACAGAGCATGGATGTCAGGCTTCTTTGCAGGCGTTCCACCATCCGGTCCGTCTGGGGATGGTACGGCAACGTTCTAATCTTCCTAATGCCCAGCGCATCACAAACTTGGCGCAGCAGCTTTGATGAAAAATTCCCCCCTGATCTATGAGAAGCTGCTCGGGGGGCCCCTTTATCCATTATTTATCCATGCAAAAACACCTCGGCAATAGAAGCTGCCGACTGGTCGGGCAACGGCCAGGCCATCGGCTACTGCAAAAACTATTCAACACCAACCAGGAGAAACTTATTCCTCCTCGCGTGGCCAGAAAGGGTCCTAGAATGTCGAGCGCGACCAACTCGTTAATCCGCGATACTGAGATTAACTGTAGCGGAGGCTGGGACTTCCTTAGTGGCAGTTTTCTGCGCACGCAGTTTGTACAACCCTTAATCAACTGGTGCACGTTGATCGACATTCCCGGCCAATAAAAGTCGTGCTGCAAAGTTAACAACGTCTTCCGCACCCTGAAATGCAACAATTTGTCCAGAAGGGCAGTGTGAACCACAAAATGCGAAGACGGTGCAGCCCTTAATCCCCCAACATCAAACGGCCGTCCCGAAGAACTGGTCATGGGGCATCAGAGGGAGTAGCCTCTTTGTGCCCAAATTCAGCACGATGCCACAACACCATAAGGGACACATCCTCCATCTGCAACTGCCCCCACTCAGCACACATAAGGTGCAAAATGCTGTCACCCGGCACGACCCCCTCGGCGGGCTCCCCTTCATCAAGCGCTGCTACGATGACCACAGGTCCCGCCGCCAGGGGTTTACAATGACCCGTGCCAGACGAACACGCACAGCCCGCCCCTTGGGACAGGCGGGATAATGCGTCAGCGTTGCAATGCCGCACCTCTTTACGATATATCACCCGGAACAAATACTCCTGGAGAATTTCCAGCCAGCATGAGAGCTGGTTGGAAGGTTGGTTCACTTGCAGGGAGCACTGAAGGGGTTTACAATGACCCGTGCCAGACGAACACGCACAGCCCGTCCCTTGGGGCAGGCGGGATAATGCGTCAGCGTTGCAATGCCGCACCTCTTTACGATATATCACCCGGAACAAATACTCCTGGAGAATTTCCAGCCAGCATGAGAGCTGGTTGGAAGGTTGGTTCACTTGCAGGGAGCACTGAAGGGCCGCGTGATCCGTGCGAACAATAAATTATCTGCCGTAGAGATAAGGCCTATACTGTTGTACAAAGTACACCATGGCCAACAGTTCCCTGCAGGTAACACAGTAGTGCTGTTCCACAGTGGACAAGACGCGGCTGCCATACGTGACTCTCTACTCTGTTTTTAACCTGGAACAGGACAGCTCCTATACCCGTGTCACTAGCGTCCGTGTCGAGAACAAACGGCAGGAAGAAATCAGGATAGACGAGCGGGGGCGCTTTGGATAGGTGCTCACGACGGGCTACAAATGCAGCCTGCTTCTCCACCCCCCACTTGAATCTCTGGTTCTTCGCAGTCAGAGCATGTAGAGGCTTAGCCACCATGGCAAACTGTGGCATGAATCTGTGATAGTATAACGCAAACCCAACGAAGCTGTGCATCTCACCCACGGACTTGGGGTCGGCCAATCTTGCACGCACGCCATTTTCTAAGGGTCCGTGCCTATTTCATTGGAACTAACGATGTGACCCAAGTAACACACGGAGGTTTGCAGCAAATGACATTTAGCGGGCTTCAATTTCAGATTAGCCAATCACATTCTAATGAACACGGATCGCAACCACTGGAGGTGTTCTTAAAAAGTGCGGCTGACCACGATAATATAATCTTAAGTAGATGAGGCAGGATTCCCACTGCAGGCCAGCCAAAACGAGTTCCATAAGCCGCTGAAAGGTGGCCGGGGCCGAATGCGATCCCATCGGGAGACAATTAAACTGGTAGAGTTCCTGGGGCATGTGGAACGCAGTTTTAGGCTTCGACTCCCCAAGGGGAAGTTGCTAAACCTCTGATAACAAGTCAATCGTAGAAAACAATGTACACAGTACAATGCGTCCAGGGGAGTCATCCATGCGTGGGAGCAGATACGCGTTGGCCACCGAGACCTTATTTAATTCACGAAAATCTACACAGAATCTAAGACTGCTATGTTTCTTAACCAGCACCATGGGCACTCCCCAAGGGCTGGTAGAAGGAGAAATGATATTGGCGGCTGACATCTCATCCACCGCCTGTTGCACATGCTCTCTCTCCAGTGGACTCAACCGATACGAGTTCTGACTAATCGGGCCGGCCACCCCGATATCAATGCAGTGTTGCAACAAGGAGGTACGGCCGATATCAAACTTAATTTTACTAAATACATCGAAAAACTCGCGCATCAGCAACCGTAATTCTCCTCGCTGCACCTAGGACAACTGCGGATTTTCCTGACACAACGCCTCTGCCCACGTCTCGTCCGATCCTACACCCTGTTCCACCGCACCAACAATCCCGTTGTGCGCAATCCCGGCACCCTCGCAACATGCGGCCGTTGCATGGGCCAGCATTGAGTACCTGTAAGAATGGCTCCTGGTTCAGGCAAAGGATCGTCTGTGCGCCGACCAGCGCTAGGCCACGGGTCATTGTATTGAAAGGAGTCATAAGGACGCCCGCCTCCGGGTCAGTACTTCGCAATCGCTTGTGGTAGCGCAATGGTATCAACATCTGCGAGCCTGGCAGGATTTCCATCGAGTCCCTGTTAAGGGCCTGGACCGTGACACACGCCACCACACATTTGCGTGGAGACTGCAAGAAAAACAGTCTATGGCCCGACGGCATCTCCACACATCCCTGATTAATCAGGATCTTGAGGGGCATCTTGCTCAAAAAATATGTTTCCAAAAGGCAGGGCACCCGCCAGCGTCCTTGTAATCAACACAGGTCCAACCACCGCAATCTCGCCAATTTCGACGCGGGCCTCTATCTGCCCTATGATACCCATACTCCCTCCGTTCGCTGCGACGCATGCTTAACATGCTGGTTCCTCAGCGGCAACAAATTAAAAGTCACGTCCAATATAATGGTGGCGGAAGCACCTGTGTCCACCAGAACACGTACCTCGATCCCCTGGATGGAGCCCGACACCGCCGAGGAACCCGATGCGGCCGCGATCACCCGGTGCGCCAACTTCCTCCACTGTGTACCTGAGCTAGGCCACCCTTGTGCAGCTAGCCCCTGCCACCCGGTGGCACTATCAGTGCAATGCGGGGTGGAGATGACCCGTGGAACCCCAGATGCCTGAGATGGTAAAATGGGCCGGGTGTCTGGTGTGTCGCGACTCGCCTGTCAGAGTTAAGATGCGGCCGTCGGCAGAGCTGAGGGCGCCAGAGCCGTCGTCGGGGGCCAAGGTTGGTTTTGACACCCCTGTGCGACATGCCACGGCTGGCCGCAACGGAAGCAGGTAACAACGAACGGGCCTCCGCAGCAGGCGATCCCCCTCCTCGCGTAGTCTCCAGCTCCTCGGACGTCGCGTGGCCTCCTCTCGACTCCGACTCCACACTAGGACCGCGGCCGCAACATCTCCGTCCGGCAGCAGGTCCACGGCTGGCTGTCCCCCGACACATCGCGGCGACCAGCCATCCGACTCGCCATCTCGGACGGGTTCCCCCGTCCACGCCACCATCTGGCACCACAGGTGCAAGTTCTCATGGGTCTGCAGACATCTGGCGGCCCAACGGGATATCTGCTCATTTTCATCAACCACCGGCAGGACGACTCCAATCTCCCGCGCCAGCACCAACATGCTCTCCATAACGAGCGAGTTGAGGGTCTTCGGGTCCACTGCGAAGTACGCCACCTCTCCCAGCACCAACAACGCACTGCAGTAGGCGAGAGGCGTCTCGCCCTCCCCTCACCTCCGCTGCACAAACTTCTTGCATGTGTCGGAAAGTGGCTCATACACCTCTGACATCTTGGCATATGCCCCTTGAAGAGTAGCCTTCTTCTCCGCGGGGATGGCCCGGAACGCCATGAGGGCTTCGTCATCTAACGCTGTTGGCAGAGTCCTCAGTGCCTCCTCCTCGGTCCAGTTCACCGACCGGAAAGCCGCTTCAAAACGCCAGGTGAAGGCACTCCAATCACCCCCTGTGGCGGCGAATTCCCTGACAGGAGGTAATCGGCGGGTCCAATCGGTCCCTTTTTCACATTTTTCTGAAGCGGGCGTCACTTCTGGCGATTCACGCCCATGTCGAAAATGGCGGCCTCCGGCCATGTTTTTCCCGTGCGTTGCGTAATGGCGGCCACAGACCGCGTGTTCCCTGCGCCACGTGTAATGGCGGCCGCCGGACCCATGGACGTTCCCGCCGGAATGCCGATCAACAGCGCCTATTCCCTTCTCTCCGGCGTGGTCGGTGCAGCCCGACCCGCCGTTGCAGTCACCGTCATGAGCGTTACAAGCTGCGAGACCGTCAGCCGCAGGAGCTCAAGCTGCGCCATCATCATGCGCCATCCGTCTTTGGGCTGCGGCTGCGGGGAGAGTTGACGGAAAATACAGCGACGACAGCCAGGACCTGGACCCCACGACAGCCCCTAACCTTCGGTCACGTACCCCTTATATACCCCCCGGCGTGGCCAGGCCCAGCCTCCAACCACGCCTCCTAGAACCTTTGAGCAGGAGCTTCCTTTGCTGACCCTGCCTTTTACCTTTACCCCAGTTACGCCCCCCTTCTAGTATATAACACACCCATACTCATGATTATCCCTCCTGGTCAACAGATGGCACCCTGTCATTACATATGTATGTATGTTGAGCTTCTTTCACACCATACGTAGCCAACCCTGCTAATCGGAGGGCTGTGCTTATCTCTCACGCTCTGGCCCTCCCTTTGGGTTGAGGCAGCCGTCCGCTGATAATGTCACCTGTGCCCAACCCAACCTCTCCCTGGTCCTCCCAACTGCTTCCCTCACACTCAATTTTATTTTTGTCTATGACCTCATTTTATTTGCATTCCCCTCACCCCCATGTTTCTCTCCCTGTTCCCACTGCCCCCTCATTTCACCTCTTGCCCTAATGTTTAGGATGTAAATTGAAGTTGTGATATGAGCTACAATTTGTTTATTTCCAATAATCAACCTGTTTACTGATTTGATGCTCCCATTGTTCTCTGTGGCATTTCCTTATTCTATTCCTAATAATGTTTCAGAGTTCTGTATATACAATATTTGTTTTAGCATCTCGCCTCTTTTTCACTTGTTTGTAGTTTTAGTTAATTTTTTCTGTGACAGCAGAAATTCAATCATCCATTCTGATATGGGAGATGTCACAGATCCTGTAATCCACCACAAAGGTTAGACTTATAATCTGGAAAAAATTGCGCCAATGCGGTGTGTTGTGGATTACAGGAGGAATTAGCATCACATCTGCATCAGATACGTTTATTTCCATTTAATGTTTAATTTTTGGATAAGCCCGATGTATATTTGTTCTACGTATGAACAACAATTTCTATTTCCGGTTTTGTATATAACTACTGTATACAATCACATCATTCCCACATATACAAAATAAAAATAACACTGCCTTAAATATATAAGTATATATCGCTCTGTTGTAAATGTTCCTCCTGAGGCAGCGTTATTGAATGTCGAGTTTCCTTGTTAATTGTGCACCACTGCCAACTAAGCATCACCACATAATTTGTTCACATAATCGTGCACATCGCATAGTCACTGAAGAATGCAACTGTGGTTTCTTTTTATGTACCCAGTGTTTATTCGTGCAGGGTTGATGCTCAGTTTCTGGCTTTGCAGAAATAACACATAAAGACCCAATAACTGTTTCACCATTCCTTTGTTCTCTACGTTTGTATTTGATCCAGTGCAAAGCGAGCTTTCGTTGGTCTCTGTGGGTTTTCTTGGTAGGGGGCTCTTGTAATTTATTTAATGGGGTTAACCAATGCAAAACAAGTTAATATTTTACTGTCAACAAACAACCAAACACCAATTTTTCGTGGAATATGAAACGACAAAAAAATTGAGCTTCTGCATTTTCCAGTCGTACCATATTTTCTTCTCACATCCGTTTGTTTAACCCTTTCGTGTGCTTCAATGTGGGTTTTTTAACGGCTACCATTAGTGTTTGATATCTGTCACTGCAGCATGTGGCTCTTCGGATAGCTGCGTGATGATAAGGATCACGTGTTTTCATTTTCTATGCTTGGCATGTAATTTGTCAGCCCGGGGTGCTTCAAGCATCCTTTATACACACTCTAGGTACAGGTGACATGTGCCGAGTGGATTCGGTGCATTCCATAGCCGTGTTCCATAGTTCATTACCATCAACTGGCTTCCCAAAGCCAAGGCACGAGACCCAATCGCCTTCTGCCAGTTATTTTTTTCAAGGTCACCTGTAAGAGAAATCGGAATATATACATAAAAAATACACTCCTTCCATCTCTTCATATTGTCTGAAATACCTAATTTGTCCTTTTGTTTTGCTTTTTAACATGGACCATAAACCCTTATGCAAAAGAAAAGTCATAACGCTGCCCATCATTAGCAAGGTTTTGAATACCATATTTTGTTCACTTCAGTGCTCCAGATGGAAATGTTGAAGACCCCAGTAAGAAACTGATTCGTCCTGCAGCCGACATTAACTGCCGTTTGCCCTCTGCGGAAACACCGGAGTGTATGAATAGGATCCGTTCTGAAAAGTAACAAGACAGTATATGTTCTTAGTGTTGAGTGCCGGTATGGAGTACCGTTTAATTTTGACCAATTTCGACCACTGGTTAATGTGAAAACCATACTGTATTTGTTATTTTCTGTGCGTGTGTGCATGAGCAAGGTATACACCCGCTACGGAAAGTGCTACACTTTTAATTCGGGCAAGGATGGGCGTCCACTCCTCACCAGCATGAAGGGTGGCATGGGCAACGGGCTGGAGATGATGCTGGACATTCAGCAGGACGAGTACCTGCCCGTGTGGGGCGAGACCGGTGAGTGGGCATGCACACTTGCCAATGCATCGACTCTGTGGCTGCTGTGGTTATGTGAGCGCCATGTATTCCCGTGCCCTGATCCCCCATTTGCTTTCAGACGAGACATCGTTCGAGGCCGGGATTAAGGTGCAGATCCACAGTCAGGATGAGCCACCTTTCATCGACCAACTGGGCTTTGGCGTGGCCCCGGGTTTCCAAACCTTCGTGTCCTGCCAAGAGCAGCGGGTGAGTGTTAACTTTGTGCAGGCTGCTTCAAGTCAGTTTAAGAGAAATAATTTCTTGCTTATGTCCAAATACAAATATTAGGTAAAATATGAAGTCTGTCGTGAAAACATGAGTTCAAGAATATCAATATTACAAATATACAGAGGCTGAATGTCATTCACTCATGAGGACTTGGAGTGCAATGGTGAATCCGATGTATTATTTTGTGCCCCTTGCACTCCACTTGGTTATTTTGTACACGTTGCAAACTGCCCACTTGCCGAGTCGAATTCAATTTATAAAATTCAAAGGCGGCCAGGTGAAGTGCTGGCCACCCACCCCCATGCCAGTCCTCATAGGTGCTCGTTAACAACACTTGCCCCACAAGTCTGTTACGGCTATATGGGGAATCTTTGCCTTTGTCATGCTATATTAAACCTTCAGTTCGATCTGATGTGCCAATTTTCATTAAATTACAATTCATAAATTTATGTTTTGATAATATTCGCGAGACGATGTAAGTATTTGAAATTGTGCTGACATGCGTTCAAATGGTGTTCCCGTTACTTGCTCATAAATATACGGATAATTCGGTGCACTTTTCACACCTTTTAAAGGTAATTGACATGTATCTAAAATCAAGTAAAAGAAACTGACCTTGCAAATAAATGTGCATGTAATTAATTGCTTTTGCAATACCTGTAAAATATGTAGCACTTGCACAAAGTTGCAAAGCAATAATTACTATTGTAGTTCTTTTCGTTATGATAACATGACAAACATTTAATTCCTTGAAACACTAAAAGAATGTAAAAAAGTATTGTCCAACTCCCGCCCAGCCTTTTTTGCATGGCACACTAGTTGACAAACATAACATCTAAATGTTTGCAACCAAATATAGGCACAAATGAAAGAATACAAAGAAATATATTTCACTCACGATAAATCTCATGAGGTAGGCAAATATATAAACAAGGCATTTTTTAAAATGTACAATATGCATTGCCATGAATACAGACTAAAGTTTCGTGTGTCCTAATATGAGCTTATTTGTGCCAGAACACACTCTAATCTCCATTCTGCATTCAAGAGTTTTGTTATCAAAAGATTATTGTCCTCACTGTTCATCGCATTATCATGTTTAGAGCATATTCACGTAGTGTTGATGGTTTAAACTGTTCCAAAGGGAAACCTCTCCACCTTCAATCATGGCAATAATCCACATAGCCTTTCATAAAAAGGAACATTTGCATATAAATCGAAATTGTAATTTGTGGCCGACCCCATGCAGTGTCACATCTAGAGTTTGCTAATATTAGCATTCCGCCGTGGCCCACAGGCAGAGAGGGGGCAGCAGGCATAGAGACATCCTTAAGACACTCGATTAAGACTACTGTCAGCATTAAAGGTACTACATCGCTGACTAATATTTATTCTGATGAGCCATAGGTTTTAAGTATATATTTTATCGAGTGCTGCACATAAGCTGAACCTAAGCTGTTTGAGGGTAGTCGTTTTCAGCAGATATTGGCAATGATGGAGCTGCTGCTGATGGTGCTGCTGCTGATGTTGATGATGACCATGTGGGTGATGGTGATGACACCTTCTGTCGACTTGCCCAGCTCATCTACCTGCCTTACCCATGGGGGGACTGCAAGGACACGCCACCCGAGTCAGAATTCTTCGACACGTACAGCATTGCGGCATGCCAGATCGACTGCGAGACTCGCTACTTGGTGGAGAACTGCAACTGCCGCATGGTGCACATGCCTGGTGGGTATTATGTATGTATGTTGAACTTCTTTCACACTCTACGTAACCAACCGTCTTGGAAGGACAACACAATTAACACTAAAAGCAGTTTTACACAGTTCTCCGTACAGCCATACAGACTCTCAGGGAAAATGTTGTCGGCGAGCAACTATTAAGGGCGGCACAATGATCAAGAAGGTGGCATTACCAACACAACGCTCAGTCACCTTTGTCTCCCCAGTACTGATATTTATTCACTGCACCAGCCACTCACTTAAGGCTGAGTCGACCTAGGGGAGGCCCATAATTGGTTCAAATATACATCACCGATATTGGCCGTGCAGTGTACCAGCCACTACACTACCAGGGTGTGGGGGGGGGGCAAGTGCTGTTTGCGAGCGCCCATGAAGGCCGGACGGCACATGAGGGAGTGGGTGGCCAGAACTACTCCCGGCCGCCTTTGTCTCACTAGTGACAATATTTACACACCGCACCAGGTCCTCATTTGAGGCTGAGTCGACCTAGAGGAGGCTCATGACTGGTCACTCGTGTTGGCCGTGAGCGGGAATCGAACTTGGGTTGCCAGGTTCATCGAAGAACATGCTAACCGCTGTACTACTGCTCCCCAAAGTTGTTACACCCACATACTTGCACGCACAGTCCCACAACACAACAATTCCAATCACCCAAATTCAAGTCTGGCCATATACACTCTTGCTAATTGGTATCTGAGGATATCCTGAACCTCTCCTAGATCAACACAGCCTATATGACTTATTGCATTTTCATATTCTTTGGGTCTTTCGGTAAAGTCACATAGATAGGTTCAAAGAAAATAACAAAAACTATAACGTTTCGATTGCAACACAAGTGGTCGTCATCAGGAAAAAAGAAAAATATAAAAACGCTGGGGAGACAAAGACGGCCAGGTGTGATTCTGGTGACACCACCCACTGGTATCTTACGCTGGCTCAAGTTAGTTCTCCGTAAGTTGAATTTTCATCAGCCGCCGAAAAGGGTTACATGTGTAGTGAGTCCAACTAAGTCGCGGACGTTATCTTGGGAGCAACACTTTATTCCGCATTAACACGCAACACAACACGATCTAGACTCGGGGTCTCGAATGCCCATCCAATCACGCTACGGCAGAACTAGATGCGGTTCGCTATCCCGGTCCGGACCACAAACGGGGCCCTGGACCGCGTGGCTAGAGGCTTCTTCTCCCTGACGTGGATCTTCGTAACACCAGCACACGAAGAACCCCGAGCTCCTCACGGGGCGCTCGTTATATGCCCCCGGGCTGGGGCTGGCTCCGCCCTTCACCTCGCCCACCTTCCAGGTTTCTCGAGCTCCTTCTCGAAGGTTCCCGAGAGCTCCTTTGGACCACGTGACCGCCCCACGGCCCCCATCCACCGGTGGCCCCCTTCCAATATCATCCGGTCACGTGACAGCAGGTCAACCAGCGTATCATGCCCCAAGGTAACCCTGGCTGGCTGACGCTCCCTCTCGCTCCCTCACCGGGAGCCCGAACCGCACACTGCTCGTGGTGCCTCCGCGCTAACCAGCACTCACCCAAGCCCTGCTAGGACTGGTACTACATCCCGTAACCCGGGCTGCCCGTAATGACAACACATTACCGTCCATGGCTTCGCAAGCCCCGGTACCATACAGTGACAAGCACAGTCACTACATCACCCCTCCCCCTTCATAGCTTCCAGTTGTCCTGGCTGTCAACTCCCCCCAAAGTAAGAAACCGACATATAGTTAAAAGAACAAAACAAGAAGTGTGCTCCAACAACATAACAAAGCAATAAATAACCCAACCCAACTGGACAATATATACACAAAGACAAATAAAACGACCGGTCGAACCGACATTCGCGGCGCACGAGATCCCCACAAATAACATCTCCCACCCACAATGTGTAACAACACCCGTGAGCTCGATGGCGAGCAGGATCAGCCAAATACTCGCCACGACTCCGCGAGCGCGACAGCCCATGACGGTGTGGGAGTGTGCAATGCGCGGGGATCACGCAAATCGAGTCTTTGAACGAGTCCGTGATGCCGGTCCTCCAGACGGATTGGGCTCGACCCAACTTGGGAGGGCCGTGGGGGGCATTAAATCGACCCGACAAAGCCGGTTCCTCACGAACAGCAGTAGGCTGGGTTGTCGGGTCCTCAGCATTCCGAGCATGTGAGGCCGACACGAGCGGCCGTGAGCGAGGCATCAGTCGCGCGGCACCTGGGGGCAGAACAGAAACACTCCTGAGGACCCGCGTCAGCAGACGCACGCCCCAGCTCGTTGGCCACACCCGACACTCGGCCCCTTCGATATGGAAATGAAAAAAACTCACACAGCATGATGAACAGTTTCAGTCGAGAGGGGTGCAAAAACCAGCTCCGCTTACCAAACCGAACCTGGACACACTGTGGCCGCACGACCTGAACCACATCAACCGGCCCTCTCCAAGGTTGCAGCAATTTAGGTGATGTGCCCACTGGCACCTGCGGTCAATGCAACCAGGCCCTGTCCCCCGACAACCAATCGCACAGGGAAACATGGGCACCTTTGAGCCGCTCGTTGGCCAGCTGCCTGGCCCGAGATTTAACACTGGCGGCCTCCCATGCCTCAGAAAGTTTCCCCATCATGAACGGAATCGTATCAGAAATTTTGGACACCTTCGGTGCGGGCGCATCCTGCAACTGGACATCGATGGGAGGATCATACTGTCTCCCATACATCATAAAGAAGGGAGAGTAGCCGGTGGACATGTGAGGGGTCATCCAATAAGCGGCAAGAACCGCGGGGATATGCAAATCCCAATCGACCTTTGACTTGCTGACCAAGTGACTCAACATAGAGGTCAGAGGCCGGTGTAGGCATTCGACCATGCCATCCGTTTGCGGGTGGTACGGTGACGTGCGTACATTTTTTTGTTCCCAGAAGTTCACAAACCTCATGCAGCAGCTTGGAGTAAAAGATTTTGGCCCGATCTATCGAGAGGCACTCAGGAGTCCCCTTATCCAGAACATAGCCATTAAGGAACGCCTCGGTGATGGCCACAACCGATTTGATTAGGGAGCGGCCAAGCCATAGGCCAGCGTGAGAAATACTCAACGCCCACGAGTAAGTATTTGTTGCCACGTGCCGAAGCGGGAAACGGCCCGAGAATATCGAGGGCAACAATTTCATTTACCCGTGACATCTGGATGGATTGCAGCAGAGGACAACAGGATCTCGCCAGCGGCTTCCGCCGGGCACATTGCCCGCAGCCTTTCAGCAGATTCTCAACGTCGGAGGCCATGGCCGGCCAATAAAAATCCAATTTAAGCGCGGCCAGCATCTTCTGCACTCCGAGGTGCAACAGCCATTTATGCACAGCCCACACAACCTCGCCCCGCAGGGTGGTAGGGACAATAGCATAATGGCGCAATCCTCCATCCCAATAGATGAGCAATCCTCCCCGCAGCACAAACGAGTTAACATCCCGTAGAGCCGTACCATCGGCGGTCACCCTAACACGCCGGGGCAACTTAAGGAGGGACGCATCTTCTGCCTGTCGACGTCCCCATACCTCATAGTCTAGACCCAAAGTTGCATCTCGCGCAACAGGGACGTCGCCCGTCCCCCCTATCACGTTTACGGCAGACGCAACGAGAGGGGAGGGGGAGGTCGAGCCGCACGGTTGATAACGACCCGAACCAGAAAAACACGCGCACTCTCCAGGCGCTGGCAATCGTGATAGGGCATCAACCCGTACAATAAATGACATTGAATGAAAAATCCTGCAGGATTTCAAGCCAGCGTGACAATTGACCGGAGGGGTGGTCCACATGCAAAGCGTATTGGAGCGCCGCGTGATCGGAGCACACTTTGAAGTGTCACCCGTACAAATATGGCCAATATTGCTGCACACAAACCACAATGGCCAACAGTTCCCGGCGTGTAACGCAGTCCCGCTGCTCCGCCGGGGACAGCACCCTGCTTCCATACGCAACCACGTGCTCTACACCATTTACGACTTGGGATAACACGGCACTAATGCCGGTATTACTGGTGTCCGTGTCCAAAATGAATGGCAACGAAAAGTCGGGATAACGCAGGGGAGGGGCGTTAACAAGCCCATCGCGAATAGAGCAGAACATAGTCTCCTACAACTCCCCCCAATGAAATAGTCTCCCTTAGCCATCAGGGCATGGAGAGGTTGAGCAATGGATGCGAACTTTGCAACAAATCGGCGATAATAAGAGGCGAAGCCGATTTTAAAACTGCGCACCTTGCTGGCCGAGGTGGAGGTCGGCCACGTCCGAATGCAAGCAGTTTTCTCAGGGTCCGTCGCGATACCCAATTCTCCGACTATGTAGCCCAAGTATCAAACAGATTTTTGGAGCAGATGACATTTTCGGAGCTTGAATTTCAAGTTGGCCGCACGCACCTTAACGAAAACAGCCCACAGGCCATCCAAATGCTCATCAAACGTGCGGCCAAAAACGATGACATCTTCCAAGTAGATTAAGCACGAATCCCACTGGAGGCCCGCCAAAACCAATTCCATCAGCCTCTAAAAAGTGGTCGGCTTGGAATGGAGCCCCATCGGAATCCGATTAAACTCGAACAGCCCTTGGGGTGTCCAAAAATCCATCTTTGGCCTTGAGACCTCGTCAAGCGGCAACTGCCAAAAACCCAACAAAAAGTCAAAGGTTGAAAAGAAGCGCGCGCCTGCCAGAGCGTCCAATGAATCGTCCATGCAAGGCAGGGGGTAGGCATCCGCGACCGACACAAACGCAGACTGCCGTCGTGCTTCTTAACAAGGACGATTGAAGCACCCTATGGACTGGTGGATGGCGAAATGATATCCGTGGCCAACATTTCATCTACCACCGCATGAACATGTTCATTTTCAGCCAGACTCAGGCGGTAAAGATTCTGCCGAATGGGGGCGGCATTTCCCGTGTCAATATGGTGGCTCAACAGAGACGTCCGACCGATATCAAATTTAGACTAAAAATGTCAGAACTCCCGTTGGAGCACTCTCAGCTTCTCCATTTTCCCCACGGACAAATCGCCGCATTTCGAGCACAGTTTATCTATCGATGCCTCATCAACAACCGGAGGTCGTGAGATTGAATGCTGACCCCGACATTGCCCACGACATCCGCTTTCGGACACCGTGGAAGAACAACGAATACCAACAATAAACAGTAACAAGGAAAATGTGACGGCGTGAACAAACCTCCTATTAACGAAAAGTGACGCATCGCGAGCGAGTGGGTTGCGGCAGGACCGTCCCAGGGGGTAGAGACGATTTTGCAAAGGCATGAAGAGTGATCACCCTCAGGAGTCCTCAATGTTCCGTCCATGGACGTTAGGCGCTCTGGTCCTGTAGGCGGTACAGAACAATCCCCCTCACATCCTGTTTCCTCAGGCATGGCAGTCGGCGCACTGGACACATCAGATATTGGCCACAAGGGATGTGGGGATGAATCGACAGGATCGGGCGAGACATAGCTCTTTAACCGCGATGGATGCATGAACCAGCACCGCCGGCCCAACCGAATACATACACACTGCGGCTGCCGGACCTCAATAACCTCGACTGGTCCTTGCCAAGAACAGTACAGTTGTGGGGACGTGCCTACGGGCACTTGAGGGTAATGCAAGCACACCATGTCCCTCTTTTTCCAAGGCACTCCCTGCCCTCCCTCTCCTCGCAGGCGCTCGTTCCCGGGCTGCCTGCGGGCCGAATTGCTCCAAGCAAGCTCATGGGCCAACTGCAGCTGCTCAGGCGTTTGTGACATGGGGTTCAGCACCACCGACCCCTTCCGAGGAAGGTTCAATCCCAACTGAACTTGCACCAGGGGTTCGTGCTCCCTCTCATACATCAAATAAAACCACGAGAATCCCGTCGAGGCATGAGGAGCTAGTCTGTAAGCAGTGAGGACCCCTGAAATGTGTAGCTCCCAGTCCGACTGGCCCATGGTCACTTGCTGGCATAGCATGACAGTGAGGGTCCTGTGCAACCACTCAACCATCCCATCCGTTTGTGGATGATACGGTGAGGTACGCATCTTCCGCGTGCCCAGAGAATCGCACACCTCTTGGAGCAACTTGGAGGAGAAATTCCTGCCCTGATCTGTGAGGAGCTGCTTATCAAGAGCATAGCCATATAAAAAGGCGTTTTCTATAGACGCAGCCGATTGGTCAACCAGAGGCCAGGCCATAGGCCAACAGGTTAGATATTCAACCCCAACGAGGAGGTACTTGTGTCCTTTCTGGGAGACCAGAAAGGGCCCCAAAATGTGAAGGGCCACCAATTCATTCACCTGTAATACAACGATGGACTGTAACGGGATCTGCGGTCGCAGGGCACGAGATTTCCAAAGCTCACAATTGGCACAACCTTAATCAGGATGCGTACATCGGTTTCCATGCCTATCCAGTAAAACTCCTTTTTCAGCGTCGCCAACATTTTATGAACACGCCGATGCATCAATTTCTCGTGTATGGCTTTAGTAAGTTTTACCCTTAAGGAACGTAGGTACAACCAAAGAATAATGCTGGGACTCCCCTTCCCACCGCATGAGGAGTCCCTCACACAGCACAATGGATGGGCGACCTGCGGGCCCCGGCCCACGAGAAGCACAACGGCGCAACGTCAAGAGTGAGGCGTCATCAACCTGTAGCTTAGCCCACACATCATGGTCAAGATTCAGGACAGAATCGCGTGGTGACTGAGTGCCTTCATCCCACTTTGTCCCGGCTGCCGCCAGCACTGCGGGCGCACCCTCTTGCGAGGGCTTACATCTCGACGCCCCCGAGGCACACAGGCACTCTGAGTGCCTTTCCTGTGCACCACTGTGAATGAAAATCCCTGGAGTATTTCGAGCCATCGAGACAAGTGCCCGGATGGCTGGTCGATGCGCAGGGAGTACTGGAGGGCCACATGATCCGTGCGGACAACAAAGTTCCGTCCATACAAATATAGACGATAGAGCTGGATGAAATGGACCGTGGTCAGTAACTCCCTGCACGTGATGCAATAGCGCTGTTCAGCAGGAGACAGGACTCGACTGCCATAAGCCACTACCCTCTCTGTGCCCTGGACAAGCTGGGAAAGAACTGCCCCGATGCCCATATCGCTGGCGTCCGTGTCCAATATGAAGGCTTCATAAAATCGAGATATGTGAGCGGGGGGGGGTGGGGGGCATCGTAAAGGGCGGCGCGGAGGGCGAAGAAGGAATTCTCCTCAGCCTTATCCCACCGAAATCTCTGGCCCTTGACCGTGAGGGCGTGTAGTGGTTTAGCATGGTGGCAAAATCCCTAAAAAGAAGGTTTGTTCATGAAGCCATCCAGGTATATAAACATAGACGTAACTTAAACCTATAAGATAGATCAAAATTGAACAATCATTGGAAGGATGTTATTAACTAGGTAATGCCTTAACTGGTTGTGGTTGTTTCCATCTTACCTGCCGTTTACTAGTAGATTTGTATTCCCTCCCCCCCCCCCCCCCCCCCGTGTCCCACACTAGGCCTCGGCAAGGTAAGGTAATTTACCCTTTTTACCGGGTAAAAGGGTAAAGGTAAAGGGTAAAGGTGTCGAAAATGCCAAGGGGTAAAGTAAAGGGTAGGGTAAAGGTAGCTCGGAAGAATTACCCGGTAGGGTAAAGGTGGCGCGAAGTATTACCCGGTAAAAAGCTCTGTGGCGCAGTCCATGGCCTCCATTTAATAAGTAATATTTAAATAAAACTTTTTTTTAAATGCGCTTTTATTAAATGTACTAGTAATGGCAGAACTCCACGACTCCAGGAAGTGGCCCGAAGCTTGCCACAACGTCAGGGACCATGGTGATTTACAGCCAACGTCAGTTGAGCGTGGACAATTAGAGCCAAGCCGAAACATAACATGTAAAAAGGATTGTTTAAAAATATCTTTATGATAGAATATAGTATTGTCATCAGTTTGACATAAGTATACCAAGTGTGCAGTCGATACCACATTGGGAAGTGGGTTAAAATTGAGTTACAAGATTTGAGGATACAACAGCGACGACAACGATGACAACGACAACAACGACAACAATGACAACAACAACGACAACAACGACAACAACAAGCGTGTAAAATTGGAATCATTGAGAGTATTATATATGATTAAAGCGCTCTACCTAGCATTTACCGTTATAAACCTTTTTCATGTGTAGTACCCTAGTAATTACCCTGTAATCGGGTAATTTCTATGGGGTAAGGGTAAAAGGTAGGCTCGTTGCTTTTTACCTTTTACCTTACCTGCTAAAGGGTAAACGGTAAGGGTAGAGTGATTGTATTGTGGTAAGGTAAAAGGTAGGGTAAAGGTAGGCTCGTAGTTTTTACCTTTTAACTTTTACCTTACCGAGGCCTATCCCACACTCCGCTTCCCACTTCTAGCCCCGCCCACTTCCCCCACCCAGCCTCACGTCCTCTTCCCCTAGCGCTCACGCAGCCCCCCCCCCCTCTCTCTCCCCCCTTGCCTCCCCCTTTTTTACCTATATAACCTCTTGCCACGGCATCTCTCTCGCCTACTTCAGAATGTTCTTGCTGTGGTTGTTCCACCTGATGAAGATTGCTTGTGTTGCGATCGAAATGTCGTGATTTGTTTTATTTATTTTTTATTTCGACCTACGTGACTTTACCGAAAGAACCAAAGAGTATATTTTTCTCTTTGGTTCTTTTGGTAAAGTGGAACTGCTGGATTATTTTTTTCCGCCTGAGGACGACCGCTTGTGTTGCGATCGAAACGTCATGATATAATATTTTTTATTTTGTTGTATTTTTATACCTATGTGACTTTACTGAAAGAACCAAAGAGTATGGATTCCTGCAGTCATGAAAGCTTCAAATCAATAAGTATATGTAATTTTGTATCATTTTAAAGGCTTTTTGCATCAAATATGTATCATTTGAACTCCAGAGAAACGGTATAATGTTTGACCTAAGAATGCTTACATAGGTTTAATTGCGTCGGTATGATTATCATATTCAACATTCTTAATTCTATTTTCGCACACTGTGTGGATAAAGCCTCTGCCATTTTGTTCATTTTAGAGACATTCTCTAGCGAAGTGGTAATAATCCTGTGTCATGCATTTTAGAAATTTAACACCTGACATCTACGTTATTTTTTTCACATCCGCTGTTGGTAAATGTGTGAACTTTTTGAGAATTTCGAATTTTCACGTGTTTGTAATTTCATTAAATCGTGCAATGTTCCTTTAAACTTTTTTTCTGATTATCATTTGCTGTAGTTGAGCACTCAATTCAAAACATAATTGTGTTAGTTGTTATACTGGTTGAGATATGAGAGCTCATCATCCCTCCATGGGTTTATAAAATTACTACCATTTATGGGAGAGTTTCAGTGGTTGTCATTGGAAAATTAAACAGATTTAGTCCAACAGTTGAGCACTACTCAGTGATTTGAAACGTTGATTGAAACTATTATACATACAGGAATGTAATTACTTTAGACTTAATTGATGTATATGAATTGACACCGAAAACTCTACTAGGAGCCTCTTTATTTTATACACAACTAGCTTTGCTACCTGGCTTCGCCCGAGACTTGGATTCTTGTCTTGGATTAATACACAGCCTACGCGGAGGGTTTGGGGGTGGGGTGCGTGACATCAGCAGGCACACCGCATAACATTATGCTGTATATGTTGGGTTTGAAAATTTTGATGTGTTGTATGCGTGCGTGGGTGAAATTATTATGTTGTATGTGTGGGTTATGAATATTCAGTGAAAATAATAATAATAATAATATGAAATTTGGCCAAATGTGTAATTATCCGGAAATATGTTAATTGATGTAATTATGCACATTTAATTATGCCAATTCGAGAGGTAATCGTAGTAATTATGCGAGTGGGTGTAATTATGAAACTCCAATCAAAACTGTCACGTTACCATACATAGCAGGCGTGACCAAAAATATCTCCAAAATTCTAAACAAACATAAGATCCAAGTCCGATTCAGTACAGTACATAAAATACGTGATCTAATTCCATCTGTGAAGGATGTCATCCCTGACTTGCAATACCCTGGAGTCTATAAACTGAGTTGCAGCTGTGGTGACTGTTACATTGGGGAAACAAAACGTCATGTCTCTGATCGTGTCCGCGAGCACAAGTCAGATTTGAAACACGGCAAAATTGAGTCGTCCGCCGTTGCCGATCATTGCTACAACTCGGTGGGCTCTCATGAGATTGTTTTCTCCGAGACTAAGGTGCTCTGCAGGCCTTCTGGCTTCCATCAAAGGTTTGTACACGAAGCCATTCAGATATACAAACACAGACATAATTTCAACCGTGATGATGGGTACAAACTTAGTAATCATTGGAAAGATGTTATCAACCATGCAAAAAAGATTTAATTACACACTTTTGGACCATCTTATCTGCCAGGCACTATTTTACTTCACCGAGTGTTAACATCCCTAACGTTTAACAGTACTCTTTATTGTCAGCCAACACTGGTATAAACATGGGCATTTCCGCTCCTTTTCTATTATGTACATCCACAGTTACTTGCGCAACACGTCCCTGACCACGAGTCCATTCATCCCACAGTGACTTGCGCACAAACAGCATAACAAAGAGCGGCTTAATCGTATCTAATTCATTTACCCACCCAGCAGTATAACAAAAGCAGTAATTGACCACTTCACAACTCCTCCTCCCCCGCTGCCTTTCCTGGCTCCTCCCCCCTTAACCACTATATAAGGTACAGATATTTTGCTGTGACGGTTTCACCTGAAGACGGAAGCTTGTGTTGCCTCGGAAACGTCGTGATTTTTATTGTTTTCTTTTTATTAATTTTAATTTCATTTTTTACCTACGTGACTTTACCGAAAGAACTAAGAGTACAAACAACCTTACAACTCGCATCTTCTTTAACGGTAAAAGTTTGAAACTCAGCAAAAAGAACAAATCAACGTGATAAGACTGCAGTCTACAATAGTGGCTTTATTATTAATTCCCTTATTTTACTCGTATTCACCACATATATATTATTTTATATTGTATCTTTCTATCTATGTAACTTCACCAAATGAACCAAATACATGAACCCCTGCCATCACGAAAAACTTAAGTCCAAACTAAAACTATTCCCCAGCATCGAAATATAACTCAAAATAAAACACCAATCCCTGGAGACAGACTCATAACGAAGCTTTGCAAATCCCTCAAAAAAATGACATAACGAGGAGCATTACGAATATTGATTATACATGAACGGAATAATAACCACGATATATATTAAGACCAGGGGTAACTCATAAGAGATGCAAGGAATACATCTAACACACAGGACCACGTAATATGTATCCCATAGAACCAAAACCTCCTGGCCACCTTTGTCTTCCAACGGTTCGGCACAAAAACATGCCAGCCATAAATCCGTATGAAGGGGTCTGGCCACGGGGAGAGGCCGCGGATGGCATCTTTTTTTCTCTCTCGCAAGAGACGCGCAGAGAGGGGAGGGGGTTTCACGTTTTTGGTTTAAGCACAAACACACATCACGCTGTTCAATCTGGTTTGAGTCTTGCTCAGTCTTGTGACTCAGCTTGCGATGCAGTTTTTGCGAGGGAGGCTCGCGAGGGAGTTGGGGCGAAGGCTTGCCGGCAGGCACCGACACCAACCATAGATGTCGTGCCTCGAGAAGAGAAGGGACGAGGGGTCGTTAGGGGCTGAGTTCGGTATGAGCCGACAGAGTTGCGCTGACGAGCAATCAGCCGCGAGGAAGGGTAGAAACGCAAGAGTGTCAGCGCCAGCGACCGAGCGCCACCGAGCGCCACCGAGTGCCACCGGGGGCCACCGGGTGCCACCGACCAAAGGGTGTCAGCCATCAGCGGACAAGTGGCGAGCGTCTTGTCGACTCGTCATCCAACAGGGGAAAGAGCCTGACCGGCCGCCCGTGAGGAAGAGCAGACCAGCACCAGCTGGGAACCAAGACATCCAGCAGCGGATGAGCTGCACGCGCTATCTGACAACGGAATCATCGCGCACCACGACGGCGAGCGTCGTGCCGACTCGTCATCCAGCAGCGGACAAACAGCTGCAAACGGCCACAGAGCACGGGAGCCAGCGTGCCAGCGCACGAGTGAACGAGCGCCGCCAAGCACCGGGCACCACCGGGGGCCACCGGGCACCACCGAGCGCCAAGCGACCGAGCCTCTTCAAGGACAACCTCGTGCCGATACCGCTCAATCTGCTGCGGAGAGAGAAAGCAGGCAGCTCACTGCAGACGACCGACTGAACACAATGATTTTGTCCAAATAAATGAGACAAGTGTCCCATTGGAGCCCAGCCAAGACAAGTTCCATCAGTCTCTGGAACGTGGCAGGAGCGGCATTCAATCCCATGGGCAAACAGTTAAATTCAAAAGGACCCTGCGGGGTACGGAACGCGGTCTTCTGCCTCAAAGACTCATCGAGGGGCAATTACCAAAACCCAGAAGAGAGGTCCAGGGTAGAGAAGAACCGCACTCCGGACAAAGCATCTAAGGAATCGTCCACCCGATGCAAAGGAATAGGCGTCTGCCATGGAGACCTTATTAAGGCGGCGAAAATCCACGCAAAACCGGAGGTTGCCATCCTTTTTCTTAACCAAAACTACCGGGGCGCCCCATGGGCTAGTGGATGGCGAAATAATATCAGCGGCCAACATGTCATCAACGGCATGCCGATGTGGGTTCGAATGGGGCTAGCATCACCCGTCTCAATACGATGGGACAACAAGGACGTCCGACCCAAGTCGAAGTCGTTTTTGCTGAATACATCAGAAAATTCGGACAACAACATACGCAACGCCTCGCGCTGAGCAATTTGGCGATCCATCGATCATCAGCCGGACATTTATTCCCGACAGCGCAGACAGCCTGCTCAGGCGTATGTTCCACACGTTCGGTAAATGCGGTGGTAGCGTGGACGAGAACAGTACCCGCGGGCACGATAACATCACCAAGGCCCCCATTCAAAACCTGCAAAAACGGGGCCTGACCCGTTCTGAGAATGGTTTGAGCACAAACCAACTTCAGCCCTCGTGTAACAGTATTCGAAGGCATCAATAAAATCCCATTCACCCCGACGTCACAATCGATTTTCTTGCTATAACGGAGCAGAATCAACACTTGGGATCCCAACGGAACCGTAACGGTGGCATCAACCAAAGCCTGAACCATATCCGAGGAGGCCGGTCGTGGAAGCGGCGATGGCAAAAAGCACAATTTACGACCCGACGGCAATTCGAGACATCCATGATCCACAATAATCTTAAGCGGCATTCTCGACAAAAAGTCAGTGCCTAGCAAACATGGCACGGCCAACGTACGCGAAATCAGAACGGGTCCCAATGCACGAATATCCCCAATGGTGATGCACACGTCCACCTGGCCAATGATGCCCATACTACCCCCGTTAGCAGCAACACACACATCGTGCACCGGCCGAACACACGAAGCAGGGATCGATAACAAATGAAAAATAACATCTGAAATGATAGTGGCAGACGCCCCCGTATCAACCAAAACACGGACATCAACCCCCTGAACAGTGGCCGCCACCGTCGACGATCCTACCGCCGCGGCAACCACCCGTCGAGCCAATATTTTCTACTGCGTCTGCGAAACCGGCCAGCCCTTAGCAATGGTACGTGAACACGAACAATTTAACTAATTGTCCCGATGCGATGCACCCGTCTCGGTGGCATGAGATGAATGAGATGGCGAACGTGCCTGGGTGCCCAATGTGTGCCATCTCGCCTGTATGGAGGGACGTGAAGGCGGATGGTCGGCTGCAGGAGACGCGGTTGGCGATCCGGACGGCGACACAGGATGAACGCGGCACTCCCGAGAGTAATGGCCCACACAGCCACATCTGTAGCACGTGACGGGAGCCTGCTAGGGGAGCAGATCGTCGTCCTGTTGTGGTCGGTAGATGTTTTGGCGACATCGACCATCTTTAGGGCGCCGATTCCAGCGAGGGACAGCCGCTGCAACGTCGCCCGTCGACGGCGCCTCCTCGGGAATGACGACCACTTTCGATGGAGACCAGCCGATGGGCTGACCATCCTTAGCTGGATCCCCCGTCCACGCCGCCATCTGCGCCCAGCGCTTCAAATTTTCATATGTGTTGAGGCAACGCGCGGCCCACAAGAATGTCTTTTCGTGGTCGCACGTGGGAAGAACAACATCTATCTCCCTAGCCAATGCCAACATGCATTCCATCACCAGGGGATCTAACAGTTCCTGTGTTACATCGGGGTATGCATCAACTGCCAAGGCCATCAAGGCGCTTCTGTAGGCGAGATGCTGACATTTTCTTGTTTTGTCGTCTGGCAGCTCGTAGACCTCCACCATCTCCATTTCCTGAAAGGCTTGTGTAAGCGTCTTCTTCTTTTCGGTGGGAATGGAGCGAAACACAGCCAACGCATCGTCGTTCAGCATGGTGGGCAAGGCAATGAGCGCCTCTTCCTCTGACAATCGGACGGATTTGTAGGCGGCCTTGAAGTGCCAGCGAAAGGCACTCCAATCACCGCCAGCAGCCACGAACTCGTGCATGTGGGGCAGGCGTCGGCCCCGGTCGGCACTCTCCTTCGCAGCGGGCGTCGCGATAGACGGTGAAACTTCACGCGGCAGCGACAAACTAGCAGCCGACGCACCGCTCTCCGCAGTGGTGGTCAAACTGACGGCTGTGACACGCAAACTTGGCGGGAACTGCGAAATGGTGGCCGTCTCCACCCCTGACCAAAGGGGGGACCCTTTGAGGCACCGTCACCGGCCCTCTGCACGTCCACCTCCGGACGGTCCACCACCGGACTACCTCCAGCGGCGATCGGCGTGACAAGCACAACAAGGCGGAGGAGTGCTGTTGTGCTCGTCAGGGCGAAGCTGTTCAACCGGCTCCGCCGCGCCGTTCGCCGCAGGTGCGACATCGGCACCTGTCGTGGGCTCCATCACCGGGGCCATGGCACCCGGGGTCGGCAGGAGCTGAGTCGCCGTCTCATCGTCATTGGAGGACACTGCAGATGGATTCTTCTTTTTCTGATGTTTAGACATCGTGTCTTGCATAGAACTCTATCAGAAAAAGTCCACTTCTTGACACCGACGTAATAAGTGGCTCCGACACGGTAAGAACTTGAAGTCGTTTATTAATAAATCTTCGGTACAGCTTGGTTGTCTCTTGTCTCACTCTCACTACGGAATATTCGCCGCCCAGGCGGCTGCGCTGCCCCGCGCCACGTGGTGCTCACCCGCTCGCCGACACGCCGCTGGCTGACGGCGCGCTGGGGAGCAGCTGAGCGGCTGAAGGTCGAGCCGCCACGTGGCTGATGGAGATGGCGGGGCAGCAGCAACGGGGAGCTTCTCTTGATCTTGAACACTGATCCCGCACCTTGCTCCGGCCCCGGTTTATATGCGCTCCCCGGCGACTAAGCCCTGCCTCTGGCCACGCCCCTCTTGGAACCTTCGGGAACGCTCCAGAGGCTTCCCGGGTGGCTCCGCGACCTCACCTTTGCTCTAGATATAACCCCTACCACAGATAAACCATAACTGCATAATAAGTAACGCCCCACATTAAACATGAGTTGGCGCTCTCATTACATATATATAGACAACAACACTAGGCCCAGGCTTTGTTCTTGATCTTAAAGCTCGTCCCTTCCCTCAAACGTCCCCTCTCATCGTGCTCTCCCCTTTTATCCTTTTTAAGCCCCCTTTCTCTAACTTTCCCTCATTGTTTGTACCACAGACAATCGTCTGTCCTTCTCCAACGGTTCCCAACCATCGCCTCCGAGTTCCCTGCATATTGCCACAAATAAGAATATCCATTTTTTAAAACATTTATTGCCATGTACAAAACATACAAATAATGAATTGCGACTCTTTTAAGGGAAGGGTTTTGTTCATAACATGTCCATCATGAATTTGCCTCATGCACGAAGATAAGTTTTAATTCAATTCTAACAATGCATTAGTGCTAGGACGTTGCCTTCAAGATCAACAAAGCACACACCTGAATAATACAGATAATATTGAAAAATTGATTAAACTATCTGCATGCAGAACGTGCTTGCAGCTTAGTTTATTCCCAGTTATTTGTATTTTTGTAAAGTATGTTACACAAATTTACACTCAAGCGTGTGACACTTTAAGCAAGTTTAAAAGTCCTCTCTTGCTGAGTAGTTGTATTAAATGGGCATTTGATTGAAAAAACATGACTCCATAATATAATCAGTCAAGCTTCTCTGTTGCAGCGAGTTCTCATTTTTCGGTAATATTTTCTATCTTTGAAAAACTTCCTGCCAAATGTGAATGTTTAATGAAATGCATGTCAACAGCAGCAAAATTCACAATTGTTTGACTTCCTCTTTTACTTACTTTTGTGCTTTCGGAGAAATGAGATTAAACACTTTAAGAGTTTGAATGATTTGTGAAAGTTAATAACATTTGGTTGGCAAAGTTTACAGTTGTCGACATGAAACTGATACATTTGGTTCGTGTAAGTGCAAATTATTGTTAACAAAGTTATTGACTACAGAAAGTTGTTATATTGTAACAAATATATTTAAATCATACATTATGTGCAAATAATGCGCTTTCAATACTCGTTTACTGTTCTTGGCAGAATCTAAGTTATGGCTTTATGTTTCTTTCTGTAATGAGATTACTACAATAACATACACAAAACTACATCTAAATACCACGTTGGCATCAGTGTGCTAATGTGGTTTCAATGTTGTCCTGCTCCTGAAAACCAATAACACTACTATAGGGAACCTTTTGCCATTAAGCAGACATGAATAACGAATGGCTGAAATACCGCAGCTGCGTATCATTTAAGAGCACCGGACCGGTTTGGTGTGCGTCGTTAGTGCAGTGATGCGTATGTGCAAGCTTGTGTGATTGCTTGTGTGTTTTTATCCACTCTGAGCAGGAGACGCTCCTTACTGCACTCCGGAACAGTACAAAGAATGTGCAAACCCTGCCTTGAGTGAGTGTTCACCCTCCAGTATCTCCGCACGAACACTCCACTGCACCAGCACACCCCACTACACCATTACACGCCATGCCACTATCACACCTTCAGGGGCACGAGTCAGGCTGTGCTGGGTGGTACTCATCACCATGGTACGTAGACACATTTTCTCTGCAGGGAGACCACTTTTTTTTTTTTTCTAGATTTGAAGCTTTCGTGACTGCAATGATTCATATTCTCAGGTTTTTTCGGTAAAGTCACGTAGGTAAAACATTAAAAGTAATGAAAGTAAAATAAAACAAAACAAAAATAAAAATAAAATTCACGACGTTTCGGAGGCAACACAAGTCTCCGTCATCAGGTGGGACCGTCACAGCCAGATTAGCTGCATCAAGTGAAGCAATGATTCAAAATGTAATCCCTTATAAGCAAGTTGAAGGGGGGGAGGAGAGGGGGGGGGAGTTCATCAGAATGTGGTAGCCAATGAATGGAACGTATCGGGAGGGAGGGGGGTGGGAGGGGGAGGGAGCCAACAAAACATTTGGCGACGGCTTGGACGCGGCTGCTGCGCACGCCAACACAATGGGCAGAAAGGGGGGAGACCACTTTTTGGCTACCTGTACGAGGTTAAGGAACCTCACCAGGTCGTACTCATTTTATGTACTCCAAAAAGATGATAGGCTGTTTCAGAGCACAATGTAAAGGCATTGGAGTTTTACATTTGTAATGACAGTATCTCCACCACTAGGGGGTTAGAGCGCTGTTGCCACCCACATGGGTACTGCACACCAACGGCCCTAGGGGGCGTGATTCGGGTGGTCAAGGGAGCGAGCCTTCTGGGAGGTGCGTAGCCAGAGGGTGGGGCAAGGCCACGCTGAACAATTCTAGATCTGAAGCTTTTGTGACTGCAAGGATTCATATTCTTAGGTAAAGTCACGTAGGTAAAAAATTAAAATTAATAAAAATAAAATAAAAAAATTCACGACGTTTCGGAGGCAACACAAGCTTCCGTCTTCAGGTGGAAACGTCACAGCCCGACATCTGTATCAAGTAAATGAGAGATTACAAGAGATACTACTTCGTATATATAATGGTTGAGGGGGGGGGGGCCAGGAACGGTCCACTTTTTATTATTATGGTAAGGTGCGGCTTGAGACTACGAATAGACTACATAACAAATGACTGAGCCTTTATTATGGAGAGGTGCGGTTTGTGACTACGCCTAGCCTACATAACAAAATGCTGCAAATGAGACCGAGCCTCTGCCATGTAGATGGTAATAGACTACATAACAAATGACTGAGCCTTTATTATGGAGAGGTGCGGTTTGTGACTACGCCTAGCCTACATAACAAAATGCTGCAAATGAGACCGAGCCTCTGCCATGTAGATGGTAAATTTGCTACAACTCTGTGGGCTCTCATGAAATTGTCTTTTCCGAGACCAAGGTGCTCTGCAAACCTCCTGGCTACCATCAAAGGTTTGTACACGAAGCCATACAAATATACAAACACAGACATAATTTCAACCGTGATGATGGTTACAAACTGAGTAATCATTGGAAAGATGTGATTAACCATGCAAAAAAGATTTAACTACACTTATTTGGACCATCTTATTTGACAGACAACTATTGCAGGTTACTGATAGACAGCCAGTTTTGTTTTACCAGGTTTAGCTTATTTTTTCACACTATTGTTATGTAGGCTAGGCGTAGTCACAAACCGAACCTCTCCATAATTAAGGCTCAGTCATTTGTTATGTAGTCTATTCGTAGTCTCAAGCCGCACCTTACCATAATAATAAAAAGTGGGCCGTTCCTGGCCCTTCCCCCCCCTCAACCATTATATATACGGAGTAGTATCTCTTGTAATCTCTCATTTACTTGATACAGCTGTCGGGCTGTGACGGTTCCACCTGAAGACGGAAGCTTGTGTTGCCTCCGAAACGTCGTGATTTTTTTTATTTTACTTTTATTAATTTAAATTTTAATTTTTTACCTACGTGACTTTACCGAAAAAACCTAAGAACACGCTGAACAAGATAAAAGGGAAGCGCCGAAAGCATCGAGGGTCGATTCAGAGGGTAGCGTTCATCGGGTCGTGGATCTTCAATAGCCTCGTGTATAAGTGGTTACCTAGTGATAGATACGTCTACACCAATTATATAACCAGTTCCGATATAAGGAAGTGTTAATAAACAGGTTGCCTCCAACCACGTAGTGTGTGTCTCCATTTATCAGCACTACACATTTAAGAAAGGCCATTTGATGATTTTAAATTGGCATACAATGTAAAAAATATGATCTTGTACTCGGTTTTAAAATAACTGCTGGTTATATATGTTTGAAGTTAGATTACAGCCCTTGATTGTTTAACGAGTGCGTAATTTAATGTTTTGAAAAAGTGCAGCTGCATATATTCTCCAGTGTTTCTGGTGGAGAAAGACGACGACTACTGTAAGTGCGAGATGCCGTGCAACATCAAACGCTTTGCAAAGGAGCTGTCAATGGTGAAGATTCCCAGCCAGGCCTCTGCCAAGTACCTGGCCAAAAAGTTCAACAAGACAGAGGCATACATTGCGTGAGTAGTGTTAGCACCTGCCAACCTATTCTTTAGCACACAAATCTGAGGGCCTCTCGTACAGGGAGAAATGGCGTTACCACTTTTCCTGTATTGCTACCTTTTAAAGAAGCCCACCAGGTCAGTGGTCCCATCTGTGATGATGTCAGGTAAAAAATATTGTGATGCTCAAGTGAACGTCAGGCAGTGCTTATTATTGGTAGAAATTCTACGCATAAATACATGGGGGACCGTCTTTTCACAGGATACCCACTTTTGATTTCCCAGAAATTATTACTCATTTAATGGATAATGAGTGGGATGATGGGCTGAGTCGACCCCAGATTTGACCTTGAAACCTTTCAAGCACATTGGAAAACAGAGATGTGCGTAGTCGCCATCCTCTATCCTCATTGGTTCATAAACTAGAATTCGCCATGGTTTAAGAGTGCACAGTGAAGTCATTTTGCACGAATCTGCAACACATGGGTAATGCACATTTCGACATACTAATTTGCACATTTTTGTTAAAAATGCATCTATTTTTGTTACAAACATTTCAATAAATTGAATAACTAAACAATGTGGCTGTATTTGTAAACTAAAGTCAATACTTCCAGATTTTTAAACAATATATATAAACCCAACAACATGAAATGATCATACCATACTCTCATTATGCAAATATACTCTTGAAGTTGCACAGTGGCTCGCTGAGTACGTGGTGATGCTGCCCTTTGTAGGGAGAACGTTCTGGTGCTTGACATCTTCTTTGAAGCTCTCAACTACGAGACCATTGAGCAGAAGAGGGCCTATGAGGTGGCTGGCCTGCTTGGTGAGTGTGGTCGTGGCCACCAGCTCTTCAGCCTCCTGGCTGTATAAATATGCACAACATGCATTGCATTGCTATGACGCTATAATAGCCTTATGGCAAGATTAACGGTTGCATGTACTGTATGTATGTTGAACTTCTTTCGACCGTACGTAGCCAACCATGCTAATCGGAGGTGCGCTTGCCTAGCTTGTCTGACAATATCCTCCTGTTTGAAGGTGATATCGGTGGCCATATGGGACTGTTCATTGGTGCCAGCATCCTTACCATCCTGGAGATCTTTGATTACCTATACGAGGTAAGACATAGCCCTCATAAACAACTCCAGCCCGACAGCAAGATTGCTGCTTGCAGGCTTGATAGGTGTCCCTGTTGTACGCACTCCGTAATCGACAGCCTCAAATTGCCCTTACGCTGTAATGCAGCAATGCAATGCCATTACCCCAGCAGTTTCCAAGATAATGGCTGAATGCAAGTGTAGTAGATATGGAAAGTAGCTTTGGGAATTGAGTCTAAAACGTTGCAAAGTTCATCACGACTGCAGTAGACTTGTGTCATGGATTGTGCCATGGACCCTGGCACTCTTGATTTATATAGCTCAATTTCAGTGTATAGTATATGTTCACCAATGTACCTGTACTTGACACCATTACAATCATTGAAGACTTGTTCCAACAAGGACTGAATCCAGATGTACCAACTTTGGTAAGGCACTGTCTTACCAACACATACTTCACCTGAAATGGTACATTCTAGCCAGTGAGTTGGAGCATGTACGCCAAGCCCTCAGGATGAACGGATACTCGGACCGTACAATCCGCAAAGCTGTCTCCCCAGCCATGCGGAGACAACCTTCTGAGGATCCAACCAAAACCATCACTTTACCATACATAGCAGGGGTTACCAAAAATATTTCCAAAATCTTAAACAAACACAAGATCCAGGTTCGTTTCAACACAGTACACAAAATCTGTGATTTAATCCCATCGGTAAAGGATGTGATTCCTGACATGCAATACCCTGGTGTCTACAAACCAAGTTGTGGTTGCGGCAGCAGTAATATTGGGAAAAACCAAACGAAATGTCTCGGACCGCGTTCGTGAACACAAGGCAGATCTGAAACACGGTAGGACTAATACCTCTGCCATTGCTGATCATTGTTTTAACGCTGTGGGCTCACGAAATAGATTTTTCCAAGACGGAGGTACTCTGCAAACCTACCGGCTACCTTCAGAGATTTGTTCATGAAGCCATCCAGATATATAAACACAGACACAACTTCAACCGAGAGGATGGGTACAAACTGAGCAATCATTGGAAGGACGTTATTAACCAGGTAAAGTCTTAACTGACTGTGATGTTTCCATCCTACCTGCCTATGTCAGCTGTTATTTCCGACTCTCTGTGTCTCTCTCTTTATGCCTCTCTCTTAGATCTCTCATGCTCACATGTCCTTTGCATTGCACTCTCATGCCTTTGGATTACACTCTCATGCTCACATGTCCTTTGTATTGCACTCTCATACTCACAGGCTCTTTGGATTGCACCCGTTGGGTTGCACTCCCTCGTCGAGGAGGTCGCTCTCCTCCTATCTTACAATTACATGCTCATTTCTCACATTAACATCACTAGCCCCGGCCACTTCTTTATGACCCTTGGGCTACAACAATTTCAAACCTTTTAAAAAGAGTCTGCCTCAGCAGCAGACCATGCTTTCCCACCTGATGACGGATGCTTGTGTTGTGCCCGAAACGTCGTGATTTATTTTATTTTATACCTACGTGACATTACCAAAAGAACCAAAGAGTATAGTATATGTAGTTTTGGCTTTTCATGTGAAAATTGTGATTTATTTTTTTACAGATTACTACAAATAAAAATTACCTTACATTTATGTTCAAATAATGTAAATGCATAATTAGCTTTTCAGTCCTCGTTATTAAAGTTATCTTATATTTCCATACTAAAATGTTTAATCAAATCTACAATTTATTTGTGTAATTTGCAAACATGTAGCAGTTGCAATTGTGAACCAAGAATACCACAATCTCGAAAAAAAACGTCGGTGTCTTCCTCTAGTTGCGTTTAAAGGCAAGCAATTGACATCTGACGAAACCGCATAAATGCACTAATTTTCTATGGGGTTGATCATTCCTTCTTGGCTATTTCACTCTATGTAGAAGCATGGGATGCATACTTTTTCCTCTGCGTTTCTGTCTTTAAACATAGAAAAATTTGTAACTGTCATTGGTAAACACTGATTTTTTTTTTATGTATGTGTGCACCTCCCAACAGATAATCAAGTACAGAATACTCTACTACTTCTGCCGTAATAAGAAGCAGAGAAATATCAACGACAACTCCGTTCCAATGACCGTAAGTTCTGCCAGGCAGAAAACATTCACAGCACACAGCACTATTTTACCACAATCTCAAAGTCGGCATGGACTCACCCAAATATCTGAAAAGAGCACATAGCTCATAACAGCTCAAAATTATATGGATTTGTTTTTAATGTGAACCATAACATTTGAATGAGCATGCATCGTCCTTTTTAGCAGCAGATGGCCATAGCATCTGCTCACATGTTGGTGTGTTTGTGTGCACGTGCATGTGTGTGCGTCCGTTGCAGAGCTCGTACGCGGCACCCCAGGGCCATACACAGGCCGCCATCCACCCACACGGAGCCCACGCCAAGTACGAGGACTTCACCTGCTAGGCGTGCAGGGTGCGGCTAGACCCTACCCACGGGCACCACGAGCGACGCGCGTCGCTCCACACCGGCACAGACGGAGGACGCCGGGAGAGGCAGAAATTCCCTTGTCTCTTCCCAAAAGCATTACCAGAGATTGGTTTTAAATTGACTTTCAAGCTTTGTAAATGCTAAACAAAGTGATTTAAAACAGAAGATTTTTTATAGAACTTCTGGTTGAAATTATAAGGTTGTTTTAAATACACAGAAAAATGCCTTGTTGGTAGCGAATGACGGTTTGTATTAAAATAGTATGGAGAGGAATTAAAACTCACTCTTCAATTACTTTTCTAAATTAGTTTTATAAATATTGTAATTGGAGATGCAACATTCGATGTTGATTCTGGATATTGAAATTTATGGTGTTGATTGCACAAGAGTATTCCCAGACTCTAATTACGAATTTAACCGGTATATTTTTTACTACAACTTTGAGGTTGTTGCCATTTAATATATCATTTATACTGCATAGACACAAATACCCCTATTATATTCTAACAATAGAGCAATGATACAAATGAGGAAAATAACAGCAAAGTGTTGTTTAATACAGAATATCGGATCATATATAACCAGTATCCTTTATAACTGATCAGTATACATTTGTCTGTATTAAGGGACACAGTCGTGTGCAGTACATGAGAGTTACAGGGGTATTTGAATTAACTATTTTAAGTGTCTAAGATATTAAAATGTATTTTTTGCATGGCAAAGCCTGCCAAAACTAACATTGATAGTATCAATGTGTTTTTTTACTCTGAGTAGTGCCATAGATAAACAATAAGAAATATGTATTTGTATACAGACTCTCCGAGAATAAAACATTGAGGTTTGGGATTCAGGAGGCACATTGGATAGAGTTTCCCAACTAACATCCAGACTCTGGAACCACTTATCGTTAAAAATCATTCAAATTCTGTATATACCCCAACAACAATCAATGAAAATGTAAAAGAAACCGAATGCATTATGATATTAACTAACTTCTAATTAAACGTGGTGATTGGTAAGTTTGGCATTGTGACGAATGAGAGAGTGGAACGACTATTTGAGTTCAGAATCACCAAGGGCATAAAGATCACAACACCTTTTCCAAACAGATGGAATCTCGGATATGGACTAATTCAGCTAGAAAAAAAGAAAGCTGAAATTTTAAAGTAAAAACCTCAGATTAGTAGAAATGTGTCTGTTCTTGGAAGATTCAACACAGGAAGTTATGACATAATATGATGAAAGCTACACTTAAACATACCCAGTGAGGACAAATCAATACAGTACAGAAAATTCAAGAAAGTCAACATATAACAGGAAATAGTATCTTGACTTAAAGCTTTCGTGACTGCAGGAATTAATATGTTGGGTCTTTCGGTAAAGTCACGTAGATAGGTTCAAAGAAAATAACAAAAACTTCGACGTTTCGATTGCAACTTAAGCGGTCGTCATCAGGATCGAAACGTCGTAGTTTTTATGCTCTTTGGTTATTTCCGTAAAGTCATGTAGATCGAAAAAATGATGAATAAATAATGACGTTTCGATAGCAACACACGCCATCGTTTCAGGTGAAACTATAGCAGGCGGACTGCTGAGGAGAAAATGTAGTGAGAGAGCTACAGCAACCAAAGGTGAAATACGTTTGTGGTGGGTACAACCCAAGGGTAAGTGGGCGGGACTAGGGATGGAATTTGCAAGTAAATGTAATCGCAGAGAGGGTAGGGTGGGTCACCTCCCCCCTCCTCGGATCTTAGAGGCAACACATTCACAATACAAGGCAATACAGCCCCGGCTCACTCAGGGCAACGGCCGTTCGATACCCACTGCCTGGGGAGGTATTGCCTCCGGGCTAACGTGCCCTAAGACGGGACCACAACTCTGGGTTCTCCGGCTACGGGTGCCTCGGGGAGGCTACTCTAACCCGACCAAGCCAGAGTGTGGGTTCCGACCACTGGCCCACTCGGACACGGCCCTCACAAGGACGTTGGGCCGGAGGTTCCCAGGGTCTTGCCACTGAGCCACATGGAGTCCCGGCCCTTACAAGGGCAGTGGGGCTAGGGGTCCCAGGGTCCTATTTAGCTGGTCTTCTGGCTTCTGTCTTGGACTGGCCCCAGACCCTTCCAGGGGTCCGGCTTTTATACCCAGCACTGGTACGTCAGCCCTGGCTCCGCCTACCTTCTAGAGAGTTCCAGAGGGGGCTCCGGGCAATCCCAGGACACCCCGCAGCCCTCTCCTACTGGGAGGGGTCCCGGGGGATCCTAGGACACCCCACAGCCCCCTACTGCTCCGGGGCTAGGGATATTGCGTCTGCCCCTACAGGTAAGTGTACATAGCCCGTTTACGTCGCTACACATAGCCCATTCACGCCACTACAGAAGGACGTTGATCAACCAGGTATAGTGTTAACTTTTGTGTTGGCCGACTCTCTAAGTTTGCATAGTTTGATATCTTTTATCTTTTTTCTCTCTATCACCTTTTTCCCTCTGTAAATTTCACCCCCACCCTCTCGCCCGTTGCGGCAGCCCTCCCTCCCCCTCCTCGGATTAGCCGAGGTCACCCACCCCTACCCTCTCTGCGATTACATTTACTTGCAAATTCCATCCCTAGTCCCGCCCACTTACCCTTGGGTTGTACCAACCACAAACGTATTTCACCTTTGGTTGCAGTAGCTCTCTCACTACATTTTCTCCTCAGCAGTCCGCCTTGCTGTATTGTTTCACCTGAAACGATTGCTTGTGTTGCTATCGAAACGTCGTGATTTATGCGTTATTTTTTCGATCTACATGACTTTACGGAAATAACCAAAGAGTATGAATTCCTGTTGTCACGAAAGCTTCTAATCAATTCGTAGTTTTTGTTATTTTCTTTGAATCTATCTACGTGACTTTACTGAAAGACCCAAAGAATAGGAAATAGTATATTTAGACTAACTCTAAATAACCCATTTATATCCGTGAAGAAGTAAAATTATGTTTTCTTTATAAAACCCACTTTAACAATTGTCAATCTGATGAAGTTTGATGGGTTCAGGAATAATGGAGCAGTGTTAGTAAACTTGCATTGACATGTTCCTCCACTCCACCTGAACACCTTGTCGTTTGCTTTTCCCAATGAACAGACATTTTAAGTTATGTCAGCTGGGTCCGGTGGCACACATCTGTTATCGAGCACTTCGGAGGTAAGGGTTGGTGACTCGTGCAAATATGAGACTCTGCTGGGCTATAATGTTGTCAGAGGAAGGGAGTATAGCAAGTACAATAGAAACATGACTTTGCGCAAACCATTTGAGTGTTATCCTCTATTCTGTATGGTTTTTTTCTCCGCGTAAACCAGCTTCCTCCTACGTGCAAACACTCTTCAAATAGGAATTGGCAAAATATCCCCATGCAGGACCCTCCTGAAACAAGTTTTGATGCTTGGTGAGGCTTTCCTGGAAAGATAAATGATATTAAATTCACATTATGCATTCATGACCAACTGTTTTCCATTATCAGTCAGGCAAAGAGAAAGGTTGATATTTCTATCACGTTATGCAAATGTAAAACAAACATAAAAGGTAAAACAAGCATAGAAGGTGGAGTCTTCTCGTTCGGGTTATTTTGCCAGCAACCGCAATCCAGTGCACCTTCACACTGTGTTTAATCGTTCTTTACTGTAAAGGACAGTAAAGCTGGGTCAGGTCAAATCAAATGGAGGAAAACATTTTATTTGTTGTTGTTGTGAAGTAATTGACCACTGAGTTGAGACTTACGGTTTTATCTGATATGAGAGCCGAGGATTTAAGGTCAGGTGCTGGTGGTTTTGGCTTAAAGCTCCTGTCATCATTCGACCTGTGAACCACCAAGCCACATCAGTATTGAGATACACTTTCATTAAAAGCTTACACAAACAGGACTGTACAGATGTATACATGTGCCACATGCATGCAGAACGGAATTGGGGAGAGCTTTAGATTCCGTGGCTACGCCGTATTTGCTCGGTACTTGGTGCACAGTGTGGGAATGTAGCTCACCTTCTTTGGTCGCATTTGCTTGGTTTAATGTAATGATCGTCCACTGGCACAGTCGGATCTCTTGACCCCCATGACCTGCAGCCTGTTGCCTCCAAGATACTGTGACTGATTGCCTCCTCACCCTGTTAAAATTTGCATTTTTGCATTTTTAATTTAGTGTATTTTTATTCTGTTGAGAATACATAGCTCCGCTTTACTGTGTTTGACGTTCTAAATTCAGTAAGTCATTTCATCAGGAGAGCGTGTTTTTATTTGGACAACAGTACATTATATGCCATAACGTCACGGATAGGTTATTTCCATTAAATGGGTTTTGGAGGCAATTTGATATCTCCGTATTTTTTAACGGTTTACTGGTAAAACGTTTATGTGTACTGGGTGAATTTTTTTAGCATACTTAAGAAATACAGCCTAATATTGTACGAGTTTATTCAGTGCTTGAATTTTGCTGTGATGGAGGGTATTGTATATGGAAAAACATTTTTTTTACAAAAATACTTATTTTAAAACTAAAAAAAAAACTAAAACTGGAAAATAGAAAAAGGCATTTCCATAATTTAGTTTTTTGCTGAAAATGGCACAGAATTTTGGCAAAACGCTCGATTTAAAAACATACATATTTGAAAACACAATTTTGGTGCTAAATGCAATTCTGTGGGCTGTCTAGAGTCATGAACATCTGCACCAATTTAATTCGCAATGTTTTCAATCCAACCATATGACATTTTTGTCAAAATGCTAATCATTCAATCAGTTGGTGGCATCCACCATTTATTCATACGTGGCTGTAGTGTCAAGATTTAACAATTGTCCAAACTCCAACACCAAAAAGGACACCTGCCAAATCAGTCATTTATATTCAAAGTCAACAAGGAAAGCCTTTGTTGAGCCACGTTTATTTGTTGTTATGTGTTTGTGTGTCTTGTACCCTGGAAAAATAATTTTTAAAAAATTACAATGAAGTCCAATGTTTTTTTTTCATGAATATTCTCAATGTTCTATCACAGTGACAAACTTGAACTTTTAATGACAGATTGATATCTCTTCTGATTTAAGAAAATACACTAATTGATATCGCTTCTCATATTAAGTATTGCTGGCAGGTTTCAAAAAACAGTGGTTATAAAGCAAAACGTAGAATATTAAAAGAAATACATGGGTGTGAGTTTTTACTTTATTTGGCTCCTCATTTACTAAAAGAATGAATCTGGAATCGTTATATTCAAAAACAGATTTACATTCCCCAAGATTAACAGGTACACACACTTAGATGGCACTAAATCGTTCTATGGCATGTTCCGTGTGTGTTTAATGGTATAACCCGTGTGTGTTTTACAGGTGAGTAAAGTGGATATAGTCACTCAGTAATTTCCGAGACATACATTTTGTAAACCGTAATTAATTTGAGTGAAATCACTGAATGAAAAAAAATTCCCCCCAAAATCAGACTTGGTTTCTCCAACACCAACACAACCATGTGATGTATATTAAAGAGCACCCATTATGTTTAATACTGTACTATTTAGGAACGACAATGTGACATTTTACAAACACTTCACTTTGGTGTTTAATGTATGAGTTGCATTCGGTGTACAGTATTTATCAATGTTGTTCTAGACCCTGATCCCTTGATCCAGAAATGTTGTAATAGGACGAGCTGCACTCAGGCCTCAGATATTGAGGTAAACTCTGCTGTGGATATGCTCACCTCGTCATGGCATGCATAAATGTTCCTCCGTAGTTATGTGATGCACTTCGTTATACCGGAGGTTTTGATGAAAAAATCATGTTATACAGTACAATGTTTTATTATGTATTCTTTTGAGCAACTAATCCCTATTCGTTTTTTTAACAGAGCAGGTGCAGCCATTCCCATCACGAATGGTCGAATTGTGAATTAAGTCAAATCTGTTCATTACACAACCAAGCACTGCCCACTTTACACTTACACATGAGGTACGAACGTTATATATATATCTCAAGCAGCTCTTGAAACCATAGAATGGATCACCAAGAGTCAACGTAGTCATAATGTTTCGTCAGTTGCTTTTCAGATGCCATATGAGACCGAGAGATGAATCATCAGTGTGAAAGGGGAATGGAATCGTTTCTGTGCATTATAATGAGCGACTGTTGTGATTTTCATCAGTTATGGCCTCGTTTTATTCCTGGTGTGAATATTTTTTTGGGATATTTGATTAACTTTGTGGTGCATGCATTGTAAAACATAAGAAACATTATTAAGCCCATTAGTGGCAGTGCAAAGCCATTGGTATTACAAGTGCATAGATATGGAGCTTCAGCAGATTGTGATGCCACAGCAGCGAAGCCGCTGTGCCGGCGTCGCGCCTACGATGCCACCACAACAAAGCAGCCTAGCCGACGCTGTTTTCCCCTCACCACCCCCCACATGAACACACACACCCCCCACGTAGGACCTCGGGGGAAAGTCACCTGGCCTCCAGGTTTTCATCCGGGAGCCCTCGTGGGAACATTCTCCACGGTTTCCTGGGGCCAGGGAATTGGCCGATTTTCCCCCAGGTCAAATTGCACCTGCGGCGCCGTGAATTGACTTGAAATTACATGGTCACGGCGGGGCCGTTCAGCCACCGCGGTTAGGACACACAGCACAACGGGTTAGCAGGCAGGTAGGGGGCGGGGCCACGAACGGCGGGACGAGGGCAGGCACTCTGATTGGTTGGGGGATTAGCGGCGAACCCTGTGATGTGGAAAGGGGGAAGCGGACGTCGCTGAGAGCACCGGTACGAATGTGGTGACGTCACAAGCAAGCAATCTGATTGGCCGGGAAGGCCGGCGGATCAACCGAAGGGTCTCTTTGATGTAGAGAACAATAAAAGGCGTTAGTTCGTGTTCTTTTCAAGCCAGCGATCGGGACAGTCGACTTTCCAGCCACTCGAACATCCGTGAGACGAGTCGCAGTGCAGCCAGGATTCGCTCCTAGGAGCTCCGTACGAGTCGAACCGTGAGTACGGGAGAGAGAGATAGAGACCAGCGTGAGAACTCCTCGAGAGAGTAATTCGAAATAGGCGGGGCGGATTGGGTTTTAGACCATCGGGAGACAGCGCAGTTCTTCACTCATTTCGGCGCTGAGTGCCATAGGGGTGGAGTTCAGACCGCCGGGAATAGGTTAGTTATCCCACTAATATCGCCTCCGGGCTCCGTAATATTTAGTATCAGACTCGCTGAGAATAAACCGTTAGTGATCAATTACAGTTTCGTGTGGTTTCTTCGAGCGTGGGGAGAGCGCGTGGTGGTGTGAGTCTGCTCGTCATAACGCGGAGATTGGCGCGTGCATAACTATATCGGTGCGACCATTGTGCAAAGAGTCCTACACGTGCATTCGGTCGAGTACCGTGGTCATTGTGCCCGAGTCTGGTGCGCGAATCCTGTCGCAAGTTATTCATCATTGCGCAGAGGAGCCGGAGGACGATTAAAGCATTTCTTTAATTCCCCAGGGCACCGTAACACTCATCCCAAAACCAATCACGAATACCCGCCCCACAGCCCTTTCAATCATCTCCATTACACACGTGCGGTGGCAACGCGTGTGCGAGTGACGTCACTGCCCTTTGACCCCTGACCCCCCCCCACCCCCGTTCTGCGCGTACGATTGGTGCGCGGCGCTGTGAGAGTGGCGACGTCGGATTTGAGTGGCTGCGTGTGCGCGAGTGTGAGCAACTACGTGCGGGAGGTCTCCTAACGTTTGTAGGAGTGGACGTGGGGGGAGAGTGCGAGGGATTAATTCCAGGTGGCCGAACGCCAGCCACGAGTTATGCCTCACAGGGAGGATACGGAGGGGGCGGGCCGTGGAGGAGGGAAGTCGGGGAGCAGCAGCCCCCCCCCCCCCCGAGGTCAACCCTCCCACGAGGGAGGAGCCGGAGGTCAGCAGCCCTCACAAGTTCAAGTTCATTTATTAGGTATAGCCATGTGAGCCATTCGGCTCTTGAATCGGGTGCAACCGCAACAAACAAAAACATGAACAAAAAACATCTTAAAGTGAATATGTGACTAAGTGCAAACAGAAAATCCAAGAAAAGACAGCAAAATATTGCAGAAAAAACACCGTACACCAACGCTGTGTGCAAAAATCCCAGTGGGATGCAAGTCAAACAACAACAACCACAAGACAACTTAGATTAAGGCCATCAGTCTAACTCTGTACTACAACAAACAGACATGGCTAAACCAATACACTTTTCGAAATCACCAAAATAAAGCCATGAAAGCAATGAAAAGGCAATCATAGGAACTGTGACGGAATTTTCACAATAAGTGGCATAAACAACATGTACTACCAAAACCCTGCAGCCATAGATCCCTTTTAGAGGTTATGGGTACCACATTGTGCAAGTGGTGGCAGGGTACATCGAGAATGACTAAGGGGCCGTCCATAAATGACGTCACGCACCTGGGGGGGGGGGGTCAGACATTTGTGACGATGTGTGACGAGGAGTGGGGGGGGGGGGTTTGAGAAATGTGACGTCACATCAAAATGCGCAACTTTAAATAAATATAGACAACACGTTCTACTTAATGAAATAGACTTGTAATAAAATATTTATCCGACAACAGAGTGCAGCGCCACATTAAATACGCACTACAATGACAATTATTTGAAGCATGTTTTATTTTAGGGGGGGGGGCAGAGCTTTGTGACGTCATATTTGAGGGGGAGTCTGACTTTTTGTGACGCCGTGTGACGAAGGGGGGGTGTCAAAAATCGTCCAAAATCGCGTGACGTCATTTATGGACGGCCCCTAAAACAAAAACAGAGCACACCAAGCATAAGTTAGGATTTAAAAAAAGACATTTTAACCATAATACTCTATGTTGAACTACTCCTAGGTGTCCACTCTGGTTTTGTAAAGTTAAGTCTTCAAGAATTATTTGGGGAATTATATAACCACTCATTAAATTGTATGTCTTTTCAACTTGTAAAGCATGTGAAATTGGCCTTCATAGCAAACCCCCCGAGTGTAAAGTGGCAGTTGAAAATACAGATTTTTGAGGTTTAAAGCTTTTGTGACTGCAAGGATTCATACTCTTAGGTTTTTTCGGTAAAGTCACGTAGGTAAAAAATAAAAAAAATAATTTTAAAATAATAGAAATAAAATTATTTTATTTCTATTATTATTTCTATAAATTTTATTATTTTTTACCTACGTGACTTTACCGAAATAACCTAAGAGTATAGATTTTTGAGGTTTTACATGCTCGGCAGGTGTTACTTGGAATCGTTGCCATCGCCTCAGGTGCGCACGAATGGCAGTTGAAATGCGCATTCAGTTGACTTTTTGTCCAGTCCTGCTCATTGGCTAGAATCGCCAAATTTGGCAGATAGTGCTAACATTAACAGCACTTGAAAACAAAATTACGACCATAAAACCACCCATGAATATTGTAGTAATCTTTTACAATTAAAAGTGCTGACAGTTGGTTATAATTCACAAATGAGCACGAAAAGTATAATTAAATGGTTTACTATAATTTAAAACTACATTTATCAAATATACACATTTATTTTATACAAGAGGAAATGTAAATGTCACCAGGAATGTAGTGGTATATGTGTGCAGTGTACATCTATTTTTTACCTAAGTCAGTAATATTTAAATAAAAATGTCAAAGGCATTAATTGTAGTGTCAAATGTTGGATTTCTCAAGGGAGAACTGGAAGACACGTATGATTTCCCTAGTTAAACAGAAAATGCAATCATATTTAAAAGGCGGTAATTTATTGTCGATCCTGTTTTAACTCCTGTGGATGTTTTAATTAATGTCATTTAATAACCTGTAAAAATTAACAGTTTTTACTCACGACAAAATACAGCAGCAAAGACGATAAATAATGCTGTTTTATATATGATCTTCTATTCAGGAAACTTGGTCATACTAGACTGCTGCTGCGTTACCGAGGTTCCTAGAAACATGAAAATATCAAACAATTGATGCGCGCGTTAAACATGGGAGGCCAGACTGCATAGCGCTGGGCAGCCCACGCAAGAGCATTCTCGAGACTCAAAGGAGACCTGAACTCACTTCACCGCCTTCATTATTACCACGGTGCTTGCACCGACATAAAATCCTCCAAACCGAATATGTGCCACAGAATTCCACTATAAGGTGCCGAGAATGAATACCGTATGTGGCAATAACTCCATTAATCCATTACTCGTCACGTATTTGTTACAACACGAGTTGAATTAATTGTGATCATTGCTTCTATCTCGGTTGATTGCTACTATCTCATTCAATTTCATGTCAGTATTTTAGCAATTGTTAATCGCTTTGATATGCTTACGAGTCTGGCTTTATGATATCTGCATTTAATATGCATTACTGTGCAATTATCTTTAAACGAGTAAACTAAATATCTTTTTTCATCTTTAATTTAGCAGGTAAGGTCCACTGGGCTATTTAGGTCTTTTTTTATAAGCGACCTGGCCACAAATAATAGCCCAACGAAGTGGCGTACCGTGTGGAAATGTATAGCAGTCAAATACTCAATACGCATATTTTTATTCTTGTACCTGCCAGGACCTGATTCAAGAGACTTTTAACCTTGGTGGGTTTTCATCATCTGGTTGAAAATAAAAAATAAAACTCTATGTAGGTGTTAAACAAAGCTCATTTGACAAAATTTTAGCAGGGTCATCAATGTAATTCTCCAGGAACTGTGGATGACCTGTATTGACGAGCTCTGGAAAGAAACATTGGAACGTAAAAATTTGCACTATTTACTTCGGATTTTAGGTTCGTTTAACGTGTAATAAATATAAAAATTCAATTAATGGATTTAAATATTGGCATCATTAATCTTGAGTAAATCATAAATTGTATAATATGGAGTAGCATCATAAGTCACAGCTTTCATAAAAATTGTGTTTCTTGCGTGCAATATTAGAATCCATAAATGTTTTGGGCATTAACCACAAATAACCAGATGCAATGCAGCTCTTAATGGAATGGCCTTTCTTTGCAAAAAGGAATAGTGCTTAAATTATTGATTTTGCTTATCACACACGGTGATTTATATCATCAAATCAGCTAGTGTGCAGTTGCTGGGTGGATTGTTGCATTGCAAGATCGTCTGAGATGGTGGTGGCTTGGGGCAGCCTTCATCCAGCAGTGGATTATGGCTGATTAGTATTTCTATACTGTAGTATATCAGACCATCTAAAACTAAGAAGACGACGAGTTCTCATAGCAACACAATCATACCAGTGTGTGTAATGTTTTTATGCATTGCAATGACCCATTTAAGTGTATAATCATGCATTATACTTGCATGTAATTATGTTTGAATTGTACGTGTGTTTTACCAGCCTGCATGCTTGACAACATGTAATCCCATGCTTGCATTTGGAATATCTGTCACATTTTATATTCACGGATTGTTTTTTCCCAATAAATGTAAAGGTTAATTAAGATTATACAATATCTTCTACAGCATGACCTCATTACAGATAACCCTCCAGATGGAATTAACTACCATCTATGATTCAGCGTATTATTGATGGTCTGTCAGAATATCCCCATTCGCCTTAAATCACAACATATTCATCACTAATTTCCTCGTATCTAATGCGTTAGCGTTTTAAACAGTTGGTCCACAGCACTGTGCAGTAAATGTTATTTAGTCACTAGTTTTTTTCATAAAGAAAAGGTAGATTTTTTTAATGCTCACATTAATTATACCTTCCACAATATTTTTTTATGAACACAACACGTGAAATCACAGTAACAGTTGTGTATTTAAAACAAAAGTATGAATGTTGTTAAGTCAACAATAGAGTACCTGAAAATCTGACATGTAAATGCATGTATTACACAGTTTGGCTCAAAAGAAGATATCAGCTGGTGAATACCCGTGTCACCACGTGCAAAAGGCAGGTAAACCATGCCTAGTAACTCTAATGAACATAATAAATGTGTCCAACCACTGAGATGCACAGATGTCAGGATTCTATCCCCGAGTAGAGCATGTGGACTCCACATGTTCAGTTTCCCAACGTGATGCCAACATGTATAATTGAAGAGCTGCACTTTATTACAGAATTAAAAGATCTCTGCTTCATAGATTAAACATTGTCTTTAATAATAGACGAGAATGCTTTTGGTAATTGCACTCTAAAAAAGCATGTCCACCAAGTAATTTTTAAACTTTATTCGGGTTTTACTACGTGTGACTTCGTCACCAGTTGTTTAAGTCGACCACAAATGGAATGTAAAATTACGGTAAATGTCACCACCAGGGGGTACTGGTGCAATGTTCACAGATTGCGACTCTGTACCAACCACTTGCTGCATTATGGCTCGTGTAGCAGCAGCACCAAACATGCAACACCGGCACGCATGTTAACACCGGCAACAGCAAAATTGCACAGTAACAGCAGCAGTCTGCTTTCAGAAGCTATACCTGACATCAGAGATATACCTAATGTGATTCAGGCTTCTTCAAGCCTTAGGGGGGTTTGTTGATGATCGGGGACTTAAATATGACATGAGCATTACTTTTATCAATAATTATACAATCCAATTATTGGAAAATATCTTCAAGTGTAGCATTATATAATGTAATTAATTCACTAAAACATTTACAGATGCATTATAAGTTCCAATATTAACGTATTATATAAATGCAAAATTTTTCTATCTAGATGTATGCAATGTGGGATCTCACCATAATACATAATTGTATATGGTAATTATGTAACAAACTAAAATCTATTGATAAGCAGGTTTTGTGGCTTCAGGTCTGTGTAGGGCAAGAACTTTAGCAAATGTTATATTGAAGACTAAAACATGGGTTATATATAAATTCCATTCCAAAACAAGCCACATTTTATATATTGCACAATGCCATAGTTGTTTCCAATGGTGATTTAATGTTTTATAAACTACCCAGGGAAAATGCTATATACAAGCAGTACAATAACCAATATCTTAAACACAGGGACTGTTAATTCAGTGCTCTGAAATGTGATTTGGCATTTCATGACAAATTACTAATTAACACAGAAATGTAGAATTGGTGTAATGCTGCTCACCTGATTCAACGGTCAATGTCACAATTACGGCTATAAAATATTTAAAGGTAATTAAGCTCGTTCATTTTTTCTACTCATAATTTAGTAATGTTTTAAATGTTCCAGACTTATATGGTAAAACCTCATCTTTGTCAACCAAGCATTAATTTAACATCATATTAGTGCAAAAAGACAAGTCTTATGAAATACGTATACAAAAATATTGTACAAAATATATTGTGCGTTCACAATTGGAACCTCCTTTGCCAGTAGCAAAATATGATACTTGTTTTTTTTACCCTTTTATCTGGCAACAAAACTGACACCTTTTTTTACGAGGTGTCATGTTTGCATTGACCATAAATACCTGCGGTCGGAATGCAAACAAAAAACACAATGTATACACTGTCATATTCTTAGGTTTTTTCGGTAAAGTCACGTAGGTAAAACATTAAAATTAATAAAAGTAAAATAAAATAAAAACATCACGACGTTTCGGAGGCAACACAAGCTTCCGTCTTCAGGTGGAACCGTCACAGCCACGACAGCTGTATCAAGTAAATGAGAGATTACAAGAGCTACCACTCCGTATATATAATGGTTGGAGAGGGGGGAAGGGCCAAGTACGGCACACTTTTTATTAATATGGTAAGGTGAGGCTTAAGAGGCTGAGCCTTTGTTATAGAGAGGTACGGTTTGTGACTAAGCCTGCCCCACATAACAATAGTGTGAAAAAAGAAACAACTAAACATGGTAAAACAAGCCTGGCTGTCTATCAATAACCTGTAATAGTTGTCTGTCAAATAAGATAGTCCAAATAAGTGTAGTTAAATCTTTTTTGCATGGTTAATCACATCTTTCCAATGATTACTCAGTTTGTAACCATCATCACGGTTGAAATTATGTCTGTGTTTGTATATTTGTATGGCTTCGTGTACGAACCTTTGATGGTAGCCAGGAGGTTTGCAGAGGACCTTGGTCTCGGAAAAGACAATTTAATGAGAGCCCACCGAGTTGTAGCAATGATCGGCAACGGCCGAAGAATCAGTTCTGCCATGTTTCAGATCTGACTTGTGCTCGCGGACACGATCAGAAACATGACGTTTCGTTTCTCCAATGTAGCAATCACCACAACTGCAACTCAATTTGTAGACTCCAGGATACTGTAAGTCAGGAACGACATCCTTCACAGATGGAATCAGATCACAAATTTTATGCACTGTACTGAATCGGACTTGGATCTTATGTTTGTTTAGAATTTTGGAGATCTTTTTGGTCACGCCTGCTATGTATGGTAACGTGATAGTTTTGGTCGGAGTTTCATGTGGCTGTTTCTGTGTGGTGGGAGAAACAGCTTGGCGGATAGTGCGGTCAGAGTATCCGTTCATCCTGAGGGCCCGATGTACATGTCTTAATTCACCGGCCAGGTGGTGTTGGTCAGAAATGCCATGGGCTCTGTGGTATAGCGTTTTGATGAGAGAATTCTTTTGAGATGGGTGGTGGTGGGAATCCGATTTCAAGTAGGAATCTGTGTGGGTGGCTTTCCTGTAGACAGAATGTCCCAAGGATCCGTCAGGACTTCTCTCAAACAGAATATCCAAGAATGGTAGTTTACCATATTTCTCCACTTCTATGGTGAATCTGATGGATGGGTGTCTAGAATTGATGTGGTCCAAGAAGTGGTTCAATGCTGGGAGGCCATGTGGCCAGATGACGAAAGTGTCATCCACATACCTCTTCCACAGGGAAGGACGCAGGGTGGATGTCTGGATGGCGTCTGATTCAAACTTTTCCATGAACATGTTGGCTATAACTGGTGACAAGGGGGAGCCCATAGGGGTACCCTCATTCTGTTTGTAGAAGGTGCCATTCCAGGTAAAATAGGTGTTGGTGAGGCAATGCCTAACCAGCGCAGGTACATCAGAATTCAATCCATGTTGGACGAAGTCCTCAATTATTGTTAGGGTGTCCGGTACTGGGACTTTGGTAAACAAAGATACTACATCAAAACTGACGAGGATGTCATCAGGAGATAGTACCATGTCCTTAACCATAGAGACTAATTGGGTTGAGTTGAGTACTGCTGAAGAGGTCTTGCCTGTGAAGGGAAGCAGAGTATCTGATATAAAACGGGCTAGTTTGTACGTAGGAGAGTTTATCGTTGACACGATGGGTTGTAGCGGGGTGCCTTCTTTATGGATCTTGGGAAGACCATAGAGTCTGGGAGGTCTAGCCGCCGATGGTTTTAGAGAGGGACGTTTGCTTGGTTCGATTAGGGAAGTCAAACTCGTGATGATACTGTTGGTTTTTGTCGTTAGGCTTTTAGTGGGATCGTTTTTAATTTTGGAGTAACTCCCATCATTAAGAAGGTCCAGGATTTTGTTGTTGTATGAATCTTTATCCATGATGACCGTGGCATTGCCCTTGTCTGCCGAGAAGATGACTATATCATCTCTCTTTTTTAGGTCCGCGAGTTCAGAGCGTTCGTTTTTGCTGTTACTAGTGGGTTTCTTCGCATTCTTAAGAATAGTAGCTATTTCAGCTCTTGCTACATCCGCATGGATGTGTCCTATGCCTCTGAGGGCTACATCAATCTGAGAAATCATATCCTCTACTGGTATATATTGAGGGGTGACGGCGAAATTTAGACCTTTCGCCGTCTCCCCTAAATATATACCAGTAGAGGATATGATTTCTCAGATTGATGTAGCCCTCAGAGGCATAGGACACATCCATGCGGATGTAGCAAGAGCTGAAATAGCTACTATTCTTAAGAATGCGAAGAAACCCACTAGTAACATCAGCAAAAACGAACGCTCTGAACTCGCGGACCTAAAAAAGAGAGATGATATAGTCATCCTCTCGGCAAACAAGGGCAATGCCACGGTCATCATGGATAAAGATTCATACAACAACAAAATCCTGGACCTTCTTAATGATGGGAGTTACTCCAAAATTAAAAACGATCCCACTAAAAGCCTAACGACAAAAACCAACAGTATCATCACGAGTTCGACTTCCATAATCGAACCAAGCAAACGTCCCACTCTAAAACCATCGGCGGCTAGACCTCCCAGACTCTATGGTCTTCCCAAGATCCATAAAGAAGGCACCCCGCTACGACCCATCGTGTCGACAATAAACTCTCCTACGTACAAACTAGCCCGTTTTCTATCAGATACTCTGCTTCCCTTCACAGGCAAGACCTCTTCGGCAGTCCTCAACTCAACCCAATTAGTCTCTATGGTTAAGGACATGGTACTATCTCCTGATGACATCCTCGTCAGTTTCGATGTAGTATCTTTGTTTACCAAAGTCCCAGTACCAGACACCCTAACAATAATTGAGGACTTAGTCCAACATGGATTGAATTCTGATGTACCTGCGCTGGTTAGGCATTGCCTCACCAACACCTATTTTACCTGGAATGGCACCTTCTACAAACAGAATGAGGGTACCCCTATGGGCTCCCCCTTGTCACCAGTTATAGCCAACATGTTCATGGAAAAGTTTGAATCAGACGCCATCCAGACATCCACCCTGTGTCCTTCCCTGTGGAAGAGGTATGTGGATGACACTTTCGTCATCTGGCCACATGGCCTCCCAGCATTGAACCACTTCTTGGACCACATCAATTCTAGACACCCATCCATCAGATTCACCATGGAAGTGGAGAAAGATGGTAAACTACCATTCTTGGATATTCTGTTTGAGAGGAGTCCTGACGGATCCTTGGGACATTCTGTCTACAGGAAAGCCACCCACACAGATTCCTACTTGAAACCAGATTCCCACCACCACCCATCTCAAAAGAATTCTCTCATCAAAACGCTATACCACAGAGCCCATGGCATTTCTGACCAACACCACCTGGCCGGTGAATTAAGACATGTACATCGGGCCCTCAGGATGAATGGATACTCTGACCGCACTATCCGCCAAGCTGTTTCTCCCACCACACAGAAACAGCCACATGAAACTCCGACCAAAACTATCACGTTACTATACATAGCAGGCGTGACCAAAAAGATCTCCAAAATTCTAAACAAACATAAGATCCACGTCCGATTCAGTACAGTGCATAAAATCCGTGATCTAATTCCATCTGTGAAGGATGTCGTTCCTAACTTACAGTATCCTGGAGTCTACAAATTGAGTTGCAGTTGTGGTGATTGCTACATTGGAGAAACGAAACGTCATGTTTCTGATCGTGTCCGCGAGCACAAGTCAGATCTGAAACACGGCAGAACTGATTCTTCGGCCGTTGCCGATCATTGCTACAACTCGGTGGGCTCTCATGAAATTGTCTTTTCCGAGACCAAGGTCCTCTGCAAACCTCCTGGCTACCATCAAAGGTTTGTACACGAAGCCATACAAATATACAAACACAGACATAATTTCAACCGTGATGGTTACAAACTGAGTAATCATTGGAAAGATGTGATTAACCATGCAAAACAGATTTAACTACACTTATTTGGACCATCTTATTTGACAGACAACTATTACAGGTTATTGATAAGACAGCCAGGCTTGTTTTACCATGTTTAGTTGTTTCTTTTTTCACACTATTGTTATGTAGGCCAGGCTTAGTCACAAACCGTACCTCTCCATAACAAAGGCTCAGCCTCTTAAGCCTCACCTTACCATATTAATAAAAGGTGTGCCGTACTTGGCCCTTCCCCCCTCTCCAACCATTATATATACGGAGTGGTAGCTCTTGTAATCTCTCATTTACTTGATACAGCTGTCGTGGCTGTGACGGTTCCACCTGAAGACGGAAGCTTGTGTTGCCTCCGAAACGTCGTGATTTTAATTTTATTTTACTTTTATTAATTTTAATGTTTTACCTACGTGACTTTACTGAAAAAAACCTAAGAATATGAATCCTTGCAGTCACGAATGCTTCAAATCTAGTATACACTGTGCTTGAAATTTCAAGGACCGCAGGTATTGTGGTCAATGCAAACATGAAATTTCAAGGACAGTGCATACATTACCAGTTGTGTTTTTTTGTTTGCATTCCGACCGCAGGTATTGTGGACAATGCAAACATGACTCCTTGTAAAAAAAGGTGTCAGTTTTGCTGCCAGATAAAAGGGTAAAAAAGAACAATTATCATATTGTGCGTTGTTTTGGTCAATTGTCGGTAATGCAAAACATGCATTAACAGGCATGGTTCTGGCGCCCCCAATAAAATCTGACTTAGGTTTACGAACCTACGAGTGTTTTCAGCAGCATTTGTTTAATTCAGTAAACTCTGGTCCAGTTTTGAAAGTCTCAAAGGTGCGCCTATTAAAATAGTTGCTGTTGGAAAACACCCAACCAAGGGCGAATGGACCAATATCTGATTTCACTTCAAATCCTTTCATGTAATTATTTATGATTTTATTATCCACTATCTCAAAATAAAGTGTGTATAGGTATTGTACTCTGCCAAATGGCTCCCATGGCGCAAATGTGAAACGTACCAACTGGTTAGTCCAGATGGTAAGATGACGAATCATGAGCGTGTGCTATTGATCCATTTGTTGAGTGAGCGTAGCTGAATGCTTTAGAAGTGGTTCTTAACCTTTACTGCAGCATTGCACCTCCTTTGGTTCTCAATCGTTAAAAAATGTATGTTAATACACAGGTTTGATGAAACAAAGTCGTTGTACTTACGTGCCCGTGCTTAATGTGTTTCGATGATTTACCTTAAAAAAAAAATCTGCCATGTCTCGCACCCCCAAGGGGTGCGTGCACCCAAGGTTGAGAACCACTGCTTTAGAATATGGTGTTTGCAAGCAAGCATAAGAAAAAAAAATGGAACTAGAAGTGGAGAGTTATGGTTCCTGAATCGTGCATGTGATCACAAGAATAGTCATACATGGTCACATAAGCAATGCATGAGACGTAGCAGCCCTTAATTGGTCTCAGCTCAGCTCAGGTTGTCACTAATGGGACGTGTCCAGCTACTGGCTACGAAAATGATAAAGTAATTAGCTCAGAATTAAAAAAAATTCGTTTTCCATTATGGCAGTGGACAGATAACCTTTCTGTAATTGTATTATTTAATGCATTTTAGTGGCAGATTAGTATTGGGGTGAGTGCATAATATTAAGCAGTTGATTTTTTTAAAAGTACAGCAGCCATGACATGGAAAATCGTGTTACATTTACTTAATCATAGTTGTAGACATTTAAATGTCATACAATTTGACTCAATGATGACCCCCACCCTGCCCCCACCCAAGCAGTCACCATCCTTCACGGTCTCATGATGCAAGAATCCATCTCGCGCTTGCTCGCAAGCCTTTCATCGCTCCATTTCTGCAGTCCTCTTCAGCTTGTTCCCCCCTGTAGGGGTCACTCCATAGTTGTCCAATGTCTTACTGATCCAAGACAAAGCTTTGGATCAATAATTATGGCACACTGCTACGTAGTTTCAATCCACGCCTGTCACCATACTGTGCACCGTAACCAATTTCTTGGCACACAAGTCCTACCCATGCTTCAATGGCAAGCATGAACATGTTTCCGAAGCCCATAATCCTAATAGTAATTGTTTTTAAAAAATATTTTACAAAGATGACAAATTTTATTCATTAAACATGAGTGGTCATTAAACATGTTAAGGAGATTGTAATTAATTCTACAGAATTTTGGTAATCTGGCATGCGTGATTTTAACTTAAAATGTGTTTTGAAAAGTGACAGGCATGGTTCATGTTACATTTGTTTTCACACACACTTCATGAAATGTAAGTTCCTTGACTTAAAGCTTTCGTGACTGCAGGAATTCATAGTCTTTGGGTCTTTCGGTAAAGTCACGTAGATGGGTTCAAAAAAACTACGACGTAATTTTTAACCGATCTTCGTGACTTTACCGAAAGTCCCAAAGAATATGTAAGTTCCTCTTTGATAAACTACAATGAATCATTCAACACAATTTTTCATTATTTTGCATGACAAGATTTGAACATTTAATTTAAATCAGATACCTCCACAAAAGACAGTACCACTTTTTATCCAGATATAAATTTTTCAGTTTAAGATACTTTATCAAACATTAAGTTTATTAAAACCCATACAATCAGCAAATCATCGCATTTGTGTAACTGCAAATTAAATATTGCACAAGTTGACTAAACTCACTAACAACCTAACTTACCCAATTAGTTTGTAAATCCCACTTTCACTGCCAATGTTTGCACGAGCTCCCACATTCCATCTGCCAGACTTGGGAAACAACTCGCAGCAGTGGGGGTGCAGATTGAAAATCTTTTGCTGCTTACAGAACCAGTGATTCTCAAATATTGTCCTTAAGTTAAATTTCTCTATTGGTCACTTTTGAGGACCAATGGCCTAAACTACTGTCTCCGTAACATTGGGTACACGCATGAAGATAATATAAAGACAATGAGCACTTTATACATATTTCGAATGAAACATGAGTTTTGTATTCACATTTCAATTTTAGGATAAGCACATTTAGATTTAAGCTCAAAGGAAACACCAATTGATAAAAATACAGCACCCTCCTTTGCATACAAAAAAAATAAATGTACCATATGAAAAGCAATAATTGCATATATATGCTTTCACATAACTATGACAAAAAAACTTAACTTTCTTATACAAATGGTGACAATATCAGCCCAAAAATATTTGAGTTTACATGATGGGTTTCAACACTTGTAAAAACAGCAGTAATCACTTAATATGTTAAATAATAAAGATCCCGAGCAAAAAATATGTTGCACCTATATAATAAAAAGCTGTCAATTACAAAGGCAATTTGATCGACAAGTGTCCTGTTATACAACATATCAAGAATCTGTAGCAATGTCTGACAGTGGGAGGAATGTAAAAATGAGCAAGCTTCAATGTGCTGTCCATATAAACCCTATATGTAATGTGATGCCTACAGTGTTTCTGGAAGAGAGTCAAACCGTCATGTGCTATTAGATTGCTCCTGCTGAAAGAGCAATGAGGCAAGCTGTGAGCGCGACGCCAGGCTCTCCAAGTCGCTTTGGTGGCAGCGGTGATACACGCCCTCGCTTAGCCGGGGGTTACACGCCCTCCGCAGGTGAGTGTGGCGCAGCGCAGGCTCCGCTCCGCGGAACACATGCAGTGAGGAGTGGCGCACAAAGAGGCCATATAGGTCGTCGTCGTCCTCAGATGCGTCCTGCGCCATGGGGTCCTGGGCGGGGGGGCCCTCTGCCACCATGCGGGAGCGCGCTGCCATGTAGTCCGAGTTGTAGAAACAAGCCTCGTCAAAGGCAGCACGGTCAAAGTGGCCGGTCTCACGCGAAATATCTTGTGACGTCGTCGGCTGACGCTCTGGGTCTCGGTATACCAATTGCGGATCATATTCCTGCAAGGATGAGAATGGATTGGATTAGCTACAAAACCGGAGACTGGGGAGAATTTTTTTTTCCCAATAAAACATGTGTAATTGTGGTGAACGCAATGCCTACCTGGAAGTGTATGGGGAAGAACACCTGCCAGCCAGCGATGGCATTCATGCGGCAGCGGTTGAGGAAATCTATGGTGAGCTGTGAGCCCACAGAGGCCACCAAGAAGAGCGTATCGACTGGATGCTTTTTAGACAAGATGTCGATCAGCTTCAGTTGGGATGGCACATCTGTCTTCACACTGATCCATGGAAACTTCACCTCGGGGTACCGACGCTCGTAATCACCCACTTCTGCTTTCACTCCAGCAAATATATCATCTTCGTTAACCTGTGAACACATATTAGGAGTACGTATCATCAGCCTTGGTAAATCAACTGCTGCATGAAGGCCTACCTCAGCCACTGCCTTCTCTCACGATCCCGAGATGTAGAATGTATTGCACAATAACGAGCATAGACTTGCCTTCTGTGCATCAAATGGATCGTAGACGAAGAGGAGCGTGAGCACGGCATTTTCATGCGTCTCCAGCACCTGGTTGGCGTACGATGCTAGGAAGCCAGACACGTGCTCGCGCTCGTGCACCGTGAGAGGCAGCACAACGTGCACACGCGTCGCCTCTGTAACATAGGGCATGGGGATGATCTCCACCGTTCCCAGGGGTCGCACTAAGTGCACTCGTTTCACCAGGGTGCGGCTGTTTCCACGCTGCGTCGAAACCTGCACATTACATTAGAACACAATGGGAGCAAAATGACAAGAAATTCATAATTAAGATGTAATCATGGCCAAAGCCCTTGATGTCACCACACCTCACCAATGTGGTATACCTTCTACCAGATCCAGCAGCTGTTACACAGTATACATGTGATCTCCAAGATGTTGCCTTAAGAGTATCACGCTAACCAGTCTTGGGTCTTCCCCTTGGTCGTTGGACTCTTAAAAGATCACTCAAATGCCTGTCCTGGTAACCTGCCTTCCTCCTTCACACAAGTCCTACCTAGTGCAATCGTTTTTGCTCAATAATATGTACAACATTCACCTGGCATGTATGGTATTCAACTAGATAGTATTCTATACTCTTTGGTTCTTTCGGTAAAGTCCCGTAGGTATAAAATAAAATACTGATTTGTTTTATACCTACGTGACTTTACCGAAAGAACCAAAGAGTATGGATTCCTGCAGTCACAAAAGCTTCAAATCAAGATTAGATAGTATTCTACTCTAGACATGCAATCAATAGTTGTTCACATTCACCCACCTCCAGTGAGAGATCAAGGGTGTACTCCATGCCACGAGTGGGGTCAAAGCGGCGGTAGCCGTTGACGAGCGCCAGTTTGCGAAAGCGAAGTATTGGGCCATAGCGAGCATTCAGCTGCTCCACAGCTGTCTCCACGATGTCGGTCGCATCCATGCGGTCGGCCCCTCCTAAGGAGCACTTGGGGGAGCCGTCGATGCAGGAGAAGCTATACTCCTCATTGAAGTGCTCCCAGGAAAGTACTTCGAAGCGTGAGCGTGGCTGATATGGAGCATTCACACCAAGAGGCCAAGTTGCACCCTTCTCTCCTTCTGGAGTATCCACACTGACATTCTTGATCTCTGCCTGCAAAAATTGGTCAAAACCACCATTAACTTTTTCATTCAACATTTCAAGATAATAATATTCTCTGCTTCATAAGTGTAACGTGTTTATTTGATTACGCATCATTTTCCAATGTGGACATCTTGCAAACCTGGAGGAGCTTTATTTCATGATAGGTTCTCTCCAGCTCGATTTCAGTGAAGCGCTTGTGGAGGCGGTACATCAGCACGGGCTCGGTCACAGGCCACACAGTGTAGGCATTCTCAAACTCGGGCCCTTCCTCTCGCTCAGGATCCACATTCTTTCCCAGCTCAAATGTGCGGTATCTTTGCTCCTGGAAATTATAAATGTACAGAGCAAAGTTGTGATCTCACGCTCCTTTCAACCAATACAGAAACCATGGACGTTCCTCAAAAAATGTTGTTTCCTACCTGTTGCTTGTTGGAGCACGACAGGTGAAGTGTATCGATAAGGCAGCGACCAAGCCACTCATCTGCCCTAGAGCTCAAGATGTCATCCCGACAGCTCTCCAAGTGAGGGTTCAAGTCCAACAAGGCCTTGCGGGACAGCACGAATCCGTAGCCCCCGTGGCAGTAGTGCCCTTGGCTGCCCCCACCCATGGCTCCATCCACATCTCCAACATTCATGATGAACTCCTCCGGGTGGCCTAGATAAACCTTTGCATCGATGCTCAAGTGCCCAACGAGTTCTTTCACACGCTCTGCCTGCAAACAAGTGAAGAGTTTGTGTCGGTGCTTGTAACTTGACAACAAAAAAGCTGCAAACTTCCACCTTTCTGAAACACACCCAAGCAAAAATTGGCATCTACCACCGATACCAAATTTTAGAATCAATGGAAACTTGCGTTATTATGATACCTGCATGTAGGAGTCGTCCTGCGCGAAAAAGAACCAGTCGTAGTCTGCGCCATGGTGGTCGTGCACGTAGCGCAGCGTGTGGTACATGTTCCACACGGGCCGCTCGTCCCCATGCGTCACCACGTTCATGCCCTGAGGACCGCGGCTGGGTGAGCGCTGCCCCGTGAAGAAGAGAGTGCGTGGCAGGTGGTGCCCCGCCGTGCGGTTCACGGCCACGGCCAGCGTGGGCAGCGTGAGCCGCGACGTGAGGACACCAACCAGCAGCCGCTCCCGTAAGCCCAGCTCCGTGCTGATGTAGCGTGGCCTGGGGGTGGGGATCGCCACGCGTGTTGGCGTTCAGACCTTGCAATGCAACACGGAAGCCGATTTGATACACGGCCCATAAATGTTGTTTTTTTAAGAGTGGGAAATGTCAATAAAAAACGTCGACTTACACATACTATAATGTCAAACTGCTGCGTAAAGGAGCAAAAATGTTCTTATATATTTTACTCTAAAACCTCAAAGTCGGCCAACTTGGCCTGTAATGTTTGTTCGGGTTACCCACAGATGCGCTTCACCCACAACCTGTATGGGTCTTGATTTAAAGCTTTCGTGACTGCAGGGATTCATATTCTTGGTTCTTTCGGTAAAGTCACGTAGAAGGGAAATAATAAAATATTAATGTAAAACAATTGTTTTATATTAATATTATTTTATTATTTCCTTTCTACGTGACTTTACCGAAAGAACCAAGAATATGAACCTGTATGGGGTTTGGTTCGGGGTGAACTGTGTTGAGGACACAAACAAGTGGTTACCAGATTTCGTCAAATATATTTTTGTTTTAATTTATACAACATCTGACACTTCTCAGGAGGGTTCTACTGATCTACCCATCACGGGTACGAGTGAATAACCCATCACGAGTACGAGTGGATAGCGATAAATCCCATTAGCACAGGCGGATTAAAGGAACATCCACACTCGGTGTACTGGCACCTGGGCCACCACGTAGCACAGCGGCTGCCAAATATTCACATTTCATAGCACCACCGATGCCCCCAAATCATCACCACCACAGATGCCCCCAAAGCCTCCGTGCCCCGCGAGAAAGCCTAAACAACGGCGTCATCATCCATCATCATCATGTTCATCATCATCATCACGCTCACCGGATCATCTTGGCCTTGCGGGGCTGGTCTGCGGGCCGCGTGTAAGGCACGATACGTGGCTGGTAGTCCTCGCCCTCCACGTTGCCGACGATCGAGTTGGGTCTCCGCACGCTGCTGCTGCCACCGCCGCCGCCTCCTCCACCTGCAGAGTCCTGGCCGAGGTTGTCCGTGGGCCCCCCCCCGCCGTGTCCGCTCATCTCCTCCCCGTGCCTCCCCGCTGGGCCACGAGGGCCACACGTCTCCTCCATCCACGTGAGGCCGAGCAGAGAGAGCGTGAAGCCCAGCGAGAGGCCCAGCAGCACGGGCACCAGGGGACGCACGGCCGACAGCAGCGTCCGGTAGCGCATGGTGGTTGGCGGCGGTCGATGGGAGGGAGGCCTTGGGGAGTTGATGGAGGTGCTGATGATGAAGGCTGTTGGCGTAGACGAGGCGTTGACGACGGAGGGTTAACTAGGAAGCAGCTCGCGTCAGAACCCCACTGCTCGGGGCGCCATCATGGAGCATGTGAAGGGCGGGGCTACTGACAACGATCGACCGGCGTCGACGCCCCCGGCCACGCCCCCCGCCTCGGCTCTTTCGTCGTCGCCAAACGCCCTGGGGGCTGACGCGGCCCTCACGAGGGCGCGGCGGCGCGGCGCAGCGTTGACCCCGGGGCGGTTTTGCGTCTTCAGAGCGTCGCGAGCCGCCGGTCTCCGGCACCACGAAGACGACGCGGGGCAAAGGCGGCGGCAGTCGAGCGTCGAGTCCAGCGACCGCGGTGGGGTTGTGATGAAGGCGGAGCCCAGCAGCCGACGCCACAAGAGGGAGCCCTAGAGCAGTTGTTCATCACTCATCTTCAGAGGGAGTTTGGGGGGGGGGCACTTTCGCTGAGAAGACATTATCAGTGTGAGGCCCTGCCCCCCTCCCCCAACCTTTGCGATTTCCTAATCGCATTGTTTGCGATTTAGATTTGAAATAGATTAATCGTTCGGCCCTACTCCCAACCCTACCACCACATTTGAAACCATTCAGGTTTGTGACAGCATGATTGGGGGTGTTTTCACATTTGTGTAGTCGGGGAACAGCTCTCAAGGCCACCAGGGGCCTCCAGGGGCCACCAGTGGCCACCGGTGGCCACCAGGGGCCACCAGAGGCCACCAGGGGCCCGCGGGCCTTGCAATGAGGAACCCTGGAATAGGGGAAGGAGGGGAATCCATCGTGCTGAGCTTACGGAGTGAAACGCAGCCATGAGTGGTGGACAAACCACTCGGCGCCCGGAGAGGAGCGCCGAGCGCGTGCTGTCTTGGAAAGGCTTTCACTTCCCATCATCACGCGAGGCTTGAGTTAAATCCCCAGTCATTTCACACTGATCCCAGTTAAAATCAACAATGCCCCCCACCTCCCACAAGTCACATCGGCCTTGGCCAGTTTCCTTTACAACACAAGCCGATCTGAAAGCTCACTGGAAGCCTTTTAGCTTCCCCCAATTAAACACAATGCACTCCCCGTTGAGTGAAACTGTGGAGCGAGCCTACCTACACAGTGAAGTTAATCTGAGGTGGCGCATTCCCGCACCTCCGATTAGCACGTAAATTCAACATACGCTAAAGCTAGACAATTAAATACAATCAATCCCTTAGTTGCTGCTCTAAACTCGCCAGCCAGCCGCAAGTCACGTTCCCTGTTAATCTCCAGCAACCTTTATTGACACCACTTCACACTGCCCTGTCCACACTACATGTGCTACAAGCATCGACGCAAAATGTGCAGATATTGGGACATCTTTGGTCATCACCCATCCAAGCCACCCAACATTGGCTCATTGCAGCAATGTTAAAACGGGAAATTATTTTCAATTCCGTGGATTTAACTCGGTGCATACACTAGTAATTTAACTCTGAGTGGAGATCAGGATGTTGGTCTCCGGATAAAAAGGCTGCTTTGAGATTATCCGGATAAAAAGGCTGCTTTGAGATTATTTTCACAAAGTTGGCGAAATCTGATTGAGCAATCACTTGGTGAATGTGCCCCAACACAGGATCTGTTTTAAATTTCACAATTAACAATCACGAATAAGATCAATGGTTCACTGCTTTATAGCACTCTTGTCAAGTTGTATACTATGTTGGCTACCTTAATCTCATATTAATAATACTGTTTACTGCATAATGGATGCTGTGATGTGTTTAGTAGGCTATATCCTGGGGATGTCAGCTTTGCATCGTACAGTGAAGCCTGTACCTCATACGTCCTGACTTTTCCAGTGTTCTGCTGTTCTCACAAATAGGATTATGACTGTATAAAGGTCATGAGCATCTGAATAATGGCATACAGAAAGGGGACCATTATAAACATAACATTTACTGTTTTACTCTTACATAGTATCGTACCACAACTTGCTCAAGAAGCACTTCCTAATAACTGTAATCTTGGTTTTGTTCAAATGTAATTAAAATGAACAGAAGTTTTCTGGTAAATTTTCTAAAAACAATTGCAGTGCTGTATATTATAAATTGTATAATTCAAAGGTAACATACGTACCTTTTTTTCCAGAAAGCATTAGCAAAACTATAATCACCTACGACTGTGTGCAAAGTCAGTTGCATTTCTCTCCTAGACTGGGCTCCACGATAGAAATGTAGAATTTCCACCAATGGTTCAAGGCCACCAACAAAGAAGAACATGAATTCTAGATTTGAAGCTTTCGTGACTGCAAGGAATCATCTTCTTAGGTTTTTTCGGTAAAGTCACGTAGGTCAAAATTAATGAATTTTGTACACCGGGCCCTCAGGATGAACGGATACTCTGACCGTACTATCCGCCAAGCTGTTTCTCCCACCACACAGAAACAGCCACATGAAACTCCGACCAAAACCATCACGTTACCATACATAGCTGGCGTGACCAAAAAGATCTCCAAAATTCTAAACAAACATAAGATCCAAGTCCGATTCAGTACAGTGCATAAAATCCGTGATCTGATTCCATCTGTGAAGGATGTCGTTCCTGACTTACAGTATCCTGGAGTCTACAAATTGAGTTGCATTTGTGGTGATTGCTACATTGGAGAAACGAAACGTCATGTTTCTGATCGTGTCCGCGAGCACAAGTCAGATCTGAAACACGGCAGAACTGATTCTTCTGCCGTTGCCGATCATTGCTACAACTCGGTGGGCTCTCATGAAATTGTCTTTTCCGAGACCAAGGTTCTCTGCAAACCTCCCGGCTACCATCAAAGGTTTGTACACGAAGCCATACAAATATACAAACACAGACATAATTTCAACCGCGATGATGGGTACAAACTTAGTAATCATTGGAAAGATGTTATCAACCACGCAAAAAAGACTTAATTACAAATTTTTTGGACCATCTTATCTGACAGGCACTATTTTACTTTACTTTACCGAGTGTTAATATCCCCAGTTATTTTTATTTTTTAACAGTACTCTCTTCATTGTTCAGCCAGCATTGGTTAAACATGGGCATCTTCGTTCTATCATGTATATCAGACCTCCCCTCCCCCTCTCTGTCCATTGTGTTGGCGTGTGCTGTAATTGGCCGCTTGCGCACAATCGCTTCCACGCCGTCGCTCACCCCCCCTCCCTCCCGATACGTTCCATTCATTGGCTACCATAGTCTGATGAGCTCCCCCCTCCCTCTCCTCCCCCCCTCAACTCGCTTTTAAGGGATTACATCTTGAATCATTGCCTCACTTGATGCAGCTAATCTGGCTGTGACGGTCCCACCTAATGACGGAGACTTGTGTTGCCTCCGAAACGTCGTGATTTTTGTTTTTTATTTTATTTTCATTAATTTTGACCTACGTGACTTTACCGAAAAAACCTAAGAAAAAAGAAGAACATGCTTGAACAGGGAGACACTGATTTCTCTGACTTTACGTTGCTAAACGAAAATACATCTTTTTATCTCTAGATATAGACTAATTCATTAAATAAAAACAATTGTTTTACTGAATTAACAAAACATTTATTTGGACAACTTATCATCTGAATGTTCCATTAAGGATGGGCCTGTCCAGAAACTGCACGAGGTAGCTGCATCCAGCAGACTCGTGGCCCAAGCAGGACACTCCCTCCAGCTCCAGCACGGTCACATTGTTGGGCTGCGATGCGGAGATCACGCTGGCGGGCACATAGAGGGTCATCTGGGGCCCTTGTCTTGGCCAGTATCGACCCAGGTTAAAGCCATTCAGCCACACCTGGCCCTGCCAACCGAAGTGAAATTATTCGTGAATATCGAGAACAGTTTACATCAGTGATTACAAAAAAAGACGACATCTTACCGTGCTCCCATGTGTCTATAATTTACTGAATGTCCTGATGACATCTGTCCTCATGACAACTCATGCACAAATCGCAAGTCATTTCTGTGCATTTACAAATATGATCCCTAAAATATTATACATAAACTTAGAATATTTTTTTGGTTAACGTATAGCTGATGATTATATGTTTATACTTAAATGTTCTACCTTTGTCCATCCATACATCTTGAGAAAGGTGTCCCAGGGAAAGCTAGGGATATCAGGTGGGATTGAGAAGGAGCCGTGGTAAAACGTTGGAGCAGCCATTCCTGCTTGGTCCAGTCGTTTCATCTTAACAGAAGAGTGGAAACTCGAGGGCAGTAAACCCTCTGCTATCACCGAATCAATGTCCAGAGAGTAGATCATCCAGTCAGTCAAGACTTCACCATCAAGGATCAAACCAGAGAGAAGGCCCTGCAGAGAACACCTCTTGGTTAGGATTAATGCTGAAGTGCATAGTAAAAGGCAACACATTATAAATAGTAAAACCCAGAAAAACTGCACTATTAGGTCCAATAATTACAAACATCCCACGTAAGATTTCAACAGTATCTTGAAAGATTGAGTAATCATTCTGTGGTTTCCAGCATTAGATACATAAAACAACTATCACCTACTTCTAATCTGATGTCAATGCCAAAAAATGTTTGACCATATGAACTTTCCTGAAGATGTACTGTAAATTGGTCGTCCTTTATAAATTGTTCTGAGAGATATGTGTGCTGATTGATTTAATTTCAGAAGTACACTCATAGATATAATCTAATAAATGTGCTCCCTTTAAAAACATAGAAAAACTAAATGCATGGTTTACCTCTCAAGTGAGTGAACTTGAGCAAAGTATGGGCTGTGGTTAACAAAAAGTTAAAAGCCGCATTTAGTCAACTATCTAGTTATACACATCGGTCATCTGTCTACTTATACTCTTAGAACAATTATATTCAAGTAAAGTGCGTACTTTTCTTTCACCAAGGTGTTTTCCAAAACTGATTCTGCCCATGTTCTCCACCAGGACATCCAGCCATTCTCCAACATTGCCCTCTATAGACACAGACCTCCTCCTATCCCGGTCCAGCACCCCCTGCACCACCTGGAAGAGACAGCCCAGTCTACAGCTCCACAGCTGGTTTGTTTAAACATACACTTGTATGGTGCACTTTTGAAAGCATAATACTGGCTTTGCTTTAGAGCCAGGTTTTAATACAATGTATTTTTTTCTTGCCATAAACACGTTGCCAGCTCAAAAGCGATATCCATAAAACATAATCATAATATTTTTCGATTTAAAGCTTTCGTGACTGCAGGGATTCATCTTCTTGGTTATTTCGGTAAAGTCACGTAGAAGGGAAGTAATAAAATAATAAAAGTAAAACATAATAAAATAATTCTCACGACGTTTCGGCTACAACGCAAGCAGCCATCTTCAGGTGAAGAAGATAATCATAAGTCACTAAATAGTATGAATTGCATTACAAACCCCATTTATGGAGACATATGCACGGTCATTTAGCCCGTTTGGTGGAGGACGGAGCTGTGCTGGATTAGAATAGTTTTTTGGAAGCTTGGTTCTGTAAAGCATGAATCCATGGTGCTGCATATATTCATTCACAATAAACACACAACCACACTGATGTCAGGAATATCATAAACAGCTGGAAATTAAGCAACTATAATCAGAACGTTTTTTTTCACTATCCTAGTATATGACAAATAGATTTTAAATGTACATAAAAATGTAAACACTGTTCCTTTTGCCTATTTAGAAATGCAATTGAACATAAAGCAGGCATTCCCCAGCCAGTCATTAAAATGCCTACCACATTTGCACGATCTGTACATGTGGAAATTGCAGAAGGCTTTTTTTTGTAATTAAAATACTGTCACTGCCTGTGTGAAATACATGAAAAAGCTGGTATGAGTCAAACAAATATGAATCTATAGGTTAGTGGTCCAGAGCTTAACAGATTTGTCTACCTGTTTCATCTCCTCGAAGCTCAGGGGGTGCTTGCTCTTGACGGGCCCATAAGGGGCTAAAATTTCCAGCAACTCTGTAAGTTTCTTATACTGGGCAGGAAAGAAACATTCACAAGTCTTATAAATGCATACATATCGCAATTTAAAGCATAATCATATACTGTGTCAAAAAATGTGTTCTTCACATGTTGTTGATATTTCTTGAATATCATACTGTTAGCCATGTACATTGTTGTCCATGTATATAAATATAAGTAAATATATTGTTCAATCAGACTATCGTAAATAAAGTACCGGGGTCATGTGCACATATCCATATGCATATTTTGGCGTTGGTGGTGGCATCGGACCCGCCGGTATATCTGCATACTGCACACACAGACAAGTAACAACGCATCTTCATTGCAGTGAAGTTATGAAGTTATGTTACATCTATCAAGTGATTTCAGAGGAGTCACTGACTACAGTGCTATTTAAATTACTTTAAACAGGTGCCATTCATTAAATAAATAAAGAATACACAAAAATTGACACAGACATAACTAGAATATGATCAAACACTCGCAGAGTTAAGGAGTGAGTAGATGGGAGAATGGTGTTTTTCAAATATTTGCATGCTTTGGCTGAATGTTTTTTTTCTGGCAGCCAGCCTACCATAATCGCAATCTGATACGAGTGTTGCAACCAGTTTGTTGCTCACAAAATCCTTTTCCGTTCTTTGCTAGTTTACAATGTTAATTGAATCTACCTCTGAGTTGTAGCTATTATGTGATTGGTTTCATGACTACGTTTGAGTTAATATTGGGTTTTGTGAAATGTGAAGTTGGCTCAGAGCCCACCCATTGTCTACCTTGCGTATAACATCACGGATTTTGTAAAGCTTCTCCGTGGGGTCTCCAGCCTCCGAGAGTGGCGCATCATAATCATAACTCGTCGGGACGGGCAGGAACGATACGTTAAAGTCCCCACCTGCAAGGGAATGACGTTAGGTCCCCGATTACAACACAACATTTATTCTCTGTGCAATGCACATCTTATCAATATAAAAATTTAATCATGGGACAGGTATGTTTTTTGATAAGTGTATATCAGTATTCTAGTTGATGATTTAATATAACCTCTGGTTGAATCTCTGAAGCTGTCTTGGTTGCTTACCATGTGGTTCAAATTACATTAATTCCTTCCTGTTTAATACTCACCACTCCAATAGCCAAAATTTGTGCCTCCTTCAAACATATACCTGATGGAAGAGAGAGGGTTATGGCTTTTTCTAATTTATTTCGGCATACAATTCTATTGCGAATAATTGCAATCAACTATGATATTTCACATATCACATATGAAATACATACATTGTATTTTGCATAAAGTTTATCCATATGTTTCTAGTCGGGTAAAGTACATGTTTATTCTAAATTCCTAATTCCTGCATGAGCAAATGTTGACATCAGTGAACAACAAAGTTTCATTTTATTTAACAAACACCTTGAATTTGTAGCTTTAAAATATATGAATTAGACATTAGAAACTAACCCCAGGAGTAGTGCACGCGATGTGCATGAAGGGTGCAGTGATTCGCAGTGTGTGTGATGCGTCCTCACATGTTAACGCTCGCCCCCAGGGACAACATCTGGTCCAGTGCTGATGCCACCAGGCTGCTGTCTCTGGTGGAATGCGCGTATCCCCAGTAGTCCAGCCAGCCAGTGTAAAATTCCGAGTTCACCTTTTTGTTTTGAAAATCATGTACAGATTTGTAAGGGCTTATTACAGTAATTTAATGAATTACGTACATTTGCAACAAATGTAAAGCTATGTTAATGTGCTCTACAACAAACAAGTTTCAGCTTTAAGTTTATAAATATAAGCAGGGCTTGGAGGATATTTTTATGCTGGGATTCAAAGTTAAAGTCAAAAGATGTCTTCATTCAGGTGAGCAGAGCATCGTGCTGATTTCCATCTACAGAGTCAGGAGTGGAACTTCCACACTAATATGATGGGAGCCAGTCGCTCCATAGAATGCTGGGAATAATAATCGTGTACAGTAATATATGCCTTTGTAGTGATGTAGCTATGGTAATTCGACAGTAATTAAGATGTGTGCTTCCTACCCACCTTGCAGTTGTGGTCCTGAGCACATGTTATAGTTAAGCTAAGCTGTCCGTTGTAAACTCCAGCCTTTATCCATTAACATGTGAATTGGTTGGATTAGCACACCCAAATAAGTTACTTTCTTTCAAATCAAGATAGAAGGTAAGCTGTTACGTCCAAAGCAATCAGGCGTCCGTAAACAATATAGCACAAAGTCCACTTTTATGGACACCCTAAATTTAGTTTTCAATAATCTGAAAAGAAAAAAATACTGCGCCTGCATATTCCTAGATCTATCCAAAACATTTGATCCAGTAGAACATATCATTTTATTAAATACTTCAAACCCTACGATTTTCCGATTATAGAGTTGACTGGTTGAAAAGCTAACCTTCGGGTCATCATAAACTCAAAACTTATTTTCAAGGATCACATTGACCACACTGGGAGAAATGCAAAACAAAACTGGCTTTTTTATAGACACATCAACTGTTTCCCAGCTAAGCTTCATCTAGGGTTGATTCAGGCTACCATACTGTACTCTTTGGTTCTTTCGGTAAAGACACGTAGGTAGAAAAAAAATTAACCCGTAAAAACAAAGTTTTTCACTATAAATCCTTTATATGCGTGGCATCGGTTTTATTTTATTATTCATTTGTGTTTTTCTTGAGTAAGAGTTTCATTTTTATCACATTGGTATTTTAAATTAAATATGAATTTTTTTTTCCCTAAAAAGTGAAAACATTTTCACGAAAATAAATTGTCACGCACAACGAGTCTGTGTGCAAAATGTCAGCTCGATTTGATCACGGGAAGTGGGTTAAAAAACGACCGAAAGATTTGCACGGTCGTAAGCGCGCAAGCAAGTGAACTTAATATAAAGGATTTAATAATAAAATAAAATAAATCACGTTTCCATCGCAACACAAGCGGTCGTCCTCAGGCAGAAAAAATAATATGTGGCGACATAAATAACCTCTTGTTGTAACAGCTCTCTCGCTGGTTCAGCAGTTCCACTGCTGGATTATTTTTTTCGCCTGAGGACGACCGCTTGTCTTGCGATCGAAACGTCGTGATATATAATTTTTTGTTTTATTTTATTTTATTATTTTTCTACCTAAGTGACTTTACCGAAAGAGCCAAAGAGTATGGATTCCTGCAGTCACGAAAGCTTCAAATCAAGATTCTACCATACTGTGTTTATTTAATTACTGCGACGTTGTTTACCATTCTGCTTCCAGTTCAACGTTAAACAAGCTTAACCCTATATATCATTCTGCTCTAAGATTTGCTCTAGATGCACCCTATAAGACCCATCATTGCGACCTGTATAAACAGCTCATCTAACATCCATCCATGACAGCAGAACGATTCACCAGGCCGTGTTTATATCTTTAGTGGCAAATCAGCACAATATTTGTTGGATCTGTTGACACCGCGGCAAGGCAGATCAAACCTAAGGAGTTCATTATTCTTTCTGTTGAATGTTCCGAGATGTAGATCAAGTTTCGGTGAATGGGCTTTAACAGCAACTGTCCCTTGTTTTTTTAATAATATTGCCACAAGATTAGATCTACATTCACTACCATCATCGAGTCACTTTAAATCACTAATTTCCAGTGAATTCCTGCATTGCTGCCACTGTATAAATAACTAGACGATGTGTGGACATCGTTTGCTTGTGACCTTTGTCTTGTGCCTTGTCAGCACTACTCTTTTTTAATGATGCTGTGTTTTGCTCGGTGAAATGTCATTGTTGATTGATGGCGCATTTATATATTTTTTTATTGGAAACGGTGTGTTTTACCACTGGCACTTTTTATGTCTAATCGTGCACGTTTTTATTCCTTCATTGGCTAAAACTTTAAAAATAGAATTTTTTACATTTAAAATATTATTTCTTAAATTTGTGTTATTCATTTGCATTATTCATTTATTTTTTTCTTATGTGTTATGTCTGTCACAACAACGTTTTTTATTGATGAAACCCGACTTCAAAATAAACTGAACTGAACCATGATCACATGGCTATTGTTATGCTTCACAGCTTGAAAGCATTAATTACATAATTTGGTAACACAATCGTAAGGATGTGGCAGTAATAGCATAGGGTGATATAGTATAATACTCATTTCCAAATGATTAGCGATGACACGATGCCTTCAACTACACCCAGTTCCTCGCAAATTACACGAATGCATTTTGTTGCTTATGAAATTGATCATAAACATGGACGCTGACAAGTAAGTTATAAAAAAAATTAAAATATGCAACGAGACATGGACATCGGCATAGCTAGGAATTACACTGAGACAAAAGATGGCACGTGGATCAGTTTGATCCGTGTTGAACAGGTCGGAACCGGTTTGAACCAGTTAGATCCGGTTAGAACTTGGCTGATGGATAGGACTGATATGGGATGGCTGCTAATATAGATTATATGCTCATGAGGATGACCACCATTGGCAAAATATAATCTTGTCTAAATAAAAATAAGTTGTTCTTTGAAAATAATTTGGATTTTATTTGAATTAATTACTTTTTACGCATTTTATTTGGACCTTTTAAATATTTATACTTACCAAAGGACCATTGGGTTCAAACTTCCGTTGCATTTCAAATGCCTGGGTTATGTTGGTTTCTGTTGATACACAAAACACATATAGTACTCTCGTGACTACCGAAAAAAACAAATAGTACTCTCATGGTTTGTGATACATTTCACCACAAATATGTGATTTTCACAGGGTCTTATGAGCCAACAATACCATATTAACTCCTACATTACAGACTCTAGAATGGTATAGATCCAGCAATCAACTATATTGTCTCTGCCAGGTGCAGTAAACATTGCAACCGAACCTGGAGATATATATTCGATTATACATGCAATCACATTTCAGACAAGATTCGGTTACAATGATTTTGAAACAGCATTTAATAAACACAAATTTTTACAACTAATTTAAAACATCTGTTGCAGCATCTTGTGATGTGTATCCACAGGGCACATCTGAAGTGTCGGGCTACCTGCATGCCACATACCGATGCCAAAGTCAATGGTGCTATAGAGGTCTTGGAGGGAGCCACATGACTGCGAGTGTAGCGAGGGTTCGTCCGTGGTGAAGAGCACAACGTCCCTGCCCAGTTTAGAGCGGAACACCTCTGTGAGGTGCCGCATGTACTCCATGTCGCAACCAAATGACCCATACTCATTCTCCACCTGTCATGTCAAACACGAACAGTTCAGACCGTATTCCGATTTTAGACAGCAACGTGTATATTACGACAGGTTGATTGTACCTGAATAGTGATGATTGGTCCTCCATTCTGGTAAAGCCATGACTTTACTTTGGGCAACAGGACACTCATCCAGCTATCCACGGCCTTGAGGTATTCTGTGATAAAACATTTCATTTGAAAAATAGACGTTAGCAGGAGTTCATGAAAAACAATGTTAAATACATATACAGTACTGAGCAGAGATCTTAAAGCACATGTGCAGGCTTTGATAGATCACCTTTGTCAGAGGAGCGTAGAACAATGCCTCGTTTCTGTATAAGCCAGGCTGGCAGGCCACCCTGAATAAGTGACACGTTTGCAAAGATTCAGGAACACAATCCTGCCATTTAATTAAATTACTAACTCCGCATTGGTTTTCATTTAAAAGTATGTTTGCACAGGTTACATTTTTCATGTACACAATAGCTTATTTATTAGTAAACTATTTTCCTCCCCTCCATAGGACGGAAATTATGGTTAATATTACACGTAACACATTGAACTGGATTTAAAATAAATCTAGCAGGAACAACGACCGGTGGGAAAATAGAACCCAGGATTGTGATGTAGCACATAGACATGCCACACACCATGTCCCACTCAGCGCAGATATATGGCCCTGGTCGCAGGATGAGTAGCAGTCCGGTCTCTTTCACTGTCCGGATGAATGCCTCCAGGTCCTTCTCTCCGGAGAACTCAAACACGCCAGGCTTGGTCTCATGGTAGTTCCACGGCACATACCTGTGTCGTGCTCAGGATGGCAGTGTTGGCACAGACACCGCACTGTGTGTTGACTTGACCATGTATCGTTCGGTCTCTTGTGTTTTCTGTAACACGGTATACTTTCTCGTTGTTGAGTACAGTACGAGAGCAGATGTGGATTACATTTTTTGTGGCAGTGGAGCAGTTTAGATATATATTTTTAACACGAAACATGGACTGCATTAGTCGCGCATGCAACCACTCCTCGGTTACATCTGTTGCTCGCATCAAACTTTCTTAATTGTAAAAAGGCCTATTTCAGATAAACGTACTGCTATATCAGTGGAGCACACGTCTAGCTAACATTTCTAAGAGTAAATAGGATGGTGAAGGATTGTCTTCAATTCTGTGACAATGCGTTTAACCCATTTTTTCACCAAAAAACCAAACTCCGTTATGGAATAACGAAAGCGAAACTAACGTTTGGACAGCATTGAGGCCAGTTGTATACATCTTGAGCAAGCGGTCCTTCCAGTAGACGCGGGGCACCCGGGAATAGTGCAGGCTGCCGGCAATGTAGCGAAAGGGTTCTCCATCCTTGACGAAGCAGTCTCTGCCACGGTCGATCCCAAACGACTGTCGCTGGGCACACGTGGCCTGCTTGGCAGCAGCAGCAGAAACAACAATTCACGGCGTTTAACACGAAATCCGTGTCCTGTCGTTCAGTGGAGACGCACTCTGTTGTTGGGAATGATTACTGGTATCTGTCCTCCGATGTACATTTATCTATATTCACGTTCTGCGTTGGTTAATACAATCAACACAAACCGCAGACAGCATTATTAACAGCGTGAATTGTTTGCTTGTAAAGTCAGCATTGGCCACGGTACAATATGCGTGGTGTCACCGTGCCCACGGCTCTTGCTCACCCACAGCAACTTGTGACTTGTCACGGGGATTTAAATGCGCGTTGTCGTCGTGTGTGGTGGGTTCAAGGCATGTCGCGCGTTCGATTTGTGTCATTTATGCCGGTGAAGGCGTAAAGAGGGCATCGTTTCAGACCTACCTTCGGCGAAAGGCAAATCATTAATAACAGGAGATGGTGAAGAGTGCGACCCTTTCGTTGCGCCGCCGCTGCCATCCTCCTGGCTTTTGTAAAACGCCCTCCTCTGTAACGTGGTTTTTAGCAGTCGGAGTTGCGCTTCGTCGTGCCCAGACTTGAACGAGTCCGTCGGTAGGGGGCAGCAAAGGGCGGCCGAGGAGGCTGTGGGGAAGGGCCAAGTTTACCAAAGAAGGCCTTTTTTTATACAGGTAGGAACAACAGGTTCCACACTGCCCACCAGGGATTATTTGTCTGTGTGACTGTCTGTCGTGCATAAATAAATATATAATACAAACAGCTCTCTGATTGGTGGAGACCTACTGCCGGGTACGGAGAGGGGAGGTGCCTAAGGGAGGAGGGTCAGAGGAGGGGCCTAAGGATATAAGGGGGTGGTCAGGGGAGGGGCCTAAGGGAGGGGGGTCAGCGGAGGGGCTTGAGGGGGGGGGTCAGGGGAGGGGCCTAAAGATATAAGCGGGTGGTCAGGGGAGGGGCCTAAGGGAGGGGGGTCAGCGGAGGGGCTTGAGGGGGGGGGGGGGTCAGGGGAGGGGCCTAAGGATAAGAGGGGGGGTGGTCAGGGGAGGGGCCTAAGGGAAGGGGGGTCAGGGGAAGGGCCTAAGGATATGGGGGGTAGTCAGGGAAGGGGCCTAAGGATATAAGGGGGTGGTCAGGGGAGGGGCCTAAGGGAGGGGGGTCAGCGGAGGGGCTTGAGGGGGGGGGGGGTCAGGGGAGGGGCCTAAGGATATGAGGGGGGGTGGTCAGGGGAGGGGCCTAAGGGAAGGGGGGTCAGGGGGAAGGGCCTAAGGATATGGGTGGTGGTCAGGGGAGGGGCCTAAGGATATAAGGGGCTGGTCAGGGGAGGGGCCTAAGGGAGGGGGGTCAGCGGAGGGGCTTGAGGGAGGGAGGGAGGGGGGTCAGGGGAGGGGCCTAAGGGAGGGGGGTAAGGGGAGGGGCCTAAGCAAGGGGGAGGGGCCGACAGTTAAGGGGGCTGGCTACCTCAAGTCAAGTTATCTTTTATACAGGTAGGAACAACAGGTTCCACACTGCCCACCAGGGATTATTTGTCTGTCGTGCATATTTGTCTGTCGTGCACGAATGCGCTGTCCAACCAAGTTCCTACCTGCCCACTCCGAAGGAACCTGTTTTTTTACACGCTTTTATTTACACGCTTTTATTTAACTCACTTCGTCTGTTGTATCCTCAAAAAATAAATATTGCAACTCAATTTTTACACACTTCCCAATGTGCTATCGACTGCAAACTTCGTATAGGTATGTCATACTGATGACAACACGATATTCTATTATAAAAAAAAATCCAAAACATATTTTTTAACTTTTAACACGCTTTTATTTAACCTACTGTATGTGTTGTATCCAAAAATCTTGTAACTCAATTTCAACCGTATTCCCAATGTCGTATCGACTGCAAACTTCGTATAGCTATGTCATACTGATGACAATACTATATTCTGTCATTGAAAATGTAAAAAAAATATTTTTAAACGATCTTTTTTACGTCTCTAATTGTCGACGCTCAACTCACGTTGCCTGTAAATCACCACGGTCTCTGACGTCACGGCAAGCCTCGGGAGCCACGCCCAGGGGCGGGGGATGTGGAAGGAGAGGAGGGGCGATAGGGGAAAGGGGGGGGCAGCTCGGGCAGTACATTTCATTAAAGCGTGTTTAAAAAAAAATATTTTTAAATATTTTAGTTTGTTTTACACAACGCAGCGCGAGCACAGGCAAAGCGATTTCACGTTGTATTATTATGCCTGTTAATCGCAGCGGTATACGACGACTCGTCCGTGACACTCGAGCGAACCTCCAGGACGTTGGGTAATTGTCTAATAATTAAAAATATAAAATATTTATTTAAAAAAACGTTGCATTGGCCGGGAATCGAACCCGGGCCTCCCGCGTGGCAGGCGAGAATTCTACCACTGAACCACCAATGCATAGACACGGGGGGGGGGGGGGGGGGCTAGACCTAGATGCCTATTGCAGTTGGCGTATTCGTTCACGGCCAGAAGGCATTGGTCACTGACATTTTGATCATTCGATTGCTCGACATTAATGCGGCAAGGCGTAAAATGACCCCAGGAACTCAAACCTAAATTGTGTCGCTTAATTGAGGTACTGCTGTGTGTTATCTCGTTGAGGGGCTGGGACTGTGCTGTTGTTGTTTTAACTGCCTTGCCCAATCTTAATCGGACTTATATAATCAACTAATTATGTTAGTTTAACACGTAGGCTTTTGCAACCAATATTATTCATAATCAACGTTTTTGGGTTAGATCGCGTTATTTATAAATGTGTTGTAACCCTCCACCACCCGACACGGCCAATCAGCAAAAAAGTGTCACGTTGACAAAAGACAAATAGTTCACTGATTGTAAATGTTGTGGTTTCACGCTTCAACACACCGGTGGGCTAAAGCAGTGAACTATTTGTCTTTTGTCAAAGTGATACTTTTTTGCTGATTGGCCGTGTCGTGTGGTGGAGGATTACGACACATTTATAAATAACGCGATCTAACCCAAAAACGTTGATTATGAACTAATTATGTTTACTGATTTGCTTACCATTTTCTCTCTTTTGAATTCCTTTTGTATTTGCTGTTGTACCTTTGCTGACCAGCCCATACAGGACATCCGTGAAAAAGAGCTTCATATCTCATCGGATTCCTTCTCCGATCAAATGTTTTTTAGTTGTTGAACAATCTAATTCTGACATCGGTGGCAGCAAATATCCGGGCAGTTGAGGGTGAGAGGTTGTGGGTGTTGAGGAGTGGGTGGGGGACCTCTGGGAATTGAGGTCGGATTCACGGCAGCGTGGGGAATGTGGCAGGGAATTTGCGTTGGGATCCAGCCACTTGGGAGGCGCGGTTGAGACACTTTAATTGTTGTTACCAGACCTGGGGCAAAAATGTTGCCTTTAAATCGGTGTTATCTTCATTGCAATGCCCACGGGCGACTTGGCGGCCCCCTGGTGGCCTTTGGTTGAGCACCAGACGTGCTCCCCCCCCCCCCCCCCGACAATACACAAATGTCAAAACACCCCCCATCATATGAAAAAATAAGAGGTTTTACTATTTCTGAAAATAAACAGGTGTTAAGATGTTCAAACACCAAATAGAAGCCTTTTGCAAGGAATAATGTCTGCATTACATTGTCTTTCAAACTGATTGGCCTACACCAGAGACACCTTTATTTAGGGCCTCGTTTCACCAGTATCAGACCAGAGAACGCCAAAAGGCGAACAATCCACTATCATGGGTGAGCAGCTACCCCCCCCCCACCATCGTGCTGTCACAAACCCAATGGTTCAAATGTGTGACGGCCCTCAACACTGATGATGTCTTATCGGCGAAAGTAACCCCACCACCTCTGACAATTAGTGAACACTGCTTTAAATTATATGAAGAGAACGTGTCAAGTTAACAATTTTACCCGTGTACATATATATGTACACACAAGCAGCATACAAGGGATAGGTTGCTCCCCAGCCTCATGCTTGACATGTTTAATTTAAATGGCTGAATATATTCAAATCAATGTTGCCATTGCCTCTACCTATCGTACATAACTCGTCGGGACGGGCAAGGATTACAATTGAAATTTTTCAACAAATAGTGCTAAATATAAAAGCTGAATATTAAATAAAAAAACTCTTAAATGACTCAAATGCAACGCGATCTCAAGCGGAGAGAACCCATGTAAATGACCTTACTCTCAATTTAAACGAAAAAAAAATACACAGACTTTCAATATTTAGAGTTAAAATCATCTCGTGTGGAAACCCTGCAATAACACTTTGCTCTGGGGTGGGGTTTATCCACAGAGGGGTGGTGCTAACAGTAAAAGGAGTAGTCTTTGCCACCACTCACAACGCTGAACTGCACGGCCATGGGACAGCCCGTGGTGAAAAGTGTGAGTGTGAGGCCCTCCCCGCTCGGTGAGTTGACACTCGGCGTGCCTGCTCGATTGGGCACCAGCAAGTCAAGGTGGAGGGCACCCCACCTCCTTGCAAGGCCGGGCAATTGTACGATACGTTGAAAATAATGGGGACATTGGAGGGGGCGAGGAAATAAAATTCAGGAGGGAGGATGAGGATTCACTCAATAGCTTAATTATCCATTATCACATGGGCAAATTCATTTATTTGCATCCTCACGCGTCGGGGTGAGCAAGAGACACCGGGGGTTAAAGGTGAGAGGGAATTTCGCACCGACAAGTGCCACCCTGCGGATGCAAGGTAATGATGATGAGTGGTGGGGGAGGGACAGGTGCAGGTGTGGTCACCCGGCCCTCCGTGCGCCTGCTGCGGCTGCCAGAGTGGTGAGAGGGGTGCCCCGTGGCTCCACGGCTCGAGCCATCCGTCTCCTGAGCGTGAGACGCGAGTGCTTTGTGCGTGGATTGTACAGGTAAACATGTTCACAGAGTCGGTTAGTATAATTGGGCACTTTCATTATGACAACAGATATGGTTTGTAGCGCGTTGGCTTGTGACTTGAAAAGTTAACGTTATTACAATATAGTGTCGTATTGTTATACTCTGCTTGTCAAACGGTACCGTGCGTTTTGAGATACAGTATTTCAAATAAGTACATTTCAACCTGAAAGGCACTACAGTATATGTATTGATCTTGTTCAAACCAATGTGGTTAGCGTTGAAGTTGTTTAATAATTTTGCATGAAAGGTTTCATAACGTCGTTCTATACCCAACAACATTTGTTGTTTCCAGGGCTCCGTTCTAAAATACACATCCTCTCAACGGGTTTCACTTGGATCGAAGAAATATAGCTAACCCTATTAAGCAATTATATCCATACCTCAGTTCAAGGTTGTGGACTAAATTCTGCCAGGGACAATTAGTGGTGGGTCCTTGTGTCGTAAAACAGATGCGCTGTTTGGCCACGCTGCTTCAGCAAAAAGCCATAGGTGGCAGTATTCACATTTACCTTTCCCCATCCCGTTGTAATGTGTTTGGGTATTAACGCCGTCTGATGGTACACTATTTAATCTAACTTTTTAGTTTGTTAACATCAAACCTTACAAAACCAAAAGCTTATCTTTTACATTTGAAACAGATGAGCAAACGGGTGTACTGTACATATACTTGTGTACACATCATATGGAGAGAATTCAAATTGGCAAGCGGCTTGTTATATGGAATGCGACACCAAAGGCAACAGATGTATTTACTTTAGTCCTGTTTGCTTGCCACCTCTTAAATCATCGTAGCAACTGGAGAGCAGTGCATCAGATCACGGGACATATACAATTGCTCGGAGTTTGCTACTAATATTTGAATTTGGTGATCAGGTTTGGAGAAAAACAGGATAGGTACATTTCAAACATCCTTAGGGCTTTGCTGTGCCAAAATGGCCACTCGATAATTGAATGTCCAGTAAGCACATGGGGAAGTATGGCATATTGGGCTTCTGGATTACACATACATAAATTTTTTTATAAAATAGAATGGAAATGTCACAGCGTGATATAATTGTGGTGTTTGTGCAGCCACACTCACTGTAAATGGAAGGGCACTTTTTAAAAAAATATATTGTTGAGACCAGTATTTAAAAGATGCTGTCATGTTTGAGCCGCAAAGGGTTGGTTTGAATTATTTATCAATTCTAACCAATTTATAAACATGAACTGTAGTGATATGGTGCATCTGTGAACCTCGTCACGGCTACGGACAGAACTAAAAGAAAATATTTTAAAATAATATTCTATGCGCTGATCAATATCACTCTGTATTTTAGGGGCGTTTGGAAGAGGGGATCCGGTGACAGTCGTCTTCAGTAGATTGCACTTAATTTCAGAAACATCTCACTTTACATTTCAAAAACATGGCATAAACATGTATTTTATCCTTGTCTAATAGCTTTATTTAAAACAATACAAGTACGACTCATCACCATCATTAGTCCGGTTCAATCCACTGCTGGGTGAGGTCCACTCTAAGCCATCAGTATCTCTCATTCTCCTACAATTTTTGTAATTCAGCTAGCACCTGCACACGAGCTAATTTAATCACTCCATATGCTCGGTGGACAACCTCTCGGACGTGTTCCTTTCTCTGGCTGCCACTCCATCATTATTGTAAATTCTGGCCATCATCCCTTGTAGAGACGTGTCCTGCCCAAGCCAACCTACTTTTCTTAATGTAATTCCAAGTATGCGTCTCTTCATGCATATCTGAGCACTCTTCAGGTGTGTTAGATGTTTTTTATATATCAATGCCCATGTTTCTGAACAATGTAAAAAGCAAACTTTAATCTTTAGGCAGATTGATATGTTACTATTCATGATCAATTTCAGTTTAAAAATTAAAGTAGTTACAATATTTACTCAAGCAAGATACATCACTGCGTTGTGTAGCTTCACAAATTTAAATGTTTCAGCTTTTTAGAATGGGTTCTTCCAAACAAAAGCTTTAAAATTGGTACAAAGCACGTAGCATGGAGATCTGTGTTATTCATACAAACAGGAAAGGCTCCATAAAGGCTTTTATAAACGAACAGATAGGCTTTGATGTTATGTCACACTTGCAATGCAGTTTTCTTGCACTGCCAGAGATAATGTCAGTTCTAGTGATCACGCCTGCTGAGCTTAACTTTTCTGTTGAGTGTACTTGATTCAAAAACTCAGCTGGGCATTTTTTAGCCTACTGCCTGCCGGTAGCATCACAGTAAATGATCTATAGCCAAAGTGAGTATATGTGTGCGTGTATGCAGTTGTTATAGTTATAGCAAAGAGCACATGTTCATTGAATTACTATGTGTGCTGTGTTGCACTTTTACCTTTGTAGTGCACACAATTATGAAGGCGGGTTGTTAAACATTAAGTCGTCATGCTATATTGTTCCAATTCATGTACGTAATCTCTGTCCAGAACTATGTATTGGTGAAAATCAATTATTGACCTAAAATAGTTATGCACTGAATTGCTCCTTACAGAGACTTTAAAAAGTGCCTAAAATTAGCTTAATGTATATTTTTTTACAACTTCAGCATAACTCATAACTGCATGAGTACACAAAATAAATGTGTTGTGCATTTTAGCACACATTTTGATTCATTGCGAGATTCGTGAATAGATATATATCAGTAAAATATGTGATGCATGCAGTGATGAAAACAGAATTCTGGTAAGCTTCAGCATGTGAGTGAGCGCTAGCCAGATGGATGCCTGTGAGAGGAACCAACTATTTTGGGGGGAAATAAACTCTGCTTGTATGCTACAGATAGACAGTCAACTGGGTCTCATCATTCTAGTTGAGTTAGCGAGTGGTGGTGCTTAAAAGTGACGGTGTTATTTAAGAGGGGATATTGTGCGGTGGTCACTGGCCACATTTTTCAGATTAAAACATCTTTAACAGCCCATTTGGCAATTTTGCATATATATTTTGTATTAGTGCAATAAAAACAAACCAATTAAAAATTATGAAAAATGTCCGCCAACATTTCACGAGAGCCAGATAGAGCAGACAATACATTGACCCTGCTTGATGTTGCCATAATTCGCCGTTTTCATTAGACTTCTCCCAGTAAATAATTATTTACAGCTTCTCTGAGAACATTGAAGAGTACTGCGAGGTTCCGACTTGCAGTTTCTAAGTCATGAGTTTGATTTTGCAGCTGGGATTCTTTATTGAACGTCTTCATTCAGGATGATGATTGAATGTACATATCAAGGGTTTAAAATTATTTTAAGTAAAAATTCTCGATCATAATTTGATATACAATTTAATGGAATGATCGTTACATTCAGAAATAGTTAGTTACTTTTATAATGCTTTTGTGATATACAAGGCTAAATTATTTGCACAATCATAAATGATCTATGACGATACATGCACAATAATACATTTTCATAAAATAAATTAAATAACCCGAGAATGTTTGTTGCGCAGTTCACATTTTCTCAACTCTTTAAGTGCTTATTTAATTGCCACTCCCATGTTACAGGCTTTATTTCTGTCCCTCTTTTTAAATACCCTCTGCTCACTCGATATCTGCACAGTCAGCTCCCAGCCAGCGATCCCATCCAATGCAGAACTGGGCCAAGTGAATAAAATAATTATAGTATTAATTGCTGCTGAAGTAACATCACTGCAACCTGCAAATGAATTGTCCAGCACATGCTGGTGCCATTTCATAGATGTCAGACCAATAATTATTTACTGACCATTTCATCGTGGCATGGTGCCAGTCCAGTATTTTTGTTTTAATATGTAAAGTCTTAACAGGACATGTAATTTACTGCAAGTAAGGCTTACTAGTTCTTGGAAATATGGATTAAAAAATGTTAGCCCAGGGGTATGATTGGAGCCTTAAAATTAAGCAGATGTTATTTCCCTCTGTTGATGGTGTCACAGCACTTGCTGTTTACATTTGTTGGGTAATTTTTGGTTGTGTATACAATTGTTTTGGCTTGAAGGATGCACTTCTCTACACATGTTAATCTTCTCATAACATACACTCGTTTTAAATGTTATTAATTTAGCTTAATACGTATCAATATGCCTTACAAACCACTAAAGTGTTCAAGTGTTCATGATCAAAGCAATGCAATGTAAAAAAAAATATGTTATCAACAGCGATGATCTCATCCACTGCTGGATAAAGGCCTTCTGACATTGTCACGTCCATAATGGTATTCGCGATGCAACCATTCATCTCGCTCCTGCACGTCATCTCATCACTCCATCTCCATGGTGACCATTCTCTCAGGTGTGCTGTCTACTTTGGCTGCCATACGGTCACCATCACCCTCGTGTAGCGACGTGTGCTACCTAAACCCCACTGCCTTTTCTTAACAGTGAATATGATATCTCTAACTTGTATATGCTCTCTGATTGATGTGTTTCTATATTTGTTTCTCGGTATAATTTAAAGCATACATCTCTCTGTGCTATTTTCTGTACTTTTAAGTCTTTATGTTTTCTTCTATGTCAATGTTTATAACATGTTTTCAATATATTCATGTGTTTAATGCACTTATTATGCCTAACTCGTAATACTGCAGTATAAACTACAAACACAGCTATTAAAGCAAATATCTACTGGCGTAAAATCGCAATAAAGTATAGAATGTTGTCATTGCAATATATTTGAAAGAAACTCTAATCACAATCCATTTTGATAGTTTTTTCTACCTTTACATTTTTAACCTACTCAGATTGAAATGTGACCATATATTTATTTGTTAAACGTTCGTATCAAAGGTAAATTGTGTAAAAATGTATGAATATTTAGAAATTAATCTCAACCTATTGTTTTCAGGGATTGATGGTATGGGCTCACCCTGCTGCTACATCAACAGAAATCGACAACAATAATGCTACAGAAGACGATAGAGCCAGCGCGATGTCATTTGAAGCAATCTGAGATGTGGAGCAGAAAAACAAACCTTGTTACAAATACACTGGCCTCTGGAGGTCACGTGAGCAGCACACTGAGTGAGATTACTATGGACAAAGGTTCTGCAGTCGCACACTGTCTCACAAAAGCTGTTCAAACAGCTTGTGCAGAGATAAATTGCCCAGGTGGAAATCGTTCAGGGAAAATGAATGTGCTTTCAATTGTAGAGGAGCACAGTAGTAATTTTCAGAGTCCAGCAAACGGAGAAGAGAGTGTGACTTTACGAAGCAAAGGTGGTTACATGCGAATGGGTAAGAAGGACATCTACAGGTGTCTGGAATATGATAAATGTGAGGACAGCAGTCCATGTTTGATGAGACCCAGAATTGAAGAGAATATTCCTTTAACGTCATCAACGAATACACATCTATCATTGTCCAATGGGAATATAACACAAAAGGAAACACATACTCACAACGTGGAAAGCATTCAGCTTCTTCTTCACAATGAAATACATAGCACTGGCACAATGGACGCTGAGCATGTGGTACAACATTTCAGTGGACATTTTAGAAAGACATGGCAAGGTCAAGACAGTCGTAATTTTGAATTGATACCATGTCATGAAGGGATCTCGAATTATTCAGGGTGTGATGTTAACACAACTCAATCCATAGCTGGCATGGTTGAGGAAGACACTAATTTTAACACTTTCACTGTGAAGGGCATTCCCATACCACTCTTGCCTGTGCATGACACTCCTCTAGCTTTTGAGATCAAGAGCACTGATAGTGTCAAGCTGATCACCGAGAATAGGTTTTGTGCCTTAAATAAGCAAACAAGTGAAAAGGCTCAATTGAGAAAAATAAATGACCCCGTTGAGGCAATGGATGATCTGTCACAGCTGGAGCAGGTCAACGAGGAAGCCATTCTGCAGGTCCTGCACTCTCGCTATAAGCAAGATATTATATATGTGAGTATGATCCACTCAGTGATGCATTTATTGGTCAAAATAACAGATTATTTTGTTGCATTTATTTAATACCGTTAAATCATGTGAAAAATAGACATGAGCATCAAATGTAAATATTCATGCAATTTTTGCAACATATCACCCGTGGGAATTTGTACCTTTCTTAATAATAGAGACGGTAATGACAGTTTAATATAAATTCATAAATAAACATATGCTTACACTTGTATTGTTCCCACTGTATCTCACTGAAGTTTTCCCTCGTTTAAAACCACAGGTATTGATTGTGCGTTAGACTCGACATGATATAATCACTCATTACAACATACCAATTTGTATTCCCTAAACCCTGTAGACGTACATTGGACCTGTACTAGTGGCCGTGAACCCATACAAAAGCATCCCAGGTCTGTACGGTGCCACTCCGCTCTGCCACTACCTCCACCACCGGCTTGGAGAGTTGCCCTCCCACATCTATGCCATGGCCAGTGAACTCTACCGGGGGTTGTGGAGTCGCACCCGTGGCCAGTGTGTGCTCATCAGGTGGGTATCTCACCTTTGTGTGCCTTGTCCAGCAGATTGTGTGGACACAAGTGGCAATCTGGTTAACAGAGCATTGTCCAGTGTTGGACGTTTTCAAGCTCCGTGTTTATATTATACAGTAATTACTGTGAGTGTAACAATCATGCCCCCCTCCCTCGCGTTTTTCGATGAATTACCATGATTCAGGATTGTGATTCAATTAAACATAATATCTCGGTAAATCTAGCCACCTTTAGCATTTGCAGGAGTCATGTGAACCCACTATGTACAACATACCGCAATAAAACATAGATTCTTACACAATGCAATGCATGTATCATGCACTTATTAATTGATATTAATCGATGTGTAATTGCACTTCTAGTAATCATTTAATTGTGTTAATTAATAGTTTATTAAATGGTGATGATTGAATATTAAAAAACTAAGCAATAAAGGTTATTTTGTTTATTTTAATATCTTGTTTTGACTGCCACCACCACATGCTGATGTGTACATCTGTGGGATCTGATGGAAGCATGTATTTGTCCAGGTTTTTAATGATTAGGGTAACAGCTAGTCAGATATAGTCTAGTCAGATATAGTGTGTTATACATTACTTGACAGTGCATCTTAAATTATCCTCATGCTTTGTTTAGAAACACTAACTCGGTGGTATTGCTGGGTACCCTCACTGGACAGGCAGGCACACCTTATTATGCATACTTTATTATTGACTTTACCTAAAGGTTACACAAAAAAAGTGGCTATAAATAATGTATAGTTTCAGTGCCATTGGGCTAATTATAATCAATATTGGGAATTCGTTGTCAAAAGAGGGCACGGCACAATGGGTGTCCAATGTGCACAGGTGCAGCAAACAAGTAGGGCCAATATTTCTGCCATGGTAATTATAGCCATGTGTTGTTGTCGGGGAAGGGCTCTTTAATCATTGATAAGTGTGCTTGCATTTAAAACACCGCACTGCACACGACAACAGAAACTACACTTTCTATTCCATTGTGAGACAGGTTTTGAAATGCAACGCCTTCCTCTTTAAATAATTTATATGTATATTATGGCCATTCAAGCACCACAGATAGGATATGGATGTGTATGGACATGGTAACTTTTTTCAATAGTAAACGTTTATTTAGATTGTTTTTCTTTCTGCTATTATTTTTAATTACAACTCTGCGTCAATGTTTTATGTAAATGTAAAATGTATCTAGCAAGTAAGCCAACGATTTAAATTGAATTCTTTAATTTTTCAGCGAACGGTTGTGAGCAGTGCACTGAGAAGCTAGGCATTCTTCATACTTGTCAACCTGATCAAACCGTTTAAAACTTGGTATGCAAGTAAAAGAAAACATACATAAACATGAGTCACATTGGTTCTCACTTTGACCAAGGTCCCCCAGTCTGGCCACGTAGTGAGGCCGAGCATTGCTAGAATTTTTCAGCACGCAGTAGGTGGTGATAAAAGAAACGCTTCGTTGCCCAAACATCGGAGCAACTCCCTCGTTGCACATTGTGTCCCTTTAATTCTCAGTACACATGGTACACACGTGCTAGGGGAATGTATAGGCAGCTTTCAACATTGTTCGCTAGCTTATTCGAGGGGCATTATGTTTAGTATACTGATGAGTGCGAAAATATGCAGTATAAGTCATGAAAGATTGTACATTTGTCAATGCTTCAGCACGCACTAAGAGTACTGCATACATATGCGGAACAAACTCAATAATACACAGGAAATACAATTAAAAAAATGCAATGTTTTTTACTATATCCAAGCACACAGCAAATGTTATCTATTAGGCATTTTGATTATAAACCATATCATGTATACACATTGTTAAAGGATCACTAAGCTTCTAGGTTAATGCTTGGATTTTATTACAAAATACTTACCCAATAGCATTTACTTGTGTAGTAAATAAGAATTTTCACACTTTGGGCCAACGTGAGTTTGACTGGCCAATTTGAGCAAAATACAGCTGATGCTGCAAAGGGAACCGATTGTGGTTTGGAAAGCAGTCACGTTCCTCGTTAGCATCGTTTTGGAGATTCTTCTGAACAAATTCCCATTAACCTTCGACCCTCCCCCCCCATGTCGCTTGCAAACCTCATTAGTCCGCTATCCCTGCCTGTCGCCTCGTGATATGCCTGAAACCCTCTGTGGCACTCTAAGGGGTTTAAAATGCCACCATCAGTGAATGTGAGCCTTTCTCTTTGTTCTCATGGCTCCTTGCACTGGTGGAGACCTTACAGCCGTCCAGGGCAAACAGATAATATTGGCTTCACCTGCCAAGCTGAGCAAACATACTGGGTGCATTCACGTTAGTCCAAGGGGAACACAAGTAGCCTTGTACAAGCAAAGCTTTTGAGCAAATCTGCAGCCTGTTTTGTGTCTCTTGCATTGTGCTTACAATGTGTAATTTATTCAAGTATTTATAGTAATGTGTGTCTACATTTTAAACTTAGAAACTTTAAATGTTCACTAATGTAGAAAACACCGTTCATGCAAGTTTAATTAATCCTATTTTCTGCAGATTCTGATGTGAATCTTCTTATAATGTTTGAGGCTTAATGCTTAAACGAAAAACCGCAGTGGTGATTAATATAATGTTTTCAGCAGTACAGTAAATTCATCTTCCCGACTCTGCTCCTAACACTCCTAGCAATAACTGTATACCATTCGGTGGGAAGTGCAAAAAAGTAGAATTCGCGCTTAATACCTACTAAATGTTAGTCTACGCCGACAAATGAGAGCACCGCTAATTAATGGCAGCCATGCCGTTGACTGCCTTGCTGTGATTTTCTCCGTGGCCTCCCTGCAGTGGAGAGAGCGGCGCCGGAAAGACCGAGAGTGCAAAGCTCCTCCTGGGCTACCTCACAGCCGCCACCCGATGCTGTCCTGCGCTGGGCCGGGGAGAAGGAGGTTGCGGGCCAGGGCTGCCAGCTGCCAGAGGTCAGAGGGTCACTGCAGTCCAGCAGGCCCTCGTAGAGTGCGGGTATGGAGATGCCTTGGCTTACGCCACCACACACAGCAATACCGATAACTGCTTAAACCTTATACGCACCCCAGAAAAATATAACAATGCAGTGTATACAGTGTATGTACATTTACGCGATATTCGTGTATATATATGGTAGATGTAACATTCACATTAAAATGTCAATCAGTAAAATGGTTTTGATTACTGGCCATGCACAGCACCATTCGTGACTGGAACCTAGCCGAGGCCTTCTGTAGGTGGACTTATTCTAAAATAAGTACCTTCTTTGGTGTGCGCAAAATTAGCATTTGGGAGACAAACATATCAAAGTGTAGTGTTGCTCACACTACCTCATCATGTGTCATTTTGACTGAAATCGGTGCTCATTAACAGGCTAAAAGAAACCATGGCCTGACAGTTTTTTCCAGTCTAAATCTGGCATCTTTGGTGTATTATCTAATTCTGTCACCTGTAATTGTGTTTGGAAGTTAAAGCCTTCACGTTAATAGAACACTTTGGGAAGTGTATTGCTGGTGACGCTCCCTGCCTTTATCTGTGACTGTGCAGGCTGGTATTGGAGGCCTTTGGGAATGCACGCACAGCTCACAACGACAACTCGAGCCGCGTGGGGAAGCTTGTCCAGCTGCACTTCTCACGTGCGGGTTTCATACAGGGTGGCGTCGTGCTCGACTGTATCCTCCTCCGTCACTACAAGAGACTTAGATTAGCATAGCCAGGCCCTGCGATTGACAAGACCGTAGCTTGGGCTCAGTCGAGATGAGGGCTTAATTTCTCATTGAATATTTTCCAGGTCACTGGTAAAATTAAGTAGGCACATGACTAGTAACCACGGCCATAGCGAGCGGTATACCAGATGTTGTGTGCCGTGTGCGGATATATTTCCGGGTTGTCGACCCTGACGCACTGAGCTGAAAGTAAGCGCTGATGACTGTGCAGCAGTGTGAGTAGACATATTTAACTGGGAGCTGTCACAGGCAAAAGTGGTAGGTATGGTTGCCAGACCACCAAGTCTAAATATTGACCTCTGGTGGCCAAATGTTTTTTAAATTATTGTTTACTCTGTAAAGTAACAACTTAAAGGTACCGCTTATTGCATAATTTTACATCTTTTTATCCAAAACAACGTTGTAGCATTTCAACTTTTATTGTTAAAATCATAATGTTTTTAGGCATGGATGTATACAGTGACATGATTAAATGCTGACTTTCATTTCTTAATGGCTGAGTTTGACATTTTCATAGTATTTACCCATATCCTGCAAAAGCAGGAAATCGCTTTAAGATGGTTGAGTAGTAACACTGCATTGCATGGCTCTGTAAGGCATTGATGTGGTTTACTTTGAGTATTTCTTAACCATATACATTTACCACTGCTCAGATCTACTAGAAAAGGTAAGTGAACATTCTTTTGTGTATAAATAAAGTCTTTGCATGCTAAATGTTTGGTATGTCATTGACTATTTAGGTTTAGTCTATTGGATATAAGACATTTCATGATATTTTTTATTGAGAAAATTCAACCATAATAGAGGTTTTTTTGGGTTAGATCGTGGAAATATATCAATGTGTCGTTAAAACCCACCACCACCCGACACAGCCAACTAGTAAGGGTTGTCACGTAAACAGGAACATGCCAATTCGTTACTAGTACAGCACACCGATATGTTGGAGAGCCAAGCCACAACATTTACAATCTACGACGTTTCGCCAGTAATTACAACTAGCTTCATCAGGTGACAGCCATATTTGTGGAGAAGTCTAACTGTTTCTATATAAGGAATGAAACAAGTCTAACTGTTTCGTTCCTTACATAGAGGTGTATAGAGTCGTAGAAAATTTTACTTGCTAGCATTATAAGTCAAGCATTATAAGTCAAGTCAATTTATTTTTGGTTATAAGTTGTTTTGCTCGTGATTTCAGAAATATCATTCACATATATTTTCAATTTAAATACTTTACATATGTAAGTTTACAATGGTCCTGGGTGTTGATAATCAGTGTGTATACTTTACACAGTGCTTGTGGCAGTTATTGAATTTTAAGAGCCTCTTGATACCTGGTCTCTCACTCTTGTTATTCCTAGACTCGTGTGGTCCAGCAGAACCCAGGAGACAGGAACTTTCACATCTTTTATGCTCTTCTGGCTGGAGCCTCAAGGCAACAGATGGGTGAGTGGGTGGTTACTTCACTTCCCTAACAGGAGACAATTTGTCCCTTTTAAAGTTAATGGGAAGTGTGCACAGACTGCTTACAGACAGAGCTTTAGTGAACAGAATACATCGGCTGTGTATAATGACGATAGCTGAGAGCACAGCCATTGGTGATGATGTGGTGAATTACAGGAAATATTTAGTTTCCTTATTTAAGTAAAGGTTGGATAATGGTTTACAAGTAGTTTTTGTTTGGTAAAAAAATCAGTCACGATGTGTGTGGATAACCTGCCTCTGCCAGTGCATTTTAGCGATGATTCATCTTCTGTGCTGTTGTTTTTATGCGGAATTACTTTAAACTAGCTTGGGACCTGGTAGATGCAAGTTCGTTGTTATAATTCTGGTGTACAACTGCATGGTTATTCATCAGCAAAGAGCAAATACATTTTAGACCACACAAATGATACATGGATTGGGGGATAAAGTACATTAATTTTGACATACAAGCTCCTACAAAATTAAATCTGTATCAAAGCATGATTTGTTGTCACCCAACACGTGTGAAACATTGCTTTCAAGTCAACCACGTTTTTTCCCCCCCACTCTTATTTACCTTCACTCTGATGGTACCACTATTCCAGTTTTGGAGTTATAACTCTGCTCACAAAGTACATGCACCATTTTTCACACATGTTCAGTCCGTGACTGATAGTTCATACAACCTGTTTTCAGAGCGGCTATACTTTTCGGATGTTGGTTGCCATCGCTATCTCAACCAGCAGGACTGCATTCTTTCCGATAAGGACACATTCAACAGAGTCTCGGTATGAACGTTAATTCCATTGCTTGTGAGGTGAAATGTTGAGGCTGTGTATGTTTGCTTTTTTTCTCCTAAGTTTTTGCTGAAAACACAATGTCTGAACATGCCATTGCCTGTGTCATTAAATCCGTACATCACACACACAAGGTGGAGTTGCATCCCATATTACAAGGTGTGCATCAAGTCACCAATATGATGCAGTATCTTCATTCTTGGTGTTACATACTTTTAAATTGCTACACCTTATATTTATGAAAAGTGTTGCATTCTTCCATGCTGTAGTGTCCATGTCGAACATTCCATTGTCTCTCCGCTGTGCTACCGTGACTGTTGTGTGACGGTTGCATGGCGCACATTTATGCGTGCGTCACTGCGAGCAGTCGTCCCTGCATGCGCTCGGCCTCCAAGAGGGCCAGGTGGACGAGCTGTGGAAGCTCATGGCCGGGATCATACACCTGGGGAACATGACCTTCACCAACGTGGGGGGCGCGCAACTCGACCCCCGCAACCCGGGTGGGTCCTTGGGGTCATATCCCTACATTGGGGGGGGAGGTCGTACGGGTCTCCACCTACTCGAGCCAACTTTGCCCGATCCAACGTTACCCGCACAATCTGCATTGCAACTTGGGTCATCGCCTGACAAAATAGGCGTGCGATTTGAGGTATATTTCGTGGAAACTGAGCACGTGTGCGAGGAGTTGAACTTGATTTAGGTGCAACGGGCACCAGGATCTGCTGTTCGTTCAGCCTTTTTTGGTGAACTTGGACCTGAACCTTTCTCACTGTTCAGAAAAGTATTTTAAGACATTTGAAATTAACAAATATCACTTGACTGTTATGAGTAAAGCCGCCATACTACATGTAAAACATGTTTTAGTTATGTACCGAAATATTTGCTTTGGTTATGTTATATTAACTATAGCTGAGCATCTAACACGATATCTTATTTTAGGAGTTAGTTCCATATGCCTTAATAAATAGCTTCTTCTGCCCTAACATAAAATTGCCTTCAACAGCCTAAAGTCAACTTGAAATGCGTGACTTTTCCTACTCTTGCAATCTAGTTTATTTTAGCGCAAAAACTGTCTTAAACCCTTATTTTTTCAATCTCATTTCCATGAAAATAAATAACAGCAAGTTGCCTCGTGTGATGCCAGTCACGCTGTCAATGATATGTTTTGTATCAGCAGTTTGAATAAACAGATTTATAGTTCACCATTGAAGCATAAGTCTGGCTCAGAAGAGACAGGGTGGTTCTGTTATGCTAAATTGTAAGTCTCACCCATGACATATTTTTCAGCTAAAAATAATGAAAATAGACCTTTTGAATTTCAATCTCCCATTACAAAGTGGAGTATTGTTACTAAACTGATGCTAATCCGAGAGTAAAGTGAGGACTATAATCATTTGAATATGACTTGTATATTGATAGGCGCTGAATGTAGAGTATTGATGGCGGATTAGGATCATGGGAACATTTAAATGACCTATTTCTCATGCCCACTTAACCACACACAGTTCTGCTGTAAGCATGCTCCTGCTCCTTAAAGGTCTCTTTTCGACTTGATTTTGCTGATTCACGGCCCTGTGGGTCCATTGTGTGCGTGTCTTGGACTGGTGTGCTGCTTGGACTGGTGCCAGCTAGGCCTTTGCGGAGGCATTCGGGAGCCCGCCCCTGGGATTACCTTGCATACGCCTGGTCCCATGCCAGCTCTCCAGCCCAGACAGTCTTTCCCCGACAATCGAAAAGACATTTGTGTGGCCGGGACAAAGTCTGAATCTTTTTCCTACTCTGCCGTTATGTGTGCTTCCTTGAGGGGGTGCACTTCTTATAGTTTGCTACCCAAACGCTTAGAAATTCAAAGTCCGTGAAGGTCACCTCGACTCATCGTTCCTTTGTATTTATAAATACCTGCCTCTGCAAAGGAAATTAGAAATTTTCACGACTTCAGGCCATCATCAGAGATGAATGTCGTGTAACACTCATTCAAGAAGAAGAAACAATTCTAATTTGACATTTAATCTCCTGTCATGTAAAAAATTCCAGCGAGATTGGATTAATTACAATAGTCACCACCGCAGTCGGCAGACATAGTCGTTTTTGCCGAGTATTTATCTTAAACTGATGCCACCCTGCATCATATGAAGTGTGAATTGTAGTACACGTGGCCACCCCCAGTACATTTTCGAGCTCTCTCCCTCTCCCCACCCCCGAATTTGCAGAGCTGGGACGCGTGGCGGAGCTTCTTCATGTGGAACCCACGTTGGTGGTTGAGGTCCTTACACGTCGCTCCATCATCCTACGTGGAGAGGACATTCGCACGCGACTTTCAGTGCAACAGGTGAACTATGTTGGCGTCTCGGCGAGCGGCTCAGTGCCTGGGCAGGAAGCCCATTCGTCCTGAATGCCACGCTCTTTATTAACGTTCTCTTTGAAATCCATTAGCTGATATGAAAGTCTTAACCTTTTCCATAAATTGAAATATATTTCGTAGCTTCACAATTCAAATTAATGTTACTTTAAATGCTATTTATCATCTACAGAGTGCACATTATGTTATGGTAATCTTACAATATGTTTATTTCGGATGTTCCATTATCAACTACATGTGCAGCGGGTATGCAACCGTGTTCCTCTTACACGACAGTCCTGTAAACCAGCTGTTGGATGCCATTTAATCCTAAATAAAAATGAAATAATAATTAAATACAATTGCTTTGGTCTCTGAAAGAAGTTATAAACACTGGCCTAAATTTGGCATTGGTACTATTAGCCTACTGATTTTCATTGTCCTAAACATCCCTGTTTACATTGGTGAGTGTGTGACATATTTTATCTATGGACAATTTAGTAGTAACTAACTTGATCATGTGTGTCAAACATTCATCTCACCTCATACATCTTGCATGATCCTGGCATATTGAGATTAGCAAGAACTACATTTGTTTGCCAGCATTTTCCTCCCACAAAATGATTCATGAGAGTGCGTGGCAGGTATAACGGCAATTCACAGTGCTGTCATAACTCAAAATGGATTTTTGACATCACAAAGTTTGGCTTTAGACATTCTTCTTTCACCTCCTAACTATGTTCGTGCTCCTTACAACTCCCACTCTCCCTTGTGCCAAAATCACCTCTGCTTAGCCTCGGTATGGAACCAGAAATAACCAGCACAAGCCAGGGATTTTAAGCAGCATTAATCTGCACCATTACACAGCACAACATGTAGCCACTAAAATTTTAGGTGAATATAAATGTATAACTTCTGTAGAGTTGAACATTAGCAACTGTACAACATTGCATGGTTCATGAGTCCTTGGTGTTTGCAAATAAAAAGCCATTAAAGTTTTCTATTGCAAAATATTTTTGGATTATACCAATCAGTCCTCCCTTGATGAATAGAAGGAAATTGCTTTCCATTTGTGGTGGATGTGCGTGTTAAACTTTAAACCAATCAAAACATGCATATGGCTTTGATGTGTGTTTACATAAGAACTGTGTGTAATACTATCCTCACCATCCTTTTAGTCATTTTCCTTTCCAAAGTCATTCTCATTGCCATCTTGGTTATACATAGCGTCCATGTTATCTCCCTCCTCAGAATTCCACGTGTAATTTGTGCATTAACTCGGAAAGAAAAAAAAGTGAAGGGACAGAAGATAAATGGTGACATTCATGAGATAAATTATATAAAAACATAAACATGTCCTTTACAAAAGTGAGCACAGTGATTAATGCTCACAATGGAAAAAAAATCGCAGTGGAAATTCATGAGAAGTTTATGTGCTGGGTGCTTAAATAAAATGATGATGCATAGGAGGAATATAATACATTAATAAAACTAAATTAGCGATGATTTGCTGTACTGTAGTAAAAAGTGGTCTGTCCTTATAGTCGGTCACATGAACACCCAGGAGAGGGGGGGAGGTGAAGTGAGGTGGCGGTGTAAGCTGGCACTGTGCAGATGTAGCACCAAGTGATAGAGTGCAAGGAGAGTCCAGGATGTGGGACGAGGTGTACGTGCGTAGGGGGTGGAGAGCCGAGATAACCAGAGGAGGTGACAGGTTAAATCACCGGTCACACTGCTGCCCATGGCACGACAATCGTTAGCGCTCCCATTACATAGACCCCTTGGGAAAATGTTCTGTTTCTTCAGGTTTAACAAGTGGCAGTATCCAGCATCCCTTTTCCAGTCCCGTGTCTGTAATAGGCATGTGGTTACAGTAATTATCGCTCAAACGTTTACAGGTTGTAAGCTAACAAGTGATGCCTCAGAATTTCACCTGCTGTGCAATTCTATAGAGTTCACCGACTTGCCATACTCCTCTAGTATATGTATATCTGATCAAATAATGTAAATGTATTTTTTGTAATCATAATGTATATTTTTTCTCTTGATGAATACTTTTCTTTTTTCATGAACAGTTGCTGTTCTCTGCAGGAATGTAATGAAATTAAGAATAGCATGGCCTTGCACATTCACCTCTGAATCTTGACATTTCGGTTATGATTCATAAAGGGATCTGTCACGAGGCAACCTAGAAGCGTCACTGGGTTATTCACATGAGCACAGATGCTTCATCTCAAGTAGGCCCATACTGTGTATGGTACGGAGGAGTACAGACTATGGCCGTACTGAGATTTTACTTCAGGACAAAACTTCAGAGTCAATTTAAATAAATGCAATTTCATTCATTTTATTCAACAGAACTGTAGGGATGACTTTGTCAGTTAGAACATATTGATACGACCCCCACCCCAATTCTCATTAACACTAGGAAAAATATATTGCAGGTGAATGTTTCGGAAAATTGACTTTGCCAAAACACTATCTAACTAAATATATTAATGGGGCAACAACCATCGCAGAGATTTAACTAAATGTGCACGTTTTCTTTTATAGGGCAGTATTTGTAAAGGTGGGAGTCTGGGTGTTTTTTTTATTCATGGCCATCTGCATAACTTTTTGTGGATAAATACATATTTCACAAAAAGAGGTGTACAGTATATCTAAGGTTGGTTTTGTACGCACCTCCAATTCGCACGATTGGCTACGTATGGTGCAAAAAAAGTTATACATACATACAAGGTGAATACAGTGCTCTTAAACGTATCCCTTTACTGATTTATGGTGAATCTGCTATCCAGACTCTGCTTGAAATCGCTGTGCTTTAGTTGACACTCATTTTTGGGCGTAGATTCGACACATTCTCCCTCCCAGCCATAAAACAGTTGCACTTAAACGTCACTAGTAGTTACTAGTAGTGTGACCACCGCATTGGTCACAATTGAACACTGCACGCAGGATCCCCTATCCATTCGGTACATTAGTTCACATGATCAGCTTAAGATTGATACAATTGGAATTAATTGAAATAAAAATTTGATTGTAAGAAAATAGTTGCAATGGATTACATTGGATTAATTTATGATTAAGGAAAATAAGCAGACAATACCTCTCCTTCCAATAGATGTATCTCCATGTTAAATAATAACATACTTTATACACATCTTATCAGTCAATAGGCCTTCTGGGAGTGGCTGAACCACAAGCAAATTCTGCACCAGTTTTAATATTAGTTATCTCCTGAGCACAATCAGGTTTACTTGAACCAATGCTAGGCAAGGACGATTTTTGTTAGGTATGCATTCTAGTTCTATGCCAAACAACAATACATTACACGAAATAATATTATTTTATATAGTTTTACAGAACTTCACAGCGGTCAATCCCTAGTTTCCTCGACAGACCACACTGTGAAAGACATGGGCACAACCTACATAAGACAGCTTCAGGCCTTCATGTGGATTGTAGTGCTTGCGAAGAAGACCCTGCCCGGCAGTACTGAGCCCATTCTTGACTCTATCGCACTCGCGTTACGTCGCGTGTGTCTCTTGCAGGCTGAGGAGTACCGGGACTCGCTGGCCATGGCCTTGTACTCACGCTGCTTCTCATGGCTCCTGGGCCACGTAAACAATCAAATCCATGGCCCGCGTGACTTCCATTCCATTGGCATCCTCGATATCTTCGGGTTCGAGAACCTTAAGGCAAGAATTATTTGGCCAGGTTGACATCGAGGATGGAAGACCTGGCAGATGCACTCACATAGAAAGGGCTTTTGCGAATACCCAAATCACATTTGTAGTGACTGTGCTTGTCACTGTATGGTGCCGGGGCTTGCGAAGCCACGGCCAGTAATGTATTGTCATTACGGGCAGCCCGGGTTACGGGATGTAGTTCCAGCCCTAGCTGGGCTTGGGTGAGCACTGGTTAGCGCGGAGGCACCGCGAGCAGTGTGCGGTTCGGGCTCCCGGTGAGGGAGCGAGAGGGAGCGTCAGCCAGCCAGGGTTACCTTGGGGCATTATACGCTGGTTGACTTGCTGACACGTGATCGGACGATATTGGAGGGGGGCCACCGGTGGACGGGGCCGTGGGGCGGTCACGTGGTCCAAAGGAGCTCTCGGGAACCTTCGAGAAGGAGCTCGAGAGACCTGGAAGGTGGGCGGGGTGAAGCGCGGAGCCAGCTCCAGCCCGGGGGCATATAACGAGGGCTCCGTGAGGAGCTCGGGGTTCTTCGTGTGCTGATGTTACAAAGATCCACATCGGGGAGAAGAAGCCTCTAGCCACGCCATCCGGGACCCTGTTTGTGGTCCGGACCGGGATAGCAAACCGTGTCTAGTTCTGCCGTAGCGTGGTTAGATGGGCATTCGAGACCCGTGTGTAGATCGTGTTGTGTTGCGTGTTAATGCGGAATAAATAGGGTTGCTCCCAAGATAACGTCTGCGACTCAGTTGGACACACTACACATTTATATTCGTACAAACTTACAATAAGGCAAATATTGTACAATACAATTCTGGTTTATCTAGAATATAAATGTAAATCTAGATACTTTCATGTTTGCATGTATTTCATGTGTTATTATACGTAAAACAGCTATATCCAGAGTACATATGACATAAACCCGTTTTAAAAGATACAAATGTACATATTTAAATGGCATAGTTATTTATGTTATATAAGCAGCACATATAATTAATTGTCATGAACAGCAGTGAGGATTATTTGTGACATTAATTGCTGTTGCAGGTCAACCGCTTTGAACAGTTTAACATAAATTATGCAAACGAGAAACTGCAAGGATACTTCAACAAGCATATGTTTTCTGTGGAGGAGCAAGAGTACAAACGGTGATGACTCATCCACATGAGGCTGCATTCCCATTCACAATATCACGAACACATTATAGGATTCAATGCAATGTATCAAGCCAAACCGTTGCATCACCACTGTTTATGCTTTGCATTAGGGTATTAAAAGCACTAATAATAGATGCCGTGTACCATTACATTTCTTTCAACTGTACTCTTCCGATGAAGTAATCTGCTTATTTTCGGGGGGTTGAGTGTTAAGGACTGCACTACACTCCATTACATCACCAGCATGGCTGTCTGTGTTTAGCGGGACCTTGTCAACGCTTGCGCAAGGATGTAAAAGCCCCCTCGGTGCTGAATGATGCATCAAATGCGCTGAAGCTATATTCACATCCACCTCCTCCTCCCCACCTTTTTCTATTTTTTTCTCCTCTCGCTCGACCCAACCACAAACGTGTGTGTTTGCACGTACGCACCCGCTGCAGACCTGTGGGAAAGCAATCACAAGGACACACCTAGTCTTAGTCGTGGCTGAGGGATGTGCAGTGGGTTATGCCATTTCTTCACCCTTGTACAACAGCTTGCACAGTGTGGAAATCATCCTAAGTTTGCACAATTTGTTGTATTTTCATCTGTGCTGCTTCTAATAGCATTTTCCACGCAAAGCTTATGGTGTGCACAGGTCGTTCCCTATTCATACTCTTCGCGAGATGAAATTATTACTTCTGTGCATGTTTTTCTTTTCTGAGTTGTATTGCATGTGCACCAGTGTTTACCTGACAATATAACTGCGGCAATAATACACGTGATTTATGTTGTGTGTACTTGAAAAAAACAAATCAAAGACACCTTACATTCATCGGATACATTTCACACCATGTTCAACTCCTAATCATTCAAATTCACGAAGATGATAGATGTACTTGTATCACTAACACACTCACTCCTTTAAACCCCTGTTCGGTTTTTAAAATGTATGTACTTAAAATAAACAATTACATTTTATTATCTGACTGGAGGTAGATATGGGATTTCAAATGCGTGACCAAACGTGTAATGGAAAAATGATTTTATAATGTTGGAGCAAAAATAGCTGTTGTTTTGTATGTGTGCTGGAAGGAAAATTAATAATTCAGCTGAAAAGTACATATTGTACGTGTGAAGCATCTGTTGTGCAGATGATGGTTGGCTTGAGAGAAGGCAAGCCATCATTGCTGCAATAACAAAACGAATCCTCGTCGATTGCAACGAGTCACATGAACTGGGGAACTTAAGTCTGATGTATATTGTGGTCACTAGCAAACATTGAATCAGAGACAGCACTGAAGTCCCAAATGTAATATAGCGCACAGTGATATTTCCTATATCTTTGTTATTGGTCTTCCTCGTGGTTAGGTGCAGTGTGCATTGTTCATGAGTGCATTCCGCTTCTGGGCATAACCAGGATTTTTTTTTAAGGTAGGGGTCGCTTGATGTTAGTTAAATGTCACCAGATTTCCATATGTTTTTTTTTTAAGGAGAAACCGGCCTGCCATATGCTCCCCAGATGAGCTCACCAATTTTTGTGCTTTTGTGCAAGCGAAATGCCGGGTAATATTCTGACCACCTTGATTTTTATGGAAGAATGCATGTAAAAGTATATGTCCATGTATAAGAGACCATGGCTTTTATCACTTTATTATATGTGCACAATTGGTAGCCACCTGTAACACAATTAGGTCATGTTGCATCTGAAAAACATATTTGTTTAATGTGTTGTTTTGTATGTCTTCATTAAACAATAGGGAAGGTATTGAGTGGAAAGAAATACCATGGATGGATAACAAGGATTGTCTCGATTTGATTGAAGAGGTTTGTATTGAATTATAATCTAACCTTTGTGTATTGAAAAAAGTTTTTTTTATTAATTACAGCCCTCTTTCAATCCACTGCTGGAATCAGACTTCCCCATTGTTTCACCAAACTTCACATGGTTGGTCAATGCCTGTTGATGAAGGGGATACTTAGGACCAGTTCAAACACCACTCACCATTGATATTGGCTATGGCTGGGAGTTGAACTCAGATGTTTGAGTTAATGACCACAATTCACTAATTACTGTGCGACCGCTTCTCCCAAAAACAATGTCTTTAATGATTTCGAAAAATAAAACAACATCCAAGCAAGAACAACTTTTTTTTAATTCGTGCTCTCCTCCACTGTCACTATACACATAAAATTATTTTAGCGTGTTTTGTATGATATGTTAAAACCCTTGGACCCATGTTATAGCCTGACTACGTGCTGTCCTGCTTTCTTTTGTAAGTGAAAGTGAAGAGGATGTGTGTGCACGTACATATTTTCTCATATTCACATATAGAGTTGTATGCGTATTTCCTCAAAGGTGTGCACGCATTTCTATACGTTGTCACATCCGCGTGATTGCTCATGCACACATCTACATCGAGTGTATTTACACATCTCCATTTATTGCATGTATGTGGACAGAAGTTGGGAGTTTTGGCCCTCATTAATGAAGAAAGCTTGTTCCCTCGCGGGACTGATAACACTCTTCTGAACAAACTCCACCACCACCACTCAGTGAGTCTGCCGCACAGCAGTGCATGGTGTTAAGGCTTTGTGATATACCCCCACCCATGACCATTTTCTCTCATAAATCTCTCCGCACTCATCGTACCTGTCATAAACTATCCCAATGTAAATCTATACGCACACCACATTCGAATGCCCTATTTTTATTGCATTCGTGTTGTTATATAAAACAAACAGCTGATGCAATTATTTGCCATTTTCGTTTTATTTAAATGGCAGCATTCATAGACTAAGCTTTAAAAAAAAAGTACAACACTTTTATGAGGATTTAAGTTATCGGTGAAGTACTTTTATCTATTAAAACCGTTGTTATCCTGGTCTATGTTTTAAACAAAACATTAAATGAAAGATTACAAGAACATTGCGAAGTGCGCTGACGTAAGGTTCTGTTTCTTGCCGAGCTGCGCGCGAGCACTCCGCGACACACAAGCACGGCATCTCAGTGCTTCTTCGCTGTTCTTGCCCTGTCCTTTGGTGCAGATGAACTCGTGCTACATCAAGCCTCGTATGGAGAGCCGGAGCTTCGGTATCCGACACTACGCAGGAGAGGTGCCTCCTCTACACTTTTGACAAAGTAGCAGGGCTCTTATTAACGGGGGATCAAGATGGCTATTGGTGATAGTTGACAGTGACCCATGATATCGACTGTCGTTGCCCAGGTGCTATATGACATGCAGGGCTTTGTGGAGAAGAACCGAGATGATTTTCAGGAGAGCGTCCTGAACCTTCTTCTTCAGAGCCGGTGAGGCCTAGGCCATGCAGTACACCTTAGACATGCGAGCAAGATGCTGAGGCAACTTGCCTCTCAGACAAATACACTATACCGAGCCATACCATGCATAACTAATGAAGACACCATTCTGTCTGCACAAGGAGAACCGCAGTATTCACCAAATAAAGCACCACCTCCTACCCCATGGTTGGGGCACAATTTCTACCGTGATCTGATTGCAACTGCCGACGGTACTTTGGGGCTGCCGAGCGGTGGGCAAGTCCAGGAATTCCAATGCTCGACCACGGACCGTGGGCATTGCTCTGCACCAGGAGGGATTACGAATGAATGGTGCTGCATTAACACAACAGCACTGTCAGTACAAGAGAACATTTTATTTTAATAGATGCTTAATCATTCCCTAACTTTCTATTGCAATGTATGCAATGTGGTTTTTTGTGTTAGGAAGGTAGGATAGATGCATGATGTGAGGACTTGGTCGACTTGTGCCTGACAGATGAAGTAGCACAGGAGTGGGTTCTCCACACACCATGTATTAGTGCATCATGCTGCTTTAAAAAAATAATTAACTTGCATCACCAATTCATCAGGATGCATCATTTTACATCACAAAATACGGTACTCCCTATTGCTGATTTACACAAAAAAATTGTTTTGGTGGGTTTTTTAAGTCCCCAGCGATAAATAATGAATTTTTGTCCCAATACCAAGTGTCCATAAATGCCACAAAACAATCCACAATAGTGTGCTACTGCAGGATTGTGTTGCACGTGTGCATGGCTGCATCTGAAACAGTGGAGAGAGCCATAACCAGATATCGCAAAGCCCACCAAATCAGCAGCCCCTTCCCTCTGCAGCCACAAACAGCCACCACAGATTCCTGCAGCAGTAATATTAGTTGGCAATTTCCTCGTTAGAAAATCCACACAATGTCATGCAGGCCAAGTCGCCGTCTTGGGACGACCACGTAGGCAGCCCATTTCAAGGATAAATTATTTATAAGGAGGTGAGAGCTGTGGACATTCCCAGGGCGGATCTGCCCCCAGTATCGATGTTTGGTGGAATCGTGTGCCGGCACAGGCTCGTCCTGCGTACACTCTAGATTGTGCCGCTCTGACTCAGCAATAGTACCTGGATGAGTCGCAGGCTTCATCAACTGGAAACGAAGACACTGCTCAGTGAAGGAGATCCAACAATATATTCGTAGCCCACAATGACTGGATATTTGGAGTGTACTGAGGTTTTATAACGTGAAAGGTTTTCAATTAAAATGTGATCTTTTCAAAACAATTTCCCACTGCTCTAGGGAACAATTTTGAATACATCCTTCCAGGCACACTTGAAATGGAATGGCAATCTGCAGTCGGTATTTAAATTCTCAAATCAAGAGGACCCAAAATAAATGGGTAGGAATCCCTGCGTATATATTCGTGTCCTGTCAGTGTTAATAATGGTATATTATGGGCAGCAAGGCTATTTATGTATGCCTAGCATGGTGGAAAAATTGCTAACCTACAATAACAAGCGCAATCACTTCAGCTCTGATACCTGCCTCATATTCCAGTGCTAAGAGCAACGTGTTGATCCTTAGAGTTACAAAACGAGTCACCTGGAGGTCTTACATAAAATAAGGATTGAAATTAATATAATGATCATATACATTCGTAGGCTTAGAGCCTTATTGATTTTACATTGGATGCTTAACATCAGTTACACATGGATGGGATTTATGATTAATGATATGCTTGCTGAGGAAGCAGTGGAGCTGCAATGGTTAACAGTGCTTTATAAAGCTGGAAATCTGAGTTAACCAACCAGTGGTAAGTGATTTCTGAACCTAGAATAATAGGTTTTCCCCTTTGCATTCTGACCACAAGTATTGTGATTAATGCAGATATAATTCCTTGTAAAAGGTTTCGGTTTGGTGTTTTCACATCTTAACACCTGTTTTGTTGCCAGAAAAAAGGGGAAACCCTATTCTCAATATACATTTATTTCCACAGATCTATTCGTTTAGCTCTGACATGTCTCTCAAATGTACTAAAAAGATATACACGTTCCCGTTTATATACTTAATATTAGTAAACCTACATATTCCTACACACATGCAAACATGTAGATGGACACACACAAACAGACATCTATGTAGATATACACTGACGTGTAGTAAAAATAATATCGCACCTTGAGATATGATGTGCATCAAAGTCAAGCACCTCTGTATTTAAAACATGTGGGAATATATTGAACTGGAGCAAAGCAGCTTTCTGAGCTGAGCCCTCCCTGTGAGCCACATGTCGGAAACACCAGGGCTGATCCACTCTGAATGGCATGGCGTCACATGGTCTGGCCCTGGGATTTATACATGTGTAAATTGGGAGAGGGCAGCCTGAGACGGTCCAACACCAATGTGTCTGGCTGAATAGTGCCCTCTCATGCTCTGTTTACGTGGCCCATGTGAGGTCTCAGCCTAAGTCTTCTGCGTTTAGTCTCTTGGATTATCTTTAATAAATGTAATACTGTACTTTAATTAAAACATTGTTGCTACAAAGACTTCAAATATATGGCTTTGAATAATTGTCAACTTGAAAATATGCTTCTTAACAATTGGGCTCTTACTGGCTCAGTTGCCAGTACTGTTTGTTACGTTGAGTTAATATTAGAAATGAGAGCTCAAACAAAACTAACAAATAGTTCAACTTATAAAAAATTAATGGATTATGGCTATACAAAAATAAAATGTCAGACTGATGTCTAAGATAATACATTTTGATTCTGTTTCTTAAATGTATATTTACTGATTGTCACAAAAAAAAATCCTGTGCATTGAGGGTTAGAGACCTGATTTAGTTTTGAAAGGCTGTGGTGCGACATAAACAGATTGTATTGCCCCAGTGTGGTGTTTACATGCCACGGGATACTGGCGTGGTTCGTAAAAAACAAAAATTCCTCCCAAAATGAATGCGCTCACTTTAGAACTGTCTGGGCGCCAGCTTCCTTTTTTTATACTCCGGGTGCGTGCCACCAAACACTGTGGCTGAAGTAGAGGTCATCAACCCTTTGAGACGAAGGCACTGTGCCACATAGACTCGTCACGAACAAAATAAAAAAGTGTACAATATTTAAACATAGATTTTTGAATAGACATTCATTTTTTGGGGGGTATTTCATTACTGACTTTGACAAATTTACCATTTCAGAATAATAATATTTTACAGCCCATTGTCAGTTCACTCAGATTGGTTAGAGAGTAAACAAGTATAAATATAGTACATTCTACAGAAAGTGATACATATTCTCTTTAATACTAATGTTGAAGATTGTCGGACGACTTGGAGGCAAGTTTTCCAGTAAGGGCTTACGCCGTGTTTTATTAAGGGCTTATGTCAACTTAACACTAAGGGTGTAACACTTTCCCAGGGGTTAGGGATCCTAGGCTGGGTCCTCTACTCCGACCTTCCCCACGGTCTGTTCCTTGGCTCAGCTGGCTGTCTGGGCTGCCTTCTCCACGCCGGCCGAGGGCTGATCCAACTTCGGCCGGCCGAGGATTGAAGCCACTCCTAGCGCTTATGCTGGCCCTTCTCCAGACCCTTCTCCTCACCCCTGGTCCTAACACCCACCCTTCACGTTTCCCGTTCCTCGCTACGACCCCTCTTACGTCACGGGCTCTCCCTAAAATATCCCCCAGGGACATGACGTAATCCCGCTGGCCGGCGCGCATGACGCCACTTCCCATGACGTCACCGCCCCAGCCAGCGAGCGTGACGCCATGCCCCCCAACTAGTCCGCTAGTTGGGGGGTAAGCTCCGCTTACGTAAGCGGAGCCCGATTCCGGACGGAAGGCCTAACAACCAAACAAACGCATGTGCCCGAAGGCAAAACCGGCCACTAGAAAAGGAACCCAACATTAGGGCAGCACAGCACAACAACAACAACCCAAAAAAAAAAGTCCGAAGGTCTCTTCTGCACGGCAGCGCCAAACTGGCGCCGGGCCCGGGGCCCGATGAACGGCTATCAATGCCATCACCGGAGCCGCATCCCCCTCGAGCGGGTATGAGCTGCCGGCCCACTCCCTCATGTGGCGTCGGCCGCCAATGCAGGTGGCTCATCAGCGGGCGACAAGCTCCCCTTCGTGGCCTCCGGTGGCCGAGGAGCCTTTGCAGGCGTCACTTTGGAGGGCTCTGGGGGTACACACACAGGGCGGACATCGCCTCCGTCATCAAGACCCGGCCGATCAGGCACGTCGGATGCATCACCCACCGGCTGCTCCGGGAGTGGGGATGGATCCACCGGGGTAGATGGCAAATAACGCTTGAGCCGGGACGGGTGCACTCTATCTATCTATCGCCGGCGACCGAACCGAATCCGAACGCACTGCGGCTGTCGGACCTCCACAACCTGTAATTTGGGAGATATGCCAACGTGAACCTGGGGACAATGCAGCCACGCCTTTTGGCCCGCTACCCACGGGAGGCCAGTCGCCTGGTGTTTGGGCAGGCGCTCGTTAGCCGCCTGCCGGCTGGCGGGATTCTCGACAGCGGCCTGCCGTGCCTCGCGCAACCGTTCGAGCGCGACCTTCAAGGGGACCGGCACCACCGACCCCTTCCCAGAGGACCCGACGTCCATCTGGACGTGCATCGGGGGCTCCAGTTCCCTACTGTACATCAAATAAAAAGGCGAGAACCCCGTTGAGGCATGAGGAGCCAACCGATATGCCGCCAAGACCACCGGAACGAACAGGTGCCAGTCTGACTGGGGCGTGTTCACGTGGTGGCACAGCATGGACGTGAGGGTGCGGTTCAACCACTGTACCATCCTGTCCGATTGGGGGTGATAGGGCGAGGTGCGGATCTTCTTGGTGCCAAGGAGGTCGCACACCTCCTTGAGTAACCTAGACGAGAAATTTCGCCCCTGGTCAGTTAGCAATTGTTCCGGCGCGTCCTTGTCCAACACGTACCCCTGGACGAATGCCTCGGTGATAGAACAGGCCGACTGGTCCACCAAAGGCCACGCCACATGGCAACGTGTGAGGTACTCGACGCCCACCAAGAGGTATTTATGGCCCCGTTGGCATGCGGAGAATGGGCCCAAAATGTCGAGCGCTACGAGCTCATTAACGGGAGAAACCCAGATGGACTGCAGCGGGGCCCGGTCCTGGCCAACTGGGGCCTTCCTCCGTGCACAGTCGTGGCAACCCTTCAAAATCAGCACCACGTCACCCTCTACACCCGGCCAATAATAGTCCCGTTTAAGGGTCAACAAGGTCTTGTGGTAGCCAAGGTGCATAACCTTCTCGTAAATGGCTCTGGTTAATTTACCTCGCAGGCTAGTGGGCATAACAATGCAATAGCGTTCCAATTGGGCATCCCAATGCATGAGGAGACCGTCATGCACAGCGATCACCGGGGCAGCCGACAAAACTGAGCTCCTGGCCTTATGCCCAACGCGGCGTCGTAGCTTCAGCAGAGAGGAATCCTCCATCTGCAAGCTAGACCATACCTCTCAGGGGAGTCCCAGGCCAAAATCCACAGGCAACGCCTCACCTGGAGGGGTGGCCGCATCGGCCGGAGCAACCAACTGGGCCATGGTGTCCCCTGGGGCCTTGCAACGGCTAGAGCCCAGGGCACAAACACACCTGCCGGCAATCTGGAGAAACCGTCCGCATTCCCATCCTGTGCCCCCTTTTTGTGGATTATGTCAAAGGGGTATTGCTGGAGCACCTCGAGCCAGCGGGACAGTTGACCCGAGGGCTGGCCAATCTGCAGCGAGTATTGCAAGTCCGTATGGTCGGTTCGGACCGTAAACCGTCTGCCGTACAAGTAGGGCCTATACAACTGCACAAAAAACACGATGGCAAGCAGTTCCCTCCGGGACACACAAAAACGCTGTTCCGTCGGGAACAGAAGGCGACTACCATAGGCCACCACTCTCTCCACCCCGTCGACCACCTGGGCCAGGACTGCCCCAGTGCCCATGTCGCTGGCATCGGTGTCGAGGAGGAACGGTTTTGTAAAATCCGGGTACCCCAAGGGCGGCGCATCCGTCAAGGCCGTGCGAAGCGCCGCAAAAGCGGCCTCCTCCTCCACGCCCCAGTAAAACTTTTGGCCTTTGGTGGAGAGCGCGTGCAGCGAAGCGGTACCTGAGGGCCCCCCGGCAGGCGCGATGTGTTGCGGAGCCGTGGCGTCGCAGGCGGCCAACCCCGCAGGCGCGGCGAGGTGCGGAGCCGCGGCAGTGATGTACGGAGCAGCGGCAGCCCCCGCGGCAAGCACCGGCGGCGCAGCGAGGTGCGGAAATGCGGCAATGCCTGCGGTGTAGAGCGGTGTCACGGCGGCAACAATGGTAACCGCCAGCGGCGTAACAGCCAAAATGGCCACTGCTGGCGGCATCACAGCCAAAATGGCGGCTATCTCCCGTGGCACATCAGTTGGGAAGATGGCGCCAGTTTCAAAAGTGGCGGGAGGTGGATTTGCGGGAATCCGCCGCTCCCATCCCGAGTGTGGGCCGGGTGACTGCAACTGCGCACCCACCTCAGTAATTGTGGTGGAGAGCTGCGTCATCACCTGCAGGAGCAGCTGTAGCTGCCCTGCGAAGGCGCTACCCGCCTCCGGCGGCGGCGCGCTGGCACCCCCGTCCGTCGTCTCCTCCTGTTCCATCCGAGTCTTCTCTCCGGGAGCCATCTCCGGAGCCCTGGACTCTGGGGTCGCTGCCAGAGCCTCCTCCATGCAGTCTTCACTCTCTAAGCGCCCCGTCGGTAGGTTCTTACACCGATTTTTAGGCACATTGGTATTTTCAGAATGGAACCCTGAATTAATTCATAGTGGCGTGATTGTTTATGTATGAATATATCTACGTGAGTGGAGCAGGTGTATTGTACAAAAAGTATGGTACAATGTTGATTATGGTAAGCATGATGTGTAATATTGTGGATGTACCGTAGTTAGATTATTTAGCACATCTGTAGCAACATAAATGGTCTCACTATGGTGTAGCGACAGTACCGGGTGAAGAGTGGTACTGTATGTGCAAAGCCTGTCTCTAGCACTACATGGAGTATGCCATGGAAGGGCTCGAGGCAGGTCATGGTCCCGGTGGCAGTGAGAGAGAGAGGCCGGGTGAGGACATAACAGTCTGGGTGAACCCGAGAGGGTACGTGACCGGACAAGGTGGTAAAGAGGATCAAAGAGGAGGTGAGAGGGACACGTGATGTGGGCCCCGAGTCTCCGAGAAGGATCTGCAAGGGGGCGTTGCCAAGAGTGGAGCCTGGCCACGCCGCAAACCAGCCCCGATCACTCCCGAGCGTGATCGGGGCTGTTCATCTCTGGGAAGGAATCCTCCATCCGGTCTTCGCGCACGTGGACCAGGCAGCGTGTTAGCTATCCTGGTCTGATTAGTAGTTATCCCGTCCAATATGTATATAGTCAGCCGTGGTGGTCACCACCCTAAGTCATTATCCTGCTAAACAGTTACCCTGTGGTATTAGTTAATAAACGTGTTGCCTCCAAGATCAAGTGTGCACCTCAATTGAACCCACTACACATGTACAACGTTATGAGAATATTTGAAATAAAACAGTCACAATTATTTTACATTTGCCTCTTTACCTCTACATCAGGGGTCGGCAACCAACAGCTCCAGAGCTGTATACAGCTCTTTAAGGATTGCATTGCAGCTTTTGAAATATTTAGGGTTTTTTACCGAATTCAAATAAATGGCTCTTCTTGTTATTTTGGTTTCCGACCCCTGCTTTACATGTGTAGTGAGTCACTCAGAGACACTAGTCGTAGGAGGCACTCTATTTATTATAGCCTTCACAGGTACAAGGAGTAACTACACTATGGTCATGACAGATAACAGGCTGCCTGACTAATAACGCCGAGGAGGTGAAGACGAAGACTCCAGCAGCACGACGAGTTCCACTACAAACAGCCCCGAATCTTCAATCGGGGTCCCCTTTCATCCACCCAGCGCGGCCTCGCTCCTCCTTCGGCCACGCCCCCCTTCTAAAACCCACTAGAGGTTTCCGGGCTTTACCTCACATACCCCCTCTATCACCTTTGCCCCACATCCCTTTCTCCGGCTTATCACATGACCTGTTGGCAGACAGGGCTGCTACAACTGCAGATCCCCTTCTCTGCCAGCAACCAGTGCTACGCACCATAGTGACCCATTCCATTTCACTACTCATGCACCCTGCCATTTTCATGGGTTTCCTGTGCTTGCCATGGAAAGTGTGAAGTTACTGCTCTTCTTAATTTATTCTAGACTCTGTACCTTTCTGAGACCGATTGACCACTCTAGTGTAATAGAGATCACCTGATCCTCAATTCGTTGACGTTACTTGCAGCTATGCCAGACATCCTTCTGCTTAAAAGACGCAAAAAGTTGGTTTGATAAATCCTGGGCACTGTTAGACCTCGGCAAGGTAAGGTGATTTACCCTTTTTACCGGGTAAAAGGGTAAAGGTGTCGACATGCCAAGGGGTAAGGTAAAGGGTAGGGTAAAGGTAGCTCGGAAGAATTACCCGGTAGGGTAAAGGTAGCGCAAAGTATTACCTGGTAAATACCAGAGGTGGGACAAAGTCATTGTTATGCAAGTCCAAGTCGAGTCGCAAGTCATCAAATTCATGACTCGAGTCTGACTCGAGTCCAAGTCACATGACTCGAGTCCACATCTCATAGGTGGGACAAAGTCATTGTTATGCAAGTCCAAGTCGAGTCGCAAGTCATCAAATTCATGACTCGAGTCTGACTCGAGTCCAAGTCACATGACTCGAGTCCACACCTCTGGTAAATACGGTACCTTGTTTACCGCTAAAAGCTCCGTGGTGCAGTCCGTGGCTTCCATTTAATAAGTAATATTAAAAAAAACTTTTTTTTAAACACGCTTTTATTAAATGTACGAGTAATGGCAGAACTCCACGACTCCAGGAAGTGGCCCCGAAGCTTGCCATAACGTAAGGGACCGTGGTCAATTACAGCCAACGTCAGTTAAGCGTGGACAATTAGACCCAAGCCGAAACATAATATATAAAAAAAAGAATGTTAAAAAATATATATTTGTTATTTTGTATGATAGAATATAGCATTGTCATCAGTATGACATAAGTAAACCAAGTTTGCAGTCAATACCACATTGGGAAGTGGGTAAAAATTGAGTTGCAAGATTTGAGGATACAACAACGACAACAACAATCGTGTAAAATTGGATTCATCAAGAGTATTCTATATGAGTAAAGCACTCTACCTAGCATTTACCGTTATAAACTTTTTTCATGTGTAGTACCCCAGTAATTACCCTGTAATCGGGTAATTTGTATGGGGTAAGGGTAAAAGGTAGGGTAAAGGTAGGCTCGTTGCTTTTTACCTTACCTTGCTAAAGGGTAAAAGGTAGGGTAGAGTGATTGTATTGTGGTAAGTAAAAGGTAGGGTAAAGGTAGGCTCGTTGTGTTTACCTTTTACCTTACCTTGCCGAGGCCTAGCACTGTTTACGTCAAAACAGGCAGGAAATCTGTTTAGATGCTTTTGAGAACCCCTTCGAGCAGCATCTGGTAGCTTCATTGAAGAGCCGATGATCTGGCGGTGTGCCAAGCTTGCTGGCACCATGCCCAGATCTGCCCTCACAGGAAACACTATACAGTATTAGGGTTTGCGTGACAGTGTTGTAGCAAGTGCCCCTCCCCTCACACTCCACCCACAACCCATCGCAATGTTCCCTTACACCCTGCTCCCAAACTAAAATTAGAAAAATGTGCAGGACTTCTACTTTATCCAGTACACGGGCAGGCAGGATGCTGCCTGGTACCAGCAGTGATTCAGTCTATTGGTTATGCGTGCGGCTGCAATTCAGATCTTCTATGATTTCACGTGATTGATACATTCTGATCTGTTCACCTCGGGTTAGCAGGAGTTGAAATCCATATTTAATGGCCTTGTCGTGTAACTGAGTCGGTGTGCTTCGAAATGCTCAGGCAGCTGCATATTTGTACGTGCAGTGAACACGTGCTTCTGCAACATACACAGAAATAACAAGATAACATTTCCCTGCCCGACGCATGTCCACTCAGATAATTCACGGCCAAGTTGTTTGACCTTGCCAAGGGGAGGGCGCCACTGAAGGATTTTTTTTCCGTGTGTATATGACTTGCATCCTTGTGCATAATTGCATGTAAACATGTTGGCTGCAAATACACGATTGGTTACTCGTTGCTTCAAACAGCCTGTTGAGTGAAAGCATGTGAATTGTTGCTTAGATCTGGGTTTGTTTGGGAGCTGTTTGGAGACAAAGCATCCGGCAGAGGGGAGACCCTGAGGCCATCTCAACGCAAGCCCACCCTCCTCTCTCAATTCAAGGTACACAGCAGAAAAGTGCATGCACACATCCGTCCTCGTACACACACGTAGGCAAACAATAATTCATAAAACTTGCACTCCGTTCCCATTTACAATAACCAGCCAGTATTAGCATGCACAACAACTCATAAAATGCAAACAATTTAACTATAAATAAATAAAAAGTCCTTGCTGTTTTCGACGCTTAAAACATTTGGCCCTCTATTACAGTATGTGACGGTCACCTCAAAGTCTCCACAGACACGTACAAACCACTTGTACAGTTATATAACCACAGGCCTGCCTTTTCATCTCTAAAGTGGCAGTGATGTCTGTTACATGGACTGGTATGGTCTGTTGCATACCAGTAGGCACTTGCACCCGCCATCAGTGCAGGCACGCACACACTAATAATGTCCACTTACGAAACAGTGACGCGCGTCATTGGCTGCCTAGTGGATGGAACACCCTCACGAGTCCCGGGACATACCAGCTATGGTAATTCAGGCCCGTTCTCTGGCTCCCTTATACTTCAAAATATAGGGTGCTTAAAACATTTTTTACACTTCTGAGAATTTGCAACAATACCACAAGAAATGTGCATCCGGGCTTACTTGGAGAAGATTCCAGGCATGTGTTGACAATAATGGCGAACAAGTGGAGACTCTTTGACTTTTGAAGCTATTAATAAACATTTGTTATCATGTTACAGTGTATTATCCGTTATTTTTCCATAAAAAATGATAGTCCCATATAAGTGTTAACATAAGGGGTGTCAAAGCCCTCTGCTCTGATTGAGGAATTACCACATCTCTCCAATGGGGCCCAAGGGTATAGTGCACCCCCAATCCAACCATGCCAACACCATCCAGCACCTCCTGGCACAATACCATGGCAATACCACCCAATATATCAACTCCATCATACATTTCTATTACCACACACAGCATCACATACTTGAGCCTACATCCCATCACCAATATGCCACCATCTCAAACTTACTACCCACTCCCCATATCAACCACGAACACAAGGCACGCCCACTGGCTCCGAGGTCAGAATCGCTGTGCCTGCATCAATAAGATCACCACAACAACATCTCTTTTAATTATCTTCCCACATATTTGAAATCTGGAGGGTCTCATACTTACATCTTTGAAACATTTTCCACATCGGCCATTTCCTTACCTCATTTGCTGCTTAGGCACATATCCATACCTTCATCACATCCCAGTTTGACTATGGCAACTCTCTCCTAAACAACCTACATAAATTTCTCACCTCCAAACTCCATATGATTCAAAATGCTATTGCCAATACTGTACTCTTATCTTTTCCCGGCTCCCATTATTATCCCAGATCAACTTCAAGATTTCTCTCACCCTCTTCAAGATCTGCAATTGACTCACCCCTGCCTACCGCTCCCATCTCATCTCACTCTACTTCCCTCCACACACTTTTCACTCCAGCTGCCAAGGCTTTCTTCGCTGAGTGAGAGTTTACTCTTTCTCCTCTGCTGCCCCCATTTTCTGGAACTCCCTTACTCCAGTCATCCGATTTAAAATTAATATGAAAATAAATAAACACATTCCCTTTTTCTCAATGTTTGGTTCCCTAAGATGTGGTTGCATTTAGATGCTCTCTAAATACTAATTATATAGTAAAGGTGAGAACATGGTCCAGTGGTAGCATGTTAGTTACTTGCTGCAGTGGTTCATGGTTGAAATCCAGTCGCCACCCTGATTAATATTGTGGGTATGTAAATCATCTGTCAGTGGACACTAGCGATTCCGTGATGTCAATCGCAAGAGTAGGTCATTGTGTGCTGGCATCATGGTCCAAATGTTGACAATTTCAAAGAATACCTGCAAATTACTCAATTGGAATATACATAGCATTCATCACCACCCTCCTGGAAAATAGTCGTGAGGCTCAGAGAGGCTTTCCTAGGTAAACAAGCATAATAATAATAATACAAAATAAAAATTATTACTGTTTTTAATTCATACCATAATATATTTCATAAGTGAAGACTGGTAAAGGGGAACATGTTTATATTGAAACAGCATTACGAACCCCCAGTGGACAGATGATCAGTGTCTGTGCTGCAATTAAGCAACAAAATTCAGTTTGTTTGCTTTGAGTGCATTAGTTATTCTTGGTATTTTGTTATTTAAAAAAAAATATCTTTGATTTGGGCCAACATTTTTTGTGAAAGCATCTGTTGCAAATGTGTATTCAAAATAGAAGTATAACATTCCGCAGCACGTATTAATTTGGTTAAATGGGCTTTTATAGCATGAAAAAGAGCATAGTGTCTTCTTTACATAGATTCTCTATTGTGTTATGGGCAACACACACTAGTGTGTGTTTATTTTGTATACACCATATTTGTTGTTATAAGGTCAACTTCTAAGCAATAATAACTGTCCAATAATTGTCCCAAAGGTATGCATAACTACACTCGTACCAATGTTGAAGGCACATGCAGAACATATTTTTAGCATTCTTGCAATTTAGCGTCGTGTTTACGATAAGCAGCAGCTCAAGAACCATTGTTTACAGGGTGGTGACTGTGCTGCTGTTGTTGTTGCTGTCTGTGCCCACAGGATTCTCTGCGTGCCCTCATGGTCATGCTCAGCTCTGTGCACCCATTATTTATACGATGCATCAAGCCCAACCGCCACAAGGCAAGTACTTAAGCCTTGCGCCAGACATGATACACCATTTTCATTTGAAAATTATATCATCAAGCATGTTCTGTGCACTGCTACATGAAGGCCTCTCCACACAATTACCATTCTCCATGCTCAACGAGGCCACACTCCATCTCACTATTTAACTCGATATGATCTCATCACCCTGTCTCTTTAGCCGTTTTCTCTCAGGCACGTTCCCTCCTTTTTGCTGCCATTCTCTCAAAAATCTTGTCCATCAACCATCATCTCTTCCAATGATATGTCATGCCCAAGCCCACTTATTTTCCATGACAGTTAAGTCTCTCATTTGTGTTTGTTCCCTGGTCAGTGTTCCTAAGTTTGCTTCTCAGTGCAATTCCCAAAATACATCTCTCCATACTATACACACTTTTCAGATTTTGTTCCATTTTCTTTGTCAGAGTCCATGTTTCTGAACCATATGTGTTAGCAGGTAATATGCACTAATGCCAGATGTCACTCCTAAATAGAGGAAACCACTGGCCTAAATGGAAAAACAGTGGCTATACTGTATTATTATATAAAAAAACAAAGCGGGACCAGCTGTTGGATCAAAATTTGTGAACCTATTTATTAAATGTGTATTCAAAATGGCAGAAATAAATGATGTGAAGAATTAAAGACCCGTTAGTCTCTTGTCACACATATATGTCAATGGTTCATGAACATTGTAGAGAATAAAATAATGGACAATCTAAAGTCTAAATAAGATTCTCTGAAAGTCAAATTTACGTAAAATGCCATTATGAATATCTGATATAAGCTATGGAACAGCTCCACTGAGATTAGATTATGTGCAAAGAGTAACAAAACATAAATCAAAAGAGGAGCCAGCCAATTATTTCTGCTTTCATTTCGCAATCTCACTGGCTATCAACAAAGATTCGTTCATGAAGCCATCCATATATCCAGACATAGACACAATTTCAACCGAGAGGCAGTGGCGGCTCCTGCAAAATCTCTCAGGGGGGGCAAATGTCTGGATGATTGATAAGGATAAGGTCCACCCATGCAATGGATAAATTAACAGCTTGAGCATGTAAAGGCAACTTCACTTCTTTAATATTAATGAAAAATAAAGTGACTCTTACAATACATCTTGTTTGTTTCTATACTCACTATTAAAACAAACCACTCAAGATTCCACTAGGTGGCGACAAATTATATTGTTGGATGAAACGTGCTTACGTATGATGACGTAAGCACGTATGATGACGTAAGCACGTTAGGGCGAGCCCTCCCGGAAGCCATAGAGAATGCATTGCAGCGCCCCCGTTCTAAAAAAAACATCTTTGAATGTAAGTCTATGGGACCACTCGGGGCGATTCTCAGCTGGAGGGAAATCGCCCAAAAAGAGGCGGTACTCCACAGAACGTAGCATGACGCTGATTGGACTATATCCAGAGGCACAGTGACGGCTAGCGTGACTCTGTGGTTGAATGACATTGGTGGTGCGTCGCCCAATCGCCCTAATGAAGAAACCGCCCCTGCCGAGAGGATTGGTATAAACTCAGCAATCACTGAAAGGATGTTATCAACCAGTTTAAGTCATAACTGGCTGTAATGTTTCCATTTTAGCACTGCACGCTGCTCACCAGTTTTTTAACCCCTCACATCAACGTAACCTTCTCCGCCCTACATGCGGAGGCACATCGTTTTTTAATCCCTCACATTAACATAAGCTCCTTCGCCCATGCTGCTGACACTTGAGCTACGCCCTTACATTAACATAAGCTCCTCCGCCCATGCTGCTAACACTGGAGCTACACCCATTTTAAATCTTTACAAACATAGTAGTTGGTTTTTACCCTTTTAAACTGGTACAAAACTGACACCTTTGTACCAGTTTAAAAGGGTAAAAACCTACTACTATATTTTGCCACTGGTAAAAGAGATTCTCATAGTGTAAATCTTTACAAATAGTTTGCCTTTAGAGGCTGACCCCTCTTTTTTCTCCTGATGACGACTGCTTGTGTTGCGATCGAAATGTCGTAGAATTTTTGTTACATATATATTTTGTAACCTATCTACGTGACTTTACCGAAAGACCCAAAGAATAATAATTCCTGCAGTCATGAAAGCTTTAAGTCAAGGTTTAATGATATATAAAGATGATAGAAGATGCATTGTATGGCTGATGTTTGTCATGATTGTGGTATTTTCTGGAAACAGTTCACAATTGTTTGTTGCCAAGTTCCATGAAGCTACGAATACTATTTTTGCCAACTTCAAGAACATGCCTTTGTAATAAGTTTAGTGCTCCATAATACAGATTTTTTTTTGGGTTAGATCGCGTAAATATATAAAAGTGTCATTGAAACCCGCTACCAACAAGTAAGGGGTTGTCACGTAAACAGAACATGCCAATTCGTCACTAGTACAGCACACCGGTGTGTTGGAGAGCCAAGCCACAACATTTAACAATCTGGGTACGACGTTTCGCCAGTAATTACAACTAGCTTCATCAGGCGACAGCCAAATTTGACTAGAAGTCCACCTGTTTCGTTCCTTATATAGAGGCGTAGATGTGGTGACCATGCTTCTGTGCTCTTGCGCCAAGTGTGGGGGGGGGGGATTACTGAGTTAGTGGACATGCATGTGCATGATGCGAGCCCTTTGAACTTGTCCTTCCTGTCTATTGTGTGTTAAAATAGCCATACCAACGGTAATCCCTATTGAAGTATGATGTCCTTTATAGGCATGCATTTAAATAATGTATTATTTGATGATTCGCTTCCACGCAGCACTAAGGATATAGCTATCCGAACGGTTAAAATTTGTTTTATTTCTTTCAATTTCGATAGATTCTCTAATTAGTATTGGCCAGTAGTAGCTAATTTTGCGCAGAACTTCAACATTATCAACATCAATTGAGTGTCCTTGTTGGCATGCGTGTTCTGCTACTGCTGATAGTTGTATTTGGAAGAATTTAATATTTCTCTGATGTTATTTTAGTCTCGTGCTGATCATTCGTCCTGTTTGCCCAACATAACATTTACCACACGTGAAATTAATCCTGTACACACCTTCTCTTGAAAGCTTCGGAAATACATCTTTGTACCAGATATTAATTTCTGTATTTTATGTACCGTGCCAAATCTGACTCGGATGTTTTGTTTTTCCAAACATCTGGCTAGTTTATCAGTTACTCCCGCAATGTACTGTATTTTGTTCATTTGAATTGCTTGGGCAGTTCCAATGCTCGTGTTATTTGATTTGTTTTTGGCATTCAATGCCCTGTTGATTTGTGCATCATTGTAACCGTTCATTTGTAGTGCTTCTTTAACATGTTGAATTTCACTTCTCAGACTGTCACCATCTGACACTTTCTTAGCTCGATGAATGAGCGTCTTGATAAGAGCAGATTTTTGTATGGGGTGATGGTGTGACTGCATTCAGATAGGCGTCAGTATGTGTTTTCTTTCGGTAAACACTGTGTTATTTTTCCATTTCGACCCCGTCCGAGCAGAATATCCAGAAATGGTAGAGTTATGTCAGCTTCCACTTCCATGGTGAACTGGATTGATGAGTTTTGCTCGTTGAGATGATTTAGAAAAGTGTTCAGTGTATCTTTATTTTGTGGCCAGACCACCAATGTGTTATCCACATATCTAAACCAAGCAGATGGTTTTAGTGTGCTTGAAGCTATTCCTTTTGGTTCAAAATCTTCCATGTACAAATTTGCTATCACAGGAGACAAAGGAGAGTCCATTGCTGCTCCTTCCTTTTGTTTATAGAAGTGACCTTGTCTCAAGAAGCGGTGTTCTTTAGACAGTGTTCAGCTAGTCTTGGGATATCTTTGGCTAAACCTTTGTTCGTTATCAGTGTCGAGTAATTTAATTGACTCATTGACCGGAACCCTCGTGAACAGAGAAGTCACATCAAAACTTACGAGAATATCGTTAGGGCTAAGCTTAATATCTTTCATAATATTTACGAGATGTTCAGAGTTTTTGATAAACGAAGAGGTCCTACCGATGTAGGGCTGTATTTGTTTCATTACATATTGTGCTAATTTGTACGTGGCAGAGCCTATTGTACTAACTATGGGTTCTTAATGGGACATTAGGTTAGTGAAATTTTGGTAGCCCATAAAGTATTGGTGGTTTTGATGCCCTTTGTTTGATCAGGTATTGCTCTTCCTTGGGAATTGATGACTTGGCAATGATTGCCGTTGTTTTATGTTCCAAGGTGCTGGTTGGGTCTCGTTTAATTTTAAGGTCGGTACCTTCATCGAGTAAATCTTTGATTTTATTATCATAGTCCTCACGGGGCATCACAACAGTCGATCGGCCCATATCAGCAGCAATAATTTGGATATATTTATTTGCTCTCAATTCTCTTAAGGCTTTTGCTTCACTGAAGTTAATATTTGTTTTTGGCAATTTGCTATTCTCAATAATTTTGGCAACCTCATGCCTAGTCATCTCAGCTTGATTATGGGGGAGATGTCTAACTGCTGATTCCACTTCAGCAATTATCTCTTCGACAGGGATTGTACGTGGGGCAACAGCAAATGGGTTTTGTGCTGAACTCCACACTGCAGTGAATACACACGTTCTAATGCAATCCACAAAAAGTGAATGGGTCTTCTAACAGTCACAAAGGAGATAAAAGGGAGTTCATATATCCAATACATGGAACTGGGCAGTGATCGGCCTCGGCTTAAACTCAGGCCCAGTCTTCACTGCCAAATGCTAACACGGTGGTTAACTCCTAATCTCCTAATGGCTCAATGTCAGTCATGGCATGTTGCAGGTGGTATGTGTCCTGAATTTCATGGAAGTGGCCAATGCATATGTTGCGTTTCTACTGCAGCTCCTTTTGCCACATATGCTGCTATCTGCTGTTGCATCATTTAGATCATTGTTGTATTTTTTAAAATATGCAGTATAATATATTTACATTCAGCCTGCGTTTAAAAATAGAGCACAGTAGTTCGAAAGTATGCATTAAATATGTTTCTAGCTTGCATAATTTTGGTGCAAGCTGAAAAAACAAAGTACCCTGCACTAAGATCAGTGTCTCAGCAGTGCTTAGAGCTATGAATGCATGAGAAATCGGGGACGCCCACTTTCTACTGGTGGTGACAAGGCTCATCTTTGTGTCTTGTTGTGGTGCCTCCGGAGTGCCCACTGCAGCACGACTGTAAACCCACGCACAGTCTCGTTCCCAGCGGCAAGCAGAATGTGGCACATTGTATGCTCGCCTTCGCGCATTGTAAATAGAGCTGGAAGTGTCTGGGCAGGTGACCTTTTTAATTCTGGGAATCTGCCCACGCACTTGCTTTAGTAGTCAGGCCCCTGGTTAAATGCCTGTAGCCTATTTTAACCGAGTTTATATGAAGCATTGTGCCCCTACATCTCTCTGTCAGCAATTTGGCTATGAACGCACATTCCATGATTATTGAAAATTTCTGAGTGTTCTTGAATCTTCACTGATGGATGCACTTAAGGTAGAGAGGCAGTTGAGTCATGTGTTTATGCTCGAAGTCTTTTTGATGAGTAATTTTAATATTGTGCTAAAATGTTATACTATATTTATCAAGTTCTATGTTTATTGTCAACAAGAGGTGGCATCAAATAAATATAAGTTAGAATTTTTGAATATAAGCAGTGTGATAAATAACATTAGCTGATGGAACGAATCAAGTTCGTAGCCATCAACAAAAATCTAAGAGTAAAATTTCCCTCCGAGATTGTGAGTGCTTCTGAATTTTGCTTGATTATGTTGTCATGAGCAATTGACCAAATGTTCAGTCACGCTTACGGTTGATGCTGGAGGCATTGGCTTTAGTTGAACTTGGCACAGCATCGATCACACCCCAGCGTCCCATCTTGCATGCATGCAGAGAGGCCCCTCCGGAGAGGGCAGCTGTCATTACGGGTGCAGCCCAGTGTAGGGCCTGCGGGGATTACGCATGGACTTTGCACCATTGTGCTCCTAATGGGCCCGTGCAACTTGCTGTTTAAAGCCTCCGATTACACCTCATGCAGCCATATCTACATATTGAAAATGTAGGCAACGCCTTTCAGCATTACCCCTTAATATTTACTAGTCCCTGAAAACACTGTTGGCAGAGCCATGCACCACTGTCATTGTCTGCGTGGTAGCCAGTGTGCTTACTAGTAATGAGAGGCGTCTCTTTCTAGGCTGCAAGCAGTCACGCTAGCAAGCATACTTTACCTGCCTGCCTCTGTTTGCACTGGACAGACGAGTCCCCTTCTCCAACACGATGTCTAATCCGACTGAGCTTTGTTTAATTCTGCATTAAAGTCACCATGCCAGGTTTATGGAAAGTGTGCTTGTAAATGTAAGAGCAGTATCAGCTTTTGTATTGCAGTTTCCTTGAATGTATTCGGGCATTGATGGCCATGACGAGTATACTAAATGTATGGGATGTCTTTTGAATAAAAAAAATACTAAATTGTTATATGATTATTTAATGTATCTGTATTGTCATTTATTAAATATACAGTATTTATAGCAATTTAAAGGTTGATTTAACCACTTTACGTGGTCTCGTATGACAGTTTATTATTATCATTTTAAAAGCATATACAGTAATATAGCGTTCATGATTACTTAAAGATGCTTCCAGCTGTCTTATAACGTCTGTCGGCATGGCAAGGCATTTGTATGCATGGAAATAACAAGATCACGACAAGGCGCTGTCAGTTAATCATTTTTTTGAGCGCGTCTTGAGATATGAATGAGATGATATTTATATAAATTGAGAGAGTTGTTGTAGGCACCACCTACATTTTCTACGAACATATATTGTCAAATAGCACGGCAGACGTGTCACTGGTCCCAACAGACTAGGGCAACAGACAGGGCAACAGACATGCACACTGAATGTTTTAATGGCTTACAAGAAGTTACACAAAGCAGAATAATCAGGTTATTGAGGTGTAAACGTGTTGGCCTGTGTTTATGTAACCCTGGTGCTGGCATGAAGCCAGGTCCACTGTTCATGATGATGTGCATGGCTCACATAAGATAATAGTATCTCAGAAATGCTACATGATCCTGACAGTCACAAGTTTTTTTTTTAAATGTTGTATAATGTTTAAATGCAACACATGGGGTGAGTTGGTAGTATACTCTCTGTAATGGTTATTTTTTCGTAGAAAATGCCTGAGTGATATATTGTTTAAATAGATACACATGAATGCAGATACTGATGCCCCACATTCATTGAGGTCATGGACTCAGTGATTATTGCATAAGCATCATTCATTGACGGCAGTGACATGGTCTAATGGGTGCACGTTCGCCATTTGTTGTAGAGGTTCACGGTTTGACACCAGCTGCCACCCTGATACATGCTGCAGGTGTATATTCCATTTTAAAAAATGTGTGCTGTCTGGCTGCACAGTTTTTTGTTAAAAATCCTGTGATGTCATTCTCAAAATTTGATTCACCATTGTGTGCCAATTTCATGGTCTAAATTTGCCAAATCTGAAAAATAATCCTCAAATTACTCAATAGGAATATACCGTACATGGCAACCATCGCCCCCCTTCTGTGAAAACTTGACAGGACCCTCATGAAGAAAGTGTCAAGACTTAGTGAGGGTTTCCTGAGCAAACAAGTGCAATAATAGTTAATAACAATTGAGCTTCAGCACAAGGTATTATTTATATATAGAAAAGGGAAATTTGTGATTATTTGTGTCTGTTCAAAATGTTTAGCGTACTTCCCGACATGCAACAAACTTGAAATTTGCCATGTGGGTACTTTCCAGACTGTACACCATGGAAAATGATTTTAAAAATACTTTTTTAGGGAAGAGGGGGGTGCAATAATGCATATATTTTACACGGCAAGTGAGCTGTGACGTCACATCTCACCTTATTTAATAAGCACTAGAGCATGATCATGAAGCTGCCTTTCAAATAATGTAATAGAATATACTTGAATAAGCTTTAATTGCTCAAGATAGTTTTGTGAAGTCCGCATCGCAATGATAGTTTTGTGACACTCAATTTGACTTAATTTTCAACAGCCTTATTAGCTGTACCCTTCTGTACATTGGTCCATCTTTATGTTGATATTTACCAATCAATATGTGTAATGTATAATATGTTTTTAAATTGACATTTACAAAGAAACATTTATTTGAACATGGCAAGATGGTGTGTTGGAGATACGAGGGTTGAAATTTAAGAAATTCCCTTACAAAGCTATAAATATTAAACTTAAAATGATTGCCATTATACTTTGTATGACTTAATAACAGTGCATCTAACCTATATAATTAATTTTTTGTCTGTCCGTCCGTCTGCGTACGCTCCTTTGCGGGGGATGTAACTCTCGGACCGTGGGGTTCGGCGAGATTAAATTTTGCAGGTGGGCACGCCCCCGGCCCCGCGGTAAACTTAGGCATTTCCGATTTTTCGTCTCTAAACTTTAAATCGGACCGATTATCGATTTAGTGCGATTTATATTTATTTATTTAACGCTTTATTTATTTATTTACTATCGCCGGCCGGCGCGGACCACGGCGGTTGCCCCTGGTAACGGGCAGCAACAACTTCGCTGCGGGGTGGACGCAATTTTGAATTCCCGTTAAAAATATGCGCACGCATTAACACGCGATTCTGAGGTAAATTCATCAAAGTTTCACGTCCTCTTCACTCCCCCCCACCCCAATGTGTGCAATTACTATTATAGGGTCGGTAGATAATACAATTATAGCGATTAGACAGTATTATTGTAGCGCGGGGGGGGGGGGGTTAACGACCCCAGCACCCAGCCTCAGCCGAGTGGGCAATCTAGGCGAGGCCGGAGGCTCTGCACGGTACTAGGCCTCGACACGCAACTCTGTCAGGCGTCGACTTTGTGGTATAAACTCGATATACCCAGCGTTGCCCGGGGGAAAAATACATTTAAAATCTTCTGAAAACTTTAAAACATAACATTCCAATGAAAATACAACTGTGTAATTAAAACTCTAAACCCGACCGCGCCAAGAATCGATTCTCTGAATCGCGAAAATGAATCGAAGGTTGTAGATTCATTTAGAATCGCCTTATTTCAGTTTAATATTAGTTGGTTATAGAGTTGATATAAACTGCTACGAATGGGAAATATCCGGCGTTGACCGGGGCTAAAATATTATTAAAAACTCCTGAAAACGTTAAAACATAACATACGAATGAAAATAAAACTCTGTAATTAAAAATAGAAACCTCCTATGCGCCAGGAATCGATTCTTTGAATCGCGCAGAGGAATAATCGAAGGTTGTAGATTCCTTTAGGATCGCCCTTAACATGTGGTGAGGGGGAGAGTGGTGAGTGAGGGAGAGTGGTGAGTGAGGGAGAGTGGTGAGTGAGGGAGAGTGGTGAGTGAGGAAGAGTGGTGAGTGAGGGAGAGTGGTGAGCGAGGGAGAGTGGTGAGCGAGGGAGAGTGGTGAGCGAGGGAGAGTGGTGAGCGAGGGAGAGTGGTGAGCGAGGGAGAGTGGTGAGCGAGGGAGAGTGGTGAGCGAGGGAGAGTGGTGAGCGAGGGAGAGTGGTGAGCGAGGGAGAGTGGTGAGCGAGGGAGAGTGGTGAGCGAGGGAGAGTGGTGAGCGAGGGAGAGTGGTGAGCGAGGGAGAGTGGTGAGCGAGGGAGAGTGGTGAGCGAGGGTGAGCGAGGGTGAGCGAGGGTGAGCGAGGGTGAGCGAGGGTGAGCGAGGGAGAGTGGTGAGTGAGGGAGAGTGGTGAGTGAGGGAGAGTGGTGAGTGAGGGAGAGTGGTGAGCGAGGGAGAGTGGTGAGCGAGGGAGAGTGGTGAGCGAGGGAGAGTGGTGAGCGAGGGAGAGTGGTGAGCGAGGGTGAGCGAGGGTGAGCGAGGGTGAGCGAGGGAGAGTGGTGAGCGAGGGAGAGTGGTGAGCGAGGGTGAGCGAGGGTGAGCGAGGGAGAGTGGTGAGTGAGGGAGAGTGGTGAGCGAGGGAGAGTGGTGAGCGAGGGAGAGTGGTGAGCGAGGGAGAGTGGTGAGCGAGGGAGAGTGGTGAGCGAGGGAGAGTGGTGAGCGAGGGAGAGTGGTGAGCGAGGGAGAGTGGTGAGCGAGGGAGAGTGGTGAGCGAGGGAGAGTGGTGAGCGAGGGAGAGTGGTGAGCGAGGGAGAGTGGTGAGCGAGGGAGAGTGGTGAGCGAGGGAGAGTGGTGAGCGAGGGAGAGAGTGAGTGAGTGGTGATTGGTGAGGGTGAGGTTGAGTGGGGAGGGTGAGTGGCGGTTGTTAGTGGTGATTAGTGAGGGGTGAGTGGTGAGGGTGAGCGTGAGTGGTGAGCGTGAGGTTGAGTGGTGAGCAGTGAGGGTGAGTGGTGAGGGTGTAATTGGTGAGGATGAGTGGTGAGGGTGAGTAGTGAGGGTGAGTGGTTGTTGTGAGGGTGAGTGGTTGTTGTTAGGGTGAGTGGTGAGGGTGAGTGGTGAGAGTGAGTGGTGAGGGTGAGTGACGGTTGTGAGAGGTGATTAGTGAGTGGTGAGGGTGAGTGGTGAGGGTTAGTGGTGAGCATGAGTGGTGAGGGTGAGTGTTGAGCGTGAGTGGTGAGGGTGAGTGGTGATTGTTGAGGGTGTGATTGGTGAGGATGAGTGGTGAGTAGTGAGGGTGAGTGGTGAGGGTGAGTGGTGAGTGGTGAGGGTGAGTGGCGGTTGTGAGTGGTGATTAGTGAGGGGTGAGTGGTGAGGGTGAGCGTGAGTGGTTAGGGTGAGTGGTGAGGGTGAGCGGTGAGGGTGAGCAGTGAGGGTGAGTGGTGATTGGTGAGGGTGTGATTGGTGAGGATGAGTGGTGAGTGGTCAGGGTGAATGGTGAGGGTGAGTGGTGAGGGTGAGTGTTGAGGGTGAGTGGTGAGTGGTTAGGGTGAGTAGTGAGGGTGAGTGGTGAGCGTGAGTGGTGAGTGGTGAGGCAGAGTGGTGAGGTAGAGTGGTGAGGGAGAGTGATGAGGGAGAGTAGTGAGTGGTGAGGGTGAGTGGTAAGTGGTGAGGGTGAGTGGTGATTGGTGAGGGAGAGTGGTGAGGGAGAGTGGTGAGGGAGAGTGGTGAGGGAGAGTGGTGAGGGTGAGTAGTGAGTGGTGAGGGTGAGTGGTAAGTGGTGAGGGTGAGTGGTGATTGGTGAGGGTGAGTGGTGAGGGTGAGTGGGGAGGGTGAGTGGCGGTTGTTAGTGGTGATTAGTGAGGGGTGAGTGGTGAGGGTGAGCGTGAGTGGTGAGGTTGAGTGGTGAGCAGTGAGGGTGAGTGGTGATTGGTGAGGATGAGTGGTGAGGGTGAGTAGTGAGGGTGAGTGGTTGTTGTGAGGGTGAGTGGTTGTTGTGAGGGTGAGTGGTTGTTGTGAGGGTGCGTGGTGAGGGTGAGTGGTAAGAGTGAGTGGTGAGGGTGAGTGACGGTTGTGAGAGGTGATTAGTGAGTGGTGAGGGTGAGTGGTGAGGGTTAGTGGTGAGCATGAGTGGTGAGGGTGAGTGTTGAGCGTGAGTGGTGAGGGTGAGTGGTGATTGTTGAGGGTGTGATTGGTGAGGATGAGTGGTGAGTGGTCAGGGTGAGTGGTGAGGGTGAGTGGTGAGGGTGAGTGGTGAGAGATGAGTGTTGAGGGTGAGTAGTGAGGGTGAGTGGTGAGCGTGACTGGTGAGTGGTGAGGGAGAGTGGTGAAGGAGAGTGGTGAGGGTGAATGGCGAGGGTGAGTGGTGAGTGGTGAGGGTGAGTGGCAAGTGGTGAGGGTGAGTGGTGATTGGTGAGGGTGTGATTGGTGAGGATTAGTGGTGAGGGTGAGTAGTGAGGGTGAGTGCTGAGCGGTGAGGGTGAGTGGTTGTTGTGAGGGTGAGTGGTGAGTGGTGAGAGTGAGTGGTGAGGGTGAGTGGTGAGGGTGAGTGGTGATTGTTGAGGGTGTGATTGGTGAGGATGAGTGGTGAGTAGTGAGGGTGAGTGGTGATGGTGAGTGGTGAGGGTGAGTGTTGAGGGTGAGTGGTGAGTGGTGAGGGTGAGTGGCGGTTATGAGTGGTGATTAGTGAGGGGTGAGTGGTGAGGGTGAGCGTGAGTGGTGAGGGTGAGTGGCGGTTATGAGTGGTGATTAGTGAGGGGTGAGTGGTGATTGGTGAGGGTGTGATTGGTGAGGATGAGTGGTCAGGGTGAGTGGTGAGGGTGAGTGGTTGTTGTGAGGGTGAGTGGTGAGGATGAGTGGTGAGGGTGAGTGGCGGTTGTGAGTGGTGATGGGTGAGTGGTGAGCGGTGAGGGGTGAGTGGTGAGGGTGAGTGGTGAGGGTGAGTGGTGAGGGTGAGTGCTGAGTGGTGAGGGTGAGTGGTGAGAGAGTGGTTAGTTTTGAGGGTGAGTGGTGAGGTTGAGTGGTGAGGGTTAGTGGAGAGTGGTGAGTGGTGATTGGTCAGTGGTGATTGGTGAGGATGAATGGTGAGTAGTGAGGGTGAAGTTGAGTGGTGAGGGTGAGTGGTGGTTGTGACGGTGAGTGGTGAGGGTGAGTGGTGAGGGTGAGTGGTGAGGCTGAATGGTGAGGGTGAATGGTGAGAGTGAGTGGTGAGTGGTGAGGGAGAGTGGTGAGTGAGAGTGGTGAGGGTTAGTGGTGAGGGTTAGTGGTGAGAGTGAGTGGTGAGGGTGAGTGGTGAGTGGTGAGGGTGAGTGGTGAGTGGTGAGGGTGAGTGGTGAGGGAGATTGGTGAGAGAGGTTGGTAAGTGGTGAGTTGTGAGGGTGAGTGGTGAATAGTGAGTGGGAGTGGTGAGTGGTGAGGATGAGTGGTAAGGGTGAGTTGTGAGTGGTGAATGGTGAGGGTGAATGATGAGTACAGTCAATATGCACTGCTGTTATCATACCAGGTACCACCACCACAATATGTACTCCTCTCATCATAGCAGATACCACCACAGCAGTATGCACTGCTGTAATCATAGCAGGTCCCACCACAATATGCACAGCTGTCATCATAACAGGTACCAACACAGCAGTATGCACTGCTGTAGTGATAGCAGGTACGACCTCAGTCGGTATACACTGCTGTAGCGATAGTAGATACTGCTATCGAGTTGGTAGATACCGCTATAGTAAATACTAAAACAGTCAGTATATACCGCTACAGTCAGTCAATACTGCTACAGTCAGTATATACTACTATACAGTCAGTACATACTACCACGGTGAGTAGCTACTAGAGTCAGTAGATACTATTATAGAGTGAGTAGATACTGCTATAGATTTTGTAGTTACTACTATAGTCAGTGGATACAACTATAGAGTCAGCAGATACTATACAGTTAGTCGTTACGAGTATATAGTCGGTAGATACTACTGTAGGCCCAGTAAATACTACTATGGTCAGTAGTTATTACAGTCACTAAATACTACTACACAGTCAGTAGCTACTACTGGCTCAGTAGATACTACGGTACAGTCAGTAGATACTACTACAGAGTCAATAGATACCACTTCCTCTGTTGTATGTAAGGTGTTGTTAGTATATATACCTACGAGGGGTAAAGATATTTTTTGAGGGGGGGGGGGAGACCGCAATTTTCGGAAACCTTTTGACATCAACTATTTACCCCACACTTTCTACAACTTTTTGGACTTGTGAAAGCCTCTTATATATTTGTTGGTGGAGAAATGTACAAACAGCCCACCGGGCTTTGACAATACCTTAGTATCTGTGTATATATATGTAAGGTTTTTAAGAAATATATTTTTCACCCGGGCAAAGCCGGGTACTTCCGCTAGTTCTCTATAATCTATTGAGATATCTTCTGCGTGCTGTACTATACTAAGTATATTGTAAGGTGTAATGGTGTTTGCTTATACTAGTTTTATGTTCACTATCTATCAGGTCCAAAAAAAACCCTCGTGAATGGTTTAAAAATACAAAAATCAGAGAACCTCACCCAGACAAGGTATACCGGGGCACCCCCCTGGAGCCAGGCCTGGGGGTGGTGTTGGCCGGCAAGCACCTTGTGGCCGGGTGACCCATGTAACCCGGTCGGGCTCATCCTGAAATTGCTACGTGACGCCGTCCTGTTGGCCCACCATCCACAGGCTGAAGAGTGAGGGGCAGGTGCGATGCCAGTATGGCAGCGAGAGGGATAGTCTAAGATGGACTGGACCTTGGCAATGGAGACGTACTATTGGGACGTGGAATGTCACGTCACTTGGGGGGGGGGGGGAAGGAGCCAGAGCTGGTGGAGGAAGTGGAAAGGTACCGACTAGATGTTGTCAATCTCACCTCCACACACAGCATTGGCATTGGAACCAAACTTCTCTATCGGGGATGGTCTCTCTCCTATTTTGGAGTAACCCCTGGTGAGAGGCCTTGGGCGGGTGTGCGGACACTGACAAGCCCCCGGCTGGGTGCTGTTTAGTTGAAGTTTGTCCCAGTGGATGAGAGGGTCATCTCAATGAGACTTCGGGTCTCAGAAGGGAAACTCTGACTGTTGTCTGTGTTTATGCACCAAACAGCAGTTCAGAGTATTCTGCCTTCTTGGAGACAGTGGGTGCAGTGCTCAACTGAATGGCGCATACTGACTCCATAGTCTTACTGGGAAACTTCAATGCTCATGTGGGAAACGATGGAGATACCTGGAGGGGCGTGATTGGTAGGAATCCCCCCCTGATCTGAACCCGAATGGTGATCTGTTATTGGAATTCTGTGCTAGTCACGGAATGTCAATAACAAGCACCATGTTCGAACACAAGGATGCTCATTAGTTTACTTGGTACCAGAGCACCTTGGGCTGAAGGTCAATGATTTACTTTAAAGTTGTATCATCGGACCTAAGGCCGTATGTTCTCGACACTCAGGTGAAGAGAGGGGCAGAGCTTTCATCTGATAACCACCTGGTGATCAGTTGGATCTGACGTTTGGGGCACTGATCAGATAGACGTGGAAGGCCCGAACGTGGACATTGAGTCCAAGTGGACAATGTTTCAGGACCTCAATTGTCAATGCAGCTGCGAAAAGCTGTGGTCTGAAGGCAGCTGGTGCCTATCATAGCGGCAACCCTAGGACCCACTCGTGGACACCAGCGGTGAGGGAAGCTGTCAAGTTGAAGAAGGAACTATGCTCTGAAAAAGGTCTCCCAACTCGATTGAGAGGTACCGGCTTGCCAAGAGGGCATAACATTGACCTCAACTAAGGAGATAGTTGAGAGGTGGAAGAAACGCTTTGAGGAGATCCTCAACCCGGTGGAAATGCCCTCATCTCAGGAGGCATCCCTGGAAACAACTGGGGGGGTCGGATCCTTCACGTCTGCTGAAGTAACTGAAGAGGTCGAGGGCATTTGAAACGACAAAACTGCTGGGGTGGACGAGATTCGCCCAGAGTTTTTGAAAGCGCTGGACAGTGTATGGGTGTCGTTATTAACACGCCTCTTCAATGTTGCATGGAAGGCGGGTACAGTCCCGCTGGATTGGCAAACTGGGGTCGTGGTTCCCATTTTAAAAAAGGGGACCAGAGGGTGTGCTCCAACTACAGAGGAATCATACTCCTCAACGTCCCAGGTAAAGCCTCTGCCAGAGTGCTGGAGAGGAGGCTCCACTCGGTGGTCGTGCCTCAGATTCAGGAGGAACAATGTGGATTCCATTATGGTTGTGGAACAATAGACCAGCTCTTTTCCCTCACAGATATTTGAGGGCTCATGGGAGTATGGTTCTCCAGTTTACCTCTGCTTTGTAGACTTGGAGAAAGCATATGACTGTGTTCCCCGCAATGTCTTGTGGGAGGTGCTGCGGGAGTACAATTTACTGCTTTTGTATGCTATCTGATCCCTCTATTCCAAGAGTGAGAGTTGTATCCGTATTCTTGACGTTAAATCAAAGTCGTTCACTGTGGGTTTTGGACTCCGCAAAGGGTGCGTCTTGTCTCCACTCCTGTTTGTGATTTTCATGGGCAGGATATCAATGTGCAGCCGAGGTATGGAGAGTATCTAGTACGGAGGTATGGAGAGTATCTAGTACGGGGGCATGGAGTTGGTGTTGCTGCATTTTGCAGATGATGTTGTTCTCTTTGCCTCGTCAGTCTGTGATCTCCAGAATTGCACTTTAACGGTTTTATGCAGAGTGAGAAGCGGCTGGGATGAGGATCACCTCCAAATCTGAGGCCATGGTTCTCTCCAGGTGAGGGGGGAACAGCTGCCCTTACTGGAGGAGTTTAAGTACCTCGGAGTCTCTTTCGCGAGTGATGATAAGTGGGAGCGGGAGGTGCGGCGTCCGCAGTGTAGCAGGCACTGTACCATTCCGTGGTAGTGAAGCGGGAGCTGACTTCTCAAACAAAGCTCTCGGTTTACAGGTCGATCTAAATTCCAACCCTCAGCAATGGTCAAGAGCTTTGGGTAATGACCGAAAAGATGAGATCGTGGGTACAAGGGGCGGAAAGGAGTTCTCCGCAAGGTTGCTGGGCTCACTCTCCGTGATTGGGTGAGGAGCACGTTAATCCGGAAGAGCCTCAGATTCAAGTGGCTGCTCTTCCGGATGGAGAGGAGCCAGTTGAGCTGGTTCGGGCACCTGGTAAGGATGCCCCCCGGTAGACTCCCCCTAGAACTCTACCGGGCACGTCCCACTGGGTGAAACCCCGGGGTCAGCCCATGACACGCTGGTGGGACTATGTCGCTCGGCTAGCCTGGGAACGCCTGGGAATTCCCTAGGAAGACCTAGTCTGTAGTTAAGGAAAGGGACGTCTGGACTGCCATACTCAACATGCTGCTGCCGCGACCCTCACCACGACAAGCAGATTGAGAAACGACCAAATGAATGTATCAGGTTACTCGTATATTACCAATAAGCATTTCTTTTAGCAAATGTTGTGACACGTACTGTCGAGTTACCCTGGCAAATGATCGATTTGTGTGTACTCGTTACATACCTTCTTCAAAACACATTGCCAATGCAGCTCAACTCAATTGTTCTTTTGACAGACATTGCAGCATCACGTTGTATACGAATGACAACACACGTTGCTCGTCTTTCAATGTGTTATTTAATGACTTTTTTGCCTTCAGAGAAACTGTTTATTTATATTTCCTGTGGATTTGTCAGTGCTTTGGCATGCTGCCAGTTGTGCCTTGTACAGTGCAATTTAGATTTATAAAGTATTTAAACACAAGCTTAATTAAAGACGAGATGTCTGCACTTCATTACAGGTGTAGTGACATCGGGGATGTCACTGTATGGTGCCGGTCCGCAAGGGTTGTGCCGTTCGATGTTCCTACATCGTGGACAGCACCATGTGGGTGGCTGTGTGTAGTACCAGCCCTAGCGGGGCTTGGTGAGCACTGGGGTAGTGCGGGCACCACGCACAGCGTGTGGTGGAGGCTTCCCCGAAGGGGAGGGGGGAAGTGTCAGCCCAGGGGCAGGATTGCCCCGGGCCATGGCACTCTGGTTGACCCCATAGACACGTGATTCGGAATGTCCATACAGGGGGCCCCAGGTGGGGGGACTCGGGGGTGATCACGTGTCCGGAGAGAGCTCTTGAGAAGGATCTAAAGGGAACGAGAATGTTTGGGAAGGCGGACGGGGCCGAGGGCAGAGCGGCCCCGACCGGAGAGGGATATAAGGCGGGTTCCTGAGAGAGACCGCGGCCGCTGCGTTCTACAAGCTCGAAGCTCAACATCTTCAAGCGGCAAGCTCTACATCTCAAGCTTAAGCTCTCCATCTTACGAGGCAACCACGTGGTCGGAGACCCGAGTGAGGGATCGACCCTTCATAGCAGTAACTCACTGTAGTCTGGCAAAGGGGCAGTTACCCCTTTGTGTTATAGTGTTACGGTAGTACAAATAAAAGTATTGCCTCTAAAAGGAACAACGTCTGCGACTCAGTTGGACCCACTATACAGGCAATGAAATGTATCTGCTGTCAGTTTTCCAAAGCACGTTGTGAAGGTGGCCCCCGTGATGTCAGTTTCCCTGGCTACCGTTTGTCAGGTGGGTGTAGTGTGGAACGACTCAATTTGGATTTGAATACAGATGAACAAATGCAGTAAAAAGAGGGCTTTGGGAAAGGAAGCTTATGAAATTAGGTTTGAGAAAACCCAAGTTAAATAAATGTTATATTTAAAACCGTAACATCCCTATCGTTATTCAATTTTCACACATCAAGGTGAGCTTGTACATTACAGGCCAAGGAAACCTCTTCAGTACATCGGTATTTCTGTAAGCTTGCGTGTTGGGAACAATGGTCCCCGGTTTTATATTTATGTGCAGTCAAAACTGTTTTGAATGTGGCCATTACCCAGTGCGCCTAAGTGGCCGTTGTACTTGCTAGATGCGAGGCATGGCTTTTCTGTTGCTTTGCTAAATTTAGGATGAAGATGCAGCCATGCCAGAAATAGTATTTTGTAATTATAAAACGTAGTCTAATCGCAGTCATAAAAGTAAATATATGAACAGATACCACAGTTTTTGTTAATAACCCTTTGAGATTACTTACACTCACTGCTTTTGGTAACATATTACAGGACAGTATGTATGTTTTACTAATGAAGTAATGTTCTCACTTAAAACTTTGTTTATATGTTACAGTATTTATAATGTACATGTATGTTATGCTTAAAGTCTATTTACCCCATAGTGTACTGTAATGGCTAAAAGCCTCCATGCATGTTCACAACAGTTGAGGTACTGATTTTTATTAAATACATATTGTAGGTTCTACAACTGTAAGCGCTGCTGCTGCCTTACATGGTCAGTGCACTTGCAAAGGTTGGATGGCTTACGATGTCTAGATCGTAATGTTTTTGCAAGAGAAATCGAATAAGTGCCCTTGGTCCAGTGTTTTTAGTCCAAATCCAAAATAGTGAATTACTCATATTGTATTGAAATTATAACAGTGTATTCACAATGGTCGCTCTCCTTGTGTGCCCAATTGAAAACCCCTGTAACTGCACTCGCGAGATTGTCCTGTTTACCCTATAGCCATAAAATAATATTTGTCTTTCAGAGTATGAAATGATAATTCAAGATTTTTGCAATATGCACGCATTTTCTTTCTACATATGTTTTTGTTTGCCTGTGTGATAATCAATGTGAGAACTGGTTGCTGTCAGCATTGACGTTAGGTACTTGTCGAAGCAATGCCAACAATGAAGTTAATCACATCTTGAGTGGCAGGTTTTGGAACCTGGTGGTAAAATCCTGAACTCACATCACTTTTCTCCTCCCCCGCTCTAGTCTTTCTTACCCCAAGACAATGCCCCATGCACTATTGTCCTTGTACTTCCTCCCCCCTCTACCACTCCTTCTGTCAGCCCACCACCCAATCCACATACTTCAACTTAGAGCTTTAATGCGATTTTAAATGGGTCTAATTATATAGTGTGACAGTGCTGTGTCCGACAGTGTAAACTGTCCTGAATGGAATAGTATTGAGTCCACTTTACCAACTTGTGCATATTAAAACCATTGCCAACACATGCATATGTCACTGCACATCATCAATCCCAAAGCTTTGCTAGTACTGTATTGTTACACGTTTTAAAACATAACAGAAACAAGCATTTTGCATGAAAACTTAGTTTTATGCATCGAACGCTTGGGAGACGTTTCAAGGTAACTTCATCAATACTGTTATGCATTGTGTTTATAATTTATCGTGCGGTTTCCTTTTCTTCCTGCTGTGAAAAGTGATTACACAATTACAGCCACTGCACACAGTCCCGACACACACAAAAAACACAACGCCGTACCGACTCACTCAGCCATTCATCATAAACTTGGCTCTGCCTTCACCTGGGATGGTCGGGGGGCTTTTAATGTGAAGCCACACCTCCCCCACGAGTGGAGGAGTGATGGATCACATTTCATTGTGGGGGTTGGGGGAGGCGCTGGCTCCGAGGGAGGCAGTGGTGGTGGAAGAGGCTGACTGGCTTTGCCTGTTGGGGGAGGGGTGTCCCCTGCCAGTGTTGTGTGGGGAGGAGGAGTCTCGTTGAAGCTTCGCGTTTCTCTCTCTTGTCGAGAGAGAGAAAGAGGAAGGGGGCTAGAGACGGAACTACCGTCCACTTTTCCATGAGACACGAGCAGTTAATCGCGCCGTGCAAACATTCAGCCGGGCGGGCGTGCTATGCCACTCTGAATCCGTCCCAAGATGCGACCACCACCACCACCAACATTCGCCCGAGTGCCACTTCGCAGTGGCCATGAAGGTACGGGGATGGCAAATAAGCTCTGCTGTGGCTTGTACAGCAGCAGGGTCGTATGGGCCAGCGTGTGTTGCCCCATTCACATGGGTCGAAGACTGAATCGTTATGAGTACAAGGCTATGATGGGTGGTTCTGTGTGTGTGTAGTTAGAATAGAGATGTGTTGGGGGAGAGAGAGAGAAAGTAGCTTTTCCAGTTTTGTAACTCGCTCAGACTTTTGGGGACAACTATTGTTGTAACATTGGCGTCATCGGTCCCTTTCGCAGAAACATTCAAGTCCAAAGTAGCTCGATCTCATCTTGTTTATAATGCTGCTGTATACGTGGCGTGGTGGTGCAACACAATGCTCAGAAATGCTGCTGCAAGCCTTGGTGAATGTTTTATGTATCGTGCACAAATAATATTGCTAAAATGTGGGGAATACATAAAAGACAAGTTTAAGTTTATAAACTCTTACTACCGTATAGCTTTAAACAGATAACCTAACCCTTATGATGTCGCTTGCAGTGCCCTAAATTGTCAAAAAAAATGTTTAGCCAATTTAATATATCAATGGTCTGCTGTGTCTGGGTGAATATGTGCGAGGTCTTGGTGCAATTCCTGGGTCCTCAAACTCGGATTTTTTAAAGTTTAGCCCATGCTGCATGCATGCTTATTCTTTGGTTCTGTCTGTATGCATGCTTGTGACTTATCCGAACCCTTCAGGCGAGTGATCCCTTCAACTTCGTAACGTTACTCCATCTAGTTTTGGAACAACATGTGCTCCCAAAGTGGAGTTGAAGGGGGTGCCCAATCACCTCCAATCTGGACCATGCTAGCTTGGTCAATGTAAATAATAAGTAGGAAAAGTGGGGAAAATGTATCGATATGCCTGTGGCACAAAACAACGGGGGCACCGATGCTCTTGGTTCGTACTCAGATTAAATGACAGACTGACGAGGAAAACTAGAACGGCCAATTTAAGTGTATTATGTAATTTTTTTTGGTGTGGGTTTTCTTTGCCACGTCTAGACAGGAAGGGCTCTTTCTCACACCATGTAATTTGACCACATTCAATGCCAGATGTGTGCCATGCTGCTGCTGCAATCCCCTGGTACCACTGCACTGCTGTGATTGTGGGCAGCGTTTCTCTGTTTTCAGTTTCATTTGTTAGGTATAACCCTGTGAGCCATGCGGCTATTTGAGCCCCATCACTGTGGGCCAGTGCTGCACTGCTCACGGGAGAGTTTTGGAGCATCTGAAGGGAAGAAGCCCCTATTCTCAACAGTACACTGCCATTCTCCCGCATGGTTTTTTCTCCTTGTCTCATGGCACTACTGAGACCACCAATGCTTATCCTGTTTCATAAATCACTGTACAAAGGACACATTCACATGCGAGTTAGTGGTACTGTGATCGAAATGGCACCAAGTTGCTGAGGCTTTTTGTGTGGGGGGTGGGTGGGTTTCTACTCGTCAGATTGCAACTGTCGCCCTGTGTCAGTCGGATTTACACCTCGCCTCTTGTTCACGCCTAGTTTAATTGCATTGAGTTTGTTGAAAAGCTGATGGAATTGTGTTTACTTTGGCACCACCACCCGTCGCCCAACCAATTCCCACCCAGAGTTTGGTGCTCCTTTCCACGCGTGAGAGCGCTGCGCATGAAACAGTGATGCGCGCACACCTGCCACTGTAACCCCTCCACAGAATTGCTAATGGATGGAGCACAGGTCTTTTTGTTGTTCTTGTTGTGCCCTTTCTCACTGCTGGTGCCGCCCGCCTGTCCTCCGGAAGGTGGCCGAGGACGCCTGTCACCTTTGCTGTCTGTCCGGCCGCAGTAAAAAATGGTGAAGAGAAAGAAGTGACTCGTCTCTTGTTCTCCCAACACCACCAAACTTACTGGGGTGTGAGCAAGGCACAGGCAGAGAGAGAGAGGCCCTCTTTGGCTGTAACATCAGTCGGGACAGGTTTGAACATGCTGGCTCGCACCGTGCGTGCCAGCGCATCTCTTCACATGGTGAATGTTTTTTTAATTCCTAGAACCGAAATAGACGAACGTTGACAACCCGCCCTTCATGGATTGCCAGTCCAAAGCCAAAGGTTTTAAACTCCTCGAGTTTTTGCGTAGCTTGGCAGAAAGTCGTGAGTTTGTGGTGCGTGTCCGCACAAACATTTTTAAAAGTCGTCACTTGAAAAGTTTAAGAAATAATGCATTAAAAAAAAATCAGAATTCACAGTTTACCTGCATACACGCCGTAACACAGCAGTGCACGATTCATGTTATGAATGTGACTACTGCAATGCAAGTTGTGTCAAATATATTACAGTACAGTGTTTAGTGTTACATAAAAGCACGATACACACCTGTTTTGGGGCAGAGACTGCGAACAGTGCACAATAAGATACAAGCATCAACGTTGTAAAATTCAACGTGCAGTACTTCACGCAGTGTTTAATGTATATACACACGTTTAGACATAGATTGAAGTTGTTGCGTAACTTTCAAACCGGCATTTATAGTAATAGAATAAATAGACTGTTCCTGCTGTCAAAGGGGCAACCATTGCTACATCTGTTTGCCTTGTGGAAGGGATGATAAGTTTCGGCATTGTTAAACGTTGTGCTACAACACGACTGTGGATGACACTGGATCCATGCTATTATCTTCAATAATGAATACTTTACATATCTGTCAATCCCTTATCAGTGCCTACCTTATTACAGACCAATTCAGACATTATTGGTCACCCCGTGCCCGTATAAATCTCAACGTTCATCCCACAAAGTCCCATCAAAAAGAAGGATAAACAAATAGACGAAAAAATTGCCCGATTGAAACGACTGTACGCCGTATGGACCTGAAAACTAAATTTCCCTGTACAAAAATACGGGTAAACCGTATGGGCTGACAGGTATGTTAAACTTGTGCTGCAAAACGACTGTGGATGGCTGGATCTTTGCTATTATCTTCAATCATGAATGCTTCACCTCAAAGAGCCGTCCAATGGTGGTTCAATGGGAGCAGACGTAACCCTGTGACCAGACACTTGTGGAGGGCGGCCTGAGGGATACGATCGTAACTAATCACTATGGGCCTCTCCCAGTTTCTAATTTTGTCTTACTTCCTGTATACAGATCCACATTAAATAAACAGCAGGAGATGGCAAAATGCAAGTGTTGTGCAAGAATGTAAAATTAAACACGTTTGCGTGTGCTCTCTTTTTTTCGGCTGACATGCCTTTGGGCAGCATTAAAAGCCATGTTGAAACTCAAGCAAGCACTGATTAACTTGAACCCTGATTAATTTGAGCAGAGTTAACAACAGTGAATTCACAGTGGTTTAGACCATATTCACATCTCTGGACGCTCTCAAGTTATTTGGGATTTTGTAAAAAATAAAAATGTTACTTTTTGAATGAAAATACACCTACTGTATGCAGCTCTTTTAATGATTAATCCTTTTCATTTTGGTGTAGGGTCAGTTTACCCTTCAGATAACACGCTCACTGCTGCTCACCGCTACGTGACTCATGGGGATGTGATGATGAATCTCTCACGATTTAAATTGTCATAGCACTCATCACAGCTGCATGTTAATTGTGTTTATGCATACAGTGATCTTGATTACTGTGACATCGTATATAAATCAGCCCCCAGTACCGCACTGAAGAAGCTGCTTGACTCAATTTATCACTCGGCCTTAAGATTTGCATTGAACTGCCCATATAGGACCCACCACTGCGATCTCTACATTTGGTCAAACTTAACATCTCTTAATGATCAACGGCTTGTGCATCAGATCTTATTTATTCACGATGTACTTACAAAAAAAATCAGCAGAATATCTGCTGGAATCTCCTCACTGTTTCGAAGAACAAATGTGACCTAAGATCTTCGCTCATTTACCAGCTTCACATTCCTTACTGCCGTACAAATACTGGAGGAAGGGCCTTTTCTATTGATGCTCCCAGGGTCTGGAATGCTCTCGCCAATAAACTGCAACTTGGATCACTACCTGTGAGATCTTCACTCAAAGCTGCTCGAGAGGAGCTGTACACCCCTAGCTGCCACTGCTATTCAGAATGACCTGAAATCAAATGTCTCGCTCCGGATGACCGCAGAAAAGTATGATCTTGAGTTTTGATTATAGTTTACTGATCTTTAAAGGTGCATTGAAAAATTTTGATACTCCTACTGATACTCCTGCTGTTATGGAATGACTCATGCTGCCAGCTATGGCTGCAAAGTTTCATCGTACTTGCTATGTATATCGTTTATTGTTAAATTTGAATCACAGTTACATTGTTTTTATAGCTTTATTTTGGTGATTTCGAAAACGTTTTGGTTTAGCCATATTTGTTTGTTGTAGTACAGAGTTAGACTGATAACTTTAATCTAAATTGTCTTATGGTTATTGTTTGACTTGCATCCCACTGGGATTTTTACACACAGCATTGATATACGGTGCTTTTTGGAAGACTGCTGTTTTTTTCTGGATTTTTCTGTTGCGCGTAGTCACTTTAAGATGTTTCTTGTTCATGGTTTTGTTTGTTACGGTTGCACCCGATTCAAGAGCTGCATGGCTCGCAGGGCTATACCTAATAAATTAACTGACCTGAAAAGCAAAGGAGAGACCCCCCCCCCCCCCAGTGATGCAGGGTTTCATGTAAGGAGGGAAGGCAGTGCATATAAACGACCTCTAATGAGGCACAAGATCATGGAAATAAAATGTTGCCGATGTGCAGGGAAATAGAAACCAGTGGAACATTGTCCTAACTGGTGGATATGATTCCTTACACTATTCATTCCAGTACAGTCATGGCAAAACCACTGAAATTTTGAGATTAAAGATTTACGTTTTGAGGGAAATAAGGAATGTTATACGGAGTATATTATTAAGGAATATTGTATTGTAGAGCATTTTAACTTTAAAGTCAATGCCAATGTCACATGGTTCCCATAACCTTCGATTACACGTTTTTTTTGTGCATAGCCATTCTTGCGTTATTTAACTACAGTACTGTATTCATGATTAAACATTCTTGTTTGTCGTCATAATCAGCCATGTTCCATCCTCTGCTGGATGAAGGCCTCCCACATCATTGCCACTCCCCACCCCACGATACAACAGACCATGTCGCTCCCATCTCATCGCTATGTTTCCACGGTGGTTAACCTCTCGGGCAAGATTTCTCCCAGAGCTGCCACCCCAGTCTGATCAGCCAGAAACCCTTTCGCCCAAGAAGTTTTAATGTGTCCTGCTCAAGCGAATTTTTCTTAACAGCCACTATTGTGTATCCAATTTGTGTTCTCTGACCCATGTGTTCCTTTTTCTCTGGTTCAGTGTCATTTGTGGAATGTAAATCTCAATGTTTCTTTGTGTAATTTTTATCTTTTGTTTCATTTTTTTTGTCAGTGTCCTTGTTTACAAAACTGGATGTAAGTTGTAGGTCATACAGTTTGCACTGACGGCAAACTTATCCTTTAGACCCATTGCTATGTTGCTTTGGTACATACGTTTTGACAACATTTCCTACATATTCCTCTTCTGAATGTGTACAAAGCATATGAAGTTATAGTGGTGGTGCAGTGGTTCAAGCACTGTGTTCAACCCAGGTCACCGCAGTTTTGGCGAGTAATATCAAAGCCAGCCTTGGGCCCCAATTCCACCCAGCTCTTATTGGTCACTACGATGAAGTTATTGTACAGTATAGTCAAACAACCCCCATGACTGGCAGGGCATGATCCCTTCATCTAGTATTAGATTGAAAAAAGAGCTCCTCTACATTCTATTCCTGAGCGTAAAACAGTAGAACCCCTCTTAACGACCACCCCTGTTAATGAATAATCACTTAACGACGGGTCTCCATAGAGCCCAATGTATAGTGTATAGTAGTGTAATAGTGTAATATATAGTCGGGTAGTGTATAGTACTGTTGTGTACAGTAGTGTAGTATATAGTGTATAGTAGAGTAGTGCCTCCATAGAGCCCAAAGTGTTGGCTTACCAACCCCCTGGTAACGACGGGCTGTTGTCTGGTACAGTAAATATTCATTAATGCATTGATTAATTATGTTTCTTTTAATATGTGTTCATAATGTTGTTAGTATCTTTATGTATTAATATATCTATTGTTTACATGTTATAAAGTACGTTTTTTGGGTGGAAAAAAATTTAACTTTTGATGTTATCAGAAATAATTAAGCCTTTAATCTGTATTTCCTATACTCGCTTAACGACCAAATCACTTAACGATCGGTTTCGTGGAACCAACTACCGTCATTAAGAGGGGTTCTACTGTATTGTATATACATTTTGCCATAATTATACTCCTATCTTTTGTGCTCTCCGAACAATCTGAGCCAACCTTGGAGCAAAAACCCAGTGCCACAGACCTTGGCACTGCTCCCTTTGGGTGAAAGATGAAGTAGCAGTGTCACCACGTTCCTAAGAATGCTACTGGGCTGGGAAGAGGGGGCTACCCAATGTGGAACAGTGTTATACAAACACATTCCTGCGGAGGGAGCTGGTAGGAACGTTGGTTTGCTCGGTCAATGGCCAGGGTCAACGGCGGCGTGGTGTATTCCGCAAATATGGCTGACTGTGAGGGCGGGCACAAGCCGGCGTGAGTAGGTTAAACGTTGAGTTTTATAAGGGCACACGGGGTGACCAGCCCCTCCCCACCCAGCCCCACTCCACCCACCCCTCTCCACCTAGCCCCACTCCTGCCATTTTTGGATGCAGGACGGACGGACACAATAATCCCCTGTGGGCTGGTGTAACCAGGAGGTTCCTACCAGTATTATAGTATGCAATCTACTACTTGCAGTACTATTGGATTTGAACGTAGGTAGCGTGTGCTTGATGCACATATAGGAGAGACTCTTTTTAAGAAGAGGAAGACCGTTGAGAATGATGAGTCTCAAAGGTGGTGGCATGGATCACCGTAGAAATACAGTGTACTTAAGGATTGTACATTTTCCAAAAAAATGCCAACCACCATTTGTGATCAGAATATTAAACATTACTGCAGGCCCTTAAATTACTACAAAACGTTAACGGCAGTGCAAGTTTTGCGTGTAAATAGAGCATTTCGTTTAAGATGCGTTACAGGGTGAGCTATGAATTGTGATTCAGTAACATTTTACGTTCCTGTTTAAGCAACACATCCTAGTGGCCCTCAAAAACTGATTGGGAAGCAATACGCTTTTAAATGTAAGTGAAATCTACTATTTTTTCCCATGTTTGAAAAGTGTCAAATCGGTCCCCATAAATGTTTTAAACCACTTAAGTACAGGACATTGACCGCTTGGCGATTAATGTGCATACATCCCTTTCGCCAATCCACTGCTGGGTAAAGGGACTCCCACACACCACGTGGGTTATGGCGGTTATTCGATATGCAGTGATATGGTAAATATTTAAATGTTTAAAGAGTAATTTGAGGAAATGTTTTTTTCTCTCCCTTTAATCCCCGCACACGCAGACCACAGACTTAACTGCATGCCTACTTAAGGAGTTAAACAAAAATGTGTATTGATAAGTGGGGCCACATGCCCCATATAACGTCTCAACACCTTTGTCAATAACACTACCTTAAAAGAGGGAAACAAATATATAACACTGGTCAACACACTTTTTTTTGGCATAAGGTATTCCAACGGTTATAAGGTAATTTTGCGGTGCTGATTCCAAATATGGCATCAGTTTGTGTCTATCACATCAGGTTTTTGAGATATCAAATATTACATTTTAAATAAAAACTGCAGAAGAAAAATATTAAATAAATGTGGATATCTACATAAAATTTTATTGTAAACACACTATCCTAAAAATACAGCGCCATATTTTAACACTCAAGCAGTCACTGACTCGCTACAACTTGCAATCAAAAGTAACAGTTAATTTCGGTAAAATCAATGAAAATGGGGTATGCCGATAGCATAAAATGATATGTGATAGAGCAAATCTGAGATCATATTTGGAATCAGCACCCTGAAATTAGTCTAAAACAGCTGCAAAAGTCCAGGCCAGAAAAAAAAAATTTGTTGACCAGTGTAATCTGTCATTTTTGAAGCAATGGCCCTTAGCAGAGAGAGATATAAGGTCAGAGAGATAGAGGCCAGACTTTAGACTGCTTAACAGTTCTCAGAGGTAATCCATGTCTCCAGAAGAATTGTGCGATTGTTGGTGCGCAAGTTCACACCATATTTTTTCTGTAAGGTTGTAACCCACCCAACTCCAGATGTTTTTTTTTACGCGAACGTTATATTGTCAGGTTTTTAAAACGGAACAATATCGTATCAGAACGTGTTATATTGTAGATATGTATGGCATTGCTTTTTCAAAGGATTTTGACTACTCCACGTATGTTACTTGTGCATGAAGTCACCTTTGTTGGAGTCGGCTAACGAGTAAGGCTCTAATTTAAAAAAATAGTTAATTCCCCTTTCAAAGGGAAATTGGCAACACGCGGGCAGCTCGATGGGCAGATGGCAGCAATTGATAAGAGAAATAGGATTGTTCTGTTGAGTGCTTTGCACAGGACAACGTTTACCCTGTGCTGCTTCTTTTGAGAGGTTCTTGCATATTGGATGTCCACCGATTGAATTTCGAATTTTCATTGGAGAAATTAACACTTGCAGGTCGTAGCGGATTATCCCGCATGACAAGCTGGTGCTTGCCAGGAGCGCGCACCCTCTTTGTGCGCTTGTGAACACTCGTCATGGGCCCCTCCAGGATTTGTGATCAGGTCACCAGAACTGCCGTCCATTTCGATCGGTATTTGATCATTGCCTGGATTCCATTTACAAAACCCGAGATAAAGCCTCCGCTCTTAACCTCTGGAAAAAATAAGTTGAATGAATAGTTGGCACTGTCTGACATGAGTGCGCTATTTCTGGAATTACACACTGGCATTTATAGTGTGGTATACTGTACGTCAAGAAGGCTTAAACTTCTAGCGTCCCATTGGGAGTAAAAGGGTTGTTATTGTTAATGACCCAAAAGAATAGGATTAGGAGACAAAGCTTGTAAAGCACTCATTGCTGTGCAGGGTTTTATGTCACCTATGCTTGAGATTTGTGCAGCTGCTGTTTTTGTGCCAGCATGAACGAACACACAGCATGTTGGCACTTACCACACGACCAAGAGTTACTACACATTTAGCATTTCCAAAAACCCAACATAGAGGCACATAAATACAAATGAGTCCACTGACCTTTGGCAACGGCTATGTACACCATATTTATCTGGGGATGGCACATTATGCAATTGTTTTAAGATTCAAATAATAATCCTGTGTACTTATATTGCATTGCATTATTTCATAAGAGGACATTCTATATACTTGATAAATAGGAAGACAATATATTTCCTTTATGCAGTATATCTTGTCTCCATAAAAAAAACGTATTTCAATACTTCCCATCAACCACGAGCTTTTGGGAGTTGATAACACTATATAGCACAGTTTTTGTTCCTCAATAATAGTAAGTGTTATTTCGTAATTGCTTATTCCTACAAAGTATAGAAAATGGTCATTCCCCCACAAACTTTGCTTTTGTGACCAGGACAGTGATATTTAGAAATTTACACTATTTTCAATGAGAAAACAGGCGGATTTGTGTCTTTTCATTCACATAAAGTCAGAAAAAACAACATGAATAAAAATTAACATGTATTTAGTCTAAAGTAATACATAAATGACGACAAAAGATGTAGAAGTGAATAGTTTTTCGACATTTACGATTATAATGTAAATCACTTTCACGAATCACCCCCATCATGTTCTCGTTATACTGTCCTTGGTAGTGGCGTTCAAAGTCTAGTATATCCTGGTGGAAGCGCACGCCTTGTTCCTCCGAGTACGCTCCCATGTTCTTGAATTTATCAAGATGAGCCTTAAGGATATGGACTTTGAGGGACATCCTACAGCCCATTGTGCCATAGTTCTTCACCAGAGTCTCAACCAGCTCCACATAGTTTTCGACCTTGTAATTGCCCAGGAAGCCACGAACCACTGCGACAAAGCTGTTACAAGCCGCTTTCTCCTTACTAGTGAGCTTCTTGGGGAATTCATTGCACTCCAGGATCTTCTTTATCTGTGGTCTGATGAAGACACCGGCTTTGACCTTTGCCTCAGACAGCTTCGGGAAGAAGTCTTGAAGGTACTTGAAGGTTGCCGACTCCTTATCTACAGCTCTGACAAATTGTTTCATAATGCCCAATTTGATGTGCAGTGGTGGCATCAGCACCTTTGGGGGGTCCACCAGTGGCTCCAACTTGACATTCCTTCCCACAGAGAACTCGGTCCGCTGTGGCCAGTCCCGCCTGTGGTAGTGCCCCTTGGTGTCTAAATCTTTTATAGTAATTTTTGTTTTACTTTAGTATAAATGTTAATTTTGATTAATATGTCGTTTTTATCTGACTTTATGTGAATGAAAAGACACAAATTCTCCCCTTTCTCATTCAAAATAGGTACATATCAAAATATCACTGTCCCGGTCACAAAAGCAAAGTTTGTGGGGAATAATGGGCATTTTCTGTACTTTTGAGGCATAAGCAATTGGAAAATAACACTTACTACCCAGGAGCAAAATACATTTGTTACACTGTCATTTTTCAGCAGCAAATTCTGGACATGTTTCAAAATACACTGTCTCGTCAACAAAGGCAGGCTTGCTTTAACGAATGCTGATGAACTGCCAGATGTTATCAGTCGGGACCAGTGGTGGCTCCTGCAAAATCTCTCAGGGGGGGCAAACGTCTGGATGATTGATAAGGATAAGGTCCACCCATGCAATGGATAAATTAACAGCTTAAGCATGTAAAGGCAACTTCACTTCTTTAATATTAATGAAAAATAAAGTGACTCTTACAATACATCTTGTTTGTTTCTATACTCACTATTATTACAATCCACTCAGTTTCTTTTATTAAAGATTCCACTAGGTGGCGACAAATAATATTGTTGGATGAAACGTGCTTACAGTATGATGACGTAAGCATGTTAGTGCGAGCCCTCCCGGAAGCCATAGAGAATGCATTGCAGCGCCCGTCGTTCGAAAATAAACATCTTTGAATGTAAGTCTATGGGAACACTCGGGGCGATTCTCAGCCGGAGTGAAATCGCCCAAAAAGAGGCGGTACTCCACAGAACGTAGCATGACGCTGATTGGACTATATCCAGAGGCACAGAAACGGCTCGCAAAACTCTGTGGTTGAATGACATTGGTGGTGCGTCGCCCAATCGCCCTAATGAAGAAACCGCCCCTGGTCGGGACCCTCTTTTTTATACTTAATTGGTGGCACGTTGGCTAGCGCACTGTGCTAGTAAGTTTAACCCCTAGCCATGGATAACATCAGGGGGCGAGATATATGTCAAACGTTACTGGGTCTCCAACCTCCTTTCACCAAACCGCACTGACCAGCATGTTGGAAATATGATCAAACTGCGTCCATGACTGACGCGCAACTGGAACGCCTAAGTCCAGCAGTGGGTTTACAAAGGGTTGTACATGAATTGTATATCTCGTGTTATCATTTCTTAAGGCACAACATATTATCCTCATGGCGGTTCCCCAGGGTACCAAATAATACAAAATGGTCGAGGCAATTAAATATTTCATTTCTGGGACACTATTTTCTTCCAGGTTTGCAGTCGATACGACATTGGGAATACGGTTGAAATTGAGTTACAAGATTTTAGGATACGACAACACACAGTAAGTTAAATAAAAGCGTGTAAAATGTTTTAAAATATATATTTTGAAATGTCAATGATAGAATGTAGTCTTGTCATCAGTATGACATAGGTATTTCAAGTTTGCAGTCGACAGCACATTGGGAAGTGAGTAAAAATTGAGTTGCAAGATTTTTTTTGAGAATACAACAGACGGTGTGAGTTAAATATAAAAGCGTGTAATTAATATAAATGCGTGTAATAAATATAAAAACATGTAATAAATATAAAAGCGTGTAATAATAAAACATGCGGTGTGGTGGCAGTGAGTTGCCATGTGCACCGCGGGGTCACGAGTTTCACCGAAGAATCGAGATGCCGCCCAACGCACCATCGGCAGTGTCCAGGATTTTTGGTGATATCCGTGAATTTGATGGTAAAGCTGAGAAACTTTGCTGGATCTGCCGTAAATTTATTCCAGTTTCCTCCCGTATATTTAGTTAACATTTAGTGCTTGAAAGTCTTGCAAATGTTTTTTTTTTAAATCCTTTATATTAAGTTCGCTTGCTTGCGTGCTTGCTTGCTTGCGTGCTTGCTTGCTTGCTTACGACTGCAAATCTTTCAGTCGTTTTTTAACCCACTTCCCGTGATCCAATCGAGCTGACATTTTCCACACAGACTCTTTGTGGGAGACAATTAATGTTCGTGAAAAAAAATTCCCCAAATTTTACACTTTTTAGGCAAAAAAAATGTATTTTACATACATTCAAATAGAACTCATTCATGGCTTTGGCTGAACGTCACAGTGTAAGAGCCCAGAGCGTAACCCCTCCACAGGCCGTGGCGGAGTAGTGCAGTTGGTAGCGCCCTCGCTTCCCATGCCAAAGGTAGCGAGATCTATCCCCGCGTCCTACACAGGCGAATATATTTTTTAAATCCTTTATATTAAGTTCGCTTGCTTGCTTAGGACCGTGCAAATCTTTCGCTCGTTTTTTAACCCACTTCCCGTGATCCAATCGAGCTGACATTTTCCACACAGACTCGTTGTGTGTGACAATTAATTTTCGTGAAAAAAATTCCAAAATTTTACGCTGTTTAGGGAAAACAAATTAAATATTTAATTACCAATTGCTTAATGGTGGCAGACAATCATCTGACCCATAGGTGGCAGCCATCTCAAGCCAGAGGACGAGAGGACTCTAGCCGCCACGCATATAAAGGATTTATAGTGAAAAACTTTGTTTTTACGGGTTTACTTGTTTAACCCATATGCTTGCCTGGCATTTAGGGGTTAGCACGTAACGTTACATTATATTGAGAGCTATAACGTTATGCATAGGAAACAGTGCAGTGTGTACAACCTTGGGTGTGCTAGGTGTTCAACATGGGCCGTGTTTCACGAGCCCAGCCTCACTTTGGGAAGGCTGTGGCGAGGAGAGATGTTGTAGAGGCTTCTTTAGAGCTTTAACGTCTTCAGTAAATCCAACTGTGGTGTTTGCTTTGCTCAATGGTTCCTGGGAATGTTATTCAATGATACCAAGCTGTGATTGAGGGGAGTTTTCAACAAATATGTTTCTAATGGCCTTAACGTGAGGACTGAATGAGATAACCCAGGCAAGTTTAATAGCATTCAATCTATAAATTAGTGTGAGTCAAAAGTCTTCCACAGTCTTCATGCTTCATGGTTTCCTCAAGTTACATTTTGTGAATCATATTTTACTAAATGTGAACAGACATCGTCCATGAGCCCAGACCATTTATTTCAACTGCATTTTGTGTTTAGTTTGTTGTCCTTGTCCTTCCCCCACACCTCTGATATATATAGCTTTACTACCCGGCTTTGCCCGGCACTTGGATTCACCACGCCCGGCCACCTTTGTCTCCCCAGTGATGATGTTAACACACCACACCAGTTACTCATTTGAAGCTCAGTCGACCTAGGGGAGGCCCAGGAGCGGTTAAAATAATCGTCACTGGTGGTGGCCATGAGCAGGAATTGAACTCGGGTCGCCGGGTTCGTAGCGCAACACGCGAAACGCTACACAGTCGCTGCCCCCCCCCACAAACACAAGATCCAGGTCCGATTCAATACAGTACACAAAATCCGTGATGTAATCCCATCTGTGAAGAGGTTATTCCTGACATGCAATATCCTGGAGTCTACAAACTGAGTTGTACCTGCGATAGCAGTTACAATGGGGAAACGAAACGACATGTCTCGGACCGTGTTCGCGAACACAAGGCAGATCTGAAACACGGCAGAACCAATACCTCTGCTGTGGCTGACCATTGTTATAACGCTGTGGGCTCACATGATATTATTTTGTCCGAAAGCAAGGTACTCTGCAAACCTTCGGGCAATTATCAAAGGTTTGTTCATGAAGCCATCCAGATATATAACCCCTTGCCACGGCAGCTCTCTCGCCTATTTCAGCATTTTTTCTTGCTGTGGTTGTTCCACCTGATGAAGATTGCTTGTGTTGCGATCGAAACGTCGTGATTTGTTTTATTTTATTTTATTTCTACCTACGTGACTTTACCAAAAGAACCAAAGAGTAAGCTAATTCAACTTTGTGAGCCAACACTGCCATTGCTATGCATGGCTTGGGGAAGGGAGCCCCAGACCTTGCAGGCAGTATAGGAGAATGAGTGACCTCCATTGAGCAAAGGTTTATTGGGGGCTTGATAGAAAGCCTTGGTTGCAAGAACAGAGAATACATACAGAGTAGAGCGAGATGGAAGGGAAAGGTAGGAGATCACGGGTGTGGAATAGAATAAAGGGAGATAGGCATCGGCGAATCCATTGAGTATATTAAATATGGTGAGTGTGATCTTGAAATTGAAATTTGAAATGGGAGCCAGTGGAGAGAGATTGGAGTAATGGGGGGTGGTGTGGTCTTGAGGGATTTGTGGGGGGGGCCGCAGAGGTGTGGTTTGTAATAGTCATATATGTTTGGTAACTTTGACTCGGTAATAAGTATTTTGTGGAAGTTGATAATTTTTCTAAAATTATGAATTTGCTCTAACAAGCGTTTCAGTCCATGCTAACATCAACTCTTTCACAATCGTGCTGTTTGTCCCTTTCATACTCATCTTTACATGCTATTTTAAGTATAATTCTCTGTTGTGCATTGCCATGTCAACTTTCAATCCATTCGCTCGCATTTAATTCAGATGTCATGCCTTTGAAGATTCGTCTAATATTATGTACAGTATAGTATTTATGTTTACTATGTGTCATTGTGGAAACATGCTTTGCATTAGGCTTTAGAGTAGGTTATCGTGTACCATGCAGTTTGGATTGTGTCTAAAAACCATTACACCTACTGATATACAGCACCAACATTCATACTCATCCCCCAGAATTTGTCTAAAGCCGAGTCCCATCACTCAGACTGTATAGCAACATGCCTCAAGTATTCATGTGAACTCACGTTTGTAGTGAGCTCAAACGTGATGCGACTCGAAGAGATGTCCAAGTAAAAAGAAATGCAGTGCAGTAGATACGTGTTAGTAATTTATGAAAACTGCACCTTTGAGAATAAAAACCTCATTTAAATCCATGACTGCCCTTTTGCTATTTTTTAAAGTTCAGTATAGTCTACTGCTGGCTTGGTAGAAGCAAAACATCACAAGGCAACCTTTAGAAAGCTTCATTTTTAGTGGTTTTAGAAGTTCTGCTCGAAACGATTGCTTGGCCCTCCTCACTTACACCCTGGCCACAATCGTCCTTCCCACTCTTGCCTTTTGTTTAACAAAACCCAGCTAAGCTCTGAATAACAGCAGCAGATGCTTGCTATGAGCCCAGCTATCTGTTTAAGCTTGGTGAATATTTACCGAGTATTTCAATTGGGTGTCTGCTGATAAATGTCCTTTTATCTCCATAGTTTTCTTAAAGAATCACTCTAACCCTTGCATCTGGCATTCAGGCATGGCAAAGTCAGCGATTTTTATGCGCATACTAAATAAGAAGGGTGTAACTAAGTTCAACAGACCTGCATTTTTCAAAAGTTGACTAACTGTAAATATCATAAAGCAACTTCGTAAAAATTATGAAGGGTGCCACACACACAGAATAAATATTAATTAGAGCCACCTCTGGAACTAATATCCAAGAGTAGCCACCCAGTCGTGATGACGTTGATTTCCCATGTATAGACAAGGAAAGTGTTTAATAAATAAAAGCAACATTGCAATTGATTACTCATACCAATGTTTAAAAAAACACATCTCTAGGTACAACGGTATGCTTGGCGTTTAGACAACCTTCAGAATTTTAGAGGTGTGGAAAAATAAACAAATCTGGCAGCATAAGAGGAGTGCTGAAATACTACAGCTGCTTAGAGGTTCTGTCATCACAGGTACCATGAATATCTGACCGGTGGGTAGGGCACTAGGGCACAGGATGGTGGCCAAAGAGAGCTGGTGACTTCCACGAACTATCTAGTTTCATTTTCCATGGGAAAACATGCCCCTCTAATTTTAATTTCCTGCAGGTTACATGCAAATGATCTATGATGAACACACTTGACATATTGTTGACTGAGTTTTAAAGTACTAACACCGAGGAAATGGCTACCTATATACCTAGTAAAACATGAGTACATACAATATATACAGTATTCAACTTCCATTACAACTATGCTGTTGGAAACATTAAATAAACACTTGCAATAATAAAATCAGTTTTAAAGTACAAAAAAGTGCTAATGAAAAATTCCTATACATTTAAAATTGGGATGAACGATGCAGGGAAGAAAATTCGGCCAAACACTGTTGAACATACCGGTGAGGACAATCTCGATTTGAAGTTTTCGTGACTGCAGGGATCCATACTCTTTGGTTCTATCGGTAAAGTCACGTAGGTATAAAATAAAATAAATCACGACGTTTCGATTGCAACACAAGCAATCGTCATCAGGTGGGAAAACCACAGCAAGATTTATTTTTTTGCTGAAGTGAGAGAGAGAGTTGCCGTGGTAAGAGGTTATATAGTTCTAGATTAGAAGTTTTCGTGACTGCAATATATATGTAAGAAAGACCAGTGAGGTTATTTTAGAGTTTATAGCTGACCACCGGTCTGCAGCAATCCAAACATGCCCATGTCTTTTGGCGTGACTTGATAAACGTGCTTACCGGCTGGCCTAGCCTTTTACTCTGCAGCCATAAAACATGTGGACCGACTGGACAGGAATGCCCCCCCCACCCCAGCACCAGTGCCCAGCCAGTGACCAGCCACTCAGGAAGTGCTGGCCCTGGAGTAAATTCGGAGTGGGACATGGAGCGGACAGGGGGAGGGTTGAAAGCCGAGGGGGTTGATGGAAGCTCTTTGTGTATTGCGTTTCACAGGCTGCATGCAACTGCTTGCAACCCAGGTACCAATCTCAACCAACAGTGGTAGCCCTTGATCGCTTTCCTGTACTTGATTTCTTTAAAATTAGCGGTTAACGTCTGAAAGCATTTTAAATGACACTTTAATGTTCTAACATTGAAGTGGGACTGTTTGCTTTGTTGGAAGCTTGACTATGGTTTCCTTCCAACTGATAAGCAATAAAAAAAAGCTTGACTTGCAAATTTACTCTCTTAAATCTGCATGCCATTTGTTGAATGCTAAAGCCACAGGCCAGCGTTGAGTTGTTAACCTTTACCACCTACTGAAGAGGTGAATATCGTTAGCTTAATACGTGTTTGGGGAATCGCTTGGTAAAATTGAACAAGAGTTTTGTAAGTTACATTGTAGAATTGCTTGAGACAAAATAATTTAGGATTTTCAACCTCTTCATTTTGGTTTTTAACAGCTCATTGAAAATAATTATTTACTATGCTTCATATAAGATATTGTAATATTATTACTATTACAATACAAATATCACAATCATATACAACCCTTTATCAATCTACTGCTGGATGAAGGCTCCTCTCTATGCCACTTCGGTCATGGAGATTGTTTAACCATACTTCACCACGATGGCCGGTGTGGATTGATCAAGTGGAGGGACCAAGTTTCACTCGCCACTTATATTGGTTGTGGCTGGGAATCGAACCCCGGGTTGCCAGGTTCATAGGGCATTGTGCCAGTCGCTTGTACTATAGTTTCACCTCAATACTAATGTCGACATTTCTGAATCATGATGTATATTGTATGCATGTATTTATTTATTGAGACAAATAATAAATATGTTCAACACTTCAACCAATTTTTTAATTTCGGTTCTAATCCTAGCACTGCTCAAATGGCATTTTGTTTAACCTTGAAACGTGTGTATGCTACATGTGTGTGTATTGCTGTGTGTGGGCATATGTGGGGCTGTGTGTGGCTGCATGTATGTGGTGTGGTATTGCAGGGGGGGTATGGTACTGTGTGTGCTTATTTTTGTGTGTCATGCTTATTTTTGTGTGTCATGCTTATTTTTGTGTGTCATGCCTCTGCTCTGTGCTATGTGCTGTGGATGTGTAGTAATAGTGGCCTTCACTGTACTCTTTCGTATGCTAGCCATGGACATCTGCAGTGTTATTTGATGTAGTACCCAGCCTGGGCCTTGCTTGGTTTGACTCGTCCTAAAATGAGCATTTTACATCCGGTTGTGTTGGTCAACATCAGCCCTGGGCAGACCAAGGCAAACCACGTGTGGTTCTGGCCACCCAGCCTGCATGGTCCACAGAGGGTCTTTGTCTCTGCTTGAAAGTTATGTGTGTGTGCTCCCCATCGGTGTCTTTCTTGGCAGATGCCAGAGCAGTTTGACCAGGCGAGCGTGCTGGGCCAGCTGCGCTTTTCTGGCGTGCTGGGCATGGTGCATCTGCGCCAGGCCGGCTTCCCAGCTCGAAGAGACGTCCACGAATTTCACAACAGGTACGCACGCAGATAGCCTGTATGGCACACACCTGTAGGACCGACCTCCAGCTTTGTTTAGCAAAACACAAAAAACATTTTAAAAAATCAAGCATTATCAAATGTATCTGTTACCTTAACAAGTATAGCTTCATGTATGTTTCTTCTTTACTTCTAAGGATAAGTTGTGTTTGGTTACAATGGTTTAAACAACTGTTGTAATAGTTCCTGCATTTTGCGTATTTCACTTGGGTAAGTTTGGCAAAAACATAGCTAATTTTCTGACTCCCATTCTGATGTGTGATTTGCTAATGTCTTCTTGCAATATCGGTTTAGCCGTTCCATTATTGATGGAGTAATTCTTGTTCAAACTTGAAATATCTGAGTATTATTGTTGTGAGTTGCTTGTAAAATCGTGATGTCACTCGCATTTATATCACAGTAGAAATTGTGTACATGTGTGGTGCGATGCCGAGCATAGATACCGTGTGCTGATGAGGAAACTAGCACTGCCGGAGGACACGCGGAGCCGCTGTGCCTCGTTCCTGCGCGTTTATGACAGTTCGGAAACACAGTGGCAGCTTGGCAAGAGCAGGGTAAGGCAGCATTGCAAATGTGGACACGCACGCACACATATACGGAGACGCATAAATAGGGACACACATACACAGGACATACAAAGATCCCCGTATAGCCTTGGACTATTTGTGCAAGTGCTGTTAGTGAGCACCTATTAAACCCGCCACGGTACGCATGGGGTTTGGCGGCCAGCACAACACACGCACATACAGGGACACATGCACACACAGGGATGCAAAGGATTGCATGTTCGCAAAGGAACACACACCTACTTATGTGATGTAAGATTGGTCATGTACATTCCTGTGCATATGCACAACTCTGTCTCCCAGACAGGGGAATAAGCTTTTAACCATGACCACCACTTAAATATCCCAATTTTCAGGAGAGTCCACATTTGTGGTGAGTTTGTACATGCTTAATAATCTCAATTAAATTTTGTGGGTTCTCGAGGAAATACTATAAATGTGTCTTCTGCTGCAGGAAGATTTTTTTTTCAAATTGTTAAACCTCTTGGCAGAGGAAGCGCAGCAGCCTTTACGAGACAGGAAATGAGGGGATGGCAGCAAAGGCATGACAGGTCACGCCTGAGGTGTGAAAAAGTCACATTGGTACCTACACTGTTTTCTTGTTCATGTTTTTGTTTGTTGCGGTTGCACCCGATTCAAGAGCCGAATGGCTCACAGGGCTATACCTAATAAATAAACTTGAACTGAGTTGCCAAGGCAGCTGGCATCATGTGACAATATTCCAGCCTTTGGAAAGCATCCCTATCATTTTACATTGCCACTCTGTGTGGTCTAAAGGAAATAGGTTCAGAAGATCAATTGTAATAAGTGCATTTGATGTTTTTATTTGTATGTTTTTTTACTTATGTTTCTTCTATTTCCTGTGTCGTGCACTGTGCTCTGGGTTGCCAGTATGGTTAATAAAGGCTTACTCAGCCTGTGTGATTTCCCATAAGTGCCTCAATTTCCAAGGAGAGGGCACACATTGCCAGTAAATTTTTATTGTGCGTTTGGCAAAACACGGTCTGTCATCACCGGAATTGTGGCCCTAAAAGGGGAAGCCAGTTCCCATTGTGTGCTGCACAGTAATGTATTTTGTCCTGAATGCATGTGTAGGAGGGGGTAGATGGCAAGGATTGTGAGGGAGTGGTAGTATAGCGATTAGGGTGCTGCTTTAAACCCAGCGACCAAAGTCAATTTCTGCTCATGGCCAATACCAGTGACGATTATCTAAACGGGTCCTGGGCCTCCCCTAGGTCGACTCGGCCTCAAATTAGTGCTGGCATTCCACCCCCTCGTGTATTGTATCGGCCTTCATAGATGCTGCTCGCTAACTTGCCCCAACAGAACCGTTTGTTAAGGCTATACGGGGAGGGAGGTGGTCTTTGTCTTTGATGGCAAGGATTGCTTTCAAGCATGTTCGTGCACATATTTTACTTTAGAGAGCTTTGAGCATATCACTGGAGATCATACAAAGAGTTTTTTGTATTTGTGTCCAGTAAGTTCTTTGTCATTAAATTGAACTCCTACAGAAGCACTGGCTGGCAGGTTTTTAGAGCCGGTATACATGAGGAGCAGATACGGCTGCCCTCCTAGGCGCACCGCTTGTCATTAGTAATGATCGTGTTTCACTCCAATTAGGCTACAGCATTCCCCAGGCCAGGATGACTTCATCTGGGGTGGTCTCAGACTATTAAATGAACTTGTGGCCTCTGTTATTTGTCTTTAAGACTCGGATTTTCTATTTTAAATCTATTGATGTATTTCTACAAACACAAAAGGATGCATACATGAAGGTTTTATGTCATTGGTCATTATTGTTTTGTTGTAAATGCACTTTGTTTATTGGTGCCTGAAAACTTGTGTGCATTTTGGGCGTGTGTGTACAAGCGTGTATATATATGCGTACATGTTTTTTTGCATGTTTGCATATGTAAATACGACTTGACACACTTTTCTTGAGATGGCACTTTATTAAAGACACGTTCACTTGACACAGGCGGAGACCCCACTGCAACAGCCCCGAGTCTCCTGCGCATTTTTTTTGCATACGGACCGAGGTCACGCCCCCTTTTCCGAACCTTCTCGCTGACTCTGGACGCTCGCTCCACGAGCAGATTCTACCGTCCTCTTCCGTCACTAGACCACGCTCCCTTTTCGATCATTTCCGTAGCCACCAGTCCCTTCGTACTCACAGCTGACACCCCTGTCATTACCTCCCGTGGCCACTAGTGCATTCGCACTGCAGGCTGACTCTCCTGTCATTACCTCCCGCGGCCACTCATCCACTCACACCGCATGTGGACTCCACTGTCATTACACATACATGACTGTGTGCCTGTTTTGTTATACGTGAGTGCATGTGTTTACATATATGGGTGCATACATATGTATGCGTGTGTGCACATGCATGGAGTGGGGAGCACTAGCTCAGTGGTTAGCTCGCCGCACTTTGAACTCGACGACCTGAATTCGTTCCCGCTCATGGCCAACATCAATCGCTAATGTGAACCTATCCTGGGCCTCCCGTTGGTCGAATCAGCCTTAAAAGAGTATTTGGTGGGTTGTGTAAATATCAACAATGGGGAGACAAAGGTGGCGAGGCACCGTGCTGGCCACACCACCCCCTCATTCGCTGTGTCAGCTTTCACATATTCCTGCCAACAGCAGTTGCTCCAGCAGTCTATACAAATTCAAAGCTTAATAGACGGGGGGGGGATCGTTGTTGCTGTGCGTGCTGTTACTGGAACAGGTGTTTATGCATGAGGGTTTGGAGCGGGAGCTGGAGCGACAGCGCATCGAGGAGTGGCACAGGGCGGCCACAGTCATCCGTGCCCACGCGCTCGGCTACGCCACACGGTGAGGGCCCCGCACTGTTTGGCGGCGTGTCCAGACCAGCAGATGGGCGCCCGCCGCAGTTATAGTTTGACAGCCACCCACATTGGTTTTCTGCTGGGGTTTTTTTTCACAAGTTCCCCCGTATTTCATTTGGTGGGAATTTTGCTCGATGCCACAATGTGTTTGGTTTTTGTTAACCATTGCACCACTGCAGCTCCCCGTTTGGACCAAAAATCTTGTGCCTGACAAGTATTGTGGATTAACCCCATAACACTCTGCGACCTTAATATAGATTTTACTACAAAAAATCCACTTGCAAAAAACCTTTTTACTCATATTGTCTATATTTTCTAACAACATTACTGCAACCAAATACAAATACATCTCCTCACCACAAGGGCTTTTAAATAATTGGCACCATTATGACAACGTAGCATTTGAGTTGTTGCAGTTGTGCAGACATGCACTCATTCTGAACAAAATATAAGCGTCAACACAGCCTGAAAATGTGCACAGTTGTTTGCTGGATTGTTTTTCCCTGGGCAAAGGCAACCAGTTGTGTTGTTGGAGCTGGAGGCCTCAGCTGCCATGTTATCCCAAAGAAGACGCCATGGTCGTGTCCTAGCTTGCACAGCAATTATATGAATCTACTGTTCGCGTGCGTGTATTGCCATTTAAGCCTGTGGGAATTGTTAAGTATATATTTAAATACGTTTTAATTGAGGGCTAATATAAAGAAGAGTATTTTGCCACAGTTATATTGAAGAGCCAATGTTTAAAATGTATGTAGAAAATAAAATAATAATAGAATACGACGTTTCGATTGCAACACAAGCAACCATCATCAGGTAAGAATGAATGATAGAACACAGACACGGAAACAACATAGGCAGACACATTCAAAGAGAGACACACATAAAGACAGACCGAGCGAGACACACACCAAGAGGAAGGACAACAAATCTGTGCCGAGGCCTTAAATAGAGAGGGGGTGGCGGGGCCGGGGCAGAGAGAGGACTGGGGAGGCGGTTAAACGAGGGGACAAGGAGGGAACAGAGAGGAATTCTGGACCACATTGGCCGGAGGAGAGACAATGGTTTAGAGAAAGAAAATCGAAAGTTTGAGAAAGCAAATTTAGTCAAATTAAGAAGTCTTGGTGTGTATCTCGCTCAGTGTGTCTTTGTGTGTGTCTCTCACTGCATCTGGGTCTGCCTATGTTGTTTCCGTGTCTGTGTTTTATCATTAATTCTTACCTGATGATGGTTGCTTGTTTTGCAATCGAAACGTCGCATTCTATTATTATTTGATTTGATTTTCTACGTGACTTTACCGAAAGAACCAAAGAGTAATTTCTGCAGTCACGAAAGCTTAGAATCTAGTTTAAAATGTAATCAATGTGTTTTTTGGGTGTCATTTAGTCACGTGAAAAAAAACTCCTATTTTAAGGCTATTAATTTATACAATACAGTTGATTTAGTGTTTTGCTAGTGTTCGTGCTGCTCCTGATTCTCTGCGATGCAGGAAGTGGTACAGGACGGTGCTGCAGAGTGTGCTGACCATTCAGAGGAGCTACCGCACCCACCGTTGGCGGAGGCGCTACTTGCTGCCCACAGCTGCCAGCGCCTTCCCAGGGACAGGCGCCATCCCTTCGTGCTGCTTGACTCCATGTGTCGCCTCCACACCGGGCGTGGAGTTTGCGTGTCCGCCAAGCGCAGCCAAGCTGGATTATCAAGGCACAGCAGAGATTACAATGCCATCCGTCCTGACGGATGAGAACATTCCTATTGAACTCAATGACAACACCAACACCTCTCACATGGGTACAGAGTCACTCGCCATTGAAGGCGTGGAGGAAGCCACGGTGTTAAGAATGGAGGAAAGTCCTGTCCCAGAAGTTTTGACTACTGATAATGAATCCGTGTACTTGAGAAGTCATAAAAACCACTTGGTGTTGCCTGCAAGAGAAATGGCCACTGACACTTTTCAAACAGACATTGGTGGGTCAGGGCAATCTGATGAGATGGCAGAGTTTGGTATCTTTATTGGCTCTTCAAATTACCTAAACCTGAATGTGGGGCAGAAGAATGATACTGTGATTACAAGGGTTTCCGACAGTTGTCATGAGGATGGTACCTTAGCTTTTCCAGATATGCTGCACATGAAACAAGCTGAAGAGTTCCACTTGTTAGAGTTGCCTCTTGACAAGGAACCGATGGCCCAGCCACTTAGAGGCACAATTTCGGGAGTGCAATGTAATCAAACAGGTTTAGATGTTGACGTTACCAAAGCATTTGAACTTTTGCAGGTTAATGTGACACTGCCGCATTGCACTGAATGTTTTCCTGACATTCAACCCATTGCCATTGGATCACAGCGCATATCCGAGAATTGCAGAGAGCAGGAGCAATGCTCTGCTGGTGGGCAGACTGAAGTGGTCTCACCATACAGCTCAGAGGAGCATGGCCCCCCACTGCTGGGTGCAGAGGAGGCCATGCGGCTTGACGCCGAGGCCACCAGGGCAGGCCACGAGTTTTTAGAGTCTCTGCGCTTTGACGACATCTTCCACAGCATTGAAGAGTCTCTTGAAGGAAACGTAGCACAGGCTGTGTGTCCACCTTTGCCTGCTCTACAGAGCAGCAAGTCCAGTTTCGCTACAGAAGTCACCGGAAAGGATCATGGCTTGCATCAAGAAAATGAGGGACCACTAGAGAACGAGTATGCTGAAATCCCAGAGCTTGAGCTGACGACACCTGCCGCACATGGTGCATCCACTGCTGTTAATGAAACTGGCAGAAATGAGGAGGATGAGGACGAGGGTTTTGGAGCTGAGGAGGAGGTGTTGTACCGTGATGCCACCTTGCTGTCGAAGCCCACAGCTATCAGATTGGATGTGGTCGAGCAGCTGAGCGATCAACGAACGAGCGGCGCTCATACCTGCAGCGAGGTAGACTTTTCTTCTGAAGAGCAGCTTTACGCAAACGAAACCATGGATGTCGGCATTGTCAAAGCGGCAGTGGCTCCAGCCCTCTCCTCGCCCCAAGCCTGTGACGCTGCAGTTGTGCCCAGCGCCCCGTACTGGTATGAGCTGGCATCCGAACTAGACTCCCAAACCCACGTGTACGAGATGGTGCCACCACCGGCCGCAGTGCCCCCTGCCACGTGCAACCCCCTTATCCAGTATGCCATAGTGGATAACAAGCGAGTGAGCGACTCTGGATTCTTCAGCAATCGCCCTGCCGACCCGGCAGACAAGGGCAGCAAAGCTTCCACCGAGCCGGGCTCCCCCCACACGAACCCGGACGAGGAGAACGTTTACTCTACGGTGGAGAACCACGATGCAGTGTTTACTTGCAGCACCACATTTCAGGTGCCGCAGAACAGTCGGCCGGTGACGCTGGACTGCACCTACCGCTTCTCTTTCGGCTCTGGCACCAAGTCTGCCAGAGCCAGGGGAAGCTCCGAAGGAACGGTGAAGGGAAACGTTTCGGCTTTTGAGAGGGAAGGCATTAAGGACGCCTTAATCTCACCCAGTGTAACGGATACCCAAAACAGGAGCTGCAAAGGGGAACTGTACCGTAACAGCATGTGCACGGACCAGGGGAGCTTCAGAGAGGATTTCTCCCGAAATAACTCGGCCACAGGATGGGGCAACCCAAGGGAACAGTTGTCATCGGTGAGTCTTAAAAAGCTCTCTGAAATATGGTGCTTGCATAAGTGTAAATTAAAGCACCATTTATACCACAGCATTGCAAGCGAGTGCCCTGGCTTATATAAATCATGCACTAACACCTGTCATGAATGCAGCAATGTTGTGGACATTGTGCGTGCATTTGCCCAGTTTGAGAGTGAGGGGGAGTGCGTGGTACGAGGCGGTGTGTCGGACGAAGAGTCCATACTGCAGGACGAGTCCGTCTACAGCAGCATCGGTCCCCCCTTCCACCAGGGTTTCCTCTCTCTCCAGGGTGAGCATGCACAAACAGGCACACACGCAACAAACACCACACGAGGTACACATTTTAGGCTGAGTCAACCTACAGGAGGCCCAGCAACCAGTCCAGATATTTGTCACCAATGTTGGCTGTGAGCAGAAATCGCACTCGGGCTGCTGGTAACCACTACACTACCACTCCCCAGTTCATACACCCACATACACCAATGTGTGTGTTCCTGGCACTAATGCCTGCACACACGTACACACACTCACACACGCACACACGCACACACGCAATCGTGTGTTTCCTGGCACAGTTAGTCTTGCACATACACACACACACCCGTATGTGTGTGCTGCCTGGCACTATTAGGCTTGCATGCTCAAATCACGCGCACACACGCACATCCACGTGCATGAGCGTACAAGCATAGCAGTCCCGGGGAACACCTGTCAGTGCCACCAACTGAAATGTACTCGAGAAGAAAACAATCAACTTTAATGCGGTAAATGTCAAGGTGTGATTGTTATCTCACGTTGAGAAAGAATGTTGGCACATGGGTGTGTTGAGCCATCCTTTATGATCAGACTGGCTTCGTAGTTGCAGTGTAAATATGTGTTTATTTGTGCGAGTGCAACGTACACGTATGTCTGCACATTTCGATGAGTGGTATAGTTATCATATTGTGCTATTGTGCATCCAGTTTATTTCACTGCATTTTGTTTGTTTACGTCCTCTTACTAACATGTCTGACGAAGAGGAAAAATATGAAATGGGCCAAATATGCCAAACATAAGAATTAGATCATAATAATAAGAGGAAGTACTAGATGTCACACTCGAAGACGTAAACATAGCCTTTCACAGGAGGATTAAAGGCTTCTAGAGTAAACGGAATAAATAATTGACATCATTAAATAAGTGCTTCTTCGAAATGTTATTTTGGGGGATCACAGAATAAGACATTTGTAAAATTGGCCAGCTGATGCAAGATAGAAACTTGTCAGTATGAAACAACATTTCACCTGCTTAACGTTTATCTGAAAACGATTAACTAATCCTGAATGCTAGCAGATAAATCGTAACGAAATCGCATGAATTTGACACGTGGTGCCGGCCGATGCCCCGGAGCAGAGAGCCTGGCGGCTGCGTGGAAGCGGCGATGGTGTGTGCTGAGCGAGGGCACCTTCACGTGGTTCCGCACACACCGGGAGGCCACGCTGTCCGGGTGGCTGGACAAGCAGGGACAGGGGCGGCCACCGCTGCGTCTTGCTCGCCGCAGCTGGAAACGTCGCTGGTTCGTGCTGCAGCCCTCCGGCCTGGCATACTACGACAATGATCGTGAGGAGAGGCAGCGCGGTACCATCGATCTCGCGTCTGTGAGGTCAGGTCCCCTGAGTCGCACGCACTCCCACGCACTCCCACGCACTCCCACGCACTCCCACGCACTCCCACGCACTCCCACGCACTCCCACGCACTCCCCCACGCCATTTCAGGCAGCCCTGGTAGGTCATGTGGCTTCACATGGACGCACTCTGTGTGTTCCCAGGGCCTCCTGTGAGTTATTATTTCACATTGGGCTGTGCTGGTGGCATCTAACATACATTTCTGCTTTCACTTCTCTCTTTTTAACATTATGCAATGTGTGTAGTCAAAATTAGAGAGGTTCTTTATTTTCTGTTTTAAACCAACAAAGGGTTTGAAGGCCAAAAGTTCCATGTGATTAAGGTCGATTGAATGCATTTACGATAAAAATTCGAACTCAATGTTTTGTATAATGTACTTATATTTCACTCGTACTGAATTGTATGGTTCTACATAATAACACTGAAGTGTACACTTTTGTGTGCACATCGGTGTTTGCCTACGATGGGATCACCCTTAAAATGCCTGATCTAATCAGATCTTGGAAACGAAGCAGAGTTGAATCTGGTTAGTAATTGCATTAGCCGACTGCCTGGGAATACCACGTGTTGTAGGCTTGGGTTGCAGGATAAACAAGAGATGGCAGTACAACCGTAGAATCAATCCATCTTTGCGGAGCTTGATTGCTCTTCCTTGATTTGAAGCTTTTGTGACTGCAGGAATCCATACTCTCTGGCTCTTTCGGTAAAGTCACGAAAGAACCAGTATTGATTGTTCTTCTCGTATGATGAGTGTTCGTTTCCTCCTTTTTAACAAACTATCACCTTGAAAAAGGAACTTGACTTCCAGTGAGGGCTTACACAGACAATTGAATAAAATCATAAGTCATTCATAGAGTGATTACAAGAATGAAGTACACCGTCAGATAATTTTAAATCTAGACATTAATATTCGATTATAGTGTTTAATGCATGATTGTAAATCCAACGGGCTTTCATGGGTCACAAGTGAGATAAACATGCGCTGCCGATGGCTTCTGCCTGTTCCACGAAACTCACTCTTGGTCTGTGTCTGCAGGGAGGTGTTTGGTGACGAGCACAGGGAGAACTGCTTTGACGTCATAACGGAGGATCGCACCTACCGCCTGCGCGCTCCGTCCCAAGAGGATGCCAGGTGCAGTTGCAACCGACGGACACGCTGACGGGCTGCCACTAGTTTTGGTTGTTGCTGCTTTCATGAGATGCCTCCTGCACCTGGGCATTGCTGCTTAAGTCTATAAATTTTGCCATCAGAGAAAAATGCTTCGAAGCTTATTCTGGGCCACAAAGATTGCCAAAGACTCTTCCCTGACACAAGTGTTTTCAACATAGCATTGTGTTACATGTAGAGTTTTGAACAAACTATCATTTCAGGCACAGGGTATCTTAAGAATAGGTTTTCCCCTTTTTTCTTGCCAGAAAAAAGGGGAAAACCTATTATCATATTTTGGTACTGGCAAAGGAGATCCCATGACAGGGTATCTTGTTCCTAGTCAATTCACTTGTAACATAATAGATTCAAAGCTTTCGTTACTGCCGGAATTACTCTTTGGTTCTTTTGGTAAAGTCACATAGAAAATCTAATCAAATAATAATAGAATACGACGTTTCGGTTGCAACACAAGCAGCCATCATCAGGTAAGAATTAATGATAAAACACAGACACGAGAACAGCATAGGCAGACACATATGCAGAGAGACACACACAGAGTGAGACACACACCAAGACAAACAGAAGAACAACGAATCTGTGCCGAGGCCTTAAATAGAGAGAGGGGGGAGGGGCCGCGCAGAGAGAGGACTGGGGAAGCGGGACCAGCTAACAAACGAGGGGACAAGGAGGGAGCAGTGTGGAATTCTGGACTATAGTGACCAGAGAAGAGACAATGGTTTAGGGCAAGAAAATCGAAAGTTTGAGAAAGAAAATTTGAATTCGTATGTCCCGTAGGCCAAAGTGCCATTAGTTAATTTGGTTAAGTAAAAATCTAATTCTTAAAAAAAACGCTTATGATTTGTTACTTTAAAAAGTTGCGTCTTTCCTGACAAATTGCATGTTAGTGCAATCTGTGCTGATGGTTTTCATCATGCGTTTGCTTGACGGCGTTTGTCACACGGGGAACCAGTTGCACTGGCCTGTGTGTCTGGCTTTTCAGTGTCCCTACTGCCCAGTGGGTGACCACATGCCAGAACAGGAAAGGCGCATTGTGATGTCCCACCCACACCTCCATGTTTCTGTGACTGATAACCCCCTGCTGAGCCAAGAACACAAAGTACACAACATTCTTTGACCACAGCTTTCTCGGAGATTTATTATAAAAACAAAACCGCTTACATTTTGTGTCTTTGTCAGTTGAAATTTCTTAACGTTACCATTTCCACTTCTCTTCAGTGTCAAGAAGTCTAGACTTTTGAAGTGTAAAACTATACATAGCAAATCTGGGTTAAGCCAACTGGATGTCCAAAAAACTTTTATTAAAATAAAATATATTTACTATTGAGTGCATACTATTTAAACAAACGCAACGTTTTTGTTGTCTATTATAGTAACTTTATTTAGGTAAGATAATGAAAAAGATAGTCTTTGAGAAAATATGCTGAAAGCCCTTAACTAGACCAATGCTGGTCTAGTTCCATTTAATAAGCCTTATGACTTTTTTTTCAATTACTAATAAGTATAACCCGTAAAAACAAAGTTTTTCACTATAAATCCTTTATATGCGTGGCAGCGAACTTAATATAAAGGATTTAAAAATATATTCGCCTGTGGAGGACGCGGGGATCGATCCCGCGACCTTTGGCATGGGAAGCGAGGGCGCTACCAACTGCGCTACTCCGCCACGGCCTGTGGAGGGGTTACGCTCTGGGCTCTTACACTCTGACGTTCAGCCAAAGCCATGAATGCGTTCTATTTGAATATATGTAAAATAAAAAAATTTTGGCTAAAAAGTGTAAAATTTTGGGATTTTTTTTTCACGAACAATAATTGTCTGGCACAACGAGTCTGTGTGGAAAATGTCAGCTCGATTGGATCACGGGAAGTGGGTTAAAAAACGACCGAAAGATTTGCACGGTCCTAAGCAAGCAAGCACGCAAGCAAGCACGCGAACTTAATATAAAGGATTTAAAAATAACAAAAGTTCAATTAATAAAATAAAAAACTTTTGCAAGTTGGAGTAGCAAAGCAAATTTAATTGTGCTTTCACTTGCTGCGGTGTGATCCAGTCACAATCCAGTTGTTTCGGTGCCAAACATTTAGAAAATGAAATAACTTGCACTTTGTACGTGGTGCATTCAGGGACCGCAGGATTGGTCTCTGCCACAGCAGTACTCGGTTATACTCCACTTCATGTGGTGGACGTACGCTGCATCCTGGCCATCTGTGTACCATTCACAGCTTCATTCCAGGGATTAGCCAAGAACAGTCCCTTCCTGTGCTTCCTTTGCTTATAAACAATATTTTGTCACCCCATATTGCATTATCCACAAAAACACATTTCTGCTCTTTTTTACTTTGCTTAATTTCTCCTATTCTCAATCTCTCCCTCTCCCCCACTCAATTTACCTCTCTCGCAATCTCTTTCCTCAACCTTTTTTGTCTCGACACAGTCGGTGGCTCGGCCTCCTGGAACGAGTGCGAGGCGCCACGGAAGGTCAACTCCAGAAAATGTTCCAGGAGTCGTCTGACCCCAACTCAGCCCTGGTACCAGTTCACTCACAAGTGTCTTTTTTATAAAGCCGACATCACTTGACACACCCTTCCAATACTGCAAGACGACATAACCGAAAGTGGCTTATTGGGTTATTTGTAATTGTGTGTTGAAGGGTTCTGTTGTGCTGTCTGCAGGGCTCGCTGGAGGCTGGCATGCTCGATGAGGCTTACGCAGATGCAGACGATCCTGACAGGTGAGGCCACACCTAACCCACACTCGTCTTTACTTTCAGCTTTCCATATTCAAATTCTCTCTTACACCGACGTTGACGCACATATTCTGTGCCAACGTTGAATATACTATATTCTTGGTTCTTTCGGTAAAGGCACGTAGAAGGGAAATAATAAAATAATATAAAAATAAAACAATAAACATTTTCACGACGTTTCGACTGCAACACAAGCAATCATCATCAGGTGTGAAATCCACATAATATGAATCCCTGCAGTCACGAAAGCTTTAAATCAAAGTTGAATATACTGTTTGTTATTTAGATTTGGTTTTGTTTACAGCTATTGTTTGGTTATTATTTCTCGATGGATTTTTTATGCAAGTCGTTGTGCTTTGCAGAATGAAATGAACTTGGGCTTTACTGCGTGGGTGACTGATGTGACGTCATGACACCCCGTGTGTGCGTGTGTCACGCCGAGGTCTTGCTGGTTAGACTATGCAATGCTGATTTTTCTCAGCGGAGACCAGGGCCTTGTGGTGTGAGGTTGAAGTCATGCTTATGTTGTGAGGTAATGACAGCGTTGGAATTCCCTTGATGTGGCAATACATATAAATCTTTGCAAATAACAGAATCCTTTTACCAATTGTGAAACTTGTATTTATGAGGTTAAATGTCCAAGGGCTTAAAAAATAAGTCAAGAATGTAGCCATCCTTAGACTAAATGTTGATATGAATTAATAGGTTGATGCTTATATAAACATTAGAATACTAACAGCTTAATAAAAAAACATGGCAGGTTTTAAATGTGTCACTATCAGGAAAGTGCCAAATGACATCCTTTAGGAATATTAACTTGTACACAGTCTTAAATAGGTGAGATAGGGTAAGTGTATCATGTCAGATAATGAGCTAATGATAGTGTAAGAAGCATTTGCTTGTTTTGTGCATTACGGATCACCCGAACTGAAGTGAAATCACTTTTATAATTGGGTGAACATTGACATTCAGTGGGTTTAGCACTTTTGGCCAAATGTGACAGTTTCATATTAAATCGCAGGATTGAGATTGTGGTGGTTTTGAGAGGCCTTCATTTGGCAGCGGGGTTGACCATATCTGGTGACGCTACTTGGTTAAACTTGTGTATTGAGTTCAACTGAGTCGCAGACGTACTCTTGGAGGCAATAACGCCAATCCCTCTGGGGGACCCGGCTTATATTCTCTGCAGCGTGGCTGGCTCCGCCCTTGGCCACGACCACCTTCCAGAATCCTCGAGCAGGATCTGGACCCCGACCACGTGACCACCCCTAGCCCCCACTTTGGGCCCCTTTGTAGACTGAAACGGTCACGTGTCCTCTCGGGTCAACCAGAGTGGCATGGCCTCTAGTAACCTCATTCCTACGGCCGGCACTCCCACACCCTATCCTGTAGGGCTGGCACTGCACGCCAAGCGTGATGCCATCCTGCGCTATCAATCAGCGCTCACCGAGCCCCTCTAGGGCTGGTACTACACCCACACCATAGTGGTAGCCATGATGTCAATGCACCGCACACCGTGCCTCTCTCGGGCCGGCACTACACAGTGACATCCCGCGATGTCACTACACTTGTAATAATCAGGGTGAATGTGATTCAGCCTTTATAAATCTAAAGACCTGCACAGTAAAGTGTATCCTCCGAATCGGTAACTGTTTAAAAACAAATTATTCGAAATGGGCAGACTGTGGACACATACATGCTAATTGACAGTTGAAACATGATTAAACTCCAAATTTGTTATGAGCAACACACATTTATGTGTCGTGGAGATGTAACATTACATGACACTGCACACTCCATTTTTTCCTGCACAGTATTTATCAGCACTTGGGATAAAACTCAGCCGGCCACGTTTCATCGCATGCGCTTGCGGCCCAAGCCACTAAATCATGAGGGAGGGCAGCTTCTGGGTTTATTTCCTGGCCATGATCCCAATGCGGTCACCACCCCCGCCACCCACCCGTGCCGAGACGCCTCCACGAGGCGCCCTCAGACGGCGGACGAGTCACGCTGGGCGTGACTCTGCAACCACGTGGTCACTTGGCGAGGTGGAGAGTGGAGGGTGTTGGGAGGGTTGTTGGGGGCGGAGGGTGTTGGGGGGGGTGGAGGTTGTTGGAGGGGTTGGGAGGGTTGGAGGGGGGGGGCACTCGCCCACATCCTGGCTTCCTGCTCACGCCGCAGCGTTGCGACGCGTGCAGCCAAACGCTGCTCGCTCATTCGCGGCTGCCCTTCGACGCTGCTGCCCGGTCAGCTCCCACAGCTAAGCGCTGCTGCTCAGAGGATTCGCAGCTGCGCCTGCTGATGAAGCTGCGTTTTTACCCCGGCTAACTATCTGCCAAAGAATTTATCGTGGGTGAAATTCAAGCAGCCTTCATCTGTGGTTATTGCACAGCCACAAGCTCCCTTTGGTGTAATATATATGCAAGATATACTGTATATGCGAAGTCTACATTGTGTGGCCTGTTCTGCTCCTTTAAACACATAAAAGTAAGTTGTTTTAGTTATAAGCTATGTATTAACTTTATCGGTAGGAGTGGGGGGCTTCTGATATATAAAAACTCTAGGTAATTGTTATTACTCATTTTCTGGTTTTATTTGAGTTTGTTATATATTTCTGAATTGTCCTTTGATCATATGAGTGTTAATATTGAGTACTTTGTTTATTCGCAAGGTGCGATGAGTGTGGTGAGAAGGTGCTCACTTCTGGATGGTTTACTTTCCATGACAACCGCAGCAGCTGACATTTTTTTTATAAACGTGGAAACAAAAACGTTTGTATTTTTGGGTCTTTCGGTAAAGTCATGTAGATAGGTTAAACAAAACACTCGGACATTTCGATCACAACACAAGCGGTCGTCTTCAGGAAAAGGGGGATTAGAAGGCAAACTGTTTATAAGGGTTTTAAATGGGCGTAAACCCAAATGTCAGCAACCAATGATAATGTAAGTGGTGGGCAGCCAACCCGATGATGGTTGGTTTTCCACCAAAGGGCTGCCAGGTGAAAATTAGCATGTTAATGTAAGATTATCATGTTAATGGCAGATCGCAGAGCCGCAACCAAGGGGTCGGCGCGCGAAGTGACTGTGACAGAGCAAGTTTGAAATGGGAGTAAAGCACAACTAACATCATAGCCAATTATGACTTAAACTTATTGATAAGGTCCTTCCAATGATTGCTCCGTTTATACCCATCTTCTCGGTGGAAATTGTGTCTGTGTCTATATATATGGATGGCTTCATGACCGAATCTTTGTTGAAAGCCAGTGGGCTTGCAAAATATCTTTGTCTTAGAGAAATCAATTTCGTGTGAGCCCACCGCATTAAAACAATGATCAGCCACGGTCGAGGTATTGGTCCTACTGTGTTTCAGATCTGCCTTATGTTCACGAACACGGTCCGAGACATGTCGCTTAGTTTCTCGAATGTGACTACTGCCGCAGACATAGCTTAGTTTGTAGACGCCGGTGTATTGCATGTCAGGGATCACATTCTTCACAGGTGGGATCAGATCACGAATTTTAGGTACTGTATTAAATCGAACCTGGATCTTGTGTTTGCTCATGATTTTGGAAATCTTTTTAGTGACCCCTGCTTATGTATGGCAAGGTGATGGTTTTGATTGGGTCCTCAAATGGTTCTTTCCCAACGGTTGGGGTGATGGCTTTACGGAGTGTGTTGTCTGAATATCCATTCATCTTGAGAGCTTGATGTACGTGTTCCAGTTCACTGGCTAGGTGATAACGATCGGAAATACATAGAGCTCTATGGTGTAGAGTGTTGATGAGGGAATTCTTCTGGGCAGGATGGTGGTGGGAGTCAGGTTTTAGGTTGGCATTCGTATGGGTGGCTTTCCTGTAGACTGTCCCATTGAGCCATCTGGTCTCTTTTCGATTTAAACATCCAAGAATGGTAACTTGCCATCCTTTTCCACCTCCATGGTAAATTTTATGGCTGGGTGTAGGAAATTGATGTGGTTGAGAAATTGGTTCAGAGCTGGTCGGCCATGTGGCCAGATGACGAACGTGTCATCTATATACCTCTTCCACAAGGACGGATGTAGAGTGGATGCCTGGATGGCATCTGTCTCAAATTTCTCCATGAAAACATTGGCTACAACTGGAGATAAGGGATAACCCATTGGGGGTACCTTCAACTTGTTTGTAGAATGTTCCATTCCAGATGAAGTAAGTGTTGGTGAGGCAGTGTCTCACCAGGGCCGGTACATCAGCATTCAGTCCTTGTTGGACCAAATCTTCAATGATTGCAATGGTGTCAAGCACAGGAACTTTGGTAAACAAAGAGACCACATTGAAAACTAACGAGCAAATCACCTGGAGATAGTGAGATGTCCTCAATTAACGATACCAAGTGAGCTGATTTGAGTACAGCTGAGGTGGTCTTACCAGTGAATGGTTGTAAGGTCTCAGACAGAAATCGGGCCAGTTTGTCGGTGGGTGAGTCAATGGTGGAGACGATAGGACGAAGGGGTGTCCCTTTCTGGATTTTTGTTTAACCTATCTACATGACTTTACCGAAAGACCCAAGAATATGAATTCCTGCAGTCACGAAAGCTTTAAGTAAAAAAATGTTCCATTAAATTGCTTATTATTCTGCTTGAAACGGAGTAGTGATAACATTTTAAATATTTCCCAATGATTTCCAATCCCAGGAACATTTCAACTCGTGGGGAGGAGAAAAGGAGCGGTCGAGTAGGCGTGAGGAGTGTTGGAGTTCCACACCGTGCGTTACTGTATTTCAGACCACACACGTTTGCACTGGTGTCTGGCTCGCGCACGCTATTCTGTAATGCGGACACTGCGGATGATGTGCAGCACTGGCTGATGCTTCTGCAGCGAAGCAAAAGGGACATTCCTGGCGACGGCGGCAACATTCTGCGAGGTGGGACCCTGGCTATTGCTGAGCGCAAGAGTGTTTAAGCGGGTTTTATTCAGACATTCATATTGCAAAGTGCCTCAACAGCAAATAAAGCTTGCTTTGATTCCTGATGCGGGGATGCCTTTGTGAGGAGTTATCCGTGGGTTTACTCTGGGTTCTCTGTTTCCTCCGATAACTATTCCTCTTCTAGCTAACTGGCTTTGGCCAAACATACCAATGCTGAAAAATTACCTGCTTCCATAACAGAAGTTTTTTTTTGGGTTAGATCGTGTAAATATATCAATGCCTCGTTAAAACCTGCCACCACCCAACAGCCAATTCGTAAGGATTGTCACGTAAGCAGAACATGCCAATTCGTCACTAGTACAGCACACCGGTGTGTTGGAGAGCCCAAGCCACAACATTTACAAACTGAGTACGACGTTTCGCCAGTAATTACAACTAACTTCATCAGGCGACAGCCAGATTTGTGGAGAAGTCTAACCGTTTAGTTCCTTATATAGAGGCGTATATGTGGTGACCACACATTTATATATTCACGCGATCTAACCCAAAAAAACTCTTGTGGATGTTAAACCTAATTACCTGCTCATTACTCAATTGGAATTACACACAGCAGCAACATTTTCCCCCTTCTGTAAAAACTTTGGAAGACCCTCCTAAAAATGTATTGATACTCAGTGAGGCTTTGCTAGGTATACCAGAATAATAACAATGCAAATATTTACTTTGAAAAACATTTATCAATTGATGAACAAAATATATTTTGTATTCCAAGTCGATGTTTTGAAATTGTCAGGATTCCACATTTTTCAGTGAAGCTTTTGCAGTATTCATGACATTTGTTTCACATACATAACACCAATTCTGGAATTCTCTACCACTGTCCTATACATCAATAAGATCTTTAAAAAAATGTTTACGGTTCCTAAAGTTCACTGATTAAAATATTTACTGTATATGGTCAGGAATGAAATATTATAAATTCGTTTTTGAGTAACTTTTTATTTATTTAATGAATAAAAGCATTGCTTTTATTTGTTTTTCATGGCTATTTCTGTATTTGATCATTAACTTTGGCAAATTTGACTTAGAGAATTGAATAACTCTTTCTTGATGATTATGATCATATAAACCATATTTTCGAGAGAGGAAAAGAAACAATCTAGATACAGCGGTTATAATTAAACTATTTTCCTAATTGAAGTGTTTTTTTCCGTGTTTTTATCTGACGATGTTTTTTCCCCCTTCCCTCCGCAGGCTGGTTGTACAAGGCCTCGGCCTCGGATGCGAGTTCCCTCGTCCCCACGGGGAGGGGTCCCCAGGGGCCCCTGCGGGTCTCGTGTCCTCGGCTGCGGCGGCGCTGGTTCGTGCTCACGGCGGGCGCGCTCGAGTACTACCGTGGCAGCGAGGCGAACGCTCCGCGTGCCGGCTGCCTCGTGTTGACCCCGATGTGCTCCGTCTCCCCGCTTGACGGCACCCAGCAGGGCCGCACCGGTGAGGGCTGCTCGCGACCGGCGGCAGTATTGGAGGCAAAGGGAGTGATGGAGGGCATGTGTATGCACGTATGTTGAACTTTTTTCGCACCGTACGTAGCCAACTATGCTAATCGCATGTGGGGGAAGGACAACAAACTAAAAACAAAAGCAGTTCTAAACAAATTAGTTTTCAATCGAGATTTAAAAGCGCATAGCACTCGTGGCTTCCTAATATCGGAAGGAAGAGCATTCCAGATGGCCGCAGAAGTGCATCTGAAAGCGCGATCGATGCAGTGACCATCTTTAGTATGACTGCCTTCCCCCCACCCCCAAAATCCCTCTTGAGACCCCAAAAAAATTACTTTGTTGATATCTCCTTGAGAAAACACATTCAGTGTTTTTAGTTAAGGTAAGGTCCTATTTCTGGACCCCCCTCTCTCCCCAGTCCCCTTGGGAAGTATCTAGATCCTCATCTGAGCAGTGGTAACCAAACGTAAGTGTTTATTTCGATTGTAGATGAGCGGCCAGCAATAGAGCAATAACAAAAATGTCTAAAATAAGAAGTGATGCTTGTATTGAATTAAGTAAGGTAATAGAAACTTAGGAAATTAGATGATGGGAAGGCGTTCCAAAACGTGAGGACAGATTCAAACTAGAAATGTTACCTCCTAACATAGCGTGGTTTAACACCGTGTGGATCAGTTGAAACAATCTGTCTGGTAAAGTGAGGCTGTTGCATGGATGAAAATATCAAAGGGTGAAGTTAATGGGGACAATGACTGGTTATAACGATAAAAAACAGTTTTAAGGAAATTGTGTGAAAGTCATTTGGGTGAATCGGTAAGTGTAGGAGTATCAATCAACCCAACACTGAATATTGTCAAGTGGAGTCAAGAACTCCACAGCCACTCAAAATCTAAATGTTTATCTTCTGGGTTGGGCTACTTGTTGAGCATTTCTTCTCTCAAATGATTAAATTCGTGAACTTTCACGAAGGTTCCCGCGGGTTGTGCTTGGTGGAGAAAGCTTGACAGAAGAAATACTCAACATGCGGCGGCCTAACCCTGAAGACCACGCTTTGCGGTGCTACGCGCTCTGTGCCCCTCACACCAGCCAGAGCAGGTGATGGCTAACAGCACTGAGAGACGTCTGCAAGGCCATGAGTCTAAAAACTCAACGATTTAGTATTTTACCAGATAAGGCCCACTGAGCTATATAGTTATTTTTCAGAATCGACCTGGCCACAAATGATAGCTCAACGAAGTGGCTTATCATGTGGTAATTTACAGCAGCCAAATACTCGAAATGCATAGTTGAAAATGTGGAGGAAAAAATCGGAGGACCTGGAGAAAAAATCCACGCAACCATGGGGAGAACATGCAAACTCCAAATATACAGGCGTCAGGGTAGAGATCGAACCCACGACCTCCTGTGTGCCAGTTGAGGTAATTAACATCTCGCCTGACGTATGCCTGTACCCCGTAGGGAACTGGAGCTTCACGGTGTACGGGCGAAGGGACTCGTACACGCTGTACAGCCGGCAGCAAGGAGAGGCGACCCGCTGGGTCCATGCCATACAGAGGGCCATTGACAGCAAGGGGTGCGCAGATACGCCAACCTCACTGCTCATCCAAGACATCGCTGTAAGTGTTTCTCCTTTGGAAAGCATTATAGATGTATGTTGTCAAATATGTATAATATATAGTGCCTGGAATGTGCCTAGTTGTCTGTGTTTGGAGAAGGTCACAAAGCATTTGTAATTATTTGAAGAATGTTTGATTAATTTATTTCAAAGGCTCTCTCGAACAGAACTTACCCCAACAGTATGTTCAAGGCTATACTTGAGATTTTATATTTGGTTTGTGTATAAATGACATCTGGGTCGGGTGTGTGCCTACATGTGCTTACGTAATTAGGTGCGTACATGAATTTGTGTTTGTGTGTGCATGCTTGTGTTTGTGTGGGGATCGGTGCTAGCCACTGCACTACAAACCTGGCCACCTGGGTTCGATTCCCGCTCATGGTCAACACCAGTGATGATTATTTGAACTGATCCTGGGCCTCCCCTAAGTCAACCCAGCCTCATATGAGTACATGGTGCAGTGTGTAAACATTGCCACTAGGGAGACGAAGGCAGCCGGGCATGGTGCTGGCCACCCACCCTCTCGTGTGCTGTGCCAGCTTTTATAGGTGCTTGCTAAAAGCACTTTCCCCAGCAATCTTATTAAGGATATATGGGTGGGTCTTTGTGTGTATGCACGTGTATGTATTCATGCGTGTCTTTGTCCTGCGACCCTGTGCCTCACCAGGAGAGTGGTGACGACCCCGACCTGGTGGATCGCACGTGCACGCGAAACCCGATACTGCGCTACTCTCCCCGCGCACTGCTCTCCCCTCTCCTGCCGCTCCCCTATGGCGACAACCACTCTAATCGTGAGCAATGGCACCCACACAAGAGGCCTCAACTTATTACCCACACTGGGGGTCAGAGTGCACACCTAGGGGAGCACCGGAGCCTTTTCTGGCTCGTCTGATACAGAAAAAATCGCTTAAGTGCTGTAAACATGAGTTACGGTAATAATGAGTAATGGCATATTTGTTAAATAATCTGTCAATGCAAATTACAAATACTTGATTATGTGCTTAAAAAGTTAACTACATTTCTTATCCAAGGTTGAATAACTTAAAATTTCTGGTTGGCCACATTGCTAAATAGCTATATAATAATGTTATTTTATGTTTATGGATTCGTTTTTAAGAGGCTGTGTCTGATTCTTACAATGTAACTACTGAATTGGTTGATAAACGCCACTTATGGAGTTCTGACGGAGTTGTGGTTAAAATTGCTGTTCATGTTGTGGTATTGTGTTCTAGCCATGAACTACCAATTCCCATTCACCATGAGTGGGTTGAAAGAACGTCTGAATAAAACTTTTTCCTGCTTTGTTTTTCGATTGCTGTTTTAGTTTTACACAAACAGTTTCTCACCACCCCAAGTTTAACTGCTATGCCTGGTTTAAATGCATTTACTCCAGGCACTCAACCTTCCAAAACATCCCATGCAAGAACTCTGCTGAAAATTATTCTTGAAACTCTTGAGTCTCCCGGGTAAACAAAGAGCTGTTTGTCCTGTCCTCATGTTGGTGCAGCATATGGGTACAGCTCTCTCTCGGAGGAGGCCGTGCGTCTGTCCCTGTGTCTCCTGGAACTGGAGAGAGTGCGGGATCCCACGCCCATGGTCCAGGGCATCCTGCAGACGTGCTGGGACCTGCTCCCTCTCCGGGACGAACTCTACTGCCAATTGGTCAAGCAGACAATGACTTGGGAGGGGGTGGATGGGTCCACGATGGGTGAGTGGGAGGGCAAGGGGGACGGCAGCCTCAACCTCCGAGTATGGCACCTCCTGGCGTGTACCAGCTGCACCTTCGCGCCCAGTCGCGCTGTGCTGCGGTACCTCCACTTGCACCTGCGGCGGTGAGCTCAATGATGTGTGCTGTCAGGCATGTGCATACGCTGCGTAGCGCCAGTACTTCTCTATAAGAGAGTAGTGTTACTCTTGCGGTTCAATCATAATTCTTCGACATACATTTTAATAGAGGGTTCTCTGCGCACACTTTTCATCGTATACTCGTTTTCTTACGATGACAATCAGAGCACTTGAGCGGAGCCGAGACCAGGAGCTCTGCCGGTACGTGGCCTTCACATGGACTGCACTGCAGTGCAAGTTGTGCCGGCAAAGCGTCCCCTCCCGTGACGAAATCCAAGCCCTGGCCGAAGGCCGAGAAATCAGCACCACCATCTTCTGCCATGGAGGGGGCTCCTGCCCAATCTCGATCACCTCGCACGTCACCGCAGGCGAGGTGAGTGGCTTTCCGGTATTCGGTCGCTTGTGTTGCTTGTGCGTTGTAGCGTGAGGTTCATTTGCAATGCGTGAGGAGGTTGCAGAGAAAATGTCATCCCTGCCCCTTCCATGCGGGGTGAGCAGGTGGTCGCTCGGCTGCTGCGAGGACTCAAGATGGAGGGCAGCTGTAGCAAGTTTGCGCTGTTCGAATGTGGCCCGGACGGGGAGCGAGCCATCGAGGAAAACGCCCTCCTCGTAGACAGTCTGGCCAGGTTTGAGAGGTTCGTCTGCTGCCTTTGCGGGACTACTGTCTTAGAATGTGAGCATGTCTTGACTTAAAGCTTTCGTGACTGCAGGAATTCATATTCTTTGGGTCTTTCAGTAATTTTTGCCTGCAGCCCTTTGATTGGTGGAAAGCCCACCACCGCTGCGGTCGCAGCCCACCACTTGCATTGGCATTGGCTGCTGACATTTGGGCTACGCCCATTTCAAACCTTTATAAGCAGTTGTCTTTAGAAGCTAACCCCCTTTTCCTGATGACGACCGCTTGTGTTGCGATCGAAACATCGCAGTTTTTTGTTATTATGTTATTTTCTTTGAACCTATCTACGTGACTTTACCGAAAGACCCAAAGAACATGTGAGCATGGATTGTGTTTTACAGCAAAGTATGTTAAGTACATCAAAAAGCTCTGTTATCCGGCACCTTACTATCCCGAATGCTCTATTAACCGGCATCTGTCAAAGACGGTAATACAAATCTTTCTTGACATATCTGGAAAAATTCCAATAGCCATCTGTTATTTTTCCGTGCCCTTCTCATATATGTTGTTTACGGAAGCTTCAGGATGCTGCCGAGCAGTGGTGCTAGCGACCTCAATTGGAAGCATCCGCTATTGTGATCGCGTTGTGCTGTATCATGACTTTATCACTGAATATTATTTTGGACCATACGTAGCCAACCGTGCTAATTGGAGGTTAAATTGTAGGTTTAGGTTTATTTCTTGAAAAGTTTTATGTATTTGTAAAATTTGGTGAACCATAAGTATAACTCAGATAATTATCGACATTTAATTAACCGGCACCCTCCATTCCCCATGGATGCCAGATAATGGAGCTTTTGCTGTAAATTCTGCAGAACTAAAAGTGTATTATACTCTTTGGTTCTTTCGGTAAAGTCACGTAGGCAGAAAAAAAAAATCGCAAAAAGAAATTCAGCAGTTCTACTGTTGCATCTTTCCACCTGATGACGATTGCTTGTGTTGCGATCGAAATGTCGTGATTTTTTTTTTCTCCCTACGTGACTTTACCAAAAGAACCAAAGAGTATGGATTCCTGCAGTCACGAAAACTTCAAATCAAGATTAAAAGTGTATTGTTTCTCATGATGTTATTAAGATGTGTATCTTTACTGCATGTGTATTGTTTCTCATGATGTTAAGATGTGTGTGTGTATATTTACTGCATGTGCTGCAGGCTGGCAGCAACCAGGGAGGGTGTTGATAAGAACCAGTGGAAAATTTTCTTCAAGCTCTACCTTGTTTTGGACACTGTTGTGGCTCAGGAAGACAGCATTGAAATGGCATTCATGTTTGAGCAGGTTAGTTAATAAATAATGAGCGTTTTTACAGTGTAATTCATGCAAACAGCATCTCACAATACTCCACACTTCACAAATATGAAGCTGTATATATCGTAAGATGTTCTCGACCAATTCCTGAGTACGGAAAAAAACCCACTCGAATGGGGCGACGCTATCCCATACAGGAAGAACAGAAGATATTAGTTTGCGCTTTACTCTACCACCTTCTGGCTAGCCCAGGGTATGGCACTTCAACACCAACGGGAAGGGAGTTACGGAACAAATGTGCGATCCACCAACCCACACCTCCAGTGCTGGATTATAGGGGTACACTACCTGCGCAGTTCCCTTAGCCTGTCCTGCCACACTGATTTCATTATTACATGTTATATGCAGCATATGTTCCATGTGTGAATGATTCTTGGCTGCACTGTGTTACCCCAGGCCCATGACAGCATGGCACGGGGACGATTCCCAGTGAGTGGCGAGACCCTGCAGTGGATGGCGGCGCTCAGGCTGCAGTTTGTTCACGGCAACTGTGCCACCGTGGAGACCGAAGCGTCGAGTTGCGCCACCAACTCCCCGCTTGAGATGCACCTGGAGGACTTCTACCCCACGGGCCATTCACAGATGTTCCTCTCCAGCTCCATTAGCACCCTCGCTACCTCCACCGGCACGCCCACTACCCCAGCATCACCAGTCACACCTGGCAGTGTGAGCCAGCCGTTCACATTCTCCCAGGACATGGGTGAGTTTATATAGCGTCACTTTATTTCATTATACAACATACTTTACCCTAACATGGCGAGAATCTAGTTGGATTCATTGTTGTTATTGCATGGAGGGGTGGGGGAGTAAACAACTTCGTTTCAGGCAATTTCAAGTTTTGGGATTTAGGCCAGGAACTTGAAACACACCGATCTCCCTTGTGAATTGTCATGGAGGTCGTAATGTTTGCGTTTGTCGTTGACATTGCTTCAGCGTTTATTCTCTTCAGCTCAACTGGCTAGTTGTGAGAAACAAGTGTTGCGCTCGCTCTTCAAACTGGCTCACCTTTGAGTGCACAAACTCTTGGGCTAGCCAGACTCCCAAACAGTGCGGTGGTGTTTTCTTATAGTCTCCACTCCACATTATGGAGTCGGATTCTCATTCAATGAATTCAGTAGCAGTGAGTATGCTACATCAGACAAAAAGTATACATCACAGGACTAGTATCTTAATGAAAACAAAATTGATGACCTTGACATTTCAAAAACAAAACTGAACACAAACGTTTAATCATTAAGTTTCATTTTATTCCTACAGTTCCAACACCTCCCGACTCTACTGCTGTACGGGTTGTAGAGAGGAGCACACGGGGTGAAGGGTTACTTAGGAGAAGCTTGCGCGAGGCTGCCGGATCCTTCATGCGCTTGAGGAGGTCCCGTCGGGACCGGCAGGAGCGGGCAGAGGATGATGCCAGGGTGCAGCTGCTGACACTGCGAGCCGAAATTCTGGCCAAGTGGCGCCTTCTGCACGACACGGACCCTGAGCAGGCCGTTGCCAAGTACATGCAGCTGGTGCGGCAGTGGTCGGGTTACGGTGCCACTCTCTTTGATGTGCAGGTGGGTGGAATCCCAGATGGCACAGCATCTTGCCCAGGCTGAGGCTGCATTGCTTGCATAAGCACTGAACCCAAATAGTGTAGAAAATATTGCCACAGATTGAGCCACATTCACATTTTAAAGATTAAAAACGCTAAAAGTCAGTTAAAGATTGTCTTCCTTTCCACATTGTTGGAAAATTCTGAATTAAAGTTCTAGACGTTTTTGGGTGAAAAATGAGACAATTTCTCTTCCCTTTGCCGCAGTGCACGGATGGGCAGTTCCCGCGTGAGCTGTGGCTGGCCGTCAGCTTGAAGTCCTTGTCGGTGTACGTGCGGGGCCAGGCCGAGCCAATTGTTTCCTTCCCGTACGAACGAATTCTCTCCTTTGGGGCGGCGCCCCCAGCCGATGATGCACACCAGAGCCTGATCTCCACCCCCCTCCTTCCCACCTTCCAGCTAATCATTGATGGACAAGAGATTATCTTCCAAACCAATGAGGTGCGTATGATGACTTTGCAACTGACACTTGTATTGTTGTGTATTTGACATTTCCATAAATATTATATTTGTGACTATTTTGGTGTTGTTCTTTGCAGGTGGCAGAAATCTCCAAGTTAATGGAGGCTTATATCAATGTCATCATGCGTAAAGGGGAAAGCGTGCACTCAAAGAGCCAACTCTGTAAAAGTTAACCTAGGGAACGCAGAGTAATTTAATTTCATAAGATGTATTGAGGTTACTTCGCCTAGCACCCACGTGTGGGTCTTTCAGGTGGCGAGCCCATTGACACGAGTCTCTTTTTGCAAGGGAGATCTGGGATGCAAAACAAAGAATGTACAAATGTTGCAGTAGAATGAGTAAAACAATAATGCCAAATAAGACGCATGTCTCAGTGGTACCAATCTATGAGATATATTCCTGCCTTGTTACTGCTCAGCCTCCTTCCAACTCGTGATAGACGATTGTCTTTGCGGTTGTTCAGTAAATATATTTTATTTTGTTCAAATAAGTTTTAATCAGTTCATACCTCTACCCAATCCGCTGGAAATGAAAACTCAACACAAACTACTGTATAAAGCCTCATGTTTGAAATACTGGGAACAGTGCACCTTGGTAAGTGCCTTATCCACATGGTTTACAAGTATGTGTAAATTCCTGAAATGAAAGAGGTTCCACAAAGCAACATGATGGAAGGAACTTGAAATTGAGCCCAAAGTCACTATTTGATGTGCTTGAGTATGTAGTCGACACCACTGTACTGTAGGATTGATAGTGCTGTATATGTTGGGCAATAAATTGAGAATTAAGTGTTGTTGGGTTATTCATTGAAAACTATGTTTTCATTTGAGAAAGCACTTGCTACAGATATTAACAAGGCATTACCAATGATATTAAAATGTAGCCTTAGAATTTAACTTTGTCAAAAAAATATGAAATGCAGACAATTCAAAACCATACAAATATAAACTGAACCTGAAATACTGGTCATTAATAAAACTGCAAGCCATGCTCGCTGCAACAGCTCCATACCCAAACAGGTGGTAACTGACAAGCCTGATATGGCTCGCTAAAGTCGGGCAGCTTTTATTACCTAATCATCTCTCCTTTTTTATGCCTGGCAAAACAGAGTTGTACATGTAAAACGAACCAGCATAGACTACTTAAAAGCACTTTCCATCGTTCCCACTGCCAATGCAGTGTCGCTTTTCACCACTGTTGACTGCTATAGCCCAACTGTTGAGAGGTTTAAAAACATTGCACTCTTATATCCTCTTGCAAAGTGCCAGAAATGAACTAGTGCCTTGCAGCAATCCCACCAGTTCCTTTATCGCACAAGGGTCTTTGTCCCAAAATAGCGCCAGCTGACAATCGGTTGTTTTAACAGCACCAGGTAGGCTTTGTATGGTTTACACTGCCATAGCCTTACTCTTGTTTACAAAGCCAATACGTTCCTGGGACTCATCCAGGTTTGGACGGACGTGTGAAATATGCTGCTGGCAGCATTTCTGCAAAATGGATTGCAGGGAGTTTACTTATTTATTCCCTGTTTTTTGATAATCACATTTTGTATAAAAAAAACTCGAATAAAGCAACTTTTTTATTTAAATATGTTTAATAGATTTGTAAAGTGCAATCGTGTACAGGTGCATCGCTTGTCCTGAACTTTGGAATCACACACCGGAGAACTGGACAAGTTAAGGAAACTAGAAAAAGCCCAAAAATCTGGCATTTTGAAATGCATTATTGCACTGTGGAAATACCATCTTGTGGAGTTTGGCATTTTCTAATTCTTTACATTTTCCACAATGTAATATCTTGGCATAACTTGAATACTGTGCCTAGTTTTGAAATGGCATTGATAACTTTTTCATATTCCTGTTTTGCTTGCTTTGTCAAAAAATGCTTCAACTGCAGCACAATGCAGCCATATTTTGTTTCAGATGTTTGCCTTAAATAAAATAAAGTATAAATGTTTGTAAGCCTCCTTTCGTGTGTACACTAACGTATCTTCCAGCAGTGCCTTGTAGAGCTTCGAAGTCCAAGCTTACACAATACTGTCGTCACATTAACTGAAAACAAGTAAAATATTTATTTCAGACTTAAGCCTCAAATGTGTTACTTTTATTATTTCTGGTACAACCTCCGTCAAAATGTTGTCGACCCTGTCAAGTTTCAATTAGGGGGACATTTTTTTGCTTTCCAATAAAGTAATTTTTCAAATATAGATAACATCACGTGGCCTATATTCGTTTTTGTATGTCATAAGATATTTAAGCTCCACTGAGAAGCAGATTGACCAGAAATACACCCATAGTAAGTTGGAGGCTTTCTGATCTATGCTTGGAAAAAGGTCTCCTGACTCGATTGAGGTACCGGCTTGCCAAGAGGGCAGCCGCTGCAGCATTCGCTGAAGCAAAAGCCCGGGCGTGGGAGTTTGGAGAGGCCATGGAGAGGGACTACCAAGCAGCCTCATAGATGTTCTGGAGGACATGGCTGAGGCTGTTTTCAGTAAGGGTGATATAACACTGACCTAATCTAGGGAGATAGTCGAGAGGTGGAAGGAACCACTTTGAGTAGCTCAACCTGGTGGATATGCCCTTTTAGGAGGCAGCCCTGGAAGTAGCTGGGGTGGTTGGATCCATCACGGTTGCTGAAGTCGCTGCGGCGGTTGAGGGCCTTCGTGGCAGCAAAGTTTCTGGGGTGGATGAAATTCGTCCAGAGTTGTTGAAAGCGCTGGACAGTGGAGTGTTGTGGTTAACACACATCTTCAATGTTAGATGAAAGGTGGGTACAGTACTTCTGGACTGGAAAACGGGTCGTGGTTCTCTTTTTTTTTTAAAAAGGGGACCCCAGAAGGTGTGCTCCAACTACAGAGGAAACCCAGCTGTATACCATCTTGCCACTGTGGAACCCATATATATTATACAGTGAGGGAAAAAAGTATTTGATCCCCTGCTGATTTTGTACGTTTGCCCACTGACAAAGAAATGATCAGTCTATATTTTTAATGGTAGGTTTATTTGAACAGTGAGAGACAGAATAAAAACAAAGTCCAGAAAAACGCATGTCAAAAATGTTATATATTTATTTACATTTTAATGAGGGAAATAAGTATTTGACCCCCTCTCAATCAGAAAGATTTCTGGCTCCCAGGTGTCTTTTATACAGGCAACGAGCTAAGATTAGGAGCACACTCTTAAAGGGAGTGCTCCTAATCTCAGCTTGTTACCTGTATAGACACCTGTTCACAGAAACAATCAATCAGATTCCAAACTTTCCACCATGGCCAAGACCAAAGAGCTCTCCAAGGATGTCAGGGACAAGATTGTAGACCTACACAAGGCTGGAATGGGCTACAAGACCATCGCCAAGCAGCTTGGTGAGGTGACAATAGTTGGTGCGATTATTCGCAAATGGAAGAAACAAAAGAACTGTCAATCTCCCTCGGCCTGGGGCTCCATGCAAGATCTCACCTCGTGGAGTTGCAATGATCATGAGAACGGTGAGGAATCAGCCCAGAACTACACGGGAGGATCTTGTCAATGATCTCAAGACAGCTGGGACCATAGTCACCAAGAAAACAGTTGGTAACACACTACGCCGTGAATGACTGAAATCCTGCAGCGCCCGCAAGGTCCCCCTGCTCAAGAAAGCACATATACATGCCCGTCTGAAGTTTGCCAATGAACATCTGAATGATTCAGAGGACAACTGGGTGAAAGTGTTGTGGTCAGATGAGACCAAAATGGAGCTCTTTGGCATTAACTCAACTCGCTGTGTTTGGAGGAGGAATGCTGCCTATGACCACAAGAACACCATCCCCACCGTCAAACATGGAGGTGGAAACATGCTTTGGGGGTGTTTTTCTGCTAAGGGGACAGGACAACTTCACAGCATCAAAGGGACGATGGACGGGGCCATGTACCGTCAAATCTTGGGTGAGAACCTCCTTCCCTCAGCCAGGGCATTGAAAATGGGTCGTGGATGGGTATTCCAGCATGACAATGACCCAAAACACACGACCAAGGCAACAAAGGAGTGGCTGAAGAAGAAGCACATTAAGGTCCTGAAGTGGCCTAGCCAGTCTCCAGACCTTAATCCCATAGAAAATCTGTGGAGGGAGCTGAAGGTTCGAGTTGCCAAACGTCAGCCTCGAAACCTTAATGACTTGGAGAAGATCTGCAAAGAGGAGTGGGACAAAATCCCTCCTGAGATGTGTGCAAACCTGATGGCCAACTACAAGAAACGTCTGACCTCTGTGATTGCCAACAAGGGTTTTGCCACCAAATATTAAGTCATGTTTTGCAGAGGGGTAAAATACTTATTTCCCTCATTAAAATGCAAATCAATTTATAACATTTTTGACATGCGTTTTTCTGGATTTTGTTGTTATTCTGTCTCTCACTGTTCAAATAAACCTACCATTAAAATTATAGACTGATCATTTCTTTGTCAGTGGGCAAACGTACAAAATCAGCAGGGGATCAAATACTTTTTTCCCTCACTGTATTTTTCTTGAAGAATTTATCTAAACTATTCAAAGCATTTAGCGGACTTTATTAGACATCAGTGCATTTTTAACGTTAACTTAACAGAAAAACTATATAAATGCATTTTTACACATGGTCACATGGTATTACTCTATTGGAAGATTCACACATTGTCCTAAATCCTAGTTTATATATCATCACTGCAGTTTCAGACATGTATATATTGCATCTAATAAACCTTAAAGCAAATATAATCACACCAATATAAACAGAAGAGCTGTAAATGTAGACCTTAGCTTCTCAGTGGTGAGTGCTGAAATAATCAACTTGAATCCTGAAAATGTTCGTGATATACCCACTCGGCAAAAATGAAAAACATTTTTTCATCGACATTTTCTAATTAAAAACAAACTGAGTCATTTGTCAGGTCACTTACAGAGGTGTTGCCATGCCCATATTAGGCCTGAGCACCCCAGGAGATGTAGTCTGGCCGTGTGGCTGCCTGGTACTCATCAATGAGCTGCTGCACGACCTCACGCGAATCATCAAATTCAGACAAATCTTCTTTAAACATGTCTTCCTTGCGGAACTGATCCAAAAATGCCTCGCGTTTCCGCAGCTTGTCGTACTGTTTGCACGTTCTGTCAAACAACTGCAAGACAGGTAAAGTGGTCATTACATACTGCCAAACAACACTTCAACAAAACAGGCTTGTGCAGTTACATTGTTCATGTGTTTTGTTTAAATACGACACATTAGGGGGAGCTGTGGCACAGCTAGCACACTGCACTATGAACCTGGCGACCAGTTATTTCCAGCTATAGTAAACAGCAGCTAATTACATCAGACCTTTGACAGCGTGGCCTGGGAAGGCCTCTTTATCCAGCCGCCCGCCGCCGATTCACAAAGGACTGTAATTATTTATTCACCCACACATTAAACTGTAGCATATGTGTGCACTTTATATGCTCACTTCCAGTGAGAAACTTACAGAGGAAATACTGGTGTGGTTGGCCATCATGAGGCCGCTGACACGATGCGCAGAAGTGAGATAAGGTGACTTGCGTGACAAGGCCACCTGGATACTGGCCGGGCCCCACGGGATGAAGTTTGCAAGCTTCCGCTCCCGAATCCGTTGCAGACTTTTGTGCACCTGTGCAAGCACAATCGTTAATTCGTAAACATTTTGTGTTTGTTTTCGATTCAGTACATTTAGGTCTGAGCAGTGTACATGTGTATGACTTAAGAAACCTGACTTTACCTGTGTTGGGTCTACTTCTCCCTGTATGATGTTGAGAATGGCAATATAGCAGTGGTTGGTTTGGCGGTCACGGCCAGTGGAAACCATCACATTCTTTGGCTGCAGTAGTCTTCTCATTACATCTAAAACCGTCGTCTTGCGCACACTTGCCACCTGGTGGTGTAAAACATGGCCATATTACATGAGAAAGAAACATTTCATGATTGAGCACTAAAACACATCCATAACCATTGTCATTTGTAAACACTTAATAACAGGACCCTGCGGGGTGGGCTAGTAGGAATAATACTTAGTACCGGTACAGGGATATCAACCGGGTATAGAGGAATTAAAGAAAAAATTATCGTGCACAAATAAGGCGATTAAATGTATCTCGTCTCTGTGTTAATAAGCCTCCCGTACTAGGCCTCGCGAAGCCTGCCGCACTAGGCCTCGCGAAGCCTACCGCACTAGGCCTCGCGAAGCCTTCTCTGCAGTAGACTTAGCGAAGCCTTCTGCACTAGGCCTCGCGAAGCCTCTGCAGTAGGCCTCGCGAAGCCGCGCTTTTCGTGCACAAATAAGGCGATTAAATGTATCTCGTCTCTGTGTTAATAAGCCTCCCGCACTAGGCCTCGCGAAGCCTGCCACACTAGGCCTCGCGAAGCCTACTGCACTAGGCCTCGCGAAGCCTCTGCACTAGGCCTCGCGAAGCCGCGCTTTTCGTGCACAAATAAGGCGATTAAATGTATCTCGTCTCTGTGTTAATAAGCCTGCCGCACTAGGCCTCGCGAAGCCTGCCGCACTAGGCCTCGCGCCGTGCTTTTCGTGCACAAATAAGGCGATTAAATGTATCTCGTCTCTGTGTTAATAAATGTTTCTTGTCTCTGTGTTAAAAAAAACGTGCTGCGTTTCAGTAAAGTAATTTTTTAAATTAACGTGCTGCGTTTCAGTAAAGTAATTTTGAAGCAAAGTTTAAAGTTTTGTCGTGATGCGCCGGAAGCGACGACCATCTTGTTTAATTCACAGATCGCAGGGGGAGCGGGCGGCCATCTTGTCGGACAGGGTCATGCCAAGTGTTTGCAGTAGGGGGCGATGTTGATACACGGACGGACGGACACATTAATCTATTGGTGGTCTGGTCCACTTCGTTCCTACCAGTAAAATATAACCTCTCAAACAAACATGTTAAAATAAATGTTTAAACAATACGTACATAATTTTTTCTATCTTGATTCAAAGGTCATATTGACCAGTTATAATTTATATAAAATAACGTTAAGGTCAAGGAATTGCCTTTTTTCTGCATGTTTTCAAACACGGCAAACCATGCATTCCCATCACTTAAGAAACACAATCTTTAAAATGTAAATAATGCATAAAATACTTTGTATACAGCACTATATGGGTACCATCTTAGTTGCTGTGCGCTCCACTTGTTTCCTTAAAAACCTTTCCTAGTGATTTTTCAGTAAGCATGTTAGCAAACAATACAAAACATTACACCATTAGGCAGCCATGCATCAATTATCTACTGTCTCTGTCGTATGGATCAATACTAGGCATATTTAACTTTTGGACAAATTATTAGGACCCTTTATGTTTAATTTCTCAGGACACACCAAATAAAAACAGTTGAATTAAAAAATATTTAAGCAGGCATGGGACATGAGCCTGGTTGAGGGCATGTGCCAGCTTACCGACTGATCAGTCGTAAGGGGTGTGTAGCCAGTCATGAGGAAGTGCAGACGGGGGGTTGGAATGAGGGAGGCAATGAGGCCGATGAGGTCATTGTTCATGTAGCCTGGGTAGCGCAAAGTGGTGGTGCTGGCGGACATGATAGTCGACACCTAGTTTGAAAAAAATACATTTGCATTAGCTCAGTAAGCAACAAAACAGAGGACCCCACATCAATATCATCCAACTAGAGGTTTCGGCCACAACAAAACAGTCTGCATCAGCAGCAGGCCATGCTTTCCCACCTGATGACGGACGCTTGTGTTGCACCCGAAACGTCGTGATTTATTTTCTACCTACGTGACTTTACCGAAAGAACCAAAGAGTATGGATTCCTGCAGTCACAAAAGCTTCAAATCAAGATCCAACTAGAGTTTAGGCTTATGGTGCGACTGTCAATATATTAATTTGGTAAGGTGCATCGTTACTTTTGAATTCAAATCGAAAAGTTCCTGTTGATAAATACTTGATACTAATTCCAAGTCTAAGACTCAAGCATCAACAATATGATGCAAATTACTTACCAGCTGGTTGATTTGAGAGAAGGAAGGATTCTGTATGTGCAGTCTGTCTGTGGCTATCCTGTTTAGGGCTGTGTTATCCAGCACAACCTAAAGGTGAAATATAATAATACAATCATTTTAATGTAAGTTACTTCAGGGCCAACAAATGTCAACTGAAATGAATATGCAGAGGTGGTGAGCCACATGTACCACACAATCGGCATTCTGAGTGAGTCGTTTAAGCGTGAGCAGGGAGTTGTACGGCTGCACCACCACATCGCTCATCTCATCCTGGTTCGGGAACACAGAGTATGTCTGGATCAACTTCTTTGGGAACCTGCAAAAATATTTACAAAGCTCATTCCAATTTGCCAATTAACAACAAGTTGCATATATTCAAGCACACGTGTAAAGTTAACTCTGAAAAGTGAGAAATTTTATAATTAACTGTGTTACTATTATCTAGCTGTCTGATGTGAACTACAATACCTGTCATTGAGTTTTTCCAACAAATAGGAACCCAGGCCTGAGCCTGTTCCCCCTGCTATGGAGTGGCACAGCACAAACCCCTGCAATACAGAAACCAAAATATTGTACAAAAAAATGAAGCATTTCATATCAAGTTGCTGCTTCAGTGAACTTAGACATAAAATAACAGATACAGGTAAAACAAGTGTTTTAAGTCACTAATAGGACAGGAAGACCTGGACATTTTAGCTGATTTCCAGGCTTTAAATAAAATATTATTATTCACAAAAGGATTACCACAATCACACAACTCCGTTTACTAATATGAAAATAACGAGTAGTCTGTTTTCAAAACATCGTCACAATCTATTCTGAATGGGGTAAACTGGCACTCACCTCCAAGCTGTCACTGCCATCAGCTTCTCTATCAATAATATCAAATATCTCCTCATGGATTTTTTCACCCTGTGGAACATTACAAGACATTAAAAAAGGGTAATTGCAATATACAATAATTTAACGGTAATAACCCAGTTACTAATAATGATGCAGTACCACATACTGTCCCTTGGATGGATGGCCAGCTTTAACAAAATGACTATCGCAAAACAACTGCTAGAAAATAACCAGCTAACATACAAAGTATACATTACACCGTATAACTAACTACATGTGCACATTATAAAGAGACGTCTGTGTACCTGGGAGTGACCACTGGCCCAGTTGTTGCCGGCGCCTCCGCCATGCTCTGACAGATAGATGTTCTCAGGATTGTAGAGGTTGGCGTAGGACGAGTTTACAATGGAGTTGATGACGCGTGGCTCCAGGTCCAGTAACACAGCTCTAGGGATGTAGTGCTCATCATCAGCCTGCAGAGTGCAGTACATCACAGAAATCAGCTGAACCGGTGTGCGACAGTGGTCATCCAGAACAGACCATACAACATAACGACACAATGCCCAATCCACAAATACGGAGGAGACATTTCGGTGATACATTCCGCTGCTCCTGATGCGGTTATCTGGCCTGACCGCCTGAATGTGAAATTGTAGTTGTTGGTCTGCATCTACATCCGCCATACTTCAGAATAAGCTGAGCCACTTCAATGTCATATCTATGGGACCTTTTTGCCTGTATCAAAATTATGACAAAATAAGAATATGCTTTACCCTTTCTACCAATAAAACAATGTTCGTCTCCACCCAAACCTGCCCACTTCATGCCCACCAACCAGCTAGTGTGGCCCACACAGGGACATTTTGAATTAGTCATAGGACCGGTATTATCCTGCATCTACATGGGCAGTAGCGCACAAGGCTGCTTTCCTTACCCCGCATTTCCAGGGGGGGGGAAATCATCTCGACCTGAAATGAAACCAGACCTGGTAGAAGAAAACGTCCTTGCGGTCCGTGCCCTCCGTGGCAAAATCCTCCAGGATCCCATCGGGACTGATTCCGTGCTCGGCGCACAGCTGCTTCCAGAACTCAAACCCGACTGCAACAAAAAAACAAAGCAGTCCAGTTCAATAATGTGCTTTGAAATGGGACCTTTTTGCCAGTATCAAAGTATGAAAAAATAAGAATAGGTGTTATTGCCAGACAGGATAAAACCTATTCTTATTTTTTCATAATGTGCTTTGCATGAAGCATTGGGGAAACCCAGAGCCAAAGCATTACATTGGCACAATGCAGATTTTGGCAATAAGATGTAGATCTCAAATGAGCACAAGTGGTGCTCACCTCCGGCTTATAGCCCTGAGCCAGTGATGGAGAACCACATTCCCATGGCGGTGGCAAGTGTATCGTTAGAACAATCGCTGTACTTGACTATATATTCGCTTTACAAGTGTAGTTTGAACGTTGTATACAATTCGACGGCCTATTTGATCAGATTCTATCAGACGGCCTTCTCATGTAGTTGTCAACAAAGGCTTGAAACCCGTATGTATCTGTCCCATTACAGCACAGTTGACTACGTACGGTGCGCACTGTACACCGGACATCACGCACAGTGCGCACTGTACACCGGGCAACACGGACAGTGCGCACTGTACACCAGGCAACACGTGCAGTGCGCACTGTACACCGGACATCACGCACAGTGCGCACTGTACACCGGGCATCACGCACAGTGCGCACTGTACGTCGTGCATCATGTACAGTGCGCACTGTACGCCGCGGCATCTCCCGTCACTTAGCAACGCGCGCACAGAGCTCGTCGTGCTCGCTCGACCGACGACTCATAAAGAAGACGACGACGGATAATGATGATGACAACGACAGAGGCGACGATCGGCGTGGAGCGCGATGGAGGCCGCCAGGCTCTTTAAGTGTGAACGCGACAGGCGCGGGCTGCTGCCGCTGCACCACCACCACCCCCCAACTCACTTTGGTTCCCGCACTGCCCGAGCTGCAGGGTGATGATCTCTCGCGGCATCTTCTCTCTCTGTGTGTGTGTCTGTCTCGAGGAGGAGGAGGAGAGGGGGGTGTGGGGGGGGGCGCCTTCGATCCGGGCCCGCGCTGCTACTGCACCGCCGCCGCCGCGATTCCGCTGCCGAAAATGGCGGGAAAATTCCCGCGGTGACGTCACAGCGGCGCGCGCACGTCGACGTGAATGGGGGGCGGGGCGGGGAGGGCAAAGGGGGCGGGAGAAACGGGGGGTGGAGGGGGCGGGCGAGATGAATGACGTAGACGAAACGACGCTGGGCATTCCGCCTGAAGATGCCGGTTGTAATTTATTGGCGAAACGTCGTAACTCGAATTGGAGGGTGGAGGGGGCGGGCGAGATGAATGACGTAGTCGAAACGACGTTGGGCTCTCCGCCTGAAGATGCCGGTTGTAATTTATTGGCGAAACGTCGTAACTCGAATTGGAGGGTGGAGGGGGCGGGCGAGATGAATGACGTAGTCGAAACGACGTTGGGCTCTCCGCCTGAAGATGCCGGTTGTAATTTATCGGCGAAACGTCGTAACTCGAATTGGAGGGTGGAGGTGGCGGGCGAGATGAATGACGTAGTCGAAACGACGTTGGGCTCTCCGCCTGAAGATGCCGGTTGTAATTTATCGGCGAAATGTCGTAACTCGAATTGTAAGTGTTTTCAGTGTTGTGGGTTTACTCTCCAACACACCCGGTGCACTCAACTCTCTCCACAAATCTGGCTGCCGCCTGATGATGCCGTTTGTAATTACTGGCGAAACGTCGTACTCAGATTGTAACTGTTGTGGATTTGCTCTCCAACACACCGGTGTGCTGTACAAATAATGAATTGGTATGTTTTGTTTACGCGACTAACCTTACAAATTGCCTGTGTCGAGTGGTGGCAGGTTTAACGACACATTGATATATTTACGCGATCTAACCCCCCGGGCAAAAACCCCCCTCTATTATGGATCGATGACGTAATCTGATTTGAAAAATAAAATTCAGCATTCTTCTTCTTTCGTGCGGCTCATGTAGACGCAGAACAACAACTACAATTTCACATTCAGGTGGTCAAGCTGGATAACTGCGTCAGGAGCAGTGGAGTGTTATCGCAGTGATGACTCCTTCATTTTTGTGGATCGAGCATTGCGTCATGATATGTTGTTGTAGTCTGTTCTGGATGACCACAGTCGCACATTACTAGAGAGTTTTTAATGATCCATTGTGCATCAGCTATCCGCATCTGAAATTAGCATCAAAAGCGGGTAATTAATACACCTTGTTGACATATCTGCCACTACACATATAGAAAAAATTAAAGCATTTGTTTAAAGTCCTTTTTATGAATAAATGTAAGTTTTATAATTACACATCCCGTCAGCCACATGGCCATCTTCTTTCTGAGAGTGCATTTAATTGCAGCATGTCAGCAACACAAAGCAAACTCTGCACCGGTTTTGACACCCAGTGTCTCATCAGCAGCTTGTACTGCCAAACAAACCATGAGACCAATATTTAACTGAATTCCCATTGCCCGCCCCCACCCAATGTAAATGTGATGGTGGTGTGTATATGCGATTCGCCAACTCAGAAAAGACATTGAATGGCTCTTTTAATCGTTGCTCTTCATTTGCCATACAAAATTATTAGCAGCAGCACGGTGCAGGAAGAGGCCGTCATCCAGCAGCGGAATGATGAAACGACTGTGCTTACTTGTCCCCTTTTAAGATGTTATTCCATATTATGGACACTCTCGATTTGAAGCTTTCGTGACTGCAGGAATCCATACTCTTTGGTTCTTTCGGTAAAGTCACGTAAAAAAAAAATTGCGACGTTTCGATTGCAACACAAGCGATCTTCATCAGGTGTGACAACCACAGCAAGAAAAAAAATGCTGAAGTGGACGAGAGAGCTGCCGTGGCAAGAGGTTATATAGGTGTAATGCGAACGTAAATGGGGTTGTTGCTGGGCTCTGGTCCAATCACACGGCCCGGGGTATTGGGGGGCGGAGCCTGGTCTGTGGGGTGTGTGGGAGGGGCCACCGTTCACCTCGGCTCCAATGGGAGGCGAGGTGAATGGGGGCGGAGCCAGCGGGGTAGTATGGGAAGGCCGGATTTGACGATCCGGAAGGAGAGGAGTCAGGGTCACGTGGGGGGAATGTATATAAGTGGGAGCCCGGAAGAGATCGGGGCAGTCGGGGAAGTTAAGAGGCTGAGCCACGTTGGGTGGTCAGGAAAGATCCGCGCCTTCGGCCACGTGGCCGAAGGACCTCTGCATGCCGTCGGCCAGCGGTGTGCGGAGTGCGGGAATAGAGGAGCTAACGGAGGAGCGTGCGGAGCACGTGAGAGAGAGAGTGTGCGTGGCACGCGAGAGGGAGTGTGCGCGGGGCGCGCGCGAGACGACACTGGTCCGAGAGGAGGCCGGTGGGGGGTGCGGAGAAGAACCTGAATAAAAAAAAGGAGACCAGCATCGCCTGACTGAGTCTTTTATTACATAGGTAAGAAAGGTGGGAGGAGCAAGGGGGGAGAGAGAGGGAGGTGGGGTAGGGGGGTGAGCGCTAGGGGGAGAGAAGACGTGAGGCCGGGGGTGGAAGTGGGAGGCTGGGAAAGCTGGGGATGCAGGGGAAAAGAAAGGAAAAAGAAAAAGGGAAAAGAGCAAAAAGAATAATAAACTCAGAAAATAGACTAGTATCCGGCAGATATGATGGAAACAACCATAAACAGTTAAGGTTTTACCTGGTTAATAACATCCCTCCAATAATTGCTCAATTTGTATCCATCTTCTCGGTTGTCTCTGTTTATATATCTGAATGGCTTAATGAACAAACCTTTGATAGTAGCCCGAAGGTTTGCAGAGTATCTTAGTCTCGGAAAAAACAATATCATGCGAGCCCACAGCGTTATAACAATGGTCAGCCATGGCAGAGGTATTGGTTCTGCCATGTTTCAGATCTGCCTTTCGTTTCCCCAATGTAATTGTTACCACAGGTACAACTCAGTTTGTAAACTCCAGGATATTGCATGTCAGGAATGACATCCTTCACAGATGGGATTAGATCACGGATTGTGTGTACTGTATTGAATTGGACCTGGATCTTGTGTTTGTTTAAGATTTTTGAAATATTTTTTATAACACCTGCTATGTATGGTAACATGATGGTTTTGATTGGCTTCTCAGGGGGATGTTTCTCCATGGTTATTTTATTTTTAACTACGTGACTTTACCGAAAGAACCAAATAGTATTATGTACACTGTTGAGATCCAATATTCCGGCAGATAAGAGAATTTTGGAGTGCTTTTGGAAATCTGAATTCCTCTGACCATTGCCATTTATATTTGCCCACCATCTAGCTTGAGATGCAGTTACATTATAGATTATTTACAAATTCACATCGTCGTGTAACTAAGTAGGGGCATTAAGCAGTGGCCATAAACTAATAACCGTTTTCAGAACCGATTTACCAGTGACAAAAGTAAGGAAACAATAATCGTTTCCAGTGGAAGTTTAGTAATGAATGCACTGGTTGGCACACAACAAGCGTACGAATGGCACGGCGGCCTAAGTCACAACATGATACATTTGCCCTCGTTTCTCAGTTTAAAGGTTAATGGTGCAGCTCTGCCAATTGCTCGCTCACACAACTGCTGGCAGAAGTGCCTCCCACTCAAGGGAGTTCTATTTGGGCTACTCTTCAACGCAGACCAGACGTCTTAATTGTAAGAGGTGGGCATACCCACACTTTATCCCATCACACACCGTGGTGCATCATTTTATAGAGGCGGGCATGGGATGTAAGAAACGTTACCCATTGTTTCAACTGCCGCGCCGGGAGATATAATTGGATTGCAAGTCCGGAGCCCACGGTAGCTCACCTCGTTTCTCAGTTGAAAAACTAAACATTTTGTGTTAATTTCTACATGTGTGGCAAACCGTTTTGTTACCGGTTTTGCATGCGATTACCAGTAAATTAATGCAAAAAAAACGAATTTGAACAACTCTAATTATAAGTTAGATCTGCCGCTAACCCTTGGTACTGAACAGGCAAAGTGGTTAATTTCCCAAGTTTAAACCCTATCACACTTGATTGCATTTCATTTTAATTTCCAGGAAGGGCCTTGATACTTAATGCTGGAACATTCTCCCAAACCCTTCTGGGATGTTCAGATTTCACTTGTGTGTAAACTGCACAACAGCATCGACCAAATATATAGTGGGCATAAGATGTTACAGTAAAGTATTGTATGATATAATATCATACAATTTTCATACGTTAAAACAAACATAAGTTACATTTTCTGCACGATAAGAGTTGTTTTGATGTCAGGTTTACTTATCGATTTTCTTAGAACTTTGTCTTTTTTTCATTATAAAATTATATTGTATTCTTAGCAATATTAAAATGGCACGATTTTATTAATGAGGTTGTCTCTTTAATTTGTGTTTAGGAATTTTGAGGAGATATATTTAAACCTCATGTGTTCATAGTCTTAATATCTTTAAAACATACTGCAGTATGTCAACATTAGAATGTATAATAAAACACAAATAGAGAGCAGACGTTCCTTAAACATGCAAGCCAAACAATGACTTGCGAAAAGTTTCAGTTGGTGCTTGGTAAAAAACAAGTACACAGATATGGGATTACAGGGATCCTCACTAGGTACATGGTACATCAGCAGTGTTGTGTGTTGATGTGAAAATCCAAAAAAAAATCATACAATGTTATTTTTGAAAATGAGTTGCTGCAGTTATTTATAAACACTGCACAGGCCATGTGCCCAGTGACTCATCCCAGGGCCAGCCAATAAAAGGCTATGACGCCCCCTCTCTTACAGACTTCCTCCAATAGAGATTCTGCCAAGCCAGTGGCGTTTGCATCATTTCACCAGACTGACAAGAGTGCTGGAGTAAGAGAGAGAGAGCTGTACACTCACTAAACCATACCGGCGTTTGTGGAACAGGAGGACAATCTGCCCAAAGCAGGACTGACACACACCATGCACGCCAGCAACAGCTGTAGCCAGCTGCCAAGGTAAGATCACAAAGCACAATACACCTGGTTATAATATGACCAATTCATAGATAGGTATCAGTGATGCCGACAAACGTGTTTGGCAACGTTATTTCCTTGATTGACAGTTACAACTGAAGCATTACACCTAATTGTGCTTATTTAACAAATGTGCACAATTTACATGTACAATATTAACTGTGTGAATTAAATGTAATGATTGACCCTTGATAATGTTATTATGTTCTGGAATCGGAAATACCCTCTGAAAGGCAGTAGTTTGTTTGTATACGAATGAGCTTAATAGACAAATTTGTTTCGTCACAAAAGAACTAGTAGAAAATTGAAAACGTGTTTCATATCCCCTTACAAATTTGTTTACCATTGAAACATGATCTATCCAATACTGGATGAAGACCTCCCAGGCCTTTGCCATCTCTCGCTGTCTCGCAGTAGAATCCATCCAGCTAATTTGTTGATCTATCTCCACTTTAGGGGTCATCTTAGGTGTGTTGCCGCAACTCCTTTGTTCGTCATGACCACCAGCCATCATCACTTCTAGCGATGTGCCCTGTCCATGCCCCACTTCCTGAATAATTCAATATGATATATGTAACTCGCACATCTTCTCTGATTCATTAGTTCATTTTTATGTCTAGTGTGATTCCAAGCATGAACCTCATCACGCGTCTTTGCAAACTTATTCCATTTTCTATGTCAGTGTCCTTGTTTCTGATTGAAATGTCATAGCAGGTAATATGCACTGATTGAAAACTGTTATATTCAGGCACAATGGTATTTTGTTTTAATCCTTCAATTACAGTTTTGCAATAGCACTCCAGCTTGCTTTCGTTCGCCTCTTTATTTCATAATTTTGGCCCAAATACACCTTCAAAAACTGCCCTTGTATGAACACATCAATTGTATTGTATTCTGTTGTGTTTTGCAGCTGTGTACCTATAACAGATAAATCACATTGTTTCGTGAACTTGCTGTGCACTTTTTGGGATAAACAATTAAAGGGCACTGAAAAGAATATTCGTGATCTATATATTATTTAATTTGTGAATTCTGAAACTCTGCCTTTCACGATCACATGATTTTGTTACTGAGAGACCATAATAGCTGCTGGCTAACAGCACTAAAAGTCACATGCCCAGATTACGCAGACACTGATTGTTGACTGAACATGACCGCTTGTTTTTAACAGGTTATACAACCAACAGAGGGTGTTAAAGTCACTGTTCCACACTGTCATATGCAGGAAAACCTTCCGAGAAAGGGATTTAATCTCTATCTGCCCCACTCACTTACATGTCAAGTTGACCCTATTTCTGCACAGGCTGTTGCATGTAACCAATATACTAATTATCTCGGATTAGCACTCTTTCCTACCTAGGAAAAAATGCAAATATAGGAGAGGCCCTGCAGTTTGGCATGTAAACCAAGTTACCACCTATAAAATATCCATCTTTATCATGCAATTATACTTCACACTAAAATGTCAAGAGCTGTGATCGGCTACTCTATTTCCCTCTGAAACTATGATAAGAACAAAATGCTAAGGTCATGGCACACGTGGCGTGTTTTACCTAGTTGCCAAGCCTTAACACAGGAGGACACAAATAAACCACTCGACAAAGATAGATTTTAAATATAACCCAAATATGACAGCAATTGGCACGCTTGCTTCCACAGCGGTGTTAGTTTGAACGGAGGTTGTGTGAACCCGGATTTATTTCTGTCGGGAATAAATGCAGTGCTAAACCACACATGACATAAATGACACATTTCCTTCATCACATACACACCAGGGTACTAGTAACTTAAGGGGAACCATACACATTTCCTACAAGATGTACTGCTTGTCATGAGAACACCATAAAACAGAAAGATCAGATTTGTTCATATTTAAAATATCACTTTATGAAAACCCTGTATGAAAAACTGAACTTCAAATGTTGAGTAATTGCTATTGTGGCATTCATAAAGTTAAGGATTGCAATTACAAAAACAAGCTGGATGACAAAATAAACATACAATTTATTTTGCCATAATAATCATCATGGGACCTCCTTTGCCAGTACCAAAATATGAGAATAGGGTTTCCCCTTTTTTCTGGCAACAAAACAGGTGTTAAGATGTTAAAACACCAAACTGAAACCTTTTACAAGGAATCATGTCTGCATTAACCACAATACTTGTGGTCAGAATGCAAAAAAAAACACACTGATAATATATATGCATTACCCTTGAAACTGATTGGTCCACACCAGAGACAGCTTTCTTTTGAGTCTCGTCTCTGATAGTGCGTTGTCTTTGTGCTGTTCGCCTTTTGGCGTCCTCTGGTCTAACACCGTTTGAGACGAGGCTGATCGAATTACTTCCACTTGAAAAGCTGGCACTGCATGATGCAGTGCCAGCTTTTGAGCGTTCTCCTCTTTTCTTAGAACTAATACATTTTAAAAAGGAAAAACGGCACTATACTGTAGCCTACATGTCTTAGGGTTTCAGTTTACTTATGGTAAAAATATTTCCATTGTAACAATACACCAATGTATGTAATGTATATACCAGGTACTGTAAATAAGTAATACATACTGTTTTATCTAACGCATAAGGGCACACCAGGAAATACATTGTAATCAGGTTGATTTGGGAACGTTTCAACTAGAATTTAGACGTACTAATAAGGATGGCGAGGTAAGAACATAGTTGACAGAGGTCAGATACCGACTTGAACAAGTCCCTGCCAGATATGTTCTGGTGTATTCCTCTCTACCTGGAATAAATAGAACTCGCACACTATTCTGTATAGCTTTCACTGCTAGTACAGTCCAGCAAAACAATGTTTTCTTGTCTAAATCGTGGAATATATCAACTCTCACAACCATTAGGCACCATCAGTTGACATTTATAGATACATTAATTTGAAATATCACGAGAAAATGTCTTCATGTGATTTGTCTTTCATGTCAAACTCTTGGAACTATTAATGGCATCTGAGCTGTTTATAGCCTGGTAGAGGGACATGTCAGGGCGTGCACGTACACACAGCTGCTATTATCAATGTAGCCTCCAAAGAGCACATCTGGTGTGTCACTCATGCGTACAAAGTGCACAATAAACACACCCACTGATATTTTGGTATTTGCGAATGACAATTTTCAAACCCCTCAGTGGTTATTGACACGGCCACATAAATAGCCTCGGTAAAAAAAATCGGAAAGAATGTGGATCCTGTTGTTGGGTGATCATTGATCTTTGTATTCAATTAAACCGTGTTGCCAACTTACTGGCTCCGCAATTGTTTAAAAAAAATCAAAATTGGGCATTCAAAAAGACGAGCAACAACATGGTGAGCGGCAATGTTAATAGTATTTAGAAGTACACACGGTGTTTGAATCATTCTTTATTATTCATTCCGTGCCACATATACAGTCCATCTCGAGGCACCACTGTATACTGACAATGAATAATAAATGTGGTACCAGGCCATTCGGTGCGATGATTAGAATACTTGACAATCAAAAGGTGATGAGATCACATCCCAGGATTGATCAAGTGACCACTACTTTACGAAACGACTTGCCCCCACCATGGAAATGTAGAATTGGCACGTCTGGCTCAGAGGGCCACGTATGGAGATCAGCACACGGGTGGGGGGGACGTGTTGACTTTTTCACATTTATGATAGGGCACATGCTATTTTTATATATTTATTCATGTGTTTACATTTATCTTATATAATTTCCTTCTGGCCATATTAAATGTTCTGGTGATAACTCATGTTACAACCAACCTTTTTATCCTCATAGCTATTTAAATATAATACTGGAATATGGAAAGTAGTAAAAGCAAGTGTGGATTTTTTACATCCCCAAAAGTAACCCACATTAATGGGATATTACTTCTTGTTTTAACATAATTCGGTAATTATGGATAAAGGGGATTTATAGTTGATCAATAGTTCTGGCAAAACACGCATACAACAACAACAGCCATGGTGTGTTTTACATAAAGTCTTCATGTGGATGCAAGCCTTGAGACGTCACCTTGTTAATGTGCACTCACAGCAGCCACTTGGCTGGTAAGCACCAAAACATTTGGCTCCGCGTGACCTTTTTTAGTAATTTATTTACTGTACACATGTGGAAATGTTTGCCACACCCCCGACACGCGCACACACCCTCCAGTGACACAAGAGCTCACATGGTTGTGCCATGTGACACAGGAGAAAACCAATACGAGCGGTCACGGAATTCCAATGATGTGAATGCTAGCGGTCAATGTATACTGTAGCCATGGCTCACAACACTAATAATTATAATCAATGTCTTCATTCATTTTAAGTAAGTTGCGTTTATTGAATTCTACAAACAAACTAGTTGTTTACTTTTTGTTTTTGTAAACATTGAGTATTCTGTTCTGATTGCAGCACAATAGGATACCATTTGACAATGTGAACACAACAAATATTTGAGTTGCATCATGCAACTAAAATAAAAGTTGAATGTGAACACAACGAGTGGAATTAATTCGTTCATCTTTAATATGAAAATAAGATTTTGCAAAAATCACATTTATATTAACACTGATGTTTTGGCATTTATAAAATGTAATGCAAAATTTTACAGCGATAAATATAGACAAATTAGATCATTTTTCAAGGACTTAGAACATATATTTGTAATAAAACTCTCAAAATATAAGATGCCAAAAGACTCCCCAGGCTGAAGCCAGCATAGCTGCCTCCACCTGCAAGCCTCTCCTCCTGGAGCTACCCAGGTTGTCCGACAACCTTCAAAGACATGGTCCCTTTCATTGCCTGCTACTATGAAAACTTAGCAGTACCCTCCTTAACAAATGTTGGTGTCTCTGATGGGCTTGAATCCTAACTTTCTTGGTCATAAATCGGTAACTTGTTTAAGTGTTCTGAATTTCTCACCAGTAGACTCCCACCGGCCCATGTACAAAATAAATCGCTGTGACATCTAATTTTCTGATGCTTTACTTCGCTAGACATTGGTGATTTTTAATGACTCTGGATTCCTTTACAATTACATGTGACACATAATTTGTCTTGTGAAAGAGATCCATTCAATCAAAGCTCATGAATCGAATGCATTCATCAGCACAACTTGGCGTAACGTTCCTGGTAAAATCATATACAATTCAGTACATATTAGTCTACAAAGTAGAGAACTCTGATGTACTGCAAAATAATTATATATTCTACGTATCTCCCCTACAGACACGTTTTTGATCACAGTTTAGAACTATTGCTGTGTTTGACTGTTTTGTGGTTTCAGATATTTTGATGTAAATGGTCACTTTTATCGGAGCGGAAACTGGTAAGAAATGGGTGAATGGTGAATGCCCGAGTCACGATATGGCTCGTTCTAATGCATTGCTGGCTTTGGCCATGATAATATGTTGATCTTGAAGGGTCTTTTAATTTTTCCACTTTGAGCTTGGTATGGGGTGGTGGCATGGCCTTGGGATAGCACATTCACCGTTTCTTACAGAGGCTCGGAGTTCGAATCCAGCAGGGCACCCTGGTTAATACTGTAGGTGTATTAACCATCACATATGCACCGTCTCACAGTGGACGTTAAAGATCCCGTGACGTCGTTTGAAGAACAGTAGCTCATTGTGTGCTGGCGTCATGGTCCAAATAAATATCTCCATATATATAAAAGTCAAAGTTGTGAATATGTGTGTCTGTTCAAAAAGTTTAGCGTACTTCCCGACATGCAACAAACTGGAAATTTGCCATGTGGGTACTTTCCAGACTGTACACCATGCACAAATTATAAAAATACACCTTCGTTTTTATTTTTTTTGGGGGGGGAGCTCAATAATGCATTTATTTTTTGCACGGCAAGTGAGCTGTGACGTCACATCTGTCACGTGACCCATGCACGTGGAAGCGTAACGTAGTGTAGCAGGTAGCGCGCCGCGCTACGAACCCGGCGACCCGAGTTCGATTCACGGCCACCACCAGTGACGATTATTTCAACCGGTCCTGGGCCTCCCCTAGGTCGACTCGGCGTCAAACGAGTAACTGTTGTGGTGTGTGAACATCGCCACTCGGGAGACAAAGGCGGCTGGGCGTGGTGGATCCAAGTCCCGGGCGAAGCCGGGTAGTACATCTAGTATTGTATATCCACAAAAGACTAAATTTGGGAATACAGCAATCATCGCCCCCTACTGTGATAATTTAGCAGGACTCTCCTGAATGTGGCCTCGAGACTCAGTGGGGATTTTCTGGATAAACAAGTGAAATAGTAATTTGTAAAATGTGTGCTTTCAAAATCATGTCAATACATTGGTTATTTTTGTGACTTACACCTCTCATGTGGAGGTGCCTTTATGTGTAAGCAGAAACTAATTTGTTAATTTGATTATGCAGTTGGGTGGTGGTTTTGTCAAAGCAGCTGAGCTTGTCTGAGCTCTGTGGGGGCCTGAATGACTCGTGGCTGACCCTGACTCGCTTCCGCAGACAGCATCCTGCTAAGGTAAAGTGGCAGAGTTTAACCCCACACCACTACACATTCATATTCACCAGCTTTGCGTTTTACTTTACTTTTACAGTTCTGATATATGGTGAAATGTCATTCGAATTTAAACTAAATAAATAGACATACATATACTTGGAAACAAAAGCGAGGCCCTACTATACGGAGTATAGTCGTGTATTTGGCTTCTGTAACATCAACTTTGTTTTTTGTTTTGATGATCCCACATACAGTTCTGTGCATGCTGTGCGGGGCTGGCAATTGTGGGCCATGCTGTTCCTGGAACTCTGATCTCACTCTCTGTCTGTATGTCCTTTTATTATTGTATGAACTCAACAATTCTCCACAATTATAAACACCTTCACTGATTGAAAGGTTAATGTTGCATAACGATTGTTGTACATCATCAAAAGCATATCTATTTTAAAGAGTACAATAATGATTTGTTACGTGAGAGTTATCTAAATGGTTAGTGGTGGTGGTGTACAATGTCCTGATAAAATCTAAGTCACATTTTAGTTTCAAAAACAGTATGGCGTATTGAAGGTGAATAATGTATTAGGAGTCTGGTATACAGTTATATGCTTGTGAGCAATTTTATTAGCATTTCCCTTTGGTCTTAAATGTTTATATACGCGTGCATTTACCAGCTTAAAATAAAGGGAATGCAATAATCATGTTTAATGGTGTCCTGTTATTTGTGCAGTGGTAGGTACACTGATTTGGCAGTTTGTCAACCACAACGAGGCCATTCGAAAGGCTTGGACAGTCCTCCTTGCGCAAGCTCCCCATGGAAGCAGACCAAGCATCGGTCAGCGGCCCAGTGACACACTCACGGCAGCCGAAGATGGTGCAGCCAAAGAAACCACCCACTCACAGGTACCACCCAAGGCACCACGCACAAAGACCCATGTAGTTTGTTTGGCAAAAACATCCTTTCACGTCTAGGGAATTATGTAATAAAAATGTTATACATTAACTTCAACTGTGACCTGCCCGCTAAGGTAACTTTCCTTTCCTTTGTTTATATGATAAGCATACTGTAGTATAAAAATAAATATGTAAACGCTTATATATTTTACAGGAAATTGTTTTACGGTGGATGTTTTACACCAATACATTTCCAGCAGGAGAAACTATACCACACTAACCTAGCACACATTACATTTTAAAATCAAATGCAGGTGTACATGTTTGTATAGTATTTTCCTAATATAAGAAACTTTACATGGTCCTGTATTCATAAAATATAACACAGTAATTGTATTTGTGACTTTATATTGCTTATGGGTAACTCGAAGACTAAAAATATGTTGTTTTATAGATTAAATTAGGAAATTAATACTGCATAGTTTATGCATTTAAATGCACCTATACTTTTGCTTTCGAAAATATATGAAGATTAGTTTTTTTAATCTGTGAGGAAATAATGATCAATTCAAATATCAATGAATACATGTTGAGTCTTTACTTTTCCAGGAAGGTGCTACATTTGAAGATTCAACGTCCACTGAGGAATCCAGCTCAGAGGTTAAACAAGAGCAGCAGCCGAATTCAGAAGATCCATTTAAAGAAGCCAATCAAATAATCTGCACGGAAATAAGAAAACCGGATACTTTTCTTGGAGAGGAACAACATAATAAAGCGGTAATAGAATTAGTTTTTAAAAATACTTCTAAAGCCAGTCAAGAAAAACTACCTCATGAGCCCTGTAAGCTGAAACCCCACAAATATTCTACAGAAAAGGATACCAAGCAAGAGCCAGTATGCAGTTTGAATAGGGACAGCGTTGGTTCTGTGCCAAGTTTTGAATATAGCATTCACAGCAATGTCTGTCATGCTGACCAAGATAACTACACAACGTCAGACTTGGCTACCATGTCGCTTGTTTCTCCACTCAGCCTTACTGGTGAGCAGTCAGGAAATGTTTTTCATCCTGCAGAAGCTCCATTTACTAACATGGATGAGGCTCATGGCCAGATGGTAAACAATTCCCAACTTTCAGGCTCTTCACCGAATATAAAGAGCAATGTGAGCAAATATGGACCCATTATCTCCGAAGGATGCATCATCCACTATGCTGAGATAACTGAATTAACCCCCAACATTCCTTTGCTATCTAATTACGCAGGTTCCACTATGGAGGGAGTGTCAGAAATGCAGCATTACGTGGATGGGTCAGAGATAGGGGCTGCAGCCAAGGAAAATGACAGCTACTGTGTCACAAGCACAGAGGCATTCAGCAGACATGGACACTCATACCTTAGTGTTGAAGATTCTCTGCTGCTGTCCACTGCACCTGACCTCTCTGAGCTTCTGTCCTCTGCCCTGGAGGAGGCTCCACCATTATGTAGTCCTGCTGCAGACCCGGAGCAGCTGCCCAGCTCTGCTGAGGAGTCTACAGATACCCCCAGCATCCCCCAGCAGATCACCCCCTCCGAGTCAAAGATAGACAAAGCGTCAACCCAGACCTGTGAGACAGATGAGGAGGATAACGCTGAAGGTTTTGAAGTTCTGCAACAGGAGGAGCTACAGCAAATGGAGGTGGAAATGGCCATATTTAACCAAACTCAATCTAACACGGTCTCTCCAGGAAATGCATCCACGGGATTCTTGTCTCACCTACTCGGATAAAACAACACTACACAGTGAATGTGTTCTTTTTTATTTACTTTCTTATTGACTTGTATTCATTTGTGTTACATGAAGATATTTTTTTTTTGAGCGTCTTGCTGTGATTTTTTTTCATTATAAAATTACATTTTCTGAAAGCACTCCATCCTATTCTTTATTGTCTGCCTCTTCATTTATCAATGTGTTCCCGGGCCACCTCTAATGACCCCTGGGCTTACATCCCCCGATATGTTTTCCAGCTGTGTCACTCCAACAAATATCTTACATTGTCTTGCGACCTTGTTTTGCTCATCGGTGGACGAGAACAGGCTAGGGTGCTTTTGGAAAACTACATTTGAGTTTATAAAAGCCTATAACTGTTCAGTATTATTGAAAATGTGCAAATACAGCATCTAATAAAAAAAAAATGCAGTTGTATAATATTTCTCTAAATTTGATCCATTATTAGTCAAATAAACAACCAGATAAAGTATTTTAACTTGCTTCCATAGATATTGCATTGTACAATTCAGCATAAAAAAAGACAAAACCTGGTTGAACCAAGTGGGTAATGGTCAAGTCATGTCACTATCCATAGGATGGGCTGCCCACTAGTACCTTATATAGAATATGTCTTCTTAAATGTTGAGTTGTACAATCACTAATCGCAGTCCTTGCCATAGCTTGTGCTGTGCATTATAGTGAGAGAGAGAAAAAAAACCCTGACTCTGACACTGCAACTTAAGCTGTGTCATGGGTCTGGGTGTGGGTGTGGTATTTTCCAGTGCGTCTGACTTTCCAATCTCGCCATGGATGAAAATGTGAATCTCATGGTGTGGAATCTGCATACCGTAGCCAGATTTAAAGTATACCAGCACACAATAATGAGCACCATCACATGTTGACCAGCCTACAGTACGTGAGAATGTGCTGGCTCACGTTCATCCCCACACGATTGGGTGCACTTAAAAAAAATGAGCTTTTTCGTCAGCTATGGCCAAGCTTTATCTGACTAGTGCCTTAATTTAAGGAATAACACTCGATATTCAGCAGTGCAATACTAGCCAATAAAGGGTATCATTTGTTCATACTAAATGTTTTTGGGTTAGATCGCGTAAGTATAAATGTGTCGTAACCCTCCACCACCCGACACAGCCAATCAATAAGGGATTTGTCACGTAAACAAAACGCGCCAATTAGTTACTACTTCAGCCCACCGGTGTGTTGGAGAGTAAATCCACAATATTCACAATTTGAATGCGATGTTTCACTGGTAATTACATCCAGCATCATCGGGCGATTTGCCAGAATAGTGAAGCCATCCACCTGCTTCCGGTCTTAAATAGAGCAAGACGACGTCCATCACTGAACCCATCAGGTGCAGAAATCAGAGGCAGAAGAGGGGGGTATTGTAATAACATAATATATTCAACTGGTTTCATTTGTATTTTCACTGCACAGCCCTTCATTGAAATTATTTCCTTGTGTTCTTTAAAGTACTTAGAGAACATTTTAACTCTGTAAAACGGAAAATACAGTACATACATGGTGCTTTAATGCACAAGAAATGGGCTTGTGCGTTATGATTAAACTTCATTTTATTTTCTTAGGCACATCCCTGCACATAATAAATATAGTAGCACTATTTACAGTACAGTAATAAGGCAGTGTATGCGTTTTATCTTTTGAGATCGTTATCAATATGTCTCCATTAGAGGTGCTGCTCATCCACGATGGCTTTGATCAACTGGCATTACAGAGTAACATCGTCCCTTCCTGCGGAAACTTGGCATAAAGCATAAAAACATGCATTAATATGAAGTGGGCTGTCATCACTGTAGACACATTTTCCAGGTTTGAACACTGAATTGCATGACTTACACCTGTAATTGTTGTTCCACATGTGCACCTGTGTATTGTGTACAAAATGGGCAGCTTCTGCTTCAATGAAGATACATTGATATCGCTTATGTCCAATATTAATAGTGGTCTTATTTGTATATTATTTGTAGAGTATGTTAAGTAGTAATGTTACTCGCAAAAATAATATACCTAAATAGGTATTTACCTATGTAGAGATGTAGACAGTATTGTATTTTTAAAATCTTTAATTGGTAATTGCCTTGCTCATATGTAAAAATTGTCCATACACTTTAGCAAATTACTGTATATGCAATACATTACTTTATAATAAAAAAAAAATCATTCTTGATAGTCTGTTTGAATACTTCTTTCAGTTTTATAAAAATTAAAGGTACAAAAGGTCATATTATCAGTCATTTTAAACAAATTATACAGTAATAGATTAGCTGGGTTTATGCATAATAAGAATTGTAATATTTCCTTATTTCTGTGAATGTTAATGAGATTCAACTGTTGACAATGTTGACGTAACACTTTTTTCAAAGTATTGACATTTTAAGTGGTTTCTTAATGCTAAGTATTTTATTGAGTATCCAATTTTTTTAAATAAAAGAGCATGTTGTGCAACCGTATCTTTTCACTTTCAATCAACATGAAGGGGACCTGATTTTAAGCAGTTGTGCAATAACAAGTCCTCTCCACCTTCAACACTAAACATCAGGAGGCCTGCAATTAACTGCAGCACACATTGGCACCCTGGTTGGTTAGTGGTTTAAATGTACGTTTTGTGTTAAGCACAACATTTGTTGTGTATGACCTAAAAGTATTTTCTACTGCGCAATGTCGTTTTGTTTTTGTCCACTATAATCGGGGGGCATCACTTAGCTCGTTCAATTTACTATGTAGGCCCTTCATAGTCTGCGTGATGTGGACAACGCTCATTGCCATTATACATTCCCAGTTTCCGGTCCTAAATATTTATATATCCATATTTGCTGACGATTGTGAAAACAAATTATATTTGTTATTAATCAAAGAAAACATAATTACAGGCAAAACACTGTTAGCCCCATTACTATGTCTTTCATGTTAGCATCTTGCCACTTCCTTGGATAATAAGAAAGTGGGTTCATTAGCACACAGTTGTTTAATCACACCTCCTTCAGAAGCCTGTGGTATTTGGCAGTGTTGGTTTCCAGATTCACACCATTAAAAAGCAAGTTAAACCTAAACCAGGTCTCAAAATCCAAGTTTCTCTACACACATGGTTTTGTTTTTGTTGACACAAAAGGGTGTAAACCAGCCATAGCTGATGCTACTTGTGTTCAGCTATATTTGATGTTTCTCTCTTGGATTATATAACTCCCTAAAAACATTCTAGATACTAACATACTCCACATGTTTATGACATTACATGGTATATAGGCTACTTGAATAATGTAGGGTATTGCTAATTTGTTTAATTTTATCATCCTAATTGCCCTACCCTTAATGTTTATTTTATTCTAGCATACTGAGCTCTCAATATGGTTACCCAAGTTTGATTCCAAACCACAGTTAACACCAGTGGGGAGTGATATCTGAAGCAGTCCTAGGCCTCTGCTCTCAACAACTGACACGAACCAGCATGGTAAAGTATGGTCAAACAACCCCTATGACCATGATGACATGGAAATGTGTTCACTCTGCAGTGGATTAACAAGAGCTGGAAATTAATCTACAGTATTACTATTAAATACATTATAAATTACAGTTTTTGCCAGTCACTGAATGAACATATTGGAAGTAGAGACATTAGCACTACAATAAAACAATGTAGAGTCGTCTTCTTGGTTCTTTCGGTAAAGTCACGTAGAAGGGAAATCATAAAATAATAATAAAAAATTTACAAAAATGTTTTTATTATGTTTTATTTTTGTAGAAGGGAAATAATAAAATAATAAAAAATAAACCATAATAAAATAATTATTTTATAATGTTTTTTCCCCTTCTATGTGACTTTAAAAATAATAAAAATAAAAATAATAAAATAATTATTTTATTATGTGTTATTTTTATTATTTTATTATTTCCCTTCTACGTGACTTTACCGAAAGAACCAAGAAGATGAATCCCTGCAGTCACGAAAGCTTTAAATCGAAATTGAATGTAGAGTATGTATACATTTAATATCCTGACACTGTCCGAGGACCACACTAGTTTGTGAGAGGCACTGGCCACCCTGAGGTTGCCTTGGGACTTTCTTGGTTCTGGCCTTCAGTCTCTTACTTCGTGACATCACTCTGGAGTTTCACTCCTCTTCCACATTTCCCTGCCCTGCTCTACACCCCGTTCACCACAGTCCTCATGAAGGTAGCCTCCACACTTGTCAAGTGTCATGAGATGCAATTTCTTTAAGATGCTATTTCCAGTAAATTAAAATTGTTAATGCCATAATTGTGTAACTGCTCAGTATTCCAGTTTTCTGGTGTATGTTCACATTCATTATTCTATGATCCATTCAAATTTTTATAAAACACTGCACATGAATATAATTTTTATACATTCAATTTATGTGTAAATCAGAACGTTAGGCTTTAGTATACTACACTATAAATATGCATGTGACAGAGAAAGCACGTTTAATAAGTCATCTTAAGATGCTTAGCAGTCAGGAAAGAAATAATCAGCTGATAGACAACTACACGAAGGCAAGGCTCTTCACTTCACAAGACTCTTCACTTATGTTCACACCAGACTTCTTCTGAGGAATAAGCTAATGAGATGGCATGCAGGGTGTGAATGATCGTTAGAGATGCCACAGCTGATGAGCTGAGCCCCCACCGTGTGTTTATAACTTTAAAAGGTTCTCTCTCTATTGGATCAAGATATACTTATTGAAATAAAAACAATAATATTGAGTCTTTTTTTAAATATATAATATGGGTATTGAAAGTTACAATAACAATTAAGGGGCCGTCCATAAATGACGATGTGTGACGAGGGGGGGGGGGGTTGAGAAATGTGACGTCACATCAAAATTCTCAACTCTAAATAAATATAGACAACACGTTCTACTTAATTAAATATACATTAAATACGCACTACAATGACAATACAGTAGTTTAAAGCGATTTGAAGCATGTTTTATTTTCAAAATGGAAATGTGGTTTTGGGGGAGGGGGGGTAGAGCTTTGTGACGTCATATTTGAAGGGGGGGGGGTCTGACTTTTTGTGACGCCGTGTGATGAGGGGGGGGGGGTCAAAAATCGTTCAAAATCGCGTGACGTCAATTATAGATGGCCCCTAAGGGACGCGATTATGTGTTTTTGTATGCAAAGTGAAGTTAAAATATTCTGAAAACAAGATAGTAAAATGAACACTCACCAACCAAGGCGTTCTGTTGAAGCCCTCAGTTAATCAACACGGTTGGCTACATACGGTGCGAAAGAAGTTCAACATACATACATGAGGCCTCCCATTCTCCAATGCTACCGGCACGGCCTGGAATTCTCTTCCACTAACCATCCGTGCTGTTGACTCCCTGGCCCTGCTCAAGTCCAGGCTCAAGACCTTTTTTTCCCCTGCCTGACTATCTCTCTATAAATAAACATGTCCACTGTTTATGTACATCTATAACAATAAACATGCCCACACTTTATTTGCAGAATCTTTATATTGTGTGTAAATGTGGTAGCATTTAGACGATATATAAATCCAAACTGCATTGTATAATTCCTCATTTTGTGTTTAGAGAAATATCTTAGGTTTTCCTCGCTTGACTAGTTGTCATCTGACAACACACAATGGCTTACTTTTTATAAGGAGGACCTCAAGACTGTAAATGATGACCACATTACCCTGCAAAGGGCAGCAACATTCTTTCTGGTGCCATGGCTCATTCTGAACCGAAGCCAGAATTGCCTTTGTAAACCTGCAAAATGTTTAAGGTGATTGCAGCCATTTCAAAATTCCATTGTATACCCACCGTTCAGCATAGAACCCCATCAACAGCCTTTATGAAATAGGAAAAAAAATCTAATAATTTAGCATTATAAATAACCCCACATTTGAAAGTTCCCAATAGATATAAGGTTGTGGGAGAGCGTGAAACTTAAAACATCACTGAGTATGCATGGTGTGCAAACTTTAGGTGTCAGACACCAGTGCCATGGGGAAGTGGGCTTGTTTGAAGTGGACCCTGACAGTCGCGTCATGCTGGTGGTGACAGACGGGGAAGCAACAGACACAGCATGCTAGGCACCGGCCTGCTTGGGAAAGCTTGCGGTACAGCACAAACCGGTGCCATGACCTGTGTGTTATGTGCTAATGAACACGCGTCTGTCAGGCTTAAACAGAACTTGGGTTGATGCTCACCACAGAAAAAAGTGAATATCAATAAAGTGTAAACCCGTTGGTGAGACTGCTGTTGTCACTGTAAACGCTTCACTTTATGAAGTCAGAGTGATGGAATATGTGTGAAGCTTGGCGTCCATTTATTACTCCAGTATAATTCAAAAACACGTGTGTTAGATAAAGGAGAATTGGATATTGTATGAGGAATTGCACATCTGTCTTACTCATGCAATTGCAATTTGCGATGGCTCGTCTACAGATACTATGTGGCTCATATATATACAAAGATACAAAGCTGTCACGCAGAGAAGAGGGAACATTGTGCTTTTTGTATGCGTGCTTGCATGTGTTACACGGTAGATAACTGCAAACCGTAAAAGATTCGGCTTTAATGAGCCACCGACGATACACACTTAACAAATTAACATTCTGTATACACAGTGATCAACATTACCCGGGGCATTTATCTCTGCATATTTTAATAACCAGTTATATTGTTATAATTAAGATGTTATGTGTTATTATCTAACGAGTCTCTTATAATGTGCAATCACTAAACCTGCTTAAGTAAATTTCACTGTGGGTGTATTTATTTTGTCCTTCACATTGCAGTTTCGTTAGAACTTTGGTGTCTCGGACATCTGCTAAGTGGCAATTTCACACCATGCAGAGAAGTGGCTTTGATGTGCTGCAGCAGGGCATGTTGGGAAGTACCCCTCACTCACCCTCCCAATCCTTCACCAGCCCTCAAACTCAACTGCATATAAACGTGGACTACAGCACAAGACTCATCAGAGTGGTTCTGTCTTCAATTTCGTCCATTACCTTCTTATGTTCCTGCTAACGGGTTGGCCCCATTGTGAGTTCTATTACGCAAAAATTGTAAAGAAAAGCAAATACCTGTAGTGAAGACTTAGGTCACATCAGCATAGGTAAGTGCAACGTTTGAGGGTTTGTTTAAAAATTGCAAAGAGGCTTTTCACCAATGAATTCTAAATGCTGTCTGTTCAATTGTGGTATAACGAACGGTCGTTTTTAATATTTATTTCATAAAACAAATGCACTTTTATGAACCCTTTGTTTGACGAATGTTTGGTTTTTCATCAACAGAATTATCACGGAAGCATGGAGGCAAGCTGTGAGTTCCTGGACATAAGGGAGGATGCTTTTCAGACCGCAGGTCCACTTGCTCCGAGCAGACGGTATGTGTCTCCCTTTGAAACCATTTCTCGTCTCATGAAGAACATAGCACATGATTTTGACTTAAAAATTTCGTGACTGCAGAAATTCATATTCTATGGTTCTTTTGGTAAATTCACGTAGATAGAAAAAATAAACCGCTTGTGTTGCGATCGAAACTTCGTGATATTTTTTTTATTATTTTTATTCACTTTATTTGATTTATTTACTTGTTATTATTTTTTCTATCTACGTGACTTTACCGAAAGAACCATAGAACATAGCACATGCTTTTTTATCCGATTTGATGGAGTACTGCAATGTTAAGAAAGTACAATAGTATTAATATACGTACATTATACTTTATTTGTGGATTTATTTACTGTACATCTGCTTTTACTGTGCCATATGTTTCATTTATACTCCACACCGTATCTTTATTGCACATTATTTCAGCGCACAACTGTGTAAACTTTAAAGTACTTCGTTTTATATTCAGGAAAACAAATGGAAATATGCTGCAGTTGTCTTGAATTTTCATGAAACTATAAGAAATCAAAAATAACTACGTCTAATTTTGATTTAAAGCTTTCGTGACTGCAAGGATTCATATTCTTGGTTCTTTCGGTAAAGTCACGTAGAAGGGAAACAATAAAATAATAAAAATATAAAACAATACAATTATCACGACGTTTCGACTGCAACACAAGCAATCATCATCAGATGTGAAAAACACACAATTTTATTGTTTATATTTTTATTATTTTCCCTTCTACGTGACTTTACCGAAAGAACCAAGAATACGTCTAATTTATTCATATATTGTGCTGTACATTTTAAATATTTGAAATAAAATAATGCTTCAGCAGTACACCGGCTTATTTTTTTTATTTCACCCGCTGAATTGCATTATTTTAACCAAAACAAATCAAGTGGTGTCACTTTGCATCGACTGCAAGTAACCGACGGTCATGCTTTTTTTTTAACACAACGTTTTCAGAGAAAACCAACCCAACCAGCGTGTTGGAGTAAGGCGGGCACGCAAAAACGAGCGTGAGAAGCTGCGGATGCGCAAATTGACCCGGGCACTGCGGGCACTGCAGGGCATCCTGCCCCCTCACCTGGTGGCCGCCGGTCGTCCACTCAGCAAAATCCAGACACTCCGACTCACCATCCGGTACATAGCGCAGCTATCTCGCCTATTGCAGCATGGAACCGGGGAGGCCGGCGGGTCACAGGAGGTCAAAGACGGCTTGGCACAAAGCTGCTCCGAGCCTCCATCCCTCCTGCACGACCGGTCTCCGGGCAGCAGCTGGAAGTGGGAAGAAGATTTGGTTCACCCTGCAATGGGGACAATGGGACAATGGCACGCTTCACAGACTCTGCTCGCATCCCAGCCACTGCCTCTTGAAAAGTGGGTCTCGCATGGAGCAGCGGTGGAGGAAGAGAGGGGTGGTGTTGTATGCAAACAGGAACCCTCGTGGAATAGCTGTTCACACGTGTACTGTGATCCTGACCCACGGTGGGCATCTGACAGCGAGGAGACATGGTCGCACTCATCCCCAAACAAGTCTGAATCGCCACTCGAGCAATATAGTCCCCGGTAAGGATAACATATCTTGTATTCTAATCCATGCGCGTGAAAGCTGGCTGCATGTCCTTGGAATGTGTTAAAGGATGTTTTTATTTTGTATTCTTGTTTTGGCAAGAGAGGACTCCCTTGAGAGATACTTTGGTCTCATTTATTTGAAACAATTCTGCCTTTGCGGTGCAACGGTTGGTGATGCTTCACAAATGTTAAACACATTATGCACTCTTAAATAGTATACACAGCAATTCATTTGGGAAAATCGTAATAGTTTCGCAATCTGTGCATACAAAAATTAGTAGTGAATTGCAACACAGCATCTTATGTTGAAAAATGGTCAATCGAAGTAATGTGATATGTACTGTAATCGTAAATTGCTGTACTTTAATCTCTACAGTGGGAGATTTTTGTTATTTCTGCACAGTGACAATGATCAGCAAATATACTTGATTTGAAATAATACTAACGTCGTATTCCTGTACTTGTGTGTATTATTTTTCCACAGGTACGTCAAGGGCTGGGAAGGATCAACCATGCAACCCTTCTCCATGCTCCACGCATAAATCGACTGCACCTGGAGTATTACATACTTTTTAAATATATAATTTGTACATTTTAAACTTCTAAAACGCTACAGTATTTCTTTTAAAGCTTACAGTATTTCCTGTATCAATCAACTGCTGGATAAAGGCCTTCCCTCGTCGTGTCAGTCATTGCGGTTGTTTGATCATAACTCCACCGCACTGGTCAGTGCAAATTGGTAAGGGGGTGCAGGATCGGTTTCGATATCACTACCCACTGATGTTAGCCATGGTCAGGAATCTAACTCCCCGGTGAACATCCCAGCGTTGGAATGTACAGTATTTGGAACCTTTGGACCAAAGTTGGGCCATGATTTGGAACCTTTGGACCAAAGTTGGGCCATGATTTGGAACCTTTGGACCAAAGTTGGACCATGATTTCTGGGTCAGATGCCCATGTTCAGTGCTAAGCACTGCGCCACCATCCTAGCCCATTGAGAGACAAGACGGTATTGTATTGAAAATCACTTTGAATGGCCATATCTAATTACATTGTTAAACTTTTTAGCCACAATGACCCATGTAAATACGTAGCACAAATTTAGTCTCATTTTTGTTTCTTAACATTGATAACATTTTCTGAAATTGTTGATTCTGAGTTTTTACCGTGAGATAGATCGTTGGCTGATAGCGTATAGCACTTTCAGTCGAAGTATCCGGTATTTTCTTATTTATAACAGAATAATGTGTTTTATGTGGCCAGCCCGATTGAGAAAATTACAGAAGGTATGTTTGAAAGGAAAACATGCATCATGCATTACGTAAAGTCAATAAGTGCCGTACATTGTTAGTTAATTATAAAGTATTTTGCTCTGTCGTGATTGGATCCTGTGTACTTGTAGCTACGTCTAGTGTTTTGTATCGCTTTATATTAAAACAAGGCCATAATTATATATATTGGGGGGGACATATCCCCCCCCCCCATATTCAAATATGCTCAAAATGTCCCACCCCCAATATATTGATATAAGAAATATTTTTAAAATAATAATTGCTATGCTACGACAGGCAACCACGCACCGCCGTCCGAAATAATCATTAGCAAATGTAATCATAATCATAACTAAACTTTAAAATTGCCATTATTATTACTACCGGTTTTAGTATTACGGTGTACTGCAGTTCTGAGTGTGGTTTGTCCAAGTTGTGTTGCCGTGCCCCAGCAGAAGCCGTTGCTGGACTGCTGTGGGTAGGTACAATCAATGTCAAACATTGTCCTGTCTCTCAATTTCATTATTTTTAAATGTATTAAAAAGTGGAAAACTAAAATGTAATATGAGTGTTACGTAGGCTATCTCACTGTCGAATGGGAACAAACGTTTTTGGTGAAAACGGGCAGATTTGCGATTGCTAATCAATCAACCATTTGAAAAGTTACTTGGAAAGTTAATTAGCCACACATTCACCCAGCGACCAACAGTGGCGCTCACGGGCGGATTCAACTCACGTTAATGTCTTTATTACCTTATATTTGTCAGAAAGCCCACGTTAAGTCTGAGTAAAGTGTCAATCATTTATGTTGCGCTGCATGTGTGATATTTGTACTGTAGTAGCTATCATTTATTGCATATTCGTATAGCTGTACTTGCTTATGATAAATAGCATTATTAGTGTTTCTTTGATTAAAGTGCAAGCAGTTTTATTACAGTCAGCTTCCATTCACAGTGAGTGTCCTCATGAGCAAGAGGAAGGGTGGCAGATTTTTTTTCGGGGGGGAGGGGGGGCCCAGATCCCCTGGAAGATTTGGTCCCCCCCAATGTTGACTCCATGGCTACGACCTTGTATTAAAACAATGCACACGTTGGTCTTACTATATTACTGCATTAGCCACCTGTGTAATTTTTGTAAGCGTTTCCCATCCACTTTAACAGCAGTGGCCCATCACGCAGATTAAGGACAAACTTTCCACGCAAATCAGAGATGGCTTCAAGCTCTCATCAGGAGTTAATTATCACTACCCCACTGGGTTTGCCCGGCGGGGGCATCTGGACAGGGCAGATGGGGCCCCTTGCCCTGGTCTTCACACCTCGTGACTGATTCTCCCTCATCCCCTCGGCGTGAAGTGGCTGTGGCTGCCACAGCTGTTGCTGTGGGCGCCGCTCAGTCTGGGTTGGGATTAATCTGCGTGGAGTCTCCCAGGGGGGTGTCGGGACGAGACCACGTTCCCCGCCACCCCACAGCGGGCTTGGGTGTCAATGTTCGCTTTTGTGTGCAAACACCTACACACTAATATGGGCAGAGTAAATGAGTAGACACTAAGCCCCCTCCTTCCCATGTAGAAAAAAAATACCCCCACCACATGAGCCAAGACTTCCTGAAAAGGAAACATAAATTAAATGACGTTTCGGGAAATGGTCCTTTATCATAGCATAGTTGTGTCTCCACATTGAAATTTAAGTATCTTTACACATCCCATCAGCTGCACTGCCTTCTTTCTGGGAGGGCATTTGTTTCAGCAGCATTCATTCCGTACAAGCAAACTCTGAACCAGCTTCAATATTTAGTATCTCAGTAGCAGTCAGGCTCCCTTGCACCAATGCTCGTCAACTGTCAGCTATTTAGAGGTAAAGACCGTCGCTTATTTAGTTAGGCGGACGATAAGCCTTCAACTAGGACACATGCTTATTTTGTGACAAAAGTCGTCGGGGTTGAGCCGGCTCGTCATCCCACCAGGGTCGATAAACATGAAAATCGCTTTGGGAAATGTCAACCGTGGTTGGATGGACTGGCCTCTGCCATAGGAATGCGGAATTTCCTCCTTTTGTTAAGATACACAGGGCCGTTAGCGTGCGAACACGATTAAATGAAGTAGGACCTGGTGAGGTGGGTGAACACCAGCAATGAAGAAACAAAGGGCGTCCTCTATAACTCGAAGAAACCCCCACGCGTGCAAGGGGGCAACACTCTATCCCATACAGGCCACGTGCATGGCCACCACCACCACTCCCCCAACGTGCGACCTCAATAGGTGCTCGCTAACAGCAGCACATTATAGAGATATGAAAATCCAATGGGGACTTTAACAGTACAAGTACTGACAATGAGTGACTTGGCTATCTGATGAGTGACAGCGTCTGGTGAGTGATTGGACTGTCAGGACATCTGTGAAAAGGAGCTTGATAGCTCATTGGATCTCTCCAGTAAAAAAAAAAATTCTGATTGTGAAACTCAAGTAACGTGTTTAATACGGGTATGACTGATCGTCGGTGCCTTTATGACAATATTCACACTACCTGAGACATCTACAGGACTGTGTTATACAACCGTCTTGAAGAACTGCCATCAAAGTCAACTAATTCTAGATTTGAAGCTTTCGTGACTGCAAGGATGCATACTCTCACCCCAACCCACACCCCCTCACCCCGCCCCTCACCCCCTCACCCCAAGCCACATCCCCCCCTCACCCAGCCCCTTCCCCTCACCCCGCCCCTCAACCCTCACCCCGCCCCTCACACCCTCACCCCGCCCCTCTCCCCCTAACCCAGCCCCTCTCCCCCTAACCCCGCCCCTCTCCCCCTAACCTCGCCGCTCTCCCCCTAACCACGCCCCTCTCCCCCTAACCCCGCCCCTCACACACTCACACCGCCCCTAACCCCGCCCCTCACCCCATAGCCCCGCCCCTCATCCCCTCACCCCGCCCCTCTCCCCCTAACCCCGCCCCTCTCCCCCTAACCCCGCCCCTCACCCCCTCACCCCGCCCCTAACCCCGCCCCTCACCACCAACCCCTCTCGCTCGCCGGGAGAGTCACGTGACTGATTCGCTGGTCACGTGGTCGGGTTTCGCGCCAATTTAGAAGGAAGAGAGAAGCGCCAACGTTCAACAGATTGAGCACTCGCTGATACAGCAACACAGCCACTAACACTAACACAGCCACTAACACTAGTACAGACACATACACTAACACAGCCACTAACACTAGTACAGACACATACACTAACACAGCCACTAACACTAGTACAGATACATACACTAACACAGACACTAACACTAGTACAGACACATACACTAACACAGCCACTAACACTAGTACAGACACATACACTAACACAGCCACTAACACTAGTACAGATACATACACTAACACAGACACTAACACTAGTACAGACACATACACTAACACAGCCACTAACACTAGTACAGACACATACACTAACACAGACACTAACACTAGTACAGACACATACACTAACACAGACACTAACACTAGTACAGACACATACACTAACACAGACACTAACACTAGTACAGACACATACACTAACACAGACACTAACACTAGTACAGACACATACACTAACACAGACACATACACTAACACAGACACATACACTAACACAGCCACTAACACATACACTAACACAGCCACTAACACATACACTAACACAGCCACTAACGCATACACTAACACAGTCACATACACTAACACTAGTACAGACACATACACTAACACAGTCACATACACTAACACAGACACTAACACTAGTACAGACACATACACTAACACAGACACTAACACTAGTACAGACACATACACTAACACAGACACTAACACTAGTACAGACACATACACTAACACAGACACATACACTAACACAGCCACTAACACATACACTAACAGCCACTAACACATACACTAACACAGCCACTAACACATACACTAACACATACACTAACACAGCCACGAACGCATACACTAACACGGAAACATACACTAACACAGCCACTAACACTAGTACAGACACATACACTAACACAGTCACTAGCACAGTCACTAGCACAGTCACTAGCACAGCCACTAGCACAGTCACTAGTACAGTCACTAGTACAATCACTAGCACAGTCACTAGTACAGTCACTAGTACAGTCACTAGTACAGTCACTAACACAGTCACTAACACAGTCACTAGTACAGTCACTAGTACAGTCACTAGTACAGTCACTAGCACAGTCACTAGTACAGTCACTAACAGTCACTAGTACAGCCACTGACACAGTCACTAGTACAGTCACTAGTACAGTCACTAGCACAGTCACTAGTACAGTTACTAACAGTCACTAGTACAGCCACTGACACAGTCACTAGTACAGTCACTAGTACAGTCACTAGTACAATCATTAGCACAGTCACTAGTACAGTCACTAACACAGTCACTAGTACAGTCACTAGTACAGTCACTAACACAGTCACTAGTACAGTCACTAGTACAGTCACTAACACAATCACTAACACAGTCACTAGTACAGTCACTAGTACAGTCACTAACACAGTCACTAACACAATCATTAGCACAGTCACTAGTACAGTCACTAACACAGTCACTAGTACAGTCACTAGTACAGTCACTAACACAGTCACTAGTACAGTCACTAGTACAGTCACTAACACAATCACTAACACAGTCACTAGTACAGTCATTGATACAGCCACTGACACGGTCACTGACAAAGCCACTAACACAGCCACCGACAGCCACTAACGCTCACACACTAACTCCTAGCACCCTACAAATACGTACACAACCTAACAACTCGTGTTACAATAATTAACTCAACTCAGTAAATAACTTTACACTACTCGTGTCAATGACAACGCGCTTGGTGAGCGACTCGGCTGCCTGGTGAGTGTCCCGTGAGCCACAGTGCCTGACCCGACGACCGGAATCGGTGACCTTGTCCGCTGAGGGTATAGGCTGGCAGGTGAGCGACCCCTTGGGTAACTATGTAGTCGTGAGTGAGTGACTGAGCTGCCTGGAGAGTGACTTGGCTGCCTGATGAATGGCAATGTATGCTGAGTGACTTGGGCTGTCTGGGTGATTCGACTGAGGTGTCTGGCTTTTCTGCGCTGCCGCAGGTGAACAAGTATCCGGTCATCACCATGAGCAAGACGAAGGACGCGACAGGCGAGTGTCACCCTGGGCCCGCTCTGTTCCACCAACTCACCACCACTCTGTAGCGAGGGAATTGGGGACCAGCGTTCATCGTGGCCGTGACTTGAGCTCTGCGAAGGCGAGCAGTGGGCCCTGTTTCAGCCTCGTCCACGCAGAGGGCCTGAATATTTGCCCTGTCGACTGACAAGAGGCCCCTGGCCTCTTCGTCATGCAATCTTATTGACGTTAGAGCAGATGCGCTTACGTGGCTTAGACAGGTTGACCTTGCATAAATGCTGACAGTAACAGCAGCAGTCTGTGTGGCATTTGCACCCTTAAATGTTCACGTTTCTGGAATTGGTACATTGATAGACCGAAATTTTACATGTTTAATGTGAGATGACAATTTTTCTGTCTTATCAGCCCCTGGAGTGATTTTAAATTACCTGAATCACCAGAATCGCCCATACAGTGCTCAAGATATACAGGGAAACCTGAACAAGCAACATGCCTTCGGAAAGACGGTGAGCATTTGACAGATGCACGTATGTTTTTTCAAAAACGATTAATAGGAAAATAAATATCCTCACAAATCGACCGTTTACAAATGTTATTTCAAAGTGCATGCTGGCTTTTTTTTCAGTATATCTGTTTATGCCTGGTGTCCTGTAATTGTTCACACAGGCTGTGGTAAAAGCCCTGGACCAACTTGCTCAGGAAGGGCAGATCAAAGAGAAAGTTTATGGAAAGCAGAAGATTTACTTTGCCAACCAGGTGAAAAACCAACACTTTTTTCCCCACACAAAGCTGGCATTTAAGACATTTCCTTAATGCATTTAGCAAATTAGAGATGTAAGAATCCTTCGTGTTTATAGCCGTGTAAATTATCAATTGGAAAAATGTACTTGAATAAACAATTTTTTTGTTGTCTATGGAAATTGCTCAAAATTATGACAAAATATTGTTTGATTTTTTTTAGGACCAGTTTCCGATAGTTGCAGATAATGAACTGAAGGACCTGGACCAGAAGGTCGTGGAGCTCAATCAAGGGATAAAGGAGAATCAGCAGGTCTGCAAGGAGCTGGAGACAGGTAAGGCATACTGCTACATTGCCCCACTGCACTGCCAAGTATTCCCTGAAAATGTGCAGGTTTGTGTGGTGCATATACAGTTGTGCACTTCAGGCAAATATTTTACCTTGTGCATTATTATTATGAATCTAAGGCAATGAAATGGAATGGCAACTGATGGGGAAATAATCTGACATTTGCTTGTGCTTCATAAATAATTTGGTTCATATAGAGTAAGAGTTCCTCTTTTTTACCAGTATTGCATGTGTTACCTTGCTGTGTTTAACTGACATACGTGGGGTGCGTTTGTAATGTGTGACAGCATGCACAAATGTATGCTCCTGTATGTGTGAGAATAGTAGTATCCAATCATATACGTACTGTCAGGTATTGTACATCTGAAAGAGATCTGATGATGATTTATACAACATGGGGACCTGGCCAAGGTGAATCTTAAAAGTAAAACCTTAGTCTTCTTGGTTCTTTCCCTTCTACGTGACACTACCGAAAGAACCAATAAGATTAATCCCTGCAGTCACGAAAGCTTTAAATCGAAAAATAAAACCTTAGTTTTAGAAATTTTGTAAGGTTGTAATGCTGTAAAGAATCAGAATGTTTTATGTCAATATGAAACACAGCAGCTTCGGGAGGCCTTCATCCAGCAGTGGATTACCCATAGCTCATACTAATTCCTTCATCAATCACCCAAGAAAGCCACGCTGTTTCCAGCATTGGGGTTGTATTTAACACCAATGCCTTTTTTGGTTTTAGCTATGGGAAGAAACCAGATAACCCAGAGGAAACCCATGCAGAATAAGGAACGAACATACAAACTCCACACAGAAAGCCACCCGAGTCAGGAATTTAAACCAGCTCCTTGGTGTGAGGCAAAAGTGATACCACTGCACCACCCTGCTGTCCATGATCATCATGAAGCATCATCATGAAGCAAGGCAAGAGCCGTAAACATGGGCTGTGTGTGTGTAGAACTGCGAGGATTGACTAACTCCATGGTCACCGAAGACCTAAAGGGGGAGACAGAGCGGCTGCGTGCAGACTGCTCCGCACTAGAGGAGCGGCTCAACACGATCAAAAACTCTTCTAATGTCGTCACGCCGGAGGAGAAGGAAGAGGTACATTTATGATGGATTTTATGCGGTATGTGCTGTTGTATAAGCAAGTTCTGACTGCTACGTTAGATCTAGAATCTTCTGTTGATAAAGAAGATGTATTGTTTAAAATATTGAAGTTTTTGTTCCTTTGTAGGTGTACAAACATAGGGTTCAATATGTGAAGGAGTGGAGAAGAAGAAAGAGAATGGTATGGCTGATGCATTGGCTGGGTGTGGTTTAATTTACCAAAGCAACGTTGCATTGAACTGGGACTTAATTTGATATTGTACATTTCCTTAAAGATATGTTGTAAAATATTGGTTAATCTTATTTTACAGGCTACAGATATGATTGATGCAGTTTTGGAAGGCTACCCTAAGACTAAAAAACACTTTTACGTAAGTGCAAACATTTTTTTACTTTGCCAAAAGAACGAAAGTTTTTTTTTCTCCAAATATTTGCCATCCTGTCTTGAGACCTTCAGGATATGTGTAGGTTATATGCTTACCATGATGACCATACTGAAGATTGAGATACTGTGTCTAGATGATATTTGACACATAGAACATCACTGAGAGATGAGACTGCATGTAGACGTTTTATAAATCCAAACTGGATTGTAACTACAGCAATATCAATGTTCACTGTAAAATATGTTGATATATGTTTTCTTATTTTTAGGAGGAAGTTGGCATTGAAACAGATGATGATCACAAGGTGACCATCCCCAACATTTAAATTCAGTACAACTGCTTTCATGACTTTAATAAACTATTGTACAGTTGCTTTACAAACTGGTGTTTTTTTATTTCGCTCTAATGCTGGAAGCATATATAAATCATTACATCTGTCTTGTACTGGGGGAACAATAACTCTCATAGAGACAATGAGTTCAACGAGAGTATGCAGTTGTGTTGCTATGAGTGATACACTTACAGTAAACCGGGAAAATAAAAAAAGGGTCAATAAAATGGCTTGAATTTGCTGTTGTGCTAAATTATATAGATTCGAGAATGTGCTTACAGTGGGTTTGCATTTCGTCAATGAAGCTTGTGTTTCCTTTCTGTTCATGCCTGTTATAAAGTGATGCTAATTACAGTGGCAATCCAATTCAACGAGATGATAAAGATATGAGTGGAACAATATCAGCTGGCTTCTATAATACCATGCAGCAAAATGTTCGGTGCATAGATTGATGGTTTTAAGCAAATCTGATTTTGGAATATGACTTGCTCCATATGTTTGCCATCAATAATAGCAGAAAATATCCACACCAATAAAAGTGCCTTGTGCTTAATAAGTATTGTTGCAGATGTATTGACTTTGTTGGCTTTAGATTGTATCACGTGGTTTTAGTTGCTGTGTTTTTTATTCAAACACTTAAAATGAAGAAATAATAGCATACCTTCAACGGTTCATTCTATGGTAAGAAGCCTTTTTTATTTGTCACGAACAAACATTTTTAAGAACTTGTACATATTACAAATAAATTGGTGTGAATTTGTTACATCAAGGCATTTCTTGTTTCCCCTGAACTAATGTGGTCATATGCACATGTATTATACGTACCTGAATTAAATTTAGTAAACATTTATACACAAATGAAATCCAAAGATGAATAACTGTCAAATTAAAAAAATTATAAAAACCTCAATAATAAATATCCACCTCAACAAAGACGTGTTTTTATATTTTGACACAGGCTGCACAATACTGTAAAGAGGTCCTTTGCCTTAAATGCTGACCAATTACATATCTATGATTCCACTGTGGCCCAGAGGTCAACTGTCTTGATTGAGAGCTCTCAGAATGGTGGAGTATTTGCTCTGTTGCAAGCTGCCGTTTTTACTGGTCTGAGTATTGCTATGTGTACAGCCCTTTTCTGTGTGGAACGGTAGTGGCACCGGTCGTATCGCTGATAAGCGTGGCACGCTCACACGTCCCGTCATCGTAAATGCTCCAGTCGCTCTCGTCTGATGGCTCGGACGTCTCTGCACTCGGCAAGCCCTTTGGGACATCAAGCAGCTTTAAAAACAACAAGAACACAAATAAAGAGAAATGACTATAAAAAAGTATCAACGTTTCCAACGTGATTACATTTACTTGTGAATAATGCATGCAATATGTGCCCATCTGAACTTTATTTGGCAATTGATTGTAATTTATTTCAATTCCCATCCCCAACAGTTGTCCTTTTATGCTTTTAGAGCAGAGAGATAGGTAACCATGCCTGTTTGTAGCAGATGTAGCAGAAAGCAACCATCACAGAGAAGGCCTCGCCGAGAAAGGCCGCCAGCAGTGATCCCACACCCAGAGCGGCACCGTGCACACTGCACACCACCACACACCATGTGTGCACAGCCGTCACATCTCCCGTCAAACTCGAGAAGCAAATTGAAGAATAATGTATGGTCTAATTTGTGTTCATTTGATGTGCAAGCATGTGTTTGACACTCTAATAAAAGATGGTTAAGCTGGGCGCTCATAGTGAAGTCGATCAAACGCCCAATGTTTGGCAGTGTGCACATTTTAAGCATAGACATGTTTAAGTATTGTATTTGCCTAATTCAAATCCAAATATTTGGTTCAGGTCAGTGTACCACAACATTGTATAAAATAAACTATTTTTATTTTAAGTCATTGTTCAAAATACATTTTATTTTTTCAAATTAAATGCTTCAAAAAATGAAAGTTTCAGGTTACAAAAAGTGCACCAATCAGTTAACAGAAGAACTCAACTTAAGAAACAGTAGACAAAATACCTGTATGTATTTTGGGGATTGACAGCCCACTGTGGGAAAATGAAGTGGTTGTCATATACATAGACTTAGCCCTGCCATAGGAATGGGAAATTTCCATAATTAATTTAGGGCTATGAACAGGAGTTGATTGCTACCTCGATGCTCATTTGCACAAGAAACCACTCTAATTAGCATGTGTACATTGTGATGCATTTGTTGACAAATGTGTTGCGTTTTCTGATTTGTACATTGTGGTTCTGTGAATGTTCTTTGTGTCAATGCCCACCCGAGGTAGGGTAGGGCGAGGAGGCAGCTAACGAGTACAGTGAGTCGAATAAACGGGCTTGGGGCCATGATTCGCGTTTTCTTGAGCATCATGAGCCATCCACTCAGATGTGCACGGATTGTAACTGTGAAGGAAAGAGACATGACGATCACTCGGTATCTAGCAGTGGCAGAAGGTAATGCTCTAGCACAATATCGAATTGACCTTGGTGATACAAAGTGTGACAAGGTAGGCGATTTTGAATCCTGCTTATTGCATTTATTTCTGTAATTTATTTATTTAAACATGCAAAGTTGAATTTATATAGATAATTATTGTCGATCGACAAATAATAAAATTGTAAAATAAATAAAATGGAAACTAAATTAGTCTTGAGATAGCTAGTATTCTCTCTGGTTGTGACATTATAAAGATAAATAATGCATGTGGTTAATGTTTTAAATAGGAATGATAAATCCATCACAGCAAAATCAAATGGAACCTTATTTTCAGCTGAGCTTCCAAATCCAAATCGGACAGATATTAATCTTTAGCGCTTGACCGTTAAAAGAAGAAATATACAAGAAATTACAATTTGCTATTTTTTTTAAGTCCTGGTAATACCAACAACAGTGAGTAACAATAACTGCATCTGCATCAACCTTGGGGTGGACCCTGGCTGGTATGGCTCAGATGAAATGTGTCATTTGTGATCAAGGGTGGGATGTACTAACTTCTCACTCCATGGTCATTGTTTTTAACTCTCGCACCATTGATAATTGTTTTTTTTTACCCTTTTATCTGGCAACAAAACTGACACCTTTTTTACGAGGAGTCATGTTTGCATAGACCACAATACCTGCGGTCATAATGCAAACAAAAAACATAACTCTGATAATGTGCACTGTCCTTGAAGTTGATTGGTTCACACCCGAAACAGCTTTCCTTAGAGCCTAGTCTCACATGGGTTGGACCAGATGACGCCAAAAGGCGCACAACTCAAAGACAATGCACCATCAGAGTATGAGAGCTCGGAGTAAAAAAGGTGTCAGTTTTGTTGCCAGATAAAAGGGTAAAAAAACAATTATATTTTTTACTGCCAAATGAGGTACCAATGGTCTCGCACCATTGTAAATATTTCATTCTCATCATAATCAACCATGATCTATCCACTGCTGGACAAAGACCTCCCATAGCCATCATTAACTCTTCAGGGTATGACGATGCAACAATCTGCCTATCTCTTGGAACACAAGTTGATCTCTATACTACTCCATAGTGGATGCTGTCTTGGGTGTGTACCCATTTCTAGTTTTGAAAGTCCTCCCATCGAGGGAAGACATTTAAATAGTCGAGGGTTTTTTCAGATCCCATGATGATGCACATGGGAAGCATGCACAGCTGGAAAAAGCGAGCACTTACTTGGGATTGGAAAGAACGAAAAAATTTGAAGTGGAACAATGCAGCGTTGGGCAAATGTGGGCTCCAGCCCAATGATGGTCACCAGAATTTTCTGAGCCAGGCCAGGGAACCAGAACATCAGCAGGCACAACTGTGGCAGAGTATGGGAACATTGTTTTATACGAAAGACATAACAGAATCAGAAAGTACAAATTTTGCTGTTAGGCGATTCACCAGAATTGTATTGGTAAAATTATCATGAATTGTACTTACGCTGAAGGCAGTAGCAAAACAGGCTGCTGTGAAGTTCCTTATCTCTGCAGGAGAGAAGTATCCTCCAGGTGTTGACAGTGAGCGGTTTCTGGGATTAGTCTGTAGCATACAGTTGTTGTACAAGTAAAACCCCTAAAGTATAGGCTGCATTTTCTAAATATGCAAAAATTTAGAGTGACCTTCAAATGTATATCCTGCACATTCTTAGAGGCTGAAAATACATTTTCTTGTTTGGTTATATGATTCCAGCGTGGTGTTAAACCCCATGGGATTATTGGGTAATAAATCATCGCATTTGCAATTGCATTTTAGTTGAGGGAGCAGTTTTCACCTTCATGGTTCATTTAGCACTATTGGTGTTGTATATAAGCCACACAAATAAGTTGGGTTTTTTAACGAGGCAGATATTTCCCACATAAAAATTACGTGTTATGTTTACATAAATATACAGATTCAATGTTGTACCTTGCAAAAAGCTGGGTATATTGTTCTCAGGTCTCTGAGCCATCCATAAGGCATGTGTCCCACTGGATAGGTTGTTGTCATGATTGCTACAGCCTACAGGAAGGCAACACAGCAATCAGTGTATAAAGCAGTGTGTTTGTGACAGGCTGCACTTGTAACAGGACTTGGCAGAGTATGAAATCAGATTTACACATCATACCCATAACTACATTTAAAAATATCTCTACAGTGGACAAGATAGTAAATAAGCAAACGACAGCTTCTTTCACATATCTGTTCCTCCATATGAAAAAATAACAAATGTTTACATATCCCGTTAGCCCCAAGGCCTTCTAGGATTGCATCATGTCAGCAGGATGTGTTCAACACAAGCAAACTGGCCTCGACACTGAGCATCCCAATAGGAGAATCATGAATTCATTCTCTGCTTATTTATCTTGTCGTTTGTACTCTCCACGATGCTGATGATTATTTCGTTTTGCATTGTCTGTTTTTTCGTCGAACTGGGACCGCATCTGGTGGGGAGGGTCCTTGCCTATCGAAATCTGGCAGTTGGCTAACATTGCTGCGGGCAGGCTTGTGAAACGCTGAATGTCAAAACAGGTACAAAGTTTTATTATTTTATCCTGCTGAGATTATGCACTCCCAGAGTGCCAGATGGCTGATGGGATGTGTAAAAATACTTTACATTTGTTACGGTAAAGCCACGTAGATAGAAGAAAAATAATAAAAATATCACGACGTTTCGGTCGCAACACAAGCAATCGTCATCAGGTGAAAAATATAGATCTCCCGCTATATTTTTTCACCGAAAGACCTAAAGAATATAAATTCCTGCAGTCACGAACGCTTTAAGTCAAGATTTAGCCGTATGATCTGTTTATTTTTACGTACATTCTCCACAACGACACTGCTTGTTTTGTTTACAATGACTAGTTGACTGCACACATATTCAAGCGACATTTCACTGCACACGGGTTTCCTCATTTAAATATTTCATATTAATCTTTTTTGTAGTTTTCTTCAACAACAAACATATAAGCAGTATAACCAAGTACGTAATGGAATGTCAATCGTTGCATTACCTCCGTGGCAGCAGGTGTTCCACGGAGGTCTCGAGATACCAGCAGATGGACAATGGGCCGACTGATTCTCTGGGACGCCAGTATGAGTGCCAATGGCCACCAGAAGTTGAGCATTCTGCACACCGATACCTCTGTCTAAACATACACCCCAAGCGTTCATAAATGCACAGTCACAATCCTGCCAGAGAACCATGTGGACGAAGAACTATTTTATGCACATTCTTCAAAAATTCTCAAATAACGATTGGTCTATAAGTCAGGCATTATTGTAATATTTTTCTAAAAGCATTTGAAATAATGTCTTCAATCGTGTTCTCACCACATCGGGTCTGGCTTCCTTAAGAAGAAGGCCTTGCACCTTGATGTAGTAGGTAAGGCAAACCATGGCGAGTCTGACCATGGCGCCGGTGTATAAGGCCAGGATGGGGACCAGCAGCGGGTCACACTCAATCCTGCTATGTACAAACGCTGTCACAAATGCAACCTGCCGACACACCGAGAGACATTTTTGGTAAGTGCAGCTCAAACCGGTTGCCAAAGGTTAGAAAAAGTAGCAGCTTGCCTCCAATGGACATATTTTAAACATTTGTAGTTGAGACATGGCATAAACTGATCGAATTGTGAAACTTAATCCTGAAGATTTTTTTTTTAATTCATAAATGTCAAAGAATGCACTGTGTTGCGGCCTGACTTGCCTGTGCGCAGACATCAGAAACGGAGGCACCGCCTACAATCATGGTGTACTTGTGCTTCAGCAATATGCCCACATGTGTCCACGCCTGAAGGGAACATATAAATACAGCTGAAATCGTTGGTATTGTTGGCAAAGACTACAGTATTTGCCTTGCTTACATTTTTAAATTGCAACTACAGTATTTAAAAAAAAGTGTTTTTAAGAGCACTTGTATACTTTATGCATAATGCTCTCTGGATAAACATTTTTTTTTCTGGAAGAGCCCTAAGTTGGATGTTGGTGTAATGAGTCACCAGTAACTCACCAGGGCATCAACTAGAGGATAAGCCGCCAGGTACAGAAAAGCCTGCCGCGTTTTTCTCCCAACAGCCTCGTCCACTTGATGTAGCCGATCAATGGTGTAATAACCCAAGTCAGTGAGCGCTGTGAACAATGAGAGTTCCACATTAGTGATCACATAAATGCATCACACACTTTTCCCCAGCATTTGCATTGACAAAAAGGCCAATTATTTTTACACCCAGTCGTTGTTGCTGAGCAAAAAAAATTTCATTCAAGAAATATTGATCAACCACGATACATTTTGAGCCGTGAGCTGTATTGAGGCGACAATAATTTGACTACATCTTAGTGCACACCTATAAACGGTTACTCTCTCCACAACATCAAGAAGTCACTTAATGAGCAAAGTGGGTCTGCACTGAACTCTGCTTCTTGTGCCTATTCTGCACAATTTCCTCCAGTTATTCATCTTGCTCCGAAGTTTACTTATGACTTACAAATTAAAAAGACTAAGCTATTGCATAACTAATCTCGGCAACTAAATAAAAACTAAAACCATAAAAAGCGTGGAAGCATCACAAATAAAAAATCAGCTATAATATAGTCAGGAACTATTTGCCAACATTTGGCTGCACGGGTCAGATGGGGTAGAACCAGAATGATGAGCATCTGCTGACCAATGAGCATGTGGAAGGCAGCCACCATGGCACCGGTAACGGCCATGCAGCCCAGGGCCTTGGAGCGCTCCCGCCGGCTGCTCACGAGCACGAGCCCCACGTGCTTGAAGTCGCTCATGGGTCCCGTGAAGAACTTCATAAGGGAGTAGGCTAGGCCATAGCTGGCCAGTGTCTCCACCGAGTTGCTGTTCATCGACGCTATCCCACGATTTAACACCTGGGGTAAAACATTCAGATACTGTACTTTAATTTTAAAATTACAAGCAGCGTTTCATTTCACGAAAGTAAACTACCTATAGTGTAACAAAGCTGCGCACAATGTTAATTTGTCACAGATGGAACTTTCCATCTCAAATAAGCGTTAAGCAAATTCGTACAGAGTTTAACTTCCTTGTGTGCTGATAAAAATTAAATGATGCTGCCATCAGCATTGCACAGGATGTTGGTTGGAACCACCTTCCTGGTGACTACCGTTTAGTAACCAGCATCCTGATGGAAGTTGCCAATATCCTGTGCAATGGTGTTAACAGCTTAACAATTTTATCAGTGCACACACGAGCAAGTAACAACTTGCACGTATTGGTCCCGTGAATTTGATATTCTATAATCTGCTTATTTACAAATGTAAGATAATTAATATTTGCTCATTTTTGTTAACATTAGGTGCCATACATATATCCTAAAATTCAATTTCATAAATGTTTTCATTTATGAATATTGCAGACATATACATAAGGCCTGTTTCGTTTAACCCTATTATATACCACGTTTCTAGGGACTGCCAACTTGAGTCCTTATTTTTCCTTAGAACTGGAGTTCATGGAGGACAACTAAAATTGGTTTGAAAAAAGTGGCGGCTGATGTAAATTTCAGAGTTACTCGAGCAAATCACATATTGGAGGCAGCTTTAACCCATAAATACCGGATATTCCAGGTCGGCCCAAAACGTGACGTAGAATGTAGAATTTACTTGAGTTGTACAGTTCATGGGAACGTACTAACGTGCACATACTCTGGTGGCAGCGAGTATCCAATAACAACAACCATCATTGTGCGTAGATAACGTAAGTCAATTATATCATGAACGCCAATGTATACATGTGTGCTAACCACGAGAGGAATTTAGGAGAGATTTTGTGTAGAGCGCAGACTACGATGGTTTACTCTTCATGTACGTTTAGGAATAGTTAAAGGCATGAATGGCACTTAATGCCAAAAAAAAAGTGTTCATATCTCTCTGTTGTGTGCACCACGGATGATGCCTGCTCAATCTACGGTTGTGTGTGCGTGTTGTGGCTTTGTGTGGGATTTGGTCCGTTTTATAATGAATGTAACAGCGTTATGGAATGATATTAGCATGAATGATGGCTATAAAAATTTAAAGTATTATTCTGATCCCTGGCCACGCCACGCTAACAGCAGTGACACGTTCCTCCTGCATCCTGGCATCCGTGTGTCGAAGTGGTCTGTTAATATATCAGCATGAATGCGTCCATGTGCTGATGCTTGTGTGGACGTAATATTTGATGTGTGTACGCTATATAGGTCGAGGAACACATGCAGTATGCGCAATTTACGCAAGGTGTTTGTGCGCAGTAAATGTGAATTGAGTTGCACGTATCAGCTGGATAATCCTTGCATAGGCGACGTTCCATCACAATTAACTATTCGTATAAAAAAAAAACATTCAGTCAGCATGTGGATGCACACACAGATCTTGCACATGTGCGTGCGTCTGTTGCGTAGGTGTAAACGTGCGTGTGGTGGTGGCTCACCTGCTCGCTCAGATCCGAGGCCAGGATGGTGACTGCGAGAGGGGCGAGGAATCGCACCAGGGGCCAGTACCTGCCCAGGATTGCCATCCCGTCACCGGCCTCTGGACACTACCAACAACAGCAACGACCGAGGGAGCGAGCCGAGTGCCCGTGCCGGTCACAGCCACCGCCCCCAGCTTCCCACCACACGACACGTGCACCCCCCACACCACCACACCACCCGTGCACCCCCCCCCCCACACCACTACCACACCACCACACTACCACACGTGCCCCCCCCCACCACACACCACCCGTGCCCCCCCCCACACCACACACCACCACCACACCACCAACCCAACCCTTGCTTAACAGCGTTGTCTGTGCGTGTGTCAATATGCGTATGCGTCTATACGCGCGTTTGTGTGTGCCTATGCGTGGTGTCTTATACTCCCGTTTGTATGCCGAAACGCGTGTGTCTGTGTGTGTACGTGTGTCTGTCGATGTGTGTGTCGATGTGTCTGTGTGTGTGTGTGTCTATTCGTGTGTATGCGTACGTGCGATTCGATGTTTTTTTGTACGTTTGTGTCCGTGGCGTGCGCACCCCGGGCGATGTTAATGATTGCGCTTGGACGCGGTGACACTAAATGTATGCAGAGGATGATGAGTAAGTGTCGGGATGGCGGGCATGAGAACGAGTGTCGTGTCCACTGTGCTGGCCCCTTCTCTCTCTCTGTCTGTATCGGCAGACTCGTGTATTGATGTATTCATATGCGTTGGGTCCGTGTGTGCGCTTGCGTGAATTGGAAGCGGTGGAGTCGCGAATAGCGAAGAGCGCCCTGCGCTACGAGCCCGGCCACCCGAGTTTCGGTTTCTGCTCACGGCCACCAAACACGATTCTCTGAACCGGTTCTTGGCCTCCTAGGGAGAGACAAAGGCGGCCGGGCGTGGTGCTGGCCACCCACCCCTCGTGCTGGCCTCGTTAACGGCAATTGTCCCAAACGTCAATTACGGTTATCTTTGTTGCACGTGAGATGCAATCAATTGCATCTTCTGTGCAATGGTTTGTGACATCAAGATGCTGTCCGTTCAACAGATAACTTTTTTCTTCCTAAAACCAACCGAATATGATTGAAGTTGTACTGGTAGGAACCTCCTGGTTCCACCAGCCCACAGGGGATTATTGTGTCCGTCCGTCGTGAATCAAAAAATGGGAGGGGTGGGGCTGGGTGGAGAGGGGAAGGTGGAGAGGGGCTGGGTGGGGAGGGAGGGGAGAGGCTGGGTGGGGAGGGTGGGGCTGGGTGGGGAGGGGCTGGGTGGGGAGGATGGGTGGGGGGAGGGAGGGGTGGGGCTGGGTGGGGAGGGGCTGGGCTGGGTAGGTAGGGTGAGGTGGGGCTGGGTGGGGAGGGGCTGGGTGGGGAGGATAGGGAGGGGCTGGGTGGGGGGTGGGAGGGGTGGGGCTGGGTGGGGAGGGGCTGGGTGGGTAGGGTGAGATGGGGCTGGGTGGGAGGGGTGGGGCTGGGTGGGGAGGGGCTGGTCACCCCGTGGTGCCCTTATAAAACTCAACGTTTAACCTACTAACGCCGGCTTGTGCCCGCCCTCACAGTCGGGCATATTTGCGGAATACACCACGCCGCCGTTGACCCTGGCCATTGACCGAGCAACCCAACGTTCCTACCAGCTCCCTCCGCAGGAATGTGTTGTTTGGACTTGAGATAAATAATACGTTCTATAGACACTGATGTAATTTGTTCACATCCTGTCTGGCATGTACGATTTAAGTTATAGATGTGAACTGCACATCTCCGGTTGCTATGCAATACCCACTGACCATGCAGCTATTAAGGCATCATTGTATATATTTCCATTTTCACGCGATATAATAGGCTGTCAAGTTTACTATTCTTTTTTACAAACATTAAATATACTACGAAACGCAACCTCACATTTCTATCAATAGAATGACTATTGTAGTATCCAACTTCAATGTTTATTTATTGTCTGAATCTATTTCTAAAGCTCTGCATTCTGTTATCTGACATGGAACAACCTCTGGCTTATTGACATGCACATGTGCAGGTGGCATGCATTTTATAACGGGCTAATATTTCAGTAGCTTCTATTCTGCATACATTTGTGAATAATCCGTTTGTTTTATATAACCCCAATATTGTAGCTTTTCAAATTCTTCATCCATTAAACATAATCTTGTCATGCCCTGTGTATACTGCCACACGTTTTAATGACAACCCTATTCTGATCAAATACTCCTACATACGTTTCAGAAACTCGACATTTAGCTCAGAGTATTATTGCTGTTTCTACTCATTTAAATATGCAGTAACATCGGGGATGTGACTGTATGGTGCCGGCCCAGAAGGGTCGCGCCGTTCGATGTTCCTACATCGTGGACAGCACCGGCTGTGTGTAACACCAGCCCTAGCGGGGCTTGGCGAGCACTGGGATAGTGCGGGCACCACGCACAGCGTGTGGTGGGGGCTCCCACGAGGGGGAGTGGGTGAGCGTCAGCCCAGGGGCAGGGTTGCCCCGGGTCATGGCACTCTGGTTGACCCCGTAGACACGTGATCCGGAGAGTCCACACAGGGGGCCCCAGGTGGGGGGGGAGGGCTATTGGGTGGTCACGTGTCCGGGGAGAGCTCTTGAGAAGGATCGAGAGAGAACGAGAATGCTCGAGAAGGCTGGGCGGGGCCAAGGGCAGAGCAACCCCGACCGTAGGGGGATATAAGGCAGGTCCCTGAGAGGGACCGGGGTCGCTACATTCGACAAGCTGGAAGCTCAACATCTGGAAGCGGGAAGCTCTACGTCTCAATCTGAAGCTCTTCGTCCTACGAGGCCCGACTGAGCGTCCGACCCTTCGTAGCAGTAACTCCTCTGTATAGAGTAGTTAGCTGGGTGGTCCCCACCATAGGCTGTATCTGGTGAAGGGGCATGAAACAACTTTTGAGGTGCATAAACTATTACCAACATCAGTGGCAGCTTTGTGGCAATTTGAAGGTCGTTGCTCTCTTGCTTGGTCTGCAGACTGGATACACAAAGTGCTGCTGTTTTCTCTGCAAATGGGATAGTCGTGCGATAGATTCTAACTACATCAAGATATATTGGCCACTCCGACAGTCATTGGAGCCTGAGAGGAAAAGTGTTCAGCATATACCACTTCTTGAATCAAGGAAGTTTTTTTACCACCCTTACACATCAAGCTGGGTCTGGTGAAGAACTTTGTCAAAGCCATGGACAAAACACAAGCAGCTTTCAAGTACCTCTGTGGAAAATTTCCAAGGTTAAGTGAAGCTAAGATAAAGGAAGGTGTCTTTGTTGGTCTTCAGATTCGTGAACTTCTTGGAGATGATGCATTTGACAGTCCACTGCGTGGCAAGGAAATGACGGCACGGAAAGCCTTCCAGTTAGTGGCAACACATTTTCTCAGAAACAACAAGGCAGACAACTACAAGGAGTTGGTGGAAAACCTCCTCAAGGCATACAAAAGCCTTGGTTGCAACATGTCACTAAAGATTTAAAAAATAAATTACTCTCATCTAGATTTTCCCCCCACCGAACTGCGGAGCAGGGAGCGACGAGAATGGCGAGCGATTTCACCAGGAGATTGCAAGAATGGAGAAACGCTATCAGGGCAAATGGGAGCCCATCAATGCTTGCAGACAATTGCTGGGCAGTGACAAAAGATGCCCCATTTAATGAATACAAGAGACAAGCCAAGAATCGCCGAGTAGACACTGAATAAGGACTAAACTACGTACTTATATATACATAATAGTTTTTTGCATTTTGTTTCATAATACATTTTATTTATGTAACCTTTTCCCTGATTTTTTTAAGTGTTACATGAACAGGACAGGTGACATGTTATCAGAGGTGTGGACTCGAGTCATGTGACTTGGACTCGAGTCAGACTCGAGTCATGAATTTGATGACTTGCGACTCGACTTGGACTTGCATAACAATGACTTTGTCCCACCTATGAGATGTGGACTCGAGTCATGTGACTTGGACTCGAGTCAGACTCGAGTCATGAATTTGATGACTTGCGACTCGACTTGGACTTGCATAACAATGACTTTGTCCCACCTCTGCATGTTATCATGTAAAGCAACCATAAACAAATTAAACGACCTACGTTTACAAGTTATGAGTGTGATATTAATATTAAACATTGTCAATGCCCAAAACGTCGCTTATTAGATATACGTCCTTTTAAAGGTGGATGATTGGCACGTGTTGAGTTTTAGTAACCTAGTAGATTTTTAGCTCAAATCGCGTTAGTGAAACATGTCGTAAACCGACACAGACAATCAATTAAGTTGCGTAGGAAGATTTACAACACAAAAAAAGTTATATTACTAATCATAACATTGGTCGAAGTGTTAATTTAATGTGTTCGGTGTTTAAATGAAATATCTGCCCCCCCCCCCCCACCTTCTCTACTAAGTGACGGAGACGTCACCGCGGCGCATGTGCCAGGCTAGGTGCACTTTGAGACCACCGTGAAGTGTCGACAGGGAGGTCTCTGGACAGACTCAGCAGGTGCCATGGGTCGGCTGACTGAGATGACCACTGGTAGATGCACACCAGCTATACCCCCCCCCCCCCACTGTGCCAACTTGCGGAATTTTAACCGCCCGGCGCTCTGCTCGTTGTTGTGAGCGTCGCTCTTCTGCCCTCCGTTGTTGCTGGAAGGCGACTGCCTCCAACTCGCCCCCAGCAGCAGCAGCATCGTCCTTCACCAGCCTCCTCCTCCTCCACAGAGGCCGATCCCCCTCCCCCTTCCCCACCGCCCCCTCCCCACCAGCCCCCTCCCCACCAGCCCCCCCCATCCTCACCAGCCCCCCCCCTTCCACACCAGCCCCCCCCCCATCCTCACCAGCCCCCCCTCCCCCTTCCCCACCCTCCCCACCGCCTCCTCCCCATCGGCCCCCCCCATCCTCACCGGCCCCCCCCCTTCCCCACCAGCCCCCCCCCCCATCCTCACCGCCCCCCCCCTTCCCCACCAGCCCCCCCCCTTCCCCACCAGCCCCCCCTTCCTCACCAGCCCCCCCCCATCCTCACCAGCCCCCCCCCTTCCCCACCGCCTCCTCCCCACCAGCCCCCCCCCATTCTCACCGGCCCCCCCCTTCCCCACCAGCCCCCCCCCATCCTCACCAGCCCCCCCTTCCCCCCTTCCCCACCGCCCCTCAGGAGGTATGACGTCACCGAGGCACGCGCAGGCGAGGCAAGCCCGGGAAGATGACGTCACGCTGGTTTGTGGACGTCATCCCCGGAAGTTGATTTACGCGGGAAGTCGACGTCGTTGTTGTTGCTGCTGCTGCGATGGCGCGGGTAGGGCCGCAGAGCGTCTCCACCTCTCCTCCATCCCTCCCTCTCTCTCTTCACACGGCAGACACTGCACACGCACCACAGATTACCAGATTCTGGTCTGCCGCACACGCAGTAGCAAGATGATACCCAACGCGCGGTATACAGACGGGCAGCGCACGATAACACGGACAAAGCAGCAAATACAATGCGAGATGTAGAGCGCAGTCTGTTTACATACAACACGCGCAGGGCACACACAGCAGAGTGACGTCGCAGGGCACGGTGCAGGCAACGCACTGCTGATACAACACACAACATTGCACATTGAGTGTGTTGCGTACAGCAACACGGCAAATGCCATTATAGCACGGGACATTGCAGAGGGTACGGGACGGTGCAGTCCATAACGCCACAACATTTGCACAGAACGCGGAACGCATCGCGAATTCAGCACCAGAGCAGGGGACAGACGGCAGCCGCACTAATGATGTTCGTGAGCGTTGAACTGCGTGCAATGACGGGTTTGTTGGAAAAGTTGTGGTTGCATGGTTTACAGGACACTTTGTATAAGAATAGATTATACTTTGATGCTGCCAAGAAAGGTAGCGTGTTTGCCACTGTTTTATATGCGGTGACATCGCGGACCCCACTTGGATATGGGTGCAGTACCGGCCCTAGAGGGGCTCGGTAAGCGCTGACTGACACTGCTGAATGGCACCACGCTCTGCGTGCAGTGCCGACCCCTACAGGACAGGGTGCGGGAGTTCCGGCCGTGGCACTGGTTGACCCTAGAGGACACGTGGCCGGTTAAGTCTACACAGGGGCCCCCAGGTGGGGGCTAGGGGTGGTCACGTGTCAGGGTCGAGATCCTGCTCGAGGATTCTGGAAGGTGGGCGTGGCTAAGGGCGGAGCCAGCCACGCCACAGAGGATATAAGCCGGGTCCCCCAGAGGGACCGGCTGCTGTTGTGAAGAAATCTATGTTCTACGTACTACAGAGTCTCCAACACGTGGACCTGGACCCAAGCTGTGGTCCGGTCCGTTGTAGCTAGTGACGGTGTAATTAGTGTAGTTAGCCTGGTGGTCCACCACCATAGGTTGTTATCCTGTTAAGGGGCAGTTATCCTGTTAAGGGGCAGTTACCCCGTGTGCTGGTGTTAATAAATGTGTTGTCTCCAAAGAGTACGTCTGCGACTCTGTTGGACTCACTACACATACACAGCGTCGAGTGGAGCTACTGCGGTGACCGTTGATTCTCTACCTGGGAGCCTTCCTGTGCGGAGTTTGTATGTTCTCCCCCCTGTTCTGCATGGGTTTCCACTGCAGTTGGTTAAACACCATCCAATGGTATGAAAAAAAATAAGAATAGATTTTACCCTTTCTGGCAATGAAACATGTTAATATGTTCAAACACCAAATAGAAACCTTTTGCAAGGAATCATGCAACATCTTTACAACTGTTTTATTGCCAGAAAGGTTTAAACCTATTCTTATTTTTTCATATTTTTATACTGGCAAAAGGTTCCTTAATGTAACTGGTTCATGGGACCTCCCTTTCCAAAAATGTAATTGTTATTTACCAAACACCCAAATGCTGAAATATCGCCTGCAAATTACTAAATCGGGATTACGTATTCAATACAGATGTTAACATCACCTCCCCTGCTGTGAAAAACTTGGCAGGACCCTCCGGCAAACATATTTTGAGACCCAGTGAGGATTTTCTGTCATTTCTCGCACCCAGTATTAGTAGGCAGTGTTGTCTCCTCACATTGAGGCATTGGTTATTTCAATTACATCTATGACAAAGAGCTTTATAGCTCATCGGATTCCTCCAGTATAAATACATTCTGAATGATGCCCCTCCCCACCCCTACTACTACTACCCCGTAGTCTGCCATGGCGGTGTGCATGGACGTGGGGCTGAGCATGGGAAGCCAAGTCCCGGGCCAGGGAACATCCATGGATCTCGCCAAGGAGGTCTTTACCAAGTTCACCCAGAGGCAGGTGCGTGTGGTACTTGCACCGATGCTCAGAGAAGTATCCCCCTAATCCCAGCCCTGACCACCCCCCATATCCCCTAACCACCAACCCTTAACCTCTAACCCCCCCCAACCCTTATCCACTTCATGCTCATCGTGATTTGCGTGCGCAGTCTGACGCTCACTGCTGTTAGATTGAATGTAAACTTACAGTCTCACATTTTTCATGAATTTTACATGCATATCTTTTTTGCTTTTTAAATTACAAATGTTGCATTACATGTTTGTATGCCTGCTATTTTTAATTGCCCAGTAGAGTATATATATTCTCCATTTTTGTTACATTTAGACAGTTGTACATACTTTATACAGAACACGGTGATTTCCCACGGTTAAGTGATAATATGGATGTTTCTATTCAATTACCACAACAGCAAATGTTTTTACTTTATACAGCAGTACAGTACATACAATATTCTATATGAAAATGATGAAATGTTAATACACTATATGAGTGTTTCTGTCAAGCCTGTGTTTGCGAAGCCCTTGTTAGTTGCTTGTCACTGGTATCTTTTTTCCTCCCTACAGGTTTTTGCAGACAGCAAGGATGAGGTGGCCCTTGTGCTTTTTGGCACTGAGGAGACACAAAATGACCTGGCTGAAGACGGTGGCTACCAGAACATCAACGCAATTCGTTCTCTCAGAGTGGCAGATTTTGAGCTCCTCGAATATATCCAAACTCTGGAGTCATGCAGTTGCCAGGGTGACTGTATCCTTGATCTGTGTATGCGATAATCGGCTTTTACCTTGTGAATTTTCCAACGATGCAGACACTTGTTTCACAAAGTTTTGTACGTGTAATTGCATTGGAGGTGTTTGACTTTAGTACGCAGGAGCGCTTGGAGATGTGTAATTGAGTAAATGCACGCATATGTATAATGACGACCGACATACGTTCCTCCATTATTAAGAGTATTTATTGTGGACACGAACACTGTCTTTAAGCACAGCTCAGTCTTCTCTCCAAGCGTCCCCTCCCCCTGTGTTTCTCTTTTTTATATCCCCTGAGCCCCCTTTCGCAAAGGTTCCCTGACTTGCTTTCCACAGCCAATCCTCGTCCTCTTTCTCTAACGGTTCTCAACCGTCCTCTTAGTCAACCTTCGTTTCCTACCCTTTGCGTTTGTATCTTTCCTCCAATTCCTGCAATTCTCTGTCTCTAGCCAATTCCTTTCCAGGCCTGTCTATACCTTCCCTTTTTCCGTCGTCAACTCCAGGTGGTCTCTCCCAGATTAGGGGCACCAATCAAAGGCCTTGTTTCACTTCCTGATTGCCCATGTTTGCCCACACAGCGTAAGCACCATGTCAGTAAGTCCTCTGTTGTGTTTTGGTCTTTACATCTGCAAACAAAATTGTTCAGGTGCGAATATGTCATGATTATGAGGTGGCATCCTGATGCGTAATCTGGTTTAGGCCTTGACTTCGCCTGACAGATGTGGATGCTATTGTGGTATGCATGGACCTCCTTCAGAAAAAAGTTGTGTACGTATTGATATTTTTAATTGGGTAAAATTATATTTTTACATCTGTTTTTATGTTTCAAGATGAACCTATTCCACAAATTTAGTGTACAACTGACAAACACTTGTGTACTGGCAATATGCATGAGCCATATTCTGGCAGATGTGGATGCTATTGTGGTATGCATGCACCTCCTTCAGAAAAAAAGTTGAATATGTATTCATATTTTTACTTGGATCAAATTATATTTTTACATCTGTTTTAAGTTTCAAGGTGAACCTATTCCACAAATTTAGTGTACAACTGACAAACACTTGTGTACTGGCAATATGCATGAGCCATATTCTGCCATAATTTGTTGTTGCAATTGTATCCTGTAATGAATAATACTATTGTGTCTGTATGCGCTCTGTAGGGGAAAGCGGTTTGAAAGGATAAGCATTTGTGTGCTCAGCGACTTTGGTGGCCCCTGCAGTTCAGACCAGGTTGACATCATCAGAAAAAACCTGAAAAAGGCCGATATCTCTCTCCAGTTTTTGTAAGAGAGACCACATATTCAGCACTTCCACGCTGTGATGATGTATGCATTTTTAATTCTTTCACAGCGTACGTAGCCAACCGTGCTTATCGGAGGTGCAAATTATGTTTGAGATGGTAAATGCAGTAAATGAGTTGTGAGTAATGCAGCCATATAATGTTTTGTGATGCCCCACTCTGTTTGTTGCCTTATACCATTCTGCAGTCTTCCGTTCCCATTAAGTGAAGAGGGGGACATGGATCTTGGTGATGATGGCCGTAATGAAGGGCAAGGCCCTCGCTATAGAGGTCCAGGGGGTAAAGGCCTCACAGCGGTGCAACACAAGGGAGTGAAGGTTCTGAAGGATCTGCTGCTGGGGCCAGAGGGGGAGCCGGAGCTGGATGAAGTCTACACTTTCAGGTACGGGTGGTCCGTTGTGTACATGGATGCTTTGTTATTCCGTAAATGTCTCCAGCCATTTTTTGTCTCTGACAGTGTGTAATTGGATTTGTTTCAATCGCAGACATAGAATTTTGTTAATTTTTCATACAGTATATTACGTTGATTTTTACGTGTACTATAACAGTGTTACGCTGGAAACTAAAAGCACAGAGGTGTGTCGTATGCAGTGATGGACTAGAACGTCTGAGCTTCTTTAAGAGGATGGAGCGGCAGCCATACCCCTGGCCATGCACAATGACCTTGGGCGCCAACCTGACCATCCGCATTACAGGCTACAAGGCTGTGAGTAGGAAGGCAGCATCCAATCTACATGTTAATTGCCCTGACATGGGTGAAAGTTTATAAGTCGAATATTTGTAAGTAGACGAGTCCCTGTATGTACATAGTGATTTCGAACATTTAAGCAGCTTATATTTCCCTTGTGAAAGAGAACGTGACATACTCATTGTAAAGGTTGATAACTCCGGCTTATGAATTTAGAATCTTAGCTCAGATGCTCTGTGCTGGCCATTTTATCCTTAGTGTGTTTGTGTACACATTCGTATCCAGGTGACATTGGAGACGCCAAAGAAGGCTTGGACGACCGTTGAGGCGCAGTCAAAGAGAAAGGAAGATATAAAGCAGGAGACAGTCTACTGCTTGTTTGATGAAAACGAGAAAGAAATTGGCGAAGACGACCTCATCCAAGGTGTGCAAAATAGATGATGGAAAAATGTCACCTTAACAGGTTTATACAGTTATTCGTTGTGGTCCGGATATTTGAAATGTCCTTGTAGCATAGAAATTGCTTTGCGTGTTTTAACTGTAATTATTTAAGTAAAAGCGATAATCTGGCAATAAACAAGTAAGCCAGATAAAATGTTTCTCTGGAATAAAAAGTCGTGACAGCTTGCAGACCGATGTATTTGCATGCAGGATATCGTTATGGAAGTGACATAGTCCCATTCTCGAAAGAGGATGAGAGCCAGATGAAGTACAAGTTGGATGGGAAATGTTTTGATGTGCTGGGCTTTACCAAGTCCTGCCATGTAAGTAACCCTGTGCCTATGCAAATACAGTATTTCAGACAGACTTATGTGCATACATTGCTTTTCAACTTTGTGGGAGTCATACTATGGGATATAAAAATAAAGGTTTGCTTATTTTGCTCTTGTCACACTGCAGATAAAACGTCATCACTACATGGGTACCCAAACCATCAAAATCACTGGCAACGGAGATGATGAAGTATGTATTTGTGTATCTTCCGTGTCACGTGCATTATTTTTTATTCATGTGCATTTGACTACAGCTCTTTCTCATGTCATTAACGGAGCTGATTGCAGTCCATTATTTACACAAGCCGAGCATGTGAACGCCACCAATAACACCCATTCATGTGCTGTATGTTCAAGACAGAATCTGTCCCATGTGTATTCTCAAGCTGCTGAATAGCACCACATCTTCAAAAAAGTGACAGCCTTTCCATACCATAGGCTGCTGTGTGATATTCCCCCATCCTACTTTAATGTACATCTCGAGTATTGTGGATTTGCATGTTGTTAAGGCTTGTGTGCCAGCATGTATGGATAAGCCTTTAAATTTGACGCCGTTACCCCCTTGTGGTGAGTAGCACTCGGTGGTGGCATTCTCCGCACTGCTGCATGCCTTGGAGGAGCTAGACATGGTGGCCATCGTCCGTTATGCCTACAATGTCGCTTCAATCCCGCAAGTCGGCTTTGGATTCCCCAACATCAAGAGCAACCATGAAGTAAGTTGGTCGCTGTTCACTGGGTTTTCACCAGCTGTGCCTTATGGCAGTCAAACGTGTCTGCAAATGTTTCAAGAATATTTTTTTTATTTAACCTATTAGGTTGGTGACATGGTCTTGTGCAGGGGTCAGCAACCTGTGGCTCTGTAACCACATGTGGCTCTTTAAGGACTGCTTCGCAATGTTATTTATTACGGTCCATCTTGCATTCACGTGCGTTGCAGCTCTTGAAATGTTTAATTTTTTACCAATTTGGAAAAAATAGCTCTTGTTATTTTGTTTGCCGACCCCACTTTTTGCAGAGGTTCATGCTTCGAATCCAGCAGCCACCCTGATTATTTCTGCGGTGTGCAATAACTGTCATAAAACCGTACCCATCACTGTGGATGTGAGAGCCCCTGACGTAATTCGCAAGAGTTGGGGTCCACATTTTCCATATTTGAAAATTACCTGAAAAATAACTTGATTTGAAATAAACAGCAATCATTTGCCCCAACTGGCAGACTGATGCCCGTTTGCAGGCCAGGTGCTGAGTCCCCTTGTACTCACAGGGATGGCTACTACTGGGGGGTGCCCTTTCAAATGTTTGAGATGAGTTGTGGTCTCGGAATATGCGGCATGATTTCAAAAAATTAATCCTTATTATCAACAACTTGTGCTCTGTGTGGAAATGTATTTGGTCGATTTTTTTTCATTACCTTTTAACTGATGTTTCCTTTGTGTTTCCAGTACATGGTTTTTTTGCAGCTGCCATATTGTGAGGACCTCAGGCATTACACGTTTCCCCCTCTCCTAAACAACAAGATGTTCACTCCGTCGGGTAAGATGTGAGGATTTATTTTGATTGGGACATTTTAACACCAATGAGAGAGAAGGAATTTTTTCATATTATGTTTGTTGTAACTTTCTGACCCGCCCCGACTGGATATCTGCGAAAAAGAGCTTCATAGCTCATCAGACTTCTCCAGGATAAATACAAATTGAGATTGTTATTCTGAGTTTTGAGATCGGATTAATAAAAAAAAGTGTCTCTGGTGGTATACACCTCAAATCTAGCGCATTTGATACCAGTATTATATCACAGATTTGTGAAATTTCCATACCTGCTAGTCGAAGAGGTGGCCAGGATATGTCAGTATCGCAATTGGGTTCGGAATAAGTAAATATCATTACTGCAGGGGTTCACGGATCCATGTGCTGTGTCCCCTCGTCCGGTCTGGGCAGAGGAGCAACTGAATGCGGTGGACTCGCTCATCGATCGGATGAGCCTGGTGCGGGAGGATGATGGAGGCGTAGTAGAGGAGCTCTTTAAGACGACCAAGATTCCGAACCCAGTGTTCCAGCGCCTTTTCCAGGTTTGATGGCCCTTGTTTTAAACACGTCAGCCAACAGTTGAATTAGTTATGAAAATGTAATTATTTTATGAGAATAGGTTTTTCCCCTTTTATCTGGCAACAAAACAGGTGTTAAGATGTTAAAACACCAAACTGAAACCTTTTACAATGAATCATGTCTGCATTAACCACAATATTTGTAGTCAAAATACAAAATATATATATACTCTGATAATTTATGCATTGTCTTTGAAACTGATTGGTCCACACCAGAGACAGCTTTCTTTTGAGCCTCGTCTCAAACGGTGTTCGACCAGAGGATGCCAAAAGGCGCATTTTGCACCATAGGAATGAGGATTTTTCACCACTGACTCAGAGCTGTAAACAGGGGATGAGAACAGCCTCAATAATCATTTTAGCATAAATTCACTTGGGCTTTTGAGTATTTATGACCAAAGAGGTGAGCTATTATATTAATAGCAGAGAAAGGAATTGATTCTACAACACAACCACAGAACACACAGTGCGGTGCGCTTGTCAGTGCCTGCAGCACAAGGCCGCCTTCCCTGAGGAGCCTCTTCCTCCAATGGAACAAAACCTCTTGGCCATGCTGGAGCCACCTCCTGAGATCACAGCTGCCAGCGTGCCAGTCCTCGAGCTTCTCCAAAAGCTCTTCCCGCTCCAAGCTGCTCCCAAGAAGGAGCAGTTAACTGGAAAGGACATCTTCAAGGACAGGTAGGTTGCTAAATTGGAGATCTTTAGGAATAAAAACAAGAACATAATGAACAACTGAGTAATTAATTGTAGTCCTTCATTTTAAAACGACATCCTGCATCTCCGCAAAGCAATGCGCCATGTTTTGCCCAGCAGGAATCGCGAAGAGCCTGAAGAAAAGAAGCCTCGCTTTTCAGATGACAGGGACGAGAATGGAAGCGCGTGCCTTGTGGCGAGTGTAGCAGGAGGCAGGGTCAGCAAGGTCAGGCAACATTGAACACTTGAGCAGCTGATACAAAATGTTACCTCGTCAATATACCACACTCGCTGAGTTTTGGCTGGAGCGCTCCCTGGTATGAATAAGGTGTTTGGTACCATCTGTTGAAGGTCACCTGCATGGGTGAACGTGTGTAATTACATTGTATTTTTTTCTGGTTGTAAACTGTGTTAATGAGCATTGTCACCCCCTGCAGGTTGGCACAGTCGATCCTCGCAATGATTTTCAGGTGTTGTGTGCAAGAAGAGAAGAGTTTTCCTTCAAGGAAGGTTAGTTGCCTTTTCATTTTAATTTGCAAAAGTGAAGCATATATTATCTGCTGTAAAAATTAAAATGACTACTGTCAGTTAACGAACATGATCTGTTTCCTCTCAATTAAACTGTTGCAATTCCGTCAAACTTTGTTTGCTAAGTCGTATTTTAGTTTAAAACATTGCAAACTTATATAGCCCTTTTGTGCAGTGCCATAGCAAACTTAAAACAACGTCTTGCTGTGCTTAAGACGGACAGCCTGTGTGTTTTCTGTCTGCATTTTGCCGGTGTTTGAGTGTGCGCTACAAGGAGACGAATGTGTGTAAATAGGAGGTCTTGGCCAAGGCAAACACACTGCAGCAGTTTCTGCAGTAAGCATCCGCACGGGCCATGCTCGTCTGTCCACAGAGCACTCGCCAAGAGCTTTCCTTTTGCTTATTTCCCTAAATCAGATTGTGTGAGGCTGGCACCTGCTCGGACAGCACAACAGTGATGAAAAATTATAACAATTCCGTTAAATGTATAAAAATATATCCAAATATGAGTCTGAAACTTCCACACGTAGCATTACAGGGAATGACGTCATTTTTTATGTTTAAATCTAATATTTTGTGCATCCTTGTCTTGAAGAATGCCTTGGAGTCACATGGGGTTGTTTTCTAATTGTGATCAACCAACTTTGGAGTTTCGCAGTGGTGTTCGTTGTTATTTTTACAAACCTAAACAATAAAAACTCAACATAAAAAACATTGCAGCCATAATTAAAATCCACACATTAGATTTCCCTTAAGATTGGGCCCGTGTTGGTAGCTTGACGTTGACGGTCTTGCCTGTGCGTCGTGCAGCGAGTATGCAGCCCTTAATAATTTCCATATGTTATGGCTGTGCGGAGCATTAAGACACAGGGCCAGTTTAAGGTCCCAGGCAGGATGCTGCATTCCTTTACAAGGCCCAGACTTCAACTACAGACTCTAATTCAGACCGGCCCGCACAGTGAATTGTTGGTATTTAACAGACGTTGGTTTTTTTTACCCTCATTCTATATCGTAATCCATCTCAGCAGTTTTGGTATTGGGTTTCAAACCTGAATCCTGTTGAAAATGCTGAATAAGTTGAATTGGCCTACACTTAGTGGTAATGCTTTTTTCTGATTGTGGCTGTTTAAATGGTGCTTTTGATGAGGTATCACAATTGCATTTCAGTAGCATAAATGTGCATTCCTGCTGAAACTACATTGTGTTGTTTATTCTGTGACATTTTATGAATAAAACAAACATTTGTTTTTGCGACGCAATAAAGTCATCCAGTGGGCTTTACATTAGCAATTCTCTTTCTGATCTTGCTCGACTGTGCAGTGTAATTGCATTAGTTGTATAAAATCAAAGTCCCAAATGTGTGACAACGCATGCGTGTGCATCACATTGTGTACCTTATCCCAGTGGCAACATCCATTGCACAAGAAGGTGCTGAGGTTGTGTCCACCAAGTAGCGCTGAAGTTCAGACAGCAGGACATTTAGCTTTTGTGGGACTCGAAAGTCAACGTTGTAAGCCTCCCTTCAGACTGTATCCAGATTGCACTGTAGGGGGTGGAGCAAATCCATGTTTCTCTCGTCTGCACCCAGTGTCTGAGCAACTGGAACGGTGCCTGGAAAAGTTCCTGGATTTGCGGGAGAGGACCTACTACATGAAGACATTGGACTGCCTAAAAGCATACCGAGAAGAGGCTAACAAGGTATGTGCCGCCTAATCCGAAGATGAACTCTAGCTTTCCTGTACATTAGTTTGTTGCGTTTGTATAATGTTGCACATCCCACGTTAAGAACTGCAGCGTCATTGTTATTTTGCAATCAGGCTGTACATTACTTGGCCATTACAGTTATTCAAGGGCCATTTTTGTGATGATTACAACAATATATGCTATGAAGGGCCAGTGCCTAATGTCTGCATCATCTCACGCAAAACCTCAGCGCAGAGAGATTTCACAAACCAGGCAGGGAAACTAGATAAGGAAGTGTGCCTGCATAGTCAATGAATGAAAACATAACATTCAGACATTGTAGGGAAGTAATGTAAAAAGTAGAAAATTATACAAATATTGTATGTTTTTTACCTTTTTAGCGAAAAGATAGGGCATACTTTTATTCTTATTAAATACCTCTGCATGAACACACAAAATAATCTGCCATTCTCAAGTAAGAAGCAGTCTGGCCCCCTTCACGGACAACCACAATGATGTCCAATCAGTAATAGGGGTGGCCATAGGCACACACCACAGGCACAGATACATTCACACGTGCATCCACATACAGACACATTCCTCCCTCAACACCCTTTCTCAACAAGAATTCCCCTTTCTCTCCTGCCCTCCCCAACACCTGAGTTTCAAATGCTAATTCACTTGGCTGTCTGTAGGCAGATATAAGGAATGCAGGGTATAGGATTGTGTATTTACTGTATGCATGATCAAACTGATCATTGGGTTGTGTAAAAAAATACTTTTATTTTTAATATGGAGAGACAGGTTTATGAAAGAGACATTGCTTATCTTTTTAAATCCTTTATATTAAGTTCACTTGCTTGCTTGCTTGCGCGCTTACGACCGTGCAAATCTTTCGGTCGTTTTTTAATCCACTTCCCGTGATCCAATCGAGCTGACATTTTGCACACAGACTCGTTGTGCGTGACAATTTATTTTCGTGAAATTTTTTTTCCAAAATGTTACACTTTTTAGGAAGGAAAAAAAAAATTATATTTAATTACCAATTGCTTAATGGTGGCAGGCAATCATCTGACCCATAGGTGGCAGCCATCTCAAGCCAGAGGACGAGAGGACTCTAGCCGCCACGCATATAAAGAATTTATAGTGAAAAACTTTGTTTTTACGGGTTAATTTTTTTATCTATACGAATGCATCCCCACCTAATTTTAGTTACTTAAACATACTAGTGGTTGCAATCGTCTTGCAATCTCAAAAAGCGTTACTTGTTAATCGAAAAGTCTGATGTGCGCCCCAACTTGTTGTCGTGAAATTTACAATACACTTTTTTACAACCGTAACTTGAAATCGTTAAATTAGTGCTGCAAATTAAACGTTTTCCCCATCATGTTGGTGGCCGTGTGGGCCGTGTGTGCCGGTTGTGATGGCAGGCCAAAGAGCCTCACCAGTACAACACATTCCTGAAGAGACTCAAGCAGCTGGTGGCAGATCTGGGCCTGCAGGACTTTTGGCAGCTGCTGGTGCAAGGTCATTTCCATCAGTGCTCTGTCTGGTGTGCGCTGTGTGTGTGTGTACAAGTGCTTGCTAACAGTACTTGCCCCCCAAAGTCTGAATGCTATATGGGGTATCTTTGCCTTCGTACTTCTCTACTCGGAAAAGCTAATGATTGAAACCACAGCACAATAACTATTTAACACGTAGGCTTTCGCGACCAATATCCATAATATCTATATTATGGAGCACAATAACCCTCAGTAATTGCAGTGCACTGTTGTAACCACCTGGCATGTTGACCAGTGATACATTTTTTTATTATTCTGCGGCCATATTACTCTGTCATAACTAAGCTTCTTTGGTATAGTTATGCAGTGTCTGTAATGTTAGTATTTTCATTCTGTAGTTTTTCCAGCTTTCAGACGTAGTCTGTACTCATTTTAAGTTAAAATTTTTGTTTTGTAGTATGGAAAGGCAATGATACTGGATTGAAAAGTTTGCATTTCGTGTTTCTGTCCTTGCTACTCAGATCGGCTGACCCTGATCAGCTGTGAGGAAAACTCAGCGAGCAGCGTGACTGGCCAGGAAGCTGAGCAGGTGACCCCTTGTGTTAGGGAGCAATGAAGACCATGCACGTCAAGTGCAATATACAATATGAGCACCTCATTGTTTTGGGATATGTTTTGCAGTCACGTGCATAGGTCTTGAAGAACAAACTACAATCGTAAGAGCTTTTGGCAACATGTACATGTACAGCTCAAATTACCATTTTCCCCTGAACTAAAACATGTTTTATGTGTACATTTTTTCGTTGTTTCAGGGGTTTATGTTGCAGTAGACTGTTCTCTGTGTCTGTAGTCTATTTTGTTTCCCTTTAAATGTTGATCACAACACAATTTATACAGTACGATTTTGATTGGACAGTATATACATGCTTAGAGAAGAAGAGATCGTCAGTTGTACGTTTACATTAACATATGGCATTGTGTTGCCCCTTGTTTGCCGCTGTGCCCATATAATGCTGTCTGCGATTGTTCTTGTGCAGTTCTTTGTGGTGGAACAGGAGCAGGAAGAGCTGATGGTTGCTGAGCCGGCAGGAGATGTCGATGATCTGGTAAGTGCGAGTCACTTGACCCATTTACTCTTATTCCTATGAGATGAGAAACAATTTCAGGCATATGCTTGTAATCCGCTTTGATGGCAGGGTTGGAGGACCAGGTAGAGATGAAGGTATGAAGTTCAAGAGACACCCACATGCAGGGCAGCGAGCTGCCTGTACAATGTAACACAGCAAGTAGGTTGCTGGCATACCTGTGTGTGGAGGTTGTGATCTACACTCACTGTTGAGTTTTCTCTAAAGACTCTTGTTTTATCCCCCACGTGGACATACTCAGGAGATTATCCAAACATACCAAAACAAGACCTAAATATAAGTTCAGCTTTACTGAGGCTTTACAGATAAAAACACGTTTTAGTCTCAAGTTGCATGAAGTCCATCACCCAGTGTTTCCCTGACCTGCTCAACCTTGGTATTGTAGTGATATCTTTGTGTTGCTCTCATAGCCATTGCCACTAACTTTAGATGAAAATATCCATGGTGCAGTTTTACCATGACAATCGAGTGTGCAGTCCTAGCCCACACAGGTACACACGAGCAGCCAATGTCAAAATTACACTGCGTTAAGAGGCCTTGCCTGAAAGGCTGGGAATAACGTGTACTCACACCTTTTGGTTGAAAAAGAAACCTGACATTAGCATTAGTTTCAACATGATTGAACACAATTGGAAAATGCACCACAGTTCCGTTATGATCTTCAACTTGCAGTTTATATTGAATTATGCACGGTTAAAGCTCTACAACTCGCATTACCCCTGATTGCTTACAAAGATGGTGCACGTGACGAATCGGTTGTTGGGAGGGTGGCTGCTGGTTTGCGAGGCTCTCGGTAATACTTTTCCTTCCCTACAGCTGGATATGATGTGAGGTGGCAGCAAGACGACGGAACATCGATTGCGAAAGCAACACGTGCCTGCCTTGGCGTTTAAGAGCGTCTTTTGAACGTGGAGCAGACCTGCATGCTGTTGGTCCATAGTAGATTTCCCGTGGTTTTCGAGTTGTGACCATTACACGTTAAACTTTAACGTTATTGCCGTGCTGTTGTAGTTAGATTGACACTTGTGTTTGTTGTGACCTTCCTCAATATCCGTTTTTGATCATGTTATGATGTACGTTTCTAAAAAGTAATGTTTTTGTCATGTTTTACATCTTGATTGACATTTATAAAAAGCTAAAAAAGTCAAGTGTCGTTTCAAGTCAGCCTTTTTGAACTGTATCAGGCACATTGTTAGGTTTTGCTTTCAGATGTAAATTAGATAGTAATGCACCCATGTGCTTATAAAGAATTTGCTTAATGTGGAGCTGTATGGATGGAGTTTTATACGTTCTAGTGTAGACAAATGCGCATTGCTGCCTAAATAAATACTAAACTCAACACCATTTGGTGACTTGGTCGTGCAATGATTAGTGTTGCACTTCAGCTGAACTTCTTAGAATAGTTTTCCAAAGAAATGAAATGGTGTGAGATAATTCAATTAAACACGGTGCTATTTAATCTACCTTCAGTGGGGGCGGGCATTTGTCTTGTTTTGGTTGGCTGCTGTGTTCCCCCTATTGATGTACTCCTTTCTGTTGGGAGGATCTCAATGTGGTGGAGTGAGCAATTGGCAGCCCGGGAGCTTGAGGTAGTAAGGGGAAGAGAATGGGATGGAATGGCTGTGATGTGAAGGGATAAATGATGGAGACAGTTTGGAAAGTTAAGGGATATCAAGAGAAGAGAGGTAGAAAGGGTCTCGAAGAAAAGCACATCGTCACGGCTTGAATTAAAAAAAACTGGGAAAGCGCCCGTGATGCCTTTCCTGCTCTAACAAACAAAGCACTGGACAAAAGAGGTCGAGACGGGAGGGAGGGGAGAAGAAGGCGGTGGTGAGGGGTGGTGGGAGGTTCTCTGGATCTGGGCTCTGCGTCGGAATGCGTTCGCCTCGAGTGTTGCCAGAGTGTGCACTGAAGCTGCCGCTACGAGCACCCCGCACGTTCGGGATGCGCGGATGAGCGGGGGTTGGGTTGAAGGAGGAGGAGGTGGTGGTGGTGCTTGTAGTTCTGTGGCTTGGGTTTGCTCGTATCCCGGAGCCGGGACCTCGTTAGGACATGGGATCGCGATAGACTTGTGATCGCAGGGCCAGCTGCTGACAATGAGCCCCCGTTGAAGTTGGCGTGTACGTGCTGCGCCAAAGCGGCTCCTGCGATCTGCATCTCACGCCCACGACGGACAGCATGGAACGCCCTGCTTACCTGGAAGTACTGCGAAGACATCGGCAGCAAAGTCATCATCGTCCTCAGTAACACAATAGTAAGCAGCGGCAGCAAGCAGCATGTGGTGGTGAAGGAAGGCATGGGCGCAAACGGCGGAAAACTCGACAGCGACACGGGTGAGCGAACTCGCTTCGGTGTTAAGGGTTCAGGTTTAACGTGGTCCAGGACGTCCAAGGCGCTGTGGTTTGGAAGGGGTTGTGTTGGGGTTTTGTATGGTTGTGACCTCGTCCTGTGCACGGTGGAACGGACCTGGAACGCTCGGGCGCACCGCTGCAGTCCTTGAGCTAAGACCAATCGGCTCCATGGGTCGATACAATAGGTATCACTTCGTGGGAAGTCAACGGGGATTTTACGGAAAGCCTGACTCCCCCTCCCCCCATAATGGGAATGGGATTTTAAGCACCTCGGCTAATCCTTGAGACCTCCAACATTATAGGATCTGTAATCCGACGCCGGTGCACCAGCATTTGAGGGAAGGGATATTGCGCCTCGCATGCACAGGTACTCTCAGAGACTCGCAGATACTCAGTCTCAGAGTTATGCAGGGACTCAGAGTTTTACAGATACAGTATCATAGAATTGGGTGTTTACAGATCCACTGCCTCGTATATAAACACACGAATCTCTGACGATTTTAGAGCCCGGCTGGATTTCATTATCCCACCTCGGTAATTATCAATAATTATCTATAATTTGTGCCGTCATTCAGTGTACAGTGCTGTATGGTCACCCCCAGCACTAACCCTTCACACTGCACTGCAGGTCCTGGCAAGTACCATCACACCAGCCTGCTTGTGCCATGCTGTAGCTGCGCACGGGGAAATCTCGCCAAAGTGTCTCTCGTTAACGGTGCGGGGACTCGGTGGCAACAATGCCACGAGGAGGGCATCGATCACACTCGCGAATCCTCACGGCGAACCAACACAAGAGTCTTTGAATGGCACATCGTTAGGTCTTCCTGACCCTTAGCACAGGGGTCAATGACCCTGAGGTTACTTCACCTGCTGGGCTGCCAGGTCACGCTGTGGCTCAGGAGCTGTAGGGGCTCAGATCCTACCGACGTGGCCCCTACAATACGTGCAGACCGTGGTGTAGATCATAGTCCACACCCTCTGCAGCATTGCCTCTTTCGTTGACTTCCCGTATAAAACGCATCAGTTCATCAAGCAGGTTAGAACCAATTGAGGTCACGTGGCTTATCAGGGAGGATAGATAACACTGCGGTCTGTATGGGGATAAGTAAACATTGTGCCGTGTGTTTGCATTGTTTAGAAATCGGGCCAGGGTGTGTTTTTCTTCTCGTGCCCTTAACATTGTGAGCATTGAGTGAGCTCCTCTCTAGCAACACGGGGAGACATTTGTTGATTCGACTGACGCTTGGTTAAGCCTTCATTGCTCAGTGCACGGCTGCTCACGGTGTTGCGCGGAGATGTTTTTTCTTCTTTCCCGTGGCTGATGTAAATGCAGAGCAACAGCTACAATTTCACATTCAGGCGGTCATGCCAAATAGCCGCGTCCGGAGCAAGTTTCAAGTTTAATTTACTAGGTATAGCCCTGTGAGCCATGCGGCTCTTAAGTCGGGTGCAACCGCAACAAACAAAATATGAACACAGAACATCTGAAAGCGACGACGCGTAACAGAAACACCCTGGAATAAATCAGCAAATATTAAAAATGAACTTATTAAAACGATGTGTGCAAAAATCCCAATGTGGTGCAGCGGAGTGTATCATCGCCGTGATGTTCGCTTGATGATGCCATCATCAAACTGTCTGCCTGATGATGCCAGTTGTAATTACCTGCGAAACGTCGTACTCGGATTGTAACTGTTGTGGATTTGCTCTCCAACACACCTGGGTGTGCTGTATTAGTGACGAATTGGCATGTTCTGTTTTCGTGACAAAACCTTTCTAATTGGCTGTGTCGGGAGGTGGCCGGTTTAACGACACATTTATATATTTACGCGATCTAACACCCCCCCCCCCTCTATTATAGATGGGATACTTGTCAGTAGCGTGTTTGCCCTGCGTCGGCAGCTGATGACACATTCGATCTTGATGGAGCTGTTAGGCAGCCCATATGCGTCGATCGTGGCGCCAAGCGGCCTTGAGACTCGATGCATTGCGCAGTCCCTTCACAAACAGGAAACATGTTCGCTTCGAAGCCGTGTGCTTGGGTTTGTGTTTTTTTTTCCAGCGAGGAGCCTACGTCAATTGCCTGGATGTGTCACGAAATGTGATTAAGTCTCAACTCGCGAGTTTTAAATGGGTTGTATTCTAGGTAGCTTTTGTTTTTAATATGCAACAGAATGCAATTTGGATTTATATAGCTCGCATAAACGCAACCGCATCTTTATAGGTTCAGGAAAATGCCCAAATGTTTTCTTACACGCTGCCAAAATGTGTTCAATGTGCAGTTCTTCAATAAAATGGCCGGAGAGTACATACGGATGTGATTATTTTCAAGTACTTTTAAAAGTTAAACACAATGTGTGGTTAATAAAACTGATATCACGTAGGTTGAGGCATGCGATGCATTAAACAACATAAGTGTAAGCCTTTCTGTAGATTACGTACAGTACCTAGTTTTATATTTGTGGAACATTCCTATTGTCTCCAGGGCAGTACAGAAATTGAGGTTCCTCATGAATCTGGTCAGAGTCTGAATAATTATCGCTTCTTGCGTGGATTTCTCCAGGCACTCTGGTGTCCTCCGTCTGTGCCAAAAGTATATAACCTGTACACAGCGCGACTGGTGAAACACCGAAAACATTTTACAGAACTCATCAGATAGTCGTGTGACCCACCAATGGATTTCCTCGATTAATATTTATTTACTTACAGTAAAACCTTGGATTGCGAGCATAATTCGTTCCGAAAACGTGTTTGTAATCCAAAGCACTCGTATATCAAAGCACTCGTATATCAGTTGTGATCACGGGACGTTCGGCAGACAAAGCGTATACGTACTACTCATATTGCAAGACCTCGCTCGTTTATCAAATTAATATTTATTTAACATTTTTGCTCGTCTTGCAAAACACTCGCAGACCAAGTTTCTCGCAATCCAAGGTTTTACTGTAAAGTAAATGTCCAGTACACGTGATATATTACCGTTGACCAGTCCAACTTTTCACAATAGCAACATTTTTTTTTACTAACCCATTAACGTGTCATTCATCATTAAGGTGATGTACAACAATAGCAATGCATGCTCTGCCCTAGGATGCAACGCGCGTGGCCCTGAACAGTCAACCGAATCCATCTCGTGCCTCACGCTTGTGCAGAGCGATGCAGCCGAATATAAAACACATTCTTCTTTTAAATTTAGAAAATTGGTCTTGAAATACTACCCACTGCAGAAAAAAAAACCTATGACCAGCAGGAGCCAAAGTAAGTAACTGGAGAAACTTTATTAATCGAATAAAGATAATATTTACGGCAGCTGATGAAATATTTGTTTAGTAGGTTTCCAAATTAAATGCCCGTGCAGATGTTATCTGGGATCTGGCTCAAGCGGGTCAGGTCGTTTGTCGGCAGGCAGCGGTGGCCCAGGCTCCGGCGGTGGCTGAAGGAGCGTGGCCTCCTCGGGGTCCCGTTACACGTTAAACCGCACACCCCCTGGGACGCGCATCTGCAGCAGATTACTCGGTGCCCCTTTGCCTGCTGCCAGCTGCACTCTTCTTGCCCCGGTGCCCCCTGAACCTTAATCCTCGCCTCCCTATTTTAGGGAGTGGCAGTCAGTGGCAATTCATCACGAGCCAGGCACCGTCTTTCACCTGCGAAAACCCTCGTGGGCGGCGGTGGCGACCGGTGGGGCTGCTGTGCCTCGGAAGAGGCTGCCTTTTGCTTGGTTACTGGAGAGGTTTGCACTCGATGTGGAGTGCGCTGAAAAAAATAAAAGTAGTTGGAGCATGGAGTCATCAAAACAAAGCTGACTGCAATAAGGATGATAAAAATAATGGCATGCGAACAGAGCGATGGGAATGAGCGATACGTTTAAAAAAAAAATATTTCTATCTTTAAAACATATAAATGCATGCGTGTGTGCGATTTTGCAAACTTGAAAGAAAGAAATAAAGCTGTAAGCGCTTGCTGAGAGATTTGCCGTCGGGGAGTGGGGGCTTCCAGGTAAAATGTCTGCCTTAAAGGAAATGTCTGGCTTGGTAAAATTACTGCCGTGCGTGGAAGCATGCCCTGTATTTCTCTGTCGCTGCCATTAGGAACGATACGTCGGGCATGGACGAGGTGTGTGGCAAGAGTTTGCTGGGTGCGTAGGGGTTGCCTGCGACCACATTCTTTCCATTCCTTAGGGGCAGATGACCACGCCACTTTGCCTTGGAAGTGTCAAACGAGGCCATGCTCTTGTTTGAGACAAATTAACGTTACAAGGAGGCGCTTGTTACAAACACGGCACCTGGGATGTGTAATGTACGCTTTTTAAATTGACCAGGGGATTATGTACGTTTGAATGACTGCTGCATATGCGTGCATTCCACTGTGTCTCTTCATCTCCTTTTATATTAACGTCCCTCTTGAGCTGAATGAATATGAGGGGCATTTACAAAGCCATCGGTTATTTCTGCAAATGATTACTGTAGTTTAAAATCTAAATAATGCAGGGTAAAAACATAACATGTAGTTTTGTATTTAAAAGTACAGTGTGCTGAAAACACCTTAAAAGTTTTAGTTATCTTCTTTGAGGATTTGAATTGCAGAAAAATTAGTATCGTTTATTAAGTGGTCATATGCACATGTTGCTAGGCAATTAACCCTTTCCCGTTCCATGACGTCTACAAGTTGGAGGGTGGGTCTCGTTCACCGCTGAATTTCAGAACGCGCAAGCGGTTAGCGTTAATTTCATTTAGAGAGGCATAGCGCCGCGGTTTTTAAAAACATTGTACTCACCACAGAGAACTGTAGTGACGCAACCACACTCGATAACTGGGGTCAAACTGTACCACATGCCCTCCCACGTAGATTTTTACTTCCGATTCCGTTCCGATGACGTACGTGTATGGATTAAGCTGCTTTTTGAGTGTGAAAGGTTTGTGTACAGTACATGTACCATACCGTACTGTTCTGCTAATGTAAAAGGTAAACAAGGTAGAGGCGCAGCCCTGCAACTGCTCACTGGAGCCGCTGCTGGCGGAACGGCCTCCACTGCAGTAAACTCGAGAGGGTATTTGGTCTACAACCATATTGGAAGAGATGGGAGTACTGTACCCACACTTTACCCCACCACACACAACCTGCCAATCGACGAACCACGAGGGAGTTTGAGAAAGTTGCAATCAACTGCGGCACCAGAGGGTTTAATTGAACTGGCTATCTCTGGATTGCAAGTCCTGTGTGCTAACCATTGCACCAGGGCAGCTCCTGCTTATGTATGCACTATAAAATTAAATAGACTGCATTGGTAGTGGTGTACAAGTAATAGACTCACTACCTTCCAGAGGTGGGACAAAGTCATTGTTATGCAAGTCCAAGTCGAGTCGCAAGTCATCAAATTCATGACTCGAGTCTGACTCGAGTCCAAGTCACATGACTCGAGTCCACATCTCATAGGTGGGACAAAGTCATTGTTATGCAAGTCCAAGTCGAGTCACAAGTCATCAAATTCATGACTCGAGTCTGACTCGAGTCCAAGTCACATGACTCGAGTCCACACCTCTGCTACCTTCATCATTAACATTTCCCTGCATGTACACAGTAGTGGTTTATGTATCTAGTATGTTGGTACACCTGCATATAAAGCACTGGAACGTGCCTCATAGGCTGCAACAATATACTAACTCACTGCTGCAAATTCCGCGTTTGGGGAATTTAATTTCTCTGCGCGAGCGACCACATTTTTCCCCAAAGTGACACGTGGCATGGTACGTCGTACTTCAAGCAATGCAGCATTGCCTCCATCCACACTCACGTTACTTTTATTCAAGTCAAAGTGATTGCCTGATCAAATAAGCATTAAGGCAGTGGCCAGCTCGTGTTGATGGCCCTGAGCTCTTGTTGGATATTCTGCGTTCCTTTGGTGTGGACGAGTCTATCCATAAGACAGTCACTGCGGCTGCTGCTTCTTCTTCTTTCGCATGACTGATGTAGATGAAGAGGAACAACTACAATTTCACATTCAGGTGGTCAAACCAGATAACCACATCGGGTGCAGCGGAGTGTATCGCTGTAATGTCTCCTTCGTATTTGTGCATCGGGCATTGCGTCATTATATGTTGTATGATCTGTTCTGGATGACCACAGACGCACACTGGAGAGTTTTTTTTAAGTCAGCCACTGCTGACTTTCCCACAAGGTGGTACCATTCTATCGACCCTGGAGGGATGGTGTTCTGAGTCAACTTCAAACCAGGGTTTGAACTCGCAACCTTTCGATTACACCTGGCTCGAGGTCTCCGTGCTTGTTTCCTATACAGTAACCCCAAAGGGCCACACTAACTTTTGGTTGATGACAGAAGCTGCTATTTCATACTGAATGGACGCGGCCACAAAACAGCTGATTGCCTTGCCAAACCCTAGTGCGTCCATGTGCATGGCAGTGATATGAAATATTCAGCATGGCATGAATTACTTCAGTCAGGGTTCTTTCACTCTTTTGTGTTCTGTATGGGGATGAAGTGACATGGATAAGATGCTGGCATGGACAACTGTCCACAATTACATTGAAAACCAATTATTTACAATCTTTTTTTTCCACTTGTTTTACTTTTTCCCCAATTTTACCCCGATTGTTCTATTGGTGTCACGTGAGATGTAAAATTCGTTCGGATAAGTGGACACCAGAGCTATCTCTGAGAACCCTTCAAGTCACCTCTGGTCCTCACAGTAGGGGGCAGCACTTTCCCACCCACCCTCCCACAAAGAGTAATGTTTAACACATGACAGTCATATCTATTTTACAAACTGTTTAAGTCAAGCTTTAGGAATCACATTGTTTCGGGACACATTGTGTCGAAGCAGACCCCGTGTTTTGGCGACTTTGGCTCCCTGCGTCGTGGAATTCCTCTGCCCGCCCTGCGTCACGATGTTCCAGGGAGCCCATGCACGTCATGAATCCGGTTACCGGCATCTGCCGTCATATTCCAGTGCTCTTGCCACCCATAGTGTACAATTTTTAAGGATTTACATGTTGTATTTCTGTTTAAAACTATCATTGTTTTGTTCCGATTTTTAAAAAAATAAACAATTGATGAGGTCTGGAATGATTCACTCCATTCCTATATGATGAATGTTCTCTCTGGGGTTGCGATTTGATTAAAGAATGCGTTGTTTATACTGTGGTGCATTTTAGTGGCTCTGGTGGCTGAAGGGCTGACGAGAACTAATTATAAATTACACATAACACGCAATATGCAAATAAAACATTTTGTACATTGCTTAAGACCTACTCAATGCAAGGCATGTATTATCCATGAAACAATGCATCATGAGACTTCTTTGATTGATGTGTCATAGGAATTTGTGAACACATCTGAAGGTGTTGGAAAGTGACTGCTACGGCCTGACTGGGTGTGGTGATGTAAATCATTCACCGTGCACCACAGGGGCATGGTGAAGGGTGTGCGAACGTGGTAACCCATTCTCTGAATCGCGTTTGGCGATTTGGCAGCGTCGGGGTAGAGTAGATTGTGTGAAATATGAAACTCTTGGATGCAAACTGGAAAGGGAGAAAGTGAGCCCACTTTATCGCACAATTGTCCCGACTCAGATTTCGAGTGTTGCTTTGTCCGAGACCCATATGGGCTCCCACATATGTACGTGTGCACCTCGGAACGCGTGTCATTAATCTCCTTCACAGATTCCATGCAGTAGAGAAGTGTTTGTGTACTCTCGCTTACCTTGGCACATGTGCTCTTAGTGGGTATGAGTTCAGTTCTTCGGCATGCATTTTTGGCATTTACTGCCAGCAATGTGCCTCACTTTATTCATCCTTCCTTGTCACTTCATATCTGTGGCTCTCTGGCCTCGTAAGGGGTATCTGGCACATGTAACGCTTCAACTTGACTGGCATTTTCCGTTTCTTCTGACACCCATCCACTGCACCCCATGAATCACACGAAATCTCCGAGTCACCACCAACTCTGTCTCCTCTGGCTGTAGGGAGAGGAAGCTCCAGCATCTCGTCGGACATCAGCTCCAGCACCGACTTCCCTCCCACTCGCAAGAGCAGAGGTAACACCCGTGGGTCACGGGGCTCGGTGGCCCTAGAGAGGAACAAGGCCCAGATGAAGGAGCAGATTGTGGGACTTGCTGTGAGTGATCATGGCCAGCACAGCACACAGTGGACAGAGTGGTGCGGTCAACATCTTATCCGTAATTTTTTTGTGATAAAACGTTGTACCAAGTATTCATATAATGTATGTATGTTAAACTTCTTTCGTACTGTACTTAGCCAAACCATGCTCATCGGATGTGCGGGGGAAGAACAATCTAAACCCAAAAAGCAGATGATTTGAGCTTGGGGATGCCCAAGCCAGGTTCAAATGCCAATTACGAATGTCACTATGCATGGAGATAATCAAATACGGATCACTGTGATCATAAAGTTCGGCACGCACACACACACAAGGGAAACGAGAGTATCACAAAAAGCATTTTATAGGGAGGCAAGGCAGTGCTGCCATGTCATGAGTGTAAGAGAGGAGCAGAGAGTGAGGTAAGGAGAGACCGGGCTCGTGTTTGGATGTGTGAATACAGAATTGTGCTCACTCACAAAGGACGCGGTCTGTGGGCTGCGGTTAGGAGATGAGAAGTGTTGGGGGTGAGTGGGCAGTGAGCTTGAGAAGTGACGACACAAAGGCTGACAGACGGAGCTGAGTGGTGTGAATGAATATCCGCGCCTTGTCCCTCATCAACTGTCACCAATCGTGTGGTGGTGGTAGTCTTATGGTTGCGTGGGCTCATCCCCAGGTGTGTGTGTGTGTGGCTCCATTGTTCGTCTGTGCATTGCATGGGCTTCCCTGGTCGGGGGCATCGTGTGATTACAGTCATCAATTCTTAGAGTTGGAGGGGAGGACGGGTCAAGGTCAACACTGCACCCACAAGGACAGGGAGGTATGCAACGCTTGCCTTCTTAAGTGATTAATACAACCCCGGGTCCGGTTTCATTATTAAACGTATAACGTTCACGTGCCGCACTTTCACTTGAGCAGCGCGTACCACGTCGGGTAAGTGGTGTGCAGGGTTCTGCGAGTCCCTTGTCCACTGCATTCTCACCCGATGCCACTGTTCACTGTTTACGGTAAAGCAAGCATGAGGTTTTTGTGGGGGGGGGTGGGGTTGACGGTGCTCACTTCAAATAAATCCTGGCCGTGGTTCTGTGTTTCCTGACCCCTCCTGCAGGCAACTGATGGGCTTTGGTGTTAAACGTGGTTTCACGAGACAGAGGAATGTGCATTTATTGGGGCATCTGTGCACGCGCACAGCAAGCTGCATTGTGCTGATAAAAACAGTTATATATGCCTTATGCCCCATAAAGGATGAAGAGGTGTAAGTAAGTAATGCGGAGAGGAGCGCACGAGTGATGGATCATTCACGTTGCACCCAGGGTTAGCTGTGTAGTGCGGGGTAGTGGACTCGCATTAGGATCCTGTCAATAAAACTCTCCCAGCTTATCTCTCCTAGGAATGGGTTTGAGGGCTCATCACTAGTCGCATGCAATCATCGCTAAGTTTCCACATTTGCTTTTAAATGGATGTTTGTATATCCACATTCGCTTTTAAATGGATGTTTGTATACAATTCGGTTGTGGTATCGGCCAATAAACGTTTATAATCCATCCATATCTCTCACTCAAATTAGTGCGGAATTTAAGCAAACTAAATATGAGTGCCTCATAAATAACATAAGTTCAGTCGCAAAAGTTCAAACGTGCTGCGATGTAAAAAATTTAACTGTTGCTATACTGTCTTTAAATGCAAAAGATACATACAAAAGTTAATTCTTAAAACCGGGTTAAGTAAAATTTGTTACAAAAACATGTACCATTTCACTGGCTTGAAACACTTTCATATAAAAGGTAACTGAACATCCTTGGCAACACGTGACGCTCAAACCTGAAATGGATGAAGCGTAGAAGAGAGTGCAGATCAAACCGGGCGATGGATTCTCTGCAGAAAATGTATGTTGAACTTCTTTCACACCGTACGTAGGCAACCGTACTAATTGGAGGTACGGGGGAAGGACAACATACTAAATGTAAACACAACATGAAACTCAATCAGGTCTTGCAGTAAAAACAGACATTCTATGTTCAGTAATCATCTGCAGTGCGACGTTAATAACAGTTTCCTAATTTTATAAATTAATTATTTGTTTCCAGGAAGTGTAGCTATGGCAGATGCCTGCGCAGCGCGACTCACGACCTCCTCTTGATACCAAGATCCAGGATGGTCTTGTCTATGCGCCGCTTCTCGGTGGCAGCCCCAACAGTCTGGAACGATATCCCTCTGCACATTCGCAGCATCACCTCAATCGCCTCCTTCAAGAGAGGCTTAAAAACTCACCTCTACAATCATGCTTTTGAGCGACTCTGAGCTTGGCTCTGCGCCTCTGAGTTGCGGCCACTACGTCTGCAAATTTGCGCGCATTACAAATTGAACTATTATTATTATCAGTGAAGTGCGCTCATTTGATAAAAATACTTATGTTATTACTCATACTATCAGGCAAATGTTATGTATCAGATTTGGAAATTACTTATTGGCACCACAATATAAGTTAGTAGTGGCCTTGCTCACAGGTGAATGTGCTGTTCAGATCAAGAACAAAGCTGCCATTTCCAACTAATTGTATCCTAATGTTTCCCCACGGATCGCGTGCCCTGTTTTGTTTGGATGGGCCAACACGTGCCTAATCCTGGCACTTAGTGGCACCAAGGCCCCGTGAGGCGGTGTCTAGAGTGTCGGTCCGACAATGCACTGCTCTGTGCTCCATCATGCCTAATCGCATGCTCCGTTTCCGTTGCTCTTCCATCCTGCAATCTGCGCCTTTTCGGGTACCCTTCTTCAACATCCGTACACGTCAATGCGGCGTTGAAATAAAGCACGTGCAATTGTTGTGCACCTATGCCGCTCATTTCTTGTTTACGTGTGACCCATGGACCACTATTTTTCTGCAAGGCTGTGGGAAGCAGGTCGCAAAAATATTTGCAGATATATATTTTTTTACGAAACATCATATCTGTTTTTCTGCATGGTAGTCAATAATTTTATTTAAAGGGTCAACGGTGGACCATGGGGTCCAGGAAGATTAAAACATTTTAATTCTGCAACTACAGTTGGTGGATTTATGACCAGATCCAGGAGCACAATGTAAGAGACTACACTGGTAAGTTGGTTTAGTTTTTGAGCATTGCTTTGGAACATACAACTTATCGTTTGCAGGAATACAGCAGAAATTTGGAACTGTGATAATTAGCAAAAGGAAGTGATGGTGATGTGTGGTGAGAGTGATGGCCTTTTCACCTTAAATAGTAAAAAAAGAAGGAAATTTAAACCCCCAGGGATGGTTATTGCTTTTGTTAGTTTTGTTTTGACTGTATAAACATCACAGTAGTTGCGCACATGTGTGTAATACTTTATGTTAAGCTAAACAATGGATATATGCAGCTACAAGACAGCGAAGTAGTGTCTTTGATTGAGCATGAAAGCTGTACTGTGGGTCCTACTTTGAGAAGTTTGACCAAATTTTTTTTCGCCGTTCACAAGAGCCACCTTAGGTAATCTCTCTCAAGTCACCCTTTCCGATGGTCCTCCCTACATGGGCTATCCTTTCCACAAAATCTTTTCTCACTGTGTAGCCATTTTCTCCCAGGTCAACCGACACCCTCTACCCGCCATTGGGTTTCCGCCGTGAGCTCAGCCGCCGGGTCTCGCGACCCGAGCGGGCCAAGCGTCAACCCTTCCTGGAGGTGCCAAGGGCCAACGCCCGTCACGCCCACTGGCGTCCCGCCAACGTGGATGGATGTCTGTAGGGGGGTGTCCAAACGGTGCATCCAAAGCTCAGCACCTGGGATTTTGTCCAAATATTTGAGCAGAAAACAACACACGTGCAAGCCGTCCACCGGGAATGTGAGCATTTTGTGCCTAGCTGTCGAAATGCGCAGCTTGTAGCGGCGTGACAGAGACCATGTCCTTAACAATCTGGAGCATAGTTGGCTCGTTTTGTCCATCTAGCTCAAGGTGGTGCGGCCTGGATATAGGTCCACGTCCTGACTGCACCGTGGATGTTTTTTTTATTCACATAATCGATACGTCGTCTTTGTTGATTGCTTGAAATGCATTGGTGGCGGTACTTTTGTTAATTTTCTTGTACTGTTTATGGTTATTTTCTATTGTAGATTTTGTCCATCACAACAAGCTGTGTTGGGAATAAATATCGCGTAATTTTTATATTGTATAACTTTACCTTTGTCATTCCACTGCTGCATGAACATCTCCCAATACAATGTTGGTTATGGGGGTTGGTTGACTTGATTATACTTCAACACTCTGGTTAGTGAGGGTTAATAGAGAGGGAACCCAGGACTAGCTCAGACGTCACCTGACACTGATGTAATTTTTGGCTGGGAATTGAACTCAGTCCACAAGGCTCATAACACAGTGTGCTAACCACTCCACCACCACTCAACCCCTCACATTTAGAACACCACTTGCTTATTAATTGCACTATTTTGGCAACTCAACTCTGGTTACATCAGTGTTTATAATGCACGTGCATTGTGGAGTCTAAAGATAAAATAAGATGTCAAGTGGTATATGGAAAGTGCTTTTGGCAATTAGACGGCATGATTCAACTGGTGAATCTTGGTGTTTGTGTGCTTGTGGTAGCGGTAGTGTAGCGGTTAGCAAGGTGCGCTGCGAAGCTTGCGTCCCGAGTTCGATTCCCACTCATGACCAACACCAATGACGATTATGTGAACTGGTCCTGGGCCTCCCCTAGGTCGAATCAGCCGCAAATAAATACCTGGTGCGACGTGTAAACAACCCCATTGGGGGAGACAAAGGTGGATGGGCATGGAGCTGGCCACACCACCCCTCTCGTGTACTGTTTACGGCCTTCATATGTGCTTGCAAATAGTGCTTGCACCAACAGTCTGATCAGACTATATTGGGGGATCTTTGTCTTTGGAGGTTCATAGGAGCCTGTGCAGGGGGATTGGTCATTTTGTGACCGTTGTTGGTTGAGGGAGGGGGGTGGCCTCGGGTGGTTTAGCGTTACTGTGTGGGTGACACGGAAAAGCATTGAAGGAAATTTAATCTCCACAAAACTTGCGCTCGCTTCCACGCTACGTGGGGGTCGCAACAGTTCACCGCTTATCCATTGTTGCGTTTGAGAATTTACGCAGCCCGAGCTTTATGATGAATTCAAGCCCTTGCCCTCCACACTGTTGGGAGGTCACGTCTTATTGTTACGCAAGCCTCCAAGCCCAGGCTGCATTCTGCCCTCAGGTCCATTTCCACTGCTGGAGGTAGCCATTGCCCAGAAAGATTCCTTGGTGCTAAGTTTGGACTGCATACTTTAATCAGGAACACATGTCAAAATAGCCAGATATTTTCTCAAAAATATCTTTACTGGCTGCAGGTGTTTCAACAAAAGAAACACCCTTTATTATTTACCATAACTTTTACAAGCCATAACTGAAGCATTTAATATGTTTTTGAACTTGCTGCTAATCGGGCCGTGGTGTATATGCAGCCACAAGCTTGTATGTTGAGTTCATGTTCTCTGTGATTAAGCTAACCTTCATTAATGGTCACTCAAATTTCAAGCGAATATTGTGCACTCAGTAAGCCATACGTTGCCTTCTGTGCTTTGAGATGAAATGGTAATCAGCAGGTTACTATAAATGTTAACTTCTGTACTGCACAATATACTGCACTGTACCTATGGATTGTTTTTTAATATCCTATGCCAACGCACTCTGCACGCTCCAGCTAACACAACTCACAGTTATCTGGGCTGCTTCTCTTATTGGTTTTATTTTCTACTTCGAGTCGGTGTCCTTGTAGCAAGTGGCTCAGCGGTAGAGCAAGTGGCTCACAATCACAGGGTTGCGAGTTCAAATCCTGGTTCCGGGTTGACTCAGCCCATCAATGTTATGGGGTCAATAAAATAGGTACCACTTTGTGGTGAAGTCAACAGTGGTTGTTGTGTGGATGGACTCGCCCCCCACCATAGGAATTCAAAATTTCCGCCACTGGCTCAGGGGTGTAAACAGGAGATAAGCACCACCTCAATGCTCAGTTGAGCAGGAAATCACTTTGAAGAATGTGCCAGGAGACTACTCCACCAGCTTCCTAGCACGTTGGGTGTGAGTACTGCAGGTTGCGGTGGGGGTGGTCATCGGGTGATAGGAACAGTGGAGTGAAGCTACACGACGGACGTCCCCAGGGTTTCCGTGGCCGTAACGACCAGGCCCGGGTTGCGGACAGGGACCCTGATCCACGGAGAGGGGAGGAAAAGCCAAGGCCACGGTGACCATCTTGGGCCGAGTGGCGAAGGAGGACACAACACAAGGCGTAAACGTGAACGCATTTTGTGTAAATAGTGGGCACGTATGCTGCATATGGATGTTTCAGTAATTCTCTGGAACAATGTACACAATATATAAAAAAACTTAAAACATGTAAATCAATATTAGTTTTAGATTATATACACGCTTATACTATACCACAAAAAAACATTGTATTACATTCCTAACAAGACTGGGTGGCAGCGTGACATGGTGGTAACACTTGCGCCTCACGCAAAGAAGGACCTGGGGTTGATTTCAGACCCAGTGACCTTGCGTGGGGAGTTTGTAGATTTTCTTGATGTTCTGCATAGATTTCCTCAGGGTTTTTCCAGTTTTCTTCCATAACTAAACACCCACAATGTAAATGATGTTGGCCAAATGTCCCAATGGAGGGCTTTTCTGAAACATAAGTTTATGGCCTCAGTGTGGCTTTTGTCGGAAATTAAGTAAATATTTAATTATTTAATTAATAGTCTTGTATTTATTTCTTTACTATTACTCTGCGCTCATACTGGCAGGAGTGGGCATTCACACCAAGAACTCTCTGTAGGGTCGTGTATGCATTCTGATCTTACATCGCTGCTGAGACTGTCATTGCTGCATTGTAGTTTGAATTGTGCAGAGCCAGCGGTTGATTCGCGTGGCATATGGATCGCCTTTCTGTTTGAATAGCCTCTGGCTTAGGGTTCAGGTTGCCACCTGTCCGAACTTGACCCAGGCAATCTGGGAACCATGCGTGTGTGTTCGGTTGGCAGGAATTGATTTGTACCGAGATCTGCTACTGGTATCGTATTGAACGTTATGACAGAAGACTCCGCGTGATACTTATAGACCTTGGCTGACCAAGGAATGGCTGGGTTTGTCTGTGGAAACGGTGGCAAAGTTTAAATTGTAACTTGTACCAAAAGTAATGTTACTTCAAAACTAAATAATGAACGCCAGCATGTTGTGTACTGCGCTGACAAGTAGAGAAACTGAGTTTTAAAAAGCAAGAATACTTAATTTCAGGTGTGACAGTATTTGTGTAGAAAAAGGAGACATTAATCTTTGTAAACCCACAACGCGAACAACAATCATTGGGAAATTCAAGAACTCACTCGACTGATAAATATCCTGCAGAAGGATCGCTTTATATTGTACTGTGGCACTCCAGTAAAATCAACACATAGAAACAAAAAATAATTCTAAGAAACCGGGTGAATTTATTTAAAAGTTGGAAAATGTAGATTAGGTTAAGCTTTGAAACTGAGAAGAACAATACAGAGATGAAAGTGAAATCACAATTGTCATAGAAACAAGAGTGAAAGAATAGCTAATAGAAACAAAGCCCTCTCGAGATGTTTGTATTTCTTGGCTCAAAGCACTTTGCAAAAATAATCATCTGTTGGGATAATGACAGGATCTGGCATGAACTGACCATGGGGTAATGACCTTCACCAGCTTTCTTGAACGATGACAAAGATGATTGGGAGGGAAGTGCACCGGAGCCGTGTGGGAAAGCTCTCATTAGTTAATCGGGTGGGTGCTCAAATAATAATTTAATATTTTAAGATCCTAGTTTGACTTCTTCGCATAGACTCCCATTGGTACGGACCATTACCTGCAGTGTTTACAAATATGGCACATGTATGAAAAATGGAATGAACAAGCCAAATGCTGTGAGATGTTCTGCAGTGTGCGCTTGGGTTAGATGTTGGCCGCTGGCTGACTTTCAATCATCATCAGCCATGTTTAATCTACTGCTGGAAGAAGACCTTCCCATAGCCTCACAATTCCTCATGGTCAAACCACTCCACAATCCATCTCGCTCCATGTTCATACTTTTGGCTGCCATTCCATCAACAGTCTCATTCATCGGTCAGTGATGTGTCCTGCCCAAACGCCCACTTACTCTTCTAAACAGTTAATATGGTGTGTCTAATTTGTCTGTTCTCTAATCCACGTTTCTGTGTTTCATTGTAATTTCCAGCATATGTCTCTCCATGCTTATTTCTGTACTTTTGAGATTTGTATCCAAATACTCCCACTGTACCACACGCCTCTACTCCCACTTTACCACACACCTCCACCATCACACACGCACTCCAACATCCCATCGCCAAAAATGCCACCGCCTCGAACTTCCTACCCACTCCCCCTATCAACCACTAACACAAGGCACGCCCAGCGGCCCGGAGGTCAGATTCGCTGTGCCTGCATCAACAACCTCACCGCTATAAGATCTTCTCCAGAGATACGACAGCTACCTCCTGTTCAGTTGTGTGTGTGTAAGACGGACCACAGCCGGATTGGTCGACTTGTCCCAAGGGCAGGTTTAGCGTGTTGATGCCAAGACGCACAGCCCTAGTTCCCCTCGGCACTCCAAAGCAGTTGATTGGCTGCCAGGTCCGGTGTGGAATGGTGCTCCACCCATTCCGCCCGGGGAGTTGCGGCCAAACACTGTTTCTGAATTTGGAGGAATCGCTTTTGTGGAATTTCTGCCATTTTACACAATTTTGGAAAAGTGAAAATCCAAAGTGCACATTAATCGTGCTCATATTGCGCGCAGTACCAGACAAGAGACGGTGTGTTGGTTAATGTGAAATGTTTCAGAGACAATGCGACTCACGCTTTTATCTATAAATGTGCCATGGCTACTTCATGGATCTTTCATGTTCCAGAAAATGAAAACACCAACATTCCCACACTTTCCTCCGGGGATATTAGTTTTCTGCAGAATTCCCATGCTTCAGCAAATGGCACTCAGCTGCTCCTGGTAATGCCAAATCAAATAAAATCCTGAGTATATTTGGTATTCGCGCCATCTTAGAGCGCAACACAATCACAAAGGCCAGTCTGCAGTAGTTTGGCAGTAGGGGGCGATGATTGCTGTGTGGTATTATCCAACAGCGTATTTTGCAGGTAAATAATATAATTGAGCTAATTTGGACCATGACGCTGGTATACAATTCTCTTGGACATCACAGCGTCTTCAACATCCACAGTGAAGCAGACGGCGAATAGGTTATGGTTAATACAGCCGCAGCATTAACCAGGGAGGACTTTGGGAATCGAACCGTAAACCTCTAGCAACAAGCGGGAGGACCCGCTACCGCTGGGCCATTTTACAGCCCGCAATGTCGGCGTGAGCACGCAGGGCTTCAAAGGGGAGGCACAGCTTTCCGGGGTAGATCGTGCTCGTCGGAGCGACATTGAGAAACCCCACTTCGTTCAATGGCCTCCAGCAGCTCCCTTCGACACAAAGCCCGGCGAGAGAAGTCCTTTACCCGGTGCCGGATTAAGCTAGTGCGGGGCCTGTATTAATGTTATAAAGGGGCCCTAAATAAAATAAAACACATGTTAAACCACAAATGTTTAACTTGCACAGTCAAGTAATTGTATTTTTTCATTTGTTATAGAGCCAGATAATACGATAAATCGCTAACCTTAAACATCCAGTCGTTTTGTGAAACTCCGCTGTATCAAGGCCCCCAGCGCTGCTTTGTCACTCGTGTGACTCACGCTGCCCTTAGAAAGCAGAATTTCGGTCAACTTGCATCTGCCTTTGGCCATTTTTAAATACATTATTTATGTTAGATGTTGTAACTGGAGTTTTTTTTATGACCCATTGTGCTCCTGGAGCAAATGACGTGAGGCAAATAACCCTCTTGACACTTGCTCGGTAAGCAGAAGATAATGTTGCAAAGTCACTTCTGGAGTAAAATTGAAAAAAAGATTCCCACACCAAACACTAAAAATATTCCTTCGTGCCTTGTCAAAAAATCTGATTGACAGAAGTACAATGTCGCCCATTTAAACAGGCAAAATTTGCAATAATTCATGACTGGGCTGAGGTAAGAATAAAGTCTGTATTTTTGAGAATGCTATTTAACCACAGATGTTTGCCTGGATTCAAACCTGGGGTCTCAGAGGCTTTTGCTCAGTACTCTGACCAATGACAGCACCCACTGGGCCACATAGTATATATACCCTGCACAATCTCACAATAAACGCAGCCACAGGCTTAAGTGTGCACTGATGAGAACGTAATCGCCACTGCTCTGTGCCGAAAGCTGCCCGAGAGTAACCCATTTCGTTAACCTCGTTTCACATTCGTGTCACACGCCTTTTGGAGTTCGTTTACAAAAAGCCTGTTCGCACATCGGAGGGCGTCTCGACACATCTCGGTTCGTGGACGTGCGCCGTGTCACCGCTTCCTCCTGCAACTTCCTCACCCAGCACCGGGTCTGGCTCCACTGGACGCAACAGGCGGTGTCTTGACCGCTGATTAAAAGCGTCGTTTCACCAAAGGGCCACTTCAGGGTGGGTGGGGGGGTGAAATCACTCATTTCATTTCTTTCCATCGGCTCTGATTGCTCTAATTTAGCCGTTTAAGTAAAGCACGGACGAGAGCGCTGTGATTACCACAAAACAAAGGCAGTAGCACAGAGGCATTGACCCGATGAAGGGTTAATAGTTTAAGAAATCCTTGTTAGTTTGGTTCATGAGTCGGTCTTGAGCGACTGACAAGCTGCGTTGAAAAAGCCTGGGGGGAAAAACGATGAAATTAGTTCAGCTTTGAAATCAAGCAGCCCACGGCAGTGGCTCATAATATTCGAACGCTCACGTGAAACAAAGGTTGACATGAATTCCTGCGGCCTTCGCCTTGGCAGTCGCTCGCTGAAGCACACTGCCTCCTGCGCCGCCCGGTCGGGAACGATTCTGTTTTCATTCTGCATGTAAATGTGAAATCCCACCGGGTCTTGGTGTGTGGGCTAACCCACAGACAATGGGGGGGTTTGTGAGGCTGCGCACGGAAACCAACCTTCCGGCAAGGTTTCTGGTGCACCCTGCATCTCCATTCGACTGCCACTTTCTACTCAGCAGTGCAGCCCAATACTTGGGGCCATCGAATTGTGGGCTTGAGAACAAATGCACCTGGCCTTTGGGAACCTGCAGGACCTTGCCAGTGGGATAAGAAATGTTGGAATAAAAAAGACACAAACAATAACAACAACTCTACGCTCACCGATGTTCTGTCACTCAGGGGAAATGTTATTGCACTGCAGTCACTCTGTAGTTGAGATGCAACTCCACCTTTGATCATTATTATTTCCCAAATTGGATCCCCGTGAGGCCGCGTATGGAGTTGGAGGATTAATAAGGAGATCATTTGCATAAGGGCTGTTACAATGCAAATCAACTGGAACGGTGCTGAGTGATTGGCCATGAGGCGATATGAAGGCCGCTCTTGAAGCCCAATATTTGTGAATGGGGGAATTGGCAAATGCGATGCCGACATTTCCATTAAACTAGGGGCGATATTGGAGGTGCCCCAATTGTATTCACATTTGATTATGTTTTTGATCTATTCAATTAGAATCTGAAAAAAAGTAAGAAAATTACTTTTAACAGCGACTTCTTTAGGTGATAATAACTTACATGATTGTATTACTTTTTTTATTTGGAAAAAAATACATTTGTAAGAAAATTTTAGGTGGAGCGATGCCCCCAACACACAAAGGCCAAAACCAGACTGGCCACCTCCGTATTTAATGAAAAGACAGGACAGAAATATAAAAAAACAGCAAAAACAATAACACACGGGTACAATAACAGTGCATCTGCTCGTGCAGATATCTATCATGCCTTCTTTATTGCTACCTTTGAATGTGAGCGGCCAGAGTGGCAAAATGTTTGGCCAGTGTAAGTACTGGCGCTAGAAGCTGGCGATAGGGGGTGGTTGGGAGAAGTCAGGAGTGATTGGTTGACCCTGCACGCCCAGGAAGCACAGGGGAAGGTTAATGTGAAAATGTAAAACTGCCTTCTTTTTGTGAGGAAATTTATAGTCTTTTTTTTACCTTATTTCTGACAATAAAAGTGTTTGCTATACCCCACCTGTACCATAGAGGAAATAAAGGACAAAAATAACACTGCATGATATAAATTTATTAATTTACTCTAGTCCAGTGGTTCAATACTTAACTGGACCCACGTACCACTGTCACCCAACAAAACATTTACGGATCACCATGGAGTAAAAATATGCAATTTTACTCAAATATTTTACCTACAACGGTTCCACGGCTGACAATTTTTATTCAGTCCTTTGCGATTGATTCCAAAGGGACAAAGTGTTGGTGAATGTGTCCTTCAATGCAACAACTCTGTTATTTAACACAGACAATTGCCGTTCTAAAGTAAACAATTACTCTGTAATATGAATGCTTTTATTAGCTTTTTGATTTAATTAGCTTACGCACAGCACTATGAACCCACCAATCCGAATACGAGTCACAGCCACTACCGTGATGAAGTGTGGTCAAACAACTCCCATGCCCTGGGGAGGCATTCATCCAGCAGTGGTGTGACAAAGGGATGTGACAGAGTATCCGTAACAATTCAAATTTAATTTTCTTAATTTTGTACTGTCTATTAACCAGTGCACTGAGTTTATTAAAGTGGAACACACACACACAGCTCATGTGCGAGTTGTGGGTCATAGCCTGTGAGATTACATATACTATTCTAGTTCCATACAGTGTGCGATTGTTCCAAAGTATACTATACTTTAATAAAATACGTGGCACGGGTCCAGGGGAAATGCACCAGTGCTTCGTTGCTGTATGTGGGATCTCAGAAAGAGCTGCGTTTCACACACTCAATGCCAGAGCACCGCGCATGCACTTGTGATCTGGAGGAATTCCAATCCAAGGAACCCATACGGTCAGCCAAAGTGGTTTTCAGCTAATAACTGCTCATATGTTGCTTGACTGGCAACTGAGCCCGGCCTGGTGTCTCTGCTGATGTTATGTTGAGAAGTGGCAAGCAGGGTTAATCTACCCACCTCAATGGCCATGCTAATTCTACAACTGTCTGCTGAATACATCACTTGTCCGTTTGCCAGTCCATACCAATGCTCTATGGTAATGCCGTACTGCCTATTTGCATGATAGGCAGGATGGTATTACCATATCACTGTTTGTCAGATAACCTAAAGTGTGGGTTTGTAGGCAGGATAGAAACTAAAAAAACTTCCGTTTCAATAATCTTAACACTATAAATCTAGGCCATTGACTGGTCTAGAATGGAATAAGCTTTTGTCTCGGAAATTGGTATTTTTTTAAAGTTAATACAATATTGAATATTCTTTGGGTCTTTCGGTAAAGTCACGTAGATACAGTAGGTTCAAATAACCTATCGACGTGACCTATCTACGTGACACAAGCGGTCGTCTTCAGGAAAAACCCTTTTCCTGAAGACGACCATTTGTGTTGCGATCGAAACGTCGTAGTTTTTTGTTATTTTCTTTGAACCTATCTACGTGACTTTACCAAAAGACTCAAAGAATATGAATTCCTGCAGTCACGAAAGCTTTAAGTCAACAATAGTGAATATTTACAGCAAGTCGTGCTCAGGAGACGTGGCTCTATATTAGCACCAAATGCACACTCGATCCTCAATTGTAAACTGGATTGGACTGAAGAGGTTAAATGATGCTGTGTTTAGGTCTTTATGTACGTTGTGCTTGTTTTCTTTGTTGCCCTGCTTCTGGCTTTGCTGCATGAGCAACAATGGGATACGAGAATGTTTATTACCAGAGCAGTGATTCCGAATGTTCGTGCCACATCCTGTGTTTGTGACTATGCATGGAGACCCAGGGCCCTCGTGCTCTCACGCGACATCGAAAACAATAACGCTTTGGCTGCTGCTCGTGTGACATTTAAGAAGTCGCCTTTAGACATTTACGGTTCCGATCATGGTGTAAACAGTTTGTCATACTTCATAATGCTACATTTTTAGCCTGTTAAAGGATCCATACTATTTTTTTACGAAAAATACCATCCAGAATGTTCACCTTTTACATCGCATAGCTGAAATAAGCGTCAATGTCCATCTTTTTAAAATTAACTTTCAGAAATGTGGTGATGACTTTTCCATTTCTTCCTTGCAACATGACTTTTTCTTTTATTCCAGTGCCTGTTGTGGTAGTAAGTCAAAAGGTCAAGGATCCTTAAAAAAATAAAGCCCCGGGAAATGAATAATAGCCGGTAAAACTCACAATGCCGCCGTGTTTTGGTAATGACAGGTACGGTAATGTGATATTAACCCTATAATTTGCATGTTAATGCTCGCAAAATCCATGTCGTCGTGAGGGCTTGCGAGATAATTTGCCAGAGCTTGAGATGTTTTATGCTTAGCTTGGGGCTTTGCATGCATAATAACCCCTGTCTAGACGTATTTTTTGGCCAGATGCAAGCCAACTCCACGCACAAGAATGCATTCATTCACTTTGTTGTTTTCATTTCTGCCACGTTTCTATGCCGGCACCATGGCCTCTCTCGTGATCAGCATATTAAATGGAGATATTAAACGGATATTGTCTTCACAGCTCTTCCTGCGAGTGGTAGCCTCAGTGGTTACTTTATCAACAAAAATCACTCAAAGATCTTGGATATGATAGTTAACAATTTTTGGAAATACAATTTCCAGAAAAGGGAAATATTAATATCATTATGGGTTCAGATACCCATTTTCTGCCACTGGAATAAAACACGTGTGCTTTGGGTGGAGTCGATGGCATGGTGGAGTTCTATTAAGCCACATCAAAGTGAATTTGATTATTTTCATTACGCTCGTTTATCTGGAAAAATACCTCACCGAGTCTCAAGACTCTTTTCCACGAGTCTCTTGCCAAGTTTTCACAGTAGGGGGGGGTGATGTTACTGTGCCTAATTCAAATTGAATAATTAGCAGATAATCTTTTAGCAATTTTTCCAATGGCATAAAACTAAGGAACCCAGAGGAAACCCATGTAGAATAGGGGGAGAATGTACAAACTCCACACAGAAAGGCCCCCGAGTCGGGAATCGAACCCAGGAATATTTTTTTGATGTGAGGAACAAGTGTTACCACTGCACCACCCTGCCGCACATAATGCCACTGCAGAGTGAGACATATGGCGCTTACACACTTGACCCGTTGGTGTTTGGAAATAATACGGATGATTTCACAGCTGGACACCTCATTAAGCGCCTTGTCTCCCTCGAGTGTGGTTGAAACAGTCTGTTTATTGTTCCCATTGCGGTGAGCCAACACAACTTTCCCGTGTGTGGCTTTGGCCCATTGCTTAATCGAAACATGCATCTACAGCATGCACTTGTCTCCTTGTGAGTTGCATTATAATATATATAAATCGGGTGAGTGCAATGAGAGAAAATGGTAACTGTCTCTTTGCAAGATAGGCAGACACCTACGGGTAAATGGGAATTAATGGACTGCATTGGCAGTGCTGCAGAAACACAAGCTAAAAATACTCTACCACAAACATTATTTACAAACACTGCCTTATACTGCCTCATACATTATAAATGAGTTTATATAGTAAAATATACAATGTGTATAATTTAATTGCAATTGGAAATCGCAAAACCTTTGAGTTGTCATTGATCCCGAGCTCTCCTTCTCTTCCCACAACTTCATCCCTCCATCTGTGCAACACCTCCCACATCTGCCATTGCATTACCCCAGCTACTGTTGAGACCCTCATCCAGGCCTTCATGACATCTTCACTTTATTACTGCATCTATCTCTTAAATCGCTTCCGTAAATCTCTCATGACTCAACCCAAAGTGAAATCGCATCACCTCAACACTCCGATCCGTCCACTGACTCTCAACAGCAGTCCTAGATAAACTTCACGATCACCCTCTCCACTGTTAAGATCCTTAATGGACTTAACCCCTTCTACCGCTCTGCCTACTTTTCCATTCGACTACTTCCCTTCACATACTCCCTACTCCAGTAACTAAGGCATTTTGGTGAAACCTCCAGTCAACCTTCGCTCAGTGGGAGGTTGCTCATATTGTCTTGCCTCACGGCAGATGTGGGGCGTGTGTAAAACAGGAATTTCCTGTTTTTGGATGCTGGGGATGGTCACGTGACCCGGAAGTTGCGATTTTAGATTTCCAGTGAACCACGCGGGCGTCGGCCATTACGCACATAATTCAAGATGGCGGCACACATCGCATCCCAGTGAAGCCACAGCCACAATTGTCCATTGTGGGAGCTTAAGACGCATTTTCTGTAAGTTCGTTTATGTTCTTATAATATTGGCAATGCTGTTATAATGTTAGAATGACCGTTATAAGGATGTAAATGCCTTTATAATGCTGTTAAATTGTTATGATAAATACGAGGCCTAGTTAACAACGAAGCCTGCAACTTTCCTTATTGTGAATGTTACTTGTAATTTAATACGTCGAGTCAAACTTGTACCCAAGTAACTATATTGCGATCTGGAGAGCAAGGATGACAAAATGTCTCATTCATAGTGCAGTGTTATGTGTAGTACTGTACATCTGGGGTGCAGTGTGATGATAACACGGTGTGCCTTATGTAACACAGCAGCGTATGCTCTTGTATAGCTATTCAGTGGTAATGTAGGTGCCTGCCCCCTCCAGGATCTATTGTTTAGAAATATGTTACCTAAGACAATGTTATGGTGCTGTGGTGTTCATTGTGTTGGTGTTTCCGGGTTATAACAGATGCTGTATCTGTGTTTTCTCACCAGTTTTACCTCGTTAAGCTCAATAAATGACATTTGGAGTCGGACGTTCATCCTGGCTCCGAGGGTTTATTGAACGTGAGGTTAACTACTCAGCTAGCGGTGCAACGCAGCGCACAGCGAGGCCGAGACAGTAAAAAGACAGTCTTCTTGAAGCTCCCAACCAGTGCTGCAGCCAGCCCTGCAGCGAGTAAAAAGACACTCTTCTTGGAGCTCACAACCAGCTCCTCAAGCAAAGGAGCTCTCAAGCAGTCAGCCTGCAGCAAACAAGGAGCTCTCAAGCAGTCAGCCTGCAGCAAGCAACCAGCTCTGCAACGAGTCTACATTAAAATCGTGTTGCAAGCATCACAGCATGGAAAGCCACAGTTCAGCAGGGAGAGATGCTGAAGAAGATGATTTAAGCAATCCAGGACCTCCCATCCTGCCTCAAGAGGACCAAGGGAGTTCAAGGCCCCAAAGAGAGGTCAGGCTGACACAACGGGCCTTGGAAAGCTATTATGCTGAGAAGCAGGACCTTGATGCCAGGATACAAAGGGCATGGAACCGGGTTGAAGCAGATATATCTGAAGCTTCAAAGGCCTCAGACACAGTGGCCTCAATTCAGCGGGCCATCCAGCGAGTGAAGGTGAGCAGCTCAAGCTACAAGCTGCTGGCAAATAAATATATCTCCCTCCTGATGAAGGTGAAAACAGATGAGGGCATTGAGGGAGTGCGCATGCAATAGCACTTCCTTGAACTGCTCAATGAAAATGTGCAGGCAGTGATACAAGATGCAATGGACCGTGTGGAGGGCTTAAGAAAGACACGATCTCAGCACTCTGTCTCATCCAGGTCCACCACAAGATCTGAAGCCTCAGCACACTCAAAGACATCATCTACTAGTATGGCAGCAGCTCAGGCACGCGCCACAGCAGAAGCAGCAAACGCCCGTATTGCCTACATGGCTGAAGAGGAAGCCATGCTAATTGAAAAGGCCCACATACAAGAAGAAGCAAGCATAGCAACTGCTGCCACACGGAGGAAAGCAGAGCAGGAAGAAACAAGCATAGCAATTGCTGCTGCACGGAAGAAAGCAGAGCTTAAAGAGCAACAGAGTACATTAGCGGCTACTGCCGCACGGAGGAAAGCAGAGCTTGAAGAGCAAGAGAGTATATTAGTGGCTACCGCCACACGGAAGAAAATTGAGCTGGATGCTAAGTTAAGCACCCTACAACTCAAAAAGGAAGCAGCTGCTGCAAGGGCCCAGGCAAAGGTGCTCGAGGCAGCAGCCAACCTGGATAGGGAAGAGAATTTGAGTGAGTTTGGCACTGAGATACCTGTCAAGGACCGTGATCAACTCACCAGAAAAAATATGTTGGACTGGTCTGAACAATGCATCAATGCTCCTCCACCAAACGATACTGAACAAAGGGTGGACGTTCAGGCATCGCCATCTCCACACCGAATGAACATGAATGCTGTCTACGGGAATGGTGGAAATGCATATCCTGCCCTGGCCGTTAGTTGCCGACTCAGCATCGCACACGAGGGGTCAGACGTGGATGCATCAGGTCAGACCCACATTCCAGACAGTCACATCAAGGGATCAAACCAACGTGATCGAAACCCTTTGGGCCCACAGTCCAACGCCATTGCAAATGACGGCATGCAAGGCAATACAGCCAATAATGCCACCTCACAAGCGCCAGTATGGACACACCCTGGATCAGCAGGACTAGGGGACTTTGCTAGGTACCTGGCTCACCGCGAACTAATCAACACAGGACTCGTTAAGTTTGATGACCACTCTGAGAACTATCGAGCCTGGAGATCTATCTCTGCAAGTGAAGAACGCGACCTGTTGGTGAAATGGTTAGGAAATGAATCTGCAGAGTACGCAAGGAGGATCCGGTCAGCAAACATTGACGACCCCGCCTCAAGCCTGCATGTGGTGTGGGAGAGGCTCGAGGAGTGCTATGGTAGCCCAGCACCTATTGAGAAGGCTCTCTTCAAGAAGTTGCAGAACTTTCCAAAAATCTCTCGTAGGGACAATAAAAGGTTACGAGAGCTTGGATATCTTTTGATGAAGCTTGAATCAGCCCAGGCTGACCCCTACTTACCAGGTCTCATTTTCTTGAATACCTACCATGGCGTGAATCCCATCGTAGAGAAATTGCCATTTGACGTGCAGGAAAAATGGAGAACAGTGGGTTCAAGATACAAGTCAGAGCATCAGGTTGCATTCCCCCCATTCTCTTTTTTCTCAAAGTTTATCCGCAACCTGGCTAAGACCATAAATGACCCGAGTTTAATGTTTGGCACCACGGGGATTTCCAGTCCAGATCTCCCAAAAATGGAAAGAGCAATGGCGAAACGAGGAACAGCGAGAGTGCCAATTTCCGTACACAAGACTGAGGTCTCTCCTATGACATTCGCAAACTTCGTCCAGGAAACCACCACAAAGAAAAAGATAGAGGATCCAGAGAAGCAATGCCCATTGCATGATAAACCACACTCGCTCCAGAAATGCTGTGAGTTCAGGAGGAAGCCATTGGAAGAGCGGAAGAACATGCTGAAAGAATTTGGAGTGTGCTTCAAATGCTGTGCTTCTACAAACCACCTTGCAAGGAATTGCAAGGCAGATATCACGTGCAAGGAATGTGGCAGCGACAAACACGCAACTGCTCTGCACACATTTTACTCCAAACCCAGTGGCACTAAGGCTTCCGATCCCGAAGCAGAGCACGGCGGGGAGCAAGGCGAGACCGCCACACTCTCTTCGTCAATCACAACCAAATGCACAGAAGTCTGTGGAGAAGGCTTCAAAGGAAGATCTTGCTCAAAGATATGCCTCGTCCGAGTGTATCCCAAAGGACATCCTGAAAGGGCAGTAAGGATGTACGCTATAATGGACGACCAGAGCAACAAGTCTTTGGCAAGGTCAGAGTTCTTCGATCAGCTAAGCGTAGGTGGGAATTCCTTTCCATACACGCTCAGAACATGCTCAGGACTGATGGAGACAGCGGGAAGAAGAGCGAGCGGCCTCATGTTGGAAACCATGGATAGCACCATGAAGCTAGCCCTTCCTACGGTGACAGAGTGCAACGAGATACCGGACGACAGGAGTGAGATTCCCACGCCCGAAGTTGCACGTCACCACCCACACCTGAAACCCATAGCAGAGTTCATCCCGCCATTGGATCACGCGGCACAGATTTTACTTCTGCTCGGCAGGGACATGCTGAAAGTCCACAAGGTTCGCGAACAACGCAATGGACCTCACGACGCTCCCTATGCCCAGAGACTCGACCTAGGATGGGTCATCGTAGGTGACTTTTGTCTCGAGGGAACACACAAACCAGACCACATTAGCACATTCAGAACGAGTGTACTCATAAATGGACGCACGTCGCTCTTCAAACTGTGCCCCAACCACTTCACGCTGGAAGAGAAAATTTAAAGACAGAAGTGAAGGCTGTACCGTGCAGACTTACAAAGAAACCACCATGCTGACCACAACTTCCCTCGTACATCCACCGTCTTCGCTGGATTTTGTTCCTCCACGCTTCTCTAAGCCAGTCCTGACTGACAAGAGGAAGCCAGAGACGAAGCTACTGCTCGTCGCTCTGCTGGTGGTCATGGCGGTGGTCGCTGCGGCCGTGGCCTCTCCGTTCCTAGACCCGGAGCTGTCGTCCGAGTGGGAATCCTGGAAGGAGTTCCACGGCAAGGCCCCACAACCAGAACATACCATCCCAAGGCTCGAGCTGTGCGGAACCGTTCTAGCTACAGAAATGGTGGAACTGATCTTAGACGAATTGGACGTCAAACTGGACGCGGTCAAGTTCTATACGGACAGTAAGGTCGTACTAGGCTACATAAACAACCAAAACAGAAGGTTCTACACCTACATCAGCAACCGGGTGGAGCGCATCAGGAGATCAACGCAGCTGGAGCAATGGAATTACGTCCCAACTGATCAGAATCCAGCAGATCTCACAACTAGGTCCGTCCCTGCATCTCTGCTGAAGCAAACCATCTGGCTGACGGGTTCAGCGTTCCTCTTACGACGAGACGGTGGCCCATGTACTACCAAAGAGACATTTGGACTCATAGAGCCCAAGTCAGACAAGAAGATTCGTCCTCAAGTGACAACTTTCGTAACAAATGTGCGACCAAGCACTCCACTGAGTCCACACCATTTCGAACATTTCTCGAAATGGACGACGCTTGTGCGAGCGATAGCACATTTAACGCATATCGCAGACTGCTTCCATCGCCCAATGAGAGGCACCACTGGTAGCTGCAATGGATGGCATCACTGCACAGTGCCACGCACTGAAGACGAGCTTTCCAGAGCAAGGAAATCAATCTTCCGCTGTGTGCAGCAGGCAGCTTATGCAAGCGAGATCAAGGCCATCAACAAGGGAGAAGACCTTCCTAGGGTCAGCACCCTCAGGAAGCTAAACTCCAGGATGGACAAAGACGACTTGCTCAGGATCGGTGGTCGGCTAGGGAATGCAAAATTAGATGAGAATGAACGAAACCCCCTCATAATCCCAAGCCAGAGCCACATTGCAATTTTACTTGTGCGCCACTACCATGAGAAGGTCAAGCACCAAGGTCGGCAATTCACAGAAGGAGCAATCTGATCTGCAGGGCTGTGGATCGTTGGAGCAAAGAGATGCATCACCAGCACAATCCACAAGTGTATCAGGTGTCGCAAGCTACGTGGAAAACAGGAAGAACAGAAAATGGCAGACCTCCCAGCCGATCGACTCAGTGTGGAACCTCCCTTCACCTCTGTAAGGATCGACGTGTTCGGACTATGGACAGTCATCTCCCGCCGCACCAGAGGAGGGCTCGCGAACAGCAAACGTTGGGCAGTGCTGTTCACCTGTATGAGTACACGAGCAGTGCACATCGAAGTCATCGAGTCCATGGACTCTTCGAGCTTTATAAATGCACTCCGGAGATTATTCGCCATCAGAGGGCCAGCCAAGCAACTCCGTTCTGATTGTGGAACCAATTTCACTGGAGCATGTAAAGAGCTTAAGATCAATACGGAGAATGTCGAAGATGATTCTGTCAGGAAATACCTTAGTGACCAAGGCTGCACATGGATCTTCAATCCTCCCCACTCTTCGCATTTGGGTGGAGCTTGGGAACGCATGATCGGGATTTCTCGACGCATTCTCGACTCCATGCTATGTGATGTCGGGTCCACACGGCTCTCTCACGAGGTCTTAACCACTCTCATGGCCGAGGTCTCAGCCATAATTAATTCAAGACTCCTGATCCCCGTCTCAACCGACCCGGAGTCACCATTCATCTTGACTCCTGCTACACTTCTTACCCAGAAGACAGACGTGCTCACAGCACCTACCGAGAAGGCCAGCACTGCAGACCTCTACAGACGTCAATGGAGACAAATGCAGAGCTTTGCAAACACGTTCTGGCATCGCTGGAAAAACGAGTACCTTGTGACACTCCAAGTGCGCAACAGGTGGCAGTCTAACAGACCAGCCATCCGTGGGAGCAGGTAAGCATCTGCCAAGGAGACCTTGTTCAATTTTCTAAAATCCATGCAAAATCTCATACTCCTGTCCTTCTTCCTAACCAAAACGATGGGTGTCTCCCAGGGACTGGTGGACGGATAAATAATGTCGGTGGCCAACATATCGAATGCCTGACGCACAAGATCATTTTCTTTTGGGCTAAACCGAAACGAATTTTGTTGGATGGGAGCGGTATTACCCGTATCAATATGATGATGCATCAAAGACGTGCATCCCACATCAAATCTACTTTTGCTAAAAATGTCAGAGAACTCCCAGAGCAAGGCACGTAACTCGCCCTTCTACTCATCGAATCCAGGTTCTCGGCGCACAGCACATCCATCCACAACTAGTCTTCTACCACTCCACACTCCACTGAAACCTCAACACTAGTGGCTACTTCGCTGGTCTTTTCACAACACGCAGCCGTCGCGTGAGCCAAAACCGTACCCATCTGCACAACCGCGGTACGCAATCCTGCATTCAAAACCTGGAGGAAGGGTTTCTGGTACCTCCTCACAATCGTTTGGGCTCCCACCAGTGTGAGATCCTTAACTGCCCTGTTCGAGGGGGTCAAGAGAACCCCCCTCCCCCCCCCCCCGCTGAAGATTCTCGGTTGAGCTGCTTTCGCAGCCGCAACGGCACAAACGTCTGTGCTCCCGGGGGAACTCTAACAGTTTCCTTCACCAGGGCCTGAACTGTAACATTCGCCGCACGCAGTTGAGTCAGGGCCGACAAGAACGCCAACCTACGCCCCGACGACAGTTCAACACAACCCTGGTCCACCAGCATCGTCAATCCCGAATGGACAAGGTACAGCCAGTGACTTTGAGGTCAGCACTGGTCCTGTCAACTCATTATCTCCGATCCGCACTGTCGCAATTATCTGACCCACAATGCCCAAACTCCCGCCATTAAAGGCGACACAATTACTCCATACAGGTCCCAAACAAATCGACTTTAGCGGCAATGACCTGTAAATCAGTCCCTGCACCGTCCCTGCAATTGCTGATGATCCCGCTGCCACTGCTACGACCCTATGTGCCAACGCCATCGACTGGCCTGGACGCTGTGGCAATCCAACACCCCCTGAGCTACGCATCCCACGCGCCACGACACGATCGACCCCAGCGACGCGCAAACCTGACACGATCTGTGATGGAGATGCTTGAGGTGACTGTGTAGGCCAGGTGTGTGATGCGCCGCGACTCGCCTTTGGGCTTGGAGGAGCGGAGGTCGGCGGGGTGGAGAAAGAAGGAGGCACGACGAACTGCTCTGGCTCGGCGCGACATCCCTTGGAGATGTGGCCAGGCAGGCCACACTTGAAACAGGTGATGGGCACCTTCCACGGGGAAGAATCAACCTTCCCCTGCAGTCTCTGCTCCTGCCACCATCCCACATCGGTCCTCGCCCGCTGACTCCCCATCAGCAACTCACAAACTGGAGGGGAATCCTTTTCCTCTGGCAATACGATGTCTCATGGCAGTCCAGCCCACGCGGCCACTCTGACACGCCGCCGCAAATTACAGTGCGCCTGGATACAGCGTGCTACCCTAAGAGATGTTAGGTCGTCATCCTTTGTGGCAGACAAAAAAACGTCCATGTTCCGTGCCAACGCCAACAGTCGTTCCAGAACTAGAGAGTCCAATCCTGCCTGGTCAATGTTAGGGTACGCCGCTTGGCCCAGGGACATCAGCGCACTGTGAAAGGGACTGGTGGCTACAGGAATGATCGAGAAGGAAGCGTGGTCAGGTGACGGAAGAGGACGGTAGAGTCTGCCGGTGGAGTGAGCATCCATAGTCAGCGAGAAGGTTCGGGAATGGGGGTGTGGCCTCAGTTGGTATATAAGGAAGATGCGTGGGAGACTCAGGGCTGTTGCAGTGTGATCTCCGCCGATGTCAAGTGAACGTGTCTTCAATAAAGTGCCATCTCAAGAGAAGTGTGTCAAGTTCATCACTAGATATGTATTCCTACATATGTCCCAGTATTTTAATGTTGTTGCATTTAGACACTACATAAATCATTATTATATTTGTGTAAAAATGCAGTGCTTGTTCATGACAAGACCAGTAGAGTATGTTCAGCCTGTGGTTCAAGGAATAATACCTATTGCTAGTTTTGCATTTGTGCCCAATTAAGAAAAGTGGGATTTAGTGTAAAATTATGACACACAACTCTCTAGATTTTCATGTAATGGAATCCACAAGAGTTTGAAACGTTTCACAGGTTTTAACGTGGCTCGTGCAGTATATACCACTCAGTCGCCTCGTGCTTTTGTGTCACTCATTTCAGACTCTGGGTTGAGCTCTCAGGATGCCATCACGCCCTGTCTGGACGTTGATGACGTCAACTTCCTGGAGTCTCAAGCAGCCATGAAATCGTCGCCTCCGTCGAACGCTGACACCAAGCACACGACCGCGCTGGTCCACGCTCACCCCAAGTCTTGCAGTGACCCCAGCTCGGCACATCCCAGACTCGATGGCTGCTGCTCGTCTTTTCAAAAGTGTTCCATCTCTTCTCTTCAGCACATAGATGGGTGTCAGCATTCTCTTGTGAGCCAGTCACACACCCCGATATCCAACAATTGTCTTTGTGTCCATTCTGACAAGGAATCCTCTCATCACACCCACCACAAACATTCTAGTTACCGTAACTGCTCCTTGCACAGTCAAACCCATGGGCAGCATTGCCCGGTGTCATGTCTGGATCATCATTTTTCTGCCAACTGTGACAATGGGAAATCCACTTCCCCACATCTTCAGGATTCTCAGTGTTGCACCGTAGCACAAGAGAACAGTATAGAAGTCCTCATGAAGCCATTTTCTAATCAGGAATGTGCCATGTCACCATTGCCCTCCAACCTCCAAAGATCCTGCTTGCCTCAGCGATGTAAACTTCAGACTTCTCCCATCTCAGAGCCTTGTAGCTACCAGCCTTCAATTTACGAGAGGCCACTCTACAAACAATCACAAAATTACCAGACACCATCTCAACTGTATTACAAGGAAAGAGCCTCTGCGTCCCCTCAGCCATCTAACTTCCAGTCCGTGTCATCTTTGCACCAGTCATATAATTATCATTGTCCTGCCTTGACTTCATCGTCTAATGAACCAGACCCTCCTTCTGGTCATCATAAACCAACTTTGTCAATAGGGTCTACCCACCACAGACCTATCTCTCCACCATTGTCTGCCCAACAGCTGGCAACTGCGCAGTTAACTTCGGATTACAAGAGATCACTGTCTCCAGTTTCAGCTTCTGCCCATCCGACGTCATCGCAGCCCTCACATGGACACCCAAATAGACCGTTGTCACCACCACCATCTGCTAACCAGAGACCACTCTCACCACCTGCCAACCAGCAGTCACTTTTGTCCCCTCTTATTGATGAAGAATCACTCTCACCAACACATACCAGTCAACAAAGGCAATTTTCAACACATATCCACCAGCAGACACAACAAACCTCAACAACATGTAACCCACAGAGACCTCTGTCACCATCACCGAATTCACAGAGGCCTCTATCACCACCACCAAATCCACAGAGGCCTCTATCACCACCACCAAATCCACAGAGGCCTCTATCACCACCACCAAATAAACAGAGGCCTCTCTCACCACCACCAAATCCACAGAGGTCTATCTCACCACCACCGAATCCACAGAGGCCCCTCTCACCAGCACCAAATCCACAGAGGCCCCTCTCACCAGCACCAAATCCACAGAGGCCCCTCTCACCAGCACCAAATCAACAGAGGCCCCTCTCACCAGCACCAAATCAACAGAGGCCTCTCTCACCACCACTGAATCCACAGAGGCCTCTCTCACCACCACCGAATCTACAAAAACCTCTATCACCACCACCAAATTCACAAAGACCTCTCTCACCACAGAGACCCCTTTCTCCATCAGCTAATATACACCCACCAACATCAAACCCACAAAGACCTTTCTCACCTCTTTATAATCCACAAAGACCTCTTTCTCCATCCACTAGTCTACAAAGACCTCTCTCTCCACCACCTAGCTTTCAAAGGCCTCTCTCACCAGCACCTAATCCACAAAGACCTCTCTCTCCACCACATAATCTACATAGACCTCTCTCGCCACCATTTAATAAAGAGAGAATTTCAAATCCACAATCTTCCAACCACCATGGTCAATTTTCGTTGTCGAATTCCAATCACCAGGTGCCTCTCGCAGCACAGCCTGGCCTACAAAGGGCTTTGTCTCCAGTCCCACAAAATCACCACAGGTCACTTTCTCCACCACCCAATCACCAGAAGCCACCATTACCACAAACATCCAACCATCACAGGACTGTGTCATCCCAAGCGCACCATCAGCAGAGACTGACTACCCTTTCCTTGGACAACCATCGACCTATATCTCCTCTCGCTTCCACCCAACAGAGAACATTGTCTCCAGCACCATCCACCCCTGACAGACCCATTTCTCCAGTACCTCCAATGCAACATAGGCCCCTCTCTCCACCACCCTGTAACCATCAGAGGCCTCTTTCACCAACGCCTGCTGCATATCACCGGCAAAACTTTTCATGTCCTTCAAGTCAGCAAAAGGCAATTTTATCACCTCATTTTGGTCAGGATTTGTCATTTTTATATCCAGCTGTGGACAACTATAAAGTTACTTCACCACATGCTTTTAAGCAGAAGTCATGTTTGTCTCAGCCTTTAACCAGTCAGAGGCCACTCTATGTGCAGCACCTGGCAAGAAGCCACTTGTCCTCTCCACCACAAGACTCCTACTCTTCTCCGTCCTGTTCTAGTTCTTCATCTCATCTTTCTGCAGATTCCCATAATCTTCACTGCGCACACGTCGCTTTGCCTTCACAAGTGCACGTCACCGCCAAATGTCCTCCATACAAGCAGTCCCTTCAGACCAATCTCGAGTGCGATGACCTTTCTCATTCCATCAACCCCGAGCACTGCTCTTGTCAAAGTCACAAGAGCCAGCAGTGCCATTCCGGCTGTGCAAAGCCACATGCCCCATGCTTGCCACCGCTAAGCGAGCAGCAGGGCTCTCACACCAAGCGCAATGCTCTCAGTCTCTCGGACTCTTCCACCGACCACAGCAGCACCTCGGCCTCCGTCTTCCAGCCCAGTCTCAGACACAGGCACCGCGAGCCACCAGGGTCACCGGATGCTGCAGCGGTACGGGTGAGGAGCGGCCCGCTGTCCACCGAGTGGCTACCGGATGCGGTGATGCTGCGGGTGCTGACCCACCTACCGGTGGAGAGCCTGTGCCGCAGCGCTCGCGTGTGCCGCCGCTGGTACTGGCTCGTGTGGGACCCGCGCCTCTGGCAGACGGTTCAGCTTGGGTGAGAGTTTTGTGCGGATTTTGTCGGAAATACAGACATTGTTATTAATCTGTGTTATTATGTGTTTTACATTATCTGTTAGGAATGGCTTAGGGTGAGTTTCCAACTGACCTGTGTACATAAAGCATTAACGTTTAATATTGTGTAACGTCACATGCATGAAATTCCTGTGGGGCAGCCAGGTGGGAGGCACTAAATGCAGTCGGTGACTGCTATGTGCTATCAAGAAGGGCCATTGCCAGAAATGTCACCAATTATACATATCTTTTTTTCTTTTAAGGCAGCACTATTGATGAATGTGGTGAGTTTTATTGTTGCTATCTGTGTGGAGTTTGAATTGGAGTTATTTTCTTGAATATATGGGATCTCTCTCGACATTCCTCTTTATGCAAATGTGCAAAACCACAAAAATATACCGACCAAACTTACCGTAAATTTTAGAATTTCAGCACATGTATAAATATATTTGACCAGGTGGCTCAGCAGCAGAGTGAGCAGCTCAAATATTGGTTTCATATCCTGGAAGGTTGTGAGTCCATATCTGAGGTGGATAAAGTAACTACCACTATGTGTGGAAGCCAAAAATGGTTATCCTCTGAAGAGACTTGCCACCACTGCCTTTGGGGCTGTAAGCAGGCTCAATGCTCATTTGAGCAAGAAATCACTTTGACTCTTTTTTTGGTATGAATGTGAAGTGAACGATGGATTTGTCACACAAGCATTAATGGCAGAATCGTTTGTTTCAACAAGGCCCTGGGATGAAGGCTCAGGGCCGAATGTGGAGCGAGCACTGGACGCGTTGACGGCACGGCTGTGTCGGGACACGCCGTTCGTGTGCCTCTCGCTCGAGACGCTGGTGCTGAGTGGCTCCCCAGCGCTGGGCGACGCGGGGCTTCTCACGGTGGCCCGGCGCTGTCCAGAGCTCCGACGTCTTGAGGTGTCAGGTTGCGGCGAAATCTCCAACCGTGGCCTCCTTGAGGTGGTGACGCGGTGCCCCAACCTGGAGCACCTCGACGTTTCAGGTTCATCCTCTTTCACGTCTTCGCGACAGTTGGCCTACTTCTTCTTACAAACCACAAAAGTCAAATAATACAATGCACCACTTGTTGGCCCACAGCGGTGTAATATAGCTGTTTAAGTCCAGCAATTAACGGAGACTGCTAATACCGCTATCACACTTTATTGTAAAAATCAGTTTTGCTGGCTAGAGGGATGGACGGATGGCCATATCCAAAGGATATGCGCATTGTTAGTTTAAAAAGCAAATTACTGTAGACCTGTTTTTTTTTTCATCATGTCGTTTATTGCAATAGAAATAGGTAGTAATATGCTATTCACTTTATAAACGATGTGCACCTCACATTTAAACGGACGTTTATCCCTGCATTTGCCTCCACTTTTGCTCTCACCCAAGACTGCCCGGAGATCACGTGCGTGAGCCTCACCCCTGAGGCGTCGTGCCAGGCCTGCCCTCTGCACAGCCGCCACCTGTTGCTGCGCCACCTCGACATGTCGGGCTGCTCGGGCCTCACGGATGAGGGACTGCTTGCCGTGGCACGACACTGCCCCCGTCTCGCCCGCCTCTACCTGCGCCGCTGCCCCGGCGTGGCGGATGGGGGCCTGCGTGCCCTTGCGCGCCACTGCACGGCGTTGCGCGAGCTGAGCCTGTGCGACTGCCCCACGGCGACGGACGCCGGCCTGCGGGACGTGGCGGCTGCGCTGGGTCCAAGGCTCCGCTATCTGAGCCTGGCACACTGCGAGCGTGTCACGGACGTCACTCTGCGCTGCCTCGGCCGACGCTGCCCCGGGTTGCGCTACTTGAATGCGCGCGGTTGCCCGGGCGTGACGGACCGAGGGCTTGAATCGTTGGGTCGCGGGTGCCCGAGACTCAGAAGCCTGGACGTGGGTCGCTGCCCGCTGGTCACGGACGTCGGATTGGAGGTGTTGGCTCGTGGGTGTCCGGGTCTGAAGCGGCTCGGACTCAAGGGCTGTGAGGGCGTTTCGGAGCGGGGGCTACGTGGCGTGGCACTCGGCTGCCCCGGGCTGCAGCTGCTGAGCGTGCAAGACTGCAACCTGTCCCCCGACACGCTGCGATTCGTGCAGCAGCACTGCCGGCGTTGCATGATCGAGCACACCAACCTGGGATGTGTTTGACTCCTCGACGAGCGATTTACGTTGACAACCTTGGCTTTGGTGATGAAAGATAATATAGAATTTAGAGGTGTTGCGAAGTGAAACAGTGTGCAAAATGTTGTATTTTCTTATTTTGTGTAAGTCGCAAACACATGTTCATCGAAAATCACTCATTTAAAGAATGCAATTCATGCCCTTGTTATCATTGTAATATGAAAATAGCAATGCTGCTGATGCACTTACCTTCTAACTAATATGGTATCCTGCTGTTGATTTGATAAGAACGTAGGTGTTGTAGGGACATTTATCCAAAGTTAATCTTTTGAGCGTCGTCGCTTTTACAAAACCCGAGTAAACATTGGTCATTATTTTCTGCATCTTATAGAACCACCACACCACAGCAGCCTGAAATGTATTGAGACCTTTGACCATATTTGTGTTTAGGTTTTATATCCGTCTGTGTGTGCATTTCTTATACGTCTTTTGTCATTGGTGTGAATTGCCTTGAAGGTGGCACTGTTAGGGGCTCGATTGAGCTCCGTATGGGAAGACGGTGATTCCGGATGCAACCTGACGCCAGGGGAGGAAATGGAAAGGCTGCAGCAGTGAGCGCTGTGGGGATCCCTCCTAATGAACCCGGTCGTGTAGACGGAGTCGTTTCCACAAAATTTCCCGAGAATTGTTTCGGAATGTTCTCTCCCGACGCATTCTACCAGGTCACAGTTTGCAGTTCTCCACTGAAATGTGGATATAAAGCGGTTTTCATGCCAAAAAGTTTTCTGGTGTGTGACTTATCTTTTTTTTAACTACTATATAAATGATAACCATAATAATGATTTTTTTTTTATAACAAACACAAATTTCGAGAGACAGACAAACCGTTGTTTGATCGCGAGCTCGGGAGGTGGGGAACACCAGTTCGTGGTTTTTCCTGAATCGAAATGAATAAGTGCTGCGCCTTCAGCTGACTGCTGAAAGCAGAGGGAGTTTGAATGCTTCGTAAGTGGAGTTATCGAGAGTTACAGATGATGGGAGCAGCCGCAGGAAAACGCTGCTCTGCCAAGAGAGTCCTGTTTGTGAGGACGATCGCGAGATCTTGGGACATGCCCCGAAGAACACGGTGCTTCTCAGTGGTAAAAGGTTTAAGGAGAGTGGAGAGATACGGCAGCTGAACTTGAAAGATGGCATGATGACAGAGTATGCCAATCTTATACTTGTTTCTAGATTTTTTAAGAAAACCAGAACAAGGGTTTGTGCAAGGTTTTTGGCGCAGTCATGCAGTTCATGTGATTGCACCCAGTACAAATCCCTGGTGAACTATGGCTGTGGACATGGTGACTGATGATATCGAGTTTCCAATCTTGGCATAAGATCATCAGTTGACATAAGACCAACAGGTAAGATTTAAACCACTGCAGTGCCATGCAGCTGACAGCAAAATCTGATTCCAGGTGCGCTCCATTTAGGTGTCATGATTAAATGTGTTGAAGGCAGCAGATATATCAATGCAGACCAATGTGATAATGTAATTGGAGTCGACAAGCCATAAAAATTGTCGTCAGTGATCTCAACAAGCGTGGTCTCAGTGGAGTGTGCTGAATGGTAGACAGACTGGTGTGAGCAAAACATTGGTGGAAGAGATAATGTAGTCTTTGATTCTAGGAGCTTAGAGGCTGTTGATGAATGAGTGATTGGGCAGTAATTGGCAGGGTTTAAACCAAGCTTTTTATTTTGTTGTGACCTGACCAAACTTCTTTGGCTGGGAAAATATAACCAGACTCATGAGCCGTTTGCAATGTGGGCAATCATGACTTGAGAGTTTGGAGCATTGCTTGAAGATGGTGCCCGATAGCTGGTCAAGGGGAGAGGTGTTTTTTATTGGAGAAGTCGGAATGAGGCTGAATATTTCCTGAGGCATGACAGGTGGGAGAGAGGAAAGATCAGAGTTGATAGGGATGATTCACAACGGAGTTAATGTGTTTGGATGCGACGGCAGTTGACAATAGCCATTGGTTGTCATGCAAGGGGATTCGACTAGTCCAGAATTTTAAGGTTATATTGTTAAATGCGTTCCCTTGGGTTGCGCCAACTATGAAATCTGATGAGGGGGAGCCATGAGAAGAGGTGATGGTCAGTAGGTTTGACAGGAAAATAAGAATAAGAATCTGAAAAATCGTAATAAGACCCTCATCCATTGAGAGGGCTTGACTTATTTAAGACGCCATTGATCATTAATTTAAGTGCTTTCAGTCATAACCTCTTATGGTAACATTCTACAACTCTGCTGCAGTTATGGGTTGGACTCAATGAAAATAAGCACTTTGTTACGGGATTATATTTTTTTGCAATGTATGCATGTGTACATTAGTCTTTTAAAAAGTAATCAACTCATAATCTTGCACAAACTAACTTTATTGCAATATGCTAGGAACATAGCTTGCTTGGGTGTGCAGTTTGTATGCTGGACAACAGATTGGCTCTATTTTCAAATGTAATTCATTGTTGTTTATAATTCATTTGCTGAAAAAGAGAAAAGTTAAGCTTGGATTAAAACACATAGAAAACCATCGGCAATTCATGATATTTTATTTGCTATTAAACCTCTTTGCTATATTAAATGTTTTACAAGCACAGTAATACCACACAGTATTTGTTATTGTTATGAATAAACAGTTTGTGAAACCACGTTGGTGTGCATACAGAGTAGTAGACCGGCTGAGAACAATGTGCATTTTATTTACTTAAATAAACATGCAAATTGCATTTTCATCCAACCAATTATGATTGATTACTGTAATCGAGTTGGTCCAAGAAAAGCATGCAGCCAGGCCTTGTAAGTGGCTTCCATGCCTGATGTTGATTTAAATGTGCCTGGGAAAAGATAAGATTAGTGAGTAGAGCAATGAAGTGGTCATCCTATAAAGTAATTTAAAACATAATTATTTTGCAGGATATCCGTGAAAGTATCATGCATTATTCATGTGATATTATGAGACAAGCAACTTGAGCCAGGTTGATTAAGCGATACATGATCACCACACACTTGGTAGTACGGTGCTGTATATATTGTTGTATGAGTATTGTTCCTCTAAATCTCTCACGTCTGCCATGGTGTTGTTCGTGCATCATATTGAGACCTGAGAGTCGCAGATGTTTGTCAACATCCCAGATGTGATTGTTTTGAAGGGTTTTGTATCGTGCTGTTGAAGGTCCCTCAAGTTTTTGCTTTTTTCTGCTTCTTGGAATACACGCTATAGATCATGAAGTTGACCATCAACAATAATCAGGTCTGGTGAGTTTGGTGGCCCTTGAATTGGTCCACTTTTCCCACACCAGTTGCCTGGGAAGGAGTCATTGAGATACTGCTGCCTCACAGCCAATGACCAGTGTGGAGGACCGCCATCTTGTGTGTGCAATACACTTGTGAATGTGTATGTTGACTCACTCACACTAAATGTTGCTTCATTCTTGCAAATCAATCGCTTCTGATAAAAATTGTTCCTCTATTTTGTTAATTACACTACCGTAATTCAAAACGTGCTGCGGAATTCTGAATTAATTTTTGAGGTGCCTGCACACGTTGCGTATGATACGGGCACATCCTGAGAATATTTTGCAGAGGTTTGTGTACTGCTATGAAGCAAGCCCAGTTCCAGCGAATGCTCTTTGAGTCAGTATTTGTATACTGTGCATCATTGCTTCCTTGAAACATTCTGTGGTTTCCCTGGACGTGGAGAGCCTGACAACAAGTGGTTCTATATTAATGTGCCACAGTTTCAAAATTATGATACCAATGCAACATTTTCGGTGGTGAGATGGCCCAGCAGTAGCACGTTCGCTGTGTTTTGCAGATGTTTGTGGTTTTAAATACAGCAGGCCGCCCTGATTAATACTAGAGATGTATTAACCATAAAGTAGGTGCCTGCTCATCAACAGTGGACATTAAACATCCCGTGAAGTCATTCAAACAAGAGAAGGTCATTGTGTCTTGGAGTCATGGTCGAAATGTGGCAAATGTAAAAAAAACTCGCAAATAACATAATTGGCAAACACTACAATCGTTGCTCCCTCCAGTGAATATTAGCAGGACCTTCCTGATAAAGTCTTGACACTCAGTGAGGCTTTCCTGTGTAAACAAGTTTAACAATAATAATAAAATATTCTGCCTTCATGGTGTTTTACTTGTCTTTTAAATTCAAAGTTTTTATGTGCATGACACTTGAAGGCTTTGCTTGAAAAATGTTACATTTATTTTATCTTGTAAGGATGTAATTTTATTGGAGGGTACTCATCTGATACCTATCAGTAAAAAAAACATTAAGTCCATATTGAATGTTACAAACGTTTCAACCACAGAGTTCAAACAGCTTTCTACCTTAATGGAGCAATACCTTTATGGACACACTTTACATTAAGGCTGCACTATAAATTGCACACATTTTATGTAGCCGACTGGTATTTAGCTGTGAAAATATTGCATAGGTAAGCACTTTAATCCAGTATTGTTTGCAATTGTTACTCTCTATTTTGCTAATGTCTTACCTGTGTATGTCATGCACTATGGAGGGAGGAGGCCGTTGCGGATTTTGATATTGAAGAGACCTCCATCCAGACCCTGCTCTAGCTCTTCTGGGATGGGGGGGGGGCAGTAGAGCAGTCGTGTGGGGGGGGGGGGGCACCATAACAGTGATTCACACAGCTAATATAATTAATTTGGCTGGGCCAAAGGGCTCTGAAATGCAAATATCGGTTCTGAAGGGTTTTGCGCAGTGTGAGATTATGTCGGCAGGAGGAGGTTTGGAGAAAAAAAAATCGGCTATGGTTATAGGGTATCAATTGTAAATTATTCATCAGTTGTTTGTCATCACAACCAACCGGGGCCCTGTGCATCAATACTGGAGGTTTATCCTTCCCACTGCTATTTTTTCGATTGTGCTTTTATTGTCTTAAAGAAAATAAAAACACAAAGTTAACTGTTATTTTTGTTAACATTTACATTTTCAAATTCATGTTTTCCAACAATAACCATTTTAGAAATGGGACCACATTTTACAAAGCCACAATAGAATTCCGTGCTATTTTACATACATTCCGCCGGGTTGAAATATTTTGTGATGTAAATTGGAGTCTGTTTATTTGAGTGGCACCAACCCTAAAGGCTCAGAAAATGCTGCACTGGACTTTATCTGGGAGAGAAAAATGCTGGAGATCTGAACAAGTTCTCTCCTTTCCCAGGGATTTAAACACTGCAGTAATTTATATTTAAAACAAAAACTGCCCAAATATTCCCAGATCACCTCAGGAATCAGATACATGTGGTAAGTTAATTTTATTTACAATAATACATTTACATCGTACTTTTTAGGATCAAGATCTCACACAAAAACTCAACAATACATACAGTATGTAAAGTATAGTCACGAGGAAAAAAAAACATAGTCAAACATTTAAAATCAGATTCTATTCAGCTAAAATAAGCTAAATAAAACTCAGCTCATTGCTGCAAAGTTAATTGTTCATAAAAAGCTCTTTTGAACAAATAGGTCTTTGGACATCATTTAAAAATGGACACTGGATCCGTGAGCTCTAATGGCGACGAGATTCATTAGAGAAGGTTATATCACCTTCCGCTTGCATGTTTCAATGAGGGAGCCATAATAGTCCTGTATCTTTGAATGGAATGAACGACCAGGACATGAGATGAGATTTAATTCAGGTAAGAAGGGGCTAGGTTATTTATAACCTAGAATTAGGTTATTTATAACCTAGTCACGTAGGTACAAATTTTAAATAAATTAAATCACGACGTTTCGGGCGCAACACAAGCGTCCTTCAGGTGGGGACAACTTAGCGAAAGCACACCGCTTAATTTAATTTATTTACATTTTGTACCTACGTGACTTTACCGAAAATACAAAGAGTATGAATCTTTTCAGTCACGAAAACTTCTAATCTAGAATTATTTATAACCTTACAAGCTAAAAGCAGAACACTGAACCTAAGGCGAAAATGAACAGGTATCCAGTGCAGCAAGGCCAAAACTGAAGTATTGTGATGATTTATTTTAAGGTTATAAAGGGTGATAAACCCGACTTGAAGAATTACAGGCTCCATAGCTTCTTTGCGCATGTATATAAATCATGCACAAATATCATTGGGAGCAGAATAATGAACAAATTAGAGGCCAGCCAGCCATGGGAGGAATTAGCTGGATTTAGGAAAGGGTTCTCTCTTGAACACATGTAACTATTAATCATTGAATCAAATTCTGGAAAAGACCAATGCATTTCAATTACCATTGTTCCTAGCTTGTGTAGACTCTAAACAAGTACTTAACTCAATAGAAATTGATGCAGTCATAGACGCTTCCACAAAGCAAAACCTAAATAGTAATTTCAAACTAATTATGAAGAAATAAGAAATCAATTCCTGAACATGGAACAGCCACACTAAGAATACATGCATAAAATACTCAAACACAACAGGAGAGCCACACGGTAAAGGTTGAACTTTTTCCAGTCTCCCTACCCATACTTTGGACAATCGGTGTCCCTTCCCATATGCAACCTGTGCTGTGAGGCCAGGCCTGGTGGCTGGGATCTGATGACAAGTAAAAAATGCGGAATAAGTTAGAAGCTGAAGAAAATTAGAACCAGGACTGTCCAACAAAGGCATTGTGTGTGCCGTTGCATAGCTGAGGAGGCGACGTTATGGGAAACATTGCATATACAGAGTGAGACCGTGTGGAGTAGGTGGCATGACTGAGATTAGCATAACACTTTGCCTACTCACTGGGCACTGACTTCATGTTCACTTATTTAACACGAATGATCTTGCTGTGCAAATTGTAAGTATGCAGAAATGACTTGCAGGGCGTCACACACCCCATCCCCTCTTGGCTGGATGTTGCCTCACTTTCAATTATTCAATCAGCGGGTGGCTCACGACTTCTTAATTACTAGAACAATGAGAGCTCTGTGCGCATGCGTGGTCACACACACAGAGACCATTCCACGCCATTTACTGGGTGTACAAATCTGTCCAAACTGACCTGACCCAGGCCCCTGTACGCATACCAAATGGGAACAGCATGCTTCTCATGCACTCTCCTACATACCGCTCTCTCCACCCTGTCCTCTCACTACTCTCCCACACTCTGTCTCCAGCCAACCTCCACGCAGTTGGAGGTCACTCAACTCCTTTGCTGCTGCTGCAGTCGTAGTAATCTTCTTGAACTCGCATTCCCTCAGTCATCCGTACTGCTGAATCCCTGCCCTGCTCAAGTCCAAGCTCAAGTCCGTCTTCTTCTCTTCTGCCCGACGACGTCGTCCATACAGCTTGCAGTATACTGGACATCTGTGAAAAAGAGCTTCAAATGATCAGAGTGTTTTTTGTTTGCATTTTGACCACAAGCATTGTGGTTAATGCACACATGATTCCTTGTAAAAGGTTTCAGTTTTGTTGCCAAAAAAAGGGGGAAACCCCTATTATTATATGTTGGTACTGGCAAAGGAGGTCTCATTACTTTGATAGTGCATTGTCTTTGAGCTGTACGCCTTTTGGCGTCCTCTGGTCTAGCACTAATTGAGACAAGGCTCAAAAGAAAGCCGTCTCTGGTGTGGACCAATCAGTTTCAAGGACAATGCTTATATTATCAGAGTGTGTTTTTTGTTTGCATTTTGACTACAAGTATTGTGGTTAATGCAGACATGATTCCTTGTAAAAAGGTTTCAGTTGTGTTGCCAGAAAAAAGGGGGAAACCCCTATTATTATTAAGAGCTTCATAGTTAATCGGATTCCTCCTGTTTAAATAAATATTCTGATGTGCCTCGAATTCGAAACGTTTTGTACAACACCTTGAAATGCGGTTGTATTTACATGCTGTTGCATTGCTCGTCGTTTTGATTCATGTGCACATTTCTGTTTGCCCGATAGCCTACATATGTAGCACGATAATATCTTTTGCGTACACTGAAAAACATCCTTGCGCTCCAAACACGTGCTGCGAGCCGTGACAAGCACCACGACAATGAGTGATGAGTTATTGCGACGTTGCATTCCTTAGCCAGGGCCAACTCGAGGTTCTTGGAGGCCGTCCATAAATGACGTCACGCGATTTTGGACGATTTTTGACCCCCCCCTCGTCACACGGCGTCACAAAAAGTCAGACCACCCCCCCGCCTCAAATATGACGTCACAAAGCTCTGCCCCCCCCCCCCCCCCACAAAAAAGTAAAACATGCTTCAAATCGCTTTAAACTATTGTCATTGTAGTGCGTATTTAATGTGCCGCTGCACTCTGATGTAGGAGAAAACATCAAAAAGTCTATTTCATTAAGTAGAACGTGTTGTCTACATTTATTTAAAGTTGCGCATTTTTACGTGACGTCACATTTCTCAAACCCACCGCCCCCTCGTCACACATCGTCACAAATGTCTGAACCCCCCCCCCCACCTAGGTGCGTGACGTCATTTATGGACGGCCCCCAAAGCCACATTTGGGGCCCCCTTTATTTCACCATCCACAGGCCCCGGTGTGGCCGACTCTCTTATTGTGTGAATCCCCGGGGGCAAATTGCTCCTTTCGCCCACCCAAATGTGGGTGGCCCCACTCCAATCTATCGACATGGGGCGTTGGGGCGCCGCCCTACCAAGCAGCTGGAGATGATACATTTTTTTTGTTTATAAAATAAATACATTTCTATACATTGTTTTGTTATGTTTCAATTTTTTTTTAAGTAGAATGATTGTTTCAACGTGAATTGCCAAATGAAGATCACATTTTAAGTTGTTCATAGCTGCAACACCACAGTCCAAGGCCGTAGCCATGGAGTCAACATTGGGGGGTACCAATTCTTCCAGGGGGTCTGGGGGTCCCCCCCCCCCAGAAAAAAAATCTAAATTTGAAACTCATTTCCTGCCATTTCTTGCCGAAAAGATAAAAAAAATGTCACTAACACACAGGATGGACTTTTTATTTATTTTTCACAATAATGTCTAATAGTGTATTGTATTACATTGCTCTGTTTTTGCTTTTTTACCCTTTCTTGTTTCATTGTATGTGTAGTATGGTTCCAGGGAGACTTGACACGTAGTCTGGCTCGAAGTCGGCCGTGGTTTCCTCCGCCTCCGTCTCTCTGGTACGAGCTGTGCGTCGCGTCTCCATCCTTGTAGAACCACTCCTGACACCAGATGTAGTATGGTTCCAGGGAGACTTGACACGTAGTTGGAGGCACACGCTTATTTATTAACACCAGCACGTAACTTGGAAGCTTACAGTAACTGAAGGGGTATCGGCCCCTTCACCCGTCTAGCTACGGAACACAACAGCCTAGCTCACAGCTAGCTTACACCTAGGTTACGCACCCCAAATACCCAGACCCCGCTCTTAGAAGAGCGTCGGTTCTGGGCTCTGGGGGCCACGCCGCTGGCTTGCCTGGTCGGTCCTTAAAAGGACAGCGATCCCAGGGAGTTCCAGGGCCGGTCTAGCTGGTCTTCTTTCTTCACTGGTTACAGCTTAACACTAGACCCAGAGCCCTTCGGCTCACCGCCTTAAATAGCCATCTCCCCCCGAAGGGAGGGGCTGTGGGGGATCCCAGCGTACGGCGAGGACGTCGCTGCGAGCACCTGCTCCGCGTACCGACGTAGCCACGCCCATTGTGTTTGTTTGCCACCCGCGGCAAGTCTAAATCAGGCCGTCTACAACGGCTACAACGGCTCTACATATGTAATGGCAGAGATTAGGGATTAATAAAGTACAACCATAACCACAAACATGTAAACAGAAATCTATTTTATAGCAATATATTGGGAGGGACATTTTGAGCATATTTGAATATTTGGGGGGGGGGATGTGTCCCCCCAATATATTATAATTATGGCCTTGCTACAGTCTGATTTGTGCCTCGGGCAAGTCTCGGGGCGGCTGTGAAGGCGTCCGAGTGAGAGATGTCCCCCTTCATTCACTGCGATCAGCTTCTAGCATTTTCACCACGCCGTTTGAGACCCATTCCGGGGGGTGAAAAGGGCACCCATGGCTGTAATGAGACGATGTCACAACGCGAGGTCGCACTGTGCAGATATAGCGGCTCACTCTCTACACGCTCTAGGAGGAAACAGCAATAGCGATGGCAGCAGGTGCAGCAAACGAAAAATTTGCAACGAACACTGTGGAATCACTCCTAAATATTTTATTTGAAAGGATTTGTTGAGTCGTGTCAGCCGATCTTTAATAGTTCTTTCAGCTTTTGCAAGTGTCAAAGGGATTGTGTAGTGTGGACTTGAGGGTCATGGGAACAGCATGTGAGTGTTTTATTGTTTTGTTTCCTATTGTTTATAAATGCTTATCGCTAGAAGATAAGTCAATTATATCACTTTCACGGAAAGGCCAACACCATGACGAGTTTTTTTTCTTAATTAGAACACCAAATTTTCAGAGGTCACTCACAACAGCCCCACCTAGTGGCAATGGCGGGTGATTGCAGGGCACAAACAGATTTTAATTGTGGGGAGGGGGGGGGCACACATTTTACAGGCGAAGGTGGTTCATATTAATGGCGGGCTGCTACGGGGCACTGATTTTAATTGGATGGTGGGGACTGATTTTAATTTATGGGAGGGCATTCGGGGTCTGGACCCCAATGCCCCCCCGTGCCTCACCCCCAATGCCCCCCCTCCGTGCCTCACCCCCAATGCGCCCCCCCCCGTGCCTCACCCCCAATGCCCCCCCCTCCCCGTGCCTCACCCCCAATGCCCCCCCTCGTGCCTCACCCCCAATGCCCCCCCCCCGTGCCTCACCCCCAATGCCCCCCCCCGTGCCGCACCCCCAATGTGCCCCCCCCCCGTGCCTCACCCCCAATGCACCCCCCCCCCGTGTCTCACCCCCAATGCGCCCCCCCCCCGTGCCTCACCCCCAATGCCCCCCCCCCGTGCCTCATCCCCAATGCCCCCCCCCCGTGCCTCACCCCCAATGCCCCCCCCCTCGTGCCTCACCCCCAATGCCCCCCCCTCGTGCCTCACCCCCAACGCACCCCCCTCCCCGTGCCTCACCCCCAATGCCCCCCCCCGTGCCTCACCCCCAATGCCCCCCCCCCCGTGCCTCACCCCCAATGCCCCCCCCCCTCGTGCCTCACCCCCAACGCACCCCCCCCCGTGCCTCACCCCCAATGCCCCCCCCCCGTGCCTCACCCCCAATGCCCCCCCGCTCGTGCCTCACCCCCAATGCCCCCCCCCTCGTGCCTCACCCCCAACGCACCCCCCCCCGTGCCTCACCCCCAATGCCCCCCCCTGTGCCTCATCCCCAATGCCCCCCCCCCTCGTGCCTCACCCCCAATGCCCCCCCCCTCGTGCCTCACCCCCAATGCCCCCCCCTCGTGCCTCACCCCCAACGCACCCCCCCCGTGCCTCACCCCCAATGCCCCCCCCGTGCCTCACCCCCAATGCCCCCCCCCGTGCCTCACCCCCAATGCCCCCCCCCTCGTGCCTCACCCCCAACGCACCCCCCCCCCGTGCCTCACCCCCAATGCCCCCCCCGTGCCTCACCCCCAATGCCCCCCCGCTCGTGCCTCACCCCCAATGCCCCCCCCCCTCGTGCCTCACCCCCAACGCACCCCCCCCGTGCCTCACCCCCAATGCCCCCCCCGTGCCTCACCCCCAATGCCCCCCCGCTCGTGCCTCACCCCCAATGCCCCCCCCCTCGTGCCTCACCCCCAACGCACCCCCCCCCCCCGTGCCTCACCCCCAATGCCCCCCTCTCGTGCCTCACCCCCAATGCCCCCCCCCATCGTGCCTCACCCCCAACGCACCCCCCCCCCCCCCGTGCCTCACCCCCAATGCACCCCCCCCCCCTCGTGCTGGCCCCACCCGCAGCTCAGAAGCGCGAGTGCAGCACCACAACCCCAGTGCGAGGTCTCTTTTCCGCGTGCGGCGCAAAGACGAGAAACACGAGCCTGTGTCTTGTTACGGCAAAGGGGATGGGGGCCCCCTCTCGCTCGTCACGTGGCGGAGCATTGGATCCCTCCGATTGGCGGAGAGGTATATCACGTGACGTAGGGGGCCAGCTTCACGTGCCATGGCGGAGGGGACAGCGGCGGGATCCCCGGACGAGGCGTGGAAGGTGAGACACGGAGACACACAGATACGGAGACAGAGACACGGAGACACGGAGACACAGAGACAGGGAGAGTCTGATACAGAGACACAGAGAGAGAGACAGAGAGAGAGAGACACATAGACAGAAAGTGAGACAGAGACAGAGAGAGACACAGAGATACAGAGAGACAGAGAATGAGACACAGTGAGAGACAGAGAGAGTGAGACACAGAGACACAGTGAGACAGAGAGTAAAACAGAGAGACAGAGTGAGACAGAGAGTGAGACCGAGAGAGACAGAGACACAGAGAGTGAGACACAGAGACACAGACAGAGAGAGTGAGACAGAGACACAGAGTGAGACACAGAGTGACACAGAGCGTGACAGTGACACACAGTGAGACACAAGGCAGTCAGACAGTTAGAGACAGAGTGAGACACGGAGACAGAGTGAAACACAATGAGAAAGTGAGAGACAGAGTGAGACACAGAGACAGACAGTGAGACACAGAGTGAGACACAGAGACAGACAGTGAGAGACAGAGTGAGACACAGAGACAGACAGTGAGACACAGAGACAGAGTGAGAGACAGAGTGAGACACAGAGACACAGAGTGAGACACAGAGACAGACAGTGAGACACAGAGTGAGACACAGAGACAGACAGTGAGAGACAGAGTGAGACACGGAGACAGAGTGAGACACAGAGACAGACAGTGAGAGACAGAGTGAGACACAAGACGGTCAGACATTGAGACACGGAGACAGTGAGAGACAGAGTGAGACACAATGAAACACAATGAGACAGTGAGAGACATCGTGCGAGAGAGCGTTGAGGCACGAGGGAGAGACGGAGTGATAGAGGGCGAGAGACACAATGTGTGTGTGGGGGGTAAAAGATTGGTGAGATTGTGAGCACGAGAGGGGTGGTGGTGTGCGGGAAGTGAGGACGGAGAGTCGGGGTGAGAGGTGGGGCAGTGGTTGTGTTTTTATGGTTTTTATGGTTATTGTGCTTGCTGTGGTTGTTTGTTGAGGGTGGTTGTGGTTGTTAGTGGTGGTTGTGGTTGTTAGTGGTGGTTGTGGTTGTTAGTGGTGGTTGTTAGTGGTGGTTGTGGTTGTTAGTGGTGGTTATGGTTGTTAGTGGTGGTTGTGGTTGTTAGTGGTTGTTGTGGTTGTTAGTGGTGGTTGTTGTGGTTGTTAGTGGTGGTGGTGGTTGTTAGTGGTGGTTGTGGTTGTAAGTGGTTGTTAGTGGTGGTGGTGGTTGTTAGTGGTAGTTGTTAGTGGTGGTTGTGGTTGTTAGTGGTGGCTGTTAGTGGTGGTTGTGGTTGTTAGTGGTGGTTGTTAGTGGTGGTTGTGGTTGTTAGTGGTGGTTGTGGTTGTTAGTGGTGGTTGTGTTTGCTAGTGGTGGTTGTGGTTGCTAGTGGTGGTTGTGGTTGCTAGTGGTGGTTGTTAGTGGTGGTTGTGGTTGTTAGTGGTGGTTGTGGTTGCTAGTGGTGGCTGTTAGTGGTGGTTGTGGTTGCTAGTGGTGGTTGTTAGTGGTGGTTGTGGTTGTTAGTGGTGGTTGTGGTTGTTAGTGGTGGTTGTGGTTGCTAGTGGTGGTTGTGGTTGCTAGTGCTAGTGGTGGTTGTGGTTGCTAGTGGTGGTTGTGGTTGCTAGTGGTGGTTGTTAGTGGTGGTTGTGGTTGTTAGTGGTGGTTGTGGTTGCTAGTGGTGGTTGTGGTTGCTAGTGGTGGTTATTGGTGGTTGTGGTTGTTATTGGTGGTTGTTAGTGGTGGTTGTTAGTGGTGATTGTGGTTGCTAGTGGTGGTTGTTAGTGGTGGTTGTTAGTTGTGATTTGCTAGTGGTGGTTGTTAACGGTGGTTGTTAGTGGTGGTTGCTAGTGGTGATTTTGGTTGCTAGTGGTGGTTGTTAGTGGTGGTTGTTAGTTGTGGTTGCTAGTGGTGGTTGTTAGTGGTGGTTGCTAGTGGTGGTTGCTAGTGGTGGTTGTTAGTGGTGATTGTGGTTGCTAGTGGTGGTTGTTAGTGGTGGTTGTTAGTGGTGATTTTGGTTGCTAGTGGTGGTTGTTAGTGGTGGTTGTTAGTTGTGGTTGCTAGTGGTGGTTGTTAGTGGTGGTTGTTAGTGGTGGTTGCTAGTGGTGGTTGCTAGTGGTGGTTGTTAGTGGTGATTGTGGTTGCTAGTGGTGGTTGTTAGTGGTGGTTGTAGTTGTTAGTGGTGGTTGTGGTTGTTAGTGGTGGTTGTGGTTGTTAGTGGTGGTTGTGGTTGCTAGTGGTGGTTGCTAGTGGTGGTTGTGGTTGCTAGTGGTGGTTGTGATTGCTAGTGGTGGTTGTTAGTGGTGGTTGTGGTTGTTAGTGGTGGTTGTGGTTGTTAGTGGTGGTTGTGGTTGCTAGTGGTGGTTGTTATTGGTGGTTGTGGTTGTTATTGGTGGTTGTGGTTGTTATTGGTGGTTGTTAGTGGTGATTGTGGTTGCTAGTGGTGGTTGTTAGTGGTGGTTGTTAGTTGTGGTTGCTAGTGGTGGTTGTTAACGGTGGTTGTTAGTGGTGGTTGCTAGTGGTGGTTGCTAGTGGTGGTTGTTAGTGGTGATTGTGGTTGCTAGTGGTGGTTGTTAGTGGTGGTTGTTAGTGGTGATTGTGGTTGCTAGTGGTGGTTGTTAGTGGTGGTTGTTAGTGGTGGTTGCTAGTGGTGATTGTGGTTGTTAGTGGTGGTTGTTAGTGGTGGTTGTGGTTGTTAGTGGTGGTGATGGTTGCTAGTGGTGGTTGTGGTTGTTAATGGTGGTTGCTAGTGGTGGTTGCTAGTGGTGGTTGCTAGTGGTGGTTGTTAGTGGTGATTGTGGTTGCTAGTGGTGGTTGCTAGTGGTGGTTGTTAGTGGTGATTGTGGTTGCTAGTGGTGGTTGTTAGTGGTGGTTGTTAGTGGTGATTGTGGTTGCTAGTGGTGGTTGTTAATGGTGGTTGCTAGTGGTGGTTGTGGTTGTTAGTGGTGGTTGTTAGTGGTGGTTGTGGTTGTTAGTGGTGGTGATGGTTGCTAGTGGTGGTGGTTGTTAGTGGTGGTTGTGGTTGCTAGTGGTGGTTGTTAGTGGTGGTTGTGGTTGTTAGTGGTGGTGATGGTTGCTATTGGTGGTTGTGGTTGTTAGTGGTGGTTGTTAGTGGTAATTGTGGTTGTTATTGGTGATTGTGGTTGTTAGTGGTGGTGATGGTTGCTATTGGTGGTTGTGGTTGTTAGTGGTGGTTGTGGTTGTTAGTGGTGGTGATGGTTGCTATTGGTGGTTGTGGTTGTTAGTGGTGGTTGTTAGTGGTGGTTGTGGTTGCTATTGGTGGTTGTTAGTGGTGGTTGTGGTTGTTAGTGGTGGTTGTGGTTGTTAGTGGTGGTTGTGGTTGTTAGTGGTGGTTGTGGTTGTTAGTGATGGTTGTTAGTGGTGGTTGTGGTTGCTAGTGGTGGTTGTTAGTGGTGGTTGTTAGTGGTGGTTGTTAGTGGTGGTTGTTAGTGGTGGTTGTGGGGATCGGTTAGCGCTACGCGGCGCCACGAACCCGGCGACCCGGAGTTCGATTCGGACTTTGGGACTTTCCTCGGTCGACTCAGCCTCAAATGAGTACTTGGGGAGACAAAGGCGGCCGGGCGTGGTTGTTGCCCACCGCCCCCGCTCGTGTGCCGTGCTGGCCTTCATAGGTGCTCGCTAACAGCACTTGCCCCTACAGTCTGTTACAGGCTACACGGGGGTGGGAATCTTTGTCTTTGTTGTGGCCGTGCTGAACTTGATTTTTTGTGTCCTCGTTTCTGCCTCCGGGGGCTTCACAGAGTTGGAGGAACTCCCCGACTCGACCGCAGGAATTGGCTGAGCCGAGCGAGGCGCGTGACAACCGCGACCACCGACCAATAATTGTGCACCAAGTGAACTTTTACCGCATCTAAATGCGGCCGCATCTCAAGATCCCTTTCATAAGCAAACCGTGCTGTTTATTTTCATAGGCAAGGCAGGCAGTGGTATGGCAGAGACGGGGGAAAATGAGCCCCGAACTGAACGGGCAAAGGCGGTCGATGGGCATGGGGATGGCTGGGGAGAAAGAAACGTCAGGCCATGCGGACAGCAGAGCAGAATAAATAATATCCAACTAAGATAATAGGTTTTTCCCCTTTCTGGCAATAAAACGGGTGTTAATGTGTTAAAACACCAAACTGACACCTTTGCAAGGAATCATGTCTGCATTAACCACATACTTGTGAACATGCAAACAAAAAAACATGCTTTGACAGTATGTGCATTGTCTTTGAAACGGATTGGTCCACACCAGAGACAGCTTTCTTGAGAGCCTAGCCTCAAACGGTGTTAGACCATAGGACGCCAAAAGGCGAACAGCACAACGACAACACCACTGTCAGGACAGTGAGAGCTCGGGGTGAGCAGCTACATCATGAGACCTCCTTTGCCAGTATTAAATTATAATAGGGTTTTCCCCTTTCTGGCAATAAAACGGGTGTTAAGATGTTAAAACACCAAACTGGCACCTTTGCAAGGAATCATGTCTGCATGAACCACATGTACTTGTGGTGAACATGCAAACAAAAAAACATGCTCCGACAGTATGTGCATGGTCTTTGAAACTGAGTGAAGGGTGATTTGGCGTTTCGACAAAGCCTTGGTTGCTGGAGTGGAGAGTGCACGGATGGGAGCGGTCGGCAGGTGCACTCTTGAAGTTGATCTGAGATTGGATTGGGGGCCCTTGGAGTGATTGGGGGATGTGGTGCTCGTTTAGGGTGTGGGTGGGAATATTTTTTATGATCTGAAGTTTGGAGATGATTTGATTTGGAGAGGCTGTAGAGTTGCAATAATGGAGTTTATGGGGGGTGGGGGGGGCGTATGAGGTCCTGCAGAGTCTGTGTTGGGAAGTGAACGAGAGCACTGATTTAAGGATGATCTTTCGGGCGCTCTTCACCAGTGACGACGTGAGAAGAGTGTAAGAGTGAGATGCAGTGAATTTAGGATGTGCACAATCCGTGTTTGCCAACTGGACTTTTACCGATAAAGTGCTATTGTTTAGCAACATTTAGCTGCGGGAAGTTAGAATCAATCCAATCTGAAGACGTCAGTTACGCAGAAAAACTGCGAATAAAGAGGTATCGTGAAGAGATGGAAAATGCTTAAATATGACAAGGATCATTCTTATGAAGAAGTAATTTCTTGATGTATTACTGGTCATTGTAATGTTTGGAGAAGGTTCATTTTCTCTAACGATGTAATTGTTTTATCTTTAAGCCTGCGCCTCCACACTCCTGCCTACATAGCTCCTGCAAGGTTTCCTTAAATGGAAATACAGGAACATTCTGCAGCATTAATAAGTTTGACACTGAATTATGTATACAAATTCTAACCCCCCCCCCCCCCCCATTGTGGATACCCACAGTTCTGGTGGCGAGATGTTAACTACCTCGCCTGGTATCGAGGTCGTGGGTTCGATCCCGACCCTGACGCCTGCTGTATATTTGGAGTTTGTATGTTCACCCTGTGGGTGCAAAAATCCGGGTCCTCCGATTTTTCCCTCCACATTTAGAAAGATGCGTTTAGGGTATTTGGCTGCAATAAATTTCCACAAACCACTTCGTTAAGCTGTCGTTTGTGGCCAGGACGCTTCTGAAAAATAGCTGCTATGTAGCTCAGTGGGCCTTACCTGGTAAAATAGAAAGTAGTTCGTTAATCGTTTATTGCAGGGGTGGGGAACGTCCAGCCCGTGGGCCGTATAAGACCCGTGAAATAATTTGGTGTGGCCCTGCCAAGGCAACCGCAGGCGGGACTCGAAATTCAATAAATCTAGGAGCAAACCTGGAAAAGCAGTTGCGAGTAGCAACATCATCAATACCGGCTAACATCACCACGCCTCGCCAAAGAGAAGCAGTTCCAGCCATAACATTAGGGGTGCGTTAATTAAATGTTTGACAAAATATAACAGGCTAATTTTTAAGTTGATAATTTTGTATGGCCCGCGAATGATGTTGCAAATATCCAAATGGCCCTTGGCAGAAATAAGGTTCCCTACCCCTGGTTGAATGTAACAAAGTGTAAGATGTTTTAGGAGCACCGTGTGTATTGGGGTGTGCTGTTCCACACAGGTGGAGGGAAACATCTCCATATAAACATTTCACACATCACACGTTTTTCGTACCAACGTATTTTTTGCGATGTTGAGTGACCCGGAATGGCTGGCCGTGCACTCAGTGCAGCAGCTGGGTGCATTTGGCCAGATTGTTACACGTCAGCTTGGAGGTGTTAATAATTAACTTAACATATTAAAACCTGTCGGTGCCTCCATTACAGCTGTTACAGCTTCATAGATTTTGGAGCTCACAATTTATATCTACCTTTTATTGCAAAACGTGCAGTGGGTTTCGGCGATCTCATATCATGTAAAATTATTGCCTCTCTCTGGGGGGTCCCTTAACGAATGTCTCCATTCTCCTTTTCCAACAGGGCTCTTCTCTTCATGCCAATCACTCCGACCAGAGCTTCAGTGACAGTGGCTTTGAACAGTGTAAGGTTATTACCAATAAAAAATACAACCCCAAACCAGGTCCAAACACTATCAATTCTGCAATCCAGATGTGCCCAGACTGTGGTGTAGACAATTCCAAACTCTCACCCACCCAACTCCTACCACATACGTGCCGTGCAGCCCACAATGATTACGTAAAAAATATCTGAAGTGTCATGATGGGATTAGAGACCATTTCATATTTGCTCATCAGTCATCATAAGCAATGTAAATTCCATACAATTATCGAACATGAATATTGCAGCGGGGCTCAAGATAAATGAAAAAAAGTCCTTCAAAAGTTTTCTAAACAATTGAAAAAAATACATGTCGGAGGGATATAACTGAAAAATACATCAAGAGTATATATACCTCGGGAAGTTATTGAAGGTGCACCGAGATAAATATGTATATATAAAGAGACCATTGATCGCAGGTTGGACTTTTTTAAACGTTTAATAATTAAAGACAACAATGTGCCTCCGTTATTTATCATTATATATTATCTATTTTACATACGGATCAGAAACATGGCCATTGAAAAGAAAGTAGAACAATCTGCAAAGTGCTCAAATAAGCATGGAGATGTGTATGCTTACACTGATAGGAAGAATACTGATTAGAGGACATATAAGTTAAAGACATCATATTGACTTAAGTGGGCTCAGGCAGGGCACGTCACGAGAAGAGGGTCTGTGGTCGACTTATTATGTAGTGGAGCATAAATGAGGACGCATGTTTGAAATACTTCCAGAGATTGAACGATGAGACAGTCATAATTCATGCACTGGAGTTAGATGGAATGCAGCATTGCATGGTAACAGCATGAGGCCTTCAAACAAGTAGAAAAAGTATGTTAATGATAATCCAGTGCTTTATCTTGAGAAACATAACTTTTATATTGACATTTGAGGTTGGGAATTGTTGGCTGCAAAGCAGTATTAATGGTACTTTGCTGTTTCACTGTCTCAGTCTTTGCAGATAGCATAGTCAAGGGAGGAGTTGTTTCACGTACTAACAGCATCAACTCCAACACGGGCTCCAACAGTGCTTCCTCCGTTCCCAACACAGGTTTGTCCATTACGCCAATTGTGCAGTGTCAATAACAAAGCTGTCGGGTAAAGCCCATGCAGTTGGAAAATAGCCAAGCACTTGTTATGATGGAAGGCTTGCCTTGCTTCCCCTCTGTGTGCAGATGATGAAGACAGCGACTACAGGCAAGAGCTGACGTACAAAGACCGCCGGCGTCAAGCTCACACCCAGGCTGAGCAGAAGCGGCGGGATGCCATTAAGGTATTGTTCCTTTTATTACTATGAATAATTTGATGTTTTATCAAACCTATGGTTAATGCAGCATCTCCGTGTAAAATGGTTGCTGTAGTCTGCATTTTTGCCTGTATATTGTGCTTGGCTGAAGAACAATTGTCTTTACAGAAAGGCTATGAAGATCTGCAGGCCATTGTGCCCACCTGTACGCAGCAGGACCTCATTGGCTCCCAGAAAATGAGTAAAGCCACTGTGCTCCAGCGTTGTACGTATTTCACTTTGTTGCTGTTAATCGTGCAACTTCATGGCTAAATTGTGTTTTGCTTTTACCAGTTTTCCAAAACTTTTCATAAGCTTATTTTTTAAAGGGTAATGCCCAGCTTTATGCACTGTTGTATTATTGTTGCAGCCATCGATTACATACATTTCCTCCACAAGGAGAAGAAGAAGCAGGAGGAGGAGTTGTCAACTCTGCGGAAAGAAGTTCTTGCCCTAAAAATCATGAAATCGTAAGAGTCTTACGGAAAATCATTTATTATCATTTACCTGTATTTGCCCCATCGTTGTGTAAGCAATAGCAAATCTCCATAGGGTATCAACGATTGCACGTTTATTTGTATTATTGCAGGAACTACGAGCAGATTGTGCGTGCCCACCAGAGCAATCCACAGCAGGGCCAGGAGCAGGTGTCAGATGAAGTGAAGTTCAGCATCTTCCAGGGTATCATGGATACTCTGTTCCAGTCCTTCAATGCCTCCATTGCCGTGTCCAGCTTCCAGGAGCTGTCTGCCTGTGTCTTCAGTTGGTTGGAGGAGCACTGCAAGCCACAGGTACGTGTAACCTAACCAGCACCTGCAGTGAATGCTTTGGGCGTTGCCACTTAACTCGGATGTGAACAGATAAATACAATTGTGAATTAGCTTTAAATGTAGCTGTTGCAAACAGTTGTGAAAGCGGCCACAAATCAATGACAGGAGTGTTATGTTGCCATTGCAGACCCTGCGGGAGATCGTCCTCGGGGTGCTGCGGCAGCTCAACCCCCAGCACTACTGATGTCCCCGTAGATGGTGCCGGGGCTGGGCCCACACTGCCACCATTTGATCACTCTGGACTATATACACAAAGCGTAGCGAGTGGCACCCTTCAACTGTGCTGCTTACTTTTATTAATAAGCTGCAAAACTTGCATGTGATTTAAAGGGAAACATCTCTACTTGCCTAGGTGTTTTTTACTGGGAATGTGAATTGTATTTTTTTATGTTTATCCTTTCAACAGTTTATCTGCAACTGAATTGTGTTTGACTTTCTGTTTTAACTGTTTATGTATTGTGGAAAACAGCCAAATTTGTGCCTTATACATGTGTAAACCTGCCTCATGCACTACGCTACATCATCTATATTCTTGCAAAAACTTTACTATAACTGTATCTACTTTTGAGACTTGCAAATGAAATAACATTTATTTATGTGTTATACACATTCACCTGATGTGTGCATGTGGAATGAAAGATATTTTCCATTATATCTGGTGGTCATTTTTGCAAATTATTGACGTTTTAATTTTATTTGGAATGTGAAAAAACAATTCCAGAAACTTAACTTCGCAATAATGTGCTTCACTGAAGCACTTTGATTCCACGATATACAGGAAGTGTTGACAGCATTACTCAATGGATAAACCAGGAACCTTTAAAGTTTTGGCAAACGCCATAATTACTGCCTTTATACTGCTCAGGAATATCAATTAACTTTTATTTGCAATTAACAAAATGTATTATTCAGCATATAGCAGTCAAGTTATATGGTTGGAGAAATGCCCATTACAAATTGCAAGCAATTTACTTAAGTATTTTTTATTTTTCAAGATTTTTTTACAATGCTCTAGTGCTCTTTTCGTTTAAACTAACATGGTATTTGATAAAGATTTTAATAGGTAAAAATCTGTCCCATGAAACCCCCAACCATCAATTGTACAATCCACATGCAGTTTTTGTAATGTCATTTTGTTAAACCATTAAGTCATTTTAATGTGAACAACTTTATAACATCTAGTATTACTCTCAAGGAAAGCTAAACCCTGTTTTGACTCCGTATTCATTTAAATGCAAGTTCTGCATATGCATATACAGAAAACGAATGGCTAGGAAGGAAACATATACAAAGTTACAAATGCCTTAAACCCCCCACCACACTTTATAAACAAACTTTCCTCCACACTCTGTGCCATTTTGGCAGTCTTTGGTTGGCGGTCTATTATTACCTTTGGTGTTAAAATCATCAAGGAAATGAGGGCAGTTGCCCTCACTTATTTCGGAAGCGCTTGAAGAGAGGGTGCAGCACTTTGCCACCCATAGACGACTTGGAACGTGGGACCTGGTACTCCAAGTACATAGCATTGTCAGCTCCAGACATGGAACTCATGCTGCCCACACGCCGTGACATCTGCACACAAAGCCACACCATAATCTCAATCTTAACCCATATATCTGGCATTATCTACAAAAACAAGTGATTTACATGCAGGTATGGATGCATTCAAATTAGTCTTGCAATGCAAAGTATTGTTATGTATGGATTAATTATACAAATGGTTAGTCTCTTGCAAGAGCTTTCATGCTGTATCCAAGCACAAGCCTGCGACCGAAGTAATACCTGTGATCGAGGCCCGCCAAATTCACCGGCCACGATCTCCTCCTCAGCGTCCAGATCGGAGGCAGCGAGCACTTTCTGAAGCAGCTGTTGCTGTTCATCCTTGGTAGAGAACATGAGTTCTCCTTCCTCCATGCCTGCAAGCTTTGTAATCACCTGCACAAGTAGTTGACAAAAGACATCACCATTTATTATGTTCAAACTCCAGCTAATCAGCCTTATAAAGTGTCTGAAATTTGGACTGGGAAATTGGGCAATCACGTTTTAAATGTAATTTTCACACCATGGACAATGAGCATAATTTTATGAGGAGTTTTATACTACATTTAAGTTTGTTGGATAAAGGCCTCTCCATGCAGTGTCAATTATGGAGATGTTTTTGACCATGCTTCATGATTTGTCAGTGCAGAGGAGGGGTCGCACCCAGCACTTTATTGACATCACTTGACACGAATGTTAGCTGTGGCTGAATCAAACTCAGGACACTGGGTTCAGAGGACAGTGCAGTAGCCAGTCAATGCTTCACCCAATGCTGCATTGATATTGAAGAGCGTAACCAAAGGGAATTGCATTTAGTGAACAGAAATTGTTCCTGAAGCAATGTTTGGAACCTACTTTGAAGCTGTAACCCTGGTCCACAAGGAAGCGCTGTCGTTTGGCCGAATAGGCCATCTCCTGGGTGTCCTGAGACACGAGTGAGTAGAAGTAAGCGTTGTACTCCTCTGCCACCATGCCTGCGGGAAAACACAAGTTTAGAATGAATTTGTCCAGGCTCTTGGTCCTTCATCGAAAGATGTTGCAACATGGACCCTACCAACCTTTTTTAGCACGCAAGACTCGGCCAAGCCGTTGTGCCTCTTGGCGCCGTGATCCTCCATGGGACGAGATCTGGATAAGCACATTAGCCTCGGGCAGGTCAAAGGATGTGTCGCCAACCTACACACACACACAACCGCAACATGTCTCCTGAAGGATTGTAGATTTTTTTAGGCAGAGCATATGCACTGCACATGTCAGGGATTCTTGGCTGATGTCAATTGAAAACAATGTGTAGAAATACAGACCTTTGAAATAAAGATGGTGTTTATTTTGGGATTGTGCTTGAAATTCTGTAGGATCTGCATACGCTCGCCTTGTGAAGTTGGCCCATAAATATATGGCCTGTAAAAAGTGATTCAAAATGTTGGTGTACATCATATTGCTACATAAATCAGAAAAAAACATTAAATGCATAGCATTCCATTTAGTAAAAATAACATTTTGGTATATGTCTTAAAATGTAATTTTCAACTAATTTACAATCTTTTATATAGTGCCCTTTATGCTAGCATGTCACAGAGCACTTTACAACCGAAAAGAAACTGGCATCTCATTTCCAACATTTAAAATACCATCCCTGTGTCTGCTGTCCCTGGGCACAATGTGACTCAGGATCTAGCCTACAAATGGGCATTAGTCTGGAAGGATCTGTGGGCCATGGAAGCGAGGCGGTTGAGCTTTTCCATCAGAGCAACATATGACATCCTTCCAACACCAGTTAATCTTCACCAATGGTATGGTGAAGATCCGGACTGTGCCCTCTGTTCCATGCCAGCCAACCTCAGGCACATTCTCACAGGGTGTAAAACAAGCCTCACCCAAGGACGCTACACTTGGCGTCACAACCAAGTCCTTAAAAACCTTGCGTCCGCCCTGGAGGACAAACGAGCTGCCACCAACTCCCTACCACCCCCAGCAGCATCACACCCCTTACGGACGACCTTTGTCCGCGAAGGGGCTAAACCACCGAAGAGCGGCTCTACACCAATAGAGCGAGACCAGCTGCGCTTGGCCCGCGACTGGAAAATGCTAGCTGACATTGGCCGGCAACTTGTGTTTCCTCCGGAGATCGCAACCACCACCCTAAGACCTGACATGGTGCTCTGGTCCCGTTCGCTCAAGAAGGTCTTCATCATTGAGCTCACAGTACCCTGGGAGGACTCAGTAGATGAGGCTTATGAGCGAAAACATCTGCGCTATGCCGATCTAGCTGCCGAAGCACGGCATCATGGCTGGAACACAGAAGTCCGACCAGTGGAGGTGGGCTGCAGAGGTTTTGTGGCAACATCTACAACCAGACTGCTTAGAGACCTGGGAATTAAGGGCCAGAGCCAGCGTTCGGCAATCAAAGCTGTATCGGAGGCGGCAGAAGGCAGCAGTCAGTGGCTCTGGATGAAGAGGAAAGACCCCAGCTGGGCCCCAAAGTGAGAGGGCCAGGAGGTATGCAGTCAACAATGCTTGACTCAGGGAGGACGCCCCTGCCATGCATAGTCCCATGGGATGTTGGCTACCAACAACAAGGCAACTCCTATGACTAATTGGGAATGGGACGCAAGCGTAGGATTGATCACCCTGTCGCTGGCCGCCTTTGGGGAGGGTGTATAGTATGAAAGGCCGAAACACCCTAGGAACCAAAGGGTCACTACTGACGATGCGCTCCCCAAATTTCACCAGGCTCACTGTTCATGAACTCTTGGAAGTGCTTGCACAAAGGATAGTAACATCTCATCCTGTGTTCTTTGGAATCTGCCAGTAGGGGAGGGTGATGATTGCTCCAATGTGTAATCCCAATTGAATAATTTGGATGTTCACATCTTTCCCACAAACACAGCAGGGCAACGTGTTGATGGGAGCACCCACTTGTTGAGCCGTACTGCATACTCCTTGAGTGCAAACACGTTGTCTGCAAACACGATGACCTTGTCGTTGCGGCGCTCGTGGAAGCGGATCAGGAACTGGCAGGCACGGAACTTGTTTGGGTTCATTACATAGAGCAGCAGCCGCTTCTTGGTCCGGGTTGACACGTACTCCCGGTAAAATTCCGGGGTCATGGGACACCACACCTTGGTGGACAGCCGGTGTCAGTGTGAGGCAAATATAACAGACTCAACTGTGCTACAGCCAACTGCTATTGCATTGGTGGGGGAATGTTTAATTTTTTGGAAATGTAATTGCCATTCTTGAGAAACGAACTATTCCCAATATTTTTCTTTATTTTAATATGCTTTGAACAACCACAAATTAGACAATTAATACAATTGAGAGGTAATTATGAAACAAAGTAATTTCAGGGTAATCAAACATACTCCATCGGGCAGCTCTTAAAAGCTGTGAATTTCTGAACCTCTCTCCACTCACCTCGGCACACTGCACCTTAGCAATGTAACCAGCATTCTGCAGCTCCATCCAGTTGGCTTCGTACAGTTTGGGGCCAATGAGGAAGTTGAGGTCAACGATCTTGTCGTCCTCGCGCACTAGTGTGGCCGTAAGGCCCAGCTTGCAGTGCGCCTGCACAATGGTCAGCACCCGGCGGAACATGCGAGCTGCAGGTTGAGGGAGGCAGCGGGCAATTCGGGTGATTGCAAATATATTAACATTTGAAAAATGTTAAGTGGATTGTTCACTGTAACGTGTTAAGCGTGATAATGGGTTTTTTTACCCTTTTATCTGGCAACAAAACTGACACATTTTTTTTTTACAAGCGCCTTTTGGCTTCATCTGGTCCAACACCATGTGAGACTAGGCTCTAAGGAAAGCTGTCTCGGGTGTGGACCAATCAACTTCAAGGACAGCGCATACATTATCAGTTATGTTTTTTGTTTGCATTATGACTGCAGATATTGTGGTCTATGCAAACATGACTCCTTGTAAAAAAGGTGTCAGTTTTGTTGCCAGATAAAAGGGTAAAAAAACAATTATCATGTTTTTTACTGGCAAATGAGGTTCCAATGGTGTTAAGCATGCTGCATATATTTCTTCATAAGAGTTTAACCTGGAATCGTGTGGACCTCATCCAGAAGCATTAGTCCCCACTCCTGGCTCTTCATCCAATCCATGACACGCTCTGCCTCCCAAGATCGCTTTGTCGTGTGGCCCAGCATGGAATATGTGCTAATGGCGATTCCACAACCCGATGGCTTGTCCTTGGCATCAGAAGTAAACCGGCAGATTTGGCTCTCATCTGCCGTTGACCACATCCGGAATTGAGCCTTCCACTGTTCCACTGACACCGCAGATGTGCAGAGTACAAGACAGCGCTTTCTGACCGTGCATGCTGCTGTCACACCCACTAACGATTTCCCAGCACCTGCGGGTGAAGCAAATGCGTACGTTATAACGAACTTATTTGTAAGGCATAAACTTTTCCAAAAACATTAGGACATTTATTTCTCACAATTTGTACTAAAATTTTCACGTGGCTTATTGTTAAGTAGTTGGATGTAAAATTATGCACAAATTAATTTTAGTATATATTTCACATAAACAACAGGGCAAAGTGAGGCGTTCTCATGTTGACACACACCACATGGCAGCACAATGACTCCCGAACGGGCTCGGCCATTGCCGAACATCTTCCGGAGGCTCTTCTCCTGGTATGGCCGCAGCACAGCAGTGGGCTTAAGGTCAATATCAAGGTCTGGGTTGACTGCATCATTTCGGAAGTCGTACTCGGCCAACAATGGGAACTCCATTTCGATGCAGCGTTTCTGGAGAAGTTCAATTGTGTCCTGCACAAGGCACATGGATCGTGATGAGAAAAGTAAGCATCCGAATCTTTAAAAATTCAAGTTTAAACACCGATATATATATTTGAATCTACGGATGAAATGAGCTTTACAAATGTAAATTATATTAAATGACATTAGATTTGCTCTCACTGTACCTGTTTGATCTCAAAGGAGACGGTATGGGTCTCCACAGCCTCATCCTCATCCTCCTTGTCCATCTGCTCATAGAAGTGGAATATGTCTGATGGGACAACTGTCTGTGCTTCTGTCTGTTCTGAAGTCTGCCCCTGGGATGTGGAGGCTCCATCAGCTCCTCCCGAGCTAGTGGTGCTTGGTTTATTCAGCTTCAACAAGACAAAGCAAAATTTATTTTATTTCACTCCTTTGAAGTATGACATGTTAGCAATGAAGAACATACATGTTTTGCATTGTGGCCAAGTTCAACAACTTATTTTCAAACTCTTAGGTTTTTTCGGTAAAGTCACGTAGGTAAAAATAAATAATAATAAATAATAATAAATAATAGAAATAATAATAGAAATAAAATAAATCACGACGTTTCGGGCGCAACACAAGCGTCCGTCATCAGGTGGAACAACCACAGCAAGAAACAATTGCTGAAGCTTCAAATCTAGAACTTATTTTCAATATAAAAAATTTACAGTTTTTTGCGTTGCACACTGCAGTAAGACTATAGTTATCTTGATTATAGGACCACCAGTCTTATAATCAAGTCATTTCCTCTTCTGATTTGCGAGAAAGTCAGAAGACTACGTTGGAAAGTTTAGGGAAAGATTGAGGGAGACTAAAAGAGAACATGGCGAAGTTGTCAAGGAGAACATGTGAGGATACTGTGCAGCTGGCTATCGATGGAAACCTGTGGAAACAGAGAACTCGCAAAGCAGACCCCGCCAAGTGACACAATGCTTGTATTGGGATGCCCCCTGGTGGACGTGACAGATGGTGCTTACTTGTAGGGCTGATTTGCCAGAAAATGTTTCGTTGATGAGGGGTGTCTCCCCCTCCTCAGAGCGCAGTCGACACTGCTTCACCACATCATCCTGCAGCAGTTGCTGAATCACGTCCGGAAAGGCACTCTCCACAAAATACCTGCAGTCGGTCACGTGCTGCTCCATCAACGGTCATATTCACAACTCAACCTCCTGGATAAGATAACCAGTTGACCTCCCACAAAATGGAACACCCTTTTGACAGATAAGCAGACATGATTCCCAAGTGGGATACGAACTTGAAACCTTCCGATAATAAGTTGCGAGTTACCTACAGCATTTTTGGTTCATCTACCACATCTTTATGCTCATGCTTTTCTCCAATTTACATTAAATACATCCCCAATCTGTAGATTTCATTCAATTTTTACAACTACTCTAGAATAATAATTGGTTTCTGTTATACAGCGCCATGAGATATAGGTGAACTGAAGATTCATATCGGCAATTTTTATCATGGTGTAAAAGTAAATAACATCCTTCGGAGATTATTTAAAAATATTTTTAGCAACATTACCAAATAAAAACAAATATCCACACTTTGTATTTACCTGTTATGCTTCAGTACAAGTTTGACTTTTCCGTAGCTGACTGTGCAGAGCTGCGCAAGAAACATTGTTGAAATTTAAGTGAATACATTGCTGTGCTGTGACTCTACAAGACCCCTGATGCTTATCACATGTATACATTCATCTCAGTATTTGCATATACAGTACATGGTGCATAATTGCCTCAGGAACGCAAACATTCAAAAGGAATCCCCAGTGGCAGCTGCCTCAGTGCGGCGGCACAAGACAACGCCGCACTAGCCTGCATGTTGGTATTAATGTGTCCGTAGAGGGAAGTGATTTTTGCTTACAATTCCAATTTACCAATTATTCATAGTTGCCAAATTTTCACTGAGGCCTGCACACAATCACTTTTTTTTTTATTACGTCATGGGATTTTTAAAGTCCAATGTTAAGAGCACGGCACGTATTTTATGGTTATGACACCCGCGATGTTTCTAGAGACATGTGTGTCCCATGTACCTGCACTATTCTTACCCTAATGAAGGTGAGTATTCCATCAGGAATGCTGGTCTTGTTCAGTTTCTGGAGGTATTCTATGATGTCAGAGGTTTGGAGGCCGACACTCACAGCGGCATACAGGGAGTACGCCGTTAGCCGGTACTCATGTATACGTGCCGGCCGGCACACAGGCTCCGCTATTGCAATCAAAAAGTCATGTGCATACTTGTACACGGGCGAGAAGGCTTCCAGGAAGATGTGGCCGTCGGGTGCCTGACAAGCATGAGTGATCAAGTTTGATCAGTTTGCAGAATTAAGACATAAAATGCAACATCACATGTATAGGTGAAGAATCGGCTTCCTGATAAATTAAACATGTACACATTATACGTAAATGCGTTACTTAATCAGTGGACAATCATCCATTGTTAACAAACCTTCATATAAATGCAACTTAATAATGAACAGTTACATGTAACATGAAGAGCTCACCACCCAGAGGGGGCGTGACGAGTGGTCTTGTTTGAGGGTCATCTGTGAGCGGTAATCTTTTGCTCCAAATTCGTCGATTATTGTGTTTGCCGTCTCCACCTGCCGACCAGCAGCAGTCGGGACTGCCTCTTGCTGATCTTCATCCTCATTAGCTGCCGCCTCCTCCTCCTCGTCCTCATCTTTGCGCTTCCTCAAGCGCTTCCTGTCTGATGGTGCAGGCACGCATAGATCACACAATTACATGCAGGCAACGCAACAAATGTAAAACTCTTACAAGGCAGCTTAACTTCATTATCTGTGTTAAACTCAGGTCGCCAGGTTTATAGTGCACTGTGTTAACCATTGCACCAATGCCCCCAATACACACATTCACACATACACCAGCACACAATTTACATTCCACGCATTCATACATACTCTTAGGCTTTTTTCGGTAAAGTCACGTAGGTAAGATGCAGTAAATTTTTGCTGTGACGGTCCCACCTGATGACGGAGACTTGTGTTGCTTCCGAAACGTCGTGATTTATTATTTTATTTCTATTACTACTTCTATTAATTTTATTTTTTTACCTACGTGACTTTACCAAAAAAAGCCTAAGAGTATGAATCCTCGATTTAAAGCTTTCGTGACTGCAGGGATTCATACTTATTCTTGGTTCTTTTGGTAAAGTCACGTAGAAGGGAAGTAATAAAATAATAAAAATAAAACAATAAAATAATTCTCACGACGTTTCGGCCACAACGCAAGCAGCCGTCCTCAGGTGAAGACCAGGTCTGTCGGGGAGACAGCGTCTGAATTCATTCATTCAGACGCTTCATTCAGACGCTGTCTCCCCGACAGACCTGGTCTTCACCTGAGGACGGCTGCTTGCGTTGTGGCCGAAACGTCGTGATAATTATTTTATTACGTTTTATTTTTATTATTTTATTACTTCCCTTCTACGTGACTTTACCCAAAGAACCAAGAAGAAGTATGAATCCTTGCAGTCACGAAAGCTTCAAATCTAGAACGCATTCATACATTTACGCATATTGTTATACACATTCAGACACAACAAGTGCCATTTGCCACCGAGGTACGTGACATTACCACAGCGCTGTTGCCATGCTATGTGCACTTTGGAGACATTACGCGAAGGCTCGCTGGCAGGTCACAGTTCAGACCAAGGTGGTTGTGGGTTAACTTGTCTGGCAGATACACAACCAGAGCTGCCCCATAGTGCCACACTATATTTTAGCCTCCATAGAGGCTGATCGCGACACAATTGGCACCAGTCATCAGGAAATCCAATTAGCGCCTTGTCCTACTGCACCATGTCAGCCTCTATTGTGCCCGTCTGGATGGCCAAATAGAAGCTGTTTGCACATTCTGTGGGCTACATGGCCCAGCCAACAGAATCAAGTAATGGCGAGCACCTTGTAATCGATCCTGGATAAATCCAAGATAGATCGTAGGCAGGCCAGCCTGAATGTTTCAAGCAGGCGCAGGTGTTCTTGTAATGGGGTCCACATTTCGCAAACATGTAACATAAACTGTGGAACAACAGGTCCGGCCAGCTTCTAGCACGATTTTGCAACCCATGAAAACTTGCATACGCAGATTCATAAATTCACTTTCACACATGCAGACATTCACACTCGCTCACACACGCAGTCCGATACATTCTCAAACACACACTGGCACGCCTATTCCACACGTTCAAGTTCATTTATTAGGTATAGCACTGTGAGCCATTCGGCTCTTGAATCGGGTGCAACCGCAACAAACAAAAACATGAACAAGAAAACATCTTAAAGTGAATATGTGACTAAGTGCAAACAGAAAATCCAAGAAAAGACAGCAAAATATTGCAGAAAAAGCACCGTACACCAACACTGTGTGCAAAAATCCCAGTGGGATGCAAGTCAAACAACAACAATCACCACAAGACAACTTAGATTAAGGGCCATCAGTCTAACGTACTCCCATGCACACTCACACACCAACACAGAATCGCACACGGACGGACACTCATTATATGCGTGTTAGGATCGATGCTGTCAGCGATCACCACTGAAGACCGGCAGAGTATACGAGGGGTGATGTGGCCCACACATTTGTCTCCCAAGTGGCGATGTTAACACACCGCACCAGGTCCTAAATGTGAGGCCAAGGCCCGGTTCAGACAATCGCCACCGGTGTTGGCCGTGAGTCGAACTCGGGCTGCCACCACCACCCCCCGGCACTCTCCTCTGTCTCTCTCTTTACACACAGGCTGGCACTACAACACAGGCTGCCACTACAACACAGGCTGGCACTCAACTCGTCTTGCACAGAGACACAGAGACCCACACACCCCGAGAGATTCGTCACACAAAGAGAGCTAGACTCGCCACGGCACCATCATGAGCGGCAGCATCGGACCTAGGCCCGGGCCTCTAAGCTCTCATCACCACCATCATCACCATCATCATCATTACCATCATCATCACCATCATCATCACCACCATCATCATCATGATCACCACCACCACCATCATCATCATCACCACCATCATCATCACCATCATCACCACCATCATCATCATCACCACCATCATCATCATCACCACCATCATCATTACCACCATCATCATCATCACCACCATCATCATTACCACCACCATCATCATCATCACCACCACCACCACCATCATCACCACCATCATCATCATCATCACCACCACCATCATCATCATCACCACCATCATCATCATCACCACCACCATCATCACCATCCTCCTCGCGTCTCGGGGGTGTTGCACAGCGCCACGCACCTTTGTCTCCGCGCTCCCGGTCTCGCTTCCCCATCGCTGCTGTGGGGGGGGGGCACGCGAGGGGGGGGCACGGGGGGCACGCGAGGGGGGAGGGGCACGCGAGGGGGGGGGCGCGAGGGGGGGCACGCGGCGGAGTGGGGGGGGGAGTGGGGAGACGCCGCCCAGAAGCACGGGGGGGGCACGCGAGGGAGGAGGGCACGAGGGGGGGGGGGCACGCGAGGGGGGGGGCGAGGTGGGGGCACGGGGGGGACGCGAGGGGGGGGGGCACGAGGGGGGCACGAGGCAACAGCGGCAGCAGCAACGGGAGCAGCAGCAGCAGTGGCAGCAGCAGCAACGGGAGCCGGTCCCAGCAGCCCCTGCGGAACCACGTGTGTCCGGGCGACACACGTGGGAGGCTGTGGGGCGTGGGGAGCGGTGGTGCAGCGGTTAGCGCAGCGCTGCGTGACGAACTCGCCCACCCGGGTTCGATTCCTGCTCACGGCCAACACCGGCGACGATTGTCTGGACCCGTTCCGGGGCTCCGCTAGGTCGACTCAGCCTCAAATTACTCACTCAGTGCGGTGTGTTAACGTCGCCAATTGGGGAGACAAAGGCAGCCGGGCGTGGTGCTGGCCACCCACCCCCTCGTGTGCCACTGTGCCGGCCTTCATAGGTGCTCGCTAACAGCACTTGCCCCTACAGTCTGCTACAGGCTACACGGGGGATCTTTGTTTTTGTCCTATCTCATGTGAAGCTCTGTGGACGCTACTGGGCAGTCGCCCTCCAGCAACAACGGAGGGCAGAGGAGTGACGCTCACAACAACGAGCAGGGCGCTGGGCGGATAAAACGAAGAAAGTTGGCACAATGGGGGGGGGGGGGTACAAGTTGGTGGATCTGCCAGTCATCTCAGTCAGTCAACCCATGGCACCTGGGTCTGTTCCGTGACCTGCCAGCTTTGGTCACTTCACATGGCGGAGCGACGCTCACAACAACGAGCAGGGCGCTGGGCGGCTAAAACGAAGAAAGTTGGCACAGTGGGAGGGGGGTACAAGTTGGTGGATCTGCCAGTCATCTCAGTCAGTCAACCCATGGCACCTGGGTCTGTTCCGTGACCTGCCAGCTTTGGTCACTTCACATGGCCTCAAAAGTGCACCTAACATGGCAAAAGCGCCGTGGGGACGTCACCGCCACTCAGTGGTGAACGGTGGGTATTGTTGTTGATCTCCTTCCTATTCGGTGACATGCCCGTTACAATACTGTAATAATACACTTTCTTTTAAGCCAGTAAGATTGACGGATGTGTTGAGTTTTTTGTGTGCGTGTGCGTCAGTGCCAAACGCAACAACAGCAGCAGCACCACCAAATAAAGTGGCCTATTAAGGAAGGTGTGATGCGGATTCGGTGACCCGTTTGTATGCTCAGCATCCACTCACTTTATGATGTGCACTCAGACACACGGAATCCACACACGCTCAGTCTCGCATACACAGACTCGCACACACAGACACTCCCATTCGCACACAATCGCATACAGAGAATCACGCTCACGCAGACTGGAACACACTCAAAACACTCCCGTTGACCAGATTGGCCACTGTAAATTGAACCAAGATCCGGAGGGAATTTGGATGACCCCGACACGAAGAGGGGTTATAGCTCCTACACACGCACGTATCCCGCGAACACCTCCAGTGGTAAATGCCTCGAGCTGGAACATCTCGTTGGCAAGATTAATGTCATGGGTGTCAAAAATAAGAAACCGGTAATGACCCCTAAGCATTTAACATATATCACTTGCACAGCATGAATTCATATCGTGAATGACACACACAGTCAAATGCAATAATTACACAGAAATGTTGTACTACGTCGGTTAATTTAGAGTCCGTGGGAGTCCAGTTTACCATGGAAGTCTAGTTTATAATGGAAGTCCAGTTTACCATTGGAGTCCAGTTTACCATGGAAGTCTAGTTTACCATGGCAACCTACGGCTCTGGAGCCGCATGCGGCTCTCAAAGGACCGCTTCAAAATGTTATTTATAAAGGACCACGGTCCCGTATTCACATGCATTGTGGCTCTTGAAATATTGAGTTTTTTTTACCGAATTCGAAAAAAATACCCCTGCTCTAGACTCTAGAGTGGACCACTCATTGGCAAATTGTTCAATGTGTGGGCATCGGTGCTGGGGAGAGCATGGTTTTCTTGTGTCCTCCTTCACACCAGCTGCCCCTACAGCGAATGAGACAATTACGAAAGTGCCATGGATCTATATTCATGTATTTGTTCATGGATCATCTTGTTTTCGATGGTATCCAGGGTACAAAGTGACACAAAGAAAACTATCTACTGATGATAACACGCACTATTCGATGTACTATACATATTGTAAACACAATACACAATGACCTGATGGCTCGTTGGGACACTGTCTATAGGAAAGCCACCCACACGGATTCCTATCTAAAGCCTGACTCCCACCACCATCCAGCCCAAAAGAATTCCCTCATCAAAACACTACACCATAGGGCCAGTTGCATCTCCGACCAGCACCACCTAGCCAGTGAGCTTGAACACGTATGCCAGGCTCTCAGGAGGAATGGATATTCCGACTGCACAATCCGCAAAGCTGGATCCCCAACCATGGGTAGAGAACCATCTGAGGACCCAATCAAAACCATTACCTTACCATACATAGCAGGGGTTACCAAAAGGATTGCCAAAATCTTGAACAAACACAAGATCCAAGTTCGGTTCAATACAGTACACAAAATCCGTGATTTGATCCCATCGGTGAAGGATGCGATTCCGGACATGCAATGTCCTGGTGTCTATAAGATGAGTTGTGTCTACGCAGCAGTTACATTGGTGAAACAAAGCGACGTGTCTCAGACCGGGTTCGCGAACACAAAGCAGATTTGAAACACGGCAGAGCCAACACCTCGGCGGTGGCGGATCATTGTTTCAACGTTGTGGGCACACATGACATTGTATTCTCCGAGACCAAGGTGCTCTGTAAACACTCGGGCCACCATCAGAGATTTGTTCATGAAGCCATCCAGATATACAAACAGACAAAACTTTAATCGAGAAGATGGATTCAGACTGAGCAATCATTGGAAGGATGTGATAAACTGCGCCAAGTTGTAACTGCTATGATTTTCACTCAACCACCCGGTTATCGTCGTCCGATTACTAATTCGAGCTCCTTTACTTGCTAATTTATCCAGCCCCACTCGTCCCTGCATGCCACAAACCCTCCCCGCCTCTCCCCCGTGAACTCCTGCAGCCACGACCCGACAACCCCCCCCCCCCCCCCCCCCGTGCCTATGTAAAGGAGAGCCGTCCCAATCTCGTTCCCGCCAAAGGCCCCCTCTTCCCGCCCGTTCTCTCCTTATATCTCCTCGATCACCCCTCCCACTAACCCACCTATTGGTGGGAATCCTTCCCCTGACACCCCTACATCACCCCCCCCCCCCCCCCGGAGAAAAAATAACCGTCCTCGGTTCTGCCTCCCCCATGGACCATTTAAGTCTCCCCATGCCTCCCACCACTGACAGTGACGACAGCCTTTAACCCCCCCACAACCATACAATGCAATATAACACAACAAAATCAATTGCGCGGCCTGCCCGGGTCTCCAGCCAGCGTCCCGTAACAGCCCGGACATCCACAGGCAGCAGATGACCGTGGCGGCCCCCGCCTTCGAAGGCCCTCTTGTCGCGGTCCCTGGTTCGGTGGTGCCGGTGTCGCCTTGCCTGGCGCCGCTGTCTCTCCGGCCCCCGCTCGTGCCGCCGCTCCGTCAGGCCTCACATGGGGTGCTGTAGGTGACAAGGGAACACAGGGCGCCGAACCCCCTGCCGGTCGGCGCGTGGTGGTCGGCGACCTTGGCCTGGGTAGGGATGATGATGATGATGTTGGCAGTGATGTTGGTGGTGATGTTGGTGAAGATGACGGTGGAGAGATGTATGGCTTAAGGCGGGTGGGGTGTACAAACCATCGTCGCTTACCCAGTTGGACCTGGACGCACTGCGGTCGGAGTGCTTTAATGACCTCGACCGGCCCTTTCCAGGGTCGGTGCAGCTTTGGTGAGAGGCCAACCGGCACCTGAGGACAGTGTAGCCATGCCTGGTCCCCGACTTTAAAGGGCTTGGCTGTCACTGTCCTCTCCCGTATCCGTACATTACTCTCTTGGCTCGTGGCCGATGCGGCCTCGGCTGCTTGGCGGGCCTCTCTCAAATAAATGAGGGAGGTCTTTAGTGCCTTCGGCCATGCGTCGGCTCTTGCAGGAATGTCCGTCAGCTGCACCTCAATAGGCGGAACGGGATCCCGTCCGTACATCAGGAAAAACGGCGAGAACCCCGTCGCCGCATGCGGGGCCACCCTGTACGCTGCTAAGACTGATGGAATGTGGAGGTCCCAGTCGGAATGGTTTTCGTCCACCACTTGGGACAGCATGGCCGCTATGGTGCGGTTAAGCCGCTCTACCATCCCATCGGTCTGGGGATGATACGGAGATGTTCGGACCTTTTTAGTGCCCAGGATAGAGCAGACATCCTTCAATAGCTGTGAGGAGAAATTCCTGCCCTGATCCGTGAGCAACCGCTCCGGTGCCCCCTTATCAAGGACATAGCCTCCCACGAAGGCATCGGCGATGGTCTGTGCCGTTTGGTCCGGGAGGGCCCACGCCATCGGCCACCTCGTGCAGTACTCGACTCCGACCAACAGGTATTTATTTCCCCGTGGCGTGACCGGCAGTGGTCCCAGGATGTCCAACGCAACCAATTCGTTGACTCTGGTTACCGTGATGGGCTGTATGGGCACCCGGCATACCTGGGGTGGCGGCTTTCGCTGCGCACATTCGACGCAGGTAGTGACCCATCGATGCACGTCAGCGGTCATACCTGGCCAAAAGTACCGACCCTGTAATGTGTACAGTGTCTTCCGCCCCGCCAGGTGCAGCAGCTGGCGGCCGTGTACGTCCATAACCAATTGTTGACGCAGCGACTCTGGAACTACCAGGCATCGCTGGCGCCTTGTCGGGTCCCATCGCATGAGGAGGTCCTCCCATACGATGTACTCCTCCCCCCTGCCTCTGCTGAGGCGCGTAGCATTCGCAGTGGGGCTTCCTCCAGCTGTAGACGTCTCCAATCGTCCAAGGTCAGCCCCAGGTCGTGGTCGGTCAGCTGGACCTCACCCTGTGCGCCCTCCGCCGTGCGTACTGGAGCGATGACCGTCCCCTCCGGCCTCGTCTCCTTGCAGCGTGCCCCGCCTGTGGTGCATGCACAAGGGCCCTGGGGCGCCAGTCGGGACAATGCGTCTGCATTGGCATGTCTAGTCCCTTTGCGATGCACTACTTGGTACCTGTACTCCTGCAGGCGCTCTATCCATCTGGCCAGCTGGCCTGAAAGCTGGTCGATGCGGAGCGAATACTGCAAGGCCGCGTGGTCAGTGCGGACAGTAAATTTGCGACCATACAGCTAGGGTCGGAATTGCTGCACGAAGTGAACGACTGCCAGGAGTTCCCTATGTGTGACGCAGTAGCGCTGCTCCGCTGATGAAAGCACGCGACTACCATAGGCGATAACCACCTCCCGACCCTGCTGGACTTGCGACAAAACACTGCCGATGCCCACATCGCTGGCGTCCGTGTCCAGGATAAAGGGGAGGCCAAAATCCGGAAAGGCCAATGGTGGTGCATCTGTCAGACGTGAGCGCAGCTGCTGGAATGCCTCTTCCTCCAGAGGGCCCCAATAAAACCTCTGGTTCGTCGCCGTCAACACGTGCAAGGGCTTGGCAATGGTTGCGAAGTTGGGTACAAACCGGCGGTAGTAAGAAACGAAACCCACAAACCGGCGTACCTCTGGAACCGTTGTGGGAACTGCCCAGGCCCTCACGCAGGCCGTCTTTTCCGAGTCTGTAGCCACTCCAGACTCACTGACAACGTGGCCCAAGTAGCGTACCGACGACTGCATAAGGTGGCACTTCGACGGCTTGAACTTCAAGTTCGCGTTCCGGAACCGCAGGAATACCTGACGTAATCGGTCAATGTGTTCCTCGAATGATCGGCTGAAGACAATGACGTCATCCAGGTAGATGAGGCACGTTTCCCATTGGAGGCCTGCTAAGGCCAACTCCATTATGCGTTGGAACGTCGCCGGCACAGTCTGGAGGCCCATAGGCAGGCAGTTGAACTCGAACAGGCCCTGTGGTGTCCGGAACGCTGTTTTAGGCCGGGAGTCCGCGTCTAGTGGGACCTGCCAGAACCCGGACAATAAATCCAGCGTACTGAAAAATGTTGCTCCCGCCAGTGCATCCAATGAGTCGTCGATACGTGGTAGGGGATATGCGTCGGCCAGCGTGACGGCATTGAGGCGTCGGAAGTCCACACAGAATCTCAGTGACCCGTCTGACTTCTTGACTAGGACCACCGGTGCCCCCCAGGGACTCGAGGATGGAGAAATTATGTCGGACCGCAGCATCTCCTGCACCGCCTGTTGAATGTGGCCTTTTTCCATTGGGCTCATTCTATATGTGTTTTGGCGCAGGGGTGCGGCATCTCCCGTGTTGATGTGGTGCTGCGACAGATTTGTGCGCCCTAGGTCGAACGGTCCCCGGCTGAACACGTCCGAGAACTCATGCAATAACGAGTGCAGCTGGTGTTTCTAGTCGGGCGGCAATCCTGGCTCAGGCCCCGCCAGCTGGTCCATCCACGATTCGGCCCTCTGTCCTCGGACTGGCTGATGCTGCCTACAAGCTCGGGCTCTGTCCCTGGGGCTCCTAGTGACAAGGGACTAACGTGGGCCAGAACTGTTCCCTCCTGCACCGTCGCTGTTCTATCGAAGGTGTTCAGCACCTGAATGAACAGATGCTGGTTCCTCTGTATAATAGTTTCGGCTCCCACCAGGGCATGGCGATCCATGGCAGCTGACGCTGGAGACAACAGGATGGGTGAGTCTGGTCGGGCTGTCACGAGGGGGGACCGATATCGCAGCGGAATTAGCATCTGGGCTGCCGGGGAGATGGAAACAGACTTACTGACCAGAGCCTGCACGTAGGGTACACCCCGGCTGGCCCCCTCCACCTTTAGGAAATGGAGATGCGTTCCCTGGACTTCCACCCGCCCATTGGCCAGATCGATTTTCATTGGCATCCGCCTCAGAAAGTCCGTCCTCAACAGGCAGGGTACGGGCAACGTTGCGGAGACAAGGATGGGTCCTGCTACCGAAAGCTGCCCAATCTGTATCGGGGCGTCAACCTGGCCCAGGAAACCCATGCTGCCTCCATTTGCTGCAATGAACGTTGTCTTGACGGGGACTAAAGGTCGGATTTTATCCGGCAGCATCTCGTGCATGGTGCTCGAGATGATCGTGGCTGATGCCCCCGTATCCACCAAGATACGTGCTGACACTCCCGCGATATCACCAACCAGGACCGAGGTTCCTGACGTGGCCGCTACCACCCACCTTGCCAGCTTCCTCCATTGTGTGGCTGAGTCCGGCCACTGACCAGGCGGCGTCTCGTTATCCTGTGGTACATGGTAAGATGATGGGGGATGGATGTGAATGGACCGAAGATGGGGTTCCTCCCCTTGGAGTGTGGGCTTCCCCCTGGGTTGTGGGCTGGGCTCTCTATGTGGTGCAAATTGCCCCCCCTTGGTGACGTAGGGTGGGCCCCCCTTGTGGTGTGGGGGGGGGCCCCCCCATTGTAGGGGGCGGTGGGGACTGGGGGGTGGGCCTTCCCGTGAGCCCCTCCCTTATCCCTTCCCTTTCCTTTGTCACGGGGGCGTGATCCCCCTGGTTCCGTCTCGCTCCGCCGCAAAGCGGTGGTGAGGCGGGCCGTGGAACTGCTCCAGGGCGCAATGTCAATTTTGTGTGCCGCCTCAGCCCACGGGCCGTTGCCCCTGGCAACTCGCCGGCGTCGCAGGTAACTAGTGACGCCACTTCTGGTTGTGACGTCACGCCCGCCCGCGAAACCTTGCCCGCCCGTGACGGCACGCCCGGCCGCGACGTCACATCCGACCGCGACGTCACTCCCGCCCGCGACGTCACTTCCGCCCGCGACCTCACTTCCGCCCGCGACGTCACTTCCGCCCGCGACGTCCCTCCCGGCCTCGGCGCGATTCCCGGCGCGGTCCCCGGCCTCGGCGCGATCCCCGACGCGGTCCCCGGCCTCGGCGCGATCCCCGACGCGGTCCCTGGCCCCGGCGCAATTCCCGGCGCGATCCGCGACAGCACTTTCGGCCGCGACGTCACTTCCGGATGCAACGTCACGTCCGTTCGCGACGCCACTTCTGGTCGCGACGCGATCACCGGCCCCGGCGCTATCCCTGGCGCGATCCCCTTCCCCCGACCCGGACAGTGGGGACCGGGGAACGACACCGACGGCGCCCACCCCGAGGAGACTCCCGGTAAGTTCGCGGCGTCGGAATTGTAATTGCTCGGCCCGACCGAGAGGCCGGGCGGGACGGCGTCACTCGCCTGGATCCTGTCGGCGTTCGGCCCCGGCGGGTTCCAGGTGACATTGGCGGCCTCCAGCTCCGTGCGGCACCCCCTCGCCACATGCCCCTCTCGACCACAATGGTGGCAGACCCACGGGGCGTTCCGTCGTGGGGGCTCGGCGCGATGTTGTAGAGGCGGCTGCCAGCGACGCGGCGGCTGGTCGCGCCCCTGGTCCCTCTGCTCCGCCAGTCCCCGGATCGCCGCATACACCTCCCGCAGCGATGGCTCCGGCTCAGACGTCGGGGGTCCGTTCCCAGCTGCCCCACAGGCAGCCTGTGGCGACGGTGCAGGTTCGGCGGTTGGTGTCGCTGGACCCAGTAGCGCCGCGGCAACGGCTCGGCTGTTCCCCCCCGCCGCGCCAGCCACCCGGCCCACGGGTGGCGCCCGGCCCATGACCTGCTCGTGGGCTTGGATGGTCCGGGCAGCCCACAGCGAGGTGCGCTCCCCCGGCGTCACCACGGGTATTACAACGCCAGCACGGCAAGCGTAGGCGATGAGGTGCTCGACCACGAGGTCCTCGAGCGCTTCTTCAGCCAGGCGAGGGAAAGCCCTCCTCGCCAACACGAGCAGCATACCCCTGTAGGCTAAAGGGGATTCTCTAACCCCTCGCTGGCGATCCTGGAACCGTTTAAAGGCTCCTTCCACCGGGCAATAGATCTCCCCCAAAGCCTCGTAGGCCGCCTGTAGCGTGGTCTTGCTCTGCGAGGGAAGGGAGGTGTAAGAGGAGAGTGCCTCTTCGCCCAGAACGGATGGCAGCGCTCATAGTGCCTCTTCGTCTGTCCACTCGAGAGCGTGGAAGGCAGCCTCGAATCGGTGGACAAACCCCTCCCAATCTTCTTCCTCGGCCACGAACTTGTCGACGGGCCCCAGCCGACGCGGCCGTCCTGACACCTGCTCTCCGTGTTGGGTGTTTAGCCCTGGGGGTTTTGGCGGGAGCGGCAGCGGCTGGCGTGACGAGGTTGGTTGCAGCTCCTGCCCGGCCGGCTGGTCGGCCTCCGGGTCCCGTGGCCTCTCCTCCCGTAGTACGCGTGGGGGTGGGGGTCCTGGTGCTGGCGGGCCCCCCATAGGGAGCCTCTGCAGTAGCTCCTGGAGTGCCCTCTCCACGCGGGCCATGCGGTCCTCCATGGGGTCCTCCAGGCGATCCAGGCCCCCTGCTGCTGCTTCTGATAGCAGGCCCCCTTGTTGCCCGGGATGGGAAGGATTCCCGGCCCCTGCTTCCTCTTCTCTTGGCTCTTTTCCGCGGGGATTCTTCTTTGTAGCCATTGTAGATCCCACCGCTGCCACCAGATGTAAAGGAGAGCCGACACAAGATTGCAGGGGTTTCGCCTTTTAATCCTTTTCTCCCATCCACACCTGTCCCCAGCCGTCCCAATCTCGTTCCCGCCAAAGGCCCCCTCTTCCCGCCCGTTCTCTCCTTATATCTCCTCGATCACCCCTCCCACTAACCCACCTATTGGTGGGAATCCTTCCCCTGACACCCCTACACCTATATAAAGCCACAACAGCAGATAATTTTCTCACCTAAAGACGGATGCTTGTGTTGCGACCGAAATGTCGTGTTTTCTTTTATTATTTTTTCTATCTACTTGACTTTACCGAAATAACCAGAGAGTATAGATTCCTGCAGTCACGAAAGCTTCAAATCAAGACAATAACTATTTGAAATCGTAGAAAAATAGTATATCATTCTTTCACCGTCATCACTGCCATAATCAATACAGTACCATCGTCACCATCATTACCAACACCAGAGCATAACCATGATCGCCACCAAACCATAACGATTATTATCACCATCATTACTTGTCATACCATCACCATTATTATCAACATGCTATCAGCATATATCAACATTTTCACCGTCACCATCGTCAGTATTACCACCACCAACCACCACCGTTACCATCACCATTATCACCACCACCAAACCAACACCACAATCCCCACATCATCCATCCCCACCACCACCAACCACCACCCTTACCATCACCATTATCACCACCAAACCATCACCACAATCCCCATATCATCCATCCCCACCACCAACCACCACCATTATCACCACCAAACCATCACCACAATCCCCACATCACCCATCCCCACCACCAACCACCACCGTTACCATCACCACCAAACCATCACCACAATCCCCACATCACCCATCCCCACCACCAACCACCACCGTTTCCATCACCACCAAACCATCCCCACAATCCCCACATCACCCATCCCCACCACCAACCACCACCGTTACCATCACCACCAAACCATCACCACAATCCCCACATCACCCATCCCCACCACCAACCACCACCGTTACCATCACCACCAAACCATCACCACAATCCCCACATCACCCATCCCCACCACCAACCACCACCGTTACCATCACCACCAAACCATCACCACAATCCCCACATCACCCATCCCCTCCACCAACCACTACCGTTACCATCACAACCAAACCACCACCACAATCCCCACATCACTCATCCCCACCACCAACCACCACCGTTACCATCACCACCAAACCATCACCACAATCCCCACATCACCCATCCCCACCACCAACCACCACCGTTACCATCACCACCAAACCATCACCACAATCCCCACATCACTCATCCCCACCACCAACCACCACCACCGTTACCATCACCACCAAACCACCACAATCCCCACATCACCCATCCCCACCACCAACCACCACCGTTACCATCACCACCAAACCATCACCACAATCCCCACATCACCCATCCCCTCCACAAACCACCACCGTTACCATCACCACCAAACCACCACCACAATCCCCACATCACCCATCCCCACCACCAACCACCACCGTTACCATCACCACCAAACCATCACCACAATCCCCACATCACCCATCCCCTCCACCAACCACCACCGTTACCATCACCACCAAACCATCACCACAATCCCCACATCACCCATCCCCACCACCAACCACCACCGTTACCATCACCACCAAACCACCACCACAATCCCCACATCACCCATCCCCACCACCAACCACCACCGTTACCATCACCACCAAACCATCACCACAATCCCCACATCACCCATCCCCTCCACCAACCACCACCGTTACCATCACCACCAAACCACCACCAAAATCCCCACATCACCCATTCCCACCACTAACCACCACCGTTACCATCACCACCAAACCATCACCACAATCCCCACATCACCCATCCCATGGACGGGGGGATGGGCGGGGGGATGGGCGGGGTGATGGGCGGGGCGTGGCGATGGGCGGGGCGATGGGGGTGTGGGCGGGGCGATGGGCGAGGGCGATGGGGGTGTGGGCGGGGCGATGGGCGGGGGCGATGGGCAGGGCGGGGCGATGGGCGGGGCGATGGGCGGGGGGCGGGGTGATGGGTGGGGCGATGGGGTTGTGTGGGCGGGGCGATGGGCGGGGCGATGGGGTGTCTGGGCGTGGTGATGGGCGTGGTGATGGGCGTGGTGATAGGCGTGGTGATGGGCGTGGTGATGGGCGTGGTGATGGGCGTGGTAATGGGCGGGGCGATGGGGTGTGTGGGCGGGGCGATGGGGTGTGTGGGCGTGGTGATGGGCGTGGTGATGGGCGTGGCGATGGGGTGTGTGGGCGGGGCGATGGGCGGGGGGGGTCCCACGGCTCCACCGCAGCCTCCGCAGCGCCCCCTGCGGCCGCCACGCGCCGCCCCCTCCCCCCATCCCCCCCTCCCCCCTCCCCCACGTTGCCCGCCTCCCGCTCGCGTCGTTTTAAAACAAACGTCGCAGGTGCGTTGTGATGTTTCGTTCATCTCTACGCGACGTTTGTTGTTGTTGATGTTGTTGTTGATGCTCGTGGGGTGAGGGTGTTGACGAGGAGGCGAGCCGCCCCAGGGAGGAGGAGGCGGAGGCGGCAGTCGCGGCTCGTGGTGAGTGAGAGGCCCCGGGACTCGGGGCCCAGTCTCTCGGCTTCCCGCCATCACGCAAACACGGGGCCGCCCTCCTTCTCGATCTTTCCTCTTCTCTCTCTCTTCTCTCTCTCGCACACAGATCGGCTTCCGCAATGCAATGTCCGTCGCCGACTTGAGTTGCGATTACGCGTCCGTGAACGTCGTTGCTGAATGTGGGGCGGCGAAAGGCGCCTCGGGCCTAGCTACAAAAGCTGCGGGACGAGAGGGAGAGGCCTCGGAGCCCAGGCGGCGTGGGTGAGGTGGTGAGGAGGTGGTGGTGGTGAGATGGTGGTGAGGTGGTGGTGGTGAGGTGGTGGTGGTGAGGTGGTGGTGGTAAGGGGGTGGTGGTGAGGTGGTGGTGGTGAGGTGGTGGTGGTGGTGAGGAGGTGGTGGTGGTGGTGAGGAGGTGGTGAGGTGGTGGTGGTGAGGTGGTGGTGGTGAGATGGTGGTGGTGAGATGGTGGTGGTGAGATGGTGGTGGTGGTGGTGAGGTGGTGGTGGTGGTGAGGAGGTGGTGGTGGTGAGGAGGTGGTGGTGAGGAGGTGGTGGTGAAGAGGTGGTGGTGGTGAAGAGGTGGTGGTGGTGAAGAGGTGGTGGTGGTGAAGAGGTGGTGGTGGTGAAGAGGTGGTGGTGGTGAAGAGGTGGTGGTGGTGAGGAGGTGGTGGTGGTGGTGAGGAGGAGGTGGTGGTGAGAAGGTGGTGGTGGTGAGGAGGTGGTGGTGGTGAGGAGGTGGTGGTGGTGAGGAGGTGGTGGTGGTGAAGAGGTGGTGGTGGTGGTGGTGAGGTGGTGGTGGTGAGGAGGTGGTGGTGGCGAGGGTGGTGGTGAAGAGGTGGTGGTGGTGAAGAGGTGGTGGTGGTGAAGAGGTGGTGGTGGTGAGGAGGTGGTGGTGGTGGTGGTGAGGAGGTGGTGGTGGTGAGGAGGAGGTGGTGGTTGTGGTGGGGTGGTGGTGGTGAGGTGGTGAGGAGGTGGTGGTGGTGAGGTGGTGGTGAGGGTGGTGTTGGTGAGGTGGTGAGGGTGAGGTAGTGGTGGTGGGGGTGAGGTGGTGGTGAGGGTGAGGTAGTGGTGGTGGGGGTGAGGTGGTGGTGGTGGTGAGGTGGTGGTGGTGAGGTTGTGGTGGTGGTGAGGAGGGTGAGGTGGTGATGAGGAGGAGGTGGTGGTGAGGGTGAGGTGGTGGTGGTGGTGGTGAGGTGGTGGTGGTGAGGAGGGTGAGGTGGTGGTGGTGAGGGTGGTGAGGAGGAGGGTGGTGAGTTGGTGGTGGTGAGTTGGTGGTGGTGAGTTGGTGGTGGTGAGGAGGGAAGGGTGCTCTGAGAGTAGTAAGGGGGTAGTCTGTCTCACTGTGAGTGGGGGAGGACGACGACAACTCTTCACTCGGAGTATGAAAGGGGGGAGCGGCGGGAGGCTTCCAAAGAGCGAGCGGGTTTGGAGTTCTCACGGCGAGGGGACTCACCTGAAGGGGTTCTGAGCTGAGACGTTGAATGAATGTTACCTGAGGACCACCTCACTGGAGGGATTTACTGTGAGGGGCACTCCTTGAGTGGTCTCTCATTAAAGGAGACTCAATGGAAGGGCCTGATGGGGGCTCTTGTGACCGAGGGGATTCGTTCCTTGAGAGTGGACTCTGAAGGGAACCATCGGTGGGGACCATCTCTTGAGTGGAGGCTCTTGAATGGAACTTTGACCGAGACTAGATTTGAAGCTTTCGTGATAGCAAGGATTCATACTCTTTGGTTTTTTCGGTAAAGTCACGTAGGTAAAAAAAGAAAACAAATTAAATCACGACGTTTCGGAGGCAACACAAGCTTCTGTCATATACTGGTATATAAGGTCGCGTGTCTCTTGGGACTTCTCTTCACTTGATACAGCAATTTTGCTGTGACGGTTTCACCTGAAGACGGAAGCTTGTGTTGCCTCCGAAACGTCGTGATTTAATTTATTTGTTTTCTTTTTTAACCTACGTGACTTTACCGAAAAAAACAAAGAGTTTGACCGAGACGTCGTTTTGTGTGGGGTGGGGGGGTCTCACCTGAGTTACTGTGTACTCACACTGTGAGCGAACAGAGAGGACTGGCCGAGGATTGACGTTGAGGGGGCCTCACTGGGACTGCGATTTTCTACCTCTCTTATCAGACGTGTCTGGCCTGTGCAGCCGAGGTGACGTACTGTCGTTGTGAAGACTCGGCTTCCTCCGACGATTCACCTTGTAGTTCACTATTTGGATACACGCCATGTATTAATTACTTTTTATTTGGTTGAACATGTAGGCTTTCGCAACCAATATCCATAATATAGGTTTTTTTAGGTCAGATCGCGTAAATATAACGAAACAGGATTCCTCAGCAAATCTGGCGGTCGCCTGATGAAGCTAGTTGTAATTACTGGCGAAACGTCGTACTCTGATTATAAATGTTGTGGATTTTCGCTCCAACACACCGGTGTGCTGTACTCGTAACGAATTGGCATGTTCTGTTTACGTGCGAAACCTTACTAATTGGCTGTCGGATGTATAACTTTTTTTTTACACGTCATTCATTATTGTTATACACCGTGGCAATCCTATTAATACTGTGCACAACACGTCAGTGCTGCTATATACACCATACCATTACTATACACAAGTGCCATGCTCTTATTATTGTACATTGCATGCAAATATTTTAATTACGATTCACTACATTATTATAGGCACCATGCCATTATTACTGTTATCTCTATTAATACTCAGTTCATTAGTTTATGACCAATGGCTTGGGCTGCTGTTCCAAGTTCCATCTGTGCAGGTGGATATGCTGGGTCTATTACGCAACGTTAAATAATTCTGAAAGCTACAATATTTGTGCCTTTACGCCTCTCGATCTGAGGGCAGCACACAAGTGTATTTTGGGTTAGTTGTTAATTGCCAGTGGCGTTTGCATTTGGCAAGATTAGACCTTCTCTGTTAACATCACGGTAAAACTACATGACAGCAATATATTGTACACCTTTAAAAACTGTTTTTGAGAGCTATTTTCCCAAGCAAGCCACTCTCATTTGTGATCTGTCATGCAAGCTATACATCCAGTTAATTATACAACACATCCAGCAGGAAATGTAGACCAAAAAATATTCAATTATGTACGAAACATAACTGTAATTTCTTATTTTTTGTGTTGTCTAGATTCAAACACATTGGAGATAGCAGGCCGGTGAGATTGCTGTCAAGATGGGACCCAGCGTGTCTGGTGAGATCAGCGTGGCTGGCGAGATCAGAATCTTCACTGAACAGACTGGAATGACCAAGTGGAAGGATGGCGTTGTCGAGGTCGTGGAGAAGGATACTAAGTCCACCCTTGTCGTCCGTTTCAAGGCCGGAGGTCCCACTAAAACGTTTACGGTACGTTAATGGTCATGTACAAGTATATATCTAAAAAGAGACAAAACACCTGTTAGTGCAGTCATTGTTTTAACTATGTAAATGTGCCACTGAATTTGTAACACTGGATTTGTACTTTTGTAGTGCGTGAATTAGACGCAGACTTGTACTTGGAGGCAACACTTTTATTTAACATAACGGGTAACTCTTACAGGATAATAACATAGGGTGGTGACCACCACGGCTAACTACACTAATACTGACAAGACTATTCTATAACCGGACCCGGACAGCCAACGGGCTGCCTGGTCCACACGTGGAGACCGAGGATCGAGGACGGCGACTTAATTCCCAGGGCTGAACCCCGGTCCCTCTCGGGACCCCGCTTATATCTCCCCTGGCCTGGCTGGCTCCGCCCCTGGCCACGCCTCCCTTTCAGAACCCTCGTGGGGACTCTGGATCCCATCACGTGATCCTCTCACCCCCTACTGGGGCCCCCCTGCCCCCTCTCGTCCGGTCACGTCCCCCCCCCCGGGTTCACCTCGCGGTCACGTCCTAGTGCGACCCCCCTTCACAGCGACACTCGTGCTCCGCCCCTACAGTACCACCCCACACACGGCACTGTCTCTGCACCGTGGTGGCCCCCTTGAGGCCACCACACTTTTATGCAGGTGTCATGAAATAGAATCGGTCACATAGCAGCATAGCGCTGGCTGCTGGCAGGGAAGGGGATCTGCAGCTACAACAGCCCTGACTGACAGCAGGTCACGTTATATACCAGAGAGGGATGTAGGGGAAACGTTACGGAAGGGACACATCGAGAACCCGCTAGTAGCTTCCAGAAGGGGGGCGTGGCCGGCACGGAGCCGGTCCACGCTGACAGTATAAGTGGGACCCCGGGAGGGGACCTCGGGGCTGTCATTTGGAGTGGGATCCCGTCGAGCTGCTGGAGTCTTCACCGTCGTCTACGTCTTCACAGTCTCGGCGTCACCAGTCAGGCAGTCTGCCAGCTGTCCTGACTGGGAACCGTAGTTACCAAGTGTGAACTATTAAGGCCATTTAATAAACAGAGTGCCTCCTACTCTTCGGACTGTTTTTTTAACTTTTATTTACAAGGTAAATCCCACTGAACTATTTGCTTTTTTTCTGAGGCAACCTGGCCGCACATGAACGCTCATCAAATACGCTTAACATATGTGGTAATTTCTAGTAGCCAAATAATTTCAAGGCATGTTCCGAAATGTGGAGTGAAAAACTGGAGGACTCGGAGAAAAATCCACACAACTACGGGGAGAATATGCAAACTCCAAATATACAGGTGTCAAGAGTTGTGATCGAACCCTCGACTTCCTGCATACCAAGCGAGGGAGATAATATCTCGCCACTGTGGAGCAAGTACATATGTTGTGGAAATAATTGTTTTTTTTTTGTGTGGTGAATGTTGGATTGTGTGTACGCAGCTCACAGAGAATGTAAAGTCTGTGCGAGTGTCCGATCATAAGGAACACAGCCGCATCATGATTACTCTGCTGGATTCGAGCAACATCACAGTGCAGTATGCCATGCTGGGTCAAGTTCAGTGGCTCAGTCAGTACCTGAAGGATGTGGAGAAAAATCCAAACCGAGGTATGGGGTTTTTTATGGAACCTGAAAGTAGTAGAACACTTACCAACAATTAGCTGCTGTCTTGTTATTTAAATTGGAGACTGTTTACTTCAATTTAATTTATTGAAAAAGTTTATTACATTAATGTACCCTGTGGCCTTTTTCACATTTCCTTTAAAACCACAGATGGAAAGAGTATCTCAGGATCTAGTCCTTTAAGTGGTGTTTTGGGGAAGAGGACTTCTCAGCGAGACGCCAAGCGTCATTATGACACTGAAAATCGGGTGAGTTAATGTCTCCATTTCACTTTCAGTTGCTTTAATTCACAATATAGCAGTGTTTGCTAAAACGCTACACTTGTTCTGTCTCTAGACTCCAAATAAGCGCCCTACTGCAGAAGGGTCAGCAGAGACCCCTGTGAAAAGAACACAGGGCCCCCCGGGTCGAACGCCAAGGGTGCAGCACCTCTCGGGATCCCAAGGAAATGTGCAAGGTAGCAAGGGACTCCCGTCTTTGTCTCCCAACAACACGGCGACCTCGTCAACAGCCAGAGCCAGCCTGAGTGAGCCCAGGTATCATATGCACTCTCGCGATTCACCACGTGTACACTTTGTTTATCATAATTGCACATTTTTTAATATGCATTATTTGTTTTTAATCTTCATTTTACGTAGGGGTTTCTTAAAGTTAATATGCATAACCTTCTAAAATTATGTTTTAGAAATGACAAACGGAAGAGAACTTTAACACCAGAGGAAGAAATCACTAATGATTACCCAAAGGAGAATGACTCTTCCAGGCAAGCATTGATCTTTATTTTGGATCATTCAACGTGTTTTAGTATCTTGTGTGTTTTTAACAAATTAACCTATCACAATCTATTCTTATGTCAAAGGTGTCCTAATTTGATGCCGAGTAACTCCAGACCCTGTGGGGAACAGCAAGCAAAGAGGTTATTTCCTTCTCATGCAAAACAGGAAGATGTAAAAAGCAAAGGTATGTAACTTTAATAACATTAATTAAAAAGTGATTTTGAAAATGTTGTTGATTATATTCTTGTGGTTTACACTTTGGGTAAATAATACATTTCTTTGTGCTTTAAACATTTTAATTTTGAAAATCAAGATGGAAACGATAGGGACAAGGTAATAAATGATTATTTATGTTTTTAGGTGTGATGCCTCTGCAAACTACCACATCTTTTTACGGCCAGACTGGGACCAGGGAATTCTCTTCTCCTAGTCCTTTTTCTGAGAGGTACAGTTGCATTTTTATTACGTGATTTCATCATACATAGCTGAATAACCTGGATTGATTGTTTCAACATCTAATGTAATTTGTACTCATGGAATGTTTTACTTATTGATTGTTGATTGAACAGGTCATGCTTAGGATCACAGTTTCCTGCTGCAAAAAGGTCCCTGGGTTTGGTAACTCCACATACTGCCACAGCCTGCAAGAAGATTAAGTCTACTTCTGATTTTGTAGGCTGGAACAAGAGCAAGCCATTCTTGTCTACTCAGCAACCACAACTGCAAGGGCAAGTATTTAACTTTATATTAAGGTATGCAGATTTTGGTTTGAATATGTATGTATTTGCTGTGATGTGTGTATGTGTGTTTTAATTGTTAATATTATTTCCAAAAGATTCTCCAACCTGGGCAATACGTGCTACATGAATGCCATCCTGCAGTCCCTCTTTGCCCTGCATTCCTTTACCTCGGACATGTTAAGGCAGGGCATCCCATGGAACCGAGTCCCTCCAAACTCTCTACTGAGGCAAGTTTTATATTTTACATTATGTGCTCACAGGTCGATCCCAACAGTGAATGTTAGAACCCCATTTGTGAACCTGATTCAATTTCTGTAGGCGACTGGCTCACCTTTTGAGCAAGAAAGATGTGTGTACTATGGATTACAAGAAGGAGCTGCTGAAGAGAGTAAAAACCGCCATATCTGCTTCTGCTGAGCGATTTTCTGGATATGCCCAAAATGTGAGTTTTGCTTCCCTGCTTTTGTTTTTGGGATTAGAAAGATTGGTACATTATAAGGTCATTGGATTACAGTGCAACTAACCTGTCGTGAATATAAATCTACAAGTGCCTATTGTGCTCTATTAACACTACTATCAAACGCAAGCAAGATATCAATCACACTGGTTATCTGGTAATCACAATTTTTAAAACGTTACTTTTAAAAATGATTAGGCTACACAGACCAGGGTCATTATAAACTGGTCGTGTGATGTTGGAATGAATAATGGAAATAAATGGCAAAGTGTTCATGTGCAGTAGAGACATACATCTGAATTTGGTTTGTAAGGATTTTATCTGTATTCTATGCTCTCAGGATGCGCACGAGTTTCTGAGCCAGTGCCTAGACCAGCTAAAGGAGGATGTAGAACGACTAAACAAGAAATGGCGTCTGGAGCCTGCGCAGGGCGAGTCTCCCAAGCCCAGTCAGACAGACAGTGCATCGGACATGCCCTACACCTGCCCTGTTGCTGCAAATATGGAGTTCGAAGTTCTGCATACCATCACCTGCCGTGTGTCAGTATCCTTTCACTCAGTGTGGTACACTTTGGCAATTCATATTTTTTCTATGCTTCTCTTTTGCCAAATACATTTACCCTAATGCATGTTGGTGTTGCCAGGTGTGGAGAGGTGGTGAAGAAAAAGGAGCAATTTAATGACCTCTCCATTGATCTCCCGCGAAAAAAATCTGACACCGCCTGGTCCATCCAAGACTCCCTCGACCTCTTCTTGAGGGTACAAAGCATTATTCACTCCTTTCTATATTCTAGTCTTGGGCAACAATCACAACACTAATACACAGTGAAATGCTTCTCGAATTGTTTGTTTTTAGGCTGAAGAAGTAGAGTATGCATGCGAGAAGTGCGAAAGCAGGAATGCGACTGTAACACACAAGTTCATTAAGCTACCAAGGTAAGTGATTAACAAATACAACAGGTGCAATTTTGATTAATTCGAGTGGCCTTTACATGCTATGTATCTTAATTTGGATGGCAATGCTCATACCTGGAGATGCGCCTTAACTATTCTTGTTTGTGCAGGGTCCTGATCCTGCACTTGAAGCGCTACAGCTTCGACGTGCAGTTGGCCGTTAACAACAAAGTGGGACAGCAAGTGATCATCCCCCTGTACCTGACGCTGCAGGCCCACTGCGTAGAGGGTACACGCTCAGCCCTGTCACTGCGCTCCAGCAAACACACGCATGGGTAATGGATGCTTCCACACATGTTGCCATGTATAAGACAATATGCGGGTTGTGGCATGCAGAAACCACATTATCCCTCCAGCTGTGCAAATATAAATAAAGATATTAATTGGATATTTTTCGGAACACTAATTAGTATTAATTTACCAAAAGAAGACTCAATCGTATCAAGTTTTTTCCAAGAATGGTCTTTTGATAATTTGACCCAAATCGTATCTATTATTATTTTTCAACAGAAACATGCAGCCTTTACGAAGTTCCCAGTCCATGAATGCTCCTTCTACATCATCAAACAGAAAGTAAGCATGTGAATTTTAACAATATATGCTTGGCTTTATTTTATAACGTTGCCTATGACCAAATCACCCGGAATATGCCCGATTTGAAGCGAAGCAGAATTGAGCCTGGATAGTAATAGAATGGGTGACCACCCTGTACAAACTGGTTGTCATAGGGCTTACAGAGGTCAGTGCAGTGATCAGCAATATTGATTGTACTGTACATCTATGATCTCTAACTTGAAGCCACAGTTATGCCATTGATAAAGTTATCCAGGCTCTCGCAAATGAAGGCCTACATCGAAATAAACAGCTACACTGATATTGCGTACATAAAATACATATTACAACACCTTTCCAAAAGTTATGCACAGTGATTTTAGATGTTTCCCCAAAAATGTAACTTGAGAAAGAGGTGCAAATGTAAATGGAGAAAATAAGAACTCTCAGATTTAATGGTGATATAGTAACACTACCAATAGAAATTGATCATTGAAGAACTTAATAATGAAGACTGTAAAATTGGGCTCAAGATAAGTGAACAAATGTCAGGCACAAGTTAGCTGAACAAATAAATATATATATGGAGGGACACAACTGGAAAACACGTTAAACTATACAACAAGGGCATTTGTTGAATGTTGACTGGGATAAAATTATTAGATAAGTAGTGGTGAACAAAAATAGTTTGGAGTGCTTTTGGAAGAAAAGAAACATTTCTGCCTGTGACATTTGATCATTTACGAAGATTGAAACAAAATCTTGCTTTGAATATACTGAGAGGAAGAAAGAGAGAAACACATGAATGAGAGAACAGGCAAGTTTAGATAAGTAAGTCTACTTGGGAAATGTTGCTCGAAGGACTTTGATGGTTAATCAACTAATAGTCATGGAATAAGGTCATGTGTAGGAGCTACATGGATCGAAAACCTGAGAGATAGTGATGGCTTAATGAGGCCTTCATCCAACTGGACAGATCACAGATAATGGATTTCCTATTGAATTTCTAAATTTCAGGCGTTACACTTTCAAGCCACGTGTCCTGTCCATATCGGAGTCTGATACTGATGAAGATCAGCTGAAACGTGCCCTGAACTTGAGTAAACAGGTGCGGTATTTTTTTTGCATTTATTATTTGTTGGTTTTACTTAACTTGTGTTCTGTACGTTTTAAATTGTATATTTGCTGTTGACATGACATGCATAACATTACAAATATAAAGACACCTTGAAGCTAAATGCATGAGGGTTTTCTACTGCAGGTGGTGGAAACCAACAGATTTACTGGTTGTGATGGGACATGTGAAGATGAAATGTTAGCTACTGTGATGGCAATCAGCCAGGATGAGAGTGGCCAGCAGGCTATTTCCATGCTGAAGGACTCGGAAGTTGATCACTTAGGGTTGCATGCTTCCAACAAGCATGATAACGAGGATGAGCAGATGCACAGCGATTTGGAGGCCCGAGACAATACACAAGTCAATGAGGACCTCCTAATGCAGATGTGTGACCAGGAGCCGAGTAATAGCAGTCCAGACACTGGCTTCTGTGATGAGGTGGACTTCCCGGATGTCGCTGAGGTGCAGGAGGTGGAGTCGGAACCATGCTCTGAAGTTGCAGGACATGTTGAGGAACCAGGTATGGCTGGATGACATCACATGGGAAGTTGTCCAATGACGATATATGTATGTTGAACGTCTTTTCACACCATATGCAATGAACCGTGCGAATCGGAGGTGCGGGGGAAGCACGGCAAACTAAACACAAAAGCAGCCATTCATAACAATACACCTCAAGGTAGAACCCAAAGTATATTTACAAATAACAGCTCTCATTACGATTGACATTTAAGTGCATTGATGAGGGTATGACAATATTGAATTTCTATGTTTTGAATAGCGTATGTGAATTTAGATGTGCACCATCCATGGGTTTTTCCATCTGTCCCTCAGTGTACAGTAGCATAATTGTACCAACCGAGAACTGGGAAGAAGATGACATCCCAGTATGGTCCAAAATGGATATTGTACCCAAGAAGGAAGATGATTATGCCGGGAAGAAGGAAGAAGGTGCTGAGAAGAATGAGCAGAAGGCAAGTGGGGATGAAGACAAGGAGAACCGTACCCCAGTAAAAGAAGCAGCTGTGATGGTGACCTCACCCCTGGCAGGACCCTTAACGGAGGGTGATTTGCAGGCTGAGCCAGAGCCAGACTGGATGGATCAGTACAGCCTGGATCGCGAGAGGGAGGAGCGAGAGCTGCAGGAGGCCCTTGCACAGAGTCTCCGAGATCAGGTTGGAACACTGTACCTCGCTATATTTAGCTATACAAGCAGTGACTTGTAAGCTTTGGAATTGCCGTAAACATGACATCAATTGTAAATTGGAATTTATCTTCAAGTGTAATAAGGAATGCTATGTTATTAGTTTAGTGGACAACATGGAGCAACATGAACTATGTACATGTCAATTATGAGTCCTGGAAAGGCTGTCTCATGACCACCTTGAAGAAGAATCTCGTGTTGGGATGTTATTATGAATTTATGTTCATTTTATAGTTTTTGCTTTTTCCAGATTGCATTCCAACGAGAACCTATGGACAGAAATGTGCTGAAGTTTCGTTCAACATTATCCCTTTTATATCACTAAATGTCTCATTGTAAAACTTGTTATATCCGTTGACTCACTAATCGCCTCACCATAGAAAATTACGGTCTTTTTTTTTTACTTAAAAAAATCCGAATGGCCAAAGTTTAAAAGGGCCCATACAGAAACAACTCAAGAAGCGATACATGTTTTGATTTAAACAATTTTAAAATATATTTGCAGGCACACATCCTGAAACACAACCACTTACAAATCGCTCCTATACAATTCCAGCAGCAAAAAACAATACAAATCATTCCAGGTCCACGTAGTACCAAAATAAAAATATGGCATTGGATGTGTATTGAGTAATCAAAGTTAATGGGAAACAATAAAAACCAGTGAAAAGAAACAACGGTATTGCATTAGGAGAACATGCATTAAAAACAAGTTTGAAAGATATTAAAAGAGTGGAGATTTAGGAATTATTGCTAACGGTATTGAACACAACGTAGGCCTCGGCAAGGTAAGGTAAAAGGTAAAAACAACAAGCCTACCTTTACCCTACCTTTACCCTTACCCCATACAAATTACCCGATTACAGGGTAATTACTGGGGGTACTACACATGAAAAAGGTTTATAACGGTAAATGCTATGTAGAGCGCTTTATACATATAGAATACTCTCGATTCCAATTTTACACGCTTTCTTTGAACTCACTATGTTGTTGTCGTATCCTCAAATCTTGTAACTCAATTTTAACCCACTTCCCAATGTGGTATCGACTGCAAACTTGGTATACTTATGTCATACTGTTGACAACACTATATTTTATCATAAAAAATGAAAAAAATATGTTTTTAAACATTATTTTTTATATGTTTATGTTTCGGCTTGGGTCTAATTGTCCACGCTCAACTGACGTTGGCTGTAATTGGCCACAGCCCCTTACGTTATGGCAAGCTTCGGGGCCACTTCCTGGAGTCGTGGAATTCTGCCATTAATCGTACATTTCATAAAAGCGTGTTTTTAAAAGTTTTTAAAAAATATATTACTTATTAAATGGAGGCCACGGACTGTGCCACGGAGCTTTTAGCGGTAAACAAGGTACCGTATTTACCGGGTAATACTTCGCGCTACCTTTACCCTACCGAATAATTCTTCCGAGCTACCTTTACCCTACCCTTTACCTTACCCCTTGGCATGTCAATACCTTTACCCTTTTACCCGGTAAAAAGGGTAAATTACCTTACCTTGCCGAGGCCTAACACAACGTAAGTAAACAAAACTAAAAATGTACTGAAGAGAAGTCAAATGTATAATGATTGTGTTGCCAATATCCACGAGCGTTGGGCAATCTGTCAATCTGTCTAGTAGACTGGCGCCAAATGTGATACCGACCCACTTTGTTCTATTGATATGGCATAATGTTAACACATTTCCACTTGCAACTAAACGAGCAATGCATTGTCCTGTCAGAGGGTGGCAGTATAAGATTGTGATCTGTTCCTAAATTCACTTAAATATACCTCTTTATTCACTCGATAGAGGTAAACATTTTAACCAAATTTGCATTCTGTTACATCCCGTCCTGTAACTATGACAAGTTGAACTATTGCCCCATGCCGTCGCATTACAGACAAGTAAAAGTCAAAAAAGCAGCGGAGAGTGGAAAGAAAGCTAAAAAAAACAGGCATGCACTATGGCTGTATTTATACCCCAATCCAGATGAGACAGTGGGCAGGAAACACGAGGGAATACTGTAGGCTGATGTGCAAACACATTCCTGCGGAGGGAGCTGGTAGGAACGTTGGGTTGCTCAGTCAATGGCCAGGGTCAACGGCGGCGTGGTATATTCCGCAAATATGGCCGACTGTGAGGGCGGGCACAAGCCGGCGTGAGTAGGTTAAACGTTGAGTTTAATAAGGGCACCACGAGGTGACCAGCCCCACCCAGCCCCACCCAGCCCCACCCCTCCCCACCACCCCCTCCCCACCCAGCCCCTCCCCACCCAGCCCCTCCCTGCACGACGGACACAATAATCCCCTGTGGTCTGGTGTAACCAGGAGGTTCCTACCAGTATAAAGCATGTAGGTCCATATGTGCAGGAGTGTAAATCATTGTTCTGGGCCCAGGGGCTCTATTCCCATCTCATCAGACATTTTCCTATCCCACGAGCTTCTAAATCCTTGATCGTCCGTTACCATAAGCATCATTTCCATTCTTGCCCATTTATGTTTGTATGTTAATTCGCATTCCTGCATGTGCCCTGTTGTAATGTCACTCATCTGCATTTTACACACCTTGTAATGATGACTAGGCTTAAAATATCAACTCATTTGAAAAACCCACTTTAGTCAGATAGCTACCTCGATTCAACCCAGAATGTCATTGATGCTGGCTCGGTGCTCTCATCCCCGAAGCCACCTGGCAACCTATAAAATGCTTGCATTATATTTTCAATGTGTTTATTTGCACCATGCAATGAGATAAATACATTTACAGTTGTAATGAGTGCATCGATCCGCATTAGAACAGCCTCTAAATTAACATCACAGAACTACTTCTGGCATCTCTTCAATTATTTATTGTCCACACCTGGTGCATTTCACTTTCTCACTTAGAGATGTTCTCTCGTATGTATCTCTATTAAATCAATCGATTGTTTTTATCTTCAGAGCTGGAAATTTCAGTAAAACATTTTTTTTAACATGATGGTTTTTTGTGCCTGTGTTGAGGCCATCAACTCACTGGTTTAATCAAGAAGTGGTTTGCCCATATTTGAACACATGATCTCAATGGTTCCTGGTCAGTGCTCTGGCATTGCATTCATTCTTTAAGCCACCCAGCCAGCTCATAATTTCCTTATTTAAGAAATGTTTGTGATGTCTTAACAAACAAAGGCATATGACCCTGTGTAGCACATTGGGGAGTTTCATTAAACTGTGTGATCCACCAGTCATTACCTCAAAAATACTGGTTATTTGTTGTGCTGTTCATATTATTTTCTGACATGCATGCATGCATCAATACCAATTATATGTTTGAATAAAAACATTTTTGGGACTTTCAGGAAGCCAGGGAACAAAGAGAAGAAGACGAACTTAAAAGAGCTACAGAATTGAGTCTACAAGGTAACGGTGACCCATCCATCAAGACAGAATAACATTTTTTTTTTTTGAAAAATCCACATTACGCCTGTTGTGTTCAAATGCTGCGTTTCCACGACTGGGAACCAGGCTCAACCACCCAATAATACTGCATTTGCACTTCAAGATCAGCACAGGCAGGTTCCAAGTTCCCACTTTGAGCCACGAGGACCTCTATGGACTTGGGACTTTCACCCACCTTCTCCCTAACACCCTTCAGAGCTGGAGTTGAGGTTTGGGAAGCAATCTTTAAATATTTTTCAAACTAACTTTTTCATAGGTTAGGCCACCCTGTTCCTGTAAATTGCCAGTTTGGTAAACTACTCATTCAATTTCATTCCCATCGCCCCCTTAGCTCTTAAGACTGCTGCATTTATTCCTATCCTGAAAAATCCCACACTTAGATCGCACCATCATGACACTGATGTTACTGGTTCCATGTTCAACCCGTGTAAAAGCTCCTGGTTAGTAGGGTAGGGCTGTCTTTGTAATGTGGACTGAAGCTATGAGCCAGCTCACAAATCTTGGGCAGACATAAGCAAACCTGCATCCCATCGTTTAGTGCTGGGGTGTGTGTACATTTAAATAATTAACAGCACTTTGCTAATCCACTGCTGGTTGAAAGTCAAGGTTGTTTGACCATACTTATACGTTTGTAATTGTGAGTTCATGAAAGGTTGTTGCAGAGGTCAGGACTGCTTCAAGTAGCACTATTTACTGATACTGGCTAAAGAAAAAAAAGTGTGCTCACCGTTGCCTCCATTCCACTGGGGATGCATAGGCTTTCACGATAACTTCTGTATCAATGTCACACCACAATCGACAGAGTTTCAGCACAGCCTGGCAGAGGTGATGGGCTCCGATGACGATTCTGGGAACGAGGGTAGCGTGGAGCTGGAGCGCAGTGATGCTGAGGCTCTCGAACTCAAGTGTAATGCTGAGGTAAACACTCACTTGCAGTATCGCATTAACATGAAAAAATGATGGCACAGCCACCCAGCAAAGGCCACTTCGTCATGTATGTCATTGTTAGTATTCTCTAAGGTGACAGTAATTTCTTTTCTTCAACAGACTGGTGACTTGCCCCATTCATTTCAATTACTCAGTGTTGTCAGCCACATCGGCAGTGATTCCTCTGCAGGTAATGCTCATGTATTTGTACTTGCAAGTGTATTCGCCTGTAAACAGCATTTTCAAGATCTTTTTTTTGTCTATCAGCAGATAGGCTTGTTTAAACTTGTGTGTGTAATCCGTTTCAGGACACTACATTAGTGACACGTTCGATGTAAAAAAGCAAAGCTGGTTCACCTATGATGACACGGATGTAACTCGCACATCTGAGGCAACCGTGCGTGACACACGGGAAAGGAGTGGATACATCTTCTTCTACATCCACAAGTGAGCAGTGCACTATATCAATTGCGCTCATTTAAAAATGAGTTTGAGTTTTGGGCTCATGTGGTTGAACTTGGACAAAAACATTAAATATGAACCTTCTGGAAAAATGTCCATGCCTTGTTTAACCTGAAATACTCATTTGTTTTGCATTTAATGTGTAGCCTTGCAATTCTAAAAGGTCCCTTTAACATACTCTTGGGTTCTTTCGGTAAAGTCACGTAGGTAGAAAAATTAAATAAAAAATAATATCACGCCGTTTCGCAACACAAGCGGTCGTCCTCAGGCGGGGAAAAATAATCCACAAGCGGTCGTCCTCAGGCGGAAAAAAATAATCCAGCAGTGGAACTACTGACCCAGGAAGAACACAGCGAGAGAGCTGGAACAACACAGCGAGAGAGAGAGCTGTAACAGCTCTCTCTCTCGCTGTGTTCTTCATGGTTCAGCAGTTTGTCGTGATATATATATATATTTTTACCTACGTGACTTTACCGAACGTACCAAAGATTATAGATTCCTGCGACACGAAAGCTTCAAATCAAGATAGGTCCCTTTAAACTAGAAAGTAAATATCCTGAAGTCTAGATAATTAAATCAAAAGTGTGGGACAGGGCATATATAGGTGGTATACTGAAAAGTTTGTATGCATTTAAATCTTAAATTAATCATGTTTAAAAAATGTTGAATGCAAGCTGTGTAAAAAGGGACTCGTCTATTTATGTTTGCAGAGAGATCCTGGAGCAACTTTTGGAAAGCGATGGCATGGTTTAAAAGATTCATCTGCTCCCATCACGATTGTTGGATGCCTGAGCGCAGCTGCAGAACACTGCCTTACGAACGCACTTCACTTGCCAGTCCTTTTTTATATTGTCACAATGGTAATCTATTGTTTACTGATGTTCAGAAGTCGGTTTCAAATTTGTTAATACAGTACATTCACTTGAACACAACAATAATTCTTCCACATAACTAAATTGCTTACATATTCTGTTGTTCTTTCGGTAAAGTCACGTAGATAGAAAAAAATAACAATGAAATAAAAATTGTAATGAAAATAAAGTGAATAAAAAATATATCACGACGTTTCGATCGTTTTAAATCGCAACAATCGTCATCCTGATGACGATTGTTGCGATTTAAAACGTGATTTTTTTATTCTTTTTTATTCACTTGACATTTTACATTTTTTATTGTAATTTTTCTATCTACGTGACTTTACCGAAAGAAGCATAGAATTTGAATTGCTGCAGTCACGAAAGTTTTAAGTCAATTTTAATTGCTTACATTTTTGTGGTTGTCTTGTACATGTTTGAAACTATGCCGCTGCAGATTTCATTGACTTTACATAAATAAGCCAACTACATTTTGGCTCCGAATTGCATGTTCACAAAAAATGTTTGGCTGGTGCTAGTTTTCAGGAACATTTCGTTTTCCATATTTAATTTGTATTTTTCATTTGCTGTGGATTTGTTAAATTAATAAAACCATGTTTCTTGCCGTTATCATAATTCCATGTATATAAATGGCGTTCATTTGAAAACAACCGTAAGGCCTGTGCAGGTCAGATTTCGAGATGAAGTGGTTTCATTTAAAATGTCGGCATATGTTGCCTTGATCCAACTTGTTTTAAAATGTACATAAACCAAGTAACACCACAGTCCAGGTGTGCAACATTGTTTCGGCAGTTAAATGTAAACTTTGGCAGGTGTAAAATGCTTTCCTTTGCTGTGAAAAATAAAATGAACATTGACATTGTAAATAAAAATACCAGGCTTAAAATACATATTTTTAAGACATTTATACATTATTTAGTGCATTTCACTTCTTTGGCACTGTACGTAGCCAATTGTGTGCTAATTGGAGGTGCGGAAATCCTGCAACAACACGGTGCGGTGAAAGCGCTACCGCTTGGCCTTACCACTGCCACACATTAACGCTTGCATGCGGCGAACCCATGCCGCCTGTGGCAATAACCAGCCTGTGATGGGAGTCCGTTGCTCGGTTATCACATCGTCATTTTTTTCTCGACATCCCTTTTGTGGGTTGGTGAAATGAGCACCGCTTAGTGGGAAATAACCAGTGTTTTTTCTTGGATTGAACTGATTCGGCCATGGTCGCATACATTCTCGCCTCTGGTTCAGGACCGCCAACGGAGTATTATCAGTCGGTGCTTGTTATCGGATAGGGATAGTCCGACCGACATGCTTACAGTAGCTGTTTCGTATTGCCTGTGTGACATTGAGCACTGAGGGCGTTCACGCCACAAGAGGTCACGCCTTGAATGTCATTGCCACAACTGCGTTCCAGTGTGGAATGAATGTTACACATCCGTTCCAAATGGCCTGTCAAATGCACTTTACACTAAATGCCGAGTTTGTGCGTCGTGATTTTTTTAAATATTACAGTACAGTACACCGCATTCCTTTGTTTATGTATTTGTTATAACACGCCGGCTCGATTCTATCCCCCGGCGAGCAGGTAAAACGATGAGCACATTTTCATAAACCGCAGTTTGGTCCATTGGAATGTGGCGTGCGGTGGGGTAAAGTGTGAGTATTCTCTCCTCTTAGGTCAAATATCCTCAATAGGGTGTCCACTAAGGCTCTCTCGAGCAGGGGGATTGAGCAAAAGCAATTGGAGGGGAGTGCCCGCACATTTATTCACTCACTACAACGTCAAATCTGTAAATACTGTACGAGAAAAGCACGTGCATCATGATAGCATTGTGTGAGTGCCGAACAGCAGTTCTTGAAGAAGTGCCATGTGGGTCCTCTTGTCTGACTGGCAACCCAAGCCACCTGCCCTGTTTGACATAGGTGACTCCTGTACTACTGGTGAGTGCTAATAATGACGAAACCGGTCTACAGTTGTCTCACTGGTCAGGGTTACTTAACGTGTATATCTTTTTTTGGTGACCGAAAAACAAGAGGAACCTGTTGTACCGAGGAACTTGCGATTATTTATTTAGGTATTATTCATATATGTTGGACTCCGGTGCCGTGAATGTGTCACGTCGACAGCCTGGTCACCCTTGCAAACGACAGTGTCATGCTCAAGACTTTACCCAGGTAACAACAAAAACTATAACTCGCCCCACCAGCTGTGCCACATACCCGAAAAGGCCGGCTCACTGGGCGGAGTGTCCCAACTCGTGTAGACACCGCCCAGCGATGTCACTGCGGTGCAATTAGAACGTTGTTAGCACGGTCATTCTGCGTTGTTACCGGGACACAATATCCATCCGTTTCATTTCAGTTGCATTTATTTGGTATAGCCCTGTGAGCCATTCGGCTCTTGAATCGGGCGCAACCGCAACAAACAAAAACATGAACAAGAAACATCCCTTCTACGTGACTTTACCGAAAGAACCAAGAAGATGAATCCCTGCAGTCACGAAAGCTTTAAATCGAAACATCTTAAAGTGACTACACGCAAACAGACAAATACAGGAAAAAAACAGCAAAGTCTTCCATAAAAAAACACCATATAGCAATGCTGTGTGCAAAAGCAGAGAGGGGTGGGGGGCTTGACTATAACAACAACAACACAAATATAGTAGTAAGTTTTTACCCTTTCAACTGGTACAAAAACTGACACCTTTATACAAGGCATCATGTTTGCAATAACCACAACACAAGCAGTCAAAATGCAAACAAAAAGAAACAACTCTGATAATGATATGCACTGTCCTTGAAGTTGATTGGTCCACACCCGAGACAGCTTTTCTTAGAGCCTAGTCTCCATTGGTGTTGGACCAGATGACGCCAAAAGGCGTACAACTCAAAAACAGCGCACTATCAGAGTATTGAGAGCTCGGGGATAAGCATTTACACTATGAGGCCTCCTTTACCAGTGGCAAAATATAACAACACAAATCTAGCAATTCACCAGCATTACTTCTCACGCAAGCCTGACTCTTACTGATGAGACAATCAATGTTGAAAGCAGTCCAGAGTGTTGCTTGTGTTGACCCCAAACTGTTTCTGAAAATCGGCAATCACTTGAAGGCACAATGAAAACGTATTTCTTTAGAAGTGCTTTTTGTGTTTAGTTTGTTGTCCTTAACACGGTTGGCTACGTACGGTGCGAAAGAAGTTAAACATACATACAAAGAAAATGTTTTTGTTTCGTACGTGAAGGAGGGAGACTATTGTCTTAGTTATTTTGCAACACAGACCCGCGTAAAGCAGTGCAGTGTACGTTTTGTAGAAATATCTATGTAAGCGACCGGGACTTGTGCAGCAGGACGAGGTGTATTTGATCTGGCGGTATACCACGGGATAGAGTTGAGGTTAGACAGCGTGGCAGGATGCGAAACTATTGTAAAGGGGAGCCGACACGAGATTGCAGGGGTCTTGTCCTTTATTCCTTTTCTTCCATTCACACCTGTCCCCAGCCGTCCCAATCTCGTTAACGCCAAAGGCCCCTTCTTCCCGCCCGTTCTCTCCTTATATCTCCTCGATCACCCCTCCCACTAACCCATCTATTGCTGGGAATCCTTCCCCTGACACCCCTACATCACCAACCCCCCCCCCCCCCCGGAGAAAAAATAACCGTCCTCGGTTCTGCCTCCCCCATGGACCATTTAAGTCTCCCCATGCCTCCCACCACTGACAGTGACGACAGCCCTTACCCCCCCCCCCCACAACCATACAATGCAATATAACACAACAAAATCAATTGCGCGGCCTGCCCAGGTCTCCAGCCAGCATCCCGTAACAGCCCGGACATCCACAGGCAGCAGATGACCGTGGCGGCCCCCTCCTTCGAAGGCCCTCTCGACGCGGCCCCTGGTTCGGTGGTGCCGGTGTCGCCTTGCCTGGCGCCGCTGTCTCTCCGGCCCCCGCTCGTGTCGCCGCTCCGTCAGGCCTCACATGGGGTGCTGTAGGTGACAAGGGAACACGGCACCGAACCCCCTGCCGGTCGGCGCGTGGTGGTCGGCGACCTTGGCCTGGGTAGGGATGATGATGATGTTGGCAGTGATGTTGGTGGTGATGTTGGTGAAGATGACGGTGGAGAGATGTATGGCTTAAGGCGGGTGGGGTGTACAAACCATCGTCGCTTACCCAGTTGGACCTGGACGCACTGCGGTCGGAGTGCTTTAATGACCTCGACCGGCCCTTTCCAGGGTCGGTGCAGCTTTGGTGAGTGGCCAACCGGCACCTGAGGACAGTGTAGCCATGCCTGGTCCCCGACTTTAAAGGGCTTGGCTGTCACTGTCCTCTCCCGTATCCGTACATTACTCTCTTGGCTCGTGGCCGATGCGGCCTCGGCTGCTTGGCGGGCCTCTCTCAAATAAATGAGGGAGGTCTTTAGTGCCTTCGGCCATGCGTCGGCTCTTGCAGGAATGTCCGTCAGCTGCACCTCAATAGGCGGAACGGGATCCCGTCCGTACATCAGGAAAAACGGCGAGAACCCCGTCGCCGCGTGTGGGGCCACCCTGTACGCCGCTAAGACCGATGGAATGTGGAGGTCCCAGTCGGAATGGTTTTCGTCCACCACTTGGGACAGCATGGCCGCTATGGTGCGGTTAAGCCGCTCTACCATCCCATCGGTCTGGGGATGATATGGAGATGTTCGGACCTTTTTAGTGCCCAGGATAGAGCAGACGTCCTTCAATAGCTGTGAGGAGAAATTCCTGCCCTGATCCGTGAGCAACCGCTCCGGTGCCCCCTTATCAAGGACATAGCCTCCCACGAAGGCATCGGCGATGGTCTGTGCCGTTTGGTCCGGGAGGGCCCACGCCATCGGCCACCTCGTGCAGTACTCGACTCCGACCAACAGGTATTTATTTCCCCGTGGCGTGACCGGCAGCGGTCCCAGGATGTCCAACGCAACCAATTAGTTGACCCTGGTCACCGTGATGGGCTGTAGGGGTGCCCGCCTTACACGGGGTGGCGGCTTTCGCCGCGCACATTCGACGCAGGTAGCGACCCATCGATGCACGTCAGCGGTCATACCTGGCCAAAAGTAACGACCCTGTAATGTGTACAGTGTCTTCCGCCCCGCCAGGTGCAGCAGCTGGCTGCCGTGTACGTCCATAACCAATTGTTGACGCAGCGACTCAGGAACTACCAGGCATCGCCGGCGCCCTGTCGGGTCCCATCGCATGAGGAGGTCCTCCCATACGATGTACTCCTCCCCCCCTGCCTCTGCTGAGGCGCGTAGCGTTTGCAGTGGGGCTTCCTCCAGCTGTAGCCGTCTCCAATCGTCCAAGGTCAGCCCCAGGTCGTGGTCGGTCAGCTGGACCTCACCCTGTGCGCCCTCCGCCGTGCGTATGGGAGCGATGACCGTCCCCTCCGGCCTCGCCTCCTTGCAGCGTGCCCCGCCTGTGGTGCATGCACAAGGGCCCTGGGGCGCCAGTCGGGACAATGCGTCTGCGTTGGCATGTCTGGTCCGTTTGCGATGCACTACTTGGTACCTGTACTCCTGCAGGCGCTCTATCCATCTGGCCAGCTGGCCCGAAGGCTGGTCGATGCGGAGCGAATACTGCAAGGCCGCGTGGTCAGTGCGGACCGTAAATTTGCGACCATACAGGTAGGGTCGGAATTGCTGCACGAAGTGAACGACTGCCAGGAGTTCCCTACGTGTGACGCAGTAGCGCTGCTCCGCTGATGAAAGCACGCGACTACCATAGGCGATAACCACCTCCCGACCCTGCTGCACTTGCGACAAAACACTGCCGATGCCCACATCGCTGGCGTCCGTGTCCAGGATAAAGGGGAGGCCAAAATCCGGAAAGGCCAATGGTGGTGCATCTGTCAGACGTGAGCGCAGCTGCTGGAATGCCTCTTCCTCCAGAGGGCCCCAATAAAACCTCTGGTTCTTCGCCGTCAACACGTGCAAGGGCTTGGCAATAGTTGCGAAGTTGGGCACAAACCGGCGGTAGTAAGAAACGAAACCCACAAACCGGCGTACCTCCGGAACCGTTGTGGGAACAGCCCAGGCCCTCACGCAGGCCGTCTTTTCCGGGTCTGTAGCCACTCCAGACTCACTGACGACGTGGCTCAAGTAGCGTACCGACGACTGCATAAGGTGGCACTTCTACGGCTTGAGCTTCAAGTTCGCGTTCCGGAACCGCAGGAACACCTGACGTAATCGGTCAATGTGTTCCTCCAATGATCGGCTGAAAACAATGACGTCATCCAGGTAGATGAGGCACGTTTCCCATTGGAGGCCTGCTAAGGCCAACTCCATTATGCGTTGGAACGTTGCCGGCGCAGTCTGGAGGCCCATAGGCAGGCAGTTGAACTCGAACAGGCCCTGTGGTGTCCGGAACGCTGTTTTAGGCCGGGAGTCCGCGTCTAGTGGGACTTGCCAGAACCCGGACAATAAATCCAGCGTACTGAAAAATTTTGCTCCCGCCAGTGCATCCAATGAGTCGTCGATACGTGGTAGGGGATATGCGTCGGCCAGCGTGACGGCATTGAGGCGTCGGAAGTCCACACAGAATCTCACTGACCCATCTGACTTCTTGACTAGGACCACCGGTGCCCCCCAGGGACTCGAGGATGGAGAAATTATGTCGGCCCGCAGCATCTCCTGCACCGCTTGTTGAATGTGCCCTTTTTCCATTGGGCTCATTCTATATGTGTTTTGGCGCAGGGGTGCGGCATCTCCCGTGTTGATGTGGTGCTGTGACAGATTTGTGCGCCCTAGGTCGAACGGTCCCCGGCTGAACACGTCCGAGAACTCCTGCAATAACGAGTGCAGCTGCTGTTTCTGGTCGGGCGGCAATCCCGGCTCAGGCCCCGCCAGCTGGTCCATCCACGATTTGGCCCCTCTGTCCTCGGACTGGCTGATGCTGCCTACAAGCTCGGGCTCTGTCCCTGGGGCTCCTAGTGACAAGGGACTAACGTGTGCCAGAACTGTTCCCTCCTGCACCGTCGCTGTTCTATCGGAGGTGTTCAGCACCTGAATGAACAGATGCTGGTTCCTCTGTACAATAGTTTCGGCTCCCACCAGCGCATGGCGATCCATGGCAGCTGACGCCGGAGACACCAGGATGGGTGAGTCTGGTCGGGCTGTCACGACGGGGGACCGATATTGCAGCGGAACCAGCATCTGGGCTGCCGGGGGAATGGAGACAGACTTACTGACCAGAGCCTGCACGTAGGGTACACCCCGGCTGGCCCCCTCCACCTTTAGGAAATGGAGATGCGTTCCCTGGACTTCCACCCGCCCATTGGCCAGATCGATTTTCAGTGGCATCCGCCTCAGAAAGTCCGTCCCCAACAGGCAGGGTACGGGCAACGTTGCGGAGACAAGGATGGGTCCTGCTACCGAAAGCTGCCCAATCTGTATCGGGGCTTCAACCTGGCCCAGGAAGCCCATGCTGCCTCCATTTGCTGCAATGAACGTTGTCTTGATGGAGACTAAAGGTCGGATTTTATCCGGCAGCATCTCGTGTATGGTGCTCGAGATGATCGTGGCTGATGCCCCCGTATCCACCAAGATACGTGCCGACACTCCCGCGATTTCACCGACCATGACCGAGGTTCCTGACGTGGCCGCTACCACCCGCCTTGCCAGCTTCCTCCATTGTGTGGCTGAGTCCGGCCACTGACCAGGCGGCGTCTCGTTATCCTGTGGTGCATGGTGAAATGATGGGGGATGGATGTGAATAGACTGAAGATGGGGTTCCTCTCTTTAGATTGCGTCGCAGCAGGGTGAACACACCCTTGTTACATAGTGTGGGCTTACCCCTGGGTTGCGGGCTGGGCTCTCTACGTGGTGCAAATTGCCCGCCCTTGGTGACGTAGGATGGGCCCCCCTTGTAGTGTTGGGGGGCCCCCCCATTTGAAGGGGGCGGTGGGGACTGGGGGGTGGGCCTTCCCGTGAGCCCCTCCCTTCTCCCCTCCCTTTCCTTTGTCACTGGGGCGTGGTCCCCCTGGTTCCGTCTCGCTCTGCCGCAAAGCGGTGGCGAGGCGGGCCGTGGAACTGCTCCAGGGCGTAATGTCAATCGTGTGGGCTGCCTCCTCCCCCGGGCCGTTGCCCCTGGCAACTCGCCGGCGTCGCAGGTAACTGGTGACGTCACGCCCGCCGGCGACGTCACGCCCGCCGGCGACGTCATGCCCGCCCGCGAAACCACGCCGGCCCGCGACGTCACGCCCGCCCGCGAAACTCCGCCCGCCCGCGACGTCACGCCCGCCCGCGAAACCCCGCCCGCCCGCGACGTCACGCCTGCCCGCGAAACCCCGCCCGCCCGCGATGTCACGTCCGCCCGAGACGCCACGCCCGGCATCGACGTCACTGCCGGCCGCGACGTCACTTCCGCCCGCGACGTCACCCCCGCCCGCGACGTCACGTCCGCCCGCGACGTCACCTCCGCCCGCGACGTCACCTCCGCCCGCGACGTCCCTCCCGGCCTCGGCGCGACTCCCGGCGCGGTCCCCGGCCTCGGCGCGATCCCCGACGCGGTCCCCGGCCCCGGCGCGATTCCCGGCGCGGTCCACGGCCCCGGCGCAATTCCCGGCGCGATCCGTGACACCACTTTCGGCCGCGACGTCACTTCCGGATGCAATGTCACGTCCGTTCGCGACACCACTCCGGGTCGCGACGCCACTTCTGGTCGCGACGCAATCACAGGCCCCGGCGCTATCCCCTTCCCCCGACCAGGACAGTGGGGACCGGGAAACGACACCACCGGCGCCCACCCCGAGGAGACTCCAGGTGAGTTCGCGGCGTCGGAATTGTAATTGCTCGGCCCGACCAAGAGGCCGGGCGGGACGGCGTCACTCGCCTGGATCCTGTCGGCGTTCGGCCCCGGCGGGTTCCAGGTGACGTTGGCGGCCTCCGGCTCCGTGCGGCACCCCCTCGCCACATGCCCCTCTCGACCACAACGGTGGCAGACCCACGGGGCGTTCCGTCGGGGGGTCTCGGCGCGATGTTGTAGAGGCGGCTGCCAGCGACGCGGCGGCTGGTCGCGCCCCTGGTCCCTCTGCTCCGCCAGTCCCCGGATCGCCGCGTACACCTCCTGCAGCGATGGCTCCGTCTCAGACGTCGGCGGTCCGTTCCCAGCTGCCCCACAGGCAGCCTGTGGCGACGGTGCAGGTTCGGCGGTTGGTGTCGCTGGACCCAGTAGCGCCGCGGCAACGGCTCGGCTGTTCCGCCCCGCCGCGCCAGCCACCGGGCCCACGGGTGGCGCCCGGCCCATGACCTGCTCGTGGGCTTGGATGGTCCGGGCAGCCCACAGCGAGGTGCGTTCCTCCGGCGTCACCACGGGCATTACAACGCCGGCGCGGCAAGCGTAGGCGATGAGGTGCTCGACCACGAGGTCCTCGAGCGCTTCTTCAGCCAGGCGAGGGAAAGCTCTCCTCGCCAACATGAGCAGCGCACCCCTGTAGGCTAAAGGGGATTCTTTAGCCCCTCGCTGGCGATCCTGGAACCGTTTAAAGGCTCCTTCCGCCGGGCAATAGATCTCCCCCAAAGCCTCGTAGGCCGCCTGTAGCGTGGACTTGCTGTGCGAGGGAAGGGAGGTGTAAGAGGAGAGTGCTTCTTTGCCCAGAACGGATGGCAGCGCTCGTAGTGCCTCTTCGTCTGTCCACTCGAGAGCGTGGAAGGCAGCCTCGAATCGGCGGACAAACCCCTCCCAATCTTCTTCCTCAGCCACGAACTTGTCGACGGGCCCCAGCCGACGCGGCCGTCCGGCTACCTGCTCTCCGTGTTGGGTGTTTAGCCCTGGGGGTTTTGGCGGGAGCGGCGGCGGCTGGCGTGACGAGGTTGGTTGCGGCTCCTGCCCGGCCGGCTGGTCGGCCTCCGGGTCCCGTGGCCTCTCCTCCCGTAGTACGCGTGGGGGTGGGGGTTCCGGTGCCAGCGGGCCCCCCATAGGGAGCCTCTGCAATAGCTCCTGGAGTGCCCTCTCCACGCGGGCCATGCGGTCCTCCATGGGGTCCTCCAGGCGATCCGGGCCCCCTTCTGCTGCTTCTGATAGCAGGCCCCCTTGTTGCCCGGGATGGGAAGGATCCCCGGCCCCTGCTTCCTCTTCCCTCGGCTCTTTCCCGCAGGGATTCTTCTTTGTAGCCATTAGGATCCCACCGCTGCCACCAAATGTAAAGGGGAGCCGACACGAGATTGCAGGGGTCTCGTCCTTTTTTCCTTTTCTTCCATTCACACCTGTCCCCAGCCGTCCCACTCTCGTTCCCGCCAAAGGCCCCTTCTTCCCGCCCGTTCTCTCCTTATATCTCCTCGATCACCCCTCCCACTAACCCATCTATTGGTGGGAATCCTTCCCCTGACACCCCTACACTATTATCACTTTGATCAGCTGGACATCCAGGATATCGGTCAATTGTTGGCGCCGGTTCACTGCCTGGCTGCGAGCTGTCAGCCTGTCTGTGGTTCGTGACTTGCATGAAAGACAACGCAATATAAACTACAACATATTCAGCGACAATGATATTTTCTCTCCAGTTTTGGTCTCATTAATGTGTACCTATACATTCATTTCAGTGCTATTGTAGGGGTGATACGCGCTGGCAGTAGGGATCGTGGGGCAGCGCGTGGTGATTGGCTGTGTAGTGGTGACGCGCGCTGACAGTGATGGATCGTGTGGCAGCGCGTGGTGATTGGTTGTGTGCGCTGACACAAGCTGGAAAAAGGGATCGTGTGGCAGCGCGTGGTGATTGGTCGACTAGGGTGGGTGCTCACATCGCGGTCCGCATAGGCTCCGTCTCCTCGGGAGCAGAGGGCTATATAAGGCGGTGCGCGCGGGCGCTCGAGAAGTTGGTGACCAGTGAAGACGGAAGACGGAGAAGGAAGAGATAGGGCCCTGAGACACCTAGTCCCGCTGTCCTTGTAAGGACCGGGACCCTGTGTGGCTCAGAGGCGGGACCTTGGGAACCAGGGCCGGACGTCCATGTGAGGGCCGGGCCGCGGGACCCAGTGGTCGTGACCCATACCCCAAGCTGGGGTGGGTCTGTAGGTTCCCCCGGATGCTATGGGGCTGGAATGCCTGTGTGTGTGTAGCCGGGTGGAACGTGTAGCGTGAGCTGTAGTAACCACACGTGTCGGGTGGAACGTGTAGCGTGAGCTGTAGTGACCACACGTGTTATTGTGGCAAGACAAGTGTTAATAAAGTGTGCTACCCGTCAAGTGGTCTCCCGCCGTAATTTACAATACTACAACTGGCGTCAGGAGTGAAACAGTCTTCCAGCCATGGATACCAGGAAGACTCATCGGACTCACGAGTGTGACCGGGAGGAAAACCACGACGACTCGGGCCAGCAGGCATCAGGGGGAGAAGAGGAGGAGATGCCGGCGTCACAGGACCCGGGTGCCACGCTCCACGTCAGCGTGCCACGGGACCTCGGCTGGACGACGACCAAGGCCCCAAGTCATCCCAACTACCCCCGGCAAGTCGCGGCACTTCACATGCTCGGCCTACATACACGACACACATGGGCCGTCGCTTTGTGGCGGAGGATGTGCGATTGGGGGTCGGGGATTCGGTTCGGAGAGGGGGGTTCGTACGGGGCCGGGGGGACATTAAATGGTCCGAGTTGGGCCACAGAATAGTGGCTGCGTCGGCCGGTTTGTCGGTCGTTACAGGATTCATAGACGGGGTCGAGGTCAGGGTGTTGGTGGACACGGGAGCGTCGGCGACTATAATTTGCGACCTCATTTATAACATTCTCCCCGTCCAATGTCGACCTCTGCTTCCGGTGGACGTGCCATTTTACGCGGCAAATGGGGGCTCGTTAGGTATTATCGGTCAGATTCGGGCGACCATTTGCATAGGGGATATTAAATTGGCGGGACCTGTTTTCGTCTCCTCTTCCCTAGCGGTTCCTTGTCTGTTGGGCACAGATTTTTTGGCTAAGATGCCCATTCAAATTCTCGTGGATCAACGTTGTATTGAGCTGCCATCGGGTCGCCGTATTTCATTCTTATCTAACCCTACTGAAATACGGACGGCGTGCGCGACGATCCAAGCGCTAGCGACACAGACGGTGCACGTGCCCCCGGGTTCGCAGATGTTGATACCCCTCCGGTTGCGGAAGCCATTGGATGGGGAGACTGCGGGACAAGGCGTGCTTTTGGGTCCATCGAATAGAGCTGTCGGGGGTCTGGATTTGGCGGTGGCTCAAACGTTGGTTCGGGCTGACGGGGACCCGTTCGTTGTGGTTTTAAACGCTGGTTCGCGGCCGGCCGTTATTCCGCAGGGCACCGTGCTTGCTCACGCGGCACGGGTCCCTGCGGAAGAGCGCCTTATTGCACATGTTGATCCCGTCCCGGCGCAGAAAATTCTATCGGGTGATGACCTTGAATGGGTCGATTCGCTGTGTGCGGACTCCAGTGATTTGTCAAGGGTGCAATTGGGTGCACTGCGCGCTCTGCTGATCGAATTCTCCGATGTGTTCAGCAAGCACATAGAGCTGTCGGGGGTCTGGATTTGGCGGTGGCTCAAACGTTGGTTCGGGCTGACGGGGACCCGTTCGTTGTGGTTTTAAATGCTGGTTCGCGGCCGGCCGTTATTCCGCAGGGCACCGTGCTTGCTCACGCGGCACGGGTCCCTGCGGAAGAGCGCTTTATTGCACACGTTGATCCCGTCCCGGCGCAGAAAATTCTATCGGGTGATGACCTTGAATGGGTCGATTCGCTGTGTGTGGACTCCAGTGATTTGTCAAGGGTGCAATTGGGTGCACTGCGCGCTCTGCTGATCGAATTCTCCGATGTGTTCAGCAAGCACATAGAGCTGTCGGGGGTCTGGATTTGGCGGTGGCTCAAACGTTGGTTCGGGCTGACGGGGACCCGTTCGTTGTGGTTTTAAATGCTGGTTCGCGGCCGGCCGTTATTCCGCAGGGCACCGTGCTTGCTCACGCGGCACGGGTCCCTGCGGAAGAGCGCCTTATTGCACATGTTGATCCCGTCCCGGCGCAGAAAATTATATCGGGTGATGACCTTGAATGGGTCGATTCGCTGTGTGCGGACTCCAGTGATTTGTCAAGGGTGCAATTGGGTGCGCTGCGCGCTCTGCTGATCGAATTCTCCGATGTGTTCAGCAAGCACAAATATGATATTGGGTGCACGGACCTGTTACGCCACCACATTGAAACAGGCGATGCGGCACCAGTCCGGCAGAATCTCTTCCGGCTGAGTCCTGCCGAGAAGGAACACGTTCAATCGGCCGTCAATGACATGCTGACGGCCGACATCATTTCGCCCTCATCCAGTCCGTGGGGAGCACCTATCGTTCTGGTTAAAAAGCAAGACAGGTCCTTGCGTTTTTGTGTAGATTTCCGTCGCCTGAATAAAATCTCCGTGGCTGACGCGTATCCGCTCCCCAGAATGGATGAGTCCCTGGACGCATTGTCCGGGCGCGGTATTTTTCTACACTTGACTTACTGTCGGGATTCTGGCATCTGCCACTCGACGATGAGTCTAAACCTAAGACAGCATTCCGGACCCCAGGGGGCCTGTTCCAGTTTAATCGGTTGCCCATGGGACTCCACTCCGCTCTCGCGACGTTTCAGCGTCTTATGGAATTGGTTTTGTCGGGTCTGCAATGGGATACTTGCTTAATTTACCTTGACGATGTCATTGTTTTCAGTAAAACTTTTGAGGAACACCTCCAGCGATTAAGAGGGGTGTTCTTGCGGATGCGATCGGCTAAGTTGAAGTTTAAACCGGCTAAATGCCACCTTCTTCGGAAATCCGTGAGGTACTTGGGCCACATTGTCGATTCTTCAGGGATCTCCACCGATCCCGCGAAGACGAACTGTGTCAGTTCATGGCCAACGCCCACGTCGGTTTCTGAGGTCCGCAGCTTCATTGGTTTTGCTTCCTACTACCGCCGATTCGTTGAGCATTTCGCCACCATTGCCAAACCCTTGCACGCTCTAACAGCCAAAGGAGTCAGGTTTCGATGGGGGCCAGAGGAGGAGGCCACGTTCTGCTTTCTCCGGGACGCCTTGGTGGGTGCCCCGCCCTTACGTTACCCTGACTTTACGAGTCCCTTCTTGCTGGATACTGATGCTAGTAACACGGGCATTGGGGGGGTGCTCTCACAGGTCGTTGGGGGAGTTGAACGGGTGGTCGCCTATGGTAGCAGGGTTTTGTCGCCTGCGGAACAGCGCTACTGCGTCACCCATCGCGAGTTGCTGGCTATTGTTTTTTTTGTACAGCAATTTAGACCTTATCTCTATGGCCGTCATTTTACGGTCCGGACGGACCACGCGGCGCTTCAGTATTCATTGAGGGTCGCCCAACCCTCGGGCCAATTGTCACGGTGGTTGGAAGTCTTCCAGGACTATCAATTTACGACCACTTACCGTAAGGGGTTGCGCCACACCAACGCGGATGCCCTGTTGCGGTTGTCGCCTCGTCCCGAATGTGCGTGCTTGATGGGGTTGGCGCGCTGTAAACCACCAGGTGCTGTACCCGCGAGTGAGTTGGTCGCGGCCGCGAATGCGCCGATGGTTGACGTTCCCGCTACCCCTGCGGGCGGGGACTCGCTACTCTCACTGTCTCTCGTTGAGTGGGGCCGACTCCAGATGGCTGACAGCTCCCTGCTCGCGTTGCGTCGCAGGGCGGGGGGTCCCGAGGAGGGTCGAAAGCGAGCTGGCTCCTGGCTGCTCAAGCAGGGCCTGCTAATGAGTTGGGACAATATGTCCCGGCGGCACGCACTCGTCGTGCCTTCCGCTATGCGGGGCAAAGTTGTTCTGGCTGCACACGAACGCCTCTTGCATCTGGGGGTAAACAAAACGCTTGCTCTGCTCCAGCGTGACTATTATTGGCCGGGGATGGGGAGCGATGTGGTCAATATACTGAAGGGGTGGATTGCGCCAAACGGAAACCACCGCCCGTTGCGCCAAATCCACCGCTGCAGTCTATTCAGGTCTCGCGCACTAACGAGCTCGTTGCGCTGGATATTTTGGGGCCTTTTCCTGTCACGCCTAGGGGTAACAAGTACCTGTTGGTTGGTGTGGAATACTTTACCCGATGGCCTATGGCGTGGCCACTCGCCAACCAGTCGGCGGCAGCCATGGCGGGCGCCTTTGTCCAGGGCTACGTCTTGGACAAGGGGGCTCCCGAACGCTTGCTGACCGACCAGGGAAAGAATTTTTCGAGTAAATTGCTGCAGGAGGTGTGCGACCTTTTGGGTACTAAAAAGGTGCGTACCTCCCCGTACCACCCACAGACTGACGGGATGGTGGAGCGACTCCACAGGACTTTAACTTCCATGTTGTGCCAGCAGGTGTGCGAGGCGCAGGTTGACTGGGACTTGCAGGTCCCGGGGGTCCTCGCCGCGTATAGAATGGCCCCCCATGCAGCTACGGGGTTTTCCCCATTTCATCTGATGTACGTCGGGAGGCCGATCCGCCCATGGAGACTCAGCTGGGACTTTCCGTGCCATGGCCTAATTCCAAATTGGCCGTACATATTAAATTTAACATTGCAAATCTCGCCGAGGCATGGGAGGCCGCACGGCTTAATTCGAGATCTCAGCAAATCGCCAACGAGCGCTTGCGTGCACGGAAGGTGTCCGTGCACGATTGGAAACCGGGCGATAGGGCCTGGCTGCACTGCCCTCATGCACCTTTGGCTACGTCGCCTAAATTGTTGAGGCCATGGCGGGGACCCGTGGAGGTCGTGCGGATTGCACGCCCCCAGTGTGTTCAGATAAAATGGGGAAAGCGCCGTTGGTACGTTCACCCCTCCCGGCTGAAACCGTTCTCGCCTCCATATGGCCTTCCTTTATGTCGTGAGGACCGAGCATGTGATGTGACCGACGACCCGGGGAGGGAAATGTCTCCGCCTGATCCTCACATGTTTTCGCCTCATCCGCTCCCAGGTGTCTTGGAACTGACGGCTGCCGACCACCGGCGACCGGATCCCCGCGGCACGGCCGGTTCTTCCAGGCCCGAACCGTGCCTTCCTGGGCTGCTGGAGCCACCGGACGGTCGACAGCGTCCCGTCCCGTATGACGGACCGGCCAGGCGGACTCGCGCTAGGTCGCGCAACTTTTCCTGACCAAATAAATGGGGTGGGGATGCGGGCCGACGCGGCCGGAGCATCTCGTCACTACGTTCCCCGTCCGTTCGACCGCCCTATCACCCCGTTCAAGGAGCGAGCGGAAGGGGGACCGGTAGTCAAGGAGACACTGGACACGTCTGTTTTTTCGGAATAACTTTTATTGTGTTGCTCGTCGGTTTGTACATAGGTTGTTGTTGTGTTGTGTTGTGTCGTTGTGTTGCGTTGTTGTTGTGTTACGGGGCACACTTGGGGAGTGGGGTTTTTGTTGTTGTTGTTGTTTAGCAGCCGGGCCGGCTGCGAGCTATGTGGGAGGGGGTGATGTAGGGGTGATACGCGCTGGCAGTAGGGATCGTGGGGCAGCGCGTGGTGATTGGCTGTGTAGTGGTGACGCGCGCTGACAGTGATGGATCGTGTGGCAGCGCGTGGTGATTGGTTGTGTGCGCTGACACAAGCTGGAAAAAGGGATCGTGTGGCAGCGCGTGGTGATTGGTCGACTAGGGTGGGTGCTCACATCGCGGTCTGCATAGGCTCCGTCTCCTCGGGAGCGGAGGGCTATATAAGGCGGTGCGCGCGGGCGCTCGAGGAGTTGGTGACCAGTGAAGACGGAAGACGGAGGAGGAAGAGATAGGGCCCTGAGACACCTAGTCCCGCTGTCCTTGTGTAATGCGGGCGAAAGCGACCTTCCGGATGTGACGTCACGAGGAGGCGGAGCCAGGTGACGTGGGTGAAAGGTTGGGGTCCTTAAGTGGGTAAACCGGAAAGAGAAGTCAGTCGGGTTGTGAATGGAAAAGGGTGAGGCCACGAGGGCGAATGAGAGGAGGGGGGCACCGCCGGCGAGCGGGAGCCGACCCCAGAGTACAGCCAGGAAGGCTGTGTGTTAGAGGCAGCGGTGTGGCTGCAGAGAGTCGCAGGAGCGACGAAGAGAGAGAAGAGTACAGCCAGGAAGGCTGTGTGTTAGAGGCAGCGGTGTGGCTGCAGAGAGTCGCAGGAGCGACACAAGAGAGAGAGACAGCACGAGTCTGTCAGAGCGCTGCGGAGTAAGCAAGAGCGAGAAGAGCAGCAGCGATTACAGCCAAGGGGGCTGAGAGTGAGTAACAGCAGCGGAGCTGCTGTGGGGCTGCAAGAGCGACAAAGAACAGCAGCGGGGCTGCTGATGGTGACTGGAGTGACATCGGAACCAGCACTGAGAGTATAAGAGAGACAGCCGTGTGGGAATGCAGTACAAACCAAATAAAGGACACTGAGCCAGAGATCGTGGTCAAGTCTTTTATTACACTGGTGTCAGAAGTGAAACGGCTTGTCAAGACGGCTCGGAAGAAAGAATATTCCTGTGCCATCATCTGCTACATCATCCGACTTACGATTGAGACAGATGGCGCAGCTGGAGACCTGGAAAATCGTGCTGGCGAAACCGTGTGAGCTCACCACGCCGACGACGGCAGTGTGGAGAGCCGATGGTGGTCTGCAGGCCGACGCCTTGCCTGCGCTGCCAGCGCCATCTGCCACGCGGCACGAAGACGCCATCTTGGGCGTGGCAGGGGAGAAACGGCGGGAAGCCGCCATCTTGTCTTCACCGCGGCGGGGAGACGCCGCCATCTTCAACATCGCGGCGGAGAGGCAGCCTTGCGCTGCCATCTGGAGGTGCCGCGGGGAGAGCAGCCTGCTGTGAGCTGCTGTTTTGCGAGGGGGAGCTGCGAGGAGAGGACGACGACGCTACAGCTGCTGGGGCGGGAGCTCTCCCGTCCTGGCTCGGGTGCGTGACAACGGAGCAGTCAAGTCGCCGAACGAGTTCTGCGAGACGACTCAAGTTGCCGCCCTGCCGTCCTCTTCTTGCTGCAGCCCCGGGCGGGTCGTAACGATACGCAACCGGCCTTTACACACACCTCACCCATCTTTCGAGGGCCGGGTGGGGGCGATTTTGTTTTCTCTCATGACTCGATTGTGCGGAGCGCGGTTCGGACTGTGGGTATGTGTGTGTAATAACGATGAACGCGCTATCTGCTTGTTGCTCGGTGTCAATTAAAGTGTGTACGTGTGTTGAGAATGGACGGAGAGTATGCTGTGCTTGCTGAGAGTTAAATTGTGTGTGTGCGCTGCGGTGTGGAGTTGTTATATTGATGGCGAAGTTAATTATTAACTCGGGAGCGTCGGGTATCTTGCGCTGTATCATCTCGTGGGTTACCTTGTGCGATGGGCTTAATTGAAAAATATATCTATTTTTTTTTTTTGGTGTATTGTGCTGCGAGGTGCTATGTGCGATGTGGTTGTTGCAAGAGAGAGAATATTTGTGTTGTTGCTGCAATGTTACGACTGGATTAATGGTGTGTTGGTTACCTGCAGATCGGTTTGCTATTGTGCTTAAATGTGCGCGTGTGATCGCGATATGCTGACTGTATGTGCTGTTACACCGTTCTGTACGGTTATGGGGTGCGATGCATTGATTGACTATTGGGATTGGGATGTTATTAATTGTGCGTACCTGTTTGGAAATTGGTAACAAATTCGAGGGGGACCCTATTATTTGGTCGTATGGATGTTATGTACACGCGATTTTGTGTATATTATGGGTAACGGCACTTTGTGAGAGAGAGAGCGCGCTTTGAGGGTGCGTGATGACGCCGTTGTGGGTGGTTAATGCTAATGGGACCGTAATTGGCGCCAAGTTGCGTCGCGTATTCGGTTGGTCGCATGCAGCCACGAGTTGCTTTGCGAGTTGGGTTGTGTAACCAATGTGGTTGGTAAAATATTGGTTAAAAATTCCCCGATATGACTGCTGCGCGCAGCAAGCTGGGGCTGTGCGTCTATCGTTGTTGGGATTGTTACAATAAGACGGGGGAAGCAATTTGTGACCCCCAGCAAAGGGAAGCTGGGGTGCACGAATGGAGAAAACTGGCCACGTGTTCGCACGTTGGGCCGCCATTTTGCGCACACGCGGGGTATGGCGTCGATGCGCTTTGCGGAAAGGGCCGCCATTTTGAGTGCGCGCGAGATATTGCGCGAACGCGCTGGGCGAAGGGGGCCGCCATTTTGAGCGCGCGGGAAAAACCTCGGTGGGGCAAATATTCCATCTGTTATGCCTGCCATTGTTGATTGGGTGATGCACGAGTGGTGGTCACGTCGGCCTATGGCTGATGGCTGACCTGACAGCCCGGAGGCGAGACCTCCGTGGTATGTCTTAAACTAATGGGCCGTGTGCTCATATGGCTCGGGGAGTCATGGTTCAGTTGTGCGGAGGCAGACTGAACCTGGTGTGCCGGGGGCTCACGGGTTTTGGGTTAGGGCGTTATTGTCTCTATAAGAGAACATTACCCCGTAGGGGGGGTCGTTGATTTCTGGCCTTGCCGAGGGATTGATCTTCCCTTGGCTATGAAGCGCATTTCAAAGATTGATGGAGCTCGTTGACGGGGTTGCAGTGGCAGACGTGTCTTATATATTTGGACGATATCATTGTCTTCAGCCGCACATTTGAGGAACATTTAACACGGCTGGAGACAGTGTTCACGAGGATGCGCTCTGCGAATTTAAAATTTAAACCAAAGAAATGCCACCTACTGCAACGGTCCGTCCGTTATCTGGGGCACATTGTGAGTGCTGAGGGGGTGTCCACGGATCCGGAAAAGACGGCGTGCGTCCGGGATTGGCCGACTCCGGCCACCGTGGGGGATGTTCGGCGGTTTTTGGGATTTGCCTCGTATTACCGAAGATTTGTGCCGGGTTTTGCGACGATTGCGAGGCCCTTGCATCTCCTTACGGGTAAAGGACGGAAAATTGTTGGGGACAGCCGGAAGAGGCGGCCTTTCGGAGTCTGCGTGATCTATTGGCTACGGCCCCGACATTGGATTATCCCGATTTTGATCGCCCTTTCATTCTTGATACGGACGCGAGTGACACAGATAATGGGGCGGTATTATCACAGTCTAAAGGGGGCGTAGAGCGCGTCGTGGCGTATGGTAGCCGAGTCTTGTCGCCTGCGGAAACACGCTACTGTGTCACTCGTAGAGAACTTTTGGCGGTTGGGTTTTCCTACGGCAATTTCGACCGTACCTTTACGGTCGTTCTTTTATTGTGGGTACGGATCATGCGGCCTTGCAATATGCACTTAAAATGGACCAGCCATCGGGACAGTGGGCACGTTGGTTGGACACGCTACAGGCATTTTCCTTCCAAATTCAACATCGGAAGGGAGTGCGCCATGCGAACGCTGACGCACTTTCCAGATTACCAGGGCGCGCCCCTTGTAAATGTGCATCGGGGACGCATAGGTGTTCGCCGATTCTAAACCCCCCTCAGCCGCTTACGTTAGCCGTCGAGAAGTCGGATACTCCGATGGAACCGGGACCGACTGACGGGGTTTTGAATCTGCCGCGGTCTGTCTGGATTCGGGAACAAATGATGGATGAGTTGTTGTTGTCCATGCGGAAGCGGTCTATGAGGGACAATGGGAGTCCGAGTACGGCTGTGGGGCCGCGAACCGCTCTCCGAGATGGTCTGCTTATGTGGCGAGAAGGGTTCCAGGAAAGCTGGCGTGTGGTGCTACCAACGTCCTCGCGATTCGAGTTGATGAGAACTCTCCATTGTGACACACTATTGCATTTAGGGGTGCAGAAGACTTTGTTGACGTTGCAACGTCATTATTTTTGGCAAGGCTGGTGTGTGTCCATCGCTGATGGGATAGTAAGGGAGGAGCATGGCCGAGTGCTGCTCATCCCCGAAATGGCACTAGCTGAGAGTATGGTAAATGGATGTTGCCGTGGGTTGACGACCACGGTGAGGGTTACGGCGAATTAAACGTTACCGCTGGGGAGCGTGGCTCTCTCCACGCGAGGGTGTGCGATTAGGGGTTGTTGGTTTGTTGAGAGTGACTGTGGGTACATGCTGTGTACGTCTGAGGTCTGTGCTGGTCCTCAAGGGAGGACTGCTGGTGGGTAAGAGCAGAAATTTTTTTGTTGTTGTTGTTTTCACGTGTAAATAATATTGTTGTTAAAATGTAAATACTGGGGCGTCCATCGCGGTTATTTGGGTAATTATTGGGGTTTTCTTAAGCGGCCCGGAATTACATCATCTCCACTACCCTGGGGCCGGGTGGCTGTCGTGTACGACATGCGGATGTGCGTTGTTGTGCTTTGTGCTGTTGTTGTTCTTGTTGTTATATTACATGCTTAGTGTCCTTTAAGGGGGAAGGTCGGTTCACCGCATTACGCTTTGGTATTGTTCAGCCGAGGTCGGCTGGGTTTTTTCTATGGGGGAGGGTGGTGTAATGCGGGCGAAAGCGACCTTCCGGATGTGACGTCACGAGGAGGCGGAGCCAGGTGACGTGGGTGAAAGGTTGGGGTCCTTAAGTGGGTAAACCGGAAAGAGAAGTCAGTCGGGTTGTGAATGGAAAAGGGTGAGGCCACGAGGGCGAATGAGAGGAGGGGGGCACCGCCGGCGAGCGGGAGCCGACCCCAGAGTACAGCCAGGAAGGCTGTGTGTTAGAGGCAGCGGTGTGGCTGCAGAGAGTCGCAGGAGCGACGAAGAGAGAGAAGAGTACAGCCAGGAAGGCTGTGTGTTAGAGGCAGCGGTGTGGCTGCAGAGAGTCGCAGGAGCGACACAAGAGAGAGAGACAGCACGAGTCTGTCAGAGCGCTGCGGAGTAAGCAAGAGCGAGAAGAGCAGCAGCGATTACAGCCAAGGGGGCTGAGAGTGAGTAACAGCAGCGGAGCTGCTGTGGGGCTGCAAGAGCGACAAAGAACAGCAGCGGGGCTGCTGATGGTGACTGGAGTGACATCGGAACCAGCACTGAGAGTATAAGAGAGACAGCCGTGTGGGAATGCAGTACGGACCAAATAAAGGACACTGAGCCAGAGATCGTGGTCAAGTCTTTTATTACACTTGTAAGGACCGGGACCCTGTGTGGCTCAGAGGCGGGACCTTGGGACCCAGGGCCGGACGTCCGTGTGAGGGCCGGGCCGCGGGACCCAGTGGTCGTGACCCATACCCCAAGCTGGGGTGGGTCTGTAGGTTCCCCCGGATGCTACGGGGCTGGAATGCCTGTGTGTGTGTAGCCGGGTGGAACGTGTAGCGTGAGCTGTAGTAACCACACGTGTCGGGTGGAACGTGTAGCGTGAGCTGTAGTGACCACACGTGTTATTGTGGCAAGACAAGTGTTAATAAAGTGTGCTACCCGTCAAGTGGTCTCCCGCCGTAATTTACAATACTACACTATGACAACACAAGTTAGACACAAAGTCAATAAGTCAAAACGATTTATTGGTCAAATGAGCATTGAGGTGGTGCTTTCCTCCTGTTTACAGCCTGGGCCAGTCAGTGGTCAAAATTCGATATAGCGTTGGTGGGTGAGTGAGTCTATGAATAGAACAACCGCTTTGCTTCCCCACAAAGTGATACCATGTTATCGACCGCGGAGGGATGATGGGCTGAATCAATCCAACCCAGGAATTGAATTCTAGATTTGAAGCTTTCGTGACTGCAAGGATTCATACTCTTAGGTCTCTTCGGTAAAGTCACGTAGGTAAAAAATAAATAATAAAAATAAATAATAACCCATAATATAAGAAATAATAGAAATAAAATAATGTATATATTTTATTTTTTATTTTTTACCTACGTGACTTTACCGAAAAGACCTAAGACCAGAAATTTAACTCGGTCCTGTAAAATGTATCCGGACGAAGGTCAAGATAAGGTCAGGGGTGAGGCATCAACGGCATCTTGCTGTGTTTCGCAGGTGGAGCGGCAAAGTTGTCGCACCCCGGGCAGCGTAGAGCCGAAGAAGTGACGACGCCCAGAGAAGAGGCTGCCGTGTCGCTTTTATTTTGCGCGTTACGTGGAATTCTTGCTGGGTATGGCGGTTAAATATATGGAGTGCATATGTAAAGCAGCGCAGGTTAATTAAATAATCTCTCACGGTGCTCTTGTGCAAGGGGACATTGGTTGGCTTTAGCTGGGCTTCACTTTTAGACCAAATAATGTGCACGATCCATCGTGTGGTGTCAATGACATCCCAAACCAAATACTGCATTCTACGTGATGTGTCATTTGACACGTTTGAATTATGTCCTGTAGGTATACAATTTGTTGTTAAAACTCGAAAGTCATTGTGTTTTATGGCGTCGTCCACATTGCGTGTTTGCCAATCAATAGACGCGAATCGTATTTTGCAAGTTAACCACCGCACAATTATATTGCAATAGCGGATATATAATGTTGTTCGTGGTTAATGAGCGTACAGTATTTATAAGGTACTAGCGGGAAGTACCTGGCGTTGCCCAGAAGAAAAATATATTTCAAAACTTCTCTTAAAAACCTTACATATACGTATACAGGTACTCAGCTATTGTGAAAACCCGGTGGGCCGTTTGTCCATTTCTCCACCAACAAAATTATAAGAGGCTTGCAGAAGTCCAAAAAGTTATAAAAAGTGGGGGGTAAATAGTTGATATAAAAGGTTTCCGAAAATTGTCGACCCCCGCCCCCCCCTTAAAAAAAATTCCCCCGCATAGGTATATAAATGTACACACCCTACATACAACGGAGGAAGTAGTATTTATTGACTTTAAACTTTCGTGACTGCAGGAATTCATATTCTTGGTTATTTCGGTAAAGTCACGTAGATAGAAAATCAAATAAATATAATAAAATAAAATTCAAAATAAAAGCAAAAAACCCACGACGTTTATTTGTATTTTATTTGAAAATTTATTTTATTATTTTATATTCTATCTACCTAACTTTACCGAAAGAACCAAGAATATAGACTTTATTGACTCTGTAGTTGTAACGACTTACTGTACAGTAGTATCTACTGAGCCAGGAGTAGCTACTGACTGTATAGTAGTATTTACTGACTGTAGCAACTACTGACCATAGTAGTATCTACTGGCACTACAGTAGTATCTACCGACTCTATAGTAGAAACTACTAACTCTATAGTAGTATCTGCTGACTCTGTAGTAGTATCCACTGACTATAGTAGTAGCTACTAACTCTATAGCATAATCTATTGACTCGATAGTAGTATCTACTGACTGAAAAGTAGTATCTACTGACTGTAGCAGTATTTACTGACCATAGTGGTACATTCTGACTGTTTAATTGTCTACTAACTCTATATAGCAGTATCTACCAACTCGATAGCAGTATCTACTATCACTACAGCAGTGCATACCGACTGTGGTGTCACCTGCTTTCACTACAGCAGTTCATACTGACAGTGGTGGCACCTGCTATGACTACAGCAGTACATACTGACTGTGGTGGTATCCTGCTATCACTACAGCCGCTACCCCCCCACCATCCCCCTGCCCGCGCTACAATTATACTATCTAAGCGCTATAATATTAGTATCTACCGCCCCTATAGTAGTAAGTGCACACATTGGGGTGGAAGGGGCGAAGAGGACATGACACTTTGATGAATATACCTCGGCGTTGTGTATTTCTTTTGCATTTTGAACGCGAATGAGAAATCCCCCCTCCACGGATGACACGTGTGCATTGCTAGGGGCAACCCCCGGGCAGCTGTAGCGCTCGCGGAGCGGTGCGAGGAAATAATTAAAAAATAAGAAATAGCACTCAATTGTTTATTGAACTACTTTAAAGTTGCCGAATGGGAAAACGCTGGATCACCACGGGTCTCATGGCGCGGTACCTGGCCACTCTTTTTTCAACGTAAACCCCACGGTTCGCGAGCCAAATCCTTCGCGAGTTTCGCACACAGACAGACGGACAGACAAAGAATGCCTTTTATAGGTAAGAGACAGCGCAGTTTAGAATACATTCAGAAGATATGAAAGGAGAAGCATACACTTGATAATAATTTATACAGTCATACCTCGGTATACGACCGCTTTGGAATACGTCGAATTTGGTATACGTCGTGTTTTGACGAGAAAAAAATGTCTTGGGATACGACGTCTTGCTTGGGATACGACGCGCTTGCTAGAACTTGTATGGGTCGGGGTGAGTCACCGCGTACCCGCGTAGACCCCGTTCACGACTGAAACAAAATGCCGCTCGTAACAGTATTGTGTGGAATGACCAGACAATGTCGCACTTCAGGAACATTCTTAGAAGAAGGCAAAAACAAACTTCAATGGACAGGTTTTTAGTAAAACTCAAACCTGGTGAGCCTCAACCAGGTCCAAGTCAAGAAAAAAGACAGAGAAGAGAAAGAGAGAAAAAACCCAGAATTTCAGCTTTCTGAAGTTTTAATGGAAGGGGACTCTCCTTCCAAAAAATAACATCTCCACCTCCCCTTCCTCACCACCTTCCTCGTAGGCTATCAACTCCTCTCAGGAAGGTAAAGTGATGTTAAATTTTATTTTTATTTCAATTTATTTTAATTTATTTATGCACTTATATAAATTTATGCATTTTAGTAATTAGTGTCTAAATATTTTATACAACCCCATTAATGTATAATATGCCGTAAAATATAATTTCTTATACTCTGGAACGGATTATTTCCTTTCCCTTTATTTCTTATGGGAAAAATTCGTTTGGTATACGTCATTTTCGGTATAAGTCATACCTTCTGGAACGAATTAACGACGTATACCGAGGTATCACTGTATCTAGCGTTATTCATGCAAATTGAATCTCAAATCGCCGCAGCATTTCTAACGCGAACAGTTTTCGCACGGAATCGCGGCGTAGCACAGCAGCAGTCAAGCGGGAAGACAGCCATGATCGAGTTCTGTGCCCCTACAATTGTGGTTGTTCGGTTAATCCCCCATTAAAGTACTGTCCATGGCCACACTGGGCGGCACACGTGAAGAGCGCCGTGTCAGCACGCGCGCACCTGCAGGGATGGGCGCCCTCACTCCTCCCCACGGGCTGGGACGTCAAAGGCGAATTCAAGAGGCGCAGTGCCGTGCGGCAGGTCCACACCTCTCATCAACCAGCGCCCACCGCATTCTCCATCCAAAGCCGCCCGGCAAAAGCGCAGCCTTTTACTGCGTCGTGTCTCCGACCTTTTGCGGCCAGTGAGGGCATCGGGGGTGGGGAGGGACATCGCGAACGCCTCTGACAGTGGAAGAGGTTGAAAGTCTCCCCGTTTGGAGTCACGGTTCGTCGCTCCACGTGAGGCTACGCGTGGCACAGTAACAAACGAGTGTTTCTGGTGGTGGTTGTGGTGGTGGTGTGTGTCCGTATATTGTGGAGTGTTTCGTGGAGGGGTGGTGGCGAGGAGATCTCGTGTGTGTCCCCCTGTGTGCGTGTGGTGTCGGCGGCGCCAGAGACCGTGACCCCGCGCGTGTTCAGGTGCGAGTCGATTGACAGATCGCCTTCCGAAATTCACGGATGTGCTTTAGATCTTCTTCACGGTGGCTGAACAATTCCAAGATTTGACGTGCTATGGGCAGGGTCCATTGCACGAGAAACGTCGCCTACTTATATTTGTTTCCCTTTTAAAGCAGTTTTATTGACACCCAATGTGTTGAGTTTTGCCGTTATTGTTTATTGTGTTTGCCAACGCAGCAGCAGGAGCATAATTAAATAATGTGTTTAATTCCACGAGTGCACGTTTAGATGCAATCACCATAGGTATTGCGAAGGGCGAGGCGGTTCGGTACGCAGTCATGATGACCACCGGTTCATTAAAGACACCCAAGCAAACATACGGGATGAGTGGAGACATTCGCCGACTTTTATTTACGGTGACGTGTGTTGGCTTTTCTTCTAAGCAACACGACAGTACAATCCAGGTTTATTCAAGTCTGTAAAACGACGAGAAAACCCCATCATGACACAATATTAGTGGAGGACGAAAAAAACACGAGCTGTTGATGGTTGTTGCATAATACACAAAGGCTGAGTGTTATGCGTTTTTGCGTGATCTTGGGAGCAGATATATAGTGAGATATTATGATCATCATACAAATCTCAGAACGAATAAAATGCTGGGTTGGGTATAATCAGTCCCATGATGATCATCCTGGAGTAGTTTAAATGGTTGGAATATCGCTATGCTTGTGTTATGTAAGAATAATCTCTTCCCATCTGAGGACTGAATTGTCGAGCACTGGCTCTGGTCCTGAATTATGTTATTGTAAGGTAATTGAGTCGCCTTGGTAAAGTCACGTAGAGTCGCTTTTAGGGCAGTCCGTTTTTTCAGCAAGAGAGGCAAGATCCTCCAGATTATTGGACACAGTGCATCTAACCCACATGATTTTAGTCATAGCTCTGATTATATATTGAAGAATGTGTCTGTTACTCTGCAGTTATTCATGTGCCAATTAAAACATTGGTCATCAGAAAACATTTTTAAAATGTAATTATCATTGTGTTTAGTGCAGCCTCCAACTATTATCTGTCTCTCCGTCCATTCTATTAATGTGCTATGACGAAGGGCCAGTCACCTATTATGTTTCCTTTCAAGGCCACAATGTTATTGGCGAACGTGTTGAGTTTTCAGTTTTCAATTTTTTTTAGAACATTTTAACTTTTAAACAGCCATGTCTTCCGTTTCCTCATTCCAGAAGAGTCGGACGATGTAAAGGAAATTTTGTAACACGTTTAGCCGCTTTGGTCGTGTCGCCTTTGCAAAAAAGCGTCGTAGCTCAATGGGCTTTACCCGAAATGTGACCGACTGACTGACTGCAGAGGCCATGGTCGCACTGATCCATGTAAAACACGGTTCCGGTTGGGTCTCACCACGTAACTGCACGGAGGACGCTCGGCAATATTGCGATGTCTCGCACAGGCCACCCTGCGCTTTGAGATGTAATTTGCTTAATCGCATCTCACTCGTGCGACCATTTAACCTGGGTTGGACTCCCAAACAGCACGCAGTTGATACCGATTTTCCGTTCGCATCGGAATTTGATCGCGATGGAATAAGTCAAGACACAAGCACATATGCTGTACATGTCCTGGTTTCCATGATGTTACACGTATTGTGACACAAAATCTCAACACATTCGTCAATAACACTGGCCTTAAAGGGAGGAAAATATATAATAGTCGACGTTTCGGGAAATGACCCTTCTTCAAAGCACAGATAGGCCCCTCCAGAAAAAAAAATCTAAATTTTAAAACTCATTTCCTGCCATTTCCTGCCTAAAACATTAAAAAAATTCACTAACACATAGGACGGATTTCTTTTTTTACAATAATGTCAAATAGTGTATTGTATTACATTTCTTTTTTTTACCTTTTATTGTTTCATTGTATGTAATGGCAGAGATTAGGGATTCATAAAGTACAACCATAACCACAATCATATAAGCATGAATCTATTTTATAGCAATATATTGGGGGGGACATTTTGAGCATCTTTGAATTTTGGGGGGGGGGATGTGTCACCCCCCCCTCCCCAATATTTATTATAATTACGGCCTTGCTTGACACAATGTGGCCCGATAATAATAGTAAATTAAAAATATATTTCCTGATTAACATTTGAAAATTGTCACGTGAATAGTTACTGAATTAGTACGTAAAATACCAGTTATATTAGGCGACGCTTAATATTTGGTTTGCCATTTTGGTGTTGGGACGTGTGTCTCTGTCAAGGCGATGTAGAATTCCGTACCAGGTGTGAAACACGATGGGCGGAAAACTTCCTCCCGGGCCACGTGTTATGACAGAACAGTATATTCCGCACAGTGCACACACACACACACCCTACGGCACGAGGGAGATCAAGTGCTGTCTAGTACGAACGGCACAGGTGTTACAAGCGTTCTCACCCATGGTGAATGCATGAAAAGGCGCTTTTACAAATAACCCAGGGTCTGGTGGGTAAACATATGAAGTGAACTCAACTGAACGACTTTATTGACCGGGTAAAGCCCACTTACCTCTTTTTCAGGTGCAACCTCGCCACACATGAGGGGTCATCGAAGTGTGATTTAACGATTAACGCATGTTTCTAAAAGTGGAGGTAAAAAACGGAGGATCTGGAGAAAAAATCCACGCGACCGCGGGGAGAAATGCAAATTCTAAATATACAGGAGCCAGGCCAGTGTCGGGATCAAACACACGACTTCCTGCAAACCAGGCGAGGTAGATAACACTGTGGGTATTTTCATGCTAATGAATTAATGGACTGTATTTCCACCTTGCAAGGTGTTAGCACCGATGATGGGAAGGGGGAACTGTTTAATGTACAAGGGAGCGTAACCTCGTGATTACGAGGGCACATCGTTAAAACGCCACACAGAGGTCAGACACCTATATCTGATTAAACAGATCCCTCTGTGGGTGTCTCACAGGGGCATTGTTTCTGTGTGCTCCACCAACAGTGTGGTAATGTCAGTGTGACACGCAACAAACTTCCAATATACCTACTATAAAACCTACTATAATCACCCAGGAATGTCTGTCCTTAACGCTCGTGACGTCACTCCACATCGACCAGCCCCCCTCATTAATAATCATTATAAGGTGATGTCCTCCATATGGACCCCCCCCCCCTCCATTCATAATAATTAGCGGCTGACGTCACCTCCACATGGGGGGGCCTCCTCCCCCCTCCTCGGCGTTAACTCACAACCCTCACTACAAAGGCAGAACCCTCACGTCACGTGATCTCCGTCACGCTGTTGAGACATCAAAGTAAAAAGAACGTCAAGAAAGAACAAGGGATTATCACCTTAAAATGAAATACGTCTGTGTCACCGCGCCCTTACAAAATGCACACGAATTGATGCAATGAATATCACGTCGCGGTCTGCTTTTCGCTTGCAGTTTCAGATTTACTGCAATACAGCCGTCCTTGGACGGGCGAAAGGCTAGTTATATATACACACACAGATAAACAGACAATATCTCCTTCATATAGCTTAATCTATATACAAAACAATACCGTACAAGTATTTATGTAAACAAAGTCGTCGGCCCCACGGCCTTTCTGGGGAGTGCGTTGTCAACGTACGGTGCGAAAGAAGCACACTCTGGACCGGTTTTGACACACAGGGTCTCATTAGCAGAGTGAGGCTTAACTTTGAATTCATGCTGGTGAACTGCCACATGCTTAGCCCAAGGACCCTCTTCTCTTTAGGATATGGGTCGTAGTTTTTGTGTGCGTTGCATGCATATTATATTGGGGGTTGGCTCGCTAAAAATAATAGGTTAAAGCGCTGCAAAAGTCGCATTTACAGTGCTTTGGAATTGGCAGCGCAGAGTTGTGCTGATGAACCTCACCAAATCGTACGTCGCATCAGTCTCTCCGAGCGTAACGTGCAAACGGCAGCCACGTGCTTTCCCACTTGACGTCTCTCCGCTTGCACTCGCCTGCCAGGTGTTTGTGGCTTAACACATTCCTGCGGAGGGAGCTGGTAGGAACGTTGGGTTGCTCGGTCAATTGCCAGGGTCAAGGGCGGCGTGGTGTATTCCGCAAATATTCCCGACTGTGAGGGCGGGCACAAGCCGGCGTGAGTAGGTTAAACGTTGAGTTTTATAAGGGCACCTGTGAGGGTCGCTAGCCCCCGAGATCCCTCCCTCGGTACCCCTAACGGCCGGGTTAACCTCATTACTCGCCCCCTCGCTGCTAGGCGAACCGCTGCTGGGTTCTTCACCCATGGGGTGAGAGCTGTCGCTCGAGGATTTCCCTCCCCCGCGGGTCCGCGTAGTAGGCATGGTTAATTATGTACGCGCACACCCACACACAGCTCTGCGCGGCACTCACTCAACCCTGACCACTCACGTTAGGATCGCGCACCTGTATTATACACGTCGTGAACGTGCGCACACACACACATACAGCTCCACACGCGATACCCACTCTTGCGCCGCTCTGCGCCGCGCTCGCCGCTCACGTTATGATCGCGCACCTGGGGTACGCCGATTACGCACGCCGCGAGCTTACGCATACACAGTACCACACGCGTTCACACTTATAACATGAGATCACACGAGGCCACGATCAGCTATTAATGATTTATTATCCGCTACCTGGAACTAGATGTTAAATCAGTGAGTCGACGAGGCTGGCCTACGCTGATACCTCTGAATCTATTCTCTATTTATCGGCTATGATCCTACTTTTACCTCCTTACTCACCGTTAAGTGTCCACGGCGGTTCGCTGATCCTTGTGCTAACAGCGTACCTCGGCGCGTCGCACGGACGTCCGGGTCGCTGGTTGGAGCTGCGTCTGGTCGCCTGGCGCTGGAGTAAGGGAGAGCCCGATTTCCCCTTTGCGCCCACTATTTATCCTCCCTACCTCAAAGGGAATGCGGCTCTGGACAATAGGCTCGCGACCCTCTGGCACGCGCACCGCGGTTCTGGGCGCTTTTGATATGCTACTTAATGCTCAACCTGCGCGGCGCAAATGCCAATCAATCCGCTTTTGATATGCTAATTAATGCTCAACCTGCGCGGCGCAAATTCCAATCAATCCCTTTCTCACGCAGCCCCCCCCATTATCGCAGTTTATGCGGCGGCGGCCGTCACAAAGGTGCGCCGTGGGAATTTGTGCACGGCTCCCCGCGTGACCCCGCTCTCCCGATTACTCATACTAACAGCCTTATCCTTTAACTCCCCTAACAATGGTGCCTGCGTGCCCGAGCGTAATTATGCCGTCCCTCCGCTCCCTGTGCGGGGGTGCCTGATTATGCAATTCAGATGCGCTGCGTGTTTTCTAATGATGCTCCTCCATCACAATGCTTATTCCCTCTGCCTGCCCCGTCAATACTTGCGTGTGTGGGGTGTGTGGGATGCGTTTCACCCGCGGTGGCCGAGTGGCCCCTCGCTGCGACCTTGCAATCTTAAGGCCGGTCGCAGCGCCGCGGTGCAAAGTAGCGTCGGGGAAGGTCGTCCAATTCCCTGGTCGCCGGAAACCGTGAAAGTTTAATCCCGGTAAGGGCTTCTCGGATAAAAACCGGTCGGCCAGGTGACCTCCTCTCGGAGCTCTATGGGGGGGGGAAATGCGTGCGGGTGTGTTCATGTGAGGTGAGGTGAGGGGGACGAGGGGTTGGCTCCGTTGCTTGGTGGTGGCGAGGTCGGGGATGGGGTGCCTGCCGAACGGCTTCGTGGCGGCGGCATCACATAGCCCCCCGAGGTGCCAGTCCCCGTCCCGGGTTGATTGGAGCACCTCGCTTGGGCCGCGCCCACGAGGAAACGTTGCGGGGTCCGGGGGATCCGTCCGGACCTGGTGGCTGGTCTCGGGGCGGGTGTCTCCGTCCTCTGTAGCTCCTGCGGCGGCCTCCTCCTCCACTCCAGCGGCTCTCCCCGTCCTCCGGCACCTGTGGGCTGGGGCACAAACTCAGCAGCGGAAGGGTTTAGGGGCCGTCGTCCGCGTCGTCTCCTGACTGGATCGGGGCGTCTCGGGGGCCCGGCGAGGCCCATGTAGGGTGCGAGGCCCCCCAACACGAGGGGTGCGGGTACTCTGGGATTTCGGGGCCTTCGGGTGACGGGGTTCTCTCTCGCCGGGGCCGCTTTCCACGGTTTTAAGCGGCGGACGTTGACCACCGTCTCTCGATCCGTCTCCCCGCCATAAATTAGTACCGTCCAGGGGGAGATCTGTCGCACCACGGTCCAGGGTCCCCGCCAGTAGGTCGTCAGTTTCCCCACCTGCCCCGCCCTGACACGAGGGGTGTGTAGCCACACCTTAGCGCCTGTCAGGAATAAGGGGGGTTCCATGCGGGGTTGGGTGCCCTGTTCCTGCCGCCGATGCGCGGCTTCCCCTTGCGGGTATGCTCGGCCTCGGGCTTCTCGCAGGGTCTCCAACAGGTGTTCCACGGGGCGGCTTCCCTCCTCCGGCTGGGGGGAAGGGACGCCGAATAGCAGATCTGCGGGTAAACGAGACTCACGGCCGAACATCATTAAAAACGGGGTTTGTCCTGTCGACGTGTGTACGGTGGTGGCGTAGGCGAAAAGGGCGTAGGGGAGGTGTTCGTCCCAATCCCGTTGATTTGCGGCCGCCATACGTTTGAGTTTCCCCGCTAGGGTCTGATTCATGCGTTCTACCATACCGTTCGCTTGGGGGTGGTACGCTGTGGTTCGGTCCTTCTGGATTCCGAATTCTCGGCACAGTGCCTGGAACAGCTCGGCCTCGAACTCGCTACCCTGGTCGGTGAGGACTCGTTCTGGGATCCCGTGCTTCAGTACGTAATGTTCCACAAATGCCCGGGCCACCACCAAGGCCGTTTTTATCAGGGATGGCCACTGCCACGGGGTAGCGGGTGAAATACTCTACTGCGACCAGGATATACCGGTTGCCTCGATGGGATCGCGGGAATGGCCCCTGTAGGTCGATCCCGACCAGCTGATTCGTGCCAATTTGGGCCAGAGATACTGGCGACGCAGGGTCTCTCGAGTGCGTCGTTCCCCATCGTGGCCCCCGAGTGGGTGGTCATGCACCAGCCGTAGCAGCTGGGGTCGCACCTGGGCAGGAACACAGATGCACCCCGGCTGGCCGGCCTCGGTTAACTCCCGTACCACTCCGTTCTGCACACACAACCGGGCATACAAACCGCTCCAGGGTCCTGGTAGGGCGCTCTTTTCCTCCCGCAGTGCCGCCTCCACTGCCGCCAGATCGGGATCTCGCTGCTGGGTCTGTCTCAGCTGCTCGTCGTTCAGACCCGGGAAGGCACAGCCAACGTCCTCCTGGATCCGTCCGATCAGGTCCCGAGCCGCGGGTCCCGCGCTTGCCGGGCGGTCGACGGGATCCTCGGTGCCACCTGTGAGGGTCTCTGTGGCGCACACTGCACTCTCTCTCGCTGGGGGGGGGTCAGTGGCCGCGGCCGTTCGGGGGTCCGTTGCCTGCCGGCAGCGTCCCCCCGTGAAACACGGGCAGGCCTCCTCCGCCCTTGTCTCGGCGTACACCGTGGGTCGCCTTGACAAGGCGTCCGCGTTTGCATGCGTCCGGCCAGCCCGATACTCGATTTGCAGGTTGTACTCCTGCAACTGCGCCAACCACCAGGCCATCTGCCCCCGCGGCTCCTTGAATGTAAGAAGGAACTGCAGAGCATAATGGTCAGTGCGTACGCGACATCTCCTGCCGTACAAATACGGCCGGAACTGTTTGCATGCGAAAATCACGCGTACAACTCTTGGCGGGTCACGCAATAGTTCAGCTCGGCCCCACTCAAGGTCCGGCTGGCGTACGCGATGACTCGTTCCGTCCCATCCTGTACCTGTGACAACACCACGCCCAGCCCACTGCTGCAGGCGTCGGTGTCCAAAATAAAATTGGTGGTAAAATCGGGGAAAGCGAGGGTGGGGACGTGGGTGAGGTGATCTTTGAGAGTGGTGAAGGCCATCTGGCAGGCCCCCGTCCACTGATAGGGGTGCTTAGGGGAGGTGAGTTGGGTGAGAGGGCGTGCAATCTCGCTGAATCCCTTTACAAATCGACGATAATAGGTGGCGAGCCCCAAAAATGATCTGATCTCCGTCAGATTCCTTGGCCGTGGCCACTCCACTACGGCGCGTACCTTCTCCGGATCGGTGTGCACGCCTGCCTCGCTGACGCGATGCCCAAGGTACCCCACCTCGCGTTGTGCGATGTAACACTTACGTGGCTTGAGCTTGAGATGAGCCGCTCGCAGTCGCTGGAACACCTCTCGAAGCCTGGACCAATGCTCAGACAAAGATCTACTGAACACTATCACATCGTCCAAGTAAATCAGGCACTGTTCCCATTGCAAGCCCCGCATCACCAACTCCATCAGCCGCTGGAACGTCGCGGGCGCATTGGTGAGTCCGAACGGGAGTACGCGAAACTCGAATAGCCCCATCGGGGTGGTGAATGCGGTTTTCGGCCGATCCTCCTCCGCCATCTCCACCTGCCAGTACCCGGACGCGAGATCGAGGGTGGAAAAATATCGCGCTCCGGCGAGGCTGTCGAAGGTGTCGTCGATGCGGGGTATGGGGAAGGCATCGCCGAGTGTGACTGCATTTAGTTTACGGTAATCGACGCAGAACCGGGTTGACCCATCCTTTTTCGTTACTAGTACCACTGGGGCTGACCAGGGGCTCGCCGAGGGCTGAATTATGTTATCGCGAAGCATGTCCCCAACTGCCTCTTTGATTTGGGCGCGTTCGGGTGCGCCCACTCGGTACGCAGGGAGTTTGATGGGTCGGGCTGCACCGGTGTCAATTTGGTGCTTAACAAGATCGGTCCGACCCACGTCCGAGTCGTGTTCACTGAATACGTCGGCATACTCCCGCAGTAACTCGCGCAGCCGATCGGCCTCTCCCTTAGGTAAATCCACCCATGGTACATGTAACGCGTCGAGCAGGGGAATGGCCTCGGCTCGGGGAGTCGGGCCGACTCGCCAGGCCAGGTCCTGGTCACCCTCAGGACGACCGGGGTCCTCAGCCCAGAGTGCGAACACCGAGTCGTTAGAGTGGCGTGCGTGCAGGGGGTGTACGGTGGCTATCGGGGTGCGCCGTCGCAGTATCGCTGGGGTACTGTGGGGGTTAAACATCCGCATAAACAATCGGTCCCCATCTGCGTTTACCAACGTGGCGGAACCCACGACCCCATACCGTTTTGCCAACTCCAGGTGAGGAGTCAGCATTACCTCCCCTGATGGTCGGAGCACGGGGTCGGTGGGAGATGTTGCCACCGGCACCAGCATCTCGGTGAGCGGGCCGATGGTGACTGCCGTCGCCAGGATAGCGGCCACAGGTGCGAAGCGGGGGCGCGTCGGTTCTCGTCCCAGGAACGGTATCCGCTCGCCGTTGCTCTCCATGGTGGCGCATCGCTGGCGGGGTTGCACGTTGAGTCCCAGCCGTTCTAAGAGGTCGATACCTGCGATACACTCGTGACACAACGCACTCGACACGTAGAACTCCTGGGTGCACACCTGGCTGCCTATGCGGACCTCTAGGGTGGCTCTCCCCAGCAACCCCATTCCGGCTCCGCTCGCCGTGTGCAGCGCGCGGTCCGGGGCCTGCAGGTGACGCACGTCGACCCCGATCGCGCTGCAGTGCGCTGCACTCACGAGCGAGGCCACCGCCCCCGTGTCCAGCAGAATTCGGGTACGCACTCTGTTTACCTCCCCTTCCACCAGCGACGTGGCCCCCGTGATCCCCGCCACCAGCTCCCGTAGCCAGTCGCCAGGAGTCACCGTTTCCGTGGGCGTTGTTGCTGGAACCTGTGTGGAGATCACTCGCTCGCCATTATCACTACAGCTTGTTTGTGTTGGGGCTACGTCGATTTCACCCCCCGGTGGTCCCCTCTCTAGGGGGGCCTTAGTGTTTGACCTTAGCTCTTGTCTAGCTCAGGCGACCTGAGGACAGTCTCTCCTGAGATGCCCTCGCCGATCGGACACATAACACGCCCGGGGAAGGGTGGCGGCTCCGTAGTGGGCTCTCTTCCCACTCCCTCCTCCCCCAGTGCGCTGCTGCTCATACTCTGCTTCTAGTCGGGCTATCCTTCCAGTTAGCCCTCCTACCGTGGAGTCTAGTTGCCCCATCTCTGATCGGATGGTCTCAACGGAGGATTGCAGTTTGGTCATATTTTTATTCGTTTCCTCGCGTATATCTCCTATGCCAGCCTGTAACCCGGCTACCCACCCTGGGGTGGTCTCGCTGGGTCTCTGGGGCTCCCTTGCCCGTCCCCTTACTGCGATGGCGATCTCTTCCTCCTTGTCGGAGAGTAGGCTCGCCACGGCGCACTCTCGTCCCCTCCCTCGAGGCTGCGCGCGCTCACCTGAGAGTTTCTCGCATTTTCGCGCGCGCTCGACGAGGGTGTTAAAGGAGAGGCGTGCACCGTCTACATTTGGCTGCCACCACGGGGTGCGTGCCAAATATCGTTGGATTTTACCGGCGGCGAGGCCCTCAATTATTTTGGCCTCGTACTCTGGGTACGCGAGCTGGGTCAACATGCGTACATCCTCGGCGTAATCTCGCAGATCCTCGCCGGGTTGGCGACGGCGTGCCTCTAAGGCCGCCTGCGCATCCTCCTCGTCATAGGCGCCGAAGCGACGTTCGAGTTCGCACATTAATTTTTCCCACTGATTTTGTGCGCTTGCGGGCAAAGCTTCCACAAAGTCAGCTGCCCGCCCATCTAAATGTAACTCTAACTGCTGCAACGCCTCCTCATCTGACCACCCATTAACTTTTTTAGCCCCTCTGATGCTGTGGGCAAACGATTTCCATGATGGAATTCCTTTGCCCGTAAATGTGCATTTGATTTAAATCTGGGTTGGGGGGCCTCTTTCCCTTGGGGGTGCGGGGGATCGTCCCGTTTCTGACACCAATATGTGAGGGTCGCTAGCCCCCGAGATCCCTCCCTCGGTACCCCTAACGGCCGGGTTAACCTCATTACTCGCCCCCTCGCTGCTAGGCGAACCGCTGCTGGGTTCTTCACCCATGGGGTGAGAGCCGTCGCTCGAGGAATCCCCTCCCCCGCGGGTCCGCGTAGTAGGCATGGTTAATTACGTACGCGCACACCCACACACAGCTCTGCGCGGCACTCACTCAACCCTGACCACTCACGTTAGGATCGCGCACCTGTATTATACACGTCGTGAACGTGCGCGCACACACACATACAGCTCCACACGCGATACCCACTCTTGCGCCGCTCTGAATCTATTCTCTATTTATCGGCTATGATCCTACTTTTACCTCCTTACTCACCGTTAAGTGTCCACGGCGGTCCGCTGATCCTTGTGCTAACAGCGTACCTCGGCGCGTCGCACGGACGTCCGGGTCGCTGGTTGGAGCTGCGTCTGGTCGCCTGGCGCTGGAGTAAGGGAGAGCCCGATTTCCCCTTTGCGCCCACTATTTATCCTCCCTACCTCAAAGGGAATGCGGCTCTGGACAATAGGCTCGCGACCCTCTGGCACGCGCACCGCGGTTCCGGGCGCTTTTGATATGCTACTTAATGCTCAACCTGCGCGGCGCAAATTCCAATCAATCCGCTTTTGATATGCTAATTAATGCTCAACCTGCGTGGCGCAAATTCCAATCAATCCCTTTCTCACGCAGCCCCCCCCATTATCGCAGTTTATGCGGCGGCGGCCGTCACAAAGGTGCGCCGTGGGAATTTGTGCACGGCTCCCCGCGTGACCCCGCTCTCCCGATTACTCATACTAACAGCCTTATCCTTTAACTCCCCTAACAATGGTGCCTGCGTGCCCGAGCGTAATTATGCCGTCCCTCCGCTCCCTGTGCGGGGGTGCCTGATTATGCAATTCAGATGCGCTGCGTGTTTTCTAATGATGCTCCTCCATCACAATGCTTATTCCCTCTGCCTGCCCCGTCGATACTTGCGTGTGTGGGGTGTGTGGGATGCGTTTCACCCGCGGTGGCCGAGTGGCCCCTCGCTGCGACCTTGCAATCTTAAGGCCGGTCGCAGCGCCGCGGTGCAAAGTAGCGTCGGGGGAGGTCGTCCAATTCCCTGGTCGCCGGAAACCGTGAAAGTTTAATCCCGGTAAGGGCTTCTCGGATAAAAACCGGTCGGCCAGGTGACCTCCTCTCGGAGCTCTATGGGGGGGGGGAAATGCGTGCGGGTGTGTTCATGTGAGGTGAGGTGAGGGGGACGAGGGGTTGGCTCCGTTGTTTGGTGGTGGCGAGGTCGGGGATGGGGCACCTGCCGAACGGCTTCGTGGCGGCGGCATCACACACCACGGGGTGACCAGCCCCTCCCCACCCAGCCCCATCCCTCCCACCCCCCACCCAGCCCCACCCTCGCCACCCAGCCCCTCTCCACCTTCCCCACCCAGCCCCTCCCCTCCCCACCCTCCCCACCCTACCCTCCCCACCCAGCCCCTCCCCACCTAGCCCCTCCCCACCCTCCCCACCCAGCCTCTCCCCTCCCCACCTAGCCCCACCCTCCCCACCCAGCCCCTCCCCACTCAGCCCCTCCCTCCCCACCCAGCCCCTCCCTGCACGACGGACACAATAATCACGGGGTGACCAGCCCCTCCCCACCCAGCCCCACCCCTCCCACCCCCCACCCAACCCCTCCCCTCCCAGCCCCTCCCCACCCTCCCCTCCCCACCCAGCCCCTCCCTCCCCACCCAGCCCCTCCCTGCACGACGGACACAATAATCACGGGGTGACCAGCCCCTCCCCACCCAGCCCCACCCCTCCCACCCCCCACCCAGCCCCTCCCCTCCCAGCCCCTCCCCACCCTCCCCTCCCCACCCAGCCCCTCCCTGCACGACGAACGGACACAATAATCCCCTGTGGTCTGGTGTAACCAGGAGGTTCCTACCAGTAAGATGTGTTTGTGTGTGGCTCCAATTGCCAACACATGAAAACAACAACATGGATAGGTCCGTGATTTCCTGCTCACGAGAGCATTGAGGCTGCACTCACCTCCTGTATACAGCCCTAAGACAGTGGTAGACATTCCACGTTCCTATGGCGGGGGCGAGTATTTGAATAGGACAACCATTTTACTTATCCGCAACGTGGTACTCATTTTTTTGGCTGCCCTAGGGTGCAGATTTGAACTCGTGACCTTACTCCTGTGCTGTCTTCTCGTGTGAGGACGATCAACGAATAATTCGTAGTCAATGTATTGCCATCGTCATGATCATAACACTCATCACGTGTTTACGTGTCGTTTTAAATGTATGGAGTGCCGGTCTGCACTATCGTCCTGCTTAGACGTTGCGTTTTACTTGATTTTAGATTACAAAGAACTTGAAAAGTGTATTTCTGCAGCTGAGCTATTTTTGGATGAGCCAACAAAATTGTTGGCCTCAACAATGTTGCATTTAAAACTGACACGTTCCGCATCAAGAATTAACAATAACCCCAATAATTGTAAAGGTACCTTAGTCTAGCTTAGCGAATTGGAAGCTGATACCTTCTAATATTGGCTGTTACTTTGCTCATTGACATTTTAAATCGACATATATAGACTACCTCTAGGGGCGCACGTTCGTAATACGGTAACGGTACTGTATCATAGGTAAACAAATTGTAAGTAGGGTTGGTTGATCGCGTAGAGATGGAATATGATTTACGACAAGACTCCCACTTCTATGTCGTGATCGTGTGGCCAGAACGCAATCTGTGTGGAGTTAAACCCATATTTTAAAAAGACTTTAACATTTGAAAGTTCACCAGCATTGATTCTAGCAAGCCTGACCCTGCTGATGAGACACTGCGTGTCAATGCACGTCCAGAGTTTGCTTGTACTCAATCAGTGCTGATGGGGTTATCCACTCACAGAAGGCCATTGGGCCGCCCCTACTGGACACGTGACAAAGAGCTCCATAGCTCATCGGATTGCTCCAGTCGAAGTCAATATTCGTATCGTGAAATATATTGTATTTTTTTGTGAAGTGGAGAGACAGATTTGTGCGGGGGACATGTCTGTCTATCGCAGGGGGTCGACAACAAAAATAAAAATAAGATAAAAAAAATTTGAATCAGCAAACAACAAAAAAACATAAATATTTCAAGAGCCGCAATGCGCGTGAATAAGGTCACGGAGCAGTCCTTAAAGAGCCGCAATGCGGCTCCGTTACCGCAGGAACTGACCCCTGCCTCCATCGTGTGCCTTGGTTATCTTCGGGATACAGTATTTCGTTTCATCCCACACGAAATAAAAAATAATGTGGTCTATGATTTGGTATGTGGCGCGCAGGAAGAGAGAGAGAGGGGTGGGAGCGAGTCTTCATTTCCCACTTACGCTTTAGGTATCCTGCGTCTTTCGTGGGTTTTCTGCGGATCTGGTTAAACGCTACCCAATGTTTCCGTGTAAGATCGAAGCTGGTTGGTGCCTGGCCTCGATGGGCATCATCTGAACCGAACGAGTCGTGTCCCAACGCGGTGGCGGCACTGGCGTTGAGCTGCGCTCATCCCCCTCCAGCCCCGTTTCTACTCGTGCCGATGCTTCACATTCTGAATCTTTATTGAGACTGGATGAATCCGATGAGCTGTAAAGCTCTTCTTCGCAAATGTCCAGTATGAGCAAGCCCATGAACTAATTTACGCCCAGGACCTGCCCGTAAACGAGCCCCCCACCCACGTCGACTGTAGAAACATAATAATAATTAGTAGTAGTAAGAAGAAGAAATCCACACCGGTTGTTTTTTTCCGTTCCGTAATATTTGTAGGATTTTTTTTTGGGGTCCCAGCGGCTCCACTCCCACCCACCACCCCCACCCCCCACACCCCCAACCCACCCACCACCCACCACCCACACCCCCCACTCCCCCCACCACCCCCCCACCAACCCCACACCCCCACCCACCGACACCACCACCCCCCCACCCACCACACACCACCCACCCCCCCACACCACACCCACCACCCACCCCCCACCCACACCCATCCAGTCGCCTCGAGACGCAAGACGCCAAGCGACACTCCCCGCTGGGCTCCCCCCCAACAACATCGCAATCTCCATCCCCACCTCTCTCTCGTCACCCATCATCCATCACATCTCCCACCACCACCTCCCCTCTCCATCTTCCACCACCACCACCTCCTCCCCTCTCCATCTTCCACCACCACCTCCCCTCTCCACCTCCCACCACCACCACCACCTCCCCTCTCCATCTTCCACCACCACCACCTCTCCATCTCCCACCACCACCACCTCCCCTCTCCATCTCCCACCACCACCACCTCTCCATCTCCCACCACCACCACCACCTCCCCTCTCCATCTCCCACCACCACCACCTCTCCATCTCCCACCACCACCACCTCCCCTCTCCATCTCCCACCACCACCACCACCCCTCTTCATCTCCCACCACCACCACCTCCCATCTCCCACCACAACCTCCTCCCCTCTCCATCACATCCACCACCACCACCACCACCCCTTTCCATCTTCCACCACCTCCACCACTTTCCATCTCCCACCACCACCTCCTCCTCTCTCCATCTCCCACCACCACCACCTCCCCTCTCCATCTCCCACCACCACCACCTCCTCCCATCTCCCACCACCACCTCCCCTCTCCATCTCCCACCACCACCTCCCGTCTCCATCTTCCACCACCACCACCTCCTCTCCATCTCCCACCACCACCACCTCCTCTCCATCTCCCACCACCACCACCTCCTCTCCATCTCCCACCACCACCTCCCCTCTCCATCTCCCACCACCACCACCTCCCATCTCCCACCACCACCTCCTCCCCTCCATCACATCCACCACCACCACCCCTCTCCATCTCCCACCACCTCTCCATCTCCCACCACCACCACCACCCCTCTCCACCTCCCACCACCACCCCTCTCCATCTCCCACCACCACCACCTCCCCTCTCCATCTCCCACCACCACCACCTCCCTCTCCACCTCCCACCACCACCACCCCTCTCCATCTCCCACCACCACCACCTCCCCTCTCCATCTCTCACCACCACCACCTCTCCATCTCTCACCACCACCACCACCTCCCCTCTCCATCTCCCACCACCACCACCTCCCTCTCCACCTCCCGCCACCACCACCCCTCTCCACCTCCCATCACCACCACATCCCTCTCCATCTCCCACCACCACCTCCCCTCTCCATCTTCCACCACCACCACCACCTCCCCTCTCCATCTCTCACCACCACCACCTCCCTCTCCACCTCCCACCACCACCACCTCCCTCTCCACCTCCCACCACCACCACCCCTCTCCATCTCCCACCACCACCACCTCCCTCTCCACCTCCCACCACCACCACCCCTCTCCACCTCCCATCACCACCACATCCCTCTCCATCTCCCACCACCACCTCCCTCTCCACCTCCCACCACCACCACCCCTCTCCATCTCCCACCACCACCACCTCCCTCTCCACCTCCCACCACCACCACCCCTCTCCACCTCCCATCACCACCACATCCCTCTCCATCTCCCACCACCACCACCACCCCTCTCCATCTCCCACCACCACCACCTCCCCTCTCCATCTCCCACCACCACCACCTCTCCATCTCTCACCACCACCACCTCCCTCTCCACCTCCCACCACCACCACCCCTCTCCATCTCCCACCCTCCTCCACTGCCTCCCACCCGCGACCCGTCCGCATTCCTCCTCCCACCGCCACCACCAGCCCCGACTCGGCTGCTCGGGTCCCCCCCCACCCACCCACCCCGGCAACGTCTCAGCGCGGACGTCTTCCGCGAGGCACGAGTCGGTGGCGGTGGCGCTGGGAAGAGACGACGACAGAGAGAGACATTGTTGCTGTTGTTGTTGTTTAGGAGGAGGTCTTCGTTAAATTTGGCTTCTCCCGCACGACGCCACCGGCCATGGCCCAGCAGCGCTCGTCCGCCGCGGCTCAGAAGAGCCTCCACCTGGGTGAGAGGGGGCCACTGTCAGGGTCGTCTCTCTGTGTGTTTTGGGGTGTGGTGTGTGGATTAGATGTTGAAAAGGTCTTTAATCAGATCGGTTTTCCTCTCTCGTGGGTGGACGCCACCCCGCAGTTGAGCTCCTGCCACTGGCACGGGGAGCGAAACGTCGCGAAGGGGCAAACACCGTGGGGGGCTTTGTGGTTATTCGTACAATTTGTGGTGGTCGCGGAATTTTAAAATAAAAAAATTAACGAACCCTTAACGTGGGTGACAGTTGCGATGTTTAAAAATAGATTTTAAAACCTCGCCTTGTTCTTGTATTCATTGTAAATGTGCTTATGTGTGGGTGCGTGGCGGGGTATTGTCACGATTAGGGACGTAACTGTGTACACTTAGTTTCAAACTTGATTCGAAGCTTTCGTGACTCTAGTTTCAGTGAAATAAATCTGATTCGGTCCCACGGGGGGGGGGGGGGGTCTCGCTTCTTCCACACGTCGGGGCTGGCGGGGAGACACCGCTCCGATAGGGGGGCCCCCCTCGAAGCCAGAGACGTGTGGTGGTGGTGGTGGTATGGTGGTGGTGTGGTGTTGTGTGTGGTGTAGTGGTGGTGTTGTGTGTGGTGTAGTGGTGTGGTGGTGTTGTGGTGGGGTGGTGGTGGCGTGGTGTGGTGGTGTGGGGGTGGTGTGGTGGTGGTGTTGTGTGTGGTTGAGTGGTGGTGTGGTGGTGGTGGTGTTGTGTGTGGTGTAGTGGTGGTGGTGTGGTGGTGTTGTGGTGGGGTGGTGGTGGCGTGGTGGTGGTGTGGTGGTGGTGTTGTGTGTGGTGTAGTGGTGGTGGTGTTGTGGTGGGGTGGTGGTGGCGTGGTGTGGTGGTGTTGTGTGTGGTGTAGTGGTGGTGTTGTGGTGATGGTGTAGTGGTGGTGGTGGTGGTGGTGTTGTCGTCGTGGTCTTCATCGTCACCCGCCTCCGTGTGCGTCGTGCGAGGCTCGCTCAGTCATCGGATTCACCGACACGACGGAATTGGCGTCCAATGTATTCACCACCTCGAGACGGATCATTTCCTCCGGACGTCAATCAAATCGAATACGACTTAGACCACCCCTGTGCGTTCCTCCATCATCACCGCCACCGTCGTTATAATTTGTCAACATTTGAGAAAATTACATCGTACAGTAATGATGCAGCTAATTCGGCTGTGACGGTCCCACCTGATGACGGAGACTTGTGTTGCCTCCGAAACGTCGTGAATTTTATTTTTGTTTTGTTTTATTTTACTTTCATTAATTTTAATGTTTTTACCTACGTGACTTTACCGAAAAAACCTGAGAATATGAATCATTGCAGTCACGAAAGCTTCAAATCTAGAATACATCGTACAGTACGCACTGGCAAAGTACTTAATTTGGAAGCGCATAGCAATCGTCGCCCCCTACTGATAAAATGTTACTTGGCAGGAACCCTCCTGCCAAGCTTGGAATCCGAGACTCTTTGAGTGAGTCTCTACTGGGTAAACAAATGCAATAATATCAACATCATGTCAGCAGCATGACCCAAAGACATCAGCTTCCATTGCTTATTGAGATCCGCCTGTTGGCATTGTGGCACGAACGTTACCCCAAACTCAATTGACACCCTTGCAAATGAGACGTCCCTTCTGTGGCCGTCTGGAACGCTCTTTCGATGCAAAGAAGTCACTGAAGCTGTGGACTTTTAAATCCAGATTGAAAACTAATTTCTTAAGAGCTGCTTTTTGTGGTTAGTTCGTTGTCCTTCCCCTGCACCTCTGATTAGCACGGTTGGTTAAATATGGTGCGAAAGAAGTTCTACATACATACAAAATATTTTATTTACAATAATACAGTAGAACTAAAATTACTAAATACAACTGCACCGCACTCGCAGTGTATGCAGATTCATTGATACATTGTTGATCCCACAATTGCCGCAACAACTACTTCTAATGTAACTCGTATGTGTTGACAGGTGTTGATAGCCTATATTCCTTGTGTGTTCACACCAGAATTGTTATTTTAAACAAGTGGTTATTTTGTATAAGAGCCATTCAGGATGGATTTGGGCATAACAGCTGTAAGCAATTTACATGCTCCGTGGATAGTTTACGAGTACTGTATTATACCCACGGGTGGAAATAGGTCAGAACACCGTGGTGGGAGTATTTACGAGTTCCCCCAGTAATTTCTTCCCAATATCAGCCATGATTATAGCATAGATCGGTGCAGATGTTTCTTAATTGCGAAAATTGGTACTCGTCTTTCTTTGAGAGAGGCAGGCAGGTTCTGTCCGGAATCAAGGTCTGGTTGCATTTGTTTATCACTGCACGCATGAAGTATGGGGCATTCACACTCGTGGGTCTTGGTTGTGCAGGAATGAATTTCGATGAAGATCTGCAGGCCATGGTGCAGGGCAGAACAATGCGCAAGGTGAAGGCCAACGGATGGAACAAGAAGCGCAGCTTGCAGCTGCAGGACGACCTCAGCTCGTTGGTTTGCGACTCCAAAAAATTTGGCCAGTCCAAAACCGCGTGTGAGTACAAGGCAGCTTCACCTACAGACAAATACGTATACAGCCTGTGGATTATTTGAGAGGCACGCTGGCATAATGACTAAAAACAATGTACCCTTTAACAATGTCACCAGATACAATGAGCAAGAGGTACGGTTGGTACAGATTATGTGCGCTATATTAATACAGTGGTCGTGATGAGTTAAACCTCATGCTGTGTCACTCCGCATATCCCATGCATGTGTAACTTGACACCCTGAAGACCCATGCAAACGAGATGATTCATCTCAAGGGATTATCCAGGTTAAAATATTTAAAGAAATCAAATGAAAATGTGCCACATACGAAAGTGAACAGTGTTAACAGTGTTATGTATGACTCATAGTGGCTAAATATTGCAGGTGTTTGTGTATATTTCCCAATCACAAATACACATTTACGTGTAAGCATGGATGTCAGTGAAACTATCTATAAGCTCAGGATATATGTCGGGGAATTATAAATACAGGTGATTTTGAAATTCCATGGGAAATTATAATGCTGTCCAGCACCTGGAAAGGAATGACAATCATAATTTAGATCGAATAAAACACATCTTGCCATAAAAATCGAATTCTTCCTGGTGCAGACTTCGTTCAGGAGATGGAGATGGTCCTGGAGGGCCACCAATCGGAGGCACTGCGCTTCGTGCAGCATGAATTCCCCCAGGAGCACTGCTTCTCGGTGGCTTTCCATGGACGGAAGGAGAACTTGGACCTGGTGGCTTCCTCGAAACAGGAAGCCCAGCTCTGGGTGCGAGGCCTCCGCAAGCTGATGGCTCAGCACAAGAGCCAGAACCATCGCGGGAAGCTCGACCAATATCCTTCTTCTGCTGGTGGTAGTCGGGACCACCTGGGCCTTGAGGAATTGACAGGAGCAGGAGCGAGATGATATTGAGAGGGGCAAGGGTAGAGAGGGTCAGGTAAAAGGGCAAAAGTCAGCGTGAACTCTCTGACACCTATACTCGCTATGTGTTTGCATACAGATAAGAACCTTTTTAACAATGGTTACAAATACATCAAATGAACGGGAGTTGAAACATAGTTTTTAGTGAGCAAACGCATCTGATCAATAACCTTCCAGTTTGAAGGAGTTGCCACAGTGAGGGAACATTGGGAAAAAATAGCTACCATTTGCCTTTTAAGTTGTAACGATTGATGTATTTAAAACGTTTTAAAATAGTGCAGATTTTGCACAGATACAGCATATTACAATGGGACACTGCCCAGAGTTCGCCAGTCACTGTTCTTCAGAGATTTTCCACAGCTACATAACCCCATGTCCACATTGAGTGAAATTACACTTGTAATTTTAAGTTCTTGATATATTGACAACTACAGTCAGTACAGTCTGTTCTCATATAATGCGGTAGTTGCGGTCCTGAAGAACACTGCGTTATAGACGATCGCGTTAGAATAAATAATTTAGACTATAGGCTAAAGCACAGTCCGCGATAACACGTGAGATTCACATGCAGGCTTAACAAAGATTGAGGCGCGTGGTTAGCATCTAGAATCATCCAGCAGCATCCCGCCTTGTGTGATGCTACACCTAGGCAGCCATACAACCTCTTATTCCTACTCACGCGATGTAGTTCTGCTCACTCAATCGCCTTATATCCAATTCGCATACACTTTATAAAAAATGTGTTCCCTAATACATTCATCGCGTTATATCTAATTCGTGTTATGACAATGCGCGTTATTGGAGAAGAGACTGTACTTGCTTGCGTCCCCCTCACCTGTGTTGCGAAAAGAAATCCTTGACGCACATTAACGTGGATCTATGACTGGGTGCAGAAGGCCGACAAAAACAAGGATGGTAAGATGACCCTCTCGGAGGTGAAGAGCCTGCTGAAGCTCATGAACACCGCCGTGGACGACAAATATGTGAAGGGTCTCTTTCAGGTACGAACGTTTGCACACGTTTCGTTTCCATCCACATCCCCTTTTGAGCGCTGTCATGTTTTAAATTGTTGAGCACTTAACAGAGAGGGGAATCTTGAATTAAAGCTTTCGTGACTGCAGGGATTCATATTCTTGGTTCTTTTGGTAAAGTCATGTAGAAGGGAAATAATAAAATAATATTAATATAAAACAATAAAAATTCTCACGACGTTTCGACTGCAACACAAGCAATCATCATCAGGTGTGAAATCCACCTGGTGTGAAATCCACCTGATGATTGCTTGTGTTGCAGTCGAAACGTCGTGAGAATTTGTATTGTTTTATATTAATATGATTTTATTATTTACCTTCTACGCGACTTTACCGAGAGAGGGGAATGTTTTGTTTCCAATGTAATTCGTGGAGGTGGCTTAACGGAGTGAGTGCTGTTTGTGCATAAACCACACTCCGCATGTTCGTAAATTAATCACGTTATCTGCAATTTGGTTGACTGACTGAGTGATGAAATAGGGTTGTGTGTAGGGTGCTAGGTGGAATATTACATCACAGGACAGATGACAACGGCTTGAGCAGGCCTTCATACAGAAGTGGATTGATCATGACTGATTGATGATGGTGATGGAATGTGTCCCTGTACTGCAGTAACTCTAAATTATGTACCACTTCGTGTATTCATCCATATATACATCCATCATACACTCAGTGGCACTGTACCTCTAAGCATTTGTACACAGGTTGAAGCTGTGTTAGTTGTCCATTGTGGTGTTAGATTTACTGAAGCGTTGAACGATGTTGACTGTGGCGGAGGCGCAAGGGCGTTGCCTCTCATTGACATACCCTCAGGGGGTGAAAAACGCATGCAGTTTTCTCAGACAAGTCACCGCACGACCTTGCCGAAGCAACGAGGAGCATTTTGAATCATAGCTACTGAGATTTACATTTGTGCGTACATACGTGTATATTTATTTTAAAAGGCCTATAGATTGGGTTCTCCACAATCGTTTTCAGGGTTGTGTTATAGGCCTCGGAGGCTGACTCGATGTCGAGAATGTTATTATTCTCCGATAGTTGTCAAGAGTAACAGCACAGCATAGATGCGTTCAACAATAGCCAAGCCCTGCCCTGATTGGCACAGAATCTCGCCAAACATTTTTTTCCTCTTTCCTTCTGCAAGACGGTGTTCGGGAACTCTGTCCGGTGGCACAAGCTGCCGGGATAGAGTGGGGAGAAGGAAACGACTGTCTTAACAGGATTTATTTCGATGCAGATGGCCAAACCAAACGACAGGATGTCCACGACGCATCTTCGCGGGGAGATTTATGAAAACGCGAAGGATAATAGCTGAAGTAAAATGTAACCTGGATATATTTAAATTCTGTGAAATTATTAAATTGGTGGTAGTGATGGTGTTTTAGTGGTATTGATGGAGTTGGTGTTGTTAGTGATGATGATAGTAGGCATGGCAGTGGTAGTGACGGTGTTGGTGGTGGTAGTAACGGTGGTAGTGATGGTGTCTTGATATTGGTAGTGATGGTATTGTGGTACTGATGGTGTTGTGGTTGTAGTGGTAGTTGATGGTGTTGTGGTGGTAGTGGTGGTGATGGTGTTGTGGTGGTAGCGGTAGTGATGGTGTTCGCGGTTAACGCTGCTCTAGAGCAGCTAGTAGTGAAACAACTCAACACATTCATCATTAACATTGGTATTTAAATAAATAAAAATGTATAATAGGCAACGTTTGAGGCAATGGTCCTTCCTCATAAAGCACACACATACATCATTGTATGTGCTCTGAAGGGCCATTGCCCAAAATACATTATTTTGTCGCAAATTATTTGTTTTTCTTTGAAGGCCACACACAGTTTGATTGTTGAGATTTGTTTTATTGTGGCTTGTGCACCACTGCCAATGCAGCATCACCAAATAGCGAGCAGGGCAGGTAGGTCTTGGTAACCAATGTCGACCTGCTCTTCTGTGTAGCAGTAGCAGCATGATTTTGATTTGTTTGGCTTAAGTACAATGTGATGAGTACTCACTTCCAATACAGTGAGCTGTGTGTTTATTTTGCACATTTAATATTCAAGGTTTATTAAAGCAATCATTGATGACTTTAATCCAATCCAGCCTGTTATGCCGCATATAGGTCCACACTTATGGAAATGTGTATGGTCATTATGACTCCAGTTATTAATGGTAATGTTTTGATGTCCAACTGATAATTAAGACTATTAATCGTCAGCCATGATCTAACCACTGGTAGATGAATACCACGCAAAGCTATCACATCTCTGACAGTCTTGTGATGCAACAATCCTGGCGTGTGTAATCTCAGTTGAGTAACTTTTGGATAATCATCTAAAAAGGAAAATGTAGACCCTAACGCCAGCACACAATGGCCTACCAGGGGATCTTTAACATTCACTGTGAAGGAGATGGCACATTTTTATTACGGTTATTACACCCGGAGTAATGATGATTATGGCGACTGCTGAATTCGAATTGTGAACCTCTGCAATAATCAGCGAATGTGCTACTGCTAGGCGATATCACCACCACCACTGCAAGCTTTGTGAGTGTTTGTCATTATCGCCTGCATTTCCCACAGCACTGCGACACGTCTAAGTCTGGTGTGCTGGAGGAAGATGAGTTTGTGCAGCTCTACAAGCAGCTGACACGCCGGGAGGAGGTGACCTCACTCTTCTCGCAGCTGACGTCGGGTGAAAACCTCCTGAGCCTGGAGCTTTTCCGCCGCTTCCTATCGGAGCAGCAGCACGAGGACATGGAGGCCGGAGCAAGCGAGGGCCATGCAGCTGCGATCCTGGACATGTACGAGCCCTCGGCCATGGGTAGGTGTCCGCCCAGTAGGTGATTATGGCATTATGGGTGGCAGGGTGGCGCAGTGGGTAACACTTTTGCCTCACATCAAGAAGCACCTGGGTTCGATTCCTAGCTCGGGCACCTTTCTGCATGGAGTTGGTATGTTCTCCCCCTGCTCTGGATGGGGTTTACACAGGGTTCTCTGATTGTCTCTCATAGCAAAAAAAACCCCATCCCAGTTCTGAAAAAAATACCTGCAATTTACATAATTGTTATTACACATACTGTAGTAGCAACATTGCCCCCTACTTTGAAGAGCCTAGCAGGACCCTCTTGAGACTAGTTGAGATTTTTGGATAAATAATCAAAACTATAAAAAAAATAATGACCACCAAACGCATGACCACTATCATCATCATCATCGCCACAAGACTGACAAGTAGGAAGCGTCCCCAACAACAACAACAACACATAAGAAATTGTTGATGACGTATTCCGAGCCCTGGGAGTTCTGCACGGGTATTCTCCACTGCAGATAAGCACAATTAATAACACGTGCTGACTTTCCCGGGTCACTTTCTCTTATCTACATTATGGCTTGGTTAATGGGAAGAGCGTAGCACATGGATGATAGGAAAGCACGTGCATTCCATAGAGTATGTGGATAATTGCAATCGTTGAGGTGCACTGTACCTCACAATAAATACACTTATTCGTGATTATCATGTTTAATAGTGGTGGATTGTTTCAATATATTCCATAGATATTAGGAGGAAATTTTTCTCATCTCTGAAACGTTCTTATCAGCAATGAGGTTGTCTCACTTGGTCATCAAATATTGTATGGACACTTCCAAAGCAGAATCCCAAAGAATATGCTCAGATACATTGAGGTTGTCCTGGACAACAAGATTTTATAATGATTGACATCAGCAGATCAAGCAGTGCTTGTTGAAATCATGGTAGTCCACTCGCCCACCATGGGTGCAGCATGTCTACATCCCAGCCGTCTCCCTCAACTCTACGGACTCTGGGTGCCTCCTTACTCCCAGGGTCCGCTACTCCACCATTTGTGGCTGCTCATTTAGCCACTATGCCACCCGCCCTATGGAACTTCCTCTTCAAACAACGAGGCCTGGTCCCCTCCTCTTTCTCTGCTATCAGGTCTCTGCTCTAAATCTTTCTCGTCAATCCCTGTCCATGTGTTTGGATCCCCTTAATCGCCTGTTTTCTTTGCTTCCCTCACTCGGTCCCTCCCGTTTTCCTTCCTTGTGTTTCTGCTCCGAGGCGTTTATTACGCTGTGGGTGAATTATAGATGTAAGTTGTTTTTGTTGTTATGAATAACACTGATAGACGATGCGGTGTCCTCTGGGCGCGCAGCTAAAGAGCAGCAGAGCATGACTCTGGATGGCTTCACCATGTACCTCATGTCCGCGGACGGCAGCATTTTCAACCCAAGCCACGGACACGTGTTCCAGGACATGACCCACCCACTCAGCCACTACTTCATCTCATCCTCGCACAACACCTACCTGATGGAAGACCAGCTCCGCGGACCCAGCAGCACTGAGGCCTATGCCAGGTGCTTAAGTATGCATCAGTGTGTGAGTGTTAGTGTGTGTGTTTGTGGCGCAATGGTTAGAGCCCTGCACTTTGCACCCGGTAACCCGAGTTTGATTCCTGCTCATGGCCAACACCAGTGATGATTATCTTAACCAGTCCTGGACCTTCCCTAGGTCGACTCAGACTCAAATTAGTACCTGGTGCAATGTGTAAACATCACCACTAAGGAGACAAAGGCAGTCGAGACATGACACTGGCCACCCAACAGTCTGTCAGGCTACTTGGAGGATCTTTGTGTTTGTCTTTTCTTGTATGTGTGTGTATATATATTTGTAAAACGTGGACTTCTTCACAGAAACACCTCTGCCAGCTGGAAATAATCAGGCTGGCCTGCCTACGATCCGTCTTGGTGTTTGGCGAATGTTGTTGTTACATGTATATATGTATTATTGTAATGAAATGTATATTATGCAATTACAATCAGTACCATGGGACTATGATGACTTATTTTTATTTTTTTGTTTGTTTTGTTTTTATTGTGACTCAATGCGAGCCCGGTACAAAGCGCCGATCACAGAACGGAGGGGGGAACAAAAATTATGCGAACAACAGCCCGAGTTCGGCGCGGCGGGGCTTAGTACAGGGGGATAATTGGGCTCACTGCCCCATCCACGTGGGGACCACTAGCGAGGGCATGAAAGTTTACATGGAGAGGGGAAAAAGGTAGAGGCAAATATAACTAACATGAGAAAAGGGGGGACAGGTGGATAGGAGAAGAAGTGGGGAGGGGACTATGATGATGTCTAAACGAGTTTGATCCCTTTAAGTCCCGTTGTCTAGGGAGGTGTCAAATCATTGCTGAGCGGTCGGTCCCTCCCCGTGCTCAGGGCTCTGAAGCGCGGGTGCCGCTGCGTGGAGCTCGATTGTTGGGACGGCCCAAACGGGGAGCCCATTGTCTACCACGGCTACACCTTCACTTCCAAAATCCTCTTCCGCGATGTCATCGAGGTCATCAATCAGTACGCATTCCAGGTACTGCCGCCTCTCCTCATGCTTGCAGCTGTCACCAATATGGTATGCAGCTCAAAGCTCTTAAACATAGCAGCTTCAGTTCCTGTAAAGCAGAGCTGCAGAAGGTTCGACTCCTCCGTCAGAGTATCTTTGTAAGACCTTGTCTCTTTATGCATGGATGTTTAACTTATTTTGCACCGTACATAGCCAACCTGCTAATTGGAGGTGCTCATCGTTATGTTAAATGTATCAGTCAACTGTCTATACATCAGTCACAAATAAGTTATAAAAAAATTAAATGATACACCTGTATATTTTTTGAAACACAGTTGCTGAGCATAGGGCCCAAATGCCCAAAGCATCAAGTGACCAGCAACAAACAGCACCATCAAAGAGATGTAATTTGTAAAGAGTGAAGATGCTTCTTGAATTGAGCAAGGCTTTGAAACGTCGGGGATAAAGAGACGCTGGGAGGGAATGCCAAAGCCTAGCAGTGTTAGGCAAGAAGCAGAAAGAGAAATGTTTTTTGACCTGCAGCATGGTGGTTTGAACACAGTACGACTGAGATCAAGCTGTCAGTCTGGTAGGGCCTCTACGGTGCCTCTAGATATAATGTCCTGTGCCTTGGCATGGGATGCCACTGAAACTGGCGAAACGTTGCTGTGTTTGCATTTGTGTTGGCAGACATCGGAGTTTCCGTTAATTCTGTCGATCGAGAACCACTGCACCATTCCACAGCAGACGGTGATGGCTCAGTACATGCGCAATATCTTTGGCAACAAGCTGTTGACGGTGCCACTTGGAGGAAAGGTACCCACGGTGCTGCCGTCCCCCGAGGTGAGACACCCCGCGTGTTGCCACTGCCACCACGACATTTCGCTGTGTCTCAACAGGATGGTGTACTGTAATGTGATCTTGCAGCCCAGTTTCCAATCTTGACCACGATACATTATCCTGGCCCCAAGGTCGTGGCGCCACGATGCAAGGTCCAGAGACAAAAACAGCCAATGCTGACCCGATTGCCCCATGGTCTGTCCTATTGTATGTATATTGAACTTTTTTCGCATCGTACGGAGCCAACCGTGCTAATCGGAGGTGCTTCAGTTGGTGCCAGCAGCTCAGCCGTTTCCCAAACTCAGAATATAATTGAGAATGTGGTGGATGTATGTGAAATTCAACAACTTTTTGACAAAGCAATTGAATAGGTAAATCACCTGCAACTGAATCTCTAATAGTTGGTCTTCATAGGCCATACGAAGGATGGTAACCATTTTCAAGGGCGACCTGGATCACCAACATTCCAAAGCAAAACAAATTAAAGTACAGCAATGAAGACAATATAAATTGGAGCAAAAACAACCATGTTACATGAGGAAAAGGTGTACAGATAAACTTGTACACATTCTGTCAGCCTTATCTGTCGCGAATTGCCCAGTGTTATGCCAGACTATGCATTTTTGATGGCAAACACTATGTGTTTGTTATTTGTGTTTATAATTAAGATGATTTGCATTCACTTTTATAATTGTGAATGGGGTTATCAGAAGATGTGCATCTTCATTCAGGGCGCAAGCTCCTTATAAATACAAACCACCGAGGGACGATGAAGGAGTTTATTTGGTGTTTTTGCAATGTATGGTGCGTGTGCATGGCGTGTGTGCGACACTTGTGCGATGCGTGTGCACGTGTGCGTGCATGCAGGAACTAAAAGGCCGGATTTTGGTGAAGGGTAAAAAGCTTGGCCAGCTGGAGGAGAGTGTTCATGCCAATCAGGGAGAGGTTTCAGATGAAGATGAGGCTGCTGAGATAGAGGATGAGGCGGTCAAGAAGATCATGCCTGTGGCAAGGACCCCACACTGCACCAAGAATCCCAAACGGCATAAATGACCAATTTTAATAATAATGTTTTTTGCTCGCTGGCTTCTTATGCTTTCCATTAACGGCGCGTCTCGACCCTGCTGCATTTCAGAAAGGGAAGCTGACCCTGTCGAAGGATCTGTCAGACTGCGTCGTCTACTGCAAAAGCGTGCACTTCCGCGGCTTCGAGATTTCGCGTGAGAAGGGCTGCTGCTACGACATATCATCCTTCGGAGAGGCCAAGGCCCGCAAATTGTCCACCGAGAATAGTGAGAGCCTTGTTCATTAGTGCTTTACGTGACAGCCTTGTTCATTAGTGCTTTACATGAGAGCCTTGTTCATTAGTGCTTCACGTGTCCATAAGTGAGAGTACTGTGGTGCACACGTGGCTGGGGGGCGAGCGCGTCTCTGTTGTGTGCTGTGGGGAATGCGGACGGTGTGTGCGTGCAGGTAACGAGTTTGTGCGTTACAACTCCTTCCAGCTGAGCCGCGTCTACCCGGGCGGCCGGCGAACCGACTCCTCCAACTACAACCCCCAGGAGGCATGGAACACCGGCTGCCAGATTGGTACACAGCCTCCCACCGCGGTTCTACAGGATTGCCCATCGCTTTAACCCAATCGCTCAACCAGTCGACCAGTCCTCTCTGCCAGTGTTGTTTCATGGTATTGCAAAACCACCATATTGCACTGCCACCCCCAGGGGTTAGATTGTGGTTTCAGAGTGAAGATTAACTGGCCCAAGTTGGTGGAAATGTACGTGAAGGCTAATTTCATTTTGGTGTTGCCCTCTCCACCCTGCCCCCCTCCCACACCCCCCAACCCCAGTGGCACTGAATTTTCAGACAGCAGGCCGGGAGATGGACCTTAACGATGGAAAGTTCCGGCAGAACGGTGGATGTGGCTACATTTTGAAGCCAAGCGTCACACGCAACCGCGAGTCTCTCTTTGATCCGGAGCACCCAGAGCTTGGAGCCGGCCTCAACCCCATAAACCTCTCCATCAAGGTGCGGGCACCAGTCACGGAACACGTGTTCTCTGTAGTTACAGGGTGTTTCAAGGTTCAAGATTAATTTGCTTAACACGGTGAGAACTCAAGAGACAAAGATGGGTCTCAGTTGCAAGTGTGACCTGTTTCACCAAATAACAAAATCAATAGAAGTAAACACAAAGTACAACAATGAAGGAAACAGAAATTTGAGCAAAAACAGCTCAAGACAGTTCAACCACATTGTAGAAGAAATCGAAAACTGCACAAATATAAATGAACATTAAATGTTATACATTTCCTGTAAAAAAAGTTTTAAAATACAGCTCTTGGTAAAATTAAGTTGCTGAACATAAAATGCATTTCTGTTGATTATTGCACTCATATGTACACAGACAGGGGTATACATCAAATACAACCACGAGTGAAGTTATCACAGTGAACAACAATGCGATGTAACTCTGCTCATTTAATTCCCGCTTCAAGGTCATCAGTGGGCAGCAGCTGCCTAAATTGGAGGCCAGCAATAAGGGCTCGATTATGGATCCACTGGTGAGGGTGGAGGTTTATGGCGTTCCACAGGACAACAACCACCAGCACACCTACCACATCGACAACAACGGTCCGTGTGTGTGAATGATGGAATACTGTGCTTCATCGAGATATATACATATCGCTGGGAGTTGTAGTTCTAATAAAGCAGATGTAATGGGAGTGTGTTTAATGGAACTGAGTGACTCATTATCTACCTACTGCTGGATGACGGTTTCCCCACATTGACCGTCATGTTTTGTGAAAACTTAATTGGAGAAACAAAGGCATGAATATAAATAGAGAGAATATTAACCATCTAAGATTTGCTGACTGCATAGTCATCAGAGCCATGACGAGGTGGAAAACATAAAAAGTTCTTCATGACTTTTCTACATCCCTTTTCTTACAGCGCCACCCCAGAGGACTTCTTCATTTGCTTCTGGGAGGGAGGTTGTTTTGAGAGAGGTTTAAACGGAAAAGTCATTGTCACTCTCTGTTTCTCCATTCAGGGTTTAACCCGCGCTGGGACAAAACGCTCACGTTCCGCGTGACAGTGCCTGAGCTGGCCCTCGTGCGCTTCGTTGTGGAGGACTACGACAAGGCGTCGCGCAATGACTTTTTGGGCCAGTACACGCTGCCCATGAGTAGCATGAAAACAGGTGTGCCTCGGGGGGTGTGGGTGGGTTGGACCAGGAGGGGGGGAAATGCCACATCTTGGGGTGGGGTGATGTGGATCAGCGGTAACCTGTTCACCGCTCGTTTCAGAGGTTGCGCAGTTGAAATTAGACAGGCTGCCCTGGTTAATTCTACGGGTGTATTTACCATGAAACGTGCATGTCTGCTCCACATTGAATGTTAAAGATCCGCTGATGTCATTTCAACAAAATTGGACCACTCTGTGCCAGCGTCATCATTCAAATTAAGTTACTTAATTGGAAAATGCATAGCAATCGTCGCCCCCTGTTGTAAAAAAAATAGCAGGATCTTCCTGAAAAAGAGTCGTGAGGCTTTGCCGGGTAAACAAGCACAATAAGTAAAATAGTGAATGAATCTTCTACCTCGCGTGGAACGTTAAAACAGAGGGTCAGATTCAGATTCACATCTTGGGCAAAGTACATTGTCTTGGCAAATTTCTCCTTTGTTGGTAATGGAGACATTGTGGTGTTTTTCCTGCAAGCTGTATGAAAATTAACATTGGTGAATACGTGGATCACACTCAAGGTCTAACATAGTGAACGTGTGTTTGGTGGAGCTGTCGAGACACATTTGCATGTTGTAAAAAAAAAATTGGTGTCTGGGTGTTGTCCTCACATATGGTTTGGCCTTGATTATTATCGATGGTATTGTGGATTTGTGTTATATATTTTATAGAGTTGTTTTTCCTTACTGACAGTAATTATATTATTTGGTTCAGTATTTAAAATATTTTGGTAATTTGGCAGACATCGCTCATTTTATAGTGAGCATAACAGGCTCACAGGGATGGCTAAACATCTCGTGAGTGATGCAAACCCGGAATTTGCACAACCTGGTCCCTTTTGACAAGCCCTTGAATTGTATCTGCTCTGCATTGTTTCTTGCTTCATTATCTCAAGCAAAGAGGAAGAACAGGAATAACCTTCTGGTGTTTGCAAACGAGGTTCAAAAACATTTCCAGCATTGCCGACATCTTTGCTGTCACGCTTGATGTGAAGCCACCCCGCCCTGCTGAAGATAGCCAATTGCCTGATTCTCTGTGCAGTGATATGGACCGGTCAATTCGTTCTGTGTTGCTGTTTATCATCTCGTGTTGTTGCAGGCTACAGGCAAGTCCCTCTGCTATCTCACGACGGCACCAGCCTGGCTCCATCCTCTCTCTTCGTCCATGTAGACACGACCAACTGAGCAACTGCAGGGGTGTTGACGCTGCCATATACAAGAGCAACACGATGTCGATGTAAACTGTGATCCGTGTGACCACACGTGCGTCGATATGCCAGCATTATTGTTTTATTTAATTTACTCTTGTTTACCCACAAAAGCTTCGCACAGTCTCAAGGCTGTTTTTTCAGGAGGGTCATCATTACTATATTTGCATACTTATATAACAAGCATTCAAGTTGACGCCTACACAGGCATTCACACACGTGCTGCAAACTCTTCTGTGCAAGCAATTTTTTGAAAGAAATATGCAATATGCCTTGTTTTTAGTTGGTTATATGAGTGAATATTTTAAAATATATATTTTACCAGCCATAGTTATACAACTATTTAAAATTATAGTTCAATCGTTATAAACGTTTAGTAATTTTAAAACACCTCTGTGCAAGTGATATTTGAGGTAATGGGTTCACTACTGAGCTTGCTTGTGAAGCGCAGTGAGTAGTTTGATCTCAGGCAAACATTAATGTTGTAAAATAAAATACTCGCACTGACTTAATTATTCTGCTGCTTTTAAATATGCAAGTATTTATGGGGTTCCAGAATTAATTTGCAAATATGAAACTTTTGGAATGAGATTTCTTGAAATGTATAGGAAATGTTGGAAAAGAAAATAATTTATATGACTGCCATTTACAAAAATGCTTTAATTTTAAAGAGCAAGACTTTTTACATTCCCCTTTAACAATTTATCATAAGAACTTGTCACTTTTTCCTGTGAGTCAATGCACTCTGTGAGTTGCTGTTGAATTTAGTTTGAAAAATGCTAACATTACTTCATTGCACCTTTGAGATATCAGGGTCTCTCCACAAACCTGTCAAATATTTGTCAAAAGTGCATGTAATTGGCAACTCCAGTAAATTCTTCTGCAGGAGTAGTGCATTGTGTGGTTTATTTCACAGGCACACACTTTTGAACTGAACTGTGCCAGGTTATTCAAATTCACCCAAACATGCATGTCATTGCAGATTGTTAATTTTTCTAAGTTACAAATGCAAAAAAACTACAAATCAGGTAGAGCAAAAGCAAGTTTTAAAACCCTACAGCCATACATTATGCCTGACGGTGTGGATTGTAAAACAAACACTTTTTTTATGGTATATATTTTTTGTTACATGTCGCATGGATGAGATAAGGGGGGCAACTTTGCTGGTAATATAATTGCTTGCCGAGTTGTCTAAATGTGCACGCCTGATTTGTGTACTTTGTTGAGTGGACATTTGACCCTTTTTCCTCCGTTGCATGTTGATGAAAATCTATTTTTTTGGACTTCACTGCAACATTCAGATATATTATACGACTACCACGACCACTATTAGTGTACATGAGGCTAACTTTCAAATTAATAATAGGTCAACGAAACTATAGTTGTTTAGGAATGGGGCCTGGCAAAGCTAGGCAGAGTAATGGAGCAGCAGGAAACCCTTTGTGGCAGATGGGAGTGGTGGTTATAATAGGGAATGGCCAAAAAAGTCAAATCCATATTGCAGGGATGGATCGGTATCACTGATCAGCATTGAATGTCGATTTCTAAACCAATGAACAGGTATTTTTTTGTTCGACCTGCATAAAATGATATGCACGCGTCTTCACTGACTTGGCACTGTGTTTATATGTAAGTAGCAGTAGACCTGAGACTGCCTTGCCATTGTTTACATACTCGGCTTATGAAAAAGGAGGCTTCCTTTGAATATTATACTTCCAGATGTTACGTTCAAAGTGGCTGTGAGCTCAAAATGATAAGTTATTTTGTGACAAGTGTTTATGATAAAAATGTAAGCTACTGTATACTGTTTGGTGGCATTTTAAAACCACAAAATAACTAAAGTGAGTAGTTTTCTATAAATATGTAGTTAAAATATATATTTTTTAGTTAGTATGCATTGCCTTAATATCACAAAACTGAATTTTAGAACTTTCCAAATAATAATTTCTGTAATCACAAAACTGATCAACTTTGATGTGGAAAATATAGAGCTCTTCTGAAATTTCACTTCCTGAGCACAATTTAATTCCCTGTTCGCCTTCTTTTGGTGTTTGGTTTGGGGTGATAATCGATCAATATCATCGAACAATGTTTTACTTTGTAATTTTTACAGCCCTTTGTAAAGACGCAACTGAGTGATGGCTTCCCGTGTCTGGCCGTGGGGTTGGTTGACCATATTTCACACTGCACAAGGCTGAGATAGCACTCACCAGGTTCATAGTGCAGTACACAAACCACTTCTCCCGCTACTTTGTTACAGTGAATACAAATTAAAAACGTGGTTCAATGACTGTTGGTCTTGGTGTGATCACATGTAGACAATGTTGGTTTGTTTTTAAAGCTCCTGTACTGTTACACAACTACCCATGAGGTCGCTCGAATTACCTCACGGTTATGAAGTTTTGCCTGCTCTTCATTGTGCATTTTACAACAGCAATAGATTGGTGCAAACAATGTTTCTTTTCGCATATAGACGAGCGATAATTTGGAAGTTGTCATCACAATTTTCCAACGTATGAATACAAGAAATACAATTTTTCCGGTTCCTTTTGCACTAAATGTATGGTTTTGCATATTTGTGAGAATACCGTTTGCAACGGGTGAATTCTTACAAACGGCACGATGCATTCATTCATTCAAGATTACACTGTAATGGTTTTTACAAGCTTAGAATTGTAAATGTTTAGCTACTTTTCTGTTTTACGACACTGAAAGTTGAGGCATTGCATGTAGTCTATGGTAGTGTGGATTCCTTAGAGCTAATGATATGGTTATTCAAGGTAAAACTGAGACCTTTACAGGGACTCCATAATACAGGTTTTTTTTGTGTTAGATCGCATAAATGTGTCGTTAAACCCGCCATCACCCGAGACAGCCAATTAGGTTTGTCACGTAAATAAAACATGCCAATTCGTTACTAGTGCTGAGGTGCAACAGACGACGCTGACACAGTTCTCGAGTAAGGGCGGATGCCAAGGTTTATTAAGGGCTAATAATGCCGGTAACTTATTCAAGGCTTACACCTAACAGTTGACAACCTTAATATCTCCCCAGGGGAAAGGATACTGGGATGTCCCTAGCTCCCCCCAGGCTATTCTTGCTCTTCCCTCAGCACCGACCGAGGGGTCATCCAACTCGGTTGGCCGGGTGAAGTAGCCACCCTACCCTGGATCCCGACTTCCTAACTCTCTCCGTTCCTGGCCCTTCGCGACGACCCCCTTCACGTCACCGGTCCGAGCTTATATATCCCAGGGTGACAAAACGTCATCAACTATTCCACAACACCGAGTACAGCACACCGGTGTGTTGGAGATCAAAGCCACAACATTTACGTTCCGAGTATGACGTTTCGCCAGTAATTACAACATTAAGAACAAATAAAAGCTGTTGCTTTTCACAATGCCATATGAAAGAAGAAGACAACTAGTTTACTGGTGATATTTCTATTATAATGGCGTGGGCGAGTCTATATAGGGGACAACCACTTGATTTCCCCGCAAAGCGGAAGAAATTTTATCGACCCCGAAGGGGTGATGGGCTGAGCCAACCCCCCAGTCAGTATTCGAACTCGCAACTTGTTCGAATGTCGCTTGCCCTTGCGCTTAACCATTTGACCGGTTAATGCAGTACAGTCGATAACATTTATGGGATTTGAAGGAACACCTGATGACATGCGGGATAAGCTAAAGTCTATACGAGGGGGATCGATACCTTTTAAAAAATGGAACACTAACAAATGCAAGCACTTTCTGTAGCTGACGAGACACCCCACCAGACACACAAGTGTAGTGGGTATGTATGGAGACGGAGTCTTCTTAGGAGGCAACACGTATTCATTTAACAATAACGTGAACACACGGGGTCCCTAACGCGAAGGGGTAATGGGCCCCTTCTACCCGACGACCTGAGGAGGTTATAGCCTCCGGGCTAACGTGCCCAAGTCACTGGGACCACCTAATCTCAGCCCTCCGGCTAACGGGACCTAGAGGAGGCTGACCCGACCCAGCCAAGGTCCTTGGGTCTCTGGCCCACTCAGACCCGGCCCTGATAAGGATGTCGGGTCTGGGGGTCTTCAGGGTCCTCGTCTTCAGGCGAGCTCTTCGGCTTGACTTGAATCCCACTGGGATTTTAGCACACAGCCTTGGTGTACGGTGTTATTTCTGCAATATTTTGCTGTCTTTTCTTGGATTTTCTGTTTGCACTTAGTCACATATTCACTTTAAGATGTTTTCTTGTTCATGTTTTTTGTTTGTTGCGGTTGCACCCGATTCAAGAGTCGCATGGCTCACAGGGCTATACCAAACAAACTTGAACTTGACGCCGACTGCCAGAGTCGCTCTGGGGTCCGGCTTTTATAGGGCTCCCAGGGTAAATCCGCCCCTGGCCACGCCCACTCTCTGGAACCTTCTGGAACAGGAGTGGGGCACGTCCGGCCCGCGGGCCGTATGAGGCCCACAAAATCATTTGGTGTGGCCCTGCCAAGGCAACCGCAGGCGGGACTCGAAATTCAATAAATCTAGGAGCAAACCTGTAAAAGCAGTTGCGAGTAGCAGCAACATCATCAATACCAGCTAACATCACCACGCCTCGCCAAAGAGAAGCAGTTCCAGCCATCGCATTAGGGGTGAGTTAATGAAATGTTTGACCAAATATAACAGGCTAATTTTTAAGTAGGTAATTTTGTATGGCCCGCGAATGATTTGTTGTAAATATCCAAATGGCCCTTGGCAGAAAAAAACGTTCCCCCCACCACTGTTCTGGAGGGACTTAGATTGTTGCGCAATCCCCCAGCCCCCCACTGGGGGGCCTGGGGTGTCCACCACCGGTCCCGAACTGCTCTCGATTGCCTGGCCCAACTCGGTACAGGACGGATCCGCTATTGCCCCCTGTTGGCCCATTGCTGGAGCTACATATTTCCAGTGGGGTAGTGGTGACGGCGTATTACGCCTTACAATTACCCGCCACACAAGTACGTGCAGGCTAGAAACATTGGACAATGAAACTGCGTTGCTATAACGGGGGTGGAACGGATTATATTATTGTTCATTCCTGAAAACGAATGTTATTTATGCGGTCACCCATTAATTATCGCGAGGTTGCATTTCAACTGCCGTATCCCATTGACCATTAGATGAAGTGTGGTCAAAGAACCCCTCACTGCTTGCAAGGCCTGCGAATAAAGGTTAGAATAAGGCAACATCTACGCCTCTATTTAAGGAACGAAACAGGTGGACTTCTCCACAAATCTGGCTGTTGCCTGATGAAGCTGGTTGTAATTACTGGCGAAACGTCCAACTCAAGATTGTAAATGTTGTGGCTTGGCTCTTCCACACACCGAGGTGTTCTGTACTAGTAACGAATTTGCATGTTCTGTTTACGTGACAATCCTTACTAATTGGCTGTGTCGGGTGGTGGCGGGTTTAACGACACATTTATATATTTACGAAATATAACCCCAAAAAAACCCTGCATTGTATTCAACCGGAACACGGCCTTCCCCCACGTGGACATTATCCACACGGGGGCAGCGTAGGACCACAACACGACCACATCCGTCACCACGAGATTCTGCTCCCGATGATGTGTGTACCCATACAACCCCACACCGACTGTTAAGATGAGGCCCAAAAAGAAATGAAAACGATCGCACGAATGTTGCAATAGATATATACTTTTATTCCTTTTTATCATCGCGTAACCACAATGTTTTTGTTTTACATCGTAAGCTGTACAGTCACGAAACCGACATATGCACATAGAAGGCAGAATAATTGTTTTGACGGCTGAGCGACAATTGGCGCCACAAGTGGAATGACTCGCTTATAAAGCACACTTAAAATTGGTGGTTATAACCATTACACGAACGCGTTTTAACGTTTACTGCACGACAGATTGGTAACCATACGTCAGATGTCATTACCCCCCCCCACCGCTCATTTAAACGGCTTCAGGTGTGTGATTGAATGCACGTGGGTCCATGCAGAGCGATTGGAAGTTGAACGCCTGGGTTTGTGTCTGAAGTCTAAAAATATCACCTTTTTTTTCTCCTTACACAGCTTCGGATCCATTAAGTAAGGCCACGCGCACGGGTGGACTTTGGCATGAGTAAAATAAAAAGATGGTCATGACCACCATTCGCGTGCTTTAAATGTGTCTTGCAGAGTAACTCTGAGCATGCCAACACTGCCTTGTTGAATGCTTATACGTTGTATTCGCAGTGTTCCCTTTACACGGATTGTTCAGCTGCCTGCCATTTGATTAACTGCAAAGTCCACCACTTACCAGCTTGTGGAGTGCTCACACCATCACATACAGTAGTTACACATTCTTAAACGACCTACTAATTCTAGTACACCCCAATGTCACTGAACCAACATGTTAAACCAATAACAACACTTACCACATTAAACCTTACAGGTATGCATTTTAACAATGTGACATGACAATTTATAGTCCATAGGTAGCATATTCATCTACTCGGAACTTATGCCACTGCTTCCGTTATGACAAACACAATTCAAATCTTTGGTTGTATCCAGTATCAATCCATGCTTAAGTGCCAATTGCAAAAGTGTGACGTGCTGCACATTTAGGATAGTTACGTTTTTTTCCCTTTATATTGCTCTGCTGGAGCATATTAATTACTGTCTACGCAACTCAAGGGATATTTGAGAATTCACAATCCGCAAAGCCTCAATCAATGCATGTGCATAACATTTAAAATGATTTTGTGCAGGCCACATTTGCAATTTGGCCAGTGGCAAGAGACTCGACATTGAGATTCAAATGTGAAGAGGCAAATGGCGTCAGGCACGGTACTCCCACGGAGTGTCAAGCCCATTGAGTGCACGGTGTTGTGTGTCATTTGCACCACCTTGTTGAGTAGATATTTAAGGGACATTGAGCGGTGTACATTCAAAGCAGGTTTCGGTGTCTAATAGTTGCCATACATCAAGCATTACATGGACGTTTAATAATGCAAAAGTTCCTCGACACAAAAATACATTACCCTCTTTCCTAGCAATTCTGCAAAACATTTCCCGACTGTACTATACAGTGCAATTGTTTGGTATATCAATTATTAATATTCAATGTGGATCTCTACTCACGCTGTATCATTTACAAAGCACACTACGACCAGCAGCCCAACCACACGAAAAATAAAATGTACACAAACTTCGTCCACAAACATGGATGAAGGCACTGGAAAACTTAAAAGTGCATCTGCAAAAAAAGCTTTCAATTCTGAGGAGTCCATTGTCAAGAAGCAACCCTCGCTGCACGAGTGGCATATAGCGGACCTTCATCTTAACCCTGTTCCACGGTACAACGGACGTTGTGAAAATCAGGCTTTGTTTTTTAGCTGAACGTGAAAGTATACATACATATAACGAGCGACATGCAGCACTCTGGGGTGTTGCAGTTGTTGAAATGGTGAATCTGAGAAAAAAGCGTGAAAATCCGTAAAGGATGCACTTTAAAAAGTGTATGCCAAAGTAAACGCTGAACTCAATGACGCTAGGTGCGCTGGCACTTCACTCATTCATGCTCAACAATTTGTAATGCGAGTTTGATTCTCACACAGCAAACAATTTACACTATAAATAATGCATAAACCCAACTCGATACTTTAACTTTTTAGTACCGTGTTTTTAAACTCCACAAAAACACATAAAACAAACCATTTCCAAAAATTAACCTGAATGCCACTTTAATTCGGTAAACAGTCCAAAACGCACGTTGGATAATGAGGCCAAAGTTGAACTCTAATGAAACTCGAGTAAGTCACCAGTATTTAAAGTTGCTTATTAAAAGTGTTTTAGGTGGAAATATGCAAGGATGAAATTATCAAATTAAAATAATATATCCCAGTGTAACATTAACATTCAAAACTGTGAGCACTGCAGTAAGAAAACCAGCGATGATTTTCACAATGACATTTAATGTTGCATAATAGAAAAGAGTGGGCAGACTGCACCCTCAATTTATAAACGATCCTCATGGATCCTATAAAGAAAACGTAACTATAAACAGAGGAATGTAGTCTCATTGGGATTAAGTATTGGTAATACATTATCTATGAGCCTTGCAACATTTTCATGGCATATCTGGCTTATTGTGGGGAAAGTTCAAAGTAATTATAGAATATTGTGCGCATTTTACATTGGCCAATCACAAGAAATGATACCAAACTTTGGGCTTGAATAACATTCGGTCAAGTTAATAAATCCTGGACACATCCTATCGGATGTCTGTGTGAATAACAATATAAAACTACTGTATGCGTGCATCAAGAAACATAAATTCAGCATGAGTGGGAAAAACACTATCTTCTCTCTTTAAGACACGTGCCAAAATATGAATCTCCTGTAAATAAAACTCTGTAAACACATATTTTTGTGAATTTTTCCAGGTCACACTCAATCCTAAAATGGTCCCATAAAACACACACACGTGCATGCAATGTAAACCCTAAAATAAGCCCCCCTTTCCTCCAAACTGTTGAAGATAAATAACATTTCGTCAAGAATTGAGTCCCTTTTGTGTACAGCTGTTTGAACATCCTGCCTGATTGCCTTCTTGAAAGTTGAACTGCAAGAACGAAGCCTTTTCGAGAGGTTGGAACATGCCCTTTGGCCAAATTTGTACAGTAAAGTAGGAGGGTAGTTAAGGTACAAATATTTATACGCTTTTCGCAATTTAATTAAATAATATTCTGATAACGTGGCTCATGCTGAAGCCACAAGGGGCTGTAGGCCGGCGATGTGAACTCTTTATGACAAGGTTTCGGTATTTAAAATAATATTCTTACACATCAGATTCAATACACATCGTCACATCTTATTGCAGTATTCAATTAGTCGGGTTCATCACCACACCTCTAGAGGGTAGCAAAATACGAGCCTGTCACTAATCCCCTGATACGTGACAAGGAATATGGGACAGTAATGGGATAGTGTATTCCATTTGTGTATACACAGGCGCAGGCAGAAATTCAACTTAACAAGCCAAGCTTGCTACCACCTCTGGTTTTCATAACTCAGTTTGATTCACAAAACATAGCAGACAACTTTCGTTTTGCACATTAGGTGCAGCCAATAGGGAAAAACGAAACTACAATTTCAATGTTTTGTATATTTTAAATAGGTCCAATTTTGTTCCCGGAGACATTAGTAAACAATCTCACTGCAAGCATGGTATTCATGGCAACTCGTGAAATTAAGTCCTGGTCCACAGAAATTCTCTGCAAGAATGTGTGCCCTTGGCTACTAATCCCATTACAATGAGTTCCACTAAATGAGTATGAGAAGCCAATGAAAATGACAAACCACACACAAACACATACCGTATTATAAGCACCATCTTTCATTCTACCTAGCATGAGTGCTTCAACAACTGCTACCTCTTTAAATAATGGATAGTGAAATAGTTTACCAAATAAAAAAACTGTGCACAAATGCGCGTTAAATCCATAAACCCAAGTGTTAAGACTGCTCATCCTCAAATCTGACTGCAAGATACTGACCTGCTTATTGTTCTGTATTTAAATTAAGAGTCATATTTTACAAAATCATAAGGATGAGAATTTTTCATTTAACTCAAAATATTAGTAGAAATACAGTTTAATAAATAAATGTGCTCAAAAAGGGGGCCTGAGATTAAATTGCAGCTAAGCATCCAAGCCATTTGCGCAAATGTATTTCTCACTGGACTGTAACTTCATTGGAATTTGAGCCAAATCAATGACAGGATTTAATATTAAATTTGCAATCACATTAACTACATGATAACCTTTGGTACATTAAAATAAAATCCATAACATTCAGAAAGTTTAAAACGTGCAAGCATTTAGTTAGGGGGCTTTGAATGCCTTAGATTATACAAGAACTGCAATTTATGTGTTTAATGTAAAATATGAACCAAGCGTTGGGTTTCCAAGGGAAAACATCTGCAGCAAGCTTGGGGACTTAACTGTTTATATTCGTATATTAGTTGATGATAATGGCAAGCACAAACTATGTGAATGCTTCCACACTGAACACAGAACAACAGTAAAATACTCTAATGCCGTATGCCTTCTCAAGTCTGCACCATGACACTCTTAAAAACACTTCCAGAGGCCTTCAGTGTACCTGATAACAGAGATGGACTATGAGTTTGAGTTTTTCATATGGCCATATTTATGGAAGAAATGTCCAGATTTACACGAGATCTTACTTTCAGCAAATGTAATACAATTCTGGTTATGCTATTGGACAGTTTGACACAGAATAAAATGTATACAGTAAACTACAATTAAGAATATCTACAAAGCCTTCAGAGAGTTAAACAGGTACAGCAGCATTCAAACCACTTTCCTAACTGTAAAACCAATCCAATGACCTATTCTTACACTGAACATTTCCAATCTGACGGTCTTCAATACAACCAGCTGCAGGTGAGAAAGACAAAAGCTACCCGATGTCTTTCTGAGACGCATCCAGAGAACACAAAAACAGGTTTTGTTTGCAGGCAGTGCTTGGGCCGACAGGTATCAACTATGAGGATTGTTGGGGTGGGTGGGGGAGAAAAAGCAAGCACACCCACTCACCACCATTGCTAAACCCTTCCTTTCTTCTCATCACCAACGTTCTTCCGGTTGCTGCGCTCACTGCCACCCTGGTTCGTCTTTAGATGGCACGTGGCCTGGCTCGGTGGGTACGGATGTCGCAGTGCCATCGGCTGGCTTCTTCTCCTGTTGCCCATCTGGATGCCCGTGTTCCGACGTTGGCCCCTCTGGCTTCGTCTCCGTGGGATGATGCCCGCCGCCTGCTTGGTAACCCGAGGATGGTTGGTTTTTCTCTCCAGGCTGTGCCTGCTGCTGATAGAAAGGATTATAACTTGTATTTGCTCAGTATACACTAAACGACTACTCGTTCATGGCAGGGGTTCTCAACCTTATCAAGACCACTGTGGTGCCCCAGGCCCCCCACCTCCAATTTCGTATTTACCCTAAAACACGATCGAGTGTAAATTAAGTAGCTTTAAAAGAATCACAAATGGAATTGTCATTTTTAAAAATGCATTAAGAGAAACGCCAATGTCAGTTGTCACTATTTAATAATATTAAAAGCTTTATCAACTTACATATCATATTGGCTCATAATATGCAAAATACAGAAATGCAACGTTTTTGGGTTGACTGCGAATGCAGATGCCAATCGAGCCAACAAACCACACACACATGATGCTCATGTGCTCGGCGGTAACGGTTTTATTACCTGCGCAGCTGCTGCTGCCTTCATCATCTTCTGCTCCCTCCTCAGTTTGAGAGCTTCCTTGAGCTGCATTAGTGTGTAGGTGAGGGACACCCATGGCGAGGAGTTTCCCACTCCCCATGCCGGTCGTCCCGGGTCCTCCTGCTCCTCCTGGTGTTTGGTTTTGCGGCTTCGCAGCGGACGCCGCTCACGCTGGCCATCAGACTCCTCATGCGATACCAGCACCTGAATGGTGGCGATCGGCGCCCCTGGGGGATCTGGCTGAGCTACGAGCGTCGTCGTCGCTGCAGTGGCATCATAAAGGAGATAAAATAATACCTTAGTATATTCTCGTTGTGCTATAGCAGCTGGGTTTTTTCGATTACATTGGCTACATATATCTTAGTTGTTAAAATAACAAATATAATTTTGGAGGTTTTCACACATGTTTTCAGCTTGAACAGTATGTCCTTCAGCACAATGTCTGGCATTCTGCTCCAAATGCTGGGAGCTTCTTCTGGGACTGAATTCAGCATTGAATTGAAAAGTTGGACATCGAGTTAAACACGTGGTACGACCCGTAAACACATCAAAGAGCTATAAAACACAACCAGAAAACCAACAAAGTACATATTTTGGAGCATTACATTTTGGAACAACAGTTCTGGGTACACATCAAAGCCAGCTGCATCAAACTAAGTTCGGCACTCACTTTGAAGTTCCTCAGGCCCAAGAAGCCATTGGATGAAGGCAAAGAGAAGCAGCGTCACGAGGGAGGCCATGCCGATCCCACGGAATGTCTCCGCAGCCCCTGCACGCGTGGACACGCACCATGCAATCATCACCCATGGCCACGCCACTGCTCTGTAGCACTCTCACATGATTCCCCTTTAAAGCCCCACATTAAAATAGCAGCGACGTAAGACAAGTGCATTAATTTCCCCAAACCCAATTTTAAAAAAATGCATGAGTTAATGATGACGTCACCCTGCTGCTGCTCTATATAAGAACGGGAGACACAGCAGAGCCTCACCATTCTGGCGAATTGCCCGATGATGCTGGATGCAATTACCAGCGAAACGTCGAAACGTCGTACTCAAATTGTAAATGTTGTGGTTTCGCGCTTCAACACACCGGTGGGCTAAAGCAGTGAACTAATTTGTCTTTTGTCAACGTGACACTTTTTTACTGATTGGCCGTGTCGGGTGGTGGAGGGTTAAGACACATTTATAAATAACGCGATCTAAACCCAAAAACGTTGATTATGTACAATAACATAGCCTGGCTTAAGTCATGTGAGTTTGGACATGACACATGGTTAGCAGCGACGATGGCTGGTGGCGAAGACCAATGTTGAAGTGGCAGTCAAAGGAGAAAACATGCCCAAGAGAACATTTACCCTGTACAGCGATGAAATCAGCTCATGTGTAGGTGCAAGAACCGTGATAAATGAGAACTTTAGGAGGCCCTCATCAAGCAGTGGATTAATCATGCCTGATTATGCTGATTCCGTATGGCTAATTAAGGGCAATTATTCAAGATTAAGTTGCTGATGATAATCGTATTTCCATTGAACCAATACACTCAGTGCACCCATGTTTTAGCTCTATGTGGTTGTCAGTAAGTAAGATAGTTAAATGTTTAATTGCACTGCAGGTTAGCCCATATTTGCAGCACATGAGCAATCAACGATATGGTGGGTCGCTCAAACTACAGCTCACTGTGGAAATGTCAACAGTGTGTGGTGTGTGAAGAGACTGTATACCCCCCACAATAAAATTAGTCACGTGGAATATTTGCTACTGCCTCAGGGTCACCAGTGGCAGGGAGTACCACCCCACCCAAAAGTTCAAGCATGGAGACACTTTGACATGATAATGGATTTACCTGAAGATCTAAAATAAAATTGCTACTCATTGCAGAATGCTGCCATAAAAACAGTAAAATTTTAGTTATCATTGTAAACACATCTACTATCATTATTCCAGTAACACGAGCAAAAATAAAACAAAACAGAAAATTAAAACTTGAGTTAGCAGCATAAGGACGTGCTGTTTTCTCTGATCATCAGCGGCGAGTTGGCGAGTACCAAAGTAGTTGACCATGACCCCGCCGAGCATGGCGCCACAGCCTCGGCCGAGACCCAGGTGCAGGCCCTGCAGGATGCCCTGTGCCGACGTTCGCAGCGAGGGTGGCACCGCCGCACTAAGGTAAGAGATGCAGGCCGCCCAAATGGCCGCGTGCGTCACACCTGGATACACGCAAACACGGCCGTTAAGCGTACACACGCGGCTGGCAAACACACGCGTGAATGTAAGTGCAAAACGCCTGCATGTCACTGTCAAAGACACCATTCAGGACAGGTGGCTTTCTCTCAGGACTATATATATCCTAAGTGGGGAAAGATTAACTTGTGCACTATCAGCTCATCTGATTTCACCATAAATGTAGGCAGGCGCTTTCATTTGCTGTCAGCACTGTTCTCTTTAGCTACCAATCTGGTAATGTGAAAAACAACCGCTTTATTTTTTGTAAGAGTAAAAAACGTATTAATCTTTCATGGCTTGGCTAACTGCCATGTCCTAAATTGATGATGGCTTCCACTAAACACTGAAAATTCCTTCTTGAGAAGCTTGCCAGCGAATAGTCACAAAATGCCACCTTACCAAATCGTGAATAAACTATCACGTATATGTACAGCGAATGGGATGAACACAGCACAACACAACATAGCATTGAGCTCTTAGTCAATCCACTTCTGGATTTTCTTGACCATCACGCTGGTCACTGTGGATTGATGAAGAAGAGTTCCAGGACCAGTTCAGATATCATTCACCGCTGATGTAAAGACATTGCCTCAATTTCAACTCGGGTCGCAGAGCTCATAGCCCAGTGTGCTAACCACTGAGCTACTACTCCAAGCACAGAACAAATCACTGTAAAGATGTCAAAATCTGCATGCAATGTACTTCTCCCACAACATTGAATTTTAATCGTATTTGCACTATTTCTCAAAGGAGTGTTTCCTTCTCTGTCTGTGCTCTAGATGAGCCACTGGGTGCATGACGAACAACAAGGAGTGGGTGTGTTTTATTCATGGCATGAATACAAGCAAACTGAATGACGCACACATTGCAGGCAGAGAACCACCCTGCGCAATGTACACTGTACACCATGTCATTTCCTATTAGCAACTGCATCAACAGATCACACCCAGTGGACTGCACAATATCTGAGGCTGTCTGTCTCATGTAAATTGAGTGCACATGATCGACACTATGCTTGTTTTTATTCACCTTAAATAATGCATTCTCAGTCTCAAGGCCAAACCAGGCTCTTTTCATCGTCAACCATGATCAATCCACTGCTGGAATAAAGGCCTCCCACCTACTTAAGCCGTGGCCTTCTCTCAGTCCTGGCATTCAGTAATCCAACTAGCACCTGCACATGCACCAATTTTATTGCTCCATCTCCACAGCTGATGCCCACTTGAGTGGTCCCTCTGGCTACCACCGTGTCGTTAATCTCACCTAGCGGCCACCAGATATTTGAGCGGCGTTTCCCACACAAGCCCAATACTTGTCTGATGATGTCTCTATCTTGCGTATGTTCTCTAATCCACGTTTATCCCAGTGGAAGCACAAACGTGCACCTCTCAATGCTTCCCTGCACAATTTGCAGTCTGGTTCCATTTTGCTTATTTAGACAATTTTTTTTATCCATACGTCACAGGAGGTAATACACAGTTTTAAAAAAGCAAACTCTAAAAGAGCCAAATAGAAGCCATTCCCAAGGACATATCCCCCTGCTGTATTGTTTCTAGAGTCCACATCAACAAGCTGCAATTTAACATTTAATTTAACATTTACCGGTCAACAATATACTTACTAGTGATTTTATTGTAAAATATTATTGGAATTCCCCAAGTGAATAGTAATTTGCAAATAAACAGTGAGCAACTGAGACATTTTCAAAGCACCTTACATGCAAACAAATTCCATGCTGACCGTGCACTCTGACAGGACACACTTACCCTGCAGGATCTCCATGGGCAAGACATACCACGGGTTGACCAGGTATGAGATGTAGAGGTATCGTGCTGTGTTGCAGGCCAGCCCCAGATACAGGACTCTGAGTTAAGAGGTGAGAGAGAGGTAAGTAGCCATCACACTTTTTTTCACTTTTCCCCCCAATTGTATCCTGATTGTGCTACGACTGGCCACGCCCCATGAGACAAACAATCCATTTTGGTCTCGAGCAGAGACTCAAAAGTGTTAAGAGAAAGAACCATGGATGTTGATATCACAGACCTACTTCTGAGTTCCCTTCAAGTGACCTCTGGTTCACACATTAGAGAGCAGCACTTTTCCATATACCCTGACAATGAGAGTAATGTTCACTCCAATACAGCCAAATTAATCTAGATTTGAAGTGTTCGTGACTGCAGGGATCCATACTCTTTGGTTCTTTCGGTAAAATCACGTAAGTATAAAATAAATTAAATCACGACGTTTCGGGCGCAACACAAGCGTCCGTCATCAGGTGGGACAACCACAGCAAGAAACAATTGCTGAAGTGGGCACTTCAGCATTTTATACCTACGTGACTTTACCGAAAGAGCCAAATAAATGTTTCATTATCAGAGGTGGAATTTAGCCACATTAAGCACAAAAACCAAATGTGATTTTTCGTGCATTAATTGGTGACGGCTGTGACCATCAACTCACTGCACTTGAGATCAATCACAAGTTGCTGCCTGTTTTGAACCAAGGATCTCGCCGGAGTCAGCTTAGTGCTAACCTCTAAGCCACCTCGCCACCTCCACTTGCAATGCACTGTGTGAGAAGTTAATGCAAACATCCATATCTGCATTTTTCCATAAATATGCTAAATTCCTCTGTTGATATGCAAATTCCTTTGTCAAGGCGCCCCTCCTCCCCTAACTCAGCTTAAATATACGCTGCCAAGCTTGGTGGTGTTCATTCAGACGCTGTCTTTCCGACAGACCTGTTCTTCACCTGAGGATGGCTGCTTGCGTTGTGGCCGAAACGTCGTGAGAATTGTATTTTATTATGTTTAATTTGTATTATTTTATTATTTCCCTTCTACGTGACTTTACCGAAAGAACAAAGAAGATTAATGCAAACATTTATTATATATTCGCACCAGTAAGTTTCATTATCAGCGCCAAGATAATAGTTGTTTTCATTGTCTGGTACAACTGCAAAATAATTAATTATGCAGTCTGCCCTGAACTTTACAATGAGATGTAGATATGATGTATCATATTCTTTGGTCTTTCGGTAAAGTCACCTAGATAGGTTCAAAGAAATAACAAAAAATAACAAAAAACTACGACGTTTCGATCGCAACACAAGCAATCGTCATCAGGAGAAAAAATAGCGGGAAAGCTGCTGAGGCAGGATGTTTTAAAGGTTTGAAATGGGTGCAGCCCAAGGGTCTACCGCCACATTGAGGAAAACCAGCAACGGTGGCTATGTTAGTGAGACATTTAACCTGTTAATGTAAAGCCATTTAACCTAATCTCTCACAATACAATGGCCACCTCCGCAGCTTTGTCGTCGTGGCGGTAGCTCTCCGATCTTACATTGACATGCAAATTTCTCACTTTAACATCAATAGCCCCGCCCACTTCGCTTATGACCCTTGGGCTACACCCATTTCAAACCGTTAAAACATCCTGCCTCAGCAGGTTTCCCGCTATTTTTGCTCCTGATGACGATTGCTTGTGTTGCGATCGAAACGTCGTAGTTTATTGTTATTTTTGGTTATTTTCTTTGAACCTATCTATGTGACTTTATCGAAAAATACAAGAATATGAATTCCTGCAGTCACAAAAGCTTTAAGTCAGTAATTATATCATTATTAAGTATTGAATTCGTGTTATCCTACAGTCAAAAATAAGGAATACGTTGCACTTTATATTTTGGTACGATTCCATGTGTGAGGTGCAGGACAAGGTCTATTTGCCCCGACAGCCATAGGCAATGAATGCTAATTTCACCATGAACAATGAATGAAAACTAGCTCTCAATGCATCAGCCATACAACAGCTTTCATGACATGTAACAATGACTCATCTTTAAACCACATATACTCACGATGAAACCCGACAATGGTCCTTTAACAAGATACCTGCTCTTAGAATACATGAGCGTGCTTCTGTGCGTGTTGCATATGCACTGTAAAATGTTCAATTACACCTCCGACAAGATGCACTGCTACTGTGAGTCTAAGTATACTGCAGCAAAAAAAACCTTGACTTTTTTTGAAAATATAAATTTCGATTTATACTTTGGTAAAATGTAGTTCATAGAACGTAAGGTTGCTTAAACTGCATATAACATGGAATCAAAGTAAAAGAAAAACAAATCGATTATGCCCCCACAATATCCGGTTGTTTTCTCATTATATTCTGTCTGCTAATGATAGTTACTGACTTAAGAGATGACAAAAACTGAGAGAAGAGACAAGAGATTGGGATGCATGTTTTCAATAAGTTGACAGCTGAGAAGAACAAGTAAAATAAATAAAAACAGCAAACAACTAAAAAAACTGACAAACTTTTTTTTTCACCAGATTCTTCAATTAAACTGCATTAAAATGGTAAAAATATAAGTTTCTACTTCAGACAGAGATAACTTCCCCAGGCTACAAGACATTGTATTTCAACATACTCCTCCTTCGTTTCTAAACAAATTCATCAGTTAAAACAAACATGACAAGTAAATGATAGCCAGTACTAAAAGGTATAATGATCCATGCAATTATTGATTTAAAATCAATCCTTACACTGACAATACATGCATCAACAAGTACGTGTGATAATAGACTGTTCTATATTCATAATGTTGCCTGTGGGGGACCGCTGTCACAGTTATTAGCACTCTGCACTCTAAATCCAACCACCTGAGTTCAATTCCTGGCTTTGGCGAACATCAGTGGAAAGTGATATCTGAACCGGTCCTGATCCCCCCCCCTTCACCACCCTACTCTGATTAGCACAGTGAAGTAAGTTTAAACAATCCCATTGACTAACAGAGTCTGGGCAAATCTTGACAAAGGCCTGTAAATTATTATTAGTAATGTATTGATTTATAGGATACTGGTAGATCCAAGGGACTCATGTTATGGGTAGGTCAGATATCTCGTGACACCGGCTTAACCTTACAAAGGGCTTCCTCTATAACGCGGTGAAACATGATACATGTTGGTTGGGTCAACGACCTTTGTAGCCTTCACATTTCTGATGTTCTAATAGTATTGATTTATATGTTGCATGTGTAATGACAGGGTGCCACCTGTCGGCCTGAAGGGGTAATCACAGTTATGGGCACATTACGTAATGCCTAATTATGAGGAGGGCGTATCTGGGGTAAAGGTGAAAGGCGGAGTCAGTCGAGAAGCTTCGGGAACCTGCTCGAGGGCTCTAGAAGGGGGCGTGGCCAGAGGCAGGGCTTGGCCACGCTGAAGCGTATATAAGGGGGACCCCGAACCAAAGGTTCGGTGCTGTTGCGCGTCCTGGGTCCTCGCTGCGTCGCTGCTCGCTATCATCTCTCTACGTCGTCTCTCTACGTGGACGATCTCCTGCAAGGCTCTCACCATCACCGTCACTGCGCTAGTCGGGCAGCTGCGTAGTTGGACGCCGACGATGGGGTTGTGTGTTAGGGTCGGCTATGTGTAGCTGCGTTACATAAATGCATCACCCAGTGTGCTCTTAATAAATAAACAGGACCCTGCGGGGTGGGCTGGTAGGAACGAATAACCAAAGAATATAAACATAATGTATTATTACACTTGTTTAGCCAGGAAAGCCTCACTGAGTCTAAAGGTTTTTGTAGGGTCCTGCCAAGTGTTTGCAGTAGGGGGCGATGTTGCTACACCTAATTGGACGATACGAAGGGAGAGTTTGAGGCCTAGTTCTAGGCTTTAGGCCTAGCTGTAGGCTTTAGGCCGCTGTGAGTTAATTTCTAATTTAAATGTTTTAATTATTAATGTAAAAGCTTTAAATTTAAATGTTTCTATTTAAAAACATAAGGGAATGTAACATTGTTAAACATTAACTCCCTTTCACACACGCGGGGGTACGATACGAAGGGAGAGTTTGAGGCCTAGTTCTAGGCTTTAGGCCTAGCTGTAGGCTTTAGGCCGCTGTGAGTTATTTTTTTAATTTAAATGTTTTAATTATTTATGTAAAAGCTTTACATTTAAATGTTTCTATTTTAAAACATCAGGGAATGTAACATTGTTAAACATTAACTCCCTTTCACACACGCGGGGGTACGATACGAAGGGAGAGTTTGAGGCCTAGTTCTAGGCTTTATGCCTAGCTGTAGGCTTGAGGCCGATGTGAGTTAATTTTTAATTTAAATGTTTTAATTAAAAGCTATCTCAGGGAATTATAAGGGAATGTTACACTTGTTTAGCCAGGAAAGTGTCACTGAGTCTAAAGGTTTTTTAATTAAAAAGCTATCTCAGGGAATTATAAGGGAATGTTACACTTGTTTAGCCAGGAAAGCGTCACTGAGTCTAAAGGTTTTTGTAGGGTCCTGCCAAGTGTTTGCAGTAGGGGGCGATGTTGCTACACGGACGGACGGACGATATAATCTATTGTAGGCTGGTTCACTTCGTTCCTACCAGTAGAAGCCTTTTACGTGACGTGTCTCAGAGGTGGGAGAAGGGGGTTAATTATTAAGGGCCCAGCCGATGCTGCAAGGTTGCAGATTATAGATATTACAAAATACAACTCTCCGGCATGTGTTCAGGTTGTACCGCGTGATTTTCGGCATGATGTTTAGGCATAATATCAAAAATTTTGCTCCATGTGCTGAAATATTCGTTAAAAACTTAAGAGATCGCATATCAAGCCGAACAACAAGCGATACTACCTGAAAATGCATCGGAAAGCTGTACAGTACAACCGCGAAAATCTACGCACAGGAGCATTACCGTACGTGCCCAATGAGGGCGATGAGGCGGTGGCTGAAGAAGTAGGCGGTCAGCTCAGAGAGGTGGTCGAGCACGGAGCACACTCCAAAGAGGGTTGGGGTACCGCCCAGGTCGCCCAGGTGCCAGAAGAGGAACGTGAAGACGAACCCGTAGCCAAAGCCCATGAACCACGTGACGTACAGCACCGAGCCGTAGCGCACATTGCACAGCAGTTTCACCAGGTGCCCGTAGCGGTACTTCTTGGGCTCGGGCTTGCCCCCGCTGTCGTCGGGAATGGGCACAGCTGCCGTGATGGCAGACGTGCTTGACACCGTGGTGGTGCTGCTGCTGGTGCGGCGTTCACGTGCGGTGCTGTCGACAGGCTCCACGTGCGGGATCTCGATTGACTCCGTCTCCTCAATTGCCTCTCGCGAGAACCTGCAGGGGTAAATTTTTGCTATCAATCATTCTCGGGATCTCCACCACAGTTATTATTGTTTTAATTATTATATACATGTTTTTCATAAGTATCATCTTTTCATCCCCTTTTAAAAGATACTTTGGATGAAAACCTCCCCATGTTGTGAGTCATGGGGGTTGGTTGGCCATACTCAAGCATGCTGGTTCGTTTGGGTTAGTGAATGGGTGGAGGGACAGCCAGGACCAGTTCAGAGACCACTCGTCACTGGTGTAAACCATGGCATCACTGGGTTCACGAGCACAGTGTGGTAATAACTGCATCACTGCTCCACCCATTATAATTATTACTGGCAAGGAAATTATTTAGCGCATGATCTGCAGAATATTTTCCGCATTTAACAGAATATTTATTGCGAATACAATCTATACAAATGTTAGTTTATACTAATATGAATGAGATGAATGTGAAATTGTTGTCCATTTTCATGAAAAAGGCAACGTGATTGACCCCCCACCCAAACCCGCAAGGGGTACTATTATAATGGTGGAAATAACAGCCTATGACTGGGTCTCCCTGTAGTAATAACGTTTCGCTTGTTTATTAAACATCTGGTGTGTTAAAACTTGTTGTGTTATGCATAATTAGCCACACTTTTTCTTTCGAGATAAGCATAACTTTGTTATTTCAGGTCAGACACGCACCTTTTGTAGTCAAAGTGAAACTGTGTTGCCACCACCAGAGCCACTGTCATGGTGACTCCAAATGCGATGAAGGCGATCTGGTAGTTGTGGTACTCTGGGGGGAGGCATGGAGCCTCCACCCAGCCAGTCATATCCACGTCTGTATAGTCGATAAGGAGGCCGATTGATAGCATGCACGCGCCCCAGCCAAGTGAACCCCACATGCGCTGCCGCCCGTAACGGTCACGGTTCCGTCCCAGGTAAAGCAGGGTGACTGTGTCCACGATGGTGATGGCGGGCGCGCTAAAGAACTCTCCGATGAGCACAAGTACCAGCAGCAGCAAGAAGATGGTGCGAAGCTCCAATTTGTCGTATACAATCATGAACTTGGTGGGATCGACTGTGGTTTTTGGTGTGGTTCCTGTTGTCTGAGGGCCAGTGGTGTTCGGTAAAGAACTACCATTCACTCCGAATAATTTTACATTTCTCACAAAGCCAATTGTGGTTGAAGGTGCTCGCGTGCTTAATGGATGCGCATAACCAATGGAAAAAAAGGGAATCTTAGTTGGAGGGGTCGATTTTAATGCAAAGGATTCTTGAACGTTATTTGTTGTTGCCAATTCACGCTTCCTTCTTAAATTCCCCGTGGCATTTGTAGGTGGAATGGAGAACGAAGATGTTGGTAAAGTTGTGGTTATAGTGGTTGTCGTCCCATTAGCGAAGGAGAGTTCTTTGAGGGTACAGTGTGGCGTAGCCGGATGTACAAAGCCAATTCCCAAGCTAAACCCAATCCAGCAAAGCAGGGAGAAAAGTAAGAGGTGTTTCCCCTTTTGAAAGCGATCAGCCAAAGCGCCCCACAGGGGCGCGCTGCAGAACTCAATGAAATAACGAATTCCGACCAGTAGTCCGCTCTGGCTGGCATTAATGCCCAATTGCTTGTAATAGACAGGCAGCAATGGAAAAAGTGAACCGTAGGCCGAGTAGAAGAAGAAATAGAAGGCCTTAGAGATGAGGAGGTCATCGTTTATCTTTATGCATCGTCGCTCAATCCAGTCGGGCTCGTCGTCTGTGGAGGAGTTCTCCTGTGATTCCTCCGTTGCACTCGGCGTGACCCCATTGGCTGGCTCAGTGAGAATGTAGCGGTGTTTTTTATCCAGCTCATCCTCAGACAAGATGGCCGTTTTGTCGTCTTCTGCCATGGTGCGATGAGGACTTTAGGAGAGGCGAACGAGCGGGGAAATGCTCATCACTTGGGTGAAGGAATTTCCTGTAAATCAAAATGTTAAGAGTGAGTTGAGGGCTTTTCTCATAGTTGTTTGCATTTATTTACACAAAACATATAAGATATGTCACACAGGTATAGTTTCACAGGTCTTGTAAAGGCAAATGCAAATGCATGGTGTAGAAGACTAGAGTAATACTTAGTGGCAATACATTTCACCATGTAAGGCAAAGTGCAATTTTTTGTTCATACTACATGCTGCCATGGTCAAAGAGAAAACTAATATGTGATACAGTATCAAAGATTTTATTTCCATTATTATCAATAATCTACTTGAGTAGATTGAAAGCAGTGCGTTGCTATTCTTTCACATACTGTTAAGTTTTATTCATTGCCTCTGTGCCACCAGAGAGATGTCACAAGTACCTTGTCCCAGCTGAGAGCTCAGTCTCGAGACTCCAGGTTAGTCAATAACACCACTCTTCTGTTTCCAATGAAAACAATCCGTTAACCAGGCCCATTTAACTGCATGACATCTGTAGCTGTGGCCAATGTTGTGTTTTCAACAAATCTAAACAAACTACTTTTATGAGTTGAAAAGCACACACAATCTTAACAGAAAATTACAGATTGTGTACACGATTTGCATTGTCCCCAAAAACGTTTGTACAAACGACTACAATCATTTAGACGTGGGCTTGTCTCCAGCTTTAATGCTCTATGGAACCACCAAATGCTTCAGCAAGCACTGACCGTGTGACATTGCTGAATTGAAATAGCCAATACCACACAATTCGGTGATTAGTAACTTAGCTGACAAATCCATGTAGAGAACATGATTCTCATAACAATAAACGGAACTTGGCCCGAGCTGAAAATTGTGGCCAATTTATTTAATAAATTTGATCTGACCAAAATAAATCTGGAAACCCAATACATCCTACACAGATTAGATTAAGAGTCCAATGTTGCATCAGAGTTATGTAACTGATATTCCAAACCTTGTCATTAAATGTTAATGCCTCATTTAGCATAAATACGTTTTCCCAGCATGTTTCACCTTGCTTGTTCTAGAATGTCAACGTTTGTTGTGTCCATGTTTGTGTTTCCTAGTATTTCGGTATATCTACACAAGCGACCGCATGGGTCTGAATGTGGCTACGTGTGCCCTTGAGCAGGTCTGAGTGCCTGTTCAGGGGTCTCAGTCATTCTGAGTTAATATCTCTGCCTCCTTAAACGTATCCAAGTGGTGACTGGCATTATCCATAACAAAGCATGGCACTTCAAAACCCACATCCATAACAAGGACAAAAGATTAAAGCCCTCAATCATTTAGTATATAAATTAAGCACGTAGCTTAATTTACTCAGTTTGTGGTCAAGGCGGAGGAACATACCATATGGCTATACCATTAAGGTGACCTTGAAGAATGCAGACTACAGGTGCTTTTAGTTAAATGGCAGCTTTAAAGCAAAAATGCTTCTTCCTTTCTTTGAAAACGAGGCAATCTGAAAATACAAATGGTGTGTACATGCCACACCCAAAAGTGGCCAGCTGGCTTAAAATGGAGACGCAGTGCCCTTCTTATACTTTTAAATACTGAAACACGGAGGTCAATTGTTTTATATGCACACCAAATGGTTATTTCGCAGCGGGCATACTGCATGATACATGAAGTAAAAAGTACTGTTCAGTGCCAAAAGTTCTGCCGCAACCAACGTCACCAACCACTCCCTATTCCATGGTTACATGCAGGAGCCATATGCGTACAAACAGCATGCAATTCATTTGCTGACCACTCGGGTAACATGAAAAAAACTGCACGCAAGATATTAGATTTAACTTATTTTGTCACTCTATTACATCCAACCTGGCGTGAATATGACCACATACAGCGCATACTAAAACTGTTATGAAAAACAATTCATGTTACAATTCTACTGAAGCAGACAGTACTTTTACAGACCACTTTTTTCAAACAGAGCCTCTACCTGAGGATGCTGTAAATTTTAGAGCATATTGGGCAAAGTCTGTCAGCTGAATTAAATACAAGTCCATGCAATAAATTGTAGAACATTCAAGGCAGGATAGGAGGGAGTGGCTTAGAAGTTTAAAATATAAATTTGGAAGACGTGAAGTAAGGCTTGCAATGGTTGGGACACGTCTGCAGGATGAAGGTAGGTTACCAACATTGGATTTGGAGTGGTACCCAGAGATCGGTGAAAAAACAAAAACCTAAACCCAGTTGGTAGGACATTATGAGAACCTTGCAGGTCAGGTCTCAACTTTACAGAAGCAGTAAAATCTTGAAAAAGGAAGCAAAAGTGGCAGTGATGACCTTTTGACTTCATTCTTCTTTTAATTTAGTCTAAGTATGTTTAAAAAAATGTGTAATCACCTATATAGTAACTTCAGGCATGCTTCTACATATGCTCACTTCAACAACCCACATCTCACCTCAACAACCCACACTGACCAACTTGGTAAAGTGTAGAGAAGCCCTCATCAAGCAGTGAATTAAAAAACAAGGCTCTAACTTACATTTATTCATTGGGGCTTGCCAAACATTGACATACTAGATGTGACATTGTAATTTCTTTGAAAGGTTTCCTGTATTGGACCCACAGACGTAAATCAATTTGACAACGTTACACATACATAAAAAAGATTACAAAACATCCATTAAGAATGTGAAAATAAATCATAAGGAATTCAAAAGGAAAGAGTCTATGCACTATCATTTCATGCAAATCCAATGTAAAAATTTCAGCATAAATAGGTTGGATAAATCCTTTGACATGTATGTTGAATTTATATCGCACTGTACGTAGTCAACCGTGCTAATAGGTGCGTGGGAAGGACAACAAAAACATGACTACAGAGTATAAACAAGGCACTGAATTCACAACCTAACCTCATCATATTAGGTTTTTTCGGTAAAGTCACGTAGGTAACCCTACGTGACTTTACCGGAAAAAACCTAAGAAGATGATTCCTTGCAGTCACGAAAGCTTCAAATCTAGAATTAACCTCATCATAGTTTTTTTTTCTTGCAGCTACATGTACCCCTTAATTGAAAGTTATATTGTGCGGCTCACAATATAATAAAACCCGTTAGAATGCAAAAAATAATGTGTTACTAGGGTTGGGAATGAAATCATTTAAAACAAATGTAATGTTTTTATTGGATAGTTTTTAATGACTGCCGTAGCTAGGCAGTGGACACAGCAGTGACACTCAAAAACATCTACTGCGTACACTGTTCGTATTTTTTTTGGTGAGGGGAGAAACACAATTGTAACCAAACGTCCCAATTTACTCTTTATCAAATGTAAATGTATTTCAACGTGCACGGACCACATTCCCTCCCTTGCTCATTTTCACATACCCAGGCAACGCTGCCAATAATCGAATAGATAACATTTAACAAGTTACAAGGTTGCTACGACATTAACCAAGCCAGCTACATCTCAGACAGGCACAAAATAACACTGATTAATTAATGCACAAGGTGATAAAAAAACATAGTGAATATTGCAATTTAGTGAAAGCCTTTTTTTTTTATTCCAGTACTACCACATTTCGTTGTCCAGCACATTTCACGTGAAATATATTTACCAAGGTTCACATACACAATTCTTGACATATATCTCACAGAATAACTTGATATCCAGTAGGAATAAAACTAGTCTATTTTGACACAATTAAGCAGGACATCATATAAAGAGTAATTATACATTTCAACCAACGTATTCAAATAAAAGCTAAATTGATTTTTCTTTTACAATGTACAGTACTACAACGTACATATATATACATCCCTTTTTAAAATCCATTGCTAGATGTGGGCCTATCCATGCTGTGTCATGGGAGTAATTTGACCATACTTCACCCCGCTGGTTAATGCAAGTTGAAGGGGGAGAGCATCGTACAGTATGCATGATGGTGGCCCATCCAAGCACTATCCAGCCTGAATCTGCTTAGCTTCCGAGATCTGATGAGATCAGATGTATTCATTGTGATTTGATCACAAGGTGTCCTTTCCATGCTACCTTCACATCCTAGCCAGATGGTGTTTTACATTTCAAAGTGTCATTATTATGTGTACGACACAGCTCGACAACCACAGATCATAAGCAATACCGTACAGCCCACGGCAAGCTTTAGAAAATGACATGCATTATTCCACATTGTCAAACATAATTCGCTTACCAAACATGTCCTCAGACTAAATGTCCAAACTGCATGTCAGTTGGCTCGTTGGTTAACCGGACAAACATATTGGGTCTCGATCACTTTTCAGCCAGCCCAACCGATACAAAAAATAATATGGGTGGCATGGTTAAAGAACCAGCAGCCATCATCTGCCGCGCTTGCCAGCCGCAAAACCAATGGGCGAGTCCACAACCGCAGTACACAATCACCACGCAGCCAAACATTGTAGTCACATACAGTATTACCAAAACGACCCACGACTTCACGAGCAAATCAATAGGACCACAGCAAAGCCATCCATTTCAGGCAATTTTCCAACCAGCCAGCCAGCATCTTGTTACAGCAATCAGGTAACGTGGGCAATACGTTTCTACTCTTTGGTTTTTTAGGTTAAGTCACGTAGGAAAAACAATCAATAAAACAAAATAATTGAAAACAACCAAATCAAATCACGCCGTTTCGGAGGCAACACAAGCTTCCTTCATCAGGTGTAAAAATTTACACCTGATGAAGGAAGCTTGTGTTGGAGACTGGCAACACGACGCTTTTGTTGCCTTCGAAACGTCGCGATTTGATTTGGTTGTTTTCAATTATTTTGTGTAATTTTTTACACTTGATGAAGGAAGCTTGTGTTGCCTCCGAAACGTCGCGATTTGATTGTTTTCATTTATTTTGTTTTATTGATTGTTTTACCTACCTGACTTCACCGAAAAAAATCAAAGAGTACGAATCCTTGCAGTTACACGAAAGCCTCAAATCTAGAACACGTTTCTAATCGTGTTCATGAGAAAACGACACAAACGCTCTCCTGAAGCCCTCTCGTGATGGCCAACATTACCTAGACATCGACATTTAAGCTCGCGAACATTTTGCCATTGGGAAGAGGCGAAGAGAATTCCGACCAATACAGGGTAAAAAGAAGAATGTCTCTCCGTCGTACCTCTGCTCTCCGTGTTGCCAGTCTCCTCGTCAGGTCTGGCTTTCCTCCCTCCCTCCCTGTTGGTAAGTGCAGGGCCCTCTCCGTCCCCTTGGTCCTCGTGATGGGAGTGAGTTGGCCTCGTCCTTGGTGCCTCCAGTCAGCCCTGCGTGACGCCCCCTTCAAGACGGCGCTGTTGTCCTCTTGTCAACAACAACAACCTACGAACCAACCCGCAGGTGGCACCAGTGTTCACGAATACAAAATTTACCCGTAAAAACAAAGTTTTTCACTATAAATCCTTTATATGCGTGGCGGCTAGAGTCCTCTCGTCCTCTGGCTTGAGATGGCTGCCACCTATGGGTCAGATGATTGCCTGCCACCATTAAGCAATTGGTAATTAAATATAATTTATTTTTTCCTAAAAAGTGTAAAATTTCGGAAAAACATTTTCACGAAAATTAATTGTCACGCACAACGAGTCTGTGTGGAAAATGTCAGCTCGATTGGATCACGGGGATTGGGTTAAAAAACGACCGAAAAATTTGCACGGTCGTAAGCGCGCAAGCAAGTGAACTTAATATAAAGGATTTAAAAACAAGAAACAGGCAGATAGGGAGGGGGGCATACCGTGTACACATATAAATAGACTAAACGAACACGCGCGTGTCCCAAATGTTGAACTATAAACAAGCCCTACACGTGAACGCGATGTCACACTGTGGTGGGGCAAGTGATGTTAGTGAGTAGCACCCACGACAGCCGGCACGGCACCACACGATGGGGGGGGTGGTGACCAGCAAACCACGCCCGGCCGCCTTTGTCTCCCCCAGGGCCGATGTTTACACACCGCAGCAGGGAATCGTTTGAGGCTGAGTCGACCTAGGGGGGAGGGCCCAGGACCGGTTCAGACAATCGTCAGCGGTGTTGGCCGTGAGCGAGAATCGAACCCGGGGACGCCGGGTTCGTAGCGCGGCGCTAACCGCTGCACCACCGCTCCCCCCACCCACACGGCGCTCTAAGCAAAACACTCCACACACTCACACGACAAGGCAAGCTCTTCTACTGCTAGAGGTCGCCCCAAAACACTCAACACGAACCAATGTAAAACCCCAAGAGTGGAGACGTTTCGCGTGGGGGTCGCGGCGTATCTTCTCGTACCTTGCGCGCTGCCTCGCCGCCGCACCTTATGTCATTGTACCGGTAGCGTTATTAAAATTTGTTTTTTTATAAATGTCGGTTTCGTCGCCTTCGTCGTCGTCTCTCTTAATTGTTACACATACCCCCTTTTCACCAACGTAACGATGGGATAAAAAAAGAATGAATAAATGTTTTTGCTTTTTTTAAAGACGAAACCGATTTGATCGCTGCCAACCCGAAACAGTGGCCGGCACTTCCCCGTCGAGCTACCGGGGAACACACTGCGCATGCGCAGTCTCGCGACACGCCCCACTATTATAATTAATTTATAATTTAACATAAATTATCCCTGGAAATTTACATAATTTAGTAAAAGCTTATATTCATGTACTCATGTTTTCTGAAAACTATTTTACATAAATATTCGGTGTGTTTGTAAAGCTGCTTAATTCTGTGTTGTTTTTTTTTAAAGAAACATTTTATTTTGGTAACATGACATTCTTGGCTCTTACCTGTGACATAACGTTTTTGGTATGTATGCAAACATTTTACCTGGATAATCCCTGGAGATGGAACGTCTCGTTTGCAAGGGTGCCCAGGGTATCAATTAGACACTATAATTACATATCCAAACAAATCACTTCCTATGGACCTTGATAATTAGTGCTGAGAAATATGAACCAATATAATGATGGATTGATCGAATTAACACCAGAAAGGTTTCCAGTACAGATGCATAAACAATAATGTGAATGTAATTTCCTTGATATATTTAGTAAGATAAAATCATAAACAATATACGCAGAACAGAGTTTGCTTATACAGTACCGCATTGTATATTATATATCCATAATGCTCCATAACTACGCATATTTAGTTTGTACTACTAAGTGTATTAGTTACTTGCAATCGGAATGAGCGAATTCAAATTCTTGTTGGGTGCTGACTGAACCCGTATTGCATCCCAAATCGATAAAACATATATATTACCACCTTTTGTGGTGAAGTCAACAATGTCTCTATGGTTAGATTCACCTCCCCGCCAAAGGAATTTGAGATTTTCACCGCCGGCTAAGGGCTGCAAACAGGAGGCAAAATCACTCTCTCCATGCTCATTTGAACAAGAAATCACTTTGCCTTTTCGAATCACTATGTAATAAAATAAGCAAACAAGCGAGCCTAATTCTGCTGATGAGACACTATGTCTTTCGACCTTTCCGGAATTTGCTTGTGTTGAACCAATGCTGCTGAAATTACGCACTCCCACAAGACCCTGTGGTTGATGTGATGTGTAAATAAACAAAGGACAAACATGTGGAAACTGGTCTAGTTATGCTTATGTATTTTAACAACGATATGTGTTACTCTTCTGCCCATGCAACACATTCCTGCGGAGGGAGCTGGTAGGAACGTTGGATTGCTCGGTCAATGGCCAGGGTCAACGGCGGCGTGGTGTATTCCGCAAATATGCCCGACTGTGAGGGCGGGCACAAGCCGGCGTGAGTAGGTTAAACGTTGAGTTTTATAAGGGCACCACGGGGTCACCAGCCCCTCCCCACCCAGCCCCACCCCTCCCACCCAGCCCCACCCCTCCCACCCAGCCCCTCCCCACCCTCTCCAACCAGCCCCTCCCCACCCTCCCCACCCAGCCCCTCCCCACCTTCCCCACCCAGCCCCTCTCCACCCTCCCCTCCCCTCCCACCCCCCACCCAGCCCCACCCCTCCCACCCAGCCCCACCCCATCCTCCCCACCCAGCCCCTCCCCACCCAGCTCCTCCCCACCCTCCCCTCCCTCCCCACCCAGCCCCTCCCTCCCCACCCAGCCCCTCCCTGCACGACGGACGGACACAATAATCCCGTGTGGGCTGGTGTCACCAGGAGGTTCCTACCTAAATGTACATCGTGTACGAGCGCAATTAAGTGGAGTTGGTGTGACCACGTGCCATTGGGGAAGACGTGGCAAGTGTGTCACGCCCGGTACTCTTACGCGTGTCCAGACACGACGCGGTGCTGTTCTCACTGCTCAGTCTCTTGTGACCATGAGCAAATTAATCGCCGAATGTCCAAACCGGTCCAGAGGTTGCTTGTGTGAAACCACAGCGCCTTTTGCACCCCCAGAAGGCCCCGTGGCTAATGTAACCTATGAAAATACGATACATTTACACGTGGAGGGACCGATATGGGAACTAAGTAGGCGTTATTTTGTCCGCTTATTTATTTTGTCTGCTTAAACATAGTAGATGTGTCTGTCATACAAGACTGGCTTCCAAAAGCACACGGTGCATTGACCAGCTCCTGTTTGGATTACAATACCTGGTTCACTGCGCACATCGGCTTTGGTGTCGTCCGTCTGTCGGAGTATGAATACTTTTATCTGTAATCTATAGACCTACACCTATTGCATTTGCTTGTTTTGTGGGTTTGTATAGAGAGTATTGCTTATTAATACATAGTATAACTTGCACGGACACAACACCGACATACAACAGTGAATAAATGTACATCTCGTACTTTGCTATGACAACATCAACTGGAATGAGACAGATCTCGGAAGCTAAGCAGGCTGGAGCCTGGGTTCGTGCTCGGACGAAACGACCATCATACACGCCACGTTTCCGTGGAGGTCAACAGAGAGAACAGCATTGCAAAAAAAACAATATATTGCTGGGCCGTAATTCGAAGCCCCCCCCGCCTTCACAAACCCGCAGTGACCAGCGTGGTGAAGTATGGCAAAATAATGTCCACTGCTCTGGACGGCGTGGGGAGACCCTCATCTTCCAATGGATTGACAAAAGAGACCTGTACATCTTCTTGGTTCTTGGTAAAGTCACGTAGAAGGGAAATAATAAAATAATAAAAACAAAACATAATAAAATAATTCTCACGCGTCTGACGCTGTCTCCCCGACAGACCTGGTCTTCACCTGAGTACGGCTGCTTGCGTTGTGGCCGAAACGTCGTGAGAATTATTTTATTATGTTTTATTTTTATTATTTTATTATTTCCCTTCTACGTGACTTTACCGAAAGAACCAAGAAGATTAATCCCTGCCGTCACGAAAGCTTTTATCTCGAGACTTGTACATATACATGCGCTGTAGTCTACATACGTTTACATACACTGTACTGTCTACCATTTGGTGTCATAATAGGAGACTTGGAGTTTAACCAGAAATAGCACTTGAAAGGTTGTGAAGTCTTGGTTGCTGAATGCTGAAGGCTATGTTGCATTAACATTCCAAACACTACGCGTACGCAGAACGCATCAGAATGAAACGAAAAATTGCATTTATCCAAGAGGGACCTCGTTGAGTTAAGACCTTTCTTTCAGGAGGATCTCGCATTTAGAATCTGAAAATCAGTTCTTGAATTAGCTCCGAACACATGGAGCGAAGCGTCTGACACCATGCCAAATAACACGCAGTATAACCAGAAAACACATCGGAGAGTGATACAGCCCAGCCGCGAAAACCCACGCAGTTGTCAATCGAAAGGCTTTATGCATTATATATGCACACACAGTATGGTGATGTCATCTACCGTGCATGGGATGATGAGTGGATACATGTTATGGTCACGATTCTGCCTTTTGCCATCTGGAAATCACCTTTTGTCTGCATTATTGTTAACTATTGTTTTCAGCTTCCACGCATTATTCTGTCTGATGAGTTTCTTATCATTTACAGAAAGTTGTTATAAATGGTCTATTACAGAGTGGTAGGTGGGAGTGAACTGAAGTACCCAGATAAATCCCATGCATCCAAGGGGATACAACTCAAAGCCCTGCAAAACACAAAACAATCTCTCCTACCAGCAATGGATTTAACTGCCCTCTATTTACAAGACCAGATTTTTCAATGAGCCCATTGTGACCATAAGTCTCCGGGTTAATGTAGCACTGGGTAAAATAGTTAAAAATAAACAGTTCGGGTTCTAGGACAACAATGTAAAACACAATGATAAACAGCAAGCAGACTGGAAGGCTACAATTTAAAATGCAGAGTTAAACATCTTAACAGCAAATATTTTCGAGCGCAACAAATATAAATTCACAACCGAAAATATAGTTACAGAAACACGTTATAGAGTGCTACACAATATATATAAAAAACGCAAACAATAACCAATATAAATCAAAATGCAGAGCAAAACATAACAGAGAGAGAGCCAGGGATCAATATCAAACCCTGAAATATGATTCAAAACGTATTAGCATGTGATTCATCAGAATATAGCCTACAGAGTGGTCACCAGTCGCTCCCACAGGCAGACGTGACATTCTCTGCTGGGCTAAAGGGGTGGCTTGGGTTCAAACCAACAACATTTTGTATGCTGCTGCGGTTTTCCATGGGAGAATATTGATCAGCAAATGGCATTAGGATATTCGAGCATATTACCCTCCCTAGAGACATGTCTCTGATAAATTCAAGACCTAGCATTGCTGTACTTAGCATTTATGAAGCTGTGAATCGTATATTCGATGTAATTAATTACATTGGTCGTTTAATTAACCCAGTGTTAAATTTAAGCTATTAAAGTGCCCTGAATATGGATTCTACAGTATTTATACTTTTCTTCTTTTACCATATTTTTCGAATGAGAAGATACACTCCTCCCACCACCCCCTGTATTTAAAGCAAAAGTTGGTGGTGCATGTTAATTTGGAACGTGTTTGTTTTACCAGATTTGGTGTTTAGGGTGCGCCATACTTTCCGGAGCATCTTAAAATCTGGACAAAAAGGTAATGCCGCATCCAGTAATGCATGTTAATGTACTGTGCATCCCTCAGGGCATAGGTCATTGCACTGATAGATGTGGGTCTCCCCATGCCGTGCGGGTCATGGGATGGTTAGTGCTGATTTGCGAAAACGTGGAGCATAGATATTGGAGCTTTGGAACAGTAAAACTAAATTAGTTGCTACCCTGCCTTCTGCTGATCACCACCTCGCCCTGAAGCAGCTTAGAACACCTGGTATTGTGCTTGGATGGGCCATAACCATGTAAAAATGCATCGTGTTGGAAGACAATGCTTAGAGTATATTAATAATTGAGTTTTTTGAATACCAGGGTCACCCACATGGTGGGTTTTCGCCGGGCATTCCGACATCCTTCCAAAATGGATTCTTGAACAAGAAGAAACTAGTGTGCATCGTCAGCGACCCCCAGTGGGATGGCTTGTCAACTGCTAAACGAGGTGTATGTGCACAAATACATGCACGAATATGTACGTGTACATTGCGCACTGACCAGCCGAGTGAAGTATGTACGGTCAAATAATCCCCATGATCCACATGGCGTGGGGAAGCTCTCATCCAGCAGTGGATTGATAAAATAGCTGTGAATATACATGTAAGTGTATGTAAATAAGGTGTGTGGATACACTATATATGGTTGTCACGTTGGGTATACTGGGTCCCGTCATAGAAACATGGAACTTCCACAACGGGTTCAATGTCACCAACGCTGATAAACACCACACAACGCTCTTTTGAGTTAGGACACCCTGGATTTTCATTAATCTATTATACAAATATCAAATACGTTCACAATATTTATAATAAAGGTTTTTGGGTTAGATCGCGTAAGTATAAACGTTCCATAACCCACCACCACACGACACAGCCAGTAAGCTTTGTCACGTAAACAACGCGCTAATTAGTAACTAGTTACTAACTAGTTACTAACGAATTATTTGGCGCGTAGTTACTAGTAATTACTAGTAATTACTAGTATTACTAGTAATTACTAGTAACTTCCCCACGCCACATCGTCAGCGACGCCCAGTGGGATACTAGTAACTAATTAGTAACTAGTAATTAATTAGTAACTAGTAACTAATTGGCGCATTGTTTACGTGACAAACCTTACTGGCTGTGTCGGGTGGTGGAAGGGTTACAACACATTGATACTTACGTGATCTAACCCAAAAACCATTATTATGAATAATATTGGTCGCGAAAGCCTACGTGTTAAACGTACACAATACTATACAGGGTATACACAACACGGTATGTTAGTTCATGCCATGGGCAGTCTCACGTCTTCCCCATATTTGAATAGAACATTTGATAGACTGATGTAATAAATACCTCACAATCTGCACTGCGTCAAACGCCACTGCATAATAAGACGCTGATGCACGGGTCAGAGTTGAAATCTTCCACATTCATGCACGTTTTTTCATTCCAATGCTGGGTGACGGCCACCTCCAGCTGTGTGGTTCGTGAAGGGCATCTTCAGATGATAAACACTTGGTGGCGTCCACTTTAAAGCACCTATCGCCACCTCGCATTGACCAGCCCCATGCATCCTGTATTGGATTGATAGATGGCTGATTATTTTCCGATATTTTCACTTCCATGTATGGAGCGATTCACACTGATTCTATTAATTTGTCAATAAACTGATTCAAGACAATTTTTCGATTTTAGTTCCCGTTAAGATTGTCTCCTAACATGAGAATCTATTTTTTTTTTATATAACTAAATGTTTACACTCACGACAATATCGTAATGCAGAAATAATAGCTCTGATTTGCATTGCTACCTGCCTCCCTACAGACTATCTTAATAAAATGAAAAGGTGCAGCCACGATATTTTTTGCTCAATCCACTTCTGGTGGAATAACCTCCACCACTAGGGGGAGCTCTAGAAAGCCCCCTCTTGAATATAGAGGGCAATTTGGCCTACTCTTCCACGCTGGCCAGATGTCTTGGAAGAGGTGGGATTACACACACTTCATTGATGTCAAAATTGGAAGAAAAGTGAATTACAGTACGGTATTGTGTTACTACACACCCTCTTGAAAGGTTGTCAAATAATTATCTTTCATGGATCGCATAAAACATTGGTACCACTATAGCCTTGCTAACAGCTAATTGCATTGCATTGTTGGTGACTACCACACCAGGATCACCGAGGCTTGCCAGATGTTGCAGGCTTGAGGCTGCGAAGTGGCCAGGAGATGGCAGTGCTGGGTGATGCTCCCTCGTGGTGGGACATCAAACAGCCAAAATCAGAACCCTCGTCAAAAAGTCAATCCAATCAGTGTGACACTCCTGGATATATAGCCATAAATACATCATTGGAATTATTCAAAATGTAGACGTTCTTTCGGCGGCAGGGTGACGCAGTGGTAACAATTGTGCATCACAGCATGCAGCCTAGGTTCAATTCCCGACTCGGGCCACTTTCTGCTTGGAGTTAGTATCTTTTACACCACATTACACAAGGGTCTCCTACAGGTTCTCCGGTTTCCTCCTACCCCAACCATACAATGTAACTAGTGTTGTCCAAACATTCCAATGCTAAATAAATTACTTGTTGATTGCTCTTTTGGAATTACACATAACAACATTGACCCCCTGATTCTAAAACTTGGCAGGACCCTCCTGAAAAAGAGCCTTGAGACTCCGTGAGCATTTTCTGAGTAATCAAGCGTAGTCGTATTAATAATATTCATCCCATTTTGTCGAGGGCCTTCTTTTCACGCCGTGCGGGGGTGATGACAGTTCTTTGACCATACTTCACCATGCATATTTTTTTTGTCCATTGTACCTCTAGTGGGTAGACCAACCACATTTAGAGAAATATCTGATCTGGCACCGTGGACAAGTCAGTACTGCACTGTATTAGGCGTTCAGTTGGGGATTATAAGTCCCATACGCTTTCCACCGGTCGCCCTTGGGAAGTGATCACTGGAGTGAGGGCATCACCAGGACGCACGCTGGCGTCGCTGGGCAACTGACCCAGCCAGCCGCAGCGCATAGCAATGCAAAGCAGTCAGACACACACAGCACGTACACATAGCACATGTCGCATATAATCACCCATTCCTACCGAAGATGCAGACACACACACAATATACAGTAGTGGCATAGTACATAGCACAACCAATCATACACACAGCACACACAGCGATACCTAGTAAAGCCTTTAATGACTGATGGGGCAAGTGATGTTAGTGAGCATATTAAAGCACTGCAGACACAACTGCGGTATATTAGTTTCACGTCGATATATATTCCATATTTGCAACGGCATCACCTATACACGTTCCAAGCAAGACCGTAATTATAATATAGTTTGGGGAGGGACACATCCCCCCCCCAATATATATGATCATTTTGAGCATATTTGAATATTGGGGGGGATGTATTGCTATAAAGATATTTACAAAATAATTGCTATGCTATGTAAATAAAAACAACAATTTGTTAAACCTGGGCCACAATATCTGGACTTGTCTTCATATAACAATGCATAGATTTATGTGTATATGATTGTGGTTATGGTTGTACATTATTAATCCCTAATCTCTGCCATTACATACAACGAAACAAGAAAAGGTAAAAAAAGAAAAACAGAGCAATGTAATACACTATCAGATATTATTGTAAAAAATACATAAAAAGTCCACCCCTTGTGTTAGTGAATTTTTAAATATTTTAGGCAAGGAAATGGCAGAAAATGAGTTTTAAAATTTAGATTTTTCTTCTGGGGGGGGGACCCTCAGACCCCCAGGAAGATTTGCCCCCCCGCCCAATGTTGACTCCATAGCTACGGCCTTGGTCCCAAGCCAACTGTTATGTGGGGCTGGCCAGTTATGATTCGTTTCGCTTCACTACTGTATTGCTGCGAATTATTCCGCGGTGCAGAGACACACACGCATAACACAGGCAATACACACCACACAGCACTCGACCGAGGTCGCTGGTAGTACAAACATAGTCGGATTGAAGACTCCAAACTCACAGTAACGAACAGTAACGGACAGAAGCCATTATCCTAACAACTCGAGCGATCATCTTTGCAAAGTGTTTGCTCAAATTTGACGTTGGAGTTACATTTCATACGCAGGCTTTCACGACCAAATATTTCGATTCAGAATTAGTTGATTTTGGGTGAGATTGTGTAGGTATAATGTTCATTTTCAACCATAACCCTCAGCCATCTGACAGAGCCAATCAAATCAAGTTGTCAAATCAATGGCAATCGATTTGGTTGTTGAGCAAACAGGAAATATTAAAATGCAAGTACAATTTGGACAATTGAGTGTTCATGTACTGCAGTTAATTTGCTCTTATATTTCAATCGATTGATGTTCTCAGCAAAAAAAAAACCATGGTTGTACAGTACTATAACCCTCTACGTGTCCACGTGTAGTATGCTCATCATCTGCCTTCACCAACACCACCACGGCACTGACCCACCACTGCATGTGGTATAAACATTGAGTGTCAACCAACAACGACCCCGCAACAGCGTGGAGGGAAGGAAGGCCCCCCTCGTCACACAGCAGTGGTTTGACATAATGGACTGGGCAATGCCATGTTACTACGACTACTAAGCTAAACTACAACGCCGTTCTCAACACACGCTTCAGATATAAATACATTCCTGTCAACCCCGTATCAGTGCCCTACCTTATTACAGACCAATTCTGACCTTATTGGTCACCCCAGTGCCCATATAAATCTCAACGTTCATCCTTACAAAGTCCCATCACAAGGGAAAAACACAAACAAATAAATCTTGACTTAAAGCTTTCGTGACTAAGAATTAATATTCTTTGGGTAGGTAAAAAATAAAATAAAAATAAATTAAATCACTTGATACAGTAATTTTGCTGTGACGGTGCCACCTGAAGACGGAAGCTTGTGTTGCCTCCGAAACGTCGTGATTTAATTCATTTGTATAAAAATTTTTACCTACGTGACTTTACTGAAAAACCAAAGAGTATGGACCCTTGCAGTAATGAAAACTTCAAATCTAGAACCACGTAAGATAGAACATTTTTTGCAGCATTTATTATTTATTATTAGAAAAATTATAATAATTTATTATTATAAAATAAAAATAATTTATTATTTTTATTTTTCTAATAAGAAAAATAATTTATTATTTGATTTTTTCTATCTACGTGGCTTCAGGTTTTTTCGGTGAAGTCACGTAGATAATAGAAATAAAATAATAAATTATAATTTTATATCTATTATAAAATAATACATTATTATCTTTAGTAGGTAATAAAAATAAAGTAATACAATATTATTTTATTTTATTTCTATTATAAAACAACACATTAGTAGGTTATTATTTAACATAATTATTTTATTTAGTAGGTAATAGAAATAAAATAATAAATTATTGTTTTATTTCTATTATAAAATAATAAATTATTTAATTTCTATTACCTACGTGACTTTACCGAAAAAAAACTAAGAGTATCACCACCACCCCCACCCACCACCACCAACAACTTTTAATGAATAGAACACGGGGCCGGTTGCCTCGCAACTGTTGTTAGAGACTGTGGCGGGGGGCGGGGGTTGGTGGCGTTGGTCGCGCGCGCCTCACATCAGGCACCGCTGAAGTTGAGAAAGGCGAGGAGGGCCACTTTAATCGGCGTTCCAGACCGTGTTAAATGTCGACACTTTTAGCGGTGTAACTTTTGCAGTCGTCGCGCCCTTGAGACGTTTAACAACGTTGCTTTCTTTCGCAAACTTTACACGGTCGGTCGGTGTTGATTTATCAGAGTTTGCAGGAGACCCGCGCGAGGCAATTCTCCTGCCACCACCACCACCCCCCGCCACCGCCGCCGCAGTTGACTACCGTTAAGAAGTTCATGAAAGTTTGTAGATAGAACATTACAGAGCCCCGGGGGGGGGGGGCCGGGGGCACTTGTGTGGTGTTGTTGGAGGTGAGGAGCTTCCTCATGGCTGAGCCAGCTGCCAGCCAGGATGGCGAAATCGAGGGGGTCTCCGCAGAAGAAGAATCCCGGCAGCCGCGGGGTTCAGTGGCCCCCGATCCCGAGTCGGCGGACGGTGTCGAGCCGGTTCCTGGCGGTGCCGAGCCCGGAGAAAACAGCCACGACGTGTCCCCTCCACTCGTGAGCATCAAGGGTAAGAAGAAGGAGGACACACCGCCACACACACACAAGCACCCTCTGGGTTTCCATTGACAATTATGGGGAAGTATGTCCGTCGTCTTAACGCCGGTTGTGAAATTGTCCATGGCTTATTTTGTTATTATTGTACATTCTAGATTTGAAGCTTTCGTGACTGCAAGGATTCATACTCTTAGGTTTTTTTCGGTAAAGTCACGTAGGTGAAAAAATAATGATGAAGTAAAATAATAAAAAATGAAAATAACTCAATGAAATCACGACGTTTCGGAGGCAACAAGTGTCCGTCTTCAGGTGGGACAGGATACTGTAAATTTAGCTGTTTTATTTTAGTATTTTACCTACGTGACTTTACCGAAACAATCTAAGAGTATGTCCGTGTACATTCTATTCGTACGCGCAATGTACAACCTCTTTGACAACCCACTGCTGGATGAGGGCCTCCCCCACAGACCACGTTTGTTACATTTTAACCCGCTAAACAAACCCACGATTTGAGATGGGACCATCTCGTTTGCAAGGTTCAGAGTTGACCAAACTTCTTCAAACCACGCTGGTTCTGGTCAGTGGCCGGTGAAGGCGGCCAGGAGACGTAGGGTGGCGTTGAGTAGACGTGGAATCGTAGCAGTACGGTACAACAACGATGTGCATCGTCCCTCTTTAATGTTGTACGAGTTGCAAAACAAAATAGTTGGAGTTTGTATCGCTGAGCAGAGAGTTTGAGTCGCGAGTTGGTCGGAGGAGGAAGCTTTCATGCCCTCGTACGATTCAGCACTTGCAGCTTGGACCCTTTTTTGTTAAATAAAATTAAAACTCATGTATTTATTTATTTGTTGTTGTTAATCTGTCCAGGAGCACTGGTATTTGATTGTGTAAAGACGTATACGTAGCGTGTTGTCCAGTTTGTAAGTGTGATATGTTTATAGGAACTGGGACGTACACATTGGTTTATCCACCCTACTTTATGAACAATATTTATTCGAATAAACAGCACTCGTTCGACGAGAAACGTGGATTGTAACCTCGGTTTACACGTGTCACTTGCAATGTGAGGGATACATGGAAAAGTTTGCGTCGCTGGTACTGTACCGTACTGTAATGTTGGTAACGTTCTTAAAATGATTTGTTGAAGGATGTCTCCGGTTATCAACTTCGCAAAAGAGACAGACACTAAGTGACTCAATGCTTAAACTAATGTGGACCCCCTCTACCTATTTCATTTGGTGGACTACATTGCACCAGTAGTTGAAATTCCACATTCCTATGGAGAGATCCGTAATAGTTCAGTATTAACCAACAATTGCACAGATCTTGGTATAGAAAATAGAGTACAGTACACGTTGCTTGTAACACTTGACGAAAAAAACTCAATACAATGAACAACACGGTGGCCTTAAAATATAAATAATATTAAATCGGAAACGTTATGGGCCTTCTTCACTCATAGCACATGAACTGAGAGGCCAGAGATCAGTTAAATAAGGGTCGGAGATTCCACTTAAACACCATGGGGCCTGATGAGAATTGAGAGATTTAAATATTCTCTGATGGCCAGTTTTTAAATAGGCACTCGTCACCTGTTTTACAATGAAATTCCCAAGAACAAGACATCGAATTAAAAAAAATACATTTTGTTTGTAAGCAATAATAAAAAGGTGGTAATACTGGACTACTAAAGTACAGTAATTAAAATAATATCGCGCCCTTTGTTAAGTGACTGCTAGAAAGAGGCCTTCTCACGCCTTGTTAATAACGGCAATGCTATTCTCCATATATCCTTGCTGCTACACCACAGCCAAAATACATTTTTTGTCTCATTTCATAAAGTGTTTTTTATGACTTTCAGAGGCATAAAATGAAAAATATGCTATAATCTTGCACCCAGTAGCTATACAAATATGCTATACAAATACAATTGTGCAGACTTTGTAAATAGAAGTTTTGCTAAGATGTTGATAAGAGTTTACATAGTTTAAACTAAATCCTAAATTCATAACCGTTTATAGTGGCAGTGTTAAGGTATGGCTGCACTCGGACTGTGGTCGTAAAAAGGTAATATATAAAGTCAAAGTATCTCCCTGCTCCAATGAGGTGACATCTCCTTTGGTGTGAAATCCATATGTGGACATTCCACGTTAACAAGGTGGGGCGGAAGACCATTGTTGACTTCCCACAAAAAATGATAGAGGAGTCAATTTCTGAATGGGATATAAACCCACAACATTCTGATTTTGAGTCAAGTGCTCAAACCATAGTGTTCTCTATTCAGATTGTATAAGAGGTTGAGCTGCAATACTCACATCATACATTTCCTTCAAACTTAAAATTCACTGATTCATTTTTGTTTTTGGTTTAGGCCATGTAGTAGTTTTATGTCTAATTTTACAATTTCTGAGTTCCCTACCTTATTAGGCCCAAAGTAGTTTGAGTGAAACGTATGTTGATGTTAAATTCCGTCATGGGGAGTCTTAAGCCACTGGAGAGCTTGATTGGCCAGAATATTATATATCAATACATTGACACGTATAAATAATATATTTGTAAACGTGGCAATTTTTTCAGGTGGTGGAGGGTTAATGACAATAATTTTGCCATGAAACGACTACGTGGCCTAATCTGAAAACAAATGTGGATCAGAACTTTCCCGAGCTACTTGTGACAAAGTATGGGCTACTGAGGATAAAAAATATTGTCTTGCAACCATGACCCATACAGCCAAAGCTTATCAGTCATTGCTAATATTGATGTTTGGCATTTAAATGTCAGTGCTGTGTCACTGGGTGTGTTCGCTTGAAGTAATTGTGCTGTCATCTGGTGTGTCTTGGTTCTTGACTTATGTGGAGGTAGAGCTAAAATCCCGATATTTGCAGTATTGGCTATTTTGTATTAATCATTTACTTAACCATTATTTTGCTTTATTATGCATTTATCATCGCAACATCCTATTAATAAAGTGGTTGTTAACCATGATGCTAAACTCGTAATACAAATGCAGGAAAGAAAAAAAGTGTTCAAGAAAATACTGAATTAGCATGTTTGGCCAAGTCCGTCAATGAGTTCGTTTGGTTAAGTCCGTTAATGGGTCCGTTTGGTTAAGTCCATTAATGAGTCCGTTTGGTTAAGTCCTTTAATGAGTCCGTTTGGTTAAGTCCGTTAATGGGTCCGTTTGGTTAAGTCCGTTAATGAGTTCGTTTGGTTAAGTCCATTAATGCTTGGCAAAGGGGAGAAAACAGGGAGTACCTGGATAAAACCTTTGCATGAGGGATAACACTTAAAACTCTGCAAAGATATATTCAATCCACTTATTGTACTATCATCATCTGGGTACCACGCAGCCCAGCAGGTTTAGGTGTTCACAATGTGTGCTCTGCCAACACTTTCCTTCAAATAATTTTCCGCACGTCCAATTAGCACAGTTGGCTACGTATGGTATGAAAGAAGTTCAACATTCATACATACATACATTGGATTACAGGAAAACGCCACTATCGCAACCAGTCCCGCACCAGCTTGCACTGACCAGCGTGGTGAAATATGGTCAAACAATCCCGATGACTGAATCGGTACAGTATGCCATGTGAAATGGAAATATAACATTAAAGTGAGTTTATATTGGTGTTGTGTACTGCCATGCAGCTGTTATTTTTCCTGAATCATTGAAGGCAGCAGTTGCGCAATGGTTAGTGCATTGTACTTTTAACCCAGTGAACTGAGTTTGATTCCCAGCCATGGTTATTATCAGTGGCTAACACTCGATGTTTAAACCAATCCTGTACACCCTTCCCCTTTACCAACTTGCTCTGACCAGTGTGGTAAAGTATGGTATAACAACCTTTATGACAAATACAATATGGTGAGGTCCTCGTCCTGCAGTGGATTAACAAAGTGCCGTCAATTATGAGTAATATGTAAACATAACATGTATTATTGCATTTTTGGCCTGTTGTGATGTTAGCAGGGTGGTTTCTAGGGGGGGAATTATCTCTATGGTGCCCACCACAACTGAACAAGATTTCCTACCCCACTGACTTATACTCCCTCCTCCAATTTCACAATTGGTAGCTATGCCACTGTATTTACCAAATGCATATAATCCACAATAGAAAAACACGAGTTACATAAGAATGCAATTACTGTAACTACGAATCGATTAATTGACTCACATAATGTCTTACTTGTCACGATGCATACACTAAATCGTGCGTATGAAAAATTATTATATACAACTCATACAAATAATATGCAGATATTACATTTAGGCTAATGAAATATAAAACTGTATAAATAACACAGAAACTCAACAGAAAATACAAGTGAGACGACAACACAGCAAAAACGACACAATAAAATTGCCTTTCTGTCAAATTACAACCCCAAATCGTGATTATTCTTTGAATGCCTTGAGGAGTGGGGGTGTAAAATGTTTTCATGGCTATTATCTCTACTGAATAAGTCAGACACAAAATGAAAGACTGGGCATTAATCTTTTCTCAGCAGGTGAGGGATCAAGAACCAAGGGGCGTGGAGCCAGATTAAGTCAGCAAAATGGTGGAGCCCCCACTCCTTCACCCACCACGGCCACCCCAGCCACGGTACGAGCTGCACATATACAGAGATCATCGGCGTTTAGTTAATATGCGGCACTTACGTAATTCACATTTTATGCTGCATTGCCCCCAATTCACAGCCTCGTAGATCAAGCCAAAGCAGACGTTTAATAGGAAATATTTGTTGTTCAGCTGCCAGAGTGGATGAGCGCTGCGCCATTGCACATTTCAGAAGATAGTGGATTTTGATTGAAATGCTTAACACAAATAAACCATTTTTTGTGTAATATGAGGAACGTGAATTGTACGTGAAAATTTTCTTATTTTGCAAATGTTATTGGAGGAAATTTAATTGGATTGAAATTAGCTATTACTTTGAGATCTGTGATTTAGATAGCAAGTACAAATTACAAATTAAATACAATTAAACATTTAAATGTAATTTTGATACTGCCCATCTGCGATAAGAGACCTTAACACGAAAGAAGAATGTGTCCCATTCCATGGCTGATATGTGTAGATGTCAGGCGCTGGATGGAAATCATCGGGGCCTGGGAGCGAGGCTCTGCGAAGCATGGCAAATCAGACCAAGGTCACCAGGGACGAGCGGAGGGCCCAACTGGACGGACGTCACAAGTACCTCATCTCCAAGCTAGCCGATGTCCTGGGTCAGGACGAGGCCGCCGTGGAAGATGCCATCCTGGCGGACGAGAGGGTAGGTCTTCTGGGCACCACGTGCATTGTGTAAGGCAAAGTTCTTCAGCTGGCTGCCCGCAGGCCAAATGTGGCCCACGGAGGCTCTTGGAGTGGCCACCAAGAGATGTGGCCTGCCAAGAGATATGGCTCGCTGAGAAAGCAAGAGATACAGATGCGTGAGATGAAAGAGAGAAAGACAATGGATGGAGATGAGAGCTGGAGACAAAAGATGACGACTAGTGAAATAATAAACACCAGATAGATGAGTAACCTGGATATCAGAGGTGTAGATTAGTGTTTATCCAATGTGACATTACGTCGATTCACGTAATGTATGATGTCACATGACTCGCCAGCACAGGCTAATTTTATCATGTGGCCTGCCGGAAAAAGATAGTTCAAGAACCTTGGTGGTGGGTGACGAGAGGGGGTCATAGCGTACCCCACACTAAGCTGTGCAAGGTCACAGGGAACTGTTGAAAAGATGACATCAGTCTTAGTGATTCTGATTTATATATGATTTATACGTCTAACTAGAAAACTATAGACAGACATAAGCAGATGATGATTGCTTGTGTTGCAATCGAAACGTCGCTATTATTTTAATTTATTATTTTATTTTTAGACGTGACTTAACCGAAAGAACCAAAGAATAATTCCTGCAGTCACGAAAGCTCCAAATTAAGAATGATTTATACGTTCAGTTAATAACGAAACAAATTTTTGTATTTTTACAAATGCTATCCCAATTGTACTATTGGCATCATGTCATGAAATACAGTTTCCATTTTTAGCTCTTGGAAAACAGTGTTCCGCAGAGGGAAAGTTTATGCGTCTACTTCTGAGATTATTTCAAGTGATATTTTATCTACATATTAGGGAGTGCACTTTGCCACATACCCTGCTATTGAAAAAAGTTTGTAATATCGCAGTCAAACCAATATTTTTGATTCTCAGAGCTGGATTTTAGCTACATTGTAAAAATAAAACTTGAATATTATGGTATTTTGCTCAGTCATTGGTGACCAGGCTGAGACCATCATCTTGCTAAACTTGAGAACTCGGTTTAATCTCTAGTTACCTACCCTGATTCAAACCCAGGATGACTAAGCCAACTTCACACATATATCTTAAACATCAGTTAGCCCTTGTAGGGTATTATGTTGAGTTAATATTGAATTTGAAACAAACTAAAGATGAAACTTGAATGCATTGCATTTACCTTGAAAATAATGTACAGTCATCATTTTTCAATTAAATTTTCTTCCCTTTACTCCAGTTTGAACAAATAAAGGATTTCTTTGTTGCCAACGGATCAAAGAGGCTCATGTTCTTCTGCCAAGAATCTACCCAGGTTAGTGTTACACATTTTTTTAATTAATATTTTCTCGTAATTGTGTGATTAAAAATAATAATCTAAGAACTGCTTTATAGCGGGCTTTTTCTGTCTGTTGTGAATATGCAAATTCATAATTTTCTATGGTTCCCAGCCTCGTGACACTATCTATTCTCGCGGAGAGATGTCCATCAGTCACGTGGGAAGCAACGTGTCTCACAAGCGGTTGTTCATCACGACAGGTGCCGACGAGGTAAGTGGGCCCGTCATCTCTACGTGCATCACTGAAGTGCTGCACTAGGCTGCTGTAAGTGTGATTTGCTGAGAGAATTGTGGTACTCTGCCGATTGCAATTTGTATTATCCAGCAGCGCCGCCTATCAATTTAATGTGCATCTTGGTCTTTTGCCAGAGGACCTTTCAAAGATGCACAGCTTGAGTTGCGCACTGGCGGCATGACACTGCCATCGCAGGACGTAGGTTAAAGCTATTCTCTATTCTCTTGGTTAACTACATCAATATCGTTTCCTACCTTCTCGTTAGCACGTTTTTAAAATGTATTTTGAAGACTTTTTCAGCATTATCATTCAAGAGATGGCGTTTTTGCAACTTTAAATGTGGAATGCCACTCACACACGATTGGATTGTGCACGAAGCTTGCGCTGTGTTCCCTTGCATGCCCAGGCTTGTCTTCAAAACTCTGTGAGCTCACTCGCTGACAGAATCTGAGCTCTCCGTTATGCTTGTGTTCATCAGATAAATAGAGACATTCTGTAAGAAATGCGGGAAGAAGAAAACGTGCAAATAGTTTCACTGGGATACAACAAGAGGTTGGCTTATACTGTAACACTGTTTGGTGATCAGCAGAGGGATTTCCTTGCTGTGCTTTTGTATGAGAGGTGGTCTAACAGTGAGGCTTTTTACTTTCAAGTGTAGATGTTAATCTCCGGTCAGCCTGACACATGGGTAGTAAAAATGGGTCTCTTGCCTTGATGGAATTTTGATTTCATCTCAGGCTTTTGTCGACCTCGTTTCTTATGCAAGTGGACATTATGCACAGTGCATCGAAGATTGTGACAGTGAATTATTGATGTAAATGCTAATATTCCGGAAGTACTAGAAAGCTGCTATTTTGCTCAGCTGTTGCCAGGTCTGTGTTTAAATTTCTATGACTCTAAAAACAGACATTTTTAAATTTAGGCCACCAAAATGATGGCTCAAAGGTTGATTGGTTTCACTCATAGGGCAGGCTAAGCTTATCGCGCTAAATAGTTTGAAGTCTTGTCTGAAACACTTTAAATATACAATCCCCATCGTCAATGAACTGCGCAGTTTGTCTCCATGGAGTGCGATGCTAAATCAGTAGAGAGCAAGGGAACCGCGCTCGTGGTGACTCTTGTGAATATATGAAAAATAAGTTAAAAGCTTGGTGGTCTTTACCTGGTAAGATCAAAATTGTGTTTAGGTTTATTTGTATGTCTTTCTTTTTGCTATTTGTTTACCTTTCCTATACTTTGCACTCCTTTCGTGTTTTTGTAGTGTTTGTTGTTGCAACGTTCTACTGGACATCTGTGAAAAAGAGCTTCATAGCTCATCAGATTCCTCCATTATAAATAAATATTCTGATTCTGATAAACTTCAAATAAACACGTTGAGATATGAGAGGATAAAAATGCATATATTTTCTTGTAATGCATTATTTCCATGTATAAATCACAATCCATATAATAATAAAAAAAATATATTTATAGTTTTCTGGTTGCAAGGCTTATAATCTTCCTAAATCGAGGTCATCATCATAAAACATTTATTTACTACTGTAGTATGTATACATTAGAGTAATCGTTTATTTACTTATTTGGTTAAATCGTCATCTGCACTGCATTCTGATAGCATTTATTGCCAAGCCACTGTTTGGCAATTATTGTAGCTCAGTTTGTTCAAACAGGATCAGCATTTAACCCAAACATTTGGCGGGGGAGCAAATAATAAAGGTAATGTCTGCTTTGGAACGGCTGTGTGAACTGAGGCTTGTAAGAGCTTGTCTCTTGAGTTGGACGGTTGCTGGTTAAAACACCCCTTCCTGTGCCTTCCATTGTGTTCTAGACACAGCATTGAAGAGCATCCCATGCTTTACAAGAAGCATTGTCTAGCCATGGCTTCTGTATTTGAAGTTTTCGTGACTGCAAGGATCCATACTCTTTGGTTCTTTCGGTAAAGTCACGTAGGTGAAAAAAAAAATAAAAAAAAACCACGACGTTTCAATTGCACCAGTCTCACGTCCCAGTCCCTAACGTCCACGCAACGCCCCCCCTCTCCTATCGCCCCCTTCCTTTCCCTCCCCACTCCTCTCTGACTTATATAACGTCCTTAACCTTGGCATCTCTCTCACTTCAGTAAAAAAATTTTGCTGTGGTTTTCACACCGGATGATGATTGCTTGTGTTGCAATCGAAACGTCGTGATTTTTTCATTTTTTATTTTTCACCTATGTGACTTTACCGAATGAACCAAAGAGTATGGCTTCTGTCTTTCGTAATCTTGATTAACTAATAAATCCTACAAAACACAATACTTTCCAAACTAAATAGGCAGCCAAGAGTCTATCTCCTATTTAAAATAATCTAGTCGATCAGATCAGTCAATGGGCTTAATTAGCAGGGTCTCAGCAGAGCCAGGCCTGCTATAGAAATGCTGCTGTTTTACCAGACGTTATAGGCCCCTGCCAAAAACATCTGGCCCCTGCCTAAAACATCTGGTCATATACAAAGAATTGAATTATGATGAACAATTGTATGCACGTAAATTATGCTACTACTGTTATACCATCGTTGTTCAACAATATAAACATACATAAGCTGTATAATCAAGTTTGACCGAGTGTTTTAATTGTAATTCTAAAAATGGAAGTGATTGTGCTACTTTTAAATGTATCATGGGACCTCCTTTGCCAGTACCAAAATATGAGAATAGGTTTTCCCCTTTTTTCTGGCAACAAAACATCTTAACACCTGTTTTGTTGCCAGAAAAAAGGGGAAAACCTATTCTCATTTTTAACAGTAGTTAATGCTTTTCAACTTTTTTGGCTGTTTGCACATTACCTTTGTCCTCTCTGTAGGGAGGGGATTTGATAACTCTTGTAAATATTGTCCAATACAAACTAACTTTAGTATAAAGATGTGTTGCTATTAGGGACTAAGCTCTCTCGGAAACTGTATATGGAAATCAGTGCTAAAAGGCCCTGCCTTGGCATCCCAGCCTTGCAGCCAAAGCAATGATTATCAACAATGCAATGTAGCCTATGATGACGATAGTGATGCCTCTTATCATTTTCAGGCTTTCGCAGGCACATGCTACTTCTTCCTGCGCACCACAGAGAAAGCCATATCGACAGCTAACATGGCCCAGGTATGCCTGAAACCAAAGAGAGCACGTGTCATTGCAGTCCAAATCGCCCATCAGATTAATGTGCATTGTACAGTCCTTTGTCAATCCAGTGCTGTACGAAGGATTCCCCATACTGTGCTGGTCGTGGGGTTATTTAACCATACTTCATCACGCTGGTTAGCGCCAGTTCAGATATCACTCGCCACTGATGTAAGTCATGGCCATGAATCGAACTCACACACCGGTTCATAGTGTAGTGGGTGAACCACTGCACCACTGCTCCACCTCACATCACATTAACCTGGCCCCAAAATTATTTAAATGCTTTCACAATTGTGTTGCACATGCATGAAATGCATTACTGCTGATTGCTGTTCATGTAAATTGTCATATACATTCATGTGCAACTGAATTTCTCCAGGGTTTTATAAACAAAAGTGATCATATCAGAGTGACCTGAAACTGTTACTAGTTTTATCTTGGTCTTTTTGGCACACTCGCAATAATGTGGTACTTTGGATATTTGGATTACACCAATTTCATCAAAAATGCAATACATTCACCAGGAGGGGCAACTAGATGCTAATAGATAGCAGTACAACAAGTAGGCTCCTGCATTACCCTTGCTGATTGTTGAGCACTGTTTTACGAGTTATATTTTGCTGGTTGCTCAGGTGTTTAAAAAAAAGACATTGTTTAAATGTTCAAAGTAGGACCCTTGGCAAAAATATGGTCAGTGAAGCGTTACTGCATTGGAGAATGATCATGATTGTGATAATGCGTCTCCACAGGAGATCAACTTTGGTGTGCTGGAGTGTCCTGAAGGGGACATTCTACAAGGCGTGGAGAGCTTCCTCTCCTCCTTAATGATCCCAGCTCTAAAATCTCAGGAGGTACTCATGTTCCTCATGACTTGATTCAAATATAAAGTGCAACTACATACAGTATGCCAACACAATATGATTTATACTAATACAAAAACTGTACAATTATAATGGAAAGTAGGTTTGTAATGATACATTGTTTTGTCAGTTAAAATAGAATGTTACACTGACAAAATACACATCGTGAGTGTGACAGTCTATTCGTTCCAATGACTGCAAATTATTTGCAAGTGATGTGCTAATGATATGTATAAGTTAATGAAGTAAAATTGTCAAAAACGCAAGACAAAAAAACCCCGAAAATACACACGATGTTGTGAAAATGAGACCAAAATCAATTGAATATTGAACCAAGTTGTGAATCAAAGTTGCTTCAATCCCCAGAAAAGGTGCATCATTTACATGCCTAGAACAAAGGCATTTCTGAATGAAACAATTCAATGTGATTTCAAACGTCTCATTAAAATTGAAGATCGCTCATGCAGGAATAAAGCTTATTTGCATGCTGGCCAGATTTACAAATCTGCATTATGATAAAATGTTTGATTTTATATTTCACTTACAAAGTTGTAAGTTAAACATCGTGACCATTATAGCAGCTGTGTTTGTCTTTCATCCATTTATTTTACTGCTCAATGGGACACAAAGAAATCTAATGTTTACAAATTTACAAATGGTGATATAATTTATTCATGCAGGATTTCACAGTAATGCGTCATTGTGCAGAATTAGATAGGTGTAGAATTGCAAAGACGGCACGGCTGTTGATCTCAAAGGATGCAACAGTATTGTATAGCAAGCATATGTGGCTCTCCAATCCCAGCGTGGTGATCGAGGCAAGTAACAGGGAATAGATGTGCCCCACCACAAAGGTCACCTCAGAGCACTTCAGTAGCCATTATTGAGCTCTGCCCTTTCAGACATTATGGTTTTATAATCATGCTCTTGAGAAAACAGGGCAGGGGGCCAGTGTATCCAATTTGTGGGGGCGGCAGTGGTTACGGTATCTTTCCAGTTGGCTGAGGTGCTCAAAATAATGCTTATAATAATGCTTATGTTGGTATATTACGCAGGTAAATGGCATATATATGCTGAGTATTTGTGTATGGTACTTGTGTATATTATAAAGGTGGTTGAAGTGAAATTGTTCTATTAAACATGTGTGATTGATGGCCTTTAACTAGGTTACAGTCTACTAAGATTCATACCGGTGTGATTTGTTAAAAAAACGAGTAATAATTCAGATACCTCACGTTATGTTTATGATCATGTAAGTCCCTCACTGCACACTCTGCCGTGCTTTAAACGCTATTGATGTATTGAAACAAGTTTGTCGTTGTGCTTATAACTCGAGAACCAAAAGTAGTACATGAACGAGCAATACCCCAAAAATATTAAACAAAAATCCCTTTCCCAAATGCATCTTTATTTTTTGAGAGGACATTACCTGAACCTGAAGAATGGGTTGATTTCTTGGTTATAATTGCTCAATAGAGACTCCTATTGATGGATTTTATAAAAAAAATTATGATATAAATTTTTTTAAATTATACTACTGTTGAGGAATTGAATGGCATTTGTTTTCAACATCACGATACTACAATTGATATCTAGAAAAAAATATCCGTGATTATACTTTTGACTTGAGAATAAAACGCAATACATGGATGAGCCCTTTGGTACATGTCTGGTGGTCAGATGGCATCCACAGGTGCTGCCAAAGCCCTTTACTTTATACTCAATAAACAATAATACTCCATTAAGTACTGGATATCTGTGAAAAAAGGCCTTCATAGCTCATCGGATTCCTCCAGTCAAAATAAAGATTCTGATTCCCCATCTCATCTGTCTACCCAATTCCAAGCGATTCTCATTTTTCTGTGCTCTGCTCATGTCCTTCTCGTAATTTCATTGCCCATTTCACCTCTCTGACGATCTGCTCCATTTTTTTTTTATCACCCAACAATCACCATGGCCCACCCCCGCACACAGACGTGGGGAGTAATAAAAAGTGGAGAGAACGACCCCGCCGTCGAAGTGTTCCTGGACAGCGTAAACTACTTCATGCAGAGCCTGTCAGGAGTGCGGCAGAACATTCAGCAGAAGGTGCAGCTGATGGAGGCGGATCTGGGAACCATCCTCGACGGCGTCATGGGTCCTGCAGACTACACGGTTTCAGGTGAAGATCTGGTGTTAAATTGCGGTAGTGCATTTGCTGCTCCTTGCAGAGGTTCTCGGTTTGAGCACAGTCACAGTCCTTGTGGATTAACCATGAAATAAGCTCCGTCTGCTTTCACAGTGGATGTTAAAGATACTGCGACTTTATTTGAAAAAGAGTAGGCCAAGTGTGCCAGCATCATGATCCAAATTTGGAAAATTTTATAAATTACTTTAAAATAAATTAATTGGGAAGCCACATAGCAATATTGCCCGGTAGTGACAGACTCATGTCTGTTTACTGGCTGGGCCTACGATCACCTTGTACTTCACAATGAAAGCTGCCACCGGGGGTCTGCAGCCGCAGGGCATCTCGATTTTTCTCTGCATGGGAGCCGTGGTATAAAATGTACGTTGTGATGATGCTCATTTGATAACTATGCCCCTGCGTGTGCCCGGCAATCGGCGAGGGTCGGTTAGACTTACTTGTGTTGTATTCCCCACTGTCCTATCACAGTGGGGAACACGGATATGGTGGAGCGTCTGGAGGCTGCCCTGACAGTGTGGATGAAGCAGATCGAGCAGGTGCTTGTGGAGAGCGAGCAGATCCGTAAGGAGGCCGACAATGTCGGGCCCTCAGCAGAGCTCGTCTACTGGAAGAAGCGCACTTCCCGCTTCAACAGGTTCCTATTTATTTTGAAGAATTAAATGTTTAAAGATAATAATTTAACAGCCCTTTGTCTATCGGCTGCTGGAAAGTGGCTTTCCCACGCTGTGTCGGTCATGGGCATTGTTCAACCATACGTCACCGCACTGATCAGTGCAGATTGGTAATGGCGGGGGAATTGAACTCAAGTTGTCAGGTTCATCGTGCCATGTGCTAATTAGTAGGCCTTCACTTAGTCTCGTAAAAGTAATGATAATTATTATGACAAGAAAAATAATGCCCTTTATCCAGGAAAACTTCACTGAGCCTCAGGGATGTATGGCCAATTACATTTATGAGCATGTGCAATTTGGGAGGAAACTTTTGTGCCCGGAGAAAACTGCCCATGCATATGAGAAGGTAGCACTCAATGCTTTGCACAAATAGAATCAAGATTCAATTGCTGGAATACCCACCTCATAACCACCATCTCCTTTACTATTATTTTGTAATTAAGGTAAGTTCTAATTAATGTAATTAATTAAAGTAAGTTCAAATTAATGTTCCAATTAATATAATTAATTTGAACTTACTTTAATACACGTAATTATCTTACTTCAACAAGTACATATATATGTAAGGGAGTGGGTGGGAGTCGTGGCACAGTGGTTTGCATACTCAACATAACCCGGCAACATGAGTTTGATACCCACCCACAGCTAACATCAGTAGTGAGTGATATCGTTACTGGTCCTAGTCCTCCCAACTCTTCAATAACCTGCACTGACCAGATTAGTGGAGTCAAATAACCCTCACAGTCGACATGGTGGCTGGAGATGCATCACCCAGCAGTGGATTAACCACAGGGATATAAATATATGCATGAATTTACACCTATGTAAAGAGAGGAAAGATCATTCATCCCACACAACCTCCCCCTCCATGTCAGATTGTGCATTTGGGCACTGCACACTCCACAGAAATAACGTGGCTCCTATTTATTTTTAACCAAAAACAAATTCAACACCCGTCAAAAAATAACATGTAGCTTTAACTTTCAACTTACAAAGGCAAGCGGGTGCAGGAACTATTCATCAGACTCTACGTGGCACTGTTAGTTTAACTCATCGGATCTGATGCTGCAGAGCCTTGACCGTACGATGCAGAGTATGTTCCATTACACCCGAGTGCACGTGCCGAGCTGTAACAACATGGCTTTGTAGAATAATGTAGACATTCCTTTCACTCGATTCGCCTTTTTTGCCTCTGTTATTTTAGCGAACAAGCGCAAGCAAGTAGTTTATTATTCTACAGGATCAAAAAATCACCCCGGCCACCCACAACTTAAAATTGAGTTTTGAATATTGAGGAGGTGACCGGGTGGTCCAGGAAAGCTCACATCTGTGTGAGAAAACTGAGCTGGCACAGTTGAGAACTTTGGTCTGAATCTGGGCAATAACCCATCATTAAACTGGATTCTTCGATTTAGTGATTTCATGATCTCAATGTTGCCATCAGTGTGTAGCAAATTAGTTTGTTTCGGTTTTTATTTAATTTGATATATTTACATCCATGAAACAGGTGTTATAGGCTGCTGTGGGAAAACGTGGTAGGGAGCAGAAAAGGCAGTGAAACACTTATACTGTACTTTGCTGCCATGTTTATGCTGCCTGTCTTCACCAATCTGCACTGACCAGCGTAGTGAAGTATGGTCAAATAACCCTCATAAACCACACGGCATGGGGAGGCCCTCATTCAGCAGTGGATTGAAAATAGGGCTGTATATGTGCATTTCTAGCTCTTGAGGAATAAATACATACCAATATGACTGCCATGCAATGGTCACCTCTAGCCGAACAGGTGACGAAGTGCAGCATCCCCAGTGTACTCAATTGCACCATTTTTAGAAATAGTTCTATGATGTCACCTACCAGAGGCCATTCTCTAACATGGTGCAATGCTGTCAGTGAGAGTTCCAAATTATGTTTTTTTTATCTCTTGAAAATACTGTGTTATTACAATAACACAATTTAAAAACAATTGGAAACATCCCAAACATTGTTTTAAACTGAGCTGTTTAATGTAATCTTATGCTTCTGTTCAACAACTGCTGATTTAATTTGGCTAAAATTGTATTTCGATTGACTTTTAATTTATTTTTCCGCTGTCGTTTTGTAGTTTGCTGGAGGAACTGAAGAGTGAGCGTGTGCAAAAAGTTACGGGGCTCCTTCAAGCTGCACGGTCGCGCTCACTCAAGCACTGGAAAGAGCTGGTACCACCTGCCGGCCCTTCACTCCGGCGCGCCTTTCATCCCCGCGCATATGAAGTGTAGTCTAGCATAGCCGCGGGCCCACATACCAAACCAATGGCATGACACGGCTCTTGCTCCCATCGATTTTCAGGAATCAAATTACCTTCCTCTCAAGTCAGTGGAAATTGACATTTCAACCATGGTAAAATAGTAGGGTGCAGTGGTTACTTACTGCGCTTTGAACCTACCACCTGAGTTCGATCCTGGTCATGGCTAACATGAGCGGCGAGTGATATCTGAACCGATCATATGACCTTCTTCAACCAGCACTAATCAGCGTGATGAAGTATGGTAAAAACAACCCTCCATAACTGACACAGCTTGGGGAGACCTTCATCCAGCAGTGGATTGACGAAGGGCTCAAAGTAAATAAACAAGCTTATAAAGATGCGTTGATTAATTGATTGCCATGGATTTTTGCATTTTGTTTTAATTGTGCGTGTAATTTTTTAATTCACATTTAATACATATTATAAGTTGATACTACATTAAGACTAATGCAGAAAATAAACTCGACAAAACAGACAACCCAATACATTAAATAAACAAAATGGTAAAGATGAGACAAATAACAATTATTTTTATTTGAATCTCGAACCTGAATCGTGACGAAGAAATTGCCACGAGGCGGTGGGAATGAATTGTTACATATCTCTAAAACACATTCCTGCAGAGGGAGCTGGTAGGAACGTTGGGTTGGCTCGGTCAATGGCCAGGGTCAACAGCGGCGTGGTGTATTCCGCAAATATGCCCGACTGTGAGGGCGGGCACAAGCCGGCGTGAGTAGGTTGAACGTTGCATTTTATAAGGGCACCACGGGGTGACCAGCCCCTCCCCACCCAGCCCCACCCCTCCCACCCCCCACACAGCCCCACCCTCCCCACCCGGCCCCTCCCCACCTTCCCCTCCCCACCTAGCCCCTCCCCACCTTCCCCTCCCCACCCAGCCCCACCCTGCCCACCCAGCCCCTCCCCGCCCTCCCCTCCCCTCCCCACCCACCCAGCCCCTCCCTGCACGACGGACACAATAATCCCCTGTGGGCTGGTGTAACCAGGAGGTTCCTACCAGTAATATCAACACAAACTAAGATGTAACCGCTGGCAGCGTACATAAACACGTGCATGGACACGCGAAACAGATGGCTTGAAATTAGTTTTTGGTTTATTCCAAGATGCTGAAGATAACTGTTATTACATAAATTAGGATGTTATATGATATTTTTTAGGTATACTTATTTATACGTCAAGAAACACGTGAACACCGCTTTTCATAAGCAATTTTCTTGTCAGGTTTATTAAAAATGCATGTGTTAACTAATTAGCGAAGCACAATGATTGTTAACGTTTGACAGATTGCTCTTTGATGCCATCAGGATTCCAGAATTACTGAGGAAGCCAGCGAAGCCAAGGACAATGTGAAATACCTCTACAGCCTCGAAAAATTCTTCGGGCCCCTCGCCAAGCACTCGCCTGTAAGCATAAGTATCTCATTGTAAATGCAGGCATAAGAGGTGGCCTGGTAGCTCAAGCGTAAGAGCACAGAGCCAGTACTATTGAGATCCTTGGTTGGAATCTGGGTTTAGTCGCCCATTATTATTTAATACTAGCGGGAAGTACCCGGCTTTGCCCGGGTCAAATTTAAATTTCAAACCTACTCTTAAAAATGTAACAGCAGTGCATACTGACTGTGGTGGTATCTGCTATGATTACAGCAGTGCATACCGACTGTGGTGGTACCTGCTATCACTACAGTAGTACATGCTCACCCTATAGCAGTTTTTAACGCGAAAGAAAATGTCCCCCTCACTCCCACCGAAGGCGTGCGACTTGGCATGGGCCGGTATGGTCGTGCAGGCGGCATAAGTAAACAAATAAATAGGAAGCGCACAAAAATCGCACTAAATCGCTAATTCATCTAATTTAAAGTTGACGGATGTGAAAAAGGAATAGCGCTTGCTCATGGCGGGGCTTACGGCGTGGTACCTGGCTATATTTTTTTCACATCAACCCCACCGTTGGAGAGCCAAGCACGCGACCACACACAAACCCACACACAAACCCACACACATACACACAAACCCACACACATACCCACAAACCCACACACAATTTTTGACTTTTATATAGATAGAAGATTATTATTACGCTTGTTTACCCAGGAATGCTTCGCTGAGTTTCAATAGTAATTTTTAGGAGGGTCCTGCCAAGTTTTTGTGGGAAGGGTGACAATTTATAACCTAGTTTAGCCATTTACGAGTCATTTAGAAAAATTTGGACCAGGTTAATCTGAATTCTCAATTTTAGCGATTTGGTGATCTGAGCCAGTTTGTCTTCGGACAAAAACGCATCAGGTTAAATTAGTTTTTTTTTCAGGAGATGGCAAAAAGTCTAACTCTGAAAAAAAAATCTTTGTAAATCTCAGGAAAGTACATTCATTACCCCTCGTGTGGCTCAAGCTCACGTGAAGGAATGGAAGAAGTAGCTATGCGATATCTCCTTCCGCAAGCCATTCAGTAACATGGAATTATTCACAGCTCTGCAAGAGTTTTGAATGGACGCTTTGTCTCGTGCTGTAACTCTCATAATACAATTGGAACAAAGTTCAGGGGAAAAAAAACACCGTTTATTCCCTCACCAACCGTCACTGGCCAGCATGGTGAAATATGGTTAATAAGCCCGAAAACAGCTTAACACGGAATGAGGAGGCCTTCATCCAGCCATGGATTGACAAAGGGCTATACATCAATAAAATCAACATTACATCCAAATACCAAAATACTTAAAATTAATATTAGATGTACTTTATGTATACTTTGTGATAATAATCATCTGTCTGTGTGCAGCCCTTGCTAATACAGACCATCCCAGGCCTAATGAGCAACATCCGCATGGTGCACACCATCTCCCGCTACTACAACTCATCTGAGCACATGACGTCGCTGTTCGTCAAGGTCACCAACCAGATGATCGCCACCTGCAAGGCGTACCTGCACCAGGGCGGGGGCAAAATCTGGGACCACGACTGGTGAGCCTGTGCATAACTCAGCCAAATTAGAGTTGTATTAGAATCATAATAATCTAATTTATTTTGCCCAAGTGAAGGTGTTTTTGACAAATTCATGTTAGTGTATACAAGTATTATCCTGATAACTGCCGTTTAAAACCTGAATTATGCATCCTCTTGTAAACTGTTTTTGTGGTCGAGCTTTTGCCACACACTGCTGTGGACACCTTCAGCAGTTGCATTTCTTGGAGTTGAATTATTTTCAGTTTGTCCCCGGATAGTTGAGAGTTATCTGTGCAATGTTTTTCAAATCAAAGTGCTTTCTTGCTCCATTGTGCATTGAGGCAGTGCTCACCTATTTTACAGTCGTGAGCCAGTGGTTGAAATTCGATATTCAGATGGCGGGGACGAGTTTATCCACAGGTCAACAACTGTTGACTTCCCCACAAAGCTATACCTATTTTATTTACCGAGGAAGGATGATGGTCTGAGTCAGTCGTCTATCAGGATTTGAATTTTCCCACTGCAAGCCACTCGCTACACTGCTGAGCCACCTGGCTAGTCACATTATTTGTGCACAAATTCTTGCATAGAACCTGGTTTATAATCATTATTAATTCAATATCTTGTGATTTGTTGCAAATGCACCGCTTGACGTTGTGTCGCCTGCCACCCGCAGGGACAATTTGCTGCAGCGAATGAGTGAGTGCATACGACTCAATGAAGAGTACCAGCACTGCTTCCACGAGACCAAGCAGCACCTGCATCAGAGCAACAACCCACGCCAGTTTGAGTTCAGGTAGGGTCAACACCCCATGTAACGATTAAAGTACATTATTTTGCTCATGATCATAATTATTGTTATCATCATCATCAGTTGTGATCTATCCATGACTGGATGCAGGCTTTCCAAAGCTATTGCAATCTCTCACTGTGCTGCGTTGTACCAGATCATCTATCTCCTTCGCATGAGCTGATTTCACACATCAAATTCTATGCAATACAATTGTCATGTATTCCTGTATGTTGAATGCAATGGGTTGTTGTGACTTCCATCTGTAGCTCCCACTAAATGCACTACATTGACCACAATGTTCAACAATTTTTATTACTAAATTAAATCTTGACCCGTTACATGCATCATATGCGTATAAATAACACTACTCCAGAGTACATTTACTCATATTTAATTATATATTCTGTATACCTACGGGTAATAATTTCAATGCTGCACTTTGAGATGATTTATTGCGGAATCAAAATAGTGTTTTTCCCTCTCTCCTAATTCCTGCTTGGGAAACCTTCCAGTGAGCTGGCACCCCTTGAAATATGCATCATATCAGTCATCGCATTAACCTTTGCAAGGTTACAAACAAGGGAGATCTCGTTGTGCCAATTTATTATATCGGTAAATGTAATATGGAAATTTGTTAATTTCTTTTTGCATGCCTTGGCCAACAAAGTCTATCGCAGCAAAAAATAAGTCTAGATGAGTGGTTCCCCACCTTTATGGGACCATGGACCAATGCAAACCCACACGTTTTTAGTTTACAAACCACCATTCATTAATAAAAACGTTCAAAATTAAAACTACTTATAATTGAGTTATCTGAAACAGTTCCTTGGATCAATATAAACTGCTTTGCAGACAACTAGTTGTCCACAAACCACAGGATGGGAACCACTTGTCTAGATAACCTTTGTGATCAACGACAGCCCATCATCGGATGACTTTCTATAAAAAACTAAATTACCTGCGGGAAATTGTTGTTGCTTACCGATGTCGCCTGCAGTGAGAACTACATCTTTGGGAAGTTTGACTCCTTCTGCATGAGGCTGCGCAAGCTGTCGGACATGCTGCAGACGATGCAGAGCTTAGCAGGGCTGCAGCACGTGCGCATTGAGGGCATCGACAAGATATTCCTCCGCTACCAGGCCCTCGCCACCAACACCAAGGCCAAGACCTACGATGTGCTCGACCACCGCAAGAGCGAGGTGCGCCCGCAGTTGCCAACAGTCGCCCGCGTGTACATGCGTACATTTGTTTAGTGCGCGCTAGGTATATAACTACACTTTGGTTCTTTCGGTAAAGTCACGTAGGTATAAAATAAATTAAATTACGACTTTTCGGGCGCAACACAAGCGTCCGTCATCAGGTGGAACAACCACAGCAAGAAACAATTGCTGAAGTGGGCAATTGATTTATGTCGTTTCGATATTTGTTGCACTTTTTAGGAAGGCATCCCCGATGTAAACATGATTACGGTGCATCCTCTGCAATGGGGGAACATAATATTGCGATATACTTTGAGACTGTGCAGGGTGTAATGTGCGTTTAGCAGACCTCAATTCTCCCACACATTTAGTGGGCGATGCGCACTCTTAAAGGCAGGATTACTTATTTCATGTTCCTAAGAATTGGTACTTATGGATACAGACACCAGCGCATCTGTAACTGCATTTGGACACAACACGCATTTGTTTTTAAATGTGTGACCACCACACAATTACAATCATCACTGGTCTCATGATGCCACGACTCATTCTCACACCATGCACCTGCCACATTCACGCATTGCCCATCTCCCATATACTGCACTGTGACAATGCTACACACGGGTTTCTATGTATAGTAAGACTGTCTGTGCTATATCTGCACGTTACTGTAAATCCGAGGGTATTTTATCTTACGTGGCCATTGTAACGTATGTTTAGCCCCATTGTTGTGGAGCAGCGAGTGTATACTGTGCTCTCCAGTGGGGTGGTGTGTGTTACTGCCCCTCCTCTCCCGTGAAACTGGAGGATATCGGCTCCCAGTCTGGTGTGCAATGATTGATGGCTCAGCAGCACAGAGCACTGCTGGGGCGGAAAATTACAGAAAGTGTCAGCTCACTGAACAGAGAGATCAGTGCATTAGTGTCTAGATTTCAGAGCTGACATTGCATTAACTCGTGTCCGAGTGAGCTGGCTCTTAGGGGATGTGCCAATTTGTGTATATTAATATTTGTGATTATAATTGTAAAAAAACATGTCAATGTTTATTCAAATTGTACTATTGGCATCATGATGTAAAGAAATACCCGTTACGGTCTCTCATAGAGCAATGCATCAGACTATGTTATAGAACAAACCACAACAGGGAATATTTCACAAATACTGCTGATCTTTCATTTACATGAGGGATGCTGCACTTTCCCACATGCCCTGCTGTAGACAAGTTAATTGTCTGGTAGGGATTCCAATATTTTAGAATTTTCAAAGCTGAAATTTTGTCAAATGAAGCGAAAAACCAAATTCAATGCGATAGCCAAGAAACCGGACCCACACATTGAAAAGCTAGATGTTAACAAAGTCGTAATTAATCGCAGTAACAGTCCTATTTCTGAAGGTCTGAAATCCGTTTTAGCTAAAGGACTAAACTTTGCAGTCACACCTAGACACATACCAGTTAATGATATAATTGCTCGAGTAGATGTAACTCTCAAGGGCTTGAGTCACATCGCTGCAGACGTAGCAAGATCTGAAATCTCTGCAACCCTCAAAAACGCTAAGATGCCAGCTAGCAACATCAGCAAAGATGAGCGTTTTGAATTAGCTCAATTAAAAAAGAGGGATGACATTGTCATCCTCTCAGCCGACAAAGGCAATGCCACTGTCATCATGGACAAAATAGAATACAACAACAAAATTCAAGAACTACTCAACGATGGCAGCTATACAAAAATAAAAAGAGACCCCACGAACAGCCTCGTCACCAAAACCAACAAAATCATTTCTGCTTCAACCGCATTAATTGATCAGACCAAACAGTTCTCGTTGAAACCTTCTGCAGCCAGGCCACCAAGCTTGTACGGCTTGCCAAAGATACATAAAGAAGATACACCTCTTCGTCCCATTGTCTCTACTATCAACTCCCCCACTTACAAACTGGCTCGTTTTTTGTCTGAAATCCTACGGCCTTTCACTGGAAAAACCACCTCTGCGGTACAAAACTCTACTGACCTGGTATCGACAATCAAGGGGATTTCCCTGTCCCCAGACGACCTGCTTGTCAGTTTTGATGTGGTTTCCTTGTTCACCAAGGTTCCTGTGCCTGACACCATCGCAATCATTGAAGACTTGGTTCATCAAGGACTGAATGCTGGGGTACCCCCCCTGGTGAGACACTGCCTAACCAATACATACTTCACCTGGAATGGAACCTTCTACAAGCAAACTGAGGGCACCCCAATGGGCTCCCCCCTATCTCCGGTTGTAGCCAACATTTTCATGGAGAAATTTGAGACTGACGCCATCCAGACTGCCACTCTACACCCGACCTTATGGAAGAGGTACGTAGATGACACTTTTGTCATCTGGCCACATGGCCGGCCTGCTCTAGACCAATTTCTCGACCACATCAATTCCATACACCCAGCCATCAGATTCACCATGGAAGTCGAAAAAGATGGCAAGCTACCCTTTTTGGATGTCCTAATTAAAAGGAGACCTGATGGTTCAATGAGCCATTCTGTCTACAGGAAAGCCACCCATACGGATGCCTACCTAAAACCGGATTCCCACCACCATCCATCCCAGAAGAACTCCCTCATCAAGACTCTATACCATAGAGCCCAATGCATCTCCGACCAGGAACACATTGCCAGTGAACTCAAACACGTACGCCAAGCTCTTAAGGCTAATGGTTACTCCGACTACACAATCCGCAAGGCCATCACTCCAACCGTCAAGAAGGATCCTGCTGAGGAGCCTTTCAAAACCATCACCTTACCCTACATTGCTGGGGTCACAAAAAAGATCTCCAAAATCCTGATTAAACACAAGATTCAGGTACGATTCAACACAGTACATAAAATCCGTGATCTGGTTCCGTCTGTAAAAGACGTGGTTCCAGACATACAGTACCCTGGCGTCTACAAACTAAGTTGCCTCTGTGGTAGCAGTTACATTGGAGAAACCAAACGACATGTCTCGGACCGCATCCGTGAACATAAAGCTGACCTGAAACACGGTAGGACAAACACCTCAGCCGTGGCAGATCACTGTTACAATTCAGTGGGTTCACATGACATTGAGTTCTCCAAGACAGAGGTTCTCTGCAAGCCATCTGGCTACCATGAGAGATTCGTTCATGAGGCGATCCACATATACAAACACAGAGACAATTTCAACGGAGAAGATGGATTCTGGCTCAGCAATCATTGGAAGGACGTAATAAACCACTTCGGATCTTAACTGATTGTTGTTCACGTTTATGGTGACTTTCAGACCGCAGTCCACTCACTGGCATTAACTGTGTATCTTGTGTTCTCCACAGGGAATGCATTATTTGATCCGCTACGGATCTCCTGCCACCGTTTTCCCATTCACATGTTTCATTGCTTCTACATACTATTAACATGCCCTCCCTTTGTTAATGCTACCCCCCCCCTCCCTTTGGTGCTGCTGATCCTGCATAATGCATGGGCATAATATGACTTTGAAACCCCCCCGCCCACCTCCTACGCATTTCCCATGAATATGCTAAATTCCTCTTGATATGCACATTCTTTTGTTAAGGCTCTCTTCTTCTTCCACCTCCAACTCAGCTTATATATAAGCTCCTAGCTTGGCAGTGTCTCATTCTTCACCTGAAGACGGCTGCTTGCGTTGTAGCCGAAACGTCGTGAGAATTGTTATATTATGTTTATTTTTATTATTTTATTACTTCCCTTTTACGTGACTTTACCGAAAGAACCAAGAAGAAGAAGGCGATAGCCTTTTTTTGTGTAGTTGTTGAGGACCAACTGAGGTCATCCATATTATAGTTAAGAACCCGGTTTAATTACGATGGCTGAAATACAGAATCTAACCCTCGGTCTCAGTTGTGCCGATTCTGAACTCTGAGCCACTTGGCCACATTGCATGTTAGTGGTTTTGATGTAGAATAAAACATTTAACCTTGCATATGTTGTAACAATGAAAAATATTCCTCCAATTAAAAAATGCTAATCAAAATACGTGTCACTTTTCATCAACCAGTTTGACATAGACTACAAAGAATTCTGCTCCCAGACTGAAGGACTCTACCAGAGCCTGCAGACATTTGTTGACTCGTGGTTTGAGAAGTCGCTCACGGTAAGTGCCAGGAGAAGATGAAAGCACTCCACAATGCGACCGTGACTATCATGTATGTCGAACTTCTTTCACACCGTACCTAGCCAACCGTTATAATCAGAGCCCAAACTGTGGAACACATCGTTGCCAATTTGGTGGCACCGTCCTCGTCATTTACAACATCGTTCTCATAGCCCTCAACTGGCTCACCAACCTTGACATCAAGATTTAATGTTGCTAATGGCCCTGCTGTACAAAAGAAGAACTGCTGGATACCTTCACGATTTGGCATGATTTACCAGTTGCAAGGACAACGCTGCCATTGCTCAATTTGCTCTTCTATTCAGTAAGGCATTCTTCTTGTGTAAGTCCATGTCTGATAGGCAAAGGACAGCCTCGGGATGTCTTCAATGCCTCCGCTGATTTTTTTAACTTCACATTGGTTTACAATGTGGTCCACGGGCTGGTCAGGATTTCCACGGTTGCATGCTACCAAGATATCTCTCATTTTCCACTGAAATAGGAGTGGTTACATCTGGCAAGTAAGACATTGCACCTTGGAGCATATTCTGCTCAGCAGGATGCTTTAAAGGAATGGGCTGATAGCTGCACTGCACCTCTACAGCACTGGGTGTATCACAGCACGTGCACGGCTAATATACACACGACTGGGTCACCTCCAGACAGAGAAAATGCTCGAGCTGCTGGGCAAGTTTGAGCGGATTGCAGGCGGCCGCCTGCAGCTCATGGAGAAGTACCAGCTGGTGCTGCACCGCTATGCGCGTGACATGGACATGGTGAGGAGAACCTACCAGAAGCAGAAGCAGAGCCCGCCCATCCCGCGCAACATCCCACCGGTGAGACTCGCCGCAGCACAGCACCATCGCAATTTCCATTGCCGCCCGTCCTGGAACTCACTCGTTCACACTTTGATGCTGCCCTGTGCCTATCCCTTGGCACTGATTGGCAGGTGTCCGGGAAGATCATGTGGGCCCGGCAGCTGTTCCGCAAGATCGACATCCCCATGAAGTTCTTGAACAACAAGCGAGACGTCCTTCAGGTGAGGTTGTAGTTTAAATCTGTGGTTGAGATGGCTACGAACTTGTGTTTTCATGTAGGGGGTTGCAAGAGTTTTAAAATCACTTGGGTCTTTGAGCGCAGTTGAAAAAACAAAGCCCTGTAACTGACTTGGCAAGGAGTGGCCTTCATCCTGTAGTGGGTTGACAAAGGGCCGAAAACTACAATTACAGTGCAATACAGACTGATCCCCAATAAAGGAAATGTCAGTACTGGCTCATGACTGTTGAGTATGAGCTCCAACCTATCCAACACTTTGACTTGATGTAAACTTATAAAACATCACAAAATGTTTTTTACAATGATATCTAGTGGGCATGTAACGATTCTTCCCCCATGTGATTTGATGGATTATCACGATTCAAGGTCATGATTCAACAATTATATTATTTAAACATTTGGCTGAATGTAGCATTTTTAGTGGCTGCAGGGGTCACCATTTCATGCGTCTATCATGAGAGCAAAAATCTAATTTAATATACAAATCGCCACATACTCCATGCTTTAATGAAAATTGAGGTGATGCTCATCTGTTTACAGCCCTAAGCCATTGGTGAAAATTCCCTATTCCTATGGTAGGGTTAATCTATCCATAGGACAACCGCTGCTGAATTTTCCACAAAGTGGTACCTGTTTTATTGACATCGGAGGGAGAATGAGCTGAGTCAACCCATAACCAGGATTTAAACTCGCTACCTTCTGATTGTGAGCTACTCGTTCAACTGCTGAGTAACCTGGCCGATATTTAGACTTTATTTAAAAACCAGGTAAGAGCCCAATGATGCAATAATGAGTGTTCCAATGCAGACGTTTTGCTGCCGCGTACACAGACGTCCGAGGGCAAGATCGCCGTGCGCAACTACAACAAAATGGCGGCCGTGCTGCTGGAATTTGAGCTGCTGTACCACCGGGCCTGGAGCCGCGCCGTGGACCTAGTCCGGAACAGCCTCCTCGCGTCGTTGCTCGTTCGTTACCCAAAGAAGAAGGTAATGTAGCTGCCCAGAGGGGGAAAGGTTTTTATCCCCTAGCCACCTCACACCTCCATGCCTATGACACCTGAGCGAGAGGTATATTGGATGTAGTGTGCTGAATGCAGAAATATTTTCTGTATTGCCGATAGACTCGGCAGCTCAAATTAAGCCCCAGTTACATACCTACTAAAGATCACTGAGCTGAGTGTGAGCTCAAATCATTCATCGCATAATTGGAAATGTTCTTTCTCAGGAGTTCTTTGTCAACTTTGACCTGGCCATTTTCGAGCTGCTGATGGAGGCCAAGCACCTCCACAAGCTGGGCTTCCAGGTGCCCGAGGTGGTCATTAACCTATGTCAAAAAGAGCAGCAGATCAAGCAGCACCACACAAGGTGAGGGCTGCCCTGCCTATCGTTTGCACACCCATCCAGTTGATGAAACACGTTTTCAATATTGAAATATATATTCACATATATATTTTAATATATATAAGTGTTTGAGTTCAGCCTATGGCCATATCACCTGAAATGCATGCGATCACGTCTTATCTAAAAAGTTCAGCAGGGTTTTGTCCGGATATTACTTGGACGGGTGACCACCATGAATGGGTGACCACTGTGTGTATGTGTAATGGAGCTCTCAGAGACACCGTCTTGTTCAGTTATATATATTTATGAATAAAGTCCGCCGACTCACTGATATTTTAACGGATAACCGCGAGATGACTATATCCAGCTGGGTAACTTCTATGACTCTACGCGACGCTCCCTATGTAGTTGGCTGACTACATAGGAGCGGATGCATAGCAGTCACGAAAACAGTATGTAAATATAGCCTTCCAGGTCTATAAGGTGCCCTGATCCAAGATGATGAAGACAGCCCGCTCCAAGGCGACGACGGTTTCTTGATTCCCCCACAGCAGCCCAGAGCCCTGCTCCACGCCGTCTTTTATCCCCCTCTCGGACCCGGCCACGTCGCCTTTTCCCGAACTCTCTCTCACCTTATCTGGCCCTGTCTGTTCCTCCTGTCTCAATTATTATTTATGACCACTTAGGTCCCGTACTATCCTTACGTGACCCTGTCCGTTCTCGTCGAGTCAATTATTAACCACGGCAACCAGGCCCTGTACTGTCCTTACATATGTATGTGTTTATGTATGGGTAAATTATGTTTATTTGGGGGTGTGCACGCACATGTAGGTGCGTGTGTGCATTGTGTCTATGTGGTGTGTATATAGGCGCAATACGTGGGTGTGTGTAAGATCAAGCCTCGTGGGTTGGCGCTGGAGCGACAGTCAGAAGGTTGCCAGTTTCAATGCTGGTTAGAGATTGACAACGCATAATCCATTCGAGATCAATGAAATTAGTACCACAGTGGATGTCCTATGCATAGACTTGCCTCCGCCATGGAAATTTGGAATTGCTACCGTTGGTGCCGGTTCTGTAAACAAGAGCCGAGTACCATCTCAATGCCCAATTGAGCAGGAATTCACCTTGACTTTGTTGTGTGTGTGCGCCGGCGTGGTGCGCGGGTTTGTGTCCCCGGGCCCATTACAGGCTGCTTGAGGCTCTTAGGGAGTACACGCAGGCAGTGTCCTCCATTCCACCCATACTACAGCCGCTCATGACGCCGTGTATTGCCCTTGTCGAGGACGCCATCCTGCCAGGCCTCACCATCATCTCCTGGACATCGCTCAACATCGACACTTGTGAGTCAGCCTCACGTGACCTGAGACAGCATCATTGGGCACATGGGGGGCAGCTGCAAATGGGCCATTAAATCCACGGCAATGTCATTTCATGTCCACGGTGATGACTTGCTACAAGATAATTGGAGCTGCTTGACGAGTTTGTTGTGTGGTGCACTGACTCTTTCAGTGGATGAACAATGGCTGTGGTAGCTACGGTATTTTAAGTAATGTGATGAAAGAGTGCTATTTTACACTATTGCCATATTATGCTACTGGATTTGAATACTAAAATAAAGAAAAAATACATGCTGAATAATATTGATCTGGAAAGCCAATAGAATGCCACAGAATGGAAGTCTGTTTGAATATGTTATTTAAGAATATCTTAGACATGATAAGTCAGTACGAGTTTCAGACACTTAATGAATAATAATAATACTTAATGAATCTTCCAAACCCCTGTGCCAAAAAACCTGCAGACATTGAGGATATCCAGGCAGCGGTGGTGCAGCTGAAGCAGACCACCAAGCAAGTGGTGGACATTATGGAGTGCCGCGTGGAGGCCACGCTTTATGACATGTCCTTCACACCATTGCTCACCCTCCCTGAGGAGGAGCCCCTCGACATGCTGGCCTTCATGGCGGCCACCGAGACCATGGTCGCGTCCGCCACCAAGAGCCTGGCCACGTGAGTGCTCAAAGATCGGTGTGTAGCACCGGTCGCTAGATGCGGTTCGAATGAGCGCAATGATGAAGGATGAAATGGATATACAGTTCCATCATTGTTCTACTGCTGCTGCGGTCTAAAATTACACGACTGATTTTTATTTTTTAGGGTTGGTGGTCTAGGACAAGGCTATGCACATTACAGACGTAGTAGGCTGATGTCACCTGACTTGCAAAGCATGATGGGGGGATCGATTTTATGGTTGCAGTCACACCATTTGCTGTCTAGAATTCACCTTTTGTATAAATTATCATTGCTCTTAATAATTTTTAGCCAGCATGCTAATTTCTGTCTAATGAGTTTGTCATAATTGACATAAAGTTTTAGAAGTGGTTCTTATAACATTGTAAAAAAATTTTTGTTCCTGGGTAGTAAGTGTTATTTCCTAATTGCTTATGCCTCAGAAGTACAGAACATGGCTATTATTCCCCACAAACTTTGCTTTTGTGACCAGGACAGTGATATTTTGAAATGTGCCTATTTTCAATGAGAAACGGGCGAATGCTACATACACACACAGAGACAAAGATGGAGTAGTCTCGTCTACACACAAATTCAGATACACACACTTACACACACAGTACGTACAGTAAATATCTCATGAAATAAACTTAAAATGAAGAAAACTAGCAATAGAAACATGGGAAAAAAAGATAGTTCTAAGCATAGAAAACAAACAATTACATATTGCTACAAAAGGAAACGAATTATGTAATGCTACAAAAATTTCCATTTACCATAATCCTAGTGAAGCTTGGGTTCGGTCAAGGTGGCGTTTTGGTAGACGGGACCTACGCCTCGCTCCGTGGTATTCTTCCGCACCCTCACCGCGCTGCATTATTTGCGCTTACGCAACTAACACAAACATTTCCGCATATTTTTACATCATTTATGGTAGCATTTCCATAAGTATAGACATGGTTTGTGAAAATCTTAGAGCATTAACAAATAGATTCATGTGCCATACACAATTGAATTACATCGATTGGTTTTACACTTAAAAAAGGGCGTGGCAAATTACTATGCCAGCTGCATACACATTCCAGGTATAACTTCCCATGGTGTATGTTTGTCAGTGCTGGAAATGTTTTAAAGTTTTCCATTCTTGATTTGTATCATCATTTTTATGCAGCTATGAACATGATTCATATTCTTGGTTCTTTCGGTAAAGTCCCGTAGAAGGGAAATAATAAAATAATAATAAAAAAACCATAATAGAATAAAATTCTCATGACGTTTCGGCCACAACGCAAGCAGCCGTCCTCAGGTGAAGAAACAGAGCTGTCAGGTGAAGAAACAGAGTTGTCTGTTTCTTCACCTGAGGACGGCTGCTTGCGTTGTGGCCGAAACGTCGTGAGAATTTTATTTAATTATGTTTTATTATTTTATTATTTCCCTTCTACGTGACTTTACCGAAAGAGCCAAGAATATGAATCCCTGCAGTCACGAAAGCTTTAAATCGAAATATGAACATGATATTGTCAAAATGATGCTGGTGATGCTCATTTCTTGAATTGTGTGCATATTACGGATGCTTTGATTGCGAACTACCTTTGGTCCTGCAGACAAAGCGATTTTGTGGAGAAGTCTGTGTTGGACCTTCTCGACTTACTCAAGACGAAGCTGAAGCCTGCTGAGCAGGCCGACATCAAGGTAGTCAAGCTCCACGTGCCGCAGTATTCCCTCATTTGGTGTGTTATTTGCACTGCTTTTCTGCCACACTGGGCTTTGTTTTGTTCATATTTTATACCTATTTAAACACAGCTCTCTCTTGAAAAAAACTATGGTTTCAATGGGCTCATGTACGACCCAGTTACCATTATTGGATTTCGACTAAGCAGTATTGAGCCTGTTTAGCACTCAAAGGAGTGACTACGAGTGCCCGCCTCCTCATTGCTCATTTGAGAAAGTGATTACTTTGTCTTTTGACTGTAATTTATAGTTTAGTGGTGCCCTGATACACTGTGATTCATGGTGGTCGATGTGTAACCGGCCGCAGGATGGATTTCCATGCCTACACCCGGACTTGAAGCACAAGACTCGCTGCCAGGAGTGCCTGTCGTGCGCCTACTACAACTTCACAGGGCAGATCTGTCAGCGCAACACGGAGGCGCTCGTCCGCTGTGAGTGTCCAATTTCCCAGCACAGCCAACACCACTCAAGAGCCATGGGGCCTGGCAACAAATATAAGTGCAGCTCTCCGATGTGTTTTCTATTTGTACCGCATGTTGTTCGGCATGACATCCAATGCTTTTCTCCACTTACTGGGGGAGTTCCTTCAGGAAATAAATGGAGCAGCTGACATTCTCCCACAGTTATATAAAGTTGTTGGCTGCTGCTAGTTATTGATGTTGGACAACATGCCGAACACCACATGGTACAACCAGAAAACACATTGGAGAGCACCATTGGAACCTCCTTTGCCAGTAGCAAAATATGATAATTGTTTTATTACCCTTTTATCTGGCAACAAAACTGACACCTTTTTTACAAGGAGTCATGTTTGCATTGACCACAATACCTGCGGTCGGAATGCAAACAAAATACACAACTGATAATGTATGCACTGTCCTTGAAATTGATTGGTCCACACCTGAGACAGCTTTTCTTAGAGCCTAGTCTCACATGGTGTTGGACCAGATGACGCCAAAAGGCGCACGTTGGAAAGCTGTATAGCACAACCAAAAAAATATGTTATAATATAAGTGCTGTGCCAAAGCTGCAGATCTGAAGAGCACGATTTGATTCATGCATTACGAGTGCAAGAAATTATTACAATCGATGCATTGATGCATCATTATTGTACGTTTACCGCTTTTTTGTGAATCCACTGTTGAATGAGGGATGCCCCAGACTATGTGGAACATGGTGGTTATTGACCATACTTCACCACGTCCGTCATTGTGGGTTGATGAAGGAAGAAAGCATAAATGTGGGAGCCTAGTACAGTACAACTGAATTTTGCTGCATTTTACTTTGTTGCTCACAATGTAGAGAAAAGTCTGAACCTTCGTTTAGCTTGTGCAACATGAATTTGTTTGGAAAGAGAGATTGTTGCATAGCAAGATCATGATAGATGGCAATGACTTGGGGAGGCCTTCATGCAGCAGTGGATATATAACATGGCTGATTATGATGGTACAAGCTGAAACTTTTTTGTCTATTCATTAGATTCATAAGACATGGAGTTGCCTGTTAAAATGTGATATCTAGTGGAGCTCATCCTGACCCCCATCCCACGTGGCCCGCAATGATATGGGCAATATCTAAATTATATGTCATTGCAATATACAATTTAATTACATTTGTAATTTGCAATCGGTATCTAAATTACACAAACGTGGTTAATTGGTCATTTGCATCAAATAAAATTTGAATGCGTATTCCCCACCTCCGCTATCGGTGCGGGCAGGCACGCGGCGCTCACTGGATGCCCTCCGCCGCCGCCTGCAGACGGCCGGGCCCTATGCGGAGCAGCAGAGACTGCAGCAGGGTCACACGCACACGCCCGTCTTCTGCACCGAGATCATGCTGGCCATCCCCAACGTGCTGCTCAAGCCCAGCCTCGACGACTTGCAGGTGAGACCCTAGCCACCTGGTGGGTCGGCGAGGTGCTGAGAGAGGATGTGTGCATGTGTGTGCGGAGTGGTTTAGCACTGGTTAGAGTATAGTTCAATGACCCCCATAACGTCAGTTTGCGGATGACATTCTCAACCGGTCCTAAACCTAGGTTAAGCCAAAATTAGGCGGCTAACTTTCCTTTCCTCAAAAGTATAAAGATAAAGGAAAAATACCAATGATTTGCCGTGGTCCTCAAGATGTCTTTTCCTGCTCAGGAGAGTTCTGCATTGGGATGTTTTATCAATTCCATATCTGAATGTTTGGCTTCATGTCAGAGGATATAATAACACCCATAGAAAACCCACCATGCATACAAGGGGGTGACATGGAGCTCTGCCAACTCCTGACCAGGTAACAAACCCTCCACCTACAACACCCAAGGCTGGTTGATGGACCGGGCCAGTGGGGCCAGTGCCCTGGGGCCTCAGACTGCTAGGGGGCCTCCAAGCCTCAGGCCGCGCACGATGTTGCGTGGCCCAAGAATGCCGAAGGAAATTGAACGCCAGGGCCTTCAGTGCGCACAGCGCAAGCTGACCACTAGGCCCCTGGGTGCTTATAGCATGAGCTAACCACTAGGGCCCCCCAGACCCCTCAGTGCTTACAATGTGAGGGCCCCCCAGACCCTTTTGTGTTTAAAACGTGAGCTGACCACGACTGCCCCCCAGACCCCTCTGCTTACAATGTGAGGGCCCCCCAGACCCTTTTGTGTTTAAAACGTGAGCTGACCACGACTGCCCCCCAGACCCCTCTGCGCTTACAATGTGAGGGCCCCCCAGACCCTTTTGTGTTTAAAACGTGAGCTGACCACGACTGCCCCCCAGACCCCTCTGCGCTTACAATGTGAGGGCCCCCCAGACCCTTTTGTGTTTAAAACGTGAGCTGACCACGACTGCCCCCCAGACCCCTCTGCGCTTACAATGTGAGGGCCCCCCAGACCCTTTTGTGTTTAAAACGTAAGTTGACCACGAGGACCCCTGCGCCCCTTAGCGCTTACAGTGTGAGGGCCCCCAGACCCCTTGGCGTTTTAAAGAGTGAGCTGACCACTAGGGCCCCTAGGCCCCTGGGGCTTAAAGCGGGATCTGATGACTAGGGCCCCCGGGCCCCGCAGTGCTTACAATGTGAGGCCCCTCGGTGCTTAAAGTGTGAGCTGACCACTAGGGCACCCGGGCCCCTGGGTGCTTTCAGTGTGAGTTGACCACTAGGGCCCCCAGGCCCCTCGGTGCATACATCCAGCGTAACACCTGGGCCCCTTGGTACATACAGTGCATGCTTAAAACGAGAGCCTCTCGGAGAGTACAGGGCTTCTGTACAACTGAGCCACTGGTTGGCATGCTACAATATGCTGTGACATGATACAATATTCACCAACAAGTCAGTTCATTCTGCATAACAGGAGAGTTTGAAGGGCGTCATATTATGGCAAGCCGTTAGTTATTTGACTTACTGTAACTAGCTAACCCTTTATTCTAGCTACCTGCCCATTTTCTCTAGCTAGCTGCCCATATGGTTCAGCTTGTTAGCAGAAATTATTAAGCTAGCTGCCATTTTTGCCAGCTAGCTGCCCTTACAACCAAATTAACTGTACTAAAAAGCCATCTAGTGAGACCTAGGGCTTGTCGTTTGTTGAGAGCTTAGTTCGCCATTGACAAATCAAATATAAAAAAATACACCGCGGTTTTGTGAAACATTAAAAAAATATGCCAAAAGCTACATTTTTTGATACACTAACGCATATATAATAGACCCAATCCATACTTAAAGATTAAGGAAAACCCCATTCATTTTTTCTATAGACCATCTGTTTTTAGATCCATGGAAGTAGATAATGCTAACGTTGACATGCAAATTGTCAACAGCTCTTACGAGGTCTTTTTTCCCCTCCCCATCGATGGGGTGTGGCCTATGTGCATAGTCTCCACCAAGTCATTTCACTGACTTATCAGAAACCTTTGTTGGTTGTTCAGCCAATGAGAAAAACTTCTCTTTTGAATTGCAAGCAACATTATTCTCTCTGTGTCAGGCAGGTATATAAGACCTTTCTTGGAAGGGAAAACCACAGACAGATGCCTGTTTTTTTGCTTGTTACGCCACATTAATATATTCCGTATACTTTTTGCATCTATATATATAAAAAGGGAAATTTGTGAATATGTGTGTCTGTTCGAAATGTTTAGCATACTTCCCGACATGCAACAAACTTGAAATTTGGCATGTGGGTAGCTTCCAGACTGTACACAATGCAAAAAGTATAAAAATAGACTTTTGTATTTTTGGGGCGGGGTGGGGGGGCGCAATAATGGATATATTTTGCACGGCAAGTGAGCAGTGACGTCACATCTGTGATGTCACCCGCATGCGGCAGCGTCATATAGTGTGCCTGCTGATGTCATCCCCCCCCCATCCTCCGCGTAGGCCCTGTATTAATCCAAGAAAAGAATCCAAGTCCCGGGCGAAGCCGGGTAGTAAAGCTAGTCTTTTTCAACAATCCCTCCTAAGGGCTATTTTCTAACAGCCTTTTTAAAGGGTTAGGGTTATTTTCTTTTATGTGCTTTTCTATTTTTTTCTTTTATCTACTCAACGCAAACGCAAAACATTTGCAGATGAGAGCTCAGAGCCAGGTGTGACACTTGAGAGGAGGGAGCAGTTCATTGATAAGCTAGTGGCATGCCTTGAACATCGCTTGGACGCTTACAAGCGTTTGACCAATTTCTTTGGCGTTCTTTTTATGTCAGATCAGGTGTCTAACAGTGATGTCATAGTGGAAAAGGTAAATGCACTCTCCGCTGCATATCCATCAGACCTGGACATGAACTTTGCCAACAAACTCATCCAATGCAAGTCTTTCATGTCTGACTCTGAGGGTGAGAAGTGCCCAACTAAATTGCTTGAGACGTTGCAGGAACTGAATCTGCAGTCAGTGTTCCCCAATATTTTCGTGGCACTTTTGGATTTTTCTAACTTTGCCAGTGACAAACTGCCAGGGTGAGCAGACATTTTCCCTTTTCGGCAGAATAAAAAATGAGCTGCGGAGTAGCATGTGCCAAACACATTTCAGCACATTGCCACTTATGTCAATAGAGTCAGACCTTGTCAGACAGCTAGATTTTGACGATCTAGTGCATGATTTGCGAGGAGGAAGGCAAGAAAGACACCAATATAGGAAAGCGGGTGGGTGGGGGGGGCCTCCAAAAGACATGTGCCCAGGGGCCTCACGGGACCATGATCCGGCCCTGCTGACAACACCCGGCAAGCCTTGGTGGCCACCCTTCCGAATATTAACTTGGTTCAACCCTGCATAACTTCTGAGATCTGACCTAATTAGTCACATTTGGATATTTGCAAATCTAAGTGTAAGATTGCTGACTTTGTGTTTTGATATTTGTAAGTGTGTGGACATGAAGTTGTGTCATTGAACGTATAACAGCGATGGTTGTGTAATTTTTTTCCATTTTCCCATTAGTCGTCGCTGAACAAAGCTGTGAACGTGATGCTGGGTATGGCAAAGGACATCTCGGTGTGGAAGTACGCTCACCTGCAGCAGAAGCAGCAGCAGGTAAGCCTCATCGATCAAAGCAGCAGTCAGCAGAACTCATCTCTCGGCACCTGTAATTTAAATTCAGTGATTTACTCTGCTCAAAGTAACTTGAATGTGGGCGTGCATTTTTTAGTGGGAAAATATTAGATAACGGTTGCTTATGCTAAGGGTAGGTAAGGATCCTACGGCCCACAGGTCATAGTCAATACGGTTTGCTGCCACATGAGGCCCGCCACTTTAAAATGACCCATAAACAATACCGGGCACTTCAATAATCTTAGCCACATTAAGTAGGTATTAGAGGGAAATATTTGATCTGGCAACACCGTGTTTCTAAGTTTAGCAAACTCTCTTGTTGTCTTGCAAGTATCTCTGAGCACACTGTTAATGCATACATTCCTAGAGTGATCAAAGTTTAGTTTCAACGAATGTGTGACCGACTAAAGCTATTTTAATGTCTTACTAGGCCCACAGGAAGGACAAGATTCCCAACCTCTGATGTAGGCCATGGAAGTCATATTTTGATCAAACACAACCAGAGAGAATAATGGAATATTGAGAGATTCCATAAACACTGCTGTCCCCAGTTGGAGATGCAGGTGGCGCGGGAACTTGGCGACGAGAATATCGTCATCAAGCAGATAAACCCACGGACGCTGGACAAGCAGATCACCGAGCACAAGGACGTGGGCAAAGTCATGTTCCACCTGAGCTCCGTTCTGTCGTTTCTTCGTGTGGAGTCCACCGAGGTCCTCAAGAACTTCTCATGCTTCTCTAGCCTCTGGAGCCAGGTGAGCCTCCCTCCACCCAAGTGAGACTTAAGAATGACGGAGGAGACTGAAGTGATTACTGAGGTGAATTCTCTCTGGGTGAGGAAGGTGGCGTAGAGGATTTTTTGCTTGCTCCTATGACCCTGGATGGAACAGAGGTGCAGTGGATAACGCACCGATATATAAATCCGGCAACCTGAATTTGATTGCCAGCTATGGCTAACGTGAGCTGATCAGCCTTCCGGACCAATGTTTTTTTCCAGCAGCATTTGTTTAAGCAGATAAAATCTTGACTTTAGATGTCTGCCTGAAAATGTTGCACGAATTTTCTGACATATTCTTTGGTTCTTTCGGTAAAGTCACATAGATAGAAAAATAATAAGAAATAAAGTGAATAAAAAGAATTAAAATATAATACAAATAAAAAACTCTAATTTAGACTGTAGCCTGGTTCTATATCAGTGAGTGTACTGGCATTCTATAATGTAGATTGTAGCCTGGTTATTAAGTTTGGTGAGTGCTGGTAGTTTATAATGTAGACTGTAGCCTGGTTCTTAACCTCGGTGAGCGTACTGGCAGTCTATAATGTAGACTGTAGGCAGTACACTCACCAAGTTTAATAACCACGCTACAGTCTACATTATCGACTGCCAGTATGCTCACCGAGGTTAAGAACCAGGCTACAGTCTACATTATAGACTGCCAGTACACTCAGCTTAATAACAATTGCTACAGTCTACATTATAGACTACAAATACACTCACCAAACTTAATAACCAGGCTACAGTCTACATTATAGATTGCCAGTACACTCATTACGATTAAGAACCAGCCTACAGTCTACATTAGTGTTTTTTTAATTTATTTTAAATTTGTATTCACTTTATTTTTGATTATTCTTTTTCTATATACTTGACTTTACCCAAAGAACCAAAGAATATAAATTCCTTCAGTCACGAAAGTTTTAAGTCAAAATTTAATTTTCTGACATACAATATTACAGTTGTGGAACGAATATCCAGTGCTAAATATTGGTTTCACTAACCAGAGAACGAATCTTTGTGCTCCAGGAACCAGAGGAGATGGTGAAGGAGTTTATGACAACAGATCCCACCATGTCGGAGTTTAACGCACAGATGGTGTACTATGCTGTGAGTGAATGTGATCACCCCCAGTAAATTACTAAACACCCACCTTCACGTTTAGCGTCAACAACATGTAGGTGAAATTTTAATGTCTGCTGCATTAAGCCACTTAGAAGCTTGCACACATATTGTCATCAAAAAGTAAAGCACAATATCAGGCACTCTACAGGGCCAGTTGGCTCAGAGTTCAGAGCACTGCTTTCACTGCTGAGATCCTGGGTTCAAATCTGGCTTTCAGCTGCCTGTATTTGCCCAGCATAATTACTTGATGATCTCAGCTTGGTCACCAAAGATTGCTGCACTGAACATTCCTTACCTTAAAAGTGTTTCTCCACTTAACATGAATCAATTCCATCTATCAAAACAAAACATATATCAGTTTGATTCATGCAAGCAACATTACTCTGAAAAAGCAGAGTGGGTTTGAAAGTGCTGCCCCTCTACTTATGTGGACTAGGTCACTTGATTGGATTTCAGAGGCAGTCCTGTGGTATCCACTTCCTTGGGCCATTCTCTATCACGAAGAGTTGCATTAATGTGCAAGAGATGCATCTGGATACTTCGTCTCATGGCAGGCCGCAAATAGCACAATTGGGATGAAACTGGGGAAAAGTGACAAAATAAAATACAAGGTCAGGCACTCACCCAGCCTGGTTACCCTTCTCCCTACAGCAACTGGAGCAGCAGGTGCAGGATTTGCCGGCGCACTTTACCGTGGGGCCCGTGCTTGCCATGACCGAGCCACTCAAGTTGGCGCTCGTGCAGGAGTGCCGCACGTGGAAGCGTTCGTTTGGCGCCGCCCTCAACCGTAAGGCGTCGGCCTCCACCGACGAGGTGCTCGCCTTCTCCGAGGCCATGGCCAAACATTTGGCGCGGCCCATTTGTGACCTGGAGGATGTGCGGGCGGCAATGGCGGTTCTGGCCGAGCTGCGCGCCGCCGAGATTCAGATGGAATCGGCCATCGGGCCTGTGGAGGAGGCCTTTGCCATGCTCGCCAAATACGACCTCACGTTCCGCGACAGCAGTGCTGACCGCGTGGATGGCCTTGCGTACTGCTGGAAGAACCTCATGACCCAGGTATCGTCCTGTCGTTGCTTTAAAGGAGAGACTAGGAACCTATTTCTTCTTTAAAATATATACTTTCTTTGCTCAAACGAGCATTGAGACAGTGCTCGTTTCATGTTTACATCCATGACACGGTAGTGTAAATTAATTATTCCTCTGGCAGAAGTTAATTTATGCATAGGACAAACAGTGTCGACTGTTTCACAAAGTAGTACTAATTTTATCGACCCTGGAAGAAATATGGGCTTAGTCAACTCCCAAACAGATGAGTAGTAGGTGGGGCCAATGTCAGATGAATGGCCACTCACTATGTGGGCAGGACTAGTAGTTGAGTGGGCGTGGCTATGTAAAATGTTGTGGGGCTGATGGATGGAGGGTCTTCCAGTTCACCATGTGTCCCCAGTTGAGCTTCCCAGATATTTGGGAGCTACAGATGATGCCCCTTGATCCCTGCAGAGTGTGCAGGTGCAGAACACGCTGGTGGTCTTGCAACCTACGATGAAGGCCGACTTGCTGACCGGCGTCGCGCAGTTCCACCAAGACCTCTCTTCCTTCCACCTCGACTACGACACCCAGTGAGTAGAGCCATCCTCCTGTCTGTCCTCATGTATGTTCGCTCATTTGACTTTGCAACCAGCTTCCTGTGAAGCTATTTCTTTCACTTATTAATAAATAAGTATATTGTTTTGATTTAAAGCTTTCGTGACTGCAGGGATTCATATTCTTGGTTCTTTCGGTAAAGTCACGTAGAAGGGAAATAATAAAATAATAAAAATATAAATCAATAAAAATTCTCACAAAAACATGGTTAGATGCCACGAAGTAGGTGGCAATGCCTGAACCATATGTGTTGTAAAGACCACAAGGGTCTCTTCCGTCCTTATCAAGGGGAGTGCTAACCTTCTCTCCTTTCATACAACACATAAGGATGGAAGAGACCCATGTGGTCTTTACAACACATATGGTAGAAGGCATTGCCACCTACTTCGTGGCATCTAACCATGTTTTTGTGAGAATTTTTATTGTTTTATATTTTTATTCTTTTATTATTTCTCTTCTACGTGACTTTACCGAAAGAACCAAAAATATGAGTGTATTGTTATTTACAATTCCATACAGATGTCCCTGCGTGTTTGGCTTCTCAGCAGTTATACAGCAAATGCTGTGATATCTGTTATATTTTTGTTGTCTTTTTCCCCAATATATTCCAACTGTGCTACCAGCGTCATGTCACGAGATGCAGGATCCATTTGGAGATCTCTGACAGCAGAACCCCCATGTGTCAGAAAATGCCCATCGAAGAGATCTCTCACAAGGCTTTTTCCAAAAAAAATTTCTCGTGGCCTTTTTTATCATTTGCATAATAAAGGTTACACTTTGTCATATAAATTGCTGCATAACAAAAGTAATTGGGGGTTGATTCAGACGATCATACCTCCGAGGTCCGCAACACGGGAAGTCAACAGGAGTTGACCTCTGGATAGACTTGTCTCTGTAGAATGTAGAATTTCCAACACTGTCTCAGGGCTGTAAACAGGAGATGAGTAATACCTCAATTGTTTGAGCAGGAAATCACTTTGAATGTTGACAGTTATCTTAGTTGAATAATTACACATTTTGCGTCCGTATCAGGGGGCCTGGAGAGGCAGGGATCGCTCCACAGGAGGCAAGCGACCGACTGCAGATGTGCCAGATGCAGTTTGACGACCTGTGGCGGAAGTTTACCACCTATTCGGGTGGAGAGGAACTCTTTGGGCTGCCGGTCACAGGTGGGTTGCGTGATCGTCCTGTGTCAGATGTACCGTGCAGATTCATCAATGTTTGGCATTTGTATTTCTCAATATGCTTCCACCAGATGTGGAATTCCGTCATTGTATGACTGCCAGAATTCTAAATAAATATCTCATTAAAAATGTCGCTGCCACATTACTCGCACATACTTGTAAATGAAACCAGATCACCCCAATACTCTGATCACTCCACTGGCTCCTATTTCTATCCCAGCTCAAATTCAAGATCACACTTTCTGTCTTCAAGATCCTCCTCACACTCTCTGCTCCAGCAATCAAAACCTTCTGTCAAAGCTCCTCAGTGAACTTTCTCTCAGTGGGAGATCGCTCATTCTCTTCTGCTGCCCCATCATCTGGGACTCCTTTCCTCCTGCCATGTGTGATATTGACTTCCTGCCCCTGTTAAAGTCCAGGCAAAAAAAAAACATGTTTTCCTCTGCAATAAATTAGCCTACTGTTTCTATACAATATCTTGAAATGCTGAATTATTTTGATATTTTATTTATTCTCATCATATTGTAATTGTATCTTATTGCTCATTACATGACTTCTTCAGCAATGTTTGACCTAGTCACTTGATTCGAAAATAGCAAGTAAAAAATATAAAGGATAACCATAATGTCAAGAAAATATATCTCTGTCAGTTTAAGGACGGGAAAGCGGTCATGAATAATGATACACCACTGTGCGACCATTCCACCACCCTCCATCCCACGCCCTTACCCATAACCACTGCTCCTGTACTTGCAGATTACCCCGAGCTGCAGCGGATCCGCCGAGAGCTGGCGCTGCTACAGAAGCTGTACGGGCTCTACAACACGGTCATCGAGAGCGTCGACGGATACTACGAGATCCTCTGGAGCGACCTCGACATCGAGAAGATCAACAACGAGCTGTTGGACTTCCAGAACAAGTAGGGACTGGCGGGTGGAGCGACCCCACTGTGGAGGGGGTAGTGGGGCTCACTGATGATAGCAAAAGCGAAGGGGGAAGCTACACCCATGTCATTCGTTATTTAAGGGCCCCAGTTTTCTGTTTGCTATGAGGCTGCATTGCCTCAAATATTGGAAGAAGAAGTCACCCCCTGTGAGTGGCTGGCTGAGGTGCCATCTGTTGAGGAATTACTGAAGGCGATCCAGAGCCTGAGACCAGGAAAGGCACCGGGCAGAGATGATCTCCCAAGCAAAATGCTGAAGGAGGGTGGCGTTTGTGCACAGACAGCCCTACATGACATCATAACAACAGTCTGGACCACTGGACGGGTTTCAGGAAAGGGCGGTCCTGCACAGATGCCATATTTTCTGTCTGTCTGCTACAGCAGAGGTGTAAGGAATTCCAACAAGACCTACATCTCTGCTTTATTGACATGGTCAAGGCTTATGATACCATCAGTAGGCCTGGGCTCTGGGTTGTTCTTTGTGCTTTCGGAGTCCCTGACCCGCTGCTCACAATCATTAAGGACCTTCATGATTGTGAGCGGGCCCGGGTAAAACTACGTGGCCGGGAGTCGGAGCCATTCCCTGTTCACTTTGGGGTGCGACAGGGATGTCCTCTGGCTCCCACATTATTTAACATCTATTTCAACCACGTAGTTCGTGAAGCCTTTAATAGCTGTACCGGATGAATTTCCATCTGGTACAGATACAATGGGAGGCTGATCGATGCCTGGGTGCAGTCAAGGGATGGCTCCCTATTACTCAACCATGTTACGTATGTCGATGATCTGGTAATTGCTGCTCACTCAGAGGAGGAGTTGGAGGTGCTGTTGCTGAACCTGGAGCTTGCCACTAAGAGGTGGGGACTTACCATTAGCCCCACCAAAACTAAGCACCTGCCTGGGTATTTTGTACCATCGGACACTCCACCCCCACAACTCCCAATTGGTGATGGGGCAGTTGTGGAGAGAGTGGAGAGTTCCCATACCTTGGCAGTGTGTTCATGACCGGCTCCGGTTTGACAGCAGATGTCTCACTCCGAATCAGTCGAGCGGCATTATCTTTTCATTGGTTGCGTAACGCTGCGTGGAAGCTACCTGGTCTGTCGCTCCGCACGAAGCTTCAGGTCTTCTCAGCCACAGTCATTCCCTCCCTTCTTTACGCTTGCGAAATGTGGACCCCCCTAATGGAACATCTTTGCCGTTTAGAAACATTTAGGCTGGCCTGCCTTCGATCCATCCTGGGTTTAACCAGGCTGGATTGTGTGAGGAGCTACATATCCTTGAAAGATCTGGACAAAGTCCAATCGGTAAGCTCCTCCGGCAGGCAAGGCTGTGTTGGCTGGGTCATGTAGCCTGCATGCCCAGTCACTGCACGCCTAAACATCTTTTGTTCGGCCCGATCGAGGGGACTAAACGGGCGTGGCACGGGCTAGAGAAGAGATGGAGTGATGTGGTACAAGAGGATGTGGAGCTGAGTGGACTTGCCGATGACCGGTACCAGCGGTGTCAATATCGGCCTCTGTGGAGGAGGCTCTTGAAGGACGCTACTGGGCAGTTGGAGGCAGTCGCCCTCCAACAACAATGGAGGGGGGAGGAGCGACACTCACAACAACGAGCGGGGCCCCGGGTGGCTAAAGCACAGCAAGTTGGCACAGTAGGGGCACAGGTGGTGCATCAGCCAGTCATCTCAGTCAGTCGACCCGTGGCACCTGGGTCTGCCCCGTGACCTCCTGCCAGCAGGCGTTCGACACTTCACGTGGCCTCAAGGTGCACATAGCCTGGCACAAGCGTCGTGGTGACGTCAACGCCACTTAGTGGTGAATGGTGGTTGTTGTTGTAGTGGGGAGCGGTAGTGTAGCGGTTAGTGCACTGCGCTACGAACCTCGCTACACGAGTTCGATTTCTGCTGATGGCCAACACCAGTGACGATTATCTGAACTGGTCCTGGGCCTCCCCTAGGTCGACTGAGCCTCAAACTAGTACCTGGTGTGGTGTGTAAACATCGCCACTGGGGAGACAAAGGCGGCCGGGGGTGGTGCTGGCCACCCACCCTCTCGTGTGCCCTGCCGGCCTTTATAGGTGCTCGATAACAGAACTTGCCCCAACAGTCTGTTAAGGTTATATGGGAGATATTTGTCTTTATAGACAAGCCTACTCCACCTTTGTCTTTGTATGCGTGTATGTGTTTGTATGTGAATTCGAGGCCTTGCCGAATGCACGGTAAACATTCAGAAGTGACTGCTTTCTGTTAACAATTAATATTAAAATCAACAATTGGAAATAGTTTCTGTTCCATTAGTTTAATAATGGGTAGTGTTATTTCATTTCACAGAATCATAGGAAGTGCAGAGCGTATGTACAGCGATACGATACGATACAGGTGTAATGCGGGCGTAAACGACCTTCCGGATGTGACGTCACGTGGGAGAAGGGTTCGGGTCTTTAAGGGGAGAAACCGGAAGAGGAAGGGAGGTTGTGGAGACTGGACTAGGGTGAGGCCACGCAGGGCGAAGGCTGGGAGGAGTGGCGAGATCGCCACATACACTCGGAGAGCGGATTGGCACCGTCGGCCAGCGGTGACCAACCCAGGGAGCAGTGGCGAGGCTGCAGCGAGAGCAGCCAGCGAGGCTGCACGAAGAGGCAGCAGTGGGACTGTTCAGAGAGGGAGAGCAGTGGTGGAGCTGCAGCGAGGGCAGCCGGAGAGGCTGCGCGAGGAGATCAGCAGCGAGGCTGCTAGATGCTACGGGAGCGACACGAGGAGATCAGCAGCGAGGCTGCTAGAGGCTACGGGAGCGACAGCAGCGTCGGCGCCGAGCGGAGGGTCTCAGAGGGAGAGAGCCGTGTAGGAAAAGTAGACGAACCCGAATAAAGGACACCAAGCCAGATACCGTGGTCGAGTCTTTTATTACACAGGTAGCAATAGAAAACGGATGACAGCGTGATACAGGACTGAGAGAAAATGGTTTCCGACATACGGAAAATTAGGGTTATGGATATTTCTCTTTCTGTTGGTGCTGAGCACCTGTTGCTTCCTCCCGGGTTGTGCCGCAGTGGTGCCATCTCTCCTCTCTCCCATGATTTCTTGTCCTGAACCCCTCTCCACCTTCCATACTTTTACTTTTTGTAATAAAAAAAAATGTATATAAAGCATCTTGAGATGCGATTACATTAAGTTGCTATGTAAATTGTTTTTGCATATTTGAAAAAATCTAATTATTTTTGCTGTTGACTTTTGTTGCTCTGGCCAGGTGCCGCAAGCTGCCGAAGGCCCTGAAGGAGTGGCAGGCATTTGAGGACCTGAAAAAGAAGATCGACAACTTCAATGAGACGTGTCCGCTGCTGGAGATGATGGCCAATAAGGTCCATTTGTGTAACTTAGCATCACCAAATGGAAACTTTGGTTGTGAGAAATAACTACCAGTTTCCTTGACAATTTCCGCTATTTTGTTCTGCCGATGCAGAAGGAGAAATATAAGGTTAAGGGTACACATCTTTATCCAAAATTAATTTTCTTCACTTGCTACTCCTCCCTCTCACTTAGTCAAGTTTTCTGTCCAAGGGCAGGTCCATAGCTCAATCTCCTTCCATCCCATCCTGTCCCAGTCCCCCTCTTCATAGCTATGGCTTATTGAGCTTCTTGAACCATAGCTATGGAATAACGGTTGACGTGGTTTCCCGTTGCCTTCTGCACTGGTATTCCTTCTAAATGACACCATCAACGGATGCAGTTTACTATTATAACTAGGACAAGCACTACACCACATCCTATCTCAGTTTTCTGTCTAAAGAATCCTTATCTTATTAGGGGCAGTGACATGGCCCAGCCGCTTGTTGCAGAGGTTCACGGTTCGAATCCGGCAGGCTGCACTAGTTAATACAGCGGTTGTATTAAAAAAATATGCACCGTCTGCTGCAGAGTGAACGTTAAAGATCCCGTGATGTCATTCCAAGAAGGCTAGGCCGCCATGTGTCAGTGTCATGGTCCAAATTAGAAAACTTACTTACATATTTGTTAATTGGAAAATGCATAGCATGTATCGCCCCCTACAGCAAACAAGTAGCAGGACGCTCCTGAGAAACGAGTTGAGACTCGATCATTATTACATCAGGGTAATGCAGTGTAATATGAATAATAACAGTTTTAATAATTGTCTACAATACAGTCCAATGTATAACCATTGGCCCCCATGCCTCCTCTTCCACTCTCCTTTACCTTCTCCCGTGTCCCACTGTCACCTACTGTATGTATATATGTTGAATGTCTTTTGCACCATACGTAGCCAACCGTGCTATTCAGAGGTGTGGGGGAAGGACAACAAACTTTGGTCCCAGGTTCCGGCTTGCGGTCACTTTTTCTGGAAGAAGACACTAACCATCGCCTGTCTGCGCCCCCGTACTGCCACAGGCGATGATGTCGCGACACTGGGAGCGCATCACGACCGTAACTGGACACACATTTGACATCGAGTCAGACCATTTTGCTCTCAAGAACATCATGGAGGCTCCTCTTCTCACGTCCAAGGATGACATCGAGGTACCGCCCACTCTTCCTATCTTCCACACAATTCAACATGCTCAGCTAGTTATTCAAAGTGATTAATGATGAACACAGTTCTAGATTTGAAGCTTTCGTGACTGCAATGATTCATATTCTCAGGTTTTTTCGGTAAAGTCACGTAGGTAAAACATTAAAAGTCATGAAAGTAAAATAAAACAAAACAAAAATAAAAATAAAATTCACGACGTTTCGGAGGCAACACAAGTCTCCGTCATCAGGTGGGACCGTCACAGCCAGATTAGCTGCATCAAGTGAAGCAATGATTCAAGATGTAATCCCTTATAAGCAAGTTGAAGGGGGGAGGAGAGGGGGGGGGAGTTCATCAGAATGTGGTAGCCAATGAATGGAACGTATCGGGAGGGGGGGGGGGGGTGGGAGGGGGAGGGAGCCAACAAAACATTTGGCGACGGCTTGGACGCGGCTGCTGCGCACGCCAACACAATGGGCAGAAAGGGGGGAGGGGAGGTCTGATACACATGATAGAACAAAGGAACGAAAATGCCCATGTTTATACCAATGCAGGCTGAAAAAATGAGGAGAGTACTGTTAAAAATAACTGGGGATGTTAACACTCGGTGAAGTAAATTAAAATAGTGCCTGTCAGATAAGATGGTCCAAAAAGTGTAATTAAGTCTTTTTTGCGTGGTTAATAACATCTTTCCAGTGATTACTGAGTTTGTACCCATCATCACGGTTGAAATTATGTCTGTGTTTGTATATTTGTATGGCTTCGTGTACAAACCTTTGATGGTAGCCAGGAGGCTTGCAGAGAACCTTGGTCTCGGAAAAGACAATTTCATGAGAGCCCGCCGAGTTGTAGCAATGATCGGCAACGGCCGAAGAATCAGTTCTGCCGTGTTTCAGATCTGACTTGTGCTCGCGGACACGATCAGCAACATGACGTTTTGTTTCTCCAATGTAGCAATCACCACAAATGCAACTCAATTTGTAGACTCCAGGATACTGTAAGTCAGGAACGACATCCTTCACAGATGGAATCAGATCACGGATTTTATGCACTGTGCTGAATCGGACTTGGATCTTATGTTTGTTTAGAATTTTGGAGATCTTTTTGGTCACGCCTGCTATGTATGGTAACGTGATAGTTTTGGTCGGAGTTTCATGTGGTTGTTTCTGTGTGGTGGGAGAGACAGCTTGGCGGATAGTACGGTCAGAGTATCCGTTCATCCTGAGGGCCCGATGTACATGTCTTAATTCATCAGTCAGGTGGTGTTGGTCAGAAATGCCATGGGCTCTGTGGTATAGCGTTTTGATGAGAGAATTCTTTTGAGATGGGTGGTGGTGGGAATCCGGTTTCAGGTAGGAATCTGTGTGGGTGGCTTTCCTGTAGACAGAATGTCCCAAGGATCCGTCAAGCCTCCTCTTAAACAGAATATCCAAGAATGGTAGTTTACCGTCTTTCTCCACTTCCATGGTGAATCTGATAGATGGGTGTCTAGAATTGATGTGGTCCAAGAAGTGGTTCAATGCTGGGAGGCCATGTGGCCAGATGACGAAAGTGTCATCCACATATCTCTTCCACAGGGAAGGACGCAGGGTGGATGTCTGGATGGCGTCTGATTCAAACTTTTCCATGAAAATGTTGGCTATAACTGGTGACAAGGGGGAGCCCATAGGGGTGCCCTCATTCTGTTTGTAGAAGGTGCCATTCCAGGTAAAATAGGTGTTGGTGAGGCAATGCCTAACCAGCGCAGGTACATCAGAATTCAATCCCTGTTGGACTAAGTCCTCAATTATTGTTAGGGTGTCCGGTACTGGGACTTTGGTAAACAAAGATACTACATCAAAGCTGACGAGAATGTCATCAGGAGATAGTACCATGTCCTTAACCATAGAGACTAATTGGGTTGAGTTGAGTACTGCCGAAGAGGTCTTGCCTGTGAAGGGGAGCAGAGTATCTGATAGAAAACGGGCTAGTTTGTACGTCGGAGAGTTTATCGTCGACACGATGGGTCGTAGCGGGGTGCCTTCTTTATGGATTTTAGGAAGACCATAGAGTCTGGGAGGTCTTGCCGCCGATGGTTTTAGAGAGGGACGTTTGCTTGGTTCGATTAGGGAAGTCGAACTCATGATGATACTGTTGGTTTTTGTCGTTAGGCTTTTAGTGGGATCGTTTTTAATTTTGGAGTAACTCCCATCATTAAGAAGGTCCAGGATTTTGTTGTTGTATGAATCTTTATCCATGATGACCGTGGCATTGCCCTTGTCTGCCGAGAGGATGACTATATCATCTCTCTTTTTTAAATTCGCGAGTTCAGAGCGTTCGTTTTTGCTGATGTTACTAGTGGGTTTCTTAGCATTCTTGAGAATAGTAGCTATTTCAGCTCTTGCTACATCAGCATGGATGTGTCCTATGCCTCTGAGGGCTACATCAATCTGAGAAATCATATCCTCTACTGGTATATATTTAGGGGTGACGGCGAAATTTAGTCCTTTGGCCAGTACCGTTTTTAGATTGTCAGAGATTGGAATGTTACTCTGATTAATCACGGTCTTGTTAACATCCAACAAGAAACCAGAGCCACACATCGCAAAGCTGGATGTTAACAAGACCGTGATTAATCAGAGTAACATTCCAATCTCTGACAATCTAAAAACGGTACTGGCCAAAGGACTAAATTTCGCCGTCACCCCTAAATATATACCAGTAGAGGATATGATTTCTCAGATTGATGTAGCCCTCAGAGGCCTAGGACACATCCATGCTGATGTAGCAAGAGCTGAAATAGCTACTATTCTCAAGAATGCTAAGAAACCCACTAGTAACATCAGCAAAAACGAACGCTCTGAACTCGCGAATTTAAAAAAGAGAGATGATATAGTCATCCTCTCGGCAGACAAGGGCAATGCCACGGTCATCATGGATAAAGATTCATACAACAACAAAATCCTGGACCTTCTTAATGATGGGAGTTACTCCAAAATTAAAAACGATCCCACTAAAAGCCTAACGACAAAAACCAACAGTATCATCATGAGTTCGACTTCCCTAATCGAACCAAGCAAACGTCCCTCTCTAAAACCATCGGCGGCAAGACCTCCCAGACTCTATGGTCTTCCTAAAATCCATAAAGAAGGCACCCCGCTACGACCCATCGTGTCGACGATAAACTCTCCGACGTACAAACTAGCCCGTTTTCTATCAGATACTCTGCTCCCCTTCACAGGCAAGACCTCTTCGGCAGTACTCAACTCAACCCAATTAGTCTCTATGGTTAAGGACATGGTACTATCTCCTGATGACATTCTCGTCAGCTTTGATGTAGTATCTTTGTTTACCAAAGTCCCAGTACCGGACACCCTAACAATAATTGAGGATTTAGTCCAACAGGGATTGAATTCTGATGTACCTGCGCTGGTTAGGCATTGCCTCACCAACACCTATTTTACCTGGAATGGCACCTTCTACAAACAGAATGAGGGCACCCCTATGGGCTCCCCCTTGTCACCAGTTATAGCCAACATTTTCATGGAAAAGTTTGAATCAGACGCCATCCAGACATCCACCCTGCGTCCTTCCCTGTGGAAGAGATATGTGGATGACACTTTCGTCATCTGGCCACATGGCCTCCCAGCATTGAACCACTTCTTGGACCACATCAATTCTAGACACCCATCTATCAGATTCACCATGGAAGTGGAGAAAGACGGTAAACTACCATTCTTGGATATTCTGTTTAAGAGGAGGCTTGACGGATCCTTGGGACATTCTGTCTACAGGAAAGCCACCCACACAGATTCCTACCTGAAACCGGATTCCCACCACCACCCATCTCAAAAGAATTCTCTCATCAAAACGCTATACCACAGAGCCCATGGCATTTCTGACCAACACCACCTGACTGATGAATTAAGACATGTACATCGGGCCCTCAGGATGAACGGATACTCTGACCGTACTATCCGCCAAGCTGTCTCTCCCACCACACAGAAACAACCACATGAAACTCCGACCAAAACTATCACGTTACCATACATAGCAGGCGTGACCAAAAAGATCTCCAAAATTCTAAACAAACATAAGATCCAAGTCCGATTCAGCACAGTGCATAAAATCCGTGATCTGATTCCATCTGTGAAGGATGTCGTTCCTGACTTACAGTATCCTGGAGTCTACAAATTGAGTTGCATTTGTGGTGATTGCTACATTGGAGAAACAAAACGTCATGTTGCTGATCGTGTCCGCGAGCACAAGTCAGATCTGAAACACGGCAGAACTGATTCTTCGGCCGTTGCCGATCATTGCTACAACTCGGCGGGCTCTCATGAAATTGTCTTTTCCGAGACCAAGGTTCTCTGCAAGCCTCCTGGCTACCATCAAAGGTTTGTACACGAAGCCATACAAATATACAAACACAGACATAATTTCAACCGTGATGATGGGTACAAACTCAGTAATCACTGGAAAGATGTTATTAACCACGCAAAAAAGACTTAATTACACTTTTTGGACCATCTTATCTGACAGGCACTATTTTAATTTACTTCACCGAGTGTTAACATCCCCAGTTATTTTTAACAGTACTCTCCTCATTTTTTCAGCCTGCATTGGTATAAACATGGGCATTTTCGTTCCTTTGTTCTATCATGTGTATCAGACCTCCCCTCCCCCCTTTCTGCCCATTGTGTTGGCGTGCGCAGCAGCCGCGTCCAAGCCGTCGCCAAATGTTTTGTTGGCTCCCCCCCCCCCCTCCCGATACGTTCCATTCATTGGCTACCACATTCTGATGAACTCCCCCCCCCTCTCCTCCCCCCTTCAACTTGCTTATAAGGGATTACATCTTGAATCATTGCTTCACTTGATGCAGCTAATCTGGCTGTGACGGTCCCACCTGATGACGGAGACTTGTGTTGCCTCCGAAACGTCGTGAATTTTATTTTTATTTTTGTTTTGTTTTATTTTACTTTCATGACTTTTAATGTTTTACCTACGTGACTTTACCGAAAAAACCTGAGAAGATGAACACAGTATTTATCAGCTCTTTGTTAATGGTGATATTGAATAAAGACCTCCCCATGCCATGGTGGCTATTAGACCGTACTTCACCATTCTGGTCAGTGTGAGTTGGGCGGGCATCTATGATTGGTACAGATATCACTTGCCACTGATGTTAGCCATTATGTCACTTCTCCCTTGTGGTGAAGAATGGTCAAACAACCCCTATGATCAACACAGCCTGGGGAGGTTTTAATCCATCAGTGTACAGATTCTCTACCTATTAATTTGCACGTGGTTGAGCAAGCGTTTTTTAAAACGTAATTTCTTTAACTAAAGGGCTATAGAAAAAAAAGTTATAGCTTCAAAGAGTCAGCCATGTGTTGACTGCATTAAGCGGATCTGTGTAGAGAGAGGTCAAGGGGGCTGTAGAATTCGGGGAGCTGGATTTCTCAATGCACGGTTTGTCGTCATCATCATCGCTGTGCAGGACATCTGTATCAGCGCCATAAAGGAGCGTGACATTGACGCCAAGCTGAAGGCCGTGGTGAGCGAGTGGAGCAGTCAGTGCTTCACGTTTGCACCGTTCAAGACGCGCGGCGAGCTGCTGCTTAAGGGCAGCGACACGGCCGAGAAGGTGGCCCTCATGGAAGACAGCCTCATGGTGCTCGCCTCGCTCATGAGCAACAGGTGATTGGGAGAGAAGCGTAGAAGCTTGCGGGGGGGGCGGGGATAGAGGATGACGACATTTGGAGCTGCCGATGCATAATTTGGGATGATGGCTGGTGATGGAATAGCACACAAAGGGGTGAACATGTCTGAGAGGATGACCATAAGGGGTTATGCTCATTACATGTTAATATTACATTAAGGCTAAAGCACCAACAAAAGTACAAATTAGATAGAACAAATTATAAAAAAGACAAACTAGATGGTAAATTTTTGCCAAAAAGATCGTTTGCATTTAACCACAACCTTGAATCACTTGGAGAGGGGGGCGGTGAATCGTTTTATGGCTGATAAACGAGCCTTGTTATTTTTGTGGTAATGAAATTGATACTGCAAAATATACTTAATTCGATTTAATCTGATAAATATTGAGATGTAAATATTCTGATTAACAACACACAGAAATGTGCGCAAAAAACTCAGTCTCGAGAATTATGTAAAAACCAACAGTTTCTAAAGAACTGCATTGAGGTCCTTCAGCAGTTCTTCAGGAATTGTTGATGATTTTTGCACATTGCACGAGGCTGAATGCATGTTTATATACATGTTTGAAACTTTTTTTCTGGCCTGCACTGAGTTTTCTGTTATGATAAATATTCTCTTCATGAGTATGAGTATAAATATTCTCATTATTTACAGATTTGAGACATTAAACACATGATTATGTTGACTATGTTCAAAGCATTTATTTACAACAGCTACTGTGTAACCGATGCCCTATCTTTGCTGCTGCAGGTACAACGTGCCCTTCAAGCCAACCATCCAGCAGTGGGTGCAAAAGTTGTCCAATACTACGGAGATCATCGAAAACTGGATGATGGTGCAGAACCTCTGGATTTACCTGGAGGCTGTGTTCGTTGGTGGAGACATTGCCAAGCAGTTGCCCCAGGTCTGTCCTACTTCCTGCCCTAGACACACGATCCACACTTCTCAAATCCCAATGTAATCCATATACACATACAGCCTTTCTGTCAATTCACTGTTGGATGAGGGTCTCCCCATGCCTGTGGTTTTTAGGGGTTATATGGCCATGATTCACCACCATGTTGCCCAGTGCAGGTTAGTTTAGAGGAGTTGTTTCCCAGGAACCAGTTCAGATATCTCTGGATACTGTTATATTTCAATGCTTCAGATGAGATGTTATGTCGGACGAATTGAGTTGTAAATCCTTTTCCTTGGTAGCCACAGTCAAGAATTAAACTCTGGTCACCGGGTTCAAGAGCACCACCATTCCCACTAAACGATCACACACGTTAGCATAAATAACTCACTTCGTTTTCACTGCTGCTGTCGGTTTGTGATTTGGGTATGCGGGCACACCTTTAGGAAGCCAAGCGATTCCAGAACATCGATAAGTCGTGGCAGAAGATCATGCAGCGCGCACACGAAATCCCGGGCATTGTTGTGTGCTGCGTGGGCGACGAGACGCTGGCGCAGCTGCTACCACACCTGCTAGAGCAGCTGGAGATGTGTCAGAAGAGCCTCACGGGCTACCTGGAGAAGAAGCGCCTGGTCTTCCCCAGGTTTTTCTTTGTGTCCGACCCGGCCCTGCTGGAGATCCTGGGTCAGGCGTCAGATCCGCACACAATACAGGTGTGTGTGTGTGTGTGTGCGTGCCACAGATAGGGTTAAGGATAGGTGTCCTGCAAATCGTGTCACACACATGGGAAATGAGTGGTGGTGGTGGGGGGGATGGAGAAGGGAAGGAGAGAGAAGAGGAAATGCGGAAGACTTTTTGTTCTCCTCTGCCTCCCTCATCATTTCCCCATACAAAAAAATCCTTCCACTTCCTGATATTTCATCCCATCCTCAATCTAATCTTCTAGAATATAACCCTCTCTTGTTACAACACATCTCTTGATACAATTGCGTCTAGATGCTTTGAACGTGCATATTTTACTGGAAAGCCACATAGAGCCCTTTGGTTGCAAGCTTTCGTGACTGCAGGGATTCATCTTTTTGGTTCTTTCGGCAAAGTCACGTAGAAGGAAAATAATAAAATAATGAAAATAAAACATAATAAAATAATTCTCACGAAGTTTCGGCCACAACACAAGCAGCCGTCTTCAGGTGGAGAACAGGGTTGTCAAGGAGACAGAGTCTGGATGGCACGCCCCAGGCTTGGAGCGACTATTTATGCTGGGATGGAGGAGCGAAGAGCGTCTTGACAAAAATTATTTGCATATCAAGAGGAATTTTGCATATTTATGGGAAATGCAGATATGCGATTAGTACTACTTGTGAAATGCGTAGGAGGTTTGGCGAGGGGTTTAAAGTCATTATGCCCATGCATTATGCAGGATTAGCAGTGTCAAAGGGAGGGAGTAAGGTTAGAATTAATAAAGGAAGGAATGTTAATAATATGGCGCCGCAGCAACTAATATACTTATAGACTATACATTGTAATATTACACTATGTATTATTCTACCCACCCAACTGTATACCACACTGCTATATATTCACTATACAATTACGATACTATATATTACTTATACATTGTATTAAACATTACACTTTAATATTATTTATTATTATACAATATGCTATACACTATACCATTGACCGTCGCGTGAAAGGTACTAAGAGGAAGCAACGAAATATGTCAATGGGAGAGTGGTGGTAGGAAGCTTGCAGCGGAGCAAAGAATCCATTCTCTGCGGAGAATACAAGATATATAGTCAATGTCAGTGAGTGGACTGCAGTCTGAAAGTCACCGTAAACGTGAACACAATCAGTTAAGATCCGAAATGGTTTATTACGTCCTTCCAATGATTGCTGAGCCAGAATCTATCTTCTCGGTTGAAATTGTCTCTGTGTTTGTATATGTGGATCGCCTCTTGGACGAATCTCTCATGGTAGCTGGATGGCTTGCAGAGAACCTCTGTCTTGGAGAAGTCAATATCATGTGAGCCCACTGAATTGTAACAGTGATCTGCCACGGCTGAGATGTTTGCCCTACCGTGTTTCAAGTCTGCTTTATGTTCACGGATGCAGTCCGAGACATGTCGTTTGGTTTCTCCAATGTAACTGCTACCACAGAGGCAACTTAGTTTGTAAACGCCAGGGTACTGTATGTCTGGAACCACGTCTTTTACAGACGGGACCAGATCACGGATTTTATGTACTGTGTTGAATCGGACCTGGATCTTGTGTTTTACCAGGATTTTGGAGATCTTTTTTGTGACCCCAGCAATGTAGGGTAAGGTGATGGTTTTGAAAGGCTCCTCAACAGGATCCTTCTTGATGGTTGGAGTGATGGCTTTGCGGATTGTGTAGTCGGAGTAACCATTAGCCTTAAGAGCTTGGCGTACGTGTTTGAGTTCACTGGCAATATGTTCCTGGTTGGAGATGCATTGGGCTCTATGGTATAGAGTCTTGATGAGGGAATTCTTCTGGGATGGATGGTGGTTGGAATCTGGTTTTAGGTAAGCATCCATATGGGTGGCTTTCCTGTAGACAGAGTGGCTCATTTAACCATCAGGTCTCCTTTTAATTAGGACATCCAAAAAGGGTAGCTTGCCATCTTTTTCGACTTCCATGGTGAATCTGATGGCTGGGTGTATGGAATTGATGTGGTCGAGGAATTGGTCTAGAGCAGGCCGGCCATGTGGCCAGATGACAAAAGTGTCATCTACGTACCTCTTTCATAAGGTCGGGCGAAGAGTGGCAGTCTGGATGGCGTCAGTCTCAAATTTCTCCATTAAAACGTTGGCTACAACCGGATATAGGGGGAAGCCCATTGGGGTGCCCTCAGTTTGTTTGTAGAAAGTTCCATTCCAGGTGAAGTATGTGTTGGTTAAGCAGTGTCCCACCAGGGGGGGTACCCCAGTATCCAGTCCTTGATGAACCAAGTCTTCAATGATTGCGATGGTGTCAGGTACAGGAACTTTGGTGAATAAGGAAACCACATCAAAACTGACAAGCAGGTCGTCTGGGGACAGGGAAATTCCCTTGATTGTCGATACCAGATCAGTAGAGTTTAGTACCGCAGAGGTGGTTTTTCCAGTGAAAGGCCGTAGGATTTCAGACAAAAAACGAGCCAGTTTGTAAGTGGGGGAGTTGATAGTAGAGACAATGGGACGAAGAGGTGTATCTTCTTTATGTATCTTTGGAAATCTTGGTCGCCTGGCTGCAGAAGGTTTCAACGAGAACTGTTTGGTTTGATAAAATAATGCGGTTGAATCAGAAATGATTTTGTTGGTTTTAATGACGAGGCTGTTGGTGGGGTCTCTTTTTATTTTTGTATAGCTACCATCGTTGAGTAGTTCTTGAATTTTGTTGTTGTATTCTATTTTGTCCATGATGACAGTGGCATTGCCTTTGTCGGCTGAGAGGATGACAATGTCATCCCTCTTTTTTAATTGAGCTAATTCAAAACGCTCATCTTTGCTGATGTTGCTAGCTGGCATTTTAGCATTTTTGAGGTTAGCAGCGATTTCAGATCTTGCTACGTCTGCAGCGATGTGACTCAGGCCCTTGAGAGCCACATCTACTCGGGCAATGATATCATTAACTGGTATGTGTCTAGGTGTGACTGCAAAGTTTAGTCCTTTAACTAAAACGGATTTTAGACCATCCGAAATAGAACTGTTACTGCGATTAATTACGACTTTGTTAACGTCTAGCTTTTCAGTGTGTGGGTCCGGTCTCTTGTTTGAGAGGCGGTTAAATTTGCAAATCAAATTGTCCTTACATTTGGTCGACATAGCGGCAGCTGAAGAGGCAGTCATTTTTTCTACATGTTCCCAATCTGATGTAGACATTGTTGCAGTCAAAGATAAGTGTGATTTGTAGAGTGTCTTGTCTAACTGATCTAGTTCGGTGCGTGTAAGTCTGATTTTCTCTGAGATAAGAGCTAAGCTAGTTCTAGACAGAATTCGTTTAGCATTAGAAGAAGTTACGGCAGCAGAGGTTAATGTAAATGTGATTGGTATTACCTTAGAGTCGCGGCATCTCTTCAGAAAGGTGAGAGACTCGATTAGCTGAGCCTTCTTATCCCGGAGCTTGTTGAAGCATCTTGAAGTTTTGTGGAAATCCACCCCATAGTGGAGGTTAAATTTCGATTTAAAGCTTTCGTGACTGCAGGAAAGAACCAAGAAAATGAATCCCTGCAGTCACGAAAGCTTGTTGTTTGCGAGTACCTGCTGATGCGGTGAGGCTGCCGTGTTGCTGAGTATGCGCGTGTACGCATGCGTGCAGGCTCACTTGCTCGGTCTGTTCGATAACGTGAACCAAGTGGGCTTCCACGAGAAGAACTACGAGCAGATCCTGAGCATCCAGTCCCAGGAGGGTGAATCCGTCACCCTGGTGGAGCCCGTCATGGCCCAGGTAAGTACATTATTAAAGTGTATTATTCACTACTCCGCGTGAAATAATACAGTGAAAATGTTATGCTTCTGCTCACGGTACAGGCATAGTTTATGGTTTTGTTTACTCTACTTCATGTATGTTGTATATAATTGGTTCACGTAAGCCATGCACCTGCTGGAGCTGCTGCATAAACCGCAATGGCAAAATAAAATAATAGATTCTGGAATTTAATTACAACACATAATTGTAACAATTCATTAAGTTGTGAGGGGATGTGAACAATTACTCACCCACTACTATCATGCATCCCACGGCTAAGGACTCACTGTACCAACGAACCGGCAAAGCTTTACAGTGTTGTCGTGAATTGAACACAAAACAAGAATGAAAAATCATGCACATGCACATATTGTGCCATACTTTGCAACATGTTTTAGTCCTTGTAAGTATTTAATTAGCGATAATAACATTACCTTTCAAGCTGCACAAGGAGCTGATATCTTGTGTAAGTATTTCACCGGGAGGGAAGCGAGGTGCTCACGCATGATGTATGATGTCATCTTCCTCAGCCAGCAAGGCAAATACTTTTACTGCTGGTTTTTATCTCCAAATTTTGGGAAATCTTTAATCGAATTTGGCCATTTTTTTATGGAAAGTCCTTAACATCAACACAGCTTTATACTAAAATATAATTTACATTGTATCGTTTTCACGAGAGTTATCATGACCCCTCGCTACAGATAGACAGACGTATAGACAAAACGTGCTAATGCATTAACTCGTTCAAATTTAGAAAAGCTTTCAAATCCCTACATAGCTGAGTGCACAAGAATCACTGGAACCAAAGCGCTGTGATCATGATACCCCTACTGAACATCTGTGAAAAAGGGCTTTATACCTCATCGGATTCCTCCAGTGTAAATTAATATTCTGATTCTTCTGATGTGCGACCGTGGCGCGGGTGGCAGGGGAATGTGGAGACGTGGCTTGGCTCGTTGCTCACCGGCGTGCGCAGCACAGTGCACGCCGTCATCCGCCAGGCGGCCGCCATTATTGAGGACGGTGCCTTCAAGCTGCACGAGTTCCAGACCTCCTTCCCGGCACAAGTTGGCCTCCTGGCCATCCAGATGATCTGGACGCGGGACTCTGAGGTGGCCCTCAATAATGCTAAGAATGACCGCAAGGTGGGGACCAGTAAATGCAACGTTTGCTTGGAGAATGAGGCCACGTTTCTGGCCTTCACAGCCCTTACCCCCTCTTCTTCTTCTTATGGCTGCTGTTTCCACATTTCTAGTTGCTCAGAGGTAACCCTGATCGCTCTCCTCCACTTCCGTCTGTCGAAGGCCTCCTTTGTTGTCACCACAGATATTCTCATGTATCTGTTTATTTCACATTACCATCTTGTCTTCCATTTTCTCTCCTTCCCCGAATCTCTGTTTTAAAAACTCTGTGATGTTGCACTCCACAACTCCACACCATATGGCCAAACCATCTCAATGTTCCTTCCCGTGCTTTAGCAACAATACTTCACCCCACCAACACCATCCCACTTCTATCCTAAAAGCAGGTTTTCTTTTTTTGTAAAGTGTCTCTAGATGCAATTTCATTGAGATGCTGTATACATTATATTTGCTATTGTAATCATTACCTATAATTTAACCATTAATACTTTTGTTTTAAAACCAACACAACTTAGAGAAAACGTCATTCCAGCTACAAAACAAAAACTTACTGATCTGATGAGTGTGTGTTGCACAATGATGTAGATCATGCCAGCCACCAACCAGAAGTTCCTGGACCTGCTCAATGAGCTGATCGACATGACAACACGCGACCTGACCAAACGCGAGCGCGTCAAGTACGAGACGCTCATCACCATCCACGTGCACCAGAAGGACATCTTTGATGACCTGGTGAGGGGGGGGGGCAGAAGTGGGGGTGTGGGGTTTCAGGTGGTCGTGACGAACATGGGAGGAGTGCATGGAAGTTGTTGGTGGGTCAGGGGTGGCCCATGCCAAATACAAAAACACACATAAAAAATCAAACACATCCATAGACTGCTACAGCTTTTTGAAGAAGAAAGAATGAAACTAAAGACATGTTAGTGGATGGCACACGCACATACACGCTTTTAAAGCTTCACCACTGATGTCAGATAAAGCAGATGTGCCAAACTAATCAGGTTGAGAGCTTGCAGTCACCCCCGGTTCCATGAATTGTCCAATGACTCTATGTTTTCTGTCGTTAATGAGATGTGGGATGAGGCTTTATGCAGAGGCCACCTGTAATTAAAGCAATGGACCCTAGCTGTCCAAGTGAATGGACTGATGGACTTACTCACTTTGTGTGCTACGCAGGTGCGCATGAATATCAAGTCGACGGCCGACTTTGAGTGGCTGAAGCAGTCACGCTTCTACTTTGTGGAGGAGACGGATAAGTGCCTTATCCAGATCACGGACGTCGACTTTCACTACTGCAATGAGTACCTGGGCTGCACCGACCGCCTGGTTATCACCCCGCTCACCGACCGGTCAGCACCCACATCCATCCTGGCATCATACCTTCCTCCTCTATTGGGTTAGCTGTACGAGCACATGTATATATATTGCATGTTTTGTCAATCTATTGCTGGGTGAGGGCCTCCCTACGTCGTATGGCTTGGGGTAATTTGACGGTACGTTACCATGTGCGAAAGTGGAGGGTGCCAGCATCACATGCTTAGAATAGACATTCGTTATTTCTTCATTTGACTCTGCGAATTTGTTAATTTTATTTTTGTGTGTGCTTCACAGCAAACTTGTGTTATTATTAGTGGAATAATTAGTTTTTAATAATTCGTTTAGAAATAGGTTTTTACATCTGAAAATCATCATACCTAATAACTTTGCTTACATCAAGCCAAAGTGTCTGTTAGCTGCAAAAAAAACATGCAACACTGTTATTAGAAATTGAAACATGTAAAAGGTGACATCTGAAATACATTTTCAGACATAACTTCAAGTCTTCTACCCATTTGAACCCAAACGTGCCCCCTCCATTGTTCACGTCCCATGAAATGTAGGATCCTCGGCAGGTGATGAGCTCAGCAGCTAAAGCAAAAAGCGTGCGGTGCCGTGTGTTCTGCTTTCAGGTGCTACATCACGCTGTCCCAGGCACTGGGCATGAGCATGGGTGGGGCCCCAGCTGGGCCAGCAGGTACCGGCAAGACGGAGACCACCAAGGACATGGGCAAGTGTTTGGGAAAGTACGTCGTGGTCTTCAACTGCTCTGACCAAATGGATTACCGTGGGCTCGGCCGCATCTACAAAGGTTTGTGTCACGACTCCCTCCGTGCTGCCCCCGTGACCGTTTCTATTTTTTGGCTGCCACCACTTGTCTGTTTTCTTGTTCGTCATCCACATCATCAGCTACTGCTGTCCACTGCTGGATGAAGTCCTCCCCATGCTGTTGTTATCCATTAGAGGCCACTGCTGCTCCCATCCATCTTGTTACGTCAGCTGGATTAAAATCAAGGCCTCAACTCTGACTTAATAAATTACTGGGTGAGCCAGTTGTTGTCCTTGTAGAGTCTGTATGATTGCTGCAATTATAGCTCATTATTTAAACAATTAAGTACATATTGCCCTATTGACTGCCGCAATCTCTACAATATTCCCATGAAAGTATTTTGCTTCGCAAGGTTACTATAAAGTTCATATCATCTTCATATAATTTATGAAACGGGACTGCATCTCAAAACACTGTACACAATGCTCAGAAATAACAATATCATCAAGGTGTAATGCGAGCAAGGATTGAGGGGGGCGGAGTCTGGGTCACGTGAGGAGAGGGAAGAGTTAGGGTCACGTGGGGGAGAGGATTTAGGGAGAGAACCGGAAGGGGATCGGGAAGTTGAGACGTAGTGAAACGGGAGGAGGCCACGCTGGGCAGTACGGGGAGAGTGGCGCGATCGCCACGTGTTGGGAGACGTCGGCACCGTCAGCCATCGGTGTCAGGGCGCAGAGGGCTAGCGGGCTGTGGAAGGCTAGTTGCAGAGCGGAGCAGCAGGGTGGCTGCAAAGCGGAGCAGCAGTGTGGCTGCAGGGCGGAGCAGCAGTGAAGCTGCAGAACGGAGCAGCAGGGTGGCTGTGGAGTGATCGTCGGAGGAGACGCGGGCCTGAGCGAGGACGCCGAGTGAGCGAGATTTATACGAACCCAAATAAAGGACAACGGAGATCGACACTGAGAAAGAGTCCTTTATTACAAAGGCAGTAAGGGGGACAGGAAGATAGAGAAGACAAAGAGTAAGCTGCAGCAAAATAATATAAAATACTATAATTGTTTAAATGCAGCAATTGATTCTGCCTCCCTTGTTCTCTTGCTAATCCCCCACCATGTGTTCCCTCTCCTTCATCTCCTCCCTCCAACCTTGCCTCTGCTTTGCCGACTCTATACCTCTCCCCCCACTTCCTATCTCTGTGTCCCTTTTCTCCTTCTCCTCCTCGCACTGTCTGCCTCCGCAGGGCTGGCCCAGTCGGGCGCGTGGGGCTGCTTCGACGAGTTTAATCGCATCGAGCTGCCCGTGCTGTCGGTGGCCGCTCAGCAGATCTACATTGTGCTGCAGTGCAAGAAGAACAAGCGCACGCAGTTCGTGTTCACGGACGGCGACAGCGTCGAGATGGACCGCGAGTTCGGCATCTTCCTCACCATGGTGAGCCAGAGGCGTATATAGAATTTTCTCAAGGGTGGTGGGGGTAGGGGGCAGCCCTAAAATGTAACGCTTTTTAAATCGGCCTCTACACTATAATTAATATTAATAACAAGGGGGGGGAGGAGGGGAGCGATCACCTCCATCGCACCACCCCGCTACATCTGCCACCGTGGTGAACAGTGACTCACCAAGGCCTCAGTGACTTGGTTCCATGATGAGCAATGGCTCCCCAGGCTCCCGTTCTGCGAAGTGCACACACACTCGCTGAGGTACAAGTCAATGTCTCCCAAGGTTCAGCTGTTGTGAACCAACATGGTCCACCTTTCCACATAAACCGATCTTTTCTGTTCAAATACAGATCGTCATTGCACACTGTACTTACCTGATGATTGGTAAACATGGCCCATGTGACTCAGAGCAGACACCAATTGAAATTAAGATATAGGATTGTACTTTAAATTAAGTTCAGATAAAAAAATGTCTTCGCGCTTGCTGTGTGTAATGATTTCATTTCTATTTATATATTGGTCAATGAAAAAAGTCAACACTGGTCAGTAGTGACAACTGAAGTGTGGAAAACTCTGGTGTAAGTGATACATGTAAACCAATGTATGTGCATATATTGTAATGAAGCTCTGCATCCCAAAATCAGAGATCATTCAACCTGCTCCAGAGAAGCAAAGATGCATCAAAGTGTGTTCTACATCCCGTCTCATCGCGAATTGCCCATCACAATTGTTGCTGCTTGCGGGTAGAATCCCGGCTACGCGGGGCGGCAGGAGCTCCCGGAAAATCTCAAGATCCAGTTCCGGACGGTGGCCATGATGGTGCCGGACCGTGCCATCATCATGCGTGTGAAGCTGGCGAGCGCTGGCTTTCGGGATAACCAGATTCTCAGCCGCAAGTTTTACACTCTATACAAGCTGTGCGAGGAGCAGCTCTCCAAGCAGGTACGAGCGAACAGGCTCGCCTGTCCTCCATGCCTGTCATTTGAGCCACGGAAGCAGACCATCGGCTTTAAAAAAAATCTCGTATTTGTCAGAGCAAAGCATGTTTGCATATCGTGTCTCCAAGGTTTGGGCAACCCTTTAACCAATACGGCCGGTTTTTAATCTGGTAAAGCCCTAATAGCAAAACAATAAATTGCCGTGACATTTCTGCTGCTGTTGCTTGCGGCGTCGGTCAGGTTCACTACGACTTTGGGCTGAGGAATATCTTGTCGGTACTGCGCACGCTTGGCGCTGTGAAGCGCTCCAACCCCGAGGAGCCCGAGAAGACAGTGGTCATGCGCGTGCTGCGTGACATGAACCTCTCTAAGCTGGTGAGCAGCCCACCCCGCCTTCGGTACACGCATTAAAAACCAGCAACCGCACTGCGATGGTTGATCTGACAGGAATTTAGCCATTGTGTACGTGTGTTTGTGACAGTGTCTTGCTGGTACACCAAAGTACCTGTATGATGCAGCATAGAAAGTAGGTTTATATACCGAAAAACTATACAACTATTTAAACTATCAACTTTTTTATTTTACCAGGTAAGGCTCACTGAGCTATGTAGCTCTTTTTCAGAAGCGACCTAGCCATAAATGAAAGCTCAACGAAGTGGCTTATCACGTGTAAATTTGTACCAGCCAAACACTAAATGCATGTTTCTAAATATAGAGGTGAAAACCCAGAGGAGTCGGAGAAAAATATTTGCGACCACGGGGAAAAAATGCAAACTCCACATCTACAGGCATCATGCTTGGGTTCGAACCACAACCTCCTATTTGACTGGCATATGGATGTTATTGCTTTACTTATGTGGGTTATCTTTGGGCTGTATTTTTAATGTGGCAAATAAAAAAAAGCATCAGCCAAATGTCCTTAACAGGTCCAATGTGAAAAAAGAGTTTTGAAGAACCAGTGAGGCTTTGCTGAAGAACCAGGATCATTATTCATATTATCATTATTGGTGTCAACACGTAGGAGTAGACAAATTATAATTCCTGCCGATCAAGCGTTATGTTGTGTACTGTTAGGTGGACGAGGACGAGCCACTCTTCATGAGCCTCATAAACGACCTGTTTCCGGGCATCACGCTGGACAAGGCGGGGTATCCGGAGCTGGAGGAGGCCATCCTGGCGCAGACCAAGGCAGCAGGGCTGGTGCATCACCCGCCCTGGGTGCTCAAGATCATCCAGCTCTACGAGACGCAGCGCGTGCGGCACGGTGGGTGTCGCCGATGGTACCGCCATCCCTCTCTCGCTGCGGTTCCCATTCAAGAATCAGTTCTTTTTCGTTTAGTTGTTCATCTCGATTGTATTTTTTTATTTTTCTCTCTCATGTGTTCGTGTTTTTTTTTCACTTCATTAGCCTCAAAGTAACATCATATAATTGGCATAAATGGTAAATCGTAATTTTTTTTTATGATGGACTATTCGTTTATGTTACATTTAATTTGATGCTCCGTTGCTGTGTGTACACTTTGTGGTTGTGTGTTTGGTGACACACACCACAGGGTAGCTCGGACTAATATCTAGGGGTTTAATGATTCGCCCAAACCCTCTCGAGTCATTTAATTGTTGCGATTGAGTTCATATTCTATTCAAGACTTTATTATTTTTATTACACTGGGGTGAAGCTAATGGGCCCTATTGACTTCATAGGACACGTGAACCTATTACACACCATACATACATACGTAAGCGTAAGAATCGCTTTTAAATCTATGCATTGTTACGCACCTACTCTGCTACGCTGACGACATGCCTGTGCGCGTGGTACGGTGGGCAGGCATGATGGCACTGGGGCCAAGCGGTGCCGGCAAGACGTGTTGCATCCACATGCTCATGAAGGCAATGACGGACTGCGGGGAGCCACACCGCGAGATGCGCATGAACCCCAAGGCCATCACGGCGCCGCAGATGTTCGGCACGCTCGACGTCGCCACCAACGACTGGACGGACGGCATCTTCTCCACGCTTTGGAGGAAGACGCTCAAGGCCAAGAAGGTGAATGCTTGAATTTGGAAATGTTCTGGTCTCATACTCGATTCCGGATATGGGAAAATCATGAATCGAGCAGTGGGCGGGGTTGGCAGATGAGTAGGCAGGGCCTGTGAGCAAGAGACAGAACCAACGTCACAAAGAGCCGTGTGGTCCAGGCTGATGGAGGGAGCAACTGCCATCTCATCGTGTAACCCGGTTGATCCTCCGAGAAATCTGTAAGCTTTACCCCTAGCTTCTCTACATCCATGCTCACCGTTATGGTTTTGCAGGGCGAACACATCTGGATCTTGCTGGATGGGCCCGTGGACGCAATTTGGATCGAGAATCTCAATTCTGTGCTGGACGACAACAAGACACTGACGCTGGCCAACGGGGACCGCATCCCCATGGCACCCAACTGCAAGGTGGTGTTCGAGCCGCACAACATCGACAATGCGTCGCCCGCCACCGTCTCGCGCAACGGCATGGTGTTCATGAGCTCGTCCGTGCTCGATTGGAGGCCCATAGTGCAGGCCTGGCTGCAGGGCCTACCAACAGAGCAGGCCCAGGTGCTGTGGAACACCATGGACAGCATTTTCCAGGTGCGTTTCATTGCACGACGCCAGGGCCTATTGTCAGGATACGTTAACATTGATGATTGGGATTTGACTTGTATTCATGTGAGTTAACGACACAGTATTAGAGGATACAGAGCAAACGTTGCAGAGGTCACAATGTTATAGCTCTCCGATGTGTTTTCTGATTGTACCACTTTGAAAATCCAGAAGAACCACACGGCATACAATCCAAAAACATATTGGAGAGCTGTACAGAACTACTGAAAACAATCTATGCTGGAATTACAAAGTTGGATGCAGAGCCATAGATTTAATTTTGATTTCTTTGTTTTAGGATCTTATTAACTTTGTGTTCACTGCTGTCAACCCGAAAATGGATATCTTGGAATGCATGTACATCAAGCAAGCCATCGAGCTCCTGAAGGTAAGAAATTCTGCCTTCACTTTTGACATGAGGAGTCATATTAGTCACCATGTGTGCTACCCGGGAAATATTGAGTAAGAAATTCAGCGCTCCCGACACTAAGACAACAGTACATGCTCGCTGTCTCTTCCGAACCCGGCTGCATGGCGCATGCCCACGCGCTCGGATGCACGCAGGGCCTCCTCCCCGAGGCGGACGAGCGGCGCCTGGAGCACTCGCACCTGCAGCGGCTGCTGGTGTTCGCCCTCATGTGGTCGGTGGGGGCGCTGCTCGAGCTGGAGGACCGCGCACGCATGGAGGCCTTCCTGCGCGCACACCCAGCGCGCCTTGACCTGCCAGGCTCCGCGCATGACGACTCGATGTTCGAGTACGTGGTCGGCGATAGCGGAGGCTGGGAGCACTGGAACACGCGCGTGAGTAGCAGTGCCGTCCTAGATTTGAAGCCGTCGCCGGCTTGCCAACCTCGCCCGTCTAATGTACAGACTCGATAATATTAGTCTGGAAGGCGAATAGGCCGAATGTTTTATTTGTATGTGGAGACAGAACGGAGGTTTGTTCATATACAATATTACCGATTTAAGCGGTAGGCTACCGATGTTAGCAAAATCCATTGTTGTACTATGTATCTATGCTTTAATATCGATGCTCCCCACCTTCACCAACCCGTACTGACCAGTGTATTTAATTTCGGATAAACATCCCCACAAACCACATAGTACAGAGAGGCCCTCATCCAACATTACATTGACAAAGCATTGTACGTGTACATATAAGTGACCAGATTGATTTTGTGCTTTTTATGACATACCAAGAGTTTTCACTAAAGATAGCATATGTGCGTGTGCATGCGTGCAAATGGCGGTTGGTGCGAGCAGGTGCCGGAGTTTGCGTACCCCCGGGACACAGTGCCCGAGTACTCGGCCATCCTGGTTCCCAACGTGGACAACGTCCGCACGGACTTCCTCATGCAGTGCATCATGAAGCAGGAGAAGGCTGTGCTGCTCATTGGAGAGCAGGGCACCGCCAAGACCGTAATGATCAAGGTGCCCGTGCAGCTCGTAAAGAGGCAAAACCCATCCAACGAACCACCCCGACCATAAACCTACCATTAGAATCCCATCAGTACACTCCTTCCTCAAGATACGTAATCTTTTATTCATTTACATCCAGTCGACAGGATAACAGACTTGTGCCACCAAACCCAGCTGCAAATTATGTCACATGTTCTTCAGTGTCCCATTTATTTACCAGACATGGCATGCCTTAGTAATACCCTATAGCATAATTGAGTAGATTTAGATTTGTTGACATTTTCAAATGAAGACAATTGGTTATTTAAAAATAGTTAATTTCTGACTCGGCATTGCAGCTGCCAATCACTTCAACATCCTGCAATGTAAAAAAAAATACTATTTATTAGTGCGTAGCCTTTTGAGCCATGTCACTGACAGATTCATTATTTCGAGCTCATTAAGATAATACAACTTGATACTGAGATGTAATATCAAGCAAACTATTAAGTTCTTTATTTAGAATCTGATGAAAGTCCAATAAGATTCAGTATCAAGTAATTGATCTATTTGTTTATTTGAGACCCTGTGATGGCCTATTGACTACAATGGAAAGCAGGAATCAGCCACATGTATAAGCTGGAGCGAATCCAAAAAGGGCCAGTATCCTTTCTTAAATGCATCTGGCTACATTGATGCTAAATTTGATATGAGGGAGTTGATTATTGATAGCAGATAGGTCTGGCTGCTCCTGATCCAACTCTCAGCCATATCAGGATCCTTGTTTTGAGCCTTTTGATTGGAAACATAATTAAAATAAACGCATTGTTTGGCATGTGTGCTTCATATATAACAATGTGCATTTCCACTTGTCTGATTATCTATTACCAAACTTATTTGGAAATAATGCAGTCAAATCGAAGCCCCATGGGATAGATATTGGAAGAGAAGAGTTTTTTGTGTTAACACAGTGCCAGTTGAGAGCGCTACACCTTCAAGTGACACTGATATTTATCATAATAATTAATCACCATTGTTTACTCACTGATAGATGAAGGCCCTCCCCACACTGGGAATCAATCTTAGGTTGGCGGGTTGAAGGGTGCAGAGCACTACATGTTGTGCCACCACTCCACCCACCCCCGTGTATTAACAAAACCGGACCGCATTCATTGCATCCGACCCCCTTGTGTGCTAACAAACTCGTGCAGGGCTACATGAACAAGTACGACGCAGAGCTGCACCTCACCAAGAGCCTCAACTTCTCGTCGGCCACAACGCCCAACATGTTCCAGCGCACGGTGGAGAGCTACGTGGACAAGCGCATGGGCACCACGTACGGCCCGCCCGCCGGCCGCAAGATGACCATCTTCATCGATGACATCAATATGCCCATCATCAACGAGTGGGGAGACCAGGTGAAGGCTCGGCTGGTGATGGGAGGCATCTGTCGGAGTGCTGACGAACAGACCGGATTATTTTTGCTGGCGTTGGATCCACATTATGTAAAATGTAATTGATCGTGTATTTTAACAATCACCAGAGTTTCCTAAGGATCAAATGATCATTGAGAGGCCAGTGACGTGAAATTTGGGCTCGGCTGACAGATAAGTAAATTAATTTGTTTCTCACGCCGTAGATCACAAACGAGATCGTGCGGCAGCTGATGGAAAACAATGGCTTCTACAACCTGGAGAAACCTGGAGAGTTCACGACGATCGTGGACGTGCAGTTCGTGGCCGCCATGATCCACCCGGGGGGTGGCCGCAATGATATTCCACAACGCCTCAAGCGGCAATTCTGCATCTTCAACTGCACGCTGCCCTCCAATGCCTCCATCGACAAGATCTTCCGCACCTTTGCAGAGGGACACTTCTGCCCCGAGCGCGGCTTTCCCGAGGAGGTGAACCAGCTGGCGGCAGCACTCGTCCCCACCACGCGCCGCTTGTGGCAGGCCACCAAGGTCAAGGTGAGACAGACGGTCGACAGGCAGGGGTCACATGGACCAGTGGCAGTCTTTAGCGCTTTTAAGTTCACAATGGGGAAACAAAAGGCACTCCCCGACCTGGTCAATCCTCAAGCCATAACGTGGTTGCACAAATATCTTTAAATATAACATTTTTTTAAGGGCCCTTTGCACATTCCTTACAATAAGATCCGTGCACTCTCAAAATGACCAACTGAAAATTAAACAAAAATTGAGCCGAAGCTGCTCTTTGTTACACTCCCTGCGTCTGACAGATGCTGCCGACGCCGGCCAAGTTCCACTACATCTTCAACCTGCGGGACCTGAGCCGCATCTGGCAGGGGATGCTGGTGGTGAACAGCGAGGTGTGCCGCTCATCCGATCTGCTGCTGGCGCTCTTCGGCCACGAGTGCGTGCGCGTCATCGCCGACCGCTTCACGGCGCAGCAGGACAATGACTGGTTCAACGGCACCATGAGCAAGGTGCGTTGAATCGGGCATGGAAATATAAATTGATTTTTTTCTGATTTTTGCAAAATATATGCAAATTGTTTATATGCTGTTGTTTAATTGTGCTGATGGAGTGGACGAAACCTTCCAAAACGAGACTGAATAATAAAGAAACAGGATAGTAAAATTAAACAAACATCGTAGGAAAAATAGATAACATGACTTTAACTAACATGCGTTTGGCTTCAGAAGTACAGGAGAACCTTGCCTAACGCAGCTTTATTGAATGCGTATTTCGCCTCTACAGTACATGGTTTACCTTATGAGATTTGTTTTCCAGAACACAGGGGTGATGTTTTGGCTATTTCCAGTTTAACGCTGCTAATATTTTCGTTTCCACCTCGAAAGGCATTGCGCATATTTTCACATTGCCGCTTGCATCTAGCCTTCCAGTTTTTGAGGATGTTAGTCATATGGATGCCTTGATGGTGAATTATTAACATTCAAGTGACACTGTTTTTGGGAGAGTGTTGGGCGTGAGTGCCTTGATGCGGGAAAAGTATATAGATATGGAGGTTTTGTGTAAAGGGGAAATAAAAAAAATAGAGAGTGCACACACAAGAAATGAAGGGTTACTCAGCATCCTTTAGTACAATAATAATGGCAGAAATAATGTATAATAATTTTTCCCATAAGGTATATTATTTGTCGAACACGGTTTTTCAAATGCCCAACATGGCATTTTACAGGAACATAACCCTCACGTTTGGTGAAGTCTGCCTGTAATTGAATTAGCAATATAGAAGCTTTCTGTGAAAAATGAATTTGTACATTTGCAAATAGTTATTTTTGCTATAATTTGTGTATCCCAAGTTTTGGACAACCCATTTATCAATTTAGTTGGTTTTCAATGTGGTAATTTTCTAATAGCAACACAACTTTATACTAAAGTTTAGTTAATGTTGGATCCTGTTTACGAGAAATACAGTGCCTCCCCATTATAGACTGATGAATGGAGCCTATTCATAAACTATTTTGACCTGAGCTGAATTTTTTTCAAATGAATTCTTCTCAAATGGAATGGGAATCCCGCTGGGTGGGGTGGGACGGAGCGAATTGGACAATGGTCACGCCGTTCTCCTCCCGGCGGCAGATCATGTTGGACGACCACGGCACGGCAGCGGCCGCGTCGATGGAGGCCGAGGTGTACTTTGTGGACTTCATGCGCGACGCCCCGGAGCCGACAGGCGAGGAGCCCGATGACGCCGACCTGGAGGCACCCAAGGTGTACGAGCCGATCCCGTCGTTCCCGCAGCTCGCCGAGCGCTTGCAGGCGTTCCTGGTGCAGTACAACGAGAGCGTCCGCGGAGCCAACATGGACCTCGTCTTCTTCGCGGTGGGTGACGCGTGGAACCAATGTTTTTAATTTGCGAGTGGTTTAACCATAGGGTACGTTCCGTCTGCATTACGATGGACGTTGTTAAAGGTCCTAGGTTGATGTGTGTCGTTGTCATGTCCCAAATTTGCACAAATAGAAAAATTACTCTGAAATTAGCAGGACCGTCCTGAAGAAGTCTCGAGACTCAGGCTCTCGTGGGTAAACACGTCTATTCATAAATAATAATATATTTAGCCAAATGACTTGACAACCTTTTAAGCAGTCATCGGTGACTAAGTTGAGACGGTCAGCTCACTACACTTAAGAACGTGACATGCATACATTCCAGATGTGTGTGTTATGAACCAATGTTGCATGTTACAAGAGCAAAATACATTGAGTGTGAACCTATACGAAATATTTCTGCAAACAAATTATCCCAAAACGGTATAAAAGTGAGGGCACTCCATAAAATCCATTTGAATGTGTTTTTCTGAAGGACGCCATGGTGCACTTGATAAAGATCTCGCGCATCATCCGCACGCCGCGCGGAAACGCCCTGCTGGTTGGGGTTGGCGGGTCGGGCAAGCAGAGCCTGACACGCCTTGCGTCCTTCATCGCTGGCTACTCTAGCTTCCAAATCACACTCTCCAGGTGAGGTCACAGATCACAGCTTTGAGATGACACCCCAATCATCAACAGTGCATAATGGAGGGGACAATCTTTTTTTACAATTTGTATAAGCGTTGTTTAGACAATTGCTTCAACAAAATGCCATGTCATCGACTGTTCTACCATTTGTTTTTTTTCCTACATCTCTAGGACCTACAACATGAGCAACCTCATGGAGGACCTGAAGCAACTGTACCGCAAGACGGGTCAGCAGGGCAAGGGCGTCACGTTCATCTTCACGGACAACGAGATCAAGGACGAGGCCTTCCTGGAGTACATGAACAATGTTCTGGCCTCAGGCGAGGTCTCCAACCTCTTCGCCCGCGACGAGATCGACGAGATCACACAGGAGCTCATTCCGGTGCTGAAGAAGGAGCACCCACGGCGGCCGCCCACCAACGAAAACCTCTACGACTACTTCCTGTCGCGCGTGCGTGCCAACCTGCACGTCGTGTTGTGCTTCTCTCCCGTCGGCGAGAAGTTCCGTGCGCGCGCCCTCAAGTTCCCGGCGCTCATCTCAGGCTGCACAATGGACTGGTTCCAGAGCTGGCCGCGTGATGCACTCACGGCCGTCGCAGGCCACTTCCTGGCCGAGTACCGTGTGGAATGCACGCCCGAGGTGAAGCGCGGCGTGGTGGATGCCATGGCCGTTTTCCAGGACATGGTAGCAGAGCGCTGCGTCGAGTATTTTGAGCGCTTCCGCCGGCAGACGTACGTGACGCCCAAGTCGTACCTGTCATTTATCGGCGGCTACAAGAGCATCTACTCGGAGAAGCTGAGCAATGTGTCCCTGCTGTCGGAGCGCATGCGCACAGGCAAGGGCATAACGCATGCAGCAGATGCTTGATTTAGAGTGGCCTTAGGTCGTCCTTGTCCGGAGCAATAACACAGATCGATGGGGTTCATTGTCATGGAATACTTTCACTGATGTTTTTGGAAATAATTGGTAGTAGGCTTTATCCATTTTCTGTTAAATTTCGCATCACACATAATAAGATGTGAAATACTTGGTCAAATAATGATGGGAACCATCTATTTAGAAGCATTTAGCACAAGACGTAAAGTCACATAAAACGTTAGGCTGACCCTGCCTTATGAGTGAAATCAATCAACTTTCAGGTTGTAATTTATAGGAGGGCCCAAATTCTAAAATGTAGATATTTTCTACGTTTCTAGTTAATAGAATAAGCTTAATCACATTTGTTCCAAATACAGTAGATTGACTAAGGGCCCTACATACATAAATATCATTGTTAAATGTGGACTAATGTGCCTGTACATATGTCACTTTTAAAAAATGAGCCAATACAAATGGGATGGTAATAATGAGGCTAAAGAAAAACTCATTCTTGAAACGAATTTTAATCATGGAAATTTGTCGAATCGCTGTGGTGGGGGGGTGTTAATCATTGCTTGTCTGCTTCACTTCACCGAATGTTCTAGATTATAAGTTTTCGTGACTGAAAGGATCCATACTTTTGGTTCTTTCGGTAAAGTCACGTAGGTAAAGAAAATAAAGAATAAAAGATACAAAATAAAAAAATAACAAAAATAAATCACGACATTCCGATTGCAACACAAGCAATCATCATCAGGTGTGACAACCACAGCAATAATTTTTTTGACTCCGGCTTCTCTCCCACTTCAGTACAATTTCTTGCTGTGGTTGTCACACCTGATGATGATTGCTTGTGTTGCAATCGGAATGTCGTGATTTAATTTGTTTTAATTCTTTATTTTCTTTACCTACGTGACTTTACCGAAAGAACCAAGAGTATATTCACCGAATGTGTTAGTGACACCGAGAGATCAGCGCACGCGAGCATAACACTCATAGCCAACTCCCAATTGTGCCTGTCGCTGGCTTGAGCACATCCACTTCTGAGAGTGTGATTGTTAGTTCCAGATAGTTGTTTTTCATGTGCCTCAGATGTCCTCTAGTCCTTGTTCCACTGATGTTGCCCAAAAGATTTTTGCGAAGTAAAATAACCTTCGCTTTTGGACGATGTCTGTTTTTATTGGTTAACTCTAACCCTAACCTTGGAATGCCCTCCCTATATCCTACCTCGCGCAGGCCTTTCCAAGCTGCAGGAGGCCGAGAAGTCAGTGAGCCAGCTGTCACGCGAGCTCGAGGTGAAGGAGAAGGAGCTGGCGGTGGCGTCACGCCGTGCCGACGAGGTGCTCTGCGAGGTCACCTCAAAGGCGCAGGCAGCCGAGTCCGTGAAGCAGCAGGTACAAAAGGTGAAGGACAAGGCCCAGGCCATTGTGGACGAGATTGCCGCCGACAAGGCCGTGGCTGAGACGAAGCTGGAGGCTGCCAAGCCCGCTCTAGAGGAGGCCGAGGCTGCCCTGCAGGTACGCGATCTTACGCTCACAGCGCAATAGCAGATGAACCATACTGTATACTGTGAATACTGTGGAATTTATCGCGGTGACATGGCCAAGAGGGAGGGGATTTGCCGCTTGTTGCACAGGTTCTTGGTTTGCATCCGGCCGGCTACCTTGGTTAATACTGCGGGTGCGTTTAACGTAAAATACCCACCGTCTGTTTCACAGTGGACATGAAAGATCCCTTGACATAATTTGAGGAAGAGTAGGCCTTTGTGTGCCAGCATGATGGTCTAAATTGACCAAATTAGAAAAATTACGAGCAAACTACTTCTTTTGGAAAACACAAAGCAACATTGCCCCCTACTGCAAAACTTAGCAGTGTGACTTTCCTGGGTAAAAAAGCATAATAAGTATAACTGTTGCTCTGATTCCACTGACGAATCCTTGCGCTGCCATGCCTGCAGACCATCAAGCCTGCAGACATTGGCACGGTGCGCAAGCTGACTAAGCCTCCACATCTCATCATGCGCATCATGGACTGCGTGCTGCTGCTGTTCCGCCGCCGGGTGGACACTGTGACGCCTGAACCCGAGCGACCATGCATGCGGCCCTCCTGGAGTGAGGCCCAGAAGCTCATGAACTTCTCCGGATTCCTCAACTCATTGCTTACCTTCTCTAAGGTACGAGGGCTTCTCATCAATGAGTCACACCAATCTGGAACTGGGTGACAAGGTAACCAGGATTTGGACCATCACAAACTCGGCTGGGCTTAAAGTACCGTATTTTCCCGCATATAACCCGCAAACACATATACCCCGCAAAAACAGCGTTTTGTGTAAAACAAATTTCGGATAGCCCGCACCTCCATATACCCCACATGCATTCATATCTTTAACGTCGTTACCGCAGCTTAATTCCATCATATTTATACAAGTTTACATTTGTAATACATTCCACTATCAATTGTTAACATTAAAATCATAACGTGCACAAAGAAAAAAAAAATAACAACCGAAAACGAGTGAACTTAAAACAGTAAATAAGTAACAAAAGTAGAATATCCAATAAATAAGTAACACATAACTGGTAGATAAGTAAGTAAGCGTACTGTTAGGCTTACCAGCATTCGACCTCATCATACATGTATGGCTTTCTCCTATTGTCTGCAATTATCCACGGATAAGATGAGTAAACTGAAAATTTTGCTATTTATTCTTGTTTTCTCCACATACCCATGGATGCATGATCTGGAAGTGATCTCCCAGAAGTACTAAATGTTATTCTATTGCCAACACATATATTTGAAATAGAAGAATGACCCAAAAGTTGCAGCAAATACTTTCTATTATTCATGCTTAACTACGGATAATGACTCACTGGAAAAGGTCTCCAGGAACCTCCAAAATCATCACATTATATGCGGCTTTCTGCAGATAAGAGGACTGCCCTGGAAGTGGTGTCAAACTCGTCATATTAACATGGTATATCTGCAGATAGCTGCACGGATAAGAGCATTATATTTGTACGGATAAGATCCGTCAGTAATGCCTCCCACCCCCACATCACCACATATAAGATAAGGTCACTAAATCACATTGGGGTCCCGTGGGGCCTGGTCACTAGCCAGGACTGGCACTCACCTAATTTTACTGTGAATGGTTTTCAAAAGTAATTTGTCCAAGCAAAGTTCATGACAGAAATGTATTTTAATTAGTTATAGATTCATGATTGTGCACTGTTTTTTATTTGTTTTGTAATGCGGTTGTTTTCCCATGATGTCCACACTATTTGCTTCTTTTTGCTCGGATTTATATTTGCTTCATTGTTGTACATTATTTTATGTTATTGCATTTGTCATTTTGGTGATCTGGGTTACTCTTGCAAATGAGACTAATCCTGATCTCTTAAGTCCTCGCCTGGTTAATCAAAATAAACTCGATTCTATTAACTTTCAGCGTGTGCGGCTGTGCGGTGGGTTTGTAGGACACCATCAACGAGGAGATGGTGGATCTGCTGATGCCGTATATGGATATGGAGGACTATAACTTGGAGACGGCCAGGAATGTGTGCGGGAACGTCGCGGGCTTGTGCTCCTGGACCAAGGCCATGGTCACCTTCTTTGGCATCAACAAGGAGGTGCTGCCGCTGAAGGTGAGGGGTTTCATCTCAAGTCGCTGCTTGGTATCCTCTTCCAGCATGGTGACATGAATAGGAGACCACAACCGGTGGAGGTCGTTAGCCGAAATTCCACAATCGTGCCAAGTGAACCCATCGTCTGTCGAGTTCTGATTGTACTTGGTTGTTTTTTTTATAGGAATTGTTTTGAAAATGTTTAGATAATTTAAACATTTGAGAATATGCCTACTATTATTTACTCATGTAGGTGCTGCCAAGACTTACAAATGTCCATATTTACACAAGTACGTAAACCTTACATTATTCATATCCATGTACTATTTACATTAATAATAGTACATGTTCTGTTTATTAAAACTCAGCAGAAGCGGTTTCCTTACTTTTAACTCTTCTTCGCACCCAACTAATTTACTCCAAATCCTCCTCTCCTTTTTCTAACAGCTCTCAAGAAAATTAGAAGGTTCATCTTATAAACCAGGAGTGGGCAACATGTTCCCTACTGAGATGCCAAATAAGACTTCCAAATACCTTTGGCGGCGGACCACGCATGAACACACACACCTCCTTTCACTTCTGTCACTGTAAGAAACCAAAGTGCAGTGACAGGAGTGACTGGGGGTGTCCTAAAATGTATTTTTCCAGGTAGAAAATATTCCCCTCTAGTATCCAATTAGCCCAGCTAACATGCTTGCACTAATTGATAAATATTGTTTGCAGGCCATTTTTAAGTGGTATGCCTCATGTAGCCACGGGCATCTGTGAAAAAAGAGCTTCATAGCTCATCGGATTTTTCCAGGATAAATAACTATTCTGCTTCTGAAATGAATTTGCACGCCGATATGTTTTTGTTTTAATAATCGTATTTGTTTTATCTGTCAACAATCAGTTTCTCTCATTGTCCCCCCCCTAACACTTTCTTCTTTGTCACATACCGACACCTCTGCCGGATGACATCCCCTCCTTCGAACACCACCCATGCTCTCGTCGTTCTTCCCGCATCGCACCGCGCAGGCCAACCTGATTATCCAAGAGTCACGGCTGGCGGTGGCGCAGGGAGAGCTGGATCGCGCGCAGGCGCAGCTGGACGAGAAGCAGCGTGAGCTGGACGCGGTGCAGGCCATGTACGACACAGCGGTGCGCGAGAAGCAGATCCTGGTGGACGACGCCGAGGCCTGCCGCCGCAAGATGAACAATGCCACGGCGCTAATCGATGGCCTCGGCGGGGAGAAGGCGAGCACTGCACCGCTAACGTACAACCTCGTCACAATCGTCATTGTATTTGTCATCGTTGTCAGCTATGTATTTTATTGCGAATTATTACGTACTTGGTCGTCATCAATATTGTAATCGTCATTGTCGTCGTTGTCAAAAGCATCGTTAATGATGATTTAAAGGCCAAGTCCAAGACATTTCTTCTCTGCTTATCGCTGGCTCTTCTCTATGAGAAGTCCTCAATCTTCAATCATATCTTGCTACACTGTGGCCGCTCTATCTTTGTGCATTCATTGGTGAGTGGGCTGAGATCATAACCTCACTACATTTGAGACCTTATTTTATTCAAAGGTAGCTGCTAGCTCAATCGATCTGACCAATGAGTCTCCCGGCCATCTATATGGAGATGTTTACCACTATCCCCTTGCTCGGCAAGCAGATTCGCTGGACAGAGGCGAGCAAGCGCTTCCAGGACCAAACGACCCGACTGGTAGGGGACGTGCTGCTGGCCACAGGCTTCCTGTCCTACTCGGGGCCCTTCAACCAGGAGTTCCGCAACCAACTGCTACAGCTGTGGCGTCGCGAGATGAACGTGCGCAACATCCCCTACACCAGCGTGAGTGTCCTTCCTGTCTCTTCTTGCCGTTGTCACAGGTACCATTTGTATCAATCCAATGCCCGTTGAGGGCCTCCCAACTCTATATGTTGGTGAGAGTCAATTGACTGTACTTTAGCCACGCTGGTCAGTGCATGTTGGTGAAGGTGGGCAGCACTGAGCTGGCACGGTTGATATCCTGGATTCGAATCCAGGCAGTCATCTGTGATTAACCCATCTCGATGATCTTAGGCCAGTCAGCACTGACTACACAGAAACCATCTGGACTTAGTTTACAAAATTCCATCTCTGAGGATTGAATATCAGTTTAGCTGTCACGTGACAAACATTACTCTCGGTCGCAGAGAATGTGGGATTGGAGGTAATTTGAAGGGATCTCCGATATAGCCCTGTGATCCATAATAGAGGTTTTCTTTTGTGGTTAGATTGCGTAAATATATAAATGTGTCGTTATTATCCGCCACCACCCGAGACAGCCAACTAGTAAGGGTTGTCACGTAAACAGAACATGCCACAACATTTACAATCTGAGTATGACGTTTTGCCAGTAATTACAACTAGTTTTATCAGGTGACAGCCAGATTTGTGGAGCAGTCCACCTGTTTCGTTCCTTATATAGAGGCGTTGATGTGGTGACCACACTTCTGCGCTCTTGCGCAAAGTGGGAGGGGATTAATGAGTCGATGTACATTATGCCTGCGCATTATGCGAGACCTTTGATCTTGTCCTTCCTGTCCATTGTGTGTTTTAAAATAGCCGTTTCCGTGGGCCATTCTCTCAAGATAAGGATTGCGCTGCTCTGCAAGAGATGCAAATTTTTGTGTCATGACATGACTAATAGCACAATTGGGACAGAACTGGGGAAAATAATTGTAAAAATGTCAAGAAAAATATTGTCTTCGCCGTACTGTTGTGCTGGCACACTTGCCCCCCCCCCCTCCACCGCAGGACCTTAACCTGATCTCCATGCTGGTGGACAATGCGACGATCGGTGAGTGGAACCTGCAGGGGCTGCCCAACGACGAGCTGTCCGTGCAAAACGGCATCATCGTGGCCAAGGCTTCGCGTTACCCGCTCCTCATCGACCCTCAGGGCCAGGGCAAGATCTGGATCCGTAACCGAGAGAAGGACAACCTGCAGGTGCCTCGCTCTCACACACAGCAGAGCCAACTCAATATTTTACAGCCCTTTTGTCAGTCCACTGTTGGATGAGGGCCTTTCTACACCATGCAGGTCCTGTGGGTTATTTGACTATGCTTTACCACACTGGTCAGTGGGGGTTGGTTCAAGTTCAGCCCTGTGAGCCATTCGGCTCTTGAATCGGGTGCAACTGCAACAAACAAAAAAACTAAAACATGAACAATGGCGGGGAGAGTAGAAGTGGGAGCACACAGAACAAATAGAGCTGAGCGTTGAAGGAGACTGACCGTGCGCACAACTGCAGGTGACATCGCTGAATCACAAGTATTTCCGCTCGCACCTGGAGGACAGCCTGTCGCTGGGCCGCCCCCTACTCATCGAAGATGTGGGTGAGGAGCTGGACCCCGCGCTTGACAACGTCCTCGAGAAGAACTTCATCAAGTCCGGCACCACCTTCAAGGCAAGCAGGCGACACCGGTGCCACCACCAACACCACCCACCCACATTCACACACCACCAACGGCAACCCCCGCACATTCACACACCTTCTATATACATACACACACAAAGAGAGTCACTCATATTGACCCTTGCAAGTTAACACACACCCTAACTAATAGCAATACTTGCCATTCGCCACTAAGTGATGGCGACGTCCCCACGGCGCTTGTGACAGGTCAGGTGCACTTTGAGGCCACGTTAAGTGTGGAAGGCTCACTGACAGGAGGTCACGGGACAGACCCAGGTGCCATGGTTTGGCTGAGTGAGATGAATGGTAGATTCACCAGCTTGTACCCCCTACTCTGCCAACTTGCTGAATTTTAGCTGCCTGGCGCTCCGCTCGTTGTTTCGAGCGTCGCTCCTCTGCCCTCAGTTGTTGTTGGATGGCGACTGCCTCCAACTGTACAGTAGCATTCTTCACGAGCCTCTTCCACAGAGGCCGATCTTGACACTGCTGGTACCAGTCTTCGGCAGGTCCACTTAGCTCCATGTCCTCCCGTACCGCATCAGTCCATTTATTCTCCAGCCCATGTTGTGCCCGTTTAGCCCCCTCTATGCAGCCAAACAGAAGCTGATTGGGCATGCGGTGGCTGGGCATGCGGGCTACATGACTCAGCCAACGCAGCCTTGCCTCTCACACCCCCTCTCACCTCGTCTCACACACCCCCTCTCACACACTCGCTCAATGCTGTTTTCCCTCTGCGGAAACATCATCGTGAAGGAATAGGAACTGTTCTGAAACGTGATGGAACACGTGTTTGGTACTGTGAGAAGTGATGGTATGGCGTACCCTCGTATATCGACCCATTTGGACCACTATATAGGGAAAATTAAATACATATGAAGTGAAAATACTGGCATTGGGTAGCCCTGGCTTATTTCCAAAGTTATATGGCGGTACATCCTTTATTCTTATGATTATAAGATTCTCCATGAAGTAAGATGCATCCAAAACGTTTACCCAGTGTCATTAATGTTGTATCTCTCACACACACGTATGTATGTTTAACTTCTTTCGCACCGTACGTAACCAACCGTGTTAATACACACACCGGATTGTACAATGCACCCCCAACTTTTACTTTAAATTATAGGGAAAAAAAGTGTTGTATTATCCAGAGAATACACAACCGTGAAATATGGGAATTTGTTGAAGCATTATAATATATTTTTGTTAGTTCATATAACATCATCCTTTTTAATTGAATGGAAGTATGGTTCGCTGAAAATTGCGAAAGGGACGAGTACACCACAGAGAAACAAAAGCAACAAGATCAAGTATACGGGCATAACCACAACATGAACTCGGCAGCACGACAGGAAACACTTGAACTTCTTACATCAGAGAAAGCCCAGGGAATGAGTACACAGGTGTCCAAAGCACCAACCCTGGCGGATCTCCCGGCTTTACACAGCAGCATAGAGTGCACTCCCAGGAGGTAGATATAACAGATGTCTCCTCCCAGCACCACTGTTCTGCCACAGCAGCAGAACAGATGGCTCCTCCCAGCACCACTGTTCTGCGACAGCAGCAGAACAGATGGAACCCCTTAGCACCTCATAGCTGCTGAGTGACCCCCCCAACCAATGAATGACCTACCCTGATGAATAGACAGCCATAATAATTGCATCGTATATAGTACTTGAGATGTATAGTCAGTAGCTTATCAATGCAGCATATTGAGTGACTTTTAAGAGAGACAGTGGGGCAGGAGCGGCTCACCCTGCTTGGTCTGCTCTCGGCTCACAGGTGAAGGTGGGCGACAAGGAGGTGGATGTCATGAAGGGCTTCAGCCTCTACATCACGACCAAACTGGCCAACCCGGCATACACGCCCGAGGTCAGCGCCAAAACGTCCATCATCGACTTCACCGTCACCATGAAGGGCCTGGAGGACCAACTGCTGGGCCGTGTCATCCTCACCGAGAAGCAGGTCCGATGCTCACCGCAAACCAGGGGTTCACACCGGGGGTCAGCCAGGGATGAAACCTTGGGGCTGTCTTCATTGTCATTGTCGTCATCATCATGAACAACCTGATCATCATCATCATTATCAGGATCATTGTCATCGTGGACGTCATTGTTATCACGATTGTAATTGTAATCGTAAATGTTCTTAATGTTGTCATCATCGGTTTGATAATCACTTGTCGTATAAAGTGGATGCACCACGTAAGTTTCAAAATGCTGAAATGACAGATAGCAGTGATTTGCACCATTAAATAGAAATTATGTAAAAACTAAATATTTTAAATGAAAGATCATCTACTACTGGATGAAGACTTCCCCTAGCCATCGCCAACCATTACGGTCCTGGAGTGCAACAAAAAAAAGTTAAAGAATTTTAAATAATCACAAGATAATAAATGTATCAATATGAGCGCAAAACATATATGAAATCTGAAGCATAATATCCAGCGCTATAAAGTTGTACCTGCCGCTCGCTTCGATGGCAGGAGCTGGAGAGCGAGCGCGTGACACTGATGGAGGAGGTGACGGCCAACAAGCGCAAGATGCAGGAGCTTGAGGACAACCTCCTGTTCCGCCTCACGAGCACCCAGGGCTCCCTGGTGGAGGACGAGTCCCTTATTGTGGTCCTGCGTGTCACCAAGGCCACGTCTGATGAGGTGAGGTTCATCGAACGAGCACTATCCAACAACAACTGCCACTCACCACTGAGTCGACCTAGCGGAGGTCCACAACCCTTTCTGATATCTCTCGCCACTGATGATGTTAGCCGTGTCCGAAATTCAAATTCAAGTTGCTGGGTTCCAAGAACAGTAAGCTAACCACTGCATCACCGCTGCTCACGTATGCTTCCATGCATACACAACAACAACGGCTGCCATTCACCACTCGGTGGTGGTGACATCACCACATCGCTTGTGCCAGCCCAGGTGGAATTTGAGGCCACGTGAATTGTCGGAGGCTTGCTGAAAGGAGGTCACGGGACACACTCACGTGTTATGAGTTGACTAAGTTAACTGGCAGATGTGCCACCATGTGTCATCTTGCTGCCTGGCATTCAATTCACTGTTGTGAGTGTTGCTCCCCCGCCCTCCGTTGCTGCGCACGTGCACACATCCATGCATATCCTCCATCCCGTATGCATGCCACAGGTGAGCGAAAAGCTGAACATAGCAGCTGAGACAGAGCTGAAGATCAATGCGGCACGTGAGGAGTTCCGCCCAGTGGCGAACCGTGGCAGCATCCTATACTTCCTCATCGTGGAAATGAGCCTCGTGAACGCCATGTACCAGACATCGCTGCGCCAGTTCCTCGGCCTCTTCGACCTGTCAGTGGAGACCGCGGCGCGATCGCCCATCCCCACGAAGCGCATCGCGTCCATCATCGAGACGCTGACGTTCGAGGTGTACCGCTACACGGCGCGCGGCCTCTACGAGAGCCACAAGTTCCTCTTCACGCTGCTGCTCACGCTCAAGGTGGACCGGCAGGCCAAGCGCATCTCACACGAGGAGTTCCAGACGCTCATCAAGGGTGTGTAGAGCCTTGTTGCCTCAGCAAATCCATTGCAGATTGATGTTGTTGCGTGTCTGACTTATTCAGGATGAGAATGTGTTTCCTTATTTTACTTATTTTTCATCCCAGGGCTTGAGTGAAGAGCCAGATCGTGGCTCGAATTTGTATATTAAGAGCTTTACGTCTCCCCCTTTTTACGTCTTTTCGCAAATACCTCGTCACTTTATTAATACTACAACCCGATTTGCGTCGCCTCAACCCACACTTACGTCGCTGACAGCATCCGTCCTTTCTCGTATCCGTCACCTCAGCCTTTGCCTCCACCTACCCTGTAAATTGCTTTGATTTACGTCGTTTTCGATATTCGTCGCAGCTTTCAGGAATGCATCCCCGACATAAACTGAGGTATCGCTGTATACATTTTCTATGGTTAATCTTTCATGAGATACATTTAATTGAAAAAGACATCGAGTTTGACTTTTTTTACATTACAGTCAGTGAGTTATCTGTTAATGAGCGTGACTTAGTTTCACGCACATCTCAGTGGCAGATGATTTTAGACAGATTTTAGACTTTTACTCTCTCGCCTTACCACTACTAATGTAATTTACTTTGGAACTTGACTTGATGTCAACCCCTACATTCTTTCCACTGCCAAACCTACACAGACCTTAGGTTCATAACTACATATTTTATATTGACATGATGGACTATTGTATCGTAAAACTAACAGCTTGCTTCCTGCCCAGCCCCATACACATGCAAGGATACATGACATAATACGTATACATATCTTCTGTGTTCCATTTTTAAAAGGCCTACTCAAACCCACATACCATTTTCCAATTCACATTTTTATAATATAAGACTGTACATCACTGAAGGAGGCCATTTGTCTGAAATGTCAAAATCTTCTGTCTTATCTGATGATGAGGCCAAGAAGGTTGAAACTGGTGCAAATGTTTCTTGCTTAAGAATATGCTGCTACACAATATTGGTTTGGAAATCCAATTGGCCGATGGAATAAATTAACTATTATTCATATGTGGAGACACAGAACGGAGTTCTCCTTATATGTGCTGTTATCCATAATGTCCGTAACAAGTTTGTATAGCTGCCTTTCAGGAGATCACAGCCTCTCGCGTGAATATCGTACAGGTGAAATTTAGAATTTGAGTAGGGAATGTCAGCGCCACGTTGCAACAACAATATTTGCGTGGACATGTGATCTGGCAGTGCAAGGGGGTCCAGGGGTTTTGGTTTGAGGGGCCGCTATACCATTGTTGTGTATATATGGTGCATTGTATGTATATTGAACTTCTTTTGCACCGTGCGTTGATAATTTACAGGTGGTGCGGCGTTGGACCTAAACGCCGTGGAGCCCAAGGCCAAGAAGTGGATCCTGGACATGACGTGGCTCAACTTGGTGCAGTTGTCGCGCTTGCCTAACTTCAGCCAGCTGCTGGCGCAGGTATCGAACCACGAGCGCGCATGGCACGCCTGGTTCGACACGGAGGCCCCCGAGGAGAACCCGCTGCCCGATGGCTACGCCACGTCGCTCGACACGTTTGGCAAGCTGTTGCTTATCCGCAGCTGGTGCCCCGACCGAGTGATCGCGCAGGTGAGAGCATGGAGGGCGTATCCAGCAGAGACATCTGTTTTAAAACATGAGACGTTCGTGCGTGGGATTTCCTCCTTTAGTTGAACTTTAAATTCAAGGATGTCTCATCAATGCCTGTTGATACTTGCTGTATTTCACTTCCTATTCTGCCCTATTCTGCCCTAATTTAGTTTGTTATAGTTATTTTAAATATATTTATTTTCTGGACACTCGCTGCAGGCACGTCACTACATCTCGGAGTCGATGGGGGTGCGCTATGCCGAGGGGGTTATCCTGGATATGGATACCATGTGGGCGGAGAGCGACTGTCACACACCGATGATCTGCTTCCTGTCCATGGGCTCCGACCCTACAGAGAACATTGAGCGTCTTGCCAAAACTAAGGCAGGAGCAGCACATCTCACTCACATACCACTCACAGCGCACCCGCCACTTCTATCTATCTATTGCTCACCTACCTCAAAATTAACGCTGTGCGGTCGTGGTGCAGGGCGTACCGTGTCGCGCCATCTCCATGGGTCAGGGCCAGGAGGTGCACGCCCGCCGCCTGCTGGCGCAGTGCATGCAGGAGGGCGGCTGGCTCCTCCTGCAGAATTGCCACCTGGGCCTGGATTTCATGGACGAGCTCCTAGAGAGCGTAACGACGGCCGAGGGAACCCACGCTGCCTTCCGAACGTGGCTGACCACCGAGGGCCACCCGCGCTTCCCCATCAACCTGCTGCAGTCCTCCATCAAGTTCACCAACGAGCCACCGCAAGGTGCGCCCCACTCCCCCTCCCCCCACAATGTCTGACCCACCTCCCCCAGGCGCTGCCCAACCACTTGCCACACATCCCCTGCCTACCCTCCAAAGGCAAAAAAATACTGACAGCGTACATGGAAATCCAATGTTCAGTTCTGTTCCTTCCACTTGTTATTCACTCGTGTCTAAATTTCAAAGGTGTGAATGTATCCAAAGGGGCCATTCGTGATTTAAAAGAGAGTCATCATTATCATAATCCATGATTAATCCAGAACTTGATGAAGACCCCCCAAGGCATCACCAGCTCTCATGGTCTCGGGATGCAGCAATTAATCTGGTACCTACAACGAGCTGAATTTATCGCTCCATTTCCCTGGTGGATTTCCTCTCGGGCACGCTCCCTCCTTGGGAGTGGCAGTCAAAAAATGCATAATACTTACAAGTTAATTAATTAATTATTTCGCTTGTAATATCTAATAATGAAAGCTCCTGAACACCATTGCGCATATTAATACATTCCTTTATTCCATCTTGCACTGTGGGCAGTGAGATAACGCATTCACCACTTGTTTTAGAATTTCACGGTTCGAATCCAGTAGTCCACCCTTAATTCGATTGGTGTATTTACGTGACTTTACCGAAAGAACCAAGAATATGGTGTATTCACGTTACAATATGCAGCGTCTGCTTAACAGTGGAAGTTAAATATCCCATAACATTATTCAAAGAAGAGTAGGTCAATGTGTGTCGACCTCATGGTCCACATTTAGCAAATTTGAGAAATTATCGCAAATTATACAATTAATTGAAAACAACATTCATACTTAGCTATCGTCATCCCTACCGCAAAAAAAAAAACATTTCTTGAGACTCAGTGAGTAATAATAATGACTAGTTCATAAAGCTTGTCGTCGCCAGGAAAAAGTTTTAAATAAATATAATAATTAACCTGATATGATTTTTTTTTTTATCTACGATCAGACACTAACAACTACTCCAAAAATTGTTCCAAAAAATATATAATAGTTGACCACTTGATTCAACTTCTTATATTTAAAGACGTACCCATCGGAAACCGCTCAATTTAAGATTCCGTTTTTTTATTAGAAAGAATAAAAATGAATGAACTTAATACTCTATGAAGGGAAGTTCCTATTTTTTACCGTTTTCGATTTATTCAGATTTGAACATCATAAAATTCGTATTTTTTTGTTCAAAACCGCTTGATGCGAAATATCTCAAAAACAATAAAAGATAGAACAATGGTTCTCGCTTTAATTTTATTTGCTGTTTAACGCTCTATCAAACTAAAACTACTGCAATGTTATATTTTGAACGGTTTCTGAATGACACGCACAAACATTTTTTTATGGGGCACTTAAAATAGAGATTTGGGGGCCTTAAAATTTAAAACCTCGGATTTTGAGATTTTTCCTGTTTTTTGTCCTAAAAGCTACCTTTGGACCAAATTTCAGCTTTCTACCTTGTCGGGAAGTACCCTAGAGGTTTTTGAGACATAACATACAGATTAAGGTCTTTATTTACATAGATAATTTGATTGTAATGTTTGTGACAATGAAAACCATTGCTTGCTGAACGCGGCCATGTGCAGGCGTGAAGGCTGGGCTCAAGAGGACGTACGCCGGCATCACGCAGGACCAGTTGGACATCAACAGCCTCCCGCAGTGGAAGCCACTGCTCTACGCCGTCGCGTTCCTGCACACCACCGTACAGGTCTGCCCTCAGCCCTCCCCCCGGGGTCTCATTGTTACACTTGTGACAGTGCGTCGATTACAAGCAATGCTTGCGTTCACGATGCGTCTTAAGAGGCGATTTAATGTTGTGAAAGCGATGGCTCCATATTTTATAGATGACAGGGTTTGAATTGGCAGACATGTAGAGGCTATGGCATACAATGTTATATGCTCTATAATTTCTCACGTTGATTTTAGTGGGGAATTTATAAATGGATCATCCCGTATATGCAGTTAGAAATATACATGACTATAATGTATATACTCTTTTGTTCTTTCGGTAAAAATAAATAATAGATCTATTATTTATAATAATTATTTATAATAAAAGATTTCTTATTTATTTTATAATAATATATCTTCTTGGTTCTTTCGGTAAAGTCACGTAGAAGGGAAGTAATAAAATAATAAAAATAAAACATAATAAAATAATTCTCACGACGTTTCGGCCACAACGCAAGCAGCCGTCCTCAGGTGAAGACCAGGTCTGTCGGGGAGACAGCGTCAGACCTGGTCTTCACCTGAGGACGGCTGCTTGCGTTGTGGCCGAAACGTCGTGAGAATTATTTTATTATGTTTTATTTTTATTATTTTATTACTTCCCTTCTACGTGACTTTACCGAAAGAACCAAGAAGATGAATCCCTGCAGTCACGAAAGCTTTAAATCGAAAAATAATAGATCTATTATTTATTTTCCTATCTACGTGACTTTACCAAAAGAACCAAACAGTATGAATTCCTGAGGTCACGAAAGCTTCAAATCAAGATTATAATGTATATGTACAGCCATTGTGGGTCATGAGGATTCTTTGACAATACTTCCCCAAGCTGGCTAATGCCAGATGGCAAAGGTGGGAAGCAAAAACTTTGGAGCATAATACAGTACAACAATGGTTTCTTCTGCATTGCCTCTTGCTGCCAACATAGCAGCGCAGCAGCCTGCAACACAAGTTGTATGCATTGTAGTCACACATCCATGCACTATCCAGGCTTAAGCCTGCTTGGATTTCCAGATCTTATCTCATACACATTGATGATCGTGAACGTTGTTCTCTCTCGACATCTCTGTTGCCATCACCAGGAGAGGCGCAAGTTCGGGCCGCTGGGTTGGAACATCCCGTACGAGTTCAATCAGGCGGACTTCACGGCGAGTGTGCAGTTTGTGCAGAACCACCTGGACGACCTGGACCAGCGGCGCGGGGTGAACTGGAGCTGCGTGCGCTACATGCTGGGCGAGGTGCAGTACGGTGGCCGCGTTACCGACGACCTCGACAAGCAGCTGCTCAACACGTTCTCGCGCGTATGGTTCGGGGAGTCCACCTTCGCCGACTCGTTCTGCTTCTTCCGTGGCTACAGCGTCCCGCGCGGCCGTACCGTCGCCGACTTCATGGCGGCCATCGAGGCCCTGCCCCTCGTCGACTCGCCTGAGGTGAGCTAGGCTTGGCGCTGAAAGTTCTCGCAGTGACGGTTAAATATCGATTGAGGACCGTTTAAAAGTGATCAACCTCACGTGGCCGCAGTCTGTACGAAATAATGTCGTGGGCTACATGCGACCGGTGGGCCGTAGGTTCATTACCCCCTCTGTAAAGCCGTGCACGCAACACAACGCGGTTTGAAAGCCAGCGCCTAACCCGTGCATCCACCCCGTGTTTTCCTCCGTACCAGGTGTTTGGCCTGCACCCCAATGCCGACATCACCTACCAGACCAACATGGCCAATGAGGTGCTGAGCGAGATCGTCAACATCCAGCCCAAGGACAGTGGCGGTGGAGCCGGGGAGACCCGCGAGAGCGTGGTGCGCCGACTTGCCGACGAGATGCTGGAGAAGCTTCCGCCGGGATACATCCCCCACGAGGTACGCCGCTCGTGTCCAACGAACGGCTCTCAGCCGCACTGTGGAGGCTTGAGTGTTGCAGGCAGTGCAGAAAAACTGCGGTCGTATGAAAATTACCAGACAAGAATTTTGTATGTTGTTTTAGTAGTCGGTAAAATCCAATTATAAGATTGGGATATGTATGCAAGAATTCATAAAATCTGTATGTAATCCCTTTCAATCAAAAGTGACGTTCACACCTTTAGACGTATTGATGAGTTCCGTGCCCTCCCCCTCAGCACAATCAGAATCTTTATTTATCCTGGAGAAACCCGATGAGCTATGAAGCTCTTTTTTTTTAATAGATGTCCAGTAGGAGCAGGTCAGAAAGTTACAACAACAAACAATACAAGTATAGGAAAGGTAAGCAAATCACAAAAAATGCATAAAGTATATGAGTTCAAATTGCATAAGTACATCAATTATCAAGCTTGAGCAAGGCACCAAAACAATAAGAAAAACAGTCCCAGACCATACCAAAGCAACACAGTCCCTGAATAAAATTGCGCATTAAAATTTTACTATCGATATATGGGTTAGGATTAAAGTTACAAATCATTACCCAGAACACCGACCCAAACGGCCCATCCCCGCTAAAAGGTACCCATTGCCCTTGTGTATTTGCGTTGCTGTATAGGTTAAATCCCGGCTGCAGAAAATGGGAATCTTCCAGCCCATGAACATCTTTCTGCGGCAGGAGCTGGACCGCATGCAGCGTGTAATCAGCCGCGTGCGAACCACGCTCGTCGACCTCAAGCTGGCCATCGACGGTACCGCGTGCACCGTGTGCCAAGCCGCAGTACCCATCCCACACTGGAGTTACTGATACGATGTACCTGTAGATCCCTCCTTGTTGATCCAATGCTGGCTATGCTGCACGAACGTCTCCCCACACAATGTGAGTCGTGATTATTTGACCATACTTCACGGTGCTGGACAGCACGAGTTGGTGAATGCACGGAATATCGACGAAAGTACAGTACAACAATGTATTTTGCAGCATTTCTGTCTGGTGTCCACCAAATCTGCCGATAGTAGCCTACAGCAATCTGATGTCCCTATAGATAGCCCACCCAGGCACTATCCAGGATCCATCCTGAGCTTTCAAACTCTGACAAAATCGGGCACATTGGTCATTGGTGCTGATGTGATGAAACTGAAAATATGTACACTGCCCTTCTTTGCAACCAGGAAATTGCTCCAAAGTGCCGAGACAATAAAAGATAGAACCTCCGAACCTCCGAGCTCTTTCCTCCTGTTGACTTTGACTGTGACACACACTCATAGCTTCAGGCAAAATGTACTGTGAATATACAATTTTTTTTTAAATCGTGGTGAATATGAATCTTTGAGCCACCTGCATCTAATTGGATTTAAATCCAAATCATGTGCTCGTTTATTTTTTTAATGCACCCTGCAAACAGGCACCATCATCATGTCGGAGGACCTGCGAGACGCTCTGGACAACATGTACAACGCGCGCATCCCGGCTCTGTGGCAGAAGATCTCGTGGGACTCGGCCACGCTCGGATTCTGGTTCACTGACCTCCTCGAGCGAAACTCGCAGTTCAACACCTGGCTCTTCCAGGGACGGCCGCACCAGTTCTGGATGACCGGCTTCTTCAACCCTCAGGTGATGGCTGAGGCATCTCTTTGCACACTGCTGAGCACGAGCGGGGCTTAGTGGAAGCCGCCACGTGGCGGGGGTAATGCATGCAAGTGTGCCGATTTGTCCGTCAGAGAGAATAAAGTGCTGATAGGTGCACTGTAAAATTAAACAATTTTAGATCATCCCACGATATGGGATGCATAAGCCGTTGCTTTTTTTTACCAATTTAATTATGTATTTTTTATTATGATCATTTGTAGATGGAATGGTCAGTCAGGTTGATTGCATTTTTTGAAGTATGTAATTATTAGGCATAGAGCAATACATCAATGGAAAATGTATACTTACGCTCACTATATTCTTTAAACTGTGTGCCGAAAAATCAGTCATTATAGTTTCATAGGAGTTGAAAGCCTTGATGCTAGTTCCTTCAATCAATCTTCAATCTGTAATGATGCTCCTCTGCTACACCAGTGGTCTGAAATTCCCTCCCCATGACCATCTCTGCTGTTGATTTTCTGTCCCTGTTTAAATCCAGGTTCACGATCATCCTCTTCTCCTCTGCCCCTGACAGTTGTTTTCTCTTTATATCAAATGGCTCCTTTACCCAGGATGACCATGTGACACTGTTTGCTTACATGTCTTGAGATTGTATTTAAATGCTATGTAAATTCCATTTGATTTATAATTATATCGTGTACTTTTTGAGTCAGTGCAGCATTTTTATGACCAATTTACTAAATAGCATCATATGACAATCATTTTTGGTCCACCTGCAATAAACAATATCACTGCAATTACATTGCTCAATACATAATGATCGGCAATGATTACCAATAATTTACAGAAAAAATACATGAAAAAAATGCACGTAGATGGTATGGGCATCATCACACATTATGTATCCACTGCTGGATGAAGGCTTTTCTCCCATGCCGTTGCCACCCCTTGCAGTCCAGTGCTGCTACCATCCATCTCACCTGTGCACATTAATTGATCTCAATGCTCCATCTCCGCGGCGGAGGATTTCGTTAACCCAGCGGAGCATCCGTTAACCCAGCGAGGTGATTATTGCGCGCGCCCAGGGATTCCTGACAGCCATGAGGCAGGAGACGACGCGGCAGAACGTGAGCCGCGGCTGGGCCCTGGACGCTGTGACGCTGCACAACGATGTGACACGCATGATGCGCGAGGATGTGACGGGCTCGCCGCCCACCGACATCGGCGGGGTCTTCGTCTACGGCCTCTTCCTGGACGGTGCCGGCTGGGACCGGCGCAGCGGCAACCTGGCCGAGGCCCTGCCAAAGGTGAAAAGCCCTTTCCATTCACGATAAAAAAATATTATGTGGTTAACATGGCTACTCTGTCGTTACTTGGCAGAAAACAATTCACCCCCTCGCCATTCAATTGTTGGAATTTGAGGTTGCGATTATAATCTGAAGCAGCTATAGGGTTTACAATAAATGATTACGTACAACATTATACGGGGGTGGCGACATGGCCCAGCGGTACCACGATCACCAATTGTGACAAAGGCTTGTGGTTCGAAGCCAGCAGGCCACCCTGGTTAATACTGCGGGTATATTAACCATGGTCGAAATGTGCCATATCTGAAAAATGACCTGCAAATTACTTAATTAGAATACATAGCATCATTCTTTTAGTTGCCGAGGCATTTAAGCGACTTATAAATGCAAATAAATGTTTTTACATTTTTAAAATTAGCTATTATTATAAACATGAAAAAAATCAATACTGTGCAGATTATGTAACTGTAGGTTTATTTACAAATCATTGCAAAATGGCAACTATCCACTTAATATACATACATATATTTTTGTTATTTAAGAATTTGTAACATCCTCTATTGTGATGGTATGCATGCCACACTGGTGGCATCTAAGCATGAATGGAGATCACAGAAGCTTTAGATTTGTTTCATATTTTAGTCTGCAGAATTTTTTAAGCTAAAAATCCCTGCATGTCAGGTTTTGTACCCACTTGACAAGCTTTAGTGCCTGGCAATTTACATGGGTTGTGTTTATTCTGATTTACAAAGTAATTGTGGAAATGGTTGTTGAAGGACAGGAACACTGCAAAACCTGGCTTAGTTTTGAGTTTAGCAAATACTGTAAGATGAATGTAACACCCCGCCACAAATACATGCGACTCTTGTCCCAAATTTTATGCACATAACACGACTTACTGTGCAATTGACGGTACTGTAAATTTCTCATTTACCGCAAACTCAAGGAAGCCAGTGTGTGCAATTCGGTAACACCATCCCGCTATTAACTGCGTTCCCACTCGCGGGCATTAATTAGCATATTCATTTCACGTAGGTCCTCTTCACGCAGCTGCCCGTGGTTCATATTTACGCCATCAACACGGCTCCCGCGGCTGACGCCAAGGGGAAGGCAGTGGCGGTACAGCAGCAGCAGGCGGTGCCGTACTCGTGCCCCGTGTACAAGAAGCCGCGTCGGACGGACCTCACGTACATCTTCCCGTTGCTGCTCAAGACCACCCAGAACCCCGACCACTGGACCCTGCGTGGGGTGGCGCTGCTCTGTGATACAAAATAACCCGTGAGCACGCTTCGGGCCAGGGTGGTGTGAAACGTTGGTAACACGTGTCGGAGCATGGCAGCAATTAGGCACGCTACAGATGCTTTAATTGCAAATTGTTTCTTTCGCTCACAATACCTGCGTCAAATTCAAAATCGTGCAGGGGAGAATCGATTCATATTTATGAGAACGATATGCAACTGTTACATTAATGCTGATGGAGCGAATACAAGTGTGCAAATTTAAAGTTGAGAAACAATACATACTACAAAATAATTTATTTTTTAATGGGATTCAAGGGCCCAAATCGTAACAATGCCATTGCTTGGGTGATCAATCGTTACATATGCTTAGCAGCAATGCATTGGAAATGCCCATTCTTTCTCAGAAGTGGTGAAATTAAATGCACTAACAGCATTAATTGCGTTAAATCCACTTAAATCTTGTAGTTCAACTTTCAGTCATGTTACTCAGTTCTTGTTCGTCCTGACCTGTGCTCAAAACCTCACGCTTGTTGTTTCGCCGTCGCAGTCACCACTATTGTTGCCTACCTAAGTGGCTCACAGGTCATTTGGGAGAGCCACTGTATCAAGTAGGCACTGATAATGTGCGTTTGTTTGCACTTTACTGTTAGTTTAAAGAAAGAGCACTTTTAAAATATATTGTGAGTTATATGCAGAACTTTACAGCAACTTTGCCTTTTCTCATATGCTTATTAAGAATACACTGTGCTCTTAGACATTAAAAGTTTATTTGTTTGCACTTATATCAGACTCGTTGATTTTGTTAAATCTTCACGTAGACACCTGCTGAAATTTGTGATGACATAGAAATTTACGGTGATAAAGTCACGAAGCAAAATTAACCAAATAAGGAATGCGAAGAGGATATGTTGAGTATTTTATTATTCACAATGTGAGTCATGATACATACATTCGTGATTATGCATTGGTATATAAAATTGTATTTCCATTATACAAAATTTTACAAACATATGTAAATAAAATCCCATTACAAACAAACCATACAAGCATGCAAGTTGAACAGTGTTTCAGCTGATGAACCTGCCTTGGAGTTCACTGACATTCAGATGCCTAAAAGCATTGGTCCCCAATCTTTCTCGACCTGCGCAACACTTTCAAGCTTAACACATTCTGTGTGGGTCACCGTGCACCAGTAAAATGTTTTTCGAAATTTAAACTGCTCTCAAAGCACTTAAATATTAATGAAAACAATGAATTCGATTTATTTTTTATATAACAGCGAAGTTGTACAATGGGAAATCTACATTTGGTTTTGTGAAAAAAAAAATCTACAACAGTTCCGCAGACCACTTCCCACAAGCCTTGTGAATCGCAGGTTACAAAACACTGAAATAAATGGTGCTAAATGGCTTCTGTACTACGACTGCATTAACAAAAAAAATGACGAACAGATAGAATATGCCTTGTCCAAAAATTTATTTAAACAGCGACACATATCTCTGAAAACCAGTCAACATATTAAAATGTCATGTTACTGCATCGTCATAGTAAAGATGCGAGTTGTTTTGTGTGAGCTGCCACACAGGTGGAGGTAAGAGAGTAGGAGAGGCAAGAGTTGGACAAAGAGGGAGGTTGGAGCTCATGTAGCCAGGCAGCACAGCTGGAATTCTTCAGTCAGGCAGCTCCTTTGGAATTCCTCGTCCTTACCCAAGCCTTGCCTCCCCAAAAGGAAGCATTACGGTGCCTTCCATTTGTCTCAACTCGTTATGATTATGCCAAGTACAGTATATGCAACTTTCTGCATGCATTGTTTGACAAGACCTTAACCCATAATTGTCGAATGTGAGAAAAAAGCAATACAAGTCCAAATCCATGACTTAAAAAAAATAAGGCATGTATGGTTTTCACATGCCTGAGTGATTAACGACAGAGGCACGTTTATCACGTAAGAAATAGCTGTTAAAAGGAACGCTCAAATGAATTTTGCATTAAAATGTCACAAGTAGACATTCATTATCTTTAATTACCCTGGACTCCAGGTTAAAACAGGTAATCAATGCACTTCCGATTAACATGGTTGGCCAAGTACGGTGCGAAAGAAGTTAAATATACATTTCCACAAGTACTGCATTCAGGTCTATTTTCCCCACCCATAAAAGCACAAATATGTAAAACGGAATTAGGGGTAATACGTTGGGCTTAAAAACCTTGCCAAAGTTTTCTGTGCAATGTCTACCTTGTGTGCACGCACTTAACGAGTTAATAAAAAAAGGCTCATTAACCTGAACATAAATATCTCAACAGGAGAGGAAATTATAAACTTGGCTATTTACTTTTACATTCAGTCATGTTATATACCAATATTTGTCAAACTCAGTGTAGTCTACAGCAGCAGTTATATGGAGTATTAATATAAAATACATATATTAAAAAAGCACTGGATAGCACCCGTGCTGTGATAAACCTCAAAGAATTGAGACATGAAAGCACTCGAGAATTGACGATAATGGGACTACCCCTTTTGATAAGAGAACAGATACACATATATAACTTTAGCTGCTTTATATGTGCATTTAGTCAATGACTGTATATGAGACACTTTGATCAAATATGGGGTGGAGCAGTGGCACAACATTGACCCATGAACCACGCGACTAGATTTTGATAACTCGCCACAGCGAGCACACGAGTGGCGTATGGTATCTGAATCAGTCTTGGACCCTCCATCCCCAACTCTCACCGACTAGTGTGGTCAAATATATGGTCAGACATCGTCAATGACTTAGACGTGTGGGGAGGCCTTCACCCAGAAGAGGACCGACCATGGACCATCTATATATAAGTGAAATTTGTGAATGTGTGTTCGAAATGTTTAGCATACTTTCCAACATGCAACAAACTTGAAATTTGGCATGTGGGTAGCTTCCAGACTGTACACAATGCAAAAGTATAAAAAAATAGACTTTTGTATTGGGGGGGGGGGGGGGGGTAGTGCAATAATGGATATATTTTGCACGGAAAGTGAGCGGTGACGTCACATCTGTGATGTCACCCGCATGCAGCAGCGTCACGCAGTGTGCCTGCTGACGTCATGCATTCCCCCCCCACCCTCCACGTAGGCCGTGTATTAATCCAAGACAATCCAATTCTCGGGCGAAGCCGGGTAGTAAAGCTAGTGAATAATAAAATGTTATACAATACACAATGTAGAATAGAATAGACTTGCACCTTATTTTTCATTAAGTAACTTTTCTTAAAATGCAGTCACCCCTTTAATTTATAAAGATAGTATTTTGATATTTAGGGGAAAATTACGAGGTTCTAAAAATAGTCCAATAATCGGTCAATGTCACATCTTTAGTAAGCGTATTCTCAACACTCACCGCCAGTTCCATACAACATCACCCGAGTGTGTTCCTGAATATGTACATTTAACTGCATTTACATGTATTGTATGCAAACAAATGTGCAAATGTAATAGGCAAAAAAATACCACATTCAAATATCAATATCGTGTAATGGAGGACATCGAAGTCGCCATACATTTTCTATTTGAATACATGAGACTTTTTACTCATTATGTCACCCAGAATGCACCTCATCACGTCTCAGAGCTAAGCAAGCTTGAGCCTGGATAGTTTTTGGATGAGCGACCACCGTGCATAACAGGTATTATATGCCGGGGCGCTGCATGGTAGGCAGTGCAGGAACCTCCATTGTTGCACATTACTTTATATGCTTCCACATCTATTTTCCATGCCTTCAACCCACTGACCAGGATGGTGAAATATGGTCAAATAAGCTTCATGACCAGCACAGGTTTGGGGAGGCCATCATCCAGGAGTGGATTGACAAAGGGCTGTACATATTGCTTTTTTTACAGGAGGCCCTTCAATGAAGAGACCACTTCTACATGCGATCCATACAGTCTGAGCTCAGCCATACTAATACTGTGCTCCGAATGACATCGCAATGCAGTGGTTGTGGTCATACCGCCTCATGTTCAAAGTAGAACGTGTTTAGTATTTGAAAGACTTTTTAGGAAGGTCCTGCATTGGGATGTTCAGAAAATTCATTTTAAAGTAGTGTTTTGCTACATATGGGAGGAAAACTAGAGTGCATGGTGATACCTCACAAAGCATACCAGGATCTGCACAGGTGGGCTCATTAATCCACTTTCTGTGCTACCATCTAGCCACCTCGTAACCTTGTCGGTTTTTGAGTTTAAAATAAATATGTGAACCACATACTCTTGCTCCCAGGATTACAGGCGTGTGCCTAAGCCACCTAAGCCAACCCTTTTAAATTTAGCAAAAAAATTTCAGTACTGACAGATATTACAAATCAGCTTATGAGAAGAATATAACTTTTTTCCAATTAAACAAGTAACTTTCTTTCCTAATCAAAAAGAACAGTTATGTACGTGAAAAATACACTAACAAGGACAAAGTTCAGTCAAAGTTTCCAAGCTCAAAGGTCATACTTAGCTCTAGCACCCAATAGAACATGACCCAAGCAACAGAATTGTCTCGTGTAGAAAACGGCAATAAACCGTAGCTGATGGAGGCATTGTTACGGAAAAAAGTCGACACGCCACACTACAGTACCAGAGGGGAACAATTGCAAGGCGAGTGCTCAGGTTCGCTCGCACTCCGCCAAGGCCAACAATGCCGCCTGCAGCACAGCTGGTGACCGGTAGGCCACAAATCCATCCATATTGGCCCACATCTCAGCCCCTTTACCGTTCGGGAAGGGCTGGTGGTAGACAAGCTGCGGGGGTTCCTTCCCTTCTTCGCCTCTCTCAGCGACGCCCTGCCGGAACGACGCCATGCAACGCCGCAGGTTGGCCACGCCGCCCCCCAGGGATCGCAGGACCGCGTGGGGGGCGCAGCTGTCCCAGGCATACGTGGTCTTGGGCTTGGTGCACACGTAAGCCGAGACGAAGCCCTCGGCCACGCACAGCGCCTTGTAGCCGGCACCGGCCACCAGCCGGACACGTTCGCTATCGCCACCGCACAGCTTCCCCATCGCTAACCTGACGTGCTTGCCCTCGCTGCCGCTCATCACCACGGAGAGGTCCACCGAGTGGGGAGGGCCTTGGATGGAGCTCACGCGTACCCCGTCGTAACACAGGCCCCAGAAGCCTTTGCCTGACCACCTTGCAGCGACACCACAATAACAAGAGAACAGCAGTTTAATATTTGATATTAGTCAATGGTGTAAAAGGTGACGGGTGCAGTGCTGCAAGTATTTGCTCAAAGCACTGTTGGTTGGCAGGGCCTCCACTAGAGGGAGTTCTCGAGAGTCTCTACAGCAGTGCTTCCCAAGCTTTGTCACTCTCCAGCACACCTAAGCTTGCTTGATCTTCAGGGCACACAGAACCAAACAACAAATCACTGGGCCCGGGTGAGAACCGAGAGGGTTTGGGGGTGGTGTTTGTCATAATAACATTTAAATATGAACTACAGGAAATGATCGCAGAACCGATTAAAAAAGTTGCAACGTTGGGCTCAAGATAAATTAGAGCAAAAAAAAGTCACGTACAACTAAGTTGGCTAAACATTTGTTGATATGGGTTGGGAAAGACAACTGGAAAACATATCAGAGTACCTATAATCTAGGTTTTTTTGGATTAGAACGCGTAATTATAAATGTGTCGTTAAACCCGCCACCACCCGACAGCCAATTAGTAAGGTTAGTCACGTAAACACACCGGTGTGTAGGAGAGTAAATCCACAACATTTACAATTCGAGTACGACGTTTCACCAGTAATTGCAACCAGCCTCATCAAGCGACAGCCAGAATTGTGGAGAGATCCTCCTGTTTCGGTCTTAAATAAAGAGATAAATGTGATGTCATCACTTGTGAGCAAATCAAGTGCAAAGATAAGAGGGGGAAGTGAGTTAATGTATTCATATAAATTATAATGGATATCTATTATTGATTGGCTTATTCACAGTTATTCAACATACATAATGTATATTATATATGTACATTCTGCTGTTTTTTATTATCAGATCGGAATCAATTTGATGTATTAAAAAGGCAGACAAGAACAGACCGGAGTATTTTTGAAAACTGAACTTGATAAAACACACACCATGGAGACGGAGCTATCAAATCGGCTCTTGCTCAAGAAATAGATGGACTGGTAATGGCTTGGTGAGACCTTTATCCAGCAGTGGTTTGATCATTGCTGTTAAAGTGTGGTGCATTGCACTTACTATATTCAAATAAAATGTGTACATTTTTACACATTTATAATCTATTACTGCCAACTCTGTAGACTGCAATTATTTCAATGCACAAATACTTTGTGAATGAAGCATCAGTCATGATTGACACTGCTGTAGTTTCCCATAATTTAAGATCAGGAAAAATGTTGCTGCCTCATGCAAGTAAGGCATGCAGTACATGAACAGCATTATTTATAGAGACCACCTCTGACCAGTTTCAAGTGCACACAATGAATGAAGGTGTATATATATACACTCCTTGACAAACCATTTAGAACCTGCAATGTGCCCTGAATTTTAGAGTACTGTGTGTTAAGAGTCAATGTCCCTCTTTACATCATTCTATGTTTTATAAATTAATTTAAAAAAATCATCAGATTCCCACAAGCCAAGCAGGCTTGTGCCTCGTATTGTCAAAACATGTGGTTTTGGCTTGGGCTGTAAGGTAGCCAGGACATGGCAGTAGAGCAATAGATTGCTGAATATATCTGTGGAGAGTGTTACCTCCTCGTTTGCTTGGTGAATACTCCAATTTTCTCCCACATTCCAAAAAGTCATGAGAATTGGTCAAACATTTCAGTGCAGAATCCTCATTTTTTAGTAAAGAGCATGATTATTATTCTTACAATAATTCTGCGATTATGAGACGTATACATACCTACCATCTTATAATCCGGTAGTTGTATGTGACCATATTTGTATAGATTTTTTGACACCATGTACGATTTTGGCATGTGTCTTAACTCTGGATCATGTGGTAATCCAGAGACTACAGTAATATGATTCCCAAGAGCAAAACAATTCAGTGGCAAATGTCACCTGTAACTCATGGAATGGCATGTGTGTGCACTGGTTATTATCACCACAATAAAATAAACACATGATACATCATCTTTCACTGAAACACATCGACCTGTAAAACCCCCCACATTTCCTAACACATCCTCCCTTCTCACAATACATCCCAATCACAGCACGAGTGAGAGGTTTCGAAGAACCAATTGGCGAGGCCTACGTGCGCCGAGAGAGAGTGTGCCCTCACCTGCCGGTGTGCGGGTCCCTCATGACGAAGGGCTGGTTGACAACGCCCATAATGGGCAGGCCGTCGTGCCTCCCGTACGCCCCAACGAGAACGGTGACGCACTGCAGACCGTGCTCGAACACCCCGCCTCTGCCCTTGTCATCTGACGCACCCTCGATGTACTGGTTCGTCGAGTCTGGTCAAGCACGCGTGCACACGTCCCCAGGAGAAAACATGTTCGTGAAAATATTTGCAGCTATGAATTGTAGCTATAGATTATGGGTGTGAAAGACCCAAAACAGAAAATCCCTGGGTTTGATCTTCCACGGAGCTCATGATACACCCGAAACCGCACACGCACAAACCATGGCAGATGCAGATATCTGATGCACAAATGGAAATTTTTAAAACTCTTGAGTGTAACGGTGGTCATCCAGAATAGACCATATAACAAATAATGACGCAATGCCCGATCCACAAATACCAAGGAGACATTACAACAATACATTCTGCTGCTCCTGACGCGGTTATCTGGCTTTACCACCTGAATGTGAAATTGTAGTTGCTGCTCTGCATGGGTGTGGAACATTTTCATTCCTGAATCGGACTTTCAAATAGCTTTGGGGGGCCACACATCAATTGACAGTAAACGTTGATCATCCGAGGTCGGTATGCATCGACTGCGTGCTCAGACATACTTAAAAGATAACCGGTGACGAAGTGGCATGAAGTTTAAACACAATGTTGCTCGGTCGAAAAGACAGTAAGACGCTTGCAGTGGCAAATAAACATCAATTACGGGTTGTTTCAAAGCGGTAGGCTTCATGTGGCATTGGGCTACATAAATTGAAGTCGTGACCTGGATTTGGCTCATAGGTTCCACACCCCTGCTATAGATAAATCAAAGTATTGTTTAGGGTCTGCGTGCTGCTTACAACTACACAAGTGTGCAGACAATGGTCATGTTACCGCAATATTACCAAGTTTGTGTTTGGTTTACCTGTGCTTGTTTGTTACGCTTGTAACAGGTAGTATAATGGTAGATAAAAGTAAAATGTGATATAGAATATGGTGTAAGATTATCCTTTGTCATGAGAATGACAAACACTGACCTAATGGACGAGACGTTGCATGGTTAAACATGAATGCTATGAATTCGGTGTAAAATGTACGTCCCCCGCAATAATGTTTTAATATCAGAGCAACATTCTATCATGTTACCTGTCAGTTATAATCATATCCTGTAAAAGTTATATGATGGGGATAACACTACATTGGGGACACCCTGTAAATATTGTACTTAACGTTCCCACAAAAATAATTTGCCAGAGAAGCTAAGTGGTATCAAGTTAGCAAGTCTGACTTTCTAATGAAGCTTTAAAAGTATAATTTTAAAGTATCTGCATATAAAGTATTGTATTCTGATTGCCACATTTGACCGAAATTATGCCTGTTACTGCATTGAACAAATGTTTTCTTTACTTGTAAACACCATTTATCTATTTACCCAGGAAAGACTTAGTGTCAGGACTCTGGAGGGCTCCACATTAAGGGATGTTTAGCCAATATCATTCGCGTACAGATGTATTTTGAACTTCTTTTTCGCATCGTACGTAGCCAAGAGAACGGGCATACCCAGGAAACTGTGCATATGGGACAGAACACTCAAACCTTAACAGAGAGATTCAATCCATTACTATCCTGCCTTATCCTGGCTACCTGACATGCACAAAAAGACAGATCCCCCGTATAGCCTGTAACAGACTGTATGGGCAAGTGCTGTTAGCGGGCACCTATGAAGGCCGGCACAGCACACAAGGGGGTGGGTGGCCAACGCTACGCCTGACCGCCTTTGTCTCCCTAATGGCAATGTTTACACATCGTACCAGGTACTCATTTGAGGCTGAGTCGACCTGAGGGAGGCCCAGGACCGGTTCAAGTAATCGTCACTGGGTGTTGGCCATGAGCGGGAATCGAACCCGGGTCGCCAGGTTCGTAGCGCAGCGCGCTCCCGCTCCCCACTTCACAGGCACATGAACATCACGACACAAGCTATTCTCTGGTGGTCTCCCATCCAAGTACTAACCAGGCTTAACTCCGCTTTGCTTCTGAGATCCGATGAGGTTGGGTATATTCAGAGTTATTTGGCTTCGGGGCTCGCAGGGCAGCACAAACATGGGTGCGTATTAATGGGCACAGCATAACTTGTGTGGAAAAAATGGGTCAGCTAAGGGTTGGGGATACAGTGCTGTTTGTAAAGACAGCTGCACTCTGAACTGCCACTGCAGAAATTGTAGGCGTACACGCGTGCTTCAATGGAAACCGACGTCTCATTTCCCATGACGTCCCTAGGCACACAGTTGGCAAAACAGCAGGCTCTCTAGGCTATACAGGCACAGTGAATAATGCGTTTTCTTACGACATGTCAAAACAGAGCAAGAAAAAAGCAAGTGACTAAAACTGTGTTTTTATTTTTTTTAAATATATATTTGGTTCTTATACTTAAATTGTAAATATTTTGCATTTAGCACACTTGAGAGATATATCATTTACCAGGCATGCCCAAAATTACACGGTGGATTATGGTTTTTATTGGAAATTGTGAAGTCTAAACTGATCCATGTTTAACATTGTGAAGACATTCTATTGAAATACAATTATCTATCTACAAAGCACAGCAGTGGACGAATTAAATAGTTATTTCATTAAAGTGATTAAACAATCCCCTTAGCCTGTTAATTTACTTTATATCACATGCAGAGGAAGCGAAAATAAATCATTCTGGGGTGGAAGGCACAGGTTGAGAGCAGAGGTTTGCATCCGGGTAGTTGCAGTCACCGAGATTTTCTGGGACCGACCACATCGCTACTTGATATTCATGCAGGTATCCAGCTGCAGGACAGGTGATTGCATAACGCAGAAGGAGATTTCGTACCTCACGATCCATCACTCAAACCTGCGTAGTCTACTGCCGATTCATCAATAGCAGTGCCTCCAGGATAAATGAAGATTCTAATTCATATGCTGACTGCATTACGGCCCACTGAGTTCTATGGCGCTTTCCTATAGGGCCACATTACCCCCTGATAAGCATTCTTCTTGCATTGTTGGCCTAGAGATGCGTTTTTCCATTAGGGGAGGAATAAGGGAATAGCCAAAATAGGGCATTGGCAGTCCTTAATTTCAGAAGAGGCAGTGCCTAGGTTAAAACAAATGTTGGGGGAGGGGTCAAGTGCCCGAGTTTAAGTGGAGGCTCCACCGATGAGAGTGGTTTTCTATCATATAGGACATGGGCATTTATCAGGTTTTAGGACTATTAGAACATCGACCCAGACCAGATATTTCACTTGTCAGTCCCACATTACGTTGCATCAATTTAGCGGTTTTAATTTCTTCACGTGGCCAATAATAGTAAATTATATAACTAGCTTAAACAAGTGGGTTATGAAATAATCCACTCTTATTTACCATATAAATACATTGTTAGGACTGACGTTAGGTGGTCATATTCACATCACATCTTGGCGAACGAAGAGAAATACATGTTCTCGGGCCAAATTTGCTTCTTTGTTATGAGTAGAAACGTCAACACATTTTTTTTTACCAAAAACTGTATGCAAAGCAACATATTTCCCAATACCTCAATTGGACCACAGGAGTTTCGCAGTTTTGAGGTGTTCGTAAGTAAGTCGACTTAAATGGTATGTTGATGAATACTGGTTTTTATTAACTTTATGCTTCAGTAAACAATAAAACTTCCTCATGATAAGAATACTGTAGGCCGAGGCTGTGGACTGTATACACAGGCAAGTGCTGTGCACTTTGCCCGGTGCAATTATAAACCACACAACAACTCTTAGTGAATTGAAGTTTGAGGAAAACATTGTGCAGCCCAGGTAGTTAAGGCAATTAAATGGGGTAAAAAAACAGAACCAAATGCTCTGCGGTACTCATAAATAATATAGAGGACAGGTTAATTGGAATTCATAAATTCTAAATGTTACATTAAAAGATGTCAAAGCACAAGTAATTTGCAATGGGAAATCTTTTCAGTCAAATGTATGTAAAAGTGGGCACTCCACCATTCACATTTAACTGCTAAACTAAAGCCAAATTTTACGATTGTATTTCTGCTAACAGCTAAATGTGTTTTTATTTTGGCAATCAAAAAATAACAAGCCTACCACTTAAGCTACCTTTTTGTATTCTTGGTTCTTTCGGTAAAGTCACGTATAAGGGAAACAATAAAATAAAAAAAACAATAAAATTCTCATGACGTTTCGAATGCAACACAAGCAATCATCATCAGGTGTGAAAAACACGGCAAGAATTTTTTTCCACACCTGATGATGATTGCTTGTGTTGCAGTCGAAACGTCGTGAGAATTTTATTGTTTTATATTTGTATTATTTTATTATTTCCCTTCTACGTGACTTTACCAAAAGAACCAAGAATATGAATCCCTGCAGTCACGAAAGCTTTAAATCTAAAAAATGTATACCTTTTTGTGTTTAGTTTGTTGTCCTTCCCCCGCACCTCCTATTAGCATGGTTGGCTATGTACGGTGAAAAAGACTTTCAACATACATACATATAAATAGGATTAAAGACTTAAGATGGTACAAGGAGTCTGTATAGCGACAGTACTTGTACATTTGGCAAATATTGATTCTCGTTAGAAACGTGGCTTGAAGAGAAATAAAGTCCCCTCATCATTACACGAAGAAATTATCTTTTTCAGCTTTTGCTGGAGCATCATGCGGACAAAATGAGAGGGGTTATGTTTTCACAATTTGCTACCAAGATAAATGTTGACGAAACGCATGATACATAGGTCTTGATAGTCCCTCTGAGGGTTAAGTCCCAACACATTACAAGAACAATAATAATACCGACTATAATCACCCAGGAATGTCTGTCCTTAACGCTCGTGACGTCACTCCACATCGACCAGCCACCCTCATTAATATCCATGAACAGGTGACGTCCTCCAAATGGACACCCCGCCCATTATTATTACCTACTATGAGCCAAGAATGTCTGTGTGCAATGCTCGTGACGTCACTCCACGTCGAGCAGCCCTCCTCATTAATAATCATGAGCAGGTGACGTCACTCCACATAGAGCACCCTCCTCCTTATTAATAATCATGAGCAGGTGAAGTCACTCCACATCGAACAGTCCCCCTCATTAATAATCATTATAAGGTGACGTCCTCCCATTCATAATAATTAACGGCTGACGTCACTTAATTAGCGGCTGATGTTAGTCCACATGCGGGGCCAAGGCGCCTCCTCCCCCCTCCTCGGCGTCAACTTACAACCCTCACTACAAAGGCAGAAGCCTCACGTCACGCGATCTCCATAACGCTGTTGAGACATCAAAGTAAAAAGGACGTCATGATGAACAAGGGATTATAACCTTAAAATGAAATAGGTCTGTGTCACCGCGCCCTTAGAAAATGCACACAAATTAATGCAATTAATATCACGTCGCAGTCTGCTTTTCGCTTGCAAGTTTCAGATTTACTGCAATACAGCCGTCCTTGGACGGGCAAAAGGCTAGTGTGCCTATTATTGATCTTAGAAACCCCAAATGAGTCTCAGCACCCTATTTCTGGAGGGCCTTATATTGAGATGTCAGCCAATTCCAATTATGATTGTCTGACATGGAGTGAAGTATCTGGAGAAACAAACCACCTATATGAGGAGGTAATCCAACAAACTGAACACAGATAGATTCAAATCAATCCACTGCTGTACTAACATCTCCTGGCCACCTCACGGTAGAAGCTTACAGCACCTGATATTCCCAGGCAGCCTGCAGTCCAGACTCTGACCGGGCTCAACCTGAGATCTGCCGAGACCGAGTACATCCGAGGCAATTTGATCGTAAGCTCATCCTCTCCCATGGGCTACACCTACCGATGGGGTCGACCCACACCCCGAGGTCCTCGGGCTCCAGCTTCACGGCGATGTCCTTCAACCGGGGATCGGGCGCCAGCCCGGAGTCAGAGTGCACGGCGTCGGCGAGGAGGCGAGCGGCCTGGTGGTTCCCATCCAGTACGAGGGTGAGCAACTCCGCCGTGTCGGCGGGGGTAGCGCACACCTCGATGTATACCGTCTCACCTGCGTGCACGTGCGGGTACGTTCAGGTGAAAGGCATTAATGCAGCACAGCTGGTGGGCAGGCATGTTAACGATGCATCGATATAAACCTATCCTTCAGATGGCTGGGTGCCTCAAATGTGCTGAGATGACACTGCTGATATCCTGGGTTAAAATCCAAGCAGCCTCCTGTAATTAAAATTGCTTCTCAAGTGTAATGAGTTGATGGTCTCAGCTTGGTCACCAATGATTGCACAAAACAGCCATAACAACAAACTTGGTCCTGTACTTAAATTGACTAAATTCAAGCTCTGAGAAATTAGAAAATATCGGTTTGACTGTCATGCGATGAACATTATTCTCAGTGGCAACAGAGGTCGAAAAATTATATTCTGGAAAAACAAAACTGCTTGGAAAAAATTTAAAAAACCTGTGCAATCAGAAACATAATTGTTTTTCATCGAATCGTGACCCAGAAGCAAAATTAAATGAATCGCTGTAGAGGAGAAGAGTTGCATGCCCACTGTGAAGATAAATCCTGTTAGTTGGCATTCATAATCGTGGTATGCGCACAACGGGGTGGGATGGAATGTTGTAGCAAGCACGATAACTTTTACATTATTAGGAACCCAAACAAAACTGCTTACACACAACAAGTGCTAAACAAAGCAATTACTTTCAACATTTGCAATGAGCACAGGAAGCACTACGAAGCAAAACTTACCCAAGCTATTAGTGAACTTGTTGCTCTCTTCTCCATAAATGTGCCCTGCCAGACCTGGGAACTAAACACAATGGACACAGTGGGCTTGAGGGAATTTCTTTCATATTACAGCAGTTCCAAACAAGGAGATTGATAGCTATGGCTCTGAAACACACAAACTACTAATACTGGTAGGAACCTCCTGGTTACACCAGCCCACAGGGGATTATTGTGTCCGTCGTGCAGGGAGGGGCTGGGTGGGGAGGGGAGGGTGGGGAGGGGCTGGGTGGGGAGGGTGGGGCTGGGTGGGGAGGGGCTGGGTGGGGAGGGTGGGGAGGGGCTGGGTGGAGAGGGTGGGGCTGGATGGGGGGTGGGAGGGGTGGGGCTGGGTGGGGAGGGGCTGGTCACCCCGTTGTGCCCTTATAAAACTCGACGTTCAACCTACTCACGCCGGCTTGTGCCTGCCCTCACAGTCGGGCATATTTGCGGAATACACCACGCCGCCGTTGACCCTGGCCATTGACCGAGTAACCCAACGTTCCTACCAGCTCCCTCCGCAGGAATGTGTTTATGTGTCCAATATCACTGGAAAGTGAGCCAGACCGGATTATTAATCAAACAAGGGAGCTCTGCCTGGATTCTCACAACAGTGTTACATGGGCTGACATGACACCGAACCCTCTCTGTTACCAGTCCATGCAGCTCACATCTAAGAAGCGTGCTGCTGGCCTTAACGCAGGCCACCCTCGAAATAGAGTGGTGATGTTACAAGTGGTGATGTCACAAGAAATGGATGTGCAGTCAATGATCAACTAACAGGCCGTATTTTGGTTTTGAAAAAGACAGCAGAAATGTTTGACAGATTTTAAGTTGCTTTCACTAAACCCAGGGGTCGGTAAGGATGATAACAAGAGCAGCTGTTTTTTTTGTTATCCGGTAAAAAACTCAACATTTCAAAAGCCGCAATGCATGTGAATACAAGATGGTCCTTCATAAATAACATCAGGAAGCAGTCCTTAAAGAGCCGCATGTGGCTCTAGAGCAGCAGGTTGCCGACCCGTGGCCTAACCCAAGTGAGCATATTCTAAACCCTGTTAAAATAGACTGTACATCTATTTTAGCCTATTTCAGGCTGTGGAGGGTTAGGACGGGAAGTCGTAAAGGAGACGGAAGAAGAAGAGCCACCAAACCCACAGAGACGTGCGACTCATGAAGCATTGGGACAAGATCCGAACCATGCAGGGCCATACCTGGGCCGATCAGTCTAGTTGCCTCTTGCCATGAGAACACGGTATACGTGCTCCAATGGTGATTTACGAGTAATCTTACAAAAGGTTTGGCCCATCCACAATCACATGAAATATACAAAAAGGTGGCTTCTTTCCCCTTGTTGCCCTGGTCATATTGCCTTCTCATTTTTTGTGTTTTTGTAAGAATGCTGTAGATGCCTTGGTATTCAAGTCCCTAATAAACGCAAATCCTTATACACGTGAAATGACACACCTCCTGCAGACCCTGTAAGTCCGGAAAGGCATTGCATAACACCGCAGTTTTCCCAATTACACAAAAAATACCTCAATTAGATGTATATATTTGTAAGTTGTATATTAAGGTCTTTGTAGATCAGTGTCCAAAACTAAGTTAAAACCAATGAAGATGACAAAGAAGATTCCAATCCTGATGATGACCGCTCTCACCTTCTTGCCCACATAATGCTTAATGACCTCCTGGATGAGCACGTCGGCCAAGGTCTTGAAGTCGCTCAGAAACTTCTTGTTCTTGTCGTCGCCCGTCTTCTCCTCCACCAGGAGGCTGAAGAGTGCCTCCTCGGCACGGCAGACACGCGCAATGTTCGCCGCTTTCTCCGCCACCTCCAACAGCGAGGCCAGAATTTCCGCCATGGCCTCAAGAAAGTCTCAAGTTCAGCGGCAGTGAGGAGGGCGGCTTGACTGCACACAAAGAGATCAGCAGAGTGCAATCCACGCTCACGCAAACAAAACATCTGGGTGCCCAAGTTATGAGTCATCATCAGCAATGATCAATCCATTACTGGATGAAGGCCTCCCCAAGCTGTCACCATCTTTCACAATCCTGCGATATAGCAATCCACCTAGCAATTGCACGCAAACCGATTTCATTGCTTTATCTTCACTTTTTTGTACTGGCACTCGTTATTTTCAATCACTGGCCGTTACCTCCTTTAGCCACATATTTTTCTTAACAGTCAATACTATTCTTTGGTTCTTTCGGTAAAGTCACGTATAAATACTATGTCTTCAACCTGCGTGTGTTCCCTAACTCATGTATTCTTCTCCTCCGTCTGTCTCTTCATGTATTTCCAAGCGTGGATCACTCCATGTTTCTCTGTGCCGTTTCAGTATTTGTAATGAAACATAAAATCCGCATTTCGGATCCATACATCATAGGTAATATGTACTTGCTATGACGTGATATGTTGCTTGTGCCTGCAAATACAATAAATGTGTTGTCCACACTGTTGTGCATGAAATAAGGTATGCAGTTTCACCAACCTGGAGCATTAAATATTGCCATTTAACAACAGGTAGAAGATAGAACAATTCTAACTTAGGATTGATAATTATCTGTACAATACATACCCTCTGAGCTATCTCAGAGGGGGGGGGGGGGCATGATTCACATCTTGATGAAAAATCCAAAACACATCGCCTTGCCAACTTACCATTGTTAGTGAATGACACAATGGCACGGAATGTATTCCGTCCATAAATTGGACGTAATGGAACATGCCTACACGTGAAGAGGCCCGAGTTTTGGAGGAAATTGCGGGCTGTGCAAAGCACGCAAAGGTCATGATTTTCCAATCTCTGCTATAATCTCTTTGTAACCTCGGTTTCGTACCTATACACCGCTGCTTATGAGTACCTGCTCCAACACCGAGTAAGTTTATTCCAGTTCTACATAGCCTACCAATTGTTCAGAATTATATCCCGAGATACAGAGGAGTGTGCTTGGCATGGGCCCTGGTGCAAGAAATGAAATGTGACCCTCTCTTAAAAGTGAAAAGCTCAAGAAAGCTCACTTAATGGCTGTGGGGTCTCTTTTTTTATCTGAAATGTTTTTTTGTGAGAATGCTTCTAATCACGCATGTCCTGCTGTGCGGTTATATAACCACGATACTTCCTGGGGTGGCTAGGGTCAACAGTAAACTAGAAGCTCCTCTGCATGAAAACAAATGCCTCAACATCCATGGCAGTGCACGTCCCGTATGTGGCTGAAAAGATCTCGTGATCTTTTTTTTCGTAAAGTTCTGCACCGGATGTTTGGTCATCTAATTCTAAAATACAGTAGTTTAGTTTGTTGGAAGAACCCACAGTATTGTACCCGAAAAAAAAGATGAGCACATATACAAATATAAAGACATGTCTCATCCACACATCTGTCTTTCCACATGAAATATAAATGTATATATTTTATACATTGTTATTATGCCCTTTTGGGAGTACATATTTTCAGCAGCAACCCCTGGACCGTATGTTGAACTTCTTTCGCACCGTACGTCGCCAAACATGCTAAGCGGTCCGGGTTCGATGCACAGTATCTCATCAGCACGAAGATGAGTGTATAGTCCTAACCAGTCCGCAATGATGGGTTCGTGAACCCATTTGTTGTCCTGGCCTCCTGGCAGCCTCGTGGCTCTGGAAGCAAAATACATCGACGTGATCCACCAACCCTGGTCTCCAGGACAGGTGCAGATCGTGTACCACTTCATCATCACACACACAGCACACACCGTAACACACACACTGTAACACACACACTGTAACACACACAGTACACACCGTAACACACTGTAACACACACACTGTAACACACACAGCACACACTGTAACACACACAGCATACACTGTAACACACACAGCACACACTGTGTAGCACACACACACAGCACACACCGTAACACACACACTGTAACACACACACACTGTAACACACACAGCACACACTGTAACACACACACAGCACACACTGTAACACACTGTAGCACACACTGTAACACACACTGTAGCACACACACACACAGCACACACCGTAACACACACACACTGTAACACACACACAGCACACACCGTAACACACACTGTAACACACACACTGTAACACACACACAGCACACACCGTAACACACACACACACTGTAACACACACACTGTAACACTGTCACTGTAACACCCACACTGTAGCACTGCAACACACACACTGTAGCACTGCAACACACACACTGTAACACACACTGTAACACTGTCACTGCAACACACACACTGTAACACACACACTGTAACACTCACTGTAACACACAGCACACGCCCTGCCTCGACTGCTACTCCCCATGCGTCTCCTCGGCGCCGCAACAGATTCCGGTGACACCGACAAACTCGCGTTACAAACAACAACAACAACGGTGAACAACAACAACCTTGGCGTACAGAAGCAGCGAACACAAACACACAAACGCCGCGAAAAAACATCGAAGCGGGGAGTATCGTCCACACCGTCTTTGTTGTCCACTCGATGTTCGACTCCGACACACGAGGAATGATCTGCGATGTGGAAAGGAGAGAGGTCACCACCATCACCACCACCCCAAACCACTTCCACGATGCCCCGCGGTGGTCGACGAGGCACCGGCCGCCGAGTGGTGATGGGGGGCGTGGCCTCGGTCCGCGGTGAGAGTGTGGGGGCGTGGCCTCGGGCCGCGATGAGAGTGGGGGCGTGGCCTCGGGCCGTGATGAGAGTGGGGGGGCGTGGCCTCGGTTCGCGGTGAGAGTGGGGGGGCGTGGCCTCGGTCCGCGGTGAGAATGGAGGGGGCGTGGCCTCAGGCCGCGACGAGAGTGTGGGGGGCGTGGCCTCGGTCCGCGATGAGTGGGGGGCGTGGCCTCGATCAGCGATGAGAGTGTGGGGGGCGTGGCCTCGGTCCGCGGTGAGAGTGAGGGGCGAGCTGGGAGACACCGCCCTCTCGTGGGCTGTCCACTGGCATTGTGTAACAACATCAATATGATATTGTTGGTTCTTTCGGTAAAGTCACGTCGAAGGGAAATAAAAAAATAAAAAATAAAGTATTATTATTTGATTATAATTTTATTTTATTATGTTTTTTTATTTTATTATTTCCCTTCTGTCGGTAAAGTCACGTAGAAGGGAATTGTTATTATTATTATTTTATTATTTCCCTTCTACGTGACTTTACCGAAAGAAGGAAAATAATAAAATAATAAACATAATAAATAAAATTCTCACGACGTTTCGGCCACAACACAAGCAGCCGTCCTCAGGTGAAGACCAGGGCTGTGCTATTTCCCTTCTACGTGACTTTACCGAAAGAACCAAAAAGATGAATCCCTGCAGTCACGAAAGCTTTAAATAAAAAAATAAAATTACAACATTAGACCTCCTTTGCCAGTACCAAAATATAATAATAGGGGGTTTCCCCCTTTTTTCTGGCAACAAATCTGAAACCTTTTTACAAGGAATCATGTGTGCATTAACCACAATATGTGTGGTCAAAATGCAAACAAAAAACACACTCTGATAATATAACACACTCTGGCCAATCAGTTTCAAGGACAATGCATATATTATTAGTGTTTTTTGTTTGCATTTTGACCACAAGTATTGTGGTTAATGCACACATGATTCCTTGTAAAAAGGTTTCAGTTTTGTTGCCAGAAAAAAGGGGAAAAGCCCTATTATTATATTTAAAAAAAAAATTGTTCCTGGGTAGTAAGTGTTATTTTCCGAATGTTAATGCCTCAAAAGTAGAGAAAATGTCTATTATTACCCACAAACTTTGCTTTTGCCCAAAGCCCTAAATCACATCCGCACGAACCATGGCACCAGATACCGATACTTGATGATGATGATGATGTGCCAATGAAAAATCGCCACTCAATTATTGCAGAAATATTCTACGCAGAAGATGGATCCCTGGGGTTTTGCTTCGATCTTCCCAGAAATCATCTTCTTAGGTTTTTTTTCGGTAAAGTCACGTAGAAAGTACTTTCTACGTGACTTTACCGAAAAAACCTAAGAAGATGATTCCTTGCAGTCACGAAAGCTTCAAATCTAGACTTCCCAGAAATGTATGGTCCAAAGCCCTAAATCGCATCCGCACGAACCATGGAACTAGATGCCGATACCTGATGATGATGCACCAATGGGAAATTGCCACGGCATTATTGCAGCAGCATTCTCCGCAGAAGATGGATCCCTGGGGGCTTGCTTCGATTTTCCGAGACGTTTATGGTCCAAAGCCCTAAACCGCACCTGCACGAACCATTGCAACAAATGATGATGCACCAATGAAAAATCGCCACTGCCACCACAATGCCTCTACACGCCAAGTCCTAATTAGTACTGAAGACCAGGCACAGCCCAGCAGAGCTGGCACATACAAACAGCCGTAATACAGTACGTTACAAAGACAATTACCATTGCGACATTTATATTCTACTAGCGGAAGTACCCGGCTTTGCCCGGGTGAAAAATATATTTATTAAAAACCTTACATATATATACACAGATACTAAGGTATTGTCAAAGCCCGGTGGGCTATTTGTACATTTCTCCACCAACAAATATATAAGAGGCTTTCACAAGTCCAAAAAGTTGTAGAAAGTGTGGGATAAATAGTTGATGTCAAAAGGTTTCCGAAAATTGCGGTCTCCCCCCCCCCTCAAAAAATATCTTTACCCCTCGTAGGTATATATACTAACAACACCTTACATACAACAGAGGAAGTGGTATCTATTGACTCTGTAGTAGTATCTACTGACTGTACCGTAGTATCTACTGAGCCAGTAGTAGCTACTGACTGTGTAGTAGTATTTAGTGACTGTAATAACTACTGACCATAGTAGTATTTACTGGGCCTACAGTAGTATCTACCGACTATATACTCGTAACGACTAACTGTATAGTATCTGCTGACTCTATAGTTGTATCCACTGACTATAGTAGTAACTACAAAATCTATAGCAGTATCTACTCACTCTATAATAGTATCTACTGACTCTAGTAGCTACTCACCGTGGTAGTATGTACTGACTGTATAGTAGTATATACTGACTGTAGCAGTATTGACTGACTGTAGCGGTATATACTGACTGTTTTAGTATTTACTATAGCGGTATCTACCAACTCGATAGCAGTATCTACTATCGCTACAGCAGTGTATACCGACTGAGGTCGTACCTGCTATCACTACAGCAGTGCATACTGCTGTGTTGGTACCTGTTATGATGACAGCAGTGCATATTGTGGTGGAACCTGCTATGATTACAGCAGTGCATACTGCTGTGGTGGTATCTGCTATGATGAGAGGAGTACATATTGTGGTGGTGGTACCTGGTATGATAACAGCAGTGCATATTGACTGTACTCATCATTCACCCTCACCATTCACCACTCACAACTCACCCTTACCACTCATCCTCACCACTCACCACTCCCACTCACTATTCACCATTCATCCTCACAACTCACCACTCACCAACCTCCCTCACCAATCTCCCTCACCACTCACCCTCACCACTCACCCTCACCACTCACCCTCAACACTAACCCTCACCACTAACCCTCACCACTCTCACTCACCAATCTCCCTCACCACTCACCCTCACCACTCACCCTCACCACTCACCTTCACCACTCACCCTCACCACTCACCGTCACAACCACCACTCACCCTCACCACTCAACTTCACCCTCACTACTCACCATTCATCCTCACCAATCACCACTGACCAATCACCACTCACCACTCTCCACTAACCCTCACCACTCAACCTCACCACTCACCCTCAAAACTAACCACTCTCTCACCACTCACCCTCACCACTCAGCACTCACCCTCACCACTCACCCTCACCACTCACCCTCACCACTCACCCCTCACCGCTCACCACTCACCCATCACCACTCACAACCGCCACTCACCCTCACCACTCATCCTCACCACTCACCCTCACAACAACCACTCACCCTCACCACTCACCCTGACCACTCACCACTCATCCTCACCAATCACACCCTCACCAATCACCACTCACCCGCACTGCTCACCCTCACCACTCACGCTCACCCTCACCACTCACCCCTCACTAATCACCACTCATAACCGCCACTCACCCTCACCACTCACCACTCATCCTCACCAATCACACCCTCAACAATCACCACTCACCCTCACAACTCACTCTCACCACTCACTCTCACCACTCACCACTCACCCTCACAACAACCACTCACCCTCACCGCTCAGCACTCACCCTCACCACTCACCACTAATCCTCACCAATCACACCCTCACCAATCACCACTCACCCTCACCACTCATGCTCACCACTAACCCTCACCACTCACCCTCACCACTCACTAATCACCTCTCACAACCGTCACTCACCCTCACCACTCACTCTTACCACTCACCCTCATCACTCACCCTCACCACTCACCCTCACAACAACCACTCACCCTCACTACTCATCCTCACCAATCGCACCCTCACCAATCACCACTCACCCTCACTGCTCACCCTCACCGCTCACCACTCAACCTCACCCTCACCACTCACGCTCACCCTCACCACTCACCTCTCACTAATCACCACTCACAACTGCCACTCACCCTCCCCACTCACCCTCACCACTCACCCTCACCAATCACCACTCACCCTCACCACTCACCCTCACCATTCACCCTCACCACTCACCCTCACCATTCACCCTCACCACTTTCCCTCACCACTCACCCTCACCACTCACCAGTCACGCTCACCACTCACCCTCACTACTCACCACTCACCCTCAACACTCACCCTCACCGCTCACCACTCACCCTCAACACTCACCCTCACCGCTCACCCTGACCACTCACCACTCATCCTCACCAATCACATCCTCACCAATCACCACTCACCCTCACTGCTCACCCTCACCGCTCACCCTCACCACTCACCCTCACCACTCACGCTCACCCTCACCACTCACCCCTCACTAATCACCACTCACAACCGCCACTCACCCTCACCACTAACCCTCACCACTCACCCTCACCACTCACTAATCACCTCTCACAACCGTCACTCACCCTCACCACTCACTCTTACCACTCACCCTCACCACGCACCCTCACAACAACCACTCACCCTCACAACAACCACTCACCCTCACTACTCACCCTCACCACTCATCCTCACCAATCACACCCTCACCAATCACCACTCACCCTCACTGCTCACCACTCAACCTCACCACTCACGCTCACCCTCACCCCTCACTAATCACCACTAACAACCGCCACTCACCCTCCCCACTCACCCTCACCACTCACCCTCACCAATCACCACTCACCCTCACCACTCACTACTCACCCTCAGCACTCTCCCTCACCACTCTCCCTCACCACTCTCCCTCATCACTCTCCCTCATCAGTCACGCTCACCACTCACCACTCACGCTCACCACTCACCCTCACTACTCACCCTAACCACTCACCACTCACCCTCAACACTCACCCTCACCGCTCACCACTCACCCTCACCACTCACCCTGACCACTCACCACTCATCCTCACCAATCACACCCTCACCAATCACCACTCACCCTCACTGCTCACCCTCACTGCTCACCCTCACCACTCACTCTAACCACTCACGCTCACCCTCACCACTCACCCCTCACTAATCACCACTCACAACCGCCACTCACCCTCACCACTCACCACTCACCCTCACCACTCACCCTCACTACTCACCACTCATCCTCACCAATCACACCCTCAACAATCACCACTCACCCTCACCACTCACGCTCAACACTCACCACTAACCCTCACCACTCACCCCTCACTAATCACCACTAACAACCGCCACTCACCCTCCCCACTCACCCTCACCCTCACCCCTCTCCCCCTCACCACTCTCCCCCTCACCACTCTCCCCCTCACCACTCTCCCCCTCACCACATGTTAAGGGCGATCCTAAAGGAATCTACAACCTTCGATGATTCCTTTGCGCGATTCAAAGAATCGATTCCTGGCGCATAGGAGGTTTCCATTTTTAATTACAGAGTTTTATTTTCATTGTTATGTTATGTTTTAAAGTTTTCAGGAGTTTTTAATAATATTTTAGCCCCGGTCAACGCCGGATATTTCCCATTCGTAGCAGTTTATATCAACTCTATAACCAACTAATATTAAACGGAAATAAGGCGATTCTAAATGAATCTACAACCTTCGATTCCTTTTCGCGATTCAGAGAATCGATTCTTGGCGCGGTCGGGTTTAGAGTTTTAATTACACAGTTGTATTTTCATTGGGATGTTATGTTTTAAAGTTTTCAGAAGATTTTAAATGTATTTTTCCCCCGGGCAACGCTGGGTATATCGAGTTTATACCACAAAGTCGACGCCTGACAGACTTGCGTGTCGAGGCCTAGTACCGTGCAGAGCCTCCAGCCTCGCCTAGATTGCCCACCCGGCTGAGGCTGGGTACTGGGGCCGTTAACCCCCCCCCCCCCGCGCTACAATAATACTGTCTAATCTCTATAATTTTATTATCTACCGACCCTATAATAGTAATTGCACACATTGGGGTGGGGGGGAGTGAAGAGGACGTGAAACTTTGATGAATTTACCTCAGAGTCGCGTGTTAATGCGTGCGCATATTTTTAACGGGAATTAAAAATGGCGTCCACCCCGCAGCGAAGTTGTTGCTACCCGTTGCCAGGGGCAACCGCCGTGGTTCGCGCCGTCGGCGATATTAAATAAATAAAGCTTTAAATGAATAAAAAAAAAGAAATCGCACTAAATCGATAATCGGGCCGATTTAAAGTTTAGAGACGAAAAATCGGAAATGCCTAAGTTTACCGCGGGGCCGGGGGCGTGCCCACCTGCAAAATTTAATCTCGGCGAACCCCACGGTCCGAGAGCTACATCCCCCGCAAGGGAGCGTACGCAGACGGACGGACAGACAGATAGACAGATAGACAAAAAATGAATTATATAGGTTAGATATACTTGTATGGAAGCACAAATCTGTTCGTTTTGTCATTCATGAAATTATGTAAAACATTCTTGTATAGGATTCTGTTTATCTTATAAGTCAATGTCCAGCTGTAATAATAGAAATAACAGCCAAATAACAATGTGAGCATTTTAAGTTGACTCATAGATTATTATTTTTACCTTCCAAAAAGTAAACAGTGACATTTGATTGCTGGTTTACGGTGCAGTCCAATACTCAATGGCTGCATTAAAACCAGTACATGGTAACCAATTCAAGTAAATACTGTATGAACACATTCCAGTACAGACCAGTATATTCTACCACATTTATCATGCACATACATTTACAATTCTCACCATTGTGTCCACACAATCTGTGACTGTCATTTCCACACAAGCTGAATAATGAAGTATTTGAAAGGGGTAAGCGGTTAGTTTGCTTCGCTATAAATCTGGCTCCTTGAGTTCAATTCCAGACCACGGGTACCATCACTGGATTGTAAACTTTGAACTGATCTTGCATGCTAGGCCAATGCCAGTTACACTATATGTGTGTGTTTTTACGATGCAAGAAAACCAGGGAACCCAGAGGAAACCAATGCAAAACATGGGGAAAAACATCCAAACTCCACACAGAATTGAACCCAGGTGCTTCTTCCTGTGCAGCAAAAGTGTACCCACACTGCCACCACAGAATGTCGTCAAAGAACACGTGAGGTCACACCCGTCGAGCAAGAATGCAGATTTACGAGTTAAGCCTCAGGTGAGAAGTGTAAGTGGATGGAAGATGTCGGCTGTGTCTTCTTGGTTCTTTCGGTAAAGTCACGTAGAAGGGAAGTAATAAAATAATAAAAATAAAACATAATAAAATAATTCTCACGACGTTTCGGTCACAACGCAAGCAGCCGTGTGGCCGAAACGTCATGAGAATGATTTTATTATGTTTTATTTGTATTATTTTATTACTTCCCTTCTACGTGACTTTACCGAAATAACCAAGAAGATGAATCCCTGCAGTCACGAAAGCTTTAAATCGAAATTTTATGTCGGCTGTGGTTTGCTTTCATGAGCTGTACATACACACAGCACAAACGTGGGAATAAAAAATGACCAAACAGGTTTACTGGTTGCTCAGCATTACTATTTGCATGTCCATTACAACGAGTGTACTTTTTGTTTACAATTGTGTGACCCATACTGCCACACAACGTTTATTTATTTATTTAAAATCACTCTCTATAGCGTTTAAATACAAAACGCCCTTGCAATTGCTTTGCCATGTTACGGAGTTATTATTATTAAGACTGTACAAAAACGATGTGACACTATAAGATGGTAATATATACAGTATTGCGGTATATATAAATATGCTGGAGAAGAGAGCCTGGACTTGACCAGAGGTAGGGAGTTGACTGGCGCAGATGAGGGGAAGGGAGGGGATATTTCATATTGCGGGCAGCAGAGGAGAATGAGAGACCTTGCCATTGAGCGGATGTTGGCTGGGTAGCTCTTTATTAATTGTAAAATATTGTTGCTGCTGTTTACATTGTTGTTAATTTGCACAAGCTGAGAGAGAGCGACCCGGGGACAAAGAATCTCACTGCCATGTACCTCATGTATGCATGAGTATGTGATCATATTCTTTGGGTCTTTCGGTAAAGTCACGTAGATAGGTTCAAAGAAAATAACAAAATGACAAAATAACAAAAAACTTTTTTTTTTAACCTATCTACGTGACTTTACCGAAAGACCCAAAGAATATGAATTCCTGCAGCCCCGAAAACTTTAAGTCAAGTATGTGATCAATAAAGCTGACTTAACTTAAAATGGAGCTCTCGAGGATATTTGGCCTACTCTTCCCAGCTGGTCAGATGTCTTGAAAAAAGTTGGGAAAAACGCCCGCTTTACCCCACCGCATGTGATCTGTCGATCGACCAACTTTGACATAACCCATTTATACTGCTGGATGGACAAAGACATGGGGATTTATGAAACTTCCACCATTGAATTTAACTGACGACCTCTGGAGTCCACTATGCTAACCTAATCAGTACATCACGGCAGCTCCACATAGTACTTATAACCATAACCTCATGAATGGACCTGTTTAGGCTGCTGTTTTCAAGTGTCCTATTGATGTGCGGTTCTTGAATGTGACTTTGATAAAGCACGCTGCCTTTGGGGTTTTTAGGTGCAATTTCGTCTCCATTAAATAACCCTGCCTATTGGTTGTCATGTGTTTAATGTGCATAGTTTTCAGGTTGAAATTGTTACTACACATTCAGACCTGTGTATTGTCTGGATGATATTTAAATAATGTAATAGCCACTTGGAGTGATGAGTTTGCCCATGTTAAAATTCATGGCCTCGTTAATGTTTTTACAGAATAGTACTTTCTTCAGATTGTGGGTATGAAAGACAAATCTTTCTAAATAAAAGTTGCATGTTTGTCCACTACTGAATAAGGGCCTCCCCATACCGTGCAGGTCGTGGGGGTTATTGGACCATACTTCACCACGCTAGTCAGTGCGGGTTGGTGAAGGCAGGGATTAATGACATTGTGGCATCGAAGTACTGTACAGAACACTTGGTGTTGCTGTGCTGCCCTCTACTGCCCACCACGTGGCCACGCAGCCCTGTGATGACCTATTCATATTCTATCTAGATCTGAAAGAACCAAAGAGTACCTAGTCATATTCTTTCGGTCTTTCGGTAAAGTCACGTCGATAGGTTATTTTCTTTGAACCTATCTACGTGACTTTACCGAAAGACCCCAAAAATATGAATTCCTGCAGTCACGAAAGCTTTAAGTCAAGATTTTTCTGTGAAGACCTGTTTGTGCACGGTGATCAAATAATCCAGGAACTGACCAGACTCAAATCTGCTTAACTTCCGAGATCTGATGGAAGGGGGCGAATTCCAGGTGGTTTGGTCACATGCCATCATCAAAAACATTAGAAGACTAAGCGTTTTCGCAAGCTGCCAGTGAAATTCAATATTAACCACGCTGGATGGAGATTGCAGCGTCATCGAGTGTTTGCCGCTCAAACCACATAATTAAAATTATTTTTCTTCGTGTTCTGGAATCTGGTTTACGTGTCGTGTCAAGGGTGGCTTGCGAGACGTAATGGCGAAGAAAAGTCACTCATTTTAGATTTGAAGTTTTCGTGACTGCAAGGATTCATACTCTTTGGTTTTTTCGGTAAAGTCACGTAGGTAAAAAATTAAAATAAATTAAATCACGACGTTTCGGAAGCAACACAAGCCTCCGTCATCAGGTGTAACTGCTTCAGTAAAATTGCCGGAGGCTTGTGTTGCTTCCGAAACGTTGTGATTTAATTTATTTTTATTTTTTGACCTACGTGACTTTACCGAAAAAACCAAAGAGTAAAAGTCACTCACCCACACCCTCCCAAATTCCTTCAACCCCACGCGCTCTGTATTAACCCGCCTGGCTTGGCCATCGCTCTGTCAGCACGCGACCCCGACGACCCCACGCGAATCACCGTGTCAACAGGACGTCCGTGCTCTGCGTGAAACGCCATTCATTTATTTTCCTACAATTCTCACACCCGCCATAAATATGACAAAGTGTTAATTATGAACGCGATTGCCCAAGGGTTGCAAGCATAGCTTATATAGTAATGGGATTCCAACATGAGAGAGGGGAAGTGTGATTTGTGACATTTATCCAACGCTGCAGCTTCTGATTCACGCCCGACGCAACATCATCTCCGCTGGTGTTGCTGCTTCTGCGCGCCGTTCCGTCTCCAAAACCGCTCTCCCGCTCACTATCTCATCATCACCCGCCTCCTCACCCTCCCTGCACTGCTCCACTCCTCTCTTTCTCTCACTGGAAGCAGCCTCCACCCCAACCCACATCCGATCACACTCACCCCTCTTCAAGCCACCCACCCACCCATCACCGTTACATCACCCACCCCCCAGTTTCTCCAGCTCATGTTTAGTGGGCTGGCAGGAGGTAAATACGCAGATAAGTGATTGTGCACAGCGCACAGGCAGCCCCCCACACCCTTGGCGCCTCGCGTGTTTTTCAGAGGAGCTGCGTGGCGGAGGAGCCGATGGGACGAGGTGACGACGGGAGAGCGGTGACCACGGCTGCCTGACGCCGTGGCCACCCATCGTTCCGGCCACCACCGTGGCCCCGAGTGTCGATGATGGCGTGGGAGACGACATTCGCAGGACGCGTCGCACGGACGATCGCTAAACATCTTGGGGGTAAGCGTCGCAGCTGTTGTTGTCCTTGCGAATAATAGCGCACCGCCACCAGCGTTATTCGAAGCAAGGGACCGGTTGTGTCGTTCAAGGGCGTCCTGCCGCATTGAACGCAGCCCGGCTGGGTCGGCTGCCAATGATTATTTTGCGAGTGCCCAGATGAGCCCCAGTTACGTTGTTTAGTGACCCACCAGCCCTCTCTCTTCCCCTTGGACACGCCGCACATGATAACAAGCCCTGCCTCGGTAACAATCGCAGAGGCGTGCCAATGTCGCGCTGGTGTCGTGCGAAGCGGAGCATTGCCTTTTAAACGCAGGTCGTCCCGAGCTACTTTAATTTCTATAATGGTTGAGAGAGAATGCGGTGTGTTGCCCTTCAGAGTGCGGGTCTTGTTTAGCTTCTCTGCCGGGTGAGGATTTTTTTCTTTTCTTGTTGTCGCAATCACAGCAATGGTTCGGTAGCTTGCCTAACCCGTGCGAGACGTCGCAGGAACGACGACCCGCTTGCCTGCACTGCATGTAACAACTCACAGCGTTCGCATTTCCCCCGGAGCGCAGGCATGAAGAAGAGCACGCCGGCTCCGCGAATCCCCCAGTAGACGGATTTTCCAATGGGATGCCTCAAGTCCAAAAACCACTACTCGGTGCACCAGAACTCGCCGGGGATGGAGAAGTCCCGCACGAGCAGTCGCATCGCCACCGACGCCACCGACGCTGACCACCAACAGCAGCAGCAGGCATCAGATTCTGGCGCTGCGCTCGAGAGGGCCCACAAGCCGTCGTCCCCAGCCGTGGAGCCGCAGGTGGTCGGCTTCGCGCAGAAGCTCTCCGAGCAGATCATGGCTGGGGCCATGCGGCAGAGTGCGCAGATCGACCGCTGCTACCACGACATTCCCTACATCGAGAACGGTTGACGCTCCGAGGTGTAGACGGAGACTATTGCGTTGTCCACGTAGGTCAAGCGCTGCCTTTAATTTGTTCCCCGTGAAAATGGCATACGGAATCGCTTGAGAGTACGCCTTTTATTGTAGTATCCGTGCAGCCAGTTTTAATCTCGAACAACCGTAAGCCAGTGTTGTATTGTCAGGTTTTATCGCTCTCAGTGTTACTGCTCAGTATGTTCTTGTAGAGGCTCTTGCGTTTGACTCGTGCCTGTGTTTTGACTAATACGCTGTTGTGTTGCGCGTGTTATATTATCACTCTGCAGATCAGATTGTACCCGATAAGAGTTAATATCTCGAATTCTGCACAGTGCTGTGTAGCATTAACGGAGTTGGCACTGTTATGAAAAGAGCTTGAGCATGATAATATTTGAGGTTTAGAAAAAGTGTTTTTTTTATCCAGACATTATTGACTGAACCGTGGGCCGGCTACCCAATGAATAAATCCAAACTTAGATCAGGAATTTCAGAGAACACAGTATTTTTTTCATGCAACTTTGTCCCTCCCCCCACGACATTGCCTAACACACCATCGGCCACATTCACGTTTTAGTAAGAAGGGCAGTTTCCGCCAATATTTGTTTGAAAAGATAAGCAATTATTGGTATCTTTTGTTTATGCAGTTTCTACTGACAATGAGCAGAACATGTTTTTCCGTAAACAACATGAAACTGGCGCTATATCTGCACATGTCGGGTGCAGTATGCGCGTGTGGCTTTGTATTTGACTTAGTGGCATAGCTATCGAGTAAGCAAGTGGCGCGCAACTACACCAGAGCCCATGAGGCCAGAGGGGCCAAGGCGCCAGACTACGATGAGAAGGGGAAATTGGACAGAGGGGGCACATTTCATTTCTAGTATCTTGGCACAATATAACCAAGCTACGTTGCTGATTTCTACCCTTGAACACTTATGTTCTCCATGTTAAATTATCACGGAAAGACGTTCTCAATGAAAAAGTGACTAAAGATGTATCATATGGGGCCATCCATTTAGTACGTACGCAATAAAATCTGTCAAAACTTGACCCCCCCCCACCTGCGTACGGACGCTTGACGCACCCCCCCTCCCCGAATCCTATAGAACGGCCGGTATTTAATCCATACATAAACGATCAATGATTAATAATATTAACGTGTTTAAGCAAACAGATAGTCCACCGCCGGACTATATAACTCATGTGAAGGCCAATGTAGACAAATTATTATCAAGGCTTCACCGCCCCCCGCCCCCCCCCCCCCTTTTCCTATGCGTACGTACATTGTCAGTAGACCCCCATATGCAAACGTACGCATTTGGGTTAACCTCCCCCTCCATGCGTACGTACTAAATGGATGCCCCCTATTCAAGTAGGTGTTTTCAGGGTGCAGTATACAGTGAACACTAAATCTGTCTTAAAAGTATTGCATAATAATGGTTTACAGCCCTTTGTCAATCCACTGCTGGATGAAAGTCTCCTCGCGTTGTGTAAGTTATGGGGGTTGTTTGACCACACTGGTCAATATGGGTTGGTGACGTTAGGTGGGAGGGGGCCAAGGAGCAGTTTAGATATCACTTGCCATTGATGTTAGTCGTGGCTGGGAATTTAACTTAGGCATGGGCTTGTAACCACTACACGTCCCTTTTCTGCCCCATCTTGAAATACAACAGTGATTTTACAGGACTTCATCAGTGATTGCTATACCTCCCAAAACAACTCACTTTTTTAAATTCATAATCAGCTTCTTTTGGGTTAGATCATGAAGGTATAATGCCCATACCCTCCGCCACCCGACAGAGCCAATCAAATCAAGTTGTTACGTGGGAATTATGCCAATTGATAAGGGTTGTTAGCAAAACTGGAAGTGGAAAAGCTATTTTTTTTTATTCTTCAAAATAATTTTCATGCGACATTTCGCTGGAGATTACTTTCACATAATTATCAGGCGTTAACAGAAGCTCAGCTCCCACGTGGCTCATAATATTGGTTATGAACCATAATATTGGTCGTGCAAGCCAATGTTTCAAATCAACTCAATTATTGGTATATTATTATAATGAAGACATGTAGATGTATTTGTTTATGAAATAAACAGAGTACATTGGAATTACATGGGACGGAGCGAGGGATGGTGGCACAGTGGTAGGTATGCCGTGCTAATAATCTAGCGACCTAAGTTCGATTCCCAGCCACGGGTAAAGTTAGTGGTGATTAATATCATTCGAAAGAGCAGGCCACTGTGTTCCATGGTTCAAAGTTGCCAAATATGAAAATGTACCTGCAAATAACTCGGTTGGGATTAAACACTAACTTGGCAGGACCCATGAGACTCAGTCAGGCTTTCCGGGGTAAACAAGCATGATAATACCAGTCCCGATCACCCCACTTGCCACCCACACCCTTCACTAACATACACGGACCAGCAGCACTTTAGAGCTCAGTCAAACAACCCCAACAACACTTCAACAAGAAGTGGATTGCCAAAGGGCTGTAGATTATTATTTTTATAAGGCATTACCTTATAAGCTTAGAGGTGATGGTTGGAGTCAGTGTGGATGAGAATTCAATATCTAAATTGCACATTCCAATGACGCGTATGCTGTTGTCTCGGACAGCCAGAAGACCTCATATGAAATGGCTGTGCACGAGTTATATTTATTTAACAGACCTGGCCACGAAGGTAATAGCATTTCGTTTCAAAAAGGTCAAACCCTTCTGCTCCATGTAGTTTATGCGTGCGTGGTCCTTACCCTTACGTATTCGGAGCGTAGATTATTGATTAATTGTTGCTATGTAGATTCTTAATGCTCGAGATACACGTGCAGTGAATGGCGTGTGCAGGGATTGATGTTTTGATGTCGGTCATTAAATGCTTAATGCTACATTTAGCCTCATGAAGCAAACCAAACTGTAGCAAACGAGGCAGAGAGAAAACCAGAAACTATAGAAAGAACGCAGTAAAGCGAGACAACAAAATAGGTGATGCTTGAATTGAATCGTGGCTCTGAATAGCAACAATTCATATTGCATTTCTAGGGGGTAGAATCATCGCACGCATTAGTGTGCCAACGTTCAATCCTATATCTCGTCATTGATTTTGTGACTTAAAAAAACCAGCCTGATAAGAAGGCAATATTCAAGTATTCCTGTAAAACGTATACATGTGTTGTTTGGTTTATCTCTCCGGGTGAGCTATGAGCTCTGAGCCACCAGCGGAACAACCATTCATCAAGGTATTGTGTAATTGTGTCTGGAACAGAGTTTCCAATTCACGTTTTTGTTTGAATTTGATAAAACAAGAATTGTTCATAAAAGCTATTAGAGAAATGAAAATTGGATACGCCCTTTCAAATAAAAACTACCGCACTTGCGTGGAGGATACAATGTAAGCTCACTAATTATGTTTTCAAATGAATGCATGCAGAATGCAGCGAATGTTATAAATCGATATAGGCTACATTTGACCAACTTCCTTGCAATTGCATTGATAATCGGTAAGAAACTTTAGAAACAAAAGTTTAAAGCACACTCGAGTGCCAGTGGTAACCGATGGAGGCACAATTCCATTTTGCAAAACAAGAAGTTACCAAATGTATATGAATACATATTTATTTTCAAATAAGCTGAGTAATTTCCCATATTTCTAAATGGAACCCCAGCCTTGTGATGTCGTATGAAGCAGTAGGCACATTTTACAGTGTGGCATTACGTTTTATATGCAGTCAAAAGCTTTGGTTGATGCAGAGTGAATTCCAAACATGTTGGGGAATGAGTTCAATTAACTGCAGGTGTTCAACGCTGTTCCATCGCTTCAAGATGTTCAACACAAACGCAATGTGGATCCGCCTTGAAGTCTCAATTTGTGCATATGGTATCCGCAGGGTGTATGTGATAGAAGCAGCCCAGTATCTGTCCAACATATTTGCACAGCGCATAGCAACAGTACAGGTCTACGAGACTGCACTCCATAATTGCATTACAGAAGGGGCCTGGTTATTACATGTGAAAGGGGGTAAAGAGATGACGGCACAACCATCACTTGACTGTATGCTGCATAATATAAGAGGTGAGGTACACTGTTGGACATTCAAAAGGAAATTAAGAGATGATTGGCAGCACGTGGGCGGTTGTGATATATTTATTTCACTGCGTATCATTCAGAAGGGTGAAACCAACTTGATGTGCTGCTATTAATCATATTTGATGATTCATTAATATGTTGAAATTTTAGTTATTGTACATAATGTGTCCGTGTAAAGTGAAATATGCTGTGTTGATATATAAACATTAATACAACCGTTGAAATTCTACTGCTTCGAGCGTCATAGTATTCCCAATCTTTACGCGATTTTGACGTGCCCCTTAAAGTAGATATTTTTGTGCACATTTCGCACCACATTTACCATCTCCCTTTGTAAATGCAATGAGCCAGTCACAAACTGACGAATCGACCGAAACGCATCGCATTGGAGATATGCCCTTTGGCTGGCTATGGTGGAGACATCGGGCCGCGATCTTACCATACATCTGATGAAAATGAACTTTGGCCAAAAGCGTATGGATCATAGCCCATATGCAATTTGTCATTTTTCATCACGGCATTTGAAGCAGTATTGCTAACGTATTTATCTGAACAGGTTCAAACATGCACTTTGAATACATACTCTTTGGTTCTTTCGGTAAAGTCACGTAGGTGTAAAAAATAAAATAAATCACGACGTTTCGGGCGCAACATAAGCATCCGTCATCAGGTGGGAAAGCATGGTCTGCTGCTGAAGCAGACTGTTTTAAAAAGGTTTGAAATTGTTGTAGCCCAAAGGTCATAAAGAAGTGGCCAGGGGCTAGTGATGTTAATGTGAGAAATTAGCATGTTCATATAAAAGCGAAGAGTGGTGCAATCCAAAGGTATTAATGCAACCCAACGGATGCAATCCAAAGAGCATGTGAGTATGAGAGTGCAATCCAAAGGACATGTGAGCATGAGAATGCAATCCAAATCAAGAATGCACTTTGAAGTTTCTGTCAATGGAAAGCAAATTGCATAAGAGCACGAAACGTCTTAAAAGAGGCCTATATGTCACACTGAATCTGTTCAAGGCTCACCTTATCAGTTTAAACAAGCAGAATAATACAAACGCTTCCTTGGACTGGCGCCTGACAATCCGTTATGTATACACGTTAGTATTCATGACCCTTCACGAACCAGTTCAATCCTTTTTAAATCCTTTATATTAAGTTCGCTTGCTTGCGTGCGTGCTTGCGTGCTTGCTTGCTTGCTTACGACCGTGCAAATCTTTCGGTCGTGTTTTAACCCACTTCCCGTGATCCAATCGAGCTGACATTTTGCACACAGACTCGTTGTGCGAGACAATTAATGTTCGTGAAAAATGTTTCCAAAATGTTACACTTTTTAGGCAAAAAAATATATATTTTACATTTATTCAAATATAACTCATTCATGGCTTTGGCTGAACGTCACAGTGTAGGAGCCCAGAGCGTGACACCTCCACAGGCCGTGGTGGAGTAGCGCAGTTGGTAGCGCCCTCGCTTCCCATGCCAAAGGTCGCGGGATCGATCCCCGCGTCCTCCACAGGCGAATATATGTTTAAATCCTTTATTAAATCCTTTATATTAAGTTCGCTTGCTTACTTAGGACCGTGCAAATCTTTCGGTCGTTTTTAACCCACTTCCCGTGATCCAATCGAGCTGACATTTTCCACACAGACTCGTTGTGCGTAACAATTAATGTTCGTGAAATTTTTTTTCCAAAATGTTACACTTTAGGACAAAAATATTATATTTAATTACCAATTGCTTAATGGTGCAATGCAATCATCTGACCCATAGGTGACAGCCATCTCAAGCCAGAGGACGAGAGGACTCTAGCCGCCACGCATATAAAGGATTTATAGTGAAAAACTTTGTTTTTACTGGTTATACTTATTTCTGTCGCGGTCATTCAAGTGAAACAACTCCCCTCCTACGTGTAGTGAATTACTTCTCTTCAGACCGTGAGTTTTGTAGCTCTTTTTCTTCTCTTAGGCTTTTACTCCATTGATCTCTTCATCCTCTATAAACACCTGCGTGACGATATTGCTGTATCTAGTCCACTTCTCTGGTCGTTGCACTATTTTTGTCGTGTTGCTCTTTTATTGTATTCTAAATAGTTTTCCTTCCATCAACCCCCCCCCCCCCCCTTAGCTCTGGGACTGTCTAATTTTTTTCTTCTATCTATAAAGTAAACATGGCCATTGTCTCTGTACAATAGTTTGAGATCTGCACTGACGAAAACTATCACGATTTGATAAAAAATGTAATTATTTAATAGTTAGATTTTTTTGGTTCTTTCGGTAAAGTCAAGCAGAAGGGAAACAATAAAATAATAAAAATATAGAACAATAGAATTCTCACGACGTTTCGACTGCAACACAAGCAATCATCATCAGAGAAAATTTGAACAAAATTTAAAACAATTTTCTTGCTGTGGATTTCACATCTGATGATGATTGCTTGTGTTGCAGTCGAAACGTCGTGAGAATTTTATTGTTTTATATTTTTATTATTTTATTGTTTCCCTTCTACGTGACTGTACCGAAATAACCAAAAATATGAATCCCTGCAGTCACGAAAGCTTTAAATAAAAATTTTTAGATTTGTTTAAATCAAATATGTATTGTTTTGAGATTGTTTTATCTGCGTTACACAACCTTGTCATATTATTTGTATATTACAGTATTTACATGAAATCTAAATAATGCATTCTTCAATGCACGATTGTGTGCATGCATCTTGAGCCTTAAGAATGTATTTTAATCGATGAATGGATCGATATACGTATCATCATTATCATCACCGTCAGCCTTGGTCAATCCACTGTTAGATGAAGGCCTCCCCAAACCGCCGCCGTCGTTATATCCTTAAAATAAATTGTCTTAATTCTACTCCGCCAGACGCCCTTGAAAAGTGAGGAATCCATTCTCCTCTGACATTCCTGGAGCCTCATTCCCAATCACTTTGAGAAATCTCATTGGAAATTGCACGGATTACAATTCCATGACTCTTACTTGCCATCTAGAGAAAGAATATGTGAATCTCTTGAGGGATTTTGTTTTGCTGCGGAGGAAAGAAAATTAATCTTGTCCCACTGAAAAATGTACATGTCACAGCACTATAAATAGAGGCCCTTCATTTGCAGGAAATACTACCGTGTATGTAAACTGAGCAATTCACAATAATTAACACATTTTTAAATGCACGTGTTATAATAAATTATTACGTGCTTTCATCGGGGGCTTATGTTTTACGTCCCCCTTCACCGTCGGGTAAAAACACAATCGCGAAAGCTGCCCTTCAGGCATTCACTTTAAAAAAATCTAGTACTGTACTGTTATTTTTTTTTGCGTGTGCCCAAATGGCCTCGAATCCGATGACAGAGTGTTTGAATTATTTATTCGGGCAGTCTGTTACCTTGGCCATATATAGCACATTACATGAGCATTACATGAGTAATGTGCTAATGGCCTCTTGCAGACTGCAGTGGTGAAAAACAACGGCACGCCCTCAACTGCAAGTGCTTCTCAGTCTACCTTGAGATGGCTCCATCGCCAATGCCATCCTGCGGGAACCAAATGAAAAACCATCAACAGGGCCAGGCACAAGGAGGCGTCTGGCTGTTAGGAAAGCGGGTGCCGCATTGAGGATATAAGCCATTTTACTCTCAAGATGGAAGGTGGAGTGGTTAGCACATTGCGCTATGAACTCGGCCAAATGGGTTTGATTCATGGCCATGGCCAATATCAGTGGTAAGTGATTTCTCAATCGGTTCTGGGCCATCCTTCCACAACCCGCACTCACCAGCGTGATTAAGTATGGTTAAACAAACCCCATAGATGACACGGTATGGGGAGGCCTTGATCCAGCATTGGATCGACAAAGGGCGGAACATCTGAATACTTTTAAAATGGTGTAGGGGTGTCAGGGGAAGGATTCCCACCAATAGGTGGGTTAGTGGGAGGGGTGATCGAGGAGATATAAGGAGAGAACGGGCGGGAAGAGGGGCCCTTTGGCGGGAACGATATTGGGACGGCTGGGGACAGGTGTGGATGGAAGAAAAGGATTAAAGGACGAAACCCCTGCAATCTTGTGTCGGCTCTCCTTTACATCTGGTGGCAGCGGTGGGATATACAATGGCTACAAAGAAGAATCCCCGCGGAAAAGAGCCAAGAGAAGAGGAAGCAGGGGCCGGGGATCCTTCCCATCCCGGGCAACAAGGGGGCCTGCTATCAGAAGCAGCAGCAGGGGGCCCGGATCGCCTGGAGGACCCCATGGAGGACCGCATGGCCCGCGTGGAGAGGGCACTCCAGGAGCTACTGCAGAGGCTCCCTATGGGGGGCCCGCCAGCACCGGGACCCCCACCCCCACGCGTACTACGGGAGGAGAGGCCACGGGACCCGGAGGCCGACCAGCCGGCCGGGCAGGAGCCGCAACCAACCTCGTCACGCCAGCCGCCGCCGCTCCCGCCAAAACCCCCAGGGCTAAACACCCAACACGGAGAGCAGGTGGCAGGATGGCTGCGTCGGCTGGGGCCCGACGACAAGTTCGTGGCTGAGGAAGAAGATTGGGAGGGGTTTGTTCTCGAGTGGACAGACGAAGAGGCACTACGAGCGCTGCCATCTGTTCTGGGCGAAGAAGCACTCTCCTCTTACACCTCCCTTCCCTCGCACAGCAAGACCACGCTACAGGCGGCCTACGAGGCTTTGGGGGAGATCTATTGCCCGGCGGAAGGAGCCTTTCAACGATTCCAGGACCGCCAGCGAGGGGCTAGAGAATCCCCTTTAGCCTACAGGGGTGCACTGCTCGTGTTGGCGAGGAGAGCTTTCCCTCGCCTGGCTGAAGAAGCGCTCGAGGACCTCGTGGTCGAGCACCTCATCGCCTACGCTTGCCGCGCTGGCGTTGTAATGCCCGTGGTGACGCCGGATGAACGCACCTCGCTGTGGGCTGCCCGGACCATCCAAGCCCACGAGCAGGTCATGGGCCGGGCGCCACCCGTGGGCCGGGTGGCTGGCGCGGCGGGGGGGAACAGCAGAGCCGTTGCCGCGGCGCTACTGGGTCCAGCGACACCAACCGCCGAACCTGCACCATCGCCACAGGCTGCCTGTGGGGCAGCTGGGAACGGACCCCCGACGTCTGAGCCTGAGCCATCGCTGCGGGAGGTGTACGCGGCGATCCGGGGACTGGCGGAGCAGAGGGACCAGGGGCGCGACCAGCCACTGCGTCGCTGGCAGCCGCCTCTACAACATCGCCCCGTGGGTCTGCCACCGTTGTGGTCGAGAGGGGCATGTGGCGAGGGGGTGCCGCACGGAGCCGGAGGCCACCAACGTCACCTGGAACCCGCCGGGGCCGAACGCCGACAGGATCCAGGCGAGTGACGCCGTCCCGCCCGGCCTCTCGGTCGGGCCGAGCAATTCCAATTCCGACGCCGCGAACTCACCGGGAGTCTCCTCAGGGTGGGCGCCGTCGGTGTCGTTTCCCGGTCTCCACTGTCCTGGTCGGGGGAAGGGGATCGCGCCAGGGATAACGCCGGGCCGGTGATCGCGTCGCGACCAGAAGTGGCGTCGCAACCCGGTGTGGCGTCGCGAACGGACGTGACGTTGCATCCGGAAGTGACGTCGCGGCCGAAAGTGGTGTCGCGGATCGTGCCGGAAATTGAGCCGGGGCCGTGAACCGCGCCGGGAATCGCTCCAAGGCCGGGGACCGCGCCGGGGATCGCGCCGAGGCCGGGGACCACGCCGGGAATCGCGCCGAGGCCGCGAGGGACGTCGCGGGCGGAAGTGACGTTGCGGGCGGAGGTGACGTCGCGGGCGGAGGTGACGTCGCGGGCGGAAGTGACGTCGCGGCCGGGGGTGGTTTCGCGGGCAGGCGTGACGTCGCGGACGGGCGTAACGTCACCAGTTACCTGCGACGCCGGCGAGTTGCCAGGGGCAACGGCCCGTGTGCTGAGGCGGCACACAAAATTGACATTGCGCCCTGGAGCAGTTCCACGGCCTGCCTCACCAACGCTTTGCGGCGGAGCGAGACGGAACCAGGGGGACCACGCCCCCGTGACAAAGGAAAGGGAGGGGAGAAGGGAGGGGCTCACGGGAAGGCCCACCCCCCAGTCCCCACCGCCCCCTACAATGGGGCCCCCCCCCCCCCCACACCACAAGGGGGGCCCACCCTACGTCACCAAGGGGGGGCAATTTGCACCACATAGAGAGCCCAGCCCGTAACCCAGGGGGAAGCCCACACTATGTAACAAGGGCGCGCTCACCCTGCTGCGACGCACTCCAAAGGGAGGAACCCCATCTTCGGTCCATTCACATCCATCCCCCATCATCTCACCATGCACCACAGGATAACGAGACGCTGCCTGGTCAGTGGCCGGACTCAGCCACACAATGGAGGAAGCTGGCAAGGCGGGTTGTAGCGGCCACGTGAGGAACCTCGGTCCTGGTCGGTGAAATCGCGTGTATCTTGGTGGATACGGGGGCATCAGCCATGATCATCTCGAGCACCATGCATGAGATGCTGCCGGATAAAATCCGACCTTTAGTCCCCGTCAAGACAACGTTCATTGCAGCAAATGGAGGCAGCATGGACTTCCTGGGCCAGGTTGAAGCCCCGATACAGATTGGGCAGCTTTCGGTAGCAGGACCCATCCTTGTCTCCGCAACGTTGCCCGTACTCTGCCTGTTGGGGACGGACTTTCTGAGGCGGATGCCAATGAAAATCGATCTGGCCAATGGGCGGGTCGAAGTCCAGGGAACGCATCTCCATTTCCGAAAGGCGGAGGGGGCCAGCCGGGGTGTACCCTACGTGCAGGCTCTGGTCAGTAAGTCTGTCTCCATTCCCCCGGAAGCCCAGATGCTGATTCCGCTGCAATATCGGTCCCCCCTCGTGACAGCCCGACCAGACTCACCCATCCTGGTGCTCCGGCGTCAGCTGCCATGGATCGCCATGCGCTGGTGGGAGCCGAAGCTATTGTACAGGGGAACCAGCATCTGTTCATTCAGGTGCTGAACACCTCCGATAGAACAGCGACGGTGCAGGAGGGAACAGTTCTGGCCAACGTTAGTCCCTTGTCACTAGGAGCCCCAGGGACAGAGCCCGAGCTTGTAGGCAGCATCAGCCAGTCCGAGGACAGAGGGGCCGAATCGTGGATGGACCAGCTGGCGGGGCCTGAGCCGGGATTGCCGCCCGACCAGAAACAGCAGCTGCACTCATTATTGCATGAGTTCTCGGACGTGTTCAGCCGGGGACCGTTCGACCTAGGGCGCACAAATCTGTCGCAGCACCACATTAACACGGGAGATGCCGCACCCCTGCGCCAAAACACATATAGAATGAGCCCAATGGAAAAAGGGCACATTCAACAAGCGGTGCAGGAGATGCTGCGGGCCGACATAATTTCTCCATCCTCGAGTCCCTGGGGGGCACCGGTGGTCCTAGTCAAGAAGTCAGAAGGGTCACTGAGATTCTGTGTGGACTTCCGACGCCTCAATGCCATCACGCTGGCTGACGCATATCCCCTACCACGTATTGAAGACTCATTGGATGCACTGGCGGGAGCAAAATTTTTCAGTACGCTGGATTTATTGTCCGGGTTCTGGCAGGTCCCACTAGACGCGGACTCCCGGCCTAAAACAGCGTTCCGGACACCACAGGGCCTGTTCGAGTTCAACTGCCTGCCTATGGGCCTCCAGACTGCGCCGGCGACGTTCCAACGCATAATGGATTTGGCCTTAGCAGGCCTCCAATGGGAAACGTGCCTCATCTACCTAGATGACGTCATTGTCTTCAGCCGATCATTCGAGGAACACATTGACCGATTACGTCAGGTATTTCTGCGGTTCCGGAACGCGAACTTGAAGCTCAAGCCGTCGAAGTGCCACCTTATGCAGTCGTCGGTACGCTACTTGGGCCACGTCGTCAGTGAGTCTGGAGTGGCTACAGACCTGGAAAAGACGGCCTGCGTGAGGGCCTGGGCTGTTCCCACAACGGTTCCAGAGGTACGCCGGTTTGTGGGTTTCGTTTCTTACTACCGCCGGTTTGTACCCAACTTCGCAACCATTGCCAAGCCCTTGCACGTGTTGACGGCGAAGAACCAGAGGTTTTATTGGGGCCCTCTGGAGGAAGAGGCATTTCAGCAGCTGCGCTCACGTCTGACAGATGCACCGCCATTGGCCTTTCGGGATTTTGGCCTCCCCTTTATCCTGGACATGGACGCCAGCGATGTGGGCATCGGCAGTGTTTTGTCGCAAGTCCAACAGGGTCGGGTGGTGGTTATCGCCTACGGTAGTCGCGTGCTTTCATCAGCGGAGCAGCGCTATTGCGTCACACGTAGGGAACTCCTGGCAGTTGTTCACTTCGTGCAGCAATTCCGACCCTACCTGTATGGTCGCAAATTTACGGTCCGCACTGACCACGCGGCCTTGCAGTATTCGCTCCGCATCGACCAGCCTTCGGGCCAGCTGGCCAGATGGATAGAGCGCCTGCAGGAGTACAGGTACCAAGTAGTGCATCGCAAAGGGACCAGACATGCCAACGCAGACGCATTGTCCCGACTGGCGCCCCAGGGCCCTTGTGCATGCACCACAGGCGGGGCACGCTGCAAGGAGGCGAGGCCGGAGGGGACGGTCATCGCTCCCGTACGCACGGCGGAGGATGCACAGGGTGAGGTCCAGCTGACCGACCACGACCTGGGGCTGACCTTGGACGATTGGCGACGGCTACAGCTGGAGGAAGCCCCACTGCGAACGCTACGCGCCTCAGCAGAGGCAGGGGGGGAGGAGTACATCGTATGGGAGGACCTCCTCATGCGATGGGACCCGACAGGGCGCCGACGATGCCTGGTAGTTCCGGAGTCGCTGCGTCAACAATTGGTTATGGACGTACACGGCCGCCAGCTGCTGCACCTGACGGGGCGGAAGACACTGTACACATTACAGGGTCGGTACTTTTGGCCAGGTATGACCGCTGACGTGCATCGATGGGTCGCTACCTGCGTCGAATGTGCGCGGTGAAAGCCGCCACCCCGGGTAAGCCGGGCGCCCCTACAGCCCATCACGGTGACCAGGGTCAACGAATTGGTTGCGTTGGACATCCTGGGACAACTGCCGGTCACGCCACGGGGAAATAAATACCTGTTGGTCGGAGTCGAGTACTGCACGAGGTGGCCGATGGCGTGGGCCCTCCCGGACCAAACAGCACAGACCATCGCCGATGCCTTCGTGGGATGCTATGTCCCTGATAAGGGGGCACCGGAGTGGTTGCTCACGGATCAGGGCAGGAATTTCTCCTCACAGCTATTGAAGGATGTCTGCTCTATCCTGGGCACTAAAAAGGTCCGAACATCTCCGTATCATTCCCAGACCGATGGGATGTTAGAGCGGCTTAACCGCACCATAGCGGCCATGCTGTCCCAAGTGGTGGACGAAAACCATTCCGACTGGGACCTCCACATTCCATCAGTCTTAGCGGCGTACAGGGTGGCCCCGCACGCGGCGACGGGGTTCTCGCCGTTTTTCCTGATGTACGGACGGGATCCCGTTCCGCCTATTGAGGTGCAGCTGACGGACATTCCCGCAAGAGCTGACGCATGGCCGAAGGCACTAAAGACCTCCCTCATTTATTTGAGAGAGGCCCGCCAAGCAGCCGAGGCCGCATCGGCCACGAGCCAAGAGAGTAATGTACGGATACGGGAGAGGACAGTGACAGCCAAGCCCTTTAAAGTCGGGGACCAGGCATGGCTACACTGTCCTCAGGTGCCGGTTGGCCTCTCACCAAAGCTGCACCGACCCTGGAAAGGGCCGGTCGAGGTCATTAAAGCACTCCGACCGCAGTGCGTCCAGATCCAACTGGGTAAGCGACGATGGTTTGTACACCCCACCCGCCTTAAGCCATACATCTCTCCACCGTCATCTTCACCAACATCACCACCAACATCACTGCCAACATCATCATCATCCCTACCCAGGCCAAGGTCGCCGACCACCACGCGCCGACCGGCAGGGGGTTCGGTGCCCTGTGTTCCCTTGTCACCTACAGCACCCCATGTGAGGCCTGACGGAGCGGCGGCACGAGCGGGGGCCGGAGAGACAGCGGCGCCAGGCAAGGCGACACCGGCACCACCGAACCAGGCACTGCGACTAGAGGGCATTCGAAGGAGGGGGCCGCCACGGTCATCTGCGGCCTGTGGATGTCCGGGCTGTTACGGGACGCTGGCTGGAGACCCGGGCAGGCCGCGCAATTTATTTTGTTGTGTTATATTGCATTGTATGGTTGTGGGAAGGTTAAGGGCTGTCGTCACTGTCAGTGGTGGGAGGCATGGGGAGACTTAAATGGTCCATGGGGGAGGCAGAACCGAGGACGGTTATTTTTTCTCCGGGGGGGGGGGGGGGGGGTGATGTAGGGGTGTCAGGGGAAGGATTCCCACCAATATGTGGGTTAGTGGGAGGGGTGATCGAGGAGATATAAGGAGAGAACGGGCGGGAAGAGGGGGCCTTTGGCGGGAACAATTTTGGGACGGCTGGGGACAGGTGTGGATGGAAGAAAAGAATTAAAGGACGAAACCCCTGCAATCTTGTGTCGGCTCTCCTTTACAATGGTATGGACCACAATTCAGCTCAACACTGATTTTTTTTATTCAAGGCGGGATAGTTTACCCACTGTGACTTACGTAATACATGTGGTCTGAAATCTTCCAGTACAGTACAAATGCATCACCCCCTCGTGCGTCGTGCCATCCATAATAGGTGCTCGCTAACAGCACTTGCCTCAAACGTTTATGTTGGCTACACGGAGGCGGCAGGGGGTTGGATCTTTGCCTTTATATTATATGTTCCTCCTTTGTAGATAACAAATGCCGGCGGGAAGGACACAGACGTGACAGGATCAACCTCCGATGACGACACCAACATTGCAGCCCTTTATGCCATTAGCCCCCAGCAGTGAAGGTCAGATGGACAGAAAGAGCCGGCCACCTGGCCCTCACAGCGAGCATATCTCCTGATTTCTGACACAAAAGACAATGGCAATCAGCTAAGTGGTGACCTGCTGAGGAATGCTGGTCCACAGGGGGAATGATGTAAGATAAAATCACTGTATGCACTATTGTCTAAACCTTCAGAGGTCATTTGACAAAAAGCATAGCCTTGTGAACACAGCAGTGAATACACAGTACAGGCTATACACATATACACGCAGGCACGCACAAAATAGATGAATATCTATGTGTAGGCGTTCACGTGAATAGGTAAAGGTATTATCACCATGAGCCATGGTCTATCCACTGCTGATTGAAAGCCTCCCTACACCGTTGCCATCCCTTGTAGTTCTGAGATGCCACGATTTTTCTCACTCTTGCACATCAGCTGATCCCATCGCGCTATCTCCATGGCAACTGAACTCTTTACGATAAGGGTGCTCAGTAAAAACATGTCTTCATTTAACATCCTTTCATCATAAAAAATACATATAGATTTAAAACTAATTTATTTAGACCTGGTTTTTGTGTTTAGTTAGTTGTCCTTCCCTCCGCACCTCCGTTTACGCTACACATACGTGTCTGTCCCATCGGTGTTGTAACACCTTCATGTCAGAAAGCATTCATTTATTTAGTTAATTTCAGGACACCTGCAGTTGCTGTGCTCACTCGCCACGGATCTCCCTTGCAAAATAGTCGGGCACGTGGCTCTAGGATCATCCACGTGGAGTGGCGTAATGCGTGGGGTTATCAAAGAGAGAGGGTGCACCTGAGTTCGCGCAGAGGTAAGCGGGGAGACATGGGTTAGGCGCCGTAGAGGTAGCAGCAATTAGGGGGAGAAGCATTAACTGAGCGGGTGCATTTGGGGACGAACAGGTGCGAGCGTTGGAACACGGGGTAGGCGCCGGAGAGGCGGGAGATGGAGGCGATAAGAGAGCGAGAGAGCTCGTGCCGGAGGCGCCAGCTTAATGGGGGGGGGGGGGGGTAAGTGAGCACCCCAAATGAGGAGGGATATATAAAGGAGTGTGCGGAGCAGTACGGGGAGTTGGTTGGTGCTCAAGGGATGAAGAACACAGGAGTCGGGGAGAAGACGCCTGGGACCTCGCCCTCCCCAGCAGTGTTGGCTGATCTCCTGCTGGGGGCAGGGACGAGGGTGGAGGTGTGAGGGCAGCAGGACAGGTTAGCGGAGTATTGAGTGAGAGAGATAGCGGAGAGACAGAGTGGTTAGCGCGCACGAGATGTGCGGGGATGAGTCGGGGGAAGTTGGGGAGTTGTATAAAGTGACACAGTGTCCGTGTGAGTATGCCACTAAACATGTAACAAATCAAATAAACTCACGTCCTCGTCACCTTTTACCAGTGCACATCCATTTTCAAATATTTTGCACCACCCAAAAACACTTTTAGGTATGTATCAAAAAAATACACGAATAACTATCGAACAAAGACGGTCACCGCATCACACGCTTTCAGATGCACTTCTGCGGCCGTCTGAAAGGCTCCTCCGATATTAGGAAGCCACTGGAGATATGCACTTTTAAATCTAAAAATACTTTCTTTAGAACTGATTTTGTGTTGTTTGTTGTCCCCCTGCACCTCCGATTAGTACGGTTGGCTACGTACGGTGCGAATGAAGTTCAACACACATTCAAATCACTGCACGATGGTCTTCCCGGCGTCTTGGCCAGTGTGGATTGGTGAAGGCAGGGAGGGGCTCAAGGACCCGCTCAGATCATACTCTCTACTGATGTTAGCCCTGGCCTGGAATCAAGCTCAGGTCGTCAGGTTAAAGTTATGCCTTGAGACAAGGAAATGTCTGTTTGGAACCAGGGGCGGTTTCTTCATTAGGGCGATTGGGCGACGCACCACCAATGTCATTCAACCACAGAGTCACGCTAGCGGTCACTGTCAGCCTCTGGATATAGTCCAATCAGCGTCATGTCACGTTCTGTGGAGTACCGCCTCTTTTTGGGCGATTTCACTACGGCTGAGAATCGCCCCGAGTGGCCCCATAGACTTACATTCAAAGATGTTTTTTTTCGAATGGGGGCGCTGCAATGCATTCTCTATGGCTTCCGGGAGGGCATGCACTAACATGCTTACGTCATCATACGTGCTAACGTCATCATACGTAAGCACGTTTCATCCAACAATATAATTTATCGCCACCTAGTGGAATCTTTAATACAATAAACTTGAGTGGTTTGTTTTAATAGTGAGTATATAAACAAACAAGATGTATTGTAAGAGTCACTTTATTTTTCATTAATATTAAAGAAGTGAAGTTGCCTTTACATGCTTAAGCTGTTAATTTATTCATTGCATGGGTGGACCTTATCCTTATCAATCATCCAGACATTTGCCCCCCCTGAGAGATTTTGCAGGAGCCGCCACTGTTTGGAACACTGATAGAGAAGTGCTTCGCCAATTGTTTGAGAAAGGCCTGTGGAAAGTGACATTTCTGAAAGTCACGTTAACGCGGTGGCGCACATTATCGCATGCCCTGCGAGAGACGTGCTCATTGCACGATAATAACACCACATTGCTTCGAAAACATACTGAATTTAGTGAAAACCGATTTTTTTTTTAGATGATTAGTTGTTTTCCACAGTCATTGGTCACCCAGTTTATTTGCAGGCGATGTCAGCTCATTGCCCTGATGACATTGAGCCCCTTAGCCATCCAACCTCCTTTGCTCCCATAACTACCGTGTGTCATTTATGACATACACAATTTAAATTTCGATTTAAAGCTTTCGTGACTGCAGAGATTCATATTCTTGGTTCTTTCGGTAAAGTCACGTAGAAGGGAAATAATAAAATAATAAAAATAAAGCAATAAAATTATCACGACGTTTCGATTGCAACACAAGCAATCAAACACCTGATGATGATTGCTTGTGTTGCAATCAAAAACGTCGTGAGAATTTAATAGTTTAATTTTTATTATTTCCCATCTCCGTGACTTTACCGAAAGAACCAAGAATATACACAATTTATTCACAACAGATGTCAAATTCCAAGCGCGTTGACACAATTCCATTCCTTCGTGAATTTCCGTCGGTTAAATTGCCGTCTTGGGAGGCTAAACCAATGCTATATTTTTTTCACATCTCGACGTCACGATGCGCTATTGGCGTGCAGAGTGTACCCGGTGGTGGCTGCTCGTGTCCCACGGGTCGTTTTCTACTGTGGCGTTGTGAAAAGTGCGATTTCGGTCATCTCGATGGTGTTGGGGTAAAATATATAGAAACTGTACTGTATTTGCCAAACATTCCACTGTTGAAAAAAAAAACATGCCTGCCAAGGGGATTCGACAAAAAAAACATCATCACTCATTACTGTGTGGGGGGAAAAAAGACTTGGCACGGAACCATCTGCAAAAGAGTTTTGAGGAAGGTCTTCCCGGGTAAAGAAGCGGCGGAATAAAACACATTCCTGTGGTGGAGGGAGCTGGTAGGAACGTTTGGGTTGCTCGGTCAATGGCCAGGGGTCAACGGCGGCGTAGTGTATTCCGCAAATATGCCCGACTGTGAGGGCGGGCACAAGCCGGCGTGAGTAGGTTAAACGTTGAGTTTTATAAGGGCACCACGGGGTGACCAGCCCCTCCCCACCCCAGCCCCACCCCTCCCACCCCCCACCCAGCCCCACCCTCGCCACCCAGCCCCCCCCCCACCTGCCCCACCCAGCCCCTCCCTACCCCACCCAGCCCCGCCCCTCCCACCTCCCACCCAGCCCCACCCTCCCCACCCCAGCCCCTCCCCACCTTCCCCACCCAGCCCCTCCCTACCCACCCAGCCCCACCCTCCCCACCCTCCCCACCCAGCCCCTCCCTACCCAGCCCCTCTCCACCCAGCCCCCTCCCTCCCCACCCAGCCCCTCCCCACTCTCCCCTCTCCACCCAGCCCCACCCTCCCCACCCCAGCCCCTCCCAACCCTCCCCACCCAGCCCCTCCCCACCCCTCCCCTCCCCACCCAGCCCCACCCTCCCCACCCAGACCCTCCCCACCCTCCCCACCCAGCCCTCCCCACCCAGCCCCACCCTCCCCACCCTCCCTTCCACACCCAGCCCCTCCCTCCCCACCCAGCCCCTCCCCACTCTCCACTCTCCACCCAGCCCCACCCTCCCCACCCAGCCCCTCCCCACCCTCCCCACCCTCCCCACCCAGCCCCTCCCCACCTTCCCCTCTCCACCCAGCCCCTCCCTCGCCATCCAGCCCCTCCCCACTCTCCCCCTCTCCACCCAGCCCCACCTTCCCCACCCAGCCCCTCCCCCACCCTCCCCTCTCCACCCAGCCCCCACCCTCCCCCACCCCTCCCCTCCACACCCAGCCCCTCCCCACTCTCCCCTCTTTACCCAGCCCCACCCTCCCCCACCCAGCTCCTCCCCACCTCCCCTCCCCCACCCAGCCCCACCCAGCCCCTCCCCACCCTTCCCTCCCCATCCAGCCCCTCCCCACCCAGCCCCTCCCCACTCTCCCCTCTCCACCCAGCCCCACCCCTCCGATTTTTGGATGCACGACAGACGGACGGACACAATAATTCCCCTGTGGGGCTGGTGCAACCAGGAGGTATAAATATAAATAAGCGGTGTTACACCCGTGGGGGCGACTGTCGCCCTGGTATAAACAACTCGACACACACACATACCTGCCACCACCCCCCAGCTTCCTCCCTCTCTACGTCTCTGCCCCTGACCCCCTGCCGACGTCAAAGTTGAGGTTGGAGGAGGCGGCGGAGGAGGAGGAACAGCACGAGCCAAAGCCGTTGCCATGTGGACAGAGACGCCGCCCTCTGTGTGTGCGTGGACAGAGAAGAGAGAGGGGTGAAGAGAGCCGGGCATTCGAGGTAAGGACAACTCAACGCATCGGCAATGACAAAGCCACTGGCTTTAAAGGCACACCGCGGTTGCCTCTATTGGATTGCCAGCAACAGCAGCGATCGTTTTGTCAACCCACTGCTGGATGAAGGTCTCGGTCCAGAGCGTTTGGTTGACCATACTTCACCACCCTGCTCAATGCTGCCTATGTTAGTGGATGGTTTGGGCAGCGGAGTGTCAGGATTTGGCTTGGATGTCCATCGTACCGGTGCGCTCACCACTGTGCCACCGCTCTTTGTCTCTCTGTACCCTGGCTGCTTGTCGGCTATTTGCAATTGTCTCGTGACAATTGCAACGATCAACGACAAACGGGCAGCACAGGAGGAACGGTACAAAGGTTTGAGTTTTATCGGTACAAAGGTTTGAGTTTTATCGCTGCAAAGGTTTGAGTTGTATCGCTACAAAGGTTTGAGTTTTATCGCACGTGGGTTTGGTGGGTATCGTGGGGAGCGGTGGCGCAGAGGTTAGCGCGCTACTGAACTCGGTGCGGACAACACCAGTGACGATTATATCTGCACCGAACCAGGGCTTATCCAAGGGCGACTCAGCCTCAAATGAGAACCCGGTGCGTTCTGTAAACATCGACACTGGGGAGACAAAGGCGACCGGGCGTGATGCTGGCCACTCACCCCTTGCTTGCGTGTGCCGTGCCAAGCTTTATTATTGTAATTGCTACTCGCTCACAATACTTGCTCCAAAGAGCCTGATAAGGCTATAGTAGATGGGGGTGGGGGTGGTCTGTGTCACTGGCCACGCGTGGAGTCTGTCTCCATTGGTTGGTGTTGCTTGACCATACTTCACCACGCTGGTCAGTGCGGGTTTGTGAAGGTAGGGGAGGAAGAGGGCCTGCCAGGTATCATTCGACGACACTGAGGCTAACCGTGGTCTGGACTCGGACTCGCACTGGAGTGCATCGTCCTGCATTCGCCTAATTTTAAAATTATATTCATAGCATATACATTGCAAACAGGGCCGCGCAAATCCATCCAATAATCGATTCTTTTTTCAACTCTGGTAAATGTAGCGGCCACTAGTGGACTACTAATATACGATTTGAATAACGGATTCTTACAAGCGCTCATCATGAGAGCTTAAGCATGGATATTCGGCAATAGTACTCTTAACAGTTAACACGATAATACCCAACCCAGATAGGACGTGTGTGTTCATTATACTGTGTAAATGTATATAGCACATCGACATAACCCAATGGGGTTGTTGTGGATCCCATTAAACTGGCAGCAAGTAAGGGACAGTTCTGTGCTGCTGTGATTTACTAAGTTGAGCAATTTAACGTGGAGCGGCAGTGGCCTTGGCTATTCATGCAGTTGTTGTGCAACTGACAACTCGTTAAGACGTTTGATTTAACCGACATGAACACCGTTGGTATACCGTGGTTTAAAACATCGCATAGTAGTAATTCAGTATGTTGACTGATAATGCCAAAGTGTTGTTTGGCTTCAGCGGCGAGATTGGTAGTGCATCTTTGAGTTTTTTGTAATCAATCCGATATGTTTCGATTTAAAGCTTTCGTGACTGCAGGGAATCCTATTCTTGGTTCTTTCGGTAAAGTCACGTAGAAGGGAAGTAATAAAATAATAAAAATAAAACATAATAAAATGAAATAATTCTCACGACGTTTCGGCTACAACGCAAGCAGCCGTCTTCAGGTGAAGAATGAGACACTACCAAGCTAGGAGCTTATATATAAACTGGGTTGGAGGTGGAAGAGCGCCTTAACAAAAAAGAATGTGCATATGAAGAGGAATTTAGCATATTCATGGAAAATGCGTAGGAGGTGGGCGGGGGGGGGGTTTCAAAGGCATATTATGCCCATGCATTATGCAGGATCAACAGCACCAAGGGGGGGGGGGGGGGTGCACGGAGTAGCATTAACAAAGGAAAGGAATGTTATTGATATGTAGCTGCAGTTACTAAACAACCACGTAGAAAACTAAAGTATAAACTACATAAAAAAAAACTGCATAGCACCATCAGTATACTTACTATACTCTACAATAAGCTGAGTTACTAACAGCAAGTAATACATTACAATTCTACGTCGTAAAAATTATATAATATGCTTCCATCTAAACTTTATTCTCTTACATCACACGAGCATATACCGTACTATATACTGCCATAGATAAACCCAACATTAAATTATATACTGTATTACTATAAACCACCCTATACCTTATACATTTCAACATAACACTATGTATTATTCTACCCACCCTAATGTGTATCGAAATGGTTTATTACGTCCTTCCAATGATTGCTAAGCCAGAATCCATCTTCTCGGTTAAAATTGTCTCTGTGTTTGTATATGTGGATCGCCTCATGAACGAATCTCTCATGATAGCCAGATGGCTTGCAGAGAACCTCTGTCTTGGAGAAGTCAATGTCATGTGAGCCCACTGAGTTGTAACAGTGATCTGCCACGGCTGAGGTGTTTGTCCTACCGTGTTTCAGGTCAGCTTTATGTTCACGGATGCGGTCCGAGACATGTCGTTTGGTTTCCCCAATGTAACTGCTACCACAGAGGCAACTTAGTTTGTAGACACCAGGGTACTGTATGTCTGGAACCACATCTTTTACAGACGGTACCAGATCACGGATTTTATGTACTGTATTGAATCGGACCTGGATCTTGTGTTTAATCAGGATTTTGGAGATTTTTTTTTTGTGACCCCAGCAATGTAGGGTAAGGTGATGGTCTTGAAAGGCTCCTCAACAGGATCCTTCTTGATGGTTGGAGTGATGGCTTTGCGGATTGTGTAGTCGGAGTAACCATTAGCCTTAAGAGCTTGGCGTACGTGTTTGAGTTCACTGGAAATGTGTTCATGGTCGGAGATGCATTGGGCTCTATGATATAGAGTCTTGATGAGAGAATTCTTCTGGGATGGATGGTGGTGGGAATCCGGTTTTAGATAAGCATCCGTATGGGTGGTTTTCCTGTAGACAGAGTGGCTCATTGAACCATCAGGTCTCCTTTTGATTAGGACATCCAAAAAGGGTAGCTTGCCATCAATTTCGACTTCCATGGTGAATCTGATGGCTGGGTGTATGGAATTGATGTGGTCGAGAAATTGGTCTAGAGCAGGCCGGCCATGTGGCCAGATGACAAAAGTGTCGTCTACGTACCTCTTCCATAAGGTCGGACGTAGAGTGGCAGTCTGGATGGCGTCCGTCTCAAATTTCTCCATGAAGATGTTGGCTACAACCGGAGATAAGGGGGAGCCCATTGGGGTGCCCTCAATTTGCTTGTAGAAAGTTTCATTCCAAGTGAAGTATGTATTGGTTAAGCAGTGTCTCACCAGGGGGGGTACCCCAGCATTCAGTCCTTGATGAACCAAGTCTTCAATGATTGCGATGGTGTCAGGTACAGGAACCTTGGTGAATAAGGAAACCACATCAAAACTGACAAGCAGGTCGTCTGGGGACAGGGCAATCCCCTTGATTGTCGATACCAGGTCAGTAGAGTTTAGTACTGCAGAGGTGGTTTTTCCAGTGAAAGGCCGTAGAATTTCAGACAAAAAACGAGCCAATTTATAGGTGGGGGAGTTGATAGTAGAAACAATGGGACGAAAAGGTGTATCTTCTTTATGTATCTTTGGCAAGCCGTATAATCTTGGTGGCCTGGCTGCAGAAGGTCTCAACGAGATCTGTTTGGTCTGATCAAATAATGCGGTTGAATCAGAAATGATTTTGTTGGTTTTAGTGACGAGGCTGTTGGTGGAGTCTCTTTTTATTTTTGTATAGCTGCCATCGTTGAGTAGTTCTTGAATTTTGTTGTTGTATTCTATTTTGTCCATGATGACAGTGGCATTGCCTTTGTCGGCTGAGAGGATGACAATGTCATCCCTCTTTTTTAATTGAGCTAATTCAAAACGCTCATCTTTGCTGATGTTGCAACATCAGCAAAGATGAGCGTTTTGAATTCTCTCATCAAGACTCTATATCATAGAGCCCAATGCATCTCCGACCATGAACACATTTCCAGTGAACTCAAACACGTACGCCAAGCTCTTAAGGCTAATGGTTACTCCGACTACACAATCTGCAAAGCCATCACTCCAACCATCAAGAAGGATCCTGTTGAGGAGCCTTTCAAGACCATCACCTTACCCTACATTGCTGGGGTCACAAAAAAAAAAAATCTCCAAAATCCTGATTAAACACAAGATCCAGGTCCGATTCAATACAGTACATAAAATCCGTGATCTGGTACCGTCTGTAAAATATGTGGTTCCAGACATACAGTACCCTGGTGTCTACAAACTAAGTTGCCTCTGTGGTAGCAGTTACATTGGGGAAACCAAACGACATGTCTCGGACCGCATCCGTGAACATAAAGCTGACCTGAAACACGGTAGGACAAACACCTCAGCCGTGGCAGATCACTGTTACAACTCAGTGGGCTCACATGACATTGACTTCTCCAAGACAGAGGTTCTCTGCAAGCCATCTGGCTATCATGAGAGATTCGTTCATGAGGCGATCCACATATACAAACACAGAGACAATTTTAACCGAGAAGATGGATTCTGGCTTAGCAATCATTGGAAGGACGTAATAAACCATTTCGATACACATGAGGGTGGGTAGAATAATACATAGTGTTATGTTGAAATGTATAAAGTATAGGGTGGTTTATAGTAATACAGTATATAATTTAATGTTGGGTTTATCTATGGCAGTATATAGTACGGTATATGCTCGTGTGATGTAAGAGAATAAAGTTTAGATGGAAGCATATTATATAATTTTTACGACGTAGAATTGTAATGTATTACTTGCTGTTAGTAACTCAGCTTATTGTAGAGTATAGTAAGTATACTGATGGTGCTATGCAGTTTATACTTTCGTTTTTTATGTAGTTTATACTTTAGTTTTCTACGTGGTTGTTTAGTAACTGCAGCTACATATCAATAACATTCCTTTCCTTTGTTAATGCTACTCCCTGCACCCCCCCCCCCCCCTTGGTGCTGTTGATCCTGCATAATGCATGGGCATAATATGCCTTTGAAACCCCCCCCCCGCCCACCTCCTACGCATTTTCCATGAATATGCTAAATTCCTCTTCATATGCACATTCTTTTTTGTTAAGGCGCTCTTCCACCTCCAACCCAGTTTATATATAAGCTCCTAGCTTGGTAGTGTCTCATTCTTCACCTGAAGACGGCTGCTTGCGTTGTAGCCGAAACGTCGTGAGAATTATTTCATTTTATTATGTTTTATTTTTATTATTTTATTACTTCCCTTCTACGTGACTTTACCGAAAGAACCAAGAAGATAAAGCAATGTAATGTTTTATTATTTTTTATTTTATTATTTCTCATCGACGTGAAGAGAAATAAAAAAAAATTCAGCTATTTTATTGTTTTATTTTTATTATTTCCCTTCTACGTGACTTTACCTAAAGAACCAAGAATATGAATCCGATATGTATTTGCGTAGGGTTTTCTCCGGGTACTCTGGTTTCTTTCAACTGACCAAACACTAATTCATGAAATTGGCCCAACATCCCAGTGCAGGACCCACTTGTAAATGTCAGCCGGTTCGGGATTCTCCTTTGCCACAAACTACATTCGGCATTTATGTTTCACAGCACATTACACAACGTTCAACACCATATTGGAAATACCCACACTGCTATGCACATCTGTGTGTTCACTTCATACGGGACTTGATTGATGTCACTGCTGCTCCACAAACTTGGAGGGATCTGTAATTTTCTTACGCTTATCTACAATGAAAACTGTAGGTTAACTTAGAAGGACCCGCGCAAAAATATAAACCTTTTAATGTACTTTTTGTGTAATTGTCATTTTCCATGTCCTCAGATACTCCTCAATTTAGATACTTTATAAACTAGAGTTATGAATGCAGTGTGATCCATGTTTAGATACCCACTCATTTCTAATTATCCTCTTTTCAACGGGCGTTTGAATATTGTCAAAGAGATGGCGCCACATCTTACACAGAGTGTTTACAAATGTAATCAGTGTATTTAAGAGTGGTGTTTTCTCTATAATTTCCCCATAATCGATCATCTTGTATTATTGCTTTGCAGTATTGGTCGGCGCATGGTGTGGCATTGTCCGTCCCTCCCGCCACGTCATACTTTGCGCTCCGTGCCTGTGAGACCGACTCTGTCGCCATGGAGGTGGAGGCCCCAGCTCCGCGTCGCCGGCCCTCGTCCCGCGTGACCCGCAGCGGGGGCAACCGCCCCCTGACTTTGGCCACCACCGCCAGCGCTTCACGGATCGCAAACAAGGAGGACGAGAAGACGGCTTATTTGGCCAAGGTAGCGGCGCAGCAGGACGCTAGCAGCTTCGTGGAGCGGCTGAGTCGCGGTGAGCAGCAGGAGCTCCTGGCTGGCGTCGCGTGCGGGTGGCTGCCTGCCGGAGACGACACAAGGCCCAACAGGGAGGCTCCCGCGGGGATCATCAGCCAGATGACCGGAATTGGTGTCTCCACCGAGATTCTGCAGCTGCTGTGGCCTCTGCGGAAGGACGGGCCGCCCCCGCTAGACGCGCGTGAGGTCCACCAGATGGTACGAGAGCTCACGCTTGGCTTGTACGGCCTCAACCAGGCACCCAGCGTGAGCATGGAGCCCGCGAACGACAGGAGCACGGTGTGCCAGTTGCCGCCCGCATACGTCCACACGAGGGTGGGTCAGGTGCTCGCCGAGGTGGACTACACACTCAAGGCACTGTGGCACGGGGCGCACATGGGCCACGAGAAGCGGGTGCGGTTTGGGGAGTACTGGCGCGCGGGCCTGGAGCTGGACAGCATGCGGAGCACGCAGGAGGATAAGGATATCCTGCAAGACTTCAGCTCGGCCGGTGCGTAACTACCACACCTGTTAGGATAGAGTCGAAATACCAAAAAGGGAAACAAGGACTCATTTTTACTGGCTCTATTTGGCTGGGTTAGGGTTAGGGTGTGAGATACTGTAGATGCAAGGAATTTTGTGGTCAGGTAGAATAAACAATGTGGAGTCCAAAAGATAATGTGGCAGGGAAGTGTTGTAGATATGATTAGGAGCAAAGGTTATGCTGGGGAACACATGGGTGCAGGATGAAGAAGGGCCAGTTATTGAAACAGGCATTGTAATGGTCTCCACAAATCCGATGACCAAATGGAAGATCTATGACCACATGGTGGGATACTGTTAGGGGAGATCTTGAAGGTTGCGTGTCTACTATTCAGCAGCTGAGGATCTGCCAGAAGGTGCTGATGAGGTGTGGTGGCATCAGCAGCTTTGCCTATGATCAAGTCTTGATCTTGAATTTTACAGTTAACAGCGAGGATTGAGGAGGCGATAGGGGAGCAAATAGAGACAGGGAGAGAGGACAAGAACATACGTTGTGAAGCGATCTTGTCCTCTCATTACACACTCATGGTAATACTACAATAGTTTTACAGCCCTTTGTTAAAGCCTTCCTACGCTGGTTCGGTAATGTGGCTTGTTGACAATGTTTAACCACGCTGGTCAGTGCAGATTGGTGAACACGTTACGCTTGCCGTTAATGCAATCTGTCAACATTTTCTCCATGATGAAACTATCACTCTTTTGCCCAATATTAAAACTACCTGTATTCAACAAAATAGCAATTTCACATTCGTAAACATTAAAAATTATGGATTCATATTATAACTGCATTACAATAAAACGGACACAAACAGGTGACTCATCCATCCACATCAACTCCGGGTTCGGTCAATGTATACCGGCACTTCGTACTTCCACACCATCCCTTTCATTTACGAAGGTGAACACGCGATGTGAGCGCACCACGTAACGAAGAAGAGGCCACTTAACCTCGTTTCTTGACCGCACGACACAGGGATGATCGACGTGGCCAAAGACCCGGACTGGGCCGGGATCTATGAGGATGACGGCGTGGCTGACCCCTCGTACGAGGTCAACAGCGCCGAGGAGCGCCTCCTCTTCACGGAGCACTCGGAGGGTGCATGGCTGGGCCTGGTTGTGGCGGTGGCCTCAGTCGCTCAGCACCATGGCCTTTTTGTGTGCGAGCCCCGCTGGGACGTGGACGGCGGCCTCCGTCCCAGCGACGAGCAGGCGGAGCCTCCTCCCCAGATCCGGCGCCGGCTGCAGCGGCGGCTGGCCACGCACCGGCGCCTGATGCGTGCACACTTGCCGCGCAAGGCCGAGTCGCGGAAGCTGCTCGATCAGCTAGGCCTCGTGGCGTGCCTAACGCCCATCCTGCTGGCGCTCAAGCGGCGGATGAAGGTGCCCAACCTGGGTCGATTGCTGCCGCCGCTCACCGGTAAGAGGAGTCGTGTGCCGCTGCCAGGCTGCTCAGCTGCATGAGTTGAAACTTAGGGACTGTGTCAATCCCAGATAATTTTTTTACGATCGCGCTCTCACCGTCTTTTAAATCGTCCATGGATTCGCCACTGCCTACCCCTCCCCTCTCATCTCACTCTCCTCCCATCGATGCACTCTCCTACCTCTCTGCTCTCATCTCACCCTCCTATCCACGTGCTCTCCTACCTCTCCCCCACTCATCTGTATTCCAGTCCCCGCCCTATTCTACCGCTCTCTTAACCCTGATAAAACGATAACAGTGATGAAGATGCATACACACCCGGTCTGAACCGTAACTATCATCAGAAATAGCTTTGCCGAGATGAGGAATCCTGTGTGATGTGCGCTCTGTCCTTCAGAGGAGAAACTCAAGACGGAGTCGGAGTTCCCACCGCTGGTCCTGGGCCCCGACTTTGCGTGCCGCCACTTCTTGTACGAGAAGCAGAGCTACTTTCACCTGCACGGTTCTGTGCAGCTCGATCTCAGCACGCCGCCCCTCAGCAACGTCGACCCAGATATCGCGGTACGAGCAGGCCTTCGTTTCTCACCGAATATTTTCCGGGCTGCTGTCAGACTGGAGTAGATGGCACGTGACTAGTAGCTACGGCCTCTATGTGTGAGACTTGGCAGCCAAATTAGCTAGCCTATAGATTTTTCAGTTGTGACTGATACATGGAAAGCATGACATTGGTCAGTCAAGAGGTAGGTCTTGAAGGGGTCAGTCACTCTTTCTCTTCTGCTGCCCCCACAGTCTGGAACTCTCTGCTGCAGCGATCTGTGCTGTCGATCCCCTGCCTGTGATCAAGTCCAGGCTCTCAGCCTTCCTTTTTTCCTGAGCTTATAACCAACTGCCTTTCTTTGCAAAACAAAAATGCCCACTGTGTCTGTGCAGCACCTTGAGAATCGGCTGCATGTAGACACTATCTAAATCCAAATTGATATGAGAAAATGTATTAAAAGAGGCAGAGGCAGGATGTCAGGCTGTGGGAAAGGTTTGTAGCGATGATGCAGCTATTTAAAGCATGGAAAGATGCCTTATTCCTCAGTGTATCGACCTATCCAAATGTCACGACACTCCCCGAGGAGCGGCATTCAATGTCATATTTAGTCCAATTTATGATTTAAAAATATTTACACGGTCACGCACCCCAAGGAAATTAATATGGCCTTTGCACCCTGTTGTGGTTATAATTGTGCGTTAATCCATATTACCTAACAATAACAAACGTGAGTTGACAAAGGACTGGAAATGATCATTCTCGTCGGATTTTTGTTATGCAATAATCCAATACCACGAGAGAGCTGGTGATGGCTTAGGGAGGTCTTTATCCAGCAGTGGTCGGGTGGTGATCGGGTGGTGATTGGTGCTGCAGGGCCGATATGCGGAGATCCAGCGCTTGGGGAGTTCTCATCTCCTCCAGATGCTGGACCCAGACGCTCCCTACAGGGAGAGCCACCCCTTTCCCACCATTGTCGTGGGAGATGAAACGTAAGTGATCGTTTTTTCAGGGTGTCGTCACTCCCACCTCGAGTGAATTGTTGCTCACGAGCCGTTGTGCATTCCCCACCTTCACGCTCCCAGCGGCAAAATCTCTTCAGCAATTGATTCACGAAAAGTCAGAGTGGGCAGTGGAGTGGTGGCGCTGTAGTTAGCACACTGAAATTCTGGCCATGGCTAGCATGAGTCGTGAGTGGTATCTATACTGTCCTTGAACCCTCACCATCCTCATCATCATCTTCAATCTAATGCAGGAATGAAGGCCTCACTAAACAATATCTATGACTGACATGTCATGAGGAAGCCTTCACTAAGCAGTGGATTTGCAAAGTCAATGTGTTTATACTTTAAAATGGGCATGGGGTGGGCGGTGATCATCTGTTTTGGATGCCACAAGCCGGTGGTGGAAATTTCACATTTCTCTTGAAAATACGTGTTTCTCAATAGGACAATCCTCTGTGAAGTCACTAATTCATTATTGTAACAGTAATTGTCATGAAATGAGCTACGAACTGTCTTGGGATAGTGTCCCTTTAGGTGCCACAGTGTGCCCTATCCTGACCGCTTGAGTTATCCACTGGTTAAACAAACTCAACTCGATTCGGCTCTTGTCGCCTGGAAAAAGACAACAAAAGAATTCCACACGGCATGATGGACCCTGCGGTGCTCGCGCGCCGCGCCCAGGTACCAGGTGATCTCGGTGCCACTGGAGCCGTTCTCTCCACACATGGGGCGGCCGTGGTGGTGCGGGGCATTGCGCCAGCTGGTCGACTCGCTCCGCCTGCGCCGCCTCCCGCTCAGCGACGTCATCATTCATGAGCAGTTCAAGCAGCGGTTTGGATACCGCAGAGCCATCCGCTACAAGGCACGCATGCACGCACACAAACACATACACACATGCACAGATATAAAGATAAAGGTGCAGACCTGTAATTGCTTGCTCACACCCCTGGTGGAGGAAGGGCCTCCACTAGAGAGGGCTCTCGAGAGTCTCTCCAGATAGAATTTGACCTCCTCTCCCACGCTGGTCAGACATCTTAGAAAAGGCGGATGTACTCACATTTTACCCCACCGTACACGACCTGCCGACCGACTTAATAGTCGTGTTTATATTGCTTTATGAACACAGGCAAGCGGTTTGAACACTTGCACGTTGTTTAAACTGCCATGCCGGGAGATCAAACTGACAACCTCTGCATTACAAGCCCAGTGGCAGCATTCACCTTGACAAAGATTTTTCCTCCAATAGCCTGCATAGACTGTTGGGGCAAGTTATGTTAGCGACCAAATATTAAGGCCGGTATGACACACTAGGGAGCAGTGTAGCTGTTATGACACGTGGCTACATTCATTCCCTTGGTGAGAAACAACAGACTAGAAACTCATTTAAGGCTGAGTCGACCTAGGTGATGCCCAGGACCGGTACACTAATGTACACAACTGCTCCCAAGAAACGAACAAACACACATGCACTACAATCCCTCGTATAAAGTTCGGAATTTTGGGTATAGTGTTTCATTTGCTTTTAGGGGTAATCGCTTTTACAATTGTTCATTTAGCCATATGTAACCTGATGCGCAGATTGGTGAAGTGCAGGAGATTAAGTTTTATTTAATGGTGTTGCGATATCCATTACATGGAGATACAACGAAAATGTTATTGCATTGGTGTAGCACTTAAACTAGGACCCAGAAAATATACATTGCACAATTGGCTACATACGGTGCGAGAAAGAAGTTCAACATACATACATGTAAGGCAGTGGCATATTCATTGAATGTGCAGGTGGTGCAACTGCACAAGGGCCCACTGCCGGAGGTATCCATGAGACCAGCTATGAAGATAGGGGGTAATTGGACCAGGGGTCCCCCATTTGATTCCTAGCACCAGGGCGTATGCCGAACAGAATCTGCACCACTGTATATAGAGCGCGATCAAATTTTCGAGAGAAAAATTCCTTGTAAAACAAAAATTGCACATAAGAGCAATTACTATTACATTTGAATCAATCCACTTATGTGCATTGTCTTTTAACTATTTTTAATTTCTGCACTGCAATTTTCAAGTACATCCATGGCAAAACCAGTAATTTCATCAACCCACCAATCTCGGGTACCGCAACGGTTCGGCCGCCACTTTCTGTTCGTCTCACCTACGTGCTGCCCTGCGTGTTGCCTTGCATACGTACAGAGCGTGCCGGTGGGCCTCCGGGCGGCAACCCAAGGTGGCCTGGTGGCTGCCTTCCTGTCTCTGAGCCGCCGGGAGGTTGCGTCCCGGCTGGGCACGCTGGACGAGCGGGGCCTCGCGCTGGTGCACCACGCCGCCACGCACAACCGCCCGCCGATGCTCAGCCTGCTCGCCAACGCCGGCGCCGACCTGCAAGCACCGAGCCGCTCCGAGGGGCCCGACCCACGCCTCAACGGTTGGCACAACGCACACCGCCACGGCCGGAGGACAGCACGAGCGTTTAACGCCTGGCCGAGGGTCTAGCCATGGGGACGCGATGCCCCGCTTTGATTGCCGCGAACGAAAAAGGGGGAAGTACAGTATGGTTGTTTGTGACAAAGTTGGGTTTAGTTTATAGGTTCAGACTTTTTAGATTTGTCTTTTTGTCCTGAATTTATCTTGATTGGGCTATCGGCATCCATTGAAATCCCTCAAAGAGAAGTGCTAAAGCTTAGAGAACGACCCCAGAAGCGGATACCACAGAGCTACCTCTGGTCCGCATAGTAGGGGGGGTGGGCAGCACTCTCCCACGAACTCTGCCTGGATTGAGATTGGTGACCGCCGTGGCACTGTGGGCTTCCCTGGACAAGAGGCCGCGTATTAAATCAAAACGTTTACCTTGTTCCGTCGGCTGTCCTTACCTGTCATGTCCTTCGAAACCTCTACCCATCAGGTCCCGCTCCCATCCATCTGGCGGCGCAGCATGGCTCGCTGGAGGCATTGGGCTGCCTGCTCGCGCTGCGTGTCGACCCGACGCTGGCGGAGGGGCATGGCTGGACCGCGGCACACTTTGCGGCGGCACACGATCACGAGCCGGTGATCCGCGCGCTCTACCACCGCGACCCCGCGCTGCTCACGGCGCGTGCCACCACCCCGTGAGTCTGCTTGTGCGCTTGCAAGTTTGGCCTCCGTTTAAACTCTGTAAATGTGCCACTTCATCGGCCTAGCAGAAGTGTCCTTCATTGGGTTTTGATCGTGTTTCATTTATGATGAGTAAAGGGTTAGTAGATCAAGTTTAACATTCGAACAGAGTGGAGCATGGTATAGTAGTTGGCAAACTGCAATATGAACCCGTCGACCTGGTCATGGTTAACATCAGTGTTGAGAGGGTGCCACTCTTTCTTTCACGGCATCGTTGCGGCCAACAGACCCCGATCGACGCCGGTGCTGGTGGCAGCGGCGCATGGCTCATTGGACACCCTGCGCTGCCTCCTCACGCTGGGCGCGGAGGCCACGGGTGCCGATGACTGCGGGAAAACGGCGGCACACGTGGCCGTCGCCGGCCTGCACACAAACGTGCTGCAGCACCTGGCTCGACTTAAGCTGCCCGAGCTGCCGGTGTGGGCCCTGCTCGTCGGTAACAGTGCACGCGGCACGCAGACGCCAGAACACACGCACGCAGATGCCAGAACACACGCACGCAGACGCCAGAACATACGGACACGCACGCAGAGGACCCAGAGATATGTGCGGGGATGGATACACAGGAGCAGAGAGATAGGCACACACGGACATGCACGCACGAGAACACAGACGCTGCCATTCCAACCATTTGTGAACGTGGTGATGAATCAGACAGTTGTCATCATATTGCAGTTTCATTCTTTGGCAAATTTCACTTTCTCTTGACACCCGTTAGAGGACAAACAACTTAAAGTCTGGAAACAAAAATATATTACTCGTGAATAGCAGCAGTGTCACTCCACTAAAATAGCACTGGCTGTGAGTTACAGTATTATTATTAAGAGCCTCTTGACGCATGAAACCGCCATCGTATGTAAGAGTATGACCCTGCTTCTGTGCCCCAAGGGATGTTGGGCGATGAAAATATCGAGAAGGTTGAGATGACTGCACGGTGCCTGGAGGTGCTGTGTGTCTCGCGGGACAGATACGAGCATAGGACGGACAACTGGAGACACCTGCTGGCAGCAGGTGTGTCGTGCTATTGCTCGCTAACACCACTGCTGGTGGAATTTCCTCCACTAGGTGGAGTTCTAGAGAGCTGCTGTAGAGGGTATTTGGTCGACCTCGTCTATACTGGTCAGACATCTTGCAAGAGGTGGGGGTACCCATACTTTATCCCACGTGAGGTGCAGATTTGCAAACTGTGAGATACCAACTTATACTGCTGGTTGGACATAGGTGGGAGAATGTAATAAACTTTCCCATTCATATCTAGAAATTACAATAATAACCCATCGTAACAGAAAACGATTAAACTTGCACATTGTTGCGCCAAGAGATCGAAGCTAAGGTCAGTTTGTGAAAAATAGAATCGAGCAAGGTCCATTGAGCTAAGAGGCTGTCTTTCAATGAGACTCAGTGAGGCTTTCCTGGGTAAACGAGCGTAATAACAATAACAACATAATAATTACCTTGGCCAGCGTGACATTCGACACAAACTGACGAAACAACGCATTGCCTGGTGGGTGCATTTCTCTCCGGTGGCTCGTCGCGCCAGGCGGTATGCCGGAGCTGGTGCGGCTGCTGGACAGTGAGAGCGAGACGGTGTCGTGCCTGGCGGCGTCGGTCATCTGCAACGTGTCCGACCACGAGGAGGCATGCGATGCGGCCGTGGCGGCCGGCGCCATCCCCGTACTGGTGCGGCTGCTGGGCTCGACGGCGCGTGGGGAGCTGCAGTCGCGCTGCGCCGTCGTGCTGGGCGACGCGGCCGCCCTGGGCCACCGCGACGCCATCGCCCGGGAGGTGAGGATGGCAGCCGGGTGGTGGCAGAGGTGGTGCCACGAATGTGCCACAATTGCATGTATGTTAAACTCCTTTTGCACCGTACGTAGCCAAACATGCTCATCGGAGGTACATTGACCCGGTAAAGCCCATTGAGCTATTAGCTCTTTTTCAGAGGCGATCTGGCCACACATGATAGCTCATAAAAGTGGCGTAACATATGCGGGATTTATAGTAGCGCCAAATAATCTAAATGCACGTTCAAAAATGTGCAAAACCGGAGAAAAATCCACATGACGGCAGATTCAAATATACAGGTGAGATAACATCTCGCCACCGCAGGGTTATTGGATAACATCAAGGTGTGTTGTATTTGAAAGTCTGATTTGGCCTTTTGTAATACAAATTTTCTTTAAAACTTGCGTCGCACAACATTGCTTTTACAACGTTCGTGCTTTTCCAGTGCGTACGCGTGTGTGTGGTTAGCGCTCTGCGCTACGAACCTGGCGACCTGAGTTCGATTCCTACTCACGGCGAACACCAGTGACGATTATCTGAATCGGTCCTGGGCCTGCCCTAGGTCGACTCAGCCACAAATATATAAACATCGCCACTAGGAAGACAAAGGCGGTGGGGTGTGGTGTCGGCCACCCACCCCCTTGTGTGCCATGCCGGCCTTCATAGCTTCTCGCTAACAGCACTTGCCCCAACAGTCTGTTAAGGCTATACGGGTAATCTTTGTCTTTGTGTGTGCCTGGGCAGAAAGGGATCGCGGCATTGGTGCGGCTGACCCAGCGATGCAGCCTCGAGGGCGTGCTCGTGAACGTAGTGGACACTGTGCGCGTCATGTGCGATGGCGACCCGTTATGCCAGGTGGCCGTGGTGCACGAGGGTGGCATTGGTCCTCTCGTCGAGTTCCTCGGACTCAACTCAGGTGTGGGCCTCCACCCCCCACGCCCGTGGGATTGCGCAGTCAGCGTCACGTAGCGAAGCAAAGGACGTTCTGTTCGGGAATCTCCAGCGAGCAGCGCACCACATTGTGCCCAAGAGCAGGCCAAGAAAAATTTGCCATAGTGCTTTTGTAGTTGAAGAGTAACCGATGGTGCGTTAAAGCATTGCAAGAAACAGTAGATACGACCTCACACCAGGAAGCATGTTTTCATCATGAAGGCACTTTCTGTTTTAATATGAAATTGAACACATAATTCAAGTGATTCCCAATTTAAAACATAATTAATACTCAAGTAGGTTCACGTATATCAAAGGAAAAAAAATAATTAGGTTGTGTGAAGAGTCAAAATACAGACAAGGCAAAGTGTTGTTCAGATTTGTGTCTAACATTTTGCTCCATGTGCTGGGAGCTCCGTCAGGAACTCAATTCAGTTCTCAAACCAATTTCTGAAGAAGCTCTTGACACGTGGAACAAAACGTCGGACATCACGCCGAACAGCACGCAGCGCAACCCGGAAAAACACCTGCGCAGTTGTCTTCTAGTCAGCTATTCTATACCGACGCTTCTGCCCCAGGATACCCCTGCACCACCTTAACTCTCCCGTGGCCGCTGCTCTGCTGCCGTCCGTAGACAGCCTGCAGGCCGCTGCAGCGCTGGCCCTGGCGACCGTCACGAGGGCCCACGAAGGGAACCAGGCAGCGGCGGCGGCCGGGGGCGCGCTGGCGGCGCTGGCGCAGCTCGTGTGTAGCCGGCGCACGGAGGAGCAGGTGAGAGCGGCGGTGGCGGTCCAGGCGCTGTGCGATGGCAACCCCGGCATCCAGCGTGACTTCTTGGCACTGTCCGTCACCCAACCCCTGCTGCGTCTTCTCAAGGTGAATTCCGATTTTTAATTCTCGGAAAAAAATAAAAAAACATATACATCGGGCACTGCACTTACAAATGTTTAACTTTTGTCTAAATTTGTGACCGGTTGACGGATTGAACATTATTATCCAATGGCAGAGACAGGATTTTCAAGTAGGGGGGCAACCCCTCCAACAATGAAAAATTATAGGAGTTGTTAGTAAGTAAGGACTTGTCCTTTGTTTTTTATTCGACGCGTGTGCGGCTATGGCGCAGCCATTGATCGAGGGTCGAATTCTAACCGTGTGTGATCGGCATCGCGCTCGCTGAAGGTATGCCTTCAGGGAAGTCGTGTACTGTATACGCAACTGCGAGTCACTTATAACTGCTTTGCCGTTACTTATTGCCAATTATGGACTCAGACTATTGTCCTATCATCTCATAGAGTCCCTGGCACGTAATAATATGCTACACAGTGGTAGTGGGGGTCGCAAAATGCCGATTTATTATTAATAAACCCCAATGATCTGAACGAAATTAGGGATTTCGATCGGATCATTGGGGGGCACGTGCCACCCCACCCCCCGCCACTGGCTCCACCAGTGTCATCATCATCAGCCGTGATCAATCCACTGCTGGATTGAGTGTCAACATTTTTGTTTGATCTATTGATTGATTGCTAGTCTTTATTTAGGGTGGATAATAACTCGGGTCGAGGAGTCTCATTTTCAATGGAGACCTGGGCGATAATGATTGATTAAACAGCAAAGGGTCGTACAATCAAACATTGGGCAGCCCTCATGCGGCTTCGCTGGTGGCGATGCCCACACGTTGCCCGCAGACAAGGAGGCAGCGCTGGCGTTGTTTAACGGCGCTTGTTGCATGTGGCTCGCCCAGGTGTTCCAGCTGGAGGTGCGGGAGCATGGGGCGTTGGCGCTGTGGGCGCTGGCAGGTGGAACCCAGCACCAGCAGGCGGCCGTGGTGCTGCAGGTTGGCCTGCGTCTCATCATCGACATGCTGCTCGCATCCTCCGACAAGCTGCAGTTTGTCGGTGCGCGTCGACTTGGTCACCGCAGCTCACGACACCGCACACAGCCCCACACGTCGCACGTGCCGACACCACGGCACCAACGGCTCCCTGCACATCCTCCCAATCGCACATCTCACTGGTCGCGCACGCACAAGCACGCAACCTACGCTGTGGTACACACATCTACGCATCTCCACTGTCGCACGCAGGTTGCCACGCGATGGCAGCGATGGCTCGGGAGGGCCGCGCCCACCAGGAGCAGATCTGCCGTGAGGACGGCGTCGCCCCGCTGGTGCGGCTGCTGCGAACCCCGCGCACCACCGAGCGAACGCTGCTAGCTACCGTCTCCGCGCTCGGGGCGCTCTGCGTGGGTGAGCGAGTGTGGCCACGAGGAAGCACTGCGGCGATGTAGGGGCATCCCCTCACGACTGGGCACCGAGAGCACAATTGGAATAGCACTGAGGAAGATTATAGATATATATTTTTTGGGTAAAACGTGGCCCAGTAATTCATTTAGCGAATCGACCCGGAGTGGTGAGGGCACGGTGGGTACTCATGGAGTGGTGAGGAAGGGACGGTGGGTACTCACGGAGTGGTCGCGCGGTGCCGGCAGGTGTGGCCCATGTGAACACACGGCTCAGCCAGAACAAGGTGGAGGAGGAGCAGGCCATTCCCGAGCTGCTGCGGCTCCTGTCAACTCACGCCAACCCCAACATCAAGGCAAGCGCCGCATCACCAGAGCCCCACCTTACTCGCACCATCACATTGATGCCTCGCGCACACCAGTCTCACTCACTCACCACACTCGACAAACCACCACCATCATTCAGCACACCACAACACCACCTGCACGTCCACTGTTCCTACCTCTGCACTATTCAGGCACGTCAAATGCAACTACCCAAATAGTACATTAAACGTTTTCATCACAGTAGAATATAAGCGTGGCTAGGTGGCTGGGTTGTTAGGTGGATGACTGGGTCCCTTAATTGCAGACTGAGGCAGCTGGTTGCATTTGGTGGCTAAGTAGCTGAATAGTGAGTGAAGTGGCTGCGTGAGAGGTTACACTGGGTGGCTGGGTGATTTTAGTGGCTGATTGAGCGGTGGCTGGTTGGGTAATTTGATAATTGGGTGGCTGGGTGGTTTGGTAATTGAGTGGCTGAATGGCTGGCTGAGTGGTGTGGCTGGGATGGGCGGTTGTTCTGGATGGCTGGGTAGCTGGCGGAGCCACAATTGTGTTGGGTAGTTGCACTCGGTGGCTGGATGTGCTGGATGCGCGTGCGTGCGTGCTGCTGGTGGTGGCGTGCAGGTGGAGGCAGCGTGCACGCTGGCCTATGTCCTGCTGAAGAACCACGAGGTCCAGGAGAAGATGATGGAGAAGGATGGCTTCAACTACGACGTGGTCCTGGAGCTCCTGGAGCATCCGGACAGGGTCAGCAGGGGTCGTGCTCGATGGGCGGCCAAAACTTTAAAAAATAAACTACACAAATTCAAAAGAACATAAGCGCTCCAACAGATACAGTTGGTTTACACAATTGTAATACAGTTGGGATTTATATAGCATCCAAGTGCGTAGACATCTCATAAGGATGTAAACAGTGTGCACATTTAACGTGTAGATAGAGGCAGTGTTAGGCAAAGGAACGAGTAAATTGCTATATTTATTGATCATGTGATGAATTCAGTGTTTTGATGTCAGGGTCGGCTGAATAATCCAATGAGTGTGCACTCGCAATACTGAGTGCATTAATGAGTTTCTCGGGCCGCACACTGGGTGGGTTATCTGCGTGTACTGTACAGAATTCATGAGATACACACACGTGTTGTTAGCTGAACCGCCAAGTCACAGAACATGCGCGGGAATCGCTAAACCAATGCTTGTGGTGGTTTTCCTTTGTCCGTTTTAAGCAAAGAGATTTCACTAAATGTTTTAATTTGAGACTGTTTCACATGCTGATTTGCTGAAAAGGTGTTGGTATAAAAGCAACGGACCTTTGCTAAATACAGTAATGAATCAACTTAATTGTTTTACATATGGTGTTTGAAGTAATGAATTCCAATTTAAAAGTGAAAAAGCGGTGTACAGTATGACCTGGCCAGAGTGCAAGAGGAATTCAAATACTCTAGAGAGGCTCGCTAGAGCATTCTCCAGTGGTGGCCCTTCTGCCAGCAGTGGCGTGAGCAAAACATTGCAGGGCTGCACCTTTACCTGTATTGTCCCGCACACCCAGTAGTGGGGGGGGGGGGCAATGTGGTGGGTTGAGGAGGGGTTGTTGACGACGGTCCCCGATCATTCCGCTCACCCAGGCGGTCCGGCTGCGTGCGGGCTATGCCCTCGCCGTCTTCGCCTACAACAATCGGGAGCAGCAGGCAACCTTGGCGCAAGTGGGGCGCATAGCCGTCAGCGACCTCCTGCCCTTCCTAGAGTCGGAGAACGAGCACGAGCAGGCGCAAGCCGCCTTCCAGGTACGTCGTTCTGCCCCGGCGCCGAGCCCGGCCCATGGTCGCGCGCCCGACGCGACGACGGGCGGCTCGATGCCCATGCACTCTTCACTCCGCAATTTGGCTTGCCACAAATTAACCACAATACCTTGCTGATCTCGTCAAGGAGCATAAATCATCATGTGAAACTCTGGTCATCCTCTCAGCACCTTTTGGTTATCTATCAAAAACAATCACTGCGGTGATTAGCATGGTTGGCTAGGTACGGTGCGAAAGAACTGCAACATTCATCCATATACTTTTTCTCACTGCTCTAAGACTTAACGTGAATTGTGATAGAGAATGATGTGGTTCAGGAGTTGTGCGTGTAGCCGTCAGAAAGTGTGCCCTGGTCACCTGTGAAGGTGGCTTCATCATCAGCACTTTCTCCACTAGACGGGCGCAAGCAGCCCATGCAGTTTGCTAGGAGCAGCAGTCTGGTGAAGCCCATTACAAGTGCATCATCAGTTTCATCAGCACTAACATCACCACCTTTGCTTGCAAAAAAATATTCTTCGGTTTTTTCGGTAAAGTCACGTAGTTAAAACATTTAAATTAATAAAAGTTAAATAAAAATAAAATAAAAATCACGACGTTTCCGAGGCAACACAAGCTTCCGTCTTCAGGTGGAACCGTCACAGCACGATAGCTGTATCAAGTGAGAGAAATTCCAAGAAACAGTATTTGTATATATACTGGTTGAGGGTGGGAGGAGCCAAGGTAGGCCCTGAATATTATTTTCGTGAGGTTCGGTGCGGCTGAAGCACGCTGTTAGGAATGAGCCTTTGTTGTGTAAACAACAAAGGCTCAAGGACTGTTTTCTTGGAATTTCTCTCACTTGATACAGCTATCGTGCTGTGACGGTTCCACCTGAAGACGGAAGCTTGTGTTGCCTCCGAAACGTCGTGATTTTTATTTTATTTTTTATTTTACTTTTATTAATTTTAATTTTTTACCTACGTGACTTTACCGAAAAAACCTAAGAATATGAATCCTTGCAGTCACGAAAGCTTCAAATCTAGAATGGAAAAAAATACATTAAATAAACTGCACACATTAAAATTGTACAACCCAGTTGACTTCCTGAACGTTGAGCCACAAACCACCATCACCACTGGTTATCGTTCCTGCATGGACGACTTAGCGATGACCGTGGCATGGTGTGATAACCGGTGCACCGTCTATGAGCGGGGGCCAGGCTGTGCTGTTGGAGAAATGCGACCGTGGCAGTCGCTCGGCGTGGCGTTCACAGCGGCTGCTGTCTGCGCGCAAGCAGATGGTGGTGCTGTCCGGAGTATTCCGGGATGGCGAACAAGTCCCGCTCACGGCGCAGGGCCTCTCCGTGCTGGTGGGACTCCTCAGCTCCAACAACCTGGATTCCATCGTCTTGGCCAGTGAGATACGCACACCACCCCACACCCATAAATCCACACGTGGCGCTCGATGCTCTCTTCAGTCAATAATACATTAGTGCATTTAACATTTACGGCAATCTTACAGTGCAATGTACTCCACATAGGTTTTACAGAAGGGGGCAATGTTGCTACGTGGCGATTATTCAGATGAAAAGAGGGAATAGTAATAATATCTGGTGCATGAGTGCTCGTAGCGGTGTGGCCACCTGATTTATGAGGTCATTGTGTAATGATGCGGCATGCGTGCGTGCGTGTGTGCAGGTGAGCTCCTTGCCAGTCTGGCACACACGAGGGCCGGCCTTCCCATTGCCATGGTGACTTTGGGGGCCATGGAGATGCTCACCGAGCACCTCTTCTCCACCACCGACACGGTGCGCATCAGCACACGGCACGCAAGTGGCCATTTCGAGCCGGGCACATGGCTCAGCGGTCAAGCGATGGTTGCACGATAAAATCCTGGTTGGAGGGTTGACTCAGCCCATCATCCCTCTGAGGTTGCTAAAACAAGTACCACTTTGTGGTGGTTGTATTAATAGATACCCTCGTCCCTGCCATATGAATGTGGAATTTGCACCACTGGCTGAGGGCTATGAACAGGAGAAGGGAGATGGGCACTGCCTAAATGCTTGCTTCAGCAGAAAACCACTTTAACCTTTAACTTAAAGCTCCACAATCAAGCTGCAATCAACTGTATACGACGATTATTGATGTATATATAGTGTATATAAATTAGGCTTTGCAGTGACAAATACCAAAGGAGAAAACAAAAAGGCAGATTATGGTGAGTCAAAGGATTTGCGTACCGCATGTTTCTCTGCAATCCCCGGTCGTGATTTATAGACATGAGGGAAGAGGCCAAGCAAGGGGAGGGGGAGAAGAAGGGAGGTGGACGGGGGGGGGGAGACAGCAAAGAGGACAGGGGAAGGGGAAGAAGAGAGCGGAGCGATGAGCTCGGTGCGCCGAGTGGAGAGGGGAATAAATTGGGTCTTGGGCGAGTTCATAAAGGGTACCATATATTATGAGATCTTTGTCATTCTGCTTATAATTTAGAGACCAAAAGTAGTTCAAGGATTAGCAATGCAGCAAATATAAGCAAAATATTCACAAGGAGGGAAAATCGTTACAGCCTGTTATGAAGGTCACCAACGAATTAATAAAAAAGTCTAAACATTATTCAGTGGTGCATACCCAGCGGTTGCCTACAGATGTAAGGAGGTCACACCAAAGCCACACCTAAGCCACATCTGAGGCGAGCCCGCGCACCCCAACTTGTTCTTGCCCAGGTTCGTGAGGCAGCGGCGGTGGCATTGGGCTACCTGAGCTTCAACCGCGAGGCTCACCGCATGCTACTGGTCTCCTGCCGCTGCCAGCCCGGCCTCTACAGGCAGCTCATGTCCAGCCTGGGCCCCGATGCACGCATCAGCCCAGACTTCATGGCTGACTTCGAGCGGCAACAGCTCATCGGCCTGCCGGCGCTCAGGTGAGCAGCCCTCCTCCTTCTCCTCCCTCCTGGTTGTTAATCTCACTGCCAGCTGCGAGTGCCAAATGTTGCAAGTCAATGTACGCGTGCATGTGTGTGTGTGGTAGTGTCGTGGTTAGCGTGCTGCTATACAAACCCGGCGACCTGAATTCGATTCCCGCTCACGGCCAACATCAGTGACGATTATCTGAACCAGTCCTGGGCCTCCCCTAAGTCGACTCACCATCAAATGAGTATCTGGTGCGATGTGTAAACATTGTCAATGGGGAAGACAAAGGTGGCCGGGCGTGCTGCTGGCCACCTACCCCCTCGTGTGCCGTGCCGGCCTTCTTAGGTGCTCGCTAACAGCACTTGCCCCAACAGTCTTTAAAGGCTACACGGGGGGTCTGTCTTTTGTGTAGAGCCCTCTCTCATTCCACTGCTGGATGAAGGCCTCCCTACGCTGTGTCAGTCATGGGGATTGTTGACTATACTTCACCATGTTGGTCGTTGTGGGTTTACATGGGGGGGGGGGGGTCCCTGACCAATTTAGATATCATTCGGAGTGGTTAGCACAATGCACTAACAACTGCACTACCACTCCACCAAAAGTAAATGTGAGTGTTAAATGTGCGAGTGATAATTGAACCGTTTCTGGATATCCGGCCTTCATCCAGCACTGACCAGCATGGTGAAGTATGGTCAAACAACCCCCATGACCATCAACAAGGCAGGCAAGGAGAACAATTTCTCCAGCGTTATATTGAGAAAAGGTCGTAAATAATTTTGCATTTTTTTAATCACGTGTAATATGTTGTACACAATGCTTTAGAAACCCACCAACTTTGTGTGCTACAAAAGGACGACGCTTAGATAGCGCTTACATCACGAAACACGAGGTCCCTTGTAAAAATGACGAATTACGAGTTATGTTTAGCATGGCGATGATTCCATGTGTGCTGTTGAGCTGTGACTACCATACACAGATCATGCCTCGGTGTGTTTTAACAGCTTGGAGATATACGGTGGCCCCAAAGTCATCCCCGACAATCATAAAGGTATTATGCTGCTTTGTCTCTCCTTCAATTGATTCTGAAATGTTGTGATTGTATTAAGTTCTTGGTTTTCTTTAGTTAACATTCATTCATGGACTAAACCAGTGGTGGGAAACCTTTCCTTACTGCTGAAGAGGACTTTGAAATACCTTGGACTTAGCCGCACGTTAACACGCACCTCAGCATTTTCCAATAATACCCGGAAAACTAAAATGTCAGCTGAGTATACAGAGGCCCTTTGCAGTGACAGAAATGGCTGAGTGTGTCAAAACTATAATATTTCCCTCTCTAATGCTCATTTGGTGTGGTTGAGATGCTTGAAGTGATGGATAAATATAAGTTTCGAAGTGGTAGGCCTTATGTGTCCGTCGACCATATGAATTGAAGGGCCATGTGCAGCCTAAAGACCCTTGGTTCCCCATGCCCAGTTTAAATATTGTAGATGCTGAGCAATCCAGCTGTGTTTCATGAATGAACGGACATTTCCAGGCCGAGCCAAAACTGCCGTGGGCCCCCGATACAAGGCCGATGGTTCACCGGAACGGAGAACTCCTCGCGCAATCTCAGCGCCGGCCAAGCTGGCCCTGCAGCCCTCGAGGAGCACTTCTCTCCGCGCCAAGTCAGCGGCGCCTCGGGCCCACCCAGCGTCCGCAGCGCTCGGCGGCAGAAACATGCGACCCCTGTCTCGGCTGAGCCAAATTTGAGGCCGCCCGAGAGGTGCAGGAGTGGCAGAATTGTTTTTAACACACGGTTATCCATGTCCACACTGAGACACGATACATGTCATGGTTGCTCCAAAATGTGGCCGCCACTCCTTCTGATGTCCTGTCCACTTCAGCAATCAAGGCCTTCTGTTTAAGCCTCCAGTCAACCTTCACTTAATGGGAGGTTTCTCATTCTCCCCTACAGCACCCACAGTCTATAACTCCCCCAGCTATCCGTGCTGTTGACTCCCTGCCGATACTCAAGTCCTTCCTTTTCCCCTCTCTATAAGTGCCTCTAATTATGGGCCCACTGTTTCTGTACAGCACCTTGATATGCGGTTGCAATTTAGATGCCATATGAATCAAAATTGCATTGTTTTATACAGTTGTGATAATAATAATAATGGGATGGGTCTGGTCAGGTGGTGCTATGAGGTTAAAAATTCAAAATCCAGTCGAGGTGCAGGGAGAGTAAATCAAGTACCACTTTGTGGGAATTCAAACGTTATTCACAAATAACCACCATCAAAGGAACAGTGTATCGCGGTTGTAGATGGGCGTGAGCAGTGTTCATTTGCTAGATGATGCAGGACAATCCTTTTGACTTGACTTTGTTACTTGGGTGCTGTGTGAACTACTTGGATTGCAATTAAAAAAGCAGTACCGGATTTTGATCAGCAGATGGCGACACGATGTTGGTTTGCGTGCTTGTGCGGTGAGACACGAGTTGTGCGCGGGAAGTCAAAAGCTACGATGATTTCTGATGCGGTTCAAGTTCAGGTATAGAGTATACAGCAGAGGTGTGGACTCGAGTCATGTGACTTGGACTCGAGTCAGACTCGAGTCATGAATTTGATGACTTGCGACTCGACTTGGACTTGCATAACAATGACTTTGTCCCACCTATGAGATGTGGACTCGAGTCATGTGACTTGGACTCGAGTCAGACTCGAGTCATGAATTTGATGACTTGCGACTCGACTTGGACTTGCATAACAATGACTTTGTCCCACCTCTGGTATACAGTATAGGGATATCTTTAAGTGCAAATAGTAAATACGGTCACTCAACAGACATACAGATGGTGGCAAAATAGCGCGAACCAGGGCTGGTGTTTACTCTCCAGCGATGTTACAAATATAAATCGACTGCTGTATCCAGAGTGCGGGTTTGTGAAGAGGGTGTTGATGATAGGTAAGGTTCGGGCGGAATTTGGGGGGGGGGGGGCACGGAGAGGGCAACGCCTTTCCCCCCCCCCCAAAGTGGACACCTTTATTAATTATGTTCAGTAGTTTACAATTCGTGTGAAAATTTAATTAATTACATGCACCCGCGGTTCCTAATGTGCGGGACAAAGCGAACTTCGGCCCCTGCCCAAATGTAGAAGTCGGTCTGTGACTGCACGGGACTTCTCGTCAGTCAAATCCGTGACCAGGTATCGAACTCTGAAGACGGTCGGGGTTCATGTTGCCATGATTACTGCGCCACCCGCTCATGTGTTACTGATGTCCATTGATCGACTCAAGGGACGTGTACCGCTGTTTTACCCACGTGTCAGTGAACGCACGCGTCATTTCGAGGACACTCCAGTGCCGGCGTTTTGTTTTTGTGAATGGCACCCTTATCAGCGAATTATCCACACCCACTAGTAAGGGGCCATCGATTTAGTACGTACTCATGGAGGGGGGAGGGGGGTTAACCCAAATGCGTTTGCTTGTGTATGGGGGGGGGGTGAAAACTCGATAATTTGTCTCCATTGGCCATCAAATTAGTTAGTCCAGCGGTGGACTATCTGGTTGCTTAAACACGTTCATATGATTAATCCTCGATCGTTTCTGCGTGGATTAAATATCGGCCGTTCTATAGGATTCGGGGAGGGGGGGGGGTCAAGCGTACGTACGCAGGTGGGGGGTGTATAAAGCCCCATGCACATGTGTCAGAAAATTAATGACCCATAAACACGCGTTCACAGTGAATAATCCATACCGACGTGTTGGTGAAAAAGGCATACACACACGTCCATGAATCACGCGTCCTTGAATAAATGACCCTAACCCACGTGTCTGTTCTTGAACTTACCATACCCAGGTCTAAATGAATGAATCGTCCATACCTCGGTGTAAATAAATCAACATTCATAAATTCCAAAAACCCAACGTGCAGTGCCGGATTATCCTAGTAGCAAAAGTAGCTACATATAATTTAGCATGAAATTCACTTGAAAATATTCATCGTCTAACTAAAACTGCAGATGTTCAGAATATTATATTGGAATTCTCTCATAATGATCAAATATTAGAAGTAATTATAACTATAAAAAATACTTGAAACTTTGTAGTATAACGAAGCAAAAATGGAGAGTACAATTATAACAATCACATGTTCATTCCATAGAATAAAAAGCTCTGGTAGTGTCATTAGAATCAAAATGTTTAAGAACAATCATTATTTTTTTTTTTACAAATGTATGCTTCTCCATTCTCCCATGGAGAAGCAAAATGCTCCCTCATGGAATAAAAAAACAATGTATTTTTTGCGCATACAATAATAAATCGTGCACACGATATACTGAATCGTGAGCGGTTTAGTTTTATTTTCATTTCCATAAGGGAAGTCCGTAGTTAAATTAAAGATTCTAAATGGTTAAATTCAGTCATTCATGGTTCATAGTAGGGCAATGGCGAAAAGAAGCATGACGCCATTTTCTGGGAACAAAGAACTAAAATTGAATGGAGAAATAATTAATCATAGAGGATGCGTTGGCTATTGTGTGCTTGCCGAATGACGTCTATTTAGTAGGTACTCCCTGATTAGTTATCCCTCCATGCTCAAAAATGGCTGTTTGATATCTTTGTACCCAAAAACTTTTCTCTCTATATTATCATATAAATGTTATCGAAACATTATAATAATATAAAAATGTAATACTAATATAAAACAAATATTTAATAAACAAATGTGTGATTTAACATTCTGTCGATTGATATGACAAGAATAATAGTACTTAAGTTTTTAAAATTCGTTTTTAATATGACTGCATTTACATTTTATTTGCACTTCCTCTTCCTGACGAAGTATTATTCTCTAAAAAAGTGTGACGTAGTGTGACTTCCGGCTCTTAAGTTTAACATAATATAATCTCTACTAAAAATAAAAGGTGACCTTAATAAATGAAAATTAATAAAAATGAGTGTTATAACAATTCTATTTAAATAAGTAGAACGTGTTTATATTTATTTAAAGTTTTTTTTTTTATGTGGACATCACATTTCTCAAAACCCCTCCCACCCTGGTCGCACATCGTCACAAATGTCTGACCCCCTCCCCCCCTAGGTGCGTGACGTCATTTATGGACGGCCCCAAAGTAAAAAAAATTGTGTTTTAATGTTTTTTTTATTTAGGGCCACTTTACAACATATGCTACAGACCCCGCACTGCCAACATGCCGCATTCACTCAGCGATTCGTTCCCCGTGTGTCGCGCAACCAATGAATGACCCAAAGCCCCCCCCCCACGTGCTGTTGAATGGGCCAGCACCACCACCACCAGCAGCAGCAGCTTCCTCGTCGACCCCGGAAGCAAACGCCCTCCCCCTTCCCAGCCGCCACGTGCGCTGCAGCGGAGCTGCCGCTCGAGGCGAGGCGAGAGGGGGTCGAGACCGCGTGGAAGGGAGACGAGGCGAGCACGGCGTGCACCAATTCCCCGCAGCACTGAACAGATCGGCAGTGATTGTGGAGCACTGAGACGCCGCAATGTCAACAAGGCATCTCCCCGTCCGAGAAAACGGCGGCTGCAAGTACTAGGGGGCAATGGTTTTAGAGTAAGTAACGCGCGGTTACTTTTCGTGCTGTACGGTGGTGAGCAGTGATCGCTAGCACACGATCGGAGCCCAATTAAGGTTAATCGCCCCCCTCTCTTTCTGAATAATGATTAGTTGTGTTGTATCTACTGCTGGATGAAGCCCCCCCCCGCCCCGAACGCCTTCATATCTCACGGTCCTACGCTGGGCACCACTCCTGCCCACTCACTGCTTCATATCCGTGGATCTAACGTCGCTGTTTGGACTCGTGTGTGTGTTTTATATTGTTGTTGCGGTGGTCACCGTGTTTTGAGAAGTATCGATACGAAAACTCTTACGACCTGCAGCCCATGTATTAAACACGTACTTTGTGAATCACAAACGCGCATCCTTGTATCCAAAATGGCATAGAATCCTTTTTTTTACTGCATTCGTTTGCGAGTCGGATCGTCCGTCACAGCACTTGTGCTTAAATCACTTTCATTGTTCAGGGCCATGTTAGAACCTCGTTTTTGACCGGAAGGAACGACGGACGTTTGGTCTTGATGAGTTGTGTGTGAACATTATACTGGTAGGAACCACCTGGTTCCACCAGCCCACAGGGGATTATTGTGTCCGTCCGTCGTGCATCCAAAAATGGGAGGGGTGGGGCTGGGTGGGGAGGGGCTGGGTGGGGGGTGGGAGGGGTGGGGCTGGGTGGGGAGGGGCTGGTGACCCCGTGGTGCCCTTATAAAACGCAACGTTTAACCTACTCACGCCGGCTTGTGCCCGCCCTCACATATTTGCGGAATACACCACGCCGCCGTTGACCCTGGCCATTGACCGAGCAACCCAACGTTCCTACCAGCTCCCTCCGCAGGAATGTGTTTTACCCTTTTATTTTGGGTAACAGAAGAAAACATCCTGTGACCAAGATTTGTGTCACCGTGCTTGTGGCAATGGCTGGGGGGGGGGGGGTTATTGCTAGGAGATTATATTAATATTTATAGTTGGTTGTAATCACCAGGGAAACGTCGAACTCAAATTGAAAATGTTGTGGGGTTACTGTTCATCGCACCGGTGTGCTTGAAGTAGCTAATTGGCACGGTTTACTCACGTGACACACCTTACTATTTTCCTGTCGGGTGGGTGGTGGGTTAACGACATTTATATTTACGCAGTCTAACTCAACAAAAACCTTTATTATGAACAGTTTAGGAAAGGGGTCGTCCATAAATGACGTCACGTAATTTTGGACGATTTTTAACCCCCCCCCCCTCGTCACACGGCGTCACAAAAAGTCAGACCCGCCCTCAAATATGACGTCACAAAGCTCTGCCCCCCCCCCCCCCAAAACCATATTTCCATTTTGAAAATAAAACATGCTACCAAATCGCTTTAAACTATTGTCATTGTAGTGCGTATTTAATGTGGCGCTGCACTCTGATGTTGTAGGAGAAATCATTTATTAAAAAGTCTATTTAATTAAGTAGAACGTGTTGTCTATATTTATTTAAAGTTGCGCATTTTGATGTGACATCACATTTATCAACCCCCCCCCCCCCTCGTCACACATTGTCACAAATGTCTGACCCCCACCCCCCTAGGTATGTGACGTCATTTATGAACGGCCCCCAACCCCCCCTAATCTACAGGATGTGGAGTTGGTTCCAGCTTGCCCCAATATAATTACACATTGTTGTCATGCACGCACATGGTCTCGTTCTCAGGAAAGCGAGGTAGAGCAGCTTCTAGCGACCGGCTACGACGCTCACCCGCAGATGTAAATGGAGCCAGATCCGAAGAAGCAGAGGACGGATGAGGAGGGTGCGGCGAGGTGGCACGCCGTCCCCGTGCTCGCCGACCACCTCGTCGGGAACGAGGTGCCTACACAGCCCGCGTATGCCGCCCCCATCCTGGACAAGCGCGCCACCGCGCGGCTCATCGCCGCCATGTGCCGCCTCTACCCGCTCGAGGGTCTGCAGCACCTGAAGAGGGTGCGCGGCACACTCGACGCATCCAAGGCGCACGCCCTGGAGATCCTGCTGTGCCTGACGCGCGACCTGCCGGCCAACCACAAGGAGCCGGTCCGCCTGGCCGACGTAATCCCCGACGACGGCAGCTTCGCCGAGTACGCGGCGCTGGGCCTGCCTTTCGGTGTGCTGGTGCCTCAAAGCCCCCCACTGACGCGGCCGCAGTTCGAGTTCGCCTCTCGCTGCTGGCCGTGCTCGTTCCACGAGCACAAGCGGCTGTCGCTGCTGCTGAGCGGCGAACCGTTCAACGACGCCGACAAGCGGCGGATGGAAGTGCACATGGGCCGCGCGCTGCAGGCTGCCAGGGCCGGGCTGGCGCGTGGCACGCGGCCCGTCGGGGCCGCCGTGGCGGACTCCCGCACGGGCGAGGTGGTGGCCGTGGCCCACGATTGCTGCTCGCCTGAGCGGGCCGCTGCACCACGCGGTCATGGTCGCCGTGGACCTGGTGGCGCGCGGCCAAGGCGGCGGCGCCTACTCGTACGACGAGTACCCGGATTGTGTGTGCATCGGTGCCGGTCGAGGGGGATCGGCGGGCACGGAGGACGATCGCGGCACGACTGAGGTCGCGGGGGGCGGAGGTCATGACCCACAGACTCCGTCAGAGGAAGAGCCGTACTTGTGCACGAACCTGGACGTGTTTGTGACGCATGAGCCGTGCGTCATGTGCGCCATGGCGCTGGTGCACTCACGCGTACAGCGGGTTTTCTACGGCACACCATCGCCGGACGGCGCCCTGGGCAGCGCCTACAAACTGCATGCCAACGACAACCTCAACCACCGCTTCGAGGTCTTCCGCGGCGTGATGGAGGAGGAGTGCCGACAGCTGAGCTCTGAGATCAGCTGAGCCCGTGGCTCATGCACGTGGACACCAGGCTATTAAATCGTATTGCTCTTTCATTTAGTAATCGCCATATTCACGTTTCATGGCCAGGCAACATTGCACCCTTGAGCTCTCTGTTGTGTTTTCAGGTTGTAATGTGTGTTGATCGACACAATGTCTGAAGTTTTGCTCAACATTGGGAGCGAAATTTCAGACATCTTGCCAAACAACACACTATACACCCCAAACAACACATTATACACCCCAAACAACACACTATACACCCCAAACAACACACTATACACCCCAAACAACACACTATACACCCCAAACAACACACTATACACCCCAAACAACACATACACCCCAAACAACACATTATACACCCCAAACAACACACTATACACCCCAAACACCACACTATACACCCCAAACAACACACTATACACCCGAAAAAACACTATACACCCCAAACAACACACTATACACCCCAAACAACACATTATACACCCCAAACAAAACACTATACACCCCAAACAACACACTATACACCCCAAACAACACATTATACACCCCAAACAACACACTATAAACCCCAAACAACACACTATACACCCCAAACAACACTATACACCCCAAACAACACATTATACACCCCAAACAACACACTATACACCCCAAACAACACTATACACCCCAAACAACACACTATACACCCCAAACAACACACTATACACCCCAAACAACACATTATACACCCCAAACAACACACTATAAACCCCAAACAACACACTATACACCCCAAACAACACACTATACACCCCAAACAACACTATACACCCCAAACAACACATTATACACCCCAAACAACACACTATACACCCCAAACAACACTATACACCCCAAACAACACACTATACACCCCAAACAACACACTATACACCCCAAACAACACACTATACACCCCAAACACCACACTATACACCCCAAACAACACACTATACACCTGAAAAAACACACTATACACCCCAAACAACACACTATACACCCCAAACAACACATTATACACCCCAAACAACACACTATACACCCCAAACAACACATTATACACCCCAAACAACACACTATAAACCCCAAACAACACACTATACACCCCGAACAACACACTATACACCCCAAACAACACTATACACCCCAAACAACACATTATACACCCCAAACAACACACTATACACCCCAAACAACACTATACACCCCAAACAACACATTATACACCCCAAACAACACACTATACACCCCAAACAACACTATACACCCCAAACAACACACTATACACCCCAAACAACACACTATACACCCCAAACAACACATTATACACCCCAAACAACACATTATACACCCCAAACAACACACTATACACCCCAAACAACACACTATACACCCCAAACAACACACTATACACCCCAAACAACACATTATACACCCCAAACAACACATTATACACCCCAAACAACACACTATACACCCCAAACAACACACTATACACCCCAAACAACACATTATACACCCCAAACAACACACTATACACCCCAAACACCACACTATACACCCCAAACACCACACTATACACCCCAAACAACACACTATAGACCCCAAACAACACACTATACACCCCAAACAACACATACACCCCAAACAACACATTATACACCCCAAACAACACACTATACACCCCAAACACCACACTATACACCCCAAACAACACACTATACACCCGAAAAAACACTATACACCCCAAACAACACACTATACACCCCAAACAACACATTATACACCCCAAACAACACACTATACACCCCAAACAACACACTATACACCCCAAACAACACATTATACACCCCAAACAACACACTATAAACCCCAAACAACACACTATACACCCCAAACAACACTATACACCCCAAACAACACATTATACACCCCAAACAACACACTATACACCCCAAACAACACTATACACCCCAAACAACACACTATACACCCCAAACAACACACTATACACCCCAAACAACACATTATACACCCCAAACAACACACTATAAACCCCAAACAACACACTATACACCCCAAACAACACACTATACACCCCAAACAACACTATACACCCCAAACAACACATTATACACCCCAAACAACACACTATACACCCCAAACAACACTATACACCCCAAACAACACACTATACACCCCAAACAACACACTATACACCCCAAACAACACACTATAGACCCCAAACACCACACTATACACCCCAAACAACACACTATACACCTGAAAAAACACACTATACACCCCAAACAACACACTATACACCCCAAACAACACATTATACACCCCAAACAACACACTATACACCCCAAACAACACATTATACACCCCAAACAACACACTATAAACCCCAAACAACACACTATACACCCCGAACAACACACTATACACCCCAAACAACACTATACACCCCAAACAACACATTATACACCCCAAACAACACACTATACACCCCAAACAACACTATACACCCCAAACAACACATTATACACCCCAAACAACACACTATACACCCCAAACAACACTATACACCCCAAACAACACACTATACACCCCAAACAACACACTATACACCCCAAACAACACATTATACACCCCAAACAACACATTATACACCCCAAACAACACACTATACACCCCAAACAACACACTATACACCCCAAACAACACACTATACACCCCAAACAACACATTATACACCCCAAACAACACATTATACACCCCAAACAACACACTATACACCCCAAACAACACACTATACACCCCAAACAACACATTATACACCCCAAACAACACACTATACACCCCAAACACCACACTATACACCCCAAACACCACACTATACACCCCAAACAACACACTATAGACCCCAAACAACACACTATACACCCCAAACAACACACTATACACCCCAAACAACACATTATACACCCCAAACAACACACTATACACCCCAAACACCACACTATACACCCCAAACACCACACTATACACCCCAAACAACACATTATACACCCCAAACAACACACTATACACCCCAAATAACACACTATACACCCCAAACAACACACTATACACCCCAAACAACACTATACACCCCAAACAACACATTATACACCCCAAACAACACACTATACACCCCAAACAACACATTATACACCCCAAACAACACACTATACACCCCAAACAACACATTATACACCCCAAACAACACACTATACACCCCAAACAACACACTATACACCCCAAACAACACACTATACACCCCAAACAACACACTATACACCCCAAACAACACATTATACACCCCAAACAACACATTATACACCCCAAACAACACACTATACACCCCAAACAACACACTATACACCCCAAACAACACACTATACACCCCAAACAACACACTATACACCCCAAACAACACACTATAAACCCCAAACAACACACAATACACCCCAAACAACACACTATACACCCCAAACAACACACTATACACCCCAAACACATTTTTGAGTGGAGTCTCATTATCAGCCCTGGTGGTTATTGGGTGCCTCACAAGTGCTGAATAGAAAGCAATCGGCAGACTTTCTCAGCCTCGTGTTTGGGGACTACTGGAATGCTCTCGATTACAGAAACGTTTTCGACCGATGGCAATAAGCGGGAGACGATGATTTTTATTGTGTATTTTAACGAATGTGCAGCAGATGTGCTTTGTCAGTTGTCGGACTCAGCATTCCTTGTCGGTTTTATAAAACACCTGAATGGAATGAGATCTCAGTGTTGCACACTCGAAATGAAGGACGTGGGCAGGTGCTCCAAATCGAGGGTGAAACATTTATTGTGGTTAATCTGTAAAATGCAACAGCACGTGTGTCACACACAGCAATCTTCAACCGAGTCGCCAATAACCACATGACTGGTGTACACGTCCGGTTAATCAATAACCCTGCCAGCCTCCCCACAGGCCCAACTCAGTCATCACATGCTGGTGTACACACGTGCATTGATGTACTGCACAACACATAAGGACTTTCTAACGTGCCACATCAGGACTATACTGTTGTGACAAATGTAGATGAGAGAGGTGTACCAATGTGGCAGAAATCGCGTAAGTTACTGTTGAATTTGTTTTCCTAAACTTTTAATAACACTTTGGCAATGTGTGTGTGTAAATAAAGTTACTGATTTGTTAAATCTCGATTATGCTTGGTTTCTATGCTTAATTATTATTTATTCCATATTATTTTCCACAAATTTTTTCTTTAGTTTTTTTATTTGTTCATCTTCAAGTAACCAAAGTACGTACTTGGTCAGCACAAATTTAATTTCTGAGGGTGAGTCGAGGCACAGTGATGTTCTGAACCTGGCGCCCTGAGTTTGATTCCCAGCAAAAACTGATCAGTAACGAGTGACATCCAATGCTGTCCGGCCCCTTTCCACCCCCTTCACTAACCAGCATGGTGAAGTATAGTCATGCAATCCCTATGACAATGAGGGCACGGGGAGGGAGGCCTTTATCTAGCTGTGGATTTCCAAACGGCTTTATTTACAACTATATTTACCCAAGCATGTCAGTGGGTAACGTGCGTGACGGGTTCTCCATGCGAAGTGACGTCACCCGCTCATGATTATTGAGGGACGGATCCATGTGGAGGACGTAACCTGTTCATGATTCTTCTTGGTTCTTTCGGTAAAGTCACGTAGAAGTATTTTTATTATTTTATTACTTCCCTTCTACGTGACTTTACCGAAAGAACCAAGAAGAATCATGAACCGGTTACGTCCTCCACATGGATCCGTCCCTCAATAATCATGAGCGGGTGACGTCACTTCGCATGGAGAACCCATCCCTCAATAATCTGAGCGGGTGACGTCACTCCACATCGAACAGCCCCTCTCAATCATAAGGTGACGTCCTTCAAATGGACACCCCCCCCATTCATAATTAGCGGCTGACGTCACTCCACATGGGTAGGGGGCGAGGCGCCTCCTCCCCCTTCCTCGGCGTCAACTTACAACCCTCACTACAAAGGCAGAACCCTCACGTCACGTGATCTCCGTCACGCTGTTGAGACATCGAAGTAAAAAGGACTTCATGATGGACAAGGGATTGTAACCTTGAAATGAAATAGGTCTGTGTCACCGCGCCATTACAAATTGCACACACATTGATGCAATGAATATCACGTCGTGGTCTGCTTTTCGCTTGCAAGTTTCACATTTACTGCAATACACCCGTCATTGGACGGGCAAAAGGCTAGTATGATGATAATAATGCACGTACCATTCGTGAGCACGATGTAAAAGAGCTTCGCGAATATTTTGAGGATTGCAACATTATCGGCACTGGCACAGCATGATAACGCGAGCTTGCTAATAGTAAACTTTCTTCTTCTTGGTTCTTTCGGTAAAGTCACGTAGAAGGGAAGTAATAAAATAATAAAAATAAAACATAATAAAATGAAATAATTCTCACGACGTTTCGGCTACAACGCAAGCAGCCGTCTTCAGGTGAAGAATGAGACACTACCAAGCTAGGAGCTTATATATAAACTGGGTTGGAGGTGGAAGAGCGCCTTAACAAAAAGAATGTGCATATGAAGAGGAATTTAGCATATTCATGGAAAATGCGTAGGAGGTGGGCGGGGGGGGTTTCAAAGTCATATTATGCCCATGCATTATGCAGGATCAGCAGCACCAAGGGGGGGTTGCAGGGAGTAGCATTAACAAAGGAAAGGAATGTTAATGATATGTAGCTGCAGTTACTAAACAACCACGTAGAAAACTAAAGTATAAACTACATAAAAAACTAAAGTATAAACTGCATAGCACCATCAGTATACTTACCAGAGGTGGGACAAAGTCATTGTTATGCAAGTCCAAGTCGAGTCGCAAGTCATCAAATTCATGACTCGAGTCTGACTCGAGTCCAAGTCACATGACTCGAGTCCACATCTCATAGGTGGGACAAAGTCATTGTTATGCAAGTCCAAGTCGAGTCGCAAGTCATCAAATTCATGACTCGAGTCTGACTCGAGTCCAAGTCACATGACTCGAGTCCACACCTCTGATACTTACTATACTCTACAATAAGCTGAGTTACTAACAGCAAGTAATACATTACAATTCTACGTCGTAAAAATTATATAATATGCTTCCATCTAAACTTTATTCTCTTACATCACACGAGCATATACCGTACCATATACTGCCATAGATAAACCCAACATTAAATTATATACTGTATTGCTATAAACCACCCTATACTTTATACATTTCAACATAACACTATGTATTATTCTACCCACCCTAATGTGTATCGAAATGGTTTATTACGTCCTTCCAATGATTGCTAAGCCAGAATCCATCTTCTCGGTTAAAATTGTCTCTGTGTTTGTATATGTGGATCGCCTCATGAACGAATCTCTCATGATAGCCAGATGGCTTGCAGAGAACCTCTGTCTTGGAGAAGTCAATGTCATGTGAGCCCACTGAGTTGTAACAGTGATCTGCCACGGCTGAGGTGTTTGTCCTACCGTGTTTCAGGTCAGCTTTATGTTCACGGATGCGGTCCGAGACATGTCGTTTGGTTTCCCCAATGTAACTGCTACCACAGAGGCAACTTAGTTTGTAGACACCAGGGTACTGTATGTCTGGAACCACATCTTTTACAGACGGTACCAGATCACGGATTTTATGTACTGTGTTGAATCGGACCTGGATCTTGTGTTTAATCAGGATTTTGGAGATCTTTTTTGTGACCCCAGCAATGTAGGGTAAGGTGATGGTCTTGAAAGGCTCCTCAACAGGATCCTTCTTGATGGTTGGAGTGATGGCTTTGCGGATTGTGTAGTCGGAGTAACCATTAGCCTTAAGAGCTTGGCGTACGTGTTAAGGCTAATGGTTACTCCGACTACACAATCCGCAAAGCCATCACTCCAACCATCAAGAAGGATCCTGTTGAGGAGCCTTTCAAGACCATCACCTTACCCTACATTGCTGGGGTCACAAAAAAGATCTCCAAAATCCTGATTAAACACAAGATCCAGGTCCGATTCAACACAGTACATAAAATCCGTGATCTGGTACCGTCTGTAAAAGATGTGGTTCCAGACATACAGTACCCTGGTGTCTACAAACTAAGTTGCCTCTGTGGTAGCAGTTACATTGGGGAAACCAAACGACATGTCTCGGACCGCATCCGTGAACATAAAGCTGACCTGAAACACGGTAGGACAAACACCTCAGCCGTGGCAGATCACTGTTACAACTCAGTGGGCTCACATGACATTGACTTCTCCAAGACAGAGGTTCTCTGCAAGCCATCTGGCTATCATGAGAGATTCGTTCATGAGGCGATCCACATATACAAACACAGAGACAATTTTAACCGAGAAGATGGATTCTGGCTTAGCAATCATTGGAAGGACGTAATAAACCATTTCGATACACATTAGGGTGGGTAGAATAATACATAGTGTTATGTTGAAATGTATAAGGTATAGGGTGGTTTATAGTAATACAGTATATAATTTAATGTTGGGTTTATCTATGGCAGTATATGGTACGGTATATGCTCGTGTGATGTAAGAGAATAAAGTTTAGATGGAAGCATATTATATAATTTTTACGACGTAGAATTGTAATGTATTACTTGCTGTTAGTAACTCAGCTTATTGTAGAGTATAGTAAGTATACTGATAGTGCTATGCAGTTTATACTTTAGTTTTTTATGTAGTTTGTACTTTAGTTTTCTACGTGGTTGTTTAGTAACTGCAGCTACATATCATTAACATTCCTTTCCTTTGTTAATGCTACTCCCTGGTGCTGCTGATCCTGCATAATGCATGGGCATAATATGACTTTGAAACCCCCCCCGCCCACCTCCTACGCATTTTCCATGAATATGCTAAATTCCTCTTCATATGCACATTCTTTTTTGTTAAGGCGCTCTTCCACCTCCAACCCAGTTTATATATAAGCTCCTAGCTTGGTAGTGTCTCATTCTTCACCTGAAGACGGCTGCTTGCGTTGTAGCCGAAACGTCGTGAGAATTATTTCATTTTATTATGTTTTATTTTTATTATTTTATTACTTCCCTTCTACGTGACTTTACCGAAAGAACCAAGAAGATGAATCCCTGCAGTCACGAAAGCTTTAAATCGAAAAGTAAACGTTCTGTTATGTAACGTGGTGCACGTCAAAGCGATCCAGATAGGGCACGAGCGGGGGGGGGGTCCTGCGTTTCTGCAACAACCCCGCGGCCCCAAACCAAACTCCAATCACGCTGCTCCCTCCCACTCCCATCCACTCGGCTGGTTGTGACAAGTTATTTTTAATGAGACAATTCGTGCTTGTGATTTATTTGTCTGGAACTAGAGCATCTTTCCACCCAGCCATCTGTGCTGTTGACCCCCCTGTCACATGTTCAAGTCCAGGCGCAAGACCATCCATGTTTCCAGATGACGCTTGCAAATGAGACTCATCCTGGTCTCTTTGAGTTATAATTAAATAAATGAACGCGAACCCCCTCTGCATATGACCGACTGCCTCTTTCTATAACGTACATTTGTCCAACGTTTATGTACAGTTGTCTTGAGATGCTATATAAATCTCGCCTGTATGCAAGCGCCATCTAGCTGGTGACAAATAGGGGACAGAATGCTGTTGGTTTTGTGAAGCCATGTGGGCAGAATCAAGATGATGGAGTACAAAAACTATCATAGTAACAAAATCCAACTGAGGAATTTCATGCCGAGCTAGAAACCCCAAAAACAAACCTATTGCCATTTCTTAATCCACTGCTGGATGAAGGCCTCTCTGCGCTGTGTGAATTATAGAGGTCTGATGAAGCGATAGTTGGTGAGGATAGTGCTGCAGGACTAGGTCAGATATCACCACTGTCCTTAGTGGCTCTGGCCAGTAGAAATGCTTAATTTGGAGCTTTCGTGACTGCAGGAATTACTCTTTGGTTCTTTCGGTAAGGTCACGTATAAAGATAAAATAATGAATTAAATACTAGCATACGACGTTTCGATAGCAACACAAGCAATCATCATCAGGTATAAATGAAATAGAAACACAAATCTAGTATACTTAGAAATGTAATGTAATACAACAGAGAGTCGGATAACATAACAGTCAACACCCTACCTGGTTGATTACGTTCTTCCTGAGAATGCAAAATTTGAGAGAGAGATAAAACACAGAACCAACGGTGCTTGATTTAATAATAATTTACATTTGTAAAGCGCACCTGAGCTGTCCGGGGCTAAGCTCCAGAAAAAATTGTCCCAGAAAAAAAAAATCATAATAAATGAAGTAGTGGGGGTTAATATTATCCTGAAATTTGCACCATGTTACAGTGTTAGAGGCTAACCATTCCACAAATTCACGTATTCGTGGTTTAATCCGTCCCAGATTTTCCTGTCGACCTGCCAAGCGAGGCGGACGAGCGCGTAGTTATTGGATACCGTGAACGGGTGGCCACCAGGAACATCGAGACCCTACACCCGGCTGGGGAATGGCTTTTGAGAACCGCTTTCTTGACGGATCAGCGTCTCCGTCGACTTATCGATCTATCATCTATTTAAGTCGCTTTTCCCAGGACATGAGAGGGAGGTAACGATTAGTCGATGAAAATCGGTTGATACTCTCACGGTACGTGCATATATTTCGAGCGTGTTAACATTCGATTATTTTAGATATGTGCCAAGGCCGTAATTATAATATATATTGGGGGGGACACATCCCCCCCAATATTCAAAGATGCTCAAAATGTCCCCCCCAATATATTGCTATAAAATAGATTCATGTTTATATGATTGTGGTTATGGTTGTACTTTATTAATCCATAATCTCTGCCATTACATACAATGAAACAAGAAAAGGTAAAAAAGAAAAAACAGAGCAATGTAATATAATACACTATTAGACATTATTGTAAAAAAATAAATAAAAAGTCCATTCTATGTGTTAGTGAATTTTTTTTATATTTTAGGCAGGAAATTAGTTTTAAAATTTAGATTATTTTTCTGGGGGGGACCCCCAGACCCCCTGGAAGAATTGGTCCCCCCCAATGTTGACTCCATAGATATGGCCTTGATATGTGCAACTCACTTTCAAATTATAATTAATGCAACGAACGTGATGTAATCTTTCAGGCAGACGCTACAACCAATATTGAAAGAAAAAAAACGATTATTGACTCGATCATGGCCCACATTTGTGATAGTCGAAGTAGAGGGGGTAGGGTAACTAGGGTTTTCGTTGTCTGGTTTATGTGCAGTATGTATAGTACCCGTAACCGTTGTACATTTACGGACTCACGACACGTGCACTAAGCCGGGATTGTGAGTGCTTAACCAAAAATCTTTATTTGAAATTGGTTACCCTAACGTTTCTCGTTCCTCAGTCCTTCAAATATCAAAAACAATCATCCGCCTTTTTTCTATATCTCATATGACTAACGCTGCAATTTGGCAGTGGCTAAAACCCGGATTCGAACCCTGGAATCTCAGCTGTTCTGGCTCCCATGTTCTAGGTGCTCATTATAATTTGTGCTTTTGCCCGATCTGACAGTGCATTAGCTCAGCTCAAACATAGGTTGTTGACTGTTGCGTCACCGCAGCGCTTGTGACAGGCGAGGGGCCTCGCTGGCACGAGGACACGGGGCAAAGCCCCACGTGTTTGAAAGTTAATAGCCCGAGGTGGCTGGCAAGATGCACCACCCCGACTATTGCCACCCTTGCTCCGAGTTGGATCCGCCAGGCGCTCCACCGTTGTTGCGCAACCACGCACGGACGCGACAGCGCCCACGACACGTAGCGCTTCGTGTATCGATGATTGTTGCAGCAATGTAATTTTGTGCACCGCTCCATGGTCAATGTATAACGGTGACATGTGCAAAGCACTTACATTATTACACTGTGCCAAAGGTCTACAATTTACACTTCAAAGTATGTGTATTTGCAAATCATTAGTCGACGAGGCTTGCCAATTTTGAATGTCCCGGTTAGTACACGTATGTTGTAACGCACTGTAAGCGCTGCATAATATATTTTTCACTGCGATATGAGGATGGATACAGATTGGGTTTAAACACCGATCACGTACGGCGTAACAAGTAGTGTGCGTCACGTGAACACGTTATTTGAAGTGTACGAAGTATGTGTTTCGCGAGCGACAGATGTATGAGAGTGCGTCGCAATTCTACAACTCATCAATCAGTGCAAATAAGCTTTATCCGACAGACGTGGAGGTGACGATGATGTGTCGCGCATGCTTTCGATTTAAACAAAGAATCGCCGATATGAGTCTTTGTTGAAAAGATTCATATTCGGCAGAGAGACCATTTCACTGCACCCACGCCGACGGAACGCACAGGCAGCGTTAACGTCACTCTACGCCTGCTATGGTTGAGGCTACCTCCCAGTGGCTTAGCCGTGGTGTGGGCATGCGCCCTGGTGCAAAGGAAACAATTGCCCCCCCCCCACCACCCTGTCAACAGCTACGCCACTGGCCACGTCAGAAGATCTCACGATAAGGCTGTAATTTTTGGACATTGATAAACCTGGAGCTCTTTTCAAGGATGCTCCAGAAAAAAACCCCCACAGCAACTCCTCAAATGTACAAGAAAACGTTCGGTGTCTTGTATAACCTAAAGAGTGGGCTGCATCAGCACACAACAAATACATGTTTCTGTAACTTTGTTTTGCTGCTTTATTAAAAGCATTGTGTGCCACAAGGACACCGACTCGACCTTGGGATCCCTTTCGTGGCGGAGCTTGCTTTGTACCCCACCTCCGAAGTCACCAGTCAACCTTCCCTCGCTCAGTGCGAGGTCACGTATTTTGCTCCTCTGGCCATATAGTCTGAAACGCTCTTCACCACCTGCCATGCGTGCTACTCATTGCCGCTGTTAAGTTCAGGCCAACATACCCTTGTTTTTCCTCTGCCAATGACTCACTGCCTTTGCTCAATAAAATCAATATGCGCACTGTTTCTTTGCAGCGTCTTGAGATGCGGGTGCATTTGGACGCCGCTATATAAATCCACATTGCATTGCGTGTTCGTATGTTTGAGCGAAAACAACTGAACGGGATGATAAGCTTGGCTCACGTCTCAAATAATAATCATTGAACTCTTAGCTCTCGGAATAGCTGCCGGTCATGCGTGGCCACCTCTTCTGTATAGTATGAGTCACAGCCGTAGCCTCATTGGCATATGCTCTATGCAAAAGGGTCATTGCCCAACACGTTACCTATTGTAATAGGTTTTTACCCTTTTATCTGGCACCAAAACTGACACCTTTATACAAGGGATCATGTTTGCAATAACCACAACACAAGCAGTCAAAATGCAAACAAAAAGAGCCAACTCTGATAATGATATGCACTGTACTTGAAATTGATTGGTCCACAGCCTATTCTCTACTGGTGTTGGACCAGATGACGCCAAAAGGCATACAACTCAAAAACAGCACACTATCAGAGTATTGAGAGCTCGGGAGGGTTGGGCTGGGTGGGGAGAGGAGGGTGAGGAGGGGCTGGGTTGGGAGGGTGGGGCTGGGTGGGGGTGGGAGGGGTGGGGCTGGGTGGGGAGGGGCTGGTCACCCCGTGGTGCCCTTATAAAACTCAACGTTTAACCTACTCACGCCGGCTTGTGCCCGCCCTCACAGTCGGACATATTTGCGGAATACACCACGCCGCCGGTGACCCTGGCCATTGACCGAGCAACCCAACGTTCCTACCAGCTCCCTCCGCAGGAATGTGTTTTACCCTTTTATTTTGGGTAACAGAAGAAAACATACTGTGACTAAGATTTGTGTCACCGTGCTTGTGGCAATGGCTGGGGGGGTTATTGCTAGGAGGTTATATTAATATTTATAGTTGGTTGTAATCACCAGCGAAACGTCGAACTCAAATTGAAAATGTCGTGGGGTTACTGTCCATCGCACCGGTGTGCTTGAAGTAGCTAATTGGCACGGTTTACTCACGTGACAAACCTTACTAATTTGTGTCGGGTGGGTGGTGGGTTAACGACATTAATATTTACGCAGTCGAACTCAACAAAAACCTTTATTATGAATAGTCTAGGAAAGGGGCCATCCATAAATGACATCACGCAATTTTGGACGATTTTTGACCCCCCCCCTCGTCACACGGCGTCACAAAAAGTCAGACCCCTCCTCAAATATGAAGTCACAAAGCTCTGCCCCCACCCAAACCATATTTCCATTTTGAAAATAAAACATGCTTCAAATCGCTTTAAACTATTGTCATTGTAGTGCGTATTTAATGTGGCGCTGCACTCTGATGTTGTAGGAGAAAACATTTATTAAAAAGTCTATTTAATTAAGTAGAACGTGTTGTCTATATTTATTTAAAGTTGCGCATTTTGATGTGACGTCACATTTCTCAACCCCCCCCCCCCTCGTCACACATTGTCACAAATGTCTGACCCCCACCCCCCTAGGTATGTGACGTCATTTATGAACGGCCCCCAACCCCCCCTAATCTACAGGATGTGGAGTTGGTTCCAGCTTGCCCCAATATAATTACACATTGTTGTCATGCACGCACATGGTCTCGTTCTCAGGAAAGCGAGGTAGAGCAGCTTCTAGCGACCGGCTACGACGCTCACCCGCAGATGTAAATGGAGCCAGATCCGAAGAAGCAGAGGACGGATGAGGAGGGTGCGGCGAGGTGGCACGCCGTCCCCGTGCTCGCCGACCACCTCGTCGGGAACGAGGTGCCTACACAGCCCGCGTATGCCGCCCCCATCCTGGACAAGCGCGCCACCGCGCGGCTCATCGCCGCCATGTGCCGCCTCTACCCGCTCGAGGGTCTGCAGCACCTGAAGAGGGTGCGCGGCACACTCGACGCATCCAAGGCGCACGCCCTGGAGATCCTGCTGTGCCTGACGCGCGACCTGCCGGCCAACCACAAGGAGCCGGTCCGCCTGGCCGACGTAATCCCCGACGACGGCAGCTTCGCCGAGTACGCGGCGCTGGGCCTGCCTTTCGGTGTGCTGGTGCCTCAAAGCCCCCCACTGACGCGGCCGCAGTTCGAGTTCGCCTCTCGCTGCTGGCCGTGCTCGTTCCACGAGCACAAGCGGCTGTCGCTGCTGCTGAGCGGCGAACCGTTCAACGACGCCGACAAGCGGCGGATGGAAGTGCACATGGGCCGCGCGCTGCAGGCTGCCAGGGCCGGGCTGGCGCGTGGCACGCGGCCCGTCGGGGCCGCCGTGGCGGACTCCCGCACGGGCGAGGTGGTGGCCGTGGCCCACGATTGCTGCTCGCCTGAGCGGCCGCTGCACCACGCGGTCATGGTCGCCGTGGACCTGGTGGCGCGCGGCCAAGGCGGCGGCGCCTACTCGTACGACGAGTACCCGGATTGTGTGTGCATCGGTGCCGGTCGAGGGGGATCGGCGGGCACGGAGGACGATCGCGGCACGACTGAGGTCGCGGGGGGCGGAGGTCATGACCCACAGACTCCGTCAGAGGAAGAGCCGTACTTGTGCACGAACCTGGACGTGTTTGTGACGCATGAGCCGTGCGTCATGTGCGCCATGGCGCTGGTGCACTCACGCGTACAGCGGGTTTTCTACGGCACACCATCGCCGGACGGCGCCCTGGGCAGCGCCTACAAACTGCATGCCAACGACAACCTCAACCACCGCTTCGAGGTCTTCCGCGGCGTGATGGAGGAGGAGTGCCGACAGCTGAGCTCTGAGATCAGCTGAGCCCGTGGCTCATGCACGTGGACACCAGGCTATTAAATCGTATTGCTCTTTCATTTAGTAATCGCCATATTCACGTTTCATGGCCAGGCAACATTGCACCCTTGAGCTCTCTGTTGTGTTTTCAGGTTGTAATGTGTGTTGATCGACACAATGTCTGAAGTTTTGCTCAACATTGGGAGCGAAATTTCAGACATCTTGCCAAACAACACACTATACACCCCAAACAACACATTATACACCCCAAACAACACACTATACACCCCAAACAACACACTATACACCCCAAACAACACACTATACACCCCAAACAACACACTATACACCCCAAACAACACATACACCCCAAACAACACATTATACACCCCAAACAACACACTATACACCCCAAACACCACACTATACACCCCAAACAACACACTATACACCCGAAAAAACACTATACACCCCAAACAACACACTATACACCCCAAACAACACATTATACACCCCAAACAACACACTATACACCCCAAACAACACACTATACACCCCAAACAACACATTATACACCCCAAACAACACACTATAAACCCCAAACAACACACTATACACCCCAAACAACACTATACACCCCAAACAACACATTATACACCCCAAACAACACACTATACACCCCAAACAACACTATACACCCCAAACAACACACTATACACCCCAAACAACACACTATACACCCCAAACAACACATTATACACCCCAAACAACACACTATAAACCCCAAACAACACACTATACACCCCAAACAACACACTATACACCCCAAACAACACTATACACCCCAAACAACACATTATACACCCCAAACAACACACTATACACCCCAAACAACACTATACACCCCAAACAACACACTATACACCCCAAACAACACACTATACACCCCAAACAACACACTATACACCCCAAACACCACACTATACACCCCAAACAACACACTATACACCTGAAAAAACACACTATACACCCCAAACAACACACTATACACCCCAAACAACACATTATACACCCCAAACAACACACTATACACCCCAAACAACACATTATACACCCCAAACAACACACTATAAACCCCAAACAACACACTATACACCCCGAACAACACACTATACACCCCAAACAACACTATACACCCCAAACAACACATTATACACCCCAAACAACACACTATACACCCCAAAGAACACTATACACCCCAAACAACACATTATACACCCCAAACAACACACTATACACCCCAAACAACACTATACACCCCAAACAACACACTATACACCCCAAACAACACACTATACACCCCAAACAACACATTATACACCCCAAACAACACATTATACACCCCAAACAACACACTATACACCCCAAACAACACACTATACACCCCAAACAACACACTATACACCCCAAACAACACATTATACACCCCAAACAACACATTATACACCCCAAACAACACACTATACACCCCAAACAACACACTATACACCCCAAACAACACATTATACACCCCAAACAACACACTATACACCCCAAACACCACACTATACACCCCAAACACCACACTATACACCCCAAACAACACACTATAGACCCCAAACAACACACTATACACCCCAAACAACACATACACCCCAAACAACACATTATACACCCCAAACAACACACTATACACCCCAAACACCACACTATACACCCCAAACAACACACTATACACCCGAAAAAACACTATACACCCCAAACAACACACTATACACCCCAAACAACACATTATACACCCCAAACAACACACTATACACCCCAAACAACACACTATACACCCCAAACAACACATTATACACCCCAAACAACACACTATAAACCCCAAACAACACACTATACACCCCAAACAACACTATACACCCCAAACAACACATTATACACCCCAAACAACACACTATACACCCCAAACAACACTATACACCCCAAACAACACACTATACACCCCAAACAACACACTATACACCCCAAACAACACATTATACACCCCAAACAACACACTATAAACCCCAAACAACACACTATACACCCCAAACAACACACTATACACCCCAAACAACACTATACACCCCAAACAACACACTATACACCCCAAACAACACTATACACCCCAAACAACACACTATACACCCCAAACAACACACTATACACCCCAAACAACACACTATACACCCCAAACACCACACTATACACCCCAAACAACACACTATACACCTGAAAAAACACACTATACACCCCAAACAACACACTATACACCCCAAACAACACATTATACACCCCAAACAACACACTATACACCCCAAACAACACATTATACACCCCAAACAACACACTATAAACCCCAAACAACACACTATACACCCCGAACAACACACTATACACCCCAAACAACACTATACACCCCAAACAACACATTATACACCCCAAACAACACACTATACACCCCAAACAACACTATACACCCCAAACAACACATTATACACCCCAAACAACACACTATACACCCCAAACAACACTATACACCCCAAACAACACACTATACACCCCAAACAACACACTATACACCCCAAACAACACATTATACACCCCAAACAACACATTATACACCCCAAACAACACACTATACACCCCAAACAACACACTATACACCCCAAACAACACACTATACACCCCAAACAACACATTATACACCCCAAACAACACATTATACACCCCAAACAACACACTATACACCCCAAACAACACACTATACACCCCAAACAACACATTATACACCCCAAACAACACACTATACACCCCAAACACCACACTATACACCCCAAACACCACACTATACACCCCAAACAACACACTATAGACCCCAAACAACACACTATACACCCCAAACAACACACTATACACCCCAAACAACACATTATACACCCCAAACAACACACTATACACCCCAAACACCACACTATACACCCCAAACACCACACTATACACCCCAAACAACACACTATAGACCCCAAACAACACATTATACACCCCAAACAACACACTATACACCCCAAATAACACACTATACACCCCAAACAACACACTATACACCCCAAACAACACTATACACCCCAAACAACACATTATACACCCCAAACAACACACTATACACCCCAAACAACACATTATACACCCCAAACAACACACTATACACCCCAAACATACTATACACCCCAAACAACACACTATACACCCCAAACAACACACTATACACCCCAAACAACACACTATACACCCCAAACAACACACTATACACCCCAAACAACACATACACCCCAAACAACACATTATACACCCCAAACAACACACTATACACCCCAAACACCACACTATACACCCCAAACAACACACTATACACCCGAAAAAACACTATACACCCCAAACAACACACTATACACCCCAAACAACACATTATACACCCCAAACAACACACTATACACCCCAAACAACACACTATACACCCCAAACAACACATTATACACCCCAAACAACACACTATAAACCCCAAACAACACACTATACACCCCAAACAACACTATACACCCCAAACAACACATTATACACCCCAAACAACACACTATACACCCCAAACAACACTATACACCCCAAACAACACACTATACACCCCAAACAACACACTATACACCCCAAACAACACATTATACACCCCAAACAACACACTATAAACCCCAAACAACACACTATACACCCCAAACAACACACTATACACCCCAAACAACACTATACACCCCAAACAACACATTATACACCCCAAACAACACACTATACACCCCAAACAACACTATACACCCCAAACAACACACTATACACCCCAAACAACACACTATACACCCCAAACAACACACTATACACCCCAAACACCACACTATACACCCCAAACAACACACTATACACCTGAAAAAACACACTATACACCCCAAACAACACACTATACACCCCAAACAACACATTATACACCCCAAACAACACACTATACACCCCAAACAACACATTATACACCCCAAACAACACACTATAAACCCCAAACAACACACTATACACCCCGAACAACACACTATACACCCCAAACAACACTATACACCCCAAACAACACATTATACACCCCAAACAACACACTATACACCCCAAACAACACTATACACCCCAAACAACACATTATACACCCCAAACAACACACTATACACCCCAAACAACACTATACACCCCAAACAACACACTATACACCCCAAACAACACACTATACACCCCAAACAACACATTATACACCCCAAACAACACATTATACACCCCAAACAACACACTATACACCCCAAACAACACACTATACACCCCAAACAACACACTATACACCCCAAACAACACATTATACACCCCAAACAACACATTATACACCCCAAACAACACACTATACACCCCAAACAACACACTATACACCCCAAACAACACATTATACACCCCAAACAACACACTATACACCCCAAACACCACACTATACACCCCAAACACCACACTATACACCCCAAACAACACACTATAGACCCCAAACAACACACTATACACCCCAAACAACACATACACCCCAAACAACACATTATACACCCCAAACAACACACTATACACCCCAAACACCACACTATACACCCCAAACAACACACTATACACCCGAAAAAACACTATACACCCCAAACAACACACTATACACCCCAAACAACACATTATACACCCCAAACAACACACTATACACCCCAAACAACACACTATACACCCCAAACAACACATTATAAACCCCAAACAACACACTATAAACCCCAAACAACACACTATACACCCCAAACAACACTATACACCCCAAACAACACATTATACACCCCAAACAACACACTATACACCCCAAACAACACTATACACCCCAAACAACACACTATACACCCCAAACAACACACTATACACCCCAAACAACACATTATACACCCCAAACAACACACTATAAACCCCAAACAACACACTATACACCCCAAACAACACACTATACACCCCAAACAACACTATACACCCCAAACAACACACTATACACCCCAAACAACACTATACACCCCAAACAACACACTATACACCCCAAACAACACACTATACACCCCAAACAACACACTATACACCCCAAACACCACACTATACACCCCAAACAACACACTATACACCTGAAAAAACACACTATACACCCCAAACAACACACTATACACCCCAAACAACACATTATACACCCCAAACAACACACTATACACCCCAAACAACACATTATACACCCCAAACAACACACTATAAACCCCAAACAACACACTATACACCCCGAACAACACACTATACACCCCAAACAACACTATACACCCCAAACAACACATTATACACCCCAAACAACACACTATACACCCCAAACAACACTATACACCCCAAACAACACATTATACACCCCAAACAACACACTATACACCCCAAACAACACTATACACCCCAAACAACACACTATACACCCCAAACAACACACTATACACCCCAAACAACACATTATACACCCCAAACAACACATTATACACCCCAAACAACACACTATACACCCCAAACAACACACTATACACCCCAAACAACACACTATACACCCCAAACAACACATTATACACCCCAAACAACACATTATACACCCCAAACAACACACTATACACCCCAAACAACACACTATACACCCCAAACAACACATTATACACCCCAAACAACACACTATACACCCCAAACACCACACTATACACCCCAAACACCACACTATACACCCCAAACAACACACTATAGACCCCAAACAACACACTATACACCCCAAACAACACACTATACACCCCAAACAACACATTATACACCCCAAACAACACACTATACACCCCAAACACCACACTATACACCCCAAACACCACACTATACACCCCAAACAACACACTATAGACCCCAAACAACACATTATACACCCCAAACACACTATACACCCCAAATAACACACTATACACCCCAAACAACACACTATACACCCCAAACAACACTATACACCCCAAACAACACATTATACACCCCAAACAACACACTATACACCCCAAACAACACATTATACACCCCAAACAACACACTATACACCCCAAACATACTATACACCCCAAACAACACACTATACACCCCAAACAACACATTATACACCCCAAACAACACACTATACACCCCAAACAACACACTATACACCCCAAACAACACACTATACACCCCAAACAACACACTATACACCCCAAACAACACATTATACACCCCAAACAACACATTATACACCCCAAACAACACACTATACACCCCAAACAACACACTATACACCCCAAACAACACACTATACACCCCAAACAACACACTATACACCCCAAACAACACACTATAAACCCCAAACAACACACAATACACCCCAAACAACACACTATACACCCCAAACAACACACTATACACCCCAAACACATTTTTGAGTGGAGTCTCATTATCAGCCCTGGTGGTTATTGGGTGCCTCACAAGTGCTGAATAGAAAGCAATCGGCAGACTTTCTCAGCCTCGTGTTTGGGGACTACTGGAATGCTCTCGATTACAGAAACGTTTTCGACCGATGGCAATAAGCGGGAGACGATGATTTTTATTGTGTATTTTAACGAATGTGCAGCAGATGTGCTTTGTCAGTTGTCGGACTCAGCATTCCTTGTCGGTTTTATAAAACACCTGAATGGAATGAGATCTCAGTGTTGCACACTCGAAATGAAGGACGTGGGCAGGTGCTCCAAATCGAGGGTGAAACATTTATTGTGGTTAATCTGTAAAATGCAACAGCACGTGTGTCACACACAGCAATCTTCAACCGAGTCGCCAATAACCACATGACTGGTGTACACGTCCGGTTAATCAATAACCCTGCCAGCCTCCCCACAGGCCCAACTCAGTCATCACATGCTGGTGTACACACGTGCATTGATGTACTGCACAACACATAAGGACTTTCTAACGTGCCACATCAGGACTATACTGTTGTGACAAATGTAGATGAGAGAGGTGTACCAATGTGGCAGAAATCGCGTAAGTTACTGTTGAATTTGTTTTCCTAAACTTTTAATAACACTTTGGCAATGTGTGTGTGTAAATAAAGTTACTGATTTGTTAAATCTCGATTATGCTTGGTTTCTATGCTTAATTATTATTTATTCCATATTATTTTCCACGAATTTTTTCTTTAGTTTTTTTATTTGTTCATCTTCAAGTAACCAAAGTACGTACTTGGTCAGCACAAATTTAATTTCTGAGGGTGAGTCGAGGCACAGTGATGTTCTGAACCTGGCGCCCTGAGTTTGATTCCCAGCAAAAACTGATCAGTAACGAGTGACATCCAATGCTGTCCGGCCCCTTTCCACCCCCTTCACTAACCAGCATGGTGAAGTATAGTCATGCAATCCCTATGACAATGAGGGCACGGGGAGGGAGGCCTTTATCTAGCTGTGGATTTCCAAACGGCTTTATTTACAACTATATTTACCCAAGCATGTCAGTGGGTAACGTGCGTGACGGGTTCTCCATGCGAAGTGACGTCACCCGCTCATGATTATTGAGGGACGGATCCATGTGGAGGACGTAACCTGTTCATGATTCTTCTTGGTTCTTTCGGTAAAGTCACGTAGAAGTATTTTTATTATTTTATTACTTCCCTTCTACGTGACTTTACCGAAAGAACCAAGAAGAATCATGAACCGGTTACGTCCTCCACATGGATCCGTCCCTCAATAATCATGAGCGGGTGACGTCACTTCGCATGGAGAACCCATCCCTCAATAATCTGAGCGGGTGACGTCACTCCACATCGAACAGCCCCTCTCAATCATAAGGTGACGTCCTTCAAATGGACACCCCCCCCATTCATAATTAGCGGCTGACGTCACTCCACATGGGTGGGGGGCGAGGCGCCTCCTCCCCCTTCCTCGGCGTCAACTTACAACCCTCACTACAAAGGCAGAACCCTCACGTCACGTGATCTCCGTCACGCTGTTGAGACATCGAAGTAAAAAGGACTTCATGATGGACAAGGGATTGTAACCTTGAAATGAAATAGGTCTGTGTCACCGCGCCATTACAAATTGCACACACATTGATGCAATGAATATCACGTCGTGGTCTGCTTTTCGCTTGCAAGTTTCACATTTACTGCAATACACCCGTCATTGGACGGGCAAAAGGCTAGTATGATGATAATAATGCACGTACCATTCGTGAGCACGATGTAAAAGAGCTTCGCGAATATTTTGAGGATTGCAACATTATCGGCACTGGCACAGCATGATAACGCGAGCTTGCTAATAGTAAACTTTCTTCTTCTTGGTTCTTTCGGTAAAGTCACGTAGAAGGGAAGTAATAAAATAATAAAAATAAAACATAATAAAATGAAATAATTCTCACGACGTTTCGGCTACAACGCAAGCAGCCGTCTTCAGGTGAAGAATGAGACACTACCAAGCTAGGAGCTTATATATAAACTGGGTTGGAGGTGGAAGAGCGCCTTAACAAAAAGAATGTGCATATGAAGAGGAATTTAGCATATTCATGGAAAATGCGTAGGAGGTGGGCGGGGGGGGTTTCAAAGTCATATTATGCCCATGCATTATGCAGGATCAGCAGCACCAAGGGGGGGTTGCAGGGAGTAGCATTAACAAAGGAAAGGAATGTTAATGATATGTAGCTGCAGTTACTAAACAACCACGTAGAAAACTAAAGTATAAACTACATAAAAAACTAAAGTATAAACTGCATAGCACCATCAGTATACTTACCAGAGGTGGGACAAAGTCATTGTTATGCAAGTCCAAGTCGAGTCGCAAGTCATCAAATTCATGACTCGAGTCTGACTCGAGTCCAAGTCACATGACTCGAGTCCACATCTCATAGGTGGGACAAAGTCATTGTTATGCAAGTCCAAGTCGAGTCGCAAGTCATCAAATTCATGACTCGAGTCTGACTCGAGTCCAAGTCACATGACTCGAGTCCACACCTCTGATACTTACTATACTCTACAATAAGCTGAGTTACTAACAGCAAGTAATACATTACAATTCTACGTCGTAAAAATTATATAATATGCTTCCATCTAAACTTTATTCTCTTACATCACACGAGCATATACCGTACCATATACTGCCATAGATAAACCCAACATTAAATTATATACTGTATTGCTATAAACCACCCTATACTTTATACATTTCAACATAACACTATGTATTATTCTACCCACCCTAATGTGTATCGAAATGGTTTATTACGTCCTTCCAATGATTGCTAAGCCAGAATCCATCTTCTCGGTTAAAATTGTCTCTGTGTTTGTATATGTGGATCGCCTCATGAACGAATCTCTCATGATAGCCAGATGGCTTGCAGAGAACCTCTGTCTTGGAGAAGTCAATGTCATGTGAGCCCACTGAGTTGTAACAGTGATCTGCCACGGCTGAGGTGTTTGTCCTACCGTGTTTCAGGTCAGCTTTATGTTCACGGATGCGGTCCGAGACATGTCGTTTGGTTTCCCCAATGTAACTGCTACCACAGAGGCAACTTAGTTTGTAGACACCAGGGTACTGTATGTCTGGAACCACATCTTTTACAGACGGTACCAGATCACGGATTTTATGTACTGTGTTGAATCGGACCTGGATCTTGTGTTTAATCAGGATTTTGGAGATCTTTTTTGTGACCCCAGCAATGTAGGGTAAGGTGATGGTCTTGAAAGGCTCCTCAACAGGATCCTTCTTGATGGTTGGAGTGATGGCTTTGCGGATTGTGTAGTCGGAGTAACCATTAGCCTTAAGAGCTTGGCGTACGTGTTAAGGCTAATGGTTACTCCGACTACACAATCCGCAAAGCCATCACTCCAACCATCAAGAAGGATCCTGTTGAGGAGCCTTTCAAGACCATCACCTTACCCTACATTGCTGGGGTCACAAAAAAGATCTCCAAAATCCTGATTAAACACAAGATCCAGGTCCGATTCAACACAGTACATAAAATCCGTGATCTGGTACCGTCTGTAAAAGATGTGGTTCCAGACATACAGTACCCTGGTGTCTACAAACTAAGTTGCCTCTGTGGTAGCAGTTACATTGGGGAAACCAAACGACATGTCTCGGACCGCATCCGTGAACATAAAGCTGACCTGAAACACGGTAGGACAAACACCTCAGCCGTGGCAGATCACTGTTACAACTCAGTGGGCTCACATGACATTGACTTCTCCAAGACAGAGGTTCTCTGCAAGCCATCTGGCTATCATGAGAGATTCGTTCATGAGGCGATCCACATATACAAACACAGAGACAATTTTAACCGAGAAGATGGATTCTGGCTTAGCAATCATTGGAAGGACGTAATAAACCATTTCGATACACATTAGGGTGGGTAGAATAATACATAGTGTTATGTTGAAATGTATAAGGTATAGGGTGGTTTATAGTAATACAGTATATAATTTAATGTTGGGTTTATCTATGGCAGTATATGGTACGGTATATGCTCGTGTGATGTAAGAGAATAAAGTTTAGATGGAAGCATATTATATAATTTTTACGACGTAGAATTGTAATGTATTACTTGCTGTTAGTAACTCAGCTTATTGTAGAGTATAGTAAGTATACTGATAGTGCTATGCAGTTTATACTTTAGTTTTTTATGTAGTTTGTACTTTAGTTTTCTACGTGGTTGTTTAGTAACTGCAGCTACATATCATTAACATTCCTTTCCTTTGTTAATGCTACTCCCTGGTGCTGCTGATCCTGCATAATGCATGGGCATAATATGACTTTGAAACCCCCCCCGCCCACCTCCTACGCATTTTCCATGAATATGCTAAATTCCTCTTCATATGCACATTCTTTTTTGTTAAGGCGCTCTTCCACCTCCAACCCAGTTTATATATAAGCTCCTAGCTTGGTAGTGTCTCATTCTTCACCTGAAGACGGCTGCTTGCGTTGTAGCCGAAACGTCGTGAGAATTATTTCATTTTATTATGTTTTATTTTTATTATTTTATTACTTCCCTTCTACGTGACTTTACCGAAAGAACCAAGAAGATGAATCCCTGCAGTCACGAAAGCTTTAAATCGAAAAGTAAACGTTCTGTTATGTAACGTGGTGCACGTCAAAGCGATCCAGATAGGGCACGAGCGGGGGGGGGGTCCTGCGTTTCTGCAACAACCCCGCGGCCCCAAACCAAACTCCAATCACGCTGCTCCCTCCCACTCCCATCCACTCGGCTGGTTGTGACAAGTTATTTTTAATGAGACAATTCGTGCTTGTGATTTATTTGTCTGGAACTAGAGCATCTTTCCACCCAGCCATCTGTGCTGTTGACCCCCCTGTCACATGTTCAAGTCCAGGCGCAAGACCATCCATGTTTCCAGATGACGCTTGCAAATGAGACTCATCCTGGTCTCTTTGAGTTATAATTAAATAAATGAACGCGAACCCCCTCTGCATATGACCGACTGCCTCTTTCTATAACGTACATTTGTCCAACGTTTATGTACAGTTGTCTTGAGATGCTATATAAATCTCGCCTGTATGCAAGCGCCATCTAGCTGGTGACAAATAGGGGACAGAATGCTGTTGGTTTTGTGAAGCCATGTGGGCAGAATCAAGATGATGGAGTACAAAAACTATCATAGTAACAAAATCCAACTGAGGAATTTCATGCCGAGCTAGAAACCCCAAAAACAAACCTATTGCCATTTCTTAATCCACTGCTGGATGAAGGCCTCTCTGCGCTGTGTGAATTATAGAGGTCTGATGAAGCGATAGTTGGTGAGGATAGTGCTGCAGGACTAGGTCAGATATCACCACTGTCCTTAGTGGCTCTGGCCAGTAGAAATGCTTAATTTGGAGCTTTCGTGACTGCAGGAATTACTCTTTGGTTCTTTCGGTAAGGTCACGTATAAAGATAAAATAATGAATTAAATACTAGCATACGACGTTTCGATAGCAACACAAGCAATCATCATCAGGTATAAATGAAATAGAAACACAAATCTAGTATACTTAGAAATGTAATGTAATACAACAGAGAGTCGGATAACATAACAGTCAACACCCTACCTGGTTGATTACGTTCTTCCTGAGAATGCAAAATTTGAGAGAGAGATAAAACACAGAACCAACGGTGCTTGATTTAATAATAATTTACATTTGTAAAGCGCACCTGAGCTGTCCGGGGCTAAGCTCCAGAAAAAATTGTCCCAGAAAAAAAAAATCATAATAAATGAAGTAGTGGGGGTTAATATTATCCTGAAATTTGCACCATGTTACAGTGTTAGAGGCTAACCATTCCACAAATTCACGTATTCGTGGTTTAATCCGTCCCAGATTTTCCTGTCGACCTGCCAAGCGAGGCGGACGAGCGCGTAGTTATTGGATACCGTGAACGGGTGGCCACCAGGAACATCGAGACCCTACACCCGGCTGGGGAATGGCTTTTGAGAACCGCTTTCTTGACGGATCAGCGTCTCCGTCGACTTATCGATCTATCATCTATTTAAGTCGCTTTTCCCAGGACATGAGAGGGAGGTAACGATTAGTCGATGAAAATCGGTTGATACTCTCACGGTACGTGCATATATTTCGAGCGTGTTAACATTCGATTATTTTAGATATGTGCCAAGGCCGTAATTATAATATATATTGGGGGGGACACATCCCCCCCAATATTCAAAGATGCTCAAAATGTCCCCCCCAATATATTGCTATAAAATAGATTCATGTTTATATGATTGTGGTTATGGTTGTACTTTATTAATCCATAATCTCTGCCATTACATACAATGAAACAAGAAAAGGTAAAAAAGAAAAAACAGAGCAATGTAATATAATACACTATTAGACATTATTGTAAAAAAATAAATAAAAAGTCCATTCTATGTGTTAGTGAATTTTTTTTATATTTTAGGCAGGAAATTAGTTTTAAAATTTAGATTATTTTTCTGGGGGGGACCCCCAGACCCCCTGGAAGAATTGGTCCCCCCCAATGTTGACTCCATAGATATGGCCTTGATATGTGCAACTCACTTTCAAATTATAATTAATGCAACGAACGTGATGTAATCTTTCAGGCAGACGCTACAACCAATATTGAAAGAAAAAAAACGATTATTGACTCGATCATGGCCCACATTTGTGATAGTCGAAGTAGAGGGGGTAGGGTAACTAGGGTTTTCGTTGTCTGGTTTATGTGCAGTATATATAGTACCCGTAACCGTTGTACATTTACGGACTCACGACACGTGCACTAAGCCGGGATTGTGAGTGCTTAACCAAAAATCTTTATTTGAAATTGGTTACCCTAACGTTTCTCGTTCCTCAGTCCTTCAAATATCAAAAACAATCATCCGCCTTTTTTCTATATCTCATATGACTAACGCTGCAATTTGGCAGTGGCTAAAACCCGGATTCGAACCCTGGAATCTCAGCTGTTCTGGCTCCCATGTTCTAGGTGCTCATTATAATTTGTGCTTTTGCCCGATCTGACAGTGCATTAGCTCAGCTCAAACATAGGTTGTTGACTGTTGCGTCACCGCAGCGCTTGTGACAGGCGAGGGGCCTCGCTGGCACGAGGACACGGGGCAAAGCCCCACGTGTTTGAAAGTTAATAGCCCGAGGTGGCTGGCAAGATGCACCACCCCGACTATTGCCACCCTTGCTCCGAGTTGGATCCGCCAGGCGCTCCACCGTTGTTGCGCAACCACGCACGGACGCGACAGCGCCCACGACACGTAGCGCTTCGTGTATCGATGATTGTTGCAGCAATGTAATTTTGTGCACCGCTCCATGGTCAATGTATAACGGTGACATGTGCAAAGCACTTACATTATTACACTGTGCCAAAGGTATACAATTTACACTTCAAAGTATGTGTATTTGCAAATCATTAGTCGACGAGGCTTGCCAATTTTGAATGTCCCGGTTAGTACACGTATGTTGTAACGCACTGTAAGCGCTGCATAATATATTTTTCACCGCGATATGAGGATGGATACAGATTGGGTTTAAACACCGATCACGTACGGCGTAACAAGTAGTGTGCGTCACGTGAACACGTTATTTGAAGTGTACGAAGTATGTGTTTCGCGAGCGACAGATGTATGAGAGTGCGTCGCAATTCTACAACTCATCAATCAGTGCAAATAAGCTTTATCCGACAGACGTGGAGGTGACGATGATGTGTCGCGCATGCTTTCGATTTAAACAAAGAATCGCCGATATGAGTCTTTGTTGAAAAGATTCATATTCGGCAGAGAGACCATTTCACTGCACCCACGCCGACGGAACGCACAGGCAGCGTTAACGTCACTCTACGCCTGCTATGGTTGAGGCTACCTCCCAGTGGCTTAGCCGTGGTGTGGGCATGCGCCCTGGTGCAAAGGAAACAATTGCCCCCCCCCCACCACCCTGTCAACAGCTACGCCACTGGCCACGTCAGAAGATCTCACGATAAGGCTGTAATTTTTGGACATTGATAAACCTGGAGCTCTTTTCAAGGATGCTCCAGAAAAAAACCCCCACAGCAACTCCTCAAATGTACAAGAAAACGTTCGGTGTCTTGTATAACCTAAAGAGTGGGCTGCATCAGCACACAACAAATAAATGTTTCTGTAACTTTGTGTTGCTGCTTTATTAAAAGCATTGTGTGCCACAAGGACACCGACTCGACCTTGGGATCCCTTTCGTGGCGGAGCTTGCTTTGTACCCCACCTCCGAAGTCACCAGTCAACCTTCCCTCGCTCAGTGCGAGGTCACGTATTTTGCTCCTCTGGCCATATAGTCTGAAACGCTCTTCACCACCTGCCATGCGTGCTACTCATTGCCGCTGTTAAGTTCAGGCCAACATACCCTTGTTTTTCCTCTGCCAATGACTCACTGCCTTTGCTCAATAAAATCAATATGCGCACTGTTTCTTTGCAGCGTCTTGAGATGCGGGTGCATTTGGACGCCGCTATATAAATCCACATTGCATTGCGTGTTCGTATGTTTGAGCGAAAACAACTGAACGGGATGATAAGCTTGGCTCACGTCTCAAATAATAATCATTGAACTCTTAGCTCTCGGAATAGCTGCCGGTCATGCGTGGCCACCTCTTCTGTATAGTATGAGTCACAGCCGTAGCCTCATTGGCATATGCTCTATGCAAAAGGGTCATTGCCCAACACGTTACCTATTGTAATAGGTTTTTACCCTTTTATCTGGCACCAAAACTGACACCTTTATACAAGGGATCATGTTTGCAATAACCACAACACAAGCAGTCAAAATGCAAACAAAAAGAGCCAACTCTGATAATGATATGCACTGTACTTGAAATTGATTGGTCCACAGCCTATTCTCTACTGGTGTTGGACCAGATGACGCCAAAAGGCATACAACTCAAAAACAGCACACTATCAGAGTATTGAGAGCTCGGGAGGGTTGGGCTGGGTGGGGAGAGGAGGGTGAGGAGGGGCTGGGTTGGGAGGGTGGGGCTGGGTGGGGGTGGGAGGGGTGGGGCTGGGTGGGGAGGGGCTGGTCACCCCGTGGTGCCCTTATAAAACTCAACGTTTAACCTACTCACGCCGGCTTGTGCCCGCCCTCACAGTCGGACATATTTGCGGAATACACCACGCCGCCGGTGACCCTGGCCATTGACCGAGCAACCCAACGTTCCTACCAGCTCCCTCCGCAGGAATGTGTTTTACCCTTTTATTTTGGGTAACAGAAGAAAACATACTGTGACTAAGATTTGTGTCACCGTGCTTGTGGCAATGGCTGGGGGGGTTATTGCTAGGAGGTTATATTAATATTTATAGTTGGTTGTAATCACCAGCGAAACGTCGAACTCAAATTGAAAATGTCGTGGGGTTACTGTCCATCGCACCGGTGTGCTTGAAGTAGCTAATTGGCACGGTTTACTCACTTGACAAACCTTACTAATTTGTGTCGGGTGGGTGGTGGGTTAACGACATTAATATTTACGCAGTCGAACTCAACAAAAACCTTTATTATGAATAGTCTAGGAAAGGGGCCATCCATAAATGACATCACGCAATTTTGGACGATTTTTGACCCCCCCCCTCGTCACACGGCGTCACAAAAAGTCAGACCCCTCCTCAAATATGAAGTCACAAAGCTCTGCCCCCACCCAAACCATATTTCCATTTTGAAAATAAAACATGCTTCAAATCGCTTTAAACTATTGTCATTGTAGTGCGTATTTAATGTGGCGCTGCACTCTGATGTTGTAGGAGAAAACATTTATTAAAAAGTCTATTTAATTAAGTAGAACGTGTTGTCTATATTTATTTAAAGTTGCGCATTTTGATGTGACGTCACATTTCTCAACCCCCCCCCCCCTCGTCACACATTGTCACAAATGTCTGACCCCCACCCCCCTAGGTATGTGACGTCATTTATGAACGGCCCCCAACCCCCCCTAATCTACAGGATGTGGAGTTGGTTCCAGCTTGCCCCAATATAATTACACATTGTTGTCATGCACGCACATGGTCTCGTTCTCAGGAAAGCGAGGTAGAGCAGCTTCTAGCGACCGGCTACGACGCTCACCCGCAGATGTAAATGGAGCCAGATCCGAAGAAGCAGAGGACGGATGAGGAGGGTGCGGCGAGGTGGCACGCCGTCCCCGTGCTCGCCGACCACCTCGTCGGGAACGAGGTGCCTACACAGCCCGCGTATGCCGCCCCCATCCTGGACAAGCGCGCCACCGCGCGGCTCATCGCCGCCATGTGCCGCCTCTACCCGCTCGAGGGTCTGCAGCACCTGAAGAGGGTGCGCGGCACACTCGACGCATCCAAGGCGCACGCCCTGGAGATCCTGCTGTGCCTGACGCGCGACCTGCCGGCCAACCACAAGGAGCCGGTCCGCCTGGCCGACGTAATCCCCGACGACGGCAGCTTCGCCGAGTACGCGGCGCTGGGCCTGCCTTTCGGTGTGCTGGTGCCTCAAAGCCCCCCACTGACGCGGCCGCAGTTCGAGTTCGCCTCTCGCTGCTGGCCGTGCTCGTTCCACGAGCACAAGCGGCTGTCGCTGCTGCTGAGCGGCGAACCGTTCAACGACGCCGACAAGCGGCGGATGGAAGTGCACATGGGCCGCGCGCTGCAGGCTGCCAGGGCCGGGCTGGCGCGTGGCACGCGGCCCGTCGGGGCCGCCGTGGCGGACTCCCGCACGGGCGAGGTGGTGGCCGTGGCCCACGATTGCTGCTCGCCTGAGCGGCCGCTGCACCACGCGGTCATGGTCTCCGTGGACCTGGTGGCGCGCGGCCAAGGCGGCGGCGCCTACTCGTACGACGAGTACCCGGATTGTGTGTGCGTCGGTGCCGGTCGAGGGGGATCGGCGGGCACGGAGGACGATCGCGGCACGACTGAGGTCGCGGGGGGCGGAGGTCATGACCCACAGACTCCGTCAGAGGAAGAGCCGTACTTGTGCACGAATCTGGACGTGTTTGTGACGCATGAGCCGTGCGTCATGTGCGCCATGGCGCTGGTGCACTCACGCGTACAGCGGGTTTTCTACGGCACACCATCGCCGGACGGCGCCCTGGGCAGCGCCTACAAACTGCATGCCAACGACAACCTCAACCACCGCTTCGAGGTCTTCCGCGGCGTGATGGAGGAGGAGTGCCGACAGCTGAGCTCTGAGATCAGCTGAGCCCGTGGCTCATGCACCTGGACACCAGGCTATTAAATCGTATTGCTCTTTCATTTAGTAATCGCCATATTCACGTTTCATGGCCAGACAACATTGCACCCTTGAGCTCTCTGTTGTGTTTTCAGGTTGTAATGTATGTTGATCGACACAATGTCTGAAGGTTTCCTCAACATTGGAATCGAAATTTCAGACATCTTGCCAAACAACACACTATACACCCCAAACAACACATTATACACCCCAAACAACACACTATACACCCCAAACAACACACTATACACCCCAAACAACACACTATACACCCCAAACAACACATACACCCCAAACAACACATTATACACCCCAAACAACACACTATACACCCCAAACACCACACTATACACCCCAAACAACACACTATACACCCAAAAAAACACTATACACCCCAAACAACACACTATACACCCCAAACAACACATTATACACCCAAAACAACACACTATACACCCCAAACAACACATTATACACCCCAAACAACACACTATAAACCCCAAACAACACACTATACACCCCAAACAACACACTATACACCCCAAACAACACTATACACCCCAAACAACACATTATACACCCCAAACAACACACTATACACCCCAAACAACACTATACACCCCAAACAACACACTATACACCCCAAACAACACACTATACACCCCAAACAACACACTATACACCCCAAACACCACACTATACACCCCAAACAACACACTATACACCCCAAACACCACACTATACACCCCAAACAACACACTATACACCCCAAACAACACATTATACACCCCAAACAACACACTATAAACCCCAAACAACACACTATACACCCCGAACAACACACAATACACCCCAAACAACACTATACACCCCAACCAACACATTATACACCCCAAACAACACATTATACACCCCAAACAACACACTATACACCCCAAACAACACACTATACACCCCAAACAACACATTATACACCCCAAACAACACACAATACACCCCAAACAACACTATACACCCCAAACAACACACTATACACCCCAAACAACACACTATACACCCCAAACAACACACTATACACCCCAAACAACACATTATACACCCCAAACAACACATTATACACCCCAAACAACACACTATACACCCCAAACAACACTATACACCCCAAACAACACACTATACACCCCAAACAACACACTATACACCCCAAACAACACACTATACACCCCAAACAAGACATTATACACCCCAAACAACACACTATACACCCCAAACAACACACTATACACCCCAAACAACACATTATACACCCCAAACAACACACTATACACCCCAAACAACACATTATACACCCCAAACAACACACTATACACCCCAAACAACACACTATACACCCCAAACAACACACTATACACCCCAAACAACACACTTTACACCCCAAACAACACATTATACACCCCAAACAACACACTATACACACAAACACCACACTATACACCCCAAACAACACACTATATACCCGAAAAAACACACTATATACCCCAAACAACACACTATACACCCCAAACAGCACATTATACACCCCAAACAACACATTATACACCCCAAACAACACACTATACACCCCAAACAACACACTATACACCCCAAACACCACACTATACACCCCAAACAACACACTATACACCCCAAACAACACATTATACACCCCAAACAACACACTATACACCCCAAACAACACTATACACCCCAAACAACACATTATACACCCCAAACAACACACTATACACCCCAAACAACACTATACACCCCAAACAACACACTATACACCCCAAACAACACAATATACACCCCAAACAACACACTATAAACCCCAAACAACACACTATACACCCCAAACAACACACTATACACCCCAAACAACACTATACACCCCAAACACCACACTAAACACCCCAAACAACACACTATACACCCCAAACACCACACTATACACCCCAAACAACACACTATACACCCCAAACACCACACTATACACCCCAAACAACACACTATACACCCCAAACAACACATTATACACCCCAAACAACACACTATAAACCCCAAACAACACACTATACACCCCGAACAACACACTATACACCCCAAACAACACTATTCACCCCAACCAACACATTATACACCCCAAACAACACATTATACACCCCAAACAACACACTATACACCCCAAACAACACACTATACACCCCAAACAACACACTATACACCCCAAACAACACACTATACACCCCAAACAACACATACACCCCAAACAACACATTATACACCCCAAACAACACACTATACACCCCAAACACCACACTATACACCCCAAACAACACACTATACACCCAAAAAACACTATACACCCCAAACAACACACTATACACCCCAAACAACACATTATACACCCAAAACAACACACTATACACCCCAAACAACACATTATACACCCCAAACACACTATAAACCCCAAACAACACACTATACACCCCAAACAACACACTATACACCCCAAACAACACTATACACCCCAAACAACACATTATACACCCCAAACAACACACTATACACCCCAAACAACACTATACACCCCAACCAACACATTATACACCCCAAACAACACATTATACACCCCAAACAACACACTATACACCCCAAACAACACACTATACACCCCAAACAACACATTATACACCCCAAACAACACACAATACACCCCAAACAACACTATACACCCCAAACAACACACTATACACCCCAAACAACACACGATACTCCCCAAACAACACACTATACACCCCAAACAACACATTATACACCCCAAACAACACATTATACACCCCAAACAACACACTATACACCCCAAACAACACTGTACACCCCAAACAACACACTATACACCCCAAACAACACACTATACACCCCAAACAACACACTATACACCCCAAACAAGACATTATACACCCCAAACAACACACTATACACCCCAAACAACACACTATACACCCCAAACAACACATTATACACCCCAAACAACACACTATACACCCCAAACAACACATTATACACCCCAAACAACACACTATACACCCCAAACAACACACTATACACCCCAAACAACACACTATACACCCCAAACAACACACTATACACCCCAAACAACACATTATACACCCCAAACAACACACTATACACCCCAAACACCACACTATACACCCCAAACAACACACTATATACCCGAAAAAACACAGTATATACCCCAAACAACACACTATACACCCCAAACAGCACATTATACACCCCAAACAACACATTATACACCCCAAACAACACACTATACACCCCAAACAACACACTATACACCCCAAACAACACACTATACACCCCAAACAACACAATATACACCCCAAACAACACACTATAAACCCCAAACACCACACTAAACACCCCAAACAACACACTATACACCCCAAACACAACACTATACACCCCAAACAACACACTATACACCCCAAACACCACACTATACACCCCAAACAACACACTATACACCCCAAACAACACATTATACACCCCAAACAACACACTATAAACCCCAAACAACACACTATACACCCCAAACAACACACTATACACCCCAAACAACACATTATACACCCCAAACAACACATACACCCCAAACAACACACTATACACCCCAAACAACACACTATACACCCCAAACAACACATTATACACCCCAAACAACACACTATACACCCCAAACACCACACTATACACCCCAAACACCACACTATACACCCCAAACAACACACTATACACCCGAAAAAACACACTTTACACCCCAAACAACACACTATCCACCCCAAACAACACATTATATACCCCAAACAACACACTATACACCCCAAACAACACACCTCAAACAACACACTATACACCCCAAACAACACATTATACACTCCAAACAACACACTATACACCCCAAACACCACACTATACACCCAAACACCACACTATACACCCCAAACAACACACTATACACCCGAAAAAACACACTATACACCCCAAACAACACACTATACACCCCAAACAACACATTATACACCCCAAACAACACACTATACACCCCAAATAACACTATACACCCCAAACAACACACTATACACCCCAAACAACACTATACACCCCAAACAACACATTATACACCCCAAACAACACATTATACACCTCAAACAACACACTTTACACCCCAAACAACACATTATACACCCCAAACAACACACTATACACCCCAAACAACACACTATACACCCCAAACAACACACTATACACCCCAAACAACACACTATACACCCCAAACAACACACTATACACCCCAAACAACACACTATACACCCCAAACAAGACATTATACACCCCAAACAACACACTATACACCCCAAACAACACACTATACACCCCAAACAACACATTATACACCCCAAACAACACACTATACACCCCAAACAACACATTATACACACCAAACAACACACTATACACCCCAAACAACACACTATACACCCCAAACAACACACTATACACCCCAAACAACACACTATACACCCCAAACAACACATTATACACCCCAAACAACACACTATACACCCCAAACACCACACTATACACCCCAAACAACACACTATATACCCGAAAAAACACAGTATATACCCCAAACAACACACTATACACCCCAAACAGCACATTATACACCCCAAACAACACATTATACACCCCAAACAACACACTATACACCCCAAACAACACACTATACACCCCAAACACCACACTATACACCCCAAACAACACACTATACACCCCAAACAACACATTATACACCCCAAACAACACACTATACACCCCAAACAACACTATACACCCCAAACAACACATTATACACCCCAAACAACACACTATGCACCCCAAACAACACTATACACCCCAAACAACACACTATACACCCCAAACAACACATTATACACCCCAAACAACACACTATACACCCCAAATAACACTATACACCCCAAACAACACACTATACACCCCAAACAACACTATACACCCCAAACAACACATTATACACCCCAAACAACACATTATACACCTCAAACAACACACTTTACACCCCAAACAACACATTATACACCCCAAACAACACACTATACACCCCAAACAACACACTATACACCCCAAACAACACACTATACACCCCAAACAACACACTATACACCCCAAACAACACACTATACACCCCAAACAACACACTATACACCCCAAACAAGACATTATACACCCCAAACAACACACTATACACCCCAAACAACACACTATACACCCCAAACAACACATTATACACCCCAAACAACACACTATACACCCCAAACAACACATTATACACACCAAACAACACACTATACACCCCAAACAACACACTATACACCCCAAACAACACACTATACACCCCAAACAACACACTATACACCCCAAACAACACATTATACACCCCAAACAACACACTATACACCCCAAACACCACACTATACACCCCAAACAACACACTATATACCCGAAAAAACACAGTATATACCCCAAACAACACACTATACACCCCAAACAGCACATTATACACCCCAAACAACACATTATACACCCCAAACAACACACTATACACCCCAAACAACACACTATACACCCCAAACACCACACTATACACCCCAAACAACACACTATACACCCCAAACAACACATTATACACCCCAAACAACACACTATACACCCCAAACAACACTATACACCCCAAACAACACATTATACACCCCAAACAACACACTATGCACCCCAAACAACACTATACACCCCAAACAACACACTATACACCCCAAACAACACAATATACACCCCAAACAACACACTATAAACCCCAAACAACACACTATACACCCCAAACAACACACTATACACCCCAAACAACACTATACACCCCAAACACCACACTAAACACCCCAAACAACACACTATACACCCCAAACACAACACTATACACCCCAAACAACACACTATACACCCCAAACACCACACTATACACCCCAAACAACACACTATACACCCCAAACAACACATTATACACCCCAAACAACACACTATAAACCCCAAACAACACACTATACACCCCAAACAACACACTATACACCCCAAACAACACATTATACACCCCAAACAACACATACACCCCAAACAACACACTATACACCCCAAACAACACACTATACACCCCAAACAACACATTATACACCCCAAACAACACACTATACACCCCAAACACCACACTATACACCCCAAACACCACACTATACACCCCAAACAACACACTATACACCCGAAAAAACACACTTTACACCCCAAACAACACACTATCCACCCCAAACAACACATTATATACCCCAAACAACACACTATACACCCCAAACAACACACCCCAAACAACACACTATACACCCCAAACAACACATTATACACTCCAAACAACACACTATACACCCCAAACACCACACTATACACCCAAACACCACACTATACACCCCAAACAACACACTATACACCCGAAAAAACACACTATACACCCCAAACAACACACTATACACCCCAAACAACACATTATACACCCCAAACAACACACTATACACCCCAAATAACACTATACACCCCAAACAACACACTATACACCCCAAACAACACACTATACACCCCAAACAACACATTATACACCCCAAACAACACACAATACACCCCAAACAACACTATACACCCCAAACAACACACTATACACCCCAAACAACACACTATACTCCCCAAACAACACACTATACACCCCAAACAACACATTATACACCCCAAACAACACATTATACACCCCAAACAACACACTATACACCCCAAACAACACTGTACACCCCAAACAACACACTATACACCCCAAACAACACACTATACACCCCAAACAACACACTATACACCCCAAACAAGACATTATACACCCCAAACAACACACTATACACCCCAAACAACACACTATACACCCCAAACAACACATTATACACCCCAAACAACACACTATACACCCCAAACAACACATTATACACCCCAAACAACACACTATACACCCCAAACAACACACTATACACCCCAAACAACACACTATACACCCCAAACAACACACTATACACCCCAAACAACACATTATACACCCCAAACAACACACTATACACCCCAAACACCACACTATACACCCCAAACAACACACTATATACCCGAAAAAACACAGTATATACCCCAAACAACACACTATACACCCCAAACAGCACATTATACACCCCAAACAACACATTATACACCCCAAACAACACACTATACACCCCAAACAACACACTATACACCCCAAACAACACACTATACACCCCAAACAACACAATATACACCCCAAACAACACACTATAAACCCCAAACACCACACTAAACACCCCAAACAACACACTATACACCCCAAACACAACACTATACACCCCAAACAACACACTATACACCCCAAACACCACACTATACACCCCAAACAACACACTATACACCCCAAACAACACATTATACACCCCAAACAACACACTATAAACCCCAAACAACACACTATACACCCCAAACAACACACTATACACCCCAAACAACACATTATACACCCCAAACAACACATACACCCCAAACAACACACTATACACCCCAAACAACACACTATACACCCCAAACAACACATTATACACCCCAAACAACACACTATACACCCCAAACACCACACTATACACCCCAAACACCACACTATACACCCCAAACAACACACTATACACCCGAAAAAACACACTTTACACCCCAAACAACACACTATCCACCCCAAACAACACATTATATACCCCAAACAACACACTATACACCCCAAACAACACACCTCAAACAACACACTATACACCCCAAACAACACATTATACACTCCAAACAACACACTATACACCCCAAACACCACACTATACACCCAAACACCACACTATACACCCCAAACAACACACTATACACCCGAAAAAACACACTATACACCCCAAACAACACACTATACACCCCAAACAACACATTATACACCCCAAACAACACACTATACACCCCAAATAACACTATACACCCCAAACAACACACTATACACCCCAAACAACACTATACACCCCAAACAACACATTATACACCCCAAACAACACATTATACACCTCAAACAACACACTTTACACCCCAAACAACACATTATACACCCCAAACAACACACTATACACCCCAAACAACACACTATACACCCCAAACAACACACTATACACCCCAAACAACACACTATACACCCCAAACAACACACTATACACCCCAAACAACACACTATACACCCCAAACAAGACATTATACACCCCAAACAACACACTATACACCCCAAACAACACACTATACACCCCAAACAACACATTATACACCCCAAACAACACACTATACACCCCAAACAACACATTATACACACCAAACAACACACTATACACCCCAAACAACACACTATACACCCCAAACAACACACTATACACCCCAAACAACACACTATACACCCCAAACAACACATTATACACCCCAAACAACACACTATACACCCCAAACACCACACTATACACCCCAAACAACACACTATATACCCGAAAAAACACAGTATATACCCCAAACAACACACTATACACCCCAAACAGCACATTATACACCCCAAACAACACATTATACACCCCAAACAACACACTATACACCCCAAACAACACACTATACACCCCAAACACCACACTATACACCCCAAACAACACACTATACACCCCAAACAACACATTATACACCCCAAACAACACACTATACACCCCAAACAACACTATACACCCCAAACAACACATTATACACCCCAAACAACACACTATGCACCCCAAACAACACTATACACCCCAAACAACACACTATACACCCCAAACAACACATTATACACCCCAAACAACACACTATACACCCCAAACAACACATTATACACACCAAACAACACACTATACACCCCAAACAACACACTATACACCCCAAACAACACACTATACACCCCAAACAACACACTATACACCCCAAACAACACATTATACACCCCAAACAACACACTATACACCCCAAACACCACACTATACACCCCAAACAACACACTATATACCCGAAAAAACACAGTATATACCCCAAACAACACACTATACACCCCAAACAGCACATTATACACCCCAAACAACACATTATACACCCCAAACAACACACTATACACCCCAAACAACACACTATACACCCCAAACACCACACTATACACCCCAAACAACACACTATACACCCCAAACAACACATTATACACCCCAAACAACACACTATACACCCCAAACAACACTATACACCCCAAACAACACATTATACACCCCAAACAACACACTATGCACCCCAAACAACACTATACACCCCAAACAACACACTATACACCCCAAACAACACATTATACACCCCAAACAACACACTATACACCCCAAATAACACTATACACCCCAAACAACACACTATACACCCCAAACAACACTATACACCCCAAACAACACATTATACACCCCAAACAACACATTATACACCTCAAACAACACACTTTACACCCCAAACAACACATTATACACCCCAAACAACACACTATACACCCCAAACAACACACTATACACCCCAAACAACACACTATACACCCCAAACAACACACTATACACCCCAAACAACACACTATACACCCCAAACAACACACTATACACCCCAAACAAGACATTATACACCCCAAACAACACACTATACACCCCAAACAACACACTATACACCCCAAACAACACATTATACACCCCAAACAACACACTATACACCCCAAACAACACATTATACACACCAAACAACACACTATACACCCCAAACAACACACTATACACCCCAAACAACACACTATACACCCCAAACAACACACTATACACCCCAAACAACACATTATACACCCCAAACAACACACTATACACCCCAAACACCACACTATACACCCCAAACAACACACTATATACCCGAAAAAACACAGTATATACCCCAAACAACACACTATACACCCCAAACAGCACATTATACACCCCAAACAACACATTATACACCCCAAACAACACACTATACACCCCAAACAACACACTATACACCCCAAACACCACACTATACACCCCAAACAACACACTATACACCCCAAACAACACATTATACACCCCAAACAACACACTATACACCCCAAACAACACTATACACCCCAAACAACACATTATACACCCCAAACAACACACTATGCACCCCAAACAACACTATACACCCCAAACAACACACTATACACCCCAAACAACACAATATACACCCCAAACAACACACTATAAACCCCAAACAACACACTATACACCCCAAACAACACACTATACACCCCAAACAACACTATACACCCCAAACACCACACTAAACACCCCAAACAACACACTATACACCCCAAACACAACACTATACAACCCAAACAACACACTATACACCCCAAACACCACACTATACACCCCAAACAACACACTATACACCCCAAACAACACATTATACACCCCAAACAACACACTATAAACCCCAAACAACACACTATACACCCCAAACAACACACTATACACCCCAAACAACACATTATACACCCCAAACAACACATACACCCCAAACAACACACTATACACCCCAAACAACACACTATACACCCCAAACAACACATTATACACCCCAAACAACACACTATACACCCCAAACACCACACTATACACCCCAAACACCACACTATACACCCCAAACAACACACTATACACCCGAAAAAACACACTTTACACCCCAAACAACACACTATCCACCCCAAACAACACATTATATACCCCAAACAACACACTATACACCCCAAACAACACACCCCAAACAACACACTATACACCCCAAACAACACATTATACACTCCAAACAACACACTATACACCCCAAACACCACACTATACACCCAAACACCACACTATACACCCCAAACAACACACTATACACCCGAAAAAACACACTATACACCCCAAACAACACACTATACACCCCAAACAACACATTATACACCCCAAACAACACACTATACACCCCAAATAACACTATACACCCCAAACAACACACTATACACCCCAAACAACACTATACACCCCAAACAACACATTATACACCCCAAACAACACATTATACACCTCAAACAACACACTTTACACCCCAAACAACACATTATACACCCCAAACAACACACTATACACCCCAAACAACACACTATACACCCCAAACAACACACTATACACCCCAAACAACACACTATACACCCCAAACAACACACTATACACCCCAAACAACACATTATACACCCCAAACAACACATACACCCCAAACAACACACTATACACCCCAAACAACACACTATACACCCCAAACAACACATTATACACCCCAAACAACACACTATACACCCCAAACACCACACTATACACCCCAAACACCACACTATACACCCCAAACAACACACTATACACCCGAAAAAACACACTTTACACCCCAAACAACACACTATCCACCCCAAACAACACATTATATACCCCAAACAACACACTATACACCCCAAACAACACACCCCAAACAACACACTATACACCCCAAACAACACATTATACACTCCAAACAACACACTATACACCCCAAACACCACACTATACACCCAAACACCACACTATACACCCCAAACAACACACTATACACCCGAAAAAACACACTATACACCCCAAACAACACACTATACACCCCAAACAACACATTATACACCCCAAACAACACACTATACACCCCAAATAACACTATACACCCCAAACAACACACTATACACCCCAAACAACACTATACACCCCAAACAACACATTATACACCCCAAGCAACACATTATACACCTCAAACAACACACTTTACACCCCAAACAACACATTATACACCCCAAACAACACACTATATACCCCAAACAACATATTATACACCCCAAACAACACACTATACACCCCAAACAACACATTAGACACCCCAAACAACACACTATACACCACAAACAACACTATACACCCCAAACAACACACTATACACCCCAAACAACACATTATACACCCCCGTGATGCCGCCGCGAAGCCGTTCGGCAGGCGCCCAAGCCCCGACCTCGCCACCACCAAGCAACGGAGCCAACCCCGTGTCCCCCTCACCTCACCTCACATGAACACACCCGCACGCATTTCCCCCCATAGAGCTGGAAGGGGAGGACACCTGATCGACCGGTTTTTATCTGAGAAACCCTTATCGGGATTAACTCTCACGGTTTCCGGTGATCAGGGAATTGGATGACCTCCCCCGTGCTACGTTGCGCCGCGGCGCTGCGACCGGCCTTAATATGGTGTGGTCGCGGCGTGGGGCATTCGGCCACCGCGGTTGAGGCGCATTTCCCCCCCACACACGCAAGTATCGACAGGGCAGGCAGTGGGAATGAGCATTGTGATGGAGGAGCATCATTAGAAAACACACAGCGTATCTGAATTGGATAATCAGGCACCCCCCGCACAGGCAGCGGAGGGACGGCATGGTTACGCTCGGGCACGCAGGCACCATTGTTAAGGGGGGTTAACAGATGGGGCTGTTAGTATGAGTAATCGGGAGAGCGGGGTCACGCGGGGAGCCGTGCACGGGTTCCCACGGCGCACCTTTGTGACGGACGCTGCCGCATGAACTGCAATAATAGCGAAGGCGCACGGTGCGTGAGAAAGGGATTGATTGGAATTTGCGCCGTGCAGGTCGCTCATTGATTAGCGGAACAAAAGCACTGTGGAGGCGCCGCGGAGCCGCCTTGCCGGCAAGGGGGGCGCGGGCTATTGTTTAGAGTTTACGCCGCGCGGACAGAGGATAAATTAGCATAGCAAAAGCGCACGGTACGTGGGAAGGGGGTAGGGGCCCGAGTCCGGGAATCAGGATAAAAAGGAGCGTAGCAAGGTAGGGAGTCTCTCTCTCCTGACTTCTCTTCAAGAGGCTCGCGTGCAAGTCGGCTCCCAGCTCTGCCTCCGGACGTCCGCGCGACGTGCCCCGACGGCATAGAGGAAAAGCCACAGGACGACCGAATACTTCGACCCGTGAGTAGCAAGGTGACAGGGTATCGTAAGCCGATAAATAGGGAATAGGTCCAGGGGACGTAGGATAGGCCAGCCTCGTCGACTCATACTGACATAACATTAAATTACCAGGTAGCAGATAATAAATCATTAATAGTGAAGCGTGGTCTCGCGTGATCTTGTCGTGCAGCGTGAGCGTGTGGGTGCGCGGGTGCACACAGTGGTTCGCCACGTGAGTGAGCGCTGCGCGGAGCTGAGCGCGTGGATGAGCGTGTGTACGCAGTGGTTCTTTAGTGCTGCGGCTCGCCTCGGGGGAGCGCTGCGCAGAGCGGTGCGAGAGTGGGTGTCGCGTATGTTCACTCCGTGTGTGATACAGGTGCACGATCATAACGCGAGTAGTCAGTGTGGAGTTGGAGTGCACGGAGCGGTGTGTGTGTGTGTGCGTACGTTCGCTCCGTGTGGGTCGCAGGTACGCGATTAGGAAAGGGAGGTATCGTGGTAGCGTAAAGGGGGACATAATACTACGCGGTATCCAACCATGCCTACTACGCGGACCCGCGGTGGAGGGGAATCCTCGGGCGACGGCTCCCACACCATGGGTGAGGAAACTAGCAGCGGTTCGCTTAGCAGCGGGGGGGGCGATTGATGATGTTAGCCCGGCCGTTAGCATTATCGAGGGAGGGATCTCGGGGGCTAGCGACCCCCACATATTGGTGTCAGAAGTGGGACGATCCCCCGCACCCCCAAGGGAAAGAGGCCCCCCAACCCAGGTTAAAATCAAATGCACATTTACGGGCAAAGGAATTCCATCATGGAATACGTTTGCCCGCAGCATCAGGGGGGCTAAAAAGGTTAATGGGTGGTCGGATGAGGAGGCGTTGCAGCAGTTAGAGATACATTTAGATGGACGGGCAGCTGACTTTGTGGAAGCTTTGCCCGCAAGCGCACAAACTCAGTGGGAAAAATTAATGTGCGAACTCGAACGGCGCTTCGGCGCCTATGACGAGGAGGATGTGCAGGCGGCCTTAGAGGCACGCCGCCGCCAGCCCGGCGAGGATCTGCGAGATTACGCCGAGGACGTACGCATGTTGACCCAGCTCGCGTACCCGGAGCACGAGGCGAAAGTAATTGAGAGCCTCGCCGCCGGGAAGGTCCAGCGATATTTGGCACGCACCCCGTGGTGGCAGCCAAATATAGACGGTGCACGCCTCTCCTTTAACACACTTGTCGAGCGCGCGCGTAAATGTGAGAAGCTCTCTGGTGAGCGCGCGCAGCCTCGAGGGAGGGGACGAGAGTGCACCGTAGCGAGCCTACTCTCGGACGAGGAGGAGGAGCTCGCCATCGCAGGAAGGGGACGGGCAAGGGAGCCCCAGAGACCCAGCGAGACTACCCCGGGGTGGGTAGCCGGGTTACAGACCGGCATTGGAGATATTGCTGGCCGGGTAGACCGAATGGACGGTAAGGTAACCCACGTAGGTGAGAGGGTATCCCAGGTACGCGAGGAAGCAAATAAAAATATGAAGACCCTCCAGTCTGAGATGGGTGAACTACGCTCGACAGTAGGGGGACTGGCCGGGAGGGTGTCCCAATTAGAGTCCGATTTGGGACAACTGCGTACTGGGGGAGGGAGCGGACAGGGGACCCGCTACGGAGACGTCCCCCCTCCCCGGGCATGTTATATGTGCGATCGCCGAGGGCATCTAGTGAGGGACTGTCCTGAAATCACCCGAGCTAGACAGACGCGGGGGTTAAACTCCAACGCCCCCTAGAGAGAGGACCAACTAGGGGTGCAATCGACGTGGTCCCGATACAAATAGACGATAATGAGAATAATGGCGAGCGAGTGATCTCCACACAGGTTCCAGCAACAACGCCCACAGAAACGGTGACTCCTGGCGACTGGCTACGGGAGCTGGTGGCGGGGATCACGGGGGCCACGTCGCTGGTGGAAGGGGAGGTAAACGGAGTGCGTACCCGAATTCTGCTGGACACGGGGGCGGTGGCCTCGCTCGTGAGCGCAGCGCACTGCAGCGCGATCGGGGTCGACGTGCGTCACCTGCAGGCCCCGGACCGCGCGCTGCACACGGCGAGCGGAGCCGGAATGGGGTTGCTGGGGAGAACCACCCTAGAGGTCCGCATAGGCAGCCAGGTGTGCACCCAGGAGTTCTACGTGTCGAGTGCGTTGTGTCACGAGTGTATTGCAGGTACCGACCTCTTAGAAAAGCTGGGACTCAACGTGCAACCCCGCCAGCGATGCGCCACCATGGAGAGCAACGGCGAGCGGATTCCATTCCTGGGACGAGAACCAACGCGCCCCCGCTTCGCACCTGTGGCCGCTATCCTGGCGACGGTAGTCACCATCGGGCCGCTCACCGAGATGCTGGTGCCGGTGGCAACATCCCCCACCGACCCCGCGCTCCGACCATCAGGGGAGGTAATGCTAACTCCTCACCCGGAGTTGGCAAAACGGTATGGGATCGTGGGATCCGCCACGTTGGTAAACGCAGATGGGGACCGATTGTTTATGCGGATGTTTAACCCCCACAGTACCCCAGTGATACTGCGACGGCGCACCCCGATAGCCACCGTACACCCCCTGCACGCACGCCACTCTAACGACTCGGTGTTCGCACTCTGGGCTGAGGACACCGGTCGTCCTGAGGGTGACCAGGACCTGGCCTGGCGAGTCGGCCCGACTCCCCGAGCCGAGGTCATTCCCCTGCTCGACGCGTTACATGTACCATGGGCGGATTTACCTAGGGGAGAGGCCGATCGGCTGCGCGAGTTACTGCGGGAGTATGCCGACGTGTTCAGCGAACACGACTCGGACGTGGGTCGGACCGACCTTGTTAAGCACCAAATTGACACCGGTGCAGCCCGACCCATCAAACTCCCTGTGTACTGAGTGGGCGCACCCGAACGCACCCAGATCAAAGAGGCGGTTGGGGACATGCTACGCGATAACATAATTCAGCCCTCGGCGAGCCCCTGGTCAGCCCCGGTGGTACTAGTAACGAAAAAGGATGGGTCAACCCGGTTCTGCGTCGATTACCGTAAATTGAACGCAGTCACGCTCGGCGACGCCTTCCCCATACCTCGCATCGACGACACTTTTCACAGCCTTTTCCACCCTCGATCTCGCGTCCGGGTACTGGCAGGTGGAGATGGCGGAGGAGGATCGGCCAAAAACCGCATTCACCACCCCGATGGGACTATTCGAGTTTCGAGTACTCCCGTTCGGACTCACCAATGCGCCCGCGACGTTCCAGCGGCTAATGCAGTTGGTGATGCGGGGTTTGCAATGGGAACAGTGCCTGATTTAATTGGACGATGTGATCGTGTTCAGTAGATCTTTGTCTGAGCGTTGGTCCAGGCTACGAGAGGTGTTCCAGCGACTGCGAGCGGCTCATCTCAAGCTCAAGCCACGTAAGTGTTACATCGCACAACGCGAGGTGGGGTACCTCGGGCATCGCGTCAGCGAGGCAGGCGTGTGCACCGATCCGGAGAAGGTACGCGCCGTAGTGGAGTGGCCACGGCCAAGGAATCTGACGGAGATCAGATCATTTTTGGGGCTCGCCACCTATTATCGTCGATTTGTAAAGGGATTCAGCGAGATTGCACGCCCCCTCACCCAACTCACCTCCCCTAAACACCCCTATCAGTGGACGGGGGCCTGCCAGACGGCCTTCACCACTCTCAAAGACCACCTCACCCACGCCCCCACCCTCGCTTTCCCCGATTTTACCACCGATTTTATTTTGGACACCGACGCCTGCAGCAGCGGGCTGGGCGCGGTGTTGTCACAGGTACAGGATGGGACGGAACGAGTCATCGCGTACGCCAGCCGGACCTTGAGTGGGGCCGAGCTGAACTATTGCGTTACCCGCCAAGAGTTGTACGCCGTGATTTTCGCATGTAAACAGTTCCGGCCGTATTTGTACGGCCGGAGATATCGCATACGCACTGACCATTATGCTCTTCAGTTCCTTCTTACATTCAAGGAGCCGCGGGGGCAGATGGCCCGTTGGTTGGCGCAGTTGCAGGAGTACAACCTGCAAATCGAGTATCGGGCTGGCCGGACGCATGCAAACGCAGACGCCTTGTCGAGGCGGCCCACGGTGTACGCCGAGACAAGGGCGGAGGAGGCCTGCCCGTGTTTCACGGGGGGATGCTGCCGGCAGGCAACGGACCCCCGAGAGGCCGCGGCCACTGATCCCCCCCCAGCGAGAGAGAGTGCAGTGTGCGCCACAGAGACCCTCACAGGTGGCACCGAGGATCCCGTCGACCGCCCGGCAAGCGCTGGACCCGCGGCTCGGGACCCGATCGGACGGATCCAGGAGGACGTCGGCTGCGCCTTCCAGGGCCTAAACGACGAGCAGCTGAGACAGACCCAGCAGCGAGATCCGGATCTGGCGGCAGTGGAGGCGGCACTGCGGGAGGAAAAGAGCGCCCTACCAGGACCCTGGAGCGGTTTGTATGTCCGGTTGTGTGTGCAGAACGGAGTGGTATGGGAGTTAACCGAGGCCGGCCAGCCGGGGTGCTTCTGTGTTCCTGCCCAGGTGCGACCCCAGCTGCTACGGCTGGTGCATGACCACCCACTCGGGGGCCACGATGGGGAACGACGCACTCGAGAGACCCTGCGTCGCCAGTATCTCTGGCCCAAATTGGCACAAGACGTGGCGGCCTGGGTACAGGGCTGCCGCGCCTGTCAGCAGTGCGGGCCGAAACCGGCACGATACCAGGTACCGCTAAGGCCGTTCCGCGTCAGCCGCACGAATCAGCTGGTCGGAATTGACCTACAGGGGCCATTCCTGCGATCCCATCGAGGCAACCGGTATATCCTGGTCGCAGTAGAGTATTTCACCCGCTACCCCGTGGCAGTGGCCATCCCGGATAAAACGGCCTTAGTGGTGGCCCAGGGCATTTGTGGAACATTACGTACTGAAGTACGGGATCCCAGAACGAGTCCTCACCGACCAGGGTAGCAAGTTCTAGGCCGAGCTGTTCCAGGCACTGTGCCGAGAATTCGGAATCCAGAAGGACCGAACCACAGCGTACCACCCCCAAGCGAATGGTATGGTAGAACGCATGAATCAGACCCTAGCGGGGAAACTCAAATGTATGGCGGCTGCAAATCAACGGGATTGGGACGAACACCTCCCCTACGCCCTTTTCGCCTATGCCACCACCGTACACACGTCGACGGGACAAACCCCGTTTTTAATGATGTTCGGCCGTGAGTCTCGTTTACCCGCAGATCTGCTATTCGGCGTCCCTTCCCCCCAGCCGGAGGAGGGAAGCCGCCCCGTGGAACACCTGTTGGAGACCCTGCAAGAAGCCCGAGGCCGAGCATACCCGCAAGGGGAAGCCGCGCATCGGCGGCAGGAACAGGGCACCCGACCCCGCATGGAACCCCCCTTATTCCTGACAGGCGCTAAGGTGTGGCTACACACCCCTCGCGTCGGGGCCGGGCAGGTGGGGAAACTGACGACCTACTGGCGGGGACCCTGGACCGTGGTGCGGCAGATATCCCCCTGGACGGTACTAATTTATGGCGGGGAGAGGGGTCGAGAGACGGTGGTCAATGTCCGCCGCTTAAAACCGTGGAAAGCGGCCCCGGCGAGAGAGAACCCCATCACCCGAAGGCCCCGAAATCCCGGAGTACCCGCACCCCTCGTGTTGGGGGGTCTCACACACTACATGGGCCCCGCCGGGCCCCCGAGACGCCCCGATCCAGTCCGGAGATGGCGCGGACGACGGGCCCTAGACCCTTCCGCTGCTGAGTTTGTGCCCCAGCCCACAGGTACCGGAGGACGGGGAGAGCCGCTGGAGTGGAGGAGGAGGCCGCCGCAGGAGCTGCAGAGGACGGAACCACCCGCCCCGAGGCCAGCCACCAGGTCCGGACGGATCCCCCGGACCCCGCAGTGTTTCCTCGTGGGCGCGGCCCAAGCGAGGTGCTCCAGTCAACCCGGGACGGGGACTGGCACCTCGGGGGGCTATGTGATGCCGCCGCCGCGAAGCCGTTCGGCAGGCGCCCAAGCCCCGACCTCGCCACCACCAAGCAACGGAGCCAACCCCGTGTCCCCCTCACCTCACCTCACATGAACACACCCGCACGCATTTCCCCCCATAGAGCTGGAAGGGGAGGACACCTGATCGACCGGTTTTTATCCGAGAAACCCTTATCGGGATTAACTCTCACGGTTTCCGGTGATCAGGGAATTGGATGACCTCCCCCGTGCTACGTTGCGCCGCGGCGCTGCGACCGGCCTTAATATGGTGTGGTCGCGGCGTGGGGCATTCGGCCACCGCGGTTGAGGCGCATTTCCCCCCCACACACGCAAGTATCGACGGGGCAGGCAGTGGGAATGAGCATTGTGATGGAGGAGCATCATTAGAAAACACGCAGCGCATCTGAATTGGATAATCAGGCACCCCCCGCACAGGCAGCGGAGGGACGGCATGGTTACGCTCGGGCACGCAGGCACCATTGTTAAGGGGGGTTAACGGATGGGGCTGTTAGTATGAGTAATCGGGAGAGCGGGGTCACGCGGGGAGCCGTGCATGGGTTCCCACGGCGCACCTTTGTGACGGACGCCGCCGCATGAACTGCAATAATAGCGAAGGCGCACGGTGCGTGAGAAAGGGATTGATTGGAATTTGCGCCGTGCAGATCGCTCATTGATTAGCGGAACAAAAGCACTGTGGAGGCGCCGCGGAGCCGCCTTGCCCGGGCAAGGGGGGCGCGGGCTATTGTTTAGAGTTTACGCTGCGCGGACAGAGGATAAATTAGCATAGCAAAGGCGCACGGTACGTGGGAAGGGGGTAGGGGCCCGAGTCCGGGAATCAGGATAAAAAGGAGCGTAGCAAGGTAGGGAGTCTCTCTCTCCTGACTTCTCTTCAAGAGGCACGCGTGCAAGTCGGCTCCCAGCTCTGCCTCCGGACGTCCGCGCGACGTGCCCCGACGGCATAGAGGAAAAGCCACAGGACGACCGAATACTTCGACCCGTGAGTAGCGAGGTGACAGGGTATCGTAAGCCGATAAATAGGGAATAGGTCCAGGGGAAGTAGGATAGGCCAGCCTCGTCGACTCATACTGACATAACATTAAATTATCAGGTAGCAGATAATAAATCATTAATAGCGAAGCGTGGTCTCGCGTGATCTTGTCGTGCAGCGTGAGCGTGTGGGTGCGCGGGTGCACACAGTGGTTCGCCACGTGAGTGAGCGCTGCGCGGAGCTGAGCGCGTGGGTGAGCGTGTGTACGCAGTGGTTCTGTAGTGCTGCGGCTCGCCTCGGGGGAGCGCTGCGCAGAGCGGTGCGAGAGTGGGTGTCGCGTGTGTTCACTCCGTGTGTGATACAGGTGCACGATCATAACGCGAGTAGTCAGTGTGGAGTTGGAGTGCATTGAGCGGTGTGTGTGTGCGTACGTTCGCTCCGTGTGGGTCGCAGGTACGCGATTAGGAAAGGGAGGTATCGTGGTAGCGTGAAGGGGGACATAATACTACGCGGTATCCAACCATGCCTACTACGCGGACCCGCGGTGGAGGGGAATCCTCGGGCGACGGCTCCCACACCATGGGTGAGGAACCTAGCAGCGGGTCGCTTAGCAGCGGGGGGGCGATTGATGATGTTAGCCCGGCCGTTAGCATTATCGAGGGAGGGATCTCGGGGGCTAGCGAACCCCACACCCCACACAAGACACTATACACCCCAAACAACACACTATATACCCCAAACAACACATTATACACCCCAAACAACACACTATACACCCCAAACAACACACTATACACCCCAAACAACACTATACACCCCAAACAACACACTATACACCCCCAAACAACACACTATACACCCCAAACAACACACTATACACCCCAAACAACACATTATACACCCCAAACAACACATTATGCAACCCAAACAACACACTATACACCCAAAACAACACACTATACACCCCAAACAACACATTATACACCCCAAACAACACACTATACACCCCAAACAACACACTATACACCCCAAACAACACACTATACACCCCAAACAACACACTATACACCCCAAACAACACACTATAAACCCCAAACAACACACAATACACCCCAAACAACACACTATACACCCCAAACAACACACTATATTGGGTGCCTCACAAGTGCTGAATAGAAAGCAATCGGCAGACTTTCTCAGCCTCGTGTTTGGGGACTACTGAAATGCTCTCGATTACAGAAATGTTTTCGCGACCGATGGCAATAAGCGGGAGACGATGATTTTTATTGTGTATTTTAACGAATGTGCAGCAGATGTGCTTTGTCAGTTGTCGGACTCAGCATTCCTTGTCGGTTTTATAAAACACCTGAATGGAATGAGATCTCAGTGTTGCACACTCGAAATGAAGGACGTGGGCAGGTGCTCCAAATCGAGGGTGAAACATTTATTGTGGTTAATCTGTAAAATGCAACAGCACGTGTGTCACACACAGCAATCTTCAACCGAGTCGCCAATAACCACGTGACTGGTGTACACGTCCGGTTAATCAATAACCCTGCCAGCCTCCCCACAGGCCCAACTCAGTCATCACATGCTGGTGTACACACGTGCATTGATGTACTGCACAACACATAAGGACTTTCTAACGTGCCACATCAGGACTATACTGTTGTGACAAATGTAGATGAGAGAGGTGTACCAATGTGGCAGAAATCGCGTAAGTTACTGTTGAATTTGTTTTCCTAAACTTTTAATAACACTTTGGCAATGTGTGTGTGTAAATAAAGTTACTGATTTGTTAAATCTCGATTATGCTTGGTTTCTATGATTAATTATTATTTATTCCATATTATTTCCCACGAATTTTTTCTTTAGTTTTTTTATTTGTTCATCTTCAAGTAACCAAAGTACGTACTTGGTCAGCACAAATTTAATTTCTGAGGGTGAGTCGAGGCACAGTGATGTTCTGAACCTGGCGCCCTGAGTTTGATTCCCAGCAAAAACTGATCAGTAACGAGTGACATCCAATGCTGTCCAGCTCCTTCCCACCCCCTTCACTAACCAGCATGGTGAAGTATAGTCATGCAATCCCTATGACAATGAGGGCACGGGGAGGGAGGCCTTTATCTAGCTGTGGATTTCCAAACGGCTTTATTTACAACTATATTTACCCAAGCATGTCAGTGGGTAACGTGCGTGACGGGTTCTCCATGCGAAGTGACGTCACCCGCTCATGATTATTGAGGGACGGATCCATGTGGAGGACGTAACCTGTTCATGATTCTTCTTGGTTCTTTCGGTAAAGTCACGTAGAAGTATTTTTATTATTTTATTACTTCCCTTCTACGTGACTTTACCGAAAGAACCAAGAAGAATCATGAACAGGTTACGTCCTCCACATGGATCCGTCCTTCAATAATCATGAGCGGGTGACGTCACTTCGCATGGAGAACCCATCCCTCAATAATCATGAGCGGGTGACGTCACTCCACATCGAACAGCCCCTCTCAATCATAAGGTGACGTCCTTCAAATGGACACCCCCCCCATTCATAATTAGCGGCTGACGTCACTCCACATGGGTGGGGGGCGAGGCGCCTCCTCCCCCTTCCTCGGCGTCAACTTACAACCCTCACTACAAAAGCAGAACCCTCACGTCACGTGATCTCCGTCACGCGGTTGAGACATCGAAGTAAAAAGGACTTCATGATGGAAAAGGGATTGTAACCTTGAAATGAAATAGGTCTGTGTCACCGCGCCATTACAAATTGCACACACATTGATGCAATGAATATCACGTCGCGGTCTGCTTTTCGCTTGCAAGTTTCAGATTTACTGCAATACACCCGTCCTTGGACGGGCAAAAGGCTAGTATGATGATAATAATGCACGTACCATTCGTGAGCACGATGTAAAAGAGCTTCGCGAATATTTTGAGGATTGCAACAATATCGGCACTGGCACAGCATGATAACGCGAGCTTGCTAATAGTAAACTTTCTGTTATGTAACGTGGTGCACGTCAAAGCGATTTAGATAGGGCACGAGCTGGGGGGGGGGGGGGTCCTGCGTTTCTGCAACAACCCCGCGGCCCCAAACCAAACTCCAATCACGCTGCTCCCTCCCACTCCCATCCACTCGGCTGGTTGTGACAAGTTATTTTTAATGATACAATTCGTGCTTGTGATTTATTTGTCTGGAACTAGAGCATCTTTCCACCCAGCCATCTGTGCTGTTGACCCCCCTGTCACATGTTCAAGTCCAGGCGCAAGACCATCCATGTTTCCAGATGACGCTTGCAAATGAGACTCATCCTGGTCTCTTTGAGTTATAATTAAATAAATAAACGCGAACCCCCTCTGCATATGACCGACTGCCTCTTTCTAGAACGTACATTTGTCCAACGTTTATGTACAGTTGTCTTGAGATGCTATATAAATCTCGCCTGTATGCAAGCGCCATCTAGCTGGTGACAAATAGGGGACAGAATGCTGTTGGTTTTTTGAAGCCATGTGGGCAGAATCAAGATGATGGAGTACAAAAACTATCATAGTAACAAAATCCAACTGAGGAATTTCATGCCGAGCTAAAAACCCCAAAAACAAACCTATTGCCATTTCTTAATCCACTGCTGGATGAAGGCCTCCCTGCGCTGTGTGAATTATAGAGGTTGTCTGATGAAGCGATAGTTGGTGAGGATAGTGCTGCAGGACTAGGTCAGATATCACCACTGTCCTTAGTGGCTCTGGCCAGTAGAAATGCTTAATTTGGAGCTTTCGTGACTGCAGGAATTACTCTTTGGTTCTTTCGGTAAGGTCACGTATAAAGATAAAATAACACATTGATGCAATGAATATCACGTCGCGGTCTGCTTTTCGCTTGCAAGTTTCAGATTTACTGCAATACACCCGTCCTTGGACGGGCAAAAGGCTAGTATGATGATAATAATGCACGTACCATTCGTGAGCACGATGTAAAAGAGCTTCGCGAATATTTTGAGGATTGCAACAATATCGGCACTGGCACAGCATGATAACGCGAGCTTGCTAATAGTAAACTTTCTGTTATGTAACGTGGTGCACGTCAAAGCGATTTAGATAGGGCACGAGCTGGGGGGGGGGGGGTCCTGCGTTTCTGCAACAACCCCGCGGCCCCAAACCAAACTCCAATCACGCTGCTCCCTCCCACTCCCATCCACTCGGCTGGTTGTGACAAGTTATTTTTAATGATACAATTCGTGCTTGTGATTTATTTGTCTGGAACTAGAGCATCTTTCCACCCAGCCATCTGTGCTGTTGACCCCCCTGTCACATGTTCAAGTCCAGGCGCAAGACCATCCATGTTTCCAGATGACGCTTGCAAATGAGACTCATCCTGGTCTCTTTGAGTTATAATTAAATAAATAAACGCGAACCCCCTCTGCATATGACCGACTGCCTCTTTCTAGAACGTACATTTGTCCAACGTTTATGTACAGTTGTCTTGAGATGCTATATAAATCTCGCCTGTATGCAAGCGCCATCTAGCTGGTGACAAATAGGGGACAGAATGCTGTTGGTTTTTTGAAGCCATGTGGGCAGAATCAAGATGATGGAGTACAAAAACTATCATAGTAACAAAATCCAACTGAGGAATTTCATGCCGAGCTAAAAACCCCAAAAACAAACCTATTGCCATTTCTTAATCCACTGCTGGATGAAGGCCTCCCTGCGCTGTGTGAATTATAGAGGTTGTCTGATGAAGCGATAGTTGGTGAGGATAGTGCTGCAGGACTAGGTCAGATATCACCACTGTCCTTAGTGGCTCTGGCCAGTAGAAATGCTTAATTTGGAGCTTTCGTGACTGCAGGAATTACTCTTTGGTTCTTTCGGTAAGGTCACGTATAAAGATAAAATAATGAATTAAATACTAGCATACGACGTTTCGATAGCAACACAAGCAATCATCATCAGGTATAAATGAAATAGAAACACAAATCTAGTATACTTAGAAATGTAATGTAATACAACAGAGAGTCGGATAACATAACAGTCAACACCCTACCTGGTTGATTACGTTCTTCCTGAGAATGCAAAATTTGAGAGAGAGATAAAACACAGAACCAGAGACATATAGACAGACATATAAGCAGACAGACATCACAGAGATACATAGAGAGAGAACAAACATAGGCACAAAGAGAGACGACACCTCTGTGTCGAGGCCTTAAATAGAGAGAGGGGGCGGGGGCGGAGAGAGAGGGAGGGGTTAGATAAATTAGCATGTCCATGAGTGGCACGGTGAGTGGCAAGGTGCAAAAGTTTGAGAGAGAGGGCGGGAGCGGAGAGAGAGGGAGGGGTTAGAGAAATTAGCATGTCAATGAGTAGCACGGTAAGTGGTACTGTGCGAACGCTTGAAAAAATTAGGAGACAGGGCAAGAGACAGCCCACCCCGCAGGGACCTGTTATGTCTGTCTATATGTCTCTGGTTCTGTGTTTTATCTCTCTCTCAAATTTTGCATTCTCAGGAAGAACGTAATCAACCAGGTAGGGTGTTGCCTGTTATGTTATCCGATTCTCTGTTGTATTACATTACATATCTAAGTATACTAGATTTGTGTTTCTCTTTCATTTATACCTGATGATGATTGCTTGTGTTGCAATCGAAACGTCGTATGCTAGTATTTATTCATTGCAGTTATGCTTCCAAGCACAAGGGTCAAAAGCCTGCCAATTGCTTTCTATTCAGCTCTTAATGGGACACTCAATAATCACAAGGGTTAAGAATGAAGCATACTGATCTCTTTGGGGATCGATACGACAGCTATAACTTTGCGGGGAGTCAACAATTGACGGCTGATGAATGACACGTTCTACTGCCATGAGAATGTGGAATTTCCAACACTGGCCCATCACCTCCAAAATGGGTAAGCACGGTCCTCAGTTGATTAGTTGAGACGGGAGAAGTTTTCAGTTTGGAGTGATGAATATTGTGAATGAAAAAATATGCGCGCACAGACGTAGGATTTGACGTAACTTGTTATAATCGCCGTGGCAACGCAATTAAATTATGAGATATACAATTTAGTCTAATTATGACTTAATGAAACATATGCGATTCATTGCCAAATGCCATCTTAAGTCCTATATTATGGTTAAATGGGTGTTCACTTAAATCAGTGTAAATGACTCGCTATGACACACGGAACAGAAACGTGCCCAGTGTAATGGAAAGTTCCACGCTTGGAATTACAGAGACGTCACGCACGACAGCGGAGGCGGCGTTGGAGAAGAGCGCAGGGGTGTCAAGAAAAGTGTTGAGCCAACGGACTCGTGTTGCGTGACTTTATCCTTTCAAGCTACAACGCCATACGATACAAGACACAGGAATAACAGATGGGTTAGAGGGTATACAAAAAACACGTTAGAGACATCATATTGAGTTAAGAAAAGTGGGCTTCGCGGGACACGTAGCTAAAAGTGATGATGGTCAATGGTCGAGACTAAGGACGTGTTGGGAGCCAAAGGAGAGAATACGCCCGAGAGAATATCGCGGGTGACGGAACAATAAAATAAAATCGTGTTTGGGAGCCGGATGGATTGTTGTATCCCAGGACTGTGAGAAGTGGCAGCGGCTTCATTCAAGAGTGGATAGATCATGGCCGATGATTGACAATTTGAGCTCGATTCACATGTTGACGTAACGGTCAACACGCGCCAACATCCATTTAGCGACATGCCCCATTGTTGGCGGTGGTAAAGACATTGACTACAGATCATTGATTACAACACGTTAACTGCGCATGATCTCCGTTGGCTAAGCAGAGTTCTGCTTATAATACTTGGATGGGTGACCAAGAAGCCTCGCCAGGTATTGTAGACGTGGGTGGGACTTGGTGGTGGCCAGAAGATGGCAATGCTGAGCGTCAACCCCTCTTCGTATGCGTTCTGGGTTAACTTCGGGTTTTCCTGGTTCCTGCCACGCGAAGTCAATCACTCGTTAATGAAAATGGCCAAACAGCTCAATGCAGACTCTTCGAAATAGACGAGGCTTCCCTTTGTCAATTTATGGCTGGATGAAGGCCTCCCAAACAAGTGACATTTGCTAACACGCGCACCCTATTATATGTGCAGGCCTACGACCCATGTCAAATCGGGCCCGATTCACGTACTGTATTAGCCACGGGTTATATTCGTGCGAGTTGTGTCGACAAAACTCCAATGTCTCCATTACCAGCAATGGAACGAACTAAAATTTCAACAACAAGAAAAATTCAGCTGTGTTGCCAAGGTGTACATCTGACCCATTACGGAGCCACGTGCGATTAAAGATGACTGTTATTCGCTCCTCGTGTCCACTTATCAACTCCGCTCGGAGCGCGTTCCAAGATCACGTCTCAATGTCGATATTCTTTGGGTGTCGATGTTTCTAGGGAGAGGAGTAGGATTAACGTAGAGGTGATATGGGGTAGTTGCGGGCTGGATGAAGAGGGAGGTGGTGGAGGATGGAGGAGGAGGAAGAGTGCTTCGCGAGTGTCATGTCTCACGGGGGACTCGCTTGTCACGAGCAACGCATGCGGATTTCACGCCAGAAATGCGCACTGACGAGCCCCTCTCTGCGAGCCAATAGCTGCAGCCTCGCAAGCTGGCGGCCCACGCTCTCACCGCTCCCTCCGTGTATATAAACACAAGCACCCGATAGAGCAGCAAGTCCACTGGCTTGTGCGCTTGCACGCAACACGGTTTCCGCGTCAACAAAGAGAGACGTCTCTCCTCTACGTGCGCCGCGCACGTGCACGCCTCGCTCTCGCGTCCTTCCACCACCTCCATCGTGGACATCACGGTACCTTAAGCGACTGCGCACGGCAGCTGTGTCCTGTTCGACTGACCCTTCCTAATACCCTAACACCCCCCCCCCTCCCTAACTTCCTCGTCTCTTCTTCGTTTCCTTCGCTTTGACCGAACATCCAAAATCGCTGCCGACCTCATGGAGCGTGCGGGCGTTGCGCGCGGCTGCGCATACGTTCTGCTGTGCGCAGTGGCTCTCTGCCCTCCGCTGTTCGCCCGCGAGCCGCTGCTGTTGCCCAACCGCACACAGCCGGTCCCGCCGGTGCCGCTGGGGGAGGCGATGCCCGCCGAAGAGGCCGGGCTGTGCTGGGCGTGCGCCCGGCGCGAGCAGAACAGAATGTGGCGTCTCGAGTCGATCCGCGCGCACGTGCTCAGCGAGCTCCGCCTGCAGCAGGCGCCCAACATCAGCCGCGAGACGGTGCACCGCCTGCTGCCCGTGCACGCTCCGCCGCTGCAGTTTCTGCTGCAGCGCTACGGATTTGAGGAGCAGTCCGGATTCCCCGGCGGCGCGGCCGACGCACCCGTCTTCACGTCGACGATGATGCAGAGGGACGAGGAGGAACATGCCACCACGGAGACGGTCATCGTCATGGCCAAAGAGCGTACGTGCTTCCCTACACATTAACCAACACATTCAAATGTCCCCCCCCCGCTCGATTGAGCGACTCTGAGACGGATCCAAGTTCTCATGGCGGGGGTGAATGTACCCATAGGACAAACCACTGGTTGACTTTGCCACGACTTGGTAAGCATTTGATCGACCACATGAGATAACTAATGAAGAGTTAGACTCCCGAGTCGGGATTTGATCTCGCAAACTTGCGACTGCGAACTGCGAGCGTAAAAACCATTCGATTCACACGACAGGGCGTACAGGTTAACGGCATGCGTCACGTAGTATAAGACCAGCTTCACCGAGTCATTTTTCCAGAGGGGTCTTGCATTTAGAGTTTTGGTCAAGTTCTGTTTTTTTTTAGCTCATTAACAACTTGTTTAGTCGAGGAGAAAAACCCGGTACAGGCAGAACAAAATTCCACACCATTCAGCGAATACGGAAAATGCTCAGCGTAACAAACCCCCAGACTTTGAGCTCACTCGCTCGCGTTCTTCGTTAAGTTTCCACGATGTGACACACGTGTGCCAACCCCCCACTGCTCACCCCCCCCCCGCTCCGCGTTCCCACCATCCCCTATGCCCCCACCCCATATCTCCCGCTACAGTCGACCCCAAAGTGCAAGTGAGCGGCAGGCCAAAGTGCTGCTTCTTCAAGTTCAACCCCAGCACCACGATGCACACGGTCCACAGGGCCAACCTGTGGCTCTACTTGCGCCCCGTGCAAAAGGACACGGACGTGACCGTGCAGCTGATCCGCCTGCAACCGGCGGCGAGCGGCACCGTGGGTCGCATCCACATCAGGAGCTGGAAGACACGTCTCACGTCGCCCAAAGGACACTGGCAACGCATTGACTCCAAGAAGTTGCTGCAGAACAGCTTCAAGTACCCCGAGAGGAATTGGGGACTGGAGATTCACGCCGTGGACGCAGAGGGAAACGAATTGGCCGTCACGGAGCCCGGCCCGCAGGATGATGGTCTGGTACGTGGGTTCGCGTTCGATTGTTTTGACCTCTCGTGCGCGATGCCGTGGCGTCAACGTCGCTTGCTGCTGCTGCCGCGCGTGGTGATTAAGGAGGCATTGACACGGGGTTACGATGCGCACGACATTCATTTTAAAGCAAACAACTAAAGGCGTTACCGCTGCTTCGGGCAGTTACAACAAGCAACTTTTCGACCAATACCACTGCCCTAAAACAGAATAAACTATACACGCAAAATGGGGTTTGTAGACGTCAAAACGCGCTTCTGTGACCATAAGCTCGGTCCTCACTTCATGCATTGCATGTTCATTCTATAACCATGGCATACTTCGCGGTGTAGTGCACACAGTAATTATTTATACAGCGCTTAGTAAAACAATTATAGCCCTTATTGTGGGGGGTACATTACCTTGTACAGTCTATGGTTTATACTGGTAGGAACCTCCTGGTGACACCAGCCCACAGGGGATTATTGTGTCCGTCGTGCAGAGAGGAGCTGGGTGGGGAGGGAGGGAGGGGCTGGGTGGGGAGGGGCTGGTGGGGAGGGGAGGGTGGGGAGTGGCTGGGTGGGGAGGGTGGGGCTGGGTAGGAGGTGGGAGGGGTGGGGCTGGGTGGGGAGGGGTTGGTCACCCCGTGGTGCCCTTATAAAACTCAACGTTTAACCTACTCACGCCGGCGTGTGCCCGCCCTCAAAGTCGGGCATATTTGCGTAATACACCACGCCACTGTTGACCCTGGCCATTGACCGATCAACCCAACATTCCTACCAGCTCCCTCCACAGGAATGTGTTCTACAGTAGGCATTCCATCTGGGGTAAAGGTGATGGGGCGGATCCACCAGGGAAGCCTCTGGAACGTTCCCGAAGGTTCTATGAGGGGCGTGGCCAGAGGCGGGGCTTAGCCGCCGGGGATAGAATATAAGCCGGGGGCACAGCAACGTGCGGGGTCAGTGTTCGAATAATTGAAGAGGAGCTCCGCGTCGCTGCTGCCCCGCCACCTCCACCTGCCACGTGGCGGCTCGACCTCCAGCCGCTCAGCCGCTCCCCAGCGCGCCGTCAGCCAGTGGCGTGTTGGGGAGCGGGTGAGCGCCACGTGGCGCGGGGCAGCGCAGCCACCCGAGCGGGTTGACATCTGCGGAAAGAGAGATCCGAAGCTGTATCGAAGATTTATTAATAAACAACTTGAAGTCCTTACCGTTTCGGAGCCACTCATGACACGTTCCAATGCCTGTTCCCTCAACTTCACCCACTATCGTGAAAAAGTATGATTAAATAACCATCGCGCCCTGCACGGCGTAGAGAGGTCCTCATCCAGCAGTGGATTGCAAACATGTCGGTACATGTGCATAGTTTATATCTATCAATGATGAGCTAAGCCCTCGCACAACATGCTCGGCGGAGTAGCAGCCAACTGAATTGAAAGTACATCAAGTGGAATCGCGAACCCATCGGTGCGGATCTTTGAGTTGTATTCGCTCGCATGCACGAAACTGAAAAATTTACGACTTCAGTTATCGGTGTTTTAAATTGAAAATTGGCCAATGGAACTTGAAAATTACTTTTCAAGGGCCATTTGATCTTTACGGCGGTATTCTGGGGTACCAAATAATACAATACGGCCGAGGCAATTAAATACTTTATTTCTGGGACACTATTTTTTCCAGGGGCGTTACTTAACTCCGCGACTGGGGTACCAATCAATCCGAAATCAGTGCTATTCCGCGATGTTCAAACGCAGCGAGGACGATTGTGCTGAAACCCTGAACGCTCGTATGCACCGTAGTGGTGCATCGTGTACAGCTCGTCGAGATGAGTCAATTGCCGCGTCGCTGACCATCAACACAGACTAAACATGACCGCATCACGGACATTGTGCGAGAGCCAGGGCACGATGGCACCCCGGGGTACCGCCATAAAGTCCATTTAGAGAGCGATTCTGAAAAGGGTCATCGCGTAATATAAAATTCCTGTTATAGTGCAGTAATTATGATGGAAGTGCTGAGTTTGTATACCGTATGTTTGAACCACTGCCCACGCAGTACTTTATGTTTTGTTACCGTATTATATTTAACGTGGAACTAGACTCATGAATATATAATGATAATTCAAACTTTGTCGCAAGAATATTTTAGCAGGGTCCTGTATCCAGACGGGTGGTCCACGCCATTATTGTGTAATGGTCACGTAGCAAGAAACCGGAGAAAGTGGAGAAAAACCACCGCGCATAACAAGGGTGTCACCCGGACTTATGGATTAACTCCATTGTTTTATTGCCATCTCCTTGGCCACCTCACAGCATCGTACCGTCGAGGATTAGGTTCAGCAGCAGGGCAAATAGGGACGTTGCTAGTTGAAATAATGGTTCGGGGTTAATTCAGCCCATCATTTGTCCGGGGGTAGAGAAGATACCACTTCGTGGGGTAGTTCACATTGACCGTCCCATGGATAGACTCGTCCTCTTTCATAGGGAATTCGAATTCCCACCATTGGTACAGGGCTGTGAACAGGAGATGAGCACCGCCTCGTTGCTCATCTGAACACAGTATCATCATGGACCGAGAGGCAACTTGCACTCAAGTGGCAGTGCCGTGCGTTCCCGAAAGTATCCCGTGAGAAATAAACCTCTCGTAAAATGGAGAACAGAGGGATCTCCCCTTGCCTTGTCCGTCTGACCGTCTGGTTGGGTCTGTCCCCTCCCCTCTGCTCCCACCGCTGCGTCCGCACCACAGAAGCCCTTTCTCGAGGTACAACTGGTGGACCTGCAGAAGCGTTCGCGCCGCGCCGTCGGACTCGACTGCAACGACCCGGGCAGCGAGTCGCGCTGCTGTCGATACTCCCTCGTCGTCGACTTCGAGGCGTTCGGTTGGGACTGGATCATTGCGCCGAAGCGCTATAAGGCCAACTACTGCTCGGGCCAGTGCGAGCACATATTCCTGCAGAAGTACCCGCACACGCATCTCGTGCAGCAGGCCAACCCCAGCGGCTCTGCGGGGCCGTGCTGCGCGCCCACGAAGATGTCGGCCATCTCCATGCTCTACTTTAACGACCAGCAGCAGATCATCTTCGGCAAGATACCGGACATGGTGGTGGAGCGCTGTGGCTGCTCTTAGAGAGGGCAAGCGCTGGGCTGGCTGTCGTCCGAGTTGGAGAGGGTGAGGAAGATGAAGGGATGAGAAGGGAATGCGCCCGGAGCGCAAAATACGAGGGTCTGAGACAACTTGTGGCGGGTTTGTGTGTGTGCGTCTGTCTATCCTGCTGGAGTGAGGTGCAGTGGTTGTACAGTGGCGTAGCGTGGTTGGCATGAGCCCTGCTTAAATTAATTAGTTTTCCTCTCGTCTAATTGCCCCCCACCCGACGGTGCTCTCCATGGGCCCCAGTGTAGTTGTTAACACACACACACACAGGTAGTAGCAATCACACACACACAGTTGTTAACACACACACACAGGTAGTAGCAATCACACACACAGTTGGTAACACACACACAGTTGGTAACACACATACAGTTGGTAACACACACAGTTGGTAACACACACACACACACAGGTAATACCAATCACACACACAGTTGTTAACACACACACAGGTAGTAGCAATCACACAGTTGGTAACACACACACGTAATACCAATCATCGGCAGAATCTCGCAAACTCGAGTCCTCGCGACCCCGCCGTATGTTTCCCATTCAAGTCAAGCTGCTCCACGCTGCACGGTGTTTGGTGACTGCGGAAAGCTGCAACCCAATTGGCATTTTGATAAAGGCTGCTCTACAGCGCTGCCTGCCGTGAGCGATGGATGCGATTGCACCAGGATGCAGTCAATACATTATGGACTCACTATACGTGTATATCGATTCACGGGTGTGATAGTCGATGCATTTTTTTTCTTGAGATTCGTTATACACGCATGTATCAAGCTATTCACGTTGGCACCCGTTTAGCCACTAGAGGCCGCTACACTTGCCAATTTCCAGAAGAGAATCGTATACCGAATTGGGACCATGAATCGCGGCGCGTATCGGCACTCGCTGCGAGGGTAAGGCACAACGGTGCTTGATTTAATAATAATTTACATTTGTAAAGCGCACCTGAGCTGTCCGGGGCTAGGCTCCAGAAAAATTTGTCCCAGAAAAAAAATCCATAATAAATGAAGTAGTGGGGGTTAATATTATCCTGAAATTTGCACCATGTTACAGTATTAGAGGCTAAACATTCCACAAATTCACGTATTCGTGGTTTAATCCGTCCCAGATTTTCCTGTCGACATGCCAAGCGAGGCGGACGAGCGCGTAGTTATTGGATACCGTGAACGGGTGGCCACCAGGAACATCGGGACCCTACAGCCGGCTGGGGAATGGCTTTTGAGAACCGCTTTCTTGACGGATCAGCGTCTCTGTCGACTTATCGATCTATCATCTATTTAAGTCGCTTTTCCCAGGACATGAGAGGGAGGTAACGATTAGTCGATGAAAATCGGTTGATACTCTCACGGTACGTGCATATATTTCGAGCGTGTTAACATTCGATTATTTTAGATATGTGCCAAGGCCGTAATTATAATATATGTTGGGGGGGACACATCCCCCCCAATATTCAAAGATGCTCAAAATGTCCCCCCCCAATATATTGCTATAAAATAGATTCGTGTTTATATGATTGTGGTTATGGTAGTACTTTATTAATCCCTAATCTCTGCCATTACATACAATGAAACAAGAAAAGGTAAAAAAGAAAAAACAGAGCAATGTAATGCAATACACTATTTGACATTATTGTAAAAAATAAATAAACAGTCCATCCTATGTGTTAGTGAATTTTTTTTATATTTTAGGCAGGAAATTAGTTTTAAAATTTTAGATTATTTTTCTGGGGGGGGACCCCCAGACACCCTGGAAGATTTGGTCCCACCCAATGTTGACTCCATAGCTACGGCCTTGATATGTGTAACTCCCTTTCAAATTATAATGCATGCAACGAACGTGATGTAATCTTTCAGGCAGACGCTACAACCAATATTGAAAGACAAAAAACGATTATTGACTCGATCATGGCCCACATTTGTGATAGTCGAAGTAGAGGGGGTAGGGTAACTAGGGTTTTCGTTGTCTGGTTTATGTGCAGTATGTACAGTACCCGTAACCATTGTACATTTACGGACTCATGACACGTGCTCTCAGCCGGGATTGTGTGTGCTTAACCAAAAATCTTAATTTGAAATTGGTTACCCTAACGTTTCTCGTTCCTCAGTCCTTAAAATATCAAAACAATCATCCGCATTTTTTATATATCCCATTTGACTAACGCTGCAATGTGGCAGTGGCTAAAACCCGGATTCGAACCCTGGAATCTCAGCTGTTCTGGCTCCCATGTTCTAGGTGCTCATTATAATTTGTGCTTTTGCCCGATCTGACAGTGCACTAGCTCAGCTCAAACATAGGTTGTTGACTGTTGCGTAACCGCAGCGCTTGTGACAGGCGAGGGGCCTCGCTGGCACGAGGACACGGGGCAAAGCCCCACGTGTTTGAGATTTAATAGCCCGAGGTGGCTGGCAAGATGCACCACCCCGACTATTGCCACCCTTGCTCCGAGTTGGATCCGCCAGGCGCTCCACCGTTGTTGCGCAACCACGCACGGACGCGACAGCGCCCACGAGACGTAGCGCTTCGTGTATCGATGATTGTTGCAGCAATGTCATTTTGTGCACCGCTCCATGGTCAAGGTATAACGGTGACATGTGTAAAGCACTTACATTATTACACTCTGCCAAAGGTATACAATTTACACTTCAAAGTATGTGTATTTGCAAATCATTAGTCGACGAGGCTTGCCGATTTTGAATGTCCCGGTTAGTACACGTATGTTGTAACGCACTGTAAGCGCTGCATAATATATTTTTTACTGCGATATGAGGATGGATACAGATTGGGTTTAAATACTGATCGCTTACGGCGTAACAAGTAGTGTGCGTCACGTGAACACGTTATTTGAAGTGTACGAAGTATGTGTTTCGTGAGCGACAGATGTATGAGAGTGCGTCGTAATTCTACAACTCATCAATCCGTGCAAATAAGCTTTATTCGACACGCGTGGAGGTGACAATGATGTGTCGCGCATGCTTTTGATTTAAACAAAGAATCGCCGGTATGAGTCTTTGTTTAAAAGATTCATATTCGCCAGAGAGACCACTTCACTGCACCCACGCCGACGGAACGCACAGGCAGCTTTAACGTCACTCTACGCCTGCTATGGTTGAGGCTACCTCCCAGTGGCTTAGCCGTGGTGTGGGCATGTGCCCTGGTGCAAAGGAAACAATTTCCACCCCCCTACCACCCTGTCAACAGTTACGCCACTAGCCACGTCAGAAGATCTCGCGATAAGGCTGTAATTTTTGGACATTTATAAACCTGGAGCCCTTTTCAAGGATGCTCCAGAAAAAAACCCCACAGCAACTCCTCAAATGTACAAGAAAACGTTCGGTGTTTTGTATAACCTAAAGAGTGGGCTGCATCAGCACACAACAAATAAATGTTTCTGTAACTTTGTGTTGCTGCTTTATTAAAAGCATTGTGTGCCACAAGGACACCGACTCGACCTTGGGATCCCTTTCGTGGCGGAGCTTGCTTTGTACCCCACCTCCGAAGTCACCAGTCAACCTTCCCTCGCTCAGTGCGAGGTTACGTATTTTGCTCCACTGGCCATATAGTCTGAAACGCTCTTCACCACCTGCCATGCGTGCCACTCATTGCCGCTATTAAGTTCAGGCAAACATACCCTTGTTTTCCTCTGCCAATGACTCACTGCCCTTGCTCAATAAAATCAATATGCACACTGTTTCTTTCCAGCGTCTTGAGATGCGGGTGCATTTGGACGCCGCTATATAAATCCACATTGCATTGCGTGTTCGTATGTTTGAACGAAAACAACTGAACAGGATGATAAGCTTGGCTCACGTCTCAAATAATAATCATTGAACTCTTAGCTCTTGGAATAGCTGCCGGTCATGCGTGGCCACTTCTTCTGTATAATATGAGTCACAGCCGTAGCCTCATTGGCATATGCTCTATGCAAAAGGGGCATTGCCCAACACGTTACCTATTGTTATAGGTTTTTACCCTTTTATCTGGCACCAAAACTGACACCTTTATACAAGGGATCATGTTTGCAATAACCACAACACAAGCAGTCAAAATGCAAACAAAAAGAGACAACTCTGATGATATGCACTGTCCTTGAAATTGATTGGTCCACACCCGAGATGGCTTTTCTTATAACCTAGTCTCCACTGGTGTTGGACCAGATGACGCCAAAAGGCGTACAACTCAAAAGCAGCGCACTATCAGAGTATTGAGAGCTCGGGGTAAGCATTTACATTATGAGACCTCCTTTGCCAGTAGCAAGATATAGTAATAGGTTTTTACCCTTTTATCTAACATTATCAGAGTTGTCTCCTTTTGTTTGCATTTTGACTGCTTGTGTTGTGGTTATTGCAAACATAATCCCTTTTATAAAGGTGTCAGTTTTGGTGCCAGATAAAAGGGTAAAAACCAATTACTATATCTTGCTACGTCAGCTGCTAATTATTATGAATGTGTAATGTAGCTCTCAGGGACACCGTCTTGTCTTCCGTATATTTTTTTATGAATAAAGTCCACTGACAACTCAACGAGTATTGATAACGAGTGACTCTATACACTGGAGTAGTTAGACAACTCTATTCAGAGACAACATAGTCCCAAGACAACTCGCAGACGATGGAGACGACCCATTCCAAGGCGACGACGATGGCGGCGATTCCCCACACCAACAGCCACCAGCTCCGGCTCGTGCCGGCTCTTAAGCCTCGCCCGGTCTGGCCACGCCCCTATTCTCGAATTCTCCTCGCCGCACTTGCTCAGTCACTCACCGCCCTAATTACACTTCCCCCGCAATTGGATCCCGTGCTCCCCCTTACGTGACCCTGTCAACGTTCGTCTCATAAATTATCATTAGCAGGTCCATTAGTAACCGTGGTCCTGGGGAACCATACTGTCCCACTATTGCTCTATACTGTCTTTACAAATGGAGGGGGGTTTCCATTTGGAGGACGTCACGAAACGTCGTGGTTTTTGTTTTTATTTTATGACTAAAAGAATCAGAATAAGTCTACATTATAGACTGGCAGTATGCTCACTCAGGTTAATAACCAGGCTACAGTCCGTTGTCAGTATTACACAGTGCACCGGCAGCTTCCGCAGATTTAGGTTTTATATAATACTCAGCTCCAAAAGTTGCATCTTTACGCACAGCCTTTCTTCTGATGAACACGCGAGAAACGTAAAAACTACCATACAACATTACTAAGATTATCATTGTTAGTTCATTGACAATGGGAGTATCCACTAAGTGGTGAACATCATACACGAGAGCTCAGGACCGTTACATTTGGAGTCAGAAGTGGCCATGGAGACAAGAAGTAAGCCACGTACCTTCAGTCCTGACGGCGATGTCGAGGAGCAAGCAGCGATGGGGCGGCCAACGCCGGCTGACAACGACGCCGCACCGCCAGCCGACAGCGACGCCGCACCGCCGGCCGACAACGACGCTGCACCGCCGGCCGACAACGACGCCGCACCGCCGGCCGACAGCGACGCCGCACCGCCGGCCGACAACGACGCCGCACCGCCGGCTGAGCAGCTGTCTGCTCCGCCGACCGTCCCCTCTCCAGCATCGGGAGCAGGGATGGAGGAGGCGCTGCTTCGCCTCACACAGCTGCTCTGCGTCACCGCCTCCCTCCTGGGCGAGATGCGGCGCTCACAGGTGATGGCGGGAGGGAGGGAAGAGGCGCAGGGCTCGCCCGAGCCCGCCACCGCCATTCCCGCCACTGGCATTCCCGCCACAAATGTGGGGGATGCTTCCGGGTGTGTCGTCACTTTCGCCAGGGGAGCAATGACCGCTGGGAGCAACGTCACTTCCGGGCCCAGCGTGGTCCAACCAAACAACGCCGCATCATCAGCGCTGCGACCTTCACCGCCGGACGACAGCTGGCTTCAACCTAGCATACCGGGTCATCAGCGCTGCGACCGGACAGTGAGGGCGCCATTCTTACTGTAACCGGCGCCGGGGCCGCACATCGATCGACACGCTGGTCGTCGCCTTTGCTCTGGCCAAAGGTTTGAGGTCGGGAGAGCAGGCCCCTGACACTTCGTCCATTTACGCGCTCCGGATTAATGATTTTTGTTGACATTTTCTTCGTTGTCGTCGGGGAGTCATGATTGTTGTTGGGTAAACTGTGTGGAGCTTCGCTCGTGAGTGTTGTCAATGTGTGTGCGAAACTTTGCTTGTGATTGTTAACAATGTATGGTTTGTATTGAGCTCTGTTCGTGATTGTTAATGTATAGCTTGTGCTGTCATTGTTAACGATGTATAGACTGTATAGGGCATTTATCTTGAAATGTTGACATGCTGCCAAGGATTTGGAATTGTTGTGCTGGCTCTCAAATATCTTTGAGAGCCAGCACGAGTTGTGGTCCCGTCATGCTATGGCTGACGGCTTGACCTGACAGCCCGGAGATAGAGACACTCCGTGGCATGTCTAGCCTAGTGGGCTGTGCGCTCACATGGCTCGGAAAGTGTGGTCCCGTCATGCTATGGCTGACGGCTTGACCTGACAGCCCGGAGATTGAAACACTCCGTGGCATGTCTAGCCAAGTGGGCTGTGTGCTCACATGGCTCGGAGAGTGTGGTCCCGTCATGCAATGGCTGACGGCTTGACCTGACGGCCCGGAGGTTGAGACCCTCCGTAGTGCGTCTGGAGCTGTAGGCTCGCCCTGACGGCCTGGAGATTGAAACACTCCGAGGCGCGTTGAAACAGTGGGCTGGAGATTCGTAGTGTTCGGGTGTAGTTGTCCCATTACGTTGGGACTGTATCCCTCAGTTGTTAGGGTGCATGTTGTGCAGTGAGTGAACGATGGGTCGTCTCAGCTCGGTCGGTACAGCTATATGCTGCGATGCGAGTCTTTGAGAGAGACTGGGTCTCAGCTCGGTCGGTACAGCTATATGCTGCGATGCGAGTCTTGGAGAGAGACTGGGTTGAAGTCCCCCCCGATATGGCCGACGCGTGCTACTGGTTGTGACGCCGCGTCGGAAAGGCGGTGGGGTGGTAACATGGAAATTCCCCCCCGATATGGCCGACGTGCGCGGTTTTAGGATGGAGATGCCACGTCGGAAAGGAGGGGGGTGCTAACGAGTGACATTTAATGTCGGTGGTGGTCCTCAGTGAGGGTTGCTGGGACGCAAGCATGGGATGCCTTGGAGATGCGGTTCGCGAGTGCGTCCGCCATTTCTGGGCAGGAGCAGGCAGATTTATTTTGTTTGTGTCATGTCAATTTTATATATTTTAAAATGTAGTTACTGGAGCAGCCCTAAAGTGCGACTTCTTTGCCCAGTACATGGGTCGGCCCTGAAGTACGACTTCTCGACCCAGGACGTAGACAGACGTCCGGATTAGTGTGTGTAGAGGGATGCTAGACGTGTTGGTCTTCGCCTTCTCTCCACCTGACGGATGGGAGGCTGGCAGGGTGGTGTGGAACCCTGCCATCCATGCGGTGGTTGTGCATCCAACGCGTCGGAATCTGTATATTTGTTGTTGTTAATTCCCCGTTTTCTTTGCGGATCCCGAAGAGGGCTAGGTGTGCCGCGGGTCATTTGTTCACGTGTCCTTGCTTCACCTTTTTGTTGATTGACGCTTGTATATAGTGTAAAGTGTACAGGTTGGTTAGGGTATTTATGGTTGCTTTCTTGTTCTCTTTTCTTTTCCTGTTGAGGCTCGCGTATTTTTTTCTGTCCCTTTCGTTAATTTAAACTTTCTAATTATTGACAGCTGGGACGCTGGAGGCTACATAGAGGAGGGTAATGTAGTGACATGAGAGGGGAGGGGCTGCTGGGGGGCTCTGGGACCCTGGGCGGCTCAGGCGCTTGGGCCCCTTGGCGCCAGGCGCTGGGTTCCCAGGTGGCCCAGACACTTAAGCCCCTTGGCGCCAGGCGCTGGGTTCCCGGGCGGCCCAGGCGCTTAAGCCCCTTGGCGCCACCAACGGGGGGGGGGGGGGGGGGGGGGGGGGGGGCTGTGTGTGCTCTGTGGGATATCTGGGGGCGCATACGGCCCCACCCCTCCTTAGGGACTAGGCATACAAGGGGAGCTCCCTGGACGATCAGGGCCAGTTGTAGCTCAAGACCCAAGACCAGCCATCTCAGGACCCTGGGACGATGTGAGGGCCAGTGGTGGGACTCTGGAACTCCCGGCTCTACGTCCTTGTGAGGGCGAGTTCCAGAGCGTAGCCAGAGTAGTGTATCTAGGCTGTGTACCTAGGCTGTATACCTAGGCTGTAACAGAGTATCAGGACTGTTGGAGTGTTGGATTGTAATAAAGAAGTTACCTCTCCAAGTGTCTCCGTAACCCGTTACACATGTACCCCCCCTCCCTCTCTTCTGCAAAAATAGACTCGTCCTTACCTGCGTCACAGTGAAATGTATCCGTGCATCCGTTTCATGGGGTTTTCTGTTTTCTTGAGTTGTTCTTTCAGTGTCCTGAGATTCTCTAAATAGTTTTTTGTTTAGATTTATTGCGCAGCTTTTTTCATTTGCATCAGTATCTTGAGCTTCCTTGGGTTGCACTCCCAGTTTTTCGAGTTTCCCTACGCGTCTCTTGGGCTTCTCCTTGTTTTTTGGGGATGTCTCTTTTTTCTTCTTCTTAGATTTTCAGTTTATTGGGAGTTTCTGCGGGATTCTACCTCAGTGTGAGATTTCCTCTGGTTTTGTTTCAGCTACTTTAAATTCTTAGGATTCCCTCACGATGTCTTGGGTTACTCTCAGCTTCCCGTCTTTCTGCCTCAGTTTAGGGAGGTATCTTGTTTACTTGGGTTTTCCTTGCAGTTTCTTGACTTTCTCTGCCATTTCTTGGGTTTCCCCATCCATTTCTTGGGCCTCCTTTCATTTCTTTGGGTTTCCCCCAAGATTTGTCAGTAGTTTTACTGATTTGAACCCTTTCGGGTTGATGCGTACGCTATCCACTCATGCAGTCTCACTGAAGTCAACTTGCTTCAGCGCACAGTTGCAATGTATCACAGGACAAAAGTTGCACTGGCTTTAAAAATGAGTCCAAGCGAGGAAAAGCGGGGCCTCAGCAGCAAGGGGATGGAGCCTCCAGAGAGAGGGGGCGGTGCGTGAAGAGGAGGGGATGGAGCATAAACAGGAAGTGGCGGGACCTTACCAGAAAGGAGGCGGTACCTAAAGAAAAATGTGCGGGGCCTAAAGAGGAAGGGGATGTGGGCTGAAACAGGAAGGGGCGTTGTCCAAACAGGGAGGCGGGGCCTTAAGAGGAAAGAGCGGGGCCGAAATTGGAAAGCAAAAATAAGCGACTTTCAAATAAAAGTCCCCGAATACCATAGACTCGTATCTCACAAAAACAATTGGGACTTCAAAGGAAAAAAAGTACCCAATTATGTTCTTTGGGTCTTTTGGTAAAGCCACGTAGATAAAAAAGTATAAATAAAAAAATATCACGACGTTTCGATCGCAACACAAGCAAATCGTCATCAGGTAAAACATATAGAGGGAGAGCTGCTGAGGCAGGGAAACATATAGCGGAAAGCTGCTGAAACAGGATATTATATAGGTTTGAGATGGGTGTAGCCCAAGGGTAAGTGGGCGGGGCTGAAGATCGAATTTGCATGTAAATGTAAGATCGGAGTGCGCCATCAAAGCTGTGGAGGTGGCCATTGTATTGTGAGAGATTAGCATGTCATTGTAAGAGAACCACCGCGACAGTAGCTGTGTTAGTGAGACATTTAGCCTGTTAAAACACGAGAGCCACCGCCACATCGAGAGAAAGGAGCAGCCGTGGCTGTGCTAGGGAGACATTTAGCCTGTTAATGTAAAGACATTTAACCCGGTAATGTAACTCAGAGAGTCGGAAATAACTGCTAACATCGGCAGGTAGGATGGAAACATTACAGCCAGTTATGACTTAAACTGGTTAATAACGTCCTTCCAATGATTGCTCAGTTTGTACCCATCTTCTTGGTTGAAATTGTGTCTGTGTTTATATATCTGGATGGCTTCATGAACTAATCTTTGTTGATAGCCAGTAGGTTTGCAGAGTATCTTCGTCTTGGAATAATCAATTTAGTGTGTGCCCACAGCGTTAAAAAAATGATCAGCCACGGCCGAGGTATTGGTCCTACCGTGTTTCAGATCTGCCTTATGTTCATGAACACGGTCCGAGACATGTCGCTTAGTTACCCCAATGTAACAATTGTCGCAGACACAGCTTATTCATAATCAACGATTTTTGGGTTTAGATCGCGTTATTTATAAATGTGTCGTAACCCTCCACCACCCGACACGGCCAATCAGTAAAAAAAGTGTCACGTTGACAAAAGACAAATAGTTCACTGCTTTAGCCCACCGGTGTGTTGAAGCGTGAAACCACAACATTTACAATTTGAGTACGACGTTTCGCTGGTAATTGCATCCAGCATCATCGGGCAATTCGCCAGAATGGTGAGGCTCTGCTGTGTCTCCCGTTCTTATATAGAGCAGCAGCAGGGTGACGTCATCATTAACTCATTAACTCATCAGGTGCAAAGATTTGAGGGGGGGGGGTTATTGTAATTATATACTTGATTAGAAATAAGGCTATTGTTACGATGCGAGTTGTAGATTAGTAATCATTTGGAATGTGTTCTATTGTGATTATGCTACATTAATAATCAGTTAGTGCTTGTTTCCCTTATAAGGAATTGTAATGCATCTTATTTAATAATACGCTTCCAGGCCGCACTAAGCCTGTAGCTGTCTGAGCGATTAAAGTTATTTCTGTTTCTCTCAATCTCAATGGATTCTCTAATTAGTCTTTGCCAGTAGTAACTAGTTTTACACAACACCTCAACGTTGTCAAAATCAATTGAGTGTCCCTGTTGACAAGCATGTTCTGCCACTGCCGACAGTTGTGTTTGCGATAGTTTAATATTTCTCTGGTGTTCTTTTAGTCTTACACTAACCTTACGCCCTGTCTGTCCAATATAGCATCTGCCACATACACAATTAATCCGATATACACCTTCTGTTGATAATTTAGGTAATTCGTCTTTAGTGCACGTTACTAGTTGTTGAATTTTGTGTACTGTACCAAATTTTACTGTAATGTTTTGCTTTTGCAAAACACGGGCTAATTTGTCAGTTACTCCTGAGATAAATGGTATTTTTATTGTTTTAATAATCTGATCGCTTTCAGCAGTGTTGCTTTGCGATCGTGATTTGGCATTTAGTGCTCTGTTAATTTGAGCATTATTGTAGCCATTCTGTCTTAGTGCTTCTTTAACATGTTTAATCTCTCTCACTAGACTTTCATCATCTGACACTGTTTTAGCCCGATGTATGAGCGTCTTGATTAGAGAGGATTTCTGAGCTGGGTGATGATGCGATTTCGCATTCAGATAGGCATCAGTGTGCGTTTGCTTTCTGTAAACGCTGTGTGTTATTTTACCATTTAGGCCATGCCCAAGTAAAATATCCAGGAACGGGAGTGTGTTATTCACCTCCATTTCCATGGTGAACTGAATGGCCGGGTTTAGTGCATTGAGATGATTTAGAAAATCGTTAAGTGTATCTTTACCATGTGGCCAGACAACCAAAGTGTCATCCACATATCTAAACCAAAAGGATGGTTTTAATGTGCTCGAGGCAAGTGCTCTGGTTTCAAAGTTTTCCATGTACAAATTTGCTATAGCAGGAGATAAAGGAGAGCCCATTGCTGCTCCCTCCCTTTGTTTAAAGAATTCACCTCTCCATAAGAAGTAAGTGTTATTTACAATAATGCTCAAATTAACAGAGCACTAAATGCCAAATCACGATCGCAAAGCAACACTGCTGAAAGCGATCAGATTATTAAAACAATAAAAATACCATTTATCTCAGGAGTAACTGACAAATTAGCCCGTGTTTTGCAAAAGCAAAACATTACAGTAAGATTTGGTACAGTACACAAAATTCAACAACTAGTAACGTGCACTAAAGACGAATTACCTAAATTATCAACAGAAGGTGTATATCGGATTAATTGTGTATGTGGCAGATGCTATATTGGACAGACAGGGCGTAAGGTTAGTGTAAGACTAAAAGAACACCAGAGAAATATTAAACTATCGCAAACACAACTGTCGGCAGTGGCAGAACATGCTTGTCAACAGGGACACTCAATTGATTTTGACAACGTTGAAGTGTTGTGTAAAACTAGTTACTACTGGCAAAGACTAATTAGAGAATCCATTGAGATTGAGAGAAACAGAAATAACTTTAATCGCTCAGACAGCTACAGGCTTAGTGCGGCCTGGAAGCGTATTATTAAATAAGATGCATTACAATTCCTTATAAGGGAAACAAGCACTAACTGATTATTAATGTAGCATAATCACAATAGAACACATTCCAAATGATTACTAATCTACAACTCGCATCGTAACAATAGCCTTATTTCTAATCAAGTATATAATTACAATAACCCCCCCCCCTCAAATCTTTGCACCTGATGAGTTAATGAGTTAATGATGACGTCACCCTGCTGCTGCTCTATATAAGAACGGGAGACACAGCAGAGCCTCACCATTCTGGCGAATTGCCCGATGATGCTGGATGCAATTACCAGCGAAACGTCGTACTCAAATTGTAAATGTTGTGGTTTCACGCTTCAACACACCGGTGGGCTAAAGCAGTGAACTATTTGTCTTTTGTCAACGTGACACTTTTTTTACTGATTGGCCGTGTCGGGTGGTGGAGGGTTACGACACATTTATAAATAACGCGATCTAAACCCAAAAATCGTTGATTATGAACAATATTGGTCGCGAAAGCCTACGTGTTAAACAGACACAGCTTAGTTTGTATTGCATGTGTAGGGGTGTTACGGAGGGGCTGTATACAATGGGATCAGATGGGAAAGAAACACAGTGGGCGTGGCTATGTCGGTGCATGGGCAGGTGCTCCCAGCGACGTCCGCATCGGGCAGCCTGGGGGGCTGACTCGGAGCTGGGATCTCCCGGGGCCCCACCCCTCAGCGGGGGGTTTGGTATAAAAGGGGATGAGCCGGAGGGCTCGGGGAGATATGTTAAGCTAAACCAGTGAAGACCGAAGATCGTCCAGATAGGGCCCTGGACTCCCCTGGATCGCCGCCCTTATCAGGGCCGCACAGGACCGAGCCAGCGGCGTGGTCCCGAGAGCCAGAGCCAGTGCTCTGGGACTCCGGGTACCGTAAGCCCGACTTACCAGTGTCGGGCCAGATAGCCTCCCCTAGCCCGTTAGTGGAGGACTAGGAGGTAGGTTAGGCATAGCTAGCAAGTGTATCCCCAGCTAGCCGGGTGAGGGGGCCGATACCCCCTCCAATGTTGTATGTTCGTGATTGTGCCAACTGACGCGGAATAAATACGTGTGTCTCCAACCCCGGCGTCCAAGAGTCCTCAACGATATTACATCTGGTGACAGAAGTGAACAACCACGAACATGGACATGCGCCGGACAGCTCGAGCCAGGGTACCGGAGGCTGAGGACACCGATGCAGTTGTGGAGCACGAGACGGCTGAAGAAGGCATCGAGCAGCCGGGGCCGGATGCATCCACACCGCAGCATTGGGATGGGGGAAATCCGTCGACAGATGGACTGAGGCAGGCTCACGCAAAACTGGCGGAGCTGCTGTACGCTGCTGCCGCCACGCTGGAACAGATCACACGGCTGGGGGCTGGTGGACCGCCACGGGGCGACGACAGCCGACGACCAGTGCGCCTTCCCGCCATTTCGACGGAGCCCAACTTCGAATCTCCCGCCATCGCCGCAGCAGCTGCTGAGGGCGTGGCCGGCCTGAGCCTCGCGTCCGACGTCGGACGTACAGTGGCTGCCGCGTCATCACCAGCGGACACAGCGTCACCACTGATGCGACCGGCGATGCCATCCGTCGTTCGCGCCGCAGCCGAGCAGAGTGACGGTGACAACGGAGAGCGACCTTCCACGGCGGCCACTGCGTTGCACCAACGGCTACCTCCACTCAAGGAGTTTGTTGGCGAGGATGGCGACTGGGGCGGCTTCCAGCGGCGCTTCCTCGCGCACCAGGAAATGGCGCAGTGGACAGATGCCGAGGCTCTCCGCGCGCTGCCGGCGCTCCTCGACAGCGACGCCCTCGCCACTCTTACATCGGCACCGAAGGACAAACGCTCCACGCTGCAGATGGCACTGCAGCTGCTGGCTGCAGTCTACGGACCACCGTCGGACTGCAGGCAGCTCTTTTATGATCGCCAGCGAGGTGCAAAGGAGTCGCCCCTGGCGTATCGTGCGAGTCTCCTGGCACTAGCAAAGACGGCCTTCCCACGAATGGACAACGAAGGCCTGGACGCTATGGTAACCGAGAAGATCCTCCTGCTGGCGGACGACTTAGACATCGTCGTCGTGGCACAGGACGACGCAGAAATGTGTTCCCTCCAGGCTGCACGACTCCTCCACGCCAACCTACTCTCGCAGCGACGGAAGGCCAGCAAGGCAGCGACCGGGCGTGCTGTGGCTGCAGCCACACTCCCAGCGGAGGAAATTTGCGCCGTCGATCGTCAACTGCAGCAGAGAACGGGAGTACGGGCGGGCCGGGACGGGTCGAGCCGCCTCGACCATCCATCGTCGTCGCCAGCGCTCCCGCGCTGTTACAATTGCGGCATCCGGGGCCATGTCGCTTCGGGGTGCCGCTTTCCTCGGCAGCGCGGGACGACGCCTCGACAGGACGCCGGCCCTCCTCCCAAGCTCCATCAACATAACCCGGCGAGTCGCGGCACCCCTCATGTTTGGCCCACGCACACACCCGTCACACACTCGCACACCGCAGCGAACGGGGGGCCGACATTGCACACCGTCGCGCCAACACGCACCACTGTGGGGACTCATATCGAACCCAGCCAGTGGTCCGTGTTGGCCCATCGCGTTGTGGCCGCATCGTCGGGATCGTCAGCCGTTGTGGGGCACATTGACGGGGTTGAGGTGCGCATCCTGGTCGATACGGGAGCATCGGCGACCATCATTTCAGAACTAATTTACAATATTCTTCCTGTCCAGAGCCGTCCTTTGCTGCCCGTTAACGTTCCATTCTATGCTGCTAATGGGGGCTCACTTGGCATCATTGGACAAATTCGAGCGCAAATTTGTATCGGTGATATCAAATTATCTGGCCCGATTTTTGTTTCCTCCTCGCTGGCGGTTCCGTGCCTGCTGAAGACGGACTTCCTGGGCAAAATGCCGATTCGTATTTTGATCGACCAGGGCTGCATTGAGCTCCCGTCGGGCCGACGTATGGCGTTTCTGCCGTCCCCCGCTGCGGGTCGGACGGCGTTCGCGACGGTACCGGCGTTCGTCGATAGAATGGTACGCGTACCGCCGGGGGCACAAATGTTGGTGCCTCTTAAACTTCGTCGGCCCTTCGCTAAAGGCATTGGGGACCAGGGGGTTCTGCTGGGGCCGTCTAGGGCCGGGGTTAGCGGACCTCATTTAATTCCGGCCCAGACCATCGTTAAAGGGGACGGGGATCCTTTCATCGCGGTCCTCAATGTGGGGTCACAGACGGTGGTGGTTCCACAGGGGACCGTGCTTGCTCACGCAACGCCGGTGCCCTGTGAGGAACCCGTCGCGAATCACGTAAGCACTGTCCCTCTGCCGCGACCACATTCGGACAGCGATGAAGGGTGGCTTGAGGCGCTTTGTGCGGGATCGACGGACCTGTCGGATTTAGAGCGTCAAAAGCTTAAAACACTGCTGCGTGAATTTTCCGACGTTTTCAGTCGGAACAAATTCGATTTGGGCTGTACTCATCTGCTGCGTCACCATATTGATACAGGTGACAGCGCGCCAATACGCCAGAATCCTTTTCGGTTAAGTGCCGCCGAAAAGGACCATGTCAAATCGGCCGTTGATGACATGTTAGCCGCCAACATCATTTCTCCCTCTACCAGCCCTTGGGGAGCGCCGATCGTCCTGGTTAAAAAACAGGACGGCTCATTGCGTTTTTGCATCGATTTTCGTCGCCTCAACAAAATTTCTGTTGCCGACGCATACCCGCTCCCACGGATGGACGAATCGCTTGATGCCTTGGCGGGAGCGCGATTCTTCTCCACATTGGATTTGCTTTCGGGATTCTGGCAGCTTCCTCTGGACGATGATTCAAAGCCTAAAACTGCATTCCGTACACCGCACGGCCTGTTCCAATTCAACCGGTTGCCGATGGGACTCCACTCAGCGCCGGCAACTTTCCAGCGATTGATGGAATTAGTTTTGGCTGGATTGCAATGGGACTCGTGCTTGATTTATTTGGATGACGTTATCATCTTTAGCAAAACATTTGACAAACATCTCCAGAGGTTGCGGGCGGTTTTCCTCAAAATGCCGGCTGCTAATTTGAAATTTAAACCCCAAAAATGTCATCTGTTACGCGAATCTGTGCGTTATTTGGGACATATCATCGGACGCTCAGGTATTGCTACCGATCCCGCCAAAACGCAGTGCGTCAGCTCCTGGCCGACTCCCACCTCTGTGGGAGAGGTCAGGAGTTTCGTTGGATTCGCGTCGTATTACCGACGGTTTGTCGCGGATTTTGCGACAATTGCGAAGCCCCTACACGCTTTGACGTCAAAGGGGGTCCGGTTTCATTGGGGACAGGAGGAGGAGGCTGCTTTTCGCTCCCTTCGGGACGCTCTGGTGAAAGCTCCTCCCTTGGTTTACCCCGATTTTTCAAGACCCTTTTTGCTCGACACCGATGCGAGCAACACGGGTATTGGGGGCGTGCTTTCCCAGGTGGTTGACGTCGTAGAACGGGTAGTCGCGTACGGTTTTTGGGTGTTGTCTCCAGCGGAGCAAAGATATTGTGTCACTCGTCGGGAACTGTTGGCAATTGTCAATTTCATCCAACAGTACCGCCCATATCTGTACGGTCGGCGTTTCACCGTCCGTACAGATCATGCGGCACTACAGTACGCCCTGCGAGTTCAACAACATCGGGACAATTGTCTCGATGGTTGGAGATTCTCCAGGACTTTGATTTTGAAACTACGTACCGTAAGGGCGTTCGCCACACCAATGCGGACGCTCTGTCGCGCATGCCAACCACCTCCGAATGCGCATGTCTCCTGGGGTCGGGACGTTGCAGGCCTCCGGGTCAGATATCCGTTCCGGTCTTGGCGGCCGCCGACGACGCAGCGTCAATGACGAATTCGATCGCACAACAGGGAAAATATTCCCTGTTGGGGTTGCCTGTCACTGAATGGGGGCGCCTCCAGATGGAGGATGCCTCCCTCCTCGCGTTGCGTCGTCGCGTCGGGGGTGCTGGGCGGGGGAGGGGTGATGCCGACTCATGGGAAATGGTCCAGGGTATGCTAATGCATTGGGACGGGAGATCCCATCGACACCGGCTGGTGGTCCCTTCTGGGTTGTGGGGTAAGGTGGTGTGGGCCGCTCATGAGCGCCTCCTCCACCTGGGGACCCAAAAGACCCTCGCCTTGCTCCAGCTTGATTTTTTTTGGCCGGGCATGACAAGGGATGTTGCGGATCTGTTGGGGTCATGCCCTCGGTGTGCGCAACGGAAACCACCAGCACGGGAGTCTAACCCGCCTTTGCAATCTATCAAAGTCTCCAGAGTCAACGAGCTTGTCGCGCTGGATATTCTGGGCCCATTCCCCGCCACCCCCAGGGGCAATAGATATTTGTTGACCGGTGTGGAGTACTTTACGCGCTGGCCTATGGCCTGGCCCCTTGCCAACCAGTCGGCAGCAGCCATCGTGGAGGCCTTTGTCCAGGGATACGTCCTGGACAAAGGTGCTCCGGAGCGGCTGCTGACCGACCAGGGCAAAATTTTTCCGGCAAACTACTCCAACAAGTCTGTGAGCTCCTGGGCACGAAAAAAATTCGTACCTCCCCGTATCACCCGCAAACTGACGGGATGGTCGAGCGTCTGCATCGAACCATCACATCGATGTTGTCACAGCAGGTTTCGGACTCACAGACCGATTGGGACCTGCAAATTCAAGGGGTCTTGGCAGCATATAGAATGGCCCCCCATGCGGCAACGGGATTTTCCCCCTTCTTCCTGATGTATGGCCGCGAACCTGACCCGCCTGTTCGGGCCCAGCTGCAGATTCCCGCGCCGCAGGGTAAAACTAAATTGGTCGACCATGTTAAATTTAATCTTGCTAAATTAACAGAGGCACGGGATGCTGCCATGCAAAATTCCGACCTCCGTCAGAAAGCTAATGAGAGACTCAGACTGGGTCGGGCGCACGTGCTGCAGTGGAAGCCGGGGGACAAGGCATGGCTGCACTGTCCACAGGTACCACTTGCAACCTCCTCTAAACTGGTGCGGCCGTGGCGGGGCCCTGTGGAGGTGGTTGAGGTTTTGCGGCCTCAGTGCGTAAGCATCAAATGGGGGAAGCGGCGGTGGTTTGTGCACCCGTCCAGATAAAAACCCTTCGTTGCGGTACAAATTCCCACTTCACACACGCGTGGCCAAACATGTGGGGGGTCGACCGACTCAAAGGGTCCGTCTCCGCTGCTCTCACCTGACGTGTTGCCGGCTGTCCCGCCCCCAGGTGCACCAGGAGTGACGGGCTCACGCCCGACAACCCCTCCTGGGGATGCCGAGGGTCTCGCGGCATCAAAAAAACACTCACTCGGAGACGGACAGTTGCCACCCGACAGTCCGCCATCCGGGGTTGCCCCGTGTGACGGGCCCGCTGCAAGAACGCGCGCAAAAATGCGCAGACTTTTGTGAGGCCCGGAGAAATGTACATATGTTGTGTTCATTGTGTGTTGTGTGGGTGGTGTGTTTCCTGCACATTGGATTGTACATATGTTGTGTGCATTGTGTGTTGTGTGTGTGGTGTGTTCTCCTACATATTGTATATAGGGTGCTCTTACGGTATTCGTATTTATTCAGGGGGGGTGCGCCGGGTTAATTCTCTTCTTGCTGTTGCGGTTCTTGTTGGTGTTCTTGTCATTGTTATTGTTGAAAAAAATTGTGAGGCACACGCGGGTTCAAGGGGTAAATACACTTTTATTGTTGTTTTTTTTGCAGCCGGGACGGCTGCGAGCTGTACAGGGGGGGGGTGATGTAGGGGTGTTACGGAAGGGCTGTATACAATGGGATCAGATGGGAAAGAAACACAGTGGCCGTGGCTATGTCGGTGCACGGGCAGGTGCTCCCAGCGACGTCTGCATCGGGCAGCCTGGGGGGCTGACTCGGAGCTGGGATCTCCCGGGGCCCCACCCCTCAGCGGGGGGTTTGGTATAAAAGGGGATGAGGCGGAGGGCTCGGGGAGATATGTTAAGCTAAACCAGTGAAGACCGAAGATCGTCCAGATAGGGCCCTGGACTCCCCTGGATCGCCGCCCTTATCAGGGCCGCACAGGACCGAGCCAGCGGCGTGGTCCCGAGAGCCAGAGCCAGTGCTCTGGGACTCCGGGTACCGTAAGCCCGACTTACCACTGTCGGGCCAGATAGCCTCCCCTAGCCCGTTAGTGGAGGACTAGGAGGTAGGTTAGGCATAGCTAGCAAGTGTATCCCCAGCTAGCCGGGTGAGGGGGCCGATACCCCCTCCAATGTTGTATGTCCGTGATTGTGCCAACTGACGCGGAATAAATACGTGTGCCTCCAACCCCGGCGTCCAAGAGTCCTCAACGATATTACACATGTCAGAAATCACATCCTTCACAGATGGGATCAGATCACGAAGTTTATGTACTGTGTTAAATTGAACCTGGATCTTGTGTTTGCTCATAATTTTGGAAATCTTTTTGGTGACCCCTGCTATGTATGGCAAGGTGATGGTTTTGATTGGGTCCTCAGATGGTTCTTTCCCAACGGTTGGGGTGATAGCTTTACGGATTGTCTAGTCCGAATATCCATTCATCTTGAGGGCTTGGTGTACGTGCTCCAGTTCACTGTTTAGGTGGTGATGGTCGAAAATACAACGAGCTCTATGGTGTAGAGTTTTGATGAGGGAATTCTTCTGGGCTGGATGGTGGTGGGAGTCAGGTTTTAGGTCGGCATCCGTATGGGTGGCTTTCCTGTAGACAGTGTCCCATTGAGCCATCTGGTCTCTTTTCGAATGTTAACTTGCCATCCTTTTCTACCTCCATGGTGAATTTGATGGCTGGGTGTATGGAATTGATGTGCTTGACGAAGTGGCCCAGCGCTGGTAGGCCATGTGGCCAGATGATGAACGTGTCATCTCCGTGTCTCTTCCACAAGGAAGGACGTAGGGTGGACGCCTGGATGGCATATGTCTCATAATTTTCCATGAAAACATTGGCTACAACTGGAGATAAGGCAGAACCCATTGGGGTACCTTCAACTTGTTTGTAGAATGTTCCATTCCAGGTGAAGTGTTGGTGAGGCAGTGTTTTACCAGGGCAGGTACATCAGCTTTCAGTTCTTGTTGGACCAAATCTTCAATGATTGCAATGGTGTCAGGCATAGGAACTTTGGTAAACAAAGATACTACATACAAATATACTCCATCGAAACTGACAAGCAAATCACCTGGAGATAGTGAGATGTCCTTAATTAGAGATACCAATTGAGCTGAGTTAGGTACAGCTGAGGTGGTCTTACCAGTGAATGGATGTCAGGTCTCAGACAGAATTATCCATTTCGAGGAGTGCATCAATTATGAACTTCCCTGTTGAATTAAGGAAAGGAAAGCATAGCTTGAAATAAGTGCAGCAGAAAACAAATGGTATAGCCCAGATGCGGCCATAAACCAAATAGTCTATATCTCATGTCTACATCTCTTCTGTAATTTCACTAGGTATTTATACATTGAATCGAGGGCCACCTGAAAATAATTTCTGCTTAGCTCAATGGGCAAGCACCACCAACGAGTATGGGTCACAGGGTTATTTTTCCCTGCTGCTTAAAACAACCAGCAACCCGCAGGTGAAGGTAAGACATATGTGTGTCACGTGGCAACGTACTCAAACACACACCTTCGTTTAGCACGGTTGGGTACCTACGGTGCGAAAGATGTTAAACACACATTATGGAATTACTCGGCATGGACAACATATAACAAATTTGAAAAATGGTCATGGATTATAGGAAAATAAGGTACACAAATAACAAGAATATAAGTATTATGAATAGGCATTCCTTGTACTCGAGTGGTAATGCCTTACGCCGATAATCTCGACTCTAAGCCAAACCCAGCAGCGTTCCAGAAATTATTGACTGAGGAATTAAGCCCTGTGTGTGTAATTTTGGGGTGCAGTGAATTGACACGGCACTCACTTAGTCCTAAGTAGAGCGCAATGACTATTCAACTGATGACATGTTTTCAATCAATAATGTTTAGTTAGGAGACAACACATTTAACGAAACACACACTTGAACAATAGCAAATATTAAATCACGCAGTGACATCAACAGACGAGTTCGTTTCTCATCACTGAAAACATACTCTTCTTGGTTCTTTTGGTAAAGTCACGTAGAAGGGAAGTAATAAAATAATAAAAATAAAACATAACAAAATAATTCTCACGACGTTTCGGCCACAACGCAAGCAGCCGTCTTCAGGTGGAGAACAGGTCTGTCGAGAAGGCAGACTCTGCCGAAACGTCGTGAGAATTATTTTGGTATGTTTTATTTTTATTCTTTTATTACTTCCCTTCTACGTGACTTTACCGAAAGAACCAAGAAGATGAATCCCTGCAGTCACGAAAGCTTTAAATCAAAATGAAAACATACTCTTTGGTTCTTTCCGTAAAGTCACGTAGTTAGAAATAAAATAAAACAAATCACGACGTTTCGATCGCAACACAAGCGGTTGTCATCAGGCAAAGGAGTCAGCCTCTAAAGGCAAACTGTTTATAAGGGTTTGGGGATGGGCGTAGCCCAAGTGTATCAACAACACATGAAGCACGGGTGGTGCATGAGTGCCAATGCAGCAACAATGCCACTTCCGCAACAATGTAAATGAAGCAACAATGCCAATGCAGCAACAATAAACTCGGAAAAATAGACTAGTATCCAGCAGATATTATGGAACCATAAACAGTTAAGGTTTTACCTTGTTAATAACATCCTTCCAATGATTGCTCAATTTGTATCCATCTTCTCGGTTGAAGTTATATATATGTTTATATATCTAGATGGCTTCATGAACAAACTTTTGATATTAGCCCGAAGGTTTGCAGAGTACCTTGGTCTTGGAAAAAAATATCATGCGAGCCCACAGCGTTATAACAATGGTCAGCCACGGCAGAGATATTGGTTCTGCCGTGTTTCAGATCTGCCTTGTGTTCGCGAACACGGTCCGAGACATGTCGTTTCGTTTCCCCAATGTAACTGCCACCACAGGTACAACTCCGTTTGTAGACTCCAGGATATTGCATGTCAGGAATGGCATCCTTCACAGATGGGATTAGATCACGGATTTTGTGAACTGTATTGAATCGGACCTGGATCTTGTGTTTGTTTAAGATTTTGGAAATCTTTTTGGTAACACCTGATATGTATGGTAACGTGATGGTTTTGATCGGCTTCTCAGGGTGTTGTTTCTCCATGGTTGGAGAAACATATTTGCGAATAATGCGGTCCGAGTACCCATTCATCTTGAGGGCCTGGTGTACGTGTTCCAGTTCACGGGCTAGGTGGTGTTGGTCGGAAATGCAGTGGGCCCTATGGTGCACTGAAAACACATTGACACAAACAATTAAACACAATGCTGGTTAGAGGCAGCACTATATTTCAGCCAATGAAGCTCTCTAGCTATAACAATACTCTGGCGTAATGTTAGTAGTTGAAACAAGAAGCAAACAGGAGTTAATAAGAACATAGTACAGAAATATGTTAAGGATGCGCTTTCCTTTACACCAGTGGTTCTTAACCTGGGGTGCACGTACCCCCTGGGGGTGCGAGACATGCCAGAATAATTTTTTAGAAGGTAAATCATCGTAACACAAATTAAGCACGCGCACATACAGTGAGGGAAAAAAGTATTTAATCCCCTGCTGATTTTGTACGTTTGCCCACTGACAAAGAAATGATCAGTCTATAATTTTAATGGTAGGTTTATTTGAACAGTGAGAGACAGAATAACAACAACAAAATCCAGAAAAATGCATGTCAAAAATGTTATAAATTGATTTGCATTTTAATGAGGGAAATAAGTATTTGACCCCTCTGCAAAACATGACTTAGTACTTGGTGGCAAAACCCTTTCTGGCAATCACAGAGGTCAGACGTTTCTTGTAGTTGGCCACCAGGTTTGCACACATCTCAGGAGGGATTTTGTCCCACTCCTCTTTGCAGATCTTCTCCAAGTCATTAAGGTTTCGAGGCTGACGTTTGGCAACTCGAAACTTCAGATCCCTCCACAGATTTTCTATGGGATTAAGGTCTGGAGACTGGCTAGGCCACTCCAGGACCTTAATGTGCTTCTTCTTGAGCCACTCCTTTGTTGCCTTGGCCGTGTGTTTTGGGTCATTGTCATGCTGGAATACCCATCCACGACCCATTTTCAATGCCCTGGCTGAGGGAAGGAGGGTCTCACCCAAGATTTGACGGTACATTGCCCCGTCCATCGTCCTTTTGATGCGGTGAAGTTGTCCTGTCCCCTTAGCAGAAAAACACCCCCAAAGCATAATGTTTCCACCTCCATGTTTGTCAGTGGGGATGGTGTTATTGGGGTCATAGGCAGCATTCCTCCTCCTCCAAACACGGCGAGTTGAGTTGATGCCAAATAGCTCCATTTTGGTCTCATCTGACCACAACACTTTCACCCAGTTGCCCTCTGAATCATTCAGATGTTCATTGGCAAACTTCAGACGGGCATGTATTTGTGCTTCTTGAGCAGGGGGACCTTGCAGGCGCTGCAGGATTTCAGTCCTTCACGGCATAGTGTGTTACCAACTGTTTTCTTGGTGACTATGGTCCCAGCTGCCTTGAGATCATTGACAAGGTCCTCCCGTATAGTTCTGGGCTGATTCCTCACCGTTCTCATGATCATTGCAACTCCACGAGGTGAGATCTTGCATGGAGCCCCAGGCCGAGGGAGATTGCCCGTTATTTTGTGTTTCTTCCATTTGCGAATAATCGCACCAACTGTTGTCACCTTCTCACCAAACTGCTTGGCGATGGTCTTGTAGCCCATTCCAGCCTTGTGTAGGTCTACAATCTTGTCCCTGACATCCTTGGAGAGTTCTTTGGTCTTGGCCATGGTGGAGAGTTTGGAATCTGATTGATTGATTTCTTCTGTGAACAGGTGTCTTTTATACAGGTAACAAGCTGAGATTAGGAGCACTCCTTTTAAGAGTGTGCTCCTAATCTCAGCTCGTCACCTGTGTAATAAAAGACTTCGTCAGGCACTGCTGGTCTCCGTTTGTCTTAAATTTAGGTTCTTTCTCCGCAACCCGCTGGTCTCCTCCGTAGACCAGCGTAGTCTCGCGCGCGCCCCGCACACGCTCCCTCATCAGCTCCTCCACTCTACCTCACACCCCGCTGATCCTGATGAGGGACCAGCGTCTCCTCTCGCCTGCCACGCACGCTCCTCCGTTAGCTCCTCCACTCCCGCACTCCGCACACCGCTGGCCGACGGCGTGCTGAGGTCCTTCGGCCACGTGGCCAATGGCGCGGATCTCCTCTCACCACCAAACGTGGCTCAGCCTCTTAACTTCCCCAACTGCCCCGATCTCTTCCGGGCTCCCACTTATATCCATTCCCCCCACGTGACCCCGACTCCTCCCCTTCTGGATCGTCAGATCCGGCCTTCCCATACTACCCATCTGGCTCCGCCCCCATTCACCTCGCCTCCCATTGGAGCCGAGGTGAACGGTGGCCCCTCCCACATGCCCCGCAGACCAGGCTCCACCCCCCAATAGCCTGGGCCGTGTGATTGGGCCAGAGCCCAGCAACAACCCGATTTACGCTCGCATTACACCTGTATAAAAGACACCTGGGAGCCAGAAATCTTTCTGATTGAGAGGGGGTCAAATACTTATTTTCCTCATTAAAATGCAAATCAATTTATAACATTTTTGACATGCGTTTTTCTGGATTTTGTTGTTGTTATTATGTCTCTCACTGTTCAAATAAACCTGCCATTAAAATTGTAGACTGATAATTTCTTTGTCAGTGGGCAAACGTACAAAATCAGCAGGGGATCAAATACTTTTTTCCCTCACTGTAAGTACAACTACTTTGTTTCATCAAACCTATGTATTTATTAACATGTTTTTTTTTACGATTGAGAACCAAAGGGGTGCAAGGCTGCAGTAAAGGTTAAGAACCCACTGCTTTACACCAAATGCAAGTGTGCTAAGTTTGGATTCATCACATATTTACGTAATGATGGGACTGATATTGGTGTACGATGCAATCTAGATTCACGAACCAAATTAATCACATTTTTATTTAAAACTTTGAAACGCCTCAGGAATCCTTCTATACACTTATTCCATTGCCCATAACCATCCTTCGACAACGCATAATAGATTTTTTTTGTCCATAAAGAAATCAACTCTAACGTCGGAGCGCATCACACATGCGTCACTGCCTAATTACAATTACACTCAACGATGGTGAATTTGCATACGTTAAGCCCATAGCATGGAAATGACTCCCATCACCGGATTGCCTCGCCTTCCCACACACCCCGAGTCCTCCCGTGCACTCTCTGGTGCTTAACCCTCCCTCCTGATCCTCCTCCTCCCACTCCTCCATGCTCTGCTCCCGGTCCTGGACGCCTACTCTGCTTCTGTAAATTCACCGCTGGATGTGGACATCACCCACACCCTACGGATCTTGGGGGCTATTGACCACACGTCACCACGCTGGTCAGTGCGGGTTCGTGAAGGCGGGGAGCGTAGACGTGGACGCAAATCAGTTCGGTTCAACTATGTCAGATGACAACCTTGTTTGTACATGGTCAGGGGCCGGCAACCAAAATAACAAGAAGAGTCATTGCTTTCGAACTCGGTACAAAAAAAAGAACCCCCGCAATATTTCAAGAGACGCAATGTGAACACGAGACGGTGGTCCTTCGTAAATGACTGTCACGAAGCGGTCCTTAAAGAGCCGCATGCGGCTTCGGCGCCGAAGGTTTGCCGACCCCTGTACATGGCCGTCAGCTATCCAAACACTTTCCAGGCTCAATCCTGTTTAGCCTCCGATTTCGGAAGACGAAATCTGGCGCATTCCGCGTGATTTGGTCCTCTGTCTTCGTTCTCGGAAAAATCACTGGCGTGGAAACAACGGGGAGCCCCCCACCCTCGCCTCACACTAACGGCAAGGCGTGCTTTTAAGACATTTAAAATGTTCTCAACATCTTCGCCTCAATCGTGTCTTAAAAGCAAAGATGTGCATTGGAAATACGAGCCCATTATGAAATCACGAGCTGCTTGAAAAAGGCAATGGGAATGAAATGAAATGCCGTGGCGTATTAGCCCACATTTTTTGTTTGTTTAACTCTTCCCCCATTTGCACTGCGCCTGCCTAACCCATATTGTCAGGATTATGAACTTTGGCAGAATCCACGAAGGCCTCCCTCCCCTCTCCCTGTGCGACTCACCCGGCCACGTGCGCGCCGTGGCGAGACACAAGGCACGGGGCCGATCTGCTTCATTTAGCGTTCTTGATATTACCTACGTCACAACGAATGTAACCTCGCGTGTAGAGAGTGCTGCACAGCAATACAAATAATATAAAATAATCGTGTTAAATTTCATCGTGAAAATAAATACACATAGAAATAACTGGTTTGAGAACGCATTAGGTCGTGAGTCTTCGGGTGCGCCTTTTAAACGTTTTTATTGCCTAATTGGTTCAAATTGGTCCTAATCTACTGATTGTACAAACAAGTACAGTCCTCTTATCAATATATTGTTTGATAAGGGCCTCCCCACGCCGTGCGGGCCATGCGGGTTATTTTACCATATTTCACCCCGCCGTGCAGTACCGGGTTGGTGAAGGTAGGAAGCAAAGATGTGGGGGCATTGTAGAGCACCAGAGCCGAATTAAAACATGTGTTTTAGGGGCTGCAGCCCAGGGGCCTCCGCCAGCTGGAGGGCCTCCAGAGATTAAGTGAAAAGTAATTTCATTTGTGAATCCTGAATTTTATTTGATGTTAGCCTTGTACATTTTTTTTTTATTTAACTTTGTTTTCCTTTTGAAATATTACTGGGAGCCTCACAGTACCTGTAGCCCAGGAGCCTTAAAATCATAATCCGACTCTTTAGAGCACAATAATGGATTTTCCGCACTGCCCTTTCCTATCACCAACGTAGCTCCGCACTATAACACCTGTTTAATCAGAGGTAGTGGTTGTCCAATCAAGCATTATCCAGGCTAAAGGCTGCTTAGCTAACAAGCCTTGAGATCGGACGCATTCCAGGCAATCTACCGATTTTGAAAGATGCGGGATCGAGCAGTGGCGCATTGGTTCACATTGTGATATGAATCAAGCCACCTGGATATTTAGAGTGATATCTAAATGGATCCTGAGCGCCCATCTTCACCAACCAGCACTGACCATCGAGATCAAATATGGCCAAGAAACCTCATAGGGAGACCTTCATTCGTGGATTCATCAGTGGATTATTGTGGGCAGCAGATGGCAGTGCAGCAACATCCATTGTACTGTACATCTATGCACTCACGGCGATGGGGGAAGGTCTTCATTGAACTGTGGATCGACAATGGGGCTGTAATTAAACATGCTATTGTCATTATACGAAATGGGAGGGTGTCGTTCTGACTCTGAGTCATCGCCGATAATTACTGCACTGTGCATGTGTAGTAGGTTCGAATTAGGTGCACACACACACGGCTTGGAGGCAACACTATTTATTAAACGGTACGTAACATAACACGGTACATAAGGTGGTGACCACCTTCCTCAACTCGCTAACACTCTGGAACACGACACAGACTGGACCAGGCAGGCAACGGCCTGCCTGGCCCAGGACGACGACTCGGGACTTGACGACCGATGATGTCTTCACTTCGGAGTACAGTACAACAGCCTCGCTCTGCGTTTACACCACGCTTATATCTGCTTTGGCGTGGCTGGCTCCGCCCCGGCGTGGCTGGCTCTCTTCAGGCCACGCCTCCCTTCCCAGGACACGCCTCACTTCCCCCACCTCTGGGAAGGTCCGGATCCCTCCAGCACGTGACCCCCCAGGCACCCCCCTGGGGCCCCCAGCCCTCGTACAGGCCGACACAGTAGTGACCATTCTATGTCACTACATCACCCCCCCCTGTATAAACACACAGCCGTCCCCGGCTGTAACACAACTGTGAAAAATCGAAAAGGTGTGCCTCCGAACCAGCAACATCAATAAATGACCGGCGACCGATAAGAAATACAATCACGTAATATATACAGAATCGACGAGGGTAAAAGGGAACCGCATAGAAAACGGGGAATAAACAACAAATATACATGAAAACTGGCTAACCCACTTACGCTCCAGCACAGCCCCCCCCCCCCGTTAGAATCACGCATGCAATGACAGTCACCCGTTAGCACCCCCCCGCCTTTCCGACGTGGCGTCACAACCAGTAGCACGCGTCGGCCATATCGGGGGGGGAATTTCCATGTTACCACCCCACCGCCTTTCCGACGCGGCGTCACAACCAGTAGCACGCGTCGGCCATATCGGGGGGATTTTAACCCACTCTCTCTCCAAGACTCGCATCGCAGCATATAGCTGTACCGACCGAGCTGAGACGACCCAGTCTCTCACTCACTGCACAACATGCACCCTAACAACTGAGGGATACAGTCTCAACGTAACAGGACAACTCCACCTGAACCTTACGAATCTCCAGCCCACTGTTTCAACGCGCCTCGGAGGGTCTCAACCTCCAAGCCGTCAGGTCAAGCTGTCAGCCATAGCATGACGGGACCACACTCCCCGAGCCATGTGAGCGCACAGCCCACAAGGCTAGACAAGCCACAGAGTGTCTCGATCTCCGGGCTGTCAGGTCAAGCCGTCAGACACAGCATGACGGGACCACACTCTCCGAGCCATGTGAGCGCGCAGCCCACTAGGCTAGACATGCCACGGAGTGTTTCAATCTCCGGGCTGTCAGGTCAAGCCGTCAGCCATTGCATGACGGGACCACACTCTCCGAGCCCTGTGAGCGCACAGCCCGCTAGGCTAGACATACCACGGAGTGTTTCAATCTCCGGGCTGTCAGGTCAAGCCGTCAGCTATAGCATGACGGGACCACAACGTTCATGTTAGACACACAACACTCACTGGGCCATCCTGGTCAGGACCTGCGCCCCAAGATAGGTGACAGCCAGCAGCACAATTCCAAATCCCTGGCAGCATGTCACCATCGTAATTTAACACCATCACAACACATACAATTTGAATTATGATCCCCCACAGAACTGATCCAATGCCGAACAGGTACGCACAATTTGTGACGATCCCGAATATTCAATGGTCACAACAATACACCTCACATCCCGTATCCGTACACATGACTCGCATTGCAGCATGCAGCTGTACCAACCGAGTGGAGAGAGCAACGCAATTTGACGGCAATTAACGGAAACGCACCCCCGATCCACGTAGAACACAAGGAGCATTCCCGCACAAAAGACATCATCTGTGCAACAACGGACAGGAACCAACCAGTGAGTTTGAAACAAACCGAACCTGTCATTTCAAAATCCCCTTCAACATTAACCATGGGACTCAGGGCATTCGAATTTTGAGAGCAAAAAAAAACTAGACACAAACGTCCAAAATCGCCGAATTGATTAATACAGTATATGCAGTATACGAAGTTCGTACAGTCAATCATTTGGCGCAATGCTCCATCCAGTCCCCACATATAAACAACAACAATCCTAGACAACCGCAACAACAAACCAATCCTAAACCCCTACACCAAGCATCAAAAACGCCACACAGCAACACACCACAACACCAAGCACCCAACTAACATCCCTATGAATAGCAAACCAAAAGCCCTAAGCCAACCTCTTCCTGGCCACAACATCACAACAACAATATAACAGCAAATAACACTCGCACAAGCCAAAATGCAAAAAGAACAGAGAGAAAAACCGTCCGCGAGGAACACAAAACCGGAGAGTCAAACTGAAAAAGTCCCTCCCAGCAGTGTCTCCAACGTCGAAACCCTCTCTTCAATCACGAGCCCCTCTCGCTCTCACCACCGATGCCCTCCCCCGCTCTTTTTACTTTAATGTGAGGAGGGAGGCCCGTAATCACAGGGCTGCAGCGGCGCGCCGCCAGGCCGGCGCAGCACACAAGGCGCAAAAGGCGGGAACGCCGCCACCGCGAAACCACTGCCGCGGTGAAAATGGCGGGAACGCGGCTGTGGGAAGTGCGGGAACGCCAACACGTTGAAATGGCGGGAACCGCCGGCATGGTGCGAAATGGCGGGAACGCCGGCACTGTGAAACTGGCGGGAACGCCGCAGCAGTGAAATGGCAGGAACGCCGGCACCGCCGAAACGGCGCGAACGCCACAGCTGCGTCATCTTGCAATTTCGCCATCACTCACCAACACCCGGCCACTCCCTTGCCACCAGCAGCTGGTCGAGTTGACGAGCGACGTCGCTCCAACTCGCCATCGATGGCGACCAGCCCGGGCCCGCAGCCTCCTCCCATGCAGGCTGCAGTCGCCCATCACCCGGGGCACACCACCGGGGCCCCGGACTCCGGGGTCATCGCAGGGAGAGGCCAGGTGCAACCCACACCGTCCATCCGCACCTCCGGTTGGGTCTTGCACTTCGCTGCCAGCTTTTACACCATGGCAGCGAAGGGTACAGCTTCTTCAAATTAATCAGCGAAAGTTCGATGACCACTTCTGACACCAAATGTAGTAGGTTCGAATTAGGTGCACACACACACGGCTTGGAGGCAACACTATTTATTAAACGGTACGTAACATAACACGGTACATAAGGTGGTGACCACCTTCCTCAACTCGCTAACACTCTGGAACACGACACAGACTGGACCAGGCAGGCAACGGCCTGCCTGGCCCAGGACGACGACTCGGGACTTGACGACCGATGATGTCTTCACTTCGGAGTACAGTACAACAGCCTCGCTCTGCGTTCACACCACGCTTATATCTGCTTTGGCGTGGCTGGCTCCGCCCCAGCGTGGCTGGCTCTCTTCAGGCCACGCCTCCCTTCCCAGGACACGCCTCACTTCCCCCACCTCTGGGAAGGTCCGGATCCCTCCAGCACGTGACCCCCCAGGCACCCCCTTGGGGCCCCCACAGCCCTCGTACAGGCCGACACAGTAGTGACCATTCTATGTCACTACACATGCGCAAATTAGCGGCGCGCGCGTTGGAGCCAGGCGAGACGCGGAAAGACGCCGGGGGTTATCTGGGTTTACCACCCAGGACTAATCTCTTTGTTCATCAGGGTCGTGTACGTGCACACGTCGAGCGAAGGCGACTGTCCTCACGGGTGCGTGTCCATGCTTAAACGAGTGAGTGCTAGAAATTCCACATTCTCGTGGCAGTGGCCAGACTATGCTACATGGTGATACAGTATATATGGAGCGACGTATATCTGGTCACTACGGCGTCATGCGCGAGTCACTGAGAGAAGAGTGAAATTGTGTGGGAGAGCCTCTCTCAGACACGAGTGTATGTTATGGCATGGAAGGGGACTCTAGGGGGCAGGGTCCTGTGTGGCTGTCAGGGAGAGAGAGTCTAGGATGTGACAGAATAGAGGAACCCGAGAGGGTACGTGACGAGGAGAGGATATTGAGGGGGGCCAACAGGTGACGAGAAGGACAGGTGGTGTGAGGCCCCAGAACCTTCTGGGAAGATCCCGAAGGGGGCGCGGCCGAGGGCGGAGGGAGGCCCCGCTTAGGGGATAAAAAGGGCGTCCAGGGGAGCAATCGCGGCCATCTGCAGGAATGGGACCTGCTGTGCTACACTTCTTGGCTCTTCGGTCTTCGATCGTCACGTTCAGCCTCGTGGGTCAGGCAGTATGATACTGACTGACTCGGTTAAGTGGTCTGGTACCCCGTTGTAGTCTAGTTACCTCGTTGCGGTCTAGTTACCACGTTATGGTCTAGTTAACCCGTTGTGGTTTATGTAAGTGCCTGTGGTGCCACGACCGCGGAGCAACTCCGCAAGTGCCGTGATTACCTCCCGGCCCCTGCACTAAACACACACCCGCATGCAACACACCCATGTAGTGTCCTGGCGGGGGATTGTCTGGCAGATCGGGTTTTAATCCGAAGGGCCCCTAGAGGGAGAGTCCCATAGTTTCCCGGTGCCAGGAGATTGGCTGACCCTCACAGGACAGGTTATATTGCGGTGCCCCTAAATTGGCTTAAAATTGTATGGGCGCAGAAGGAAAAGGTTCACTGGGCCAACCGCAATAAGTTATTCACGACATTGGGAGAGGCTGAGGGCGGAATATTAGGCAAAAAGAACAGACCAGTAGGTTAGAATTAATGAGCACAGGAGAACAATGGGTGGTCGTCCCGCCCGTCGGTAGCAGAAGCGGGGGGGGGGGGGGTAACCGCAGGTAAGCGCACGATTGGCTGCTTGGTATGACGTCACTCTGGGCCTTTCAAGTTTAGAGAATAAAAAGGGAGCCCCGGATGATTTTTGGTCTCTTGTCTTCAACCTCCAGGCCATCAAGACCCTCTCCCTGCCGTCCTGCCTCATTGAGCCGCTTACAGCATCCGTGTGATGTCAGTGAGTGCTGCTGCGAGACAGTGATAGGTCAAGTCTTCTCTCGTCCTCCCTCCGACTCTCTCAGCGTCCATGGGACGCCGCGAGTCCAGCTTCGAGGTACGTGGTAGGGTGCTTGTGTAACTGGGTTCATAGGCAGCATTAGGCTAGGCTCTTCTTGCGAAGTATTCCACCTCCAGGTAGTGTATTTTTGCACCGTTAATGCACTTTAGTTCAGAGGATCGGTGAAGTGTGATTTCTGTGTGTGTGGGTAGAACCTCGGCGTGGTGTCTGCAATTTGTGTGTGGCGTGACTGCACGGGGAGACGGTGTGAGCGAGAGAGCGAGCGCCGGGCTGCAGCGTCGGCGCAGCGTTGGTAATTTGAGCCTGTGTGTGTGAGACGCGCGTGTATTAAAACATAAACAGCCACCGACGCTCGCGCGTGTGTGTTAAATTGATCGCCGGCAGGGGCGCGCGCGTGCTCGCCGCCTCCGTAGCATTAGCGTGGGTGCGTGTGTGGAATAACCCTGTGCAGCAGTGAGCCAGCGATTTAGCTATGTCTCTCAGAGAGGGACCTGGCGCGGGGGGGGCGGTCACCCGATCGGCGGGGGTCCGGCGAGGGGCTGCCGACGAGGAGGAAGGGGGGGTGGAGGAGGTGGACGTGGCGACCCCGCCCGCTCATGTCGGCCCCCACAGGTCCTGTTGGGGTCGAGAAATAAACGTGTTGCGTCCAAGTCAAGTGTGCGCCTCCAGTGAAACCACTACATATACAATTTCACTTGGAAAAAGTGGTAATTCAATTGATCAACCCCGAATAGACGATGATACAGGCTGAGTCGACCCAAGGACAAGGGATATGAAATATTTCGTGTTGAGCGATGGTTCAATGGCTTGCCCCAATGTGCTCTTCCCAGTCTTGCCTAAAATGCGTGACGAACTACATGTGAACCACTCCTACTCCGCCCCTCACAACTTGCACTGACTAGCGTGGTGAAGTATGATCAAAACAAAACTCCATGACCATCGCGATGGTTTTGAGACCTTCAGCCAACAGTGGACGCGATGGTATAGAGGCTTGCAGCCAGCAGTGGACTGACGAAGGGCTTAAATAGCATTCACATTCTAACTCTCCGATTGTGATCCACGCGCCTCACAATCTGGCCGCATGGTCAAGATTGTAGCTGCACTGTGCCAAGCGACAATTAAGTGGGTTGTGTAGCAGAATTATTGTCAGAAATCGTGGAAGGGTCAAATGTGTCATCCAGGATATCTCTAATTGGACTCGAGCAATGCGTATTATAGAGAGGCGTTACTCATCAGTCAACCTCGCTGGTTTATAGTCGTGGAGAGATTGACGGAGACTAAACCATGGTCCAGTTTTTAATCCATAACACGCACGCACACCGGCGCATGCCAAAGCAGGAAGACCTAGGCTACGCTTATATTTACTGGATACACAAGGCAATGCATATAACACAAGCGTTCTCCCTTTTGCAAATCCATGTTTTTCGCTTTACGCGTTCTAATCGAGTTTTCAAGTAAATATTGACGGTATTAAGTTGAAACCCCCTTGACATTCAACGGTAATGCTGCGATGGCTCGCGGTTAACTCGTCACCCAACCACCCCCACCACCCCCAGGCCCGAGACCTCTCTCAAAACGGCAAATGCCGATCCCTTACATGATTTTCAAACGCAATTCGCGTCTCACTTATTGTAAATTATAGAGTTGATAAGCTGCGCCAGGATCAATGAGTCACCGGCTTAAAGGATCAACTGTCATTTTTTTTTTCACCCCGTAAATTATAAATTGATTAGTATATTCTACATATACGCTTTCAAATGGCTCCTCGTTCATTGAGATAGGTGTATGAGTTCTCTGGACAGACATCCATGCAAAAATAAGTAAACAGACAATGTTGTCTTCATATCTGTCTCTACACATATAATTTTAAAAAAGTATTCTTCACATGAACCATCTGCCGTGCAGCCTTCTGGCAGTGAATACATTTCAGCAGCATTTATTCAGTACAGGCAAACTCTGGACCGGTTTCGATATTCATTTTTCTCGTCAGCAGAGTGAGACTTGCTGAAATCAATGCTGGTGAATCCAGATGTTATGAACAAGGGCCCTCTCTTGAAGATACGGGTGTGTTAGATCTGCCACTCATCATCTAGAAAGGCGTACTGTGCTTACTGTGTAGGCCCCTTGTGTCAATCCACCGCTGGATGAGGGCCCCATAGCATTCAACATCAGCACATATATCTCACCCTCGCCGCAGCCACCGGTCGCACGGGTGGGACGACGAGCCGGGTGAACATCACTCAAGCAAACCCGGGGAGAAGAAGACATCTCGATTCTTCCACAAAACGTCCACGCCTCACACGACTTTCGCTGAATCGGAGGTTGCAGTCAAGGCTCTTGGCATCACAAACCGCGTCTCCCACGGGGCCACAAATCCAGGGGAGGCGACGAAAACGGGGCAAAGGTTACCCACACACATCTGAAGCGCATTTACATTTGAGCCATAGAGAACGTATTGCCTGCAGAAAGTGGCTCTGCATGCACGACTGGACGTATATGCACAAGCATGTGCAAATATTATTTCATTGCCCATTGGCGGGGTGCGTATTATATTGAGCGATCACATAGTTAAGACAGGCATGGCACACGAAGGGTGATAATTATTATTATTGTACTCTACTAATTATCATGGTCATCATCAGACATGAACTATCCACTCCATTATGAAGGCCTCCCCCAAGTCGCTGCCATCTCTCCAGGTCTTGCGATGCAACAATTCGCCTGGCCTCTGCACACGTGACGATATAATAGCTCCATCGCTGCAGTGGACACTCTTTTTCCCTCCTTTAGCTGCTGCTCCGTCATTAGTATTTTCTCAAGGAAATATACAAGCAGTCTATGTACACCTCCTTACCCTCTGTGATGCACGTCCTCGGCTTCTTCAGATGCTGTAGTTAAGAGAAAAAGATGTGGCCTTGCAATTGCTTGCTCATGCCATTGTTGGCGGAAGAGCGTGTGAATTTGGCGGGTATTTTTGCCTACTCTTCCATGATGGAAGTGCTGTGAGTACCCACACTTTACCCCACCACACTCAACCCACTGATCGATTAACTATAGTGTAACCCACTTACACTGCTGGGTGGACGAGAGGCGGTGCAATTTCGTAAACTTGCCCGATGCTTCAAATGCCAGGCCAGGGCCTTGCACCCCTGATTCATTCTCTGGGAGTAAATGAAAACTGTGTTATCAATTTGTGGATTTAAAATTATTAATTATTCTGTTTACGCGGATGCGCACACATAAGCAAATGCGCACACATAAGCATATTCGCTTAGTAGCCCATTTAAATGTATAAACAAGCCAGAATATTTTTACACGAGGCTGCTTGTTGACACAAATGGCATTCCTCAAGTGATTTAATGTGCTAACCTTGCTTTTGCCCCTTTTTGGCAAAATGCAAACTGATGTTAAATATTATTCTGGGGAAAAATAAAATATTATCAAATAATAATTTCAGGCTCTGTATTGGCAGTAAAACTTTACATTTGTGGTCTCAACGTACCCACTGTCTGCACATAATCATTCACATGGCGCGTCTCACTCCGACATGTTTTATCCAAGATGTAAATTTGGTTTGTCAAGCAGGATATATTGACCCGGTTCGCAAGATTTCTACACCATCGTCCTCCACACACTTCGAAAAATGTGCCCCATTTCAATGATGCTTGGACAATGCATCGTCCGGTCTCCGTCTGAAAATCCCTCAGTGCATGTAAATATGGTGCATGTATTTATTACATTTAAAACACATTTTCCCACAATTGTATCCCTATTATGCCATCAACATCACTGCATGAGACGAAGTATGTGTTTGGATCTCTCACAAGAGCAGTGTAATCATTCATCTTGGAGAATATCCCACGGAAGCAGATATCACAGATCTCTTTCTGAGATCCCTTCAAATGATCTCTGGTCCACACAGTAGGGGTATCCCTTTTCCTACCTGATCTGCTACCGAGATGAATGTTCGGTGCATGACTGTCAACCCAATATTTTAAATTCTCAGAGTTTCAATTCATCCAAATTAATTGCAAATTTCAGTCGATGTTTTCTTGTGCAGTCATTGGTGACCAGAATGAGACCATCAACTCTCTAGTCTTGGGAACCCAGTTTAATTGCAATGGTGCCAGCTTAGCTCTTTGACCTCTGAGCCACCTGGCCACTTTGTATTTATTGCATTTTAATGTACCATAAATGAATCATTAGCCAACCTATAGACTGGAGTTAAGTGACCGGAAGCCTGATATCACCCCAATCTCATGTTGTGTGCAGGCAGGGCAGTGGTTGCATACAATTTCATATTCTCCTACAAGTGTAAACACTGGCTAAAGACACTTCATCTGCCCCCTCCCCCTAACTCCATTAAATCTCCTTCTGCTGTTACCGTCTGCACATCATATTTTCAAACAAGTGTAACGACCACTGGAGACACGTTTCTTGCGATGGTCTTTATTGACGGCACAAACACTCAAACTTCAGCAGCCCCGTGCCTCTCGCCTCGACCCCTTTTATCCTGTGTGTGGCCACCCCTTGCCCCGTGGCCACGCCCCCTCTCTGGAACCTTCTCATTTGCTCTTGACTCCCGATCCACACCTGTTTCCTTCTGTCACTTGGCCAGATCGCTATTCTGAATCCTTCCCGTAGACCCCAGATCATTCACCCTGTCCCTCAACTACCCTGTCATTACCCCCCGGGGCCCCTAGTCTCTTCCCACGCTAATTCCCCTGTCATTACACCCCGTGGCCGCTAGTCCCCTGTACTGTCTTTACATCACACCCCCCCCCTCTTATAAAGTAGCTGTTCCATCTCGCACATGGCGGATTCTCATGGGCTTCTGGGCTTCAAAGGGTCGCATTCTGTGGGCGGCACAACACAATTTCCCCAGCGCACATTTACTTTGGTCGACTGCTCTAATATTTCGGACACACCAGACCCCGGCTGTACAGGACTTGGAGATGAGGTGTCTGGGTGGGGATGGACGTATGGCTTGAGGCGTGATGGGTGAACGAACCAATGGCAACGCCCTGCCTGTATCCGCATGCACTGCGGCCATTTCACCTCCACAATCTCCAATGTAGAGGCATGTGAAGCCATCCTGTATGCTGCCAGAACCGCCGGGACATGCTAGTCCCAGTATGTTTGTGCCTCATTTACAACTCGACAGAGCATATATGTTATGGTCCTGTTCAAGCGTTCTACCATCCCATCCATTTTAGGATGGTATGGGGACATTATAATTATTTTCATACCCAATGCATCACACACTTCGCGCAGCAGTTTAGACGAAAAATCCCAACCCTGGTCAGTAAAAAGCTGTTTTGGGGTGCCCTTGTCCAACATGTAGCCATGTAGGAACGCATCCTCAATGAATGCAGCTGTTTGGTCCGGCAACGGCCAAGCCATTGGCCACCAAGTTAAATACTCCACCCCCACAAGGAGAAGCCTGTTCCCCTTTTGCAAACACGGAAAGGGACCCAGGACATCAAGCACGACCAATTCATCGATTCGAGACACCGTGATGGACTGCAACGGCGGCCGAGACTTTTGCAACGGGGGCTGAGACTTTTGCAACGGGGGCTTTCGGCGTGCACACTTCATGCAACCTGCGACCAGGTGATGAACATCGTCCGACATTTCAGGCCAGTAAAAGTCCCGTTGCAAAGTCAAAAACGTTTTCCGACATCTGAGGTGCACCAGCTTAGTTTCATGCACTGCTCACGTCAGCTTATCCCACAGGGAAGTGGGGACCACCAGGCAACGACGATGTGAAACCTCACCACACTGTATTATCAGTCCCTCGTGGTTAACAACCCGTGAGACTGCCGCAGAGGCAGGAGTATCTCGGTTTGCTTCCGTGTGACACCGCAAAGGCAACAACGAATTGTCATCCATTGTGAGCCCCAAAGTGCTATCTCTATGTATAACCACCCCAGCAGTTTCTGCATCACCCAGTGAAGCCATGACCACCGGCAACACAGACGCGGGTGTTTTATACCGCCCAGGGCCCGACGCACAAGCACACAGTTCTCCGTGAGGCAGCTGAGACAACGCGTCCGCATTGTAGTGTCTCACACCCTTCTGATAGACTACCTGGAATGAGTACTCCTGCAGTATTTCCAGCCAGCGTGAGAGCTGGCCGGAAGGCTGGTCTACTCGCAAGGAGTACAGCAGGGCCGCATGGTCCGTGTGAACCACAGTCCCTGCCATATAGGTAAGGCCTATATGGGGTAACACAATGGTCGGGGGTAACACAATACCTCTGCTCAGCCGGCGACAGGACGCGACTACCATAGGCAATGACCCTTTCAACCCTGCCCTTCACCTGAGACAGGACAGCTCCTATGCTTAGGTGACTAGCGTCCATGTCTAAGATGAAGCGCAGGGAGAAATCAGGATAAGCCAAGGGAGGCGCATTGGAGAGGCGATCGCGTAGCATAACTAAAGCGACCTCCTCTCCCTCTCTCCATTCGAACTTTTGGTTCTTAGTGGTCAGTGCATGTGTCATGCCGCCGCCACGAAGCCGTTCAGCAGGCGCCCCATCTAAGACCTCGCCACCACCAAGCGACGGAGCCGACCCCGCGTCCCCCTCACCTCACCTCACACGAACACACCCGCACGCATTCCCCCCCCCCCCCCATAGAGCTCCGTGGGGAGGTCACCTGGCCGACCGGTTTTTATCCGAGAAGCCCTTATCGGGATTAAACTTTCACGGTTTCCGGCGACCAGGGAATTGGACGACCTCCCCCGACGCTACTTTGCACCGCGGCGCTGCGACCGGCCTTAAGGTTGCAAGGTCGCAGCGAGGGGCCACTCGGCCACCGCGGGGGAAACGCATCTCACACACCCCACACACGCAAGTATCGACGGGGCAGGCAGAGGGAATAAGCATTGTGATGGAGGAGCATCATTAGAAAACACGCAGGCACCATTGTTAGGGGAGTTAAAGGATAAGGCTGTTAGTATGAGTAATCGGGAGAGCGGGGTCACGCGGGGAGCCGTGCACAAATTCCCACGGCGCACCTTTGTGACGGACGCCGCCGCATAAACTGCGATAATGGGGGGGGGCCTGCGTGAGAAAGGGATTGATTGGAATTTGCGCCGCGCAGGTTGAGCATTAATTAGCATATCAAAAGCGGATTGATTGGAATTTGCGCCGCGCAGGTTGAGCATTAAGTAGCATATCAAAAGCGCCCGGAACGGCGGTGCGCATGCGAGAGGGTCGCGAGCCTATTGTCCAGAGTCGCATTCCCTTTGAGGTAGGGAGGATAAATGGGGAGCGCAAAGGGGAAATCGCGCTCTTGCTCCGAGAAGCCAACGTCCAGGACTGCCCCAGCTCTGCCCTCCGGACGTCCGTGCGACGTGTCGAGGCAAGCAGCGAGGAAAACCCACGGAACGTCGAGTGCCTCAAACCGTGAGTAAGGAGGTAAAAGTGTTTCGTGAACGATAAATAGGGAATAGGTTCCGGGTTAGTAGAGTAGGCAGCCTCGTCGATTCATACTGACTCAACAACCAGTCCCACGTAGCAGACAATAAATCATTAATAGCTGATCGTTGCCTCGTGTGATCTCGTGTTATAAGTGTGAACGCGTGTGGTACTGTGTATGCGTAAGCTCGCGGCGTGCGTAATCACCGTACCCCAGGTGCGCGATCATAACGTGAGCGGCGAGCGCGGCGCAGAGCGGCGCAAGAGTGGGTATCGCGTGTGGAGCTGTATGTGTGTGTGCGCGCACGTTCACGACGTGTATAATACAGGTGCGCGATCCTAGCGTGAGTGGTCAGGGTTGAGTGAGTGCCGCGCAGAGCTGTGTGTGGGTGTGCGCGTACGTAATTAACCATGCCTACTACGCGGACCCGCGGGGGAGGGGAATCCTGGAGCGACGGCTCTCACCCCATGGGTGAAGAACGCAGCAGCGGTTCGCCTAGCAGCGAGGGGGCGAGTAATGAGGTTAACCCGGCCGTTAGGGGTACCGAGGGAGGGATCTCGGGGGCTAGCGACCCTCACATAATGGTGTCAGAAACGGGACGATCCCCCGCACCCCCAAGGGAAAGAGGCCCCCCAACCCAGATTAAAATCAAATGCACATTTACGGGCAAAGGGATTCCATCATGGAAATCGTTTGCCCGCAGCATCTGGGGGGCAAAAAAAGTTAATGGGTGGTCAGATGAGGAGGCGTTGCAGCAGTTAGAGCTACATTTAGATGGGCGGGCAGCTGACTTTGTGGAAGCTTTGCCCGCAAGCGCACAAACTCAGTGGGAAGAATTAATGTGCGAACTCGAACGACGCTTCGGCGCCTATGACGAGGAGGAGGCGCAGGCAGCATTAGAGGCACGCCGTCGCCGACCCGGCGAGGATTTGCGAGATTACGCTGAGGACGTGCGCACGCTGACCCAGCTCGCGTACCCGGAGTACGAGTCAAAAATAATTGAGGGCCTCGCCGCCGGGAAGGTCCAGCGATATTTGGCACAAACCCCGTGGTGGCAGCCGAATGTCGACGGTGCACGCCTCTCCTTTAACACCCTCGTCGAGCGCGCGCGCAAATGCGAGAAACTCTCGGGTGAGCGCGCGCAGCCTCGAGGGAGGGGACGAGAGTGCGCCGTAGCGAGCCTCCTCTCCGACGACGAGGAAGAGCGCGCCACCGCAGTAAGGGGACGGGAAAGGGAGCCCCAGAGACCCAGCGAGACCACCCCGGGGTGGGTAGCCGAGTTACAGGCCGGTATGGGAGATATGATAACCCAAGCACGCGAGGAAGCGAATAAAAATGTGAAGACCATCCAGTCTGAGATGGGTGAACTACACTCCACAGTAGGGGGGCTGGCCGGGAAGGTATCTCAATTAGAGTCCTAGTTGGAACAACTGCGTACAGGGAGAGGGAGCGGGCAGGGGGCCCACTACGGAGCCGCCACCCCTCCCAGGACGTGTTATGTGTGCGATCGGCGAGGGCATCTCAGGAGGGACTGTCCTCAGGTCGCCCGAGCTAGACAAGAGCTAAGGTCAAACACTAAGGCCCCCCTAGAGAGGGGACCACCGGGGGATGAAATCGACGTAGACCCGACCCAAACCAGCTGTAATAATAATGGCGAGCGAGTGATCCATAAACAGGTTACAACGACAACACCCAAGGGCGCAGGGACCTCGGACGATTGGCTGCGGGAGCTGGTGGCAGAGATAACGGGAGCCACGTCGCTGGTGGCCAGGTGAACGGGCAGCGCACCCGGATCCTGCTGGACACGGGCGCCGTGGCCTCTCTCATGAGCGCCACGCACTGCAGCATGCTCGGGGTGGACGTGGGCTGCCTGCAGGCCCCCGATCGCGCGCTGCACACGGCAAGCGGAGCCGGGATGGGGTTGCTGGGGAAGGTCTCCCTCGAGGTCCGTCTAGGAAACCAGGTGTGCACACAGGAATTCTACGTGTCGAGTGTGTTGTGCCACGAGTGCATTGCAGGAATGGACCTCCTGGAAAAGTTGGGACTTAACGTACAGCCCCGGCAACGATGCGCTACGGTGGAGGGCAGCGGGGAGCGGATTCCGTTCCTAGGACAGGAGCCGAATCGCCCACGCTTCACACCCGTGGCCGCTACGCTGGTGTCGGCCGTCACCATCGGACCTCTCGCCGAGATGCTGGTGCCAGTGGCAACCCTCTCCACCGACCCAACCCACCGACCATCGGGCGAGGTAATGCTGACTCCTCACCCGGAGTTGGCATCGCGATACGGGGTGGTAGGGTCAGCCACACTGGTAAACGCAGATGGGGGCCGGCTGTTTATACGTGTGTTTAACCCACACAGTACCCCGGCAATGATACGACGACGCACCTCGGTAGCCACCGTACACCCCCTGCACGCTCGCCACTCGAAGGACTCGGTGTTCGCACTCTGGGCGGAGGACCCTGGCCGCCCCGAGGACAGCCAGGATCTGGCCTGGCGGGTCGGCCCGACCCCCCGAGCCGAGATTGTTCCACTGCAGGATGCGTTACATGTGCCTTGGGCAGCCTTACCTAAGGGGGAGGCCGATCAGCTGCGCGGGTTATTGCGGGAGTACGCCGACGTGTTCAGTGAGCACGATTCGGACGTGGGCCGGACCGACCTGGTCAAGCACCAAATTGACACAGGTGCAACCCGACCCATCAAACTCCCCGCGTACTGAGTGGGCGCACCCGAACGCGCCCAAATCAAAGAGGCAGTTGGGGACATGCTTCGCGATAACATAATTCAGCCCTCGGCGAGCCCCTGGTCAGCCCCAGTGGTACTAGTAACGAAAAAGGATGGGTCAACCCGGTTCTGCGTCGATTACCGTAAACTAAATGCAGTCACGCTCGGCGATGCCTTCCCCATACCCCGCATCGACGACACCTTCGACAGTCTCGCAGGAGCGCGGTATTTTTCCACCCTCGATCTGGCGTCCGGTTACTGGCAGGTGGAGATGACGGAGGAGGATCGGCCAAAAACAGCATTCACCACCCCGATGGGCCTGTTTGAGTTTCGAGTGTTGCCGTTCGGACTCACTAACGCGCCCGCGACGTTCCAGCGGTTGATGGGAGTTGGTGATGCGGGGCTTGCAGTGGGAACAGTGCCTGATTTACTTGGACGATGTGATAGTGTTCAGTAGATCTTTGTCTGAGCATTGGTCCAGGCTTCGAGAGGTGTTCCAGCGACTGCGAGCGGCTCATCTCAAGCTCAAGCCGCGTAAGTGTTACCTCGCACAACGCGAGGTGGAGTACCTCGGGCATCGCGTCAGCGAGGCAGGTGTGCACACCGATCCGGAGAAGGTACGCACCGTAGTGGAGTGGCCACGGCCAAGGAATCTGATGGAGATCAGATCATTTTTGGGGCTCGCCACCTATTATCGTCGATTTGTAAAGGGATTCAGCGAGATTGCACGCCCCCTCACCCAACTCACCTCCCCTAAGCACCCCTACCAGTGGACGGGGGCCTGCCAGATGGCCTTCACCACTCTCAAAGACCACCTCACCCACGCCCCCACCCTCGCTTTCCCCGATGTTACCACCGATTTTATTTTGGACACCGACGCCTGCAGCAGCGGGCTGGGCGCGGTGTTGTCACAGGTACAGGATGGGACGGAACGAGTCATCGCGTACGCCAGCCGGACCTTGAGTGGGGCCGAGCTTAACTATTGCGTGACCCGCCAAGAGTTGTACGCCGTGATTTTCGCATGTAAGCAGTTCCGGCCGTATTTGTACGGCAGGAAATGTCGCGTACGCACTGACCATTATGCTCTGCAGTTCCTTCTTACATTCAAGGAGCCGCGGGGGCAGATGGCCCGGTGGTTGGCGCAGTTGCAGGAGTACAACCTGCAAATCGAGTATCGGGCTGGCCGGACGCATGCAAACGCGGACGCCTTGTCGAGGCGACCCACGGTGGACGCCGAGACAAGGGCGGAGGAGGCCTGCCCGTGCTTCACGGGGGGACGCTGCCGGCAGGCAACGGACCCCCGAGCGGCCGCGGCCACTGACCCCCCCCCCAGCGAGAGAGAGTGCAGTGTGCGCCACAGAGGCCCTCACAGGTGGCACCGAGGATCCCGTCGACCGCACGGCAAGCGCGGGACCCGCGGCTCGGGACCCGATCGGACGGATCCAGGAGGACGTCGGCTGCGCCTTCCCGGGCCTGAACGACGAGCAGCTGAGACAGACCCAGCAGCGAGATCCCGATCTGGCGGCAGTGGAGGCGGCACTGCGGGAGGAAAAGAGCGCCCTACCAGGACCCTGGAGCGGTTTGTATGCCCGGTTGTGTGTGCAGAACGGAGTGGTACGGGAGTTAACCGAGGCCGGCCAGCCGGGGTGCATCTGTGTTCCTGCCCAGGTGCGACCCCAGCTGCTTCGGCTGGTGCATGACCACCCACTCGGGGGCCACGATGGGGAACGACGCACTCGAGAGACCCTGCGTCGCCAGTATCTCTGGCCCAAATTGGCACAAGACGTGGCGGCCTGAGTACAGGGCTGCCGCGCCTGTCAGCAGTGCGGGCCGAAACCGGCACGATACCAGGTACCCCTAAGGCCGTTCCGCGTCAGCCGCACGAATCAGCTGGTCGGGATTGACCTACAGGGGCCATTCCCGCGATCCCATCGAGGCAACCGATATATCCTAGTCGCAGTAGAGTATTTCACCCGCTACCCCGTGGCAGTGGCCATCCCTGATAAAACGGCCTTGGTGGTGGCCCGGGCATTCGTGGAACACTACGTACTTAAGCACGGGATCCCAGAACGAGTCCTCACCGACCAGGGTAGCGAGTTCGAGGCCGAGTTGTTCCAGGCACTGTGCCGAGAGTTCGAAATCCAGAAGGACCGAACCACAGCGTACCACCCCCAAGCGAACGGTATGGTGGAGCGCATGAATCAGACCCTAGCGGGGAAACTCAAACGTATGGCGGCCGCAAATCAACGGGATTGGGACGAACACCTCCCCTACGCCCTTTTCGCCTACGCCACCACCGTACACACGTCGACGGGACAAACCCCGTTTTTAATGATGTTCGGCCGTGAGTCTCGTTTACCCGCAAATCTGCTATTCGGCGTCCCTTCCCCCCAGCCGGAGGAGGGAAGCCGCCCCGTGGAACACCTGTTGGAGACCCTGCGAGAAGCCCGAGGCCGAGCATACCCGCAAGGGGAAGCCGCGCATCGGCGGCAGGAACAGGGCACCCGACCCCGCATGGAACCCCCCTTATTCCTGACAGGCGCTAAGGTGTGGCTACACACCCCTCGCGTCGGGGCCGGGCAGGTGGGGAAACTGACGACCTACTGGCGGGGACCCTGGACCGTGGTGCGACAGATCTCCCCCTGGACGGTACTAATTTATGGCGGGGAGAGGGATCGAGAGACGGTGGTCAACGTCCGCCGCTTAAAACCGTGGAAAGCGGCCCCGGCGAGAGAGAACCCCGTCACTCGAAGGCCCCGTAATCCCGGAGTACCCGCACCCCTCGTGTTGGGGGGCCTCGCACCCTACATGGGCCCCGCCGGGCCCCCGAGACGCCCCGACCCCGCCAGGGGACGGCGCGGACGACGGCCCCTAAACCCCTCCGCTTCTGAGTTTGTACCCCAGCCCGCAGGTACCGAGGTACAGGGAGAGCCGCTGGAGTGGAGGAGGAGGCCGCCGCAGGAGCTGCAGAGGACGGAGCCACCCACCCCGAGACCAGCCACGAGGGCAAGACGGACCCCCCGGACCCCGCAGCGTTTCCTCGTGGGCGCGGCTCAAGCAAGGTGCTCCAGTCAACCCGGGACGGAGACCAGCACCTCGGGGGGCTATGTCATGCCGCCGCCACGAAGCCGTTCAGCAGGCGCCCCATCTAAGACCTCGCCACCACCAAGCGACGGAGCCGACCCCGCGTCCCCCTCACCTCACCTCACACGAACACACCCGCACGCATTCCCCCCCCCCCCCCATAGAGCTTTGTGGGGAGGTCACCTGGCCGACCAGTTTTTATCCGAGAAGCCCCTTTCGGGATTAAACTTTCACGGTTTCCGGCGACCAGGGAATTGGACGACCTCCCCCGACGCTACTTTGCACCGCGGCGCTGCGACCGGCCTTAAGGTTGCAAGGTCGCAGCGAGGGGCCACTCGGCCACCGCGGGGGAAACGCATCTCACACACCCCACACACGCAAGTATCGACGGGGCAGGCAGAGGGAATAAGCATTGTGATGGAGGAGCATCATTAGAAAACACGCAGGCACCATTGTTAGGGGAGTTAAAGGATAAGGCTGTTAGTATGAGTAATCGGGAGAGCGGGGTCACGCGGGGAGCCGTGCACAAATTCCCACGGCGCACCTTTGTGACGGACGCCGCCGCATAAACTGCGATAATGGGGGGGGGGCCTGCGTGAGAAAGGGATTGATTGGAATTTGCGCCGCGCAGGTTGAGCATTAATTAGCATATCAAAAGCGGATTGATTGGAATTTGCGCCGCGCAGGTTGAGCATTAAGTAGCATATCAAAAGCGCCCGGAACGGCGGTGCGCATGCGAGAGGGTCGCGAGCCTATTGTCCAGAGTCGCATTCCCTTTGAGGTAGGGAGGATAAATGGGGAGCGCAAAGGGGAAATCGCGCTCTTGCTCCGAGAAGCCAACGTCCAGGACTGCCCCAGCTCTGCCCTCCGGACGTCCGTGCGACGTGTCGAGGCAAGCAGCGAGGAAAACCCACGGAACGTCGAGTGCCTCAAACCGTGAGTAAGGAGGTAAAAGTGTTTCGTGAACGATAAATAGGGAATAGGTTCCGGGTTAGTAGAGTAGGCAGCCTCGTCGATTCATACTGACTCAACAACTAGTCCCACGTAGCAGACAATAAATCATTAATAGCTGATCGTGGCCTCGTGTGATCTCGTGTTATAAGTGTGAACGCGTGTGGTACTGTGTATGCGTAAGCTCGCGGCGTGCGTAATCACCGTACCCCAGGTGCGCGATCATAACGTGAGCGGCGAGCGCGGCGCAGAGCGGCGCAAGAGTGGGTATCGCGTGTGGAGCTGTATGTGTGTGTGCGCGCACGTTCACGACGTGTATAATACAGGTGCGCGATCCTAGCGTGAGTGGTCAGGGTTGAGTGAGTGCCGCGCAGAGCTGTGTGTGGGTGTGCGCGTACGTAATTAACCATGCCTACTACGCGGACCCGCGGGGGAGGGGAATCCTGGAGCGACGGCTCTCACCCCATGGGTGAAGAACGCAGCAGCGGTTCGCCTAGCAGCGAGGGGGCGAGTAATGAGGTTAACCCGGCCGTTAGGGGTACCGAGGGAGGGATCTCGGGGGCTAGCGACCCTCACACATGCAAGGGCTTTGCAACGGTTGTGAAACGCGGAACGAACCGTCGGTAATAGGACACAAACCCGACAAAACTGCGCACTTCACCCACAGGCTTTGTCGTCGGCCAATCTCGCACACACATTGTTTTGTCGGGGTCCGTAGCTATCCCGGAAGCGCTCATAATGTGGCCCAAATACCGTACTGAGGTTTGTAATAAATAACACTTAGCGGGTTTCAATATCAAATTAGCAGAACGTACCCTGGATAACACTGCCTGCAACAGTTGCAAATGTTCCTTGAATGTATAACCACACACAATTACATCGTCCAAATAAATGAAGCATGAGTCCCAATTGCAATCCAGCTAGAACCAACTCCATAAGCCTCTGGAAAATGGCGGGCACCAAATTGAACTGATACAGTCCATGAAGTGTACGAAATGCAGTTTTCGGTTTAGATAACTCATCTAAGGGTAATTGCCAAAACCCTGACAATAAGTCCAATGTTGAAATAAAATGAGCATCCGACAACGCATCCAATGAATTGTCTATACGCGGAGGGTATGCATCCACCACCGAGACCTTGTTTAGTTTATGGAAATCGACGCAGAACCTGACTCCCGTCCGATTTTTTTCATCAGTACTACAGGGGCTCCCCAAGTGTTGGTTAATGGTGAAATTATATCAGCCACCAACATCTCAACCACCGCCTGTTGTACATGCTCCTTCTCCACAGGACTCGTACGATATGAATTCTGGCGAATAGGGGCTGCATCTCCCGTATCAATATGGTGCTGCAACAGCGAAGTACGGCCAATATCAAACTTGCCCTTACTGAAAACGTCCGAAAACTGCAGTAGCAACGACCGCAATTCGCCCCGTTGCGCCTCAGACAAATCAGGATTCTCGTTACACAGTGTTTCTGCCCACATCCCATCCAACTCGGCCCTGCTCCCGCAATATCCACTGCCACCGTGTCACCCACCTCGCAAAACGCAGCCGTCGCATGAGCCAACACAGTTCCGACCTGGACCATAGCCGTCCTTGCACCCATGTACAACACCTGCAGGAATGGCTCCTGGCTTGCCCGCAACATCGTCTGCGCGCCCACCAGCGTAAGCCCACGGGTCGCTGTACTGGACGGCGTAAGGAGGACTCCTACACCGGGGTCGGCTGAATGTAATTGCTTGCGGTATCGCAAGGGAACCAACATCTGCATGCCAGACAGAATCTCAACCGATTCCCTAACCAAGACCTGGACCGCAACATTTGAATCCGACTCCTTTTGAATAGAGTCCAAAAAAACCAACCGCTGCCCCGACGGCATTTCTATACATTTTTGGTCCGTCAAAATATTAAGGGGCATTTTGCTCAAAAAGTCGGTGCCCAACAGGCAGGGAACAGCCAGCGTTTTTGAAATCAGAACGGGCCCCGACATTGCAATTCCCCCAATCCTTACACATGCTTCAACCTGCCCCACGATCCCAATGCTCCCTCCATTAGGCGCCACATACGCGTTCACCACCAGTGTTACATAGCAACCATTCGACGGCAACATATCATATATAATTTCCGAGATAATGGTGGCCGAGGCACCAGTGTCGATGAAGATGCGCACCTCTACCCCATCAATGGAGCCAGCCACTGCCGATGTGCCTGCAGTAGCCGCCACCACCTGACAAGCGAAACTCCTCCATTGAATGCCCTACTGGGGCCACCCGCCTGGAGTCAGAACTCGCCGATCGCGCATGACAAAAAAAGGATGCGAGGTGATAATGGAGCTCGGAAAACAAGACAACCTAGATGCGTGAGGTGGTGTTTCGGCCTGGGTGTCTGGTGTGTTGCGACTTGCCTGGTGTGTTGCGACTAGCTGTGGAGTGGTCGTTGGCGGAAAGGTGGGTGCTGGTGACGTCGTCATTGGTCGGGTATCGCTCCGGCATTCCCGCGTGATGTGTCCCGGCTGACAGCATCGGAAGCAGGCGATGGCGGGTCCCCACTGCGGAGAGGTCACCTCCCCCCTTGGCCCCCAACCTCGAGGCCGTCGCGAAGTCTCCCCTTGTTGCCGAGCCCATCCTTGCACTGCCGCTGCCACCTACTCCCCCAGCTCCGGATCCTCCTCTGTCGGTGTCCCCGCGCGCTCCCCACTGACTGGGGTGTCGAGGCATTGCCCGACACGGGTTCACCTGCCTATGCCACCACCCAAGGCCGCCAGTTCATCCCCTCATGTGCCTGCAGGCACCTGGCCATCCACAGAGAGGCTGCGCCTCCTCCACAATGGGCAGCGCGACCCCAATCTCCTGCACCAACACCAGCATTTTTCCATCGCCAGCGAGACCAATGCCATCTCGTCCATCCGGGGAAACGCTACCTGCCCGAGCGCCATCAATGCACTATGATAAGTGAGGGGTGTCTCAGCCTCCCCTTCCTTCGCTAAAGGAATTTTCCTCCGCGTATTTGATGGAGGGTCGAAAACGGCCGCCATCTCACCATACACCTGTCATGGTGTGGCCCTTCGCTCCTCTGGCACAGCTTGGAACACCGTGAGCGCATCGTCATTAAGGGCAGTAGGCAGGACTCTCAGCGCTTACTCCTCCGTCCATTTTATCGCTTGATACGCCGCCTCGAACCTCCTGGTGAAAGCACCCCAGTCACCTCCTGCTGCCACGAACTCCTTGATGGGAGTCATCCATCATGGACGGTCCGCTGCTCTCTCTCATGCTGCCGGAGCTGCAGTCGACTTGGCCGTTACCTGGCCCGCCTGCAAAATGGCAGCCGTCGATCGTGCGGTTTCCACCACGGGAACGATGGCGGCTGTCGATTGCGCAGCTCCCCCCGCGGAAATCCCCTCCGCGCTCTCCGTGGCTCCCCCTCTCGCCAGAGCCATGCCCATCTGCAAGGTGAGCTGTGCGACTGCTGCCAATAGTCGATCCAGCCTTCCCATCTACCTCGCTCCACCCCTCCATAATTTGAAGTTCCTGTCAGTTGGCCCCCTCCCTCCTCATTTCCGCCACTGCTTCCTTTTCACCAACGGGGTTGTTGACCGGGTCCCCGCCTTCCAGGGTTTGCTGAATAGGGGTTTCCTCCTCGTCCTCTCCTTTGTCAGAAGTCATCTCGGGTGGGTTCTTTCTTCGGTTATACTGTGACATGATGGTACCCCACTTCTGACACCAGTTGTAACGACCACTGGAGACACGTTTCTTGCGATGGTCTTTTATTGAAGGCATGAACACTCAAATAGAGCTGGCCCTGCAGTACTCCCTGCAAGTAGACCAGCCTTCCGGCCAGCTCTTACACTGGCTGGAAATACTGCAAGAGTACTCCTTCCAGGTAGTTTATCGTAAGGGCGTGAGACACTGTAATGCGGTCATGTTATCTCAGCTGCCTCACGGAGAACTGTGTGCTCGTGCGTCAGGCGCTGGACGGTGTAAACCACCCGTGTATGTGTTGCTGGTGGTCGTGGCTTCACTGGGTGATGCAGAAACCGCAGGGTGGTTGTACATAGAGACAGCACTTTTGGGCTCACGCATGCGGAATGGGGGCAACTGCAGATGGATGACGGTTCGTTGTTGGCTACTATATAGCTCAGTGGGCATTACCCGGTAAAATAATATATGTAGTCTTAAAAAGGAAGCTCCCTTCCTTTCCCCCTCAACCTCCTCCTCCACCCATGATATTCTCTAGCAGCAGACCTGGTGGGCAGGGTCAATCACGGGGATGCGAGAAGTCACATGCCTATCGTTCTGTAATCTGCATTCCTATATCAGACAGTCAATAAGCCTCATTATAGCTTCCTAGAGTAGCCTATGGTTACCCACAAAATCATTTCGGTAGCACCCCAAGATCCTGCGAGAATAAATTATGTGTTCCAAGTATGATTTTGGTGTCCAAGCATTATATAACTCCACCCCAAGTTTCTTTCCTGCTGCCAATTCTATAAATTTAGAAGAGCGAGGTCTTCGATAAATACTCTAGAAAACAATGATCGTTAATTAACAACTACCTCCACTACATAACACTCTGCGACCCTGCCTTTGAGTTAAAAGGCTTCATCTTACTTTAGAAGTGAATGCACACGAGATTAAGAATACATTGCTATGTGTTAAGGGTCAGATTTGTGAACATCTATAGAAAATAATGGTTACGTCGTGCACAAATACAGCACTGGGTGTGGGCTGTTAATTGGTCAGGGTGGATATGTGATGGTCAGATTTTCAATGTTGTACTGTAATAAAAAAGCACATTGACATCATCCCAAATCTTTGTCACTCCAAATATCAGCTTTGTACCAAGGGCACAGCCTCAGTGTTTAGAGAATGCAGATCTTCATAGTCCCGGCAAGTGGCTGCCCTCAAGGAAGATCCACACATTGGCCCCCGCAGTGCACACGAACAACCATTTATCCAACTCGATTAGGAGTGCGCCTTGGAAATTAATAAGCAACAAACGAGGGAGAAACCCCGTGTCACTTTTCTGTTTCGTGAACTTTATGGGCCCCCTGTGGATTCAGAGCAAATGATCTTTCATGATGCAGTTTCTGAGAAATGTGCTGACCCAGCAGGCGAGGTGCTGGCTACATTTCACCAAGCGTAAGGACATTTTCAGCTCAAAAATGATTATTTTTCCAAAAAGTTTTAAACAGAAAAAACAAATTTATGAAGTCCCCTTAGACAATTGATTTCAATAGAGAACTTACATATCAAACAAACATCACTGGAACACATTAGGTCATGGCCTTTATAAATGGTTACACAATGTTGTGAATTTGTTATGGCTTAAGCTGTTGATAACATTTTTTCATTTTGGCACACACTTAACCGAGTGGTGCACTTTCAGTGGCAGCGGTCTTGTGTAATTATGTGTAAATCTGGCAGCAGCAAGGATTGGTAAATATAATATTTAACATCGCTATTGACCATGTTTTCTTTATTATTACCTTTGCTGTTAACAATAACTTAGAAAGGGTCATCATCATTATTGGTCATTTTTAGTCATGTAGCTTCTATAATGGACAGACGTGCAAGTGTGAGGGCTGACAGCGATAGTACAACGGAGTCAGCCTCTGATGGTGCAATAATTATTAAACACAGCGGCCAAGCAAGTTAAATGCTCACATCAGGTCGTAATCAACCTCTATAAATAATAATACAGTAATAATAATTCACAGACTCTTTGTCAATCCACTGTTGGATGGAAGTCTTCTTAAGTCATGTCGGTAATGGGTCTCTATCCTAGTTGGTGTGGGTTGGCCCCGGACTCATTCAGATATTACTCGCCACTAATGGTAGCCACGGCCGGAAATCAAAGTCAGGTTATGGCGTTCATCGTGCAGTGCGCGAACAACTGAGTCACAGGTGGTGCATTGGTTAGCAATGGGAATTAATGGTGACGGTAAAGGTGCAGCCCTGCAATTTTTTTATCGCGCCACTTCTGGAGAAGGAGGTCTAATAGAGAGAGTTATAGTGCCCCTCTAGAGGGTAATTGGACTAATCGTCCATTATGACATGATGCCTTACAAGAGGTGGGCATAACCACTAATTACTCTACCAAATGCAATCTGCCGATCGACCAACTGTGGCCTACATTCATTTTTATAGATAGACTTTGACGACCAATATTATTGATAATTAGTTTATTTTAGGTTAGGTCATCCAAAACTGTGTGTTGTAAGCCCTCCTCCATCTGATACAGTCCATTTATAAAAGTGTCAAACGTGCCAAATGTGATACTGCTTCAGCAGCACCGCTGGTGTTATTGGAGAGTGATCTCACGATATTTAAATGGGTGCGACGTTCAGCTGGAGATTACATACAGCACCATCCATTTATATTGCTAGGTTGACAGGGCAGGGAAATTTAAGAAATTTGCTCATTTCTTCAACCGCCATGCCGAGAGATGGAGTGGAACCGCCGACCTCTGCATTGCAAGTGCTGGTGTGCTAACTGTTACACCAGGGCAGCGTTCCTCATGGCCATCATAAGCATTGCTAAAACTTGACGGGAAATGTTTTGACGTACGTGGGACGAGGCCAAACATGCTCTTACACGCGTTAGTCTTCTGTGCAATCGTTCTGATTAACGAGGAATGAGTGGAAGCTCCTCGAGGCGTCCTAGGAGGTCAGGGTTTGCTGGTTTAGCGCGTCCTTAGCGTCCAATGGAGGATCCCAAAAGGATGGAGCCGTCCACGAACCAGAATTCTGGCAACCACTTGCTGCTCATCCAGACACCCCCCCCCCCTCTTTATCTTATTACTGCATCTCCTGCTCCACTCCATTTCCCAGGCAACATTTTTCAATGTTTTGCATGCTCTCTTGGTTTGCAATTATTTAATTAGGCCAGATGCTGAGCGCTGCGAGCACGCGGGCCGTGGCCAGGAGTTACCTCAACGGGGCCGTGGACTTTATTTTGGGGTAACAGACCACTCTGTGTGCCATTCCTGCGCAGACGTCACAGATAACTACATTAAGAGTAATCATGTGAAAAGAGCATTTGAGCAATATCATGCATTATTATTAAGTGTGGGAAGAGATGCATCAAAAGCTACTGAAAACAATGCAGCAGCCACGACAAAAACGGGGAATTTATCCCACGATTGTGCATACCTGTTTTGGCTGCACATAATACAAATCACTTGCATGATTGGCCAGATAAGAATATTTTTGATTAACATGCAACATTCTTGATGGCCATATTCTTGGTTCTTTCGGTGAAGTCACGTAGATCGAAAAATAATAATAAAAAATGAAGTGAATACAAATTATATAAATAAAAAATAAACCACTAATGTAGACTGTAGCCTGGTTCTTAATCGGAGTGAGTGTACTGGCAATCTATAATGTGGACTGTATCTTGGTTATTAAGTTTGGTGAGTGTACTGGCAGTCTATAATGTAGACTGTAGCAATGGTTATTAAACTGAGTGAGCGCACTGGCAGTCTATAATGTCTACAACCAGGTTACGAACCAGGCTACATTCTGCATTATAGACTGCTAGTACGCTCACTCGGTTCAATAACCATTGCTACAGTCTACATTATAGACTGCCAATACGCTCACCAACTTAAAACCAGGCTACAGTCTACATTACATACTGCCAGTCCACTAACCAAACTTAATAACCAGGCTACAGTCCACATTATAGATTGCCAGTACACTCACTCCGATTAAGACCCAGGCTACAGTCTTCATTAGTGTTTTTTTAATCTTAAAATTTGTATTCACTTTCTTTTTTATTATTATTTTTCTATCTACGTGACTTTACCGAAAGAACCAAATAATATGAATTCCTGCAGTCACGAAAGCTTTAAGTCAAAATTATTGATTGCAGTTTGTCAATCCACTGCTGGATGAAGGCCTCCCCACACTCACAGTTGTTGGTCATAAGAGTTATCTTAATCATACCTCACTACGGTGGTCAGTGCGGGTTGGTGAAGCGGGGTAATCCAGGACCGGTTCAGATCCCACATGCAATTGATGGTAGCCCTGGCTAAAAAGAGATATCATGTCCTTGCAAAAAGGTTGTACAGTTTGCCCATGATGAACAGAGATATGAGCACACTTGCAAAATTAATCGTGGTATCTGTGCAGATGAGAGCACAATTACTTACTTCACCATTCGAACATGCACGAACCATTTCATGTAAGTTTCATAACCGCCACCAATAACAACCATCACGTAGGCACTCAATCACAAAGGAATTTGCATCTACAGCATTTATCTCTCTTAACACAGATATTAATCTCACGAAAAACCCGTGAGATTAATATATTTTAGCGACTGCTAAGAGATTAATTGCTCCAGAGGCGAGCTGGAGAAGCCTTACAAATAACATTCATTTTGCCCACTCTAAAAGGTCGAGGGCAGGCTGGACTTCCTGCAATTACCAGGGGGAACCCTCAGTGGCTCCAACACAGGCCCCAACCAGTAACCCAAGCCCGCCTGGTCCTAATAGCCTCATGCCCTACTGAGCTCCTGCAATCAAGCCAGTGGCTGCAATTTATCAGAATTTGTCAGGGGTCAGAGGTGAGCAACTCCTGTGGCCTCACCTTTCTAGGTTATTTACGTTGTAAGACCAACCGCTGTCCGGATGAACAGAGAGAACGAAAGAAGGAGCTGGACTCTACAGCGTAAAGAGAAATTGTGATTCAAAGCAAGCACGCAAGCTCAAACTGGCAGGAGCAAGTGCGCCTATTTGAATACCCATTTCGTGAGTAGTTTCCTAAAATGGCAATTTGGACACGAATATAACTTCACTAATCTTACAAATGTTCACAGATGGAAATTTTATTTGTGCTTTGATGAACACGAAATCCTTAAACCAGTCTTTGGCTATGTTTATTGAGCTGGTGAAACTACTTTTTAAAGATGATTTACGTCTCGAGAAATACATATATTTTTTAAAGTGAATCAGACCCTTAAAATCTGCAAGCGCAGCCAGGAAGCCTTGCTTACAATGTTATATGTACCATTATAAACAACGTCGAGCATATAAGTGTCAGTGTGCATCATATATAAATGATGAATCCACTGGAAATTCAGTTTTAAGCCTACCAAATTGACTCGTCTACATCTGCAACTTAGCGAGCTCAACGACACAATTTCCCTCGCTCTCCAAGCCTCCACATACTGCTCCCTGCTTAGATTTACCACCTCACCTTAATATTTATATCTTGACGTTATTTCACCACACACGATCAATTAACTCTTGGTGTACCATGGGGTGAAGTGTGGGGACTCCAAGACGTCCACCTAGTGTGGAAGAGTCAGTCAAAATACCCTTGAGAGACTCTAGAGCTTCCTGTGTGATCAAAATTGACTGTAGAACTGCATTGTCAGGGAAAAGAAAAACTGATACACTACCTGTTGTAATTTTCAATGAGCAGTTTTGAACACTTAATAGATCCCATCCAACGTCATTTAAGTGAACAAATTGTAATTATTCACAACCTACAGACAGATACATCAATGACAGCAGCTTGAGAAAATATTCTCATGTTTTATTTATCTATAATAAACAATATCCTAGGAGGGACGATTAGGTCGTAAAATGCTTAGTGTGCTTCGATCTGAATCTGACGACCTGTGTTCGATTCCTGGCCAAGGCTAACATCAGTGGGAAATAATATCAGAACCGGTCCTGCCCCCCCACCACCCAACCCCTTCACCAACCTGCTGACCAGCATGGTGAAGTAGGATAATAATAAAATCCTTCACCGACATGGCAAGGGGAGCCTTCATCCATTGGTGGATTGAGAATGGCTGGAAAAAGAATGTCTGTAACTGTTTATCTTGCCTCGGTGCTCAATGGTGAGAGTGTTGGAGACACTGACAATACGTAAATTTACAAACTCGGTGCATACCGATGCAAAGAGCTGTTTATGCCGCTAACATACGTGGCATGGAAACAATTTGCATTCTACCAGTTTGAAGCGAGCAAGCAAGGTTGGAAGGGCAAAGTTCAGGGGTCATGACCCTTTGGCTCCTCACTAATAAAGCGACCTGGTGAGTAATTTGTCACTGTTGTGCTGTCACTGCTGAGTGGGGGTCTGTGCTTCTTTGTGTAACCTTGACCCCAAGCTTCAAAATTGAGGTGTGCTGAGGGCATTTGAGGGAGAGAAACACATTTTTCATAATTGTGTAGAAACTGCTAGGACGCTGCTACTACAGTGGTGTGATGGTTAGTAGCCTGATCGCCGGTTTGATTCCATCTCCCGCTACAGCGGTTGTCACAATGGGCGAGTTTCTACCCAGCAGTATAATTGGGGATACCACAGTTCGTCGATTGTCAGGTTGTGTACGGTGGGGCAGAGTGTAGATACTCCCACTTCTTACAAGTCGAAGAGTAGGCAAAATACAGTACCATCTAAAGGGACTCTTTAGAGTTCCCATTAGTTGAGGTATTTCTAAAAACAGTGGTGTGACCAAGCAATTGCAGGGCTGCACATTTACTCTCATAAAGACTGCTGGAACTTAAAATAAATTCGAGCCACGATGCAAACTATAACACGGCCAGTTTTGACGATGCTTTATTTAGGACGATCACCGCTGTAGGTATTAAAGACAGTCACTGTTCTAGGTATATGCTCCATGGAATAAAAAAGGCAAAAAATACAATAATGGATCAAATATGACCCCCTTTTTCTGGAAGTGAAAAACTGTTCCACATTACAGTGACAACTGATGTTACGATCACTTGAGCATCGAGGCTCTGCCATAATAATAATAACCGCTGCAATTCGAGGGCTTCTCTAATCTGGCACAGGTGGCTTCTGGCTACTCGCAGTTGTGTTCATGCGTCTTGCTGAAATTTTAAGGAAATTTTGAGCCATTCCTGATACGGGCAGTGTGGCGTGGTGATTTATGGTTAAAACGGACACGCACGTGCACACACGGGTAACCACGTGCGCTACTGCTGTTGGTTTATTGAAGTGATCTGTCCATCCCACGTACAACAATTCAGTGTTAAAAATCGTGTTAAACCAGCGCACTGCGGTATAAAATCTTTAAAGCAATAAGTCACAGATGCAATAAATTTCACTTAAAAAAAATTAAACGTGACCTTTGCTATTAACCAGCAAAAAGATGGAAGATGTGCGTTATTGAAACAAACTGTTTATGAAGGAACGAGTAATACTTGTTTAATTGGCTGTTACGTTTTCATTGACAGTTGTGCGGAGTTCTTATTGCTGTACATAAAATTATGGGAACGCTGAATAATCTGTAATTCGTATCTCTCCGGTGTGTTTCTGATTTAATCAGTTCATGAAGAGGCTCCACATACGGTGGAGCAAAACGTCGCACATTAACTTTACATTAACTTGATGACACATCGCAGAGCTGTACGGCACAACTGCAAAAAACCTCCCCAGTAAATTGTAATTTATACAAAAGCTACAAAATTACGCTTGATTGATACATTTATATGAAAGTCAGCTGCTTTTATTGTTTTCTTAGCATTGCCAAAACACATTTCTGCAATCAAAATACGGTCCGAGTTAGGGTAGCGCCGACATGCACCTCACTCGCAGTGATGGATGTGTATTTTTAAGAACTCATAACATAAGAAAATATGCAAGTGCCACGAGTGGAGAGAAAAAAAACACTTCGAGTGTCATGTCAGCCGAGCATTGATTGGACAAAAAAAATTAACGGGAATCACGACCGGACACGACAAATGAGGATTTGATAGCGAGCCAAGCCAAGCCTGCTGCCTCATCACAATCACTCACGCGGTGGGGCCCTGCACTGCCACACAGTGCACACACGGACGTTGGGCACACATTTATTGTCAGTGAATCGCACGTCCAGAGAACTACACGGTGCTTCCACAACACATCCGCTCGCTAAGTAGATATCTGTAAGTGAGACACAACACCTCTGGCAGTTATTGAAGATGGACTTCAATAACTACCCGAGGCAGACGAGAGCAGGTGGGAGTGCTTTTGGAAGGCTGAACTTGATCATGAAAAAGCAACATGTAAAATTGTGTTTGTATACATATGCGTGTGTCTGTGTAACAGTGCCGACACAATACGTGAATTGAAGGCTATAATATGACGACAACAGCCTGACTACACCCTGCACACAACCACCCTACACCCAACAACAGGGAGCAATGACATCAGCTCATGTGCCAGAGCTAGATGGATCATTGGATTGCGAGACTCACAGATGGAGATGGCTTGGGAAAGCCTTCATCCAGAATTGAATAGACCGTGGCTGATGATGACAGGAGCCATATCTCACAGCGTTAATGTTGTGAAAAAAATATCAATATACCTGCACGAAAATGGTTCATTTTAGGAGAGCAATAGGCAATGAAATGTGTGTTTACAGCACGTCTATAAATGCCAAAGTGTTTACTGGATAAACCAACGAGGTATACAAGGGCAAATATCAATGTCGTCATGTATGGCATGTTCAATCCACCCCAAAAGCAGTATTTCCTGCATGTGTGAATAGTAATAATACAATTGTCCATTATCCAGAAAAGCCACACTTTATTAGGAGGATCCTGCATTGCAATGTTTAGCCAAATTCCATAAATGGATGTTTAGCTTCTTGTGGAAAAAACAGAACTTGGACCTGGAGAAACCCACACAGATGGGTTCACAAACCCACTTGTTATACCTCCAAGTTGGTGGGCCGCTACTCAGATGGGCGTTTTGTGTGAGCTCATCATCAATTAAGATTAACTATGCACGGCACTTTCTGTCAATTCACTCCTGTAAGAGGGCCTCAGCCCTAAAAAGCATTCAGCGATCCTAGCCCATTGGCAGCGGAGTCCAGGAGGGCACCTCCTGGCAGGCACCGACAGAAACGAAGCCACGAACGCTGCGCACTGATAACAACGCCGCAACATGCTACCTACACGTCGGGAAGTAGGAAGCGATGTCTGGTTGGATTTTCTAATTGGAAGGTTGGCGAAGTTTAATTGCTGCCTTTTCGAATATTTTCTCTTTCACTCCATATATGGAATGTTTTTTGGTGTTTCAGGGATGAGGTACACATTATACACATACAGTATTACGCGTGTCCCATCTACATTTGTTGCAGTGATGCGTGATAGTTTGGGCGAATTGAAATAACCATGAGGAACATTTGCAGTAACAATTTCCTCTCCCACCCCACTCCATTGGATTTGTGCCCAAGATGTTTGGGTTAAAATAATTGTGTTCTCTTTGCTAGCATTAATAAAAGCAAATGTACTTGGGCAGGACACATCACTAGAAAGGTTGTTGGCCATTGGTTGAGAATGACGAGAGAGTGGCCACCAAGGAGATGGAATGATGGAATCAACCGGTGTGCAGATACTAGGTAGATTGTTACGTCTCAGAACCACGAGAGATGGCAACGTCCTGGGGAGACATTTTCATGTAGCAGTGGATTGATCATGGATAATGATGCTTAAGAATATTTCATAGAGTACTCTGCCCACACCATTCTGCCAGTAACATTCGCACCAGCAATGATTATTCAGCTAATTATTGGGTGCCAATATTTATTATAATACTTTAGCTTAACAAGGTGGAATGGTTATGAGGGGTCTAACTATTTGCAGATGAAAGGAATTTGGGCTGTGTTTAAACTAATTGTGCTAAATTACTTTAAATCAGACACTCGCGCATGTTGGGACAACAGACCTCTTACATTAGTTGGCACATTACGGCAATTTCAAAAATAAAGTCGATAAAAAGTGGCGATATCATTACCAAGTCCATTATAATCACCACATCTACATTTATCCCTACCTGGGAAAATAGCAGCAAGCTTTAAGGTGATATAATTAAAAATAAAAGTTGACCCAAAAGATAATGTTGTTTCTGAGATTTTTTTTTGCTTTAGATTTGGCTGGCATGACATTACAAAAAAACATGTGCATATAAGGAAGATAAACTATGTCTGCAAAGGCTGATATTATATACAGAAGTACGTTTTTATTTTGGTAGGAATTTAAACTAATAGTTGAAAGTGCTGATAAAAAAGTAACACGTCATGAACCAATTTTTGCTCTCTGCAATATGAATTCCTTGCCTTTTTAGAAACATTAAAAATATATTAATTGGTTAGGTCAGCCCTATAATTTTTACTGAAGCCAAAAACCATATTGCCTTTAAAGAAACATTCATTTAAGTCTAAAATGTTAAATATTTACAGATATTTTCCATTCCAGTGGTCACCACCCCTTTAAACTTTTGCTTATGTCCACAAGCAAAAGTTATATGGTCAAAATAATAGTCCTTGTATTTGCTAACTAAAATGACCCATTCAACCTAACTGATGCAACTTTTAAAACTGCATGGTCCAATCACATTCACTAAAACTGTAACGATACACAAACTAAACAATGGTTGAAGAACGCCAAAGTACAAACACTGATATATTAAGTTTGAATAATCGTAATAATAATAATCCTTTAGCTGCAACCGTGCGTGGTGGTTATCAAACGGCGCCATTAACCCAGGAACCCGAGCTCACTGTGTGTATACAGTGAGGGGGAAAAAGTATTTGATCCCCTGCTGATTTTGTACGTTTGCCCACTGACAAAGAAATGATCAGTCTATAATTTTAATGGTAGGTTTATTTGAACAGTGAGAGACAGAATAACAACAACAAAATCCAGAAAAACGCATGTCAAAAATGTTATAAAATGATTTGCATTTTAATGAGGGAAATAAGTATTTGACCCCTCTGCAAAACATGACTTAGTACTTGGTGGCAATCACAGAGGTCAGACGTTTCTTGTAGTTGGCCACCAGGTTTGCACACATCTCAGGAGGGATTTTGTCCCACTCTTCTTTGCAGATCTTCTCCAAGTCATTAAGGTTTCGAGGCTGATGTTTGGCAACTCGAACCTTCAGCTCCCTCCACAGATTTTCTATGGGATAAAGGTCTGGAGACTGGCTCGGCGACTCCAGGACCTTAATGTGCTTCTTCTTGAGCCACTCCTTTGTTGCCTTGGCCGTGTGTTTTGGGTCATTGTCATGCCTGAATACCCATCCACGACCCATTTTCAATGCCCTGGCTGAGGGAAGGAGGTTCTCACCCAAGATTTGACGGTACATGGCCCCGTCCATCGTCCCTTTGATGCGGTGAAGTTGTCCTGTCCCCTTAGCAGAAAAACACCCCCAAAGCATAATGTTTCCACCTCCATGTTTGACGGTGGGGATGGTGTTCTTGGGGTCATAGGCAGTATTCCTCCTCCTCCAAGCACGGCGAGTTGAGTTGATGCCAAAAAGCTCCATTTTGGTCTCATCGGACCACAACACTTTCACCCAGTTGTCCTCTGAATCATTCAGATGTTCATTGGCAAACTTCAGACGGGTATGTATATGTGCTTTCTTGAGCAGGGGGACCTTGCGGTCGCTGCAGGATTTCAGCCCTTCACGGTGTAGTGTGTTACCAACTGTTTTCTTGGTGACTATGGTCCCAGCTGCCTTGAGATCATTGACAAGATCCTCCCGTGTAGTTCTGGGCTGATTCCTCACCATTCTCATGATCATTGCAACTCCACGAGGTGAGATCTTGCATGGAGCCCCAGGCCGAGGGAGATTGACAGTTCTTTTGTGTTTCTTCCGTTTGCGAATAATCGCACCAACTGTTGTCACCTTCTCACCAAGCTGCTTGGCGATGGTCTTGTAGCCCATTCCAGCCTTGTGTAGGTCTACATTATTGTCCCTGACATCCTTGGAGAGCTCTTTGGTCTTGGCCATGGTGGAGAGTTTGGAATCTGATTGATTGATTGCTTCTGTGAACAGGTGTCTTTTATACAGGTAACAAGCTGAGATTAGGAGCACTCCCTTTAAGAGTGTGCTCCTAATCTCAGCTCGTTTCTTGTATAAAAGACGCCTGGGAGCCAGAAATCTTTCTAATTGAGAGGGAGTCAAATACTTATTTTCCTCATTAAAATGCAAATAAATGTATAACATTTTTGACATGCGTTTTTCTGGATTTTGTTGTTATTCTGTCTCTCACTTTTCAAATAAACCTAACATTAAAATTATAGACTGATCGTTTCTTTGTCAGTGGGCAAACGTACAAAATCAGCAGGGGATCAAATACTTTTTCCCTCACTGTACACGCACGGACACAGCGCACAACGCAGATGTGTCTTGAAACGGCCCACTTTTAAATGCCCTGCTTTTATCTGCGGTGATTTCCAGAAAGGTTTACAGTATTACTCATCTTAGTACACCCTTTGGTTCTTTCAGTAAAGTCACGGAGATAGAAAATGAATAGATCACGATGTATCGATCGCAACACAAGCAACCGTCATCAAGTGAGACAAACAGAGCACGAGAACTGCTGACGCAGGAGAAAGAGCTGCTGCAGCACTTTTAAAACTGCATGGTCCAATCACATTCACTAAAACTGTAACGATACACAAACTAACCAATGGTTGAAGAACGCCAAAGTACAAACAGCAGCAGCTCTTTCTCCTGCATCAGCAGTTCACCTGCTGTGTTTGTCTCACCTGATGACGGTTGCTTGTGTTGCGATCGAAACTTCGTGATCTATTAATTTTCTATCAACGTGACTTTACCGAAAGAACCAAAGAGTATGGATTCCTGCAGTCACGAAAGCTTCAAATCATCTTAGTATGTTTTTATTATATTTTTGTATTATTATTAAACAGATTTGTATTGCCCTTGTATGCCTCACTGTAATAAAATATGCATTACAATTACTCTCACGCTTCCTCTGCACTTGCCACAAAATGTCCATTAGCTGTTCCAGTGTATTCCTCTGTAACGTTGCATTGTAATCCATGCTGCTGTACAAGGAATAATACGGGGTGATCCATTTGTAGTGACGCAGATCAGAAACAGTCATACTTGGAGGCACTTCTTTTATTTAACAAGCACCATCCGGATAATACACACCCTACGTGGGTGCACACTATTATTTTATTAAGACCGTCTATTGTCAGTGGGACGACATCGGAACACAATTGACATGACGGGAAGGGAGCGGTTCACCGGAAAGAAGCACTCTTGGAGCGAGTCCTCGAAGCCGGTCCTCCATCTCGGGCAGGAACTTGCGCGCTGGGAACCCCTGGGACATCACACAAAGGGCCTAAAGGGCGCGGCCCCTCCCTGGGAGAAGAAGATGGCGACTGGGCTTCCACACACGGTCCTTCACACGGAGGCACTGTTGGGGATCTCTGGACTTCAGGTGCTGAGATCCAGTGGGCGTCACAACGTAATCCTTCTTAAGCGCAACGTCCGGGCTCATTCTCCCCGGCTCATCGGACACATCAGACCCCAGCCGCTTGGGAGAGGGAGATGAGCTATATACACGGGGTTGAACAAATGGCTTCAACCGCGATGGGTGTACAAACCAGCGACGGCAACTGACATGAATGCGCGCACACACTGCGGCCTCTTAACCTCCACCATGTCAACAGGGCCCTGCCATGACTGGTATAATTTAGGGGTTATACCTAGGGATACCTGTGGACAGTGCAGCCATGCTCTGTCCCTAGATGTCCATGGGACCCCGAACACACGTTGCCCCACGAGTTTCTCATTCACGGCCTGCCATTTGGCCAAATTTCCCTTGGCCGCTTCCCGCGCCTCTGTCACTCACTTGAACGTGACTTACATGGGCGAGAGCATGACAGCTCTCTTTTTACCTGAGGCCAAGCGCAATGGAGCTTCCACAGGGGGATCACTCTGCCTCCCATACATGAGAAAAAATGGGAAAAAACCCCGTTGAGGCATGAGGGGCCATTCTATATGCAGCAAGAACACCGGGGATGTGCAAATCCCAATCCGACTGCACCTCATTGACCCCCTAGCACAGCATCGATGTTAGAGTCCTGTGCAGGCGTTCAACCATCCCGTCTGTCTGAGGATGGTATGGCGAAGTCCGAATTTTTTTTTGTACCTAGGGAGTCCCACCCCTCCCGTAAAAATTTAGAAGAGAAATTCCGTCCCTGATCTGTGAGAATTTGTTCAAGGGCTCCCTTATCCCTGACATAGTCGTGCAAAAATGCGTCTGAAATGGATGCAGCCAACTGGTCAAGCAGAGGCCAAGCCATCGGCCACTGGGAAAGATATTCCACGCCGACCAAGATAAATTTATTTCCCCTCTGGGTAACCGGGAATGGCCCCAAAATATCCAGTATGACTAGCTCGTTAATTCGAGACACCGTGATAGACTGTAACGGAGGCTGAGCCTGCCTCGATGGTGTTTTGCGGCATGCGCAAGCAGTGCAACTTTTAACCAGGTGGTATACGCCGACCGTCATACCTGGCCAATAGAAGTCTCGCTTCAACTTTAACAAAGTTTTACGGACTCTGAGGTGCATTCGTTTTTTCGTGCACCACATATGTGACTTTGCCTGGTAGGGCAGTGGGCACCACCATACAATAGCGCCTCATTAAAAGACCTTTGTGAAGGACTATAAGGTACACCCCCACTGGGACAGTCTTACTGCCTCTAGTCCCAACACGGCGCCGCAAATTTAATAGTGAGACATCCTCTCTCTGCAGCCGTACCCACTCCGCGTGTGTAAGGCCCAACATGCCGACCCTAGGTGCAGCCACCCCGGCTGATGCTGCATCGCCTAATGCTGCCACCACCTGTGGCGATACAGCCGCAGATGGCTTACACCTGCCAGCACCTGTTGAACATGCACACTGCTCGCTCGGTGGCAGGCGGGACAGCGTATCTGCATTTCAGTGCCTCAAGCCCTTCCTGTAGGTTACTGTAAAGGAATGTGTGGAGGCTGACGCCCACCTCCTCCTCTCCCCCAACCTCCTCCTCGGTCACTTCCAGCCGGGCCTCCGCCGATCGGATGATCGGACCCCCGCCCCGCACCAACGCCCTCTCTGGAGGGACATGGCTAAGTGGCTGGCTCACCACCGCCCGGAGTTATCCCACACTCTCCCCACGTACACCCCTAATGCGGAGGTGGCTGCGTGCACGCGCGTGCCCGTGCAGGAGCACGCCGCCCACCACGGCTAGCGCTAAAAATAGCTGTATGAATATACACACGCCCCTCCTGTGGGTCAGCCTTTTCCTCCCTTGTGCAAACACGCACGCGAGCACGAGCATGCATAAACAATGACGGCGAACGGGTTTTAACTCACTCCTCCCTCGCCCTATTAATAGCACGGCACCGCTGCACGGACGCAGGCGCAGTTAATGAGTTACTACCCGTGTGCCTCACACACACGCTCGAATTACACACCACGCCGACACTCTCCCCACACACACAGAAATCATGCTGCGCCAGTGCTCTGTGCTAAAGTTTATTAATGGCACGTCTATAGCAAGCCCTGTGCGGCCCGGAGTAAATACTCAATGAGCAGCGCCTAACCTATCCCTATTCAATCCCTGAGTGTACCCTCCCTCTACTTCTCACCTCGCAGACGCACTCACGGTGTCGCACGGACGCGGTGGGAGTCGGAGGGACGAGGGTACGAGAGGTCTCTGCCTGGGGTTGAGTCGTAGCAGCGGCTGGGAGTTGGACCGAGCAGCTGAACGGCTGGAGGAGGACTACTCAACGTTTTTCCGCTCCCTCCTTTTATGCCCTCAAAATCCAAAGATCCAGGATCACGTGGTGTTATCCTGCACGGCCAATCGGGTGCCTACCTTTCGATTTTAAACTGATGCCCCGCCCTTACCTGGAGCGGTCCCTCCGGAGCGCCTTCACCCATTGTTTACGCACCCGTCCTCCCCACCCCGGCCACAACCGGTTTGGTCGGGGTGGCCGTCCTGTGGAATACACAGCTGCAGTCGGTCCAGGAATTTCCCTATCACCTCCTCTTATGCGCTGCTCGCTGAGTGTTTGCCCTCGAGGCCCTATCACCCTGCGCTGTGAGTGTCCCATTGCGGTTAGCCCAGTGAGCTTCGTCGCGCCCATACAATTTTAAGCCAATTCACGGGGCTGCAATGCAATTTGGCCTGGGGGGGGGTCGGCCAATCTCCTGGCAATGAGAAACCATGGGACATCCCCGCTAGCGGCCCCTCGGGTAAAAACCCATGGTACCAGGTGATCCCCCCCCCCCCCACGAGACCCTACGTCGGTGCGTGTGTGTGTTTAGTGGGGGTGTGCGTGTGTGTGTTTAGTGGGGGTGTGCGTGCGTTCGTGTGGAGGGGTGCAAGGGGATGGCAGCGCCGGCGGAGTTGCTCCGTTGCTGTGGCACCACAAATACTCCTGCAGTATTTCCAGCCAGCGAGAAAGATGGCCGGATGGCTAGTCAACACGCAAGGAGTATTTGAGGGCCACGTGGTCTGTGCACACAACAAAGTCCCTCCCATAAAGATATGGCCTATACAGTTGGATAAAATGGACCATGGCCAACATTTCTCTGCACGTCACACAGTAGCGCTGTTCCGCAGGGGATAAGATGTGGCTACCATACGCAACAACTCTTTCCACGCCGTTCACGAACTGGGACAGCACAGCTCCTATACCCCCGTGTCGCTGGCATCCGTGTCCACAATGAACGGCAGAGATTAATCCAGGTATAGAGGAGGCACATTAGCGAGGCCGTCATGCAACGCAACAAACGCAGCCTCCTCCCCCCACCGAAACCTCTGGCCGCAGTCAGTGCGTGGAGCGGCTTGGCGATCATGGCAAACCTCGGGACAAACCAGCGATAGTACGATGCGAACCCGACAAAGCTGCGCACCTCACCCACCGACTTGGGGGTTGCCCATTTGCGCACACACACAATTTTGTCGAGGTCCGTGGCTATCCTGGATGCACAAAAAATACGGCCCAAATTCCGCACAGATGTTTGCAAAAGGTGGCACTTTTAAGATTGGCCGCCTGCACTCTGATAAACACCGACCATAATCGCAGAAAGTGCCCTTTAGACGTGCGTCCAAACACGATGACATTGTACAGATAAATGAGACACGAATCCCATTGCAGACCTGCCAAGACCAATTCCATCAGCCGTTGAAACGTGGCTGGAGCCCAATGCAGCCCCATAGGGAGGCAGTAAGATTGAAACAACAAACCTTGGGGCGTCTGGAACGCGGTCTTAGGTTTGGATTCCTCGTCCAGGGGCAGCTGCCAGAACCCTGATAATAAATCGAGGGTCGAGAAGAACTGGGCACTAGACAACGCATCCAGGGAATTGTCCATCCAAGGGAGTGGATATGCGTCTGCCAAGGAAATTTGATTCAGTTTCCAGCAATCTACGCAAAAGCGCAGGCTCCCATCCCGCTTTTCAACCAATACAATGGGAGCCCCCCACGGGCTGGTAGAGATAATGTCCGCGGCCAACATCTCGTCAATTGCCTGCTGGACATGGTCCTTCTCCTTGGGGCTCATCCTATATGAATTCTGTCTTATTGGGGCTGCATCCCCCGTGTCGATGCGGTGCTGCAGTAACGAAGTGCGGCCAATGTCAAAATTTCTGTGGCTAAAAACATCCGCAAATCAGAATTTTTTGGAACATAATTTGTGAATCCATGTCTCGTCCGACTTGCCTCCCCCTTCCACCGCGCCGACGACTTCTGTTGCAGATGTGTCAGTCTCCTCACAATGTTCAGCAGATACATGGGCCAAAACTGTGCCGGCTTGGACCACAGCTACCCCCAGCCCAATATTTAGCACCTGTAAAAAGGGCTCTTGGTCTGCTCTGACAATGGTCTAAGAGCCCACCAACGCGAGACCCCGAGTCGCTGTATTCGACGGGGTTAAGAGGATCCCATCCTCGGAATTATCTAAATCCTGATGTTTGCGAAACCGCAAGTGCACCAGCATCTGTAACCGATTCCCTCGCCAAGCCTTGCACTGTAGCGTTAGCCGCTGCCAGCCGAGTAGGGGACGTCAAGAAGGCCAAACGATGCCCCAACGGCATTTTCACACACCCTTGATCGACAAGGATCTTGGGTGGCATCCTCACCATAAAACTGGTGCCCAGAAGACAGGGCACAGCCAACGTCTTGGAGAACAACACCGGCCCTGTTAACTCGATTTCCCCAATCTGAACCATCGCCACTATCTGTCCCACAATACCCAAACTCCCACCGTTCACGGCAACACAAGCACTCACAACTGGGCTAAGGCAACACGTCCTCGCCGGCAACAGATAAAAAATGAACTCGAAAATTATGGTGGCCGACGCTCCCGTGTCGACCAGAACCCCTACCCTATATCCCCGGATGACCCCGCCGCAGCTGCCACAAGACGATGTGCCAACTCACTCCACTGCTTTATGCAACGCGGCCACCCATCCGATGCCGGAGTCCGTTGCTCACACGCAGCAACAAGATGAGGGATGGCGACGTGCGAATCGGACTTGCTCAACAACCGAGATGCGTGAGGTGACATTTGCAGCCGAGTGTCTGATACGTCACAACTTGTTGCGAGGCCGGGGAAGTGGATGTCGGTGGGGCGGAGGATGTTGAAGGCGAGGTGGATGATCCGGCGCTGTTGCAGCATCCCCTGGCGATGTGGCCCAGCTAGCCACAATTGAAGCAGGCGGTCGCGGACTTCCATGCTGGAAGGGGGTCCCTCTCTCGCCACTCCGGCTGCCGCCCCTTGACTCCCCTCCCACGTGGGCCCCGGACGAAGGAAGCGCAGGCCCGCTCAAGTTCACGTGGCGCAGGACCCTCTGGATCCTCAGGCACCCCCATGCAAGCAGCCACCTTGGGCCACTGCCGCAGGTTGACATGCACCTGGATACAGCGGTTTTCCTTCAGGGACTTCAGGTCGTGTTCCTCCGTGATGGAGAAAGCGACGCCCAACTCCTGAGCCAGCAACAGCAACCTCTCCAGTGCCAGATAATCGAGCGCCGTCTGTTCCATGTGCGAATAAGCTGCGTGGCCCAAGGCCAGCAGCGCGCTGCGGAAGGCGAGAGGCATCTCGGCCTCCCCCCGCCTCCTCAGCAAAAACCTTCTGCGGGCATTGGACTGTGGGTCGAAGATGGCGGCCAATTGGGGGGCATGCAGAGTCGCTCAGTCCGCCTCTGGGATGGCCTCAAACGCCGCAAGGAGTCGTTATCTAGGGCCATCGGCAGAGCCCGCAGATCCTCCTCCTCCCACCACCCGATTGAAGTGCAGGCCGCTTTGAAGCGGCGTTGAAACACCGTCCAGTCGCCCCCCGCCGCTACAAACTCGCGGACGGGAGGCAGCCGCCCCCGTGAAAGCTGCCGATGGTGGCTGGAATTTGGCAGGAAACAGCTCCCGCTCCAGTGACAAGATGGTGGCGGGCAAAATGGCGGCTGGCTCTTGCACGGACGAGACGGCTGCCGGTTCCTGCATGGGCGTGACGGCGGGAGACGACCCGATCTCCTACGGCCCCTGTGTTGCGGCTCCTCCGGCGGGTGCAGCCGCCCCAAGTTGGACGACCAGCTGCGCAGCGGAGGAGAGCAGTTGTCCGAGGCGCCCGGTGAGTTGCCGCCATCCCTCCTCGACAGGCAGTTACGAGGAGCCAAAGCACTGCTCCCGCTGCTCCGAAGGCGCCGCTTAAGCGGGACACATGACCAGGGTCCCGGATCCCGGGGCTGTTGAGGGGATAACGTCCTCGCCATCCTCGTCCTCCAAGGACACTACAGGTGGGTTCTTCCTCTTCACTGTTTTCGACATGAAGAATTTTTCCTTGCCACTTATAGAACCAAATGTAGTGCCACAGATCGGAGACAGTAATACATGTGTAGTGGGTACAACTGAGTCGCAGACGTTGTTCCTTTTAGAGTTCCTATGATCACTGTTTCATTGCTTTCATGGCTTTATTTTGGTGATTTCGAAAAGTTTTTGGGTTGGGCCATGTTTGTTTGTTGTAGTACGGAGTAAGACTGATGGCCTGAATCTAAGTTGTGTTGTGGTTGTTGTTGTTTGACTTGCATCTCACTGGGATTTTTGCACACAGCGTTGGTGTACGGTGTTTTTTCTGCAATATTTTGCTGTCTTTTCTTGGATTTTCTGTTTGCACTTAGTCACATATTCACTTTAAGATGTTTTCTTGTTAATGTTTTTGTTTGTTTCGGTTGCACCAGATTCAAGAGCCGAATGGCTCACAGAACTATACCTAATAAATGACCTTGAACTTGTAACACTGTAACACTGTAACACAAAGGGGTAACTGCCCCTTTGTCAGACTACAGTGAGTTACTGCTACGAAGGGTCGATCCCTCACTCGGGTCTCTGACCACGTTGTTGCCTCGTAAGACGGAAAGCTTCAGCTTGAGACGTTCCCGCTTGTAGATGTTCCAGCTTGTAGAATGCAGCGAGCCCGGTCCCTCTCAGGGACCTGCCTTATATCCCTCTCTGGTCGGGGCCGCTCTGCCCTCGACCCCGCCCACCTTCCCGAACATTCTCGTTCCCTCTCGATCCTTCTCAAGAGCTCTCTCTGGATACGTGATCACCCCTGAGTCCCCCCACCTGGGGCCCCCTGCATGGACATTCCGGATCACGTGTCTACGGGGTCAACCAGAGTGCCATGTCCCGAGGCAACCCTACCCCTGGGCTGACACTCACCCCTTTCCCCTCGGGGGAGCCCCCACCACACGCTGTGCGTGGTGCCCGCACTATCCCAGTGCTCGCCAAGCCCTGCTAGGGCTGGTATCACACAGCCACCCACACGGTGCTGTCCACGATATAAGAACATCGAACGGCACGACCCTTCCCGGCCAGCACAATACAGTGACATCCCTGATGTCGCTACACATGGAGGCACTTATTTTATTTCACAAGCACCATTGGGATAATACACACCCTACATGGCTGCATACTATTATGATTAAGACCGTCTATTGCCGGCGGCATTACTTAGTTAGAACAGTTGGTAGGCTATCTGACTAACAGCACCCCGGGATGGTGAATACGGAGACGACGACAAGGAGATGGTGACGACGACGAGATGGTGATGACGACGATCTTGAACAGCACGACAGGGATCCCACTTCCAGCAAAAGCCACGAGCTCCCCCTCAGGGCCCCCTCTTATACTCCCAGCATGGCCTTGCTCCGCCTAGGCCATGCCCCCTTTCTGGAACCTACTAGTGGGTTCCCGGGGCTTCCCGATGGGCCTCTTCTGTGACCTTTTCCCTAGATGTCCCCCTCTCATATATATCGTGGCCTACTGACGCGAGTACTACCGTACACCGCAGTTACCCTTTTCCGCCAGCAGCCAGCGCTATACCACTACACATTTATAGATACAGCATTCATTTCTACTGGCCCTCGTACTTTCTTCTCAGCAGCTGATTGAATACAGTGCTGTGAAACTGATGGCTCTTACAGAAGAGATTGTTAAGATGTATAAGGTGCATTCCAATTTGTAGGAGATGCATTGAGGCTTTGAAATAACGTTGTTTTTTCTACAATTAGTCCATAATGATTTTAGTTTGGTACCTATAAACGGATCACCTTGTATTATCATTAATTTTAATGATCGTTAGATAATACAACAACACATCAGATAGAAGATAAATAAGTGCTGAACATATAGAAATATGGCCAAAGTGTAAGAGTGAAGCCATTAGTAAATAAGGTCAATAAGGCAACAGCTAATTTGATATTTTTTTTGTATTTGCACAAACTTGCACTTATGATGTATACAGAATTATAGTTGGCTATATTAATTCAAATATAATACAATTTGTCACTGCATTATAAATATTTATTTTAGTCCAACAGCCTCTGGGTTTTCAAAACTATATATATTTTTTATAACCTTTTGAATGTATGTTGAACTTATTTCGCCCTGTACATAGCCAACCGTGCTAATCAGAGGTGCAGATAGATTTCACCTTCTGGATCTCATCAGCAGTCAGGCCTATTTATATTTATTCCCCATATTGATCTGCAACAGCACATTGAGTATTTATCATAATTTATAGCCCCTTTATCAAACCATTGCAGGTTTATGGTCTCTGTATGAAGCTGGTGGCCCAGGGCCAATTCAGATATCCCTCGCGACCGATGTTAGTCATGGTCGGGAATTGAACTAGCGTCACCGGGTTCGTATCGCGGTGCGCTGACCATTATGCCACTTCTTCCCCGAGTTTTACATCATTTGTTATGAAGAAATGAACGTGAATTCCCCCAAAACCCAGACCTGTGTTACCTACATGCAGTTTCACAATACTCAGAAGATGTCGGCTTTCGAAGGTGCTCGCTAACAGCATTTGCACCAACAATATGTTAAGGCTATATGGGGGATCTTTGTTTTTGCCTTTGCACCCTTTATTAGGTGACTAGCGGTAAGTACCCGGTGTTGGCCGGGCGAAAAAGGCAGACACACACAGACATCTACCCACACACATAGAAACACATCAACTTACACGCACACACACACACATCCACTCACACACACAGACATCGACATTAGACACACACATATGTAGTTACACACACAAATGGACTCACACATACATAGACTCAACAACAACCGCTATTCGCCAGTAAGTGGCGGTGACGTAACCACAACGCTTGTGGCAGGTTATGTGCACCTTGAGGCCACGTGAAGTGTCGAACGCCCGCTGGCAGGAGGTCACGGGGCAGAGCCAGATGGCACAGGTCGACTGACTGAGACGACTGGCTGATGCAGCTCCTATGCCCCCTCCTGTGCCAACTTGCTGTGCTTTAGCCACCCACTCGTAGTTGTGAGCGTCGCGTGGAGTGTCCGATGGTACATAGACTCAAACACACATATGGACTTAGAAAGACACACACACAGGGACCCACGCACACACATCGACTTACAGACACACATCGACTCACACACACATACATAGACTGACACACACACATATGAACTTACACACACATATCGACGCACACACACATGGACTCTCACACACATACACACATTGCCGTACACACATCGACTGACACACATAGACTCCCACACAAACATACATATACTCACACACGCACATAGAGGCACACACACATGGACTGACACACACACATGGACTTACGCACACACATACACATGTACGTACAGACACACACACATGGATTCACACGCACACGTGGAGCAAAAACACACACAGAAAGAAATGGACTTACACTGACTCACATGGAGCGATGCACACACAGCGACTAACACACACGCACATCGACTGACACAAACACACAGACATATCGACTCGCACACACAAACACATCGACTCACACACAGACGCAGGCATTATTATTGTAAAAAGAAGTAACTGAATTCAAAAATAGTAGTTGTCTACACACGCACACCACACACACACATTGACTAACACACACACACATGGACTTACGCACACACACATCGACGGTATGCACTATCACTACAGCAGTGCATACTGTGGTGGTACCTGCTTTCCCTACAGCAGTGCATGCATACTGTGGTGTAAGCTGCTATGATTAGAGCGGGGCAAGCGACAGTGGTGGTACCTGCTATGATGACAGCAGTGTAAAGTGACTGTGGTGGTACTTGCTAGCACTACAGTAGTACATGCTGACTGTATAGCAGTATATATGGAATGTATAGCACAAAGTAGTAAGCAGACCGTGCCGTGGTGAGGCCTAGTTCCGTGCAGAGCCCCCGGGCTCGCCTAGATTTCCCAGCCCGCCGAGGTGTGACCTTGGCAGGCTGGGGGCTAGGCAGGTCCCCCCGGCAACGCGACAATAATGTGATGTAAGCGCTATAATAATGATATGTAGGGGTTCTATTGTAGTTGCAGGATGCATTGGGGTATAATTGGGGTGTGGTGAGGAGAAGAGGACATGGCACAGTGAAGAATGTACGTGTTTGGTGTGTTTTAGCTGCATGTGTAAGGCGAAAGAAAATGTGTGGCGATCGTGTCTGCGTTGCTAGGGGAAACCCATGTGGGCAGTGCAAAGTGTAATGAGATAAAAGCTTATAATACAAAATTGTGCGACTTACCTTGAGCAATGGCGCGTGTGGATTGCTGGGGGTTACCTCGTGGGCGCTGTGCGCAAGTGCAGCTGGCTACGTTGTGACCCAGTGCGTGGCGAAGGGAAATAAAAAAAAATAGGCAAACGAACTTTCAAGTTTAATAAATATCTCCAAAAAAAACGCTATAAACAAATGTAAAGGTGACATACGTGAAAAGGGAATAGCCTATTCCCACCGCGGGGCTTAGGGCGTGCTGGCAGGCAATTTTATTTGGACGTTTAGGCCACCATTCGAGAGGCAAATATTTTGCAAGAGCACGCCCGCAGAGACTTTTATAGATAAGAGAAAGAAAGGGAAGAGACTGTAGGGGGCAAGTGCTGTTAGCGAGCACCTATGAAGGCCAGCACAGCACACGAGGGGGTGGGTGGCCAGCACCACGCCCGGCCACCTTTGTCTCCCCAGTGGTGATGTTCACACCACACCAGTTCATTGTTTGAGGCTGAGTAGAACTCGGGGAGGGTTTAAATAATCGTCACTGGTGGTGGCCGTGAGCGGGAATCGAACTCGGGTCGCCAGGTTCGTAGCGCAGCGCGCTAACCGCTACGCTACAATGCGTTACGCTTCCACGTGCGCGGGTCACGTGACAGATTTGACGTCACAACTCACTTGCCATGCAAAAAATATATGCATTATTGAGCTCCCCCCCCCCCCCCCAAAAAGGGCATTTTTGCATGGTGCACAGTCTGGCAAATTTCCATTTTGTTGCATGTCGTGAAGTACGTTAAACATTTTGAACAGACACACATTCACAACTTTGCCTTTTATATATATGGACATATATATGGAGATGACCTAGATTTGAAGCTTTCGTGACTGCAAGGATTCATACTCTTACGTTTTTTCGGTAAAGTCACGTAGGTAAAAAAATAATAAAATTAAAATTAATATAAAAATAAAATAAAAGTAATAATACAAATTAAAATTTTTTTTATTTTTATTATTACTTTTATTATTATTATTTTTCCTACGTGACTTTACCGAAAAAAAACCTAAGAGTATGGAGATGACCCCCAGGTGCTGTCATATCTACCAAGTGCCAGCATCTCCAATGTCCTGGCTTTATCTCATCACAACTATAAAATCACAAAAACATGACCTAATCATTTCGCCTCCAACCAACCAGCCTGCTATCAATCCAGTTACAGCGAATGCCAACGTAAGCATAGACTGAGCCCTGAATGACCTGAACTAAACCACTTTAACCACGGATAAGAACTGCGCAGGAAAAATGTAAGATCAGCACAAGTTTGGCTTCATAACGTGGAGTCTTCACCAACATTATCACCCCAGCCGATCTGAGTAAGTGTGCCTCGGGACATTGTTGTAAGGACATGTTTTGGCTCTATTCTGAGAATGTACAATTTCTCTGTGGAGCGCTGCAGTTAGTTCAACAGGAAATGCAAATCCGTGGTGCTTGAAACCCGACCGGTCCAAAAGAAAAAAACGCTGTCAAAACGATTAAGGCAGCGTAAGTAAATTCTAAACAAACATAAGATCCAAGTCCGATTCAGTACAGTGCATAAAATCCGTGATCTGATTCCATCAGTGAAGGATGTCGTTCCTGACTTACAGCATCCTGGAGTCTACAAATTGAGTTGCAGTTGTGGTGATTGCTACATTGGAGAAACGAAACGTCATGTTCCTGATCGTGTCCGCGAGCACAAGTCAGATCTGAAACACGGCAGAACTGATTCTTCGGCTGTTGCCGATCATTGCTACAACTCTGTGGGCTCTCATGAAATTGTATTTTCCGAGACCAAGGTGCTCTGCAAACCTACTGGCTACCATCAAAGGTTTGTACACGAAACCATACAAATATACAAACACAGACATAATTTCAACCGTGATGAGGGTTACAAACTGAGTAATCATTGGAAAGATGTGATTAACCATGCAAAAAAGATGTAACAACACTTATTTGGACCATCTTATTTGACAGACAACTATTACAGGTCATTGATAGACAGCCAGTTAGTTGTTTTACCAGTTTTAGTTTTTTTTACTTGCTTTTCTTTCTTAACTTTGGAGCTTTCGTGACTGCAGGAATTATTATTTGGTTCTTTCGGTAAAGTCACGTATAAAGAAGAAAATAATAAATTAAATAATAACATACGACGTTTCTATTGCAACACAAGCAATCATCATCAGGTATAATGAAATAGCGACATAAAATCTATCCAGAAAAAATTATAGACAGACATATAAGCAGACAGATATCACCAAGATACACACAGCGGGCAACACAAGTACAGAGAGGGGTGATCGTCTCTGTGGGGTGGCCTTAAATAGACAGAGGGGGGGCGGAGGCAGCGAGAGGGAGGGGTTAGAGACAAAATTTACATGTCAATGAGTACAACAAATAAGAAGGGGGAGAAAGAGACACACTAAAATTAAATAACCCAGCAAAGTATCGAAATGTTATGTAAAACGACACAGAGAGTCGGTCAACACACAATTAACGCATAGCCTGGTCGATTACGTATTTCAAAGATTTCTAAGTTAGAATTTAAGTGTGAAAATTTCAAAGAAAGACAAAACATAAAAACAAGAGGAACGGAGACAAAGCAGAACCTAAGAACGACAAAAAACGAGTGTAGACAGAAAAAATTACACTAAATAAACAGGCAGAGAGAGAGAATAAAAAAAAACCCAGAGAGAGAGAAAAAAGTAAACTTGGAACTTCCCCGTAGAAGTGGTTCAATCTTAACTTTGGAGCTTTCGTGATTGCAGGAATTATTATTTGGTTCTTTCGGTAAAGTCACGTATAAAGAAGAAAATAATAAATTAAATAATAACATACGACGTTTCTATTGCAACACAAGCAATCATCATCAGGTATAATGAAATAGCGACATAAAATCTATCCAGAAAAAATTATAGACAGACATATAAGCAGACAGATATCACCAAGATACACACAGCGGGCAACACAAGTACAGAGAGGGGTGATCGTCTCTGTGGGGTGGCCTTAAATAGACAGAGGGGGGGCGGAGGCAGCGAGAGGGAGGGGTTAGAGACAAAATTTACATGTCAATGAGTACAACAAATAAGAAGGGGGAGAAAGAGACACACTAAAATTAAATAACCCAGCAAAGTATCGAAATGTTATGTAAAACGACACAGAGAGTCGGTCAACACACAATTAACGCATAGCCTGGTCGATTACGTATTTCAAAGATTTCTAAGTTAGAATTTAAGTGTGAAAATTTCAAAGAAAGACAAAACATAAAAACAAGAGGAACGGAGACAAAGCAGAACCTAAGAACGACAAAAAACGAGTGTAGACAGAAAAAATTACACTAAATAAACAGGCAGAGAGAGAGAATAAAAAAAAACCCAGAGAGAGAGAAAAAAGTAAACTTGGAACTTCCCCGTAGAAGTGGTTCAATCTTAACTTTGGAGCTTTCGTGACTGCAGGAATTATTATTTGGTTCTTTCGGTAAAGTCACGTATAAAGAAGAAAATAATAAATTAAATAATAACATACGACGTTTCTATTGCAACACAAGCAATCATCATCAGGTATAATGAAATAGCGACGTAAAATCTATCCAGAAAAAATTATAGACAGACATATAAGCAGACAGATATCACCAAGATACACACAGCGGGCAACACAAGTACAGAGAGGGGTGATAGTCTCTGTGGGGTGGCCTTAAATAGACAGAGGGGGGGGCGGAGGCAGCGAGAGGGAGGGGTTAGAGACAAAATTTACATGTCAATGAGTCTCCGTTCCTCTTGTTCCTCTTGTTTTTATGTTTTGTCTTTCTTTGAAATTTCACACTTAAATTCTAACTTAGCAATCTTTGAAATACGTAATCGACCAGGCTATGCGTTAATTGTGTGTTGACCGACTCTCTGTGTCGTTTTACATAACATTTCGATACTTTGCTGGGTTATTTAATTTTAGTGTGTCTCTTTCTCCCCCTTCTTATTTGTTGTACTCATTGACATGTAAATTTTGTCTCTAACCCCTCCCTCTCGCTGCCTCCGCCCCCCCTCTGTCTATTTAAGGCCACCCCACAGAGACGATCACCCCTCTCTGTACTTGTGTTGCCCGCTGTGTATCTTGTTGATATCTGTCTGCTTATATGTCTGTCTATAATTTTTTCTGGATAGATTTTATGTCGCTATTTCATTATACCTGATGATGATTGCTTGTGTTGCAATAGAAACGTCGTATGTTATTATTTAATTTATTATTTTCTTCTTTATACGTGACTTTACCGAAAGAACCAAATAATAATTCCTGCAGTCACGAAAGCTCCAAAGTTAAGATTGAACCACTTCTACGGGGAAGTTCCAAGTTTACTTTTTTCTCTCTCTCTGGGTTTTTTTTTATTCTCTCTCTCTGCCTGTTTATTTAGTGTAATTTTTTCTGTCCACTCGTTTTTTGTCGTTCTTAGGTTCTGCTTTGTCTCCGTTCCTCTTGTTTTTATGTTTTGTCTTTCTTTGAAATTTTCACACTTAAATTCTAACTTAGCAATCTTTGAAATACCTAATCGACCAGGCTATGCGTTAATTGTGTGTTGACCGACTCTCTGTGTCGTTTTACATAACATTTCGATACTTTGCTGGGTTATTTAATTTTAGTGTGTCTCTTTCTCCCCCTTCTTATTTGTTGTACTCATTGACATGTAAATTTGGTCTCTAACCCCTCCCTCTCGCTGCCTCCGCCCCCCCTCTGTCTATTTAAGGCCACCCCACAGAGACGATCACCCCTCTCTGTACTTGTGTTGCCCGCTGTGTGTATCTTGGTGATATCTGTCTGCTTATATGTCTGTCTATAATTTTTTCTGGATAGATTTTATGTCGCTATTTCATTATACCTGATGATGATTGCTTGTGTTGCAATAGAAACGTCGTATGTTATTATTTAATTTATTATTTTCTTCTTTATACGTGACTTTACCGAAAGAACCAAATAATAATTGCTTTTCTATTTTCACACTTTTGTCATGTTTGCCATGTGTTAGTTACAAACCGCACCTCTCCATAACAAAGGCTCAGTCCTTTGTTATGCAGTCTACTCTTGGTCTTAAGCCTCACCTTACCATATTAATAAAAAAGTGTGCCGTTCCTGGCCCTTCCCCCCTCAACCATTATATATACGGGGTAGTATTTCTTGTGATCTCTCATTTACTTGATACAGCTGTCGTGGCTGTGACGGTTCCACCTGAAGACGGAGGCTTGTGTTGCTTCCGAAACGTCGTGAATTTTTTAATTTGTTTTATTTTACTTTTATTAATTTAAATTTTTTACCTACGTGACTTTACCAAAAAAACCTAAGAGTATGAATCCTTGCAGTCACGAAAGCTTCAAATCTAGATTATAATGATGTTATAGAATGGATGGACATCTGGCATTTTGCCCGAATGTGGAATCTATTCTTCGAAATAGAAATCTGCTAAAATATATTGTTTTCAATTTGGGCTACCAAAAGTTACGGCCCAGTATAGTTGATTGGTTTAACTTACTGAGGGGAAGGTCAGCTTCAGGTTCCATCTTGCGTTAAGTCTGGCGCTTTGAGTGGCAGATTTGTGCCAGAAAGGCACCTTGTATTTATATTAAAATAAAATTGACTTTACTTTACTAAACACCTCAAATATATGATCCACATCACCAGTGAACCAAGTAATTTGCCTCATGTAGAGTATTGCACTTAACATCCATAGAAAGCAGCTAAAATTCGGTCACGATTATGAGTAAATGAACACAGTAATTTAAATATTGTATTTGTATTTCATGGGCGCTTAAATGCCTCAGCATCTCAAGTGCCTTAAAACAAATCTCATCTCAATGATTACAAAATGTATACATTGTAGCCCAGGGGACCCCCTGATGGCAACTGTCCCTGTGTGACACAAAGTGACGCAGCCTTGGCCTAAAATAAACCTCTCGACTACGCTGTGGAAAAGTATGCGTCCGGTTATTTCCAGTGCCATTGGCACATTGGAACCCGTGACCCGTAGCGACCTCTAGTGGCAGAAATGGCGCAATGTTCTTTAACATGGAGGGGCAGGGGTGAAGGTGCTGGAGTGGGAAGTTCAAGGCGAGCACCAGGCAGTGTTTTATGTGGTTGTTATAAAAGAGGCCTGTGCCCTCCCCCGTATGAACATCAGCGCCAACCATCTGTATGCCCCCCCCCCAATCATAGACAGATCATCAAAACAACTTTCCAAGGATCTGGGTTTTGACGGACACAGCACGCGTTCTGGAAAAAACAAATAAGGCATTAATTGTGAAACCAAGTGGGCAGTATGGGCAGTGTTTCCTGTGTTAAACAAAACACTCCCAAAAGACCTGTAGATATCCCCATTGTTTAATACACAGGTGATCACACCACGGTGTAGCCCACGCGTGTGTGTGTGAAGCAATGAGTCATGTGCAAGGCAACAGTGACTATATACTCATAAATTTAAAGAAAAATAATTAGGAACGCCTGTGAATTGGTTGTGCAATTAATGTTTTGGCCAACCAACTTTACCCTATTATCTTCAATTATAGTACCGTATACAAATGAGCCGATCACTATTTACAGATCCTTAATCAATGCACAATCATGAACAGAGCCTAACTCTTCGAATGCAACCAAGCCATAAAAACGATGCTGATCTCCCGCCGGCGTGTGTATTTGTCGTTGTATTGTGAATGTGAGGTGGTGGCGCATTGCGTGGTTAGTAGACTGCGTTAAAAATTCGGCCATCTGAGTTCAATTCCCAGCCACAGTTAACATCAATGGCGAGTGATATCTGAACCGGTCCTGGGCTTACACGTATAAGTCAATGCAGCTTCATTTGCATACCTGGCGTGGCGTGTAAATATCAGCACCGGAGAGACAAAGGCGGCCAGGAGCGGTTATGGGCGTACCACCTCTTCTTACACCGTGTTGGCCTTCATAGGTGCTCGCGAACAGAACTCACTCCGAGCAGCCAGCTGTGTTAGTGTGGGCTATGCGAGTGCAAAGTGCTGCTGCTGTGAATGTGCAGAGCACGTGTCACTGCCGGGGATGATTTGAGTGTGGTGCGCGGGCTGTGTGCGTTTCAGCTCGCAAGTCAAAGCAGCTCGACTCTCATCACTCAGATTCAACGTTCTCGTTCCAAATTCTTCTCCATTGCGGCCCAGACCTCCACCTTGTGTCGCCACGGAGTCACATTTGTGATATCTCCTATAATGACCCCGAACCAGTGAAACTAGTCTGACAGGGACTACACAAATGTTCAGCATTCACAACCGGTGATGTGCCAAGATAGTGTGTTTTATCAAATCCCGTGCTCGATGTTTGATTTCAACAATTAAACACTTGCATCGTCTATCTTTTTTATCCCTATTATTTCGTAACATATATTTCACACTTTCTACTATTTTATAATTTATCTTCAGTTAAGATTCATGTCATGGCCTTTTCTTAATAAATGTTTTGCTCACTTAACTTGTATTAAGTAAAACCGTTACAAAGTTTTCATATCGTCAGAGCTGCAAAAATATATATTTAATATTTAAATGTTTATTCATTCGTATGAGTGGAGTATCTTCGCTTACTTCTCAATGCAACCCCACTGTCATTTAAGGGACGCAAGAACACGTTGAGATGAGTGTTTTTTTGGGAAGTCAGACCTTGGTGAAGGAAACTGCATGGTGGATGATGTCTCAAACATTATCATGCAATATACATACTTTTTAAAAGTTATATAATTTACCAAAACAAAGATCCCCTGTGAAGCCATGCAAGCCGCTAGGGGACGTGCTGTTAAGTGAGCACCAATAAGGCTTGAACGGCGCGGTTAGGAACCACGCATGGCCGCCTTTGTCTCCACAACGCGTATGTTTACAAATCGCACCAGGCACTCATTTAAGACTGAGTCAACCTATATAGGAGACCCAAGACCGGTTCATATATTAGTCACTGCTGATGTTATCCGTGATCCGTGATCCATGAATGGAAATCGAACTCTGGTGGTCACGTTCATAGTCTGCTAACCACTGCGCCACCGTTGCTCATGTTAAGGCCGCATACGTCACATGCTCATAACCACTGCACAGCACTTGAATCTGTCACTGAGTACGTGACGAGTGACGACCCTGTAGGTCTACAGCACGTGCCTCGGCTGTAGTAGCTATATAGCTTGCAGCTTTGGTTATCTGACCGACTGTTTTCCCATAGGTTACACGCGGAGACAGAGAAGACATTTACTCGTTTGGAGATGTTGGTTGGGTTGTTGCCTTGATGGACCGTTAAGGATGGTGACGGCTGAGGAATGTACTCATCCAGCAGTGAATCGATCATGGCTGATTGATGATGATGGTTGTTGGTGTTGTGACTGGCAGTCTGTTACAACTAAAAAAGTACTTTGAATGAAGAAAGAAAACGCACTCACATCACATGAGTCCGATCCAACCAGGGTTGATGAGTCACACTGTCTCACGGTCACGATGCTGGGCTCATGACCACGCTCGCGGTGAGCGCGGTCTGTCTCGCGGATTCTCACAGAGCAGCTCGGGCAAGCGAGACAAAAGCAAAACGCCGACGGCTCACACACATTCTGCTCCAAGGCCGTAGCTATGGAGTCAACATTGGGGGGAACCAAATCTTCCAGGGGGTCTGGGGGTCCCCCTCCAGAAAAAAATAAATCTCATTTTGAAAACGAATTTCCTGCCTAAAATATGAAAAAATTCACTAACACATAGGATGGACTTTTTATTTATTTTTTACAATAATGTCTAATAGTGTATTGTATTACATTGCTCTGTTTTTTCTTTTTTACCTTTTCTTGTTTCATTATATGTAATGGCAGAGATTATGGATTAATAAAGTACAACCATAACTATATTCTTAGGTTTTTTCGGTAAAGTCACGTAGGTAAAACATTAAAATTAATGAAAGTAAAATAAAACAAAACAAAAAAATAAAATTCACGACGTTTCGGAGGCAACACAAGTCTCCGTCATCAGGTGGGACCGTCACAGCCGAATTAGCTGCATCAAGTGAAGCAATGATTCAAGATGTAATCCCTTATAAGCAAGTTGAAAGGGAGGTGGAGAGGGGGGGGGAGCTTATCAGGCTGTGGTAGCCAATGAATGGAAACGTATCGGGAGGGAGGAGGAGCGGTGATCAAAGACTGCACGTAGTGCTCAACACAATGAATGCAGTCTTTGATCACCGCTCCTCCTCCCTCCCGATACGTTTCCATTCATTGGCTACCACAGCCTGATAAGCTCTCCCCCCCCTCTCCACCTCCCTTTCAACTTGCTTATAAGGGATTACATCTTGAATCATTGCTTCACTTGATGCAGCTAATTCGGCTGTGACGGTCCCACCTGATGACGGAGACTTGTGTTGCCTCCGAAACGTCGTGAATTTTATTTTTTTGTTTTGTTTTATTTTACTTTCATTAATTTTAATGTATTACCTACGTGACTTTACCGAAAAAACCTAAGAATATGAATCATTGCAGTCACGAAAGCTTCAAATCTAGAATTTACAACCATAACTACAATCATATAAACCGAAATCTATTTTATAGCAATATATTGTGCGGGGGGGGGGGGGGGGGACATTTTGAGCATATTTGGATATTGGGGTGAATGTGTCCCCCCCAATATATATTATAATTATGGTCTTGTTCTGCTCACATCCTCTCGGACGCCTTTCATTCCTTGGCTGCCACCCTGTTATTTATTTTGACCAGCGGCCATCATCACTTTTAGCCATGACGTGTTCTGCCCGTGTTATTTAATCCATATCGCACTGCATAAATAGAAATGGCTTAAATAGTAACTGCAATGTGCATACTGGATGGATGCCTCCCAACGTGCTATCGGTCGTAGTGAGTGGTTGTTTAACCATGCTTCACCATGGTTAGACAACCACTCACTACGAATTGGGGAGGGGGGACAGGTCAGGTTAAGATATCACCACTGACATATTGTGCTTTAAGCACTGCGCCACTCAATTATGCTGCGTTAATATATCGTGGATCATATTGTTCTCAGTTTATATAAAACTACTTTTAGTGACTTTAAAGTCTGATGAAAACACAGTCATTCATTCAGAAGATGCAAATTAAGGCCCTTAATGGACTCACGTAGAGTTAAATTATGAAAGCAACTTGTTAAATATGTATGTATTCGCATCAATAGCTTTATTCTGAAATCATGCAAAATAATCATTAAGCTTACTTAATAGGCTTTACACCCAGCGGTAATTGATAATTAGATAGATAACCTGCGCATATGTGACGGCAAAACCACACGCATCCCACGTAATCACTATACAAGTTAACATAAGTGGATAATGAATTGAAAATGTATCTCAGATGTCCTCAACAAGCTAAATATAGGCATATGGAAAGCATGTTTAAATTGAAAACAGTGGGTGTGATTCATATGTTGGTGGAAAGCCAATTACAGTTGGCCAATTGCTGTCTGCACCTTTTTCACTCTTGGCTCCACCGAGGTGGAGCGATTATCCAGGGTTTAAACGGTCCCCACTGACAACATGACTTAAACCCGATTTGTGTAAATAATAAAAACTAAACATTAAATTGAATACTAAATTCATTAATGGCGAATCATGCTAGTCTTGATCGACTGAATCATGTTTGTAATTTATAATTCAGTAACGGAAAATAGGATGAACAGATAAAAATCAGTAAACATATCCCCCCCTTTCCAAAATGCAAGTTCGCTTTGTGAGAGGGCGTGTCCTGTTCTGGAGAGCAAGCAAAACTAGTCAAGTGGAAGTGATTAGCTGGTTGTGATTGCTCGCTAGAGACACCTATTGATGAAAGACTAAATCATTTTTTTGAAATTACTATATTACTGAATAGATTTATCAAAATATTTTCATAATCATTCCAATATTTATGATGTACTATGAAGAGACATTACTCAAAACGTCATCTATTATATATTTAGTTAATGTAATGCAGGGTTATTGAATGTGTTAAGTTTTATGTACTTACATATTTATCGTTCCACTTTATTTGGGAAACAAAAGTAGCATGAAGACGAACCAATCGTACACAACGAACTCTAAGCAATGGCGAGACGATGGAAAAAGCTGCCAAAGCTAGCAGAGTATAGCACGCACCATCCGTGCACAGCAGGAGAAGGGAACGTTTTTTATCATGAGGGTCAAACAGCAGTTACAAATAGCTTTTGGCTGGCCACACATTACAACACACTGTCACGTTATCTGATAATAAAACAAAATATAATTGAGGATCACCTTTACAGGTGAATGTGTATTCTAAAATGATGAACAGAGTGTTGTTAGGTCAAACATATTCCTTTCTAGTACCGGATTAGTGTGGATATGATCCATGCAGTGATACATAATTATAATTCATGAAGTTGCAGGCTAAATAGTGTAGGTTCCCAAAGAGAGTTCGCCTAACTTGTGCAGGGGCTGGTGGCTGTGTGTATGTATGTGCCTTTGGTGCGGTGGCTCAGACCAGGTGAGCAGCAATTGGCTGCTTCTGAGCATCGAGCAAAGGGTTCTTCTCGCCAGACTTGTTCCTGATGAATTTCACCCAGTAGAGAGTCCATGGGCCGTGGCTTAGCTCCATTCCCGGTGGGGCCACGGGAGTGTACTGGCGATACTTCCTGTTTCCAGCAATAAAGGAGAGAGGGCAGACAATTGACGCAAAGAGAACAACCCTCGGAAATGGATATCAGAGAGCTACCTCTGAAATCCATTGAAATACCCTCTTGTCCACACAGCAGGGGGCAGCCCTTTAATGTACCTCGCATGATAATCACACCGATTAGTTACATTTTCATGGCTGGAATTAACATTAAGTGCATAACCAAATTTGTAGAGAATTGTGTGCTGTCATTGGCGACTGAGCTGAGACCATCAACTCACTACATTTGAGAATCCAGTTAAATCACAGGCAGCTGCGTGTATTTGAAACCCACCAAGATCTCAGCGATGCCAGCGATGGGCTCTGACCTCTGAGCCATCTGATTCATTAAAAGTTGTATCTGTTACAACAAATGGGGTTTTGACTCTATCTGTGTGTACCTTAAAAGTGTGTTTTTAAAAACTTTTAATCTTTAGTAAATTATTGGAGGTGTAGAAGCACTTACTTGTGAAAGAGCAGTCCTAGGAGGATAAGAGGAACGATGCCTCCAAAAAAAATGGCTGGTCCCAAAAGCTTTGCTGATGTAGACTCTGAAAGCATCAGTAAATACGTTCAAGGTTAATTTAATTGTCTGCAACATGAGCTTCTGGTCACAATTATATGTTTAGTAAAGATGGCAAATTGCTTAATTTTATAGCTCGACATGCTATTTATATAATAAGACGTTTCATTTCTTTGTATGTATGTATGTGGGTCAATCTTTCAGTCACAGCACTTACTTGAGTGATTTACATTGTAGAGAGGCGAATAATGGATACGTTTTACCAAAAGGAACCAGGGACCCACGGTATTGATACTAAACTATGTATGAGGTATGACTTTTGACTTATTTAAATATATATATAAATCACGGCCGGATATGTTCACCTGCGTTGAAGTCCACGCGGGTACTAACGACGGCCAGGCTCACTGCATCAGCCAGTGAGACGTTGAGGCAGAAAATGCCCGACCCGTTGAACTGCTCGCGCAGGGTCAGGGAGCACGGGTCTCCTGCACCCAGCGCCAGTGGGCGGCACGACGCACTGACGGGCCCCACGCACGTCTCGTCCGATACCACGGTGCACACTTCGCTCGGCAAACTGCGTGCGTCACGACACAGGGGACATGGGCGAGGGTTACGATAACGAAATTAAATGGGGGTTACGTTAATGAGATGAGAATTATACACTTACGAGATGAGTCGTGGATTACGCGAACGAGGTGGGACGAGGGTTACCTCACTAGCAAGATGAGATGAGGATTACGTAAAAGAGACGAGTGTTATAGTAAAAGAGATTATTCATGGGTTATGCTAAGGAGATGAGACAAGGGTTGATGCTAATAACACAAGCTCAGGGTTACCCTAATTAGACAAGAGTTATTGCCAACAAGATGATCTTGTGATTGTCAACAGTTATAACAATTGGCAAAAAGAACCATATATTATGGTATTTTTGTGGGCATACATCTCCATATATATAAAAGGCAAAGTTGTGATTATGTGTGTCTGTTCAAAATGTTTCGCGTACTTCCCGACATGCAACAAACTTGAAATTTGCCATGTGGGTACTTTCCAGACTGTACACCATGCAAAAATTATTAAAATAGACTTTTGTGTTTTTTTTGGGGGCAGTAGCTCAATAATGCATATATGTTTTGCACGGCAAGTGAGCTGTGACGTCAAATCTGTCACGTGACCCGCGCACGTGGTAGCGTAACGCATTGTAGTGTCGTGGTTAGCGCGCTGCGCGACGAACCCGGCGACCCGAGTTTGATTCCCGCTCACGGCCACCACCGATGACGATTATTTGAACCGCTCCTGGGCCTCCCTAGGTCGACTCAGCTTCAAACGAGTAACTGGTGTGGTGTGTGAACATCGGCCATAGGGAGACAAAGGCGTCGTGAATCCAAGTCCCGGGTGAAGCCGGGTAGTAAAGCTAGTTTATATATAAAAATGTTTTTTATCTGAAAAAAGCATGTATCAATTCGTGCGTGTGAGAATTGATTGTTTACAATTTATGCAAATGGTATCCCAATGTTATTTTAGGCAAATTGAGAGAAAAAACGTATAAACGCGACAGAAGAAACAGAAAAACAATACCAAGAAGGTGGTAAAGCATGACATAAAACAAATTCGATTCTTCAATCGCATCGTGACCCTACCATTTTGACGATTCATTGAGTTATTCGGGTGGTGAATTGTTACAAGTTTAGTTTTTTCCTCCAATTTGCTTTCAAACAAAAAAAGATTGGAGGAAATTACCTTCTGCCAGCACATGACTCACGTCCCTGGTCGAACTAGCTGCATAAAACACTGCGCGCAAGATGCTCATGTCTAAGCGGCAATGATCTCTGATGATGAGGAGAATAAATCAATAAACAACTCCAGTAATTTCATTCAATATTTCAAAACAACAACAGTTATTTAATTCATATAAACACACACATAAGTATTACAGAGTATTTACTGATGTGTTTTAACTGCGTGTCGGTGCTGCTATTTACTTAAGTAGAAATTAAGCGAATATATATGTAAACTAGCGGTAAGTACCCGGCGTTGCCTGGGCGAAAAAGGCAGACACACACATGGACTTGCACACAGCCATCGACCCACACACACAGAAACACATGGACTTACACGCACACACACAAATCGACTCACACACACATAGACTTACACACACATATCGACTCACACATACATACATAGACTGAACAACAACCGCCATTCGCCACTAAGTGATGATGACGTCACGACAACGCTTGCGCCAGGCTATGTGCACCTTGAGGCCACGTGAAGTGTCGAACGCCCGCTGGCAGGAGGTCACGGGGCAGACCCAGATGGCACAGGTCGACTGACTGAGACGACTGGCTGATGCACCACCTGTGCCCCCTACTGTGGCAACTTGCTGTGCTTCAGCCACCCGGCTCTCCACTCGTTGTTGTGAGCGTCGCTCCTCCGCCCTCCGTTGTTGTTGGAGGGTGACTGCCTCCAACTGCCCAGTAGCGTCCTTTATGAGCCTCCTCCACTGAGGCCGATCTTGACATGGCTGGTACCAGTCGTCGGCAAGTCCACTCAGCTCCACGTCCTCCTGTACCACATCACTCCATCTCTTCTCTAGCTCGTGCCGCGCCCGTTTAGCCCCCTCGATCCAGCCGAACAAAAGCTGTTTAGGCATGCAGTGGCTGGGCATGCGGGCTACATGACTCAGCCAACGCACCCTTGCCTGCCAGAGAAGCTCACCGATGGGACTTTGTCCACATCTTTCAAGGATTTGAGCTCCTCACACAATCCAGCGTGGTTAAACCCAGGATGGATCGTAGGCAGACCATCCTAAATGTTTCTAACCGGCGAAGATGTTCCATTAGGGGGGTCCAAGTTTCGCAAGCGTAGAGAAGGGAAGGAATGACCGTGGCGGAGAAGACCTGAAGCTTCGTGCGGAGTGATAGACCAGGTAGCTTCCACACAGCTTTACGCAACCGATGAAAAGATAATGCGGCTCGACTGATTCGGAGTGAGACCTCTGCTGTTAAACCGGAGCCAGTCATGAGCACACTGCCAAGGTATGGGAAACTCTCCACTCTCTCCACAACTGCCCCATCACAAATTGGGAGTTGTGGGGGTGGAGTGTCCGATGGTACATAGACTCACACACACATTAACCTACACAAACACACATATGGACTTACAAAGACACACATATCGACTAAGACACGCACAGGGACTTACACACACACATAGACCCACGCACACACATAGACTCACACACACACACATATGAACTTACACACACATATCGACACACACATGGACTCTCACACACATACACACATTGCCGTACACACATCGACTGACACACATAGACTCCCACACAAACATACATGGACTCACACACACACATGGATTGACACACACATGGACTTACGCGCACACACACACGTACGTACAGACACACACACATGGACCAAAACACACACAAAGAAATGAACTTACACTGACTCACATGGAGCCACGCACACACAGCAACTAACACACACGCACACAGACTGACACAAACACACAGACATATCGGCTCTGACACAGACACACGGACTCACACACACACACATTGACTCACACACAGACACATCGACTTACACACACACATCGCCGCAGACACGCACATTCTAATAAAGCAGGCTGTTTCAGGCTGAATTGGGATGACGTCGCCTTCACCAAACCACACTGACCAGGGTGATGAGGTATATTCAAATAACCCCCACGACCCACACGGTATGAGGAGACCCTCATCCAACAGTGGATTTACAATGAGCTATACATATACTTTTTTTTAAAACACACGAATGGTAAAAGAAAGAGCAATTACATCCACCTTCATATTGTAGGCTGTGTTTACACTGCATGACCACACCATGTATGTCCATCTCTGGACCGCTGGGCTCACCTGCCACTGCAAGTGACCATAAAATCCACGGCACCACCGCCCTGCATCATGATCGCCGACGGCATCAGCGCCACGACGGCGACGCTCGATATCCCCTCTGGTGCAGAGCACATGAATCCACAAGAAATGAGCACAAAAAGCCGTAGCTTGCACAATAGCATTAAGAAACACTAACTACCAAACCCATGAAGCAAAAATTTACCCAAGCTTCACGAGGATTGATATATTCATTCCTTTATATCGAGGACCACTTTTGGTCACATTTGAGTCAGCAGGAAAAGATGAATGAACAAGTAACACGAAACACCATTTTAAAAGCATAAATGTATCATAGTAGAGTATACACAGACACATATATTGAGAAAAATATAGAAAACAGAAATGAGATTGAAAAAGAGTATATGCATACTCGTGAAATACATCATACAGTTTTGAAAAATGTAAGTAAATAAAAAGCACAAACAAAATCACGTAGGTAAAAGTGATAATGATCGTGCCGCCGAGTGATCGTGGTTGTGCTGTTGTGAACGCCAGACTGAGTTTGGAACAGAGTCCAGATCCAGCAAAGAGGATTCAAGAACAGCCAACTGGTTCCGTGACCAATACCTACCCTACCCAGCGACTATGGAAGATGCATTATGAAAAATACAATGCAACATGCATATATAGTAGGCTATAAAACCATATTTAGTTACCGATGTTGATTTTTGGGCGCAGAAGTAGAATGTCGTCAGTTTTTATTGTTTTATTAAAGTAATCCGTTTAATTACCAAAGTGTTTGCAGTCACCTGAGCACTAAATAATTGACCTTCAACATGTGACGATCAGCTTATAATAGAAACGGCATGTGTGTAAAGATATTTTGTGAATTGTTTTTCGCAAGCATAGTCAATCCACAACCAGGATAATCTGGCCACGAATAATACATCATTCAACATATTACCAAATGCATGAAAAGAGTGTCATCCTTGCATTGAGTAGGAACACGTCGGGCAGAGAAGGGTCTCTTCGTTTTAATTTAACTCCGCACCTGCAGTTCACCATAGATAATTGTGCGTGTCCGCACCCCGCTGAAGGCCAGTGATGCGTGACGGAGAGACTGACCCACGATGGTGACGTTGGCGCTGAAGCTGCCATAGCGCACGAGCTGGCAGGTTGGGGACGGGGTAGGGGGTGATTTCGTAGATGACTGTTGCAGGTCAGCTCCATCTGGCACGGTCGCCCCTGCACCACCCGGCTGGGCTGTGGGGTTAATCACAGAGAAGCTTAACGCGCCATGCGTATTATGTTCTGTCGTGTGCATATGACCAAATCAACCAGAATGCCCCTGATCTTGACAGATCTCACAAGCTATGTATATTTGAGCCTGAATAGTGTTTCTATGGGTGACCACCATATATATAAATAAGTAAATCAAATTCATTGTTGTTCTGTTCTGTGCTCTGTCTGTGGACTACACCTTCACCAACCCATACGTGACTTTACTGAAAGAACCAAAGAGTAATTCCTGCAGTCACGAAAGCTCCAAATTAAGTTTGTTTCCACACTGACCAGCATGGCAAAGTAATGTCCAATAACCCACATCACCTGTATGGTGTGGGGAGGCCTTCCATCAGTGGAATAACAAAAAGATTGTACACGTACCGTAGTATGAATGAGATGTTTTGTTGTGCCACTTATTTTTTTTACAATGTTTTACCTCCAAACAAAGTTAAATCACATGCACATCAATTACATGTATGATTTAAAGTTCTACCCCCCTCTCTCCACCTATCTCTCCCCCCTCACTCTCCCCCTATCTCTACCCCCTCTCTCTCCCTCTATCTATCTCTACCCCTCTCTCTCCCACTATCTCTCCCCCTCTATCTCCCCCTATCTCTACCCCCTCTCTCAGCGAGAAACACTCCCATGCACGTGTTTGAGATTGACTGTACAATCCCTTCTTAGTACTGCAGATTATTCTTAAGTGGGGGGAATATACTGAAGGGAAAATACCATGAAGGATTAAACTACAAAAACAAGAAATTGCAGCTACCAGTGGGTCCGTCCCAGGGGCCCGTCTCGTCAGGCGGTAGCACAGTGGCGTTGAGGGTCCCGCATGGTGTCGGTATGACGGCCCTCAGCCACAGAGACACGCTGAATGAGCCTATAGCTGAGTATGTGTGGTTGACGGAGGCATTAGGTCCCACCACCACCTCCGTGCCATCGCCAAAGTTCCAGGCGTAGGTTAGGGTGGCGTTGCTCAAGTAGCCGCTGGGGTCGTGGGGTGTGGCGGTGAAGGACACTGGTGCGTTCTCCAGGAAGATCAGGTCTGAGCTGTTGCGATCGCCCGTCTGGGAGATCTTCACACTGAGCGGCACGGAGTCTGCGGTGAAGTCAGAGGGGGAACAACATCTGGTACTGGCGATTGGACTGTCTGGAATTAAACTTTAAGAGTGGGTGGTGTCTAGTCTCCTGGCACGGCAGTTTAAAAAATGGGTATATTTATTAAATCGCCCTGCAGTATAAATGGGTACACCAAAGTTAATTGGCAGGTCACGTGTGGTGGGGAAACGTGTGGGTACCCACACCTCTTCTAAGACGTCTAGCCAGTGTGGAAGTTTAGAGGCCCTTCCTTAATCATTGGTGTGAGCAAGCATTTTCAGAGTTGTGCCTTTGCCTCTTTCTGAGTGAATCTGGAATTACACAATACGGGGATTGTGGTGTGGGCTGGCAGTCGAGCGACATTGAGAAGGGGTCAGTGGATCGTGCAGGAATGATGGACGTGAAAGGCCCACCTGCTTGGACAAAGTTTGAGTGTTATTCATGGTTTACTCCACACAATTCTGTTTCCTTCTATTACAACAGAAATTGACCAAACATTACAATCGCTCCAAACGTATAAAGAACACCTCCCAGTGAGTTGTAGAGCTGGGTGACCATGGACTGGGAATATTTCAATTACACCAATGTCGTGCAACGACTCGATCTTGAGCACCGATTCAGCTGATGTCCGGACGACTCTTTGTCAGTCTAATAGATGGGGTCAGCTTAAGTCATCGACAAGGTGAGCCCTATCAAGCTCCCAGCCCAATCATGGTACATGGAACACACACACACCCTAATGCTCATGGTCGTTCTACACATACCACCTGTACGCCGGAATCAACGTCGTATGGTTAATGTTGCCAAGCACTAGTGAGCCAGAGCCACGGTAAACCCACCAGTCACGGTGTAGTTGTCAGTAACGTTGGCGATGGCGCACAGCTGCGTTGCGCTCTGCCTGCCGCAGTACAGGAGCAGGCTGATGTTGTGGGTGCCGACGGGGATGTCCGTGGTGTCAATTGTCACATTAGAGCTGTTCCCGTTCACCATTGTATAGTACTTGCCTGGGGGAAAAAAAAACACTCCTCCGCTTCACTTTCTTAGTGGGGGTTTGGGGGGTGGTGTCTATCACCAAACCACTCGGACCTCATCAGATGTCAGAAGCCAAGCACAACTGAGCTTAGAGAATGCCTGGATGGGTACCAACATGCATAAAACAGGATGTTTTAGGTTGTGGTGCTACTTGGTAGTCAACTGAAGGCATACTCATTGGTTCTCTCGGTAAAGTCACGTATGTAGAAATAAAATAAAATTAAAATAAATCACGACGTTTCGAACGCAACACAAGGGCTCATCATCAGGTGAAAATGGGGCAAAACACATAGCAAGGGAACACACAGAGGGACATCACACACAGAGCACACTGAGAACGGAAAACTGCACGGAGGCAAATACAGCAAGAAGATGGGAGACGTGAACGCAACAAACCTTAGAAACATAATGCGATGCAAACCAGTCGGCCAACAACACAGTTAGACACTTAGCTGGTTGACCACGTATTTCAAAAGACTGCTAAATTTTGTGTTCATATTCTGGGCTGAACACACCAACGTAAACAGAGGACAAGGACTCGTGAAAAGACACGAGGTACAAGGTAGCAGAGATACATACATAGAGAAGACACACGAGGAAATATGTTTTGGGCAGCACAGAGGAACAACCAGAGCAAAACCACACCCAAGAGACATACACACATGGAGAGGCACACACAGAAAGACGCCCGGAGGCGTAACGTACAGGGACTTATATAGGCTGTAGAGGTGGGGGAAGGGAAGGGGCGGAGAGAAGGACCAATGCAGGCAACAAATCGTGGGAAACAATGGGGAAACGAAAACGGAGACACCAACCACAGTAAACGAAAACGAAACCAAATTACAACAAGCAGAGATACAAACACAGAGAAGACAACACAATGAAAGATGTTTTGGACAGAATTGTAAGGACAACCTCCTTGTAGAAGTGTATTAATTTAGAATTGAAGCTTTCGTGACTGTAGGAATTACTATACACAATTGTTGGCCGACTGCTTTGCATCACATTATGTTTCTAAGGTTTGTTGAGTTCGCGTCTCCCATCTTCTTGCTGTATTTGCCTCCGTGCAGTTTGCCGTTCTCTGTGTGATGTCCGTCTGTGTGCTCTCTCACTATGTGTTTTGCCCCATTTTCACCTGATGATGAGCGCTTGTGTTGTGTTCGAAACGTCGTGATCTATTTAAATTTTATTTTATTTGTAATTTATTTTAATTTGATTTTATTTCTACATACGTGACTTTAGCGAAAGAACCAATGAGTATAGTAATTTCTGCAGTCTAGATTTTTCAACATGAAGGCACTTCAGCAAAATCTATTGTTGTACTGTATTATATGTTCCTTTGTCTTTGCTCCCCGCTTGCATAAACTCATACTGAGCAACGTGATTAAGTCTGATGAAATAACCCCCATGGTCCGTACGGTGTGGGGAGGCCATCATCCAGCAGTTGATAGACAAGAAGGGCTGTGCGAATACTCGAAAAAATGGCGATGTCATGGGGAATAGGCAATGGCTGACAAGGATAATGATAATAATGTTAACGGTCGTAGGCACCTTCCGTAGACCAGATGTACACGTAAAGCCTAGACAGGTATCTCCGACGATGTCGATCACGATGGAATAGCTTTCCGTTAGGGAATGTGTTGTTCTGCTCATCGTCGTGAGACCAATTCTCTTCACCGTGGTCCTCCTCCCCCTCCTGCAGAGGCCATTCCCCGGGCGCCGGCGCCTGTCCTGTAGGCGCACACCGAATGGGAGGATGAGCTGTGCGATCAGTGGCTCGATGAGACCTGCACGATCATTTCTTCACTGAAGGACATGACTGCATGTTTCTCTATGCAAGCACGACACAAAATTCTGTGTGTTGTGAACTCACAAAGCAGGAGTCAAAAGGATTAGACAGCAAGATCTGAATAATACACATACTGTATAGTTATATTAATTAAACATTGTTTTTCAAAAATTATTTGATTGCATACAATGTTTTGCCAATATAGTTATTGGATCATGTACCAATATGTACACAAAAATTAGGGTTAAAAATAAAGGAAACAATTGGTCAGTGAAATGTTATAAATTTCGCATCTCAATTGCTAATCTTTTTCACCAACCCATGTATATCTTACATATATTCATATTTCAGCCCAAATTAAAAACAAGTCATAAAAAATGTTGACGAGCTTGTATGTTCTTCCCTTGCATGCGGTTCATAGTAACCATACAAGCAGGACTTAAGTTGATATTTTCCAGGCTGCCGACTAAGACAGACCTGGATGATATTAAGCTTCCCATCGCAAGAGTCCGTTGGATGAGTAGTGGGTGGGGTTGTCAGAGGAATGGGTAAGACCTACAGTGAAGGAAAAAAGTATTTGATCCCCTGCTGATTTTGTACGTTTGCCCACTGACAAAAAAATTATCAGTCTATAATTTTAATGGCAGGTTTATTTGAACAGTGAGAGACAGAATAAAAAAAAAATCCAGAAAAACGCATGTCAAAAATGTTATACATTGATTTGCATTTTAATGAGGGAAATAAGTATTTGACCCCCTCTCAATCAGAAAGATTTCTGGCTCCCAGGTGTTTTTTTATACAGGTAACAAGCTGAGATTAGAAGCACACTCTTAAAGGGAGTGCTTTGTTACCTGTGTAGTGGTGATACGCGCTGGGTGTATATGTCGTGTGCCAGCGCGTATGTACGGGTGTGTGTGTGGTGACGCGCGCTGACGGGGAGGAGCAGGCGTCAGTGCGCGGGTGGGGGTAGTGCTGCTGATTGGCTGTGTGCCGGTGACGCGCCCAGAGGGAGTGATCGGGTAGCAGCGCGGTGTGATTGGTCGGGGAGTGGAAACACGCGCTGAGCGGAACCGGATCGTAGGGATAGCGCGTGGGGATTGGGTAACTGAGGAGCGGTGCCGACGTTGAGGTCCGCATCCGCTCCGTCTCCCGGGAAGAAGAGGTATATAAGGTGATGCACAGAGGAGCAGGGGGCAGAAGTGGAACCATCTAAGAATGAAGACGAAGGTGCAGAGATAGAGCCCGGAGAGGAGAGTAAGGGAGAGTAGAGGAGAGTAATGGAGAGTAGAGGAGAGTAATGGAGAATAGAGGAGAGTAAGGTATAAGTGTGTAGCCAGCGAGAGAGAACGGTCTACACGAGCTGAGTAATGTATAGTGTGTAGCCAGCGAGAGAGAACGGTCTACACGAGCTGAGTAATGTATAGTGTGTAGCCAGCGAGAGAGAACGGTCTACACGAGCTGAGTAATGTATAGTGTGTAGCCAGAGAGAGAGAACGGTCTACACGAGCCGAGTATGCATACGGTGTAGCCAGAGAGAGAGGAAGGTCTACACGAGCCGAGTATGCATACGGTGTAGCCAGAGAGAGAGATGCAAAGTCTACACGAGGCGAGTGGAGAGTGTAGCAGAGGCGCAGAGTCTACACGAGGCGAGAGAAGAGTGTAGCCGAGGCGCGGAGTCTACACGAGGCACAGAGAGCCAGCAGCACAGAATCTAAGAGAGTCAAGAGAAGCGTAGGGTGAAGAAGAAGAGGTCACGAGTTGTACCGTTGTATGGTGACCGCATTGTGAAGAAGAGAGGCCACGCGTTGTATCGTTACAAGTCAAGATTTAATAAAAGAAGTGTGTTCCCGTCAAGGAGTTTCCTGCCGTCATTTTCCAATACTTCACCTGTATAAAAGACACTTGTTCACAGAAGCAATCAATCAATCAGATTCCAAACTCTCCACCATGGCTAAGACCAAAGAGCTATCTAAGTGTGTCAGAGACAAGATTGTAGACCTACACAAGGCTGGAATGGGCTACAAGACCATCGCCAAGCAGCTTGGTGAGAAGGTGACAACAGTTGGTGCGATTATTTGCAAATGGAAGAAACACAAAAGAACTGTCAATCTCCCTCGGGCTGGGGCTCCATGCAAGATCTCACCTCGTGGAGTTGCAATGATCATGAGAACGGTGAGGAATCAGCCCAAAACTACACGGGAGGATCTTGTCAATGATCTCAAGGCAGCTGGGACCATAGTCACCAAGAAAACAGTTGGTAACACACTACGCCGTGAAGGACTGAAATGCTGCAGCGCCCGCAAGGTCCCCCTGCTCAAGAAAGCACATATACATGCCCGTCTGAAGTTTTCCAATGAACATCTGAATGATTCAGAGGACAACTGGGTGAAAGTGTTGTGGTCAGATCTTTGGCATCAACTCAACTCGCCGTGTTTGGAGGAGGAGGAATGCTGCCTATGACCCCAAGAACACCATCCCCACCGTCAAATATGGAGGTGGAAACATTATGCTTTGGGCGTGTTTTTCTGCTAAGGGGACAGGACAACTTTACCGCATCAAAGAGATGATGGACGGGGCCATGTACCGTCAAATCTTGGGTGAGAACCTACTTCCCTCAGCCAGGGCATTGAAAATGGGTCGTGGATGGGTATTCCAGCATGACAATGACCCAAAACACACGGCCAAGGCAACAAAGGAGTGGCTCAAGAAGAAGCACATTAAGGTCCTGGAGTGGCCTAGCCAGTCTCTAGACCTTAATCCCATAGAAAATCTGTAGAGGGAGCTGAAGGTTCGAGTTGCCAAACGTCAGCCTCGAAACCTTAATGACTTGGAGAAGATCTGCAAAGAGGAGTGGGACAAAATCCCTCCTGAGATGTGTGCAAACGTGGTGGCCAACTACAAGAAACGTCTGACCTCTGTGATTGCCAACAAGGGTTTTTCCACCAAGTACTAAGTCATGTTTTGCAGAGGGGTCAAATACTTATTTCCCTCATTAAAATGCAAATCAATGTATAACATTTTTGACATGCATTTTTCTGGATTTTGTTGTTGTTATTCTGTCTCTCACTGTTCAAATACACCTACCATTAAAATTATAGACTGATCATTTCTTTGCCAGTGGGAAAACGTACAAAATCGGCAGGGGATCAAATACTTTTTTCCCTCACTGTATGAGCAGTAGGCAGGAGCAATGTCAAAAGGAGTAACAGAGATAGCGATATAAGGACGTGGCTATGTATAAAAAGGTGGGGCTGATGGATGGAGGGGTTGTCATTTCACACTGCGTCCCAGATGAGCCTCCCAGAAATACTGGTAGCTTTATCGTACCGTCGTATGTGTGGTTCCATGCTGCAGTCCCGTTGGCGCCGTGCCAGGGGGAGATTATTGACACGCTGACGGTCAGCTTGGAGCCCACAAGAGTCGGCCCATCGTTTGTCACATTCACGGTTACGTTCCTCACTGCGGGGAAAAGAGAGGCAACTCAAACGAGCGGGCTGATTTCCACCCAGACAATTTTTGAGAATCAACATTTACGCATAAAATGTTGAGACCAAAAGAAGCCAAGGTGACCTCCACTGTAACGTGATTTTCAGATGAAAAATTTCCACAGGGTTGCATTGAGTGAGCTGTATGCAGCTCAATTGTGATTCATGATAATAATCACCACCAGCAGAACAGAAATAAGAATAAAACATCGATGCCAGATATTAAGCGGCATCCATTTTTTACCAACAGGCACTGGCAAGTGTGGCGAAGTTATAGTTAAACAACCCCCATGATCGACAAGGTGTTGGGACGCCTGCATCTAGCTGTTGATTAACAAAGGACTGTAAACAGTAACATGTGATGAAGCAAGGTTGCAAACTATTTCTGCAGTAGACACATTACATTCTTACTATTATCCTCTAATATGTAGTCACCTTGTAATTAAGAGCACTACCCGGCGACCTGAATTTGATTCTCTGCCACGGCTACCTTCAGTGGCGAGTGGTATCAGAAGCGGTGGCACCCCCCACTTCACCAACCCGCACTGACCAGAGCAGTGAGATATGTAAAGAAAAATCCCCATTACTGAAACAGCATGGGAAAGCAATCATCCAGCAGCGGACTGAAAAAGGCTAGAATTTCTTTGTTGAACACAGTCACCTTGTAAATAAATAAATTACAGATAAATTACAGAATAAAAGCTCACATCATTGTTGCAATGCATTCTGAATTTCAATACGAGTTCTTGAGACTAAACACTTTTTATTTTATTTTGCAGCTCTGCATTTGGATGCGGTGGGAAGCTGTGAAAGAGATTAACTCGGCCAGCAGCGACGCCAGTCTCGGCCGTTATCCGAGCGGATTGGGTATCGATCCTCGTCCCAGTAGCTCGAGTCGGTTGACATCCAGCCGTCCCCGAGTGAAGCATGGGCGGGCAGATCGCGCCATCGCCCATGATGGCCCACCACCTCGGAAAAACCTGAGCGCGCAGGTCACACGATTGGGAAATAAATCAGAATTCATCAGCCAGGGGGATTGAGCCGCAGAGGGGTAAGACGTCATTTTTATTTTGTCTGCAACTGCAACTGTTCACAAAACGCGAGCATCTTTATAAAAATCGTGACAAAAGTTTGTCAGCCTTTGTTCGCGCTTGTTGAATGTCATTTTGCTTAATAGATGGGAATGTCAGGAGTCAAGACCACAATTTTTATGGATTATCACAGCCTTTTCACTTTCTATTTGGCAGGATGAATTGAAGGTTTCAAGGATAGTCTAACAGAAAATAACGTACTTCACAAATCATACCGTAGAAACTTTATATTTACAATAAAACCTTGAATTGCAAGTAACTTGGTCTGCGAGTGTGTTGCAAGACGAGCAACATTTTTAAATAACTATTAATTTGATAATCGAGCAAGGTCTTGCAATACGAGTACTGTAGTACGTACAGCATATGCTTTGTCTGCCGAGCGTCACGTGATCACAACTGAGCTGATGGTTCCTCTCTGCGGGATTGTGGGTAATCATCTCCCATGCTCGGTCTCAGTCGGCGTGCCTCACTCGTATAGTCAACATTCGTGCGAGCATATACTGTTTACTATAGTGTTGTGACCACGAGTGTGTGCGTAAAGCATTTTTTTTTATTTTGTGTCCAAGTGTAGTGACTGTTCTTTAGTAACTGTACTGCAAGTGAAAGTCGTCCTACACAATAACCCTCCTCTCCTCTCTCTCGTCTCCCTCACACCAGCCACGATAACATTTAATTAATACATTTGATTACTTTATATTAAAATTAAATAATAATAAATAAAAAGGTATTTTGTATTAATCAGTTTTAGATGAATACAGTATTTTTGGGTTGTGGAACGAATCATCTAAGTTTCCATTTTTTCTTATGGGGGAATTCGCTTTGATATACGAGTGCTTTGGATTACGAACATGTTTCCGGAACGAATTATGCTCGCAATCCAAGGTTTTACTGTATGTAGTGAGTTCAACTGAGTCGCAGACGTTATTCTTTAGAGGCAACACATTTATTATATCAACACGTAATACACAAAGGGGTAACTGCCCCTTTACCAGATACAGCCTAGGGTGGTGACCACCCAGCTAACTACACTATACGGAGGAGTTACAGCTACGAAGAGTCGGCCTCTCACTCGTGTCCCGGCCACGTGTTGATGCCTTGTAGGATGTAGAGCTTCCAGCTTGTAGGACGTGGAGCTTCCAGCTTGTAGAACGAAGCGATCCCGGTCTCTCTCAGGGACCCACCTTATATCCTCCCGGGTCGGGGCTGGCTCCACCCAGGCCCCACCCGCCTTCTCGAGCGTTCTAGCTCCCTCTCCATCCCTCTCGAGAGCTCTCCCCGGACACGTGATCACCCCCTAGCCCCCCCACCTGGGGCCCTCTCTGTGGACACTCCGGATCACGTGTCTACGGGGTCAACTAGAGTGCCATGGCCCGGGGCAACCCGGTCCCTGGGCTGACATTGTCCCGCTCCCCCTTGTGGTAGCCCGCACTACATGCTATGCGCGGGGCACACGCTATCCCAGCGTTCACTAAACCCCGCTAGGGCTGGTACTACACCCATCTATGGGGTGTACGCGATGACGGTGCATCGCACGCCGTGCTATAGTAAAGCCGGCATCACAGAGCAATCCACCCAGTGCTGTCCGCGACGTAGGAACATCGCACGCCACGACTCTCCCGGGCCGGCACCATACAGTGACATCCCCGATGTCATTACATATACATGAGATGTTATATAAAAATTATGAATGTTTTTACATTAATGGGGGTCAAAAAGATTTTAGTCGAATTAATGATTTTCCTTTTGCTCAAGGCCACTCACTAAAGAATGTGACTGCATGAGTTGTATGTGCGTACACACATCCGTATGCACTACATGTGATCATGTGCACATATGTATGCACCTTTGTATTTTTATGTATGTGTAGTGTTGTAAGGACGGACTTCTGGACTTCTTTATGGCACACACTGTTTATTATCTTAATACACAGTCCCTATCACACTAAGGGGTATATGGTCCCCTCACCCATTACCCTCAGAAGGTACAAGCCTCCGGATCCTGCAGGCTATCTAATCTCCCTGCTCTCCCAGCGTCCTCTGGCTGGACCTAGGGGATCTCTCCCCGACCACTGGTTACTCTGAGCCCGAGCCCTGATAAAGGCTGGAGGGCTTGTTCCAGGGTCCTAGACATCTTCGGCCAACTTGGGTCTTCGTGTAGCAGAACTCCTCCAGAGCTCTCAGCGCTCTGGCTTTTATACCTGTTCGTGGCCGGGTTGTCCAATCCCCGGCCACCTTGTGGGACCCTCTGATTTGTCCTTCCCAATCTGGGTTTGGATCCTACCTCACCCCATTTGACCCTGACCGTTTGATTGAGCGGGAAACCCTTGTTTACGATCTGCTCTCACAGTTTGCGAACAGCGAGTAGTTAACACCACTACATATGTGTTAGTTCTTGTTTGCTATACTATTAGTACACTTCGTTGTTGGTCACTCAGTGCTACACTCATTCAGGCCTTTGCTCAGAAATTGCGGTTAGATAAACGAATGTAACCTTTATATATATTTTATGTGTAAACAAGTACAGTAATTGCCCACATGTGATATAACCTGAGCACACACGTACCCATTGTAGACGGGCTCAACGCATGGCCACATTCAACAGGAGAGATTTCCTCCAGTGACACGACATCAATTATAATCAAGCCCTTTAAAAACCAAAACATCCTCACTGAGGCTCAAGAGTATTTTACTGCATTGGGATGTTTCGCCAATTCCATGCATGGTTGGCATGTATGAGAAAACTGTAGTATCAGGAGAAAACCCACCACTCATAAAAGGGTGTAATACCAAGTCCCACCAGAGATATATTCAAGAATCTGTGGCTGCACTGCCATTCCTGGCCACCTTGCAACTCAAGCCTACAACACATGGTTTGGTATTCTAACATACTGTATTGTGATGACCACTTACGTCTTCCAGAGTGCGCTCCAACCACTCCGAGACACAGGAGCAGCGAAGCGAGGTAGAGGACTGGCGGTTCCATCTCCACCTCGGGAGGACCCTGCGCCACAGCTGGAAGCCCCTGTTCCTGCTGGGACAATCAAGCCGCTCGTTTATATCCCTGATCCCTCCCCCACACTCTGAACCCATGAGCTCACACACTGTGTGGTTTGTCATGTGGCCGTTTTGGCGGACTGCCCACGTGGCTTCAAGGGAGCAAAAGAATTAATAAAATAAAACACTAAACCCATCAATGCACGTCCACTTGGCAAACAGTTGAGATGGTCATGTAATGTGCATGCACATAAACTCGTGGCCATCACATGATGCGCCCTTGAGTCAGACAGGAGCTGCAATAATTGTACTTTTGTCCAAGTTGTACAGAATGCATTCCAACAATAATACCGAACGACCAGTGGTATAGTTATTGAGTTTACAGATAGTGCAACTGCACCGCGGTCCCCGGGCCACAGGGACCCAGAACTCTCCGATATATGGATATTCTGCTCTGGGGCGGCCGAATGGTAAAATAACACACAGCGTTTACCGACAGAAAATGCTGACTGACTTCTATCTGAATGCAGTCACACCATACCCCCGCACAGAAATCCTCTCATCAAGATGCTCATACATCGGGATAAGAAAGTGTCAGATGGTAAACATGTTAAAGCGCTGCAATTGAACAGTTGCAATGATGCACAAATCAACAGGGCACTGAATGCCAAAACTAAATCAAATAGCTAAAGCGTTGAAACTGACCAAGCAATTAAAACTATTAAAATACCGTACTGCGGGAGTAACTGATAAACTAGCCAGATTTTTGGAGATTTGGCATGGTACATAAAATACAGAAACTAATTTCTGGTACTAAAGATGTATTACCGAAGCTATCAACAGAAGGTGTGTACCGGAATAACTGCTCTTGTGGCCAATACTATCTATGTTGCTCAGACAGGACGAATGCTCAGCATGAGACTAAAATAACACCACAAGAATATTAAATACTCCCAAATCTAACTGTCGACAGTGGCGGAACACGCGTGCCAACAAGGTACTGCGATTTTCGTGCACACAAAAAACGTCTGGATGTACAAGCACAATGTGCATGCATAATGTGCATCCATAAGAATAACCGAACCGGTAATGGATAGCCATTGTCATTTATATACATACATTAACCCCCCCACCCTCTCTCGCCTTCGCACCTGATTGGCGAACAGGTGATGTTTCTGCTTATTAAACTTTAAGTTCAATTAACAAATTATTCTTCAAATGTATTTATGTTATTTTTATGCTGAGCGTCTGCTGCTGCTGTCATGTACAGAACTTCGAGATCCTAGATGAAAAGCGCTATATAAATGTAATTATTATAAGCATTTATCCTTCTATTTAAGAACAAAACAGAATGATTTCTCCACAAATCTGGCTGTCGCCTGATTATGTTAGTTGTAATTACTGGTGAAACGTCATACTCGAATTATTAATGTTGTGGGTTTACTCTCGAAGACACCAGTGTGACGTATTAGTAAAGCCATTACATGTTTTGTTTATGTGACAAACCTTACTAATTGGCTGTGTCGGGTGGTGGCGGGTATAACGACACATTTATACGTACGCGGTCTAACCCAAAAAAACCTATATTTTTGATAATACTAATTAAACTTGGAATCTGAATCTTTATTTATCCTGAAGAAATCCGATGAGCGATGAAGCTCTTTTTCACAGATGTCCAGTCGAGACAGGAATTGAATTGTAATAATTGAATCTATACAGACACCAGAGGTATCCTGAATGCTTTAATGAATGCAAGTTGATTGGATTCATGGTGACATTATTTCATTTCTGAGTATAAACATTACTTTAATAGCCAATTAACTTTTGATCAGATTCTTAATGAGGTCCAATCTAGCATTTTTATATAATTTTCATCAAATAATTTTTTATTTACATAACCAGTAGTCAATAGACAGGAAATGAATAGTAATCTATATATATAAAATCGCAAATCTGTCTGTCTGTCTGTGTGTGTGTCTGTCTGTGTGTCGCCGGACCATACGCAGTTTCATTGGACGAAATGTGAGGGATTTGCGAGACACGATTGGTCCGTTTGGTTTTCCTAGCGCTGCGATTGGCCCGTTGGCCGACCGGCGCGGCCCACGGCGGTTGCCCCTGGCAACGGCCAGCGACGCCTTCGCTGCGGGGTGGACGCCATTTTGAATTCCCGTTAAAAATATGCGCACGCATTAACACGCGACTCTGAGGTAAATTCATCAAAGTTTCACGTCCTCTTCACTCCCCCCCCCCCCACCCCAATGTGTGCAATTACTATTATAGGGTCGGTAGATAATAAAATTATAGCGCTACGAACGGGAAATATCCGGCGTTGACCAGGGCAAAAATGTAATTAAAAACTCCTGAAAACATTAAAACATAACATACCAATGAAAATGAAACTCTATCATTCAAAATGTAAACCCCCAACATGCCAGGAATCGATTCTTTGAATCGCACAAAGGACTAATCGAAGGTTGTAAATTACTTTAGGATCGCGCTTCCTGTTTAATATAAGTTGGTTATAGAGTTGATATAAACTGCTACGAATGGGAAATATCCGGCGTTGACTGGGGCAAAAATATAATGGTGAGGGCGGTTGTGAGTGGCGATTGTGAGTGGTGATTAGTGAGTGGTGAGGGTGAATGGTGAGGGTGAGTGGTGAGGGTGAGTGTTGAGGGTGAGTGGTGAGTGGTGATTGGTGAGGGTGTGATTGGTGAGGATGAGTGGTGAGGGAGAGTGGTGAGGGAGAGTGGTGAGGGTGTGATTGGTGAGGATGAGTGGTGAGGGAGAGTGGTGAGGGTGAATGGTGAGGGTGAGTGGTGAGGGTGAGTGTTGAGGGTGAGTGGTGAGTGGTGATTGGTGAGGGTGTGATTGGTGAGGATGAGTGGTGAGGGAGAGTGGTGAGGGAGAGTGGTGAGGGTGAATGGTGAGGGTGAGTTGTGAGTGGTGAGGGTGTGTATATATGTAAGGTTATTAAGAAATATATTTTTCACCCGGGCAACGCCGGGTACTTCTGCTAGTAATTTATATAATTACTGCAGAGATTTATCATATTTTTCTCCAATTATAAATTGTTTTCACTTAAAATACAGTATTGACGAAATAAAAACATTGTTCCACCAAACTCCTGGCACCTTAGGCAGTGCCCATTTATATCCTAGCCGATGGACTATGGGGCTGAACCAGGACTGTTGAGTTCTGTTTGCCCCGACGATGAACGTTGAGATGTTTAGGGGCACGGGGTAACCAATAAGGTCTAAATTGGTCTGTAATATGGTAGGCACTGATAAGGGGTTGACAGGAATGCGTGTTGTTTGAAACACACGGGTGGCAGACACTGTACTTTTTTTTACAACTTAATCATTATTACACGCGCAACAGTAATCACGACAGTGTGGGCACCCACGGTGGTGAGATGTTGACTACCTCGCCTGGTATACAGGTGGTAGTGGGTTCGATCATCGACCCTGACGCCTGCTGTAATATTTGTAGGAGTTTGCAGTGTCTCTATCCCCCCGTAGTCGCGTGGATTTGTCTCCGAGTCCTCTGTGGGTTTCCCCTCCACATTTAGAATCAACATCAATCATTTAAGAGTATGTGGCTGCTATACATTTCCACATGGCGACGACGATTAGCCTCTTCGTTGAGATATCATTCGTGGCCAGGTCGCTTCTGGGAAATAAAAAGCAATATTGCTCAATATTACAATATTACCTGGTAAAAAACTAAAAATACAGGAGTTTACTTTTAGTTTAAACAAACTGACGATACGATTATCGTGGATGTCGATGTCGCACGATATATCGCGATATATTCTCGCGGCGACCCCATGAACTCTGTGACAACAACCAGTGGCGGTGACGTCACCACGACGCTTGTGCCAAGGCCCCTCCCCCCCACCACCGCCGTGTCATCAACCCCTCCAACCAATCCGGCAACACCGTCGCGATGACGTCGGCAGAGTGCGCCCGTGAGAATTTGGCGGGAAATCGCAGAGCGCGGGAAAGTCGACGTTGGCGCGCGTAAAGCGGCGCGCCGCTTGCTGTAATGCGCTGAACAACGACAATAACGGCCTTTAACTTCGCGTTCCGTAAAGCACAGCCTTGCCCGAACACGGGAGAGACCGCGAAGCAACGGGCGGTATTTAAGCTGTTTGTTTCGTAAATTTTTTCGTTTTGTTTACGAGTAAAATTGCATAAGAGACTAGCGTTGCATTCAACACCGCTCGGTAAATCAAGTGCGCGCCTGCTGTACAGAGCTTACCATGGCGAAGTCTCTTTCGGGAGGACTCGGGAAACCCGAGCAGGGCATCATGGACCTGTTCCAGAAGGTGGAGAAGATAGGCGAGGGCACCTACGGGGTGGTCTACAAGGCGCGCCACAAGATGACGGGAGAGACGGTGGCGCTGAAGAAGATTCGCCTTGACACGTAAGACGGTCTGGTTCCAGCGAAACGATCGGTGATGTGATACAGTACCGCCACCGAGTAACAGCAGCTACTGCTATTATAACTCCAGTTACTGCATTAGACCCGAAGCAACCGTTCTAACCACGGCTACTGCACAGTCTTAACAACGTCATGTTTGTTGTCCTTTCCCCGCACTTACGATTATCACGGTTGGCTAGTACGGTGCGCAAGAAGTTCGACATACATACAGTACATACATTAATAACAGCTACCAAGTTAAACCCACAGTTACTACAATTACAAATACGTACTGCATTACAACACCTTGTTCATACACTACTGGACGCAGTCTTCCCAATTCCGTTCCGGTTGTTTGGCGATACTTGACGCTGTTCATTGAGTTTTGGTGAAGCAGGTCGGCCCCAAGATTGGTTCAGATGTAACTCGCCGTGCATGAGAATCGGACTTAGATGGTCAGGTTCATTGCACAGTGCGCTAACAACCTCGGCCAATACATACTTGAAAATGCATTCCATTATAACCACAGCAACTGCATAATACGACAATATACCACAGCAGCTGCTGCATTATGTATTCTACTAGTGTTATATGGACGCGTCCGTGTTGAATAAATGGAGACTGGAATCTGCCCACGAGCGAGACGAGGACAAGGAACTCATGGAAGATACAAGCGCCTGTTTATGGGTTCATATTTCTGTCGCATTTTACAGGACTTATTTTTTTGGCCGCATGTGCCAATTTTGAATTGCAAAACGTTAACTTTAAACATTTCAAGTTTTTTTAACCAGGTGAGAACTCAAGAGACCAGCTAGGATGAATTAAGTTGCAAAAGTGACGGTGCATCGTTGGTGATCCCCGTGCAGGGAGACGGAGGGAGTTCCCAGCACGGCCATCAGGGAGATCGCCCTGCTGAGAGAGCTCAACCACCCGAACATTGTCAGGTAACGCGCCTCTGTGACCACAGCCGTTAGCTGTCCAGGCCCAGTTTGTTCATAGATGGTGCTGTTGATGGCAATGTGAGTTCTAGATTTGAAGCTTTTGTGACTGCAAGGATTCATACTCTTAGTTTCACCTGAAGACGGAAGCTTGTGTTGCCTCCGAAACGTCGTGATTTTTATTGTTTTATTTCTATTCATTTTAATTTCATTTTTTTACCTACGTGATTTTACCGAAAGAACTAAGAGTATGTGGCAATGTGAGTGTACTAAACCCAGAGATTTGAAAAGTCAGTCAAGTACATCCTTATTGGCTACTTGTGTTCAACATAAACATCGCCGCAATCTTGCCTCTTATGTGATACCCAGCTTCTGAAGTTCTTTGGTCATTGATCGCTGTCATTTAATGCACAGCCCTCCACTTATCGTTTTTTCAGGTGGCCATTGTATACTCCATGTGATATATGGCCAATTTATATGGTAAACATGGCCAAGCCGTATTAACCTGCTCTTCATGGGAATGTTTGGAGGCAACTGTCCCTTGCCCCTCCACTTTTGGAGAGGAAGACAAAAATTGATGCTGTAAAATAACAGGTTACTTAAAATTGACCATCAGGCTTCCTGAACAAAATCATTTGTAGAATCATAGTTATATCAATCCGGTTATATTGTGCACAAGGTAACTGAAGCAGCTTTATGATGTGTATGCTGTGTCAGCAGCTCTCGTGTTTAGTTGGCTTTGGTCAGATTGTTGAGGTGGCACGGTCAAGATCCTGGATTTTAATTTGGACTCAGCCACCCAAATATATATATATTTTTTGACAGGACGTGGATAGCACTAATTGAAATACATTGGAAATAGGACCAAATATGTATATTGTTTTGAACAACCTCATACCATGACAATTCAATAGTGTAATTAAGTGTAATTTTGTATTAGCACATCACACAAACAACAAGTGTGTAATGTTTAAAGGCTTTTCTGTTCTATTATGCATGTACAATTGTGGCATTAGTGGCTTTGCTGTGTTATTAAACAAGGATGGGCCCACCCAGCTTTCGAGTTTTGACATGTTAGCTGCCCTCAATCTCTTGTAGTCTATAAAAATATCACCATGGAGAGCTGAATTCACAGTGGCATTAAATGTCACGGGTGCACAAATATGGGCAAACAGCAATGCACCGCTTCAGCCTACAAAGCTTTAGCAATACAGCAAATACACAAAGATGCCCCTGTGGTGCCTCACCAATGCTTGACAACAAACGTATGTATATGGTATGTATTGTTTCAAATACTCTACAACATCTGTGATTGATAAATTACGTCAAGTTATTTATTACCTGGTAATTTCAGATTAGTACAATATGAAATTGTACAAAATCTTGCATGTTATGCATATAGCGATGGTCAACCTCAGCCATTCTATGAATTGTCACAATTCAAGAATTTATCTTTTACATTGTCGTGAGTGTGGTGGCCACGAGTGGCTGTGGGGGGTCATACACACGATCCCAATACACACAACTTTAGAATTGATATCAATCAATGCATCGCTGTACCCTGCTGTGGGGGCCGAATTGTATCTATCCATTTGCAGGCTCCTGGATGTTATTCACAGTGAGACCAAGCTTTACTTGGTGTTTGAGTTCCTTGACCAGGACCTCAAGAAGTATATGGACAATGCACCCCCATTAGGGATTTCCCTGCCACTGGTCAAGGTAAAGTTTCTCTTATTGTGGCACTAAATTGTTACGTTACATACAGCTTCACCATGGCTTCAGCATCCACATTGTCCACTTAGACCACCCTAGGCTTCCTCTTATGCACAGCACTCTCCTTCCCTCGTTTGCTCTCTCTCTTTTAAATGTACACATCACGACACCAAGCAACTGACTTTACTCTGATGTACTGGACACAGATCTCTCTTGGTTTTATTATAAATATAATTTAAAGAGACCAGGTGAACTGTTTCCCATGGAGGTGTTTCCAGTATCCAAATCCCTGGTGTCATGAGGGTGGTTGTAGTAGACGTTTGTTAAGTTATCCATGCCTACCAGTAATGATTACATTCGCTGACATTTGCAAAATAATCCTTTAAAAATGTATTTGTAAATGAAGGGAAATGTTGGATTAATGCAAATGAAGGGAAATGTTGGAATAATGCGCCTTGAGGAGTACTCATTTATTTGTAAATACTTGTAGCAAGTAAATAATAACTCCTATCCACGTTGATATGGGGCCACTATTGGCAGATCCTATTATTATCAGAGTAATTATTTTTTTAATCTATGCAGACACCAGAGGCATCCTGTATGCTTTAATGAATGCAAGTTGATTGCATTCATGTCGACATTATTTCATTTCTGAGTATAAACATTACTTTAATCGCCAACTAACTTTTGATCAGATTCTTAATGAGGTCCAATCTAGCATTTGATCAAATATTTTTTTATTTACATAACTAGTAGCCAATATATTTGTGTCTGGGCCCAAAAAAAAACATGCACGTCGATTATCATAACAATAGTTACTTAAAATGTTTCTGATTAACTGGGTAACCAGTTTGATGCAGATATGGGGTAATTTATGCTTATCTTCAAGTCGTGAGTTGTATTTTGAGGCAATGCTGATGCTAAATTACATCTAAAATACGCATTTAAGTATTCACAGTCCCAGGAACACAGTTAATTCTCTCTAGTTGTTAAATGCTTGAAATTAAGGCATTGCACAAAATGCATGTAATAATTTCTCAATAATGTTACGCTTGGGACCTGTTTTGTTGCGAACGTGCTGCCATTGTTGGTAGAGCTACATGCACCAGCTGCTGCAGGGCATCGCCTTCTGCCATGCGCAGCGCACCCTGCACCGTGACCTCAAGCCGCAGAACCTGCTCATCAACGCCGACGGCGCCATCAAGCTGGCAGACTTTGGGCTGGCGCGCGCCTTCGGAGTGCCACTCCGCACGTACACACACGAGGCAAGGGGGAGGGGCTGCGCTCTTCAGTGTACAGCTTTAGACCCAAATACGTTCCAAAATCTGATCTTCACTGAGGCACGATAAACAGATCCAACTGCATTGCAAAAACATTACCTAAGCTCTGAAATAGTGAATAATTTATTTGTATACAGTGTTATGTTTTGTGCTGATCAAGTTTAAATGTGTAGTGGGTAATACACTGGAGGAAGCTTGCTTTGAGGCAACACGTTTATTACAACTTAACAAACTACAATACAAAGGGGTAACGGCCCCTTTCACCCGATGTCCTACATAGCCGGCTAGCTTGCCTCTTTCTGGAAATCACTATGCCTACACTGCCAGGGGCTTGAGTCTTCTCTGGAGTCTTCACTGGTTATAAGCTCGGAGCTTCACTGGTACAGCTCAAGCCTCACCCTAGCCAGGGGTTCGGCTTTGCCCACAGGGCTCTTCTCTCTTCAGGGCTCCAGGTTGATCTTCAGTCTTCAGCCGGATGATACTGAGCTGAGCTGTTTATGGACCTTGCTTATATACAGGGTCCCGGCTCACTCCGGCCCTGGCCACGCCTCCCTTCCAGAACCTTCTCCAAGGCCCTGGTGAATGACCTCATCCCCCAGGCCCCCGTTGGTCCCAATGCTCCCCCCAGGGATTGCCTAGGGCCAACTGCCCATCATTACTGTTGAGCTGGTCCGGCCTCCCTTATACTCTTTACTGGCTTGAGCGAGTACTGCCGGCTATGAGTAGTGGCGATCGTGGCCAACCATGCCACGACATTACCCCCCCCCCCCCCCTCCATAGCACCCAGCCGTCCCGGTTGGCAACAATTCCTCGAAACCGTGAAAAACAGAACAATTACGCGTGCCTCAAGAAAAACACAACAAGAACAACCCGACATAAATACCCCAGCCCACCTGTACAAAAATTATACTATTTACAAATGTACAATTAGACAAGAACGCGCAAAGAGGGTATCCGCACGAATCCGTCACGGCGCCGCACCCACGACCCACGCAATTAAAACAACAACATGACGACCGAATGCAAGTCACAGGCAAGGAGGGCCACCAACCGTGGCAGCCCGGCCGACACGAAGGTAGGTGTGCGTCGTGGTGCGTGTGAGGGTGTGGGAAGGGTCATGAAAATCTTGGGGCCCTTGAACGGGTCCGTGTTGCAGGGCCGTCGTATGGTAATGGGGGTTTCACAGGGGGGACAAGAGGCCGGCGCCCCCTGGGTGACATTCGGGTCGGCGGCAGAGCCCATGTCGACGGAAGCGGCCGTTGACGACGGCCGTGGGGGGCTCATTCCCTCGGCATCTGAGGGCGCAACAACATGGCTGCGCTGAGGGTTATGTTCTGCAGACACCGACCTGGCTCGTCGGACACACCACACGTTCTGCCCCGGTAATGTGAAACAGACAATCGCGGCGCGACAAAGGGTTTCAGGTGCGACGGATGGACATACCAACATCTGCGGCTCCATTGAACTTTGACACGGGACGCAACACCTGCACAATATTGACAGGACCCCGCCAGGGCCGAAGCAATTTAGGTGACGTTGCCAACGGCAACTGGGGGCAGTGGAGCCAGGCCTTGTCCCCTACCTTCCAGACATGAGTGGACACCCGAGGGTTCCGCAACCGTTCGTTGGCACGTTGTCGCCCGACCGAATTTTCCTGTGCGGCCTCCCTGGCCTCGAACAACTTTTGGAGGTTAAATCGCATATGGTCAGACAATTTAGTTTTTCGTGAAGCCGGTTTTACACGCAACTGCACCTCCACAGGTGGGTCAACCTCTCTGCCATACATGAGGTAAAAAGGTGAGTAGCCCGTGGCCGAATGAGGCGCCATTCTGTAAGCGGTCAGGACACCAGGGATGTGCAGATCCCAGTCAAGCTGCGATTGGCTCACCTGGTGACAAAGCATGGAGGTGAGCGTTCGGTTCAATCGCTCAACCATACCATCAGTCTGCGGGTGGTATGGGGAGGTACGAATTTTCTGCGTGCCCAGCATGTCGCAAATGTCCCGCAGCAAGGTGGACGAGAAATTTTTTCCCTGGTCGGTCAGCAACCGTTCGGGAGCACCCTTGTCCAGGACATAGCCCTGGACAAAGGCCTCTATGATGGCTGCTGCTGACTGGTTTGGGAGCAGCCATGTCATTGGCCAACGTGTGAAATATTATAACCAAACCAACAGGTACTTATTACCTCGGGAGTGGCTGGAAAGGGACCGAGGACTGCAGAGGAGGACAAGTTGGTCGGGCAGGCGGCTTCCGTCACGTGCAATGAGTGCAGCCCTGCAGCAAATCTGCCATGTCTTTGGCCATGCCGGGCCAAAAAAATGAAATGCGAGTGTGTCCAAGGTCTTGTGCATCCCTAAATGCAAGAGACATTCGTGCACGGCCCAAATGGCTTTACCCCACAGCACGGTGGGCATAACGATTGTGTATTGTCACAGGCTGTCATCCCATGCCATTAGGAGGCCGTCGCGCGAAACAAAAGACGCGAGACCATTGCAGTCATCCCCTTTCGCAGGCTTACTAGCCCGACTGCGAAACCTAAGGAGCGAAGCATCCTCCATCTGGAGGCGACCCCAATCGTCCCGGGTCAGGCCGAGCAACAAATCCTGAGTGAGTGTACCCTCAGGGCCCACCCTAGGACCTGTCTCGGCCGTAGCAGCGAGGTGCTGAGGCAAATTGTCAACCGGCTGCTTACAGCGACCCGATCCCAGGAAGCATGCACACTTGTTTGTCGTTGGCAGGCAAGACAAAGCATCGGCATTACAGTGCTGTTTGCACTTGTGATATTTGACTCTGAATGCGTAATCTTGCAAGATTTCCAGCTAGCGTGAGAGTTGACCAGATGGCTGGTCGACTCGCAACGCGTATTGAAGGGCGGTGTGATCGGAACGAACAGTGAAGTGCCTCCCGTACAAGTAAGGTCGGTAATGTTGAATGAAAAAAACGATTGCTAACAGTTTGCGACGTGTCACAATACCGTTGCTCCGCTGGAGACAATACCCGGCTCCCATATGCAATCACTCGCTCGACCCCGTCAACGATTTGCGACAAAACGTCCCCGATGCCAGTGTTACTCGCTTCCGTGTCAAGAATGAAGTGCAACGTGAAATCTGGGTAGCTCAGTGGAGGGGCATTCACCAACCCATCGCGCAGTGAATTAAATACATCCTCCTCGCCCCAGTGGAACCTGATGCACTTGGCCGTCGGCGCATGGAGGGGCTTGGCGATGGAAGCAAACCCCGCCGCAAATCGTCGGTAATAGGACTCAAAACCGATAAAGCTCCTCACCTCCCCCACCGACGTCGGGGTTGGCCATGAGCGGACACAATCGTTTTTTTCGGGGTCTGGCAATACCCGACCGGCTGACGATGTGGCCAAGGTAGCGCACCGATTCACGCAAGAGGTGGCATTTTTATAGCTTAAATTCAAGGTTCGGCCGCACGCATTTTATTTTAACAAAAACTGCCCTCAACCATTGCAGGTGTTCATCAAAAGTACGGCTGAAGACAATGACGTCTAATGGGCAATCTGTTAAACTCGAACAGACCCTGCGGCGTGCGAAGGCTGTTTTCGGTTTAGAATCCGCGTCAAGTGGCAGCTGCCAGAAGCCAGACGAGGTCCGGGGTTGAAAAGTAACGTGCCCCTACCAAGGCATCAAGGGATTCCTCCATACGGGGGAGGGGGTACGCGTCTGCTATTGAAATTTAGTTTAGCCTGCGAAAGTTGATACAAAATCGCAAACTACCATCGTGCTTCTTCACGAGCACGATGGGGGCTCCCCACGGGCTGGTGGATGGAGGGATGATGTCGGCAGCTAACATGTTATTGACAGCCAACCTTACATGTTCTTTCTCAGCAGGGCTTAAACGGAACTGATTCTGGCGGATGGGCGCAGCATCACCTGTATCAATATGATGTTTCAACAATTTAGTGCATCCAATGTCAAATTTAGATTTACTAAAAACATAAAATTCCAGTAGCAGAGCGCATAATTTATCCCTCTGGGAATTTGACAAATTGACAGCCGATGGACAGAGCGAATCCAACCATTGTTCATCGAGGCTGGAGCGTGGTTGTGACCGAGGCATGGTTCCGACATGGCCTACCGTCGAATCGGCCTGGAGCGACGGCGTTGCATGAGCGAGCACGGTGTCCTGCGGTATAACGGTCGTGTGTAGCCCAGCATTCAAAACTTGGATAAACGGGTCTCGATCCCCAGATAGCAGCGTCTGCGCACCGACCAATTCCAAACCTCGAGCCGCAGTATTCCAAGGCCCTATGAGAACACCGCCCGCCGTTGAACCCGGAATGAGAGGTTTCCGAAGGCGGAGAGGTTTCCGAAGGCGGAGAGGAACTAACATCTGTGCACCTGGTGGGATGCGCACCGTTCGGGACGCCAGCGCCTGAACGGTGGTGCATGCCGTGCGCAACCTCGTGGGGGATGGTAGGAATGCCATACGCCGACCCGAGGGCAATTCGATGCATCCCTGGTCAATTAGGATTTTGATGGGCATCTTTCCCAGAAAATCCGTACCCAACAGGCACGGAACAGTGAGGGATGAAGAGACCAAGATCGGTCCAGCCAATTTCACATCACCAATTCAAATTTGGGCTCTAATTTGGCCAATCAGTCCCAGCGACCCCCCGTTAGCCACTCTCTGTGTTGTCTTGCATTATATTTCCAAGTTTACTATGTTTTTTTCTCTTTCATTTGTACCTGATGATGGTTGCTTGTGTTGCAATCGGTATTCTATTTAATTTAATTTCTTTCTACCTGACTTTACCAAAAGAACCAAAGTAATTCCTGCAGTCACGAAAGCTTCGAATCAAGTTTTTGTTTGTTTAGACAAAATTTGAGTGCCTGGATAAACCTTTATGCACGATGGATAAAACATAAGTATTCATATACGTAGGTCAGCTTGCTGTACTGCCCTATACTGGTACACGATTCATAGTAACGAAGATCAATGTAGTGGTTACCAAGAAAGTGACGAGTTTTTTTTGTAGGACAGCCGTTTACACACTGGTAACTAATTTATCTACCCCGGAGGGTATGATGGGCAGAGTCGACCTTCATTTTAATATGCAAATTTGTGCACTCGTAATGATTGCACCACCCGGCCTGACACACAGGCCGGGTGGTGCAAAAAGTAAAGTAAGGTGCACCAAAAATAGCGGCATGGAGCATGGGCCTCTCATACCGCTGCTTCTGCTGCCTGCAGGTGGTGACACTGTGGTACCGCGCGCCAGAGATCTTGCTGGGATGCAAATACTACTCGACCGCTGTCGACGTCTGGAGCCTCGGCTGCATCTTTGCTGAGATGGTACTGGAGTCAACACTGGACAGAAAGTCACGCTCGCATCCCCGCATCGTGGCTGTGAACCCAGTAGGCCTGGTTCGATTCCGAGCTACGGCTAACATCAGTGGCGAGTAATTAAACCGGCGGTCCTGCATGGCCCATGCTGCTCACTCTACCCACTAATATTGAAGGGTAGATACCCTTCAAATAAATTCCAGGCACCTGCAAGCACTGGTTCTTCACGTGTAGTGTTTCATTTGTGTTATTACTTTTTTTATTATAATTAGTATTTATCACATTAAAAAGGTTGTTCAAGAGCAGAACATAATGGGGCTGAAACGTAATTTAACTTTTAACATGCATGGGGGTCAATGGGAAAACGATCGTTTAACGAGTTTTCGTTTAGCATTTTAAGCAAGACACGCCTGTACATGGACAAATAAACCCCACATTGCAGTACGTAACTAAGCTGTGGTATTATTTAAAATGGTCACTTTCAAGTAATTTGGAGAATATTAGTCTAATGGAGAAGATGCAGATTCATATGTTCAGATGGTCTAACGAGAAAATGATGCTCAATTGGTTGCACTTATTGCGTAATGTCGTTTTATTAAATATATTCTAATTGTATTATCAGTGTCATGTCATGAAACAAAGTAATGTATTAAATCAGAACTTTTGTGTAGTGCATCGTTTAAAAAATGTTTTTAAAAGTTGGCCTGTGAAAACAGATAACCACTTCTCAGATCCTGTCAAGTAATCTCTTGTCCTGGTGGCACTGGTCTTTCCCACATTCTCATACAGAGAAAGTGGCATTGCAGTCAAACCTATATATCCTCACAGCTGGAACTTAGCAAAATGAAGTGAAAAACTAATGTAATGGGGTTTTTTGCGTGACCAGAGTGAGACTGTTTCACTGGCAGAGCCAGTGGGGGGGAGGGGGGGTGGCACGTGATCCGATTAGAATCCCTAATTTCGATCGGATCATTGGGGTTTATTAGTAATAAATCGGCATTTTGCGACCCCCACTGCCACTGTGTAGCATATTGTGCCAGGGACTCTTGAGATGATAGGACAAGTCCGAGTCCATAATTGGCAATACGTAATGGCAAAGCAGTTATAAGTGACTCAGAATTGTGCGCAGTTTGCTTGATAGTACACCACTTCCCTGAAGGCATACCTTAAGGGAGCGTGATGCCGATTACACACGGTTCCAATTCGACCCTCGCCATCGCCGCACACGCGTCGAATAAAAAGCAAGGGACAAGTCCTTACTATAATTTTTCATTGCTGGAGGGGTTGCCCCCCCCCCACCTGAAATTCCTGGCTCCGCCATTGGACCATTGATTATACTTAAACAACCAAATTACGGGTGGATACCCAGATTCGAAGGCTGGAATCTCTGGAGCCAGCTCACAAAAAAGCGCACTTCCTCGATTGCACTTATGGTGGAAATGAAATGGCACGGCTTATTTGGAAACTCTCTAAGTGCATTGTCGATGCTGTTGCATTGCTTGCGTATTTGTTCCTTCTCCCTTCGACAAACCCAGCTGACGCGGCGGGCTCTGTTTCCTGGTGACTCGGAGATCGATCAGCTGTTCCGCATCTTCCGCACACTGGGCACACCGGATGAGACCGTGTGGCGGGGCATCACGCAGCTGCCGGATTACAAACCCTCCTTTCCACGCTGGTGTGCCCAGGACCTCACCAAGGTGGTGCCTCTCCTGGACGCCGCTGGGCACGATCTACTCATGGTAAGGAAAATAATATCAATGTGTTTAAACTGGTTGAAATTCTGTCTGAAAATGCAATCTAAAAAAAAAATCACATGCTTTGGACATTTATATTGTTGCAATGTACCTTGTCTGTTTTTGTGACAGCAAATGCTGCAATACGACCCAACCAGGAGAGTTTCGGCCAAGGCTGCCCTCAACCATCACTTCTTTCACAATTTGGAACATCATGTGCCAACTTTAAAGGCAAAACCGTAGGGCAGCAAGCAGGGGATACAAACATTTATGCCAGTGTTTTTTCTTAGCTGGCTTGCTGTAGTCATAGACTGTATTATATAAGGAATGTTTGTGTTAATAACTTTTGAGGCACACTTATTGGAGATATGTTTTATATGTGTAGCAACCATTTGAAAGAAACTGCAGGATATTTTATTCCAGTTACTTTTGGTATGTTATTCTTTACCTTTTAAAAATTGTACTTATTCTTAAATATTTTTTAGGAACAATATTTAGTATTTAATACAGAAAATGGCCAGTGGACCTTTCTGAAATTAAATTTATATAACTTAATAAGTAAATGGTCGGAGGTTCTCATCCTCTACAGAAAGTACTAAAATGTGTTTGTTTTCCTTAGTGCAAAACTTTCTCCAGTGATTTGGTAGGGCTTGTTCAAAAAGCCCTTCAGGAAAAAGCAGTAGGCATTTTGAATAAAAAGCATTTCAATATTTGGTGTAAAACAGATTCTGTAGTATACATGGGTTATTATGATTTTAAAATACAGAAAGATGTTCTTAAATGTTGCTTAGGTGTTCTAATACTTGTTTTATTGTCCAAAATAAAAATTAAGCTGAAATTTACACTTTGAAATGTGTCCTTTCCAGGGTTTCCAGTACTCTTATCCACTGATCTAAAGGGATCACGAAATAAAAAAAAATGCAAGTGTAAAGAATGTATACTTTCTCCCATGCCCAAGGATGATTTAATCCAGGTATGTCCTATGGGCCTCTGGCATTACATTTCTATAAGTAAATAAAGTAAAACAGATGGTGTATGTTTTGCACCACAAGTCATCCTCTTGAATGGGAGAATATGGCAATAGCAGAATTAACATTTATGTACTCAGGAAAGCCTCAGTATCAGTTCTTTCAGGATGGACCTGACAGGTTTGTGCAGTCGGCAAGGATTGCTCTATCTTTGAGAAACTTGGGGGTACATTTTCAAATCTAGACAATGACGTAGCACAATGGCTTTCTCTTGCAAATTACATCATAGACTCCCTAATGTTCAGTGAGGCAGATGTGCATTTCCATGGTTAATACATGAGCGTTATTAATTGGGGAGGTTGCTGGATTCGGACTGAACCATCTGCAATAATCAATGAACACACTACCGCGAGGCCATATCACCGACAGCACAAGCAACATGTACTTTCCAAAATGTTTTAATGGTTCTGATATATATAAAACTTAAGATCCTTATACCAAACTTTTCTCTACTGAATTCTGTTGCCATCTATTAGAATCTGAATTTAAACAGATTTGAAACAAGTGCTTATTAGAAAATAAGACTCACAACTTCAACAATTCGGCATATATTAACGATTTAAAAGTTAGGAATTCAATAATAAACTTAAGTGTACAACAATTCCAACAACTGTTGAACACAAACATGACAAAATGTACAGCCCACATGCTCCCAGTCAATCCACCAGTCAAACATGAAAACTTGGGTCATGAAACCTTAACATCATTGTTCATAATACCACCTTGGAACAAAAAAAATTCACAGGTTTCCCTCAAATTTACAAAAGGGATGCATTCTTCAAAGAACAAACCAAAACGAAATTTAATTTAAAAAGTAGGTACGTTTCAGTCATTTCAACTAACCTAAAAATACACAACTTTTTACAAAACATAAATAATAAAGATTGAGTAATAATTAATTGGAAACCAAAATTAACCTTTTCAGAGACTCGCCAAAAGATCTGCATGTTGGAATGACTGGAAACATGGTGTGGAGGCATTACTGTTGCACTGTAGGGATACCGTGACACTGTCGCTGATGGATTACAGCCTCCCGGATGGTTCCTGTTTGATCTCATGTTGCATTAAATATGAAATTTTGGTAACACGGAAATTTTATTTTGTTAAATTATGTAAATTATAAAGTGTCCCTAATTTGTCAATTGTTTCAACATGAAATGTCAAACGTTCGTAAAGCGAAAGATACCTGTATAACATTTCTGGAAAAGGCCAATCTGCTTTACATTGGCCACTTCCTGAATGTTAAGTCTCATTTTGCTAAAAGGCGGTGATGATAATGAGTTACCGGTTGTTTATGTACTTGTATCAAACTGGATGGCTGTCAAAGTGCCTGGCTCACAATGACAAGGCTGAGTTAAAATATCCGGTTGAGGGATAGGCTTAGCCCATCTTCCTTCCTAGGTATCAAATTAAATCGCTAAAAAAATATTTGGAGGTGGCTGTAGAATGCCCATCACTGGCTTGGACTGACAATGAAGATGAGTTGTACCACAGGATTCATTGAGTTATGGGGACATACTCCTAGCTTCTGGTACAATGACTAAAGCTCCAATTTCTATAATTTGTAAAATTCACAGCAGAGTGGGGAAAAATATCCATGCCAATGCAATTACTCATGGAGTCTTGACTTCAATTTAAATGGAAATCCTGAGAAGCCCCGGGGTGGGCGGCTTGAGTGGGATCTTGGTGAACGTGAACTTCTTTGCCTGGAACTGCTGCAGATCTCTCTGTGTCAGCTCCTCATTGGGTGTGTGCAGCTCCCCCACTTTGAAGGCCACAGAACTGGTAGGGGTTGTTGCCAATGACAATCCTGCTCCTTTGTCTCCAGCAGCTGGCAGTGAAAAGCTAAAATTCGCAGCCTGGATTGCTGGTTGGCTGGCCACCATGGGTGAGGGCTGTGTGTTGGAGGGCAATGAAAAGTTAAAGCTGCTTGCGGATGTGGAGGATCGGGCAACTTCAAAACCTTGACTTGATCCTGCGATTGCTGGCATCCCAAATGCAGGTGCTGCACCAGTGGCAAACCCGCTGTCTGTGCCGCTTTCTCCAAAACCTACACACGGTCAACATGATTAGTAGTATATTTTTTGACATTTAATTCTGGTTTGATTGGATTATTTTGGGGGCGAGTCACCAAAATGCTGGTGGGCATGCAGATATTTTAAGCAGTTTCATTCCAAAGACATTACCGAAATCGAATGTGAAGATCACTTTAAAATAATTTTAACATTTTTTAACCAGCTCTCTGGGCCACTTGGCGATGCATTCCATCCCAATGTTATGGAGTGCCCGGTTGTCAACAGGATGTTACACATTTGACCAGAAATTAGAAAGTAGCTTTCCAATGATTAATATTTCGAGAAAATATAGAAAAACACGAACTCACCTAAAGACTGCGAATTGCTTGTGAAAGTTGGCCGAGAAGATGCAGGCTGTGAAAACCCTACCAATGCTAACCCTACAAATGCACAAATATAAAGTTTAAGCATGAAATAAAAACAGCTAAAGTTTATGTTTTTATGCCAAAGACTACAATTTTGATGTAACAAAAAAAAAGTTTGATTATATACGAATAAATATTAACATCACTGCCATATGCAACTTCAGTCAAAAAGTGAAATGGTAACTTTACACACATGCTTAAAGATAACAAAAATATATATATAATTAAGTGGCCCTATTTCATTCCTTACCCATTGGTTGGTTGAAGCAAGGCTGCGCAGAAATCCCAAATGCTGGCAATGCCTGGGGTTTTTTAATTAATTCAGCAATCTGAAAAGAGCATGCATCAAAAGAGATGTCCATGAATGCTAGAATTGAATAAAACTAACGTTTTTAATATAATTTGTATGACATCACAAGTCAGTTAAATAAGAAACTTGTGCTTTAACAAATTTAATCAACTCAAAAAGTTGTAGAGTTACAAGTAAACTGATTTTATAAAGTATAAAATTAAATTTGTATCGTGAAACACTTGTGCAAAAATGGCTGTAAATGTCCATTCCATGTATCCTCACTTTACCTCAAAGCTACATTTGCTGTCATGACACTACCATAACTTGACAGCACCTACAATTAGCACGGTTGGCTACGTACGGTGCGAAAGGACAACATAAATCCATTTGGGTAAAAGCTTTTGTTTTATGTAAAAAATTATTGCATAATCCAGTCATGTTATTGTACAATACGTCATGGTATTGAAGTGGTTGCTTTGTGGTTTGTGTACTGCACTATGAATCTAACAACCTAGGTTCGATTCCCAACCCTGGCTAACTTCAATGGCGAGTAATATCTGAAACGGTGCTGGGCTATTCACAAACCCACATTGACCAGTGTTGGAAGCATGGTCAACCAATCCTCATGACTGACACAGCGCAGATATATTCATCCAGCAGCAGACTGACAGAGCTGTGTTATACAGTGCATCATACAGTCATGTAAGTGAAGACAGGTTATAATTGAACTGAAAATGCAAATACGGTACATGCACCGTATATCACTTTTGTCAAACTATTGTTGGATGAGAGCTCCCAACACCATGCAGATTGTGGGCGTCATTTGACCATACATTATCACGCTGGACAGTGCATGTTGGTGCAAGTGGGTAGAATATACATGGGAAGATAGTGAAGTAACAATGGATTGTGCTGCTCCCCACAACATAACTACAACAGCCTATAATGTGTTTTAGACATGGTTATCCATGCAAGTACTGTCCAGGCTCGACCCAGCTTAGCTTTCTGAGATGTATCGAGATTGGGTGCATTCCAGGCCGATTTAATCAGACCAACACAATACTTGGGTACATTGAAGATAGAAGTCAAGAATACAGGCTGTATATGCAACTCAAAACACGCACCAGAATATCCCGGGAGTTGGGGTTGGCTAGCTCAGACTTGCGTTGTCGCCACCTCTCCTTTAGCTGTGAGACCATATCCAACTACATGGCAAAAATGTGAAAATTGCATGAGTATTAAAAAAATACAAAACATGACTTCGTAAATATTAGTCCCGACACTGGCACTTATATAAAATTTTGTAACAACATTAATGAACACCATGACATTTACATTACGTACATATTCCTGTAAGTTTGACATTCGATGTTTGTAGTACTCCAAGCGAATCTCTTCAGGTGACAGGTCAATAAAACCTTCAACAGAAACAGCATAAAACAAATTTACAGCCTTAATACCACATCACTTTCTTGTAAAATTATTTGTAAGTCCTCAAACTATTAAATCTACTTTCAAATACGATACTTCAAGTGCCATCATGAACAGACCTGTTATGCAAGCTCTTTCTTTTGTGGGTGCATAGCACGAGAGGTACCATAGCCCTGAGCTCTCCCAATGTTCCATGTCTTTTTTTATGTTAATGCTGTTCACACAACACACAAAACGTAACAGAACCAAAAGCTTGTGATACTGTTCAATTTCAAATGGTAGCCAATGAAATGGTTTTTCCTGTTGATCTTTCAAAATGTTGACAAAATATTCGAAAGTTTTCTAGCAAAATTTACCCTCCAAAATTGCTAATTTTATGTAATCTTTAATAAAAAGACAAAATAATGTCAAATTACAAAGCCAGTTTTAATATGAAATTCCAAAAAACGTTACGCAAGCGATGAAATGCACGAATAACCAATTAAATCAATCCAGCTTTAAATAAGTATGTATGTATCATACATACACAAGTTGAGCGATCTCGTCCACCTCGTCCATTTCACTGTTGGCATTGCTCAGCGCAGAGAATTTGTTTTCAGTGTGTATTCCTCCTGATGAACCACCACTTTTCCAAGTGCTTCCCTGCCAACCACCTCGTTGGCTCTGAAATCCACCGGCACCTCTCCCACCTCGGCCTCCAAAGTCTTCCTCGTAGGCTCCCCTACCGCTGCGACCTCTTTCTCCACCTCCAAACCCACCAACTTGGTTCCTCCCATAACTTGTGCCGTCACTCTCATCATATCTGCCACCGTGGTAGTCGCTCCTGCCTCCTCTGTTATAATTAGGGGTGGGGAGAAGGCCACCACCTCGACCCTGGTGCTGCTGGGGGTTTTGGAACCCGTCTTCTCGGTTACTATATCCTGAAATAATGCATGGGACACAGATGGTGCATTAGTAGATGAGGAACGCATGTTTGGGCAAAAAACAAAGGCTGAACATGTATCCAATTCTGTGAAAACTCCAAACGAAATTTACCTCGTTTATAACATTACATTATGCATAAAGAACAACACAGGACTACAACATGGAATTTGGTCTCTTACAGCATTAAAATATAAACTTTATTGCACTTTGTAAATGTACAAGCCTGGATGAGGGCTTCCCCTCGCCGTGCAGGTCGTTGGACTTTATTTGACAATCTTTAACACCTGTTAGTGGGTTGGTTGGTGAAGGCTGGGAACAAAAACGTGGGAGCAGATAAATACAGGACAGAAAATTGATATTGCTGCACTGCCCTCTGCTGTCCACAAAACGGCCAGCAATAGCTGAACCTGTCGCCTATCCAAGTTGAACACTTTAGCTTTCTAGATTTGACAAGATCTAACGTATTACGGGCGATTTGGTCATAGGTTAATACACTTTGTAGTGGTGCCAAAGTTTGCCGTTCAATCAGTTTCATTGTATGAATTAAAACATTTCACCTGTAAAAATCCCTGGATCGTCAAATGGCATACAAAGCAAACACGTAATGTGGTGTGTATGCTGTACAAACATTACAAGTGTATACTGTGCCAATACATTGTAGTGAAATGCCATTTATATATACGGGGATCAGTATCTCAACAACGCGGACTTCCAACGAGGCGATGAAAATGTATCTACAATCGACGAACGTTGGTTTAGATACAACAGGCACAGTTCAATTGTAAGGTGTTGAGGAAAGCGTAGATTGTGGCGTTACGTGTAATGTTTTTGCTGTGACCTCGTGTAAAGTAGCAACGTCCCTTGTTTAAACGTTTTATTTTCAAATGTTCAATAAGACCAGTGTGCAATATTTTTTTTCTTCCAGATGGGTAACTACGGAGGTGTTAAGTAATGAGAGACTGTGCCAATTAGATGCAAGACGTTAGCAATTATAACAATTGCCAGTTATTCAGTTGCAATGTGCGCTGGTGATGTCAGTGGCGATAAAGGTCGGGCAGTGTCTTTACAATTTAATGAACTTCATAGGGGGGTGGGAAAGGAAAACAAACACTTGAATTACATACTCTGGTTCTTTCGGTAAAGTCACGTAGGTAGGGTGGGAGCGACCAGAAACGTTTAATTATTCACAATAAAGGTTTGTTTTGGGTTAATTCGCGCGAGTAGAAATGTGTCGTAACCCTCCACCACCCGACACGAAAACAAAACGTGGCTCCAATTAGTTTACTACTCCAGCCCACCGGTTGTGTGTTTGGAGACACAAACCCATGTTTCGCGGGCGATTACAAACCAGCTTTGCCAGGCGATTTGTCAGAAACTGTCCCGATTTCCCAGTGGTTTAAACCAAACTATAAATAATGACATCAATTCTACATTTGAAGCTTTCGTGACTGCAAGGATTCATACTCTTAGGTTTTTTCGGTAAAGTCACGTAGGTAAAAAAAAATCACTTTTATTTATATTAATATTATTTTAATTTATTATTATTTATTTTTACCTACGTGACTTTACCGAAAAAACCTAATAAATAATAGTAATAGATATAAAAGTTATTTATTATTTTATTTCTATTATTTGATTTTATTATTAATTTTTACCTACGTGACTTTACCGAAAAAACCTAATAAAAATAATAGTAGAAATAAAAGTGATTTATTATTTTATTTCTATTATTTTAATTCATTATTATTTATTTTAACCTACGTGACTTTACCGAAAAAACCCAAGAGTATAATGACATCAACCAACAGCGGCATTGACGGGCCCCAACAAGTTCTCTTTCATCTTCTTGGTTCTTTCGGTAGTCACGTAGAAGGCAAATAATAATCACATGAGGACGGCTACTTGCGTTGTGGCCGAAACGTCGTGAGAATTTTATTATGTTTCATTTTTATCATTTTCCTTTTACGTGACTTTACCGAAAGAACCAAGAAGATGAATCCCTGCAGTCACGAAAGCTTTAAATCGAAATTTAAGTTCTCTTTCGCCATCTTGCTATCTTCCCGACAACGCGATTGGTCCGCGAGGGTCCACGTGATCCTAACCGACGCGCCTGATTGGTCACACGATTAAAACAATCCTCAGGTCAACCCAAGCGACGGCCCCATGAACGAAACAGCGAAAAAGAAAGAAAAAACTCCGCCGCTGGCTTCGTTCGCTCGCCTGCCCGTTCGCCACGGCGGCGCGACCCTTTACAACCTGATTGCTGCGGCGAAGCCGGGTGCTCGTTCCAGCAGCGATCGCCGAAGCGGCAGAAGCCCTGCAGGAAGAAGCGGCAGATCACCATCGCGGCCGCAGCGTGCGCGTGGATCGATTACTCGATTCCTATTGAATGGAAGTTTGGCGTCGATTCATCGTCTCGCTAGCAATGCACGAATCGAGTCGTGCGGTTTGAATCGATTACCGGAATCATAATATATGGCTAGAGTATTTATTTGATTGAGAACCTGCTTTATTCTAGATTTGAAGCTTTCGTGACTGCAATGATTCATACTCTTAGGTTTTTTTTGGTAAAGTCACGTAGGTAAAAATAAATAAAATTTTTAAAAATAATAATAGAAAAATAATAGAAATAATAATAACTAGCTTTATTACTACCCGGCATCGCCCGGGACTTGGATTCTTGTTTTGGATTAATTCACGGCCTACGCGGAGGGTCGGGGGGATGCGTGAGGTCAGCAGGCACCACACCGCATGCGGGTGACATCACCGCTCACTTGTGACGTCACCGCTCACTTGCCGTGCAAAATATATCCATTAATGCGCCCCCCCCCCCCCCCAAATACAAAAGTCTATTTTTATACTTTTTGCATTGTGTACAGTATGGAAGCTACCCACATGCCAAATTTCAAGTTTGTTGCATATGCTAAACATTTCGAACAGACACACATTCACATATTTCCCTTTTATATATATACTGTACTGGAGGAATCCGATGAGCTATGAATCACTTTTTAATAGATGTCCAGTTATGTGGTGATGGGAATGATGAATGTAACGAATCCCATACACAGTAACATCGATCTAGGCGCACACACGTTGCCAGTATCGAATCGCGTGTGTTGAATACGTTGCCCCAGACTGTGCGTGTCCCCCATATGGCTTAATTTGACCATACTTCACCACGCTGGTCAGTGTGCGTTGGCGGGGACGGGGGGCACACACGTGAGAGAAACTACAGGATAACGATAGATTATGCTGTATAGTAGTCATCTGCATACCTCCATAATAAGAGGTGTTTGGGTTAGATCGCGTAAATGTGTCGTTAAAACCCGCCACCACCCGACACAGCCAATCAGTAAGGGGTTGTCCTGTAAGCAGAACGTGCCAATTCGTCACTAGTACAGCACACCGGTGTGTTGGAGAGCCAAGCCACAACATTTACAATCTGAGAACGACGTTTCGCCAGTTATTACAACTAGCTTCATCAGGCGACAGCCAGATTTGTGGAGAAGTCCACCTGTTTCGTTCCTTAATGTAGAGGCGCAGATGTGTTGATCACGCTCCTGCGCTCTTGCACAATGTGGGGGGGGGGGGGGTATTACTGAGGCAACGTACATTAAGCATGTGCATTATGCGAGTCTATTGTTGATTCAAATATCCGTACCAACGGTAATGCCCTTTGTAGGCATGCATTTAAATAATATATTATTTGATGATTCGCTTCCACGCAGCACTAAGGCGGTAGCTATCCGAACGGTTCAAGTTATTTTGATTTCTTTCAATTCCGATAGATTATCTAATTAGTCTTGGCCAGTAGTTGATAGTTTTGCACAAAACTTCAACATTATCAAAATCAATTGAGTGTCCTTGTTGGCACGCGTGTTCTGCTACTGCTGACAGTTGTATTTGGGATAATTTAATATTTCTCTGTTCTTTTAGTCTCGTGATCATTCGTCCTGTTTACCCAACATAACATTTACCACACGTACACACCTTCTGTTGATAGCTTCGGTAATACATCTTTTGTACCAGATATTAATCTGCATACCTCTTGACTTAAAGCTTTCGTGACTGCAGGAATTCATGTTCCAAAGAATATCTGTATACCTGTCAACCCCTTATCAGTGCCTACCTTATTACACACCAATTCAGACCTTATTGGTCACCCCATGCCCTGATAAATCTCAACGTTCATCCTACAATGTCTCATCACAAGGGAGAAACAAAAACAAATAGGCAACTCTTTGTGCCCGTACTGAAACGGCTGTACGCCTCATGGACTTTAAAACTCAATTTCCCTGTACAAGAATACGGGTAATCCGTATGGGTTGTCAGGTATGCATCTGCACTGGCTACAACGCGCCCAATCTCTCGTCAGATGTGGAAAGCCAAGCGGGGCTTTTTGGAGCCGTGGTTTAGCGCTTGGATGCAGATACCACCACCCATTCTAGGTAATGGCCAGCAGAGAGCAGTGCGGGAGAATGCATTGTTTGGAACAGCGGTGGGCCGATTACACGAAGCAATGTGTGATCCATTCTTGGTGAATCTCAACGGGCTCCGCGATTCACCCACCAGCAAGCTATGACCAACAATTACCTGGATGGATTGAACCCTGTAATTTACCGCGTCCTTGTACCATATATTTGGAGTAGAATTTCCTTTATTTTTAGTTTAGGGGAATTTCAATTTGCCAACAGCCGCAACAAAAATTGTGCGCTTATGTCGGGGTCTGTTCCGATTTGTCCTAAAATACACAAAAACCACCCCGATATTTTGTGATCCACCCGTGTATCGAGTAATTGAATTGCGTAGGGGAATCGTTATGCCCAATCGACGTCTGGTAAGGGAAGTTTCTGCATGTGAATGAGTGTACAGTTTTGTAAATTCAAGCAGAGTTGCGAGTTCGTACTGGACCTGCTATAAATGCTTTATTTGGCCTGTTATAATCTGTACTTTAAATAAAATAATTACACAATGTATCATGCAAACCCGCGTTCTCGTGTTTTATGTTACATTTTCTCTTCATTATTTGAATCGAATTTCACATTGTAAAATAACTGCAACTTCACGTTTGAATTTTTATTTATTTCAATCACAGCAGCCAAAAACTGTTCAAAAACGTCCAGCAGCATTGCTGCTGGCAGTGTAATAGATACGACCATGAGAGTTAATGCCATTGTTGAATTTCAAATACAGTATATACTTGGAAAAATAGAAGTGCATTGGACGAAGCAGTAAGAGAAGTGTTGTCACCTGCAGGATTGTGGTTGAACAGTGTGGATTAGACAAAACAGTTCAGCAGAGCGAGTTCTCAGCATTGGTGGATAATTCAATGAGCGAAAAGTTAATGGGAACAGCAACCATGGTAAATTGTAAAATAAAAGGTGGTGTCGCTATACTCACTGGTTCACATACACCCTTCACTATAATGGCCTTTTTTTATTGTGACAAGTTATCGAATTGCTAAAGGGGGTGAATCGTGATATTCCTACGAACAATATGATGCTCAGAAAGCTATGCAATGCTCGTGGCTGTCTTGATGGGCTGTGGGCTGTGGTGGGGTTTTTGAGAGCAGTTTTAAGAGAAAGCACGAAGCATAAGCCACAGCAAACCCAGGGGCTGTTGGCAGCATCACAGTTGCAGTCTCTTTCCCTTCACCACCTTTGCCTTTAAGTTCCATATGTCCTGCAAAATCAGTGCATACGTACAGTTAAATTTCCAGGGTTAAACATGCTATCAAACTGATATACGATTACAGTGGTAACAAATTTAATTAATAAAATGCATAAGCATACACGTGAAATATCTAGCTCAGATTAACAATCATGGATATTTGTATACTTTTTGGTTTCATCAGTACCCCTCAGTTGAAGAGATATCACTACTTTCTGCTCTCTTGTGGGTGCACATTGATGACATCACACCACCTATTAAAGTCACAAGACTGAAGGACAGTTTCACAATTCTAGCAACTGCCTGACGATGCTGGTTGTAGTTATTAGCAAAACGTCATGCCCACTTGTTGTACGTCATGAGACTGCTCTCCAATACACCAGTGTGCTGAAGCAGTAATAAATTGCCACATTTGCTCACATGACAACTTTGTTAATTGGCTGTGCCAGGTGGTGGAGGGTTTATGACACACATTTTACTTAAGCACTCTGACACAAACATTTCTTATGAATCATATTGATCACAAAAGCCTAGGTGTTAAAAGATATTGCAGGTTTGATAATAACCGACTGTGGTGACTGATATCGTTGTACACTGTAGCAGTAACAACTACTATGACCCAGGATTCTCTTTAATATGAAACTACTGGTTTCTGGAATCTTACCTGGTTATAAAGGCAATCCATATCTCCTTAACCTCTACTGCCCTGATAGTCTGGAACTGCCTTCTCAAACTTAACTTGTGAAACTGCCTTCCACTCAGCCATCCATGCTGTCAATTCCTGGCCCTGTTCAATTCCATGCTCAATAATAATGCCTGTTAATGTACATAATCTTAAGGACCGGTCACATTTAGATGCTATATATATATTCACATTGTATTGTATTTAATCTGCAACGAGTAATAGCGATATAAAACGTATAAAAGAAAACTTACTCGAAGGGAGATCTTTACATCTTTGCCCATGACACGCCGAGCCATCTCAACGAGCTCCTCCTCGATGTTCTCCTGACTTGTGCCCTTTACATCAATGTAATGACACTGGCTGCTTGCAAAGTGGCAGGAGATGGACTGTGATGGCAGAGGACAACATGCCATGCAGGATATTAGTCATTAGAAAATGCAATTTCATGTTATATTCAGCCCTTTGTCAATCCACTGACAGGTGAAGGCCTCCTCATGCCATGTTAATCATGGGGATTGTTTGACCAGACTTCACCACGCTGGTCAGCGCAGGTTGGTGAAGGGAAACGAGACGACCAGGTAATATTTCACTCACCACTTATGTTAGCCGTGGTTAGGAATCAAACTGAAGTTGCCGGGTTCATAGCATAGTGTGATAACCACTGCACAAATGGTCTACGCCAAGAAAACATCCTCCGTTAAATACACAATGGGCTTTCAAGAAAATGCTTTCAAACTACTTTACTTCCATACCATCTAAAACTGCTTCTTCTTCTGAGCGTTTGACCCACTCGGTGGGGTCTGCTTCCCAAGTCCTCTCTCTCCCGTCTTTGATCCATCGCCACCTCTACGGTAATACCGCACGCTCTCAAGTCCTTGTTGACAACTTCTCGCCATGTCTTCTTCAGTTTCTCCCTCCTTATCTTTCTCTCAACTTTTATGGTCTGCAATTTTTTTCTAAATGTAGTCTTCCAACCTTCTGGCCACAAGCCGGAACAATATCTGAGTCTATTCTCACTCTACCTCTCCTCTACTACCTTAACACGGTGTCTCACTTCTTCATTTCCCACATCTTCTTCACCAACAACCCGAAGAACCCCGAGCCCCTCACGGGGCCCCCGTTATATCCGCCCGGGCTGGGGCTGGCTCCGCCCCTCGCCCCGCCCACCTTCTAGATCTCTCGAGCTCTTTCCTGAAGGCTCCCGAGAGCTCCTTTATACCACGTGATCACCCAGCGGCCCCCGTCCACCGGTGGCCCCCCTCCAATATCATCCGGTCACGTGTCGGCAGGTCAACCAGCGTATCATGCCCCAACGTAACACTGGCTGGCTGACACTCTCTCTCGCTCCCTCACCGGGAGCCCGCACTGCACACTGTACGTGGTGCCTCTGCGCTAACCAGCGCTCACCCAAGCCCCGCTAGGGCTGGTACTACGCCCAGTAACCGGGCTGCACATAACGACAACATATTATCTGCCGTGGCCTCGCAAGCCCGGCACCGCAGTGACATTCAGTCACTACACATGCACACTTGCCTAATTATCATCCTGTACACATTCATTTACCACAAACAACTACATTCATAATAAATAAAAAGTGCAAAAAGACTAAAAACTTAACGTTTTGTCCAAGTATAACCTTCAGTGAATCGCATCAATTACTCAATTTTTTTCCATTAGCTTTTATTGGTTTGAGTTCCATTTCTGGCCACAATTAACATCAGTGATGATATCTGAACCAACTCAGGGCATGGCCTCTTTACCAACCTCCACTGACCAGTGATGCTAAGTTTGGTCAAACAACCCCCACAACCCACATGGAATGGAGTGGCCTTCATTCAGCAGTGGATAGACAAAGGTCTGAAAAATGCAAAATAAATATTTATCATATTGCAGCCAGAACTGGGACATTACTATTGCCAGCTGATTAATCTCATACACACACTCACACAAACCTTGCGGAAACCGTTAGTGCGATTCATGCCAGAGCCATGGATCAGTAGAGGGTGAAAGAACACGGTGTCACCCTTTTCCATCGACAGGTGAAAGCGCGGGGCTGTTGGATCAAAGTCTCGCAACCCAAGGTACAGCTTATTCACACCTCCCTGTGCATACACACAAACACACACAAAAACAAATACATGAATGCTTATGTCATTGGAATTGATCAATTGTTTGATCTCTCAGTTCTACTAGTGAGTAGTGATAACATAGCAATGTGCTGTGGAGTGTTATACTTGCCTGGGGATAGTTTCAATAAAACCTGAGGGTTTTTGGAGGCAACTTTCCAGTAGATACCATTTGTATGGCACAATGTACCATTTGTACTTGCTAAGGTCAGGAAAGCAAACTGATATCATGCGTAGCTGGCAAATTGGTTGTCAACACCAAGCAGTATTCTGTGTAGAAGGGCCAATGAGCTTCATTACAAAACCGTAAAATGGCATCAACATTTCACAATGAGGCCAAAATACTAAGAGAACTACCCGTTTGCTTCTCCACATTTTTACGTATTATTAGGTTTTGGCTGCGAGGTGGCAAGAAATGGTAGTATGGCAATAGACTCTTGAATCTAATCGTGCGGAGTTTTGATTATTACCTGCCTGGAAGAGAGCCTTAATAATTAGTGAAGCTTTGCTTGGTTAATAAAGGATATTCACTAATGAATAATTAAGAAAAAATAAGTGCACATTAAAACATGGCCACTGATGAAGAAAATGAAAGAAAATCTTAAAAGTGTGCAAAGAAGCAGAGGTGGAGTTCCTATGAGAGATAGAAAGAGAAACATAAAAAAAAACATGCACAGGTTAAATAAATCGTATTGACGTGTTAATAATATACTTTTGAAAAAACAAAAATCGTATTGACTATTTTAAAAAAGAGTGGGCTTGGGCAGGACACATCACTCAAAGAGATGATGGCCAAAGTGGTGGCCAAAGTGGTGGTCAAAGTGGTAGCCAAAGGAAGGTACGCACCCGAGAGGACGTCCACCAACAGAGATAGAGCGATCAAATCGGCTCGTGTTCAGTGGCAAGATGGATTGTTGTATGGAAAGACCACAATGGATGGCAATGGATTGTGTTGACTTTTATTCAGCAGCGGATAGATTATGGCTGACTGCAATGCATTAGCAATAACGAAATAAACCTGTATTAATCATTTGCTTCCTGGAGAAATTGAGTTGCTCGAGCAAAACGGCCACTGTGGACGCAACAAACACATCCCACCTCCCACTCTGGGTACGCGTGAGGCTTGAGGTCTCCCTTGTGTGTGCCGGGGAGGACCACCAGGGTGCCGTTCTCTCGGTCGATGTGCTGCATGGCAGTCCAGGAGCACACGATGCGCTCTGCAGGCCGGAACGGGAAGAAGTGGAGATCCTGGTGCAGTGGATGTCGCGAAGACTTCTGGCCTGCGGAGATAGAGATAACCTCAAGGTCAAACTAACAAAGCTGTGCCACGGAGATTGTTATCACTCGGTGTGTACTTATTCTATGACCACATCACCTAAAAATCAAATCACTCGAAATAACTAATTGGCCACAAGATCCAACCACCCAAAGTACATCTGACCTCATCATATCTCACAAGATACGTAGGGTTGAGCCTGGATAGTGCATGAAAGGACGAGCACCACGCATAAAACAGGTGTTGTAGGCTGTTGCGGGATTATGTTGTCAGTGCAGAGGATTTGCAGAAAAATATTCCATTGTTGTACTGTACTATTCTCCAACATCTATGTGCCCTGGTTTCACCAACATACACTTGCTAGCCTGGTGAGGTATGGTCAAATAATCCCCACGACCCAGCAGTGGTTTGACAAAATGGTTGTACATGTACACATGTAATGATAACCCTCCTTCAGTGATCCGATACATTCTCCCAATTCAGGCTAATATAATTTGAAGGAATCATCTTTTCACATCACATTTTTGGGAATCTTGTGTATCATGTTTCTCCTGATTTTTTGCCTCATTTGCAATTGTGTTTACTCTAATACCTCAAGTATAACATTTGTAAACAATTGGCATATAATTTGCATTGAATCTCCAATCAAAACGTAAACGTATTTGTATTGTATGTGTAGTGACATATAATGGGTCACTACGGGACCTAGCGCCAGTTACTGATAGAGGGGAAATGGGAGTGGAGAAGCCCTCTCTGCCAGTAGGACATGCAAATCCATGAAACGGGTCCCTCGGGGGCGTAGTTCTGGTGGCTGGCAGAGAGGGGACATCTGAGGACGTAGCAGCCCGGTTGGCTGGCAAGGGCACGTGATAGGCCAGGGTGAGGATTGGGCCAAAGATGACAGGGACATGTGGGGTATGGCCCAGACCCTTCTGGTAGGTTCCAGAAGGGTGCGTGGCTGAGGACGGAGCCAGGCCACGCTGGGGAGCATAAAAGGGAGGTCCCGAGGCTGGGTCGGGGCTGTCTGCTGAAATGGAGTCCTCCGTATTACGTCTTCCCCTGGGTCTTCGGTCTTCGTGCTCGGCAAAGTGGGTCAGTCAGGTAGTGTGCCGACTGTCCTGACCCGGTTTATGTAGTTATCCCGTTGTGGTCCATAGAATAAACGTGTTGCCTCCTGAGTTAGTGTGTGTCTCTCAGTGAACCCATCACATATGTAATTTGTTTCTGTGATCGCTGCAGCCACTAGGGGTGCTACATTCACCACAATAAAAAAATGCTTTTTTAATCAAATCGCGACGCCAAATTATGTCAGTTCACCAAATAGCATTTGCAGAAAATGGTAACATTAAGGAATGAATCATGATGGGTAAAACATATTTTAGCCTTATACCAGGATCGGGCGGCTTGTTGATGAGCATGCTGTGAACAGCCATGATGTCCGGCCCTGTGAAGGACTCCACATACTGCAGCATCTGCACATAGACGGATATTGGATGTCAGGGGCTGGTGGTGTGAAACGACTCGGGTTGTTACTGCATAGGTTTTGGAGTTTGTGCTATACAGCTCTCCGATGCGTTTTCAGGTTGTAACCAGGGGTGGAAATGGGTCAGAACGAAAAGGTTCCTGCGATCCAGAATCAACCAGGAGCAAGTGTGGCGGCGGGTAGTCTATGCATATATATAATTTGTAAGTGTCTGTCCATCACTCTCTGGATCTCCAGAACGTTACATGGGACAAAAACATGAATGCAAATTAACATGTTGCTAAAACAGGCAAAGCATTTTAAGTTATTAGTCAATCTCACGTCCCCAACCCCCCTTGCGCTCAGGCTCAGTTGATACGATCCAGATTTGACGTTTTGCTCCACGTGCTTCTTCAGGAAGTGATGAAATTGAAGAATCTCTCAGCACGTGGAGCAACATGAAACCCGGAAACACATCCAACAATTCAAGTTGTTATCTCTCAAGAATGAAAGCTTTTCATGCATGGAATATTATATCTACGTTACATTTAAAAATCTATATCATTATCAGTGTTTTAATGTGATATTGGATTCACTAGTCAGACAATATGGATTTAAATGCAATAAAAGGGAAATATTGGCATGAGCTTCTAATATAAATGTAAAAAAAGGGAACGTTTTATTTGTTAGAGAACAAAACCAGATATCACAAAACATATTTTTAGATCCCTTAAAGTGATCTCTAACAGACTATGGGGCAGAACATGCCCACTCACCTTGTGATAAGAGTAATGTTCATTGCATGACAGTCAACTTTACAGAATCGAGCCAAATTAATTGCAGAAACAAATTTCATATGGTAATTTTTAAGACCACCACTAAACTTGAGAACCCGATTTATTCCCAGGTGGTTGCTTGGATGAGAACCCAGGATCTCAGGGAGGCCACCTCAGTACTCTGACCTCTGAGCCACCTGGCCACCTCATATTAAGGGAATATTTTGCCAAGATGTTTTTATAAGCAGCCACACATATTTTTGCTAGTTTTTTTTCCCAGTGCAACAATCACATTTGGAAATGAAAAGGTGTCAGTCTACCTCTGGAAGCTGGCAGTACTGAAAGAGAATGGGGTCCTCTTGAAAGTCCTGGACCTTGGTGACGGAAGTCTGATCTTGAGCGACCTTGGACTTGGCGATGGCTATGTCTCGCATGATCGTTATTGCTGGGACGGTGACCTCCCGCCGGCAAATCCTCTCAAAACGATCCCTTTCAACGCACACCGTTACAACCAGTGTATAATTTCAGCCGGAAGATTCCGAACAACTGCACGGTAATTATTCTGACACTCCACATACATTTCGTCTTTTGTACTGTAATTTGTGCATAGGATTACAGCAAATTGTTTTAACTTGACATGCGTTTACATTAGCCATGCAACCAGGGACAGATTTAGGTATGTTTTCCCCTGGCACATTAGAGCAGAAAAACCCACCCAATCTTCATTGCCCCAACCATACATACACACACACAAAATCCACAGCTTCGTCTACTACGATGCACTCCAATTAATAAATCCATAACGTGAATGAACAGTGCCACTTTTCTTCATAAGAAATGAAATGCATATTTTTTTCGTGGGCCCCTCTGAAGGTTTGGCCAGTGAACAAATGTGCCATTTACCCCCAATGTTGATGCATTGTCTCGATTGGTGATGCGATGCTATTAAATAATCTTCATACCTACAAAATATTTGAAACACAAATAATAAATATTTACATGCACGATTTGATTTGTTAAATGCCTAATTTACAGCATGACAAGTGACTTTAGATATACTCTCGTTCAATGTGGCTTAATATCACGTCTAGCAAGTTTTAATTCATGTTTTATGTTAAAAAGCATATTCACAGAATTGTAATAACCTGTATCTCTCCAGGTCTTCATCTGTCACCAGCCCCTTGATGACAATAAATCCATTGTCTTCATAGAAGGCTCTCTGCTCTGGTGTCAGAATCCCATTGTCCAAAGTGTACCTTGCCAGAATCATTGTGAAAAAAAAATTCAGTGTGTGCATTTTCTTAGCAATAATCATGTCTGTACATATACCGCACTTTGTCAAGCCACTGTTGGTGCAGCAGATCTCCACAGCATGTGGATCATGGGGGTTAGATGACCAAATTGACCATGCCAGTCAGTGAGGGAATGTAATTTTAGAATCTTATACGGGAGCATAGACATGCAGTACATCAACTGATTTTTCTGCACTGTCTTCTGCTGCTCATCAGATAGACCCAAAAGCCTGTGACAACCTGTTTGCACATGTTGAGCCATCCAAAACACTCCAGGCTCAACTGTCTTCCGAGATCTGATGAGATTCGGTACATTCCATGTAATTTCGTCATTTGCAGCAATAATTACTTATTTAATATCAAGGGTGTGATTCAGTTTTTGGAGGCCTATTAATTCAGGCATAGCATCATGATGTGTTTTTCATTCGCCCTGAAAATATGGTGTGCCCCACTAAAATCAACAGGCCCTGTGCAAATATGTAAATTACAACCCAACATGTGATTATTTTAGGTGTTTATCCAAGTCAATGCCAACTTGCCCATCCACGAAAATCTATGAAAATGACAAAACCACCACGTCAACTTTCACAAATCATTCTTACACACAGCCAGAGCCCATGTAAATTTGGGCTTTGGCACCTCTAATAAAAAATGGCAATTGCTATAAACATAACTTCAGCATTTTCTTGCTGTGGTTGTTCCACCTGATGAAGATTGCTTGTGTTGCGATCGAAACGTTGTGATGTTTTATTTTATTTCTACCTACGTGACTTTACCGAAATAACCAAAGAGTATAACTTATTACGTAAATATATTACTTTTAAGGCAATGTTATTGACATAGATTTATAAGTTGGTATTCATCTGCCATATGTGAGAGATGCCAACCTGAACTTGGATGAGGGGCCGTGTTGGGATGTCACCGCACCTTGTGAAACAGGATTTGGGCTCTGAGGACCGTGTTAAGGAAAATGAACAAATGTAAACAATGTTAAACGTAAACAATTTTGAGGCAGGCCTCAGCAGATTTCCCCTTTTTCACCTGAAGATGGTTGCTTGTATTGTGATCGAAACGTCGATATATATTATTTTTTCTACTTACGTGACTTTACCGAAAGAACCAAAGAGTATGAATTCCTGCAGTCACGAAAGCTTAAAATCAAGAGTAAACAATTTTGATAAATACACCGACACGAAGGTTGCCAGCAACACAGAATGGTTTTAGATCTGTACTTTGTAAACTTTGCATTTTAAACCATATCTGAAAAATGATATCAAGTTGGTTATTTCAAGATCTTACGGAGCACCAATTCTTGGTATGGTGTACAGTAAAACCTTGGATTGCGAGCATAATTCGTTCCGGAAACGTGTTTGTAATCCAAAGCACTCGTATATCAATGCACTCGTATATCAGTTGTGATCACGTGACGCTCGGCAGACAAAGCATATACGTACTACTCGTATTGCAAGACCTCGCTCGTTTATCAAATTAATATTTATTTAAAAATTTTGCTCGTCTTGCAAAACACTCGCAGACCAAGTTACTCGCAATCCAAGGTTTTACTGTACTAAGGTAAAGGTTTAGGGTAAGGGTTGAGGGTTTATGCTCAGGGATAGCAGTACCTAAGACTGATTATCTTGCCACAGACAAACACATTCCTGTGGAGGGGGAGCTGGTAGGAACGTTGGGTTGCTCGGTCAAAGGCCAGGGTCAACGGCGGCGTGGTGTATTCCGCAAATATAGCCGACTGTGAGGGCAGGCACAAGCCAGCGTGAGTAGGTTAAACGTTGAGTTTTATAAGGGCACCACAGGGTGACCACCCCCTCCCCACCCAGCCCCCCCACCCAGCCCCTCCCCACCCTCCTCACCCATTTTTTGATGCACGACGGATGGACACAATAATCCCGTGGGCTGGTGTAACCAAGAGGTTCCTACCAATATTAACGACGTATACCGAGGTACCACTGTACTTATTTTTATAGACCGCGCTGCGATGATTGGGCTAAAATCAACCTACCGGGATTCATCACAAAAGCAACGTTTACATTTCGTATCGTCGTCCGAGCACAGCGCCACCCGGTCGGACTTGTTTTTAATCGTGGTCTGGCTCAACTTTGGCTATACAAGTACATTTAACAGGACGGTTCAACCTTATAGAATGTGTGTATGTAACGTATGAATACAATGCAGTTACAACAAGACAGGCGTCCCTGTTGCAACCCGACCAGTGTTGTCAAATCAAAAAGTCAGTGGCATCGTTTACTTGGCATGGGCCCTGGCGCAAGCGATGAAACGAGGGGCCCCCCTCTCCAATTTCCCCCCTCTCCTTGTCGCTTGTACAATTCCTTAGGTCCCTCCGGTCCGGGAGTCCCGGCGCAGTAGCAACGCCTGCACACTCGACAACTACGCCACTGCCACAAGAACAGTCACTGCACAATGAACATTCCGTAAAAAGCACCGCACATCTCAACAACAACCACCGCGCAGAGCTTTGAATTCCACCGATTAAATGAGCCAATTTAAGCACACACCATCGCTCAAGAGAGCAGCGTGGCTATGAAGTGCGCAAGCGATGGCCAGCGTGCCCTTTGCTCTAGTCACGCCATGCCCGAAGAGCCACCACCAGCACAGTAAACAAGGCTGGAATGTTGGGCCAACTTTGGCCCCAACGGTTCAGTGTCTCCTGGGGCTGCTTGTCGCCACAACGTTGGCCAGCGTAGCAGCGTCTGCAAAAGGATACGGGGCGGAGATGGCCCAGGAACAGGCGAAGTCGCTGCTCCGCCATCGTCGGCGAGAACGAACACGGGCGGGTGCTGCGTTCCAAGTCCAAAATCCCGTGGCGTCAACTTCCTCCCTGGCAGGGACGTATCGGCAGCTGCGCAGCACGCAGTGGGTGGGATCCCACCAGCCAATCGGTGAATAACCCGACCCCCTCCCCCCCCAAAAGGGCAACTTAAGTTTGAGTAAATTTTTGTTTGCTGCAATGATGACCCCGTTTGGCAGATTTCCGGCTTTATTACAAGGGAGATATACGTGGTGCGTGCGCACAGCGGTAACAAAACAAAGACAAAAAACATAAATACATACCTGTCAATAGCTTGTGTTGCAGTCGAAACGTTCTGAGAATTGTATTGGTTTATATATGTACTAGCAGAAGTAACCGGCGTTGCCCGGGTGAAAAATATATTTCTTAATAACCTTACATATATACACAGATACTAAGGTATTGTCAAAGCCCGGTGGGCTTTGACAATACCTTTCACCACTCACCACTCACAACTCACCCTCACCACTCATCCTCACCACTCCCACTCACTACTCACCCTCACCATTCACCATCACAACTCACCACTCACCAATCTCCCTCACCAATCTCCCTCACCCTCACCACTCACCCTCACCACTCACCCTCACCACTCACCCTCACCACTCACCAATCACCACACACCCTCACCACTCACTCTCACCACTAACCCTCACCACTCACTCTCACCATTCACCCTGACCATTCAGCCTCACCACTCACCACTCACTCTCACCATTCACCCTGACCATTCAGCCTCACCACTCACCACTCACCCTCACCACTCACCCTCTGCCTCACCACTAACGCTTACCACTCACCCTCACCACCACCACTCAGCCTCACCACTCACGCTCACCACTCACTCTCTCCCTCTCCACTCACCCTCAGCCTCCCCACTCACCCTCACTACACACTAATCACCCTCACCCTCACCACTCACTACTCACTACTTACTACTCACCTTCATCACTCACCTTCACCACTGCCCCTCACCACTCACCCTCACCACTCATCCCCACCACTCACCCATAACCACTCACCCTCACTACTCACCATCACCACTTATCCTCACCACTCACCATTCACCACTCACCCTCACCACTCACCCTCACCACTCATCCTCACCACTCACCATCACCATAAACCCTAACCACTCACCCTCACCACTAACCCTCACCACTCACCCTCACCACTAACCCTCACCCTCACCACTCACCCTTACTACTCACCACTCAACGTCACCACTCTTCGTCACCACTCACCCTCACCACTCACCCCTCACCATCACCACTCACCCTCACCACTCACCATCACCACTCACCCTCACTACTCACCCTCACCACTCACCCTCACCACTCACGCTCACCACTCACCCTCACCACTCACCCTCACCACTCACCCTCACCACCAGCAATCACCCTTCACCACTAACCCTCACCACTCACCCTCACCACTAACCCTGACCCCTCACCACTGACCACTCACCCTCCCCACTCACCCTTCCTACTCACCACTCAACCTCACCACTAACCCTCACCCCTGACCACTCACCCTCCCCACTCACCACTCACCCTTCCTACTCACCACTCAACCTCACCACTCACCCTCACCACCCACCACTGAACCTCACCACTCACCCTTCCTACTCACCACTCAACCTCACCACTGACCACTCACCACTCACCCTTACCCTCACCACTCACTCTCACCACTCACCCTTACTATTCACCACACACCCTCACCACTCACCCTCAACATCAACACTCACCCTCACCACTCACCATCATCACAAATCCTAACCACTCACCCTCACCACTCACCCTCACCACTCACTCTCACCACACCCTCAGCACTTACCCTCCCCACTCACCCTCACCACACACCCTCACCACTTAACCTCACCACTCAACCTCACCACTCACCCTCACCACTCACCCTCACCATTCACCCTCAACACTCACCCTCACCCCTCTCCCTCACCACTCTCCCTCACCACTCACCGTCACGACTCACCCTCACCACTCACCACTCACCCCTCACCATCACCACTCACCCTCACCACTAACCCTGACCCCTCACCACTGACCACTCACCACTCACCCTCACCACTAACCCTCACCATCACCACTCACCCTTACTACTCACCACTCAACCTCACCACTCTTCGTCATCACTCACCCTCACCACTCACCCCTCACCACTCACCCCTCACCCTCACCACTCACCCCTCACCATCACCACTCACCCTCACCACTCTCCCTCACCACTCACCACTCACTCTCACCATTCACCCTCACCATTCAGCCTCACCACTCACCACTCACCGTCACAACCACCACTCACCCTCACCACTCACCCTCACCACTCAACCTCACCACTCAACCTCACCCTCACTACTCACCATTCATCCTGACCAATCACCACTGACCAATCACCACTCACCACTCTCCACTAACCCTCACCACTCAACCTCACCACTCACCCTCAAAACCAACGACTCTCTCACCACTCACCCTCACCACTCAGCACTCACCCTCAACACTCACCCTCACCACTCACGCTCACCACTTACCACTCACCCATCACCACTCACAACTGCCACTCACCCTCAAAACAACCACTCACCCTCACCGCTCACCACTCACCCTCACCACTCACCCTCACCACTCACCCTGACCACTCACCCTCACCACTAACCCTCACCACTCACCCTTACCACTCACCCTCACCACTAACCCTCACCATCACCACTCACCCTTACTACTCACCACTCAACCTCACCACTCTTCGTCACCACTCACCCTCACCACTCACTCTCACCATTCACCCTCACCATTCAGCCTCACCACTCACCCTCACGACTCACCCTCACCACTCAACCTCACCCTCACTACTCACCATTCATCCTGACCAATCACCACTGACCAATCACCACTCACCACTCTCCACTAACCCTCACCACTCAACCTCACCACTCACCCTAAAAACTAACGACTCTCTCACCACTCACCCTCACCACTCAGCACTCACCCTCACCACTCACCCTCACAACTCACGCTCACCACTCACCCATCACCACTCACAACTGCCACTCACCCTCACAACAACCACTCACTCTCACCAATCACCACTCACCCTCACCACTCACCCTCACCACTCACCCTGACCACTCACCCTCACCACTAACCCTCACCACTCACCCTCACCACTAACCCTCACCACTCACCCTTACCACTCACCCTCACCACTAACCCTCACCATCACCACTCACCCTTACTACTCACCACTCAACCTCACCACTCTTCGTCACCACTCACCCTCACCACTCACCCCTCACCCTCACCACTCTCCCTCACCACTCACCACTCACTCTCACCATTCACCCTCACCATTCAGCCTAACCACTCACCCTCACGACTCACCCTCACCACTCACCACTCACCGTCACAACCACCACTCACCCTCACCACTCACCTTTGCCACTCAACTTCACCACTCAACCTCACCCTCACTACTCACCATTCATCCTGACCAATCACCACTGACCAATCACCACTCACCACTCTCCACTAACCCTTACCACTCAACCTCACCACTCACCCTCAACACTCACCCTTAAAACTAACCACTCTCTCACCCTCACCACTCAGCACTCACCCTCACCACTCACCCTCACCACTCACCCTCACCACTCACGCTCACCACTCACCACTCACCCCTCACCGCTCACCTATCACCACTCACAACTGCCACTCACCCTCACCACTCACCCTCACCACTCACCCTCACAACAACCACTCACCCTCACCGCTAACCACTCACACTCACCCTCACCACTCATCCTCACCAATCACACCCTCACCAATCACCACTCACCCTCACTGCTCACCCTCACCACTCACCGCTCACGCTCACCCTCACCCCTCACCAATCACCACTCACAACTGCCACTCACCCTCACCACTCACCCTCACCACTCACCATCACTACTCACCACTCATCCTCACCAATCACACCCTCAACAATCACCACTGACCCTCACCACTTACCACTCACCCTCACCACTCACTACTCACCCTCACCACTCACCCTCACCATTCACCCTCACCACTCACCCTCACCACTCTCCCTCACCACTCTCCCTCACCACTCACCCTCACCACTCACCAATCACGCTCACCACTGACGCTCACCACTCACCCTTACTACTCACCCTGCCCACTCACCACTCACCCTCACTCACCTCATCGCTCACCACTCACCCTCACCCTGACCACTCACCACTCATCCTCACCAATCACACCCTCACCAATCACCAATCACCATTCACCCTCACCTTCACCACTCACCCTAACCACTCACCCTCACCACCACCACTCACCTTATTCCCGTTTTAAAAAAAACTTGCTTACGTGTCGCCAAGTATGCTTAACATTTCTTACAGATGTAGTGGTGATAGGCGCTGGGGTAGGGATCGTGTGCCAGCGCGTAGTGATTGGCTGTGTGTGTTGGTGACGCGCGCTGACGGTGAAGGATCAGGGGTCAGCGCGGGGTCGGGGGTTATGAGGCAGTGATTGGTTGGGTATCAGTGACGCGCGCTGACAGCGATGGGATCCTGGGGCAAGCGCGCGGGGATTGGTCAACTAAGGGGGATGCTCACGTCGAGGTCCGCATACGCTCCGTCTCCCGTGAGCGGGGGCTATATAAGGTGGTGCGCACAGGCGCACAGAGATCGAGTGACCAGCGAAGACTGAAGACGGAGGAGGAAGAGATAGGGCCCTGCGGTACCTAGTCCCGCTGTCCTGTAGGGGCCGGGGCTCTGTGTGACCCAGCGGCGGAACCCTGGGACCCGGGGCCGAGCGTCCGTGAGAGGGCCGGCCCTTGGGACTCAGAGGTTGTGGCCCACGCCCAAGCTGGGGTGGGCCTGTAGGCTCCACGGACGTTACGGGGCGGAGTGCAGTGTGAGCATGCAGTGTGAGCCATAGTAACTACACGTGTCAAGTGAAGTGTGTGTAGTCAGAGGCATAGTAACTACACGTGTCAAGTGAAGTGTGTGTAGTCAGAGGCATAGTAACTACACGTGTCAAGTGAAGTGTGTGTAGTCAGAGGAATAGTGACCACACGTGTCAAGTGAAGTGTGTGTAGTCAGAGGAATAGTGACCACACGTTGTATCGTGACAAGTCAAGGTTTAATAAAAAGTGTGCTACCCGTCAAGTGGTTTCCTGCTGTCATTCCAATACTTCAACTGGCGTCAGAAGTGAAACAGTCTTCCAGGCATGGATACAAGGAAGACCCGTCGGACTCACGGGATTGACCGCGAGGATAACCTTGACGACTCGGGCCAGCTGGCATCGGGGGGAGAGGACGAAGAAATGCCGACGCCGCAGGATCCGCCGAGGGCGCCGGACGAGCGACTGGGGACCGATGCTGTACTCCGCGAGGCGCACTCCCGTCTGGCAGAGCTGCTGCTCGCCGCCGCGTCCATCCTGGCAGAAATCAGCACGTCGGGAGGAGCGGGGACGTCGGCGGACATTCAACAGGGTCGCCCCGCAGATTCCCGCCAAAATGACTGGGCGATTCCCGCCATTTCAACTGCGCGGACATCTTTTGGCGGGAACGGCGAGCACCACGTGGCGGCGGTTCTCCAAGCGCGCCCGCTTACGTCATCAACGCGCGCTGCGGACCGCCATCAGCCACCCGCCATTGGGGCCGCCATCTCGCACACCGACGGTGCGGCGGAGAGGAACCACGAGGCAGAGGACGACTTCATCTTTCAACAGCGCCTTCCCACATTGTCAGCCTTCAAGGCGGAAGGCGGGGACTGGGGCGCATTCCAGTGCAGGTTTCTGGCGCATCAGGAAATGTCCGCCTGGTCCGACGCTACGGCGCTGCGGGCACTGCCTGCCATGTTGGACGACAACGCGCTCGCGGCCTTCACGTCCGCACAGAGGTCGGACCGCTCCACGCTTAAGGCTGCGCTGGGTCTCATGGCCAAGGTCTACGGACCTCCCTCGGCGTGTCGCCATCACTTTTACGCCCGGCGGAAGGCGGACACGGAGACCGCGCTCGCCTACCGCACGGCGTTGTTGGCTCTCGCCGACGCCGCGTTCCCTCGTATGGACGAGGAGGGCCAGGACGCGATGGTCTTGGAGCAACTGCTCAAGTTGGCGCAGGACCTGGGGGTCCCCATCAACACGGCCGACGAGGTCGATATTTCTTCTTTGCGGGTCGCAACAAGTATACAGGCGCACGAGGTCCTCCAGCGTAAACAGGGGGTCGTCTGCAATGCTGCCGTGGCCTCAGCTCCGGGCCCGGTGGTCACCGAGCCCCAAGTCGTCAGCCCACAAGAGGAGGCGTTCACCGCGGGACGACCGGGGGACTGGAGGTCGTGGGGTCGTTCGCCTCTGCGATCGGCCTGCAAGCTGGAGCAACCGAGATCTCCAACGACCCTCATCATGTGTTACAACTGTGGCCTCCGGGGCCACGTGGCGTCCGGTTGCCGCGCTCCACGTCAGCGCGCCATGGGACCTCGGCTGGACGACGACCAAGGCCCCAAGTCATCCCTACTAACCCCGGCAAGTCGCGGCGCTTCACATGCTCGGCCTACATGCACGACACACATGGGCCGTCGCGTTGCGGCGGAGGAGAGCCGGTTAGGGATCGGGGATTCGGTTCGGCGAGGGGGGTTTGTGCGGGACCGAGGGGACATTAAATGGTCGGAGTTGGGGCACAGGATAGTGGCTGCGTCGGCGGGATCATCGGTCGTTACGGGATTCATTGACGGGGTCGAGGTCAGGGTGTTAGTGGACACGGGGGCGTCGGCGACTATTATATCGGACCTCATTTACAACATTCTCCCCGTCCAATGTCGACCTCTGCTCCCAGTGGACGTGCCATTTTACGCGGCTAATGGGGGCTCGTTGGGCATTGTCGGTCAGATTAGAGCGTCCATTTGCATTGGAGATATCAAATTGTCGGGACCCGTTTTCGTTTCTTCTTCCTTGGCGGTTCCTTGTCTGTTGGGCACAGATTTTTTGGCTAAAATGCCCATTAAAATTCTCATCGATCAGCGTTGCATTGAACTACCATCGGGTCGCCGTATTTCATTTTTGACGAACCCTACCGAAATTCGGACGGCGTGCGCTACGATACAAGTGCTGGCGACACAGACCGTGCACGTGCCCCCGGGTTCACAGATGTTAATTCCCCTCAGGTTGAGGAAACCATGGGTGGGGGAGACCTCGGAACAGAGCATGCTTTTGGGTCCTTCAAATAGGGCTGTCGGAGGTCTCGATTTGTCGGTGGCTCACACTTTGGTTCGGGCTGACAAGGACCCGTTCGTGATGGTTTTAAACGCTGGGTCGCGGACGGCCGTTATTCAGCAGGGCACTGTGCTAGCTCACGCGGCACGGGTCCCTGCGGAAGAGCGGCTGGTTGCGCATGTTGATCCAAGCCCGACGCAGAACAATCCAGTGAGGGAGGACCTTGAATGGGTCGATTCGCTGTGTGCGGACTCGAACGATTTGTCAACGATACAGTTGGGTGCGCTGCGTGCGTTGCTGATAGAATTTTCTGATGTGTTCAGTAAGCATAAATATGACATTGGGTGCACGGACCTGTTGCGCCACCATATTGAAACAGGCGATGCGGCACCGGTCAGGCTAAATCCCTTCCGGCTGAGTCCTGCTGAGAAGGAACACGTTCAGTCGTCCGTCAACGATATGCTGGCGGCCGACATTATTTTGCCTTCTTCCAGTCCTTGGGGAGCACCTATTGTGCTGGTTAAAAAGCAAGACGGGTCCGTGCGATTTTGCGTAGATTTCCGTCGCCTGAATAAAATCTCCGTGGCTGACGCGTATCCGCTCCCCAGAATGGACGAGTCCCTCGATGCATTGTCTGGTGCGCGATATTTTTCTACTCTTGATTTATTATCGGGATTCTGGCAGCTGCCACTCGACGACGAGTCTAAACCTAAGACAGCATTTCGGACTCCAGGGGGCCTATTCCAGTTTAACCGGTTACCCATGGGACTTCACTCCGCTCCCGCGATGTTTCAGCGCCTTATGGAATTGGTTTTGTCGGGCTTGCAATGGGATACTTGCTTGATTTACCTTGACGATGTCATTGTTTTCAGTAAAACGTTTGAGGAACACCTCCAGCGATTGAGAGGGGTGTTCTTGCGAATGTGATTGGCTAAATTAAAGTTTAAACCGGCCAAATGCCACCTTCTTCGTAAGTCCGTGAGATACTTGGGCCACATTGTCGATTCTTCGGGGATCTCTACCGATCCCGCGAAGACGGACTGTGTCAGTTCATGGCCAACGCCCACGTCGGTTTCGGACGTGCGCAGTTTCATCGGTTTTGCTTCTTACTACCGCCGATTCGTTGAGCATTTCGCCACCATTGCAAAACCCTTGCACGCTCTAACGGCAAAAGGAGTCAAGTTCCGATGGGGACCAGAGGAGGAGGCCGCGTTCTGCTCCCTCCGGGACGCCTTGGTGGGTGCCCCGCCCTTGCGTTATCCTGACTTTACAAGTCCCTTCTTGCTAGACACGGATGCTAGCAACACGGGCATTGGGGGGGTGCTCTCACATGTCGTTGGGGGAGTCGAAAGGGTGGTCGCCTATGGTAGCAGGGTCTTGTCGCCGGCGGAGCAGCGCTACTGCGTCACCCGTCGCGAGTTGCTTGCTATTGTTTTTTTTGTACAGCAATTTAGACCGTATCTCTATGGCCGTCACTTTGCGGTCTGGACGGACCACGCGGCGCTTCAGTATTCATTGAGGGTCGCCCAACCCTCGGGCCAATTGTCACGGTGGTTGGAAGTCCTCCAGGACTATCAGTTCACGACCACATACCGTAAGGGGTTGCGCCACACTAACGCCGATGCCCTGTCGCGATTGTCGCCTTGTCACAAATGTGCGTGCTTAATGGGATCGGCGTGCTGTAAACCGCCAGCTGCGGAAAGTATGGGGGCGTTGGCTGCGACCGCGGATGCACCAATCGGGGATGTTCCCGCTACCCCTGAGGGAGAGGACTCGCTGCTCTCACTGTCGCTGATTGAGTGGGGCCGTCTCCAAATGGCTGACAGCTCCCTGCTAGCGTTGCGCCGCAGGGTGGGGGGTCCCGAGGAGGGCCGGGAGCGAACTGGCTCCTGGGTACTTAAGCAGGGCCTGTTAATGATATGGGACAATTTGTCCCGGCGGCACGCACTCGTGGTGCCTTCCGCTGTGCGGGGGAAAGTTGTCCTGGCCGCACATGAACGCCTCTTGCATTTGGGAGTAAACAAAACGCTTGCTCTGCTTCAGCGTGACTATTATTGGCCGGGGATGGGGAGTGATGTGGTGAATATTCTAAAGGGGTGTGTTGATTGCGCCAGACGGAAACCGCCGCCCATGGCATCAAATCCACCGCTGCAATCTATTCAGGTCTCGCGCACTAACGAGCTCGTTGCACTCGATATTTTGGGGCCTTTTTCAGTCACGCCTAGGGGTAATAAGTACCTGTTGGTTGGTGTCGAATACTTTACCCGGTGGCCTATGGCGTGGCCACTCGCCAACCAGTCGGCGGCGGCTGTGACGGACGCCTTTGTCCAGGGCTACGTCCTGGACAAGGGGGCTCCCGAACGCTTGCTGACCGACCAAGGGAAACATTTTTCAAGTAAATTGCTGCAAGAGGTGTGCGACCTATTGGGTACTAAGAAGGTGCGTACCTCCCCGTACCACCCACAAACAGACGGGATGGTGGAGCGACTCCACAGGACTTTGACTTCTATGCTGTGCCAGCAGGTGTGTGAGGCACATGTTGATTGGGACCTGCAGGTCCCGGGGGTCCTCGCCGCGTATAGAATGGCCCCCCATGCAGCAACGGGATTTTCCCCATTCTATCTGATGTATGGTCGGGAAGCCGATCCGCCCATGGAAACGCAGCTGGGACTGTCCGCACCACGAACAAATTCGAAATTGGCAGAACATATTAAATTTAACATTCATAAGCTGACCGAGGCACGGGAGGCCGCACGGCTTAATTCGCGGGCTCGCCAAATTGCCAACGAGCGGTTGCGTGCACGGAAGGTGTCCGTGCACGACTGGAAACCAGGCGATAGGGTCTGGCTGCACTGCCCTCAGGCACCTTTGGCTACGTCGCCTAAATTGTTGAAGCCATGGCGGGGACCCGTGGAGGTCGTGCGGGTTGCACGCCCCCAGTGTGTTCAAATAAAATGGGGAAAGCGCCGTTGGTACGTCCACCCCTCCCGACTGAAACCGTTCTCGCCTCCATATGGCCTCCCTTTGTGTCGTGAGGGCCGAGCATGTGACGTGACCGACGACCCAAGGGGGGAAATGTCTCCGCCTGATCCTCACATGTCTCCGCCTGATCCGCTCCCAGGTGTCTCGGAACTGACAGCTGCCGACCACCGGCGGCCGGATCCTCGCGGCGCGGCCGGTCCTTCCAGGCCCGATCCGCGCCGTCCAGGGCTGCCGGAGCCACCGGACGGTTGTCAGCGTCCCGTCCCATACGATGGACCGGCTAGGCGGACTCGCGCTAAGTCGCGCTACTTTTCATGACCAACCGAATGAGGAGCCGATGCGGCCGGAGCGCCTCGTCACTGCGTTCCTCATCCGCTCGACCGCGGTGGGGGAGCGAGCAGAGGGGGGAGGGATCAATAGTCACAGAGACACTGGACACGTTCATTTTCTGGGATTTGCTTTTAGTGTGTTGTTCGTCGGGCTGTACATAGCTTGTTGTCTAGGTGTTGTGTGTTGTTGTTGACTTTTATTGTGTTGGTTGTCGGTTTGTACATAGGTTGTTGTCGGGTGTTGTGTCGTTGTGTTGTTGTTGTTGCGTTACGGGGCACACTGGGGGGTGGGGTTTTTGTTGTGTTGACGTTGTGTTGTGTTGTTTAGCAGCTGGGCCGGCTGCGAGCTATGTGGGAGGGGGTGATGTAGTGGTGATACGCGCTGGGGTAGGGATCGTGTGCCAGCGCGTAGTGATTGGCTGTGTGTGTTGGTGACGCGCGCTGATGGTGAAGGATCAGGGGTCAGCGCGGGGTCGGGGGTTATGAGGCAGTGATTGGTTGGGTATCAGTGATGCGCGCTGACAGCGATGGGATCCTGGGGCAAGCGCGCGGGGATTGGTCAACTAAGGGGGATGCTCACGTCGAGGTCCGCATACGCTCCGTCTCCCGTGAGCGGGGGCTATATAAGGTGGTGCGCACAGGCGCACGGAGAGCGAGTGACCAGCGAAGACTGAAGACGGAGGAGGAAGAGGTAGGGCCCTGCGGTACCTAGTCCCGCTGTCCTGTAGGGGCCGGGGCTCTGTGTGACCCAGAGGCGGAACCCTGGGACCCGGGGCCGAGCGTCCGTGAGAGGGCCGGCCCTTGGGACTCAGAGGTTGTGGCCCACGTCCAAGCTGGGGTGGGCCTGTAGGCTCCACGGACGTTACGGGCGGAGTGCAGTGTGAGCATGCAGTGTGAGCCATAGTAACTACACGTGTCAAGTGAAGTGTGTGTAGTCAGAGGCATAGTAACTACACGTGTCAAGTGAAGTGTGTGTAGTCAGAGGAATAGTGACCACACGTGTCAAGTGAAGTGTGTGTAGTCAGAGGAATAGTGACCACACGTTGTATCGTGACAAGTCAAGGTTTAATAAAAAGTGTGCTACCCGTCAAGTGGTTTCCTGTCGTCATTCCAATACTTCACAGACACACACATTCACTAATTTAGATTTTGACATTACACATACAAAACGTCAGCTTGTACTACTGTCATGATAGCAGGTACCACCACCAGAGTGATGGTGAGTGGTGAGGGTGAGTGGTGAGCGGTGAGGGTGAGTGGTGAGGGAGAGCGGTGAGTGGTGAGGGTGTATGGTGAGTGGTGAGGGTGAGTGTTCAGGGTGAGTGGTGAGGGTGAGTGGTGAATGGTGAGGGTAAGTGGTGAGTTGTGAGAGTGGTGAGTGGTGAAGGTGAGGGTGAGTGGTGAGTGCTGAGGGTGAGTGGAGAGGGTGAGTGGTTAAGGTAAGGGTGAGTGGTGAGGGAGAGTGGTGAGGGAGAGTGGTGGTGGTAAGGGTGAGGATGGTTGGTGATGGTGAGTGGTGAGCGTGAGTGGTAAGGGAAAGGGGTGAATGGTGAGGGTGAGTGGTGAGGGAGAGTGGTGAGGGTGAGTAGTGGTGGTGAGGGTGAGTAGTGAGTGATGAGGGTGAGTGGTGAGGGTGAGTGGTGAGGTTGAGTGGTGAAAGTGAGTGGTGAGAGTGAGTGGTGAGGATGAGTGGTGAGAGGTGAGTGGTGAGAGGTGAGTGGTGAGGGTGAGTGGTGAGGGTGAGAAGTGAGTGGTGAGAGGTGAGTGGTGAGAGGTGAGTGGTGAGGGTGAGTGGTGAGCGTGAGTGGTGAGGGTGAGAAGTGAGTGGTGAGAGGTGAGTGGTGAGCGTGAGTGGTGAGGAGTGAGGAAGAGTGGTGAGGAAGAGTGGTGAGGGTGAGTGGTGAGCGTGAGTGGTGAGGGAGAGGGGTGAGCGTGAGTGGTGAGGGTGAGTGGTGAGGGTGAGTGGTGAAAGTGAGTGGTGAGAGTGAGTGGTGAGGGTGAGTGGTGAGAGGTGAGTGGTGAGAGGTGAGTGGTGAGGGTGAGTGGTGAGGGTGAGTGGTGAGGGTGAGAAGTGAGTGGTGAGAGGTGAGTGGTGAGAGGTGAGTGGTGAGGGTGAGTGAGTGGTGAGGGTGAGTGGTGGTGAGTGGTGGTGGTGAGGGTGAGTGTTGAGGGTGAGTGGTGGTGGCGAGGGTGAGTGGTGAGGATGAGTGGTGGTGGTGAGGGCGAGGATGATTGGTGAGGGTGAGCGTGAGTGTTGAGGGAGAAGGGTGAGGGTGAGTGGTGAGAGAGTGGTGAGAGAGAGTGGTGAGGGTGAGTAGTGGTGGTGAGGGTGAGTAGTGAGGGTGAGTGAGTGGTGAGGGTGAGTGGTGAGGGTGAGTGGTGAGGGTGAGTGGTGAGGGTGAGTGATGGTGAGTGGTGAGTGTGTGTCAGAGCCGGCCCAGCCACTAAGCGACCCTTGCAATTGCAAAGGGCCCCGTGGCCAGCAGAGGGCCCCCTAGAGTCACTGCGAGCTAGTGGGTGAAAAAAATCATACATCAAAGGGGCCTCCAACCAAATTTTTATTAGGGCCCCCAAAGATCTAGGGCCGGTTCTGGTGTGAGTGGTGAGTGATAGTAAGTGGTGAGGGTGAGTGAGGGAGAGTGGTGAGGGAGAGTGGTGAGGGTGTATATATTTTTGCCTATGATGACAGCAGTACATGCTGACGTTTTGTATGTGTGTCTGCGACATGCAGTTTGTTAAAAAGGGAATAGGGCGATTCTAAAGTAATCTACAACCCTTGATTCCTTCGCAACGATTGCAAAGAATCGCTTCTTTTCGCGCTCGGGCTACATTTTTAATTACAGAGTTTTATTTGCATTGGTATGTTATGTTTGAAAGTTTTCAGGAGGGAAGTAATAAAATAATAAAAATAAAACATAATAAAATAAAATAATTCTCACGACGTTTCGGCTACAGCCGTCTTCAGGTGAAGAATGAGACACTACCAAGCTAGGAGCTTATATATAAGCTGGGTTCGAGGTGGAAGAGCGCCTAAACAGAAAGAATGTGCATATGAAGAGGAATTTAGCATATTCATGGGAAATGCGTAGGAGGTGGGCGGGGGGGTTTCAAAGTCATATTATGCCCATAAATTATGCAGGATCAGCAGCACCAAGGGGGGGTGCAGGGAGTAGCATTAACAAAGGAAAGGAATGTTAATGATATGTAGCTGCACTTACTAAACAACCACGTAGAAAACTAAAGTATAAACTACATAAAAAAATAAAGTATAAACTGCATAGCACCATCAGTATACTTACTATACTCTACAATAAGCTGAGTTACTAACAGCAAGTAATACATTACAATTCTACGTCGTAAAAATTATATAATATGCTTCCATCTGTAATGTAGTAACTCGGCGGGAGACGACTTCACGGGTAGCACACTCTTTATTTCACCAACTTCGGTTCACAGGCGACTAACACCCACTGTAGTATCTCGGGTGACTAACACCCACTTGGTTACTCGGGTGACTAACACCCACTTGGTTACTCGGGTGACTAACACCCACTTAGCTACTCGGGTGACTAACACCCTCTTAGCTACCCTGGCGACTAACGCCCACTGAGCTACTCACTCGGGTGACTAACACCCACTTAGCTACCCTCTTAGCTACCCTGGCGACTAACGCCCACTGAGCTACTCACTCGGGTGACTAACACCCACTTGGTTACTCGGGTGACTAACACCCACTTAGCTACTCGGGTGACTAACACCCTCTTAGCTACCCTGGCGACTAACGCCCACTGAGCTACTCTGGCGACTAACGCCCACTGAGCTACTCGGGACACACCCTGTCGGGGTGTCCGTCTCGACTGTGGGTCCCCCAGTCCCGACCCACGGGGGCGTCGAACCACGGGTCCCACAGTCTCGCCTCCGAGCCACACAGGGCCCCGGTCCCTACAAGGACAGCGGGACTAGGGGTCTCGGGGCACTATCTCTTCAACTCCGTCTTCGATCTTCAACTGGTTAACAACCCCAAGTGCTCTCGCGCGTCCCCCTTTATACCCCACCTGCGGACGTCGCTGAGAGCACCCATCCTATTTGACCAATCACTGGGCACTCGCTACGATCCTGTTTTCCCACATCTCAGCGTGCCTCACCACCCACGCCGCGCCGCCCCGTCATCCGTCACTCCCGGCGCGCGCGTCCATACCACGCCCACAACGCGTGCCCAACCCCGCACCCCGTGCCGCCCCGTGATCCATCACTGTCACAGTCGGCGCGCGTCAACACCACCACTACATCACCCCCTACCACATAGCTCGCAGCCGACCCGGCTGCTATAAAAATATACAACACCCCCTCCCCCCAGTGTGCCCCGTAACACAACAACAAGAACAACAACCAACGTAACAACACAACACAACGCGAACACTGCCATCCGCAACCATCAACCAATGCCACTACACAACAACAGAACAATATGTACAATCCGGCGAGTGACAATACCAATTGTGTATGCAGAAAAGAAAAATAATTTTTTTTTTTTTCTCTTCCGACTCGTGCAGCGTCCCATTCTTTCCGAGCGTCCCTAGAACATGACCCCGGCAGAGGGGGAACACCGGGCGAGCTCGGTGTTGAAAAATGTCCTCATGAAAAGTGTTGTGCCCTAGCCCGAGTCCGCCTTGCCGGTCCGTCGTACGGCACCAGACGCGGTTGACCGTCCGGCGGTGCCGGCAGTTCAGGAAGGCACGGGCCAGGCATCGGGGACCCGCGCGTGCCGCGGGGTTCCGGTTCCCGACGATCAGCAGCCGTCAGGCCCGAGACACCTGGGGGAGGGTCAGGTGGAGACACGTGAGGATCAGCCTGCGACACATCCCTCCCCGAGTCGACGGTCACATCACACGCCCGGTCGTTACGGCACAGAACGGGGTCACACGGTGCCGCATAGGGCTTCAGTCGGGAGGGGTGCACGTACCAATGGCGTTTTCCCCATTTAATCTGTATACTCTGGGGTCGTGCAACCCGCACAATTTCCACCGGTCCCCTCCAAGGTCTCAACAATTTGGGGGACGTAGCCAACGGTGCATGTGGACAATGCAGCCAGGCCTTATCGCCTGGTTTCCAATCGTGCGTATGCACCCTCCGTCCATGCAATCTCTCGTTCGCGATTTGCCGAGACCGCGAATTCAATCTCGCCGCCTCCCGCGCTTCAGCCAATTTGGCGATATTAAATTTGATGTGGTCTGCCAATTTTGATTTTGCACGTGGCTGGGAAATCCCCAGTTGGACGTCCATGGCCGGATCGGCCTCCCGCCCATACATAAGAAAAAATGGGGAAAACCCCGTCGCCGCATGAGGGGCCATTCGATAGGCCGCGAGTACCCCCGGCACCTGTAAGTCCCAATCAACCTGATCGTCGCAGACCTGTTGGCACAGCATAGACGTAATCGTCCTGTTCAGACGCTCAACCATCCCGTCAGTCTGCGGGTGGTACGGGGAAGTCCGCACTTTCTTTGTACCCAACAGGTCGCACACCTCGCGCAACAAAACGCCCGAAAAATTCTTTCCTTGATCCGTCAGCAAGCGTTCGGGGGCGCCCTTGTCCAAAACATAACCCTGGACGAAGGCGTCCGCAACCGCTGCAGCCGACTGGTTGGCGAGTGGCCATGCCATGGGCCATCGGGTGAAGTACTCTACGCCAACCAGCAGGAACCTATTTCCCCTCGGCATAGCAGGAAAGGGCCCCAAGATGTCTAACGCAACCAATTCGTTTGTGCGCGAAACTTGAATGGATTGCAGCGGTGGATTAGCCGCCAATGGTGGCGGTTTTCTTCGGGCGCACCCTACGCATCCCTTAAGAATGTTCGCCACGTCGTTACCCATCCCCGGCCAATAATAGTCTTGCTGGATTAGGGCGAGCGTTTTGTGAAAACCCAGATGCATGAGTCGTTCATGAGCAGCCAGAACGACCCTACCCCGCATAGCAAAAGCACAACAAGCACGTGACGCCGGGACATGTTGTCCCACTTCATCAAGAGGCCCTGTCTGCACACCCAGGAACCGACCCGCGCATCCCCTACCTCGGGAGCGTCAACTTTTCGACGTAGCGTAAGCAGGGAGCTGTCGGACATTTGGAGACGGCCCCACTCAATGAGGGGCAACGATAACAGCGAGTCCCTCCCCGTGGGAGCGTCGACACCCGGGGTGTCAGTGGCGGCGAGCGCAACTCCCGCGGTGTCGGCGACCGGGGGTTTACACCGCGCCGATCCCAGCAAACATGCGCAGTCCGTGCGCGGTGGCAACCGCGACAAGGCGTCCGCATTTGAGTGTCGTAATCCCTTGCGGTAAATCGTCGTGAATTGGTAGTCCTGAAGGACCTCCAACCATCGGGACAATTGGCCCGATGGCTGCGCCACCCGCATAGCGTATTGGAGAGCCGCATGGTCCGTACGAACCGTAAAATGACGGCCGTAAAGATACGGCCTGAATTGCTGTGTAAAAAACACAATCGCTAACAATTCACGGCGAGTCACGCAATAGCGTTGTTCGGCGGGGGAAAGAACTCTACTACCGTAGGCGACCACCCGTTCGACCCCCCCGACCACCTGTGAGAGCACTCCCCCGATACCCGTGTTGCTGGCATCCGTGTCAAGCAAAAACGGTTGTGTGAAATCGGGGTAACACAAGGGGGGAGCCTGCACCAAGGCGTCACGAAGGGAGCAGAACGCAGCCTCCTCTTCCGCCCCCCAGTGAAACCGCACACCCTTAGCCGTCAAAGCGTGCAGGGGCCTGGCTATGGTGGCAAACTGCTTGACAAAACGACGGTAATAGGAGGCGAATCCAATAAAGCTGCGAACCTCCGTGACCGAGGTTGGCGTTGGCCATGAGCTGACGCAGTGCGTCTTAGCAGGGTCTGTCGAGATCCCTTTACGACTGACGATATGGCCCAAATACCTGACCGATTCCCGAAGCAGAAAACATTTAGTCGGCTTAAATTTAAGCTTAGCGGAACGCATCCTGAGGAACACCGCTCTCAGTCGCTGGAGGTGCTCCTCAAAAGTCCGGCTGAAAACGATGATATCGTCGAGATAAATCAAACAGGTGTCCCATTGGAGGCCCGACAAAACCAATTCCATGAGCCTCTGGAACGTGGCGGGAGCGGAATGTAAGCCCATGGGCAAACGGTTGAATTCAAATAGGCCACCAGGTGTCCGGAAAGCGGTTTTAGGTTTAGATTCGTTATCGAGGGGCAATTGCCAAAATCCGGAAAGCAGATCGAGTGTGGAAAAAAACTGTGCTCCCGCCAAGGCATCCAGCGACTCATCCATTCTGGGGAGCGGATACGCATCCGCCATCGAGATTTTATTTAAGCGGCGGAAATCGACACAGAACCGCAAAGACCCGTCCTGTTTTTTAACTAGGACAATAGGAGCACCCCACGGACTGGAAGAGGGCGAAATAATGTCGGCCGCCAACATATCATTAACCGTCGACTGCACATGCTCCTTCTCGGCTGGGCTGAGCCGGAAGGGATTCTGTCGAATAGGGGCCGCGTCCTCCGTAGCTATGTGGTGGCGCAACAGGTCTGTGCAGCCGATATCGTACTTATGTCTGCTGAACACATCAGCAAACTCGAGTAGCAAACCCCTCAATGCTCCCAATTGCACCTTGGACAAGTTAGCAGACCCGGCCCACAACGAGTCCAACCACTCTGTCCCCTCATCACTTGGAGGATGCGACTCGACACTGAAATCGGCGTGAGCAACGAGCTGTTCCTCAACGGGTAGCGGCGCGGCGTGAGCCAGCACCGTTCCCTGCGTAATTATGGCCGGCCGCGACCCCGTATTCAGGACCATTACGAACGGCTCACTGTCCCCTCTCACCATGGTTTGAGCTACCGCCAAGTCGAGGCCCCTTTTGGCCCTGTTAGACGGCCCCAACAGTACTCCCTGTGCCCCCGCACCCACCCCGAGCGGTTTCCTCAACCGAAGGGGTACCAACATTTGCAATCCCGGGGGCACCCGTACAGTCTGAGTTGCCAGCGCCTGCACCGTCGCACAAACCGTGCGTATTTTGGTAGGGCTTGTCAAGAACGCAACCCGCCGTCCCGACGGAAGCTCAATGCAGGCCTGATCTATGAGAATTTTGATGGGCATTTTGGACAAAAAGTCCGTACCTAGCAAACAAGGAACGGCCAGCGATGATGATACAAAAATAGGGCCCGCCAATTTGATGTCACCAATGCAAATAGTCGCCCGAATCTGGCCGATGATCCCCAGGGATCCCCCATTCGCCGCATAAAATGGCACGTCCACAGGCAGAAGGGGTCGACTTTGGACGGGAAGAATGTTATAAATAAGGTCCGAAATGATAGTGGCCGACGCACCCGTGTCCACAAGCACCCGGACCTCAACCCCGTCAATAAACCCCGTTACCACGGACGACCCGGCCGACGCAGCCACTATCCTGTGGGCCAATTCGGACCATTCGACTGCTTGCGGGCCGTGTACGGACCCCCCCCGCCAAAGTGAACCCCCGGCACCCAGCCGCTGACCCCCCACCGCCAAGCGGCGACCCGAACGTGCCGTGTATGTGGACCGGGCGTGTGAGGTGCCGCGACTTGCCGGGTTTAGTTGGGATGACTTGTGGGCCTGGTCGTCGTCCCGACGTGGTCCCGTGGCGCGCAGACGCGGGGCCCGGCACCCGGCTGCGACGTGACCCCGAAGGCCGCAGTTGTAGCAGACGACGAGGGACGTCGTAGGTTTCGGTTGCTCCAGCTTGCGGGATGAACGTGTGGGTGAACGACCTCCCGTTCTCCACTCCCCCGGACGCGATACAGCGAAGGCCTGCTCCCGATCTGCAGCTGGCTGAGGCTCGGCGATCGTGGCGGCCAGTGCCGCGTTCTCCGCCAATTTGCAGACGACCGTCGGCTTGCGCTTGAGGACCTCGTACGCGTGAATACTCGTGGCGATCGCCAGGGAGCAGATATCCATTTCGTCTGCCACATTGATGGGGACTCCCAACTCGTGGGCCAACGCCAGCAGCTGCTCCGTCACCATGGCGTCCTTCCCCTCCTTGTCCATGCGGGGAAAAGCTGCGTCCGCCAAGGCGAGCAGCGCCGTGCGATAGGCGAGCGTTGTTTCCCCAGCCACCTTCCGCCGATCGTAGAATTGGTGGCGGCAGGTCGAGGGCGGGCCGAACACCCTAGCCATCAGGTTTAGCGCGGCCTGTAGCGTTGAGCGAGACGACCTTGGGGCCGATGTGAAGGCTGCAAGCGCGTCGTCGTCGAGCATCGCTGGCAGAGCGCGCAGGGCAGTGGTGTCGGACCACCCCGACATTTCTTGATGTGCGAGGAACCTTCGGTGGAAGGCTCCCCAGTCGCCTCCGTCTGCCTTGAACGCCGACAGCGCGGGCAATCGTTGCTGGAGGACTCGGTCGTCGTCGTCGGAACGATTTTCCCCCGCGCCACTGTGGTTGTACAAAATGTCGGCTCTGTCAGCAGTCGCACCCTGGAGAGCTCCGGCGCGCGCCGATGACGCGGGCCGCGCTGAGTGGAGATCTCCGGCCACGTGGTGTCCCCGTTTCCCGCCAAACAATGGCGGTCCCTCAAAAACGGCGCCAACCTCAAAACTTTTGGCGCAAAGTGCCTTCTGGCGGGAACCCTCCAGCCGCGCCGCCTCCTCAAACCCCGCAGCCGTCCCTCCGCCCGCTGGAACGGAGATCTCCGCCAAAACTGCAGCGGCGGCGAGCAGCAACTCCGCCAGGCGGGAGTGCGCGTCCTGTAGGCTGGTGTCGGAGGCGAGCTGAGCGTCGGCCATCGCCGCGAAGTGCTGCATCGGCGGCAACTCCTCGTCCTCTCCTCCCGAGGTTGGTGTCTCCGGTACTCCGTCGTCTTCCCGATCTCGCTCGTGGGTACGGGTAGTCTTCCTAGTATCCATTCTTCTTGAAGACAGGTTTACTTCTGACGCCAGTTGTAATGTAGTAACTCGGCGGGAGACGACTTCACGGGTAGCACACTCTTTATTTCACCAACTTCGGTTCACAGGCGACTAACACCCACTGTAGTATCTCGGGTGACTAACACCCACTTGGTTACTCGGGTGACTAACACCCACTTGGTTACTCGGGTGACTAACACCCACTTAGCTACTCGGGTGACTAACACCCTCTTAGCTACCCTGGCGACTAACGCCCACTGAGCTACTCACTCGGGTGACTAACACCCACTTAGCTACCCTCTTAGCTACCCTGGCGACTAACGCCCACTGAGCTACTCACTCGGGTGACTAACACCCACTTGGTTACTCGGGTGACTAACACCCACTTAGCTACTCGGGTGACTAACACCCTCTTAGCTACCCTGGCGACTAACGCCCACTGAGCTACTCTGGCGACTAACGCCCACTGAGCTACTCGGGACACACCCTGCCGGGGTGTCCGTCTCGACTGTGGGTCCCCCAGTCCCGACCCACGGGGGCGTCGAACCACGGGTCCCACAGTCTCGCCTCCGTGCCACACAAGGCCCCGGTCCCTACAAGGACAGCGGGACTAGGGGTCTCGGGGCACTATCTCTTCAACTCCGTCTTCGATCTTCAACTGGTTAACAACCCCGAGTGCTCTCGCGCATCCCCCTTTATACCCCACCTGCGGACGTCGCTGAGAGCACCCATCCTATTTGACCAATCACTGGGCACTCGCTACGATCCTGTTTTCCCACATCTCAGCGTGCCTCACCACCCACGCCGCGCCGCCCCGTCATCCGTCACTCTCGGCGCGCGCGTCCATACCACGCCCACAACGCGTGCCCAACCCCGCACCCCGTGCCGCCCCGTGATCCATCACTGTCACAGTCGGCGCGCGTCAACACCACCACTACACATCTAAACTTTATTCTCTTACATCACACGAGCATATACCGTACTATATACTGCCATAGATAAACACAACATTAAATTATATACTGTATTGCTATAAACCACCCTATTCCTTATACATTTTAATATAACACTATGTATTATTCTACCCACCCTAATGTGTATCGAAATTGTTTATTACGTCCTTCCAATGATTGCTAAGCCAGAATCCATCTTCTCGGTTAAAATTGTCTCTGTGTTTGTATATGTGGATCGCCTCATTAACGAATCTCTCATGATAGCCAGATGGCTTGCAGAGAACCTCTGTCTTGGAGAAGTCAATGTCATATGAGCCCACTGAGTTGTAACAGTGATCTGCCACGGCTGAGGTGTTTGTCCTACGGTGTTTCAGGTCAGCTTTATGTTCACGGATGCGGTCCGAGACATGTCGTTTGGTTTCCCCAATGTAACTGCTACCACAGAGGCAACTTAGTTTGTAGACGCCAGGGTACTGTATGTCTGGAACCACATCTTTTACAGACGGTACCAGATCACGGATTTTATGTACTGTGTTGAATCGGACCTGGATCTTGTGTTTAATCAGGATTTTGGAGATCTTTTTTGTGACCCCAGAAATGTAGGGTAAGGTGATGGTCTTGAAAGGCTCCTCAACAGGATCCTTCATGATGGTTGGAGTGATGGCTTTGCGGATTGTGTAGTCGGAGTAACCATTAGCCTTAAGAGCTTGGCGTACGTGTTTGAGTTCACTGGAAATGTGTTCATGGTCGGAGATGCATTGGGCTCTATGATATAGAGTCTTGATGAGGGAATTCTTCTTGGATGGATGGTGGTGGGAATCCGGTTTTAGGTAAGCATCCGTATGGGTGGCTTTCCTGTAGACAGAGTGGATCATTGAACCATCAGGTCTCCTTTTGATTAGGACATCCAAAAAGGGTAGCTTGCCATCTTTTTCGACTTCCATGGTGAATCTGATGGCTGGGTGTATGGAATTGATGTGGTCGAGAAATTGGTCTAGAGCAGGCCGGCCATGTGGCCAGATGACAAAAGTGTCGTCTACGTACCTCTTCCATAAGGTCGGGCGTAGAGTGGCAGTCTGGATGGCGTCCGTCTCAAATTTCTCCATGAAGATGTTGGCTACAACCGGAGATAGGGGGGAGCCCATTGGGGTGCCCTCAATTTGCTTGTAGAAAGTTTCATTCCAGGTGAAGTATGTATTGGTTAAGCAGTGTCTCACCAGGGGGGGTACCCCAGCATTCAGTCCTTGATGAACCAAGTCTTCAATGATTGCGATGGTGTCAGGTACAGGAACCTTGGTGAATAAGGAAACCACATCAAAACTGACAAGCAGGTCGTCTGGGGACAGGGCAATCCCCTTGATTGTCGATACCAGGTCAGTAGAGTTTAGTACCGCAAAGGTGGTTTTTCCAGTGAAAGGCCGTAGGATTTCAGACAAAAAACGAGCCAATTTATAGGTGGGGGAGTTGATAGTAGAGACAATGGGACGAAGAGGTGTATCTTCTTTATGTATCTTTGGCAAGCCGTACAATCTTGGTGGCCTGGCTGCAGAAGGTTTCAACGAGAACTGTTTGGTCTGATCAATTAATGCGGTTGAAGCAGAAATGATGTTGTTGGTTTTGGAGACGAGGCTGTTGGTGGGGTCTCGTTTTATAATATATAAGCTCCTAGCTTGATAATGTCTCATTCTTCGCCTGAGGACGGCTGCTTGCGTTGTGGCCGAAACGTCGTGAGAATTGTTTTATTATGTTTTATTTTTATTATTTTATTACTTCCCTTCTACGTGACTTTACCGAAAGAACCAAGAAGATGAATCCCTGCAGTCACGAAAGCTTTAAATCGAAATTTAACCGCCTCTACGGGGAGGGTTTCCACGTAACTTTGAGATCCTTCAACAAGCTCCGGGATAAGAAGGCTCAGCTAATCGAGTCTCTCACCTTTCTGAAGAGATGCCGCGACTCTAAGGTAATACCAAACGCATTTACACTAACATCTGCTGCTGTAACTTCTTCTAATGCGAAACGAATTCTGTCTAGAACTAGCTTAGCTCTTATCTCAGAGAAAATCAGACTTACGCGCACCGAACTAGATCAGTTAGACAAGACACTCTACAAATCACACTTATCTTTGAGTGCAACAATGTCCACATCGGATTGGGACCACGTGGAAAAAATGACTGCCTCTTCAGCTGCCGCTATGTCGACTAAATGTAAGGACAACTTGATTTCCAAATTCAACCGCCTCTCAAACAAGAAACCGGACCCACACATTGAAAAGCTAGATGTTAACAAAGTCGTAATTAATCGCAGTAACAGTCCTATTTCTGAAGGTTTGAAATCCGTTTTAGCTAAAGGACTAAACTTTGCAGTCACACCTAGACACATACCAGTTAATGATATAATTGCTCGAGTAGATGTAGCTCTCAAGGGCTTGAGTCACATCGCTGCAGACGTAGCAAGATCTGAAATCTCTGTAACCCTCAAAAACGCTAAGATGCCAGCTAGCAACATCAGCAAAGATGAGCGTTTTGAATTAGCTCAATTAAAAAAGAGGGATGACATTGTCATCCTCTCAGCCGACAAAGGCAATGCCACTGTCATCATGGACAAAATAGAATACAACAACAAAATTCAAGAACTACTCAACGATGGCAGCTATACAAAAATAAAACGAGACCCCACCAACAGCCTCGTCTCCAAAACCAACAACATCATTTCTGCTTCAACCGCATTAATTGATCAGACCAAACAGTTCTCGTTGAAACCTTCTGCAGCCAGGCCACCAAGATTGTACGGCTTGCCAAAGATACATAAAGAAGACCTCTTCGTCCCATTGTCTCTACTATCAACTCCCCCACTTACAAACTGGCTCGTTTTTTGTCCGAAATCCTACGGCCTTTCACTGGAAAAACCACCTCTGCAGTACTAAACTCTACTGACCTGGTATCGACAATCAAGGGGATTGCCCTGTCCCCAGACGACCTGCTTGTCAGTTTTGATGTGGTTTCCTTGTTCACCAAGGTGCCTGTGCCTGACACCATCGCAATCATTGAAGACTTGGTTCATCAAGGACTAAATGCTGGGGTACCCCCCCTGGTGAGACACTGCTTAACCAATACATACTTCACCTGGAATGGAACCTTCTACAAGCAAATTGAGGGCACCCCAATGGGCTCCCCCCTATCTCCGGTTGTAGCCAACATCTTCATGGAGAAATTTGAGACGGACGCCATCCAGACTGCCACTCTACGCCCGACCTTATGGAAGAGGTACGTAGACGATACTTTTGTCATCTGGCCACATGGCCGGCCTGCTCTAGACCAATTTCTCGACCACATCAATTCCATACACCCAGCCATCAGATTCACCATGGAAGTCGAAAATGATGGCATGCTACCCTTTTTGGATGTCCTAATCAAAAGGAGACCTGATGGTTCAATGAGCCACTCTGTCTACAGGAAAGCCACCCACACGGATGCTTATCTAAAACCGGATTCCCACCACCATCCATCCCAGAAGAATTCCCTCATCAAGACTCTATATCATAGAGCCCAATGCATCTCCGACCATGAACACATTTCCAGTGAACTCAAACACGTACGCCAAGCTCTTAAGGATAATGGTTACTCCGACTACACAATCCGCAAAGCCATCACTCCAACCATCAAGAAGGATCCTGTTGAGGAGCCTTTCAAGACCATCACCTTACCCTACATTGCTGGGGTCACAAAAAAGATCTCCAAAATCCTGATTAAACACAAGATCCAGGTCCGATTCAACACAGTACATAAAATCCGTGATCTGGTACCGTCTGTAAAAGATGTGATTCCAGACATACAGTAGCCTGGCGTCTACAAACTAAGTTGCCTCTGTGGTAGCAGTTACATTGGGGAAACCAAACGACACGTCTCAGACCGCATTCGTGAACATAAAGCTGATCTAAAACACGGTAGGACAAACACCTCAGCCGTGGCAGACCACTGTTACAACTCAGTGGGCTCACATGACATTGACTTCTCCAAGACGGAGGTTCTCTGCAAGCCATCTGGCTATCATGAGAGATTCGTTCATGAGGCGATCCACATATACAAACACAGAGACAATTTTAACCGAGAAGATGGATTCAGGCTTAGCAATCATTAGAAGGACGTTATAAACCATTTCGATACACATTAGGGTGAGTTGAATAATACATAGTGTTATATAAAAATGTATAAAGTATAGGGTGGTTTACAGCAATACAGTATATTATTTAATGTTGGGTTTATCTATGGCAGTATATAGTACTGTATATGCTAAGAGAATAAAGTTTAGATGGAAGTATATTATATACTTCTTACGACGTAGAATTGTAATTTATTATTTGTTGTTAGTAACTCAGCTTATTGTAGAGTATAGTAAGTATCAGTTTATATTTTAGTTTTTTACGTAGTTTTTTACTTTGGTTTTCTACATGGTTGTTTGGTAAATGCAGCTACATATCATTAACATTCCTTTCCTTTATTAACGCTGTTCCTTGCGCCCCCCCGTGGTGCTGTTGATCCTGCATAATGCATGGGCATAATGGGACTTTGAAACCCCTCCGCCCACCTCCTACGCATTGCCCATTGGTATGCTAAATTCCTCTTCATATGCACATTCTTTTGTTAAGGCGCTCCTCCTCGCTACACCTATATAAGCTCCTAGCTTGATAATGTCTCATTCTTCGCCTGAGGACGGCTGCTTGCGTTGTGGCCGAAACGTCGTGAGAATTGTTTTATTATGTTTTATTTTTATTATTTTATTACTTCCCTTCTACGTGACTTTACCGAAAGAACCAAGAAGATGAATCCCTGCAGTCACGAACGCTTTAAATCGAAACAAAATTAACTGATGAAAATGGCACAACCACAAATCATTTTTAAAAACACTGAGGCTTTGCAATGACCTTGGTAAAACTGTATAAACCAACATGATAGTCCATGCAGCCCCCTGGTTATTAAAAGCAGCGCTGTGCATTAATCATCACGGGATTTTCTCTACGCAGTGTCCAGTGGCGTGGCTGTCGAGCGCACAGGCGGTGCAACTGCAATTGGGTTCACGGGCCTGGGCAGCCCAGGCACCGGGCTATAGAGAGGGGGGGGGGGGGGGATGTGGATATGGGCGCCCCATTTCATGCCTTGCACCAGCGCAATTTGGCAACCAGCATCATGTGTGGGCTTCCCTATGCTTGTGCAATTGCATTTGGTAATTGTGAAGACACCATCAAACTTCGTCTTTCATGTGCCCTGATATCACCACTCCACTCCTCCTCGGCTTTGGTTATCCTCCCGCTGCATTTGTTCATTATTTCACTTTCACTCTTGCCGCATGTTCACTCCAAACGTTCCTGTTTATTCCAAAAATGTAACACTGTCCAGGATGGGATCGAGTTAACTATCTATGGGTTTCTCTTTCTGTCCTTTTGTATTTTAAAGTGACCGTGAATTCACGTCCATCCGGGCACTTTCCCAATTATGTTCCAGCTTTTACATTAACATCCATTTTTCTAACTCATGCAAAGAGAGATGGTAAAATGACGGGCAGAATTTATCTTTTCTTTCACAATTTGTAAAAGTGAAGATTTGCCTTCTCATTGTACATGTACAGCCCGTTTTGCCAATCCACTCCTGCATCAGGGCTTCCCCATGCCACGTTGGTCAGTGCAAGTATTTCAAAGACAAGAGGCATAGACATTCGAACACAATTCAGTACAACAACTGATGTTTCCGAATGTTTGTCTGATGACAAATAAATGCATTGTGGGTGGGTGATTCACATTACCACATGGGTAAAGGTGTTTTTTTTTGCTCGGTTTCTTGCAGCAGAGTGGTGCTTTGGATACAGAAGATGAATAATTGATTCCGAGGTGCATCCTAGCATCATAGTTGCGAGGATGCACCCAATGACACCTGTGTTGCTGATGTGACAAGTTAAAGGCCGCGGCTATTGCCATGGGCAATGGTTGCTCGCGTGAGAGTAAGTGGTGTTCTTGGTCAGAGCAGTACCAGTGTAGGACTTGTACTGATGCTTTCTTTGACATATCGGCGTAGTTCTTTTAATCACTTCTAATACCAGTTGTAGGACTCGTACTGATGCGACAGCTTCTTGTCTTTCTCGTCTCTTTTATTCACGCATATAGTTCACACCTCCTCCTCGTCATCACTCCATGCCTCTCCGTTCGCTCCAATGCACAACCCGCCATCATCATCACTCCATGTCTCTCCGATCACTCGCTCCGCTCCCCGACTTCGCTCGCTCTCTCTCTCCCCCAAGGTCCGTTACTCCGCTGCTACCCTACTCTGTACTCGCTCCGTCCACTGCTACCCTATCTGTATTCTCTCTATCCACTGCTACCCTATCTGTATTCTCTCTATCCACTGCTACCGTACGCTGTACTCTCTCTATCCACTGCTACCCTATCTGTATTCTCTTTGTCTACCCTTATCGTATCTATTCCTGCTCCCTGCTGCTCCGTCTCTGTCCCGGGCACCAACCACTCCAACTCCGACTCCAACACCAACCAAAAAACTCCCGTCTCTCCGTTACGCTGTGCCTTTATACCCGAACCAATCAGCCCCAATTAATTATCTCATCCCCTGCTTCGCTACTCGTCCCCAGGCCCCCAGCCTCACGTGACCATGTTATCGCCGTCAGCCCGGCGCCAGTCATCAGCCACTCACCCTCCTGACCAATCACTGGCCTGCGTCCTCAGTTACCCTTAACACCTGTGGTGTCTCTTAATGACCTCCCCCTCAATGGCACACAACAACAACTGTATCCTCAGTTGCCCCCATTGTACGCTGCTCGCTCCCCTAGCAACAGAACGCGTGGCGCGTGACATTTCAAGTCCTACACCAGTATGGGCTCTGAGCTCTAAACTCACTACGTCCACTGTTGGGGATTGATGCAAGTATTTGAGGTGGATGCAATCGCACTGTCCAAGTGTCAAGCAGGGTCTAGCCCGCTCTACCCTGCTTCTTAACCATCCAGTCGTAGGGTCTGAGTCCAGAAAATGCTAGTAAAATGTTGCATACAGTTGGCAGGCTGCAATTTTTGTAAAATCCGAAGTGCCATGAGAATGAAGGAAGCAACATTCAAATGAAACATTGGAGTCTTCGTGAGATCGCAACGCTATGTGTTCTGCCTCACGGCAGGTGTCTTGCCTCACGGCAGATGTGGGGCGTGTGTACACAGGAATTTCCTGTTTTTGATGCTAAGTTTGGTCACGTGACCAGGAAGTTGCGATTTAAGATTCCCGCTCAACCACGTGGGCGTTGGCCATTACACACATAATTCAAGATGGCGGCACACATCGCGTTCCAGTGAAGCCAGCCATAATTGTCCATTGTGGGACTTTAAGAAGCATTGTCTGTAAGTTCGTTTATGTTCTCATAATATTGACAATGCTGTTATAATGTTAGAATGACCGTTATAATGATGTAAATGTCTTTATAATGCTGTTCAATTGTTATGATAAATACCAGGCCTAGTTAACAACGAAGCCTGCAACTTTCCTTATTGTGAATGTTACTTGTAATTTCATAAGTCGAGTCAAACTTGTACCCAAGTAACTTCATTGCGATCTGGAAAGCAAGGATGACGAAATGTCTCATTCATAGTGCAGTGTTATGTGTAGTACTGTACATCTGGGGTGCAGTGTGATGATAACACGGTGTGCTTTTATGTAACACAGCAGCTTATGCTCTTGTATAGCTATTCAGTGGTAATGTAGGGGCCTGGCCCATCCAGGATCTATTGTTTAGAAACATGTTATCTAAGAATGTTATGATGCTGTGGTGTTCATTCATTGTGTTGGTGTTTCCGGGTATTAACAGATGCTGTATCTGTGCTGTTTTCTTACCAGTTTTACCTCGTTAAATTCAATAAATGACGTTTGGAGTCGGACGTTCATCCTGGCTCTGAGGGTTTATTGGATGCGAGGTTAACTACTCAGCTAGCGGTACAACGCAGCGCACAGCGAGGCCGAGACACTATGGGAGTGGCAGTGGTTGCTAGGGATTACATCATTACTCTCACTGCACCAGCCAATCAGTTGCTTGGAAAACAACCTCCATGAAACATGGCCCCCATGCCATAATTGCTCCATGCACTTCAGCTGGTCGGTGGCTGAGGTAAGCATATTCACGTTATTAATGTTGATTATATCCATCATTAATGCAAATATTCACATTATTAATATAGTTACGTAAATTATATTATATTATTAATTATCGGTTGACTTCTTTTGAACGATTTTGATAATTGATGTACGAGTGTTGCTGACCTCACGTAGGAAGAGTTGGATATAGATAGAGTACAACAGGAAAGTTAAGGAAATGGTTATTGTAACAGTGGGTGTTCTTCTGGGAGGCTGCGTGGATTTCTTGGCTGGAAACCTGATACGGAACTCGTTGCCTGTCTAACCTGGAGCCAAGGGTGGTACCTGACCGTGGTACAAATCAAGTTCAACATAACTTATCTTACGAGTTTTGACAAGACTAGGATCGTTAAATTACACAACCACACCCGGCCATCAATCACCTCGACACTACACCGCCCTGGCTCCTCCCCCCATCACACACGCTAGGGTCCCCTTGTCACCTACCACAGAGATGTTTAATGCGTAGAGGACGTCAAAGGGCAGCGCGGCGATGAGGTCCACGAAGAACCACGTGCTGACGTAGTGGAGGCAGACGGAGCGCCCGTCGTACACCACCTGGCCCGAGCGGCTCACGTAAGTGGTTCGGAAGTTGAGCATGATGTCTGCGGACGAGGAGAAGGGAGTGGTTTCAGGGGAGCAGGCGAAGCGGTGTGGGGGTCGAGGTAGTTGATGGCCAGGAGTCGTGACAGGGATTTGGGGAGGGGAGGGTGAGACATGAGGGACATACAGAGACACAGTAGTACCAGACCATGACCATCCATATACGAGACTTCCAAAAAATTATGTCTACCTGAAATCTTAATCCACTTTGCTCTAAATGCCCTCTTAGTTATGCTGCAGTGTGGAACAAGAAAAAAGGCTGTGCAAACGTACACTGACCTTATCCAGTAGAAGGTTTCAATTGAGCTTAGTAGCAGTACAGTTTTTGTAAAAAATAAAGTTTAAACACAATTTGTAAAAGTAAGATAATTTAAGTGACAAACCCGTATGAACTTGCACACTTCTGTGGTGCTTATAGCACTGCCTCGCCACCAGAGGTTGGCCACCGAGTCCATAGGAGCTCGTCCCCGTAATACTTTTGGTTGTAAAATGGAAAGTGGAACGATGGACAAATTATCTTTCAATAACACATCAGTGTAATGAGTATTTGAAATATATTACAATGCAGCCATCCACCAATGGGAGTATCTAGCGAGCAATCAGAATCAACCAATGGTTAGATTTCATTAAAAGTTTTTTGTCCATTCACCAGGTCTTCTTTCGTATGGATTAATAGCAGCAGATTAAAGATGTTATTTTAGATTTGTCATCCACTGAATTACTATACTCTTTGGTTCTTTCGGTAAAGTCACGTAGGTAGAAATCAAATAAAATAAATCACGACGTTTCGATCGCAACACAAGCAATCTCCATCAGGTGGAACAACCACAGCAAGAAAAATGCTGAAGTAGGCGAGAGAGCTGCCGTGGCAAGAGGTTATATAGGTAAGAAAGGGGGAGGCAAGGGGGGACAGAGAGGGGGGGTGTGGGGCAGGGGAAGGGGGGCTGCATAAGCGCTAGGGGGAGAAAAATTGAGGCGGGGGGGGGGGGAGAAGTGGGCGGGGCTAGAAGTGGGAGAGAGGGGGGGGGGTTGTGGGGCAGGGGAAGGGGGGCTGCGTGAGCGCTAGGGGGAGAAGAGGCGAGACTGGGGGGGGAAGTGGGCGAGGCTAGAAGTGGGAGAGAGAGGGGGGGGCAGTTAAAGGGGGGCTGCGTGAGCGCTATGGGGAGAAGAAGTGAGGCTGGTGGGGGGGGGGGGGAAGTGGGCGGGGCTAGAAGTGGGAAACTAAGTGTGGGACACGGGGGGGAAAGTAACTCGGAAAAATCTACTAGTAAACGGCAGGTAGGATAGAAACAACCACAACCAGTTAAGGCTTTACCTGGTTAATAACATCCTTCCTAATTTGTATCCATCTTCTCGGTTGAAGTTATGTCTGTTTATATATCTGGATGGCTTCATGAACAAACCTTTGATAGTTGCCCGAAGGTTTGCAGAGTACCTTGGTCTCAGAAAAAACAATATCATGCGAGCCCACAGCATTATAACAATGGTCAGCCACGGCAGAGGTATTGGTTCTGCCATGTTTCAGATCTGCCTTGTGTTCGCGGACATGGTCCGAGACATGTCGTTTCGTTTCCCCGATGTAACTGCTGCCGCAGGTACAACTAGGTTTGTAAATTCCAGAATATTGCATCTCAGGAATGACATCCTTCACAGATGGGATTAGAACACGGATTTTGTGTACTGTATTGAATCGGACCTGGATCTTGTGTTTGTTTAAGATTTTGGAAATATTTTTGGAAACACCTGCTATGTATGGTAAAGTGATGGTTTTGATTTGCTTCTCAGATTGTTTCTCCATGGTTGGAGAAACAGCTTTGCGAATAATGCGGTCCGAGTACCCATTAATCTTGAGGGCTTGGTGTACATGTTCCAGTTCACTGGCTAGGTGGTGTTGGTCGGAAATGCAGTGCGCCCTATGGTGTAGTGTTTTGATGAGGGAATTCTTTTGTGCCGGATAGTGGTTAGGAATCAGGTTTTAGATAGGAATCTGTGTGGGTGGCTTTCCTATAGAGTGTCCCAACGAGCCGTCAGGTCTCTTCTAAAACAAAACATTCAGGAATGATAGCTTACCATCCTGTATGAGGTTAACAACAACCTTGCAAGTAGGAAAACAAACATTTCTGCAGATTATTCTGGTGTATTTTATCCTTGTGTAGTGAACGACTTCCGAGACACAATGTGTAGAGGGCTTCTTATTTATTTCTCACACTTCAGGCAAATCACTGGGCGACATGTAGAATTGTAAATTACGGCGGGAGACCACTTGACGGGTAGCACACTTTATTAACACTTGTCTTGCCACAATAACACGTGTGGTCACTACAGCTCACGCTACACGTTCCACCCGACACGTGTGGTTACTACAGCTCACGCTACATGTTCCACCCGGCTACACACACACAGGCATTCCAGCCCCGTAGCATCCGGGGGAACCTACAGAGCCACCCCAGCCGGGGTATGGGTCACGACCACTGGGTCCCGCGGCCCGGCCCTCACACGGACGTCCGGCCCCGGGTCCCAAGGTCCTGCCTCTGAGCCACACAGGGTCCCGGTCCTTACAAGGACAGCGGGACTAGGTGTCTCAGGGCCCTATCTCTTCCTCCTCCGTCTTCCGTCTTCACTGGTCACCAACTCCTCGAGCGCCCGCGCACCGCCTTATATAGCCCTCCGCTCCCGAGGAGACGGAGCCTATGCGGACCGCGATGTGAGCACCCACCCTAGTCGACCAATCACCACGCGCTGCCACACGATCCCTTTTTCCAGCTTGTGTCAGCGCACACAACCAATCACCATGCGCTGCCACACGATCTATCACTGTCAGCGCGCGTCACCACTACACAGCCAATCACCACGCGCTGCCCCACGATCCCTACTGCCAGCGCGTATCACCCCTACATATATGTACGTGGCTACGCATAGCTGACCCATCTACACAGCCCCATCGTCGGCGTCTAACTATATAGCTGGCTGACTAATATAGCAATGACAACATTCGGAGCCGTCCCAGAGAATCGGCCATGTGGCCAGAAGATGAAGAGAGAGTTGATGGCGAAGACAGCGACAGCAGCTAAGGCCCGGGACCTCACGACAGCCCCGAACCTTCGGTCACATATCCCTTATATACTTCCCGGCGTGGGCAGGCCCCACTTCCGGCCACGCCTCCTTCTAGAACCTTCGTGCAGGTTCCCGGAACTTCCTGACTGACCCTGCCTTTTACCTTTAACCCAGGTACGCCCCCCTTCTAGTTGGTTATTATATAACGCACCCATACTCGTGATTACCCCTCCTGGTCAGCAGATGGCACCATGTCATGACTTTTAACCAGGATAACAAACAAACATTTTGCAATAAAGCTATGGTGGTATAATGATAAATCCTGTCTTTTGCCCTTTCTCTGCACTAAATGCCCAGGGGTATGCATCTGTCTGTCCTGCACGAGTAAATCCTGTTATTTCTTCTGTTGATGTGGACTCAAAGGAAACACAAGCACGCTTGTGAAAGCAGCAGCAGCAACGGCCCCGAGCTAAACTCCAGCAGACGCTCACGATAAAATGTGATCCACACGAGAGAGCAAAGAGTTCCAACAGAAACTGACTCAGATTCACACAGCCCCTACCCTGATTTGCTGGTTTAAAAGTTTGATCCCTCACCATCACCACAGTTAAGCCATGATTAATCAACTGCTACATATGTGCCTTCCCCTGGCCGTCGCCATTGAATCACGGTCCTGTGATACAACAAGCCACCCAGTAAAAGGGTTGATCCTATCACTCCATCTATGCGGTCGTCGTCCTGTCAGACGAATTCCCTCCCTTGGCTGCCACTCCATTTCGTATTTCCACCCCTTCAACCTTTACCCCTTGTCACGACGCATCCTACCCAAATCCCATTTAGCTTTAACAGTCAAAATTATATCGTTAACCTGCGTACGTTCTCTAATCCGTGTACTCATTGTCTCTCATTGCAAGCTATGCGTAACTCCACGCCTATTTCCATGTGTCCGATCCATATGGCATTGGAGGCTGTAGGCATTCATTGAAATAGTTATTCTTGAGCCACGGTTGTATGTTGTTTTTTTATCAACAAGTTCAGCTTTCCAAAACGCATTCCAATCTACTCTCGTCTGCATCTGGATATTAATCCAAACCGAAAAAGAGCCCTTTCCTTCGCCAATAAAATCCTGCTTTTAACCCCAGCACTAATTTATGCAATTATCTCGGCAAACGAGTGGGAGTATCACACAAGCCCTCCTGCTCGCTAGACTCTTATTATGCAATCAATTCCCATTGGATTGGTGTTTTTTAATGTATCAATCTTAATAATGTTCGATCCACCACCGGATTCTACACGTAGCCCTCCCTGCACCACGGACACACATGAGCGAATAAGAGATGTTGGTTGCATCATTATCGTGCTCGTGTGTGTCATAACTTACTGTGAATTAATGTTTTTCCTAAATTATCATCATGTATGTATGTGTCAACTTCTTTCGCACTGTACACAGCCAACCGCGCTCATTGGAGGTGCAGGGGAAGGACAAACTAAACATAAAATGCAGTTCGAAAGAAATTCGTTGTCAATATATATCATTTTTAAGTGCATGGCTCCAGTAGCTTCCTAATATCAGAAGAAAACATGCGATGCAGTGACCGTCTTTGTGCATCATCATCAGACGCATGATCAATCCACTGCTTGATGAATGCCTCCTCAAGTCGTCACTATCTCTCACAGTGCTGTGATATTTTTGGTTAATGTCTTTAGGTTGTACTGCATTTAGTTTGGCATGATACCAAATGCTTTGCTCCACAGGTCATTGTTATGTCCTGCTCAAATGAAAAATTTGGTGCTCATCCTTTTCCAGCCCTGAACCAGTGGTGGAAATTCCTCGGTCCTACAGTTGGGGCGAGTCTATCCATAGGACAGCCACTCTTGACTTTGTCCACAATGTGGTCCTCATCTCATCATCCCCAGGAGGGATGATGTGCCAAGTCAAGCCCCAACTTGGACTTGAACTCGCAAACTTTTGAATACAAGTACGCAGTGGCGGCTCCTGCAAAATCTCTCAGGGGGGGCAAATGTCTGGATGATTGATAAGGATAAGGTCCACCCATGCAATGGATAAATTAACAGCTTAAGCATGTAAAGGCAACTTCACTTCTTTAATATTAATGAAAAATAAAGTGACTCTTACAATACACCTTGTTTGTTTCTATACTCGCTATTAATATACAATCCACTCAAGTTTCTTTTATTAAAGATTCCACTAGGTGGCGACAAATTATATTGTTGGATGAAACGTGCTTACGTATGATGACGTAAGCACGTTAGGGCGAGCCCTCCCGGAAGCCATAGAGAATGCATTGCAGTGCCCCCGTTCGAAAAAAAACATTTTTGAATGTAAGTCTATGGGGCCACTCGGGGCGATTCTCAGCCGGAGTGAAATTGCCCAAAAAGAGGCGGTACTCCACAGAACGTGACATGACGCTGATTGGACTATATCCAGAGGCACAGTGACGGCTAGCGTGACTCTGTGGTTGAATGACATTGGTGGTGCGTCGCCCAATCGCCCTAATGAAGAAACCGCCCCTGCAAGTACGGTAATTCGCTCTTCTGTTTAGCCGCCTAGTTAGTTGCCGTTGACTCATACAAATTCATATCGGACAGCTCAGGGTATTCATCATCCCAATCGGGGGACCTACAACCAAACTCTTCGCCTGGATGAATGTAATGTACACGGTAAGGGTTCCAGCTTCAGCAACTACATGACACATTGCAAATTAGTAAGAGCTCCCTAACTTGTTCACCTGGTTCCTACATGTCACTGGAGCCTGCTACAGCCACAAGGAACCAACAAGGTATCACCTCCCCCGCCCCCCCCTTCCCCACGGCCACAGTTTTTGCTGAGAGGCAAATATACCCGTAGCCTCGGCAGAAGTCATAATTGCAGTGTGAGGTGGGAGTGCTGACGTACACTTCTACACTTCTTTCTGTGCCCAGGAGACCATCTAACCAACAGCAGCCGCAGTCTGCTGTGTTGACATTACACGTGGGTGTGCCGAGTGTCAAAGTGTCAACTTCAAAAATGTTAAAAACATTATTCACCTCCCTGTGCACCCTCCTTGGTTGCCAATTCAGGGCAGCCATGCTGTTTTTACTGTTTGGCTCTTATCATTCCTCATGCTCACGTTAATCCGTTACATGCAAATTACAATTTACAGACTGAGGAACGATGAATCTCACACACGCGTTTTGATACATGTATCGTGAGCACAAAGAGTGATATTAATCCAAGAATGTATGCACTATTCGTAAATATGACGCCGGTAAATGAGTAAGATGCTCCTGTTATTTTCCCAGGTGCGAAGTCAGTGCATGCGTGCATTCACTATTTTGCCAAACACATGTCAACGCCCCAAAAACTCTGGCTGGCAGTCGGCAGGAGATTCCCTGCAATGTGGGCACCCTGCCGAACATAAGCAATGCAACGCAGTTCAACCACATGTCCCTCTACCCAGCGCCGCACTGAGATTCAAAAACAAAACCTTTTTGAAAAATTATAAATTTACAGTAAAATGCAGCAGCACTTACATTTAAATATAAATTTACGTATGTCCGGCATGTAACAATAATTCAGGGTTATGATTTAATACAATAATTGATTCTCTTTTGACAATTTTTTGCCGCGTCTTAAATTTCTGTCTCGTTTGTAAATATTTTCTGTTAGGCTAGATGTAACTTGAGCATATATATTTTGTATATGATTTGCAGAAACAGTAAAATAAAGATGTTAACTATTTTATTTAATATGGCATTTGCTTAAATGTGTCAGCAACCCAAAATGCCTCATGTCACATCTCATCTCAATCATTCCAAACTCCCTGCTGTAATTTCGTCAAATGGACCCAGTGGCAGATTTCATTTTGTAGCACAAATAAAATGCAACACCGGCCTGCCAATTGGCATTCATCTGCCAGCTATCGGACATTGTTAGTGTGATTTTTTCCAATTAAGTAATTTGCAAACAATTGTGGCCAATGATGCCAGTTACGCATGGCCAACTCTTTTTGAATAACGTCGCATCATCTTTCATGTCCGCTGTGAAGCAGACGGGGTGTTATTTCAACGATAAATTTCCACACGTACGATTTCAAGCATGTATTGTGAGTTGCAGGAATCGATTTTAATCGGTGAATGATTTAATGACTCATTGCACGCCTGATAAGTTGCATTCCTGGCAAATCACAGCAGCAGTGGCAATTCGATTCTAAACCTCCCATTGTTTTAGATGTTAAGTTTCAATTTCATTTTTGTAACTAAGTGAGAACTCAAGAGACCAGGATTGAGTTGCATTTGCAAGAGTGACCGGGGTTATAAAAATGATCAAAGCAAAACAAAGAAAACAAAGTACAGCAATAGAAATCAAATTACACATGTGAGAATTATGTTTGAAACGTTTGTGTATAGTTTTTCATATGTATATATCGATACTCTTAGGTTGTTTCGGTAAAGTCACGTAGGTAAAAAATAAAATAAAAAAATTAGTAAAAGTAATAATAGAAATAAAATAAAATAATAAATCACGACGTTTCAGAGGCAACACAAGTCTCCGTCATCAGGTGGGACCGTCACAGCTAGATTTGCTGTATCAAGTGAGGCAGAGATTCCAAGATACAAGTTCTTAAATACAAGTTAAGGAGGGAGGAGGGAGGGAGGGGCTTATCTGAATGTGGTAGCCAATGAATGGAACGTATTGGGAGGGGGGGCGGGGCTAAACCCTCTGGCTACCATCAAAGGTTTGTACACGAAGCCATCCAGATTTACAAACACAGACATAATTTCAACCGTGATGATGGGTACAAACTGAGTAATCATTGGAAAGATGTTATTAACCATGCAAAAAGATTTAACTACACATTTTTTGGACCATCTTATTTGACAGGCACTTTTACTTTACCGAGTGTTAACATCCCAAGCGTTTAACAGTACTCTTCTTTTTGTATTTCATTGTCAACCAACACTGGGTAAAACAACATGGGCATTTTCGTTCTCTTCTAGCATGTGCACCAACAGGTCCAACAGTTCCACATTCACTCTCTTTTAGCCCCCCCCCCCCTCCCAATACATTCCATTCATTGGCTACCACATTCAGATAAGCCCCTCCCTCCTCCCCCCTTAACTTGTATCTAAAAACTTGTATCTTGGAATCTCTGCCTCACTTGATACAGCAAATCTAGCTGTGACGGTCCCACCTGATGACAAACTTGTGTTGCCTCCGAAACGTCGTGATTTATTATTTTATTTTATTTCTGTTATTACTTTTAGTAATTTTTTAATTTTATTTTTTACTTACGTGACTTTACCAAAAAAAAACTAAGAGTATGAATCCTTGCAGTCACAAAAGCTTAAAATCTAGAATATATATAGAGTTTGTACGAACTGTATCAAGGTGGCCATAAAGAGTTGTGGACAAGACAGAATGTCTCCGTTGACTCGCACCAATTAATATATTTCGAGTGACAGTGATAATCACCAGTAATGTCCTTCCTGACATTTTGTAGAGTCTTGATGACAGACTGCAGATCGGTTTTCATAACATTCCGACTCCACATGCACATTTTGCCCAGCTTTGGTGCATAAACCTAGCATGAGCAGTTTTCTTACACATGACTTGTAGAAACAGTTTTTTTATTCAGATAAAAAAAATCGTGCAGTATTTAAAATGTTTGTTAGCAAAACAAACATCATTCCAAAAAGTTTGCTAAACAAATGAGTATATGTCAGAGTTATATAATTGTCACACACATCCGCGTGTGTATATACCTCAGGGCAGTTATTGAAGGCTAACAAAGCAGGTACGGGTGCATTTGGCAAATTTAATTTCATAAAGAGCGACATACAGATGGCCTTAACAAGCATGATCGATTTTAAAGATAATTTTTTGGCAGGGTTCCCTGCATTGGAATCTTCGCTCAATCCCATCGAAGACAACGAGAAATGCCCACGCACAAAACGGACGCGGAACCGTTCTGCTGTACTCGCTTCTCGTGGCCATCTCACAGCCATTGTAACTGCGCCAAATTAACATGCGTACGATCCACCAATCCTGCGTCCAAGACAGCCGTAAATGTAATGACAATAATGTCCTGCATTTATGTAGGAAACCTTCACTGAGTTGCTACGCTATTTAGGAGGGTCCTGTATCGAGATGCCTGGCCAATGCCGTTAGCACTGTCGAGCGGCCTGCATACGTTTCTCAATGTTGTCAAGGTACAAATCTGACCCTTTCTCTCTACAATAAACATGGCATTTGTTAGCCATGAGGAGGGCAGTTCTCTACCGCTCACATCACAGCCAAAGGCCGTGCATGGCAGCTACCTTATACATGTATAGAGACACGCAAAGAGGTCTCTGCGCTGTTGCGCCAGTCACGCTGAGCCCCGGGAGCGTCCATTGGAGGACTGACGGACACGTGACCGGGAGCGGGGAGCTCCGGTCTAGATACAGGAGGGGGCGTGGCCGAGGGCGACGCGAGGCGGCGGCCAGGGAATAAAAGGGGGAGTGGAGGGGATTCGGGGCTCGTTTTGGGGATCAACTGAAGAGGACTTTCGCTCTTCGCTGCCCGCTCTTCATTCGTCGTGTAGGTTTAGCTGGGAATTGTGGGTCAGGTAGCATGTGTGCTACAGACCCGTTCGCTAGCTAACTCACACACACATAGTGAACAGTCTAGGACAGTATAGACACACTTAACAATAGAATCTAGTGATCAGCGAGTTGTTTATTAAATGCGTTTGTGATGCCGCCGCCACGAAGCCGTTCGGCAGGCGTCCCATCCCCGACCTCGCCACCACCAAGCAACGGAGCCAACCCCTCGTCCCCCTCACCTCACCTCACATGAACACACCCGCACGCATTCCCCCCCCCATAGAGCTGGGAGGGGAGGACACCTGATCGACCGGTTTTTATCCGAGAAACCCTTATCGGGATTAACTCTCACGGTTTCCGGCGATCATGGAATTGGATGACCTCCCCCGACGCTACGTTGCACCGCGGCGCTGCGACCGGCCTTAATATGGTGTGGCCGCGGCGAAGGGCATTCGGCCACCACGGTTGAAACGCATCCCCCACACACACCCCCCCCCCCCACGCGTCGACGAGGCCAGCAGGGGAAGGATGGGGACAGCATGAGTAGCAGGACCGCAGGGGCTCTTGCGCATAGTCACGGAAGGTTAGGATGGTTGCGCTTGAGCGCGCAGGCACAATTGTTGGGGTGGGTAAATGATTGAGCTGAAGGTATGAATAATCGGGAGGGCGGACGCACGCGGGGAGCCGTGCACAAATTCCCACGGCGCACCTTTGTAATAGACGCCGCCGCATAATCTGCAATAACAAAGGCATGCGTGAGAAAGGAATTAACTTGCGGCACATCCGATTAGCATAGCGAAGGCGCACGGTACGTGGGAAGGGGGTAGGGGCCCGAGTCCGGGAATTAGGATAAAAAGGAGCGTAGCAAGGTAGGGGCTCTCTCTCATCACTTCTCTTCAAGAGGCACGCGTTCAAGTCGGCTCCCAGCTCTGCCCTCCGGACGTCCGCGTGACGTGTCCCGACAGCATAGAGGAAAAGCCACAGGACGCCGAATACTTCTAACAGTGAGTAAGAAGGTGAATTAGAATCATAGCAGATAAATCGGGAATAGGTATAAAGGTATCAGCGTAGGCCAGCCTCGTCGACTCACTGATTTAACATCTAGTTCCAGGTAGCGAACAATAAATCATTAATAGCTGATCGCGGCCTGTGATCTCGTTGAGAGGTGTGAACGTGTGTGGTACTGTGTACACAGTGGTTCGTTACGTGAGTGAGCGCTGCGCGGAGCTGCGCGTGTGGGTGCACGTGTGTTCACTACATGTATGATACAGGTGTGCGATCACAACGGGGGGTATTCAGTGGTGACTGAGTTCCGCGGGGAGCTGTGTGAGTGAGTGCGCGTACGTTCGCTGCGTGTCGGATACGGGTGCGCATAGGTAACGTGGTTATTCGACGTAGAGGCGAGTGCCGCACAGGGCTGTAGACGGGCGCACGCTCGCAGCGTGCGAGAGAAGTACATAGCGGTGTAAAGAGGGGGAGTATGGCGTTTGATTGATGATGCCGTGCGCACGTATGCTTGCAGCGTGGGAGCGCTGCGTGAAGCCGTATGGGTAGGGGCGTCGCGTTCGAAGGCCGGCAAAACCCTAGCGGGTATTAGGGAGGTGGGGTAACATAAACGGAATAGGGGATGATGGCGGGGGGGAACCCGGGGGCCAACGGCCCCCACATATTGGTGTCAGAAACGGGACGATCCCCCGCGCCCCCAAGGGAGAGAGGCCCCCCGACCCAGGTTAAAGTAAAAGGCACATTTACGGGCAAAGGGATTCCATCATGGAAATCGTTTGCCCGCAGCATCAAGGGGGCTAAAAAGATTAATGGATGGTCAGATGCGGAGGCGTTGCAGCAGTTAGAGCTACATTTAGATGGGCGGGCAGCTGATTTTGTGGAAGCTTTGCCCGCAAGGGCACAAACTCAGTGGGAAGAATTAATCTGCGAACTCGAACGACGCTTCGGCGGAGGAGGCACAGGTGGCCTTAGAGGCATGCCGCCGCCAACCCGGCGAAGATCTGCGAGATTACGCCGAGGACGTACGCATGTTGACCCAGCTCGCGTACCCGGAGTACGAGTCAAAAATAATTGAGGGCCTCGCCGCCGGGAAGGTCCAGCGATATTTGGCACGCACCCCGTGGTGGCAGCCAAATGTAGACGTTGCATGCCTCTCCTTTAACACCCTCATTGAGCGCGCGCGCAAATGCGAGAAACTCTCGGGTGAGCGCGCGCAGCCTCGAGGGAGGGGACGAGAGTGCGCCGTAGCGAGCCTACTCTCCGACGAGGAGGAAGAGCCCGCCATCGCAGTAAGGGGACGGGCAAGGGAGCCCCAGAGACCCAGCGAGACCACCCCGGGGTGGGTAGCCGGGTTACAGACCGGCATGGGAGATATTGCTGGCCGGGTAGACCAAATGGACGGTAAGGTAACCCACGTAGGTGACAATATGACCAAACTGCAATCCTCCGTTGAGACCATCCGATCCGAGATGGGGGAACTAGACTCCACAGTAGGAGGGCTAACTGGAAGGATAGCCCGACTAGAAGCAGAGTATGAGCAGCAGCGCACTGGGGGAGGAGGGAGTGGGAAGAGAGCCCACTACGGAGCCGCCACCCCTCCCCGGGCGTGTTATGTGTGCGATCAGCGAGGGCATCTCAGGAGGGACTGTCCTCAGGTCGCCCGAGCTAGACAAGAGCTAAGGTCAAACACTAAGGCCCCCCTAGAGAGGGGACCACCGGGGGGTGAACTCGACGTAGCCCCGACACAAACAAGCTGTAGTGATAATGGCGAGCGAGTGATCTCCACACAGGTTCCAGCAACAACGCCCACGGAAACGGTGACTCCTGGCGACTGGCTGCGGGAGCTGGTGGCGGGGATCACGGGGGCCACGTCGCTGGTGGAAGGGGAGGTAAACGGAGTGCGTACCCGAATCCTGCTGGACACGGGGGCGGTGGCCTCGCTCGTGAGTGCAGCGCACTGCAGCGCGATCGGGGTCGACGTGCGTCACCTGCAGGCCCCGGACCGCGCGCTGCACACGGCGAGCGGAGCCGGAATGGGGTTGCTGGGGAGAGCAACCCTAGAGGTCCGCATAGGCAGTCAGGTGTGCACCCAGGAGTTCTACGTGTCGAGTGCGTTGTGTCACGAGTGTATCGCAGGTACCGACCTCTTAGAACAGCTGGGACTCAACGTGCAACCCCGCCAGCGGTGCGCCACCATGGAGAGCAACGGCGAGCGGATACCATTCCTGGGACGAGAACCAACGTGCCCCCGCTTTGCACCTGTGGCCGCTATCCTGGCGACGGCAGTCACCATCGGCCCGCTCACCGAGATGCTGGTGCCGGTGGCAACGTCCCCCACCGACCCCGCGCTCCGACCATCAGGGGAGGTAATGCTAACTCCTCACCCGGAGTTGGCAAAACGGTATGGGGTCGTGGGATCCACCACGTTGGTAAACGCAGATGGGGACCGATTGTTTATGCGGATGTTTAACCCCCACAGCACCCCAGCGATACTACGACGGCGCACCCCGATAGCTACCGTACACCCCCTGCATGCACGCCACTCTGACGACTCGGTGTTCGCACTCTGGGCTGAGGACCCCGGTCGTCCTGAGGGTGACCAGGACCTGGCCTGGCGAGTCGGCCCGACTCCCCGAGCCGAGGTCGTTCCCCTGCTCGACGCGTTACATGTACCATGGGCGGATTTACCTAAGGGAGAGGCCGATCGGCTGCGCGAGTTACTGCGGGAGTATGCCGACGTATTCAGTGAACACGACTTGGACGTGGGTCGGACCGACCTTGTTAAGCACCAAATTGACACCGGTGCAGCCCGACCCATCAAACTCCCTGCATACCGAGTGGGCGCACCCGAATGCACCCAGATCAAAGAGGCAATTGGGGACATGCTTCGCGATAAGATAATTCAGCCCTCGGCGAGCCCCTGGTCAGCCCCGGTGGTTCTAGTAACGAAAAAGGATGGGTCAACCCGGTTCTGCGTTGATTACCGTAAACTGAACGCAGTCACGCTCGGCGACGCCTTCCCCATACCCCGCATCGACGACACTTTTGACAGCCTCGCCGGAGCGCGATATTTTTCCACCCTCGATCTCGCGTCCGGGTACTGGCAGGTGGAGATGGCGGAGGAGGATCGGTCGAAAACCGCATTCACCACCCCAATGGGGCTATTCGAGTTTCGAGTACTCCCGTTCGGACTCACCAATGCGCCCGCGACGTTCTAGCGGCTGATGGAGTTGGTGATGCGGGGCTTGCAATGGGAACAGTGCCTGATTTACCTGGACGATGTGATAGTGTTCAGTAGATCTTTGTCTGAGCATTGGTCCAGGCTACGAGAGGTGTTCCAGCGACTGCGAGCGGCTCATCTCAAGCTCAAGCCACGTAAGTGTTACTTCGCACAACGCGAGGTGGGGTACCTCGGACATCGCGTCAGCGAGGCAGGCGTGCGCACCGATCCGGAGAAGGTATGCGCCGTAGTGGAGTGGCCACGGCCAAGGAATCTGACGGAGATCAGATAATTTTTGGGGCTCGCCACCTATTATCGTCGATTTGTAAAGGGATTCAGCGAGATTGCACGCCCTCTCACCCAACTCACCTCCCCTAAGCACCCCTATCAGTGGACGGGGGCCTGCCAGACGGCCTTCACCACTCTCAAAGATCACCTTACCCATGCCCCCACCCTCGCTTTCCCCGATTTTACCACCGATTTTATTTTGGACACCGACGCCTGCAGCAGCGGACTGGGAGCGGTGTTGTCACAGGTACAGGATGGGACGGAACGAGTCATCGCGTACGCCAGCCGGACCTTGAGTGGGGCCGAGCTGAACTATTGCGTGACCCGCCAAGAGTTGTACGCCGTGATTTTCGCATGCAAACAGTTCCGGCCGTATTTGTACGGCAGGAGATGTCGCGTACGCACTGACCATTATGCTCTGCAGTTCCTTCTTACATTCAAGGAGCCGCGGGGGCAGATGGCCCGGTGGTTGGCGCAGTTGCAGGAGTACAACCTGCAAATCGAGTATCGGGCTAGCCGGACGCATGCCAACGCGGACGCCTTGTCGAGGCGACCCACGGTGGACGCCGAGACAAGGGCGGAGGAGGCCTGCCCGTGCTTCACGGGGGGACGCTGCCGGCAGGCAACGGACCCCCGAGAGGCCGCGGCCACTGACCCCGCCCCCAGCGAGAGAGAGTGCAGTATGCGCCACAGAGACCCTCACAGGTGGCACCGAGGATCCCGTCGACCGCCCGGCAAGCGCGGGACCCGCGGCTCGGGACCCGATCGGACGGATCCAGGAGGACGTCGGCTGCGCCTTCCCGGGCCTAAACGACGAGCAGCTGAGACAGACCCAGCAGCGAGATCCGGATCTGGCGGCAGTGGAGGCGGCACTGCCGGAGGAAAAGAGCGCCCTACCAGGACCCTGGAGCGGTTTGTATGCCCGGTTGTGTGTGCAGAACGGAGTGGTACGGGAGTTAACCGAGGCCGGCCAGCCGGGGTGCATCTGTGTTCGTGCCCAGGTGCGGCCCCAGCTGCTACGGCTGGTGCATGACCACCCACTCGGGGGCCACGATGGGGAACGACGCACGCGAGAGACCCTGCGTTGCCAGTATCTCTGGCCCAAATTGGCACAAGACGTGGCGGCCTGGGTACAGGGCTGCCGTGCCTGTCAGCAGTGCGGGCCGAAACCGGCACGATACCAGGTACCCCTTAAGGCCGTTCCGCGTCAGCCGCACGAATCAGCTGGTCAGGATCGACCTACAGGGGCCATTCCCGCGATCCCATCGAGGCAACCGGTATATCCTGGTCGCAGTAGAGTATTTCACCCGCTACCCTGTGGCAGTGGCCATCCCTGATAAAACGGCCTTGGTGGTGGCCCGGGCATTTGTGGAACATTACGTACTGAAGCACGGGATCCCAGAACGAGTCCTCACCGACCAGGGTAGCGAGTTCGAGGCCGAGCTGTTCCAGGCACTGTGCCGAGAATTCGGAATCCAGAAGGACCGAACCACAGCGTACCACCCCCAAGCGAACGGTATGGTAGAGCGCATGAATCAGACCCTAGCGGGGAAACTCAAACGTATGGCGGCCGCAAATCAACGGGATTGGGACGAACACCTCCCCTACGCCCTTTTCGCCTACGCCACCACCGTACACACGTCGACGGGACAAACCCCGTTTTTAATTATGTTCGGCCGTGAGTCTCGTTTACCCGCAGATCTGCTATTCGGCGTCCCTTCCCCCCAGCCGGAGGAGGGAAGCCGCCCCGTGGAACACCTGTTGGAGACCCTGCGAGAAGCCCGAGGCCGAGCATACCCGCAAGGGGAAGCCGCGCATCGGCGGCAGGAACAGGGCACCCGACCCCGCATGGAACCCCCCTTATTCCTGACAGGCGCTAAGGTGTGGCTACACACCCCTCGCGTCGGGGCCGGGCAGGTGGGGAAACTGACGACCTACTGGCGGGGACCCTGGACCGTGGTGCGACAGATCTCCCCCTGGACGGTACTAATTTATGGCGGGGAGAGGGATCGAGAGACGGTGGTCAACGTCCGCCGCTTAAAACCGTGGAAAGCGGCCCCGGCGAAAGAGAACCCCGTCACCCGAAGGCCCCGAAATCCCGGAGTACCCGCACCCCTCGTGTTGGGGGGCCTCGCACCCTACATGGGCCCCGCCGGGCCCCCGAGACGCCCCGATCCAGTCAGGAGACGACGCGGACGACGGCCCCTAAACCCTTCCGCTGCGGAGTTTGTGCCCCAGCCCACAGGTGCCGGAGGACGGGGAGAGCCGCTGGAGTGGAGGAGGAGGCCGCCGCAGGAGCTACAGAGGACGGAGCCACCCACCCTGAGGCCAGCCACCAGGTCCGGACGGATCCCCCGGACCCCGCAACGTTTCCTCATGGGCGCGGCCCAAGCGAGGTGCTCCAGTCAACCCGGGACGGGGACTGGTACCTCAGGGGCTATGTGATGCCGCCGCCACGAAGCCGTTCGGCAGGCGTCCCATCCCCGACCTCGCTACCACCAAGCAACGGAGCCAACCCCTCGTCCCCCTCACCTCACCTCACATGAACACACCCGCACGCATTCCCCCCCCATAGAGCTGGGAGGGGAGGACACCTGATCGACCGGTTTTTATCCGAGAAACCCTTATCGGGATTAACTCTCACGGTTTCCGGCGATCAGGGAATTGGATGACCTCCCCCAACGCTACGTTGCACCACGGCGCTGCGACCGGCCTTAATATGGTGTGGCCGCGGCGAAGGGCATTCGGCCACCACGGTTGAAACGCATCCCCCACACACACCCCCCCCCCCCACGCGTCGACGAGGCCAGCAGGGGAAGGACGGGACAGCATGAGTAGCAGGACCGCAGGGGCTCTTGCGCATAGTCACGGAAGGTTAGGATGGTTGCGCTTGAGCGCGCAGGCACAATTGTTGGGGTGGGTAAATGATTGAGCTGAAGTTATGAATAATCGGGAGGGCGGACGCACGCGGGGAGCCGTGCACAAATTCCCACGGCGCACCTTTGTAATAGGCGCCGCCGCATAATCTGCAATAACAAAGGCATGCGTGAGAAAGGAATTAACTCGCGGCACATCCGATTAGCATAGCGAAGGCGCACGGTACGTGGGAAGGGGGTAGGGGCCCGAGTCCGGGAATTAGGATAAAAAGGAGCGTAGCAAGGTAGGGGCTCTCTCTCATCACTTCTCTTCAAGAGGCACGCGTTCAAGTCGGCTCCCAGCTCTGCCCTCCGGACGTCCGCGTGACGTGTCCCGTCAGCATAGAGGAAAAGCCACAGGACGCCGAATACTTCTAACAGTGAGTAAGAAGGTGAATTAGAATCATAGCAGATAAATCGGGAATAGGTATAAAGGTATCAGCGTAGGCCAGCCTCGTCGACTCACTGATTTAACATCTAGTTCCAGGTAGCGGACAATAAATCATTAATAGCTGATCGCGGCCTGTGATCTCGTTGAGAGGTGTGAACGTGTGTGGTACTGTGTACACAGTGGTTCGCCACGTGAGTGAGTGCTGCGCGGAGCTGCGCGTGTGGGTGCACGTGTGTTCACTACGTGTATGATACAGGTGTGCGATCACAACGGGGGGTATTCAGTGGTGAGTGAGTGCCGCGGGGAGCTGTGTGCGTGAGTGCGCGTACGTTCGCTGCGTGTCGGATACGGGTGCGCATTGGTATCGTGGTTATTCGACGTAGAGGCGAGTGCCGCACAGGGCTGTAGACGGGCGCACGCTCGCAGCGTGCGAGAGCTGTACGTAGCGGTGTAAAGAGGGGGAGTATGGCGTTTGATTGATGATGCCGTGCGCACGTATGCTTGCAGCGTGGGAGCGCTGCGTGAAGCCGTATGGGTAGGGGCGTCGCGTTCGAAGGCCGGCGAAACCCTAGCGGGTATTAGGGAGGTGGGGTAACATAAACGGAATAGGGGATGATGGCGGGGGGGAACCCGGGGGCCAACGGCCCCCACACGTTGCCTCCGCTAAATAGTGTGTGCGCCTCAGTAATTACACACTACACATGTGGTGCAGTTAAGGGAAGCCCCAGTGCTATTAATTCATTGCCTTTCTGAATTATTTAAGCAGGGGGGATTTTAATACTGCAGTGCATGGTTAACTTAGCCACTGTTAAGAGACTGTGTGAGCTTGTAAATAATTTCTCTGGGATAAAATCTCACTGACGGCTGAAGTGAAGCATTACAATAGCATCTGGTAAATCAGCAGGATTAGTTAATCAAGACTCACAGATGAGACCCAGAAGGTGAAAATCAGGTCCCGCATTTAGCTCTCTAAATTAATTCAGTTGAAACTTGATTTTAAGTTTTCGTGACTGCAGGAATTACTCTTTGGTTATTTTGGTAAAGTCAGTTCCTGAAGAAGCTCGCAGCACCTGGAGTAAAACATTGGACATCGTACCAAACGATATGTATATTTACATAACAAACTAGGTTGTTGGGGGGCGCCCCCCAACAACATGGCCTGCGGCGGCGGGCCCAAACAGCCACAGCCTGCGGCGGCCCTGATCATCCACAGCGTGCGGCGGCCCCCAACAGACTGGTCAAGTAAATCCTTACAATCCATACGCACAGCGTGCGGTGGGCATTCATCCAGCAGTGGATTTTTAGCACAAAAAAAATGCAGTACTAATGTAATGGACAGAGCACGGCTCTGCCTCAGGGCAGCTGTGGAGAGAGCGCGGCTCTCCATCAGGGTAGCAGCGGACTGAGCACGGCTCTGCCTCAGGGCAACAGTAGAGAGAGCGCGTCTGGCTCCCTCACTGCAGCAGTGGAGACAGCGCAGCTCTCCCTCAAGCCAGCAGTGGAGAGCAGGGGGGTTCCCTCAGGGCAGCAGGACAGAGCACGGTTCTGCCTCACTCTCACACACCTGTCTGTTGTTCGCGGTCACGTGACGCACTTCAACCAATCGGGGGGCGTACATGTTTGGGAGGGGCTCACCTCTGCTTGGCTGCTTACTTGCGGTCACGTGACGCACTTCAACCAATCCGTGCCGTGTTAATCACAGGCACAGAATGAAATAAATAATGACATATCTGGGCTATTATATATTGGGATTATATAAATATACATATGTCGATAGGACTGATAGGTGGATAGGCTCAATCGTATCATATTTTTTTGTTGAGAAAAATAACGGAGGTCCTCATAGTTAATGATTAATTCTTTCTGAATGCGCTCAACAACGGATTCTGGGTTATAGAAAACATAGCACCGAGACGTTTTGTTGAATTATGTGTGCAACATAAATGTACACTTATGAGTTATTATACAATCATCAAGATGGGATTGACTCCCTTCGAAGTCATAGCTTGATGCATTTTTTCAGTGGATCACCAAAACCATGAACAGTCACACAGTGCTCAGGTTGACCTGTGTCATCGTAATCCGTGTTTTCTCAAAAAATGTCAGAGATACACTGTAGGCTTGGCTAAAGGTCAGCAACTATCGCACTCAATTGTAAAAAAAGGTTTTTTACCCTTTTATCTAGTACAAAAACTGACACCTTTATACAAGGGATCATGTTTGCAATAACCACAACACAAGCAGCCAAAATGCAAACAAAAATAAACAACTCTGATAATGATATGCACTGTCCTTGAAGTTGATTGGTCCACACCCGAGACAGCTTTTCTTAGAGCCTAGTCTCCGATGGAGACTGTTTCTTTTTGTTTGCATTTTGACTGCTTGTGTTGTAGTTATTGCAAACATGATCCCTTGTATAAAGGCGTCAGTTTTTGTACCAGATAAAAGGGTAAACCCCTATTACTATATTTTGCTACTGGTAAAGGAGGTCTCAGTGTAAAAAAAGGCTTTGGCTTGCTTCGATATACGCCAGTGCTGTCTGTGTGCATCCAGCAGCCATATCCTTATTAACATCCGAATCGCCAAATGTGCCACTTTGTTCCCCTCTGATTCTCAGGATCACACATGATGGTCAACATCTTCCGAAGCAACGCTCAATGCGTCGCTGTGAATGACACCCAGATATAACTATTTGGATACTTTTGGTGTGACTGAAGAGTTAAATACATTTTTTTGGTTTTTATGTTCATTCAAAGGGTCATGGATATCCGAGCAGTACCGACTCTACCCCAGTATTAATTACTTTTTTTAAAATTAAAAACCTAAATTCAAACAATCATAAAACAGAATTACAATTTAACATTCACCCGGCGCACTAAAACACTTGCTGTTGTATGCGGAGAGACGAACGGAGGTCTATTATTACCGGTTAATGTATCATAGACGTTGCAGAGCCAATTAAAGATTACAATTAAACATAATCCACAGGCAATCTGCGTTGATGTGTGCGAGCCTCAAATTGTGGGTTAATAAATTCAGATGAGCAGTGCCTATGTTTCAGATTGTCACTGCAAGTGCGCACACTGAATGCTGGTTTCGACAAGAGCTTTTCTGTTCTCCACCGAAGCATTTTCTAATCAGGAAGCCTGCCGCCTCGAAACAACTCTCTCAGGAAAACTCTGGAAAAAACACTGCGTAATAAACGCACCTATTAATGCCGCAGTGCAAGAGCCGGCATGAAGTCAAAGGTGGCATTTTGTTCGCAGAAAATTACACGATGTCCAGCTCAGCTCATTGTGTCCTACCCTCAGGCCATATCAGCATTTTATGCGCAAATAATCCCATTACTTGGTAAGGCACTTACAAAAAAACATAATTACATCGACCACAGTGACCATTAACAATTTGTTGATTATGCCTACGTTTTGCAGCTGACTGCGGCTTTTAAAATAGCGATGAAGGTTTTTTTGTGTGATGATCAATATAAAGACCAATACCGGATCGTCAAACAGACCATGTCGCGATGTCAGCAAGTCTTGGAGAAATGAACTCCCACAGCAAAGCAATGCCAACATGCCCGTGATATTTTTCTAGCATGAGAATAACTTCACTCTTCTTTCTGCGAGTGAGTTTGTCAGTCACAGCACTAACGTGATTTGTTTTCATCGTACAGTTGGGCGAGGGATCATTCTGATTAGAAGAAACAAGGGACCTTCTACGGTATAAAAAAACTTACTTTTGACCTCGGCGAAATAAAACTATGATTTTGGTGCGGGGGGGGGGTAGCCATTTTCTAGGTTATCAATAAATATATTCCTTCAATACACACAGGTGGGGAGACGTATAGTAAGTGAAAAAGCAACCTCTTTGTGTGTCGGCATAGATCTCAAGGTGTGCTGTAGAACGCAAATTGCGACCAACACTACGCTTAAAGGTTTTCACGGTTGTGCTGTGCAGAAATACTGTTTTTTCGGCTCATACTCGCGTGTTGTTCGATGGGATGTCCGACGTTTTGCTCGGCGTGCTGGGGGCTTCTTGAGGAACCGAAATTAGAAGCCCTCAGCACATGGTGCAAAACGTTGTGGTGAATAGGCGGTATGATCCGAAAACAAGTCGAAGAGCTGTACGTTTATTAAGTTGTAATACTATTTATATGTGCTACATAAGAGAGCCCCTTCGAATGCTCATGTCCTGCCCATGTTTTTTCATGCAACATCCATGTGCAGTGGTTCATTCCGTTACTGTCACGTCCACATAAGCCTGCCTGAGGACAAGTGTCCTCGTGTGTAGCCTCGGGTTGTGGAAGCCCAGTACCGGAGTGTGCGTCACAACTTTCTTGGGAACATTCTTGTTGAAGCTCTCTCATGGGGGAGAAAGATGTACGTTAAGAGCCAACGCTGCCTAACATAAAGGTTCATATTCTTAGGTTTTTTCGGTAAAGTCACGTAGGTAAAACATCAAAATTAATAAAAATAAAATAAAAAATCACGACGTTTCGGAGGCAACACAAGTCTCCGTCATCAGGTGGGACCGTCACAGCCGGATTAGCTGCATCAAGTGAGGCAAAGATTCAAGATGTAATCCCTTAAAAGCAAGTTGAGGGGGGGAGGAAGGGGGGAGCTCATCAGAATGTGGTAGCCAATGAATGGAACGTATCGGGAGGGAGGGGGGCGGTGCTCAAAGACGGCACGGAGTGCCACGTACAACGCATCGGGAGGGGGAGGGGGGCGGGGCCAAAAGGATGGACGACGGGTTGGACGCGGTTTCTGCTGCACACGCCAACGCATTGGACAGAGAGGGGGGAGGGAGGCCTGAAACACATGATAGAAAAAGAACGCAAATGCCCATGTTTATACCAATGAAGAGAGTACTGTTAAACACTGGGGATGTTAACACTCGGTAAAGTAAAGTAAAATAGTGCCTGTCAGATAAGATGGTCCAAAAAAGTGTAATTAAGTCTTTTTTGCGTGGTTGATAACATCTTTCCAATGATTACTAAGTTTGTACCCATCATCACGGTTGAAATTATGTCTGTGTTTGTATATTTGTATGGCTTCCTGTACAAACCTTTGATGGTAGCCGGGAGGTTTGCAGAGAACCTTGGTCTCGGAAAAGACAATTTCATGAGAGCCCACCGAGTTGTAGCAATGATCGGCAACGGCCGAAGAATCAGTTCTGCCGTGTTTCAGATCTGACTTGTGCTCGCGGACACGATCAGAAACATGACGTTTCGTTTCTCCAATGTAGCAATCACCACAAATGCAACTCAATTTGTAGACTCCAGGATACTGTAAGTCAGGAACGACATCCTTCACAGATGGAATCAGATCACGGATTTTATGCACTGTACTGAATCGGACTTGGATCTTATGTTTGTTTAGAATTTTGGAGATCTTTTTGGTCACGCCAGCTATGTATGGTAACGTGATAGTTTTGGTCGGAGTTTCATGTGGCTGTTTCTGTGTGGTGGGAGAGACAGCTTGGCAGATAGTACGGTCAGAGTATCCGTTCATCCTGAGGGCCCGATGTACATGTCTTAATTCACCGGTCAGGTGGTGTTGGTCAGAAATGCCATGGGCTCTGTGGTATAGCGTTTTGAAAGCTTCAAATCTAGAATTAACATAAAGGTGTTGCTCACAACTTAGGTCACATTCGTAAGATCAGGTTATTATGTTCCAGTGTTCTTTTTCAAATATAATTGTTTATATATCTTTTCCCATTATATTATACTGTGGAAATGCAGCCCGTGGTGTAATGGTTAAGCACAACAGACTTGCACTCCACAGGGTTGCCATATCGTTCTCCTGGCGTGGCAATTGAAACAACGGGCAAGATTTTTTAAATCCACTGCCTCTGTTCACCTTGGAGTATAAAAGGGTGTACCACACCGTTGGTCTGTTGGCAGGTCGAGTGTAGTGGTGTAAATTGAGGGTTCATCGAGCTCGACATAAATGGTTGGCCAGTGTGGAAGAGTAGGACAAATACTCTCTAGAGGAGCTGTCTAGAGCTTCCACTGGTTGAAGGCCTTTCTGTCAGCCGTGGTGCTAGTGTAGTGGATTCAACTGAGTCGTAGACATACTTCTTGGAGGCAACACATTTAATAACACCAACACCTGAGGACGGCTGCTTGCGTTGTGGTCGAAATGTCATGAGAATTGTATTTTATTATGTTTAATTTTTATTATTGTATTATTTCCCTTCTACGTGACTTTACCGAAAGAACCAAGAAGATAACACCAACACATTAACACAAAGGGGTCACTGCCCCTTTACCAGATAACCTATGGTGGTGGACCACCAGGCTAACTACGTTCATTACTGGGAGTAGCTACAACGGACAGGACCCTGTTGGTGACTTCTTCTTCGACGTAGGATGTAGATCGTAGATCTTCAGATGACGACAACAACGCTGAACCCCGGTTCCTATATGGACCCCGGTTTATATGCTCCCGGGTTGTGGCTGGCCCCGCCCTTGGCCACGACCACCTTCGAGAAACCTCTTGTCTTTTTTCGACCCTTCCCGTAGGATCTCACCCTGACACATGACCACCCCCTAGCCCCCACCTGGGGCCCTTGTGTAGATCTTACTTATATACAGGTTAAGGGGGGGGGAGCCAGGATGGGTCGTGGGGGGGGGCTAAGTTAAGCCGCCTTTTGTTATGCTGCAGGGGATTAGGAGGACGGATGAGCGGATGGGCGGAGAGAAGCGTGCCGTGGTTGAAAAAATTACACACATGAACACGGTTGTAAAACGTAGGCAGTATTTAAGCTGACAAACTGGTTGCCTTGCAATATACTACAGTAAACCGTAAGGCTGCTAAAGTTTAACTTGGTTTAACTTGGTTAAAAAAGGGGCTAATCAAGCTGGGAATAGAAAACAACTGGAAGAAATTGAAATGGCTGTACAATTATAAGGCAGCTAAAGTTTTACTTGGTTGATGACATCTTTCCAATGATTGCTTAATTTAAAACCATCCTCTCGGTTGAAGTTGTGTCTATGTTTGTATATCTGGATGGCTTCATGGAAAAATCTTTGGTAGTATCCGGGAGGTTTGCAGAGTACTTTGGTATCGGAGAAAATAATATCATGAGAACCCGCTGTGTTGAAACAATGATCAGCTACGGCCGAAGAATTCGTTCTACCGTGTTTCAAATCTGATTTGTGCTCGCGAATTCGGTCAGAAATATGTCGTTTTGTCTCCCCGATATAGCAGTCACCGCAGGTACAACTCAATTGTAAGTCAGGAATAACATACTTTATGGATGGGATCAGATCACGGATTTTGTGTACTGTATTGAATCGGACCTGGATCTTGTACAGTAATTTTGCTGTGACGGTTCCACCTGAAGATGGAAGCTTCTGTTGCCTCCGAAACGTCGTGATTTAACTTATTTATTTTCTTTTTTACCTACGTGACTTTACCAAAAAAACAAAGAGTATGGACCCTTGCAGTCACGAAAACTTCAAATCTAGAATTAGATCTTACTTGTCACGTGCCTTCCAGGGTCAACCAGAGTGTCATGGCCAGGGGTAACCTCATCCCATGGCTGACACTCTCACACTCCCTCCTGTAGGAGTCGGCACTGCACGCCACGCGTGGTGCCACTGCCCTATCCCAGCACTCACCGAGCCCCCTCTAGGGCTGGTACTACACCCACCTACGGGGTCTCCGCAATGACAATGCATCGCACGCCATGCCTCGCGAAAGCCGGCATTACACAGTGACATTCACGATGTCGCTACATACGTGATGTCCGTAATGTGAGAACATTGCACGCCGTGTCTGTCTAGGTCCGGCACCACACAGTGACATCCGCAAAAAAAATGTCATGGCAGCATTTTTACTGGCTTACAATGTTTGAATTGATCCTTTTCGAGTATTTGAGCTGGAGTGTATGGAAGCACTCCACAACTCGATTACCACTGAAATCCCCATACAAAATTCAACACATTCGTGAATAACAAAAACCATATAGGTAGACCAACAGTTCCCTTGATATGAATATCATCGACTGGCATCACCTTTCAGGTTAGGTGTCTCATGTGTGTGATGATATCTGCACAATCCACTATATATCCCCTGCGCGACATCATTTGGATTTATGTTGCCCGTCTCAGTTCGGGACATCTCTTGGGTCACTGACCGATGATGAAGAGGATCTCGCCAGCGATGTCGCTGAGTGTGGTGCTGCGCGACGTGGCGGGCTGCTCGTCCAAGCCGGCAAAGCAAACGTTGTAGGGCACCGTGACGGCCACGTAGAAGGTGGCAAGAAGGATGAGCCAGTCCCAGCCGGCCTTGAATGTGCCGTAGTGCAGCAGGATGAAGCGCGAGCGCTGCGCCGCCGCCACCTTGTACTCGGGCAGCGCTGCCTTCTCACCAAACACGTTCTGGGAAAGGAGAGCGCGGGGGCCGTCGGCGATCGGACAATGTCGACGGCAAAGTCTTTAGGTGCGGGCAAAATTGAGTGCGGCACCTGTCCCTGCGCCGTGCTTGTTTTTTGGCAGAGGCGAGAGCTGAGGTTCGGCAGCCAGAGCACAGTTGCCCAGTCGTACAGCGATTCACTCCATCCAACCGCCCAGCTGATTCGATTCTTTTTTTTTACACATGGAGTTGTGATTTTGTTACAATGATGGATTTTTAAAATTTATTTTGGACTTGTTTGTGTTGTGCGATGTGTGTTATTGGTCTCATTTCTACTGCTTGTTCGTTTGCCTAAATTACACATGAATATATCATTTCCACATACAGCATTCGATGTATGCGTCGTGAGCGTAGGATTATTTTTATGAATCAGTGGGTTGACGTGCTGTTACGCGCCTCCTAACAGCCACAATGCCATCTGACCGATCCACTGGGTTACGTAAAAGTCCTAGGATGTGCCTGCACCCTGGGCAGTTTCATTTAGCCATGACACTGCATTAAAAAGGCATCGTTACTGTGTACATCTCAAGGGGGTGGTGGCAGTCTTAAAATATTAAACTCTGCCTTAGATGCCAGTTATTGTTACGTGAAGCATGCTTCAAACTTCCCTAAAATGGTCTACGCTGTAGCTTTTTAAATGTACCGTAAAATATAGTCCCCGCATTTACTGACAAACATGAATTATACAGATCCTGCAAACATGTTCGTACATTTGGTGCAAACGCAGCCAACTTGTCGTTAACTATTTGTCCTCGTTTTTATGCATTTCATATTTATAGAAATGGTCCTCATTTTCCCTCCCTGATGGCTGACGCCAATAATACATTAACAGGGACAATGAGAAAAGTGTGGGATACAAAACAAGAGGAGGCAAAACGCAAAGTGACAATGGGGATGAAGATCGTGATCACACGTGGTGGACACAGTAGCAGTGTCAAGATTTCAATGATTCACCTAAATAATTAATTATTTTGCGTCTTTTTTTTTCTCTCTCAATTGTATATTTATTAGTCTGCTGCTGTCTTAGCATAAACAAACAGGCATATCCCTCCCCATATTGACTTTTTCAAAAAGAGTAAAATGTCCTATTCTCACACCCACACCATTCAATGCCTGCACCATCCATGCGTGCCGTGCGAGTATTGTTTCTCATTTGCGTTTGCTTCTATTTGTAAGAGTTGTTGATTCCATTGAACCGAGGTTATTACGTTAGTTTAGGTGTGTCTAACATTAGCACATTTTTTAAACCTTTAATTTTCTCACGAATCGTTATTGAATGAAAGGTATTTTCACGTGCACGACTCGACGGGTGTTTCATGAGCGCAATTACGCGCCTAGCGAACGGAATGTATTCAACGGACAAGTGTTAGCTAAGAGTATTTATAGCATTCGTGGAAAGCATTCGCAGAAAGCTGGCGCAGTGGTGGGGGGTGGCGACATGGCAGCCAGTGGTCAGGGGGGTTTAGCACATCCATGGTTAGTACTTACGAAGGGCTGTGAACAGGCGGCCCAGCACGTGCGGGCCCTCTGGCCTTGCCCTGCAGCCTCTTTCTGGGAGCATCATGCCAATGCCGTGCAAGATGCTTGGGGGTTGGGGGACAGGGTTGCGGGGGGAAGCGAGGGCAGCAGGGAGGGAGCGAATGAAGGATTGGGAGCATTGAAGGGGCAATATAGGTGGGGGAGGGCAGGAAAGGGAAATGCAGGCAGATTAAGATAGGCGAGCATGCAACACACACAGCCATGCAGCGGGTTCGAATTAACCATTTGGTGAGCATCTGCATGTGTACACACGTATACACGTACTGCCCTTTTTGGAAATCCACTGCTGGATGAGGGCCTTCCCAGGCCATGCAGGTCGCGGGTGCTATTTGACCGTATTTCGACATGCTGGGTCAGTGTGGATTTGTGAATAATCTACATGTAATAATTGGTTCTTTACCCTTCTATCTGGCAACAAAACTGACACCTTTTTACAAGGAGTCATGTTTGCATAGACCGCAATACCTGCAGTCATAATACAAACAAAAGAACATAACTCTGATAATGTGCACTGTCCTTTTGTTTGTATTATGACTGCAGGTATTGCGGTCTATGCAAACATGACTCCTTGTAAAAAGGTGTCAGTTTTGTTGCCAGATAGAAGGGTAAAGAACCAATTATCATATTTTTACTGGCAAATGAGGTTCCCATAGAGTAGAATCTACATGTAATGAGCGACTTCCGCGACACGTCGTGTAGAGGGTACCCTCTTCTTTATTCACATTCGGGCACACCACAGGCCAACCTTATCCTCTTCCTTCTCCGAGTACACACGTACAGTAGATATTAACATCACTACAGGCTACATGTGGTCGATCCCACAGCGTGGTTCTGTCCGCCCACTCCCAGCCTCGCTACTGGTTGATGGCGTGCCGGCGAGGGTGGTGGGACTTCGCAGGAGATCTGCTACATGGCCGAACGACGAAGAGAGATGACGGCGAGCAGCGACGTAGCCTGGACCCAAGGCTCCGCACACCGACCACGAGTCCTCCTCCTGCCTCCGCTTATATTTCCGCAGGCACGGCTAGGTTCCGCCTCCGGCCACGCCCTCTCGTGGAACCTTCTAGCCAGTTCCCGGAGTATCTCAGCCAGCCCCGCCCTTTACCTTTGGCCCAGATACCGCTCCCTTTGGGATTGGATGATGTTTATAGTGGTGCCTGTACCCGTGCTTCCCTTTTCCAACCAGTAGATGTCACTATGTCATTACATATGTATGGATGTACGAGCGTAGAAGTGCAATACAATGGATTTTGTTGCACTGCCCACAATGTAGGCCCGCAGCCCATAGAAACCAGTTATGCATGGTGATCACCCATACATGCACTAACTAGGCTCCTTTCAGCTTAGCTTCGGAGATCTGATTAGATCGGAAGTATTCTGAGTGATTGGGTCATAACACCCTTCTACGTGCCCTCTATAATAAGGGAGCGTTTCTTGGAGATGTTTAAAAGTCTTCCATTTGGCTAAGTGCTTTGGCTTATTCTGACTTACATGTTTTATTTACTTTTGTTTCATTTATATCAATAATAATACAACATTCAGTATTACATAAAAAATGAGTGGAGTAGTGGCAGAGTAGTTTTTTGTGTGATGCATCCGATGCCTTAAGTTCGATTACTGGCCACGACCAACAGTAGCGACTGATATTTAAACTGGTGCTGAGCCACGCCTTCACCAACCCGTACTTGACACTGTGTTGGTAGGCCTTCATCCAGCAGTGGAATAACAAAAGGGTTTAACTTATTATTACAATAACTGTTAGCATCAGTCATGTGTTAACATGAAAGTGCACAGAAATTGCGAGTTGAACGGTTCTTGCAACCTACACGTGTACCATACAAGGGTGCCTAAGCGGTCGAGCGAGCGGCTCGTTAACGAAAGGTCGTAAGGTCAAATCCTGATTGGGGGTTGACTGAGCCTATCATCTATGTTGGTTCGATACAATGAGTACCACTTTGTGAGGAGGTCAATACTTGTCTTATGGATAAATGCACCTCTGCCATAGGATTTGGAAATTTCTACCACTGGCTCAGGGATGTAAACAGAAGATTAGCACCAATTCAATGCTCATTTGAGCAGGAAATTACTGTCACTTTAACACGCATACTATCAACAATTTCAATTCAGCATCATTGCATACACATATTTCCACCGGGGATTATAAAGTGTTTGTGGTTGGGACATCACAACAGCCGAGAAGCCATGCAAGCGGAGATACTTGTGTAGGGGTGTTAGAGAGAGAGCCCGTTATGCATGGCAGCCTATGGTAAACAAACACAGTAGGCGGGGCTACATGTGTGCACGAGCAGGTGCCCTCTGCGACGTCCGCGCCAGACACCCTGGGGGGTCGATTCGGTCATTATGATCCCCCGGGGCCCCACCCCTCAGGGAGGGGTTGGGTATAAAAGGGGAATGTATCGAGGGGCTCGAGAGTGTTGTGTTAGCTAAGAAGAGGAGACGGAAGACGTCCTAGATAGAGCCCTGGTCTCCCCCTGGCACGCCGTCCTTATCAGGACCGCGCAGGCTCGAGCCAGTGGCGTGGTACCAGAGCCAGAGCCAGTGCTGGTCTGGACTCTGGGTACCGGGCCCGACTGACCAGTGTCGGGCCAAGATAGCCTCCCCTAGCCCATTAGAGGAGGACTCAGAGGCAGGCTAGGGTTAGCCTAGAGGTGTGTCCTCAGATAGACGGGTGAGGGGGCCGATACCCCCTCAGTGTGTATGTCACAACGTGTGGTGTTGAATAAACAAGTGTGCCTCCAACTCCGGTGTGAACGAGTCATAAGCGTTACTACATCTGGCGTCAGAAGTGAAACAAAGTACGAACATGGATACACGCCGGACGACGGGGTACCAGAGGCAGAAGACACCACTGCAGTCGGAGGGCCCGAGACGGCTGAAGATGCCATCGACCAGCCGGGGCTGGGCGCATCCACGCCACAGCAGCTGGAGGAAGGGGAGCCGTCGATGGAGGGGCTGAGGGAGGCGCACGCGAAGCTGACCGAGCTGCTGTACGCCGCAGCCGCCATGCTCGACACCATCACGCAGCTGGGGGCTGCGGGACCGCCACAGGGCAACGGCAGCCGACGATCACAGCGCCTTCCCGCCATTTCCACGGAGCAACATTTTGAAACTCCCGCCATCGCCGCAGCTGCTGTTGAGGGCGTGGCCGCTCTAAGCATCGCGTCCAACGGCGGGAGTACAGTACCTGCCGCGTCACCACCAACGGGCGGAACGTCACCACGGGTGCGACCGGCGATGCCATCGCTGGTTCGTGCCGACGCTGACTTGAGTGAGGCGGACGAGGGAGTGCGTTCTTCCTCTGCAGCCGCTGCCTTACATCAGCGGCTACCTCCACTCAAGGAATTTGTGGGCGAGGATGGCGACTGGGGCGGCTTCCAGCGGCGCTTCCTCGCTCACCAGGAGATGGCACAGTGGACAGACGCCGAGGCTCTCCGAGCACTGCCAGCACTCCTCGACAGCGACGCCCTCGCCACTCTAACATCGGCTTCGAAGGAGAGGCGCTCCACGCTGCAGAAGGCGATGCAGGTGCTGTCGGCGGTATATGGTCCACCATCGGACTGTCGCCAACTCTTTTACGATCGCCAGCGAGGGACGAAGGAGTCGCCCCTGGCGTACCGCACAAGCCTCCTGGCACTGGCGAAGGAGGCCTTTCCACGAATGGATGACGAGGGTGTCGACGCCATGGTGACAGAGAAGATACTTTTGCTGGCGGACGACTTAGACATCGTCATTGTCGCACAGGACGATGCAGAGATGTGCTCCCTCCAAGCGGCCCGTCTTCTCCACGCAAACCTGTCCTCTCAACGACGGAAGGCCAGCAAGGCGGCGAGCGGGCGTGCCGTCGCTGCAGCCACCCTCCCGGCGGAAGAGGTTTGCGCCATCGACCATCAACGGCAGCATGGAGCGGGAGTACGGGAGGACCGGGCCGGTTCAAGCCGTCTACAACATCCATCGTCGTCACCAGCGCTTCCACGCTGTTACAACTGCGGCATCCGGGGCCACGTCGCCTCGGGGTGCCGCTCTCCTGGGCAGCGCAGGACGACACCTCAACGGGACGCTGGCCCTCGTCACAAGCTCCACCATCATAATCCGGCGAGTCGCGGCACCCCTCATGCTTGGCCCACGCACACGCCCGTCACACACTCAAACACCGCAGCGAAGGGGGGGCCAATATCGCGTACCATGGCACCAACACGCACCGCTCTGGGTACTCAGATTGAACCCAGCCAGTGGTCCGTGTTGGCCCATCGGGTTGTAGCCGCGTCGTCAGGGTCGTCGGCCGTTGTGGGCCACATCGATGGGGTCGAGGTGCGCATCCTGGTCGATACAGGAGCATCGGCGACCATTATTTCGGAGTTGATTTATAACATTCTCCCTGCCCAAAGCCGTCCTTTGATGCCTGTTAACGTGCCATTCTTTGCTGCTAACGGGGGTTCACTTGGCATCATCGGACAAATTCGTGCCCAAATTTGTGTCGGGGATATTAAATTGTCTGGGCCGATTTTTGTTTCCTCCTCGCTGGCGGTTCCGTGCCTGCTGGGGACGGACTTCCTGGCCAAAATGCCGATTAGGATATTAATCGACCAGGGATGCATTGAGCTCCCATCGGGCCGACGCATGGCGTTTCTGCCATCCCCCGCTACGAGCCGGACGGCGTTCGCGACGGTGCCGGCGTTCGTAGATAGAACGGTGCGCGTTCCTCCGGGGGCGCAAATGTTGATTCCCTTGAAACTTCGGCGGCCCTTCGCTAAGGGCATTGGGGCTCAAGGGGTTCTGTTGGGACCGTCTAGGGCCGGGGTCAGTGGACCTGATTTACTCCCGGCCCAGACCATAGTGAGAGGGGAAGGAGAACCCTTCATCGCGGTCCTCAATGTGGGCTCGCAGACGGTGGTGGTCCCACAGGGGACCGTGCTTGCTCACGCAACGCCGGTGCCCTGTGAGGAACCCGTCGCGAGTCATGTCGGCGCTGTCCCTGCACCGCGACCACATTCGGACAGCGATGAAGGGTGGCTCGAGGCGCTTTGTGCGGGATCGACGGACCTGTCAAATTTAGAGCGTCAACGTCTTAAGACACTACTAAGGGAATTTTCCGACGTTTTCAGTCGGGATAAATACGATTTGGGCTGCACTAATCTGCTGCGTCACCATATTGATACGGGTGACAGCGCGCCAATACGCCAGAATCCTTTTCGGTTGAGTCCCGCCGAAAAGGACCATGTCAAATCGGCTGTTGATGACATGCTAGCCGCCGACATCATTTCTCCCTCCAACAGCCCTTGGGGAGCGCCGATCGTCCTGGTTAAGAAGCAGGACGGTTCGTTGCGGTTTTGCGTTGACTTTCGGCGCCTTAACAAAATTACGGTTGCCGACGCATACCCGCTCCCACGGATGGACGAATCGCTTGACGCCTTGGCGGGAGCGCGATTCTTCTCCACATTGGACTTACTTTCGGGATTCTGGCAGCTTCCTCTGGACGATGATTCAAAGCCTAAAACTGCTTTCCGTACTCCGCACGGCCTGTTTCAATTCAACCGGTTGCCGATGGGCTTACACTCAGCGCCGGCAACTTTCCAGCGGTTGATGGAATTAGTTTTGGCTGGATTGCAATGGGAGTCGTGCCTGATTTATTTGGATGACGTTATTGTCTTTGGCAAAACTTTTGATGAACATCTCCAGAGGTTGCGGGCGGTTTTCCTAAAGATGCGGGCTGCTAATTTGAAATTTAAGCCCCAAAAATGCCATTTGTTACGCGAGTCGGTGCGTTATTTGGGGCACATCGTGGGACGCTCAGGTATTTCTACCGATCCCGCCAAAACGCAGTGTGTAAGCTCCTGGCCGACTCCCACCTCAGTGGGAGAGGTTAGGAGTTTTATTGGGTTTGCGTCGTATTATAGACGCTTCGTCGCTAATTTTGCGACTATAGCAAAACCCCTACACGCTTTAACATCAAAAGGGGTTCGGTTCTGCTGGGGTCAGGAGGAGGAAGCTGCTTTTTGCTCCCTTCGGGACGCTTTGGTAAACGCTCCTCCCCTGATTTACCCTGATTTTTCAAAACCATTCTTGCTCGACACCGATGCGAGCAACACGGGTATTGGGGGCGTGCTCTCCCAGGTGGTTGACGGCGTGGAACGTGTGGTTGCGTACGGCAGTCGGGTGTTGTCTCCAGCGGAGCAACGATATTGTGTCACCCGTAGGGAACTGTTGGCAATTGTCCATTTCATCCAACAGTATCGCCCATATCTGTACGGTCGGCATTTCACCGTCCGCACAGATCATGCGGCACTGCAGTACGCCCTGAGGGTTCAACAGCCATCGGGACAATTGTCCCGATGGTTGGAGGTCCTCCAGGATTACGATTTCCAAACCACATACCGTAAGGGCGTTCGCCACACCAACGCGGACGCTCTGTCGCGCTTGCCAACCACCTCCGAGTGTGCATGCCTCCTGGGGTCTGGACGTTGCAGACCTCCAGGGGACACATCGGTTCCTGTCTTGGCGGCCGCCAACGACGACGATACAGTAGTTACTAATTCGATCGAACAACAGGGCAAAGATTCCCTGTTGGGGTTGCCCGTCATTGACTGGGGGCGCCTCCAGATGGAGGATGTGTCCCTCCTCGGGTGGCGACGTCGCGTTGGCGGTGCGGCGGGGGGAAAAAGAGGTGGTTCCGACGCATGGGAAATGTGCCAAGGCCTGCTGATGCATTGGGACGGGAAGTCGCGTCGACATCGGCTGGTGGTCCCTACTGGGTTGCGGGGCAGGGTGGTATGGGCCGCTCATGAGCGCCTCCTACACCTGGGGACCCAAAAGACTCTCGCCTTGCTGCAACTTGATTTTTATTGGCCTGGCATGACGAGGGATGTTGGGGATTTGTTGGGATCATGCCCTCGATGTGCACAACGCAAACCGCCGGCACGGGAGTCTAACCCGCCCTTGCAATCGATCAAAGTGTCCAGGATAAACGAGCTGGTCGCTCTGGACATTTTGGGACCATTCCCCGCCACCCCCAGGGGGAATAGATATTTGTTGACTGGTGTCGAGTATTTTACACGCTGGCCTATGGCCTGGCCTCTGGCCAACCAGTCGGCAGCAGCCATCGTGGAGGCCTTTGTTCAGGGTTATGTCCTGGACAAAGGTGCTCCGGAGAGGCTGCTGACCGACCAGGGCAGAAATTTTTCCGGTAAACTACTCAGACAAGTCTGTGATCTCCTGGGCACAAAGAAAATTCGGACCTCCCCATATCACCCACAAACTGACGGGATGGTCGAACGGTTGCATCGCACCATCACGTCCATGTTATCACAACAAGTTTCGGACTCGCAAACGGATTGGGACCTACAAATTCAGGGGGTCTTGGCGGCGTACCGGATGGCACCCCATGCAGCTACGGGGTTTTCTCCCTTTTACCTCATGTACGGCCGAGAACCAGACCCGCCTGTTCGTGCCCAGTTGCAGATCCCCGTGCCGCAGGGAAAAACTAATCTGGCTGACCACGTTAAATTTAATCTGGACAAATTGACCGAGGCACGGGATGCTGCAATGCAAAACTCTGACCTCCGTCAGAAGGCGAATGAGCGCCTCAGATTGAGTCGAGCGCACATGCTGCAGTGGAAGCCGGGGGACAAGGCATGGCTGCACTGCCCCCAGGTGCCACTGGCAACCTCCTCTAAACTGGTGCGGCCGTGGCGGGGCCCTGTGGAAGTGGTGGAGGTGTTACGACCGCAGTGCGTGCGCATCAAGTGGGGGAAGCGGCGATGGTTCGTGCACCCCTCTAGGTTAAAACCCTTCTCTGCGGTACACAATCACACTTCACACGCGCGTGGCCAAGCATGTGGGGGGTCGGCCGACTCGCTGGGTCCGTCTCCGTCGCTCTCACCTAATGCCTTGCCGGCTGTGCCACCTTCAGGTGCATCAGGAGTGACGGGCTCACGCCCAATCACCCCTCCTGCGGATACCGAGGGTCACGCGGAGTCGGATGAATGCTCACCCCAAGACGGACAATTGCCACCTGATGGTCCGCCACACGCGGTTACCCCGTGTGAGGGGCCCGCTGCAAGGACGCGCGCTAAAATGCGCAAACTGTTGTGAGGCCGGAAAATGTGTACATAGCTGTTGTGTTCATTGGATGTTGTGTGGGTGGTGTGTTCCCCACTCCTCGGATGTACATATGTTGGCTTCACCGTGTGTTGTGTGTGCGTGGTGGGTTCCCTGCTGATTGTATATAGGCTGTTTTTTTTTACGGAATTCGTATTTATTCGGGGGGGGTGCGACGGGTTGTTTTCTCATCTTGCTGTTGCGTTCTTGTTCTGGTTCCTGTTATTGTTCAAAAATAGTGAGGCACACGCGCGGTCAGGGGGTGAAGGCACCTTTATTGTCAAATGTTTGTATGTTGGCAGCCGGGACGGCTGCATGCTATGCGGGGGGGAGTGATGTAGGGGTGTTAGAGAGAGAGCCCGTTATGCATGGCAGCCTATGGTAAACAAACACAGTAGGCGGGGCTACATGTGTGCACGAGCAGGTGCCCTCTGCGACGTCCGCGCCAGACACCCTGGGGGGTCGATTCGGTCATTATGATCCCCCGGGGCCCCACCCCTCAGGGAGGGGTTGGGTATAAAAGGGGAATGTATCGAGGGGCTCGAGAGTGTTGTGTTAGCTAAGAAGAGGAGACGGAAGACGTCCTAGATAGAGCCCTGGTCTCCCCCTGGCACGCCGTCCTTATCAGGACCGCGCAGGCTCGAGCCAGTGGCGTGGTACCAGAGCCAGAGCCAGTGCTGGTCTGGACTCTGGGTACCGGGCCCGACTGACCAGTGTCGGGCCAAGATAGCCTCCCCTAGCCCATTAGAGGAGGACTCAGAGGCAGGCTAGGGTTAGCCTAGAGGTGTGTCCTCAGATAGACGGGTGAGGGGGCCGATACCCCCTCAGTGTGTATGTCACAACGTGTGGTGTTGAATAAACAAGTGTGCCTCCAACTCCGGTGTGAACGAGTCATAAGCGTTACTACACTTGCATGTGTAATGTAGTAACTCGGCGGGAGACGACTTCACGGGTAGCACACTCTTTTATTCACCAACTTCGTTACACAGGTGACTAACACCCACTGTAGTTACTCGGGTGACTAACACCCACTTGGTTACTCGGGTGACTAACACCCACTTGGTTACTCAGGCGACTAACACCCACTTAGTTACTCGGGTGACTAACACCCACTCAGCTACTCGGGTGACCAACACCCACTTAGTTACTCGGGTGACTAACACCCACTTAGCTACTCGGGTGACTAACACCCACTTAGCTACTCGGGTGACTAACACCCACTTAGCTACACGGGTGGCTACCACCAGCCTACCCCACACGGTTCTCCTGGCTACACCAACACGGGCTCTTACGCCCCGTAGCCTCTCGGAACACACCCAGCCGGGGTGTCCCTCTCGACTCTGGGTCCCCCAGTCCCGACCCACATGGGCGTCGGACCACGGGCCCCACAGTCTCGCCTCCGAGCCACACAGTGTCAGCGCGCCTCACCACTCACGCCGCGCCGCCCCGTGATCTCTCACTCCCGGCGCGCGCGTCCACACCACGCCCACAACGCGTGCCCAACCCCGCACCCCGTGCCGCCCCGTGATCCATCACTGTCGGCGCACGTCAACACCACCACTACATCACCCCCTACCACATAGCTCGCAGCCGACCCGGCTGCTATAAAAATATACAACACCCCCTACCCCCCCATGTGTGCCCCGTAACACAACAACAACATAACAACATAACACAACACGAACACCGCCATCCGCAAAAATCAGCAATGCCACCACAACAACAGAACAATATGTACAATCCGGCGAGTGACAACAATAAATGTGTATGCCAAAAAAAATATTTTTTTTCTTTCTTCTGACTCGTGCAGCGTCCCATTCTTCCCGAGCGTCCCTTGAACGGGACATTACCCCGGCAGAGGGGGAACACGGCGGTGAGCCCGGGTTTAAAAATTTTATTTTTTTTTTCTCATGAAAAGTGTTGTGTCCTAGCCCGAGTCCGCCTTGCCGGTCCGTCTTACGGCACCAGACGCGGTTGACCGTCCGGTGGTGCCGGCAGTTCAGGAAGGCACGGGCCAGGCATCGGGGATCCGCGCGTGCCGCGGGGTTCCGGTTCCCGACGGTCAACCGCCGTCAGGCCCGAGACACCTGGGGGTGGGTCAGGTGGAGACACGTGAGGATCAGCCTGCGACACATCCCTCCCCGAGTCGACGGTCACATCACACGCTCGGTCGTTACGGCACAAAACGGGGTCACACGGTGCCGCGTAGGGTTTCAGTCGGGAGGGGTGCACGTACCAACGGCGTTTTTCCCATTTAATCTGTATACTCTGGGGTCGTGCAACTCGCACAATTTCCACCGGTCCCCTCCATGGTCTCAACAATTTGGGGGACGTAGCCAACGGTGCATGTGGATAATGCAGCCAGGCCTTATCGCCTGGTTTCCAATCGTGCGTATGCACCCTCCGTCCATGCAATCTCTCGTTCACGATCTGCCGAGACTGCGAATTCAATCTCGCAGCCTCTCGCGCTTCAGCCAATTTGGCGATATTAAACTTGATGTGGTCTGCCAATTTAGATTTTGCACGTGGCTGGGAAATCCCCAGTTGGACGTCCATGGCCGGATCGGCCTCCCGCCCATACATAAGAAAAAATGGGGAAAACCCCGTCGCCGCATGAGGGGCCATTCGATAGGCCGCGAGCACCCCCGGTACCTGTAAGTCCCAATCAACCTGATCGTCGCAGACCTGTTGGCACAGCATAGACGTAATCGTCCTGTTCAGACGTTCAACCATTCCGTCAGTCTGCGGGTGGTACGGGGAGGTACGCACTTTCTTTGTACCCAACAGGTCGCACACCTCGCGCAACAAAACGCTCGAAAAATTCTTCCCTTGGTCCGTCAGCAAGCGTTCAGGGGCGCCCTTGTCCAAAACATAACCTTGGACAAAGGCGTCCGCCACTGCCGCAGCCGACTGGTTGGCGAGTGGCCATGCCATGGGCCAGCGGGTGAAGTACTCTACGCCAACCAGTAGGAACTTATTTCCCCTAGGTGTAGCGGGAAAGGGCCCCAAGATGTCTAACGCAACCAATTCGTTTGTGCGCGAAACCTGAATGGATTGCAGCGGTGGATTAGCCGCTACTGGTGGCGGCTTCCTTTGGGCGCACCTTACACATCCCTTAAGAATGTTCGCCACGTCGTTGCCCATCCCCGGCCAATAATAGTCTCGCTGGATTAGGGCGAGCGTTTTGTGAAAACCCAGATGCATGAGTCGTTCATGAGCAGCCAGAACGACCCTACCCCGCATAGCAAATGGCACAACGAGCGCGTGACGCCGGGACATGTTGTCCCACTTCATCAAGAGGCCCTGTCTGCACACCCAGGAACCGACCCGCGCTTCCCCCCCCTCGGGAGCGTCAACCTTCCGACGTAGCGTGAGTAGGGAGCTGTCGGCCATTTGGAGACGGCCCCACACGATGAGAGGCAACGCTAACAGCGAGTCCCTCCCCGTGGGAGCGTCGACCCCCGTAGTATCAGTGGCGGTGAGCACAACTTCCGCGGGGACGGCGACAGGGGGTTTACACCGCGCCGATCCCAGCAGACATGCGCATTCCGTGCGCGGCGGCAACCGCGACAAGGCATCCGCGTTCGAGTGGCGCAATCCCTTGCGGTAAATCGTCGTGAATTGGTAGTCCTGAAGGACCTCCAACCATCGGGACAATTGACCGGATGGCTGCGCCACCCGCATAGCGTACTGGAGAGCCGCATGGTCCGTACGAACCGTAAAATGACGGCCGTAAAGATACGGCCTGAATTGCTGTATAAAAAACACAATCGCCAGCAATTCACGACGTGTCACACAGTAGCGTTGTTCCGCAGGGGACAGAACCCTGCTACCGTAGGCGACCACCCGTTCAACCCCCCCGACCACCTGTGAGAGCACTCCCCCGATACCCGTGTTACTGGCATCCGTGTCGAGCAAAAACGGTTGCGTGAAATCGGGGTAACACAAGGGGGGAGCCTGCACCAAGGCGTCACGAAGGGAGCAAAAATCAGCCTCCTCTTCCGGCCCCCAGTGAAACCGCACACCATTCATTAGCAGGTGCCGTCACCTCCCACCCCTCCTCATAAATAATCATGAACGGCTGACGTCACTCCAAATTGGCTACCCCCTGCATCATTGATAATCGTTAACGGATGACGTCACTCCACGAGCAGAAAGGTGGAGAGGAAACTTACATTTGGTTAGGCACAATTGCTTGCACTTTGCCACCATTATAAAGTAATCTTCGCATCGCCTTTAGTAACGTGCCAAAAACGTCCGTGTGTGCCTCTCGCGCATCACGCCACTCCACATGCGGCCCCTTCCCTCATAAATATTCATGTTTCGCTGCATTTCATTACTCAAGCTGAGGAAGTTCGAGCGACTATTGCTGCTTTTGTAACGCCAATTCACCCATCTTTATAGAGAGTTAACCATGACATTAATGCAACGTCACATCGCACTGCATTTCCTGGCTTCGTTTCATTCTTCGCCACGTCTAGCAAGAGATAGGTCAACTTTATACTTTCAAATTTGGCTGAAAGAAACATTTATGCTAAAATCAACATTTTTCAGCTGCTTTGCGGCCATTGACTCCAATTACAATTGTTTGCAACTCCTTCTCAAAGCACTGCACCTAAAGTCTTTGAGTGTCCCTTTAATAGTGGCACAGTGGCATTGCGTCAGCTGTTTTATCACATTGTTGCGTACAAAAATCACTGCCATCACTGGAGTGCTGCAGTCTAATGCTGTCAGGTGTTTTATGCCTTCCTTTTGCGCTACATTAACTCACATTAATACAGTGCTACAGTTACATGCACTACGGTATTTTATGACATTTTTTACCAATATCCCCCCCCCCATTACATTCAGCTAATTAATAATCGTTAACGACTGACGTCATTTCGCAAGGAGCTAACCAGATAATTAATTCCACGCCGCATTTTCTGCCTTCATTTCTTTCTTCGCCACGTCAAACTAAAGCAAGGCCAACTTTACGCTTGCCAATTATGCTAAAAGAAAAATGTATCTGCTGTTTTTCCACCATTGCCTCCTATTCAAATTGTTTGTTACTCCGGCGAGCTACAGCACACCATAAGTAAGTCTCAGAGCACTGCACCTAAAAGTAATTGAATTTGCTTAGGCGCAAAGGACATTTTATAATGCAAATTACCCCTTCTTTATGGAGACATTTCTCGGTGATTTTCCAGATATTGTATCGATTTCCAATTTATGTCAAACACGGCGACCGAAAGCAGAAGAGAATAAAGTATCAGAGCCGTGAATTTGAACAAATTGAAGGTCAGTTAAATACAGTGCTACAGTGACATGAAGTGAGGTGTTTTATGACGCAGTTTTGTGCAAGAATCACTGCCATTAATACAGTACTACAGTGAACTGCAATTAAGTGTTTTATGACTTATTTTTGTGCCAGATTGACTGCCATTAATAAGTGCTACAGTGAAATGCAGTTAGGTGTTTGATGACATACTTAAGTGCAAGATTCACTGCTAATACATTTACACAAGATACAATTATACTCTGATAATTTATTTCGTAAATATTACACCTTCCGTCCTAGGACGGGCAAAGATGCTAGTTATATAGAGGCGTAGATGTGGTGACCACACTTCTGCGCTCTTGCGCAAAGTGGGGGGGGGGGGGGGGGTTATTGAGTCAACGTACATTATGCATGATCTTGTCCTTCCTGTCCATTGTATGTGTAATGTAGTAACTCGGCGGGAGACGACTTCACGGGTAGCACACTCTTTATTTCACCAACTTCGTTCACAGGTGACTAACACCCACTGTAGTATCTCGGGTGACTAACACCCACTTGGTTACTCGGGTGACTAACACCCACTTGGTTACTCGGGTGACTAACACCCACTTAGTTACTCGGGTGACCAACACCCACTCAGCTATTCGGGTGACTAACACCCACTGAGCTGCCCGGGTGACCAACACCCACTTAGCTACTCGGGTGACTAACACCCACTGAGCTACTCGGGTGACCAACACCCACTTAGCTACTCGGGCGACTAACACCCACTGAGCTACTCGGGTGACCAACACCCACTTAGCTACTCGGGTGACTAACACCCACTGAGCTACTCGAACACGGGCTCTTACGCCCCGTAGCCTCTCGGAACACACCCAGCCGGGGTGTTCCTCTCGACCCTGGGTCCCACAGTCCCGACCCACATGGGCGTCGGACCACGGGTCCCACAGTCTCGCCTCCGAGCCACACAGGGCCCCGGTCCCAACAAGGACAGCGGGACTAGGGGTCTCAGGGCACTACCTCTTCCCTCCGTCTTCGATCTTCAACTCGTTAACAACAACCTCGAGTGCTCTCGCGCGTCACCCTTTATACACTCCCTGCGGACGTCGCTGAGAGCACTCATCCCATTTGACCAATCACCGGGCGCTGGCTACGATCCTGTTTTCCCACAGTGTCAGCGCGCCTCACCACTCACGCCGCGCCGCCCCGTGATCTCTCACTCCCGGCGCGCGCGTCCACACCACGCCCCCAACGCGTGCCCAACCCCGCACCCCGTGCCGCCCCGTGATCCATCACTGTCGGCGCACGTCAACACCACCACTACATATGCATTAAAATAGCCGTACCCTTCATAGGCATGCACTTAAGCAATGTATTATTTCATGATTTGCTTTCACGCAGCACTAAGGCGGTAGCTATCTGAACGGTTAAAAAAAAATTTTCTTTCAATTTTTTTTATAGATTATCTAATTAGTCTTGGCCAGTAGTAGCTAGTTTTACACATAACTTCAACATTATCAAAATCACTTGAGTGTCCTTGTTGGCACGTGTGTTCTGCTACTGCTGATAGTTGTATTTGGGAGAATTTCATATATCACTGATGTTCTTTTAGTCTCGTGCTGATCATTCGTCCTGTTTGCCCAACATAACATTTGCCGCATGTGCAGTTCATCGTGTACACACCTTCTGTTGATAGCTTCGGTAATACATATTTTGTACCAGATATAGATTTCTGTATTTTATGTACTGTTTCAAATCTGACTCGGATGTTTTGTTTTTCCAAACATCTGGCTAGTTTATCAGTTACTCCAGCTATGTACGGTATTTTGATCGTTTTAATTACTTTGGCAGTTTCAACGCTCGTGTTATTTGATTTGGTTTCGGCATTCAATGCCCTGTTGATTTGTGCATCATTGTAACCGTTAATTTGCAGTGCTCCTTTAACATGTTGAATTTCACTTCTCAGACTGTCATCATCTGACGCTTTCTTAGCTCGATGAATGGGCGTCTTGATAATTGCAGATTTCATGCCTATAAAGGGCACCAAACTTCAATAGAGATTACCCTTGGTACGGCTATTTTAATGCACATGTAGTGACATCGAGGATGTCACTGTGTGGTGCCGGCCCTAGAGGGGCACGGCATGCAATATACTCACATCGCGGACATCACTTATGAAGCGACATCGTGAATGTCACTGTGTAATGCCGGCTCGAGCGAGGCATGGCGTGCGATGCATTGTCATCACGGACACCTCGTAGGTGGGTGTAGTACCAGCCCTAGAGGGGGCTCGGTAAGCGCTGGGATAGCGCAGTGGCACCACGCGTGGCGTGCAGTGCCGACTCCTACAGGAGGGAGTGTGAGAGTGTCAGCCATGGGATGAGGTTACCCTAGGCCAGGGGTCGGCAACCTGCGGCTCCGGAGCCGCATGCGGCTCTTTTGAACCTTGACCGCGGCTCCGGGGCGGATGCTAGCGAGGGGAGGAGGCGCACTGTGACACCTGCTCTGGCGTTGCCGCTGCTGACAGGTCGCCGCTCCGCTCCACACTGCCCGCCCGGTGACAGGCAATAACGTTGCCGTTGCTTTGTCACATGTTTGGAAGAAGTAAAAACCTTCCTGGGCAGCAAAGAGCTCACCTTTGCTGAGCTGGAACAGCCAGAGTGGCTGGAAAAATTACATTTTATGGTAGACATGACAGCACATCTAAACACGCTAAATACAACCCTTCAGGGGAAAGGAGGCACAGCCCTGCACATGCTGGAGGAGGTTTTGGCATTCGAGCGCAAGTTGACAGTGTTTGTCAAAGATTTACAGAGAGGTACACTGTCTCACTTTCCCTCTTTGAGAGAGTTCAAACAAAGTCATGATACGATAAATTTGGAATATTTCAAGTCTGCAATCACCACAATGCAAAGTTCGTTTGGGAAACGATTCTGTGAGTTCAGAGAGGAAAAAACGACATTATCCTTCCCTGTCACTCCCCTGGCGATCGATCCATCCCTATTGAATATGACTGCATTTGCAGGTGTAAGTCAACCTGATCTTGAGATGGAACTGGCCGATATAGCCGACAAAGATATATGGGTGTCCAAGTTCAAATGCTTGACCGCTACTCTTGAGGATGTTGCCCGTCAGAAGGCCATTCTGGCTCAGAATCATAAATGGAGTGATATTGAAAACCTTCCCAAACAGGACAAACTTGTATTCGAAACATGGAATGCCACCCCCAACACTTATATAAACATGAAAAAGTATGCATTTGGAGTCCTGTCGATCTTCGGCTCCACATATGTATGTGAGCAGGTCTTCTCCAACATGAACTATATTAAAAACAAACATCGATCACGCCTCACAGATGACAGCTTGCAAGCCTGTGTGAAAATGAAGGTGAAGTCTTACAGCCCTGATGTGCAGACACTGTGCACTGAGGTTCAGGAGCAAAAATCCCATTAACCAGGTAATTTAGCTATTAATTTGCAAAAATATATTTTACATTGTTAAGTGAAAAAGTCCTTTTTTTATTCAGATTGGCAGCTGACTGCACGATCCTGTATATAGCAATAAGGTAAGAAACAATATATGCAGTGTTATATTTGTTTTAAATGTTGCAATGGTTTTGCGGCTCCCAGTTTATTTTTTCCTTCGGAAACGGGTCCAAGTGGCTCTTTATGTCTTAAAGGTTGCAGACCCCTGCCCTAGGCCATGGCACTGGTTGGCCCTGGAAGGCACGTGACCAGTAAGATCTACACAAGGGCCCCAGGTGGGGGCTTGGGGGTGGTCACGTGTCAGGGTGAGATCCTACGGGAAGGGTCGACAAGAGGTTTCTCGAAGGTGGTCGTGGCCAAGGGCAGGGCCAGCCACGACCCAGCCGCATATAAACCGGGGTCCGCACAGGGACCGTGGTTCAGCGTTGCTGTCGTCATCTGAAGATCTACGATCTACGTTCAACGGCCAAGAAGAAGTCACCAACACGTGGACGAGGACCCAAGCAAGGGCCCTGTCTGTTGTAGCTACTCCCAGTTACTAGCGTAGTTAGCCTGGTGGTCCATCACCATAAGTGATCTGGTAAAGGGGCAGTAACTCCTTTGTATTATGTGTTGGTATTAATAAATGTGTTGCCTCCAAGAAGTAAGTATGCGACTCAGTTGAATCCACTACACACACATGCTCCCATAATGCGCATGCATAATGTAGGTTAAGTGGACTTGCCGATGACTGGTACCAGCAGTGTCAAGATCGGCCTCTGTGGAGTAGGCTCGTGAAGGATACTACTGGGCAGTTGAAGACAGTCGCCCTCCAAAAACAACAGAGGGCGGAGGAGCGACACTCACAACAACGAGTGGAGCGCCGGGTGGCTAAAGCACAGCAAGTTGGCACAGTAGGGGGCACGGGTGGTGCATCAGCCAGTCATCTCAGTCATCTCAGTCAGTCGACCCGTGGCACCTGGGTCTGCCCCGTGACCTCCTGCCAGCGGGCGTTCGACACTTCACGTGGCCTCAAGGTGCACATGGCCTGGCACAAGCGTTGTGGTGACGTCACCGCCACTTAGTGGCGAATGGCGGTTGTTGTTGTTGGAGTTAAGCCTCATTCCGCGGTGATTCCTTGTCTCTGCGAGTGCCGCAATAATTACCTTAATAGATGCTCGGAAACAGTACTGGAGTATATACACCACCACACATGATCTACTTAATTATATTTTAGTTGCTGCTACATGCACTGTGATTAGTCTAAAAACTATCTGCACGAGACAATTTTGTTACAGGAAATCTATTATTTAAACCTGCATTTATGTTTGTCAAATAGTTTTAACTTATGTAACAGCTGTTTTTGCTCTTTTCTGTTTGCTGCATTGCTGTACTTTTTATTTTATTTTTATTTTTGGTAACCCACGTCGCTTTTGCAAATGAGACTCCATCCTTGAGATCTCACCACCTAATAAACAGGTAAATTTTACTTAACCTATCTTCACCACCGATCCCCAGAACGGATGATCATGCCTGGCACCCTTCATGTGTTCAAAATCGACTCAATTGCACGTAGCTGGTGCTTCGTTAACATTTTTTAAAGTCAACATACCCGAGGGAAAGGGTAGGCGTGACAACTGGTGGTTGTTTATAATGATATATAATAGGGGTTTGTAAAACGCGCTTGTTCCAACAGCAGATGCATAGAGCACATAGCTGTCCAAACTAAAGCCCGCGGGCAAACTCTGGCCCGTCAAGTAATTTCAGCTGACCCGTGGCGTCACTCAAACGTGGAATTGAAGAGGCTCGTTGCGACTTTGAAAACACGATGTAACACAATTTTTGTTCCTGGGGAGTAAGTGTTACTTCGTAATTGCTTTTGCCTAAAAAGTATAGAAAATGGCTACATTGCTTCTGTGACCAGGACAGTGATATTTTGAAATTCACACACTTTCAATCAGAAAACGGGCGAATTTGTATCTCTTCGTTCACATAAAGTCAGAAAAAGCAACATATGAATCAAAATTAACATGTATTTATACTAAAGTAATAAAAAGATTACTACAAAAGATTTATAAGTGAGAAGTTTTTCGAGATTTACGATTATACTGTAAATCACTTTCACGATTCAGCCCCCAAATGTAGTCTCCCATCATTTTCTCGTTATACTGTCCTTGGTAGCGGCGTTCAAAGTACAGTATATCCTGGTGGAAGCACTCGCCTTGCTCCTCCGAGTACGCTCCCATGTTCTCATTGACGTTATCAAGATGAGTATCAAAGATATGGACTTTGAAGGACATCATACAGCCCATTGTGCCGTAGTTCTTCACCAGCGTCTCAACCAGTTCCACACAGTTTTCGACCTTGTGATTGCCCAGGAAGCCACGAACCACTGCGACAAAGCTGTTCCAAGCCACTTTCTCCTTACTAGTGTATTGGGAGGGACGGCTGGTATAGTGGACGGCTTCTCAGCCGGCGGTGCGGCGTCGTTGTCGGCCCGAGTTGGCTGCCCCGTCGCCGCTTGTTCATCGACATCGCCGTCAGGACTGAAGGTACGTGGCTTACTTCTTGTCTCTGTAATGTAGTAACTCGGCGGGAGACGACTTCACGGGTAACACACTCTTTATTTTACCAAACTCGTTCACAGGTGACTAACACCCACTTAGTATCTCGGGTGACAAACACCCACTTAGCTACCCTGGCGACTAACGCCCACTGAGCTACTCGGGTGACCAACACCCACTTAGCTACTCGGCGACTAACGCCCACTGAGCTACTCGGGTGACCAACACCCACTTAGCTACCCTGGCGACTAACGCCCACTGAGCTACTCGGGTGACCAACACCCACTTAGCTACCCTGGCGACTAACGCCCACTGAGCTACTCGGGTGACCAACACCCACTTAGCTACTCGGCGACTAACGCCCACTGAGCTACTCGGGTGACCAACACCCACTTAGCTACTCGGCGACTAACGCCCACTGAGATACTCGGGTGACCAACACCCACTTAGCTACTCGGCGACTAACGCCCACTGAGCTACTCGGGTGACCAACACCCACTTAGCTACTCGGCGACTAACGCCCACTGAGCTACTCTGGACACTCCCTGCCCGGGGTGTCCGTCTTGACTGTGGGTCCCCAGCCCGACCCACGTGGGCGTCGGACCCCGGGTCCCACAGTCTCGCCTCCGAGCCACACAGGGCCCCGGTCCCTACAAGGACGGCGGGACTAGGGGTCTCGGGGCACTAGGTCTTCAACTCCGTCTTCGGTCTTCAACTGGATAACTCTCCCCGAGTGCTCTCGCGCGTCCCCCTTTATACCCCACCTGCGGACGTCGCTGCGAGCACCCATCCTATTCGACCAATCACTGGGCGCTGGCTACGATCCTGTTTTCCCACATCTCAGCGTGCCTCACCACCCACGCCGCGCCGCCCCGTCATCTGTCACTCCCGGCGCGCGCGTCCACACCACGCCCACAACGCGTGCCCAACCCCGCACCCCGCGCCGCCCCGTGATCCATCACTGTCACAGTCGGCGCACGTCAACACCACCACTACATCACCCCCTACCACATAGCTCGCAGCCGACCAGGCTGCTATAAAAATATACAAACCCCCCTGTGTGCCCCGTAACACAACACAACAACAAGAACAACCACTAACGTAACAACACAACACAACGCGAACACTACCATCCGCAACCATCAACCAATGCCACCGCGACAACAGAACAATATATACAATCCGGCGAGTGACAATAGCAATGTGTATGCAGAAAGAAAAATAAATGGAATTTTTTTTTTTTTTTTTTCTCTCTCGACTCGTGCAGCGTCCCATTCTTTCCGAGCGTCCCTACAACGGGACATTACCCCGGCAGAGGGGAACACCGGGCGAGCTCGGTGTCGAAAAAAAATGTCTTCATGAAAATTGTTGTGCCCTAGCCCGAGTCCGCCTTGCCGGTCCGTCGTACGGCACCAGACGCGGTTGAACGTCCGGTGGTGCCGGCAGTTCAGGAAGACATTGGCCAGGCATCGAGGACCCGTGCGTGCCGCGGGGTTCAGGTTCCCGACGGTCAGCAGCCGTCAAGCCCGAGGCACCTGGGGGTGGGTCAGGTGGAGACACGTGAGGATCAGCCTGCGACACCTCCCTCCCCAAGTCGACGGTCACATCACACGCCCGGTCGTTACGGCACAGAACGGGGTCACACGGTGCCGCATAGGGCTTCAGTCGGGAGGGGTGCACGTACCAACGGCGTTTTTCCCATTTAATCTGTATACTCTGGGGTCGTGCAACCCGCACAATTTCCACCGGTCCCCTCCAAGGTCTCAACAATTTGGGGGACGTAGCCAACGGTGCATGTGGACAATGCAGCCAGGCCTTATCGCCTGGTTTCCAATCATGCGTATGCACCCTCCGCCCATGCAATCTCTCGTTCGCGATTTGCCGAGACCGCGAATTCAACCTCGCCGCCTCCCGCGCTTCAGTCAATTTGGCGATATTAAATTTGATGTGGTCTGCCAATTTTGATTTTGCACGTGGCTGGGAAATCCCCAGTTGGACGTCCATGGCCGGATCGGCCTCCCGCCCATACATAAGAAAAAATGGGGAAAACCCCGTCGCCGCATGAGGGGCCATTCGATAGGCCGCGAGTACCCCCGGCACCTGTAAGTCCCAATCAACCTGATCGTCGCAGACCTGTTGGCACAGCATAGACGTAATCGTCCTGTTCAGATGCTCAACCATCCCGTCAGTCTGCGGGTGGTAGGGGGAAGTACGCACTTTCTTTGTACCCAACAGGTCGCACACCTCGCGCAACAAAACGCTCGAAAAATTCTTTCCTTGATCCGTCAGCAAGCGTTCGGGGGCGCCCTTGTCCAAAACATAACCCTGGACGAAGGCGTCCGCCACCGCTGCAGCCGACTGGTTGGCGAGTGGCCATGCCATGGGCCATCGGGTGAAGTATTCTACGCCAACCAGCAGGAACCTATTTCCCCTCGGTGTAGCAGGAAAGGGCCCCAAGATGTCCAACGCAACCAATTCGTTTGTGCGCGAAACTTGAATGGATTGCAGCGGTGGATTAGCTGCCAATGGTGGCGGTTTTCTTTTGGCGCACCCTACGCATCCCTTAAGAATGTTCGCCACGTCGTTACCCATCCCCGGCCAATAATAGTCTCGCTGGATTAGGGCGAGCGTTTTGTGAAAACCCAGATGCATGAGCCGTTCATGAGCTGCCAGAACGACCCTACCCCGCATAGCAACAGGCACAACGAGCACGTGACGCCGGGACATGTTGTCCCACTTCATCAAAAGGCCCTGTCTGCACACCCAGGAACCGACCCGCGCATCCCCTACCTCGGGAGCGCCAACTTTTCGACGTAGCGTAAGTAGGGAGCTGTCGGACATTTGGAGACGGCCCCACTCAATGAGGGGCAACGACAACAGCGAATCCCTCCCCGTGGGAGCGTCGACTCCCAGGGTGTCAGTGGCGGCGAGCGCAACTCCCGGGGTGTCGGCGACCGGGGGTTTGCACCGCGCCGATCCCAACAAACATGTGCAGTCCGTGCATGGTGGCAACCGCGACAAGGCGTCCGCAATTGAGTGTCGCAATCCCTTGCGGTAAATCGTCGTGAATTGGTAGTCCTGAAGGACCTCTAACCATCGGGACAATTGGCCCGATGGCTGTGCCACGCGCATAGCGTATTGTAGAGCCGCATGGTCCGTACGGACCGTAAAATGACGGCCGTAAAGATACGGCCTGAATTGCTGTGTAAAAAACACAATCGCTAACAATTCACGACGAGTCACGCAATAGCATTGTTCGGCGGGGGAAAGAACTCTACTACCGTAGGCGACCACCCGTTCAACCCCCCCGACCACCTGTGTGAGCACCCCCCCGATACCCGTGTTGCTGGCATCTGTGTCAAGCAAAAACGGTTGTGTGAAATCGGGGTAACACAAGGGGGGAGCCTGCACCAAGGCGTCACGAAGGGAGCAGAACGCAGCCTCCTCTTCCGCCCCCCAGTGAAACCGCACACCCTTAGCCGTCAAAGCGTGCAGGGGCCTGGCTATGGTGGCAAACTGCTTGACAAAACGACGGTAATAGGAGGCGAAACCAATAAAACTGCGAACCTCCGTGACCGAGGTTGGCGTTGGCCATGAGCTGACGCAGTGCGTCTTAGCAGGGTCTGTCGAGATCCCTGAACGACTCACGATATGGCCCAAATACCTGACCGATTCCCGAAGCAGAAAACATTTAGCCGGTTTAAATTTAAGCTTAGCGGAACGCATCCTGAGGAACACCGCTCTCAGTCGCTGGAGGTGCTCCTCAAAAGTCCGACTGAAGACGATGATATCGTCGAGATAAATCAAACAGGTGTCCCATTGGAGGCCCGACAAAACCAATTCCATGAGTCTCTGGAACGTGGTGGGAGCGGAATGTAAGCCCATGGGCAAACGGTTGAATTCAAATAGGCCACCAGGTGTCCGGAAAGCGGTTTTAGGTTTAGACTCGTTATCGAGTGGCAATTGCCAAAATCCGGAAAGCAGATCGAGTGTGGAAAAAAACTGTGCTCCCGCCAAGGCATCCAGCGACTCATCCATCCTGGGGAGCGGATACGCATCCGCCATCGAGATTTTGTTTAAGCGGCGGAAATCGACACAAAACCGCAAGGACCCGTCCTGTTTTTTAACTAGGACAATAGGAGCACCCCACGGACTAGAAGAGGGTGAAATGATATCCGCCGCCAACATATCATTAACCGCCGATTGCACATGCTCCTTCTCGGCTGGGCTGAGCCGGAAGGGATTCTGTCGAATAGGGGCCGCGTCCCCTGTAGCTATGTGGTGGCGCAAGAGGTCCGTGCAGCCGATATCGTACTTATGTTTGCTGAACACGTCAGCAAACTCGAGTAGCAAACCCCTCATTGCTCCCAATTGCACTTTGGACAAGTTAGCAGAACCGGCACACAACGAGTCCAACCACTCTGTCCCCTCGTCACTTGGAGGATGCGACTCGACAGTGAAATCTGCTTGAGCCACGAGCCGTTCCTCAACGGGTAGCGGCGCGGCGTGAGCCAGCACCGTTCCCTGCGCAATTACGGCCGGCCGCGACCCCGTATTCAGGACCATTACGAACGGCTCACTGTCCCCTCTCACCATGGTTTGAGCAACCGCTAAGTCGAGGCCCCTTCTGGCCCTGTTAGACGGCCCCAACAGCACCCCCTGTGCCTCCGCACCCACCTCGAGTGGTTTCCTCAACCGAAGGGGTACCAACATTTGCGATCCCGGGGGCACCCGTACAGTCTGAGTTGCCAGCGCCTGCACCGTCGCACAAACCGTGCGTATTTTGGTAGGGCTCGTCAAGAACGCAACCCGCCGACCTGACGGAAGCTCAATGCAGGCCTGATCTATGAGAATTTTGATGGGCATTTTGGACAAAAAGTCCGTACCTAGCAAACAGGGAACGGCCAGCGATGATGATACAAAAATAGGGCCCGCCAATTTGATGTCACCAATGCAAATAGTCGCCCGAATCTGGCCGATGATCCCCAGGGATCCCCCATTCGCCGCATAAAATGGCACGTCCACTGGCAGTAGGGGTCTACTTTGGACGGGAAGAATGTTATAAATAAGGTCCGAAATGATAGTGGCCGACGCACCCGTGTCCACAAGCACCCGGACCTCAACCCCGTCAATAAACCCCGTTACGACGGACGACCCGGCCGATGCAGCCACTATCCTGTGGGCCAATTCGGACCATTCGACTGCTTGCGGGCCGTGTACGGACCCCCCTCGCCGAAGTGAACCCCCGGCACCCAGCCGCGAACCCCCCACCGCCAAGCGGCGACCCGAATGTGCAGTGTTTGTGGACCGAGCGTGTGAGGTGCCGCGACTCGCCGGGTTTTGTTGGGATGACTTGTGGGCCTGGTCGTCGTCCCGACGTGGTCCTGTGGCGCGCTGACGCGGGGCCCGGCACCCGGCTGCGACGTGACCCCGAAGGCCGCAGTTGTAGCAGACGACGAGGGACGTCGTAGGTTTCGGTTGCTCCAGCTTGCGGGATGAACGTGTGGGCGAACGACCTCCCGTTCTCCACTCCCCCGGACGCGATGCAGCGAAGGCCTGCTCCTGATCCGCAGCTGGCTGAGGTTCGGCGATCGTGGCGGCCAGTGCCGCGTTCCCCGCCAATTTGCAGACGACCCCCGGCTTGCGTTTGAGGACCTCGTACGCGTGAATGCTCGTGGCGATCGCCAGGGAGCAGATATCCATTTCGTCCGCCACATTGATGGGGACCCCCAACTCGTGGGCCAACGCCAGCAGCTGCTCCGTCACCATGGCGTCCTTCCCCTCCTTGTCCATGCGGGGAAAAGCTGCGTCCGCCAAGGCGAGCAGCGCCGTGCGATAGGCGAGCGTCGTTTCTCCAGCCACCTTTCGCCGATCGTAGAACTGGTGGCGACAGGTGGAGGGCGGTCCAAACACCTTCGCCATCAGGTGTAGTGCGGCCTGGAGCGTAGAGCGGGACGACCTTGCAGCAGATGTGAAGGCTGCAAGCGCGTCGTCGTCGAGCATCGCTGGCAACGCACGCAGGGCAGTGGTGTCGGACCACCCCGACATTTCCTGATGAGCGAGGAACCTTCGTTGGAAGGCTCCCCAGTCGCCCCCATCCGCCTTGAACGCCGACAGCGCGGGCAATCTTTGCTGGAGGACCCGATCGTCGTCGACGTCGGAGAGATTTTCCCGCGCTCCGCTGTAGTTGTGTAAAATGTCGGCTCGGTCGTCAGGCGCAAAATGGAGAGCTCCGGCGCACGCTGATGACGTGGGCTGCGCTGAGCGGAGGTCTCCGGCCACGTGGTGTCCGTGCTTCCCGCCAATCGATGGCGGCCCCTCAAAAACGGCGGCAACTTCCAGACTTTTGGCGCGAAGCGCCTTTTGGCAGGATCCCTCCAACCTCGCTTTCTCCACCAACCCCGCAGCCGTTTTTTCGCTCGCCGGAACGGAGATGTCCGCCAAGACAGCGGCGGCGGCGAGTAGCAACTCCGCCAACCTGGAGTGTGCGTCTTGGAGGCTGGTGTCGGAGGCGTGCGGAGCGTCGGCCATCACCGCGAAGTGCTGCATCGGCGGCAACTCCTCGTCCTCTCCTCCCGAGGTTGGTGTCCCCGGTACGCCGTCGTCTTCCCGACCTCGCTCGTGGGTACGGGTAGTCTTCCTCGTGTCCATTCTTCTTGAAGACAGGTTTACTTCTGACGCCAGTTGTAATGTAGTAACTCGGCGGGAGACGACTTCACGGGTAACACACTCTTTATTTTACCAAACTCGTTCACAGGTGACTAACACCCACTTAGTATCTCGGGTGACAAACACCCACTTAGCTACCCTGGCGACTAACGCCCACTGAGCTACTCGGGTGACCAACACCCACTTAGCTACCCGGCGACTAACGCCCACTGAGCTACTCGGGTGACCAACACCCACTTAGCTACCCTGGCGACTAACGCCCACTGAGCTACTCGGGTGACCAACACCCACTTAGCTACCCTGGCGACTAACGCCCACTGAGCTACTCGGGTGACCAACACCCACTTAGCTACTCGGCGACTAACGCCCACTGAGCTACTCGGGTGACCAACACCCACTTAGCTACTCGGCGACTAACGCCCACTGAGCTACTCGGGTGACCAACACCCACTTAGCTACTCGGCGACTAACGCCCACTGAGCTACTCGGGTGACCAACACCCACTTAGCTACTCGGCGACTAACGCCCACTGAGCTACTCTGGACACTCCCTGCCCGGGGTGTCCGTCTTGACTGTGGGTCCCCAGCCCGACCCACGTGGGCGTCGGACCCCGGGTCCCACAGTCTCGCCTCCGAGCCACACAGGGCCCCGGTCCCTACAAGGACGGCGGGACTAGGGGTCTCGGGGCACTAGGTCTTCAACTCCGTCTTCGGTCTTCAACTGGATAACTCTCCCCGAGTGCTCTCGCGCGTCCCCCTTTATACCCCACCTGCGGACGTCGCTGCGAGCACCCATCCTATTCGACCAATCACTGGGCGCTGGCTACGATCCTGTTTTCCCACATCTCAGCGTGCCTCACCACCCACGCCGCGCCGCCCCGTCATCTGTCACTCCCGGCGCGCGCGTCCACACCACGCCCACAACGTGTGCCCAACCCCGCACCCCGCGCCGCCCCGTGATCCATCACTGTCACAGTCGGTGCACGTCAACACCACCACTACATCTCCATGGCCACTCCTGATTCCAAATGTAATGGGTTCCGGAGACACTTGTAGAGGTAACTTCTTTATTACAATACAACACTCCAACAGTCCTGATACTCTGTTACAGCCTAGGGACACAGCCTAGGAACACAGCCTAGGGACACAGCCTACTCTAGCTACGCTCTGGGGTCCTCCGGCTACAATTACCCTAGGGGAGGCCACCTGACCCGACCCAGCCAAGGTGCGGGTCTAGACTCTGGCTTCCTCGGAACTCGCCCTTACAAGAGCGTAGAGCCGGGAGTCCCAAAGTCCCACTACTGGCCCGCACAGCGTCCCGGCCATTACTAGGACATGCAGGACGAGGGGGTCCTGGGTCCTAAGCTGGCTGGTCTTGGGTCTTGAGCTGCGACTGGCCCCGATCGGCCAGGGAGCGGCCCTTTTATCCCTCTTGCCCATCGAGGGGTGGGGTTGTGTGTGCTCCCAGATACCCCACAGCCCCACGTTGGTGGCGCCAAGGGGCTTAGCTGTCTGGGTTGTCTGGGATCCTAGAGCCGGCGCCGAGGGCTTAGCTGTCTAGGATCCTAGAGCCCCCAGCAGCCCCTCCCCTCTTGGGCTGGCACAGTGTCCCCTCCCCTGGGGGTCCGAGGTACCTGCAGATGGGCCCTGTCCACCACTGCTGGTAAGTGTGGCCCACCTATGGCACTACACTAGTGAGCTTCTTGGGGAATTCATTACACTCCAGGATCTTCTTTATCTGTGGTCCGACGAAGACACCGGCTTTGACCTTTGCCTCAGACAGCTTAGGGAAGAAGTCTTTAAGGTACTTGAAGGCTACCAACTCCTTATCTACAGCTCTGACAAATTGTTTCATAAGGCCCAAATTTATGTGCAATGGTGGCATCAGCACCTTCCAGGGGTCCACCAGTGGCTCCCACTTGACGTTGTTCCTCCCCACTCGGTCCGCTGTGGCCAGTCCCGCCTGTGGTAGTGCGCCTTGGTGTCCCTGCTGTCCCAAAGGCAAAGATAGCAGGGAAATTTGGTAAACCGCCTTGGAGACCCATCAGGAATGCCACCATTTTGAAGTCTCCGATGACCTCCCAGCCGTACTCCTCATACTTCAAGGTGTCCAGAAAGGTCTTGATGCTGTTGTAATCCTCTTTGAGGTGCACTGAATGGGCCAAGGGAAGAGACGGGTACTTGTTACCATTATGGAGCAGCACGGCTTTGAGGCTCCTAGATGAGCTGTCAATGAAGAGGTGCCACTCATTCTGGTTACAGGCGATTCGGATTGCCTCGAACAGACTGGTCACATTGTGGCAGAAGCAGAGCCCATCTTGACGGGTGAAGAAGCTGCAAAAAGGTTGGTGACGCTTCCTCTGATCTGCGACTTGCACACTTTAATCCAACAAGTTCCACTGCTTGAGCCTGGACGTCAAAAGCTCGGCATTGGACTTGGTGAGACCAAGATCTATGATCAAGTCGTTGAGGTCTTTTTGGTTGGGGTAGTATGGGGTTCTCTCCTCAGCTCCACCTTTGAAATTGTCATCTGGATCTACAACATCTTCCTCGCTCGGACTTGATACTCTCTTCTACGATGGCTGCTCTCTCTCCGGAGGAGTGGGTACGGGAAGCTCATGGCAGTGTGGCACCGGGGCGATGGATAAAGAAAGGTCCAGATACGTGATTGCAGGTGCATTCTTGCCAGTCCGATGTTTGGAAGGGTCCACCATGCAGAAGTAGCAGTTGCTTGAGTGGTCAGTGGGTTTCCGCCAAATTATTGGGATAGTGAAATTCATGGCTCTTTTCCGCTCTGTACCATCCTACAAAAATACATTTATTTCACCCATGACTAATGTGTAAGAGATTCTCGCAACATTTTTCATATATGATATATTTTTTCAATAACATTGAAAATTGTAAAAAAATAAATAAAAAAAACGTTTACAATTAAAACATTTTAAACACATTTTATAACATAAAATTCCGTCCATCTTTTTTTTTTGCGTTGCTCGCAGGTGAAATGAGGTGCCCAGGGTTTGTCTTGATTCCCGACAGGCATGCCGAAATATGCCTTGTAGGCCTCACACATCTTAGCAGATGCTTCCGCAGAGTACTTTTTAGCTCTTCTCTTGATAAATTAGCTGCAGACATAGCAAACTGCGTCTGCCGGATGCTTGCAGCCTCTTGATGCCATCTCAGAAAAATGCAGATATGTATCCACTTAGGCAGAACTAAACTGAACTGGTGGGCTTAAGGCCCCTGTATTTATACTATTTATATATACTGGAAAGTTCTAGAATGTTCTAGAAGTTACTCCATGTTTACTCAGCACTGAATCTATCTGGAATGTTCTGGAAAACTAGCATCTTTGCCCATCCTAGGGCGGAAGCTGTAATATTTACGAAAAAATTGAGCAGAGTATAATTGTATTTTGTGTAAATTTAATGGCAGTCAATCTGGCATAAAACGAAGTCATAAAAAACTTCACTGCAGTTCACTGTAGCACTGTATTAATGGCAGTGATTATTGCACAAAACTACGTCATAAAACACCTAACTTCATGTCATTGTAGCACTGTATATAACTGACCTTCAATTTGTTTAAATTCACTGCTCTGATACTTTATTCTCTTCTGCTTTCGGTCGCTGTGTTGGAAAAAATATATAAATCGATACATTATCTGCAAAATCACCAAGAAATGTCTCCATAAAGAAGGGGCAATTTGCGCCTAAAATTCAATTACTTTAGGTGCAGTGCTTTGAGACTTACTTATGGTGTGCTGTAGCTCGCCGGTGCTGGAGGCTCCCGCTCCTCCGGCGGACACGGCTGATGGGGGCGCCTCCGTGGGAGGAGGGCGACCCGAACAACGAAGATGAACCAAGACCGCCTCACGTATGGAGAGCTGCGATGGCTGAGTGGGAGGCGAGGATGGCGGCGCTCGCGAAGGAATTTGAACGTTTAATTCCGCACGAGCTCGTCACACCTGCGGAGGCCGGCGGCGCTGCTGTATCTCCCGATGCGCCAGGAATAGAGCTGGACGCCGAGGAGGCGCCGGGGTCGCCAACTTCGAGCACACGACGCCGATTGCACGTTGAACACTTTGATGTTAAAGTTGGCGACTGGACAGCATTTACACGACGGTTTCGGGCAGCGTACGAGTCGCTCAGGTGGACGGAAGTTGAAGCGCTACGAGCTCTGCCAACGGCCTTGGACGACGATGTGCTGGCGACGTTCTATGGCCTCCCTGGGGAGGTTCGCTTGTCATTGATGGAGACATTCACAGCGATGCAGGACATTTACGAACCGCGATCGGTCGCCAAGCGCAAGTTTCAGTTGAGACGGTGGGCGGAGACGGAATCTCCCCTCGTGTATCACAGTGCGCTGTTGACCCTCGGCCAAGCGGCTTAACCGGCGATGGACCAGGTTGCCTTAGTCGTCGGGCTTGTGTAGATGTTCCGAGGGATCGCTGCGCTGCGGGCCACCGCTGCAGGGCATTCCGGCCATGGCCACTGTAGCCGATTCGGGCCGGGTTGATGAGGCCCCGGCTAAGGAGCCCGGGTTGCTGGGATTGTCACGAGATTGTTGGGCGCGCTTGCAAGTGAACGATTCTTCGCTTACCAGAATGAGACTTTGGGCCTCACGTTCCAAACAGTCGGAGGATCGGGCCTTTCTTCGGCTCATAGACGACCTCCTAGAGAGGTGGGATGTCGTCTTACAGAAGTTTTGTATTGTTGTGCCACTGTGTTTGAGGGGAAAACTTATTCGCGACATGCACTAGCGATTGATGCACTTGGGGGAGAAGAAAACTGCGTTGACTTCAAGTAATGATTTCTATTGGCCGGGATTTCAAAACGATGTTCATTTGTATGTTAAGGCCTGTCACGAGTGCGCACGGCGGAAGGCGCCGGCGCAGCCATATCGAGTACCATTGCAGTCGATACGGGTTTCCCGGGTAAACGAGTTTGTTGCCCTTGATATTTTGGGACCGTTCCCCATTGCCCCGCGGGGTCACAAATATTTGCTTGTGGGGGTCGAATACCTCACTCGGTGGCCTATGGCATGGCCGCTAGCGGACCAATCGGCAGGATCGATCGTGGAGGCCTTCCTGCAGGGTTACATTTTTGACAAAGGTGCCCCGGAGCACCTGCTTACTGACCAGGGTAAAACAAAATCTTCCCGCCAATTGAAGGAAGTGTGTGATGCATTGGGTACGAGGAAGATTCAGACATCCCCATACCACCCGCAAACCGACGGGATGGTGGAGCGTCTTCATCGAACATTGACGTCTATGTTGTGCCAACAGGTTAATTCGGCTCAGACAGATTGGGATCTACAAGCGGCCCTGGCCGCTTAAAGATTAGCCCCACATGCCTCAACAGGGTATTCACCCTTCTATTTGATGTATGGTCGTGAACCGGAGGCCCCGGCCCTGGTCAAGCTGGGGGTGGAAATTAAGGGGAAGTCATCAGCGGTGCCTGTCCCCATGCTAGAGGCATTGGACCGTCTAAAGGAGGCTAGGGAGGCCTCACTGGGAAATACGGAACGAAGGCAGGCGGCCAATGAGCGCCTGCACGGCACACAGCCTCCGCGGGAGCCATGGCAAGTGGGAGACAAGGCCTGGTTACATTGTCCGATGGTGCCGGTAGGCACGTCACCGAAATTTCATTGGCCCTGGCAGGGTCCCGTTGAGATTGTGGAAGTTCGCTGGGATCAGAGTGTGAGGATTCGATACGGTCGCAGATTGTGGCATGTTCACCCGTCGCGGTTTAAGAAATATGTGGTACCTTATGATGCGTCATCTCCCATCCCGGAACGGCCTGTATTGGATGTGTCCGACAAGCGTACTGTGGGGCGACGGGAGAACACACCTCAACAGTTTACCCCCCGTGTGTCTGCAGGATTGCCATTTCCGAGTCAGGGGCCACCCCAGGACGCATGCGACCGCATTGGGGTCTCGTCAGGGAATGGCCGGTGCAACGAAGAGAGTCGCACGTTTCGGGCAGGACGCTGCCCCGCGCCCACGGAGAGATGTTACCTGCCCTTGCCCCCTGTTCACCCGAGCCGGGGTGATGGACCGGCTATGGGAACTCGCTCCAGAAGAGTGACTTTTTCATAAACATTGCGTGACACGGACGTTGGTTGCCGTATTCAGGGGGGGATTGTATACATTGTGTTGGGTTGATGTGTATTGCCGCGTGACGCGTTGTGTTTAGCCGGGACGGCTAACTCTTTAAACATGAAGGGGGGGGGGGGGGGGTGATGTAGGGCTTGAGAAACACGCGTCACGCGCGGGGTCGGTATGCGTGCACGTGGCGGACAGTGAGGGCAAATGGGGACACAGGGCGCTGAGCGACTTACTGTTGTTATTGTACTAATTAAGGTAGCGTGATAGTTAAGGGGGCTGCAGGTGGCCGGGGGCAATTGAGGACGCAGGCCAGTGATTGGACAAGAGGTATTGGTGTCTGGAATTGGCGCCGCCATGTCTGCAACAACAACGCCACGTGGCACTGGGGGCTGGGGGCGAGTGGTGTCGCGGGGGATGACCCAATTAATTAAGGGGAATTGGTTCAGGGATAAAGGTGGAGAGCGTGGAGTGAAACGGGGAGTTGGTGCCTGGGACGAGAGACGAACGGACGGAGAGACGGAGCAGCAGATAGAGTATAGCATAGGGTAGCAGTGGATAGAAAGAGTGCAGTATAAGGTAGCAGTGGATAGAGAGAATGCAGTGTACGGTAGCAGTGGATAGAGAGAATACAGTTGTTGTATGTGTTGGATTATGAAATTTTGCTAAAAATAATAAAAATGAATAATTTTACGAAAAATGTGCAAAGCGCATAAATTATGATAATGTGTGTAATTATATGCATAAATTATGCTAATCACGGAGATAATCGTAGTAATTTATGCGGATGCTTGAGATTATGTTAATGTGAGCAGTTGTGATAATTAGGCTTAGCTTCGTTAATCCAGAGTTATATCAATCAGGATAACACGATTATCATTGATTAAACATTTACCGATTATCTTAGTGTGTGTTATGTTATTTTAGGTCTCCAGTTTCATATCTCATCACAGGATACAGTTCTAAGGAATAAGACAGTTTTGCATGGACTTGGAAAGAAGCACTCGAACAGTTGGTGTTAAGCAATTTTAATTCTAAACAAACACATGACACTCTAGTATGCAAAAGCAAGTATACGTCAATAAATTCATGGGCAAGATTATGCAATTAACGAAAATGAATGACTAAAACATTCCTTATTCATGTAATTCGACGGCAGCAACTGCTTTGCACGATCAGTTGATATTGAACGCACCACCTTGAATTGGGAACCCTTTTTGAAACGCAAAGATAACTTTTTTTGAAAGTCTTATTCGTGTGCGTGCTGTGTGTGCGTTGTCCCCTCGTAATATTAACTAAATTTCTTAGAGCCGGGAGTTGTGGTATTAGCTTGTGTGGTGTGGGAGATACAACCAGCTCTTTAGAGGTTCCTCTCGCTTGCGCGTGGCCGCCGCGAGCCCGTGCTGCCTTCCTCTCTCCACTGCGATGATTCCGTTGTCGCTGCTGGACGTCTTGTGGTTCTCACTGGGTTTTGGTCGGTGTGGGTATCAAACACACGGCGCATTCGATGGCGCTCTTTCTCTCTTGGTGGCAGCTCCAGGCTTCTCCACTGCTGGATGATTGTTGGGTCGGCACGATGCTCGCCGTCGCTCTGGACGTCTGGTCTGTTCTCACTGGTCGTTGGTCGGTGTGTGCATCAAACACACGGCGCATGCGTTGGCGCTGTCCTCTTCCTCACAGCCGTTTGATCAGGCTTTCTCCACTGCTTCGCGCTCTCTGCTTTGCTCGCTTGGCGATCTCCGCTCTTCCTGCGGGTTGTTCGCTGGTCGTCACTCTGACGATGAGCGATGCTTCGTTCGTTGCAGGGTGGACGTTGGGTGTCTTTGTTGGCTCGAGAGTGATAGCTGGAATCTCCGTCAGCTTCACTCGCAGCTCGGCGACTCAGGGTAGCGATTCTTCTCAGGTGGTGCAGACATCGGCTTATTGATGCACATCGCTACCCCGTGTTGTATCTATGTCCTGTTTTCCGTTATTAATATTAAGAATAATTAAGAAAAAAAATATTTTTTTTTTATCTATATATTTTTTTTTATCAAATAATGAAAACAACCCACTGCTCCTCACAAGCACACCAGGAATCTGTGAAACGGGGAGGGCCATTAGGCCGGTGGGAGTACGGTCACAGAGAGGTCAGAGACATCCAGATGGACAAAAAGATCGATGGACTAACCTCCCAAGACATCTTGAGATGCACGGAGGGGGTGCAGAGCAGAGAAAAACAACTTTTGCAACTCGCGTTTTCCTTATTCGTTTTCCGTACCGAAAAGTAGAAACTTAACAAAAAGAATTAACCAACAAACAATAGGGGCTTTTTATTAGTAATTTCCTTGTATTCCTCGTATTCACCGTATATATATATTATTTTTGTATTGGATGTTTCTATCTACCTGACCAAAAAAAAAAAATAATAATTACGAATTCCAACAGTTAAGGAAGCGTAAGTGGAAACTTAGTTGCACTTAACCTCAGGACATTAAAATATAACTCAGAATAAACACCAATCCCTGGAGAACTAAAATTGGCGAAACCCTCAAAATAATGATGTAACGAGGATCATTACGAATATTCATTAAACATAGACGAATGATTACCACGATACTAAGACCGAAGGAACCCATAAGAAATATCAAGAATAAACGTAACACACAAGACCACATAAGGTATTGCATACATCTCCTCGACCACCTTTGTCTTCCAGCGGGGTCTGGCCTCTGAATGACCCACGCGGGGCAAGCAAGAAGGGAGCAAAAAGGTCACAAGGGGGGAGTTCGTGCTAACATTCCGAGAACATCTGTTTTATTCTGTTTGTTTTCTCTCACAAGAGACGTGGAGAGAGGAGAGGGTGTTCACGTTTTGAGTTAAGCACAAGCGCACAGAGCGAATAAGCAGTCTGGTTCGAGTCGTGCTCAGTCTCGCAACTCGGCTTACGACGCGGCGTTGCGACGGGGCTCGCAAGGGAGCTGTGGCAGTCGTGCCTCGAGGAGAGATGGGACGACGAGACATCGTTAAGGTGACAGCCTGAGTGCAGTCTGGTTCGAGTCGTGCTCAGTCTCGCAACTCGGCTTGCGACGCGGCGTTGCGACGGGGCTCGCAAGGGAGCTGTGGCAGTCGTGCCTCGAGGAGAGATGGGACGACGAGACATCGTTAAGGTGACAGCCTGAGTGCAGTCTGGTTCGAGTCGTGCTCAGTCTCGCAACTCGGCTTGCGACGCGGCGTTGCGACGGGGCTCGCAAGGGAGCTGTGGCAGTCGTGCCTCGAGGAGAGATGGGACGACGAGACATCGTTAAGGTGACAGCCTGAGTGCAGTCTGGTTCGAGTCGTGCTCAGTCTCGCAACTCGGCTTGCGACGCGGCGTTGCGACGGGGCTCGCAAGGGAGCTGTGGCAGTCGTGCCTCGAGGAGAGATGGGACGACGAGACATCGTTAAGGTGACAGCCTGAGTGCAGTCTGGCTCGAGTCGTGCTCAGTCTCGCAACTCGGCTTGCGACGCGGCGTTGCGACGGGGCTCGCAAGGGAGCTGTGGCAGTCGTGCCTCGAGAAGTGATGGAACGAGGAGGGGTCGTTCGAGTCGCAGAAGTCTGAGTTCAACCTGGGTCGAGGCTGGGTTTCAGCCGTGCTCCGGCTGGCAGAGCGTCGTGAGGGAGCAAACACCGATGCCGATAGCAGGTGTCGCTTCTCGCAGAACGAAGTTAAGTGCGAGTGAAGCTGGCAGCTGCACGAACAAAGGAAGCACGGAGAAGAGAGGGTGACGAGTGACGACAAGCAATCAACCTGTAAAAGGGCGGAAATCGCCAAGCGTCGACCAAGCGAGCATCGAAAAGGACGAGCAGCAGCGGATGAGCAACAAAGGCCATCGTTCATCGCCGGAGCGCTCCAAGCCAGTGAGCGCGCACAGCCGCGTGGTCCAGAGCTCGAGCCAACACCGCCTGAAAGGCGAGTGCCCGTGTGAAGTTGGCAGCGATCAAGGAGAGAGCGACAGCAGCAGCACGACCCGGGCGTCACCGAGCGTCGTGCCAACTCGTCATCTAGCAGTAGAGGGAGAGAGAGCGCAAGAGCAGCACGACTCGGACGTCACAGAGCGTCGTGCCGACTCGTGGAGGAGCTGCGCGCTATCGGACGACGGAATCATCGCGCACCACGACGGCGAGCGTCGTGCAAACTCAATCGAGCAGTGGAGATAGGAAGGCAGCACGGCTCGCTGCGGCCACGCCCAACCCAGAGAGAACCTGGCCGCTGTTTGTATATTCCTCCCACACCACACAAGCTAACGACACAACTCCCGGCTCTAAGAAATTTAATTCATATTACGAGGGGACAACGCACACACAACACGCACACGAATAAGACTTTCAAAAAAATTATCTTTGCGTTTCAAAAAGGGTTGACATTTCAAGGTGGTGCGTTCGATATCAACTGATCGTGCAAAGCAGTTGCTGCAGTCGAGTTACATGAATAAGGAATGTTTTAGTCATTTATTTTCGTTAATTGCATAATCTTGCCCATTAATTTATTGACGTATACTTGCTTTTGCATACTAGAGTGTCATGTGTTTGTTTAGAATTAAAATTGCTTAACACCAAGTCTCGAGTGCTTCTTTCCAAGTCCATGCAAAACTGTCTTATTCCCAAGAACTGTAGCCTGTGATGAGATATGAAACTGGAGACCTAAAATAACATAACACACACTAAGATAATCGGTAAATGTTTAATCAATGATAATCGTGTTATCCTGATTGAGATAACTCTGGATAAACGAAACTAAACTTAATTATCATAACTGCTCACATTAACATAATCGCAAGCATCCGCATAAATTACTACGGTTATCTCCGTGATTATCATAATGTATGCATATAATTACACACATTATCATAATTTATGCATATTAATACACACATTAACATAATTAATGCGATTTGCGCATTTTTCGGAAAATTATTAATTTTTATTATTTTCATCAAAATTTCATAACCCAACACATACAACATAATGGTGGCGTCGTCCGGGATCTCTCGCAGACAGTGTTTTGCATGGATGAAGGAATGAATCACTACGTGTTAACCAGAATATCGTGATCAAACATTGCATTGTGACTGTAAACGGGCGTAAAACAAAAAAAACGCCCTCTGAGGTTAAACTCCAGAATAGCAGGTTGGAACAAAGACAGTGGAATTAAGATAATATCATATCGAACCGATTGCATCCTGTGATAAATGGTGTTAGAGGTACGCACTCTGAATCGGAAAATAACAGAATAGCTCGAGTCAAACTGACTACACTCTGTGAGATAATTGTTTTATATGCACCCTGAAAGGGAATGTCAAAGTAGCTCCTGCCACACTTGAGATGCTAGGATTAAGAATAATATTTGAATGGATTACGGGATACTGGGAACTCGTATTAAAACGTACCGACCGATCTGTTACAAAGCAGGACAGTCAGAGAGACATATGGGAAGGGAGCTGTATCGATAACACTAACTCACTCCGTGGGAAACTAATTGACTGGATAAAATGTAACGAAGGCGAACACGATGCAAAAACTGCAGAGAAGGCAGGACAGGACTCATGCCTTCCCACACAGGCATACAGACAGGGATTGTGGAATGAGGAAAAATTCGGAAAGGAAACGGGAGAGAAATCGTCTCTAATAAACGAGGAAAAATGTCCTCACACCCTCGAAAGGGAGGAGAAATCAGTGCTCGCGACACCAGCGAAACTCACAGACGTTGATCCACAGAATAAATCTGAAAGTAACAGTAAATCACACTCTTGGGTACGTGGACAGAGTCCAGGGATAGATCGCACAAAAGTTATGGATATCGAACAAAACATTCTTGACAAAGGAAATCCCTCACAATTCGGGAGAAGGGATGGAGAGATACAGATGCAAAAAAAAACATGTGGGACTGACAACTTCACAGCTAGAGGGAGGCAAAGTGTTAAAGTATAGTCGGCAGAATATGCTTCACTAAGGGCAGAGGCAAAAACTGCAGGGAAATGGCAACACGAGCGACACAGCCAAGAGCGTTCACACAAAAAATGCACGCCGCTAAAACACGCCCGACACAGCACAGATCAAAGTGACAGATTGCCTGATGATAACTTGTTTCATGATGACGCTGACGGCGATCAACTTTCGGAATACTTATTCAACAGTAAAACCCTTAAATTGATGGACAAAGCTCTCGTCAGAATTCCCGATTTTGACCCACACAATAAGACCATGGATATACACGCACATATCGCAACAGTAGAAGAGGAGGCAATGATTAGAGGGCTGATGAGACGGGATGAAAAAGCGAGTTTATTGAAAAGGAGCTTACATGGAGAATCTATGCCATGGGTAAAGTCGCTACCATATGCCGTTAGAAATGATTTCAAACAACTGAGTCTGGCAGTGATTCGGAAGTTTGGAGAATATTCGACACTCACTGAGGGGTTTTATGCGGTAAAATCGATGACCCAGGGCATGGACCAAGACCCACGTGACTACCTTTTACAATTTAAAAGAGCGTATTACGCAGGCGATGTGAATCGATACCACGAAGGGGATAACATGTTCAAAATTATGTTTTTAAATCCTTGAGCCCAGAGATTACAGAAAGGGTGAGAATGGTTTTGAATCCGGAAACCGCATCCTTACGCCGCATAGAGAGCAAGGCATACATGGCATGGCTATACAGAGCTAAGAATCATAATTCGGATCCAGAACACAGGGAGAGGGATAAGGAACCCAGCCTCTGAGAGAGAAATAAAAATCACCGAGCAATCCCACAATGCAGGGAGGAGCAAACACGCACGCACACATGGCAAAATAACCCAGAGAGAGAGGGGCACGAGAATGAGAGCGGCATAAAGCCGAACATTCAGGAGAATCGCAGAATGTGGAGACCAAGGGCAGAATCATATCAGCACCCCATGCCCCGACATACGCAAGGTCAAAATTACGCACAAGATGGCAAAGTAACAATCCAGGAAAAATTTGGCACCCAAATGGGAGAAACACTGGGCCAAAAATGTACGAGAATCGCAGGGGGAGGTTCAGAGCAGAACCATATCAACTCCCCATGCCACGACACACACAAGGTCAAAATTACACACAAAGATGGCGAGATAACCATCTAGCGGGAAGGTGGTACATCGACTGCGGAGGTACGGAGGCGAACACTCAGGAGAATGGCAGAATGTGGAGACCAAAGGCAGAATCATATCAACACCCCATGCCACGACATACGCAAGGTCAAAATTACGCACAAAGATGGCAAAGTAACAATCCAGGAAAAATTTGGCACCCAAATGGGAGAAACACTGGGCCAAAAATGTACGAGAATCGCAAGAGGGAGAGGTTCAGAGCAGAACCATATCAACAGCCCATGCCACGACACACGCAAGGTCAAAATTACGCACAAAGATGGCAAAGTAACAATCCAAAAAAAATTTGGCACCCAAATGGGAGAAACACTGGGCCAAAATGTACGAGAATCGCAAGAGGGAGAGGTTCAGAGCAGAACCATATCAACACCCCATGCCACGACACACGCAAGGTCAAAATTACGCACAAAGATGGCAAAATAACAATCCAGAAGAAATTTGGCACCCAAATGGGAGAAACACTGGGCCAAAAATGTACGAGAATCGCAAGAGGGAGAGGTTCAGAGCAGAACCATATCAACACCCCATGCCACGACACACGCAAGGTCAAAATTACACACAAAGATGGCGAGATAACCATCTAGCGGGAAGGTGGTACACAGACTGCGGAGGTATGGAGGCGAACATTCAGGAGAATCGCAGGATGGGAGGTCAAACAGAGTCGGTCCAATTCCGACCAATTTCTCCACCGGCTATACCAGGAGGGAATAGAGGAATAACACAGAATGCGGTTCAAATACATGATGAACCACCCACAGTGATTGAGAGCGAGCGGCCAATACGCGCCCCAACCGCTGAGTGGAAACTAAATCCGGGGTTCATTGGGAAATGCAAGCAGGCTGCAAGTGACAGGGCGGACAGATACCGCCACGACCGGGAAACATTAAATGCATACGATGCGGTAGGAAACACGAGCAGTGCTCCCGTAAATGACGCGCAGATCGAATACAAGGACAGGGCTGCATTGAAGCGTGATCGGACGGTAGATAACAGACAGATAGGAAAACTGGATCGCCCGGAAAAAGGTAAAGCCACCCTGAACGTTGCAAGAGAGAGCGATAATGGTGCAGGGAGAGGGAACACAGAGACCCACCCTGGGAAGTGCAGGCGTGAGCCTCTGAATGGAAAATATCCAAATGAAACAAAAATTAATGTGGATCGGAGTGCTGAAATGGAGACGAATGTTCATGACGTATCCCACTCGTAAAAACTAAAAGGGCAACATTACGAGGCACGGAATTAAATCGACACGCTGACTCGGAAAATGTGCATGTAATCGCAGAGAGAGCGAATGCCATTGATAACGGAGTACAGAAGTTGGTTGTGTACGCAAATTCTGATTATGTGCAGCACAATTTTACACCACACACTCCCACGACGCGAGAGAGTGAGAGAGGAAAGTACAAAAACGAACCTGAAAACCGTGATCGAATGATCAAAGTGATAAGTGGTAAACCAGACACTCGGAGCTTGAAAAAAACTATGGCCAGGAGGTAACATGAGGAAGATAACGCAGAAATGCGTCCGAAACCGCTACCTAGCGTTTCCCATGATTTAACAAAAACAAAAAAATTAATATCCGCCGTAGTTATGATGGATGAGAACCGATGTAACTTGTGGTATCGATGTTTAACGTTTTGTTGTATTTTCCTTGCTTATTTCAAATGTAGCCATGTTAAGATTGTGATACGTACGCACGCGTGGTAAGGAATAACCGCCGAGAGTGAGGGCGGCTGATGGGTTTATAACGAAAAAAAGGGGCATTTACTTTGTTTAAAAATTCGCCAGTGGCCGAATCAACCACTGATAATTTTTAAAAGGGCGGATTGTTGTATCTATGCCCTGTTTTCCGTTATTAATATTGAGAATAAGCAAGAAAAAAAAAATTGGTTTTTTTTATCTATATATTTTTTTTTTTATCAAATAATGAAAACAACCCACTGCTCCTCACAAGCACACCAGGAATCTGTGAAACAGGGAGGGCCATTAGGCCGGTGGGAGTTCGGTCACAGAGAGGTCAGAGACATCCAGATGGACAAAAAGATCGATGGACTAACCTCCCAAGACATCTTGAGATGCACGGAGGGGGTGCAGAGCAGAGAAAAACAACTTTTGCAACTCGCGTTTTCCTTATACGTTTTCCATACCGAAAAGTAGAAACTTAACAAAAAGAATTAACCAACAAACAATAGGGGCTTTTTATTAGTAATTCTCTTGTATTCCTCGTATTCACCGTATATATATATTATTTTTGTATTGGATGTTTCTATCTACCTGACCAAAAAAAATAATAATTACGAATTCCAACAGTTAAGGAAGCGTAAGTGGAAACTTAGTTGCACTTAACCTCAGGACATTAAAATATAACTCAGAATAAACACCAATCCCTGGAGAACTAAAATTGGCGAAACCCTCAAAATAATGATGTAACGAGGATCATTAAGAATATTCATTAAACATAGACGAATGATTACCACGATACTAAGACCGAAGGAACCCATAAGAAATATCAGGAATAAACGTAACACACAATTCCACGTAAGGTATTGCATACATCTCCTCGACCACCTTTGTCTTCCAGCGGGGTCTGGCTTCTGAATGACCCACGCGGGGCAAGTAAGAAGGGAGCAAAAAGGTCACAAGGGGGGAGTTCGTGCTAACATTCCGAGAACATCTGTTTTTTTCTGTTTGTTTTCTCTCACAAGAGACGTGGAGAGAGGAGAGGGTGTTCACGTTTTGAGTTAAGCACAAGCGCACATGGGCGAATAAGCAGTCTGGTTCGAGTCGTGCTCAGTCTCGCAACTCGGCTTGCGACGCGGCGTTGCGACGGGGCTCGCAAGGGAGCTGTGGCAGTCGTGCCTCGAGGAGAGATGGGACGACGAGACATCGTTAAGGTGACAGCCTGAGTGCAGTCTGGTTCGAGTCGTGCTCAGTCTCGCAACTCGGCTTGCGACGCGGCGTTGCGACGGGGCTCGCAAGGGAGCTGTGGCAGTCGTGCCTCGAGGAGAGATGGGACGACGAGACATCGTTAAGGTGACAGCCTGAGTGCAGTCTGGTTCGAGTCGTGCTCAGTCTCGCAACTCGGCTTGCGACGCGGCGTTGCGACGGGGCTCGCAAGGGAGCTGTGGCAGTCGTGCCTCGAGGAGAGATGGGACGACGAGACATCGTTAAGGTGACAGCCTGAGTGCAGTCTGGTTCGAGTCGTGCTCAGTCTCGCAACTCGGCTTGCGACGCGGCGTTGCGACGGGGCTCGCAAGGGAGCTGTGGCAGTCGTGCCTCGAGGAGAGATGGGACGACGAGACATCGTTAAGGTGACAGCCTGAGTGCAGTCTGGCTCGAGTCGTGCTCAGTCTCGCAACTCGGCTTGCGACGCGGCGTTGCGACGGGGCTCGCAAGGGAGCTGTGGCAGTCGTGCCTCGAGGAGAGATGGGATGACGAGACATCGTTAAGGTGACAGCCTGAGTGCAGTCTGGTTCAAGTCGCGCTCAGTCTCGCGACTTGGCTTGCGATGCAGCGTTGCGACGGGACTCGCAAGGGAGCTGGGGCGCGTCGTGCCTCGAGAAGTGATGGAACGAGGAGGGGTCGTTCGAGTCGCAGAAGTCTGAGTTCAACCTGGGTCGAGGCTGGGTTTCAGCCGTGCTCCGGCTGGCGGAGCGTCGTGAGGGAGCAAACACCGATGCCGATAGCAGGTGTCGCTTCTCGCAGAACGAAGTTAATTGCGAGTAAAGCTGGCAGCTGCACGAACAAAGGAAGCACGGAGAAGAGAGGGTGACGAGTGACGACAAGCAATCAACCTGTAAAAGGGCGGAAATCGCCAAGCGTCGACCAAGCGAGCATCGAAAAGGACGAGCAGCAGCGGATGAGCAATAAAGGCCATCGTTCATCGCCGGAGCGCTCCAAGCCAGTGAGCGCGCACAGCCGCGTGGTCCAGAGCTCGAGCCAACATCGCCTGAAAGGCGAGTGCCCGTGTGAAGTTGGCAGCGATCAAGGAGAGAGCGACAGCAGCAGCACGACCCGGGCGTCACCGAGCGTCGTGCCAACTCGTCATCTAGCAGTAGAGGGAAAGAGAGCGCAAGAGCAGCACGACCCGGGCGTCACCGAGCGTCGTGCCAACTCGTCATCTAGCAGTAGAGGGAGAGAGAGCGCAAGAGCAGCACGACTCGGACGTCACCGAGCGTCGTGCTGACTCGTGGAGGAGCTGCGCGCTATCCGACGACGGAATCATCGCGCACCACGACGGCGAGCGTCGTGCAAACTCAATCGAGCAGTGGTGAGAGGAAGGCAGCACGGCTCGCTGCGGCCACGCCCAACCCAGAGAGAACCTGGCCGCTGTTTGTATATTCCTCCCACACCACACAAGCTAACGACACAACTCCCGGCTCTAAGAAATTTAATTAATATTACGAGGGGACAACGCACACACAACACGCACACGAATAAGACTTTCAAAAAAAATTATCTTTGCGTTTCAAAAAGGGTTGCCATTTCAAGGTGGTGCGTTCAATATCAACTGATCGTTTCAAACCAGTTGCTGCCGTCAAGTTACATGAATAAGGAATGTTTTAGTCATTTATTTTCGTTAATTACATAATCTTGCCCATGAATTTATTGACGTATACTTGCTTTTGCATACTAGAGTGTCATGTATTTGTTTAGAATTAAAATTGCTTAACACCAAGTCTCGAGTGCTTCTTTCCAAGTCCATGCAAAACTGTTTTATTCCCAAGAACTGTAGCCTGTGATTAGATATGAAACTGGAGACCTAAAATAACATAACACACACTAAGATAATCGGTAAATGTTTAATCAATGATAATCGTGTTATCCTGATTGATATAACTCTGGATAAACGAAACTAAACTTAATTATCATAACTGCTCACATTAACATAATCGCAAGCATCCGCATAAATAACTACGATTATCTCCGTGATTATCATAATTTATGCATACAATTACGCACATTACCATAATTTATGCATATTAATACACACATTAACATAATGCGATTTGTGCATTTTTTCGGATAATTATTAATTTTTATTATTTTCATCAAAATTTCATAACCCAACACATACAACACCCGCGAACATCGTCATTTCGGATGACGGAAGAGCTTCTTCATTGGCGGCGACGAGAGGAGATGGAGGCCGAAGCCCCGTGGAGATCTGTGATGGGGCCGAAGCCCTAAAGATCTCTGTTGAATGGATTTTTCCTCGGCTTATATCGGGAAAATCCACTCAGTTTTCCCGATATGTTCAAAGGCCGTGTCATATATCTTCCTGTGGGGGTGAACACATCTGCATCCGTGTGTGTCGTGTGTCGTGTGCGTGTTTATTAGTAAAGACACAGTTCTGTAATCATTCTGGAAGGAGGGGTGGGGAATGTTATTTGCTCGCGTGTGCAAATCTTGCTGTCCGTGCTGCGGGGAGACAAAGACGGCTGTGCTCCGTCGTCGGAGCACCCTGCGCGTGTTTAACTCAAAAACGTGAACACCCTCTCCTCTCTCCGCGTCTCTTGCGAGAGAAAACAAACAGAAAAAAAACAGATGTTCTCGGGATGTCAGCACAAACTCCCCCCTTGTGACCTTTTGGCTCTCTCCTTGCTTGCCCTGCGTGGTTCATCCCGAGGCCAGACCCCGCTGGAAGACAAAGGTGGTCGAGGAGATTTATGCAATACCTTATGTGGTCCTGTGTGTTACATTTCTCTTGATATTTCTTATGAGTTCCTTCGGTCTTAGTATCGTGGTTATCATTCGTCTATGTTTCATGAATATTCGTAATGATCCTCGTTACATCATTATTTTGGGGGCTTCGCCAAGTTTAGTTCTCCAGAGATTGGTGTTTTATTCTGAGTTATATTTTAATGTCCTGAGGTTAAGTGTAACTATGTTTCCACTTAAGCTTTCTGGAATTCGTACTCTTTAGTTTTTAGGAAGGTCATGTAGATAGGAAACATATAATTCTAAATAATATGTATGCGGTGAATACGAGTAATATAAGGGAATTACTAATAAAAAGCCCCTATTGTTTGTTGGTTAATTCTTTTTGTTAAGTTTCTACTTTTCGGTAAGGAAAACGTTAAGAAAAACGCGAGTTGCAACCGTTATTATCCTTTACTCTGCACCTTATCTGTACATCTCCAGATGTCTTGGGAGGTTAGTCCATCGATCTTTTTGTCCATCTGGATGTCTATGACCTCTCTGTGACCGAATTCTTATCGTTTTAATGGCCCTCCATGTTTCATAGATTCCTGGTATAGCCGGTGGAGAAGTGGGTTGTTTTCATTATTTAAAAAAAAATATATAGATATAATAATAAAAAAATATATATATAATTTTTTTTTGAATTGTTCTTAAATAAAAAAAAGGGTATAGACACAACACAGTATAGAGTAGCAGTGGATGGAGCGAGTACAGCGTAGGATAGCAGCGGAGTAACGGACCTTGGTGGAGAGAGAGATGACGGAGAGTTACGACGGAGTGGGACGACAGAGTTAACAAAGAGCAGCCGAGCTGGAGAGTGAGAGAGAGCAGAGAGGAGGATCGCTGGAGGAGCAGAAGGAGAGCGAGCGAAGCCAGCGGAGCGGAGCGAGCGAGCGGAGGGACATTGAGTGATGTGGACGGAAGAGATGTGGAACTATATGAGTTAATAAAGAACCAAAGAAAGACAAAGAAGCGGTCGCGTCAGTACGAGTCCTACATTTGTATTTCTGTTAATTTCAATGGGTTCTAGAATTAGTCTTGGCCAGTACAGCGATACATTGACTCTTGTCCACTTGACTTTCGTCGCTTCGCTCTTTCGGCCGTTTTCAATTATAACCACATTTCAAATTTCATCCACGTGCTTTCTTTCGTCCCATTTCATCTAACCTTTCACGACGTTCGCACCACGTACCATCTTTTTCGTTCAGTCTTTGAATAGAAGTCGTTCAGTGAGCATCTCTTATATTTGTGTTTATTCGTATATTAATACTGTACTTATTTATGTGATTATAGTGTAAACAATTCATAGTTATCTTCTTGGTTCTTTCGGTAAAGTCACGTAGAAGGGAAGTAATAAAATAATAAAAATAAAACATAATAAAACAATTCTCACGACGTTTCGGCCACAACGCAAGCAGCCATCCTCAGGCGAAGAATGAAACACCCCAAGCTTGGAGCGTATATTTAAGCTGGGTTAGAGGGGGGGGAGGTGGGAAGAAGAGCGCCTAAACAAAATAATTTGCATATCAAGAGGAATTCAGCATATGGAAAATGCGTAGGAGGTGGGCGGGGGGGGTTCCAAATCAATACTATGCCCGTGCATTATGCAGGATTAGCAGCATCAAAGGGGGGGGGGAAGGGGGGGAGCATTAACAAAGGAAAGGAATGTTAATAGTATGTAGCTGTAGTTACTAAACAACCACGTAAAAAACTACAGTATAAACTGCATGACAAACTAAAGTATAAACTACATAGCATCATCAGTAAACTTACTATACTCTACAATAAGCTGAGTTACTAACAGTAAGTAATACATGAAAAATTCTACGTTGTAAAAAATTATGTAATATGCTTCCATCTAAACTTTATTCTCTTACATCACACGCGTCTATACCGTACTATATACTTCCATAGGCAAAACCAACATTAAATTACATACTGTATTGCTATAAACCACCCTATACCTTATACATTTTTAATATAACACTATGTATTATTCTACCCACCCTAATGTGTATCAAAATGGTTTATTACGTCCTTCCAGTGATTGCTAAGCCAGAATCCATCTTCTCGGTTAAAATTGTCTCTGTGTTTGTAAATGTGGATCGCCTCATGTACGAATCTCTCATGATAGCCAGATGGCTTGCAGAGAACCTCTGTCTTGGAGAAGTCAATGTCATGTGAGCCCACTGAGTTGTAACAGTGATCTGCCACGGCTGAGGTGTTTGTCCTACAGTGTTTCAGGTCAGCTTTATGTTCACGGATGCGGTCCGAGACATGTCGTTTGGTTTCCCCAATGTAACTGCTACCACAGAGGCAACTTAGTTTGTAGACACCAGGGTACTGTATGTCTGGAACCACATCTTTTACAGACGGTACCAGATCACGGATTTTATGTACTGTGTTGAATCGGACCTGGATCTTGTGTTTAATCAGGATTTTGGAGATCTTTTTTGTGACCCCAGCAATGTAGGGTAAGGTGATGGTCTTGAAAGGCTCCTCAACAGGATCCTTCTTGGTGGTTGGAGTGATGGCTTTGCGGATTGTGTAGTCGGAGTAACCATTAGCCTTAAGAGCTTGGCGTACGTGTTTGAGTTCACTGGAAATGTGTTCATGGTCGGAGATGCATTGGGCTCTATGATATAGAGTCTTGATGAGGGAATTCTTCTGGGATGGATGGTGGTGGGAATCCGGTTTTAGATAAGCATCCGTGTGGGTGGCTTTCCTGTAGACAGAGTGGCTCATTGAACCATCAGGTCTCCTTTTGATTAGGACATCCAAAAAGGGTAGCTTGCCATCATTTTCGACTTCCATGGTGAATCTGATGGCTGGGTGTATGGAATTGATATGGTCGAGAAATTGGTCTAGAGCAGGCCGGCCATGTGGCCAGATGACAAAAGTGTCGTCTACGTACCTCTTCCATAAGGTCGGGCGTAGAGTGGCAGTCTGGATGGCGTCCGTCTCAAATTTCTCCATGAAGATGTTGGCTACAACCGGAGATAAGGGGGAGCCCATTGGGGTGCCCTCAATTTGCTTGTAGAAGGTTCCATTCCAGGTGAAGTATGTATTGGTTAAGCAGTGTCTCACCAGGGGGGGTACCCCAGCATTCAGTCCTTGATGAACCAAGTCTTCAATGATTGCGATGGTGTCAGGCACAGGCACCTTGGTGAACAAGGAAACCACATCAAAACTGACAAGCAGGTCGTCTGGGGACAGGGCAATCCCCTTGATTGTTGATACCAGGTCAGTAGAGTTTAGTACTGCAGAGGTGGTTTTTCCAGTGAAAGGCCGTAGGATTTCGGACAAAAAACGAGCCAGTTTGTAAGTCGGGGAGTTGATAGTAGAGACAATGGGACGAAGAGGTGTATCTTCTTTATGTATCTTTGGCAAGCCGTACAATCTTGGTGGCCTGGCTGCAGAAGGTTTCAACGAGAACTGTTTGGTCTGATCAATTAATGCGGTTGAAGCAGAAATGATGTTGTTGGTTTTGGAGACGAGGCTGTTGGTGGGGTCTCTTTTTATTTTTGTATAGCTGCCATCGGTGAGTAGTTCTTGAATTTTGTTGTTGTATTCTATTTTGTCCATGATGACAGTGGCATTGCCTTTGTCGGCTGAGAGGATGACAATGTCATCCCTCTTTTTTAATTGAGCTAATTCAAAACGCTCATCTTTGCTGATGTTGCTAGCTGGCATCTTAGCGTTTTTGAGGGTTACAGAGATTTCCGATCTTGCTACGTCTGCAGCGATGTGACTCAAGCCCTTGAGAGCTACATCTACTCGAGCAATTATATCATTAACTGGTATGTGTCTAGGTGTGACTGCAAAGTTTAGTCCTTTAGCTAAAACGGATTTCAAACCTTCAGAAATAGGACTGTTACTGCGATTAATTACGACTTTGTTAACATCTAGCTTTTCAATGTGTGGGTCCGGTTTCTTGTTTGAGAGGCGGTTGAATTTGGAAATCAAGTTGTCCTTACATTTAGTCGACATAGCGGCAGCTGAAGAGGCAGTCATTTTTTCCACATGTTCCCAATCCGATGTGGACATTGTTGCACTCAAGGATAAGTGTGATTTGTAGAGTGTCTTGTCTAACTGATCTAGTTCGGTGCGCGTAAGTCTGATTTTCTCTGAGATAAGAGCTAAGCTAGTTCTAGACAGGATTCGTTTCGCATTAGAAGAAGTTACAGCAGCAGATGTTAGTGTAAATGCGTTCGGTATTACCTTAGAGTCGCGGCATCTCTTCAGAAAGGTGAGAGACTCGATTAGCTGAGCCTTCTTGTCCCGGAGCTTGTTGAAGGATCTCAAAGTTATGTGGAAACCCTCCCCGTAGAGGCGGTTAAATTTCGATTTAAAGCTTTCGTGACTGCAGGGATTCATCTTCTTGGTTCTTTCGGTAAAGTCACGTAGAAGGGAAGTAATAAAATAATAAAAATAAAACATAATAAAACAATTCTCACGACGTTTCGGCCACAACGCAAGCAGCCATCCTCAGGCGAAGAATGAAACACCCCAAGCTTGGAGCGTATATTTAAGCTGGGTTAGAGGGGGGGGAGGTGGGAAGAAGAGCGCCTAAACAAAATAATTTGCATATCAAGAGGAATTCAGCATATGGAAAATGCGTAGGAGGTGGGCGGGGGGGGTTCCAAATCAATACTATGCCCGTGCATTATGCAGGATTAGCAGCATCAAAGGGGGGGGGGAAGGGGGGGAGCATTAACAAAGGAAAGGAATGTTAATAGTATGTAGCTGTAGTTACTAAACAACCACGTAAAAAACTACAGTATAAACTGCATGACAAACTAAAGTATAAACTACATAGCATCATCAGTAAACTTACTATACTCTACAATAAGCTGAGTTACTAACAGTAAGTAATACATGAAAAATTCTACGTTGTAAAAAATTATGTAATATGCTTCCATCTAAACTTTATTCTCTTACATCACACGCGTCTATACCGTACTATATACTTCCATAGGCAAAACCAACATTAAATTACATACTGTATTGCTATAAACCACCCTATACCTTATACATTTTTAATATAACACTATGTATTATTCTACCCACCCTAATGTGTATCAAAATGGTTTATTACGTCCTTCCAGTGATTGCTAAGCCAGAATCCATCTTCTCGGTTAAAATTGTCTCTGTGTTTGTAAATGTGGATCGCCTCATGTACGAATCTCTCATGATAGCCAGATGGCTTGCAGAGAACCTCTGTCTTGGAGAAGTCAATGTCATGTGAGCCCACTGAGTTGTAACAGTGATCTGCCACGGCTGAGGTGTTTGTCCTACAGTGTTTCAGGTCAGCTTTATGTTCACGGATGCGGTCCGAGACATGTCGTTTGGTTTCCCCAATGTAACTGCTACCACAGAGGCAACTTAGTTTGTAGACACCAGGGTACTGTATGTCTGGAACCACATCTTTTACAGACGGTACCAGATCACGGATTTTATGTACTGTGTTGAATCGGACCTGGATCTTGTGTTTAATCAGGATTTTGGAGATCTTTTTTGTGACCCCAGCAATGTAGGGTAAGGTGATGGTCTTGAAAGGCTCCTCAACAGGATCCTTCTTGGTGGTTGGAGTGATGGCTTTGCGGATTGTGTAGTCGGAGTAACCATTAGCCTTAAGAGCTTGGCGTACGTGTTTGAGTTCACTGGAAATGTGTTCATGGTCGGAGATGCATTGGGCTCTATGATATAGAGTCTTGATGAGGGAATTCTTCTGGGATGGATGGTGGTGGGAATCCGGTTTTAGATAAGCATCCGTGTGGGTGGCTTTCCTGTAGACAGAGTGGCTCATTGAACCATCAGGTCTCCTTTTGATTAGGACATCCAAAAAGGGTAGCTTGCCATCATTTTCGACTTCCATGGTGAATCTGATGGCTGGGTGTATGGAATTGATATGGTCGAGAAATTGGTCTAGAGCAGGCCGGCCATGTGGCCAGATGACAAAAGTGTCGTCTACGTACCTCTTCCATAAGGTCGGGCGTAGAGTGGCAGTCTGGATGGCGTCCGTCTCAAATTTCTCCATGAAGATGTTGGCTACAACCGGAGATAAGGGGGAGCCCATTGGGGTGCCCTCAATTTGCTTGTAGAAGGTTCCATTCCAGGTGAAGTATGTATTGGTTAAGCAGTGTCTCACCAGGGGGGGTACCCCAGCATTCAGTCCTTGATGAACCAAGTCTTCAATGATTGCGATGGTGTCAGGCACAGGCACCTTGGTGAACAAGGAAACCACATCAAAACTGACAAGCAGGTCGTCTGGGGACAGGGCAATCCCCTTGATTGTTGATACCAGGTCAGTAGAGTTTAGTACTGCAGAGGTGGTTTTTCCAGTGAAAGGCCGTAGGATTTCGGACAAAAAACGAGCCAGTTTGTAAGTCGGGGAGTTGATAGTAGAGACAATGGGACGAAGAGGTGTATCTTCTTTATGTATCTTTGGCAAGCCGTACAATCTTGGTGGCCTGGCTGCAGAAGGTTTCAACGAGAACTGTTTGGTCTGATCAATTAATGCGGTTGAAGCAGAAATGATGTTGTTGGTTTTGGAGACGAGGCTGTTGGTGGGGTCTCTTTTTATTTTTGTATAGCTGCCATCGGTGAGTAGTTCTTGAATTTTGTTGTTGTATTCTATTTTGTCCATGATGACAGTGGCATTGCCTTTGTCGGCTGAGAGGATGACAATGTCATCCCTCTTTTTTAATTGAGCTAATTCAAAACGCTCATCTTTGCTGATGTTGCTAGCTGGCATCTTAGCGTTTTTGAGGGTTACAGAGATTTCCGATCTTGCTACGTCTGCAGCGATGTGACTCAAGCCCTTGAGAGCTACATCTACTCGAGCAATTATATCATTAACTGGTATGTGTCTAGGTGTGACTGCAAAGTTTAGTCCTTTAGCTAAAACGGATTTCAAACCTTCAGAAATAGGACTGTTACTGCGATTAATTACGACTTTGTTAACATCTAGCTTTTCAATGTGTGGGTCCGGTTTCTTGTTTGAGAGGCGGTTGAATTTGGAAATCAAGTTGTCCTTACATTTAGTCGACATAGCGGCAGCTGAAGAGGCAGTCATTTTTTCCACATGTTCCCAATCCGATGTGGACATTGTTGCACTCAAGGATAAGTGTGATTTGTAGAGTGTCTTGTCTAACTGATCTAGTTCGGTGCGCGTAAGTCTGATTTTCTCTGAGATAAGAGCTAAGCTAGTTCTAGACAGGATTCGTTTCGCATTAGAAGAAGTTACAGCAGCAGATGTTAGTGTAAATGCGTTCGGTATTACCTTAGAGTCGCGGCATCTCTTCAGAAAGGTGAGAGACTCGATTAGCTGAGCCTTCTTGTCCCGGAGCTTGTTGAAGGATCTCAAAGTTATGTGGAAACCCTCCCCGTAGAGGCGGTTAAATTTCGATTTAAAGCTTTCGTGACTGCAGGGATTCATCTTCTTGGTTCTTTCGGTAAAGTCACGTAGAAGGGAAGTAATAAAATCAGATTCACCATGGAAGTCGAAAATGATGGCAAGCTACCCTTTTTGGATGTCCTAATCAAAAGGAGACCTGATGGTTCAATGAGCCACTCTGTCTACAGGAAAGCCACCCACACGGATGCTTATCTAAAACCGGATTCCCACCACCATCCATCCCAGAAGAATTCCCTCATCAAGACTCTATATCATAGAGCCCAATGCATCTCCGACCATGAACACATTTCCAGTGAACTCAAACACGTACGCCAAGCTCTTAAGGCTAATGGTTACTCCGACTACACAATCCGCAAAGCCATCACTCCAACCACCAAGAAGGATCCTGTTGAGGAGCCTTTCAAGACCATCACCTTACCCTACATTGCTGGGGTCACAAAAAAGATCTCCAAAATCCTGATTAAACACAAGATCCAGGTCCGATTCAACACAGTACATAAAATCCGTGATCTGGTACCGTCTGTAAAAGATGTGGTTCCAGACATACAGTACCCTGGTGTCTACAAACTAAGTTGCCTCTGTGGTAGCAGTTACATTGGGGAAACCAAACGACATGTCTCGGACCGCATCCGTGAACATAAAGCTGACCTGAAACACTGTAGGACAAACACCTCAGCCGTGGCAGATCACTGTTACAACTCAGTGGGCTCACATGACATTGACTTCTCCAAGACAGAGGTTCTCTGCAAGCCATCTGGCTATCATGAGAGATTCGTACATGAGGCGATCCACATTTACAAACACAGAGACAATTTTAACCGAGAAGATGGATTCTGGCTTAGCAATCACTGGAAGGACGTAATAAACCATTTTGATACACATTAGGGTGGGTAGAATAATACATAGTGTTATATTAAAAATGTATAAGGTATAGGGTGGTTTATAGCAATACAGTATGTAATTTAATGTTGGTTTTGCCTATGGAAGTATATAGTACGGTATAGACGCGTGTGATGTAAGAGAATAAAGTTTAGATGGAAGCATATTACATAATTTTTTACAACGTAGAATTTTTCATGTATTACTTACTGTTAGTAACTCAGCTTATTGTAGAGTATAGTAAGTTTACTGATGATGCTATGTAGTTTATACTTTAGTTTGTCATGCAGTTTATACTGTAGTTTTTTACGTGGTTGTTTAGTAACTACAGCTACATACTATTAACATTCCTTTCCTTTGTTAATGCTCCCCCCCTTCCCCCCCCCCCTTTGATGCTGCTAATCCTGCATAATGCACGGGCATAGTATTGATTTGGAACCCCCCCCGCCCACCTCCTACGCATTTTCCATATGCTGAATTCCTCTTGATATGCAAATTATTTTGTTTAGGCGCTCTTCTTCCCACCTCCCCCCCCTCTAACCCAGCTTAAATATACGCTCCAAGCTTGGGGTGTTTCATTCTTCGCCTGAGGATGGCTGCTTGCGTTGTGGCCGAAACGTCGTGAGAATTGTTTTATTATGTTTTATTTTTATTATTTTATTACTTCCCTTCTACGTGACTTTACCGAAAGAACCAAGAAGATGAATCCCTGCAGTCACGAAAGCTTTAAATCGAAATTCATAGTTATTTTTGTCATAACAGTATAATACTACAATGTTGTTAGTTAATTTTCGTGAGAATAAAACACGTGAACAGTATTCATACTGTGCTTATTTTCGTGATTACTGTAAAAATGTTGTGCTTTAAATAATTTGTAATGAGCAACTTCCACGAAACGTCGAGTAGAGGGTTCCGCCCGTCCGCTCCCGGTCTCACCGCTGGCTGACGGTGTGCCGGGGAGGGCGGTGGAGCTCCGCAGGAGATCTGCCGCCGAACGACGGAGAGAGATGACGGTGAGCAGCGACGCAGTCTGGACTCAAGACTCCACACCCCAATCCTGAGTCCTCCTCCGCCTCCGCTTATATTGCCGCAGGCGCGGCTAGGCTCTGCCTCCGGCCACGCCCTCTCGTGGAACTTTCTAGCTGGTTCTCGGAGTTTCTCGGCCGGCCCCGCCCTTCACCTTTGGCCCAGATACCTCTCCCTTTGGGGATTGGATAATGTTTATAGTGGTGCCTGTAGCCGTGCTTCCCTTTTCCAACCAGTAGATGTCACTATCTCATTACACATTCATAATGGGTCCTAAGTGTGGTGATAGTAAAGCTAAAATAACCCATAAGATTCTCAATTTGCAAGAAAAGCTTGACGTAATCAAACTTAATGAGCAAGGCTAAATAAAGGCTCTGCTTTGACATTCGTCCATGCTCTGGTCCCTAACCAGACGAAAGTACAAGGTATTCCTGTAATATTTAGTTTTACACAACACTTCAACGTTATCAAATTCAATTGAGTGTCCTTGTTGGCAAGGATGTTCTGCAACTGCCGACAGTTGTGTTTGAGGGTATTGAATATTTCTTGGTGTTCTTTTAATCTTACGCTGTTACATCCCGTCTGTCCAATATAGCATCTGCCACATAAGCAATTAATCCGATACACACCCTTTGTTGATAACTTATATCGTATATGTGCCTGGCACATATACGGCTTTCTACAAATTGGTCAATACGGCCCTCAATGCAAAATGTTTAGGCACTGACTGATGTCCATTCTAATGATGTTCTAAAAGGGATAGAAACCTAAAATGTTGCACACAATTAGTCGAGTCTGTGCTTAGAAATTCAACAATTAACAACAATTTCCCCCCACAAAAACATGAACCAGAATTTGATTGTTATGTACCGATAGGGCAGTGTCAGCCTAAGTCCTGAGTTGCTCTAAGCATACTTTTTAAAAACTGAGTAGATATCCCGTTGCTCTGCAACGAAAACTGAGACCGTTGTACTCGGAGAACCAAAAGTAATGTATTATTTAATGTCATAAAATTATTTTGATCTTTTTTAAAATTATCTAGGATTTAAAGAATATACTAGTGAAATAATTACTTTAATCGGAACACTAGTTGAAGAGTTTGAGAATTTTTTAATTAACCGAGTAAGTCTTCTGTATTCATACTCTCACTTCTTCGGTGTTGGTATCTATTAGATGTCTTCCGAACTTCTTCCGCCGTTTCAATCTCATACAATGTGTACTTGTTACACGGAAAAATCTCGTGTAGCCAGTTACCCAGTTAGTTTCAGTGGCAACGGCCCGCAGCCAATAAGAGCTATTGTTGGGTGGAGAGGAGCCCAGCCAGCAGCCAGCCAGGGAACTCGAGGCATATAATGTTTGTCTGATTTAAACAAAGCGATACAAAAGTGGCATGCAATTAAGGTGCCAGGCAAGTGTACACAGTCCTCTTCAAAGATAATCACAGCAAGTCTGAAAACCGTATTGACGAAGTTGCATTTGAGTAAGACTTTTCAAAGATTACAACAGAAAATAGAATTACAGTACATCAACCAGGGCATAAAATAAAAAAAGACAACAAAACGGTCCCTTGTTGCGTGTTTACAAATTAGCGAACACGTGTGTGTGGGGGGCGGGTTGGAAATGTGTTGATTGTTCAATTCGCGAGTTGGTGGACAGCTGGTGCCAGGAATGCAGCAGCAGCGTGGCACCGCGTCGTGCGAGATGTTTATTGAAGGAGAGTCCCCTCCCCCCCGTCCACACGTGCGACACTAATCAGACGCGGACGCGAATGCTGTCTTCGGACGCCCCCTACCTTCCAATGGAAATACCGACCTCAAAGTTTTGAAACCAAATCGCTCTGAATGTGCCAGTACAGTATTTAGAACGACAACAAATAAAATGTACTCTGTATATAATTTCGAAACCTCTAAACACAATCGTGTCCCAAGACGATTTACAAAAATTGACAAGGAAAAAAACCGACACGATGGATATTAAACAGATTTGAGCCTGGTTACTACTTGGATTGAAAACTTGCCTTGGAGTACTAGAGGTGGTGTGTCCTTGGATCGTGAGGTGGCCAGGAGGTGGGATTACAGGACACAAATGGATTCTTGAATCTATGTGTGCAGCGCTTTGAGTGTTACTCCCTCGCATGTATGGGTGAGTTTTCTCTGGTACTTGTTGTGTATATACCCCCTTTTTATTTTTTTAATATTATAATTTTTTTAAGAATTATTCTGCCAACATATATAATTATTTTTTTTTAGACACGGGGCAACGTGGAACGAACACGCCCCCACACTTCCACAGATGCGCGCATACCTCACCTCAAAGGGCTAGAGGGCATGAAAGAGGGCAATACAGGTCATAAAAACTCCCCTAATTTCACACAAGAGGAACAAGGGAGGGGGGAATGAAAGGCGGAGGGTCAGGAGGACATCCTTTCGTTAAAAAGCATTGCAAAAAAAACCCTTTGATAAATACAAAACCAGGCCACGAAATATATAATTATATTCTTAACAAAGGAAACAACATTGACGACAAAAAGCACAGGCGGGTTTTGAACCATGTTAGATAAACAAGTTACCAACTTAGCCATGAAGATTAAGCAAACAGTATCTATCCTCACTCCAATTGGAAACCAGACAACAGTCACCAGGGTCGCGACCCACCATTGTTAAATTCCATACGGACATTATGTACACTTGGTAGTTCGACACGGCCGGGCCGAAGCATCAAATAATAATTATGGCTTGGGTCGCTCCAAAACAAAAATTCCTAGCCGGGATATCAGATTAAATAATCACAAGAAGTCAAATAATAAGTACGGAATTAAAGTGGATCTCCTAGAGGAGCTAAGGGCGGAGAAGTCTCTCATAATTAACCAAACGCAACACGGCCGTCTTTGTTTTCCCGAAGAGGATCTCCACACCCACACACCAGGGGCCAGGAGATTGCCTCAATAAAGGTTGGAACACATGCCTCCAAAGAAAAATAAATAAGCGCATGCGCCGGGTGCTTCCACCGTGGAAACAACCGTCTTTGTCTCCCCGCAACACGGACAGCAAAAATTGCACACGCGAGCAAATAACATTTTTATGGGGAGATCGGGCCATGATGAAACACCGTGAACACGGTTACGGCATAATCAGGGTCGCTCGCAATCAAGTCACAATGGAACTAAGCAGCAAATAAGTCGCATTTCAACTTCCAAACCAAAACTACTTGAGCTGTGCGAGACAAAAGATATGATTCCCGAGCAAGGGAGGGAATCATTAAGCTCGCTTAACGCGTAGGTTTTCGCGACAAATATTATTCAGAAACAAAAACATGGATTAGAATATTTTTTTTTTATAACTCGATGCGAACGCAATCGTCGGTCTGGTTAATGGATAACTTAGGTGACGCCGTCACGAGGCCCCCACCCCTCCTTCCAGAATAATTACACAGCTGTGTCTTCAAAGCTAATAAACATACGGACTAACACACACGGACGGACACGACACACACGGACGCACAACTTCACCCCCACAGGAAGGTTTTATGACAGCCTTTGAACAACTCGGGAAACTGAGTGGAATTTCCCGATATAAGCCGAGGAAAAATCCAATCAAGCCAGATCGTCAGGGGCTCTGGGCCACCATCTCGTCTCCGGGCTTCAGCCCCCAGCATCTCGTCTCCGGGGCTTCAGCCCCACCACAGATCGTCACGGGGCGTCGGCTCCACCTCCTCTCGTCACCGCCAACGAAGAAGTTTTTCGTCATCCAGAATGATGAGGTTCGCGGGGTAGCGACGTGCAGCAACAAGCCGAGGTCTGCACCACCTGAGAAGAATCGCTACCCTGAGTCGCCGAGCTGCGAGTGAAGCCAACAAAGACACCAACGTCCACCCTGCCACAAACGAAACATTGCTCCTCGTCAAAGTGACGACCAGCGAACAACCCGCAGGAAAGGCGGAGATCGCCAAGCAAGCAAAGCAGAGAGCGCAAAGCAGTGGAGAAAGCCTGATTGAACGGATGTGAGGAGGAGGACAGCGCCATCGCATGCGCCGTGTGTTTGAGGCGCACACCGACCAACGGCCAGTGAGAACAGACTATACGTCCAGAGCGACGGCGAGCATCGTGCCGACTCAACAATAATCCAGCAGTGGAGAAGCCGGGGGCTGCCACCAAGAGAGAGCAAGAGCCATCGCATGCGCCGTGTGTTTGAGGCGCACACCGACCAACGACCCAGTGAGCACAGCCGCGTCGTCCAGAGCCACAAGCCAACACAGCCTGAAGCAAGGGCGAGTGTCCGTGTGAAGTTGGCAACGATCAAGGAGAGAGCCACAGCAGCAGCACGACCCGGGCGTCACCGAGCGTCGTGCCAACTCGTCATCTAGCAGTAGAGGGAGAGAGAGCGCAAGAGCAGCACGACTCGGACGTCACCGGGCGTCACCGAGCGTCGTGCCAACTCGTCATCCAGCAGTGGAGAGAGAGAGCGCACAAGCAGAGACGTCCGAGCGAGGGAGCAGCAGGGGCTCGCTGCGGCCACGCCCAACCCAGAGAGGAACTTCGCTGGCGGCGAGTTGTATCCTCCCACACCACGCAAGCTAACGACACAACTCCCGGCTCTAAGAAATTTAAATAATATTACGAGGGGACAACGCACACACAGCACGCACACGAATAAGACTTAAAAAAAAAATTATCTTTGCGTTTCAAAAAGGGTTGCCATTTCGAGGTGGTGCGTTCACTACCAACTGATCGTGCAAAGCAGTTGCTGCCGTCGAGTTACATGAATAAGAAATGTTTTAGTCATTCAATTTCGTTAATTGCATAATCTTGCTCATGAATTTATTGACGTATACTCGCTTTCGCATACTAGAGTGTCATGTGCTTGTTTAGAATTAAAATTTCTTAACACCAACTGTTCGAGTGCTTCTTTCCAAGTCCATGCAAAACTGTCTTATTCATAAGAGCTGTTACCTGCGATGAGATATGAAAATGGAGACCTAAAATATCATAACACACACTAGGATAATCGGTAAATGTTTAATCAATGATAATCGTGTTATCCTGATTGATATAACTCTGGATAAACAAAACTAAGCCTAATTATCATAACTGCTCACATTAACATAATCGCAAGCATCCGCATAAATTACTACGATTATCTCTGCGATTATCATAATTTATGCATATAATTACAAACATTATCATAATTTATGCATGTTAATACACACATTAACATAATTAATGCGATTTGCGCATTTTTCGGAAAATATTAATTTTTAATATTTTCATCAAAATTTAATAACCCAACATATACAACATACTCTACTCCCGTCTGGTTTCCTCCCCCGCTAAGCAAAACGCTTCAGACAGGAATGGAATTGTTCAGTGCAGGCTCTTCTTGAAAAAGAGTCATGAGACTCAATGAGGCTTTCTTGGATAAATATGCAGCAGTATTTCCAATTTACATGAACTTTCTTAACTTGCTGTATGTATGTATTTACCTAACACTATTAAACATCAAATACTACTACTACCGTACTTGCAGTTCCATGCATTGCCTACAGCAGAGACAACGCCACTCACTCTTCCACCGCTGACTGTTGTGTAAGTCGTCGTGAGATACCTTTGCGTTTGGACGATTTTTTTAAATTATTTACGTCCACAAAAGTGAGACTGACATCATCTCCACCAAAATTGGAGAGCACTTACCACCCTCTGCGGAATGTTTCTGTATCAACATAGTTATTCCCCAACCCTAGTACATTTAAGATGAATATGTATTAACTAGGGGTTGTTCAGGGGCGCCTGAACAACCCCACAGGCGCCCCTGAACAACCATTTACGGCCTTCGGCCAGGAAAGTCACGAAAAAAATTGCACACCAACGACGCATTCACGCAAGCACCCGATGCTCCGTTTTGAAGTTTTAAAATGAAACATCTTTTAATTGCATTACGTTTTGAGTTAGATAATTGTATTTCTTCATTAAAAGCTAATATCATTTTACATCTGGAAGTCTTAATCGAAAAGGATATTTCGTGTGAATTTTCTCTGGTCGTTAAGAAGATGGCCTTGCTGGGGGTTCGGTTCGGTTCGATGCGGACTTTCACCTGTTTGGGATTGCGGGATCGAGATAAGGCGACATAGAGCTGGCCGTGCGAGAAAACCACCGTCTGCAGATCGATTTCAACGTAATCGAACGTCTGTCCCTGCGACTCCATCGTTCATGCAGGGGGCGCGTAGGTTTGCAGCGTCCCCTGTATGAAAACGACGGAAGGTGCAGCGTTCATCACAGATAGATAAAGTTGTGCGCTTACATGAGTATAATTTACAGGCCTTTGTAAACACTGTACACTGCTGGCAGCTGGATGAGGCTTACCTCCCCCGATGTCGGTTGTGGGGGTCGTTTGACCATACTTTACAACACTGGTCAATGCGGCTTGAAGGGGGGATTGGGGGCCAAACTGGGTTCAGATACCACTGACGTTAGCCGTGACCAGAAATCGGACTCCGGCGGCCAGGTTAATAACGTTTGTTAACCACTGCACCGCGTTTGTCCTTCTGTATTACATGTTTCCTACATAGGGATTTAAGTTGTGACAACTTAAATCCCTATGTTAATAATTTCGTTTTAATTAATAGCTTTCCTTAGATCGGTGGGATATGTAACTTCCCTTCCCCAAGCTCCCCGTGCTGTTTATCCATGCGTCTGGCCAATTTCATGCTTAAGACTTTCCCCTCCTTCCTCTGTCTATGGCTGACTGCATCTGACTACGTTCTACAGGGTTTTTCAAAACAATGGACCCGATTTGAAATCGCTATATCTCTGCAACCACGAACTGCCCATGAATGAAACCCTTACCACTTGAAAGGGTGACGCATAGAGTTTCAAATGATTACTACTGTATGCCACTCCCAGCGCACAAACAGCCCCTAGCCTCAGTCATTCGTAAGATGGCGACCCCGCAACACAAGGAATTTTGCGGTCTGCAGTTCAGCAAGACTGAATCCGTAATTGCGGTGCTGCGTGCGTTTCAACGGCGTTTTGGCATTGATCCACCAATGTCAAAAAGCATTCGTCGTTGGTACCGACAATTTGAGGAAACAGGCTGTTTATGTAAGGGGAAGAGCACAGGGTGACCACGAACCTCAGAGGAAAACGTGAGAAGAAAGGCGTTTGGGACTAATTCAACTATCGTCTCGATGTTGTCCGTACAGCAGGTGGAGGGCACATAGAGAATTTATAAAATGGTTAGTAAAACTTGATAACTCATTAAACCGTTTGTAACGTTTTGTGTAATTGTAACATGTTGCCAACGTGAAATATACTGCTTTGAAATTGGGTCCATATTTGTGAAACACCCTGTATAACACATATGCGACGTTTCTGTACAGTTGGAGATGTGGTCGCATTTCTACGCCATCTTAATTCACATTGCATACAAATCCAACACGGAATTGTATTCACGTGTTGTGTCATCTCTCGGAGGCAGCAGCTCTGTCCTTTTCCATCCTCCACCAAATCCTCATTCACCAAAAACATTCAATGAGCACACGCGTAGGTTTCATTTGCCATGATAAATATATTTTTTTGCAATCCAACGAGCAGCGGATTGAGACTTGCATTTTATACTGGTAGAAACTTCCTGGTTACACCAGCCCACAGGGGATTATTGTGTCCGTCCGTCGTGCATCCAAAAATGGGAGGGGTGGGGTGGGGAGGGTAGGGTTGGGAAGGGCTGGGTGGGGAGGGTGAGGAGGGGCTGGGTGGGGAGGGGCTGGGTGGGGAGGGGCTGGGTGCTGTGGTATCTATGCCCTGTTCTCCGTTATTAATATTAAGAACAATTCGGCAAAAAAATAATTGGTTTTTTATATCTATATATATATTTTTTAAATTAAATAATGAAAACAACCCACTACTCCTCACAAGTACACCAGGAATCTGTGAAACGGGGGAGGGCCATTAAACGGTAATAATTCGGGCACAGAGAGGTCAGAGACATCCAGATGGACAAAAGGTCGATGGCCTAACCTTCCCAAGACGTCTGGAGATGCACGGATAACGTGCAGAGCAGAAGAAAAAACAACTGTTGCAACTTGCGTTTCTTTAACGTTTTCCTTAACGAAAAGTAGAAACTTAACAAAAAATATCAACCAAAGGTATAAGACTGCAGCCTAAAATACGGGCTTTTTATTAGTAATTCCCTTATTTTACTCGTATTCACCGCATATATATTATTTAGTATTGTTTGTTTCTATCTACATGACCTTCCTAAAAACTAAAGAATACGAATTCCAGAAAGCTTAAGTGGAAACTTAGTTACACCTAACCTCAGGACATTAAAACATAATTCAGAATAAAACACCAATCCCTGGAGACAAACGCATAACTAAACTTGGCAAAGCCCTCAAAATAATGATGTAACGAGGATCATTACGAATATTCATTAAACATAGACCGAATAATAACCACGATATACTAAGACCGAGGGAACTCATAAGAAATATCAAAAATAAATGTACACACAGGACCACATAAATGTATTGCATAAATCTCCTCGACCACCTTTGTCTTCCAACGATTTGGCACAAACACATACCAGCCTGAATACGTATTGGGGGTCTGGCCTCGGAATGACCCACTCAGAGGGAGGAGGGATCAAAGGGTCGCGAGGGGGGGGGTCTGTGCTGGCATAGCTGGGACGTCTGTTTTTCGGTTTTTTTTTCTCGCAAGAGATGCGCAGAAGGGAGGGGTTCACGTTTTGAGTTAAGCACAAGAGCACATCATGAATGAGCAGTCTGGTTCGAGTCGCGGTCAGTCTTGCAACTCGGCTTGCGACGCAGCATTGCGACGGGGCTCGCAAGGGAGCTGGGGCGAGTCGTGCCTCGAAGAGAGATGGAACGAGGAGGGGTCGTTCGAGTCGCAGAAATCTGAGTTCAACCTGGGTCGAGGCTGGGTTCAGCCTTGCTCCGGCTGGCGGAGCGTCGTGAGGGAGCAAACACCGATACCGATGGCAGGTGTCGCTTCTCGCAGAACGAAGTGTCGAGGTGTGGTTAAGTGCGAATGAAGCTGGCAGCTGCACGAACAAAGGAAAGCACGGAGAAGAGAGAGTGACGAGTGACATCAAGCGATCAACCTGTAGAAAGGGCGGAAATCGCCAAGCGTCGACCAAGCGAGCATCGCAAAGGACGAGCAGCAGCGGATGAGCAACAAGAGCCATCGTTCATCGCTAGAGCGCTCCAAGCCGGTGAGCGCGCACAGCCGCGTCGTCCAGAGCCTGAGCCAACACAGCCTGAAGTAAGGGCGAGTGTCCGTGTGAAGTTGGCAGCGATCAAGGAGAGAGCGACAGCAGCAGCACGACCCGGGCGTCACCGAGCGTCGTGCCAACTTAACAATCATCCAGAAGTGGAGAAGCCTGGAGCTGCCACCAAGAGAGAGAGAGCGCCATCGAATGCGCCGTGTGTTTGATACACACACACACCAACCAACACCCAGTGAGAACAGACAAGACGCCCAGCAGCGACGACGATATCATCGCACACCGTCGAAGGCGAGCATCGTGCCGACTCAGCAATCATCCAGCAGTGGAGAAGCCTGGAGCTGCCACCAAGAGAGAGAGAGCGCCATCGAATGCGCCGTGTGTTTGATACACACACACACCAACCAACACCCAGTGAGAACAGACAAGACGTCCAGCAGCGACGACGGAATCATCACGCACCACGTCGGCGAGCGTCGTGCCAACGCCGCTCAATCTAGCAGTGGAGAGAGAGAGCAGCACGGGCTCGCTGCGGCCACGCCCAAGCGAGAGGAACCTCTAAAGAGCTGGTTGTATCTTCCCCCACCCCACAAGCTAACGACACCACTCCCTGCCTCTGCTTAAAATATTAATTTTACAAAGGGACAACGCACACACAACACGCACACGAATAAGACTTTCAAAAAGTTATCTTTGTGTTTCAAAAAGGGTTGCCATTTCAAGGTGGTGCGTTCAATATCAACTGATCGTGCAAAGCAGTTGCTGCCATCGAGTTACATGAATAAGAAATGTTTTAGTCATTTATTTTTGTTAATTGCATAATCTTGCCGATGAATCTATTGACGTATACTTTGCCTTTGCATATCGGAGTGTCACATGTTTGTTTAGAATAAAATTGTTAACACAGAAGTATCTCGAGTGTTTCTTTCCAAGTCCATGCAAAACTGTCTTATTCATAAGAACTGTTACCTGAGATGAGAATGAATTTGGAGACCTAACATAACATTAACACACTAAGATAACCAGTAAATGTTTAATCAAAGATAATCATTTTATCCCGACTGATACAACTCTGGATAACGAAGCTAAGCCTAATGATCATAACTGCACACATTAACATAATCACAAGCATTCGCATAAATTAATACGATTATCTCCGTGATTATCATAATTTATGCACATAATTATACATTAACATAATGTATGTGATTTATGCATTTTTGACATTTCATTACTTTTTTTTATTTTTATCAAAAATTCATAATCCGGCATATACAACAGTGGGGAGGGTGGGGCTGGGTCGGGGGTGGGAGGGGTGGGGCTGGGTGGGGAGGAGAGGGGTGGGGCTAGGAGGGGTGGGGCTGGGTGGGAAGGGGCTGGTCACCCCGTCGTGCCCTTATAAAACTCAACGTTTAACCTACTCACGCCGGCTTGTGCCTGCCCTCAGTCGGCCATATTTGCGGAATACACCACGCCGCCGTTGACCCTGGTCATTGACCAAGCAACCCAACGTTCCTACCAGCTCCCTCCGCAGGAATGTGTTTTCAGCCCGCTTCGGCCCGGAGACTGGGTAATACGTAATAAGTAGCCAGCAGGTGGCGTTGGATTTACGAATGTCAGAGCGTGGGATGTGTGTGCTCTTCGGTGCACGTTATTCGCTGCGATGTATCCACTGCTGGATGAAGGCTTCCCCGAGCCGTCACTGTCTTCCACGTTGAGAGGTGGACGGGAAATCCCTTTGTCCGTTACATAAACGAAACAACACCAATTCTTCACACGCAACCACTGTCATCCCCACGCTGTTAGCGAGCTCCTATTAAAGCCGACAACGGTGCACGAGGCGGCCGGTGTGGACTACGCCACGCCCGGTCGCCTTTGTCTCTCATGTGCGCGGAGGTGAGTACACAGCGCACCAGATACTCATTTAAGGCTGAGCCAACCTGTAGGTGAGGGTGGCTTAGGACCGGTTCGCACATCACTCGCCCACGTTCGATGTTATCCGTGGCGCTGGAATCGTAAACTCGAGGTGCCCGACATCAGATTTAGAATCGCGGGGCGCTAAACCACCGTGCCACCAACCCCCCTCCCGCCGACCAACCTCACGTGTCGACGGCTTAACTCTGTGGCGTTTCGTTTGCAGAAACAACAATTGTAGGAAACTCGGCGCTTCCGAGCCGCCGTAACGCGTCGAGCGTGGCGTGCGTGCGGCACGGATGTAATTAATTTCATTTGCTGCTTTAAATGCCAGAGGAAGGAGGCCCTCTCCCACCCCACCCACCACCACCAGACCCTTGCTGTTCGCTGGCTCACACCTCCTCCTCCACCACCTCCTCATCCCATGGCTGCCCTCGTCCTCCACCTCGTCCTGCTCCTGCTGCCCATCGTCAACATCTGCCCGGGCAGCTGCCACGTGTGCAGGCACGCGGTGCCGGGCCGGGACCAGGTACGGCTTGCCCTCCCCCCCCCGATTGACTCGTACACAATACAGTCCGCGATAACAGTGCCTGCAGATGCGTACGTGTTACAACCGGTACTGGGCAACGCCTAGGTCGACACGGCCTCAAATCCGTACGTGGCGCGCTGTGTTAAACATCGCCACTCGGGAGACAAAGGCGGCCGGGCGTGGTGCTGGCCACCCCCCTCGTGCGCCGTGCCGGCCTTCATAGGTGCCCGCGAACAGCACTTGCCCCCTACAGTCTTGTCACGGTTATAACGTGGGGGGATCTTTGCCCCCTTTGTGTGTGTTACAGCCACTGCTGGATGAGAGCCTCCCCAACCTTTTACGCCGTTGCAGGCAGTGGTGTGTGTGTTTGTGTGTGTGGGAGGGTTATTTGACCATACTTCACCACGCCGGTCTGCAGTGCCGGTTGGCGAGTGCAGTTTCATTGCGGCACGTGCAGGACGAGGGGCATGCGGTTAGCGAGCACCTATTAAGGTGGTGCGGATAAATAATTTAATAGGTGTACGTGTCTACCGCATGTGATGTACGGTCATCGTTTTGTGTACGAATTTAGGAGAATTGGCCGCACTGAACAACGTGGTGAAGTATGGCCAAGTAACCACCACCTGGGGAAGTCAGTAAGGTTGTGCTACGCCATAAAACAAATTAATCAAAATGGTAATACATTTAATTTGGCCGTCTGAGTCCGTGACAGACCTTGATTCGTTCATTTGCCTCTTACGCAGTCGAGTTGCCTCATTTTCTGACCGGATGGAAGCAGAGACCTCTCTATGGTGCTGATGATAGGTCAAAATACAACTTGGTAATTAAAAAAACGTGACGAAACGATCACCATCGTAATCAAACGGGGTGTCCTATAACCCTAAACTATATTCTCATTCCTCTGCTGTTGTTGAGTCGAGATTTGGGAGTCGTTTTTCAAGACGAATTAAAATTTATGTACAATTGTGGGGAACGAATGGAGTCGTTGCAACCTGTCAACCCCTTATCAGCGCCTCCCTTATTACAGACCAATTCAGACCTTACTGGTCACCCCGTACCCTTCTAAATCTCAACGTTCATCCTACAAAGTCCCATCAAACGTTCATCCTTCGAAGTCCCATCACAAGGGAGCAACACAAACAAATAGACAAAAAAAGTCTGCCTGTATTGAAATGGCTGTACGCCGTATGGACCTGAAAACCCAATGTCCCTGTACAAGAATAGGAGTAAACCGCATGGGTTGACAGCTTTGTCGATGTAAGGGACAAACTGACATGTGTACAGGCTTAATCGGTGGCGATTTACGCGTGAACCAACCCGACTGACCAACGTGGGGAAGTATGGTCAAACAACCACCGTTACCAACGGCGGCATGGTAAAGCCTTCATTCAGCAGTGGCTTGACAAAGAGCTGTACATTACCTTATTGTTATTTTTTCCTAATAATAACCGTAATACAGTAATGGTCATTAAATGTATCTTCAATGACATGTTTTTTTTACATTTAGAGCGTGTATATATATAACATACTTTTTTACCTTGATAAAAAGCACTCATTGGAGCATTTTGCTAATTGAAGATGTGTGCATTCTTGCCATGTCACTCCAACCTATCTTCCTTGTCGTGCCCAGGGAGCCTCCATTAGTCTAAAAACGATTGAGCCTGAACAGTGCTTGGATGCGCAGCCATGATGCGCAAACAGGTTGTCATTGGACTTGCGGTTCTACACGTTAGGCAATGCAGAAAATTCCATTGCTATCCTCTAATATGCTCAAACATTCTCCGCTCCTTCACCAACCAGCACTGAGCAGCGGAATGACTGAAGGGTTGTAAATGGACGTGTTGACGATGCGCCGGTGCAGCATAACACACCGGTCCTCATCAAACAGTCTAACGATGTCACTTTTGCCCTTGAGTGAGCTGCAGATTCTCCATCAGAAGTTTCATTAGATTCAGCAGCTGCTTTCCCATTCAAACATGTGATGTGAGTTATTATCTTTTGATGCCACGGTCCGCCAAGAAATGATTCCGGAAGTTAATCAAGGAACTGTCCGACCAAATCTAGGGCACAAGTCAAATCTGCCTTTGGAACACAGAGCCAATTGTCATCAGGCCTGGATGCTACATTGTAACAGACTGTGAAGCTTCGTGTTCAGCTGCTCCTAACATTCGTCTTCAGACTGCTTTGATATCATGAGAACTGATTTTGAGGCACCCCGCAAGATTTTCTGACCGGGGTTGCGAATCGTGGAAAAATAAACAATTTTTGGGGAAATTTTTCTTTTTTATACACTGCGCACCGGTGTACTGCCAATACGTTCATATGTACATTATGCGCTGTCGTGGAGCAAATTTTGGAATTGCAAAAACAAATGAATGAAGAGTAAGAAAGTCTGCCTGTTTGTAAGGCGGACTTTTGTGTATGTGTGTGTGTGTGTGCGTGCGGTCATCTCCTGGCCCCATGCGGTAGCTGCTGTGGGGGGTGACCCTGCCTGGGCGGCAGCATGAGCTGTCTCGTCGCAGCCCTGAGTCGACCGGGCCCCAGCATCTGAGAGTCCGTCTCATCTACGACTCTAGCGTGGACAGGCAAGCGCTGCCAGCCTAGCAGACGTTAGCCCCGTCAAATGAGACCTGTGGCACGATTACGCAAGTTCATTTTAGAGCACTCATCGCTGTCGGCCTTCAACGGGAATAGTTGCCGTGTCGGATATTTCTAGTTTTACGTACAATAGTAAGACATACACCGATGAGATTTGAGTGTCTGTTCATGCTATAGATTAAAAGTACCATACTATAGATGCCAAACACACACATTGGATTGTAATCACTAATGCAATATAACTATGGGTATCACAGGTATTGCCCCAGCAGCTATTCTGCCGATGGGATCGGCTTGTTTATGTAAGTTAGAGACATCCTATTGACTGTTAAGAAAATTTAAGTGGGCTTGGTTGGGACACATCACTAAAAGGGATGATGGCCGGTGGCCAAGACTAACGTGACCTTTTTCTTCCCCTCCATCTCTTCCCCAAGCTTTGCCCTGATAGTTATTTTAATATTTCCTACATGTTCCTTTTGTTGCTTTGAGATGCCGTGTGATTTAAGTGCATTAATACGTGTCGTGTCAGTTATTCGGAGACGAGGTTTGTAGGAGGCGCACCTTCTTTTATTTATAACATTCACAGTCTCGCCTGCACACTCTCTACAGTCGCCTAGCCTATACACAACACTAGCCGTCTAACACTGACGGCGCTGACTGAGACTGCCAACAACTATCTGGTAGCGCAATATCGAGCAAAGACAGCAGCGACGACGACGGCGACGAGACAACAGCAATGACGAGACAAATCCAATCCCAGAACCGCTAGCCTCGAGCTCCCGCTCTCAACTTCTTTTATCCAACCAGTGCGGCCAGACTCCGCCCCGGCTGTGCGTCCCTTCTCGTACCCACTAGCAGGTTCCAGGGGCTTCCGGCCGGGGTCCTCTGTGACCCTTGCCCCAGTTCCTCTGCCCTGCCAACACACCCGTGCACACGCTCACCAGCGTGTGTACCGTCTGTCCACCACAGTTGCCGCTGCTGGACACCAGCCGGTGCTATTACACTACATCTGCAAATTCTCATCCACATGCTTGGTCACCCACTGTTGTGTTTGACATGTTTTTCTTGTTATTGGACAACTGCAGATGAAAATCTGTTTGAATCGTAAACTTAGTAGCGTGCAGTGTGAGCTGTGTTTGCTTCTTGAGTAACGGTCATAAATGCTGCTAATTTGCTGATTGTGTGAACTGGGCTAAAGGCTGTGAATAACCCTACTTTATTTCCCCGATTGTCCAGTCTTCCAAATGAAAAACGAGACTTCATAAAGGTACGTACTGAATCTGTGTTTTTATCAGAGCATTGACAGAATCGTTTTTAAAACTGGAAACTCCGTGTATAATAAACACACTTCTCTGCCGACAGATGCGGCTTTTCCCTCAGGCAGTGGAATACATCGAAAGTGCCTTGTTTGTTCGGAGCCCAGGAGCCAAAATCCTCCTTAACAGGTACCATAACAGTGTATGAGTAATCAGGAGTGCGATTCGCCTGCTTTGTCGGCTGTAGCATCATACTCTGTGGGAGGCAAGTTATCACTGATGATGGGGATTGTATATGTTTGAGAGCTTGGCATGAGACTTGGAGCAGATTTGACCTTTAGGATGATCCTGCCATATGAGGTCAAATTAATGCATTTTTTGGGCGCAAATTCTAAAAATGTTGCGTTTTTTTTTTCATTCACAAGTATAGACTTGACTTTACTTGTGAACGCACGGCCACTGCTCATGCAGCACTGCACCGTTTTGAGCGGGCATTCCCGTAATGGACCACGCTTCTGTCCGCCATGTAGATACTGCGCCACCAACCACTACTTCATGAAGCACCGGGACCCCCACCGCTACTGCCAGAGCGCGTGCGCCGAGACGACACGGTGCGGCCCTGTCACGGTGCCCGATGAGCACCTGCAGGTACCTCCTTCCTCTCACCCAGCCCCTCCGTCGCACCCCCTGCTAGTACCAGCCTTCTGCCGTGCTTGAAATTCCCCGCGCGCTGGAGGAGTGTGTGAATAATTCTATGCGGTTAATGTGCTTGAGCGTTGGACCTAGCGGTCTGAGTTTGGTAGCTGGCCACAACTAACGTCAGTGGCGAGGGATATCGCACCCCGTTTCCAATCCCTCGCTGGCATTAATATATGAATTGCATGCAATTTGCATCCATTCTACAGAATCTATTTGTAACGTTGGAATATGACCCTAGCCGGGCAGTCGTGGCGCATACCTGTAATCCAGCACTGTGGAGACGAGGGTTGGTGGATCACACACACGATGTGAAACTCTCTTCCTATGGATATCCGTACCCTGGCTCTCAAAGAGAATGTCGTACAGCAAAGTGTGGACAAATATCTGTCACTTCTGTATTGGATAGAGTGTTGGCTTCTCGCTTGCGTAGATTTTTCTCCGAGTGCTGGTACTCGCAATTGCTAGTGGAGGCTCACCACCTGGCAGTCTTCCAGCTTTTCTGTGGTTCCTCAGCAAGGAGACTAGATACAATCTAATCGTGAGATTTATTTTGGGCCTTCCCTAGATCAACTTGACTAACTCGCACACACGTGTGTGCGTGCTCTGTGCACACTGCGTACTGTGTTTGTGATGTCCCCCCCAGCAATGCCACGTGTGCGATGAGGGGGGCCGGAACTGCGGGCCCATAGGCCCCGCGGGCGGGCCGGGCGAGCCCGATGCTGACTACGTGTTGTACGTATCGGCACTAGGCACGGACCGATGCCAGCAGGAGGGTGTCGTGGCCTACGCGGCATACTGCCAGTTGGAGGCTCAGCTCGACAGGTTTCGCACCCATGGGCAGGCCTGACGAGAGGTGGGGAAAGGGGTGCATCTGTATCGGAGCCCCAAGCTAAGGGGGGTGGCCCCAAAAATTACACATGGAAATGGATGGAGACCACCAGCCAACATTATCTATCTCCTTGAGCACCAAATTTATCTCGATGGACCTGCACAGTGGGATACCACACAGGGGAAACCTGCACACTAGGTCCCTGAGCAATTCAGATGTAACTCGCCACTGATGTTAACCGTGACCAGGAATCAAGCTCTGAGAACTGGGTTCATCGCGCAGTGTACTAATCTCTGCGCCGCCACTCCACCCTGTTTAGGAGCAGTGTAGGAAATAGCTGGACTGTGTTGATCCCTTGGCGCTCTTGGCGACTACGTGATTCCGGAGAAGTATGTCATTGTCTCCACCTTGCAGGCCGATTGCCGGCTATGCTAACCTTTGTCCGGACAAGGTGTCTTTGGACGTGGGTGAGCAGCCTGACATGCTATCCACTGTCAAGCACGAGGTCATCCATGCCCTGGTGAGACATGATACGCGCCCTCAAAGCGTGCGCGTCTTCAGTGTTCACCTGGGTGAGCCCACACTTACCGAGCTCACTTTGGGCTCAATCTCAATAAAACAAAAACAATGTGTGACCCAGGGTGAAGATAAATCTGCCTCCATTGCCTATGGAACTTTGGGTACACGTCTTCTCACTTCGCTGTGGTCGACCCTGCCTACCATATTCTCTGGGCTCGTGCGTGGAGGAGGAAGCCGGGGGTTTAGTTGCAAGCTTCCTGGTTGCATCGGATCAACCGTTACTGTCAAGACTTAGAAAGGGGGCTCTCTTGCCAAGAAGGATCCCTAGAACGGGTCTCTCTTGGGGGCTTTAATAGGAGATGGCACCCGTCGATAAATGACTACCATGCACTACCTTCGCATACACTCTCACACCTGACTTGTTGTAATGAGCAAATGGAAGTATAATAAGCCAATGGTCCTTTTTTAAATAGCATTTAAGTTGAGGTGGCAAAAAACTGTCGTATTCCTAAAATTCGGTGATTTAAGGAATATACAAAATCAACATACATCAGCGCATTATGTGTTCACTCCAGGTTTCTTGCGGTGTGAGACCTACTTCTCGAAGAGGCTAACAGTAGCTCAATTTCCAAACGTCTGGAATTTTCTTCATGATGAAGATTACAATTATAATCCGGCGAATAGAGCACCACACATTTGGTGACACAACTCGCCGCATGACACATTCTTTGCATGATTCTATGGGAAGCACATTTCTGGTCTGAAGGGATCAGCAGTTATAGCAACTTGCCCTGTAAGCAGTCTGTGCGAAAGTTTTAACCAAATCTCACTGCTCATGCTGGGAATTTAATTTTGCACCCAAACAGTAACCCCTTTCCCGCTGAGCAAAACATCTTTATTCTTGCATGCTGGTCATACCGCCTGGTGGCTTATTAAAGAGTTTGATTAAAAAGCATTTATTTTATTCCACCCTTAATTGCTAGTGAACATTTTTAAGGAGTCAACAGGATTCTGTTTTTTTCATTAGTGTTGTTCAGTTTAACAGGTTTTTTTTTACGTTACTGTGTTCTATAGTAGATGTCACTTATTTTCAGAGGAAAGGAATTAAATCCTTACATTGAAATGATGGTGATTTATTTATTTACATTTGTACTGTTTTATACGGATCTCTGCAAGGAACATGTAACTTTGAACAAGGAATTTACGTTATATATTGACAAAATGGCCTACTCTTAATTGTAATTAAATATATTTCATTTATTGATGTAGTTCGTGCACTATCCTGTGGTGAAGCATGGTCAAACAACCCCCACGACCGACACGGCATGAGGAGGCCTTCATCCACCAGTGGATTGGCGAATGGCTGTACGTAAATGTATTGTGTTTTTGTTTAAGAAAAACCTCTTGCTTCTGCTGGTGTGGTGAGCAGGGCTTTTCAGCCGGGCTGTTCGCGTTTTACCGGGACGATGACGGCCAACCCTTGACCCCGCGTTACGGAAACGGCCTCCCGCCGTTCAACGATACGTGAGTGCCACACCACGACCAATCCCGCATCATGGAAATTTCACTCTTCAAGTTAACAGGGCACAGATCTGTGAGGGGATCGGTGTCCACTTCTTAACATTAATGATGGCTGTTGAATCAGAACTTCTTAGTACTCGCTACTTTCATTACACAACAATCATGGAGGTGGTTTTACAATGGACCTGCAATGTGTATTCATTAAATAGCAATACTTTATAGTTCTTTGTCAGCATGGCTATTTTGGAAAGGATCACAAACAAATTGTGTTTTTTTTTATGACGTGGCTACAATATGCAAAGCTTTAAATAAGGAAATACTGCATTTTTTTAAAGTGCTGCTGTAGTTAGCACTACATTGCTTGTTTGGCGAGCTAAAGGAGAACAAAGTGGTTGTAGATTATTTTCGTGTTTTGACTGTGTGGCTGGGTAACGGTGTCGTGCTTTGCGCAGTGTGCTACGATCCTGTTTATTCCTGCCCGTTGCGTGCAACACCAGTGTCTAGGTGCTATCTGAACTACCCTGGCTGTGGCTGCCGTCGTTCAAATCGGCCCTAACAGGAATATTTGGTGTGTTGTGTTCGCCATTCGTACTGGGAAGACAAAAGCGGCCAGGCAGATGTGCACCGCACTGTCCTTCATAGATAGCTAGTTAACAGCACAGCCCAGGGAGAGAACTCCCCCGAGAACGCGTCCACCACAGAGACGGAGCGGTGAAATCGATAAATCGGCTCTTGTGCAAGGACCAGGTGGATTGCCACATCACCTCGCGGGACTGTAAGAGATGGCAATGGCTTAGGGGTGTCTTCATCCATCACTAATTGATCATGGCTTCTGCTGATGATGATAATGAAGTAATTCGGGTCCATTGATCTTGTTGGATAATCATGATGATCTGCATTGCCTGGCATTAACCATTAGGGTCCGGCAGGGGATTGGTCGTGGCTGATGTTGGAGATAATGATGATGGCGGTGCACAATGTGACGTGACTCTGGGCGGGTAGGTAGGTGGTTGTGTGTGCCATGTGCTGCTGGCGCAGGACGGGGTTGTACCAGTGGAGCGAGCGCGTGGCACGGCGTGTCTCTCGCCGCTGGGCCGTGCGAGGAGGGGAGCTCTCCCACCTCGTCACCCTCCTCGTGACTCCTCGCGTGGCGGTGAGGAGTCGCTCCACTGTCTCATTACACCTGTTTTTTCCGACATGGAAAAATCCACTCGTACCACTTACATTTTAAGCATGGCAAATAGAAAATTGAATTGGTGTTGAGTTATTTGTGTGCAAATCTAAGTCAACAGGATGTGAATGCAGCTGATAAATTGTACACCTATATGGAAGTGAGTGGGGTTTGCTGTGGTTTAGGGCCTTGGGAGTCATTAGTACACATCGGTACACAGAAGATGGCGCTTAGAAACTGCCTACAACCAAATCACACTAAATGCGCCTAATCTTATCAGATCTCCAAAGCTAAGCAGCGCTAGCTTTTGAATAGTTTGATGGGAGACTGCCTGGGATTACCTAGCTTTGCAGGCTTGAGTGGCAAAGTCAATAGAAACATGTGGTAGAGAAATGAATTATTGAAACTCATCGTAGGTTGTCTCCTGGATAAATATTTTGCATCCCTTTATCAATCTGCTGTTAGATGAAGGGCCTACCCACGCCGTCACACAGGTTGGTGCGGGGTCGGTCTGGGTGGAGAGGCCTCGATCCGGTCCAGATATCACTCTCCACCAATGTTAGCTGTGGCCGGAAACTCTTTCATGGGTAAATGAGGAGCAGCATTGTCGCTGTCCCTGGCGGTGCAGGAGGAGGCACGCGAGCACTTTGGCTGCTCGAGTCTCGAGGGTCTGGAGCTGGAGAACCAGGGGGGATCTGGCACTGAGCTCAACCACTGGGAGAAGCGGCTCCTGGAGGTGAGTCGCGCACGTTCACTCAGACTCGCTGATGGATTTCTACATTAAACCCTCCACAACAGGATAAATAAATAAAAAGTTCAATTAAAGGTGCAGCCTTCTAATTGCTTGCTCACGTCACTGCTGGCGGAACGGCCTCCACTAGAGGGGGCTCTGGAGAACCCCTCTAAGAGGGTATTTGGCCTACTCTTCCATGCTGGTCAGACTTCTTGGAAGAGGTTGGATTACCCACACTTTATCCCACCATATGTGACCTGCCAATCGACTACCTGTTGTAGTGTATCCATTAATACTGCTGGGTGGGCAGTTTTTGGGGGGGAGGGGGTTTAAGAAACGTGCACCACTGGTTCAACTGCCATGCTGGGAAACATGACCAGTGACCTTTGGGTGCTAACCATTACTCCATAGCAGCATCCCACATTTTAATTAAATATCAAAGCACAACACATTCTTATATTCGTGCTTACTTTATTTGTCCTTTGAGGGAAATACAGTAAAACCTTGGATTGCGAGTAACTTGGTCTGCGAGTGTTTTGCAAGACGAGCAAACATTTTAAAATAAATATTAATTTGATAAACGAGCGAGGTCTTGCAATGCGAGTAGTACGTGTATACGCTTTGTCTGCCGAGCGGCACGTGATCACAACTGATATACGGGTGCTTTGGATTACAAACACGTTTCCGGAACGAATTATGCTCACAATCCGAGGTTTTACTGTACTTTTTTGCGACTGACCTTGGGTATGATGAAATGCAGTGTATTTTCAAAGGCAATATAATGATGATTTGTTTTTGGGTCGGGTCACGCGCTAGTGTGATGCCAAAATGATTATCATAAACCCTCCACCACCCAACAAGACTGTCACATTTACAATGATGTCGAGCTCAAAGCAGTTTGAGTGGAATGATTCGGTTATGAAAATCCTGAAGCCACCGGTGAACGTTATTGGTCAGAATTTGATCTGTGTGCGTATGTGCATGTGTGTCTGCTCGTGTGTTTGTGTGTGTGTGCATACGTGTGCTGTATCTGCAGAATGTGGGGAGAGGTCTTGTCGCGGTTAGTGCTGCGCTACGAACCCGGCAACCCGAGTTTGATTCCTGCTCACGGCCACCACCAGTGACGATTATTTGAACTGATTCGGGGCCTCCCCTAGGTCGACTCAGCTTCAAATGAGTCGCCACTAGGGAGACAAAGGCGACTAGGGGTGGTTGCTGGCCACCCACCCCCTCGTGTGCCGTTCCGGCCTTTATAGGTGCTCACTAACAGCACTTGCCCCAACAGTCTGTTATGGCTATATGAGGGATCTTTGTGTGCATGTGTGCGCCGTGTCTGTAGAATGAAGCAATGACGGGCTCGCACACACAGCGCCGCATATTCTCGCGCTTCACGCTGGCGCTCATGGAGGACACTGGGTGAGGTCCTGCCCAACTTCCCCCACCTCAACCGTCAAATAACAACAACGGCAAACCGTCATCCCTCAGTGGCAGTGTCAATGCCACGATGCTTGTGCCAGGCTAGGTGCACTTTGAGGCCATGTAAAATGACAATGGCTCGTTGAAAGGAGGTTCGGGGATGGGCCCGGGTGTTATGGGTTGCCAGACTGAGATGACTGACAGATGCGCCACTGCCATATTGTGGTGTTTAAGCCACCGAGTGCTCTGCTCAATGTTGTACTGCTCCTCCGCCTGCTGTTGTGTCGAACACAGCAACGTAAGCGAATGTAGACTCATCACCTGGGCCAGCGCTACAGTGACCTTCTACTGGTTGATGGTTGACTGCTTGGTTTTATGGGATGCATCGGTCTCTTGAGTTCATGGAATGCGTCTCCTCATTCTGCTGTTCCTGCTGGCTTGAGCAGGTGGTATCACGCCAACTACAGCCACGCGGAAGCCCTGGGCTGGGGGAGGGGCCTGGGCTGCGTGTTTGCCATGCAGAGCTGCAAGGCCTGGATGGACCATCGCAGTGACAGGTGCGACTCAGTCTCACGGTACTGCCGACACCTCCATTGAGACTATGGTTTGGAATTGTAAGCAGGAGAAGGCAGGTGTCGTGAGCCATCGCCCCTCCAACGAGGTACTCGCCGTATCATGTTGCCGCCACCTCTTTTGTAGTTTTGGGTTACGGGGGTGTGTGTATATGCATGAGAAATCAAAACTGGGAGGTAGTTGGGTGACTCTTAGGGACAATGCAGTGTTGAAGCAGGCAACCCCTGAGATCCTGGTATTCGGATTTTCGCCATCTGTGATTTAAACAGTGTTCTCAAGTGTAATGAGCCCATTTGCCAATGACTGCACACAAACGTTTATTTAGTCTTCACAGCATATATTCCAACTGAGGACTAAAATAGTAAATTGGTTGGACTGCCATGTAGTGAGGGGAGGGGCGGGGTGGGGAGGGGCGGGGTGGGGCGGGGTGGGGTGGGGCGGGGTGGGGTGGGGCTGGGTGGGGTGGGGCTGGGTGGGGTGGGGAGGGGCTGGGTGGGGAGGGTGGGGAGGGTGGGGAGGGGCTGGGTGGGGAGGGTGGGGAGGGTGGGGAGGGGCTGGGTGGGGAGGGTGGGGAGGGGCTGGGTGGGGAGGGTGGGGAGGGGCTGGGTGGGGAGGGTGGGGAGGGGCTGGGTGGGGAGGGGCTGGGTGGGGAGGGTGGGGAGGGGCTGGGTGGGGAGGGTGGGAAGGGGCTGGGTGGGGAGGGTGGGGAGGGGCGGGGAGGGGCTGGGTGGGGAGGGGCGGGGAGGGGCTGGGTGGGGAGGGGCGGGGAGGGGCTGGGTGGGGAGGGGCTGGGAGGGGCTGGGTGGGGCTGGGCGGGGAGGGGCTGGGTGGGGCTGGGTGGGGAGGGGCTGGGTGGGGAGGGGCTGGGTGGGGAGGGGCTGGTCACCCCGTGGTGCCCTTATAAAACTCAACGTTCAACCTACTCATGCCGGCTTGTGCCCGCCCTCACAGTCGGCCATATTTGCAGAATACACCCTGGCCATTGACCGAGCAACCCAACATTCCTACCAGCTCCCTCCGCAGGAATGTGTTTCCAGCTGCTCGGTTTTTCATCAAATAAACTGCGGATGCTTAACTTTTTGTTTTGTAGCGGCCTGAATGTGGCTCCGTTCTGTAAGGAGGTGCGTGGCCACCCACTGCGCCTGGGCTGCGGGGCCGGGCATTCGGCCCTCGTGCTGTGCAACCTTCAGCGCTACACCAACCCGCTGCCCACACACTACCAGGTGGTCTTGCTTACAATGCTCCCTGTCGTTTGTTTTGTGTCCGGCAAGTGGCTGTGTCTTCACTCCAGAGAGTAAAGATGTGTGGGTGGCAGGGTGATTCAGCAGTAATATGTGTGCCTCCCAGCAATAAAAATATGGGTTTGATCCCGATGTTCTGCATGGGTTTTCTCTGACATCTCCAGTTTCCTCCCATAGCTAAAAACTTACATTAGAATGCAGGACCCCCATGAAAAGGTGTCTTCGGACTCTGTGTGGCTTTCCCTGATAAAGTAAGAGATAAGCAACTGCTTGTTATACGAGTCTGATTTGTGAGCCAGGTGGCTCAGAAGTCAGAATGCTGAGCTGGCACAACTAGAAGTGGGGATATGTTTATTTAAGGATTTGATTACTCTATAAATTATCTTTTCAATTTGATATGAAGATAATTGTAAACAAACTCTTACATTTGTTGCCTGTCATCCAATCTCTTAGTTAGATGGCCTGCTCAACTCCATTTTCACGTGGTAAATGATATCCTAGTTTTAATTCGCAAATATGTTGTTACATTGAACATCCCGTGCCAGTATTTGGACTTTCTGCCGGGGGTGAGCTCCGCGGATATGCAGCTGTACGGGGGCCTCGTGGAGATCGCCGATTACTGCCCCTTCAGCCAGGAGTTCAGCTGGCACGAAGGCGGCGCCTTCAGCCGGGGTTCAGCGTGCCAAAACCCACGCAACCAGCCCGGTGAGCACGGCACAGCCGCAACCAATCCCCTCTTGGGTAGCTCTACTACGTGTTGTCGGCCTGTTATTATGTATAAAACTGGAGAGGGTTAGGCTTGTTGATGGCTAGTCAGTGGTGAGCATCAGGTGGATGGTGACCCTCTGGCGTGGGTCAGATGAGTCATCACATGAGTGTCAATTCACCTCGTACGTAGGACTGGCTGTGGACTAGTTTGATATAAAAACAAATGAATACTATTTAATTAAGGCATTGAGTCACTGCTGGAGAGAATATTGGGAATGGAATTTTGTGCATGCAGCTGCAACTCGTGCAACCAAAGTTTTGCCTGCAGTCACTTTTTGCATCATCACGCTCGTTCTCGCATTTGCATTCCCACAGACGAAAGGGTGAACTACGGCCTGGAGATGTACAGCCAGGAATCTGCGTGCATCGAGCAGGGCTCCACGTTCCACATGCAACACTGTGGTCACAAGCGCGCGATCCCGGACTGGGGCAGTGGCTGCTACCGCGTACGACACGGCTAGCACGCAGCCTTGTGTAGCACACAGCCTGCTCTCCTATACTTCCGATACATGCCATCACCACTGATCCTCCAATCACTTCACACTACTTTTAAAAAAAAATGTTTTCCCGATTTGATCTCAATTGTGCTTTGGGCCTCGTGTCAGAAGACCTAGAATGGATTTGTATACCGCGTAGGTTTTCGTAATTGTGCTGTATAGCTCTCCGATGTGGTGTTGGGTTATACCCCGAGTTATTCGGCGAGATGTCCGACATTTTGTTCCATATGCTGGGAGCTTCTTCAGGAACTGCATATCCAGTATCTGAACATGCAACCCAAAAAACGCAGTCGAGCAATCCATTCGGATCTCCCGCAGGTGACATGTTCACCGGAGGGAGGCGTCACCGTATGGGTTGGTGGCGTGGACTTCCCGTGCAGCCACGCTGGCCAGGCCATCCGCGTGGCAGTTCGTGCTGGGCAGTGGCTGCATGTGGGCAGCCTACGGTGCCCGCCATGCTCCGAGGTGTGCCCAGCCTGCCCGCCTGACATGGAGCCAAGGCTCGGCACCACACGCCAGCTGGAGACAGGTGCATGATGGAATCCTGTTACGGAGCACTGTGGCAAATTGCAGCACTTACATTTTCATTTACCTGGTGGGCAGCAAAGGGCAGTGCTGCAAAATCTATTGCTTTACTCTACATCTATGCTCCCTGCAAGCCACTTGGCGTGAGGTAATCATTCAAAAGTGGATTTGACAACAGGATGTATGTGTTCCATTAGTAAGAGGTTGTTGCTGATCACACCCTTGCGTTGCTCTCCTTTGCCACAGATGCGTGTCCCAGCTTTTCACCGGGCTTGACCGCCACTCTGTGGATGCTGCTGCTCAACACCATCCCGCACCTCCTGGGCATCCTTTGCGTCGGCCTCTGACCATACTTTGCCATTTGCCGTCGTGCGATTGTGCCACTCCAGCACTGGCATGCAAATTGGCATTAGTACACTATTGGTCGAGCATGTGACGGTGAAATCGATGGTTACCCTCAAGATGCACACACAGAATTGTGCGTGATCATTTTTTATAAGCCGTCAAGTCACATTTCAACTAATGCTTCATTTTGATCAACACGAGGCATAAAAATGTATACAAACAAGATGTTAAAGGTGACCACGACCTCAAATTGGGTCGATAAACTCACTGGGGGGGGGGGGGGTGAGTATGAATTGTCTACTATGTATTTATGCCCATGGAGACTCCATGTGATGCTTTGAGCCGTTTTAGGTTTCCCACATTGCCTGTACGGAGCACTTTTGTGACTGAACACAGCTGAATATGGTACAAGTGTCACACTTGAATTTTGTACAGTCACCAATGCCAAGAATAAAGACTTCCTTCCTTGGAGGCTCTGCTCACAAACTTCTCTGCTCCTGCTGTTCAAGCGATGATCTCAAACTTATAAGTTCAGCTCAGTGCTGTTGTGGTGCACACTGCACAAACCTGACCACTACAAGCTCAGCTTAGAGCAAACCTCCATTTGTCCATCGAACCATGTTCATACTTTGACCCACTAAACTGCACATTCCATTTGGCATTTAAGGATTCATCCTCGATTTAATTCCATGACAAATGCATTGAATCTCACGTGGAAGAATTGGTTAATTTGTGCAAATATTTATAATTATTTTCAATCATGCCATTAGTTGGAATGAAAGTAATCTCTTAATATGAATGGAGGATTTTTTTACAATCATTGTGTGTGCAGCTTGTAACCAGTTAATTTGTACTGATGATGAATTGGTAAAATTGAAAAAACATGCTGTGCTGTCAAGACTGATGTTTGAGAAACCCACTTTAGACTGAGTATAGATGCAAACCATTGGTGTTCGACAACATAGCCGCTGCAAAATCAGGGCATTAGTGATTATACTCTAAGCGCAGATATTTTGGATACAAACTTAGTCCGTGGCGGTTTCTTTGTTGATCATTTAGTGTGCAGTCGTATAATACTACCTCAGGTAATAATTATAATTTTATCAATGGCTTTGAGTTGTATAAGCACTTTAGTTTTATTCAATTATGGAGGTTTTATGGCCAACTTACCACACCAGTCACTTTGCATTTTAAATCTATCAATTTGGGGTGGTATAATTATAGATGTCGCATTTTTTTGGGGAAGCTTTCAACCATCAGTGGACTGATCATAGCATTGTCAAAGCCTGTCAGCCATAAAAAATGATCTACCAGGAAGCTTTAGAATAGTAACCAACTTAATGTTTCTAACAACAGTTGTCTATGTAATGTTTTCGATGGAATGAGCAGTATTTTGACAAAGTGTAATACAATAATCCAAGTCATTTGTCAACAAAACTGTGTGGATAAGATTTGTTTAGTTTACTGTATAATGTTTATACATATCACCAGCTTTAAAGCATCAGTATATATAAAAAAAAAAGAGACATCACATCCTCTTACAGTCTCACACAAGACAATTGCAGATTTGGCATGAATTTGTGTCCTGGCATCTATCACACCCAAACTGCAAATCACCAGCTGTTATTTTCTGGCAGATACAAGTCCCAACCTGGTGAAATTGTTTCTTTAAAGGGCAGTGGTTACCACAACTGGCATAGCTATAGAGTAAGTGGTACAACTGCTCAAGGGGTGATGGGCTTTGACGGTGAAACTTTGACAGGGACATAATTGCACTAGGGCCCATGCCAACCACACTCCTCCACTGATTCCCATCCGACCCAACACTCCTGCCGCCCATTGCAGAATAAAGAATAAAAAAATAATTCAAAACGCCTGCCTTGGGCTCTGACCATCTATCCACCCCCTTGTGTTGGCCGCTCAGTGCAGTGTAAACCAATTAGGTCGCTTGCGCTTGGTTTCCAGGATTCGCTTCCCAGCGTCAGTCTCCGAGGTGTTCTCGCCCTCGTACACCACCACCGTCTCCGTGGCAGGTGCACGGAGTGGCCCATCCTCCTGTGCTGCCATGAGCGCACGGATTTTACGAGTCTCATCCATCACGCGATCGTAGCAGAATCCGCAGAGCACGTGCTTCAGCTTCAAATTCCCGCATTCGGGGCACATGTCCACGTTGGTCTGTGGGATGGGACACAGACACACAGATGAAGTTCACTGGAAAGTGGATTCTGTGGAAAGCAATGACCGAGAGGAAATGCCAATATATGAAAAATATATTGCGATCACGCCCCAAATTCGGAAATGAGTATAAAAATGTGCTTATTTCAGAATCTTTATTTAACCTGGAGAAATCCGATTATGAAGCTCCTTTTCACAGATGTTCAGTAGGGGCAGGTCAGAAAGTTAAATAAACAATACAAAACACGATTGGAGTGCAAAGTATAGGAAAAGGAAGCAAATCACTCAAATACATAAAATAATAAACACAAGCTTGGGGAAGGCAACAACAGTCCCAGACCACAGCAAGACAACACACAGCCCTTCAATTCCACATTAGAATTTAACTTTCACATTCGTGTCACAACCGTGGTGCTTTGGGCTTATCTGCACATCACGCAAGCTCACCCTGAACTTGATCATCTTCTGAGGGTTGCGGCGCCGATCGTGGTTGCGCTCGATGGTGCGGCGGTTCTTGGGCGCCGCCATCCACAGGAAGGGGTTATCGAGGAACGAGATCTCCGGTTCCGAGTCTTGTTCCAGCCCGGACAGCGTGGGAAACACGAGCACCGGAGCTGAGGGCCCACAGGGTGAGGTTACAGAATGGTCGGCACCATCAACCAATTAATCCTGAATGTTCATACAAACAATGACCTTTGTTGTGTTTGAATACACCAGGGGTGGGGAATGTATATGCCAACATGGCTGGACGTGGCCTGCAGCTTCACATCACGTGGCTCACAGCCACATTCGGGTACCACTTTAAAAAAAATGGCCCACAAATTATACTTATCAATCGCTGAAAACATCTTAGGTCTACTAACAAGGTACTCGAGGGGATTATTTTCAACCAGACAACTGCTTCTAATTTTAGCCCAATTCAGTCACTGCAAGTACCTATTGTAGTGACACCGTGGGCATGGAGTAATAAAATCGATTTGGGTGGAAGAGCAAGATGGATTGTTGCTGTCCAAGACCTAAAGGAATTGCGATGACATCCATCAAGTTGATGATGGGCTATGGCTGACGATCCATATGTCTTCAAAGTTTATATAATGAGGTGTAATACAATACAGTACTACTTTTGCGATAAACAGGGCATCATCCTGAAGGTGGAGTGCCATTACCAATAACATCTGACAACCCAGCAGTGTTTAGCAAGGCTGAATGGCAATTGAATCTAGAATGTTTAACACGTAGGCTTTCGTGACCAATATCCATAATACAGGTTTTTTTTGGGTTAGATCCTGTAAATATATAAATGTGCCGTTAAACCCCACCACCCGACACAGCCAACTAGCAAGGGTTGTCACTTGAACAAAACATGCCAATTCGTCCCGAGTACAGCACACCGGCGTGTTGGAGAGCCAAGCCATAACATTTACAATCTGAGTACGACGTTTCGCCAGTAATCACAACTAGCTTCATCAGGCGACAGCCAGATTTGTGGAGAAGTCCACCTGTTTCGTTCATACCTACTATAATCACCCAGGAATGTCCTTAACGCTCATGACGTCACTCTCACGTCGAGCAGCCCCCTCATTAATATTCATTAGCAGGTGCCGTCAACCCCCCACCCCTCCTCATTATAGAGGCGTAGAGTGGTGACCACACTTGTGCGCTCTTCTTGCGCAAAGTGGGGGGAGGATTAATGAGTCAACGTACATTATATGCATGCCCATTATGCGAGCCAATTGATCTTGTACATCCTGTTCATTGGTGTATACTATTATTAAATCTAAAATATTGAAACGGGTCCAGAGTTTGTTTAAACAAATGCAGCTCGATGTTTGCTCGGAAGACATAGGTTGATGAATTTGTACCATATTTCATCTGTACCTGGAGAGATGAACAAAAGTTATAATTTCAATACACACCCACACAGTATGTTGAAGTTTTGTTTTGTGACCACCACGCACAATACATTCATTGCAGGCTACTGCGAGGCTACGTTGGGGGCAGCAGAGGGCATTCTTGCAACATCAATTATTGTACTGTCCTGTGATTTATGCTGTCACGTCTATATTCATGTTTTCACAATCCCGGCACTGAACAACGTGATAAAACCACGTTCAAATAACTCCCACGACCCGCAAGGCGTGAGGATACTCTGATCCAGCAATGGATTGGCAAGGGCTGTACATGTGCACGACCAATAACATCGCCAACACCATACAATGCAAAATGCATTCACTCGGAACTCGTGAGCAATATACACTGCACTCACAATGCGGGCAACCCATACCACTCACAATCTACAGAGATGTCAATGAGTGTTTTGCAGTGGTCTCCTTCCCCAAACAGGCAATTAACCTGTGTAGAGAAGTAGCTAATACTCTCGCCAAGGTCACGCAGGCCTTAGCTGTGGTGATAGAAGGCGTACCGAGCGAGGAGGCTGCCGCCCGGTAGAGCCAATAAGGGCAGGCCGGTATCAGGGTTAATGTTAGATGATGATTCCGATCACTCTCGTGTATACTGATATTGACTGGTTATAATAATGGTTGTAGTGATCGCATAAGTGGTGATGATTATGGCGGTGGTATTGGTAGTAGTGCTGGTGACAGCTGCATATTAATCTCGAGTTAAGCATTGCGGCATGCTTTAATATTAGTCTAACATTCCTGGCCTGGTGGCTCAGCGGTCGAGCCAGTGGCTCTAAAATCATGTTACACGAGTTAAAAAACTTCAAATCCTGGTTGGGGGTTTACTGGGCCAAAACAGTGCAGTACCACACGGAGGTAAAGTCAATAGTGGTTGTCCTTTCGATAAGACTTGCCTCCTCCACAGTGAACCTGGAATATCCACCACTGGCACCGGGCTGAAAACAGGATGAACACCGCCTCGATATTAATTTGAGCGAGACATCACTTGGACTTCTGATCACGCCTGACGATGATAATGATAACGACAGCGGTACCGATCAAACACGCGCCCGCAAACAACAAGAGTGAGGACAGCAGGCCAGCTCGCCGCACCGGGTGGGTGGTGAAACCCGAGCATCTGCAGGAGCCTTGCTTCCACGCAGAGGAGGGACGAGGCGACCCGCTGCAGGAACCCCGCCATCGCCAACCAAAGAGACGAGCCGGGAGACCGCAGCGACTTCTCTCTCCTCCTCCTCCACGTGCGAGCTCCTGCACGCCGCACGTTCCTGATTGGTCTACCCTGAGCACGTGATGCAGCGGCGCGTGATGCCGCCATTGCAGCGCTCGTGGGCGGCCATCTTTCATAGGGAGGCCCTTTGCGTCGCTTCTGACGGGGATAACGTTAAGGTGCAGCAGGTTTATTAATGTATAACTTAATCAGTATTACTCTTTGGTTCTTTCGGTAAAGTCAGGTGACTTTACCGAAATAACTAAAGAGTAATTCCTGCAGTCACGAAAGGTTAAAATCAAGTTTTAATCAGTATTATTGACTGTTAACATGATATATACATTTCGTTGACGTTTGAAAATACCCCGTACAACGTGAAAAACCCCTGTCAAAGGTTATCATTGAAAAAGATTACCCCCCCCACCCCCCACGTAAGATGGCCGCCGCGGGTCGCAACAGTTCCAAAACGTTCGCCCATTGGTCGACGCGGGGGGGAGGGTGGGCGTGTTAGCTACAACCATCCGACCAATCGCGTCGCGGGCCAGCGACAAAGAGCCCCGCCCCGTGCAGCCCCCCCGTCCAATCAGCGCGCTCCTCCGCTTATTGCGAGCGCAACAAAAAAGAAAGGACGGCGCTCGGCGGCAAGGGGTTAAGATGACGACGTACAGCTTCTCCCTCACCACGTTCAGGTGAGGAGGTGGACGCGGGTGAGGAGAGAGAGACAGAAGGAGGCGATGACGACCTCTTGTAGAGTTGCGGAGCAGCGAGCCATGGGCCTCCGCTTCGGCGGCGATTGTGTTTTTTCCCCTGCGGCCTAGGCAAATCGTTTTGCCGACTCACGTCGGATAGGATTCTTAGGGTTCAACCCCCGTGTTGGGATGGGGTGGTGGTGGGAGAGCTTTGAGGCTCGTGGAGCCAGGCCGTGGTCTTGTCGTCGTCCGCTACGAGATATCCACTGCTGAGGCCGGCGCTATCTCTTGCGGGTGCTGCGATGTTAATGCACACGGAGGCTGATTTTTTTTTTTTAAACATCGATGCATCCCGTCTCCTACATGCGGTCTTTCGCACCCCTTCTAGCAATTAGGTGACTTTTCAAAGGGCATTTTTACTCTTAAGGCGATACGGTCAAAGGTAATGGCGTTGTATATGGACGTGAATCTATCGGCACTTAAAATAAAATTGTAGGTTATCGGTCTATCAGCCTTCTGGACCATTGTTTGACAGCAGCGTTAGCATTGCCTGACGTGAAGGGTTCGACTGCTCGCCTATGGTTTTGAGCTTAAGTAAGTAAGTGATAAAATGGCGTTGGGCAGGACATTACATAAAGGGAATGGAGGCTGATTGAGGGAAATCGAGAGGTAGGAAATGATATGGGACAAGCTTTAGAGGAGCACACTGGATTGGCATGCGGCCTGCAGAATGCACTCAATGCCACATCTCGAAAACGAAGCTGGGGGTTGAGCGTGGAGACTATTTGAATGTGGGTGATCAACATGACTGCGGAAATATATTGTCAGCAGAGGGCATTACAACAAAATCCATCGTACAATAATATGCTCCAGCATCTATGCTCGCTGCCTTAAACCACACTTGAGAGCATGTAGAAAAATGTTCCAATAAGTCCAGCTGCCCGCACGGCGTGGAGAGGCCCTCATTCAGACATGGATTGACAAAAGGGATATGCATGCATGTACTTTACGTGTACACTGGATGGAGGTGGCAAGACATCGGGGAATGTTCTCTTGCAGCAGTGGGAATCTAATGGCTTATTAAAAAAAAGATAATGATCCTGCTTCGTTACAAAAAATATACGTTCCAACCTGTTCTCTCCATGTCCCCCACAGCCCATCGGGCAAACTCGTACAGATCGAGTATGCCCTCGCTGCTGTCGCAGCAGGAGCTCCGTCAGTTGGAATCAAAGGTATCCAAAATGATGTTGCTGCACCCAAAACAAAACCTCGTGTCAAAGCAATGTGGAATGCGTGGTTATTAAGCTGTATGATTTGCAATTGTCTCAGTCGGTTGTTGGACAGATTTGTTGCAACGTATTTTGTTAACTGTGCAGGGTTTATCATTGAAAAGTCTTGTGTGCGCCTCTAGACATATACTTGAAGACTTGCAATCTTAGTGTGCCTGAGAGCTAGCATTAGAACTAGCTATTATATAACAAATATTGTTACCACAGTATTCACCCCGAATAAATATAACTTTATTGGATTAATTCGGCGGGACAGTGATTAGCATAAGGGCTGTTGTATTTCTAGCCATGCCTGTCCGCCACTGGTGAGTAATGTCTAAACCAGTCCTGGGCATCCTCTTTGCCAATCCACACTAGCATCGTAAAAAGTATGGCCAAACATCCCCCAATGACCAGGGCTGCATCGGGAGGCCTTAGTCCAACAGTGCATTTTCTAAAGGCTAAATTTTTTTGTATGTCTTAAATATACAGCATGTTTGTGTTATGTGTTTTGCATTTAAGAAGAATATTATTTTAATTTCCCTCTTGTTATATTTTTTACAGCAATAAATGGCGTGGTTCTGGCCACAGAGAAAAAACAAAAGTCCATTCTGTATGATGAGCAGAGCGTTCACAAGGTGGAGCCTATCACCAAGAACATTGGCATGGTGTACAGCGGCATGGGGCCCGACTGCAGGTGGGACACACTATTGGTTAGGAGATGTGACAACTGAGCCTGGTTGTGTACTCACTGGACATGCAACATTTCACCCTGCCATTTATTTTTGATTGTCAGAATTTGGTCGCGATTCGATTGAATTTGTATGATCTCGTTTGTAGTTTTTCTAAAAAAATTCATTTTACATTGTTCATTTCATAAGCGTAAATGCAATAACTAGTGTGTTTTTGCTACTAGATACATCTATTCTTAATCGCATGACAGGGATGCTGTTTGATTCAAAAACATTTTCTATTCGTTGTGCTTGTAGAATCAAGTGGCCAAAAGGTTAATGTGAAATTATTATAAAATATACAGATAGATTTTCATGTACAATGTTATCGATGTATCATTAAAATGAATTTATTATTAAATTATTTAAAGCTCTATTACCTGCTGAGTATTTATAGTTTTCTTTAAGCTATTTTAAAAATGTCCATTGTTCAGTGACACATTGATGAATTGTAATTTTCTTGCTGTGGGAAGTTATTAACAAAACATGCATGTAATTTTGTGCATATTTTTGGAATACAACCGTTTCAATGCTAACAATATTACCTGTTTGAGACTTATGTCTGAGATTTTGTGTGAGTGAAAAGTACTCAAGGCTTCTCTGCATGCTGTTAGGGTGCTGATCCGGAAGGCACGAAAACAGGCGCAGAATTATTACCTGACGTACCAGGAGCAGATTCCCACCGCCCAGCTGGTGCAGCGAGTCGCCTCCCTGATGCAGGAGTACACGCAGTCTGGGTGAGGTCCCTGTTGCAGGGGTTCTAGAAGCTAGGTGCGGTTCATGAGGACATATAATTGATGACAAATTCGACAATTGTATTAGATTTTTACGTTTTATTATTTTGCATGTAATGTTTCTATAAACTGGACAGTTTATACCTAACTGACTTTACTGAACGAACCAAAGAGTATGGACAGTTATGTTTATATTAGTTCGCGTTAAACTTCATTGCTAGGATGGAGCGGTGGCGTAGTGATTCATGCACTGCAATATTAACCTGGTTGTCTTGAGTTCAATTCCCAGCCATGGATAACATTAGTCGCAAGTGATATCTGAACTGGCCCTGGGCCCTCCCTTTACCAACTTGCACTGAGTAGCATGGTAAAGTATAGTCAGACAACCACCTTCACCAGCAGATTGATAAATGCCTGTAAAAATATTCAAACGTTGCATCTGTTGTAACTTTGCAATAAAATGAGAATGGTGTTTTTTTTTTAGTGGTGTCCGTCCATTTGGGGTGTCCCTGCTGATCGCTGGCTGGGACGAGGGCAAACCCTATCTTTTCCAAGCTGATCCTTCCGTGAGTCGCTCTATTTTGCATAATAAAATATCCTGTGGGCAATTATGCTGAGTAAGATTATCATATAATCTCAAGCATTGAGATGTTTGGTCAATTCCATTTAGGAATATTTTGCACGCAGGAGTAAATAATACCCAGAGAACATCTATTCAAAATTCGGGGGTGACATTCAAAATTCCCAATAGAGTAAAAAGTCTATTTTTGTACCACCTATTTGGTATTTGAATGGGGTTTACCATCCAAGTACAAGCCATACTCTAACCTGATTAGTTTCCTAGATCAGACATGATTGTGCGAGTGCATTCCAGGTGATCTGATTGTAGCCATTGAGGTCAATGTTTCAATTGAAGCGATGGGGGGCGCCTTAAGACAACATTTGAGTACCCTTTGGTTGTGTGAGCATCCCAAAATCGAACCATTGTATACATTGAGGATGAGTTTGTCTAAAGAATTTGACTGGTGATGTGTTCCTTTTCTTTGCATAGGGAGCATATTTTGCATGGAAAGCAACTGCAATGGGAAAGAACTACGTCAATGGAAAGACATTCCTAGAGAAAAGGTAAGCAGTGGTTGAGTTATTCATTCTTAGGCTTGTGCAAGGAATTTGTACGTCGTAAATGTCAAATATTAGTTGTAATTGAGATTCAGATCTTATATGTAATAAATCACACACACTGATGCACAGAAATGCCCTCATGAAGTCGAACACTGATCTCTGCAGGTACAATGAAGACCTTGAGCTGGAAGATGCTGTCCACACTGCCATCCTGACACTGAAGGTCTGAAACATTCATTTCTAAACTTCCCTTAAGAAATGTCCTGTAATGGTCACCGCCTCATAACTATTGTTGTAATATGAAGTTAGAATGTTCATCACGTTGCTGAAATTTAAAGACTGTTGCCAGTCTATCTTTCTAGATATTTTTCAGTTGTAAGGTAGTGTTTGTAAAAATTGTAAAAGCGGGATGCATGGACGTACTGGACAAACAATGGGTTTCACTGCACTGCCCACAACTTAGCCCCACAGCCTATAACACCTGCTTTATACATGGTGGGGTTGCCCATGGAAGCACTATCCATGCTCAACTCTGCTGATGTGCTGAGCTCTGATGAGATCTGGTGCATTCCGAGTGATTTGGTGATAGGCCAGTACAGCAGATACTGTGTGTTAATACTTGTCTGCTTGTGCATTTAGGAGAGCTTCGAGGGACAGATGACGGAAGATAACATCGAGATCGGCATCTGCAATGAAAACGGCTTCCGTCGCCTGACCCCCCCAGAAGTGAAGGATTACCTGGCTTCCATCGCCTAGGCAGGCATCGCTGTTATACGTCCCCTTGATGGTTTTTCACTTGGTAGTCCTTTGCCCAGAATAAATACATCATCGGTCGGTCCGGTAGAGATGTTTGTAATGTGTGCTTCCCCCGGTTAGCTGTTGATCACGTGAATGCATTTTTCATGCCTGTATATATTAGGCAGAGCCAGTTGAAATGTCAAAATGTAGTTTTGAAACATAAGTTTCACATAAAACCAGCCAACTGGATAAGAAAATATCTGATGAGAAGTTGCTTTGTTTACGGGGTGTTGCACTCGCAGGTTTCTATTGGCTTTACCTTAATGTGTACTTCGCATCAGGGGAATAGTAATGTTGATTTGAACTTTTTTTTTATGAAACATTTGCAAACGTGTAATAAATGTTCAAGAATAATCGTCTTGTGACTTGACGTTCATATTTTCTCATCAGAAATATTTACTTGTCAAAACAGATGTTGATTTCAAACGGTCTCCTATGAGCATGGGGCAGTTGTCATCCCTTTATGGCACTGACGCAGTGACCATTACTATAGCGAGTACGAATTTCTCCATAGGCCAACCGATGTTAACCCTACAAAGTGGTACTGAGGTGGAGGCTAGTCTCAATATGACCACTGAAGATGCATGGGTCATAATTTATAATATTTTAAAAAAATAAACAGGGGTTCTGCAGCATAGCATTCATGTTGGATAAACCGTAGGCATGTTAAGATGCTGTATTTAGAAAATGTGGTTGAGTTGACCCTGCTTCAACAGTGTTGTGCTTACTGTTTGGTTCTTTCAGTAAAGTCATGTAAAAATTAAATAATAATAGAATACGACTTTTCGATTGCAACACAAGCAACCATCATCAGATACAAATGAATGAGAAAACAAACATAGTAAACTTGTAAATATAATGCAATACAACACAGAGTCGGCCAACACAACAGTCAACACCCCACCTGGTTGATTACATTATTCCAAAGATTGCTAAATTTGAGAGAGAGACAAAACATAGACACGGAGACACAGACAGAGACAAGTGGAGAGACTCCCACAGACAGACACGGAGACACAGACAAGCAGAGCGACTCCCACAGACAATCAGAGACGGAGGCAGAGAGACTCCCACAGACAAACAGAGAGACAGGCACACAGAAAGACAACGTCTGTGTCGAGGCATTAAATAGAGAGCGAGGGGGTGGGGCAGAGGGGAAGTGTGGAATTGCTGCCCATAGTGGACGGACGAGCTGGACACTGGACTTCTACTTATAAACAAGCACGGTAGAAAGCAAATTTAGTAAAATTAGGAAGTGTAATGCAATGCAACACAGTCGGTTAGCACAGTTAACGTATAGCCTGGTTGATTACGTTCTTCCAAAGATTGCTAAATTAGAAGTGTGAAACAAACGAGAGAAAGCAAATTTAGTAAAATTAGGAAGTGTAATGCGATGCAACAGCTGTCCAGCTCGTCTGTCCACCATGGGCAGGAATTCCACAACTTCCCCTCTGCCTCCCCCCCTCTCTATTTAAGGCCTCGACACAGAGACGTCTTTTTGTGTGCCTATGTGTGAGTCTCTGCTTGTGTGTCTCCTTGTCTATGTTTTGTCTCGAAAATTTAGCAATCTTTGGATCTTTGGAAGAATGTAATCAACCAGGTGGGGTGTTTCGAATTAAAGCTTTCGTGACTGCAGGGATTCATCTTGGTTCTTTAAGTAAAGTCACGTAGAAGGGAAATAATAAAATAATACAAATAAAACGTACTTTAATCTTTTTGTTTTATTTTAATAATTTTATTATTTCCCTTCTACGTGACTACCAAAAGAACCAATAAGTCAAGTGGGGTGTTGACTTGTGTTGGCCGACTGTGTTGTATTGCATTATATTTCCAAGTTTACTATGTTTTCTCATTAATTTGTACCCGATGATGGTTGTTTGTGTTGCCATCGAAACGCCGTATTCTTTTATTATTTTATTTCGACGTGACTTTACCGAATAAACCAAAGAGTAATTCCTGCAGTCACGAAAGCTTCGAATCTAGTGTTGTGCTTTTTATTTGATAGCTCTTTTATTCATTATCCTCGGATTAACATTGCTTTGAGTAATTACATTACTCTTTCCTTTAGTTAATGCAATAAAAAAAGCCATGGAGAACATTGAACATCGAAACAAAAACGTTGATGCTTTTTTCGACATTTGTAGTGGGGTGAGGGGGTGATCTTTGAACAAAATGAAAACCGCAGGGGTTTTGAAGTTTTAATAAGAGGCTTCTGTGTCTCACGATTATGGGCGTGGTGGTGCTGCCATGAAAAATACCGTGACAGCCAATCAGCTTATTTACTTACAAAGGAATAATAAGTTTTGCCCTATATGTTTAATGATGCGTAATTTCAGCGACACCACAATAGATTTTGCTCGCACAGGATATTACACGAACATGTCCCTTGACAAACAAGCAAGACAACACGAGACGAATTGCAAACGATATACGGGGACTGCCAACACGGTGGACATGAAAAACAAAACATGATACAACAGCATGGGTTTACCTGTAACAGGACGCGACCGCATCTGTTGAGGCACAGATCAAGGATCCCTTAAGAAGAAGGGGATAAAAGTGGATTAGCCCCGGCCGATCGGAACAAAGTCCTGGCGCAACCTCTGAAGTGCATTATCGGACCCTTTGTACCCCAACCCCACCCCAACCTTGCATTACCGAAAACACAAGCGCATACACGTGCATGCCATATAGTGTAGGTGGCGGCCATCAGGCACACGAAGGTTAGCGACATCACGCCAAGTTAGAAGCAACACTTCGATCGCCAAGAGTAACAATTGCAAGCTGATGTTCAAGAATATTTACGGAGTGGCAACCAAGGAATGGAACGCATCCGAAGCTGTGATTGGTATGCAATATAATATTTGCGGGGCATGTAAATTGTGCCCAAAGTACGCAAGACGTGGGCTATTGAAGAAGTTCTTAAACAGTATCTTTAGTGGCAATTTTCTGACCCAACATGGTGCACTGAACTCTGCCAGTGTTCATTTTGAATGCATTCGTGAGGAAATGAATGACGTGAAAATGTGCACCGACTCACACCCACTTAACGACCAAGTGGTGTCCTTCAATAGACAACACGTTTGAAAGGTCTGGTAACTCCACTGTCATTTTTACTTGCAGACAGTAGCTATTTAAGCGGATTATCCAACAAACCTCTTGATATACTGCTGGATGAAGGCCTTCTAATGCCGTGGCGGCAATAGAAGCTGTTTATAATAAAGGTTTTTGGGTTAAGATCGCGTTAATTATAAATGTGTCGCAACCCTCCACCACCCGACACGGCCAATCAGTAAACAATGTGTCACAATGACAAAATACAAATAGTTCACTACTTTAGCGCACCGGTGTGTTTAAGAGTGAATCCAGAAAATATACAATTTTTGAGTACGACGTTTCGCTGGTAATGACATCCAGCATCGGGCAATTTGCCAGAAGAGTGAAGCCCCCCACCTGCTCCCGGTCTTAAATAGAACAGCAGGGTGACGTCATCATTTAACCCAATCAAGTGCAGAGATCAGAGGCGGAGAGGGGGGTATTGTAATTTTTTTTTATAGATTAGTAATCAGTTAATTGTTATGATTAGTAAGCTGTTTTACCATAATTCACCACGCTGGTCAGTGCAACATCGTCAAGGGAGGGGGAGCCCAAGAACACGTTCAGATATCAATCTGCATTCGAACTCGAATTCCCATGTTCACAGCGCAGTGCGCTAACCACTGTGCCACCACTCCACCCAGGCATGCACTATATTGTACGTGTAGTGAATCAACCTTGGTATTTTTTTTTACGTATTATTTTGTGTTATGTATTGCACACGTTTGCGTCCAACTAGGATCCATATCGAAGAGAGAGAAATAACCCTTGCCGATTGCATCTGGTAGATCACCAGCATTGATTCAAGCAAGCCTGATCCCTGATTAGACACTGTCGAACTCGATCCGGAGTTTCGCTTGTAAGTATTCGATGTACGGTAAGCTGCAATTATTGCACTCCCAGAAGGCCGTGAGGCCGATGGGGAGTTAACATTTCGCCACGGTAGCGAGATGTTAACTACCTCGCCTAGTATACAGGAGATCGTGAGTTCGATCCCGACCCTGACGCCTGTATAGTTGGGAGTTCGCATCTCTTCCCGTGGTCGCGTGGATTTTTCTCCGGGTCCTCTGGGTTTTCCCTCCACATTGAGAAACATGCGCTTAGGTCGCTTCTGAAAAAGAGCTATATAGCTCAGTGGACCTTACCCGGTAAACATTTTAAATCAGGTAATAGTTTGTGTAAAGCACATTTAGTTGTTTTGTTTTGTGGAGAGACAAATGTACGAATGAGACAGATTGCCTGTCTGGTATTTTACGACTGCTGACGACGCACATTCATGAAGCGGACGCTTCTAATTCTGGATCGGCGTTGCTCCGAATATATTTTTTATGCGTTCGTGTGACACCTGAAGATCATCGTGCCCTTTGCGTGCGTGCGTCTTCAATCGCAGGACATTAAATTACCTAAAGGCTTTCCGGGGCCACGTGGAGCGGAGGCAGCGCGCACGAGACGCCAGTGATGTTGGTCGTTTTATTGACGAGGTGCAGTGTGTTGTGTCATCCCTAGTGACACAACACTTACCCTCACAATTCGGTTAAATAAAAGATACATTGTGGTGCGTCAGCGGCATCTAGTGGCTAGAGCGGTCGCGCGAAACCCACGCACAACGTGTGTGTGCCCTTTTGTCAATCCGTGCAGTCCGTCTTGGGGAATAATAACTGGCAGGGAGCATAGACATGAGATCATAGTGCAGTACAATGATTAATTTGGCACGCAGCAGCCTAAACATAGCACCTGCTTTGCATGATGCTCGCCCGTCCGAGCGCAATCCAGGCTCCATACAGCTTATAAAGACAAAGCTCCCCCGTATTGCCTCCACATACTGTTGGGGCAAGTGCTGTCTGCGAGTACCTATGAAGGCCGGCACGGCTAGGAACACGAGGGGGTGGGTGGCCAACACCACGCCCGGCCGCCTTTGTCTCCCTAGTGGCGATGGTTTTTTACGCACCGAACCAGGTACACATTTGAGGCTGAGTCGACCTCGGGGAGGCCCAGGACCAGTTCAGATGATCGTCACTGGTGTTGGCCGTGAGCGGGAATCGAACTCGGAACGTAGTGCAATGAAAACAACGTCGATTGTTACACACATGATTCCGGTACTGCGTTGCGAACTGCAGGAATCAATGTAGACCAATTAATATTTGAAGCGTTACACAAAGAGTCACAATGCTGTGCCCCCCCCCCCCCCCCTTGTGATACAGGACACTGCTACTACGATTGGGCACGTTTCTCGTGTTCACGACTGAATTTGCGCCTGGGGACTCGATTACAGTGCTTACGGCGTATGCAGATGACATGCACACGACACGCTTACAGGCTCGCGGAATGAACACACGTGGAAACGATGAAAACCACAGATGAATACAAAACGAGACAACACAAATACTTAATCGATCATTGAGTCTGATCGCGACCCCGGATCGTCGTGGTTCATCACATCGTGCTGGAGAAAGGGCACAACCATCACATGCCCTGTGTGTTCATTATTCTCCAGATTATAAGACGCACTTCTCGTCCCACCCACCCTGTAATACTGTCAAGTATAAGCAAAGGTTGGAGGGGGGGGGTCTTATAATCCGGTAGTTGTGGTTGCGCGACCCGAACGTCTTACAACAATACACCATCGACACAGGGCACACAGACTTAGGGTGCGTCTTATGCTCCCCGGGGCGTCTTGTAATCCGGATAACACATGCAGCATGTTCTGCGTCGGCACCTGCTGTACACGCGGACAAGGACGTGTGCACCCTCGGACAAAGAAACACCTCGTACGTGTGACACGCGGGGCTTTCCGCACTGGCAACTCTACCCCGCCTCTTCGCAAGAAGGCAACCGAACCGTCGTTTAACGTACGCGAAGCGAAGTCTATGGACGACTTCGAGCAGCGTTCTTCATTGCAAGGCCCGCGGGCCACTGTCGTGCCCTGGTGGCCTTTAGTGCGGCCCTCGACAATGAACACATGTGAAAAGACCCCATCATTCTCCTTCGATTGGCACTAGCATGGTTGGCTACGTACGGTGCGAAAGAAGTCAAACCCAATGGTTTGAAATGTGTGGCGGCCCTCACACTGATGTCTTATAGGCGAAAGTGCCCCCCCTTCTGAAAATCAGTAAAGAACACTGACTGAGAGTATTTCGCTGCTGTAAATGTCCACATGATAAGCCACTTCATTTGTGGCCGGGTCGCTTCTGAAAAAAAGCTTCATAGCTCACTGGGCATTTCCCGGTATAACATTGTTTCTTTTGTTTACTTTGAGAGCGAGACGCGTGACGTCGTCGCAAATAGTTCCGTCGAGGAGCAGACGGACGTTCCTGTTCATCAATCAGTGGTGGTCTATGCAAGTGGGCAGCAGTGGCGCAGTTGTTCGCACACTGTGCTGTTAAAGGTGTTGTGTTGATCCATGACAAGCGTACAAACTCTGGACCCTGTTTCGATCTTCAGTGTCTCATCTGCAGAGTCAGGCTCGTTTGAACCCATGCCGGTGAACTGCGCGATGTTTTTAGACAAATACCCGTTCTCTAAGACATGGGTCCTAGAAAAAAAAGATATAACTGGCTACTATTATGTGCTATGAAGAAGGAACATAGCCCGAAACGTCACCTATTATATTTTTCCTTTTAAGGCGACTGTGTTATTAACGAACGTTTTGAGGTTGTTATTTTAGCTTGTGACTGTGTCAACGCAGTATCACCAAATATGTTGTACAGTATCATAATAATGATGGGACCAATCGCCAAGATGTTTTGTCAGGTAACCAAGCACATTCATAAATTGTCTGTCATCTTTGGAATTTATTTTCAAACGCTCGGAATGTTGAACTTCTGAAAAGTTCAGAGGGTGCACATCTCTTCTTAGGTAATTTTATTTATCTCTGATGTATGTTTGCCTCTAAGGAAACAACCCAAAATGAACCCAATCTCGTCAGATCTCAGCAGATGAGCAACATTGAGCATGGTTAGAACTTGCTTGGGCGACCATCACCAGGGCTTTCAGGCGTTGTAGGCGTGGGGCTGCGATGTTTGAACCAGGATATGGCAGTGCTGAGCGTCGCCACCCTCCGTCAATCTGCACTGATCAGCGTGGTGAAATACGTATAAACAAAACCCCAAGATCGATACGGTATGGGGAGGGCTTTATCCCGCAGTGGATTGACATAGGGTTGTAAATAATGTATCATTAGTAGTTTATAATAAACTCTGCTGTCGCGCCTTCAAGTTACATATTCAAGCAAACATTTATTCAATACTCTCGCACAGGGAACATACCCAACATCAGAGATAGATCAAAGTATTATATTCCATTAACCTTGGCTTCGAGAAAGGGGATTTTGTTTGTCCATGCTCATATGTTCGCGTGTGCCCAGAAGTTTTCATTTTATGCATTTTGTGCAGCCAAACATTAAACTTTGACAGCGATGTCCTTTCCACTCTCGGAGTGTGACTGATACAGCATATTTAAAGGAGCAGTCGCTGGCATGTATCGGTCAGGGGTACTTAGGGCTGTTCGTACACTGTGCCATAAATTCGGCCAACTGAGTTCGATTTCTGACCACAAAAAACTTTCCTGTTCACCAATCTTCAACATGCACCGACCAGCGTGGTGAAGTATGGTTAAACAAACCTCTATGAGCGACACGGCATGGGGAGGCCTTCATGCTGCAATGAATTGTCAAATTCGAATTATATACACGCGTGTGCGTTCCAGCAAGCGGGATTCGATGCATTCAATGTGATGTTAATAATCGATATTAGTAGATTAATCGATGCATCATCGTGCTCATTGACGATTATATATATTTTATACGTGCGTTTGTTTTTCAAACAAACATGTACATTGCTGTTCGCAATTATTACTAAGTTAATGCACGGTTTTTGATTGATTACAATTACTCATGATATTTAATATTGTCATCATGTCTTTAACCTGCCATGGAGGGAAGTGGTGGCGCAGTGGATAGCGCACTGCCCGATTAACCAAATTACCTTCAACAAATGACTTGATTATGCTTTTGCCGTTGATAGTGGTGCACAAGCACACAGTGGCGAGATGTTAACTCCTTTGCCTGTTATACAGAAGGTCGTGGGTTCAATCCCGACCCTGACGCCTGTATATTTGGAGTTGGCATGTTCTCCCCGTGGTCGCTTGGATTTTTCTCCGGGTCTTTGGGGTTTTCCCTCCACATTTAGAAACATGCGTGCAGAGTATTTGGCTGCTATAAATGTCCACAGGATATGCCACTTCGTTGAGCTATCATTTGTTTCCAGGTCGCTTCTGAAAAATAAATAGCTCAGTGGGCCTTACCTGATAAAATAAAAAAAATAGTTGATAATAATACAGGAATAATACAGGAGTACTCATACACATTTCAACACATTCGTCAATAACTGCCTTAAAAATAAAAAAAAACCCAGTCTTACTTGCGGCCATAGTCTGAATTATTTGCAACCGCTTAAATCAGCCTTCTTCATTCGCATGGCAACGTGAGCTATTTCAACATTTTATGCGTATACCTTGACAAGGTGTTTATTGTTGGTGCGTCTCGCTCGCTCTGAGCAATGCGCAGTCAGGCGACCCAACGAGCGTCGTCAGCTGGCTACCGAACATCAACCCCCGTCGTCATGTTCGGTATAACCGATTTGTCTCTCGGCATCTCCATTCTGCCACACCTCTGTCCTCGTTTAATATGACCCTCTTGAAATCACAAAAGTTTAAGTGGGAATGCCATTTTACAACATAATTGCTCCGATGATGTTTTATTGTATTTTATTATGTTATTATGGAATGCTTAATGTTGTCTTAAGGCCGAGTCACCCTTGAGAAAGAGCTTCTCATCTCAATGGGCTTCTCTCGGGAAATAAACTTCTCATTATGATTCTGAATAACATTATCCACTCATTATTCCACGCATCATCATATTCGTGTACATTACTACCATCCTTATCATCAACTTATCCCATCACACTATTCTGTAGTACAAATCGTGAATTCTTCGCATCAGCGCCACGCTTAAAGTGCTATATAAATTAAAATAAGATACGAAGAGCAATTGCTAACATCAGTGGCGAATGATTTTCGAGCCGGTCCTGGCCCCCCACCCCTCCCCCACCCCTCCCCCACCCCTCCCCCACCCCTCCCCCACCCCTCCCCCACCCCTCCCCCACCCCTCCCCCACCCCTCCCCCACCCCTCCCCCACCCCTCCCCCACCCCTCCCCCACCCCTCCCCCACCCCCCTCCCCAACTGCGACCACGGCCACGACCTCTTCCTCCCCAAGCGGCACTGACCCAGGGTAGGTGGCGTATAGACGGCACCTCCACACTGAGCACGTGTCGGGCTATCGCAGTCTCTACCGACACGAGTTGATCTAGACTGGGCGCATACTTGCACGTCGCCTTTGTTCTCAAAGTTCATTTCGCATTTCTTGATTTAGTATACCCCGTTCCTTCTATTTAAGAACGAAATAGGAGGATTTCTCCACAAATCTGGCGGTCGCCTGATGATGCTAGTTGTAATTTCTGGCGAAACGTCGTACTGGAATTGTAAATGTTGTGCGTTCACTCTGCAACACACCGGTGTGCTGAACTAGTAAGGAATTGGCACCTTTTGTTTACGTGACAAATCTTACTAATTGGCTGTGTCGCGTGGTGGCGGGTTTAACGACACGTTTATATTTACGCGATCTAACCCAAAACGTCTCTATTATGGATACCTTGTGCCTCACACTCGCCTAAGTACAATAGAATACCTGCACGCACTCTGCAAGCATAAACATGCCAATACATTCACGTTTGGCTTTTGAGTCACGTTTTTTTTCCCAAGAACATAGTGAAAGAGTTCACAAAAAACGGGTGTCCCGATGCGTTGGGTATTCAGCGATGGTATGTTACGTGCGGACAAATAGCCTGAATTGTATCGAGCTGTGTATGCACTACGTACAACTCATACATACGTGTATTGCTTAGCTGTATAGTGTCAACATCGGGGCGCTGCACCCTGAACCCGCCCAATTGAGGTGAGTTTGCTGACCACGGCTAACAACATCAAGAGCGGTCCTGTCCCCAACCGTAACCTTGACCACAACCTGCACTGACCAGCGTGGTGAAGTAAGGTCAAAACTACTCCAATAACCGACGCGGCGTGGAAGTGGCCTTCATCTAGTAATAGACTGAAGAAGGGTTTGCTGCAATGAATTGTCAAATTCGAATTATATACACGCGTGTGCGTTCCAGCAAGCGGGATTCGATGCATTCAATGTGATGTTAATAATCGATATTAGTAGATTAATCGATGCATCATCGTGCTGATTGACGATTATATATATTTTATACGTGCGTTTGTTTTTCAAACAAACATGTACATTGCTGTTCGCAATTATTACTAAGTTAATGCACGGTTTTTGATTGATTACAATTACGCATGATATTTAATATTGTCATCATGTCTTTAACCTGCCATGGAGGGAAGTGGTGGCGCAGTGGATAGCGCACTGCCCGATTAACCAAATTACCTTCAACAAATGACTTGATTATGCTTTTGCCGTTGATAGTGGTGCACAAGCACACAGTGGCGAGATGTTAACTCCTTTGCCTGTTATACAGAAGGTCGTGGGTTCAATCCCGACCCTGACGCCTGTATATTTGGAGTTGGCATGTTCTCCCCGTGGTCGCTTGGATTTTTCTCCGGGTCTTTGGGGTTTTCCCTCCACATTTAGAAACATGCGTGCAGAGTATTTGGCTGCTATAAATGTCCACATGATATGCCACTTCGTTGAGCTATCATTTGTTTCCAGGTCGCTTCTGAAAAATAAATAGCTCAGTGGGCCTTACTTGATAAAATAAAAAAAATAGTTGATAATAATACAGGAATAATACAGTACTCATACACATTTCAACACATTCGTCAATAACTGCCTTAAAAATAAAAAAAAACCCAGTCTTACTTGCGGCCATAGTCTGAATTATTTGCAACCGCTTAAATCAGCCTTCTTCATTCGCATGGCAACGTGAACTATTTCAACATTTTATGCGTATACCTTGACAAGGTGTTTATTGTTGGTGCGTCTCGCTCGCTCTGAGCAATGCGCAGTCAGGCGACCCAACGAGCGTCGTCAGCTGGCTACCGAACATCAACCCCCGTCGTCATGTTCGGTATAACCGATTTGTCTCTCGGCATCTCCATTCTGCCACACCTCTGTCCTCGTTTAATATGACCCTCTTGAAATCACAAAAGTTTAAGTGGGAATGCCATTTTACAACATAATTGCTCCGATGATGTTTTATTGTATTTTATTATGTTATTATGGAATGCTTAATGTTGTCTTAAGGCCGAGTCACCCTTGAGAAAGAGCTTCTCATCTCAATGGGCTTCTCTCGGGAAATAAACTTCTCATTATGATTCTGAATAACATTATCCACTCATTATTCCACGCATCATCATATTCGTGTACATTACTACCATCCTTATCATCAACTTATCCCATCACACTATTCTGTAGTACAAATCGTGAATTCTTCGCATCAGCGCCACGCTTAAAGTGCTATATAAATTAAAATAAGATACGAAGAGCAATTGCTAACATCAGTGGCGAATGATTTTCGAGCCGGTCCTGGCCCCCCACCCCTCCCCCACCCCTCCCCCACCCCTCCCCCACCCCTCCCCCACCCCTCCCCCACCCCTCCCCCACCCCTCCCCCACCCCTCCCCCACCCCCCTCCCCAACTGCGACCACGGCCACGACCTCTTCCTCCCCAAGCGGCACTGACCCAGGGTAGGTGGCGTATAGACGGCACCTCCACACTGAGCACGTGTCGGGCTATCGCAGTCTCTACCGACACGAGTTGATCTAGACTGGGCGCATACTTGCACGTCGCCTTTGTTCTCAAAGTTCGTTTCGCATTTCTTGATTTAGTATACCCCGTTCCTTCTATTTAAGAACGAAACAGGAGGATTTCTCCACAAATCTGGCGGTCGCCTGATGATGCTAGTTGTAATTACTGGCGAAACGTCGTACTGGAATTGTAAATGTTGTGCGTTCACTCTGCAACACACCGGTGTGCTGAACTAGTAAGGAATTGGCACCTTTTGTTTACGTGACAAATCTTACTAATTGGCTGTGTCGCGTGGTGGCGGGTTTAACGACACGTTTATATTTACGCGATCTAACCCAAAACGTCTCTATTATGGATACCTTGTGCCTCACACTCGCCTAAGTACAATAGAATACCTGCACGCACTCTGCAAGCATAAACATGCCAATACATTCACGTTTGGCTTTTGAGTCACGTTTTTTTTCCCAAGAACATAGTGAAAGAGTTCACAAAAAACGGGTGTCCCGATGCGTTGGGTATTCAGCGATGGTATGTTACGTGCGGACAAATAGCCTGAATTGTATCGAGCTGTGTATGCACTACGTACAACTCATACATACGTGTATTGCTTAGCTGTATAGTGTCAACATCGGGGCGCTGCACCCTGAACCCGCCCAATTGAGGTGAGTTTGCTGGCCACGGCTAACAACATCAAGAGCGGTCCTGTCCCCAACCGTAACCTTGACCACAACCTGCACTGACCAGCGTGGTGAAGTAAGGTCAAAACTACTCCAATAACCGACGCGGCGTGGAAGTGGCCTTCATCTAGTAATAGACTGAAGAAGGGTTTGTAAATACACAATGTTACTCTTCCCCACCTGCCCGGATCACGACCCGGTGCCCATTCACGTGAACGATGACGGTGAGCGAATAGAATTTGGTAATTATTTCGCGGCGCGTTGCACCGTGTGTGTTTTCGATTTACACACAGCGCATCTTTAGTTCGTCGTCCTTCCCCCGAATCTCGTATGAGCACGGTTGGCTACGTACGGTGCGAAAGAAGTTCAACATACAATAATACATGGTTCACGTGACTCAGGTGGCTGGTTACAGATGCGCTACAGAAACAGATGAATCGTGAAGAAAGTCGCAACTCAGAATCGTGACCAATCATCGAATCGCGATGTGCATGGGTGAACAAGTTAGGGGCCGAATAGTGACTCCGACCTCACGCCGAGACACCCACGCTGCGTCACCAAACAACCCTAAGATCGTTGCTGACGACCTTAAGACGACCAAGACACCGCTGTTACTTCGTAATCATCATAAGCCAAGGTCAATCCACTGCTGGATGAGGGTCTTCCCAGGCCGCTGACAACTCCCGCACGCACGCAATGTGTCAATCCGCCTAGCACTTGCACACGAGCCGATTGCAAAACTCCATCTTTTCGGTGGACTTCCTCCCGCACGCGTTCCTCCCCTTAGCTGCCACTCCGTAACAACTTTTGGCCGCCGAATATCGTCCCTTCGAGCGTTGCGTCCCTGCTGAAGCCCACATGTTCTTAAAGCCATTTAATGTATGTATTACAACGATGTTGATACAAACTTTTCATTAATCTAACGAGGCACAATAATTTTTATTTTATTTCTCCCATATTAAAGACATGGATTAATGGAATTGGCCAAAGTAATTTTGATTGATCTCATTTGTCCCATTAACGCTCAATCCATCAACATGAATGTGCAATGTAGTAAAATGCCGATTAGCATTTCAATCATTAATACTCGAGAGAGCGAAAGTAGGCGACCTGGATAAAATAGCCCCACTGCCTGCATTTATAATGCGCCCATAACGAAGTTTCTCCATCCAGGAGCGGCGCTGAGTCCGGTAGAGCCGCGCATGGTAATGAGGCTCCGGCAGCAGCAGCCGGAGACACCGTTCTCGGCTCCGAGACTCTAGGCCGCTCTTCATGTTGAAGCCCAGGATGTCCACCGACTCCGGCGCGTACGGCATCATCTCCATCTCCTTGATCTCGTGCACCCCCACCTCGCTCGCCACGCACTCCTCTCTGCGGGCGCTCACCTCTCTGCGCAGGGCGTCCACCTCGCGTCGCATTCGCCCCACTCCGAACGCCTCCACCTGGCGCTGGAAGCGACGCGAGAAGTGTTCGTACAAAGCCACGTCCAGCGCGTTCCAGCGCCGGATCATCTCGGTCAGACGCGTGTCCTCTCGCTCGAGTGGCTTATCGTTATGAGTCTTGGCACGCTTGTTGTTGGATAGGTAGACCACATCCCCCATCGCCCAGCCCAGAATCTCCTTGGCCAAGATCACGGACTCGTCAAAGCGCTCGGTGATCATGACCAGGTCAAACGCGGCATCAAGTTGCGCTAAGCCGGAACGGAATTCACGACTCGACACGTCAGCGTTGGGGTTGAGTCCAAAATCAAACGCCATGGGGTTTCTGCCGAAGGGACCGCGCTTTCTGTTCCGTTTATAAAACGTCTCCGGGCTTTCGAGAAAAGTCCCGAAGGGGCCTTTGTTAAAGCGGTCGCTGTGGTTTTTTGCTGCTATGAACGCAGGGTCATTGTTCTCATAGTAATGGAACACGGACTCGAAGTGTGTGTCTGGGCTGCGCACGATGGATAGGAAAGTGGCGTTGGGACTCATCACGCGCGCAACTTCGGCCATGTGGAAGCGCATGTGGCTGCACAGCATGTGGAAGCGGCCACCGATGGTGCGCGGTGGCATAGCCACGTATGAGGCCATGAAATCCTGCGGATAGTAAAACTGATGTCCCTGCATCGGGAAGGCGAACGTCAGGTTGTTCTTCTCGCCGAAGCGGAACAAGATGTTCTGGAAGGTGCTGCTCGCCGTCTTGTGCGTCTTCAGGAAGACAACGTCCCTGTGAAGCACCTTGGAACGGGTGTGTTGCTGCTCGTCCTCCTTATGGAAGATATTCACCTGCGTTGAGTGGCCCACGTCGAGTTGAATTTCGCTATTCAATTTAAAGACACAGGAAGTAAGTTAACAACACGGTGACAATTAGTGTGGATGGCGAGTGCCATATGCGACAACGTTGGTCTATTATATTCCCATTCCATAATTGTATTCTGTGATACATTGGTGGTATTAACTATTATTCTTGATTCCCTCTTTACTAATACCAACGCGATCCCTTACATTATATTGCTTTATTTGAACATAAACGTTGTTGTTAAACGTCATATGTTTTTGTGTAAGCACAAATAAAACACTCGTTGATGTTATACTCTTGCTGCCTTCAATAATCTAGCAAGGGCAAAACAAAATGGAGCATAATTCTCTCAAACTTTTAGCGCACATGTCTGTGTCACCCCGACGCCGTACATCGATGTCCCGCTCAACGCGAACGTACCGCAACCTTCAACTTTACCCGGACATAACCTGTTACCGTAAAACAATTTTTAAAACCCCCACTGTGGTGGCAAACTGACCTTGTGCAGACGACGTAGCAGAGGATGCTCACTGCGCTCGCCAGCACCACGAGCCACGCGAAGGCGAACGCGACTCCACGCAGAATGGCCATGACGAGCCGAGTTCGCCGTGCGTGAACAGTGGCTATGGGGGTGAGGGGTCCGAGCCGCCGCGCGTGGGGAACGACTACGGAGGGGCAGTGTCTCTAAAGATTAGCACCCCTACCTTACACCCGGTCAACCCCCCACCCTCCCTGCCTGTTTGAATGGAAGCGTATCGTGCGGGAGAGTAAAGTCTCAGTGGTCAACGGGGCCGTCGGATAGAATTATAAAAAAACAAGCTGGCTCGCCAGTCTATGTAAGGGAGCCTCCATTCACAGGTGAGTGCCACCTGGGCAAATCCTTTTTAAAGGGAGCCCCATTTCCGTCACACCGCATACAAACGATCAGTTACGCAACAAGACTCGCGCGATTTCGTTGAAACACAGTTGCCAAGCGCAGTGACAATGGCAAGCACATGTTAAGCGGCCAGTAATAAAAAGCCCTGTCAATGTTTTACAATAGCTGAGAATTAACACTTTTAAAAAAATCAGGAAACAGAGACAAAGTCACAAGGTCTAAAACTAGACCTTGTAACATAGTTTTAGACCTTGTGATTGCCCAGGAAGCCACGAACCACTGCGACAAACCTGTTCCAAGCTGCGTTCTCTTTACTAGTGAGCTTCTTGGAGAATTCATTGCACTCCAAGATCTTCTTTATCTGTGGTCCGACGAAGACACCGGCTTTGACCTTTGCCTCAGACAGCTTAGGGAAGAAGTCTTGAAGGTACTTGAAGGCTGCCAACTCCTTATCTACAGCTCTGACAAATTGTTTCATAAGGCCCAATTTGATGTGCAGTAGTGGCATCAGCACCTTCTGGGGGTCCACCAGTGGTTCCCACTTAACGTTGTTCCTCCCCACAGAGAACTCGGTCCGCTTTGGCCAGTCTCGCCCGTGGTAGTGCACCTTGGTGTCCCTGCTGTCCCAAAGGCAAAGATAGCAGGGAAACTTGGTAAAACCGCCTTGGAGACCCATCAGGAATGCCACCATTTTGAAGTCTCCGATGACCTCCCAGCCGTATTCATCATACATCAAGGCGTCCAGCAAGGTCTTGATGCTGTTGTAATCCGCTTTGAGGTGCACCGAGTGAGCCAGGGGAAGAGACGGGTACTTGTTACCATTATGGAGCAGTACGGCTTCGAGGCTCCTGGATGAGCTGTCAATGAAGAGGCGCCACTCATTCTGGTTACATGTGATTCCAATTGCCTCGAACAGACTGGTCACATTGTGGCAGAAGCAGAGCCCATCTTGACGGGTGAAGAAGCTGGAAAAAGGTTGGTGACGCTTCCTCTGATCTGCTTGAGCCTCGACGTCAAAAGCTCGGCATTGGACTTGGTGATACCAAGATCTCTGATCAAGTCGTTGAGGTAGTTTTGGTTGGGGTAGTATGGGGTTCTCTCCTCAGCTCCACCTCTGAAATTGTCATCTGGATCTACAACGTTTTCCTCGCTCTCTGACTTGCTGCTCTCTTCTAAAGACGGCTGCTCTTTTCGGAGGAGTGGGTATGGGGAGCTCATGGCAGTGTGGCACCGGGGCAATGGATGAAGGAAAGTCCGGAAACGTGATAACAGGTGCATTCTTGCCAGTCCGACATATGGAAGGGTCCACCATGCAGAAGGGAATGTTATTGACAAATATGTTGAATTGTTTTCTTTAATTGTGCTTGTGCGCCACCACTGCCAAAAGCATCACCTCAATTTTTCGAACGCAGATTCAGATTCGGTTAGGTTACGGGCTTCTTGTTCAAGTCTTGTACGAATCCGAATACATGCGCCCGACCGGGAGCCCAATCTTCCCAGCTGTAGCAGTGGGTGTGCAACAAACAGCACGTGGTGGCATCGTGGAGCCCCCATTCAACTTTCGCTGTGTGGGTGAGGTCGCTCATTCTTCTCTGCTGTCCCTACAACTTGGGACGCCCCATTCCCCCAACCATGTGTGCATTCGACTCTCTGCCTCTGTTCAAAACATTTTCATCTGTTTATCCCATGCCACATTTTAACCCCTAACTCCAACGGATGGCACGGTAGTTATTTACGAGTTCTGGTGATAATCCCTGCGTGGTCATTGTGGGTGCTTGGGTTAAGTGAATATGTTTTGTCCATTGAGACGTTTGTACCCGACTCACGGGGCTTCACCATTTCTCCATGGACCAGAGCAGAAAGTGGTACCACCTAAGCTTAGTAGTATCGATTTATTTCTACGGCCAATAAAAGTGAATTACATGATAACCCACTAATTTCAAATGATTATCACATCATTCGCAGTTGTTGGTCACATTAAGAAATTGGAACCACTAAAGTTACGTCACCTTCAGGTGGTACCGACAAGTGAAATCGTGTACGTGGTCCGGGCGGATGGACTACATGCCGGCTTACATTGTCTCGCACAGCGAGCGAGGCCACACAATGCAATTTATAAACGGGGGATGCAAAATCCAAAACCACACGTCGGTCATATTGCGCACACACATGGCCTGAGGCACACGCCACGGGCTGCCAGACTCGAGTTTGAATCTGTGTGATAACAAAAAACTAAACTTTGCCACTTCAGTGCCTTTTTTAATGTGATGTAAAAACTAGATTTGTTTTAGGGCACGTATAATTATGCATCGAGTCATGGATTCGAATAGTTTATTTAACTACATGCACCAACTGTGTGTGGCAATCAACTATTCACGACATACGCCGATTATATGTTTTTCTAATTAAATGTATTGTGTCCAAATAACTCTTAGACAGACAAGAAGTGGGAAGGTCTACATCTAGCTGTGAAATTACAAGAGGCTATGAACTATGATAATATAACCTCAGTGTAGCCATTCTATCTCGATACCAGTGTATACATGCAATTTGTTGACGTTTTTGGTTGTGGGAGCATGGATGAATGCAAATAACAAATTACACATATGACCACTTCACCTATGGAAGGTAAACATGCAAAACTACTCTATACTTTTGTAGTGTTGTTCTATGGAGGCACACACTTGAAGTCGGAGGCACCACGTTTATTTAACGACCCAAACGTACACTTCATCCACTTTAACGGGGTTACTAGATAACCGAGTCAGGCCAGCGACGCCTGCCTGACCCACGACGCCGAGCGTGACGAGAACCGAAGACCGACGAGATGCGGTACCCAGGCTTGATTCCACAGACGAGCCAAGAACGCTTTTGGGACTGCCCCTTTATGCTCCTGAGCTTGGCCTCGCTCCGCCTTCGGCCACGTCCCCTTCGAGACCTTTCCCGAAGGACCTCGATCGAGCATCACGTGTCCCTCAAGCCCTCCTCGTGCCCCCTTTACTGCCTTGTCCCAGTCACGTGCACTCTGGGGTTCACTCAGACTACCATGTCCTGACTTGCCCTCTCTCAGGCCGTCACCAGGACTATGCCCCTCTAGGGCCCGTTCGCATGCCGCGCTCACTCTAGCCCCAGAGAGAGGTTCCAGACGCACAGTAGCACTCTTATGACAGTGCCTGGCGCTAACACCATAGTGACACCATTTACGTCACTACACTTTCATGGGAACATTGACTTTTATTGGTCGTGTGGCTAGTTATTGACTGGCCACGTTATAGGTAAGATAAGTATTATTTGTGTTAAATTTTTATCGAATACAGCAGAAGGAAATGCACACACCTCAAATATTTGTGTGATATGTGTTGTGACCTGTTGTACGTTTAGAACAAGAATAAAACCCTGACCTCTGTGACATTTATTCATTTTTCCTCAATAAATATAAATACGTCACTGCAGACAAACCTGTTTTTTTAATAAAAGAAATGTCAATGCCAATAACATTCACATTGTCTTTGAAATGTTCATGTGTGCGTACGTAATGTGCCATCCGACTGAGTGACACCGTGGGTAGAACCCTGGACCTACAGTTAAAAGTTCGTGAGTTGATATCCCTAATTGGGAGTCGCTTCAACCCATCATGCCACTATGGTCGATAAAATAAGCGCACTTTGTGGAAAGTCGATGGTCAGTAGGCGTCCTTTGGATAAACCGCTTCGTGCCATATTAAGGCAGAATTTGTAAGCTTATATGCGAATAATTATTACTCCAATGCAGCATTTCCCGAACGTTGCTCATTCACGCATCATATTTTAAATATTACATAACCCCCTAAAGAATTTGAACTAAATGACGTTTAAAAAACAAAAAATCAGCATTCAGAAATCCAGTGGTTGAAATTCCAGTTACTATAAAACTAAATTGAATGCACGGTACAAAATTAAAACACTTAGACATTATGCAGTCTTGGATTCAAGGCCGTGACCCGCAAAGCCAAGTTAAGGCCAAGGTTTGGAGCCCTTAAAGTCGAGGCCAGTGTCAAGGCGAGTTAAGGCGCATCTTCGGATTACTATACAGTGAGCAAAGTTCGTGTTGCAGTCGAAAAACTAACCAAACAATCGAACGCAAAATATATAAATTGCAATTCATTAATCTCCTCAAAAATGTATATTGGTGGGGGGGGGAAACATTTCATTCAAATTAGCTGTCGGTCAAAATATGGATAAAAAACATAGAAGTTGTTATGAGAAAGTACACACGTTCAGTTGAAAACGTATTTATTTAGAAGTGCTTTTTGTGTTTAGTTTGTTTTCCTTACCCCGAACCTTGGATTAGCACGGTTGGTTATGTACGGTGCGAAATAAGTTCAACACACAGCTACATAAATACAAAATACATATGAAAACTAAGAATAGGCTTTACCCTTTTTGACAATAAAACAAGTGTTAAAATGTTCAAACACCAAATATAAACCTTTTGCAAGAAATCAAGTCTGCATTAACCACACGTACTTGTGGTGAACTTGCAAACAAAACATGCTCTTATAATATATGCATTGTCTTTGAAACTGATTGGCCTACATCAGAGAAAGCCTTCTTTATGACCTAGTCTCACCAGTGTCAGACCAGAGAATGTCAAAAGTCGATTCACGTGCTTGGCGCGTGAATCGCAGTTTGGCAACTGTGCCTTAAATACATTCCACCCCCCTTTTCTCCTCCTGATCGTCGTGTGTAAAGCCATGCCTTCCGCACATGAAATCTCCCTGAAGCATCTTGCAGCATTCCATATGGACGACTCTACTGACAAGTGAGGGCGAAACTGAGGGCGAAACTTGTCTCGCGTTGTGCCTGTTTGTCACTGCTGCCTAGTCGGTTATTCTAATTTTCCCAATTAATTTGTGGTGGCCTAAGACAAAATTACCACAATGCAGTTCCTTCAAACGGGTGGTTTCACATAATGTGTATTGCTGAGAGCTTTTAAAATATATTTGCCATGCATTTTTTTCTGCCGACACTAATTTCTCCGCTGTGATGGGTTTTTGAGTCATTCACAGATATGAGCCACCAATGATGACGGTTAACACCATCCCAATACGTATTTAGCAGGGACAGCATGACTATTGATAGTTACATTGCACATCGTGTTTATGCTCGATGCACGTTTGTAATTAACTGCTGGACACAAAACAAAGGATCAAACACAGGAATTATAGACTTGGCTTTTGATCTATCCCATGCCACCCTTCTCAATCCAGCAATGGATTAAGGCCTCTCCATGCCATGTCGTTCATGGTGGGTTTATGATCATACTGCACCACGCTGGTCAATACTAGTTGATGATTGGGGTGGTTGTTGACTAGTTTGATATAGTTTACCCCCTGATTTTAGCTGTGGTCGGAAATCAAACTCGGGTAGATGAATTCATGGCACAGCACACTAATCACCACACCACCGCTGTACCCCAGACAGGTTGTCTGCAAGCCGAGTCGCCCTCCAAAAATTGCTCTTTAGCTCAATGGGCTTTACTCGGGAAATAAACTTCTGATTCTGATTTCAAGGATATAATTTAAAAAAATCTTATCGAAAAAATTCAAGGTTGCTGTTTTCGGCTCAACACTCATCCAACATCAAACCTATATCTAATTTACAGAAAATTACCTTTAAGCGTACCGACAGTAAATGCAACTGTATGTATGTTGAAATTATTTCGCACCGTACGTAGGCAGCCGTGCTGTCAACGCCGTTTGGAGAGGGATGAAGAAAGCGGTTCATTTCCTTTTTTCCACAGCGAAAAAAGCCAAGATACTTCCGATATTTCATCCCTATTTTTTGTAAATACACAATATCGAAAAGAAAACGTCAAGAGGAACACACCGCTGTTCTAAACTAAACTATTTTTTTTTTATTTTAGCAGGTAAGGCCAACTGAGTTGTATAGCTTTTTTTCAGACGTGACCTGCCCACAAATGATAGCACAATAAAGTGGCTTATCATGTGGAAATGTAGAGCAACCAAATACTCTTAACGCACCTTTCTAAATGAGGAAGGAAAAACCAAAGGATTGGGAGAAAAATCCACGCAATGACGGGGATAAAATTCAAACTCAAAATATGCAGGCGTCTTAGTCGGGATCGAATCCACGACCTCTTGTATACCAGGCGAGGTAGTTAACATTTCCTAGCCACCGCGGCGCCCCTAATGCTATCGGAGGGACCAACCGGTGTATTAAAGTTTTACTTTGTATTTTATTTTTCCATTCCCTATGTGAGAGGCAGGAAATGGAAGCTGACAAGAAAGCCTGAGGCCAGATATCGGTAATGAGAGATCCAAAAAATATAAATGATAAACTTATTTTAGAAAGCCATTGTTTTATTTTCATCAACATACACTTTAAACAGTGTAACATATCTGGAACAAACGTACGAACGAAGGATTCAACTGGACTGATAAAATGATAAAAGCTGAACTTTAAGAGCTTGTTAAAGAGGCTATTTTTTACCATAGCCAGAGGCAGTTGCGATGAAACCTTTTTAGAGAAGCTGTCTTGTGATGGGAGATCCGGAGAGCCAGCGGTGGGCGTTGCGTTTAAAACTGGTTGATCCAACAACTCGCAAACAGGCTGGGGCTTGGCAACCCTCGGGGTTCAAGTTGGGTTGCGATATAAGATCTACAATAATTGTTTCGTCCGTTTCAAGAAAAAATTACAATATTTACATTTCACAATGGAAGTTACAAGAAAGCTTTTATCTCCATGAAATGTGTACTTTGCACATATTTTTCACGGTAACTGACAGCATCATTGGTGGTACAATGTCATCATTGTCCTCATTAATTGTATTACTTAATTGATTAATCAATGTTTCACTGACGGCAGGCGCATCATGATAAATATAGTATGAATAGTTACAATGATTAGAAGACTAATGGCAGGTTTATCTTGAGGAGTTAACTGCAATTGAATAACTTTTAAAGTTTCAACTTATCTTCATTTGTATTGAAATTACATCACCGTACAAAAACTCGGTGAGAAAAATGTTAAACACATTTACAAAGGTATGAGAAAGTGATATCGATCTAAACTAAGTGTTGTGGGTTTACACTCCAACACACCGGTGTGCTGAAATAGTAACTAACTGGCACGTTTTTCCCCCTGACAAACATTACTCATCGGCTGTGTCGGGTGGTGACGGGTCGCGAAAGCCGACGTGTTTAACTTCAAGTGTAGGGTTCGCCATATATGCCCATATCTCCGACCGTTTGCATTAATCGGCCTACATCCTTCATAAAATGGATATCGTGTATCGCTATGAAGGGTCAAGGTATACAGCCATTAAATTGCTTGCCCACACCACTGCTGGCAGAATGGCCTCCAATAAAGGCATCTCAAGAGGGTGTCCGGTCTACTCTTCCACACTGACCAGACGTGTTGGAAGGGATGAGAGTACCCACTCGTCCTTAGTCCGCCACGTGCGACTTGCCGATCCGCTAACCGTGTTGTACTGTTTGTGAGTGTTGCCGGCTTTCCACGAGAATCCCGTGTTCCACAACGGGCTGTGGAGGGTCATGCTGGCCACGTGCAGGGCTGCCACATCTTCCCGTTCCGGCGGGAGAGTCGGCGTGCTGGCGACAGCTGGTGGCAGTCAGTAACGGAGATCCACCTCCCGTCTCTGCTGGTGGTGGGGGGGCATTGTTCAATACTCCCCATAAGCGGTGCTGTGGGCTCGCTGCCCTGCTGTGTAGCCCAAAGGAGTGGGATCTGCAGGTACGTGGCGGCCTAAGAAAGGCCCAAAACATCAAGATGGCCAGCAACAAACAGCACTAGCAATGTAATAGATAAGCGTTAACATCTTCCATGATATGTGATCGAGTTTGTCTTTGTGATAGATCGCGTAAATATAAATGCGTCGTTAAACCCGCCACCACGCGACACAGCAGAGAGTAAGATCTGTCACGGAAACAAAACGTGCCAATTCATTACTAGTTCAGCAAACCGGTGTGTTGGAGAGTGAACCCACAACGACCTTCCATGATCTGAGCGAGGTTTAAAGAGTTTTGTAAAGTAAGTTACGAATGAGATTACGTCACACGTAATGAGATGGCATCGTACGTGATTACTTGTTTAATATCCAGGCACACCAAGTCATTATGACTCTAGCTGCCTCCACAGGGCTGGATCACAGGTGTGCGCCACCACCACCACCACCAAATAATGGTTTATTTCGCTATGTTTTGGACATCCCTTTGATATATCTTCCCAGTTGTCTTAAGGGTAAATCCTTAGTTGATATATATTTTAAAAAATACCTTATTGACATAAGGTCATCTTTCTGAGAGTTGTGACCACCCACCCCAAAAAATATAGGCAGACTGATAGAGCTAATGCTTTGATGCTTTCAACCTTAATGAGAAAGTGTTCATAAAATCGACCGAAGTTGTGTTACCCATGGGTTTATATTTAGAGGTGTAGAATATTTTTACCCTATACAGTACGTTATTTACAGTATACTAATTTTCATATGAGTGAATGTATACATCAGATTTTTTTGCAAAACAACACACCATATCTTCATCACCAAAAATAGAGCAAATCGCCAAGTCAAAGTGTTTAATTTGCTGTGGATAATGCCGCTCCCACGTTGTATTCCTCCACCGTGGTGCCGTACTGCCGCTGGAAGAGCCGCGTGTGGTACTTGAGCTCCGGCAGCAGCATCCGCAGACACCGCTCGCGTGTGCGAAGGTTCAGGCCGCTCCTCATGTTGTAGCCCAGGACGACCACAGACCCCGGAATATACGGCATAATCTCGCTCTGGTTGACCATTCCTGCCTCCACCTCGTTTGCCACGCACTCCTCCCTGCGGGCCCTCACCTTCCTGCGCAGGGCGTCCACCTCGCGTTGCATTCGCTGCACTCCGAACGTCTCCACCTGGCGCTGAAAACGACGTGAGAAGTGTTCGTACAAAGCCACGTCCAGCTCGTTCCAGCGCCGGATCATCTCGGTCAGACGTTGGTTCTTTCGCTTGAACGACTTATTTTTATGAGTTTTGGCACGCTTGTTGGTGGACAGATAGACCACATCCTCCATCTCCCAGCCCAGCATCTCCTTCGCCAAGATCATGGACTCGTCAAATCGCTCGGTGATCATGACCAGGTCGAACTTGGCATCTAGTTCTGCTAAGCCAAAGGCAAATTCATCACTCGACACACTTATGTTGGGAGTTATCCCAAAATCAAATACCATGGGGTTTCTGACTAAAGGCGCGGGCATCTTTTCAAATTTATAAAATGTCTCAGCGTTTTCAAGAAAAGTCTTTAGGTGGTCCCTGCCATAACTATGTTTTCCTGCCACATCAAAAGCAGATACCACGCTCTCATAGTAATAGAACACGGACTCAAAATTATTTTCTGGGCGGCGAACAATGGACAGGTAAATAGCCATGGGACTCATCACGCGCGCCACCTCATCCTTTTGGAAGCGCATGTGGCTGGACAGGATGTGGAAGCGACCACCGGAAGCATGCGGTGGCAGAGGAGCCACGAACGAGGCCATGAAATCTTGCGGGTAGAGGAATTGGTACGTCATGTAGGGGAAGGCGAACGTCAGATTGTGCTTCTCGCCGAAGCGGAACAGGATGTTCTGGAAGGTGCTGCTCGCCGTTTTGTGAGTCTTCAGGAAGACAACGTCCGTGTGAAGCACCGTGGGATGGATGTGTTTCTCCTTCTGGAAGATCTTCACCAGGATGGATACGTCCAAGAAGGGTTGATTTTCGCTGATGAAAGTTGGAGACACGGGGAATAGAACAGTTTGACTATTTGAGGAGAGAAGGCCAACTGCCAAAAATTGTTGGCTTATTGTAAACAGTCGCAATAATTATCATTCGCAGATGGCGCAATTATGTATTGCCCAAGCAGTGATAGGGAGCTCCAACTATATTTTACCTGTCATAAAATATGTATCCCTCATCTCATATGAATACATCTATCTTATACTATATGTATTATGTATAAAAATATATATTATTATCTTTTCTGAAAACACTATACTTCTCATGTTTTTTCAAATACCGGTACATATTTCCCCTCTACAAACACCTATATTTTCTCTATCTCTTCGACGAATAACGTAGCACTTTCTTCTAACTTAAATACATGATTCCCACACCTTTCAAATGTATACATGCATTGCATTTCTGTCATTTATCTTCTATCTGGCATCAACAAATATTGATCTGTCATCACTCTGAATCTCCTATCTGCCTATGAATACATTTATCCAAGTAACGGTGACTTCGGATACACGACGGCACTCCCAGGACCTGTCGCGTCTTGAAAAGTGAATGCGTGTAGACGCTATATGAGTAGTAATTACTGTCATTACCGTCAAGCGTGCGGATATATGCCCAGCAGCTAAATGCCCACGTCGAGTTCCGCCAGCCAGGAGAGGGACCCCCTATAGAGAACCCAGCCTCTTATCAATGCCATGGCACTCGTTATTAAATGAGCCCTAGTCCCTCATGGATGCCGGTGGATGCCCCCCCAACCCGACCTCCCCTAACCCCCCCCTCACCTCGAGATTAGTTTTTTGGATTGGATTCTTGGTTCCTCTTTCTAACTCTCTCCCATGTTTCCAGAACCTTGACCTCCCCCTTCTAAAGCCGAATTTTTATTTAAAAAAACACATTTAAACGTCCGATACATTCTAATTATTTCTTGGTACGCAGAATATCTTACGAATACATTGCCTGTCTCCACCGAATACATTTAAATTCCGCCATCTCTACGCTATCTCTTATAGCTTATATATCTCATGCTTTGTGAATATATTAATACGGTGCCAAAGTAAGTGCTGCTTGAGGCCCCAAATGCGTTCGCTCGTGTCATATAAGATTTGTTCAACATTTATTTATCGCGCTGTGACAGCAGGACTTGAACAATTCAAACTGATCACAACATTGAATTCGCATTGAGGCACTGGTGCTCAACTCCGGCTTACAACCCTGAGCCGAGTGGCGTAAAATCCACATTCCTATCCCGGGGACGAATCTCTACATAGCACAATCACTTTTGATCCCCCACTGCCTTCCGATTTAGCGAGCAGCTAGCGGTACCTCTGAGCCCGGGCTACACGAAGTTTAATATTATTTAATGTCTAAATGTAAATCACCAACATCCCGACTCTCAACCCAGAGGAATGACGACAATGTTAACTTCAACAAGATATGAACCCCCACAACAATGGCGAACTGACCTTGAGAACGTGATGAGCAACAAGCAGCCAATTGCAGAAACCACCACCAGGGCCACGAAGGCAAACGCGATTGAACGTCCAGTGGCCATCTCGCGTTTGGGGGCCGAGGCTCCACGAGTCGGAAAATGATCGGCTGAGCCACACCCCTTGTCTTAAATATTACCTGCTGGGCGTGATTCTATTTTAGGGGTAAGATATGTTGAGCGTAAAGTATTGATAATATATTACATCCTACATGTGTAATTGTCCAGAAAGAGTATAATGCGCATTTTTCTTCTTCTCATGTGCTATAAAGAAGAGCCATTGCCCTAAACGTCACTGATTCTTTACTATTCTCCTTTTAAGGCACTTTTATTGACGAACTGTGTGTTTTGGTTATTTGTAATGAGTTGCATTGCCAACGCTGTATCACCAAATGATTTGTTCTGTCACGCATCTCTCAGTTAACGCGAGAAAGGGAAGTGAGCACTTGATTACGTGCACACACCAACACACAATGCCCCTCACACGAACACGGCGCGCTCGCACACCTAAACAGACTTAGCAATGCTCCGATGAGACGAGAACGCGCCACGAACACACGCGCACACGTCCGTGTACTACAACAACAACTGCCATTCGCCACTAAGTGGAGGTGACGTTAACAAAAGGTCTGTGAGGATGCGGTAATGAGTCGTGTGCTTGCGAATCTGGTAGTCGGAATCACGAGAGGTGTTGTTTTGCCACCAATGAGCCTGGTGGTGCAAATTGGATGGAGCGCTTTGGTCTTAGGAGCTATTCCAGCACCGCGTTGTGCCTTAATGTCTGAGTAGTCGTGGCCCGCGTTCGGCAAGTCCTCCTGCAAGCGGTCAGCGCGCCTCGATGGGGCTACCTCGCCTCGCCCCTCGTTCGACCCGAGGCAGTTCCCGTCGCAGTAGCTCGGCGGAACGTGTGCACAGGGGAGGGTTGTTCTCTGCTACTCGTGCTGCTCAGCTGCCCGTTGGCCACCCTCACCCTGTGTGTATATTTGCTTCATGAGTAAAGCAAGTGCCCATGCATTGCAATGGTGAGCTACTGAATTAAGAGTTTCATGATTGAAGATCTCAGACTGGACAGGCCCTCTGCACACACGCCGTGGCTGATAGGGAACCCGTTAAGCAGGGCCCCGTGACTGGGAATGGTAGGTCAAAGCCAGGGAGACAATTACGGGCAGATCTCGCTTAGCGCTCCAAGATGCGTTGCTGGAGAAGTGAGTGCTAATTGATTAGGCATTAAAAGTGGTCATTATACCATTGTATATATGGTGATGCGTTCTCGACAGCGTTATTTAAAATATTTGTTAAAACCCCTTCTATAGTAGGAATAAAAATTAATTAAGATTCATAAGCCTTTATTACTTTCACTTTCAAATTTACATAAATTTATAACTGCACAATAAACTTTAGAAGGCACTTGGTATTTTTATTATTGTTGTTGTTTTTATTAGCAATATTGATTGAAAACGTATATACAGGAAACACGAGCGTTTTTTCCCCACCTCTTTCTCTTCCACATATGGGGAAAATATTGCCCCTATCGGGTGCCTTAACATCTATATTTAAGTATTCAAAATCCCAAATATTGCATTATTAATTCTTCCAACTATAAGACAGACAGTAAAATTAGTTAATCAAATACAATGATATTTGGAAAATTTTTAAAATTCACTGCGCCAGATAAAACAGTGGGCTCAGTGTAAACAGATCATGCATGCCATTCCTCGGAGCTACGGAGAGAAATGTCACCTCATGGTCACGGCGAGTACGGTCATGAGGGATTTCTAATTAGTGCTGCCCTGAAAACAGCAGTTCTAAAGTGTTATACATGTATTTGACGAACCCGTGCTCTTGGACACCTGGGTACTCCAGGTGCTCTGATTGTGCTCTTATTTATCACGACTGTTTAACTTTTATTTTCTACATCAGGCAAAATGAAGGCTTCAAACCCGTCAGAAAGATCTCTTCGGCATTCCACACGTGGCGACGATCAGCTGTGAAGGTATGCGATAACTTCGGCTTAAACTCTATTTATGACTATACTCACTGATTCTTTCGGTAAAGTCACGTAGATAGAAAAATAACAAAAGAAAACACGACGTTTCTGTCGCAACACAAGCGCCCGTCTTCAGGTGAGAAAATGTTCTGCTGTTGTGGTTTAATATAGGCACGGGAGGGGGAGAAGGAGGGGGAAGAGTTTTTGTAGAGTCGTGGCTGCAGGAGTTCACGGGGGAGAGGGGGGAGGGTTTGTGGCGTGCAGGGACGAGTGGGGCTGGAGAAATAAGCATGTCAATGAGCTTGAATTAGTAACCGGACACCAAGACGACATGGGTGGGTGAGTGAAAATATCGCAGTTAAAACTTGACGATGTTTATCACGTCCTTCCAATGATTGCTCAATCTGAATCCATCTTCTCGATTAAAGTTTTGTCTGTTTGTATATCTGGATGGCTTCATGAACAAATCTCTGATGGTAGCCCGAGGGTTTACAGAGCACCTTGGTCTCGGAGAATACAATGTCATGTGTGACCACAGCGTTGAAACAATGATCCGCCACTGCCGAGGTGTTGGTTGTGCCGTGTTTCAATTCCGCTTTGTGTTCGCGAACCCGGTCTGAGACACGTCGCTTCGTTTCACCAATGTAACTGCTGCCGCAGAGACAACTCAGTTTATAGACACCAGGACATTGCTTGTCCGGAATCGCATTCTTCACCGATGGGATCAAATCACGGATTTTGTGTACTGTGTGACTTTACCGAAAGAACCATAGAGTTGGGATTCCTGCAGTCACGAAAGCTTCAAATCAAGACTATTTATGACTTTTTAAAAGTATTTTAACATATTTTAAAGTATTAAGTATAACTAGAAGGGGTGATTGCCGAAGGCTGAGGGAAGGCGTGATTCTAAGAGATGGAGCAATTACATCAACTGATTTGAAGGCGCTCGATGGATCATTATATCTCAGGATCGTGAGAGACGATGGCGGCTTGTTGATGACATCAGCGATGTGTTTCAGCGGTTTCATTAAGATTTGGGTTTATATTTGGTCGCCCGTCTTTTGTATTTCTCCACCGTGGAGCCGTACTGCCGCTGGAAGAGTAGCGTGTGGTACTTGAGCTCCGGCAACAGCAGCCGGTGACACCGCTCGCGTGTCAGTGGGTCCAGGCCGCTTTTCATAATGTAGGCCAGGATGACCACAGACTTTGGAATATACGGCATCATATCTCTCGCTTTGATCTTTTTCGCATCCACCTCGCTCGTCACGCACTCCTCTCTGCGGGCGCTCACCTCTCTGCGCAGGGCGTCCACCTCACGTCGCATTCGCTGCACTCCGAACGCCTCCACCTGGTGCTGGAAGCGACGCGAGAAGTGTTCGTACAAAGCCACGTCCAGCGCGTTCCAGCGCCGGATCATCTCGGTCAGACGCGTGTCCTCTCGCTCGAGTGGCTCATCGTTATTTGTCTTGGCGCGCTTGTTGTTGGATAGGTAGACCACATCCCCCATCGCCCAGCCCAGCATCTCTTTAGCCAAGATCACGGACTCGTCAAAGCGCTCGGTGATCATGACCAGGTCGAACGCGGCATCCAGTTGCGCTAAGCCGGAGCGGAATTCACGACTCGACACGTCTGCATTGGGGTTGAGCCCAAAATCAAACGCCATGGGGTTTCTGCCGAAGGGACCGCGCTTTCTGTTCCCTTTATAAAACGTCTCGGCGCTTTCGAGAAAGGTCCTGAAGGGGTCTTTATTAATGCGGTCGCTGTGGTTTTTTGCTGCTATAAACGCACGGTCATTGTTCTCATAGTAATGGAACACGGATTCGAAGTGTGTGTCTGGGCTGCGCACGATGGATAGGTAAATGGCGTTGGGACTCATCACGCGTGCAACCTCAGCCATGTTGAAGCGCATGTGGCTGCACAGAAAGTGGAAGCGGCCACCGGCAGCGTGCCGTGGCAGAGGAGCCACGGATGAGGCCTTGAAATCGTACGGGTAGAAGAATTGGTATGCCCCATAGGGGAAGGCGAACGTCAGGTTGTTCTTCTCGCCAAAGCGGAACAGGATGTTCTGGAAGGTGCTACTGGCCGTCTTGTGAGTCTTCATGAAGAAGATTTCTGTGCGTAACTCCCTGGCGGTTTTATCCTTCGTCTGAAAGATCGTCGTAAGCGTCCAGATGCCCCTCACGCTTTGAAGTTCTCTATACAATGTTGGAGACACGGGGAACAGAAACATGTGACTAGTTGAGGGGAGAAGAAGGCCAACTGCCCAAATATTTTTCTTATTGTCAATGGTGTCACAAATCATTTTCAGATTACGTAATTGCGTATGGACCTCAACATCGTAAAGGAGCTCCCAACTATCTTCAACCTCCAATTGAAATACATCTCCATGATCTAAATATCTTCTACCAATAACATTGCTCTCCTGTCTCTCTTGTAGGTTGCATACATACATACATCTCACTCCTATCCCATGAATACGTACCTTTTAATTTTGAATACATTATCTCTAACATCACGCATCAATGCCTTGGCACATCGTTGCTGAATGAGCCCTAGTAGTTTATGGATGCCCTGAGAGATGTCCCTCCCCTCCTTCGAGATTCGTTGTTTGGTTTGGTTTGGGTTCTTCGTCCCTCTTTTCCTCTCCTTTCTCCCATGCTTCCCTGACCCTGACCTCCACCTTCTTAAAGGCTAATTTAGTTTTTAATTTAAAAGCGTCTTTTTTTGCGATTGCATTTAGACGTCTGAAACACCAAACCCGTTTTTGGTGGACAGAAAATCTTATAAATGCATTGCCTGTCTCCTGTAATCTCTGTGCTATCTCTCATCGCGTATATACATTTTTAATCCCTTTATGAATACATTGATAGGAGGCCAAAATAAGTGCTGTTTGAGGTCCACAATGGGTTATGCACTGTCATAGATTATTATATATTAGAGTATATATTGTCGTGATAGTCCATTGCTAATGATAATTAATATTTTAATACACACTTTGTTATCAATCGTTATAATATTTGTTCAACCTATATTTTTCTGTGAATTAGCATTGAGGCACTGGTGCTCATCTCCGGCTTATAACCAAGTGGCATAAATTCCACATTCATATCGCGGGGCGAGTATCTCCATAACACAACCACTGTTGGTTACCCCCACTGCCTTCTGATGGAGCGAGCAGCTCGCGGTACCTCTGAGTCACAGGGCCCGGGCTACACGACGTTTAATATAATTGAACGTCGACATGTAAATCACCAACATCCAGATCATCAACCCAGAGGAATGACGATGTTAACTTCAACAATATATGAGCAGCACTCTTGATTTATAAAAATAAAAACCCCACAACAATGGCGAACTGACCTTGAGAACGTGATGTGCAACAAGCAGCCAATTGCAGAAACCACCACCAGCGCCACGAAGGCAAACGCGATCGAACGTCCAGTGGCCATCTCGCGTTTGGGGTCAAGGACCCAAGAGTCGGAAAATGATCGGCTGAGCCACACCCCTTGTCTTAAATATTACCTGCTGGGCGTGATTCTATTTTAGGGGTAAGATTTGTTGAGCGGCAAGTATTGATAATAACATCTTACATAAGTAATTGTCCAGCAATAGTATAATGCGCATTTTTTTCTTCTCATGTGCTATGAAGAAGAGCCATTGCCCGAAACGTCACTGATTCTTTACTATTATCCTTTTAAGGCACTTTTATTGACGAACTGTGTGTTTTGTTTGTTATTTGTAATGAGTTCCATTGCCACCGCTGTATCACCAAATGATTTGTTCTGCTTAAGAATTGCTTAATTGCATGTCCTACATTTTACTTTGGAATGTGTGTCTCTTTGTGCTCTCTCATTTGCACAAGCTCGTTGGCTCTGCTGGCCACAGTGTAAGAATACATACATTTCATACCGTACATCGTAAATGATAGATTGTACACTCATGATACTATGTATGTTGCATTGGGTATTGATTTCATGTAGCCCGCATGCCCAGTCACAGCATGCCCAAGCAGCTTCTGTTTGGCTGGATAGAGCGGGCGAAACGGGCCTGACACAGGCGAGAGAAGATATGGACTGATGTGGTACGGAAGGATGTGGAGCTGATTGGAGTTACAGGTACCAGCGGTGACAAGATCGGCGTCTGTGGAGGAGGTTCGTTAATTATGCTACTGGGGAGTTAGATGCAGTCGTCCCCCATCAACAATAGAGGGCAAAAGAGAGACGCTTACATCAATGAGCAGAGCGTCGGGCGGCTAAACGCAGAAAGTTGCCACAGTGAAGAGCATCGATGGTGCATCTGCCCAGTCATTTCAGTCAACCCATGGTGACTGGGTCTGTCCCGTGGCTTCCTGCCCGCAGGCAGTCGACACTTTACGTGGCCTCAAAGTCCACCTAGCATGGCATAAGCGCCGCCGTGGTAACGTCACCGCTACTTAGTGGCGAAAGGCGGTTGTTGTTGATTCCAACCAAGGACATGGCGTCTTCCCATGTTGCATGCCCTCATGCAGTCTCGTGCACGTCTTCTCCAGATTTTGCCACGAGATGGCAGGCAGACTAAGAAAACGAGCCAGCAGTTATTCGTGTTTTTGTCGTATCGTCGTATAACAATGAATGGCACTGTATGGTTTTAATTTGGTTGAAATTGTACAAATTATTAAACGTTTGTAAATTGGCTGCAATCAGGATATATGTTGGTGATGACAACAGCACAGGTATCCCTCAATTTCTTTAAAAACACGCGTATAACAAAAGTTCTGAATCGAAATGACTTTTCCCATTAATTTAATACGAAAAATTAGGGATGTGTTTTGGACAGTCATTCCAACTGAAATCCTCACGTAAAAATATACACCTCGATCACTGTTCACAGCACAAAAATAATACTGAATATAAATTTAAAAACTATTGAATAATTAATTCAAAAATAAATTAATTAACCTTTTCAGGAAACTCACCAAAAGATCTGAATGTTTGAATGACTGGAAAGGCGATGTGGAAGCGTGACTGTGACACGGCAGGGACACCGTGACGCTGTTGCGGGTTGGATGGATGACGCAGCCTCCCCGGTGCTTCTTGCTTCATCTCATGGCGTTTGCCGCGTGACATTTTATTCACGCGGAAATTCGATTTCGCTCATCGAAAACTCTCCGTAATTTGTCAATTGCGTTCATGCTACATTTCGTAAAACCGAACGTTTGCCAATCGAGGAATACCCGGACTGTGTTGGCAATTTAGTTGCTGCAAACGTAGAAACAAGTCTAATGCCTGGGGAGGCTCACGTGGTCGTCATGTAAAACTGGTCCAGCATGATTGATTGATATATGCTTACGACTCCTAGATGATTGACAAGCTGGATGAATCTGTTCTTGCGAAAGTATAACACATTCCTGCGGAGGGAGCTGGTAGGAACGCTGGGTTGCTCGGTCAATGGCCAGGGTCAACGGCGGCGTGGTGTATTCCGCAAATATGACCGACTGTGAGGTCGGGCACAAGCCGGCGTGAGTAGGTTAAACGTTGAGTTTTATAAGGGCACCACGGGGTGACCAGCCCCTCCCCACCCTGCCTCACCCCTCCCACCCCCCACCCAGCCTCTCCACCCAGCCCCTCCACACCCTCCCCACCCAGCCCCTCCCCACCCTCCCCTCTCCACCCTCCCCTCCCCATCCAGCCCCTCCCTGCACGACGGACGGACAGACACAATAATCCCCTATGGGCTGGTGTAACCAGGAGGTTCCTACCAGTATTACATTATGCAGTGGACGTGGTGGATGAGTTGAATGTTCCGCGCAGGTAACTGGGTGAGAGCTTGGCGTGTGTTGGGAGTCTAGAGGCCGTCGTGGTACGGTGCGAAAGAAGTTCGACGTGCGTACATACATACATGATCCAACAGGGATAGTTCAGGGCAATCGTGGCCGCAACCATCACTCTTCGTCAATAACACTGCCTTAACATAAATATATAAAAGTCGTTTCGGGCAATAACCCTTCTTCATAGCGTTCGAGGTAGACCGAGTGTTTAGCATAATTATTGGAAGAATGTATTCAAATGACCCAATCAATGGAATGTTACAGGTCTTCTGATCGTCTCATGTGCTGTTCTTCTTGCCGCTAGATGGCAGACTTACAGAAGTAGCAAGCAGTCACATTACGTAATGGCACGAATGTATCAACCGATGTCACTGCAATATCATAAACACGTTACGATTTATGGTAAAATTTGCAAATGGGTGAAATGATGGCTGCAATAGGAATGTCAGCTTCTTCGTGATGGAAGACGACGGAGGTAATGAGTTCATGCTTAAAATGCAGCCGATATTGCTCGTGTTTAAACGTTTGCTTTTGAACTTGCAACAAGCGAGCAGGAATCAACATATATCAACAACCAGTCGCATAACTACATCATGGGACCTCCTTTGCCAGTACCAAAATATAATAATAAAGTTTTTTTATTTTTCCCCCAAAATTATCAGTGTTGTTTTTTGTTTGCATTCAGACTGCAAGTATTGTGGTTAATGTAAACATGATTCCTTGCAAAAGGTTTCAGTTTTGTCGCCAGAAAAAAGGGGAAAACCCCTATTACTTTATTATTCACTTTTATTCATTTCCACTGTTGTGACAATACGCCGTGCACAATCAACATGGACAACTGGACAATTAAAGACAAGCCACAGTACGATTGGGGCCATGCAACCTAAGGTATGAACCATATAGTAAACCGCTGTCGTGTGCGCTCCTTAAACAGAAGAGGAATAGCAAAACTACACGAAGTCTCTCCTGAAGCCATCTTGTCGTGGCTATAGCAGACATTGGCAATAAGCTCCTGAACACATTGGCACCATACGCAATAATGTAATATTATTTAAATGCATTCTGTTGTTTAAATAAGCAAAGGCATATTTAATGTCAAGCAAATGCAAAAAAAACGTCTTTAATGCACACATTACAGTACCGTCAAAATGCTTTAATACTCGTAGGAACCTCCTGGTTACATCAGCCCACATGGGATTATTGTGTCCGTCGTGCAGGGAGGGGCTGGGTGGGGAGGGAGGGAGGGTGGGGCTGGGTGTGGAGGGTGGGGCTGGGTGGGGAGGGTGGGGAGGGGTTGGGTGGGGAGGATGGGGAGGGGCTGGGTGGGGAGGGTGGGGCTGGGTGGGGCTGGGTGGGGGTGGGAGATGTGGGGCTGGGTGGGGAGGGGCTGGTCACCCCGTGGTGCCCTTATAAAACTCAACGTTTAACCTACTCACGCCGGCTTGTGCCCGCCCTCACAGTCGGGCATATTTGCGGAATACACCACGCCGCCGTTGACCCTGGCCATTGACCGAGCAACCCAACGTTCCTACCAGCTCCCTCCGCAAGAATGTGTTTATTTGCGCACCGGAGTGCAGTACATTTGTTGGGTCTTGGCACGCAAAATGTGACCTGGCAGGCATGTGCGGTGTTGGGAGGGGGGGAACCGCTCGTGGGGAAAAACACGTGGCTTGTAATGTCCGTCACTCCGTCAGCCGACTCGCCCTACAGGGAATTCGACATTCAACGTTGATTTATGTTTGTGCAACTTTTTCTATCGCTCATGAGACGACGCATTTGCATTCGCGCGAGCTTGTATTTGCTTCATCGCTCTTGCATGGAAATTAGACTATCCTTGGTCTCTTGAGTTCTCACCTTATGGTCAAAGAAAACAAACTTGATTTGACTTGGTGAGCTGGTGACCGTCATGCGGTCATCGTGGTTCTGTGGCCCCTACAGATAACAGAGAACTGGAAAATCAGTTTTCTGCAGTGCAAATTCCGCCTCTGTGACTGTCCCCACTCAAAATAAAAAATATATATTTATGGTCAGCAGGAATCGAGTGAGGTTACTGCGGCGTCGCTCCCGTACCTTTTTAAAATACAAAGTTAAACCTGCAAAGTGAAGACAGCCAGAAACGCACAGCATAGGTAACTTTCGATGCAATGGTTGTATACAGTATCTCTTTTTTGGGTTTCGTCTCCATGTAATACCACACTCTCCTAGTACCACACTCCTCTAGTACCATACACTCCTAGTACCACACTCCCCTAGTACCGCACTCTCCTTCAGATAGAAAGACATACCGCTGGAATTAAACACTGGTAAGAACCAATTCTACACAATGAATTGATGCAGTGTTACACACATGATGACCAGGTATATATCACGCGCGCGTGTGCGCTCGCATCGTACAAGGCACATCGACGTTTTGCCGAACTGCCCTTGATTATCGACGGTGCACACGGTGAAGGTCGCCCAAGTCGAGCAAACAGTGCCCACCCTCAGTGTCGCGCGCCACGTTGTTTACCCTGGCGGACACTGGCGAGCTCTTGTTAACAGCTCACATTGGCGGGGGGGGGGGACTTGATGCGAATGCCAGCTGGAAGAGGCCCTCATGATGGGGCAATCACTCGCGCGGACTGACGTGGCTCCGGGCACCGCGTACCCGAGGCCGTATCGCGAGCAGATTGTGTCGCCGTGTTTGTCTTTGGAGAGGTTTCCATTGCACGCATGCACACCGGTGGCTGTTTACTATCGATTGATGGGGGTCCCACGAACGTTTTTAGCTCAATATTTTTGTCATGCTGTTCCCACATTAATGCTCCCCGCCACCGTCGATAACCCGCGTGGACTAGCGTGGTGAGGTATGGTCAAATAACCCATATGACCAGCAATGAATTGACAACAAAAAGGGCTGTATATGTTCTACAAAACCGTTTGCTCATATGGTTTAACATTACCCATTCTGCTTGCATTGCAACACTTTACACACCACTTTTGATCTTTAAAAATAATATTGTATCATCTGATTCCCAGAGTTTGTGGCGGAATGAGCTTCATAATTCACTTTAAACATTAATTTCATTCGTCTCCTCCCAATCATGTACTTTGTGTGATCACGTTTTATCCATGGCACCTCCTTAATTCACAATTTTCCCTCTGAACGTCACCTGGGCCTCCCTTGCCTTAGCATATATAGACTCAATGCATGCCGGTGGCATGGTATCAGCGTAAGATTAAAGGAAGTTTTTTTTTTAATATCACGTCATATTTGTCTTATCCTGGGGCCTATGTACAGAACTAATTCAGCAATTAGATAATTTACATAAGATTGGGAAATTACTACAATCTCTGCCGGCGGATTTTAGGAGCATTTTCCATATTGAGGCCAGTGAGCTGTCTGACACGAATGTGAAGCCGCATTAATGAGATTACATTACTATAAATTAAGTATCTTGCATCCAACTTGTGCATAAATTATGACTAGCATGGCGAAGTATGGTCAAACAATGACCAACAGAGCAACCGAGCATGGGGAGGCAGTGGATTGAAAAAGGTCATATTATAATTTTAATCATAGCAATCAGAACACGTCAAATTAACTTATATCATTGCAACTAAAGTGCTGTGATAAATTTTAGCCATGCAAAAAGGCAGCTTGATACAAAACTCACTCTAGGACAGCGGTTCTTAACCTTTACTGCAGCCTTGCACCCCTTTGGTTCTCAATCGTAAAAAATATGCACGTTAATAAATACAGCTACAAGGTAGCTCTACTTACCGGCCCGTACTTAATTTGTGTTTTGATGATTTACCTTCTAAAAAATCTGCCGTGTTTAGCATCCCAGGTTAAGAACAACTGCTCTAGGAGCACCATTCACATAATTGCTTGGACATCTAAATATGTTTATTTTGTTCAACCAGGTGAGACCTTAAGAGACCATGATAATATAATTTGCAAGAGATAAGTGGGGCATTAGTATGTCAGTAGGGGGGCAATGATTACTATGTGCAATCCCAATTCAGTAATTTTGCGGGTAATTTTTTAATTTTGGCAAATTTGTGATCCTGACGCTGGCACACAATGACCTACTCTTGCAAATTACGTCAGGGGGTCTTGAATGTCCATTGTGCGATGGTTATTACACCACAGTAATAATCAGGGTGGCCGCATGGCATCTCCCAAAGTGACACAAGATATTACGGCTGTGATTTTCACCTGCTGTTAACCACGCGATTCTCATCCTCGTAGCACAGAAAAGGTATCAGCTTGCCGTAGGTCCTTTGATTTCACCAGCCACTCGCAAACGGGGGCAGACCCAATACATTTCCCAACGACGTGATGATGTCAGAGACAAAACTGCACGTGATTTGTTGTGGAGATGGTGTAGCTGAAATTGGATTGTGCTGCAACAGTGTTCCTGGAGCTACATGGCAGGATGCAGGGTGAGCAGGAATCAGGTTGCTCTGATCAGGGTGACTGTGTGCACTGGGCACACACACGCATCTCCCATGAAGCATGTCATCCTGGTGCGACTTCCCGACAGCTCACAACTAGCAGAACTTTGCACCACAAGCAGAGAGCAATTGTCAGGGCGCTGTGTGCATCTATTGGTGATACCGACCTCGATTTTCTCGCTCCCGAATCAACCTATCAACAGCACATTTCTCAGAATTGCCCCTGTTGACAGCATTGGCTGGTAATTGTCGGCCAGATGTTAATGATATCATTTTCTGTGAGAACGCTAAGCATTAATGCTCGTTAGTTACGAGTTCACCCACATCCCCCCCCCCAAGAAAAAATGGCCACAGACACACCTGCTGGTGAGATTTGAATCGTTCTCGAGAGGTAAAGATCATCGACACCACATCTCGGACCCCTTCTGTCAAAATGTTTTTGATTCCTTCGTTGTGCTCAGGTGCTTGGATTCTGATACTTGAAAGTCATCAACCTGTGCAAATTACACTGGGCGGGGCAGCAACGAAGAGCCATGAAATATACAATGCACACGGATTGCTGTCAATCGTTGTAAACTTAGATTTTCAAAGCGTGTCTGTGCTTCTCTTTAACGCGAATTATCTTCTTTTGGTATTTCTCCACCGTGGTGCCATACTGCCGCTGGAAGAGCCGCGTGTGGTACTTGAGCTCCGGCAGCAGCATCCGCAGACACCGCTCGCGTGTCCGTGGGTCCAGGCCGCTCCTCATGTTGTAGCCCAGGATATCCACTGCGCCGAACACAAATGGCCTGATCTCCCTTTGCTTAATCTTTCTCGCGCCCATCTCGCTCGCCACGCACTCCTCTCTACGGGCGCTCACCTCTCTGCGCAGGGCGTCCACCTCGCGTCGCATTCGCTCCACTCCGAACGCCTCCACCTGGCGCTGGAAGCGACGCGAGAAGTGTTCGTACAAAGCCACGTCCAGCGCGTTCCAGCGCCGGATCATCTCGTACAGGTGCGGTTCGTATTTCTCGACCGAGTTATTGCCGTGGGTCTTGGCGCGCCTGTTTAAAGACAGGGAGACCACATCCTCCATCTCCCAGCCCAGCAACTCCTTGGCCAAGATCACGGACTCGTCAAAGCGCTCGGTGATCATGACCAGGTCGAACTTGGTGTTCAGCCGTTCTAAGCCAGCACAGAAACTATCACTTGAAACGGCAGCGTTGGAATCCAACCCGAAGTCAAATGCCATTGGGTTCTTGACAAAAGCTGGGGGCTTCTTTTGCGAATTGTAAAACCTTTCAGGCTTCTCTAGGAAAGTCCTCAATGGGTCATTGCCTTTACTTTCTTTTTTCGCTGCGATGAAAGCAGGCACGACGCTCTGGTAGTATTGGAACACGGACTCGAAGGCGCTCTCGGGACGGCGCACGATGGACAGGTAAGTGGCGTTGGGACTCATCACGCGTGCCACCTCGGCTATGTTTAAGCGCATGTGGCTACACAGGATGTGGAAGTGCCCTCCGGTGGCGGCGACGATCGGTGGCAGAGGAGCCACGTATGAGGCCATGAACGGGCCCGGGTAGACAAATTGGTATGTCCTGATCGGGAAGGCGAACGTCAGGTTGTGCTTCTCGCCGAATCGGAACAGTATGTTCTGGAAGGTGCTGCTTGCCGTTTTGTGAGTCTTTAGGAAGACGACATCAGTGCGCATCGGCCGAGCTGCCTGCTGTGGGCTTGGTGCTGCGGCCGGGACTTTAAACACCCAGTTCCTCGCGTCTCTCCACTGGCTCCTCTTGCCTTCGATGTCTGTGAACCATGGCACCGGGAGGCCTGGAACACGCAGCTGTGCACTTTTGTTTTCACAAACACAACAAGGAAGAGAAAGGAAAACAGATTATGCATGGCTCTGCTTTGGGTAAATAATTTAAACGTAAACAAGGACATGGATTTGCAGATCCAGTTCGAGTCAAGAGGTCAACATGGACAATGCCATTGGTGCCACCAGACCTCATAATTGATTCCTTCTGCTGGATTCTGCCTCTGTGGAAAATTTGACATTCAACCTGCAAGGTCCTCACAGTCGCATCATCATGGTCATCATCATCATCACTACTGACATCTCTGCCAGTGCACCACTTCACTCCAATGCCTCTCAGTAAGCGGCCTTTCATTATCCTGCACACGGATCTTACCCAACTTAACCACAATCTCATCATAGCCTCCTCATCCTGATTACATCCATAATACTTCCTTTGCACTTTTGATTCTGACATTCCAAGTTGTTCACCTTGTCATCCTAAAGATTTGATATCTGTGAATAGAGCCAGGTTATATAGAATGAAAAGCTCCATAACGTTTAACGTCTGGTTAATTAATAAAACAAGTGATTAACAAAGATCGTTGGCTATGGATTTTATCAAAGACCTCACTTTTCCGAATTTGTAGATTTTCAAACAGGACTCGGAATAACGCAAGATGGGCCCCAAAACCAGGCAACCAGGTAATGTCTCAAATCTAAACATTGTATCATAGAATACATTTTAAATAGCATTCGGTACAACCAGTCACATACTTGTTTAAATTAAAAGTTATGTAAACCCCGATCAACAGATTCAAATAAAATAGAACATGGACCCAGAGGATGAGAAGGTTACATAACTATTCACTAACAAGTGGCTCTACATAGAGCATGGAAGCGGGTCTGATTGAGTTTGTTTTTCGTTATTCGACTCTTGACAGCCCTGGCTTCAAGCTCGCCCTATAACGTGAGTTATGGAACAATGCACGTATCTTTTAACCTTGAACACCATCATAACGTGTATGCTGTCTTCACCAGGGACGTGCGGTCAGGGGAGGCAGGGGGAGGCAGAGCCTCACCTGTCATACTCCAATGAAAATATCTGTTACTAAAAGTAAAAAAAATATAAATATTAAGATTTTTCCATTGATCTGTGTTATAAATGTCATTTCTGTACGATTCCAATCATTTTTATAGTCAAAATCGCCAAAGTTGCGAAGCTCCGCTGCAAATACAGGAAGAAACGAGAGGTGAGGCAGCGACGATCTCAGCCTCCCCTCTGATTGCGCAACCCCTCAGTAACTGGATGGAGCGCGGGCAAAAAGCACGTGCCTGTTACTATCTCAGTATGTCACCAATGTAATGTTTGTAGACCCCTTCATTCCATGTCCACGCCTTCCATACTCCAGGTAACTTGTTTCACGTATGTGTATAAATATATTTAGGCTCGCTGGTCTCTTCATGACACTGCAATGAAAAAGCACCAGGGGAGGCAGCTATCACATCTGCCTCACTGAAGGGGACGTGTCTAACACGCCCCCCTCCGTGACGCCACGCCCCCCTCAGTGTGTGAATCTGGCTCTGACACTAGCCAGTGCCTTTCCAGCCATTGACCTCACCGCACGTCACTGGTCTTCACGTGTATGATGCTTAACGAAAAATCACGTAACAAACTACAATTAAAGTATAGCTTTACTTATTTTTTAAAGCACCCACATAGTATGTATGTTGAACTTCTTTTGCATCGTACGTAGCCAACCGTGGTCATCGGAGGTGTCGTAAATATTACACGTTCACTACAGGAAAATATGCTTTAGCATTTTAAGTGTTTCTTTACACTTTTGTGCCCGTTTTGTCTCAGTCTATCTCCATATATATAAAAGGCAAAGTTGTGAATATGTGTGTCTGTTCAAAATGTTTAGCGTACTTCCCGACATGAAACAAACTGGAAATGTTCCACGTGGGTACTTTCTAGACTGTACACCATGCACACATTATAAAAATAGACTTTTGTTTTTTTGGGGGGGGGAGGGGGGGCGGAGCTCAATAATGCATATATTTTGGGAATCGAACTCGGCGACCCGAGTTCGATTCCCTCTCACGGCCACCACCGGTGACGATTATTAGAACCGGTCCTGAGCCTCCCCTAGGTCGACTCAGCCCTAAACGAGTAACTGTTGTGGTGTGAACATCGCCACTGGGGAGACAAAGGCGGCCGGGCGTGGTGAATCCAAGTCCCGGGCGAAGCCGTGTAGTAAAGCTAGTAACAGATAAAGGAAAAGGCTATTTTGTATACGATTCCAGAACGACAGCAGGAGCGATGACGAGATGTAATCATCGCGCTCGGAGGCCACTCCTGGATTAGAAAGTCGAACCAAAGGGAAGTGGTAGAGAACGGAGTCGGATTTTTCCAGCCAGAAACATAAGAACAGTGGCTTTACAGCGATGCAGGACAGCTGTGGAAATTCTCCAGATTTGGCCAAAAGTTCGGGATCGCGTGTAGAGTCATGGGGCTGAGCAGAGCCAGTGCAGTGTTCGTGCATTTCTAACTTGGCTGAGCCATTGCCACGTGTTCATTGCGCTCTCGGGTAACGTATGCGATATGAGCGTGCTGCATGCACCCAGTAATTTGTACATCAGAGAGTGTCGGTTTTCTGAGTGTATCGCAATACATGGCTGCACCCTGAGAGTACACGCTTGTTTAGGGTTGTTATTCTTACAAGGTGTGGGCTTGGTGGGTGGAACGCGCGTCACATTAATTGAAGGATCTGGTAATATGTTCTTAAGTTACTGGTAAATGCCTTATGGCCCCCTGATATATTGTAAACATGACGCGCATGCAGATACCTCATGACTAACGGACGTATCTTCATTCTCACCTTGACCCAACTGCGTGATTCCCGACCCACCCTTAGCGTCCAAAATATTCAGAATATTTATTTTATTTATACCGAAGGAATCCGATGAGCTATAGAGAAAATTTTCACAGATGTCGAGTCGGGGCGGGTTAGAACGGAACAACAACAAACAATACAGAACACGACAACAGTGTGAAGTATAAATTGTGTGCAGATGGGACGCATTTGATTGTACGTAGGGATGGTGTGTAGGCATATTTGCCTCCAAAAGTAACACCATTTTGGCAGACGGGGGCGTTGTTAAGTCACAACAAACAATATTCATTTTTATTGAGTGACATTTACTGCGATAATGAGCCAAGAATGTCTGTGTGTCCCGCGCGTGACGTCACTTCATGGTCGGCCAGCCCCCCCCCCCCTCATTAATAATCATGACCAGGTGACGTCCTCCACATGGACCCCCTCCCCTCATTAATAATCATGAGCGGATGACGTCACTCCACATGTAGGAACCCCCCTCAGTAATAATCATGAGCAGGTGTCGTCACTCCACATCGAACAGCCCCCCTCGTTAATAATCATGAAGAGGTGACGTATTCGAAATGGACACTCCCCCCCCATTTATATTAATTAGCGGCTGACGTCACTCCACATGGGGGGGGCGAGGCGCCTCCTCCCCCCTCCTCGGCGTCAACTCACAACCCTCACTACAAAGGCAGAACCCTCACGTCACGTGATCTCCGCAACGCTGTTGAGACATCAAAGTAAAAAGGCTGTCCTGCTGAACAAGGGATTGTAACCTTTAAATGAAATAAGTCTGTGTCACCGCGCCCTTACAAATTGCACACAAATTGATGCAATGAATATCACGTCGCGGTCTGATTTTCGCTTGCAAGTTTAAGATTTACTGGAATACACCCGTCCTTGGACGGGCAAAAGGCTAGTTATTATTGAGTTGCCGTGTCCATGCACTGCTGGAAGAAGGCCCCCGAACGCCACATCAGTCATTAAGGTTGCTTGTCCACACTCGGCCCCTCCGACTCGGGTGGACCGTGTCTGCAACGCAGTGCGCAGTCCACAGCCACACGGCCTTCTCGCTGAGAGGCGAACACTCGCGATCACGAAAATCGCGAGCCTGGGTTCGATTCTCGGCTCAGTGCGCATTATTTATCTGTGGAGTTTGTACGCTCTCCCCCAATTCCACATATAGCCTTCGTTGGGGTTCTTTCGTTCCCTCCAATAGATTTTTTTTTAAACCCGTACAATGTAAATATAATCATTTGGAAGTTGATAATCGGTGAGGTTTTTCGATGTAAACAAGCGTAATAATATGCTTTGGGTCTTTCGGTAAAGTCACGTAGGTGGTTCAAAGAAAATAACAAAAAACTACGACGTTTCCATCACAACACATGATGACGATCGCTTGTGTTGTGATCGAAACGTCGTAGCTTTTTTCTTATTTTCTTTGAACCTATCTACGTGACTTTACCGAAAGACCCAAAGAATGTGAATTCCTGCAGTCACGAAAGTTTTTAGTCAATATTTAAGCGTAATAATATATATTATCGGTGTACAGTATAATAAATATCCGGTTTTACTAGACCTGTGGCTGGTAGTTTGGCATTGCTTCGTGCACAGGGCGCCTGCAATTGAAAATGTCGCTTGATGTGATGCCGTGAGTGATCTGACAGTGCAGGACCCTGCATTGTAGAACTGTGAGTGAGCTGACAGTACAGGACCCTGCATTGAATAACTGTGAGTGAGCTGACAGTACAGGACTCTGCATTGTAGAACTGTGAGTGAGCTGACAGTACAGGACCCTGCATTGAAGAACTGTGAGTGAGCTGACAGTACAGGACCCTGCATTGAAGAACTGTGAGTGAGCTGACAGTACAGGACCCTGCATTGAAGAACTGTGAGTGAGCTGACAGTACAGGACCCTGCATTGTAGAACTGAGAGTGAGCTGACAGTACAGGACCCTGCATTGAAGAACTGCTCTGAAAGAAGACGGGCCTCGCCTATCAATGCCGCACCTATAGCTAGTCAGAACACTTGTTATCGCGTACTCCTAAGAGTTCAGTCCAACAGGAATGTGCACTGGTCACGACATAGTAAGTCGGACTCAAGGTTGGATCCCGAATATCTGCCACTGGCAACCGGTTTGAGATGTTTAGGGCCGGAGCGTCTCACGTGAAACCGCGTTGGCCGATCCAGCAGCAGCAGGATCACCGTGGAATGGGGATCGATGTGTTGGAGAATGTTGTGGGTTTCCTCTCCAACACACCGGTGTGCTGAAATAGTAACAAATTGCAGAGGTGTGGACTCGAGTCATGTGACTTGGACTCGAGTCAGACTCGAGTCATGAATTTGATGACTTGCGACTCGACTTGGACTTGCATAACAATGACTTTGTCCCACCTATGAGATGTGGACTCGAGTCATGTGACTTGGACTCGAGTCAGACTCGAGTCATGAATTTGATGACTTGCGACTCGACTTGGACTTGCATAACAATGACTTTGTCCCACCTCTGACAAATTGTGACAAGTCTTACTTATTGGCTGTGTCCGGTGGTGGCGAGTTTAACGACACATGTATATATGTTACGCGATCTAACCCTGGCCCTCTTCAAACGTTCGTAATATATAATTAAATAAAACACTTTATTTCACGGAGATAAAAACAATAATTGAAAACAAAGTGTCACTTAAAAATACGTGGCAACTCAGTCAGCGGCGGTTGGGGCTAAAAATTAACTTGACCACACTTGAAAATCCGGTTTAACCACACACGAGTGGCTGGGGGGGGGGGCAGTTGAACGCAAGTGTTAGTCAGCGATTACACATGTTACGACATTATTCCGGTAGCCCATATTTGCAGTTATTAGTGTAAAAAACACACGCGCACACAATCATCATACAAACCCCAAGTACAAGAATAGCAACATAGATTAAGATGACGATTAATGATCATAAAATACTCACTAGAATCCCAATGCTTTCGTCAATAAGGCTGATAAGGCTGATCTAAACGGATATATAGCCAAATATGGCTGTCGCCTGATGACGCTAGTTGTAATTACTGGCGAAACATCGTACTCGAATTGCAAATGGTGTAGGTTTACTCTCCAACACACCAGTGTGCTGTACTAAGAACGAATTGGATATTTACGTGACAAACCTTACTAGTTGGCTGTGTCGGGTGGTGGCGGGTTTAACGACACATTTATATTTACGCGATCTAACCCCAAAAAAAACATCTTATGGATATACAGTATATATACACAGTACACATATATGGGCGACATTTATGGCAATGGTCGTTTCTCAATGGCCCCTTCTCTCCACAACGAAGGGCGATAGCCCGAAACATCTCCTACTATATGAATATATTTTTGCTCATTGGGACAGCGTCATTGGCAAACGTGAGTTTTTTTCGTTCGTGTCATATATTTGTGCCGATGCACGACATCACCGAACGAACGCAAATAATGTCCAGTTCGTTTCTGATCGATGCGCTCGCCCCTTGCAAGCCTGAGCAGGGATGGGCTGCAGGTGTGGATGCTGACACAGGCCGCCTTGTTGTTGAGAAGTCTACATATTTGGCACGTTCACTCAAGGGCTTCTGCGGGTCAAATGCTTTAACTTCATTCCTGTCTACCGTACTTGTTATAAAAGGCGCGCGTTCACGCCACGCGTTATGTCGTTTCTTACCGCCAGCAACGGTAATTTTGTCAGTAATTAATTCAAGTGTCACTAAGCGACGTATGCTCGTTGAAACGTTCTTTGGCAAATCGATCGGCCTTCCAAAAGTAACAGAATAAAAGAATAGCGATGAACGCGTCCTCTTTTACGTTGCCGACTCAACGCATCGAGGGGACGCGGCGTGAGAGTGTTTCGACAAAATAAGCGACGCGGGACGGATTCTATCAAATCTCACGTCTGTTACATTCAGGGGCGCGCTCCTGTAACCGCAACCCGCCGTAGTCGGCCGCTGCAGAGAAACGTTGTTTGTTTGTTATAGACGACAGTTCATTCCTACACGTGTACGAATAATAACAAGACAATATGGATTCGACTAAGCCGAGATATTACTGTTCTTAGTTACATGAATATCGCCGTTGCATGTCAAGAGCCCACATCGTCAGAGTGGATCATTGAATCTGACGTTTTGTTACTACGCCAATGCATATTTCTCCTATTACATACACATTAATAAATGTGGCTAAACATACGTGATTGAATTATATTATGTTTATGATAGAAAAAAACCGTGCTTCCCACTCAAATGAGTGTCGGGCGATGCTCTCCCCCTGTTTACAGCGGGTGGTGGAAATTCCACATTTCTGTGGCTGGAGCCATTCCACCCATCGGTCAGCTACTGTTTTAATCTATCGGCCCTGGATGCAGTTATAGGATGAGCCGAGTGCGACCCTGCCGACTTGGTGGCTTGTTGCATCCCCGCAACCTTCCAGTCTGCGATTACCGCGCGTCGAAGTGTCAGCAGACGGCCGTGAAACTCTGCGCCTCGACCGATCAATGTAACCGGCGACACAGATTTGCACGAAGGACTTTGCGTGCCGGACGACTCGGAGGCGCGTGGACTGACCTTGGCAGCGCCAGATAGAAGACGCTGGTGACAACGCAGATCACGAGCAGAGCCGCGAAGGCTTGAGCGAGGGTGCGCGGCGCGATGGCCATGGCGAGTCTGAGCTGCGGGCCGCTCGGGAGGGGCAGTCGTGGGGGCCAGGGCGGCTCCGCGTGCTCCCCCCCCCCTGTCCGTCACTGATTTGAGGTCTAGACTCTTTCGCGTGGCCACTCCTAATCGTCCATCAGTGGTGATCATTCCACTGTTGGATGGAGGACTCCCCAAGTGGCCGCCTCCCTCTCGCAATCTTGCGGTAATAAAATGAAAACCCCCGAAGACAAAGATTCCCCGGAAAGCCTGAACAGATTGTTGGGAAAAGTGCTGTTAGCGAGCACCTATGAATGCCGGCGCGGTACATGAGGGGGTGAGCGGCCAGCATCACGCCCAGCCACCTTTGTCTCTCCAGTGGCGATGTTTTCACACCGCACCGGGGACTCATTTGAGACTGAGTCGACCTAGGGGAGGCCCCGCACCGGTTCAGATAATCGTCACTGGTGTTGGCCGTGAGCGGGGAATCGAACTTGGGTTACCGGGTTCGTAGCGCAGCGCGATAACCACGACACTACCATTCCCCACAACATGTAACAATCTCCCTAATTACTTGTACATAAGCGTATTTCATCGCTACATCTCCTCGGTGGTTGGACACAAATTGGACGCGTTCCATCCATTGGCTGCCACTCAGTCGTCATTATTCTTGACGCTCTGCCATCAATTCCTTCTTGCGACGTGTTTTTGCCGAAGTTCACTTACTTTTCTCAAACAGTTTGCATGGAATACAGCCGGGCGGTGGGGTCTCCGCCCTGTGGAGGCAGCGTAGGTTGGTAGATCGCACAAATGTTGTGACACTTCCTTCCCGCGGGTGTCGATGTACCTTTCCATGGCTCACCATGGAATAAGATAAGTCAAGTTGACTCATGGGCATGTCGCGCGCGTCGGCTTTCTCCGGGTGCTCGGGTTTCCTCCCACTTGTATCAACAAGTAGCTGCAAACATTAAAATACAAATCCAATGCAGCACCCTCCTGACAAAGAGTCTTACAAATCAGGGTGGATTTTCTGAATAGATAGATAAGTAATCATTACAGTATTTCTAACCTGCGTGTGTTTTCTCACTCACGCGCCTCTCATTCGGCCTCGCGGTGTGATTTTCAAGTATTCACTTCTCTCTCCGTGCCACGGCGCACACGTTTCAGTTTTTGTTTTACATTTTTCGTGAGTGACTAGGTTCGCGTGACCAGTGCCCATGAATAACGCCGGATCAGAGTTTCCACATCCACTTTTGGAGTCTGCGTTCATTGAAAGCTCTCGCCAAGATTGAAATTAGGGCTGCAGATGGACTTTTTTTTCTTCCAGTAATGAACTTTTAATATGGAAAATGTCATTTCCAAGTTGTACTTCTTCATATATAGAGATATATCAATATGCCTGTGGTTCGGTGACGTGATGGTTGGCACACTTTTCAATAAAACGGACCACCTGAGTTCGATTCCCGAACACGGCTAACATCAGTCGTAGGTGATATCTGAACAGGTGTTGGGCGCACTCTTCACCAACGTGGTGAAGTAGGGTCAAACAACACCCTACTATTGACACGGCACAGGGGGGCCTTCATCCAGCAATATATTTAAAAAGGGGAACAAATTATCATTCTTATAATATGCACTGCGACTTACAGCCCTTTGTAAATTTGAAAGCTCCTCACGCCTTTTCAATTAACACAATCATTACCGTCGTTGTCGAGAATATAAGTAACTTACACACGCGGGCGATATGTCCCCTTCACTTCCCCGTCTAGCCACATGAAACCCACATTTGACACCGCGTCGATTCAAGGAAGTCTGGTGCTGATGAGAAACTCTATGTCGAAACGATCAAGAGTTTTGCTTGTGTTGAATGAATACTTCTGAAATGATGCACTATGTTGGTACTGTACTTACAGAAAAGTTACTGATTCGTAAAAAAATTGCTTTCGGGAAAGGAAAGAAAGTGTGCTTGTAATTATATGCACCACTGCCAACACAGTCGCTCAACAAATACTTTGTTTTGAAAAGAAGAGCCATTGTAACAAATACACGTCGTGAATCGGTGGCGAGTGATGTCAGAACCGGTCCTGTCCTGCACCTCCCAGCGCGCAGACCTGCGTGGAGAAACGAAACATCGCCCTCGACCGACACGCGGCACCTTTTTGCGCGGAATCACTCAGTGGCTTGGCTTTCAACACTATGGTCTGCGTAGGAAAATATATAATAGGTGTGACGTTTCTGGAAATTGCCATACGTACGGTGCATGCATAGCACATAATGTAAAATCAAAACGTTGCTGTCAATGCAATGCTTGGATCAAATAACAAGACACCAGTCGAGGCTGCGACAGAGAAGTAAGGGGCCGTCCATAAATGACGTCACGCGATTTTGGACGATTTTTGACCCCCCCCCTTCGTCACACGGCGTCACAAAAAGTCAGACCCCCCCCTCAAATATGACGTCACAAAGCTCTTCCCGCCCCCTCCCCCAAAATAAACATGCTTCAAATCGCTTTAAACTATTGTCATTGTAGTGTGTATTTAATGTGCCGCTGCACTCTGCTGTTGTAGGAGAAAACATTTATTAAAAAGTTTATTTAATTAAGTAGATCGTGTTGTCTATATTTATTTAAAGTTGCGCATTTTGATGTGATGTCATATTTCTCAACCCCCCCCCCCATCGTTACACATCGTCACAAATGTCTGACCCCCCCCCCCCCCCACTAGGTGCGTGACGTCATTTATGGACGGCCCCTTATGCAGTTACCCTGTCGGGGTGTGGCAATAAACGTGTTGACTCCAAGTTCAAGTGTTTGTCTCCGTGGAACCCACTGCACTCGTAAACAGCCGACAGACGGCGACAGCGTGATGGGTGAGAGGGGATAGCTCGAGAGAAACAGCCCGGTGAACTCCATGCACGTGCGGTGTGTGGTCAGCAGTGGATTGACGATAGAGCTGTGACCACCGTGTGGTCACAACGACGTTTGTGCCAGGCTAGGTACACTGCGATGCCACGTGAAGTGTCGACGGATCGCTGACAGGAGGTCCGGAACAAACCCAGGTGCCATGGTTTGACCGAATGAGATGACTGGCAACTTGCTGTATTTTAATCCGCCCGCCGCTACGCTCGTTGTTGTGAGCATTGCTCCGCTGCCCTCTAGTGTTGTTGGAGGGCGACTGCCTTCAACTGCCCAGTAGCAGCGTCCTTCAAGAGCCTCCTCCATAGAGGCCGATCTTGACACCGCTGGTACCTTTCTTCGGCAGGTCCACTTAGCTCCACATCCTCCTGTATCGCATCAGTCCATCTCTTTACCAGCCCGTGCCGCGCCCGTTTAGCCCCCTCTATCCGGCCAAACAAAAGCTCATTGGGCATGCGTTGGCTGGGCTTGCGGGTTACCTGATCCAGTCAACGCAGCATTGCCAGCCGGACGAGCTCACTGATGGGGATGTGCCCAGATCTTTAAATCATTTGTGAGCTTCTCACACAATCCAGCCTGGTTAAACCCAGGATGGATCATAGGCTAACCGGGAAAATGTTCTAATTAGAGGGATCCACGTTACGCAAGCAAAGAGAAGGGAGGGCATGTTTGTGACCGAAAATACCCGAAGCTTCGTGTGGAGCGACAGACCAAGTAGAGTATTTGGCTGCTATAAATTTCCACATGATAAGCCACTTCGTTCAGCTATCATTTGTAGGCAGTTCGTTTCTGAAAAAGAGCTATATAGCTCAGTGGGCCTTATCTGGTCAAATCAAAAAAGCTAGATAAAAATATTTGGTTTAGTTTAGCTTCCACACATCGTTACGCAGCAGATTAAATTATAATTCTGCCCGAACAGATAACGAAACGATAATGCACATACACATAAACTTGTACGAGCAACCAAAGAGCTGCTTCGCTTTAAGATGTTTCTTGTTTATGTTTTGTTTGTTGCGGTTGCACCCGAGTCAAGAGCCGCATGGCTCACAGGGCTCTACCTATTAATGCAACTGAAAGCTACGTGCAGCAGAGCCTCTTCCCACTGAGACACATTCGAGTTGGCCAGCCATTCTCTCATTTCGCACATTAAACCCCAAGGACAACAGTGTCCATTGGTGTCTAGTCCAGCTGGGACAGGGACCGCGGAGCTGGGGTCGTGTCGGGGGGGGGGATAAGGGGGGGGGGGATAAGGGGGGGAGGGATAAGGGGGGGGGGGATAAGGGGGGGGGGATAAGGGGGGGGGATAAGGGGGCGGGCGTCAGTGTTCAACGGTTGGGGGTGGTGGGTGAGAGGTGCGTGGACGAGAAACCGCAGTCGAGGTTTAAACAAAAAATATTTTTGCAGTTGTCGGTAATGTTCAGCAGGTGGCGATGTGGTTCGCACATATCGCTTCGAACCCGGCCTCCTTTAGAGTTCTATTCTATCGCTCCGAGCCACGGCTCGGAGCGATAGCGAGTTATATCTTCACCGGTCTTGGGCCCATGGCCCCATCAATAAACCAGCACACACCAGCGTGGTGAAGTATGCTCAAACGACTCCCCTGACTAAAAAAGCGTGAGGATCATAGGCGGAGTTTGACTTCTACGTTTGGGGGGGGGGTCGTCTTGTCTCTCACGTTAGGAATCTCCGGTGCATATCATTTATTTTTTATTTTAAATGTTATTTGTAAAATACTGAAAGTAAATTAATAAAGGTGTCAAGTTTGCGGGGTGGGAGGGGGGTGTAGCTCCCCGTGCCCCCCCGTAAACTCCGTCCATGGTGAGGATACCTCTATTCAGCAACGGACCGAACACTAAAATTTCCGTGGCGAGGCGATGTAATCACTGACTCACTCGCAAGCGTTACACGTGGGGAGCACGAGTGAGTAGAATACAATCCCAATTCAGAGCGACCAATCCCTGGTCGCGCCACGTGCTTTCTCTCTCTCTCTGTCTCCCAGTCAGAGTCATAGTCTCAATTTACCAAAATAAATACTATAAACCTTCTTGATTGGCCGAACCATGAACGACCTTTCGCTCCCCTACTGGCAGGCTGGTGATGCGTTCACCTTGTGCTGCACAGCCAATTACGGTCCCCTAGGCTTAATAAACCAGTCGTCCTGCGCCGTGAGACGTCTCGTGACGTTATAGGCGAAGCGTAAATGGAAGAATTATTTTGTGATAATTAGATTTGGGGCCCACGCGATGTCCGGTCGTGATTAATAACGCAGCATCCACACAACGAGACGACGACCCGAGCGAGCGTTTTGCAAATGTCAGCAGCAGTGGAGGAGCAACAACTCCCCAGCAAGCAGTTCCACAGGGCTGCTGCGTCAGCCCGTTTTGTGAATACAAGGCGACTGACTGTATGGTTCACCCCCCCCCCCCCTTTAAATCACCAAGGAAAACACCGAGAGCGGTGAACGCGGCCTCCTCGTGCGATAAGAACCTTGCCTCGGATTGATGGGGCACTTTTGACCCCGACGTAAACTTTCCAAGAGTGTTTTTCTTCTCTGAGTCGAGCGATGTTGCCCAGAGGACGCGGGCCATCTGGAGGAGACTTAAACATTAAAGCGCTTTCACGCAGAGGAGCGTGAAGATAACGCGTGACACGGCCACGAAGTGAGCGCCGCCCTGCTAGGCACATGGCTCAGAGTACGCGTCTCTTCCCACACACGAGGCCTCCGGTCTTCCCGCCTGTACCATCCGCGTTTATGTGCGCCGTACACAAAAACCAACGCATTATGCCTGGATGTGGATCGTCGTGGGTAAAGGCATATACGCATAAGCAGCAGCACAGCGTTCTGTCTCTCTACACATGAACATAAATGTGTTTTTTTTGTTTATCCCTCCAACCTATTGGTTTATCAGACCGATATTTTCAGGAAGGCGTTAGTTTAAGCAAGCAAATTCGGAACCTGGCGACCCGAGTTCGATTCCCGCTCACGGCCAACACTCGTGACAATGATCTGAACCAGTCCTGGGACTCCCCAATGTCGACATATATTCAAATGCGTACCTGGTGCGGTGCGTAAACATCGCCACAAGGGAGACAAAGGCGGTCGGGCGTGGCTGCTGGCCACCCACCCCCTCGTGTGCCGTTCCAACCTCCATACTAACAGCACTGGCCCCAACAGTCTGTTAAGGCTATTGCACCTCGCGCCTTGAATTCGATTCGGAGTCACGGCTGGTGAAGTATGGTCAACATCTATCCAAAAACTATTATTATCATGTGATTAAAATGTCTATGGGGGGGGGGGGTTGATGATCCACAGAGGCAGCATATTGGTTCACGAAGGTCCCCATGAACCCAACAAGTTTACAGGGGAATTTCAATCGAGGAACCCCCAAATAATAATAATAATAGGGGGTCCCTAATAATAGGGGGTCCCTTTAATTATTAGAGGTATATATATACTTTAAATCACAGCCGTGCACGGTGGCTGATGTCACAGCACGCATTAAGACAACACAGCGCGTATATTCATGGCTTCATAATGCCTCAATATTGATTAATGTGTCGTAATTTTAACCACATGAGAATCGACTAAGATTCATTATCTAATATACAAGAAGGCTGGTTTGACCTACATCGGCAAAACCATTGTTCAAAATCTAATTATGGACACTTTTTTTAAATTGATATTTTAACTGACGACGCATTTAAGAGTTGCCCTCTAGAGTAACCTATAACATTGCTGTTTACCCTAAACGACTCTCAATACTTTTTTCAGTCGGGTCCTGTATTGGGGTGTTTGGCCCATGCTGTCAATGAATGTATTGGCATATGAGAGGAAACTGTGGTACTTGGAGAAATGCCTATACACATTAAACACTCCGCACATATATATGCAATTATCTATCGCTGTACTTCCTTAAATGTGGCATCTCGCAATTCAATCGTACACAATAATTCTCAGGGAGTCTCCCATTCAAGTACCAATCGGGCTCAAACCCCGCTTAGCTTTGCGAGATCCAACGAAATCGGGCGAAATCACAGTTACTGCATTTGGGCGCAGGGGAGAAAGTGATTCCAGCAATCCGTGACGTTTACATTACAGCAGACGCCGCGCTTTGCGCAATTTCCCACGAGATATTAAATCGCGCGCCTGCAACGGGAATCGAACACCTCAAATGCACCACTGTAATCGTAATCGGAGGGGATACTATTTAGTAACGTATTACGTATATAAGTTTCTGTACAACTAGAACCCATATCTAACGGAAAAGGATCCTTGCTGGGCAGTTCGCAAGCATTTGTTGGCGTAAACCTGACTGCCGACGATACGCTGAATGCCGAACTCGGTCCAGAGTTTGCTTGTGAACAAAAATGCTGACTGAAAAGACGCACTCCCACAAAGCCATTTATCATGTGGAAAGGCCACTCAAACTCGCCTATGCAATGCGCAACTCCACCTCGCAGCTCGTGGACCCTCTCCGTGTTATTCGCTGTCGCTGTTCCAGGCGCTTACAATCCATCCACAATTAGCACGCAAAAACTAAAGCTGACACGGGGGTGGTCACTACCCCGACCAGCCTTATAGACCCCCTCCCCTCCCCGGCCCCGACCCCCTTTCTCCCCGTTTTCCACTTGGCGCAAAAACAGCTGCGCATTGTTCCGATTCGACCGCGCACGCGCAGGCCTCCGAATTCACGTATTGGGGCATTGGCACCCGCCGGACGCTAAGTTCATTGCGAGCGTCAAGGGATCGCTTGTGTTCCCCCCTCCCAGCCCCCACCCCCGGGTCTCTCACAGCTCAGTCGGTGAGATTGCATTACCAGCCCGCGTTCTGCTCGCAATTATCCGAGCACGCGGTCAGTCGCCTTTATATAACCAGATCAGGTCTAAAAAAACATGTTCGCATTTTCGGTGGAGAGGTGTATATTTCTGCTGGCGTTTGGCGGAAATAAATTGGCCAGAGATATGGATGTTGAGGTTTTGTTTGTTGACCGATGTGTCCTTTGAAACGTCGATCGTTGCGCGGTGATATCTCTGAACTGGTTCTGGTCGCCCGCTCCGTCCATCTGAGTGCATTCAGCCACAAATTAGCGTTTAAACTCACACTGGGGAGAAAGCTGCGGTCTGGTGTGGCACTTGTCCATCCTCACGGAGTATGTGCCCTGCAGACAAGAATGGGTGCTCGCGAACAACACTTGCCTCGACAGCCTGCAAAGCTATACGGGGAAGCGATGCCGAGTTTGGTTAAGTCGACAAGGGGCCCGGGCGAGAGTGTGTGTGTGCTTACTAATGGGGGAGCGGTAGTGGAGGGGTTAGCGCGCTGTGCTATGAACCCGATATCCGGGTTCGATTCCCGCTCACGACCAACACCAGTGACGATTATCTGAACCGGTCCCTGGCCTCCCCTAGGTCGACTCTGCCTCAAACGAGTGCATGGTGTGGTGTTTTAGCATCGCCACTGGGGAGACAAAGGCGACCGGGCGTGGTGCTGGCCACCCACCCCCTCTTTTGCCGTGCCAGTCTTCATAGGTGCTCGCTGATAGCACTTGCCCCAACAGTCTGTTAAGATCTTTGTATTTTGTGTGCGTGTGTGTTTACCCGTCTCCTCCCACACCTTCCCTTCACTCCTCGCGTTAAATCGCTTTCGAGGTGACTTGGAACGCAGTGTTCAACTCGCAGTGATCGGAGTGCGTTTGTCGGTGAGCAGCGGTGAACGCGAAATGAAAGAAAGACAGCCTGCAGCGACTTTTACCTTTGGCGATGTTTGGCACCTTGCTCATCCTCCCACCTCATCTGGTTCTCGAGTTAGACGTGAAATTATAAGTGCGTTTATATAAATCAGCAGCAGTATGGTGATGGTGATAGCAAGTCACCAAACTATTCGCCCGATTTCGCCAGATCTCTGAAACTAAGCAGGTTTGAGCCTGGAAAGCGCTTTGGATGGGTAACCACAATACAGGCTACGCTGTTATAGGCAGCAGAATTGTAATATTTATTTAAACTGGATGAATCCGATGAGCTATAAAGCTCTTTTTTCACAGATGTCCAGCAGCTGCGGGACGGTGCCACGTGGTGGGCAGCTAAGGGGCGCTGCATCAAAATATATTGTTGTATCCTACTTCTATGTCCCCGTGTGTATTCTTCCTGCTTTCACCAACCCAAATTGACCGGCGTGGTGAAATAGTTACCTCACCCCTACGTCCCGTACGGCGTGATGAAGCCCTCATCTAGCAGTAGTATTACTCTATTACTACAAGGGCTAAGATCCGAATTCGTCCTTGTATCCGCTACCAATCGTATGAATGTGACGTCAACACTCGCCCGTACCGAGCTGAAACAGCTTGAGGTCAGGTGCCGTGGCCAACATTCTTATGCAGGAGGGGTCGGTCACCGGACGAACCGAGGATTATGTCGGCTACCTGTACATAGTTACTGGAGCGTCCCTGCCAGGAGGCTCGGCGGTAGAGCGAGTGGCTCGTAATCACAAGGTTTGTGAATTCAAACCCTGGTTGGGGGTTGACTTAGTCCATGATCCCTTTGGGGTCAACAGTGGTTTTACTCTGGAAAGATTCTCCCCCCGCCGTAGGAAAGTGGAATTTCCATCACTGGATCAGGGATAAAAATAACGTTAACTTGCTATATCACGATTCACCATCTGTGAATCGTCATGATTCAGAATCGTGATATGATTCCTATGTGTCCCTTTTGTTGACTTAAAGCTTTCGTGACTGCAGGAATTCATATTCTTTGGGTCTATCGGTAAAGAAAATAACAAAAAACTCGTAGTTTTTGTTATTTTCTTTGAACCTATCTACGTGACTTTTACCGAAAGACGCAAATAATATGAATTCCTGCAGTCACGAAATCTTTAAGTCAACATTATTTACTCATCTGTTAAATCTCGTCAACCCGCCGGTCTCAATAGGCGCTCGCTAAGACCTCTTGTCCCTACGGTCTACAAGCTGACGGTGGAGGTGGGTGGACTGTCTTCGCCTTCTGTATTAAAACACGCGTCATGAATTGCTGCTCAATAGAAATAAATCTCTTGCATTTTGCAGTTGAAGCGAAATGTCACGATCCGTTGCTCGCCAACAAAACCCGCCTCTCACCTCGAGCCAAACTCACTTAATCGTCCGTGTTTATATTCCCTCTCGGTACACGTGCATCCAATTACAGTCGCCCATTGCCTAACGCGCCGTGCGAGTATCATTCGCCCCATGCCTGCTGCGCGCAGCAGCAGCATCAATATTAGTATTACCATTTTGCGCGTGTTTTTTCCACCCACAATTCGCGTCACTTGGAATAACTTTCAGGACGAAAGTTGTAAACAAAAAAAAGGGGTAGCTGAAAATGTCATTACATCCATGTGCTCCTTGTAAAATGGTTATTCAATTTGGCAGCGTCGTCAGGGTAAAACTATTAGGCACCAAACATTAGACAAATGTACGCACACTTTCTTTTTTTTGTCCGTTCCCACTCTGGAAGTGATTACGGTGTTGCATTTATAACGTTATTTATCACCGCGCAGCTGCTTCGTGTTTGGGTAAGTTAGGAGCTTCATTATGAGCACATTATAAGGACCATTTCTACCGTTGACCTTGCTCTGAAAGGCACACACATATAGTGATGCACAGGACAGCCGCAGGTTTAATTAAATCATCATGAGTAGCAGCAGCCATGGTCAATCTACTGCTAGACGAAGGCATCTCAAAGCCGCCGCTGCTGCCACCTCCTACCGTCTTACGATGTGGTAGTCCACCTAGCACCTTGCAAATAAACTAAATCGCTCCATCTCATCAGTGAACAGACTCTCCGGCGCTCGCCAACTGCGCTTGTCTCTACAATCGTAAAGGCGATAGGGGAATCTTGATAAACTGTGTATGTTTCTTTGGTCTATATCACAGTTTCAGAGGCACAGGCCCAAAGGCTTAACACGCCAAGCGATCAGCAATAAAAAGCACGAATAAAGGTGCAATACATTATGAGACATCCTTTGCCAGTAGCAATATATAGTAATAGGTTTTTACCCTTTAATCTGGCACCAAAACTGACACCTTTATACAAGGGATAATGTTTGCAATAACCACAACACAAGCAGTCAAAATGCAAACAAAAAGAGACAACTCTGAAAAAGTTGCAATAGACAATATTTGACATGTTTCTTGAAATGAGCAAGGCTATAAGAACTTGGGGGAAAAGAAGATGGGAGGGAATTGCAAGAACCGGCACCACAGATGACCCAAAATAATAACCCCTGCTAACAAGGTATCCTCCATCAACGGATTTGGGCATCTGCACTATCAGGCGGCTGGCCAGCGGAATTCATACTGGTAGGAACCTCCTGGTTACACCAGCCCACAGGGGATTATTGTGTCCGTCCGTCCGTCGTGCATCCAAAAATGGGAGGGGTGGGGCTGGGTGGGGGGTGGGTGGGGAGGGGCTGGGTGGGGAGAAGCTGGGTGGGGAGGGTGGGGCTGGGTGGGGGGTGGGAGGGGTGGGGCTGGGTGCGGAGGGGCTGGTCACCCCGTGGTGCCCTTATAAAACTCAACGTTTAACCTACTCACGCCGGCTTGTGCCCGCCCTCACAATCGGGCATATTTGCGGAATACACCACGCCACCGTTGACCCTGGCCATTGACCGAGCAACCCAACGTTCCTACCAGCTCCCTCCGCAGGAATGTGTTTATACTGGAGTACCCTCAAGACAGGTAGAGCTACCACGAGAGGACGCACACTGACTCCAGCCGGAGCAGAAAAAACAACTGGATTAAAACTGACTGAAAATCCCATCGAGGTATAAAAATTGGACGGATCCCCTTCAGAACGCAGTACGTGGCGGTGGTACTTCCCCGGGAGATGTGTTAAGACGGTGTTTTAAGACACCTGCCACGCCTGGTTTGGTTCAGTGTTGAATGTTAATGCTTTACACGTGCAGCCACAGACCTCTACCCAAATATCCACCAGCGGGAAATCTGCGAAGTATTTCAAGGCAATGAACCAAGAGGTGTCCTCACCTCCTAGTGGCGAGGGATTAATGAATGCCACGAAAAAGATCATGCTTAGGTGGAATTCAACACATGCGTCCATAATAACACTGCCGTTAAGAGAGCGGCCACCAGGTGATCCACGGGTAGAGTGAGTGCGGCTCGCAATTGGAAGGTTGAAAATTCAAATCGCGGTTGGGGGACGACTCAGCCCTTCTGGGGTCATTAAACTACGCACCACTTTGTGGGGAAGTCAACAGTGGGTGTCCTATGGATAGACCCGCCCCCACCATATGAACGTGGAGTTTACCCCTACTGGCTCGGTGCTGTCAACTGGAGATTCTCATTTGAGCAGGATATCATTTTGACAAAAAGGACTTCATATCATAGACAAAGTTTTGGGCAATGGCCCTTTTGCATCGCAATGGCATGACGCATGTTTTTAGCGTCTGTACGTTGTGCTTTATGCACCACTGTCAACGCAAAATCACGTAAACCAAAACGTGAAGAGCGATAGGCCAGTCGCTTTAACTACATTAGCTATTGGGCGCATGCCAGGCAGGCTGGCGTTCCCGACACGGCGCTTTGATGCGATCCCGTGCGAAGATGCTGCCTCGCGCGAAGATGCTGCCTCGCGAACGTAACTTACGCTCTTTTGGCTCCGTCTGAACGAGAGCCCGCGCCAGTGATGAGAGCCCCGGGGGGATTTTTAGGCACGGCGCGCAGCGCTTGCGTGGGCTGCGGGAACGACGGGAAGTCGGGTGAGGGCGGTGGTTGGGAGGGGTGTTGGTGGTAGTGGTGCGAGGTTGTGTGAGAGGATGGTGGTTGTAGGTTGGTGGTGTGAGGTTAGTTGGGTACGGATGGTTGTTGTGTGGGGGGGGGGGTCGCTTGAGTGAGGGGTTAGTTGAAGAAGAGGATGGAGGAGTCTTGAAGGTGCTGTTGTTGGTTGGGCGAGAGAATTGGTTGTTAAGGGGTCTTAAGTTGGGTAGACGAGAGGGTGGTGGTTGTGGATAGGAGACTTGATGTCGGTTGGGTGAGCTTAAGTGGTTGTTGGGCGGTAGAGATGGAGGAAAGATGGAGGAGTCTTGGAGGTGCTGTTATTCCACTGCCTTGGTCCTCTGGCACGACAGGCTTGGCTCTAATGAGGAACAGAAGACCCGGGGTGGCTTTTCCCGTCGGAGAAATCTGGTTTCAATCTCCCCGTAATCAGCGCGGCCGTTTGATGTACGGGAGGAATTCCCCGGCGCAGACGCAGAGCGCGCGCCGCAAGCGCCAACTCCAGCGACCCCGTGTCCACGGCATCGCCCCACGTGCACATCCCCTTTCTGCCTCTGCGTGTAGTAGTAGTCGTCGTCGTAATTATTTACAATGTTTTGATAATCCACTGCTGGATAAAGGCCGCCCCACGGCGCGGTGGTTGTTTGAGCATACTTCCCCAGGCTGGTTTGTGCGGTTTGGTGAAGGAGGAGGCGCCCACGATTGGGTCAGATATCCCTCTGAACTCTGGCGAATTATCATGATGGGAGAAACATCGGGACGCTTTCGCCAAAACATCTGACGAAAATGAGAATTCGTCAAGCTGACAATCTGGCTCTTTAACCTTTTGATCTGCGAATACATCAAACGGTGTCCATTCGGGAAAGGCGGGGTTGGGGATCGAGGGGGTTTTGGGGGGGGGGCATAACTCAGGTCAATGCCATAGCGTGGTTGGCATGGACCGTGATGCAAAACAATGAAATGGGCCCCCCTGGTCTCTTTCTCCCCTCTTTCTCCTCTCCACGTGTTGGGCCGCAGGGCAACCGCACCGCCGTCACACTGGTGGGGCGGCGCGTAGCGTGGCACTGACCCTGGTGCAAGGTATGACGTGTAAAGATATCTCAGGTTTACGCTCTGTCGCCACTGCCTGTGTAGTCCACCGATAGTGGAGCTTTATTGGAATGTGTCCTGCCCAAGCCATGTCTTTAAGCTGTGTTTGTTTTCGAATCCACGTGTTGCTCTTTCTGTCTCAGTTTAACTCAAAGCACGCATCTTTCCGTGCGTTTGAGCTTTTGTTCCATCTTGCTCGAGTTTGTTTCCCTGCATAAATATGAACACGTGTAGGTCCGTTAGTAGCAGATAAATCATGATTAATTATAGCTGTTAATGTTTCCGTCACCATAGGAACGTTTTCATAATTATTTCTTTAAGCGGCTTAACTGCTGCTGATGGTGAAAACATTGGTCTTGAAATTGCATCGGCTGATTAACTAAGACGTTCCGTTGTATTTTTTTGTATTGATATTGGAATGGACCTTGTCTATTTCGTTTAAATCTCTCACAACTGCATTAACGCTGTGTGAATTGCGTTGTACAAAGAATTGCCAAAAGAAGGCGTGTGGGAAGGGGGTGCGTGGGTGCAAGTGGAGGGGGTTGACTCAGACATGGGGGGTGGGGGGAGGTTGAAGGCCAGGAGAGCGCGAGTTAATAGAGTGAAGTGGGGTGAAGGGGGTTCGGATCGTAATGAGTGAATATGATTGATAATACTCCTGCGTACGTTTTAACAGTTTTGCTATGTAGCTCTCCGACGGTGCGTTTAATTTTTTATTTTAGCTCGTCTTGATCGGCGTGATGTCCGACGTTTTGCATCTCGTGCTGGTAATTCCTTAATACCTCCCCAGCATGTGGAGCGAAACGTCGGACATCATGCCGAACAACACGCAGTACAACCAGGAAATACATCGGAGAGCTACATACTTCATAATGCCAACACTGCACTTTGATCTGCAGGCATAATTCCTTTCACCCGCTCCGCTGAAATGTTTACGATTTGATCAACGTATGACGTGGCGCTCACTCTTTCTAGCGACGTGTCCTGCCTAAGCCCACTTATTTTACGTTTGAAACATCACAGAGAAATGTGTAGAAAATGCACTCAGTATTTGTGCATTATGCAAAACCCATCGGCAGATCCTGAAGAGCTGCATTGCGGTCCTCTTGTCGTCTTAGGTCACCAAAGCAAATAATTTAAGCAAATTTGACCCAATGAGAGGCAGCAGTAAGACAGATTTCGACAACTGTTGATCGGTTTCGTCCTTATTAGGACTCATCAGTATTGTATGGCAACCAATGCTCACTTCTGCACAGTCTGCCGCTGGGAACCTTATACTTATTTAGCCTAATGGTTTGTAGTACTCCGTATAATTAATAGCCCTTCTCCATAAGACGTCTGCTATCCACAGCTGCACGGAGAACAGTGACGGGTGATTAAGGAACAAATGCAAGGCGGGTTAATTATCCTCCGGATGAATTAATCGTCTGGATAAGGAGGCCGTTGCGTGTAATTGCACGTGCGTCTCGTTACGTGGAAACTGCGGATCTTGTATCGGCTACGCGTGATTCGTCTGTGTTGGCCGTGAGCGAGAATCGAACTCGGGTCGCCAAATTTGTAGGGCAGCTACCCACTGCACCGCCATTCCCCACTAACGCACGTGCACACACACACGCGATTTATATATTCAGTGTAATATTCGACCAAAACGAATAACGTGAAAGCCAGTCATTGGTTCTTTGTGCGTCGATCGTTCGTAGCGCCCTGCACTACGAACCCGGCCTTCCCGGCCATCAGGGACGAGTGATATTCGAACCAGTCCTGCCCCTCAACTCCTCCTCCACCAACCCGCACTGGCCACCCCGCGTGTTGAAGTAGCAGTGTATTGACAAAGTTCTATAAAGTATTCGTCTGCGTAAAATAAAATAAAAACTTCATGCTCTTGTAAAAAGGTAACGGCGCATTTCTGCAATGTCTTGCTCACGCCATCTCCATAGAAAACTATAGCAAGCCCCTCTCTATGGCATTTGTTTTGACTTACCCTTCTTCGCTGGCCAATACGTCTTGAAAGAGGTGGGTGTGCCCACCGACACCTGATGCCACCACACGGCGATCTGCCAATCGACTAACCGCGGTGTACCCAATTCTGCTTCTCGGTGGAAAGAGGATTTAAGAAAGTTGCCCATTGTTTTTCACTTACCGCGCCGGAAGATGGCAATCAAACCAGCGACCTCTTGACTACAAGTCCAGTGCGCTGACCGTTGTACCACTGTGGCAGCATCCTTCTCGCTCTCGTAAACCATGAATGTATATGCATGGCTGAGGCTAGTGTGTTCTCTGCCCGCCTCGCCTGGTCTCGCTTTGAAGGAGTCAAACGCCGCGTTCAGCAGAGCCCTGAGAGTCATTACACGCAAATCCACACGCGGGGAACTCTCAAATTACCCCTCTTAAGGTCAAACAGCCTCGCTCATTACGGGGCCGAGACAGGAAACCCCGAGCCGCCAATTAAACCAAATCAAAGCACACTGCGCGAACGGGCGCCGCCATCGGCCGCTGCCTGAACAAAGTCACTCCTGCGTGTAGTCGGGGCTTTATTTCAACCGGAGCTGTCTGGGGCTGAGGACCGGAAAATGATTTTTTAAATCCTTTATATTAAGTTCGCTTGCTTGCTTACGACCGTGTAAATCTTGCGGTCGTTATTTAACCCACTTCCCGTGATCCAATCGATCTGACATTTTCCACACAGACTCGTTGTGCGTAACAAATAATGTTCGTGAAATTTTTTTTCCAAAATTTTACACTTTTTAGGCAAAAAAAAAATTATTTTACATTTATTCAAATAGAACTCATTCATGGCTTTGGCTGAACGTCACAGTGTAGGAGCCCAGAGCGTGACACCTCCACAGGCCCTGGCGGAGTAGCGCAGTTGGTAGCGCCCTCGCTTCCCATGCCAAAGGTCGCGGGATCGATCCCCGCGTCCTCCACAGGCGAATATATGTTTTTACATTTATTCAAATAGAACTCATTCATGGCTTTGGCTGAACGTCACAGTGTAGGAGCCCAGAGCGTGATACCTCCACAGACCCTGGCGGAGTAGCGCAGTTGGTAGCGCCATCGCTTCCCATGTCAAAGGTCGCAGGATCGATCCCCGCGTCCTCCACAGGCGAATATATTTGTAAATCCTTTATATTAAGTTCACTTGCTTGCTTGCTTAAGACCGTGCAAATCTTTCGGTCGTTTTTTAACCCACTTCCCGTGATCCAATCGAGCTGACATTTTCCACACAGACTCGTTGTGCGTGACAATTAATGTTCGTGAAAAAATTTTTCCAAAATTTTACACTTTTTAGGACAAAAATATTATATTTAATTACTAATTGCTTAATGGTGCAATGCAATCATCTGACCCATAGGTGGCAGCCATCTCAAGCCAGAGGACGAGAGGACTCTAGCCGCCACGCATATAAAGGATTTATAGTGAAAAACTTTGTTTTTACTGGTTATACTTATTTTACGTGTGTGTTGTGGTGGGGGCGGGAGGGGGGTGGTGGATACAGTACGCTACTTACCTTTCGTGAGTTATAGGAACATGATGTGGGCCTCCCTTAGTTCAGTTCAGCCTTAACAGATTTCCTGATGCAGTGTGTGACATTGAGCTCGCTTGCAAGGCGTCACATATTCTGGCTACAAGGGGGATCCTTGTTATATTTGTAGGCGTGACTGCATTTGCCGGTGTGCGTTAACGGTAAATACCTAATAAGGATTTTTTTTGCAAATAATGGTAATCATTAATTAAGCCAAGTAAAAAAGCAAACACCAGAAAACACAGTTGCACTGCACTAATAACGCGTTTAGGCCGAATTTCTGTTCGTGAACACATAGCACGACTAAACTAAACTAAAACACAATTTTTATTTTACCAGCTGAGACCCACTGAGCAATATATATATATATTTCAGAAGCGTCCTGACCACAAATTATAGCCCAATTAAGTGGCTTATCACGTGGAAATGTATAGCAGCCAAATACTTTAAACGCATGTTTCTAAATGTGGAGTAAAAAAAACCGGAGGACTCGGAAAAAAAAAATCCACGCGACGACGGGGAGGGAGACACACAAACTCCAAATATACGGCAGGCGTCAGGTCGGGATCGAACCCACGCCCGCGTGTATACCAGGCGAGGTGGTTAACATCTCGCCACCAGAGACAAGTAGCGAACTCAACCCGTCCAGTTACGATCATCTTCTCTCATATTTCCCCCAAATGTTATTTTTTTAAATGCAGAAATTGATGTCGGTGTCCTGTGCCGCGAGACAAATAATCACTCCGATCTGTCCCAGGGCAATGCAAGCACTCGCGTTAGAGAACGGCCCACGGAAGTGGGCATTAGAGATCTACCTCTGCTGGGATTCGTTCAAATGGCCTCATGTCCACACGATGATTCGAACCCGGCAGTTCAGCGGTGCCAAGCTCAGCGCTCTTGCTGTTACCGAGTGCATGAAAAAGTAAACCAAGCTTTACTCTGTACTAATTTTGTGGTCACCTGTGCGGAGATCATACGTTATTAACTTTCAAAAGTGTATTTGAAAATTGTTCCTCAGAAATGATCGTAGGGCTATCCGAATATATATGAGGGTTCTCAAGTTCTTCCAGGACATCTCATTTTATCCCTGGCCACCAAGTTCACGCAGTGGGCTCAGGAAAGCAAACGCAGTTGAAGACCATAAATCAAAGAGGTCATCACGGAAAATGCTGAATACAACGCTACACCCGCCATCGCATCCTTCCTTCTGCCAGATCCAGCAATTGTTGAACACCCGCCCACCTGACCCCAGGGGTCTCGTCATGACTTAATTCACATTTTGCTTGAATTATATTTGCACTCGTTATCAAGGCACAAAATCATTAAACACACACACGGACACAAGAGTTTCGTCCATAACAGAGCAATTATATATTTGTATAGTAATTAGTAATAATCGAACAATATTGCATTGACAGTAACTGTACGTCCAGGTTCGGCCTTAGCGTGGCATAGACGACCGGGGTAGCCGCCCAGGACGCAAAGCTGTGAAACGGTGCCAGCCACGTATGTTGAACTGTCGCACCGTACGTGGCCAACCGTGCAAATCGGAGGTGTGGGGGAAGGACAACAAAACTACACACATAAGGCAGTTCTAAAGAAATGAGTATGAGGGGTGCAGACAATTTTAGAGACAACGCGACCAGAGAGACGGAAACGAAGGCGGCGACACGAGACGACAGAAACCCAGTGAGAGAAAAGGAGCAAAGAGACTCAACGATAATACGGTGTACCAAAAACATGTTTTTTTGTCCATGGGTAGTAAGTGTTATTTCCTAATTGCTTACGCCTCAAAAGTACAGAAAATGGCTATTATGCACCAAAAACTTTGCTTTTGTGACCAGAACAGTGATATTTTGAAATTTACCTATTTTCAATGAGAAAACGTGTGCATTTGTGTCATTCCTTCACGTAAAGTACTGGTCAAAAAAGCAAAGTTTGATGGGGAATGATAGCCATTGTCTATCCTTTTTGGGCACAAGCAATTAAAAAATAACACTTACAACCCAGGGACAAAAATCGTGTTACATCGTGTTATTACCAACCACGTCTCCCCCTGCTGGCGAACCCTAGGAGCCGCAAACATTCCTCATTCGCCCTGTGCGCTGTGATCAGCAACACTGAAAACAGAACTAACAAAAGTTGAGAACCGATCCTGTTTGGAGGGCGAAGCTCGAGTCAGCGGGTTAGGATCAGAGCCGTAGCGAGGCATGTTGGTGCGAGGGGGCAACGTTTTCCCTTCAGCCCCACCCCCCGCAGCTGCGGAAGCCGACACTGGCCACCAAAAATGTGATCGATCAGCCGCCACTGCTCGCTTCGTTCCTAATTAATTTGGCTACCGATATTTGACAGCGCCCGCCTCGGAAAGGGGCACCTGCTCGCCACTGTCACGACCACTGGTCAGAATTAGTGAGAGAGCGCTTGGTGGGTTAGTTGATCAACGGTAGGGGGTGTATGCAGTGCAAGTAGCAGCTTGGCCAGTTGCGAAAGATCTCTGTAATGTCTGGTACGATACCCGTTGCCGGTTGGCGAGTGGGCGAGGGTTAGTGTGTTCTGCCCCCAAACGGTTTGCCCCTCATCGCCCCATTGGCACTTGCAGAACATTTTTCGTTTCTGACCGCTATTCGCTGCTGGTGTTGGATGTTAACAGCAGTGGTGGTGCTAGCCCACTGGAGACCTTACCCTCTTTTAATGGGCGTCGCGGTGGCGAGATTATATCTTCTTCGCCTGGTATGCTGGAGGTTGTGGGTTTCATCCCTACCCTGACGCCTGTATATTTGGAGTTTGCACGTCGCTCTCTCTCCCCGCGATCGCGTGGATTTTTCTCCAGGTCCTCCGGTTTTCCCCTCCACATTTAGAAACATGCGTTTAGAGTATCTGGCTGCTATACATTTCCACACGATGATAAGCCACTTCGTTGAACTATCATTTGTGGCCAGGTGGCTTCAGAAAAAGAGCTTCACATAGCTCGGTGGGCCTTACCTTGTAAAATAAAAATAGTTTATTTTTTGTTTAGTTTTAATGTACGGTACAGTATACATTCCTAGAGAGATGACAGGAGATATATATCTAGACAAAACAGAGATGTAGTGAGATAAAAAAAAATGCAATGAAAAAAGTTCATTGCTATAGTGAGATGCAAGATGAGAGAGATTAATTGTATTTTTATGTTAATGAGCTTTTTATATATTTTTTTTATCAGATTTGTGATTCGAGCTGATATTTGTCCCACCCCTATTGGTCCATGAATCCGTGGAGCCCCTGCGCCTACTTAGGGCCCTGAGCTTTGGCCACCGCTAGTTACAAGACCGGACCTGTATACGTCTTAAACGAAATTCAATTGCAGTAGATACGCAATTAGCATTACAGCGCACATATATATAATACTGTAGAGTGGTGCAATTTATAACAAGCCTTTAAGGGTTACCTACAATAAATTAATTTGGGAGCAGCGGCGTGTATTATTCTGCACATAAATACGTTAACACTGTCAATGCTTCTTACACGATCAATATGCGAGCAATTGGAAAACCAACAAATATAAACGCGCAATGAGTAACGATTGATCGATTATTAAACTCACGATTTCGTGCATCGAGTCCCCGCGAATGTAACGTGGATGCTCACGGAATGCACTAAAACCCGAACGGGTAAGTACAATAGTTGGAGAATACAAGTAAGACAGCACGCAATGAAAAATACAAAGACAGCAGAGAACGAACCACAAAGGAGACGGTAGAATCTAGGTCGACACGCAGTACCAACGAAGCAGGACAAACAATTACAAATGAGACATTACGGATGAGCAACAATACAAACGATGTAAATATGAATCGATTCTTGACTCGAATTACCAATTTCATAACATCGCATATGAATCGTGATACATCTCAAACTGATTTTCTGCTCAAATGAGCATCGAGGCAGTGCTCATCTCCTGCTTCCAACCCTGAGCGAGTGGTGGAAATTCCACGTTCCTATGGCGGGGTGCGATTCTCTTCATAGCACAATCCCCACAAAGCGGTACCAATTTTAGCAACACTGAAAGGATGATTGGTTGAGTCGTTCACCAAGCAGAACTTGAGCTCGCATCCTTCTGATCGTGAGCCACTCGCTCTGTCGCTGTATCTGGCTGGGTTTATATCTGGCGCAATATATGCGGTGTGAAACGAGATTGCATCAATTTGCGAAAATCCGGTTCACGACACGAATCAAGAATGGAGCCAATTCAAGAATAAAAATTAGATTTGTTTAATCGTGGCTAATATGGCGACCCCTAGTGGCTGGGTGAGTCGCGTGAACTCATTACGTACAAACTTGATTTGAAGCTTTCGTGACTGCAGGAATTACTCTTTGGTTCTTTCGGTGAAGACTTTACCGAAAGGACCAAAGAGTCATTACGTACAGTACAAGTGAGAGGAAACAAATCCATGAGCGAACCGTGAGATTAAGAATCGATATTAATCCACGACTCGATGTACATACAATGGATGAGCGTGTGGCTGTATGTACGCATTTGATGATACATTGCTGTCTTGTGGGAATCCTGATTGTATTACAATCTTTGCACCTTGTAACAGCCTCTGGCAGCTGTGTCAACTTTTAGAGGACGTTCGTGTAATAATAAGCACAGATGACGTCCATCCGCTGACATGTGGTATAGTTGAAACGCTCCCGGCAGCACGATTCGTTCACTCTAAGTCAAGACCACGTGGCCTGCAACGTGGATGTCGTGAGCGGTTCCTCCTCTCGGCGCTAGGTCCAGGGCATGAACCCACTGCTGCCCGGCGCGGGGTACAGCCAAACTGGGACTCGGGGTCATCTGCAAGGGAGGACGGGGACACACACGGATTAGTGTCAGACCGTGCGTCAAAACTTTGAAGCGGCCAGTAACGCAAAGTACTGTCATAGTTGTAATCATCAAGAGTGAACGCGTTTTTTATTCAAACATCCATCCCATTCATCATCATCATGCCGCTATGGTCTACAACATGAACGGCGCCACTTTGTGCAAAGTCCCAAAAACATCAACCGTGGTTCTATTTAAATACTAAATCCCTCCGTATCTATCATAATGTGGAATTGCCACTAGGGTCGTCAATATATAAGATCCTATCATGTGAGATCCACGGCCGAAACGTATCCCAGTGAATCTGGCGACTTATATCGTCGTTGGTGATGAAGGCGAGACATCGGGACGTTTTTGTTAATAACATCTGATGGAAATTAAAATTCGTCTACGTGACCTTTGAACAAATACAGAGAGTCAGGGGGCGGGGGAACGGGTTACTCGGGGACTGGCCATAACTCAAAGCAGTGGCGACACCCGCACCCAACAACACCACGTGACACCACCACCACCACGCGATGCCATCACTAGAACCATGCGACACGACCCAGCGACACCAAGACCAGAACCACGTGACATCACCACCAAGCAATATCCAGATCAGAACCACGTGACACCACCACGAGAACCACGCGAAACCAACACGCGACAACCATATCAGAACCATGCGACACCATTAAGAGACACCACCAGCAGAAGCACGCGCCACCACCACCAACACGCGACACCACCACGTGACACAACCACGTCCACCACCACCATCGTAACGCGACACCCGGCATGTCTGAAATCATATAGGCCACGATATCTTCGGCGTGCTAAGGGGACTTTCATTATTAATATTTAATTCAATTAAGCTTGTAAACCCTACAGGCGAGGAGGCGGATTGTGCATACGCGTGTTTGGCTGGGGTAATTGGCCGTGGCATGCCACGAATGTTGCCGGCTGAGTTGCGAAAGCGGCGAGCGAGTGAGTGTTTGGCGGGGTCGAGTAACATCATCGTCGCTCAGCGTGGCCAGGTCGTGCGAAGCGCTCGTCTCGCGGCAGTCAATAGCGCGAATGCGGCCAAACCAAACTGGAAACGCGACGCGAAGTGGAGTGGAGCAGTGGTCACGGCGGTTAGCGGCACGGAGTGCGCCGGCCAGCCGGACGCCCGTGACATACACACGACCCCAACTCCCGACCAGGAGTCAGTCGGTTACCAGTCCTATATAACCCTCTCGCTGAGCCCTCTAGCACTAGCCGTGCCATTGACCGGCATACGCATAACCAACGAGCCAATACGCAACAAATATTACCCCACACTCATCCCCGTCTCGACTCACTAGCTTGTCTCCGTGCTCTCAACTGGCTACCCATCGCCAGTAGGGGCACATACAAGACCGCCTGCCTCTGCCACAATGCCTTCATATCCGCCTGCCCGCCGTACCTTTCTTCATTATTGACAACTTGCAGCTCAGCACACGGCAGATGCCTGCGCAGCGCGACTCACGACCTCCTTTTGTTACCAAGATCCAGGATGGTCATGTCTATGCGCCGCTTCTCGGTGGCAGCCCCAACAGTCTGGAACGATATCCCTCTGCACATTCGCAGCATCACCTCAATCGCCTACTTCAAGAGAGACTTAAAAACTCACCTCTACAATCATGCTTTCGAGCGACTCTGAGCTTGGCTCCGCGCCTCTGAGTTGCGGCCACTACGTCTGCAAATTTGCGCGCGTTACAAATTGAACTATTATTATTATAAGACACGACCTTAACCCTAACAAATGACCAAATCAGACACGAATGTTAAGCATCACACTGACCCTAACCCTTACTAGCTAGCCAAACATGAGTGTTAATCTCTCACATTGACCATAACCAACGAGCCACCTAGTTACTTGTACTAAATCTACTACTGACCCCAGCCCTACCCATAAGCAACTAGCCAACCAGGGACTAGTAGTAACTCTGCCAGTGATCCTAACCCGAAACAACCCGCCACTATTGCTAGACATGCCTACTGACCCTTGGCATAACCAACTAGCCGAGCAAACGCAGCCACAACCGTAACCAACTAGCCAACCAGACACCATGACTATTGACGAAAACCCTATCCCGAACAAAGTAGCCAATCTGCGTCGAGTACCGGCCCCGACCCCAAACCTAACCAATTATCAAACTAGCCACAATCACAAATCTTAACCCCCACCCCTACCTCTAATCCCACCTCTCGCACTCCACCTGTAAGACCTCGTTTCACTTCTTGCGTTGCAATTGTGGAGTTCACAGCACAGCTCTACAAACACATCTCGAGCCAATGGCGCTCCCCGTGGAACCATGAACTATGCATACACAACGAGATCCCCACGTGTAGCCTTCAGAGACTCTGCGGGAAAGCAGCGTAACTAGCATGGAGGCAGGGGGTGCCTTGCTCCCCTCTCCCCCTGATCTGGTGGCCAAGGCTACGAGTTGGGGCCTTCGTGACAACCACCATGAGATATTTTTTCAATAGTTATAATAATAAAAAAAGTATTTTGCAAAATACGGAGCTCCCCTCCAGCGTGAAATATTCTATACCGTGATCTTATTAGGCAAGAGGAGCCGCGATATAAAGCCTTGGTGTGACCTTGCGAGTCAAATCAAATATTATGGCCTCGCCTGACCGATTGCCGCACCGCCTGAGCTAAAAGTGTCGTTATGCCACTTTTAGCGAGCACCTATTTAGATCGGAATGGCTCGTCTGATTTTGTTGGAATAACAATAAATGTGATGTTTGGTCATATGTACGTCACGACTGTAGCTAAGTTCGAGATGTAAATGTTTAATGTTTTCGCAGGGCAATTATATTTACATTTGGTATAAATATAGTCGAGCCCATGCGTACAACGATAATAATTCGAAAACTTAAATGTTTAAAGTGGGGCCTTCAAAAAACATGTCCCCAGATAGATTTTACTCTTTGGGCAGGCCCTGCAATGAATTTGAAATCGCATCAACTCGTGTTTAACGCCTACGCATTTACCATATCCACGATCAAGTAATCGGCCTACTCATGGTTGCTACTCCTGTACCTGCAGTCTTGTACACACGGAGCCCTGTTGCAGACTACAAACGCCGGCATAAGTGTCGCAGCCTATTTAAATGTGGTCGCATTTAGACGCGTATGTAAACGACAGAGTGCACGCTGCGCCCTGAACCTAGCGACCTGTGTTCGAATCCCGGCCACATCTAACATCAGTAGAGTGCTCTCTGCACTACTCGTGGGCCTTCTTTTGCTAAAACGCATTGACCAATGTGGTAAAGTATGGTGACACAAACCCCAGTGACCAACACGTTAGACAATCAACTCTTGGATGTTTGATTACTTATGCACGCCGTGTCGATCGATAATGGGGTTGTTTCGCCATACTTCACCGCGCTGGTCAGTGCGGGTTCAATGAATATCGGAGTGTGATAACCACTTACTGCACCACCACGACACCCCTGGGAACCATATACAACAACTTATATTATTCAACACATTTCCTGAAACATTTAATCCGAGGCTCTTTTGTGCGGGTCGGTAAGTGATCTATTGGCGCGTATAAAATTATCGCACACTCATAATCATCACGGGGCCTCCTTTGCCAGTGTCAAAATATAAGAATAGGTTTTCCTGGCAACAAAACAGGTGTTAAAATGCTAAAACACCAAACTGAAACCTTTTGCGAAGAATCATGTCTGCATTAACCACAGCTACTTGTCAAAGAAAATACAAGCAAAAAAACATGCTCTGACAGTATATGCATTGTCTTTGAAACTGGATTGGTCCACACCAGAGACAGCGTCTTGAGACAAGCACCGATGGAGATAAATCACCGCTATCTTCCTGTCACATCATCACTCTCCATCCCCTCAGCTATATCCATCATCATCTCTATAACCTTAATCCACCTTCTCTTCACCATCCACTACCTCGTCGCCAACATAATCTCACCTCCATCCACCATTTGTCCTCACCATCCGTCAATATGTCACTTTCGTCCACCTTTTCTCATCTCCACTCACCCCTCGCCACCTCCATCATCACCATTCATCCCTCGTTAGTCAACACCAGTTACCCTTCGTCATTTCCATCAACTCCTCTCCATCCACCACTTCATCATCTCCACCACCACCTTCCCCACCTCGTCCCCACCCCCCCCCCCTCCTCCTCTTTCTCCCCTCTTCACCCACAACCCCCCACGCCCGCACCCTCACCTCCAGTGATCATAGTGTGGTTGATATGGGCCCTGGTGCAAGGGAATTAAATGGTGCATCCTACCCAATTCCCCGGTGTCATCTCCTCAGAGCTTGGCGCTAGGGCCCTTTTGGCCACCCATGCACAGCCTGCACCCTCAACTCTCACCTCAGTGCGAGGCCGACATTGACCAGGCCCCCTCCATGCGCCACACCGAGAACGCGTAGCTGAGCCGCTCCTGTGCCGCGTAGCTGCTGCCGCACTGAACCCCTGCATGGGGGCCCTCGCCGCAGTCCCCCTCGCCTCCCCCACCACCGAGGACTCCGACATCACCACCACCGCCGCCACCACCAACATCGCCGTCGCTCTGCAGAACCTGGTAGAGGAAGTCGATGTAGCGCGTGGCGAGTTTGAGCGTCTGGATTTTGCTCAGTTTATCCGAGGGCAGTGTCGGGATGATTTGGCGCAGGGACGCGAACGCCTCGTTCAGAGACTGCGTGCGCTGCCGCTCGCGCACGTTCGCCACGAAGCGCTGCTGCTGGACCTCTTCCCCCGAGAAGGAGCAAACGCTGCCCGCGCTGCCCGCGCTGCCGTCCGCTGCCCCACAATCCCCTGGCACCACCGCGTCCCCGCATCGTTGCCTCCGCTTGCCGCTGCCGTCTCCTCTGCACACAGGAGATGATGTTGCCAGCCCCCTTGCTGCTGCCTCTGCTGACGATGTCGCTGATATTGACGATGTCGCTGCTCTTCCTCCGCCCTGCGCAGGGCGCTTCTTGCGGGAGCTTCTCTTGGGCGCGGGACGCCCAGGGGAGTCATCTTCACTGCATGAGAGGGGAGTGAGCGGAGAGCCGTTCACGGGAGACTCCATGGTTCCTAGAGTCCCCCGACTCTCCACCCGCCGAGTTCAATCCTTCACCCCCTGCCGAGTTCGATATCTATGACCCCCCCCCTTCCCCTCTGCGGCCTCGAAGTCCTCTGACCTCGCTTGACCGGATCGCGGTGACTTTGGCTGAAGGAGAGCGAACCCACTCTGGACTTGGAGCGAGGATGACGATGGAGCGAGGCGAGCTAGGCGCGAGTGGTAGAGTTTGGAAAATCGAGTCCCGTTCGAGCGGCCCGCTTCCGCTTTTTTTCCGCCTCTTATTTCTACGCGAGTTTCTAATCCGCGTGTATTTTGTATGTGCGACTTTCTGTGAGGCTTAACGTGAGATGTTTCTGAGCCTTTCTAAGAGTTGTTTTTATTGTCTTTTTCAGTGATATTCTGTCTTTATAAGTGTCTTCGTGCTAAGATTTGTTTCTGTTTATCTCTGTGTCTAAGTGATTATATTGTGTATTTATAGGTCTTTCCCTTTAATGTTGTTCTATGTCTTTCTATGTGTATTTTATTAAATGTTTATCTGTCTTTATACGTGCTTTAGCGCAAATTGTTAAGCGTACTTTTTTTCATAATCGATATGTTCTACGCATGTATTTTATAAGTGTCTTCGTTCTCTTTGCGTCTTTCTCTGCCCTTGTTCTATGCGCCTCTCTACGTGCGTTCCTGCGTGCCTCTTTGTGCGCCTTGGATTCGGTTTCACTGCTGTCCCAGCCGTGCCAATAATGTTCCACCCTGCTGCAGAACGTCTCCTTGGAAAAACGAATCCGATGGCTCCCTCCCTCCTACCTCTGCTCCGAACTTTGAGCAACTTTGCGCTCGGCGACTCTTTGCCATGTGCGCACGCCACGCCCGCGTTTATTAGCTCCGCAATTCTATTGGCTGACGAGTGGAGAAATGTATCCTCCTCCTCATCCACCAACCCAACCCTTCACACATCCCCATCCCAGCCCCATATGCGCCCACGACCCCTGGCTGCACGAATATCGTGAGCGTCGTAGTGGGCAGAGGAGCAGCAGCCACTACCGGGGTGGTGGGTGTACAAACACTCCAAACATGTTTCGATGCGGCTAAGAGACATCCACAATATTTGGTACGAATATAATAGCATTTTTCAGTGCGCGGTTTCTCCCCTCCAACGAAGTGATGCTGATTATAATGATGATGTTTGGAATATTTAAGGGTAAGTCAACATGTATTTGGTTTAACCGGGTGAGAATTCAAGAAACTAGATAAGTCTCATATAAATGCACAGTATACCGTGCGAACAGTCGGCTCAGTACTGAATCAGTAGAACTGTTTTTTTTTTTATCCATGACGAAGTGTCGGGAGAACTTCGCGGATCTAATATGAAACATTCGCTATAGGAGGGTACTCCAAAGTCCCACAGTGGCTGCGACCCTGGTATTAAGGGTGTGATAATGCATCTATTTTTCATCGATTAATGCCGATTTTTCAGGCTCGTGATCCATGCATCAAAGAATGCGTGCAAACATCGATGTTTTAACATTCGGATATCGTATTTGTATTTGCGAGTAGTGCCGCAGTCGTTAGTACACTGCACTGCAATTTCGACGACCCGAGTTCAATTCCCCGGATGCCGGTCACGGCTAACATGAGTGGCGGGTGGTATCTGGAACCGTATTGTCTTGGGCTCTCCCACACTCTGAATCCATCCCCTTTACCCGCCCCATCTGGAAACAGACGCTGCTCATGCGTGCATTCCTCTTCCATCCGTTTCCTCTTATTTTCCATTCTTTCTCTTCTCTTTCCCGTTCCAGTTTGTATTTTCCCATCCATCATATATTCTTGACTCTATTCCCACTCCCGCGGTGTGCTGCCACGGGTAAACAGTTACGAGTAGCGTGCAATGAACCGAAGCAATTACTTGAAATTGCCGTGTGCGTGCGGACTTCCACGCTGCACGCGTCACAATTCACGCGGTCCCACGCGCGCGATATTTACTCAGGAACACAAACCAGCGCCGCAAATTATAAACCAAAATACAGGTCCTGCAAGATTTAATGTGAAGGTCCCTTTTTAAGGTGGTAAAAAAAAACCCAGTGCCTTAATTAGCACAATGCGTCCCGTTCATTGCCTCTCGTGATGTGTACAATGCACAGGTGCATGGAGAACGCCGCTCATTTGCACACCGGTTTACAGGTTGTTGCCGCAAGTGCTGTCAAGTATACGTACGGCGTTCCGAAGTGGGTGAGTGATGATGCGGTGAGTGATCCAAGTTCTAACGATCTTCTAGAAGGGTAAGAAAGCTGAATTATGTCACAAATACAATATAGCCGAGTGTTGATCTAAAACTATAGAAAATGGCATTTAAAATGTATATGTTGGGGCACCCGAAAATTTGGGGATAAGAGGTTTGGAATTTGTACTTGTTTTAATTCAGGCCTTCGAACATTTGTATCAGAATTTTCTTTAAATATGACATCATATTCTCGATAACTAATTTTGTTGTAATTTTTGGAACAGTACGACGCTAAAAGAGATATATAGCGGTAGAAGACCGAAAAGCACCAGGGCCTTGTATTTCACAGGGTCGGTATGTTCAGTACGGAATTTCAGGTAAAAAAAATATGGCTCAGTAGACCCAAAATGTTAAAAGTGCATGTGTTTGGTAAAGGAATCAATAAAGATGGTATATGTCACACATCACATTTTCTGCATCATGCCTGGTCGCCTTTGTCTCCCAACCGCTGTTTACAAACCGTACTTATGTAACTAATTTTAAAGCTGTTCAAATATCACGCGCCACTGATCTTAGGTGTGGCAGGGAATCGAACTAGGGAGGCAGGGTTCGTAGTGCTCTAATTTAATACGCGACTGCTTCTCAACATACATACCCACAAAGACAATCATCCCCCGTATAGCCTCAACGGACTTTGCAGGCTCGCACGGTACACGAGGGGTGGGTGGTCAGCACCACGCACAGCCGCCTTTGTCTCCGAAGTGGTGATATTTACCCACCGCACCGGGTACTCATTTGAGGCTGAGTCGACCTAGGGGAGACCCAGGACCGCTTCGGATAATCGTCACTGCTGTTGGCGGATGTGAGCAGGAATCGAGCTCGAGTCGCCGGGTTTGTAGCGCAGCGCGCTAACCAGTACACTACCGCTTCCCACATAAACACACAACACACGTGTGCACACAAGACCACGCGTACTGAGTACACACACACACATCCACAAGTGCACACAGTCTGGTTTCCAAAATCAGAAGGGCCGCGGTTTGCAAATGTACGCATTATGGGTGTTTTTTCTTTCTCAGCGCTAACACAAATATAAACTGTATGAGCCTGGGTCGAGACAGACTCGGGTTCATTCATAACACAAACGTACAAATGTACGGCCGCTCCGGAATAATACTACTTTAAACAGCTACACAAAGACGTCTTTTGTCCACGTGTCGATATAAGTAAGGAGAGAGAGAGAATGGGGACTGTGAGAGGGTGAAAAGGGTTAGGGTAGTTGGGTGGTAGGTGGGCTGAAAGGCGGCGGGGGGGGGGCGAAGGAACACATTCTAATTAAACATTTCCGCGCGGGTTAATTGCCACAAATAACAGTGCAATTATTTCAGTGACACGATCGCTCGCGATGCAAAAACAAATAGGGCAACGCATCCTTCCCGTATTGTCTCTCCACGTACAAATACGCGAGTTTAGTCTTGTGTGATTACAGAATCACGCGATCTTTTGGGAATGCGTATTTTTCAGCAGCAGTGTTGGTTTCATCTGGACCGATTTCGACGTCCAGCGACTCATAAGCAGAGGCTCGCTTCCTTATTACATCGATGTCGATGAACTGCACGATGGTATATCGGACGCGACACTCCCGATTTGCAGAAAATGCGTCACAATGCAGCGCTCGCTGTCGAGGTGTCCGGGTGGCGGGTGGATTTTTTACATAACGGACTGTGACAGATGGTGACGGCTTGGGGAGGTTTTCATCCAGCAGTGGATTGATCATGGCTGAGGATTTCGTGCGAATGGGTAGGTCTAAATAAGCATGTATGCTGTGTGTCCAACAGGTCAGACATGGAACACATTACAATGCGCTTGCATTCATTCATTTCGCCAATGCGTTGGGCTCTTGGCCCGTTTAGACCCAGTTACTTAGAGTCATTTATAAGCTCGTGTGTTTTTTTGTGTGCCAACTATTCATTTTTAACGGAATTGAGAAACGAGGGGGAGAGGCGGCGCAACGGTGAGCACACTGCGCTATGAACCCAGTTTTTTCTGAATTCACAGTCCAACGCTTAGCACACTGCACTGTGAACCAGGAGATCTCCGTTCCATTCCCAGTCACGGTTAACATCAGTCGCGAATGACGTCCGGATCGGCCCTACGCATCACCTTCGCCACACCGCACTGCTCAGCGTGAAGTATGGTCAAACGACAGAGGCTACGCGGGTGATTTTTGTCGTACGCTTTATAAATATGTCTATGCGTGTGTGTGTGTGCGCACGAGTATGAATGTGTGTGCGCTGGTGTGTGTGTGTGCACGTTTATGTATTTGTGAAGTTTGTGCACTCACGTGTGTGCATGCCCAGACATTTGTATATGCATGTGTCGGTGGAGAGTGCAGCGGATAGAACGCCGCGCTACGAACTCGGCGACCCGAGTTCGTTTCCCGTTTCACGACCAACACATGTGACGATTACCCCCCCCCCCCCAAGGTCAACTCAGTTCCTAAATGACTGCCTGGTGTGGAGTGTAAACATCAACAAATGGGGAAACAAAGGCGGCCGGGCATTGGTGTTGGCCACACTACCACCTCATAGTCGCTCGCTCACAGCACTTACCACGAAAGTATGTTATGGCTATGTGTGTGTGTGTGCGTGCGTGCTTTTTGCTGTAAAGAAAACAAGGAGGAACAAATTCATTTATTCGGTCAGCTCATGAGCGATGGATGGCGTTACTGCCGCAGAGGTTTGCCCCTTCTAATTTTTCTTTCGTGTTTGCATTTCGCTTAACGTAAATACATTCCCTTGTATGGGCCGTTTACAAAAAAAAATTCTGATCCAGTATAAAGTACTGTGCTACATTAATGGTTTGCTGTGGCCGTTTGCATGTGAAGGTGGTTAGAGTGGTTAGAATTGCATGAAGATCCACTTCGTTCGTAAGACGGGCTGCCCTCTAGTGATGATAATAATATAATACGTTTACTCACGGCTACAATGGTTATATTGTACTCTTGCGCCAATATCTACACGCTCCCTGCTTTCACCAAACCCGCCCTGACCAGCGTGGTGAAGTATGTCAAAGTAACCGAAGACCGGGACGGCATGATGAGGCCCTCGTCCAACATTGAATTGACACAATCCACTGCTACATTTTCCCAGTGGAACCTCAGGCCTGGTTTTCAAGTGGGTCTTACTTTACATAACTGGTTCATTTGATTGTTTATGTCATACTACAGTATTTCAGAAAAAAAGTTTTGCTCGCTGGCAAGCCGGCTAGCTCTAGGGAGGGACAGCGGGGATGTCCACAGGATGCACAGGCTGCTAGTTTGACATTTTTATGGAAGATCACTAAAACTCCACACATAGAAGTCAGCAACCTCCTTGTTGTACCAGAGGCACGTTGCTGATCTTAAACGTGAGTGTCCCACGCAATTCATGGATCCATCTCGGCATCAGTGACGTGCGGTGAGGTCAATGGCTGGGGAGCCAGATTCACACACTGAGGGGGGCGTGGACTCACGGAGGGGGGCGTGGCCTCACGGAGGGGGCGTGTCTGACATGTCCCCCTCGGTGAGGCAGATGTGATAGTTGCCTCCCCTGGTGCTTTTTCATTGCAGTTTCATGACGAGACCAGCGAGCCTAAATATATTAATACACATACGTGAAATAAGTTACCTGGACTATGGAAGGCAAGGACATGAAATGAAGGGGTCTACAAACATTACATTGGTGACATACTGAGATAGTAACAGGCACGCGCTTATTGCCCGCGCTCCATCCAGTTACTGAGGGGTTGCGCAATCAGAGGGGAGGCTGAGCTCGTCGCTGCCTCACCTCTCGTGTCTTCCTGTATTTGCAGCGGAGCTCCGCAAATTTGGCGATTTCGAATATAAAAATGATTGGAATCGTACAGAAATGACATTTATAACACATTAGTGCAAACATCTTAATATTTATTTTATTCATTTTTTTTTACTTTTCGTAACAGCTATTTTCATTGGAGTATGACAGGTGAGGCTATGCCTCCCCTGCCTCCCCTGACCGGACGTCCCTGCTCGGCAGGATCCACCAACCCCTCAAGTTTTAATTGAAAAAAGTTGCGTTTCGAAAATGCTCGAATTGGCTTAATGTTATTTTTTACGCAATGTTCTGGAATGGAATAATCAACGTTACACCTCACATTAATTCTATCAACGGGTTTCCAATAAGAAACACGTGATATTTTACTCCATTATAATCAGACGTTTCTCTTTACTCACGGCGTTATAAACGCATTACAAAAGTATAGCTGGCATAAGAATGTGCAAATTTTGTATCAATGGTGGAATCAATTTGGTATTTTGAGTTTGTGCGACTGTATAGATGTTCTAGAATGCAGGAGCCAGCAACCAAAATAACAATTAGAGCTATTTTCTTCCAATTGGTAAAAAAAAAACTAAATATTTCGAGAGCCACAGTGCATGTGAATACAATACATGTCAACCCATGTTTTTTTGTAATCACTATTTTTTTGGCAACAGCATACGCACAATGGTTTGTAATCCTGCATTACGAATCACTGTCGGGCTTTTAGACGTTCACCGTTTATCGAAAATAATTCGAAGGGGATTTCCTCGTGTTACTTTGCAGTTATCGGGTCGGGAGCCACGAAGCAGTCCCTACAGAGCCACGTGAGGCTCTGGAGCCGCATGTTGCCAACCCCTGGAATCTAGACTCTAGACCAGGGGTGGGCAAACTTTTTGACTCTTCTTTCAGCTCCCACACTCGTTGTAACACTTTCCCCAAACTTAACCAGCGGACACGAGAGTGGTACAGCAAGTCCTGATGATCCGCATCAGTTTCCTCCAGGAAGGTAATAAACTGACGGTGCTGAAGTCCCCTTGCTCGTATAAAGTTCACAAGTTTTACGACTGGATTCACGACACGTTTAAGCTGCAATACAGACTTACACAGGGATTCCTGTTGGATGATGCAGTGAAGGAAAATAAGATCCTGGACAGGGTTTTCCTCTTTCACTTTATCCTGGATTCTTTTCAGCAGCCCAATATTTTTTCCAGTTAAATGTGTCGATCCATCCGTTGTGACATTGACAAGTTTACTCCGAGGTAGCGTCATTCTTTCGATGACAGCAGATACCTGGTTATACAAGTCCTCTCCCCGCGTTGTTCCTTTCAGGGACTCTATGGTCAAAACCTCCTCTGTTATCGCAAAACTGTCAATGCCTCGGATAAAAATGAGGAGCTGAGCAGTGTATTTTACGTCCGTACTTTCATCCAGTGCTAGTGAATATAATTCAAAGGAATCAGACTTTTTGTTTAATTGACTGGCTATATTTTTTTATCAATCAGTTCCACACGGCGAGTCACAGTCCTGCGTGATAAGCTGACTTTTTCAAATTTGCTTTTGATCTCCGGACACAAGATGTCTGCTGTCTGTACCATGCATTCTTTTACAAACTTGCCTTCGGAGAAAGTGGTAATGAGTGGTAATGTTGGTGAGAAGAAGGTTTTAAAGAAAATTGAAATCGAAGTGAAGAAGGAAATTATTGAAAAGTTTGTATAATTAATGATTTTTTAAACTTTAATTATGTGTTCTGTGCTTAAAACTCTTTAAAAAAACTGTGGGGTCTAGAACGGACTCGTGAAATTTGGAGAGAACTCAGAGTAAAGTGTTGTTTGTTTTGTTGAATTACACAAAGCGTAACAGTTATCTATATAACTTTTGTTATATAAAATTCCTAGTAAGATATTAATTTTGTGAGTGTAGACATACCCCTCCCCCTCATTCAAGCCGTATAATTTAGAGAGCGAAAGCGCCGAGTACGTAAATCGCTAACATAAGAACCCGTTAATCTCTTCTCGCATCATTCATACGATGATGCGGTGAAGTTAACGTTGATACGATATTACGGTGAATGCTTCCAAAAACAATACTGTACCCAAATATTACTGTTAACTTACTTTCAATAGAAACATGAATTGCTCATACGAATATTCTCTCTCTCTCAGAAACAATCATCTTGTTGAACGATTCTAAACCTTGATGCGGCAATGTTAGTTTTCTCTGTTATTCAAGGTTATCTCAGTGTTATTCAATGTTGTTACATTTAGTTTACTATTACACTGAATTCTATGGCGTAATTAACTATTTTTGTGCTTAATAATCTTTAAAAAAAAACAATATTTATATACAGTTCGTAGGAGTCTGGAACGGATTAATTGTATTTACATACAATCCAATGGGAAAATTAGGTTCGAGTCACGACCAAATCGGGTTGGACAAGTTCGGCGGGCCGGATTAAAAAGCCCAACGGGCCGTATACGGCCCGCGGGCCGTAGTTTGCCCATGTCTGCTCTAGACGAAGTTTACTACTCAACACACCGCCCAGAGCGACATCCATGCAGTGGCGGCTCGTGACATTTTCACTAGGTGGGGCTGTTCTGAGTGACCTCTGAAAACATGGTGTACTAGTTAAGAAAAGCCTAGTCGTGTTATTGGACTTCCCGTGAAAGTGATATCTACCAATGGTAGGCATTTATAAATATGAAACGATACAACTGAGTACTCAAATGCTGTCCCCATGACCCTCAAGTCCACACAACACAACACCTCTGACACTGACAAAAGCCGTGAGCTGCTGTAATTGCACAGCGCAACCTCGCGTTGTGACGTCTCATTACAGCCATGGGCGCCTTTTTCACTGCCCTGAATGGGTCTCAAACGGCGTGGCTAAAATGCGAAGCTGATCGCAGTGAATGAAGGGGGACATCTCTCACTCGGACGCCTTCACAGCCGCCCCGAGACCGTCCCCGCGGTATTAGTTGCAGCGGTTTCTAATATGAACTTCAAATATGATCTTCATTAGGCAAGTCACATTGAAAGAATCATTACATGTAAATAATGTAAACACAACAAAACGATTTATCTACATTTTTTTATTAGAAAAATATTTCTCATCCCCAGTTGCTTGGTGGGGCAATGCCCCAGCGCCCCTAATGGACGAACCCGATTCAAGAGCCGAATGGCTCACAGGGCTATACCTAATAAATGAACTTGAACTTGAACCGCGCCTGCATCCATGACCTAACACCCCAACCAAGATTCAAACGTACAACTTTTAATTTGACCAAGTAATCCCACTGAGCTATACAGACCTGGTCACAAATGATAGCTCAACGAAGCGGCTTACAATGTGGAAATGTACAGCAGCCAGAATACTCTATAACCGCACGTTTCTAGATGTGGTGGGGAAAAACCCAGAGGACCCGGGGGGAAATCCACGCGATGACGGAGAGAAACACGCAAACTCCAAATATGCAGCAAGCGTTAGGGTCGGGATCGAACCCACCACGACCTCCTGCATACCAGGCGAGAGAAGTAACATCTCGCCACCGCTGGCAAAGACAACGATCTCCCCGTATGGCCTTAACAGACTGTTGGGGGGCAAGTGCTGTTAGCGAGCACCTATGAAGGCCGGCACGGCAGACGAGGGGGTGTGGACGGTCAACAACCACGCCCGGTCGCCTTTGTCTCCCCCAGTGAAGATTAAACACCAAACCAGGTGCTAATTTGAGGCTGAGTCGACCTAGGGGAGGCCCAGGAACCGGTTCAAGCGGGCACCCCACTCGCCACCGACCTCCACATGCAACGCTTCAACCCTCCCCAACGTACAGGTGTCCACGCTTTACCTACGAAAAATGGACCTCAAGTCGCTCAATTGAACTCGCACGCAACCTCCTTGCCTAACATGGTGTCCGTGTACTGGCTGCTCCAGATGTCTTGTGACCCCCCACCCCCCCAAATTTTGGTTTGAATTAATCCCTGCACGTTTTTCCCCTTTTATTTCAGTTTAAAATAAACGTTACTTTTTTAAACGTTTCGGATAATTAAATGGAGGTCACGAGACATCTGGACCACCCTGCACAACAATGGGGGGGGGGGGGCTTCACTTCCCTACCCAACGTGGCGTCGGCAACCCACCAATCAAATCGCACGGCGACCACGTGGCCGCTCTGTCGAACCCGGCGGCAGCGCGCCCACGTCCGGGTCGCTCGTGCCGGTGCCAAGTCAATGAACGCCCGCGGCGGCGGCCCCGACTTCACCGTAATCAGCGGCAGTACCAGGACGTTTCAATGCCCGACATCAGGTGGGCATCAGCTTGACTCGCTCACAGACCTACTCGCTCACTCAAACCCATTGACTCAGGATCTCACTCACCTACCTACCCACCCACCTACCCACCTACCTTACCGATTAACCCAAATCATCTAACCACTCGTCAACCTACAATCCACCCATGGAGGCGGCCGTATACGCGCACGGCGTGGAGGTGGCGGCGAGGCTCCAGGCAGCCGTACGGGGCCCCACGGGAACCGCTGTGGAGGCCGAGGGAGCCGGGCACCTGGTGCGCCTCCTGCTGCTGGCGAGCGACCTCGGGGACCCACGAACTGCGCACCTGCTGCTCATGCCGCTTTCCCATGGCCTCTCCCCAGGCCTGGGCCGCGCCGTGCTCTGGGTGGCTCTGATGGCAGAGTGGCTCAACCTGGTGCTCAAATGGTGAGGGGGGAATGCCCAAGTATACACGGGCTCAATCCTGGCAGGTCTCACGCCTAATGCGTGAGACCGTGCAGGAGACCCACGCTGAGCCTCCCTGGTCCCACGCTCGATGCGTGAAACTCACAGGGGAGAGCCTCGCCAATTTCACGCTCAATGAGTAAAACTCAAGCCGCAATTCGCGAGGCTTACGCCAAGCGCACAGTCTGCCATAATTCAGGTATCTGGGCTTGGTCAGGTGCATCGAACCAGAGAGCTCACATTGATTCTGAAAAGCAGACCAGAGTGGCAGCAGTGCTAACTATAATCCCTCTCCGTCTGTCCACACGCTGTCCGTCAGTAAATCATAAGTCACCACTCAATGGCTAGTGGAGTTTAGAGCTCTGCACGGAGCCAGATAGTTAAACTCCAGATTCGTGTATGGTCTGGAGAATACGTCCTCAAGCAAATGGACAAATATTGAGGCCTGACCCCATAGGGATCATTCTCGTCATTATGGGGCTTGTGCCAATGATTGAACAACAACACGTCATCTGTTTAATAGATTTTCTAAAACGTAGGCCCATTGGAAATCCGCATGGCTCCCGCTCAGACTGTTCAAGGCTAAGAAGCGTGTAGTGAATCTTGCGATGTTTGACAAGGACAAACAAATTCCCCCCAACTTGGTCAAGGGTGGTGCATAATTAGGCTCCCACCCCCTTCCCTGGTTCATGCGGACGGCAGTCCTGGGTTTTTTAATATTTTGACAAACTATTTGCTCTTAACTGATGTCTTGGGTTTACAACAAAAAATAAATATGGTGGAATAAGTTAAGCATATTTTTGGAAAATTGATTAGAGGGCCAAAATAAAACCTCATAAAAACAAATGTCCGTTTATGATTCAAATGGGCACCATGGTTTTTGGCACCACGGTGGCTAGATGTTAACTACCTCACCTGGTATACTGGAGGTTGTAGGCTCAATCCCGACCCCAACGCCTGTATTTTTGGAGTTTGTATTTTCTTCCTGTGGTCGTGTGGATTTTTCTCTGGGTCCTACGGTTTTCCCTCCACATTTAGAAACATGCATTTAGAGTATTTGGCTGCTGTAAGTTTTTCCACATGATAGGCCATTTTGTTGAGCAATCATTTGTGGTCAGGTCGCTTCTGAAAAAGAGCTATATAGCTCAGTGGGCCTTACCTGGTAAAATATTATATAGTTTTTTTAAATAGTTTAATGATGAAGATACAAATTTTTACACATGTTCATATTGATTTGAACAGAAAAACCCTTAGGTTTATTAAAAACATATCTCAACCTAGCAAAGAAACCTCCAAATTAAAACTAAAATAATTATGGCTAGTCCTATGATCTGGTTGGCTAGTTTGTTCAGTGGAAGGACTCTGGGCTGGTTATGATAATGGTGGTAATGTATTTAATCGTGAAATAGTGATCACAACACTCTTCTCCTGACTACTTGTTGGCACACAACTGCACAACCGATTTAGCAGGAGTAGTATCCTCTAGCCCCCCTCCCCACCTGCACTGACCTCCCAAATATTTGAGCAACCAGCCACCATTGGCCACGGTCTAGTTGGCTAATGTAATATATACCCAAACAATGTGCACTTTCCCTTAATTTCTAAGTGTGGCCTTTTCACTTTTATTGAGGTGCTTTCCACTTTCAATGAGACTAATTGCAATTCCAAACACTTCATACCTGCTTGTATCATAATTATATGTTCTTTTTTCCTCTGTTAACTAAAAAAAAAACATTTTCCAGTCAGCGATATATCTCCATAAGTTAAATTTGACCTGGCTAGGAGAAATGATAAATTATAAAGTGCAAATGCAATGTATTTTCCTGTGGCTGTGTTCATCTGCAGGCTGCTGTTTGGTGAGCGGCCTTACTGGTGGGTCCTTCAGTCTGGTTTGAACTCCACCGGCATCTTGCAGTTGGAACAGTTCCCCAACACCTGTGAAACTGGACCAGGTGATCCTACTTGCCCGATGGTTCAGCAATTTTCGTCGTAATCGTTTGCTGGTCAATGAAACTTTCTTAAAAATATGTATCAACAGTCATGATTACTCCACTGCTGGATGAAGGCCTTCCCAAGCCATCACCATCTCCCACGGTCTACCGATGCAACAATCCATCTTGCTCCTGCGCATGCACTGATCTCACGAACCCCTGCACCTGGGCCCTCCCCCCTCCTGCCCTCCCGAAGATTTGATCATCGTTGCCATTCAAGATAACAGCTCATTCAAGAATGTATATATATTTTTACATTGTGGCAAATCCAGAGGCCACTAGTGGCTGCAGGTGTGACTTGAACCCATGGTCTACAACATACAAGCATCTAAAACATTCGTAAATATACCAATTAGATTTACAAATGTTGAGCTTATTAATTAATAATCATGTACAGACTAATATTAATCCAGTCTGTGATTCTATTGGAAAAACAGTAAACTTACAGTTGGAATGTTGAGTTTAAATTCTGGTCAGCAACAACAACAACAGCAATGCATATTTACGTCGCATTTTTTATGCAACTGAAACTCATGATGCTGCACAGAAACCATTAAATAAAATACTTGAGAAAAAAATTAAAAGCGCCCTTGTTCTGCCATTGGAGCCGGAGCTTGGTCTGCAATCGTCAGCCTTTCGCTAAACTTGCCATGGGAAATGAGCGCCACTTCCTGGTCACTAGCTCACAGACAAAATTTGACTTTTTTGACTGACTCAACACACCTCGCTGAATTGATCAAGTAAAACCAAGCTATGGTGCATTGATGAGTGTGCTGCTCTATGACTCGTGTGATGAAGTATAATCTGGCAACACTGTTTCTAATTCTAATGCAATCAGTTACTTTTGTCACTGCAGTGACAGACTGAGACGTGTTTTAAAGTGTGACTGCTGTCAAAGGTATTTGAAAGTCTTCATCAACCCTCAGCAAAGAAATGGTTCCTCACCCAAGATGTAGGGGGTTAACGTGACCGCATTTGTGTTGTTTGTGCTGCTGCGGTGTGTGGTGCTGCTTATTACAGGCAGCCCATCAGGCCATGTCATGGTGTCGGCCGCAGCGTGGGTGGTGCTGGCTGCGTGGACGTCTGCTCGCCTTCGCTCCATTACCAACAAGTAAGGAAGCCAGGTCTGACGGTCGTGTGTAGGAGGTAATGCATATGAAGGCTCTTGGGGTGTCGTATGTATGTATGTTGAACTTCTTTCGCACCGTACATAGTCAACCTTACTAATCGAATATGTCATGGCAGGGATACAGCCATTGTGATTGTCCTGGGTGTCTGGAGACCCACATATTTTTTTTAGATATGGCCAAGAGACACGCACAATAGTTTGCACCCTTGGTCAACACACACATGGCCAACACACACACAGACGGCATGGTGGCCGATAGATGGGACTGGTGACGGATTGGCAGCCGAGGGTAGGAACATGGCTAAGTGGATGACCCACCTCCCCAAGAGATGGAACGATGAGATCAGTTAATTTGGAGGATGGGATGGATTGTGACATCACCGTGATAGATGACAATGGCAGGATAATGCCATTGATTGATTAAATAAATGCTGTTAATGGTGACGATTAATTTCTGATGTGCATTGCACAGTGAAGCTGCACCATCTACGAGCACACTCATACACTAAGGGGCAGTGTTTAATGAGTTGCAAGTGAGTGCTGTCAAACGTCAACCATCGGACTGCGCATCCATTCTATAGCACATCCTTATCAAGGCCCTACACCATAGTTAAGTGTCCCACTGCTCGGATGAACCTTGAGCTGTGCTAATCTTTGCCAGAGGAATTCAGGAATTCCAAAGTTATATGATGTGGGCCAATCTCTCCACAAGACAACCACTTTGTGTGGCACATTAAAATATGTAGATGTTCACTCACCGCACCGGCAGTAGCAAGTATCCATCCCAAATTGTCCCTCACCGTCTTGATGTGACCTTGTTGTGGCGGTGAGGCTCGTGTGATTCAAAGACCTTGAGAGCTATGCCAGTGGGGATTTCTGGCTCCAGGCAGGTTTAACCATACCGGACCGGTTTCAGACGAGAGATTTGACAAACGACAGTATACTGGCCCTCCAGGTTAGGGGTTGGGTGTAGCGCCCATATAACTACCCTGGAAAAAAATGTTCGTTGTGGAAACCAAAATGAGAAAGAGAGACAACACTCGGGCCACAGTAGGCTCAAGCCTACCGACAGGCAGTATGACCACTCCTGATGAAAGCCTGTTAGAAGTCAGGAGTGTGAAGGAGAGTGCTACTGGGTCCTAAAGCCAAGATACGACTTGGTACATGGAACGTCCGCACTATGTATGAGACATCAAAGACGGCCCAAGTCCTCCGTGAAATGAAGAGATTCAATCTAGACCCAAGACCACCTGACACAAGACCGTGAAGGATGAGCTGGCAGCTATCGACTCCTCTTGGGGCAAGGCTCAACATGTTGCCAAGGACAGGAAGAAGTGGAGGGAACTCATTGTGGCCTTATGCCCCATAGGGGATGAAGTGGATTAACTAACTTAACTATCCCAATTGTCGCAATTTGGGATCACGATTCAAATTTTTTTTTTGAACGTTTCAATGAATGCCCCATCTTTATTGCCTGCAGGGGTCATGTGACTCGCATATAGGAATAAAAAATTATTCTCACTCAATTAAACGCATGCATCTAGTGTGCTTAAGCATTTGAATCGATGAACCGTTGCATCGTCGCTACGTACCAAGCTTAGCGATTGGTGCCATGTGTTTGTTCCCCAGGTGGGTGGCCTGGGCCGTGTCATACGGGACACTGCTGGCATTGTTGTCCGCTGTTGGGGTGTCCCGCATCTACATCCTCGCTCACTTCCCGCACCAGGTGCTGGGCGGAACGCTCGCAGGTAGTACACACGATGGAGAGATGTAGAGATGGGGAGCCAGTTTAAATACTTACGGTTTAAAAAGAGCTTCTGCATAGAGTAGATTGTAAGAATATATAAGCATCGAAAGTTGGTGCCAAACATTTGATGCATGGCAACATAGTCCAAGTTTTGTGGGCAGTCGATGTAAGACATGTCGACTCCAGATAAATTAGTGATGGATATATGTCCACGTGGTTCGCGTTAAGGTTATCGACCACACCTGGTCGATGCAGTGTTTTTCAAAAGCTGAAATGTTTTTTACCGATGTGTGGAATCAAATTTTTAAGTTGCATTCATAATCTTTTTTTTATGCTGCACATAAAAGTTGATTTATGTTTAAATAAAATAATACTTGGCATACTGCCATGAAGTTAAGCCTGGCCAATGTACAGGTATTGGTAGTTTGTGTGTGTCTTCTTTGAGCTGCCCACACCACACCACCCAGTAGTACGCTGTTCTGGCCTTCATTGGTGTTTGCTAACAGTCCTTTCCCCAACAGCTGTTCAGGCTACATAGATGATCTTTGTCTTTGTGTGTATGCAGGATTATTTCTGGGTCAGGTCCTCGGTAGATATTTGCCCAAAACACAGCGGCTACTTCCCTACGTAGCTTGGTCTCTCAGCCTTTTAGGCATTGCCTTCGCCATGTTCTACGGAATGCAGTTCCTGGGATTCAACATGAACTGGTGAATACTCGCAGATTCACTATTCACATTGCACATATCCCCCATACAGGCACCATGCTTCCATACAATCCCACATGACTCCTGAAGCATTAGCTTGGGTCCCATTTATTATCGTTGTGGAAGCGTAGCAACTGCTACTATGTAAAATGCTCATAAAACGTTATTATGCGATGCAATGGAAAGTCAAATACATTTATAACCCCAACCTTTTATGACTATTTGCAAGACATTTCATAATAAATTTGTAACTTAATTTCAAATAGCTAAATGTGTTTTTTTGTATTTTTTTTCATTTAAACTTTAGAAGCTTAGTATACGAATGAAAAGAAACACATAAATACTTTAAGCATGACCTTAGTTTTACACCAACTGCTAGTGCACTCAATATAGTTAGGGTTGGAGGAATGGGAGAGAAACTCAGTACGCAGCTAATTACTGATGTCACAAGCACATGGAGACCGTGACAACGGTGGCGCACGTGGTAGTCGTCGTTAATCCAACACGAGTGGCACGCCTGCGCAGGTCGGTGCAGCTGGCGGAGCGGTGGTGCATGCGGCGCGAGTGGGTGCGGCTCGACACCACGCCGCTCGCCTCTCTCATGCGTGACTCGGGTGCGTGCCTGGGCCTGGGCCTGGCGGCGTGGCCCGGCGCCGTCCCCGCCCCCGGCTCGCGCCGCAGCCGTCTTGCCTGCACCGCGGCCTCGCTGGGCATCTTGCACGCGGCCGAGTGGGTCCGGCTACCGGGCGCCTCGCCGGCCATCTTCTACCTGCTGTGCTTTGCGAAGAGCACGCTGGTGCCTATAATTGCGATGCTGGCCGTGCCGCTTGCCGTAGGTTTCGCTTCTGGAAGCGGGAAGGCCCTCAAGCGTAACTAGGATGCAAGCCTATTGGCCTTTGACAAATCACATCATGCAACTTGTTACCACCGATATAACATGTATTATTGCAAGGCAGGCTGACTGCTCCTTATGCCCTGCACTGGTCGTAACTACCGTATTTTCCCGCATATAGCCCGCATACGCATATAACCCGCAGACGCATATACCCCGCAAAAATAGCGTTTTGTGTAAAACAAATTTTAGTTAGCCCGCACCTCCATATACCCCGCATGCATTCATATATTTAACGTCGTTACCGCAGCTTAATTCCATCATATTAATACGAAGTTTACATTTGTAATACATTCCACTATCAATTGTTAAAATTAAAATCATAACGTGCACAAAGAAAACAAACCAACCGGAAACGAGTGAACTTAAAACAGTAAATAAGTAACAAAAGTAAATATCCAATAAATAAGTAACACAACTGGTAGATAAGTACTGTACAGTTTTAGCACTGGTAGATTGCGCACTGCGCAGATAATAGCGGCATTACGGTAACGCCGTTGCCTCGCCCCCCCCCACCTCTCTCCCCAGCTGCCCCACCCCCCACCTCTCTCCTCCCAGCTCTCCCGTCGCCAGTAAACAGTGCGCGCGCACTTCAAACATTGTCGTTTAATTGTACAAACAATTTAAAACGTGATAACGTGCAATTTTAGTGTGAGTGGTTTATTCAGCAGTGCTTTAGTCAAAGGTAAGTGTTGCATAGTGGATAGTCCTACCATGAAACAATTAAACGAGTTATGACATGTCACACGTGTAAAATATTTCTGGGATAGCCCGCACCTCCATATATCCCGCAGGGTCTTTATTTGTTTGTAAAAAGTGGTATACCCCGCGGGTTGTATGCAGGAAATACGGTAATTGCATCTTATTTCTATCTTTGTCTCTTCTCAGCACATTTCCAAACCATTTACATCTTGCCTACTTCACCTTCAGAATATTTGTAACCCCTGCTAAGACTCTAAATTCTTAATTCCTCATTTCCCTTGAGGTATTCCCAACTTCAATCTCAGCATCCTCACCTCTGCCCTTTCAAGCCCTCATCTTTCTTATGCCATCTTCGGTGCCCACATCTCTGCACCATAATAACAACACTGGTCCATTATATCATGAACTTGAAATATATTTAAAAGTGTAAACCGATTGCAGCTTGAATAATTGCTGTGCACTTTATAAGTCTTGTTTTGATGTACATCACATTTAACAAATTGTACCTTTTATTACATTCATTGTGAAGTTGAAAAATATACATTTGCTTTTGGGTGATCAAACAATTTGACAGTCATATATTAAAAGTTAATGCAGATGATCATGTTTGTCCTTCAATTTGGAAACCCAAATATGGAAATCCAAATATCATAGCGCTAATTACATAGTTTCAATATCCATATACTAAGGTGGGGACTTCAGGATTAGTACATCATGATGCCATTTTTCCCGGACATCCTCATCGAGTCTCAAGACTTGTTTCCAGGAGGGTCTTTCATTGCGATTATTGGCGAATTCTATCAATGAGTGTTTGATTTCATTTGGAAGGAAACTGGAGAACCCAGATAAGCCCCAGCACCACACACAGTGGGGAATGACACTCAGCACTGCCATCTCCAGGTTACACCTCGCAACCCCATGGCTACAGTATCTGGGTGGTGGTCACCCATCCAAACGCAATCCAGGCTCAAACTGCTTAGCTTCCAAGATGGGACAAGTTCACATAATTTAAATGACACTTTACGGATTACCATTTTGTACAATCTTAGAATTTTACAACAACCCCTGGTATCATCTTCTTGGTTCTTTCGGTAAAGTCACGTAGAATGGAAATAATAAAATAATAAAAATAAAACATTTTTTTTTATTATTTCCATTCTACGTGACTTTACCGAAAGAACCAAGAAGATGAATCCCTGCAGTCACGAAAGCTTAAAATCGAAATTTAACCCCTGGTATGTTGAACTGTCTGGCACCATCGGCAGTTGTCTTCTTTGCGAATGCCAATGAATGTTTTAAGACATCTCAAGTCCCAAGTGCTTACCAGGCTCAGAGCCTGCTTTGCTTCCAAGATTGAAGTCTGTCACAGAGTCTAGATACCATTTTTACAGAATCTCTTCGTAAATATTTTTTCTCCGAATTCTAAAATCACCCCTGGAATGTGAACTGTCTGGTATCGTCCACCAATTGTTTTTCTTTGCCAAAGCCAATGCATGTCTAAGGACTTCCCTTCGCACTGAGTGGCTCTGTGCGAATATTGAAGGAGGGAAAAAGCCCCACACGTTTGCGTTGCCTGCAAGACCCCGGGAGGATCTGAGACCACCCAGATGCGCCGCAGACATCAACAACGTGCTCTGTAAAAGAGATTTTTAAAACCCGTCTCCTTTAATTATGCTTTTACGAACGGTTTGCACGGTAAAGGTGACCCGACATGTATCAAGTTGTGGTCACGTCCGGTCACTTAAAATGTACGACTCACTCTTGATGTGGTCATGGTTGTTATCGTGTTGACAGTGCATGAGTTTTGTTGATTAATAGCGATTCTTATAGTCCACGATGAATGCACCAAGTCTCTCTTGAGGTGTGAAATTAATGCATTTCGTTTTTAAATTGGTGCACCCCACAACCACCCCCCACAAAACACTGACGCACACGTCCGAGTGCATACCACTCTGTCAAACATCTCTACAACGTCTCGCACTAACGACCTTGATTAAGAGAGATTTGAACAGCCTGTATATCGTCAATTATACTCTCAAGGCTTTGGTGGGTGGATCAGCGGTGGTTCACACACTGAGATATGAATCTGACGTCCTGAATCCGATTCCCATTCACAACTAACGTCGGTGGCGAGTAACTTTTGACCTGCTCTTGAGCACCCACATTTCACCAACCCACACTAGTCAAACAACTCTCGAGCACCATGGCATGCGGAGTCCTTCAGCGGTAGTATTGACAAAGGGCTGCAAAAACAATCTGTGCTGTGATGTTTTTCTGGGTGTAGTAAAATCCCTGGTGAATGAATGGCTCGGAACACGCAAATTATCCGATTCCCCCGTCAGCAGATTTTGATTCGTTCATACCGGTGCGATGAGCAACTCTGGCATGTGCTTGTGTTCGCTGCGTTTTCCCCACATGGGCTCCAGCAGAATTTTAAATTAGAAATGAAGATTGGAGAACTAAAACGAAGATAACAGGTGCCATTTACAAAGGGAAACAAACTGAAATAGACTTGGGCAGGTCATCAAGCTAGGCATAGGGCGTCGAATGAGATGGGCAATATTAATGACAATGGAGGCTAACAAAGACAAAATACTGGTACGGGATGTTGAACATAATTAGGATGGGCAACATGAGCAATGAAGTTTTGAGAATTGAAGGATTCAGGCGTGTGGAAGCTGGAGCCGAGCATTGGTGGATTACATAGATCCATTAAATTCCGAAACCTCCTGGGGTCCCAGGTGATAGTACAGCGAGTATATTGAGCCCATCTGTGCGGAGTTGTGTGCATTAATAAGTGGCTTATCGTGGGAGGATATAATCTACCATAGGGGGAAAACAAAACTTCACACATTGATTTAATCCACTTGCTGTTCCGCCATATCCTGGCCACTTTGCATCGGGTTGGGGAGTTTCACAGGTATGTGAACCATGTGATCCACCAACCCTCACCTTCAAAGCGCTGCATCACATGTGCCAGTAAGTGTGATCATAACTGGCACAAAGTATGTGGCTGAGCATGTATTTCGTGTGCCAGCACTGTGGCCACACTTGTCCCAGTAACGTGCCAGCTATGTGGGCACACGTTTGCCAGCAAAGTTGGCACACGTTTGCCAGCAAAGTTGGCACACGTGTACGAGTGCTGTTGGCACAGTGCATGGCAATAGTGTAACGCGTGTGCCAGGGATGTGGGCACACTTGTGCGAGCTACGTGGCCATGCATCATAGCCAGTGATGATGGGACATGGGTGCCAGCGCGGTTGCCATGTGTGCCAACATGCAATCACTCGTGCACACGTGTGCACCGTGCATGCGTATGAATGTCGTATTTCCTCGCAGCGTTTGACTTGGCACGAGTTCTGCAGATGTGCTCGGTTTGTGCCAAAACAAATCTAAGAGGTCTCGAGAAGGGTGCTGCTTGAAAAGTTCTGGAGCACGGGGTGGGAAGGAGACTTAGGGATGCCGAGGCGCTGGAGACTGGGATGAAGACAGCACAAAATAGGGATTGGGCTGAGTGGACAAAATGTAACTTTGAGAAACCAAGTCCTCCGAACAATCACAAGACACTGCTAACGGCTTTTGGGGGAGCTCACTCATTGTAATTGCAAAATGTCACAGGTGGTGGCAGAAGTTTAAATAACGTAGCCGTTTCAACTACCACTGTCAAGTGCAGTTCATATCAGAATTAACTTGTAGGCGGTATCTGCAATAATACTGCGGATTATAAAAAAAATGATGCCACATTTGAAAAATGTATATTTACAGCCCATTGTGAATCCCCCGCTTGATGAAGGCCTTCCCCTTGCTAAGTCGCTCATGAATGTTGTTTTTCCATACTTCACCAACCTGACCGGTATGGGTTGGTCAAGCGGGAATGCAGAGGACCGGTTCAGAAATCACTCTCCACTGCTATTAGCCGTGACTGGAATCAATTTCAGGTCGCCAGGTTCAAAGCGCAGTGCACTGCAATATAGATGTACCCAGAGAAACCTCACTGAGTCGCAATCCTCTTTCAGAAGGATCTTGCAATGGATTATATGGCCAATTCCACAAACGAGTGTGGAAGAAAATCCACTACACATAATCAACTTATTTAAATAAATGTAGGGACAAGTTTGAGTCCACTAAGGTGAGTTACTTATATTTATTAACAGCATGCCATTGTGTAGGTCTGTGTGTATTTGGGGATCGTGCTGCGCTACGAGCCTGGTGACCTGAGTTCGATTCCTGCGCACGGCCAACACCAGTGGCGATTATCTGAACCAGTCCTGGGCCTTCCCTAGGTCAACTCAGTCTCAAATGAGTATCTAGTGTGGTGTGTAAATAAGTGGTACCAACAGTCTATTGGGCTGCAAGAGAGATGTTTGTCTTTTTATCTCAGGAACAGCAATAACAAACTCTGCAAAACGAGGCGAGCTCCTCCAAAAGCCGTTAGCAGTGTATTGTGATTTGTTAGGAAGACTTAGTTTCTCAAAGTTTAATTTTATGAATTGAGTTTAATACGTTTACAAACCCCATCTTTAGTCACGGTGCATTTACCGGATTTCAGCCCACGCGCTATATAATTCTCTCTAATAATAAAATAAAACCAAAGTATTTCAGCACAGGCGCATGGGCTATAAAATCAACATTCCCTCTGGATACCTCTACAAGGGGGCCTTTATGTGCGTCTTGTAAACTGCCTGGCCTGTGGAGCGGAACAGTGGGAGGGGGAAACTCGTATGGTAGGGTAAAGTGTAGGTACTCCCACATATTCTAAGACATCTGGCCAACGTGGAAGAGTAGGCGCTCTCGAGAGCTCCCTCTGATGGAGGCCCTTCCGCCAGTAGTGGCGTGGGCAAGACATTGCAGGGCTGCACCTTTACCTACGATCTGAATTCGAGTTGAAATTTGGAGCATCCCTGCATTTTTCTGAATCCGGGAGGACCTCTTGTATTGCTAGGGGCCCGAAGCTGTTGCTTAGTTTGCTGCTTATGCCGAACGCCACCACTATCCAGAGGTGAACGATGAGGGTTTAGGAAATGTCAATGCCGCAGTAAGTGCTCGCTTGCTTCTCTGGGTCTTGTTCAATGCCGTTTTCGCATACGGGGCTAATTGGAATGAGTTCGCAATTCCCCCACGGGTATGAACGCATGCAGCACAGGAGGGGGGGGGGGTCATGCGTCCAAGTCTATCACGTCGAGCTCACGTGCAGGCGTTGTGGTTATAGTTCCACTTCAAAAGCGCTGAGCCGGAGTCGAGAAGAATTCCCTGCAGAGAGAGGGTTGGAGCCGGATGCCTGCCCATGTAGCGCGACCTATAGGGCGACCGTTTCTCGCCGTGAGTTAACTGCCCGAGACGGCGTGGCTCGGGCAGGAATACGTTTTCTTTGTTTAGGAAGAGAACGTGTGAACACTGGTCATGGCGAGGTTCTTTAGCCCCTGGGCCACAGCAGAGAATGGTACCGACTCGGGTAGCAAAACTGTCATTGTGGTAGTGCCGGTGTACTTATATGGCTCATACGAATGACTGGATAACGGTGATTCATTTTAAACGATTGTCCCATAATTCACCGTTACTGGCCACATATAGGAAATTGGAACCGCTAAAGTTATGGTACTGCCGAGCGAAATATCTGGACTCGTGGAATGACAGACAACTGTGCCACCTACAGTCTAGAGTAGGGAAGGTGCACGTGCTATTCCATTACAGTACTTTTGTCCAGATCCTGGCAGTGCGTGTTACCTGTTATGTGCTATGCAGAAGGGCCATTGCCCGAAACGTCACCTATGCACTCCTCCCACCCTTCTGTCCACGCAACAGTATAAATGGGCACAACCACGCGTTAAATCGATCGGCAGGTCGCGTATGGTGGGTTATCGTGAGTACTCCGACCTCGAAGAGGTCTGACCAACGTGGAAGAGTAGGCCAAACACCATCTAGAGGGCCTTCTCTAAACCTCACTGCAGTCAGTGGAGGTCCCTCCCGCCAGCAGTGGCGTGCGTGAGCAATTGTGGGACTGCATCTTTATGGGTGTGTGTGTGAGAGAGAGCGCGTGTGAGTTCTCATGTAATTTCTGTCTGCCATTCACGATATGAGCAAAGAAGAAGTAAACAAGCTGCGAAGAGTGGAGCCAGCTGCGAGCCGAGTGGACGAAAGGCTGTATCGCCTGGATTCGTGATCTTATGGGAACAAAACTTGCAAATCACATTTCAATCCGCAACCTCTAACCCCCCCCCCCAACCTCCCAGATCCCGAACAGCTTTCCCATTCAAAGGCAGACTGTTTTGTCATTTTGGGGCTTTTTAAAACATGGGATTGGGGGGCGGGTGATCAAAAGAAATTAAAATAATAATAAATGTGCAGACTTTTATCGATGTCGCGAGAAGGAGGAGGAAAAACATTGCCGTTATATCTGAGTTTGAGCATGTTCGGCCTCACTGTTAAACAGTCCGCAAGACGTGGGAGTATAATCGTGACGTGTGTGGTACTCCCCCCCCCCACTCTAAACGCATGTATGAGAGAACATCCTATTATCAACATTAACCGTGGGAACAAATACAAAGGCAAATATCTCCCCTGTAGCATTTATCAGACTGTTGGGGGCAAGGTGCTGTTAGCGAGCACTTATGAAGGCTGGGACGGAACGCCAAGTGGTAGTGTGGCCAAAATCACGCCTGGCTGCCTTTGTCTCTCCAGTGCTAATGTTTACACACCGCACCAGATACTGTATTTAAGGCTAAGTCGATCTAGGAAGGCACGGGACCACACACACAGAACACACCTGTGACTGCAGCTCTTATAGTTGCTCATCAAAGTTTTTGAGAAAAGTGTCTCACACTCTACGCAGTGTGTCGGTTTGCACCGGTCGTTATGGATGTTCGACGTTCCGCTCCACGTGCCTGGGAGCTTCTTTCAGAACACTGGATAGGCGGTCATCGTGCCGAACAGCACGCGGTACAATCCGAAAACACATCCCGAGAGCAATACGTGCAACAGGGTGGTGCAGTGGAAAGACTTGCGCCTCACATCAAAACACACCTGGGTTTGATCCCAGACTCGGACGTCTTTCTGTGTGGAGTTCGTATGTTCTCGGATTCTGCATGGGTTTCCTCCGGCTTCCTCCCATCGCTAAAGAAAACACCAATGCCACTGGTATTGGCCAAACATCCCGATGCTGACACGTAACCTGCAAACTACACAATTGCCATGGCAGCAACTTTGTCGCCTTCGACAAAAACTGGCACAGGACCCTCTTGAAAAATAATCTTGAGCCTCAGTAAGGCTTTCCTGTGTAAACGAGCAAAAAATATCCAGCATAAAAACCGTGAAAAAGATACGCCGTAGTGTTATACGCACTCACACATAATCACTGACTGATATTTCAGTATAATCACGTGCCTAGGAGTGAATATTGTATGCAGGTGCTGAAATATCGTCCCTATATGATCTACCAACCATAATTGTCAGTGGCAGGAGTACGGGTGTGCGTCATCACAGCCGACGGGTTATGCTCATTTTAAAATGTAAGTCTCAGCGTAACGCAAATTTCTGCACTTTAGAGATAATCACGTTGAAAAGCCCTTGACCAAAAATCCGGAATGTGTCCATTTTCATCAGATCTCGGAAACTAAGCAGGTTGGAGCCTGGATAGTGCTTGCATGGGCGACCCCCATGCGTAACTGGTATCGCAGGCTGAGGCTATAGATGGTGGGAATCGGAGGACAGTTTAGAATATTATTTGGGTCTTTCGGTAGGTACAAATGAATAAAAATAATACATAAATAACCCACGACGTTTCGATCACAACACAAACGATCGTCATCGATTGATTGTGTTGTGATCGAAACGTCGTAGTCTTTTTGTTTATTTTATATTGATTCTTTTTATTAATTTGAACTAATCTACGTGACTTTACCGAAAGACCCAAATAATTACTGCAGTCACGAAAGCCTTAAGTCAACACAGTTTATAAATTACATTGTAGCTCTGTACTTCTATACCCCCACGTCTATGCTCCCTGCCTTCAACCTGAACCACGACCGACACGCCGTGGGGAAGGGCCTTCATCCAGCAGTGGATTGACAAAGGGGCTGTCGATTCAATTGGAACTATATTACACGAAAACATGTTTAACATCTGCATCTGCTCAGACATGCGAGTCAGCAGATGTCTCGTCTGGATGATAACGCCCATGGCCCTAAGCAGATAAGCAGGGACCAGCAGCAGTGACGGGTTCATGCCTCCGCGGGGGGTGGCGATGCCAGACAATTATCAAGCTAGAGAGACTGATACGATGACGGCTCTCTGGATGAGGGAGTGTTTTTGTTGGGATGTGGAAGAGTGAAACAAGAACAAGCCAATGTTTCCTTGCGTGGCTCCATCAACATAGATATCAGTGCATGGGAGAAATTAAAGACGACTCTTTTTTTCCTATGCAGTAGAAACATTGACGGAGTGGCAGCCACGAAATGTAAAGTGTCCGAGAGGGACTTCTACCGAGGAGATGGAGCGATGAAATCAGCTCGCGTGCAGGTTCTGGGTGGACTGTTACATCGCGGGTTTTGTGAGAGATAGCAACGGATTGGTGAGGCTTTCATCCAGCAGTGGATTCACCATCGCTGATGATGATGACAAAGCAAATCTAACAACACAGGCGGCTATGGCGTTAGTGCCGTTAGTGAGCGGCATATTCAGGCCGGGGCAGCGCACGAGTGGGTGGTGTCGCCGCGCCAGAACTACACCTGACCGCCTTTGTAGCCCCAATGGTATTTTATTTTACACAGTGAATCAGGTAGTCCTCTAAGGGTGAGTCGATCCACGCTCACACCAGTATAATTGCTCTCTTCTCCACATCACTTGTTTCCGGTTCAGTTTTACAACTCAACTGAGACTATAACGAGACCGTTCCAGGCCACATTAAATAATAGTTCACAATTATAAAACCCTAGTTTTATTAAAAGGCTGGTGGAGCGGTGGTGCAGTAGTTAGCTTACTGCGCTATATATATAAAAACCCAGCGACCTGAATTTCATTTCGGGCCATGGTCAACATCAGTGGTGAGTGACATGTGAAATCTGAACGGGTCCTGGGCCTCCCGTTCAACAACCCTCGCTAACCGACACGGCGTTGGGAGGTCTTTATCCTGCGGTTGGATTGACAAAAATGGGCTTTAAATGTGTACATTTATTTATTAATGGTACATTGCAATTGTTAATTGAAACTGCGCAGAAAATAGCCTACACATTTTTGCAACAGTGCTGGGCCGATTACACGGGGAACAACTGCACAATGTTTGGGCTCTTGCATATCATTGTCCTTTTGCTGTATATGAATTATTCATTGCAACTGGAACTATTTTACAGTATTTAGCATCATTTTACGACAGGGTGTGTGTCTCATATAATCATACTCTTTGGTTCTTTCGGTAAAGTCACGTAGAAAAATAATAGATCAAGACGTTTCGATCGCCACACAAGCAATCGTCATCAGGTGCCGTTAGTGAGCGGCATATAATCGTTAATGTTGTAGTGAGTCCAACTGAGTCGCAGACGTTGTCTTGGGAGCAACACTATTACGCAACTTTAACATAACACAACACGTTTCGATTTAAAGCTTTCGTGACTGCAGGGATTCATCTTCTTGGTTCTTTCGGTAAAGTCACGTAGAAGGGAAGTAATAAAATAATAAAAATAAAACATAATAAAATAAAATAATTTTCACGACGTTTCGGCTACAACGCAAGCAGCCGTCTTCAGGTGAAGAATGAGACACTACCAAGCTAGGAGCTTATATAAGCTGGGTTGCCACTCTACGCCCGACCTTATGGAAGAGGTATGTAGACGACACTTTTGTCATCTGGCCACATGGCCGGCCTGCTCTAGACCAATTTCTCGACCACATCAATTCCATACACCCAGCCATCAAATTCACCATGGAAGTCGAAAAAGATGGCAAGCTACCCTTTTTGGATGTCCTAATCAAAAGGAGACCTGATGGTTCAATGAGCCACTCTGTCTACAGGAAAGCCACCCATACGGATGCTTACCTAAAACCGGATTCCCACCACCATCCATCCCAGAAGAATTCCCTCATCAAGACTCTGTATCATAGAGCCCAATGCATCTCCGACCATGAACACATTTCCAGTGAACTCAAACACGTACGCCAAGCTCTTAAGGCTAATGGTTACTCCGACTACACAATCCGCAAAGCCATCACTCCAACCATCAAGAAGGATCCTGTTGAGGAGCCTTTCAAGACCATCACCTTACCCTACATTGCTGGGGTCACAAAAAAGATCTCCAAAATCCTGATTAAACACAAGATCCAGGTCCGATTCAACACAGTACATAAAATCCGTGATCTGGTACTGTCTGTAAAAGATGTGGTTCCAGACATACAGTACCCTGGCGTCTACAAACTAAGTTGCCTCTGTGGTAGCAGTTACATTGGGGAAACCAAACGACATATCTCGGACCGCATCCGTGAACATAAAGCTGACCTGAAACACGGTAGGACAAACACCTCAGCCGTGGCAGATCACTGTTACAACTCAGTGGGCTCACATGACATTGACTTCTCCAAGACAGAGGTTATCTGCAAGCCATCTGGCTATCATGAGAGATTCGTTCATGAGGCGATCCACATATACAAACACAGAGACAATTTTAACCGAGAAGATGGATTCTGGCTTAGCAATCATTGGAAGGACGTAATAAACCATTTCGATACACATTAGGGTGGGTAGAATAATACATAGTGTTATATTAAAATGTATAAGGTATAGGGTGGTTTACAGCAATACAGTATATAATTTAATGTTGAGTTTATCTATGGCAGTATATAGTACGGTATATGCTCGTGTGATGTAAGAGAATAAAGTTTAGATGGAAGCATATTATATAATTTTTACGACGTAGAATTGTAATGTATTACTTGCTGTTAGTAACTCAGCTTATTGTAGAGTATAGTAAGTATACTGATGGTGCTATGCAGTTTATACTTTAGTTTTTTATGTAGTTTATACTTTAGTTTTCTACGTGGTTGTTTAGTAACTGCAGCTACATATCATTAACATTCCTTTCCTTTGTTAATGCTACTCCCTGCACCCCCCCCTTGGTGCTGCTGATCCTGCATAATGCATGGGCATAATATGACTTTGAAACCCCCCCGCCCACCTCCTACGCATTTCCCATGAATATGCTAAATTCCTCTTCATATGCACATTCTTTTTGTTAAGGCGCTCTTCCACCTCCAACCCAGCCTTTATAAGCTCCTAGCTTGGTAGTGTCTCATTCTTCACCTGAAGACGGCTGCTTGCGTTGTAGCCGGAACGTCGTGAAAATTATTTTATTTTATTATGTTTTATTTTTATTATTTTATTACTTCCCTTCTACGTGACTTTACCGAAAGAACCAAGAAGATAACACAACACGATCTACACTCGGGTCTCGAATGCCCATCTAACCACGCTACGGAAGAACTAGACACGGTTCGCTATCCCGGTCCGGACCACAAACGGGGTCCCAGACCGCGTGGCTAGAGGCTTCTTCTCCCCGACGTGGAGCTTCTTGACACCAGCACACGAAGAACCCCGAGCTCCTCACGGGGCCCCCGTTATATCCCCTCTGGGCTGAGGCTGGCTCTGCCCTTCGCCCCGCCCACCTTCCAAATCTCTCGAGCTCTTTCTCGAAGGCTCCCGAGAGCTCTTTTAGACCACGTGACCACCCAGCGGCCCCCATCCAACGGTGGCCCCCCTTCAATATGATCCGGTCACGTGACAGCAGGTCAAACAGCGTATCATGCCCCAACGTAACATTGGATGGCTGACACTCCCTCTCGCTCCCTCACAGGGAGCCCGCACCGCACATTGCTCGCGGTGCCTCCACGCTGACCAGCGCTCACCCAAGCCCCGCTAGGGCTGGTGGTACTACGCCCCGTAAGCGGGCCACACATAATGTCAGCACATTATCCGCCATTGCTTCGTAAGTCCGGCATCACACAGTGACAATTGCAGTCACTGCATCATGATACGTTAAATTATGGCCTATAGTCAGTTATTTATCATGTACATAGCCACTACGAGTCTCTTCCATTGCACAGTTGTCGAATGGAAAACATTAATGTCGATTGTCTCTTGGTAGCAGCAAGGTTGATCATTACCATTTCACTGAACAATGTGGAACATATTCTTGTCGATGCACAAATGTACCGTTTGTAAGAAAAACAATGCGAATTATTTTCCCAGGAAAGGCCCGCTGAGTATCAATACTTTTTTTGCAATAGGATCCTGCATTTGGAAACATCCATTAATGAGTGTTTGGCTTTCATTTGGGAGAAAACCAGTGCAATAGCTGCTTACGGTACACTCCTCAGACTATAGTGGGTCTCAAACAAAGAGAAATACCCCCCGATTAGCCTTCGCAGACAGTTAGGGCATGTGCTGTTAGCGAGCACCCATGAAGTACGGCACGGCACACAAGGGGATGAGTGACCAGCACCACAGCCGACCACCTTTGTCACCCCAATGGTGATGTTTACACAGCGCACCATGCACTCATTAAAGGCTGGATAGATCTCGGTGGGGGGGGGGGCAGAATGGGTTAAAATGTTCGTCACCAATGTGTGCTATGAGCAGGAATCGAACTCGGGTCGCCTGGAACGTAGTGCAGTGCATTAACTACTACAAGAAAGCTCCCCAAACTAACACATACACGGAACTGTTGCTATTGTACATATACACTCGGGTAGGGCACGGTTCAGAGGTACAGTGTGTAGCGTTACATTTTAATAACGATTCATCTCTAATATGAAAAAAACCCAAGTCGGCTTGTTCAAATGTCATCTATATTTATCACTTCCTCGCCTAACAAAGTAGGGCGCACGGTTCAGCCCCCACTCCTTGATTCCCCTACGAACGCGGTTTAAGTCAGTCACACTCCGAAGCCCTGCAATAATATTTTCAGGAATTCCACGCTTCACTTCCAAGAACAATATTTTTCGAAAAATTCAGAGCCTGACATTTTGGAAGGAATTCCTTTACCGCATCCACCAAAACCACCACCACCACCGCAGGCCAACCTTCTGAGCAATCCGCCCTAATTAAATTACGATCAAAAGAGCCGAGATTTTTCAGCGTTGAATCCAAGTCGAAACGATACCATCTTTTTATGTTTTAGATTTTTGTATTATATATAAACCGAATGTGGGTAACTCCACTGTTGCGAGGGTAAACATCAAAGCGAGTCATTGCACTCCCCTTGGATCTAGATGCCCAATTTAAATCCAAGTCTGGTCAACGGCTGAATTCATCGCACAGGGTGCGGAACAACTTGATTGGGCCGTCTCGGAAACTCGTTGTGGAAAAAGCAAATCTACAATTATTCCAGGTTTAAAAAATAAGTCTATAACAAATATATTTTTTTTTGCCGAAAACCCAAAACATTACTTCAACAGAAATGTGCGTATCAATATGCGATGTTTAATATTGACCGAATTAAACCTCGCAAAGAAATAAAGTGTTTACGTTTCACATTTTACGGGATGGTTAGGCAAAATTAAAATTGGTGACTTGTATAACTCAAAGTAACGTTACGTTATATTCTATTCACCAAAAGGCAACACAGTTGTCAATAACATTGTGGTCTTAAATTTATATAATTTGCGATGTTTTGGGCAATGGCCCTTCTTTATACCACATAGGCCATTGAGGTAGCAAATAATGTATTCACTAAAACTTGTTCTGAAGTGTAATGTTTTGATGGTCCCAGCCTGGTCACAAATATTTGCACACACAACAAAATATCATGACATTAAATTAGATTTTGCAATTAATTTGGCTACATTGCAGCTCTGAGAAATACATATCGGGTTGACTGTCATGCGACGAACATTACTCTCAATGGCAGTGGGTGGGAAAGTACCGCCCTCTACTCTGTGGACCAGAGATCACTTGAAGAGATCTCAGACGTATCTCTGTGAAATGCACTTCCGTAGACCGTTTCCTACCACCAAGGGGTTGCACGGCGCTGTCAGAGATATGAAAGGGTACTTCATCTCATGATGTGAAGGCGATAGTATGATCGGGATACAATTTATAAAATAAAAAAAAACGCACGTTACAGTTTAACACCCATCAGTGATGGAAAATGTTCTTGCACAGCCTGATCACTGCGTATAAGGGGCCGTCCATAAATGACGTCACGCACCTAGGGGGGGGGGAGGTCAGATTTTTGTGACGATGTGTGACGAGGGGGGGGGGGTTGAGAAATGTGACGTCACATCAAAATGCGCAACTTTAAATAAATATAGAATTGTTATAACACTAATTGTTATAACACTCCTACAACATCAGAGTTCATCGCCACATTAAATACGCACTACTATGACAATAGCTGAAAGTGATTTGAAGCATGTTTTATTTTCAAAATTGAATTATGGTTTTGGGGGAGGGCAGAGCTTTGTGACGTCATATTTGAGGGGGGGTCTGACTTTTTGTGACGCCGTGTGACGAGGGGGGGGGGGTCAAAAATCTTCCAAAATCGCGTGACGTCATTTATGGACGGCCCATAAACAATAATTTAAAGCCCTCTGTCAATCTACTGCTGAATGAACGCCACGCCGTCTCATTTATGGAGATTGTTGAACTATACTTTACCATGCTGGCCAATGCAGGTTGGTGAAGGTTGGCAGGCTAAGAACAGATTGAAATGTCACTCACCACTTCTGTGAGTGGTGGCCGGTAATCAAACTCGAGTCGCCGCGTTCATAGAGGAGTGTGCTAAGCAGTGTGCCAAAATATAAATTAAAATTGCATAAACAGAATGGCATTTATCATTAAACACACACAATCCCATGCGATCTACTACGATCCAGAATAATCGATGCAATTCGATGACTCAATGTATCGCTTCACACCCTAATCATCTAACCAGGAGGCGGTGATATGGTAGCGCGCTTGCAGCTCGTTGTGGAGATACACTGTTCGAACCCGGTGGACGCCCTGGTTAATGTTACGGGAGTATTAACCATAGACGTGCGCAGACAACTTCACAGTGGACGTTAAAAGATCCCGCGATGTGTTCATCCTTTCCCCGTGATGATGTCCCCACCTGCTACCGCCCCCCCCCCCCTCTATCAGATGGCTCAGCCGCGTTGGGATCGTTTCATGCGAAGGGTGTCGCCAGATTGAACAAGATATGCAACGGGCTGTAACGGGCTCGTGCATTCTTTCAATAAAAGCAAAAAAAATATCCCGCGACGTACCTCAAAAAACGAGGTCATGTGTGTCGGCGTCACGTCCCAAATAAAAAAAAATGACTTGAGGTGGAAAAAAAACCTTGTCCCCCTACTGTGAAACTACTCAGACTAGAATCGTCTGTAGACCATAGTTCCTTCGTTGGACGTCCAAAATAAACACCTCATTCAAGACACAAATATCGCACCTCCTGGCTTTGACATTCCTCGGAGATGCTGGTGGAACAAATAAACGCATCCGAACATTAACAGGCCATAGCCCAAATCTCCTTCATGAGTGGAAATTTAAAGACAATCCAAAGTGCAACTGTGCCATGCAAACCAAACTATGGACAATACAGTAACCATTGTAAGCTGTCCATCTTCAATGGAGCAGGAATAGCAAAACTACACAAACTCTATTCTGAAGCCCTCTCGTTGCTATCCAGCCTCGACATTTAGCTCTAGAACATATTGACATAATATGCAATAATAAAACAGCACCTTCATGACAACCTCGTGCTATAAGAATTGCACGAATCCCAAATGTACCCTCGTGAGTTGATCAGGATGAATTGATCAGGGGATTGTATCCGCTCGTTCTCCTTCAACTCTCTCCCACTCCCACCACGCTCCCACCCTCCCGCCTCTCTCCCACAGGACGTCCAAAATTCCACATCTGTTGTTCCCAATAAAGCTCCAACCACCACCACAAGGCACTGCCTCCCACAGGCACGGGTATATGTAAACTCTGCCAAATTGTTACTCCGTCATAACTACCGCAGTGACATTTACAAGCGTGTGTACATGCACTTGTACAACCCCCCCCAGTGTAAATTCACTACCGGATGAGGGAGGCCATCCCACATTATGGGGGTTGTTTGAACATACTTCACCACGCTGGTCAAAGAAAGATACGGGGAGGAAAGACGTTTGGACAGAGCAGAGTATCACAATGGATTTTTTTTCTACTGCTGACGTAACCCCGATGCAGCCTACAACGCATGTTTCTTTGTGCATGGTCAATGCGGCTTGGTGCCCGTCGTGGTCAAGGTGTCCCCTTCCCTCAACCAACCGGAGAGGGCGATACTTGTTCGGCAGGACTGCAACCAGGGCGGGGGGCTTTTTAGCGTCGCTTTGTCCTTCCATGTTTTGGGCAGCCCTTTGATAAATTGAGCCCATTGTCACGAGAGAAAGCCCCCTAATAGCAACACCACGAAAAAGGTAACGTTTCACTTGTACAGGTATTTAATGTGTATTAGAGTTATCGGATGGACGGACGAACAGAGCTAATGCATAAACACTTTCAACATTGGTTGGAAAAGCGTAAAAAAAAACCTCCACTCAGCACTTTGTTTAGTCTGACTGAAAGGCAAGAGACTAAAGCAACGATAGACGGGAGGACCAAACAGGGGAGAGAACTGTCACTCAGTTCGAGGACAGGGAATCAGCACTGGGGATACAAATACAAGCTGCACTTCGTTCTGTCTCTGCACGTATAAATAAGAAATATGCTTTAAAACCCACCAAGATTCCTTTCCAGACAAACAGTATCAAGCAGCGTGTCTTTAAGCAAGCAAACTCTCGGCCAGTTTCAACACGATGGGTCTCATCAGCAGAGTCAGCCTTGATAAATCCTAGCTGCTGAGTTACCAGATGTTATCCGACAAACATCATCCAAACGATTAAGACAAGTAGTACAGGTTGTGACTTTTGGGGGATTATGGACTATGGTCAAGAATAATAACGGGAGTGCCAGCCAAGGAATGTAACTGCGTCCGACACGATCGTACAACGAGGAGATGGAGCGATAAAATCAGCTCGTGTGCAGGTGGCGCTGTGTTAAAATATATCAGCATCGTTGGCGGTGTCGTCGACAACTTGGCCGCGTTTGGGAGGCTTCATCCAGCAGTAGATTGACCATGGCTGACGACGATCGTCCAGCAATGAGAGGGGGCCTCTCACGACCCCCTCCCATCTCCTCTGCTCCGACATGCACGACAGGCGCGCTTTGGCCACGTATGGTGCGAAAGGTTAAACAGACAGCCTGTGTCGTTCGGTGCGTGGCTGTGTGTGGACGGCTAGCGGCTGGGGAGACAAAGGCGGCCGGGCGCGGGGTTGGCCAGCCTGGACGGCCTTCATTGGTGCTCACCAACAAGCACTTTGCCCCAGCAGTCTGTTGTGGGGTATAATACGAGGTTATCTTCATCTTGTCGTGTGTGTGCACGTTGTTCTGCAATGAAAGTGTGGTGGGGGAGCGCATGCGTGCAGGAGCGCTCAGTCAAATTGCACTGCGAGTCCTGCTTGGCCGAGTTTGATTCTCGGCCACGGCTATCATCAGTGGCGAGTTGATGTCTGAACCGGTGCCCACTTTCACAAACCCGCACCGACCAGCGCGAGAGAAGGTTATGGTCAGACGACCCTCGATCTGCCTTTAATCCAAGCAGCATTGGATGGACAAAGGGCATTACTGTACACTGTTATATGTACACTTCGGTTTACTATGACGGGGCGAGAGTTGTACTATCTGTCAACTCTGTACACGGCATGGCCCATACTGGCCTCTCTTAATTTGTAAAGCTCAATACAGTATACTGTACAGTTATTTGTTTTCCCTCAAACATATCCATTTACAGATACTCCACTGACATGATAGGGAGATGTCGTAGAGAAAGCGACGTTTATGTCGAAGCCTTTACGTGTCGCTCACCAAGTAAATCTTCGAACACTCGCCCCTCCGTAAGCATCGCTTTCACATTCCACCATTTAAGTTACCTGCTGAAAACACAGAGGGTCATCATAAATATATCGGTCTGCACTTCTCACGAAGGACAAATGTACGGCTGAACAGCATGAACGGACACGAGTTGCAAAGTTCATAGAATGTTTTTTTTAATGCGCCTCAAAGACAATTTCTTACGATGTTTTTTTGTTACGTCCTTAACAGATGACAGCTTCTGGAATGGATTACATGGAATGTGGACAACAAGTTGAGGAGCAGCTGTGAGTTTTACGATTAGCGGATCCCGAGGGATCCTCTATATTTGTGTGTGTGGTGTTGCAGTGGTTATAGCGCACTGCGCTACACATCCAGAGACTCGAGTTCTGTCTCGGCCTCGCTGTGCGTTGCACCACTAACCGAGTAGTTAAACTCGCATTCAATAAACCTTCAGAGCCAGGGTGAACATCCGACTCCAACGTATTTAATGAATGAAACGAGGTAAAACTGATGGAACACAACACAAATACAGCATCCGTGAATACTTGCAATATAAATACAACGAACATTACAGCATCATAACATTGTCTTAGATAACATGAATCTCAACAATAGGTCCTGGATGGACCAGGCACCTACATTAGTACTGAATAGCTATACAAGAGAATAAGCTACTGTGCTAAATAAGGTCACTTTATGCAATCACCATACTGCAGCCTAAATGTACAGTGCTGCATATAACACCGAACTGTGGATGAGATACTTCCTCATCCTTGCTCTCAAGAATGCATTAAAGTTACATGGGCACAAGTCTGGCTTGACTTATCCAACTACAAATAACATTCACAATAATGCAAGTGGCAGGCTTCATTGTTAACTAGTCCCCATATTCATTACAACAATTTAACAGCATTATAAAGGCATTTACAGCATTATAACGGCAACCCCGACATTATAACAGCATTCCCAGTATGATAAGACCATAAACGAACTTACAGACACTGCTTATTAAAGTTCCGCAATGAACAGATGCACCCGTCTTCATTGAGACACTAATTGCGCCTCGTGAATTAGAGACCTTTAACTCGTCACTTCCTGGTCACGTGACTAAACTCAGCACCATCATATCAGGAAGTTTAAGTGTAAACACACACCCATATCTGGCGCGGGGCAGACCAAGTTCTATTCCCCCTCATAACCGACATCAGCACACCTTAATGTAAAAATATCCTATATTATCGATATTGGTCACGAAAGCCTACGTGTTGAATTGAGCTGCATACCTGTCAACCCCTTATCAGTTCCTACTTTCTTACACACCAATTCAGACCTTCATTATTCTGTGGTGGGAATTACACTCCCATGGCGAGGTTAGTCCAATAATATAGAACAACCAATATTCACTTCCACAACGCCATATTCATTTTATCAGTCTTGGCAAAATGATGATGGGCAGTTGAAATCCTAAATTCGAGCCCAGCATCATCCATCAGTGCTCGACCTCTGACCCATCTGGTCACCTCTCTCACTCAGCAGGGGTTTTAGTAACCTACAGGCGGTCACATCATGAAGTTGTACGCCAGCTGATTAACACATTTCCCTTCCCCACAATTTAAATAAGGTAAAGGCGCCGCCCTGCAATTTCTCGCTCACGCCAGTGGGAGTGGAAAGGCCCCCACGAGAGGCAGCTCTAGAGAGCCTCTCTGGTCGATATTTATGCTTATGCCTACTCTTCCACGCTGGTCCAACGTCTCGGAAGAGGTGGGAGTACCTAAAACTTGAACACCGCTTACCGCGACTTGCCAATCGACTAACGGTGGCGTACCCATTTTGACTGTCGGGTGGACAGAGGCAGCAGGACCTTAATAGACTTACCCCTTTGCTAAAACTGCCATGCCAGGAGATCGATCCGGCGACGTCTGGATTATATGCCAAGTGTGCTCAGAAATACACCAGGGCACCATCCCATTGCGATATAAATAAATTCAGTTCAATGCGAAGTTCTAAACAACAGAAAATAAATCCGCGCAAACATTACACACAAGACGTACGACGCGCTCCTAAAAATACGCGTAATTGCCATGCTAATGGTATTTCCTGTGTCGCGTGCCAGCAAATACAGCTGTGAGACCCTGCTGGCCTACGGACACACACACACAGACAAGGCAAATGCAACGATCCCGTACAGCTTTCAACCGGCCATTGGGGTCCAAGTGCTGTTAGCGAGCACCTATTAAAGCCCGTACAACGCACGAAGACGCCAGGAGGAGTGGTCGTGGGGGGGTCAGAATTACGGCCAACCACGTTGTCTCTCCAGCGCCGGTTTACACGCCCTGCCAGGTCAAAGCTCAGTCGACCTCCGGGACGGCCAGGACCCGTACAGGATTTATTACTCGCCACTGATGTAAGCGGTTACCCGGCAATCGATATAAAGTCCGCTGAATTATGTGGCGCAATGCACTCACTGCTGCACTACAGACCGCCGCACAAATCACGAGCAATGCTGTCCCATGCCTGACGGTGACACCGTGGTTGTAAGCTAATAAACATAGCCCTGGTCATTGCGAACTCACTCACACATCCAAAATGTAGGACTGTGAGTGTTGGTAATATCCGTGTTTCTCTATGCGTCACACAGCAAGAACCGGTCTTCAACAGAGCGATTCGATGATAAGCATCCGGCCTTTGAATTGCAGCTGCATGGACGAGTCTTGTTCAGCGCATACAAGGCCAAAAAACTCAGTTCTGAAACGCGTCATGCTACGCTTGCATTGCGAGGTTGAGAATCGATATTACTCGATGAATCGATAAATCGTCACTCACTGGTAGCACCAGGGAGAGCAAAACTGAGTTGTGTTCTTGGCAAAATATAAAAATACAAATCACAAGTAATGTTCATGAGCTATAGACTTAGAAATGTTATCACATACGTGGTCTCCTCTAAAAGGACCTTACATGATCATCCAACAAAATTAATATTTTCATGATCAAAGCCTAACCCTATCGAAAAACATGCGTTTATGGACTTCACTGCAAAAAAAAAACGTAATTAAGGAAGACCGCAAAGTCCGGATCAGGATAAGTATAAGCGAAACAGAGGTCAGGTACAACAAGTTCGTTAAACCATTGTAGCTATCTGGCTGGGGAGATACAGCGGGAAAGCGCAGCAGGATATGAATACCGAGAGCCGCTTTTGAAAACGAACCTGGATCTATCGGATGAAATAAAGAGGTGAGCGTGAGCAGATTGGCAAGCTTTTAGTAAAGATTACATGGTTCATCAAGAGCAACACCTCAGCAACGTGTAGCTGAAGACACACGAGAGAGGAATGCGTGGCTACCTGCTATGGCACATGAATGGAAAATGTGGACAATGACAAATATTTGTTTAAAAAAAATCAGAAAGTGCACAAAGAAGTTAAATTTGTACTTAAAACTTTCGTGACTGCAGAATTCATATTCATAGTTCTTTCGGTAAAGTCACGTAGATAGAAAAAAAACCAAATAAATAAAAATGTTTTTATTTTATTATTTTATAAATAAAATGTTTAAATAAATTAAAAATACTTTTTTATTTCTATATACGTGACTTTGCCGAAAGAACCAAGAATATGCGCAAAGAAGCACGGAGAGATGGGTACTTGGATTTGCTTTGATCGAGAAAGAGGAACGCGTGGATGAGAAAGAAAGTTTAGGTCAAAAACATCATCCTGACTGTTAAGAAGCGCAAAGGTCGAGAATAATGAGAGTGACAGTCGAGGAAGGAAACGCCTCACAGAGGCCGTCTAGCGACGAAAGGGGGCAAATTAAATCGGCTCGTTTGCAGGTGTGAGGTGAATTGTTACATCGTAGGATCGTGAGATATGGCGACGAGTTGGGGGGGCCTTCATCCAGCTGTGGGTGAACCATGGCTGAGAATGATATATCGATAAAATGTAAATGCACGCCCCTATTTTAGAGGGCGTGATAGCTTTTTGGGCCTATGTCCAAATTACAAGGAACGCACCCGATCTCATCACAGCATGGAAGTATTTGGAGAAAACCTACCACGCAACACGAGGGGATGGCACTCAACACTTAAGTTCACGGTACACGCGTGGCATCACGCGTTACAGAACTGACATTTTCAGACCCATGTGTTCTGAACAAGACGAGTTCATGCAGCTGCATTCAAAGTGTAATGCGGGCGTAAACGGCTTCGCGGATATGACGTCATGGGGGGAGGAGTTAGGTCACATGGGAGAGAGGGGTGAGGTCTTAAGGGAGAGATACCGGAAGAGACGGGGAGTGTGGGAGACAGAGTTAGAGTGAGGCCACGCAGGGCGGAGGTCGAGGAGTGGCGAGATCGCCACATACACGGAGGGTAAGACTTGGCACCGTCGGCCAGCGGTGACCAAGCACGGAGGAACGACGGGCAGCGGTGGAGCTGCAGTGAGGGCAGCGATGGAGCTGCAGTGAGGGCAGCCGGAGGACTGCACAGGGGGTTTGCAGCGGAGCTGCAGAGGTGTGGAGGCTACGGGAGCGAGGGCATATACGGAGCTGCCAAGGGGAGAGCTCTGAGCGAGGGCCGTGCGGGAAAAGTGTAAGAACCCGAATAAAGGACGAGGGAGACAGAACCAGGATCGAGTCCCTTATTACACTGGTGTCAGAAGTGAAACGGCATGTCAAAACAGCTCAGAAGAAAGAATATTCCTGCGCCATCGTCTGCTACAACATCCGACGACGACGACCTTCCTCGGGCGGTCGACCTACCTGCGATGGAGGAGGAGATCCGTGCGGGAACAAGTGCGGGTCCGGGAGTCCAAGAGGTCGCCGCGTCGGTGGACCCGTCTGCACCTATGGACGCGGATTGGCGATGGAGGCAGATGGCGGCGCAGCTGGAGACGCTGAAAATCATGCTCGCGCAATTGTGCGAGCTCGTCACGCCGAGGACGGCGTTGGGGGGAGCTGATGGAGGTCCACAGGTCGCTGCCTTGCCTCCGCTGTCGGCGCCATTGACCACGCGGCAAGAAGACGCCATCTTGGGCGTGGCAGGAGAAGAACGGCGGGAAGCCGCCATCTTGCGCTCTCCGCGGCGAGAGGCCGCCATCTTGAACACGCGGCGATGCGACGCCATTTTGAATATGCCGCCTGGTGAGTCATCCGATGAGGACGGTGCAACAAGGAGTCGCAATCGTCATCTCACGACCGTCAAAGAATTCTCCATCGGGGGCGATTGGAGTGCTTTTGCCTGCAGATTTCTGGCGGCGGTACGCTCAGCAAGGTGGATGGACGCTGAGGCATTGGAGGTTTTACCGACTCTTCTCGATGACGAGTCGGTGAGATTCTTCCGCTCCATCAAGGCGGAGAAGAAGAAAACATTGAGAGGAGTTTTCGACGAGATGGCAGATGCATATGAGCCACCGGATGATGCTCATCGCCGGTTTGTTCAACGTCAGCGAGCACCCGAGGAGTCGCTGGTGGCATACAGGGGTGCGGTATTGGAGTTGGCCATGGCTGCATACCCGGAGACAGAGCCTGACCTGCTCGAACCTCTCATCTTGGGTAAGATGCTCGAGCTGTCCCGGGATTTGGGGATTCCTATGCCGGTGTGTGGCCACGAAAAGCTTACATCCCGGGCGGCCGCTAAATGTCTTGATGCCCAGTTCAACCTGCGCCGTTGGAAGCAAGTCACGGCGTGGACGGGGGGCCCATCGTCGAGGGAGGTGCCGCGGGTTGGGATCCCAAGAAGGCGGTGTACGTTCCTGACGGGGGGGGCCTGCAGGAGCTGACAGCCGCCTCTGCTCAGTGGTCGGCCCGCAGTACGCCGGGGCCGCGATCTGCGCCACCGCCACGGGAGCGTCGGAACAGGGTGCCTGCGGCGCGGCGTAACAACATCGACTGCTTCCGCTGCGGCCTTAAAGGCCATTACGCCAGGGACTGCTGGGCCCGCGTCCCAGGTCCGCCCCAGCAGGAGGCCTCGTCAGCGGACGTGCCACGAAAGGATCCTCCACGACAGGCAAGTCGGTGTGCACCAGACACCCGGCAAGGCTTGACACCTCACTCATCACCGTTGTCGTGCGATCCGGGTGTTGTTAATAACGGGGGGAAGCCATCGACTGGGCCACGTCGCTCGGTAACGCAGTGGCGTAAATTGGCACGGCGGGTCGTCGCGGCCGCTACTGGCTCGTCCACCGTACCTGGTTCTATACAAGGGGTGGACGTACGTGTGTTAGTGGATTCCGGGGTGTCCGCGACCATTATATAGGATGTCATTTTCCATCTGTTGAACATCCCACCTGAGGCCGTGCGTCCGGTTTACGATTCTTGCGTCGCTGCCAATGGGGGTAGCATGGGCATTGTGGGCCAGGTGGACGCTACAATATCTATCGGGGGAGTGTCGGCCTCGGGAATTGTGTTAATTTCGAGGTCCCTCGCGGTTCCTTGCTTATTGGGAACTGACTTCCTGGCCAAGATGCCCATTCTAATTCGAATTAATCAAAACTGCATTGAATTACCGGGTGGCCGGAAAATTACATTTCTACCGTCGCCCTGAGGGCGACCTGCTCCGGTCGCTCAGGTGCAGGCGCTGTCCGAGGTATCTGTTGATATTCCACCTGGCTCACAGATGCTTATCCCCTTGCGATATCGGAAGCCTGTACCTGGTCGTCAGGGTGCAATTGGGATTTTGTTGTCGCCATCCGCCACTATAACGGGCAGAGCGGCGCTCGTTGGGGCGCAAACTATTGTCCGGCATGACCAGCAGCCGTTTCTGCAGGTGCTTAATGCAAGTTCCGAGAATGTGTGTGTGCCGGCTGGTACGGTTGTGGCACATGCCACTACGGCATTTACGGCACAAGATCATCTGGGCAGCCAGATCGTGGTTGGTGGTGTTTCAGGTCCTGGTGCCGCTGATAATCGCTGGATCGCCGAATTGTGTGGGGAAAATTCTTCCCTTTCCGGTGAACAACGTTGTGCGCTTCGTAAATTATTATTGAGTTATTCTGATGTGTTTAGCTCCGACGATTTGGACTTGGGACGCACCTCGTTGCTTTACCATCACATTGACACAGGGGACGCTGCCCCTATTCGGTTGAACTCGCATCGGATGAGTCTGGCGGAGCGAGATCAGGTTCGAGGGGCAGTGGATGACATGTTGGCTGCGGACATAATATCTCCATCTAACAGCCCATGGGGTGCGCCTGTTGTTTTGGTTAAAAAGAAGGATGGCAAATTGCGTTTTTGTGTCGACTTTCGTAAGTTGAATAAAGTGTCTGTGGCAGATGCGTACCCCCTGCCGCGTATGGACGACTCCCTCGATGCCTTGTCGGGGGCGAAGTTCTTTTCAACACTAGATCTCTCTTCGGGATTCTGGCAGCTTCCCCTTGACGAACCCTCGCGGGAGAAGACTGCTTTCCGTACGCCGCAGGGGTTATTCCAATTTAATTGCCTTCCGATGGGGCTGAATGCTGACCCTGCCACATTTCAAAGGTTGATGGAGTTGGTGTTAACGGGGTTGCAGTGGGAGACGTGTCTGATATATTTAGATGATATTATCGTCTTCAGCCGCACATTTGATGAGCATTTACTGCGGTTGGAGGCGGTGTTCGCCAGGATGCGTTCCGCAAATTTGAAATTTAAGCCTAAGAAATGTCACCTACTGCAACGGTCCGTGCGCTATTTGGGGCATATCGTAAGTGCGGACGGGGTGGCCACGGATCCGGACAAGACAGCATGCGTCCGTGACTGGCCGACCCCGGCCACGGTGGGGGATGTACATCGCTTTTTGGGCTTTGCCTCATACTATCGGAGGTTTGTTCCAGATTTCGCGACGATCGCGAGACCCTTGCACCTCCTTACGGGTAAAGGAAGGAAATTTGCTTGGGGACCGCCGGAAGAGCCTACGCGATCGACTGGCTACGGCACCGACGTTAGATTATCCTGATTTCGATCACCCCTTCATTCTGGATACGGATGCGAGTTACACGGGCATTGGGGCCGTGTTGTCTCAATCAAAAGGTGGTGTGGAACGCGTGGTGGCGTATGGTAGCCGGGTTTTGTCTCCCGCAGAAACTCGCTACTGCGTCACACGCAGGGAACTTTTGGCTATTGTTTTCTTTCTCCGCCAATTTCGACCGTATCTCTACGGTCGTTCGTTTATTGTTCGCACGGATCATGCGGCCTTGCAGTATGCTCTTAAGATGGACCAACCATCCAGCCAGTTGGCGCGGTGGCTGGACACGCTGCAAGAATTTTCCTTCCAAATTCACCATCGGAAGGGGGTGCGTCACGCGAATGCGGACGCGCTTTCTAGGTTGCCGCAGCCATCCCCTTGCGCGTGCGCGTCGGGGACGCATAGATGTGCGCCGATTCAGCAACCCCCTCAGCCTGTTGCGTTGGTGGTCGACGTGCCTGAAGCTCCAAAGGAGCCGGGACCGGCTGATGGGATTCTGAATCTTCCAAGGGCTGTGTGGATTCGGGAGCAAATGTTGGATGGTTCATTGGTCTCGTTACGGAATCGGACTGCGAAGAAGAGTGGGGGACTGGGTACGGGTGGTATGCCGGAAACCGCTCTCCGCGATGGTCTGCTGATGTGGAGGGAAGGGTTACAGGAACGCTGGCGTCTGGTTGTACCGGCATCCTTGCGGTACGAGTTGATTAGGACTCTGCATGGGGACACGCTTTTACATCTGGGGGTGCAGAAGACCCTATTGACGCTGCAGCGAGACTATTTTTGGCACGGCATGACAACGGATGTCGTCGGTCACGTTCGCGCGTGTCCCAATTGTGCCCGGCGGAAACCACCTAAACAACCATATATGCCGCCCATACAATCTATTCAGGTGCCTAGAGTTAACGAATTGGTGGCGTTGGACATTTTGGGACCCTTCCCGCCATCCGCTAAGGGAAATAAATACTTGTTAGTTGGTGTAGAGTACCTCTCCCGCTGGCCGATGGCCTGGCCTTTGCCTGACCAGTCAGCGGCGTCTATCACAGACGCCTTTCTATTCGGGTACGTTATAGACAAGGGGGCGCCGGAGAGGCTCCTCACAGACCAAGGCCGTAATTTTTCTTCTAAATTGTTGGGGGAGGTGTGCGCGGCTCTTGGAACTAAAAAGATACGGACATCTCCCTACCATCCGCAAACGGATGGTATGGTTGAAAGGCTAAATCGGACATTGTCCGCCATGTTGTGTCACACCGTGAGTGAAAAACAATCGGATTGGGATTTGCATATCCCTGGGGTACTTTCGGCATACCGAATGACGCCGCATGCGGCTACAGGATATTCGCCGTTTTTCCTTATGTATGGTCGCGAGAACGTGCCGCCAATGGATGTGCAGTTGGGAACTGGAGTGAGGGGACCTGCTAAGCCTCTTCCTGATTACATTCGGGATACTGTTCGCCGGGTTACTGAGGCACGGGAGGGGGCCCGCATGGCTACTGCCAAAGCCCAGGCCCGGAACGAGCAGTGTGCTCGACGCTCGAAGGGGGAGTGCCCCTGGAAGGTGGGGGACATGGCCTGGCTCCATTGCCCGCAGGTGCGGCCAGGTACCTCTCCTAAATTACACAAACCTTGGCAAGGGCCGGTCCGCCTCATCGAGGTTCCCAACCCACAGTCTGCGCGTGTTCGGCTTGGATCTCGGCGTTGGTTCGTTCACACGTCGCGCTTGAAACCATATGTGGCCCCTCGAGACGATGCGTCATCTCCCGATGTTGCCTTGCCGGGGTCTGTGGCTGCCGACTCATCCTTGCCTGTGCCTGTTGACCTTGCAAGAGCGCCTGTCGTACCTTTTACAGACAAGCCGGCCGTGACATTGCTGGAGACAGGAGACTCTGCTCGGGGTTTGCCTACCACGGCTGCGGGGACTCCGAGCCCCGCCGCCCTTCTGACCCCGTCGCAGACACGATCGCAACGCACCCCCGACGCTGGGCCTTCAGGGACACGGGACCGGGACGTTGACTGGCCTCCAATAGCGACAGGAGGACTTCATCCTGTCGCTCCTAAAACCCCGTCACGTTCCCGGTCTGCAGGAGGGCCGCCGCCCGTCCGGGACGGACCGGCGACCCGAACGCGCTCAAAGTCCCTTACATTTCGTGAAATTTTACTGTTGTGTTGTTGTTGTTGTTATATGTATTGTATGCTTCGTTGTCCTTGAATGTGTGATGGTTGTGTTCGCTCGCATTACTTGTCTCGTTATTGTTCAGCCGAGGTCGGCTGGATTTTCTCTACGGGGGAGGGTGGTGTAATGCGGGCGTAAACGGCTTCCCGGATATGACGTCATGGGGGGAGGAGTTAGGTCACGTGGGAGAGAGGGGTGAGGTCTTAAGGGAGAGATACCGGAAGAGACGGGGAGTGTGGGAGACAGAGTTAGAGTGAGGCCACGCAGGGCGGAGGTCGAGGAGTGGCGAGATCGCCACATACACGGAGGGTAAGACTTGGCACCGTCGGCCAGCGGTGACCAAGCACGGAGGAACGACGGGCAGCGGTGGAGCTGCAGTGAGGGCAGCGATGGAGCTGCAGTGAGGGCAGCCGGAGGACTGCACAGGGGGTCTGCAGCGGAGCTGCAGAGGTGTGGAGGCTACGGGAGCGAGGGCATATACCGAGCTGCCAAGGGGAGAGCTCTGAGCGAGGGCCGTGCGGGAAAAGTGTAAGAACCCGAATAAAGGACGACGGAGACAGAACCAGGATCGAGTCCCTTATTACAAAAGGCCAGATGCTTCTCATCGAGTCTCTCTCTTAAGGTCAGACTGTGACGCATCGAGTAACACGGATATTACTGACACTCCTATCTCTCAGTTCTAGATGTAGGATGTGTGGATGAGTTCACGATGGCCAGGGCAGTGTTTATTATTCCACTTCTACAGGCGGCACCGTTAGCCATGGGGCAGCACTGCGGGTGCTTCGTTCGATCTGCATGTGACGCAGTGGCGAGCGCGCTGCGCTCCTAATCCGACGACCTCAGGTCGAGGCGTGAGCCCCAGTTCACAAATGTGTACATTGCCGTACAACCATTATATTTATATACGCATTTTAAATGTAATTTTTTTGCCTGTTGTTGTTCCATCTAATTTCTTCTGTTCCTACATTCGCTTATATACTGTTTTTTTAGACGCTGTTTTGTGTCATTGATTTTGTATGACGTAGATGCTACGTCGTGTGACGTAGGTGCTCAATTGAAATCCTAAAATTTGTTCACGATGTGTTCTCATCTGCTTTGAGTAAATGACGTCTAATCGCTCCATCAATCCGTCCATCTGAGAAGCATCATCTGGTAGAACGAGTTGTTCTCAACTCAATCATCCGGAGCCCTGTACCAACTTAAAAACACACCCACACACACACGACACGTGCACATTATTTACTCCAGTCTCTCTCACACACACACATCGTGCCTGCACAGCAGGTGGGCCCCTTTACTTAAAATTGTTGAGCAAACTGCAAACACACGCACGCTGCGTGGAATGTCAAAGTGCCGCCGGCTCTGACATTACATCACAGTGCTGTGAAATGGGTAGAGGGCTCAGTATGTGCTGGTGCCGGTGACCCTGAGCGCTTGGTCAGTGTAGAAATCAGGCTTTCCATAGGCCTGGCGAGCATACCATGGCGTTATGCCTTCATTGTTTTGCGGCACACGGGAAAAGGGCATGGCATGGTCAGGCAGACTATGTAATGCCCGCGGGCACGCGCCAGAACACCGATTGTCGTGCCGTGCCCCACCGCATGCTCGGACAGTTTCACGGCAATGAGTGTTTTCTATTTGTATGCCTCGTGTGCCCGCACAGTCAGCCCTTTCAACGCGTTTTTATGCGGCCAAAAAGCCATCACCAGTGGCCCTTACCCAGCCTTGAGTTTATGTTTCGTAAAACGTGCACACCTATAAAAGGCGACGTTAGAGAATGTTTTTTTTTCTGACTGAACGGAATGCATTCACGTTGACTTTATGCCCCTTTAATTTTATCAATTACCCCTTTTTGCTGAGCGGCTGTAACGTTTCATTGATGTCCAAATGAACGTTATTTCTAACGAGGTGAGATCGTGCCCTTATTTGATACGAGAGGATCTCGAGATAGGGAACGCTAAGATGCGAATTAAGAAACCATGAAACTTATGTTTGTATGTTGAACTTATTTCGCCTTGTACGTAGCCAACCGTGCGAATCGGAGGTGCGGGGAAAGACAAGAGACATCGAAGTAAAAAGGACGTCCTGCTGAACAAGGGATTGTAACCTTTAAATGAAATCGGTCTGTGTCACCGCTCACTTACAAATTGCACACGAATTGATGCAATTAATATCACGTCGCGGTCTGATTTTCGCTTGCCAGTTTCAAATTTACTGCAATGCACCCGTCCTTGGACGGGCAAAAGGCGAGTACAACATAATCGTGAACATTGAAATTAAACTTCTTAAAGGACAATTTAATTACCTAAAAGTGTTTTGGCACGTTATTTATTCATATGTCCGTCAAAATGTTAATCTGCGTAAAGAAATAAATTAATTGATCATTTGATGCACAACTCCCTTCCTGTATGTAGGCACGACGAGCAAAATCAACGATTTAAATCAGTTCATTTAAAGATAGATCGATGAATTGTTACGTAGCTATTAACTACGCATACGATCATTCAAAAAACTCCAAGCGATTCGATCCATTGCCATTATTCTGGGCCGCAATTCAATATTTTTGTGACGTCTTAGTCTGTTGGCTTGTATTAGCTCCAGGTTTAAACTGTCGCGTTTGTTCACTTGTCTACGTCCCATTAGCCTTAATGTACTATTGTGCATATACTGTGCTTTTCATGAACATCGTCTACTCTCACGTTTATTCTCCGGAGCACTCTACTCACGTCTTACGGGCGCACGATTATATTCACGTGAGGTCAGCGAAATAATCGATTTATATTCTGCCAGTCCTCCTCACCCACATCCGTAAGTGAGACCACGTCGCCCCACTGCTTTAATTCCTACACTGGCTCCAGACCCTATCCCGGATCAACTTTGACGATGGAACTCACCATCGTGAACATGCTCGGCTGACTTGCAGCTGACTGCCTCTCCCCATCCTCTCATCTCACTCGACTCCGCTCCACGCACTATCCTACCTCTCCCCTCACTCTACCCCCCTCCACGCACTCTCCTACATCTCCCCTCACTCTACCCCCCCCTCCACGCACTCTCCTACCTCTCCCCTCACTCTATCCCCCCCCTCCACGCACTCTCCTACATCTCTCCTCACTCTACCCCCCTCCACGCACTCTCCTGCATCTCTCCTCACTCTACCCCCCTCCACGCACTCTCCTACCTCTCTCCTCACTCTACCCCCCCTCCACGCACTCTCCTACCTCTCCCCTCACTCTACCCCCCCCCTCCACGCACTCTCCTACCTCTCCCCTCACTCTACCCCCCTCCACGCACTCTCCTACCTCTCTCCTCACTCTACCCCCGCCTCCACGCACTCTCCTACATCTCTCCTCACTCTACCCCCCTCCACGCACTCTCCTACATCTCTCCTCACTCTACCCCCCTCCACACACTCTCCTACCTCTCCCCTCACTCTACCCCCCCTCCACGCACTCTCCTACCTCTCCCCTCACTCTACCCCCCCTCCACGCACTCTCCTACCTCTCCCCTCACTCTACCCCCCTCCACGCACTCTCCTACCTCTCCCCTCACTCTACCCCCCTCCACGCACTCTCCTACCTCTCCCCTCACTCTACCCCCCCTCCACGCACTCTCCTACCTCTCCCCTCACTCTACCCCCCTCCACGCACTCTCCTACCTCTCCCCTCACTCTACCCCCCTCCACGCACTCTCCTACCTCTCCCCTCACTCTACCCTCCTCCACGCACTCTCCTACCTCTCTCCTCACTCTACCCCCCTCCACGCACTCTCCTACCTCTCCCCTCACTCTACCCCCCTCCACGCACTCTCCTACCTCTCCCCTCACTCTACCCTCCTCCACGCACTCTCCTACCTCTCCCCTCTCAACTGACGCCACCTGCTCTCCTACCTCCATCATCCTCTTGTCTCGCATCCACTCCCCTCCACGCGCTTTCCACTTCATCCGCCAGCAGCGCTTTCGCTCGAAGCTCCGCAGTGAAGTCATTCAGTGTGAAGGCGCTCATTCTCTTCTGTTGATGACATGGCCCGGGATTTCCTTTCCCCAGTTATTCGTACGATCAACCGCCTGCCCCTGTTCCTATGTTCCTCTGCCTGTGACTGATTGTCTCAACGTTAATAAAAGCAAACGGCAAATTTCAGTGCAGAGTATTGAGATGCGTGTTTAGTTTCGACGCGACGTAATTTCATATGGTAATCGTATTGTATAAATGTATCGATTAATCGTTCCACAATGCCACCCTGGTCGGCCCGCGCAGCTGGAACCGTGCGAGTAGCCACGTGTTTGTTATCTCTTTGTGGTGGTGTTCATGATTCGCAGACCACGCGACTGGCAATAGTTTGGACCCATGTCAGACTTAACACACGTACAAAATCACACAGGAAAACTCCAAACAGCAGCTGCCATTGATTTTAATGATTTATTGCAGTGAGGTTTGGCCAAAAGTGACATTATGAAGACAAATAGCCGTTTTTTGCAGAAAAAGGCGATACATAATATTATACAGCAAACGCTGGTGTGACTCAAGTGTCCGCGTAAGGCTGACATTTACCTACACGTTCATCATCGCGCAGAGAGAGTGAATGCCGAAAGTGAACTTTGCTTGAGCTGGCTTATATAATGCATACATTGTTTTCATCACCAATATCATCTTCATCATCGGACATGATTAATCCACTGCTGGATGACGGCCTTCACAACGTTTCCAGCGTCTCTCACGTTCACAGCGAGGCAGTAATCCACCTAGCACCTGCACACGAGCTGATCTCATCGCTCCATCTCCCCGGTGCACGTCCTATCTTACACGTTCCATTCCTTGGCTGCCACTCCATAACTATTATTGACCGTCGGCTGCCGTTCCTTTTCGCCGTGCCGTGTGTGACAGGTGTTGTGAAGGCTGCTGCTACCGCGGCTGGGCATTCTCACCATTCTCATCGGCCTCGTCACCCGTATTACCTTGGACGCCGCGGTGACGAGGTGTTAACTACCTCGCCTAGTATATAGGTCGTGGGTTCGATCCCGACCCTGCACGCCTGTATATTTGAAATTTGCAGGTCTCTCTCCCCGTGGTCGCGCGGATTGTTTTCTCCGGTTCTTTCGGGTTTCCCCTCCACATTTAGAAACACGCGCTGAGATTATTTGGCTACTGTACATTTTCACGCGATAAGCCACTTCATTGAGGGATCGTTTGTGGTGGCCAGGTCGCTTCTGAAAAGTAACTATATAGCTCAGTGGGCATTACCTGGTTAAACTTTTTTTTTATTTTAGTATCTACGTCGCCCTCATGAACCGCATCTCACAAACCTCACCATTCTCGTCGTCCTCACCATCCTGGTGAAGAGTCCGATACAGCTTTAGAGAGCTGAGCCCTCGTACACGCATTACCTGTGTAGCCTACACGGGGATGTTAGGGCAAGTGCTGTTCGCGAGCACCCATGAAGGCCTGGAACGGTGCATCAGGAGGGGGGTGATGTGGCAACCACCGCGACAGGTTACTCATTTAAAGCGAAGTACACCTAAGGGGAAGCTCACGAAACCCGATCAAGATAATCATCACACATGGTAGCATCTAGGCCGGTAATCGAACTCGAGAAGCCTGGTTCGTAAGCACAATCCGCTAACCACTGAGCCACCGCTGGCTCACTCGCTCACACTCTCACACACAGTCGTACACGCGCGCCATGCGCGCACACAGGAAACCATCATCGCCCATACTTATCCTCGGAATGCCTCTTATCGGCGCATTCTGTTGGCACTCGGCCACAGCAGAACCGCGCTGTTTACACTAGTGCGCGTTCAGACAAATTGCGTAATAAAGCGATTATTTAACGTTCGAGTGGTAATGCAATTCGATGCCATTGCAATTCATGAATGTTTAAAAGTTCGTGTTTATACATTCATCGGGGCGTGGGGGGGGGCGTTATTTTTTGTGAATTGCCCGTTTAAGGGAGTTGTTTTTTTGTCACTTTCTGCCGCTAGAAGGCGGGTTACTTCACGTTCTCGTGGGATTTGCACGGTTGGCTACGTACGGTCCGAAAGAAGTTCAACATAACACAGGCAAGAGTCAGTGTGACTTCCTGCTCATTGAGCATCGGGGGCCCTGCTTTTGTTCCGATTACGGCCATGAGCCGGTGGTGGAATTGCATATTCCGATGGCTGGAAGGGGGGGGGGAGTCTAGTCATAGGACAACCACTCTTGAATTCCTCAGGAAGTGGTCCTAAATTGTATCGACCCCAAGAGGAATGATGTCACCGAGTAAACCCCCAACCAGCATTGAACTCACACCTCCCCGATTGTGAGCTGCTTGCTTCTTCTACAGTTGAGGGTAATTTTCTTTGGGTCTTTCGGTAAAGCCACGTAAATAGAAGAACATTTTAAAATATCATACTAAATTTACAAATATTTTTTTTCCTGCCTCAGCAGCTCCCCCGCTATATTTTTCACTTGATGACGATTGCTTGTGTTGCGATCGAAACGTCGTAATATTGTTTTTTCTATCTACGTCGCATTTACCGAAAGACCCAAAGAATATGAATTCCTGCAGTCACGAAAGCTTCAAGTCAAAATGTATTTATTGCCATGTATTGTGGCTTTAATGCGCGTGGTGGTGGTGGGGGGGCTGTGTACACGGGAGTGGGGTGGGGGGTTATAAGTCGCGTGTCGTGTTGTGTGTTCATTGTCGCGTTCTGCTGCCCCGCGTTGTAATGCCGCTCTCTCGAGGGCCCTTCGGGAGCTCCCTCGAGTTCCTTCTGCCAGCTGTGGCGTGAGCGAGACATTGCGGAGCTGCATTGTTTATCTTTAACAACGCAATTATTTATTTAACGTTTTGGGGTAAATGCTATTTCATGCCACAATCCGGCTCAAACTGCGTGCATGTATACATGTTAGTGTGCTGTTAAGAATTTGGAATGTCTGTGCTTTGTTTAATGTGTGTTGGGTTTTTGTCTTTTGTGTAGAATGTTGCGCTCTTCTGTCCTTCGCCCACACCTCCGATTAGCACGGTTGGCTACATACGGTGCGAAAAAAGTTCAACATACATGCATTGTTTGCTTTTTTTTAACGTTCCACTAACTAAATTTACGGACCATTCGTGTATTGTTCTAAATTATAGTAGCTCGTGTAAGAAACCGGCGACCTGAGTTCGCTTCCCGGCCAAGGATAATCTTCAGTCGCGAGTGAAAGTTGAACCGGTCCTAGCTCGCCTAGCTCTCGGTGGGCAGATATGCATCCAGCAGTGGGTTTGTAAAGGGCCCTAAATTTACAACCCAGCCCTGGCGTAAACATCCAATGTACCCCCGACCCCCTCGGGTTCTGAGCAATCCACTGCTTAATTAACTCCACCACGCGACTATGGTAGTCGTTCGGCAACAGCATAATCGGGATCGCCACAGTTATCCGGTCGGTCGGTCACGTGGGGATGGCATAACGTGTGGGGTTTTACCACCTCTTTCGTCCAAGACGTTTTGGCACGCTGGAAGAGCAGGCCAACATACCCACCGGTGGGCTTCTCGCGAAGATTCATCTCGTGGAGCTCTCTTCGCCAGCAGTGTCGCGAACAGAACATTGCAGGGCTGCACCTTTGTTGTTACGCAGAGCGCCCCACCACGTGCAAACACTCGAGGCCACCGCCGTCACTCTGTACGAATCGTTGCAGATGTTATCCCTCGCAAGTAAACAGTGCGTTCCGTTCCATTGAGTCTCGCCTATATATCTCAAAACGGCCTTTATTAATAGAGTTTAATAGAGTACCACAGACTATCGGGAACAGATTTGTTTTTAAGGAAACGATAAGCCACGCGCGAAAGCTTTTTAGCCGACGTAAGAAATGTCCAAAACTTCCTGCCGCCCTTCATCAACCAACAACGTGAAGTGCCGCCTTCAAAGCGCCGAGTGGCAGAGCGAGCAGACGCGTGTGCGAGAGAGACCCCCCCCCCCTTCTCGCTGTCTGACAGCTTCTATTGCCTTTGGCAGCCATGTGAGACGAGGAGCGACCGAAGCCCAGTGTTTACCCTGGCAGGGCTGGCAGGAACGACGAGGCAGAGATATACTCAGGCACTCCTGCCGTCACCCTCCTCAACCCTGCTCCTTCGCTCGCAACCCCCAACTCACCTCCCACCTTCCTCTCCCTCTCCCCTGATTCTCCCCCTAAGTCTGGGCCTCAAACTAAGGGGGGGGGGGGAGTCAGACCTCCACTTGCCCCGTTCTTCGAGGCCAATTTGTCCTTATCTCCATAGAGGCGTCAATCAATCAATAAAATATAAGCAGGCTTCCGCTACGTGTCTTCACGTATAAACAACAACGGGTGTAAGTCCACCAACCCAATTGACCCCTCAGACGAGTGCCGCTCGAGGAGGTTTTTTTTTAAGGCACCCATTCGCTGATTCACTGTCCAGTCACGTACTCATCGGCGGTCAGTCGCCTCCTCATCACTCTTATATCGTTCCCTACTACCGTGGTTACTCTTCCCTGGAACTTGACCAGACTGTTTGGTCTCGTCCACACTGCTGTGTTCCTGTCTGATTTTTTTTCTTTGTCTGTATCGTTTGTATAGATGTATTTGCTCCATTAGATAAAATATAAGATCAATGTAAGACACGTATTGTTTGCTGCAGCTCTGTGTCAATCAGCACAGTGATGGACTGTGCTGATGAATCCCAGCATTGTCGAAGCCGGTCCGGTGTTTGATGCAAAAATGTTGCTTGCTGGATAACATAGGCCACGGAAAGCGCATGTGCTGATGTAGTAAAATGCTTCAGTTTTAATGAAATAATCCTCATTTATATTTATTTATTGACTCTAATGCTCTCCAACAGCATATGGTGAATGTACATACAAGTCAAATTTATGTTTTATTTTAACAGCTTCGCGACAACAATAGGAAGATTAATGCATTACTATCTTAATTCCTGGAGGTGATCGCTCCATTTGCCTCATGGGTGCCCGGAGATAAAGCATCACCATTTGTTTCATCTTCACACCCTGTCACAGAGCTGCAGGGGTCCAGCTGAGAGCCCTCATACGTTTTAGACTTTTACATTTTAAGACGGAGGAATTTTTTCTCTCTGTAACACTTCCTGCTGCATGATTATTATTTTTTATTATTATTAACAAACGATATCACCGAATTTTCCACTGCCTTGCTCTCTGTCCTAAAATATGTCAAATCCCATCCGAATCCCGTCAGCCAAGGCGCGTTGCTGCCAGGAGCCAATGATGGACCCGGCCTTGTGGGAGGCTCCTCAGGGTAATACAAAAACAACAATCTGACGGCACAATTGCTTTGTACAGCTCAGATGTGGTACATGTATACGGTATAACTCATTCCTGCGGAGGGAGCTGGTAGGAACGTTGGGTTAATCGGTCAATGGCCAGGGTTAATGGCGGCGTGGTGTATTCCGCAAATATGCCCGACTGTTAGCGCGGGCACAAGCCGGCGTGAATAGGTTAAACGTTGAGTTTTATAAGGGCACCACGGGGTGACCAGCCCCTCCCCACCCAGCTCCACCCCTCCCACCCCCCACCCAGCTCCACCCAGCCCCTCCCCACCCTCCCCACCCAGCCCCTCCCCACCATCCCCTCCCCACCCAGCCCCTCTCCACCCTCCCCTCCCCACCCAGCCCCTCCCTCCCCACCCAGCCCCTCCCCACCATCCCCTCCCCACCCAGCCCCTCTCCACCCTCCCCTCCCCACCCAGCCCCTCCCTCCCCACCCAGCCCCTCCCTGCACGACGGACGGATACAATAATCCCCTGTGGGCTGGTGTAACCAGGAGGTTCCTACCAGTATAAACACATGGATCAGAGAACACACGCAGGTTAATGACATCATCCAAGCGAAGTGAGCTTGAGCAGGACGCGACTCTCGAAGGGGGTGATGGCCGATGGTCAAAAATAACAACACAGTGGCAGCCAAGCAATGGAACCCGTCCGGGAGGACAGCCACGAGGAAGATGAAGCGATGACATCAGCTCGTGTGCAGGTGCTGGATGAATTATTGCATTGCTGAAGAGGCGGCAGCGGCAGCTTGTGGAGGCCTTCATCCACCAGTGGATTGGTCATGGTTCATGCTAATGACTACAGAGACTATTCAGTAGTATTCAGGGACGGGCTTTTTTGCCCCTTAAAGGACGGGTGTATATTGCAGTAAATATGAAATATTCAATCGAAAATTGTTCAGCTCATGATTACACTGGTCAACACGCTTTTTCTATCATAAGGTATTCCAACGGTTTTAAGGTAATTTTGGGGTGCTGATTCCAAATCTGGCATCAGTTTTTGTCTATCACATCAGGTTTTTGAGATATCAAATATTGCATTTTCAATAAAAACTGCAGAAGAAAAATATTAAATAAATGTGGATATCTACATAAAATTCTATTATAAAAACACTATCCTAAAAATAGAGCACCATATTTTAACACTAAATCAGTCACTGACTCGCAACAACTTGCAATCATAAGTGACAGAGTTCATTTCGGGTAAAATCAATGAAAATGGGGTATGTCGATAGCATAAAAATGAGATGTGATAGAGCAAATCTGAGATCATATTTGGAATCAGCACCCTGAAATGAGTCTTAAACAGCTGCAACAGTCCAGGCCAGAATTTTTTTTTTGTTGACCAGTGTTATTAATGAGGGGGGAGTTGCCCCATGTGGAGTGACGTCACCCGCCAATGGTTATTGGGGAGGGGTGCGGCATGTGGAGTGACGTCACCCGCTCATGATTATTAATGAGGGGAGGAGTGCGGCATGTGGAGTGCGCGACCTTCTTGTGCGTTCGTGTTAATTTCCACGCGTGCATGAATATTAATGAAGGGGGGGGGGCTCTTTTACAATGACGTCACGCACAGATGTAGCACTGTGCTGCGTATATTTATTTTTTACCGTCACTTTCTGTAAAGAAACGTCATATTTAAAACGAATTTGCGGAATAAATTACTTAATTCAGCTCGACCTTCCTCTGCGTTCGTGTAAAAATCTACCCGCTCATGAATATTAATGAGGGGGGTGGGCCTCATCTGAAGTGGCGTCACGCGGGAGGGTGGGCCTCATGTGGAGTGACGTCACGCGCGGGACGGATAGACATTTTTGGGTGATTATAGTAGGTAATACGCCACAGTTAGTCCATCGGCAGGTCTCGTGGTGGTGGGGTAAAAGCGTGGCAATACGTCTGGTCAGCGTGGGAGAGTAGGTAACACATTCCTGCGGAGGGAGCTGGTAGGAACGTTGGGTTGCTCGGTCAATGGCCAGGGTCAACGGCGGCGTGGTGTATTCCGCAAATATGCCCGACTGTGAGGGCGGACACAAGCCGGCGTGAGTAGGTTAAACGTTGAGTTTTATAAGGGCACCACGGAGTGACCAGCCCCTCCCCACCTAGCCCCACCCCTCCCACCCCCCACCCAGCCCCACCCTCCCCACCCAGCCCCTCCCCCCCCTCCTCCCCACCCAGCCCCACCCTCCCCACCCAGCCCCTCCCCACCCTCCCCACCCAGCCACTCCCTCCCCACCCAGCCCCTCCCCACCCTCCCCTCTCCACCCAGCCCCACCCCTCCCATTTTCCATGCACGACGGACGGACACAATAATCTCCTGTGGGCTGGTGGTACCAGGTGGTTCCTACCAGTAAAATGTTATTTCTAGATCTCCTTCTAGAGTAGGCCCCTCCAACTGGAAATGGCGTGGGCAAGTCATTGCAGGGCTGCGCTGTTACCTATACTGTACAGCATTTGGCCACATCACCCGGAATTCGCCCCATCTCATCAGATCTCAGAAGCGAAGCAGAGCTTAGACGGGATAGTGCTTACATGGTTGACCACCATGGATAAAACTGGCGTTGTTATTAACGGCGGATGCGGAGCTACGCTGTGAGAAACATCGCATGAAACAAAACACATTGTTGAACTGTATTATGCTCCCACGTCTCTATTTCCTGTCATAGCCAACCTCGTGCTGGTGATGACGATATGGCAGAGTCCGTGCTCATCCACACAGGGAGAGAGGGCCCCGCCGGAGTCCTGCGCTGCTGGTGTGGATATTGCAGTGCTGCCATCTAGCGGCATTATGTATGTGCCATTAACGGACAAAACGTTGAAGAAGTGACCAAAGCGCCACGGTGTTCAGAGCTGGAACTTGCCGATAACAATAGCCAGTCCACCTGCGCGCCTCATCAGCAGGTGATCGCGCGCGCAGGTGGACTCACTGATCATTTGAACACAAAGCGATCATGGCGTGGTGATGATGTTGCTGCTGCTGCGCCAGTGCTGGGCTCCCTCCAGACCGGTTCTCCTAGGCGACTGCGTCTGGATGCGTGCGCCCGACTGCCAGAGAAAGCGCTGATGATGAAGCCACTCCTAGAGCGTTCGAGTTTCCCACTGGAACTCGATGTCAGTCTATGAGTCTGTATTTGAGCGTGTGGGTCTCTGTGTGAGTCTGTAAGCCTCTGTACGCATTGTACGTCTCTGTGTGAGTCTATGGCCTCTTCGTGAGTCCCTGGGACTGTGAGAAGCAACTGTCAGCGCATCCCAGTCTCTGAATTAATCCACCTGCATTAGTACGGACTCAAGAGTCACTGTGCCAAACGGAAACTTGGTAGCCCCTTCCAAAACATCACGATCATGTATATTAGCTACTCACACAATGACAACAATTTGTAAGTAATAAATATAATAATTCGCAGACCTTTGTCAATCCACTGCTAAATGAGTACCTCCCCCACTTCTTTGTTGGCCACCGGGGGTTGCTTGGGTATCCTGTACCAGGTTTCGATATCACTCGCCCACTGATGTTAGACTGTAGCCGGGAATCGAACTCAGTTGTCCGATTTGATAGTACAGGGCGCTCGCCTCTGCGCCACCGCCCAACCCCCAGGTATTGCATTTTTTAGCCAAATGTTGACATACGGTGCTGGTACTACAATGGAAGGCTCAGTAATGCAATGGATGTTGTCCTTTCCCACACAGAGCAAAGAGACGTCGCCTGCAGGTGTGGCAAAGGTAATTGCTAAGACCTCACCGCAGTGTGCCACGTAACACTTTGATGCGTTGTTTTGTACAGCGCATTGTGGTGCTGGACCACACCTCGTTGCGGTGAGAGTTGCAAAGTTGCAAAAAAGGAAGGAAAACAAGTAAACCCGTAAAAACAAAGTTTTTCACTATAAATCCTTTATATGCGTGGCGGCTAGAGTCCTCTCGTCCTCTGGCTTGAGATGGCTGCCACCTATGGGTCAGATGATTGTCTGCCACCATTAAGCAATTGGTAATTATATATTTAATTTGTTTTCCCTAAACAGTGTAACATTTTGGAATTTTTTTTTCACGAAAATTAATTGTCACACACAACGAGTCTGTGTGGAAAATGTCAGCTTGATTGGATCACGGGAAGTGGGATAAAAAACGAGCGAAAGATTTGCACGGTCCTAAGCAAGCAAGCGAACTTAATATAAAGAATTTAAAAATATATTCGCCTGTGGAGGACGCGGGGATCGATCCCGCGACCTTTGGCATGGGAAGCGAGGGCGCTACCAACTGCACTACTCCGCCACGGCCTGTGGAGGGGTTACGCTCTGGGCTCTTACACTGTGACGTTCAGCCAAAGCCATGAATGAGTTATATTTGAACATATGTAAAATATTTTTTTTTTCCTAAAAAGTGTTAAATTTTGGGAATTTTTTTTCACGAACATTAATTGTCTCGCACAACGAGTCTGTGTGGAAAATGTCAGCTCGATTGGATCACGGGAAGTGGGTTAAAAAACGACCGAAAGATTTGCACGGTCGTAAGCAAGCAAGCAAGCACGCAAGCAAGCAAGCACGCAAGCAAGCGAACTTAATATAAAGGATTTAAAAAGGGCTGATGTTGTCGAGTGGCGCAAGGCGCGCCAACACCAATGACGTGTCTATCGAGTGTGCAGGCGGTGCAACTGCACCATGGGCCGGAGAAGCCCAGGCGTCAGGCTACGAAGAGGTTGGAGGGCGGGGGATGGAGGGCCCCCATTTAATTCCTTACACCAGGGCACATGCTGACCATGCTACGTGCTATACGTCAACGGCTGATGGTGTGACGGAGACGTTCTGGCCGTGGGTTTGAGGCCAGGTTTCAGGCGGCTCTGATTAAACTGGGTTTTCACATGTGGCGATTGTGTGATATCTGCCGGGTAAGCACATACTTAAAATTACGTCGCCAATGTCGATGGAATTGAAAGGCGTTCCTTTGAACGCAACGTAGTTGGAATCAGTGAGATGAGCAGGAAAGGGAAGAACTCCATACATCTGGGAAATTCAGTGTGTCGATTTATCCATGCGCTTGGATTATTTTGCTCCTATAAATTTCCACGTAAGCCACTTCGTTGAGCTATCATTTATGGCCAGGTCGCTTCTGAAATAGAAGCTAATAGCTGAGTGTGCTTTACCTGGTAAGACAAAGTCTATTTTTGAAGTGATTATTTGCTTAGCTTTCCGACGTTGCACTCTTATCGTGTGTTGTACTGTTTGTAGTTGTAACATTCTCACTTGCCCCTACTGGACATCTGTAAAAAAAGAGCTTTATAGCTCATCGGATTACTCCAGTGTAAATAAATATCCCGATGTTGATCTAAACCGCGGCTCGATTGACACGCGGTGAACGCTTCTAGCTAGGAATGTGGAAGGCGCGCCCCTGCTGTGGAGGGAGACGCCTTCCGAAGCAGTTCCCCCCCCACTCGCGAGTTATGTCTGAATCGGTTGCGGGCACCGTCTTCACCAGCCCGCACTGACCAGCGTGGTGAAGTACGGTCAAGCACGCGCCATGACAAGATAAGGCACGAGGAGGCCTTCATCACACGGCAGATTAGCAAAGATATTTGAATTATTGATATCTAAATGTATTTTTTTTTTATTATAGTAACACGCATGCTACATTAAACACGCTACTCACACGTGTGGGCAGACACATGCACGCATTCGTGCTCACATGCATTGCGCACACACATACTCTACAGTCTACATATATGTACGCGCACATGTATTGCAAAAATAATGTACACACATGCGGACATGTAAAGAAAAATACAAATATCTCCCGGATAGCATTTAACAGACTGTTGGGGCAAGTGCTGTTAGCGAGCACCTGTCGAAGGCCGGCACGGCCGCCTTTGTCTCGAAAGTGCTGATGTTTATACACCACACCAGGTTCTCATTTAAAATCTGAGTCGACCGGTCCAAATATTCGCCACTGTAATTGGTCGTGAGCGGGAATTGTACTATTGAACTCGGATCGCCGGGTTCGTTGTGCAAGTGTGTAAACCACTCCACTATACTGCTCACCCAGAAATTACACACAAGTACACGCATTGTACACGTCAAGAAAAATACGACAAATAACAATAGAAATATTTAATTAAAAAGCCCCAATCACCGCAGGCGATTCGTGATGCGAGCGGCCATGGAGCATGAACCAGTTAGCAAGCTCCACGTGGGCTCACCAGTTAGCGATCTCCTGTCCCCGAGGGCTCGTGAGAACCGGTTTCAGAAGCTGCCTCTTCCAATCGCAGAGCGACGAGTCTCCTTAGCGCTCCGTGACGAGCGCGCGGTCTGACGGCCGCGCTCGCATTCCTTGTTTGCGATTTCGCACTCACGTCGTCAGTCAAACAGCTTCACATCAAAGCCGATGGCCAAATGACCCCAGAACACGTCCGATCTCATCAGATTTCGCAAACTATGCAGGGGTTGAGTCTGGACAGTGGTTTCTCAAGCGTATTTTTGCGTGTAGAAGAATTCAGTTGGTGGTATCAGGACGGTCATTAATTACTGCACAACATTGCTCTCTTTAGCATGGTTGAGTTGCGAAGGTGATGCCCTCACTATGTGGTTGTCCAGATGTCACTTGAGGTGGGGCCTCCGTGATATCCGCTCACGCGGGCGGATCTTTAACACTGCTCTGCGAGAGTTCTGAATGCGGTTTCATCCAATAACGTGACACGGATATATATTACAATCGGGATACAGTTGTGGAAAAGGACAACATCAGAGCGGTAATTGAAGTCAGGGTGACTGTGTGAGTCACGAATTGACTAAGCTGGAACAACACAATTGTGTGTTGTGGTCAAATTCTTTGAGAACAAACTACGATTTTCTTATGAATCTAAAACCATTGTGGTTTTCACGGTGATGAGAGAGTACAAGCGCTGTTTGTTTGTTTAACTAGCCACGGAAAGCAACCCTTCCAGGAGAAGACAAAATCACCTGCAGTGAGCCCACCCGCCAGCCGTCCTGGGTTCATTCCATGTCGCTGGACTCTGGTGAGCGAGCCAAGAGAGTGTGTGGTGAGGACTCTGCGCAAGCCCCCAACCCCTTGAATCAATCCCTTGCACGTAACATGGTGTGTGTTATATCTCTCCACCACCTTTATAAAATGGCGAAGGATTACCGACTCCCAATGCAAGAACGGCATCCTTGGTCACGGACTGCATGATGATGATGGTTTTCACGCGTGGACCTTACTTTATTGGTTACATTATATATAATAATTTCAACTCCTTTATTTATAACGCGCACAGTATGCACTATTAAAGAGATACGTGAAACCACATATAAGAAAGCAGGCAGCCACGCGGTGAGCTGGCACCAGCAATTGCCCACGCTCTGAAGTGCTCTATATATCAAGGTGTTATCGGCCAATTAATGCATATTTACATGCGGGAGAAAACCGGAGCACTCGGAAAACACACGCGTGCGAGAGGAAAACACTCGATCTCACATAAACGGAACAGGTCGGAGTCCACATTTAGCTGTACTGCCTCCTCCTGGCGAGCCAGTGTATGGCACCTCCGCGACGCCTATGGGAAGGGGGAGTTTCACGTAATATTGTCTGATCCACCAGCCCTCGCCTCCACGGTGCTGGATTACAAGCGTGTGCCACCACCGCCCGTGGTGGTGGTGATGATGATGGGGCACATGATCTCTCTGTCTCTGTTGTACAGTCATTGCTATTATTGAGTTTAAATGCAATGCGAGTTTCACTTCTAACACGCATCGCTGATTCAATCACAATCGCCAATAGTGGCGCAGCGTGGTTGGCACGGGACCTGGTGCCAGCAATGAAATGGGACCCCCCCTGTTTGCCTTCCTCCCTCTTCATCGCCCAGCCCGTGTACCCCGGTGCCGCTGCTTCTACATTAAATTATGCACTGCACGTTAATGGCGTGATGATGACGAATGTATGATGAATGTTAAATTATTATCCTGAACATGATCATATGGATGGAGATAGTGATAGCGTCGGTGTTGGCGATGATGGTGATCGTGACGATCGATCAGGGATGATCATGAAGATGGGTAGATGAATTGATGTAGATTGTAATGAGCGTGGTGGTAGTGGTGCTGGTGATGATGGCGATCGTGATCATCATCATGATGGGTGGGTGGATGACTGGTAGTAGTGATGACGGCGACTATACACGTTGGTCGACTGTCGCTGAGAACATTCCCCACGGGCTCTCACGCTCTCAACGCTGCGCGGTTTGCCAGCAACATTTCGCCAAACACCTTGGGCTTATGGGCGGCAACACTCACGCACAAAAAAGGGTGCGACAGCCGGGCGTGCCCGAGCCAAGACGTCCTTAAAAGCGGGGCGACGGTGTGAGCACTGCACATCTCCGGATCCCAACAACACCGTCTGCCTCTGGCGAGACCTCGTCCATCCTCCGTCGTGATGAAGCTCTCGGTTCTCATCATCGTCTGCGTCTGCGTGGCTGCCGTCGTGGCCAACAAGGACGCGACAACTCAGTCACGCAGGAAGCCCAAGAAGATGCCCCAGACCCTGTCCAGAGGTAAATGGGGAGGAGGGGGGGGGGGTGGTCGGGGTTCGGGATAAACACCTGACGGACGGGCAGACGGGGGCCACATGACGCAGTTACGGATACTTGTACAGTCGTTTTGTCAATCCACTGCTGGATGAAGGCCACGCCACGTGGGGCGTGTTGTTTATTTGACTGTACTTCACCATTAACGTGGACACGTATAAGTCCGAAACGGCGATGGGTTTAGTTGCACTGCCCTCGACTGCACACTACGTACTCTCGCAGGATATGAAGTGTGCTATGTATGGCAAGTCGCATATCTAGGGACTTGCCAGGCTCAATCTGCTTAGCTTCTGAGATATGACGACACGAGGCGCGTTGCGGGAGAGTTGATTCCTATGCGCGTCGCTCGCGGGCGTTGTAACGATTACAAAATCCCGTGAGATTCGATGCATTGTCGCGAAATAGTGCCTCATTTGTAATATTCCCCGCGTTGTTTCGCCTCGCCTTTATTGCTTCTCGTGTTGTTCTTGGTCTCGTTCGCCCCAGCTCGCGTGTGTTCTTGCTTGTTCCCCAAGCAAGCTGTGAGTTTTAATTGATCGCGAGTTTTATTATGCAAAGCCCACTGTGAACATCATCTACTGGCAGTGGCGTATAGCGTGGCCGACGTGAGCCCTGGTACGGGGAATGAAATGACCATCCGTCCCATGTGCCCCGGTGCAGTTGCACTGCCTGCACACTCTATAGCTACACCAATGCCTGCTGCAATTCCTTTTACTGTTGATGATGGTCGTGATGATGCCAATCGAAATTCTATTGCCTAAATTATTATGCACCACCACCTCTATTACCACCATTGCCAGCATCACGGTGATCACTATGATAACTATTTCATCACCATAATAACCATCATTATGATTACCACCATCACAACAATTACGAACACCACCAACAACCATAGCCGTCATCATCAACATCATCATCCTTACGATCTCCTCGTGTTGCTATTTCAAAGCGCACATGAATGTAAGCAGTCCATCTCACGCGTGTCCCACACAAAACCAATCCACGTACGCTTGGGTCGTCCCTCCGTATGCAACCCTCCCTTGACTGCCATCCCATTTACTGGCTTTGCTCTTCAGATGTCACACATATGCAGCGAAGTGATCTGAATGTCATGAAATCCCACATATACTTAATCATGATTTCATTATTAAAGGAGTAAGCCCCGAATTTTAATCGTTTATTGTTACACGAGACTTTTCCCTGACCGTGAATTTGCAGCTGCATGGGCGTGCCGGGTACGAATCAATAGAGAATAATTAAGTCCTGGCGTGGCACACATCGATTACATTTTAATTACCAACTCACCCTGACCCTTCAGGGTGAATACATTGCGTCACATGAGGCATCTTTCCAAGCCACCGTGAAAGTGCCTCAATTATATCATGCCACATCTATTATCCATTACTACGACGGAGTGACCATCAGCACTGCCATCTTCTGGCCACACCTAGCAACGTTCCTCCTTCGACACATGGCAAGTCCTTGCAAGTGGTTCACCCTTGCACGTAATTATCATGTTCATTGGGTCTCTATGCAAGTCTATCGGTCTCTGTGTGAATCTACACGTCTCTCAATGTGCGTCTATCGGGCTCTTTGTGAGTCTATGCATCACTGTGTGGGTCTCGAGGTCTCGAGGTGAGAAAGCGCTGGTAATGAAACCACTGCCGAGTGCATTCCAGTGACTCGACGAATCCACCTGCACGCGTTATCACCCGAGAATGGAAGACACGGGGTGGAGTTTGTACCCTCAACGCGGAGCCTGGAGCTGATCTCGCCGTGTTCTCACGCTGTGCTCTGCGCGTGCTGTGTGCAGGCTGGGCGGATGAGGCGGAATGGGTGCAGACCTACAGCGAAGGGCTCTACAGAGCCAAGAAAGAGTAAGAAGCAATGGGTCACACAGAACTGAGATCCTGCACTCCTTCCACCCGCATACACACACATACACTTTGATGTATTCAGAGACAAATATGTCCGTATATCCGCGTAGACTTTTCGGACAAGTGCTGTTAGCGTGCACCTATTACTAAAGCTAGCATTGTGCACCTGGGAGTGGTGTGACCCATCATCTCTCTCATCAGTCCTGCTGTTTACACATCGCACCAGGTACTAATTTAAAGCTGAGTCAACCGAGAGTGGGTCCGGCACGACTTCAGATAATCCCCGTTGCCGGGCTCGAACTCAGCTGACTGAGTTGCATTGCGCCACCGCTTCCCCAAACCGCATATACACACAAGACTAAGGATCTCGTTAATAGCCTACATAGGCTGTTGGGACACGTGCTGTCAGCGAGCACCTATTAAGTGTGCCACAGGCACAAGTCCGTGTAAAAAGGGAAATACCGGGCCGCCTCTGTCTCCCCATTGCTGGTGGTGTGTGTCATTGTGTGTGTGCGGTAGCGGACACAGTGTGTCTATAACGCGTGTGTTTGTGCAGGGGGAAGCCACTGATGGTCATTCACCACCTGGAAGAGTGTCCCTACAGCCAAGGTGAGGAGGCGAGGCACAACCCTCCACGTGTTCTCCATCCTTCGGGCAATCTCACAAACACAACAGAGGCTTGGGAATTAAGTTCATAATAGTATGGTGCTTATTTACTCATGAAATCCTCACCGAGTCTCAATAATTTTTTTTTCAGGAAGACCCTGCCGAGTTTTCGCAGGAGCAAACTATGTTGCTACTGTGTGTAATCCCAACTAAGTTATTTGCAGGTCATCTTTTTTTCCAGCATTGGGATGTTTGGCCAGTACCAGTTGCACTCTACGTGCTTGTTTTGTTTAGCTCTATTGACGTTGGCTTCATTGGCGTAATGAAACCAGCCCTCCATTGCTAAAATAACAAAATAAACCAGCAGGCAAATGTCGTCTTCTTAATATATCTCTAAAAAAATACACAAAGAATAGGCCCCACGGCCCTTTGGGAGTGAATCATTTCAGCGGGCACTGATTCAAGTACAATACAAATTTGCGCCGGTTTTGACACAGTTTCTCATCAGGAGAGTCAGGTTTGTCTGAATCAATGGTGGTGAACTGGCAGGTGTAACAGGCATGGAAACTCTCTTTAAGCTATGGGTCGTAAGTCGACGCTAAATCATTATATTGCGTCCTAGCTCACATATCCCACGAAGAGTGTAATTTATCTTGCGACAGATGATATATGTATGATATATAGATGACATTTGCATTATATATAGGTGATATATGTATTATATATAGATGATATTTGTACTATTTTATGCTTGTCACGAAAGGACTCAAGAAAGCTTTTGCTGAGAATGCTGAGGCTCAGAAGATGGCAGATAAAGATTTCATCATTCTTAACCTCGTGGTACGTAAATATATCTGCACGTATGTGTATACATGCATGTGCACGTGTGTACTGTATGTGTTTGAAGGAGCGGTGGTACAGTGGTAAGCACACTGCATTACGAACGTTGTTCTAATCACATATTGTGATTGAGTTCGATTCTGAGTCACAGCTAGCATCAGTGGCGAGTAATGTCAGTTTCAGTATTTGGATTCATGTCTACCTTTTGGGTCTCATCAACGCATGAAGTATGCATTAACCACACATACTTGTGACAAAACATGCAAACAAACATGCTCTGATAATATATGCAGTCTTTGAAAATGATTGGACTACACAAGAGACAGCCTTCTTTATCGCCTTGTCTCACCAGTGTTAGACCAGAGAACGCCAAAATGCCTTTTGACTCAGAGAACGCATAGAAAGGGTAAAGCCTATAATTATGGTTAAATAATAGTATGTAGAAATGCATAGCACACGTTGCATGACTGTGAATAGCTGTGTACCTAATGATGTTTGTTCCCACAATCGTCTCTCAGTTCGAGACCCACGACCAACATCTGGCTCCTGATGGCTACTACGTCCCAAGGATCATGTTCGTGGGTAAGTGGACCACCGTCACAGACATAACGGGAGCGTACACGGAGTTAGTAAACACCACGCCATTTACACTCTCGTTTCACTCTTGTTTTAAGATGCGGAGTCTCGTGCTGTCAGCTGTGGGGTGCTGGTGGCGATGTATGCCTGCAATATAGCGTCGAGGTCGTCAACTCCTGGCTTGCCAGGGTATATATAAGGCAGTACAGCAAGTGGATTATTTTCCATCTGTACGAGGATTGAGTGTTATCCTCATCACCCCTCCTCCTTGCATGCGTGGGTTTTCTGTGAGTAGAGACCGGTTTCTTCACGACTTAAATATGTGCTCTTTAACAGCATCTGCCCTCAACAGCCTACATCGGGTCTTAGGCTATACTGGGAGGGTTTTTTTTTGTCTTGTAATTATTGTCGTTGCTTATTTTAAAAATTAACTTTACAGATCCTTCCCTGACTGTGAGAGCTGACATCGCCGGAAAGTACTCGGACAAGCTGTACACGTACCAGCCAGAAGACCTGAACTTGCGTGAGTGCCTGGGTTAGGGCTCGTGTTAAGGTTGGGTCAGTGGCATAGCAATGGAGTGTGCTGGTTGGTGCAACTGTGTCAGTCTCCCACAGTTGCATTTCTCACCGAATATATCCGTGGTTACTGGTAGACTGAAATAGACACGTGAATAATTGCCAGAGTCATAGCAAAAAGTATATTATATGTAGTGTGCCAGGGGTGGAAATGTTCTGGGTCACAGACCTGGAGACACCTGGCTAATATTAACAAAAAAACTGGACACAATATCACCGAATAGGTTGGCTGAAATTAAGCTGAGCCTGGGTGGGTTTTCTACACGCGACAGCTGTTTGTTTATAGAGATGCATCTCCATTCAGCATACATATCCAGACCAGCCTGTTCATCCTTGTCACACCGCGCGACACAACTAACGCCTTTAATTATTGTGTTCGCGGCAGTGGTGGCCAACATGAAGAAGGCAAAGATTTTGCTGCACACGGAGTTTTGAAGACAGCAGTTGTGCACGCATCCATCTACTGCGCACGCATCCATCCACTGTGCCTGCCATGGCATCAGGAAATGGCATCTTCAGAATCGAGCCCCACACTCTTCCAGGAGTTGGGCCGGATACGACCTGCAACATTTTATAGGGCACGTGGCCACACGAGGCCTACCACTTCACACTGCCTAGTAAACCGATCATTAATCAGAGAAAAACCCATTTTCCAACCGACGACACTGCGTATATAATTGTATCACTTAAGTCAATTCAGACGTGGCCGCGTTGTGTATTAAATGTGTGGATTGACAAAGGTATTTGAAAGTGCTGTTCAACCCTCCGTAAGAAACGGGTTCAACACCCCTGCTCGACTCCCAACACGGCCCTCACGTGGACGCACATTCCCTCGGTTTTATTAATGATCAAACTGCTGTTGTTTGCTCAGTTCTGCCCATCGCTCATGAAGCCGTGGACTCCATTCGCTGTATAAGTGCCGCCATAAGCACGTTCATGCCATATTGGTGTTTGCGTTTACACACACAATAAACCTTGCTCAAACGTCGACTCATTTTTGCATTATTCAACAGCCATTGCTATTCGGCCAATACAATGACATCAGTTCGTATTGGTGTATAAAACACGGTGGATGTTTTCACGGTTGTGCTGGACCGCTCTCCGATGCGTTCCAGAACAAACGTCGGATATAATGTCAAACAAGCGGTGTAACCCAAAACCACATCGGATAACTGAAAATGTGAACCGGGTGAAAGCTCTAACCACTTGTGTCTCATGGCAGATCCACTCACTTTCTCCACCAGAGAAATTCAGTCTGACATGTGATTTCATTAAAATGCAGAAAGCTTTGGAGCACAAGGACATAATTTGTTTACTGATGCCAGGAATGGGGAGGCGTGTTCTGAATTAAAGACCCAAGCAATGTCTGCATTCAGGCTTTATTTACAATTCCATTATTAGCAGCATTTTAATAACCTCGCTTTCTTTCAAAAATTTGGTCGTTAAGCTTTGCGTGCACCAATAGTCAAAATGTGACATGACCATGTCACTTGCATGAATGAAAACATCAATTGACAAAACGATGCAAATCATGCATCGTGGGCCTTCATATGAACGAATCTCGTTAACACTCCCATTAATGAACATCACGGGTTTTGCCGTCCCATTCACTCGGAGGGAAGTTTCGCGTCCGTGGCAAGCAAACCGGTTTGAGGCTTGCACATTCTTCCTCATTGCGGACCCAACCGGGACTCCACTCCTGCACTGCACAGATGTTGCGGACGTCGTGGGCGGTGCGGGGTACTACGATCGCGGTGACACAGTCTCCCTCCTGGCTCCAGCCCCTCGCCGTCTCCCTTTGTTGTCCCAATACAATAACTGATTACTTTTCAGCCCCCCAGCTTCGTCTCCCCCCAGCTACGACCAGGTCTATCCCAACCCCTCACCAGCTCCTCTTGTTTTACTGCATCATCACCACCACTTGCAATAACCCAATTCTTCATTTCAAATTACAATGCCAAGTACAATTGTACAATTCCTGTCAAGCACCTTGGTATATTTATATCGCGGCCTTGGTAAAGGCACTATATGCTGTTACGGGCGTTCATCACGTAATTCTCTGCAACCAGCGCGCATTTATACAGTATTAACGTGGCTGCAATGCGTACCAGTCAAATATAATCAAATTCCAGACCATGCCTAATACGTGGGGAGGAATATCTCAAACGAACCCGACCTCAATCTGCATTCACCAACCAAAATTTACCAGGGTGGTGGGTGCAGTATGATTAAATAATCCCCAAGGCCGATCAGGGAACAGCAGTCAATTGACACAGCACTGAAAATTACATTTGGGAGATTTGTAGTCAACACGTCCATAACCTAGATACTAGACTTCTCATGCATGGTTTAGCCAACCACTGGCTCAACCAGATACACAGATAACAAAAACCACAGGCCACATACTGTATAACTGCCAGTCCTATACAGGGTCTATGTGAGAAGCCGACAGCTAACAAGTTCAGGACATTTCTTTGATCAAAGTCTAAAGTTGTGCACTGCACTTTCAGATTAATATTTCCCTTAAATCGGCTCGACGGCAGTTATTTTATGTCAAGAAGTTACAAGATCATACGCCATCTTCATAGAAAGTTGTAATTTGATGCCATCACATAATGAGATGTAACACCAGTAAACACCATTATGATTGCTTGCCCGAATTACCTAACTTTAGTTTTCAACTTCTCCAGTCTACAAGTTGCAATAGATTTGTAGTGACATCGCGGATGTCACTATGGTGCCGGCTCGGAAGGGTCGTGCCGTTTGATGTTGTTACATCGTGGACAGCACCGTGTGGGTGGCTGTGTGTAACACCAGCCCTAGCGGGGCTTGGCGAGCACTGGGATAGTGTGGGCACCACGCACAGCGTGTGGTGGGGGCTCCCCCGAGGGGGGGGGGGTATCAGCCCAGGGGCAGGGTTGCCCCGGGCCGTGGCACACTGGTTGACCCCGTAGACACGTGATCCGAAGTGTCCACATAGGGCGCCCCAGGTGGGGTGGGGGGCTAGTGGGTGATCACGTGTCCGGGGAGAGCTCTTGAGAACGAGAATGCTCGAGAAGGCGGGCAGGGCCAAGGGCGGAGCAGCCCCGACCGTAGGGGGATATAAGGAGAGTCCCTGAGAGGGACTGGCGTCTCTTCATTCTACAAGCTGGAAGCACTGCATCTCAAGCTGAAGCTCTCCATCCTACGAGGCAACCACGTGGTCAGAGACCTGAGTGAGGGATTGACCCTTGGTAGCAGTAACTCGCTGTAGTCTGGTAAAGGGGCAGCTACCCCATTGTGTTACAAATAAAAGAGTTGCCTCTAAAAGGAACGTCTGTGATTCAGTTGGACCCACTACACATTTGTTCGTTCCAATTCCTTCAGAAGTTTACGCCATTGTGCAGTTAACAAATGTAGAGTATAAGGATTTGCATTTCGGTGCTTGCTAAATTGCCTCCGTACCTTGAATAACATCTTTTATCAACCATTCCAATGCCCTGCAGCAGTTCAATGAAAGTTACTATACCCCTCCCACCGTGAGTGGTAGCTTGAGGCACAAAGTGCATTGCAGCACCAAGCTACACAACTTATTTGTAAAATCATTCTATTTGGCAAGATTCGACAAACAGACCCTAACACAGGATTTTTTTCAGGCATCTTTATTTGCAAACTTTAAAAACACCTGCCTCATTTTGTTAAACATATAAACGGCACTACAGTACATTTTGAACAGGTGTGCAACTCGTTTCACGTGCTCAGCTGTGGATAGATGTCAGCTCGAGACGTAGGTGGGAAGCTGTGTCGTGTGTGCGGGGTCGAGAGGTGACTGCGAGCGCGAGCTAGCGACACGCTGCGCTTTGCGGTTCATGGGGAGGGGTGGGGGGGGGTTGCAGGTGTCGCCACTCTGTTTTGTCGTGCCCTCACCCCCCACCCACTTCACTTTCATTTTGCACCCGGCTACAACCTGATGCGAGTGCACAGCAATGAGAACCGGTCACCAGTGGGGCGGCGCACGTTTGTACACGCAGACACAGGCGCAGAGGACACGCAAACATTAAGACAAACATGCGCACAAAACATCCATACGGCATGAGCAGTTAGGCTGGCAAGCCATAGCCTTTTGACATCAGTCCTCCTCCTCCCCAGAGTCAGATTCTGGGAATAAAAAAATATACAAAAATGTACAGCAAGATTACACACAGTAAACACAAATCCAAAGGCAAGGGGGAGAAAATGTTTGCGATAGAATTCTGCATATGCACTGTGGAGATGATCGATTGCATAAACAGGACACGTTCATAAGAAGCGGCGAAGGTTAAGCGTAGTACATGGCTTGGGATGTGGGTTTGATGTAGCCGTCTCGTGCGCATGCGGTACAACTGTACCGGGGCCCGCAGATCAGAGGGACACAGGGGCTAGGTTACGTAGGGAAATGAACAGGGGTCCCCCCCCCCCCTTTCATTTCTTACACCAGGGCCCAATGGTAACCATGATATATCACTGTCGATTCGGTTGCATGAGTCTCGGCACGTCCGACACGCTAATATGTTGTGACATTCATAGAAACCACATTGTATTTTGCAATGTAGTAAAATAATAACGTTTGCCTGTTTGTGTTGAAGTGAAGTCCGTTAATTTGTGTTGATTTACATCTTTGGTAGTTTTTGGATAATTTTTTCATTTTTATCGTCACAAGGAATTTCAGACTCCTACTACAGAATAATCCGCAATGCATCCAATCTCATCAGATCTCGGAAGTTACACAGAGTTGAGGCTGCATAACTCTTGGATGGGTGTCCACCATGTACAACAGGCTGTCGGGGATACACATCTGGCAGCAGACAGCAAAATTCATTGTTCAACTGTAAATCTACGTTACGTCTATGCTCTGTCTTCAACCTCCGTGGCTTAGGGAGGCCCTCAACCAGCAGCAAATTGACCAAGGGCTGTACAGGTGCAGAATTTGTTCAATTAACTTTTTGTCTTGCTGCTTGTACAGGTTTCTCTCACTTTAAGTGGGTTCGGTTTTGCGATTTCATGTATATGGGGGATAAACAATTTCTATCCAAAATTCGCAATGTGGGGTTTTAATTCCTCCATATGCAGCTATGTGGTCGGATGTGGGACATTGTCCTGTATCCGCTACTCGGCAGGCAGCCGTCTTGTGCACATTTGTTTTGTGTGCTGTTTTTTTGAGACGAATCTACCGTATAAAGCGAGGGAAACCTGTTTTTTTCTATATTCCCACCCATGTTTACCATGAACAACAAATATGTACCCTCGGGAGGCTTTAATTCCTGGTTAAATAAAGACTTGTTTTTATTTTCTCCTGCCTCACCTTCCTCGGCATGCTGCAGCCACTCCACGAACTTCTTCATCTGGTCCAGGAAGACGCTCTTCCCCTTGGCCAGATGTGCATCCCGATACCACTTGAGCACAGCATCCTCACTCAGCACGTCCGCTGCGGTAGAGGAGGGTCGTGGCAGCAGTGAGTTCAAGCATCAGCGGAAAAGAAAGACCATGTAGTACAATGGATAATAAAAAAAAAATAGTTAGGAAAATGATGCAGATCCCATTTGTTACCAAAGAACATTAATTTCCAACCTGTCCCTCATATCATAAAGGTATAAAATACAATGTAATGAGTCGTGAAAAAGGAAACTGTGAAAGCATTTAAATTATGCCCTGTTCATTCAAATCAAATGAAAAGCACGTCAAAAGATATTGGCAGCAGAAAAGTGGGTAGCAGAGGGCAGTACATTCATTGTTGCATTTTACTATGCGCCTATATCTATGCGCTACGGCTTCACCAACCCCCAATGAGCAGCATGGTGAAGTATGACCAAAACTCCCACGAAGCACTTGACATGGGGGTGCCCCTCATCTAGCAGTGGATTGCCAAAAGGGCTGTACATGTGCATGTGTGGCAGCAACCGTCATCGCCATTCACATTTGTAAAAAAGGATGACGATCTTCTGGAAAGTCTTCATGAAGTGGATGTTGTCGTAGCAGTACTCTTGCACCTTCAGGAGCAGAGTGATCTCGGACTGGCCCTGGCTGGTGAAGGCTGCAAACAGCGGTGTGAATTGCTGCAAGCGGGACCAGAAAAAAATACAAAAGCATGGGTCCGAGAGTGAAGGACTTGGCATTGTGGGTCCGAGACCTGAGAGTATTATCCAACAAAGGAATTACCTGGCTTCTTATCTGGATGACAGGAGACTGCACTTAAGACCATAAGAACAACAACGCATGGGAGGTGCACCCATCTCCTCCACAGATGCTGAATTAAGGAGTCTCCCCTACTTGTGACTGCAGCAAAGAGAAATCCATTTTCACTTAACATGGCTGGGCGGTAGTACCTTGTCGTTTGTTGCAGAGGTTCGCGGTGAGAACCCAGTAGCCAATCTGGTTAATATATATTACAGGTGAATTAACCATACATACGTGCCATCTGCACGACAGTGGATGAAACAAATCACGTCACGTTATTTGAAAAGCATTAGCTCGACATGTGTAGGCATCATGGTCAGAATTATAAAATGATTTACAAATATTTGATAGGTTTAAACCACAAAGCAACATTGCCCCCCCTACTGGCAGCCTATACTTGTCTGTCAAACATAGCGCCTTCGTGATATCCTTGCGGTTTAATAATGGCGCAAATATTGAATGCACCAAATTATTATTATTACTATTATGGTACTATGAGGATGCGGTTCTACCTTCAGGTGTTTCACAGCCTGCTCAGCCACCAGCTCCTCCTTCTTGTTCCACTCCACAGAGTTCATCACGCACGTCCACACCAGGCTGATGGCCGTTTGCTCCGGGATATCATTCTTGCGCATCTCCTCCTTGACGTACAAGGCAATCTGCGGAGATGCGCACGCCAACATCGCACATGAGCACCACCAGAATCATCATCACGAGCCATGCAGAACTTCAAGCCATCATCCATCCCTCCTCACCCTCACGCAATGCAACAATGCACCATTCACAGCACGTGCAGACGAACCGATCTCATCCTCGACAAGCAACACCATCATCCGATCAGCGCGGTTGGCTATGTACGGTGTGAAGGAAGTTTAACATGTATAGATCTTCATTGAATATTTTATATCGTACTTTGCATGTCATTACTTATTAAAACACACGCAACGTGGTTTAACTGTACAAGTGTAGTGACATCACGGACGTCACTGTGTGGTGCCGGCCCTAGAGAGGCACGGCGTGCGATGTACTTACATTGCGGACATCACGTGTGTAGCGACATCGTGGATGTCACTGGGTAATGCCGGCTCTAGCGAGGCACGGCGTGCGATGTAATTACATCGCGGACACCCCGTATGTGGGTGTAGTACCAGCCCTAGAGGGGCTCGGTGATCGCTGTTAGAGAGCGCTGAGTGGCACCATGCTCAGCATGCAGTGCTGTCCCCTATAGGAGGGGGTGTTAGAGTGCCGGCCATGAATGGGGTTAATGTAGGCCATGACACTCTGGTTGACCCAAGAAGGCACGTGACGCTCTACACAGGGGCCCCAAGTGGGGGCTAGGGGTGATCACGTGTCAGAGCGAGATCCTGTTAGAGGATTCGAGAAGGTGGTCGTGGCCAAGGGCGGAGGCAGCCACCAGGGAGCATATAAACCGGGTCCCCAGAGGGACCGGGGTTCAGCGTTGCTATGTTATCCTGAAGATCTACGTTCTACGTCCGAGAAGTCACCAACACATGGACTGGGGCCCAAACAGGGGTCTGGTCCATTGCAGCTAGCTACGGTGTAACTAGTGTAGTTAGCCTGGTGGTCCACCATCATATATGTTATCTGGTAAAGGGGCAGTTACCCCTTTGTGTTGGTATTAATAAATGTGTTGCCTCCAAGGAGTACGTTTGTGACTCAGTTGAACTCACTACACAAGTGTAGCCCTTTAAAATCCACTGCTGGATGAAGGCCCATCTATGCCGTTCAAGTCGAGAGTATTTTGACCATATTACACCTCACCACGCTGGTCAGTGTGGATTGGAAAACGCGGGGTGTATAAACGCAAGCGTACAGATAGATAGATATACAGTATAACTTATTTTACTGCACTTGTAGTGATGGGAATGTCACTGTGTGGTGCCGGGCTTGTGAGGCCACGCGGGATGTATACTGTTGTGTGTACACCCCGGACACGGGGTGTAGTACCAGTCCTAGTGGGGGCTTGGGCGAGCACTGGTTAAGCGCGGTGGCCACGCACAGCATGCAGTGCGGGTTCCCGTTGAAGAGCGAGAGAGTGTAAGCCAGCTGGGGTTACATTGGGGGCATGATACTCTGGCTGACCTGGGGAAATGTGACCGGGTGATACTGGAGGAGGGCCACCAGTGGAGGGGGCCAATGGGTGGTCACATGGTCCGAGAAGAACTCTCAAGAGACTTCGGGCAAGGGCGAGAGAGATCGAGAAGGTGGGTGGGGCGAGAGGCGGAGCCAGCCCCAGCCCGGCCCGATATAAGGGGGGCCCCCCCCCCTGTGAGGGGTTCGGGGTTCTTACTGTTGGAGAGGCAGGAGATCCACGTCAAGCTTCAAGAAGCCTCCAGCCACGCGGTCCGGGACCCAGCTTGTGGTCCGGACCAGGATAGTGGAACCATGTCTAGTTCCGCCGTAGCGTGGTTAGTTGGGTGGTCACCACCCGAGAGTGTGTTGTGTTAATAGCCTGGATTTGAAGCTTTCGTGACTGCAAGGATTCATACTCTTTGGTTTTTTCGGTAAGGTCACGTAGGTAAAACAATTAATAAAATAAATGAAAACAAGTAAATCAGCCTGGAGTATGTTGTGCTAAGAGTTCAATAAAACGTGTTGTTCCCAAGACAACGTCTGCGACTCAGTTGGACTCACTACACACTGAATATTGCTGGCCACAATGAAACCCTGCAGCCTATAATAACGTGTTTTACGCATGGCAGTCACCCACCCACCCACAGCCCTGCTTATATTCCGTGATGTGGTGACATAGAAAGAAGTTAAGGTATATTTGGTAAAAGGCAGCTGCAAATGATGTTCATAACCACCCCGACTGAAGATCAAAGTACGGCTAGCTTTGAGAACTGCCAAAAAGTCTCTGCACCAATGCATGTGGCTCTGAGCTGCCCTGGAATAAGTAAAAATAATTTAGTCATGTTTAGCTGTTCAAATTCTAAAATGGAAACAGATGTTAAAAGAGCCAGGGACCCTCACTCTGCAACGCAGGTAATGCTAATTCACAAACTACAAAAACCAGGACCCCCAGTCATACAAAAACAGGACCCTGCGGGGTGGGCTGGTAGGAACGAACAATTGAATGGCTATAATAAAATGAAATGGCAAAAAATGGGCGCCAATAAGTGGATGCCCCGTGGCCCCGCCCTCCACCCGCGTAACCCCGCCCCCCACCCGCGTAACCCCGCCCCGGCCACCCGTGGCCCCGCCCCATCTCAGTGTCCCCGCCCCCAGCTCGTTGCCCTGCCCCTTACCGCCGTAACCCCGCCCCAACCCCGCGTAGCCCCGCCCTCCACCTAGTGCCCACGCCCCCTGCCGCCGTTGCCCCGCCCAGCCCCGCGTAGCCCCGCCCCCTGCCGCTGTAGCCCCGCCCAATACACCCCGAGCGGGGGAGAGATTCCCAGGACTGGCTCGGCTGGAGAGCCGCCGACGAGGGGGGGGGTAGGGAGTTGTTTTTAATGTAAAAGCTTTAAATTTAAATGTTTCTATTAAAAAACATCAGGGAATGTAACATTGTTAAACATTAACTCCCTTTCACACACACGGGGGAACTATACGAAGGGAGAGCTTGAGGCCTAGGTCTAGGCTTTAGGCCTAGCTGTAGGCCTTAGGCCGTCGTGAGTTAATTGTTAATATAAATGTTTTAATTATTTATTAAAAAACATCAGGGAATGTAACATTGTTAAACATTAACTCCCTTTCACACACGGGGGAACTATACGAAGGGAGAGTTTGAGGCCTAGGTCTAGGCTTTAGGCCTAGCTGTAGGCCTTAGGCCGCCGTGAGTTAATTGTTAATATAAATGTTTTAATTATTTATGTAAAAGCTTTAAATGTAAATGTTTCTATTTAAAAACATCAGGGAATGTAACATTGTTAAACATTAACTCCCTTTCACACACGCGGGGGTACGATACGAAGGGAGAGTTTCAGGCCGAGGTCTCGGTTTTTGTAGGGTCATGCCAAGTGTTTGCAGTAGGGGGCGATGTTGCTGCACGGACGGACGGACGGACAAACGGACGATATAATCTATTGGTGGCTGGTCCACTTCGTTCCTACCAGTATAAGTTGGTATCTATTACTGTTGGTTATGCGCCTAGACTGAACTACATGCAACTTTTTTTATTTTATTTTACAGGATACAGTGAGGAGTGGCATGAGGGGTTCTAGCCCGGATAAAACAAAACACATAAAATATCTCAGTTATATATAACTGAGGCTAAACAGACTTGAATGTGTCATCTGTTGTCATTCCTTCTTAAAGTGGGCACTGCAGAACTGACCCTCACAGAGTGGGGAGTATCGAATGACAGAGCAGCAAATTTGTGTAATAAAAGACTCCGTCAGGTACTGCTGGTCTCCGCTTGTCTTTTATTTAGGTTCTTCTCCGCACCCCCCACTGGCCTCATCTCGGACCAGTGTCGTCTCGCGCGTGCCCCGCGCAAGCTCCCTCTCGCGTGCCACGCACGCTCTCTCTCTCGCGTGCTCCGCACGCTCCTCCGTGAGCTCCTCTATTCCCGCACTCCGCACACCGCTGGCCGACGGCGTGCTGAGGTCCTTCAGCCACGTGGCCGATGGCGCGGATCTTTCCTCACCACCCAACGTGGCTCAGCCTCTTAACTTCCCCGACTGCCCCGATCTCTTCCGGGCTCCCACTTATATATATTCCCCCCACGTGACTCTGACTCCTCCCCTTCCAGATCCTCAGATCCGGCCTTCCCATACTACCCCGCTGGCTCCGCCCCCATTCACCTCGCCTCCCATTGGAGCCGAGGTGAACGGTGGCCCCTCCCACATGCCCCGCAGACCAGGCTCCGCCCCCCAATACCCCGGGCCGTGTGATTGGACCCGAGCCCAGCAACAACCCCATTTACGCTCGCATTACATTTGTAAAGTTATTTAATTTATTGTACCTGTATGTTTAACTTATTTCGCACTGCAAGTAGCCAGCGTGCTAATTGGAGGTGTGGTAACCTTGCGTTTATCGAGACTTTATGAAGGTGTTGTACGTTATGGAAGAATTTGCTCCCAAACTTCTGCTGCTTCATTTCGGTCTCACCTCCTTAACGGGCTCCCCGAGCTCCAGTTTTTCCTGCAGCTCCTTCTGCAGCTCCTTGCGCGTGCCCAGCGACTGCTGCGCTCGAAGAAAGCCGGCCACCACCTTGAGGTCGTTGGCAGTGAAATACGACGAAAAGTGCTCCACGCTCTGCTTGTTTGGCGGGAAGAGCTCCTGTTTGTGTGAGAGAGATGGGCGAAGCCGGCCAAGGTAAGCGCAAAACGAGGGAGATTTATTTTGAAAATGGCATTTGATATCAAATACAAACACGGTTATTTAGAGTAAAGAATACAGTGCACTGGAAGCATTTTCCAACAAACGACTTCCATACAACAATGATTTTGCTGCATAGCTGTAGAGAACAGACTTACACTGTCTTAATTCCGACAGTGTATTTAATTAAAAAAATATTACCAAATGAAGAAAAAAAATACATGAAAGGGGAAAAGGAAACATGAAGTGAAGGAAGAAGTGGCCCCGATACCAACTCTGCACAACTGTTAAAGTGAAGGGGTATAAACAATGGAGTTTCACGAGTGAGCACTCGGTAGCCTTTGGGGGACACTTACGTTGGGAGGGGAATAAACATTTACACACCAGACCAGATTCAGACATATCATGTGGCTCTGCGAGGAGGTGCCCGAAATATTCTCCCACAACCGATTGATCTTTAGTTAAATTCATTTCTTTTGGGGGTGGGGTGTAATTTTAATAGGGAAGCTGCTAGAGTAGGGTTGGAGAAATGGTGACAAAAACACAATGCCAAGAGGTTGGCAACCAAATCCGTTGACTAAGTAACAACGCATCAATTAAGGATCAACTAAATTCCCATGCTCAAGATACACCCCACCAATGAATTAGTTACCAGTTATGTAAATCACATAAAAAAAACTAAAGGTAAACTCAGGCTCAAGGAGCAAATACAACCATACAAACGAGATAAAGAAAAACAAGAAACAATACAAACAAGAAGATAAAAACAAGACAAAACATAAATTTGTATATCAAGTCATGACTTCAAATTGTGATATTTCAGCAAATCGTCAAGGGCAGTAGAGGGGGGGGAACTATCAGCCTGGTATGTGTGCCTGTCCTCACAGGGACATGTTGAGCAGCCATCACCATTAAATCACAATTACATTAAACATACATTAAAAAAGTTACAAAAGGCAAACATTGCCTTGAGGTTTGGATGGAAGCTACTTGTAATCCTCAGACAATGCATGAGAGCACCCTTTGAGTTACTGACAAAACAATGCAGAGTTTTTTTTAACAAAACATAATCAAGGTTGTATGCTTTACAAATAATTTAAGTACACCCAATCTCCTCAGATCTCAGAAGCTAAGCAAAGTTGAGCCTGAATCATGCTCAATGGGTGACCACAACGCACGACAGGTTGGTATAGGCTGCAGGGCAACGTGGTGGGCCAGCAGAAGGCAGTGCAGAAAACCCCAGTTGTATCTTTACACTCCCCACCTTCACCAACACGCAATGACCAGTATGGGAGGTATAGTCAAATAACCACTGCGACCCTCACCCAGTGGAAGCATGACAAAAGGGCTCTAAATGTAGTGTATATGTGGATGCTGAGTTTAGCAGACACCATAAATGCATGAAACAATGTAATATAACCAAGGCTGTGAAACACTGCACTGCAGAGTGGTTGTGTTCTTTACAATGTGTAGTATTATGTTTGAGGCGACCCCGACTCTGCTCAGCCCTTACCAGCAGCCTCTTGTCCATACTGGCTTTCTTGAGTGCAAATGTCACGAAGCTGATGTCCTTCTCCGACAGCCATGCCTTGAAGAGCTTCACAGCAAATGCGGCCGAGAGGCCTGCGAGACACCAAGGCATTGCACACCATTACTCCGTGAGACACCAGCCCTGGCTGCCCATTTCTAGATGAGTGACAGGTAAAGCCTATGAAAATCATCACTTGGAACAAGCTTAATCTCAATGGATATTAGGAATAAAACAGGGTTGTGCCTCGTGTGCTTGAATGGATGACCACAATGCATAAAAACAGGTGTTATAAGTTGCTGTGGAGTTACATTGCATGTCAATAACCCTCATGCATCACACGGTGTGGAGATGCTCTTATCCAGCAGTAGACTGACAACAGGGATGTATGTGTGCAAATGCATTCAGTATTTTATTTCTAATTATGCAATGGAACCCAAAGGAATACAAATATTGGAGGACGACCACCATGGAGATGAAGCAATGGCTATGACCCTTGGATCAAAAACATGACAGGCATGAGTCCTGAGAATGGCAGATTATTTTAACAACAAAATAAAAAAAATCATCCCTGTGGAAGTATGAAGAAGAGAATGGGCATGACGACACTTTGGTTTGCGACAATGACCGGCATTCACGTGTGAACGTTTTGAGCGAGCGATCGTACCTTCCTTGACGATGGTGTCATTAAAGAGGCTGGAGAGTACGGTGGCAGGCAGCATGCTGCTGCCCAGCAAGATGCCTGTGAACATGGCAAGCTTGTTCTGCTCCGATTCAGAGTAGCCTTTCAGGAACATCAGCAGCTGTGCAAGGCAGATCACAAGCATCCAGATTGGTGACGCATGCGGCATTAATATTTCGGCTCAAGGCTGACGCAGTGAGGTTATGTCACCCCTAGCTGTTGTCAATTGGTGGACTTAAGTGTTTGTGTTAGCAGGGTGTGCGAAAACATGTTAGTGGAAATAGCAGCTTGTGCTTTTATGCCAAAATGTCCTATTGGCGAAGCAGTTCGTGCTAGTAATTAATGATCATAGTATATTTGTGGACATTTGTTTGTTTACCAGAAATAAGTACAGAAGCTTTAGACTTAAAACTTTCATGACTGCAGGAAATCATATTCTTGGTTCTTTCGGTAAAGTCACGTAAATAGAAAACAAAAAATCTAAAATCAAAGCAAAAAACCCACGACGTTTCCATCGCAACACAAGTGGTCTTCATCAGGCTGAGAGATGAAGACCGCTTGTGTTGCGATAGAAACGTCGTGGGATTTTTGCTTTTATTTGCGATTTATTTTTCTATTTACGTGACTTTACCGAAAGAACCAAGAATAAGTATTAAGTGTTGTCATTTTACAATGTAATTAATTCAGTGGGGGGGAGAGTGTAGCACAATTAATTGTATGCTACACATACAATGCACAACACTTCAAATTCCTACAACAATGTTTATAAAAGCTGGGTTGGAACATAAAAGGTAAAAAAAAACACATTATTCAAACTATACATATGTTGAACAAAGTTATGCAAGATACTGTATAGTTCATTATGTAGAACAGGAAGAGAATACCTTCTTAAACTCCTCCTCCAAATACTTCTCCAAGTATTTGTATCTTCTCACGAGCTTCCCAAAGACCTGCAAAATTGTAAAAAATAAACTATTTATCAACACATTCTCAGAAGTTATATAGTTCCAAGTATGAAGTCACACACCAATCGCATGATACAATTCAAGCTTACACAAACCGAGCTGAATGATTCTTCGGTTTGATTCCTAGCCACAGCTAACATCGGTGGCAAGTTATATTGGACCCCGTCGTCCTAGACTTTCCCCAGGTCGACTGAGCCATAAATTAGTACCCGGTGTGGTGTGTAAACATTAGCACTGGGAAAACAAAGGCAGTGAGTGAACCAAGCAGCTCTTTTTCAATGGCGACCCGCTGTGGTGCTGGCTACTTCTGCACTCGCGTGTTATTCAGGGTCTTCACAGGTGCTCACTAAAATCACTTGCCCCAACAGTCTGTTACAGCTATATGGGGAATATTTATGGAAATTATTTAAGGCACTCAACACGTTTTGTAGCATTTGACGCCCCCCAATGTTCTTTAGCATCTTGAGATGTGGTTATATTTTAGACGACCTATCCCTCCAAATTGTTCACATTGACTGCTGAGAAAAGTAACATGGGCTTGGGCAGGGCACGTCACAAGAAGTGATGACTGGTGGTAGGTGAAGCCGAAAGATGGAGTGGCAGCCAGATAAGGAAACATGGCCGAGGTCATCCATCTTGGAGATGAAATCAGCTCGTTTGCAGAAGCTATACAGACTGTTGCATTGTTAGATGGAGATTAAGGATTAGTCAGGGCCTCATTCAGCAGTAGATTATGGCTGATAACGATTGTACTGAAAATAAAATACACAGTCACTGAATGTATTGGTCAAATAGCACCACCAAATTAAATGTAAATATATGCATTCTCTAATTGTAAATCAATACAGTGCACACCTTGTTGTAAAATAACCCATGGAGTGGGCAGGTCCTCATCCAGTAGCAGAAAATTGGCAAAAGACCAAAGGTGTACATTATGTCTAAATGCGACTGGAACCTAAGACGTTTAAGACCCCATCTTTGTGTCGCAGACCCGTCCCATATGGCGCTAGCGGCGATGATGAGACCGGCACCTGAGCAAAGTTGCGCATGGCCTCCATGTCCTCCTTGGCACCAAACACACAAACGGTCGTCCGGGTCACCTTGGTCTTGTCGCCATCGTCCACCAAAGTTCCTCCCGGTGCTGCACATGGTGGAGATATCACACCACGCTACGTTATGACGTTAAAGGACGTCTATCAAGACTGCGGTGGCTCAAATCAGTACCGAGCTGAGAGCCTGGATTTGAATTTTAGTTGTTCTACTACCTGTGCTAAACCGAGTTGTCATATTTAGCAAGGTGATGGTATTAGTCCAATCACCAATTAATAAGTGCACAAATAAAAGCATTCAGTTAAATTTGGTTAGCTGAGTACTTGCTTTAAAAAGAAAAATATCGGTTTTATTGTCGTACAATATTACTCTCATATGGCAGAGTGGGTTGGAAAGTCCTGCACTGTGTTAACATACCGGGCTAATTGATGGGTCAGGTGGCCTGGTATATGTTTTCTTAACAAAATCCCTTTATTTTCCTAAAGACCAATTTAGACCATCAACAGTTGATATATTTTAGACAGCTACTTTATTTTGGAAAAATGTTAAAAAGGTAGATATATTACAATATTGCAACCCATTTCTGAAATGCTCAATCCAATGCCTCAGTAGTTATTGTACAGTAGTAAGCTGGGACTGGCTGACAACTGACGTTTTGCAGTGTGGAGACAACTGACCACAATTCATAATTTTTTATGCTGTTAGGTCATTGAGCTTTTGAAAATACATTTTTAAACATTTTCTATTTCCCCCAATGTTTTGGGATCCCCAAAAGCCACCGTTACATCCACTGAATTTGAGGACAAATTGTATTTAATGCACGAGATTTTCAGCGGCCTATGGCTGCCTTATTCTCACTCCTGCGGAGGGCTTCTCGGCACTTCGTGCGTCGCCCCCACTGATGTCCTCTCATTCCCTCCCCCCAAATGTGTGCAGATACTACTGACTTCCACTTTATGTAGGGTGTGTAGGCATGTATGTCTATAAAATAAAATTATTTTGGGGGGGGGGGGGACAAATTTTTTTGGAAACTTGTTGGATCGAATTTTTACCCCCACATTTGGGGGGTAGGGGGTCCACTTTCTCTAGCTTTTTGATTCAGGCCTTCTGAAAGGCTCTTATACTTTAGTTGACGGACAAACGGAATACCGGGCTTTTATAAAAGAGATAAACCACTCAAGCAATTGTTATTTTTTTATAGCCAAGTTCGAGAGAGGCCCTTAAATACAGTATTTTTCAAGATGTGTGTGTGTGGTGGAATGTCTCACCCAGCATGCCACCGGCCACCATCACGTCAAACAGGGTGTCGGCATAGCGACGGTAGTCGAGCTTAGAGCCCTGCACGTCAAGGAAGCGGGACACGGCCTCCAGGTCACCCGCGGTCTCCTCCAGACCAACCACGATGGCATCACGGAATACAGATGGCTCAAACTTCTCCTTTTCATCTGCGGCCAAAATGCAACATCATGCAGGGGGGCCCTTTTGTAGAGCAATGGCACACAAGCCACAGAACTGTGCTATGAATCCAGCAATTTAAATTTTGATTCGCAGTCAAGAATAACATCAGTGGCAAGTGATTTCCTGGGTGCTCTCCCTTCAACCCGCACAAAGCAACGTGGTGGAGTATGGTCAAACAACTCCGAATATTAATGGAAAGCGAAATCGAAACCAGTCTTGAGTCAATGTTTATAAATCTGCATTATCCATCATGAAGTATAGTCAAACAACCCCAATGACCAACACGACAAGGGGTAGCCTTCATCCAGAGTGGATTGGCAAAGGGCTTTAAATTACTATAACATAACGAAATAGGAGAAGCCTTTCTAATGTTGAAGGATGTCTAATAACTATTAATACAATTCATCAAGCCATTATAATCAATGCAACGCTGGAAGAAGGTATGTCTAAGCTACTATCATACAGTCCTGTAATATCACAATCCACGTGACACCGGCATAACAGTATTTTATTTCTCCATCTCTGCAATTTCCATCCTCTGTGGAGTGTTCCCTTATTTAACTGAATTCTTGACCACCAGTCACCATCCCTTCTGTTCTAGCGATGTGTACTGCCCAAGCCCATAATTTTCTTACACTTGTATTCCAACTGTGCTATCGGCATCATGTCATGAAACTAAGTGTCCGTTCAGAAATCAAATGAGAGTAGTGCATAACTCATTTTGGAGAAATAGTCCTAAAAATCAGTTTTCACAGAACTTCCGGGATTGTTTTAAGTGATGTATTATTCATACAAAATAGGGGTTTACACTTTCCCAAAAACCCTGCAACAAAGACATTCGTCAGATCAGTTCATTCTCAAAGCTAAAATGTAGCAAAATTTACGGAAAAATATTTTTTTGTGTGCAGTTATTGGTAACAAGGTTGAGACCACCAAATCACTACGCTTGACAAACTGGTTTATTCTTGGGTGGCTATCCAAATTTGAACCTAAAACTTAAGCAGCAATGGCCAAGTGCTTTAATTTTAATCCAAGCAACTAGCTTGTGTAATACAATATTTTTTTATCGATTTGTATATTGGTGTGTATTGTGTGTGCGTGTGGATAGGGGTATGTTTTGTATGTGCGTGTGCATAAACGAGTCTGCTGTCTAAGTGTGATTATGTAGGTGTATGGATGTGTGTGGAGGGGATACCAGAATCTTCAAAAAAAATTTGACTTTACCATTTTAAATTAACTTGTAAATGTGTTCTTAAGATTGGATGCTGCATGTTCATTGCATAGCATTATAAGTGCATCATAGATTACTGTATTTTTCTGAATACAGGTTCTAACACTTAAAAGTTGTTACACGTTGCCACTGGTGAGATGCGATGGATGTGGAGCTTTTCAAATAAAAATAAGCAAATGTGCATACCCCGCTTGCGGGTCTTAAACCGCTGGCCTGTAAGCGTCGGCTTCTGCTGCTTTGAATTATTCATAAAACTTTTCTGCAAGAGACAAACACAGCACTCATGAGACAACCTGTAGCACACAAAATATTTTACAAGAAATATCCACATCAAGGAAATGGTAGCTGGTCTTAAATTGTCCCCAGCTTCGTGATCCATGTATCTAGGCACAGAACCCAGAGGTGAGAGGGTATGCATTAGACAGTTATACATCACTTGTTAAATTAAAATCTGGTGTGCTCAAACCAACTTTTCATGGGTATTCATATTCCCAGCCGCTCACGTGTACACAATTGCAGGACATAGTGAGGTCATAATAGCATTCAGCTGCGGTTCAACATGGAGAAAATAGCATACCAAATGCAAAGCAGTACCTTGTCCCACAGAAGAAAGTGGCATTTCATAATATAACGTGTGCGTTGCCTTAGCCTATGACCCAATCGCGAAAAAATTTGCTCGATATCATGAGATTTAATAGGATGCTGAGCTTACGATACATTGTGCGCTGCAGGTCAGTGCAGCAAATCCCAATGTTGTAATTTACATCCATGCACCGAGGGATAGTGATGGCAGGGTGAAATATGGTTAAATAACCCCCACTACTATGGCTTGGGAATACCATCATGCAGCGGCAGATTGACAAACAGGGTATACATGTGCATGTTACCACCAGCAGAGGCACGTTATTAAATGTTGCGTAACATTTGTCATGCAATTACTGAACACAGTCTGCAAAGCTGCATATACTAATCACACTATAGTAGCTTAACAATACTGCATTGTAATGTTGACTCCACACTGGGAATAGATATTCTGCTCAGCCAATTCCAAGAAATTTGAATTTGTTCATGCATATTGCATATTAACACAGATTTGGGAATACATTCGTGTAATTACTCTATGTTTCCATATGCAGCCTTTTTTCTCAGTTCACTGCTGGTAGAGGGCCTGCACATGCAGTTAGTCATGAGGGGTCATTTTAACACGTAGGCTTTCGCGACCAATGTTATTCATTATCAACGATTTTTGGGTTTAGATCGCGTTATTTATAAATGTGTCGTAACCCTCCACCACCCGACACGGCCAATCAGTAAAAATGTGTCACGTTGACAAAAGACAAATAGTTCACTGCTTTAGCCCACCGGTGTGTTGAAGCCGCAACACTTACAGCGAAACGTCGTACTCAAATTGTAAATGTTGCGGCTTCAACACACCGGTGGGCTAAAGCAGTGAACTATTTGTCTTTTGTCAACGTGACACATTTTTACTGATTGGCCGTGTCGGGTGGTGGAGGGTTACGACACATTTATAAATAACGCGATCTAAACCCAAAAATCGTTGATTAGGGGTCATTTTACCACCACGCTGGAAGTGGGTTGAAGGCAGTTAAACATCAGCATCGGTTTACTGAATCACAGAACACTGCCCTTTGTTGTCAACAGCAGCCTGTAAGCACTATCTAACGAATTCTACTAGGTTCTGAAATAGGACGTAATCCGGTTGATTTGGTCAGTGGAATCATACGTGTATTCGGAAATAAAACTGCAATATCATTGATTACCAATTATATAATTACAATACCCTTCCCGCCTCAAATCACTGCACCTAAATTAATTAAATGATGACGTCACCCTGCTGCTGCTCTATTAAAGATCGGGAGCAAGAGAGTCTCACCATTCTGCAAATTGCCCGATGAAGCTGGATGTAATTACCAGCGAAACGTCGTACTCACATTTTAAATGATGTTGATTCACTCTTCAACACACCGGTGGGCTAAAGTAGTGAATGATTCGTCCTGTGTAAACGTGACACATTTTTTACTGTTTGGCCGTGTCAGGTGGTGGAGGGTTACGACACATTTATAAATAACGCGATCTAACACATAAAACCGTTATGCAATACCATTGTTAATTGTAGTTGCTAATTTCCTGTTTACAATCGGATGGTGAAAATTCCACATTCCTACGGCGGTGCGATGAAGAGCCATTGCCAGAAATGTCGCCAATTGTTACTTTAGGGCAGTGTTATTGAAAAAGTTGAGTTTGTGCTTATGGCACCACTACGAACGCAGTACTACCAAAATAATGTCAGTTAGTGTTCTTTGTGTATTCTTTTTAAGGATGTGTAATATACATTTATATAACAGAAACGTTTATGTATAAAGTTACTCCAGGAAGGCATTAATAGCCAACCACGTGAACGCGGCTTTCTACGCAAGGCGTGGCACCAGCGCAGCGCCACTACCAACCACCACCACACACGCGTTATACAATATGAGACCAATGTCACGCCATCTCACGCTTAAGCCGACAAAAATATCACGCATTTGCGACATCCATCTGTGGAAAATGTCCGCCGAATGCCACTGACAACTTTCCCGAATTCAACCTTAAAAAAACATTTAATCAGCACAATTTATACGACGCAGTTTCAATATATAATTGCAACTGTAACCGTACGGTTGAATTGAGATACCAATGTAATTGGAATCTCAGACAACGGTATTGCCTGCTATAACTGCAATAATGATGGACCACAAGCTCTGTCAGATCGTCTCCCCCCCCCCCACCACGTATTTCCCATCCCGAGTTTCACGCCACGCCAACCTCACGTCGCATAGACGCAACATCTCACGCGCCGACAAATCCTCCCAACAACCCCCGAGATCTCGACAAATAGTACGGAGGCAATAACCACCACTCGTGAGGCGAAGTCGGCGGTAAAATTAGAGCAAAACCGTAAACAATTACCGCGGCAAAAAAAAAACGCAAATTCGACAGTTTCCAAACCACGACCCATCGCAGAAGCCTGCGCGACTAGGCCTCGCCTCGGCCGGGCCGCAAGTGGCGGCCGAACCCGCGATCATTCCCTTCGCCTCCCCGCCTCGATCGCCTTGCTCCTTCTCTCCGAGACCTATCGCCCTCCGCGCTCTGCTGAGACACCTGGCGTTGGGGAGCCCCTGGATTGACCGAGAAGGGGGGGGGGAGCGTAGGCCGCGGACGCGAGACTCACGGTGAGGACCTCGGCTCTCAGAGACACAAAGCCGCGCGTAGCATCATGGGAAGCTACGTCACCAGAAATAGGCGTTGGGGGGGGGGGTTCGGGGGGTGATGCCCATGTGGGGGGGGGGGGTCTGGGGGGTGATGCCCATGTGGAGGGGGGGGGTCGGGGGGTGATGCCCATGTAGGGGGGGGGGGTCATGCCCATGTAGGGGGGGGGGGTTCGGAGAGTAATGCCCATGTGGGGGGGGGGGGGGTTCGGGGGGTGATGTCCATGTTGGGGCGGTGGGGTGATGCCCAGTTGGGATGGATGTCCATTTCGATGGGGGTGCGGGGGGGGGGTGATGGTGTCCATGTGGGAAGTGGGGGCGTTGGGGGGGATCTTAGCTGTCATAATGATGCCCATGCATTTCAAAACATAACTAATCTATTGAAACTGCATCGGCAGCGGTAAGCAATCGCAAATAATACAAATCAACACGTTCCCGACAACCACTGATGATCATTACGATGCTGGTTGTAACGGTGGTGTGGTAATAACGATGGTGATTATTATGGTGACGGTACCGTATTGATGATGGGAGTGGAGGTGATGGTGTGATGACGATGACAACCACATTACATGAATTATCATTACTATTCTACATGAAGCAAACCAAAGAGGACTCGAAGGTGAGTCACAGGAAAACCGCCAGTACCGCTCGCTCAGGCAACACGGGACTAAAACCCTCATCTGGCATTGCCCCGCTCCCCTACCGAATCTGGAGGCAAAAAACCCTAATCCGGCACCGACCTCAGGTCTCGCACATTGACGCGAAAATATTATTTGGCGCTGCGCTGCCTGCAAAACCACTCCTGAATCTGGCACCGTTCAAAAATGTACGTTCGTGACACTTATCATGTTGTTATTATCTGTCTTGAATATAATTGATGACGTGTAAATGGGATTCCACTTGAATAATGACGTATTGTTTATTATATGCAGAATTCCATACACCACCCTCCCATGAACGCAAAGGCTCTCCCTCAAAAATCAGTTTTTTCTGCATAAGTCAAAATAATGTTTCGCTCGAATAATCATGCGAGGCTCAACAACCTATTTATTTACAGCCCTGAGCACGGGGTTGCAATTATACATTTCTATGAAAGGGGGTTCATCCATAGGACAATTGACGTTTACTTCACAAATTGTTACCCATTTTATTGACTCCGGAGGGATGATTCCTTATGAGTCAACCCCCAACCAGCTCATCCGTTTCTTCCAGGATGAATACATATTATGGTTCTCATTCTGATCATTTAGAACTCGCAACCTTCAGATTACGAAGCGATCACTCTGCCAATGCGCCACCTGGCTGGTCAGAAGAACATGCCTCCACTGGGTAACGATAGATATTCGAATAAGTAACTATATGCATATTATACTCGCTTAGTGTCAGCAATTGCAAAGCCAGATTTTAATAAAAAAATGTTTTTATGTAATTGTTCAATGTCCTGTCGCTGTTGCGTTCCCAAGGCCCGCGGCAAGGGGGCACTGTGAACCTCCGTAAACGAAAAGCAGTGAGTAACTTAGCGCTCTCATTCTCCTTTCATGAGGATCAACCCAAGTTTGTTAGTTGTGCAATATTCCTTCTCTGCAATATTTACGTTGTCTTTGTTTTGTTGTCGCTGTGCTCGCGCACCACGGATCTCGCTTGTAAAATAGGCAGGAAACCGGATATACGGGATCATCCGTGCAACAAATAAAATACACTTGATGTGTAACCCCAATTAAATAATTTCCAGGTACATTTTCAGCATTGGAATGTTTGGCAATTGTATGTGTTTTTTTTGCAATGATATAGAACTAATTACACAGAAAGGCACCCGAATCCGGAATCGAAGCCAGGTGCTTCTTGTATGTTGTATGTTTGTTGAACTTCTTTCGCACGGTACGCAGCCAACCGTGCTATTTGGAGGTGCATCTGAGGTACGGTACAAGTCTTATCACTGCAACACCTTGCCGCCTCATTCACCCTAACGAGTTCATCTCCAACGCATGAATTGATCTCGTCAGTCCATCTCCTCGCTAGTTGTTCTCTCAGACGCGTTTCCTTTCTTAACCCATAATCCGAACCGTTATGCTTTCAGAATAATCCCAATGATTTACCCAAGAAAGTCTCATTGAGCCTCAAGACCCACTTTTAGGAGAGTCCTGAATTGGATAATTAAATTCACGTATTGGGTAATATAAAATAATTATGACAATTATTCAGGCTAGTCTGAGTCTCAAGATGGTCATGCAATGGCATATTTGGCCAATGCGTGTGGGAGGAAACTGGAGTATCTGGAGAACACCCACCACACAACACGAGGGAAGGAAACTCAACACTACCATCTCCTGGCCACACCTCGCAGCTCCAAACGTACAAAGCATGGCAAGTCATGGTCGTCTTCCATCCCAGTACCGAACCACATTCAACTCTGCACATGTGTAGCGGGTTCAAATCAGACGGAGACGACGTAGTCGGAGGCACACTTATTTATTTAACACCCGGGCAAGAATACAATACTGGAAGGGGTAGTGGCCCCTTCACCCGTGCTACAGGCATCTCCCACTAGCCATATCCCCAGCTATCCTCGGCCCAGTTCCTCCACTGGGTCCTAGGGGAGGCTAACCGATCTGGTCCTGGTTCAGCACAGATCCCGGCACCTCTAACCATCAGACCGGCTCTTACAAGAGCGTCGGCTCTGAGGCTCTTAGGGCCGCGCCGCTGGCTTTCCCTGCTCGGCCCTGACAAGGACGGCGAGCCAGGGGAGTTCCAGGGCCTATCTGCTGGTCTTCTTTCTTCACTGGTTAAAGCTTACACACTAAGACCTCGATCCCTCCAGCTCCCCGCCTTTTATAGCAATCCCCCCCGAGGGGTGGGGCTGTGGGGGATCCCAGCGTAAACCGTTTGCGGACGTGGGTGTAGACACCCGTGTAGCGTGTGGGAGCTGACACCCGTGTGTGTTTGTGAGCTCCCCCTTAACACCCCTTAACACCCCTACACATGGATCCGCACGGCATTGGAAAGCGTTAACTATATGTTGCATACAACAAGGGCTTAATTTCTTACTCGATAATTTCCAGAACACTGCTAGGGCTGGCTTGGAAGCATGGATTAATTATCGGCATGAGGCACTGCCACTAAATTGCAAGATATACGGATGCGTAATACCTCGTATGGCAATAATACTATTATGACAACATAAGTGGAGAAGGATGTGGCTAGGTGCCAATATAAATCCCAGAACAGAGTTCCGAACTGTTCCGGCTGAATTCAAGCACTGTATATATAACCATAACACAAGCAAAACATAGCACTGTAACAAATGCTGCTATTCCTCTGGCAATGCCCGCTATTTGGAGTCGGTCTGTTCCACCATTTGATTAAACATCGTTGATGTCAGCGCAGGTCGCAGGGCGAGTGACCTCACTCACTTCATTAAGCTAAGAGGCTGTGGCGAACACAGCGCAGGTTTATTGCGCATAGCCAGCGGAGGGTGCAGGGGGGAGGGTGATTATTCTCCCTGGCTAGCGCCGGGGTGATTGCTTCCATGTGCCACGTGCACCCTTTCCCTCTCCATCCTCAAGGCATTCATCGTAACCACCCACCCCCACTCAAGCAACCCCATCCATCCCCCTCCCCACACCTACCCCATTGATTCCCTCCGCTAAACAAAATCCCCCCTACCGACCCAATTCTCCCCCCACACCCACATACATCTCACCCCCTGTCAAGATCCAGCGCATTCCTACACACCCCTCCTCTTCCATCACAACACGCGCTTTATATACAGTGTGTACGAATAACTGGGAGAGGGCTTTGCCAGCCTTCTCTCGGCTTTAGCGTCACACTCTGCGGACGACGACTTGCTTTGTTAATCGGTGATGGGGCCTGCATGCGTGGATGTGTTTAGCATGAGACATGAAGCAGTGGAGAGCGTTACGCTGAGCCTGCCCAGTGAGTGAAACCAATCAACCTCGGGACCGTTATATTTTTGAGGCCCAAATTAGAAAAATGTTGGTTTGAAAATGTTATTTTACAGATACAGTATATGCATAGGTTCGATTACGTACATTTAAATGTACAACATTTAAGCGTTTTAACCGTTCTAGAAGATAATTATCATTTTGTACGTTTCCATTTAGTCCCGATTGCCAATATTTATCATATCCAAAGTATGCAAAGAAGCACAGAGAGATGAGGAATAAATGTATCAATTCATGAATGCGAATCAGATACTGTACATCATATTAACTCAAGGAAAGCAAGTGACCTTGGATAGAACATCGCTGGATGGGATGGTAATGGCGGAACGAGACTGGCTACGGAATGACAGTCAAAGGAGGGGAAACGCCCGAGAACACAACCTCTGAGACCAGTTCACGTGCAGGAGAAATGGATTGTGTCATTGCAGGACTGTGAGGGATAGTGATGTTGTGAAGAGTCATTTATCCAGCAGTGGATTGAACATGCCCGAGGATGAAGACACTCCGCAAAATGTGTGTACGAGGCATGCAGTGATTAATCGATTCATCACTTCACGATGGATACATCGAATTGTGCGTCTATAAGATATCAGATATTGTATTATGTTGAACTTCTTTCGCACCATACGTAGCCAACTGTGCTAATCGGAGATGCCGACATTAACAATTGACGAAAATATAATGCGAACTTTCCAATATTCTGATGTAACGGAGTAAGACGCAATAGACGAGACAGGCGATACAAACGAGACGAAATCAATAATAATATACCTAGTGCAGTAAATAATTATTTTTTACCGAGGAAAGCCTCACTGAGTTTTAATATTATTTTAGGAGGGTCCTGCTACATGGGGATGTTTAGCCGGTTGAGTTAATGCGCTTTTGGTTTCGTGTGGAAGGAAACCGGAGTACATACAGTGCTCGGGAAAAAAACCCCCATCACGCATACGAGAGGGCAAAGCTCACAGCTTTGCACAGATAGATTTAATACAAAGCACAAATAAATTAATGTATACATCGGAGCGCGTGGAATGAGCGGGTCGCTGTGCTGCCATCACCTGGCCACACCTCGCAGTCGCACGCCGACAACACCCTGGCACTCCCTGGTGATCACCAATCCAAGCACCAACCAACCCCACCCCTGCTTAGATCATTCCAAGATCAGGCGAGCCCGGACGCTTGCAGTGTGATTTGGTCCAGTTCACTCTTGACTCGAACCGCGTCTTCAAATCGTGCCAATCCATCGACTCTCCAGGGATGAGAGGGATGCGGATGGAGGGGGGCACATTCTCCCTACCCGCCCACCTCCCTCCCAACCCCCATCTAAAGACAAAACCAAAGATCCTCAATATAGAAATACAGGCTTTTGGGGAAAGTGCTGATTGCGACGAATTATGAAGACCGTTGCGTTGCACGAGGGGGTGACGTGGCCAGCACAATGCCTAGCCACTTTTGTCTTCCCAGAACTGGTGCTTACACACCGCACCGGATACTCATTTAAGGCAGAGTCGACCTCGGGGAGACCTGGAACCGGTTCCGTTATTAACCACTGATGTTAACCGTGAGTGAAAATCAAGATCGACCCGCCGCCGGGTTCACTAACCACTAAACTACTACTGCCCATAAAACCCCCATGAAACCCACGCCACACAAACAGAAACTAAAAAGGTCCCCCTCATAGCCTTTCACAAGACTGTTGGTGCAGCAGCTGTTAGCGACCGTCTTTATCTCCCCAGTGCTGTTTACACGAGGCCGAGCCGACCTAGGGGGTGCCCAGAACTTAGCAAATATTAACTGACACTGTTACTGGTCGTGAGCGCGGTGCGCTAACCACAGCAGTACCGCTCCCCATTCAAAACAAAAACACACACAACCCTGAAAACCCCACCACACCACACAGATTCACACCCGCCGTGACGTCACACCGCAGACCCCCCCCCTACCCCCTCCCTTTTCGCAGCGAGATCGGCGCTCAGATCGAGAGAGCGAGCTAGCGGGTTTTTTTTTTTGCGCGAAGCCGAGAAGAAATGAAGGGATAACTTTGCGGGTGCTGCGACCGAGCCGTGGAGATAGAAGGAGAGAGAAGCGACCGCGCGCAGCGGCGGAGGAGAGATTCGCGAGCCGACCGGTGAGTGAGTCGACGGGTCGGTCAGTCAGCCCAATGTGCTCGACGAGCCGCTGAGGTTGTTTGTGTGCGAGTCGAAAGGTTGTCGGATGAATTTGCGTGTCTTGCGCATTATTCAGCCTGGCGTGAGCGCGATGCCTGTGAGCGTGGTGTCGATACATCATAGTACTTGACCCAATAGCCTGAAAGGCGACGCGGATGACCATTGAATTTGATACGCACGTATTAGCCAGCGCTTTTGAGGCGAGTGTTGGTGGATCACGTAGATATTTGTGAGTCTTCCAAGCCCTCTGCATTGCAGTACAGCAAGTGTGTTCACGAACCCACTTTCTGGTGGGTATTCTCCGGGTACTCCAGTTTCCTCTTACACGCTGAACTCTCGTTAAAAGGGTATTTGATTAAATACACCAATGCGACTTTCATTAATACATATATAATTGGCGCGATCATCGTTATCATCTACTATCTGCTCGGGTGATAGGCGAAGCGGTGACGCAGTGATTCACGTACCTGACGACTCGAGTCTGGCTCGCATCAGATGCGAGTGAAATATGAGACCGTCGTGGGTTCCATCTTCACCAACGCGGTGAAGTATGGTCAGACAACCTTTGTGACCGACACGGCGTGGAGAGGTTTTAAGCCAGCAGTGGATTGTTCAAGGCTTTTTTTAATGATAAAGGCTTCGGAGTACAGCATGGCAGGAAGCAAAGTTCCCTCCACTGTCACGGAGTTAGTCAGAGGCTTGACATCTTCATCCGTTAGGTAATTTCCGAGCGGCAACTGTCAGCTGTCAAATATAAAAAACAGTTGTTGAAGACTCATAATTCACTCAATTTAGAGCCCCTTGTCAATCCACTGGTGGATGAAGGCCTACCTTATCCGTGCCGGTCTTAGGGGTTGTCTGACCATACTTCACCGCGCTGGTCAATGGGAGATGGTTCAGGTTTGATTGGGTAGTGGAGCACCAGGACCGATTCAATATATCACGCTCCACTGTTATTGGCCAGGGCCAGAAACTGCACGAATCCAGGCCAACTGGCTATATAACGCAATGTGTGAGCAATACCCCACCGCTCACCGCTATGCCATAACCAAAATCCAGATGTCTAAGCTCAAACTCGTCTCTTCCTAAACGTGCAAAGAAAAGATACTAATTTATTTAATACGCTTGGAAGCGACGATGATGATAACGACAATGAGCAGGTTGTGAGGACTAGTGGTGTAACAATGCTTATCATCAGCCATGAGCACCACGGTAATTATCCTTCTCAGCAAATAATTAAATAATGTTTGGGAAGAGCGGGGGAGAGCGGTGGAGCAATTGCTCTCGCACTGCGCGATGAACGCAGCTTCGACGTGAGTCCCGGCTACGACTTGACGTTGATGGCGAGTGATATTCAAACCGCTTGCTTTACTATCCGGCACTGACCAGCCTGGTGAAGTATGGTGAAAAAAAACATCGACACAGTTTACGGAGTCCTTCATCCAGCAGTATGAAGACAATTTCCTGAACATTATTACAACGTTGTTAAACTAAAATACAACGAAAGTGGAATTATTGTGATTTTGGCGTATTGAAGGGCGCGTAAATATATCCAACAGCTGGGAGTTGTGCTGTGTAACGGAATTTGTTTTTATGATGGTCGTTCTTGACGGCTGTTATATTCCATTATGTCAACTACAGGCAGGGTCGGATCTGTGCATGAGCCAGTTTATGATCAGGGATTATAAATGATTGATCAGATCATTGTGAAGCAGACAGCAATGAACTCGATGTAAATAGCAAACAAAAAACAGCCGAACAACTGACAAATCCATATCTTTCAATGAAGAGGAGAGGTAAATATTCGGTCGGCATAGCACACCGGTCATATTCTAGCTCTACCCTCATCCTTAACCAACTTGCCAAATCACGACTAGTTCTGGTCCTCCCATTGACCCTATCTCAGTAACCAACCGTAGATGAGTACTCGCCCTCCCATTGACCATAAATCTAGCTAACTAGCCACTAGTACTGACTCAGACACTAACAACGTAACCCGAATTCTGTTGCTTCGCCAAGCCTCCACTCTCTGTCTGCTTTTCAGTTTTGGTGCTCGACGCACCAAATTACCTCACCGTATGTGCCTTGGCACAAGTGTCCCCGGATCCTTTCGAAACCGACACCACCCAGATCGACTAACAATAAGGCACAGGAACCCAACAAAAGAAATAAAAGTGTTTGCTGCCACACGCCAATCTCAATGGATGCACTTAGCCTGCTAAAGTTGCCAGCGGTGGAATGGTGGCGCATTAGTTTGCATTCTGAGCTACGAGTCTGGCCGCCTGAGTTTGGTTTCAGGCCATAGCGAACGTCAGTGGCGAGTGATATCTGAACCGTCCCTGCCCCCCTTGTATCACCAATGCGAATGAACCAGCGTGGCGCAGTGTGGTCAAGCAACCCAGATGAGCAACGTCGCACCTCCGATGAGCACAGTTGGCTACGTACGGTGCGAATGAAGTTCAACATAAATATGAACATGGAGCAAGGCCTTTATCCAGCAGCGGATTGACACAAATATGTAAATTATTAATGCTGCAGTTGTTTGCCTGGACGGTATAAAATTACTCTTAGAATTGTATGGACGACATGATATGAGGAATGTGTAAAATTAGCAAAGTGAGAAAAGAGATCATCCTCTACAAGATGTGGTATCTACAATTGGCAAGTTATATAAAATGGCGAGCTAAGTATATATTGTAATTGTCACTGCTAAAGAAAGCACAACTGTGAAAAACCTTGACCAGACTTTTTTTCATCGCAACAGGATCGAGTTGCAACATTAATAGGTCTCCAGTTATGATCAGTGACATGGGAATAGCGTCTCTTTTGCACTTAGAACAACTGTGGAAATTCCCCAGATTTGGCCACAAGGTTGGTGCTGTGTTTAGAGCCACTGTAGTGGGTCGTGTCACTGCAGTCTAACGTGGCTGCAATCACTTCCTTGACTGTAGATATTAAACTGGGGCACACACATGTCAAGCAGCGGTAATTGTGAGACTCAGTATAGTCGTAGTCTTTGTACAGGGCCGTGAGCAGGAGATGGATAAATACTTACGCAACCAAGAATGAATTCAAAACAGACGACCGATGAAGATAATGATGAGTTCATACACGTTCACACGGGCATACACGTGCGTCGCACATGCAGATAAAAGGCAGCACATCTACGCGAGTCGGCATGTCCACTTTGTATGACAGGTGCAGACACACCTGGCCTCTCCCCCCACCCCCCTTATACCCCTTACAAACAACACCAGGCTCACCATCCTCCATACCCCCCCTTCCACGCTTTGTCCTTTCAACCACAGCATGAGCTCTGATCACACGACCTTACATAAGCCTCGCAGCCACCAAACACAGCATTTCTTGGGGTTACCGATCTGCTGTTATCTCCGTGTTTTCTTCTCCGTGTGTGTTTTCCACGAGGCATTAGAAACAAATGATTATTTATGAAACATGAATTACCATCTGTTGCCCCAGTGAAACATGAAACACTGACAGACACCCTCAACAATAAGCTTATATATTAGATTTACTTTGGATTGTATTTTCTTCCTTTACCATGCTAAAATGGAGATTTGCGACATCATCATCTTCACCATCATTATCATTATCATCACCAGTTAGGAGCAGGATGAGCCGGTGACATTTGGAAGTGTCAGATGTTGTACACATCTACATGGATGAAAACTTAAAAAAAAACAAGTGAAAATGAGGCTGAGCGAACTGTTCTAGAAACAATGTGAGTGCTCGTACGAGTGGATGGTTGGTAAGCATTAGGGTCAGTGAGAGGGATCGTACAAGTGGATGGTTGGTTAGTGTTAGGGTCAGTGGGAGGGATTGTACGAGTGGATGATTGGTTAGCGTTAGGGTCCATGGGAGCGCTCGTACAAATGGATGGTTGGTTAGCGTTAGGGTCAGTCGGAGGACTCGTACGAGTGGATGGTTGTTAGCGTTAGGGTCAGTGGGAGGGCTCGTACGAAGGGCTGGTTGATTAAGGTGATGTTTAGGTTTGGATGAAGGTTAGTGGCGAGTGTGCTTCATATGTATGTACTCTATGTTGAACTTATTTCAAAAGGTACATAGCCAAACACTGTTTGCCCCTCATCCCCATTGCAACGTGTGGCTTTTTCAGTTTTTGACCTCTCTTACTTTCTGATATTCAGAATGTATTCATAGATTTAATTCAAGTGATAGGTCTGTGGTTCGGATCATTGTTAGGATTAGTGTTATAATTGGGTTCGGGTAAAACAAGCGCTAAAGATTATCTTCATATTAGGGTCGTGTTTGGGATTAGTGGTTTATTGATGTTGCGGTTATGGCTAGGGCCGTCATAAAGAGCCTTGTAGAGATGCCAGAAATTGCGTGAGTGTCAGGCATGACTGTAGACGAGAAATTAAAGCCTCACTTTATTTTAGATCAAAAAAACTCACCGATTTCATCGTTTACCCTGCCTTCTAACAGGATAGTAAGCTGCCACGGTGTAATGGTATCATAGCTCACCGGTTAGATTCAATCTCCCAGCGTGGCAGTTGAAATGGTCGGCAAGTTTATTAACCCCCCGTCCCTGTCCATCTAGCAGTATGCATGGCGCGTGGAAGGGTGAAGTGTGGGAAGTCCCACCTCCTCCAACAGAAACCTAGACATGTAAGCTAAAATACCCATGAGAGGGGCTCTCTAGAGCACCCTCCAGTGGTGGCCCTTCCACCAGCAGTGGTGTGAGCAAGTAATTACAGGGCTGCACCTACTAACAAAATAATATAGAGGGACTGCATGAAGGTGACATCCATTATGCTTCATTTTTTTGACTGCAGTTTGTGCTAAATCAATAAAAAGAGACAAATATAAAGATCCCCCTATAGCCTTGACAGACCGTTGGGGCAAGTGCTGGTAGCGAGCACCTATGAAGGCCGGCATGGTATAATGAGGGGGTGGTTGGCCAACACCACGCCCGACCATCTTTGTCTCCCTGATGCCGATGTTTTTACACACCGCACCAGGTACTCATTTGAGACTGAGTCGACCTAGGGAAGGCCCAGGACCTGTTCAGATAATCGTCACTGGTGTTAGCCGTGAGCGGGACTCGAACTCTGGTAGCTGGGTTCCTAGCCAGTGTGCTAATCGCTACACTACCGCTCCCCACAAAACTAGACACAAACACGCACATTTTCTAGTATGGAGATTTTATCTAAATCTTCACATCTCCGCCATGGCACTGTGATTGTTTAAAACGCTTATATAATGTGGTGATGAGGATCATTCAATATTTTAGGGTGGTTTTAACCAAAGGTTTTATATTTCACATAAACCCCAAGAATCAATCACACTGACCAAACTGCTGTCTAATCGTAAATCTCTAACAATGGAAAATACGTTGTGTAATAGGCTGATATTTGGGGCCGTGCCCTTTCTTGTGTCAGTTCTCGGCTGTAGTTAGGATTATTGTCAGGATAATGGACCAGGGCCCAAAATATTTGTACGTTATGTATACATTTCAATAATAATAATAATAAAAATATGAATAGTTTTATATCGTGTTGTTCATGCAAATTGCATCTCACAATTGCTGAAGAACGACGAGACAAACTGGAAGGTAGCCAGACGGTGAGTTAACACTAACAATTGTCCAGATTCTGCAGTCTTCGATATATTAAGACATTTTCGGCCCATTGTTGAGTGTTTATACATTATAATTTATATACACATATACACCCCTTTTATGGATGAAGGCCTCTCCTTACCATGCAGGCTGTGTGTGCGTCAATTGGCCATACTTCACACTGGTCATTGCACGTTTGGTGAATGTGGTGAACGTAGAAGTACAATGCTAAATTTTATTTTGCTGCACTGCCCTCTGCTTCCCTCGACATAGTCAAACAACTTGTTATGATGTGTGACAGTCACCCATCCAATCTCTGTCGACGCTCAAACCTGCTTAGTTTTCTTGTGAGGTCTGAAGGTGATTGGACCATGGACCATAATTGACAAATGGTCAGTTAAAAAAATGTGTTTGTGTTGCACTGGCAAGGAACATTGCTAATAATGTTGTTTGGCAATGATCGACGCCTAAAGGGAGTTGAAACGAGCGCAGCCCGCACGAACAAACATGGAACACAACGAGCCTATGAATAGGCAGAGCACCATCCAAGCCACGACATTAGAACGCCGGGCTTGAACGTCGCGGCGGTTAGAGTGACACAAAAGCCTAAAAGTACCCCTCGCTAAGCTCCGCACAACGAGGCGAACGCCGTTAGCGTCCAAAGCAGGATCACAGCCGTGGAGGGTTCCGTGGGTGTTGTGGGTGTCTGGATATGGCTGAGAGACATCCACAACAGAATCTTGGACAAAAACCGTGGTATTTTTTTTAGCCCGCGTTTTTCTCTTTTCGCCAAAGATGACATACAATGCTGATTATGCTGATAATGCAACCTTTAAATACGCAGTCGTGCACAAACAGTATGTTCAGTAGTGTATATGTGTGATGAAGAAAGGTCATTGTCTGAAGCGTCGCCAATTATATGTTTCCCATTAAGGCAGTGTTATTGACAAACTGAGGCGCCCCCGAACAACCACAGCCTGCGGCGCCCCCCAACAACCACAGCGTGTGGGGGCCCCAAACAACCACAGCCTGCGGCACCCCCCAACAACCACAGCGTGCGGCGGCCCCCAACAGACTGGTCAAGTAAATCCTTAGGATTGTGCGGTGGGCCTTTATCCAGCAGTAAATTTAAGCACAAAAAAACTCCAATACTAATGTAATACTAATGTAATGGACAGAGCACGGCTCTCCCTCAGGCCAGCAGTGGAGAGAGTGCATCTGGCTCCCTCACGGCAGCAGTGGAGATAGCGCGGCTCTCCCTCAGGGCAGCAGTGGACAGAGCACGGCTCTCCCTCAGGACAGCAGCGGAGAGAGCGCGTCTGGCTCTCTCACGGCAGCAGTGAACGGAGCACGGCTCTGCCTCACGGCAGCAGTGGAGAGCACGGGGGTCCCTCAGGGCAGCAGTGGATGGAGCACGGCTCTGCCTCACTGTCACTCACCCATCTCCCTCAGGGCAGCAGCGGAGAGAGCGCATCATGGCTCCCTCATGGCAGCAGTGGAGATAGTGCGGCTCTCCCTCAGGACAGCAGTGGACAGAGCACGGCTCTCCCTCACGGCAGCAGTGGACAGAGCACGGCTCTCCCTCACGGCAGCAGTGGACAGAGCATGGCTCTCCCTCAGGACAGCAGTGGAGAGAGCGTGTCTGGCTCCCTCACGGCAGCAATGGACAGACACCGGCTCTGCCTCACTCTCACTCAGCCATCTCCTCCGTCTCACTCACCCGGCTGCTTGCTCGCGGTCACGTGACGCACTTCAACCAATCCGTGCCACGTTAGTCACACAGTGACAGAGTCACAGAGCAGGGTGTTTATATATTAGTATGTGTGGATGATCGCGTACATAGTCCTCAGCCAGGAGTTGCGTGGATGTAATATAACGATTGTAGAGTGCATTAGAACTCTGTTATCCGTGACGAAATTAGGGGATATCTATGCGGAACCCTGTATCTTATAAAATAACCAATAACCACCGGGAACCTTCACTCGTCGGATATCCCCAAATTCCAACGTGTGGCTGGGCCCCCTGGTCTAGAGTATCTAACAACGCGTTGTTTCATTGATTCAACTGCTCTTTTGTGTTCAGTCTGTTGCCCTTCCCCCACCTCCGATTAGTACGGTTAGCTACGGTCGGTGCGAAAGAAGTTCAACGTACATACATTGAGAGGTTGTCAGGTGGCTGAGGGGTCAGAGCACTGATCCAGCACCGTTGAGATTCTGAATTCAAATCTGGGCAGACCTCCGTGATCTAATCGGTTTCTCAAGTGTAGCAAGATGATGGTCTCAGCCAGACCACCAATAACGGGTGAATCGCCTAATTCGGCAAATTACAGCTCCGAGAGTTAAAACATTTCCTTTGACAAGTGACAATGTGTGCAGGGATTAAAATGGGGGCCTTATTGTAGGTGTAGTGAGCCCAACTGAGTCGCAGACATTATCTTGGGAGCAACACTATTTATTCACGTAACAGTACGTAACATAACACAACCTACATTCGGGTCTCGAATGCCCATCTAACCACGCTACGGCAGAACTAGACACGGTTCGCTATCCCGTCCGGACCACATGCTGGGTCCCGGACCGTGTGGCTAGAGGCTTCTTCTCCCCGACGTGGATCTTCATACACCAACACTTGAAGAACCCCGAGCTCCTCACAAAGCTCTCATTATATGCTCCCGGGCTGGTTCTGGCTCCGCCCTTAGCCACGACCACCTTCCCGGCTTCTCGAGCTCCTTCTCGAATGTTCCCGAGAGCCCCTCGGAACCACGTGACCACCCATCGGCCCCTGTCCACCGGTGCCCCCCCTCCAGTATCGTCCAGTCACGTGACAACAGGTCAGCCAGTGTCATGCCCCAGAGTAACTCTGGCTGACGCTCCCTCTCGCTCCTTCACTGGGAGCCGGCACCGCACACTGCTCACGGTGCCTCCGCGCTAACCAGCGCTCACCAAACCACCGCTAGAGTTGGTACTGCAGCCCATAACCCGGGCTGCCCGTAATCACAACGTTACCGGTTGTGACTTCGCAAGCCCGGCACCATACAGTGACAAGTACAGTCACTACATAGGTATAGATGTTTGTTGATGTCACTTCAGTAGAAGATGACCACTTCACGGACTGTTCTTTGACACGGGACTTCTAGATGAAAATTCTGAATGACCATTTATTTTTGTCATGGCATGACACCTAAAAGACAAATGGAATGGAATTGATAAAAAAAATATATGACAAAAGCTCTAATACTGTTCCAATATTACAGCGTACTATATATCACTTTATTTAACTAATACATTATATTCAGCCCTTTATGAATCTACTGCTGGATGAAAGCCTCATGTCAATCATAAGGTTGTTGGCCATACTGCACCACCCTCGTCATTTCAGGTTGGCAAAGGAAGGGACCAGGACCGATATAGAAATCACTCACCGCTCATGTTAGCCGTTACCAGGAATCGAACTTGGATAGCCGGGTTTATAGCGCAGCATGCTAACCAATGCGCCGCCGCTCCACCTAATCTTCCATATAGAGCTTATATATAGCATTTGTGAAAAGCTCGATATTAATAAGCTGGTGAGTATCAAGGCGATCTATTTATGGTATTTAATTATGTTAAATATATTTTTACTGGTAGGAACCTCCTGGGTACACCAGCCCACAGGGGATTATTCTGTCCGTCCGTTGTGCAGGGAGGGGCTGGGTGGGGAGGGAGGGGGTGGGTGGGGAGGGGAGGGGCTGGGTGGGGAGGGTGAGGAGGGGCTGGGTGGGGAGGGTGGGGCTGGGTGGGGAGTGGGAGGGGTGGGCCTGGGTGGGGAGGGGCTGGTCACCCTGTGGTCCCCTTATAAAACTCAACGTTTAACCTACTCACGCCGGCTTGTGCCCGCCCTCGCAGTCGGGCATATTTGCGGAATACACCACGCCACCGTTGACCATGGCCATTTACCGAGCAACCCAACGTTCCTACCAGCTCCCTCCGCAGGAATGTGTTTTATTCCCAACGGTTTTCGGTGTTCACTGCAAATATTCACAGATGCACGACTTCACCGCGTGTTTGTTTTGCCTAGACTGTTTACGCAGTAGGCCTACACTCCCGTTTAATTGTCGCTCCATTAGTGCCTTAAATTACCTCTCAACTTTTGATGCATAAACACTTACGAATATGGCATTTCTTCCTTCTTCAAACTGACAGTGAATAACGTGTATTTGCTGATTATGGTGGTTTGTGCCATACCTCAGTTCCATATAAAAGTATAATCCTCGTTATAGTTGTTTTGTGTTGTTGCCTAAGTACATTTATACAATGAATGCCACCTTTATTAAAAGTAGCAACAGTGAGTTTTTCCCCTCCAGTTACAAAGAAAGGTTTAACATTTCGACCACGTTGCACTATTCCCCATGTATGTGCTATGAAGAAGTTCCATCGACCGAAATGTCGCCAATTATTTATATACTTAAGGCAGTGAATGGGTCTTTAATCTTGATTTGAAGCTTTCGTGACTGCAGGAATCCATACTCTTTGGTTCTTTCGGTAAAGTCACGTAGGTAGAAAAAATAATAGATCACGACGTTTTGATCGCAACGCAAGCAATCGTCATCAGGCGGAAGAAAGAGGGAAGCTGCTGATGCAGGCTGCTTTTAAAGGTTAGAAATGGGCGTAGCCCCAGAGTCATAAACGAAGTGGGGGGGGGGCTTGTGATGTTAAAGTGAGAAATGTGCATGTAAATGTACTGTGTAAATGTGATTAGCATATCAATGTAAGCTCGCAGCTCGCCGTCACATCGAGGACTGCATGTAAACGTAAGATCGGCTTTCAGTGCGCCGTCACATCGAGGACTGTATGTAAATGTAAGATCGGAGAAATTACATGTTAATGTACTGTGTAAATGTGATTGGCATGTCAATGTAAGCTCGTAGCGCGCCGTCACATCAAGGACTGCATGTAAACGTAAGATCGGAAAAAGCTCGGAAAGAATGGGTTTTTGCAATTGTAAATGTTGTGGCTTCAACACACCGGTGGGCTAAAGCAGTGAACTATTTGTCTTTTGTCAACGTGACACATTTTTACTGATTGGCCGTGTCGGGTGGTGGAGGGTTACGACACATTTATAAATAACGCGATCTAAACCCAAAAACGTTGATTATGGTTTTTGCATGAGTCTGAGAATTGGAACGTAACTATGCATCGATTAGCTCTGCAATAAGCATGAGTATATCTCATGTGATAATAGAATGGACACAACTATAAGCTTGAATCTTCAAAAGTTAACGAAAGGCAGTAAAAACTAGACACTTCAAACAAGGCGAAAAATTATAGTTTCGTAAATGAAATAATGAAGCCGAATATTAATAAACAATTGATAGAAAATGGGAGTGAATCTCTGCATGCCTATTAAATACCATAATGCATGTTACTTTTAATACCAACCGTAATGACAGACTTTTTATTCCACCGAGTGAGAACCCACGAAGACGATTAGTCCCATTGGCATTGGGGAGCTGAGCTTTGATACTTTCCTGTGGGAAAATGCCTCTGCATGCCCCGTATGCGCTGCCCAGATCGTTGACCCTTTTCTCAAAATAAGCTCGTATTGGTGGGAGCAGAAGACCAAAGACCCGCATTCGAGTTTTCTCAGAGCCCCACGGCATGAAGTGTGATTTCAAACTCATAAAGTCAGTCAGTCCCTCTGCTGTGAAGAAAGACCATTGTCCAAATCATCAGCCGGCCATATAAGATGCCGTTTTTATCTGTTATAAGGCAGTCCTAAATAACACATGTGCAGAGGTTAAAAGAATCTCGGGGCCTTTGTGGTGTGAGGGTTTTGAGCAAGCTGACGAGTTTAGCCCTGGAGGGATTTTGGTGGGGGGGGAGCAATGGATGCGAGACTGGTGCCACAGCATGGGGGTGGGGATGAGTGTGGGAGTGTGGGGGTACAAGGAGGGGCGGTGAGGGGGGGGTCTGTTAGAATCAACATACAACACTCACGCCCCCATCCTTACCCCAGCGCCCCCCCCCCGTTGGCATTCCTCGCTGATGCAAGCCATCTGGTCCGGTTCGCGGTGGCGCCCCTCCGTACCAAACGCCGAAACTCACGCGCACGCACGCGCCTCTGACGCGCTGAGAATGAGGCTTTTAGTTAGTACACTTCATGTTAGCACGACGTTGTGCACAGTACACGATCACGTGTGTGTATGTATATATACTGTATATATCATAATCTCTATTTAGACTGGATGAACTCGATGAGCTATGCAGCTCTTTTTCACCGATCTCCAGTATACCGACTCGTCGGGGACTGAGCCACAGGGCTATGCGAGAAGTTTGGAAAAGGTCGAATATGTGAACATCTATAGACGACTACAAAATAGGTCCCTGGACAAAAAAACACACACAGACGGGCGAGTGGGGGATGGGGTGCTCTGCATGTACTTTAGAAGCAGTTTAAATGAATGTATGAGCGATATTTTCCTGTAAGAGAAAGAGTCCGATCGGTTAACTTCAATAGAAAATCACGCTTACACCATGTATTGCCCGGCGGGTGGCTTATTGGTCATGGTGAATGTGTGACGGTCGGGTATGAAATAGTTTCTACTTTACAGTGAAACTCCTCTCATCCGCTCCTCTTGCGATCGTCTTGTCGAGAAACCCCTGCTAATAAATGCTCCCTTTTATCCAAAGCCCGTCGCGGATAAGAGGAGTGACTGAGAAGTGGCTGCAAACCCTTCCTACGATGCCACTTCCTGTTATTATTTCCTGATCTGTTCATGAGTCACCCAAAAGCAATTTATCAGAAGTGCTAAAGTCATCCTATTCGCGTCCACTCACAGATAACTACGCACAGTGTTAAGAGTTATTTACAAATATGAAAATCATCCACCAATAGTGGTACCCCTCCACCCCATCGTCTCATTGTTGATAACATGTTTCACTTTGTACTGTAGTCAATTTCCATCGTTCTGGACTGTCATCAGCAGAATGTGTTAATGCGAAGGATCAACATGAAAAATTTGTGGAACCTATTTAACAAAAGTGTTTTTTTACATTTCGTCAGTTTGAACAATCCTGGACTACGACTCATACATTTTTATGGTATTATTCACATTCGTGCCTATGTTATGATTGTTTTGTGTAGTTGTGTAAGCTATTGTGCGTGTGAGCATGTGTCTGTGGGGCCTTACCATCAGCCCCACCAAAACTAAGCACCTGCCAGGGTATTTTGTACCATCGGACACTCCACCCCACAACTCCCAATTGATGATGGGGCAGTTGTGGAGAGAGTGGAGAGTTTCCCATATCTGGGCAGTGTGCTATTGACCGGCTCCGGTTTAACAGCAAAGGTCTCACTCCGAATCAGTCGAGCGGCATTATCTTTTCATCGATTGTGTAACGCTGTGTGGAAGCTACCTGGTCTGTCGCTCCGCACAAAGCTTCAGGTCTTCTCGGCCACAGTGATTCCCTCCCTTCTCTACGCTTGCTAAACGTGGACCCCCCTAATGGAACATCTTCGCCGGTTAGAAACATTTAGGCTGGCCTGCCTACTATCCATCCTGGGTTTAAACAGGCTGGATTATGTGAGGAGCTCACAAATCCTTGAATGATCTGGACAAAGTCCCATCGGTGAGCTCCTCCGGCAGGCAAGGCTGCGTTGGCTGGGCCATGTAGCCCGCATGCCCAGTAACCGCATGCCTAAACAGCTTTTGTTCGGCCGGACCGAGCGGGCTAAACGGGCGCTGCACGGGCTAGAGAAAAGATAGAGTGATGTGGTACAGGAGGATGTAGAGCTGAGTGAACTTGCCGATGACTGGTACCAGCGGTGTCAAGATCGGCCTCTGAGGAGGAGGCTCGTGAAGGACGCTACTGGGCAGTTGGAGGCAGTCGCCCTCCAACAACAACGGAGGGCGGAGGAGCGACGCTCACGAGCGGAGTGCCGGGTGGCTAAAGCACAGCAAGTTGGCACAGTAGGGGGCACAGGTGGTGCATCAGCCACTCATCTCAGTCAGTCGATCCGTGGCACCTGGGTCTGCCCCGTGACCTCCTGCCAGCGGGCGTTCGACACTTCACGTGGCCTCAAGGTGCACATAGCCTGGCACAAGCGTCGTGGTGATGTCACCGCCACTTAGTGGCGAATGGCGGTTGTTGTTGTAGGATCCGTGGTGCAGTGGTTAGCGCACTGCGCTACGAACCCGGTGTCTTGAGTTCAATTCCCGCTCACAGCCAACATAATTTCCGAATATCTGGACCTCCCCTAGGTCGACTTAAAAGTGAGTACCTGTAGCGGTGTGTAAACATCAGCACTGGGAGAGACAAAGGTGATCGGGCGATGTTGGTCACCCACCCCTATCTGTGCTCTTCCAGCCTTCATAGGTGGTCGTTAACAGTACTTGTGCCAACAGTATGTTAAAGGTTATGCGGAGGATCTTTGTCTTTGTGTGAGCATTGTCTATTCCTGCTTTATTTAGTTAGCCATCCCTTTGTTCACCATCCCCACCGGGACTTTACTGGAATCAAAACCATGGCAATGCTTGACCAATCTGTGTTTGGGTTGTACAGCTGTGTTGTTGGCCAGCTGTGGAGTATGCAGGCAGTGCAATTGCACTGGGGCACACGGGCCAGAAAGGCCCAGATTCCGGGCAAACGAGAGGAGGGGAAAATTAGACTGAGGGTCCTAATTCATTCCTTGCGCTGGAGACCATGCCAGGCACGCTTTATATGCCACTGACTAGACTATACTCCATATACTATTTACGTGTCTACACGCTCAGCTGAGATGGAGTCATTCAGTCGATTTACCCCTTGGAAACGAAAGCAGCTACGCAATCCCCAAGTCAGCCTGTGAAATCATCGTTCACTAGAGTAGACCAACTGTGGTCCATCGTGGTGTCAGTATGATAGACCAGATGGCCAATTTCCTAAATTACCCATGACCGATTTGTTTAAAAAAATACTATGACTGATTATATTAATGCTGTTTCTATAGGGTTTACAATTGTCATACTGTATTCGTATGTAAGGTTAATTTCTTTTTGGCCAATATGCCTTCAAGAAAGTCATTAAGTAAGAGGTGGCTGGATGGCTCAAAGGACCTGAGTTCGTGCCACTGAGATGCTGGGTACAAATCCAAGCAGACGCCTGTGATTAAACTGGGTTCGCAAGTGTCGTGAGTTGATGGTCTCAGCCCGGTCACCAATCACTGCACAAAAATAATTCGAGTAAATCTGCTTTTGTCTTTAAACACATTCCTGCGGAGGGAGCTGGTAGGAACGTTGGGTTGCTCAGTCAATGGCCAGGGTCAACGGCGGCGTGGTGTATTCCGCAAATATGGCCGACTGTGAGGGCGGACACAAGCCGGCGTGAGTAGGTTAAACGTTGAGTTTTAAAAGGGCACCACGGGGTGACCAGCCCCTCCCCACCCAGCCCCACCCCTCCCACCCCCCACCCAGCCCCACCCTCTCCACCCAGCCCCTCCCCACCCTCCCCACCCAGCCCCTCCCCACCCTCCCCACCCAGCCCCTCCCCACCCTCCCCTCTCCACCCAGCCCCACCCCTCCCATTTTTGGATGCACGACGGACGGATACAATAATCCCCTGTGGGCTGGTGGAACCAGGTGGTTCCTACCAGTATTAGGATACATGTCAGCTCTAAGCATGAAAAGTATCAGTGTGACTGTCATGTGACGATTACTCTCTGTGGCAGAGTGGGTGGGAAGGTGCTGCCCCCTACTGTGTATACCAGAGGTCACTTGAAATAAACTCAGAGGTAGCACTGTGATACCCGCTTCTCTGAGCCATTCTCTAACAATCAAGGTTGTGCAGCTTTGCGAGAATTCTAATTGCATTCTTTGTCTCATGACGTGGCATCGATAGCACAATTAGGAGAGTTGCTATTTATTTAATTATTTCAATAGCTAGTCAGCCACATGGAGGACACAAGACATATTGCAACCCTAAGAATAGTCATCAGGAAGCCAAACCCATATACTATTTGCATGAACACTCAGAGTTATAAGGGCTATGACAATATCTGAGTCATGAAGTTCATAAATTATTTCGTCTCTCGTTCTCAAAAATATATTTGAATGTCAGTGGTAAATTGCCTGATTAAATAATAGCAATCTAAAGCCCTTTTATTTTTCGATTTAAAGCTTTCGTGACTGCAGGGATTCATCTTCTTGGTTCTTTCGTTAAAGTCACGTAGAAGGGAAATAATACGTGACTTTACCGAAAGAACCAAGAAGACTAAAGCCCTTTGTTAATCGGCTGCTAGATAACACAAGTGCCAGTCATGAAGATTCCTTGACCATACTTTACCACACTGGCTGCTGCAGTTGGTAAACTGGGGAGTCCAGGACCTGTTCACATCTCACTCACCACTGATGTTAACCGTGCTAGGACTCAAACTCTATGCTAACCACTGTGCCAGCACTGCCCTCATCACTGCACGAAGGATGTTTTAAATAGATGTACTAATATTGGAAGAGAGGAAGGAAGGTGAGGTGTGGTGGCATGAACGGCATCAGCCATGATAATCTCTTGATTATTACGCCCTTGCAGTGAACGTCGAAGTCCGGATGTCCAATCAGCTAATGGGCTAAAATGTTGAATCTTTTATCTGGGGCGAGGAACACAACGTAAGCTAGTTTCTTGTATGGCTATAATTTACAGCCCTTTGTCAATTCATTATTTGCTAGATAAAGACCTCCCGATGGCACGTTGATCGTGTCCGTTGTTTTACCATATTTCACCACGCTGGTCAGTGTGGTTTGGTAAAGTGAAGTGCGAGCCCAGGACCGGTTCAGATATTACTCGCCACTGATGCTCGCCGTGGCCAGGATCCAACCTCGTGGCGCTGGGATCACAGCGCAGTATGCGAACCACTGCACCGTTTCTGCAGCTCAAGCTCAACAGTTACTACAATTTTCTCAGAATGAATCACCCCAACAGTTAGGGTGTTTTGTAAATCCGCCCTTTGTCAGGCCACAACAAAGTTTATGTTGAACATCACAGATACATACGGTACGTGAGATAAATATGTTAAATTTCCTGGAATTCTACTGGAAATAGCTCAAGTTGCTTTAAGCGACAGTGAAGGAGCATTATGCTCCCGCAGGTCACATGCTGCCTCTTTCAATATATATTTTATTACTATTATTGGAAGAAACAGGCCCCATCTGCTTGCTGCTGCTTTGAGCTGACTGCCCTTTCTCAAACGGTTGCCAAACCTTCCCTCCCATCTTCTCACTCTCCATCCCCACCACCGAATGAGCCAAAGCCTCCTCACTCTGGTCCGCCTCCATTAATCCATGATGGAAAAACACATGTTGAAGGAATACGCAATACCATGTGCGCGTCATGTGACCGTGTGTCGTGCAGTTATAACTCAAAACAAACATTCCTTTGTCTGGATGGACCTCTGTGTGCAATTACTACCCGTTAAAATGCAGAGGGTTTTGACCGCACCGCGTTAATTTTGAGAAGATTATACCTTCTCGAATTTCATCTCCCGGCTCAAAGGATAAAGATTATCTTTGTAAGGTGCAGCTCCTTCGAACACAGGTTATTTTTGTATAAATAGCACGGGTGGGTAGACTGACTTCTACACTGCAAGTGCATTCAACACACTTTCTTTTGTGGATATTGGCACGTTTGAGGTGTTATTGTCACGAGCTGTGATCAGTCCACTGCTGAATAAAAGCCTCCCAAAGCCATCACTGTCTCTCAAGGTACAGTGATGTAATAGTTTACCTCTCAATAGCACACGAGATGTTTTCACCCCTGGTAAACACGTGAAGAAAAAATCTGAACCATTTTTTTAGTACTCAAGGAACATGACTGAAAACTCTAGTTCCCCCAAGCATCCACACAGAAACGGGCAATTGTACAAGTACCTCGATAAAGGGATAAATTAGTTTGTGAATGTCGTGTGATGATATCGAGACATTACAGTCATGCGTCAAAGCTCCCAGCCAAAGCGTCCCATGCCCCGTTAGTAATTTCTGCAGAGTGGACGGTAGTGGGGATGGCGGTGGTGCATGCAGGCAAGCGAGAGAACAGCCCCTATTGCAGATGAGTGGTCCATAAACATTCCTGCTCATGGGGGCTGCTAAATTGACTCACAATCCAAGTTGTGCACGGTTAGGGTCATATCACATCTTGACCCCTGACAGAAGTGATCTCTTGCTCATCTGTTTGGAATTGATGGCTCATTTAGTGGCATTGCCTCATCACTTGAAATGTCGCAGTCTTAGAGTTGGAATTCAGCCACCTTTAGTGAAAATCCCAATTTGACATAATACTGTTTTCTACAGTCATTTGAACCCCGGGCTGAGACCATTACCACACTTGAAAATCCGAAGTTATTCCAAGTGGCTGAGACCTGAATTTGAACTCAGGATGACAGCGTTGAAAGTAGGGATTCTGCTATGAAGTGGATACTAAAATTCAGGTAACATTAACTATTTACAAGAATAACAGTGGGTGCCCATATATAGCCAACATCATACAACTGATAAATAACTGCAGCTACATTATGAACACATTGTTTATGTTCTTGCGTTTGTGTACCTATGTGGAGAAGGAGCGCCTTTGCAGAATTTCAAGGCCTTTCCTAAGACCGTATTTGCATGCAGTGGCGTGGCATTGTTGGCATGGGTCCTGGTGCTAGGAATTAAATGTCAAATTTCCTTCCCTCCTATTAGGCCAGGTCCTGGGCCCCTCTGACTTATAGGCCCTGATGCAGTTGAACCACCTGCACACTCGATAGCTACACCACCGGACTTATGGATGGTCGGAGATAATTACATTTGCTTGCTATGATTTGTGATATTCGAGAGCAAGATATGATTGATACCAGACACGTAACGATACATCAATTATGCGGTTAAATATATTCTTATGCTCACGATTAATGTATAAAATGAGAAAATGCATACAAATTATGTGTTGTTGATATGTAAATGTTAGATGTAGACTAAAGGGAAGAACAGCCACTTTAGACAAAGAAGACATGAATATGAAATGCAAATGAGGGATAAAAATAAAATATTCCTAAAATGAACCACGATCACGAATTGTGACAACTCATCAAATCACTCCACCTCTCTGGCCTATGTGCTGTGAAGAAGGGCCATTGTTCAAAACAGTGCCTATTATTGCCTATAATATACTTTTTTCTTGTTTAAGGCAGAGTGATATTGCAAAAAGTGTCGTCTGATTTTGATCAATTGTTGAAGGTGTGAAGCATGGCATGCCTCGTGAATGACCTTTGTGAGATGGCATATTCCACTGCCCCGCTCTAGATGCAACAGAACAGCCAACATTTTTTTTATAGTTCAGAAAATGTATGTAAGATATTTATTGGTGTAAAGGACTTTTCCTGTCTTGCATTAGTGTGTTTCACTCCTCTGTGACCTCGTCAATCCTAATAATAAGAATGGCAATGACTTACTCAGGAAAGCTTCCCTGACTCTTAAGACCCTTTATCTGGAAGGTTCTGCACTGGGATGGTTGTCCATTACCGTGGATCGAGTGTTTGGCTTAATGTGGGAGGAAATCGGAAGGCCCAGAGGAAACCCATGCATACCAAAAGATGACACTCATAACTTCACACAGATAGATTCAATCCGCAGACTTAATCCAGTGAGTGGACTAAATCCATCTGTGGATCACACCCTCTACTGAACTGCCATCCAAGCACTAACCAGACTTAAATCTGCTTAACTTCCATGGACCCATTGGATAGACGTTTGTTTCTAGGCAGTTGCGATGTGTAGTGAATTTTGTGAGTAAATTTAGTTGGCTGAAATATAACTGTAACCTAACCAAATAAGTCTATTGACAAAATAGAGGCAGATTCATTAGACAAGACCCACAGTTTGCTTTCAACACATCAGGTGACGGACATGAAAATAAACACAGCTTAAATGGTCAAATTAAAATTATGGTGGGTGACAATGTCACTTGCTGTTATAGGGCTTTGGCTGCGAGGAGACCACGAGATGGCAGCATAGCAATGGATTGTCTAATCCATCCGTCAGGAGCTTAGAGTATCATCCCCTCATATGCGAGGGGTTTTTCTAGCTTTACTGGTTTCCTATCACATGATGCCAACACAAATTAATGGCATTGGCCAAACATCCCAATACAGGACCCTGATGAAGAGAGTCGAGAGAGTCATTGAGGTTTTCTTGTACATATGGAATTGCCGTTATATTTCCCATGCATTCTCTCTTTACAGCAATAGTATTGCACGCCACAAAATATAAATACAGTACAGATTGTGTACAAGTTGGTGTAGCTGCAGTACTTGGAGAAAACCCACTTGCACGACGGAGTGACACTCATGGCTGCACTGAATTCAACATTCCATTGCTGCCCTGTAATCTCCTGGCCACCTTACAACCCAAGCCTACAACATCCATAAAAAAAATTGTATTTAGTATTTATAGTAAATTAATAACCTTTTATTCCATACCTCCATATAAACATAAAATGTATATTTAGTTATTCGAGCCTCTTGGTGTTCTAGATTTGTATTAACCAGCACTCTTTGTTTACACGCGCAAATCCAGGACCAGTTTTGCCCTTCTGGGACTCATCCACAGAGTAAGACGTGCTAATAAACAGCTACTACTGGTTTACCAAATGTTATTGGTAGGAGCACTCCCTTCTGGTTGATGTTAATTCTTCAAATCTGCAATAGGGTGACCCTAATGCGAGTTCCACTTCATTGGCTTTTCCTGGCTGACAGGAATGACTTTATACAAAAAATAACTATCATTGTGCTTCTTACCACCCTTTGTATTTGGTGATGAGTCCAGTCAACTTTCCAGCTGCAACAGCAGCAGCAACCCCGTGGAATGCATCTCCAGGGGGCCTTGGGGGTGTGTGGGGGGGGGCAATGGTTCGGGGTGGGGGACTGCTCCAGGAAGCAACCATCATCCTGGGCTGTACCAAACACAGATTGTGGACTGTACCACTACTGACACATACTTAGGGTGAGAAGCAATATGTTTTATAATATGGTATGCACAACGCCATCATAAAGGACATGGATGATGTATAGAGCAACGGAGAGAATGGAAGTGGATGAGGGTGATGCAAACAGTTCGAAAGAACAGAACCAGAGATGAGGCCGAGACAGGCATGCAGCACAAATGTTTATAATGGAATGTTATCTGCCTCTGTCTACCCTTGACCCAATGCCAGCTGCAAATTAATTTGATGCACAGTCACTGATTCCTCAGAGTCTGGGACGTGCGGTGCTTGCAGACGATGCTTATTTGCAAAATTATTGTTTGCGTCAGCCATTGGCCTGGATGCACAGTACAAATAAATGAGGTGTACGAGCCCATCCATCATCGCTGTGCTGTGTCTATTCTGCGTGTGTTTGTATACGTGATGTCAGCGTTCGATTCCAGGTCATGGCCAACAAAACCTGTTCTGAGATACCTCTAGGCTGACTCAGCCTAAAATGAGTACCTGGAGCGGTGGATGCGTAAACATCAGCACTGGGGAGACGGTGTGTCAGCCAGGCGTGGGTCCAGCCGCTTTGACCACCTTGGTTGGACGTGGCGGCCGCAGTAGGTGCTCGTTAACAGCAATGGCCCCAACAGTGTGTTCAAGGTGACACAGGGAATCTTTGTGTTTGTGGCAGGCATGGCGTGGAGTCGGTGTGTCTGCGCGGCGCTGCTGGTGACCTTGACTCTGACGCTGTCTCTGGGTCAGCCAGGTACGAGTTCCACACACACACACGTATATGGTGGGCTGGAAGTCCTTATACCTACACTAGCTTGTTTGCCTGTCCTAGGACGGAAGCTGTAATATTAACGAAAAGATTGAGCAGAGTATAATTGTATCTTGTGTCAATTTAATGTCAGTGAATCTTGCACGAAAGTATGTTATCAAACACTTAAGTGCACTTCACTGTAGCACTGTATTAATGGCAGTGAATCTGGCACAAAACGAAGTCATCAAACACTTCACTGCAGTTCACTGTAACATTGTATTAATGGCAGTGAATCTTGCACAAAACTATGTCATAAAACACCTCACTTCATGTCACTGTAGCACTGTATATAACTGACCTTCAATTTGTTCAAATTCACTGCTCTGATACTTTATTCTCTTCTGCTTTCGGTCGCTGGGGTTGAAATAAATTGGAATTCGATACAATATCTGGAAAATCACCAAGAAATGTCTATTTTACCATAATGTAGAAGCATAAATTAGACTTACCTTTTGTCTAAAGTGCTGAAGAAATAAATAAAGACACCAAATCGTAGAATTATTTATTAGATTCACTTTCAATAAATAAATGTAAAACTTAAAGCGAATTTGTGAAAAAAAATATTTCTGCTTATCTCGGCCTCGCTGTGCGCTGCGTTGCACCGCTAGTCGAGTAGATAACCTTGCGTTCAATAAACCTTCGGAGCCAGGATGAACGTCCAACTCCAATCGTCATTTATTGATTGTAACAAGGTAAAACTGGTGAGAAAACACAGATACAGCATCTGTTATAATCCGGAAACACCAACACAATGAACACCACAGCATCAGAACATTGTCTTAGATAACAACAGATCCTGGACGGACCAGGCCCCTACATTACCACTGAACAGCTAGACAAGAGCACAAGCCGGTGCGTTGCATACAGGCACATCGTGTATTCATCCCACTGCACCTCAAATGTACAGCATTACACATAACACTAAACTGTGGATGAGATGCTTCGTCATCTTTACTCTCAGGATCGCAACATAGGCACAAGTCTGACTCGACCTACTAAATCACAAGTAACATCCACAATAAGGAAAGTCGCAGGCTTCGTTACTAACTAGGCCTCGTATTTACTACAACAACTTAACGGCACCATAAAGGAATTTACATCACTATAACGGTCATTCCAACATTACAACAGCATTGCCAATATTATAGGAATATAAACAACTTCCAGACAATGCTTCTTAAGCTCCCACAATGGACAAGTGCGGCTGTGGTCTCACTGAGATGCGATGCGTGCCGCCATCTTGAATTATCAGTAAGATGGCAGAAGCCCGCGTGGTTCACTGAAAATCTAACATCGTCACTTCCTGGTCACGTGACCAAAATTAGCATAAAAAAACAGTAACTTCCTGTGAACGTACGCTCCACATCTGCCGTGAGGCAAGACACCGCTCAACCTTCTTCTGCGTGAGTGTAAAAACCCACCTGCTCATGAATATTAATGATGGGGGGTGCGGCATGTGGAGTGACGTCACGCGCGTTACACACAGACATTCTCTTCTCATTATAGTAGTAAGACCGATGCCATTACAATTAAATCGGTGCGTGATAGGAGTATAGGGACTTACCGCCCTGTAGATGAACTCACAGAAAGAATAAGTAGATATACTGATTTCATTACCAGATTAAAGCCATGCTGATGTGCTGACTATAAATGGTCTCTGGCCATTGGCGCTGTGTTTACAAACGAGCGGTGGTGGTGTTTGAGATATCTCGTTCATGAGCGTGGGCAGACGTTTCACAGGAATTTCACAAGGCTTCCGCGTGCAACCATCCTGTGCCCTCTCAGAATTCATCAGCATGACAATGTGTATATTTTTTATTGGGTGTCCGATTGAACAGTAATGATAACAAGGCCCATTATCTGCCCAGATAAGCCTAGCGAAGTATATTTTGCTATTATTTGGTTCTTTCGGTTAAGTCACGTCTAAAGATAAAATAATAAATTAAATTAAATAATAGAATACGACGTTTCGATTGCAACACAAGCAATCATCATCAGGTATAATGAAATAGCGACATAAAATCTAACCAGAAAACTATAGACAGACATATTAGCAGACAGATATCACCAAGATACATAGAGAGAGCAACACAGGTAACAGAGAGAGGTGGTCGTCTCTGTGGGGTGGCCTTAAATAGACAGAGGAGGGCGGATGCAGAGAGAGGGAGGGGGGTTAGAGAAAAAATTAGCATATCAATGAGTGGACAACAAAACGTGGTGCTGCAAGTGCGATGACACGGCAAGCAAGCCTGAAAATCAGGAGAAGGACACACTAAAATTAAATAACCTAGTAAAATATCGAAATGTAATGTAATACAACACAGAGGGTCGGTCAACACACAATTAACGCATAGCCTGGTTGATTACGTATTTCAAAGATTGCTAAGTTAGAATTTAAGTGTGAACATTCCAAAGAGAGGACACAGGCAGAGAGAACAAGTAGTCAGAGAGAGAGAAAAAAGAAGATAAGTTTAAAACTTCCCCGTAGAAGTGGTTCAATCTTAATTTTAGAACTTTCGTGACTGCAGGAATTATTATTTGGTTCTTTCGGTTAAGTCATGTCTAAAGATAAAATAATAAATTAAATTAAATAATAGAATACGTCAGAGAGAGAGAAAAAAAAGAAGATAAGTTTAAAACTTCCCCGTAGAAGTGGTTCAATCTTAATTTTAGAACTTTCGTGACTGCAGGAATTATTATTTGGTTCTTTCGGTTAAGTCACGTCTAAAGATAAAATAATAAATTAAATTAAATAATAGAATACGACGTTTCGATTGCAACACAAGCAATCATCATCAGGTATAATGAAATAGCGACATAAAATCTAACCAGAAAACTATAGACAGACATATTAGCAGACAGATATCACCAAGATACATAGAGAGAGCAACACAGGTAACAGAGAGAGGTGGTCGTCTCTGTGGGGTGGCCTTAAATAGACAGAGGAGGGCGGATGCAGAGAGAGGGAGGGGGGTTAGAGAAAAAATTAGCATATCAATGAGTGGACAACAAAACGTGGTGCTGCAAGTGCGATGACACGGCAAGCAAGCCTGAAAATCAGGAGAAGGACACACTAAAATTAAATAACCTAGTAAAATATCGAAATGTAATGTAATACAACACAGAGGGTCGGTCAACACACAATTAACGCATAGCCTGGTTGATTACGTATTTCAAAGATTGCTAAGTTAGAATTTAAGTGTGAACATTCCAAAGAGAGGACACAGGCAGAGAGAACAAGTAGTCAGAGAGAGAGAAAAAAGAAGATAAGTTTAAAACTTCCCCGTAGAAGTGGTTCAATCTTAATTTTAGAACTTTCGTGACTGCAGGAATTATTATTTGGTTCTTTCGGTTAAGTCATGTCTAAAGATAAAATAATAAATTAAATTAAATAATAGAATACGTCAGAGAGAGAGAAAAAAGAAGAAGATAAGTTTAAAACTTCCCCGTAGAAGTGGTTCAATCTTAATTTTAGAACTTTCGTGACTGCAGGAATTATTATTTGGTTCTTTCGGTTAAGTCACGTCTAAAGATAAAATAATAAATTAAATTAAATAATAGAATACGACGTTTCGATTGCAACACAAGCAATCATCATCAGGTATAATGAAATAGCGACATAAAATCTAACCAGAAAACTATAGACAGACATATTAGCAGACAGATATCACCAAGATACATAGAGAGAGCAACACAGGTAACAGAGAGAGGTGGTCGTCTCTGTGGGGTGGCCTTAAATAGACAGAGGAGGGCGGATGCAGAGAGAGGGAGGGGGGTTAGAGAAAAAATTAGCATATCAATGAGTGGACAACAAAACGTGGTGCTGCAAGTGCGATGACACGGCAAGCAAGCCTGAAAATCAGAAGGACACACTAAAATTAAATAACCTAGTAAAATATCGAAATGTAATGTAATACAACACAGAGGGTCGGTCAACACACAATTAACGCATAGCCTGGTTGATTACGTATTTCAAAGATTGCTAAGTTAGAATTTAAGTGTGAACATTCCAAAGAGAGGACACAGGCAGAGAGAACAAGTAGTCAGAGAGAGAGAAAAAAGAAGATAAGTTTAAAACTTCCCCGTAGAAGTGGTTCAATCTTAATTTTAGAACTTTCGTGACTGCAGGAATTATTATTTGGTTCTTTCGGTTAAGTCATGTCTAAAGATAAAATAATAAATTAAATTAAATAATAGAATACGTCAGAGAGAGAGAAAAAAAAAGAAGATAAGTTTAAAACTTCCCCGTAGAAGTGGTTCAATCTTAATTTTAGAACTTTCGTGACTGCAGGAATTATTATTTGGTTCTTTCGGTTAAGTCACGTCTAAAGATAAAATAATAAATTAAATTAAATAATAGAATACGACGTTTCGATTGCAACACAAGCAATCATCATCAGGTATAATGAAATAGCGACATAAAATCTAACCAGAAAACTATAGACAGACATATTAGCAGACAGATATCACCAAGATACATAGAGAGAGCAACACAGGTAACAGAGAGAGGTGGTCGTCTCTGTGGGGTGGCCTTAAATAGACAGAGGAGGGCGGATGCAGAGAGAGGGAGGGGGGTTAGAGAAAAAATTTGCATATCAATGAGTGGACAACAAAACGTGGTGCTGCAAGTGCGATGACACGGCAAGCAAGCCTGAAAATCAGGAGAAGGACACACTAAAATTAAATAACCTAGTAAAATATCGAAATGTAATGTAATACAACACAGAGGGTCGGTCAACACACAATTAACGCATAGCCTGGTTGATTACGTATTTCAAAGATTGCTAAGTTAGAATTTAAGTGTGAACATTCCAAAGAGAGGACACAGGCAGAGAGAACAAGTAGTCAGAGAGAGAGAAAAAAGAAGATAAGTTTAAAACTTCCCCGTAGAAGTGGTTCAATCTTAATTTTAGAACTTTCGTGACTGCAGGAATTATTATTTGGTTCTTTCGGTTAAGTCATGTCTAAAGATAAAATAATAAATTAAATTAAATAATAGAATACGTCAGAGAGAGAGAAAAAAAAAAGAAGATAAGTTTAAAACTTCCCCGTAGAAGTGGTTCAATCTTAATTTTAGAACTTTCGTGACTGCAGGAATTATTATTAGGTTCTTTCGGTTAAGTCACGTCTAAAGATAAAATAATAAATTAAATTAAATAATAGAATACGACGTTTCGATTGCAACACAAGCAATCATCATCAGGTATAATGAAATACGACATAAAATCTAACCAGAAAACTATAGACAGACATATTAGCAGACAGATATCACCAAGATACATAGAGAGAGCAACACAGGTAACAGAGAGAGGTGGTCGTCTCTGTGGGGTGGCCTTAAATAGACAGAGGAGGGCGGATGCAGAGAGAGGGAGGGGGGTTAGAGAAAAAATTAGCATATCAATGAGTGGACAACAAAACGTGGTGCTGCAAGTGCGATGACACGGCAAGCAAGCCTGAAAATCAGGAGAAGGACACACTAAAATTAAATAACCTAGTAAAATATCGAAATGTAATGTAATACAACACAGAGGGTCGGTCAACACACAATTAACGCATAGCCTGGTTGATTACGTATTTCAAAGATTGCTAAGTTAGAATTTAAGTGTGAACATTCCAAAGAGAGGACACAGGCAGAGAGAACAAGTAGTCAGAGAGAGAGAAAAAAGAAGATAAGTTTAAAACTTCCCCGTAGAAGTGGTTCAATCTTAATTTTAGAACTTTCGTGACTGCAGGAATTATTATTTGGTTCTTTCGGTTAAGTCATGTCTAAAGATAAAATAATAAATTAAATTAAATAATAGAATACGTCAGAGAGAGAGAAAAAAAAAGAAGATAAGTTTAAAACTTCCCCGTAGAAGTGGTTCAATCTTAATTTTAGAACTTTCGTGACTGCAGGAATTATTATTTGGTTCTTTCGGTTAAGTCACGTCTAAAGATAAAATAATAAATTAAATTAAATAATAGAATACGACGTTTCGATTGCAACACAAGCAATCATCATCAGGTATAATGAAATAGCGACATAAAATCTAACCAGAAAACTATAGACAGACATATTAGCAGACAGAGAGAAAAAAGAAGATAAGTTTAAAACTTCCCCGTAGAAGTGGTTCAATCTTCATTTTAGAACTTTCGTGACTGCAGGAATTATTATTTGGTTCTTTCGGTTAAGTCATGTCTAAAGATAAAATAATAAATTAAATTAAATAATAGAATACGTCAGAGAGAGAGAAAAAAAAAGAAGATAAGTTTAAAACTTCCCCGTAGAAGTGGTTCAATCTTAATTTTAGAACTTTCGTGACTGCAGGAATTATTATTTGGTTCTTTCGGTTAAGTCACGTTTTGTTGTCCACTCATTGATATGCTAATTTTTTCTCTAACCCCCCTCCCTCTCTCTGCATCCGCCCTCCTCTGTCTATTTAAGGCCACCCCACAGAGACGACCACCTCTCTCTGTTACCTGTGTTGCTCTCTCTATGTATCTTGGTGATATCTGTCTGCTAATATGTCTGTCTATAGTTTTCTGGTTAGATTTTATGTCGCTATTTCATTATACCTGATGATGATTGCTTGTGTTGCAATCGAAACGTCGTATTCTATTATTTAATTTAATTTATTATTTTATCTTTAGACGTGACTTAACCGAAAGAACCAAATAATAATTCCTGCAGTCACGAAAGTTCTAAAATTAAGATTGAACCACTTCTACGGGGAAGTTTTAAACTTATCTTCTTTTTTTTCTCTCTCTCTGACGTATTCTATTATTTAATTTAATTTATTATTTTATCTTTAGACATGACTTAACCGAAAGAACCAAATAATAATTCCTGCAGTCACGAAAGTTCTAAAATTAAGATTGAACCACTTCTACGGGGAAGTTTTAAACTTATCTTCTTTTTTCTCTCTCTCTGACTACTTGTTCTCTCTGCCTGTGTCCTCTCTTTGGAATGTTCACACTTAAATTCTAACTTAGCAATCTTTGAAATACGTAATCAACCAGGCTATGCGTTAATTGTGTGTTGACCGACCCTCTGTGTTGTATTACATTACATTTCGATATTTTACTAGGTTATTTAATTTTAGTGTGTCCTTCTCCTGATTTTCAGGCTTGCTTGCCGTGTCATCGCACTTGCAGCACCACGTTTTGTTGTCCACTCATTGATATGCTAATTTTTTCTCTAACCCCCCTCCCTCTCTCTGCATCCGCCCTCCTCTGTCTATTTAAGGCCACCCCACAGAGACGACCACCTCTCTCTGTTACCTGTGTTGCTCTCTCTATGTATCTTGGTGATATCTGTCTGCTAATATGTCTGTCTATAGTTTTCTGGTTAGATTTTATGTCGCTATTTCATTATACCTGATGATGATTGCTTGTGTTGCAATCGAAACGTCGTATTCTATTATTTAATTTAATTTATTATTTTATCTTTAGACGTGACTTAACCGAAAGAACCAAATAATAATTCCTGCAGTCACGAAAGTTCTAAAATTAAGATTGAACCACTTCTACGGGGAAGTTTTAAACTTATCTTCTTTTTTTTTCTCTCTCTCTGACGTATTCTATTATTTAATTTAATTTATTATTTTATCTTTAGACATGACTTAACCGAAAGAACCAAATAATAATTCCTGCAGTCACGAAAGTTCTAAAATTAAGATTGAACCACTTCTACGGGGAAGTTTTAAACTTATCTTCTTTTTTCTCTCTCTCTGACTACTTGTTCTCTCTGCCTGTGTCCTCTCTTTGGAATGTTCACACTTAAATTCTAACTTAGCAATCTTTGAAATACGTAATCAACCAGGCTATGCGTTAATTGTGTGTTGACCGACCCTCTGTGTTGTATTACATTACATTTCGATATTTTACTAGGTTATTTAATTTTAGTGTGTCCTTCTCCTGATTTTCAGGCTTGCTTGCCGTGTCATCGCACTTGCAGCACCACGTTCTGTTGTCCACTCATTGATATGCTAATTTTTTCTCTAACCCCCCTCCCTCTCTCTGCATCCGCCCTCCTCTGTCTATTTAAGGCCACCCCACAGAGACGACCACCTCTCTCTGTTACCTGTGTTGCTCTCTCTATGTATCTTGGTGATATCTGTCTGCTAATATGTCTGTCTATAGTTTTCTGGTTAGATTTTATGTCGCTATTTCATTATACCTGATGATGATTGCTTGTGTTGCAATCGAAACGTCGTATTCTATTATTTAATTTAATTTATTATTTTATCTTTAGACGTGACTTAACCGAAAGAACCAAATAATAATTCCTGCAGTCACGAACGTTCTAAAATTAAGATTATATTTTGCTACTTGTGGCCAATAATCAAATTGACGTGGCCGGGTTAATATAGCAGTGTGCAGATCGCTGTGCCACCCTCCACCCGTCAGCTCGTCATAGATTTTGATGATGATGTACTTCATTTATTTTTTGGAGAAAATTCTGAAACTCAAGACTGTTTTTAGAGGAAAGTCTTACGTTGCAATGTTTGGCCAATGACATACGCGCTGTACTTTGTGTGTTGGGAGGAAACCAGGGTACGTGGAGAAAACTCACGCATACAAGAGGACAGTATCCAAAGCCTAGCACAGACATATTCAAGAAACCATTGCTATGTTGCCATGTATTTGCCACCGCAAATGGTGGATTCACCAGACTGAATACAATCTAACCTCCCTTGTAAGTTCTGTGTGGCAAAAAATGTAAATGCTGCGAATATAACCGATCCTATGACACTTTCGCAAGACTTGGCCGTCATGTGCCAGGCTTGTGGTCATCTGTTGAAAAAGAAACTCGGAAAGTTGCACGTCTTGGAAATAGAAAAGAACCCCACAAAGCCCCGTCCTTTGCGATTAAGGGCTTCGTTTCGATTCAAGCATTGATATGTTTTAACAGTGGTGAATGTAGCGGCCTCTAGTGGCAGGAAGGGGCACACGCAAATACACGACGTCAATTACATGACATTCATTAAATCTTGACTTAAAGCTTTCATGACTGCAGGAATTGCGATCGAAACGTCGTAGTTTTTTTGTTATTTTCTTTGAACCTATCTACGTGACTTTACCGAAAGACCCAAAGAATATCACATTAATGATTTAACAAACGGGATTGACGCAGCAGTTCACGCAATGCACCAGTGTTCTTCACTCGTTTTCAGAGGGAAGCCACTTTCCCCGATAAGACATCAGTGTTGAGGGCCCCCACACATTTGAAACCATTGGGTTTGTGACAGCACGATTGGGGGGTGTTAATCACATTTCTGCATTGTTAGGGGCCGCATTAAAGGCCATCAGGGGCTGCAAGTGGCCCGCGGGCCTTGCAATAAAGAACATGTCACCGTGATGTCGGACAATCATTGATTTCCGGCTTTCACCAACACGCTTTGACCAACGTGGTGAAGTATGGCCCACCACCAATACGCCCCCCCCCATCCTCCTTCCCAAAGCAGCATGAGAAAGCCTTTATCCAGCAGTGGATTGATAATCGGCATTAAGTTACTTATCAACAGTTTATGAATCGAAAAACGCTGATGCAGCACCGGCACACGCATATGTGAGTCAATGCAAGTGTGCCGAACTCAATGATCGATTCATCGAGCAGCGGTGCTTCTGATGCGCAATGTGGTCATGTAACCGTCAGGAGAATGGGAGAGGGGAAGGTGACTTGGGGAGCCAGTGGATCGATCACGGGCTGAGGTTTAATTACAAGTTACAACCCGAATCGTAGCTCGGCGTGTACGTCGTATATAACATCTGTAAATATTTATCTCTATTATCAGCCATATACATCGTTAATATTGGAGTATTGTGCTACCTTAGGTGGTACCAATTTGTGCTCTGGGCCCATGGACTACGATATAACCCGAGGGAGTTTTGGGGGGGGAGTCGTAACGAATGGTGCGCTGTTGTTGGGTTAAGCGGTGGTGGGGGGGGGGGCATAGGGAGACAGGAGATTTGAAGAGAGCCGATGACTTCCTGCGTTTCACGAGCGTCTTTCACGAGGAGTGCGTTACAAGCTTCTGGGCTGGTTCGCCCTCACCCCCCCCCCTTTCCCAGAGGGAGTTCGCTGGGGCGGCTTGAGTGAGAGAGAGGTCACGAAGCCTGTGACTTGCGAGCCCCCATCCAACGTTCGTTTTGCAAGGCGTGCGCTGCCATTCAAACAGAATCCCAAACGGCCCCTGAAGATTGAGTTAAGGCGCCCAGTGCGGAAGAAGTGACCAAATAAATGAGCCGTATTACGCATCCTTCACACCTCTCTGAATCTTGTCGCACAGCTCATGTAGATGCCAGAGTGACGCCTACAATGTCACGTTCAGGTGGTACAAGTGAGGTAACCGCGTGAGGAGCAGCGGAGTGTCGTCGCTGTGATGTCTCCTTCAGTATTTCTGGATCGGACATCGCATCCTAATACATATCTGTACCTCTACATGAAATATAATACACCTTTTGTCTTATTATTAAACATCGTATCAGCCACCTGGCCTTCAAGTGAGAAGTGGGTAAGGTTTGTATGAAACCTTGTCCTGGCGATTTAATGAATTGTGAAGATGAGGGAGTAGAGATTCGATTAGGCAGTGCGATTATTAACACACGATTGAGTTCCTACCTTCGTGTCTGCATTGTTTTTCTCTCCCATCAGTGTATATGAGGATTATGCCATCTAGTTAGCATGAGCGTAGACAAGCTCATCTCACACGGTTCTCTACCACAAGTTGTGAGTGATATCTGAACCGGACCTGGCCTCTTGCCCCATTTCACCAATCTGCACTGACCGGCGTGGTGAAGTATGGTCAAACGAACCCCATGACCAACAAGCGTGAGGTGGCATTCAATCAGCAGTGGATTGACATCGGACTGCCGTGCAATGACTCGCACCATTATAGCGCACAGAGCAGCTACTCTATAGCCTGTGCACATGGGCACACGTGTGCTGCTTGTGCTATGTGTGTGTGCGTGTGTTGCAATACAGGCACACACTGGTTGTAGTGTTCAAACGTCTACATCGCAAACTAAACACACCACCTAAGTTTTGGGCTATGCACAATGTTGGAAATTGTTACCTGAAGCTTGGTGGGGCTCACTTGGGGTTATAGTCTCTGGGCCAAATCAAAGATTGGTACCACCTAAGGTAGCAAGGCGTATTTACATGGTTAATAAAAGTTAATTACTTGATAGCCCACACAATGCATATGTTATCACATTAATGACTGTTATTGATCGCATAAAGAAATCGGAACCACGACATTTATACCACCCCAGGTGGTGCCGACAAGTGAAATATCTAGTCTAGGCTCAGACTATTAAAGCAATGTTAAACTCATAGCCCTTTGTCAATACACTGCTGGATGAAGGCCACGCCATGTCTGCCTTCAGTGTTTTTTTTACCAAACTTCTCCCCAACTGGCCATCACGCTCGGTGTACTCAGCCCAAAATTAGTACCCTGTGTGCTGGTTGTGGATAACACATAGCACTGGGGAGACGAAGGTGGCCAGGTGTTACGTTGGGCCCCATCACCCCTCATGTGCAGTGTCGCACATGAAATAGGTGCTCGAAACAGCACATTCCATGATAGATTCTAAGGGTAATTGAAGAATGTCGCTCTGTGTCCTGTGTGTATGTGTGTGTGCGCGTTCATGTATGTATGTATATGTTGTTGCAGAATTGCGAAATGAGTGCCTTTTGGCCAACGCGAAGTCATGCGGTGAATGCATCCAGACAGGGAGCCGCTGCAGCTGGTGCACAAAATCTGTTAAGTAGAGGCTCATAACGCACACACACGCACACAGACATGTAAATACATTCTCGTCTAGACATAGAAGACTTACAGACAAGGACAAAGATTCCCCGTATAGCCTTAACGTACTTTTGGGGAAAGTGCTGTTCACGAACACCTATGAACGCCGGCACAGCACACGATGGAGTGGGTGGCCAAAATCCTGTCTGGCCGCCTTTGTCTCCCCATTTGCTGATGTTTACACAACTGCACCAGGTACTCATTTGAGGCTGAGTCGACCTTGGGGAGGCCCAGGACTGGTTCAGATAATTGTCACTGATGTTGGCCGTGAGCAGGAATCGAACTCGGGTCACCAGATTGGTCTTAGAGAGCGCTTACGACTGCACTACCACACACACCTACTTGCACACATGCACACGCACGAACATACACACGTAGAAATACACATAAGACGCATATAAACACACGCAGACGTACATACACAGACATATATACCTACATGCACAGATACACATAGAAATACTCGAAATACACATGCCGATCCACCTACATTTGTTCCTCCCGCACCTTAAGTAGTGGCGTAGGCATCCAGTGTACAGGCGGTGCAACTGTACCAGGGGTCCATGGGTCAAAGGGGCCCAGGCACCAGGCTACAAAGGAGGGCACTTGGGCAGGGGGCCTCCCAATTTCATTCCTTGCACTCGGGTCCAGTAACCACGCTACCCCACTGGCTTTAGCTAAACCACAAAACTAAGCAATTTTTTATATTACCACATAAGGCCCACTGAGCTATATAGCTCTTTTTCAGAAGTGACATGGCCATAAATGATCGCTCAAACAAATGGCTTATTACGTGGAAATTTAAAGCAGCCAAATACTCTTAAACGCATGTTGATTCTCAATGTGGAGGGATACACCGGAGGACCTGGCAAGAAATCCAAGGAGACAACATGCAAACTTCAGATATATAAGCATCATGAGGGTTGCGATCGAACCCATGACCTCCTGCAGACCAGGCGAGGTAGTTAACATCTCGACCCCAAACCCTGCTGACCGACCAACCCCACGAACTCACAAGCCATATCCTCACACGTCATGCCCACCCCACCACCCACCGCTCAGAACTTCACTGAGGTCGGGGAGCCCAACTCGGCACGCTGCGACTACGTGGAGAACCTGCGCGAGCGGGGCTGTGGCGCGGAGCACACGGAGAATCCCCGGGGCAGCCAGGCGCTGCTGCTCGACCGCCCGCTCAGCGAGCGTGGGCAAAAGCTATCGCCCGACCACATCACGCAGGTCGCCCCGCAGAGACTCACGCTGCGCCTGCGGTCGGGTGCGTAGCCCTGCGCACTGCAGCCACACTTGCCACCCACGCCCTCGCACGCGCTCTCGGTGTGGGTGAGACGTCTGACCTCCCCCCCCACACACCATACACTCCCACACACACCCACCTACCCACACTACTCGTCCTCCTCATCGCTCTATGCACTGCACAGTTTTGGTAGACCTAGGCCAGGGGTCGGCAAAACCAAACTAACAAGAAGAGACATTTTTTCGAATTCGGTAATAAAAAAACGTTTCAAGGGCCATTAATGCGTGTAAATACGAGACGGTCCTTAATAAATAATGTCACAAAGCAGCCCTTAAAGAGACCCATGCGGCTCTGGAGCCGCAGATTGCCGACCCATGACCTAGGCTGACTGAGAAGCTTGTCAGGGCTTGGTCTGTTGAAAATGCGGCCAGCCTAGGTGCAGATAATTTAGTGAGGAAGCGTTACAGTGGCTCACAAGCACATTTAACACAAACGAATTCGTCAATTGCACTTCCATGAAAGGAAAAATACACTTATATGATAGGCGAAGTTTCGGGCGACGGCTCGTCTTCACAGCACATAAATGACGCTGCGTGCCAAAACATGTGTAATGAAAATAGAGCCTGCATGCGGTGTGAGGGGATTAGTGCATTCGTACTGTCGGTTGACCTCCCTGACATTAACTCCTGTGGCCACTAGTCCCCTCATGCCGCATGCAGGCGCTATTGTCATTATGCATGTAAACGTGCTGCAATGGCAATGAATTAGTGCATCAACACCGCTGCACAGCTCGAGGTCACACGACAAAACCGATGACTGCAGATAGTGTGGTCTATGCAAACATGACTCCTTGTAAAAAAGGTGTCAGTTTTGTTGCCAGATAGAAGGGTAAAAAAACAATTATCATATTTTTTACTGGCAAATGAGGTTCCAATGGTGTGTTTATGTTCTCACATTGTATTGAGATGCTTTAATAGCTATGACTAATGATAACACAAATTTGACAATCCAATACTGGATTGGAGGTTGTTTGACCATACTTCACCACCCTTATCAATGCAGCCTTGTGAAGCTGTGCGAAGAGGGGGTGGGCGAGGCAGCATAATCAACAATTCAGATGGTGCTGGTTTTTTAGGTGGGTTGGGAGGCACTACAGGTTCAGGTACAGGACTTGCCACTAATGTTAGCCGTAGATGGGAATCGATCTAAGGTCCGCTTTCCGCAGGGATCATAGTGCAGTGAACCAAACACAGCTCTATTGCTTTATAAAATATAAACATTACAGTATATCGCATTGTAACCTTCTTCATAGCTGCTGTTCCAAAACATTCTCAAGTGTGGTAAGTGGTCTAAGACGCGCGCGAACATGCGTCGACTTTCTCTTGACGAATGACATCGCCTAACCGCGTGCAGGTGAGCCGCAGGTGTTCAACGTGACGTTCCGCCGTGCAGAGGACTACCCCATCGATCTCTACTACCTGATGGACCTGTCTTACTCCATGAAGGACGACCTAGAGAACGTGAAGAAGCTCGGCACGGAGCTGCAGCGCAGGATGAAGGACGTGACCAGCGACTTCCGCATCGGTGAGCACGGAGCCCACCCCCCGACCTCACTTACAAAGATTCCCCACTCCCCCTTATAGACTTGTGCCATTAATAAGCGGTTAGTGAGCACCTTCTTAAAGATGGTACAGCCTACGAGGCAGTGGGTGGCCAGAATCCCATCTGGCCGCCTTTGTCTCCCCGTTGCTGATGTTTACACACAGCAGCGGGTACTCAACGTTTAAGGCTGAGTCGACCTAGGGGAGGCGCAGGACCAGTTCAGTTCTTCGGCACTCGTATTGGTCATGAGGGGGAAATCGAACTCGGGTTGCCGGATTTGTAGCACGGAAAATATATATATGAAACATTGAGCAGTGCCACACTTGCACATTACTATTCCTGAATGAATCTGAATTTGATGTATTAAGAGCTAAAATGCATCACCCCCCCATCTCCCCGCAGGCGATATCCTAGAGGGGAGGGACTGTAAACAGTGCCTGTTGCGCACGCAGCCGCGCCACGATTAATAAGCGCGCTTGGAACAACACGAACGATGTTTTAGTTTCAAGACCGTTAGTCTGCAGCAGGTTACGGTTTCCCACTGAAGTGATGTGAAATCAAGCCCCCCCCCCCGCAACAACGGTCATGTCGCATCTCACACAACAGCAATGCCTCTTTGTACAAAACGAGCCATAAATAAATCAAATTATGATGGCGTCCTGTAATTAGCGAGGAGCCCAGGCAGGACGGGGCGAATGTAACTACCGGTCCTTGCGTCCACGTTCATGCCATGCGCTTTTTAAATCTCTGCAGCACAATCGCACGAGTAGGATGTTTGACACAACCACGTATAGAAGGGGAGGTGTGAAGCACAATGTGTCTTGTCTTTGATACCAGCCAGGGAGAGCGCGATCGCCCTTCTGGTATAACAGACGTCCTGGAGGGGCTAAGCCGTGTGTGGATGTCTGCTTGATGTTCCCAGAGAGTGCTTGAGCCAGCGTTCTCTGCACTTTACCTAACTGCTGTTGTCTACAACTAGACGTACCACTGTCTTCTGCTATAGACGTCCCGAAGGGACCACTCCCTATCTGGAGGGCCAGTTGAGGTTGTCAGAAAATACTCTGACCAGCGATATCTGCTCAAGATCTGGCCGTTCGGAGCATGAGTTCTCTGTAGGGGACATTGAATACGCTGGGGCCATTGACTTTGTTGTTGTTGAAAAATACTTTTTTTTAATGTAGCTGCTTGCCCCATTGAATTGTGGCTTTTTTGGACCTGTGGTCAGCAACTGCAATAATTACAAAAATAATCTCATTTTATCACCTCCCACTGCTCCAATAACAAGAAGTGAGTTGCAAACTCGTCAGACATGCACGGGATCAGGAGCAAAGGGCGTCTTCCAAAAGCCATAAAGTACACGATTGAGCAGTTGCCAGAATCTCACGTTCCTCCTCCCCTAATCGTCTGTCAGCAGCGGTAATTGTTGTGTATTTTTAAACAAGAGGTGTCAGGTTTCTCTTTTCCGCTTCCGATCGCACAGCTGCAGGTTATTTAATTAATGAAATGCCTAAAGCTAAAATAACTGTGAGATGAAGCCTGTCATTTGTTTCAATCAAAACAGAAAGACACACAATTACGCAACAATTTAGAGATACATTTTTTTTTATTAAATGGTGTAATAAATTAAATAAATTCCTGAAACGCTACCAACAATGTATCATGAACGTGCATGCCACACCAAGCAAGTAGCCTTTGCATATTAGGGATGGACCAATGCATCGACTAATATGAAATATTAATGAATGAAATATTAATGCTCGCAAAACTTGCATTGAATCGCATGACAAGGAATCAATGTTTGTATTTCTTTCCCAGATGTATATATTTTATGTTTTGCGTTCACATCACTCCTGTACAGGCACAACCGTTCCCTGCAATGTGTATGAAAATGTATCAAGCCTTGAGTTGAATAGTGATCCTGAATTGTGACAATTTATCAAATCACGGTGGTGAATTGTTCGACCCCTGTTGAATACCGCTTGTTGTGATTCGTGCTGTTGCAGTAATTTTTTTAAATTGTGTAATGCAAATTATTTATTTAAATAATCGTCGGGATATAAGATTCATTTCACATTAGAGGCTCCAAAGTGTCACTAAGACACAATGACAAGCACTTCAATATACGACCGTCATTAATGTAAAACGGAAATCAATTTGCTACAACACTCATCAACATTTAAATCTTCACGATTACGATATGTCTTTTGCAACAAGCAGTGCACCACCCTGTTTCAAACGGTGGCCCTGGATAACGATGTCACAACAATATTTTTAATCACTTCAATATTCCTCTTTAAACTGGGCTTTTACACATTTTTTTATATTTCTGGCAATAATTGATTGCTCTTTCACATGTAGGCTTTCGCGACCAATATTATCCATAATAGATGGTTTGGGTAAGATCGCGATCTTAACCGAAACCCAAAACCCTCTATTAATCTAACCCAAAACCCTCTATTATGGATGATTGCTGTTTGTAAGTTAAAGCAACATTTAATTCTCAAAACTGGAATAAGTGAAAAGGCACAGTTTAATTCAATGGTTATTTTCTGCTTAGACCATCAACCTGTCACACATTTGAACCCCCGTTTAATGACAGGCACCTGACACCCCAGATTCGATCACCAGGGTTTGTCAGTCGTGTGAGCTCAAGTGGTCAGACCCCCTGAGCCACACGGCCGCCTCGCGCCCGGTACCATTCACAATCATCCGAGCATCTGCACGCACGGCCAATCACCGCTGGCGCTTGTCACTGTCGTACCAGGGTTCGGTTCCTTTGTGGACAAGACGGTGATGCCCTTCATCAGCACAACGCCCGCCAAGCTGCGCAACCCGTGCGGCACCCGCGAGGAGGTGTGCACCAGCCCCTTCAGCTACCGCAATGTGCTTCCGCTCACGAGCAATGGCAGCCTGTTCAACGAGCTCGTGAGTCTCCAGAAGATCTCGGGGAACCTCGACTCTCCCGAGGGTGGTCTGGACGCCATGATGCAGGTCGCCGCGTGCGAGGTGCGTTTCCACGGTTATTTAGAAGATACTAGCAGGAAGTACCCGGCGTTGCCCCGGTCTTAAAAATATTTCAAAACTACTCTGAAAATGTAACAGCGGTGCGTACTGACTGTGGTGGTACCTGCTATGATTACAGCAGTGCATACTGTGGTGGTACCTGCTATGATTATAGCAGTGCATACTGACTGTGGTGGTACCTGCTACATCTAGCGACTGTATAGTAGTAATAACTGCACGCATCGGGGTGGGGGAGACATCACACAGTGAAGATTTTAATAGCATTTTTAACGCGAAAGAAAATGTCCCCCCCCCCTACCAAAGGCGCTTGAGTTGGTATGGCCGTGCGCGCGTGATAAATAAATAAAAGACCTACTACCTATAGTGCTAGCATCTAGCGACTGTATATATTAGTAACTGCACGCATCGAGGTGGGGGGGGACGTGACACAGTGAAGAATTAACGTGAGCGTTTAGTGTATTTTTATAGCATTTTTAACGCGAAAGAAAATGTCCCCCTCACTCCCACCGAAGGCGTGTGACTTGGCAAGGGCCGTTCCCCCCACCAAAGGCGCGTGAGTTGGTATGGTCGTGCACGCGTCATAAATAAGTAAATAATAGTGAAGCGCACAAAAATCGCACTAAATCGCTAATTAAACTAAAGTTGACGGATGTGAAAAAGGAATAGCGCTTGCTGACCGCGGGGCTTACGGCGTGGCAACTAGCCAAGCGAGCGACCACACACAAACCCACACGCAAACCCACAAACCCACAATTTTTAACTTTTATATATAAAAAAAAATAAAAAAGATAGATAGAAGATAGATAGATAGAAGATAGATATATAGATAGATACACGGGGGGGGGGGGGGCAGCAGTCGGTCATGGGCAGGAGAAAAAAGAAGGGCCTTGAGTCTTCACTTGTACGTATGTAAACACATTTTGCATCGTACGTAGCCAACCGTGCTAATCGGAGGTGCGGGAGAAAGGATGACAAACTAAACACAAAAAGCAGTTCTAAAGAAATTAGTTTTTAATCTTGATTGGAAAGTGCATAGCTCCAGTGGCTTCCTAATATTTAAAGGAAGAGCATTCCAGGTGGTTGCAGAAGTACATCTGTAAGCGCGTTGCAGTGACCATCTTTGTTCGCCGCGAAGATGTTCAGAGTTTGCATGATTGGTTATGCTCCTTGACGAGATCAGCAAGGTAAAAGAAGTTGAAGAGGGGCAGAGAGTTCCACACTATGGGGTCCCATTCTGCGTTGTGCACGACATCTTGCATTGTGCGTTGCGCGAATCTACACATTGCGTCGCAATCTGTGACTCGCTTTGCACCTTTTATCGTTTTGCCACGTTACTTCTCTGTGCACCTGGCAGGACAACATCCGCTGGCGCAACGTGACGCGCCTGCTCGTGTTCTCCACGGATGCCGGGTTCCACTTTGCGGGCGACGGGAAACTGGGTGGCATTGTCATACCCAATGACGGGCACTGCCACCTGGACAGGGAGGGCGGCTACACGAAGAGCGATGTCTACGTAAGTCGTTTGCACTCAGACACCGTTATCCACGGTTTGATTCCAGCACCTGGCACACCGCATCTAGTATGGCTACTAGTTATGTGCCTACTGCATTCTACCAGAGACCCGGAAAATATAATTGAGAAACTAAGCCCTGCCATTATGCTTCCCACTGCCTGAAACCATTTAAGACTAAGATACATTTCTGCACCGTTTCCTGTTTTAACAAGGAGAAGATTCTCAATCTGGATTTGATCACTGCACCCCCTAGCGAGTAACTTTATGTCAACTTCTAAACAGGTTACCATATGCAGAGGTCACATGACTCCCCATAGTTATGCGCTCTGTAGACCAAGCATTGTTCATAATATGAATGCAAGTCGCTTGCTTTCATCAGCCCCACAATCTCTAATACTAATACCCGATCATGGTGGGCTAACCTCACCTACGGTCAAATACAAATATAATCGTATCAATTATAATTAATTACAACCACAACGTTATTGTAATTTGAGCTCACATGCTGCTCTGTTTGGGAATTATAATTGACCCCAGGTCTGGTAGAGATGGATCAATAAATAAAATATGATAGGATATTGACCACTTGTTGCTTTCGAGCATCTCAATGTGCTTTACAAAATCATTAACAAGATTCGCAACAAGGACAATGATAGGAATATCAATCGAATCTCACGAGCACGATTTGACTCGTGTATTTTTAACACAATAATCGATTTTGATCGGTGAATCGAATCATTGTTCTCCTTGCCTCCTCGGCTACCCCTGTCTGCATTCCCTCCGTTTCCCTTTAGGATTACCCGTCCGTTGCGCAGCTGGTGCAGAAGCTGGGGGACAAAAACATCCAACCGATCTTTGCTGTCAACAATGAGTTCCACGACGTCTACAGGGCAAGCGATCGCACACACACACACAGCTTACTCCTCCACAACAACCTAGATTATGCTCAGAAATCCACATGCTTAGGCGGCCAGGTAGCTCAGAGGTCAAAGGGTTCAACTGGCACTCCAAATATTCTGGGTTTTATCCATATAGCCACCTGCTATTAGACCAAGTCTCATGAGTTGGTGCCCACAGCCCGGTTACAATATATTGGGTATTACGCTTAATTTGGATACATTCCAGCTATGGAATGTTGTTTTACAAAGAGGGTTGCACTGCTCTGTGAGAGATACGAATGCCTTCTTCATCTCATTATTCCAGGAGCAAAAAAAAAGAATTAGGAAACATTTGGAGGAAAGATTAAAATACAATTTAGAGAAACCCACAATTTTGTTTGAACAAAGTATAGAATATATTTTTTCCCTTACCCTACACTTCAGGTTTTTGTTATTATGCAACACATCACTGGTACCATGTATACTTTTAAGGCAGTGTTCGGGTAAGTGGAGACTGTGAGTCTGTGACATTTGCGCTGAGTCACGCGACGTCTGGCTCCATGAGTCATGTGATCTTCTGTTTGTGTCACTGAGCAGAGCCTGAGTGAGTTGATCCCCAAGTCAGCAGTAGGCGTGCTCTCTTCCAACTCGTCCAATGTGATCCAGCTCATCATCGACGCCTACAATGTAGGAACTGCCGCACCATCCGTGTGTGGTCACTCACTCAAACACACACACGTTCGTGTAAATGTAAGAACCAACACTTTGTTTGCTAAGCTGTGGGAAATACATGTGTATTGGCGTGTACGCATGTGTGCATGCATGTGCGAGTGTGTGTGCGTGTACATGTGCGCATCTTTGCATGTATGTATACGTGTCAGTGGACATGCACTCTTGTATGTGTGTGCGCGTGTGCGAAATTGGTTGTAAAAATAGCAATGTTTAATTAATATTTTGATATTAGTCAACGACAATGTATGCACCAAAATTTAAAAGTTTGACGATGATGATGACTATCCACCAAATACCCAAGCATGACTGACTGTATTGAGATGAAAATAAAAAATGTGAATGAAGATAAAGACCAAGAACATTTGGTAACATTGATAGTGACAGCTGCACACTGAAAACAATGACTGAATGCGCTGATTGGCTGACCTTATAATATTTAAAATAGCCTAATGAATTTCCTGCTCAAATGAACATTGGGGCCATGCTGTTCTTGTGCTTACAGTCATGAGCCAGTGGTGGAAATTTTAATTCCACATACCTGTGGTGGGGGCGAGTCTCTTCATAGGAAAACCACTGTTGACTACTTCCCCACAAAATACTAGTGATTTTATCAACCCCAGAGGAATGAAGGGGCAAGTCAATACCCAATATCTTGGGCAAATATTGGACGCACCTCACACCAACATTTAATAACTGAAAGTAGACTACATCTTTTTAATGCTTGAGTCGGCTAGACTAAGCGAATTACTAAATGAATCTCACCGACTCAGACTCGACTACAGTTCCATAGGTTGTCGTCTACGAGACCAAGGCTATGATGAGAACAATCGAAAAAAAGACCTGCACAGGCTCACAGCAGTGCATGCGGTGACGCGTGCGCGAGAACAGGCGCTGTCGTCGGAGGTGATCCTGGAGAACACGAAGGTGCCGGAGGGAGTGCACGTGGCCTACACGGCGCACTGCAAGCACGGCGAGACGCGCACGGGCGACGGTGGCCGCGCCTGCTCCAACATCCAGATCGGCGACGAGGTCAGGGCGGGCAAGTGAGCGAGCGTCTCGCTGCAGAGTCGCTCCATTTTCATTCTCGGAACGAAACGAGAGTCAGCTCACCGCTTCATTCTAACGGTCGAGGCAGGGGGGGAGGCGAGTGCTGCTGGAGAGAGCCCGTTAAAGTTGGCAATGTTAGAGCGTTGAATCTTGGGTTTCGGCAACCTGTGATTGAACTGGGTTCAAGTGCCAAGATTATTTGTGAAATCAGGTGAGAACTCAAAAGACCAGGATAGTGGCACATTCTTTAGAGTGACCTTGCTCACCAGCGAGTTTGCTGGTCGCAGTCCCAATTTGACCTATTCCAGCTCTAACAGCTAAACTCGTTGCAATCTGATTGCCACGTGATATGAGCGCCTCTACCAAGAGGTGCAGCACCACCTAGTGTGAGTCAGACTCAATTGCAGGGACCTCAAGTTGCTGTGACATCATCTTCAAGAGGCCGTTCCCTAACATGAGGTGATGCACTGCTCTGCAAGGATTCCGAAAGATAATTTCTTCATTTCATTACACGGCACCAATTGCACAATTTGAGTATTATTTTAGTTGATTAAAGAAAAGATTAAATCTTGATTTAAAGCTTTTGTGACTGCAGGAATTCATATTTTCGGCTCTCTGATTTTACATTAACAGGTTAAATTTCCCACACTAAAAAAGCCACCTCGGTCACCGAGCTCGACGTTGCTGCTCTGCGGTTGTCCATGAACATGATAATCTCTCACATTAACACAGCCACTTCTGTGCCCTCGACTTGGAGGTCGCCCTCCGATGTTACATTTACATGCTAATTTCTCACATTAACATCACTAGCCCCGCCCACTTCGTTTATGGGCTACACCCATTTTAAACCTTTAAAACAGTCTGCCTCAGCAGCTGTCCCCCTCTTTTTTCTTCCGGATGACGAACGCTTGTGTTGCGATCGAAACGTCGTAGTTAATTTGTTATTTTTTGTTATTTTCTTTGAACCTATCTACGTGATTCTAGATTTGAAGCTTTCGTGACTGCAATGATTCATATTCTTAGGTTTTTTCGGTAAAGTCACGTAGGTAAAAACATAAAAAAGTTAAATAAAATAAAATAAAAATAAAAATCACGACGTTTCGGAGGCAACACCAAAACTATCACGTTGCCATACATAGCAGGCGTGACCAAAAAGATCTCCAAAATTCTAAACAAACATAAGATCCAAGTCCGATTCAGTACAGTGCATAAAATCCGTGATTTGATTCCATCTGTGAAGGATGTCGTTCCTGACTTACAGTATCCTGGAGTCTACAAATTGAGTTGCATTTGTGGTGATTGCTACATTGGAGAAACGAAACGTCATGTTTCTGATCGTGTCCGCGAGCACAAGTCAGATCTGAAATACGGCAGAACTGATTCTTCGGCCGTTGCCGATCATTGCTACAACTCGGTGGGCTCTCATGAAATTGTATTTTCCGAGACCAAGGTTCTCTGCAAACCTCCTGGCTACCATCAAAGGTTTGTACACGAAGCCATACAAATATACAAACACAGACATAATTTCAACCGTGATGACGGTTACAAACTGAGTAATCATTGGAAAGATGTGATTAACCATGCAAAAAAGATTTAACTACACTTATTTGCCAATCTTATTTGACAGACAACCATTACTGTTTTACCATGTTTAGTGGTGGTCTTCTTGTTACAGGTTGAGTCACAAACCGCACCTCTCCATAACAAAGGCTCAGCATAACAAAGGCTCAGCCTTTGTTATGCAGTCTATTCTTAGTCTCAAGCCTCACCTTACCATTTTAATAATAAGTATGCGGCCCTTGCCCCACCACCTTCTCCAACCATTATATAAACGCAGTGGTAACTCCTGCAATCTCTCATTTACTTGATACAGCTGTCGTGGCTGTGACGGTACCACCTGAAGACGGAAGCTTGTGTTGCCTCCGAAACGTCGTGATTTTTATTTTTATTTGATTTAACTTTTTAATGTTTTTACCTATGTGACTTTACCGAAAAAACCTAAGAATATCTATCTACGTGACTTTACCGAAAGACCCAAGTATATCAAGATTATTTTCGTCTCATGTTTACTTCCTGGTTATGTTCAGTGCTCCTAGCCCCATGAGCCCAACAGCATTCTAAATGATTGTTTTTAATTAGCATCGTTTGATGCTTGTATCATAAGCGTAATAATAATTTGCCATGGGTGAATCGACGCATCATTCCATGCCTTGTTTATAATGTCTCTACCTTCCCTTCACCTCCCTCCCACCCCTCCCCTGCTGATTCCATACCTCTCTCCATCCCTTGCCCTTCTTCCCAACCCCGTGTCCCTCCCTCCGACCACCAGGTGACGTTCAGCATCAGCGTGACGGCGACGCGGTGCCCGAACGAGGGCGAGGACGCGCGCCTCACCATCCGCCCGCTCGGCTTTAACGAGAAGGTGGAGGTGACGCTGCAATTCGTGTGCGAGTGCGCGTGCCACTCGCTCGGAACAGCCGACAGCCCCGAGTGCAGCCAGGGCAACGGACGACTTGAGTGCGGCGCTTGCCGGTGAGGCTGTGCGTGCGCGAGTGCGCAGGTTTGCGCAAGCGTTTAGATGGCCAGCGGTGTAAATGATTACACCTCTCTTTAGTCGATGGGTGGGGTCGTGGTGGTGGGGTAATGTGTGCCTCACACCCCCACCTCTTTTCTAAGACTTCTGGCTCGCGTGGAAGGGGAGGCCAAAACACCCTCTCTAGAGCAGTGATTTACATGAAATGCTTTTGGTTTCTTCGTTTTTGTTCGTAAAACAATGATGTCATGTTCTTTTTGCATTTTACACCAATTCCTTATTCCTGTAACGTGTGCAGCGCACGTACCAATCCTCGGTGTTGTGTATCGCAGTCTACGTTACTACACTTGTGTCACGAGCATCTGTACTGTATAACATCTGTACTGTAGCAGGACACTCACGAAATAGAGCCTAGCAGCTCACTGGGCCCTTCCTGCAAATATAAAAAATCTATTGAATCTATCTAACCTGTCGTCCATGGAACACTGCATGTCCACCGTGGGAAGTGGCCCGCGGCACTGTTTCAGATGTCCAGTATTGTTCACGAAATGTTTTTTTTGACGACTCAGTCCCGCAAAATTTGTTGAGGATCGAAAGTGAGGCCGCATGTCCACAAAGACTGGAGCACTGCCCTAGAAATGTTCCCTCGAGCAGTGTTTCTAAAATTTGGTAGGCATGCAGACCACTCAGTTGATGCAAACATTTCCAAGGACCACACAGCCCCCCAACTGCCACTGACAAAACACATTCACTTCTCTCTCTCTCAATACCAGTCATACAAAATTATTCATATTACCGGAACATAAAAAAACGTTATTTTTAAATGCAGCTAAAAAGGTTTTAAGGTGGGGGGGAGGGGGGGTATTTAGAGATCAGAGGGTAATTTAATCAGGGTAGTTTACCGAACTTTAATAAAAATTTAATACCATAAATAAAATATTCATTAATGTCCAAAACAAAATGTATGAACGTTAACATTGTCATTATTTTCGGATCAACCTGTATTTGCATCACAGCCCGGCGGACCACCTGGAGGACCGTCGCGCACCACCGGTGGTTCCGGGGACCACGTTTTGAGAAACACTGCCCTAGAACTCTCTAGTGCTCCCTCTAGTGGATGAGATTTCCACCAGCAGTGATTACATAGTTAAAGGGCGGGACGACTAATTATCCTCTTAGCCTTTATACAATGTATAACGACAAATTTCGTTGTATTGCATTGTCTAAATATTGTGATTGTGATTAGTGTCCAATTATTATTGCCCAATGGGAATTTAGTACTTATGCCATTTTGGAAAAGCAGAGCTCAACTGTCAGGTGAAGAGATGTATATTTACTGCAGGAGTAATGACTTAAAATAAGAGACAGAGAGTTGGACTTTAACAAAGCCACTAGAAAATAAGCATTGGATCTTTCAATACAGGTATATGTGGACAGTGTTCTGAACCTTATGGAATCTTTCAGATTGATAATACAAGACACGTTATCACAGTGTAGTAGATGTCATGAGGAAGATGAGGTTGTGGATGGCATGCAAGTATTCAGGATGGAGGGGGGAAGACTACCAAGACAGGCATTGGAGTGATGACCAAGGGGTATAAGTAAATCTAGATGGTTGTGACGTTAATATTTTTGAGCATTTCTTGAGGAAGGTATCAACTACACATTGAGGCGAAGACTTCGTTCCAGATGGAGGTGGTGATGAGAACGTTAGAGCAATCCTTGAAAGTCGGGTGGTAACCTTACGACAACCATTCGAGCCAAAGGAAGGAAGCAATGGCGATCAGCTGTGGTGGCATTAATGACATTGACCACGATGGCCTACTCGACGTGAAACAAGTTCACAACTCGTCCACCCCTTGTGGTCTGCAGGTGCAACGAGGGTCGCATCGGACGGCTGTGCGAGTGCAGCAAAGACGAGGTGAACTCGGAGGACATTCAGGCGACATGCAAGCGTGACAACTCTTCGTCGGTGGTGTGCAGCGGGCGCGGTGACTGTGTGTGCGGCGAGTGTGTGTGCCACAAGCGCGACAACGCCAACGAGCACGTCTTCGGCAACCTGTGCGAGTGCGACGACTTCTCTTGCGACCGGGCCGCCGGGAAGATCTGCGGCGGTGAGGCCTGTGCGACGAGGGCGTGTTTTGCTTACAACGTGTGCGTTTGTATCGGCGCGTGTGGCCATCCGTGACCCGTTTTGTCGTGCTCCGTGGAATAGGAGGAAGCGGTATGTAGGATGCGAATTTGGAGCCTCGGCATTTGGTCTCGTTGTGATGTTACAATTCGTGCAAATGCGACGTAATTTCAAGGCTGTAGGGAAATTGAGCAAATGTATTTTGTATTGAGAGGCGGTCGGTCATAGGCAGTGGAATAAAGGAAGGTAGTAAGCCTGAGTCTGGGGACAGGTCGAATATTTTAAACTGGAGCAATGTTTGCTTACTTAGGCAAATGTTGCTGGAAAACATTGGTAAAGAAGATTCTCAAACTGTTGGGATTAAAATATAAATATTTTAAATATTTTTGGGATGAAGCAGATGGTCACTTGCTTTATCGATTTAACAATAAATCAAATAAATCCCACCCATTTTGTCAAACGATTGCCAGAAAAAGGCCTCCCCACGAGAGGCAGAGTGAATGTTGGGATGGCCACAATATTTTTTTATTATTACACGCTTTTATTCAACTCACTCCGTCTGTTGTCGTATCCTCAAATCTTGTAACTCAATTTCAAACGTCTTCCCAATGTCGTTTCGACTGCAAACTTGGTATAGGTATGTCATACTCATGACAATACTATATTCTATCATTAAAAATAAAAATATGTATTTTTAAACGATCTTTTTTACGGCCCTAATTGTCCACGCTCAACTCACGTTGGATGTAAATCACCACGGTCCCTTACGTTATGGCAAGCCTCGGGAGCCACGCCGAGGGGCGGGGGATGTGGAAGGAGGGGAGGGGCGATGGGGGAAAGGGGCAGGGGCAGCTCGGACAGTACATTTCATTAAAGCGTGTTTAAAAAAAAGTATTTAAATTTTTTAGTTTTTTATATAAACCCCAATCCATTGCGTGACACACTTAATATTGTTGTGTGGCGGTTGTGTGTGGTTGTGGGGCGGCAGGTAATGGTATCTGTGACTGCGGCCACTGCGTGTGCTTCCCCAACTTCACGGGGAACGCGTGCGACTGCGCGCTCGGCACACACGGCTGCGAGGGCCGTGGAGGTCAGATCTGCAACGGGCGTGGTGTGTGCGAGTGCGGCAAGTGCCGGTGCTCAGAGCCACGCTACCAGGGCGCAACCTGTGAGCTGTGCCCCACCTGCCCAGAGGCGTGCGAGGAGCACAAGTGAGGATACCTTGTTTTTTCCCCTACTGGCACAACCAAGACTCAGGTGGTGCTTGGTTGTTGTTGGGCAGGGCCGCTGATGTTGCATTTGATGAACGGGTCGAGCCGCGTGCACGTGACGCGGTCATACCGTTTGAATTGTGTACCGACCGACGTGTCACACACGCGGCGAGCACGTCATTAATCCCACACCTGGCCCCACTTGGCCCCGAGCAAGATTCAGATTTCGTGTGAAGTTGATATATCACGGTTTGTCGATGTATCATTGTTAGGTTCCATACTCTTTGGTTCTTTCGGTAAAGTCATGTAGGTAGAAAAAATAATAAACAATAGATCACAACGTTTCGATCGCAACGCAAGCAATCGTCGATTGTCGATTGCTTGCGTTGCGATCGAAACGTCGTGCCCTATTATTTTTACACGCTTTTATTTAACTCACTGTGTCTGTTGTCGTATCCTCAAATATTGTAACTCAATTTTAACCCACTTCCCAATGTGGTATCGACTGCAAACTTCATATACTTAGGTCTTACTGATGACAATACTATATTCTATCATTAAAAAAAATTTAAACAATCTTTTTACACGCTTTTTATTAACTCACTCTGTTGTTGTCGTATCCTCAAATCTTGTAACTCAATTTTAACCCACTTCCCAATGTGCTATCGACTGCAAACTTAGTATACTTATGTCATATACTAATGACAATACTATATTCTATCATTAAAATAAAAAAAAATTAAACCATCTATTTTATATGTTATGTTTCGGCTTGGGTCTAATTGTCCACGCTCAACTGACGTTGGCTGTAAATCACCACGGTCCCTTACGTTATGGCAAGCTTCGGGGCCACTTTTTGAAGTTGTGGAGTATTGCCGTTACGAGTACAGTACATTTAATTAAAGCGTGTTTTAAAAAAAGTATTTTTTAATATTACGTGAAATTACCGAAAGAACCAAAGAGTATTCCTGCAGTTATGTCACGAAAGCTTCAAATCACAATTGGTAGGTTCCAGTTCGCCTTTTAATTTATACAACAGCAGCCACCATTCGCCACTAAGTTGCGGTGACATCACCACGGTGCTGTGCCAGGCTATGTGCACTTTTAGGCCACGTGAAGTTTCGAATATATACAAACACAAATATATATGAATATATCTATCTTGTCAACATATCTATTCACCCATCTAACTTAATGTATATCTATTGTCTTCATCTCTTCTGTCATATCATGAGGATTATATGAATTTAAACTGGGGTCCCCAAAAATAACTTTTGCTGAGTGCCCCTCAGTAGGCGAGCACCACTACCGCCGGCAAATGACAGCTGCCCCCCCCCCCCATTGTACCGCCCCCACCTCTACCTCTGTGCAACCCTGCGTGTGCAGAGACTGCGTGCAGTGCGCCGCATTCGCTAACGGGCCTCGCAAGGAAACGTGCGAAGAGTGTGGCCTGAAGGTGACGCTTGGAAAAGCACTTCCTAAACAACACCAAACATAGGATCCATACCTTCACGTGATCCACTTGAATCCATATTTTTGCTCTCAAAAGATTCCTATTATTTAGACAGAGGCAAAAACATTTGCTCTGGGTTAAGGAGAAATACACAATTTGACCTGGGATTTTATACCCAGCCACGTCTAACATCAGTAACGAATAATAACACAACTGGTCCCTGTGGTGTGTAAGCATCATCACGGTGCTCGCTAGCGCAGCACTTGCCCGAAGTGTCTATGGCTACATGGTGAATATTTGTCTCTTGCGCTTGTGCGTGTGTGCACGTGCATGCCCTTGTATGTGTGCGTGCGTGTGTGCGTACGTTTGCAGGTGCGCGTTGTGCCCGAGCTGACGCAGCCGGGCGCCGTGCAGCAGATCGTGCACTGCAAGCAGAAGGACGATGACGACTGTTGGTTCTTCTTCACGTTCACTGGCTCTGGCAGCAACGCGTCTGTCGAGGTGCAGGAGAAGAGAGGTGAGCTGGGGAGGGGGGGTGGGCAGGGGGTCGTGACTTTTGCACGCACCTCGCCGCTGGGATGGGCACCAGCGAGAAGGGACAATGATATAAATTTAACGCAGATTACCACCATCTCATGCATGGTTTTAATGTGATTTTAGGAGTTAAAGGAATTCTCCCGTATGTGTTCAAACATTTTCGTTTCATTCCAGAGCAGAGAGCAATCATGTAAATCACCTCGGCCTTCTCGCAGGATGATTCTCTCGGGAGGGCTGTGTTGCCTACAGCTCTTTAAAGAGTGGCATAACATTATAGTACCCACATCAAACCCCTCTTTATGCGTTCCGTGCCCAGACGGCCATGGCTTTGTCCCACATACGTTTTAAGCTTTTATAGTGAAGAACGAACTTTCAGGAGTCACTTTCAGAAGTGAAAGTCAACAGAGCACGGATGACGTCAAAGTGTTTCATTATTTGACCTCTACCCATGCTCTGCCTCTGTTCAGAGTGCCCCGCGGAGCCCAACGTGCTGGCGATCATCGCGGGCGTTGTGGCCGGCATAGTTCTCATTGGCCTCGCGCTGCTGCTCATCTGGAAGCTGCTGACATCCATCCATGACCGGCGCGAGTTCGCCAAGTTCGAGAAGGAGAAGCTCACTGCCAAGTGGGACACGGTACCAGCGCTTCATTCCTCACTTAGTACTGCCCGGGCCGTCGATAGATTCGAGTTGGCCCTTCATTTCTCACTCAATACTGCCCGGGCCGTCGATAGATTGGAGTGGTTGCACGGGACGAGTAGCCAAAGTGGATAGCAAGAGGTCGCCACCCAACATCCTGGCGATGACATCTGGGGGAAGTGTCTGGAACAGAGGCGTAGCTAGGGGGGGCAGGGGGGTACATATGTCCCCGGGCGCAAAGGTAAAGGGGCGCCAAAATGAGGCTTACAACGTTACATTATAACTTATTGCGGCGGGCACGGCAGCCTGAAACTACTGCACAAATCTACACCTCAACCTAAAAGTTTATATATCCCGCCACACACAGCGTACATGTCATGTAATTACATTTTGGTACGCGCGCCTATTAAGAACTTACATGGAAGAACGTCCCAAACAACAGACAGGCGCAGTCTTTCAGCCTTAGTCACTAGCGTGGCCTTCATTTAGCAGCATTTACTACAAGGCTCACTTATACGTGTACGTCGCTCGTACCTTATATTTGAATACTCACCTGTATTAAGTTTCTGGTTTCACAAAATTTGGCACTACGTGGCCATGAGGAAAATTTGAATGTGGATGAGGATAAAAATGTTGGAAACTTTCTCGCGCTGATCAAACTCGTTACTCAGTATGACCCATTGTTAGCAAAACACGTACAGCACGCAGGAGAAAATCCGGGATCAGTTTCTTATTTGTCACCGGAAATCCAGAATGAATTGATCCACATACTTGCGTCGACTGTAAAGAACCAATTGTTGAGTGATATCAGGAAAAACAAGTACTACGGTATCTTACTTGACTCAACTCCTGATATAGGACATCGGGAACAGCTTTCTCAGGTCATAAGATTTGTGGATGTGGTTTTTCAAACTAAAAAAGTAACTATCAAAGAATCATGTTTAGGTTATATCGAGATACATGCAAAAGATGCATCAAGTCTAGAAAGAGTCATCGTCGAGAGACTGAAATCTGACAACATACCTCTAGCCGACTGTCGGGCACAATGCTATGACAATGCTGCTGTGATGACTGGGCATATATCCGGCCTTCAACAACGAATATGTGACAACAATCACAGAGCATTGTTTGTCAACTGTGACAACCACAGCTTAAACTTAGCAGGAGTACACTCAGCTAAACAGGATCCACTTATCGTCACATTTTTTGGAACAGTTGAAAGTATATATTTGTTTTTCTCTCGTTCAACAATTCGTTGGGAAGAGTTAAAAAAAGCTGTGCCCATCACAGTAAAGCGGGAGTCTGAAACACGCTGGAGTGCACGATCAGAAGCTGTTACAGCTATCTATGAAGGACTGGATGAACTAGTAGGGCTGCTAGACAAATTATCGGAGGACGTAACTATGACGCCTGAAACCAGAAGTGATGCAGAACAGTTACAGGCATGCGTATTAAATTTTAACTTCATAGTTTTATTACATTTCTGGAATGTCATTCTTGGAAAAATTGATCGTGTTCAGAAGCGCTTACAGGATCCTACTATGAATTTCAAGGAAGCAGCAACTGATCTTGAATCTTTGGAGCATGCATTTGTCAAGCTTCGTGATGATTTGAGCCAAGTTGCTGTAGAAAACGCCAAAACAAGATACACAGCCTGGGGGATCGATGTGGACAGAAGAATTAGGCGACGTCGGAAGATGCCAGGAGAACTGGCAAGAGATGCAGGACTTTCAGCAGAAGAAGAAATTGTGCGCGTTATGAAGAGCGTATTTTATCGACTTCAACGGGAGATGTCAACACGGTTTTTACGACTAAAAGACCTGAACACAAATTTTGGATTTCTGCTGGAAATTGCACAGATTTTGGAAATTTCTATGACACCGACATCAATGGCCACGAACTTTTCACAGAAATTGGAGATTGCAAAATGCTGCTCAGTAACCGGAACGAAGTTCTACCAGAAACTCCTTTGGATCTTCTTGGTTTATTGTGTTTTATGGAGACGACATATTTCCGAATTTGCGAATTTCACTGCAAATTTTATAACAATAGCAGTTTCAATTGCAAGCTGTGAGCGGTCGTTCAGCAAATTGAAACTTATTTTGTCGTATTTGCATGCTTCAAAGGGACAAGATCGTCTCAGCGATCTTGCTCTTCTTAGCGTTGAAAGAGAAACATTGGAAAAAACAGATTTTGATTACGTGATTGACCAGTTTGCGACAGTGAAATCAAGAAAAAATAATCTTTTGTAGACTATATCAACCAGTCTACGACAGTGACTGAGTGAGCCATGTAATATAATTTCTATAAATTTGCTTCTTTAAATACAATGTTTCATTAAAATTTAAATTGTTATTCCTTATTCGATGTAATAGGAAAATGTGATTAAACGGGGGGGGCGCCAATTTTATAGTTCGTCCCCGGGCGCAAAATATCCTAGCTACGCCTCTGGTCTGGAATGATGATGCGCGATGCCGTTCTTGTTAAAGCAGCAGCAGCAGCTCTCATTCTGTTTCATAGCCTTAAAATCACGATTCGGGTTTACATAGCGTCCAAATGTGACCACGTCTCAAGATGCTGTGTGAAACAGTAAAAAAAAATCATGTGGAAGAAAAAGTGCCAGTGTGATCTCGATAGAGATGTTGATGGCATTGGGACTTGTTCATTGGTTACGAATCATGGTAGTGATTCAATGGGATGATTGTTTATGCTTTGTCTCATTCATTACATTATCCTAAAAGCAACATCTGCATAAATCACCAACGCATTGTTACATGCACAATTTTATGTGCGTATGAGTAAAAGAGTCGATCTTAATCGATGAATTGTTACATGCCTTGTGATCCCACACATACGCCTGATACAAATGCCTGTGCGCGTGTGTGTGTGCACGCGCGTGTGCCCTCTGCAGGGAGAGAACCCAATCTACAAGAGTGCGGTCACCACAGTGGTGAACCCCAAGTACGGCGGAATCCAGTGAATGCAGTCTGCATGGGTGGGAAGGCAGGAGATGGACTCTGCTACGACCTTCTCTCGTCCTTGCTCCCTCTCTCTCTCTCATCTCCTCTCCCTCCCTCCTTGCAGGGGCACCCACACCTCATGTCATACACAGCCACTATGCCTGCAGCAGCAGCAATTCTGCCTATGCTCACTGCTTGACACAAGCCTCCCACATGTTGAGACGATTGTTTCTGGCCCTGCACCGTATAGGATATTTCAATTCACGGCTACCAACGCAGTATTAGTGAACGTACGTTGTTTCACAAGTGTTAAGTTAGATGTAAAAATAAAATCTCATCTTCCTGAAAATATATGCTACACCCCAGTATCACGAGTCCCTTTTGGAGGCATCTGGCATTCTCGGTTCTTTAATTGGGTCCTAATCAAGGCTGAGGAATGGCCCACCGGTGAGACCAAGCAATGTGAGATGATTTCGAGTAATGAAAGCAGCTTGTGCGAGCAACGCCTTGTGCCATGCTGACATTCAGAACCAGAATCTTTAGACTGGAGGAATCCGATGAACTATGAAGTTATTTTCACAGATGTCTATGTCCAAACGCACTGGGCTCTCCGTATTGTGAAACTTAATCGCAACTCATGTAGAGAAATTCTAGAAATGCTCAATTTATTGACAAATTCACACATTCACGACATGCTTTTTCAGCACTTTTTACTGCATCCGCCAGCAGTCACCAGTGCCATTGTCTCTTACTTGTTGGTTCATGCATTATTTGTGAACGCTCGAGTGATTAATTGAAACAATGCGTGTTGATGCCACCATCTTAAAGAGGTGCGATTTTAAAAGTATTATAAAACAGCAATGATGTGATGATTGACGATTATGATCATCGCAATTACGACTTAATTTTATGATGATCGTGATTATCACAATTACTATGACATTTAATGTCAAGTTCCTGATCATGCACAAGAGTTACACGTGGGAGGTGCACATACATACATTCATACATTCAGACCCAGGGTGCTTCTAGGTACAGCCTCAGGGCCTGGTGCAGTCATGGTTCCTGCACATTCAAGAGGTGTACGTAGTATAGCACGCTTACCGCTCGCAGGTTGAAGGGCACAACGCGCCCATCTCCACCATCCAAAGATTTTGTGTAAATGTTCTACGTTATGTCGTTTTGTGTTTGTTTCTTTGATACTGTATTCCATTTTCATAATCGTATCGTTCTCTTTTATTTGCTCCAGCAGCATAGTATACCTTTCATCTGTATTTTATATGTAAGGCCGTTTAATTTCAGTGCTTAGCAGCTTTCAGTCATCATCACAGAGCGATATATCACTGAAAATGCGTTTAGCTGAAACCTCTCCTTACACTATAGAGCGCGATATAAATGCTATTCCATTCATTAGAAAAAAACCTGCACCTCGTTCGATAGTTTCTGTAGTTTGCACTGGTGGGGTACGTGGTCTGCACGTACCTTTATATCACACGTATCGCACCCCTAAATCGCGCTTTGTGTAAAAAAATTCTGTATATACAAATTATGCACACATATGTACTGTATATATCTATGCACACATGCACACAGTCTGTATAAATATAAGTATGCTTAAAGCAAGACACATTCCCATGTTGGCAGCCGCTACAAATTTGTATCCACGTACCACTCTTTGGATTGTATCGGCGAAAGACATGTGACAACGCGTTTGCTCCGATTGTCGCGAGTGCCCAAACCTGAAACAAGTCTTGCTGAGCCATCCCGTAGTAATCGGCGTGCAGATTGAGAACTTGCAACCTAGGCTTTACATTGGGGATAAAAGTAATAACTCTGAAGATAAGCCATAAGTCGCTACCGATTGTCGTCTTTGGTTCAATTGCATTCGATGAGTGTGCTGGTGGTAAGGCCCTGCTCAATTTCAGCTGGAACAGTCCCCAACGCTGTTCCAGGAATTATCTTGGCGTGCCTCATCCATCTTGCCTTATTTTGTCCTCCGTTTTTTTGTTGTAATAAGCCTGTTTATAGGAGTACAGGGTACAACAGTAACATAGAATTATTATGGATAGGTGTACCTTGTACCCCTCGTGGTAGTGCCTTACGCCAATAATCCCTATATCAAAGCCAGTTTATGGCAGCGATCCGGGAAATGTCGGGTGAGAAATGAAGCCCAGGCAGTGGGAGTCATTGTGATATCTACATAAAGATAGCTGCTGAGCACGATACTTGATGTGAACAACGAACATTTGTGAAGCTGTAAATGATTGGAAGGTGACAGCCATAAGTAACCACGTCAGTGTAGCCAAAATGTCAGAAAATGGTTTGTAAGAGGCCTCTGAAAAAGCACAGGTGACAACTGGAACATGTGAGGACCCTTGATGAAGAATATAAATATCTTGATGAAATGTTGAGTAAAAATGTATGAGCCGATATGTAATCGAGATTCTTAATCGGTCTCGTGCGTTGTCAATCGCAAAACCCAGTGCCATTGAAGCATCCACCCTCTTCAGTTATTTTCACGTATTGCAAAACTGTTCTGTACATTCAAAACCATAAATAAATGTTTTTTTTAATTACTCTGCTTATTTGTTAGACTCTAAGTGTTTTCATGAAGCAGCAGTCTTGATAGGCATGTGTAGTCATTTGTCTACTGCGCGATTCGTATGGGATTGTCACAATTAATGTAAAAAATTTAGATTTTTGATCAGTGGTTGATATGCCTCAAGTGGCTGCAAGGGTCACAAACCCATGAAATACAGGGCAATAATATAATAGGATTGATTTCGAAGTGCGTGATTTGGTGCATGTTTCATGAGTTGTAAGATAATTGGTGCTAAACGATGAATCGATGCATCGGTGAGACATCTACCACCATCCTCCAGGAAGGGAATTAAGTGCACGTTGCGAAGTGACAGTGCACAGAGGCGCTGCAATGCAGCCTTGTAGCATGGCATTGTTTAAAGGGGGAAGATGGAGTCTATGTTGAAGTCTAATCAGAGTTTAAACGCTCAACAGGATGAGGAAGGGTGTGATCTGCTTTTGTTTTTTGAGTAATTCTGCTGGAGCTCTCAACTCGCCCTCTGTGTATCAAGATACGCATATCAACATACGTACAAGAAACGCTGAAAAGCTAAATCGCTTGACTTGCTGCCAAACTCGCGTGTGACGTCACACATTGTACCAGCTCCGCGCTTTGAACCCAACAGAGGGCGCTGGCCACCCATGCGGGTCTCCCGACCGAACGTAAACCCGCAGCCGCCCCGCACACAACTGCAAGGTCATTCATACACCCAGGAGAGCTTCGCCGAGTTCTCATCACTCTCGTGTTGGATGTTCGGCCGGTATCTCTCTTCGGTGTTGAGAAAAGAAAAAGATTCCCCCATACAGCCGTGACGGACTGTTGGGGCAAGTGTTGTTAACGAGCACCTGACGGAGGCCAACGGCACACGAGTGCGATTGGTGGCAAGCATCACGCCCGGTCGCCTTTGTCTCCCCAATGCTGATGTTTGCACACCGCACCAGGTGCTCATTTGTGGCCGAGTCGACCTAGGGGAGGCACAGGAGAGGTTCCTATACACGGATACAAATACAAATGTACAGACATGCATACAAAGCACAGACATATAAATACAAAAACACAATAGCGCTTGTGCACATCGAAACCACGTGAAGTGTCGGAAGGCTCGCTGGCAGGGTTGACTTGAGATGACCGACATGTGAACGCGTGTATACAACTACACTGACCCAAACTAGAACACATATAGTACACACATGTACTGGATGTGTTCTAGTGACGTGCGGTGAGGTCAATGGCTGGGGAGGCACTGGCTGGTATCAGAGCCAGATTTACACACTGAGGGGGGCGTGTGCGTGTCTGACACGCCCCCCTCAGTGAGGCAGATGTGATAGCTGCCTCCCCTGGTGCTTTTTCATTGCAGTTTCATGACGAGACCAGCGAGCCTAAATATCTTTATACACATTCGTGAAATAAGTTACCTGGAGTATGGAAGGCGAGGACATGAAATGAAGGGGTCTACAAACATTACATTGGTAACATACTGAGATAGTAACAGGCACGTGCTTATTGCCCCCGCTCCATCCAGTTACTGAGGGGTTGCACAATCAGAGGGGAGGCTGAGCTCGTCGCTGCCTCACCTCTCATCTCTTCCTGTATTTGCAGCGGAGCTCCGCAAATTTGGCGATTTTGACAATAAAAATGATTGTAATCGTACAGACATTACATTTATAACACAGATCAGGGGCCGTCCATAAATGACGTCACGCACCGAGGGGGGGGGGGAGGGGGGTCAGACATTTGTGACGATGTATGACGAGGGGGGGGAGGTTTGAGAAATGTGACGTCACATCAAAATGCGCAACTTTAAATACATATCAATTAAATATAATTGTTATAACAACACAAATTTAGGTTAATTTTCATTATTAACTATTTGATTATTTTATTTATTCCATGAAGGAGCATTTTGCTTCTCCATTGGAGAATGGAGAAGCATACATTTTGTACATTTTTTTGAATTATTGTTATTAAACATTTTTATTATAATGATTCTACCAGGGCTTTTCATTCTGTGGAATAAATATGTGATTGTTATAATTGTACTCTCCATTTAGCTTCTTTCTACTAAGAAGTTTCAAGTATTTTTTAATAGTTATAATTACTTTTAATATTTTATAATTATAAGAGAATTTCAATATAATATTCTGAAAATCTGCAGTTTTAGTTAGACGTTGAATATTTTCAAGTGAATTTTATGCTAAATTTCAGCTTTCCAACGCCTCCTTTTAAAAACATGTTTTCTCCTACAACATCAGAATGCAGCGCCACATTAAATACACTCTACAATGACAATAGTTTAAAGTGATTTGATGCATTGTTTTATTTTCAAAATGGAAATATGGAGCTTTGTGACGTCATATTTGAGGGGGGTCTGACTGTTTGTGACGCCGTGTGACGAGAGGGGAGGGGTAAAAAATCGGCCAAAATCACGTGACGTCATTTATGGACGGCCCCTCAGTGGAAAATCTTCATTTCTTTTATTATTTTTTACTTTTCGTAACAGCTATTTTCATTGGAGTATAACAGGTGAGGCTGTGCCTCCCCTGCCTCCCCTGACCACACGTCCCTGACTCGCATATATATGTAGTGTCGTAGGTCTCTTGTTCCTTCCTCTCGAGTCTTGTGTGTGCGGGTGGCGTGTGTCGCACACACACGCTCAGTCGGAGACTAGGTAGTCGCAGGAGGCACCGTCTTTCCTTTATTATGTTCACGCCACCAACTCCGGCCCCCTCTCTCTCACGACCACGCTGCCGTACGACCCGGCCTAGACACGACCCCGTCCGCGTTGCACCGACGGCATCGACCAGGACAGCCAACTTACTGTCCGGCCGTGCAATGATCGAGCGAAGACGGCAGCGACGACAGCGACGACGAGACGAGTCCACTCCCAGAACCGGCAGCCCGGAGCTCTCAACTGCTTCTATTCCAATCGGCGTGGCTTGGCTCTGCCCGAGCCGCGCTTCTCTCACTTCTCGAACCCACCAGAGGGTTCCAGGGGTCTCCCCACGAGGTTTACCGTGATCCTTGCCCCAGTTCCTCCGCCCTGCCGGCACACCCACCGTGTACATGCTCAGCGGTGTGTGCACTGTCTACCTGCAGTTGCAGCTGCTGTACAACAGTTAGCGCTATGTCACTACACATACAAACACATCACGAGACAGAACGCACACGTGGGTTCACATACATGCCAACACTCAACCCAAACGCATAGAGTACATACAAACACACCCGACAGAGACAGATATACGCACGCAGATACATGCAGACAACCACGCAAAGATCAACGTGTGTCTCCCATATTGCCATTTAGACTGTTGTAGGGAAAGTGCTGTTTTGCGAGCATCTATTAAGGCGCACGTGGGAGGATGGTGTGGCCAGCACCACGCCCGTCCGCCTCAAAGACAAAGATCCCCCGTATATCCTTAACAGACTGTTGGGGAAATTGCTGTTAGTGAGCACCTATGAAGGCCAGAACAGTACACGAGGTTCGTGGTTTGCCAACACCACGCACGGCCGCCTTTGTCTCCCGAGTGGTGATGCTTACACACCGCACCAAGTAGTCATTTGAGACTGAGTCGACCTCAGGGAAGGCCCAGGAACGGTTCAGATATTCGGGAATCGAACTCAGGTCGCCGGGTTCGGGGAACAACACACAAACCGCTTCGCCCCTGCCACACACACGCGCGAATGAACACACACACACGGAAAGTCAGTGCCACGCAGCCTCGCCAAAACTGCTGGCATTTCCGTTCTGATTTTTTTATTTTGTAACGGAAAAATGAAGCGTCCGGAAGCACATGTCTACTTTAGATGCCACTACAGAAAGAAACACATACACAGGATGCAAACGGTCACTACAGTAAAGTATAGCAGGAGACGATGTGTGTTCTAATCGTCGGTGCTTGTTGTGCACCAGATTCGTGGATTGCCATGGCCCGTTCGCGCGTGGGAAACGTGCGTCCATGCCACGCAACAAAACCACCTACCCAACTGTGTTACAGATTCAAACGAATAACAACAAACAAAACACTTCCTTGAAAGGAAGAAAAAACTATGATAGGTGAAGTTTCGGGCGATGGCATTCATAGGACCATTGTCCGACACGTCGTCAGTAATATTTGATTCATAAGAAACCGGAGTAACTGGAGAAAACTCACCACGAATGCGAGGGGCCAAGTATCACGCTCATGAGTCCGCACACGTGGGTACAAATTTACTCTCCAATATCAATGCAACTCACCGCACAGTTCACCAATAGCAATGCAACGTCTGTGAATATTTTGTCGGTGCAGTTCTTGACCGAGATTGACCACAAATACATTTTCAAGAAAGCCCTTTAATAATAAGAAACCCCATACATTGTATTATTGTTCCCTTTTGCTGCTGATATATATCAGCGCGATTAGCGCAGAGTGTGCATTGGACTGCGTGCCACCGTCCACGAGTTTTTGTGCAGTCTAATCCACTCACAACAACGTTTCGGGCAATAGCCTTTGTGGCACATTAGGAATGGACCACTCTTTTAATACGTCCTTATGTGCTGTGCAGGACATCAATGCACGTGTGTACACCAGCATGTGATGACTGAGTTGGGCCTGTGGGGGGGCTGGCAGGGTTAATGATTAACCGGACGTGTACACCAGTCACGTGGTTAATGGCGACTCGGTGAAGATTGCTGTGTGTGATACACGTGATGTTGCATTCTACAGATTAACCACAATACATTTGTTTGCCCTCGATTTGGAGCACCCATTTCGAGAGTGCAACACTTTCTTCACAATAACATTAGAAATGGTTTTGTAACCCTTTCCGGACTGATGAGCATCAATAACTCGTTTTCTGAGGCCCTCAGAGATCTCTTTTGATTGTGGAATTACTTGTTTCCAGGCACCTGTATGGCAAAGACCAAACTCACAAAATTTCCGAACTTAACATAGGGTACGGCCTCCCAAACTCACCCCTGAAGATCATAATAATGATTTAAACACCTAATTCTAATGATTGCCTTGATTGAGCTAAGGAAACCAGGGGTTCAATTACTTTTCCACATACCCTGAACCTCAATTACTCTTGTCTGTTTAATTAATTCATCATTTTGTTTCAAAAGACATGGAATTGCTTACTATAAACATTCTGGGATTTTTAAGAAAATACCTGTTTTGATTCAAGAAGGCTATCATTGTAAAACTATGGAATTTCCATACGTGTCATTGGGGTTCACAAACTTTTTCTCGGCACTGTAAATTAAGATAGTATCATGCTTTTGTGTAATTTGTTAATCAGGTTATCTTTTGCTATTATTATGACTTAGATTGAGATCTAATAACAATTTAGGTTTCAAATATGTAAAATGTGAATATGCTAAAGGGCTCACTAACTTTTCCTCAACACTGTCGGCTTTTGGGAAAATAGTGAGGCGCACTATCAGCCTATTTAACGCTCCTCAAAAAACTTTGCAAGAAAACGTCGCTGGAGTTGAGCAATTAATGGAAATTGGCCCTTCAAGCCGAACATTAATTATTAAGCCATTTCTAAGTTCAAAATCAATTAAATTAAATAAGGTCCTAATTAAAAAAATGTATGTTGTCAATACTCTGCTGGATAGAGGTCACTCCAATAAGTGATGGTAATGCGGCTTCAGGAAACGCTTAGTTGTGTAGGACTCGTACTGATGCGACAACTTCTTTGTCTTTCTCGTTCCTTTATTAACGCATATAGTTCACATCTCCGACAGCATCACTCAATGTTCCTCCATACTCTGCAATGCAGAACTCCCCATCAACCCCACTCAATGTCCCTCCGTTCACTCGCTCCGCTCCGCTGCTTCGCTCGCTGTCTCTCTCTCCACCAAGGTCCGTTACTCCGCTTCTTCCCTACGCTGTACTCGCTCCATCCTTGCTACTCCGTATATTGTATTCTCTTGGTCCACTGCTACCTTATGCTATACACTCTTATAATAGTAGGTTTTTACCCTTTTAACTGGTACAAAACTGACACCTTTATTCAAGGCATCATGTTTGCAATGACCACAACACAAGTAGTCAAAAAAGCAAACAAAAAGAAGCAACTCTGATAAGGATGATAATATGCACTGTCCTTGAAGATGATTGGCCCACACCCGAGACGGCTTTCTTTAGAGCCTAGTCCCCATTGGTGTAGGGCCAGATGACACCAGAAGGCGTACAACTCAAACACAGTGCAATATCAGAGTATTGAGAGCTCGGGGTAAGCATTTACACTATGAGATCTCTTTTACCAGTGGCAAAATATAATAGTAGGTTTTTACCCTTTTAACTGGTACAAAACTGACACCTTTATTCAAGGCATCATGTTTGCAATGACCACAACACAAGTAGTCAAAAAAGCAAACAAAAAGAAGCAACTCTGATAAGGATGATAATATGCACTGTCATGACAGTGCATATTATCATCCATAAAGGTGTCAGTTTTGTACCAGTTAAAAGGGTAAAAACCTACTATTATATTTTGCCACTGGTAAAAGAGATCTCATAGTGTAAATGCTTACCCCGAGCTCTCAATACTCTGATATTGCACTGTGTTTGAGTTGTACGCCTTCTGGTGTCATCTGGCCCTACACCAATGGGGACTAGGCTCTAAAGAAAGCCGTCTCGGGTGTGGGCCAATCATCTTCAAGGACAGTGCATATTATCATCCTTATCAGAGTTGCTTCTTTTTGTTTGCTTTTTTGACTACTTGTGTTGTGGTCATTGCAAACATGATGCCTTGAATAAAGGTGTCAGTTTTGTACCAGTTAAAAGGGTAAAAACCTACTATTATATTTTGCCACTGGTAAAAGAGATCTCATACTATACACTCTTGTCCACTGCTACCTTATACTATACACTCTTGTCCACTGCTACCTTATACTATACAATCTTGTCCACTGCTACCTTATACTATACAATCTTGTCCACTGCTACCTCATACTATACACTCTTGTCCACTGCTACCTCATACTATACACTCTTGTCCCAGGCACCAACTCCAATGCTAACTCCAATTGCGACTTCAACACTAACAACAACTCCCGTATCTCCATACGCTCTCTGCCTTTATCCCCGAACCAATTAGCCCCAATTAATTATGTTATCCCCCGCTTCGCTACTCGCCCCCAGGCCCCCAGCCTCACGTGATGCTGTTGTTGTAGACACCCCGGTGCCAGTCTAAACGACTCACCCTCTCGACCAATCACCCGCCAGCGTCCTCAGTTACCCCTAACACTTGCAGTGTCCCTTAATTACCTCACCCCCTTAATTGGCGCAATAACAACTGTATTGCGCGCCCCGCTCCCTGTGTCCCCGTTCGCCCTCACTATCCGCCGCACGTCCGTATCACAACCAAACGCGTGACGCGTGTTATCTCAAGTCCTACATCACCCCCCCCCCCCCCCCATGTTTAAAGAGTTAGCCGTCCCGGCTAAACACAACGCGTCACGGGGCAAAACATAATATCCCAACAAAATGTACACGATCCCCCCCCCAGACACGACCCCCAACGTCCATGTCACCCAAAGTTTTACGAAAAAGTCAATATTCTTGAGCGGGTTCCCACAGCATGTCCGTCGCCCCGGCTCGACTGAGCAGGGGGCAGGGTATATCTGTCCGTAAGCGCGGGCCAGCGTCCTGCCCGAAACGTGCGCCCATCTTCGTTTCACCGGCCATTCCCCGATGAGACCCCAACGCAGTCGCGTGCGTCCCGGGGTGGCTCCTGACTCACAAATGGCGATCCTGCAGACAAAGGGGGGGTAAACTGCTGAGGTGCGTTCTCCCATCGTTGCACGGTACGCTCGTCGGACACATCCAATACAGGCTGTTCCGGGATGGGAGATGAAGCATCAGATCTTAAGGTATCACATATTTCTTCAAGCGCGATGGGTGAATATGCCACAATCGGCGACCGTATTGAATCCTCACACTCTGATCCCGGCGAACTTCCACAATCTCAACGGGCCCCTGCCAGGGCCGATGGAATTTCGGTGATGTGCCTACCGGCACCATCGGACAATGTAACCAGGCCTTGTCCCCCACCTGCCATGGCTCCCGTGGGGGCTGTGTACCGTGCAGGCGCTCATTAGCCGCCTGCCTCCGTTCCGTATTTCCCAGCGAGGCCTCCTTAGCCTCTTTCAGACGATCCAATGCCTCAAGCATGGGGACAGGCACCGCTGACGACTTCTCTTTAGTTTTCACCCCCAGCTTGATCAAGGCCGGGGCTTCCGGTTCATGACTATACATCAAATAGAAGGGTGAATACCCTGTCGAGGCGTGTGGGGCCAATCTGTAAGCGGCCAAGGCCGCCGGAACATGTAGGTCCCAGTCTGTCTGAGCCGAATTAACCTGTTGGCACAACATAGACGTCAACGTTCGATGAAGACGCTCAACCATCCCGTCGGTTTGCGGGTGGTATGGGGATGTCTGAATTTTCCTCGTACCCAATGCATCACACACTTCCTTAAATAGGCGGGACGAATTTTTTTTACCCTGGTCAGTAAGCGGGTGCTCCGGGGCACCTTTGTCAAAAACGTAACCCTGCAGGAAGGCCTCCACGATTGATCCTGCTGATTGGTCCGCTAGCGGCCATGCCATAGGCCACCGAGTGAGGTACTCAACCCCCACAAGCAAGTATTTGTGACCCCGTGGGGTAACGGGGAACGGTCCCAGAATGTCAAGGGCTACAATCTCGTTCACGCGCAATACCCGTATCGACTGCAATGGTACTCGATATGGCTGTGCCGGCGCCTTCCGCTGTACGCACTCGTGACAAGCCTTAACATACAAATGAACATCATTTTGCAATCCCGGCCAATAGAAATCGTTTCTCAAAGTCAAGGTGGTTTTTTTTTCACCCAAGTGCATCAATCGCTCGTGCGTGTCGCGAATAAGTTCCCCACTCAAAGATAGTGGCACCACAATACAAAACTTCTGTAAGACGACATCCCATCTGACCAGGAAGTCGTCTACGAGTCAAAGAAAGGCCCGATCATCCGACTGTTTGGAACGGGAGGCCTGAAGCCTCATTCTGGTAAGTGAAGGATCGTCCGCTTGCAAGCGCACCCAACACTCCCGTGACAATCCCAGCAACCCAGGCTCCTTAGCCGGTGCTTCGTCAACCCGGTCTGAATCGGCTGCAGCGGCCATGGCCGGAATGCCCTGCAGCGGCGGCCCGCAGCGCAGCGATCCCTCGGAGCATCTACACAAGCCCGATGACTGAGGCAATCGGGACAAAGCATCCGCGTTAACATGACGCATCCCTTTCCTGTGCTGGACCGTGAAGGAGTATCCCTGCAGGATCTCAAGCCACCGGGCCATCTGACCCGAGGGTTGATCGATCCGCAAGGAGTACTGCAGCGCTGCGTGGTAAGTGCGGACCAAAAATTGTCTCCCGTACAAGTATGGTCGATACAGCTGCACAAAGTGTACAATCGCCAACAATTCCCTGCGTGTTACACAATATCTTTGCTCTGCCGGGGACAGAATACCGCTGCCATACGCGACGACCCTTTCAACTCCGTCAATCGTTTGCGAAAATACAGCGCCGATGCCCGTGTCACTGGCATTGGTGTCCAAAATAAACATTTCCGCAAAATTTGGATATCCGAGCGGCGGTGCGTCAGCCAAAGCGTCCTGGAGCGTCTCAAACAAATTCTGTTCCTCGTCACCCCATATAAACTTCTTACCCTTAGCAGTCAACGTGTGCAGCGGCCTTGCAATTGTGGCAAAATCTTTAACAAATCGACGGTAGTATGACGCAAACCCCACGAAGCTCCGCACTTCCGATACTGTCTTAGGCACTGGCCACGCACACAACTGGTTTTCTCCGGGTCTGTGGCGACCCCCGCTTCACTAACCACATGCCCCAAGTATTTAACAGATGTTCTCAACAATTGGCATTTCTGGGGTTAAAATTTCAAATTGGCGTCCCGTACCCTGCCAAACACAGCCCGTAGCCGCTGCAAGTGTCCCTCAAAATCTGTATTGAACACAATGACGTCGTCGAGGTATATCAAACATGACTCCAACTGCAATCCTGACAATACAAGTTCCATCAATCTTTGAAAGGTGGCTGGCGTGGAGTGCAGCCCCATCGGTAGTACGTTAAATTGGAACAACCCTTGCGGCATGCGGAAGGCCGTCTTCGGTTTAGATTCCTCGTCCAAAGGCAATTGCCAAAAGCCCGACAAAAGATCCAAAGTGGAGAAAAACTTCGCACCGAAACAATGCGTCCAATGAGTCGTCAATGCGCGGGAGCATCCGCCACCGAAATCTTATTCAATTTGCGGTAATCCACACAAAATCGTAGAGAACCATCTCGTTTTTTAACCAATATGATAGAAGCCCCCCATGGGCTGGAAGAAGGAGAGACGATATCCTGTTGCAACATCTCGTCAACCGTTTTCCGAATGCAATCCTTCTCTAAGGGGTTCACTCGGTGAGGATTTAATCCCTAGTATCAATGTGATGCCGCAATAGGGTCGTGCGACCGACATCAAATTTTCCTGAGCTAAAAACGTCCCTGAATTCCAAAAGCAACCCCCTTAGACGCGACCACTGCTCGGGTGTCAAATCATCATTGCAATCATACAAATCGCGAAACCAGCCCGGTTCCTCCTCATCCCGTGGCAGCGTGTCTCCTTCCCCAGCTGCCAAGCACGCATCCCCTTCCGAGTCCCGCGCAACCGACGCGTGCGCCAACGTAGTCCCCTCTTGAATAACGACCGGCTCGTGCCCCGTGTTTACAATCTGGATGAACGGTTCGGCCATCGCCGGCACCATAGTAAAAGCACCCACCAAGGAGGGCGTTCGTGCCACGGCATTCGACGGTGTCAACAGAATGCCTTCCTCCAAGTTACCCACTGACAGCCCTTTTTTCAGCCGTAACGGCACAAGGATCTGCATCGCAGGCGGAACGCACACCGTGCGGCTAACCACCGCCTGAACCACAGCGTTGACACGAGCAAATTTAGATGGAGTTCCCAAAAATTTAAGGCACTTCCCCGATGGAAATTCCAATCGTCCCTTCTCAATCGAAATCTTAATTGGCACTTTTTTGCAAAAAAACCGTGCCCAACAAACAAGGCACGGTCAGAACAGACGAAACCAAAATGTATCCCATTACGCACACCTCCCCGACTTGTATCGTTGCAAGTACTCGACCCAAAATTCCAAAACTGCCCCCATTTGCCGCTATACACGGGCCATCCACTGGTTCCAAAACATGGGGCGAGGTTGGTAATAATCGGAAAGTTTGCAAGGAAATGAGGGTCGCAGAAGCCCCCGTATCGACGATGACTCGAACCTGAACCCCTTGAACAAGCGCCATCACATCCGACGAACCCGGTGCAGCTCCCAAAACACGATGAGCCAACGCACCCCATACAGCATTCCCATGTGCGTCATACGAAGGGGGATCAACAGCGTGTGGTGTCGCGGATGGGTGAGGTGTAGGATATGGCCGTGTATTGCATGTGTTGCGACTCGCCTGATAATCCTGCGATGGGTAGAATCCGCGGTTGTAGCCTCCTGATGATCGCGGGAAGACGCCTCTCCGTCTCCAGCAGTCTCGTGCGAAGTGTCCTCGACGCCCACACTCGTAATTACGTCAGCGGACCGCCACGTCCGAACGTCCCGGGGCGGCGAGGTGGGCCCACCAGCGGTCGTGCGGTCGCTCCAACTCCGGCAGGCCCCCATCTGCACCGGCGCACACCACCAGGGGCTGTGGTGGCACCGCCGATGGCTCATCGCAAAGATCCAGGTTTGCCTGGATGTTCCTGGCAATCTGCAAAGATGACCCGTCGTCGTCGCTGTTGCTGGGAAGTGAGAGGACGACTCGTAGCTCCTTTGCCATCTGCAACAGGTTCTCCTGGGCCAAGGAATCAAGGGCGGCCTGATCCATCGCCGGGTAAGCCGTCTCCTCCCGCCGTCTCAACTGAAATTTGCGCTTGGCGACCGATTGAGGTTCGTAAATGTCCTGCATCGCCATGAATGTCTCTGACAACGACAAGCGAACCCCCCCATGGAGGCCGTAGAACGTTGCCAGCGCATCGTCGTCCAAGGCCATTGTTAGGGCCCGTAGCGCTTCAGCTTCCGTCCACTCGAGCGACTCGTACGCTGCCCGAAACCGTCGTGTAAATGCCGTCCAGTCGCCGACTTTAACCTCGAAGCGTTCCACGTGCAACCGGCGTCGCATGCTCGAAGTCAGCGACTCCGGCTCCTCCACGGCGTCCAGCTCTGCACCTGCCGCATCGGGAGATACAGCCGTGCCGCCGGCCTCCGCAGATGTGATGAGCTCGTGCGGCAACTGATCCGATCCCGTCAGCGCCGTCCGTATCGTTTGCATAAACTGTTCAAATTCTTTCGTGAGCGCCGCCATCCTGACCTCCCATGCCGCCATCGCAGCTCTCCATACATGAGGTGGGCTCGGCTCATCCTCGTCGTTCGGGTCGCCCTCGTCCCACGGCGGCGCCCCAACAGCCGCGTCCCCCGGGGGAGCGGGAGCCTCCAATCCCGACGGAGGTATCACGTCCGCGTCGCTGCTGTCGGCCGACGAGGCCGCCGGCAAGTTCTTCTTCTTCGTAACTTTCTTTGACATATCGGCGTAGTTCTTTTGATCACTTCTTACACCAGTTGTAGGACTCGTATTGACGCGACAACTTCTTTGTCTTTCTCGTTCATTTATTAACGCATATAGTTCACATCTCTGACAGCATCACTCAATGTTCCTCCATACTCTTCAATGCAGAACTCCCCATCAACCCCACTCAATGTCCCTTTGTTCACTCGCTCCGCTCCGCTGCTTCGCTCGCTCTCTCTCTCTCCACCAAGGTCTGTTACTCCGCTTCTTCCCTACGCTGTACTCGCTCCGTCCTTGCTACTCCATCCGTACTCTCTCTCCACTGCTACCATATACTGTATTCTCTTGGTCCACTGCTACCTTATACTATACAGTCTTGTCCACTGCTACCTTATACTATACACTCTTGTCCACTGCTACCTTATACTATACAATCTTGTCCACTGCTACCTCATACTATACATTCTTGTCCACTGCTACCTCAGCCGCGGCGAGCCTTTGTTACGGAAACCGCGGCTGATTGGCATAACAAAGGCGCCCGTGGATCACCGCCAGCGCCGCAATCGGCGGGGGACCCATTGTTAGAGAAACCGGGAATGCGGCTGAACGGGCGTGGCGACCTGATTGGCCGAGAAGGCGCTCGGGTCGGCATTCTTTGATGTAGGTTGAGGATAAAAAGAGGGCACAGAGAGGTAAAACGCTCTCTTGCTCCAAAAAGTCAGCGCTCGGGACGGCTTCCAGCTCGGCCACTCGAACGTCCGTGCGACGCGTCGAGGTGAGCGGCGAGGACGAGACCAACGGAACGCCGTACGCATCTAACCGTGAGTAAGAGGTAAAGGAGTATTGGGATTAGAGATAGAAAAACCAAATCCGCTTAGAGCCTATCGAATTAGATAAATCGGGTACAGACTCTTGGGCGATAGTGTAGGCCTGCCTTGTCGATCCTTACTGACTTAACAGCGAATCGCAGTCAGCCGGCAATAAATCATTAATAACTAATCGTAGCCTCGTGTGGTTTCGACGAGAGTGTGAACGCGCGTGGGGCTGTATGTACGTACGCTCACAGCGTGTGAGTGCTGCGCGGGGCTGTGTGAGGGGAGGTATCGCGTTTGATTGAAGGAGAGGCAACGCAGTGTTAACAGGCGTACGGGAGCCGGCGACGAGCCATGCCTCTCTCGCGAACCCGAGGTGGGGGAACCCAGGGAGGGGAACCGTTAGGCGACAGTCCCTGCCCCATGAGCGATGAGCCCAGCGGTCGGGAAGCGGCGGGACCCCTGCAGTCAGAACACAGCAGGGAGAGATCTCGGGGGCCAGCGACCCTCGCAGGATCTCGCCCGACACGTGACCATCCCTAGCCCCCCACCTGGGGCCTCCGTGTAGATGTTACCTGTCATGTGCCTTCCAGGGTGAACCAGAGTGCCATGGCCTACATTAACCCCATTCATGGCCGGCACCCTCACACTCCCTCCTATAGGGGACATCACTGCACGTCGAGCGTGGTGCCACTCAGCATTCTCGATCAGCGCTCACTGAACCCCTCTAGGGCTGGTACTACACCCATATGTACGGGGTGTCCGCGATAGAAATACATCGCACGTCGTGCCTCGCTAGAGCCGGCATTATCCAGTGACATCCACGATGTCGCTACATACGTGATGTCCGCGATGTAAGTACATCGCAAGCCGTGCCTCTCTAGAGCCAGTACCACACAGTGACATCTGTGATGTCACTACATATGTATTAAATAGAGCATCCCTTGTCACTGTCCAGCAATAGTCTGCAAGCATTGATGGGCTCCTTTTGCCCTGATAGCGTTTCTCCATTGTTGCAATCTCCTGGTGAAATCGCTTGCCAAGCTCGTCGCTCACTGCTCCACAGTTTGGTGGGAAAAAAATCTGGATGAGAGTGCAATTTTTTTTATCTTTAGTGACATGTTCCAACCAAGGCTTTTGTGTGCTTGAGGTTTTCCACCAACTCCTTGTAGTTGTCTGCCTTGTTGTTTCCGAAAAAATTTGTTGCCACTAACTCGAAGGCTTTCCATGCCGTATTTTCCTTGCCACGCAGTGCACTGTCAAATGCATCATCTTGAAAAAGTTCATGAATCTGAGGACCAACAAAGACACTTTTTTCGTAACTTACTTTTAACCATCGAAGTTTTCCACGGAGGTACTTGAAAGCTGCTTGTGTTGTGTCCATGGCTTTGACAAAGATCTTCATTAGACCCAGCTTGATGTGTAAGGGAGGTAACAAAATCTTCCTTGATTCAACAAGTGGTAGATACTGAACACTTTTCCTCACAGGCTCCAATGACTGTCGGAGTGGCCAATCTATCTTGATGTAGTGGGAATCTCTCGCATGACTATCCCATTCGCAGAGAAAACAGCAGTATTTGTCTGCAGACCAAGCAAGAGAGCAACAACCTTCAAATCGCCACAAAGGTGCCACTGATGTTGGTCATGGTTTATACACCTCAAAAGTTGTTTCATGTTGTTATAGGTTTCCTTCATATGGACTGCATGACCAACTGGAATTGATGGCAAAACATTGCCATCATGCAGAAAAACAGCTTTAAGACTCATCTTCGATGAATCAATGAACAGCCTCCACTCATCTGGATCATGAACGATGTTGAGGGCTGTCATCACACCATCGATGGTGTTACAGATTACAAGATCACCTTCCATGAATAAGAATGGGACAAGATCATTTTGACGGTCACGGAACATGGAAACCCTAACATTACCTGCCAGGAGATTCCATTGCTGCAGTCTGGAGCCCAACAGCTCTGTCTTACTCTTGGGAAGTTCCAAATCCCTGACAAGGTCTTTCAGTTCACCTTGTGTTATGAGGTGTGGTTCCGAAGAGGAGGATGGGATAAAATCTGGGTCATGTGACCGTGATGGTTCAGGACCAGAAGGTTCATCCTCTTCCTCGTCTGACTCAAGTGAGAATATTTCTGGTGCATCAGGAACCGGCAGTCCTTCTCTGTGGGTTACTGGGTGTATAGCTGATGGATTTAGGATAATGCACAGTCCACTTTTTCTTCTTTGACAGACCTTTCCAAACTAGAGGCGCCATGCAGAAGTAACAATTGCTGATATGATCTGTTGGCTCTCTACAAATCATTGGCACTGCAAAATGCATAGATTTCCTTTTCCTATTCAACCACTGGCGAAGATTTGTTGCACAAGTGTTGCAGCATATGTGTGGGGCCCACATCTTGTCCTGAACTCCAATGTTGCAGCCAAAATAAAGGTGATAAGCTTTCTTAACCATAGTGGTTATACTGCGCTTTTGTGATGCAAAAGTCACTTCACCACAAACATAGCAGAAGTTATCTGCTTTGTTTATACAAGTACGAGGCATCTCTGCTCACTTTAACTAAACAGAAATGTGTCCTGACTTAGAGCTTTCGTGACTGCAGGAATTCATATTCTTTGGGTCTTTCGGTAAAGCCACGTAGATATAAAAAATAATACAATCAAAATCATGACGTTTCGATCGCAACACAACCGTCTTCATGTGAAAAAGAGAGGGGGGAATCTGCTGAGGCAGGCTGTTTATAAAGATTTGGAGATGGGCAGGGCAGCTAATGCCAATGTAGGAGTGAGTAGGAGAGAGAAATTTGAGGAGCGAGTTTGGAGAGAGAAATTTGCTTGTAAATGTAAGCTCGGCGAGGGCCCGGACGACTTAGTGACAAGTCGCCATTTACTAATGACAACTAAAGGTTGGTTGTGTTAGTGAATATAACTCGGAGAGTTGAAAATAATTGCTAACATAGGTAGGTAGGATAGGAATATCACAGCCAGTTCTGACCTAAACTGGTTAATAACGTCCTTCCAGTAATTGCTCAGTTTGTACCCATCTTCTCGGTTGTTTAGCGTACTTCCCGACATGCAACAAACTGGAAACTTGCCATGTGGGTACTTTCCAGACTGTACACCATGCAAAAATTATGAAAATACACTTTTGTTTTTTTTGGGGGTGGGGGGAGCTCAATAATGCATATAGTTTTTGCACGGCAAGTGAGCTGTGACGTCAAATCTGTCACGTGACCCACGCATGTGGAAGCGTAACGCATTATAGTGTAGCGGTTAGCGCGCTGCGCTACGAACCTGGCGACCCGATTTCGATTCCCGCTCACGGCCACAACCGGTGACGATAATTTTTCCCGGTCCTGGGCCTCCCCTAGGTCGACTCAGCCTCAAACGAGTAACTGGTGTGGTGTGTGAACATCGCCACTGGGGAGACAAAGGCGGCCGGGCGTGGTGCTGGCCACCCCATCCCCTCGTGTGCCGTGCCGGCCTTCATAGGTGCTCGCTAATAGCACTTGCCCCCTACAGGCTACACGGAGGATTTTGTCTTTATCCTGTGTGTATGTGGGGGGGGACTGCGTAGCGATTCGCGCACTGCGCTACAAACCCGGCGACCCGAGTTCGATTCCCACTCACGGCAGCCACCGGTGACGATTATTTTAACCGGTCCTGGGCCTCCCCTAGGTCGACTCAGCCTCAAAACGAGTAACTGCTGTGGTGTGTGAACATCGCCACTGGGGAGACAAAGGCGGCCGGGCGTGGTGGATCCAAGTACCGGGCGAAGCCGGGTAGTACAGCTAGTGGAATAAATAAAAGGTGACCTGAGTAAATGTAAATAATCAAATAGTTAATAATGAAAGTTAATCCAAATTTGTGTTGTTATAACAATTCTATTGTTTATATTTATTTAAAGTTGCGCATTTTTATGTGACGTCACATTTCTCAAACCCCCGCTCGTCACACATCGTCACAAATGTCTGACCCCCCTCCACCCCTAGGTGTGTGACGTCATTTATGGACAGCCCCTGAGGATGTTTGCACGCGCTGTGTGGAATTTAGATGAACAAAACACAAATAAAAGGGATCGTTTTAGCAGTGTGAAGCAGGCATAGCTAAAAAAACTCACCGAACCCACTCTCATTTGTCTCCCATACAACAATGCTATCATGTCAACTATGCACTCTTGATTTGGTAACTTAATATTGGATCCCAGAGTGTAAAGTGCGACATTCAACTCTGGGTCAGAGAAATACTCTCTGCCATATCCGTGTCCTGAAAAAGTGCACCAACCATTGCGACAAAGTATTTCACATAATAACCAAAGTGTTGTGCACACACACACATTCTCTGAGCGTGCCAACACAGTGAAAGGAGGACGACTGGGGAACATCACGCTGGCTCGGATTCGCCAGCCGGGCTGTCGCTGAATAAAGAAGACATATTACTGATGCAGTAGTAGCTGCTGCCGTGTGCTAGGCACGCAGATACGAGCCCTCCGCCTATTGTGCAGGTAGGGAAGTGCGGCGACTTGCGACTGCGGGGTTAGTGGGGGTGGAGGGAGTAAAAGCCGGGGGAGGGGGCGTTGGTGTATTGTGGGGGGCCCAAGGAGGGGAGTGTAATCGGGGGGGAGGTGAGGAAGGTGCATGAATGTGTTGTTGGGATAGTCCGCGGAAAGGGGTTTTTGGATTGGAGTGAGGAGGGCGTGTGGGTGGGTTGTGGGGTTTTGAAGGGGGGGGGGAGAAAAGGGCTCGTGTATGCATTTGTGGGGGGGCGAGGAAAGTTCGGAGAGGGGGGAGAGTGCGTGTATGGATTGTGGGGTCCCGCGGAGACTGGGGAAAGGGAGAAGGCGGAGATGTTTTTTTTGTTGGGTTGTAGAGGGCTCAATAAGAGTGAATAGAGAAATGTGTGGATGCATTTTGGCGGGTGGAGGGCGTGGTAGATTGACAGAGTGAAGAGTATTTGTGCATGGGGAAAAAGGCCCTGACGTGGTCCAGTCGCCTCGTTACCACTGTTGTCGCACAGAGCCAGGGGATTGAACTGAGCTGGGCAGGTTCTTAGCGGCCCACTGCCGTAACCCAACGTCACACGCTCGCTACGTAGCGCGCAAAGAATATCGTGCAAAACAAGTGGCGTGCGTGAGCCGCATGTGATGACTTAAAAAAAAAGTCACTAACACTGCCACCAACCACTCAACGTTCGCTGACAAAGAATGAACAAAAAAACTCCAACAATAAATAGAATTTCCCTTCCCGTAGACAGGGGCAGCGGGCATAAGCCGCGTGCTTCCGTTCCTCCAGACCACAATACCGAGCACGTTTGAGCTGCTCAAAAACACGACAATTAGTGCGATAAGGACCCGACACTGTGCAAATAAATAAGGGGCAATTTACCGCCGCCGCTGCAGTGGGCAGTTCCTGCCCGCGCTGTTTGTGCGTTCTGCAGCGGAATTTCCTGGGGGTAGGTGGCGAATGTAAAAAAATGTATAAACCGTGGAGTGGGGGGAGGGGGTAACCTACACAGGTCCCGTAGGACAAACACAGCCCGCGAATACATATCAATCAGCCGCGGCCAGGCGAGGGCTTCCACTTCAAAACGGCATGAAAACGACATCTAAATAATCACTGTAAACATGTGCACCGGCACTCGTCTAGTGTCGAGAGAATAATACATATATTTCAGCTTGGAAAGAGGACGGTATATATGTATTTTAGTGTATTTTGTAACTTCTGACACCGCGAGAGCCTCTTGCAATGGCACACGTTGTATTCATGAAATCGGCCTAACGGCCCGATGTAAGGAGGATCCTCGTGAAAATGTGTCTACACTCAGCCATGCTTCCGAGTGAATGAAAACAAGCGTGACTGCTTCTGGAGCCCAGCCCGTATCGTGACGCACATTCACACCGAACCCAATTATTCGAGACTGCGTGATTACGCTTAGGCCACGGAATGCACGGCGGGCACTCACCGTTAGATTCCGGTCGTCAGTGGACGTCGTGATATGTTACGGAACGCAGTCGTGTGCTGCTCGTTATGCCTCTGTATTGTTATTATTTAACGTTGCATTTACCGCTCGAGTGGGAAGTGCAGGCAACTAGCCGAAAGACACACGCATATTGGGACGCACGGTGCGGATTGTAGTAGTAGCCACGCGATGCATCAATCTATACAGCTCCTGCAAACGAGCTGATCACATCATTCTATGCCCTCGAATGAGCTCTTCGGCGTGCTCCCTCCTTTGGGTGCCACTCCATCACCAGTCTCGTCCATTGGCCATTATTCTTGCGAACAATATATCCTACCTAAGGCTGCTTACTTTTCTTTACGAATAACTCAACACGTTCGTCAATAACACTGCCTTAAAAGTAAATTACATAAGGGACGTTTCGGGCAATGGCCCTACTTCAGAACACAATGCAAACGAAGTGTTTACTTTTCTTAACAGTCAACATGATGTCTCTAACCTGCATTTCCTCTCAGATCCACGTGCACTTCTGTCTCTCTCTCTCCCGGATCCACGTGCCCCTCTGTCTCTCGGATCCACGTGCCCTCTGTCTGTCTCTCGGATCCATGTGCATATGTATTCTCTCTCGGATCCACGTGTACCTCTGTCTCTCTCGGATCCACGTGCCCCTCCGACTCTCGGATCCACGTGCCCCTTTGTCTATCAGTAATTTGCTGGAGATCGTGTTGGATTTACTCTTCCTCGAAAACGACGCGGAACGTGAAGAATCCGCACACTTTTACAAGGAGGAGCCGCCCACTGCCTTAAAAAAATGGAAATTAATAGAAAGCCCAGCATGCAATTGTGGAAACACAGACCAGACGATCAACCACAAAGCAGTGATCCACTGCGAAATCTAGAAATTCAACGGATGTACTGAATCAATCAACCACACATTAACTGAAGTCATGTCCTGGCAAACTAATTTGGACATAGACGGAGAGGTTGCTTTTCATCGAGCCATACTCAAGAGAGAGTGTAATTCCGTAAAGGCCAGGGAATAATCAATTATTTAACTATTTTATTGACAACATAAACGTCTCCTTCACATGTTTCATCCATTTAAATTGCCCATTGTCTCCTAGCCGGTTCCTAATGTTTACCAATCTGCTCAGTCTTTATCCATGCAGCATTTGTGATGTACCCAGAGATTCCTATCTCGAGTTACACCAGCGTGCGAAGAGCTGACTCAGACATTCCATTCTGATTAACTAATTTGCATCCATTGTCTGCAGAGGCGCCTGTGTTTACATTCCGGTAAATTTGTACGAACACATTGGAGAGAGTCGGTTCCCTACATACCCTTTGTCAATCCACTGCTCCACGCAGCGCGCCACTGCGGGGGGTTTTTGACCACACTTTACCGCGCTGGTCCAGTGCAAGTTGGTGAAGGTTGACCAAGGCCCTGGAGCAGTTCAGATATCACTCTAAACTAAATTATGTTGTTTTATGTTCCCAGGTAAGGCGCACTAAGCTATATAGCTCTTTTTCAGAAGCGACCTGGCGATAACAAATTATAGCGCAACGAAATGGCTTATCGTGTGGAAATGTATTAAGCAGACAAATACTTTAAATGCATGTTTCTAAATGTGGAGGGGAAAACCGGTGGAACCAGAGAAAAATCCATGTGACCACGGGAAGAACATGCAAACTCCAAATATACAGCAGGCGTCAGGATCGGGATGGAACCCACGCCCTCCTCCATACCAGGCGAGATAGTTAACATTTCGGCACTCGACGTTTATGTTGGGTAGGAGTGGTCGGGAATCAAACTCAGGTTTTCCGGGATTCGTAGCGTGGTACGCTGACCACTCCGCTGCTGCTTCACCCAGACAAATGGGCTCCAAATCCGTTTTTTTATATATAAAGTCGTTCGTCTATGAATGAATTGAGCTATAATAGTATTTGACACATAAATGGAACAAAGACATGCTTGGAGAATGGATAAGAGTGAATGGGGCGGGTGGAGGGTTGCAGCCAGACCTTACATGAGCCTGGGTACGGCTGAAGCCACTCCCGCACTTGAGTATAATGTTCACCGGCGAAGTTGGAGAAGAAATACAACAGAAACTGCCAACAGTGGCTAATTTATTTTTGCAGTGGTCAGCTATGCCGAGCTTGCTGGGCTGCTGTTGCTGGCCCAGCTTTTAGTGATGTCACGCTCCGACATGAGTCCCCCACATTGGTGAATCGGAAACACCCTTCTCAATACAATGCAGCCGTTGGGGTGCAATGGTTAGCACGCTGGACTTGCGATTCGAAGGGCCGCCGGTTCGATTCGATCTCCCTGCACGGCAGTGAAAACAATGGGCAAGTTTATTAAATCTCCCGCGGCAATAATACATAGAGCTAGTGCACCAGTTATGCAATCGGCAGGTCGCGTGTGGTGGGGTAAAGTGTGGGTAGCTCCCCCTTCCCCGCAACTCTTCCAAGACATCTAGCTAGCGTGGTAGGGTAGGCCAAAATAATATATTTTGGGATTGTCCAGAGCTTCCTCTCATCGGTTTCCTCCAGTATACATAGTATAAGTCTGGTATGAACAAGCAATTGCAGGGCTGCACCTTGACATTCTCTACACCCATGTGAGACTCATAGCTCTGCACCCGCTTCGACCTGTGTGACGAATTGAATGTTGATGCCACTTGCACAATGAGTGTGCAATGTAGCACATGCCAGAGTGCGTGGCATTTTTTTGCTGACAGAGCATCGTCGGTGGCGAGCGATATCCGAACAGGTTCCCTCATCGCTTTCACAAACCCGCGCTGACCAGCGTGGTGAAGTATGGTCAAACAACTCTCATGATAGTGTGTCCGGGGTCTTGGAGGGTTGAATACACGGGCTGTATACACGCAATTCACCAGTGCATGTGGTTTGCTCAGAAGTGGGCCGTCAGGGCCAGCAAGACCTTCTCTGCTAGCCTAGAGATTGTCAGAATCAGATAATTATATTTTTTTATAATTTAATATACATTTTTATTAATGCAATATGTATTTTACAAAGTTCATTCCCATCAGTCTATTAACGTCATTTCATTGCTACTCTCTCCCTCAGTTGAGCTGATTCCAGTACAGCTCATAAATTAGAGCTTTTATCCAATCATATTTTCCACCTGTGCTGTCTCCGCCTCTCCGGGTGAAAAATCTACCCTGAGGCCTTCAGAATGTCGAGTGAATCCCCTCTGCTGTTGAAGCAAATGGGGACGATGTTGTTGATTGTCATATTCTTTAACCAATCAGATTCACAGTTTGCCATGTTGGGCGTATTCTTTGACACGCCGGGGCCTTCTAGCTAGCCTAGGTGCCTACGTTAGCATTTTTGCGTGGCATAATCAAAGGGCCAGTTAGCTAACTGAAGTTAAACTAGCTAGTTAAACGTAGCATCATCTAAGATTTATTTAAACTTTCTTTTGTGACGTTTAGATTTTTAGATGTAGACCTTTAGATTTTTGGTGTGGGGAAGCCTGTTGAATCCTGATTGTGTTATTTGTGTTTCACCGCATTTTTGCTTGTTTGGTGGTGGTATGAGTAAATGTGACTGATTGTTGTGAGTTATTGTTTCTTTGGTAATGCGATGTCTATTTGTGATGCAGCATCCTGTCATACTGCGTAATAGTGGTACATCCTTGCTGGCTTCAGTCGCCATGTATTCATGTCTCTGCAATTAGTGTATTGTAAATCTCATAGGTGTTGAGCCTCGTGTTAAATCACTTTATTCCACTGATAAAGGTTAGTGTCACTGTGAATATTGGGTGGTTACGTCGAATGAAAATAGCCTATAGCCCTAGTGTCATGGTGAGGTTATTCGAAGGCGTTTTAATTGCGGGAGGAGAGCACTGAGAAGGACTAGGTGTAAAATACACGGCCCGCCACGATCTCCCCGGCCGCTCTGCAGTAATATCTACGGCCTATTCGACTGTATATTAGTAACTGCATGCATCGGGTGGGGGCACATCACACAGTGAAGAATTTACCTGAGCGTTTAGTGTATTTTTAATAGCATTTTTAACGCGAAAGAATATGTCCTCCTCACTTCCACCGAAGGCGTGCGACTTGGCATGGGCCATCCTTATTCTTAGGTTTTTTCGATAAAGTCACGTAGATAATAAATTAAAATTAATAAAAGTAAAATAAAAATAAAATAAAAATCACGACGTTTCGGAGGCAACACAAGCTTCCGTCTTCAGGTGGAACCGTCACAGCACGATAGCTGTATCAAGTAAGAGAAATTCCAAGAAAACAGTCCTTGTATATATACTGGTTGAGGGTTGGAGGAGCCAAGGTAGGCCCTGAATATTAATTTTGTGAGGTTCGGTGCGGCTGAAGCACGCTGTTAGGAATGAGCCTTAAGGCTCCACCTGAAGATGGAAGCTTGTGTTGCCTCCGAAACGTCGTGATTTTAATTTTATTTTAATTTTACTTTTATTAATTTTAATTTTTTATCTACGTGACTTTACCGAAAAAAACCTAAGAATATGAATCCTTGCAGTCACGAAAGCTTCAAATCTAGAATGGGCCATCCTCCCCTCCAAAGGCGCGTGAGTTGGTATGGTCATGCACGCGTCATGAATAAATAAATAACTAACTAATAAGAAAGCGCACAAATCGCACAAAATCGCTAATTAAACTAATTTAAAGTTGACGGATGTGAAAAGGGAATAGCGCTTGCTCACGGCGGGGCTTACGGCATGGTACCTGGCTATGTTTATTTTACGTATACTCCACCGTTGGAGAGGCAAATCCTTCGCAAGAGCGCGAACACACACAAACCCACACACAAACACACAAACCCACAGACAAATTTTGCCTTTTATATATATAGAACAAGATAGTTTACGTAAAAGGACCACTAGCGCCACCGCTCACCACAAAACTTTCAGTTTCATTTATTAGGTATAACCTTGTGAGCCATGCGGCTCTTGACTCGGGTGCAACAACAACAAAACAAAAACATTAACAAGAAACATCTTAAAGTGACTACACGCAACAGAAAAGTCCAGGGAAAATCAGCAAAGTCTTCCATAAAAACACCGTATTTCAACGCTGTGTGCAAAAATCCCAGTGGGATGCAAGTCAAACAATAACAACCATAAAACAATGTAGATTAAAGTTATCAGGCTAACTCTGTACTAAAACAAACAAACATGGCTAAACCAAAAGTTTTCAAAATCATGAAAATAAAGCTATAAAAACAATGTAACAGTGATCATAGGAACTGCCTTTAATTTTAAATCTAACCAACGGAGCATGTTTGTTAAGAATTTGGAGAAACGTGTACCTGAAGGTCTCCCAAGCCGTAGTCAGGTTGGGGATATCACAGACCTTGTCAATATCTGAGTGAAGCACATTAGTAGTAAATGCCTGTATGCTGAAGTGTCTCATGGAGTGCTTCTCAACCAATTTAGGGGGGGCTTTGGGTCTGGCTGATGATCTCACCCCAAATATGATGGAGTGATCACTAAGGTTATTATCGCAGATGGCGATATTTTTAAGAGCAGAATTAAGTTTGGAAGGAGTACTGGTGAGTAATGGGACAGAGATAAGGTTTAAAAGGATACAATGATGGAGTGTAGAAGTGTCTATAAGCTGTTTCATTTGCAGGTCTAGTGGCAAATTGAGCAACAAGTATGGACGAGAAGTAACGAGGGATCCTGGTAGTAGAGTTAAGTGTGGCACTAGATATGGCCGGGAGGGTCAGCAGTAGGATACACAGCAGGAGAATTGCCATCTTTAAAATATCAAGGATACACACACGTTTAACACACAAGCGAAAACAAATAGTTGTAGGCCGAGCACGAGAAACGTCTTGCCGCACTTGTCACACATGCACGGCTTCTCGCCCGTGTGCTTGAGTTTTTAGAGATGAGCACCGCCCTCAATGTGACATCAGAGCAAGAGATCACTATTGATCATAGCATTGGAGGTGAAGCGGAAGAGGGTGGTGCGCTCATTGACGACCTTTAGCTTCTCGCTGCACTCGAGCGGTAGCTTAAGGGTTTCCAGGTCCTTGAGCGAGCGCTGGAGGGTGGTTCCGTGCTTGCCGATCAGGTTGTTGCATGTGCTCATATCCTCGAGCTTGGAGGACAGAGAGCAGAGCGTGGTCTGCAGTTCCGTCTTGTCGGCCTCTGCGCCTGATTTCTCATCGCCCGAGTCATATGCTTGCAGCAGGCTTGTAGAGCCAGCCCTCCTTCACCACCATCACCTCTGCCATGGCGTCGTAGTCCTTCTGCCGTGGCTCTCTCGGTCTGCTCAAGCACTCCGCCACAGATTCTCCGTGCACTTCACACGAGCATGAGCGACGCGTCACTCCTCACCACCACGACCACGGCGGTCCGCATGGCTCTGGGTGCTGCTCCCTGTGACTTCGGGAGACAAAGGCGGATGGGTCTGGTGCTACCCACACACCTCCTCCTGTGCCATGCCGGCCCTCATTTATGCTGCTCGGGAACAGCACTTAATATTTTATATGGCACGGCTCATACACGAGTCCAGTGGACTTTGCTTGCCTGAAATAGAACGACTTATTTCATTTAAAAAACGCCCAAGCCTGCTGAGAATTCAAATCACACCTGCGTGGGAGGGCTTTTTATTGTCAGTATCGAATTGCGCTGCATTACATCTCGTTTCCTTTATGCCACATTTTTCAGGAAAAGCTCAATACATATTTTAGCGAGCACATAAATCAGTAACCAAAGCTGCGTGCGATATCCTACATCTGCGGAGTGGTTTGCCTTTTGACATGATTAGTATTATTATTCTTCATAGGTTGAATGAAATTCAGTGCATCTTAGACATGAATCACACGCTTCCTCCATCCACGATTTAGAGTCTTGGCAGTAATATTTCGAAATTATTTATATTCAGAGAGAGAACGTTGGGGAATCGGTAGTGCAATGGTTAGCAAACATGGCCATCCCAGTTACAATTTTTCCCCTGAACTGGGTTGTTCCTCTTTCTATTACTTATAGTGTAATTCCAATTGTGCATATTTCCAGGCTTGTTTGTAATTTATTTTAAAAGTTACGTTTTTCAGGGTTTTTTTGTCAGTGTCCCTGGGTTGTTATCCGTATTCCACTGCTGGAAATATGCACTATTTTAAAACCTTCTTTGGGTTCATAGTCACGTTGTTTTTCGTTATAAAATTCAGTGATTCAAAAGCATTCACTTCGTCCTGCGCATATATTGGCTTGTTTCTCGTTATGTTGATCCAGCTAGAGCCAACAGCAGAGGATAGTGTTGTACTGTACCTCTCATTGATATGCTCCCTGCCTTCAATAACCCGCATTGATCAGCGCAGTGAGCTTATCGTCAAATAACTCCCACGATTCACCCAGCAGTGGGTTGACAAAAGCGCTGTAAGTGTACAAATATACGCAGGTAACATTTAACGACGAATGGTTCATAACTCATATTTATAGTCGTGTTCTACTGCTGCTGACCGGATAAGAGGAAGCATTGAAAATGACCAGCACGGGAACCCTTACTGGTGACGTCGTCGCGAGTGTGATCATCATCGCAGCTGATGTATCACTCTCACAACCACGTCTGCGATCCAGACTGCCAGAGACGACAGCTGTTTCCAAGTGTCCTTTACACCAAGAAAGTTGTGAGCGATCGCTCCAGACTGGATTACGCATTCAGGAAACTTCGTTTGGTCGCGATGCTGCACAACAACGCATTGTTGCTTTTTTTATACAATATTTATCAGAGGGCGAATGGTCTCAGCTTGATCACTGACTGCGCACGTACACACAGTCCCATCACATTCAATATGGGTTTGCACGCGATTTGGCCAAATTCCATATCTGACAATACATTAATAACATTCACAACAGAGTACTGCATGTGTTGGTGAAGGGGCGACCCCCTACCGTGTAAATTATATAACTGCTTATGAGAGATGCGAGGGCCGTCCACATGTCACAATTGGCAGGGCTGTTTTGCAGGCAGCAATGCATGCTTCTCAAACTCTCGCATTCTCTCGTCCAATTGCCACAGTTGTTAGCTCAATGCCTTTCATCAACTAGAAATTAACATCGTGGAGCTCGTCCAAACCAACGCTTTTCAATCAAGGGACTTGTGAACACTTACAGTACTATACAGCAGTAGTTCTTAACCTTTAATGCATGCCTTGCAAACGTTTGGTTCTCAATAGTAATATAATGTATACTGTTAAATACATACCTTTTATGAAACAAAGTAGTTATACTTACGTGCCCGTGCTTAATTTGTATTTCGATGATTTGCCTTCTAAAAAAATCTGGCATGTCTCGTACCCCCAGAAAGGGCATCTCACACCCCCAGGGGGTGCGTGTACCCCAGGTAAAGAACCACTGCTTTAGACGAGTCTGCATGCCGTAGGAGATACGTAGAGCAAGCATTAATTTAAACGTTTACCCTAATTACGTAATGTTTATATGGTTGGGGTGAGGGGTAATGCAAATGTTGTTTTAAAATAAGTGTTATGTTTTTTTTTATTTACTGACAATAATCCAGCACCAGCTGCCTTTGTTTTTCGGGGTCCAAAAGGTTGGAAACCCTTGCTCTAAATGGAGCTCACGTCGCCTGGGTCTGCAGGCGACGGGCCACCTCCTGCAGGGTCTGGGTGACCCCTGGGCGAAGCGCGAGCCACGGGGGTGGCATCAGTGACCGCATTGATCATTCTTGTCTCCGCGCAGTGACAATGGGGGCGGGAGGTAGCTCTCTCTCTCGGAAGGAAGCGCGTGCACGGCACAGAGTGCTGCGGCACTGATGTTGTCAGCCGGTCTGCTGTGACGGTTCTCCACGGCAGGTGGTGTGTGGCGGTCGCCGCCGAGAACGTGGCCACGTCAATCGTCACAGGGAGTGGGCGGGTGCGCTTTGCAATGAATAGCCTATTGCACTGAGAGCCTCTCAACCCGCGCCCCAGCTGGCATTCTTTACAACAGCAGTTATTTGTGAGCCCTGGTGGATGTGGCCCTCCACCAAGACGATGGCTATGGGCACGTGCGCGCATTCACATGATGCTGGCTGTATGTGCAGCCCTGCGACGCGTGTGGAAACTTAAACTTCTATTCCTGTCAATGTTTTACTTTTATTTTCTTTTTCTGACTTACCCCCCACCATTACGTTACCATTGCCCTCCCGGTGTTATTGAATAGGAAGATGATATTTACATTTGGAAAATCTTCCATCTAGCAGTGCACCACGATGCTTGCCAGAGAAGAGTATCGGAAGATGACGATTCACAATAACTTATGAAGCAACTTCAACAGGCCTCTTCTTAGGTTTTTTCGGTAAAGTCACGTAGAAAGTGGGACCGTCACAGCCAGATTAGCTGTATCTTGATACAGCTAATCTGGCTGTGACGGTCCCACCTGATGACGGAGACTTGTGTTGCCTCCGAAACGTCGTGATTTTTGTTTTTATTTTATTTTACTTTCTACGTGACTTTACCGAAAAAACCTAAGAAGATGATTCCTTGCAGTCACGAAAGCTTCAAATCTAGAATTCAACAGGCCTCTTCATCCACACTCAGCGTACATTTTAGTCGTCGCATATCAACCAAATGGAACATTTTTCATTCTCAGAGTTGGTAACATAGAACGAATCAAGTGGAAACAATCCCCTCAATGTTCAGAGTGATACTCTCGTATAGTAGTTATTAGTGACCTGCTTGAGATAATCAACGCACTATAGTTGAGAACCCGGTTTAATCACAGGTTGACAGAACCCCGAGTCGAACCCAGGATTCACAGAATTGCCGGCTCGGTGTCTCCGAACACAGCATTAATTACCCCCCCCCCCTCCGTAATCCGACAGACCACCTCTTATAGGTACTGCGAGGGTAAAGACAATGAAACGCCGCGCCAGCACGACCAAAGGCGCAGACTGATGTGGGATAAATCCTCGAGATGGCTACACAAGCAGTCGTGTAACAGCGGGCGGGGGGGGGGGCTCCTCTCGACGCCCGGCTTTGCCAGCTTGTATGTTCCTCCTGTGCCCACGTCTCCCCCCGCGGGGGGTATTGGGGGGGGGAGGGAGCGTGAACCCAGGACCTCACGCTTGGCTTGTTCACCCTGGGGCCTTGAGCTGAGGACGTCACACAGAGAGGTCAGCTCGGTAGCTCTGACACGAGCACTGAACCCTAACCCATCTCATCTCCCCTTGTGTGTGTGTGTGAGAGAGAGAACGCTGGGGGACTTCACACTGAGTGGAACCCACCCCCCTTCTCTCTAACAAAGACAACGTGCGGGGAGCGGCGGCGTCGTGGTTTAGCGCACTGCGCTACGAACCCGGCCTCCCGACTCCAAGCCCGGGTGACGGCTAATATCAATCGCGTCTATTATAATCTGAACCATACATGTGCCTCCCCTCAGACGAGTACCTGGTGAGGAAACAAAGACGGCCGTGTCGGCTTTAATAGGTGTTTGCTTTGTTGTCCTTTCCCGGCGCCCTCCGATTAGCACGGTTGGCTACGTACGGTGCGAAAGAAGCCCTCAGCAGTCTTACACGATTATCGGGTAATCTTTCATTTTCCTCTCTTGCAGACGTCAACGCACATACACGAACATGCACAAACACTGCCCCGAAGAGAGCGTTGTCAGGAGGAGTACAATGCTGTTAGCGAGAGCCTATTAAGGTCGGCACGGGCCACGAGAAGGGCGGTGTGGCCAGGAACCACGCCTGGCCGCGTCTTTATCTTACCACAACCTCATCGTGATCGTATTTAAGGTTGTCCGGGGCAATTTCAGAGACAGTACTACCCCCGGTTTTGCGTCGGGGATGCATTCCTGAACGGTGCGACGAAAATCGAAACGACGTAAAGTAAAGCAATTGACAGGGGAAGTTTGAGGCGAAGGCTCGAGGCGGACAATGCTGTCAGCGACGCAAATCAGGTAGCGGTATTAATAACGTGACGACGTATTTGCGAAACGACGTAAATTACTGTACTACCGACTTGTCACTGATGTGTTCCGTGGACACGATTAGAGTTCAGACGGCCGGGCTCGTAGCGCAGTGCGCCAACCGCTGCGCCACCGCTCTCCCCAACAACACAGACGACGCACGCGTGCTGCTCTTTGTGATGTTCGCGCAATGAGCCGCCCTGATTCAACCCCTAAATTAAGCCCTGTATTTCGTTGTCTCAACATACTGTTCGCTGCCTTTCACGTGTGATCTCGGTCAAATGTGCATATTCTCCATTTAGCGGTAAATAGCCTCATGAGTTTAATCCTCTTTTTGGCGACCCTCGTTTGAAATTTGAATAATCTTCGGCTATCCTTTGTTGGATTATAAAGACGCAGTGTAAGTCGTGTTGCTGCATACAAAACATAACTTATCACGGTATTGGATAAACATCCTAACGCAGCACCCTGCTGAGAAACCTTAATTATTGATTCACTGAGGATTTCCATGGGCTTAAAATATACTTGCTTTACTACCCGGCTTCGCCCGGGACTTGTATTATTGTCTTGGATTACCGTACTTTCCCGCATATAGCCCGCATACGCATATAACCCGCAGACGCATATACCCCGCAAATATAGCCTTTTGTGTAAAACAAATTTCAGATAGCCCGCACCTCCATATACCCCGCATGCATTCATACCTTTAACGTCGTTACCGCAGCTTAATTTCATCATATTAATGCAAACTTTACATTTGTAATACATTCCACTATCAATTGTTTACGTTAAAATCATAACGTGCACAAAGAAAACAAACTAACCGGAAACGAGTGAACTTAAAACAGTAAATAAGTAACAAAAGTAAATATCCAATAAATAAGTAACACATAACTGGTAGATAAGTAAGTAAGTGTACTGGTAGGCTTACCAGCATTCGACCTCATCATATTACAGCTACTGGACCGGTAGTTACCTCTGTATAATTTTAGCACTGGTAGATTGCGCACTGCGCAGACAATAGTGGCACTACGGTAACGCCATTGCCTCCTGGCAACAAAGCCATTGGAAGTTTGAAACAAAGCTCATGGTCGCGACTGTATAGTGCTCAGCCAATAGCAGCGGCCCTTCCCATTGTGCAATCCATAGCCTCAGCTGAAACTGTCGCACCCCCCTACAGCCACTGAAAGTATTACGGTAAAGAAAGTGCGCCCACTTCAAACATTGTCTTTTCATTGTACAAACAATTCAAATAATTTTATACGTGATATCACGTGCAATTTTAGTGTGAGTGGTTTATTCAGCAGTGCTTTAGTCAAAGGTAAGTGTTGCATAGTGGATAGTACTTTCCATGAAAAAATTTAACGAGTTATGACATGTCACACGTGTAAAATATTTTTGGGATAGCCCGCACCTCCATATACCCCGCAGGGTCTTGTTTTGTTTGTAAAAAGTGGTATACCCCGCGGGTTATATGCAGGAAAATACGGTAATACACGGCCTACGCCAGCGGTCGGGAAACTATGGCTCGAGAGCCATATATGGCTCTTCCGGTGACGGCATATGGCTCCCAGACAATTTTGAGTAAAACAATAAAATAAAAAAAATCAGTTTGGAACTGATTTTAAAATACTTGTGATATTGCTTAATAAAACTGTGTCATTTTAAAGTAAACAGAAATTAGTTTTGAAGATAAATTTCACGGGTCACGGATCCCGTGACCCGTGGGTCGGGTCGGGAACCAATGGCTCGCGAGCATGTCACGGGTCATTGTAAAGGTGAAGAAATCCATTTGATCAGATAGCCAACTAGTTTATCCGCTTCAACCCTTGTAACGGAAAAGATGGCGAAAAGAAAAAAAGACGATGATTACCGTGCATTCCAGGCTGCGTGGACAGAGGAATTTGCATTTGTGGAGAGAGCAGGATCTGCGGTATGTCTAATATGCAATGATAAAATTGCATCGATGAAACGGTCAAATATAAATCGGCACTTCGATACGCACCATGCTTCATTTGCATCGAAATATCCAGCGGGGGACAGCAGGAAAAAGGCATGCGAAGAGCTACAGCGGAGAGTGCAGACGAGACAGCAGCAACTACGTGTGTGGACCAAGCAAGGTGACGGGAATTCCGCTAGCTTTGCGGGTGCTTTGGCAATAGTAAGGAATGGAAAGCCATTCACAGATGGCGAGTATGCCAAAACATTCATGCTTGATGTGGCCAATTAACTGTTTGATGACTTCCCAAATAAAGACAAGATAATCAAATGAATAAAAGACATGCCTCTGTCAGCAAGAACTGTTCACGATCGTAGCATCATGATGGCAAATCAAGTCGAGGAAACACAAATTAAGGACATAAACGCCGGGACATACTTTTCTCTCGCGTTAGATGAGTCAACAGACGTTAGCCATCTCTCTCAGTTCAGTATAATTGCCAGGTATGCTGCAGGTGACACACTGCATGAGGAAAGCTTGGCTGTTTTGCCAATGAAAGGGACAACAAGAGGAGAGGATGTATTCACGTCTTTCAGGGAGTTTGCTAAAGAAAAGAAACTACCGATGGATAAACGTATTTCTGTCTGTACTGATGGTGCACCCTGTATGTTGGGGAAGAACAAAGGATTTGTAGCGCTTCTCCGTGAACATGAAAAGAGAGCCATCCTAAGTTTCCATTGCATCCTGCACCAGGAGGCACTTTGCGCTCAGACGTGTGGCCAGGAGCTTGGTGAGGTGATGTCGCTGGTCATTCGAGTGGTCAACTTTATTGTTGCCCGAGCTTTAAATGATCGCCAGTTTAAAGCTCTGTTAGAAGAAGTTGGGAATCATTATCCCGGTCTGCTTTTACACAGCAACGTGCGTTGGTTGTCAAGGGGGAAGGTGCTCAGCCGTTTTGCAGCTTGCCTGAGTGAAATCCGGACTTTTCTTGAAATGAAAGGCGTCAAGCATCCTGAACTAGACAACATTGACTGGCTCCTGCAGTTTCACTATCTCGTGGACATAACTGGCCATCTGAACCAGCTCAATGTGAAAATGCAAGGTATTGGAAATACAATGTCATCCCTTCAACCAGCAGTGTTTGCATTTGAAAGCAAGCTGGAAGTCTTTCTCAGGGACATTGAAACAGTTCGTCTTCTGCACTTTGAAAGACTGCGACAATTTAGAGATGCATGCTTAGCAAGTGACTCCACTCAACATTTGGATCTCCAGCAGCTAGCTGGCTTTACGTCCAATCTCCTGCAGTCATTCAAAGCACATTTTGGAGAATTTCGTGCGCGCACTGGTCTTTTCAAGTTCATCACTCATCTACATCAGTGTGCAGTGGACAAAGTCGACCTGACATGCATCCCCGGGGTCTCTATCGGAGACTTTGAGCTGGAAGTTGCTGACCTGAAGGCATCAGACATGTGGATGAGTAAGTTCAAGTCACTTAATCGAGAGTTGGAAAGTCTTGCGCGACAGCGAGCAGAGCTGGCGAGGGAACCCAAGTGGACAGAAATGAAAAATCTTCAACCTGAAGACCAGCTGATTCTTAAAACTTGGAACGAGCTTCCTGTGACATACCACACAATGCAGCGTGTGAGTATTGCCGTATTGACCATGTTTGGCTCTACATATGCATGTGAGCAGTCATTCTCGCATATTAGGAACATTAAGACCAACCTACGCTCACGTTTAACTGATGGAAGTCTCAACGCCTGCATGAAGCTCAACCTCACTACGTATGAACCAGACTACAAGGCCATCAGCAAAACCATGCAGCACCAGAAGTCGCATTAAAAGTAAGACATATTTAATTTATTATACGTTTAAAATACTATATGGCTCTCAATGAAATATATTTAGAAATATTTGGCTTTTATGGCTCTCCCAGTCAAAAAGGTTCCCGACCCCTGGCCTACGCTGAGTGTGGGGGGGGATGCATGACGTCGGCAGGCACACTGCGTGACGCTGCCGCGTGCGGGTAACATCACAGATGTGACGTCACCGCTCACTTGCTGTGCAAAATATATCCATTATTGCGCCCCCCCCCCTCCCCCCAAAAATACAAAAGTCTATTTTTATACTTTTTGCATTGTGTACAGTCTGGAAGCTACCCACATGCCAAATTTCAAGTTTGTTGCATGTTGGGAAGTATGCTAAACATTTCGAACAGACACACATTCACGAATTTCCATTTTATATACAAAGATCCATCCGCGTTTTAACTCGCTGATAGAGGCCTTCCTCCCCAAGCCGTGTCGGTCAAGGCCGTCCGTTTGACGATACTTTAACGCACTGGTCAATACGGGTTTGTGAAGGATATGTATTGACCAAGACAGGACCGGTTTCATAGCGCAGTGATGACTCAGTGCGCTACAGCTCCACAAATCATCCTATCGTTATTATCACTATTATTGTTGACTGCATTGTCACTATACTCCCGGCGGTTCTAATTATGAGAATAACACCGCTGCCATTATACTTTAAATCGTGAATGGGGTGGTGTGATTGGGTTCTCGCACACGCATACACACACACGTCATGCACGCAAACATAAACACAAATCAATATACGATTTGCCAAACGTGTCAATGCAGAACCCTCCAGAAATATAGTTGAGACGCTATCCTCGATATGAATTTGCATCAACGTGTACACAACGAGTAAAAAAAGAGGCTACATACACCTATCGACTCCCCCTCCACCCCACATCTGTGCTGTCCGCTCAATTGAAGAATAACCTCCACGTGCTGCAAGAATGTTGGTGATGAGGCGTGCCCCCCAGGTACAATGCGTGAATCGCATTGTGCTCAGAGCGTTGCATACATCGCGCTTAATAGACCACGATTTCACAGATGAATCAATCACCGCCTCTCCCCCCACCTCCTCCTCCCCCGCAACGGCTGCTTTCCTGACGCGCCTCGCAACACGACCACAGATCGCGGGTATGCAAACATAGAACAGATATAATACATAAGGGAATATGAGTTTGTTTAATATGCCCGGAAGGGTCGTGCCGTTCGATGTTCCTATATCGTGGACAGCACCGTGTGGGTGGCTGTATGTAACACCAGCCCTAGCAGGGCTTGGCGAGCACTGGGATAGTGCGGGCACCACGCACAGCGTGTGGTGGGGGCTCTCCCGAGGGGGTATCAGCCCAGGGGCAGGGTTGCCCCGGGCCGTGGCACTCTGGTTGACCCCGTAGACACGTGATCCGGAATGTCCACACAGGGGGACCCAGGTGGGGGGTTTGGGGGTGATCACGTATCCGGAGAGAGCTCTTGAGAAGGATCGAGGGAACGAGAATGTTCGGCAAGGCGGGCGGGGCCGAGGGCGGAGCGGCCCCGACCGGAGAGGGATATAAGGCAGGTCCCTGACAGAAAAGGGGTCGCTGCATTCTACAAGCTGGAAGCTCAACATCTACAAGCGGGAAGCCCTCCGTCTTACGAGGCAACCACGTGGTCAGAGACCTGAGTGAGGGATCGACCCTTCGTAGCAGTAACTCGCTGTAGTATGGCAAAGGGGCAGTTACCCCTTCGTGTTACGGTGTTACAGTGTTACAAATAAAAGTGTTGCCTCTAAGAGGAACAACGTCTGCGACTCAGTTGGACCCACTACACGTGTACCATGCACTATATAACGACAGTACAGTTGTTATCAATGCAAGTCCTCGGAATCGGTTTAACAAAAATAACAAATGTATTTATTGTGCGAAATTAAAGGAGTAGTTGCTAGCTGGGCAAAGTTTGCGGGGGTGGCGGGGCAATGCCCCCTGTCAAAACTAAGCACCTTTATTATTTTTATCAGCAATTTCCAATTACAGTGGTACCTCGGTATACGTCATTAATTCGTTCCAGAAGGTAGGACTTATACCGAAAATGACGTATACCAAACGAATTTTTCCCATAAGAAATAAAGTGAAAGGAAACAATCCGTTCCAGAGAATAAGAAATTATATTTATATGGGATATTATATATTAATGGGGTTGTATTAAATAATTTAGACACTACGTATTACTAAAATGCATACATACATTTAAATAAATGCATACATAAATTAAAATAAATTGAAATAAACATCTAATTTAACGTCACTTTACCTTGCTGAGAGGAGTTGATAGCCTACGAGGATGGTGGTGAGGAAGGGGAGGAGGAGATGTTATTTTTTGGAAGGAGTCCCCTTCCATTAAAACTTCAGGAAGCTGAAATTCTGGGTTTTTTTCTTTCTCTTTTCTGTTTTTTTTCTTGACTTGGACCTGGTTGAGGCTCACCAGGTTTGAGTTTTACTAAAAAGCTGTCCATTGAAGTTTGTTTTTGCCTTCTTCCAAATGTTCCTAAAGTGTGACATTGTCTGGTCATTCCTCACAATACTGTTACGGCTTGTTAGAGCCGTAACGCGGGTACTGTATGCGGTGCCTCATCCCAACCAATACAAGTTCTAGCAAGCGCGTCGTATCCCAAGCAAGAAGTCGCATCCCAAGACATTTTTTTCTCATCAAAACACGACGTATACCAAATTCTACGTATTCCAAAGCGGTCGTATACCGAGGTATGACTGTAATATGTAAAGAATAAAGTAATTATGTGCACCCGTGATTCCTGTTAGGGAAAAAGCAAACCACTGCTCCCCCCCAAATATAGAAAACTCCACCTATGTATAACATTCATGTGATTATTTTTCACCCTTCGTTATTTTGTTGGTATGTCATACGTTCCGTTTATTTCTCACCGGTATGCATACCGGACCGAACAAAACATTTTAACTTTAACCACAAACTACTACTACTACTACCGCTGCAACTACTACACATTCTCAGAATGATCGTCACCCTCATGAGCTCCTCTTCCATCTTGTCAGCCTTCCCTCCCTCCGTCGCACATATCAGCACATCTTGCACGGGTTATTAAAAAACACACACACACGTAGCAAGAGCCCATGTTAATAAGATGAAGATACCCGCGCCGGGTTGTAACAGTAATACGCCTGTGGCCGTGGAGGTGTGGACGGACGAGTATGCGAGATGAAACTCACATGGCCAAGTTTATACACAAACACACGGACACACGTACCCACAGTCACGCTCTCACATATACAGTATTTACTAATGCAAAGATCCTTCCCCCTATAACCTTAAACTGACTGAAGGGGCACGGCACACGCGGGGGTGGATGGGCCAACACCACGCCCGGCCGCTTTTGTTTCCCCAGTGCTGATGTTTACACACCGCACTAATACTGAAGATACTTAAAGTACGATGTACTTTAAGGCTGAGTTAATCTAAGGGAGGTCCAGGACCGGTATCTCGGCCTCGCTGTGCGCTGCATTGCACCGCTAGTCGAGTAGATAACCTTGCGTTCAATAAACCCTCGGAGCCAGGATGAAGTCCAACTCCAATCATCATTTATTGATTGTAACAAGGTAAAACTGGTGAGAAAACACAGATACAGAATCTGTTATAATCCGGAAACACCAACACAATGAACACCACAGCATCAGAACATTGTCTTAGATAACAATAGACCCTGGACGGACCAGGCCCCTACATTACCACTGAACAACTAGACAAAAGCACAAGCCGGTGCGTTGCATACAGGCCCATCGTGTATTCATCCCACTGCACCCCAAATGTACAGCATTACACATAAAACTAAACTGTGGATGAGATACTTCGTCATCTTTACTCTCAGGATCGCAACATAGGCACAAGTCTGACTCGACCTACTAAATCACAAGTAACATCCACAATAAGGAAAGTCGCAGGCTTCGTTACTAACTAGGCCTCGTATTTACTACATCAACTTAACGGCACCATAAAGGCATTTACATCACTATAACTGTCATTCCAACATTACAACAGCATTGCCAATATTATAGGAATATAAACAAACTTACAGACAATGCTTCTTAAGCTCCCACAATGGACAAGTGCGGCTGTGGTCTCACTAAGATGCGATGCGTGTCGCCATCTTGAATTATGAGTAAGATGGCCCATGCCCGCATGGTTCACTGAAATCTAACATCGTGACTTCCTGGTCACGTGACCAAAATTAGCATAAAAACAGGAACTTCCTGTGAACGTACGCTCCACATCTGCCGTGAGGCAAGACACTCCCCGTCTGGTATCTAGGAGATACCACCATTTATTTCCTATCTCATAAACAAGTGTATAACAACTTCAATGGGTCAACTTATTTGTCCATATCTTTGCGAGAGAGAAGTAGTACTATCTCGACTATGGGCCTGATGAAAGTTCTTGTGACACCTTGCTTCATAATCATAACCTCGTCCTTTCGAACTTTTCCATCGGCACTTGGAATCGACTTGAGGATGCGGCCCATTGGCCACTCATTTCGTTTGGCTTGGTTGTCCTTCAGTAGGACGAGATCACCTTATTGGATGTCTGGTGTGTTAGACTGCCACTTGTTGCGCACTTGGAGTGTCGCAAGGTACTCGTTTTTCCAGCGATGCCAGAACGTGTTGGCAAAGCTCTGCACTTGTCTCCATTGACGTCTGTAGAGGTCTGCAGTGCTGGCCTCCTCGGTAGGTGCTGTGAGCACATCTGTCTTCTGGGTAAGAAGTGTAGCAGGAGTCAAGATGAATGGTGACTCTGGGTCGGTTGAGACGGGGATCAGGGGTCTTGAGTTAATTATGGCTGAGACCTCGGCTATGAGAGTGGTTAAGACCTCGTGAGAGAGCCGTGTGGACCCGACATCACATAGCATGGAGTCGAGAATGCGTCGAGCAATCCCGATCATGCGTTCCCAAGCTCCACCCATATGCGAAGAGTGGGGAGGATTGAAGATCCATGTGCAGCCTTGATCACTAAGGTATTTCCTGACAGAATCATCTTCGATATTCTCCGTTTTGATCTTAAGCTCTTTACATGCTCCTATGAAATTGGTTCCACAATCAGAACGGAGTTGCTTGGCTGGCCCTCTGATGGCGAAGACTCTCCGGAGTGCATTTATAAAGCTCGAAGAGTCCATGGACTCGATGACTTCGATGTGCACTGCTCGTGTACTCATACAGGTGAACAGCACTGCCCAACGTTTGCTGTTCGCGAGCCCTCCTCTGGTGTGGCGGGAGATGACTGTCCATGGTCCGAACACGTCGATCCCTACAGAGGTGAAGGGAGGTTCCACACTGAGTCGATCGGCTGGGAGGTCTGCCATTTTCTGTTCTTCCTGTTTTCCACGTAGCTTACGACACCGGATACACTTGTGGATTGTGCTGGCGATGCACCTCTTTGCTCCAACGATCCACAGCCCTGCAGATCGGATTGCTCCTTCTGTGAAGTGCCGACCTTGGTGCTTGACCTTCTCGTGGTAGTGGCGCACAAGTAAGATTGTGATGTGGCTCTGACTTGGGATTATGAGGGGGTTTCGTTTATTCTCATCTAATTTTGCATTCCCTAGCCGACCACCGATCAGGAGCAAGTCATCTTTATCCATCCTGGGGTTTAGCTTCCTGAGGGTGCTGACCCTAGGAAGGTCTTCTCCCTTGTTGATGGCCTTGATCTCACTTGCATAAGCTGCCTGTTGCACACGGCGGAAGATTGATTTCCTTGCTCTGGAAAGCTCGTCTTCAGTGCGTGGCACTGTGCAGTGATGCCATCCATTGCAGCGACCAGTGGTGCCTCTCATCGGGCGATGGAAGCAGTCTGCGATATGCGTTAAATGTGCTATCGCTCGCACGAGCGTCGTCCATTTCGAGAAATGTTCAAAAATGGTGTGGACTCGGTGGACTTTTTGGTCGCACATTTGTTACGAAAGTTGTCACTTGAGGACGAATCTCCTTGTCTGACTCGGGCTCTATGAGTCCAAAGGTCTCTTTGGTAGTACATGGGCCACCGTCACGTCGTAAAAGGAATGCTGGACCCGTCAGCCAGATGGTTTGCTTCAGCAGAGATGCAGGGACAGACCTAGTTGCGAAATCTGCTGGATTCTGGTCAGTTGCACCGTAATTTCATTACTCCGACTGCGTCGATCTCCTGATGCGTTCCACCCGGTTGCTGATGTAGGTGTATAACCTTCTGGTTTGGTTGTTTATGTAGCCTAGTACGACCTTACTGTCCGTGTAGAATTTGACTGCATTCAGTTTGATGTCCAATTCGTCGAAGATCAGTTCCACCATTTCTGTAGCTAGAACGGTTCCGCACAGCTCGAGCCTTGGGATGGTATGTTCTGGTTGTGGGGCCTTGCCGACAGCTCCGAATTGAGGAACGGAGAGGCCACGGCCGCAGCAACCACTGCCACGACCACCAGCAGAGCGACGAGCAGCGGCTTCGTCTTTGGCTTCCTCTTGTCAGTGAGGACTGGATTGGAGAAACGTGGAGGAACAAAATCCAGCGAAGATGGTGAATGTACGTGCGAAGTTGTGGTCAGCATGGTGGTTTCTTTGTAGGTCTGCACGGTACAGCCTTCACTTCTGTCTCCGAGCTTCTCTTTCAGCGTGAAGTGGTTGGGGCACGGTTTGAAGAGCGACGTGTGTCCATTCACGAGCACACTCGTTCTGAATGTGCTAATGTGGTCTGGTTTGTGTGTTCCATCGAGACAAATGTCACCTACGTTGACCCATCCTAGGTCAAGTCTCTGGGCGTAGGGAGCGTCGTGAGGTCCATTGCGTTGATTGCGAACCTTGTGGACTCTCAGCATGTCCCTGCCGAGCAGAAGTAAAATCTGTGCCGTGTGATCCAATGGCGGGATGAACTCTGCTATGGGTTTCAGGTGTGGGTGGTGACGTGCAACTTCGGGCATGGGAATCTCACTCCTGTCGTCCGGTATCTCGTTGCACTCTGTCACCGTAGGAAGGGCTAGCTTCATGGTGCTATCTATGGCTTCCACCATGAGGCCGCTCGCTCTTCTTCCCGCTGTCTCCATCAGTCCTGAGCATGTTCTGAGCGTGTATGGAAAGGAATTCCCACCTACACTTAGCTGATCAAAGAACTCTGACCTTGCCAAAGACCTGTTGCTCTGGTCGTCCATTATGGCGTACATCCTTACTGCCCTTTCAGGATGTCCTTTGGGATAGACTCGGACGAGGCATATCTTTGAGCAAGATCTTCCTTTGAAGCCTTCTCCACAGACTTCTGTGCATTTGGTTGTGATTGACGAAGTGAGTGCGGCGGTCTCGCCTTGCTCCCCGCCGTGCTCTGCTTCGGGATCGGAAGCCTTAGTGCCACTGGGTTTGGAGTAAAATGTGTGCAGAGCAGTTGCGTGTTTGTCGCTGCCACATTCCTCGCACTTGATATCTGCCTTGCAATTCCTTGCAAGGTGGTTTGTAGAAGCACAGCATTTGAAGCACACTCCAAATTCTTTCAGCATGTTCTTCCGCTCTTCCAATGGCTTCCTCCTGAACTCACGGGATTTCTGGAGGGAGTGAGGTTTATCATGCAATGGGCATTGCTTCTCTGGATCCTCTATCTTTTTCTTTGTGGTGGTTGCCTGGACGGAGTTTGCGAATGTCGCAGGAGAGACCTCAGTCTTGTGTACGGAAATTGGCACTCTCGCTGTTCCTCGTTTCGCCATCGTTCTTTCCATTTTTGGGAGATCTGGACTGGAAATCCCCGTGGTGCCAAACATGAAACTCGGGTCATTTCTAGTCTTAGCCAGGTTGCGGATAAACATTGAGAAAAAAGAGAATGGGGGGAATGCAACCTGATGCTCTGACTTGTAACTTGAACCCGCTGTTCTACATTTTCCTGCACATCAAATGGCAATTTTTCTACGATGGGGTTCACGCCATGGTAAGTATTCAAGAAAATGAGACCTGGTAAGTAGGGATCAGCCTGGGCTGATTCAAGCTCCATCAAAAGATCTCCAAGCTCTCGTAAACCTTTTATTGTCCCTACCAGAGATTTTTGGAAAGTTCTGCAACTTCTTGAAGAGAGCCTTCTCAATAGTTTCTGGGCTACCATAGCACTCCTCGAGCCTCTCCCACACCGCATGCAGGCTTGAGGTGGGGTCGTCAATGTTTGCTGACCGGATCCTCTTTGCGTACTCTGCAGATTCATGTCCTAACCATTTCACCAACAGGTCCAGTTCTTCACTTGCAGAGATGTCTGCATTTCGGATTGCATTCCTGAAGGTAGATCTCCAGGCTCGATAGTTCTCAGAGTGGTCATCAAACTTAACGAGTCCTGTGTTGATTAGTTCGCGGTGAGCCAGGTACCTAGCAAAGTCCCCTAGTCCTGCTGATCCAGGGTGTGTCCATACTGGCGCTTGTGAGGTGGCATTATTGGCTGTATTGCCTTGCATGCCGTCATTCGCGATGGCGTTGGACTGTGGGCCCAAAGGGTTTCGATCACGTTGGTTGGATCCCCTTATGTGACTGTCTGGAATGTGGGTCTGACTTGGTGCATCCACGTCTGACCCCACGTGCGCGACGCTGAGTCGGCGACTAACTCTCAGGGCAGGATATGCATTTCCACCATTCCCGTAGCCAGCATTCATGTTTATTCGGTGTGGAGATGGCGAAGCCTGAACGTCCACCCTTTGTTCAGTATGGTTTGGTGGAGGAACATTGATGCATTGTTCAGACCAGTCCAAAATATTTTTTCTGGTGAGTTGATCACGGTCCTTGACAGGTATCTGCGTGCCAAACTCACTCCAATTCTCTTCCTTATCCAGGTTGGCTACTGCTTCGAGCACCTATGCCTGGGCCCTTGCAGCAGCTGCTTCCCTTTTGAGTTGTAGGGTGCTTAACTTAGCATCCAGCTCAATTTTCTTCCGTGTGTCAGTAGCCACTAATATATTCTCTTGCTCTTCAAGCTCTGCTTTCTTCCGTGCGGCAGTAGCCACTAATTTACTCTCCTGCTCTCGTGCGGCAGCAGTTGCTAATATACTTTCTTGCTCTGCTTTCTTCCGTGTTGCAGCAGTTGCTATGCTTGCTTCTTCTTGTATGCGAGCCTTTTTAACTAGCATGGCTTCCTCTTCAGCCATGTAGGCAATACGGGTGTTTGCTGCTTCTGCTGCTGCACGTGCCTGAGCTGCTGCCATACTAGTAGATGATGTCTTTGAGTGTGCTGAGGCTTTAGATCTTGTGGTGGACCTGGATGAGACAGAGTGCTGAGATCGTGTCTCTCTTAAGCCCTCCACACGGTCCATTGCATCTTGTATCACTGCCTGCACATTATCATCGAGCAGTTCGAGAAAGTGTTCTTGCGTGCGCACTCCCTCAATGCCCTCATCTGTTTTCACCTTCATCAGGAGGGAGATGTATTTATTTGCCAGGAGCTTGTAGCTTGAGCTGCTCACCTTTACACGCTGGATGGCCCGCTGAATTGAGGCCACTGTGTCTGAGGCGTTTGAAGCTTCAGATATATCTACTTCAACCCGTTCCCATGCCCTTTGTATCCTGGCATCAAGGTCCTGCTTCTCAGCATCATAGCTTTCCAAAGCCCGCTGTGTCAGCTTGACCTCTCTTTGGGGCCTTGAACTCCCTTGGTCCTCTTGAGGCAGGATGGGAGGTCTTGGATTGCTTGAATCACCTTCTTCAGCATCTCTCCCTGCTGAACTGTGGCTTTCCATGCTGTGATGCTTGCAACACGATTTTAAGGTAGACTTGCTGCAGAACTGGCTGCAGAGCTGGCTGCAGGGCTGGCTGCAGGGCTGGTTGCAGGGCTGGCTGCAGGGCTGGCTGCAGAGCTGGTTGCAGGGCTGGCTGCAGAGCTGGCTGCAGAGCTGGTTGCAGGGCTGGCTGCAGAGCTGGCTGCAGAGCTGGCTGCAGGGCTGGCTGCAGGGCTGGCTGCAGAGCTAGCTGCAGGGCTAGCTGCAGGGCTGGCTGCAGAGCTGGCTGCAGGGCTGGCTGCAGAGCTGGCTGCAGGGCTGGCTGCAGGGCTGGCTGCAGAGCTGGCTGCAGGGCTGGCTGCAGGGCTGGCTGCAGAGCTGGCTGCAGGGCTGGCTGCAGAGCTGGCTGCAGGGCTAGCTGCAGGGCTGGCTGCAGGGCTGGCTGCAGGGCTGGCTGCAGGGCTGGCTGCAGAGCTGGCTGCAGGGCTGGCTGCAGGGCTGGCTGAAGAGCTGGCTGCAGAGCTGGCTGCAGGGCTGGCTGCAGGGCTGGCTGCAGGGCTGGCTGCAGGGCTGGCTGCAGGGCTGGCTGCAGAGCTGGCTGCAGAGCTGGCTGCAGAGCTGGCTGCAGGGCAGGCTGCAGGGCTGGCTGCAGAGCTAGCTGCAGGGCTGGCTGCAGGGCTGGCTGCAGGGCTGGCTGCAGAGCTAGCTGCAGGGCTGGCTGCAGAGCTGGTTGGAAGCTTCAAGAAGAGTGTATTTTTACTTGCTGCAGGGCTGGCTGCAGCACTGGTTGGGAGCTTCAAGAAGAGTGTCTTTTTACTTGCTGCAGGGCTGGCTGCAGCACTGATTGGGAGCTTCAAGAAGAGTGTCTTTTTACTCGCTGCAGGGCTGGCTGCAGGGCTGGCTGCAGGACTGGCTGCAGGGCTGGTTGGAAGCTTCAAGAAGACTGTCTTTTTACTATCTGCAAGGCTGGCTGCAGCACTGGTTGGGAGCTTTGAGAAGAATGTCTTTTTACTATCTCGGCCTCGCTGTGCGCTGCGTTGCACCGCTAGTCGAGTAGATAACCTTGCGTTCAATAAACCCTCAGAGCCAGGATGAACGTCCAACTCCAATCGTCATTTATTGATTGTAACAAGGTTAAACTGGTGAGAAAACACAGATACAGCATCTGTTATAATCCGGAAACACCAACACAATGAACACCACAGCATCAGAACATTGTCTTAGATAACAATAGATCCTGGACGGACCAGGCCCCTACATTATCACTGAACAACTAGACAAAAGCACAAGCCGGTGCATTGCATACAGGCACATCGTGTATTCATCCCACTGCACCCCAAATGTACAGCATTACACATAACACTAAACTGTGGATGAGATACTTCGTCATCTTTACTCTCAGGATCGCAACATAGGCACAAGTCTGACTCGACCTACTAAATCACAAGTAACATCCACAATAAGGAAAGTCGCAGGCTTCGTTACTAACTAGGCCTCGTATTTACTACAACAACTTAACGGCACCATAAAGGCATTTACATCACTATAACGGTCATTCCAACATTACAACAGCATTGCCAATATTATAGGAATATAAACAAACTTATAGACAATGCTTCTTAAGCTCCCACAATGGACAAGTGCGGCTGTGGTCTCACTAAGATGCGATGCGTGCCGCCATCTTGAATTATGAGTAAGATGGCCCATGCCCGCGTGGTTCACTGAAATCTAACATCGTGACTTCCTGGTCACGTGACCAAAATTAGCATAAAAAAACAGGAACTTCCTGTGAACGTACGCTCCACATCTGCCGTGAGGCAAGACAACCGGTTCAGATACACTTTCGTCGCCGATGTTGGCCGCGATCAGGTATACAATTCTGGCGCCAGGTTCAAAACGCAGCGCCATCACCACTGCACTGCCGTATGTTTGTGACAAAGACAGACACACATTCACACAGACACAATAATGAATCCCCCTTATAACGTTTAAGAGGCCACTGGGGTAAGTGCTGTTTGCGAGCATCTGCTAAAGCCGTCACGGCGCACGAGGTGGTGGTGTGGACAGCATCGCTCCCGGCTGAGCTCGACTCCCTTCAGCTGATGTTTACACACCGAACCAGTTACTCACTTAAGGCTGAGTCAACCTAGAGGAGGCACAAACCGGTTCAGCCATCACTCGTAACTGATGTTAGTTGTGATCGGGAATTGAATTCGGGACGCACACGATGCCAGGCACTAAATGACAAACAGATATACAATTACATCATGGGACCTCCTTTGCCAGTACCAAAACATGAGAATATGTTTTTCCATTTTTTATCCAGCAGTGGATTGGAGCAATGACTGACAGTGGTGACATACATCGTCGATATAGGCATGTAATCCTACAATTAGTCAAATTCATACGAAAAACAGACTTACCGCACCAAAGCAGTTGGTAAGTGTGTCCATATCCACACCCAACTAAAGGAGTCATTATAAAAGCATGTGTGTGTGTGGGAACGGATCAGTGCAAAGATAAATTGTGGGTTGGGTCGAAGCTGCGCACTACTTCAGAGCTGGCTTTCAAATTTTGAGCAGCAGGTGCGTGACGAGAACAGATAATTTCTAAGTATAGGTTGTATAATAACACGTCAGGCAAACGCGCACCCTTCAATTACCTACCGTGTACATGCCTGCCGCGCAGAGCTGGTAAATGTAGAACGAGCATTTCGTAAATCATCTAATGGGCAGGAGACACGGTGGTGGCGTAATGGTTCACACACTGAGCTCTGAACCCGACAACCTGAGTTCAAGTCCCGTCCACGGCTAACATCAGCGGCGAGCGATATCTGAAACTATCCTACTATCCCTCCTCCACCCCCACCACCACCCTCTTAACCAAACTGCATCAGCGTGGTGGTGTGGTAAAAATGCCTCTGACCGACAGTGCACGAAGAGCCGCTCATCCAGAAGTGGACTGACGAAGGACTATGACTTGTGATTTTGCTTGCAGGATCGCCCGTGCAACATCGGATTCGGGCTTCAAGTTTTTTTTTTTGCACGTGCGCAAATAGACACGAACAAATAGCGAATTCTCATCAGACACGTACATTGAAAATAACTTTACCATTATTCTGTGGCCGTAGATATGACGTTATAGCCCACAGACTACTGGAATCGTGATGATATTTTTTTTTTACCCTTCTATCTGGCAACAAAACTGACACCTTTTTTTACAAGGAGTCATGTTTGCATAGACCACAATACCTGCAGCCATAATGCAAACAAAAAACATAACTCTGATAATATATGCACTGTCCTTGAAGTTGATTGGTCCACACCCGAGACAGCTTTCCTTAGAGCCTAGTCTCACATGGGTTGGACCAGATGACGCCAAAAGGCGCACAACTCAAAGACAATGCACCATCAGAGTATGAGAGCTCGGGACAAGCATCTACACTATGGGAACCTCATTTGCCAGTAAAAATATGATAATTGGTTTTTTACCCTTCTATCTGGCAACAAAACTGACACCTTTTTACAAGGAGTCATGTTTGCATAGACCGCAATACCTGCAGTCATAATACAAACAAAAGAACATAACTCTGATAATGTGCACTGTCCTTGAAGTTGATTGGTCCACACCCGAGACAGCTTTCCTTAGAGCCTAGTCTCACATGGGTTGGACCAGATGACGCCAAAAGGCGCACAACTCAAAGACAATGCACAGTATTTGCACTATGGCTGCAGGTATTGTGGTCTATGCAAACATGACTCCTTGTAAAAAAGGTGTCAGTTTTGTTGCCAGATAGAAGGGTAAAAAACCAATTATCATATTTTTTACTGGCAAATGAGGTTCCAATGGTGGAATCGTGATGTTCGGGACATCGTATCATGATAAACCAGGCGTTGGTCTCGCCGTAAAGTGTACGAGCCTAGATTGTATAGTATAGGAACATGTGTGGTGTGCAGGCGGGCAATGTCGGCTCATAAAATGCGACTGATAAGGTGGTCGGGTGCATGGCTCGAGGGACCAATATCGTGTTAGAGTAATTGAGCCGGTACCGATGAGACTGGGTTTTAATCCAAGTTTCAGCCGCCCGTAATTAACCCGGATTCTCAAGCGTATCGACAATGGCGTAGCCATAGAGTTTTCAGGGGGCACAACTGTACTCGGGCCTATGGGCCAAAGGGGCCCAGGTGCCGAGCTTCGAAGACTGGGAGGACATTGGACAGGAGGCCCCATTTCCTACGTTACTCCAGGGGCCCATGCCAACCTCGCTACGCAAAATGACCCCAGGCCATCACCAATGACTGCACAATAAAAGGCTCATTAAATTGGCATTTTCACTTGATTCAGCTTATCCGTTCTCCGAGGATGAAACGAGTCAATATGATTATATTAGGATGCTCAACGCTACAACACGGAATGTGGGATTGTGCAGCTATTTGCCTGTGTGGAAAAAGAGACAACTAAAGGTGTCTCAGAAGTAGCTCTGTGACGTCGTCGCTCTCGAACGCACGGGGGTCAGGTTACTCCTCCCGCTGCCAGAGTTGAGAATGGAACTCCTTCGTCTCGTGCCAATGAAAACCTGACGGCAATACAATTTGAATATAACTGCGACGGGGGCAGCATATATAAGCAAAAGCATTTAAACCAAATAAAACTGGAGAGACAAACGTGAGTACATAAAGCGCGCGTAGCCTATTGTATAGGAACAGCCACACCACGAGGCACTCCTGGCCGCCCCTTATCAGTGCTTCCGCGGCGCCCTTTTAACAATATATTACAATTATTGTTCAGTGCCCAGTAGTTCTAGGGCCGGATGCTTTTACAGCAAAACACGTTAGGGGGGAGGGGGGGGTGTCCAAGTGGCCTTTAGCATTACATTCCTTCAGTCAAGGTTTTGCAGACCCCAGTCCCTCGCTCCCCACCTCTTCTCCACCATAACCAACAGCGCGAGGCGCCCTTGCCATGTCGTTTATTGATGGTCGCGGTTTAAATACAAATTAAGTGGTTATCCGCCGCGAGGTGCAACTTGCACGCACGGTTTGTTTCCATAGGGAGTGCTGGCGCGAGTGCAATGACAGTGCGCCTCTGAAGCGGGGTCCACGCGCGAGCGATCAATGTCACATCTTGGTTGCCTACAACGAATCCGCTTGGCTCATTGCGTGGACGCCTCTGCAACCAAGCTGTGTGGCTTCGTGATTTGTAGCGACGTATTTCTCTCGTTATGGGTTGTTCCGATGCCGAATGCGCTTGTATTATTTACTCGTGCGCAACTTATCTCTCAGATGTGGACAAATACGTTGCAGGTGATTAAGTTGTGGGAGAGTGATTTGGTCGAGCAACTGATAGTTGAGATGTGGACGCAGCTTCATGATGAAGGTCACGAGAGGCTGAGGGGTCAGCACCGCTCCCTCTACCGAGGGTGGAAGTTTATCTCTCTGATATCTGAGATGTAGAGGAATACATGATGCGTCTGTGATGATAGCACGGTGAGCCAACACGCAACGGTAAACACAGTTGCACTGCACGCACACGTATATAGCCACAGGGCCCCACTACCAGGTTAAGCACAATGACACGAATCCCAACATAACGCACACATGCTTATACACACACGGTCACACATACCACGCACATATACACACAATCACACAATTACCCCCCATATAGCACTGTTAGGGCAAGTGCCGCTAGTGACCACCTATGAAGACCGATAAGGCACACGAGGGTTGGTGGCCAGAACCACACCTGGTTGCCTTTGTCTCCCCAATGGTGATATTGAGTCGACTTATAGAAAGGCCACACATTCCTCACCAATGTTGGACGTGAGAGGGAATCGAACTCGGGGCGCCGTGTTCGTAGCACAGTGCACTAACTAATCACTGCACCACTGCTCCCCACACAAACACATAGACCACACACATCACCCACAGATCCTGTGAGCGATAGCGAATCCACATGGGACCCGCTCTGTGCGAAATGGATATGCACGAGGGAGGGAGTGAGGAAGATGCTGAGAGTTTGAGAAAAGTGATAGAGCAGTTCCATTTAAATATACAGTACACAGAATTCCGTTCTGTCTCCACATATACATTTATATGTTAGACTATCAGCCCATTAGCTTTCCCAACCGATATGTTTAAGTAACATTTATTGAAGCAAGCAAACTTTGGACCACTTTCGACCTTCCGAAATTCATCAGCAGTCAGGCATTCGTGTTAAACAAATGCTGCTTGATTACTAGATGTTATTGGCAAAATTCATTCATGTAAACTTTTAGACCACGTTCAAAGCAAAAATAATAAAATCCTACACAAACACGTTATGCGTTGCAACGTGGGACGTGTTTAACAACCATCAAGCGCGTGCAGAGTGCAACGACTAATTGTGCATAGGTAAACTCGGAAACACTTGTATCACGAGGAATGGGTTGGAAATCCCGATATAGACTCATTATTTAGTGATACTGCGTTGGCAGAATAATATACAATAGGCGAAATTTCGGGAAATAACCCTTCTTCATGAAGAATGTATAAAGGTGACGTTTCAGGCAATGGTGCTTCCTTATAGCATATAAAGAATGGTCGAATTTGAAATTAATTAATGTTTCAAGTATGCTGTTACAGACTACAAGGTGCATGAATAAATAGCAACTGCAATATTAACTCTAAAATTTTCTAAGTTTTCCTATATTATTTGATATAAGCTAAAATCGTATAACTAAGCATATGCCAGTATGCATAAACACTAGGCTAATGACGCAGGAAGTAAGTTTTACTTTCAATGCATATGGTAATGTCATTGTCAAATCAATGCAGGCAATGAAAACCCACCGACAAGTGTCACATCTCCCGAAGAGAGAATAGGCGTGTCATCCCTGTTCACGTTTTTGATGGCTTCATCCATGAATAGAATAAAAAAAAGCAGTTTGACTTTTCACTAAAATACAAACTGTGTTATGAATTACCGCAGGGCCCTCTTACATATGTAATGAGCGACTTCCACGACACGTCGTATTGAGGGTACTTTTTTATTTCCCACACTGGACACAACACAGGCCAACACTGGTTCTTCCTGTCACTGAATATAACTCTAGGCAATAACACCTTTACTGGCTACACGCACGGCCGATCACTTGGCATGGTCCCCTCGCCCTCACTCATCTCCGCCGCTGGCTGGCGGCGTGACGATAACGGCGATGGAACCCACGCAAGAGATCTTCCACGTGGCCATACCATGGAGAGAGATGTCGGTGAACAGCGACACAGCCAGGACCCAGGACTCCACTCGAGCCCCGAGCTCCAGGTCCGCTCCCCCTTATATCCCCCCAGGCATGGCTAGGCCTCGCCTCCGGCCACGCCCTCTCGTGGAACCTTCGAGCAGGTTCCCGGAGCATCTTGGCTGACCCCACCTGTTACCTTTGCCCCAGATACGCCTCCTTCCCTGATTGGCTGTTACCTCTGTGCCTGTACCCGTGAATCCCTTCCCAGGCCAGCAGGTGTCACTGTCATGTCAGCAGGTGTAAACATGTCATTACACATATATATAAAAAGTCAAAGTGATGTTCTGCTCAAATTAAGATTTATATGGTGATTATAATAATCAATTATAAAACATGATAATAGGTTTTCCCCTTTTTTCTGGCAACAAAACGGGTGTTAAGTTGTTAAAACACCAAACTGAAACCTTTTACAAGGAATCATGCCTGCATTAACCACAATACTTGTGGTCAGAATGCAAAAAAAACATACTCTGATAATATATGCATTGTCTTTGAAACTGATTGGTCCACACCAGAGACAGCTTTCTTTTGAGCCTCGTCTCAAACGGTGTTCGACCAGAGGATGCCAAAAGGCGTCCTCTGGTCTAACACCATACAATTGTACAATAAGCAACGCAGTGGAATGAAGCACCATGCAGAATTTTAATAACGCCTCACATAAATTAATATTGTATCCATACGCGAGCTAATGATCGCACGCATGTGATTTTCATGCAGGGACAACACAGGGATAGTTTGCATTAATCATACAAACGCCTTCCAACAATTTACTCATTAAACTGGCTAAGGCCAACACGCCAAGCAGACGGCGTATGAAGCCAAAGTGGCCACCATCTCTAGGCCAGTGCAGTAGCTACCGAGTGTGCGGGTGGTGCAACTGCACTGAGGCCAACGGGTCGATGGGGGTCCACGTTGGAGCCAGGTTCAGTCCCTCCAGAAAAACGCGATTATGCGATCGCATGATTCCATGCAAAATCAGCCAAAGTCCGCATATTTATGCGGGGGGCGCGTTTTTTCAAATACGCCGCACTTTCGCCGCATAAATTGCAGATTTCCGCGCGCAAAATATGCGGGCTTGCATGATTTCATAATCCCCGCATTTTCGTTGCAAAAAGTCACATATATCTTAGCAGAAAGTTGAAAAATGTTGCGTTTACTTCACACAAGCGCAGCCATTTCCCCTGTTGCCATTGGAACGTTATGAAGTGACGTCACTCATTACGCGACATCATTGAAAAGCTGCAAACCCCGCGATGCCAATGAAACCATGATGAAGCCCGCAAATCTTTCTCATTTGCCAACAAACATAAGCGCAAAAGACCGCGCAAAGCAGTTTCCCAGTGTGTTACATGACAGTGGGGGCAAATTATTTTGCACTCCGTGCAACTGCGTGTTGGACCACAGGCGGAAGTCGACGCTGGACAGTCACTTTGCAACCGACAAACATTCGAGGATGGTTAAAGCAGCAGCGGAATCAGCCAAGATGAAGCAGCTCACCTACACCGAGGCGTCAACTTCCAAAACAGTTGCTAGGGCTGAAAGAATCAAGGTCAGTAGCCTATTAGATTAAACCTTGTAAAATTATGAAAAGGCTGATAGTTAAATTGAAACAGAGAGAGGTGTGTGTGAATGAGATTTCCAAGTATGTTGTGTGTGGATGTAAGTTAACGTTAGGGTTAGATAGACTAACAGTAGTGTAATTTCCCATGCAAGATGATTGATTTTGGCATGAAAGAATTATGTTTTATTTGCAGAAACACTACTGTTCTGTGAAAGGCTTACTGTAAATGATTCAGTTTTATACAGCAGTTTTCTGTAGGTTACACTGGACTTTGTGTGTGTGTGTAATACAGCCCAATGATACAAAAGTATTTTCTGTTTGTAGATTTGTGAAACCTGGGTTGCCACCTGCACTGCCATCAACATCCCACTGTCTAAGACTGACCACCCTGCACTGAGGAAATTTCTGAATGAGAAAGTCATCAATGGCGGCGCCATTCCAGGGTTTCACCAGCTTCAAGAGATGTACTTGGGAGCAGTATATGAGAAGGAAAGAGAGGAGCTGAAGACACTTCTTGCCAGAAAACCTCTTGCTGTGATATTTGATGAGACTCCAGATGTCGAGGGGAGATGTGTCCTGAATATCCTCCTTGCACCACTTGAGAAGGATCATTCTGGGAGGATCTTGGCCTACCTTGCAGATACTGTTTTCCTTGAGCAATGCAATCATTCCACTGTATCCATGTCTGACGTAAGGTGCCTTCAAGAATACAGCATTAACAACGAGGATGTGATTGTGTTCGACACTGATAATGCAGCCTACATGAAGAACGCATTCACAGCAGCTCTGCAGTCGTTGTTCCCCAACTCGATACACATCACATGCATGGCACACATAATGAATCTCATTGGCAATGCCTTCCGCAAACCTTTTGTTCAGTTGAACAGCGTCATGCTAAGTTTCTCCCAGATGTTCTTCAATGCTGGATCACGCAAGAGAAGATACCTCTGCTTCTTGTCAAACAAGCTGCCTAGAAAAAAGGCGGTCATGCCTCCAAACCCCTGTTCAACACGCTGGAACTCCTGGTTCTCTGCAGTGCAGTACCACGCACAGCACTTTGGACTGTACAAGGAGTTCATAGAGATGGAAATCGAGGTAAAAACTTCCTTCACATAATTCCTCAATACAATTAACACTTCCTTTTCTTCATCAGTTAACCCCCTTTGCACATACAAACATGAATAGTTTAGTAAGATCAAAGTAAAAAAAATAATTGCATTGAACATATTGTATGTTTGACCTAATTCCTTTCTTTCTATTTGTGTTTTTATAGGTGTGTAGCAGAAGTGCTCTACAGTCTGTGGAGAGACTCCACGAGATGCTTCAAGACCAAGACCTAGCTCAGTCCCTGAATGTCCAGATCAACATCATGGCTCACAAGTGCAAACGCTTCCTAAGTCTTCTCGATATCTTCCAGAGCAGACGTCCTGTGACCACAAAGATCTTCACTTATCTGGAGGATCTGCAGGTGGTCTTTGCTGCCAACAAAGAGCTGCAGTATGAGGCGTGTGCCGAATACTTTGAAGGGTTTAACTTACCTTACACCACAAAGACACAGATCCTCTGCACAGTTGGTCAGGCATATGAAAACGCTGAAGAAAAGCTCACCAAGTACATGTCACATGGGCAGCCGGCCATTGAGTTTCTCCAGGAGGTTAGGGTGTTTGACCCTCGCCACATTGCATTCCTAATTTCCTAGATGACTCCGTAGCAAGCTACAAGGCCATTCCAGGTTTCACTGAAGTGCAGGGTGATGAATTTGATTCTTACTTCAAGACTCTTGGTCCAGCAGCACTCAGAGCTGCACCATTCGGCGTGGTGGATTTGGATGTGTTTTGGGATGGCCTACAGGAGAGACTTCCTGTGCTGAGTTCCTTGGCCAAGCGGTACAAAGATGCTGTCTCAAACTCAGCTGATGCTGAACGCAGCAACATCATCTACAAACTAGTGTTGTCTAACCGAAGAAGATCAACTACCAACCAAAACCTCAAAGCCTTGGTCTTCCTTTACCATAACCAACGAGTCCGCAGTGGAGCATTTGAGAGGGAGGAGATGGTGGAGGGGGAGGAGATGGACACTGAGGGAGAGGGGATGGAGGATGGTGAATGATTGGCCAGTGTTAGAGGCTACGTAGTTAGTTTTATTCAGGAGTATGTGCAACTTTACAGTTGTAAGATTGCACTTTTTTGTTAGTAGTATGTAAATTTACATTACTGTAAGACTGTACTGTTACTGTATTGCTTACGTTACTGTGCACTGAAAACACTTATTTTAACAGAAGATGTCTGTTTTGTATAGCTACCTCTGTAAAACAGGAAGCACACATTTTATTTTTTAATATTTTATTTATTCATTTTTACAGAAGTTGTAGCATATTCATTTTGTAAAGCTACAGAACTTGTTCGACTCAATGTTTTGTAAGTTTGAGCCATCTGTTTGTTAAGGTCTGAAATAAAACAAGATGAGAACTTAAATATTCCCAGCACTTTATGTGATGTAGTATGCTTGCTTATCATAGGAAGTAATAAGAAATGACTCTTTACATTAAAGTAGTAGCCTAGTGAATAGGGTGTTGGGGGAATCACTTTTTTTTCTCTTTTTCATCAAACCGCAGTTTTTGCAAGTTCCCGCAATTTTTGCAAGTTCCCGCAATTTAATCGCATAAAATTGCATAAATATCCCGCATATTCCATCGCATTTTTTAAGAAAACGTGCCGCATAATCAACGATTTTTGCCCGCAACAATCACCAAAAAACTCCGCGTTTTTCTGGAGGGACTGCAGGTTACAAACAAAGAGGGGAGGGGAAATTGGACAGGAGGCACTCCCACCAGAGCTCAGGCCAGCCACGCCACGTCACCGTGGAAGCAAAGAAACAGCGCACACTCTTGCACAAGCTGAACACTATTCATGTTCAACGCGTGAACTATCAACGTGTAATGCGGGCGTAAGCGACCTTCCGGATGTGACGTCACGGGGAGGCGGAGCCAGGTGACGTGGGTGAAAAGGTTGGGGTCCTTAAGTGGGTAAACCGGAAGGAGAAGAGAGTCGGGGTGTGAATGGAAAAGAGTGGGGCCGCGCGGGCGAACGTGAGGAGGGGGCACCGTTGGCCAGCGGGAGCCAACCCCGGAGAATAGCAGGGAGCTAAAGGGTGGTGAGAAGCTGCGGAAAGTACAGCCAGGAAGGCTGTGTGTTAGAGGCAGCGGTGTGGCTGCAGAGAGTCGCAGGAGCAGGAAGGCTGTGTGTTAGAGGCAGCGGTGTGGCTGCAGAGAGTCGCAGGAGCAGGAAGGCTGTGTGTCGGAGGCAGCGGTGTGGCTGCAGAGAGTCGCAGGAGCGACGAAGAGAGAGAGAGAGAGACAGCACGAGGCTGTCAGCGCTGCGGAGTAAGCAAGAGGGAGAAGAGCAGCAGCGATTACAGCCAGGGGGGCTGAGAGTGAGTAACAGCAGCGGAGCTGCTGTGGGGGCTACAGGAGCGACAGAGGCCAACAGAGGGGCTGCTGGTGGAGAAGAGAGAGACATCGGAGTCAGCACTGTGGGGACTGAGCAAAGAGGAGACAGCCGTGTGGGTAATACAGTACGGACCAAATAAAGGACACTGAGCCAGAGATCGTGGTCAAGTCTTTTATTACACTGGTGCCAGAAGTGAAACGGCATGTCGAAGCAAGTGAGGAAGAAGATTACTCCGCCGCCAGCATCAGCTTCATCGTCCGACGACGACGAATTCCTTCCGACCATGGATCCTGCTGGGGTGGTGGAGGAGAGCTCTGCTGAAGCGAGCATGGGGACGGGTGTGGAAGATGTCGGCGCGATGGCGGGGCCGTCAACATCATCGGACGCTGATCAGAGATGGCAACAGATGGCGGTGCAACTGGAGGCACTCAAGGACGTCCTGGCGCAGCTATGTCAACTCGTCACGCCGAGGACGACGGAGGAAGCTGAAGGTGCTCCACGGGCCGCCACGTTGCCTGCCCTGCCGCCGCCATTAGCCACGCGGCAAGAAGCCGCCATCTTGCGCGTCCCGCGGCGCCAAACCGCCATCTTGGACACGCCGCGGGCCGACGCCTTTTTGAATTTGCCTCCAGAACAACCAACAATTGAAGAGAACGTGAAGAGGAGTCGGAGTCGCCACCTCACCACAGTTAAGGAATTCTCCATCGGGGGCGATTGGAGCGCTTTCGCCTGCCGATTCTTGGCGGCGGTACGTTCCGCAAGATGGACCGATGCTGAGGCCTTGGAAGTGTTGCCGACTCTACTGGACGATGAATCTGTTCGATTTTTCCGTTCCATAACGGCCGACAAAAAGAAGACCTTATGCGGAGTTATTGAAGAAATGGCCGACGCTTATGAGCCACCTGACGATGCGCATCGCCGATTCGCTCAACGACTGCGAGCACCCGAGGAATCGCCCGTGGCGTTCAGAGGTGCGGTGCTGGAGCTGGCCATGGCAGCTTATCCGGAGACGCCACAGGACCTGCTCGAGCCTCTCATATTAGGCAAAATGCTGGAGCTGTCTCGGGATCTGGGGATCCCCATGCCTGTGTGTGGGCATGAGAAGCTCACTTCCCGAGCGGCAGCAAAGTGTCTGGATGCGCAGTTTAATCTCCGTCGCTGGAAGCAAGTGGCGGCATGGACGGGTGGGCCCGTCAAGGAAGGAGGCGCGATGGGGTGGGACCCCACAAAGGCGGTCTATGTGCCGGATGAGCGGGGTCCTCGGGAGCTGACGGCCGCTTCCTCTCCATGGTCGGGACGCGGAGGCCCTGGTCCGCGCGCTACGCCATCGGAACGGGGCCGCCGGGATGCAAGACCTGCGCTTCGGCGCAACGATGCCGACTGCTTCCGCTGCGGCCGTAGGGGCCATTACGCCAAGGATTGCTGGGCCCGCTTCCCGGGTCCGCCGCAGCAGGAGGTTTCTGTACCGGACAAGACGCCCAAAGACCCTCCGAAACAGGCATGTCGGCACACACCAGATGCCCGGCAAGGCTTTGCACCTCACCCATCACCTTCGTTGCGCGACCCTATTGTTGTTATTCATGATAGGCCATCGACGGGGCCTTGTCGCTCGGTGACGCAGTGGCGCAAATTGGCGCGGAGAGTCGTCGCGGCCGCTACGGGTTCGTCCACTGTACCGGGGTCTATACAAGGGGTGGACGTGCGCATTTTGGTCGACTCTGGAGCGTCTGCGACTATTATATCGGATGTCATTTTCCATCTGTTGGGCATCCCGCCGGGGGCTGTGCGCCCGGTTTATGGGTCGTGCGTCGCTGCGAACGGGGGTAGTATGGGTATCGTGGGCCAGGTGGATGCTAAGATATCTATTGGGGATGTGTCGGCTTCGGGTGTTGTGTTAATATCAAGATCTTTGGCGGTTCCTTGCTTATTAGGCACCGATTTTTTGGCTAGAATGCCCATTTTGATCAAAATCAATGAGAATTGTATTGAATTGCCGGGTGGCCGTCAAATATCGTTTCTGCCGTCGCCCTGGGGGCGACCTGCTTCGGCCGTACAGGTGCAGGCGCTGTCCGTCGCATCTGTGGACATCCCACCTGGTTCACAGATGCTTATACCCTTGCGGTATCGGAAGCCCCTGCCTAATCGTCTGGGAGCAGTAGGGGTCTTGTTGTCGCCATCCGCCACGATAACAACAGGATTGGCGTTAGTTGGGGCACAGACCATTGTCCGGCCGGATCAATTACCGTTTTTACAGGTGCTTAACGCGGGGGTGGAAAACATCCGTGTTCCGGCCGGTACGGTTGTGGCACATGCCACTACGGCGTTTGCGACGCACGATTGTCCGCATAGCCGGGGAGTGGTCGCTGGTGTTTCCGAGCCGAGGGGTTCGGATAATCGTTGGATTGCTAACTTATGTGACGAAAATTCTTCCCTGTCCGTGGAGCAACGTGATGCGCTGCGTAAATTGTTGTTGACATATTCGGATGTGTTCAGCTCCGATGATTTGGATCTGGGCCGCACATCGTTGCTTTCCCATCACATTGAGACGGGCGACGCTGCCCCTATTCGATTAAATTCGCATCGGATGAGTCCTGCGGAGCGAGAACACATTCGGGGGGCAGTAGAAGGCATGTTGGCTGCGGACATCATATCGCCATCTAACAGCCCATGGGGCGCCTGTGGTCTTGGTTAAGAAAAAGGATGGCAACTTGCGATTTTGTGTTGATTTCCGGAAATTGAATAAGATATCGGTGGCAGATGCGTACCCCCTGCCGCGTATGGACGACTCCCTTGACGCATTGTCGGGGGCTAAGTTTTTTTCCACACTGGACCTCTCTTCGGGATTTTGGCAGCTCCCCCTTGACGAGTCCTCACGGGAGAAAACCGCTTTCCGTACGCCGCAGGGGTTATTTCAATTTAACTGCCTCCCGATGGGATTGAATGCGGCCCCTGCCACATTTCAAAGATTGATGGAGCTCGTTTTGACGGGGTTGCAGTGGGAGATGTGTCTTATATATTTGGACGATATCATTGTCTTCAGCCGCACATTTGAGGAACATTTAACACGGCTGGAGACAGTGTTCACGAGGATGCGCTCTGCGAATTTAAAATTTAAACCAAAGAAATGCCACCTACTGCAACGGTCCGTCCGTTATCTGGGGCACATTGTGAGTGCTGAGGGGGTGTCCACGGATCCGGAAAAGACGGCGTGCGTCCGGGATTGGCCGACTCCGGCCACCGTGGGGGATGTTCGGCGGTTTTTGGGATTTGCCTCGTATTATCGAAGATTTGTGCCGGGGTTTGCGACGATTGCGAGGCCCTTGCATCTCCTTACGGGTAAAGGACGGAAGTTTGTTTGGGGACAGCCGGAAGAGGCGGCCTTTCGGAGTCTGCGTGATCTATTGGCAACGGCCCCAACATTGGATTATCCCGATTTTGATCGCCCATTCATTCTTGATACGGACGCGAGTGACACAGGTATTGGGGCGGTGTTATCACAGTCTAAAGGGGGTGTAGAGCGCGTCGTGGCGTATGGTAGCCGAGTCTTGTCTCCTGCGGAAACTCGCTACTGTGTCACTCGTAGAGAACTTTTGGCGGTTGTTTTTTTCCTACGGCAATTTTGACCGTACCTTTACGGTCGTTCCTTTCTTGTGCGAACGGATCATGCGGCCTTGCAATATGCACTTAAAATGGACCAGCCATCCGGACAGTGGGCACGTTGGTTGGACACGCTACAGGAATTTTCCTTCCAAATTCAACATCGGAAGGGGGTGCGCCATGCGAACGCTGACGCACTTTCCAGATTACCGCGGCGAGCCCCTTGCAAATGTGAGTCGGGGACGCATAGGTGTTCGCCGATTCTGAACCCCCCTCAGCCGCTTACGTTGGCCGTCGAGAAGTCGGATACTCCGATGGAACCGGGACCGACTGACGGGGTTTTGAATCTGCCGCGGTCTGTCTGGATTCGGGAACAGATGATGGATGAGTCGTTGTTGTCCATGCGGAAGCGGTCTACGAGGGACAATGGGAGTCCGAGTTCGGCTGTGGGGCCGCGAACCGCTCTCCGAGATGGTCTGCTTATGTGGCGAGAAGGGGTCCAGGAAAGCTGGCGTGTGGTGGTACCGACGTCTTTGCGATTCGAGTTGATTAGGACTCTCCATTGTGAGACACTCTTACATTTAGGGGTGCAGAAGACTTTGTTGACGTTGCAACATCATTATTTTTGGCACGGCATGGCGACAGATGTCGTAGGGCACGTGCGCGCGTGCCCTGAGTGCGCCCGACGTAAGCCGCCTAAACATCCTTACGTGCCGCCTCTCCAGTCGATTCAGGTGTCTCGAGTCAATGAATTGGTGGCACTGGACATATTGGGACCCTTCCCACCATCGGCGAGGGGAAATAAATATTTGCTGGTAGGGGTTGAGTATCTCTCCCGTTGGCCGATGGCCTGGCCGTTGCCCGATCAGTCGGCCGCAGCCATCACCGACGCCTTTTTGTTTGGGTACATTATGGATAAGGGGGCGCCTGAGAGACTCCTCACGGACCAGGGCCGAAATTTCTCTTCTAAATTATTGGCGGAAGTGTGCGCGGGCCTTGGGACTAAGAAAATACGGACATCCCCATACCATCCGCAGACGGATGGTATGGTCGAGCGGCTGAACAGGACATTGTCTGCCATGCTTTGCCATACTGTGAGTGAACAGCAATCAGATTGGGATCTGCACATCCCCGGAGTGCTTTCGGCGTACAGGATGACGCCTCATGCGGCTACAGGGTATTCGCCGTTTTACCTTATGTATGGTCGGGAAAACGTGCCTCCGGTGGATGTGCAATTGGGTACTGGGGTGAAGGGACCTCGTAAACCACTTCCTGAATACATTCAGGACACGGTTCGCCGGGTCACGGAGGCGCGGGAAAATGCCCGCGTAGCTACGGCCAAAGCCCAGGCCCGGAACGAGCGGTATGCTCGGCGGTCCGAGGGGGAGTGCCCCTGGAAGGTTGGAGACCTGGCCTGGCTCCATTGCCCGCAGGTGCGGCCGGGGACCTCTCCTAAATTGCACAAACCTTGGCATGGTCCTGTGCGCCTCATTGAGGTTCCCAATCCACAGTCGGCGCGCGTTCAGATTGGTTCTCGCCGATGGTTTGTTCATACGTCGCGGTTGAAACCATATGTTGCTCCCCTACGTGATGCGTCATCTCCCAATGTTGCCTTGCCGGGGTCTGTTGCCGCCGACTCTCCCCTGCCTGCGTCCACTGATCTTGCTAGAGCGCCTGTCGTACCTGTTCCAGACAGGGCGGCCGTGACACCGAGGGGGACGAGGTGCCCTGCTCGGAGGGAGCCCTGCAGCCCTTCTGACCCCGCCGCAGGCACATTCGAAGGACACGGCCAAGACTGATTCTTCAGGAACACGGGACGTTGGTGGACTTCCAACCGCGACAGGAGAATTACCCCCTGTCATTCATTGAGTTCCATCGCGTTCCCGTTCTGCGAGCGGGCCGCCGACCGTCCGGGACGGTCCGGCGACCCGCACACGCTCTAAATCACTTACGTTTCGTTGATTGTATGTTGTGTTGTTGTTCTTGTTCTTACCCTTGTATTTATTGCATGCTTTCTGTACGTCCGTTGATGTTACTTGTTGTTATTGTTCTGTTGTTATATTGCATGCTTGGTGTCCTTTAGCGCGGAAGGTCGGTTCACCGCATTACGCTTTGGTATTGTTCAGCCGAGGTCGGCTGGGTTTTTTCTACGGGGGAGGGTGGTGTAATGCGGGCGTAAGCGACCTTCCGGATGTGACGTCACGGGGAGGCGGAGCCAGGTGACGTGGGTGAAAAGTTTGGGGTCCTTAAGTGGGTAAACCGGAAGGAGAAGAGAGTCGGGGTGTGAATGGAAAAGAGTGGGGCCGCGCGGGCGAACGTGAGGAGGGGGCACCGTTGGCCAGCGGGAGCCAACCCTGGAGAATAGCAGGGAGCTAAAGGGTGGTGAGAAGCTGCGGAGAGTACAGCCAGGAAGGCTGTGTGTTAGAGGCAGCGGTGTGGCTGCAGAGAGTCGCAGGAGCAGGAAGGCTGTGTGTTAGAGGCAGCGGTGTGGCTGCAGAGAGTCGCAGGAGCAGGAAGGCTGTGTGTCGGAGGCAGCGGTGTGGCTGCAGAGAGTCGCAGGAGCGACGAAGAGAGAGAGAGAGAGAGACAGCACGAGGCTGTCAGCGCTGCGGAGTAAGCAAGAGGGAGAAGAGCAGCAGCGATTACAGCCAGGGGGGCTGAGAGTGAGTAACAGCAGCGGAGCTGCTGTGGGGGCTACAGGAGCGACAGAGGCCAACAGAGGGGCTGCTGGTGGAGAAGAGAGAGACATCGGAGTCAGCACTGTGGGGACTGAGCAAAGAGGAGACAGCCGTGTGGGTAATACAGAACGGACCAAATAAAGGACACTGAGCCAGAGATCGTGGTCAAGTCTTTTATTACAAACGCATTGATCAATCTCCACTTCGTGCGTCAATATCTCTGTGACCTTAAAAAGGAAATATATATACAGTATATAAAATAGGCGACAATTCATATATCACACGCCACTGGAAAACAAAGTGATATTAGCCGTAGCTGGAAATAAAACTCAGATTGCTGGGTTAATGTCGGAGTGAGCTACCAACTTGGCCAATTTGTAACTTCTTGCTCACGCCACTGCTGCCGGGCGGTGCTCCACCAGAGAGAGCTCTTGAGAGGTATGTATGCGAAGCTGTGGTTCGCGGTCCACAAGGTCATGGGAATTAGACGGTGGAATTGTTGCAGACATTACAATTGCAGGAGTTTCCACTTTGATGGTTGACAGTGGTACGCGGGTCGAGAAAGGCTGGGAAATCATTGCTCTTTGGTGGAGGGTATTTTGTCACTCTTCTACGCTGGTCAGACGTCTTGGAAGAGGGATTTGATTTACACTGTACTATATATGTGTAGTGACATCGTTGCATGTCGCCGCGCGATGTACTGCCAGAATGCAGTACCAGCCCCAGGGTAAATGGGGCAAGAAGGGGGACCCACCCGATGACCTCCAGTGGGGGTGCCGAGGGGACCCCGGCCTGGGGGAGGAGCCGATGCGTGGCTCCGTAAAGGAGGCATGGTTGAGGGCGGAGCAAGCCCTGCAGAGGGGGATAAAAAGCCGGTCCCCGGTGGGGATCGGCAGTGAGAATTGCGGTGAAGACGCTACGCCAAAGCCTGAAGAGGAGCGACACATGGGAACTCGGACTCGAGTAGGAGAATAGGGTGGTTACGTCACGGCGTGTGTTCGGTTAGCTAGTTCGGTGGGTTACCACCGTAGCTAACCGGGTAAAGGGGCCGTTACCCCTTTCTTCGTTAATGTTAATAAACGTGTTGCCTCCAGAGCTTGACTGAGTCTCCATTTTACCCACCACATTAGTATCATCATTAACAGCCGCAGTGTAGTGAGCAACTGAAAGAGGCTGCTTATAAACAAAAGCAGGCCCGGCGGGCGGATTTCAAAGGGGGCTTGAAAGTAGAGCCGAGCCCACGGGAGGATCCAGTACAAAGCCGCAGTCGATGTATGCGCCCCTCGCTTGTTCCATCCCAGCTGTTCGTGATTTAAGCTTCGCACTTTTGGCATTCGCTTTCAATGAACACGCGCGCATGCGGGAACGCACAAGAAACAACAAAAGTGCCCAGTATAGCCTTAACAGACTTTTTGGGGCAAGTGCTGTTAGCGAGCACCTATGAAGGCCGGAACGGCAGACGAGGCGGGTGGGTGGCCAGAACCACGCCGGACCGCCTTTGTCTCACCAATGATGTTTACACACGGCACCAGGTAGTCATTGAAGGGTAATATGGAACTCGGGTTACCGCTGTCGTAGCCAGTGCGCTAAGCAATAAGCCACCGCTCCACCGCTTTTACCACACGCAAATACAAAGACCCAGGTATAGCCTTAACAAACACACGATAACTATGAAGTGTACATTAAATAAATATACACTGAAATGCACATTATTTACAGAACATATACGCCACGCATTCATTCAAACTCAATTCGACACCACCCCCACAGCTGACAAACGCGTGGCTTCTACGAGTGGTTCCACTTGTTCAGGTGGTTGTCAACCACGGGAACAGCACAGGTTATAAACTTGCTTACCTCAAGACATTCCTTTTATGCTCAGCCCTTGACGACTGTAGTTCATAAAACATCGTAATCAACCATGATCTATCAAATGCTGGAAGAATGCCTCACCAAGCCGTCGCCAATCCCTCAGAGACTTGCAATGCAACAATACATTTAATCGGGCCAGGAATTATAACTCCACAGTTGCAGTGCAAGCGTTAACCATTTCGCCACAGCCCCAACCCTGGTTGCCTTCATAGTTAATACATTAATATTCCACAAAACGCACTAAAGTATATGTTCTGCCTCGCGGCAGGTATGGGGGTGTGCGTACACAGGAATTTCCTAATATGGTGTTGAGTTTTGTCACGTGACCAGGAAGTTACAATTCTCTAAGCCATGAGGCAGGGTGTCAACCATTACACAGTACAAAATGGAGGCACAAATCGCGTCTCATTGAAGACAGGTGCATCTGTTCATTGTGGGACTTTAAGAAGCATTGCCTTTTTACCTTGTTCAATTCATTAAATACGTTGGAGGCGGATGTTCACCCTGGCTCTGAAAGTTTATTGAACGCTAGGTTAACTACTCGGATAGTGGTGCAATGCAGTGCACAGCGAAGCCGAGACAGTAAAAAATTAACCCGTAAAAACAAAGTTTTTCACTATAAATCCTTTATATGTAAGATCACCTCTTGACATGCCCCGTATATTCCCGAGGGCACTAGCGTTGACCCGTTTTACCACTTTCAAGAACATGGCGGCTTCAATTTAACTGCTCTATGAATAGTCTCCACTGTACAGTGTGGGGGCAGGGATTTCATGCCATGTGGTTAGTCAACATTTGCGTCATCATGAAACGGGTGGCTAGAGTCCTCTCGTCCTCTGGCTTGAGATGGCTGCCACCTATGGGTCAGATGATTTTCTGCCACCATTAAGCAATTGGTAATTAAAAATGATTTTTTTCCCCTAAACAGTGTAAAATTTAGGAAAAAATTTTTTACGAAAATTAATTGTCACGCACAACGAGTCTGTGTGCAAAATGTCAGCTCGATTGGATCATGGGAAGTGGGTTAAAAAACGACCGAAAGATTTGCACGGTCGTAAGCAAGCAAGCACGCAAGCATGCAAGCAAGCAAGCAAGTGAACTTAATATAAAGGATTTAAAAATACATTCTTCTTTGAGCTCTCAACCAAGTAAAATACACTCTTCTTGGAGCTCTCAACCAAGTAAAAAGACTCTTCTTGGAGCTCTCAAGCAGCCAGCTCCTCACACTTGGAGCTCTCAAGCAGGCAGCTCCTCAGGCTTGGAGCTCTCAAGCAGCCAGTTCTGCAGCGAATCTACATTAAACTTGTGTTGCAAGCATCGCAGCATGGAAAGCCACAGTTCAGCAGGGAGAGATGCTGAAGCAAGTGATTTAAGCAATCCAGGACCTCCCATCTTGCCTCAAGAGCATCAAGGGAGTTCAAGGCCCCAAAGAGAGGTCAGGCTGACACAGCAGGACTTGGAAAGCTATGACGCTGAGAAGCAAGACTTTGATGCCATGATACAAAGGGCATGGGACCGGGTTGAAGCAGATATATCTGAAGCTCAAAACGCCTCAGACACAGCGGCCTCAATTCAGTGGGCCATACATCGAGTGAAGGTGAGCAGTTCAAGTTACAAGCTGCTGGAAAATAAAAAGGTTAAAACAGACGAGGGCATCGAGGGAGTGCGCATGCAAGAGCACTTCCTTGAACTGCTCGATGATAATGTGAAGGCAGTGATACAAGATGCAACGGACCGTGTGAGACACGATCTCAGCACTGTCTCATCCAAGTCCACCACAAGATCTAAGGCTCAGCACACTCACAGATATCATCTACCAGTATGGCAGCAGCTCAGTGTGGCACATTAGGAATGGATCACTCTTTTAATTATATCCTTGTGCAGCAAGGGAGTAAAGTGTGGTTCTGTGAAAGTCCTGATGTGCTGTGCAGTGCATCAATGCATGAGTGTACAGCAGCATGTGGTGACTGAGTTGGGCCTGTAGGTGGCTGGCAGGGTTATTGAATAACCGCACTTGGACACCAGCCACATGGTTAATGGCGACTCGGAATAATTGCTGTGTTTGACACACGTGCTGTTGCATTTTACAGGTAAAGGACCCAAAGGTTGTTTTTGATCGTTATATAAATGTTCTAGACTTGTTCTAGACTTGTTCTAGACTTGTTCTAGCCTTGTTCTAGACTTGTTCTAGACTTGTTCTAGACTTGTTCTAGACTTTAAGCTTGGATTTAAATTGTTCGTTTGTTATATGTGCAATTAGAGGGGGTTTAGCACTGTGCATTGTAAAGGATGACACACTGTAATTACCTACTGTCATTGTAATTCTCTAACCCTAATACTGTTTAGTCTATAACCATGCCCATGCTCCCAGAGTATGACTACTTGCAATGCTATTGAGAATATAACACATGTAAAGTAGTAAGTTGTACAATGTTGACAAATACATTACATATACTGTACACATACAGTACAGATAATGGGTGTAAGATATCGAGATTAGTGGATGGTATAGATAGACATACAGCTTGGGATTAAAGGAATATTCGAATAGTGATGCGCAAATATTATTGTCAAAGACAAAGATGGTTTATCAGTAGTAGAATTGGGTATAAGAGAAAACTGTTATTGAATAACCGCACTTGGACACCAGCCACATGGTTAATGGCGACTCGGAAGAATTGCTGTGTGTGACACACGTGCTGTTGCATTTTACAGAGTGACAGTGCTGTTCTTCACAAGATTGCTATTAACCACAATAAATGTGTCTGCCCTCGATTTGGAGCACCTTCCCACGTCCTTCTTTTCGAGTGTACAACATCAGGCACGTGCAGCAGCAGAAGCAGCAAATGCTCGTGTCTCCTACATGGCTGAAGAGGAAGACATACTGATTGAAAAGGCCCGCATACAAGAAGAAGCAAGCATAGCAACTGCTGCCGCACAGAAGAAAGCAGAGCAAGAGAGTATATTAGCAACTGCTGCCGCACGGGAGCAAGAGAGTATACTAGTGGCTACTGCCACACGGAAGAAATTTGAGCTGGATGCTAAGTTAAACACCCTATAAGTAAAAAAAGAAGCAGCTGCTGAAAAAGCCCAGGCAGAGGTGCTCCAATCAGCAGCCAATCTGGATAAGGAAGAGAATTGGAGTGAGTTTGGTACTCAGATGCGTGTCAAGGACCGTGATCAACTTACCAGAAAAAATATTTTGTACTGGTCTCCATGCCGAGTGAACACGAATGCTGTCTATGGAAATGGTGAAAATGCATCCCCTGCCCTGGCAGTCAATCGCCGACTCAGAGCCGCACACGTGGGGTCAGACAAGGATGCATCAAGTCAGACCCACATTGTAGACCGTTACATAAAGGGATCAGACCAACGTGATCGAAACCTTTTGGGCCCACAATCCAACGCCATCGCGAGTGACGGCATGCAAGGCAATATTGCCAATAATGGCACCTCACAAGCGCCAGTATGGACACACCCTGGATCAGCAGGCATAGGGGACTTTGCTAGGTACCTGGCTCACCGCGAACTAATCAACACAGGACTCGTAAAGTTTGATGACCACTCCGAGAACTATTGAGCCTGGAGATCTACCTTCAGGAATGCAATCAGAAAATCAGGCATCTCTACAAGTGAAGAACTCGACTTTTTGGTGAAATGGTTAGGAAACGAATCTGCAGAGTACGCAAAGAGGATCCGGTTGGCAAACATAGACGACCCTGCCTCAAGCCTGCATGCGATGAGAGCTTATTGGTATACACTATTCTCAGGTTTTTTCGGTAAAGTCACGTAGGTAAAAACATTAAAATTAATGAAAGTAAAATAAAACAAAACAAAATAAAATTCACGAAGTTTCGGAGGCAACACAAGTCTCCGTCATCAGGTGGGACCGTCACAGCCGAATTAGCTGCATCAAGTGAAGCAATGATTCAAGATGTAATCCCTTATAAGCAAGTTGAAGGGAGGTGGAGAGGGGGGGAAGGGAGAGCTTATCAGGCTGTGGTAGCCAATGAATGGAAACGTATCGGGAGGGAGGAGGAGCGGTGATCAAAGACTGCACGCAGTGCTCAACACAATGAATGGAGACGTGTCGGGACGGAGGGCGAGCGGCGATCAAAGACTGCACGCAGTGCTCAACACAATGAATGGAGACGCGCCGGGACGGAGGGCGAGCGGTGATCAAAGACATCACGTAGTGCTCAACACAATGAATGGAAACGTGGCGAGCGGTGATCAAAGAACAATGAAGAGATTACTGTTAAACACTGTGGATGTTAACACTCGGTGAAGTAAATTAAAATAGTGCCTGTCAGATAAGATGGTCCAAAAAGTGTAATTAAGTCTTTTTTGCGTGGTTAATAACATCTTTCCAGTGATTACTGAGTTTGTACCCATCATCACGGTTGAAATTATGTCTGTGTTTGTATATTTGTATGGCTTCGTGTACAAACCTTTGATGGTAGCCCGGAGGTTTGCAGAGAACCTTGGTCTCGGAAAAGACAATTTCATGAGAGCCCGCCGAGTTGTAGCAATGATCGGCAACGGCCGAAGAATCAGTTCTGCCGTGTTTCAGATCTGACTTGTGCTCGCGGACACGATCAGCAACATGACGTTTTGTTTCTCCAATGTAGCAATCACCACAAATGCAACTCAATTTGTAGACTCCAGGATACTGTAAGTCAGGAACGACATCCTTCACAGATGGAATCAGATCACGGATTTTATGCACTGTACTGAATCGGACTTGGATCTTATGTTTGTTTAGAATTTTGGAGATCTTTTTGGTCACGCCTGCTATGTATGGTAACGTGATAGTTTTGGTCAGAGTTTCATGTGGTTGTTTCTGTGTGGTGGGAGAGACAACGATTGTGCACCAAGACACGGCTACACGTGCACACACAAACGCCAACGCACACATGCACGTGTGCACACAAACACACGTGCACGATCACACACCAACGCAAGGATACACAAACACTCGTGGGGAGATGGGGAGTGAAGAATAAAAACTCCACAAATTCTGAGACAAAAAAGGCTTCGTTTAATATGTGAGGCTCTGGCCACAACACAGGCAAAAACACTCCGATTCAACATCAATCTTTCAAACAATCTAATTAACACACAACTTTGGCAACATTACATCAAGGCTCTGCGAACTCTGTGAACACCAAACCCGAAAGTGAACTAAAAATGAAAAGGACATCTTAGGAAGTGCTGGAGGTAGGGTCTGGGGATTCGATAGTGGGAGGACTCGTACTAGTGGCTGGTTGGCTGGTCAATCAGGGTCAGTGTGAGGATGAGTCCTTGTGGCTGGTTGGCTACTTGGTTACGTTAGGTCTAGAATTTGATTGGCTAGTGGGCTCCACTTGCAGACTGCTTGGTACTCCTCCACATTTCAACGTGTGACCCTTTTCAGTTCTTTGCCACTTTTTGACGCTGGTGTTCACAGCTCAGCAGTGTGTGGTGCTGAAAGGAGGCATTTGGAGTGGTCAGGGTTGAATGGAACAGAGAGGGGTTACATCACACTCAATTAGGATTAATAGAGAATCATGAGGATCATAGACAGCCAGCTGAAAAATCACACGCATCGACACTGCTACCCTGTGTATTGTCACATGAACGCTTAACCACGATCACCAATACACGGCTAAACGTGCACACACAGCCAAAGCACACACGCACGTGTGTACACAAACACACGTGCACGTTCACACACACAAATACACGTGCACGTTCACACACAAACGCACGGATACACAAACACTCGTGGGGAGATGGGGAATGAATAAACATAAACTATACAAACTCTGAGATAAAGTTGGCTTCGTTCAATACAGGGTGCTTCAAAACAATGCTAAAACTTATATGGGACTATCGTTTTTAATGGAAAAAGAATGGATAATGCACTGTAACATGACAACAAATGTATGTTAATAGCTTCAAAAGTCAAAGAGTCTACACTTGTTCGCCATCGTTGTCAACCCATGCCTGGAATCTTCTCAAGGTGGTCTCGAGAGGCTGAAGGCACATTTCTCGTGGTTTTGTTGCAAATTCTCAGAAGTGTTAAAACATTTTTAAGCACCCTGTATATAAGGCTCTGGCCACAACACAGGCAAAAACACTCCGATTCAATATCAAAAAATCTAATTAACACAACATTTGTTTAATATGTGAGGCTCTGGCCACAACACAGGCAAAAACACTCCGATTCAACATCAAAAAATCGAATTAACACACAACATTCGTTTAATATGTGAGGCTCTGGCCACAACACAGGCAAAAACACTCCGATTCAACATCAATCTTTAAAACAATCTAATTAACACACAACTTTGGCAACATTACATCAAGGCTCTGCGAACTCTGTGAACACCAAACCCGAAAGTGAACTAAAAATGAAAAGGACATCTTAGGAAGTTCTGGGGGTAGGGTTTGGGGATTCGATAGTGGGAGGACTCGTACTAGTGGCTGGTTGGCTGGTCAGTCAGGGTCGGTGTGAGGATGAGTCCTCGTGGCTGGTTGGCTACTTGGTTACGTTAGGTCTAGAATTTGATTGGTTAGTGGGCTCCACTTGCAGACTGCTTGGTACTCCTCCACAATTCAACGTGTGAACCTTTTCAGTTATTTGCCACTTTTGTACGCTGGTGTACACAGCCCAGCAGTGTGTGGTGCTGAAAGGAGGCATTTGGAGTGGTCAGGGTTGAATTAGGATTAACAGAGAATCATAGGGACCATAGACGGCCAGCTGAAATCACACACATCGACACTGCTACCCAGTGTATTGTCACATGAACGCTTAACCACGATCAACTCCACGTCTCGAGTTGCCCGCATAAACGGACACCGGAATTGGCACCGTATGTGAATATAATAGCCCACAACTCCCTAGGTTAAACTTACCTGCTCACCCACTGCCCGTATAAGCCATTGTTGCACTTACCACCTTCCCACTCGGCTCACTAATACACCTGTTTAAACAGTCACCACGATATTAGTGCACGCAGTGTGGAGCAAGTATTGCGACTCCACTGCCTAATCATATCGAGTGTCGCCTCATGCATTCCTGTCCTAGAGGGATATGTGTGTGATCGTATTTTGGAGCTCCCGCCGTCGAACTAAGTGGGGTTTCGAGTGACGTCCTGGGCTGAGACGTTGAACGTTAGGGACTGGGTTTGGGGGGGTGTAAGCACATCACACGTGCAGATAATTAATGACGAGCGGTATCTCAGATGCATGCAGAATGTACACGCATCACCTACGCATAGCAGCTAAAGACGAACACAAACACTAAGAGACACGAGAGACGTTTCAGGAAAATTGTTGGCAGTAATTTTCCACTGAAAATAGTTGCTGCGCCATTTTATATCGCGAACAAAAAAAATGTCGAGTTGACCAGAGCTGGGACAACGTTGATCGCTGCTCTTCTTAGTCGGAACTCGGTGGGCAAATTCCAATCAGATCACAGAGAGAGGTCACATGGCAACCTGAGGTTGTGCGCTCTGCCGACCAATAACAAAACGCACTACACCATAGTTTATCGTCGTAAAAGCTTTGCCAGTGACAGTTGCCCTCAACTAGCCTGAGTGTATCATGACCTTTGCAGTGTGTGTGGCGACATGACTCAAACAAACGGCCTAGCTGACACAACGATGTTTCCAATCGTTTCAGTTGCGACCTCCAAACGCAATTGACTTTGCGCCGCGACATTCGATACATTTTGTGCAAAATATTCCAACTACTGTACTTGGCAATTTGCATTGTTAATGGTACTTTTTTAATTATGTTTTTATTTATGCAAGAAACGTTTAATTATACATCGGCCTGCTTCGCATGAGAGGAGCAGGCTTTCTCCAATTTACTACCACATATAGCCATGCAGACCACGGGAGGCAAACCACTTCACTGAGTCACGGGGACCGTACACGTTTAAGCATTGAGCACGACATATGATACAACCTAGAACTCATCCTGTCCTACGAGTAAGACCAATAAACTTCCGGGCCACTATATTTGTGACAACTTTCAGATTTGTAAGGCTTCTAGAACACCATTAGAATTGAAAACTAGTTGATTTAGGACTGCTTTTTGTGGTTGATTAGCATGGTTGACAACGTACGGTGCGAAATAAATTCAACATACAGACAACTTGTTCCACGATTACCTACGTGTATTACATACGGAAGTTCAGTCATGTCTTGATAAGTTGCTGTTTGACATTCGTAATTACGACCTCACTGGCAGATGTACTCTACATAAATTATTATGACTAATGTCCATTATCGTTAAACTGCCCAAAGACTTCGATAAAAGGACAATAAGTTGCTTTCCTAAATCTATTTTTGCAGTTTAAGTCAACACGATATTAGCCGTGTACAACAGAAGGAAACCCATCCCTAATATTGATCAACCGCAGCGCTACCCAAATACCACAGCCGTGACCTTAAACCCCCTCCCCCCGTTCGTGTTTGATTGAAGCGCAATAATTATTGATGTAAAAAATTCAGTGCGTGGTAGTAGTAATAGAATAATTGATAGCAATTGAGTTGAGAAAGCGAATGTCTAATGAGACCTCGGCAAGCATCACCAGCGGGCGCGGTATTGAGTTCTGAGGCTGGCGGTCAGCGCAAGAGAGTGAAGAGAGTGCAAACAATATACCCCCTCATGCATATACAAGATGGATGAATTGATTCAATGGGCCACTTTTATGTCAGTGTGTGATATTAACTGAACAACATCTCTCGGGGGGGCGGTCTCTTCAACCCACTTTCTTGATGCGTGCCGAGTAAACTATACAAATTAGACATTGCCGCATTTACCATTATGAGACTCTAACTGGGCGTATTCTGGTCAGGCAAACAAAGGGTCTAAATATGAGTGTTGATTGACAATCGCCCGCAGAAAACATTTGCCAACAGCTAAATCTAGCAGCAAGATTTTATCCTGTACGGGAGATCAGATCATCAACCTCCACGTTCCTTCCCTCAACCCTTAACCTCCCTCCTTAGTCCTTCGGATACTGCGCAGCACTAGCCACGAGGGTACAGATGACCATTACGCCTCAGATTATATTTTTTAAAAGCCGGTTTAAGCTGAGTGCCAGATGTCCGAGAGAAAGGCGAGGTGGGTGGGTTGGCGAGGGGGGGGGGTAAATCAGCACTTGGAATCTCAGCACAGCAGCTCTCAATTACAGAACGGACCACCCGTATGACGGACGGGTCGTGTCACTCGGCTGACTCGTGAACACAATGCATTGGGTGTGCGTACTAGAAAGATAATGGACAATAATGATTCACCAAAACAGCCGCCAGCGATTATTGTTTAGCTCCTTTTTACCGTCTCCGTTTGTGCTGTATTATTTATTTGTAGTTTCATACTAAAACGTAACATTGGCACACTCTTTGCACAGATCAAAGAACGGACCTTTACACGCACAATTCGATGCATATTGCGAGTGAAACAATACATTTCAATGAATGCATCGATACATCATGAGACATATCACCGTAACTGCTGTTAGCGATATCTACTGCGTCATAGAATAAAACGTTTGGAATTTACAGTAATTGTTGCTTGGATTCTAATTTCTGACGATTGCGCAATGTTTAATTACATTGGTGTTGCATTTCCGAGTTTTGGTTAAGTTTTAGTTATTGATTTTGCGGCTAAATGCTGTCCCCGTTAATGTTCCACCTTTGTGTTTTATTTTAGCTCTCGTTTTTATAAAAGTATTTCCTTTGTTTAAAGCTGTGCGACAGCCCATTGAGACTAAGAGTATCTTTGTCCGGGGAGAACTGGGTTTAAAATAACTAAATAAATTATCCGCCGATTATTATTTTTATTAAAAACAATTACAGTACAGCAGACATAAGCGTAATAAATAAGATACAAAGTATTTTTTTCTTCCAAAAATTATGCTAAATTAAAAATAATCTAACTCAACTTTAAAAATCAGTAACTGAAACGTTAAACGCCAGAATTAAATTAGTCCAGAATTTGATTATTGTAACTTTTTGTCGACTTTTCTCTCGGTGGGCTTCGTGCCCACTCCTGGGTTGCTTCTTGCTGATTAACTGATATGGTTCAGATTTTCATACTCGCCAATCAATAGTATATGTAGGCCGTGCCATTATCCTGATTTACATACAAATGTGGAATACCTGCATTGGCAATCATGAGAAAGATGAACCGTCGCGAGGTATTGAGTTCCTGCAGCAGAGCTGAATAACCAGGTCAGCCGCTGCAAGCTACTTCAATTAACCTTTAATAATGCCATTATGTGAGCAAGCAGGGCATCACCCACACTTGTGAATGCTAATCTGCTGGTCGGGAGGAGAGGCATATGGCTCCCGAGAGGCATATAGATTGGGGGGGGCGTCAGTAGTGGAGTTTGAGAAACACTGAGTTAAACTATTTCAATTTAAAATAAATAATACATATTTTTAAACCATGATGTGTTTCAAACATTAACATGGCCAGGCTGTCACACATCCACGTTGACCGAGGACATCATCACTGGTTCTGGGGTCACGATTGGTTGTAGGTGCTTGATTGGTTCTAGTGTCGACGTAGCTATAAGCACGTGCAGCATTAGTCAGTGAGGCAGCCTAGGGGCCAGAGATCCTATGGGATCTGTTTCGGCCTAGTACGGCATTGAGCCAGTGTGGTTTCCCCAAGCTGTGGAAACGCGGCAGGGAACTCCGTACCTTTGGATCGGTCTCGTTGATGGAAGAGGACGCTGCCCCCGCGACCTGCTGCATCCGCTCAACGTAAATGTTTTACGCGAGTCGGGGGGGTACAAAACCGGCACGCGGTTCCTGCTGCGTTCACCAGACGCACGTCGGCAGGTGCAGTGCTTCTGATGAGGGGAGGTGCGGGGCTGGGTGGGGAGGGCTGTGGGTGAGAGTAACGGGATAGGAGGGCTTGCCGGCGAAAGTGTGGGCCGTTGAAACATGCACTCTGTTCAAACCAGGATGAGCAAAAGCACCAATGTCCGAGAATTCACGATTACATCAGTGTACATCAGGAACGTAACAATTAACAACCGTAATGATTTGATGAATTTTCACGACTTTGGGGTCGCGATTAGTTTCGAGGCATCGATACATTTGTGTCTCATTTTGACTGTCATGTTTGTAGCCTGTAGTTGTTTTTCCTCTTTTTTAAGGTTTGTTGGCCATGAGCCTAAACATGAACATATCATCGGAATGTAATTACCATAATTTATCAATTTATTTACGTACAATGGAATACATATATCATTACTGTAGAAAACGATTTGCATCGATAAAACAATGCATCGTCACGTGCCTCATCTACACATGCTGACCCACTAAGTGGCTGTTCCAGTAAAAACTAAATTCGTTTAACATGCAAATCTGCACACGCTGATATCCGTGCATTACGGTATTTCTTCACAGCACACTTAAGCACATTTTGGTCAATGGTTTATTGTTTGAAAATGGGTACTGCTCCATAGAAGTCATGGCGAAATTAAATAGAAAAATTCAATGGCTTTCGATTTAAAGCTTTCGTGACTGCAGGGATTCATATTCTTGGATCTTTCGGTAAAGTCCCATAGAAGGGAAATAATAAAATAATAAAAGTTAAACATTAGAAAATTCTCACGACGTTTCGGCCACAACACAAGCAGCCGTCCTCAGGTGAAGAACAGAGCTGTCTGAAAGACAGCGTCCTAATGAACACTGCTAAGCTTGGCAGCGTATTATAAGCTGGGTGGGAGGAGCAGAGTGCCTTGACAAAGGTGTTTACATATCAACAGAGGAATGTAGCATATTGACGCTAAATAACTGCTTCTACCCTACTACCATACAATAAACCGATGTGAAAAAACTAGGCATAAACTACATCAATATAATCAATGTACTCAATATACTCTCCAATAAGCTGAGCTATTAACACTAAGTAACTGGGTATACACTACACTATATAATGACTATCATATAGTGAACTCAGCTTATTGTGTAAACATATCAATATGTAAACTCGGCTTATTGTGTAAACTATATGTAAACTCAGCTTATTGGAGAGTATATTGAGTATATTGATTATATTGATGTAGTTTATATATTAGTTTTTGATCGGTTCACTATATGGTAGTCATTATATAGTGTAGTGTATACCCAGTTACTTAATGTTAATAGCTCAGCTTATTGGAGAGTATATTGAGTACATTGATTATATTGATGTAGTATATATCTAGTTTTTTCACATCCGTTTATTGTATGGTAGTAGGGTAGAAGCAGTTCTTTAGCGTCAATATGCTAAATTCCTCTGTTGATATGTAAACTCCTTTGTCGAGGCGCTCTGCTCCTCCCACCCAGCTTAAAATACGCTGCCAAGCTTAGCAGTGTTCATTAGGATGCTGTCTTTCCGACAGCTCTGTTCTTCACCTGAGGACGGCTGCTTGTGTTGTGGCCGAAACGTCGTGAGAATTTTATGTTTTATGTTTATTATTTTATTATTTCCCTTCTATGGGACTTTACCGAAAGATCCAAGAATATAATTCAATGGCTATACGTAAATCGTGTATAAATAGGACTTCAAATTTCTCACTTGTGTATACTTATAAGAAATATTGGTGGACAACTTCATGGCATTAAACCCCACGATAATGTTGGAAAATGCAATTTATCGGGTACTTTAATGGCATGGTACAGTCAAAGGTTTCATTAGGACACACGTCAAGATTAATAGTGGCTTTTGGTGTAGGTTTGATATGATTATTAATTCACAATATTGCTTTTTACTGGAAAAGTAAGCATTTGCAACATTGGAGATTTTTCTAAAAAAAGCACCCATCTGCTCCTTCCTCAACTATCCCACATGGCACAAAGTGCTGCTTACAAGAAGAATAAACCATTATTGACATCACCAGCCAGCACCACGTTTTGTACCCAACATCCACTCCTCTCAATCTTCTCCCAATCTCGAGCCGAGGCACAAAACCTCAACCCAACTGCATGACAGAGATCTTAGGCCTCTTTCCCAACGTTCCCTGCAATCTAAATCAGAACCATTTGTTAAACATTCAAAAGTGCATCGTAATCACACACACAAGAAAAAAAGGCAATAATTTTTTCATAAATACTAGGCATTAAATTACGAAAAGTCGTCATTTGATCAGTAAGGCAAGCTGTGAGCTCAATTTTGATTAGAAATTTTCGTGACTCCTCAAAGTTCTAGAGGGAAATTTTGTGTTAGGACATTGGTGCAATGCAGACGGAGTTTATCCGCATCACCAGGAAACCATGCGCAAGAAACTCAGTCACAGCACAGTTTATTCTTGCTGTAAAAATATTCTCAATGGAGAATAAAAAATTAAAATAATGAAAATAAAGCCGCCCAATATGTGGCTAGAGTTCCTTTGGTCCAAGGCCGCAAAAGTCCATAAGGAATTCAGCAAGTCCATTCACGTGCCACGACATTCCTCGATTGTTTTCATTTCGTTTCCTTTCTTCGCAAGAGTTTTTCCCCTCCCAAGAGGACAGTATGTCCGGCACAAAGCCCGGCGGCCCGTAACACTACTCCATGCGTCCTAACGAAGCCTCGCGCGTGCGTCCATGATTGCGTGTGTGAAGTGGTCACTCAGAACAAAACAACAGGTGGTGCGGGATACCGTAGGTGATATAAGTTTACTCCCACAATGCACTAAATCAAACTACGTTTTGACTGTTTAAGAACAACCCAACAATTCACGTCATTTTTTTTTTATTGTTTGGCAGTCTAAATGGCTACTGCCTGAATTTTCAGAGCATCTATATAATACGTTTTTGGCTATATTCACAGAATATTAAAGCTGTCACAAAATATTTCAACTGTCCCAAAATTGCCTGAAGAATTTCCGGTGATTTGGCAGATTTTTGTTTATTTATTTCAGAGCATATGGCTTTGGCCTCTCGCCAATTTTCTGGAAACAGAATTCTAGAGAGACTCTTCTCAACATGTATGGCGCTCCGGGCAGTGAAGGCCTTGGGGATCAAGAAGACTAGCGAAGAAAATACGACGTTTTCAAAGTGTGACCGTTTATAAAATGGTCGAATTTCAAGTTAACATTCGGTGCTTGGCAACTTGAATAGGGAATGTGGGGCAACGTGTTTTCTCGGGAATGGCTTGTGTCCAAGAATGCCAGTGACTCTACAAAGCGTCAGGCTAGCTATCGGTGCAAAGCTATAGCAAATATTCTTCGCAACCAGATCGGGAGCGAGATGAGATTTAAACCGAGCCAAAAGTTACCTCTGCTGGGGCATTGCCAGTTGACTTCAAAACAAAGCTGTTCACTACGAGGGAAGTGGGGCCAGGGTGGACAAATCTAAACAGTTTGTTCCACGCTTGAGACACTTTTGCAAGCGTTTGTGAACTAATGGATTTAATATTACAATCGTTTACATATGACCAACAGTTATGATGTCACAACAAGTTATAATTTGGAAAGGTTACACTTTTAATTACTCAGTGAGTCACGAGGTAGAGTAACTTAAAGTGGAAAAAGTGTTTTTTTATTCCCAAAATGACATACTGTGTCCTCATAAAGCTGGGCATCTTTATAGTTCTGAATATGAATGATCCTTACGAAGATGTGTGCGCATGTACGCATGTCCTTATGTTTAATTGTGCACAACCCTAGGCACGCGCAACCACGCGCACAGAAAACTATTTACACGTGTCTATTATGTGCGCCTGCTTTTTACAAATTTTTTATTATATTAAGAATTAAATAACGCTTAGATTTTATTAAAACTTGATTGCTATTTCAGTTCTTATTTGCACACATCCCATCAGGGTCACAATTTTTTGTACTTGAATTTTTTTTATTAATTAAGGCTGCAGTGCAATTAAATTAGAATTGTCTCCTTAACGCGACCACCGTGACTTTCTTCTCAAAGTCACACAAGGTCACGAGAGGTTATGCAAAGGTCATTTGTCTCCACAGTAGGAGCATTTTGGCGGTGGGCGTCACATGGTACACCCGTGGTCAGGCGAGCGAGGAGTCCTTCCGAGAGATGAACTTCTCCATGTATGGGTTTCCGCCACCTCCCACTCTGTTGACATTGCTGTGGGTCATGGTGGCGGCCCCTGTGGTGGCAGTGCCTGTGGTGGCGGCTGTGTCCCGCGCGTGCCGCATCTCGTGCGCCTCCAGCACGGCCGAGAGGCTCGGGTGGTGGTGCATGCCGGGGATGGACAGGCCCAGGCGCGAGCACGTGCAGTAGAGCAGCAGCCCCGCGCACGCGGTGCCCAGCAGCACGCCGAGCGTGCTCAGTGTGATCACGGTGATCAGGAATGGGTCGAGGCTCTGCAGGACGTCGTCCGCTTTGTCGTCGCCAGCAGCCCAGGGGTCCGTCGGGGGTGGCGTGGCAGAGTTAAAGGCGGAGGGGTTGGCGGTTTCGGCTCCTCGTCTCCCGACAACCCAGCCGCTCTGGGTCACCTTGCCCGGATTACCTGGGAGGAGCACAGTGCAGCGGACACTGGAATTGGACACTGGATGCTGAAAACTGGACACCTCAACCGCTCGTCATTGTCATCGTTATTATCATTGCTATTGGCTTGTGTAAAATAGGCATCAGCCAGTGAATTAACAACTTGGTGGAATGTCAATGTCTTCCCCTCCAATCTATGCTGTCAACTACCCTTTCCTTGTTCAAATCGAGGCTCAGGATCTTCTGTCGTTCCTCTGCCTAGGACTATGCAGTAACTATGCCCACTGAGATCCAGTCACATTCAGATCATACGGGAACAAAAATTGCACTGTAATGTATTATCACACAGAGACCTTTGGAGCATGGAATTTCCACCACCAGTTTAAGATCCAGATTAACACTGCCCTCCTCTCGTATGATCAAGATAAACGAGTTCACGCTAACCGGACGAACAGTGCGCAAACATTTTCGAGCAATGCTCTACAAGTGGCGTGTGTGACGTGGTGGAACATGCAAGGGTGCTCAATCGGGAGTGCACGATGGATCTCACTCGTGATAGAAGATGGACTTTGCTGCTCCTCATCATCATCACCATTGCCTCTCAAATCTTTTGCGCCTGCCGTGTCACGCGAAGGAGAAAGACCTTATGTTAGCAGTGGGCAGCATGCAATTAACCATTCATGACTTGATTAAATTCGATTCTCACGTGCACTATGTATGCATCGAATAATACATGCGATAATTGAGTTCTTTGTAATTCGAGCAAAATATATGTAAATGATATGCCAATGGTACATATAAACACATTAGGAGTGAACGAAACTGTACGACGAAGACAAACAAGAATACAAATGAAATTGGAAAAACTAGACAAAAAAAAGTATCGATTATTAAATTGAATTATGGTCCTGCATTGTGACTCCCACATCTTGACCTTTCTCATCTCTCAAATCCAAATTCTAAGCCAAATATAACCCAAGGTGTCAACAACGTTTGAATCTCGAAGGTCACTATCAAAGTATTTTGCCAAAGTCCACTCTCTCTGGTAATTCTGAGGTCACAGAGTGTCTTAGACAGACCCTCATTTGTCGAACGTTCACAGGAAAATGACATTGTGTGCCAGTGCTTGTACTTCCCTGAGAACCAAACAAAATGATCTCTAGTTTATAATTTATTTCTACTTGAAAATTACGCCGGGCATGAAATCACAGACTGCACGAATAAACCGAATAGTGGGAATTGGACACTTTTTTCTCCCATGTAGGCATCAGCATGCGTGACCTCCGCGACCCCTCCACCCACCCATCCTCCACTCCCCCCCCGCCCCCCTCCGACCACCCTGACCCAGTTCCACTGCAGCATCAGCAGCTGACTTATGCGCGCGGCAATTCAATTGTGCTGCTTAATTTGATGGAAAAATTGTACGTTTAGTTAGCTGATTTAATAAACCTCGTTATCTTAGAGAATCGGCCACCTGCTGTCCGCTTTGGGATTATGGGGCAGCGAGCGCTGGCGTTGAGAGTGTCTGCCAACTGGGATCAGCGGTTTGGACGGACTCCGCTTGGACGTGCTCGCTCTGAACCAGCCACGGGGGGGGGGGGGGGGGGAGCGGGGGACAGCTGGTTCTGTTGCGGCTGGCTGGTGGCACACGGCCATTGCAGCACCAACGTTTTGGAACAACGTTGTTTCTTCCCTTAAGATCGTAAATCTTCCTTCCAAAAAAATATCCTGAAGTGGAAGATTCGTGCTGGATATGCAGCTGCATTTGTAAATGTCATTGTAACTTTCATCTACGACTCATGTATCGATAGTTAAATTTTAATGTGCAATTTTATTGAGGGACTGTGTATTGTCTTGGTGTGGTCTGTGACTGTTTTTTTTCTGGGGAATTTATGTACTTATGCAATTTGAGCTTATATACTTAATCTATTTTATGTATTTATTTTCAGTGATTTTCTTACCTTTCCTATACGTTGCACTCCTATCGTTGTTTGTACTGCTTGTTGTTGTAACTTTATGACCTGCCCCTACTGACATCTGTGAAAAAGAGCTTCATAGCTCATCAGAATTCTCCAGGATAAATAATAATTATAATTCTGATATCTCATTAGTCACTTGGTCGGTCCCTTTCCCATCTGTTGACTGATTGATGTTACTTGCTTATGCCGGTAAAAAACAATCAGCTTCAAGCTGATTTGCAAGAATGACTCACGGAGGACCTTGTGAACAAAAAGGAAGCTACAGCAATGTATAAACATTGCAGACACTGAGTAGCAAACACATTGGAGGAAAACAACATTCAAGTTATGCACCATTCAAGTAACACTAGCAGGTAAGAAAGATACATTTTGTCAAAGCATGCGCAGTTCGCTTACCGCACGTGCAGGAAAAGGGATTTCTTAATTTAAGGAAGGACTTTTAAAACGCCAGGGAAGGGAGGAGGAGGGATTAAGCCAAAACCACAGTGGGAGCTCATTCCAAAAGTGAGGGGCGGAAATGCTAAATCTCATCCTCATGTTCACATTTCTCCTCCTCTTTCTATTATTTATGTTGTTTTTCACTCGAAATGTTGGGCTATCACGCAAAAATGTAATGCACCGGCCATCCCTTGCCCAACCAGATAGCGACTGCAAAAGAGACCCGCCATCCTCATGGGTTCTCACCAAGTAAAATATGTTTACTACTACTACTGGACGATCGCCATGCACAAGCAGGTTGTTATAGGATGCTGCGGGATTATTTGTTTTGCAGCAGAGGACAATGAAGCAACGTCCATTGTGGCACACTATTAAACGCTCCCATATCTAAATTGGCGGCCTTCACCACACCACACTGACCAGCATGGTGAAGTATGGTCAAATATAACTTCCACGACCTGCATGGGATGGGGAGGGTCCTCATCCAGCAGTGGATTTACCAAGGTCTGCACAAATTACACCCGTAACTTAATCAAACGTCCCAGGGGAGCAATTATTTTTGTCGTAGAGACATGTGTGACTGCCATTGGGAGGGTGGACAGCTGTAGCTACCTGTATGGCTGGAGCTGTTGCCGAGAGAGGGTCTCTTTGTGGGGCAATCTGAAACGGAAGACACGGCAGGGGTTCAGCAAGCACACTCTCCCAAGTGGACAGCAGCCAGCGGCGTACGCAGTCTCGTTTGTGCGAGCAGCCTACTTACAAACCAACAACACTGTAACAGGCCAAAGTGCGGGTCAGCTAAAAACAGAAAACCGCCTGTGGAGGCGTAGTAGCGTAAAAGGCATTGCCTCAGATCTTGGCTTACGATTAGAAATTGATTCTTGTTTTTTTTCTTCCAAGTTGCACTTATTCATTTTCCCAACTAAAGTGTATTCCGGTTGTGATTATCGACATCATTCCACGCTGCGATGAGGAGATATCCACTCGGATCTCTCGTAGAAAGCAGCGTTACATCATCCGGTGTGAAGAGAACAGCTCCTGGAAGGTGACATCACACAACTAGTTCTGAAATGACTTAAATTGCTTCTTAACCACACTTTGTGGTGGAACACTTTCACCCACTGCTGGATGAAGTCTTCTCCATGCGAGTTGTTGACCATGCTTCACCACGCTGGCCAGTGCAGGTCAGTGAAGGGGTTCTGCACATGACCGGTTTAAATATCACGCGCCACTGACATGAGCTTTGGCCAGGAATCGAGTTCAGTTCGCTCGCACCATAACTCAGAGCGCTAACCACTGCACAATTTATTTGTTTGCTGTTAAAGCTCCTAGTGATGAGGAGGGGTGGGGGGTTACCGGGACAGGGTGAGGAGTGCAGGCTGGGATCCTGGGCTGCAGAGACTGGGCTCACTCCTTGAACGTGGCCTTGAAGTTGGTCGGCGTGCCGGTTGGGGTAGGGATTAGGGTTACAGGAAGGGGGGGGGGAGAAATGGAAACAGACGATTGGACGCTCATTTACGTGCTTAGTTGTCCTGTGCCCAGAAGGACAGCTGCCACTGAGGATTCCCTATAAATTGTTCGAATTGAGATGTGATGAATGTCACTTATTGCACACGTAAAGCGTTCCGAGATGCTCTGGAATAAAGGGCACTGTAGCGAACACAAATTATTATTATTACATACCGCAGGTTGTAAACAATCACTGAAGTGACACTTTCTCGGAATGGTCACCAATATGTTGTAATAATGAAATGTGTTTAAAACTCAAATTGGCCTCTGAAGCAGGAGGTGAATATTACCATTTTTGCTAAATACATTATAATCTAATAAATGCAAAGAATAAATTGAAAATAAAGTACAATGTAACCCTCATTTTGCAAACGTAATCCACAATACCAGATGGCACTAACTCAAACCACACAAAGCATGTGCAGCCACACCATACATCACCACTGCCCTACAAATCACCTCACTATCGCGCAGAAAAGCACCACATACCACAACATCATATACCTAAACACCACCACAACACCACGTTACCATCACACCACATATTATTATACAATACAACACCAGACAACTAAAACCACCAACATACCACCACATCACACACCACCCACATCATCACCACATGACAACAAAGTATCATCAATCCATCACTTCCACAACACTTACACACCATCACACAAATCACCAAGACAAGAATCCCACATATTGCCTTAACAGACGTTTTGGGGCAAGTACTGTTAGTAAGCACCAATGAAGTCTGACATGGCACATGAGAGGGGGTGGTGGGTTGTCAGCACCACACCCGACTGCCATTGTCTCTCTCATGATAATGTTTACACACTGCACCAGGTCCTCATTTGAGGCCGATTCAACCTACGAGAGGCCCAGGACCAGTTTGGATAATCGTCATTGGTGTTGGCCGTGAGCGGGAATCGAACTCGGGTCGCCGGGTTTGTAGTGTTTTAAAGCCCACCGTCAGAGCACATGAAGGGCCATTTCCAAAAAACTCGCCTATTATATATTTTATTTCTTTCAAGGCGACATTGCTCTTGACAAATGCGTTGAGTTCTTTTGTTAACGGTTCTTGTGCACCACTGCCAATGCAGCAGCATCACCAAACAATGTGTATCATTATGAGCGCAATACATTCCTGCGCACCAACAAGAGATGCATGTAAACACAGTCGTCGGATTATCTGGTCTGGCGCCAGCTGGCTCCAGATCTGAGCACGATGCTCGGCTCCGCGAGTGCCAATTGGGTTTCCCGTCTCACGGGAATACAGACTCCGAAGCAGGGCCCATCGTGTGCATTGTGTCAACAATGCAACTTCTGCTCGTGTATTCATTCGATGACGGTACATTTAATTGATTTGCTTTATTACCTTTCTTGTACTCGTGTTTATTTTTTATGAGACCAGACGGCATCAGGGACTGGCGAGCCATGGTGCACATGGGATTATGCGGTGCTCTTTGGTGCATGCGGCTAAGAGATAATAATAATAATAAGAAGAAGAAGAACAACAAGAAGCCGGCACAGCTGAGGCCAGCAGATTCACTCTGTCAGCCGAAGAACAGAGGACATCTCCTTTCTTATCGCAGACTACAGAAGAGTGCGAGGAGTTTCCACAGAAATGCTCCTAAGAATGTGCGATGCTCGTTTAAAATGCAATTAGTTTGCGCATGGCAATTTTTTTTTTGGTAAAACTAGATCTACGTTAAATGGGGAGTGGTGCAGTGGTTAGCCTACTGTGCTACGAACCTGGCAATCTGACTTCAATTCCCAGCCACGGCTACCATCAGTGGCGAGCGATATTAGAACTGGTTCTGTGCCCTCACTTTCATCAACCCAGACTCATAGATATGGTACAGAGAGGAACATATAAGTCAGCAAATTAATAGATACCTTCATCAATCAATTGAATTCAATAATTATACCATCGATTATGCCACTGCAATCGCATTATTAATCCACCCGCACAAACGAGCGTGGTGAAGTATGGTCAAACAACCTCCCCCCCGCCCGATGACTGGCACAGCTGAGGGAGGCCTTCATCCAACAGCAGATTGACAAAGGGTTGTTTGATATTACCTACCTCGCCTGGTATACAAAAGGTCGTGGCTTCGATCCCAACCCTGATGCCTGTATATTTGGAGTTTGCCTGTTCTCCCTGTGGTCGTGTGGATTTTTCTCCGGGTCCTCCGGTTTTTCCCTCCACATTTAAAAACGTGTGTTGAGAGTATTTGGCTGCTATACATTTCCGCGTGATAAGCCCCTTCGTTGAGCTATCATTTGTGGCCAGGGCGCTTCTGAAAAAAGGCTGCATAGCTCAGTAGGTCTTATCTGGTAAAATAAAAAAATAGTTTAGTTTTATTCATATCCACATCGCCTTTGCATCATTGCCCAATACATCCTTTTGCAGGAGGTAAGAATGTATTCATCATGACCAAAAGATATAATCACGTGATATGCCTCCCTCATATATCCGTACCTCCACATACATAAATACATCTTCTATATACAAGCCATCGGCCACCACGTACTTCTAGGAGTGCATAATTCCAGCAGCAGCAGCATTGACTCGAGCAAATTCTGGACCGATTTTTGACATACGGCGTCTCATTCGCATAATGATTACTTTGTGTTTGTATCATGGTTGGCCCATGAGTGGATTTTCTCCGGGTGCTCTGGTTTCCTCCCACATGTATAAACACTCACGAATGGGCTAAAAATAGGTTAATATAGAGAGAACTGCAGAGCAATAGTTAGCGCTGGCTCACCGCCCAGCAGCCTTCAAGCTTGTCTGTGGTTCCTGAGCGATTGTGAGATGCAATTCGCATGCACGAAGCTATATGAGATTAATCATTATCAGTTTTTTTTCGAATGTGCGAAATCATTAAAAGTATTCTTATTATTATACAAGAAGAAGATTTCAGCATTAGAAGCCCCATACCTCCTGTGTGATGGAGCCGCGCCAACGGCGCTGCGAAGTGCGAGCGACGTGCGAGCGACGTGAGGGCGACGTGAGAGCGACATGAGAGCGACATGAGAGCAGTACATACCGGACGCAGGGCAGCCCAGCAGCTCGAGTCTCAGGCCAATGCCCGTCTGGGACCACTTCTCGGGATAGAGCCGCACAAAGCGCGCCTGCACGGGCCGCACCTGACGCAGCTCCGGCTTGTCCGCATTCGCATTTCCCACGAAGTACTGCGCCATCACGGAACAATGTGGGGATGGGGTGGGGGGGCAAAAATGTATGGCGTCAGGAGGAGGTGCGTCGCTGGGTTAACGATGCTTCGATTAAAATGTATTTTTGGGTACAAGCAGTGGCGTAGTAATCGAGTGTGCAGACAGAGCTGGATGGACCCAAGTGCTGGGCTATGGCATTCCATACACCAGGGTCCCAGCCAACCACGCAAGACCACGTGGGAAAAAATCAGGGAAAATGTTTTGATTGCTTACGCTTTACGCAAATTATATGAAAATTATGTCGTTACATTTAGTCCAGTGGACAGAACAAACGTGTACAATACAAGACAGAAAACTCGAAACAAGATGAACACGATGTTATAAACGCGACAAAAAACAAAGAGTTTTTTTTATTGAATCACTAACTCATAGTGGAGAGGAGTGAATTGTCACATGCCTGGAGACAGGGTAAACACCGACACAACCAACAACCCGATCACCATGCACAGCAGGCCTTGAGGGCTGCCAGTAGCCTCGTCTCTCTACATGGAGTGATTTTTCCAAAAGTTTTCCAAGCGAAAAATTGTGTTGTCTCCATTTACTGCCTAGTTAGGAGGCATTTTGTCCACATTTTTGCGCAAGCAGTAATACATTCTTCAGCAGACAGTTTAAACAGATAACAGTAAACACACACACACATGCACACCAAAGATATAATTACAATGAAGTCATATAAATTAACATTTAAAATAATTAAGAGACTACACTGGCAGTTCTGCACAAGTACTCATTAAAAATAACATCAACTTCATAAAAAACAATCTGGATTTGTAAAACATGGCCTTTCTACGGAAAATAACTGAACTCCAGATATATGAAAATGGGATATTGCCTACAATGTCTATATCAATCATCTGTGCTCAAACGCCTTGGTAAGCACTCTTCTTCTGGCAGTCATATCAAACATCGAACAAGCAAATTTTAGGTTTTAGTTCACAAAATACTAGAACACATTACAGCAATAGACACATACTAGGCACGTAATAATCGGGCAATTAAAGGAGATTATTATGCTCGTGATATGTGCATATAATCACATGTATAAAATCTATGATTTGCAAGTCACACAAAAATATGCATATTTTTGTTCCTTTAGGCTAAAGTTCAGAAAGAGACTAAACAAACAAGGCCGATAGTTTAAACAAGACGTAACAAGGCTGTACGGACAGTACAGACAGGACAAACAAGATAGTCAGCACAGACAAGACAGCAGTACAAAAAACATTGATAGTTTAATTGATTCTCAAGCCACAAATTGTGTTCATGAATTGAATCATGAGGTGGTGGTGGCGGATGGTAAATCATTACTTTGCCTAGAACTCAAATGGAAACTGCAAATGACAACTTCGAGCGGGGAGGGAAACATTCGACGATTCGCGAGCTCCATCAATCAACATCAATCGCGAAAGGCCTCTTCAACCGAGAGTTATCTTGAATGTTGCTCCAGCCCAGATGAAAACACACAGGGCCTGCCCACGACCCTGACCGCCCCGCAGGGCGGGTTAAAGGTCGTGCCTCTCTCAACATGGACGGTGTTGACATCTGCGCGCGATGCTCTCTCTTAACGTGCTCTGAAATCCTTCAATGAGGGTCCCCACACTGTTGCTCATAGCTAATTATGACTATGCGTGTGTTGTAAGTTTCTTTTAAGCACAATTCTAATTCTTATTTACATATAAGCATTTAATAATAACGATGATTATTCCGTCTACTTCTTCTCCTTGTTAAATGACACCGCATCTCAAAGCGCTGTGTGGTAATTTGCACGCAAAGGCTTTTCATTGTCTCTTACTTTTTTTTTACTTTTGATGTAAATATGCCGTACGCGTGTGTATAGCAGAACAAACATGTTACGGATAATTAGCATTGTTAATACACCATCGTAAGTAGAGTAGGAAACGGCTGTTTTTTTAAATGTTTCAAGTGTTGTAAATACGAGGCATTCTTTTCTCAAGCACATTCCAACAGAAATAGCTCACTGCCAACGGCCATGCTCATAAAGTGGGCTTCAGTCCTGTATTTACGCTAAGCCTAGTTCATCCAGCCCTGACAGGGGGTACACTGAATCGAGGCTACAATTAGTCCAGTTTACCAGTTTACATTGGGGCTACACTGATTCTAACGCAAATGGAGAACAGCGGGTCGAGTTGATGTCAACCAATGACCTCATCCTCATCCACAACTCGAAGCGATGGGTAGAACGCAAGGACATGTAGAAAGAACGCGGTCCACCGTGACCAGGTGAACGCTGCTGTTAATCCTAACCGAGCAACGCTGCTCAACTAAATAATCCCCTAATGTACGCATGTAAGTGTAGTGTCGTCTGTGCGTGCAGGTCGCATGCGTCGCACACACAGTCAGCTGGAGATGAGGTGGTCGCAGGTGGCACCGCTCTGCCCTTGTTATTGTTGTTGCCGAGCTCACGCCACCACTCGGGCCCCCTCTCTCTCTCTCTCACATACGACCCCGCTGCCGCATGACCTGTCCCAGACACGACCCTGTCCGCGTTGCAACGATGGCATCGACTGGGACAGTCAATTACTGTCCGGTCGCGGAATGATCGTGCGAAGGCGGCGGCGACGACGAGACGAGTCCAATCCCAGAACCGGCAGCCCAGAGCTCTCGCTCTCCGTTGCTTATATTCCCCTCGGGGGACTTGGCTCCGCCCTAGCCGCGCCTCCCTTCTCGAACCCTCTAGTGGGTTCCAGGGGCTTCCACACGAGGTCTACCGTGACCCTTGCCCCAGTTCCTCCGCCCTGTCAGCACACACGTGTATATGCTCAGCGGTATGTGCGCTAAGTGTCCACCTGCAGTTGCTGCTGCTGTCCAACAGTCAGCGCTATGTCACTACATCAGTATAACATTGTTTCTGCTCTCTTTCGTTTTATCAATAGAGAAACAACTGCGAGCGGGGAAGGTGGTTGTGAGCAGGGCGTTTAGGTGCGCACGTAAAAATTAAGAGCTATAGCCCAGTTTATTGTACAGCGGTTGCCTGACTGTCGTATATGGACCAATAACAATGCCCACCGGGTAGTGGGGCTGGCTGTAAGCGGTAAGTTGTTCATTTAATACGATAAAAATGTTCTGCACTGGAATAGAGTTCATATGTGATGGAGACAGAATGTGTCATGTAAATAAATTATTTGTGTTTAATACGACATATTTAAAAACATAATAGGGCATAAAAACACAGAAAACTCCTTTATGTATCCAGTTACATAACTTTCCACGGCAATAGTGCATTACTTAACTTGAATCTGGGCCACGTAAGTGTTTGTAATTATTATTACAAATACTCAAGGTCAAAAATTAAGGTCGGTCATCACGGCCAATACGGTTGATGCCGCCACAAATTTCCCTCACCTTCTGCCTACCACTGTACATCTCGTAGTTGGTGAGCAACTCCTGCCAGTTTATCCGAACTTGTGTAACGGTGTCGCAGTGATCCTGATGCTTAGTGAAGCATATGTGCAGTTGCTACTTCACCTCTGATTAGCACGGTTGGCTACGTACGGTGTGAAAGAAGTTCAAACAGACACACAGAATGGGTTCTCACCTGGTTGCACAGCAAAGCATCTGTATGTCTCGCCTAATTGTTTGTGGTATCATTGGCTGCTAGATGCTCATCTGCCTTTGGTAGTTGTGCTGTACTAGGGGCCCCACAACCCGAGACCAGAGCTCTTTCAGTCACCACTTTCAGACGATGTTAGGATGTTAATTATTCTCGACATGACTTCAGTTTCTAAGGGCAGGTTCCTTGCTTCCCTTCATCTTATCTGATCTGGTACTTTCCTGCTCATTTGGGCATCTGTGTGAAGTGTTGAGCATTCTCCACTCGTGTGCATTATGGGTTTTCTCCGGGGACTCAATTTTACTCCCACATACTGTACCAAATGCTCATAAATTGAATTGGCCAAATATCCAAATGTAAGGCCCTCCTAAGACAGAGACAGCACTTTACTGGAAGAATAAAGGGCATTATTTATCGAACTAGTAGACAGGGAGAACTCAGAAGACGATGTCCCTCCACAGAGAAAATTTTTCACCCAACAACACTAAAAATTTGAGTGCTGAGTGTTGTGTAAACGCGAGCAAGAAGTCCTACTTTGCAGAAATAAAGGCGGGCAGTAAACAAACATTTTCCTCGCGGCAAGGACTTTTTCCACACAACCATCTCCGGTGTGATAACATAACAGGGTCTTATAAAACTGAGAGCATGGACACACACACGCATAAACAAAGACCCACGTATAGCGTGAACAGACTGTTGGGGGCAAGTACTGTTAGCAAGCACCTATGAAGGCCGATACGGCACACGAGGGGGTGGGTGACCAACACTACGTCCGGCCGCCTTTGTCTCCCTCATGGTGATGTTTTACACACCGCACCAGGTACTGATTTGAGGCTGAGTCAAACTAGGGGAAGCCCAGGACCGGTTCAGATAATTGTCACTGGTGTTGGCCGTGAGCGGGAATCCAACTCGGGTCGCCGGGTTCATAGCGCAGCACGTGAACCCCTACACTACCGCTCCCCACACACACGCATAGACACACACATACAGACAACTGCACATAGACACACAAGTACGCACTGTCCGTTTTGTAAACATCTTATAAAAAGTCACACAAACAGGAAAAGAATATAGCTACGCTCCAAAAGATTAATTAAGATAAGATATGAGCACGGCTCTAAAAAATACTGTTGGCCATTCCTCTGGGAGATAAACAGAATATCAACAGAAAATCTAACATCTGAGGTCTAGTCACACAACCTAATGTGCCAATTATTGTTCTGGACTGGTTAGGCTAACTTTTTCATGTTTGCGAGTTACTTAACCAGGGTGCATGATGGAGCTGAGGTGTAATGACGTACCAAATTATATAGATTTTTGAGCTAAGAATATGGATAGAATCGCCCATGCAATATTCCGTATCCACTGCCTATGGTGTATGTAATGAGTTTGTAAGGCACCTGCAACCACTAGAGGTCGCCTAAATTCAATCAAATCGTGAGACTGAATCGAAGGAATCATTACACCTCAAATGGAGAAGTTAGCTTAGGCTTGGACGATGGCTCTAAGTCTAACTTGGCTAATGAACAACATTGAACAAGATAATTGTTTTTTTACCCTTCTATCTGGCAACAAAACTGACACCTTTTTTACAAGGAGTCATGTTTGCATAGACCACGATACCTGCAGTCATAATGCAAACAAAAAACATAACTCTGATAATGTATGCACTGTCCTTGAAGTTGATTGGTCCACACCCGAGACAGCTTTCCTTAGAGCCTAGTCTCACATGGGTTGGACCAGATGACGCCAAAAGGCGCACAACTCAAAGACAACGCACCATCAGAGTATGAGAGCTCGGGGTAAGCATTTACATCATTGGAACCTCATTTTCCAGTAAAAAATATGATAATTGTTTTTTTACCCTTCTATCTGGCAACAAAACTGACACCTTTTTTTTACAAGGAGTCATGTTTGCATAGACCACAATACCTGCAGTCATAATGCAAACAAAAAACATAACTCATATTTTTTACTGGCAAATGAGGTTCCAATGATGTAAATGCTTACCCCGAGCTCTCATACTCTGATGGTGCATTGTCTTTGAGTTGTGCGCCTTTTGGCGTCATCTGGTCCAACCCATGTGAGACTAGGCTCTAAGGAAAGCTGTCTCGGGTGTGGACCAATCAACTTCAAGGACAGTGCATACATTATCAGAGTTATGTTTTTTGCTTGCATTTTGACTGCAGGTATTGTGGTCTATGCAAACATGACTCCTTGTAAAAAAAGGTGTTTCAGTTTTGTTGCCAGATAGAAGGGTAAAAAACCAATCATCATATTTTTTACTGGCAAATGAGGTTCCAATGAAACATTGAACAACGTTTGCCAAAATATCTCAGCATTCTCATGAGCATGAAAACAGAGCACCAGGTTTATTCTTGAGAGTTACAACACAATATGCTTGTTACATGAATATTTTTAAAAGTCACAGCGTGTATATTTTGCTTAAAATTGGACGTACCGTATATCGTAAGCATTTACATTTAGCAATTGCAGTAGAGTACGTTAGTTTCCAAATTGACTATATAAAATGCACAAACTATTCTCGATTTTATGGATTTCAGCGCAAATTATTTAACCAGGCACAGACATTAATTCCATTTCGCAAGGATGATATGGCAATTTACGAGTTACAAATGATTAGGTATTGATTAATCTTTACAAATTAATCATTGGTCAATTTTACAGATTAAAGAATTGGTATTAACGCTGGTGTGCAATGCAGATAGATGAATGCTACCACGGAGTCTTTAACGTTTCACTTAACAAGATGGAATGCTTCGGTAATTATCTCCAAAAATCATTAGAGGGCTGAGGGATTAAAACTACCAAGCGATTGCACTTGCTTGATAAGCTGTGCAGTGGTCTCATTCTTTATCATCAACATCATCATCATTCTTAATTTTGGAGCTTTCGTGACTGCAGGAATTATTCTTTGGTTCTTTCGGTAAAGTCACGTATAAAGATAAATTAATAAATTAAAAAATAGCATACTACGACGTTTCGATTGCAACACAAGCAATCATCATCAGGTATAAAAGAAATAGCAACAAAAATCTAACCAGAAAACTATGGACAGACATATAAGCAGACAGATATCACAAAGATACACAGAGAGAGAACACGTATCGGCACAAAGAGAAAGATCGTCTCTGTGACGAGGCCTTAAATATAGAGAGGGGGCGGGGGCGGAGAGAGGGAGGGGGCAGAGAAAAAATTAGCATGTCAATGAGTGGACGACGACGTGGTACGGTACGCAAGCTTGAAAATTAGGAGAAAGACACACTAAAATTAAATAACCTAGCAAAATATCGAAATGTAATGTAATGCAACACAGAGAGTCGGTCAACACACAAGTAACACACAGCCTGGTTGATTACGTATTTCAAAGATTGCTAAGTTAGAATTTAAGTGTGAAAATTCCAAAGAGAGGACACAGGCAGAGAGAGAAAACAAAAAACCAGAGAGAGAGAAAAAAGGTAAGCTTAAAACTTCCCCGTAGAAGTGGTTCAATCTTAATTTTGGAGCTTTCGTGACTGCAGGAATTATTATTGGGTTATTTTGGTAAAGTCACGTATAAAGATAAAATAATAAATTAAATAATAGCATACTACGACGTTTCGATTGCAACACAAGCAATGATCATCAGGTATAAAAGAAATAGCAACAACAATCTAACCAGAAAACTATAGACAGACATATAAGCAGACAGATATCACAAAGATACACAGAGAGAGAACACGTATCGGCACAAAGAGAAAGATCGTCTCTGTATCTTTATACGTGACTTTACCGAAAGAACCAAAGAATCATCATCATTATCAGCTGTGCTCTATCCACTATTGGATGACGGGCTCCCCCTGCAATCTCCATCTCGCATCATCTTGTGATATCACTAAATCAGCAAATAGATACAGCACATGCAATGTTCAAAGTATACGCATTGAATAGCGTGTGCCATAATGGTTTGTTCACGGCATATGCAAATTATTGGATGGGCAAAAAAGCGAGTAAAGCAAATAATACCTCGAGGTTAAGCAAGTGATTAAGATATAGTGAACAACATAGAGATATGACAGACAATATTAACTAAACTAAAAACTAATCTATTTTAATTTTACCAGGTAAGGTAAGGCCCACTGAGCTTTATAGATATTTTTCAGAAGCGATCTGGCCTCAAATTGATAGCTTAATGAGGTGACTTATTACGTGGAAAATTATAGCAGCCAAATACTCTAAATGCATGTTGATTTTAATTTTGGAGAAAAAAACTGGACGATCCGGCTAAATATCTACACGACCATGAGGAAAACATGCAAAATCCAAATATACAGGCATCAAGAGTTGGGATGAAATCCATGACCGCCTGTATACCAGGCAAGGTAGTTAACATCCCGCCACCGTGGTGCCCCTTAACTCAGACAGTATAAAATAAACACGGGGGGCGACTTACGTAGCTGTACATGTGGCATAATTCAAATTACACCTTAAGAAACAACAACAGAAACACGTCAATTTCATCCTCGTGACATGCATGTCCCCGTCCTTTCTGCACAGCATCTTGTAGATGCAGTTGCACGCCAGATGAATCCAAATTGTAGTGCATTCTACAGGAACAGCCTTGGCCTGTCCCACAGCCTGCGAGTTTAACGCCCAATTTTACCATGCGCAGACATCGTTCAGTCTCCCATAAAGACCTCTGGCTGCAAGCACGAGGCCCTATGCTTCCACCCCGTCCACCATGTCCCAGGCATGTATCCTCCACCGGCCCTGGGGGGGGGGGGGGGGGGGGGCTCACCTTGTAGATTCCGTCCAATGTGCGAGAGTGAGTCCATGTCACGCCGTCCATGCTATGCGCCAGGCGGAACCGCCGCACGAAGGCCTTGATGTCCCGGGGGCCGTGGCCATGGCTCGCGATGCCAACAGGCGGCGAGTGGTGCCCGACAAGGACCCCCTTGGCCCCCTGCAGCATGACCCCCGTCACCGTGCGTGGCTGTCCCAGGTCCACCTTGAAGATTGGGAGCATGATTGATTATTGTTGTTATTATTCTTATTATACAAATTTTGAAAATGGCAGCCTTTTAAAAACATTCGAGCTTTATCCCAGGTGGGTGTAATTCAATTGTATGTTGACTTCATAATGTGAGACGAATTGTCTGTTTTAAACTCTCACAGAAAAGAGCATCACCCTACGTGTTTAAAGAAATACCCTATACAAGCAGACTGCATAAAACTATTCCTAAGATCCTCTCAAGTGAACTTATTTTCTTTATTAACCTCGTGGTGGGTGTGGGTGGTAAGCGGTGGATGCAGTTGGTGAACAGTCAAGCAGTAGGTGTAGGTGGTGACCAGTGGGTGTAGGTGGTGAGCAGTGGGAGTGGGTGATGAGTGGTGGGTGGGGTTGGTGGGTGGAAGCGGTGGGAGCCATTGGTGAGCAGTGGATGATGGTTGGTGAGTGCAGCAGCATTGTGCAACAGGGTTAGCTCTGTCTGGTGGAGGGTGAATTTGGAGTATGGACCTGCAGCCACTGCCCATGCGCGTTGGGATTCGCCGGCGCCCAACCGTAGCGCCCCCCCAGTAGGCGAGCGCTGGCTGCGCCCCAGCGCATGTCCAGGCTGGAGGAGGCCGTGAGCTGCCCGTCTGGGATCAGCCCTGACGTGAGCCCCAGCAACTCCGAGCATGGCCCGTCTGTCGTGAGGATGGACGGACGTTAGGGTCAGAGGTTAAGCTGTTTTGCGTCAAAATTATGGCGGTTTACCAAACAACACTTTCAGGTCCGGCACGTCTGTGCCCTTCTTCAAGGAAAGGTGTACAACCCACCGCTGCCATGACGCCCAATGACGTCTCTTTTAAGAAGCCATCATCAGGAGTGCTGCTACACGTAGACCTTTGAAATTCTTTGAAACAATTAATCGATACGATTATCACATTGTCTCATTTTAGACTGCATTGTGATTACAATGAAAAGATTCAATGATCGATAACTGCAATGTACCCAACAAATGTGAAATGTAAAAAATATATACTTTTAAATTGAAAAACGTTTAAATCGGTCAGTGATGCAAATTATTAAAGCGTTCGTCAGATGTCCAGCCTCAGCATCTATACGATCATAAGACACAAACAGGGGGATCCTGCTTCTCTGCCTCCCATCACGGACACGGGGACACGACGGGGCCCATCCTTCTCGAGGCCTGGCCTAGCCAAACCCACGGCAGAATGCCAGCCACCAGCCGGAATTATTAGATCTGCTTCCCCTGTTTTCAGTGATAATAGCATTACACTTCGTAACAATCGCTCGTCCTAACACAATCAAGGATTCGTAAATCCTTTAATCGTGTCCTCGTGACTCCTGCTTTTTGATAACGGGTGACATCCCTGGCAATAAATCTCCACGTGACAGCAGATGAGAGTGCTCGGGAGTTGGGTATGTCGCCAAGCCCCCGGGCCAGCGAGACAAAATTGTCGCCTGCGGGCGAACGCGCATCTCGCACGCGTGGGGGCTCCCGCACAGGCTCCGCGCAAATTCGGCTCCAACGCAAATGAAATGCGACAGATCGCAAATTTCAGTTTGTTCGGCTGCCCTTTTTTTTCCCTCTAAGTGCAGTATAAAATGAATTTCTAGATGATCAAAGTGCCCTATTATGTTGTACAAAATAAGGGCCAATCACGTGTAATAATTTATCCGCTTGCAAATCACATTGATGTAAACCGAGAGCCTTAATGTATTTCACTTCATGTAAAAGCAGCATGATAATCCTATAAAGAAGCATTCCGCATGTAACCTATTTCCTAATTCTGCCACACAGGCGTCATCTTGGCAGCGAGCCGTTCACCCTAATTAATACATTTTATTGTTGTAAATGTGCAGTTAAATAGAGCATCTCATTTAGAATGTGCTCTAGGTGATGGCACGTGTCCCACCGGCAACTGTGAACACATGCACACACACCCTATGCAGCAGCAGTTACACATCCCGCAGTGTACACACACTGCTTTGACATCACCTGTCAAACGTGAGCCCTTCCCTTCGCAAATAACATGCCTCGTCCAAAAACTAATTACTCGAGCATAAATATACATTAAATAACAGGTCAATTAAAACTATTTTTTTAATTTACTGTAACTAATAGAGAGACATTTCAGGAGACTGGCCATTTTCAAGCTTGCAAAAGAGCAAATTTCGATTTAAAGCTTTCGTGACTGCAGGGATTCAGTTTCTTGGATCTTTCGGTAAAGTCAAGTAGAAGGGAAATAAAACAAATATATAAACATTTTGTTATATTTTATTATTTCCCTTCTACGTGACTTTACCGAAAGATCCAAGAATATGCAAAAGAGCACTTAAATAATTCACCAATTTCTGGCACGTAGACCGTACGTATATACTTCTGTATTTATCAGTTGCAGAAAAACACGGTCTCCCGGTGGGTTTAAGCACGAACTTAGTTGTTCATTATAGTGCACGCACACACCCCAAACTGCCAGCCCCACACCACCCACCCCCACACCCCCAAAAAAAGAAAAAAATCCCTCGTCTGCAAATTCTGCGATTGCATACTCTTTGGTTCTATCGGTAAAGTCACGTAGTTAGATATAAAATATAACAAATCACGACGTTTCGATCGCAACACAAGCAATCGTCATCAGGTGGGACAACCATAGCAAGAAACAACTTCTGAAGAAGGCGAGAGAGCTGCCGTGGCACGAGGTTATATAGACTATATAGGTAGGGTACATGGGCGGGGCTAGAGATGGGGGGGGGGGGCAGAGTAAGGTCTGCTGAGGTGACGGGAGAGCTAGGGGGAGAGAAAGGTGGAGGGTTGCCAATGCAGCAACAATGCCAAACGCTGGGGATGCGGGGAGAAATTAACTCGGAAAAACAGACAAGCACCCGGCAGATATGATGGAACAACCATAAACAGTTAAGGTTTTATATTCTTAGGTTTTTTCGGTAAAGTCACGTAGGTAAAACATCAAAATTAATGAAAATAAAATAAAATAAAAACAAAAATCACGACGTTTCGGAGGCAACACAAGTCTCCGTCATCAGGTGGGACCGTCACAGCCGAATTAGCTGCATCAAGTGAGGCAATGATTCAAGAAGTAATCCCTTATAAGCAAGTTGAAGGGGGGAGGAGAGGGGGGGGCTCATCAGAATGTGGTAGCCAATGAATGGAACGTATCGGGAGGGAGGGGTCGGGGCTCAAAGACAGCACGGAGTGCTAAGTACAACGCATCGGGAGGGGGAGGGGGGGGGAGCGGGGCCAAAACAATGGACGACGGCTTGGACGCGGTTGCTGCTGCACACGCCAACACAATGGACAGAGAGGGGGGAGGGGAGGTCTGATACACATGATAGACAAAAGAACGAAAATGCCCATGTTTATACCCATGCTGGCTGAACAATGAAGAGAGCACTGCCAAAAAATAACTGGGGATGTTAACACTCGGTAAAGTAAAGTAAAATAGTGCCTGTCAGATAAGATGGTCCAAAAAAGTGTAATTAAGTCTTTTTTTGCGTGGTTGATAACATCTTTCCAATGATTACTAAGTTTGTACCCATCATCACGGTTGAAATTATGTCTGTGTTTGTATATTTGTATGGCTTCGTGTACAAACCTTTGATGGTAGCCGGGAGGTTTGCAGAGAACCTTGGTCTCGGAAAAGACAATTTCATGAGAGCCCACCGAGTTGTAGCAATGATCGGCAATGGCAGAAGAATCAGTTCTGCCGTGTTTCAGATCTGACTTGTGCTCGCGGACACGATCAGAAACATGACGTTTCGTTTCTCCAATGTAGCAATCACCACAAATGCAACTCAATTTGTAGACTCCAGGATACTGTAAGTCAGGAACGACATCCTTCACAGATGGAATCAGATCACGGATTTTATGCACTGTACTGAATCGGACTTGGATCTTATGTTTGTTTAGAATTTTGGAGATCTTTTTGGTCACGCCTGCTATGTATGGTAACGTGATGGTTTTGGTCGGAGCTTCAAGTGGCTGTTTCTGTGTGGTGGGAGAGACAGCTTGGCGGATAGTACGGTCAGAGTATCCGTTCATCCTGAGGGCCCGATGTACATGTCTTAATTCACCGGTCAGGTGGTGTTTGTCAGAAATGCCATGGGCTCTGTGGTATAGCGTTTTGATGAGAGAATTCTTTTGAGATGGGTGGTGGTGGGAATCCGGTTTCAAGTAGGAATCTGTGTGGGTGGCTTTCCTGTAGACAGAATGTCCCAAGGATCCGTCAGGCCTCCTCTCAAACAGAATATCCAAGAATGGTAGTTTACCGTCTTTCTCCACTTCCATGTTGAATCTGATGGATGGGTGTCTAGAATTGACGGTAAACTACCATTCTTGGATATTCTGTTTGAGAGGAGGCCTGACGGATCATTGGGACATTCTGTCTACAGGAAAGCCACCCACACAGATTCCTACTTGAAACCGGATTCCCACCACCACCCATCTCAACAGAATTCTCTCATCAAAACGCTATACCACAGAGCCCATGGCATTTCTGACAAACACCACCTGACCGGTGAATTAAGACATGTACATCGGGCCCTCAGGATGAACGGATACTCTGACCGTACTATCCGCCAAGCTGTCTCTCCCACCACACAGAAACAGCCACTTGAAACTCCGACCAAAACCATCACGTTACCATACATAGCAGGCGTGACCAAAAAGATCTCCAAAATTCTAAACAAACATAAGATCCAAGTCCGATTCAGTACAGTGCATAAAATCCGTGATCTGATTCCATCTGTGAAGGATGTCGTTCCTGACTTACAGTATCCTGGAGTCTACAAATTGAGTTGCATTTGTGGTGATTGCTACATTGGAGAAACGAAACGTCATGTTTCTGATCGTGTCCGCGAGCACAAGTCAGATCTGAAACACGGCAGAACTGATTCTTCTGCCGTTGCCGATCATTGCTACAACTCGGTGGGCTCTCATGAAATTGTCTTTTCCGAGACCAAGGTTCTCTGCAAACCTCCCGGCTACCATCAAAGGTTTGTACACGAAGCCATACAAATATACAAACACAGACATAATTTCAACCGTGATGATGGGTACAAACTTAGTAATCATTGGAAAGATGTTATCAACCACGCAAAAAAGACTTAATTACACTTTTTTGGACCATCTTATCTGACAGGCACTATTTTACTTTACTTTACCGAGTGTTAACATCCCCAGTTATTTTTTGGCAGTGCTCTCTTCATTGTTCAGCCAGCATTGGTATAAACATGGGCATTTTCGTTCTTTTGTCTATCATGTGTATCAGACCTCCCTCTCCCCCCTCTCTGTCCATTGTGTTGGCGTGTGCAGCAGCAACCGCGTCCAAGCCGTCGTCCATTGTTTTGGCCCCGCGCCCCCCCCCCTCCCGATGCGTTGTACTTAGCACTCCGTGCTGTCTTTGAGCCCCGCCCCCCTCCCTCCTGATACGTTCCATTCATTGGCTACCACATTCTGATGAGCCCCCCCCCCCCTCTCCTCCCCCCTTCAACTTGCTTATAAGGGATTACTTCTTGAATCATTGCCTCACTTGATGCAGCTAATTCGGCTGTGACGGTCCCACCTGATGACGGAGACTTGTGTTGCCTCCGAAACGTCGTGATTTTTGTTTTTATTTTATTTTATTTTCATAAATTTTGATGTTTTACCTACGTGACTTTACCGAAAAAACCTAAGAATATGATTCCTTGCAGTCACGAAAGCTTCAAATCTAGAGTTAAGGTTTTACCTGGTTAATAACATCCTTCTAATGATTGCTCAATTTGTGTCTGCGATTGCACTTAATTCGGTCGAGCTCAGCGGTTTGAGTACAAACAGCAGAAGCTTAAGCCACGCTTGGTTGCCCATGTCTGGTAACCGCAAAACCCCATGTGTGTGTCAGTGGATCGACTCCCCGCCATTCCACCCCTCTGCTAGCAACTAATCTTCTTCTTGTTCGTCCATCAAAGTTGATGATGACCATGGCACGTTTGTCATTTTGTTGGGTTTTGATGAGTGCGCAGATGGCTGAAGAGGCCAATCCGAGCCAGGAATTCCCTGTGGCACACTGGACAGGTCAGGGAGGATGTAGAGCTCTGAGGTGCAGCCACACGTCCTTCCCTTGGTAGATTTGCGCTGCTGCCTCTTCAAGATAGCACAGGAGCGTCTCCTACTCTCACCGAGGACTGCACCGTCCTGTACTTTTCTTCTCCAGGCAGGTCGGTCCTGTGCTAGGGATTCCCAGCTTTTCAGGTCGAATCCAAAGCTCTTCAAGGAAGCTTTAAGGGTGTCCTTGTAGCGCTTTTTGGGGCCACCAGCAACTAATCACTATTTAATTGAAAACGGGACGGGCAATCAGAGGAGGCTGGCTAGCCCGGTGGCCAAGCGTGCTCACCACCCAGCTGGTTTACGCGGATGGAGTCAACAGTTCAATTTATACAGTGCCTCTCTGATGCCACTTCTTTATTTTCATATTTTACCGAAAGCCTGCCATCTGCTATACAGCATCAGTTCAATGCCATGTGCAAGTCTTCACAGGCCAGATAAAATATTGTGGTGAAACGGCCGAAACGCATCTCCTTGGCTCTCCGGTGTGTTTTCGATTCGGTTTCTGAAAAACCTCCCGGCACATAAAGCAAAACGTCGGACACATGCCGAAACTGCAAACACCTTAACAATACGATATGCCCGATTGCTGTTGAATAATGAGATCCTCCTCCACGTATGCAGGAGCGATGCGATCAGCATGAGTGCAGGCGGGAAATGGATTGTGGCGTCACGGGGCCGTGAGGGATGGTGAAGATTTGAGGAGTGGCCTTCATCCAGCAGTGGATAAGCCATAGCTGATGATGACAATGGCGACGACATTCATGAGTGAACTGGGCCCAATAATTATGAGTAGTCACGCACGAGGACCTTATATGATGGAGGAGCAGTGGCACAATTTTTAGCGTACTGCGGTAATGAACACCAGTGACGAGCGATATCTGAACCGGTCCTTGCAGACAAAGTATGGTTAAACAACTCCCGTGGCTGCGATAGCCTTCATCCCAGCCAGAGTAATGTAATGGGATAACCTTCATCCAAGAGTGTATTTACAAAGGGCCGTAAAAAAAGAAAAAAAATCAATAAAAAACATACCCTTAACTTATGACAAATTAGCCATTACAGTGCTTTGCCTGTACGAATTATCTGGGGTGTCCCTAGCAAGGGGGATATTCCATCTCAATAGACTCAGATTTAATTAGAAGCTAATTGGTTAATTGAAAGACTGAGTGAGCGACACGCTACATGGGGTGAGCTCTGGCTGAGCACGGCATTTCACGGGCTCGTGGATGTGTGGAATGGATGAGCGGGCTAGGCGAGGAACATCGATTCAACCTCCCGCCGCGTTGGCACACGCGTGCAATTGCAGTCGACAGGTTTGGGGATTGCAATGCGTAGGCACCACATTCCAGCGCTGGCTTCTGTCTCGCCAGTTCTCCCCTGCCTTCTCACCACGCTCATCAGGTATTGAGGCCACAAAGTAAAACCTGCTAACCACTTCCAATTATTATAATTCGACAAACCACCCACTTCTGATAACCACTATGATCACCAACCAATATTATGCTTTTTCAATCTCCAAATCGGCCTGATTATACCCGATCTCATCGAATCTCAGAAGCTTCGCAGGGGTTTAGCCTGGTTAGTGTTTCAACGGGAGACTTCATGGGAATTGTGAGGCTTGGGCTTTGAAGTTGCTTGGAGATGACAGCAGAGCAATTAATTCTTTAACCTGTGCAGGGCTTTGTTACCCCGTCGTATGCATGGTTGATTTTCTTCCCACATACCAAACCACTCGTTAACCAAATTAGCGAAAACATCCCAATGCAGGATGCTCATTAAAGAGTTTTGAGCTCAGTGAGGATGTGTGCCCTCTCCTAGCATCCACACAGCGCTCCCTCCCCCCCCTCTCTCTCCCCCCTTGCCCCTCCCCCCTTTCTTACCTATATAACCTCTTACCACGGCAGCTCTGTCTCCCACTTCAGCAAAAAAAAAATATTGCTGTGGTTTTCCCACCTTATGATAATTGATTGTGTTGCAATTGAAACGTCGTGATTTATTTTATTTTATACCTACGTGACTTTACCGACAGAACCAAAGAGTATGGATTCCTGCAGTCATGAAAGCTTCAAATCTAGCTCGTGTTGCTGGTGAAGAAGATCCACATCGGATAAAAGAAGCCTCTAGCCACGCGGTCCGGGACCCAGCTTATGATCCGGACCGGGATAGCGAACCGTGTCTAGTTCTGCCGTAGTGTGGCTCGATGGGCATTCAACACCCAAGTGTAGGTTGTGTTATGTAGAGTTGGTGAAATAAATAGTGTTGCTCCCAAGACAACGTCTGCGACTTAGTTGGACTCACTACACAAGTATTAACTTACAAAATGTCAATGCATGTTATTGTGAGGATAGGAAATTTGTCTCAGGAGTCGATATCGCGGAACAACCGTGATGGAGGTGACAAGTGTGCAGGCTGCGGCAGGCAAAAACATGACCGGGACCGCGGCGGGGAGCGGTGGCGCTTTGCAGGCTCACCTGTGACCTGGCAGCCGTAGAGCTCGAAGCGGAGCGCGATGCCCCCCACCCACTGCAGGGGCTTAATGCGCACGTAGCGCGCGATCACCACCTCCGCCAGGCGGTTCAGCACCACCGAGTTTGCATCCTGGTTGCCCACAAACTCCTGCTCCGACGCACGCAAGCATGCACGCATTCACTTTAAGCACGCAAGCACGCACACGCACTAAAATGCATTACTACATAACATGTGCAAACGTACGCACGTGCAGAAGCACAGAGATATTTAGGCAAAGGTGCGTGTTTGTGTACGACAGCTACAACAACAGCTGCAAATTTACAATTGCTACAACAACAGCCGTTGTTCACCGCTAAGTGACGGCGACATCACCGCGGCAGTTGTGCGAGGCTAGGTGCACGTTGAGGACGTCATGTGGAGTGTGGAAGGCTCGTCGGGCAGGAAGTCACGGGACAGACCCAGGTACAGTGAGGGAAAAAAGTATTTGATCCCCTGCTGATTTTGTACGTTTGCCCACTGACAAAGAAATGATCAGTCTATAATTTTAATGGTAGGTTTATTTGAACAGAGACAGAATAACAACAGAAATATCCAGAAAAACGCATGTCAAAAATGTTATAAATTGATTTGTATTTTAATGAGGGAAATAAGTATTTGACCCCTCTGCAAAACATGACTTAGTACTTGGTGGCAAAACTCTTGTTGGCAATCACAGAGGTCAGACGTTTCTTGTAGTTGGCCACCAGATTTGCACACATCTCAGGAGGGATTTTGTCCCACTCCTCTTTGCAGATCTTCTCCAAGTCATTAAGGTTTCGAGGCTGACGTTTGGCAACTCGAACCTTCAGCTCCCTCTACATATTTTCTATGGGATTAAGGTCGGGAGACTGGCTAGGCCACACCAGGACCTTAATGTGCTTCTTCTTGAGCCACTCCTTTGTTGCCTTGGCCGTGTGTTTTGGGTCATTGTCATGCTGGAATACCCATCCACGACCCATTTTCAATGCCCTGGCTGAGGGAAGGAGGTTCTCACCCAAGAGTTGACGGTACATGGCCCCGTCCATTGTCCCTTTGATGCGGTGAAGTTGTCCTGTCCTCTTAGCAGAAAAACACCCCCAAAGCATAATGTTTCCACCTCCATGTTTGACGGTGGGGATGGTGTTATTGGGGTCATAGGCAGCATTCCTCCTCCGCCAAACACGGCGCGTTGAGTTGATGCCAAAGAGCTCCATTTTGGTCTCATCTGACCACAACCCTTTCACCCAGTTGTCCTCTGAATCATTCAGATGTTCATTGGCATACTTCAGACGGGCATGTATATCTGCTTTCTTGAGCAGGGGGACCTTGCGGGCGCTGCAGGATTTCAGTCCTTCACGGCGTAGTGTGTTACCAACTGTTTTCTTGGTGACGATGGTCCCAGCTGCCTTAAGATCATTGACAAGATCCTCCCGTGTAGTTCTGGGCTGATTCCTCACCGTTCTCATGATCATTGCAACTCCACGAGGTGAGATATTGCATGGAGCCCCAGGCCGAGGGAGATTGACAATTCTTTTGTGTTTCTTCCATTTGCGAATAATCGCACCAACTGTTGTCACCTTCTCACCAAGCTGCTTGGTGATGGTCTTGTAGCCCATTCCAGCCTTGTGTATGTCTTCAATCTTGTCCCTGACATCCTTGGAGAGCTCTTTGGCCTTGGCCATGGTGGAGAGTTTGGAATCTGATTGATTGATTGCTTCTGAACAGGTGTCTTTTATACAGGTAACAAACTGAGATTAGGAGCACTCCCTTTAAGAGTGTGCTCCTAATCTCAGCTCGTTACCTGTATAAAAGACACCTGGGAGCCAGAAATCTTTCTGATTGAGAGGGGGTCAAATTCTTATTTCCCTCATTAAAATGCAAATCAATTTATAACATTTTTGACATGCGTTTTTCTGGATTTTGTTGTTGTTATTCTGTCTCTCACTGTTCAAATAAACCTACCATTAAAATTCTAAATTTATCATTTCTTTGTCAGTGGGCAAACGTACAAAATCAGCAGGGGATCAAATACTATTTTTCCTCACTGTATTATGTATGGGTTGACCGCCTAACTGAGAAGATTTGTGCACACATGTGTGCATAATACAGCATGCAAATGTATGGTTTCTTTTTTTGTTCTGTACAATTTCTACATATCACATGTGTACATACATTGATTAGATCAGCCCAAATATAACGCGAGATATGATTTTGCGTAAAATTTGCGTACATCCTAAATGACCGGTTCTCAGACGCACAATTTGAAGCATGCTTTTTGAGTGCAAGAGTCAGTATGAGCCGGTGAATCGTTTTGTGCCTCCTGAGTAATATGTTATGCGAGTTACATGTGCCACGCTATGCATTTGAGAATGATAATTCCGTCACTTATTCTCCTCTGCTGGCCGCCCAGTCTGGAACTCCCTTCGCCCAGCAATCCTTGCAATCCTTGCTGGGTGAATCCCTGCCCCTATCTCGAGTCCAGGCTCAAGAGCTTCCTCTCTTTCCTCTGCCTATGACATAGTCTCCCCCTATAAAATAAATAGCCCATGGCTTCTAAATGGTACCTTTAGATATATGCTTTATAAATGCAAATTGTGGTGGTGTTGTTGCTGCTGCTGTGCTAACACGTGGGATTAGGGTTATCCTTTTGAATGAATGATATAGATAATGTAAAAGCTAAGCTCAAAGTACAATTATAACTGCTGTATTCATTCAAGTTTTGAACATAGGACACTGGGATTCTAACCGTATGAAACGACCAACAAATATTTTTTTGTGCACAATGACTTGTGATTATCATTGCAGATTACACGCTAGTGCCTTTAATAAATACCGATTGAGGTCAGCAAGGCATACAAAGAAGTGTGGCCGGCACCATGCCTCGCTGACTATGTCTCCCCAGATCTATTCTGGATACACCACACCAAGTAATTATTTAAGGCTGAGTCAACCTAGGCAAGGCCCAGAACCACTTTAGATACCACCGGCTACTGATTTATTCGTGGGCAAGTATTGAATAGAGATCGTCACTGGGTTTGAACAGTGGTGCGCGAACTAACATGTTATCATCTTTCCCTAGACAAAACACAATTCCCCCCTTGAGACTACATGGAATGTTGGGGCAAGTGCTGTTGGCGGGCACCTATGAAGGCAGGAACAGCACACGACAGGGAGGTGTGGACGACTGCACCACGCCCAGCCATGTCTCCCCAAAGCTCATATTTATACACAGCACCAGGTACTCATTAAAGACCGAGTCGATCTATGGGAGAGGCCCAGGACGGGTTTGGACATCACTCGCCACTGATGTTTGCAATGGTAGGCAACTGAACCGAGGTCGACAGGCTCGTATCCCCAGTGCACTAACCGCTGCGCTGCCACTTCCCCGCACACTTGTACATTCTCACAGACGCGTTTACGCAACATGCACACCGTCCAAAAATCCACATGAAAGGAGAATATGACCACATAATAGACAAAGCGTGTGTCCGCCGGCATTCAATATGTCAGATGCAGTGGTCCCGTTCTTTGTCGCTCAGTGCCAGTGTGTGCTTGCGTGCGTGTGTGTGCTTGAGTGCGTGTGTGCGCGCGCGTGCGTGTGTGCATGCGAAGCCCAGACGTACACAGCAATGGCACTTTAAATCTTGATGTAAAGTTTTTGTGACTGCAGGAATTCATATTATTGGATCTTTCGGTAAAGTCACATAGATAGGATCAAAGAAAATAAGAAAAGTGTTCCGATCGAAACGTCGTTGTTTTTTGGTTGCTTTTGTTTTTTTCTTTGATCCTATCCACGTGACTTTACTGAAAGACCCAAGAAAATGGCACTTTAATCGCATAATGAACTGCATGCAGGCTCAGCATCAAAACAACATCTGCGAACATCGTTTCTTGACAAGTGAAATATACAGTTCTATTACAGATTTGACATCACATTTAACCGATGCGGGAGAGAAAAGTCTGCAAGGGTTTTGAGTGACAGTCACCAGGCAGACCAACAAGAGATTAGTGTTGTATTTGCCCTACAAGTCTGGACTACAATTTTGCACAGTCTTAGGTCATCCCCACTGTCTATCTCTGTGCATTCCAAGGATCCTCAAACAAGCAGTACTTTATTTGCCAGCGACGCTGGCCAGCAATAATGGCCCTTCGTTGAATTTGATAAATTACTCCCCTGACCGTGTTTAATCGTCGTTATAGATATGTTTCATCCTCATGAAGTTTCCATCATGCTGTATGCTCTGTAATAGTAAAGACTTGATGTTTACACAATTGTAGAGCAACATTTAAGGATAAGCGATCGTAATAATAATAGTAATAATGCTGCCGTTAAATTACTTGTTGCCAGTATCATTATAAAAATAGTAATACTAAGTATTATATCAGATTTTATAGCCCTTTGTCAATGCATTGCTGAATGAAGGCCATCTCATGATGCTGTGTCAGTTGTGGATCTTGCTTAAGCATACTTCACCACACTCGTCAGTAAGGCTTGATGAAAGTGAGAGGCCATGCCCAGGACTGGTTAGAACTTCGCTCGCCACTGATATTAGCTGTGGCTGGGAATTGAACTTAGGTGAGCGGATTCATAGGGCTGTACACTGCATCATTACGACTGTAGTGGTTTTGGTGGCTCATGATTGATGTGGTTTGCCACTGCTTATCTCACATTTTGTTTATTTCGATTTAAAGCTTTCGTGACTGCAGGGATTCATCTTCTTGGTTCTTTCGGTAAAGTCACGTAGAAGGGAAGTAATAAAATAATAAAATTAAAGTCACGTAGAAGGGAAGTAATAAAATAATAAAATTGTTTTATTATGTTTTAATTTTATTATTTTATTACTTCCCTTCTACGTGACTTTACCGAAAGAACCAAGAAGATTTTGTTTATTATTAAAATGTTTCCATTTATTTTTCATATTTTCGGTTGATCTTACGCAGATAACTATGGGGAGGATTGTTTTTGTTATTCAGACCCTATATAAATTTAAATAATGGCTATTAAATTTCATCACTCAATGCTATAATTGGAAATAATTGTTTAATTAATTGATTCATGTATAGGCTGCTGTCAAACAGCTCTTCAAAGTGACTGTAAAATATGACTCGTCGACTAACAGAATGATAAATATAATCTGTCCTTGTTGAGAATTTTTTTAAACTTTGAATAAAATTAAATTTCCGTTAAAAACTGTACCGTACTAAATATGGAGTATGGTTCCGATGACAACATTAACTACTATAGAACCGCTATAAGCAGAGGACGAATGAGGCCTCTTGGCAGCAGGGGGTCTTTAAACAGTGGCACCCAACGGACCAGCATGGCCACCTCGCTTGTTTACTAAATTAAGCAAATGGGATTTTAATGGGATTTTACTCCATGCAAAACAGCTTTATTAAGTGGGTACTTATAATTGGAATCCATTTATGCGAACGCAGCACCTACGAGTTTATGGAGCATTTCGCGAATGGCCAAACCGAGAAACGTCCTCTAATTTGCCTACGGCCAGCAACGCCTTTCTCTGATATTCCAAACGCTTCGTTTCTAAGACTCCTGCCTGCGGGCCACGGTTTTATCCGGGAGCTTACTTATGAACACGCGTGTGGTTTATGGGAAAGTCAGACTCGTGCTATGAGAGATGGCGTCTGTACGCCACTCTCTGCCACACTGCGCTAAACGCCTCTGTGTGATTGAGGAGTAAACTGTGGCGCTTCATGCAGATGGGGGCCAATCGCACACACACGAGTGCGAGCTCGTAAACACTTCTGAAATCACGCAATGCCATCATCACAAAAACGAGTCGCACTTCTCCTCTACAGAATACAGTTTTGGTTCACGACAAATAAAGGTGAAGAACAGTTGGGAGTGAGCTATTGAACGACTGCTCTGTGTATTTGTTCACGTACATCCCTGTTTCACTCTACGTACGGGTCGTAGGAGTTGCTTGATCATAGTTGACCACACTGGTCAATGCAGGGTTGTGGAAGTAGGGAACATAGACACGGGAGCATTGTAGTATACTACAACAATGGATTTTGCTGCACACCACACTGCCCCTGAAGTCTACTTTACCAGATGTATGGATTTGTTGTAATAGCCAGGGCGCAGTGTTGTCATGAACCACACACTTGTATCGCTGCAGGTTAAGAGATCAAGGCAGCGGTTGTGCAGTGCATGTGAAAATGTCCTCTGCGGAACAAAAAACTGCACACCCAACGATGGATTGGGAGTTCCAGAGTCAATACATAATTTGATATATATAAAACGAGATTCTTGCCAAAAGAGTGCAGTGTGCGTCGTCACTCAATTGCAATATTATTGCTGAGAAAAACGAGACGATAAATGAAGTTTCCAGCTGGCACACAGCAGGCCTGATGCAGTGGCAGAACTGGTGAAACGACTGGCCCATGACATAATAGAGGTCTTTTGGGTTAGATCGCGTAAATATATAATAAATGTGTCGTTAAAACCCGCCACCACCCGACACAGCCGACTACTAAGGGTTGTCACATAAACAGAACATGCCAATTCGTCACTAGTATAGCACACCGGTGTGTTGGAGAGCCAAGCCACAACATTTACAAACTAACTCAAAATACCTCTATTATGGATGATATTGGTCGTGAAAGCCTACGTGCAAATCTTTTTTTGTCTGTCATTGAAATAAAGTCTGAAAACATTTGGGGGACAAAAATATTGGATTGTGGAAAGGAGGCATCCAGCGTGTATGATGCAGTGAGTGCCACGATGAACAAGGGAAGCCACTTGGGCAAGGATCACATCCAGAAAACAGAGTCTGCTTGTGAACTAAGCCGGACTGCAGCCCCGAGTGACAAAATCATCTCCCCATAATTCCATAAACATCCCCCTCACCAGCCCCTCCCCCCCAGCCTCTCGGGCCTCCTACTCTGCTGCCGCTCCTGACTGGCACAGCGTTCAGGATGCATCTGCATTCCATGCCACGAGTTCAAAGCAGGGCGACCGACTGCTGGTCTATATACGATGCATTGCCGCAGCAGAAGATCGCGCGGACATTCACGACGGCGGGTGCCCCTTGCGGGTGGCGAGTCAAGGACCACTCTGAGGGTCAGAATGATTCACACTGCAGCCAAATTAATATATTATCTCGGTGAAGAAAAATGTCCTATAATCGATAAAAATGGCCCAGCCAGTGCTTATCGCTCCACACTTATCAATGCTCAGCCCGCCAGTGTAGCCGACATCATCAGAAGGAATCGTAATAGCGTCTTGAGCGTCACAGGCTGGACCCCATGGAAATTCCTACGGCTCAACGGCTCGTTGCACCAAAGCAACTGTGTGCATGTGTGCATGTGTGTGGGGGGGGGGTTAGCATGCTGCATTATGAACTCGACTACCCAAGTTCGATTCCCACTCACAGCCAACACTCGTAATAATTCTCAGAACCAGCCCTGGGCATCCTTGAGATCAACTCAGCCGCAAATGAGTAATTGGTGCAATGTGTAAAACATTTCCACTGAAGGGCAATAAAGGCGGCCGGGCGTGGTGCTGGTCACCCACCCCCTCGTGTGCCGCCCCCAACCTGCATAGGTGCTGGCTAATAGCACTTGCTGCAAGAGCCTTTGTTTTTGTGGATATTTGTGCACGTGTACGTTTCGGTGTGTGTACGTAGGTGTGCATGTGTATACATGTGTGCGTTTGCTTTCCTTATTTTCCTGTATGTCAAGTGACACACAGTGCTGTGACCTGGCCCGTGACTCGAAAAGAACTCATTTAATAATCGGATTCTGGATGCTCCTGCAACCCGTGATCCACCATTTATTCACACATGTGCCCCAGGTAATCCATCACAGCTGGAAATACACAATATCAATGACAGCAGCAAAATCCACGCGCATTTGTCTACATGAAAAAGATACAGGACGTGTCAAGCATAAATTTACAACACTTGCCGTGTGTCCTATTCCAGTTTTTTTGGTTATTTAAATAATATATATTTACAAAGACCGACACATTTATCAATAGCACTGTGACTTTATAAATATATAAGTGGTGATGTTGCAAGCAATGACCATTGGCCAGAACATCTCATATTGTATATTTTTATTTTAAAACAGTATTTTTGACAAATGTGTTAAGTTTCCTTGTAAACTTTGCTTGTGCACCACTGCTGACACAGCATCACCAAATAATTTATATTTAAATAGAATAAAACTTTCCTGGATATTGACACGGATGGATACAAATATCCGGTATATGCCCTTCCAAGAAACCTATCCTACTCGCGAGCAGAATAATAACGCATGCCCTTTATATTTCGTTCAAATAAATGGATAACATAAGATGCGGTGAATGAGTTGGAAATAAGGTACATGTAACCGATTCCATCCAATCACAGACAGCTGTTAAAATCAAGCCAAAATTGTAAAGACAAAGTGTAAATCACATCACTATGACTATAATTTGGCTGTGAACAGAAACAATTCAATATTTCTTCATAGAGGCCAGGCTACTGTCTTTCAAGCTTGAAATAACGCAAATCAGTTAATGTATAGAACTATTTCACAGAATCTTTGACCAATTTAAGCTGACAGAAGTGCTGAGGTACAAAACCTGTTCACTGATCCGAGAGGAGGAATATTATTCATGTTTATTAAAATATCTCTTTGCTGTTCTTTGTTGAATGCTCTATAATGTAACAATGTCTCTTCATTAAAGAACATGGTTATCAACAGACATTATAATCGACACAATTACAATATGGACACCACTGACTGGAGATCATAATGAAGGCGAACGCACAGTGAACAATCTTTTCCATCATCATAATGCTGCTTTCATTGTCACATTAATACAACGTATGCAACAAGTTACTGCTATTTTACCCATTCACTCAATAATGACATATTTCAACGCCCCCAATCTGATATTTTGTTCATTGTTCTTGATTTAAAAAAAACTGCCAAATGCTCTAACCTTGCACGAAAGAAAAATAAGTAGAATATTAACAGCTGATTAAATAATGATGCTGCTCCTTCTATACCGGTGATTACTATGGTAATTCTGCTGATGCGTGTGTGTATGTGTATATTTAAATGAGTGAGTATGCATGTGAGTGACATGGCCTTCTTTGCTAATTAAGAGTAGGTGAGCAACAGGTGTGTGACGACCAGAGGAATCAGATTGGCGAGTCGGTACGTTTATAATCAGGCAAGTGTCGGCACAAAGTCAGCTGGTGGGTAGGTAAGTTGATGCGTGGGTGAATGAGTTATGAGTGAGTAAGTGACTGCGTTTCAAGATTATTGTTTTAAGTTCATTTTGTTGAACCAGGTGAGAACTCACTATGAGATCTCTTTTACCAGTGGCAAAATATAATGGTAGGTTTTTACCCTTTTAACTGGTACAAAACTGACACCTTTATTCAAGGAATCATGTTTGCAATGACCACAACACAAGTAGTCAATAAAGCAAACAAAAAGAAGCAACTCTGATAAGGATAATAATATGCACTGTCCTTGAAGTTGATTGGCCCACACCCGAGACGGCTTTCTTTAGAGCCTAGTCCCCATTGGTGTAGGGCCAGATGACACCAGAAGGCGTCAGGTGAGAACTCATTAGACAAGAGTGACCTGGATCAGTGGAATTATGAGCGGGTGGATGAATGATTAAACTGGAGGGTGAGTGGACAAGTGAATGGGTTGGTGGGTAGATAAGTGAGTGAGCATGTGAGTTTGTGTATGAATATGTGAGTGAGTGGGTAGGTAGGTGGGTGAGTGAATATTTCAGCGGGTGTGTAAGTGAGCTGGCAAGCAGGCAAATGAGCAACCACTAGAGTGAAGCAGACAAGCGTGCGCCAGGGTGAAGGAGTCGGCGGATGCTTGGGGCGGCAGCACGACTCACCTTGCTCTTCTTGTCGTCGCGGTACACGGTCCAGTCGTCCCCTGAGGTGCTGTACTCCAGGCGGTACGACGTCACGTAATACGGCCGCCCCGTGGCGTTGGAGATAACGCCCTGCGTGGCCACCCCGCTCAGCACGCGCACGAAGCGCAGGTCCACCTGGCATGAGCAGCCGGGGCAGGGTTGTCGGGGAGGGGGGGCGTAATGATTGGATGCCAACAAGGGGCGCATAAAGGCACACATGAGTCTAGGATGCTCTCTCCCAGGGAAAGTTGATTTTCGCGTTGAAAATCGATTTAACACGTAGGCTTTTACGACCAATATAATCCATAATACAAGTTTTTTGGGTTAGATCGCGTAAATATAAATGTGTCGTTAATACTCGCCACCACCCAACACAGCCAATTAGTAAGGTTTGGCTGTTCGCCTTATGATGCTAGTTGTAATTACTGGCGAAATGTTGTACTCACATTGCAAATGTTGTGGATTTGCTCTCCAACACACCGGTGTGCTGTACGAGTAACGAATTGGCACGTTCTGTTTTTGTGACAAACCTTACTAATTGGCTGTCGGGCTGTGGCGGGTTAAACGACACATTTATATTTACGCGATCTAACAAAAAAAACGTGTATTATGGATGAAAATCGATTGTTACGCTCACGATTTATGCATCGAATTGTCCGTGGTAATCGATTACTTTTGGTTTGTGGAACTGCTGGATAATTTTTTCTGCCTGAGGACGACCGTTTGTGTTGCGATCGAAACATCGTGATATATTATTATCATTTTGTTTTATTTTTCTACCTACGTGACTTTACCGAAAGAACCAAAGAGTATGGATTCCTGCAGTCACGAAAGCTTCAAATCAAGATTGAACTCTAAACGCATGTTTCTAAATGTGGAGGGAAAAAGCGGAGGACTCGGAGAGAAATCCGTGCGACTAGGTGGCGAGAGACATGCAAACTCAAAATATACAGGCGTTAGGATCGGAAACGAAACCCACATCTTCCTGTATACCAGGAGAGGTAGTTAACAGCTCGCCAAACTGAAAACGTGTTCATAATGTTATTGCTCTTATATTAAAGTATTGCTGATGTTTTGTCGCAGTTGTTGTTCCCTTTAAATTCAATGGATTAGTTTTTATCTTGTTTTGACCGACTCGTTTATGCAAACGTGTATTATTTGTGCGAGTTGATTGATTCTTACATATGCATGATTGGATGTGCTGTGAGGTATTACGAATGTAACGATTCGCACCTCTCGTGATTTTAATGAATTTGTGAAAACATGCAGTCTGCAAATTGAAGGCTTAGCTACTTAACCTGGTGATTTTATGAATGATCAAGATTCAGGAGGGACTCAAGTCGATAAAAAAAAATCAGCTATGGTTCATGTAGTGGCCTCTAGTTGTGAGTGGCAGGAGGGATAGGTCATATTACACATACAAATCAACAAAACATCGATTCTTAAATACGCATCACAAGCTGTTCGAATTGCTTCTATCCTGTGAACTAATGCATCGTTCCACCCCAAAAGGCACTCTTCCACCAAACCGCTCTGACGAGCATGATGAAGTATGGTCAAACAAACGCCACCGTCAACACGGCTGTCCGTGGGGAGGCCTTCGTCCAGCATAGGAATGGGAGTGCTATGAAAAAAAAGTATATATCCTCCAGAAATCATCGATTTAAATCTAAGTATTGGCACGCCGTTACATGCTGAACAGTCGAGGCTCAGATTGTATTCAGCTGCCTCCTGGCTATTGCTTCGCTGCAGCCGCCTCACTGCAACCACCGCCCAGACTCAAGGTTTCCTGGAGCCCTCCTGCCCCCCCCTGCAGCCGCCATCCCTCCCCTGCCCCCCACCCACCTTAGTAAAACAAACGAAGTTCTATGTGTTGGAATGCTCACAGAAGATCCGATGTTGGAGGAAGTGTAATGCTAACTGCGCGGTGTCTGTGCAAAGCATGTGCGCTACATTGAATATTACACAACATTTCCTTGGCAAGCTACCCAGGGTCTTAAAATATGAATGTTGCATTTTACAGAGGATGCGCCTGAAATTAAAAACATAAGATCACATGCGCCCACACTGGTAAAACCCTCAAGAGAAGAGTACACATTCCAGTCAACAACACTTCACATATCCTCACTAACTTACCTTGTTTAGTAAACATTAAATAATGTGATAGCCTCCTTGCCAATTCTACTATTGGATGAATGACTTCTCATGTCACTGTCGATCATTGGGGTTCTTTGACCATACTTCCCCGTGTAGGAGAAGGGGGTTGAAGGAATGGTTCAGATATCACTCGCCACTGATGTTAGTCATTACCAAGTTTAGTGCAGTCCGCAAATCGCTGAGCCCCCCCACTTTACTCCCTTCGAAGAAAAACAGCCCAATTCAATATTTAAAATAAACCCTGCATTAATTTCCAGCAAGGCAGCATGTACCACATACTCTACATTATATAAAAGCAATTGCCATGTCTTTTTGCCAATTTAAATAAAACACGAACGTTACTCGAGCTTTCAGCAAAACTAAAACACGCGCTCTCCCATCAGGTTGTGACTGATGAAGACGCTAAATTATGACGATGATGAATGAACAATGATGATGGATGCAGAATGATGATGATGTTGATGCTAATGTCCATTATGATGAGGTTGCCTCCCCCACACAAGGGGGCGTGGTGCTCATTCTTACACACGAGAGGGACGCAGCCCCATATCCACGCGCCATCACTCTCCTCATCTGCAATGTTATCATTTTTATTTTGAGATTGGGGGGGGGGGTGCGCACACAAGGGGTAAAACGAGGCGGCGCGTGAAGGAAACGAACGCGTGGCCCAAGGCACCGGCAGGGCACGCGTTCCGCTTTGGTGCGCGAATCAGGGGTCAACGCAGGGAAATTTAATTAGCCGTGCGATTTATTCACGAGCAGCGAGCGTCGTGAAAACACAATGCGGCATTGCAGATAGAGGGGGGGGGAGACGTGCCACAATGGTGTTGCTCGCCAGAGGAATGTGAAGCGGTTTCACTGCCCGTACGGTTTCACATTATCGCCGTTTATTTCCCGCCGTCGAGTGTAATTCACGTGGTGGCTGTTTTTCCTTCACGCGAATGTGTCGCTGATTTGTAATAGCAATAATTGCCCGCGGCAGCGCTGCTGGTGGCTTCTTAACAAATTACTTCAAGCAGCCGAGTCGGATCTGCAATGCACGAGCGTAACATTTGCGCGATTTTGCGCGTGCAATCGCGCACAAATCGAAATCCGCGTGGACCAAAGGGCACTGAGTACACCCTGCAGTTCCATGCATAATAATGTTGAGCGCTAGACGATTAAGAACACGTCTACACCATCGACGCTCTGTGATAAACAAAGACAAGTAATACATAATGGCTCCTGGTCACGAGCCATCTCTCACAACACCACACAGTCTCAGCATCGCCGGCTCTGCATCATCCGCTTCCCGGTTTCGCTCTCATTCAGGCATTTCCTCATCTGCTGTCCCACCGACAAACGTACACACACACGCAAAGACAAAGATCCCCCATGTAGCTGCACAGACCGTTGGAGCATGTGCTGCAAGTGAACACCTCTGAACGCTATCATGGCGAGTGATGTGGCCAGCACCAAGCCATACCACTTTTGTCTTCACAGTTTATGTTTACACACTGCACCAAGTTCTCATTTAAGATTGAATCCACCTAAGCAGAGCCCAGGAGATATTCCCTGTTGATATTGGATGTGACCAATATCCAACAAAGATCTCCCGTATGGCCTTAACCGACTGTTGGGGAAAATGCTGTTTGCAAACACCTCTGAAGGTCAGCACGGTACACGAGGGAGTGGGTGGCCAACAACATGTCCGACCGCCTTTGTCTCCCCAGTGGCGATGTTTTTACACATTGAACTGGTTCAGTCACTGCGATCTCTACATTGGGTCAAACTTAACATCTCTTAATGATCGACGGCTTGTGCATCAGATATTATTTATTCACGATATGCTTACAAAGAAATCATCAGACTACCTGCTGGATCTCTTCACTGTTTCTAAGAACAAATGCTTCACATACCTTATTGCCGTACAAATACTGGAGGAAGGTCATTTGCTGTTGATGCCCCCAGGGTCTGGAATGCTATCGCCAATAAACTGCAACTTGGATCACTACCTGTGAGATCTGCACTCAAAACTGCTCTTGAGGAGCTGTACACCCCCCGCTGCCACTGCTATTCAGAGTGGCCTGAAATCAAATGCATCGCTCCGTATGTCCGCTGCAAAGAATGATCTTTAGTTTTGATTATAATGTGCTGATCTTTAAAAGTGCATTGAAAATTGTTATACTCCTGCTGATACTCCTGCTGTTGTGGAGTGACTCATGCTGCCAGCTATGGCTGCAAAGTTTGGTCGTACATGTTATGTATATCGTTTATTGTTCAATTTTAATCACAGTTCCTATGATCACTGTTACATTGTTTTTATAACTTTATTTTAGTGATTTCGAAAACGTATGGTTAAGCCATGTTTGTTTGTTAAAGTATGGAGTTAGCCTGATAACTTTCATATAAATTGTCTTATGGTTGTTATTGTTTGACTTGCATCCCACAGGGATATTGCACACAGCGTTGATATACGGTGCTTTTTTCTGGAAGATTTTGCTGGTTTTTCCTGGATGTTTCTGTTGCGCGTTGTCACTTTAAGATGTTCTTTGTTCATGTTTTTGTTTGTTGCGGTTGTACCCGAGTCAAGAGCCGCATGGCTCACAGGGCTATACCTAATAAATTAAACTGAAACTGATACATCGCACCAGGTAATTATTTGAGGCTGAGTTGACCTAGGAGAGGCCCAGGACCAATTCAAATAATGGTCACTGGTGTTGGTCATGAGTAGGAACCCACTCTCCAACACATACACACACACACGTGCACACACACATGTGCACGTGTGCATACAAAACAAAGATACAAAGATCCCCCGTTTCGCCTTAACAGACTGTTGGGGCAAGTGTTGTTAGCGAGCACCTATGAAGGCCGGAATGGCACACAAGGGGGTGGGTGGCCCGCACCACGCCCGGCCGCCTTTGTCTCCCTAGTGCCGCACCAGGTACTCATTTAAGGCTGAGTCAACCTAGGGGAGGAAGCCCAGGACCGGTTCAGATAATCGTCACTGGTGTTGGCCGTGAGCGGGAATCGAACTCGGGTCGTCGGGTTCGTAGCGCAGCACGCTAACCACTACACTACCGCTCCCCATACACACACGTGCACACACACGAATGGAAATATTGAACACAATTGCATCTCAAGTTACTAGTTGCAATGTCAGCACAAATGAGGAGAACAAACATCACGTGAAAACATGACAAAGAACGTGAAGTAAATTTGTACATAAGTACAATCGAATGGAAAAAAATGGGATGGAGCGGTGGTGCAGTGGTTAACGCACTGTGCTATGACCCTGGTGAACAAAAATAATCACAAAGTTAGATAACACAGGTATCAACGAGAAGCGGCTGTAATTTCACAACAACAGAGACAATTCCACGAGCACGTTTATGTGGCTGCGATCTTATTCTCAACTCGAGGCTACGAGCCAACAAACGCATTGACTTGCTCAGCCACCGTCACCCCAGACATAGGCTGCCCATGCAATATCCCTCTCTCTCCCCGCCGCCACTAACTCCCACCACTGCGATCCCCACTCTCTCCCATAAATCCCCTCCCGGGTGTATTGTGTCGGTGTGACTATAGCATTCACAAATAAGCCCTGCTGGGGACATCATTAAAACTCCACAAGATCAGAGCCCGTGGGAAGAGTTCAGAGTGACAGCATAACGACTGAACCAGCAGTTTAGCCCTAATTACCCAAACAGCCCCGCGGTGCCACCTCTGACCCTCTGCTGGCTCTACCCGTTGCTTTTGAAAGGGGCCCACGCGCCTTCCTGTGCTCACTTCACGACGAATGTTGAGAGGCGCTGGGACCCTCCCACGGCGGCCAGGGCCAAGAGGTCTCACGGCGGGCTCTCGGATCTATTTCGACAGCGCACGCATGGCTGGGCGAGGTACTACGCCCACGGTGTCACACCGGGAATAAAAAATAACTCGCCGGTGAATGGATGACAAATGTCTAGGTTTCTCAAAGCTGACCTACATTTGTATACACTGGGAGGGGGGTGGGGGGGGTGGTTGGAAGAGAGCAGTGGCACAGTGGTTAGCGTGCTGTGCTACGAACCAGGCGAGTTTAGATTGCGTGGAATGAAATCTGCACTGATTCTCGGTTCACAAAAGGGGAGGGGGGAAAGGTGGTACGACCCTTCAGTCTGGTCCTGCAAAGAAAACCAAACAGCCCATGGTGTACAGTGGTTGGATTTAAATCCCCCATAACCCAAGTCTGTCTTCTCAGCAAACAATCTCCAGCTATTCTCTCAATGTAAAATAAAAATGTCTCGAGAAAAGCCAATTCATTCATTCGTTTATTTTATTTATGACCATGTGGGAACAGATCGACACCGCTACTTTGTCAACGCAGAACTGAATCAGACAAACCAATACATCGAACGTGTGATACGGAGCGATGAACTCGGCTCGTGTGACGGACTTTTTACATTGCATGACTGTGAGAAAATTTTGAACGGCTTGGTGAGGTCTTCATCCAGCAGTGGATAGGCAATGGCCAATGGTGATGTTGGTGATTATGAAAAGGTCAACAACAATGTCATTAGCAGCAGCGTACGAGCCGACTGCAGATAAGGTGGCCAACATCAGCACGCCGACACTCCCCCACACACAGTTGCTCTTCTCACAGCGTCGCTGCATGACGAGGGTGGGTAGACGACGGCTGGGATTGCAACCACAGGAGAGAGGGAGAGGAGGGGAAAGGGGGACAGGGGGAGAGAGGTCGGTGGATTCGGGGACAAATTGGCCGAAGGCTGCCAAAGGCTGCTTTCCGCAGGAAAAGGTGCAGTAATTGCCGGTGGCGTTGCTCTTACAGTTAAACAAAATAAAGGAAGCGCCTGTGCCGATTGATTAGTCTGTGCCATCGCCAATCTGGTGCCGTTACTACCGCTGCTTCTGCTGCTGCTCGGGTTTCCACCTGTCCTGGATTTCTCAAAATCATCCTTTTATTTTTAAGGTCCTGGGAAATCAGCAAGTTTTCCCAGGACATTAAAAGTCCTGTTTTTTTTTGTTAAGTTGTGCAATGAGGCACCACTCAAGGCAATACATTCACACGCAGTTTTCCCATGCTTCTAGTATTCTTGTGAGACGATCTTTGGCCCAAGATGGGCTCCGGTTCATCGTACCTCAAGAGGTTGTCACCCTAGCTGCTGCCTCTGCCCTCACCACCGACAAGTGCGGCTGCTCATTCCGCAGCTGAATTGTGTTTCTTGTCTGCCCCATTCACAGCCGATGTCTACGGCAACTCACTCGCTAGGCACCACTACACCGTGCACCAAGTCAATTAGTGTGCCATCGAAATACCAGGCTAATTCAGTGGTACGGTGTCTCAGTATATCCATTCTGTTAGCAAAAAAACCCACATTATTTTCACACACACCATATTGAAGGCTATTTAGCCAGCTTGTAATGTTATAATTTGCTTTCGTATGATAACAAATAATATGAAAATGATAATTTCAAAAAGGATCAGAATTGCCAGTGGAACCATTGAAATCCACAATAAATCATGATGCGCAAATGAATGCCTTTGTAGTTGCTGTACAGTGTAGTAGAGTGCTGGACTAGGACTGCCTGACGCATGCATTTTATGTGCAGTGTGGAGACGCAGCTCACGGTCAGCATTTCTCACGTTTTGAGCATCGTTGAGTGCAGTTTTTCCATTTATTTTACATTTCCAGGGATCGACCATACAAAAAAAGAACCTCTATTATATGCAGGCCATGGTTCATCTGCTCACATTACGTATCAGACAAACTCTGTATTTGTGTGTGTGTAATAATCCTTCCAGAGACGGCTTCGGAATCGGTCCTTTTATTTCCACTCCACAATACCCTTTGCTCACTCACTCTCCGTTGCTGGCAGACAACGGAGAGAGGACAGACTACGCACTAAGTCCCCACCGCGCACGTGGCAACCCCAGCCCCCGTCCGCGCGTGACCCTGCTCTTCTCAGTTTCCGTCTGCTCCCGATCGTTCCCCTCCACTCGCTCTTAATACCTTCGTCACGTGGTTCCCCCAGCCAATCGTACATGGACAGCTTTGACCATTCTCGATGGTTCCCTGTCAATCCCGGGACCACGCCCCTCATCCGGCTCCCCATTGGCTGGGGCCCCGAATGGCTAGGCCAATCACTCCTGATGACCTGTCGTGATGACGCATGGGCCATGGTCCCGATCTCAACCCTTATTGGCTACAAGCAGGACCGGCAAGCCAATCCCCACGTGAACCCTCTATGGCTGTTATTACATGTGTGTGTGTGCACACGTGTCTGCATGAAAGTGGGGTGACTAACCTAACGAAGTTACGGTACGCGCCACAGCACCGGATAACCACAATGTTTAACAAAACACGTGCATCCATCACCTGGCTATGTGTAGTTTCTGAATGTTCTTGCACAGCTGGCTGGTACGATGCATAAAACAGCCCAATTAATTGTCATGACAACGCACTACCGTGAATGGATTTTAACTTGTGTGAATGTGTACTTATGTTTGTATATATGCATTTGGTTACGTGTCCATTATGTTATTCTCACAGACGGAAACTTCAGGTAAACCCCTGGAGATGAAAGATCTCGATTCTCAGCCAGCCGTGATACACACGGACACATGCATAAATATTTAGACTGCATTTGCTGTGCACCCATGCATTTATACATCGCGGCAATAAACGCTGTGAATGTCCGCATTAGGGGTGCGCCATGGTGGCGAGATGTTAACTACCTCGCCTGGTATACAGGAGGTCGTGGGTTCGATCCCGACCCTGACGCCTGCATATTTGGAGTTTGCACGTTCTCCCCACGGTCACGTGGATGTTTCTCCGGCTCCTCTGGTTTTTCCCTCCACATTTAGAAACGTACACTTAGAGCATTTGGCTGCTATAGGTTTCCACATGATAAGCCACTTTGTTGAGCTGTCATTTGTGGCCAGATCACTCTTGATAAAGAGCTGCATAGCTCACTGGGCCTTACCTGGTGGTAAAAAAAAAACTTTAGCGCGGTCATCGTAATTGCGCTCTCACGTGGGAGAACTGTATACTTAAAGTGAGTTGGATCCTACGGCATCCGTCACCACAAATGCACTGCGGATGCCGACTACGCGTCACTGGCGTTCTGACTGGTCGTATTTACTCTCCGAGGTACACGTACCACGGCAGCAGGGAGGAGCGCTAACAGTGAGGATTCCCATGCGAGAGGATAAAAAAAAGCCAAGCACAGAAATAACCCATCATTAAAACAGACTACGGCGCCTGAGCACATGGGAAATGGAATGGGTCGCGCAGCCGGCCACATGGACCTGGCCACTTACGAAGAACGTCTCATTCATTCATGTCCATACAAAAAAAACCTATCCACGCACAGGAACTGGAAAATAAATCCGAAAATAAATTGATCTTGGCGAAGAAGCATACGCACACATGTATGTAATTAATTCTCAGTTCAGATGCCCTAAATGTTAAGTTCCATAATACTGATTTTCACTGTATTTAATGTCATTTTTAAGTAGCATAGCAAACAATTATTATACAATCCGTAAAATAATATCGTTGCTTTTCTCTGTTCGAGTTGGAGTTAATGCGTATACATGCACATGTGTGCGTGTGCGCGTCAATGTGTTTAATGCCCATTCCGTCATGCTAAAGAACCCATTTGCGAAAACACAGTCAGCAGAAATGTATGCTAACAGTGCTAATCGTGATCCCGAGAGGGTATTTCTTAAATGCACACATATATTACGTTCCTGTTGCCCAATAGAGTACGTGCCTCCCATACCAAGCCCCTTCGTCCCCCCCCCCACCCAAAATGCGAGCAAGCGAGCGAGCAAGCGATGGAGTGAGCGACCGAGCGGGTGAGCGGAAAGTGAGCGGGTGCTGGAATGTGTCTGTAGTAATTTACTGGAAGGAAACTGTGCATGTACCGAATCGTGCCCTGCAGCTGCCCAGGACCCGAATTTGTAGCATACATGCACACACGTGCATACTCGAGCACACACACACACCGATGCACGTGTACGTTCTAGCCCAAGTAAACAGGTACCACCCAGAGCTGGTGCTGCGTGGAATTCCAGGCCAGCGCTGTTTTTAAAAGAGGCATAAAATTTGGATGTGGCGGTGGCCGGAGTTAATTGCTTTTGCATGCCGCAGCGGAAACGGTGTGCCGGCCAGTTTGGGCAACCGTGGTGGTGGTGAGCACGTGTAAACCGTGCTTGGGGTGGGGTGAAGGGATGCCGATTGACGTGCTATGTGTCTCCCGCACGTGCTCGCTGAATGATCTCAGCTGAATTATTGTGCGATTTGAGACAGTTCCTTTCGAGCAGGTGCCTGCCTATCAGTGTGCCGACAATTGCGTACCACACCGAGCTTGCACGCGTGTGTATTACGCTTATGTGTAACTCCGCCGCGTGGACACACGGACACACGCACACATGGTGATGACAACACGTTTTTCACAGAACTCCCCTGGCGGCGCAAAAGTAGCAAACGCACGAAAAAAAGTGTTCATAAAACCTGCATTTAACACAATAAAGGAAGTCATCAAAAGGCAAAATTAAATAACCTGACATTCTACTGCTCAAAGCGTTTAATTTTAAAATTCCTGCTTCCCGAGAGCATGCCTGCATTTAGGCCGCATTTGGGTGAGTATCGCAAACGTGCTGGTGCGTGTGTGGATGATTTCATTTAAAGGGGCACCTGTATCCACTCGCGTGAGAGGTCGGAAGAGGGCGTCCAGCCGTTGTACTGGTTGTAGAGACGAGCCAGTTCGGGGCCCCAGTGGTCCGAGACGAAAGAGGAGGAGGCCATGATCTGCTCATCCTCGATTTCTCCCGATTCCATTCCAAGCGGCTGAAAGCATTCATACCCTGCGAGCAAAACAATCGTGGTTGGGATACGTGTAAATAAGCGTGCGTGCTGTAGATGGGTGGATCTGTCTTGTATTTCATGTTGTGCTCAATTCGGCGTCGATGAGAAAATGGCTTGTTATTGTTCCGAATAAATGACGTGAATGGTTTGCAAGATGAGTAGTCGAATATAATGTGACTGATATTTAAGATGGCATTGCGTATTGTATGGCTTCTTGAAATGCCTCTTTCATGGACAACTGATCATGATTATAGGTTGAGTCAACTCAGTTTGGGATGTGAATACAATCTCATGACTCGGAACGCTGCTCCTGTGCCGATGAGCTTCATCTTGCCAACCTCATGGTCAAGAGGTCACGATGGCCAATGGCATTGATAACATAGTACCTCACCATGACTTCCGAATGTCAGAATTCTGAAAAAAACTACAGTAAAACCTTGGATTGCGAGTAACTTGGTCTGCGAGTGTTTTACAAGACGAGCAACATTTTTTGATACATTTTTACTTGATAAACGTGATCACAACTGAGCCGATGGTTCTTCTCTCTCTCGCTGCGGGATTGTAGGTAATCGTCTCCCATGCTTGGTCTCAGTCGGCGTGCCTCACTCATATAGTCAACATCCGTGTGAGCGTATACTGTTTACTATAGTGTTGTGACCACGTGTGTGTGCGTAAAGCATTTTTTTATTTTGTGTCCAAGTGTAGTGACTGTTCTTTAGTAACTGTACTGCAACAATGGCCCCCTCCTCCTCTCCTCTCTCTCGTCTCCCTCACACCAGCCACGATTAAATGTAATTAATAAATTTGATTACTTTACATTACATTTTAATAATAAAAATATAAAAAGGTATTTTGTATTAATCATTTTTACGTGAATATTTTTGGGTTGTGGAACGAATCATCTGAGTTTCCATTATTTCTTATGGAGAAATTCGCTTTGATATACGAGTGCTTTGGATTACAAGCACGTTTCCGGAACGAATTATTCTCGCAATCCAAGGTTTAATTTTGACGTAAAAATTACGTCAAAAAACAAATGTGTAATGTAATGGGTTTTTTTTTGTGTTATTGTCATTGTGACAAGGTTGAGACCATTACCCTACTACAATTGAGAAGATCGTTTAATCACTGTTGAATGAAACCAGGACTTGCCCTCAGTGGAGCCAGCTCATTGCTCTGACCTATCTGGTTCCCTTGTTTACTTTAACACCTGGATGCAGCCTTGTGTCCAAGGTACCCGGTGTGTTGCCCTTGGAAAGACCTTATTCAAGCCATTTAAAATCCTATTACATTAAAGGATCAATCAGTCATATGTCATGAGTGAACGTATATTGTACGGGTCTTTCAGATCCGACCACTGGAACGGTGTAAAGTATTTCAGGACTGCTTTGTCAGGGTAACCATCATGGTAAGTTCGGGCACATCATGGAGAACCCACCCCCTAAAGAACAGTAAACTACTTCATCTCCTGCCAGCGGCCGAGAGCCTTCGGGCACACGCACCCTTGGTCAGGTTCTTTGGCATCGTGGTGTAGTTGGCGGAGAATCCGTCGCGTGCCACGGCGGCATCGGTGAAGAAGCGCAGCGAGAGCACGCCCGTGGAGGAGCGCAGCACCCAGGGCGCACGCCGTCCGCAGTAGTGCCCAATCAGGGGGCCCACTGCACACACAGAGCACCGTGAGCAGCGCGCCGTCACGTTACAAGTGGCAGAGATAAACGGCACCGTGGACAGTGCCATCAGGGGGTAGGGGGCGATGACTCCAGCGCAACGATGGGATGGGGGGCAGGTGGAGGGCTCTGGGATTCGTGGAGGCCAGGGGGCATGCGACGTGGGCAATGCCACGAATGTTAAGCAGAAAAACTAAATCGGCACGTACTGTGGAGGCACTATTGCCGAGGGCACAATCACACAAGACCCACCCCTCTCAGCTGCAGTGCCTCTTATCACTAAATAAAAAATGTATATATTTTTTCTAGAATTGACTTTTGACTCTACATTTGAAGCATGAAAAGTATATGTTAATAGTAACGTACGCATTTAAAAATTTGTATAAAACTGTTAAAATTGAGCCCATCGGATGAATCCACGCCATCAACTATGATTTTTAGTGGAGGGGGCAAAATTCTTTTTGCACGTCCGCCAAAGTCTGCAAGGTCTGGGACAACAGCCTGTGCCACGCATGGCACACGTCCACATAGTGAGCTGTATGTACATGAGGTGTGGGAGAACATGAGCTTCATGATGAGACAAGCCACTCATCCAGTCCGTATCAGTTGTATGCAGCTAAACTGCTGACATGTCTCCTTCGGTGTTCACAGGAATTCGATCTCTTCAAATTAGTTTTCTTCTCCACACATATGTAACACAGCATATATGATGTGGTGTGTTACCCAAGAAAAACTCAGCGTCCAGTCAAATGTCTGCCAGCTCAAGTGAATTTGATGAGAAACTCTCTACTGGACAGCCTCAGCATAGGACATTTGGGTTGGCTCTAAATGTGACACTTTTAGGGGAACTCATCAACATCATTAGAATTTACACCAGTCCCTCACACCCGGCTATGTGTATTCGATGAGTTCCTTACATTATGCACCGCTCTGCATAAACTACCTACCAATAAAGATCTTCCCAAGCTTCCTTATAAAATCCAAGCTCAGCCTCTAGACAATTTTAATACCTAGGAGTGGACATGTGCATTTTGTCCAAGCACGGATTCCCTATCTGTTCCACCACGACCCAACCCGCAGAGCCTCTCTTCCACCCTGGCCCTCAACGGCTCTCCTATTTATACAAAGAACACGGCCAACAGCCAATGGATTCTGCACATTGAGGTCGAGTTCAAGAGCCGTTTGGCTCTTGGATTGGGTGCAACCGCACAAGATATTCCCCACCACAAACCACTTTGCAAAAAACAACCAAGACATCACAAGGCTGCGCTGTGTTTAGCATGAACGTGGTTCTGGCTTGATTTATTAAATAAAGTTCATAACCTCTGTTCTTTTCAGGTTGCATTCCAATTACCAAACCGCAACAAATAAACTACACGACCCAATTTAATGTCCACCATCACCACCTTCCTGCCCATTGATCTCCATGCTGTAAAAGCAGTCAAGCATGATTGCACTGGGGAGACAGTGCTATCTGCCAATATGTCAAATCACTCATTAGACGCAAACCACATCCGCCAATCATTGTTCAGAAACCGTGTGAGCAAGGTGACAATGCATACCTGTGATTCAGCACTTTAGAAGGAAGGGTTGGTGGATTTTGCAGATATATGAGATTCCCAAACCCACTCGCTGGGTTGCGAGATGGCCAGGATGGTAGTACGGCAATTGGGTTTACGAGTCCACTTGCTCGTGGGGACCTATAAATGTGACCCTTAAACTGCATGGTGGGTTTTTCTACCAGGTCATTCCAGTTTCCTCCCACGTGATTTCTGTGATCTAACTCCACAGAGCAGCAAACAGCAGCACCTTTAGTTGGCCTAGTTATCAGGGCAGCAATGGATTCTTGATTATATATGCACATGTGCACAGCGGGGGATTATCGTTAGAATGTAACTGGCTTCTCTCTCGCTCAACCATTCATCGCCACTAATATTCCCGCTGAGCAGGACACCCGTCAACCCACATCACCTATCCACCCACCCATCGGCCTGTACAGTATGTATGTCCACTCACTCGCACACTCAGCCCACCCACCTGCCCAACGCGTCCACTCACCGTTCGACAGGCCGTCCCACACCTCCAGACGGTCGTAGGGGCAGTCGGCCACTCCCCCAGCCAGGTGGGGGTTGTGCCCCGCTCCAGGGGGGCCTCTGCTGACTCCCTCAACATGAAAGTGTGTGAATCGGAGCACGAGGTCGCGCCATGGCCCCGCCCACACTGTGTAGGTGCACTCCAGGTAGTGCGAGTACTTGTCCGGGAAGCCGGGCGACGAGAGAACCCCGGAGGGTGCCGTGAAGTTCCACGAGCAGTCGTCGGAACCAGAAACTGGTACAACGACAATCAAGCTTTAGTCAGAGTGCTGCCACTTCTGCTGCTGCTGATTGTTAACACCTAATGAGTAGGCATGTGCCGATTCACTGCCTCTACCTGCACCCCATTTCACGATTTGGGTGACAATTTGATGCGAGGAAACATAACTCTCTGTCTCTACCAAATCTGCCTGCACAGCTCCCAGCGGGCCCGCATGCACTCACCCGACTTGTGGATCTCATAGTGGAGCGAGAAGCCGGCGCCCTGGTGCGCATAGTCCGACTCGAAGCGCACGAAGAGCGCGGAGCCGGACGACACGAGCAGGCCTGGTGCCACCATGCCGCAGTAGCGACCGATGATGTCAGCCGAGGGCCCATCACCGTCCCGCAGCTCCACATAGTCAAACCTGCACGCCCCACCGCAAACATCGCCACTGATACTGGGGTCTCCCAAAAAACTGCACTGCGAGCACTACCAATGCTGTCATGTGACCTTGCATAAAGGAAGTGCACAACACATTCGATGTGGAACAAACTTGAAACAAATGTAAAATGCTGAACAGAACGAGTGATGATACTATCTGCTCTTGCATGTGTCATGCGTTCTGCTATAGTTCTCACTCTCACTGTGTTAAGGCTCTGATGGCCCAATGCTTACGGTAAAAAAGGTGTTCAATATTGCACCAATATTTCTTGACGTGACCTACGAATTTAGCATCGGGGCTAAGCACATTGTGACCTGACTCTGTGTTGCAAGAGAGATTGTGGGTGTAAGATTAGACAATTCAATTCATAAAACAACACCAACAACAACAAAAAGTCAGCAGCAGGGTAAAGTCATGACAAATAAGATTTAGCGGAATCTATGAAGGGTTTAATCTGCTAGGCAGAACAAATCACCCTGAATGCGCCCACTTTCATTGAATCTCAGTAGCTGAGCAGGGTTGAGCCCGGTTAGAGACTGGGATGGGACACTGTCTGGGAATACCAGGCATTGCTAACCATGGGTTACATTACCAACATTGAGTTTATTGCCCATGATCCGGTAGAACAACACTGGGGAGTTTTAATGTGTGGCCTGTATGTTTTTTGGGTGATATTTTGAATGCACGCAGAGATTACAATTAATTAAGTGAAAGGCAACCCTTCACCCAAAAAAATATTGCAAAGCCCACCCGTCATTGTTTGCTCTGAGCCAGGAACAGAAATTCCACAGTTATATGGAAGAGCCATTTGACTATGTGATGCATCTTACTGAAGCACGACGCATTTCAGCTCAGTACTTATATTTCCCATCTTAAGTAGTTTGATTAAGAGATGCACTGCTTTACATATACAGAATGCTGCATTGAATTAATGATTTTGTATTGTTCGGAAGCCACTGTTTGCGGTGCTGTAAAGCCAGCACTGTAAAGCTGCTATCAGTCAGCACTTGAAGAGGCCAGATTTAATCATTCAATCTCCTTTATTTAGCAGTTTAACAAGCAGCGGCAGTATTGATTTGTAGTAATCTGAATTCATGATTACACTCATCAGCCTGCCAACAACAAATATTGGCGACTCTTGCGGACTGAGATTCTTATCCGAACTAAAAGCAATTTACCGGCTTTTCACCGAAACACCACCAACTCTTCCTAAGAACTTACTGTAGTGCCTTGTGTTTTGCTCCCAACCCAGTGTACGCTGCCCTTCAGCAAAATTAGTTATCGCCGCAAAAATCCGGAAGTTAAGTGTTTTTTCACGCAGTGAATTTGAAGCACTATCTCAACGGCTAGATCTCGAGCGAGCGGACACGAGGATGAGCGAGCACACAAAACACGCGCCATAGCATCTCAGAGAAATGAATGCATGGCGGCACAAACATAATCACGCCAGGAACTCATTACCCAGACCAGAGATGAGGGTTTGTTTACAAAGAGATTACGCAAAATTCTTGCCCCGGTGATTTCCTAGTCGAAGAGTCTCGCTTGAAAAATGTGTGGTTAACGGTGGTGGGGGGGTAGGGGGGTGACGCAGGCTACCGGTGGCACTCGCCGCTCATTGTAGAGGTTTGTGGTTCGAATCCAGTGGCTGCCCCCGCTTATTGCTGCAGGTGTATTCACAATAACACCACACGCTGTTGTCTGCTTCACAGTGGACATTAAAGATCCCGTGACGTTATTCGCAAGTGTAGGTCATCATGTGCTGGTGCCATGCTCAACATTTTCCAAATTAGAAAAATTACCACACAAATTTGCTCAATTGTATTATACATCGCGGTGGTTCCCCCTCCCTGCCAAAGAAAAAAAAACGCCATTGACGCATTCCATGATCAAACAAGCATAATAATGATAATGATGAACGAAGTGAGCCCCACAGCGATCCCTGTGTGCCAAAGGGGAGTCCAATGGTCCACACATTCAGAGACACTCTAAAGGGGCAGTTCCACTAATTCAACTGTATATTGCATACACTCTCAATTGGTGGGTATTCATCAGCACAATACCTCCAAAACATTGAAGAGTCAAATAAATAATGTACGCTTCATGGCAGATGTGCCCACTACCTCTCAAGTAGAAATTCACAGAAAACCACTGTCCGCACTCCGAAAATTCAATGGAGACATCGAAGAAATCAACTGCAGCCACATCCTGGCAAAGCAAAATTTGGACATATTTTTCTAAGTTGTCATTTATCCAACCATATGCAGAGAGAGATTGGCAATTTTAGGGACTGGAAGTCAATCAATTAGGATTGTAGTTCAAATGTACTTCTAAAGACTCGTATCATCCCATACTCTTATATAAGCGCACAACTTTATCTATCTGTGATGAATGCTGCACTTTCCGTCGTTTTCATGCAGGGGCGCTGCAAACCTACGCGCCCCCTGCATGAACGACGGAGGCGCAGGGACAGACGTTCGATTACGTTAAAATCGATCTGCAGACGGTGGTTTTCTCGCATGGCCAGCAGCTCTATGTCGCCCTATCTCGATCCCGCAATCCCAAACAGGTGAAAGTCCGCATCGAACCAAACCCCCAGCAAGGCTTAACGACGAGAGGAAATTCACACGAAATGTCGTTTTCAATTAAGTCTTCCAGATGTAAAATGATATAAGCTTTTAATGAAGATTTTTTTTCATCTAATTGAAACATAATACAATTCAAAATATGATTGATTTAAAAACTTCAAAACGGACCATCGGGTGCTTGCGTGAATGCGTCGTTCGTGTGCAATTTTTTTCGTGACTTTCCTGGCCGAAGGCCGTAATGGTTGTGAGGGGCACCTGTGTCGCCCCCGAACAACCCCTAGTATATTATAATTAGTCATTGCGATTCTTTATTAATGGTCAGTAACACAACTTTGAATGTACATTTCAGACACGTTAAAGGTGTGGCTGAACCACAAGTATAATATTTAGCCCCACACCTCCAATTCCCACATATGGCTACGTGTGGTGCGAAAGAAGTCATATTTACAAGTAGCCACAGTATGTTGACCAATCAGGATTGTAATTCAGATAGAAATTATTTGTCCGTATTTCTTGCTTAGGGAGACATCACAGTGTTGGCTGAACTCAGACAAACTGACTCTTTCATCCACGCTGTGCTGGTGATTATGGCGCGTTCAGTTTGGAGCATGTGAAAGAATCATTCAATTAAAAAAGCCATGCACTAAAACTCTATAGCGAATCATCTTTAAAATTACACTTCACATGTGCTGTTAAAATCCTTTGACGTCTTAACTGAGGTTGCCTACTTTGTGGCACTCCCCTAATTGAGTACAAATACGATATTAATGACTGACTGATGTGACTCTAATCATGTTCAGCTGAAATATAATTGAGTATTTTTTTTCCATCAAGAAAAAAATAAAAAATTTAATTTTCAAATTTGGGCCCCATAAAAATTAGTGCCTAGACTTTAATTGGTTTCACTCATAGGGTAGAATTGACCTAAAACACTAAATTGCTTTAATTCTGGTGCTGAACAATAAGATATATAGAATCCCCATCACCAATTGACCAAGTAATTTTCCTCCAAGCAATATGCAAACCCTGATCCTAATTCGTATTCAAGCAAGAAACCAGCTCCGCGATAATTTATTCTGAGGTTTCGTGCAGCAGAAATTGTTGACATACAGAAATGTGTGTTTATTTTGTATAAAAGCCACTGCACTATAACAACAAAACTCCTCAACCTGCATTATATATATAAAATAATGTACCATATCCAGGAATGCCTCACTGAGGTATTGGGATGTTTGGCCAACTCCATCAATGAGTGTTTAGCTTCATGTCGGAGGAAACTGGACTACTTGGAGTAAACCTGAAAATATTATGGAGCAACATTCCAAAATGCACATAAATAGATTCACACACACACAGCTCCAGCAGCACAAACTTACATAACCTGGTATCTCCAGGCAGCCTCGCATGCAAGTACTAACCAGGCTCCAGATTGTTTTATTTTCTCACGTCTGATTAGATGGGGCACATTTTAGGGTGAATTTGGCAGCAGGCAAGCTATACACTATCCACAGTGTCTCCCTTGTAAGAGTACAAGCGTCTCAATGAGCTTGTCACCTGGCCGTAAAGTCCATCGATTGATATTGAGGTACTGTACACGTGATACCGTCGACGGGAGGCATGTGTTTGTCTTGTTCACTCGTGGCAGACCACCCCGATCGTCCGTTGTTTATCCCATCGCGCTCGCGTGTGCGGGTGCCGCGTCGAAACAGGGAGTCGCCTCTCGCCCACGCACGTGGTTTTGTTGCGGTGAACGATAACCGTGGGTGGGTGCACGTTGCATGTCCACACACACATCCACATGTACATTCTATATGTGTGCATAAACATGTGTGCATTCCCTTGTTTACCCACACGTGTCCACGTGCTCATGTTTGAATTCAATTGTTCACACACACGTGTGTGATGGATAACACATATTTATTCTTCTTGTGAATGAGACTCTTTCACCTGCAGGGCTATGAGGTGCCCTGCCTAAGATAGTACAGCAAGTAGGTTGCTGTACAGATGATTTCAGTGTTATCTCCCTGACCGTGTTGGCTACAGTGGTTTAGTGTGGTTGGCAGGGCACTTGCCAAATTCCCCCCCTCCTAACCGCCTCTTCAATAGCATGGGCCCCTTTGGCGTGTGGGCTCTGGTGCAATAGCACTGCCTGCACACTTCATAGGCGAAGCCACTCTGTTGGCTAATTTCCGTAAACACTCTGGTATCTCGCCCGCATGCAAAGATCCTGAACAGAGAACTGGCCAAACATCCTAAAACAGGACTGTCCAGAAAAAAAAAGTCCTGAGCGTCCGTTGAGACTTCCCTACGCAAACATAAAACATGTATTTCTTGCCTGTGGTCCGTTCCATCGCCCATAGAAGTCACAAATCTGACCGGCTCGTACAATTCTCGCCTTGATGCGTTAAACGTGCAAAATGAAGGATGTGGCTGTCGGTATCACACAGACCGTGGTGGACGGCACGATCGCCTCGCTGTTGAGAAGCCCGGTTTCATTCCCATTCAAGGTGCTTGAAACTTAGACAATTACTTTATCGATTGTATTCAATCGTATCCTCTCTAAAAACTATACAACTAGACTATGTTTTATTTTACCAGCTAAGGCCCACTGAGCGATAAAGCTCTTTTTCAGAAGCGACCTGGCCACAACGGATAGCCCAACGAAGTGGCTTACAATGTGGAAATGCATTGCAGCCAAATACTCTCAACGCACGTTCATTCTAAATGTGGTGGGAAAAACCAAAGGACCCAGAGAAAAATCTACAGGCGTCAAGGTCGGGATCAAACCCACAGCCTCCTGTACAGCAGACGAGGTAGTAAATATATCGCTACCATCGCATCTCATTATGATGAACGATGAAGTTCTCTCACTGTGATACCAAGTCGACTGCAAATCGCCTGGGGTGGTGGGGTAAAGCGTGGTTACATCACTGTCCGTTGCTGTCTTTTTTTACAAACATTTTAGTTGTTGTTGTTACACCTGTGTGTGATCCACGCAGCATGAGCGTGCCAATCAACTGCTTTTGAGTGGAGACAGTGCAATGGCCAGTGCATACGATGCACGTACTTTATATGCAATGCGTCTGTACACATCTTATTGTGTGCAATGTTTCTTATTGCGTCCAGTTATTAGTGGGTGCAATCCTGCGCAGGCGGAAATGGGCTGCGCTTAATTGCGTTCCAACATCACACGGTAAAGTCGCCCAATTGTGAACGAGCCGAGAGCGCTGACCGTTACACAGGAGCTACGAACGCTACACGCCAAGCAGTTGCTGAGGCTATCGAATGGATCAACAGACTCAATGCACAGCCATAATAGAGTATTGCCAGTTGCTTTTCAAATGCCATACGCAAGAAGAAATGTGTACATTGTAAGGTGCATACACAATGCCTCAAGGATCCTGTACTCATTCTCCCCAGTTTTAATGTTTTTGTTGTTCCTGCGCTCACGAAACACGAATCTCTCTTGAAAAATAGCTAGGAAACTGGCTGAACAGGATCACCTGTGTAGCAAATAAATTAAACTCAAGCGCTTATTATATACAATTCCTATTGTGTGCAATTCTTATTGTGTACAACATGTACTCTTTGGTTCTTTCGGTAAAGTCACGTAGGTATAAAATAAAATAAATCACGACGTTTCGGGCGCAACACAAGCGTCCGTCATCAGGTGGGATTTGAAGCTTTTGTGACTGCAGAAATCCATACGCTTTGTACAACATGTGTTGTGTGCAGTGTGTACAGTACTGCGTGTGAGGTGTGCACGTGTGGCGTTGCTATTGAGTGTGCAGGCGGCGCAACTGCAACGGTGGTGAGGGGGTGGAAATTGAACAGAGGGCACCCATTTCATTCCTTCGCACCGGGGCCCATGACAATTATGCCACGCCACTGCTGAGCATGCACAGTGCACGCGGTGTGAGCAGGACTCATGCTTTGCCGGGGGATTGCTGGGATTACTGAGATTCCCATATGGGGCTTTAGCGGAGACGCTGCGGGCTCATGAGCATGTGTAGATATCGGAGATGGCTGGAGATAACGGTCAGAGACTTCCGGAGATTAGAGCAGGCATCTGTGGGTTGATCCTGCCTAGATCTTTACAGTGTCTCAACTCCCACAACCTTACACTAATTTTTGTTTAAATGCTCCGACATTTTTTTTTACCGATAACAAACACACGTTTTGAGATTTAAAGATATGCTCAAAATAGAAGAGAATTTAGAGATGGATGCGATAAGCATACAATCGCCGCTTTTAATCGGTAAGCACGTTTTTTGTATGTGTATGTTCTATGTGATGGAATCATTTGACGCCTCCAGCCATGAGACTGCTGCATTCGCTACTATATTTAAATAAATATTTGACTCTCGAATCATGACAATTCACCGAATCTTGAGGAGGGAGGGAAAAATAGTTATATCCCCTGCCTTCAGCATCCCGCCTGAAAAAGTGGCGTGCATGACTCATGATGCAATTGTGGATAAGTTCTATATACAAGTACGACATTTCTTTAGCCAGCAAAGTTCTTCATTGGATTGACAATAACCTTAGCCAAGCACAATTTATACAAAGCTAGGAGGACATCTAGTTAATTAAACATGTTGTAGAATGTGGATTGTGCATTTGTGGTTTGTACCATCGCCAGCTGAATTAACACTCGTACTCAAATATCGTCCATCCAAAATTTTAAGTAAGCCAAATAATAAATTTCACAATAAATTGGCCTCAACAATTCATTGAGGGATTCCGATTTTGTTCATTATTATTCCCTCCTGCAAATTACACACAACGCTGCGAAATCAACTGAGGTCAGTCCATTTTTGGGAACACCGATGGCACTGTGGGTGCATTTATGGTTGATATAAATTACCTTTCACCACCACTTTATGTACACAACATTGAGACGGAGTCTAAGTATTACGCGACCCAGGTATGAAAGATTCATGAGCTGACACGAGCCTTTAGCTTCAAGTGAAGGGGCACCTGCCCACCTCCTCTCCCCGGTTGCAGCTTTATCTCAAAGTAAAATCGCGGTGTGTGAATAATTTACAGCCCCTTGTCAAATCAACTACTGGATGAATGTCTGCCCATGCTGCATGGGTCACGGCGTTTGACCATACTTCCCTATGCTGGTCAGTGTGAGCCAGGGAAGGGGAGGGGGGGGGACCCAGGGCTAATGTTCGGTATGGCCTGAAATCAAACTCGGGGCGATGGGGTTCATAGCGCAGTATCCTAACCACTGCGCCATCACTCCACGGTGCGCGTGTATATTGTGTCCATGTCTACATTATTTGTCTCCTAACTTGAAACACACTCAATGAATTTCACTGACGAAGTCATCTTTTTAAACTCAACCACGAGCAGCATAACTCTACCATTACATACTATGGTGACTCATTAAAAGCAGATAAATTCGAGCTCAGTTTGTCAGGAGCCAGTGTTGTTTCCGAATTGTTTTTTTGGAACCCAAGGCAAGTGTGGGCAGTGTCATTTCAGGCGGATCTGTCTGGGTCAGTGAGACGGAAAATAGTTCTGCACATGGCACACCACATCCATCATATAACCCACGCTATGGTTGTGGCTAATCTCCACGCGCCGAACTTCAGTATACCAGTGTGCTGGAAACTATTCGGTGATAAATGACGCCATGGGTGTGGCCAGCTTGATTCAAGTGAAAAGAACGGTTTTACTGGTAGGAACCTCCTGGTTACACCAGCCCACAGGGGATTATTGTGTCCGTCCGTCCGTCGTGCAGGGAGGGGCTGGGTGGGGAGGGAGGGGCTGGGTGGGGAGGGAGGGGCTGGGTGGGGAGGTTGGGGCTGGGTGGGGAGGGGAGGGTGGGGAGGGTGGGGAGGGTGGGGCTGGGTGAGGGGTGGGGAGGGTGGGGCTGGGTGGGGGGTGGGAGGGGTGGGGCTGGGTGGGGTGGGGAGAGGCTGGTCACCCCGTGGTGCCCTTATAAAACTCAACGTTTAACCTACTCACGCCGGCTTGTGCCCGCCCTCACAGTCGGGCATATTTGCGGAATACACCACGCCGCCGTTGACCCTGGCCATTGACTGAGCAACCCAACGTTCCTACCAGCTCCCTCCGCAGGAATGTGTTCTTCCCTCATTGGTTCCAATGAATCATTAATAAAATGTAGAGCTGACAGAACTGGCTCCTCGATTTGTACCAATTCTCCCCTGCTAATTGTCATCGTAGTAATAATTACAACCTCAAAGTCAACATATCTACATCGTTATAACATGACGCATGGGATCTTATTTTGAAGTTAATATCATTAGCTTTAGGAAATTATCGCTTATTTGTGGCTTGACACGTACATGAAACTAAACATATCATCACCACCCTGGCGTGGATGAAAGTCAGTTTGTCTGAGTATGGTCAAAACCTCAATATTTTATGCGTATTTCACCCTTATCAAGAAAGACGGACAAATGATTTCTATCTGAATTACAGTCCTAATTGGTTCACATACTTTGCTGAGTAAACGCCACTTCATGATTACACTAATGATTACCCACATCTTAAAAGTGTCTGGAATGCACATCCAAAAATGTAGAACTACCCATTTATAATCAGTGTGCTCCCTGAGCCAAACGTGAAACATGTACGGAATGATACGAGTCTATAACAGTCTCTCAAAAATGCCATACAAGGCAATCACACAAACAGTGCATGCCAATCTACTGCTGGAGGGCCTAGCAAATCATTGTGGATTGTGCAGGCTATTGGATCATACTTTGCCAAGCTGGTTAGCGGGGGTTGTGACGACGGAGCTCATACTTACAACAAAGTGTTTTGCTTTACCGACTCCTACCGTAGTCGCCCGCAGTCACCTATGACACCTTGGCGTGCGTGGTGGTCACCCATCTAAACAATATCCATGCTCCACCTGAGCACAAAACGAAATGTCTCGGAGAGCAGATCCCCCTCTTGGCAGCTGTTCCCGTGCGGCACAAGGCAACTCAGCGCCTGGCTCGGCGGTGGGCATTTGTCAATCAATTAATGTGTGTGCAATATCTTTGAGTTGTCAAGTGGCACAATTGTTTTTGGTCGGATTTATATGTTCTTCATGATCGTACGTTATATTATTGGCTTTGCTTTTATAATGATGGTGACCCAGGCGACTCTTGAAAATAAGACAGACTATCCTGGTCTCTTGAGTTATCACCTGCGTAATAAACTTGAAACAATCACCGGGACAAGGATTTCAGAGCAGCAGCACCACCAGCAGCAGGAGCAGCAGGAGCGTGCTTTAATAAACGTGGGTGTTGGAGTCACCTGCAGTTGTGTCCTTCCAGGTCGAAGTGAGGGTTGAAGATGACGGAGAGGCGCTGATCGGGGCCCGGGGCCCGCAGGACCCACTCGCAGTGTTGCCGAGGGAGGTACTCATTGGGGAAACCAGGGGACGAGATGTTGCCCGGTCCCAACACGGTGACTGGGCCCCCGCACGTCGTCAAATCTGAGAACGCACGCGCGAGAGGAGTCAAACTTCGTAGGCGTCGGGTAAAAATATTCTCGGGAAGATTGAAATATACTTATTTAGTGGGTTCCCACGGAGACCGGAGACATCGCTTAGAGACAACACGGTCTCGTAGATGTGCTGCTATAAATCACAGGTAACCACGTTGTCTCTGCTTGCACGTTACTGGGCAACGCGCGGGTCCCGACGAGTGATAAACATGACCAAACTTTAAACGCAGCTCTGGAGCGTATCCCTGCCTAGCCCCTGTGCTCCGCGCTGAGAATAGCACAGCAATGCGCAGTTGGGTGCCAAAATCCATCGCAAGCAAGCGCCTATCAAAGGTCGCGGCGGCAAGCGAGGAGGGTGATGTGAGATAGCACCACTACTCTTTGTCTCTTGCCGGGTGCTCCCGCTCTTTACACACCGCGCCAGCGATCCACATTTAAGGGCGAATCGAACTCGGGGAGGCCCGCAACGAGTGGTGGATATCACTGCTCACGAAAGCGCCGTGCGCTAACCATTATGCCTTCACAACCCCATACAAAAATCCCCCGTATACCCTTAATAGTTGGGGGAAAGTGCTGTGAGCGAGCACGGCACGGAACACGAGAGGGTGGGGTGGCCAGCACCACGCCTGGCTGCCTTTGTATCCCAAGTCGCGATGTTTACGCACTGCACCAGGTACTCGTTTGAGGCTGAGTCGACCTAGGGAAGGCCCACGACCAGTTCAGATAATCGTCACTGGTGTTGGTGGCCGTGAGCGGGATTCGAACTCGGGGAAATCCGGGTTCGTAGCGCAGCGCGACGCTGCCCCACTCACACCGACACGCACCGTGCGCGTCGTCGGCGCACGTAGTGGCACCGCGCACGTATAACGACAGACTGAGCTGTGATCAACCCCACCCCACTCCAATCTCTGCGATCTACCTGCCTCTCCTCTCCACCCGTCCAAACTGTGGATGGTAGTTGGTTCATTCCAATTAATCAATTCGAGTGTGCAGGCGGTGCAACTGCAAAGGGGCTCAGGCGCCGTTTCACGCTACGCCACTCCCTACCAGCAGCAATTCGACGCGTTGTCAATTGTTTATGTTCACGATTTGATTCACAAATCGATACTCTGCATGACGCGTGAAGAAGACACCTGTATTTCATGACCGGGAATTGAATCCAGGTGGCCCAGATCGTAGCGCCATCGCTTCCCGCACAGACACTGCGGGGGGGGGGAGAGGGGGGCGTTGAAATGCGTCGATTCACGCGTTGTAATCGATCCTTAGATATCTGCTTTGCAACAGACGCGCAGGAATAGACTGTTTATGGTTTGTGCAAACGATATGCATATGCTACGATTGATCCTCGTGGAGGCGAACAAGCCTGCATAAAGAGGAAATGAAAAAAATACATGAGTTCGACAAAAGCGAAAAGGAATCGGTTTTTGGAGAGATATTCGTGACAATTCACCGAATCTCTGGGGATGTGCGTGGAGGGAGTGAATCGTTACGCGGCTAATCATGACCCTCTGACATCAGCTATTGACCGTGCCGCGTGTTAGACGGGATGTAGACACTATCCAGTAATTACCTTTGCTGTCTCAGAGTGGCCAAATGCTGCGCAATGCATTCACAAAAGCTGCCTTGTTCGATGTTACTCAAAGTGATAAAAAAGATATAATGCTGTACATTCCTTTGTAAATGATATGACTCCCTATGCCGTGCCGATCATGGGGGTTATTTGATCATACTCCACCACGCTGGTCATTGTGGTTTTGGTGAAACAGAGTGATTGGTGGGGGAGTTGCAGAAACAGTTCAGAAATCACTCGCCACTGATTTTAGTCGTGGCCGGGAATCGAACGGAGCTCGCGAGTTCATGCAATGCGCGCTAAACACCCCACTATGGGTGTTGATACAAGGACATAATAATGACTTTGGCCGGGAAATGGATCTTTCCGTAACAATAACTCGTAAAGGCCTTGTTTTCTTAAATGGCGACTACTTGGAGAGGCCTTCATCCAGCAGTGGATAAATCAAGGCTGATAATGAACTGCGGTAGCATTGCCAATTGCAGTGTTTATCGCAAGATTGTCCGATAAAGCGCAACATACTTTGTGATTTTAACAAAAAAGTTTTATAAGCCTTCACAGAATGCAGCCAAATGTGAAGGCACGTGGTGGAAGCAGTTGCCAAATGTCTGCGCTCACACGAAGACAACAGATCTGATACAGCCATGCAAACTATGTTGGATTGGGATTTGTGCTGATAGTGAGCGCCTATTAAAGCCGGTACGGGCTTGTGGACAGCACCACCACGGCCGGCCGCTGTTGTATTCCCAATGCTGATGTTTACGTAACGTACAATGTCCTCATATAAAGGCTGAGTCGACCTAGGAGAGGCGCAGGGAAATGTCTGCGTCCAGCTCTTACAATTCGGATGGAACACAAGTCGCTCGTTTCGTAGCGCAGAACGTGAACCACTGCGCCACCGTTCCCGCGCGCATAATAACCAGACACACGTTCGTACCTCACGACACACGGCCACAAGCTCACACAGTCACGCTCCGCAACCCGAGGGTGCCTTTGTCCTGCAGACATTTATTTATTTCAATTACATTTCCCGTCACCGTTCAGCATTCTGACTCATTCGTGAACAATGACGCGGGATCTGCCACGCACAATTTAGTGTCAGGAAGCAAAAGTAGGCATTAAGCCATCCGTGTGAGACAGACGAAGCGGGCACTCATCACCGTCGTAATCGTCACCCAGTGTCCCGCACGTGTTGCTCGGATGGGACTGACTGCGCGCTTCGTCCTCGTTGTGACATTAAACGGCATCCAGTGACGGTGGCGTCACCTGATAAAAGCGGCGTGCGGTGATGTAGTAAAGAGGAGGGGGGGGGGAAACGAGTTCGGATCGGATGGAAGGAGCTTGAACCATGGACCTGTCCTGAGGAAGACAACTTAATAAGATGAGAGCTGCTGTTCTTTAAAATTTAAAGAATGTTGAGTGTTTGATTTCAACGTGGACACGAATATAAATCGCACGTGAGTTTATTTACACGTGACGCGATCGAATCTCGCACACGTTCGGTAATGTACTGTAGTTGCTATTTTAACCGGGCTTTTAACAATAACATATGTTCCGACCCGTAAACCGTGGTTAGTGTTAGATGGTGGCAGAGTCAACGTGTGGATTGGAGTGGTTAGCGAACTGCGCTGTACTCCGGGCGGCTGCTGACATAAGTGGCAAGTGAGATTTGAACTGGTCCTGGAAGGGGGGCCCCAACTCGATGGCTCAACACTTCTCCAAGCCACACTGACCAGCGTGGTGAAGTATGGCCAAACACACACCCCCCCCCCCCCCCATAACTGATAGAGAATTTAACCAGGCATGGATTAACAACTGGTTGTCCAAAAAACCCATGCAACGCACCGATGACCGCCGTCAACACGGATTGGCTCGCATTACCATTAGCAAAGCGTGACTAAGTGGGGGGAGATCGCGTCTGTCTGCTCCGTGTTTAGTCTGTAACCTGCGCAAGGTGCGGCTCGTTTAAGGAGATTAGGGACTAAACACGGACGCTCGTCGTTGATGCGTGCTGTGAGTCACCGTGCAGCTGCTATACAATCACCCCGCCAATACGAAGCAGACAGCATTGTCCCCGTTGCTCAGGATTAGTTAATTGTGATCCGGCAAGGTATTAGCGACACATCCATTTTAAAACCACTCTCACGCTTAATCTGACTGAGTCGGGGAAAACAGAAGCGTCAGGTGAGGTGGAGAGATACTTTCGCACGTGCACGCCAGGTAACGCAATCTCGTTTTTATCAATCATGAGGCTCACGCTGCGTGTGGAATTACCCGCAGTTTGTTCGGAATAAAAAAAACTGTTTCAGGGAGTGGTGGAGGAGCGGATTGGCTGCATTAAACTAATGCTCTTCAATTGCCCAGGAAATTACCATAATGTTTCTCAAGACTTTACAAGAGGAACCTGCCACAATGGGATGGATATTTGGGTGACCCATCGCGTACGAGGTAAACCGGAGTAACCACAGAAAACCCACCAATAACACGAAAGAGAGAACACGTCCCAAAGCCCACCCGCACAAAATCCACGGCTATATTTGCCATCTTCTGACACATCCTCGCAACCAAACAGGCAGGTGCCACCCCAAAAGTTGTCCCCCTCCCTCCCTCCCAGATTCACGCGAAAAATATTTTACCCACTTCATGTATCTCCCCACTGCCGCCACGAGTTCACTTGGTCTGAGGTGAGAGCTGTGCGACCATTGACGATGATGCCCTTAAATTGCCCTCATTCCGTGCAAGGATCCATCATCCCATCCCCTTTTCGCTCCCTCCATGTGGGGCCACGTGAGCCAGCCGTTCGCTCGGTTCTTTGTAACCTGAGCCGCTATAATCACGCACACAGGCACGCTCATTACGCCGCTCTCGTTATATCTACAAGACAACGGCACCCAGCCACGTCTGGATGAAATATTGATGCATTCATTTTTCTGATAGCGCTGTTGTTTTGTTATTATACGCACGCACACACCAAGAACGCTGCAAGACTCACAATTAGAAGGAGTTAAAGTAAGTATACGCGAGTGATGTGCTCTGGTCTGGTCGAGAGGCTTGCAGAGAATGATTGCCGGGAGTGCGTGCGTGTACGTGAGTGTGTGGGGAACGGTGGGCCAGCGTTTCGCGCGCTGCGCACCGAACCCGGCGACGCGAGTTCATTTCCCGCTCACGGCACCACGATACCACCAGTGACGATTATCTGAACCGGAACTTCCCCCTACCCCCACCCCCTCCTAGGTAGACTCAGCCTCAAATGAGTACCTGGTACGGTGTGCAATAATCACCACTAGGGAGACAAAGGCGGCCAGGCGTTTGCCGCGCCGCGGTTTCATCGGTGTACTTGTGAACAGCACTTTCCCCAAAAGTCTGTTAAAGACGATAAGGGGGATCTTTGTCTTTGCACGTCTCTCTGCACGTCTTGCGTGTGCCGTGAGCTAATGCGGTTTATATTTGAACGGGGGGTTTTAGCGCAAAACAATTTATCTAATTCCCCAAGCACATGTTTGAGTATGCGCAGCGTACACGCACGCTCCGTAAACGTATTTCTGTTGAGAGTCCGTGTGTGTGTGCATGCTTGTGTGTGTCCGCATGTGTGCACGTACGCGTGAATGAGCGATCGAATGTCTGCGGGGTTGCTTCATGCATGCGCGTGTTTGTGTTGTGTTCGTACGTGCGTTTGTGGATATGTGTGTATGTGTGTGTATATAGGTACGCGTGTCTGTTCGCGTGGCTATATGTGTACGTGTGTGTATGTGTGTTCGTGTGTGTATATGCATGTACACATGCAGTAGTGTAGTGTAGCGGTTAGCGCGCTGCGCTATGAACTTGGCGACCCGGATTCGATTCCCGCTCACGACCAACACCAGTGACGATTATCTGAACCGGTGCTGGGCCTCCCCTAGGTCGACTCAGCCTGAAATGAGTACCTGGTGCGGTGTGTAAACATCGCCACTGGGGAGACAAAGGCGGTCGGGCGTGGTGCTGGCCACCCACCCCTCATGTACCGTTCCGGCCTTCATAGGTGCTCGCTAACAGCACTTGCCCCTATAGTCTGTTAAGGCTATACGGGGGATCTTTGATCTTTGTATATGCTTGTGTGAGTACGTCGTATCCTTCATGCATGTGTGTTTGTGTATACAGGATGTATATTGGCTCACGTACACTAACTAGTATAGGGTAGCGGTAAGCGCGCTCCCCTACAAACCCAGCGACCCGAGTTCGATTCCCGCTCACGGCCAACACCATTCACGATAATCTGAACCTGTCCTGGGCCTCCCCTAGATCGATTCAGCCTTAATTAAGTACTCGGTGTGATGTGTAAACATCGCCGCTAGGGATACAAAGGCCGCCGGGTGTGGTGCTGGCCACCCAGCCCCTCGTGTGCCGTGCCGGCCTTCAAAGGTACTCACTGACGGTACATAACACAAAAGTCTTCTAAGGCTATAGGGTGGATCTTTGTTCGTCTTTATTGATTGTTTGCATGTCTCTACATACGAACATAACAGTACGTGTGCTTATGTTCGTATGTATTCGTGTATGTTTGCTTCATATCTGTCTCCGTGTGTATATGTGCATGCGCATTCCTATGGACACGTGGTTTCGCACATGTGCCCAGCGAGAAGTGGCGGCGCAGTGATTAGCACACCGCGCTATACACCCAGGCATTCTAAGTTCAAACAGTCGCAACTGTTATCCAAACCTCCCCTACACTTCCAGGGTGGATCTTTGTTCGTCTTTGAGGCAAAGACGGTCGCCGGGCGTGCGCAGTGCACACTCGCCCCCAAGGGGCTAGAAAGGTGGTGGAGATTTCAGGCTACACGCTAAATGTGCCGGTGCGTGCGAGCGTGCGTGTGCCGGTGTGAATGAGCGAGTGCGTGTGCTTCACTCACCGCTCCTCGCTGCCCCAGCCGCTGTCAGGAAGATCACAACGAGAGCGACACACGCGATGACCTCCATGGCACAAGCGGCGTCTCTGAAGCAGCCGCGCCGTGGGGTCCTCCGGGAGACGTTGGGAGGCGACGTAAGGGCGGAGAGAGAGGGAGATGAGGGGGAGAGATGGAGGGAGGAGTGCGAGGCAGGCGGCACGCAGAGCGTTTGCGGGTTCCAGTCAATACGGAAAGAGCTCCCAGTCGCGCAGTGTCCGCAACAGATTCACCGCCCCGCTGGTACACGCGGGGCTTACTGCACACTGAGTGAGTAATGTTGTAAAGTCCAGGTGCTGCGCTAAAATTAGAGCGAAATGCGTTGGATAATAACGGCGGTGGTGCTGATGAAGGGTTTGGCGCGCGTCGATTTCGTCCTGTCTTTTCCCACTTCACCGAGTGATCCGCTCCACGCGAGCAAAAGCGCTTCTGCTCGCTCGTCCCCTCGTGCTTGCGTTTTCCGTATTGGATGCGGTTACTTTCTTGTATTATTCTGCCTGGTTGAATTAGAGGGGGACTGGCAGGAGTGACTGGCTAAATTGGTCGGCTGCGCTGAATTGTGAATTCCAGCAACGCTACTGTCTACACAATGGCAGAGCTTCGGAAAAGTTGAGCCACGAAATTTGTTAAACCAAAAGAACAACAAAAACGAATCAAAAAGTTGAAATTCTGTAGCCGTTCAACGCTGCACGCAGAGATGCGAGCCTCAATCCCACGTGCGCGCCCGCGATGAAGCCAAATTCAAAGTTTCTTTGCTTTTATTCTGGCAAAGACAACGTGGGCGTGGAGCGGGGTGTGGAAGTGGGCGGTAGAGAGGGGCCGGTTGGGTGGTGGTGGTGGGCAGGGGTGTGAGACGGGAGGGAGGATGGGATGGGGGTAGAGGAGGGTGGAGGTGACCCCTGGTGATTCCGAAGCGTCACGAGCGCGCCGTGGTGATGATGGCGGTGGTGATGCCGTTGGCGAAGAGACGCCGCCGTGATGTGGATAAGCCTGGCTGAAGCTCGCGTCGACCCCCCCCTCCCGCCGGAGAGAATGGGCTGATCCCTGGATGTGGGGGAGCGGCTCTGGCGCCCAACCCCATCCCGGCGCAAGGGATCACGTCACAAGGGGTGGGGGGGTCTCCCACTCCCTCCCTTTTCTCTCTCTCCCACCGTGTCCCTCACTGGCTCCAGCCTCCCACGAACCCACACAGACACAACCCGAGCAGTGAACAGCTATCCCGGCCGCCACCCTCCACGACGCACGATGTGATTCATTGCCACGATGAGGGGTTGCGGTATCATTCAGGAGTCCATGATTGTTTGTCGCAGCTTGTTTTGACTGTCGCGTTTGTATTTTCTCCCTCCTTTGTCCAGCCTCGTTTGCTTTGACTGTCTCGTTTGTGGTCTCTTCTCGAATTAACATCCACTTTGTATACAAGCACTTCCCCCTTCCCTCTCTAAAGCTCTCCTCGTCTTCTAGTGCCGACACACCAATTACTCTGACTCTACCAGCGACACTCCATGACCGAAAGAGAATAAGAACCAAATAAAACACACACGGGGACAATAATAACGTCCTAAATGTATCCAGGTAAAGCCTCACCGAGTCTCAAAACTACTTTGCAAGAGGGTCCTAAAATCGCAGGCATGTCTGGGCATGTTTTGACTTATTCCATCAATGAGTAACATAGATTAACAGACAACACAAGGATGTTTGTCCGGATTAAAACTAAAAAAATGTGTTTAACACATCAGCTTATGTGTCTTCCGGAACCATGTTTCACAGTAGCAATCGCTCCACCTGAGCAGGAAAACTATGGAACGGTTTAATTCATTATGCAGGCACGATTGCTGCTGATGAGACCCAATGATTTCAAAACCTGTATTGGGTTTGACGACTTTAAATATTGTTACAGTACAGTATGAAACATTGGTCCGAAAATCTGTGGACTGATATTTATTTTCTTGGTTCTTTCGGTAAAGTCACGTAGAAGGGAAGTAATAAAAGAATAAAAATAAAACACAATAAAATTATTCTCACGACGTTTCGGCCGCAACGCAAGCAGCCGTCTTCAGGTGAAAACCAGGTCCGTCGAGGCGACAGAGTCTGATATTTATTTCTGTTATCGCAGAGAGATATTACGACTGCCTCATAAACGGACAACACAACAGCGCACTCAAAAATTGTAAACGTTGTGGATTCACTCTTCAACACACCGGTGGGCTAAAGTAGTGAACTTTTTGTCTTTTGTCAACGTGACACTTTTTTGCTGATTGGCCGTGTCGGGTTATGACACATTTATAAATAACGCGATCTAACCCAAACACTTTATTATGAATGAGGAACTTATTTTGCATGAAATTAATCCAAGTTCAATGGCTGTAAATTGTAGCCCACCCAGGAACCCAGCAATTGTCTTCTTCCTTTGAATGGCCAATGATGAGCACCAATTAGGAATTCAGAAGTAAAATATCAATTTTATAGCATTGTTTGAGAGTTCTTACGCAAGCTGTCACTAATAAATACCCATGCACCACTGTTTGGGTAACTTCAGGCCTTGCAAGCCAGAGACGGTCTTATTTTCCTGCAATCAGATAAGAAAATGCGGACCATGATTAATTCCCTTTGTTAATGCCTCATCATCAGCATCATCATCGGCCATTATTTAGCTACTGCTAAGATGACAGCTTCACCTGATCACGCTATCGCCAGCCTTCACGGTCCTGTGCTGCCACCATCACTTCGCACTCCTGCACGTGAACTGATCTCTTCGCTCCATCTCCACGGTGCTCGTCCTCTTGTGAATGTGTGGATATCATGAAATAGTGAACAATGAGAATGAATTGTATACAGCGCACAAAGGCTATGTCCGTCGCACGCAAAGCATATCACGATGTCCACGACATTATTTAAAGCAAAGTGGCAGGCAGCCCGTCAGCTCTTTGAAGTCTTTCCCAGATAATTTACAATGCAGAAAACTAAGCAGAACTCGCTGATTATAAATGTAACACGATTTTTGTTCCCGGGTAGTAAGTGTTATTTCCTAATTGTTTCTGCCTCAAAAGTACAGAAAATGGCTATTATTCCCCACAAACTTTGCTTTTGTGACCAGGACTTTATGTGAAGGAATGACGTAAATGCACACGTTTTCTCAGTGAAAATAGGTACATTTAAAAATATCAATGTCCTGGTCGTAAAAGCAATGTTTGTGGGGAATAATAGCCATTTTCTGTACTTTTGCGGCATAACCAATTAGGAAATAACACTTACTACCCGGGATCAAAAATAAATAAATGTGTTACACAGTATTATTAATAGAGTGGATTACACTGGTCAACACACTTTTTCTGGCATAAGGTCTTCCAACGGGTTTAATGTAATTTTGGGGTGCCGATTCCAAATCTGGCATCAGTTTTTGTCTATCACATCAGGTTTTTGAGATATCAAATATTGCATTTTAAAAAAAACAGCAAATTTATGCTCATATACGAATAGCTAAACAGACATCCATAGAAGAATAAGATAAGATACAATATACAATAATAATGAAACAAACATTTAATGAGCCGTAGCACAAAGTTGTGAGAGTGACTGCATATCAATGTGAGTGAATGCATATTACCATGTAAGAATTCAATTGTGAAGATAAGAAAAATATGTACAAAAAGGTAATTCACAATAGTGATGTTACATCTGCATAAACGACATCTTATTTGACGATCTCCGATGTACAGCTTGTGGAATGTCTCTCATCAAGGACCAGCAGTAATCTGCTGGTCCTTGATGCAAATCAATTTATACAAATTTTTAAATGCGTTTTTCTGGATTTTGTTGTTGTTATTCTGTCTCTCACTGTTCAAGTAAACCTACCATTAAAATTATAGACTGATCATTTCTTTGTCAGTGGGCAAACGTACAAAATCAGCAGCGGATCAAATACTTGTTTCCCTCACTGTATATTCCCCTGGAGAGAACGTCACTTTGCGTGGCTATCCGTTCAGTCACATCAGATCCCTCCCCCGCACATTAGCACACGGGACTGCTCGGGCACAAGCTGTTAGCACGCGCTCCTATAAAGGTCTGAACGGCGCAAGAAGTGAGGGGTGGATGGCCAGACCACGCCCTGCCGCCTTTATCTCCCCCACAGCACAGCACGGTACTAAACTACAGGAGGCTACCCGACCCACCGCGATGAGCAGCGAGGAGTGTGTCATTAACTCACACTCCGTTGTACTGCACCTCCTAAATACAAATGACATCGTGTCACGCTGCACTTGTTTAATACAGTACTGTGCATAAACCGATTAGGCAAAGGCGAATTGTGGGGGATCGTGTGGACCGTATTCTTGGAACACAGCATGAGGAACTCAGTTTAACACGTAGGACGGCTGCTTGCGTTGTGGCCGAAACGTCGTGAGAATTGTATCTTATTAGGTTTAATGTTTATTATTTTATTATTTCCCTTCTACGTGACTTTACCGAAAGAACCAAGAATATGAATCCATACAATCACGAAAGCTTTAAATCGAAATTTAACACGTAGGCTTTCGCGACCAATATTATTCATAATAAACGTTTTTGGGTTAGATCGCGTTATTTATAAATGTGTCGCAACCCTCCACCACCCGACACGGCCAATCAGAAAACAAGTGCCACGTTGACGAAATACAAATAGTTCACTACTTTAGCCCACCGGTGTGTTGAAGAGTGAATCCACAACATTTACAATTTTTGAGTACGACGTTTCGCTGGAGAATTGCCCGATGATGCTGGATGTAATTACCAGCGAAACGTCGTACTCAAAAATTGTAAATGTTGTGAATTCACTCTTCAACACACCGGTGGGCTAAAGTAGTGAACTATTTGTCTTTTTCAACGTGACACTTTTTTGCTGATTGGCCGTGTCGGGTTATGACAGATTTATAAATAACGCGATCTAACCCAAAAACTTTATTATGAATGAGGAACTTATTTTGCATTAAATTAATCAAAATTCAATGGCTGTAAATTGTAGCCCACCCAGGAACCCAGCAATTGTCTTCTTCCTTTGAATGGCCAATGGTGAGCACCAATTAGGAATTCAGAAGTAAAATATCCATTTTATAGCATTGTTTGAGAGTTCTTACGCAAGCTGTCACTAATAAATACCCATGCACCACTGTTTGGGTAACTTCAGGCCTTGCAAGCCAGAGACGGTCTTGATTTTCCTGAAATCAGATAAGGAAATGCGGACCATGATTAACTTCCCTTTGTTAATGCGTCATCAACAGCATCATCATCGGCCATTATTTAGCTACTGCTAAGATGACAGCTTCACATGATCACGCTATCGCCAGCCCTCACGGTCCTGTGCTGCCACCATCACTTCGCACTCCTGCACGTGAACTGATCTCTTCGCTCCATCTCCACGGTGCGCGTCATCTTGTGAATGTGTGGATATCATGAAATAGTGAACAATGAGAATGAATTGTATACAGCGCACAAAGGCTATAGCTTGTCCATCGCACGCAAAGCATATCACGATGTCCACGACATTAATTAAAGCAAAGTGGCAGGCAAGCCCGTCAGCTCTGTGGAAGTCTTTCCCAGATAATTTACAATGCAGAAAACTAAGCAGAACTCGCTGATTATAAATGTAACACGATTTTTGTTCCTGGGTAGTAAGTGTTATTTCCTTATTGCTTCTGCCTCAACAGTACAGAAAATGGCTATTATTCCCCACAAACGTTGCTTTTGTGACCAGGACTTTACGTGAAGGAATGACGTAAATGCACTCGTTTTCTCAGTGAAAATAGGTACATTTAAAATATCACTGTCCTGGTCGTAAAAGAAACGTTTGTGGGGAATAATAGCCATTTTCTGTACTTTTGAGGCATAACCAATTAGGAAATAACACTTACTACCCGGGAACAAAAAATGGATTACACTGGTCAACACTCTTTTTCTGGCATAAGGTATTCCAACGGGTTTAATGTAATTTTGGGGTGCCGATTCCAAATCTGGCATCAGTTTTTGTCTATCACATCAGGTTTTTGAGATATCAAATATTGCATTTTCAATAAAAACAGCAAATTTATGCTCATATACGAATAGCTAAACAGACATCCATAGAAGAATAAGATAAGATACAATATACAATAATAATGAAACAAACATTTAATGAGCCGTAGCACAAAGTTGTGAGAGTGACTGCATATCAATGTGAGTGAATGCATATTACCATGTAAGAATTCAATTGTGAAGATAAGAAAAATATGTACAAAAAGGTCATTCACAATAGTGATGTAACATCTGCATAAACAACCTCTTCTTTGACGATCTCCGATGTACAGCTTGTGGAATTTCTCATCAAGGACCAGCAATAATCTGCCATCATGTTTGAGTCCCATCGGCCTTGGTATCTTTCTTCCATAACTTTAATGTCTTGATGAATGTGTTCACCTTGCTCTTCGCTCACGTGACCCATGTTCTCTGGAAACTGGGCCAAGTGACTATGTACAGTGAGGGAAAAAAGTATTTGATCCCCTGCTGATTTTGTACGTTTGCCCACTGACAAAGAAATGATCAGTCTATAATGTAAATGGTAGCTTTATTGGAACAGTAAGAGACAGAATCACAACAAAAAATTCCAGAAAAACGCATGTCAAAAATGTTATAAATTGATTTGCATTTTAATGAGGGAAATAAGTATTTGACCCCCTCTCAATCAGAAAGATTTCTGGCTCCCAGGTGTCTTTTATACAGGTAACGAGCTGAGATTAGGAGCGCACTCTTAAAGGGAGTGCTCCTAATCTCAGCTTGTTACCTGTATAAAAGACACCTGTTCACAGAATCAATCAATCAATCAGATTCCAAACTCTCCACCATGGCCAAGACCAAAGAGCTCTCCAAGGATGTCAGGGACAAGATTGTAGACCTACACAAGGCTGGAATGGGCTATACGACCATCGCCAAGCAGCTTGGTGAGAAGGTGACAACAGTTGGTGCGATTATTCGCAAATGGAAGAAACACAAAAGAACTGTCAATCTCCCTCGGCCTGGGGCTCCATGCAAGATCTCACCTCGTGGAGTTGCAATGATCATGAGAACGGTGAGGAATCAGCCCAGAACTACACGGGAGGATCTTGTCAATGATCTCAAGGCAGCTGGGACCATAGTCACCAAGAAAACAGTTGGTAACACACTATGCCGTGAAGGACTGAAATCCTGCAGCGCCCGCAAGGTCCCCCTGCTCAAGAAAGCAGATATACATGCCCGTCTGAAGTTTGCCAATGAGCATCTGAATGATTCAGAGGGCAACTGGGTGAAAGTGTTGTGGTCAGATGAGACCAAAATGGAGCTCTTTGGCATCAACTCAACTCGCCGTGTTTGGAGGAGGAGGAATGCTGCCTATGAATCCAAGAACACCATCCTCACCGTCAAACATGGAGGTGGAAACATTATGCTTCGGGGGTGTTTTTCTGCTAATGGGACAGGACAAATTCACCGCATCAAAGGGAGGATGGACGGGGCCATGTACCGTCAAATCTTGGGTGAGAACCTCCTTCCCTCAGCCAGGGCATTGAAAATGGGTCGTGGATGGGTATTCCAGCATGACAATGACCCAAAACACACGGCCAAGGCAACAAAGGAGTGGCTCAAGAAGAAGCACATTAAGGTCCTGGAATGGCCTAGCCAGTCTCCAGACCTTAATCCCATAGAAAATCTGTGGAGGGAGCTGAAGGTTCGAGTTGCCAAACGTCAGCCTCGAAACCTTAATGACTTGGAGAAGATCTACAAAGAGGAGTGGGACAAATCCTTCCTGAGATGTGTGCAAACCTGGTGGCCAACTACAAGAAACGTCTGACCTCTGTGATTGCCAACACGGGTTTTCCCACCAAGAACTAAGTCATGTTTTGCAGAGGGGTCAAATACTTATTTCCCTCATTAAAATACAAATCAATTTATAACATTTTTGACATGCGTTTTTCTGGATTTTGTTGTTGTTATTCTGTCTCTCACGGTTCAAATAAATCTACCATTAAAATTATAGACTGATCATTTTCTTTGTCAGTGGGCAAACGTACAAAATCAGCAGGGGATCAAATACTTTTTTCCCTCACTGTAAGTAGTGAACCTTGATGCTCATTATACATCCAAATGCTTGGAAACTCAAGAGCAGCTCCTCCACAATCTCTCGATAGTTGTCCGCTTTCCTGTTCCCAAGGAAATTCCGCACCACATCAGAGAATGCATTTCAAGCTCTAGCCTCTGCCGCAGTCATTGTTGTAACAAAGTGTGGATCCCTGATGAGTGTTCTTATTTGAGGGCCATCAAATATTCCTGCCTTTTTCTTCTCGGCACTAAGACTTGAAAAGGTTGAACATATATAGCTGAAGCAGTCTCCAGTGTGATCAAGAGCTTTGACGAATTGCTTTATTAACCCAAGTTTTATGTGCAGTAGGGGAAATACAATTTTATTCCTATCAACCAGAGGCTCATTTTTTTCTTCTTGGTTCTTTCGGTAAAGTCATGTAGAATGGAAATAATAAAATAATACAATATAACATAATAAAATGTTTTATGTTTTCTTTTTATTATTTTATTATTTCCATTCTACGTGACTTTACCGAAAGAACCAAGAAGATGAATCCCTGCAGTCACGAAAGCTTTCAATCGAAATTTAAAATCAGAGGCTCATTCTTGATGTTCTTGTCACCAGGCGTCAAACTGATTCTTGGTGGCCAGTTCTTTTTAACCCAGTGTTCTAATGTAGACCTACTGTCCCAGTAGCACAGGAAACAAGGGTATTTGGTGTGACCTCCTTGCTGACCCAGCAGAAAATTAACCATTTTCAAATCAACACAAATTAGCCATCCATGAACATGGTATTCCAATCTATCCAGAACAATCTTGATGTTGGCATACTCTTCATTCAGTGTCCTATTGGGATTGAACCATATATATTTCTGTTGTGAAGTAACACACATTTCAAACTCCTTTTACTACTGTCAATAAAAAGTCTCCAATCACTTGAATCATATGCGGGCAGTCCCATATTGAGAAGAAGCCCATCAACATCATTACACTAAACAAGTTGACCATCTGAATGGAAGTACTTTCGCAGTGCTGCTTCTCTGTTACGATAAAAGGAGACACTAGTGCCAGGTCTGAGTAGTCCTTTCTCTTGCAGCCTGGAAGCCAACAATTCAGCAGACTGCTTTGGCAAATACAAATCTCTTACAAGATCATTCAATTCAGGCTGACTAAACAGAGACATTTTATCACAATCTGCATCAGATGGCGTATATTCGATCTGAGCATCATCATCATCATCTGTAGAAGCAGGTAAACTGAGGGATTCAACATCAATCTCTGGTAGCTCAGTAAATACAGGCACAGGTATTTCCTCACAGTGCTCAACTGGTCGTCAGGCAGATGGGATATCTGGGTATTGTAAGTGTTGTTTGTTTTTCTTATTGAAACCTTTTACATTGGCAAGGCAGAAGTAGCAGTTATCCAAATGGTTTGTAGGTTCTCTCCAAACCATTGGCACACCAAACTTCAGCTTAGCATTCTTTCCTTTAGACCATGATCGCAAAGTTTCAACACAGGTTTTACACAGTAATAGGTTTATACCCTTTTAAACTACTACTATATTTTGCCACTGGTAAAAGAGATCTCATAGTGTAAAGGTTTTACACACTTTGTGAGGAGCCCAATTTTTGTCTTGGTCTCCAAGTCGTACTTTAAAGTAGGCAAGATAAACCTTCTTGCCAAATTATTATTTGTTTCTTTCGGTTAAGTCACGTCTAAAGATAAAATAATAAATTAAATTAAATAATAGAATACGACGTTTCGATTGCAACACAAGCAATCATCATCAGGTATAATGAAATAGCGACATAAAATCTAACCAGAAAACTATAGACAGACATATTAGCAGACAGATATCACCAAGATACATAGCGAGAGCAACACAGGTAACAGAGAGGGGTGATCGTCTCTGTGTGGTGGCCTTAAATAGACAGAGGGGGGGGGCGGAGGCAGAGAGAGGGAGGAGGGTTAGAGAAAAAATTAGCATATCAATGAGTGGTCAACAGACGTGGTGCTGCGAATGCGATGGCACGGCAAGCAAACCTGAAAAATCAGAAGGACACACTAAAATTAAATAACCTAGTAAAATATCGAAATGTAATGTAATACAACACAGAGGGTCGGTCAACACACAATTAACGCATAGCCTGGTTGATTACGTATTTCAAAGATTGCTAAGTTAGAATTTAAGTGTGAACAATCTAAAGAGAGGACACAGGCAGAGAAAACAAGTCGCCAGAGAGAGAGAAAAAAAGATAAGCTTAAAACTTCCCCGTAGAAGTGGTTCAATCTTAATTTTAGAACTTTCGTGACTGCAAGAATTATTATTTGTTTCTTTCGGTTAAGTCACGTCTAAAGATAAAATAATAAATTAAATTAAATAATAGAATACGACGTTTCGATTGCAACACAAGCAATCATCATCAGGTATAATGAAATAGCGACATAAAATCTAACCAGAAAACTATAGACAGACATATTAGCAGACAGATATCACCAAGATACATAGCGAGAGCAACACAGGTAACAGAGAGGGGTGATCGTCTCTGTGTGGTGGCCTTAAATAGACAGAGGGGGGGGGGGCGGAGGCAGAGAGAGGGAGGAGGGTTAGAGAAAAAATTTGCATATCAATGAGTGGTCAACAGACGTGGTGCTGCGAATGCGATGACACGGCAAGCAAGCCTGAAAAATCAGGAGAAGGACACACTAAAATTCTATTATATAATTTAATTTATTATTTTATCTTTAGACGTGACTTAACCGAAAGAAACAAATAATAATTCCTGCAGTCACGAAAGTTCTAAAATTAAGATTCTTCTTGACAAAGGTATTGATGTTGCGCCTTTGATCCTGCAAAGTGAAGCTGCCACAGATGTAGCAGAAGATATCTGGGTCATTACTGCATTTAATTCTTTCGGATGTTGTAGCCATTGTTAGATCACGCCCTGCAGAAGAAAAATATTAAATAAATGTGGATATCTACATAAAATTATATTATAAACACACTATCCTAAAAATACAGCACCATATTTTAACACTAAAGCAGTCACTGACTCGCAACAACTTGCAATCATAAGTGACAGAGTTAATTTCGGGTAAAATCAATAAAAATGTGGTATGCGATAGCATAAAAATGAGATGTGATAGAGCAAATCTGAGATTAGATTTGGAATCAGCACCCTGAAATTAGTCTAAAACAGCTGCAAAAGTCCAGGCCAGAAATTTATTTTTGTTGACCAGTGTTATTAACTTTGCTTTTGTGCCCTAGTCACAAAGGCAAAGTTTGTGGGGAATAATAGCCATTTTCTGTACTTTTGAGGCAGAAGCAATTAGAAAAAAACACTACCCAGGAACAAAACAAATATTTTGTTTGTTACACAACCTACCACGAATAATATGAACTGTCCAGTGTCGGCCACATAGCAGAAAAAAAACAAGAAGTGTGCAACAACAATTTTAATTAATTATTCATGTAGATCCTAAAGCTGCACCAAATCTCGATTTAAAGCTTTCGTGACTGCAGGGATTCATCTTCTTGGTTCTTTCGGTAAAGTCACGTAGAATGGAAATAATAAAATAATAATAATAAAACATAATAAAATAATTCTCACGACGTTTCGGCCACAACGCAAGCAGCCGTCCTCAGGTGAAGAACAGGTCTGTCGAAAGACTCTGTCTTTTCACCTGAGGACGGCTGCTTGCGTTGTGGCCGAAACGTCGTGAGAATTATTTTATTATGTTTTATTTTTATTATTTTATTATTTCCATTCTACGTGACTGCACCAAATCGTCAGATGTTTTTGTTTATTTGTATATGTTCCGCGTTTTATGAAATCATGACCTCTGTAGATATTAGAAGCTGCAATATTTACCAATTCATCGAATTGGCAAGTGTATTTTGGGGGAGGATTGAATGATTGCATTCTTAGAAACGAACAATGAAAAAGATGATCATATCGTGATGAAAGACATGGACTATAAGACCTGAAAAAAATGATGTCATACATCCAGGAAAGGCTAGATATTTTCCAAGGTGGGTGCTACATTGCGATGTTTGGTCAATTTCATTGCATGTGGAAACCGGATTACCAGAACACCCACCACACACTCAAAGATCAGCACACATTGATGGGTCCACCAACCGACTTGCTGTTCTGCAAACTAACTGGGCGCCTCGCTGCATAGTGGATCTGGGCATTTCACAAATCTCGAAATGATCCACCAACTTTTCCTCCAAAGAGATGGATCAGAGTTGTGCACCACTACGATGAACTCAAAGTACATCACCCACCCGCCTCCCTCCCACCCAACCTCCATCACGTCACACGATCCATATGCCACGCTTATAACACGTTATAGCACTCACGGTTCGCTCTGTAAAGCGGAAATTCGCTCTGTAAAGCGGAAATATCAGCTTTATTTATGTAGTAAAAATGTAAATACAAGTTTTCGTCAATGTAAAAAAAAACATGCAAATGACTGAGCAATAACAATGAGAGGCAAAGCATGGCGCATGAAGCTCCACTGCCGACTCCGTGGCACCTGTTATCATGTCAACAAGAAGACGCGGTTGCCTTTCCTCGCACCGGTCAGGCTCAGTACACCGCATGACGGCACAGTGACCACACGAGTGCAGCCCCAACGCACAAATACTGTTCATTAAAGCAGGCTACTATGGACATTATATTATTAAACACGACAAGAAATTACAGCAGATAGCCGAGGAAATCAACCCAGAGCTGATACAAACTTAACACCGAAGTCTCCAAAGTACCGTTAACTGTACAGAGCTCACTGGGACGATCAATGTATATTCGTGGTAATTTATGTGGACATACACCGCGTCCCACGCACCCGAACGCTGGAGTGTTTGGTCGGAACTCTTTCGGAATTGTTTTTTTTAAAAAGGGCCCAGTTGCCATGCCCCGGCGCGTAAACATTTAAATCGTTGAGCGAAGCCATGCAGTTCAGCGGGGGTGTGAAGTTCTGCTATTTTGTTTTATTTTTGCCAAATATAGAGACTTGATGATTATGCGAGCCAAGGTACCGCACTGATGTAGCGCCTTAGAAAAACAATTGTATCGTTAGGTGTGTACAGTCACGGACCGAGCAAATAAAACAAAATAAACGTCCGTCGATGTGCATGTATGGTGCGTAATATATTCCAGTCAGCGTACGACAAGCTGAGTACCACGAACAGATATCCATGTGTCACCATCGTGGCACTGATATTGAAATGTGTATAGACAATGTCACAGATACACAGCTGCATGCACACTTGTCCACTCGTTTCTACAGGGGTCTGGCCAAATTTTTGTAAAACACCTGAAATAATGGTACTTTGCTTCGTCATGTCAAGCGATGCACGCCAACAGAGGACAACATTTATTGAAGGTGTTTATCCAATTGGTAACAGATTGACATCCTGACCAAACAGCCTAAAAACGCATCGGTTAGGCGATTTTTCACGGGCCGTTCAACACCAATATTTGGATAAAGTGGGACAACCTTCGCCAATATATGGATATGGCCGCAGAAAGGCCTTTGCGAACATTGCCAGACTTTGCACGAGGTAGATGTGCAACCATTACTGTACCTTTTACCAAGTTTCTGCCAGTCTATTTCTTCACTGACTCCAGGTGGTGAATGTTGTTTCGCAGTGGCAGGCTCACTTATGAATAAAATGTGTTGAAGATGCCTATTTTATGACTTAAACTCTCGTCTATCTTGTACAATTTTTTGCACTTTGCTATCCATTCAAAAATGATGTAGGGCAAAGTAGTCGGTTTCACGAGGTGGTTAACGTCTGGTATCTGAGAAACCGTGTGCCTGGTTACCTCTAATACGCTTTCCCCATAGTAAAAAACCGCCCCCCATTGTAGTGTTATATTTCCATGGAGTGAACTTGCAACGCTTATATAATGCAGCCGTAAATTATATACTGAGCCGAGAGCATAACACAATTAAATTGACACATTCCATTCTTCTTTTCGATTGAATCCCTCCTTTTCCTTTACAATTTTGAGGGCAGGGCAATGTATGCTTTCAAGTGAAACGTTTTAAAGGGGGGTGCGTGGTGTAGAGGTGAAGGTGCCGGGAGCCGCCACCGCCAAGATCCTCGTTTTGAACCCAGAGAGCGACTAATTATTAAACCGGCTTCTCATGTACAGCAGAGGTGATGGTCTCAGTCTGATCACATATGAGCACACACAAAATAAAATACGTAACATTTGGTTTTGCTATTTAATGTGGCTAACTTCCAGCAATGATAATTCGAATATCGGCGTCACTGTAATGCAACCATCTCATAGCAGAGTGCATGGGAAAGTGCAATCCCACTTGTAAAGGACAAAAAGGCCGCTCAAATGATTATTTGGGAGAGCTTCGGAGAAAACTCCTTTCTGCAACATTGCTCTGCCATACGGGAGATTTCCTCAATGAGTCTTTGTTTCCTGACATGATGCTTCCATCCCAATTGAAATTGATGAAGGAATGATTGACCGACACCTGCACCCAGCTTATACTGAATTATTAAAAGTGACAGTATATTGAATGGAAATCACAGCAATGACTGGTATTGTTATTTTTTTCATAATGTAAATAAGCATATACATCACTTTAAACTCCACAGTATGAACCACTTCAGTTTCGAAGTCTCTGCGAGTCTGACTTGAGATCAAGTCCATAATGTGCAGGTAAGATGCGCATCCAGATTCTAAAGGTACAGTCACGGACGCAAATATACCAAATGTTAACGACCGCGTAACGTCCTACGGTGGATATAATTAAGGGATGAAACGTGTTGAGAGAGTAAATGCTAAATCGGTCCTTCTCAAACATTACTCATCACCCCCCAAACACAGCCCCCGCCTTCCCCCATGTCTTCCAATTAATGGACAGATTCAGTCCATCATTGCCTGGTTTACATTTCAATGGAGAAAGTTGATGAATGTGGGCAGGTTGGTCGTTGGGAGATGCGGTGAGTGGAGCTTCATGTTGCACGCAAGACCTAAGGGGTGGCCTTACCTCATCCTCACTACAGGCTCTTAATGCATTTAACCACATGCTGCTCAAGGCAATGTGCCTATTAAACCATGGACAGGTTTGTTATTCGCCAAGACGATTGCACATAGCTCCGGACGCCTGACACGACGAGCAACGCACAGCGAGCGGAGCATTTTCACTTCGATAGCGCTGCTTAGTTAAGCCACACACTGATTTGAAAAACAATCCAACCAAGAACCTACAATTTACATTGACACGTTGTAATTAAAGACTGGCACCTGTTTAATGCATGCGTGATATCTGTCCGAGAACTTTATTCCAGGAGAAAAATATATATATATATACACACACCTAAACATCCATTTGTTCAAAATGTTCAGACGAAGTCTGTGCAGGCAACTTAGAGGCTTCGCAGATGCATCTACCACTCACAACATAATCATGTCTTTGCAACTTCCGAGACAAATCAAAGCAAAAAAAGAGCGCAGCGTGCCTATAATTACGACGGTGAAGATGACCGGGTACAGAAAGCCGACCCACGTGTGTTCAGCCCACGAGCAAGAACTGAAGTTTCTGTGAAATGTGAGCGAGACAATGGGGGTTGATGGCGTCTCATCAAGCGTGAATGGGACATGCGCTGCAGGATACCTCGATAATATATCACACACAATTGCACTATGAAGGCTGGCAACATGATCAGCTTACATAATACAAAAAAAACTGTATTATAGATGATATTGGTCGCGAAAGCCTACGTGTTAAATGGTGAGCTTTACCAAGACACTGAAGAGGTTGCTGTACCGTTTGAAAAACAACACATTGCGACTGCACTCAACGCTCCTGCTTTTTATGTCGTGTTAAAAGTAGAAGTATCTCCACGCTCCTACGGCAATGGGATGGTAATTTACATTTGAAGCAGAGGTCAACCGGCCGTGATTGGCCTTGATCTAGGAAATTCCACATTTCCATGGTGGAGAATATCTGCAAGATGGCTTATGTTGACCTTAGCGCATGGTGCCACTAAGTTTGTTCAGCTTTGGAGGGCTGACATGTTGAATTGACCCGCGATGGGGATTTAAACTCTAACATTTCTATGAATGAAACTCTGCATGGCGAAGGTATGGCAACAGAGCAGCAATTACTGGACCAAGTCCTTGTTAAACGTTAAGTGGCTTGCGATGTTCCACAGGGCTGAATCTTAATGTCAGCCAACAGCACGTGCTGCTCATCAGTTCAGATCACAGTTCGAGCTTGCTGATGTAAACTGACGTACCTTGGAAATGACACGACCTCACTCACAAAAGTCAAAGAGGGCACCGATATCAGAGGGAGTCACTGCTCGAAATTCCACATACCTATCGTGGGGGAGCCAGTTTGCCATAGGATGACTACTGTTGTTTGAGACCGCAAACTACAAGCTCAACGGTGGGCTCCGTGGACCTTACACGTTCCAGATTAAGTCTTAGGACAACATAGGTATGGCTAAAGAGCTCTGAAAACAGGATATTAAAAGCGTGGACACTCACAGTTATTTCCAAACTTAATACTGTAACCTTCAATGCATTTAATCTACTATTATGATCACGTATAAACAGCAGCTTGAATAGGAGCCCAACATTGAGCAGAACGTGTGACCAGAACATAGAAACCCACACACACACACATTTATGACACCTTCCGTACTTTACTTTGTATATGCTAGCCTTTTTCAGTCTTCATTAAATCCATATCCCACAAAGCGAATAAATAAAAAAAGAGGCTCTCGGCGCACCAGGGGAGGAGATAATACTAAAACAAATGATCAGGACGCTACTAGGCACAGGTTTCTCCTCCGTGATTGTGTTGTTGGTGTACGCCCACCCAGATCCACAGACCCAGGGAAATACTGGAGCTCGCTGCAACTGGGGCCCCAGCTAAACAAGTTCGCACAACGTACAACCCAAACATCGTTGTTTTCCTGGTTCCCGACAGAACAATTTTGTCTTCCAGCCTGGCAGTCGACCCACCAGTCACTGCTTCACTTTGAATAAAACAATCCAGTTTTTCTAAAATTGACATTTCACAAATTGATTCAGGACCACAACCATAATCAAATCCCGGCAATATCCCTGCCATGAATTAAATATTTTTTATTCTTGAAAATCCATCCTACCCAATACAGTGGTATGTCCACCGCCATGTGATGTGTTACGCAAGCATGAGGGAAGCGTAGAAGCTGTCTTTCCCAGGTTTGTAAGTTATCCACAATAGCTGAAGTGTCCATATTCTGGACATATCTATTGTGTCTGTAATATAGGCATCTAAACCGTTAGCTATTCCAGTGCTGCATGGGTTTTCACGGTTGTACTCTCCAAGTGACACGGTGCCGAACACCACGAGGTGTAACCTGAAAACACATCACAGAGCTATTCCAGTTGTTGAATAAATAAAAATTAGCAGTCTACAATTGCACATTTTGACCTCAATCATTGTGGGAATGTTAGAAACCTGGAGCAGAGCACTCCTCCCTCGTACAGCGATCACATGGCCGTCTTAGCGTAGGGTTAAGATAAAGTCACACTCACCTGTCATCCAGCACTCGACCATTAAGGCTCCCTTTACCACACCACTGCGTGGCAGATGGGCTAGCAGTCGCGTATTATGTTCATTGGCACGCCACCGATTTTAATAAACTAGCGAGGATCGCGATCATTATGCGGTGCAGTTAGTGATTCCGACAGCAAATGAGAATAACAATCGGAATGAATCGTTGTGTCGAGTAGGCATTACGGACATTATGGATGGCACCATTTTAGACTTTTTCACACGAAGAACATGTTCACATTTTTTTTCTTATTGTTAACAGATTATGCATTGTAAAAAATACAACGCTGAACAAAAATAGGGAGTAATTCAATTAAATAGCAGATTACTTATTCAGCACGTTTTGCACCGTGATGTTGCTGATAACACGATTTTTACAGGTAATTCATGTTGACAAAGCAATAAGCATCTTAAACGCAAACTAATAATACCAAGGACGCGATGTCCCCCCACGATCACATTAGTCGCAACGCATTACAGCTGACTGACATTTTTCAAGACGTGTCTGAAACACAGAACAGCTTTCATATATGTTCCTTGTGCTTGCATCCACTCGGCACCACGAGGTCTTGGGTTTAATCGTCCGGAATTTTTCCAATTGCAGTATCACGGACTGCACCGCTGGGAGAATTGTTAATACAAGTAACTCAATCATGTTTTTTGGGGGTTGGTTGTGAAGGCCACGTCTCCCATTGTGAAATCCCTGACCTTCACACTTTCAATCTAGATTTGAAGCTTTCGTGACTGCAGGAATCCATACTCTTTGGTTCTTTCGGTAAAGTCTTGCTGTGGGAAAACCACAGCAAGAAAAAAGGTTTTTTTGCTGAAGTGGAGAGAGATGCCGTGGTAAGAGGTTATATAAGTAAAGAAAGGGGGGAGGAGGAGGAGGGGGGTGTTGGGTAGTGGCAGCGCTGCGTGGACGCTAGGAGAGGGGAGTGAGGCTGGGGGGGTGGGCGGGGCTGGAAGTGGGTGGCCGAGAGAGCTGGGGATGCGGGGGGGGGAGTTAACTCGGAATAATAGACCAGTACCCGGCAGGTGTGAAAGAAGACAACCACTACAAAGCAGCTAGGGTTTTTTTTACCTGGTTAATAACATCCTTCCAATGATTGCTCAATTTAAAATGAGATGAAAATAATACATTCTTGAATTACTCCATGAATCATGGCAATTGGTCAAATCAATCGGAGGGTGGGGGAAGGTGAATATTAACAGGCCTCGTACTGATCTACCCATGAGCTACCTGCTCGAAATAATGTGGCCAATCAGGACTTTACTTAATCACTTATGATTCAACATAGGTGATTCGCCACTCTCAAGAAAAAAAATCACTGATTTCTCTCTTTTTTTTGAAACCTGAAAACGAGCATGTGCAACGAGAATTTTCATCATTACAGTACCTGACGATGTCCCGTTACGGTGCCTGTGTGCCTCGCAAAGATCTTTCTAAGCATTCTCGGCGTAATAGGTGAAGATTCCGATTATAATTATCCGGTGGTGTTTAATTGCAGTCCGTATAATCTGCCCACGTGTCGGCTCACTGTGCATGGGGATGTGCAGACACGTGCGCCACACGAGCCGCACACACTCGTGTGTTACGCCGCTTGCGAATCATGCAAAACCCGGCATTGGTGTGAATGGAGAATCGCCGAAACGACGGACAGCCAGCCCGCGGACGGATCACGAAGGCTGAAGTTTAAAAAAATTGCTGTTTTGAGCTGATGTTTCCAGATAATAGGTGAGCGAAAGGGAATGCAGTTGGGGCCAGAGAGAGAGAGATGAGGAGAGCGGAGGAGGAGGGGACGGTGGTGGGGTGTGTGGTGTGAATGTTGACTCCTACTGGAGAATTAAACGTATTGTTCTTCTGACAGTCACGTCACCACTTTCAGCTTTGGATGATGTCGTGTCCATAGCTGGAGGGTACGGAGCTGTAAAAAAAAAACCGAAAAGCGACGTAGCTACGAACGTGAAGAATACAAAACACGGTGCACGCGGATGATGTGATTCAAAGAATAGAACGAAAAAAATGTCTTTAATAAGGCAAACCACATGATTGTTGTAAAACTGTAAAACACGCCCATGAGAAAATAAAAGATGAAAATTGCAGTGTCAATTATGCCAGCGTATGACGTTATCACAAACGCACTGGCATGCTTTGGGCGAAAGCAACCGCAATAATCGAGGCGTGCGGGGAAATGTGTGGGTCAACCACTACACTGGGTGCTGCAGTATGTGGCGGCAGCAGCAAGTGACACGCCTGAAGCAGCCATGCCAAGCACCGAGGCAAATGAAATGTGCTATGAACAAATCCATCGTCACGTTCTCTCATTAACTGAAGTCTTCCCGCAGCTGCTGGTCGCTCGGCCCTGCGGTTTTCATCGAATTTGTGGCAAACATAAACCAAGTGCGTTCATGTGAATGCGCGTAATTAAAAGAATACAGGTATATGTGAAGTAGATAAGTGTATGCGCACATATAAACGCCACACGTACGTATACAATGCGAGTTTGTTACAAAATATGTATAACTAAATTGCCGGTCGACAAGGCACGTAAGGGAGCATCCATCTCAGTGTGCGTTCTCCGACATCTGACACTTGGGATAAAGTCATGGTGTGTGTGGCCAAGACTCAGCTCCAGCTCTTCCAGTATTTAAAATAATGGTACATTTTTATTGTCTTTTTAAGTAGTTTATTTTATACCAACACAAAGCCTCTTTCTTTACAGCTGCTGTAATGACCACTTAAAGTCAACAGCATGTTAAATAACAAGTCTTTCATCTAGGAGTGTGTCTATCTTTGGAAATTTTCAGAGGCTTAAGCCGACAGCATTTCACTTTGCCTAGTAGCTTGCTTGAGTCATCATCCCATCATCGCAGTCTAGTTTAGATGCATCAGCTTCCAATTGTGGTCAAGGGAATGGCTTCACAGATCCAACTTTAAACTGCTCATTCCAATGCTGGGCAGCACCTTCTGACAACCGATACCTCCATCTATACAGTCGCACATCACCGTATGAGAGAAAGTTAATTTAATTTGGCCCACACCACTCACGCTATTAACTCAGGGTATGCGAAGGGGTGGAGCGTTGGTGCGGTGTTTAGCGCACTGTGCTATGAACCCAGCCACCTGAGTTTGAAACAATGGTTAACAACAATGGTAAGTGATGTCTGAGGCAGTCCTGGGCTTCCCTCCTTCACCAACCCACATTGTATGATTAAGTATGATCACACAACCGCCGTGACTGAAACAGGGTGTTGAAGACTTCATCCATTATCATCATCATTCTGCCAAAGGTGTACGGCCAGCTCAAATGGCAGCTGGTGGCGACAGAAGACCGACGTCCTTGGCAGCGGCAGACGATGCTGCGGAGGAAGATCCTTCCTTCCGCACGGCGCTGCGGTAGCCATTGTGGCCCAACCTGGCTGCTCCCAAGGCCCCTCCCGACGTGCGCTGCTGCTGCTGCTCCGCTATGTGGCCTCGTTGGTCCGGGTCTTCGCTCTGCGATGCCGGTGCAGCGGTCGTGGTGGCCAGGTTGTCGTTGCTATGCACCTCGCATGCCCCATTTCCTTGCAGCTGCTGCTGCTTTTGACCGCTGAGCCTCCGCTGCTCTTCCTGTCGCAGGAGCTCCTGCGCTTCCTGCAGCACGCGTGCATTGTACCCGTAGGGCAGCGTCCGCGGCTGCGTGCTGGCGGGTCGAGGCCTACCGGAGGAGCTGCGGTTGTGCTGCGTGACACTCGGGGCACGCGGGCCCGTCGCGCTGCAACCGCTACTGCCACTACCGCCGCTGCTGCTGCCACCCGAGCTGGCACCCGCGGTTGCGAGGTTCCCACTTGGCGCTTGCACAAGCCAACTCGCGGGCTGCGACGTCTTCTTGGGATGCCTGAACCAGATGGCAATCGGACGATGCACGCCATAGTGAGGGATCAGGTGAGTGAGTGAGCATTTTAAAAGCAGTCTCTTGTGACTTTGATCTCTGCCCCCCACCCCCCTAACAGTGAAATTGTTCACAGCTACACATTCGTATGTAAATTTCAACACTAAACCATATCGAACACTTTCTGTAAATGACGAGAAACAACTCAAACTGAAAAAGTGACAAATTATGCACGCCAGATGCGATTTCTACGCTGCAGAAAGTGTGATTTGTGACCATTATGCCTTGCATGAGAGATCACTACGCTGCACATACAATGCATACAGTCTTGTCTTAAGAGCACCAATGAGGCCTGTATAGCAGTATCATCCATGTTATGAAAAAATAAGAAGAGGTTGTACCCTTTCTGGCAATAAAACAGGTGTTAAGATGTTCAAACACCAAATGGAAACCTTTTTCAAGGAATCAAGTCGACATTAACCACACGGACGTGTGGTGAACATGCAAACAAACATGGTCTGCTCATATATATATTGTCTTTAAAACTGATTGGCCTACATCAGAGACAGCCTTCTTTAGGACCTCGTCTCTCAAGTGTTAGACCAGAGAACGCCAAAATGTTATGGGATCAGAACAGTACAGCCATCATTGCCTACTGCTGCCTAATTTGACACTGCACATTACATGCGAAAAAACGCATGGAAGCTAAGCTAAAAATCACGTGAACTAAAGCATTAAATTAAAAGCCACATCGTTGAGACTAAAGGATATGTTTCTTGGAATTACACTGAGAGAGACACGTGGATTAGAGAACAAATGCAAATCTGAGACACAATATTGACTGTTAAAGTGAGATTGGGCAGGGCAGATCATGGCTACAAGGGGTAATGGCCGATGCATGAGACCGAGACAGATTGGTAGCCTACGGAGAGAGTAAGCTGCTGAGAGGATGACCACTGCAGAGATGGTGTGACGAGAGCAGTTCATGTGCAGAAGTGAGATGGATTGTGGCATCTCAGGACCATGAAGGATGGCAACAGCGTGGTTAAACCTTCATTCAGTAGTGGCTCGACAACGGCTGATGATGACCACGAGCATCGTATTGTAAGGGCATTAACGTTATGCTGGATAATATAATGAAAAGTAAAACTGTGAGCGAGACTGCATGGATTGGAGAGACAACATAACTTGTGTTTATAAAGAGTGTAAATGCGACGATATCTCAAGACAATTTCCAAAGCAGTTTTTGTGTGGTTAAAAGCGATGAGAAAACATGGAAATTTTAAACTGCATTGGAGGTGACAGAGGGTGGAGACACGAAAGAACCGTCGTTGGGGAAGAGCTGTCTTCCAGGATGAGAATTCCCTAGGCTGGGGGTGGGTGGGTGCGCAGGTTGTGTAAAGTGCTCCATTGACTGTTTACACGGAATGCGCTGGGAGAGCCTGACCTCTCCTGAAACACAGAAACGCTTTCATCCCGTCTCCACCTCCCAAGCCCCTATGACTGTGCAGACCCCGTCACTCTTTTGTTAATGATTTTGTCAAGGTGTTTCGGTTTGACTTCACAGTGCATCAAGATATTTGTTACCACATTAATACAAATACACAACCATCACATTTCGGTCAATGTTTGGGGGCCAGGTGTGGTTAAAACACCTGACCGGGAAGTTGCAAGCACCAATCCAGGTTTCGTGTCGACTAAAAGCCAACCACCTTTCACACTGTGGGCAGTAAACAGCAGAATCCATCACACGAATGTGGGATTCCCACCACTAGCTCAGGGCTGCCAATGGAGATGAACAATTTCTCTCTCGCCAGTGCTCACTTGTGAATGAGGGACGCACTTGCACTTAAAATGAATAATGGTTAAATAACCTCTACAAACTGTTTGGCGTGGGGAGGCCCTTGTCGTCCAGAAACATGGGAGACATGGGAGGTAGATCCATCTAAGAGGCACGTATGAAAAATATCTGCCTGTAGGAAGCAGTGCAGCAAGTAGGTTGCAGAGCTCTTCTCTGCAGAGTTCAAATATTTTCCCTTGTGTGTGGATGTTCCATTAAATCTGGTCTTCTAACACCAACAATCGGAAGATTGGCCTTTCTGAAATGTTCATGGGCGAAAAAAACACATTAATCTGTTATATTATTAGACTGGGGGGGGAGCGGTGGCATAGGGGTTAGTGCAATGTAACATGAACTTGGTGCCCCAAGTTCAACCTCTAGCCACAACTATCATCAGCAGTGAATTCATATGAACTGGTCCAAGGTGCAACCCCCCCCCATTTTCACCAAGCTACAATCACTGGCAAGGTGAAGTATAGTAATATTATTAATTATTCTGATTGTATCAAAGCATCATGTGTGATGTCTGTGTGGCTATTTGCTCATGCATGAGAGCACCAAAGCCATCTTGACAGAGTGCTGATTAATAAAGCATGTTGTTGCTTATGATGCTGTTTTGCGCTCGCGTTTCCCAATTTTTCCCCTGGCAGCGAGACAGTGAGCCGAGGTGAGGTGTGATGCCGGGTGTGATGTTGAGTGCGATGATGGACGAGAGGTGGGCTGTGAGGCAAGCAAACGAACAAGGGAGAGTGCGAGCAGTCGAATAGGTGGGTAAACGAGCTGGTGATTGAATGAGAGTACGAGTGAGTTAATGAGCGAGTGACAGACTTAGAGTGTGCGAGTGAGTAAAATAATGAGTAATTGAATGAGCTCATGAACGAGTGAGCCAATTATTTAGTGAGGCCCTCTCTGAGGCTCCCTCAGCCCCCTTTTGGATCTCAGGATTCGGAAAAACTGCCCTAGATTCCACTCCCCCCCCCCACTCCCCATCTCTGTGGCCTTGGTTACCTGGGTAGGGAGTTGTAGGGCCTCTGCACCTTTGGTTGGGTTGGCGGTGGGGGCTGAGGTTCGCCCGATGGGAGAGCGTGCCCGTTCTGTTGGTCAGACGTTGGAAACTCCTGTGTAGAGGGACACATGGGATGGAGGCCAAAACAAGGATGAGGGGGTGATTGAGTTAGAAAAAACACGCAAGTAATAATCAAGGGCAATGCCACTGTCATCATGGATAAAACCACTTACAATAACAAAATTTAGGACCTTCTTAATGATAGCAGCTTTACCAAAATCATTAGAGATCCTACCAACCGCCTGGCCACGCAAACCAACAATATCATCACCAATTCGACTTCTCCAATCGAACTGACCAAGCAGCTCTCTCTAAAACCTTTGGTTGCTAGACGACCCTGATTTTATGGCCTTCCAAAAAACCATAAAGAAGGTACCCCGCTCCGTCCTATCGTCTCCACCATTAACTCACCCACCTACAAACTGGCCCAATATCTGTCTGAGACCCTGCTTCCTTTTACGGGCAAGACCACCTCAGCTGTACTTAACTCAGCTCACTTGGTTTCTCTAATCAAGGACATCTCAATGTCTCCAGATGATTTGCTTGTTAGTGTCGATGTAGTCTCCCTGTTCACCAAGGTACCTGTACCTGACACCATTCATTGCAATCATTGAAACTTGGTCCAACAGGGACCAAATCCTGATGTTACCAACTTTGGTGAGGCACTGCCTTACCAACACTTACTTCACCTGGAATGGTACAATCTACAAACAAAATTAGGGTAAATATAGCATTGAAGATTTCGTGACTGTAGGAATTACTATACTCATTGGTTATTTCGGTAAAGTCACGTATATAGAAATAAAATAAAAATAATAAATCACGAATAAAATTAAGGTACCCCAATGGGTTCTCCCTTATCGCAAGCCTCCAAATGTAGCTGCTTAGAAGGGTTTCAAAGTGAGTGGGCGGGGGAAAGAGCTATGCAAGCAACACGAGCTGCGCAAGAGGCACGCTAATGCAGGAGCAAAACAAAGGGGGAGTTAGGCGGAGGTGAGCTTGTGCAGCGCAAACAGCATGGGCGGGACAGTCAGTCAGCCAGCGTTAATGTAGGAGCAGACGATGGGAGAGGGCAGAGACAGGGGGAGAGAGAGGAGTGGGGCAGAGATGGGGGGGAGGAGGTAGAGATGGGGGCAGGGCATTGCACTTAGCGACACCCATCCACATCTTTCCAATGATTGCTGAGTTTAAAACCGTCGTCTCGGTTGAAATTGTGTCTGGATATATGGATGGCTTCGTGAACGAATCTTTGTTGATAGCCAGTCGGCTTGCAAAGTACCATCGTCTTTGAGAAATAAATTTCATGTGAGCCAGCCGCATTAAAGTAATGATCAGCCATGGCAGAAGTATTGGTCCAGCCGTGTTTCAGATCTGCCTTATGTTCACGAACACGGTCCGAGACATGTCGTTTGGGTTTCTCAATGTAACGACTGCCGCAGATACAGCTTAGTTTGTAGATGCCGGGATATTGCATGTCAGGAATCTTGTCCTTCACAGATGGGATCAGGTCACGAATTTTGTGCACCGTGTCAAATCAGACCTGGATCTTGTGTTCAAGATTTTGGAATCTTCTTGGTTATCCATGCTATGTAAGGTAAGGTGATGGTTTTGATTGGATCTTCAGATGGCTCCTTCCTCATGGTTGGGGTGATGGCTTTGCGGATTGTGTAGTCAGAATATCCATTTGCCTTCTCCAACCCTCCCAGCAGGGTAATTTCTTCTCTGCCGCATGGATGAGCGCGTGGGAGCGAGCACGAGTCTGGGAGCGAGCACGAGTCTGGGAGTGCTCATGCTTTTTCCCCGTACAAGGCACGCGTGCCAGATTCAGAGTCCATGCCTCTTAAACCACACGTCTGTTAGCTTCCTTAAAATGCATTATTGTGCTTGTAATGAAAAAAAATGATTATGCATTCACATTTCTGACATTCAACTAAACTGGGAATACATTTTGTAGATCAAGATATTTTTTCTGGTTCGAGGAGCGTGACTATCTCTGCTTTATAAGTTATTACTGCTGTCATTATTGCCCACAATCCAATGCTTATTGCTTTTTGAAGCCTTCTCTATCTGGTGTGCGTAGCTTCAGCTCCGTGTGGCCGAGAATATTTGTTTTACCTTCCACCAATTAAGGCAATGTGCAGAAGTTTAGAATTCACATGTATGCCACGTCAATAACGAGACAGCGAATCAGTGAAATATGGACAGAAAGCGTAACACGGGTGGCACACAGTGGTGGAGAGAGTGGCTCGCAATAGGAAAGTTGCGAATTCAAATCTTGGTTGGGTGTTGACTCAGCCCATCATCCCTATGTGTTGATAAAATGTCGTGGTGGTACAAACTTTTTCTATGGATAACCTCACCCCTGCCATATGAATGTAGTGTTTCCACAACTATCTCAGGGCTGTAAACAGGACATGAGCACCACTTCAATGCTCATTTGAGAAGGAAATCATTTGTGTTTTGAAGAGAACGGGACAACATGAATCGTGAAACGAAAGAAAGTAGGAGCACAAGCGAGGACTTGCCATCAGCGTGACCGCGTGAGCTCCTGGGATCCTGGTATCAGGGCAACGACCACAGCAACCGCAACGAATCACCAAGCAGCGCCCGAAAGCTCGTCCGAGACACAAAACGCATACAGCGATAACCCGAGATGCGGAATGCAGTGGTCAACTGAGAGCCTCGCTAATCTCCAACCCACGGAGAGCTACCACTGCCACGGCCATGATTCTTTAGTCTCAACTGCCCCCCTTGCTTGGCCATCGCTCCTCACAGTATTACGACTCAAGGCTAGGTGGGGGGGGGGGACCTTACTGTGCCAATATCAGCCACAACGCATTACCCTCTCAACCACACCATTCACCGCGATCTTCTCCCTCTACACTCCAACTCAACCTTGGCTTTGTCGGAGAAAATATCACACGTTCATGTCTTTCCTCCGATGGCTGCCTGTATGCCCGTACACACCCCCCATGACTGCGTTTTTTCTTGCAGCCCTTTATGTAAAGAGAACAGATGTTTAACACGTAGGCTTTCTTGACCAATATCATTCATAAGCGATTGAATGAAACAAAGAGTTCAAATTTGTTCGGTGTAATGAGCCACGTATCACAGGGTAATATCATCTTATTTAGTTCTTTCGGTAAAGTCACTTAGATAAAAGAAAAAACAATAATAATTAAATAATAATACAAATTTTATAAAAATAAAAACTCTTTGGTTATTTCGGTAAAGTCAAGTAGAAAGAAAATAAATTAGATCATAGAATACAACTTTTCGATTGCAACTCAATCAGTTGTCATCAGGTAGAACTAAATTTGAGAGGCAAAACACAGACACGGAGACACAGACAGACACATAAGCAGAGAGAGACAACACAGAGACAGTGTTTCATTCAAGAGAGAGTATTTCATTCAATGAATTTCAAGAACACTCCAATGTACACACTATTAAACTATACAAAGTTCCACTTTCTCTATCTTTAATAATGTCTGGGCAGCAGCTGTGACCAGGTTGCGAAGCTACCAAGCTTGCGTGCCCGAGCACCTTATTACCATCATGCCCAGGCTTTTTTTTAAGTGCTCTTAAAATTATATATTTTCACCTGGGGTTTATTTTGATTTGTTCTGTGGAATAAAAAAAAAGATGTTGAAGACAACTTTTAAAAAATTGCCATGATTTCTCTTAAAAAGAGAAAAAATAAACACGCTCGGACTGTGGGTTCTCTTGTCCGAGGAGGGTCATATTTTGCCCATGTCTCAAACATTTTTAATCACGCAATGCTTTGCCAAGATTTGCCAAGTTGAGAAAACCTTCCCAATTGAAAGAAACTGAAATCTGCACCCCAGATTTAGCCGAGTATCTCATGAGGCTCATTATTATCTCGTCAAAGAACCAAGTCAGCACCACTGAGGTCTTTGGTTGAATGTGGGTTTCAACTACCGCAAGTGAAAATTGGTTCTCAACTATAGCCAGTCTCATAGCAGTGAGCAATAACTGCACAGAAAGGACATTGTGATACTGCTACTAATGTATGTGTATATATGTAGTGGAGTAACGCGCGCGGGGGTTTGCAAACAGTGTGCACGCATGTGTGAGCTGCGGACAATGTGGTCATGTCAGGGCGAACAGGTGCAGAGTAGGAGACAGAGAAAGAGCGCCCAGAGAGAGACGACCAATTAAGATGCATAGCGGTGATTGGCTGGCTGCAAATGCAAACACGGTGTAGGCATCCTCGCAGGCGGGAGATGGAGACGCCGCGTGAGCGACGGCTCAACGAGGGCCACCTGAGGTCTCTTAATGAGTGAGTTGGTTGGAGTGAAGACAGAAGATTATTACAAAAGAAGTACAGGACCCTGCTCTCCACACCTCGTCCTCTCCAGCGGTGTTGGCTGATCCCCCGCTGGAGGCATGGACGAGGTTGGAGGAGTGAGGGTAGACAGGCTAGCAGTAGCGAGCCTAGCGGAATCCTAAGTGTGAATGTGATAAGGCTAGCAGTAGAGAAGCTAGCAGAGTGCATAGCAAGAGGCTAGCTAGCAGAGTGAAAATCGCAGGCTAGAGGAGCGAGAGAGAGCGAGTGGAGCGTAGCAGACGAGCAGTACAAGAGGAAGAGTTGCGACGGAGACACGTGGTGTTGAACGCGAGGAGTTCTGTACGAATAAAGTGACACAGGAGGAAAAAAGTTGTCGGTGTGAAATAACACCACTACATATATACACACCCCCCATGACTGCATTTTTTCTTGCAGCCCTTTATGTAAAGAGAACAGATGTTTAACACGTAGGCTTTCTTGACCAATATCATTCATAAGCGATTGAATGAAACAAAGAGTTCAAATTTGTTCGGTGTAATGAGCCACGTATCGCAGAGTAATATCATCTTCTTTGGTTCTTTCAGCAAAGTCACGTAGATAAAAAAATAATAATTAAATAATAATACAAATTTTATAAAAATAAAAACTCTTTGGTTATTTCGGTAAAGTCAAGTAGAAAGAAAATAAATTAGATCATAGAATACAACTTTTCGATTGCAACTCAATCAGTTGTCATCAGGTAGAACTAAATTTGAGAGGCAAAACACAGACACGGAGACACAGACAGACACATAAGCAGAGAGAGACAACACAGAGACAGTGTTTCATTCAAGAGAGAGTATTTCATTCAATGAATTTCAAGAACACTCCAATGTACACACTATTAAACTATACAAAGTTCCACTTTCTCTATCTTTAATAATGTCTGGGCAGCAGCTGTGACCAGGTTGCGAAGCTACCAAGCTTGCGTGCCCGAGCACCTTATTACCATCATGCCCAGGCTTTTTTTTAAGTGCTCTTAAAATTATATATTTTCACCTGGGGTTTATTTTGATTTGTTCTGTGGAATAAAAAAAAAGATGTTGAAGACAACTTTTAAAAAATTGCCATGATTTCTCTTAAAAAGAGAAAAAATAAACACGCTCGGACTGTGGGTTCTCTTGTCCGAGGAGGGTCATATTTTGCCCATGTCTCAAACATTTTTAATCACGCAATGCTTTGCCAAGATTTGCCAAGTTGAGAAAACCTTCCCAATTGAAAGAAACTGAAATCTGCACCCCAGATTTAGCCGAGTATCTCATGAGGCTCATTATTATCTCGTCAAAGAACCAAGTCAGCACCACTGAGGTCTTTGGTTGAATGTGGGTTTCAACTACCGCAAGTGAAAATTGGTTCTCAACTATAGCCAGTCTCATAGCAGTGAGCAATAACTGCACAGAAAGGACATTGTGATACTGCTACTAATGTATGTGTATATATGTAGTGGAGTAACGCGCGCGGGGGTTTGCAAACAGTGTGCACGCATGTGTGAGCTGCGGACAATGTGGTCATGTCAGGGCGAACAGGTGCAGAGTAGGAGACAGAGAAAGAGCGCCCAGAGAGAGACGACCAATTAAGATGCATAGCGGTGATTGGCTGGCTGCAAATGCAAACACGGTGTAGGCATCCTCGCAGGCGGGAGATGGAGACGCCGCGTGAGCGACGGCTCAACGAGGGCCACCTGAGGTCTCTTAATGAGTGAGTTGGTTGGAGTGAAGACAGAAGATTATTACAAAAGAAGTACAGGACCCTGCTCTCCACACCTCGTCCTCTCCAGCGGTGTTGGCTGATCCCCCGCTGGAGGCATGGACGAGGTTGGAGGAGTGAGGGTAGACAGGCTAGCAGTAGCGAGCCTAGCGGAATCCTAAGTGTGAATGTGATAAGGCTAGCAGTAGAGAAGCTAGCAGAGTGCATAGCAAGAGGCTAGCTAGCAGAGTGAAAATCGCAGGCTAGAGGAGCGAGAGAGAGCGAGTGGAGCGTAGCAGACGAGCAGTACAAGAGGAAGAGTTGCGACGGAGACACGTGGTGTTGAACGCGAGGAGTTCTGTACGAATAAAGTGACACAGGAGGAAAAAAGTTGTCGGTGTGAAATAACACCACTACATATATACACACCCCCCATGACTGCATTTTTTCTTGCAGCCCTTTATGTAAAGAGAACAGATGTTTAACACGTAGGCTTTCTTGACCAATATCATTCATAAGCGATTGAATGAAACAAAGAGTTCAAATTTGTTCGGTGTAATGAGCCACGTATCGCAGAGTAATATCATCTTCTTTGGTTCTTTCAGCAAAGTCACGTAGATAAAAAAATAATAATTAAATAATAATACAAATTTTATAAAAATAAAAACTCTTTGGTTATTTCGGTAAAGTCAAGTAGAAAGAAAATAAATTAGATCATAGAATACAACTTTTCGATTGCAACTCAATCAGTTGTCATCAGGTAGAACTAAATTTGAGAGGCAAAACACAGACACGGAGACACAGACAGACACATAAGCAGAGAGAGACAACACAGAGACAGTGTTTCATTCAAGAGAGAGTATTTCATTCAATGAATTTCAAGAACACTCCAATGTACACACTATTAAACTATACAAAGTTCCACTTTCTCTATCTTTAATAATGTCTGGGCAGCAGCTGTGACCAGGTTGCGAAGCTACCAAGCTTGCGTGCCCGAGCACCTTATTACCATCATGCCCAGGCTTTTTTTTAAGTGCTCTTAAAATTATATATTTTCACCTGGGGTTTATTTTGATTTGTTCTGTGGAATAAAAAAAAAGATGTTGAAGACAACTTTACAAAAATTGCCATGATTTCTCTTAAAAAGAGAAAAAATAAACACGCTCGGACTGTGGGTTCTCTTGTCCGAGGAGGGTCATATTTTGCCCATGTCTCAAACATTTTTAATCACGAAATGCTTTGCCAAGATTTGCCAAGTTGAGAAAACCTTCCCAATTGAAAGAAACTAAAATCTGCACCCCATATTTAGCCGAGTATCTCATGAGGCTCATTATTATCTCGTCAAAGAACCAAGTCAGCACCACTGAGGTATTTGGTTGAATGTGGGTTTCAACTACCGCAAGTGAAAATTGGTTCTCAACTATAGCCAGTCTCATAGCAGTGAGCAATAACTGCACAGAAAGGACAATGTGATACTGCTACTAATGTATGTGTATATATGTAGTGGAGTAACGCGCGCGGGGGTTTGCAAACAGTGTGCACGCATGTGTGAGCTGCGGACAATGTGGTCATGTCAGGGCGAACAGGTGCAGAAAGGGAGACAGAGAGAGAGCGACCAGAGAGAGACGACCAATTAAGATGCATAGCGGTGATTGGCTGGCTGCAAATGCAAACACGGTGTAGGCATCCTCGCAGGCGGGAGATGGAGACGCCGCGTGAGCGACGGCTCAACGAGGGCCACCTGAGGTCTCTTAATGAGTGAGTTGGTTGAAGTGAAGACAGAAGATTATTACAAAAGAAGTCCAGGACCCTGCTCTCCACACCTCGTCCTCTCCAGCGGTGTTGGCTGATCCCCCGCTGGAGGCATGGACGAGGTTGGAGGAGTGAGGGTAGACAGGCTAGCAGTAGCGAGCCTAGCGGAATCCTAAGTGTGAATGTGATAAGGCTAGCAGTAGAGAAGCTAGCAGAGTGCATAGCAAGAGGCTAGCTAGCAGAGTGAAAATCGCAGGCTAGAGGAGCGAGAGAGAGCGAGTGGAGCGTAGCAGACGAGCAGTACAAGAGGAAGAGTTGCGACGGAGACACGTGGTGTTGAACGCGAGGAGTTCTGTACGAATAAAGTGACACAGGAGGAAAAAAGTTGTCCGTGTGAAATAACACCACTACATATATACACAAACACACATTAAGAGCCTCATATACAGTCCAGTAATTATGTATTTAGATTTCTGCCAACAAAAAACGTATTGGAAGATTATCGCACATAATCATACATTAGAGCTGCTCAAACACAATATGTAAATCAAGCAGCAGACAGCAGGGGCCACAATAAATGCTGCCACCCATCAGAGAGCTAGGAGGAAGTCCCCTTATACTGGTAGGAACCTCTTGGTTACACCAGCCCACAGGGGATTATTGTGTCCGTCCGTCGTGCAGGGACGGGCTGGGTGGGGAGGGTGGGGCTGGATGGGGGTTGTGAGGGGTGGGGCTGGGTGGGGAGGGGCTGGTCACCCCGTGGTGCCCTTATAAAACTCAACGTCTAACATACTCACGCCGGCTTGTGCCCGCCCTCACAGTCAGGCATATTTGCGGAATACACCACGCCGCCGTTGACCCTGGCCATTGACCGAGCAACCCAACGTTCCTACCAGCTCCCTCTGCAGGAATGCGTTACATACCCAGGGCTGCTCGAAGTTGTACGTTTTACGCCTCTCCTCGATCCCGTCCCGGGATGATGCCCCGACTCCTCCACCTCCGCCTGCCCTCGCCTCCCTGCGCCGCAACTGAAACTCTTGGAACAGCTGACTTATTCGGTCCTGGTGGAACGTCCTGGAGAGGGGAGAGGGTAGAGGGAGAAGAGGAGAGGAAAAAAAGAGAGAGCACCAGGGAGAGGTGATATGTAGGGGTTAGCATAACGATCAGGTGTGCATGTGGTAATGGATGATTGCAAATGAACGCACGCATGGATGCCTTAATCCGGAACAGCTGAGATCTCCACGGCATATGCGCAGCCCATATTGGAGTCATATGAACAGGAAACATGGGTGCGAGTGCCTGGATACAAACAATGGGAATATAACGGAAGCTGTTGGAGAGAAAAAAAAGAATCTGGAAGGTGATAAATAAAGTTACAATTCAAGCGATGTTCCGGTAAGTCAAAAGAAAAAAAAAGAACAGAGCATATGTCACGTGGACGTACTGTATATTTCGATACGTCCTTAAAAACAGTTGTAATTTACAGCCCTTCGTCAATTCACTCCTGGATTAAGTTCTCCTCACGCTATGTCACAATCAAGGGGGTTGTTTGACCATATTTCACCATGCTGGTCAGTGTCGTTTGGTGAAATAGGGGTTGGGGGAGGGGGTGTAACGAAACAAAGTTACAAGCAAATTTCACCAAATGGCATGAGTGACCTGTGCTTGCGTGAAATTAAGCGAGATGCTTCACAATAAAGACAGACGTGCGTGCAAGCCAAAGGTTCAGCCTTTACGACTGCGGCTCTGCGTTTCATTTATACATCATTAAGGTAACTTTTTTTTACGCCACTGTATAAATTACGTGCGAGTGCGTGCGTATATTTACAAAAGTGTGTGTACGAGCACATTAAAGCTATTTATTTTGGCTCCAAACATACGCACAAAAAACACGTACAACAAGTGTTATTTCTGGAACAGACAACCAGGGTAATTTATGAATTGGTGCCACTGGGCTAACTCGTGGAATGGAAGCGAGATTTAATCTACAGCCCTTTGTAAATCCACAGCCAATGAAGGCCTCCCCAGGCTGTATCGGTTGATGGAGTTATTTAACCATAGTTCACCAATTTGGGTTAAACTAATTTCTTTAGAACTGCTTTTTGTATTTAGTTTGTTGTCCTTCCCCCACACCTCCAATTACCACGGTTGGCTACGTACGGTGCAAAAGAAATTCAACATACATACAGACCAATTCAAAAATCACTCGCCACTGAATTTACGGGGCTTGGAGAGCAGTGCCAATACTCACTGTGCCACTGCTCATGGAGTTGGAGAAATAAAAAAGAGAGAAGTGTGAAAGATTGGGCATGTGCATGGCAAATAATTAAATATATATATTTTGTTTTACTGGAAGTCATTGAGAAGAGGAGACCACGAAGATTTACGGGCAGCTCCTCGGGATGGCGTCAGAGAACACAGTTAAAGCAAAACCCAGGAGGTAACGGATACCTTGTGTCACCAGGAATGACACGCGAGCCGCCTTAATCAGCTCATGGTCTGATCAGGAGCCGTCACGGCGATATTGGATACATGTGCAGGAAGTGGAACATAAAAGGGAGATGAAAGAGAGCAAGGGAAAGAAATAGCGAGCAAGTGAGTGTAAGAGAGAAAATCTTGCCCAAGGCCAAGGCCGGCATGTGGATGGTGTTACACGGGAAGTCTTCCCAGATACACCGGAATTCCCATATTCTACAGAAACATTGCCCAGGGGAGGAATAAAAGAGGCCATATAGCCAGGATTTTTATATTCCCACAAAGTCGCACATCTTCCCCTTCCGCAAACATCAACACCAACCCCTCATGGCTGCGATGAGCCCCTCTTTCTGCCACCGGCCTCTCGCACACAGTATCCATCCATCAATCGGGGTGCCCAACACAGGATTTCGAAAAAATGGACAAATAAACATGCACACACATTCATATAAAAATACGCGTATGAATATGTACGTTAACACACGTGCGGTGGTGGGCTGCAGAATCATAGTGTTTCGTGAAAACTGAATTTGATGCAACATCAGTGGCAAATATTCGAACCAGTTCTGGACCTCTACTAGGTCAATTCAATATTAAATGAGAAAACTGTGCGGTGTGTTAACATTGGCACGAGGAAGACAAAGGCAGCCGGGCGTTGTGCTTGCCACACACCACCTCCTCTCATTTGCTGTACCAGCCAATATAACGTGCTCACGAACAGCACTTTCTCACATGCAAGATTTCACTTGTGCAAACAAGCACACACAAATGCATGCGTGCTCTAACTGGATGAATTATCTGTAGCCTGGACACGAATGTGCGGAGGCTCAGGGGGCATATAGGGAGAGTGCGAGTGTGGAGTGTGGAGAGGGTGAGAGAGCCGAATGGTAGGTGAAGCGGCCATGCCATCGGTGGGAACACAACTTATCTCAGTTCGGTTCTGTTTGGGCACGTTAAGGCACCAGCACAACTCTGATCCAGGAAGGGGTCATATGTCACTTGCCACCAATGTTCCCCTTGGCTAATTGGAACAAAGATACAGGTTATTAAGCCATATACACTCTTAGCAGGTACCATTTTAAGTACCTTAAGGCTGGCAAAAAACATACTGGGGTGATGTAATTATATAATAATGCCCTTCATTGAAGAAAGTCTCACCAAGTCTTCAGGCTCGTTCTCAATACGGTCCTATATTCAAATGTTTTGTCAATTCTACTAACAATCGTGTGGCCATCATCATGTTCGGCTGCTGCTGTCAGCTCACTGATGATATTCTCACACCCTGCACCAGGTATCTATTTAAGGCTGAGTAGACCAAGGGGATTGATCTAAGGATCAACTCAGGGGAGGCCCAGAACATATTCAGGCACTACTGGCCACTGATGCTAGCCAACTCAAGTTGATTGAGTTTGGAGTGCAGTTCCCTAACCACTGCACCACTGTTCTGCACTAAGTAGAAAGACAAAGATCCCCAGTATAGACTTTAACAGACTGTTAGGACAAGTGCTGTTCGCGAGCACCTATGAAGGCTGGCACAGTGCTTGAGGGGGTGGGTCGCCAGCACCACGGCTAGCCGCCTTTGTCTCCCTGATGGCGATGTTTACACATCGCACCAGGTACTCATTTGAGGCTGAGTTGAGGCTCAGTCCTTGTGTGCACTCGGTACAAAGACAAAGATCCCCCGTATAGCCTTAACAGACTGTAGGGGCAAGTGCTGTTCGCGAGCACCTATGAAGGTCGGAACGGTACACAGGTCGGTGGGTGGCCAGCACTGCGCCCGACCGCCTTTGTCTCTCCAGCGGCGATGTTTACACACCGCACCAGGTACTCATTTGAGGCTGAGTCGACCTAGGGGAGGCCCAGGACCGGTTCAGATAATCGTCACTGGTGTTGGCCATGAGGAATTGAACCTGGGTCGCCGGGTTCGTAGCGCAACGCGCTAACCGCTACACTACCGCTCCCCACTCAGTACACACACACGTGCGCACACACACGTGCACACACGCACGTCCACACACACGCACGTCCACACACACGCACGATTGAGGATACGAGAAAAAATGCTGGCGGCAGTGGCTCATGGGCGCCTCTTCTCGCTCATATACGAGGGTGGGGCCAGGGTCCAGGGGTCATGGATGTGCCATCTCGCCAGGGGCCGTTGCGCCGCCACTTCAAAACGAGAGACCTCGCGCTTTTCCTGCCCGCGCTGTTACAGGCGCTTCCTTTGCTGCAACGTTGGCAGCGCATGAGGAACTGAGCCGGAGAGTTATGGTGCAGCAACCATCCCGGAATGGGCAGCCTGGGGCTTCCCGTCCCCGCTGTTTTTTCGTGACACCTCTCACCTGCATCGGCGCCCGCCCACCCGCTGCCTCGTCCTGCCCTCTCCCTCTCTTGCCTACCCTGCCGTCACCCCCGTCACCCCCATCGCTCAACGGAGGTGACATTTACTCATGGCTGAGGTTTTAAAATAGAGATGAGCTGGGAAATCAGGTGTCTGCGTTGGCTCAGGCGCTTCAGGTTAAATGCCCGTGTAATAGCAGCCGTGTTGAACACACGTTAAAAAACACTGGATTAACTGGATTTCCACCAAAATGTCAATCAAATGCATTCCGATAATTGAATGCAAAAGCACGTGTTTTTGTTTCACGTGACAATATTCAATATTGTTAGCTCTCTACAAGGAGTTGAAAGATTCATTCCACCTAGTTCGTCAGCAAATTATCACAATTCAGGGAAACAATTCGATTAAAGAATCGATTAAAAAAAATGTACGGCTCTGTGCATGGTCGCACCTCCAGTGACTTGCAAGAGAGATACATTACATAAAACATACATGTATCAATATACAGAAATTCTTACACGATCCGATGCAGGTGTTGTGAACTTAATAACTATATTAATTGATTAATCTATGCATCGCCACAGTTCTGCTATGTACAAACACACACATCGTGGCATTTAGTTTGTCGGGTAAAAATGTTTGCACTCGAGATCGATGGACAGTCACATTTTACGCAAACCCCGGGTGGGAAAGATGCCACAACCAGAGTTAGATTCCCGGTCATGGCTAACATCAGTGGCGAGTATTATTTGAAGCGATTTTGGCCCCCACACCCCCATCTGTTACCAACCCACGCAGACCAGCGAGGTGAAGCGTGGTCAAACAAACCTCTGCAACCGACATGGCGTGGGAAAGGAGGGCTTCCATCCAGCAGTGGTCTGACAGAAGGCTGTAAATTATCATGGAAACCCAGCTGTTCCATCACCTCCTGGGTCTGGAATGATTTGTCGGGTCAACGCTCCTAAAAAAAATATTTTAAAAATGGGTGCTTGTGTAGTGGTGGTGCGGACGCGCGCCCGCAGTGAGAGATCACGGGGCGGCGCGGGGTGCGTGGTTGGGCACGCGATGTAGGCGTGGTGTTGACGCGCGCCGGGAGTGAGAGATTACGGGGCGGCGCGGGGTGCGTGGTTGTGCGCGTTGACACAAGGTGGGAAAGAGGATCGTGGGCAGCGCGCAGTGATTGGTCAACTGGGGTGGGTGCTCTCAGCTACGTCCGCATGAAGGACTATAAAGGGGGACGTGCGGGAGCACTCGGGGAGTTGTTAACCAGTCGAAGACCGAAGACGGAGTTCAGAGGTAGGCCCTGAGACCCCTAGTCCCGCTGTCCTTGTGAGGGCCGGGGCCCTGTGTGGCTCGGAGGCGAGACTGTGGGACCCGTGGTCTGACGTCCCTGTGGACCGAGACTGTGGGACCCAGAGTCGAGACGGACACCCACACGGGCGTAAGAGCCCGTGTGGGTGTAGCCGGGGGAACCCTGTGGGTTAAGGCTGGAGTTAGCCACCCGTGTAATATAAGTTGGTGTTAATAAAAGAGTGTGCTACCCGTAAGGTCGTCTCCCGCCAAGTTCCTACATTACACTTGCATCCGATTCACTCGCAATGGGTTGCGCGAGCACGTTAATAAAGTGCAGGTGCAGAGAAGGGCGATGTACTCAGTCTGTTCCAGGGTGAGGCCTATTGGGTTGGCCAAGGGTTGGGAGAAGTTCCAGACTCAGCATTATCCATAAGCCTGCAGCTGGTTCACAGTTTCATCTGGCTTAGTGACCAGAAGACCCTTGTTTATTCGTCATGTGACGATCCCCACCCCCCCCGTGGTACTGCAATGTGATATATTGCAATGATGCGGGTCAGGATTCGATTAAATACTACATTCCTTTTTGCTCTGTAAGGCCACAGGCAACATTGCCACATGATTTGCAAAAATGGTAGGAAATAAATGATCACACGCGGGATCCTACGCGCATATTATAAGCGAAAGAATGGTTTTAATCGATGATTTGTTGCAGTACTATCATTTATAAACACTAAACAAATTTTCCTTCATAGTTTCCTCACTCACTATGCTGAAACAAACTAAATTATATATTCTAGCATATTCCCTTGTTAGGATATAGTGTGACCCTGAAAATTACACTTTGAGGAAAATGTATGCCTTCAGAAAAATAACCATGGAGTTAATTATGTATAGTATCTTAAATAATAAATGTAGAAACATTTGTCAATCCACTGATGGCGTCTCCATGCCATGTCAATCATAGGGGATGTTTGACAACATTTTCACCGCACTGGTGAGGGCGAGTTGCTGAAGAGTGTGGCGTCAGGACTGGTCCGGGTATCACTCGCCAATGATGTTAGCTGTGACTCCAAATTTAATTCCAGCCCACCAATCGAGCTCAAATAAAACATTTTTTTTTTTAAGTTGATAGGTAATAAGACAGATGAGGAAAGAAGTCCAGATGGATGGAAGGGATGATGGACATGTGGATTTATATACAGAGCTGCCCGAGTGCAAACTCTGAGGGACTACCAGCACGGGAGAGCACACGACTTTGAACTAATTGTTAAAGGTGGCGAAATGAGATGCACATATTGGGCATGGAATATGCTTCTCAATGAGCATCTGTGAATGTATTATTTATGATGTATGCTAATTAGACCTGCTGCCCAGGTCAGGCTCCAGCTCATCTGTGATGGAGGGGGCACAGCGGGGGCAGTAGGCCTAATGTATGGCCCTCCTGTTAACCCACCTACATAAAATACTGTATAGACTGTTTCTTTTTTAATTAAACATGACATCCTGAACAGGGTCACACTATATCCTCACACACAGTTGCATCCTGTAGGGGTTAGACACCAGGCTATGGAGGATGGGGGAAAGACAGAAGCGGGAGTGTGTGGTGTGAAGCGGGATGCATAGAAGGGACGAGGCCCACGTGAGGCATGAGCAGCCGACTCGGCCCAGCTTGGTTCACTTCGCATGCGATTTGAGCACAAACACGGCTCAGCATCAGATAACATTGGTTGGGAATCAAACCCAGGTGAAGTTCAGAGCCAAGTGGGCTAAGCAATGCACCACTGCCACTAACTAACACGATTGATACAGGCTTCAAACAGGCAAATTATTTTAATTATAATAAAAGCAATGTAAGCAAGTTTCATACACCTATATTGAACAGTACATCTAGTAAATTAATGTCGTGACTTTATTGCACGAACGTAAGAAATGTGTACAATAAGCGTACGACATTTTATTGGGGAAAAAAAACAGGGAATTAACAACATATGTGCTCACATCCAAACATTTCGAATGTTCCTGTATATCAAATAAACCCATGACTAGATCAACTCGAATAATCTGCCTATATTAGAGGGAAGTCGATTTACACAGCAGATAAACCATGGCGAAGCGTAAACATCGGAATACATTTTACAGAACGGCCAAATCAAAGAAGTACCAACAGCTCGGAGAGTTATGTTATGTAATCTAACATTAAATAAACGCCACAGTTATCTGTTCAAGGACTCTGTACACTCGCTACGAAACATCACAGAAGATGTGCCACATTCCTGCGATCCATATGCAGAATGCTAGCGGCGCAAATTTATTTGTGTAAAGTTAAAATTACAGTGTGACAATAACACTCATTATCATTTACAGCCCTTTGTCAATCCACAGTGCATTGGCCTGCGCACGCGGTGTTGGTCATGGGGGTCGTTTGACCATACCTCAACACGCCAGTTAGTGGCGGTCAGTTAGTTAAGGGGGCAGGGAGTGAAGGAGTGGTTCAGATAGCACTTGCCGCTGCTGGTGTTAGCCATGGCTGGAAATTGAACCGAGATCACTGGGTTGATAGTGCAGTTTGGTAACTTCTCCACTGAACAAATGAAAGTGTTGCGTATTGTATATAAAGTATTAAGCTAAAATGAACCCATACCCTGATCACTAGCTGTCTGACCTGCAGCATTTATTTTTCATTTAATGTCAGAGACCGCATGACTCCTGCATTGTTGCTTTGATGTAAACGTTTGTACTGAGAAGACAATGACTGGATTAAACACGTCAACACATCACCAGCGTTGAAGAAATCCGATGGTGAGCATGTATTGTGTATGCACATGCGATTGAGCATCCACTTTTGCATTCGAAAAACCACAACTGTAAAAGTTTTGCACTCCACTCAACACTGCGCCACGCTGTTTGTGTCCTTTAACACGGCTCCTTAGCTCAATTGCTGCGAACTACTGTAATAAATGTGATGACGCATGGGGCATGTGCTTCCAATAAAACACTTCGTATGCTGCTACTGCCCCAAACACAAATTATTATAGCGGGTGTGGGGGGTGGAGAGGAGCTGTTGGTGTACCCAGCGAATGATTAAGGTTGGGGGCCGATAGGGGGGTAGCGGGGGTGCAGGCGGGGGCTGCACGAAGCTCCTCATTGTTGGCATCTTTACGCTGCGTACACGTGGACCGCACGCTAGCGGAGAACTGCATGCGGGGATTACAAGGGCCACACGAAATTCATTGATCACAGCCACTGTGTGCTTGTAATGGCTTATATGATGAAGAAGCCAGAGAAAGCAAGGAGGTAGGAGAGGATGAAGAAGGAGGAGAGGAGTAGCAGGAGAGGGAACGAGAGAGAGGAGAAGAGGGAAGGAGAGGGAATGTGTTTACTCATCTGCCATGTTTATCGGGCAGTAGTGCTGAAATTTAATTAATTCCAAGTCACATCACCACTGCTTGAATGTGGTTATCATTCCCTTAAAACAAGTTGTCCATTTTTATTATGATGACTATCCTTAGTCTGCATCGATGTTTACTAATGTAACCAAATTGTGCAGCATCTTGAGACGCAGGCTGCTTGTAGATGCATAACAAATTGCATTACATTGCGCTCGGGGAATCGGTGATGTAGCTATCGAGCATGCAGGCAGTGCACAACTGCACTGGGGCCCTTGGGCTGCCGTAGGGACCCAAGCGCTGGCCTACAAAGTGAGCCCGTGCCCACCACGCAACCCCCCACTGCGATGAAGATTCACAGAGTGAAAATGCGTTGTTCCTCACCGCTCCCCGTTGGGCTTGGGCTCCCGGAGCCGGACGGCCGCGGTCTGCGACGGCAAGGTGGAGGACAACGAGGTGGCCGCGGCGGTCCTGAGCGTCGAGCTGCCATCCTCGGGTCGGACGGCCCGCGGCACCCCCGATCCCGCCGGGCCCGGGGCCGGTTCCCAATGCGCCGCCGGGTAGGGCATCCCCCTCGCCTCCTGCTCCCACTCGGGCGTGTTGCTCCCCCCATCTACCTTCAATGCCCTGGGGTGAACACGCATCATGCATGTGCACGCGCATACAAAGACAACCCCCCCCCCCCCCCGTTGGGGCAAGTGCTGTTAGCGGGCACCTATGAAGGCCAACCCGGGATGGGTGGCCAGCACCATGCCCAGACCACACCAGGTACTCATTCGAGGCTGAGTCGACCTAGGGGAGGCCTAGAAACGGTTCAGATAATCGTCACTGGTGTTGGACGTGAGCGGCAATTGCACTCGGGTCGCCGGGTTTGTAGCGCAGCACGTTTATCACTACCCTACCCACCCCCCACGCGCATACGCACACACCTGCACACACACAGGCAGGCGCAGATGAATAAGAAATCATCATTCATCGTTTATTGGCCACATTTGAAATACAACTGCATAAAGGTGTTCCCATGCAAGCGGGGACATCAGGCACTTACTCGTTTAAGGCCAGAGTAGAAATTATAGGGGTCCCAGGTCATATTCAGTCACCATCTGCCCTCTGATGTTATCCCTGGCTGAGAGTTGAACCCAGGTCGCAGTGTGAACCACAGCACTCCCACAGACAAACGCAAACTCTAATGCTTTCTAAACATGTGTAATGCGAGCAAAGACAGGGTCACGTGAGTGTGGGCGGAGTCAGGGTCACGTGCAGAGGAGGAGGAGTCAGGGTCACGTGAGGGGGAGGATATAAGGGGAGAACCGGAAGGAGATCGGGAGTGGAGACAGAATAGAGAAGGGAGAGGCCACACGGAGAGCTGGCGAGGAGTGGCGCGATTGCCACGAGGCAGGAGTCACGGCACCGTCGGCCAGCGGTGTTCGTGGAGCAGCGGGGGTGTCTGCAGAGTGTGCGGGAGCACACGGAGCAGCAGGGTGGCTGCTGGGTGTGCGGGGAGCACACGGAGCAGCAAGGGGGCTGCAGAGTGTGCGGAGCATACGAGCAGCGGGGTGGCTGCAGAGAGAGAGAGTGAGCGGGAGCGGAGGACTCAGACGACGTGCGGAGGCACGAGGCGGAGAAGGTGCGGGTCGGAGCGGAGACATCGCGGGGTGCGAGCAGACGGTGCGGGTCGGAGCGGAGACATCGCGGGGTGCGAGCAAGAACCCAATAAAGGACACGGAGAATAACATCGGCTCAGAGTCCTTCATTACACATGGACATTTGGTGTAACTCCCATGCACCATGACTAGAAATAAAACCAATTTCACTTCTTTTGTATGGTGGGGAGTTGATCAGCAACGTGTATTTGTTTATGTCACGGGGATTGTAGCGAAGACCTCTCACCAGCATAGCGCCGCTTTCCACAAACACCAAGTGTGCCCAAAAGTGTTTGCACACAAGTAGACAGGACGGGCTTGTGCACGGGCATGCACAAACCCAAAGGGTCCCACGTTTTGGCCCCTTAACAGACTGTAGGGGCAAGGGCCATTACACGAGGGTGGTGGGTGGCCAACACCATACCCAGCTACCTTTGTCTCCCCAATGCTGATGTTTGCACACTGCTCCAGCTGCTTATTTACAGTTGAGTTGATCTCACGGTGGCCCAGAGCCAATTCAAATATTGACAACAGTTATTGGTGGTGTGCAGCAATCAAACTCGGGTTGCCAAGTTAGTAGCGCTAACCACTACACTACCGCTCTCCAAAACGGGCATGCACACACACACACACTTATATGCACACGTGCAGAAATGCAAACAAAGACATACGCATCTGCCAGCTGCGGTAGGAGCGACATTTGCAGTAATCGCAAGGTAAGTGAGGCTAATGGGCGCACGCTCACTGTTGGATCCACGCTTTTGGTGGCAGCTGTGCTGGGAAAACACTCTGGTGCTTTCCAAGGCTGCCATCATAGCTACTTAAATTTCCTGTTAACGTGCACACCCCCATGCACACGTCGCCAACAGCCGTGTTTCACTTAAACCAGGGGTCGGCAACCTGCGGCTCCGGAGCCGCATGCGGCTCTTTTGAACCTTGACCGCGGCTCCGGGGCGGATGCTAGCGAGGGGAGGAGGCGCACTGTGACACCTGCTCTGGCGTTGCCGCTGCTGACAGGTCGCCGCTCCGCTCCACACTGCCCGCCCGGTGACAGGCAATAACGTTGCCGTTGCTTTGTCACATGTTTGGAAGAAGTAAAAACCTTCCTGGGCAGCAAAGAGCTCACCTTTGCTGAGCTGGAACAGCCAGAGTGGCTGGAAAAATTACATTTTATGGTAGACATGACAGCACATCTAAACACGCTAAATACAACCCTTCAGGGGAAAGGAGGCACAGCCCTGCACATGCTGGAGGAGGTTTTGGCATTCGAGCGCAAGTTGACAGTGTTTGTCAAAGATTTACAGAGAGGTACACTGTCTCACTTTCCCTCTTTGAGAGAGTTCAAACAAAGTCATGATACGATAAATTTGGAATATTTCAAGTCTGCAATCACCACAATGCAAAGTTCGTTTGGGAAACGATTCTGTGAGTTCAGAGAGGAAAAAACGACATTATCCTTCTAGATTTGAAGCTTTCGTGACTGCAATGATTCATATTCTCAGGTTTTTTTCGGTAAAGTCACGTAGGTAAAAACATTAAAATTAATGAAAGTTAAATAAAACAAAACAAAATATTATTATTTTGTTTTGTTTTATTTTACTTTCATTAATTTTAATGTTTTTACCTACGTGACTTTACCGAAAAAACCTGACATTATCCTTCCCTGTCACTCCCCTGGCGATCGATCCATCCCTATTGAATATGACTGCATTTGCAGGTGTAAGTCAACCTGATCTTGAGATGGAACTGGCCGATATAGCCGACAAAGATATATGGGTGTCCAAGTTCAAATGCTTGACCGCTACTCTTGAGGATGTTGCCCGTCAGAAGGCCATTCTGGCTCAGAATCATAAATGGAGTGATATTGAAAACCTTCCCAAACAGGACAAACTTGTATTCGAAACATGGAATGCCATCCCCAACACTTATATAAACATGAAAAAGTATGCATTTGGAGTCCTGTCGATCTTCGGCTCCACATATGTATGTGAGCAGGTCTTCTCCAACATGAACTATATTAAAAACAAACATCGATCACGCCTCACAGATGACAGCTTGCAAGCCTGTGTGAAAATGAAGGTGACGTCTTACAGCCCTGATGTGCAGACACTGTGCACTGAGGTTCAGGAGCAAAAATCCCATTAACCAGGTAATTTAGCTATTAATTTGCAAAAATATATTTTACATTGTTAAGTGAAAAAGTCATTTTTTTATTCAGATTGACAGCTGACTGCACGATCCTGTATATAGCAATAAGGTAAGAAACAATATATGCAGTGTTATATTTGTTTTAATAGTTGCAATGGTTTTGCGGCTCCCAGTTTATTTTTTCCTTCGGAAACGGGTCCAAGTGGCTCTTTATGTCTTAAAGGTTGCAGACCCCTGACTTAAACCAAAAGAACATTTTTAAGGCAATAACACGCTTTTTGTTCCTGGGTAGAAAGTGTTATTTTGTAATTGCTTATGCCTCAAAAGTATCGCAAATGGCTAGTGTTCCCCACAAATTTTGCTTTTGTGACCAGGACTGTGACCAAAGTTTGTGGGAATAATAGCCATTTTCTGTACTTTTGAGGCATAAGCAATATGAAAATAACACTTACTACTCAGGGACAAAAAATGAAAATAAAATTGTTGCACAGTGAATCAACTATAATAATGTCCCCAAAATTCATTACAACTATGCAGAATTTTCCAGTCACAACCAATGCAGATTAGTGCATTATCCCATGGAAGGTCCGAGAATGGCCCAAGGAAAGTGATATCACAAAACTACTTCTGAGATCACTTCAAACAACCTCTTATCCACATTCCAACTGCTGCACTATCCCACGTGCCTCTGTTCCAGGGGGATGGATGCTTGTCGCATGGCAGTGAAACCAACATTTGTAATTGTTATAGAGATTTATTTATTTTTCCAAGTGGAATGAAAACAACAAATTTAATGAAGGGTGTTTTTTGTGCAGTCATTGGTAGCTGGCCTGAGACAATCATCAACACAGCAGTCTCGTCATACGTTATTGAAACCCAGATTTAAACTCAGGACCTCATGAGTGACAGATAATGCTCTTCCTGGCCATTTCCACACAAAAATGCGTATGTAGTAAATCCCATAACTTGAAGCATCGATTGTCAACAGAATTCATGGCAGTAGATTGAACGGTGGAACAGTGATGCAGTGTTTAGCGCACTGCACTACGAACCTGAAAACCTAAGTTCAATTCCTATCCACGGGTAATATCGCTAGCAAATGAAATCTAAACCAGCCCTGGGACCTCCACTTCACCAACCCGCACTGAACAATGTGGTGAAGTATGGCCAAGCAATCCCCATGACCGATAGAGAATGGGGAGGCCTTACATCAAACAGTGGATTGACAAAGGGATTACAATTATTATTATTATTGATGAGTACATGTCAAAGTGTGTGACAGTTACACACTGTTGATTTGTAAGCGTCTTACAATGTGAAATGTGTGAAGACACTAACTCTCATAAAACATAATTAGTACTTAGAGATGCTATGCACGTTAATGCAATGGCCACGATAATTTATACGGAGAGCACACAAAAAGCGCCAGACTCACGTCCACGTTGATGCACAGCTTTAAATATATAAGATCTGCCACAAGCGCAACTCTTCACACCAAGCACCAACGCATCGTCAGCAATTGCTGCACGGCGAGCAACGCGATGATATTCGTCGTAGCGTGCCCAACTTTTCTCATGCATGGGATTGGAGACAGAAAGTGGTATTTTAACAGGGACAGTCTGTGACTGGCTGAGCACAGGAAAGGAAAAAAGGTGGTTCTCCTGTTTGAAACCAAAAAGTGTGGAATTTAGAAAACAAAAATGCTACTGTGCATATTTATACCTGCTTCTTTTATCTCCAATGCTGTCTACGTTATGAGCTTGCATATGATTACTTGAAGAATAAGGTCAAGTCCAAGTGTTTCAAATATGTAATGGGAGGGGGATTAGCTTTATTTTCATCAGAAGTCCTAAGCCAGATGTACAAATTTCCTATTCCTATCGCACAGGCCAGTCCATCAAAGAGCAGTATTCATCGTATTATTGCTTAACAGATGGATTGGCTGAGTTTAACCTCAACCTTACCATGGCCAGGATTTTAACTTGCACTCATATAACTGTAGGTTGCTTGTTCCGTCACATACCACCCACGTGGTTAGCTGTGATTTGCTAAAAGTATTTCGAAACTAAGGCAATACAAAACATTTTAAAGGACGCGTTTTTCTTAGGTTATGGGAAGGCAATTGTATCTTTCATTTAATGCTTACTGAATTATCTAGGAAAGCCACACTGAGTCATAGGACTCTTTTTCGAGGGGAGTCCTGCATTTTGTTTTAATTTTAAGATGTTTTCAGCCAATAAATGAGTGTTTATACACATGGGAGTAAACCGGTGCACCCGGAGAAAACCCACGTGTGTGCAAGGGGCTTAACACTCTATCCCTGTACAGATGGAAAAATATTGAAATCAGTCCACTTGCTAGACTGCCTTCTCCTCGTGAGCCAGAGCATGGCACCTCCACATCCACAGGAATGGAGTTTCACAAAATTTGTGTGATCCACCAACCCTCGCTGCCTCCACAGTGCTGGACTACAGGCCACGTGCATAAATACCACCGCCCAGCTGGTCAGTCAAGTCTGCTCTGTTCTCTGACATTTCTGTGCGGTCTCCTTTGTCCTGCTGATATTAAATTCTGGACACACAACAAAAAACTTCTTAAAGTTAAAGTCAGACAAAACAGAGATAATAATATTGGACTCCAGACATCGGGGATGTCACTACTGTATGGTGCCGGCCTGAGATGCATTGTCATCGCGTACACCCCGTGGGCGGGTGCAGTACCAGCCCTAGCGGGGCTTGGTGAGCGCTGGGTTAGCGCGGGCACCACGCATAGCGTGTAGTGCGAGCTCCCACCAGGGGGAGTGGGAGGGTGTCAGCCCAGGGGCAGGGTTGCCCCGGGCCATGGCACTCTGGTTGACTCTGTAGACACGTGATCCGGAGTGTCCACAGAGAGGCCCCAGGTGGGGGGGGCTAGGGGGTGATCACGTGTCCAGGGAGAGCTCTCGAGAGGGATGGAGAGGGAGCTAGAACGCTCGAGAAGGCAGGCGGGGCCAAGGGCGGAGTGGCCTCGACCCGGTGGGGATATAAGGTGGGTGCCTGAGAGGGACCGGGATCGCTGCATTCTTCAAGCTGAAGCTCCACGTCTACCAGCTGGAAGCTCTACGTCCTACAAGGCATCATCACGTGGTCGGGGACCCGAGTGAGGGCCCGACCCTTCGTACTTGTTACTCCAACGTATAGTGTAGTTAGCTGGGTGGTCACCACCATAGGCTGTATCTGGTGAAGGGGCAGTTACCCCTTCATGTTAACGTGTTGATATTACAATAAAAATGTGTTGCCTCTAAGAACAACGTCTGCGACTCAGTTGGACTAACTACACATCAACTACACAACATTAGCTTTTCCAAAGTTGTTATCAATGTCTTTGTCATTTAAAATACAAAAGTATGTCAGAAGACTCGGAGTTATTGCTGATCTCGACCTTTCTTTTGAGGCACGCACTCGTAATGTTTGCAAGGTCTTTTTTTCTATCTCAGAAATATTGCCAAACTCAGATGCCGTCTCTCTCTCTCTCTGATGCTAAGAAGGTAATACCTGAAAAGCATTGTTATATCTATGAAGGCATTGTACCAGTTACTATTTGTATGAAATTCCGCTGCCAGTTTAAACTAAATCTAAGTAATCTGTTCACATTACTCCAATTCTGGCCTCATTACATTGGCTCCCAGTTCGTATGTTAGTAGATTTCAAGGTCATGCTTTAACTTGGAGGGAAATGAGTGCCCTACAAGACGCTGGACCATATAGACTTCCTCGGCTCATAATACACACTATGGGTGATATAACTTCGTGATATGATGCTCCTGACCTTATGAACTTGCTACCACCCTCAGTAAGATCTGCCCAATTTAATGTCCGATTTAAAAACATGCTCGAAGACACATCTGTTGAATATGGCTTTTCCAAACATTGAATTTATCAGCAATTAAATGTTTTTCTTGATCGTTATCTCCTATATAAGTGCAATTACCGCCACTACTGTTGGGATGTCTAGAGCATTGAAGTAGAGTACAACGCAGCACAAAATAGTGAAAGCACAGGGCAGCACAGAACACTGAGGAACGACATAACACATTAGTTTGAAGCAATTAACTTGATGCACTTGGGCTGTGGGAATAGCCCAGCACACAAGGGATATTCAAAGGCCGTCTAAAATTGCTTTTAATAGAAGGGCCATTTATAGTTTTATGTATTTTACTCAATTTTTTTTTTCCACGAAGACAATGCCCTGGCAGCCACACATCTTTGCAATGGCCATGAAAATGTTATGCCCACAACTTTGACACACTGCATGCTTTGTTTACTGACACGTCTGTAATCTCATAGATTTTGTTTTTAAACCACCATTCTATTGGGTGAGTGGACAGGTGAGCGAAGATGGCACACACTTCCAGGGGCCTTGCATCTCTATGCGTGGCGCCCAGTGAGAGCCAACTTTGACTCTCACTGGGGAAGGGGGTGGGGGGGAGAAGGGATGCCTTAGCTGAAAATGTAACGTTTCCTTCCATGTGTAATAAAGGACTCGATCCTGGGTCTGTCTCCGTTGTCCTTTATTCGGGTTCTTACACTTTATTCCCACACGGCCCTCGCTCAGAGCTCTCCCCTTGGCAGCTCCATAGCTGCGCTCGCTCCCGTAGCCTCCACACCTCTGCAGCTCCGCTGCAGATCCCCTGTGCAGTCCTCCGGCTGCCCTCACTGCAGCTCCACCGCTGCCCTCACTGCAGCTTCACCGCTGCCCGTCGTTCCTCCGCGCTTGGTCACCGCTGGCCGACGGTGCCAAGTCTTACTCCCCCGTGTGTGTGGCGATCTCGCCACTCCTCGACCTCCACCCTGCGTGGCCTCACTCTAACTCTGTCTCCCACACTCTCCCCGTCTCTTCCGGTATCTCTCCCTTAAGACCTCACCCCTCTCTCACACGTGACCTAACTCCTCCCCCCCATGACGTCATATCCGCGAAGCCGTTTACGCCCGCATTACACATGTAACCCTGGAAACTGTAATCACAGTGCTGTAACATGGCAACTCTTCGCCATGATGGACGTGGCCAAAAGGTGGTGGTGAAAGAGACTTTGAAAGCAATTCAGTTTCGATTTATATAGCGTCTAAATATGACCACATCTCAAAATGCTGTATGACAAACTGAGCTACACACAGCATTATGCAGTCTTCATCGAGAGTTCTTGAGCTCTAACTCAATGCACTGACTGCTATTTTAATTGTACTGCTGGCCACAAGGAGTCGCAATTACGGTGTGGACAAACAACATCCTCAAGCCATTTGATTTGCGAGTGGCCAATCAGACTGAGCGTGTGAAATTGACTGATCTCATGTGTGCATATACTGCAGACAGGACAGATTTTAGAAAATACGAATAAATGAAGCTGATGCTGGAGAAGTCGAGTGTGGGTGCGAGGGTGGGTGTGAGTGTGAGTGCGAGGGTAGGTGCGAGGGTGACCCATGACCACCCACCTGTCCGGCTCAAGGCGAGCTCCACCATCTAATGTTTCGGCTGGGCTCATGACCCGGTCTTGCCCACTCTCCTCTGGTCTTCTTGCTGTGTTCTTCCCATCTGTCTTTGTAGATTTGTCTTCCTTCTTGGGTCGGCCAAACCTGACGAAGGGAGCCAGGGAGGAAGGAGCCAAGAATTGGGAAGAGGGCAGGAGAATGTTCTTGTAACATAGCCGTTCGCAAGATGGTGGACATGAGAGCAGTTAGCGGCTGCAGAGAACAATGTGAAGTTATGTGCATGGGCAATAGTAACAATAATAACATTACATTGCAAGCCAGACAAGCTCTGGAAACAGCGAGATGGAAACTAATTTTAGACAGAGATCGGAGACAGAGACAGAAAGAGAACAGCGCCACTCAGAGCATTCGACCATTTGAGAAAATATGCAGGATGTTTATCTTTTGAAATACACTAAAACCACTCCGCAGCCCATTTAGAACTTTAATAAAAATGCAGCACTTTGCCAATCTGCAGATGAAGTCCACTGCATTCCCATGTAATTACAATAAAATCCAGTGAGTGAGGGTTACTTTTCTCAATATGGGGGAAAAAAATGTAGTACGGTGCATATATATGCCCTCACCTATTGCCCTCAAATAACTGAAAATACGAAGAGGAAAAGATGAGAGTAAAAATCGCAATCATCTACAGTGGCAGTGAGGCGGCGGAGTGGGATCGGTATGTTGTTGATGGGGGGAGAGAGAGAGTGGTGAGTGGGAGCCGAATGGCTGGGTCCGGCCTCAGCCTTCATTCTCCCACGTGCCCCCACAGTTCCCTGACACTCGTCCTCGAGAGTTAGACATTAAAAGCAGCTTGTAGCCAAATTTAAATGCTTTTTTTCCCCCACCAGCTCCCCTCTCCCCCATTTTCTAAGTCCAACAGAAAGACAGCCAATTATTGCATTAGTGCAGCTATATTGGAACAGGTTTCCTCCATTAGAGCCACACACGGGGTGCTTGCTTACAAAAAAGGAGAGTCCATATTCTTTGGGTCTTTCGGTCAAGTCACGTAGATAGGGTCAAAGAAAATACCAAAAAAAGTTACTAAAAACTAGTAGTTTTTTGTTAATAAAATAACTAAAAACTAGTAAAAACTTGATTTGGAGCTTTCGTGACAGCAGGAATTACTTTTCGGTTCTTTCGGTAAAGTCACGTAGAAAGAAAATAAATTAAATAATAGAATACGACGTTTCGATTGCAACACAAGCAATCATCATCAGGCTCTATTTAAGACCGGGAGCAAGAGCAGAGCCTCACCATTCTGGCGAATTGCCCGATGATGCTGGATGCAATTACCAGCGAAACGTCGTACTCAAATTGTAAATGTTGTGGTTTCACGCTTCAACACACCAGTGGGCTAAAGCAGTGAATTATTTGTCTTTTGCAACGTGACACTTTTTTGCTGAGTGGCCATGTCGGGTGGTGGAGGGTTACGACACATTTATAAATAACGCGATTTAACCCAAAAACGTTGATTATGAATAATATTGGCCGCGAAAGCCTACGTGTTAAACTGAAGTTTGTTTTATTAAGTTTATTTTCTCTCTGTGTGTCTCTGTGTTGTCTCTCTAATATTCCCTGCAGTCACGAAAGCTCCAAATCTCTCATTGACATGCTAATTTATCTACCCCCCCCCTTCTCTCTTTCTGCCCCCTCTCTCTCTCTATTTAAGGCCTCGACACAGAGGCGTTGTTTCTCTGTGTGCCTATGTGTGTGTGTCTCTCTGTGTTGTCTCTCTCTGCTTATGTGTCTATCTATGTGTCTTCGTGTCTGTGTTTTTTCTCTCTCTCAAATGTAGCACTCTTTGGATGAACGTAATTAACCAGGTAGGGTGTTGACTGTTATGTTAGCCGACTCTCTGTGTTGTATTGCATTATATTTCTAAGTTTACTAGGTTTGTGTTTCTCTCTCATTCATTCGTACCTGATGACGATTGCTTGTGTTGCAATCGAAACGTCGTATTCTATTATTTAATTTATTTTCTTTCTACGTGACTTTACCGAAAAAAACAAAAAGAAAAAACTAGGAGTTTTTTGTAATTTTTTGTTATTTTATTTGAACCTATCTACATGACTTCACCGAAATACCCAAAGAATATGAATTTCTGCAGTCATGAAAGCTTTACGTCAAGATGTAAGAAGAGTCCCTGTTTGTTAATCGAATGGTTTGATGCAGCTCCATTAAGCGGCACACAGGCTCTGATTTTTATTTCTTTAAAAACGATGGTCATTGGTGAATACGCACTTTCCACAATACTATTCGGCACTTTAACGACACAGAGTAAAAATCGATTAATATGCTCGTGCATACGACCAATCGATTATTTTGATACATTTGTGTACAATTGTTACATTGTGGTTTGGTTAATGGGGGTGACAACACAGTGGAAACGACACACCCTCCCATCCCCCCGTAAATAAAACAACACAAATGATGCTTCAAACACGAGACAAGATTGTCGAATCAAATCGTGATTCCAAATCGTGACAATTCATTTCTTCGGTCTCAAGTCAACAATTACACACCAACTGTCCACTTTCTTCCCGATCCTCATTTCGCACCATTGTGAGCCATCCTATGCTTTGCGTGGCTGCAGCAAATACATTTTTTGTTTTATCTCAGTCCCTACTCTGTAGCATCGCCCTGCGCAGAAAACTGCTCTGGGGAAGGGGGTAGGGGGGCGGTTGGTTGCTCCCCGGTAACCACAGGTGATTTTGTGACATGCACCTGTGTTGTTTTTTTTCTGGCATGCACGTGTGCGTACGGCCTGTATCTCGAGCTCGCATCTACAAACCAAATGCCTCTTTGGCAACGGCCGTGCGCAGTGTAGCCACTACTCCCCCACCTGTGTCTCTGCATCCATCTTTCCCCCTTCACACACTCCCCCACTCAACCACCAATCCACCTTCCCATCCACCTCCCCAACTGCCCACTTACCCTCCCTTCAGCCCCTAGCACCTCTGGTCTTACAAGACTGGTTGATTGTGTGACACGGACAGGTGCTGCCCTCAGTGTGACTGCTTACTCATCACGTTGCAGCATTAATAACTGTGAACAGCTATCTGCCCATGAATATCTACAGACGAATGCCACAGGTCACGATGTTTTGCAGATACAATCAGAGCGACTATAAGACACCGGCCAAACGTTTGGGTTGACTGCACGTGTAAGGGTATTGTTAGTTTACGTACGAGTGTTGCGTTATTCATGGGTTGCTGTGTCGCAATGATAAGTAATGCCATTAATTTATCCAGAAAGGCCTCTGAATCTTAAGACTTCTTTAGGAGAGTCATGTAATGGGAAGTTTGGCCAATAACATTATTGAGTATTCGGCTTCATGCGCGAGGAAATTGGAGTAGCAGGAAAAAACAGCAATCAAGAATCAATTGCCATTCTGCCGTCTCTAGCTAGTGAAGCCTACAACGCCCATTATTCCCAAGCAATCTCTCGTCCAAGAACTAACCCGGCTCAAAACTTGCTGAGCTTTCGAGATCTGACGAGACCGGGTGTGTTCGAGGTGATTCAGTCACTGCACTTGGCGCACACGTACGCACTGCTACGGAAGACAAGAATATTTTAGTAAATTCAATATCCATCTCATCTACTCTCTCAGACCAATCATACTTTCCATCCATTAACCAATTCACTTAACCACCTACCTAGCAACATATCTACCTACTTACCCCCCAGAAATCCATATGTTAATTTATTAATGCATTTATTTGAAGGAAACGTCAATTTTAACAACATGGTTAAACATTAATGTGATCTATTTGAAAGAGGCAAGGCCAAGCTGTCTCTTCTTGCCGTTAAAAAAGATATACAATGCACAATATAGAGCGGTATTGCACAGTGATTCCCACACTGCACTATGAATCTGTCAACCTGAGTTCGATTCCCACCCATGGTTAATTTCAATGGTGAGTGATATCTGAACTGGTCCTTGGCACAATCTTTACCAAACCATACTGACCAGAATGGTGAAGTATGGTCAAACAATTCCATTTACCGCATATTATGGTGAGTCCTTCATCCAGCAGTGAAAATCATTATGCAGGGAGCAAATGAGAAGCAACATATTTAAAAGTTGCACCAACTTTTAGGTGTATTTTGACAATCTCTTGGAATATATTTTCCCATTGATTATTTATAACTGCACAGATGGATAATGTATTACGTTATATAAACATACTATAATCCCTTCGAGTCTATGCATATGTTTAAACTTGAATTCTCATGATATTTGAACTTTCCATATCATCCTGATTATTAACCATTATATCTGCAATCTATCTCACTTTCGTGTGCCTCCTAATTTCTACTCTCCCTACAACTTTACTTACGGTGATGCATTTGTGAATTTCATTTGTTGCCATACGTTTTTTGCAAATACAATTTGTATTCCTTTAACTTTTAAGCTGAAGGATCCATGTAACTTTACACATAAAGTAATTATTGTTCTTATGTATGGCCACTTGATCAATCCGCTCCTGGATCAAGGCATCCCATATTGTCTCGGTCATGGGAATATGTTTGACCATACTTCACCACACTGGTCCGTGCGAGTTGGTGAATGGGGAATGGCCCAGGACCAACTCAGCTCTCACTCGCCACTTATGTTAGCTGTGCCCATTATTCACACTCGGCACGCTGTGAACATCGTGCAGTGCACAAATCACTGTGCCCCTCGTAGACTTTATTCAGTAGAGGTACGCTTTATTCCTCCAGGTGAGAACCCTATTCACGTATTTTGAGTAAGCGAGCGCACACACACACACAATCATTACGGTTGCATGTGCATATGTTACACAAGCAGATTAAGCAAAATGTAATTAGTATGTTAATTCACAATGGATAATTATACTTTCTCGTTTACAACATATTAATAGGATTATGCACATAATGCGATTTCATTGTAAAATGTTTCTTAAAATTGTCAACTAAAGCATGGATAAAAAACATTGTAGTTCACACAGGTTGCTCATAAACGTGTTGGTGTTTTATTTATTTATTAGGTTAAACTTCAACTTCTTCTTGGTTCTTTCGGTAAAGTCACGTAGAAGGGAAATAATAAAATAATAAAAATAAAACATCATAAAATACAATTCTCACGACGTTTCGGCCATAACGCAAGCAGCCGTCCTCAGTTGAAGAACAGGTCTGTCCGAAAGACAGCTGCTTGCATTGTGGCCGAAACGTCGTGAGAATTGTATTTCATTATGTTTTATTTTAAATATTTTATTATTTCCCTTCTACGTGACTTTACCGAAAGAACCAAGAAGATGAATCCCTGCAGTCACGAAAGCTTTAAATCGAAATTTAAACTTCAACTTAATGTTGACGAATGCAGTTTGACATCCCACTGTAGACTGATGTACAGTAGACTGCAGAATAGAGAGGTGGGATTCAACCTGCGACGGCGCTACCAATTCAGTAGATTGTCACGGTTCAGAGTTGCAATTCCATTCGAGAATAAATTCATAAAAATGTGACATTTTATTGTGCTTTTCGTAGATTGTAATAGCTCCAGGAGTCACATGAACTCATTATACACAAAGCATATGTAAACTGAGAATACCGTATTTTCCGGCATAAAACCCGGGGGATACACCACTTTTTACAAACAAAACAGGACCCTGCGGGGTATATGGAAGTGCGGGCTATCCCTAAAATATTTTACACGTGTGACATGTCATAACTCGTTTAATTTTTTTCATGGTAGGACTATCCACTATGCAACACTTACCTTTGACTAAAGCACTGCTGAATAAACCACTCACACACAAATTGCACATGTTATCACGTTTTAAATTATTCGAATTGTTTGTACAATGAAACGACATTGTTTGAAGTGGGCGCACTTTCTATACCGTAATACTTTTTCAGTGGCTGTAGGGGGGTGCGAAAGTTTCATCCGAGGCTATGGATTGCACAATGGGAAGGGCCTTAACAAGCGTCTACCAGACGCGGAATCATAATTGCTGAGTCCCTTAGGCCGCTGCTATTGGCTGAGCACTATACAGTCGCGACCATGAGCTTTGTTTCAAACTTCCAATGGCTTTGTTGCCAGCAGGCAATGGCGTCACCGTAGTGCTGCTATTGTCTGCGCAGTGCGTAATCTACCAGTGCTAAAACTGTACAGGGGTAACTACCGGTCCAGTAGCTGTAATATGATGAGGTCGAATGCTGGTAAGTCTAATAGTACACTTACTTACTTATCTACCAGTTATGTGTTACTTATTTATTGGATATTTACTTTTGTTACTTATTTACTGTTTCAAGTTCACTCGTTTCCGGTTAGTTTGTTTTCTTTGTGCACGTTGTGATTTTAATGTAAACAATTGATAGTGGAATGTATTACAAATGTAAACTTTGTATTAATTTGATGGAATTAAGCTGCGGTAACGACGTTAAAGATATGAATGCATGCGGGGTATATGGAGGTGCGGGCTATCTGAAATTTGTTTTACACAAAACGCTATTTTTGCGGGGTATATGCTTCTGCGGGCTATATGCGGGAAAATACGGTAATAGATTTTTGCAAATTCTGTTTGACACTTGTATCTTGAGCTTAAGAATCGATATTAATTGATGAATAAATGCAATTTTACTTTCCGACTGGAGAGCAGGAACGTTGCATGCACGTATAAACGAAAGAACTCTCCAGGGATTTCATGAACCGCCACAATCCGTTTCAAGAATACATTTTATTTTTGTTTATTTTTTTGGTGTCTCATTTATGTTGCTTCTCATTTGTTCTGCCTGATTTGTACACTTTTGTTCACTCCTTTAAGCAAAATTGAACATCGACATATCATTTACATTCGCCATACATAACCATGCAATACGATAATGTAAGCGCCAGAAAATATGTAAATCGAAGATTTGAAGAAATATTACATGCCCACTGTAGTATATAAAAATTCCTTAACAACCGAAGGACTTCCTTAGTCTGCTGGCTTGATAAGCTCAAAGTAATAAATTCATCAATTAATTGTTATTTTCCCAAAGTATCCACAATTAATTTTATCCCAGGCACCTGTGTCACTTCAAGGAATTACAAAATCTGCTGATTGAATACACTACTTTCTGAATGCGAGTGTGTCTATTATACTTCCCCAAAACAACCTCTGTATTGTCCTCCCTAATCCACCCCCTCCCCTATACCTACTTCCCACTAACCACAATCAATACGGAAAATGAAGTATATGACATTGGAAAAATATGTGATGCTATCAGTGGGGGGAGGAGGGGTGGTTGGGGTTTGCTCCGACAGCTTGTTAAGATTACTTCTCCAGGGCTAATATGGAAACAATCCTCACTATTATGCTGGCCGCCAAGTGAAACAAACAGGGCCGGGCAGCCACTTTCTTGCAAACGCGTCTTTCTTCCCCCACCCCTCTCTCTCTCCAGGCCGGACTTAATCATTCCCAGGCTTTCCTCCCCGCATCCACATCTCACCCCAAATACATAGCAGCGCCACCTCCCTTGTTCCCACCAAAACAACATCTCAGTTGGGGGTTTAACCAGCAACAAATAAAACAAATCTTTCTTATGACCACCTCCTGCAGTCTTTTTGGAAGACAAGTGTGATGGATACTCGCCAAATGAAGAGGGGGTCGGGGGGGGGTAAACATTGAAAGCTCTGCACAGATGGATTTAAAAATCCATTGCTGTACTGCCAACTACTGGCTGCCTCGTGGTCCATGCCTTAATCCAAGCTCCAAATGGATTGATGCCAAGTGTAACAAAAGTCACGTGGCATCAGCTTAAAAGCTACCTGGACGTAAATTATAAATTAGTTGGAACCTATATGTTTTTTTGCAACTGAGGTTTGATTACACGAATAATGTGGTGCGTGTATTCACGTGCATGTTTTAATGAAGGAATAACAATCGAAATAAAGCAATTCCTTTGCAGAAATACTAAAACGGCCTATTAATACGACTGATTAAAAGTCTCGTGCAAACACAAAAAAATGCAAATAAATAAATCCGAGGAAGCAAATCGTGCATTTGTCACCTTGAGACGTGATCTGATCACCAATGAGATTCTGCACAAGTCCGCAGGTCCGATTAGAGGCAGGTCAGGTTAGAGACATGGTGTGAATAGGCAGCAATTTCCAGTGACCTCTGGGGGAGGGCATATAGCAATAACCCAAGTGCCTTATCACGTAGGAGATCACGACGATGCAATAATAGAGTGGGTCCCCTTTAAAGCAGCGCCACATACACACACAGATGGGTTAATGGATGCGTGAAACATGGCCCCTACTGCTCCTGACTGATAACCGATGCGCAACAGGAATTTAGGGAACCTGCGCCTGTGAGGCAGGCAGCCAAATGTGCTCATGCACACTTAACACATTCAGCTTCAGGACCGGGAAATCCCCCCCACCCTCCCACTGAATACCTTGACGGATGGACGCAGGCCATACTTCCACGTAAAAAACAAGCACAGATTATTCAATGTACACGCAAATTGGGCTGATCAGTTGGCATATCAAGATAACGGCTGTTATTCCCCACGATGTGGGCCATGCACCACCACCACCACGAGCGCCACTGTCACATTTATGCAACTCTTTGTCGCGCCCAAAACTTGGGAGCGCTCCTGCTGGTTGGATTGAGGGCTTCACTTCGAATGAAGGCTGAGGGATTGCATTAGCGGCGGTTTAGAAAGTAAGGCCTGAAAATACTTCACCGCCATTGTCATTACAATAACACGGCAAGTGCTGCCTTTTAACTAGGGCCAAAAATATTGTAACCATAAGAAGCGAACGTCACCGTGTAGATTACAGATTACGCACATTCGTGTGCTTGCATGTGTTCTAGGTGCATTAGCACACGCAATGCTGATGCTCTGTACAGGCTGGAATGTTGTGCTGGGCTCATTCCAATCCCACCCTGAGAATCCTGGAGTTCTATTCATAGCTACAATATGGCCCTGTATGTCTTTATCTTGTCGGACCTTGGAAGCTAAGCAGGCTTGACCCTGGCTAGTACTTAAGATGGGAGACTGCCCTAGAATGTGATGTTGTAGTTTTGGACCGAGAGGTGTTGAGGATATTGCAGCAAAAACTAAAGTTCTTGAATATATCCATGCGGAGGTTTGATTGTTATCCTCTCGTATGCAGCTTCTCTGATTTCTACAAAACCAAGCAATTATCCCATTTGCAGCACCCTACTGAAACGCTTTGGAGATTCCACAAGGTATTCCTGAATACAAAGGATATTATTGTTCTCTATAATTGAAAAAAGCACAATAAATAATACGTTTGCAAAATATTTTTACATATAAAACCATTATGCCGGCTAAATGTCCACTCCACAGTGAAATGCACATTTTGGAAACAACGGCTCCAAAACTGCTGCACGGCTGTAGGAATCAAACAGCTGACCAAGTGCAAACTGGTTGGGTGCTGGGACAGGCTATAACCTAACCTTGTTATATTGGCCAACAAACAATCAGGGCCTGTGTTAAGGAAATATTAACATTGACTCCAGGGCTCTGTCATGCAAGCATACAGCATCGTGTTACAGGATACAGAGCTATCGTTGCCTTTATTATTTTATAGACTAGCTTTACTATCCGGCTTCGCCAGACTTGGATTCTTGTCTTGGATTAATACACGGCCTACGCGGAGGGTGGGGGGGTTCGTGACGTCAGCAGGCACACTGCGTAATGCTGCCGCATGCGGGTGACATCGCAGATGTGACATCGCAGATGTGACGTCACCACTCACTTGCCGTGCAAAACATATCCATTATTGCGCCCCCCCCCCCCCCCAAAATACAAGTCTATTTTTATACTTTTTGCATTGTGTACAGTCTGGAAGCTACCCACATGCCAAATTTCAAGTTTGTTGCATGTGGGGAAGTATGCTAACCATTTCGAACAGACATACATATTCACAAATTTCCCTTTTATATATAGACTAGCTTTACTACCCGGCTAAGCCCGGTACTTGGATCGCCACGCCCGGCCGCCTTTGCACCTCCAGTGGCGATGTTAACACACCACACCAATTACTCATTTGAGGCTGAGTCGACCTAGGGGAGGCCCAGGACCGGTTCAAATAATCGTCACCGGTGGTGGCCGTGAGCGGTAATCGAACTCGGGTCGCCGGGTTCGTAGCACAGCGCACGAATCGCTACGCAGTCGCTGCCACCCCCCCACACAGGATAAAGACAAAGATCCCCCGTGTAGCTTGTGAGACTGCAGGGGGCAAGTGCTGTTAGCGAGCACCTATGAAGGCCGGCACGGCACACGAGGGGGTGGGGTGGCCAGCACCACGCCCGGCCGCCTTTGTCTCCCCAGTGGCGATGTTCACACACCACACCAGTTACTCGTTTGAGGCTGAGTCGATCTAGGGGAGGCCCAGGACCGTTTCGAATAATCGTCACCGGTGGTGAGCGGGAATCGAACTCGGGTCGCCGGGTTCGTAGCACAGCGCGCTAACCACTACACAACAATGTTTTACGCTTCCACATGCGCGGGTCACGTGACAGATTTGACGTGACAGCTCACTTGCCGTGCAAAAAATAAATGCATTATTGAGCTCCCCCCCCACCCAAAAAAAAGTGTATTTTCATAAATTTTTGCATGGTGTACAGGCTGGAAAATACCCACATGGCAAATTTCAAGTTTGTTGCATGTCGAGAAGTACGCTAAAGATTTTGAACAGACACACATTCACAACTTTGCCTTTTATATATATGGAGATGACCATTTGTAGAATTGTCCTTGGCCAAGGTTGGCTAAACACTGGCTATATTGGTCATCACTAACCATTAAAACAGACCTGGCAAATAACAAAACTGCTCCTTCATATTTTTCCCAATTATTCTAGGTACATTTTACCAAAACAGAAACAAAACTGTGAATTAAGCATGTTAATCAGTGCGATAATTGTTGGAAATTTCTCTGGGAATAGACTTTTTTTTATTAATTTTTTTCTGCTCTCTATCTTTTTTAATTTCTAAAAGATTCTGCCTTTCTGTATTCTATCCCAAGTCTCCTTTATAAAAACAACAACAACAACCTTTGGTTTAAATGGCATCCAATCCGTGTGCCCAAATAAAGTCGGTTTATTGATTGGCATGATCTGGGCAGACCAGCGGTGATGCAGTTAATGCAGTGTGACGGTTGGATTACAGCAGCCGTCTCTCATGCAAAGGCTCGTGATTTTGAACAAATTTAGTGGGGTTTTACAGGTTTTCCTTTATAGTTCTAATTTGATATACATTTGTATACACTAGAGGTGAAATTATTTATCCCCGCACCCACCCCTGGAGATTTGAAGAACCGTAAAAATTCAGGGTCACAATTAAATTAAAGAATAATATATGAAAGAAGTTCAAAATTCATGATATTTTTTAAAATGTACAATTGTAATGAGTGTAAATGCACGTTTAGACGCAGATAAAGAGAAAAATCAAAGCAGCAGTTGGCCAGGTTTGCAATTCCTTATGAAAAAGACCATGGATTTATCATCGTAAACTAGTGGCCGCATGGGTCACACGAACCCATTACGCAAATTGTAAATTTTACATCATTTAATTAATAAAATAGCCTTGTGTCAATCCTATGGCGAATGAAAGCCTCCCCATGCTATGTCCGTCTGGGGATTATTTGACCATACTTCACCATGCTGGTCATCTTTGGTTAAAATGGGGCCCTGGACTGGTTCAGCTGTTAGCCAGGGCCAGGAATCTAACTCATGTTTCTGGGTTCATCACGTAGTGGCCTAACTATTGCACCACCATTGTCCCATACAAGAATATGCGATCGTATGTTTTTCTGTGTACTACATGAAACCACGATATCATAACCATAAATTAGACAAATATTCAATATAAAGTTGACATTATTACACTATGGGAATATGAAAAAATAAATAAAGACAATTTCACAAGATATATGTTGCATGCACACACACAGCCATCAGAATGCGTGCGCACACATGTAATATGTTTGTTCCTTCCCCGTGGAAATAAGCAGATGCTAAAACGGAGCGAAATAAGCCAGTGCAGCTGAATAAATAAAATGTATTCTCCTGCAGGTCAAACCAGACAAGTAACCCGCGCAAATTACACAACAAAAGCGTGTGCGCGTGTGCACAAACATGCACGTGCACACAAAGGCCGAGATTCCCCCTTCACTCCCTCTGGGAACACGGGGTCAGGCGTAGTTATGAGCGCTTACATTAAGGGTCCAACGTGGCGCATGAGGAGGTGGGTGGCCTAAGCCACCTCTTTGTCCCCGGCGCTGTCAAACCTCCCCCAAACCACTGTCTTGCTCTCTTTCTCCTTGCGCCTCTAAACGTGATCTCACTCAGTATGCTCGTCAATTAGATGCCAATTTGAACACTTTTCCTTAATTCGGGAACGTTTGGACCTGGGTCACTGGAAATGCATCGTACCATGCCATCTGATTTTCCACACACACAAACACTAATGCTAGTGTAATGGCGACTTGACACACTTCTCTTGAGATGGCACTTTATTGAAGACGCATTCACTTGACATCAAGCGGGGATCCCACTGCAACAGCCCCGAGTCTCCCGCGCATCTCCCTTATATACCAACCGAGGCCATGCCCCCCTTCTCGATCATTCTCGCTGACTCTGGACGCTCGCTCTACCGGCAGAATCTACCGTCCTCTTCCGTCACCTGACCACGCTCCCTTCTCGAACATTCCTATAGCCACCAGTCCCTTCGCACTCACAACTGATACTCCTGTCATTACCTCCCGTAGCAACTAGTGCATTCGCACCGCATGCAGACTCTCTTGTCATGATACTAGGCTAATTCTAAGAAACCCCGTTCACACCAAAGCAATTCACCAAATTACAGTTCGCAGGCGCTCGCGAAATATGCTTTGACATTTCAAATCCGCTAATCCCCTCAATTTGTATGTAAAATGTACAGCAACATACATGTTTTAACTAGAGCAGTAAGCGCACTGTGCGATGACAAAAGTCTGACTTACTGCCATTGCTAATATCAGCGGTGAGTCATATCTGAACCAGTCCTGAGTCCTTCCATCTTCACCAAAGTGCACCGACGAGCATGGTGAATGATGGTCATACAACCCCCACAAACTGCATGGCTTGGGAAGGTCTCCATTCAGCAGTGAATCGACAAATCGCTGTAAATAAAAAAAATATGAAAACATTTAGTATTTTTACTATTTTTATTTTGCCAGGTAAGGCCCACTGAGCTATACAGCTCTTTTTCATAAGCGACCTGGCCACAAATGATGGCTCAACGAAGTGACTTATCATGTGGACGTTTATAGCAGTCTTATACTCTAAACGCATGTTTCTAAATGTGGAGGGAAAAACCGGAGAACCAGGAGAAAAATCCACACTACCATGGGGAGAACATGCAAACTCCAAATATACAGCAGGCGTCAGGGTCTAGATTGGACCCGCAACCTCCTGCATACCAGGCGAGGTAGTTAACATCTCACCACCTTGGCATTATATCATCCTCTCCATCAATATTATCACATTTTTATGACTATGTATAGAATGTGTGCAGGAATTCCTATGTCTTCTTCACATTAAAAGCATGCTGGGATTCCTGTTACGTTTGCTGTTTAAGACAACATTTTTACGTACTGTATATTATTAGATGAGAGCCCCACTGAGGGCAAATGTCTCTTTTTTCAAGGGACTGCTAAGTCACAAAGAAATATGAAATATAAATAAATTTACGAAAATTATCAATATTGAATACATTCAATACAATAAACTGAACAATCATTAACAATCAAGTAGTGTGAATTATGCAACTTTTTAGCAGTGGTATTATAGGCTATAGTTCAAATTTATTTGTATTCTATAGTGGTGACCAAATAACCAATCCAACTGTCCATGATACATGATTGGGACAAGAAGATAGGTTCTTGATAAATAGAACGATTCACAAATTGAGTTTTAACCCTTGGAACGTAACTTGGGAACTCTGAGCGACGTATTAAATTGCAGGAATTTAAATATGCCATTAATGAACCAGGTCATCTCAATACACGGTTTAAAAACAAACGGAATCCATTGCACATCCCTCCATATTGCCCACACAACACAGCCAGTCATAATAACATAGGTCAGGATTACTACGATTAAACTTTAAAATGCATTCATGTTACATGTACGTCATTTTCGAGGGCAGTACAGCACTCGTGTAATTTCAAACGATACACAGTAGTGTTCATTGTACCTTGCCCCTGGTGAGTGGTAGATATGAAAATTTGAACCATGTGGGCACATGAGTCAAGGAGAAAGCAAGAATCCGACTCATACAAAACCCAAAGCAAAACAAACACAAATTCCTTTGGTGCGAGCACGCATTTATAGCTCTTCACATACACACGCACAAGCGCTCGCTTGAGCACACAATCGGCGATTCACAGCTGAGAGCTGCCACGGCCAGACACTTCAAGCGCTGTGCTGTTTGCTGCGTTCCGGTAACACTGGACCTCAATTCCTAACGCCAACACTAAAGCCCTGCCCTCGATCTCCACTGGCCCACACACGGCTTGTGGGCAAGCCGCCTTCAGACAGCCAGCGTCGAATAAAACAGCAGAAAGGGAGAAAAAAAAGTCCAATGGAGTGAGAGAGAAAACAAGAGAGAGCTTATTATGAGTGGGCCAATGCAGATGGAACCAATTACACGCCGTTTCCTGAGCGGGTAGTGCTTTACTTATGTACGCCTGCCACTCCCTTCAGTACCCCCCCCCACCCCAGTCTCCGGCACCCTCCTCCCCACTTCACAACTCCGTCTCTTCCACCCACCTCCTCCCATTTGAAAACCAGGACTCTCTCCGTAAGCACGCTTGTACAGGCAAATAAAAAGACAATGTTCCGTTTTTTTAGACTGGTTTCGACGACTGAGGCAAATGCTTTTAGCGAACACCTAATACACACGGGGGCACTGACATCAGCGCCATGCCATTTCATTCCTTTCGTGTTGGCACACCCACAGAAGGCATTTATTGTGCCCACGACCACTGGGGTTTCACATTTGCCACCATTTAGCACTTTGCTAGGAATCGAGCCTGCACCCGTTGCAACTGTAGTGCAGCGTGATGCCGAGAGCAGTGACACATCTCGTATCACTTCTCTCATATACGAATACACACACGCTTCACATTTATCCTGATCAGAGCTGGAAATAGGATAATGATAATTGCCTGTTCTAAATGCCCCACGGGTCATGTATTAAAGCCAAAATACCCTCAACATTATTTTAGTCTCCAAAGGATGTTGCTGGATAGAAATTAAAGCAATGTTGGTGTTATTACCGCTGCCGCAGAATGCTCTTTAATTAAAGATTAATGGACCCAAAATTAAATAAATACCAACAGTTTGAGCGATCCCCTTAACTGTAACCTTTCATTTACATTCAATTAAATTGTCAGAAGCCTAACTTACGAACAAAAACAGGTAACACTTTAATACAAGGCTTTTACGAAAACGGCTGTTTTTTCGACCGCCACGCAAAGAAAGCTCTCAAATTTTATGCCCAAGTTGCTCATGCAAGTTCAGGCATCCTACCCCGGATGCGGCTCGGCTGTCGGGTGCAGGGTGGCGCGTGTGCGAGCGGCTCTTGCATTAAGGTATTGCTTCGCGTAGGCGCTGGGTGGTCCAGCACTGCCACACATACTTCTCGGCACGTTTGGCAGAGCGCAGGGAAAAAAGTGAAAGAAGGACCACTCGAGTGCTGGTCAAAGTTCCCCCATCACATGCCTTCTGGGGTCAGATGCTGGCCTGAAAAGCTCTCCAGTAATCGAGTCACATGGCACGAGTATGTCTGCCTTCCTTTCCCCGACGCCTGTCGCCTTTGGTCTGCGTTACCATGTGGTAGTTCACGACGAAGTTCCTCCGATATACTGGAGAGGCCATTACGTGCCAAGTACAATACATCGCCCTTTACTCAAATCACATGGATTTTGCCCGATTTCATCAGATATTGTAAGCCAAGCAGGCTTGGGTCAGGATAGTGCGTGGACAGATAAAGGCTATGCACAATCACAGTTGTCATAGGGCTTGCTGGGCTACGTTGCTGGTCAGCAGAGAGCGGTGCAGCAAAATCCATTGTTGTACTGTAATTATATGCTCTCGCATCTAGGTACCCAACCATCAACAAACTCACTGCACTGGCCAGCATGAAGAACGGTCAAGTAACCCCGTATCCCGGCACGGTGTGGGGAGCCCTCATCCAGGAGTGTGTAGATAAAAGGTTGTACACGTATAAAGTGCCCTCTTTGCTATCACGCATGGGATGGCTGAGTAAAGAGCAGTTACCTGCATTTGCAATAAGACGAATTTATGGGAAACCTGTCTCTTTTCTTGGAACTTTTGAACAGAAACTGCAAAAGCAATGACGTCATGTCGTTATTATTGCAGGACTGCATAGAGTGTGATGCCATGTGGTTCAGTTAAGGCAACGCCCAAGCACAAGTTTAAGGGTGAACTAACACATTTTCAACGTGTGTCTCCAGAGGCATCAACGCGGTTGTAAAGCATTTCAAGATGACTACGAGCAGGGGTTAACGATCCACCGATTCATCACTGATTTTAAATCGTTACACTCACGATACACACATAGCACTGTGTACGTGAGAATCGAATATTGCACACTATTTCACATTAAGCGACTGCCGAGATATGTAAATGAGTAATCTGTATTTTACAAGAGATATAGCCTGTGAATTTCAGTGAATCTCATAATGTGCTATATGTAAACTTTTGGCACATAGGTTAACAATTGCAGGTCAAACCTCTACTGAGTAATTTCCAACAGAAATTATGAAGATAACACAGTAAAATATTACGTTGCTAAATACTATATAAAACAATTATAAGGTCACTTAACTCAAACAATTCCAGGGGTTGTAACAGTTTTTCTTATAATGACTAACACTCTATAGGAAGTCACGAGTGGTTATTGTAGCCACTGCCATAGCAATGTGGCATTTACAACATTGATTCTGGGTTACCAACACAGGGTGACTTGAGCAGGGAAAAATTTTGAGTGTTCTCTTTTCGAGAGATTACACAGGGACTGGCAAACAGCTTGCTCGGGAGCTTTAGGGAGCTCTCGCAGCCAAAGTGCAACTTTTGTATGAACCATATCAATTATCGACGTAACCGCCACCCGTCAGAACACGCAGACGCGTTATTGTGGGGCTCGCAACTCCGACAGCATCTCCTCCTATCTCTCACTCTCTTATCTTTGCACATCCTCTACACACATGCACTTTGCAAGAAGAATAAGGATGAAGAGGAAGAAGAACGTTTAATAAACAAAAGAATCAGCGGTTCCAAAATTAGTGCATGTTTACGATGCACTGGTGTATTCTCGAGATATTCTAACTAGACCTGTAATGATTCTCCCTCTCCCGATTCACGATTAGGGATCACGATCCTTTTCAAGATTCTTAAAAATATACATTGTGCTGAATGTAGCTACATCTTAGTGACAGCAAAGATCATGTAACCCCATTTTATACAATGTGTGCATATTCTCGAAAGCACACTTCAATACTCATATTAAAAGACTCAATTATAATAAATTAATAGATGCATCAATACACTCATAAGGTCAACCCAACTCCTTACAGACATGCATGCATGCACAGTATATTTCAAAATATTCCTTTTTTAAATGCGCTGCAGATGTGGGGGTGAAAATAAAAGATGCATGTGCCTTTATTGCGCCTACTTAGATGGGTTTATTTCCTTCGGTAACGTCCACAAGTGCCCATCACACCAGCACCCTGGTCAGTGTGTATTATCCAGGAGCGGCAGAATGTCTCTGAAGAGAGACGATAGCCAAGTTTCCTGCTCAAAAGGCCCGTGGTGGCCTTTAATGTGAGCACCAGCGTGGACTCGCTGCAGCGTCGAGTCTCCCGCCCTCCCCCCTTTCCTCGTCCCCTCGACCAAACCGATCAGAGATCCTGGGAATGTAAATAGGCCTCGGCTGTCCCCAAAGACCACTTCAGCTACCATCCCTTCTTAACCGCCGCGGTGCCGAGATGTTAACTACCTCATCTGGTATACAGGAGGTCGTGGGTTTGATCCCAACTCTGGCGCTTGTATATTTGGAGTTTCCATGTTCTCCCCGTGGTCGCGTAGATTTTTCTCTGGGTTCTCCGGTTTTTCAATCCACATTTAGAAACATACGTTTAGAGTATTTGGCTGCTATGAATTTACACATGAAAAGCCACTTCGTTAAGCTATCATTTGTGGCCAGGTCACTTCTGAAAAGGAGTGATATATCTCAGTGGCCATTACCTGCTAAAATAAAAAAAAAATGTGTTTCATAGTTTAGTTTCATAGTTTTAAACTCTCCTATCTATGAATCATACTCTTTGGTTCTTTCGGTCAAGTCACGTAGGTAGAAAAATTTAATAAAATAAAAAGTAATATATCACGACGTTTCGATCACAATACAAGCAGTCGTCCTCTGGCAGAAAATATAATCAGGCAGTGGAACCGTTGAACCAGGAAGAAACACAGCGAGAGAGCTGTTACAACAAGACGTTATAGATGTAGCGAAGGGCAAGCAGACGGGGTCTGAGCTGGAAAGGAATTCCATCCCTGCACGCAAGCACGTCAGTTGTGTTAATGGGGGAGATTAGGGAGAGAGATTAGGGAGCGAGATTAGCATGAAATGAGCTTCCGTCGCCGTGTAAGAGTATCGCCCCCGCATATGCGCACAACAGCAGTGTTAATGAGAGATTAGCACGATGTTGATGGGAGAGATTAGGCAGAGAGATTAGGGGGATTAGCAGGTTAATGTCATATATATGTGTAACGCAAGCTGCGGCGCTGCCACTGGCAAGGTGGCGCTGGTCATAGATGCAGCGGGCCCTATGGTATAGTGTTTTGATGAGGGAGTTCTTCTGGGCCGGATGGTGGCTTTAGATAGGAATCCGTGTGGGTGGCTTTCCTGTAGACGGAATGTCCCAAATACGGTGCAGCAACTACTCTATTATCTACTGACTGTTTCCCAGTCACTCTATGGTTTTTTCGGTAAAGTCACGTAGAAAGAAAAAATTCAATGAATAATAGCATACGACGTTTAGATTGCAACACAAGCAATCATCATCAGGTACAAATGAAAAAGAAAACAAACCTAGTAAATTTCGATTAAAAGCTTTCGTGACTGCAGGGATTCATCTTCTTGGTTCTTTCGGTAAAGTCACGTAGAAGGGAAGTAATAAAATAATAAAAATAAAACATAATAAAATAATTCTCATGACGTTTCGGCCACAACGCAAGCAGCCGTCCTCAGGTGAAGAACATGTCTGCCGATAAGACAGAGTCTAAATGACACGTCTTAGGCTTGGAGTGTCTATTTAAGCTGTGAGGGAGGAGGAAGATAGCCTTGACAAAATTATTTGCATTTGAAGAGGAATTTAGCATATTTATGGGAAATGCAGGAATGCGAATAGTGCTAATAGTCAAATGCGTGGGAGGTGGGCGGGGGGTTTTCAAAGTCATATTATGCCCATGCATTATGCAGGATTAGCAGCATCAAAGGGAGGCGGCAGGGGCAGCACCAACAAAGGGAAGGAATGTGAATAGTATGCAGCTGCAGCAACCAAACAACCACGTAAAAAAAAAACTAAAGTATTAACTTCATAGTATCATCAGTATACTAAATATACTCTCCAATAAGCTGAGCTACTAACAGTAAGTAATACATTACAATTCTATGTCGCAAAAAATATAATATGCTTCCAGCTAAACTTTTTACCCTTACATCAAACAGGTCTACCCCGTACAATATGCTGCCATAGACAAACCCAACATTAAATTATACACTGTATTACTATACACCACCCTATACCTTATACATTGTTATATTACACTATGTATTATTCTACCCACCCTAATGTATATCACACTGCTATATATTCACTATACAATTACGATACTATATATTACTTTGTACATTGTATTAAGCATATAAATGTTATACTATTTGTTATTATACACTGTACCATTGACCGTCGTGTGAAAGATACTAAGAGGCAGCAACGATATAGGAGAATGGGAGAGTAGCAGAGCAAAGAATCCATTCCCTGCGGAGAATACAATGCCAGTGAGTGGAACGGGGTCTGAGAGTCACCGTAAACGTGAACACAATCAGTTAAGATCCGAAATGGTTTATTACGTCTTTCCAATGATTGCTAAGCCAGAATCCATCTTCTCGGTTGAAATTGTCTCTGTGTTTGTATATGTGGATCGCCTCATGAACGAATCTCTCATGATAGCCAGATGGCTTGCAGAGAACCTCTGTCTTGGAGAAGTCAATGTCATGTGAGCCCACTGAATTGTAACAGTGATCTGCCACGGATGAGGTGTTTGTCCTACCATGTTTCAGGTCTGCTTTATGTTCACGGATGCGGTCCGAGACATGTAGTTTGGTTTCTCCAATGTAACTGCTACCACAGAGGCAACTTAGTTTGTAGACGCCAGGGTACTGTATGTCTGGAACCACATCTTTTACAGACGGGACCAGATCACGGATTTTATGTACTGTGTTGAATCGGACCTGGATCTTGTGTTTAATCAGGATTTTGGAGATCTTTTTTGTGACCCCAGCAATGTAGGGTAAGGTGATGGTCTTGAAAGGCTCCTCAACAGGATCCTTCTTGATGGTTGGATTGTGTTCACGTTTACGGTGACTCTCAGACCGCGTTCCACTCACTGGCATTGTATTCTCCGCAGGGAATGGATTCTTTGCTCTCCTACTCTCCCATTCTCATATTTCGTTGCTGCCTCTTAGTATCTTTCACACGACGGTCAATGGTACAGTGTATAATAACAAATAGTATAACATGTATATGCTTAATACAATGTACAAAGTAATATATAGTATCGTAATTGTATAGTGAATATATAGCAGTGTGATATACATTAGGGTGGGTAGAATAATACATAGTGTAATATTACACTATGTATTATTCTAAGGTATAGGGTGGTGTATAGTAATACAGTATATAATTTAATGTTTGGGTTTGTCTATGGCAGCATATAGTACGGGGTAGACCCGTGTGATGTAAGGCAAAAAAGTTTAGCTGGAAGCATATTATATTTTTTGCGACATAGAATTGTAATGTATTACTTACTGTTAGTAGCTCAGCTTATTGGAGAGTATATTTAGTATACTGATGATACTATGAAGTTTATACTTTAGTTTTTTTACGTGGTTGTTTGGTTGCTGCAGCTGCATACTATTCACATTCCTTCCCTTTGTTGGTGCTGCCCCTGCCCCCTCCCTTTGATGCTGCTAATCCTGCATAATGCATGGGCATAATATGACTTTGAAAACCCCCCGCCCACCTCCCACGCATTTCACAATTAGCACTATTCGCATTCCTGCATTTCCCATAAATATGCTAAATTCCTCTTCAAATGCAAATTATTTTGTCAAGGCTCTCTTCCTCCTCCCTCACAGCTTAAATAGACACTCCAAGCCTAAGACGTGTCATTTAGACTCTGTCTTATCGACAGACATGTTCTTCACCTGAGGACGGCTGCTTGCGTTGTGGCCGAAACGTCGTGAGAATTATTTTATAATGTTTTATTTTTATTATTTTATTATTTTCCTTCTACGTGACTTTACCAAAAGAACCAAGAAGATGAATCTCTGCAGTCACGAAAGCTTTAAATCGAAAGTTCTCCCCTCTTCAGGCAGAAAAAATATAATTCAGCAGTGGAACTGCTGAACCAGCGAGAGAGCTGTTACAGCTGTTACAGCTCTCTCGCTGGTTCAGCAGTTCCACTGCTGGATTATATTTTGTTCTGCCCGAGGATGACCGCTTGTGTTGCGATCGAAACGTCGTGATATATTATTTTTTATTATTTTTCTACCTACGTGACTTTACCGAAAGAACCAAAGAGTATGGATTCCTGCAGTCACGAAAGTTTCAAATCAAGATTCTCCCCTCTTCCAGTCTCGTAACATATTCCTCTTCCCAGAATATATGTCCCGATTTTTGTGCCTCAGAGATTGCAACTCCAGCCACAAAGTCCGCTCTTGGGTCCGTGTGGACAATTGCTGGTGAAAGTATTCCAAATCCCAGACAGATGCGTGACGCGACTGCCGCATTAAAGCGCAGCTCAAAGCTGCACAGATCAGTCTTGCAGGATGTTCAGGCAAGAGTGTGAAGCACAATTATGATCAGGCTGCAATCACCATCGTGTTCAAGTCGAGGTGCAGTTTTGCTCGGCTAAGAAGATATGTACGCATTAGGCGATTAGACTCGCACCCCTGTGCCCCAACGATTCAATGAATTGCTACGTTTTGCGGTCACAATGAGTTTAACACTTTTCGTCTATTTTTTTAAGTCTTGTTTCTATTGTCTGGCTTGTTCTGTCTTATTAGCACACTTATCTTGTCCCTATTATCCTAAATGTCACAATGGAATGGAATTTTCAATTCTCACGCGCACACACATTGATGCAAGTATAAGAATGAATGTTGATCGATGAATTGGTGCTTCGTTGTGTGCCTAGTTAGCATGCCAGAAACAGACCACTATCTGTACAAATAGGCTTAACTCTCAACACTACCAGCTCTATTATTATAGCTCACAACCTAGAACCATTCGATGATGTGGAATGATATTTCATTCATTCTGCCTATGAGTCTGGAATTACACTGGATTACACTTACACCAAGAAAGAGAAAGAGGAAGACACGTATCAGAGAACAAACTCAAGTTAGACAGATCACATTGACTGTTAATAAATGTAAGTTGACTTGAGCAAGACGTCTCTAGAACAGATGGCCGGTGGTCAAGAACTAACGATGGAATGGCAGCCAACGGGGGAAAACACACCCGGGAGGAAATCCACCGTGGACAAATGAAGCAATTAAATCGGCTCACCTTCAGGAGCTAGATGGATTGTGGCATCACAGGACCACGAGGATGGAATTGGCTTTGGGAGTCTGTCATTAGCAGTGGCGGATGATAAGAACCTGGCGACTGTGTGCACACGGCGCAAGTTACCGGAACATGACGCCGAGTCCCTTGAGCACTCCGGACTTTTTGTGCCGCCCCTTTCCACTCTCGTCTCCATCCCCTCTGTCACCGCCGCCCCCCTTCTTGTCTCCCTTCTTCCCACTCTTGTCACCCTTGTCACCCTCCTTATTCTTCTTCTTGTCCCGTGCCGTCGAGCCAGCCGCGGGGCCTGGGGGAGGGCATCTCGCGGCAGGGCTGGCGTCGGCGTCCTGCGGGCTCGGGGCCCTGTCAGCGGGGGCCCTGGCAGCGGGGGCCCTGGCAGCGGGGACCCTGACGGTGGCCGCAGCGGCCCCGGCGACGGGGACGTCCAGCTCCGGCGCGGTGCCCTGTGGACTGTCGCTGCCGCCCGACGTTGAGTCTCGGCCGCTCGCCTCTGCCTCCTCGTCTGCAGACGACGGTCAAAATTATCGAAGTGGCAGATGGAGAATGGGAGCAGGGGCAATGCCCAAGTGCGACAACGAAGGACAGTAATGAGCGCGTGGGTTTTACGCGCTTGCGCTCTATAGCGCTTCATCGTGTTTACAACTAAAGATGTATTCGAGATCAAAGGACGGTAATGATGCAGAAGGATAAGAGTGCCAGCCAATAATAATAACAATTATACCGTACCACCATGCAACACTTAAAAGGCCAAAGTGTCAAGGTCTCTCCCTGATATGTTGACATTTTCAGGAAGTTTATTTCAATAAATTCTAAAGTTGTTATAATACTTGAAGTAACAAAAATCTAAAGAATTATGTTTTTCATTAAACTCATTCGTTCATTCGTTCGTTTAGAAGATTGCACTTATTCTTTTAAGTTATTATTTGATGCATAATCTTTAGATGGGATGCATTTTTGCCAATTTCAGTGTCTGGGTGACGTTAAAAGTTTTTCAGCCACAGATATTATAGTGCATTTATTATAAAACCCTAAAAGCGTATACAAGCTATTATTATCGAGAAGTAAGCATTACGCAGTGCAGAACATCTCATTTCAGGATAAAAGCACACATTATGTGAGGTAGACACACTGCCCTTCATTCGGAACTCTGCAGCTTGCAGCAATGCATCACCCTGTGCTCGAGAATGGCCTTTGAATGTGACGTTGTGTAACTACTTTTGAAATTATATCAACAGATGTCTTTATCCATCTTTGGAGCACACCTTTCGATGGCCTGAAAACATGTTTGTCCCATGTCAATTAATTCAATTGTTTAAGTTTCAGAGCTGGAATTTATCCAAATTATGATCAAGAAAACTGAGTTTGTGTGAAATATTTATTGTGTAGTCATTGGCGACCAGGCTGAGAACATAAACTATCTAGACTTGAGAATCTGGCATATTCGAAGGTGGCTGAAACTGGGATTCGAACCTAAAATCTCAGAAGTGCCAGCTCCACCCTGACCCCTGGGCAACCTGGCCATCTCCACGAGATAATACTTCATGCTGGCCATGATGGGCCATATTACACATAGATGTGGCGGCTTCACAGCTGACGAGGACCAGAAGTTGTTGACACTCCAGGGCACGTGGACGTACGCCGAGCAATACTTCCCACATCCGTAGTTTTAACATTCACGTGTAAAATAGGCACATGATTCAATTGTAAATTGGCTGAGACATGTAATATAATTCTGCTGATTGGTGGGACATGGAAAACTGGGGCAACCGAGGGTCCCAAAGGCCTGGGCAGTTGAGGAGCACGCTTGTATATAGCCTGCGGTTTAGCTCCGACAAACGCACGTTGCTCGCTCTGCGGCGAGCGCATTCCCATGCACACAAATCAGCCTGCGATCAGTGCGGACATTCGCCCTGCTTCGCTCCCCCTCCCCCCTCCCAGGCACCCCCCTCCTGGCCACTGTGCCTCACACCCCCCCCACCCCCCCCCCTCATGGCTAGATAAAACAATGTCATGACCCTTCCGCGAACAGCGTTTTTTGTGGGTCCCTTGATGGGCATGGGCCCACGTGATCGATAGACTCCTCAATCCGCGGAGTGTGCGCACACACACACATACCATTTGGTTAATATGATGCTGCAGGCATTTTTTGGATTTACCATACTCTGCAGTATTTTTTGAATCTCTGCAATCGATGACATCAAGCCAACAACGTATTCAGCAGGGAACCTTTTGATAATAAAAATATCAAATAATTATCCATTATTTAAAGCAAGGTTAGACCTTCAGTGCCCGCCATGACTTACACATCCTGAGTCCCACCAAGGCTCTCTTCATCTCAATTCAAAACAGAGAAAATGTAAGTATGCTCAAATAACCCCAATGACGAACAGCATGGGGAGACCTTCCTCCCTCTATCAGTAGATTGACAGAGGGGCTATATATGCAATGCATTAACCAATTGGTTTGGCCTTCTCACCTCGAGCCCCCCCCCCCCACAACCCCTCTCTCATGGCTGAACACCTCTATCCCTCGAATGCTACGCATCTCCATCCAAAACCTCCCCGTACCGATATCAGTTCCCTGCTCTGGGCTGCCCTGCTCCTCCTCAGCTCCGTCGCCGTACGACTTGTCGATGGCCACACGGAAACTCTCGTTGCAGGCACGTCCACGGATCAGCCGTTGCCGGGGGCGATGGGCCGACTGCTGGTCCTCCCCCGCCTCAGCCCGGCCACCGGTCGCATCGCCGTCACCGATGAGCGTCGCCGTGGCAACTGCCGTTTGCAGGCTCTCCAGCGACGTAGACTTCTTGAGGCCCAGCGTGGGGCCCACGTCTCGCCCTGCTTCGCCCGGCCGTGTGGGATGGGAGTGTTTGAGGGGGGTGCAGTGAAAGGGAGTGGGTGCAGGTATGAAGAATTGAGGGAGGGGGTTAGAGGGCCCAGGCAGACAAGTGTGGAGTGGTTGAAGGGGAACAAAGCAAAAAAGAGGTGAGAAGGGGATTGCATGAATCCACCGTCATTACCACCACACTCGCTCGCACGCTCGCTCACACTAGATTACCGCAAGACAAATGGCTCACTAATAGCATGGAAGAGTGGATACACGACACGTATGATTTATGAAACATGACCCCACTTCATCTATTAATCACACACACTAATTACTATTATCTCGTCAAATTTTCTTGATAATTCCTCATGTTTTATGGCAATTACTTCTGACATGACGACATATATTTGTATTGCATATGCGATATTTATGCGATGAAATTACACAAAAATATTACATGGGCTCGCTTACAGACTTAGTACCTCTACAGCATATGTCACGGAGCCTCTGCAGTAAAAACATATCTCCTGAAAACTACTTGTACGTTTTTGGAACTCCTACCGCTCACCTTCTTCCCCTCCCCAACACCTCTCCCCTTATTTTTACTCACTCCACCTTCTACTACCATTATCACTTGTCCTTCCCACCACCTCCACTGACCACCTTCATCTCCACACCGGCTCACTGCTGCTTAACATCTCAATCACACCGCCTCTCGAAGATGGAATGGAAATGTAATTATTATTCATACATCATGAAACTTATGCCCCCCCCCCACAACCCAGAAACCAACCCAATACTAATCGTGCTAGGAAAGGCCTGAAGAGAAGGGGGGGGGCTATAATTGTTCTGAGATGTGGGATTTTTTTTTTATTACATGAAAATTTGGTGAGTAAATATAACGCCTCCAAAGAAGTAAATGTAACGCCTCAAAGGAAGATATGGGGACCCCCAGCCAAAATTATTTATTGGGGACCCCAAATTTCACTCAAAAGGCCTGGTGACAGGCCCAAATACTGCAGACGCTGCCCATTCACCCCACTCTCTGCAGGAACAGCTTTGCAGGCGATGAAGGTAGCAGTGGCCAATGGCAGAAAGGCTATGGGGCTATGGGTGGTAGCAGGGGAATGGGGCTGATGGGACCCAGACACAGGAGCAGCCATGTGGGGTTAGGAAAAGGAGGGAGCAGGGCTCCCCATCCTATGCCAATGAAGCATTCCGGGGACTGTTTGTGCTGGTGTCTCGGGCGCTTTGGCATCCGGAGTAATTTAGATGAGGGTGATAACTTGAGAAAACAGTGAGGCTTGTAAATTGATGATGTCAAATTGCTGGACCAGCTAGGAGGAAGCAGTCACCCATGGAGTGTGTGCGAGCACTCTAACATGTGGGTAGTGGGGCGAGGTTGAGGGCGTGGGGATCAATAGTGTTGCAGGAAACAACGCTTCACCTACCGCAAGAGTCAATATCAATCGGGCACTAGCAATGGAAGTTCCAATAGAATGTGATAACAGAAGCAGAGAGGGATGGGGAAATGGGATGCCTCGGGGCCATCTCGCTTGATCACTTCGGGGTTTCGGTGAGATGCAGGGTCACCCTTCCATGACAGAAAAGCCTGACCCCCGGATGATCAAAGAATCTGCTGCTATGCCGCTTTTTAAACTGGCTCTCTGGGCCTCGGACAATAACAATAAATTCGAAGACTCCTATCGAAAGGTACTATTCTATATATCAGAATGTACACATGTATAACCGTTTTGTCATCTCCTGCTGGATGAGGGCCTCCCTACTCTGTGTGGGTCGTGAGGGTTATTTTTATCATGTTTCACCACACTGCCCAACGTGGGTTAGGGGAGGCAAGGAGCATAGGCATTGAAGAATAGTATGGTGCAACAATTGATGTTGCAGCCTACAGCACCTGAGTTATTGCATCATGGTCACCTATCCAAGCACTCTGCAGGTTCAATACTGCTTAGCTTCTGCTATCTGACAAGATACGGTGAAATCCTTACATAATAGTGGTACCATGCAGTGGAAAATTCCCTATACAGTGTATATTAGTACAATGTTACACGTTACATCAAGTATCATGGTGACTTAACCCCTGAGCTCATGCTTCTGAGAGATGTGGCACATGTCCTGCAAGGCAGAATATCTCATCATTGGCACTTCTTATGGCATTGGGTATATAATTTGCACGTGGCCACTGTGGATGCCACTCGGTTGCAGAATTTTTGCATCTTTTCACAAAACCCCCATTAATATGAATCTAAACTGGTTATAACTAAATGGATTTACATTTATTAAAAATACGTGGTAATTGTGGTGCTTTTGATGTCACTGAGCACAACGGTATTGAACAATCCTTAAATTGTGAATGATTTGAACAAGAACATCTATTACCCCCCCCCGCCTCAACCCCTCCACCATGTAAAATCTCCACCAATAAAACATAATGTAACAAATATACAAAAAACACTAGCATAAGTACCCGGCGTTGCCCGGGTGAAAAATATATTTCTTAATAACCTTACATATATACACAGATGGGCTGCTACCCCTGCCCCCCCCCCAGCCACGATCTCCTGGGCCGCTGTGCAGTAATATGTACGGCCTATAGTATGGTGGGGTGTTGAGGCCTAGTACCGTGCAGAGCCTCCGGCCTCGCCTAAATTGCCCACTCGGCTGAGGCTGGGTACAGGGGCCGTTACCATCCCCCCCCCCGCGCTACAATAATACTGTCTAATCGCTATAATTTTATTATATACCGACCCTATAATAGTAATTGCACACATTGTGGTGGGGGGGAGTGAAGAGGACGTGAAACTTTGATGAATTTACCTCATTGTTATTGTCCTAGGCGATTTATTATTTATTTATTATATTGATTTCATTACAAGTTTCAAGGAGGTCCTAAGGAAATAAATTCGGTTTAAGTTCTTTATTTATTTATTTCTACCTACATGACTTTACCGAAAGAACCAAAGAGTATGGACACATTATTTTAATGTTCCTTTAAAAATTCACATCCATTACTATAACCAAATTGGCAAATTTCCTTCATATGAATTTGATTTGAACAGGATGAGAATAATTTCGCTTTAATAAAAAAAGGTAGAAAAAATATTATTATTCACAATACATGCAGGTGCATTATGCTTATTGGCAGTGCCAAGGGAAGACAAAGCATTCGGTGAGGGGGGCATTTTGAAGGGGCCGAGCACTCAAGCCAACCAGAGGCTAAAAGTAGCTCTATCTCTAACCCTAACATTAACCGCATTAGCTGACCAGACCTTATCCCTTACTAGAATCTTACTAGCTAACCAGGCCGTATCCCTAACCATCACTCAATTAGCCAACCAAATCCTAAAACTACCTCTAGCAAAGTAGACCAATATCGTTGACCTAACTGGCCTAAACCCTAACTCTACCTTAAAATTAACCGCACGAGCCAACCAAATGCCAACTCAAGCTTTACCCATTACTCTGATAGTGCATTCCTTACATTTATAATTACGATTTCACTTTCAATGAGCACAGCACCCAGCTGTGCACAGGCATCATCATCATCACTCCACTGTCTGTTCACCTTGCCCAGCCATGCCCACATGCCCCCCCCCCCCCACCATCCCTCTTGGGGTTCACACAAAAGTCCCACACGTGGCAACATCCACAACAAGCTTGCCTTGGGCCCTGCCCCCAGTAACGCATGTGTGCGTGCACGAGCATGCATAGGGGCATGCGGGCGTCGTGTGCACCCGCGCACATGCACACCTGTGTGTGTGTAGTGTACAATACGGAGCGGTGGCGCGGTGGCGCAGTGGTTAGCATTGCACTGTGCTACAAACCTGGCGAACAGAGTTTGATATTCGCTCATGACCAATAACAGTGGCGAATATGTAAATGGTGCGTGTCACACCACCCCTTCGTGTGACGTGCTGGCCTCCATAGGTGCTTGCTAACAGAACTTGCCTCCAACAGTCAGTTTGGCGAGATGGTGGATCTGTTTTGTGTGCTTGGGTGTTCGTGTAGGAGGATTTGTCTTTTTTGCTGTGTACTGTACTTTCATTTTTACACTGCAATTGTTTGTGCAAGTGAGTATACATATGGAAATCTATATATATAAGTCAAAACCTGTGTGTGGGGTTGTGGCGGGGTTTGTGTGTAGTCGCGCGATTGGCTCTCCAACGGGGGGGGTTCACGTAAAAAAAATAGCTAGGTACCACGCCGTAAGCCCCGCCGTGAGCAAGCGCTATTCCTTTTTCACATCCATCAAATTTAAATTAGTTTAATTAGCGATTTAGTGATATTTTTGTGCACTCCCATTTTATTTATTTATGGCGTGCACGACCATACCAACTGACGCGCCTTTGGTGGAGGGGCCAGTCCATGCCAAGTCGCACGCCTTCGGTGGGAGTGAGGGGGACATTTTCTTTTGCGTTAAAAATCCTATAAAAATACACTAAACGCTCAATTCTTCACTGTCTCATGTCCCCCCCCCCCCACCCCGATGCGTGCAGTCGGTAGATGCTACCACTATAGGCCGTAGATATTACTGCAGAGCGGCCGGGGAGATCGTGGCTGGGGGGGGGGGTCAGGGGTAGCAGCCCAGCCCCAGCCTGCCAAGGTGCCATCTCGGCTGGCTGGACAATCTAGGCGAGGCCGGATGCTCTGCACGAGACTAAGCCTCACCATGCTGCTCTGTCAGGTGAGTACTTTGTGCTATAGAGTCCATAAATACTGCTATAGAATCAGCATGTACTACTGTAGTGATAGCAGGTACCACCACAGTCAGTACGCACTGCTGTTTTTAAGACCCGGGCAACGCCAGGTACTTCCCGCTAGTCCTGAATAAATGCAAACAAAAACATTGCACTTTTACATTTGAAAGGCACAAGCTTGGGTTCGAATAAATTTGATGGCAGATAATGCGTTTTATTTAAACTTGTTGAAATACATTAGTTTGGCTTTGGAATGTTTTTTATATAAGAATATTAATCAAAGTAACGCCGTTTACTATATCCAGAAAAGCTTCACAGAGGGTTCTGAAATTCCACTAAGGAATGTCGATGAGGCAGAAACCAGAGTACCTGGACAACCCTACGCATATGCTGAAATCTCCTCAACACCTCTCGGTCCAAACCTACAACATCTCGTACTCCCAAGCAGCCTTTCATCTAAGTACTAACCACGCTCAAAATCCTGCTTAGCTTCCAAGATCCGACAAGATAACGACATGCAGGGCAATTTTCTTGTCCTGTAGCTATCAGAAGAACTGCAGTATTCTCGGGGTGCGATTGGAATGAGCCCCACTGCATGAGACGAGGCACCCTTGCCATGGACTCCTTCAACATTTCAGCCTGTACAGAACAGCAGCAGTGTGTGTGTTCAGGCACCTACAATGCATGCACGCACACGAATGTGTGTAATTTTAAATCTACATGGGGAAGTTTCCTTGTGCATATACAAGGCATGCACATTGCTAAATGTCTTTCCGTACACTTGAGTAGAGTGGCTGGGGCAAAATCCATAAGCGAGCGCCTATTAAGACCGAAAACAACACCCACAAACTCTCTTGCTATTCCTTTACTGATGTCCACACCGCATGGCACTGGGGGTAGGTATGTGAACGTGATGTTTTGCATTATAGAACATTGCACGAATCACAAAATAAAAAGATCCCTCTAAAACCAAACGTTGTTGGAGTAAGTGCTCTTAAACGAGCAGCTATTAAGTCCTGGACAGTGCAAAAGTGGGTGGGTATGGCCAGCACTACAATCGACTGCCTTTGTTTCTCCAGTCCCGATGTCACACATTGCACTCGGTACTCATTTAAGTCGGCCCAGGAGAGGTCGAGGACTGGTTCGGATATCACTTACAACAGATGTTAGTTATGGCTGGGAATCAAACCTAAGGCCAATGTGCTAACCAATAAACCACCATTTCACACACACACTACAAAGGCACAGACACGTGCATGCACATATAAGTAGTGCTGGCACAAGAGTTTTACCCAATATAGCACACACGACCGCGCATATCCATCCCCATGTGATACGAGACATTGTGACGCGACACAGTCAGTGACAAACTTCCCCCTGATGAACCATACCACAGGCAACAAAAGCACACTCGGCACCGAGCAAAGGGGGCCGTAACAAAAATAGAACTAGTATACGTTCATAATTACTCTGTGTAAATGGTACTTGCGGTGAGACTAATTTTGTACTTCGAAAAATCTAAAACCTCTTTCTATTCCTAACCTCGATTCCAACTTCTTTGACTTGTCAGTTTTAAAATGTGCCTTCTAACAGTTTTCATCAGTTGCGCAGTGTTGCCATGGGCCCTGATGAAAGGAATTAATTTGGGGCCCCGCTGTCCAATTTCCCCCCCCCTCTTCATAGCCCGGCTCCCGGGGCACCTCCGGCCTGTGGGGCCCCAGTGCAGAGTTGCACCGCTCATACAATCTCGACAGCTACGCCGCTGACACATTGTTAGTCCATGTGACTCAATGGTTATTTTACTTGGGGTGGACGTTTGAAGAGTGAAGTAGAATTCAGAAACCCCGTGTCCCTTTATATGGCATCTTGAGAAAAAGTTTGCGATAAGATTCATTATAAATCAGCGTCGTCTTGAGAATTCGACTTGACAAGTATTCATCAAGACACACAATGGGCTGAACCAAGAGACTTACATTTTGTTTTATTTTTGAGTCAAATTTTATCAAACTTTCCGCATGCTTTGGCGTAGTATTATTATTATTGCAAAGCAACAATCGCAATCATCGTGGGCACCAAGCAGAAGCAGTCACCATGCAGTGCAAAGTGAAGACCAGCAGACGGGCGGGATACAGGTTTGGGTAGGGGATGGGGGGGGGGCGATGAGGACGGTCGTGAATGAAGGAAGGTCACTCAAGCGTGAAGCAGAATGACCGCAGGTCGAGACAGTGGCTAGTGAGGTGGGTGGAGGGGGGGTTGGGGGGTGAGGCAGGTCATGGGGAGAGGGGATGGTGGCTACATGGTGGTGTTACACAACAACGAGGAAAGAGGTTTAAGAAATAGAGCGGGTACTGTACTTTTCCCCACAACACAGTAAAGCAGCACAAAATCTGAAAGAAAAAGAACAGGAAAGAAAAAACACATCGTCTAAGTTCATCATCTTAATCGTGCAACAACTCTCAAGGAAAACACAACGCAGACGAGCCTGACGCTGTTCACAATGCGCCCCAATCACACTTCATTTACTATCAAGAGTCCATACTCTTTGGTTCTTTCGGTAAAGTCACGTAGGTATAAAATAAAATAAATCACGACGTTTCGATCACAACACAAGCAATCATTCCGTCTGTTGTTGTTGTCGTATCCTTAAATTTTGTAATTCAATTTTAACCCACTTCCCAATGTGGTATCGACTGCAAACTCCCCCCCACATCCCCAGCTCTCTCGGCCTCCCACTTCCAACCCCGCCCAATTCCCCCCGTCCAGCTTCACATCCCTCTCCTCGCGTTCCACGAAAGGGCCCCCCCCCTTGCCCCTCCCCCCTTTCTCACCTATATAACCTCTTACCACGGCATCTCTCTCCCACTTCAAAAAAAAAAATATTGCTTTGGTTTCCCACCAGATGATGACTGCTTGTGTTGCGATCGAAACGTCGTGATTTATTTTATTTTATACCTACGTGACGTTACCAAAATAACCAAAGAGTATGGGGATTCCTGCAGTCATGAAAGCTTCAAATCTATCAAGAGTCCATTGTGTTACTTTTTTTAAGTCTGCAGAGACATCTACAACATGCTATTCATAATTTTAACAATTTAAATGGGGACTAAACAGCAGCTCCACGTGACAAACAACAGCAAGTGACTAATCGTGCGCTCAATAATCGTGCCCGCTCGGTGTTGCCAAATCAAATGCTTGGCGATGCAGACCAAGAGAGCTCTGTGGAATATTTCCATTATCATGCCCGCTTGCACAACTCCTCCCTAGGAGCACGGTACTTTATAGGCCACATCATCGTACAGCCACTGATGCGTGCAACAGGTATACTGTCACTGAGAGCACAGGTACATTCCTTAATAATAATGATGATAAATAATAACAAGGTCCACCAAGATTTGCTCGACAACTCTTTAAAACGCGACGTGAGTGGCACACGCACCTGCCTGTAGGGATGAAGCTGCCCCCCACCCCCTCACCTGCACCCCCCTCCCCCCGGAGAGCTCATTAATCATGGCACCAGTGAGGCATGATCAAGCCAATGGGTGGGCCCCTAATTAATTGGACTCTATTCGCCGAGGGGGCAATTAAGAGCTGGACGAGGTGAGCAGCTTACCTGTGTGCAACGGCGCCTCCTCCGAGGGACCGCCCATCAGCGGTAGCGCTGGCACACGAGCACGCACACACGCACATAGGTACCCAAGCACGCGCACAAAAAGAGCAGCAGCACATGCAGGCTCACGTGCACGCACACTCGCGCAGTGACGCAGCCGCACACGCAGGGAAACGTACACAAGCACGCACGCAAAGAGGACGGACCATCCAGTAGGCAAAGTGGGTTAGTAGATGCAGCAGTCACTGCATGCATTCGCAGGCAATGGGCACCAGTGGATGCAGAGGTGTGTGGTGACATGCAAATGCTGGTCAGTGCTGCCACACGATCTATGGGGTTTGATGGCTGCATTCAATATTTGAACTGGGTGTGGCATAAATTGAATTGGAGGGGGAAAATACATCACTGGGTTCGGATACAAGGGCCAGCTCTCTTCCAGCACAGACAATGGTACGGGTAAAGGCATGCACTTCCACTAGCAGAGTGCCTGCAGTATTCACCGATAGGCAGTTGAATCATAAGCAAAGAGGTCGAACCAAGGACAGCCCAAAGCCTGATCATTGGTCATCATTACAGAACTTGCTCGGAAGGATGATCATTCAATTCTGTGGCAAATGTACATTGCTCGAAAGCCCAACAGAGGGGGACACAGACATAAACTGTGACACGCACGCCTTACCAGTTGTTCTCATTCCTCCCCAATTGCTGTCCTTTTTACAATGGCCCACCCCACTGGACGACCTAATCCTCCCCAAAACCTCACTCTCAAGATTTCTCATCTCCAGCCCTGCTACCCGCCCCCCAACCCGGTGCTACCAAGGTACCACCCCACCACCACTCTGCAAGTTCCCACGCAGGTGCGGCAGTGGCAGTGGCGATGCTTCATCACATCCCTATTGCACCCCGTGCTGCTACTGCTCCTGTTCTCCTCCCCCGTGCCACTGTTCCCGGCAATGCCCCCACCCTGTGCCAGTACCAAGGTCCATGCTCTTGGATTTGCGAGACTTGAGAGCCTGCAGGCGCGAGGCATCCGTGAAGCGCTTGCTCCGACGCTCGGACATGCTCTGCCGCCCGAAGCCTTCGCGTTCAAACGCCACACTCTGGGGGCTGCTGCAGGAGGAGGGGGTGGGGGCAGGTGCGGGGTGGGGTTTCAGAGGTTTCGGAGAAATGTTGGGGGGCAGCGGAGGTGATGGGGAGAGAGAGTTGCGAGGAGTGCGAGTAGGAATGATGCAGCGTTAGGGTGGTAGGGAGCGGAAGACAAACAGATGATGCAATTATGACCATTAATATATTTCAGTACCTTTACCAAATCCAAAGGTGCATTTGCTACCTCCACCAGCATGATTCAGCATGCAACAATTAGATAATTAGATTCAATGATTCATCTAAACTCTTCTGCTCATCATACAAGCATCTGTTACTTGAATTGTACATGTAAAAATCGGTTACTAACATTCATGCTAACGATTTGCAAATGATTCGTGGTGACTAAAGGGGGAAATAAAAAAGAGCGAATAAGAAACAATCCAAATGACAGTATTTTTTTTACAAAAATGTAATTGATTCTCAAATGAAATCACAACCATGAATGAATTGTATCATAACAATTAATTTATAGATATTACATACAGACATCCCATATCTATAAAGGTAATCACTCGTTATGGGCTCATATATTACTTTAAAATAATGAAAAATCTATCAATAAATAGTATATACAACGGGAGGAACTGATGTAAAATTAATCGCGGGCAAACACTCTGCAATATGTTCGTTATTTCAAGTCAATAAAACGTGCTATAAAGGAAGCCCATAAAACGTCCCATTCGAGTAACAAAGCTGTCACTCGATCCTGGCTGCTCATCAAACACATTACTGACTTTACTGCATCTTGAGGCATTCAATCTGACAGAGGTAAAACAAAACATCTCCCTTTACATTTGCACTTCAAGTAATGCTGTACAACAAAACCTTCAGACGGACAAAGTGGATGGCTGAGACCATTTTTAAAAAACTTTTGTGACGTCCATTATTTGTGCCGATAAACATGGACACTTTTCTAGATTTGAAGCTTTCATGAAAGCAAGGATTCATACTCTTTGGTTTTTTCAATAAAGTCACGTAGGTAAAAAATAAAATAAAATAAATGAAAACAACTAAATTTTGTTGTTTTCATTTATTTTATTTTATTTTAGTTGTTTTCATTCATTTTATTTCATTTTTTACCTACATGATTTTCCAGAAAAAAAACAAAGAGTATAGGCACTTTTGTTTCAGTGAACCAAATGCCCTCAAATGTGGCAGAGGACATGCGTCCAGCTGGGCCCTGTTATGCCCTCGAAACGCAGTGATCCATTTATATGGAGGAGAACTCACTGTGTGCTGGCTGTGGTGTACTGTGGGTAAGAAATTCACCAACAAACAAAATATATCTGTGCTATATTGTTTTCTTTTTAAAGCAGTGTTATTGATGAATGTGTTGAATAGACAAAATAAGTTACGGGAAATATTGGGCCGAAAAGCTCAAAACTAGGCTGATGGACCAGCATATTGTTTCTATTCCATTTGTTTATATGTATGCAATGAGACAGACTCACTGCTTATAATTGTAGTTTGGAATAAAATTCACTTAAAGTGAGAACATTTCCACTGGGAAGAAAACATTTTTAAAAATCGCAAGGCTCCGAACTGCAACCTCGCTGCACAGCTGGGGCGAGGTTGCACCCCGGCAGGAGCTGAATGCCACATCCAATGAATCTGCCTCATCTCCAGTCACAAATTAACAACAGATGTCAGAGCATTTCCCACCGTCGACTCTCAGGAAGGAAAAGGAGCTCATACTGTGTAAATTGTACGTTTCCTCTCAGACTTCGCCAAAGGACCTTGTGTGGCCAAGACCAATAGCTTCCTAGCATCTCCCACCGAAGACGGCCATCCTCCCCACCTCGTGGCGCAGTTTGGTCGGCATGAGCCCTGGTGACAAAGGAATTAAATGGGGTCCCCTGCTGTCCGAACGCCACCCCCCTCTCCATAGTCATGCGTGTAAGACTCCCGCCCGGTACACTCGTCCCACCTGCGCTCGTTAGCCACGCAACTGCTGCCATCACCCCCCCTGCACACCAACACCGGACTCAGCAGGGAACCCCACAAGGCGACCTCTGGCCCCAGATTCCCCAATCTCCTATACCCGGCCTGGTTTCTTCCTCTCTCTCTCTCTTTTTCCACATCTTTCCCCTTCGTGACAGTCACAGTCACTCTGCATTTGACCCCTTCTTTGAACTTGGTTAAGTTCGGGATGCGCACAGACGAGACGTTTTCAACTCTAAAACTATCGAGAAAAAAATTACTTGAAAGTGTTCAAATATTCTGGTGACGAACGATGGAGTGACTTAAAAAAATTGGGTGAAGTAATATTCACCAAGTGTCACTCATGATGATTCAAGCTGTGATATTTTGAGTGTCCGTTTACTAGGATAGGCGCTCGTTAATCATACGCAAACCAACGAAGAAAAGCAATTATCTTGGTGCTGCTGCACAGTGGAGTATGAGACCACAGTACACACACGGTTATTCCGTGAAATTCCCACGATGCTCACTCGGCAAACGACTTGCACCGATTCATCTTACCTATAAATGATTCATCAGACGATGCATGCATAGAATCAAGTGTGTGAGAATCAATTTGAACATTTATGATCTATGCAGATGGTGTGTAAATGTTACATGAAGGCTAATGAAAATAAATAGATCAGACATAATCCAATGCAACAGTTTTGCTACAATTCGATTTTGGACTCCGATCAATTCCAATTGAAGCAATGTTAAGCCGGTCTTCTGAAATGACAGATCGGATGGGTCGGGGGGATCCTACATTTCTGATAATGACATGGTATAATGGTAGTACTCCAAGTGGGGTACATGTAAAGCTAGTAGGGGTGTAACAATGCATGAATTAATCCATTATTCACAATCCTTAAGCGCACAATACACACATCGAATAATGTGCATAGGAGTGCATGTCATATGTTGAATGCAATGAGCTCACGTGACCCCCTCCAGCCACTAGAGGCCGCCACATTCACTGTAATTTCAAAACAAGAATCACTGAATGAATCTAATCCCATGCTCTGAATTTTGACAATTCTTTGCATTGTGAAGCGATTGGTGGCTCTAAAAAAAGTATGACCCCCTACGTAAAGTGATAATTACACAACGGCAATTTTGAGCAGCCTGTATTTGTCATAGCAAACTGGGGTCTTGTGGGCCACACACAGTCCACTCTGTCATTCTGACCAATCTCATCCCACTCGACTGAAAACAGGACAATGGGCATTATTACATGCTCTGTTGACATGTTGATATATACATTCTGACCTATAAGGGTTGCAGGTGCCTAAGCGTGATGAACGAAAAACGGTTCATGTTGTTGAGCAGAAGGCAATTGTTTCATGCATTTTAAGTCCACATGTGGCAATACATAGATCATGCCCAGATGTTCCCATTAGGCAGTGACAACCCTTATACTTTTCCCAATACAAAAAAGCACGGTAAAACAAATAGACCATTCATCTGACCACCGTGTGCACACGGCCGATGCGTGCAATCTGGAAATCTGGGCCAAGTCGCTTTTTACTGTGCGTGTGGGCTCAATATTGAGGGGACCACGGTTGAGCTCCAATACCGATTGACGAATTATCGTCTCATTCTTGTCTCATTTCCCGGCGGTCTTCATTAGAGGCCCATGCGCTGATGCGGCTCACTGAACAAGGGGCAGCCAAGCGGCAGCTACTTGTTTTTGATATTGGTGAGCAATTTGTCAGTGGAGACGACAACGTAAACAAAACAGCTAGCTTCCGCTGAAGGGTCCCAACTTCCACGGCACAGCGCGCACGCGCCGAGCACGTGAAAGATTAAGCGGCGCAGCCTGCCCCTGCCTGCCCACTCACTAGCCCAACCGCCTGCCCGCCCACATACCCACCCCTCCTGCATGCACAAACGATCGCCGAAACAAGATTGACACAGGAATCGCAATCATCTGGCAAAAGAACACGTCTGTTTTCCATGAGATACTGTTACAGGACAAAACTGTTGTGGTGTGGGCCTATGCTAGTTCATTCATCCCAGCCGAATATGACAAGTTTTGCAAGTGCAGAAAAATTGTTGCGTTTCTCGTTTGTCTCGTTGGTATAATTTTAAGTAACATTATCTTGTTGATGCACGGATCATGTGAATTATTTAAACGCATAGGAATAAAACAAGTACTTTTTTTTCTTACACATGCGATTTAATGCACGTATCGCAAGCTTAACAATCGCCTATAATCAACAAACAGATGCAGTTGACTGCCATCGTTCCTTTCAATTTTGCGTCAGGATATTCTATTACAAAATAGTTGAGTAATAGTTTATGTAAGCATTAAAGCCTGAGGCGTGTCCGCCCGGTCAGAAGTGCCGGAATCAGATCCGGAACTGTGTTTTACACAAAACACAGGACTCGCGGACAGAGCAGCATTCACAGTGTGGCACGTATGGCAGCCATTGCCTCCTGACCCGAGAAATGTAATCTCTGCACTTTCTTAAGGCCATCCAGGTCGTTAATCATATTAAACTCTGGCTTATATTGCACAATCAAGCCACTGTTCCGCACATTTAATGGATGAGTGCAGGGGTGTGCTGTCTGGAGGGGAGGTCGCCAGGTCAGTTCCAGAATTTGGCAAATGGTGAGTTTGTATGGGAAAAGCCAAAAAATAATCTCAATCTAAACTTCATTAAGCATCCGGGTCCTAATGGTGCAAGGCTCTTTAGAAAATCACAATCCGATTTAGGTTCTGAACACGCAAGGTATAGTTTTGCCATCTCAGGTTTAGGTTAACAAAATTGTTTGGTTTCTAATGTAATCGTTACGTGGGAGATGTTGCTCAACAAAGATACATTTTTCTCGCAGGAAAAAAAAAGTTTTCCAAATACCTCTACCAACCGCTGTGACATTTCGATTGCACCAAGGCATAATGAGTAATGGAAGTGAAGCATATGATTTTCTCATTTGCATTGACATTGAGGAACTGCAGCATGGGACGTTGCAGGACCTGGCCGGTACGGTGTACGCACGCATCCGTCTCTCACCACTGCACCGCACGGCGCAACCTAGGGACACTCACAACAAGCAATCTAAATTCACCAAGGAGTTTCGTTTGGGGGATTATGCAATGCCTTCTTCCATTGCTGGAGAATTGTTAAAACATTTTAAGTGATGGAAATTGAAGTTTGGGACCCAAGACGCTCGGATACAATCACAAATGTAGTGTAGCTACTAACAATATAATGTTTAGATTTATATAGTGTCGTCGTTCATGCAAGTTCCATCTCGAAATCGCTGAGGAACCACTGGAAAGCTGCAAGGCAGCCAGGCGGTTAACTGAAACCGAGAATTACTCAATTGCCGGGAATTTAACTCGGGTCACCGCGATCGACAAATGCACATGCGCGCGCGCGCAAGCACAACCGTTAGCGGAATCCCTGAACTCCGCCTTGTATCGCTCGCTCACCTCTCCTCTGAGGGGTCCTCCTCGTCATCTTTCAGCTCCGCTCGCCTCCACCCAGCCGCCCGTTCCGCTCGCGAGAAGTCCCCGCACAGCAGCTCGTCCCTTGAGGTCGCCTGGGCCGAGGGCTCTGGCATGGATGCCAGCAGCGGTGGCAACAGCACAGACGCCTCCCTCCTCACACTGGGACGTGGCCAAGACGGGCCGTCCAGCACGGAGCGCACGGTAGCACAGTTGGTACCGGCTGCAGCACCCGCTTCTGCCGGCGTGCAGGCGGCGCTCGGTGCTGGTCGAAGCGGCACAGCGGACACAAGGGAAGCCAGGCGCGGGAGTCATTTTGTTAATTTGATGTCGACTTTTGTTTGTTTGTTGAGTGCAATGCACTCTAATGTGGCGTCATATGGCGTATAATATGTATTCACGTAGTTTTGTGTTGAACTGCGACTTAAATAATACATTCAAAAATATATTTGTTGGCTCACGAGCCGAAGCCCGGTTACTTCCATTACCAGTGGCGCATGATATTTGAACATTCCTGGGGCCTGCTTCGCTAAGCCACGCTGACCGAACTTGGGGCAAGCATGGTCAAATATCCCTCAAGCAACAAGGCGTCGGAATCAACGATGGACCACTGTGGCCCTGCTTCCACCCCTAGCCTTGCCAAGAGACGAACTCACCTCCCCCCTCCACACCCACACACTCCCCCCCCCAATACCATCGTTTTGATGAATTGTAGCAGTGTCATGATTTATTTAAAGAATTTGAATTTTTTTGCATTGTGCTGAATGTAGTAGCCGCTTGCAGCTGCGGGGGTCATGTGAACCCATTACACGCAGTGCACGTGAATCAAACACCACGGATTCTTGCACACGCATTTCGAACTTAAAAATAATTCCAACACTGTTTGCCAATAGCGCAATACTCAACACACTACTACATGGCATCACGTAATACGTGGGCACATCCTGCACCACAATAGCAACATAATATCGCTCTACTGCAGCATAACACAGACTGGGCCCTGGTCACTGCTCGTAGGTTCATCCCCTTGAACGTGAGCCAAAAAATACTAACAACGTCCACGTCTGTCACCCCACTGTGCAAATGAGCAGCCACCACATGCAGAGCTGGTTAAAAACAAAACAAAAACGAACTCAAAGCAGGGTCAAAATTAAAAACCAGATTTTAAATAAACGGAAATGTGAAACCGCAACACACATTTTAAATCAAACTGCACTGGTTTCATCGAGCGCACGACGGAATGTGAACAAATTATGCAAGCTCGCCGAGCTACAGCTGAGTCTCTTTCCGAATAACAACGCAAAACGTCCACGTGGAATTGCACGAACGTCCCTCACAAAACCCGCTACCACCGGCCCACACTCCCCTTTGCTCTCCCGCCACACCTGCCAAGCCACATCTCCCCCAGGGCCGTGTCGGCGTGCGGCACGCTGCAACAGCTCAAAAAATATCTTATGCTGTTCTGACATGTTGAGCGAATTTTTATTTGCTTACGCGATTATTAGCCAACCGTAAAATAAATTGCACACAAGACTAAGCAGACCGGTTGTGCAGTTGTTAGCCTACTGCACTAGGAATATGGTGATCCTGATTTTCGATTCCCAGCCATCAGAGATAACTGTACTGATCCTTGCCACTTCACCAACCCGCACTGAACAGTGTGGTGAAGTAAAGTGAAACATACTCTTTGGGTCTTTCGGTAAAGTCACGTGGATAGAAAAATCATTTAAAAAATCACGACGTTTTGATCCCAACACAAGCAATCGTCTTCAGGTGAAAAAATACAGCAGGCGAACTGCTGAGGCAGGAGAAATATATACACGTAGTCATGAGACGACTCCCATGACTAAGTGTAGTGAGGCCTTCACCCAGCAGTGCATTGACAAAAGGCATAAGTTGTTATGAGAATTATAATTATAATATTAAAAGATAAGGCAGGTATGGGGTTAATCCTTTTGATGCAACACAGCAATGAACTGTTCAACTTTAAACAGCTTTCGCAGTCTCCTAAAGGGACCCCGCGTCTCTCATTACACCTGAACAAGTGCTGATTTGCCCGCATGCCCTTATACACCAATTAGTTAATGAGGCCAGGCACCAAGGGTACCAGTTGGCACATAGGTGGCCGCTTTAGCAGTTGATCTCACCCGATGGTTGCACATCCCTTCCCTCCCGCCCCCACCCATTCACCCCACCACCTCCACCAACAACAACCCCCAGCCCACCTGCTACTGCCGTGCCCTCAAAGGCCCGCCTGATGCCTTGCAAACATCTCCCAGCAGGGTTGTCACCTGCATTTTCTGTCGGCAGCCTTCGCCCCCCCCCCTTCACCTGCGGTACCCTTTGTTCCTTTCCCCAAGCGTGCGTTTTCCCCACTGCAGCAGCCGCTTGAGCGGCGCAGAATGCAGACTGCCTCTGCCCTCACGGGCAGCTTCAATGGGGAGTTGTTGTGCCCTGCGCGCTCATTACACACCCTCCCACCCACTTCATGTTGTGTGTGAACCGTCTTAAAATGCACGCAGCAGTGCACTATTTACAATAATTTTTATTTTGTGTGCATAAATCACATTTAACTCACATATGGCTTGCATACCGACATGAGATAAATTTATAGATATCCCACTAATTTATTTGGGCCTCCTTACTTTCTTCCCAATAGGTTAATGCATATTGTGAAAGCAATGGCTCCATAACCGAAAGAGGAGACTGTATATATAAAAACAAATTGTATTTAGATTGCGGACAGATAATGTTGAAGCTTTGAAACAAATTATTGTTTTCTCCATAATTCATCAGAATAATTTTAGTGGGTATCTATATATGGATCACCCAGTATAAGTATACATTACACACTTACATTGCACACCACCACCACCACTACACCTTCGTGGTTTTGTTGGCTTTTTTCTTTAAAGGTCAGAAAACAGAATAGGTGAAATACCATATCATCCCACTGCAATTTGAAAATGGTGAATTTTAACAAGAGATTCTAAATTACACTTAGACCCCCCATATCATGTCCGGAAATCTATATTGAGAAGCCGCTGTCTTTAGACCTCAATGTTTTGACCTCCCGACCTTGGAACTGACCTGTGGTTGTCGTGGCGATGACCCCTGAGAGGGCCGGGGAGGGAAAGGGATGCAGGCGTGTGGCCATGGTGTACGACTGATTGCGCAGGTTGGAAGCTGTGAACACAAGACATAGATACTCCACGTAGCCATATCGACTGATGACGAACACCTATTAAGGTCAGCATGGCTCACAACAGTGGTGGTGACCTAAAGGACACCTAGGACTGGTTCAGATGATGATCACCTTTGTTAGCCATGACCAGAATTGAACTTGCGCTGTTGGGTTTGTAACAGTAACTTCTGTACGACTGCTTCCCACAAGACAAAGATCCCCCCCCCCCCGTATAGTTTTAATAGACTGTTGGAGCAAGTGTTGGTAGCGAGCTCTTATGAAGGCTGGCAACGGCACACAAGAGGGTTGGTGACCAGCAACACGCCCGACCAGCTTTGTCTCCCTAAGTGGTGATTGTTTACACACCACACCAGGTACTCATTTGAGGCTGAGTAGACCTAGGGGAGGACCAGAACTGGTTCAGATAATCGTCACTGGTGCTGGTCGTGAGCGGGAATCGAACTCGGGTCTCCGGGTTCGTAGCCCAGTGCACTAACCGCTGCATTACCACTCCCCACACACAAATGCGCACGCACACACACACACATGCCATACCATGACGTCCCTGCTTATATGAGCAATTGTGGCTGTCTTCGTTTCCACTCGCAACCCCTCCTTCAGCATAGGAAACTGCACATTGTCATGGTGGGGGCACAGTCCATCCATAGCAGGATTACCTTTGACTTCTCTGCAAAGTGTTATTAATTGTATCGACTCCCGAGTCAAGCGCTCAAACCACAGCAGCGCCCAGCAGGATGCATTAACGTCACTGCGTGCTAACACGTTAGGTGTGCGCGCATGCATTAGGCATGCAACAGCGTCTCCCCCACCCCTCTCAACCCTCAACACAAAGATCCGATGGCACTGTTATGATTCAGTCACCATTCCGTTAAAGAATCAATTATTTAACATCTCAATTTATTTCCATCTCAGGTATACAGTTTTGTTTCCTCCATCAAGTAAATGTTAAATTAGCATTTCACTTGTATACCATTTACATATAATTTTCATACACCATAAAATCATCGATTGAGTTTACGTGGCATGAGCTTAACATGGATATTAATTGATGCACCGTTCCGCACCTTTTGTGTGTGTTTGCTCAGTCAGTCAACCCATGGCACCCGGGTCTGCCCTGTGACACCCTACCAGCGAGCCTTCGACACTTCACATGCCTCAAAGTGCACATAGCCTGACGTCACCGCCACTTGGTGAATTGCGGTTGCTGTTGTGTTCACTGTGCACATGTGGAGGCAGGGGATGATGGGGGTGAACGTGTGGCGTACCGATGAGCTGCTCCAGCAGGGATGCGCGAGGGGGAGGGCTGGATGCGACGCTGCATGCGTCGACACCGCCGCCTACAACTCCGCCGTTACCGCAGCTGCTACCGCCGACTTCAACCGCTGCTGCCTCCACCCCGGAATCCACTCCAGCATCCACTGCCCTCTCGGGCTCCACGGGGCTCACGCACAGCACAGGCTGCGGGCACAGGAACAGCGTCGGCTGTAGAGTCTTGTGCCGGGCGGCAGGAACGATGATAGTCAAGGTCAAAGTTTTTTCTTGCTTCAAGGAGCATTGAGGTGGTGCTTATTTTCTGTTTACAGCACAGAGCCAGTGGTGGAAATTGCACATTCCTATGGTGTGAGCGAGTGCATCTATAGGACAACCACTGTTTGCCACTCGTGCAGATTAAAAAGGTCACTAAACGGCTATTCAATTATGTTATTACTTTCTCATGATATATTTCTTTGTTACTTTTTAAGAGGCTGCCTGCTGCTGTTTGATGCCCACTCACAATTTGACCCGTCTCGCCAGATCTCGAAAGGTAAGGAAAGCGTAGCCTAGTTAGTACTTGGATGAGTAACCAACATGCATGACGTGGATTTATAGCTTTCTGCAGGTTTATGTTGTAGGCAGCAAGCAGCAGTTTAGCAAAATGCATTGTTTAACTGTATTTATATGCCCCGGTATATGTACTCCCTGCCTTTTACTAAATGGCACTTACGAGTGTGGCGGAGTATAGTCAGATAATTCCCACGATCCACACTGTGTGGGGAGGCCCTCGCTTGCATGGAATCGAGTGTGTCAGCATAATATTATTTTTACGTAAATTTATCCCCCAAGAGTGCCAGCTAAATATTATTTATAAAAAAAATACTACTTGCCTGGTGGCTCAGCAGGAGAGTGAAAGGCTCGCAATCTGAAGTTTGCCAGTTCAAACCCTGGTTGATGGGCGATTCAACAAATTATCCCTCTCGGGTCAATAAAAAAAGAGTACCACTTTGCATGGAAGTCAACAGCGTAGGCATGTGGAATTTCTTTCACTGGCTCAGGGCTGGAAATCACTAAATTTTTAAAAAGTATATATATTTTTTTTCATTTCTACTGGGATTCGTACAGCAACATTTTTTTAAAACACAATTGCTCAGATGGAAAAGCTCATTCAGCATGGAAATCCCCAATCTAACAAGGAAGTATCTGCACTGAACAGGAAATAACTCCAGAATTGTATAATTTTCTGCTTTAGTCAATGAAGTGAGAGTCCACAACCCCCTGCAATCATCACAGCTGATACTATTTCATCTCATCTAATATGGGTAAATAAGGGTTCTTTCCAATTTGAACCTGCGGGGTTGTCCTGGGAAAACAGTCTTGAGAACCCACAACATTTCATTGTACAGAAAGCAGGATTTTGTTGTGGAAAGATGACAAAAGTTAATTCTTAAGTTAATTGTTTCGTGACAGTCTGTGGGTAGATGATACGTTAAATAGTTGGTTGTAAAGTGTCCCTCCCCACCCTGCCAATCGATTCGATTCTGTGTATTGTCACAAATTTGATTTAAGAATTCATTCTTTTTCGCATTAAATCAATTAAATACAACAGATACAAGTCGAAAAACGTAATTTATTACACACACTATTCCATGTGTGCATTGTAAGTTCATTAAATGTATATGAATGTATTCATTGATGCATGTTTACTCACTAAAAATTATGACTGGATCACGTGCAAATGTAGATATTTGGAATTGGTTTCTATTGCAGGCAAGCATTGCCGATTCATAGCTGAGGCAATCAAATATGCTAGAAATTATGCAAAGGAGTAGCAATCCTAGGCTTGAACTCAGCATTTCTGCAGTGCTGCCTGGGTACCACCTGTCGAGTCTCAGTATTCAGAATCAACTATCCACCTGGTTTAATAACCACAATTACCTGCATTAGGGATGTAGCGGGGAAAAATACATTTTCAAGGAAAGGAGATGTTAACTTAGTCATGAGTGAAAACTTTAGGCTATCGCTTTCAGCAGAGGGAGCCAAGGGGGCCACGGCTGGATCTTTCGCATGGGCCATAAGAGAAGTAGCGAGCAAGATCAAGGAGAATAGAGGACACAGGAGCAAGGGTCAGAGACCCCTCCAAGCGTATGATCGCGCACACACTCGCGAGCAGAACATTCGGCTATCAGAGTGACACAGAACAGGGCAAAGGAGGAGAGTGAGAGGCTTGTTCAGACACGAGACTTCTTAAGGGAAAGAATAACTTTCAAGTGGAGCCAAGAAGTGCACCAAAGGGAGATTTGGAAACTTTAAAAAGGTAAGTAACAAAAAAAGCTTTTAATGTGAAGTCCTTTCCGGTAATGTATCCTTCCCTGCAGGACAGAAGTAGTCCAGACGGGCACAATTGGCCAGGTGCGGGGATGGGGAGTTATTTTTATTTCATGCAGGAAGAGCTGGAAGGGTGGGAGTTTTCGCCCAGTGCTCATATTATTTATAAGAGCACATACTTACATTATACGGTGATTAAAACAGAGATCCCCCCCCCCAAGCATTTATTGAGGCCGGCATGGCACAGCACACAAGAGGGCTTGGGGGCGGCGGTGGCCAGGATCAAGCCGCATCACCTTTGCCTCGCCGGTGCCGATGTTTACACACATCGCACCAGGAACTTAATTCAGTCGACCTAGGTGAAGGTCCAGGAATGGTTCAGATATCACTTGCTGCCGACGTTAGCCATGGTTGGGAATTAAACTCTGGTTTCTGGGTCCTGAACGCAATATGACTCCCCCCCCCCCCCCATAACACAATGATTTCACACACACGCACAAACATGCACGGGCACGTACACGCACGCGCGCGCACGTACACAGGCAAATGTAATTCACGGATAACTAAGTACGCGCTCACACACAAGCATCGATATCACTCAACACATTTGAAGCTGGCATCCGGCCGCCGAGGGACCATGGGATTCCAGAGCTAATTACGCGTAGCGTAAGGATTTGTGCATCTCGTCATTTGTCATCGTTTGTCATGAATTGGCAAAGTTATAATTAATGTAGACGTGTGCAGACACATCCCGCACCTCACAAGCCCACAAATGTGTTAGAACTCTCATACAGATGCAAACAGACTGCTTCATTAAAACCTTTCAAAGCTAGGGAATATGCTTGCATTCGTATGACAATCAATTCTGTAAATGACGATGAAAACCCATAATCCTATGAAGTAGTATGACAGCACATTAGAAGCGTCAATGTGAATAAGTATGCATTCATGTCACATGGTAAGAAAGCAGAACTAACAACATAACAGTGCTTGGACAAAGAAACACTTAGTCATTTGAGCAACAACTGTCACCACAGCATACCGAAACGGATAGTGCGTGCTCTCCAAAACGATTATAACAAAAACAATGGGATTATGACAGTCGGTGTCTACATTGTGGGCACAAGATTGTGAAAGTTGTGATAACAAAAGACGATGACGCACGGTCAAGCGAGCGGTGCGCCGTCGCACTCGAGCGGGCAACGCGCTCTCGCATACGAGTGAGCGGCACTGTAGGGCACAGTTAGGAGGAACAGGCTGCCGCCGCAGCTGTAAATACAACCAAACGAAGCAGAAAATAAAGAAAACAAAGAACTTCGTGGGGGTCGAAAAACGAGTGCCCCCCCCGCCCCCCCCGTGGAACATCCTAGGAGCGGGAGACAGTGGAGTCGCCATCCAAAGTCAACAGACGATGAACTGCTCCCCCCACCACCCTCTGTTCCACCCCTCGACACCCCCCCCCTAACTAAAAGAAAACCCCCTCCACTTTAGGTTGAAAATGACTGAATGAGAGTCAGGAAACTAAATAAGCTACTTTTTTCCCTCCCGTTTTACACTTTTTTTGCCCTCCTCGGTTTCCACGGTTAATCATTTTGGAAGCAGCATTTCAAAATTAAAATTCCAGTGGGTACACGCATGCTGCTGGAACTCCCCCACCCTCTCCCAACAAATTACGCTCTGTTCTTTCTCACTGCATATTTATGTTTGTTGGCCATTTATGGGCAAATCGTACTCCTGGCAATATAAAACAAATATTAAGCAAGTTCTTTCCCGATGGAGGCAGGGAATGAATACAGAAATTAAAAATAGCCTTGCTTAGCCAAGCTTAGCCAGGCATTTCCTGTAAAAAAAAAATCCACGTTATTCTTTGAGTGTTTTGGGGGTTTCTTTTGTCCGTGCTCTGCCCATGCCTACACGCAGCCCCCTCCCCTCTTGGGGTCAACATTTCAAAGCAGGGGAGTGAATTTCTCCATTAATCCCTCAGGGACTCGGGGGACTCATGGCGCCAAGGGCCGGCTCATTGCTCAGCCGATCGGCTATAGCCCGTCAGTCAATGTAGGTGGCCGGTCGACTAGAAAGAGTTCCTTCATTCCACTCGATAACCTAGTGGGATCGCTCGGTGTGCTCGCCGCTAAAACATTGAGTCAAATGGACAATTCAATTCAGACAGATGATGCCCATGATAATAGGTTTTTCCCCTTTTTTCTGGTAACAAAACAGGTGTTAAGATGTTAAAACACCAAACTGAAACCTTGTACAAGGAATCATGTCTGCATTAACCACAATGCTTGTGGTCAGAATGCAAACCAAAAACATACTATGATAATATATGCTTTGTCCTTGAAACTGATTGGTCCACACCAGATAAAGTTTTCTTTTGAGCCTCGTTTCAAACGGTGTTTGACCAGAGGATACCAAAAGGCATCCTCTGGTGTGGACCAATCGGTTTCAAGGACAATGCATATATTATCAGAGTATGTTTTTTGTTTGCATTCTGACCACAAGCATTGCAGTTAATGCAGACATGATTCCTTGTAAAAGGTTTCAGTTTGGTGTTTTAACATCTTAACACCTGTTTTGTTGCCATAAAAAAGGGGGACACCCTATTATCATATTTTGGTACTGGCAAAGGAGGTCCCATGATGTAGATGAAACCTAATTTTTGCTTGTGAATTTTTCTGGCTGTGCGGAAGAGAATTTCACATACGAAATAGTTACGGCATCATTCAGGGCCATAGGCCACTGTGTTTGCCAATAGTGGCATAAATGCCAATGTTAAGGTGACCCGCAAGTGTATTTTAAAATATGTAAACAGTACACAATGATGCTCAGGAACATGAATCATTAACAGTGTCTATTAACATAATAATATAGAGCAGGCTAATGTTTCACGCTTGACCTAAATGTTTTATCGAATTTTTGTATGTTTTTGTATAATTTGAGTGAATAATACATTTAATAATGATGAAACATTTACGAAGGCATAATATATCATCTCAATGTATCGTGTAGATATTGAATTTCAATAAGTTCAAATGTCTGGCTGGTTGGACGAGCAACCCATTAGTCTACTGTTGTCCTTGTTCGAGCTCTTCAGCATAATTACGCACGACTCACCATCTAGTATGGCAGTGTTCTTCACACATTTTCAGAAGGGGACCACTTTCGCCGATAAGACATCAGTGCGAGGGCTGCCACACATTTCAAACCATTGGGTTTAACAGCATGATGGGGCATTTTCACATTTGCGTATTGTTGGGGGCCACACTAAAGACCACCAGGAGCCACCAGTTGCCCGCAGGCCTTGCAATAAAGAACACTGCAGTATAGTTATGCACGACTCACCTTATACATTTCATTCTTGTCTCAGAGGTATTTTATCTGCTTAAATAAAGGAGGCTATTGCCAGTTGTAGAGGGACAGTTTTAATTACGAATTTAGTGAATTTATATTCAAAACATTTATTTTCTAATTTCTTTATGACATCGGCACACAATGGAATAATTGCGTGAATGTCTAAGAGACAACAAAGAGGAGATGAATAGGCAGGGAAGGAATCAAACCGTAGATAAAAACCAATGCTCTTTGTTTATTTACCAAGGAAATCCCCGCTATTTGTTCAGGAGGCCCTGCTGTATTGGGATATTTGGCTAATTACATCAATGAGTGTTTGGCGACATGTGGGAAGAAACCTGAGTACCCAGATAACCCAGTGTCATACACGGATTTGCGTTCAACAGCTCTGCACGCATTTATTCAAGAATCTATTTCTGTACTGCCATATCATGGCCATCTCGTAGTCCCTCGTGAATACTGACCATCCAAAAGAGGCGTGCACTGCTCTAAGCACAATTTTTTTATGAAGATTCAACTATTCAACTGACTGCCAGGCTACAGCCCCCAACGCCAACAGCCGCTTTCCATCAGTATCAGCGCCAGCTAGGTCCCTTTGTCCCAGCGCTGCCAAGAATTCTCAGCCTCTGGTCCTCGGAGCACCAACAACAATAACACAAACTAACCTATATCATCAGGGACGCCCCCACTCCGGGACCCTCCGTTATTCAGAGCCCCTGGCCGTATAAAGCCGGAATTCGCAACCGTGGCTTTGTTTTTTTCCCCGATACCGAACTGTACTTTTTGTTCAAATTGAATGCAGCAGGAGTGCCGCATGTAACCTAACGGGCGACAGAGAACATTATTTCCTGAAGGATGGTCAGTCGAATAAGAAAAATGTTCCTTTCCTGTATACGTTCACTGAAGCAGCAGCAGCGTGATACATGACAGTTCTGCAAGTGCTGGCTGGGGACTGGATGATGGTAATACTGTACACGTTCACCAAGATCTCAGGAGGAGGGGCTGCTTGACAGGGGGGCAGCAATAGCAACAATGATATAAACATATAATTGATTTGAAGCTTTCGTGACTGCAGGAATCCATACTCTTTGGTTTTTTCGGTAAAGTCACGTAGGTAGAAAATAAAATAAATCACGACGTTTCGGGCGCTTGTGTAATAAATCACGACGTTTCGGGCGCTTGTGTTGCGCCCGAAACGTCGTGATTTATTTTATTTGATACGTAAGTGACTTTACCCAAAAAACCAAAGAGTATATAAACATATAATTCCTTTGATAAGCTTCCGTAAACAGCCCAAGTGCACTGGGGTAAGAAAAACTGCCATCGCTGCTGCTTTTTGCCCCGTTCTTCCACAAGCCTTCTGACACGTCAGCACTCTGAAGTGGTTGGCGATCGAGATGGCTAGGCTGGCTGGCGAGCGTGCAGTGATTGGCCACACCACGGTGTTTGTCGTGAGTGAGAGGCTACAAGGCTTTTGCATTCTTCACACGCGCAACTCTCAGTTAAACGAGACACTCCGACATGCCCGGCTGCTGGGCCAAGGCCAGAATAAGCAACGGCTACTCTCTCTCTCCACGGTGGACAGCTCCTGCGAGTGAAATGTGTTTGCTTAACGCATTTCCCGTGCACGTTTGCATGGCGGCGTGCGCGAATGATCTCGTGTGCGCGCAGGCACACGTGGGTTCTTGTGTGTCTGTGCTTAGTTAAAAAACAAAGTGGGGGTAAATTGTTTCCATTGCATCGTGATACAAAGTCCCGCATAGTGAACTGTATTGCACGTAAATACAGTTTTAATTAGATAATGTTCAATGTATTGAATGTGTTAAATATGCAGAATGAATTGCTTATTATTTATTTACATATTTACTTGCTTGACACGTCAAAAAAAAATGATCTGATGTTGAACGGCCATCTAAAAATGTCAGGGAATTGGGGGCAACTGTCCCCTTTGGAGACCCCTTGAGTGTGCCGCCGTCTGCGTGTATTATACACGTGTCATCCCAACTACAGCAGAAAGGACCATCCATTTCTCTAAACATATTTTTCACTCTTGAGAAATGCAACAAAAATGCAGGTATCTCGAGATACCATCAACTCAACTGTAAAGATATTTCATCACTACTTGTGCATACCTATCAGTGAACGAAAGCTGATTCAATTATCACAATTTGCATCTTACCAAGAGGCCTTCATGGCCTCTAAAAAAGACTTTGTTAGACGTAAAAAATTCCTGGCCAAGATCAGTGGCGTAGCTTTCGCGTGTCCAGGCAGTACATTTTCATCGGGGCCCATGGGTCAGAGGGGCCCAAGGCACTGGGCTACGAAGAGTGGAGAAAGTTGGACAGAGGGCTCCATTTTATTCCTTGCACCGGAGCCCATGTCTGCCCACTCTTGACCACAGGTCTCCACATATTCAAGTGATACGAAATTAATAACTGTATTTTTGGAATCAACACAGAAGTAGGAAACACTCTACACTCGATGTGAACAGGAATTTTTGGGTTTAATTCCCATCAAGGCGGCCAAGATTTTTGATAAATGTCTTTACCCATTATTCCCAGAGATTAAATGAGAAAATTGCACCAAATTGCTTATGACGGTGGGTAAAATGTGGGAACCCTTAACATTACCATCTCATCTGGCCAGTGTGGAAGGGTGGGATAAATGTCTCCCTCAAACTATGAGCTAAGCTATCGGCAAAAGTGTGACGCTGTGAACGGCACTCCTTTTTATCTTTATAATTGAGGCACATTCCAAAAATACAGCCAACATCGCAGAACCATGAAGAAAGGCAATTATCTTAAGCAGTGGCTTTTTGATCCGCTTTAAAAAAAAATATTTTAACGAACGCAAGACATTAGTCACGAGTTTGGCAGAGCACTTTTGTCTCTTGGCACAGCAAGCAAAAGTTCAGCTTGGGTGGCGCCGAAAAGTACCTTAAAAATAATCGTTTCATACATCCACCCTCACGTTGCCCATGCCCTCGTCCTCCTCACTGCGTAAGTACCGGGCAAAGTACGATTCACCCCATTGGTACAATTCACACTATGATTCACCTTAACCCAACGAGTGACTGAATGGATCATCACGATTCGGGTTCACGATTTCATTGATTAACGGACGTTTTACCATTGCATTTGTGTTTGTTCTTCTGTAAACAGATTCCATCTTATAGGTATGGTGTTTTCACTCGAGTAGCCTGAATGGAACATTAACATAACATTTGCGTTTCATTCACAGCCCTTTTTATCAATCCACTGCTCAATGAAGGTCTTCACCACACTGGTCAATGTGGTTTGGTAAAGAGGAAGCTGGGGACCGTTTATGAGGTCACTCACCACTGATGTTAACTGTAGCTCGTAATGAAGGTCACCGGGTTCATTATGCAGCTCGCAATAACAACTACACCTCCACTCCACCCTACATTTGCATATCATCAGCCAAGAACAATGCACTGCTGGATGAAGGCCCCCCAAGTCATAACCGTCGTCTTTTATGCTCTTGCGAAGAAACAATCCAGCACTTGCACGCGAGCTAATAGCTGCCACCCTATCATTTGATTTACAGATTTCCCAGGACAGTTATCTCAACAAGGGGACAATCCTATAAAAACCAGGACAGATGACAACCGCACCGCAACCCCCCCCCCCACCTGCTGCCCCCCTGTGCAGCTCCTGCTCACTCGCTCGCAGCGCATCACACTCACCTGTTCGTCCCCGTCGCTCGCCCTCCGTGCCACCGCAAGGTGGATGCGGCCGCGCTCACTCCCATCCGTGGCCATGCACCGCCGCAGTGTCTCCATGGCGGCGGCATTGCTACGGCCGAGCAGCGGCTCCCTGTTGACGGCGACCAGCTGATCGCCAATGCGCAGACGCCCGTCCTGCGAAGATGCGTGCAACAGCAGCGCGAGCGTGGCGGGGAAAGTGTAACGACTCGCCCCCAAGTGCTCCCTCGCCTGCACCCTTCCCAAAACGACGATTCTATGGATTGTCGCGACGCGGGGGTCGTGATTTGATCGAAATAATTCTGGCTATTTGTGGCAAGTCACCAATTCACCCGCCGCACATCAACCTCATTACCCTGCCAGCGGTTTCGTGAATTGTCACAATACAGTATATTTTTCTTTCTCCAGAATTGGAATTTTTTTTGTATTAGCTTGGAAGTATTATTTCTCATTTGTTCCATCTCATCTGTGCAGTTTCGTTTATTTCCATATGACTTACTTGCAATGTGCATGAGTCAATGAATTGGTGCACATCTCTGAATGTTTAACGGATTATTATGATGACGAGTATTTATCTGGGACGTACCTCTCACCTTGTAAATACCGCCTACCAATCACTGGCTCATCAAGCCCACAAAACCCCTTCCTAGCACAGCAATAAAGGCATGTTGCAATTAAATGCCATACGTGATTTTATAAGTTGTAACGATTCAGGGTGATGATTGAATTTAACCATCAATTATTTTGGTGCACTTGTGCTACATGTACAATCTATCACTGTAGGCACATCACGATTCATTCTTATAAGCATGGTATGACGCATATATTATCAGAGGTGTTACAAGTGAGTGTAGTCGATAAACTCAAGAATGGTAAACTTCGTAATTGAATTGCAGCAGCATCAGTGCCAGTTATAATCCAATTGCATTAGAAAGCAGCCACCACATTCTGCATCTATACCTACGTGCAGGGCTTTAATTCAGCTGGGTTTCTCTGGGTCGGTGGCCTGGAGAATATATTTCTATACCACTCACACCACATCCAGTAGAGCCCTCACTATGGCTGTGGCTAATACTCGCGTGCCTATCCCAGTCTACCAACGAATCCGGAAAATATTCAGCGACGATTTCAGCCTTTCCCAATGCGATTAGTCTCTTAACCTAGCGATGCAACTGCTCACTCACCTCCACCCACACCGGATTCTGGACCCTCACCCTCACCTTGGCGGCGGCCCCGCCGGCAATGATGGACTTGACATAGATGCCAAGGTCGTGGGCGCCGTCGCGGCTGCGGTTGCCCTTGACGCTGACCCCAAGGCCCGCGGGGCCACACTCGCTCAGCGCGATCTCCAGGTTGAGGCACTCGCAGGGACCCGACGCCGTCACGATCATCCCGCCAGAGCGCTCCGCCTGCTGCTGCAAGAGGCACGGGTGCGGCGCAATGTGGCTCAGGAGGGTTGTAGGAAGAGATAAAGCTCTGTGAGCCAATGCAATGATAATCGAGGGAAAAGTGCAGCCCCTCTGATACTAGATTAAACTAAAACGATTTTTATTCTACCAGGTAAGGTCCACTGAGCTATATAGCTCTTTTTCAGAAGCGACCTGGCCACAAAGGATAGCTCAACAAAGCAGCTTATCATGTGTAAATTTATAGCAGCCAAATACTCTGAACACATGTTTCTAAATCTGAAAGGAAAATCCAGAGGACTCGGAGGAAAATCCACGCGACCATGGAGAGAACATGCAAACTCCAAATATACAGGTGTCAGGGACAAGATTTAACCCACGACCTCCTGTATACCAGACGAGGTATTTAATATTTCTCACACAACTGCTAGCAGAAGTCCCTCAAGCAGGGGAAGCTCAGAGAGTCTCTCTAGCGAGAATTTGGCCTACTGTTCCACGCTGGCCAGATGTCTTGGAATATGTTGGGAGTATCCACACTTTACCCCACTACACATGACCTGTCCAACTGTGGTATACTCATTTATATTTCTGGGTGGACAAAGGTTATTATGGAGGATTTAAGAAACTTGCACTGTTGTTTTGACTGCCACGTCAGGAGAACGAATCAAACCGGCGACCCCTAGATTGCAAGTTCTGTGTGTTAACCATTGCACCAAGGATCCCTCATATGTATGTATGTATGTTCAACTTCTTTTGCACCATACATAGCCAACCGTGATAATCGGAGGTGCGGTCATACAGACTATTGTGGCAAGCCCTGTTAAATGAGCACCGTACACACACATGCACGCACACAGAGGCAACTACAGACATACGTAGACACACAAGATATTCACATAAAGAGACAGTCACTAGCCACTTCAAAAACAACACATACAAACTCGCAAGCAGTCATCCTGAAAGACAACCAGACATTGACATCCACATTTATTCAATTTCATCTCCAAGGAATCTTGGGTTATATGTGCGCACCGTGAGCAGAGATGTGAGTGATAAAAAAAAGCAGAATCATTACAACCATTCAGAGGCAGAGTGGCGAGCCCATCTGGCACCCACCCAACAAAGAACATGTAATCTTCTATATATATAAAATCGCAAATCTGTCTGTCTGTCTGTGTGTGTGTCTGTGTGTCGCCGGACTATACGCAGTTTCATTGGACGAAATGTGAGGGATTTGCGAGACATGATTGGTCCGTTTGGTTTTCCACGGCGGTTGCCCCTGGCAACGGGTAGCGACGCATTCGCTGCGGGGTGGACGCCATTTTTAATTCCCGTTAAAAATATGCGCACGCATTAAAACGCGACTCTGAGGTAAATTCATCAAAGTTTCACGTCCTCTTCACTCCCCCCCCACCCCAATGTGTGCAATTACTATTATAGGGTCGGTAGATAATAAAATTATAGCGATTAGACAGTATTATTGTAGCGCGGGGGGGGGGGGGTAACGGCCCCAGTACCCAGCCTCAGCCGGGTGGGCAATCTAGGCGAGGCCGGAGGCTCTGCATGGGACTAGGCCTCACCACGCCACTCTGACAGGTGAGTACTTTGTGCTATACAGTCCATAAATACTGCTATAGAGTCAGCATGTACTGCTGTAATCATAGCAGGTACCACCACAGTATGCACTGCTGCAGTGAAAGCAGGTACCACCACAGTCAGTACGCACTGCAGTTACATTATTAAGAGTAGTTTTGAAATATTTTTAAAACCCGGGCAACGCTGGGTACTTCCTGCTAGTGAGAGTTAAAATTACGTCTGGATGCATCTGCTTCACTAACCTCGCTTCCTGCACATCGGCAAGATGATAACACTAATTAATTTGAACGCTTTCTGTAAATGATGAAAAACTCATAAAACACAAAGTGACTTAGCTTACAAATTTTAAGAGTCATAATAATACCCAACGCAAAACGGTGATTTTTAGATGGAAAAAGGTACAACAGTGACTACTGGATTGGTCATTTGTTTATATTATGCCTGGCGTCCTCCCTAAGTTTGTGTCTACAGGATATCAGGTTTGCAGTCTCCAGTGTTGCTTGCAACTGTTTTAAAGATTTTTTTTTCCAAGATGTGAATACTTAAAGTGCTACTCGGAGAGCATAGATATTTGGTAAAACACAACAGTGTCTTCACGATTTGTGCGAAGGATTCACATAATGGTTGGTGCAGAAGCCAAGTCAATCAAGAGAGAATCTGGACTTGTGCACATGTCCCAAAGTGATTAAAATGAAGAGGCACTCATGTGCAAACACCGTAGCTTAAGCGAGCGAGTGAAAGAACTAGCTGCTGTGCCAATTTAAAGAGGGGCAGGTCAGTTAGCTAAGTAGGTGGGTACTTTATAGGGAGTAGATTTGCAAGTTAAAGCTTGCACAGCTATAGGGACGTATTTTTGTGAACTATAATGAAATAATGCGTAATAAATAAATTCAGTTTTAGTTGGGCGGTGGTGATCCAGCATTGTGGAGGAGAGGGTTTGGTGGATCACTGAAATGTTTTGAAACTCCCTTCCCCTTTGGGCGACCTGGAGTTGCCATACCCTGGCTCACAAGGAGAAGGCAGAATAGCAGCAAGTGTTGACTAATATCGTCTCTGCCATTTGTATGAGATAATGTTGCCACCTCGCATGCATGGGTTTTCTCCGGATGCTCTGGTTTCCTTCCACATGCATAAACACTAATTCATTGTCTGAAAATGTCTGAAAAAAATAACACTCAATGCAGAACCCTCCTGAAAAAGAGTTCTTGGACAAGTTGTAGATTCTGCAGGAAATTAATAATTATTAAGTTGGCAAGTGGCCACGTAAGACTGGCAAACGGGCAAAGATACAAACACATTAGTAACTTAGAAAGTGAATGGACTCGAAAGCAGGTAGTTCGATTTTTTTAAGTTGATCATGTTAGCAGCACACCTGGCAGGAAATTATTACCTAATAATTGAACAGACAATGGAGCTGCTCAAGTTATGTGATTTACTACTGGAATACAATTAAACACAACGTAAAAACAAGAGTGCAATCTGTGCCATCTGGCTCCAGCCCAGGATTTGGCCTGAATAACGTACGAGTCATTGATATGCCTCGCCTATCCTCCTCTGCACAACTGTCAACAACAAGGAACCAGTATGTACGACTAGGCCTTATGACCATACATCGAGTTAAGAGACGGAAGGCATGGGACACAGGTGACAGGCATATACTATACAACACGATTTAGATTTAAACAGCGTGTAAAGTCAACCACATCTTAGGACGCTGAACAAAAACAGTGGAAACGTTTGGTTTCTCGAGAGAAGCAGTTTGGCCTTGGCAGAGGATAAAAGGCAGGTCCTATGCCAGGACTTGAAAAGGGGCAGGTGGTCGACAGCACGGATAGCTGGGGGAAAGGACTTACAAAATATAGCGGCAAAAAACGTTGACTGAGGCCTTTCATGATTGATGGAGCAGAGTGTGTGGGAGGGAGTGGAGTAGTGGTGAGTATATGGAGGATCTTGTGAGTGCGATTTTTAATGCGCCTATTCTTATGCGTGATAATATATTGTTTTAGGTTTATGCTAATAATATACAAATGCTAGGTTCAGACTAATTAAATGAATGAGAAATAACAAATGAGCTAGAAAAAATTAGACGGACAATACAAGAGAAAAGACAAACGAATTGATTTTCAAATTGAATCCAGACCTGAAATCACGACATTCATCAACTTGTCAGGTAATATGAATCATTACATGCCTATTGGACACTGCGTGGGAGGCGTGGCATGAATAATACAGCATAATGATGATACATGTCCACACATGAGTACAATAATTAAAGTAATTGAAAGACAAACATTTTCTGGATGGAAATTAATTTTAAAAACGCATGAAACACATGGTTAGAATTGTTTTTGCACATCACAGACACACACACACTACTAGTATGGAGCACTCTCACCTCTTCCAAGAAGTGGAAGAGTAAGCCAAAATAACCTCGATAAGAGCTCTGTAGAGCTGCCTTTAAGTGGAGGTCTTACCATCACCAGTGGCGTGAGCAAACTATTGCAGTTCTGCACCTTTACCTTTTTATCATACACTAACCAGACAAAAGAGACAGGCGGCAGCCTATTTTACAAAAGCTGAGCAAACACCTCTGGCATACAGATAACAGAGGCAACAACACCAGCAGGATGCAAGTGTGAGAGATTTGGTTTGAGGGCTCCCGACGACGGGAGTTTGAGGGAGCGTGTGGAGGCACCTGCAGTGGCGGGGGCAGCAGGGCGTCATGGCGGGACACGAGCAGGTCGACGGAGGAGCCCGGGTGAACGCCACGCAGGACGCTCACCACCTGATCTTGGGACATGCTGCTCACGTCCACCCCATTCACCTGCGCGCACATGGAGGAAGTGCACACGCAAGCACATGTCCCACATTTCCATGAGACAAACTTTGGAAGTGCTGGGTCAGCACAGCATGGGTAATGAGGCGTCTGCTGATCGGATCTTGCAAACGCATTTATACAGACACAATACAAGCACACAAAGGCTGCCAGGGCAAGTTCTGTTAGCGAGTACCTCTTAGCTGTGGCAAGTCGCACAGTGGGGTGATGTGGACAGCAGTACACTGCGATGTTTATACACCGCACCAGGTTCCCATTTAAGGCCAAGTAGACTCAAGACTGGTTCAAATATCAAGCACGACATGCTCAGAAATCCAACTCAGGCCATTATTTTGGTAGCACAGTGCAAAAACATATACACCAGCACACCCGACACAAAAATACCCCGTATAGCCTTAACAGACTTTGGCACAAGTGCATTTAGCGAGCGCCTATGAAGGCCAGCACGGCACATGAAGGGGTGGGTGGCCACCACTGTGCCCAGCCGCCTTTGTCTCCCCAGTGGCAATGTTTACACATCGCACTGGGCACTCACTTGAGACTGCGTCGGCCTAGGGGAAGCCCAAGACTGGTTCAAATAACCATCACTGGTGTTGGTCGTAAGCGGGAATCGAACTCGGTTTGCCAGGTTCATAACGCAGCACGCTAACCGCTGCACTACTGCTCCTAACGCTCCCCACACACATACACACACATGCCATACTTCCCATTGTACACCTGCCACATTTGGGTTATTTCAGAATGTAAAAAAATAATAATGAAAGAAGACTGCTCTGCACGTGTCCAAGTACAACCAGATGACCCATAGCCACCCCTTCCTGATCGCCAAAGCGCCGGGAAAACGAGAACAATGTTTATCTGCAGTTCCATTTTGCCAGTTCGCAGAGGGACAGACACAAGCTAATGCATTCCGACATTAGAAAAATAAGCGTGTGCTTTGAAACTAAAGAGTGCGTTAAAGTGATCCTGTTCCTAACAAGCGGTCGCATGCTCCGTCAAGTTCCTTGATTCTCAACGGCAATGTGTGCATTATTAAAGGCACAAGTTTAATCTTTTATTTTGGTCATTTTAATATAAACTTAACCCTCTCTTTGTAATCTAACGCTTCCATATGTATGTCTATAGAGATGAGAGATATATTATCAACCTATTTGCCTCTGTACGCCTCGCATATTAAATACAATTTTCCTGCTTTCATAAATCATACAAATTGCTTGACATTTTGCCCATTTCCATTAAGATCTTTTTAATTCTCTCACTTTGGCTCTCCTGCCTCTCCCCTTCCCTCCCTTAAATCCATCACATCCCTCCCCTGCTTCCTCCATCTCTCTCCCAAAACTTGCTGCGCTCCAATGACCACCCCTATCCTCTCCTGCCTTGCGTCATTATTACTACGTCTCTACATATCTTATTTAATTATCAAACTATCAAGATGTACCTTTTTTGGCCATGGATAATTAAATCTAAATGCATTATTTCATTACTGTGCGGGAATTATTTAACAATGTTGTAATGCACGGGCTAGCAGGGGGAAGTAACAGGGCAACAGTTTGTCCATATAGCCCACACGCCACAGAAAAAAGGTCCTAAATCTGCTAAACACAATGTTCATTCTTGCTGAGAGACTGCACAATAAATCACAAGTCCTGCCATTACAGTGAGGGAAAAAAGTATTTGATCCCCTGCTGATTTTGTACGTTTGCCCACTGACAAAGAAATGATCAGTCTATAATTTTAATGGTAGGTTTATTTGAACAGTGAGAGACAGGAAAACAACAAAATCCAGAAAAACGCATGTCAAAAATTTTATAAATTGATTTGCATTTTAATGAGGGAAATAAGTATTTGACCCCCTCTCAATCAGAAAGATTTCTGGCTCCCAGGTGTCTTTTATACAGGTAACGAGCTGAGATTAGGAGCGCACTCTTAAAGGGAGTGCTCCTAATCTCAGCTTGTTACCTGTATAAAAGACACCTGTTCACAGAATCAATCAATCAATCAATCAGATTCCAAACTCTCCACCATGGCCAAGACCAAAGAGCTCTCCAAGGATGTCAGAGACAAGATTGTAGACCTACACAAGGCTGGAATGGGCTACAAGACCATCGCCAAGCAGCTTGGTGAGAAGGTGACAACAGTTGGTGCGATTATTTGCAAATGGAAGAAACACAAAAGAACTGTCAATCTCACTCGGCCTGGGGCTCCATGCAAGATCTCACCTCGTGGAGTTTCAATGATCATGAGAACGGTGAGGAATCCGCCCAGAACTACACGGGAGGATCTTGTCAATGATCTCAAGACAGCTGGGACCATAGTCACCAAGAAAACAGTTGGTAACACACTACGCCGTGAAGGACTGAAATCCTGCAGCACCCGCAAGGTCCCCCTGGTCAAGAAACCACATATACATGCCCGTCTGAAGTTTGCCAATGAACATCTGAATGATTCAGAGGACAACTGGGTGAAAGTGTTGTGGTCAGATGAGACCAAAATGGAGCTCTTTGGAATCAACTCAACTCGCCGTGTTTGGAGGAGGAGGAATGTTGCCTATGACCCCAAGAACACCATCCCCACCGTCAAACATGGAGGTGGAAACATTATGCTTTGGGGGTGTTTTTCTGCTAAGGGGACAGGACAACTTCACCGCATCAAAGGGACAATGGACGGGGCCATGTACCGTCAAATCTTGGGTGAGAACCTCCTTCCCTCAGCCAGGGCATTGAAAATTGGTCGTGGATGGGTATTCCAGCATGACAATGACCCAAAACACACGGCCAAGGTAACAAAGGAGTGGCTCAAGAAGAAGCATATTAAGGTCCTGGAGTGGCCTAGCCAGTCTCCAGACCTTAATCCCATAAAAAATCTGTGGAGGGAGTTGAAGGTTCGAGTTGCCAAACGTCAGCCCCGAAACCTTAATGACTTGGAGAAGATTTGCAAAGAGGAGTGGGACAAAATCCCTCCTGAGATGTGTGCAAACCTGGTGGCCAACTACAAGAAACGTCTGACCTCTGTGATTGCCAACAAGGGTTTTGCCACCAAGTACTAAGTCATGTTTTGCAGAGGGGTCAAATACTTATTTCCCTCATTAAAATGCAAATCAATTTATAACATTTTTGACATGCGTTTTTCTGGATTTTTTTGTTGTTATCCTGTCTCTCACTGTTCAAATAAACCTACCATTAAAATTATAGACTGATCATTTCTTTGTCAGTGGGCAAACGTACAAAATCAGCAGGGGATCTAATACTTTTTTCCCTCACTGTATGTATGCCTGCCGCTCCCAATTGAAATTTCTACTATTCACCAATACTTGAAATTTTCAGCAGCAACAAAATACATTTCTGTGACATAAACAGAACAAAAATTACTTGATGTACAAATCGACTATTTAATCATTCATACAAAGGTCAAAGAATAATATTTCTACAGTAGTACTACTCATTGGTTCTGACCTTTGACTCATGACCAATGACCACAAGTTCCTGACTGCTCACCCTTCATTATTATCACCGCAATAGCCACGGGCTGACCTCTGACCCATCACCAGGATGCCCTCCGATTCCAACCATTGACGCATGACCAATGACCTCAACCTTCCGAGTGCCGCCCCCTTACCATGATGAGGCGATCTCCCGCGTGGAGGCGACCGTCGGCGATGGCCGCCCCCCGTGGCAGGATGTGCTTTATGTAAACGTGACCGGGCCCGCTGACTGGCGTGTCCCGCGACGTTAGGCTGAAGCCCAGTCCCTCCGGCCCTGAGCAGAGTGGAACAGGGAGATATGATTAACCTCATTATTATTGTATCTTCATTGTAATTCTTTGTTACTAAATACTAGAATTTAACGTTTTTCAATTATATTTATTCAATGCAATAGCTTTTGTCCCTTTTCCAGTTTTTTTTTTCAATTGCACTTATTGGTGCAATCAAGTTAAAACTCTCCACATATCTGCACACTCAGGGAAGCACTTTCCCATATGCCCCTTGGAAGAGAAATCCTCGTCACATGGGGTCATCAAGTTGTTCTAAGAACCCTAACTCAATTCTCATATTAATAACAAACCCCGATGCCTGTAAACAAACCCCACGGAAACGTCACCTTTCTGGAGCTGCACTCTGAACCGCCGGCCTGAGTGCCTGCGTGGCACGACCGGTGAGGATGCCCGCTCCGCCTGCACGTTGGCCAAGGGGGCGGCAATGGCCGCCACCGTGCACGGAAACGTGGGAAGATTCTGAGAGCAGGGCGCTCGGTGCACTTGCTGGCAGAGAGGCAGCGTGTGGGCCGGCGGGCCCGGCTGCGGGCCAGGGCCACTGCCGTCGCCGCCGCCGCACCACGCCCAGCGAGCGTCCTGCGCGGCATCTGTAAATGCCGCCGCCGCCGCTGCCGCCACGGCAGGTACATGCGGCCGGTAGAGGAGGCAGTCCTGGAGGAGCCCGTTGGGACTGAGCGCCGTGGACACGACGCACTGAGCGCAAGCCCCCACGGCGCTGGTGGTGGCCCCATCGTCCGGGCGACGCCAAGAACCGCAAACAGCGCCACCACCACCATTGAGCCCCGTGCATGCCACTGCCGTGTCCGCCGAGATGGGGGGTGGCGGTGGTGGCCCCCAGTCAGCGCGAGCATCCCACTCGCCGTGCGACTCCCACGTGGCCCCGCGCGCATCCCAGCTGCCATGCGCCTCCCAGCCGAGCACACGAACGTCACCAACGGCGCCGCACGGAGACACTTCCCCCCAGGGAAAGGGCCGCGGCCGGAGGAAGGCGGCACGGGACGATGGAGAGGCAGGGGAGGCCGGGGAGGCCGGGGAGGCCGGCGAGGAGAGATCACGCTCGTAGGCCTCACGCTGAGCAGCTGGGACGACCCACAGCCGAATGACCGAGCACTGCATGGCATGCCGGAACATCTGCTGCGCCCTGCCAGTGGTGCAGAGTGTTACGCGCGAGGTTATGGTAAGGGGGTGCAGAGAGTATTGACATGCAAATGGATGTACTTGGAGGTGGACAATTCGACTGGTTTTGTTTGGAGTGAACGGTGTTTATTTGGCATGTAATGATGCATCAAGTTATTGATTCAAAGCGATTGTTATGCTCAACGACAACTGCGTAAAATTGTACGTGCAAGAAAAGTTTATATTTCAGTTGCATAATGGATATAATTGCTGCGCGTGACTCCTGCAGCCACTAGAGGTGCTACATTCACCACGATGTTAAAATAATCTTGAAATGAATCGCGACATCTCTTGACTTCATCAATCAAAATTACTTGGTGGTGGGCGATGCGTTCTACTTCTTTTGGCAGGGTTGCAGGTGGAAGCGGTGGCATAACATCGAAATGAAACCCCAAATCGTGATCATTCATTGAATCGAGTGGGGGGAGGAATGGTTACTGGCCTAATATTAAGCCAGATATGCAGAGGGATAAATGGGTGGATGATGTGGAAATGTAGTGGATTAATTCATTAATGGGTTGATTGACTGATATGAAGATGTGTTGACTGAATTATTGTGTCAATGGCTGATCTAAAGATAAGAGGATGAATATAGCTTTGGCTGATGTGGAAATGTGATGATGAATGAATCAACTGCTGATATGGAGATGTAACGAATGACTAAAATGGGTTCATGACTAATGTGGACATGTGATGACGATTGGAGGGGGAAAAACGGCTTATGTGGAGATGCGATGAACACGTAGGTAATGTGAGGGTGAGTGGATTCATTAATTCTCAGAGAGAGGGTGCATGAATGTGTGCATGTAACTCACAGCTCAAAGCCGATGTCTAGCAGCTGGCGCGAGTTAATAGCGATGATGGCATCGTTCGTGGAGAGGAGGCTATCGCGCCATGCGCGGCTCTCCTCCTCCAAGTGACGCACGCACAGCCCCAGGCTCCTGGAAGAGATATGTATGCACACAAACACACACATGCACGTACACACACACATGGATCCACATGGATGTACACATGTGTACACAAAGATAAAGATCCTCATATAGCCTACATAGACTGATGGGGGGGTTAGTGCTGGTTAGTGAGTATATATTTAAGCCTACACGGAGAACTGGATGGGGGTGTGACCAGCATGACCCCCTGCCGCCTATGTCTTCCCATTGCTGATGTTTGGAGAACGCACAAGGTGCTCGTTTATGGCTGAGTTGACCCAGGGCCGATGTAGTAGTCACTAATCACTAATGCCAGCTGTGGTCTGATATAGGCAGAGTAATACTTCTCAGCAGAGGAGACAGGTGCTGCTGGACTACATTCATTATCAATTGAGGAAGCTCTGACATCAGAATACTGAGCCAGCACTCCTGAGATTTTGGATTCGATCTGGGTTGTAGCTGCCTATGGTTAGATTTGGTTCTGAAATGTAGTAAGTTGATGGTCTCAGCCGTTTCTTATGACTGTACAAAAAAAAACTCATCATATTAAAGTTGGGGGTTTTTTCACTTAATTTGGCTACAGATTTAGCTCTGAGAATGAATACAAATATAAATTTAACAGTGACACGATGAATATTTCTCTGTAGCAGAGCACATGGAATATGCTGTGACCCACAATGTGGAGGATGACGCACTACTCTGCAAGAGCTATGAATGCATCATCTAATGAGACATGGCGCTGATGGCCTAATTTGTACAAAATTTGGAAAAAGACTAAAACAAATCCACTGCCCTGCATAAACAATGATCCAGTAATCCCCCACACCACCCCCGGCCTCTTGCCTTCATGGCTGTCCACCAACCCCGTTACCTGCTGGAGGATGACAGGAAGGGCACCAGGTGTATTCCCAGGGGACCCCCGTCGTTGGGGATCTCCACCAGCTGAACCATGTCACTGTGATGGGAAAAATGCAAAAAGGAGGGTAAAAGGAACGAAGGGAGATGATAATGACACAACCCACAGTGGCCAGAATGACTTACACAGAATATTCACCCCTGTGTGTGTGTATATTGGTGTCGCGGTTAGTGCACTACGCTATGAACCTGGTGACTGAAGTTTGATTCCTGCTCATGGCTAGGACCAGTGACAATTATCTGAACTGGTCCAGGGACTCCCCAATGGCGACTCAATCTCAAATGAGTACCTGGTACAATGCGTAAACATTGCCGCTAGGTAAAAAAAGATGGCCGAGTGTAGTGCTGGCCACTCATGTGCCGTGTCGGCCTTCATAGGTGCTCACCAACGGCACTTACCCTGAAAGACTGTTCAGGCTATACGGGGGATCTTGTTGTTTGGCTCATGTGCCCGTGGGTTTGTGGCCACAATGCCACACTCACCTGCATGTGCCGGTGTTGTGCGTGTGTTTTTGCGAGTAGTCTGCGTGCCCCACTGGATCCATGCGATCATCGCTCCTCTCCTCGCATTCTCCATCATCCTTGTGTTGACAAAAGCAGGATAGGGTTCATAAGACAGGGCATTTCAGATCAGTGTCATTTACTTAATCGGGTGAGAGTCGTTTTTCAAGGGAGATGTGGGAAAGAGCATTCTAAAAATAAACTTTTAAACTTCAGCTGATGAGTTATTTAAAAATGTGATTCGCTCAAGGCATATAATTGGTTGCCCTCTGCACACTTCAATTAATCTAGTTTACAGGGGCCAATAATACATCACATATCATCACGTTATAAGGGGAGTTAGACAAGCAGACATGCTTTTGGCAGTGCTATTCGCAGCAATATTGGAAGATATAGTATGGAAACTGAATTGGAGGACCACAAAAACACAAATCAAAAACAAATTATTCTCATGCACAATTCGATGCATTTATACGCAGTAATTTTTAATCGAAGAATAACATTTATCGTGACATATCCAGTAATCACACCAGGGAACTATCACATCATCGGGACATTTGAGTGGGGAACTCATGGCCCACACAGGCCATATCCAGCCCACGACTTCCTTTCATACAGCCAGCAGACAAATGAAGCCTATTGCTTCACAACGGTCCACAAATGTAATTATGCCTATCCTATAACTGCAAGAAGCATCTTAGCCCCACTAATCGGGCACAAGAAGGCAAAATGTTATACCTGACAACACCGTATTTCTCATTGTAATGCCACACTCAGTTAATTCCGTAAATACAAAGGCATCATCACACTCGGTCAGCGTGCATGTTATCCGTCACGATAATAATGGATAACGTCAAGGCATGTGCTCGTGAGATGTTAACCTCCTCGCCTGGTATGCAGGATGCCATGGGTTCAAAACCTATCCCGCCACCTTGATATTTGGAGTTTGCGCGTTCTCCCCGTGGTCAAGTCGATTTTTCTCTGGGTCTTCCAAATTTTCCCCTCCACATTTAAAATGAACATGTGCTTAAGAGTATTTGGCTGCTATAAATGTCCACGTGACTAAGCTATTTTGTTGCGCTATAATTTGTGGCCAGGTCACTTCTGAAAATGAGCTCTGGAGCTCAGTGGGCCTTACCTGGTAAAAATAATAATATTTTTTTAAAGAAAGTCGAATTCGGTCCAAATTAAGGAGGTTTTCCCCACCCCTCTGCATTAAAGGGATGGGCGTCTCTTGGTGCACCTGATCCTGCCGCTCCAGCCAGCGGTCGACCATGGGGTGAGCGGCACTGAGGGATGAGCGAGCGGCTACGCGCTGGAACGCTCCTCCCCCGGCGTGCCGCGCCATCGGCCCACACCCGTCCCCGCCCCCCATTCTCCTCGACACCTCCGCCTTTTGGGGGGGGCGGGGTTGGACAAGGGAGAGTGGGGACGAGAGGGAGTGAGGGGTTGAAAGGAGGAGGCTGGCAATAATTGCAGCCACTCCTCGTATTTGAAAAATGTATTTAAACAAAACAGAGTATTGTGATGATAATACTAGTATCCTTTGAAACTCCCTTTTTCAAAAACAACAACAAAATAATTCAATAACTATTGTCATGAATTAGTTTACGTTTGGAAATTTAATAAAAAATTTAATAATGGTGCCTAACTGAAGCAGGTGGAGTGCTGCATCTTAATGCAGTTCTCATCTGTACATGCTCCTCTGTAAATGCATGTGTGCATACGTGTGTGGACATGTGAGTGTGTGTGCGTTGATGTGTTTGCGTGCATGTTTTTGTGGAGATATGAGCATGTGTGGGTGTGTGAGAATGCGAGTGTGTGCATGCATGTGAGTGTGCATGCATGGTTTGCGTGTGTGTACGTGCGTGCAAATGCATAAGCATGTATGGACATGGGGCATGTTTAGAAATTGATTGCATATGTGCAAGTGCGCAACGTGTTTGTGGGATTTGTACAGAAGTAAAGCCATTAAGAATGCTGGGGCAAGGGCTGTCAGTGGAGAATGGTGGTACCGTGAGTTTTCAAACTGCGTCAGGTGACAAGGACACTTCAGTTCAATACCAGGCTGTGGTTAACTTCACGATCAAGTATTATCTCATTCTGTTCCTCGGTCTGCTCCTAGGTTGACTCAGGCTTAAATTACTACCTGATAAGTGCATAAACATCAGCTCTGGCGAGACAAAGGTTTTGGCCACACCACGTCATGGTACGCTGTGCTGGCATGACTAGGTGCTGGTGTAGCGGTTTGTTTACTGCACTATGAACCTGGCAACCTGTGTTTGATTCTCAGTCATGGTTAGCATCAGCGGCGAGTGATGTGGTGAACCAGTTTTGGGGCACACAGTCTTGGGCACGTTAATCAGCGAGTGTGGTTAAACAGCACCCATAACCGATATGGCATAGGAAACCTTCATCCAGTAGTGAATTGACAAAGGGGAAGTAAATTGCTTTAATAATTATAACTTAAGAGCACGTGCCCAAAGCAGTCTTACGGTTATCGTAGGTTGATTAACTTAGGGAGGGGGGAAGCGGTGAGAAGTGCAGGTGCTGGCCCAATCCCATCATGCTCCAGCGCACCCTGGCATACCCTGACATGCCTTGGCACGTGTGGCAAACCTTGGCGCGGGGGATGGTAGCGGCCGAGGGCAGGGTGCCCTGTTGTGGGGTGCCATGGTGCGGCCGGGGCAGGGTGTCGGCCTTGGCTCCCCAGCGTCCCCGACCCCTGGGGGGGCCGCCGCAGCCATCGCGGGAGGAACCGTGCCGGGGGAGCAGGTGGCTCAGGGCCCCCATGCAGACCCCTGAGGATGGTCCCAGCTGGGCCGGGTCACTGCTGCGCCGCACATGCAGGGGTGTGTCTGCACGCACGCACAGAGACACGCACGCTTTGCATGCACGTGTAGACATGCACGCGCACAGGCTTGCACACATAGGCAAGCAGACACATTCTTTGGTTCTTTTCGGTTAAGTCACGTCTAAAAATAAAATAATAAATTAAAATAACATATTACGACTTTTCGATTGCAACACAAGCAATCATCATCAGGTATAAAAGAAATAGCAACAAAAATCTAACTAGAAAACTATAGACAGACATACAAGCAGACAGACATCACAACGGCACACAGAGAGAGGACACAAATCGGCACAAAGAGAGGGGTCGTTTCTGTGACGGTCCCTTAAATACAGATGTGAACGCAGCACCAAAGTCATCAGGTATACACAGTAAATACTATTTCCTTTTTCTTAAATAGCGAAAAGAAACAATATAAATAAATTGACAGTGGATTGAAAGTTACAAAGATGTTGTTAGTCTCCTTCATCAGGATGCAATATTAAGAGTTCCGGCAATTAAACAGTATTGTACTTGATTATCAAATGTATGTAGAGACCTTCAACTGATGTACAGTATTGTGATAATTTTGTATAGAACAAATCAACATAGATATGAATAACACTGCCCTAAATATATAAAATAGGTGATGTTTTGGCCAATGGCCCTTCATAATAATGAGATATTTTTTAAAGCAGTGTTCTTGATGAATGTGTTGAGTTTTTATGTTAGTTGTGCTTGTACACCACTGCCAACCGAGCATTATAAACAACTGGCATTTAATAGGATAAATATGGAACATAAAAAGTCAAGCTAGCGTTTGTCTGGCATCTCGTGTAAATCAGAAGGGCTGAGACTGATTCAATAAAAACAATTTTAAACTGCTGTGATTATTACTATTATTTTCGGAGTGTTTGAAATACTTCTGCTTTAGTAATCGTGTAGAGGAGTAGTGGGAGGAAGTGAGGTCAATCGGCAGAAAAAAGTGGATGACGTCATAGCTTGACGTCATGTATCCAGAGGGGCAAGGTACTTAGGGGGACCCCGGGGTGAGGGGCGGGGTCGTTGTAGGGAGCCGAAGGAACGGAGGACACGCCGAAACGGAAAACACGCCACTCGGCACCGAGACCCTCGTCCGAGGAAAGAGTGGGATTAGTGGGGAGCTTAGGTCAGGATAGGCCGAGGAGTTAAGCGGGTACCGGGACGGTCCACGGGAAGGACCAAGTGTAGAAGTACCTACCTCTGGTGTGATCCTGTGATCCTGTACGTGAGTGTGGTAGTTAATAAACTGTCAATAGCCCTTACAGAGAATCTTGTCTCCGTGTGAGTTTACACCTCTGCAATTGTATACAATACACTACAGGTCGAGTAAAAAATTACATTTGATATTTTATATCACTGAAAAAGAAAGGGCATGCCTGACAAACCAATTATTTGCAAGTTTCTGTTCAGTGAGTGGGTACACTGTTTGAGGGATTGTCACAATGCGGGGGTCACAGTTCGACTCATGCATCGTTCTTTTAATAATCTCGTTTTTAACATCTTGCTGGTATTATTTGCATGTCTATTCTGTCTCATTTCTACCCTAAATGGAATATTTTTTATTTCATTTACATTATTTGCCATAATCCAGCATGCACAGATTATATTTGTAATATATTATTTGATTTGAAGCTTTCGTGACTGCAGGAATCCATACTCTTTGGTTCTTTCAATAAAGTCACGTAGGTAGAGAATAATAGACCATGACGTTTCGATCACAACGTCGTGATCTATTATTTTCTACCTACGTGACTTTACCGAAAGAACCAAAGAGTGTTCAAGAGTTGTTATAACATTTATACTTTTTCTTATCCCATGCATAAGTTGCATATGTTTCCTGGAAGTAAATATAATAGTTTTTCTTCTATCCTAGGGATTTTGCAAACTATTTTGATGAAATCGAGTTGGTGTGCAGGTGCTCGGTGGATTAGTACACGACATGACCATGAGAGATGGCAGCGGCTTGGCGAAGCTTCATACAGCAGTGAATTGACCACGGACGATGATGATGATGACAATCACTTGGTCTAACCAATTGCAAACTTGGTAAATAAGTGAAGAATATTTTCAGAGAGATTTGGTGTGGGAGGGGTTTGGCAGTGAGGGGGTGGTGGTTGCCATAGCTTGCTCACTCGTGCGGAGAGATGAGGGCGTCACTTCAATCTCATTGCCGAGCTGGTACGGGCAGAATCCGGTCACGCCAGCCCTCTCCGCCTCCCCATCGCTGGGGCCCCGCTCAGCCACCCTGCAAGCGGGGGGGGCCACCGTCCCTGGCTCTGGCGCTCTCGAGCCGTAGCTGTTTGAGTCACGACGTGACACCCCCGCGAGCTCGGACCCCCGGAACGAGGACCCCCCAAGCTCGGAGACCCTGCAGGCCATGCCGGCGCCGCCACCACTGGGGAGGGCCTCACTGCTGAAGGCTTCAGGGCTCTGGGTGCCGGCTGAGCTTCCACTGGCGCCATCGCCACCCCGAGGGGGTTCTTGCTCCTCGAACACAGCCAGCAGCTACGTGCGCGCACGCACAAACACATGAGGACAATTTCACACACATGGCAACTACTCGTACACGCACACAAACCCACGGGGACAAGTTGACACACACAGCAGCTACACGCATGCAGACACAAACACACGGAGACAAGTTCACACATGAAGTGGTGGGTGGCCAAACACAGACATCCAGTGACACATATACACATGTCCAAACACATAGATACATACACATACTTACACATGAGGTGGGTGGCCAAACACACACATCCAGTGACACATATACACATGTCCAAACACATAGATACATACACATACTTACACCCACATATATAAGATAAGTCCCCAAGAGAAGCAGCACTACACTACAAAACCAGTGACCTGAGTATTTTATCACCATGGCCAACATCAGTAATGAACATCTGATATGTGCCTGGTGTGATGTGCAAATATCAGCACTGGCGAAACAAAGGCGGCCGGGTTTGGAGTTTGCCACAAAGACAAATATCCCCCGTATAGCCTGTAACATACTGTTGGGGCAAGTGCTGTTAGCGAGCACCTATGAAGGCCAGAATGGCACACGAGGCGGTGGGCCGCCTTTGTCTCGCAAGTGGCGATATTTACACACCGCATCAGGTACTCATTTGAGGCTGAGTCGACCGAGGGGAGACCCAGGACCGGTTCAGATAATTGTCACTGGTGTTGGTCGCGAGCGGGAATCGAACTTGGTATGCCAGGTTCGTAGCCCAGTTCGCTAACTACTACACTAGCACTCCCCACAACACAGTCTTAGAGCGCCATCTCGGCCTTAATAGGTACTCGCTAACAGAACTTGCTCCAATAACCCAGATATACAAACATACACACACATCCAAAAACCAATACATTCAAACATATGTAATGCCAATAGAGCCTGCATGCAGTGTGAGTGGACTAGTGGCCACGGAAGGTAATGACATGGGTATCAGTTGTGAGTGCAAAGGGACTGGTGGCTCTTGGAATGTTCGAGAAGGGAGCGTGGCCTCGGTTGGTATATAAGGGAGATACGCGGGAGACTCGGGGCTGTTGCAGTGGGATCTCCACCTGATGTCAAGTGAATGCGTCTTCAATAAAGTGCCATCTCAAGAAAACTGTGTTAAGTCGTCATTACACATACATATACACGTCTAAATACACATGCCGTGTATGTGCATCCAAACGCACACACAAATGGACACACACACACCCTTAAACAGTCATGCGCACACACGTACAAACAGCAATAATCGGGCACAGCGATCGTAAATGCAGTCATGTTCACTCAGCATTGACGGTGTGGTGGGGCACGGCAAGCAGTGGCAATCACAGCAAGGCACCGGGTCCCTTAACTTAACACCTCCTGAAATTTCATTGCTATTGGTGGACCCTTCTGTTGAACACAATCTTTGACAAAGTGCAGATTAAACAAACCAAACTGAAATATGTGCGGGATGATGAATGTGCAGCAGCGAGACTGTCTCGGGGCTTACATTCGGAGTGCCCCCCCTCCGCTCTCCCGTAGCTCATGAACTCATCTTATCTTCTGCAAGTTGTTGCTGCTGATAATCGTGTGCCTGAGTAATGAATGAGCAATGCTGCATTCTGGCTGCCCCCCCCCGCCTCCTTGCGCCTTCCCTAGCTATGCCAACCCAGAGATCCGCAGCTTCCTACCCATAAATATCACCGTTTTAATAATCCACCCCCCTCCCCCCCCCCGTTGCCTTCCTTATTATTTAGAAATTGTTTCACTCCCTTAATTGTTTAATTGTTGCAATTGATGTTAGGCAGAAAAAAATCCGAGCAGTTATGAGAATCATAAAAATGTCAAAGTAAAAGATTTGTTTTCCTCCGTCGTAAAAGCAATTAGGATTGTTATGCTAAACTAATGTTTTTTTTAATCAGGTGGAAAGCAGCGGGGCTCGTTTCGCGTTTTGCAAGATAAACTATCGCTACGTGAAGACCCGAGAGAGACGTTATTCAATTTTATTTTCTGGTAATTGTTGAATTTGTAATTGGGACTGAAACACTGGCAAAATAAAACGTTACTCTTGTGAATGATAACAACCATGTGTCATGTTTAGGGTCCACTTCACAGAAGATTTGTCTCAAGAGTATAAACAATCATCTCAGTGTCCTTCCTGTTTGCATGAGCAATGTGACAGCAGAGATGAGTCGGTGGTGGAAATTCCACATTCCCTTGGTGGGAGAGAGTCTCTACAACAGATTAACAAATCTATTTATTTCCTTCCACACACTTGCTTCCATAACACTATAATAACACATTTAAATATTACCTTTCAGATAACTTTTTTTGTTAATGCATCGTATTGTAATTTACATTCACGTTTTCCATTTAATATTCATAACATTTATTAACATTTTTCATAACGACTAACATAATGTATTATTGTGTTGCATATTAATAATTGCTTACATCTGCCGACCTATCATTCTCTGTACATATTAAGTAGAACCGATGTATTGCGAGTCCGATTAACATTCCAGTCGTTTTTATTGTTTGTTCTTGTAACTTTCTGACCCACCCCTACTGGACATCTATGAAAAAGAAATTTATAGCTCATCAGATTTTTCTAGGTTAAATAGAGATTCTGATTATTAACATCCCTGGTCAATGACTGAAAATGCTGAACAAAACGCACCACCTTCGGACGAAAAGTGAACGGAAGGGAGTAACGCGCAAGGGACCGACAATGGCCACATCAATGACCCCGATGCGCCGACCTCCGACGCAAGTAGGTAAAAGACGGTTCAACGTGCGACTCTAGAGTGGAACAAACAACGGAACCCGTGGTCAGCTGCTCACTGCCCCATCCAGACCATCGGAGGGCGGGGCCCAAATCCATTTACAGACAGTGCCACTGAATGGATAAAGAGCCTCGTAATTTATAATATTTGTTGCCGTTTCCAAAAATCAGTTTCTAATCTCTGTGACTCATCATGCGAAAAGAGGGAGTAGGAGGGAGGAAGAGGGAGAAGGGGGGAGGAGGAGGGAGAAGCGGGGAAGAGGTAGGAAGAGAGAGAAGGGGGTAACATCTTTGGATACCAAAGAGGCGACGGACCCCAACATCTTCAGGGGCTGGACAACGTGCTCGTTGGCTATGCCAAGCTCGCCATTTACAATGCGAGGAAGGTGGCCCTGGAGGGGAAACGTCCGGCCAGCAGCGTGGGCATCTTCCGCGCTCTGGTCGGAGCCAGGGTGTGGCTGGAGTTCCGCCATGCGCGGCTGACCCACACCGTGCCGGCCTTCAAGGAGCAGTGAGCGATGGAGGAGGCCGTGTGCTCGGTGGCAGATGACGGGGAGCTCTGCATGCTGATATGAGCTACCCGTCGGAGGCCGTTGGACTACGAGAAGGGCTGCGTGCAGAACGAGAGTGAGCGAGAGAGTGAGCAAGAAATGGGGGTTTACATAAAGCAAAGTTATAAAAAAGCAAAGTTATAAAAAAGAAAAATTACGAAATGATGAACGAAGCAAAGTGCCGACTACACCGAGCATCTTCTTGTTTCCACTGATCGTAAAAAAGAGAAGGGGGTAAGAGGGGGGAGGAGGGGGGGAGGGGGAGGATGAGGGAGAGGGGAGGAGGAGTGAGGAGGAATGATGGAGGAGGAATAATGGAGGAAGAATGAAGAGGGAGGAAGGGAGGGAGGGGGAGGAGTGGGGCTAGCTGCCCACTCTTTCTGTAAAGTGTATTGAGATGTGGTCACAATTATAAACTAAAAGATAAATTATTTTCTATTTTACCAAGGCCTACTAAGCTATATAGATTTTTTGGAGAAGTGACCTGACCACAAATGATAGCTGAACAAAGTGGCTTATCATGTGGAAATATATACCAGCTAAATACTCTAAATATGCTATGTAGATCCTCAAATTAATTGTATTGCTGCCATTGTACAAGTACCCCTTGCAAAAATTAACGCGTGAATCTCAAGGGGTTTATCCTGGTTGGATAAAGATGAATAAAGTTTTAAGTCAAAATTTTAAGATTAATATGGCCACTGTTGACTTCTCACAAATTGAACATCGAACAAAGACAGTCGCTGCAACACGTGCGCTTTCAGGTGCACTTCTGCAGCCGTCTGGTACGTTCTTCCTTCCGATATTCGGTAGCCACTGGAGCTATGCACTTTTAAATCATCTGGATTGAAGACTCATTTATTTTAAAATGCTTTTTGCGTTTAGTTTGTTGTCCTTCCCCCACACCTCCGATTAGCACGGTTGGGTGCATACGGTGCAAAAAGAAGTTCAACATACATACATACAGGGGCGGTTTCTTCATTAGGGCGATTGGGCGACGCACCACCAATCTCAGCCGTTACTGTGCCTCTGGATATAGTCCAATCAGCGTCATGTCACGTTCTGTGGAGTACCGCCTCTTTTTGGGCGATTTCACTCTGGCTGAGAATCGCCCCGAGTGGCCCCATAGACTTACATTCAAAGATGTTTTTTTCGAAGGGCGGGCGCTGCAATGCATTCTCTATGGCTTCCGGGAGGGCTCGCACTAACGTGCTTACGTCATCATACGTAAGCACGTTTCATCCAACAATATAATTTGTCGCCACCTAGTGGAATCTTTAATAAAAGAAACTGAGTGGATTGTAATAATAGTGAGTATAGAAACAAACAAGATGTATTGTAAGAGTCACTTTAATATTAAAGAAGTGAAGTTGCCTTTACATGCTTAAGCTGTTAATTTATCCATTGCATGGGTGGACCTTATCTTTATCAATCATCCAGACATTTGCCCCCCCTGAGAGATTTTGCAGGAGCCGCCACTGCATACATAGATCACTGAAATCTGGACGAAAGGCCCAGTTAACCCTTTGACTGGGTATTGGACTTATAACCTTCCGAGTGTCAGTCCAGCACTCTGCGCAGTGTCACCGAGCCGAAGTACAAACGCGTGTATTCTCTCATGGAGACGGCCGCACGGATGCGCAGGAAGCAAAGTGGGCGGGTCACCGGCAAGCGCACACTCATTGCTGGACTGCTCAGCCTCCCCCGAGCGCAATGCTCTCCTCGAAATATTTCTCGCACTCCCCATCCCCCACAATCGCCCTTCTCCCCCCAACAGAGCCACTTATCCGAGAGAGATTAGCTAAAGAGGGCTTCAGCTACGTACCAGGTTAAACAGTTGCCTGTCCAACACACACACACACACATGGGTGCAATCACAAATATGGCAGCGCACACATACACTGTAACATGTGCAGCCATCCCAAGGCATTTTTTTAATCACTCGACTAAAACATTAGGAAAATACAAAAGCTTTAAACAGATGCAGTTCACGAAGGACAGCATATGCATGCATATTGATTGAAAATACGTACATAGTCCTATATGTATCGTGTAAAAACACTTATATAATTTTTTAAAAAGTATTATTTAAAAAAACATCACTCCCGCGAATATCACTAATAGTAACCATGGCTGGGAATCGAATGCAAATTTGCCAGGGTTCATAGCACAGTGAGCGAATCACGTACACTGCCTCTCTAAACTAAATATCAATGTTTAATTAAAAACATTTGGAAGTGTGAGATGCTAAATCCGATTTGAAGCCAATGTAAAGCCATAAAATCCCACGAATCTATCTCTAACCTATAGAAGGCATTTTTGTCTGTCTGTCTGTCCCTCTGTCTGCGTACGCGCTCTTGCGAGGGATTTGGCTCCCAGATGGTGGGGTTTATGTAGAAAAAAATTGCCAGGCGACACGCCCCAAGCCCCACGGTGGGAATAGGCTATTCCGTTTTCCTATCCGTCACCTTTAGAGTAGTTTAATTAACGATTTAGTGCGATTTTTCATTACTTAATTATGTACTTTTGCCACCCAAGCTGCAGGGGGGTTGCCCCTGGCAACGCACGCGCGTCATCGGTGGAGGGTGGGGGGGAATTTCTCATTCCCGTTCAAAATGCACACAAATTTACACGCGACGTTAGGCCTCGGCAAGGTAAGGTAATTTACCCTTTTTACCGGGTAAAAGCTGGTAGGAACGTTGGGTTGCTCGGTCAATGGCCAGGGTCAACGGCGGCGTGGTGTATTCCGCAAAAATGCCCGACTGTGAGGGCGGGCACAAGCCGGCGTGAGTAGGTTAAACGTTGAGTTTTATAAGGGCACCATGGGGTGACCAGCCCCTCCCCACCCAGCCCCTTCCCACCCAGCCCCTCCCCACCCAGCCCCTCCCCACCCTACCCTCCCCACCATGTAGGCCTCGGCAAGGTAAGGTAATTTACCCTTTTTACCGGGTAAAAGGGTAAAGGTACCACCACAGTCAGTATGCACAGCTGTAATCATAGCAGGAACCACCACAATATGTACTGCTTTAATCATAGCAGGTGTAGGGGTGTTACGGAGGAGCTGTATGTGTAGGGGTGTTAGAGAGAGAGCCGTTATGCATGGCAGCTTATGGGAAACAAACACAGTGGGCGGGGCTACGTGAGTGCACGGGGGGGTGCTCTCAACGACGTCCGCACCAGGCAGCCCGGGGCCCCACCCCTCAGCGGGGGTGGAGTATAAAGGGGGATGTGTCAGAGGGCTCGGGGCAGAATGTTTAAGTAAACTCTTGAAGACCGAAGACTGCCTAGCTAGAGCCCTGGACTCCCCTGGGACGCCGCCCTTGTCAGGGCCGCGCAGGACCGAGCCAGCGGCGTGGTCCCGTGAACCAGAGCCAGGACTCTGGGACTCCGGGTACCGTAGCCCGACTGACCAGTGTCGGGCCAGACAGCCTCCCCTAGCCCAGTAATTGGAGGATTAGGAGGCAGGCTAGGGGTAGCTAGCCGTGTGTTCCCAGCTATCCGGGTGAGGGGGCCGATACACCCTCCAGTACTGTATGTCCCCAGTGACTGTTGTGAAATAAATACGTGTGCCTCTACTCGGGTGTCCACGCGTCCTCAACGGTACTACACAGGTACCACCACATCAGTATGCACTGCTGTAATCATAGCAGGAACCACCACAGTCAGTATGCACTGCTGTCGTGAAAGCAGGTACCACCACAGTCAGTATGCACAGCTGTAGTCATAGGATACCACCACAGTCAGTATCCACTGCTGTCATCATAGCAGGTACCACCAGTCAGTATGCACTGCTGTAATCATAGCACGTACCACCACAGTATGCACTGCTGTAGTGAAAGCAGGTTCCACCACAGTATGTACTGCTGTAATCATAGCAGGTACCACCACAGTATGCAATGCTGTAATGAAATCAGGTTCCACCACAGTATTGTACTGCTGTAATCATAGCAGGTACCACCACAGTCAGTATGCACTGCTGTAATCATAGCAGGTACCGCCACAGTTGGTATGCACTGCTGTAGTGATAGCAGTTACCACCACAGTCGGTATGCACTGCTGTAGCGAAAGCAGGTATCACCACAGCAGTATGCACTTCTGTAATCATAGCAGGTACCACCACAATATGCACTGCTGTAATCATAGCAGGTACCACCACGTCAGTATGACTGCTGTAATCATAGCAGGTACCACCACAGTCAGTATGCACTGCTGTATTTATAGCAGGCACCACCACAATATGCACTGCTGTAATCATAGCAGGTACCACCACAGTCAGTATGCACTGCTGTAATCATAGCAGGTACCACCACAGTATGCACTGCTGTAATCATAACAGGTACCACCAGTCAGTACGCACTGCTGTTAGATTTTTAAGAGTAGTTTTGAAATATTTTTAAGACCTGGGCAACGCCGGGTACTTCCCGCTAGTATGTGTTTATATTGGTTCTTTCGACCGGCTCTGAAACAATTCCTCAACCACATCAATTCCATACACCCAGCAATCAAATTCACCATGGAGGTAGAAAAGGATGGTATGCTACCTTTCTTGGATGTCTTAATCAAGAAGAGACCAGATGGCTCAATGAGCAATTCTGTCTACAGGAAAGTAACCCATACTGACGCCTACCTGACACCTGATTCCTATCACCATCCATCCCAGAATAATTCCCTCATCAAAACGCTACACCATCGAGCTTAATGTATCTCCGACCATGAACACCTGACCAGTGAACTCAAACACGTACACCAGGCTCTCAAGGCGAAGCCATCACCCCAACCGTGAGGAAGGAGCCATCTGAAGATCCAATGAAAACCATCACCTTGCCTTACATAGCAGGGATAACCAAAAAGATTTCCAAAATCTTGAACAAACACAAGATCCAGGACCGATTTATAACAGTGCATAAAATTTGTGACCTGATTCCATCTGTGAACGACAAGATTCCTGACATGCAATATCCCGGCATCTACAAACTAAGCTGTATCTGCGACAGCAGTTGCATTGGGGAAACTAAACGACATGTCTCGGACCGTGTTCATGAACATAAGGCAGATTTGACACACGGCAGGACAAATACTTCTGCAGTGGCTGATCATTACATTAATGTGGCTGGCTCACTTGCAATTTATTTCTCGAAGACGATGGTACTTTGCAAGCCGACTGGCTATCAACAAAAATTCGTTCACGAAGCCATCCATATATACAGACACAGAAACAATTTCCAACGAGATGACGGTTTTAAACTCAGCAATCATTGGAAAGATGTCAACAACCACTTTGGGTCTACCGTCAGCAGTGTGGATGTGTGTAGCGAGGTGCAATGCCCCCTCCCCATCTCTACCCCCTCTCTCTCCCCCTATATCTACCCCCTTACTTCTCCCCTCCTCCCATTGTCTCCCCACCCATGCTGTGTACGCACAGTCCTCCCAACTCCCCCATTGTCTACTCTACCCCCACACTCTCCCCATATCTCTACCCCCCTCTCTTTCCTCCTATCTCTACCCCCTTCCTCCCCACCATTGTCTGACTGGCTGCCCCGCCCATGCTGTTTACTCTGCACAAGCTCTCCTCCCCCCAAGTCTCGTCCCCGTCCACTCACTTTGGAAACCCTTGTAAGCAGTTGCATTTGGAAGCTTGCCCTCTTTTCTACTTGTGTTGCGATTGAAACGTCATGGGTTTTTTGCTTTTATTTTTCACTTTTTTTATCTACGTGACTTTACCGAAAGAACCAATAATATTAATTCCTGCAGTCACAAAAGTCTAAATTAAATATTTATATGTAGAGTAGTTGATGGTCAAAGACATTGTTGGGGCAAGTGCTATTTGCTAGCACCTATGAAAGCCAGCACGTCACATGAGGGGATGGGTGGCCAGCACCACGCCCAGCCAACTTTGTCTCTGTTGTGGCGATGTGCCCACGTCGCACTGGGTACTCAACTTAGCGGAGATCCAGGACTGGTTCAGATATTTGGCAATTATGTTGGACACGAGCGGGACTCGAACATGGGTCATGGGGGGGGGGGGTTCATAGCGCAGTGCAGTAACTGCTGCGCCACTGCTCCCCATAGTTTATGGTTACATATTTACACACGTCGTGGTTTCGTACGCATGCACTGTCAGTCGAGAGGCGACAGATGTCTTCTCAGACATGCCGGCATGAGTAACAGCAGCGAATTCCAAAATATTAGACTTTTTTGGGGGTGAAAAAATAAATTCAGATAAAAAATATTATTAAGCAGCGGACCAAAACAGCTCATGCCAGACTTCAAAAAGGAGACTCCGAAATCTTGGAGCGAAACTGCCTGGAGCAACGGCGTCTGTCAGGGTGAATGTCCGGCCATTATCGCGCGCACTGATAACACGCGCTGGCTGCGAGCGCGATGAAAAAATTACTTGCGAGCAATTTATTTTAGTAGCGTTATTTGTTTATTTCTGCTAACTCTAAACCAGCAGGGGGGCAGAGAGGGTTATGCTTACGGAAGGTTTGCCCATAAAACAGCGTGAGAATGATGTTGAGGGAACAGCCCCCCCTCCCTCTCTTAGATAAACATGAGAAGAGGGCGAGGGAGGGCCTGCGCAGGCAGACTAGTGTCAGATATTCTGCCCCGTTTGTTTGGCTTCTCACTCTCTCTTTTCCTGCCCAGTCGGAGAGAATGTAACGAACACACGAGCACGGGCAGATGTAGACACACACACAAACGTATAAAAACAAAGATCCACGGCAAGCTGTACAGATTGCTTTGGCAAGTACTGTTAGTGAGCACCTATTAAGACCGACATGGTGCATGACGTGGTGGTGGTGGTGGTATTATAAGACAGAACACTTCACCCAGCCAACATTATCTCCCCAGTGCTCGTGAGGCGGGAATCGAATTCAGGATTCCGCGTTTGTAGCGCAGTGTGCTAACTATTGCACTACTGCTCTTCACAAATATAAGTGGAGGCACTCACATAAAGACCCACACAAACGCTGGTGTGTGTATGTGATGCCTTGAGAAAAAGGGAAGAGAGCAGAAAATAAGGCCCGTACATTTCATGTCCCCACCACAATCTAATCCCCATCTGTCCAGAAAAAATATTTATTTGACTCTTTTGAATCATAAGTCTTCAACCCCGAGTGCGTCTGATATTCTTGTATGTTTATATTTGTTCAACTATGAGGGTATAATAAAATACTGTGCAAAAAAACGTATCCTATCTCGTAGGTTTCCAAACGATATTCCATATATTTCACAGAGTGCTTTTTTTTCATTGCTCATGTTTACGTAACTTATTCCAGCTGCTCTAAAAGAGGCTTTCACATAGAGCTTGTACATATCCACATGTATGGACACACACGGTTTTCTTCACTTCATTCACCTAAATGTACTATTGGCGTAATGATCATTGTCACTATCCAATATCTATCCACTGCTGGATGAAGGGTCCCCCCCTCCCCTCCTCCACCTCCTAAGCCATCACTCACTATATCTCTCACAGTTTTGCAAAGCAATAATCCATCTAGTTTTTGTACACCCACCTAATTTCATTGCTCCAGCTCAGCATCGGGTATGCTCCCACCTTTGAATGCCACTGTAACCAGTGTCATCCATCAGCCATCATTCCTTTTAACGATGATTCTTAACCAAGCTCACCTCTTTTCTAAATGCTCAATGATGTCGCTCAACTGTTCTCCGACGCGCGTGTTCCTCTCTCTGTCGCTCGGTGTCAATTCCAAGCACGGGTCTCTTCTTGCCATGCTTCTTTGTGCACGTTTTAATCTTTGTTCAATTTTAAGGCCCCATAACCTTATTCACTGCTGCGCAAAGATCAAAACAATAAAGGCCCAAAAAGCATCTCGCGAGGTCGCTTCTGTGTCACTTGGGCGGGGAAGCAGATGGAGGAAGGTTGGCAGCCTACAGACCAATTAGGCCAATTAAGGCCGTGTCAGCCTCCCTAAGCGGATTAATTACTCCGCGTACGAAATTACCTAATTTGATCGGCCCACTTAATTTAATATTTGTGGCAGACGGTTTCTGAATGTCTGCTTTATTTATGAAATCTGCCAAGTCAACAGTTTTCCCTGTGGGGGGGGGGGGGGCATTGCCATGCAGTGCTCGCGTATTGCGCCCGGGAGGCTGCGCACCGCCACCGTCGCAAGCTCCGGGATAGCGATGGCCCTGAAGTCACTTGACCACTTCAGCTGCTAAACTCCCTCCTCGGAGGAGAGTGGCCAAGATGTGAATTGTGTCTCTGAACTCTGCCTTTGACAGCAGACGATGTATGCCACCCAAAGGATTTCACGTCTGACGTGTGCTCTCCGGTCGTACTGCGTGTTAGTCGGCATGATTTCCGATGTTTTGCTCCACACGCTGCAAGCTATTTAAATCAAGTTCCTGAAGAAGCTCCCAGCACGGGGAATGAAACCGAGGACATTGTGCCAAATGACACGTGGAACAACCTGAAAACACAGCGGAGCATTACACGGCATAACCGTGAAGACCTACAGAGTAGCTGTCATCTTTTTTGTTTACGACACCGTTGAAAACACATTGCTGAATGGAGCCCTTCCCCACGCGCCATGTTGGTCATGGTGGTTATTTGACCATATTTTACTACACTGATCAATTCGAGTTGGTGAAGCAGAGGGAGACCCAGAACTGATTGAAATATCACACGGGAATTTAACTCAAGCCGCTGGGGTTCAGAGTGTGCTTGCCGCTCTGCACCGACACTCCATCCCTGATTTCCGATTTAAAAAATACGAATGCGATTGTCGCATACTGCAATGTAAAAATGCCTCTCCAATTAAAAATCAACAGGAGAAATACTTAAACATACCATGATAATTATGCTCAGAATTCTCCCAAAGTGTTCATGTCTTGGGTAGCGAAATGGCATTCATGGTTTAATTTAACAATATTTCACATTTCATTCTCTGCCCTTTGTAAACTTCATTGTATTCGGGACCTCTTTCACGTGAATTGGAGTTGCCTACAGCCAGGGGCGGTTTCTTCATTAGGGCGATTGGGCGACGCACCACCAATGTCATTCAACCACAGCGTCACGCTAGCCGTCACTGTGCCTCTGGATATAGTCCAATCAGCGTCATGCTACGTTCTGTGGAGTACCGCCTCTTTTTGGGCGATTTCCCTCTAGCTGAGAATCGCCCCGAGTGGTCCCATAGACTTACATTCAAAGATGTGTTTTTTCGAACGGGGGCGCTGCAATGCATTCTCTATGGCTTCCGGGAGGGCTCGCCCTAACGTGCTTACGTCATCATACGTGCTTACGTCATCATACGTAAGCACGTTTCATCCAACAATATAATTTGTCGCCACCTAGTGGAATCTTTAATAAAATAAACTTGAGTGTTTTGTTTTAATAGGGAGTATAGAAACAAACAATATGTATTGTAAGAGTCACTTTATTTTTCATTAATATTAAAGAAGTGAAGTTGCCTTTACATGCTTAAGCTGTTAATTTATCCATTGCATGGGTGGACCTTATCCTTATCAATCATCCAGACATTTGCCCCCCCTGAGAGATTTTGCAGGAGCCGCCACTGCCTACAGCCAAGTGATATTTATAAGAGACATTTGTGTTCATCGCCTTTCTATGACCAAATCAGCCTCAATGTGCCAGATCTTGTCAAATCCAAGAAGCCAAGCAGATCTGAGCCTTATCAGTACGTATATGGGTGATGGCCAGGGAATACTGCATCGCAAGGTGGTCAGGAGATGGTGGCACAGCAATGGATAGAATATGTGTGGAACTCTGTTATCTCCTCATGTGCAAGGTGTGGATTCCTCATGCACACATACCACGAATAGAATTCGCCAAACATCCCAAGGTAACCCTAACCCTTCTTATGAGACTTGATGCTTGGTAAGACTTTCCTGGGTGAATGAATGGCATTAAATGATTGTATTATGTTCATCAAGCAGTATTTGTAGAAAATGGGCACATGAGTAAAAATGCGTAGACATCATATAATATTCATGTTTTCCTTGAACTTATAGGCCGGATTTATGATCACATTAGCGCTGCGTAGTTCAACTAAAACATAGGGTTATGTGTTTTCTGAAGATGGAAGTCAGGTCTATTACACCTCAATGGGCCCCTCACAGATGATTCATGATAACCCATGGGGGAACATTGTGAATACCAGCACAGAGAGAAATCACTCAGCGATCAGCCCAGCATCAAGGCCTCACCTCTCCAAGGATAAACAAATGTTACATTACGTCCTATGCACTTATTTAAATCAATTATAATTTTCCATAATCTCCCGCAACAGATTTGCAGGCTTAATCTACGACAGCACTGGTCTGGCGGTAGCGGTGTGGCGGGGGGGGGTCTGTGCTAAACCAGAATGGAAAATTTGGCTGTGGAATATCAGTGTTGACGAGGTGAACGGGTCCCACTGATGCAGAAACACCGCAACGGGGCCTGCACCCGATCGCGCGTTCACATCCGTGGGCGGCACTGAACACAACCGGGCTCATCCACTTATTTACTCGACGTGACGCAAAGAGTACTGATGAAAATAATAGGACACATTACCGCTCCTGTTAACTTTTATTGGCTCAGAAAATACGTGTGATCTCACACGTGTAGCTTAAACTGAATTGGCTTAATTCCCCCCGTGTCTCTTTCATGGAGCTGAACAAAGCACGTGGCCTCCACATTCCTCCTCCTCTTGGCTGGGTATTAAGTTTAAAATAATGTTAAATAACTGTTATTTACACAGTTGACCAGCATTGATTTAAGATAGCTTGACTCTGCTGATGAGACACTGCATGTCGAAATCTGTCCAGAGTTTGCTTATGTCCAATCAACGCTGTTGAAATTATGCACTGCCAGAAGACCGTGCAGCTGATGGGTTGAGTAAGAAAATACTTTATTTTACACGCGGAGAGATGGATTAGTTGAAGAGATGCATTGTCTGCTTATTTATTGTGATTTTTCAAGTTCATGGTTCTTTTCGGTGACACCATTTCTGCCATGCGTGCAGTGTTGTCGCGTGCTCGGCATGGCTAACGGTGCAGATTCACTGCCTGCACGCTCAGCAGCGATGCCACATCCCGCGTGCAGGGATAGACAACTACTACGAGTCCTCCTGGTGCTGACAGTGTGTTCCAGCTGTCCAACGAGAGTTTGAAGGTTCGTTACTGAGCCGAAACTTTCAAGTGACTTTCAGGTGCTCTCGTCGTTGCAGTGATATTTTATTAAATGTGTCCGGCAGTCACACTGCCGTGGCATTACTGTGACATGCTAAGAATGCACTCCTGAAGGTGACTTTAACGTCATATTTCTTTTTCTCTCTCACCCATTAACGAAGATTCAGACTTTCGTCGGACAGTCCAGGCCACAACCTCAGTCGTTTGTTAGAGATACAATAAAATACTTTAAAGCGGCTATATGGCAGTATAGCTCTGATCTGGTTATCCCTCGTGTGCATGGCCAGCAACAATCAATGCTCCGCGCGAATAGATTAAAGAATCCATTGTACTGCAATATCCTGGCCACCTCACAGCTCATGCCTACATCACCTGGTATTCCCAAAAAACATTTTACTGAAAATTAAACATGTGCACATCTGCAGAGCTTCCCCAGGTTTAACGAATTTGGGCACACTCATGGTGATTTGCTTATAAGATTCCCCCCACTGCTCACCAGTCCAACGCTGCACCATGACATTAACATGCCCTGTCCATCCATAAGCACAAGGAGTGTAACAAATACATAGCTTTACCTCTAACAACCAATTCTCATGATTTCACGGGACCCCTGCAGCCACGGGAGGTGTAAGAATGAACCACAACGTAAAAAAACTGAATAGATTCTTGAATCCGATCACGATGACTGGATCATGACAATTCATTGAATAATGATGGGGGTGCAGTTGGGGCAATTTTTTAGAGGCAGAGTAATCACGCAGCCTATATTATGCATCCGTCCATGTGCTCTGCAGATCACTTCAAAAGACTCCGACATTGCTATAAGGACAGGCACAATTGCCTGCTGCAAATGAGGAGCGTGTGCATGCCAGCAATTAGGACTCACTCTTGACCCCTGGGCTGTGGCCATAAGCAGGGATAGCGCACAACTGCCTGCCAGACTCCCGTAACGACCCCTTGATCTCAGAGGACTGAGCGTCTGTGGGGCTCAGCGAGTTATGCATCAATGCTGCGGCGTCTGCCCGCTCCGCCGACGTCCCCCTGTTATGCTAAAGATAAATGGGAGGAGGGAGGAGGGGGAAGGAGGAGGGAGGGGGGGAGAATGGGGGAAGAGGGGGGAGGAGGAGGGAGGAGGAGGGAGGATGGAGGGAGGGAGCAGGAGGAAGGAGCAGGAGGGAGGAGTGGAGAGGGGAGAGGAGGAGGGGGAGGAGGGATAAATGAAGAGGAGGAGGGACGAATGAGGGAGGGAGGAGGGAGGAATGAGGGAGGGAGGAATGAAGAGGAGGAGGGAACAGGATAGCGGAGGAGGAGGAAGGGATTGTGGTGAGGAGTCAGGAGAAAGAGGGCCCTCACAATTCCATCTTTGTGCATTAACTCATTTCAGGATGTGCAATAGGCATCCTGCTTCTGTCAACATCACAGAGAATGTATTTGTAAGTGTGTGCATGCCTATTGTGGCTGGTAGAGAGGGTCATATGGTGAGTGGGTATGAGTGTGTGTGGACACTCATGCATACCAACTTACTTACATTTTACACCCAGGGTCACAACATTGAGCTTCATTGCTTTGACTTTGCACATCACTGTTATGGTAATAACTAAAATACATTAATCATTGGGTGTTTTTGTAACAGCCAGCAATTTTGTAATAAATGCTCTTTTGTTCTTTACTTGTTATTACAGATCATGTAACATATACAAGGTGTATTTAGTGTCATGCAACATCCACATATCCTGTTTTATTGGGCACGTTGTGCGATGTTATGGAATCGCCTGTACAATTATATTCTTTTACGCGGGACGAATTTAATTGCTGTCACATCATGCGACGATAACATCACAAGGACAACCCCGGCCATTGTGAATTCTTTGACTTCAATAATTTATTTTAGTTTAGGAGTATGCGAAAGCCTGCTGCAATACATGCGTTTTGTCAGAGAAAGCTTGGTATGAAAGTAAAGTTCAACCTTGTGTATGCTACCAAAGGTCGGCCTTGAGGTTCACAATACTCAAGGCTGGTAGCCTCGATCTTTCGAGGGTCATTACCCGACCCTCTACATTGTCTGCGCCGGTCAAGAGAGATAAACAACACCCATGTTCGCACTGCCAATTGGACTGGCAAAGGTGTGTCCCATTTATACCGTTGGAGTAGGGGAGAATTTTATCGTTGCAGTAACTATTTTCAATTTTTCAACGACCTTGTTCGGGACACCGGAATATTGATTGTAAAAACAAAACAGACTCACACAACCCAAGCTCCCGCTTACCACATTACTCCATCACAGCACAACACAAAACGTGAATACATACACAAACGCGTGCCCACAGACGTGGCTCAGCTGAGCACACCGTCATTAATCTGTGAACCGCCTGCCACTGTTAATGTGACAGCTTTAACATCTTATACGAGCACTGTTTGCACAATGCACACACAAACCGATTATTATTAGCATAAAAAACAAATCGCTCGAACTCTCGCTAACACACATACACACGTCCAGTCTGCCAGACACTGAGCTCAGAGCAAACATTTTAACTCTTTTTTTTTCTGTGCACCGTGGTTGGAATAACACTGAGCAGGACCCGGCCACAATTTCAGCGTCCCGTACTCCATCAACCGATTTTTTTTTCAAACAAAAAAAGTAGGAGCCGATATTAATAAACCAAACAGAACCTTCCATGACCCCGTCTGTGAGATTCGCATGTTTGCTTTGGACAACGCTCCAAGGAGCTCATTTACCGCCGGCCTTCCAAGCTCAGCAGGGATTCGCTTGTGTTTTATTTTACTTTATACAGACTTTGCTTTGCGAGATGCTATGCAGTTCGTTTACAGCGGAGGCTATGTTTGTTGTTGGTGGTTGCTGGTGGCGGTTGTGTGATTGTTGGGGGCGGGGGGGGGCATGATTTGGGAACATTTAATTTGGCGATCAATGGCAAGCTTTGGCGGACTGTGTCACGGGTTCTCTGGACCCCGCTCCGTTCTCTCCACAGGACACTCCCATTTGAGACGCGTTATTGCAATGCTGCATTGGCACTGTGCAAGTGGGTGTGGGCGCACGCCCTTTTTATTGGGTTTAGAATTTCAGGACATTTCTATATTGCGCGCTTTAGCAGGGGTAAATGCCTGTACAAAGAAGCATAATCGTTTACTGTGTTGAAAAACAGCAACATAATGTGCTAAACAAATCACCTTCTGTGCTGTATCGCTCCATTAAACATAGACCATCTCTTGGTCTACCAACATTTTGAATTCCAGGCCCACCCAGTATAATTACACATACAGGCATTCGTAAATCCACTGCTAGTTGAAGGCTTTCCCATATCCTGGCAGTAATGATGGTTCAATTATCACCATTCACCACCGATGTTTGCTGTGGCCGAGATTTTAACTCAGGTTGCCAGTCATAGGGCAGTGTCCTATCCACTGCGCCATTGCTCCCCATAGCTAATGTAACTTAAAACTTGACTTGAAGTTCCATTGTGAATTTAAAAGTTGGTGATCGATTCAGCAAAAGCACAATCAGCACTGATACAATCAGCATGGAGTAGTATCAGGCAGTAAACGGAAGCGAGCAAAAGTAAATAGAAGCAGACATTGTGGATTCATCTCATTTAAACAGTGATTAGGGAACTCCATGTTTAGTTATGTTTCTATTTAAACATACCCTTTGCCCTGACATTACACACACACACTTTACGGAACCTATCCTCATCTGCTTCATTTTTTCCAGAAAGTTTCTGCAAATTGCATGGAATGTGTGTTTGCATCACTGCCTTGCGATGGAGGAGGAATTTCAGCAAATGGTTACGTATTTGCTGTGGTTCACGGCAAAAGCAAGGATTCCTAAACCAAAAAACTGCAAAACTATTTTAATTTTACCAGATAAGGCCCACTGAGTTATGTCCTTACTGTTTTCCTCTTTCTGAGATGTGGTCACATTTATGAACTAAAACTAAACGATAAACAATGTTTTATTTTACCAAGGGCCCACTGAGCTATGGAGCTCTTCTTCAGAAGCGACCTGGCCACAATTTATAGCTCAACAAATTGGCTTATCACGTGGAAATAATAGCAGCCAAATACTCTAAACGTATGCTTCTAAATATGGAGGGAAAACTCGGAGGACCCGGAGAAAAATCCACGCAACCACGGGAAGAACATACAAACTCAAAATATACAACAGGCGTCAGGGTCCAGATCGCACCTACGCCCTCCTGTATACCAGACAAGGTAGTTAACATAAAATTTTATTCCAATAATAATGCGTGTTAAATTTCGATTTAAAGCTTTCGTGACTGCAGGGATTCATCTTCTTGGTTCTTTCGGTAAAGTCACGTAGAAGGGAAGTAATAAAATAATAAAAATAAAACATAAAAAAAAAGCTTGGCAGTGTCTCATTCTTCACCTGAAGACGGCTGCTTGCGTTGTAGCCGAAACGTCGTGAGAATTGTTTTATTATGTTTTATTTTTATTATTTTATTACTTCCCTTCTACGTGACTTTACCGAAAGAACCAAGAAGAATAATGCGTGTTACCCAGGAAAGCCTCAACAAAGTCATATATGTTACTTTTCAAGAAGGACCTGAATTTGAATTCCTTGCCAATTCCATTAATCTAATGGGGAGTTTGCAGAGAAAACCCGTGCGTATCAGGTGGGGGGGGGGCGCACTCAAAACCCCCACACAGATATATTAAATAATCCATTGTTGTACCACCTCCTGGCAACCTCAAATTTTGAGGGTTGGATGAATCAAGTGCATAGTTTTTGCCACAGAAAACTTTCTTCCGTGTGAATTTGCCTCAAGCACATGAACTATGCCCGTATAAGTCTTTGTGATGATTGCTTGCTGGATGATTCAGATGTTGCCTTGCTCAGACAAAGTTTCCCAACCTCACCACTCTCACTCCTCATGTCTCGTCCATGGCCCTTCTCAACCCCTCATATCTTCCTTCCATCCACACAATCTCAAGGGGCAATTATGGCTACGATACTCGTCGTCGTTATCTTTCATCATCATCATCATTAGCCGTGGTGTATCTGCTGTTGGATTAACAAGTCAGTAATTCACCACGGTCATGAAATGTAACAATCCAGCTAGCTCCCACGCATGAGCTGACCTCATCGCTCCATCTCTGTAGTCGTCTCACTCCCGAATTCTCATCAAACCAAAACACTCACTTCCTCAGGCATACCGTCTACTATGCGATAAACCCTGTTTTACAAACATTCTTTTCCTGATTGAGGGCTTGAGGTATAGACTGTGTCTGTACCATTCAGGAAAACTCTGACTGTAGCTTAGGCACTGAGCTTTACAAAGCAAATATACATCAGTAAGTTATTTTACTTTAACTGTCCATGAAAGCATTATGTGACCTCTTGATGCCACGAATGACATGGAGTGTAAATTGTAAAGGAACATGGCAGAGTTGTTTATTTATTTAACTTAACTCATTAAATGCCATGACATTGTGTTTTGCTACATCATGGGACCTCCTTTGCCAGTACCAAAATATAGGAATAAGTTTTCCCCTTTTTTCTGGATACAAAACAGATGTTAAGATATTATACATTTTAAAACAAAGTAGAAAAATAACATTAAATGAGAATAGGTTTTTCTCTTTTTTCTGGCAACAAAACAGGTGTTAAGATGTTAAAGCACCAAACTGAAACCTTTTACAAAGGAATCATGTCTGCATTAACCACAATACTTGAGGCTCAAAAGAAAGCCGTCTCTGGTGTGGACAAATCAGTTTCAAAGACAATGCATATATTATCAGAGTATGTTTTTTGTTTGCATTCTAACCACAAGTATTGTGGTTACTGCAGACATGATTGCTTGTAAAAGGTTTCAGTTTGGTGCTTTAACATCTTAACACCTGTTTTGTTGCCAGAAAAAAGAGAAAAACCTATTCTCATTTAATGTTATTTTTCTACTTTGTTTTAAAATGTCCAAACTTGCTGATGAATGGTCCAGTGAACGTTTTCCAGTATTACAAAACAAGGACTGAAATGGCACTCCGCTGCTATGGGTGGCATTTCAAGAGAATGAACATTCTTTCTGCATTTTTAATTAGTGCAACAAAAAACATGCATTCCTGTGGTTATTATAAATAGTTTCTGATTAGTAATGAGCCTTGTGTTATCTCGGGCCTTTACAGTGAGGGAAAAAAGTATTTGATCCCCTGCTGATTTTGTACGTTTACCCACTGACAAAGAAATGATCAGTCTATAATTTTAATGGTAGGTTTATTTGAACAGTGAGAGACAGAAAGCAACAACATTCAGAAAAACGCATGTCAAAAATGTTATAAATTGATTTGCATTTTAATTAGGGAAATAAGTATTTGACCCCCTCTCAATCAGCAAGATTTCTGGCTCCCATGTGTCTTTTATACAGGTAACGAGCTGAGATTAGGAGCACACTCTTAAAGGGAGTGCTCCAAATCTCAGCTTGTTACCTGTATAAAAGACACCTGTTCACAGAAGAAATCAATCAATCAGATTCCAAACGCTCCACCATGGCCAAGACCAAAGAGCTCTCCAAGGATGTCAGGGACAAGATTTATACCTACACAAGGCTGGAATGGGCTACAAGACCATCGCCAAGCAGCTTGGTGAAAAGGTGACAACAGTTGGTGCGATTATTCGCAAATTGAAGAAACACAAAAGAACTGTCAATCTCCCTCGGCCTGGGGCTCCATGCAAGATCTCACCTCGTGCAGTTGCAATGGTCATGAGAACGGTGATGAATCAGCCCAGAACTACACGGGAGGATCTTGTCAATGATCTCAAGGCAGCTGGGACCATAGTCACCAAGAAAACAGTTGGTAACACACTACGCCGTGAATGACTGAAATACTGCAGCACCCGCAAGGTCCCCTGCTCAAGAAAGCACATATACATGCCCGTCTGAAGTTGGCCAATGAGCATCTGAATGATTCAGAGGACAACTGGGTGAAAGTGTTGTGGTCAGATGAGACCAAAATGGAGCTCTTTGGCATCACCTCAACTCGCCGTGTTTGGAGGAGGAGGAATGCTGCCTATGACCCCAAGAACACCATCCCCACCGTCAAACATGGAGGTGGAAACATTATGCTTTGGGGGTGTTTTTCTGCTAAGGGGACAGGACAACTTCACCGCATCAAAGGGACAATGGACGGGGCCACGTACCGTCAAATCTTGGGTGAGAAGCTCCTTCCCTCAGCCAGGGCATTGAAAATGGGTCGTGGATGGGTATTCCAGCATGACAATGACCCAAAACACACGGCCAAGGCAACAAAGGAGTGGCTCAAGAAGAAGCACATTAAGGTCCTGGAGTGGCCTAGCCAGTCTCCAGACCTTAATCGCATAGAAAATATGTGGAGGGAGCTGAAGGTTCGAGTTGCCAAACGTCAGCCTCGAAACCTTAATGACTTGGAGAAGATCTGCAAAGAGGAGTGGGACAAAATCCCTCCTGAGATGTGTGCAAATCTGGTGGCCAACTACAAGAAACGTCTGACCTCTGTGATTGCCAACAAGAGTTTTGCGACCAAGTACTAAGTCATGTTTTGCAGAGGGGTCAAATACTTATTTCCCTCATTAAAATGCAAATCAATTTATAACATTTTTGACATGCGTTTTCTGGATTTTGTTGTTGTTATTCTGTTTCTCACTGTTCAAATAAACCTACCATTAAAATTATAGACTGACCATTTCTTTGTTAGTGGGCAAACGTACAAAATCAGCAGGGGATCAAATACTTTTTCCCTCACTGTACATCTGCCTTTCAATCACGAGCAAATATTTCATGAAGTGCAACCATGCGTGGTACTTTAAGTTAAGTTATTTGCCCACTAGAATGTATGTTCTGCAATAGACACCATAGTACTTGCCCTCAGTAACCACCTTAAATGTGCTACTATATAAACATTGATAATTGGTTCTTTACCCTTCTATCTGGCAACAAAACTGACACCTTTTTACAAGGAGTCATGTTTGCATAGACCGCAATACCTGCAGTCATAATACAAACAAAAGAACATAACTCTGATAATGTGCACTGTCCTTAAAGGCAAATGAGGTTCCCATAGTATGTAAACATTGTTTACTTGTTTAAACTGTTCTACGATCACAAACTGCATCTATACAAGCAGGTTATTTCTGAAACAGACATTCTGGTATGAAGGTAAAATGTTTAATATTCTATAAGCTACCTGTTAACTGTTTTGAAAAGACAAGCACAGTGACGTAGCTATCGTGTGTGCAGGCGGTGCAACTGCACAGGGACCGAAGGGCCTAGGCGCCGGGCTACGAAGAGGGGGAGGGGGGGCTGGGGAATTGAACAGAAGGCACCGTTTAATTCCTTCCACGTGGGCCCATGCCAACCACGCTACACCACTAGACACAGATGTAAGCAATAAGCTGTGTTTCATTCGGTGTTTCTAAAGGGTAACTCTGCTGGGTATATTCATGCACAACAGCATCACAACACGCAAATCTTGTTTGTCATTGCAGTCCATTTTTTTTGCTAAAAAAAATGTCCGGTACAAAACCGTCAGTAAATAGCGCACAGCAAGAAGGAACGTGAGGAAGGAATTACATTTAAACGTCTCTGAGTGGGGTCTTTAAACCACAATGCTGTGTCAGCAATGTGGTCTTACAGCACATTACAATGATGCGCCTGTTTTTCCCAAATCATTCTCGCGGAGTGGAATTCACACCGACATCGTTGAGCCTCTGCGTGAGTGTCCCCAGGTTTGGTTCAATGACGAGTGCAACACACGGTCACGAAGTGCCCTCTGCTGGTCATCTCTATGAAGTGCTCTGCGTGGATCATTCTGTGTGGTATTAACACACAATAATTTAACATCGCTGTCATCTGCTGGATGAAGTCTTCTTCTTGCCGGAAAATATGTGCGGGTAGCTTGACCATACTTCACCACACTGGTCAATGTGCGTTGGTGAAAGAAGGGAGGCGGGGGTTATATTGTAATTCCCCACTCATGTGGGCCGTGGCCAGCAATACAACTGGGGTAGCCGCTGGAGTTCACAGCACACAGCGTACAAACCTCTGCGCCACAACTCATACTGCATGTGGGGGCAGTGGCGCATCGTGAATGTGTCATTATGTTTAAAATAGAGGGGGGGGGGACTCTTAATTTTACAGTGATGTTCATACTTCAACGTTGGTCAATGTAATGGATTAGTGTAGTTTGTCGATTATTAAGACTCATTGTTGATAATCGTAAGGGAAAACGCACAAATAAACGTTCAAAGCTCGAGATTAAACTTGCAACTTGGACTTATCCATTACTGGTCTCTTAACGTCTCACCTAGTGAAACAAAGCAAACTTAAACTTGAGATCACTGAATGTATGGATCTAACACCCTCAAATCCACTCTCAATCCCTCCTGACTGGCTCGGAGCTTTTTCATTTCATTTTCAATAATTAGGTGTAGCCCTGTGAGCCATTCGGCTCTTGAATCGGGTGCAACCGCAACAAATAAAACACAAAAACACGAACAAGAACACATCTTAAAGTGACTATGTGACTATGTGCAAACAGAAAATCCAAGAAAAGACAGCAAAATATTGCAGAAAAAGCACCGTACACCAATGCTGCGTGCAAAAATCCCAGTGGGATGCAAACATCAAATTGAACAGTAACAATGACGACGTATGTGGTGGAAATACATGTTATACAGAACCTTAGGGCTAGTGGATCATGCCTAGATTAAGCTATGATATTTGAGTTGTGTGCCGACTGCACGTGGTGGGGGAGCGGTGGCGCAGTGATGAGCGCGCCACGCAAAAAAAAATAACCCGGCGATCTGAGTTCGGATTCCCGCTCAATGCCAACACCAGGGACGAATATCCGAACCGTTCTTTGGGTCTACTCAGCCTCAAATAAGTATCTGGGGGTGGTGCTGGTCACCGTATCGTTACATCTCTAACGTATTACACAGTCACAAAACGTGGGGGTATTGGTTAACTGTTTAGTAATGTTGTGATTATGGGTCTTGTCCTTTGCACGATTATGCTAAGTGCAGAAGGGAAGTTAAACAGTGACCATTGTGTCGTGGCCAGAAATCTACTCAGAGGAATACCTTTTTTTATAAGAATATTTTTTCCAAGTACAATTAAGTAAGGGGCCGTCCATAAATGACGTCACGCGATTTTTGACGATTTTTTATCCCCCCCCCCCTTCGTCACACGGCGTCACAAAAAGTCAGACCCCCCTCAAATATGACGTCACAAAACTCTGCCCCCACCCCCCCCAAAATAAAACATCCTTCAAATCGCTTTAAACTATTGTCATTGTAGTGCGTATTTAATGTGGCGCTGCACTCTGATGTTGTAGGAGAAAACTTTTATTTAAAGGTCTATTTAATTAAGTAGAACGTGTTGTCTATATTTATTTAAAGTTGCGTATTTTGATGTGACGTCACATTTCTCAGACAAAGACGCCCCCCCCACCCCCCACCGCCATATAACTTTGAATAGACTTATGAAGGCCGGCTTTGTACACTCAGGGTCAGGGGGTAGGACAGCAACCCCCACGAGTCCATCAATTGTTATATTCAGACTGCGATTACATTCAAGAATGTATTATTCTTTTTTTTTACATCGTAAATATCGCGCCTCTAGCGACCGGGGGAAGTCATGGTATATGCATCAACGTGTCATCGAAGGATATATGTATTTACACGCACGATTCGACGTGCATGCACCGCACCTTGCGCGTAAGGAGTCAATTTCGACTCGAACACATTCCTGCGGAGGGAGATGGTATGAACGTTGGGTTGCTCGGTCAATGGCCAGGGTCAACGGCGGCGTGGTGTATTCCGCAAATATGCCCGACTGTGAGGGCGGGCACAAGCCGGCGTGAGTAGGTTAAAAGTTGAGTTTTATAAGGGCACCACGGGGTGACCAGCCCCACCCTCCCCACCCAGCCCCACCCCTCTCACTCCCCACCCAGCCCCTCCCCACCCTCCCCACCCAGCCCCTCCCCACCCTCCCCTCCCCACCCAGCCCCTCCCTCCCCACCCAGCCCCTCCCTCCCCACCCAGCCCCTCCCTGCACGACGGACGGACACAATAATCCCCTGTGGACTGGTGTAACCAGGAGGTTCCTACCAGTATAACCTCAAACTAATCTTGAGCGTCAATACAAATCACGCAAATCATAAATCTCCCACTTGCTACACCTGTCTCGCCACGTGAACCGGAAAAAGGAGGCCTTGGCGACCTTCGCGTTATATAGTAATAGGTTTTTACCCTTTCAACTGGTACAAAAACTGACACCTTTATACAAGGCATCATGTTTGCAATAATCACAACACAAGCAGTCAAAATGCAAACAAAAAGAAACAAGGCATCACCCCGTCACCCCGTGCGCCTTTTGGCGTCATCTGGTCCAACACCAATGGAGACTAGGCTCTAAGAAAAGCTGTCTCAGGTGTGGACCAATCAACTTCAAGGACAGTGCATATCATTATCATCATCAGAGTTGTTTCTTTTTGTTTGCATTTTGTCTGCTTGTGTTGTGGTTATTGCAAACATGATGCCTTGTATAAAGGTGTCAGTTTTTGTACCAGTTGAAAGGGTAAAAACCTATTACTATATTTTGCCACTGGTAAAGGAGGTATCATAGGGACCTTTGCGTTGTAAGAAGAAATCTCGTTGTTGTTCGTTTGTTTGCACGTGGAGAGACATCAATGTGAAGGAGACATTGCTTATTTACTTTTCAGAAAGGCGTCGGTGCACGCCGAAGTACAGTGGCACATACTCTTTGGTTCTTTCGGTAAAAGTCACGTAAGTACAAAATAAATTAAACCACGACGTTTCGGGAGCAACACAAGTGCCCGTCAGCAATTGTTTATTGCTGTGGTTGTTTCCACCTGATGACGAGCACATGTGTTGCGCCCGAAACGTCGTGATTTAATTTATTTTCTACCTACGTGACTTTAGCGAAATAACCAAAGAGTATGGATTCCTGCAGTCACGAAAACTTCAAATCTACAGTGGCAAGGTTGACAATTTTACTTGGTGTTGCCGCTGCTGCTGCTGCTGCGTTAGCACTGCTGCACAAGCACAAATAACAAACGCCACACATTCGTCAGTACCACTGTGGCCTTAAAAGGCGAAACAAAATAATGGGCGACATTTCAAGCAACGACGACGCCTCCTCCATCACAGCGCAGGCAGGCAATGTTAGGACTTTACAGTAATGAATTTGGTCGGACTACAGATCATGCTATGTTTTCCCACCAGATGGCGCCACGCGAAAAGAAGCGGGCCCACCCCACTTACACCATCAACAACACCAAACAACACCAATGATGTGAGCGATTAGGTATGTATTTGCCTATCCGCACATCTGCAGTGCGATAGGCAAGTCGTTCCTATAATTGCAACGGGTGGGAAACCATTGGCTCGACGCGTTCCTTCAACTAATAAAAGGGCATTAGAGCTATCTTGAAACATGTGAACTCTTTTCAGTCAAATGTTTGTGAGAAATGGTTGTTTTCCTCACAAAAATGTAACAAGTACCATATTTAGACATTGGAATAGTAACGTACTTTGCAGTGAACTTGCAAGCAATAATACCGAGAAGACCACAGATTACGGTTTAACTAAAGTTGTTTAATTACTCCAAAGCCGATGATACGAGCATATACGGAGCATGGTGTCTTCTTCCTCAGTGGCTTTTTTCTCTCACTGTCATATTCTTCCTATCCGTTGACTCGGCTGCTAAAGGGGGAAAAAACTTTCATGCTTCTCCCAAGATACCCATGTTCCCATTCCAGTGTTTGTACAGTATCTTACGATGCACTGTAGCTGTGTTTACAGAATCTTGTTCTGCGTGGAATCGTTCCCACTCACGTGGTCCTGTTTCTCCACTTACTCCTGCGTCCTTGGCCATCTCCACTGTCTACTCCACAGTCCTTCATATCAGCCCTGTACTTTCTAGGCCTGCCTTTCAGTATCTGGCCTTCATGCTTCCACGTTCATCCAATATTTCCCTCTCTTCATACGACATGTCAGGGTCATCCGATTTGAGATGGGTACAGCACCTCTCCTGTATCGCCTTCTACCTGGTATCTTCACTTACAGAATATATATAAAATCCATATTGTATTGTGACATGCCTGTGCATGCAGACATGATGAGCGTGATTACAAAAAAAACATCATGCAATAACAACATAACAATATAATAAGTATATAATTTAATGAAATACGGTAATGGATACATTGCAATGTCACGCAATAATGCATGCACTTTGCGATGTGAATTTTATCTTTAAATGCTTATTATTCCAAATCATTACATGAAACCCAAAAAAGTTATCATATTTCCAGAAGATGGTTAGCTGGGAAAGGGATGATCATTTTTAATGGTTTGATTTCACGCATGACTAGTGAGCATGGCATGCAATTACATTTGTTAGGGGTCCAATTATCAAAAATCCCTTTTTCCCCAAAGTCAGGTACAGTTGGCTTCCTATTTGGTCCAACTTATCAAGTGGAAATGAGATCCAAATAACCTTACTGAGCACAGCATGCCTAAATACGAAGTTTATGGTTGTCACAAAGCCTAATAAGTACATGAAATCAAGGTCTTATTAAAAATCAAGAAAATAACACTGGCCGCGACGTACTAACACTAGCCACAAATACTATAACCTCGTCACGGTCTTTCTTTCTTTTTTACTCCAAAGGGTCACTGCCGTGATTGTTTCCCAATTACAGTTTATGTTATGAGGCAATCGATGATGACAAGTATGAAGTGGGTTTTTTTCTTTTAGCAGTCTGGAAAACTCCCCATCAGAGTACTAGAACAGCTTAGCATCCTCAAAGGGTAGGACGCTGGGCTGTGTTCCCAGCATGGATCAAGCAAGTAGCGGTAATGAATGGGTGGTTTTGTATGGTTCAGGGTTCATAAGAAATGCCTGCGGCTTCAAAGAGCCAACGTATGTCATAAATAAGGAGCACGGTGTTCCATACGGTGATTCAGTGAGGCGTGTAAACAGATAGTTACGTCACTTTATATGTATATTAACTACTTATTTAGCTATTATATAGCAGCGGCATTTATGCAACTGTATCAAGATGATGCTGCGCAAATCTACATATTAAAATGTTTAAGACAAGTAATTCGTGTTTATACATCTGGGGAGGAAACCAGAGCACCCGGAGAAAATCCACCCGCGCGCATTACACTTATTTATGATATTTTGTCCCTGGCGTTATACTCTACCAACCGACACTGCTAATTATATATGCCGTTGCTCCATCGGCGTTCCCTTAATGTGCTCATAAAGCAGCGGAATAAAACCCTCAAATATGTTTAATCCCCTCAATCTCCCTTATTCACCGTAAATCAAATGGGTATGTTTTCATTCAGATCGTATTTAGTACACTTGGCAGTCAGACTGATGCGGGTGTCTGGAAAATGAATTCTGGTTTTAAACGCTCAACTCACCAAAGTTACACACGAACACGCATCGCCCTCTTGTCAATCCGCTGCTGGATTAGAACCTCCCCACGTCGTGCAGCTCACAGGGTCTATTTGACCATACTTCACCCACGCTGGCCAATGCAAATTGGTGATGGGTGTGGACCATATACGTTGGAACGTAGTACAATAAAACAATGGATTATTCTGTACTGCCATCTGTTGTTAACATAGCCCCCATTCAAACATATTTTGAGGACAATATGATTTTTAAAAATGTATATGATTCCACGGTCATTTTTCATGGACCATGCCATGTGTTCTATTTAAAATGATGGGTATGATAAAAAAAAATGACTCTACAGGTCCCTGTGATTTAGTGAAGGACATTGCCCACAGTCAAATGAAAGTAATGGAAGAAATGTCATCTAGTACTTGGGCATGCAGGGGCTATAGCCAAGATGGAATGGAGAGTTTAAATATGATAAGATATTTTTTTAAGAATACAACTAACATAAAAAAAGAACTCGCTAAATTTATCGCATGAATATAACATTCGGCCTCTCTTCTATGACAGCTTTTACCAACATTTATTTATATTAAATCCCACATTGCTAGGCAAGAGAAGTGAGTGCTGTTTCCCGCACACCTTGCAGAGGGCGTCCGTCATGAAGATAAAGCGATGATTTAATCTTGTAAGCAGCTGCTATATGGAGTGTTATGTCACAGGACCATGACAAACGGTAACTGCGGGAGAAGGTCTTCGTCCATCAGTGAACAAATGATGGCTAATGATGAAAAAAATCATGGTTCCAATTGAGTGGTGTCTGGACAGAGACAGAGATTGACCCTTACATGTGGATCAGGGCTTAATTCCTCACTCAATATGTTCTCATTTGCTCGTAGACTAGACATGGCATGTGACTAGCATCCACAGCCATAGCGAGAAGCATACTGGATGTGGTGTGTTGAGTGCAGAAATATTTTCTGGGTCACCGATCCGGACAGACCCGGCTGAAATTAAGCCTTGGTGTGTCTCATTCACACCGCTGAAATAAAAAAAAACACAATAATGCAGCTTGTTGTACCTGCTGCAACAGCACTGACTACAACAGAATGCCATAAAACTGATCACTTTTTAAAATTGCAGCAGCATGCGTGTGAGCTCATTTGCGAGCCAGGTCACATGCAAAGGAAGGATGCGCTAGCAGGGTTTATTTTTCTTCTTCACAACAGAAATTGAATGGATGAGCAGATGCTAAAGGTCACTCCCCTCTGCCATGGCCTTCATAACGGCTGGAATGTGAGCCTTCTCTGTCCAAACAAGTGACACAGCACTTAAAATTGTGATGCGACGAGGAATGATTTACCGTGTTATGAGAAAAAAATGTTGCCTCATCTGACTAATTTGTGAGCAATAAGAGAATTACATCCTGTAAAGAGTGTGCGTCGGTGGCACAGTGGTTTTACTGCACCGTGTCACCAAATTCCTATCCGGTGACAATTCCGAACCCGGTTTCAGTTCCTGGCTGAGCATCCATATACACACACATATATAGAGAGACACACATATACATATATACACGTACACGCATACCATTGGCAGTTTGTGTCAGAAACTCTTTTTGGCTTTCTCTAGATTATCACCAAGTTTCATCGACCATAATCTATCCCCTGATGGATGAACCCCCCCCCCCCCAAACTGCCACCATCACTCAGTCTCGCGATGCAGCAACCCATCGAGCTCCTGCACACGAGCTAAATATCACGGCTCCGTCTGCACAGTGAGTGTCCTCTTTTGCGCGCTCCTTCTTTTAGCGAGCTCTAAAGCAATTGTGGGGTGTTTAAACATCAGCGTTCAGGAGAATAAGGTGGCTGGCCATGCATTGGGGCTTGCTACACCACAAACAGATACACACTACTACCCACCTCATGTGTTAGGTGTTCATTGTTTACTCACAGCACATGCCCCCGAGATTTATATAGCCATGAAGGCATTTTTTATGTGCACGAGGATCTTATTTATTTGTTCATTCCAGACTACCTGCACTACTTTACAAGAAAACTATATAAAATTGCAAAAGGCAGTGGGAAGATCTTCTTGGTTCTTTCGGTAAAGTCACATCTTTCCGACAGACCTGTTCTTCACCTGAGGACGGCTGCTTGCGTTGTGGCCGAAACGTCGTGAGAATTATTTTATTATGTTTTATTTTTATTATTTTATTATTTCCCTTCTACGTGACTTTACCGAAAGAACCAAGAAGATGAATCCCTGCAGTTACGCAGTGGGAAGAGTTAAAAGGAAATGAATGGCTGAGATGATATGAGGGCTATTTTTCTACATAACAGCGAAATAAAATCATGACAGCTTAGTGCAAACCAAGTCACTTTTCATTGTCATCATCATCACTGTCATCATCAGACATGATCTGTCTACTGTTGGATGCAGGCCTCACATAGCAGGCCTCACTGTCTCGCGATGCAACAATCCTGCACACCAACTTATTTCCACACTATCTCCATGGCGTAAAGATTTCATTATTAAGTAAGTATTCACTCTCATCAGTTATCCCTTTGTTATGTAATAATCGATGTCTTCCTTGAAAGAGTAATATTGTAGCTCAAAGGTTTTTGGCTGTTTTGGTGGGCGGCTCTGTGCCATTACCATGGGTTACATCTCATTCGTCTTCTTTCGTATGGCTGATGTAGTTGCAGGGAAACAACTACAATTTAACATGCAAGTGGTTCAGCCAAATAACCGTGTCAGGAGCAGTGGAGTGTATCACTGTAATGTCTCCTTCATTTTTGTGGATCAGGCATTGTGTCGTTATATGTTATGTAGTCTGTTCTGGATGACCACAGTTGCACACTGGAGAGTTTTTAATTTTCACTTTGTGCATCGGGTATCCGCATCTTCCATGGTTTGTGCGGATACAATTTAGGGTGGACCATGAGCTTCGTCACATCTCATGAATATGAATAATTAACAGTGAACAGCCATTTGTCAATCCACTGCTGGATGAACACCTACCCATGCCGTGGGCTGTTTATTCATGCTGGTTGGTGAGGGTTGGTGAAGGGGAGACCCAGACATCACTTGCCACTGATATATTGTTGCGGCCAAAAAAACATTCGGCTCCAGTCACCAGGTTTACAGCGCATAACATTAACTAGTATGCCACCACTCCCAAAATTTGAATATTATCAATAATAAATTACAGCCCCTATCATTCCACTACTGGATGAAGGCCATGCCCACTGTTGGAAGGTGTCGGCATGGGGGGTTTTGACTTCACCATGCTGGTCAGCGTGGAACTGAATATTAGCAGTCTAGCAGTCACAAGACATCCATAGAAATCTACTTTCTGCCCTTAAACGGGAACATTTATTTCAATGGGCTCTCGTCTAAAGAACACTGAATTTAATTGATGTAAGCATGCAAGGAGTGCCCGTGAACAACTGCTGCAACTCTCGAATGAACTTGGAACATGAAGGGAAGTGGCACTAGCACACTGTCGAGGTTGGGTTGCCGAAGGAGAGGGCTTCTCTGACCAAAGTGTGGAGCAAGGTTCACAGAGCGGAGCAAAGCACCGATATGTAGGAGCATACGCACTTTCAGGCAACACGCGTGCGCACGCACGAACATGCCCACGAATAGGCCGACAGCCAAACGACAAATAACAAGGAAGAAAAATCATGCAAATGAATGGATTCTGAAATGCCTCCCAATGTGAGCTTGTCCTCAAATTTATTTAATGGGCGACAATGGCATTAAGTTTCAAGCCGCACACGATATGATGTCACACGTATTGACTTCATCTGGACAACGAAGGGATGTGCGTGTGCATTGTCTGGAAAGGCAAATCCCTTTTGGCTCTCATTTTGTCTCCCAAGTTGTGGGAAATTTGGGTAATTTTCTGCGGGATGAGTCGCTATTAGCAATGCAACTTTATTTTAAGCTTTCATTGACATTGGATCATCTTAACGAGCGTTTTCGTGATTCCACGTTACAGAGAGAAAGCCAGACAGAGAGACAAAGCTAACTCTCAAAAGAGCCACAAACATTTCAGACAGAAACATATGGATGCATGGACCTGCACGCACACGACATGGCCACCCAGTGCCAATCATAGCCGGAGGGGATTGAATGAGGAGTGCGAGCACCCACAGGTCCCCCCCTACAAAAGTGGCTTTCGTCCCAGCGTGCTCTGACCTGGCTGTAAACAAAGTTAATTCACGCACAGGTATGTAAACTATGTATGTACATTCAGGGTGGAGCGGTGGTGTACGAGTGCACTCTGCTGAGCAGACCTAGGGGAAGGCCAGAACCAATTGAGAAGGGCGCAGCTACGGGATATGCAGCGTATGCGTTGCAGAGGGGCCAAGTCGGTCACAAAAGGGGCCCCAAAACAACATATAACAAGTACAAATGGCAAAGAAAAATTATTCATAAAAAATTACCTTCAGTCTACCATGGACCAAGCTCGATTAACGCAGCTGGCTATCATATCAATCTAGCATAAAGTTGCGCGGTCTCACACCTTTTTAGGAAACCCTAGACCAATGGGCCGGCATGAAAGTAAGACGCACGATAACTTAATTTGTGAGTATTGTACCTTTAAATCCTTTTATTAATACTGTCACTGTGAGACTGTCTTCCTCTAAACCCAAAACAAGGTGGAACTAAAATAGCATATCTAGTTATAGCCTACATATTATTGCATACGGGTTGAAAACATCCGTAGCTCTTTCAGTAAAAGTGAGTCGGGAGAAAGGAGGTGGGCCCACAGTCGGATCTTACATACCCCGTTGAAATTGGTAGTTGCGCCCCTGGGCTTGGGATATTATTTTCCACTGATGTCAGCCACGGTGGGAATCGAACTCGGGTCGACCTGAGTTCGACTCAATGAGTACCTTGTGCAGAGTGTACACACCAGCAGTGGGGGCGGGGGTGATAAAGGCGACCGGATGTGGTGCTGGGCACAACCCTCCCTTTCGTGTGTCGTGTTGGTCTTCACAGGTGCTCGTTAACAACAACTTGCCCCTGCAGTCTATGCAGCCTATACAGGGGGGCTTTATCAGCTGTTGCTGGGAGCAAATAAACGAGAAGGCTCCACGCCAGACACTCAATATTTTGCCAACACTGATGTCAGCCACGGTGGGAATCGAACTCGGGTGGACCTGAGTTAATGTTGTTACACAGTCACATGCCAAGCGGTGGGCAATTATTGTGCGCACATTGGAACCCATATGTTAAAAAGAGAGTCCTTGGCTATTACATCTGACAGTTCACGAGCATTGAAGAAAACGTCTTATTTCTTTTTATGTGGAGAGACATATGTAGGCATTGTCTGCTTTTCTATCATCACAGGAAAACTGGAGACACTGGGGCAAATAGCGGGTGGAGCTTTAACAGAAAGATATTGTCACGATTGAGGCACTAACATGATTGAAGCTTGCCGTGTCGTAGATACCATGCCTATTACATTTACAGATATATCACACACAGCGGTTGTAGCATGGCTCTGATGCAAGGAATGAAAATGGGCCTCATAGCCAATTTTCCTACCCTCTGTAGCCCAGTACCTGGGCACATGGGCACCAGGACAGCTGTACCGCCTGCACACTAAATAGCTATGCCACATATTCCAGTCAAGTCATTGTGGTGATGGGGAACAAGGGATGGCCAAGTCAACAAAATCCAGGACAGCCAATGTCCATACACACTCACATGACAAAGATCCCCCATATAGCCTTCGACTGTTGGGGGCAAGTGCTGTTAGCGAGCGCCTGTGAAGGCCGGCACGGGACACGAGTGGGTGGGTAGCCAGCACCACGCCCGGCCGCCTTTCTCTCCTCAGTTGTGATAGCTACACTTCGCACCAGGTACTCATTTGAGGCCGAGTCGACCTAAAGGAGGCCCAGGACCGGTTCAGATAATAGTCATTCGTATTGGCCGTGAGCGGGAATCAAACCCATGTCGCCGGGTTCTTAGTGCAGCATTACTAACCACTATACTACCGCTCACACACCTAAACCCTCAAACACAGATAAACCTTTACGCATACATAAACAATTACCTATGCACCCGGGCCCACAGAAGCACTCATTCAGTGTTGGTACTAATGTAAATATACAGTATGTTATCACATCATGGACCCAAGCCTAACACATATGCTGCACACATAGGCGTGCTTTTAGCACACACATAAACAACGGATGCCAGGTGCCTGGTGAATATATTCATGCCACACACTCACACAACACACACTTTCACACTCACAAAGACAAAGATGCCCTGCATAGCCTTCACAGACTGTTGGGGCAAGTGCTGTTAGCGAGCGCCTATGAAGGCTGGCACGGCACACGAGAGGGGGTGGGTGGCCAGCACCACGCCCGGCCGCCTTTGTCTCCCCCAGTGCTGATGTTTACACACCGCACCAGGTGCTCATTTAAGGCCAAGTCGACCTCAATCACACACACACACATTTTTCGCATACACACTGACACACACACAGGAAGCCCCCCACGGAGGGGATTACACAAGCTCACGCAACAGCAGCAGTTGACGGTGATTCACAAGACGCAAACTTGCCCAGCAATGTAATATTTAAACTGCACAATATCCTCGAATGCAAACAGTGGAAGCCACAGAGTTGAATATGTAACCTAATGAATTAATATGCAACCTTATTACCAGCCTCACAGATAACTTTAGCAGCAGGGATGAAACTCAGCACGTTAATACTACAATTGTCCATTTTCGTGATTAAATAGAGTTTTGCTTTTTTGCTGTGTTTAGATGAGAGAGTTTCTGTTCTTCTATTATTTTGTATCCCGGCAATATGTTCAGGGGCTGAATTCCAAAGTCGAGGTGTGCTAACCAGGAGGCAATTCATGTAGTTTTGCCATTCATCTTCCGTTGAAGGAGTACAGACAACAGTTTGGGTTGCATGGCTACACTCGCACTGTGGCTCATCTTTAACTTCCCACTTATGAAGGCGATGTGCACATCAGCTTGTCGATCCTTTGATGCAGTTGATGCTTCCAGTGGTGTCTTCAGGGAATTCCAAAGCCAGGAGGTGCGATGTTTGGGTCTCGAATGATGTGTTTATTCTGACAAGAGAGGTGACCCTGTATTACGCTCAGACATTGTTCTTTTTTTTGTAGAGGTTCCAACTCGCCGTATAATATTTTATAAGGTTATTAAACAGACAGAACTTGGGCACTGTTACTTGAGCTATTTTACCACTTTTCATTGAAATGCATAGTTAATGCGGTGTCTGGGTTGGCGATCACAGTAACTTTAGATGTTGACAGAAACTTTAGGTTAAATTAGCTGCCAATCGAAAACATGAATTTTTTTGAGCAATTTGAGAATTACAAGACATATAACAATTCACCCCCCCCCCCCCACCATGATGATGTGATGTACCGCCATAATTGGGGGTCACGATTTGATTCAAGAATCGGTTATTTTCTTTTTACATTATGGTGAACGTAGCGGCCTCTAGTGGCTGTAGGAGTCGCATAATCTGCAATACAGTATATACGAATCGAAAATATTCATTATCCATACGATTCTATGCGTGTGTCGTGAATATGAGAACCCATTCTAAACATGACTCCCTGCATAATCAACATGCCTAAGCATAATCGTATTTATAAAGAAAGCAAGCCTTTCCCGTCCTTGTTGATGTTTACCTCAAGCTAATTTTTACTCATTAACATGAGATAAACACCAACGCACCGTTTTAAGCCTTTTGACATGGAGGAATTGTCATAGTGTGTGCTCTGGCTTAATATCTGCATGCACTAATTTAACCATCCCTCGTGGGAAATCTGTAATGATCTAGACTATTAAAAACGAAAAACTCAACGTTTTATTTTACCAGGTAATGCCCACTGAGGTATATCGCTGTTTTTCAGAAGTGACCTGGTCACAATGAGAGTCCAATGAAGTGGCTCATCACGTCGAAATGTATAGCAGCCAAATGCTCGAAACGCATATTTCTATATATTGAGGAAAAAACCGGAGGACGCGGAGAAAAATCCACGTGACCACGGGGAGAACATGCAAACTCGAAATATACTGGCGTCAGGGTCGGGATGACCTCCTGTATACCAGGCGAGATAGCGAACTTATCTCGCCACCACAGCCCAGTGAGTACCCAGGCACATGAGCTGACACTGGCTACCCAACGGTTCCAAGTGGTTGCTTAAAACTGGTCATGGCCGGGTGATTTTCGGGATCAGAGAGCACTGTTTGGGCATCACGAAGATCCTGGGTTCCAATTCGTGCTAAAACTGGGTACTCGAGTACATCGAGTTGATGGTCTCACGGAATAAAATCAACCACACAAAAAAACATCATGTCAAATATGGATTTTCACTTAGTTTGGTTGAAGTCCAATTCTGAGATTTAAATATTTATATTGGGCTTATGCGACAGACATTTATCTCAGTAGCATAGTGGACAAGAAAGTGGTGTACCCAGCATGAAGGGTTGCATGGCGCTGTGAGAATTCCAGTTATATTCTCCAATCTCATGATATGATGCCAAATACATGGCACATTCGAATTAAATTTGCCGCACATTTTTTTTGGAACAATGAGTCGTCTTTGCTTTTGTTATTCGAGCACCAATCCTTGTTAATCTTGGAACATCACTGAAAGTATATCTTCTGTTAAGTACCTTGCAATGAATTACTAAAGTTATAGTTTTATTGCTGTTGTTGTATGCTGCTTCTGCTCACTTGCTTGGAATGCACCAACTCTTTGCAGACTTTACATACTTAGCCAGGATGAGCTTGGATAATGTTTATATGGGCAACCAGCCCATGCAACAGGTTTATATATAGGCTGTGGGGGACTACATGGTGGGCGGTGCAGCAAAAGTAATTGTTGTGCTGTACTTCTATGCTCCCTGCCTTCAGCGACCCGCACTGACCAGTGTGGTAAAGTATGGTAAATTAATGCCCCCATGGCCCACATGGCATGGGGAGGTCCTCATCCAGCAGTGAATTGATGACCGAAGGGCTGCTGTGAATGTGCATGTGCTGCACTGGAGCGGCATCGTATTGACCATCATGAGCAGCATGATCCCTTCCTCCCTGCCCAGCTCTCACCACAGCCCTGGCGTAACAGTACACACACCATGGGTTTCGTGGGTTTGAGAGGTTTTTTTTCAACTCCAGTTCAGCCATCCCAAGTAGACCAACACTCCCCCATTAAGCAGCCAGGAGCCACTCTCACCCTCCCCCACAAGGCTTTTTCCAGGATCCTCTCTACATCCCCCTCCCACCCTACTCCTCCTCCACCACCACTTTCTCTCTGTCTCCTGCCTCGGCGGCCCCCTTGAAATCCTTGCTGACGAGCACAATTACTTACAGATCAAAGTTCCACAGCATCATTAGGGTTCAGAACAAAATTAATATCAGGCACGAGTTGATTCCGCACACATTCGCTCATTGCCCGAATCCACCCTGGCGGTCGGTAACACCAGGATAAGCAGAGTAGTGTGGTGTTACGACAAAAATCCAGAATGGATTCCAATTAATTTGGACTGAAATTTGATAAGCAATGGCAGGAACGTTCCGTTGGGTTTCCTGCAACAGTCACCAAACTCCTGAATAAAAACGTAGATGCAAAGCCGTAAAAAATGGTGGTTAAATTTCAGCACAAAAAGTACGATACTTTAATAGGAAGTCTTCCGTTGTTGGAGAGTTATCATCCAGACAAGCCCATTTGAGAAGTTGTACTGATTGGATAGAAATCCGTGCATGTACAGCCACGCACGGAGGCACATGTGTTGCATCTGTTGTAGTCAGATACGTGTACATATATACAGACACATACGCGCGAGCACCTGCCGTGTCATATCAAGCGTAAAGCTGTGCTCACAGCTTGACAGCGTGTGACCCGCACGGCATTTAGCCTCCCTGCTGAACTTAAAAAGGTTACGCTTTTTATCTTTTTTTTCTCCAACTGAGCTTCCTACAGTACCGTAATCTCATCACTAGGCATGTAACAAACGAGTGACAGTAAAATATATATTTTAAAAAAAGTACCCCTCACCCACCCCATGTTCCAAAAATCTCCTTTTTTCAAAAGCACTACCAGTCACTCTCTGGTCCTCCACGATGACTGTGTATGTAGTTGTAGCGGTAGTTGTTGCGGTAGTGCAGCGGTTAGCGCACTGCACTACAAACTCAGCGGCCCGAGGTCAATTCCCACTCATGACCAACACCAATAAAGATTATCTGAACTAGTCCTGGGCCTCCCCTAGGTCGACTCAGCCTCAAATGAGTACCTGGTGTTTACACATCAATGTTTCCACATGGCGATGAGTAAATATCATCACTAGGGAGACAAAGACGTAGTACTGGCCACCCACCCTCTCACCCACCCCCTCGCGTGCCGTGCAGGCCTTGACAGGTGCTTGCTAACACAGCACTTGCGCCAACAGTCTGTAAAGACCATATCGGACATCTTTGTCTTTGTGCAGCGTTGAAACGCTCAGCCAGCCGTTGTGCGAGACAACGCCGCTGGCCTCTGCTCTAAGTCAGAGGGGACCTGGCGTCGGTTGAGTGGGTGAACGTCGAGGTCACACAAGGCCACATCGACTTCGTTGAAAAGAACCTCGGCCAATGTCGCCCAACTCCACCAAAGACATCTGACACCGTGGGGTTTTTTGTGAGCATTTCTCCCTTATAAAGAAAGGTAGACATATTACTCCATCCTGAATTACAGTCCGCATCGGTTGCCATATGATGCCGATCATTACTTATGTATCCGAAATGTAAGTCCAGTGACCCTGCTGTAAGCAATGGAATGGGGGCCCACTGTCCAATTTCCACCTCTTCATGGCCCTGCGCCTGTGCCACTCTGGCTCATGGGCCCCGGGTACGGAAGCGCCGCCTGCACACGCAACGTACCGCTAGGCCAGTTGTTAACCTTCGCTCGCATCCATCTGTTATAACTTCAAGAGTGGCTGCTTGTAAATTGTGATCTTACAACAATACACGCATTTGTGATTGGGCGCAATTGCCAGATTTGCGCGAGCGCAGGGCACGTGTGCGTTCAGGGGGCGCTCACCTTGTCACGATCATCCGCCACGGCGCTGACGGTGTCGTCCCAGTCCAGGATTCCCCCGTCCCCATGCTCCAGGTGACGCACGTGGACCCAGTAAGTGGCATCCTGACCCAGGCCAGGGGAGAGAGAGGGAGAGAACCAGTATTTACAAACAAAACTTTGCTGCTGCTGCTGCTGCTACTGTAGCAGCCTCTGCAAAGCGGTCCACTCTTGCGGCAGTTTCCGCTATTGCATGGTTGGCGACCACAATGGGTTCATAGTGCTGCTTGTGCCAGAAACATGCGTGATAATGCGTTGTGAAGGACAATTTAAAAAATGGAAATGTTTTGAGCGAGAGAGCAATGGTTAAACCTGATTACATTTAGAGAAAGTCAAATTGGCGGTTCTAGCAGTGTGGTTTTCATATTAGCCCTCTTGGGTTTTCACCTTTATTTTTATTTAGACTGTTTGTCTTTCACTTGTCTTTTTTGTCCGAATAACAATTAATAGTGGGTACCAGTTACAAAACCAGAGGAAGATCATGTTCATCCAATGCAAAAATACAATACAATGATACAACACAATCTGGATTTATAGCACGTGTAAATGCAACTGCACGTCCAATGCAGCTGTTCACACGTTGGACACGTTGTTCGGCATACAAATGTGCAGGACGACCTTCCCACCGCAAGATAGATGTAAAGCGGAGCAGGAGGTGACGAAAAGATAAATAAATTGATAACATCAGTCAGTGCATTGTATCAAGAGAGTAGATTGCTTTGCCAGGGTGTAGGAGAAGATAACACGGAGATCTTTGGTCACCAACCCCTTACTAGGGGATGGCATGAATGACCCATTGGAGATTGGCATCAGACTAACCATGCATGCATTTCATCCATTTCAGACCCTCTTAAAAATAGCAGCACAGTGCTATGAAGCCAGAAACCCAAGTTTGAGTCCCAGCCACAACTAGCATCAGTTACAAGTGAGGTCTAACCCGGTCTTGGTCCTCTCTTTAGCAGGACACACTGAACAACCTCCACAATTGACATGGCATTGGGAGGAATTCATTCAGCAGTGGAAGGTAAAGTTTCTGTTTCATTTTTATTATTGAAGACATCTTTTTATAATGTAGAACTACCTTGGAAAGAGCAAACACACTCCATCAATCTACTGATATCAAACCATGCGCAAATAACACAGTTCAGCTGCACAGGTGACTGAGTTTTGCCCTCTATTTTGCACGGTACGGCCCCATGAAACGGCCCCCCACTAAATATGTTCTGGGTGCGCTGTGAGATTGAAGGAGGCATGCAACTGGTATCCAGAGCCATACCGAGAGGGAGCAGAAGTGTGGTGCTTCCATTCTTCCCTGCCGTTTGGCTGTTATCTCCGACTCTCTGAGTTGCATTGCTGCCCTGTTAGGTGCCTCTGCATTAACGGGCTGGGGTCTCACTAACATGGCCACCTCTGCTCCCTTAGCCTCGATGTATCGATGGTTCTGGTTGTGTGATGGGCTGTGTGTCTCACTGGAGCGACCACCGTTGCGGTGGTTCTCTTGCGTGTATGCGCTTGCCTCACAGCGCAGTTGGCAGCGCCGCAGCTTGTGTTACGATACTCTTATGCGGTGACAAAAGCTCATTTCATGCTAATCTCTCTCCCTAATCTCCCCCATTACACAACTGACGTACTTGCGTGCGGGGATGGAATTCCTTTCCAGCTCAGACCCCACCTGCTTGCCCTTCGCCACATATATAACCTCTTGTTGTAACGGCTCTCTCGCTGTGTTATTCCTGGTTCAGCAGTTCCACTGCTGGATTATTTTTTCCGCCTGAGGACGACCGTTTGTGTTGCGATCGAAACGTCATGATATATATATTTTTTATTTTCTTTAATTTTTCTACCTACGTGACGTTACCGAAAGAACCAAAGAGAAAACCATTTTTTCCCCCGTCACTGAAAAAAAGGTCACCGACTGGCAGGAGCTTGTGACATTTTCTTGACAACACAACAAAGGGCTGCGGCTGTACATTATTCATGCCTCGGGCTGCAACGTCAATGGAGTTATCTCTTCTCACACTGATTGCAAGCCTATGGGTGACTACCTATGTATATTGCCCGGAGCTTACAGCTGCTAATTGCTGATTAAACAACTCATTACAAATAAAGACGTGAAAATATAGGTAATATGGTTAAAGCAGGAGGGAGATTTGTTAATAATTTTCTTTATTCTATGCCAAAACGCTAAAAAAAACACCAACTTGTTGGCTAGGGAGGAGGAGAGAGACACAAGCATACACACGGTTGGGGCAAGTATTGTTAGCAAGTACCTATAAAGGCTGGAATGGCACACAAAGATGTGGTGTAGCCAGCACAATGCCCAGCCACTTTTGTTTCACAGTGCTGATGTTTTACACACAGCACCAGCGACTCATTTAAAGCCGTGTCAACCTCGAGGAGGACCCAAGACCAGTTCTGATATTACTCGCCACCAATGTTAGCATTCGCCGGGATTCAAATTCAGGGCGCTGGGCTCATATGTCAGTGCGCTAACGACCGTGCCACTGCTCCCCACACCAAGACAACAATTCCCCTCTTGCCGTCCTTGCGGTTTTAGTCACCAACCACTGTGCCACCGCTCCCCACAACCCACTCTCGTGCCTTTCATGCCACGCGACGCTAATTTGGAAGATGCCAACAAAAATCGAATGGCCGTGCTGCTGGCCACCAACTTTGATCATGTGTGGTGGAGGGGGTAATGTCCCTGGCTTGGGACCCAGGATTACCTTAATCCCAGTCAGCAGTCATTCCCAAAGTGATCACTCATCAGTTAATTATTTTCTGCCCCTTGTAATGGATCATTTACCCATCAATGGTTAACAGAGTTCAAACGTAAAAAGTGTGGCTTTCTTTGTAAATCCTGGAACATAATAAAACATTTCAATCATGGGTTTATTAAGCAAAGCTCTTCGCCTTGAATCTTTTGAAATATGCCAGGCACCATGAACAGGTGAAGTGCAGGAGGAGCTGGACAGTGAGGGTGCATGGTGAGGCCTTAGTGGGAAGCATGGCTTGGAGGATGGTGGAGACACTTGATCAAAGAGGTGTAGTAGACAGGGCTCAATGCATCTCTAATATTTTCTGGGTTGCTGTTAGACTGGAGTAGTCACGAGGCTATTAGCCACAGCCAGTGGGAGGTATATTGGATGTGGGGTGTCAGATGAGGAAATATTTTCTGGGTCACAGATCCAGGCTGAAATTAAACCATGGATGTAGATTTCCACACGTCTTCACTGCACAGACCTTTTTCCAGTTAAAATCCAGTCTCAAGCACCTCATCCTTGTACCTATGACTGACCAAATAATATGTAGAAAACGTCTTCATTCACACTTTTTTTAAGACCCTTTATACAGCCAAATCCTATCGTAGAGACGCTGTCTTGATGCTGGATCTACCGTTACAGGGACCTAAGTCCAATTTCTGACCATGGCTCACACCAGTGGCAAGTGATATTGAGCCATTTGTGGGCACTCCCTTCACCATCACGTACTGCCCAACGTGGTGAAATATGGTCAAACAACTCCCTTGACCGAAAAAGCATGGGGAAGGCATTCATCCAGTAGTGGATTGACAAAGAGGAGTTTTGACTCTAAGTAAAGTTCCATGTGACTGGAAAGTGAGGGCTACAGAGGAACAGCCTACATTGGTGCTTTAGCTCTGATTAGTCAGCAGCTGCATCAGCACAATTGTAGAATTAGCAAGCGAAGGATACACCTGGATTATTATTTTTTTAAGTCGAACAATGCCCCTGTTGATCACACGCTAGGTTCAAACTGGGGGTACACAAGTTGTATTTACTTTTTTCATTATACAGCTGCATTATGAATTCCAACATACTTTCAAATAATCTATGAAGTTATTTACGAACCCATTGCTACTTGTAATCTCTATGACTGAAAGGCGTGGAGGGGGGGCTGCATCAAGCAGAAGATTGGCAAAGAGCTGCAAAGATAAAATATCAAATCTAAGAGGCTGAAGTTTTAGGGAATGACCCTCTACATGGTGGTATCACTAAAGAGCCTTTCTACTCTGAAGGGTCATTGCTGGAAACATCAGCCGATCAGGAATTTCACGCTTTACATTATGAAGCACAGTTATTGCTTCATGCGATTAATTTACTTTTCATTGCATGACTGCCATCGCAGTCTATTTTTTTAGTTTAACAGGCAGTTCGCTGAAGTAAAAAATATAACCAGTTTGTTTAGTTTAATCATAAAACATTAAAATGGGGACAGGTTTTCATCTTAATGTTGATTAATTTAACGATGATGAAGACTCCGAAGAGCAGTTGAAGTGAATGCAGACTCCTCTTTCTCTCATTCCGCATCTCCTCTGCTAACTCAACCATCCCTACCCCAACTCCAACCACGTTCACATCACCACCACCACCATCGTCTACTCCACAAAGCTCTCCTAAAACTCTCAGCTACCCTGGCCCGTCCCACCCCTCCATCTCCTATAATCCAAGTTTTCAGACCTGTCCCTCCCTTTTCGTGCGCAGTACTTGACTGCTTCTCGCCACATTTATTACTGGAGCACAGACAAGCAGACAGACGCAGCTCATTACTTTCCTCTCCCGCGGAGCACTCGCCCGCCCCTGTTACCTCCTCCTCCCTTTCCCTGTCTCCCACTTCTTCACTCAGTTCCCCTTTGAGGACATCTCCTACAGACTCCACCTATTTGGTGGCAGCATTTAGATGGGTCACGGTGGGGGAGGGGGGGGCACAGCACCCGCCTATAGATTGTTGGCGTGGCACCTCAGTAATTGATGCTCAGGCGTACTTTACTTGATACAGTCCGTTTAAGAAATAAAGATCACGGCCCTGAATAATTTATATGTACGTCTTGCACAAGAAGTAGGACAATCAATCCAAATTGCACTTGTGAGCTACCGTCATGGTGAAATAAGGGACAATGGACTCTAAATTGAATATTATATCACGAAAATCAGTCAGATTCAGTTGTACGTTTATTTCACGTAATATTGTCATGTCTATGTGAGGTTCAAAGGTGATGGGATTTGCAGAACCAAACATCGCGCGAGGAATTGTTGGATAAGGGAGTGGCGACGCAGCTTACACAAGTGGCGAGTGATATCTGAACCGGTCCTGGGTGCCCCCCTTCACAAAGCCCGCACTGAGCAGCAGGGTGAAGTTTGACAAGTATATCTTCTTTTAAACCCACAAAAACAACATGGCACGAACAGGCCTTCATCTCGCAGTGGGTTAGCAAAGGGCTACAAATTCTTCATTAAATTACGTAAATAGTGTTGCAGTAGGGGTTGGCCGGGTGGTCGAGTGACCATGTGGCTCAGGGGTCATAAAACCGAGCTGGCAACGCTCTCCATTATTATTACTAAACAGCACTTCCCCCAAGAGTCTGCGTGGCTGTTGTTGTTGTTTTCTGCGTGCAGGATACCAGTGTCAGGAGGATTGTCTGTGATCTACTTAAAAGTAAAGTGCAGCGGGTAAAATGACGCACGCAAAAAGAAGACGAACTTAACAGCTGCTAAGCCCGGCAGCTTTGGTACCCAAGTGTGCGGCAACTCAGGGGAGGTGGGGGCCTTGGGACACTGCACTTGCGTCGTGGTGAGAGATGTCACGGAAAGAAAGCCAAACCAACAACCCCATGCCATCTTCTGAGATCGTTCTCTGACGCAGGGTGGCGCACTGCTTGTTGCAAGTGTACTGAATGGAAATGTTGTGAGTTTCATGACTTTATACCGACACCACAATTGGCATGTCATTGTGCAGAAAGCAAAAATGTATTGTATGTAAAAAGGAGTACGTCACGTAAACACACCTAAAGCAATGCGCGCGCACATGCGGGCGCACATGCGGGCACACAGAGACATAGAAGCCCCTTTGTTGTCGAAAGCGTTTCAGCAGAAGTGCTTTTCAAAGGTAAAGTAACATTTGACCAGTCGAGCCATACACTTTTTATTGGTGGTCTTTCAAAAGTGGTGGACATTCCACATTCCTGGAGCACGAGCCAATCTACCGATAGTATGTCCACCCATAAGTTAATCATCATGATACAGCCCACACTGGGATGATGGGCTGAATGAATCACACCCAACCAGGATTTGAACTCACAACTTACTGATTGCTCCACATACAGCACCATACAGCTGGTTAAGTGCTGTTACTGAGCACCTTCTAAGGCAGGTGAGACAAAAAAGTGAGCTATGAGAGTGAACAGCTTTCCTCACCTCCCACTACCAGTGCTGGTGGCGTTTGACACAGTGCGGCAGCTGTTCAACTTAACACCAAATCGGCCTGGGAGAAAGTCATGCCAGGCACAGATGGGGCTGAATGCAGATAGAATGGACTGCTGAGAGGACAGAGACAAATAATGGAAGACATCCCCCGTTCCCCTCGGGTGCCAAAACCCTCTCCAACAATGGAAATTTCAGGTTTGGTAATCAGAGCTACTGTTTAGCAAACGTGCTCACTGTGACATTGGGGCATTCCACGTGACTTCCTCTGGGAATTAAACAGAGCAGTGCAACCCTTCATGTTGAAAGTGACTCGCGGAAGTGGATGTAACAGAGCTACTTCTGAGAATTCTTCAGTTGACCTTTGGGCCGCATAGTCAGCGACAACATTTCTGACCAATCCTGCTACACGTTCATTGCATCATGGTATTACCGATATTTTTAATTCTCAGAATTAGAATTTAGCCAAATCAAGTATCAATGATTTACTTTTTACCATAAAACTGAGTGGCACTGTGGAAGAGTGCCAGCCTCACAATAGGAAGGATGGGAATTTACATCCCCGTTAGGCGTTGTCTCAGCCAGTCACTCTCATCTGGGGCTCAATAAACTGAGTACCAATGTGCGGAAATTCTTTATGTGAAGAGATAGTTCCCTGCCTTAAAAAATCGTGACATTTCCTGCACTGGTTCAGAGCAACCAGAGGAGATGAGAAGCACCCCACACTCAATTGGGGAATAATGTATGTTGACTTGACTTTATATTCATAGCCAGGTGATGCACTGTATTCATTTCAAGAGGAAAGGTGTCAACACCAAAGCCACTTCTACAATGCTCATAGCCACAATTTATTTAGCATGAACACAACATATTATTAGAACCTTAATAACAGCAGGGTGCCATAGGATATAAGACATTTAGAAAAATGTATGTTGTCATTCAGAAAAAAATATGGACAGCCCTTTTGTCAATCCACTGCAGCTTATTCTTCTTGTTCAGTTCAATATGGACGCCACAGTGGCGAGATGTTACCTACTTCACCTGGAATACAGGAGGTCGTGGGTTCGATTCCAACCCTGGCGCCTGCTGTATATTTGGAGTTTGCGTGTCTCTCCCCGTGGTCACGTGATTTTTCTCCAGCTCCTCTGGTTTTCCCCTCCATATTTATAAACGTACGTTCAGAGTATTTGGCTGCTACAAATAAAATCCACATCAGCCACTTCGTTGAGCTATCATTTATGGCCAAGACACTTCTGAAAAAGAGCTACATAGCTCAGTGGGCCTTACCTGGTAAATTAAAAAAGTTTAGTTTAAGTTGAACATAGGGTTGTGCCTTCAGTTCATAAAGAAGCCGCCAGGACATGGGAGCGAAACGTTGGACATCGCGCCGAATAACACGTGATACAAACCGTAAGGGGCCATCCATTGAGTACGTACACAAAAATCTGTCAAAACTTGACCCCTCTCCTCCCCTCCCTGTACGCACGCGTACTTTTTACACCCCCCTCCCTGCGTACGGACGGTTGACGCACCGACCCCCCCCCCCCCCCCCGAATCTTATAGAAAGGCCGATATTTAATCCACGCAGAAACGATGAAGGATTAATAATATTAACGTGTTTAAGCAAACAGTTAGTCCACCGCCGGACTATCTAACTCATTTGAAGGCCAATGTAGACAAATTATTATCGAGGCTTCACCCCCCCCCCCCCCGTTTCCTATGCGTACGTACATTGTCAGTCGACCCCCCCATACGCAAGCGTACGCATTTGGGTTAACCCCCCCTCCCCCCTCCATGCGTACAGACTAAACGGATGGCCCCTAAACACATCGGAGCCAAACCCCGGTTTTCTCGGCAGGAGGTCAAAGAGGGTATAGAGTGGGTGTGGGAGGGGGCATGAGTCACGCAATGAAAGAGGGAAAAGCAACCAAGGCAGCATCCAGAATCTGGTCGTCTTATTCACACGTTGCTATAAAACAAGTTTGAAGCACACCGTGTCCCCTCACCAGACCAATGTAATAAATAAAACAAATCCAATAATACAGAGTGTGCCTTTGTGCATGGCTCCAAGATTGTCCCTGTCAGCATTAGAAATAAAAATGTCTTCCCGTATACATATAAAAATGAAATGCAACAACGGACATGTATTTTAATTAGACAGAACTGAAGGCCATTGTACTCAGAAGGGGCCGTCCCTAAATGACGTCACGCACCTAAGGAGGGGGGGGGGTCAGACATTGTGACGAGGGGGGGGGGGTGAGAAATGTGACGTCACATAAAAATGCGCAACTTTAAATATATATAGACAACACGTTCTACTTAATTAAATAGACTTTTAATAAATGTTTCTCCTACAACATCAGAGTGCAGCGCCACATTAAATATGCACTACAATGGCAACCGTTTAAAGCGATTTAAAGCACGTTTTATTTTTTGAGGGGGGGGGCATAGCTTTGTGACGTCATATTTGAGGGGGGGTCTGACTTTTTGTGACGCCGTGTGACGAAGAGGTAGAGGGTGACGAAGGGGGGGGGGGGTAAAAAATCGTCCAAACTCGCGTGACGTCATTTATGGACGGCCCCTAAATGAATATATGTACTTGACTATAACAGCCACTATTCGCCACTAAGTAATGGTGACGTCACCACAGGGGTTGTGCCAGGCGAGGTTAATGTTGAGAACACATGAAGTGTCAAAGGTTCACTGGTATGAGGTCAGACTCAGGTGGTATGGGTGAATGGACTTAGATGACTGGCAGATGCACCGTATTCCTCATTGTAACAAATTGCTAGTATCAGTCATCAGCAAATGCTATCAGCTTCACATCCTCCAGGACCACATCAGCCGATCTCTTCTCTATTCCGTGTTGCACCTATTAGGGCTGAACGATTTGGGGTAAATGTCTAATTGCGATTTTTCTGACAGATATTGCGATTTCGATTTGATTTGCAATTACATTGTTTGAAGTCAAGCTTCAGTTCAATACCCACTGTGTAATAGATTTAAAACATGTGATGGAGCATTACCACATGATACCATCAAAATATGAATTGCTGTATATATTCTAATGCAAGGATGAGAACTTAAAATATATGAATTCCTTCCAACATGTATTTATTCATGTTTTAATTTAAATAGACAAAAGAACAATTGTTAAGTTAAATAAATAAATTATAATAATAATAAATAATAAAACAGTTCCAATAAGAAAGTAATACGACTTTTCAAATCGCAAAAAATCTCAGCGTTTGCGATTTGCTAATCACATTATTTTTAATTGCGATTTCGATTTGAAATCGATTAATCGTTCGGCGCTAGCACATATGTAGCCCCCGCTATCCAGCCAAACAGAAGCTGTTTGGACAGGCAGTGGCTGGGAATGTGGGCTATATAACCAAGCCATACAACCTTGCCTGCAAGAGGAGCTTACTGATGGAACCGTGTCAAAATATTTCAAGAGTCTGTGAGCTCCTCACAATCCAGCCTGGTTAAACTCAGTAAAATATTACACACACCCACACATAAGCCTTGCATGGTCTCTGTTTATTCTCTGATGGGTCCTTAACAGGCACTCGCTAACAGCGCTAACTCCAGCAGGTGAGGCAGGCCATGATTAATATTGTCGTGTTTGTCGAAATGCTCATAAAAGCAAACGGATACTTGGTTGATGGGCAGTTTCTTTTAATAAAACAAGTGTAACTAATGTGGTGTGGAGTGGTGACAGTGATTATCACACACTGCTATAAATCCCCGTTATCAGAGTTCGATAACTCGGCCATGGCTAACACCAGTGGAGAGTGATATATTTGAATGGGGGTCCTGGGCTTGCTCCACTTCATTGACCCACACTGACTATTGTGGTGAAATGTGGTCAAACAACCCCCACGACAGACATAGCGTGGAAAGGCCTTCATCTAATAGTGTATTGACAAAGAACAAGGAGTATTTTTTAATGACCTTATTTTCATTAACATATAAGTAACGTCAAATTATAACATGTTCGTCCACGCAGAGTTTGCAAAGGCAATGCTGCTCATTAATAGCGAAAAAAGCGCGGCTTTGGTAATGTATGCCAAGGCTAAGCACTGCGCCCATATAGTAGATTAAATTGTAAATGTTGTGGTTTTACGCTTCAACACACTGGTGGGCTAAAGCAGTGAACTATTTGTCTTTTGTCAACGTGACACTTTTTTGCTGATTGGCTTTGTCGGGTGGTGGAGGGTTACGACACATTTATAAATAACGCGATCTAAACCCAAAAACGTTGATTATGAATAATATTGGTCGCGAAAGCCTACGTGTTAAACAGATTAAACTCACTTTAAATGGTCATCTGAACCTAATTAAACATCCAAGGCACCTGAGATTGATGAACTACACCTTACCCAAGTTGTGCTAATTTTTTAAGGTCACATCAACGAGTGATTTGGGAAGTACAGCCAGTTACACAGTCTTATAACATAATTATTAATTAAAAACTAGGAGTAGGAAAATAGAGAGAATGGAGTGAGGGCAGAAGGTTTGATGTTCGTTGGGGGTAGGGAACAAGTGGGACGTTGCGGAAGTGGTTTGTTAGGAACAACCTATTCACTGCACAGGTTCAAAAGGTCATTTCCTTTCACTTGAATCAAAAGGCAAAGTAATCCTCAAATGTTAATTCCTGTAGCTATTGGGCGAATAAAAAAATATTACTTCTCAGCTTGAAAGCACGGTTAGAAACAGGGTACCGTATTTAATTTGTGATATAATTTATTTTATTTTATACCTACGTGACTTTACCGAAAAAACCAAAGGAGTATGAGTAGGGAACCATACTCATGAAAATAAACTAAACATACATTGAGGAGAGCATCACATCACCTGCCTTGACGACAAGAAATGCACAGCGTCATGGCAATGAGTTACTATAGATAGTCCCCGAGTTACGATGTTCCGACTTACGATATTTCGATCTTACGATGGCGATAGCGATATGACAAAATTGTTAAATATTTAAAATTTCGCGCGGCAGGCAAACGCACCAGCGTACGAGGTACGATACTGTACGTTGGGACGCTGCCGGGGTGTACGCATCCCCCGCCGTGTGTGATACAGATAGGATTGCTTCCTGAAAAAACTTTCTATTAAATTGCAGTTCATATAGGCAGGCTAAGAATTTACCTTGTTTTTTTTAACACATTTTACTGTACAAATACAGTATTGTAATTAATAAATACATACAGTATATAGTTTATACAGTACGGTACTGTAAATTTCTCTGTTTTGCTAAATTATCACCATCCTTTAAGACTCCTGGGTAGGCTAGGCATCTTCGACGTACGATATTTTTGACTTACGATGGGGTCGTCGTAACGCATCTCCATAATAAGTAGAGGACTACTTGTATTCCCAATAACGCCATTCCCATGACAAACTGTGACTAACACACGCACACAGACGTGTGGATTCTGATTAGATGCCTGCACACTGCTCTAGGATAATCTGTAAAACAATTAACTCGCAACATTTATTGCGTTTGTGTACAACATTGCTCCACGCATCAAAATTCATCTGCAGTGCTCTTAGTCTGCTAACTAACCAGCAGTTGCTGAACAAGCCTGACTGCTGATGGGACCCATAAGATCGGAAACGTCAACACTTTGCTTGCTTCAACAAATGTTGCCGCATCATATAGGGGTTATACGGTCACAAAAATACGTATTTGAGAGACAATGGAGTTCTGCTTATATAAACTATTTACACTCCCCCCCCCAGAACATACACATTTTAAAATAATAATCATTTGGAGCCCTTTATCAAGCCAATTCTTGACAATGGCCTCCCCATCCCATGTCCATCGTGGAGGTTGTTTGAACATACTTCACGATGCCGGTCAGTGCAGGTTTGCTAAATGGGGAGCCCCAGGACTGGTTCAGACATCATTCACCACTGATCTTAGTCATGGCCAGCAATTGACCCGAGGTCACCAAGTTTGTAGCGTAGTGTGCTATTCACTGCACCACCGCTCCACCCCGAGGCTACTCCAGCAAACAATTAACTCTTTACATCGCACCACTAGCCTTGTGGAAATTACACGGATTGAAAAACATTTTAATCAAATCGTAAACCGTAGAAATTACTGCATAACTGCAAGTCGCGCAAAACAAAGAGGGGCCTTGTGTGTGGTTATCCGGCCAGAGCATGGATCCCTCATTACGGAAAATACCTACTCGTTTACAGGCGATCGCATCACATGACAGGGGCGAGTGCGCTCAGGGGGACAGGGATGATTAACGCGTTTCATTGTGTGCCGGTGTATGTGTGTGCGTGCGTACGTACGTGCCCCCATCCCCTTTATATCCTGTATTGGCATGTCCGCCACTCACCCTATGCTAAACTCAATTGTTGCATTACAGGAATTACAGCTGCTGCGTGAAGGCCTCCCCCACGCAGCGTTAGTCGTCGCGGTTACTCGACCATACTTCACCGTGCTGATCAGTACAGGTTGGTGAAGTGGAAGGGGATGCGCTCACGCCCAGGACCGGTTCAGATAGTGCTTGTCACCGATCTTACCCGTGGACGGGAATGGAAGTCACGGTTGCCAAGTTCACAGTGCAGTGCGATGATCACAGTACCACCACGCCTATGACCAAATCCTATCGCCAAATTACCATGAATGTGCCCAACCTTGCCAGATTTTGCACCTGGTTAAGTAGTTGGATGGCAGACCGCCTGCGAATACCATTGGGCTTAGAGGTAGTACAGAAAATGGATTTGAATGCTTCTGCATGCAGCCTTTGAGTACCGTTTCCTTGTTTGTACGAGTTTTCTCCGGTTTCCTCCCACATGAAATACACTCACTAACTGAAGCCAAACATCCATGTAATCCCTGAAAAATAGTCTCCATACTCAATGAGGTTTTCCTCGTTAAAAGGAATACTTGTATGGTAATTAATCCAGGCGATGGGACACAGAATAATTGAGTCAGTCTGCTTGCTGCTGGATCATAAGATACATGTCCACTGCTTCCCGTCTCCCGTGATGCTGGCCACATTCTCTGGCTGTAGCCCGGTGTCCCCGTGGAGAGTGTCATTGTAGGTTTGTGTCCGCCACTTTCATTTGTTCCCCCTTCTGTGGCCCGGCCTCCACAATAACAATGCGGACTTCTTTTCTATCTTCATCACCGTCGTTTCTTCAGCTGTATTTGCAGAACCTGAGCCACTCGTTCTCGAGTTGCTCAATCAGATGTCGGGCTACCCATGTAGAGTTGCCCATCTCGATGTGGTCCTTTAACTTGGCATCGAGTGCTGCTCTGATTCACCTGGAGAGGGACTGATCTAGCGTAGCTGTTAGGGAAGCAGAAAGTGTCCATGTTCCTGACCCATAATGAAGCACACACGATAGTCGCACAAAACAAGTCAGCTTTTAGATTTCTTTGTGGGGTTTTAACATCAGTCTGTTCACCTTGGTAGCTGTTAGGGAAGCAGAAAGTGTCCATGTTCCTGACCCATAATGAAGCACACACGATAGTCGCACAAAACAAGTCAGCTTTTAGATTTCTTTGTGGGGTTTTAACATCAGTCTGTTCACCTTGGTAAATTACCACCACATTCCACCTTACTTTAATCCAAAATTCTAACTTGACTTTGTCTTTTGTATTCGCTCACCATGATATATTTAATAAATAGTGTAGATGGTGCAGTATTATTCTCATGACCCTTTTGTCCAAAATTAATGAGAAAAGTCACAAGTCGTTTTGCGTGAAATTCTGTAAACGTTGTTTTATTTAGAAAGATATAGAAATTGTGCCTTTTTATATACAGCGCTTTGTCAATCCAAATACTGGATGAAGGCTTCCCTATACTGTATCAGTCATGGCGGTTGCGTGACCATACTTGACCGTGTTGGTCAGTACAGGTTTGTGACAGTTCACAAAGTCAGGTCACCAGGTTAATGCAGTGCGCTAATCAGTGCACCACTGCTCCACCCATACACAACAATAACTGCCATTCACCACTAAGTGTGGTGACATCACCATGGCAAGTGTGTCATGCTTGGTGCACTTTGAGGCCACATGAAGTGTCGAAGGCCCACTGACAGGATGTCACGAAACAGACCGAGGTGCCATGGGTTGAACCAACTGAGATGGCTGGCTAATGCACCAACTGTACTCCCCACTGTGCCAACTTTCTGCGTTTTAGCCACCCAGCGCTCTGCTCGTTGTTGTGAGCATCACTCCTCTGCCCTCCATTGTTGCTGTTACAGGATGCGGAGCTGCACGGTGGACAGCAAGGGGAAGCAGCAGCAAGATCCAACGTTGTACTGCACTTCGATTCTCCCACGTCGACGCTCCCCACTTTTACCAACCTGCACTTAATAGTGTGGGGAAGTATGTTCAAAATAACCCCCACGTGCAAGACGGTATGAGGAGGCCCTCATCCAGCAGTGGATGGACTGACACATGGCAGTTAATATAAATGTACATATTCTTTACATGAGTAGTGGGGTCAGACATAGGCAGAAGCTTGGACTTGAACAGGGGCATGTAGACACAGGAAAATGGTGTGGATGCATATGAACCGTGCACATTTAAAACAAATATAGCATTAAAAAAACAATGGCTGTTACCCTTCCAGGTCTTTGACATACCCCAGTATACACTGGCATATCAGTGCTGCGAGCACGGTTTTCAATTTAAAACAAAAACTCGGTCCAAATACTCTCTCTCCCACGTGTGCATACCGCTCGGCTGCCCTCAGCAACTTGCTTGCCAACTGCTCCCTACCCACAACACTACTCCCAGCTCCCTCATACCCCGTTACTACCCCCCCCACTCCTCCTACCTTCAGCTCCATCTCCCCATCTCCCAGGTGATACACTCCAGCCGATACACTCCAGCCATCCTATCATTGATCCCCAACATCTTAATGCATCATCATGCACTGAGGATTGTATTCTAAATGAATTAATGCCTTTGAGGTCACACAAGGAAAATGCTGTTCTTGGCCAGCAGGTGCTCCCATTTTCTCCAATGCACTAAACAAATTGTGATTGGAAATGGAAAAAATCCCAAAGCAGGGACCCCCTCTCTCCTGAAAGAGTCTTGAGAATCTGTGAAGGTTTTTTTTTCCTCCTGAATATTTCAAGGCTTTACTCATATTATTAATCGTTGAACCAGATTCTGAACACGTTCACAGTCTCAATTGACAATTAATGTAAAGAAAATGTGCGTGTTTAAAAAAAAATCAATTCATCTCAGATGTGTTTTTATTCAGTGTTAACATCTGTTAATCTCAAATGACAGACACGGAGCTAAATATGCAATAGCTAAAGAAGAGCCCAGTCTTGTGACTGCTGATAACATCACAAGTCAGACAGACACGGAAAGTTGATGAATGTCATCTTATTCTTAGACGGATCTGCAAAAATTCGAGTCAAACTGACTGTGGGGGGCTGTTATCAGAACAAACGCTTCCAACCCCCCACCTTAAATGTAATGTCACTGACTGTGATGTCACTGACTGATATGATTGACTGTTATGTGATTATTAACAGAAATACAACAAAGTGTGTACAACTGCACATACTTTAATCTTCCATCCTTTGTCAGTCCACTGCTGGATGGAGATATCACCGTGACCTCACCACTCTGGTCAGTACGGGATGATGAAAGTGCGAGGAGGCCCAGCGCTGTTGCAGATATCGCTCGTAAGTGATGTCATTTTGGCAACTCAGGTCACGACTGCAAATTACATTATCCTGGTCGCTTTGAATTCTCACCCGATTTAACAAAATACATTTGAAATGTGATGGTTAGCTGTGGGTACATTCTTAGTACAGTGTGCTGACCACCGAATCACAGCTCCTCACCACTATCGTACTATGATTGGTGTTTAAATGTGCGTGTGGCCAACTTGTAAACGTTTCCTTTAGCAAGAGGAATAAAACATGCCTAACCCATGTCATGTGCAAGGGCTATGTCTGGCAATATTATCTAAATTTGTCTGTTTTACATTGGAAACGGTTATAAGGGAGTTTTACAGCGAAATTGTTTAAGCAGGAAAACACTGTACCTGCTTTGACTCTCCGAGCCTCATAAGCTATGTGGCCTGTCTAACAAATGCTTCTGGGTTGCCTGGTGCGATAGGCAAGAGCCCCTAAGTGTGTATAACAGCACACATTGTACATACATTTATACGAGTAAAATAACAACTAATTTACATGTGAAATAGATATTAATCCTTAATTTTATTACCTACACTCCACCATGATGGTGCAAAATACATGTTGTACATTGCTGTGTCAGATGGGTGTTTGTCATTATTATGTATTGACAAGGTAATGCCATTTGGGGACTTTACAAATCTGAGCTCGCTCACAACCTGAAGTGTTGGGCGAAGGATCGAAGCTCAAAGCCATCACGGCCATTCCCAACGACCCCACGTCAGCCGAATGCAATTTGAGTAAGTGACGGGTTTTCACCACACGTCACATTAACCACACTGAATACAGTGGGCAGATTAATCTTAATGTAATTGTTGCACAATTATCATTATCATCGTGGTAATCAGCAACCATGATCCACGTGTTCTTCTTTTTGTCCCTCAGTGCAATTCCAAGCAGGCATATGTCCAATGTTTCTTCGTACACTTTTCAGTTGTTGTTCTGTCCATTAGCAAAACAAAACCCCATATGTAGCCTCACTTGACCAATTTAAACAAAGGAAGACAAAAAGGCAGCAGAGTATCATCGGAAAATCCCAAAACACATTACAACGTCCACCATACAGTATAGTGTGTGTGGTGCCCGGTGGTCTGATCGAGTCATAAGTACATCATTTTAACAAGGGCAACTGTGCAATGTTCCACACATTGCCATTTCTTGTAATGTGGCCAGCAATAGTCTTGAATTTATCTGTGGAGAGCTAAATCCCATCATATGCATATTGACCACGTGACCATTGCAACGCATAATTTCAATGGCACGTGACGAGACCCTCCTACAACCGCCATGATAAAGAACGCTGTTCTTCAGTTGCGCCTCTCGGCTAAAAACACGTATAACATTACGCACAAATACACACAGATGGATGGATGCATGGACACACAAAAAGGAAAAACGCATACACAAGCAGATCCAGGTACAGACATGGACACACATGGGGACACAAAGCACTTGGGACAACTTGCGTTTAATCTTCAGAATGTAAGAATTTACAATTGATGCTTTTACAGCCATTTTATGAGTCCAAATTCAAAACCATCCACAAGGTGAATTTTAACCACCCACGGGTTTGAGAGCAATAACACATCAGTAATCTTATTGATTCTAGATTTGAAGCTTTCGTGACTGCAAGGAATCATATTCTTAGGTTTTTCGGTAAAGTCACGTAGGTAAAACATCAAAATTAATGAAAATAAAATAAAAACAAAAATCACGACGTTTCGGAGGCAACACAAGTCTCCGTCATCAGGTGGGACCGTCACAGCCGAATTAGCTGCACCAAGTATTTAGCTGCACCAAGTGCAGATAATTCGGCTGTGACGGTCCCACCTGATGACGGAGACTTGTGTTGCCTCCGAAACGTCGTGATTTTTGTTTTTATTTTATTTTATTTTCATTAATTTTGATGTTTTACCTACGTGACTTTACCGAAAAAACCTAAGAATATAATCGTATTGAGTTATTTACCTAAGGACAGATGCTTGTATCAAGCTCCCTCCGTCCCTCGCCTTTTTCAAAGTTCATTACCATCCAAGTTTTACGTTAAACTTTTTCGACATTCTGCAGGAATAACTTTTGGGCTCAACTCGGTCAAGGGCTAACAGATTGTGGCATCAAATACAATAACATAAACCACCATCGTCCAACCGACTAGCGATTTGCGAGGGTGCAAAATTATCCCCAAAAACTCTGTAAGATTCCAGCCAACGTGTTGCTCCGCATGTGGGAGGCTTGCAGCATTGATTGTCGACAAAGACTACAAGGTCCTTTACACCAGGTGCATATCATATATGCCTTCGGGCTTTCGGGACGAGGCCGAATAAAGGGCCGTGCACAATGTAGAATTGCCTAATTATGGCTGCATATTGAATAGCACAGAAAGCTGAGCCATGGGGGTATGGAGATCACAGTATCCAGTGGATTCGAGAGCAGAGGTCGCAACCGGGTACCCGATACCCGTACCCTACCCGATACCCGGCTACCCGTACCCGGCCGGGTACGGGTACGGGTACCCGTTTGCGACCCTGGTGCGGCCGGGTACGGGTACGGGTAGACCGTGAGTCACTGGTGAGTAACTGTTTGTCACTCATTTCCCAACGTCTTGTCTCTTCTCACAATTCAAGTTCCGAGAATCAACCCACCCACGCCTGCAACATGGCTTCATCCCAGAGGTCGCAATCAGGTACCCGATACCCGGCCGGGTACGGGTAAGGGTAGGGTACGGGTACGGCCGGGTACGGGTACCCGTTTGCGACCCTGGTGCGGCCGGGTACGGGTAAGGAATCAAAACCCGTTTTGCGACCTCTGGTCGAGAGCCACTGCTATTTGAAAACATTCCATGTAATGCATCATAATGTTCCTACAAGACTGCGAACAAAACGTTCACAATCAAAAAGGGATTTTATTTATTTTACCCAGAAAAGCATCACCGAGAACCCTAGGCTCCTTGTCACGAGGGTCCTGCATTGGGATGTTAGGATAATTAAATGTAAACGATTTGTTTTTCACACCCGGGATTAAACTGGAGTACATGGAGAAAACCAAATAAGCATACAAGGCGATAGCACTGAAAACGCCCGCACATCAGGATTCTAACAAAGTCTTAATTCATTAATACATGCATAATAACTATGTTGCTCAGTTAGAGTTGCATTTTAAATTTACATTAAAACAGCCACACAGCAGCCTGTCTTGTGCCACTAATTGCAATCAAAGGGAGATACTGGTAGACGTTCCTAGAGCCCTGACCCCATGTGAATGGGGGGTGAGACGAGGGGTGTGGAGTAGCTAGGAGGGTTTTTGCTGCATGGAGGAATTTATTTCTAACCCTTTGTCATTCCGCTGCCGGATGAAGGCCTCTCCATGCCGTGCCGGTCCGGGTGGAGTTTTTGACAACGCTTCGCCACGTTGACCATCGTGGGTTGGTGATGGCAGAGGAGGTTGGGCAGAGCGGCCACCGATGTCAACCGTGGCCGAGAATCAAACTCAGGGTGCCGCGTTCATTCGTAGCGCAGTGCGCAAACTGTTAAACCACCACTCCACGCCCCCCTGTGTCCGTTTCCACCAAAGCGGAAATATGGGAAGGGACAAAATTCACCCTCCACAGCGCCAGCATTGCCACCCTTCTCTACTCATTTTGTGTTGACTCCATGGTGACCACGAGATGCCCAATCAGTGTGGATAATATTAGAAACAATCAGGAGCGGCTGTCTCGCTCCACAACAGAGAAGCGCAGAGAGCTCCGTCTGATCGTTTGCTTCTCTGGCAAGAGACAGCAATTGCAATGTTTGTTAGTTGTGCTCGGTGCCAGTAGACAGCTTCACTCGCTGTGCTTAATTGACTAATTCATGCATTCATTACAGATAATTGTCAGCCAGAACGGCAACAAAGCACACTCAGCTCTCTTTTCCTGAGAAAGTGATTAGTTGAGTACCGTAATCGCCATTTACTCAGAGTGTAACGACGCACATCAATCGATGTCGATTCTTAAGCTCACAATACATGCATGGAATTCTTGTGTAAGTATCGAACTTTTTTCTTTCTTGAACGTCATGCGTCATGGAGTTCACATGACCACCACAGCAACTAGAGGCGCTGCATTTACCAGAAATCCATCGGTAAACCGAATTGCAACGCTAATCACGACCATTAATTTCATTGTCATGGAGGAGGGGTGGGTGGGGATGAATTGTTACTCCTATACCATTAACACTGGCAGTCATTCTCTATCTGCTGCTGGATAGATGGTAGACCACTGATAAAATATATTACTGACCAAACATACTCTACATGCAATTCATCTCTCTCCTGATATAGTGAGGAAAAAAAGTATTTGATCCCCTGCTGATTGTGTACGTTTGCCCACTGACAAAGAAATGATCAGTCTATAATTTAAATGGTAGGTTTATTTGAACAGTGAGAGACAGAATAACAAAAATAAATCCAGAAAAACGCATGTGAAAAATGTTATAAATTGATTTGCATTTTAATGAGGGAAATACGTATTTGACCCCCTCTCAATCAGAAAGATTTCTGGCTCCCAGGTGTCTTTTATACAGGTAACGAGCTGAGATTAGGAGGAACTCTCCACCATGGCCAAGACCAAAGAGCTCTCCAAGGATGTCAGGGACAAGATTGTAGACCTATATAAGGCTGGAATGGGCTACAAGACCATCGCCAATCAGCTTGGTGAGAAGGTGACAACAGTTGGTGCGATTATTCGCAAATGGAAGAAACACAAAAGAACTGTCAATCTCCCTCGGCCTGGGGCTCCATGCAAGATCTCACCTCGTTGAGTTGCAATGATCATGAGAAAGGTGAGGAATCAGCCCAGAACTACACGGGAGGATCTTGTCAATGATCTCAAGGCAGCTGGGACCATAGTCACCAAGAAAACAGTTGGTAACACACTACGCCGTGAAGGACTCAAATCCTGCAGCGTCCGCAAGGTCCCCCTGCTCAAGAAAGCACATATACATGCCCTTCTGAAGTTTGCCAATGAACATCTGAATGATTCAGAGGACAACTGGGTGCAAGTGTTGTGGTCAGATGAGACCAAAATGGAGCTCTTTGGTAACAACTCAACTCACCGTGTTTGGAGGAGGAGGAATGCTGCCTATGACCCCAAGAACACCATCCCCACCGTCAAACATGGAGGTGGAAACATTATGCTTTGGGGGTGTTTTTCTGCTAAGGGGACAGGACAACTTCACCGCATCAAAGAGACGATGGACGGGGCCATGTACCGTCAAATCTTGGGTGAGAACCTCCTTCCCTCAGCCAGGGCATTTAAAATGGGTCGTGGATGGGTATTCCAGCATGACAATGACCCAAAACACACGGCCAAGGCCACAAAGGAGTGGCTCAAGAAGAAGCACATTAAGGTCCTGGAGTGGCCTAGCCAGTCTCCAGACCTTAATCCCATAGAAAATCTGTGGAGGGAGCTGAAGGTTCGAGTTGCCAAACGTCAGCCTCATAACCTTAATGACTTGGAGAAGATCTGCAAAGAGTAGTGGGATAAAATCCCTCCTGAGATGTGTGCAAACCTGGTGGCCAACTACAAGAAACGTCTGACCTCTGTGATTGCCAACAAGGGTTTTGCCACCAAGTACTAAGTCATGTTTTGCAGAGGGGTCAAATGCTTATTTCCCTCATTAAAATGCAAATCAATTTATAACATTTTTGACATGCGTTTTTCTGGATTTTTTTGTAGTTATTCTGTCTCTCACTGTTCAAATAAACCTACCATTAAAATTATAGACTGATAATTTCTTTGTCAGTGGGCAAACGTACACAATCAGCAGGGGATCAAATACTTTTTTCCTTCACTGTATGCATAATACAACATACTTGTCCCATCTCCCCTTTGGTCACAACATGATGACAGCAGACACATTTGGTCTGGCCCTGCCAAGGCAATCGCAGGCGGGACTCGAAATTCAATACATCTAGGAGCAAACCTGGAAAAGCAGTTGCGAGTAGCAACACCATCAATACCAGCGAACATCACACACCTCGCCAAAGAGAAGCAGTTCCAGCCATCACATTAGGGGTGAGTTGATTAAATGTTTGACCAAATATAACAGGCTCATTTTTAAGTTGATAATTTTGTATGGCCCGCGAATGATGTTATAAATATCCAAATGGCCCTTGGCAGAAAAAAGGTTCCCCACCCCTGCTTTACATCACCTTCGGTTTACATTCTTTCATTTGGTTAAAATGAATACGATGGAATTACATCATCAACCTATACAGCACTTTAATATAGAGTAATCAGACTACTGCATCTCCAGTCTCACTGACCAGAAGGTCAATACTGTGAACATACTCTTAGGTTTTTCGGTAAAGTCACGTAGGTAAAAAAAATAGAAATACATTTTTTTATTTCTATTATTATTTATATTATTTTTTATTTTTACCTACGTGACTTTACCGAAAAAACCTGAGAGTATTAATCATTGCAGTCACGAAAGCTTCAAGTCTAGAATTAAGACTGTAACATTCCAAACAAATCAACACCAACACAGGCCCGTAATAAACAAATCCATCAATTATGGGCGATCATGGTCGATTATAATTAATGGCCGACAATCAAATGCAAACTAGCAAATGTAAAAAACTTGACACTGTGCTCACGATCATCAATTACAGGGGCTTACACTCTCTTCATGCGAACGGATCGTTTGGAATGGATTTACAATTAATCCCACGTAAAACCTCTATGTGATACAGCCCCCAATGAAGATGAGGTTTTGCTGATGTGTCTAAAATAGACCAGTGGTGACGTCGGTATGGCCGCATTGAACATTTCAATACTGCATTACCATATCATTATCATCATGTACAACCATACATCAAGGATGAAGGCCTCCCCATGCCATGAAGGCTTTGGGGTTTATTTGAGCATAATTCACCAAGATGGTCGGTACAGGTTAGGGAAGGTGGGCAGCATAGATGCAGGAGCGTATAAGTGCTGCCCACCACGTAGCCCCACAGCCTATAATAGCTATTATGCACGTTGGTCACCCATCCAAGCACTATCCAGACTACACCCTGCTTCATGTCCGACAAGATCTGATGCATTCTGTGTGTTGTGGTCATAGACATAATTAGTATCGTGACTTAATCATGAATATAAAATTAAATCCCTCTTTCAGTCCACTGCTGGATGAAAACAATCCCACATCGTGTGGATCTTGGGGTTTGTTTGATTATACTTCACCACACTCGTCAGTGCTGGTTGGTGAAGTGGGGGCCACACCGTAAGCCTACCAGGTTCAAACATGACGCGCCAATAATTTTAGCCGTAGCCGGAAATCAAATTGGGTCAGCTGGATTCGTAGCACAGTGCGCAAACCACTACACCACCGCTTTCGTTTTGACCAATGAAGAAAGTCAAATCTCTGCAGATTTCTTCTGGACCGTGGGTTAAAAGCAAACAACAGCTGATATTCTTTGGGTCTTTCGGTAAAGCCACGTAGATAGAAAAAATAATAAAAATTATGACGACGTTTCGATCGCAACACAAGCAATCGTCATCAGGTGAAAAAATGTGTTTCGATCGAAACGTCGTGATATTTTTATCATCTTTTCTATCTACGTGGGTTTACCGAAAGACCCAAAGAATATAACTTCCTACAGTCACGAAACAAAAGCTGCTTTATAATTTTGGTGGAATGCCTATTTTGCACCAATTCCTCTTGCCTTCCACTTGACGAGTGACGGTTATCACAAGAATCATCACTTATTGCCATCACAGCATCGGCCGTTACACATGACTCAACTGCCTCAACATTGTGGCTCACCAACATATACACATGCGCGATCCCTTTGCCAAAATAAAAAAATAACATAAAGCTGAGGAATGCAACGCATCCATGACTCGTCCACCAAGGAGATGGAGTGATTACATCAGTTCATGTGCAGGTGTGCAGGTTCTAGTTAGGTGATTGCATTGCAGGATCGTGAGTGGTGGTGACAGTTTGGGGAGGCCTTCATTCAACAGTGGATTGACCGTGCCTGATTATGAAGATGATTAAGATGATGAAACTGAAAATATAAAATGTAAGCTTCAAGCCAATCTGATCCTCTGAAAAGATATTCAGGAATTGATTACTTGGGCTCAATGCCCTCAAGACGCCTATCTTGCAGATACAATGTCAGGGACTGGAAGGACAGGTGTGTGGACAGGAAGGGCAATCGTAAGGACACGTCTTAAAGCAGTACTCTACAGGACACATTAAATTCATGAGCAAAATCTTTTACTGTAATATAAAATACACCTGAAGCCTTTAGATACTGGCTTTAGGTATGATATGATTAACCCTATCCAGGAAATTTGATGCACTGCCACAATTAATTGTTGTGATTCAATTAAAACATTTACTAGTTTTGTTTCATTATGAAGATTTTTGGGTTATCACGTAAATATAAATGCATCGTCAATCCACCGTTACCCGACACAGCTAATTAGGAGCAGACACACCGGTGTGCTGAAGGAACTAATTAGCACGTTTTGTTCACGCGACAAACCTTACTAATTGGCTGTGACGAGTGTAGGTGGGTTTACGAAACATTTATATTTATGCAATCTAGCACAAAACACACTTATTATTAATAATACTGGTCGCGAAAACCTGTGTTAGTTTTGTTTCATTTTTACCGTCTCGGTTTACAGTATTGTTCATTCCATCAACCTGAAGGTAACACTCACATCGAATTTTTATATATTTTACATAATTGGTAGATTCATCGATTGTCACACACAATTCCACAATTGTATTGTGCGCATAAGAAGTGATATTAATTTTAAAAAATCAATGCGTGCCCAACAAGCGTATTAGCCTGCTGAGGTTTATTCCACACCACCAAACCACTCTGTTCTCTACAATTAATTTCCCAGAAAAGCTTTCAAATTGCTTTAAATAGCCAGCCTATCACCCCTTTGCCATTGATCATTGAATAGAAAAATTCAGAGCATGCGTACGATTTTGGCGTCGGCCCATCAGGAGTTGTGCAGAATTCATATTAAATGCAGCACTGTACTGTACGTGTTTGGAGGGTAGCAGCTGTGCTGAGGTTAGCACACTGCGCTTTTTGAACCAGCAACCTGAATTTGAGTACTGGCCAGGGCTAATGTCAGTGGAAAGTGAAAGCTTAACCAGTCCTCAGCACCCCCCCCCCCTTCCATCCACAAACCTGCACTGACCAGTGTGGTTAAGTATAGCCGACTAACCTCCATTACTGACATGGTCAGGAGAGGCCTTCATCCGGCAGTGGATTGGCAAAAGGCTGAAATTGTACTGTATTTAGTGTGCCATTTAAAAAGTAAAAAACCTGGTATTGTACTCGGCTCATAACATAGGAATGGATGATGATAATGGTGAGTAGATGAGGACGGTGATGGCGATGATGCTGATGACAATTATAGATGGCGTGAGGATGATGGATGGTTGACGGATGATGACAACGATGATAATGATGATCGATCTCACTCATATCCAGCTGTCCTCTCGACAAGCTGGCCCTCGCTGGCCCTGGACGAGAAACCCGGTCTGTGTCTCCACCTTATTGATGCCTCTGCACCTCCACGTCGCTCTCCCTTCCTCCATCTCTCTGAATGAGAAATCACTAGCTGTACATGCCACTCGTCTCTTTATTGCGCTGACACACTTGCGTCCCCTACGCATTAAATTAAAACATGCAAGCACTGTCCCCTGAGATTTACACCTCTGTGACATATTTACAAAGTAAATAATTTATGCAGTGTGTATACAATCACGACAATCTATTATCAATAAATATCACTTCTCCAAGTGAACTTTGTCCACAGTTCAAATGCAGTCAAACTTTAAAGCTCTTTTTTATCCACATGATGACCATGCAATACGGAGGTGAAAATCAATGTTACTGTTTTCAAAGCCAAAAGTATCGTCATTTTATGGGATCGGCTGAAAATGACCTTAATGAAGACATGTTAAGGATACGTTGTTAATTAATAATTTACAGTGAAGTGATTTGGCAAAGGGGCGAGCAGTGAGAGTGTGCTTCGAGCACCCTGCTTTGAACCCAGTCATCTGAATTTGATCCCTGGCCACGGCTAACATCAGTGGTGAGTGATAAGGGTGGGTGGGTAGGCAAATGTCCGCAAACAAGAATGACAATTTTTAAACATGTTCCTGCCAGGATTGTGGATGCAATTTCAGGAGAAACAACGCACTCTGCAGCCACAATGACACAACAGAGTTATTAAAACAAAACCCGAGTAAAGCAAGCACACACCCAGCGATCAGCTACTACATTACAAAATGCACGCACTAAACTCAAAAAGGGGAGAAAGGAAATGCAAGTGTTCATAAACACCATTAAGGTGATAGATGGACAGACAGATGTGTTAATTTTTAACCACTCAATAAAAAGTGCAGACGAGGCCAGTAAATGGAAGGACCGGATGAAAGAGGAGGAGGTTTGCATGGTGGTGCTAGTTGATGGCAGTCAGGATAATCGTTGGCGTATGGGTTAGGGGTAGCGGTAGGGTTTAGGGTCGGATAGGACACACATGGCCATCATGCATTTACCCATGTGTCGTGCCTGAGCCGACTTCAAAAGTAAGAAATGGGTTCAGGCAGGACGTGTCAGTAGAAGGGGACAATAGCCGGTGGTCGAGACTAAAGACAGAGTGGCAGTCAAAGGAGGGCACGCGTTTGCGTGAAAACTGAAACTCAATTATTTTTATTTTACCAGGTAAGGTCCCACAGAGCTACAGTGAGGGAAACAAGTATTTAATTCCCTGCTGATTTTGTACGTTTGCCCACTGACAAAGAAATGATCAGTCTATAATTTTAATGGTAGGTTTATTTGAACAGTGAGAGACAGAATAACAACAAAAAATCCAGAAAAACGCATGTCAAATATGTTAAACATTGATTTGCATTTTAATGAGGGAAATAAGTATTTGACCCCCTCTCAATCAGAAAGATTTCTGGCTCCCAGGTGTCTTTTATACGGGTAACAAGCTGAGATTAGGAGCACTCCCTTTAAGAGTGCGCTCCTAATCTCAGCTCGTTACCTGTATAAAAGACACCTGTTCACAGAAGAAATCAATCAATCAGATTCCAAACTCTCCACCATGGCCAAAACCAAAGAGCTCTCCAAGGATGTCAGGGACAAGATTGTAGACCTACACAAGGCTGAAATGGGCTACAAGACCATCGCCAAGCAGCTTGGTGAGAAGGTGACAACAGTTGGTGCGATTATTCGCAAATGGAAGAAACACAAAAGAACTGTCAATCTCCCTCGGCCTGGGGCTCCATGCAAGATCTCACCTCGTGGAGTTGCAATGGTCATGAGAACGGTGAGGAATCAGCCCAGAACTACACGGGAGGATCTTGTCAATTATTTCAAGGCAGCTGGGACCATAGTCACCAAGAAAACAGTTGGTAACACACTACGCCGTGAAGGACTCAAATCCTGCAGCGCCCGCAAGGTCCCCCTTCTCAAGAAAGCACATATACATGCCCGTCTGAAGTTTGCCAATGAACATCTGAATGATTCGGAGGACAACTGGGTGAAAGTGATGTGGTCAGATGAGACCAAAATGGAGCTCTTTGGCATCAACTCAACTCGCCGTGTTGGAGGAGGAGGAATGCTGCCTATGACCCCAAGAACACCATCCCCACCGTCAAACATGGAGGTGGAAACATTATGCTTTGGGGGTGTTTTTCTGCTAAGGGAACAGGACAAATTCACCGCATAAAAGGGACGATGGACGGGGCCATGTACCGTCAAATATTGGGTGAGAACCTCCTTCCCTCATCCAGGGCATTAAAAATGGGTCGTGGATGGGTATTCCAGCATGACAATGACCCAAAACACACGGCCAAGACAACAAAGGAGTGGCTCAAGAAGAAGCACATTAAGGTCCTGGAGTGGCCTAACCAGTCTCCAGACCTTAATCCCATAGAACATCTGTGGAGGGAGCTGAAGATTCGAGTTTGCAAACATCAGCCTCGAAACCTTAATGACTTGGAGAAGATCTGCAAAGAGGAGTGGGACAAAATCCCTCCTGAGATGTGTGCAAACCTGGTGGCCAACTACAAGAAACGTCTGACCTCTGTGATTGCCGACAAGAGTTTTGCCACCAAGCACTAAGTCATGTTTTGCAGAGGGGTCAAATACTTATTTCCCTCATTAAAATGCAAATCAATTTATAACATTTTTGACATGCGTTTTTCTAGATTTTGTTGTTGTTATTCTGCCTCTCACTGTTTAAATAAACCTACCATTAAAATTATAGACTGATCATTTCTTTGTCAGTGGGCAAACGTACAAAATCAGCAGGGGATCAAAAACGTTTATTCCCTCACTGTATATAGCTTCAAGCACATCAATTCCATACACTCAGCCATCAAATTCACCATGGAGGTGGAAAATGATGGCAAGTTACCATTCTTGGATGTTTTAATCGAAAAAAGACCTGATGGCTCAATGGGACACTGTCTACAGGAAAGCCACCCATACGGGTGCCTACCTAAAACCTGACTCCCACCACCATCCATCATAGAAGAATTCCCTCATCAAAACTCTATACCATAGAGCTTGTTGTATTTCCGACCATCACCACCTAGCCAATGAACTGGAGCACGTACACCAAGCCCTCAAGAAGAATGGATATTCAGACGACACAATCCGTAAAGCTATCACCCCAACCGTTGGGAAAGAACCATCTGGGGATGCAATCAAAAACCATCACTTTGCCATACATAGCAAGGGTCACCAAAAATATTTCCAAAATCATGAGCAAACACAAGATCCAGGTACGATTCAACACAGTACATACAATGTGTGATTTGATCCCATCTTATGAAGGATGTGATCCATGACATGCAATACCCCGGTGTCTACAAACTAAGCTGTGTCTGCGGCAGCAGTTACATTGGGGAAACTAAGCAACATGTCTCGGACCGGGTTCGTGAACATAAGGCAGATCTGAAACATGGTAGGATCAATACAACAGCCATGGCTGATCACTGTTTTAACGCTGTGGGCGCACACGATATTGATTTTGCCAAGACGAGGGTACTCTGCAAGCCCACGGGCTATCAGCAAAGATTCGTTCATGAAGCCATCCAGATATATAAACACAGAGACAATTTCAACCGAAAAGATGGGTACAAACTGAGCAATCATTGGAAGGACGTTATTAACCAGTTTAGGTCATAACTGGCTGTGATGTTCCCTCCCTACCTACCTATGTTATCAGTTATTTTCGGCTCTCTGAGTTACATTCACTAACACAGCCACCGTTAGCTGTATTAGTAAATGGCGGCTTGCCATCTTTTTCCACCTCCATGTGGCGATGGTTCTTTCCGAGCTCTCTCCGAGCTTACATTTACAAGCACATTTCTCACATTGACATGCTAATCTCTCACAATACAATGGCCACCTCCACAGCTTTGTTTGTCTCTGGTCTTACATTTACATGCAAATTTCATCTCTAGCCCCGCCCACTGACCCTTGGGCTACACCCTTCTCAAATATTTATAATTCCCTGCCTTAGCAGTGCTCCCACCATATATTCTCAGCAGCTCTCCCGCTATATTTTTCACCTGATGACAATTGCTTGTGTTGCGATCGAAACGTCGTGATATTGTTATTTTTTTATTATTTGTTCAATCTACGTGGCTTTAGCGAAAGACCCAAAGAATACATATATATAAACACCCAGCTCTGTCATTCTGTCACTCTGTGACTGTGATTAACGCGGCACGGATTGGGTGAAGTTCGTCACTTGACCGCGAGCAAGCAGCCAACCAGAGGTGCGCCCCTCCCAAACATGTACGCCCCCGAGGTGATGTGCGCCCTAATAAGGCGCTGTGGCCAGCTGATCTGCCAGCACGCTCAGGGTCCGGCAGGGGTGGGGGCTGAGGGGGAGGGGGAACCCACCTCCCACCACTTCCTCAGACCCCTTAAGAGCTTCGGAATAATCCTAACAGTTCTTTCACTCATTAATAAGTCATAGCTCTTAATAATAATAATAATGCAATTTATAACGCGCGCAAATTTGCGGACGTAACGGCCGCAACTCAGAGGCGCGGAGCCAAGCTCAGAGTCGCTCGAAAGCGTGGTTATAGAGGTGAGTTTTTAAGTCTCTCTTGAAGGAGGCGATTGAGGTGATGCTACGAATGTGCAGAGGGATAGCGTTCCAGACTGATGAGGCTGCCACCGAGAAGCGGCGCATAGACATGACCATCCTGGATCTTGGTATCAAGAGGAGGTCGTGAGTCGCGCTGCACAGGCATCTGCCATGTGCTGAGCTGCAAGTTGTCAATAATGAAGAAAGGTACGGCGGGCAGGCAGATGTGAAGGCACTGTGGCAGAGGCAGGCGATCTTGTATATGACCCTACTGGCGATGGGTAACCAGTTGAGGGCACGGAAACATGCTAGTGAGTCGAGACAGGGATGAGTGTGGCCAATGACGATGCGTGCTAGGTTGTTTTGTAGTCTTTGAAGTTTTTTTAGGTTGCCAGTGGAGGTCCGGACTAGGACAGAGTTGCAATAGTCAAGGCGAGACCCAACCATGCAACATGCCAATGTGTTGCCAATTTCAGTGGAGATGAGAGGACATAGGTGTCTGAGAGCCTTCAGGTGAAAGTTACATGAACTGATGATATGGTTGGTTTGACGGTCGAAGGATAAAGTTTAATCTAGGATGACACCGAGGTAGCTAAAGTGATCGGTGAGCCTGATGCTGTGACCGAAGATGTGTATGTGTGTTGGGAGTGCTGATGAGTTGAGACGTTGCTTGGTACCTAACATGATGGCCACTGACTTTTTTGGATTAAGGGCTAGGTTGTGTGCAGTGAACCACTGTTGCAAAGAGGTGGTACATTCCGAGAGCCTCTCGAATCCAGATGCATTGCTCGAATCGATAGCGGTAAATAGAAGTGTCATCTGCGTATGAGTGGTGCTTAACACTGAAGCTTGCGATGAGCCGGCCGATCGGGGAAGTGTAGGCTGTGAAGAGCAGGGGACCTAGTACAGAGCCCTGGGGAACCCCACATCATGCTTTTGTTTCAGGCGATGTGGACATGCCCACCCTGACTGAAGATTGCCAGTCAGAAAGGTACAAAACTATCCACTTGAGTGCTGAGCCACATATACCCAAGTCGGATTTCAGGAGGGAAGTAAGGAGCGAGTGGTTGATGGTGTCGAAGGCTGACGGAATGTCCAGACTTACAAGTGCAACAGTGGAGCCGAAATCAATGATCGTTAAAATGTCATCGAGCACTCTAGTGAGTGCTGTTTCTGTGGAGTAGTTTTGACGGTAAGCTGACTGGAAGCAGCAGTAGTTTGTGGAGGAGGTGATGTGTGGTTTTAGTTGGGCGAGGGCTAGTCGTTCAAGGATTTTAGAGAGGTTCAAGAGATTAGTGATGGGACGATAACTGGATGGGGTCATCCGGGTCGAGACTTGGTTTCTTTAACAAGGGAGAAACCAGGCCAGATTTAAGGTTGGACAGAAAACACCCCATAGTAAATGAGGCATTTGCGATGTTCCTGATCATGATGGCGAGTTCCGGAGCACATTACTTGAACAAGGAACCTGGGAGCACGTCGAGTGGAGATTATTTCAATTGAAGTGATTCAATTAAAGATAATACGTCTTTTGTAGACACCGGCTTTAGCGTAGTTAGATAGGTGTCTGGGTGAGTACTTACAATTTCAGGTAACTTGAGTGGGGTACAATAGTGCGATGTGTGAGTAGACGTGGAAGAGTTTGCAACGGTGATTAGCTTGTTGGTGAAGTAAGTATTAAAAGAGGTGGCAAGTTTCAGTGAGGCCAGTGGATCGCTAAGGTGAGGGACCATGGTGCTACCAGGATGGAGAAGATCTACATCCTGGTAGCACCATAGAAGTGAATGTAAATATCACAACTAAAGTTTAAATACATTTTAATTCATTCACATACAAGTTACTTCGCGAGATCATTAATAAAGGTATGTACAGTGAAAGTTTTAAGTGAAATCCGCGTAAAGCCGCTCTTGTTCGACTTATTGAAAGTCCTCAAGTAGAGCAAAGCCGTTCGTGTTCTTTTTTCGTTTCTTAATCGTAATTCACTATCGGCCGTACATCCGATCGTGTCTCAAGACATTAAGTTCATAAGTAGTTGAAGGTGAGTTCTTTAAAAATGTAATCTGACAAACAAGGCACACGGTTCTAATTACATTAGTACTGTAGTTTTTTTGCTGCTTAAATCCACTGCTGGATGAAGGCCCACCGCACACTGTGCGAGTTGATCGTAAGGGTTTACTTGACCAGCCTGTTGGGGGCCGCCGCAGGCTGTGGTTGTTGGGGGGCGCCGCAGGCTGTGGTTGTTGGACGGTGCCGCAGGTTGTGGTTGTTAGGGGGCGCCATAGGCGCCCCCTAACAACCTAGAATAGCTATATAGCTCTTTTTCAGAAGCCACCTGGCCACAACTGATAGCTCAACGAAGTGGCTTATGTGGAAATGTACAGCAGTCAAATACTCTCAACGCATGTTTGTAAATGTGGAGAGAATAATCAGAGGGCCCGTAGAAAAATCTACACGACCACGGGGAGAACATACGCAAGTGCTAGGTGAATTGTTACGCCGCAGGATAGCGAGGGATGTTGAAGACTTGAGGAAGCCTTCATCCGGCAGAGGATTGACGATGGCTAGTGAGAGTTAGGGGGTATCGGCAGTAGGGCTTAAGTGTAGGGTAAGACAGCCCTAAAGAGAAGCCAGGGGCCTGGGCTGGCATCGCCTGTGAGCAGCTGAGCACACACGTCACGGCCACTCCCCGGGGGACCCCCAGCCCCAGGCTGGGGAGGGAGGTGGGGGGTGGCACGGCACCACCCACCCTTGCCACACGGCCGCCAACTTCGCAGGAATGCGAGCAGCTGCTGGATAAGAAGGGTATAAGCTCTGTGTGGCTTTCACAGGGCAGCAGAGGTTCTGTTTTGCGAAGGTAGACCTTACTCTTTGGTTCTTTCAGTAAAGTCACGTAGGTAGAAAAAAATAATATATCACGACGATTTGATCGCAACACATGCGACCGTCATCAGGTGAGACAATCACAGCAGTCACAAAAGCTTCAAATCCAAGGTAGACCTTGGCGTTATTTGTGTACGATAGTTAATGGTCGTGCATTCATTTGTTTACGATGATGATAATGATAATTATAATAATGATGTGAATAATAAAATCAGCTCGTGTGCATGGGTTAAGTGGATTATCACATCCCGGCTTGAGAAAACCTTCATCCAGCAATGGATTCATCGTAGCTATTTTTCAGCCCAAGCCTACATCTGGTTTTATTAGTCTCCCATGCCCTAGCCAGGCTTAAATTTGCTTAACTTTCCAAGATATGACAAGCTCAAGGACATGAACATTGAGTGGTACTCATCTCCAATGGATGAATGCCCTTAACGGTGGTGGAAATTCCTCAGAGCCATGATAGGGGCCAGTCTGTCCCCAGGATAACCACAGTTTACTAACCACATTTGAATGTTTAGAAGACATGACTTAGCTTCATGGATTCAGTTCTGACTCAGTCCGATGGTATTCGTAATTGGCATTCCAAATATTTCCCAAACTATACTGTGTATGCAGCATATTGTATAAATTGCTCTGTACAACCCCCCATCTTGTTGAGAATGGCATCCTCAACATCATAGCAAACCAGAGTTCCATCAGGAAACCCGTGAAAGCGTAACGTTCAATCACACAACATAGGGTATGTTGAATCTTTCAAGCCAAATTGCCCCCTCCATGCATTACCCTACTACCAAGCAGGTTGGTGTGTCACGTACATTATGGCTCTCAGCCACGTGCAAATCGCCAGCTCCATATTCAAGTCACCAAATTAAAGCAATGTGCTGCCACCCAACCCTGCACACAAACCAGGAGGGTAGTGCAGTGTGCTAAGCACTGCACTGCTGCACACCAAAGACAAAGCTCCGCCGTAGAGCCTTAACAGACTGTTGGGGAAAGTGCTATTAGCGAGCACCGATGAAGGCCGGCATGGCACAAGAGAGGGTGGTGTGGCCAGAACCACGCCCGGCCGGCCGTGTCCTCCCAGCACTAACGTTTATTACATATCACACCAGGTACTCATTTAAGACTGAGTGGACCTAGCAGAGGCCCAGGGCTGGTTCAGATATTCGCTGCTGTTGACTGGTGAGCAGTCAACACACTCCTCACTGTAACTCACGATAATCCCATAGGCATTGGTGACAATTCACATCTAAATTTGTCCTGGGCCTCAAGAGTAACTGAATCTCAAATACTGTATGTGCAGTAGTTAGTGGATGTGTGCGAGGGGATACTTGCTCTCGGTGGTCCTGTGCAGTTTCTGACCAGACCACATTGCCATGAATAGGTGCTCGTTAACAGTGTTTGAACATATAGCTTTCTCCATAAAGATAAATAGTGTAGGACATGTTTTTTGACCATTAGTCTTCCTGAGATACCCTCAGCTTTAAAATCGGTGCTGGCCTCACCACCCCATTGGCTACATTATTTTACTATCTTGCTGAAAAATGCACGGTAAAGCAGAGACCATGGACGGGTTAATAAAGTGCACATGTAAAACGCGGTACTGTATGCACATGCTGCAATCATTTCTGATAGCCCACGTTGCATATAAAGCAGCGATCCAGTGTCTGCCCCGCGCCAAAAGGAATTGCTGTACGTAAAAATAACCGGTGCGACTGCAACCGAGTGCGATCGGTCAGTAGACATCTGGTGCAGCCCACATGCTCTCACTTTGTTCTGCCATCGTCATTAACGATTGCCTTGAATTGAACGTGAATAAAGCAAAATGACAAATTCTCGCCAAACTGGACTTTGGGGACAAAATAATACAACCGTAGTCTTGCCATTTATGACATTTCGCTGTGAAATGGAACTTACAGATTACAAAAAATACATTCAAGAGAACAAATTAGACGAGTGTAGCAGGCTGTTGTTTTTTGGTGGCCAGGCTTGAGGGTGGGTGTGTTTGGAGGGGCACGACCGGGGAAACGGTTGATTATGATTCCACCCTGCCCGACCACACCGCCATGGAGACAAATTGCATCTCGGCGTGGATAGGAGATGGTCACTGCTGTTTGAATGAGTGGCCACTGAGGTTGCTTTTAAGAAGACGTGCTAATTACCTGAGGTCCCTTCTGTGTGGAAGACATTAAAATGAAAATATTTTAAGAAGCATATTCTCTCGTGGAATACAATTATCACATCGAAAGACTCCAGAGTAATTGCGGTAAATGTCAATGAGATTCGCAGTCTCCATAAGTTTCTAACAAGTTACATTGTTTCCACTTTGTTCATTTCCCCGTATCTCACAAGAGATATTTAAAAGCCCACAAAAAAAATTCATGACGCAACTACAGTCACAGGGCTCCCCGATTTGGCGATTTTCTACAACAGACAGTCTATTTGCTGGTCCCCGGAAAATTTTACATCGACGGCTTCACTGTATACGATGCAACTCTTTCGGGGAAAAAAAATCACACGTGAGATGTTGAACTTGAACTGAACTTCTTTCGCACCATACGTAGGCAACCATGCTAATCGGCGGTGTATGTATGAGATGCATGTACCTTCATTTGTAAAGCAAAGTATTCCCTCAAAGTAAACTGTCCAGGGGGCAAATAAGAATTAAGCGCCCATTTAAGTAAATTATCTGGTAATAACCCTGCTGTCATTTTTCATCCGTCACATGACTCGCATAAGTGTCACCCAGTTTACTAAAATTCTTTATCACGCATCCATAAAATTTGCGTACATATAATAAAAGCAGTCTGTACTCGGGAGTACATTTTGCTACATTTTAATAACCTCGTTGGGCGCCCTGTCCGCCCATCCCCCAAGGCCAGGGCTGCTGCAACACATCGACTTCTGGAAACCCCTCTCATTTTTAGTCCACAGCATTCATCTGTAGGCGGTAATTGTAGTGAGCTCCATACTTTAAACTAATTACTGCCGGTTAATTAAAGGGGACCTTTTTACATAAATCCCAAACGGCCCCAACCCACTAACCCCTTCACTCGCCCGACTTATGTCTCCCCGAGCCTGCACTGCCAGTTACGCAGAATGACGCATTAAGGTGCACGCACGTTGCCGTTAATTGAGCTCATTCAAAAGTATATTTACACTGTGGGAGGTTTCTTTTAAGTGGTCCCTGCGCCCATGGAAACCAGGGCTATGAAGAGCCCCTTATATGAACGCAGTTTCATACAGCATACTTGCTTGCAAGAGATAAACCTAAAAGTTCCATCCACAATAAGCAGGTCATTCTTTCCATCTGATACGCCTCCATTAAAACAACACGTCGTTATGAGAGGTGGCTGGGTGTGCTCAGGGCAAAGAGCGCCAAACCTGCGAGCGCTGAGACCCGAGGTTTGAATCCGGGTTAGAACGACCGGCAGTTTAACAGGGTTTTGTCAAGTGTACTGAGATGATGATAATCTCAGCCTGGTCAACAATGAAGATCACACACAAAACAGAGGCATTAGTAGTGTGTTTTTTTTATTACTTCTGATAATATTCAAGCTCGAAGAATTAAAATAAAAATGTGGTTTCACCGCCATACAATGAACGTTTCAATGTGCCCCAGAGTGCAGAAAACAATCGGCCAGTCGAAGAGAATTCAAAATCATTTCTGCAATATCTTTTTCTGTGAATCGATTCAGAAATCTACGTAAATTGTTAATTGATTTTTTGTTGCCAGAAATGACTAACAGCACAACTGGTATGAAGTTGGGAAAAATATAACAGGTTTTTTGGGTTAGATTGCATAAATATAAATGCGTCGTTCAACCAGCCACCACCCAACAAAACCAATTAGTAAGGTTTTCACATAAACAGAACATGCCAATTTGTTACTAGAACAGCACACCAGTGTGTTGGAGAGAAAATCCACAACATTTACAATCTGAATACGACGTTTCGCCAGTAATTACAGCTGGCATCATCAGGCGGCAGCCAGTTGTAATTCCTGGTGAAACGTCGTACTTAGATTGTAAATGTTGTGGATTTTAGTCTACAACACACCGGTGTGCTATAGCAGTGTAATGAGCGACTTCCGCGACACGTCGTATAGAGGGTACTTCTTTTATTTCTCACACGAGCACAACACAGGCCAACCTTATTCTTCTCACCCTGAGATATTAACGTCTCTACTGGCTACACACACAGCCGATCACTCGGCGTGGTCCCACCGCCCTCATCGGCTATGCCGTTGGCTGGCGGCGTGACGAGGATGACGTTGGAAACCCCGCAGGAGATGTTTCACGTGGCCGGACGACGGAGAGAGATGACGGCGAGCAGTGACGCAGTCAGGACCCAAGAATCCACACACGAAACCCGGGCCCCGGGCCCGCTCACCCTAATATCTCCCCAGGCATGGCTAGGCCCCGCCTACGGCCACGCACTCTCGTGGAACCTTCGAGCAGGTTCCTGGAGCATCTCGGCCAACCCCACCTATTACTTTTGCCCCAGATACCTCTCCCTCTCCGATTGGATGTCGTCTTAACCATGCCCGTGCTTCTCTTTCCCAGCCAGCAGGTGTTATCATGTAATTACACTAGTAACAAATTGGCATGTTCTGTTTACATGACAAAAATTACTAATTGGCTGTGTTGGGTGGTGGCGGGTTTAACGACACATATATATTTACGTGATCGAACCCAATAAAAAAACCTGTATTATTGATATTGGTCGTGAAAGCCTATGTATTAAATTGGGAAAAACATTGAAACAAAGAATATACTGTATATACACTTGTGTGCATAAAACTTTATAAAGTGATTGGTAAAAATTTAGATGAGGCGAGAGCTCATTAAGACACCATGTGTTGTTCGGAAAACCTGGAGTATTTCAATGATTTGCAATATTCATGCAAACCTGGGACAATTAATGAATGCTCCGTTTGGAATAGCACTCCTCTGTATGGTCAGAGTATACAGCTTCATCAGTGCACAGGCGCGTGCGCGCACAACCATGTGAGCTGCAGTCAGACAAACGGTCGGCTGGTAGAAGAGTGGCAGAATGACAGGCAGACAGCAGCAGGGCCAAGCAGTAATACATCCCAAAGATAAATGGGGTGCCTGGCAATCTAACTCAGGCAATTTGCTCACGCCTTGCACCAGCACATCACACACCCACCTCGCATGCAAATGCTCTGGCAACGTGCAAGCATTCACACGAATGCATGGCTGCATATACGCATGCAGCACAAAAATAATTAAACTGTCATTCATAACAAAGGACTCATGCACACGGTGCGTGCGCAAGCTACCAGCCTAGCCAGCACAGTCAAAAACGAGCGAGCAAAGGTCTGTGCAAACTGAAACAAATGTAGTACACACGAGGAAATGCAGACACCCTTGAGAAAAAATACAAGGCACACACTTTCCGAGTGTGCAAATACACGGACACACTTACGCATGCACACAAAGATAAGAACGTGCACTTCGCACAAGGGAAAGAATCATGCACACAAAACACACTTTCTCGCACACAGCATGTACACACACACAGAGACAAGCACGTGCGCACGCACACTCATAAGGGCGTGCACAAAGACTGGAACATCCAAAGCGCGTCAGCACTCTGCAATATCACTCTCCGGGTCACCTTCCTGCCGCACGCACCCAGAGTGGCACAAACTCGCCGCTTGGGCAGAAATCACATTAAGCTCCGTTATGGCGCGGAACAGAGAGTAACCGAGAGATGCACACCACCAAAGGCTGTGCACGTACGTGGAAGAGCATTAATGTCTGCGTACGAATGCACGGGCTAGAAATATGCACTGCATGCACGTGTGCTAATATAATGTAGCGTGTATGTGTGTTTGTGGCCGCACTCGATATTCAGTTGGCGAGCTTGCATGGTGATGTGCTGAACGTGTTTTGCAGACACTGGTGATTTGCAAAGATGATGCAATAAAACAATATTTAAAAAATCCCCAGTTTTATTGGTCACTGTCGGTGTCTGGGTGACGGGTTCATTGACTGCTCTTTCTCCCCAGCAATGTTATGACAAAAAATCCATACGGTGGCACCGAAGGGAGTAACCGAATCATGCGAGGTTGGTTTTTCAAGATAAATAATATAAAATAGGTGGCAATGATACATTTGTTTATAAATGAAAAGTGTCAATCCACTGCTGGAAGAATGCCTCCTCGTGCCATGCCAGCCATGGGGGTTGTTTGGACCATACTGCACGGTGCTGGTAAATGCTGGGTTGGAGAAGGACCAAGTAACAGTTCTGATATCGCTCACCACTGATGTTAGCATTTGCCAGAGAGCAATATCAGGTCAATGGGTTAAAAGTGCAGTCTACAGACCACTGTTCCACCCCAATGATAATTATATAATGATGGGCACTTATTCTATATGTTTTATACAATTGCTGTCCTTCAAATAATATAGCTTTCAGAAAGAGTCGCAGTGATTTCTTACTAAAATGAGCATTGGGCGACGCCCATCTCAGCTGTGACACCGAGTCTGCAGTGAAATTTCCAAATGTATATGATGGGGGCGTGGGTCAGTCTCGTTTTATCTACCCCAAGGGGATGATGGATTGTGCGGCGAGCGTTCTTTTAACAGTGTCTAGATAATTCTAACATTTTATGCATTATTGGAGATGGATGCTGCCCTGGTGTAACGACTACGACACTGGACTTGCAATCCAAAGGTCCCTGGGATTCAATATTTACGTGCGGTGGTTGAGAAATCCCCCCCCGCCCCACCTGCCTGAATCCACCCTGCAGTATTAATGGGTAGTTCATTGGCAGTTCATTGGCAGTTCATTGACATGTCACGTGTGTTGCTGTGAAGTGTTGGCACTCCCCAACCCGCTTCCAAGACGTCTGGCAAGCGTGGAAGAATAGGCAAAAAACACCCTCTGGAGGGGCTCCCCAGAGCTCCCTCTTGCATAGGCCACTCCACCAGCAGTGCTGTGAGCAAGCAATTACAGGGCTGTAGCCTTTACCACCTTTATCTATGTATTAAAATTAAATAAAAAATATTATTGTCAAAAAAATATAGGTTTTTTTTGGTTTAAATACCACTTCGGCGAACTCGCAAACACTAATAATATGAGACTCCATGTACTCAGGCTTATGAAGGGGCCATCGTAGAATTAATTTTAATCAGGTGCCCACATTTTTGATCCAGCTATCAGAGAACCTGAGGATGCACACAATCGGCTAATGCCCTTGCTGAAGCGGTCACAGGGGCGTGAATTACAGCTGCACACAGCATGCCTACGTCCATCCAATTAGTGTAAATGGAAATTGCTCTTAACGGAACTGAGCTGTGGATGTGTGAATGTCTGGGAGATTGTTACCATGGTGTCACCTCACGCACACATGCACTCAAACAGACGCTCGCACACGCAAAGTCAAGCACACAAACACGCAAACGCCGACATAAGTACAGACACGTGCACACAAAGGCATGCATGTACACAACGACAAACATATGCAAACAAAGACAAATGAATTCAAATAATGATGCGCGTACATACAAACACATAAAATTCAAAGAAAAATCACGTGCAAATGCACACAGACATGTACAAAGACACGCCCAGAGACAAACATTCATTCAAACTCAAAGACAAAGCTCCCCCGAATAGCCTTAACAGGCTGTTGGGACAAGTATGTATGTATGATGAACTTCTTTATCACCGTACGAATCAGAGGTGTTGTTAGCGACCACCTATGAAGGCCTGTACAACACACGAGAGGGTGGGTGGCCAACACCATGCCCGGCCGCCTTTATCTCCCAAGTGGCGATGTTTACACACCCCATCAGGTACCTATTTGTGGCTAAATCGACCTAGGGGAGGCCCAGGACCGGTTCAAATATTCGTCAATGTAATTGGTCGCGAACGGGAATATTACTTGGGTCACTGGTTTTCCTAGCGCAGTACGCTAATCATTGCGCCACCGCTCCCCACTGATTCACTCCAAAGACAAAGCTCCACCGTGGAGCATTAAAAAGGTGTTAGTACAAGTGCTGTTAGCGAGCACCTATGAAGGCCCGCAAACCCAAAGACACACAAAAACACGAACGCGCACATAAAGATAACACACCGCTGTATATGATGTCATTCTATAACACACTATCATTGTTCACGTAATCACTTAGCTGTGGTGATAAATTAAGGCCAGGCATTGCGGAGAGCGCATTTCAATATCAAGTATTAAAACAGCAACCCTTTTCCAAAACAAGACACTCCAACATTACTGCTGCCACTGCAGCAGGCTGCTATCCTGCCACAAGTTAATTTTAACACACACAAAAATAACGTCGCCAAGACATTTGCTAAATACAGTATCTTACACGTACAGCAATAGAATAAATCCCTGTAGAAAAGCATAGCAGAGTCCAGCCACTGGCACCAAAATCTGTTGTCTGGACAACCCCAATGTTGTCGTCCTCGGATAAATGACTGCAAGCAAAGAGAATTCCCCCGTGATTGAATCGGCCTCGTGGCTCCTGAAAGAAACACGCAAGCATGTCTTGGCCACACGCAGCTCAGCAGAGCATATGGACAAACAACCGCCGGCCAAAACCACGACATTTATTTTCCAAGCTTGGGAGCAAACAAATTAATTGCAAACAAAAAATGTCATCTCTCATTCGTTTCATGAAGATCGTATTGTAAGTGCATGTCAGTTGTTTGTTATGAATACTGCATTGTTGATCGACGGCATTAAGGAATGCTTTTAGCCTTTGTGACAACCAGATCTCAAAGACGGCCTAAAAACCTTCCTTGTCTATGAAGAAGCCTACAGTTGTTTTGCATTGCATTTGAATGACTTCCTTGCAAATTGCAACCAAAGCAATTGTGAATTTAGTAAGGTATTTTACATTACTCGTGGCGTGGGGGGGACATTTAGGGATTTGCATAATATTGAGGTTATCCAAGGCCCGAAGTCGCAATCATATTTTGATGCCCTTATAAAAAATGTGTATGTCCATCTGTGAGTCGGTCCGTCAGTGTCTGTCTTCACAGAGTAATTTCGAGTGGAAGCAACCAGAAACCTTCAATATTAATGTTTCAAATATATTTAGTTGAACCTGGTGAGAACTCAAGAGTGATCTTGTATTGATGATGAGCTATACCTTAAAAATATGGACAATGCTAATCTCAGACAGTTTTAGAAATATTGAACTGTATGCACATTTACAACGTACTGTGCAACAAACTTGACTTCACAGATCCGATTCCCAATCCACAGCTAACACCACTGACGAGCGATATACAAATAAGTAATGTTCCTCCCCTACGTCAAGTCAGCCTTAAATTAATACCGAGTATAGTTTGTAAGCATCAGCCTCTGGGGAGACAAAGGCAGTCAGGTGTGGTGTTGGCCACGTCATACCCCATGCCAGTTTTCATGGGTGCCTGCGAGAAGCACTTCGCCCAACAGGCCGTGAAGGCTATGTGTGAGAGAGAGAGAGAGGTTCGTCGAAGAGAGTGCATGTAGTCTGAGCATTTGTATGTGGTGCTTACATGCACGTGTCTGTGCGTGTGCGTGTAATCTATAATACAAGTTTTTTGGGTTAGATCGTTAACCCACCACAACCGGACACAGCCAATTAGTGAGGTTTATCACGTAAACAGAAACGTGCCAATTAGTTACTACTTCAGCACACCGGTGTGTTGGAGAGTAAACCCACAACATTTACAATTTGAGCACGACGTTTCGCTAGTGATAACAATCAGCTTCATCAGGCGATTTGCCAAAATTGTGAAGTCTTGTTGTTTCGTTTCGTCTGTGTGTGTGTCATGCGAGCACCACCACATGCTTGTTCTGTCACCCACCATTGAGTCTTTGGGCAGAGACTTCAACCGTTACATTTTATGAACATTTCCAAGTGCCACTGAAACTCACTGGTGCCTAAATCATATGGACGGCTCGTAGGCAACAGCCTGGCTCAATTTAACAATGGACCCTCAGCCAGCAGGCATAGAGTTATTCTGCTCCTGCTGCTGTGGACCCCAGGTGAGTCCAATGCCACTGGGCACCTGTATTAATGGATATTTCTGGGCTGTCAAAGCCAAGAGATTCTGGTGATAAGTGGAGACCCACCTAAAACATGGAATCTAGCAGATGCATGACGGTATCAGTAATCAGAGAAACACCACTTATCCACGGCCCTATGGCCCGCTGCTCCGAGTATCTGTAGTCCAAAATCCATCTGTGGAAATTATTTTACCCGCTGATAGAATCTACCTATTCGATGTTTGTAATGGACAAGAGGAACATCCAGAATCAATCTCCCAAAAGTGTGTACCTCATTCTATTATCCTCGTTTATCTGCCGGTATACCACGGGGAAAACAGGAATGTTAAACACGTATAATAGTATCCATTAATAGTGGTCCCCACATCAACGTGGATAAGAGGAGCATCATTGAATTCACCGAATTGTATAACGGTGCCTTCGTTTGGTCTTGCGTGTCATATAGACTATGGTCAACCTATCAGGTGCTTCCGAAATATCGGTTAAGCATCTGACACAATTTATAATATGGGGATTTAATGTTTCATATGGTGAAACCCTCCCAACTACTCGAGATTTACGACGCCACTGGAGTACCGCGAATGGCCAGATAAAGCTAAGTATATTTTCCAAGGTGTGAATCAAATTAAAGTAGAATATTGCTCTAAAACCATCCGGTGACGATTTCACTTCTTCTGTGTAAGGTAATCAAGTTTATTCTACCGTGGTTCCAGTAAAGTTATAAATCTCTTGCCCCACGAACCTGCAACAGGAAATGGCCACATTAAAGCTTTCGTCTTTAACAGCTACGCCAGTATTTTGGAAGTGTCTGATATATTCACTTCAGTTCATATAGTCACCGTTGCTAAGTACACACAGTACATGACAGTACAGTCAACACTAAAATTACCTTACGAACGCAAGGCAAGAGTTCCGTGTTTATCTGGTTGGCGACAACCTCCCATTTTGGAGAGAAAGGTATTGAAAAAAATCACCTCTCTCATCACGAAGGAATTTCCACCAAAACCTCAAGAACGCTCGGAATGCGAAGTAAAATGAGAGGAAAACAAAAGCCTTTGCAAGCGGAGTGTTTTTGCAGAAAGAGTTTTGTTTGACGGCACGTGTGGAAGTTATGCTGTGTTGTTTTGGTGGGGTGGGTGGGTAAGATCCTACAGTACGACTCTCAGCACAGCTGCAAACTGTGCACTCCGCTCCAGTCAATGCTGCGGCTCTCTTGATAGTTTCGAAGTGGGAATTTTATCCGATCACGAGCTCGATACGAGACATGTTACGTTGGCTGCCTGTCAAACGCAACATTATTTACAAACTATGCCTGTTTGTATACAAGCCTGCCCCCGATCTGCTGCATCCTATCTCACCGAGCAGTGTGCAATACCAGCCTCAAAGGACTCCCAATCGACGCTGTCGACGATCCCCCCCAGCCCACGATGATCCTGCTGCTGCTCTGCCCACGCGCAATCCTTGTGCGGGTATGCGGCCAGCGCGGTTTCACTGGGGCGCTCCGGCATCAACAGCTGGAACCTGTTGCCAGTGGCAGATGTTCGAGATTCCAATATTGAGTCAGAGCCAGTTTAGCAACATATTTCAAACGGCGGAATTTCTAAAAGCTTACTCTGTATGTGTGATCAGTGCGCATTCGTGATAGACTTGACTCACAAGAGTTCAGACTTCGAATAAGAAAAAAAAACATCCTACATTCCCGCACGTGTGCGCGAGGTGCATTTATTTGTATTAAATAAGGGTGTATTTCTAAAGTAATGAAGATGGACGGCTACACAACATTAAAAAACAAGACCTATTTTGACAGGTGACCCTATTGTTAGACTGTTTAGCCAGCATGCATGTGATAACACTGTAACCATTTTTTTTGTTCATGGGTTTTAAGTGTTATTTCCTAATTGCTTATGCCTCAAAAGTACAGAAAATGGCTATTATTCCCCACAAAGTTTGCTTTTGTGACCAGGACAGTGATATTTTGAAATTTACCTATTTTCAATGAGAAAACGGGCAAATTTGTGTCTTTTCGTTGACATGAAGTCAGAAAAAAACAACATATGAATCAAAATGAACATGTATTTATGCTAAAGTAATACAAAAATAACAAAAAAAGATTTAGAAGTGAGTAGTTTTTCGAGATTTAGGATTATACTGTAAATCACTTTCACGAATCAGCCCCCAAATGTAGTCTCCCATCATGTTCTCATTATAATGTTCTCATTATACTGTCCTCGGTAGCGGCGTTCAAAGTCCAGTATATCCTGGTGGAAGTGCTCGCCTTGCTCCTCCAAATACGCTCCCATGTTCTCCTTGAATTTATCAAGATGAGCATCAAGGATATTGACTTTGAGGGACATCCTACAGCCCATTGTGCCATAGTTCTTCACCAGAGTCTCAACCAGCTCCACATAGTTTTCGACCTTGTGATTGCCCAGGAAGCCACGAACCACTGCGACAAAGGTGTTCCAATCTCTCATTTACTTGATACAGCTGTCGTGGCTGTGACGGTTCCACCTGAAGACGGAAGCTTGTGTTGCCTCCGAAACGTCGTGATTTTTATTTTATTTTACTTTTATTAATTTTAATGTTTTACCTACGTGACTTTACCGAAAAAACCTAAGAACTAAGAATATGTGTTCCATCCCGCTTTCTCTTTACTAGTGAGCTTCTTGGGGAATTCATTGCACTCCAGGATCTTCTAAGCAATTATGAAATAACACTTACTACCGACCCACCACCCTCCTCAAGTCATTCAATAATTTCATTCCTATGGTGAGGGCAAGTCCATGCATATTATGCAACCTGTGTGGTTATTAACTTATTAAATTGTGCATATTTTCACGCTTCAGTATTATAAGGAGAACCTCTTTATTTTCTTTTGAAAATATTCTTGACAAATTGCTGAGATGATGACCGGTGCCATGGAGAGACTTCACGTGAACACGCTTATTGATTGATTCGATGTGATTGAGTCGGCGTGTTACGTCACCGATTTTAGAATCGGCTCGGCGTAGTGCAGGTGAGACGCTGAACGAGGGATCTCCCTACACATACAATTTGTAACCATAAAATTAACACTTGCGTCTAAATTAATTGATGAGGATAATAACTATTAGTACTAAAGTGCATACTACCGGGAAACCTTTACAATTAAGGTTTTGGAGATTAAATTTGGATGTGAGAGTTTAACAAGGTTAACTTTGGTGTAAATACAAATAATTCAAAACCTGCAATTAATCCCCTATGCGCAGGGATGTGATTGGTGAGGCGTGGGGCGTGAAGTTGACAGCGCATTTGATCGTTTCAGGTATGAGATTAATTTAGTTTGAATATTATGTGAACGGGCGGGGTTTGCGCGGGAAACTTTATTGGAGGACGTTACTCGCGTGAGGCATATTATATAATTATTTCAACTAGTATTTGTAGCGTATTTGAGTGCACAGGGGAGTCACCCGTTATAACAAATAATGGATGACTGGAATACTGGTGATAAAAATAGTTATTTTGTGATAAGTTGCTTTAAGTTCGTATCATTTAATGATATTGTTAAAGTGGTAGAGCAGAGGGCTCAAAATGGCCGCTCGGCAGCTTCTGAGTTCAAATGTACAGATTTGCATGTAGTTGTGGATTTTTTGAAACGGCTCGGCATGGCGCAGGGATTTGATCGGTGGGGCGTGAAATTGACAGCAAATTTGGTAATTTCAGATGGTCCGACATACTCGTGTGCTGGAGAGGCTGGTTCAATAAACCCAACGTGTGTGAACGGAGTCTCCTGGATTCCTAGTGTCCAAGTGTGGAGAGCAAGAAGATCACGCCGGAGAACCATCGGTTTTCATTTTGTTAATTATTGTTGACCACCCCCACTGTGCACTCGAGGACGATCACGGGCAGAAAGATCCACGGTGGGCATGGGTCACAGTTACAGCAGAAAGTGGTACTCCTATATTTAAGTCAGGAGGGATTTGAACTCACAAGTCTCTTTTAAGTGCGAGCTGCTGCATACTCCAAACATAGAACCATCCGAAAAGAAATTGAGTCCACGAGGCCAGACCAGATATGTCACTCGTCAGTACCACCTGAGGTGACATACCTTTCATAGTTCCAATTTATTTGTGTGCCCAAAAACAGTGAATAATGTGACCATTTGAAATGAGTGGGGTTAAGAAGTAATTCATTCACCTTCGGTGGTTATCAGTTGTTGCTGCTCTGGCCCCTGGCCTAATTAACTGTATTGCCATTTGTATACTAATATTACTGTAATGTCTAATTAAACCTGGTAACCTGATTTCGATTCCCAGCCATGTTACACCAGAGGTGAGTGATATAAAAAAAAACCCATCCTGCACATCACCCCCCACCAATCGCCCCCACCGTCACCAACATCGCACTTGCCGAAATATGGTTAAAACAAACTCTCATGACCAACAGCATGGGGAGGTCTTTCATCCAGCAGTGGATTGATATCAGGTAGATTTTTTTTTTTATGAAAATGTCGCAGTAAAAAAATAATATGTTTGCCTAGCGTCCACACGGGGCATGGCCAGGCGACCACAGTTTTCTATATTTCCTGTAGCTGGAACGCGCTGCTGACAGCAGACATGTACAGAAACTGCTCAACACTAATGACTTCATTTCATCTTGAATTGAGAACATCAAAAAATATAAACTGTAAAAACAAATCAAATATACTTCCCCCATTCCCCTCCCCTTCGTTAGTCACATACGGTGAACGAAACAACAGAAGGTTCACACTGGGCCGATGTTTGGCAGATCTCCCTGCTGTTTCCTCTGTTGTGTTCTGGTCTGGACTGGACACATTTAAAGTGCACACGTTCACACCTTCATGACACCCAGGCTAGAGCAGTTGGGGGTGGTATGGTTTCAATGGGCCCAATAGAAATTCAGGCTATACACTAATCTTAGCTGCCTGGCTCACATGGTCAGCCACAATGATCTTTTCGCTAATTACATGAAGATACCCCCCCCCCCCCCTCAGAATATTGCACAATACCAATGTTTATCGGAATTGAAACTTTTATCATATTCTCCAGATTACAAGTGCACCCCCCTCCCCCAATTTATTTTAATGCAAAACTTGGGGGTACGCTTATATTGCGGTAAGTGTGTGCGTGTGTGACCGGATCCATATAACAATGGACACAAGTTTTGAGTCCGTAAATACTTTTTGGAGCGTATAGTAATCTTGAGAATACGGTCATGTAATTATCATAATACTGCAGGTGTCAGGATTCACCAGCTACTACATGATTCAACAAATTGTTAAGATTCAGGATTGAGATACATTTTCCCAAAATTCGTACTTTATTTATTTCTCGTGACGAATGTAGTGGCCTGCCGGCAGTACCAGCATTACTGTAAATATGATACAAACGCATATCAAGAACGTGTTCATTCTTACGATGTAAAGCATGTGTCCGGAGCTTGATAATCAATATTATTTGATTCATCGATGCATCATTAACCCCTAATACTAATAGTAATTCCAAACTGTGAACAAGAAAAGAGCCATACGGACCAGATAATGGCAGTGTGTATTCATGTCACACTAACACTATAGCGTCACATACAAATGTATACAAATGTTTGCAGATCAGCCACCTATTTGGTGTGCAGAAGGGTTTTGTGGATAAAGTCAACAATGTGGCGTCAAAATACACAGACAGGAGAGGCCCCTCGTACGCAAGTAAATAGAACCTCCTGGCGAAGGTGCTGTTAGATAAAACCCACTGAGGCCAACACACCACACGTGGGGGCGGTGTGGTCATTCGCACCACGCTCGGCTGCCTTTGTCTCCCCATTGTTGCTTACACTCCCTTCACGACCCCAATGAGATAAAAAAATGTTTATGCTGAATCAATCGAGATAAGGGCCAGCACCTCTTTGGGCATGCGGTCACCGATGCTACCCAGAGTGGGAATCAAATTCGGCCCGTCGGGTTCGTATTGCAGCGCACGAACCACGATGCCACTTTACCACACGTTCCCCCACGAAGAAAGTGCGCGCAAGAACACAGGGGGACAACACAGAGGGGGCACTTGAAATACGCGAGGTTAGCAGCATCCACCAACGAGTGTCTCGCACACAAAGACAGATCCCATGTATAGCCTTAACAGATTGTTGGGGCAAGTGCTGTCGCACGCAAAGGCAAATATCCCCCATATAGCCTTTAACTGTTGGGCAAGTGCTGTTAGCGAGCACCTATGAAGGCCAACACGGCACACGAGGGGGTGGGTGGCCAGCACCACGCCCGGCCGTCTTTGTTTCCCAAGTGCCGATGTTTACACATTGCACCGGGTACTCATTTGAGGCCGAGTCGACCTAGGGGAGGAGCCAGGACCGGTTCAGATAATCGTCACTGGTGTTGGCCGTGAGCGGGAATCGAAACCGAGTCGCCGGGCTTGTAGCGCAGCGCGCTAACCGCGACACTACCACTCCCCACTTACCGTACACACATTCACAGATGCATGCACTAACGATCACTCAGCGTTCAAAGCTCAACAAAACACGCGCGGGATCGACACGCGAAGGCCAAGAGCTGTAATCCCACCAACCCAAACAACGGCTGTGGCTGAAAGCCGGTCACGTTCACAGGCCTGAAGGCGCTGGAACAAGTGGCACTGCGCTCAAGCAGTGATGAAAAGCAGTACTCCAACTGTCACACTCTTACCAAAACCAGACCATCAAAAGTCACCCTGAATGCACCTGATCTCGTCACACCTAGGAAACCTAAGTAGGCTTCGGCCTGGGGAGTACGTGAATGGGAATACCACATGTTGTGGGATTTGGTGTGATGTGGTTTGGAAATGGTAGTACAATCATAGATTATTGTATTCACGACCCCTGCATACTAGGCAAGGTAGTTAACATCTTATTGCATGATCATGGTATTTACCAACGATAAGTAACAAGCACACTTCTCACCAGAATTTACAATCCGATTAATTTGTCATCAATCACAGACAGTGTTGGCATTGGTTTATCGTTGCCCTTAAGCAGAGCCAAACTCTCACCACAGTGATCATGGACGGCTTGACCACACAAAAGCCCTTGAGGCACAATTCAGCAATGATGGCTAAACTCTACTAACGATTCTTAACATGGATACAACCAGCAAAATAGTCTCATTGTTCTACTGCTGCCAACAATTATTTGGCCATGATTTTGAAATTTGGTGGCCTCAAACAATACTTAAATAAATATTGCATGCAGTACAATGGTGTCATTTGACGTTCATGTCATACTAAGACAAAATTAAAAACTACCAAGCTTATGGCCACAATAGCACCTGCTGTCTGGAAATCCCTTTCTGTGTAGTATTGCTCTCAAAGTAATCTATGGATTTTCGGAGGTAGAGGGGCATTTGTTCTTTTCCACTGCATTCTTTATGCTTTCCATTTAAAATTCACACTTGATAACTTTTAAAAATGATCGTCTATAAATACTGTGCAGATAATTGCATGGCTTACATGTTAAACACAAATTAATTAAAATGCATTTAATACAATTCTTAGTTGCCGTGTCATTTAGGAATGTATTTGTTTCATGGGTTGTACAGCCAAATGTAAAGCTCATCGTCATCATCATCAGCAGCTATTGTCTATTCACTGCTGGATGAAGAACCCCCCCCCCCATGCAGTTACCACCTATCATGGTTCTGCAATGTGACATTGCATCTCGTGCGCATGAACTAATCTCACTGCCCCAACTCTGCAGTGATTGTCCTCCCAAGGGGCATGTTCTCTCCTTTGGCTGACATTCCATTACAATTCCCGTCCATATGTAGTGGCAGTGTTGGGTGCGATCGCCACTACTCATAGCCGGTAGTACCGGCCCCATGTTAACAGGTGGTGGAAGGGAGGCTGAGACGGCTAGGTAGGTGAAGTTGGGCCGTTGGGCCAAGGTAATCCCCAGGGAGCATCGTGACCAGGGGTGCAGACCCCAGACCGCAAGAAGGGGACTGGGGGGATGACATCACACTCCAGGTCCCTCGGGAAAATTCCAGACAGAAGGTGTGGCTTGGGGCGGAGTGAGCTGGGACTGTGAATAAAAGCCGGGTCCGTAAATGGGCCAGGCAGTTGTCGTCCACTCGAAGACTCAAGAAGCCACCTGGAAGACCTGGAGCCGGGGGCCAGACCCGAGGACCTTGGCTGGGTCAGGTCAAGTTAGCCTCCCTAGGTCCCACTAGCCGGAGGACCCTTAGCGGACAAGCTCTCCCATATTGGGATGTTAATGCCACAATCACGTAACACAAATTCTGAAATAATATAAGTTTGCTTGTGAACGTCAAGAGACGTCACAGGAGCAGCTACTGCTACTCGATTGTAACGCACATAATTTTAACAGAGAGCTTGCAGGTTAGGGCCTAATAGCTTTGCCCATTAATTTGCATAAGCGCAGCTCTGGTTTGTGAATTTTAAAGGTCTCTCACTCCTTATGCTAATGAGATAAACTCATCCCGGACTGAAAAACTAATTATATCAATTAATTACAAAAATACACTTTGAAAACTAGATGACAGCCAGTTGAGACTTTTGTTTTGCAATAAAGAAATCCAGACAGATAGCACACTTTTGCACTTTTTTAGTCTTGTGCTTTTTGTTAATTACCGTTAAATACCCCATTTGTTAGTTGTGAAATATTGCTAAAGGATCCTGTACTCATTCTCTGCAATCTTAACGTTTTTGTCGTTTTTGTTTTTGTTGCTGCAACTGTGCTTACTCAGCACCACGGATCTCCCTTATGACAGTGTGGCAACTGGCTAAACGGGATCATCTGTAACCATTCACCATCAACTCATCTTAATCAAAAGTGTTGCTTTATACCCGCATTTGGGAATTGGCAAAATTAGATTACATTTGTGTTCAAAGTCCAGAAGATGCAACTGCAAATTAATGCCAAAATATGTATTCCCTAGTAAAACCTGCTCACCCGCTCAAGATCCTCATTCAGAGATGGACGTGAAGGGTGGGTGCCAGTGGTGGAGAATGTATCTTACAGAGCTCGAAACAACAACTTGCAACTACTTCTAAAGTTTGGCAATTTACCAACGTGAAGTAGTCAAAACAACCCCCATAACCAACCAACATAACATAGGGAAGCTTTAATACAGCAGTGGATTGATAAAGGGCTGTAAAACAAGCCAGCCACTCCAGAACTCTGTAACTACTGTATGAAAGGACAAAAAGCCCTTTGTAATGTGACATGGGAACCATTCCAGGGATCATTTGATGAAAAATTTACATTAATCAGTTTGATGTGTAACATGTTACTTGTTGTCCTGTGCCTGTCGTTCGGTTACGCCGAACATTAAGGAGGTGCAATTATTTAACATGCTTTCAAACCGATAAATATTTACCCTGAAACTTAAATGAAAGATTAAAAAGACACACCTGCGCAAAGTAAGTAAAACCTTACGAGTGCTGCAACCAATTAAGCCACTGCAATCACTGTATCCGTGAGAGTTATTGGTTATTTAACTCGACAAATCACACCGGAAGGCCAGAGTACTCAGCATCCGTAGCTGCAGATCTACTTGGAATACGCAGGAGGAAGTGGCTTGAGGTGGGGAAGAACATCGGGGTTGATCTCTCATCTCCCCCTTCCACCCCCAAAGACAAGGATCCCCTGTATGAAATTAACAGACTGTTGGAGCAAGTGCTGATAGCGAGCACCTATGAAGGCCGGAACAGTACACTAGTTGAGGCCAAGTCGACCGAGGAAATGCCCAGGACCGGTTCAATTATTCGTCAATGGTGTTGGCCGTGAGCGAGAATCGAACTCGGATCGCCGGATTCACAGCACGCTAACCGCCCGCACCCCCATCACACACCTCCCCAAGAAAACCTCACCAAGAAAACCTCAACTCCGGTGGCACTCGCTTGCGCAATTCAACAATGAAATATGTCCACATCCAAGCAGCTGCGTATGATTCAACACACCACTCAGTGCAGCCAACAAAGGAACTGAATGTTGACACTCATCACAACACGTAGGGACTCACCAGTCTTTTATTTTACAAGTGAGCAGTTTCTTGAAGGCAGTGGGGAGATCGTAATCTCCGTCACTTCTGAGATTTCCCCACAATCGCGATCGTTTTAAGTAGGCAACAAAGAGGCGAGGTGGAGGAGGGCAGAGACTATTTTAATAATCTTCATTCATTATCAACCATGGTCGATCCTCTGCTAGAGCAAGGCATCCCCAATCTGTGCCATCCCTCACGCCCTTCTTTTGCAACAATCCACCCAGCACCGACACACGAATTGATCTCATCGCTCAATCTCTCAGATCCATTATCTGTTTTAACGGACATGTCCTACCTAAGTCTAATTCAGTTTTAAGTTTCACTTATTAGGTATAACCCTGTGAGCCATGCGGCTCTTGATTCGGGTGCAACCGCAACAAACAAAAACATGAACAAAAAACATCTAATTAACAGTCAAATTACGTCTTAAACCTGTGTATACGTTATCGAATCTACGTGTAATCTCAGTGTAATCACAATCATGCATCTCTCCACATTTCTTTGCACACGTTTGTCGCTGGTGCCACTAACCCTGCCTCTTTTTTTTATATAAAAGCACGCGGCTGTAGATAATTTGAGCCGGGATGCAGCGCTTACGTAAGTTTCTTTGCCCAGTAATAATCGACCACACCTGTGTGCCGCTACAACACACGGACTCAATCTAGAAGCCCAGGTGTTGGCAATGAACTTGACGCATTCCGCTTGTGTGCATCCAATACTAAATCAATAAGGCACCTCCCCGGCGATGGAGATTGGCTTCAGGACCCTGTCTGAGGGGGCTCCAAAAGGACCTTGGGTTACACGGTCATGATACACGGCAGCGTTGGAATAGGCGCCCCTCCACCTGCGCCACTCTCGGATTTAACTTTTCAACTTTAGATCTGATCCCTCGCCGCCCGTCATGCCCCCCCCATGTCCACATCGGATATGAATTTCTTGCTCGTGTCACGTTCTGATGAGACGTATCAGAGCTCGTAGGGATATTAGGACGTTGGAAACAGAGGGCGAAATAGAGGGCACCACCTCATATTGCAGGGTGCATTCGTATTCATACCATCACTAAGAATCCTGTAACAGAGACTGGAAGAGCAGATCTTGGAGGTCAGGTGTTGACTGGGCCACTGCTGCAAAAGGAAGCGACAGTGAGATGTGGCGGTGTCATCGGCACTGGCCGTGATGACCTCTGACTTGAACTCAAGTGCCTCCTCTGCAACCATGAGCAGCTGCCTCCAGATGGGGGGGGCATATGCCCTCTCAGCACCCTCCCCCTATATAGAAATGTCACTAGTTACAACTAGCCTCTGTAATAGGTCACAATCATATATATGTAAAGCCATAGATGAATACCAATAATGGGTAAACCAAGACTAAGTATAATTAGACCGGGGTGGATCACTTGAGATAGCACTAGATAATAATTGTAAGGGTTCGGACCGCGTTTTGTGGCAATTCGCCTCGTGCAGTTTCCGGGTTTGACAATGTGAGGGCCATCTGATGCTGCCGCTGCTGCTGCTGCACCAATGAGTGGGCAATCAGCAATGGCTGCTGTGGGAAACTGGGCCCTGTCAGCATAACATGAAATTCATACCACTGCCTCAGGACCAACAACAGATCAAAGCTTGTACATGGGAAAACTAATTAAGTAATAAAAACTAAGCAGGAATAGGCCTACAGCATCAACCTATGCATATTTTTTACATACGAAGTTGACAGATGGGGTGGAGCGGTGGTTCATAGTGGCTAGTGGGTTGTGTGAATAACATGCCTACCCGAGTTCTCTTCCTGGCCACGGCTAACATGAATGGGGAGCGATATCTGAATTGGCCCTGGGCTCCTCCAGCGTCACCCCACCACTACGCTGCCCCTCCCCCTCATCAGGCAGCATGGTTAAACAAATCCCATGACTGACATGGGATAGAGAGGCTTTCATCCAGCAGTGGACTGGCAAAGGACTTTAAAAAAAGTAAAAAAGATGACCTCTGTAAAACTGGGTGAAGGCCCATTGAGACCAAGTCTCTTTCTCAAGGAAGATCTGGAACACAAATGTACTTAAATAATCGATTACATATGTACATCATGAATAGTAAAGAACAGTAAGAAACATAAATATACTGTATTTTTGGTCAATAACTACGTCCAACTAGCGCGGGATAATTAACAAAAAAAGCGTCACCGTTTAGGATGACGAGCCATCCTCAGAAGTGAGGAAGCAGTGGATGCTGCATGTTATTCATACTTATTACACAAATAATTCCCATATGTATTGGGTTCTGTATGCACAAACGCTCTAACTGTAGGTTAATGGTGCATTTTACACCAATAATCAGACGCAGCCAAGATGACAATTCAATTCAGAGCCGGTCAAACCTGGGCTGGAGCCTACATTTTTGATGATTGTGTTCCACGAGTGGAGGGGATGGGGAGAGTGGTGAATACAAAATATTTTGATCTCGCAAGTGTTCTAAATGTGACACTGAACCACTCGATAACCCAGATTCTGACACAAAAATAAAGCCATTAGACAGAAATGCTATTATATTGGCAATGAGACACGCACGTGGGCAATACAGCAGCGACAACAATAACTGTGAATTCCCCCATGGGAAATGTGTCGGACATCCTAAATGTTCAGTGAATGAGCCGTTTGTTAAATAAGGAAAACACATCTAATACATATACACACGTATGACCGAGTCAATGGTTTACTTTTCAATTGTGTTCTAGAAAGTCCAAAAAGCTTAAATTTGGCTTTCCCACTATTCTGAATTTCCCTGCCCAAGTCCAGTCTCTAGACGTGTGGTTATTAACCTTTACTGCAGCCTTGCCCCTTTGGTTCTCAATTGTTAACACATGTATGTTAATAATTACATAGGTTTGATGAAAGAAAGTAGTTGTACTTACGTGCCCGTTCTTAATTTGTTTCGATGATTAACCTTCTAAAAAAATATATGGCATGTCTCGCACCCCCAGAAAGGGCATCTCGCACTCCCAGGGGGTGCGTTCATTCCAGGTTAAAGGACCACTGCTCTAGACCTTCCTGTTTTATTGTGCCTATCACCGACCAACTCTTGCTCCCCCCAAATTAAATAAGCCCACTGTTTCCAATGACCACCTTGAGATGCGTATGCATTTAGCTGCCATACATATCTAAAGTGTCGTGCACTATTGTCTTTAACATTTCTTGGTTCATATGAATACTGTATTCAATTCGGCGCCCTTCATCTCAGCAGGTCAGTGCCGGCAGAGATGTATTTATTTGGTTTTCACCACGTGGGCTATTATTCAAATTCACAGGCTGAGCAGTGACACATCCTAATAGCACGCTGACAGTTCTTCAGAGTAAATAGTATGTATTTAACATGACTCCCAATCTATTCAGCCCCCTATGACCAAATCACTCAGAATGCACCAAGTCGCATAAAGAGTTTAAAAGTTCCGCAGATCTGAGCCTGGGCAGTGCTTGTATGAGTGACCACCATCACCATGCACACACAGTTTGTTATAGGGCGGTGTGGTAGTCAATACGAGGGCAGTGCACTAGAATACATCGTTGTACCGTACTTCTACACTCCCAAATGGCTGTTCTCCACCTTCACCAACTGACACGGACCATAATGGTTAAATACAGTCATATAACCCCCACCACCCGCACGATGTCGGGGAGCCCTCATCCAGCAGTGGATTGACAATGCATTCATATGTACATGAAAACTATGTTGGGGAGCATCTGCGGAGTAACGCGGCACCGAAGCAGGTATTTGGCAGCGGCCTTTTCTCTCCTCCAAAAATAGAGCCAGAATTCCAACATCGAGATGGGACACACGTTTATACGTGTATCTGCAGCACACGTTAATACGATATTACATTCGGAGCACAAGTTTAAATCGCTGGAAAATGCATTTGCCTGCAAGTTATTTAGGCAGTTCAGAATGTACAGCACAATGTGGAGTCATATAGTGGGGTCGAAACGTGAACGCATCACAATATGCTGCACAGAAAACGTGGACGTTTATTTTGCGCTGAGGAGTCGGTCACAGGCTAACATGTCTCAATAAACCTGCATTTGAACAGGAGCAGAAAATTGACAGCACGGACGGCAGAGGGAAGGGAGTATTGATTGCATTTTTCGCTATTGATTTATTTTAAATGATAGAAAACTATTGATAGGACGTATGGCTACTATTGTGACTCAAAGAAGAGACAACAGCATGGTTTTTTTTAGCTATTATACATTGGGGCTCAACAGCAATATATGCCCAACGATGCAAAATTGCCGAGGGCTCGGTAAGCATCAGTATTAAATCATCCGTGGTGCCGTTGACCAGAAAAGCAAAACACCAGACGTCTGTAAACCATTACATGTAGACCAATACACAACACGGGCTCACAAAACCTAAGTACAAATCTGTGTGCACGCACATACACACGCGTGAACATGCCACACACGCGTTCAGAATCCACGCCAAACACAATGCTGATTATGATGATACGTGTTTGCAAACAACACAGCAAAACTAAGAACACCCACTGGCGCTTACAAAATACGAGTTTGAACAAACATCACGCATGCATGGGCTAAGACTACCGCCTGAATCTCAGTAACGGTCGTCTTGTGCCAATGGAGCAAACGGCACGTGTACTCGATTACAATCGTTGTCACCATCATCATGGACAACCTACTGCTAGAGGGGGGCCTCCCACCTACGCCGAGTAGGTCGTGGTGTTTATTTCACCATACTTCCTCACGCTGATCAGTGCGGGTTTTTTTTATATAGGCGGGGAGCATAGAAGTACATGAATAGGAAAACGATGGATTTCTGCCCCAAATGCCTTCTTGCTGATACAAGTTGGCCTGCAGCAACCCAACACATCTGTTTCATCCAAGCGGACAAGGCAACCAGGAACAGCAATATGTAAAAGCGACAGAGGGCGGCCTCGACTATTAATACACACGCGTAAATATTACAAAGGGGGTTCTAACACAAAATATGTTCCGGAAATATCTTATCTCTAAATCATCATTATCACGGTTTCCTGGTACTCACTCACCCAGCGAGTCTCGCCACACCACAGTAATGGGTAACAAACGATCATCCGTCAACGAATTAAAAGTCTAGTGCAGTTTTCTGCCGGATAAGACGGTGCGGTTTCTGGAGGATGCACGCCGCGCACTTTTATTACACAAGCATACGTTGGCATAGGAAGAGTTTAGTTCAGAGTTGATGGAGGGGCTGAAGGTGATGATGGAGTGATGGGAGAGTGGTGGTGACAATCCGAAACATTGCTCATACCACGCAACTCTGTGCACACACAAACGCCATGTTTGTTGAGCGCCAATCCTTAAGAGGAGAGAGCAGCATCGACGTCGTTATAATCATCATCAGCAACAGCATCAACATCGCCAGTACTTTCGTCACATCCCAGCACATGCTCCTAACGCAGCTTAAAAAAAAAGTTTATCTTGCTCGGCTAATTATATGCAAATGCAGTGTGGAGATAACTAACAACAGCAATAACAACGAAACGTCAAATATTCCAGAAAGATTGATTTGAAGCTTTCGTGACTGCAGCAATCCATACTCTTTGGTTCTTTCGGTAAGGTCACGTAGGTAGAAGAATAAACAAAAAAATGTATTGCTTATTTTTAAGAACCAAAGAGTTCCAGAAAGAGACAGAGAGAAAAGGGAGGGAGCAGGCCAGAGAGCCAGAGGCATGCGGCATGGATGGCGAAATGGATGGAGCGAGGCTGCAAAGCATACGTGCAAGTTGTATCATGATAGAGATTGTGTCCTTGTGTGTGTGTGTACGTGCTAAGCAGTGCAGTAAAGACATTGCCTTTCTCTCTCTCTCTGCGAGTCTGTACCTTGCCGATGGCCCTGCGGTAGCGCGTGATGGCCTGTCCGATGAGCGCGTGCACCGTGAGGTCCCCATCCCCGCACGGCACCAGCACCCGGGTCCGTCCAAAACACACGGTCACCTTCATCGCGATGCTGATGCTGCTGCTGCAATAGCTCCCAGCGCAGCAGAGGCAAGCCTCAAGCCACTAACTCACCCAATGAGCCAACTACCCAGCCAGTCACCCAACTAACCAGCCAGCCAGCGAGCCACAATCACAGCTCAACACAAAAGGCGTCTTCTCGCTCGCTCAGCAATCCGGAGCCACCCGCACGTCGTTCATCGCCACGCGGCACTTTGCCGAGTAGCGCGGCTCCCCGTGGCAGAGCAGCCAGCATCTTTCTCCTCCATTGCCAGCGGGCTGTCGGCTCCTCGCTTTTGCCGCGGTTCCTCTGCCCTTGCCGTGGCGGCTCGGCGCTTGCTTTCCAGGTCTGCCTCTGTCTCCCTCTCCCCGTCTCCGTGCGTGCGTCTCTGCGTGTGTCTGCGTCTCTCGGCTTACGGCGCGCCGAGTTCGGGATGGGGCTGGCGAGCCGAGAGTCAGGGGGCGGCTGTCGAGCGTGAGTGCGCAACAAAGCGCTCTGTCGAGGGGGGTGGGAAGGGGGAGGAGGTGGCGGAGGGGAGGAGGTTGTGATGGGGGTGGGTGAGAGAGGCGAGGTAAAGGAAGGAGGGTGGATGGAGGGGATGGGGGCGATAGAGGGAGGGGAGAGAGTGAGAGGTGGAGGGTGTTGTTGCCTGGATGGCTGGAGCAGCAACGCTTTGCCCACCCGGTTCGTCTGGCCCGTGCAGCCCCCATTCTCTGCAGTCTGCATGAAAAAAAAAGATCCCACCTGCACACTTTGACAGACTTTCGGGGGCATGTCCCGTTACCGAGCACCGATTAAGAAGACCGGCACGGCTCTCACGAGGGATTGGTATATCACCACGCATGGCCGCTTTTGTCTCTCTGTGCTTAATTTTGCACAACGCACAAGGCAATTGTGTGAGACTGAGACGACCTCGGGGAGGAGGCCCAGAACAAGTTTTGATATCACTTGCGAACTGATGTCAGCTGTGGCAGTGTTCATCGTCAAATGTCCTTCGTCACAGATTCCCCCTAAGACACACATACCTCTGAAGCTTGCAACCCCACACGCACACGCATCCTGCACACACCTGCGCATCTTGCACACGCCTGCAATGACGCACACCCATCTGCAGCTTGCACACTCACCCCACTCACACTTGTGCAGCTTCCACACAAAGACACACGAACGTACACCTATCTGCACGTCATGCACTGACGCTCGTCTGCAGCTGACAGACTCGCTCACACACGCGTATAAGGTGCACGCTCAAGTGTGTCGCTGTATCGGAATAGCGCGCAACAATATTCAGCCAACCAACCAAACACCCCTCCACTCATCCCCCCCACTTCTCCTCCACCACATCCCCGCCTGCCTACAGGCCATCTTCTCTCCACAAACCCCGCCTCAAACCCTAACCCCTTTCCCCCAACCCCCCACGTCCGCTTTTAATTCGCTGCCTGCATGGACACACACACACCAACCAGGCACACATGGGCTAAGGCGCGCTGTTGTTATATGTCTCACCCAACCGTGACGCTCGCACGGGGCCTTTTGTTTGATGTTAATCAGTAAATCCGTGCTCGCTCTTACACACGCACAGTGGAATGCCGATGGGGCCAAGTGCGGCAGAGTAGTGGTGAGTGGTGTGGTGAGTGGCAGCGCTACGAACCCGACACCACGAGTTCGACTCCCGGTCGCAGCTAACATCTGTTGATCATCTGAAATAGTCGTGGGACTCACCTCAAACCGGTTATGGACATTTCCCTTAAATTAACATTTGCACATTAGTATATGTGCAAATATCAGGATTGAGGAGACAAAGGCGGTCGGGCGGGGTTTTGACCGCACCATCAGCGCCTCGTGCACAGTACCGCCGTGAATATGCGCTCACTAACAAGGGGGGTGGCTTTTGTCAGTTTGTGTGTGAGTATACACGTGCGTGTGGAAATTTCTTTTGAGATCAAGCCAATTTATATAGAGGTTAATTCGGCAGGAGCCGTATCGTGAATATCGTCGCATCATTATTGATTAAAGCATAACTGAGCAATTGAAAATACAGCATTTTAAAGAGCCATATTGACTTTATAATAAATAACTTTACTTAATTAAGATACTGTTTTGACTTCAGCGAATACAAAGCAATGCTAATCGTAGCTGAGCAAAGATGTACCGCGTTGGTGATATTCAAATAATATTGTGCATGCGCGGCAGTGTTTTAACACTTGCTCCTGTTTTTTCCAACAGTTATTATATCATCTGGTTCAGGTGCTGGAGTGGATTGTTATACATCGCGGTCCGACGGTTTGGGGAGGCCTTCATCCAGCAGTGGATTAATCATGGCTAATGACGATGATAAGTTATGTGTGCGTGTATGTCCTTAGTACTTGCGAACAGCTCTGACCCCGTTTCACATCGGTTAAGTGGGGGACGGGGGTATGAGGTTATAAACGCTATACGTATGTGTGTGTGTGCGTGAAAACGTGCGCGTGTGTGTGAGAGTCTTTATTTTTGTGAGAGGGTATATGTTGTGTATGTGTGTTATGTAGGTTTCACCGCGTGTATGCATGTGCGTGTTTGTGAGTGTGTGCATTATCTGTGTGTGTTTGTGCGCGTATGTGTGCTGTGTGTATTTAAGTGTGCGTGTGTGTGAGAGCTGATCGATGCCCCGGTGCGGTCAAGGGATGGCTCCCTATTGCTCAACCATGTTATATATGCCGATGATTTGGTAATTGCTGCTCACTCAGAGGAGGAGTTGGAGGCGCTGCTGCTGAAGCTAGAGCTTGCCACCAAAAGGTGGGGCATTACCATCAGCCCCACCAAAACTAAGCACCTGCCTGGGTATTTTGTACCATCGGACACTCCACCCCCACAACTCCCAATTGGTGGTAGGGCGGTTGTGGAGAGAGTGGAGAGTTTCCCATACCTTGGCAGTGTGCTCATGACCGGCTGCGGTTTAAAAGCAGAAGTCTCACTCCGAATCAGTCAAGCGGAATTATCTTTTCATCGGTTGCGTAACGCTGTGTGGAAGCTACCTGGTCTATCGCTCCACACGAAGCTTCAGGTCTTCTCGGCCACAGTCATTCCCTCCCTTCTCTACGCTTGCGAAACGTGGACCCCCCTATTGGAACATTTTCACCGGTTAGAAACATTTAGGCTGGCCTGCCTACGAACCATCTTGGGTTTAACCAGTCTGGATTGTGTGAGGAGCTCACAAATCCTTGAAAGATGTGGACAAAGTCCCATTGGTGAGCTCCTCCGGCAGGCAAGGCTGCGTTGGCTGGGTCATGTAGCCCACATGCCCAGCTACCGCATGCCTAAACAGCTTTTGTTCGGCCGGATCGCGGGGGCTAAACGGGCGCGGCACGGGCTAGAGAAGAGATAGAGTGATGTGGTACAGGAAGATGTGGAGCTGAGTGGACTTGCCGATGACTGGTACCAGCGGTGTCAATATCGGCCTCTGTGGAGGAGGCTCGTGAAGGACGCTACTGGACAGTTGGAGGCAGTCGCCCTCAAACAACAATGGAGGGCGGAGGAGCGACGCTCACAACAACGAGCGGAGCGCCGGGTGGCTAAAGCATAGCAAGTTGGCACAGTAGAGGGCACAGGTGGTGCATCAGCTCGTCGTCTCAGTCAGTCGACCTGTGGCATCCGGGTCTGCCCCGTGACCTCCTACCGGCGGGCGTTCGACACTTCACGTGGCCTCAGGGTGCACATAGCCTGGCACAAGCGTCGTGGTGACGTCAACGCCACTTAGTGGCGAATGGCGGTTGTTATATGTATATGTCGACTCAGCCTCAAATGAGTACCTGGTGTGATGTGTAAACATCGCCACTAAGGAGACAGGCGACCGGGCGTGGTGTTGGCCACCCACCCCGCGTGTGCCATGCCGGCCTTCATAGGTGTTCGCTAACAGCACGTCTTGAGGTTATACGGGTGGTCTTTATCTTTGTGTTCAAGTATGTGTTTGAATGTGGGTGTGCCTTTGTGTTCGTGCTGTGCATTGAGAGCGCTTTGCCAGCAACTAATGTCTCACCGTTGGCTGTATTGCAATTCAAGTGCCTGCGGCTCAGAGTACAAGAAAGCGAGTGAGCTACAGACGCTGTTAAGCTAACGAGACAGGATGACGAGTCCGTGTGACAATCTGCAACAGACCAGGACATCTCCATTTTGCTTCACTGCTATTCTTTGATTGCTCATTACACCGTGACGTCAGCGCGGCTCATTGTAAACCGGTGCTTCTTAACCTTTACTGCAGCTTTGCAACCCCCTTTGTTTCTCAATCGTTACAGTTTTTACAATGTTAATAAACACATATGTTTGATGAAACAAAATAGTTGTACTTACATGCCCGTGATTAATTTGTTTTTCGATGATTAACCTTAACAACAAATCTGGCATGTCTCGCAACCCCCAGAAAGGGCATCTCGCATCCCAAGTTAAGAAGCACCGCTGTAAAGAGTTACATTCATCCGACCGTAGTGGCGATGCGTGCCTTCTGGTCTAGCGCTTTTGGAGCCAGGGGTTGGTGGATCACTTAAACACTTGTGCACAATCCAAAATCCCCTGGGGCTGAATGTGAGATGGCTAGGAGACGGCGGTTTAACAAGTGGGCTCGAGAAAGCCGTCGGCGTTGAGGGGACGACTCTGCGGTAGGGCGGGCGGGCGTTCTCCGCAATAAAATATATATCATTTGAGTAATAGGCTTTTCTCCAGGTATTCCGACGTACTCTCACACGCAACACACACTTTATACCACGGTCTTCCGGAGAATGTGAACACATGTAAACAGAGACTAAGATGGCCAGAAAGTATTGTTGATGTAGCGGGGAGATTAATATGTCATTGCAAAGCTTTAAAACATGAAGAGTGGAGTGGCTTAGCCATCCCTGTCACGAGTACTGCACAGGGTCTATGGGATAGTAACTGTGACCGGTTGGATAGTTGGTTTGGGTTCGGGTGCAGTAGTGGTCTCAAGTGCTCCGCACTCAACCCGCTTATTTATTACCCTTCCTTTCCCATTTCCAAGATGTTTTTTTATCTTTGCAGTTTTTGTCCGAGATTGGTTTGTAGTCTTCGCTGCGCTCTCTCGTCACGGACAGGTGAATTCCTGCCTGGACAGGTGAATTCCTGCCTGTGCAGATTTATTCCTGCCTATGCAGGTGCATTCCTTGGCTGCCCAGCTGTAAGCCGAGTCGCCACAACCCCAAATAACACCAACACTAATCACCAGCACTAATTGTATTTTATAAACACATCTAATAAAACATAAAATAAAAAACCTAGTGGAGCCTGCGTAATGGTTTGGCAAATGTAATTTGCGTAATCGATTTCTAAATGTAACCAAATCGCGGGAGATGAGTAAATGGCCAGCACACCATCTGATAGAACTTGCTGTGGTTACTTTATAGCCACATGCACACAATATATTCCGCAGTTTGTTCGTTGGCTGCTGGACGAAGGCCTCCCCGCGTCGTGTCGTTCATGGGGGTTTTTTGACCATAATTTATCAAGCTGGTGAGTACCGGTTGAAGAAGATGGACCGAGGATTCATTCAGGTATGATGTGTTTGTGGCCAGGAATTGAAAGCAGGTTGCGGAGTTCATAGCGCAGTGCGCTAAACAACTGCACTCGCGCTCCACTTACGATGATTGAAAACAAATGGAAAACACGAGAACAAACCTGTTGAACTCAGGTAGATTTAAAAAGATCCCCGTATAGCGTTCTAGACTGTAGGGGGCAATTGCTGTTGACGAGCACCTATTAGGACCGAAACGAAGGACGAGGTGGTGGTGTCGCCAGAATCACTCCCGGCCGCCTTTATCTTCCCAGTGCTGATGTTTACACACCGCACCAGGCACTTATTAAAAGTCGGGTCAATCTGAGGGAGACCCCAAAGCCAGCTTCGGATATAATTATTTACTTAAGTGTGACCGGGAAAATAACCCATGTTGCCGGGTGCACAGGGCATTGCGCTAATCACTGCACCACCGCTCCATACATACACCCAAACAGCCACATGGACATGTGACACAACGATAAGCGAGGGAGGGAAACGGCTCTCAGAAAGTGGGAGGGGAGGGATGAGGGAATGTGAAAGGGGGTAGGGTGAGATGTGATCGTCTGGGGGGTGGGGGTTGTGGAGTGGTGATCCTAAGATCTCTAGGTGGGGGGGAGGGGTACGACATTTGAAATTGCAGTGACTTTATCATCGCGGATAACCACGTACGCGTCACGGGTGTCTTTGTCCTGAACAAATCTAACTCAGGAAGTGATCACAAGCTGGTGCTGCTCCAGTTATACTTTAACAATGCGCGCATGTGTTTGTGTGCCCGTGTGTCTGTGGCTGTGCGGCGGATTTGTCTTGTTTTGTTATGTGCATTTACGTATGCTGGTTATTTGTATTTCGATTTAAAGCTTTCGTGACTGCAGGGATTCATCTTCTTGGTTCTTTCGGTAAAGTCACGTAGAAGGGAAGTAATAAAATAATAAAAAAAATAAAAATAAAACATAATAAAACAATTCTCACTTGTTTTATTATGTTTTATTTTTATTATTTTATTACTTCCCTTCTACGTGACTTTACCGAAAGAACCAAGAAGATGGTTATTTGTAATTATATGTAGCGTCTATGTGCATAGGTGTATGTATGTATGTTCGAACACTCACTGCGGAGGAGAGGCTGCCACTCCTCTGTCGGGAGCTGGACCGGTACCACCTGGATCTCTGTGGCATTCAGGATGTTCGGTGGACCGGCTCTGGCTCCTGCCACCATGAGGGGTGGACAGTCCTCTACTCGGGGCAGGAGACTGCCAAACAACAGGGTGTGGCTCTTCTTCTGAACAAAAAATGAAGCTGTAAGCCCCAGGCTACTTTGGGCTCGCCTTCCCATCAACCGGAGGCGAGGAATGGTGGTCGTGGTTACCTATGCCCCCACCGAAGACGAACATCCGTGGAGGGATGCAGGCAAGGCCGATGAGTCAGATGCCTTCTATGACCTCCTGTCACAGGTGCTGGCTAAAGTGGCCCCTCGAGATAGAGTCATCTTGTTGGGTGACTTCAATGCCCGAGTTGGTCATGATGCTGGCACCTGGTCTGGAGTGATTAGAAGGCATGGGCCAGATCAGCTCAATAACAACGGTAGGAGGCTGCTAGATTTTTGTGCAGCCTGTGGGCTTGTAATTACCAACACGCTGTTCTGGCATCGGCGCATCCACACAACATCATGGATGCATGCCGGGTCCAAGCAAGAACATCTGCTGGACTGCATAGTGACGGACCAGCGGATGCGAGCCCATGTCCTTGACACCAGGACCTACCGTGGAGCTGATCTGCCCTCTGACCATCGACTAGTCATCTTTAAGATGCGCCTGCCATTCTTCCACTCCGGTGGTGGGTGCACACCCAGGACCGCCTTCCAACCTAAGGTGGCCTGGTCTCAGTTAGCTGATGAAAGTTGTAAGCGAGAATTTCATCATCGCTTGCGGCTGGGCTTGGCATCGTCCCCCACTCCTGGTGTCGAGGGTAAATGGGCGAGGTTTAGGACTGTGACTCATGCAGCTGCAATGGCTGCTTTGAGTATGCGGTCCAGACCTCCCCAGAGACCCTGGCTGACAGAGGAGGTGTTCAGGATAATTGAGAAAAAGCAACAGGCCCACTCTAATCGTCTACAGCATCCCACATCAGAGAATGAGGAGGCTTACCGCAGCCTTTGGAGAGTCGTGAGGCGCTGCAAGGATGGGTGGTGGTCGCGGGTTGCTGAGGAGATGGAGTCTGCCTCAGTGGCCCGCGATCACAAATCCCTATTTAACTCCATCAAAAAAAGTAACCTGCAGCACCACACCTATTACCATCATTAGGGGAAAAAACGGTGATCCAATCTTTGACCCCCAGGAACAGGTTTGCAGATTTGCTGAGCATTTCTGTGAAATCTTAGGGAGGGGAAATCCCTCAGCCAGGAAAACAACGTAGCACAAAGTGGGGATGACCCTGCTGAGGCTGCGGTGCCTCAAATATTGGAAGAAGAAGTCACCCCCTGTGAGTGGCTGGCTGAGGTGCCATCTGTTGAGGAAGTACTGAAGGCGATCCAGAGTCTGAGACCAGGAAAGGCACTGGGCAGAGATGATCTGCCAAGCAAAATGCTGAGGGAGGGTGGCGTTTGTGCACAGACTGCCCTACATGACATCATAACAACAGTCTGGACCACTGGACGGGTTGCGCAGGATTGCAAGGATGCCCTCTTTAAGAAGGGGGACCGCACAGACTGTAACAACTACAGGGGCATCTCACTCCTTAGTGTGCCGGGAAAGGTCCTGGAAAGGATTATTCAACATCGCCTTGCTAGGCATGCTGAGGAGAGGCTTGCGAAGCCCCAATGCGGTTTTCGGAAAGGGCGGTCTTGCACAGATACCATATTTTCTGTCCGTCTGCTACAGCAGAGGTGTAGGGAATTCCAACAAGACCTACATCTCTGCTTTATTGACCTGGTCAAGGCCTATGATACCATCAGTAGGCCTGGGCTCTGGGTTGTTCTTCATGCGTTTGGAGTCCCTGACCCTCTGCTCACGATCATTAAGGACCTTCAAGATGGTAAGCGGGCCCGGGTAAAACTACGTGGCCGGAAGTCAGAGCCATTTCTTGTACACCTTGGGGTGCGACAGGGATGTCCTCTGGCTCCCACATTATTTAACATCTATTTTGACCACGTAGTTCATGAAGCCTTCAATAGCTGTACCGGCGGAATTTCCATTTGGTGCAGATATAATAGGAGGCTGATCGATGCCCGGTTGCGGTCAAGGGATGGCTCCCTATTGGTCAACCACGTTATGTATGCCAATGATTTGGTAATTGCTGCTCTTTCAGAGGAGGAGTTGGAGACGCTGCTGCTGAAACTGGAATGTGCCACTAAGAGGTGGGGCCTTACCATTAGCCCCACCAAAACTAAGCACCTGCCTGGGTATTTTGCACCATTGGACACTCCAACCCCACAAATCCCAATTGGTGATGGGGCAGTTGTGGAGAGAGTGGAGAGTTTATCATACCTGGGGCAGTGTGCTTATGATCGGCTCTGGTTTAACAGCAGAGGTCTCACTCCGAATGTCTTTTCATCGGTTGCGTAACGCTGTGTGGAAGCTACCTGGTCTGTCACTCCGCACGAGGTTTCAGGTCTTCTCGGCCACGGTCATTCCCTCCCTTCTCTACGCTTGCGAAACGTGGACCCCCCTAATGAAACATCTTCGCCGGTTAGAAACATTTAGGCTGGCCTGCCTACCATCCATCCTGGGTTGAACCAGGCTGGATTGTGTGAGGAGCTCACAAATCCTTGAAAGATCTGGGCAAAGTCCCATCGGTGAGCTCCTCCGGCAGGCAAGGCTGCGTTGGCTGGACTATCTAGCCCGAATACCCAGCCACAGCATGCCTAAACAGCTTTTGCTCAGCCGGATAGAGGGGAATAAACGGGCGTGGCACGGGCTAGAAAAGAGATGGAGTGATGTGGTACAGGAGGACGTGGAGCTAAGTGGACTTGCCGATGACTGGTACCAGCGGTGTCAAGATCAGCTTAAGTGGAGGAGGCTTGTGAAGGACGCTACTGAGCAGTTGGAGGCAGTCGCCCTCCAACAACAACGGAAGGCGGAGGAGCGACGCTCACAACGACGAGCGGAGTGCCGGGTGGCTAAAGCACAGCAAGTTGGCACAGTAGGGGACACAGGTGGTGCATCAGCCAGTCGTCTCAGTCAGTCAACCCGTGGCACCTATGTCTGCCTCATGACCTCCTGCCAGCGGGATTTCGACACTTCACGTAGCCTCAAGGTGCACATAGCCTGGCACAAGCGTCGTGGAGACGTCACTGCCACATAGTGGCGAATGGTGGTTGTTGTTGTATGTATGTACAGTATATATGTGGGAGACCACTTGACGGGTAGCACACTTTATTCACACTTGGGTTGTCACAATAACACGTGTTGTCACTACAGCTCACGCTACACGTTCCACCTGACACGTGTGGTATCTACAGCTCACGCTACACGTTCCACCTGACACGGGTGGTTACTACTGCTCACGCTACCCGTTCCACCCGGCTACACACACACGGGCATTCCAGCCCCGTAGCATCCGGGGGAACCTCTAGACCCACCCCAGCTTGGGTACGGATCACGACCACTGAGTCCCGCGGCCCGGTCCTCACACGGACGTCCGGCCCCAGGGTCCCAAGGTCCCGCCTCTGAGCCACACAGGGCCCCGGTCCTTACAAGGACAGCGGGACTAGGTGTCTCAGGGCCCTATCTCTTCCTCCTCTGTCTTCCGTCTTCACTGGTCACCAACTTCTCCTCGAGCGCCCGCGCGCAACGCCTTATATAGCCCTCCGCTCCAAGGAGATGGAGCCTATGCGGACCGCGATGTGAGCACCCACCTTAGCCGACCAATCATCACGTGCTGCCACACGATCCCTTCTTGTGTCAGCGCACATAACCAATCACCACGCGCTGCCACACGATCCATCACTGTCAGCGCGCGTCACCAACACACAGCCAATCACCATCACATAACCCATGACCCCGCGCTGACCTATGATCCCTCACCGTCAGCGCGCGTCACCAACACACAGCCAATCACCACGCGCTACCCCACGATCCCTACCACCAGCGCGTATCACCACTACATCACCCCCCCCCCACATAACTCGCAGCCGGCCCGGCTGCCAAACAACAACAAACCAACAACAACAAAAAAACCCCACTCCCGAAGTGTGCCCCGTAACACAACAACAACGCAACACAACAACATAACACAACAACACAACACAACCTATGTACAAACCGACGAGCAACACAATAAAGTTATTCCGAAAAAAAAACGTGTCCAGTGTCTCCTTGACTACCGATCCCCCTTCCGCACGCTCCTTGAACGGGTGATAAAGCGGTCGAGCAGACGGGGAACGTAGGGACGAGACGCTCCGGCCGCGTCGGCCCGCATCCCCACCCCATTTATTCGGTCAGGAAAAGTTGCGCGACCTAGCGCGAGTCCGCCTGGCTGGTCCGTCGCACGGGACAAGACGCTGTCGACCGTCCGGTGGCACCGGCAGCCCAGGAAGGCACGGTTCGGGCCTGGAAGAACCGGCCGTGCCCCGGAGATCTGGTCGCCGGTGGTCAGCAGCCGTCAGTTCCCGGACACCTGGGAGCGGATCAGGCGAAAACATGTGAGGATCAGGCGAAGAAATCTCCCTCCCCGGGTCGTCGTTCACATCACCTGCTCGGTCATCACGACACAAAGGAAGGCCATATGGTGGCGAGAACGGTTTTAGCCGGGAGGGGTGAACGTACCACCGGCGCTTTCCCCATTTTATCTGAACACACTGGGGGCGTGCAACCCGCACGACCTCCATGGGTCCCCGCCATGGCCTCAACAATTTAGGTGACGTAGCCAAAGGTGCATGAGGGCAGTGCAGCCAGGCCCTATCGCCCGGTTTCCAATCGTGCACGGACACCTTCCGTGCACGCAAGCGCTCGTTGGCGATTTGCCGAGATCTCGAATTAAGCCGTGCGGCCTCCCATGCCTCGGCGAATTTAGCAATGTTAAATTTAATATGGTCGGCCAATTTGGAATTAGGCCATGGCACGGAAAGTCCCAGCTGAGTCTCCATGGGCAGATCGGCCTCCCGACCATACATCAGATAAAATGGGGAAAACCCCGTAGCTGCGTGAGGGGCCATTCTATACGCGGCGAGGACCCCCGGGACCTGCAAGTCCCAGTCAACCTGTGCCTCGCACACCTGCTGGCACAACATGGAGGTTAAAGTCCTGTGGAGTCGCTCCACCATCCCGTCAGTCTGTGGGTGGTACGGGGAGGTACGCACCTTTTTAGTACCCGAAAGGTTTCACACCTCCTGCAGCAATTTACTCGAAAAATTCTTTCCCTGGTCAGTCAGCAAGCGTTCGGGAGCCCCCTTGTTCAAGACGTAGCCTTGGACAAAAGCGTCTGCCACGGCCGCCGCTGACTGGTTGGCGAGTGGCCACGCCATAGGCCATCGGGTTAAGTATTCCACACCAACCAACAGGTACTTGTTACCCCTAGGCGTGACAGGAAAAGGCCCCAAAATATCCAGCGCAACGAGCTCGTTGGTGCGCGAGACCTGAATAGACTGCAGCGGTGGATTTGGCGCAACGGGCGGTGGTTTCCGTTTGGCGCAATCCACACACCCCTTCAGTATATTGACCACATCGCTCCCCATCCCCGGCCAATAATAGTCCCGCTGGAGCAGAGCAAGCGTTTTGTTTACCCCCAGATGTAAGAGGCGTTCGTGTGCAGCCAAAACAACTTTGCCCCGCATAGCGGAAGGCACAACGAGTGCGTGCCACTGGGACATATTGTCCCACCTCATTAGTAGGCCCTGCTTGAGCAGCCAGGAGCCAGCCCGTGTTCGACCCTCCTCGGGACCCCCCGCCCTACGACGCAACGCGAGCAGGGAGCTGTCAGCCATCTGGAGTCGGCCCCAGTCAACGAGAGACAGTGAGAGTAGCGAGTCCCCGCCCGCAGGGGTAGCGGGAACGTCAACCATCGGCGCATTCGTGGCCGCGACTAACTCACTCTCGGGCACAGCACCTGGCGGTTTACAGCGCGCCGACCCCATCAAGCACGCACATTCAGGCTAGGCGACAACCGCGACAGGGCATCCGCGTTGGTGTGGCGCAACCCCTTACGGTAAGTGGTCGTAAATTGATAGTCCTGGAGAACTTCCAACCACCGTGACAATTGGCCCGAGGGCTGGGCGACCCTAAATGAATACTGAAGCGCGCGTGGTCCGTCCGGACCGTAAAATGACGGCCATAGAGATAAGGTCGAAATTGCTGCACAAAAAAAACAATAGCCAGCAGCTCGCGACGGGTGACGCAGTAGCGCTGTTCCGCAGGCGACAAAATTCTGCTACCATAGGCGACCACCCGTTCAACTCCCCCAACGACCTGTGAGAGCACCCCCCCAATGCCCGTGTTACTAGCATCAGTATCCAGCAAGAAGGGACTCGTAAAGTCAGGGTAACGTAAGGGCGGGGCACCCACCAAGGCGTCCCGAAGGGAGCAGAACGCGGCCTCCTCCTCTGGCCCCCATCGAAACCTGACTCCTTTGGCTGTTAGAGCGTGCAAGGGTTTGGCAATGGTGGCGAAATGCTCCACGAATCGGTGGTAGTATGACGCAAAACCAATGAAGCTGCGGACCTCAGAAACCGACATGGGCATTGGCCATGAACTGACACAGTTTGTCTTCGCGGGATCGGTGGAGATCCCCGAAGAATCGACAATGTGGCCCAAGTACCTTACGGATTTCCGCAGAAGGTGGCATTTCGCCGGTTTAAACTTTAACTTAGCCGAACGCATCCGCAAGAACACCCCTCTTAATCGCTGGAGGTGTTCCTCAAAGGTTTTACTGAAAACAATGACATCGTCAAGATAAATTAAGCAAGTATCCCATTGCAAACCCGACAAAACCAATTCCATAAGGCGCTGAAACGTCGCGGGAGCGGAGTGGAGTCCCATGGGCAACCGATTAAACTGGAACAGGCCCCCTGGGGTCCGGAATGTCTGTCTTAGACTAATTGTCGAGTGGCAGCTGCCAGAATCCCGACAGTAAGTCAAGTGTAGAAAAATACCGCGCCCCGGACAATGCGTCCAGGGACTCGTCCATCCTGGGGAGCGGATACACGTCGGCCACGGAGATTTTATTCAGGCAACGGAAATCCACACAAAATTGCAAGGAGCCGTCTTGCTTTTTAACCAGAACGATAGGTGCTCCCCACGGACTGGATGAGGGCGAAATGATGTCGGCCGTCAGCATGTCATTGACGGCCGATTGAACGTGTTCCTTCTCGGCAGGACTCAGCCGGAAGGGATTCTGCCGGACTGGTGCTGCATCGCCTGTTTCAATGTGGTGGCGTAACAGGTCCGTGCACCCAATATCATATTTGTGCGTGCTGAACACATCGGAAAATTCGATCAGCAGAGCGCGCAGCGCACCCAATTGCACCCTTGACAAATCACTTGAGTCCGCACACAGCGAATCGACCCATTCAAGGTCATCACCCGATGTAATTTTCTGCGCCGGGACGGGATCAACATGTGCAACAAGGCGCTCTTCCGCAGGGACCCGTGCCGCGTGAGCAAGCACGGTGCCCTGCGGAATAATGGCCGGCCTTGAACCAGCGTTTAACACCATAACGAACGGGTCCCCGTCAGCCCGAACCAACGTTTGAGCCACCGCCAAATCCAGACCCCCGACAGCTCTATTCGATGGACCCAAAAGCACGCCTTGTCCCGCAGTCTCCCCACCCAATGGCTTCCGCAACCGGAGGGGTATCAACATCTGCGAACCCGGGGGCACGTGCACCGTCTGTGTCGCTAGCGCTTGGATCGTCGCGCACGCCGTCCGTATTTCAGTAGGGTTAGACAAAAAAGAAATACGGCGACCCGATGGCAGCTCAATACAACGTTGATCCACGAGAATTTTAATGGGCATCTTAGCCAAAAACTCTGTGCCCAACAGACAAGGAACCGCTAGGGAAGAGGAGACCAAAATAGGTCCCGCCAATTTAATATCCCCTATGCAAATGGAGGCCCGAATCTGACCGATAATACCCAATGAGCCCCCATTTGCCGCGTAAAATGGCACGTCCACCGGAAGCAGAGGTCGACATTGGACGGGGAGAATGTTATAAATGAGGTCTGAAATTATAGTGGCCGACGCTCCCGTGTCCACCAACACCCTGTCCTCGACCCCGTCTATGAATCCCGTAACGACCGACGAACCGGCCGCCGCAGCCACAATTCTGTGGCCCAACTCGGACCATTCAATGTCCCCCCGGCCCCGTACGAACCCCCCTCTCCGAACCGATTCCCCGACCCCCAATCGCACATCCTCCGCCGCAAAGCGACGGCCCATGTGTGTCGTGTATGTAGGCCGAGCATGTGAAGTGCCGCAACTTGCCGGGGGTAGTTGGGACGACTTGGGGCCGTGGTCGTCGTCCAGCCGAGGTCCCGTGGCGCGCTGACGTGGAGCGCGGCACCCGGACGCCACGTGGCCCCGAAGGCCGCAGTTGTAGCATGTGATGAGGGACGTCGGAGGTCTCGGTTGCTCCAGCTTGCGGGTCGATCGCAGAGGCGACCGACCCCCCGACCTCCAATCCCCCGGTCGTGCAGCCGCGAACACCTCCTCCCGTGGGCGAACGACCTGCGGCTCGGTGACCACCGGGCCCGGAGCTGAGACCCCGGCAGCAGTGCAGACGACCACCTGTTTCCGCTGCAGGACCTCGTGCGCCTGAATACTCGTTGCAACACGCAACGAACATATATCCACTTCGTCGGCTGTGTTGATGGGGACCCCCAGGTCCTGTGCCAACTTGAGCTGTTGTTCCAAAACCATAGCGTCCTGCCCCTCCTCGTCCATACGAGGGAACGCGGCGTCGGCGAGGGCCAACAACGCCGTGCGGTAGGCGAGCGCGGTCTCCGTGTCCGCCTTCCGTCGGTCGTAAAATTGGTGGCGGCAGGCCGAAGGTGGTCCGTAAACTTTGGCCATGAGGCCCAGCGCAGCCTTGAGCGTGGAGCGGGCCGATCTCGATGCGGACCTGAAGGCCGCGAGCGCGTCGTCGTCCAACATGGCAGGCAGTGCCCGCAGCGCCGTAGCGTCGGACCAGGCCGACATCTCTTGATGGGCGCAAAATCTTCTTTGGAATGCGCCCCAGTCCCCGCCGTCCGCCTTGAAGGCTGTCAACGCGGGAAGACGCTGCTGGAAAATGATGTCGTCCTCTGGCTCCTGACTCTCCCGCGCCGCACCGTCGAGCTGCAAAATGGCGGCCCCTATGGCGGGTGGCTGATGGTGGCCCGTAGCGCGCGTTGATGACGTAAGCGGCAGGGATTGGTGGACTCCCGCCACGTGTTGCTCGCAGTTCCCGCCAAAAGATGGCCGCTCAGCAGAAATGGCGGGAATTTCAAAGTCATTTTGGCGGGAATCAGCAACGCGAGCCATTTCAATGTCCGTCGACGTTCTCGCTCCTCCCGACGTGGTGATCTCCGCTAGGATGGACGCCGCGGCGAGTGGTAGCTCCGCCAGGCGGGAGTGCGCGTCGCGGAGTCCGGCGTCAGCCCCCAGCCGCTCGTTGGGCGCCCATGAAGGGTCTTGTGGCGCCGGCGTCTCTTCCTCTTCTCCTCCTGATGCCTGCTGGCCCGAGTCGTCGTGGTTTTCCTCCCGGTCACACTCGTGAGTCCGATGAGTCTTCCTGGTATCCATGGCAGGATGACTGTTTCACTCCTGACGCCAGTTGTAGTATAGTAAACTACGGCGGGAGACCACTTGACGGGTAGCACACTTTATTCACACTTGGGTTGTCACAATAACACGTGTTGTCACTCCAGCTCACGCTACACGTTCCATCTGACACGTGTGGTATCTACAGCTCACGCTACACGTTCCACCTGACACGGGTGGTTACTACAGCTCACGCTACCCGTTCCACCCGGCTACACACACACGGGCATTCCAGCCCCGTAGCATCCGGGGGAACCTCTAGACCCACCCCAGCTTGGGTACGGATTACGACCACTGGGTCCCGCGGCCCGGTCCTCACACGGATGTCCGGCCCCCGGGTCCCAAGGTCCCGCCTCTGAGCCACACAGGGCCCCGGTCCTTACAAGGACAGCGGGACTAGGTGTCTCAGGGCCCTATCTCTTCCTCCTCCGTCTTCCGTCTTCACTTGTCACCAACTTCTCCTCGAGCGCTCGCGCGCACCGCCTTATATAGCCCTCCGCTCCAAGGAGATGGAGCCTATGCGGACCGCGATGTGAGCACCCACCCTAGCCGACCAATCATCACGCGCTGCCACACGATCCCTTCTTGTGTCAGCGCACATAACCAATCACCACGCGCTGCCACACGATCCATCACTGTCAGCGCGCGTCACCAACACACAGCCAATCACCATCACATAACCCATGACCCCGCGCTGACCTATGATCCCTCACCGTCAGCGCGCGTCACCAACACACAGCCAATCACCACGCGCTACCCCACGATCCCTACCACCAGCGCGTATTACCACTACATATGTATGGAGCTTTGGCGGTAGCTATCGAGTGTGCAGGTGGTGCAATCGCGCCGTGTATTCGTGTAGGCATGTGTGGGCACGTGTGCTTGCCTTTGTCCCGTGTGCTTATGGATGCATTAATGTATTATGTACATGTTGTATGTGAGTGGGGAACGGTGGCGCAGTAGTTAGGGGCTGGAGTTTGATTCCCGGTCGCCGCCAATAGCAGCGGCGAATATTTGAACGGGTCCTGGGCCTTCCCTAGATCGACTCAGCCTTAAACGAAGTACTCTACCTGGTCCCACGTGTATAACATCATCACTGGGGATACGAAGGCGGCCGGGGGTGGTGCTGACCATCCCACCTCCTTCTTGTGCCCTACAGGCCTTCAACGGTGCTCGATAACAGCACTTGCCCCAACAGTCTGTTAGAGGCTACACGTGGAAACTTTGCCTTGGTTGCCTCTTGTGTTTTGTGAAAGAGTGGGGGTTGTGGGGATGTTCGTGGGGACGCGAGACGATGGGGTGGGAGAGTTGAATAGGGTTGGGGGGGAATTGAAGGGGGTGGGGGCGGAATTGAAGGGGGTGGGGGGGAATTGAAGGGGGTGGGGGGGGGAATTGAAGGGGGTTGGGGGGAGTTGAAAGGGGTGGGGGGAGTAGAAGGGGGTTGGGGGGAGTTGAAGGGGGTGGGGAGGAGTTGAAGGGGGTGGGGGGAGTAGAAGGGGGTTGGGGGGAGTTGAAGGGGGTGGGGGGGGGGGTTGAAGCGGGTGGGGGGGGGGGAGTTGAAGGGGGTGGGGGGGGGAGTTGAAGGGGGTGAGGGGGGAGTTAAAGGGGGTGGGGGAGTCTAAGGAGGTGGGGGGAGTTGAAGGGGTGGGGGGGAGTTGAAGGGGGTGGTGGGGAGTGAGTTGAAGGGGGTGGCGGGAGTTGAACGGGGGGGGGGGGTGATGGGGGTGATGGGGGTGGGGGGTTGAAGGGGGTGGGAGTTAAAGGGGGTGGGGGAGAGTTAAAGGGGGTGGCGGGGAGTAGAAGGAGGTGGGGGGAGTTTAAGAGGGTGGGGGGGGGATTGAAGGAGGTGAGTTGAAGGAGGTGGGGGGGGAGTTGAAGGGGTGGGGGGGTAGTTAAAGGGGGTGGGGGGGAGTTGAAGGGGTGGGGGGGGGAGTTGAAGGGGTGGGGGGGGAGTTGAAGGGGGTGGGAGGGGAGTTGAAGGCGGTGGGAGGGGGAGTTGAAGGGGTGGGGGGGGAGTTTAAGGCGGTGGGGGGGGAGTTGAATGGGGTGGGGGGGGAGTTGAATGGGGTGGGGGGGGGAGTTGAAGGCGGTGGGGGGGAGTTGAAGGGGTGGGGGGGGAGTTGAATTGGGTGGGGGGGGGTTAAATGGGATCGGGAGTTGAATAGGGTGGGGGGGGGGAGTTAAATGGGGTGGGGAGTTGAATAGGGTGGGGGGGGTTGAATGGGGTGGGGGGAGTTGAAGAGGGTGGAGGGGGGAGTTGAAGGGGGTGGGAGGTAAGAGGGGGGGGAGAGAGTCCAGGAATACGATCCTCGCAGAACCCGCGGGCTGAGGGGCTTGCGCACAGGCGGAGCTTTGTTACAGGGAGCGAGAGAACGAGAGGCATCCCCTGGCGAGCGCTCACAGCCTTCGCACTGTATACACAGAAGGAGAGGGTGCAAGAGAGTCGGTGAGGAGAGTACACGAGGGGACGAGAGTGCAGACAGAGATTGTCTGCACTCTCTTCCCCAACAATCTTGTACTCTTACAACCAACGCTGTACTCTCCGCACGGGCTCTGTGGTCTCAACGAGGGGACGGAGTGCAGAAAGTCGGTAGGGAGAGTGCAGAGTGTTGGTGGGGAGAGTACGCGTGCAGAGTTGTCTTTACACAAGCAACACTGCTGAAATCGACCAGTACAGCGTTGAGTGTTTTCCCACAATATGCTGAGTGGCTTTTCTCTGGGTGTGCCGGTTTTCTCACACGAGCCAAATACTATTGAATGTCATTGGCTAAATATCTCAACGTCATATGTCCACTCTTGAAAAGGAGATGTGAGACTTGGCAGTTGGTTTTATGGATAAGGGCATTATTATGACTACTAAAATAGCATTCACCAGGTCCAGGGCACAATACAGATGGGCTTTATATGTACAATTCGATTGGTGGTGCTGAGTTGGTAGTGGCTAAGATTCCCCATTGCTATAGCAGATACCAGAATATACTTTCAGACATCCACACACGGCAAGTAAACTCTAATTTGATACGAGCAGTTGCATCAAAAATTACAGAGGAGCTTACCGATCATCTCTGACAGTTTAACTGACGGCGAATATTATACAAATTGTAGATGATGATTATGGTACTGAGAATGGATAAAATGCTGATTGATGTTGAGATCTGAGATTCATCATGCTGTGAGACGAGAGGTTATCATGATCTGATGGCGGTAAGACCAACCGCCAACAAACCCTGGCAATAATCTGAACTTGCGATTTCTGCAACTAGAGTTGGCTGATGCATCCCAACTGTGCTGCATCGCTGCCAATCATTACACATATATTTGCGCTGTCCATTAAATTACACAAATCATTAGCCGCCTGCTGAGAGAGAGCAAGTGGGAATGAAATAGAGTGAAGCTTGGCTTGCGTATTGCACCGCCAGCCCGTGTCACCATGGCTGAGTTAATAGTGGCCGCGGGCAATGCCTGCGCACAGCTACGAGAGTCGATAATGAGCTGAGAAGGTGTGAAGCCATCAGCCGGGGACTCTCCAGGCTGCTGTGTGATAGTGGCCGAGTGTGGTTGGCATGGGCCCTGGTGCAATTCCCTTCCCCTTCGTGACCCGGTGTCTAGACTCCTCTGGCGCCGAAGCTTCGGTGCAGATGCATTGCCGTTAGCTACGCGACTGCTACACCACGGCAGTCATCCACACCTTCTCAACGCTGCGTGTTTAGTGGCTGAGAGGTTTAACTTTGAAATTAGCCCGAGTGCATGCTTTAAATAGATAATCTATAACGCATACTAGAGGGTGGCCCGTTCTACAGATGGTATGATGAGATACCTGATACTAACCTGACCATTAACCAACAGTAGACAGCACTCAACAGACACACAGCACTCACTTGACCCCCTCTACACACTCACCACTCATGTCCCCAATAGACACTCACCACTCAAATAAGCCTCACTACTCATATGATGCCACACACCTGACCTTCATCACTCATACACTTAACTGATGAATTCACCTCTCACCTGACACTCACTACTCACACCAGTGACCGCTCTTTTATGGAGCCTAATGTCACCTTTAAACGTAAATTTTCCGGTGAACAAAGTTTCAAACTCGTGTTTGCTGTGGAGCTATGCGATACCTGTGTAGTGACATAGTGCTGACTGTTGTACAGCAGCTGCAACTGCAGGTGGACATTTAGCACACACGCCGTTGACCATATACACGGGTGTGCCGGCAGGGTGGAGAAACTGGTGCAAGGGTCACGGTAGACCTCGTGCGGAGGCCTCTGAAAGGCCGAGGGGAATATAAGCAGCGGAGAGCAAGAACTCCGGGCTGCCGGTTCTGGGAGTGGGCTCGTCTAGCCGGACAGTAGTTCACTGTCCCGGTCGATGCCGTCGGTGCAACGCGGACGGGTCGTGTCTTGGTCAGTGTCGCCGTGAGAGAGGGGGCCGGAGTAGATAGCATGAACATAATAAAGGAAAGATGGTGCCTCCTGCGACTACCTTGTCTCTGACTGAGTGTGTGTGTGACGCATGCCACCCGCACACACACACAAGCCTCGAGAAGAAGGAAGAAGAGACCTAGGACACTACATTTGGTGTCAGAAGTGGGGTATTAAAAACCCACTTGTAGTGTCGCCGGGACGAGGATGTCGAGACGGTCATCCCTCCGACAGCTCTGGGACCCAGGATCCCGGTTATGAAGCCCGTGAGCTGTTGGGCAGCGGAAGAGCCGCCATTATTCGGCGGGACAGCTGCTATGCCGGCTACGCATCCGTGGGGGGAGAGTGGCTGGAAGTCGACGGTGAGAGTGGCTACGCCAGGTGGTGCGAGCAGTTGCGCATTGACAGCTAGAGCAACCGTACGTCGACGGCGGGAGTGGCTATTCCAGGAGGCAGGAACAGCTGCGCATCGACGGCGAGAGCGGCCGTACGTCTACAAAGAGAGAGCGGCTGCACGTCGATGGAGAGAGAGAGCGGGGGCTGCAAGTCAACGGAGAGATTGGAAGCTGCACGTCGACGGGGAAAGCGGCTGAGATTTTCCTGTGATCATGTGCCGACCAAGCAGCATGGCGGAGGACCGCCATGTGGAGAGGGGCGCAGGCCGGCAGGAGGCATGTACCCCAGCGGACGGCGTGAAGGAGAGCGGGGAAAACCAAGTGGGAGCTTCCGTCAGAGCAGGAGCAAGGGTCTCCGGACAGGGGACCGTGCACATGGCGGGTGCCATTTTGTCTCCGGAGGACCTCCTGTGGCCAGCAGGCGCCATTTTGAGGTGAGCGCGGGAGCGTGCGGAGGAGGTGCAAAGAGTGACGGAGCTGCAAGAAGCTGCTCCTGATCTGGCGCGGGAGGCTCGCTCAAGATTCCTCCAGAGGGAGCGGATGGAGGACGAGATGCCCTACGCCTTCTGGGCAGCACTTCTGCCACTGGAACAGGAGCCATACCCACTTTTGGGTGAGGGGGCACTCGACCTTCGAGTGGCGGAAAGGCTGCGGGAGCTGGCAAGAAAGCTGAGGATTGACCTGCCCTCTGCCATTGGCACAGAAATTTCGTCCTCCGCGGTGGCCCGGAAGATATAGGTCTTCGAGGAGAAGCAGCAGCGGGCAAGGTGGGAGGCCGCGACATGGAGCATGGAAGATATGATGGCGGCAGTGGGGGGCCGGGGGACGCAACCGAGATCATCCCCATGGGAGGACCCGCAGTGGGGCAGCTCCCTCTACCCTGGTGACCCACGCCCAAGTGCTTCATGTGTGGTCGGTCGGGCCACATCGCTGCGAAGTGTCGGGGTGACGAGTGGCCACCAGCGGAGTCACCCGCGCTCTCTGGCCCGCCGGCATAGTTAACTCAAGTCCCGCCAGACCCGGGTACCTGAGGCCTACTGAGACCGCCAAGTGCGAGGTCTCGGGGACCGGATCTGAGCGGGTGCTGCCGAGCGGTGAGGGGCCACGCCCTTTGAGCCGAGGACTCCGTCTCCATCGTCTCTTGGCCCTCTGGGTTCCGAAGGTGCAAGACCCCGCTGAGACAAGGGTGACCGGCACCATGGACCGAATCACGTGAGTTATGTCCCGGTATGGGGGGACGCTCCCTTGCACTGAGAAGGGAACCGAGGGAGAGTGGGGTGTCGGTGTGTCAATTATGGGTGGGCCCTGTGTGTGAGGTGTCACCGATTCATGGATGGGGGGCCCGGTGGGCATTGCCGCCGACTCGCGGATGGGGGGGCCCTGTGGGAGTTGTTGCTGATTCGCGGATGGGGGCGCCATGCTGCTGGGAGTTGCCGATTCGTGAGATCGAGGGCGTCGCATTGGGGTGATGTTGGTTTGTTTATCGGGGGGCACCGGGGGGTAGCGAGATGTGTTATTGATTTGCAGGGGACGCCGCGGTTTAACGGGATTATTTTCATTGATATTAAGAGTTCCTCGAGGAAGGGGAGTTGCCCTGCCTGCCTATCAGTTGCGGCTGTTGTAATGACAGCTGGGATGGCCGTTTTTTTAACGGAGGGGGAGGGTGATGTAGTGACACAGCGCTGACTGTTGTACAGCAGCTGCAACTGCAGGTGGACACTTAGCACACACGCTGTTGAGCACATACACGGGTGTGCCGGCAGAGAGGAGGGACAGGGGCAAGGGTCAGGGTAGATCCTGGAACCCTCTGGTGGGTTCGAGAAAGGAGACGCGGCTAGGGCGGAGCCAAGCCGCGCCAAGGGGAATATAAGCAGCAGAGAGCAAGAACTCCGGGCTGCCGGTTCTGGGAGTGGACTCATCTCATTGTCGCTGTCGTCATCGCCACCTTCATCGCTACCGCCTTCGCCCAATCATTGCATGGCCGGACAGTAGTTGGCTGTCCCGGTCGATGCTGTCGGTGCAACGCGGACAGGGTCGTGTTTGGGTCCAGACGTACGGCAGCGTGGTCGTGAGAGAGGGGGCCGGAGTAGGTGGCGTGAACATAATAAAGGAAAGACGGTGCCTCCTGCGACTACCTCGTCTCCGTGTGTGTGTGCGCGGGTGGTGTGCCTCCCGCACACACACACAAGCCTCGCGGAGAAGGAAGAAGAGACCCACGACACTACACCTGTTTGCTCTGTCCGTTGTGTTTTACATTCAAGGGACCCCATCCACAAGGCCTTGTAAATTGCCACTCTTATACACGTGTAGTGGTGATACGCGCTGGGGTAGCGATCAGGTGCCAGCGCGTCGTGATTGGATGTGTGTGTGGTGACGCGCGCTGACGGTGAGGGATCAGGGGTCAGCGCGGGATCGTGGGTTGTGTGGTGCTGATTGGCTGGGTGCCGGTGACGCGCTGGTGTGGGAGTGATCGGGTGGCAGCGCGGCGTGATTGCTTGGTGAGTGGAAACACGCGCTGGGGGAAAGCGGATCGTAGAGATAGCGCGTCGTGATTGGTTCACTAAGGAGCGATGCTCACATCGAGGTCTGCATCCGCTCCGTCTCCCGGGAGGAGGGACTATATAAGGTGATGCGCACAGGCGCACAGGGAGAGTGTAACCAGCGAAGACTGAAGACGGAGAGGAAGAGATAGGGCCCTGCGGTACCCAGTCCCGCTGTCCTGTGAGGACCCGGACTCTGTGTAACCCAGAGGCGGAGTGTAGGGTGAGCATGCAGTGTCAGCATGCGGAGTGTGTAGCCAGAGGGCTAGAGTCTACACGAGACGAGTGGAGTGTGTAGCCAGAGGCATAGGGTCTACACGAGACGAGTGGAGTGTGTAGCCAGAGGCATAGGGTCTACACGAGACGAGTGGAGTGTGTAGCCAGAGGCATAGGGTCTACACGAGACGAGTGGAGTGTGTAGCCAGAGGCATAGGGTCTACACGAGACGAGTGATGTGTGTAGCCAGAGGCCTAGAGTCTACACGAGATAAGTGAAGAGTGTAGCCAGAGGCAGAGAGTCTACACGAGCTAAGTGAAGAGTGTAGCCAGAGGCAGAGAGTCTACACGAGCTAAGTGAAGAGTGTAGCCAGAGGCAGAGAGCCTACACGAGTTAAGTAAAGTGTGCCGTCGGAAGAATAGAGACCACACGTTGTATTGTGACAAGTCAAGATTTAATAAAAAGTGTGTTACCCGTCAAGGAGTTTCCTGCCGTCATGTCCAATACTTCAACTGGCGTCAGAAGTGAAACTGTCTTCCAAGCATGGATACAAGGAAGACCAATTGGACCCATGGGATTGACCGCGAGGACAACCTTGACGACCCGGGCCAGCTGCCGTCGGGGGGTGAGGACGAAGAATGGCCCACGCTGCAAGATCCGCCGACGGCGCCGGAGGAGCGACGGGGGACCGAGGCCGTGCTCCGTGAGGCGCACTCTCGTCTGGCGGAGCTGCTGCTCGCCGCCGCGTCCATCCTGGCAGAAATCAGCTCGTCGGCTGGAGCGGAGACGGCGGCGGACATTCTACAGGGTCGCCCCGCAGATTCCCGCCAAAATGACTTGGCGATTCCCGCCATTTCATCGGCGTCGACTTTTGGCGGGAACGGCGACCGCCACGTGGCGGCGGTTCTCCAAGCGCGCCCTCTTACGTCATCAACGCGCGCTGCGGACCGCCATCAGTCATCCGCCATTGGGGCCGCCATCTTACACACCGACGGGGCGGCGGGAAGAAACCACGACGCGGAGGACGACTTCATTTTCAACAGCGCCTCCCCGCATTGTCAGCCTTCAAGGCGGAAGGCGGGGACTGGGGCCAATTTCAGCGCAGGTTTTTGGCGCATCAGGAGATGTCTGCCTGGTCCGATGCTACGGCGCTGCGGGCACTGCCTGCCATGTTGGACGACAACGCGCTCGCGGCCTTCATGTCAGCTCGGAGGTCGGACCGCTCCACGCTTAAGGCAGCGCTGGGTCTCATGGCCAAGGTCTACGGACCTCCCTCGGCGTGCCGCCATCATTTTTATGCAAGGCGGAAGGCGGACACGGAGACCGCGCTCGCCTATCGCACGGCGTTGCTGGCTCTCGCCGATGCTGCATTCCCTCGGATGGACGAGGAGGGCCAGGATGCGATGGTTTTGGAGCAGCTGCTTAAGTTGGCGCAGGACCTGGGGGTCCCCATCAACACGGCCGACGAGATCGACATTTCTTCCTTACGGGTCGCTACGAGTATACAAGCGCACGAGGTCCTTCAACGCAAACAGGGGATCGTCTGCAACGCTGCCGTGGCCTCAGCTCCGGGTCCGGTGATCACCGAACCCCAAGTCGTCAGTCCGCGAGAGGAGGCGTTTTCCGCGGGACGACCAGGGGACTGGAGGTCGGGGGGTCGGTCGCCTCTGCGATCGGCCCGCAAGCTGGAGCAACCGAGATCACCGACGACCCTCATCACGTGCTATAACTGCGGCCTCCGGGGCCACGTGGCGTCCGGTTGCCGCGCTCCCCGTCAGCGCGCCATGGGATCTCGGCTGGACGACGACCAAGGCCCCAAGGCATCCCTACAAACCCCGGCAAGTCGCGGCACCTCACATGCTCGGCCCACACACTCGACACGCATGGGCCGTCGCGGGGCGACGGAGGAGGGCCGGTTAGGGTTCGGGGATTCGGTTCGGTGAGGGGGTTTCGGCCGGGACCGGGGAGACATTAAATGGTCGGAGTTGGGGCATAGAATTGTGGCTGCTTCAGCGGGTTCATCCGTCGTTGCGGGTTCTATTGATGGGGTCGAGGTCAGGGTATTGGTGGACACGGGGGCGTCGGCGACTATTATATCGGACCTCATTTATAACATTCTCCCCGTCCAATGCCGTCCGCTGCTCCCAGTGGATGTGCCATTTTTCGCCGCAAATGGGGGATCGTTGGGCATTATCGGTCAGATTAGGGCGTCCATTTGCATTGGAGATATCAAATTGTCGGGACCCGTTTTCGTTTCGTCTTCTTTGGCGGTTCCTTGTCTATTGGGCACTGATTTTTTGGCTAAGATGCCCATTAAAATTCTAATCGATCAGCGTTGCATTGAACTACCATCGGGTCGCCGTATTTAATTTTTGACGAACCCTACTGAGATTCGGACGGCGTGCGCCACGATACAAGCGTTGGCGACGCAGACCGTGCACGTGCCCCCGGGTTCACAGATGTTAATTCCCCTCCGGTTGCGGAAACCATGGGTGGAGGGGACTTCGGAACAAGGCATGCTGTTGGGTCCTTCTAACAGGGCTGTCGGGGGGGTCGATTTGTCGGTGGCTCACACTTTGGTTCGGGCGGACAAGGATCCGTTTGTGATGGTTTTAAACGCTGGGTCGCGGCCAGCCGTCATTCAGCAGGGTACCGTGCTGGCTCACGCGGCGCGGGTTCCTGCGGAGGAGCGGCTGGTTGCGCACGTTGATCCGAGCCCCACGCAGAACATTGAACCGAGGGAGGACCTTGAATGGGTCCATTCGCTGTGCGCGGGCTCGGACGATTTGTCAGGTGTGCAGTTGGGTGCGCTGCGCGAGTTACTAATGGAATTTTCTGATGTGTTCAGTAAACATAAATATGACATTGGGTGTACGGATTTGTACGCCACCACATTGACACGGGCGATGCGGCACCGGTCAGGCTAAATCCCTTCCGACTGAGTCCTGCTGAGAAGGAACATGTTCAGTCGGCCGTTAACGATATGCTTGAAGCCGACATTATTTCGCCTTCCTCCAGTCCTTGGGGAGCACCTATTGTGCTGGTTAAGAAGCAAGACGGGTCCTTGCGATTTTGCGTAGATTTCCGTCGCCTGAATAAGATCTCTGTGGCTGACGCGTATCCACTCCCCAGGATGGACGAGTCCCTCGATGCATTGTCTGGTGCGCGATATTTTTCGACTCTTGATTTATTATCGGGATTCTGGCAGTTGCCACTCGACGAAGAGTCTAAACCTAAGACAGCATTTCGGACTCCAGGGGGCCTGTTCCAGTTTAACCGGTTACCCATGGGACTTCACTCCTCTCCAGCGACGTTTTAGCGCCTTATGGAGTTGGTTTTGTCGGGCTCGCAATGGGAGACGTGCTTGATTTACCTTGACGATGTCATTGTTTTCAGTAAAACATTTGAGGAACACCTCCAGCGATTGAGAGGGGTGTTCTTGCGAATGCGATCGGCTAAATTGAAATTTAAACCGGCCAAATGCCACCTTTTTCGTAAGTCCGTTAGATACTTGGGTCACATTGTCGACTCTTCGGGGATCTCTACCGATCCCGCGAAGACGGACTGTGTCAGTTCATGGCCGACACCCACGTCAGTTGCAGACGTGCGCAGTTTCATCGGTTTTGCTTCGTATTACCGCCGATTCGTTGAGCACTTCGCCACTATTGCAAAACCCTTGCACGCTCTAACGGCGAAAGGTGTGAAGTTCCGATGGGGACCGGAGGAGGAGGCCGCGTTCTGCTCCCTCCGGGACGCCTTGGTGGGTGCCCCACCCTTGCGTTATCCGGATTTTGCGAGTCCCTTCTTGCTAGATACGGATGCTAGCAACACGGGCATTGGGGGGGTACTGTCCCAGGTCGTTGGGGGAGTCGAAAGGGTGGTCGCTTATGGTAGCAGGGTGTTGTCTCCGGCGGAGCAGCGCTACTGCGTCACCCGTCGTGAACTGCTCGCCATTGTTTTTTTCGTACAACAGTTCAGACCGTATCTCTATGGTCGTCACTTTACGGTCCGGACGGACCACGCGGCGCTACAGTATTCATTGAGGGTCGCCCAACCCTCGGGCCAATTGTCACGGTGGTTGGAAGTCCTCCAAGACTATCAGTTCACGACCACATACCGTAAGGGGTTGCGACACACAAATGCCGATGCCCTGTCGCGATTGTTGCCTTGTCAGAAATGTGCGTGTCTATCGGGATCGGCGCGCTGTAAACCGCCGGTGGTGGAAGATAGGGGGGCATTGGCTGCGACCGCGGGCGCACCAATCGGGGATGTTCCCGCTACCTCTCAGGATCGGGACTCACTGCTCTCACTGTCGCTGAGTGAGTGGGGCCGCCTCCAAATGGCGGACAGCTCCCTGCTAGCATTGCGCCGCAGGGTGGGAGGTCCTAAGGAGGACCAGGAGCGAACTGGCTCCTATGTACTTAGACAGGGCATGTTGATGAGATGGGACAGTTTGTCCCGGCGGCATGCACTGGTGGTGCCTTCTGTTGTAAGGGGGAAAGTTGTTTTGGCCGCACACGAACGCCTCTTGCATTTGGGAGTAAACAAAACGCTTGCCCTGCTTCAGCGTGATTATTATTGGCCGGGAATGGGGGGCGACGTGGTAAATATTCTGAAGGGATGCGTTGAGTGCGCCAGGCGAAAACCACCGCCCGTGGCAGCTAATCCACCGCTGCAATCCATTCAAGTCTCGCGCACTAACGAGCTCGTTGCGCTCGATATTCTGGGGCCCTTTCCAGTCACGCCTAGGGGTAATTAGTACCTGTTGGTGGGGGTCGAATATTTTACCCGGTGGCCTATGGCGTGGCCACTCGCCAACCAGTCGGCGGCGGCTGTGATGGACGCCTTTGTCCAGGGCTACGTCCTGGACAAGGGGGCTCCCGAACGCCTGCTGACCGACCAAGGGAAAAAAATTTCAAGTAAATTGCTGCAAGAGGTGTGCGATCTGTTGGGTACTAAGAAGGTGCGTACTTCCCCGTACCACCCGCAGACGGACGGGATGGTGGAGAGACTCCACAAGACCTTGACTTCTATGCTGTGCCAGCGGGTGTGTGAGGCACATGTTGATTGGGACCTGCAGGTCCCGGGGGTCCTCGCCGCGTATAGAATGGCCCCCGATGCAGCCACGGGGTTTTCCCCATTCTATCTGATGTACGGTCGGGAAGCCGACCCGCCAATGGAAACGCAGCTTGGCCTGTCCGCACCACGAACTAATTCTAAATTGGCAGAACATATTAAATGTAATATTCATAAGCTGACAGAGGCAAGGGAGGCCGCACGGCTTAATTCGCGGGCTCGCCAAATTGCTAACGAGCGGTTGCGTGCACGAAAGGTGTCCGTGCACGACTGGAGACCGGGTGACAGGGCCTGGCTGCATTGCCCTCAGGCGCCTTTGGCTACGTCGCCTAAATTGTTGAAGCCATGGCGGGGACCCGTGGAGGTCGTGCGTGTTGCACGCCCCCAGTGCGTTCAGATAAAATGGGGAAAGCGACGGTGGTACGTCCACCCCTCCCGACTGAAACCGTTCTCGCCTCCATATGGCCTCCCCTTGTGTCGTGAGGGCCGAGCATGTGACGTGACCGACGACCCAGAGGGGAAAATGTCCTTGCCTGATCCTCACATGCTTCCGCCTGATCTCCTCCCAGGTCTCTCGGAACTGACAGCTGCCGACCACCGGCGGCCGGATCTTCGCGGCGGGGCCGGTCCTTTCAGGCCCGACCCGCGCCGTCGAGAGCAACCGGAACTACCGGACGGTCGTCAGCGTCCCGTCCCATATGACGGACCGGCCAGACGGACTCGCGCCAGGTCGCGCTACTTTTCATGACCTACCATGTGAGGAGTCGAGGAAGTTGGAGCGCCTCGTCGCTGCGTTAGTCACGGGGACGCCGGGCGCGTTCATTTTCTGGAAATCGCTTTTATTATGTTGTTCGTCGGGCTGTATATAGCTTCTTATAGGGTGTTGTGTGTGGTATTGTTGACTTTTCTTGTGTTAATTGTCAAATTGTACATAGGTTGCTGTTGTGTTGTTGTTGTTGTGTTACGGGGCACACTGGGGGGTGTGGGTTTTGTTGTGTTAACGTTGTGTGAGGTTGTTGGTTAGCAGCCGGGACGGCTGCGAGCTATGTGGGGGGGGGTGATGTAGTGGTGATACGCGCTGGGGTAGCGATCAGGTGCCAGCGCGTCGTGATTGGATGTGTGTGTGGTGACGCGCGCTGACGGTGAGGGATCAGGGGTCAGCGCGGGATCGTGGGTTGTGTGGTGCTGATTGGCTGGGTGCCGGTGACGCGCTGGTGTGGGAGTGATCGGGTGGCAGCGCGGCGTGATTGCTTGGTGAGTGGAAACACGCGCTGGGGGAAAGCGGATCGTAGAGATAGCGCGTCGTGATTGGTTCACTAAGGAGCGATGCTCACATCGAGGTCCGCATCCGCTCCGTCTCCCGGGAGGAGGGACTATATAAGGTGATGCGCACAGGCGCACAGGGAGAGTGTAACCAGCGAAGACTGAAGATGGAGAGGAAGAGATAGGGCCCTGCGGTACCCAGTCCCGCTGTTCTGTGAGGACCCGGACTCTGTGTAACCCAGAGGCGGAGTGTAGGGTGAGCATGCAGTGTCAGCATGCGGAGTGTGTAGCCAGAGGGCTAGAGTCTACATGAGACGAGTGGAGTGTGTAGCCAGAGGCATAGGGTCTACACGAGACGAGTGGAGTGTGTAGCCAGAGGCATAGGGTCTACACGAGACGAGTGGAGTGTGTAGCCAGAGGCATAGGGTCTACACGAGACGAGTGATGTGTGTAGCCAGAGGCCTAGAGTCTACACGAGATAAGTGAAGAGTGTAGCCAGAGGCAGAGAGTCTACACGAGCTAAGTGAAGAGTGTAGCCAGAGGCAGAGAGTCTACACGAGCTAAGTGAAGAGTGTAGCCAGAGGCAGAGAGCCTACACGAGTTAAGTAAAGTGTGCCGTCGGAAGAATAGAGACCACACGTTGTATTGTGACAAGTCAAGATTTAATAAAAAGTGTGTTACCCGTCAAGGAGTTTCCTGCCGTCATTTCCAATACTTCACACGTGTTAAACAAATATTTGTGTTGATGCATTAATTGATGTCACCTTCACGTGGGCATCGTCATCAGCCATGATCTATAAACTGGTGGATGAAGGTCTCCCAAAAGTTATCACCATCTATCACGGTCCTGTAATGTAGCACCCGCACACGAAGCGTGTTCCCTCCTTTGGCTGCCGCTGGGTCATTAATCTCGACCACCGGCCATCATTGCTCCGAGCGACGTATCCTGCCCAAGTCCACGTATTTAACAGTTCATATATTATGTGTCTAATATGTGTTTGCTCTCTGATCCTTTCAGTGGATTTTGGACCAATGTTAATAAAGTAGGTGTATGTATTTGTAAAACATACATTTATATACGCACAGGGCCCAAGTCACACGTTAACAACTGCTCATTTTCCAACGATTTTTTCTGCCAAAACATACCATTACCAAACATTCAGGCAAATCGCCCAGGCGACATGTTACATATTTCAGTCTTTTAGTCAACATTTTGATAGTTTGATCCAAAGTCCACTGTTCGTGGGTATCTATATGAATAAATACCTTAATCTGTATATCTCAAAAACCTGTATGGTACTTCCTGACATGATAGGAAGATAACATTTGGTAGATAGGTAGCTTTTAGGTCACAAATAACGATGTTAATTGCCCCATAAACATGTTTGTGTGTGTCATTCAGAAACCGTTCAAAATATAAGATTGCGGTTTTTGTGTTTAGGTTTTTGTGTTTAGGTAAAGCGTTAAACAGCGACTACAATTAACGCGAGAACCATTGTTCTACCTTTTATTTTTTAGATATTTCGGATTCAATTGGTTTTGAACAAAAAAATCCGAATTTTATGAGGTTCAAATCTGAATAATTCGAAAAAGGTAAAAGATAGGAAATTCCCCTCAGGAGAGTATTAAGTTCATTCATTGTTGTTCTTTCTAATAGAAAAAAATGGAATCTTTAAATTGAGCGGTTCCCGATGGGTATGTCTTTAAATATAAGAAGTTGAATCAAGTCGTCGATAATTGTAGTGTTTTTTTGTAGATTTTTTTTTTGGAATAGTTGTTAGTGTCTGATCAAAGATAAAAAAAAATATCATATCAGGTTAATTATATTTAGTGATGCCGGCTTTCGCATAGCACGGCGTGCGATGCACCATCATCGCGTACACCCCGTAGGCGGGTGTAGTACCAGTCCTCGCGGGGCTTGGTGAGCGCTGGAATAGCGCAGGTACCACGCATAGCATGTAGTGCGGGCTCCCACAAGGGGGAGAGTGTCAGCCCAGGGGCAGGGTTGCCCCAGGCCATGACACTCTGGTTGACTCTGTAGACACGTGATCTGAAGTGTCCACAGAGAAGGCCCCAGGCGGGGGGGGAGGGGGCTAGGGGGTGATCACGTGTGCAGGTAGAGCTCTCGAGGGGGATCGAGAGGGAGCTAGAACGCTCGAGAAGGCGGGTGGGGCCGAAGGCGGAGCGGCCCCGACTCGGGGTCGCTGCATTCGACAAGCTGGAAGCTCTACGTCCTACGAGGCATCAACACGTGGTTGGGGACCGGAGTGAGGGTCCGACCCTTTGTAGCTGTAACTCCTATGTATAATGTAATTAGCTGGGTGGTCACCACCCTAGGCTGTATCTGGTAAAGGGGCAGTTAACCCTTTGTGTTAACGTGTTGATTTTAAATAAATGTGTTGCCTCTAAAGAATAACACCTATGATGCAGTTGTATTCACTACATATACATCGCGAAACTCGGGAGGGACGGGCACCCCATGGCCTCCCTGTCACCCCACCCCCATACCCGACAGATAGGGGGGAATTTATTTTCTGGAGCTCAGTCCCGTGGACAGCTCTGGCTGAAATGAAGCCCTGGGGATACGAAAATAGAAATAAGTGACAGCAGTGCTATTATTGATCATTAACAGTGCATTCTGATGCATAGGCGCGCACGTTAGACACATCATTGTTATGACGGCGACTGCAGATGCTCCTTACAGCATGAGGCAATTGGCCAAATGGCGCTTAGGGAATGTAACGGAATGCTTCGGCTAATTATGTTACAGCAGTCTACAGTACTGAGACGCTGCAACTACAAGGCCATTATGAAATCCTCTGGGAGAACAGTTCTCCTCCCTTTGCACACAAACTCATACACATACGCTTGCGGTGTGTGTGTATATATATGTGTTAAGGTGCAAATGACGACGCAGAGGCAGCTCTTCAGGTAAGGGCTTGCGCCGGTTATTTATTAAGGGGTAGGGGTCCTATACTGGGTCCTTCCCACGACCCTGCACTCTGTATCTAGCTCGGCTAGCTTCAGGGCTCTCTCCCTCGAGTCGGATCGTGGGTTCAGCCAACACCGACCGATCGGGGAGAGCAGCACCTCCTATGACTACCGCCGGCTTCTCTCCAGACTCCTTGATCTCTACCCCTGGCTGGCTCTTAAACCGTTCTCCATCGCGTGCTCCCACAGTGAACCCGCTTTCGTCACGGGGTCCCCCTTAAGTACCAAGAGGAGACAAGACGTCATCGCCCCACCCAGCACGCATGACATCACGTCCCATGACGTCATCGCACTGGACAGTGCGCATGACGTCACGTCCCCATATTACTCCTCTACATATATATACCCACACAGACACATATAGTAAAACACAAGTACGTTTAAACCGTAGTGTTAATGATACAGCTACACAAGCAAGATTCATACGCACATTGAGCGCCACGCTCAACTAAGCATGCAATTTACTGGGGCATTCGCTTCATGTACTCGGGCAATAAATATCTGGACAGTAAATTTCTAGAGAATCAATTGGGCGAAGGTGCCTTTAGTTTCCAGTAAATGCGGAGACATTGCATGTATATGAACTAGATCCACAGGACCTATTCCTTTCTCACTCAATGACTGATGTAATGTGTAATGTATAAGGTCAGCGGAGATATTATTGCTCGAATGTAAACTTGACTTGCAATCTCCATATGTAGTGTGCAACAGCTATGCTTAATCCACTGCTGGATTAATTACTTCTCCAAAGCAAGCCACCATCTCTAACAGCAGTTAGTTCATTCACAATAATAATGCCATTTAATTACCCAGTGAAGTTTCAATAACTTTTTTTTCCAGGAAGAAGGTCCTGCATTGGGATGTTTGGCCAATTACTTTCATGAGTGTTTGGCTTAATGTGAGAGAAAACCAGAGGACGCTTAAAAAAACTCCCTGCACATGAGGGTTTAACACTCAAAGGTCCACACAGGTAGATTCACGATTCCACTGCTTGACGGCATCTCATTGCTACCATGCATCCTTAGCCTATGTATCATTAGACAGTCACCCATTATAGGTTAAACCAGGCTTGAATCTGCTTAGCTTCTGAGATCTGATAAGTCAATTAAAAAGTTGGTCTCTCCAGCGTAATAGCGCACGTTAATTTAGTCCCGACATATATATATACACACTCTACCCTAGTAAATGTGAGCAGTTGTTTACATTGTATTTGTAAGCTAATTAAATTGGGTGGAACAGTGGCGCAGTGATTAGCGCAACGCCCTATGGAACCGACGATCAAGTTTAATTCCTGACGACGAATAACATCAGAGACAAATTATATCTGTTGGCACTTAACCTGTATTTGAACGGCGGTAAACATTGGTACTTGGAAAGACACGTGCCATGGTGGGTGGCGAGACACACCGTCCAATGGAGTGGAGCCGCCTGGCGGCCAATGGGAGTGTTGTGGGTATTGTGAGCGTAAAACGCCGTCACCACGACTGACCTGGTGTAGCGCCAGACATTGGTCAACAGGGGGCAACAGCGAGTCCGGCCTGTATCAAGTCACGCCGTTCAGGCCAGGGAACCCAGAGGGTGGTTGGGAACCAAATGTACACACCCCAGGCCCCCAGTGGGGGCTGGGGGACTACGCAATAATCCAGGTACCTCCAGAAGGTTCTAGAGAGTAGGCGTGGCCAGGGGCGGAGTGACCTTGTATAAGTCGGACCTCTGAACGGGTTTGCCAGTCGTCATCAAGCAGAAGACAGAAGAGCCAGCCCAGAATAAGACCCTGGGAACCCCCGGACCCGAAGTCCTTGCCAGGGCCGAGACCGAGTGGGCCAGTGGTCGGGACCCGAGGACCTTGGCTGGGTCTGGTCAGGCTAGCCTCCCCGAGGTCTCCCCGAGCCGGAGGGCTGTGATGCAGAGAGTGGTCCCAGTGATTAAGGCACGCTAGCCCAGAGGCTATACCTCCCCAGGGTATCGGGTGAAGGGGGCCGTTACCCCCTTGTGTTAGGGACCTTGTGTTACTGTTATTAAATAAACGTGTTGCCTCCAGAGAAGACTGAGTCTCCATCTGTACCCGCTACAGGAGTAAAAGGCTGCTGTTTCTTATGTCTAAACAAGATATTTTATTCACGCGGAGTCTCACCAATAAAAATTTTGCCCAAACATAGTATACATTTCCACAAGTTATCAGTGGTCATATATATGTAATAATCTACATAGCTGAACCTGCATTTCGAACGCGTGCGATATTCTTTCAGGACTCGGTTTTCTGGAACATTGCCGTCTTTAAAATTGGTTTTGGTGTTGCTGTGACTCATGCAGCACCACGGATCTTCCTTGTAAAATAGCCGGGAAACTGGCTAAAAGGGATCATCCGTGAAACTAATCAAAATAAACAAACAGCGCTTACTTGGTTATCAAGGACTCCATATGGTCAGCCATATAATACAACAAAAAAGACAAAGATCCCCCGTATAGGCTTAACAGACTGTTGGGGCAAGTGCTGTTAGCGAGCACCTATGAAGGCCGGCACGGCACACGAGGGGGTGGGTGGCCAACACCACGCCCGGCCGCCTTTGTCTCTCTAGTGACGATGTTTACACACTGCATCAGGTACTCATTTGAGGCTGAGTCGACCTAGGGAAGGCCCAGAACCGGTTCAGATAATCGTCACTGGTGGTGGCCATGAGCGGGAACCGAACCCCGGTCGCCAGGTTCACAGCACAGCGCTAACCGCTACACTACAGCTCCCACATAATGCAATAAAAAAGACAAAGATCCCCCGTATAGGCTGAATATAGAACATACGCACGAACATGCTGTGTGATACAATCCCAACGTTATCAACGGGTTAAGCTTAGTTTATTTGTTTAAACATCACGGGGATTTTCATTATAATTTCCGAACAACAGTTCCACGATATCTTGTGCAATGTTGCACCTGATTCAAATGTTGTCGAATGTTCCTTTTCATAACATTTTGGGTCAAAACGTGGCGGTATCTCCAGCAGCAGTAGGACAAATTGCTAAGGGCGATGTGGTTCAGCAATTTCGTCACTGTGAATCTTACCCTTTACCTTTTTACACCTATATATAAACCAAGGCAGCAGGCAGTGTATTGTATTTCCATTGCATCTGCAGCTTTACAATGCACAGAACATAAGACACTACCGACCTTATCTTAATATTCAGTTACGCATCCAAAGATAAATATAGGGCAATTAATTTGGAGGACCCTTACATAAAAATAAGGAAATCTTGAGAAAGCATTTCATGCGAAAGCTACTCCATGTCTCCCACCAGTCTCAATACACTTGCGATATCTCTTTAACGTTCTCCCTCGGTAAGATATGGAGCCATTCCGTTCACAATACTCAAATCTGTTAAGAGGATCATTATAAATGAGTGGGGTGCCTATACATGGAACACCCTGCATTTTGAATAAAGGTAAATATACAACAAGTAAACCCGTAAAAACAAAGTTTTTCACTATAAATCCTTTACATGCGTGGCGGCTAGAGTCCTCTCGTCCTCTGGCTTGAGATGGCTGCCACCTATGCGCCAGATGATTGTCTGCCACCATTAAGCAATTGGTAATTAAATATTTAATTTGTTTTCCCTAAACAGTGTAAAATTTTGGATATTTTTTTCACGAAAATTAATTGTCACACACAACGAGTCTGTGTGGAAAATGTCAGCTCGATTGGATCACGGGAAGTGGGTTAAAAAACGAGCGAAAGATTTGCACGGTCCTAAGCAAGCAAGCACGCAAGCAAGCAAGCAAGCACGCGAACTTAATATAAAGGATTTAAAAAGCATATACATCTCCTGCTGCCAAGATGTTTCATTTGGGAGCGATCCATATATCGAAAAAAATATCAGCACATGGGTCCAATTGTCAAGTGGTCACAGCAGATGGAGCAACCAGTGCATTTTTGTATTTGGCCAGGTCCAAATGCATGGGGGGTTCGCCCATGGCTGACAAAACCAGCACTTCCACAACCCAGTAGACTGTGCTACTCAGTAACTTGTTCCGTAATAAACCATTAATATAAGCAATCTACAATGCATACAACGTTGTGTTTTATCATGCCCCTCTTGTAATTAGATGAATAGTAGAAATTCAGAATCATCTTGATATAGACTGGAAGAATCCGATGAGCTATGCTCTTTTTCCAAGATGTCCAGTAGTTTCACATGTCCAATTCATGGCTTATATTCAAGATACATTTTTTACTGCCTATATTTTCACTTGTGTAGTCTAGTTTACTGCATTAGTTCAATGGTAAAATCTGCATACAACTTGCATGTATATTTGCTTCTTACATATACTGTATACGATTCGATACATACAGTTGAGAAATAAGAAAATGTTTTTTATCAATAAATCGTTACATGCAAAATACCTACAGTATAAATATACCGCTACGATCTATGTGCAGGTATACAGAGACAGCAGTGATGTTAGGGTCCATTGCTAGCAACCATTTACGAAGGGCTCTCATTCACTTCAAGTGCGCACTTAAACCTGAATTGCTGAATTCTTGACTGCACACGAATTAAAGTCATCAGCCATGATCCACACCTGGATAAAGGCCTCCCCAAGCAATAACCATCTCACCCTCTAATGATATCCACATTGCACCTGTATATGAGCTAATTGCATCACCATCTTCACAGTGAACGTCCTTTCGGGCATGTTCCCTCCTGTGGCTGCCAGTCCATCGTTAGCAAACGCCCATTTACTCTTCTTTACGTCAATGTTACGTCTTAAAATTTGTAACATGGCTTAAATGCATTCTGATCAATGAGTAGGTCACTTGTCAGATTCCATGCCACTGCAGACTGTGACGGTTATCGATACCCACTCTGCATAGCGGCGCGTAAACCACATGGGGCACTGACCACTCTTTCTAAAGGGAAATGCTCCCTGCCATTTCGAGTCAAACGTGCCCCAAAGCTCCCGAGCTTGAACGACCACTGCAGTGTAGAGAATGCAATATATCTCGACGCATGCAAAAGGCAACCTTGCCTAATAGACGAGGTGAGGCGAGACGAGGCATGGAGGCTTGACTTCCAATTCTGCCGTTAGCCCGTAGAGCTGGCCGAGCAGGAGATTTATGAGTGCCACTGCCTGCAGGTGAGGATGTACGTGTTGGAAGATGTTCATGAAATGCACAATAGTCAAGTTCCTGCACGATTTTTGGCAAAGCACAATAATGCAAAGAAAAATAAGTGAATACTGCCATGGTTTGCTGTGCCACTGTACAGTATTGCACAAATGCACGTTTGTAACAACGGATGGAAGCAAACGGTTAAACATTTGACATTAAAGTGAATGCATATTTATCATGTAATTGAGCAAAACAAATTATACTCATGGCTATAACATGTAGTTATAAATTAAAAGCAAATTAATTGAATAAACATATTTTGTGGATAGAATAAATATTGCAAAGAGGGATCAGAGCTTTCAACTACTGTATAGATTAACATAGTTTCTCAACAATGTAAATTAGTTATAACTGTTATCTAAACATTGGCTTATACTGCTGCTGTTTACCAGTAACAACCACGAACAGGCAGAGTATATAATCACAACCAAGGCTGTTGAACATTTTGGTGGTTCTCTTGGGATAAACATACAGATATGCTGGCCTATTTCTATATATTGCAACATAAGATGATCTGGTTGGTTCCTTTGGTTTAATCTTCTGGACTGGTTGTTTTTTCTACTCTTAGAGGATGATCTGGTTCTTGAAGCTGTGCTGCAACTCTTTGTGTGGCAGAACAATGGAATTGAGGATCACAACTTCTGCTGGGATGGAGACATTGCAGCCTGTACACACACACAAAGACAGAGATTTCATGTGTAGCCTATTAGCGAGCATATATTAAGGCAGGGAAACCGTACAAAGGGGTGGTGTGGCGAGCATCATGGCCGGATGCCGTCCTAGCACTGACGTTTATAGACCACATCAAGTACCCATTTAAGGTTGAGTCGACCTAGGGGAGGCCCAGAACCAGTTCAGATAAACCCATTAATGTTAGCTGTGGAAGGTCAGGTTACTGGGTTTATAGTGCAGTGCACACTATGCCACTACATACTTACATGCAACACACATATCAATGAGAATACATTTGCAAATGGATAGGTAGTACTATGGTGAGAGCTCATGACTTGTGATTGGAAAATCCTAATTGAGATCGACTCAGCGTGTTATCTCTGTGCAGCCCTGCAGAATGACTCTGTCTACTCGACAGACCTGCTCTCCACCTGCGTTGTGGCCAAAACGTCGTGAGAATTCTTTTATTATGTTTTATTTGTATTATTTTATTATTTCCATTCTACGTGACTTTACCGAAAGAACCAAGAAGAAAAATAGAGTACCACTTTGTGATACTATATAGCTCCTGCCACAGAAATTATGGAATTTCCACCAGGGTCATAAACACCAATGAGCATGAGGTATGGACTGGGGGCAATACTTTGACTCTGACTTATTAGTCTTCTTTCATACAGATGAATTCTGTGCAGAAATCCAGTTCATGATTTCATGAGACAGCAAATATATTCTACCCAGTCCTGAGAATGAATATAGCAGGCACGAGTTTTTACCAAGTGATCGATTGTTTGTTTTTGGTGCATCTCCACTGATTTCATAACAATTATCGTTGATAATTATCAGTGAGCGGAAACATTAGTTGCACACCGAGGATGGTGATGGAGGGGTTGAGGCGGCCGTCCGTGTTGAAGAGGCTCTCCGAGTCCATCTTGGCGAGAGGGTCGTTGGGATTGGGGTCACTTGGGGTCCCCTCCACCCGCGCCCAGCGCCCGACCACACTGTCCCAGCCCACAATGCTGTTGAGCACACAGCAGTGGTCCTGTGCAGGAGCACGTCCACACAAAAGCACAGTGCGTGTTCACCACAGAAATGTAGTTGCGCTTGAGCGGCGAACGCAAACGAGGTTTTGTGTTAATGAGGTACAGTACAATAGGACACAAGTTTATCAGTTCAGAAATGCGCCGTCCCAAAGGGGTAATGGGTTACTATGAGAACAGAGGGCATTGCAGGGAAAAATCCATGGTTGTACTGTACTTCTATGCTGTTATCAAATCACACGACCCACACGCCATGGAGAGCCCCTCATCCAGCAGTGGATTGACAAAGGGATGTAGGTGTGCAAGTATGATAAGGTTATTATTTAATTGCAACCCAATCATAGTAGGAATATATAAAATGTGGCCCTTTTTGAGTATTTCAGTGGCACACGATGTCCTCCTCTTGTGAATGGCCCACTCTCATGCTGTAACAGCTGCAACTCAGTTCACACTCATGCGCCACAAGTGCCTCGTCAGTTCAGCGGAAAACGCAGGGTGGGGTATGTCAGCCTCGAATTAATGCAGTCTGGATCCAGGCTGGCAAACTTGGTTGGTGTGGAATAAATTATACTTTTTTTTCCCGTGAAAATTATTTTTAATTTTGACCTCTGTGCCTGTTGTGGCTGCAGAGATCAACAAAGTGAGAAAGTATGATGTATTCACATTGTCCCTACAGCATCACTCACCAGCAGATACACCACCCTTCACAGTAGGCTGCCTTACCCATCAATGATTTGTAGTATGTTGCAGGACTTCAACATGTACAAGCACAAACGCACACAAAGAGACAAAATGCTGTCATTGACAAAGACATGGCTGACAAACCTGCAGCGTGGAGCCCTGCAGAATGATGGATTCACGCACCCGCACACCCGGTCCGATAGCAACATCCATGCCCACCGTCACGTTCGGCCCCAGCTACAGCATGTGCCGACACAAGGCAGGACAAAATTATTCACTGGTCAGCTTCCAGTGGCATAGCGTGGTTGTCATGGACCCTGATGGAAGAAATGGAATGGTGCCCTCTGTCTTATTTACTCTTCATAGCACGGCGCTTACATTCGATAACTAACTCTCATGTCATACTACCAGATTTTACTATATTTTGAGCTCAGAGTGGCATTATATTCAATACAATGTATTCAGCAGCATTTCTGTTCACTAAATCTTTGTTGTTACATTTATAGTTTCCAGAAGATCGAGTTGCAGAAGACATATGATGCAATCTTATTGTATATCATAAATTGCGAATCTGAATTGAAAATTATTGTCCATCAATTGTGTACAAAAATGTGCATATACAAAGTCTGAAGCATTTAATCCGTGAAATCCAGTCTATTTTTGATGCTTTACTTTTCACAGTTACAGCTGCATAGTTCGGAATATTTCCAAAAAACTTATTCCCTGGTGGCCTTTTGGCATGTTACAGGAAATATCCATTCCCATGTTGTCAGTGAAATGAAATATAAACTAACCAGATTAAGTACTGATATTCTCTCCTTCGTATGGCAGGAGGGAAACATACTGATAGTAGCTCTGCGTTAATGTTAATATGCCATCATACTCCCATTAAGGTGATGCTATGTGGTGGACAGCAGAGGGCAGCACAGGCTCTCATGTCTATGCTCCCTGCCTTTCAGAATCAGAATGTATATACTGTATGTATGTCGAACTCGCCACGTATGTAGCCAAACGTGGATAAGCAAGGTTTTAAGTATGGTCAAATAACCCTCACGACATGTATGGCATGCAAAAGCCTTCATCCAACATTTGACTGAGAAAGGGCTGCACATGTGCATTAGTATTAACACATTAAATACTGGTGTTGGTAAGAAAATAAACGTACAGACAAGAATGTACCTGGCTGCATTACCTATCGGATACCAGTCAAGGGGGTGACATTCCACTGTCGATAACTCAGATCTGATTGGCTGTTGGGAAGGTTTATTGATAGCTGCTGTCTAAAAATGGTTAATCCTGGAGTGGAAAGTTATCACAGAAGTAATGAGATCCGCATAGAAGCCGATCTTAAGAAAGATTGGGAAGGGTAGGATAAATGCATTACTGTGTTGTGTATCAAAAGCCCAACTCTGTGTGATCTCTGAAAGAGATGTCTTTGTCATCATATTCAATCAACAATTATGTTATTGCTTTGCATGATATTTTACACACTTTTGGAGGTATACTTTCCAAACAAATTAGTTTTTCACTGTACAAAAAATATAGGTGCATTATTGTCAGAGCAACTATTTTAGTGTTATAACGGAAGATCAGGATTTTTTGCCATTCTAAATATGTAAAATAGTGTAATATGACTTGGATCTTAGCAAAAAAGTCAAAGCCAAGAATCTAAGAACAGAAAAGAATACATGGTACTTTTATCGAATCAGTTCCCATATTTCAAAAACATACTGCTAAGCTGTATCACTATATGAGCCAGATCAGATGAAGGGTGGTATCTGATTCTTTTTCTTCTAACATGCATAAATAAACACACAGGTCAAGCACATATTTTGGTACTGCGCAACCAGATTTTTATACAGTTCATTCTTCAGTGTTAATTCAATACCGTTTTTTTGATTGAAAAAAAAATTATAAATCAGATTATGAACCGGAAACCAAACTTAGTACAAGATCGAGGCTCTGCGGGCACGGCAGCCTTCCTGTAGACACGGCTGTGGGGGTGAGACAGTGCTAAAGGCTCATTGACCAAATGAGCACATGGTGGAGCCATGGAACGTTATAATTAGACTTGTGATGGTTATTTACAAAACCTTTTCCATTTCATTTGCATCCATGTATTTTGAAATGAGACCATTACTCACCACAGCAGTGGGGTCCACGTTCGCTGTGGGATGGATGTAAACATCTCCTGGAAGAATAAAAAAGAAAACCTTCAGTAAAAAACACAAATCGTGTCTAAGTGATGACAACTGCTTCCTGGATAGGGGTTTACCCCCTGACGTGTCTTACACTGATTTCTTCAAACTGTAAACTACATATGTAATAATGCCAGTGCATTACGATTGGCTACTACACAAATCCTCCATTTTCCATAAAACCCCAGAGCATGAGTACGTACTTGAGTTGCTACCTGTCCTCCTCCCGACCTGCCCCCTTCCCGACCTCCCCCACACTGAGTTCCCATGTGCTTATACTGCCAATTCAAGCAAGAATCCAAAATCTCCAAAATGATTTCCATTCTCAGGCTGGCCAAAATTATTTGTTTGAAATTGTGCTGAGTATAAATATATTTTTGGGAAAGACCTGCGATATTCACGTTATAACTCGATTAACATTAACATCTCACCCCCGCGAGATGTGTTCGTCTGGATTTTTCTCCGGGTCCTCCAGTTTTTCCCTCCACATTTAGAAACATGCATTTAGAGTATTTGGCTGTTATAAATTCCACCTGGTAAACCACTCCGTTGAGCTATCATTTGTGGCCAGGTCACTTCTAAAAAAATGCTCTCAAGCTCAGTGGCCCTTACCTCGTAAAATAAAAAGTTTAGTAAAAAATTGTTTAGTAACTCATAAAACAATATAAAAGACACTGTTTTTTGGATACTAGCTAGCTGGAGCAGCTGGGTGTGTCTTCACAATTGATCGAGTAGGCAGGAATGATACTAATCTGATACTAATCATGTTAAGCAAGCCTGAGGCATGCATATTCCCCTTCTGAAGTGCTCCAAAGTAATTCTAATTAATATTCAAAACTACACAGCACTTTATGCTCATATACACAAGTAAACATTTGCATGCATGCGGGTCCACATCAATGGTTTCATGGCCACCTTGTGTGCCATCACTTACCGATGACCTTAGGTTTACCAGACCCATTTTCCGAAAGTCTCTCTGGGTGGGTGTTGTGGTAACTGCCCAGGTACAGGCGATTGGCATATATTGCTGAGCTGCACATATCATAGAGAGGAAGAAAGAAATGGGAAGGGTGGGTTAGTCAGAAGAGACTCTTGCTTCAAGTGAATCTCACAGTTTTAAACGTCATGCACTTATGTGAAATTTGTTTGAGGAAGGTGAATGTCGACATGCACAGTGGTGGGTGAGGGCAGAAGAGACAGCATTTAAGACATGGACTGTGTAGTACAAAAATAAATTAAAGTGGTTTCCTGCTCCAATGAGAATGGAAAAACATTCATCTCCTGTTTACAGCGCTGAACCAGTGGTGAAAATTCCATATTCCGAAAATAGGCATTTTTTTCTCCCAAAGAACAACCACAGTTGACTTAACCACAAAGTGGTACTCATTATAACAGCCTTGAACGGATGATGGGCTGAGGCAACCACTGCATGATCTGGTCAGTTAAATAAATATTTAGCCAAGATCAATGGGCTGCTGGATGAAAGCTTTCCAATCTGTCTCCATCTTACATGGTCCCATGATGCAATAATCCATCCAGCACTCGCACACAATCTTATTGTATTCCTCCACATGGATGGCAGATGCCCTTTGGGCATGTCCCCTCCCTTGGCAACCAATCCATCATTAGTTTCATCCATCGTCCATGATCCCACCTAGTGACATGCCATAGGCCATGATCCCTGCCCAAGCCCACTTGATATATTCTTGACTGTTAATGTCTTTAACCTGTATGTTTTATCTAGCCCACATGTTTCTCTTTCTGTCTCAATGAAATATCATGCTTCTTTGCAAGCTCTATCTGTCTATCTGGTTCATCAAACCTTGTAAAAGTGGAAAAACATAAATAAATAAATACATACTTAAATATGTACAATGTGGAATAATATATATATCAGTAAACGACTCTCTATCACGCCATAATTTTGCTTAGATACGTGCTCTAAAGATTATAATTACTACACTGTTTTTTATATGCCGGAGCCAACTTATGCTCAAAGGAATGTATTATTTTACAATGATTTATGTGTGTGAAATATTTTTGATTCCTCATGTGAATTGTTTCCCTACTGATTTCTATTTGCTTCATTACTGTTGTTTTAACTTTTGCCATTTTCGTAACCTAGGTCACTCTTGCATACAATACTATCCTGGTCTCTTACGTTCTCACCTGGTTCAACAAAAGTAACTTGAAACTCATCCAGGGAAAATGCGTTTACCTGTTCTTAGCTCACACACACATACCCTGCAGATTTTATCTGGCTCCAGAATCCGTCGGTGTGGAAGGTGTAGAGCGAGCGCTGTCCTGCCAGCGCTGTGAAGACGTCCTGCTCCAGCCGCACTACCTCCGCACGCGCCCAGCTGGTGCCGTTAGCCACTTCCTCGCTGGAGCATGCACAACACACACACGGGCAAAACGACTCTATGTGCACTACTGTGGAGATCCAGGACAATGAGTATGTATGAAATTAACACGTTATTTTACGTACCTGCTGATTATATATTTGTTGTGCAAGCCAGACTTATGGTGAGCACCCATAACAGCCAGACGAGCAGCATGAGTATTACCCACTGCCATTCCTCGCTCTCAAAACACACGTGATGCAGCCTGCACTCATTCCGTTCGATTAGTGTTAGCGCACACACACACAGCTCCTTAAAAACTATTCACACTTACCTCCAACAATTGTATCCACCAGGTACGTAACACTTCCTCAATTAAAATAAATGTTTATGTTTTATGCTCACGGTACATGAATCACATCATGTGCGCAAACGATGTTTGTCAGTGTGTAATGTTTGCAATGGTTTATTTACAACACTCAGAAAATAGGTAGTTTATTTTCTATGTAACAAAATTCAAGGTAGAAAAATTATTTCAATGCATCTGAATTCTGACGGGGCAGGGTAATAAAACTATGTTACTAAGATGGGAATCGAGTTATCCTCTGAATTTGCACTCACGGTGACCTAAGCCATACCTCTTGATCCCCAAGTTAGCTACTAACATAGATGTGCTTGAACCACATGATAATGGCACACTCCAAAACTATGCATCCACAGAAAACCCCACAAAAATAATCACACAACATTTACACTCGGGTTTTCGTTTATTTTGGTTATAGACCCTATCTGTGCCACCTCAGCCAGAGGACACTAGACAAAAAAGTGTTGTTAGTCCAATGGGCTTTTAAAAATCTATTTACCTAAAAGTGAATATGTTAGTTTGTTAGTCATGCTAGTCAGCATGTTTTTAAGGTCTTCACTTAGTCAACTCTTTCATAAAAAACCAAAGTGAGCGTATATTGAAAATTCAGCGGCAGTCAATGACATCTGAGAGCTTTGTTTACAAAAGTCACCCTGACCAAATGTTAAGTATAATTCTTATATTTGGATATGCATTATTCATATGTCAAGAGCCATTGTTTTGAGGTCAAGGGTAAATAAAAAAAATAATCAATATATGCAGGTCTGAGTGTACTGCAATCTCCAGTTCTCAATATTCACTGACCGCCACCCCTTGTTTGAGCGACACAGTGAGGTACGGAGCTTTTCACAGAAGAAATGTACAGATTAAGTAACCCTCGCCCGTGCCAAAACAACTTACCTGGCGAGCCCACACCTGTGCCGTCAAGTTGGGAACAAGGGAAAGTGAGGAAGGGACAGAGAGATGAATATAATAAAGACAATGGGGCATACAAAAAGGATGTAGGGAGAACATAAGCAGTTTGTAAGTGGTGCAAAAGGATTTAATGAGATAAAGTGAAATAACACAAATCACTAGAATGTGTAATGAAGTGTGTGTGCATATCTTACTCTACCAGAGGAAGAGAAGCCCGTGATTCGTGTGCTCGGCTACAATCCCAGCGATGTGAGTTCCCAGTTCAATTCAAATGGATTATTATCTAACAAAGCATGCACCGAATAATGCATCCATGAATCAATTATGTACGTAAATTACATAGGAATCTATACAAATCATATTTTTTTACAAATAACTATTGATTGAATTATATCACAACCCTGAATTGTAACAATTCATCATATCATTAATGGGTTCGGAGGCAGTGGGTGGTGTGAATTTCTACAGATCCTTATGAAGGATTGTTTAAGGACACATTATGAAGGACATTATTCACTGAAAATGGATATGTTGTAAGGTTTCTCAACGCCAGCACTGGTTGGCTGTGATGCTGTCTCCTCTGCCTCCTGATGATTCGTTGGGATCTGAATAGGCGCTTCTTAAAAGCACTCGCCCTGGTCAACTCGGGCAAAAAACAATGTTTGTCTTTCGTGCGTTGAACTTCTTTTGTACCGTACGCAGCCAACCTTGCTAATTGGAGGTGTAGTGTATTGTAGTGTATTGACCATGCGACAGGAAATTAAAATAAAGCTCTATTTTCACAAACACAAGATTCACGCAGGTGTTATGAAGGGCCCTCACTTTGTGTGCACTTTGTATAGCATTAACCGTAAAGTAAACAAGAATTACCAAGCGGCTATAAGAAAACAAAATGTTCTCCCCATGAAAACTGGACGAGCAGGAAGTTAGCTAACCATAAGCCATAAGGTTAGCTAGCCACCTAACAAAAGTACCTTTTGTAGCCGGCTTTATAAGCAAAAGTGGGATTTAAACACACAGTGATGTATAAGGCGTGGTGCCTCTGACGCCATTATCGAGAAACAGGGCTCACCTGAGTAGCTCCTGCTGATTTTGCTGAAAGACGATAGCGATGTGCTGGAAGATTTCTGGACAGAACAGGTATACTCCACAATTGATGAGCTCGCTTACGAAGGTGCTTGGCTTCTCAACGTAGTGCAATACCTACACATGAGAAAGGAATATGCATTCTATCATCTTGCAAAAGGGGCAAAGTAAAAGCCAATACAATAGCGAACCCTGCTGTTCTGAAAATGCATGCCTAATGCTATTGTGATTAGCTGATTATGCAAAATAACTCTTTGTTTGTTCCAAAGGTTCATAAGCTTAAGATTATGCCCTGACCACAAGCACTAAATCACCACCTAGCTGTGGCCAAGAAGCAATGCACTCTCACCTCATGGGTCTCTGTGTTTTCCACTATGCAGCCATAATTCAGCGACTGCTTGCGATTTGCCTGCAATACATTTTTTCACAAACAGATAAACCGAACAAATTAACAGGCAATCTCATAAAATCAATTACAAATTACAACAGCATTTATTTATCTTCTTGGTTCTTTCGGTAAAGTCACGTAGAAGGGAAGTAATAAAATAATAAAAAGAAAACATAATAAAATAATTATCACGACGTTTCGTCTGACGCTGTCTCCCCGACAGACCTGGTCTTCACCTGAGGACGGCTGCTTGCGTTGTAGCCGAAACGTCGTGAGAATTATTTTATTATGTTTTATTTTTATTATTTTATTACTTCCCTTCTACGTGACTTTACCGAAAGAACCAAGAAGATGAATCCCTGCAGTCACGAAAGCTTTAAATCGAAATTTAAGCATTTATTTACTTTGAAAGGAAACTAAGGATGCATACCTACTATAATTATTACCCAGGAATGTCCTTAACGCTCGTGATGTCACTCCACATCGACCAGCCCCCCTCATTAATATTCATGAGCAGGTGACGTCCTCCAAATGGACACCCCCCCCACCCCTCCTCATTAATAATCATGAGCAGGTGATATCCTCCAAACGGACACCCCCCCCCCCCATTATTATTAGCTACTATGAGCCAAGAATGCCTGTGTACATCGCTCGTGAGGTCACTCCACATGGAGCACCCTCCCCTCATTAATAATCACGAGCAAGTCACATAACTTTACATTGAATAGCCCCCCCCTCATTCATAATCATTATAAGGTGACGTCCTCCAAATGGACCCCCCCCCCATTCATAATAATTAGCAGCTGACGTCACTCCACATGGGGGGGGGCGAGGCACCTCCTCCCCCCTCCTCGGCGTCAATTCACAACCCTCACTACAAAGGCAGAACCCTCACGTCACGCGATCTCCGTAAAGGTATTGAGACATAGAAGTAAAAGGGCGTCATGATGAAAAAGGGATTATAACCTTAAAATAAAATAAGTCTGTGTCACCGCGCGCTTACAAATTGCACATGAATGGATGCAATGAATATCACGTCGTGGTCTGCTTGTCGCTTGCAAGTTTCATATTTACTACAATACACCCGTCCTTGGATGGGCAAAAGGCTAGTTTATGTTATTTGTCAACTAGCACCACAGACCTATGAGACAAGATAAGCAAACTAGCTGGCTCAGAACCGCAAGTAGTGAAAGTATTTGATGTTAATTCACTACTACCCTCTTGTTTACTTAACATTATGAGAGAACACGCATTCATTATTCATCCCATTAATATACATATTTATTAGCAATAGTAATGGAAAAGCTAGTGCACTGTGCTATGAACAATAGCTAACTTGAGTAGCCAGTCATATTCCAAACAATCCAACCCACACATTTACCAACGTGATGCAATACACTAAAACAACTTTTACGAGGTAAGGACTTCATTCAGCAGTGCACTGATAAAGCGCTATAAATGATAAGACACATACAACACTCCCGCGGCAGAAAAGGACATCTACACGTTGTAGCGTGGTTGGCATGAGCACTTGGGTAAGGAATGAAATGCCTCTCCCCCACTCACCCCCCACCTGTCTATTTTCCACCTCTTCACAGGCCGGCACTTCTTCCCCCCTGGCCCATGGGCGACGGTGCAGTTGCACCACCTGTACACTCGATAGCTACGCCACTGTCCGTGCACACACGTACGTTGGTGCACATGACAGTGAAGTTGTGCATGGCCGCGTCCCGCGCTCCCAGCATGGCAACGAGCGGGAAGTCGGCGCACACATCCCCGTTCAGGACAAAGAATGCCCGCGGACCCCCCGCCAGGATCTGGTCACGGAAGTGATACAGTCCGCCAGCTGTACCCAGTCCTGTGTACTCTTGCAGGTATCTACACACGTGTGATAATGGGGGAGGTACATGGCCATAGGCACAGGTGTAAAAAGTGTTTGCAAGAGGAAGTCATGAATAAATAGGATGTCAGCTAGACTTGTCCGATTCCTCTCATCTGTGCCATGTCTAGCTGCCTCAACAGTTATCTTCCTCTTTTTTTCGTCCCACAGTTCAGATTTGAGACTACTGCATTTTTAAATCCTTTATATTAAGTTCGCTTGCTTGCTTGCTTGCGTGCTTGCTTGCGTGCTTACGACCGTGCAAATCTTTCTGTCGCTTTTTAACCCACTTCCCGTGATCCAATCGAGCTGACATTTTCCACACAGACTCGTTGTGCGAGACAATTAATGTTCGTGAAAAAAAATTCCCAAAATGTTACACTTTTTAGGCAAAAAATTTGTATTTTACATATATTCAAATAGAACTCATTCATGGCTTTGGCTGAACGTCACAGTGTAAGAGCCCAGAGCGTAACCCCTCCACAGGCCGTGGCGGAGTAGCGCAGTTGGTAGCGCCCTCGCTTCCCATGCCAAAGATCGCGGGATCGATCCCCGCGTCCTCCACAGGCGAATATATTTTTAAATCCTTTATATTAAGTTCGCTTGCTTGCTTAGGACCGTGCAAATCTTTCACTCGTTTTTTAACCCACTTCCCGTGATCCAATCGAGCTGACATTTTCCACACAGACTCGTTGTGTGTGACAATTAATTTTCGTGAAAAAAAAATTCCAAAATTTTACACTGTTTAGGGAAAACAAATTAAATATTTAATTACCAATTGCTTAATGGTGGCAGACAATCATCTGACCCATAGGTGGCAGCCATCTCAAGCCAGAGGACGAGAGGACTCTAGCCGCCACGCATATAAAGGATTTATTGTGAAAAACTTTGTTTTTACGGGTTTACTTGTTAACCACATAAAATAAATAATAATTGTCATCCCTTTCTCAATAAACTGCTGAATGAAGGCAACTAATCACGTACTACTCTTCCTCTGGTAGAGTAAGATATGCACACACGCTTCATCATTACACATTCTAGTGATGTGTTACACAATATTCATAATGGGGGTTGTTTGACCATACGTCACCATGCCGGTCAGTACAGGCTGGTGAAGGAGGGATGCCTGAACCACTTTAAATATCACTCATCAGTGATTATAACTTGGCTGGGAATTGAACTCAAGTATCTAGCTTCACAACCCTGTGCTAACCAAACACATATAAAAAGATTGTTAATGCTCAATTTAACACATTCCTGCGGAGGGAGCTGGTAGGAACGTTGGGTTGCTCGGTCAATGGCCAGGGTCAACGGCGGCGTGGTGTACTGTATTCCAAAAATATGCCCGACTGTGAGGGCGGGCACAAGCCGGCGTGAGTAGGTTAAACGTTGAGTTTTATAAGGGCACCACGGGGTGACCACCCCCTCCCCACAAGCCCCACCCCTCCCACCGCCTCCCCACCCAACCCCTCCCTCCCCTCCCAACCCAGCCCCTCCCCACCCAGCCCCTCCCCACCCAGCCCCACCCCTTCCATTTTTTGATGCACGACGGACGGACACAATAATCCCCTGTGGGCTGGTGGAACCAGGTGGTTCCTACCAGTACTATCCTTACTGTAGTTGTCTTTATTGTAGGGGGATGTTTGTTTATAAGCCTTAACAATTGTAACAAAAACAGAGTACAGTATAAGTGTGTAACTATGTATTTATAGATTTGAGGGTGTAGATGTAAGTTTTATTTCTGGTCATGCAATCAGTGGAAATTAGTGTCTGAACCCTAGTTTAGGCGAATGTGAGTCAGCTTAGCTTTAAATAAAAACCTGGCGTGGTGTGTGCCAAAGGCGGGTGGACACTCTCCAGAAGACATCCACCACGCAAATTGAGAAATTAAATCACGTTGTGTGTAGGAAGTGCTGTTGTTTGCACCGCAAGACTATGACAGACGGCGAAAGCTTGGGAAGACATTAATTCAGGTGATAGATCATGGCATCTGATGATGTGTGCATGAGCGTCAGCATCAGGACAAAAATGGCATCACCCTCGTGTGCGTCACGCAAGTGCTGAACGCACTTACCGCACTTGTGTGACCAACCTATGAGATTAACACGGGAATGTAAGGACGAGTGTGGGGAGTGTGGAGAATGTCGGGGGTGTTGGAGAATGTGGCTATGAGCCCACTTGCTGCAGGAAATACCTTATCGAGACTTTGAACTCCTGCTGCGCCTGCACAATAAAGCGGCTGAGCACCTCACTCGGCTGGTAAAATCCGATGAGCAGTACCTCCTTTAGGTTCGGCACCTTACTTGCCCAAAAAAGGAGATGAGGCAAAAGTAAAAAAAGCAATTATTATCATTACCATCAGCACGTCAGCTATTGCCTGAGAGTAAATGGGTATGCATAAAACTCCTTACAAGACACTCTTCAGCAATAGTAAGTATTTGAATGGTGTTTGCCTTTGTTTACTTTCTCCAAAGATTGTCTCACCTGACTGCAGGCCTCGATGTGGTGTTGGATGATAGGGAATCCAGCCACAGGAAAGAGCGGCTTGGGCACATCGAGTGACAGGGGACGAAACCGCGTGCCTGTCAGAACGCAGCCGGGGTGGTGGTGGTGGTAACCATAAGGGATAGTGGGACATTCATGGTAGAAATGGGAGGTATCGCAAGGGTTGTTCGTTTGGGTGGTGATGAGGTGTTGGAAAAGTTATGGTATTCGCCGATGGCAGTGATCACATAAGGTGATCGTGAGGTTGGGAGAGGATTTTGCGTTTGACGGCAGGGGCGGTGCGACTATTGTTGCTGTAAAGCGGAGAAAGACAACGCACATCATATGATGCTGCGTTAATTTGCTTTCCTGACAGTAAAACAAAATACCTAACTGTATAACGTTTTAAAATAATTAGAAGACGATGTGCGCTAATCGCGACGTAAAGTATTGAATGCGTGAATAATTAAATAATGTATTTCACGAGGCGAGAGCTCATCGAAATATATTATCGATTGCAAGACCATAGACGGGCACCATACAGTTTTACATTGCAACACAGAATTAAATTGTATTATCGCGTTCTGTGTTATACAAAAGGGTTGTGCGACGGCCTCCTCTTACCTTTTTGAGGGCCTCCGATTAAGATGACAGCCTTGATCATGTCTACGGTGCTGTCAATATTTTCAATGAGTAAACTGGTAATGTTGATATCGCGTCAATACCGTCAATGAGCACTGTGACGGCCAATGGACGATTACGTCGGTGGCGTTTACGTTACCAACGTGTTGAACAACAGAGGGTGATGCTATCGATATTAATCGACGACGACAATGGCAACTGTTTATGTTAATTCTGATGGTAATTGGTTCTCTTAATTGTCGACGTTTCAAAACTCTGCCGAATTGTCCCCGCGCTCCGTCAACGTGGCCACTTCCGGGACAACACGTCACGTGACGTCACGCGCCACGGGGCGCGTGCTGCGCCGTGATTGGTCTAATGGTAGTGACGCAGTGGTTGTTCATATTTATACTAGATTTGAAGCTTTCGTGACTGCAAGGTTAGATTTTATGTCGCTATTTAATTATACCTGATGATGATTGCTTGTGTTGCAATCGAAACGTCGTATTCTATTATTTAATTTAATTTATTATTTTATCTTTAGACGTGACTTAACCGAAAGAACCAAATAACAATTCCTGCAGTCACGAAAGTTCTAAAATTAAGATTGAACCACTTCTACGGGGAAGTTTTAAGCAGAGGTGGGACAAAGTCATTGTTATGCAAGTCCAAGTCGAGTCGCAAGTCATCAAATTCATGACTCGAGTCTGACTCGAGTCCAAGTCACATGACTCGAGTCCACATCTCATAGGTGGGACAAAGTCATTGTTATGCAAGTCCAAGTCGAGTCGCAAGTCATCAAATTCATGACTCGAGTCTGACTCGAGTCCAAGTCACATGACTCGAGTCCACACCTCTGGTTTTAAGCTTATCTTTTTTCTCTCTCTCTGGCGACTTGTTTTCTCTGCCTGTGTCCTCTTTAGAATGTTCACACTTAAATTCTAACTTAGCAATCTTTGAAATACGTTATCAACCAGGCTATGCGTTAATTGTGTGTTGACCGACCCTCTGTGTTGTATTACATTACATTTCGATATTTTACTAGGTTATTTAATTTTAGTGTGTCCTCCTGATTTTCAGGCTTACTTGCCGTGCAGCACCACGTCTGTTGACCACTCATTGATATGCTAATTTTTTCTCTAACCCCCCTCCCTCTCTCTGCCTCCGCCCCCCCCCCTCTGTCTATTTAAGGCCACCCCACAGAGACGATCACCCCTCTCTGTTACCTGTGTTGCTCCCGTAATGTATCTTGGTGATATCTGTCTGCTAATATGTCTGTCTATAGTTTTCTGGTTAGATTTTATGTCGCTATTTCATTATACCTGATGATGATTGCTTGTGTTGCAATCGAAACGTCGTATTCTATTATTTAATTTAATTTATTATTTTATCTTTAGACGTGACTTAACCGAAAGAACCAAATAATAAAGGATTCATACTCTTAGGTTTTTTCGGTAAAGTCACGTAGGTAAAAAATTATAATATAAAAAATTATAATAATATTTTATTTTATTATAATAAAAATAATAATATAATAAATGATAATATTATTTTATTATAATTGTATTATTATAAAAACCTAAAGAGTACATATGTATACTACTACAGAGTCACTAGAATCCCTAGATGCTACTTTAGAGTCAGTAGGTACTACTATAGAGTCACTAGATACTACTGACTCTATTGTATGTAGGGTGTGTAGCTATTTTATGCCTACAAAATAAAAATTGGCTGGGGGGGGGGGGAAAGATTTTTGGAGAGGGGTCGATAATTTTTGGAAACGTTTTACATCAACTGTTTACCCCCCACTTTCTATTACTTTTTTATTCGTGCCTTCTGCAAGCCTCATAATTTTGTTGACTGACAAATGGACAAACGGAACGTTAGGCTTTCACAATAGCTTAGTGTTTGTGTATGTATATGTTATGTTTTTAAGAGAAGACAAGTTTTGAAATATATTTTTCCCCGGGCAAAGCCGGGTACTTCCTGCTAGTATTTATATATAGAATGGTTTCACAATCAGAATATGTTGTAGCTGCTCACCCCGAGCTATAAATGCCCTGATTTGTGGGTTGTCTTTGTTGTTCGTCTTTTGGCGTCCTCTGGTCTGACACTGGCAGTGAGACTAGTCCCTGAATAAGGCTGTCTCTGGTGTAGGCCAATCGGTTTCAAAGACAATGCCATGTTTGTTTTCATGTTCACCACAAATATGTGTGGTTAATACAGACATGATTCCTTGCAAAAGGTTTCTGTTTGCTATTTGAACATCTTAATATTTTTTATTGCCAGAAAGGGTAAAACCTATTCTTATTTTTTCATAATCTGAATATTTATTTAGACTGGAGGAATCCGATGACCTCTACAGCTCTTTTCCGCAGATTTCCAGTAGATTTACAGGTGTTCACGTACATGCTTGAAGGAGGAGGGGCCTTAATAAACTTCCACAAGTAGTGTAATGTATCTGTCCGACTAATTAAGCCGTTTATTTGAGTGCAGTTCTTCAAACTAATTAGGATAGCCAAAAATGAGTTAGTCGAAAGTTAATGCAATAAAGAACGTGTTTTGTTCCCTCCACAGAAATCTCGCAAGAATGTACAGAATGAATGGTGAGTCACGACATGCTGTGTGACATGTTTCCGTGAACAATTAGAGGTTTAAAAAAGTAGAATTGGTAAGTTTCAACATTTTTTAAGAAAACAAAAACTAACACTAGGAGTTTCCTTTTCAACGGAATCCTGGGTTTAAATGTGTGCGTGAACATTTCATATCTACTATTGGATGAGGGCTTCCCCACGTCCAGGTGGCGTGGAGTTATTTGACCACGTTTCTCACTGCGGGTTGGTGAAGATAGGTAAAACAAAACTGTCAATTCTATGCGTAAGCACAAACTAAGCAAACTGGTTAAAAAACACATTCCTGCGGAGGGAGCTGGTAGAAACGTTGGGTTGCTCGGTCAATGGCCTGGGTCAAGGGCGGCGTGGTGTATTCCGCAAATATGGCTGACTGTGAGGGCGGGCACAAGCCGGCGTGAGTAGGTTAAACGTTGCGTTTTATAAGGGCACCACGGGGTGACCAGCCCCTCCCCACACAGCCCCACTCTCCCCACCCAGCCCCTCCCCACCCAGCCCCTCCCCACCCTCCCCACCAAGCCCCTCCCCACCCTCCCCTCTCTACCCAGCCCCACCCCTCCCATTTTTGGATGCACGACGGGCGGACGGACACAATAATCCCCTGTGGGCTGGTGTAACCAGGAGGTTCTTACCAGTAATATACCTTTATTTAGTAGTCCTTAATACCCACCACAAAATACAATCTGAATGATATAGATTACACACGTGATTCCATTTAATTGCCATTTGAACCATGCACGATATTAACACGGAAGGGTTTGCATTTATTTACGTAGGTTTTAAACATAAATTTATAACAATTATAAGGTTGACTATTCTCCCTCTATCATCCCCTTTTTGCTATAGTTACTCGGTATTTATTTGATAAATCTTTCTTATATATAAAAGTCTCCGCACGCTCGCGCTTGCGGGGGATTTGGCTCTCGGACGGTGGGGTTTAAGACCGAAATAATTTTCCAGGCAGCACGCCCTAAGCCCCGTGGTGGGTTTAGGCTATTCCGTTTTACCGTTCGTAAACTTTAAAGTAGTTTAATTAATACATTTGTGCCGTTTCTATTATTCATTATTTACTTATTGCGCGACATCCACCGTACCAAGTGACGCCAATTGCGTGGGGGGGGGGCGGACCCTGCCAAGTCATGCGCGTTCGCTCCAGCTCACGGGAGACATTTTATTTTACGCGTTTAACATGGAATAGATATACACATCACGCTGCCGATTTTTCTTCACAGTGTGATGTCCTCTTCCCCCCCACCCCAATGCGTGCAGTTACTCATATAAAGTCCTTAGATATTAATTTTATATTATTAAAGCGGTTACATAGTATTATTATGGCGAGGGCGGGGGGATGGTGGGGGGGCGGGGGTAGCGGCCCAGCTCGCAGCCTGGCAATATCTCACCTCCGGCTTGCCAATCTAGGCGAGGCCGCGGGCTCTGCACGGGACGAGGCGTCACCACGCCAATGTAAAGTACAATTTTATTCAATCTTTCGCTAAGAACTCAGGTTTATTGTTTACTATTATTAAACAAATACGTTTACAAACATTACAATGATAATGTTTGTGTGCACATAACAACTCTGCTTCATTCTTTACTATTATGAAATTAATAAGTTGCCTAATACTCTATTACTATTATAATGTTCGTGTGCAGAAACTAGATGCGTGTGCCTAAAGTCGATGTCTGTGTGTGTGAGTCCATGTTTGTGTGCGTGTAAGTCGATGGGTTTCTATGTGTGTGGGTCCATGTGTGTGTCTGTCTTTTTCAAATGGACAACACCCCGTGTGTGTGTACGTACAAGTGTTTGTGTGTGTGTGTGTGTCAGTCCATTTGTGTGCGTATCTGTCGCTGTATGTGTGTTAGTCCACATGTGTGTGTTAGTTCATACGTCTGTGTTTCACTCGATGTGTGTACGTCAATGCGTGTGTGTGAGTCGATGTGTGTGTATGGCTCCATCTGAGTGTGTAAGTCAATGTGCGTTTGTGTGTCTATGTGTGTCGAAGTGTGTTTGTTAATCCATGTGTGTGTATCTAAAGTAGATGTATGTGTGTCACAGTCCATATGTCTATGTGTGTGTAGGGCAATGTGTGTCAGTCTATGTATGTGTGTGTAAGTCCATGTGTTTGTGTGTGTGAGTCGATGTCTGTGTGTGTCAGTCCATGGCTGTCTGTGATAGTCGCTTTGTGTGCATGGCCCCATGTCAGTCAGTGTAAGTCCATTTCTTTGCGTGTCTGTAGCTCCATGTGTGCATGTGAGTGAGTGAATGTATGTGCTTTATTGACCTGCTCAAGGCCTATGATACCATCAGTAGGCCTGGCCTCTGGGTTGTTCTTCATGCTTTCGGAGTCCCTCAAACTTTGCTCATGATCCTTGAGGACCTTCATGATGGTGAGCGGCCCTGCGTAAAACTACATGGCCGTCAGTCAGAGCCATTCCCTCTACACCTTAGGGTGTAACAGGGATGTCCTCTGGCTCCACATTATTTAACATCTTTTGACCACGTAGTTCGTGAAGCCTTCAATGGCTGTTCCCGAGGAATTACCATATGGTACAGATACAATGGGAGGCTGATCGATGCCCGGGTGCGGTCAAGGGATGCCTCCCTATTGCTCAACCATGTTATGTATGCCGATGCTCTGGTGATTGCTGCTCACTGCGGCTGAACCTGGAGCTTGCCACTAAGAGGTGGAGCCTTACTATCAGCCCCACCAAAACTAAGCACCTGCCTGGGTATTTTGTACCATCGAACAATCCACCTCCACAACTCACAATTGGTGATGAGGTAGTTGTGGAGAGATAGCCGAGATTCCCATACCTGGCCAGTGTGCTCATGACCGGCTCCGGTTTAACACCAGAGGTCTCACTCCAAATCAGTCGAGCGCCATTATCTTTTCATTGGCTGTGTTACGCTGTGTGGAAGCTACCTGGTCTTTCGCTCCATGAAGCTCCAGGTCTTCTCGGGCACGGTAATTCCCTCCCTTCTCTACGCTTGCGAAAAGTGCACCCCCCTAATGGAACATCTTCACCGGTTAGAAACATTTAGGTTGGCCTGCTAACGATCCTTTCCTGGATTTAACCATATATGTGTGTGTGTGCGTCTAAGTTGATGTGTTTCTATGTGTGTGGGTCAATGTCTGTGTGTAAGTCCATGTGTGTATCTTCCTTTTTTGCCCGAGCAATGCCGGGTACTTACCGCTAGTAGTTAATAAAGCCTTCAAGAATAAAGGTGTTGGTGAGACAAGCGTGTATGTACGTGTACAAACAGCTATTTTGTAAACGCATCCCCATGTCTCGATTATACTCGAATTTGACTTCACTGCACTGGTCAATGTGAAATTCAAATGTCTCTTTGCAAGAGACCTTGTTTGCAAATGGAAATTGGTCTCGTTGGAGAAACGGTCAAGCACATCCACGTGAAAAGCAACACATTTTCAAAAACCTAACAGGTTAATGAGAAAGTAATTTAAATAGAATGTAATTCATTATATTATGACCCCTGATTAATGACAGTATCTCTTCTGCTTCTACTCAGCGAACTACAGTACAATCTAAATTTATTTAAAAACTAGCGGAAGTACCCGGCTTTGCCCGGGTGAAAAATATATTTCTTAAAAACCTTACATATATATACACAGATACTAAGGTATTGTCAAAGCCCGGTGGGCTGTTTGTACATTTCTCCACCAACAAATATATAAGAGGCTTTCACAAGTCCAAAAAGTTGTAGAAAGTGTGGGGTAAATAGTTGATGTCAAAAGGTTTCCGAAAATTGCGGTCTCCCCCCCCCCCCCTCAAAAAATATATTTACCCCTCGTAGGTATATATACTAACAACACCTTACATACAACAGAGGAAGTGGTATCTATTGACTCTGTAGTAGTATCTACTGACTGTACCGTAGTATCTACTGAGCCAGTAGTAGCTACTGACTGTGTAGTAGTATTTAGTGACTGTAATAACTACTGACCATAGTAGTATTTACTGGGCCTACAGTAGTATACTCGTAACGACTAACTGTATAGTATCTGCTGACTCTATAGTTGTATCCACTGACTATAGTAGTAACTCCAAAAGTATAGCAGTATCTACTCACTCTATAATAGTATCTACTGACTCTAGTAGCTACTCACCGTGGTAGTATGTACTGACTGTATAGTAGTATATACTGACTGTAGCAGTATTGACTGACTGTAGCGGTATATACTGACTGTTTTAGTATTTACTATAGCGGTATCTACCAAATCGATAGCAGTATCTACTATCGCTACAGCAGTGTATACCGACTGAGGTCGTACCTGCTATCACTACAGCAGTGCATACTGCTGTGTTGGTACCTGTTATGATGACAGCAGTGCATATTGTGGTGGAACCTGCTATGATTACAGCAGTGCATACTGCTGTGGTGGTATCTGCTATGATGAGAGGAGTACATATTGTGGTGGTGGTACCTGGTATGATAACAGCAGTGCATATTGACTGTACTCATCATTCACCCTCACCATTCACCACTCACAACTCACCCTTACCACTCATCCTCACCACTCACCACTCCCACTCACTATTCACCATTCACCCTCACAACTCACCACTCACCAACCTCCCTCACCAATCTCCCTCACCACTCACCCTCACCACTCACCCTACCACTCACCCTCAACACTAACCCTCACCACTAACCCTCACCACTCTCACTCACCAATCTCCCTCACCACTCACCCTCACCACTCACCCTCACCACTCACCCTCACCACTCACCACTCACCGTCACAACCACCACTCACCCTCACCACTCAACTTCACCCTCACTACTCACCATTCATCCTCACCGAACACCACTGACCAATCACCACTCACCACTCTCCACTAACCCTCACCACTCAACCTCACCACTCACCCTCAAAACTAACCACTCTCTCACCACTCAGCACTCACCCTCACCACTCACCCTCACCACTCACCCTCACCACTCACCCCTCACCGCTCACCACTCACCCATCACCACTCACAACCGCCACTCACCCTCACCACTCATCCTCACCACTCACCCTCACAACAACCACTCACCCTCACCACTCACCCTGACCACTCACCACTTATCCTCACCAATCACACCCTCACCAATCACCACTCACCCGCACTGCTCACCCTCACCACTCACGCTCACCCTCATCACTCACCCCTCACTAATCACCACTCATAACCGCCACTCACCCTCACCACTCACCCTCAACACTCACCCTCACCACTCACCGTCACCACTCACCCTCACTACTCACCACTCATCCTCACCAATCACACCCTCAACAATCACCACTCACCCTCACAACTCACCCTCACCACTCACTCTCACCACTCACCACTCACCCTCACAACAACCACTCACCCTCACCGCTCAGCACTCACCCTCACTACTCACCCTCACCACTCACCACTAATCCTCACCAATCACACCCTCACCAATCACCACTGACCCTCACCACTTGCCACTAACCCTCACCACTCACCCTCACCTTTCACCCTCACCACTCTCCCTCACCACTCTCCCTCACCACTCACCAGTCACGCTCACCACTCACCCTCACTACTCACCACTCACCCTCAACACTCACCCTCACCTCTCACCACTCACCCTCACCACTCACCCTGACCACTCACCACTCATCCTCACCAATCATACCCTCAACAATCACCACTCACCCTCACCACTCACGCTCAACACTCACCCTCACCACTCATGCTCACCACTAACCCTCACCACTCACCCTCACCACTCACTAATCACCTCTCACAACCGTCACTCACACTCACCACTCACTCTTACCACTCACCCTCATCACTCACCCTCACAACAACCACTCACCCTCACTACTCATCCTCACCAATCGCACCCTCACCAATCACCACTCACCCTCACTGCTCACCCTCACCGCTCACCACTCAACCTCACCCTCACCACTCACGCTCACCCTCACCACTCACCTCTCACTAATCACCACTCACAACTGCCACTCACCCTCCCCACTCACCCTCACCACTCACCCTCACCAATCACCACTCACCCTCACCACTCACCCTCACCATTCACCCTCACCACTTTCCCTCACCACTCTCCCTCACCACTCACCAGTCACGCTCACCACTCACCCTCACTACTCACCACTCACCCTCAACACTCACCCTCACCGCTCACCACTCACCCTCAACACTCACCCTCACCGCTCACCACTCACCCTGACCACTCACCACTCATTCTCACCAATCACATCCTCACCAATCACCACTCACCCTCACTGCTCACCCTCACCGCTCACCCTCACCACTCACCCTCACCACTCACGCTCACCCTCACCACTCACCCCTCACTAATCACCACTCACAACCGCCACTCACCCTCACCACTAACCCTCACCACTCACCCTCACCACTCACTAATCACCTCTCACAACAACCACTCACCCTCACAACAACCACTCACCCTCACTACTCACCCTCACCACTTATCCTCACCAATCACCACTCACCCTCACTGCTCACCACTCAACCTCACCACTCACGCTCACCCTCACCACTCACCCCTCACTAATCACCACTAACAACCGCCACTCACCCTCCCCACTCACCCTCACCACTCACCCTCACCCTCACCAATCACCACTCACCCTCACCACTTACCACTCACCCTCACCACTCACTACTCACCCTCACCACTCTCCCTCACCACTCTCCCTCACCACTCTCCCTCACCACTCTCCCTCACCACTCTCCCTCACCAATCACCACTCACCCTCACCACTTACCACTCACCCTCACCACTCACTACTCTCCCTCACCACTCTCCCTCACCACTCTCCCTCACCACTCTCCCTCACCACTCACCACTCACGCTCACCACTCACCCTCACTACTCACCCTAACCACTCACCACTCACCCTCAACACTCATCCTCACCGCTCACCACTCACCCTCACCACTCACCCTGACCACTCACCACTCATCCTCACCAATCACACCCTCACCAATCACCACTCACCCTCACTGCTCACCCTCACCGCTCACCCTCACCACTCACCCTAACCACTCACGCTCACCCTCACCACTCACCCCTCACTAATCACCACTCACAACCGCCACTCACCCTCACCACTCACCACTCACCCTCACCACTCACCCTCACTACTCACCACTCATCCTCACCAATCACACCCTCAACAATCACCACTCACCCTCACCACTCACGCGCAACACTCACCCTCACCACTCATGCTCACCACTAACCCTCACCACTCACCCTCACCACTCACTAATCACCTCTCACAACCGTCACTCACCCTCACCACTCACTCTTACCACTCACCCTCACCACTCACCCTCACAACAACCACTCACCCTCACAACAACCACTCACCCTCACTACTCACCCTCACCACTCATCCTCACCAATTACACCCTCACCAATCACCACTCACCCTCACTGCTCACCACTCAAACTCACCCTCACCACTCACGCTCACCCTCACCACTCACCCCTCACTAATCACCACTAACAACCGCCACTCACCCTCCCCACTCAACCTCACCCTCACCAATCACCACTCACCCTCACCACTCAACCTCACCCTCACCACTCACCCTCACCACTCACCCTCACCACTCACCCTCACCACTTACTCTCACAACTCACTCACCACTCACTCTCACCACTCACTCACCACTCACTCACCACTCTCACTCACTCACCACTCTCCCTCACTCACCACTCTCCCTCACTCACCACTCTCCCTCACTCACCACTCTCCCTCACTCACCACTCTCCCTCACTCACCACTCTCCCTCACTCACCACTCTCCCTCACTCACCACTCTCCCTCACTCACCACTCTCCCTCACTCACCACTCTCCCTCACTCACCACTCTCCCTCACTCACCACTCTCCCTCACTCACCACTCTCCCTCACTCACCACTCTCCCTCACTCACCACTCTCCCTCACTCACCACTATCCCTCACTCACCACTCTCCCTCACTCACCACTCTCCCTCACTCACCACTCTCCCTCACTCACCACATGTTAAGGGCGATCCTAAAGGAATCTACAACCTTCGATGATTCCTTTGCGCGATTCAAAGAATCGATTCCTGGCACATAGGAGGTTTCCATTTTTAATTACAGAGTTTTATTTTCATTCGTATGTTATGTTTTAAAGTTTGCAGGAGTTTTTAATTATATTTTAGCCCCGGTCAACGCCGGATATTTCCCATTCGTAGCAGTTTATATCAACTCTATAACCAACTTATATTAAACGGAAATAAGGCGATTCTAAATGAATCTACAACCGTCGATTCCTTTTCGCGATTTCGAGAATCGATTATTGGCACGGTCGGGTTTATAATTTTAATTACACAGATGTATTTTCATTGGAATGTTATGTTTTAAAGTTTTCAGAAGATTTAAATGTATTTTTCCCCCGGGCAACGCTGGGTATATCGAGTTTATACCACAAATTCGTCGCCTGACAGAGTTGCGTGTCGAGGCCTACTACGGTGCAGAGCCTCCGGCCTCGCCTAGATTGCCCACCCGGCTGAGGCTGGGTGCTGGGGCCGTTACCCCCCCCCCCCCCCGCGCTACAATAATACTGTCTAATCGCTATATTTTTATTATCTACCGACCCTATAATAGTAATTGCACACATTGGGGTGGGGGGGGAGTGAAGAGGACGTGAAACTTTGATGAATTTACCTCAGAGTCGCGTGTTAATGCGTGCACATATTTTTAATGGTAATTCAAAATGGCGTCCACCCCGCAGCGAACGCGTTGCTATCCGTTGCCAGGGGCAACCGCCGTGGTCCGCGCCTGCCGGCAAGAGTAAATAAATAAATAAAGCGTTAAATATATAAATAAAGATGAATCGCACTAAATCGATAATCGGTCCGATTTAAAGTTTAGAGACGAAAAATCGGAAATGCCTAAGTTTACCGCGGGGCCGGGGGCGTGCCCACCTGCAAAATTTAATCTCGCCGAACCCCACGGTCCGAGAGCTAAATCCCCCGGTAGGGAGCGTACGCAGACGGATGGACGGACGGACGGACGGACAGACAAAAAATGAATTATATAGGTTAGACTAGCGGAAGTACCCGGCTTTGCCCGGGTGAAAAATATATTTCTTAAAAACCTTACATATATATACACAGATACTAAGGTATTGTCAAAGCCCGGTGGGCTGTTTGTACATTTCTCCACCAACAAATATATAAGAGGCTTTCACAAGTCCAAAAAGTTGTAGAAGGTGTGGGGTAAATAGTTGATGTCAAAAGGTTTCCGAAAATTGCGGTCTCCCCCCCCCCCCTCAAAAAATATCTTTACCCCTCGTAGGTATATATACTAACAACACCTTACATACAACAGAGGAAGTGGTATCTATTGACTCTGTAGTAGTATCTACTGACTGTACCGTAGTATCTACTGAGCCAGTAGTAGCTACTGACTGTGTAGTAGTATTTAGTGACTGTAATAACTACTGACCATAGTAGTATTTACTGGGCCTACAGTAGTATCTACCGATTATATACTCGTAACGACTAACTGTATAGTATCTGCTGACTCTATAGTTGTATCCACTGACTATAGTAGTAACTACAAAATCTATAGCAGTATCTACTCACTCTATAATAGTATCTACTGACTATAGTAGCTACTCACCGTGGTAGTATGTACTGACTGTATAGTAGTATATACTGACTGTAGCAGTATTGACTGACTGTAGCGGTATATACTGACTGTTTTAGTATTTAATATAGCGGTATCTACCAACTCGATAGCAGTATCTACTATCGCTACAGCAGTGTATACCGACTGAGGTCGTACCTGCTATCACTACAGCAGTGCATACTGCTGTGTTGGTACCTGTTATGATGACAGCAGTGCATATTGTGGTGGAACCTGCTATGATTACAGCAGTGCATACTGCTGTGGTGGTATCTGCTATGATGAGAGGAGTACATATTGTGGTGGTGGTACCTGGTATGATAACAGCAGTGCATATTGACTGTACTCATCATTCACCCTCACCATTCACCACTCACAACTCACCCTTACCACTCATCCTCACCACTCACCACTCCCACTCACTATTCACCATTCACCCTCACAACTCACCACTCACCAACCTCCCTCACCAATCTCCCTCACCACTCACCCTCACCACTCACCCTCACCACTCACCCTCACCACTCACCCTCACCACTCACTCTCACCACTAACCCTCACCACTAACCCTCACCACTCTCACTCACCACTCTCCCTCACCACTCACCACTCACTCTCACCATTCACCCTCACCATTCAGCCTCACCACTCACCCTCACCACTCACCCTCACCACTCACCGTCACAACCACCACTCACCCTCACCACTCAACTTCACCCTCACTACTCACCATTCATCCTCACCAATCACCACTGACCAATCACCACTCACCACTCTCCACTAACCCTCACCACTCAACCTCACCACTCACCCTCAAAACTAACCACTCTCTCACCACTCACCCTCACCACTCAGCACTCACCCTCACCACTCACCCTCACCACTCACCCTCACCACTCACCCCTCACCGCTCACCACTCACCCATCACCACTCACAACCGCCACTCACCCTCACCACTCATCCTCACCACTCACCCTCACAACAACCACTCACCCTCACCACTCACCCTGACCACTCACCACTCATCCTCACCAATCACACCCTCACCAATCACCACTCACCCGCACTGCTCACCCTCACCACTCACGCTCAACCTCACCACTCACCCCTCACTAATCACCACTCATAACCACCACTCACCCTCACCATTCACCCTCAACACTCACCCTCACCACTCACCGTCACCACTCACCCTCACTACTCACCACTCATCCTCACCAATCACACCCTCAACAATCACCACTCACCCTCACAACTCACCCTCACCACTCACCCTCACCACTCACCACTAATCCTCACCAATCACACCCTCACCAATCACCACTCACCCTCACCACTTGCCACTCACCCTCACCACTCACCACTCACCCTCACCATTCACCCTCACCACTCTCCCTCACCACTTACCAGTCACGCTCACCACTCACCCTCACTACTCACCACTCACCCTCAACACTCACCCTCACCTCTCACCACTCACCCTCACTACTCATCCTCACCAATCGCACCCTCACCAATCACCACTCACCCTCACTGCTCACCCTCACCGCTCACCACTCAACCTCACCCTCACCACTCACGCTCACCCTCACCACTCACCCTCACCAATCACCACTCACCCTCACCACTTACCACTCACCCTCCCCACTCACCCTCACCACTCACCCTCACCAATCACCACTCACCCTCACCACTTACCACTCACCCTCACCACTCACTACTCTCCCTCACCACTCTCCCTCACCACTCTCCCTCACCACTCTCCCTCACCACTCACCACTCACGCTCACCACTCACCCTCACTACTCACCCTAACCACTCACCACTCACCCTCAACACTCACCCTCACCGCTCACCACTCACCCTGACCACTCACCACTCATCCTCACCAATCACACCCTCACCAATCACCACTCACCCTCACTGCTCACCCTCACCGCTCACCCTCACCACTCACCCTAACCACTCACGCTCACCCTCACCACTCACCCCTCACTAATCACCACTCACAACCGCCACTCACCCTCACCACTCACCCTCACCACTCACCCTCACTATTCACCACTCACCCTCACCACTCACCCTCAACAATCACCACTCACCCTCACAACTCACCCTCACCACTCACCCTCACCACTCTCCCTCACCACTCTCCCTCACCAATCACCACTCACCCTCACCACTCACTACTCTCCCTCACCACTCTCCCTCACCACTCTCCCTCACCACTCTCCCTCACCACTCACCACTCACGCTCACCACTCACCCTCACTACTCACCCTAACCACTCACCACTCACCCTCAACACTCACCCTCACCGCTCACCACTCACCCTCACCACTCACCCTGACCACTCACCACTCATCCTCACCAATCACACCCTCACCAATCACCACTCACCCTCACTGCTCACCCTCACCGCTCACCCTCACCACTCACCCTAACCACTCACGCTCACCCTCACCACTCACCCCTCACTAATCACCACTCACAACCGCCACTCACCCTCACCACTCACCCTCACCACTCACCCTCACTACTCACCACTCATCCTCACCAATCACACCCTCAACAATCACCACTCACCCTCACCACTCACGCTCAACACTCACCCTCACCACTCATGCTCACCACTAACCCTCACCACTCACCCTCACCACTCACTAATCACCTCTCACAACCGTCACTCACCCTCACCACTCACTCTTACCACTCACCCTCACCACTCACCCTCACAACAACCACTCACCCTCACAACAACCACTCACCCTCACCACTCATCCTCACCAATTACACCCTCACCAATCACCACTCACCCTCACAGCTCACCACTCAAACTCACCCTCACCACTCACGCTCACCCTCACCACTCACCCCTCACTAATCACCACTAACAACCGCCACTCACCCTCCCCACTCAACCTCACCCTCACCAATCACCACTCACCCTCACCACTCACCCTCACCACTCAACCTCACCCTCACCACTCACCCTCACCACTCACTCACCCTCACCACTCACCCTCACCACTCACCCTCACCACTCACTCTCACCACTCACTCACCACTCACTCTCACCATTCACTCACCACTCACTCTCACCACTCACTCACCACTCACTCTCACCACTCACTCACCACTCACTCACCACTCACTCACCACTCACTCTCACCACTCACCACTCACCACTCTCCCTCACTCACCACTCTCCCTCACTCACCACTCTCCCTCACTCACCACTCTCCCTCACTCACCACTCTCCCTCACTCACCACTCTCCCTCACTCACCACTCTCCCTCACTCACCACTCTCCCTCACTCACCACTCTCCCTCACTCACCACTCTCCCTCACTCACCACTCTCCCTCACCACATGTTAAGGGCGATCCTAAAGGAATCTACAACCTTCGATGATTCCTTTGCGCGATTCAAAGAATCGATTCCTGGCGCATAGGAGGTTTCCATTTTTAATTACAGAGTTTTATTTTCATTCGTATGTTATGTTTTAAAGTTTGCAGGAGTTTTTAATTATATTTTAGCCCCGGTCAACACCGGATATTTCCCATTCGTAGCAGTTTATATCAACTCTATAACCAACTTATATTAAACGGAAATAAGGAGATTCTAAATGAATCTACAACCGTCGATTCCTTTTCGCGATTCAGAGAATCGATTTTTGGCGTGGTCGGGTTTATAATTTTAATTACACAGTTGTATTTTCATTGGAATGTTATGTTTTAAAGTTTTCAGAAGATTTAAATGTATTTTTCCCCCGGGCAACGCTGGGTATATCGAGTTTATACCACAAATTCGTCGCCTGACAGAGTTGCGTGTCGAGGCCTACTACCGTGCAGAGCCTCCGGCCTCGCCTAGATTGCCCACCCGGCTGAGGCTGGGTGCTGGGGCCGTTACCCCCCCCCCCCCCCGCGCTACAATAATACTGTCTAATCGCTATATTTTTATTATCTACCGACCCTATAATAGTAATTGCACACATTGGGGTGGGGGGGGAGTGAAGAGGACGTGAAACTTTGATGAATTTACCTCAGAGTCGCGTGTTAATGCGTGCACATATTTTTAATGGTAATTCAAAATGGCGTCCACCCCGCAGCGAACGCGTTGCTATCCGTTGCCAGGGGCAACCGCCGTGGTCCGCGCCTGCCGGCAAGAGTAAATAAATAAATAAAGCGTTAAATAAATAAATAAAGATGAATCGCACTAAATCGATAATCGGTCCGATTTAAAGTTTAGAGACAAAAAATCGGAAATGCCTAAGTTTACCGCGGGGCCGGTGGCGTGCCCACCTGCAAAATTTAATCTCGCCGAACCCCACGGTCCGAGAGCTAAATCCCCCGGTAGGGAGCGTACGCAGACGGATGGACGGACGGACGGACAGACAAAAAATGAATTATATAGGTTAGATGGCAATAACTGAAGTAAACTCGTACAAAATTAGTTAGCTAGCTACCCTGGAAAATTATTCCAAGTACAGTACTTTATCCCAGGTCTCCCTAACAAAAAACGTATCTAACCAACTTAAAAATTCCTACCAAATGACTATCCTGTCTCCCAATTGGCATATAAAACTGATAGTGAAGGGTTTGATTCATGCATTCTCGTTATGTAATGCCTATTGTCACGATTCATGTCACTTTTTAATTGGGTAGACTTTTTTGTCTAGTTTTTATCGTCTCAATAGTATTACCCGATTTTTTTTCTTTATACATACAGTCTGCAATTGATCACACATTAACGATTCGATGCACGTATTGTGACGTTAAGAATATATAGAATTGCTCAAATCAATGATGATAGCCGGTGGTAAAGACCTAATGTCGAAGTGGGAGACACGAAAAAGAACGCGGCTGAGAATACGTCAATATCTGGAATTAAGCGATTCAATCAGCAGGTGCCGTTTTCGATCACCGGTTCTGAACCGGTGATCGTTAAAGGTGGAATGTTGGCAATTCATGCCCTGATTGGCACTCGGCATCGCACAAACGGCACAGCCATCTCCATCACCGAGCGGTATATTGGCGCACGGTTATCACTTAAAAAGTATAAACCCTGGAAAAGGTGAAACCCTGCAATTGCTTGCTCACGCAACTGCTGGGGGAAGGGTCTCCACCACAGGGAGCTCCAGAGCGTATTTGGCCTACTCAGAATCAGAATCTATATTTATCCTGGAGGAATCCGATGACATCAACAAATATTACAAAAAACTATAAGAGTAAAATGAAGAAAACGGTAAGAAAGTCTCTAAAATAAATATTCGTATATAATTTTTTATTTTAAGACATCTTGGAAGAGGTGGACTTTCCCATACTTAATACATATTAATTCAAAAAGTAACACTTTTTCTGTTTAATGTGTTTTACTTAAATTGTATTTATACGGAAATCAGTCAACATATACTCTGTCCCAGTCAACTTAACGCTACGGGGAATGTATGATTTAATCGTGATATATCTCATGTGACAACAGTTGCTTTTTCGTTGTTTCAAACTTGTTGCATTGCTGTCCGTGTATTTATATTACTGGTTTTGATTTTGTAATTTTGATGATCCTGGCCATTCTTGCATATGAGACTCATGATGGTCTCTTTGAGTTTTCATCTGGTTTATACCAGTGGTTGGAAAACTGCGAAGCCGTATGCGGCTCTTCAAGGACTGTATTGCGGCACTTGAAATATTGAGGGTTTATTTCTTACCAATTCCAAAAAAATTCAAATTCCCGGATGAAGCTGGATGTAATCACCAGCGAAACGCCGTACTCAAATTGTAAAATGTTGTGGGTTTGCTTTCCAGCACGTGCTAAACCTTACTAATTAGCTGTGTCGGGTGATGGTGCGTAAATTACACATTTACGTTTACGAGATTGAACTCAACAACAACAAAACAACTTTATTACGCTACATTTTTACTTAAAACTTCCGTGACTGCAGGAATTCATATTCTTTGTTTTTTTAGATAGAAAAATAATAAAAATGAAGTGAATAAAAAAATAAAATGAAAAATAAACCACTGATGTAGACTGTCGCCTGGTTCTTAATCGGAGTGAGTGTAGTGGCAGTCTATAATGTAGACTGTAGCCTGGTTCTTAACTTCGGTGAGCATTCTGGCAGTCTATAATTTAGACTGTAGCCTGGTTATTAAACTCGGTGAGTGTACTGGCAGTCTTTAATGTAGACTCATTTCAGTAACACTAATAAAAACTAAATATTATTATTTTGACATTATAGACTGCCAGTACGCTCACTCAGGTTAATAACCAGGATACAGTCTACATCATAGACTGCCAGTACACTCACCCAGCTTAATAACCAGGCTACAGTCTACATTATAGACTGCCATTACACTCACCAAACTTAATAACCAGGCTACAGTCTACATTATAGACTCTCAGTAAACTCACTCCGATTAAGAACCAGGCTACAGTCTACATTAGTGTTTTATTATTATTATTTTTGTTTTTTTAATTCGCTTTATTACGCTAATTACATAGTTTATACTTTTGTTTAGTGTTTAAAGTAACGGGTCCTGTATGCTTGGTTCTTTCGGTAAAGTCACGTAGAAGGGAAATAATAAAATAATATAAATATAAAACAATATTTTTTATTGTTTTATATTTTGTATTGTTTTATACTTATATTATTTTATTATTTCCCTTCTATTGTTTTATATTTTTTATTGTTTTATAGTTATATTATTTTATTATTTCCCTTCTACGTGACTTGTCCGAAAGAACCAAGAATATGAATCCCTGCAGTCACGAAAGCTTTAAATCCAAATTTAATGGGTCCTATGTTCAATTGTGTGGGCGTGGCTTTCGTCCAAGCTCCCGCCCCCTCAACAACATTGACCCCGCCCCCTCCCCGCCCGCGGCACCACGTGACCGCCACTCGTGTGGCCGTCATGGCGGTATCGTGGTGAGGAGGCATCGCGCGGCACTTCGAGAACGCGGGAAAGTTTGAGAAAGTTTCGGAGTTTATATTTCGCTAAAGGTACGGCGATTATAGATTATATTACCGAGGGAAGGGGGGGAGGGCAAAACAAAGGTGCCGTAATATACTTGTTCAAGTTGAACATATCTGTGTTTGAAGGGGATACAACAAAAATTAAAGCCGGCGGCAAGGCGCACGGGAGCGTCAGACGCAGGTTTAAAAAAAAAATCTGTATTATGTGACTGGGTGTGGGTGTAAGTGTCAAAATTAGTACGAAGTTGACGTTAAACTGATTTTTACCAATAGTTCCACGCACTTGTACTGCAATTGCAGTGTTGCGTTTCGAATGCGTCGTCTTGGCACGTCAGTACCGGGTTGTGTGTCCATTGCATCGATTCCAAATCTGTACTCATGCTCGCGCAATGTCTACACTTCACTTTTCGTAATCAGTGGGGTTCGATATCGTTGTTTTGGGTTCGTATAAGCTGTGTGTGCAATATGTTCGGGTAAACAATGCAGCGCCGCTTTTGAAGGCTGTACGCAACATTTAAAATAACAATACCTATTGCATTTATTTTCGATCCTCATTCGGAACAATCGATTCGCGAAAGGGCGAGGCCTTAACATGCCTGTTGCTGTCATTGCGGGCAGAGTTACTGTTCAAACTAAACCCAGAAGAGGAATAGGCGTGGAACTATCCACCCAGAGACCCGCCCCGCAGGTCGATTTACAAATCATACGGTTCGGTTTGTACTGTGTATTGTCTCGCCTGTACTGTAAACATTGCTTGCCACTTGTGCATCATCGTCTTCGGCTCGCTTGTACAACAGTACTGTTTGTTTCTATCAAATCTGTAAATGCCGACAAGAACAAGAAATACCGTGATTGTCTCGTGTGTACTGTTTAATTGCTGCTATTTGTACTGCCTCGTATGCACTACGTGGTTTCTAATGTCTATTGCATCTTCTATGCTCGCACATTTGTACTGTGTGGTTTTTAACTTTCTAGATTGTGTTTTTCTCGTCTTACGGCCTGTACAGACCTATTTTGGCTGTTTATAAAGACTTCGCCTCAAGTAAAAATGCGCACATTTAATAGGAATGATTTCGACACGCAACATTCTTGCACAATATTGTAGCAGTAATTATACATGCCCAGGTATGCAATAGCATATCCAGACATGCTTTGTTTTCAATGGAATGCTTGTGGCTCCCGTTGACGGATTGTTTAATATTAAATATTGTTATTTGAATGAGGCATGTACTTGGAAATAGGTGTATGAGATCATCCTGGACACTATTAGTCAGTGTCTGGTTGCATAAAACACCTCCAACGATTCTACTCAAGAGTACAAAGGGAAATGCAATGTAATCTAGAGTGAGGTGTTCGTACGGTATTATCCCAACATTGTGCTGGCCATTGCAGTTTTGATTTATGCAACATGTTAATGCGGCCACATTACAATACACTACATGCGTGGGGGTCGGTGACATATTTCACATTGTACTACAATGGTTTGTAATGTTAAGGGCTCCCGCACCTCCGATTAGCAAGGTTGGCTACGTACGGTGCAAAATAATTTGCTATGGGTTTCTCTCCGTGTTTGTCACTGATTTTGTTTGTGTCTGTTTCAATTAATGTCTGTCCGTCTCTGCGACTGTATTCATCTTTTAGTCAATCTCTTTGTGTATCTATCTCTGTCTTTGTGTTTCGGTAGGAATGTCAATCTGTCTCCTTGGCTTTGACTGTTTATCTAGGGGGTCACCTGCTATTTGCTGGGCCCCACTTTGTGTCGACAGCTTTGGTGGAGAAGACACTTACAATGGGAAGAGTTTGAAGCAAACTATGTGGATGAGGCGTATGTAGAAGACAGGAGCAGAGGGATAAAATTTAGTGGCTGAATAGATGATGAAATGTGGAAGACAGGCAGAGGAGAATAGGGAAATATTGAGCTTAGATCTGAAAAGGGGCTGTTGTCGGCAGTGTGGAGACCACTAGGGGGTTCCTGACGTTCGAGGCAGCCGATGAAAATGAACAACCTCCGTCTGAGCAAGTGCATCGAGAACTGGTCACTTTAGTAGAATATGCACCATTTCCCATGTAGTAGGAAACCTGTCAGAAACCTGATAGCGTTGCTGCCTAGTTGCTCAGTAGGTGAGTGTCTCATTACAAAGTTCACATCGCGATGTGATCCACAACCTAACACTTGGTGGATCATTGTCATCAACAGCATCTGGTCTTTAAGCGACCTTGGATTTTGTGTACTCGTTTGAAGAGCTGTGGTCAACTGCATGAAATAAATTGATGGATCGTTTAAAGCGACAAATCTCACAGGCAAAATGCTTACATTGATTTAAAGTGTTTTTGTTTTTTGCAGCCAGACAATTGGCTCTACACCTTTTTGGACCGTTACCAACATTGTGCCCATTTACTAGCAAGAGGTAAATGAAGAAAATACACTACTTTTTTTTTATTGTTTTAGTGTTAACTCGCATTAAAATCTCAAGATTTCAGTTATATATTTGTATTTTCACACAATTTTTGGTTCCCACCATTAACACTAGAAATTTACTCATGGCATTTTACTTGTAAGCTTCTTCCCACCGCACCCTCAACCCTTGCTCTGTGGCCCTTCCCATAAGCCCTGGCTGCGAGCCATTAACATACCTCTCCCAAAGTCAGAGCGTGAATGTTGGGGTGGACAGAGAATGGGTGGCTAATTGTAGGTTGAAACACACTGATGCTTAACCGTAAACTGGAAGAACTGTACAATTTTAAAACTATTTACTTTTCATTTGCACCAACTGTTGTGTTTTGTACGGGGGTAATGTTCCTGTCATGTAAAAAGTCATATTAAATTCATTTTGTTGATCTTCATACTGTACAAGCTATCAAATCTTGGTTACAGTTTCTGTTGGAGACATAAATGTAACTACCATAATTGCTGAATAATTATTCCAGTAATATGAACAAAAAGATGGGCCATTGTAATTTGCTTTGGGTGTTTAGTCCTATAATTAATGAAATTCATTGTTACCATAAAGTGTCACCATGTTTTTACTACCTTGTACAGAACTCTTTATGTACTTTACGTTAAATATCATGAATATGATTTTCATATTTAACGTCCTTTCTAAAGTGTTGTGCTATTCATCTTCTTGGTTCTTTCGGTAAAGTCACGTAGAAGGGAAATAATAAAATAATAAAAAAATTACATGAAATAATTCTCACGACGTTTCGGCCACAACGCAAGCAGCCGTCCTATTGTGGAGTAGGGCATTAAAATCATGTTCTGCATGTTGACGGTTATGTTTTCTAATCCAGTGATGATTGCGATAGCAATAGATCTGGTATTTTATTTGAGTCATTATTTAGAGGCACGAACACACTGCACTGGAATTTTCATTTTGGGTTATATAAGAGTAAACAGTATTTTAGAAAGTGATATTTGTGTTTTATTACGCCCATCTTAATATTGCGTAAGAACTCTGCTATTGTGTGATAGTTGGTACGTAACAACCTTTTGTAATGTCTCTGTTCTAATGGCGTTGGCACAAAAGCATGTTTAAAGCGTTGCTAATGGAGATCTGTTTGGCTTATTGCCTCATTGACCTAGCAATCTTGGAGAATTACATCTATGCCTAAGTATATCAATTGTCGTGTAGAGTGATAAACATGATTTGGGTTTGTGCAAACATATTTCGACATGTGGGTTGGAGCATAACTTAATGAATAAAGGTATTTTTCACAATGATATATTGACATGGATATACTGTAAATATGAATATCGAAACATTCCCATTTTGACAATATAGATAAATAAATTGCCTTGGAGATTTGACTCATGGTAGGAAGTGGAAACATAGTTATGTTTTCACCATAAATTAGACCAAAAGCAACATTCACCATCACATAAAGTGGGCCGTTGTCTAAATAAAGCTCATGTATTCTGAGTCTTGGCATTTATATAGATGGTCTCATCATTTTGAAAGAAAATTTTACATTGCTTGAAAACCGAAGTAATTCACATTTTGTCCAAAAATGTTGGCTAGTCACATCGACATTACTATTTAATCCTGTTGTTTTCCAGACTATTATTTCTGAAGCATAGAAGTATGCCTTTGTTGTATAAACATGTCGAGTAGTACTGGATGACATATTAATGAGAAATATATTACACGTGGGTGGCTTGGAGTTGGATCACTCCTCATAAAGCACATTGGTTGAGATGCTGTCTTGAGTTTAGCATGCAACACCCATTGTACCTTTATAAAGGTGCTAATATATTTGTGTAGCATTTTGAGGCTCTTTAAGTGAAATGCAAATAATAGAGATTTGATAATGATTTTGTCTAATCTCTTGGTGTGATTTTATTCTGCGTGTATGTCTCTGAGACAGGTTATGCAGCTGTACTGTGACGCTGGGTGCCCCACAGAGAAAGAGAAGGGCTAAGCGTTCATTCTTCAGCAAGAGGAGAGCATCACGACGACATTTCAGCTGGAACGCTGCTATAAGGCGACACAGACATGGACTCCGGGTCAAATACCAGTCCTCCCTACCTCCAGGTAAAGAGCTCAGTGTACTTCCACATGTACTCGTTAAACCTGAGGTTCTTTGTGACTGGATGCATTCTCGTGTTCAAATGTCACTTGTGTGGGCTTATTTATTGCAGTGTGATCTTTTGATATTTATCTGAGCTTGGTTATTGGTTATTAGAGGACTTGGACTGCATGAAAGGTGTGCAATACAGTTAAAAATGCAGTAGTAGTTATTGGCTTGCATATGTTCTTCATGAAAAAGTATTTGAGCAGTTGGGTGAATGAAGAAAACATGTTTTTTAATTGCAATAATCGATTCGTAACTCAGCTTTTATATACTTATACATGCACAATGAACTTGCATTGACAATAAATTATGCATTTATGGTATCTAAAAGGGTCTCAACAGCTCTTAAGAAACACACATTTCCTGTTTACTTGCTCAACTTGGTGTTGCAAGATAGACAAAAGTTACGTGCGATATTTTTTTCAGTGGCTTTAATTTTTCCATCTTGTGTAACTCGAAATTTTGTAATTAAGCACACACTTTTTGTCGTGAAGTACAACAATTATTTTTTGTCATCGGGTGGCAAGGTGATACAGTGGTTACACTTGTGCTTCACAGAAAATTACTGGGTTTGATTCCTGACTTAGCACCTTTGTGTGGATTTTGTATGTTCTCCCCCGGGTTCTTCGGGTTCTTCTGTTTCACTGCTAAACAAAACATTACAATCTAACTGGTTTTGGTTGAATGTCCCAATGCTGAAAAGTTACCTGATAATTACTCCGTTGAGATTACATGTAACAACATCACCTCCTACTTGGCAGGAACCTCCTGAAAGGTCTTGAGACTGAGGCTTTCCTAGGTAAACAAGCATAATAAAATAATAACATTCCCTTATAGGTGAAGGCCATGACATTCGTTTGAATCTTACTCTCCACCTTTGGAATGAATGTTAATTGAAAACATTTACTCTTTCTACGTGACTTTACCGAAAGAACCAAAGAGTAATTCCTGCAGCCACGAAAGCTTCAAATCAAGTTTGAAAACATTTAGGCTGTTGGAGCTTTTGCATTCTGAATTTCAAAATCTAATATGCTCGCTCGGTCGAACATGCTGCTAGGCTGTAGAAAGGCATGTACATTGATGCCTGTGAACTTGTGAAGGGTGAACTTTGAAAGGTGAACTTTTAATAGAACAAGTAAAATATGTCACATGATCCATTGTTTTATAATGCACTTGGCCCTTGGGATCTGTACCGTCATTTTAAACTTCATCCAGCTCTTTAATAATATTTAATTTGTGGAAGATAACTTCAAGTGCACTGCACTTGCTTCTGGCAAAAAACATTTAAAATGTTGTCATGTTGGACTGAGTTTGGCTAAAATCTTGTCTCAATAATTGGCTAAGCATGATTGTGGATCGGTGACCAGTATAAAATAGGATATACACAAATTTAGTGTAGTATTGTACTCGTGTGGCATACAATATTCTTGAGCAAGTATGAGTAAATTAAGCCTGATATCTATTAAGCGTATTATTTACCCAATGGATTAGGGAATATTCCAAAGGGTTATCCTATATAATTTAGGTTCAAGGAGGTCATCATCCTCTAATTCAACCTTGAGTCTTATTATTGCACACAGGAGGAATGTTTCTTTGCACAGGTGCAGATTTTAAGGGGCACCAAGAATGTTCCTTTTTTGTCTGCTGCTCATTGCTATAGTATCAGATTACAGGTATATTTTAAATATTAAAAAAGAGTTAACATATTTGTAGGAGCTGCACATGTTTAATAATGGTCAACTTAATGTATTCAAGTGTGGACCATTAATAAAGTGCTGCATTTTCTCTTGGGGATTCTGAGGTCGTTCCATTGAAAGCGCAACTGGAAACTAAGTCGATTTGAATCATGATTACTAGGCATCATGCAAATTAATATAAAAAAATAAGTCTTCTACATACAGCATGCATCCTCTTAGATATAAAAAAATATTTAATGCTATAAAAGTCATGTGCAGGTCCAATAATAATTGTAGATAGACTGTTGGAGGGACAACATAATTAAATTATATTCTTTGGTTCTTTCGGTAAAGTCATGTGACTTTACCGAAAGAACCAAAGAATATGAATTCCTGCAGTCACAAAAGTTTTAAGTCAAAATATAATTAAATGAGTTGCACAAGAGCAGATGGGAGTGTTTTTGTAAAAATAAGTAAATTGTCATGCAAATAACATTCCAATGTTTCCAATGAAATGTTTTAATCAGTCTCTATTACGTTTAATGACATGAATCAGAAACAAGAACACTTGACAGGAAATGTAATGCAAGCTTAAGTGCACTAAGAAGCATGGACAGGTGCATATCCATGATTGCAATGAGGGATAGAGGAACACATGAATCAGATAACATACACAAGTCTGTTAAGGAAAGCAAGTGTTATTGGAAAAAACATAGCACTAAAGGGGATGATGGCCACTTATTGTGGTTAATAAAAAGATAGCCAAATGCAGAAATATGCCCAAGAGGACGTCTACCACAGAGATGGAGCGATGATATTTGCTTGTGTGGAGAAGCTCAATGAAATAAAGCATTCTGTACCAGTGGCCACAGCTTGTGGACATCTTCACTCAGAAGTAGGTAGAGGATGATTGATCATGAGTCTTCTAAAGTCCCTCTACATTTGTCAGTAAGATTGGGAAAAGTGGCATGAATAGTCAGTGCACAATCTAGCAGTTGTGAATTTAAGCATCTAAGGATGTTGTCCATGAATAAGAATAACAATATTTTGAACTTATCTGGAAGCCTTCCATTTGCAGATGAAATATTTTAACACACTGGGTGGGCATGCATCTGTAATGACAGGGGTGACACCTGCCGGCCTGTAGGGGTAATTACGGTTATAACTGCTTTACATAATGCCTTATGAAGGGGAGTATCTGGGGTAAAGGTTAAGGGCGGAGTCAGTCGAGAAGCTCCAGGAACCAACCCGATGGTTCTGGAAAGGGGGCATGAGCATGGCCAGAGGTGGAGCTTGGACACGCCGGGCAGATATAAGGGGAACCGAACCTGGTTCGGGGCTGTTAGTGTGGGGTCTGGGTCCTGGTTGCGTCACTGCTTGTCATCATCTCTTCCTCTTCGACTATGTGGCTGTTATTCTGCAAGACCAGCTCCCTCGCCCCCGCTATGCTTGGCGACCAGCCAGCGTAGAGCAGGACGGAGATGGGCTGTGTGTTTGGACAGCCCAGGTGTAGCCACGTTACGAAGTGTATCGCCCTATGTGCTCTTAATAAATAAGAAACCTTCTACTAGACGTGGTGTCTGAAGTCGCTCACTACACATCCATAAGTCTTGTGCCCACCAATCCCTCTCTTTATATTACACTTTTCACTCTTAACTACCACTGCTAATTTCACATTATTCCTTGTTACATTTTAAATAATCAAGAACAGTCTCCATAAAATCATAAATTATTACATTGCAGGAGTAAAAAAAAATTCAGCAGCTAGAGGGCAGGAGTGTAGCATACATGCCATTCAGCCATTCATGAGATGTGCAATTGGGAATTAAAAATATAACTGCATTTGTCAGGGAAGCCCCAAATAAATTAGATAATGATGACACTTTAAGTATTCAATAGTTACTTGGGCTTCTTTTTGAACTATAAATACAAACTCAATTGTTAAAAATTATTACTCTTAAAGAACGTAACAAAATACTTGCTGCAGAAACTGGGAATTCATGGTAAAATGTGTTGTTATATATGGGTGGGAAATGCATACTGTCTCTTTTTTCCTATTATAAAACTACTGCAACTGCAAAATAACATGTAAGACCACATCTAGTTGAGCAACTGGTCTATTATTTGTGGTGGAACTGCCATTGTGGAACTTAAATGCAGTGTTGTATTGGATTGTGCAATATCCTGGCACCATACGATTACTGTGAGGAATATGCAGCTTGGCAGGATTCATGCTTTTGTAGAGATTCTGTTGCTGTGAAACAAAACACCTGCTTTTTGTTAATGCGAGGCTTTCATCATTGGCCTTCATAGCTTATTTTGACGTTAGAAGGCCAAAATAGTAGAACGTTAAGTATCATATATGGTCAAACTTGTGTAGTTGGAATACAATGGCCATTTGCTGCTGTGATGTTGTACACTTGCTGCATAGATAATCTTGACACCAGATTATTATTTAAACTATTGGGTTAATTTTGGCCCTTGTGCACTCAATGTTAATGCTTTGTGCAAGGTCAATGTGCAAGGTCAATATTTGCTTTATCTTAAACTAATTAGTTACATATGTCTTCTAATTTGCAGTGGTGAAATGTTTTAAAGCCCCCATCACACTTGCCTGGTAATTCAATAAATTCGCGTTTTTTAGACCCACATTGAAATAAAATGTCTTCTGTTTGTAACATACGTGTGAACAGTTGCACCTGTAGTGACTGCACACACTTTCTAACTTCCTGTGTTTATCAGTGATTTGTGCATTGTCAACTGCTGAATTAATCTTTTATCAGGTTTTTTTTTACACTTGTACTCTGATAACACAGATATTAACTAATTTTGGTTAATTGTAGGCCGTAGCTGACTATCTCTGCTGTAAATGGTGTGTTGTGGTTGATTGAGATGCGTAACATAAACATGCATTTAATCCAGATATTTCAGCTTGTAATATAGTTTTGTCAGCTCTTTAAAAGGTTACCTTTGAAATTGTTCTAAAATGCAAATATTGGCTGGATATATATAAACTATTATGTTGCGAGGTCATCAAGTATGTGGGATACAAGGACTCGTGTTTTCGGTGTCAACGGGAGTGTAATGTTGACTCAACATGCTGACATACCATCTTTTCTGGATTGTGCAGACTGTTTAATGTTTTACTCTTATTGCGTCATGGAATTTTTGAATTCTTTTAGAATGAAGACCAAGTTTTTAAGTTTGCCATGCACTCATTGGAGGTGATGATATTTTAATTTTAACATAAATAATTCATAAAAAATGTTAACCGTTTCATCAAAGTTTGCTTACACTACCTTTCATGTATTTTCGCAATCAAGTAATTGAAGCGTGCACTTTCAGACGGAGGAGGGCATGGTGTCTCAGCTTTCTCCACGGGCCGCCAGCAACACCATGAGGGCTGTGGATGAGGATGACCTTGGTCGGGTGCTGTCCCGGGACCGCTCCTTCGACACGATAGTGCGCACGGCGCATGAGTGCCCCGTCTCGGAACGGCTTGGCACATATGATGAGGCAGACTTTGAGTGTATGTCACCCCTCCCACATTTAGATATGTTAGGGAAGGGAAAAAAAACCCATATTACACTTGCAGCTCATGTGCATTCCATATGTGCATTCATATAAGTTGTAATGCTAGTTTAATGCTTTAAAGTATAAAACACATGTAGAATATTTGTCTCTGTTCAGGGCTGTAAGTATAAGTCAGCAATTCTCAGGGAGACACTGACCTTGACTGTACACAAAATTATTAATACATTCTTTCAGTATTTGCACACAGCATATAAATGTCAGAAATGTTTACGGAGTTGCTTTGGCTTAAATGTGCAGGCTAATCACCTTATGATTTTTTGCATTTTCAGCCTTTTTGATAGGACATTTAACTTGCTCTCACAGCCTACATTCTTGTTATATTTTAATGTCTTACCCCTGTTGTTGAGCATTTATGTGCATAATAGTTGACTTGGGTGCCTATTCACACATGTTAGTCATGTCATGAATGACATGATGTTCGTCAGTTCAAAACGTTGTGTTTTTCCTGCAGTTCGTCGCCACTCTTCACACCACATTCACCATCCGCTGTCCTCGCTGCATTCCAACCGCTCATCGCAACGCCGCAAGCGCTCCTCGGCCCGCACATCGACCAGCTCTGAATTGCCTGAGGGCAAACCTGTGGTCCCGAGTAGTGCAAAGAACTTTCAGAACATGGTGAGTTTTGTGCACTCTGAATGCTTACTTATTTTGAAGACGTGTGACTATATTCTGCATATTGTGTGCAGCATGGGTTTATTTGAATTTTAGTGATTAGAGGATCGATCCTTGTTTATGCATGCAACCCAGTGACTTGCAGTTGTTGTGTAGTTTAGCATTGGCGAGGAAGATGCGTTCGAGGATGCCGTGCATAGCTCCCCGATGGCTGGCGATGGTGACGCTCCACCTGCAACAACTGGGACTGCGGTGGAAAGTGCCAATGAGTGAGCACCATTACAACTTAACCTCAACTTTGCTATGCTTTACTATACAGTACAAACATCACCATACTAACATCTTTGCCCAATCATTTAAGCATTTATTAACATTTCAAATAAAAATCAAAGCAGTCTAAACTCTCATCCATTATTTGTATCTTAATCTTTTGAGCTTTCTTGGTGTGTGTATATGTGCGTGTTTGATGCTTGGAATCCCATTAGCGCATATGGTACACCGAGCTGCAGTTATGACTTGAGGGAGCGGCGACGCATCGGTAGCATGACAACTGGCAAGGACGATCGCTATGCACATGTCCCCACGGATGAAGTCGAGGCGAGCACACTTGGCAACTACGACCTGGACGACATGAAGAGTAAGTCACCCTAGCCCAGAGCTCAGTTCTTTGTCCCAAGGTGTAAAAACCCTGAATGAAAACTTGTTTTCACGAGTTATTGATCCTAGTCTCTGGCACTCAATCTAGGTCTAGCACATAGTGAGCCTCTAACACTCGCTTTTTAAGTCCATGTTTTAAGAGCTAACCCGTTGAGTCAACGGCGCTATTGTGCCATTGTAATTCAAGATGCCATTATTTAGTACGAATACTTTATTGTATAGAATGACTTGATTGAATAGGATATCCTGGTTAACTTTGCAGTCGTGGGTTTTCGAATAAATGCAGGTCATTGGTCTCTCTGAGTAGGGAACACATTTTTGGATGAATGAGGCTGTACAGAAATAATAATGCAAAGAAATTGTTTGCTCACTTGGATAAAACAAATCCACTTGTGTAAAAATCCCCTTAAGTTGTGTTACTGTCAATACAATTTACATAGCTGTAAATGATTACGTTTTACCATAAACAACATTGAAATCTGCACAAATGCAGATGTTAATATGCTAGTACAGGAACATGAATTTGATGCGAATTGTAATATTTGTAATTTCATGTTTTAATGCTGCCCGACCAGAGATGTGGAAATTCCAGCACTGGTTAAGGGCTGCCAGGAAGAGGAAAAACACCTCTCCTTGTCCATTGAGTTGAAGAACACTTTGACTTTAATTTCAACGTATAATATAATATTCCTGTAGTAGGAATGCCGATGAATTGATGTCTGTCTTGATTATTTGGTTGTATATTCAACAATTACAGCTGCATTATAAATCAAACATGGGATTTGCTGCAGGAAAGCAGATGTTGGTGCTGCTCTTGCAATAATACATTTCATTAAAGCATGAACTAATTGCCAGTATTGGTTATATTAGTTGTTAGATGTGGTTAAGTATTGATGAGAACTAGAATTTCATTGCCATCACCATGAGCTGACCCCACATGCAAGGGAATTTTTGTTTTAATGCAACAAAAAATTACCCCCTATAACCCAAGCAGTTTTTGTTATGTAGGTAGCTCATAGAATACCTAGTTTTTAATATAAATTCTATCTTTATGCTTTGTGATTGTGTGTTACTAAATTCCAACACCATCATTGTCAATCATCTTTTTAATGCACGAGTCACAATTGACTACCATGCCTTCTTTAATGATTCCCTTTTAGCTGTGACGTTATGTATGTATGTATGTTGAACTTCTTTCGCACCATACGTAGCCAACCATGCTAAGCAGGTGTGGGAAAGGACAACTAAACACAAAAAGCAGTTATAATTTAATGAGTTAGATTTAAAAGTGCATAGCTCCAGTTGCATCCCAATATCGGAAGGATGAACGTTCCAGATGGCCACAGAAGCGCATCTGAAAGTGCGCGATGCCGTGACCATCTTTGTTCGATGGCTAGCCAGAAGTTGCTGCGAGGATGACCAGAGTTCACGTGATGGTTTATGCTTCTTGAAGAAATCAGCAAGGTATTGTTCATTTGCGGCAATAACTTTGTGCGTAATGAATGCAACCTGATAATGTATTAATTCGGCAACCGGAAGCTAATGCAGCTTGGCGAACACTGGACAGACATAGTCGAATCTTGCAGTACCCATCACGACACGTGCCAAATAATTTTTTACACGCTGCAGCTTGAAATAATGGTTATCAAGGGTGATTGAGTCTATTTTGAAGTGTGTGCAGACACCAATTTAAACACTTGAAAGAGTTTAGTAGACTATCTGGATTCTGAAAAAATTATTGACAGTAATATCACTGGCAATTTTAATGATACATGTAATCCCTTGTAACTTTAACATTTTCCCCAGTGGACCTATTTGTGTGTGGAAGCCAATTTCTGAATTCTAAAATACAGTAATTTACATTCTTCCAGTAACTTGGCTTTTCACAGGAGTGTCCTCATTAAGCTTTGATGCATGGATAGGCATACATGGATTTCTGGTATTGATGGCAGATATTCACAGAATGGTGGGTAGGGGTTTGTTGGCCCTCAGGGGGAAGCCCTTCACATCCCTAATGAAGGTTAACAGTAAAGTGAATGCACAGCAGACTATGTGCACACGTCTGTCGACAAATAGCAACATTTAGTCCTGTTATATATTTTTTCTGGTCTTTCGGTAAAGCCACCTGATGACGATTGCTTGCGTTGGGATCGAAACGTCCTGATATTTGTATTATTTTTTCTATCTATGTGGCTTTACCGAAAGACCCAAAGAATATGAATTCCTGCAGTCACGAAAGCTATAAGTCATGTTATATAGTTTGGCAATCCATTGCATTTGGATGCTGCCATTCCAATATATTTAGACTTAAAACTTTCGCGACTACAGGAATTCATATTCTTGGTTCTTTCGGTAAAGTCACATAAATGGAAAACAAAAAATCAAATAAAACCCATGACGTTTCGATCACAACACAAGCGGTCTTCTCTCCGCCTGATGAACACCGTGTGTGTTGCGATCAAAACGTTGTGGGTTTTTTGCTTTTATTTTTAATTTTTTGTTTTACATTTATGTGACTTTACCGAAAGAACCAAGAATATGCATTCCAATATACATTTAGAAAACTGGATAATTGAATTTGATAATGCACTTAAAATAAGGCTTCCAGCTGATTGGTAATATTTGCAAAGGAATAGCGCATTTTGAAAATACTTTTCTGTCTACTTGTTTTATCTTGCTCAAATCCTGAACTTTGCCTGTTGCCAAGGTGAGTGTGCCATGAATAAAAGCTTGATACATGTCTGCATGTTTTCCCTACACTGCTCAACTACCATCCCCTCCAATCAAGATGTCAACATATATATAATAGTCATTAGTTACTTAATTATCCAGGAAAGCCAGACTGGGTCATATTGCTTTTTTGGGAGGGTTCTGCATTGGGCTTTTATTTTCAGATGTATTCGGCCAATAAATGAGTGTTTATACGTGTGGCAAGAAACCGCATCACCTGGAGAAAACCTACACCCGTAGGGTGGCAACACTGTACAGATGGAAATACATGGCGATTAGTCCTTTCCTGGTGAGCCAGGTTATGGGAACTCGACACCCACAGGAAAGAATTTTCACAACATTTGTGTAATCCACCAAACCTTGGCTCCGCAAATGCTGATGGATTACAGATGTGCAGCAGCACCATATGACTGCATTCACTTGCATGTATTAATATGGTTCCATTCTTATTTTAATGCATGTGCGGCTTGATCAGTCTGTAATGATAGTAAGCTAGGGGCGATGGAAGCATTGCAAACCCTAGTGGTCATGAGGTACGCGTCATGGAAAATGGGTTGGATCAATAAAAGCGATGCCCAATGTCCAGACGGGTGGTCCAGGGAGTTAGGATGGCTAGGTAGTTCGTATAGGTCGCTGTGAGTGCAGTTTAGACACATGGAGTATTTTGCAGCAAGAGGTTGTAGGGTTGTTTTGGATGAAAATTGACAAGCTTTTTCAGCATTTGGAGCATAGGAGTTGGAAAAACACATTCCAACTCAGAGGCTTGCAGAGATACAATTTCAGGCAAAGGACAGTTAGATTTGGTGATTGAGCTACATTCATGTTTTTCTGATGCGGAGTGGCAGCTGTGGGCATGAATATAAGGTTATTCATTAAACAAATGAAAAAGCTATTGGGAAATGCTAGAAAAATAGATAAGTAATACAATTATATATTACCAATAAAGAGATTACTACAAACTCTGCTGTGGGGCTTGAAAAATACAATCTATTTTGATTTTCAGGATCATTTAAATTGCATCATTCATTTAAGGAGATAAAAGTTGAATAGAAGACAGCAGTTTTCTTTTGGGAAAGAAAAAGCAACATTGCAATTTAGTTAATTGTTCGGGTGGCACCCGGGTAGTGAGTGGTCCCTCAGGACATGTCTTTGCGTCACCGGCTTTCGGTGCCGTCAGACATGGCAGTGATAGCAGAGGGAGAGGAGACTGCTGATGAGCTAGAGGTCATGGAGTACGGACAAACTAATGCCGGCATTGACACAGATACAAACTCAAACACACATTTAGACACAGGCCAGGATAAAGACCGATACAAGAACATAGGCGGATGCATAGGGACAAGTAAAAACAGCGGCAAGGTTAAACGAAAAGAACGACATGGGTACAAGGAAAATGAAGGGTGTAAACTTGAAAAAGCTGTGAGAGGGACAGAGGAAAGCAACCTGGTTACAATGGTGCCAGAGGGTGACGGTACAAGGGCAGGAGGAAGAACATTTACGCGCCAGGTCGTCGAAGATGGAGATTCAGACAGCGTGTTTGGAGCCATGAATGAAGACTTTGACGAGATTGTCATGGACTTTGAGGTCAATGATCTCTGGGACGTTTTCAAGGAGTATCTGGGGCCCAATCCATCATGTGAGTGATTACTTGTGATTTTGAGTAATTAACATTTTAAATACATTTGTTTCTATTTGATTATTGATTAAACTAATTAGCCTAAAAATTGTGTAGAGTGTGTAATGTTACGTCTTTTACTTGTATGCTGCTGTTCCTCAGAATTGTGGGTCCAAATAGTGATATAAACTGGTGAACTATTCATTAAGACATTATTTTGTTATGATGGAGGATTTGTTTTTTTCGAAATAATGTATAGCCCTTTGTTAATCCACTGCTAAATGAAGATCTCCCCCATCTGTGTCAATCATAGGGGTTGGTCATTGTCGGTTTGGTTGAGATGTCCCTCGCCTTATGTTAGCCTATTAGCAAGGAATGAAACTGACATCGCTGGGTTCGTAGCACATTGCTTGTACGAACCACTGGACCGCTGCTCCCTCCACTATAAGAAGTGGATTTTATTGTTCAGAATGTTACATGTTAATAATAAGTACAATTTAAAACTTGCAATGTCATTATTTTAAGTAGGCTTTATTCATAAAAACAGCTGGGTTTTGGCAATAGAGGCCATGGAAAGGTGTCTAAATAGTAGTGTTTACATTTATTTTAGAGGCCAGAGATGGAAAGGTGTATGTTAGTAAGCAATTGTTTTTTCACATTGCATCTAAAATTCAGGTGAGACATGCCAGACACAACAGTTATGGTTACATTTACTTGAGGGCTACATTGTATGTGTACGAGTTGTGGATATCAATAGCCATGACACTGATGGGCAAATTGCATATTCATAAAAACATCCTGTCATTGTTAGATAGTAACCATTTTCTTTTGATTTACACATCAATGTTTTATCTATACATTATACTATACATTAGATAAGCTAACATGAAATATGCATAACTAGTGGTAAAAACAACAATATCAGTAGATATATTTGATAGACTTAGACTGAACTCCCTTCATTTAGAGTCTAATTTACTGTAAACTTGTGATGTTTACAGGCATGTTTTGTACGCTCAAATAAGTTTGCTAGTAAACGTAGCAGTTTTACGAACAATGTATTCAAAATAGATGTCTACAGGATAAAGCAGGATAGGGTTGGCTGTGTGTATGTGTTTTAGAGCTCTATAAAAGAGAGATGCGTTATCCAAATTGGTAGAACCTCAAGCAGGAGCTGTAGCAGGTAACTGAAATGTCTGTGGCCTGTGTGTATATGACGATCAGTCAACGGTATGTACAATGTTTCAGTGTGAAAAATTGCATCTACATTGTTTTTTTTATATCGCTATTCAGTAATAATTACACTATTTTTGCAAATTAGCTCCTCTGCTCTACATCAGTATTCACGTCCTGTTTTAATTGCAGGAACAAATCTAAAAAATACATTTTATATATCATTCACCATGTTCTGTCCACTGCTGGATGAACATCTCTCCACTTCATCGCTGTCCCTTATGGTCCCATGTTCCATAATCCACTTTGCTACTATAAATGAGATAATCTCATTGCTCCATCTCCTGGTGATAGTCGTATGGGGGACGTTTTACCTGCGATGTTCCATCACTAATCTCATTGGTCAGCCATCATCCCTTCCAGGGATGTGTTCTGCCAAAGCTTAATCATTAACAGTCAATATGTCTTTATTTTGTGTTTGTTTTCTGCTCCATTTGTTACGATTTAAAGCAAACTTTTCAGCGTTTGTTCCACTTTCTATGTCAGTGTCCATATTTCAGTTCCATATATCATATCAGGTAACATATCGTCATTGACAAATTTCATTGCACACACTTATGTTATTTTAATGATAAAATTAAAAGTTTAGAAAAAGAATAAACCTGCTTTCACCTTTTTATTTCATAAATGTATTTCCAGTCCACCTTCAATGTCTTATTGTGGTTTCCAGTTCGCTTAAATTATGTTTTGTTGATTGAACTTGTGCATGAATTATTTTTTTATTTTTCTTAAGTACAACAATGCACAGCCATCTTTGTTTTTTCAATAATTTATAATAAGTAATTTCCATTGTGATAATAACTGTCTTCAAATCCTGATATGGTTTTACTTTCACAATGTAAGCAACATATCTTTAATTGGAAAATATCTTCCAATGTTCCTGTGAATCGTTTTTTTCCGTGTGTATATCATTGCTGGATTCTTCTGTATTTGTACATCATACAATTTCAATGTAGCGAATCCATTTTGGGTGATTCTTTACGTAGATTTTTTTAAAGTGTTTGAGTTTGGATGACTATCTTAATTGTATTCTCAAACCTGGTTGATGGTTGGTTTGTGGTGAATGGTAGATAAAAAAAATACTTTCCTGAACATAGCTTTCTCACCTGGTTGAGCTCCAAATTGTCCGTTATTCTTTCATCTATTGTCTTGGACAATTTGTACGTGTGTGGAAAAAGTAATGAGTGTAATTCTTTAAATAACTTTGGTTATCCTTTTTAATAGAAAAATCATTGGTGTCATTTAAAAGTTTGCATATTGCATTAATTTAATATGAACAACACAATCTCAAATGCTCTGCACTGAAATAGTCCAGTGCAGTTTTGTGTCAGGAGCTTGTTGTCTGAATCATTGAATGATCATGTGGAATGCTGACCATTAATTCCTGAAAATCTAATTTAAACAGCATGAAGGTTTTGGTAATTCTGATATTTACTACAGTATGAATTTCATTTGTATACATTGTTTACACAATTACAAAGGACTGGGTTATGGCATTTGACATTGACGTGTGAAATGTGTAGTGTTAATGATCTTACTCTTTGTTATCTTCTTGGTTCTTTCGGTAAAGTCACGTAGAAGGAAAATAATAAAAATCAAACAATAAAATAATTCTCACGACGTTTCGGCCACAACGCAAGCAGCCGTCTTCAGGTGGAGAACAGGTCTGTCGAGAATAGCTTTCTCACCTGGTTGAACAGGTCTGCCTTCTCGACAGACCTGTTCTCCACCTGAAGACGGCTGCTTGCGTTGTGGCTGAAACGTCGTGGAATTATTTTATTTATTATGTTTTATTATTTTATTATTTTCCTTCTACTACGTGACTTTACCGAAAGAACCAAGAAGATGAATCCCTGCAGTCACGAAAGCTTTAAATCGAAATTTACTCTTTGTTTTTTTTGGTGAAGTCACGTAGGTAAAAAGATAAATTAAATAAATCAAAACAAATAAATTAAATCACGACGTTTCGGGCGCAACACAAGCGTCCTTCAGGTGGGGACAACGTAGCGAAAGCACAACCACTTAAGTGTGTCAGACACACGTAGCGAAAGCACAACCACTTAAGTGTGTCAGACACACTTAAGCGGTTGTGCTTTTGCTACGTTGTCCCCACCTGAAGGACACTTGTGTTGCGCCCGAAACGTCGTGATTTAATTTATTTGTTTTCATTTATTTTATTTTTTACCTACGTGACTTTACCGAAAAAACCAAAGTATGAATCCTTGCAGTCACGAAAGCTTCAAATCTAGTGTTAATGATCTTCCCCCTGTCCTGCCAGGCCATCGTTTGGAAGACGTCCCAGGCGTGCGACGCCACCTCGTCAGGAAGTCTGTTCACTCTTCGCGTGGGAAGGGAGTCCATAAGCTGTCAGGACGTAAAAAGCTGCACGACCGCCGTCCCCACGAGGTAACCTTTGCGATAAATGTCCCTTTTGACTCCTGAAGTTAACGTCTAGAATATTTGCTCTCTGACTGACTGTTTTAGCTTTGATCAGGTCATGCTTATAAGTTGTCTTCACATTTTGTTTCCTCTTCATAGATTTTTCGATCAAGTTATCAAACTACAACCTTTCGACTATATTTGCATTCACAATGTACAAACTATTTTTCAGGATTCGATAGGTATTTTGTATCCAAACACACCCATCATTTGGAGATGCTTACTAAACAGCAGGGAGCAAGCTGGGTGGTGCCCTCTTACATTGGAACGGTATGCCACTAATGTAGTAGGTATCAACAATTTGGAGGACAGATACTATCTTCAATACCAAACTTGTCCTTCAGCTGGTATATACATAGATCTAATATACAGTATACATATTACTATATTATAAATAATTGTGCTCTTATCCAATTACTTTAATATGAAGAAAAAAGGTGTTTCATAAAAATAATTTAGGATAAAAAACATTTTACATTGACAATTTTTTTGTTTTCTGCTTCCATCTATTATTTTCTTGTTTATTTTTCATGATGTTTTTGTGTTCTTATTTGCGGCTTGCTACCTCAATTCCTTGCCAAAAAGCTTTCCACTCGCTGTAAAGCGAGACGTTTCTCCTGCCGAAGGTTTCCTCGCTCCCAGTTCTGCTACCCTCTCAGTGGCTCTCCCTTCTTCCTGACGCTCCCTGTTCGTCACATTCCTGTAAGTCCTTCTTTTTCTGTTGCTTGAAAATGCATCTTTCCCAATCGATCCCTCAAGATATGCTAACCTTACAGCATGATTTTTATGGTATGATGTGCTTTGAGATAAATTGTGGCATCACTTTTTTGTGAGAAATGTTACATTCTAAAGATGGTAAAATATTGTTAATTTATTACAAATATCAACGAATATTGTTCGTTTTGAAATGTTTTCTCATGGATTCAGTATTATGACTGGTTTAGGTGGAGTTGATTGTGTTGAAATATATAATTTTTGCACATTTTGCATTTGTGTGCTGAATATGGTCTTTTGCATTCATGCAGGTGTTTGTGGAGCTGAATGAGCTGGTAATGGACCCGGCACGTCAAGAGCGACAGTGGAAGGAGACCGCACGGTGGATAAAGTTTGAAGAGGACGTGGAAGCTGAGACAGACCGATGGGGCAAGCCACATGTCGCCTCGCTGACGTTCCGTTCGCTGCTTGAATTACGCAAGGCCATTTCGCAAGGTAAAATATCCGCTGAAAGCATATTTTATAATGCATTGCTAATCGCTGAAAATCACCCTACCTTCAACAACCATATTTCATGTATTTTTTATACTCTATGTAATGTGTACTGCAGATAATATCTGGCTTAATCAGCGACTTGACCATTGTTTACAAATACACAATCGGTGCCCTCCCTTCTGTTTCCTCAATCACCACTTTTCAAATGTATGTAGCCCCCACCATTCCAACTATTCTCTTATCAGTTAACCTGTGGGAATGCTCATGAACACACGCCCATATCATATAAGAATGATCAAACACTCTCACGAATTTACATGACCTTTTACAGGCACCGTACTTCTTGACCTGGAACAAAAGACGCTACCCACCATAGCGCACCAGGTGGTGGAACAGCTGATCATTTCAGATCAGATCCGTGAGGAGGACCGGGCGAACGTACTTCGAGCCCTATTGTTGCGGCACAGGTATGTGATAAAGATGGTACTATAAATCTGTGGCCAGGAACGTTTTTGTTGTTTTGGTTTGCCCGAAGCGAGACTGTATTTTCTGAATTTGCACAGGCATCCAAATGACATGAAGGAGGTGCCAGTCGGCTCCTTTTTACCACGCAACATCTCTGCGACAAGCTTGGGCTCCCTGCTGGCTGGAAGTGGAGGAAATGGAGGGGCAGCAGGGGATCCAGCCTCCAGCCAGCCTCTCGTGGGGAACGTGCTAATCGAGATGGGGGAAGCGAGTGACCACGAAACACCAGAGGTGAGAGTATGTAAACATCCAGGCTATTTATTCTAGCACACCTGACTAGATGTGGGGGCTGGAATGGTAAAATCTTTATTACAAAAATAAACTGAAGCAACTTTACAAACGAAAGCCCATCTTAGAATTTGATACAAAATACTCGAGTTGGTTATTGTTGAGCTAGATTCTTACAATATGCAATGTTTTTGTAGCTTTTGGTTCGCCAAGATTGTAGGGGAACGTACTATTAATAAACCATTCTCACTCACTACATCACACAAGATGCTAATATTTTTTTATGTAGATGGTAGATTAATACCATTTTGTTAAACCAGGTAAGAACTCATTGACTTGACAAGCTTATTTGGCAATGGCAGGCCTGGATGTCTGGTCAAAGTGCTTAAGCTTTCAAAAATGCAAGAGACATAGATGCTTCTTTGTTAAAATGTTTTTATTTTAATTCCGTTTAATGTCAGAATTTACACTTAATTTGCCTTCATGCCTGTATACACAAAAACACTGGCATATATTGCTCACACAATGAGAATGCAATTATGAAGCCCATTGTTTACCCTCCTCACCCACTTCTCCCCAGCATGCCCATTCTCTGACAAGAGACAACTCTCTGACTGGTGACTCCCATCGCATCAAGCCTAAGAAGGAGGGCAAGCTACTTGGGAAGATCCCACAGGGAGCAGAGGCCACCGTGGTGCTTGTCGGTATAAAACCTTTTTATGGAAGTCTAATGTGGTTGATATTCACTCATTGCTAATAATTATGATGATGGATATTGAAATAATTGCTTTTATTTTAATTAATTATTGGAGGCTTATCTGTTAAAGGATTGCCATGCTTAGTTTTGTAGATTCTAAATTGCTGATTATAGCTTTGGTTAATTACATGTAGATAGATTTAACTGTATATATATTTCTCTTAAGGCAGTGTTATTGGTGCATGTATTGGTTGTTTTATTTATGTGTGTGTACCACGGCCGATTGTAGCTTCACCAATTAATGTTTTGATTTCCCGATAGTTTTCTTTCCTCAAACATAATGTTCTGAGATTGAAGCAACGTTTGACCTATTGTCATCCAAAATATAGCGTACACTAATTTATGTTAGTGTAAACCTGAAGGCCTATGTTTTGCTAAAGACTGGAAAACATCCATATTTTTGCATACGTTCATTTATTGATGAAGCTTTGTGTGACTATACTCATTTGTGTGTGCTTTTAAAAGGTTGCGTGGATTTTTTGGAGCAGCCAGCGATGGCGTTTGTTCGACTCAGTGAGGGCGTGCTGCTCGAGTCTGTGCTGGAGGTGCCAGTGCCCGTACGGTTCCTCTTTGTATTGCTGGGCCCCAGCGAGGCTCACATGGACTACCATGAAATTGGACGCTCCATCTCCACACTCATGTCCGACAAGGTGCGTATGTCCCACACATGCACTGTTTACCTAATCGATCAGTGGTTAATGCAGCCTCTGAGCTCATTTCATTTTGAGTTTCCAAACGTGGTTTATGAAAGAGATTGAAGTTTCGATTTAAGAAGATTGAAGTTTGCCATGTATAACTCTTATTTTGTAGTACCCATATGCATTTTATGAATCTTATAACTGTCGAGTGTCAAGATGCACCTGACAAGATGCACATTTTCCTTGTGCAACCACTTTATATATCTAAACAAACTTGTATGTGTTTTACAATCGCATCTGTTTGCATTCCCCTTGCTGTCTGCCTATATATGTCTCGCATAATTTCAAGGTGCTTCTTAAATCCAACTTTCCCCACCTCTCTTTCTGGGCAGGATTTCCATGAGGCTGCTTATGTGGCAGACGAGCGCCAAGACCTGCTGAATGCCATGACCGAGTTCTTGGACGTCAGCATCGTGCTGCCTCCCTCGGAGCTCACGGACGATGGCCTGCTGCGCTCGGTAGCCGCATTCCAGCGCGACATGCTGCAAAAGCGGCGACAAGAGGATGAGAGCAAGAAGCTGAACATCGTTCCCACCTCAGCTGAGCTAAAACAAAGTGCGTGCTTGCGTTTGTTTTTGAGTTTATATTATTTGTTACACGGATGATCCCATTTAGCCAGTTGCCTGGCTATTTTACAAGATACGTCCATGGTGCGTGAGCATAGCAACGACAAAACAAAGAATGAGCACAGGGTCTCTAAGGAAATGGGTTAGGACTTTGTTTTACAGCCATTGGAAGTGCAATATTTCTGGCCATGCTAATGCAGAGAGTAAACTGAAATTATACCTTCAGGGGTCCACCTGAGCTCCCTCCTAAGTCCTCCATTAAAGTCGTGAGTTCTTGTTTCCTGAAATGCAATACTTTACTGTATTCTTTCCATCAGCGGCTGTGCCCAGCCAGCGGAAAGAAGATGACGATCCAGACGACCCCCTGCGGAGGTCGGGTCGCTTGTTTGGAGGGCTGGTACGGGATGCGCGCCGTCGCTACCCGCTCTACCTGAGTGACCTCCGTGATGCCCTCAACCCACAATGCCTTGCGGCTGTCATCTTCATCTACTTTGCCGCACTGTCTCCGGCTATCACCTTTGGGGGATTGTTGAGTGAGTATGTGGTTTGGAGCTAAGGTTAATGGTTGAAGATACAGCGAGACCTTTCCCAGCCTCTTGGTAAAACGAGACTCTTTGTTTTGAAAAATACTGCTTGTTAATGATGAAGCAATTGTTTTGGTGTCTCCTAAATGTATACCCCAAGAGATGGATGCAGCGTAATCAAATTGTGGTTTAAGTGTGGCTTTTTTGTACAATTATTTGTGGTTTAACTAAACCCATCAAACGCATAGCTCAACGAAACCCTTGATATCCCACAAGTGTGACAGCATATTTCCCATACCTCACCTTCCACAATGGATGTCGGCAACCTCGCCCTTGCATTCCTGACTCTCCTCGTCACTCAAAATCACTGAAATTGTTATTTTTGTATCGTGCATTTGTTGTTCAGGTTTGTAGGGTTCAGAGTGTGGTGGGGTAACCCTGTGTGCTTGTAGACATTATTTGTTTAGAATGATTTTGGTGTTTTTTTTCTTTTGCTCATCTGCATTCCATGTGGTCTTCTCAACAGGTGAAAAGTCCCAAGGCCTGATGGGAGTGTCGGAGCTCATTATCTCCACTTGTCTGCAGGGAATCCTCTTCGCATTGCTAGGCGCCCAACCGCTTCTCATTATTGGCTTCTCAGGGCCCCTACTTGTCTTTGAAGAAGCATTTTTTACTGTAAGTACTCTTGTATGAAGTTCATGTTGAAGAGATGGTGTTTGTGTTTATAATTTTTTTATCGATTTTCTTTTGTTTTGGCTTTCACATCGTGTATCTCCATATATGAAGGAAGTGTGTTTGGGATCGGGCAAGTGAAGGTGATGGTCTGACAAACAACATACTTCTATACAATCCACTTGACACAGCTTCTCTCCCACTGTTAGTGGCAATGGGTACATCTAAATGATTGGAAATTTTCAAATTTTGCATATGAGGACCTGTAACCAAAAACTGGCTGTTGTGCTGGCTGGCATCTTCTGCACCATTCCATTATCAGTACTCGGTAATTGTCTGAAATATCAGGGGATGTTTAACGTGTTGTGTGTTTCCATGTGGATTTGCATTTCTTCTGTTCAGTTCTGCACATCCCAGGGTGTGGAATACCTGACCGGCCGGGTGTGGATCGGGTTCTGGATGGTCATCATCGTGCTCCTCCTTGTAGCATTTGAAGGCAGTTTCATGGTGCGCTTCATCTCGCGCTTTACACAGGAGATCTTCTCCATACTAATTTCCCTCATCTTCATCTACGAGACCTTCTCCAAGCTTTATAAGGTGCCAATTTACTTTTTCAATGAATTATTTTCTTTATTACCATAACGTTACCACCATCGCTAAACAGTAAGGCTTAACCTCGTAATAGATACCCGCTATTTTAGAAGTCAACAGAGATGGCAGATGTGACCCTATAATTGTGAATATGGTATGCAGAACTTATGGTCAGTAACTAATTTTTTAAATATATATTATCATTCAAGAACCCAGAATACAAGGTAGATTCTAAAGAGGTAGAAAAACAGCGTGTAAAAAACCCGGAGCGATACACCCTCAAAAATAGGGACCAACTGGGGGTGTCTGGGCTCGCTTGCCCTACCGTTGATAGCGATTGGGAGCAGTATTTATGCGGGAGGGGAAGAAGGGTTGAGGGGGGCTAATCCAATATTGTATCAGAACTGTACCACCACCTTATATTCTTTCTGTGCGAGACAAACGGCATTCACGCTTAAAAAAAAAACTTGCCTATATAATTTCGTACCCCATTGTGGCACGTTATACTACATTTTTTACAGCCCCATGGAACAGCAAAATCTTAACAGTTGCTGTAATGCCATTGACCCCCTTCTGAATACAGTGATTCAGCCACTCAATCACAAACTATAGCTGCAAGTACTCGGGCATTGCCCGGTATTGCCTGCTAATATATAAAAATAACACAATTGTGGAAACATGTCTAGAACAAAATGATTGTGTGTTTTCATGTGTTCGTTTATGTAGGTGTTCCAAGATCACCCCCTGCTTGCTACCTATCCTGTGATAAGTAACATGACAACTAATTCAGAAACCAGTAACAGTAGCATTGTAAATGGCACAACAGCAGCGACAACAAAAGTGCTGAACCAACCCAACACAGCTCTGCTTTCCCTTCTGCTAATGTCCGGCACCTTCTTCATAGCCTTCTTCCTGCGCAAGTTTAAGAACGGCCGTTTCCTCGGTGGCAAGGTGGGTTTGGCGTCTTGGAATGCATTTGAATGTCACTACTTTTTTTGGTATAGCAGGTAAAATATAGCTCTTAAGATTTTTTTGTGTTTAACCATTCATTGAGATATTCAAGTATATAATGCATTTAAAATGTACATTACCAAAAATCTAGCATTTTATTTATAGATTGGAGTTACAGCTTACATGATAACATCGAGTTGGTATAATTATAAAATTATCTATTAATTGTTTAGCTGTGATAAGTTGTAGTCTGGGTATAAAATTTCAGATATCAATTATATGACTTCCTATGAAAATAAATTAAAAGGCTGATACTTGAGAATTAAGTATATACAGAGGTACCATGTATTATACACTTTTGTTTTCTGAACATGTTAATAAAATGCTCTAATTTGTAAATTCATTTTCGCTGAGTCTTGGGATTGTGGATATGGTATTTAACGGCACATGTATAATCTGATAAGAGAAAGATTAATGCGAGTTGACACTCATGTATGCACTGGGAGCATGCTTTGTACGTAAAATGTCAAGCAGGTGTGTGAACTGTTTGGTTTGTTTGTCCTTGTGAGCAGGTGCGGCGTGTGATCGGGGACTTCGGAGTCCCCATTGCAATCCTGGTGATGGTGCTTGTTGACTTTGGCGTGCCCAACACCTACACGCAGGTCAGCTGGTCACACCACACTGAAAATGCCACCATTCTCAGTGAATAAACATTGGTTTTATGCACAGTACACATCCGAGTTGTTGCGGTTATTTGACCATACTTCATCATTCCAGGTTGTTGGTGGGGGGCTTTTGCTTTGAAGCATAGCAAAATACAACCGTGTATTTTACTGCACTACTTTGCCAATAACAAATAAATGTTATATAGAGATTTATGAAAGTTGTACTTATAAGGTGCTTCCGAAACAATTGCATCAATGAAAACAGCAGTGGTGACTTTGAGGGAGGTGGGGGGTGGGAATATTTCAAAATGATAATGAATTATATTGTGCAAGTCAAATCTACGGTACTTTTCCATCCCCTTGTTAATATTGCAATGATTTTTTTCTACCCTCGTGTTTATCTGACAGAAACTTAATGTGCCGGATGGGTTTTCGGTGACTTCTCCAAGCAAGCGCGGATGGGTGATAAATCCCCTAGGAGCAGAAGGAACCTTTCCTGTGTGGATGATGTTTGCATGTGTCGTTCCCGGCTTGCTTGTCTTTATCCTCATCTTCATGGAGTCCCAGATCACCACGTGAGTGACAAAGCCAATCTTTGCATTTTTAAATCATTGCAACATAAACGTTCCACATATCACAACTAAAATGAGGAGATGGACTGGTTTGATTTTTAATGCACAACAAAACATTAAACCCTGATGAAAGTATAACGGTGACATAACTCCTTTCTAAATGTTAATGAACACGCAATACTTGTTTCGCATGTATAGGATGGGATTGCATACCTCAGGTGATCATCTTGCTGATTAACAAGTGATTGGAAATTTTTAAATATGGGTTGAATATTAGATGTCAATCTAAGAAATTTGGTTTAAATCAGCATCTGTCTTCTCCAGCAGATGGCAACGTTTTCATATTCTTCGTCTAGTTTTTTGTGAAATATATATTTCTAGTGAAAGTAACACATTACTAATACTTCAAAAGAGTTGAGGCATGCGAATCAGTTTGGGTTCATGTCTACATGGCATCTATGTAATCTGTGTGCACCCATACAGTGAGGGAAAAAAAGTATTTGATCCCCTGCTGATTTCGTACGTTTGCCCACTGACAAAGAAATGATCTGTCTATAGTTCTAATGGTAGGTTTATTTGAACAGTGAGAGACAGAATAACAACAACAAAATCCAGAAAAACGCATGTCAAAAATGTTATAAATTGATTTGCATTTTAATGAGGGAAATAAGTATTTGACCCCCTCTCAATCAGAAAGATTTCTGGCTGCCAGGTGTCTTTTATACAGGTAACGAGCTGAGATTAGGAGCACACTCTTAAAGGGAGTGCTCCTAATCTCAGCTTGTTACCTGTATAAAAAAATTATAGACTGATAATTTCTTTGTCAGTGGGCAAATGTACAAAATCAGCAGGGGATCAAATACTTATTTCCCTCACTGTATTTTGTGCCTGCTTTGTGGCTGTCAGACTTATTGTGAGCAAGAAGGAGCGCATGCTGTTGAAGGGGTCGGGCTTCCACTTGGACCTGCTGCTTATCGTGGTGATGGGCGCCATCTGCACCATCTTCGGCCTGCCGTGGCTCACGGCCGCGACTGTGCGCTCCGTCACACACGTCAACGCTCTCACCGTCATGAGCAAGGCGACAGCGCCTGGCGATAAGCCTCGCATTGAATGCGTGAAAGAGCAGCGCATCACAGGGCTGCTTGTGGCCGTCATTGTCGGTGCGTGCTCCATCTGCTATTGGATGTATGCGTGTGCAAGACATTACGCCCGCCTCATCACCAACTAAAATGTGTTCATGCTCTTGTCTAGATGATTGCGTTTATTGCTTTGTGGTGTAAATGTTTATATGCTGCAGTGATTATTTTGAATGGATTCATAGCAGTTGTGTTTGGAATGAGTAAGTCTTCAAATAAGACAACTGTTCACAATGAGTACACAATAGAAATGTCAGCACCAGTGCAGAAGAAACAATATTGGCTTTGCGTTCAGTCCAAAACCACCCTTTTTGTTGCTTGACATAACAAGTGATTGGTAATACTACTTTACCCAGAAATTACAGCACCTTAAAATAAATATTTTACATGTATATTTTACAGTTTGTCTTTGCACTTCTCTCTAAAATATGCTTGCCTTCTTCCCAAATACTCATACCCACCAGGCCTCTCCATGGTGTTGGGTCAAGTGTTGCGACAGATTCCCATCGCTGTGCTGTTTGGCATCTTCCTTTACATGGGTGTCACGTCCCTCAATGGAATCCAGTTTTACGATCGTCTCATGTTGGTGTTCATGCCTGCCAAATACCATCCGGACACTGCTTATGCCACTAAGGTAGGAACAGCTCAGGTTTATACCCAACCATTATAGATGTATATCATAAGCATGCTCTCACCATTAATGAATGGTCCTGTTATTACCTTGACATTAATTAAAATTCTATTTTGTAGATTGTATATGCTTGCCCAGTTTGGGGGGAGGCCCTTACCCAGCAGTGGATTAAATAAGGGCAGTTCATGTTATCGACGCATGCATCTGTATTTTTAATAATATCAGACTGCAAGTCATCTTTTGGTGTGATTCCAGTCCAAAGTTATATATGCACTTCATTGTTTGCATTGCTTATCTAAATGACACTTGTGTGCTTTACGTGTCCTGCAGGTGCGCACGCTGCGCATGAACCTGTATACAGGGATCCAATTCGTGTGCCTCGGGGGGCTTTGGGCTGTCATGTCAACAGCCGCTTCTCTCGCCTTCCCTTTCGTGCTCATCCTCACTGTGCCACTGCGACGCTTCTTGCTCTCCCGCATCTTCACTGACCGAGAACTCAAATGCGTAAGTTTCTTTTGCAGACACCAAAACACATAGGTGCATTGCCAGCGAGTAATTATTTTCAGTGCTTAATTTCTCGATGTTTCAGTTTCGATGGTAGACTTGAATATTGAGTTGTATATTATGGTGTGTCCTTGTTGCACAATCAAATCCAGGGTGGTGAATTAGTTGTTGCGGAGGTTCACAATTAAAATCGGATTATTACTGCGTGTGTAATAACTGTAAAAATACCCTCTGCTTCACAGTGGACGTTAAAATCCCTCATTTGCAAGGGTTAAAATTGACTAAATTTGAAAATTACACTCAAATTTCTCAATTGAGATCATGTATCAGTTATCCCCTCGTGGCAGACTAATGCCCTGGGTCAGTTTTGCAAATTATACTATCCTGGTCTCTTGAGTTCCCACCTGGTTAAATAAATGAAACTTGAAACGAGAAACTTTGATATGGAAACTGAAATTAAGCCTTGATGGTATATGCATTGTGAAGGCAGGTAGAGTACATTATTTCTGTGGATATTTGTGGTTGAACAAAGTGTTAACATTTTTTGTATTTTATTCATAAACCTTTTTGGTGCACTAAGTCATGGCTCATTTGTATCCCATAATATTCTTATGTGACAAGTGTTTTTGAATGTAGTTAAGGAAACTCCAATGAGATTCAATGCGCATGTATTGCCAGGATTACGTGTGATTGTTTAATTTTCCTGATTTGTATGTGTATTGCGTGCTTTTGTCATGTGTGTGACGGCTGTAGCTGGATGCCAAGGACGCAGAGCCTACATTTGATGAGGCTGATGGGCAAGATGTGTATGGTGAGGTGCTCATGCCTGTGTAGGCCCAACAGCCTGTGGCCCTGAAATCTAGCCCTAAATCTGCACACCACTTGAACTCACAAACCAAACACGTCAGCAAACTGGGGCCAATAATGTCTCAACATTACCCACGCATTTGTGTGGACATTGGTGAAAGATAATGGGTTATGTCATGGTCTTGCCTCGAGACTTTTTGCAGGAAGCTGCAGTGGAACAACCTGTCATTCGTGATGAAGGAAACAAAGACAAGGTTACCGATAGCAAAGGGGATGTAAACAATCATGGCACTGTTTTAATAGTTGCACTTGACGTAGATATGTAATGTTTATGATGTGGGATTAGATTTTAAGTGTTTTATTTAGGGTATTTTCTTGCTTACGTTCATTTAAATACCTTTGGGAATCTTTTTACATTGCATAGGTGCCTCTTAAGACATCTTAGCTTTTCGTAAGGTGACGGTTCATTTACCTTCTAGATGTTAGAATCGCTAAAGTGATGCAAAATGCATCCACATGTATATTTCAAGATAAAGCATTTCACTAAGATGGAAATTGTTAATTGTGGCACTCGTCCTCAAGCATCAACAACCGTGCCATTCATTTAATTGGAGTACATTGCTTAACTTGTGTATTGGAGATTTATTATTGCTTAATTAAATGTGGCCTTCTAGCAATATTCATCGGGGAGTTAAAGTAAGATAAATTCCATGTTTACCTACTCTTTCCTTTATGGATTTTAGTAACGAAATAGATTAAAAATGTCCCATTGTTTTTGACCTGTCACAGCTTTTTGCGAGATGTGTGGGTTGCTGGGTTTGATTTGTCATCGGGCACCATCAACAGCCAAACTCCTAGAACAACAGTATTTCTTAATTTGAAAGAAATCTTGTTTAAGTTATGGTACCTTGGGAATTATATTTCCTGTATAATACTTTATTTGGTGATTCAGTCCCCCCCTTTCAGCTGAAACTCCACGTGTTTATGGCTCCATTCTATACCAATCTACCCACTTGTAATGCCTCCTTTGCATACAGTAATAAACTCCTGCATTGTTACAGTAGTTGCAGCTTCAATACTGCTTCAGGGTTCCTTATAACAAAAAAAATAAGTTATCCCTGCTTGGTTGCCCTGGATAAGCATTTGTCAGCTATTTAATGGATATTGATCTCGTTTACATTGAAAGCCATATTATATGGTATTTCAATATGTGGTATTCCAAAAGTGAGGCCAAACTGTTAAATATGAGCATTTTGAACATTGTGTCCTTTCTACTGTTTTCTCTTCACTGGTCGTTTTGGTAATGAACAACCTTGTAACAGATTTGCTTTAAAAGAGTAATTATGTAGACTTATGTATTTTTCCAATTACCATTTGATATTAATTTACAGTGGTTCTTAATACTGTCCTTTGTCATCAAATAAGTTTCCCTCGTTTAACAGTTAAACTAATTTGCGTTAAAGCTTTTTATTATGAACTGGAAACGATACCAAACGCTTTCGAATATATACTTGAATGCCACTGAATCAGTATAAGGTGTCATGTTCTATTTTCATCGAGTAAAACGGAATACTAGATGTGCAACACTGAAAGTAGAAATGTATACATTACGGTGACGTGCGCATCAACATGATTTATGCTGTGTGTGTAGTGTATTTGGTTAATTTGGGTGGGGTGCATTTTGATTTGTATTCTAAGCCTGTCCAAGCGATGGAACAACGTGTAAGCGTGAAATGCTGTACATTACATATTGGAAACTGTTAACATGGAATATTTGGTGGTGGCTAAAAGTACATTTTAAAAAAATTATAACATTGTGGAGATTCATTTTTTACACTTTTACAAAATTACACAAATGCACAATTGTAATGCAGATTGTAAAGGACCATTTTCATAGTAAACATTCATTTTATTTACTCTTTGGTTATTTCGGTAAAGTCACGTAGATATAAAAATAAAAATAAATTAAAATATTATATCACGACGTTTCGATCGCAACACAAGCGATCGTCCTTAGGCGGAGAAAATATAATCCGTCAGTGGAACTGCTGAACTAGCGAGAGCAGTTACAAGGCTATATTTTTTCCACCTGAGGACGACCGCTTGTGTTGCAATCGAAACGTCGTGATTTATTTTATATCTACGTGACTTTACCAAAAGAACCAAAGAGTATGGATTCCTGCAGTCACGAAATCTTCAAATCAAGATTCATTTTATTTGTTAGATGGATGATCCAGTTTATACAGTTTCCTTGATATTTTACCAGGGAGATCCGTCTGATGAGCACAGCAATAACAAAATGAAGACAAACATCACTTGCAGAGAACAAGTTCTGGGTCCTTAAACAATATAGCACAACTAACAAACGAGAGGTATTTAACGTTCATAAGCAAAACATTGGAATCACGCTCTGATGTGCACACATTTTTTTGTAAGTAGCTTTTAAAACTACAGTTCATTGGTTCACCTTAATTGAGTACTGCTTCCTCATTTGAGTGATGTATTTGGAGCAATGTCGGTCTTCAAATGTATTAATAGAACGAAATTTAAATATTTATCTAATGATCATCTCTTTCTGCCTCTTGTCCTGCGTCATCACTCCATTGTCTCTCTTTACCTCATATGTACTATGTTGCCATATGCGCACATTATGTAGCTCTGCAGTAGGATACGTATATTGAATATTCACTCATGGCTGTAGTGGGTGGCCCCTTGAGTTTAACTTTGAGAAACAAGGGTCAAAGGTTAATTTTAGTAGTGTATCAATTGCCCAGAAGACGACAATAATTACATAACCTGTTACACCACTGACAAACTCGTGTTTCCATCGTCCTGACGAACATGCATACATTTGTACACGCAATAATTTGTTTCCATTTCTATTTGAGCGTAAAGCCAAACAAGAGCAGTACCAAACCATGACATTTAAATAATAAATTCCCATCAGAAATAGTGCAGGCTGGAAAACCATGCGTTTCAAACCACGCAAAAAAACAACTTTCCATCAGCATCTTTTCAAGTATACTGGTCCTCTTAGGTCACAATCAAAATGCACTTGAGCAAAAACTTGTCCACAATTGTCCACTGCATCAGGTCTGTCAGTCGGTCACATTTGCCCAAATTTATTTTGATGGTGACCGAATGTACTTAAGGAAACGCTGGTTTTCTTTTGTCATATGCACAGAAGCTGTGCTTTTAATACATTTCTTGTGTTTGTTTAATGTTCAAGTGAAGCACACTACTGGCATGTGACTCGTCCAATAAATTAGGCCTTTCAATGTTTTTGATTTAGGATATCTGTGTGAAGAAATTATGGGTGGCATACTTTTACATTTACGGTAGTGAAAAGCAAATTTACGTTCATCAGCTTTTATTTATTCAACAGACCGACGCAAGTCATGCTGCCGGAGCTTTTCGGCAGTGATGGCTTCGAAGCATTTGTTTTATACAGTATTTGTGATTCTTTCACAACAGATGATTAATTTAATACTCGGTACACATAAAACGTCACAATAGTCACAGGAACTTTGGATGCGAATAGGAAACGCAGACCCGACAGCTTCAAATGTCATCCAGCACAAGTGCAACTGACTGGTTAACGTGCAACGATTTTTACAATCGAGTTTCCATAATCCGCGTGTTTTTTATGTACGGTATGTTGAACTGCCTTGGCACCGTACATAGCCATCCGTGCTCATCAGAGATGCAGGGGGAGGAAAATGCAACAGATATTCGTTGCAACTTTCAGGAAAGCATCCCCGACGTAAACTGGTATTTCTGTCATTAAATAATTTAAACAAAATGTGATTTATAGGTGCTTATGACAGCATGTCTGTAGTGACTTGAATGACATGGAAGCCACGAATGAGTGCATTTATGTATCGACACTTAAATATCTCGTTAAAATACATTCAACATGAGTTTTAAGACGTGTATATTCAAAAAATAGTCATTTTCTGCTGAAGGGCATTCTGGTCCTCTTTTCAAGAACACCAAATTAAATGAGCAAATGTGGCCAACTGACAGTATCAGTGATGTAGTGATATACTCCTGGAAGGTTTTATCCTAATTAGGACTCATTACCATAGTAGTCTCCAATGCTCACTCTTACAGTCTGCTCTGGGAACCGCACCTCCGAATAGCACGGTTGGCTATGTACGGTGCGAAAGAAGTTCAGTGTAAATATGTGAAGTGGCCACATCAGCACCATGGGTGCTCATGCTAACAAAAATGAAATTTGTAAATGACGTGAACCTTTAATAATAGTGCAGGCTAATCCAAAGTAATCTATCATTGCATAATTACTGCTGTCAGTTTGTCACATTTGCTCAAATTTAGTTTGACGGTGATCGAAGCTGAGCCCTGGCCACAATGCACTTCAAGAAATACGGATGGTTATGTGCATTCGCACACATTGCTGTTTTTTTACACGTGTCCTGTTTGAAAGTTATGGGTTTTCAGCCTGCATTAGTATTCTATTTTGTCATTTACAGATTTGATATCTTGAACGATATGCAATATCCTTTGAGAACACTTGTCTGCTTATGTCTATTCTAAAGTTGCAGATTCATTATCCCCCGGCACGCGCGGACACACTGCAGCTCTGCGCTCGCTCTCCCGCGTATACCGTCACACTAATGTGGCGCACCGCGGCATGACCGCACCCACGCCTGTGGCGATCTCCTCTCAGCACGCGCACACACGTTGCGGTTCTGCGGTCGCTCTTCCGCGCACACCGTCTCCCCTCGCAGTCGCACCACACGCAAATCGCAGACACCACACCGATGTTCTGAACTAGCGTTTATTTGCGGCGCAAATACCCACTACCTGGGGGAATATTTCGCGGGAAGAGCCTAGCCGAACTCTGCCTACGTACCCAGTTGCTCACACGTCCTACCACGTACCTCGAAGCTGCACTCGCTGGTGTCACACGGGTGCTGCGAGCGGTTCGAGAGAGCAGGGAGTGGGTCTTGGCGGCCAAGACGTTGAGGGCGAAGGAAAGAGCGAAAATCGCGAAGCCAATCGTGCGCTTACCTGCGCCGTCGCTCCTTTTGACCCTCTCTTCCATGGCCTAATCCCCTCACTTCAAAGGGCCGGGATGGCGTTTGTACTGCGCGATAAATCGTGCACCTACCTGTGGTTACCGTCCCCCTGTTACCGTGTCCTCCGTCGAGTGCCACGGTGGCGGCACAGGCCATTCATTGTCCCTCGTTGCTCTGTCTGGAAGGGCGCCCGGCTGGCGAACACACACCCTGCGAGTGTGTATTCGGTATGGGGGGCGGCAGTGACGCTGCGATTCTCCTGACCTCATGCTCTTCTTGCTTAATATTCCACCCTCAGTCCTCCCCCCCCCCATGTCGTGAATAACTTATTGCGGTTAGCCCAGTGAACCTTTTCTTTCTGCGCCCATACAATTTTAAGCCAATTTAGGGGCACCGCAATGTGACTTGTCCTACGAGGGTCGGCCAATTTCTTGGCACCGGGAAACCGTGGGACTTTCCTCCTAGGGACCCTTCTGATGAAAACCCGTTGCGCCAGGCGACCCCCCGCCAGGGTGCGTGCTCAGGGTGGGGGCCAGGGGGGAATCGCGGCACTTGCGGAGTTGCTCCGCAGCCGTGGCACCACACATGCATTGCTTCTTTTAAATAAAAACTGCAGAACGTAATTGTTGTCATTCGATTCTTGAATCTACTTTGTCTTTTACCGTTTCTTTCGTATTGTCCTTTTGCAGTCGTCTTCGTTCCACTGACCACCTTAAGTTGATATCTGCATACAATTTGAACAAATCATAAAATATCATGTCCTTTTAGATGTATGGGAATGTTGAATCGCTTTACGAATAGCTTGTCTACATTACAGCGTATTGTAAAATAGTAATCATGTCGCGATTCTGTGAATTGTTATACAGTAATGCAATTGATTTCACCAACTCAATTTCCCATTGTGGTGAATGTAGCACCTCAGATTTACGTGAATTACATATGTAGTGTGCAAAAAAAAGGTACAAGCAGGAAGCAACGGAGTCGGAATCGATAAATCACGATGGAATGTCCCTCCCACGTTCTATTTCCCCAAGCTTATTTTGGCATAACCTTGCAAAATTAAAGAAACATCAACTTTTAACTTGAACACGTTTAATGGTGCCGTTTTGTTGCTTGACGTTCGGCGGTTGAACCTGTTGGGCAAAGTGTGATCTCACGACAAAAACAACACAATAACAGTACCGTTAATCTATATAAAAGTGAAATTTGTGAATGTGTCTGTTCAAAATGTTTAGCGTACTTCCCGTCATGCAACAAACTGGTAATTTGCCATGTGGGTACTTTCCAGACTGTACACCATGCAAAAATTATAAAAATAGACTTTTGTATATATATTTGGGGGGGGGGGGGGTGCAATTATGCATTGATTTTGCACAGCAAGTGAGTTGTGACGTCACATCTGTCTGTCATGTAACCCATATGCCTGCTGTCACCCCCCCCCCAACCGTCCGCGGCTAAAGTGAAATACAAATGTGTTGCAGGTCTAAGGCGTTCTTCGCGCAGCATTGGTTTATTATTTCAGTCGTTTACTGCCGTACGCACCCTGAAAGTTGTGTCAGCAGCAAGCGCGTGTATGTGTACCTATGGACGCGCGTGCGTTTGCGTGTGGGGAGCGGTAGTGTCGTGCTTAGCACGCTGCGATACGAACCCGGCGACCAGAGTTTGATTCCTGCTCACGGCCACCACCGGTGACGATTATTAGAACCGGTCCTGAGCCTCCCCTAGATCGACTCAGCCTCAAACGAGTAACTGGTGTGAACATCGCCACTGGGGAGACAAAGGCGGCCGGGCGTGATGAATCCAAGTCCCAGGCGAAGCCGGTTAGTAAAGCTAGCCCATAATACTGGTAGGAACCTCCTGGTTACACCCACAGGGGATTATTGTGTCCGTCCGTCGTGCCGGGAGGGGCTGGGTGGGGAGGATGGGGAGGGGCTGGGTGGGGAGGGTGGGGAGGGGCTGGGTGGGGAGGGTGGGGAGGGGCTGGGTGGGGAGGGTGGGGAGGGGCTGGGTGGGGAGGGTGGGGAGGGGCTGGGTGGGGAGGGTGGGGAGGGGCTGGGTGGGGAGGGTGGGGAGGGGCTGGTCACCCCGTGGTGCCCTTATAAAACTCAACGATTAACCTACTCACGCTGGCTTGTGCCCGCCCTCACAATCGGGCATATTTGCGGAATACACCACGCCGCCGTTGACCCAGGCCATTGACCGAGCAACCCAACGTTCCTACCAGCTCCCTCCGCAGGAATGTGTTATAGGGCTCGTCGCACATCGCGCTAACCGCTACGCCACCGCTCCCCCGAGCACCACTCCACGTGTCGAAAAAGAAAAAAACACGTGGGGGGGGGCGGAGCCGGAAGTCTTCCGGAAGTGACGCGCACGCTGTACACGCCCACCGCGCGGTGTCCCGTCACTCCAGACTCGAGCCCGCACGCGCCCGGTAAGATTAACCCCCCCTCCTCCCCCCTTCAAACTCGATAAAACAAAATATATACACATAACCTCACATTTTAAAGACACGTTAAATACATACTGAGCTGATGTCGTTGCGCGGGTTTTTTAGTTGTTCACCGGGCGCGTGAATGTTGTGTTGTTTATCCCGCGGACCAATGGGGAGCGGCGTTACTGGCGCGTTTGCTGGAATGTTGTGGAAGGTCGGCGTTGGGGTTGAATATGCCTCCGGTATTATTTTAAAAGACATTTCTAACTATTCCGTGGAGTTTTGATTTGATTAGTGCTGTGCCATGGTGAGGCGACTCGCGAGGATTAGTAGGGTTCGACACGAAGCTGCACGGGGCTCATAGAGCAACGCTGCGGCTGGAGGAGGAATCCGATGAGGCATGAAGCTCTCATGTCCAGTATGGACGGGTGAGCAGGTTACAACAGCTAAGGATAGAAAAACAACGATAGGAGTGCACAATTTAGAGAATGGTAAGCAAGTCACTAAATATAATTAAGTTATGAGCTGAGCCTGATTGATCAAGATTGGGCAAGGCAGTAAAAACAGCAGCAAACTCGTCCCAGACCACACCAAGACGACATACAGTACCTCAATAAAACGGCACATTAAAATGTAATTATCGATACGCAGGTAATTATCAACGTTACAAATCAAATTTGCAAATGTGACTCGCATTGACCGTCATGTAGCAGAGAAGCCATCTCTTTACCATGCATTCGTGTGATGTAATTCAGTGGGTTAATGAGAAGTACATGTCCAGCCCTTTTTTGTAAAGCCACTGTTGGCGGATGAGGGCCTCTCCGTACCGTATCGGTCACCTGGTTTGACTTGCCACGTTGGTCAGTCCGCATTTTTTTTGTTTGTATTCAAAATTTCACCTGGATAATACCTTGAGATGGTTCTAATTTTCAAGGGTGTCCAGGGTGTAAATTTTACACACAGCCATTAGCACGTTTGGCTACGTGCAGTGCGAAAGAAGTTCAACATACATACGCCATGACACAAACATTTAAAATCCATGGATTGTATGCGTTTATGCAATGAACATTGTACCCAGTCAGATACATACTAAACGCATTATACTGGTAGGAACCTCCTGGTTACACCTGCCCACAGGGGATTATTGTGTCCGTCCGTCGTGCAGGGAGGGGCTGGGTGGGGAGGGAGGGGCTGGGTGCGGAGGGAGGGTGGGTCTGTGTAGGGTGGGGAGGGAGGGTGGGGCTGAGTGGGGAGGTGGGGTTGGGTAGGGAGGGAGAGTGGGGCTGGGTGGAGAGGGAGGGTGGGGCTGGGTGGGGAGGGAGGGAGGGTGGGGCTTGGTGGGGAGGGAGGGTGGGGCTGGGTGGGGAGGGTGGGGAGGGACGGTGGGGATGGAGGGTGGGGCTGGGAGGGTGGGGAGGGAGGGTGGGGCTGGGAGGGTGGGGCGGGGAGGGAAGGTGGGGCCATATTTGCGGAATACACCACGCCGCCGTTGACCCTGGCCATTGACAGAGCAACCCAACGTTCCTACCAGCTCCCTCCGCAGCAATGTGTTCTTGTTCACAATGCATACTCACTGCTCACCACGTGGCCCCGAAACATTCAGCATACGTTGATTTCAGTAGTTAATGCGAGTCATTTAAACTAGATAATAGCGCCTGAGGAGGACATCTGTATTACCAGGGAATCCTCGTCAAGAATGACTTGTGAAGCAAGGCACGTTAAAGGGTGAACTATTTGTATAATATAACCTAATTTACAATGTGTTTAGTTTAAAACAAGATAATATTTGTAAAAAGCTACCCAGTAGTCAATGTGTTTATGCAAAACATTAGCATTTCGTGCAGAAGTGCGTTGTCTTTCTCTTGTTTTGCATTATAAAAAATAAATTTGGCGAATGTGACTAATTGACAGCAGCAGTGATGCAGTTATTGACAACTTTGGACCAGTTTCGTCGGAATCAGGATTCATTGCAGTTTGGTCCCAATATGTTTTCTGGCAGGGAAATCGGCCATATTATTGACGTGGGTTGATTGTCGTATTCACTTGCATTGTATCCGCTGGTATTGTAATGAAAGAGCTGAATTGGCATTGTTTATAATGTTCATGATTTATAATGATTCATAATAAACTTAGTATAAGTACTATTTTTAATAGGTGTACTGCATTTGTATGTTTGAGCATTCTATTTCATTAATTTAGTGCACAATTGTTATTTACTTGTTGGTTATAGTCGTTCGTAATGTAATATTTATAGAGTACTGTATCTCCATTTCAGAGACCACAACGTGTCTCAGTGGGCACTCGTTTAATGTAATACGCTGAAGTGAAATGTCACCATGGGGACATCATTTAATTTACTACAACATGTGTATGCCAGCAAATACCTGCTGGGAACGTTGTGTACAACCCATATAATTACGTGGAATACTTGCTATATTTCTGTGTTACAAATGAGGAATGTCTTGGGGTTGGGTCAGTGGTAAACGTGATAAGACACAAAAGCTCTATTGTCCAGAATGGTCGTTTTTGCCACGAGTCTGGGGATTGAGGATAATGTTGGAATTATGTATATGATTGTGAGTGGCCATCTGTGCAGATGATACAGAAACCACTATCAAAAGTGCGTTACCAATTGTATCAATGTGAAACAAGCATGCGTTACTGAAAATAAATATGATGTACACCATGTTCTAAATATGGGTATCTGGTTATTCCAGGATATGCCGCGAATGTAAATTGACAGAACTCAGTGTAAGCAAACACGTGTGATTCGACGAGATGTGGGGTACTACATATGATTTTTATTTTTAAAATCTCATTTGCTGTTGTTGCACTCAAAAATACCTACATTTATTGGCTTGGTGACATTGGTAGTTTAATGTTAGCATGTAGGCAAATATTGTTTAACTTGCGCCTCGTAAGAGTGTGGATTCCTGCAGTCACGAAAACTTCATATCTAGATAGAGACTAATCTCACGAGTTGTATACGTGGCATTTATCTAGCCAAGGCCTTTACGTTTGCGTTTTTGTAAGTTCTAGTAAAGTCTCTTACCGTGATACGAGGGCATGAAGCTCATTACACACATGCCCTACTGATGATGAGTCATGAAAACAGTTTGAGCTTCGGACTTAGTGGTACCTCTAGCTGCCTGTTTAGGTATCCCGCAATGTGCGGCTGGTCTTTAGGAGGAGGTTTAGCAATTCACCGATTAAAAATGTTTCCATTGGCTGACCTAGCATGCAGAGGAGTGCCAGGGAAAGTGAATCACACGCTCTGCTGGTTATTGTATTATTACACTTGCTAACCCATGAAAGTTATTGAACTGGAAGAGAGCAATGCTGCATGATGGCTGATGTCATAGTTTGTCCCATGGTGCATGTATCAGTCCATTAGAGGGCAAGCTTTTATCATCAAGTTGGATATCCATCAGGCATGCCCTCAGAAAGATATTCATCACACATGCCCTCAGAAATTGCGTTTTATTTGCTCCTCAACTTAACACATAAGACCCTTGATTTTGTATTTAATTGACTGGCAGTGAATGATAGTGTTTCTCTAAAAGTTCTATGTGTTTATACGTCTCTCTTGGTTTTTATGTTAGGAGGGGGAGGCTTAACGCTGTAGGATGTGGGTAACATCTCAATCTCAGAGATGTCCTCGGTGACATCAGCCGGATGCCAGCCAGAATTTTTGTTTCGAATATAGTATGACACTATCTTTGTATATGGAGAGGGTACTACTCAACTCCCATTGTATTGACTTTTACAGGGAGTAAGGAGGTGAGGGCCACTTTGGCCACCATGAAATGTACATTCTTACCACCAATGTTCGACCTATTAATGTGTTTTTGTTTGTGTGTTGGTCTCTGCAGACAGTGTTGCTGGTTTCTGCACATTCAAACCATTGTTACCTAGCAATGGCCACACCCAGTGCACCTCCACCCGAATATTACGGCAACAACCAGCCGGGATACCCTCCTCCTTATCAGCCGGGCGCGTACTCCAACCCTGGCGTCCAGCCTGGAAACTTTCAGCCACCAGCAGGCCAGCCATGGGTGTACCCGGTCCCACAGCCCGGGGGATATCCCTCCCCCCAGCCGGGGGGATACCCACCACCACAGTCTGGGAGATACCATCAATCGCAGCCTGAAGGGTTGTCGTCCCCCCAGGGAGGAGGTTATCCACCACCCCAGCAGGGGGTCTACCCTGGGTTCTTTCTGCCATCGCCACAGCAGCAGGGAGGGTATCCTGGACAGCCGCAGCCACCGTTCGTACCCCCCACCATACCACTGCACCCGTCCTTTGGAGGCATGCAGAGTCCTGGTGAGTGTGGAGCCCCTGCTGGTTTAACCAGCCAAACTGTCATTATTTTTTTTACACTGCTTGTATTTGGAAAAAAGTGGAAAAATGTGTGTTTATGACATGTTCTTATTTTTTATCACATGCTTTATCACTTTTAATTTGGTATAGTGTATATATGTTATAATAGTGGCATAAGTGCCCATGCTCTAATGTACTTTAAAGATTGGATTGTGAGAGAAATGTAAGGTAGTCCTCAATGAGTCCTCTCTTAATATCAAATTATATCTACAATTCTCTGTTATATGTCTACCTTACCCCAACCCTACATCCCTTATTCAAAAACACCCCATTAGGGTATGGTGGGGTTACCATTGAGGGTGAGGAGGATGGGGATATGGGCACCTGGGATGATCGCAATGTGCGCCGTGTGTTCGTCCGTAAGGTATGTATGTTTGCGTGTGTACACTTGTATAATGCAACACACTTCCCACAAATGTGTCGCTAAGTACTCGCGTGTATTCTTGCTGGCAGGATTTACGTTTACATTTTCGTATTGTGCCTCAGTCGTAAAAAAAAACATTTGTGTGCATGTGTGCAGGTGTACACCATCCTGATGCTACAGCTGCTGGTCACTTTTGGCATCGTGGCTGTGTTCACTTTCAAGTGAGCCTTTGCATAGCAATCACCTGTATCTCTGCCCTGGTGGCAGGAGGTGCTTCCTTTGTTTGACAGTTTTGTCTTAAGCAGCCGCTGACAGTTGCTTGCCCCCATTAGGTCTAGACTGATGCATCGTTTCCCAAGTGATCAGTATATGCCATTGTCAAACTTTCTTTTAACATCGTGTTTTTTTGTTAAAAAAACTAATTCATATGGCACATTTGTGCACGTGACAACTTGATTTGTTTGGCTATGTTAGTTTGTCGAGTTAGAGCTCTGATTTACATTTTATTCACACGATCTAACCAACATTTTTTCACGTATCATATGCCATTCACTATTATGGTGATATAAGTTAATATTCAAATATGTTATCATCCCTTGTTCATATGCTTAAAATGTCACTTAAATACTCTTTGATCTCATATTTGTGGTTTATATATCGGTTCCAACATTAATGTTACTCGTAAAGTTAATTTAATAGCAAAACATTGCATTAGCAGTTTTATAAAATTATCTGTAAAGTGGGGTCACACAACCCCCCAGGACTGGTACAGAGTGTGGAGCGACATTCCACCAGTGGCTTGACAAAAGCATTGAACATTATGAAAATTTCAAACTAATTTCATGCCTTGTTAATACATATCAAATAATGTTGAGGAACACATGTTGCAACTATTATAATGTACCTGCAATTAACATAAAAATTACGTGAACAAATGTATTTAGTTGAAATCACTGCACATAAGCGTAGACAATATCACACACATTCCAGTTGACATTAAAACAATTGCGAACAAAGCACACTTTGCGTTGTTGTGTGATAAAAAATATATTTACATTGTCTGAGACATTAACCTGATAGAATCTACTGTGCTTTTCTCCAGTGAATCAGTGGAGAGGTTTGTGAGACGGACGCCAGCTATTTACTGGACCTCATAGTAAGTTGCTATTTTCAGTGAGCTAATAACATACACTGACATTTTATACACAGGTATGTTTTAAAATGTTATTATGTTTAAGTAAGAGAGTGAACACTGATGCTATGAAAATTTAGCTGAGAAAGGTGTGAATATTGAGAGGATACTTTTAATAATCATAATTATTGTGTATGTAATTTACCATCATGTATTGTATCATGCATTTCCTTTATTTAATCGGATGAAATTTCGGTCTGTTGAGACGTGATAAATTCCCTCTTTTAGCAAAGGAGACCTGGATTACATCAGGTGATGTCGAATATAACTAAATACAATTATAAGAACAAATGTAGACTAAATTTAATATATGAATACTAATTTGAACATAGCTAAGTAAAAAAGGTTAATAAAGTGTCGGTGAGATCATCTTTTGTCATTGCCTCATGTCACTAGCACTCACTATCAAGCAGTCTGGGAGGTGAATTTATGTTTGCGTGATCAGTGTGTGTCAATGACTGTTCCCCGTGTCTTCTCCCTAGTGGCGTGTTCTTCGTCACGTACCTGGTGCTCATTTGCTGTACCAAGGCAAGGTTAGAATTTAGATTTTGCATATTCGGGGAGCGTTTCATAATTTGAACGTGTAAAAATATGCTGGATGCTGCTGAGATTCTGGGTTTGAATTATAGACAGCCACCAGTGGTTAAATTGGGTTCTCAAGTGTAGGCTCAGCATCGTCACCAATGACTGCACAAAAATGCCATGTAAAATGTTTTGCCCTTAATTTGGTGAAATCGCAGCTCTTGAGAAAATTAATTTGGTTATTCTGGCTGTGAGAACAATATGAGATTGACTGAAAAGTGACAAGTAGCCTCAGGTTGTATGGGAAAGTGTAACCCCTTCTGATATGGCCAATTAAAAGCATTTCTGGCAAAGTCCTGTTAACGTTTTCCACACGTGTACTCTGACGCACACTATGTTCTGCTCTGCATGCCTTCTGAATATAGTCTTTGTCTCATTACATAATTCTAAAAGCACAGTTGAAATAAAGTATGGAGAAAATATACAAAACCTTATTTGTAAAGCATTAAAATATATGATCGTTTTATATTTTGACAGGAGAATGTTTCCTCTCAACTACATCTTGCTGTCTGTGTTTGTAAGTACTTTGGTTTTATTATTTTAATTCATGATATTCGGGATACTTTGAGATTTTTTATCAAGACAGTTAATGAATTAATAAAGTGTATTATTTTATTTAAACATGTTATATCAAACACCAGGTGATGAAAAATGGTTGCAAAAAATGTCAGTTATATGATTTAGTTAATTTATAAACCAAGATTACAAATTTCGTGTGAAAATATTGTTTGTTATACAAATTGGCCTGAATGTGTTGTGAATATTTAATAAGTATTTCAGAAAGTGTTTACATAACGTTAATAGTTGACTTTGCATTTGTTTATATGCTGCTTTATTCATTTGGGGAAAAAAAATGGTTTATAAATCTTGATTTAAAGCTTTCGTGACTCCAGGAATCCATACTCTTTGGTTCTTTCGGTAAAGAAATAATATAAAACAAATCACGACGTTTCGATCGCAACACAAGCAATCTTCATGGTTTATAAAGATGATACTTTTTACTAATTAAATTGTAATATCACCTCCTACTTAGTAGGACCCTCCTGAAAAATAATTTTGAGATTCGGTGAGGCTTTCCTGGGTAAACAGGCGTAATAATCAAATTTGTGTATTGAAAATGTATTAAATATGCTGTTTATGTCTGCTGAATAGCACACGGTGATGACTGGATGCATATCCAGATGACCACAGTGGGCCCTGAGAGACCAAGGCTTTTGTTGAACGCATTAAAGAGTCCTGTATCAATGTACCTCCCCCACCCCTTAACAGACGCTGGCCATGGCTTACATGACGGGGATGCTAGCCAGGTGCTCAGAATCTGAACACTCATGCATACCCCCAATTAAATTGCATTGCTCTATACTCACACTCTTGCAGCATAATTCTCATATAAAAAAAGACTAAATATAAATTGTCAACATTGTATGATGTACTACACACGCTTATCTTTTTTCACAAGCCCTATTTTTGAAGACAAAGGTACTGATGTTGTAAATCTGTCATGCTGGGTGTGAGCAGTTACTACAGTACCAAGTCGGTTCTCATGTGTCTGGGCATCACGGCAATGGTGTGTGCAGCAGTCACCCTCTTCTGCTTCCAGACCAAGGTACAGTTTGGCCTTTTTTTTAATTTGTGTTCCCATAAGTTCGCAACTGGGATTGAACAGTTGCACGGTGGGCTCACACAATGTGCTATGAACCTGGCAACTTGAATTTGTATTCCCGACCGTGGCTGTCATCAGTGGAGAGTGATATCTGTACCAGTTCCGAGGTGCCAACCCGCACTGACCAACGTGGTGAAATATAGTCAAACAACACCCATGACATGGGGAGGTCTGCATCCAGCATTGCCTTGGCAAAGGGCTGAAAATTAAGTCCACAGCATTAAATTCTGAGAATATTTTAATTATAGATATCTCCAAGTTGTAGGTTAAGATTAATATACAGTTTATTAGATGTTGATACGCATCTTAAATCTTGTCACTGCATCGCAGCACATTGGTTTGAGATTATGCGTGTGTGCATGCGTTTCTACAGTTTGACTTCACATCATGCCACGGCCTCATGTTCGTATTGTCCATGGCTCTCCTCCTGACTGGGCTGGTGGCTGTCTTCACTGTGCCATTTGGATACGTGAGTCCAACACATAGCATGCATTCTATACCATAGGGACTGACTGATGTGGCCAATATTGTCCTCTAACACATCTACACGTAGTTTAGTTTCGAGAACAATGTCAAACAAGAAGTTATCTCTAATGGTAGGGTTGTCATTCCATTTCAAGGTTAGCCTGTCTTAGTGTCATTCATATAATAAAAATGCTGTTTTCATAACAAATATTGACATTCTTCCTGACTCATACAGTAGTTGATATTAAATATCACTTGCTTTTATTATGAATAACATTTTAAAGTGTAGCAAAACTATGCAGGTAATTACATACTCTTTGGTTCTTTAGGTAAAGTCACGTAGGAAAAAAAAACGAAAATTCATATATTTCGACGTTTCGATCGCAACACAAGCGGTCGTCCTCAGGCGGAAAAAATATCCAGCAGTGGAATTGCTGAACTAGCGAGAGAGCTGTTACAACAAGAGGTTATTTATGTGGCATTGGGCAAGCAAGCGGGGTCTGAGCTGGGAAGGTATTCCATCCCTGGACGCAAGCACGTCAGTTGTGTTAACGGATTAGGGAGAGAGAGATTAGCATGAAATGAGCTTCCGTCGCCGCATATGAGTATCATCCCCGCATATGCGCACAACAGCAGAGTAAATGGGAGATTAGCACTATGTTAATGGTAGAGATTAGGGGGATTAGTAAGTTAATGTTATGTCTGTGTAACACAAGCTGCGGCGCTGCCAACTGCGCTGTGAGGCAAGCGCGTCCACACACGAGAACCACCGCAATGGTGGTCATGCCAGTGTGTCACAAAGCCCATCACACAGCCAGAACCATCGATACATCGAGGCGAAGGGAACAGAAGTGGCCATGTTAGTGAGACCCCAGCCCGTTAATGCAGAGGCACCTAACACGGCAATGCAACTCAGAGAGTCGATATATCGATGGTTCTGGCTGTGTGATGGGCTTTGTGTCTCACTGGCGTGACCACCGTTGCGGTGGTTCTCTTGCGTGGATGCGCTTGCCTCGCAGCGCAGTTGGCAGCGCCGCAGCTTGTGTTACACATAGACATGACATTAACTTGCTAATCCCCCTAATCTCTCTGCCTAATCTCTCCCATCAACATAGTGCTAATCTCCCATTAAAACTGCTGTTGTGCACATATGCTGGGATGATACTCTTATGCTGCGACGGAAGCTTATTTCATGTTAATCTCTCTCTCCCTAATCTACCCCATTAACACAACTGATGTGCTTACGTCCGGGGATAAAATTCCTTTCCAGCTCAGACTCCGCTTGCTTGCCAATCGCCACGTAAATAACCTCTTGTTGTAACAGCTCTCTCGCTGGTTCAGCAGTTCCACTGCTGGTTCATTTTTTTCCGCCTGAGGACGACCACTTGTGTTGCGATCGATACGTCGTGATATTATTTTTTATTTTATTTTTCTACCTACGTGACTTTACCGAAAGAACCAAAGAGTATGGATTCCTGCAGTCACGAAAGCTTCAAATCAAGAGGTAATTACATAGTCATACATATGCTATTGTTGTTGAACTGTATGTTTATGCTTCCAGATCTATATTCACCACGTTTATGAACCCACACTGAAGTGTGATGAAATGTGGTCACATAGTCTTCATGACCCACACAGGAATGGGGAGACTCTTATCCAGCATCTGATTGACAAATAAAGGATGTACGATTTTGTAGCTATAGGTTACCTTTCAAAATATGTTGTTTTGGCTTGTGAAGCATATGCCGTAACTGCGGAATGTGTTATATAATATCGTAAACCAGGAGTTGTTGTAAGGGATGAGCCACGTGTGTCCGCAGATCCCCTGGATACAGACGGTATATGCAGGCCTGGGCGCTGTGGTTTTCACTTTGGTGAGCTTTTGATCCTCATGTCCTGCCATATCCCTAGAGGCAGAAAATCAAATATTATGTTTATAATCTGTTCCAGCTTCGCCAAATATGCAAAGACCTATCTTCTCATAATACTTTCTTGTCTAACTTGATATGCAAAATTACTAATCTGCAGATTTTGCACGGTGATTGCATTGTGAATGTGCCCATTAGATATATTACGTTGCATTGCTTTTATTTTTTGTATTGATGTTGGTTATTGTGCCGCATGAAAACTAAAAGTAAAATTTCATGAGAGCCACCCACACGTACAAGTGTTGGGGAATAGAATGTGATAATAGACGTGCATACCTTTGGGCTGGAGTAGAACGTTGTGTAACTTCATGGCATCGGGGTGCACTTTTTTCAGTTTTGAGCATATTTACACCTGCTACATGGACTGCATGTTGTGCCATTTCATGCAATCCATTGATGTTGAAGGTTACCGATTACAAGTGCAGTGTTTTTATTTCACGTGGACCACTTGTTCTTTTTCTCCTGTGTCACTTTTATTTAACAGATCTCTTCGCGTTCAACACCCCATAATTTCGTCTTGTTTTCCCACTTGCGCTGCTCGCCTGCTTCGCTCTGCTCCCCCTCTTTCTCTCAGACTCTCCACAGCTTGCTTCCTCTTTCTCACTCTCGTTGCCTCTCCACTGCTAGCCTGTTTTCTATCTCACTTTCCTAGTCTCTCCACTGCTAGCCTGTTCTCTCTCTCACTCTCCTAGCCTCTTCACTGCTAGCCTGTTCTCTCTCTCTCCTAATCTCTCCACTGCTAGCCTGTTCTCTCTCACTTTCCTAGTCTCTCCACTGCTAGCCTGTTCTCTCTCTCACTTTCCTAGTCTCTCCACTGCTAGCATGTTCTGTCTCTCACTCACTTAGTCTCTCCACTGCTAGCCTGTTCTCTCTCTCACTTTCCTAGTCTCTCCACTGCTAGCCTGTTCTGTCTCTCACTCTCCTAGTCTCTCCACTGCTAGCCTGCCTGTCACGCTCCGCTCACTTAGCTCACTCCGCCCCCCCCCCCCTTTCTCTCTCAGACTCTCCACGGCTTGCTTCCTCTCTCTCACTCTCCTAGCCTCTCCACTGCTAGCCGGTTCTCTCTCTCACTCTCCTAGTCTCTCCACTGCTATCCTGCCTGTCACGCTCCGCTCACTTTGCTCTCTCTGCTGCTGGCCTACCACTACACACTGATAACTTCCCACCGTACACTCCGCTAGCCTCTCCACTGCTAGCCTATTACTATACACTCGGATAGCTTCTCCACTGCTAGCATCTCACTATATCTTCTGCTAGCTTCTCTACTGCTAACCTTCCACTATATACTCTGCTAGCTTCTCCACTGCTAGCTATACGCTCTGCTAGCTTCTCTATCTTTCCTCTTCTCTTCACTGCGACAAACTCCACTTTCTCTCACTCTCCCGTATATAACCCCCTCCTCATCGTCTCAATCTCCGGTCTGCCTGGCGTCTGTTCCGCACCTACATTTGCAGCCAGTCAATCACTGCTATGCATCTTAATGAGCTGTCTCCTTTCAGTTGCTCCCTCTAACAAGCTATGGCACACATTCATCAATAATTCTTTACTCCCAACTTTTTTTTTGCAATAAGCTCTTAATTGAATTCACAGCAAATGTTCTTGCTGGTCACCTCTTCCTTACTTTTCTTCCACACGCCTTTGCAGTTCCTGGCCTTCGACACACAGCTGTTGCTGGGCAACCGGCGACACTCGATCAGCCCCGAGGAGCATGTTTATGGCGCGCTCAGCCTCTACATGGACATTGTGTACATCTTCACCTTCATGCTGCAGCTCTTCGGTACTCGCGATTGACCGCCATCTTAGCTCCTCCACTTGCCATGCCCTACTACCTGCGTGCAAGGTGCATGCCTGCTGGTCAGTCCATCAGTTGATCAGGTGTTGTCATGTACAAGCATAAGTAGCAATTTCCGGTACTTACTACCCCTCATTCACCCACTCCAGTTGTTCCTGGCCAGTACTTTCGACCACCAGAGGGGAGCTTGTGTATAAAATTGTCCTCATTCGGATGTGGTAGTAAAATGTATCTGTTAGTATATGGGATTGTCCGATGGGAGTTGTGGTGAGCCACATGTGTAGTTTGAAGGATGTAGTGCTAATGTTTAAGTCTCAGTGTTTATACTCTAGAGATATTATTGTTCAGCGAATTAATGCAAGGCTTATCATTCGTGCAACTGGAATAAGCAAATATATATATCTCCAACATACCAGCATTGTCATTACAGCATTTGTAAAACATGCAGCGTGTTTATCGATGTTTATAATTTCAAAAATCCTACTTGTAGTAGCTTAAGACATGAATTGGTACTGTAGGCCTTGTGTTTTATGCAGTTGTCCACTTGGTTACATTTAATTTATATTACTTTATTTGTTTGACTTACTGAAGAACGTATATGTCGAGAGGGTAGTAGTGCCATTGATTAAGTTTACTTAAAATTCATACATACACATGCAAACTGAAGTATACCCTTGAGCTTGAAGTGTGCTCACAAAATAAAAAAAACAAATCTTAGCCTGATCAAACATTTTGGTTGCTTGGAACAAATTCAGAAATCTTTCCGATCACTGATGTTGCTCTGTGGTGTTTATTGTCAATTTAGAGAAATATGCTCATTCACCCCATATCGAAGACCACTTCAATGAAGCAGGTGACGTTTGTTTTAGTTCGTGCGAGATTCATTTAGCATCCGAGACCTCGGGACAACCCCGTCAGATCCATACCCTGTCACTTTTTCCTAGTCAAATGTAATTTTGGCATGGACTTCTGCAGATAAGCAGCTGTGCAGTGTAATAATGAATCTTATGTATATTGGGGTTCTCTGCTTATCCAAAGTCCCAGTGATTTTTTTCGGAGGTTTTAATTGACAAATGAGCACAACGGGTTAACTAGTATGTGCTGGTGGTGGGTGGATGTTAACAAGATGCTGGGGTGGGACAAGCTTTTATTACGTGCCTCGTAGAAAGCAAGAGTGTTGTGTGAATCAATCTGTTTTGCAGCCAGATGAAATACACACTGCTAACTTTATGGTACAAATCTTGTACACTTGTCATGGCCGATACCTATCTTAAATCCCCTTGCCCATTCCTCCCCAGTCCCTAGCATGATGAGAAGTAATTTAAACACCCAGAAGAAGCAGTCTAGTCAACCCAAAGGCATAATTTCTTTTGAGATGGCATTTTGCCATTGCATTTAAGGCAGAGCGTTTCCTGCTGTGAATGGCTTCACAAGTGCAGTAGACAACAACCACGTTTGAATAGACCACTTCATGCTATTATGCTTCTCAGCTTAGATCGTCACCCACACGCACCAGTGTTTGGGGTGCACAACCCGATATTAGACATGCATAACTTCCTTGCATCGTGATGCACTTATTTTGTCAGTAGAGGCTAGATTTACACTTCTACAGGTACTGCATGCTGATACACTAAAGCCAGTCTCAAGACCGAGATAAGCTATGTAAACTGTGCAATGCATTATGAAAGTGTTCCTGGTGTAGATATGGCATAGGTTCAGTGATGAGCAACTCCAGGCCCTTATGAGCCACAGTCCCACTTTTAACATCAATCAACAGGTGGTTGAATAATGACTTAAAGCTTTCGTGACTGCAGGAATTCATATTCATCGGGTCTTTCGGTAAAGTCACGTAGATGGTTCGAAGAGTAGAACAAAAAACTACGTTTCGATCCAAACACAAACGATCGTCATCCTCCTGATGTCGTAGTTTTGTTATTTTCTATGAACCATCTATGTGACTTTACCAAAAAGACCCAATGAATAGGTGGTTGAATGTGAAATGATGTGTGGATCAGTAGGCATGGGGTTGCTTTTTCCAATTGAATATAACAGAGCCCTGTTAAAGATGTGAAATTTAACTTGAGATTTTTTTCTTGCCGTATAGTATGACTTTACAGGTAAATTATTCTTGGTGGTAGAAATTAAATGTAGCAGCTGCATTTTTTAATCAGTCACTTGGCTCCAAGAATATCAATCGACAGATCTGCCCAACTGTTATCTGTTGTAGTCGTCACACCATTATACATGTTGTGGGGTCTATATTGAGACTGAATGATGCAGCTTGCTGCATTTACATTGGCTGTGCTCATATGAAAATAATGAGTCAATGTAAAGTCACTGTTATTTCAAAACTGATGTTGTGTATTAAACTGTTGGATGACTTAATCGCGAATAACTCTTGTCATTTGGCTCAATTTTGATTCTGAGATGTTTTTACTTCCAAAGAATGTGTGTTCACGGCATATATTAAGAAGCTGAAATGAAACCCATTATATGGAATTAGAACCCGTTACAATAATTATAATAACTAAAGGGTTATTCAAATAAAGAAACACGGTTTGATCAACATCTTAATTTTTAAAGCCTATATTTTTCCTATTGCTAAATTATACTTGAACAGAGCTTCTGAAGTTCAATACATCCAAGTATGAATCATTACACACGACTTGTACCTTGCACTTTACACTTTCTTGAATTTTACACAAAGTTTGGTCCATTTAACCTACAACCAAGTGGACTTTTCAACATTCAATGCATAATTCGTACATACGGTATACAATCTCAACTAACATGACAAGCACGAACTTAAGAATCCATTGCAAAAACAGGATGCTGTCACATTGCACTTGTGCTGAGAAAATCTTATATCTTGGAACAGCACTCCTGTCAAGTAAAATAACACACGTATTTGGACAAAACGCAAATATTGTCATGCAAGTTATGCAGCTTTATGATGAACAATTTGATTGACTTATTTTTAACAAAAGCTGTACCTACTTGAACATTTTACATGTAGCTGCATGTGAAATATATGCACAGCTGGCAGTGCTGCAAGCCTGTTGCTTTGCACCGTTTTCTGCTGTAATATTGAAATAGCTTGGAAGAAAATACTTTATTTGTCCATTGTTAATATAACCTGATCATTGCTCGGTCTGAACCACTGGCAAGCTGTCAGGAATTCATGTTTATAGACACGAGTCACATATATTGAACTTTTTTTGCACCGTACATAGCCAACCATATGAATCATAGATGCGGAAAAACCGGAGTCATGTGAAACTGCTTAAAACTTCTTTTTCGGAACTGTAAAAAGGAACGGCAACATAAAATCATCTTCCACTACTGCCGTTAGCATTTCACGGTGTAATCCTTTGGGCACTTGCCATGGTGCATGTGTCAGGTAGCCAGGTATTGTGCACAGTTGGCAATTCAGACAATGTCGAATACATCTGTAATTTCTACATACCCACCATGTTGCTGGTCCCTCTATGTGAAGGTGTTTGATGACATCAAACTTCCCACATGTACATTATGCATAGAGAACCTCCAATTAATGTAGAGTGGTTACAGGCAGCAGTGTAGTTTCCCACAGATACACATTGACAAGTGCTCATCAACTCTGGACTTTTGTTTTAAACATTATTAATGGTCAATTTGGAGGAACCTGCCCTCCTCAGCACCTCCCAGAAAGATGACCCATCACTTGGACTTATCTTCTTTCTTCTTCTAACCTATATAATTCATTTTTTGTCTGTCTGTCTATCTGTCTGTCTGTCTGTCCGTCCGTCTGCATACGCTCCCTTGCGGGGGATGTAGCTCTCGGACCGTGGGGTTCGCCGAGATTAAATTTTGCAGGTGGGCACGCCCCCGGCCCCGCGGTAAACTTAGGCATTTCCGATTTTTCGTCTCTAAACGTTAAATCGGACCGATTATCGATTTAGTGCGATTTCTATTTATTTAACGCTTTATTTATTTATTTGCTATTGCCGACCGGCGCGGACCACGGCGGTTGCCCCTGGCAACGGGTAGTGGTGAGGGAGAGCGGTGAGGGAGAGTGGTGAGGGTGAATGGTGAGGGTGAGTGGTGAGGGTGAGTGGTGAGGGTGTGATTGGTGAGGATGAGTGGTGAGGGAGAGTGGTGAGGGAGAGTGGTGAGGGTGAATGGTGAGGGTGAGTGGTGAGGGTGAGTGGCAAGTGGTGAGGGTGAGTGGTGATTGGTGAGGGTGTGATTGGTGAGGATGAGTGGTGAGTAGTGAGGGTGAGTGGGGAGGGTGAGTGGCGGTTGTGAGTGGTGATTAGTGAGGGGTGAGGGTGAGGTTGAGTGGTGAGGGTGAGTGGTGAGCGGTGAGGGTGAGCAGTGAGGGTGAGTGGTAATTGGTGAGGGTGTGATTGGTGAGGGTGAGTGGTGAGGTGAGTAGTGAGGGTGAGTGGTGAGCGGTGAGGGTGAGTGGTTGTTGTGAGGATGAGTGGTGCGTGGTGAGAGTGAGTGGTGAGCGTGAGTGGTCAGGGTGAGTGGTGATTGTTGAGGGTGTGATTGGTGAGGATGAGTGGTGAGTAGTGAGGGTGAGTGGTGAGGGTGAGTGTTGAGTGGTGAGGGTGAGTGGCGGTTATGAGTGGTGATTAGTGAGGGGTGAGGGTGAGCGTGAGTGGTGACGGTGAGCAGCGCGGGTGAGTGGTGATTGGTGAGGGTGTGATTGGTGAGGGTGAGTGGTGAGGGTGAGTGGTGAGAGTGGTTAGTTTTGAGGGTGAGTGTTGAGGTTGAGTGGTGAGGGTTAGTGGAGAGTGGTGAGTGGTGATTGGTCAGTGGTGATTGGTGAGGATGAATGGTGAGTAGTGAGGGTGAGGTTGTGTGGTGAGGGTGAGTGGTGGTTGTGACGGTGAGTGGTGAGGGTGAGTGGTGAGGGAGATTGGTGAGGGAGATTGGTGAGGGAGATTGGTGAGTGGTGAGTTGTGAGGGTGAATGGTGAATAGTGATTGGGAGTGGTGAGTCATGAGGATGAGTGGTAAGGGTGAGTTGTGAGTGGTGAATGGTGAGGGTGAATGATGAGTACAGTCAATATGCACTGCTGTAATCATAGCAGGTACCACCACCACAGAATGTACTGCTGTCATCATAGCAGGTACCACCACAGTATGTACTGCTGTCGTCATAGCAGGTGCCACCACACTCGGTATGTACTGCTGTTATCATACCAGGTACTACCACCACAATATGTACTCTCATCATAGCAGATACCACCACAGCAGTATGCACTGCTGTAATCATAGCAGGTTCCACCACAATATGCACTGCTGTCATCATAACAGGTACCAACACAGCAGTATGCACTGCTGTAGTGATAGCAGGTACGACCTCAGTCGGTATACACTGCTGTAGCGATAGTAGATACTGCTATCGAGTTGGTAGATACCGCTATAGTAAATACTAAAACAGTCAGTATATACCGCTACAGTCAGTCAATACTGCTACAGTCAGTATATACTACTATACAGTCAGTACATACTACCACGGTGAGTAGCTACTAGAGTCAGTAGATACTATTATAGAGTGAGTAGATACTGCTATAGATTTTGTAGTTACTACTATAGTCAGTGGATACAACTATAGAGTCAGCAGATACTATACAGTTAGTCGTTACGAGTATATAGTCGGTAGATACTACTGTAGGCCCAGTAAATACTACTATGGTCAGTAGTTATTACAGTCACTAAATACTACTACACAGTCAGTAGCTACTACTGGCTCAGTAGATACTACGGTACAGTCAGTAGATACTACTACAGAGTCAATAGATACCACTTCCTCTGTTGTATGTAAGGTGTTGTTAGTATATATACCTACGAGGGGTAAAGATATTTTTTGAGGGGGGGTGGAGACCACAATTTTCGGAAACCTTTTGACATCAACTATTTACCCCACACTTTCTACAACTTTTTGGACTTGTGAAAGCCTCATATATTTGTTGGTGGAGAAATGTACAAACAGCCCACCGGGCTTTGACAATACCTTAGTATCTGTGTATATATTTGTAAAGTTTTTAAGAAATATATTTTTCACCCGGGCAAAGCCGGGTACTTCCGCTAGTCTTATATATAAAAGTCTCCGCACGCTCGCGCTTGCGGGGGATTTGGCTCTCGGACGGTGGGGTTTAAGACCGAAATAATTTTCCAGGCGGCACGCCCTAAGCCCCGTGGTGGGTTTAGGCTATTCCGTTTTCCCGTCCGTAAACTTTAAAGTAGTTTAATTAACACATTTGTGCCGTTTCTATTATTCATTATTTACTTATTGCGCGACATCGACCGTACCAAGTGACGCCAATTGCGTGGGGGGGGGGGGAACTCTGCCAAGTCATGCGCGTTCGCTCCAGCTCACGGGAGACATTTTATTTTACGTGTTTAACATTGAATAGATATACACATTACGCTGCCGATTTATCTTCACAGTGTGATGTCCTCTTCCCCCCCCCACCCCAATGCGTGCAGTTACTCATATAAAGTCCTTAGATATTAATTTTATATTATTAAAGCGGTTACATAGTATTATTATGGCGAGGGCGGGGGGATGGTGGGGGGGCGGGGGTAGCGGCCCAGCTCGCAGCCTGGCAATGTCTCACCTCCGGCTTGCCAATCTAGGCGAGGCCGCAGGCTCTGCACGGGACGAGGCGTCACCACGCCAATGTAAAGTACAATTTTATTCAATCTTTCGCTAAAAACTCAGGTTTATTGTTTACTATTATTAAACAAATACGTTTACAAACATTACAATGATAATGTTTGTGTGCACATAACAACTCTGCTTCATTCTTTACTATTATGAAACTAATAAGTTGCCTAATACTCTATTACTATTATAATGTTCGTGTGCAGAAACTAGATGCGTGTGCCTAAAGTCGATGTCTGTGTGTGAGTCCATGTTTGTGTGCGTGTAAGTCGATGGGTTTCTATGTGTGTGGGTCCATGTGTGTATCTGTCTTTTTCAAATGGACAACGCCCCGTGTGTGTGTACGTACAAGTGTTTGTGTGTGTGTGTCAGTCCAATTGTGTGCGTTTCTGTCGCTGTGTGTGTGTTAGTCCACATGTGTGTGTTAGTTCATACGTCTGTGTTTCACTCGATGTGTGTACGTCAATGCGTGTGTGTGAGTCGATGTGTGTGCATGGCTCCATCTGAGTGTGTAAGTCAATGTGCGTTTGTGTGTCTATGTGTGTCGATGTGTGTTTGTTAATCCATGTGTGTGTATCTAAAGTAGATGTCTGTGTGTCACAGTCCATATGTCTATGTGTGTGTAGGGCAATGTGTGTCAGTCTATGTATGTGTGTGGAAGTCCATGTGTTTGTGTGTGTGAGTCGATGTCTGTGTGTGTCAGTCCATGGCTGTCTGTGATAGTCGCTTTGTGTGCATGGCTCCATGTCAGTCAGTGTAAGTCCATTTCTTTGCGTGTCTGTAGCTCCATGTGTGCATGTGAGTGAGTGAATGTATGTGCTTTATTGACCTGCTCAAGGCCTATGATACCATCAGTAGGCCTGGCCTCTGGGTTGTTCTTCATGCTTTCGGAGTCCCTCAAACTTTGCTCATGATCCTTAAGGACCTTCATGATGGTGAGCGGCCCCGCGTAAAACTACATGGCCGTCAGTCAGAGCCATTCCCTCTACACCTTAGGGTGTAACAGGGATGTCCTCTGGCTCCACATTATTTAACATATTTTGACCACGTAGTTCGTGAAGCCTTCAATGGCTGTTCCCGAGGAATTACCATATGGTACAGATACAATGGGAGGCTGATCGATGCCCGGGTGCGGTCAAGGGATGCCTCCCTATTGCTCAACCATGTTATGTATGCCGATGCTCTGGTGATTGCTGCTCACTGCGGTTGAACCTGGAGCTTGCCACTAAGAGGTGGAGCCTTACTATCAGCCCCACCAAAACTAAGCACCTGCCTGGGTATTTTGTACCATCGAACAATCCACCCCCACAACTCACAATTGGTGATGTGGTAGTTGTGGAGAGATTGCCGAGATTCCCATACCTGGCCAATGTGCTCATGACCGGCTCCGGTTTAACAGCAGAGGTCTCACTCCAAATCAGTCGAGCGCCATTATCTTTTCATCGGCTGTGTTACGCTGTGTGGAAGCTACCTGGTCTTTCGCTCCATGAAGCTCCAGGTCTTCTCGGGCACGGTAATTCCCTCCCTTCTCTACGCTTGCGAAACGTGCACCCCCCTAATGGAACATCTTCACCGGTTAGAAACATTTAGGTTGGCCTGCTAACGATCCTTTTCTGGATGTAACCATATATGTGTGTGTGTACGTCTAAGTTGATGTGTTTCTATGTGTGTGGGTCAATGTCTGTGTGTAAGTCCATGTGTGTATCTTCCTTTTTTGCCCGAGCAACGCCGGGTACTTACCGCTAGTCTATTTATATAGTTTGCAATGGTTTCGTCCAGCTGAACCTCTCATGTGTGCGATGGCACAAATGTGCTCTGATTGCTTGCTCGTACCTATATCTGCTTCAGCAGATAAGTATCATGCATTGCAGTTCAATTATAAGTAAAGTGGTAATCACGCACGTATACATCGCAATCAAATAATTTCACTGAACTATGGTGAAGTGTCATGCAAGAACTAAATATCTATTTCACAATATGGTATTGCCTTCGATAACAGTAAGCCAACAGGGTTGACTATTGTGTTGTTTCAGCGACTCTGTAGGCAGACTATATAAACAATTCAAATATTGGCTCTATTATTGTTTGGCAGTTTTAACAGTCAATTCGACACCGATTTATTCATGTTTGATTATTTTTCTTACATAAGCCTGTAGAAAACATAATTAACTAACAAACAGAACCATTGTCGGTAAACAGTTTCATTAGAAATTATTTACGATGCAGTTATACTCTCGAGTCCAAATACAATGATTACATGGAGACTGTACACAAAAATACCTTGCCTCCTTGTAATCTGGCAGGTGTTAAACCTGTCAGATGGACTGGCAAAGTTAGTTTGGCAAAACAATCTAAATCAGTGGTCAGTTCAAGTCATAGTTACCAACTGTGTGGTCTCCAACAGGTGTATGTGCCAGAGGTTTACTTTCGCATTTTAGTAATAACTTGAATAGGCCGCTTAGTGGCTATAGTTTTCCAAAGAGGCTTTTAGATACAAACGCATTTTATTTAAAATTGGTGTATTTTGCTGTGTACTTGTAAATTGTCATGTCCAATTGAATAATTTTGAATGGACACTCATTTATCATAGATGCAATGTACTAGCTGGGACCTAATCATTTGTACTGTTTCTTATAAATCCTAGAACACATCGTTGGCAACTTTTGAGACTGCTGCCAAAGCAGCACACAACAGAACATCTGGTTTTCTTTTACACTGCAGTTAAGCACGAACAGAAACAGGATATATATATTTTCAGATGGTTTGTAGAGCCTTCACCTATTCAAGCAGTTTTTGGTTTTAATCTATCACACACTGGACCATGCACAACGCACTCATGCAAGCATTAAATATGTAATGCAGTTGAAAGTGTTTGAAATGAGTTTCAACGATTGTAAACATCCACATGTACACTATATGCTGCAAGACAACTATACGCGCACCATCTTAAGTCAGGTGCAGTATTGCTCTCAGCAAAGTTTTACAACGCATGTATGTTTCCGCATATGTGCACACTCAAAAAAATATGTTCAATATAGCCTTATACTGATGGGGTAATTGCTGTTAGCAAGTACATACTACAGCCAGCACAGCATAAGGGGTGGTATGGCCGATGGTGATGTTCGTACACTTCACCAAGTACTCACATATAAGGCTAAATCAACCAGGGGGGGGAGGGGAGGCCCAGGGCAGGTTCAGACACCAATTGCCACCAATTTTATCCATGACCAAGGTGTTGTGGCACCACTAATGCACCACCTCTCCCCACACCCACAGATGGGAGTAGACATCTATGAGGGAGAGAGCAGGCCTGCCGGTCACATAGTGAGAAAGGGAAGGCAGCCTGCCCCAACGCCGCCCGTGTGCCAGCTCATTTGGGCAGCCTGCCGCCATGTATTGCACTCAGGCGTGAAGCACTCAACCGTGCCGAGGTTGGCGTAGCTGTCGTAGCCGCCCAGCGCATAGAGCCGCCCCGAGCAGGCTGCAAGGGCCACGCGGCTGCGGCGTGCCAGCATTGGCATGAGTGCAGACCACTGGTCAGACGCCGTGTCATAGGTCTCGACCGACGAGAGGAACGCCGAGCCCGTGTAGCCGCCCACGGCGTACAGGCGGCCCGAGAGGGCGGCCGCACCATGTCGGCAACGCCTCTGCTGCATGGGCGCCGCTTTGTGCCAGCTGCCAGTGTGTGGGTTGTAGTACTCCACCTGCATGGCGCCACCGCACACACCCACACAAGGTACAACCGTAATGTTAGTGTGGCAGTAGGTAGGATCCCTCATCTGCTCATATGAGAACACATATCAACCCCATAGTCATAAATCAATATGCAGGAATCCATAGACGTTTACATGGATATATAAACAATGTTTCCACATGTAATAATTTGCGTTGTCTGTTTCACAGCGAAGAATTTAAAGATCCCCTGTTATAATTCACAAAAGTAAGTAATTGTGTGCTGGCGTCCAGGTTCGAATTTGCCGATTTAGAAAATTACCCAGAAATTACTCGATTTACATTATACATACCAATCTTTGTCTCCTTCTGACAGACTAATGCCCAGTGGCAGACTAATGCCCACAGAGTCACCTTGAGCCCACAGGAATAGCTGCCACTCGACGTGCCCTTTCAAATGTTAGAGATGAGATGTGCAGCAATCTGAGACCCCAGAATATAGAGGGCTATTTCAATAAATTATTATGGACTCGCATACATTTTACATACAAACCCAGCCCTGCACACCAACCCATACACATTAATCCATAGACATGGGCCCATATACACAAACCCACACACATGAACCATTCACACAGGCCTACACACCAACGACATACATGTGTAATAAAGTACTCTTTCTCAGTGTCGATCTCCGTTGTCCTTTATTTGGGTTCGTATAAATCTCGCTCACACGGCGTCCTCGCTCAGGCCCGCGTCTCCTCCGACGATCACTCCACAGCCACCCTGCTGCTCCGTTCTGCAGCCTCACTGCTGCTCCGCCCTGCAGCCACACTGCTGCTCCGCTCTGCAGCCTCACCGCTGCTCCGCTCTGCAGCTAGCCTTCCACAGCCCGCTAGCCCTCTGCGTCCTGACACCGATGGCTGACGGTGCCGACGTCTCCCGACGCGTGGCGATCGCGCCACTCTCCCCGTACTGCCCAGCGTGGCCTCCTCCCGTTTCACTCCGTCTCAACTCCCCGATCCCCTTCCGGTTCTCTCCCTAAATCCTCTCCCCCACGTGACCCTAACTCCTCCCTCTCCTCACGTGACCCAGACTCCGCCCCCCTCAATCCTTGCTCGCATTACACATGTAAATACAAAACCGTTTCACTCTGAAAAAGTCCTTAATTATCCACTTCTTTTGAGTAAGCCCTCAGCAAATGGAGATGTTAGATTCTGAATTAATGGTTATGTATATAAATAAAAAACGAATTAATTAAGACGAACCGAGTGTGTGCTATCTGCTTTCTGCGTACGTGCGTGCGTCACAAACCGTGCTGAATATCTGCAGGCCGTCGTGCCCGCCCGTGACGTACACCAGGCCCTCAAAGAACGCCACACCCGTCGCACTCCGTGGCGAGTTCATGGCCGTCACCATGGTCCACCTGAATGTGCGAGCACACAGGCGTTAACAGCTGAGCTGTGCGGGAGGGCATGCTCATCCTCACTCGCATGGGATGAACGTCTCTGGCTTTGAGACACGTGCCACAGAGAAGGGCAAATTACAATAAATTTACAAATTAATGGAGTAATGTAGATGGATGGAAGTGACCAATTAACAGTCTTGTGAAATTTTGTTTCTAATTACCAATTACTTTGATCTGTGCAATTGAGATACCAATAAAACAAAAGTAATGAAATTACCTATTTCAATTACATGTTATTCAGATACTACTCATATCTCTATTGACATGCCCGCTCTGGCCTCGATGCATGTTCATGGGCCAGCCATCGCACTAAGAAGCGCAAACAACGCGCAAGTACTTGCTTTTCTCCTGCTCTGAATACATGGATGTGTGTGTGCTCATCACGCACTTGTCAGCCTCAGAGTAGCACTCCACGGAGCTGAGCGACGACACCCCATCGTAGCCCCCGCACACATAGATCTGCCCGTCCAGCACGGCCACTCCCATCGCGCTGGGAAGAGAAAGGGGTGGAAGCATGACGATCGTTGGGGCAGCTTTCACTATTGTTTAAAAGTAATGTTCTGTAACGCTAAAGGCTGTTCTTGTAAATACAGGAGACCCTTGAATATCGCGGGTTCATCATTTGGGGTATTAACCTATCGCGGGCAACATCTTTGGATACCAATTTAGTTATCGCAGGGGTTAGTTTTGGCCTTTTGCGGGTATGCTGTAAATGGAAGTGGTGCAGTGCGGGCTGGACGTCATGCTCGCATCTCGCGGACAAAACCCACCCCCGTAGAGCCTATTAAAAGACTGTTGGGGCAAGTGCCGTTAGCAAGCGCCTATGAAGGCTGGCACGGCATACAAGAGGGTGGATAACCAGAACCATGCCTGGCTGCCTTTGTCTCTCCAGTGGCGATGTTTACACACCACAACATATATTCATTTAGGGCTGAGTCCTAGGGGAGGCCCAGGATCAATTCAGATCGTCACTGGCGTTTAGCGTGAGCGAGAATTTAACTTGGGTCTCCGGGTTCGTAACACAGCGTGCTAACCGTAGCACTACCGCAGCACTACAGCTCCCTTCTCGTAGACAAACACACACACACCCGCTTTGGATCATCATCAGTAAGTACAGTAAATTATTCAGTATTTATACAACTTATTGTCCAGGAATGTGTTTTGTATAGGGTATTTAAATGGTTATTTTAATTATTTTGTTTTTAGTTTATTTGGCATACAGTACAGCAGAGGTGTGGACTCGAGTCATGTGACTTGGACTCGAGTCAGACTCGAGTCATGAATTTGATGACTTGCGACTCGACTTGGACTTGCATAACAATGACTTTGTCCCACCTATGAGATGTGGACTCGAGTCATGTGACTTGGACTCGAGTCAGACTCGAGTCATGAATTTGATGACTTGCGACTCGACTTGGACTTGCATAACAATGACTTTGTCCCACCTCTGCAGTACAGTACTTATATCAATTGTCATGTGTCTATTTTTGGTTGCCGTGTACCTAACCCCATTATTTAGGTAAGTATTGAATATCGCGGTTTTGGCCTTCGCAGCACTTTCCAAGAATGTAACCCCTCGCAATATTCAAGGGACTCTTGTATACCTCAATTACCTTGTGTCGATACAGTAGAAACTGGATGTAAACACACCTTATATAATCACAATTCTGATAAAGAAACAGATCCTTTTATTATACTGGTGGGGGGGAAGGCGATAGGTAATGTCTGATCCAAGCATACTACTTTGGATATAAGTACTTACTCCCAAGGGTGTACTTATATGCAGTTTCAACTGTACTGTTGCATAAAGTAATAAATGTTGCTGCTAACAGCTATATTAATAGTCATCTCATAACTAGTATATGTAACATTAGAAAGGCCATAGTAGACACTGCTGCAAACGGAAAATGTTCATGCATTGGCTGTGAATCGTCTGCCACAAAAAAACATAGTGATCCCGAGTGATCTTTAAACTGGCCGTTAGAGCGAGTGCTGTTAGCGAGCACCTATGAAGGTCAGCACAGTGCATTAAGGGGGTTTGTGTGTCCAGCATCATGCCCAGCCGCATTTGTCTCCCGGGTGCCAATGTTTACACAAAACACCAGATACTCTACTCGTTTGAGACCCAGTCGACCAATTCTGATATTCGCCACCGATTACCGCTTCCCACAAAAACCATGGTCACCTGCGCTTGCTATTCATACTGGCGACCTTGGTCCAAGTATTTGTGTCGGGATCGTACACCTCCACGCTTGACAGCCGCTCCTGCCCATCCGAGCCCCCCACCGCTTACAGCCGTCCGCACAGCACGGCCACCCCCACACGGCTACGCGGTGACCCCATTGGGCAGCATGCCTCCCAGCGGTTGGTCAGCGGGTCGTAAACCTCCACCATGGTCACCGCATCCCCTGAGCAAATACACGAGAGGGGGACTTCAAGGGATAAATTATACCGACTGTTATGAAGTCTTCTTCTGTCGCACGGCTGATGTAGATGCAGAGCAACATCTACAATTTTTCATTCAGGTGGTCAAGTCAGATAACCGCGCAAGGAGCAGCGGAGTGCGATGCACTGCAACGTGCGTAAGCATGATGTCTGATTCAATGTGATGTGAGTTGCAGCAATGCTTTATTAATTGCAATATTTTTCCAGGAAAATCCCTTGCGATGGAACATCTCATTTGCAAGAGTGTCCAGGGTGTCAAGTGACACATGTATACCAAAAACATTAACACACATTATAAAATATACAACTCATACAGTACACGTTTATACAAGGTCAAAAACATTTATATATGAACATCTCACTGCCGGTGCATACAGAATGTTCTTTTAGAGTTGAGGTGCAGTCATATTTCTCTTGTCTTGAGATGGGATCGTATGTAGACCCCATCTGTAAGATTCACAGTGATACGAGACGTATACATGCACAGCTCTTTTGTTAATCCACTGCTGGATGAGGGCCTCTCCACACCATGTGGATCATGGAGGTTATTTGACTATGGTTCACTACAATGATCCACTTGGATTAATGAAGGTGGGAGGGATGGATGTGGAAGCTTACAGCACAGAAGTGCAGTACAACAATGGATTTTTCTGCACTATATGCTGCCCAACCTGAGTGTGCATGATGGTCACCCACCCACGCCATATCTATGCTCGACTCAGCCTCCGAGGTCTGACAATATTGTGCACTTTCCGTGTAATTCGGTCAAAGTGCAACATATTATAAAATGTTATAAAATGTTAAAAGCAGGCAGCTGTTGACACTGCTGGGATAGTGGATGCCAATCGCTGACTCTCACCCAAGATTAAACAGGGTTCTTTGCATTTTGTCAGCTATCTCAGCCTCCCTGCCCATTCCTCCGCCCGCTGTTAACTCTACCGGCAGAGTTGAGGCCCCCGACAGCGTAAACGCGGCCAGCCAGGGAGGTGCAGCAGCGCGGCCGGGTCTTGTACGCCGGAAGAACTGGCCGCCGGTCCGGCATCAGGTGATAGTCCTTCGCTTCATCCAATAGGTCCCTAGAACATGTGTAATGCGGGCGTAAACGACCTCCCGGAAGTGACGTCATGGGGGGAGGAGTTACGTCACGTGGGGGAGAGGGTAAGGGTCTATAAGGGGGGTAACCGGAAGCAGTCGTGAGTGATCGGGGACTGGGAAAAGTGAGAGGCCACGCAGGGCGAAGGGTGAGAGAGAGTGGCGAGGTCGCCACACACCCGAGCCACGAGGATCGGCACCGTCGGCCAACGGTGACCGACCCCGGGGCAGGAGGAGCAGCGAGGAGGCTGCAGAGAGCAGCGGGTCTGCAAGGGAGGAGTCGGCAGCAGGGGTCTGCACGACGTGACAGCGGCGGGGCTGCTAGGAGGGAGTTTGGGCTACGTGAGCGACAGCAGCCTGGGGCTGCAGAGTGGAGAGTTTATAGGGGAGTACCGTGAGGGAAACGAGATCGAACCCAAATAAAGGACACAGGACAGAGAGAAGCGTCCGAGTCTTTTATTACACATGTATACAGTGAGGGAATAAAGTATTTGATCCCCTGCTGATATTGTACGTTTGCCCACTGACAAATGATCAGTCTATAACTTTAATGGTAGGTTTATTTGAACAGTGAGAGACAGAATAACAACAAAATCTAAAAAAACGCATGCCAAAAATGTTATAAATTGATTTGCATTTTAATGAGGGAAATAAGTATTTGACCCCTCTGCAAAACATGACTTAGTACTTGGTGGCAAAACCCTTGTTGGCAATCACAGAGGTCAGACGTTTCTTGTAGTTGGCCACCAGGTTTGCACACATCTCAGGAGGGATTTTGTCCCACTCCTCTTTGCAGATCTTCTCCAAGTCATTAAGGTTTCGAGGCTGACGTTTGGCAACTCGAACCTTCAGTTCCCTCCACAGATTTTCTATGGGATTAAGGTCTGAAGACTGGCTAGGCCACTCCAGGACCTTAATGTGCTTCTTCTTGAGCCACTCCTTTGTTGCCTTGGCCGTGTGTTTTGGGTCATTGTCATGCTGGAATGCCCATCCACGACCCATTTTCAATGCCCTGGTGGAGGGAAGGAGGTTCTCACCCAATATTTGATGGTACATGGCCCCGTCCATCGTCCCTTTGATGCGGTGAAGTTGTCCTGTTCCCTTTAGCAGAAAAACACCCCCAAAGCATAATGTTTCCACCTCCATGTTAGACGGTGGGGATGGTGTTCTTGGGGTCATAGGCAGCATTCCTCCTCCAAACACGGCGAGTTGAGTTGATGCCAAAGAGCTCCATTTTGGTCTCATCTGACCACAACACTTTCACCCAGTTGTCCTCTGAATCATTCAGATGTTCATTGGCAAACTTCAGACGGGCATGTATATGTGCTTTCTTGAGCAGGGGGACCTTGCGGGCGCTGCAGGATTTCAGTCCTTCACGGCGTAGTGTGTTACCAACTGTTTTCTTGGTGACTATGGTCCCAGCTGCCTTGAAATAATTGACAAGATCCTCCCGTGTAGTTCTGGGCTGATTCCTCACCGTTCTCGTGATCATTGCAACTCCACGAGGTGAGATCTTGCATGGAGTCCCAGGCCGAGGGAGATTGACAGTTCTTTTGTGTTTCTTCCATTTGCGAATAATCGCACCAACTGTTGTCACCTTCTCAACCAGCTGATTGGCGATGGTCTTGTAGCCCATGCCAGCCTTGTGTAGGTCTACAATCTTGTCCCTGACATCCTTGGAGAGCTCTTTGGTCTTGGCCATGGTGGAGAGTTTGGAATCTGATTGATTGATTGCTTCTGTGAACAGGTGTCTTTTATACAGGTGTAGGGGTTATTACGGGGAGAAGGGCGGACAGGAAACACAAGGCTGTCTGCACCCACACACGGGTGTCTACATCCACGTCCGCATCCGTTAACCACTGGGGGGCCATGGGGGCTCTGTGATCCCCCATAACTCCACCCCTCGGAGGGGATTCCTATAAAAGGCGGGGAGCCAGAGAGCTCGGGGCCAGTGTGGAAGAAGCTTACCAGTGAAGTCTGAAGACCGGCAGAATAGGCCCTGGGACTTCCCTGTCTCGCTGCCCTTGTCAGGGCCGAGCTGGGCAAGCCAGTGGCGCGGCCCCAAGAGCTTCCGGACCTCTGCTCTTGTAAGAGCAAGGCGGGGTTAGCTGGGTGCCGGGATCCGTGCTTTACCAGGGCCGGATCAGACAGCCTCCCATAGCACTATTAGAGGAGGACTGGGAACAGGACAGGGGGAATAGTGCTAGGGGTGTTTTCCCATCTAGTATTGTACTGCCCTTGAGTTCAATAAAAGAGTGTGCCTCGACTCCGTCGTCAGTCTCCCTGGAACTCACTACACAGGTAACAAGCTGAGATTAGGAGCACTCCCTTTAAGAGTGTGCTCCTAATCTCAGCTCGTTATCTGTATAAAAGACACCTGGGAACCAGAAATCTCTCTGATTGAGAGGGGGTCAAATACTTATTTCCCTCATTAAAATGCCAATCATTTTTGACATGCGTTTTTCTGGATTTTGTTGTTGTTATTCTGTCTCTCACTGTTCAAATAAACCTACCATTACAATTATTGACTGATCATTTATTTGTCAGTGGGCAAACGTACAAAATCAGCAGGGGATCAAATACTTTTTTCCCTCACTGTATATAGGGCTTAATTTTAGTCAGAGTGAGAAAACAAGGAGATATTTCTGGACCCACCTCTTGTTAAATAGATGTGGCTACTTGTCACATGCCTACTCCGGTCTAACAGCGACCCAGAAAAGATTCAGTAAGAAATTAAGCTGGAGCTACAGCAAGGTTATTTGGCTTGTAACCTGAGTCTTTTTATTTTATTCCCTTTGTCTTGTGGCCTTTGGAGCATGGCTGTTAACTTGACCGATATCTCCTTGCAGTGGTCTTTCCACTTCTCTCTGTCTGTTCCTGCGATTTGCAAGTGAAGACAGATTCCAACCCATCCACACTTTGGTGGCATCCAATCACTGTGGTGTTATTTTTCACCTAATACCTTCAAGTCACTACCCTTTGCAGTCAGTGACCATTCATCCTGGTCATGTTTCTGAATATACTGTAGGTTCCTGTACTTAACCTGCCTAAGAACCCCCGATTCTCTGTCTAATCTTTTCCAGGCTTATAATTGTTTGCCCTTCATGAGAAATATTAATAATTATCTGAATGGCTTTAATTTGAAAGGTATTGATTCTCCATTCTTAAAAAAGGGATTTGAGGGCCAGTAAAGCGATAACACCCAGACCCACTGCTGTATTAGTGCAATGTTGCCTGATTTAGCGAGCGCGGGGGGGATGGGGGCGGAAGGTCACGGTACCTGCACTTGTGGCAGGCACGTATGAGCTCGTCCTGCTGCACACGGTCGGTCAGAAAGTGGGGGCGGCACAACGGGAGGCGCACGCATGTGAGCAGGTCCGGGAGTAGCGGCGCACGGCCCTCGCGGTCCCTCCGCACCCACGCCAGCATCGCCTCGAACACCTGCGCGCGCCAGCAGCAAACAATATGCACGGCGCACACACCCATGAACCACATATGCACACAGAGTCAATCATGCATCGGTGTGTGTGTACAAATACCTTTGACCAAATCACCTGGAATGCACCCCAACTCGGCAAATCTCAGAAGCTATAAGCAAGAGCCCAGTTAACTGACCAACATACATGCCTGGTTGTTATAGGTGGCTGCGTTGTGGACAGCAGTGTAGTACATCAATAACCATTGTTGCACTTTAATTGAATTCTCCCACACCTATGCTCCCTGTCTTCAACAACCTTCACTGACCGATATGGAAAAGCATGGTCAAACACATGCATGACTCCCATGGCATGGGTAGGCCTTTATCCAGAATTGGATTGTCAAAAGGCTCTTCTGAGAAACATGATGCGTATAAATAAGTTACACACAAACACAAATCCACGACATGCACATGACATGAGCTCGAGTAAACTACGACAGGTCAGATTGCACAGTTTGACCGTGGCAAGGTCTGCCGGACCCATACCCTGCCGTCGCCACCTCCCGCTCATCCTATTTTCCCCTGCACACGGAACCATCAGGTACCGTGCGCGCGCGCACCCCCCACCTGTTCCTCTCCCTCTACGTGCAGCTCGTCTCGTGCCGCCAGCTCCAGCAGCTCCTCCCCAGGGAGGCCCAGGAACTCCTCGCCCGTGGACGCCTCCACAAAGTGCTGCTGCAGGAACGAGTTGGCCGTGTCGTAGAGCGCAGGACACATCATGGCCTCCGCGAACGAGCGCACGCCCAGCACGTTCTTTGGGTGCAATCTGCAGCACTTTTGGCATCGTGGCTGTGTTCACTTTCAAGTGAGTCTTTGCATAGCAATCACGTGTATCTCTGCACTGGTGGCAGTAGGTGCTTCCTTTGTTCGACAGTTTTGTCTTAAGCAGCTGCTGACAGTTGCTTGCCCCCATTAGATCTAGACTTATGCATCGTTTCCGAAGTGATCAGTATATGCCATTGTCAAACTTTTTTTTAACATCGTGTTTTTTTGTAAAAAAAAAAATATTCGCAAGGCACATTTGTCCACATGACAACTTGATTTGTTTGGCTATGTTAGTTGGTCGAGTTAGAGCTCTGATTTACATTTTATTCACACGATCTAACCAAATCTTTTTTTACAGATCATATGCCATTTACTATTATGGTTATATAAGTTAATATTCAAATATGTTATTGTCCCTTGTTCATATGCTTAAAATGTCACTTAAAGACTCTTTGATCTCATATTTGTGGTTTATATATCGGTTACAACATTAATGTTACTCGTAAAGTTATTTTAATAGCAAAACATTGCATTTGCAGTTTTATAAAATTATCAGGACCGGCACAGAGTGTGGGGTGACGTTCCAGCAGTGGCTTGACAAAAGCATTGAACATTATGAAAATTTCAAACTAATTTCATGCCTTGTTAATACATATCAAATAATGTTGAGGAACACATGTTGCAACTACTATAATGTACCTGCAATTAACATAAAAATTACGTAAACAAATGTATTTAGTTGAAATCACTGCTCATCAGAGTAGACAATATCACACACATTCCAGTTGACATTAAAACAATTGCGAACAAAGCACACTTTGCGTTGTTGTGTGATAAAAAATATATTTACATTGTCTGAGACATTAACCTGATATAATCTACTGTGCTTTTCTCCAGTGAATCAGTGGAAAGGTTTGTGAGACGGACACCAGCCATTTACTGGACCTCATAGTAAGTTGCTATTTTCAGTGAGCTAATGACATACACTGACATTTTATATACAGGTATGTTTTAAAATGTTATTACGTTTAAGTAAGAGAGTGAACACTGATGCTATGAAAATTTAGCTGAGAAACGGTGTGAATATTCAGAGGATACTTTTAATAATCATAATTCTTGTGTCTGCAATTTACCATAATGTATTGTATCATGCATTTCCTTTATTTAATCAGATGAAATTTAGGTCTGTTGAGACGTGATAAATTCCCTCTTTTAGCAAAGGAGACCTGGATTACATCAGGTGATGTCGAATATAACTATATACAATTATAAGAACAAATGTAGTCTAAATATATGAATACAAATTTGAACATTGCTAAGTAAAAAAGGTTAATACAGTGTCAGATAAGTTGTCGTGACGAAGTCGGTGAGATCATCTTTTGTCATTGCCTCATGTCACTAGCACTCACGATCAAGCAGTCTGGGAGGTGATTTATGTTCGCGCGATCAGCGTGTGTCAGTGACTGTTCCCCGTGTCTTCTCCCTAGTGGCGTGTTCTTCGTCACGTACCTGGTGCTCATTTGCTGTACCGAGGCAAGGTAAGAATTTAGATTTTGCACATTCTGCAATATTAACACCTGGGAGCGTTTCATAATTTGAACGTGTAAAAATATGCTGGATGCTGCTGAGATTCTGGGTTTGAAATATAGGCAGCCATCAGTGGTTAAACTGGGTTCTCAAGTGTAGGCTCAGCATTGTCACCAATGACTGCACAAAAATGCCATGTAAAATGTTTTGCCCTTAATTTGGTGAAATCGCAGCTCTTGATAAACATTATTTGGTTATTCTGGCTGTGAGAACAATATGAGATTGAGTGACAAGTAACCTCAGGTTGTATGGGAAAGTGTAACCCCTTCTGATATGGCCAATTAAAGGCATTTTTGGCAAAGTCCTGTAAACGTTTTCCACGCGTGTACTCTGACGCACACTGTGTTCTGCTCTGCATGCCTTCTGAATAGAGTCTTTGTCTCATTACATAATTCTAAAAGCACAGTTGTAATAAAGTATGGAGAAAATATACAAAAACTATATTTGTAAAACATTAAAATATATGATCGTTTTATATTTTGACAGGAGAATGTTTCCTCTCAACTACATCTTGCTGTCTGTGTTTGTAAGTACTTCAGTTTTATTATTTTAATTCACGATATTCGGGATACTTTGAGATTATTTATCAAGACAGTTAATGAATTAATAAATTGTATTATTTTATTTAAACATCTGTTATATCAAACACCAGGTGATGAAAAATGGTTGCAAAAAATGTCAGTTATATGATCTAGTTAATTTATAAACCAAGATTACAAATTTTGCGTGAAAATATTGTTTGTTATACAAATTGGCCTTAATGTGTTGTGAATATTTAATAAGTATTTGATAAAGTGTTTACATAACGTTAATAGTTGACTTTGCATTTGTTTATATGCTGCTTTATTCATTTTAAATAAAAAAAATTGGTTTATAAATCTTGATTTGAAGCTTTCGTGACTCCAGGAATCCATACTCTTTGGTTCTTTCGGTAAAGAAATAAAATAAAACAAATCACTACGTTTCGATCACAACACAAGCAATCTTCATGGTTTATAAAGATGATACTTTTTACTAATTAAATTGTAATATCACCTCCTACTTAGTAGGACCCTCCTGAACAATAATTTTGAGACTCGGTGAAGCTTTCCTGGGTAAACAAGTGTAATAATCAAATTTGTGTATTGAAAATGTATTACATATGCGGTTTATGTCTGCTGAATAGCACACGGTGATGACTGGATGCATATTCAGATGACCACAGTGGGCCCTGAGAGACCAAGGCTTTTGTTGAACGCATTAAAGAGTCCTGTATCAATGTACCTCCCCCACCCCTTGACAGACGCTGGCCATGGCTTACATGACGGGGATGCTAGCCAGGTGCTCAGAATCGGAACACTCATGCATACCCCCAATTAAATTGCATTGCTCTATACTCACACTCTTGCAGCATAATTCTCATATAAAAAAAGACTAAATATAAATTATTGTCAACATTGTATGATGTACTACACACGCTTATCTTTTATCACAAGCCCTATTTTTGAAGACAAAGGTACTGATGTTGTAAATCTGTCATGCTGGGTGTGAGCAGTCACTACAGTACCAAGTCGGTTCTCATGTGTCTGGGCATCACGGCAATGGTGTGTGCAGCAGTCACCCTCTTCTGCTTCCAGACCAAGGTACAGTTTGGCCTTTTTTTTAAATTTGTGTTCCCATAAGTTCGCAACTGGGATTGAACAGTTGCACGGTGGGTTCACACAATGTGCTATGAACCTGGCAACTTGAATTTGTATTCCCGACCGTGGCTGTCATCAGTGGAGAGTGATATCTGTACCAGTTCCGAGGTGCCAACCCGCACTGACCAACGTGGTGAAATATAGTCAAACAACACCCATGACATGGGGAGGTCTGCATCCAGCATTGCCTTGGCAAAGTGCTGAAAATTAAGTCCACAGCATTAAATTCTGATAATATTTTAATTCTAGATATCTCCAAGTTGTAGGTTAAGATTGATATACAGTTTATTAGATGTTGATACGCATCTTAAATCTTGTCACTGCATCGCAGCACATTGGTTTGAGATTGTGCGTGTGTGCATGCGTTTCCACAGTTTGACTTCACATCATGCCACGGCCTCATGTTCGTATTGTCCATGGCTCTCTTCCTGACTGGGCTGGTGGTTGTCTTCACTGTGCAATTTGGATACGTGAGTCCAACACATAGCATGCATTTTATACCATAGGGACTGACTGATGTGTCCAATATTGTCCTCTAACACATCTACACGTAGTTTAGTTTCGAGAACAATGTCTAACAAGAAGTTATCTCTAATGGTAGGGTTGTCATTCCATTTCAAGGGTAGCCTGTCTTAGTGTCATTCATATAATAAAAATGCTGTTTTCATAACAAATATTGACATTCTTCCTGACTCATACAGTAGTTGATATTAAATATCACTTGCTTTTATTATGATTAACATTTTAAAGTGTAGCAAAACTATGCAGGTAATTACATACTCTTTGGTTCTTTAGGTAAAGTCACGTAGGAAAAAAAAACGAAAATTCATATATATCGACGTTTCGATCGCAACACAAGCGGTCGTCCTCAGGCGGAAAAAATATCCAGCAGTGGAACTGCTGAACTAGCGAGAGAGCTGTTACAACAAGAGGTTATTTATGTGGCATTGGGCAAGCAAGCGGGGTCTGAGCTGGGAAGGTATTCCATCCCTGGACGCAAGCACGTCAGTTGTGTTAACGGATTAGGGAGAGAGAGATTAGCATGAAATGAGCTTCCGTCGCTATCATCCCCGCATATGCGCACAACAGCAGAGTAAATGGGAGATTAGCACTATGTTAATGGTAGAGATTAGGGGGATTAGTAAGTTAATGTTATGTCTGTGTAACACAAGCTGCGGCGCTGCCAACTGCGCTGTGAGGCAAGCGCGTCCACACACGAGAACCACCGCAATGGTGGTCATGCCAGTGTGTCACAAAGCCCATCACACAGCCAGAACCATCGATACATCGAGGCGAAGGGAGCAGAAGTGGCCATGTTAGTGAGACCCCAGCCCGTTAATGCAGAGGCACCTAACACGGCAATGCAACTCAGAGAGTCGATATATCGATGGTTCTGGCTGTGTGATGGGCTTTGTGTCTCACTGGCGTGACCACCGTTGCGGTGGTTCTCTTGCGTGGACGCGCTTGCCTCGCAGCGCAGTTGCCAGCGCCGCAGCTTGTGTTACACATAGACATGACATTAACTTGCTAATCCCCCTAATCTCTCTGCCTAATCTCTTCCCATCAACATAGTGCTAATCTCCCATTAACACTGCTGTTGTGCACATATGCTGGGATGATACTCTTATGCTGCGACGGAAGCTCATTTCACGTTAATCTCTCTCTCCCTAATCTACCCCATTAACACAACTGATGTGCTTACGTCCGGGGATGGAATTCCTTTCCAGCTCAGACTCCACTTGCTTGCCAATCGCCACGTAAATAACCTCTTGTTGTAACAGCTCTCTCGCTGGTTCAGCAGTTCAGCAGTTCCACTGCTGGATCATTTTTTTCCGCCTGAGGACGACCGCTTGTGTTGCGATCGAAACGTCGTGATATGTTATTTTTTATTTTATTTTTCTACCTACGTGACTTTACCGAAAGAACCAAAGAGTATGGATTCCTGCAGTCACGAAAGCTTGAAATCAAGAGGTAATTACATAGTCATACATATGCTATTGTTGTTGAACTGTATATTTATGCTTCCAGATCTATATTCATTTATGAACCCACACTGAAGTGTGATGAAATGTGGTCACATAGTCTTCATGACGCACACAGGAATGGGGAGACTCTAATCCAGCATCTGATTGACAAATAATGGATGTACGATTTTGTAGCTATAGGTTACCTTTCAAAATATGTTGTTTTGGCTTGTGAAGCATATGCCGTAACTGCTGAATGTGTTATGTAATATCGTAAACCAGGAGTTGTTGTAAGGGATGAGCCACGTGTGTCCGCAGATCCCCTGGATACAGAAGGCATATACAGGCCTGGGCGCTGTGGTTTTCACTTTGGTGAGCTTTTGATCCTCATGGCCTACCATATCCCTAGAGGCAGAAAATCAAATATTATGTTTATAATCTGTTCCAGCTTCGCCAAATATGCAAAGACCTATCTTTTCATAATACTAACAGATCTCTTCGCGTTCGACACCCCATAATTCCGTCGTGTTTTTAAATCCTTTATATTAAGTTCGCTTGCATGCTTACGACCGTGTAAATCTTGCGGTCGTTTTTTAACCCACTTCCCGTGATCCAATCGAGCTGACATTTTCCACACAGACTCGTTGTGCGTGACAATTAATGTTCGTGAATTTTTTTTTCCAAAATGTTACATTTTTTAAGCAATTTTTTTTATATTACACTAGCAGAAGTACCCGGCGTTGCCCGGGTGAAAAATATATTTCTTAATAACCTTACATATATATACAGATACTAAGGTATTGTCAAAGCCCACCGGGCTTTGACAATACTCACCACTCACGCTCACCACTCACCGTCTCTGTCTCCACTCACCCTCACCCTAACCACTCACCCTCACTACTCACTAATCACCCTCACCACTCACCACTCATCCTCACTAATCACCCTCACCACTCACCACTCATCCTCACAACTCACTACTCACCTTCACCACTCACCTTCACCACTGACCCTCACCACTCACCCTCACCACTCATCCCCACCACTCACCCCTAACCACTCACCCTCACTACTCACCATCACCACTTACCCTCACCACTCACTCTTCACCACTCACCCTCACCACTCACCATCACCACAAACCCTCACCACTCACCCTCACCACTAACCCTCACCACTCATCCTGACCACTCACCCTCACCACTCACCCCTCACCATCACCACTCACCCTCACCACTCACCATCACCACTCACCCTCACTACTCACCCTCACCATTCACCACTCACAGCTCACCCTCACCACTCATCCTCACCACTCACACTCACCACTCACTACTCACCACTTACCCTCACCATTCACCCTCACAACTCACCACTCATCAATCTCCCTCACCACTCACTCTCACCACTCACCATCACCACTCACCCTCACCACTAACCCTCACCACTCTCCCTCACAACTCACTCTCACCATTCAACTCACCATTCAGCCTCACCACTCAACCTCACCACTCACCCTCACCGATCACCGTCACAACCACCACTCATCCTCACCAATCACCACTGACCAATCACCACTCTCCCTCACCACTCACTCTCACCATTCAACTCACCATTCAGCCTCACCACTCAACCTCACCACTCAACCTCACCACTCACCCTCACCACTCACCACTCACCGTAACAACCACCACTCACCCTCACCACTCACCCTCACTACTCACCACTCATCCTAACCAATCACCACTGACCAATCACCACTCACCACTCACCCTCACCACTCTCAACTAACCCTCACCACTCAACCTCACCACTCACCCTCACCACTCACCACTCACCCTCACCACTCACCCTCACCACTCACGCTCACCACTCACCCTCACCACTCACCACTCACGCTCACCACTCACCCTCACCACTCACCACTCACTAATCACCACTCACAACCGCAACTCACCCTCACCACTTACCCTGACAACTCACCCTCACCACTCATTCTCACCATTCACCCTCACCACTCACCCTCACAACAACCACTCACCCTCACCGCTCACCACTCAGCCTCACCACTCACCACTCACCCTCACCACCACCAATCACCCCTCACCACTAACCCTCACCACTCACCCTCACCAATCTCCCTCACCACTCACCCTCACCACTCACCCTCATCACTCCCCACTCTCCCTCACCACTCACTCTCACCATTCAACTCACCATTCAGCCTCACCACTCACCCTCACCACTCACCGTCACAACCACCACTCACTCTCACCACTCACCCTCACTACTCACCACTCATCCTCACCAATCACCACTGACCAATCACCACTAACCACTCACCCTCACCTCTCTCCACTAACCGTCACCACTCACCCTCACCACTCACCCTCACCACTAACCACTCTCTCACCCCTCACCCTCACCACTCAACACTCACAACTCACCCTCACCACACACCCTCAGCACTCACGCTCACCACTCACCCTCACCACTCACGCTCACAACTCACCCTCACCACTCACCCTCACCACTCACTAATCACCACTCACAAAAGCCACTCACCCTCACCACTCACCCTAACCACTCACCCTAACCACTCACTCTCACCACTCACCCTCACCCTCACAACAACCACTCACCCTCACTACTCACCCGTCACTAATCACCACTCACAACCGCCACTCACCCTCACCCTCACCACTCACCCTCACTAATCACCACTCATCCTCACCAATCACACCCTCACCAATCACCACTCACCACTCACCCCCACCACTCACGCTCACCACTCACTACTCACCCTCACCACTCACCACACTCACCACTCACCCTCACCACTCTCCCTCACCAGTCACCCTCGCCACTCACCCTCACCACTCACTAATCACCACTCACAACCGTCACTCACCCTCACCACTCATCCTCACCACTCACTCTCACCACTCACCCTCACCACTCACCCTCACAACAACCACTCACCCTCACCGCTCACCACTCACCCTTACCACGCACCCTCACCACTCACCACTCATCCTCACCAATCACACCCTCACCAATCACCACTCACCCTCACTGCTCACCCTCACTGCTCACCGTCACCGCTCACCTTCACCACTCAACCTCACCACTCACCACTCACGCTCACCCTCACCACTCACCCCTCACTAATCACCACTCACAACCACCACTCACCCTCACCACTCACCCTCACTACTCACCACTCATCCTCACCAATCACACCCTCACCAATCACCGCTCACCCTCACCACTCACCACTCACGCTCACCACTCACTAATCACCACTCACAACCGCCACTCACAACCGCCACTCACCCTCACCACTCATCCTCACTACTCACCACTCATCCTCACCAATCACACCCTCACCAATCACCACTCACCCTCACCACTCACGCTCACCACTCACCATCACCACTCACTAATCACCACTCACAACCGCCACTCACCCTCACCACTCACCCTCACAACTCACCCTCACCACTCACGCTCACCCTCACCACTCACCCCTAACTAATCACCACTCACAACCGCCACTCACCCTCACCACTCACCACTCACCCTCACCACTCACCCTCACTAATCACCACTCATCCTCACCAATCACACCCTCACCAATCACCACTCACCCTCACCACTCACCCCCACCACTCACGCTCACCACTCACTACTCACCCTCACCACTCACCACACTCACCACTCACCCTCACCACTCTCCCTCAACACTCACCCTTGCCACTCATCCTCACCACTCACCAGTCACACTCACCAATCACGCTCACCACTCACCCTCACTACTCACCCTCACTACTCACCCTAACTACTCACCACTCACCCTCACTCATCCTCACAACCACCACTCACCCTATTCCCGTTTTAAAAAAACTTGCTTACGTGTCGCCACGTGCACACCACTCACGCTCACCGCTCACCCTCACCACTCACCATTCACGCTCACCACTCACCCTGACCACTCACTAATCACCACTCACAACCGCCACTCACAACCGCCACTCACCCTCACCACTCACCCTCACTACTCACCTCTCATCCTCACCAATCACACCCTCACCACTCACGCTCACCACTAACCATTACCACTCACCCTCACCACTCATGCTCACCACTAACCATTACCACTCACCCTCACCACTCACTAATCACCACTCACCCTCACAACAACCACTCACCCTCACCACTCACGCTCACCCTCACCACTCACCCCTCACTAATCACCATTCCCAACTGCCACTCACCCTCACCACTCACCCTCACCACTCACCCTCACCACTCACCCTCCCCACTCTCCCTCACCACTCACTCTCATCATTCAACTCACCATTCAGCCTCACCACTCACCCTCACCACTCACCGTCACAACCACCACTCACCCTCACCACTCACCCACACTACTCACCACTCTCCACTAACCCTCACCACTCAACATCACCACTCAACCTTACCATTCACCCTCACCACTCACCCTCACAACAACCATTCACCCTCACCATTCACCACACTTACCACTCACCCTCACCACTCTCCCTCACCAGTCACCCTCGCCACTCACCCTCACCACTCACTCTCACCACTCACCCTCACCACTCACCCTCACCACTCACCCTCACAACAACCACTCACCCTCACCGCTCACCACTCACCCTTACCACGCACCCTCACCACTCACCACTCATCCTCACCAATCACACCCTCATCAATCACCACTCACCGTCACCGCTCACCCTCACCACTCACCCCCACCACTCACGCTCACCACTCACTACTCACCCTCACCACTCACCACACTCACCACTCACCCTCACCACTCTCCCTCACCACTCACCCTCGCCACTCTCCCTCACCACTCACCAGTCACACTCACCAATCACGCTCACCACTCACCCTCACTACTCACCCTCACTACTCACCCTAACTACTCACCACTCACCCTCACTCACCCTCACAACCACCACTCACCCTATTCCCATTTTATAAAAACTTGCTTACGTGTCGCCACGTGCACACCACTCACGCTCACCGCTCACCCTCACCACTCACCATTCACGCTCACCACTCACCCTGACCACTCACTAATCACCACTCACAACCGCCACTCACAACCGCCACTCACCCTCACCACTCACCCTCACTACTCACCTCTCATCCTCACCAATCACACCCTCACCACTCACGCTCACCACTCACCCTCACCACTCACGCTCACCACTAACCATTACCACTCACCCTCACCACTCACTAATCACCACTCACCCTCACCACTCACCCTCACAACAACCACTCACCCTCACCACTCACGCTCACCCTCACCACTCACCCCTCACTAATCACCATTCCCAACTGCCACTCACCCTCACCACTCACCCTCACCACTCACCCTCACCACTCACCCTCCCCACTCTCCCTCACCACTCACTCTCACCATTCAACTCACCATTCAGCCTCACCACTCACCCTCACCACTCACCGTCACAACCACCTCTCACCCTCACCACTCACCCGCACTACTCACCACTCTCCACTAACCCTCACCACTCAACATCACCACTCAACCTTACCACTCACCCTCACCACTCACCCTCACAACAACCACTCACCCTCACCACTCACCACACTCACCACTCACCCTCACCACTCTCCCTCACCAGTCACCCTCGCCACTCACCCTCACCACTCACTCTCACCACTCACCCTCACCACTCACCCTCACCACTCACCCTCACAACAACCACTCACCCTCACCGCTCACCACTCACCCTTACCACGCACCCTCACCACTCACCACTCATCCTCACCAATCACACCCTCATCAATCACCACTCACCGTCACCGCTCACCCTCACCACTGAACCTCACCACTCATCACTCAAGCTCACCCTCACCCCTCACTAATCACCACTCACAACCACCACTCAGCCTCACCACTCACCCTCACCACTCAGCACTCATTCTCACCAATAAAACCCTCACCAATCATCGCTCACCCTCACCACTCACGCTCACCACTCACCCTCACCACTCACTAATCACCACTCACAACCACCACTCACGCTACCACTCACCCTCACCACTCACCCTCACGACTCACCCTCACAACAACCACTCACCCTCACCACTCATCCTCATCAATCACACTTTCACCAATCACCACTCACCCTCACTGCTCACCCTCACTGCTCACCACTCACCCTCACCACTCACCCTCACCACACACCACTCACGCTCACCACTCACCCCTAACTAATCACCCTCACAACCACCACTCACCCTATTCCCATTTTATAAAAACTTGCTTACGTGTCGCCACGTGCACACCACTCACGCTCACCGCTCACCCTCACCACTCACCATTCACGCTCACCACTCACCCTGACCACTCACTAATCACCACTCACAACCGCCACTCACAACCGCCACACACCCTCACCACTCACCCTCACTACTCACCTCTCATCTTCACCAATCACACCCTCACCACTCACGCTCACCACTCACCCTCACCACTCACGCTCACCACTAACCATTACCACTCACCCTCACCACTCACTAATCACCACTCACCCTCACCACTCACCCTCACAACAACCACTCACCCTCACCACTCACGCTCACCCTCACCACTCACCCCTCACTAATCACCATTCCCAACTGCCACTCACCCTCACCACTCACCCTCACCACTCACCCTCACCACTCACCCTCCCCACTCTCCCTCACCACTCACTCTCACCATTCAACTCACCATTCAGCCTCACCACTCACCCTCACCACTCACCGTCACAACCACCTCTCACCCTCACCACTCACCCGCACTACTCACCACTCTCCACTAACCCTCACCACTCAACATCACCACTCAACCTTACCACTCACCCTCACCACTCACCCTCACAACAACCACTCACCCTCACCACTCACCACACTCACCACTCACCCTCACCACTCTCCCTCACCAGTCACCCTCGCCACTCACCCTCACCACTCACTCTCACCACTCACCCTCACCACTCACCCTCACCACTCACCCTCACAACAACCACTCACCCTCACCGCTCACCACTCACCCTTACCACGCACCCTCACCACTCACCACTCATCCTCACCAATCACACCCTCATCAATCACCACTCACCGTCACCGCTCACCCTCACCACTCAACCTCACCACTCATCACTCACGCTCACCCTCACCCCTCACTAATCACCACTCACAACCACCACTCAGCCTCACCACTCACCCTCACCACTCAGCACTCATTCTCACCAATAACACCCTCACCAATCATCGCTCACCCTCACCACTCACGCTCACCACTCACCCTCACCACTCACTAATCACCACTCACAACCACCACTCACGCTCACCACTCACCCTCACCACTCACCCTCACCACTCACCCTCACAACAACCACTCACCCTCACCACTCATCCTCATCAATCACACCTTCACCAATCACCACTCACCCTCACTGCTCACCCTCACTGCTCACCACTCACCCTCACCACTCACCCTCACCACACACCACTCACGCTCACCACTCACCCCTAACTAATCACCACTCACAACCACCACTCACCCCCACCACTCACGCTCACCACTCACTACTCACCCCTCACCATACTCACCACTCACCCTCACCACTCTCCCTCACCACTCACCCTCGCCACTCACCCTCACCACTCACCCTCACTACTCACCCTCACTACTCACCCTAACCACTCACCACTCACCCTCACTCACCCTCACAACCACCACTCATCCTATTCCCGTTTTAAAAAAACTTGCTTACGTGTCGCCAAGTGTGCACCACTCACGCTCACCGCTCACCCTCACCACTCACCCTGACCACTCACTAATCACCACTCACAACCGCCACTCACAACCGCCACTCACCCTCTCCACTCACCCTCACTACTCACCACTCATCCTCACCAATCACACCCTCACCACTCACGCTCATCACTCACCCTCACCACTCACGCTCACCACTCACCATTACCACTCACCCTCACCACTCACTAATCACCACTCACCCTCACCACTCACCATCACAACAACCACTCACCCTCACCACTCACCCTCACCACTCACCCTCACCACTAACCCTCATCACTCTCCTTCACCACTCACCCTCACCACTCAGTGGTGGTGGTGAAGGTGAGGGTGAGTGGTGAGGGTGAGTGGTGAGGGTGAGTGGTGAGTGGTAGTGGTGAGCGTGAGTGTTGAGGAGGAATGGTGAGGGTGAGTGGTGAGGGAGAGGGGTGAGCGTGAGTGGTGAGGGTGAGTGGTGAGGGTGAGTGTGAGTGGTGAGGGGTCTGTGGTGAGTGTGAGTGGTGAGGGGTCTGTGGTGAGTGATGAGTGGTGAGGTGATGAGTGGTGAGGTTGTTAGTGGTGAGGGTGAGTGGTGAGGGTGAGTGAGGGTGAGTGAGAGGTGAGGGTGAGTGGTGGTCGTATGGGTGAGTAGTGGTGGTGAGGGTGAGTAGTGAGGGTGAGTGAGTGGTGAGGGTGTATATATTTTTGCCTATGATGACAGCGGTACATGCTGATGTTTTTCCCATTCGTAGCAGTTTATATCAACTCTATAACCAACTTATATTAAACGGGAACAGGGCGATTCTAAATGAATCTACAACCTTCGATTCCTTTGCGCGATTCAGAGAATCGATTCTTGGCGCGTCGGGTTTAAAAGTAATTACACAGTTGTATTTTCATTGGTTTGTAATGTTTGAAAGTTTTCAGAAGATTTTAAATGTATTTTCCCCCCGGGCAACGCTGGGTATATCGAGTTTATACCACAAAGTCGTCGCCTGAGACGTGTGGGGTGTCGAGGCCTAGTACCGTGCAGAGCCTCCGGCCTCGCCTAGATTGCCCACCCGGCCGAGGCTGGGTGCTGTGGCCGTTACCCCCCCCCCCTCCCGTGCTACAATAATAGTCTAATCGCTATAATTTTATTATCTACCGACCCTATGATAGTAATTGCACACATTGGGGTGGGGGGGGAGTGAAGAGGACGTGAAACTTTGATGAATTTACCTCAGCGTCGCGTGTTAATGCGTGCGCATATTTTTAACGGGAATTAAAAATGGCGTCCACTCTGCAGCGACGGCGTTACTGCCCGTTGCCAGGGGCCAACCGCCCGTTGCCAGGGGCAACCGCCTTCCCGCATGCGCAACGGCGTGCTTCGTTACGTGCCGGTCGGCAATCTAACCTATATCATTCATTTTTTGTCTGTCTGTCTGTCTGTCCGTCCGTCTGCGTACGCTCCCTACCGGGGGATTTAGCTCTCGGACCGTGGGGTTCGGCGAGATTAAATTTTGCAGGTGGGCACGACCCGGCCCCGTGGTAAACTTAGGCATTTCCGATTTTTCGTCTCTAAACTTTAAATTGGACCGATTATCGATTTAGTGCGATTTCTCTTTATTTAGTTATTTAACGCTTTATTTATTAATTACTATTGCCGACCGGCGCGGACCACGGCGGTTGCCCCTGGCAACGGGTAGCAACGCCTTCGCTGCGGGGTGGACGCCATTTTTAATTCCCGTTAAAAATATGCGCACGCATTAACACGCGACTCTGAGGTAAATTCATCAAAGTTTCACGTCCTCTTCACTCCCCCCCAACCCCAATGTGTGCAATTACTATTATAGGGTCGGTAGATAATAAAATTATAGCGATTAGCCAGTATTATTGTAGCGCGGGGGGGGGGGGGGGGTAACGGCCCCAGTACCCAGCCTCAGCCGAGTGGGCAATCTAGGCGAGGCCGGAGGCTCTGCAGGGTACTAGGCCTCGACACCCCACACGTGTCAAGCGACGACTTTGTGTTATAAACTCGATATACCCAGCATTGCCCGGGGGGAAAATACATTTAAAATCTTCGGAAAACTTTAAAACATTACATACCAATTCAAATACAACTGTGTAATTACTTTTAAACCCGACGCGCCAAGAATCGATTCTCTGAATCGCGCAAAGGACTAATCGAAGGTTGTAGATTACTTTAGGATTGCGCTGTTCCCGTTTAATATAAGTTGGTTATAGAGTTGATATAAACTGCTACGAATGGGAAATATCCGGCGTTTACTGGGGCAAAAATATCATGGTGAGGGTGTTATTGGTGAGGATGAGTAGTGAGGGTGAGTGGTGAGGGTGAGTGGTGAGGGTGAGTGGCGGTTGTGAGTGGCGATTGTGAGTGGTGATTAGTGAGTGGTGAGGGTGAGTGGTGAGTTGTGAGGGTGAGCGGTGAGTGGTGAGGCTGAATGGTGAGTTGAATGGTGAGAGTGAGTGGTGAGGGAGAGTGGGGAGTGGTGAGGGTGAGTCGTGAGGGTGAGTGGTGAGGCTGAATGGTGAGGTTGAATGGTGAGAGTGAGTGGTGAGTGGTGAGGGAGAGTGGTGAGGGTGAGGGGTGAGTGGTGAGGGTGATTGGTGACGAAGAGTGATGAGGTTGAGTGGTGAGTAGTAAGGGTGAGTGGTGATGGTGAGGGTTAGTGGTGAGGGTGAGTGGTAAGGGTGAGTGGTGAGGGTTAGTGGTGAGGGTGAGTGGTCAGGGTGAGTGGTGAGGGTGAGTGGTGAGGGTGAGTGGTGAGTGGTGAGCGGTGAGGGTGAGTGGTTGTTGTGAGGGTGAGTGGCAGTTGTGAGTGGTGATGGGTGAGTGGTGAGTGCTGAGCGTGAGTGGTGAGGGTGAGTAGTGAGGGTGAGTGGTGAGGGTGAGTGCTGAGTGGTGAGGGTGAGTGGTGAGAGAGTCGTTAGTTTTGAGGGTGAGTGGTGAGGTTGAGTGGTGAGGGTTAGTGGAGAGTGGTGAGTGGTGATTGGTCAGTGGTGATTGGTCAGGATGAATGGTGAGTAGTGAGGGTGAGGTTGAGTGGTGAGGGTGAGTGGTGAGGGTGAGTGGTGGTTGTGACGGTGAGTGGTGAGTGGTTAGGGTGAGTCGTGAGGGTGAGTGGTGAGGCTGAATGGTGAGGGTGAATGGTGAGAGTGAGTGGTGAGGGTGAGTGGTGACGAAGAGTGGTGAGGTTGAGTGGTGAGTAGTCAGGGTGAGTGGTGATGGTGAGGGTTAGTGGTGAGGGTGAGTGGTCAGGGTGAGTGGTGAGGGTGAGTGGTGAGGGTGAGTGGTGAGCGGTGAGGGTGAGTGGTTGTTGTGAGGGTGAGTGGCAGTTGTGAGTGGTGATGGGTGAGTGATGAGCATGAGTGGTGAGGGTGAGTGGTGAGGGTGAGTGCTGAGTGGTGAGGGTGAGTGGTGAGAGAGTTGTTAGTTTTGAGGGTGAGTGGTGAAGTTGAGTGGTGAGGGTTAGTGGAGAGTGGTGAGTGGTGATTGGTCAGTGGTGATTGGTCAGGATGAATGGTGAGTAGTGAGGGTGAGGTTGAGTGGTGAGGTTGAGTGGTGAGGGTGAGTGGTGAGGGTGAGTGGTGGTTGTGACGGTGAGTGGTGAGTGGTGAGGGTGAGTGGTGAGGCTGAATGGTGAGGGTGAATGGTGAGAGTGAGTGGTGAGTGGTGAGGGAGAGTGGTGAGGGTGAGTGGTGATGGTGAGGGGTGAGTGGTGAGGGTGAGTGGTGAGTGGTGAGGGTGAGTGGTGACGAAGAGTGGAGAGGTTGAGTGGTGAGTAGTAAGGGTGAGTGGTGATGGTGAGGGTTAGTGGTGAGGGTGAGTGGTAAGGGTGAGTGGTGAGGGTTAGTGGTGAGGGTGATTGGTGAGGGTGAGTGGTGAGGGTGAGTGGTGAGGGTGAGTGTTGAGCGGTGAGGGTGAGTGTTGAGCGGTGAGGGTGAGTGGTTGTTGTGAGGGTGAGTGGCAGTTGTGAGTGGTGATGGGTGAGTGGTGAGTGGTGAGCGTGAGTGGTGAGGGTGAGTGGTGAGGGTGAGTGCTGAGTGGTGAGGGTGAGAGAGTCGTTAGTTTTGAGGGTGAGTGGTGAGGTTGAGTGGTGAGGGTTAGTGGAGAGTGGTGAGTGGTGATTGGTCAGTGGTGATTGGTCAGGATGAATGGTGAGTAGTGAGGGTGAGGTTGAGTGGTGAGGGTGAGTGGTGAGGGTGAGTGGTGGTTGTGACGGTGAGTGGTGAGTGGTTAGGGTGAGTCGTGAGGGTGAGTGGTGAGGCTGAATGGTGAGGGTGAATGGTGAGAGTGAGTGGTGAGGGTGAGTGGTGACGAAGAGTGGTGAGGTTGAGTGGTGAGTAGTCAGGGTGAGTGGTGATGGTGAGGGTTAGTGGTGAGGGTGAGTGGTCAGGGTGAGTGGTGAGGGTGAGTGGTGAGGGTGAGTGGTGAGCGGTGAGGGTGAGTGGTTGTTGTGAGGGTGAGTGGCAGTTGTGAGTGGTGATGGGTGAGTGATGAGCATGAGTGGTGAGGGTGAGTGGTGAGGGTGAGTGCTGAGTGGTGAGGGTGAGTGGTGAGAGAGTTGTTAGTTTTGAGGGTGAGTGGTGAGGTTGAGTGGTGAGGGTTAGTGGAGAGTGGTGAGTGGTGATTGGTCAGTGGTGATTGGTCAGGATGAATGGTGAGTAGTGAGGGTGAGGTTGAGTGGTGAGGTTGAGTGGTGAGGGTGAGTGGTGAGGGTGAGTGGTGGTTGTGACGGTGAGTGGTGAGTGGTGAGGGTGAGTGGTGAGGCTGAATGGTGAGGGTGAATGGTGAGAGTGAGTGGTGAGTGGTGAGGGAGAGTGGTGAGGGTGAGTGGTGATGGTGAGGGGTGAGTGGTGAGGGTGAGTGGTGAGTGGTGAGGGTGAGTGGTGACGAAGAGTGGAGAGGTTGAGTGGTGAGTAGTAAGGGTGAGTGGTGATGGTGAGGGTTAGTGGTGAGGGTGAGTGGTAAGGGTGAGTGGTGAGGGTTAGTGGTGAGGGTGATTGGTGAGGGTGAGTGGTGAGGGTGAGTGGTGAGGGTGAGTGTTGAGCGGTGAGGGTGAGTGTTGAGCGGTGAGGGTGAGTGGTTGTTGTGAGGGTGAGTGGCAGTTGTGAGTGGTGATGGGTGAGTGGTGAGTGGTGAGCGTGAGTGGTGAGGGTGAGTGGTGAGGGTGAGTGCTGAGTGGTGAGGGTGAGTGGTGAGAGAGTCGTTAGTTTTGAGGGTGAGTGGTGAGGTTGAGTGGTGAGGGTTAGTGGAGAGTGGTGAGTGGTGATTGGTCAGTGGTGATTGGTCAGGATGAATGGTGAGTAGTGAGGGTGAGGTTGAGTGGTGAGGGTGAGTGGTGAGGGTGAGTGGTGGTTGTGACGGTGAGTGGTGAGTGGTTAGGGTGAGTCGTGAGGGTGAGTGGTGAGGCTGAATGGTGAGGGTGAATGGTGAGAGTGAGTGGTGAGGGTGAGTGGTGACGAAGAGTGGTGAGGTTGAGTGGTGAGTAGTCAGGGTGAGTGGTGATGGTGAGGGTTAGTGGTGAGGGTGAGTGGTCAGGGTGAGTGGTGAGGGTGAGTGGTGAGGGTGAGTGGTGAGCGGTGAGGGTGAGTGGTTGTTGTGAGGGTGAGTGGCAGTTGTGAGTGGTGATGGGTGAGTGATGAGCATGAGTGGTGAGGGTGAGTGGTGAGGGTGAGTGCTGAGTGGTGAGGGTGAGTGGTGAGAGAGTTGTTAGTTTTGAGGGTGAGTGGTGAGGTTGAGTGGTGAGGGTTAGTGGAGAGTGGTGAGTGGTGATTGGTCAGTGGTGATTGGTCAGGATGAATGGTGAGTAGTGAGGGTGAGGTTGAGTGGTGAGGTTGAGTGGTGAGGGTGAGTGGTGAGGGTGAGTGGTGGTTGTGACGGTGAGTGGTGAGTGGTGAGGGTGAGTGGTGAGGCTGAATGGTGAGGGTGAATGGTGAGAGTGAGTGGTGAGTGGTGAGGGAGAGTGGTGAGGGTGAGTGGTGATGGTGAGGGGTGAGTGGTGAGGGTGAGTGGTGAGTGGTGAGGGTGAGTGGTGACGAAGAGTGGAGAGGTTGAGTGGTGAGTAGTAAGGGTGAGTGGTGATGGTGAGGGTTAGTGGTGAGGGTGAGTGGTAAGGGTGAGTGGTGAGGGTTAGTGGTGAGGGTGATTGGTGAGGGTGAGTGGTGAGGGTGAGTGGTGAGGGTGAGTGTTGAGCGGTGAGGGTGAGTGTTGAGCGGTGAGGGTGAGTGGTTGTTGTGAGGGTGAGTGGCAGTTGTGAGTGGTGATGGGTGAGTGGTGAGTGGTGAGCGTGAGTGGTGAGGGTGAGTGGTGAGGGTGAGTGCTGAGTGGTGAGGGTGAGTGGTGAGAGAGTCGTTAGTTTTGAGGGTGAGTGGTGAGGTTGAGTGGTGAGGGTTAGTGGAGAGTGGTGAGTGGTGATTGGTCAGTGGTGATTGGTCAGGATGAATGGTGAGTAGTGAGGGTGAGGTTGAGTGGTGAGGGTGAGTGGTGAGGGTGAGTGGTGAGGGTGAGTGGTGAGGGTGAATGGTGAGAGTGAGTGGTGAGTGGTGAGGGAGAGTGGTGAGGGTGAGTGGTGAGGGGTGAGTGGTGAGGGTGAGGGGTGAGTGGTGAGGGGTGAGTGGTGAGGGTGAGTGATGACGAAGTGTGGTGAGGTTGAGTGGTGAGTAGTAAGGGTGAGTGGTGATGGTGAGGGTTAGTGGTGAGGGTGAGTGGTGAGGGTGAGTGGTGAGGGTGAGTGCTGAGTGGTGAGGGTGAGTGGTGAGGGTGAGTGGTGAGGTTGAGTGGTGAGGGTTAGTGGAGAGTGGTGAGTGGTGATTGGTCAGTGGTGATTGGTCAGGATGAATGGTGAGTAGTGAGGGTGAGGTTGATTGGTGAGGTTGAGTGGTGAGGGTGAGTGGTGGTTGTGACGGTGAGTGGTGAGGGTGAGTGGTGAGGGCGAGTGGTGAGGCTGAATGGTGAGGGTGAATGGTGAGAGTGAGTGGTGAGGGTGAGTGGTGAGGGTGAGTGCTGAGTGGTGAGGGTGAGTGGTGAGAGAGTTGTTAGTTTTGAGGGTGAGTGGTGAGGTTGAGTGGTGAGGGTTAGTGGAGAGTGGTGAGTGGTGATTGGTCAGTGGTGATTGGTCAGGATGAATGGAGAGTAGTGAGGGTGTGGTTGAGTGGTGAGGTTGAGTGGTGAGGGTGAGTGGTGAGGCTGAATGGTGAGGGTGAATGGTGAGAGTGAGTGGTGAGGGAGAGTGGTGAGGGTGAGTGGTGATGGTGAGGGGTGAGTGGTGAGGGTGAGTGGTGATGGTGAGGGGTGAGTGGTGAGGGGTGAGTGGTGAGGTTGAGTGGTGACGAAGAATGGTGAGGTTGAGTGGTGAGTAGTAAGGGTGAGTGGTGATGGTGAGGGTTAGTGGTGAGGGTGAGTGGTAAGGGTGAGTGGTGAGGGTTAGTGGTGAGGGTGAGTGGTCAGGGTGAGTGGTGATGGTGAGTGGTGAGGGTGAGTGGTGAGCGGTGAGGGTGAGTGGTTGTTGTGAGGGTGAGTGGTGAGTGGTGACGGTGAGTGGTGAGGGAGAGTGGTGAGGGAGAGGGGTTAGGGTGAGTGTTGAGGGTGAATGGTGAGGGTGAGTGGTGAGGGTGAGTGGTGAGGTTGAGTGGTGAGGTTAAGTGGTGAGGGTGTGTGGTGAGGGTGAGTGGGGAGGGTGAGTGCTGAGGGTGTGGTGAGAGTGAGTGGTGAGGGTGAGTGGTGAGGGTGAGTGGTTAGGATTTGTGATGATGGTGAGTGGTGAGTGTGAGTGTTGATGTTGAGGGTGAGTGGTGAGGAGGTGTGGTGAATAGTAAGGGTGAGTGGTGAGAGTGAGTGGTGAGGGTAAGGGTGAGTGGTGAGTGGTCAGTGGTGAGGTTGAGTGGTGAGTAGGAAGGGTGAGTGGTGAGGGTGAGTGGTCAGGGGTGAGGGCTCGTGGTGAGGTTGAGTGGTGAGTAGGAAGGGTGAGTGGGGAGGGTCAGTGGTCAGTAGTGAGGGGTCAGGGTTAGTGGTGAGGGTGAGTGGTGAGGGTGAGTTTTGAGGGTTAGTGGTGAGGGGTGATTGGTGGTGGTGAGGGTGAGTAGTGACGGTGAGTGGTGATGGTGAGTGTGAGTGGTGATGGTGAGGGGTGAGTGGTGAGGGTGAGTGGTGACGAAGAGTGGTGACGTTGAGTGGTGAGTAGTAAGGGTGAGTGGTGAGAGTGAGGGTAAGTGGTGAGGGTGAGTGGTGAGGGTTAGTGGTGAGGGTGAGTGGTTAGGGTTTATGGTGATGGTGAGTGGTGAGGATGAGTGGTGAGGGTGAGTGGTTAGCGGTGAGTGGTGGGGATGAGTGGTGAGGTTTAGTGGTGAGGGTGAGTGGTGAGGGTGAGTAGTTAGGGTTTATGGTGATGGTGAGGATGAGTGGTGAGGGTGAGTGGTGAGGGTAAGTGGTGATGGTGAGTAGTGAGGTGAGTGGTGAGGGTGAGTGGTGAGGGTGAGTGGTGAATGGTGAGTGGTGAGGGTAAGTGGTGATGGTGAGTAGTGAGGGTGAGTGGTTAGGGGTGAGTGGTGGGGATGAGTGGTGAGGGTGAGTGGTGAGGGTCAGTGGTGAAGGTGAGTGGTGAAGGTGATTAGTAAGTAGTGAGGATGAGTGGTGAGTGGTGAGGGTGATTAGTGAGTAGTGAGGGTGAGTGGTGAGGGTGAGTGGAGAGGGAGAGAGTGAGTGGTGAGCGTGAGTGGTGAGGGTGAGTGGTGGTGGTGAGGGTGAGTGGTAAGCGTGAGTGGTGAGGGAGAGGGTGAGTGGTAAGGGTGAGTGGTGAGGCTGAATGGTCAGGGTGAATGGTGAGAGTGAGTGGTGAGTGGTGAGGCTGAATGGTCATGGTGAATGGTGAGAGTGAGTGGTGAGGGTTAGTGGTGATTGGTGATTGGTGAGTGGTGAGGGTGAGTGGTGAGGGTGAGGGAGATTGGTGAGGGAGATTGGTGAGTGGTGAGTTGTGATGGTGAATGGTGAGGTTGAGTAGTGAATGGGAGTGGTGAGGATGAGTGGTGAGGGTGAGTTGTGAGTGGTGAGTGGTGAAAGGTATTGTCAAAGCCCACCGGGCTTTGACACCGGGCTTTGACAATGCCTTAGTAGCTGTGTATATATGTAAGGTTATTAAGAAATATATTTTTCACCCGGGCAACGCCGGGTACTTCTGCTAGTAGTAAATAAATAAATTAAGAGAAATCGCACTAAATCGATAATCGGTCCGATTTAAAGTTTAGAGACGAAAAATCGGAAATGCCTAAGTTTACCGCGGGGCTGGGGGCGTGCCCACCTGCAAAATTTAATCTCGGCGAACCCCACGGTCCGAGAGCTAAATCCCCCGGAAGCGAGCATACGCAGACGGACAGACAGACAAAAAGTGACGTTTATAGGTAAGATTTATTCAAATAGAACTCATTCATGGCTTTGGCTGAACGTCACAGTGTAGGAGCCCAGAGCGTGACACCTCCACAGGCCCTGGCGGAGTAGCGCAGTTGGTAGCGCCCTCGCTTCCCATGCCAAAGGTCGCGGGATCGATCCCTGCTTCCTCCACAGGCGAATATATTTTTTTAATCCTTTATATTAAGTTTGCTTGCTTGCTTACGACCGTGCAAATCTTTCGGTCGTTTTTTAACCCAGTTCCCGTGATCCAATCGAGCTGACAATTAATTTTCGTGAAAATTTTACAGTTTTTAGGACAAAAATATTATATTTAATTACCAATTGCTTAATTATGCCATGCAATCATCTGACCCATAGGTGGCAGCCATCTCAAGCCAGAGGAAGAGAGGACTCTAGCCGCTACGCATATAAAGGATTTATAGTTAAAAACTTTGTTTTTACGGGTTATACTTGTGTAATAAAAGACTCGGACGCTTCTCTCTGTCCTGTGTCCTTTATTTGGGTTCGATCTCTTTTCCTCACGGTACTCCCCTATAAACTCTCCACTCTGCAGCCCCAGGCTGCTGTCGCTCACGTAGCCCCCACTCTGCAGCCCCAGGCTGCTGTCGCTCACGTAGCCCAAACTTCCTCCTAGCAGCCCCGCCGCTGTCACGTCGTGCAGACCCCTGCTGCCGACTCCTCCCTTGCAGACCCGCTGCTCTCTGCAGCCTCCTCGCTGCTCCTCCTGCCCCGGGGTCGGTCACCGTTGGCCGACGGTGCCGATCCTCGTGGCTCGGGTGTGTGGCGACCTCGCCACTCTCTCTCACCCTTCGCCCTGCGTGGCCTCTCACTTTTCCCAGTCCCCGATCACTCCCGACTGCTTCCGGTTACCCCCCTTATAGACCCTTACCCTCTCCCCCACGTGACGTAACTCCTCCCCCCATGACGTCACTTCCGGGAGGTCGTTTACGCCCGCATTACACTTGTTCCCGCTTGCGCTGCTCGCCTGCTTCGCTCTGCTCCCCCTCTCTCTCTCAAACTGTCCACGGCTTGCTTCCTCTTTCTCACTCTCCTCGCCTCTCCACTGCTAGCCTGTTCTCTCTCTCACTCTCCTAGTCTCTCCACTGCTAGCCTGTTCTCTCTCTCACTTTCCTAGTCTCTCCACTGCTAGCCTGTTCTCTCTCTCACTCTCCTAGCCTCTCCACTGCTAGCCTGTTCTCTCTCTCCTAATATCTCCACTGCTAGCCTGTTCTCTCTCACTTTCCTAGTCTCTCCACTGCTAGCCTGTTCTCTCTCTCACTTTCCTAGTCTCTCCACTGCTAGCCTGTTCTCTCTCTCACTTTCCTAGTCTCTTCACTGCTAGCCTGTTCTCTCTCTCACTTTCCTAGTCTCTCCACTGCTAGCCTGTTCTCTCTCTCACTTTCCTAGTCTCTTCACTGCTAGCCTGTTCTCTCTCTCACTTTCCTAGTCTCTTCACTGCTAGCCTGTTCTCTCTCTCACTTTCCTAGTCTCTCCACTGCTAGCCTGTTCTCTCTCTCACTTTCCTAGTCTCTCCACTGCTAGCCTGTTCTCTCTCTCACTTTCCTAGTCTCTTCACTGCTAGCCTGTTCTCTCTCTCTCTCCTAGTCTCTCCACTGCTAGCCTGTTCTCTCTCTTACTCTCCTAGTCTCTCCACTGCTAGCCTGTTCTGTCTCTCACTCTCCTAGTCTCTCCACTGCTAGCCTGTTTTCTCTCTCTCTCCTAGTGTCTCCACTGCTAGCCTGTTCTCTCTCTCTCCTAGTCTCTCCACTGCTAGCCTGATCTCTCTCTCACTCTCCTAGTCTCTCCACTGCTAGCCTGCCTGTCACGCTCCGCTCACTTTGCTCTCTCTGCTGCTGGCCTACCACTACACACTGATAACTTCCCACCGTACACTCCGCTAGCCTCTCCACTGCTAGCCTATTACTATACACTCGGATAGCTTCTCCACTGCTAGCATCTCACTATATCTTCTGCTAGCTTCTCTACTGCTAACCTTCCACTATATACTACTTTGCTAGCTTCTCTACTGCTAACTATACGCTCTGATAGCTAATCTATCTTTCCTCTTCTCTTCACTGCGACCAACTCCACTTTCTCTCACGCTCCCGTATATAAACCCCTCCTCATCGTCTCAATCTCCCGTCTGCCTGGCGTCTGTTCCGCGCCTACATTTGCAGCCAACCAATCAACTGCTATGCATCTTAATGAGCTGCCTCCTTTCCGTTGCTCCCTCTAACAAGCTATGGCACACATTCATCAATAATTCTTTACTCCCAACTTTTTTTTTGCAGTAAGCTCTTAATTGAATTCACAGCAAATGTTCTTGCTGGTCACCTCTTCCTTACTTTTCTTCCACACGCCTTTGCAGTTCCTGACCTTCGACACACAGCTGTTGATGGGCAACCGGCGACACTCGATCAGCCCCGAGGAGCATGTTTATGGCGCGCTCAGCCTCTACATGGACATTGTGTACATCTTCACCTTCATGCTGCAGCTCTTCGGTACCCGCGATTGACCGTCATCTTAACTCCTCCACTTGCCATGCCCTGCTACCTGCGTGCAAGGTGCATGCCTGCTGGTCAGTCCATCAGTTGATCAGGTGTTGTCATGTGCAAGCATAAGTAGCAATTTCCGGTACTTACTACCCCTCATTCACCCACTTCAGTTGTTCCTGGCCAGTACTTTCGACCATCAGAGGGGAGCTTGTGTATAAAATTGTCCTCATTCGGATGTGGTAGTAAAATGTATGTGTTAGTATATGGGATTGTCCGATGGGAGTTGTGGTGAGCCACATGTATAGTTTGAAGGATGTAGTGCTAATGTTTAAGTCTCAGTGTTTATACTCTAGAGATATTATTGTTCAGCGAATTGATGCAATGCTTATCATTCGTGCAACTGGAATAAGCAAGTATATATATCTCCAACATACCAGCATTGTCATTACAGCATTTGTAAAACATGTAGTGTGTTTATCGATGTTTATAATTTCAAAAATCCTACTTGTAGTAGCTTAAGACATGAATTGGTACTGTAGGCTTTGTGTTTTATGCAGTTGTCCACTTGGTTACATTTAGTTTATATTACTTTATTTGACTTATTGAAGAACGTATATGGCGAGAGGGTAGTAGTGCCATTGATTAAGTTTACTTAAAATTCATACATACACATGCAAACTGAAGTATACCCTTGAGCTTGAAGTGTGCTCACAAAATAAAAAAAAATCTTAGCCTGATCAAACATTTTGGTTGCTTGGAACAAATTCAGAAATCTTTCCGATCACTGATGTTGCTCCTGTGGTGTTTATAGTCAATTTAGAGACATATGCTCATTCGCCCCATATCGAAGACCACTGCAATGAAGCAGGTGACGTTTGTTTAAGTTCGTGCGAGATTCATTTAGCATCCGTGACCTCGGGACAACCCCGTCAGATCCATACCCTGTCACTTTTTCCTAGTCAAATGTAATTTTGGCATGGACTTCTGCAGATAAGCAGCTGTGCAGTGTAATAATGAATCGTATGTATATTGGGGTTCTCTGCTCATCCAAAGTCCCAGTGATTTTTTTCGGAGGTTTTAATTGACGAATGAGCATAACGGGTTAACTAGTATGTGCTGGTGGTGGGTGGATGTTAACAAGATGCTGGGGTGGGACAAGCTTTTATCATGTGACTCGTAGAAAGCAAGAGTGTTGTGTGACTCAATCTGTTTTGCAGCCAGATGAAATACACGCTGCTAACTTTATGGTACAAATCTTGTACACTTGTCATGGCCGATACCTATCTTAAATCCCCTTGCCCATTCCTCCCCAGTCACTAGCATGATGAGAAGCAATTTAAACACCCAGAAGAAGCAGTCTAGTCAACCCAATGGCATCATTTCTTTTGAGATGGCATTTCGCCATTGCATTTAAGGCAAAGCGTTTCCTGCTGTGAATGGCTTCGCAAGTGCAGTAGACAACAACCACGTTTGAATAGACCACTTCATGCTATTATGCTTCTCAGCTTAGATCGTCACCCACACGCGCCAGTGTTTGGGGTGCACAACCCGATATTAGACATGCATAACTTCCTTACATCGTGATGCACTTTTTTTGTCAGTAGAGGCTAGATTTACACTTCTAGAGGTACTGCATGCTGATACACTAAAGCCAGTCTCAAGACCGAGATAAGCTATGTAAACTGTGCAATGCATTATGAAAGTGTTCCTGGTGTAGATATGGCATAGGTTCAGTGATGAGCAACTCCAGGCCCTTATGAGCCACAGTCCCACTTTTAACATCAATCAACAGGTGGTTGAATAATGACTTAAAGCTTTCGTGACTGCAGGAATTCATATTCATCGGGTCTTTCGGTAAAGTCACGTAGATGGTTCAAAGAATAGAACAAAAAACTACGTTTCGATCCAAACACAAACGATCGTCATCCTCCTGATGTCGTAGTTTTGTTATTTTCTATGAACCATCTACGTGACTTTACCAAAAAGACCCAATGAATAGGTGGTTGAATGTGAAATGATGTGTGGATCAGTAGGCATGGGGTTGCTTTTTCCAATTGAATATAACAGAGCCCTGTTACAGATGTGAAATTTAACTTGAGATTTTTTTCTTGCAGTATAGTATGACTTTACAGGTAAATTATTCTTGGTGGTAGAAATTAAATGTAGCAGCTGCATTTTTTAATCAGTCACTTGGCTCCAAGAATATTAATCGACAGATCTGCCCAACTGTTATCTGTTGTAGTCGTCACACCATTATACATGTTGTGGGGTCTATATTGAGACTGAATGATGCAGCTTGCTGCATTTACATTGGCTGTGCTCATATGAAAATAATGAGTCTATGTAAAGTCACTGTTATTTCAAAACTGATGCTGTGTATTAAACTGTTGGATGACTTAATCGCGAATAACTCTTGTCATTTGACTCAATTTTGATTCTGAGATGTTTTTACTTCCAAAGAATGTGTGTTCACGGCATATATTAAGAAGCTGAAATGAAACCCATTAGATGGAATTAGAACCCGATACAATAATTCAACTAAAGGGTTATTCAAATAAAGAAACACGGTTTGATCAACATCTTAATTTTTAAAGCCTATATTTTTTCCTATTGCTAAATTATACTTGAACAGAGCCTCTGAAGTTCAATACATCCAAGTATGAATCATTACACACGACTTGTACCTTGCACTTTACACTTTCTTGAATTTTACACAAAGTTTGGTCCATTTAACCTACAACCAAGTGGACTTTTCAACATTCAATGCATAATTCGTACATACGGTATACAATCTCAACTAACATGACAAGCACGAACTTAAGAATCCATTGCAAAAACAGGATGCTGTCACATTGCACTTGTGCTGAGCAAATCTTATCTTTGAGCAGCACTCCTGTCAAGTAAAATAACACAAGTATTTGTACAAAACGCAAATATTGTCATGCAAGTTATGCAGCTTTATGATGAACAATTTGATTGACTTATTTTTAACAAAAGCTGTACCTACTTGAACATTTTACATGTAGCTGCATGTGAAATATATGCACAGCTGGCAGTGCTGCAAGCCTGTTGCTTTGCACCGTTTTCTGCTGTAATATTGAAATAGCTTGGAAGAAAATACTTTATTTGTCCATTGTTAATATAACCTGATCATTGCACGGTCTGAACCACTGGCAAGCTGTCAGGAATTCATGTTTATAGACACGAGTCACATATGTTGAACTTTTTTTGCACCGTACATAGCCAACCATACGAATCATAGATGCGGAAAAACCGGAGTCATGTGAAACTGCTTAAAACTTCTTTTTCGGAACTGTAAAAAGGAACGGCAACATAAAATCATCTTCCACTACTGCCGTTAGCATTTCACGGTGTAATCCTTTGGGCATTTGCCATGGTGCATGTGTCAGGTAGCCAGGTATTGTGCACAGTTGGCAATTCAGACAATGTCGAATACATCTGCAATTTCTACATGCCCACCATGTTGCTGGTCCCTCTATGTGAAGGTGTTTGATGACATCAAACTTCCCACATGTACATTATGCATAGAGAACCTCCAATTAATGTAGTGGTTACAGGCAGCAGTGTAGTTTCCCACAGATACACATTGACAAGTGCTCATCAACTCTGGACTTTTGTTTGAAACATTAGTAATGGTCAATTTGAAGGAACCTGCCCTCCTCAGCACCTCCCAGAAAGATGACCCATCACTTGGACTTATCTATTTATATAGTTTGCAATGGTTTCGTCCAGCTGAACCTCTCATGTGTGCGATGGCACATATGTGCTCTAACTGCTTGCTCGTACCTGTATCTGCTTCAGCAGATAAGTATCATGCATTGCAGTTTAATTATAAGTAAAGTGGTAATCACACACGTATACATCGCAATAAAATAATTACACTGAACAATGGTGAAGTGTCATGCAAGAACTAAAGATCTATTTCACAATATGGTATTGCCTTCGATAACAGTAAGCCAACAGGGTTGACTTGTGTTGTTTCAGCGACTGTAGGCAGACTATATAAACAATTCAAATATTGGCTCTATTATTGTTTGGAAGTTTTAACATTCAATTCGACACCGATTTATTCATGTTAGATTATTTTTCTTCCAAAAGCCTGTAGAAAACATAATTAACTAACAAACAGAACCATTGTCGGTAAACAGTTTCATTAGAAATTATTTACGATGCAGTTATACTCTCGAGTCCAAATACAATGATTACATGGAGACTGTACACAAAAATACCTTGCCTCCTTGTAATCTGGCACGTGTTACACCTGTCAGATGGACTGGCAAATTTAGTTTGGCAAAACAATCTAAATCAGTGGTCAGTTCAAGTCATAGTTACCAAATGTGTGGTCTCCAACAGGTGTATGTGCCAGAAGTTTACTTTCGCATTTTAGTAATAACTTGAATATACCACTTAGTGGCTATAGTTTTCCAGAGAGGCATATAGATACGAACGCATTTTACTTGGGGTAATTCATCAAAATTGGTGTATTTTGCTGTGTACTTGTAAATTGTCCAATTGAATAATTTCGAATGGACACTCATTTGTCATAGATGCAATGTACTAGCTGGGACCTAATCAATTGTACTGTTTCTTATAAATCCTAGAACACATCGTTGGCAACTTTTGAGACTGCTGCAAAAGCAGCACACAACAGAACATCTGGTTTTCTTTTACACTGCAGTTAAGCACGAACAGAAACAGGATATATATATTTTCAGATGGTTTGTAGAGCCTTCACCTATTCAAGCAGTTTTTGGTTTTACTCTATCACACACTGGACCATGCACAACGCACACTCATGCAAGCATTAAATATGTAATGCAGTTGAAAGTGTTTGGAATGAGTTTCAACGATTGTAAACATCCACATGTACACTATATGCTGCAAGACAACTATACGCGCACCATCTTAAGTCAGGTGCAGTATTGCTCTCAGCAAAGTTTTACAACGCATGTATGTTTCCGCATATGTGCACACTCAAAAACATATGTTCAATATAGCCTTATACTGATGGGGTAATTGCTGTTAGCAAGTACATACTACAGCCAGCACAGCATAAGGGGTGGTATGGCCAATGTTGATGTTCGTACACTTCACCAAGTACTCACATATAAGGCTAAATCAACCAGGGGGGGGGGGGGGGGAGGCCCAATGCAGGTTCAGACACCAATTGCCACCAATTTTATCCATGACCAAGGTGTCGTGGCACCACTAATGCACCACTAATGCACCACCTCTCCCCACACACACACAGATGGGAGTAGACATCTATGAGGGAGAGAGCAGGCCTGCAGGTCACATAGTGAGAAAGGGAAGGCAGCCTGCCCCAACGCCGCCCGTGTGCCAGCTCATTTGGGCAGCCTGCCGCCATGTGTTGCTCTCAGGTGTGAAGCACTCAACCGTGCCGAGGTTGGCGTAGCCGTCGTAGCCGCCCAGCGCATAGAGCCGCCCCGAGCAGGCTGCAAGGGCCACGCGGCTGCGGCGTGCCAGCATTGGCATGAGTGCAGACCACTGGTCAGACGCCGTGTCATAGGTCTCGACCGACGAGAGGAACGCCGAGCCCGTGTAGCCGCCCACGGCGTACAGGCGGCCCGAGAGGGCGGCCGCACCATGTCGGCAACGCCTCTGCTGCATGGGCGCCGCTTTGTGCCAGCTGCCAGTGTGTGGGTTGTAGTACTCCACCTGCATGGCGCCACCACACACACCCACGCAAGCACAACCGTAATGTTAGTGTGGCGGTAGGTAGGATCCCTCATCTGCTCATATGAGAACACATATCAACCCCATAGTCGTAAATCAATATGCAGGAATCCATAGACGTGTACATGGATATACAAACAATGTTTCCACATATAATAATTTGCGTTGTTTGTTTCACAGGGAAGAATTTAAAGATCCCCTGATGTAATTCACAAAAGTAGGTCATTGTGTGCTGGCTGTCCAGGTTCGAATTTGCCGATTTAGAAAATTACCCATAAATTACTCGATTGACATTATACGTACCAATCATCGCCCCCTACTGACAAACTAATGCCCAGTGGCAGACTAATGCCCACCGAGTCACCTTGAGCCCACAGGAATAGCTGCCACTGGACGTGCCCTTTCAAATGTTAGAGATGAGATGTGCAGCAATCTGAGACTCCAGAATATAGAGGGCTATTTCAATAAATTATTATGGACTCGCATACATTTTACATACAGACCCATCCCTGCACACCAACCCATACACATGAATCCATAGACATGGGCCCATATACACAAACCCACACATGAACCATTCACACAGGCCTACACACCAACGACATACATGTAAATGCAAAACCGTTTCACTCTGAAAAAGTCTTTAATTATCCACTTTTGAGTAAGCCCTCAGCAAATGCAGATGTTAGATTCTGAATTAATGGTTAAATAAAAAAAAATTAAGACGAACCGAGTGTGTGCTATCTGCTTTCTGCGTACGTGCGTGCGTCACAAACCGTGCTGAATATCTGCAGGCCGTCGTGCCCGCCCGTGACGTACACCCGGCCCTCAAAGAATGCTACGCCCGTCGCACTCCGTGGCGAGTTCATGGCCGTCACCATGGTCCACCTGAATGTGCGAGCACACAGGCGTTAACAGCTGAGCTGTGCAGGAGGGCATGCGCATCCTCACTCACATGGGATGAACGACTCTGGCTTTGAGACACGTGCCACGGAGAAGGGCAAATTACAATAAATGTACAAATTAATGGAGTAATGTAGATGGATGGAAGTGACCAATTAACGGTCTTGTGAAATTTTGTTTCTAATTACCAATTACTTTGATCTGTGCAATTGAGATACCAATAAAACATTAAAGTAATGAAATTACCTATTTCAATTACATGTTATTCAGATACTACTCATATCTATCTCTATTGACATGCCCGCTCTGGCCTCGATGCATGTTCATGGGCCAGCCATCGCACTAAGAAGCGCAAGTACTTGCTTTTCTCCTGCTCTGAATACATGGATGTGTGTGTGTGCTCATCACGCACTTGTCAGCCTCGGAGGAGTAGCACTCCACGGAGCTGAGCGACGACACCCCATCATAGCCCCCGCACACATAGATCTGCCCGTCCAGCACGGCCACTCCCATCGCGCTGGGAAGAGAAAGGGGGGAAGCATGACGATCGTTGGGGCAGCTTTCACTATTGTTTAAAAGTAATGTTCTGTAACGCTAAAGGCTGTTCTTGTAAATACAGGAGACCCTTGAATATCGCGGGTTCATCATTCGGGGTTTTAACCTATCGCGGGCAACATCTTTGGATACCAATTTAGCTATCGCAGGGGTTAGTTTTGGCATTTTGCGGGTATGCTGTGAATGGAAGTGGTGCAGTGCGGGCTGGACGTGAGGCAGTCACCTCATCCTTTGCCATGCTCGCATCTCGCGGACAAAGACCCATCCCCGTAGAGCCTATTAAAAGACTGTTGGGGCAAGTGCCGTTAGCAAGCGCCTATGAAGGCTGGCACGGCATACAAGAGGGTGGATAATCAGCACCATGCCTGGCTGCCTTTGTCTCTCCAGTGGCAATGTTTACACACCACAACATGTATTCATTTAGGGCTGAGTCCTAGCAGAGGCCCAGGATCAATTCAGATCGTCACTGGCGTTTAGCGTGAGCGAGAATTTAACTTGGGTCTCCGGGTTCGTAACACAGCGTGCTAACCGTAGCACTACCGCAGCACTACCGCTCCCTTCTCGCAGACAAACACACACACACACCCGCTTTGGATCATCATCAGCAAGTACAGTAATTTATTCAGTATTTATACAATTTATTGTCCAGGAATGTGTTTTGTATAGGGTATTTAAATGGTTATTTGAATTATTTAGTTTTTAGTTTATTTGGCATACAGTACAGTACTTGTTTAAATTGTCACGTGTCTATTTTTGGTTGCCGTGTACCTAACCCCATTATTTAGGTAAGTATTGAATATCGCGGTTTTGGCCTTCGCAGCACTTTCCAAGAATGTAACCCCTCGCAATATTCAAGGGTCTCTTGTATACCTCAATTACCTTGTGTCAATACAGTAGAAACTGGATGTAAACACACCTTATATAATCACAATTCTGATAAGAAACAGATCCTTTTATTATACTGGTGGGGGGGAAGGCGATAGGTAATGTCTGATCCAAGCATACTACTTTGGATATAAGTACTTACTCCCAAGGGTGTACTTATATGCAGTTTCAACTGTACTGTTGCATAAAGTAATCAATGTTGCTACTAACAGCTATATTAATAGTCATCTCATAACTAGTATATGTAACATTAGAAAGGCCATAGTAGACACTGCTGCAAACGGAAAATGTTCATGCATTGGCTGTGAATCGTCTGCCACAAAAAAACATAGTGATCCCGAGTGATCTTTAAACTGGCCGTTAGAGCGAGTGCTGTTAGCGAGCACCTATGAAGGTCAGCACAGTGCATTAAGGGGGTTTGTGTGTCCAGCATCATGCCCAGCCGCCTTTGTCTCCCCGGTGCCAATGTTTACACAAAACACCAGATACTCTACTCGTTTGAGACCCAGTCGACCAAGAGGAGGTTCGGGACCAATTCTGATATTCGCCACCGATTACCGCTTCCCACAAAAACCATGGTCACCTGCGCTTGCTATTCATACTGGCGACCTTGGTCCAGGTATTTGTGTCGGGATCGTACACCTCCACGCCGGACAGCCGCTCCTGCCCATCCGAGCCCCCCACCGCGTACAGCCGTCCGCCCAGCACGGCCACCCCCACACGGCTACGCGGTGACCCCATTGGGCAGCATGCCTCCCAGCGGTTGGTCAGCGGATCGTAAACCTCCACCATGGTCACCGCATCCCCTGAGCAAATACACGAGAGGGGGACTTCAAGGGATAAATTATACCGACTGTTATGAAGTCTTCTTCTGTCGCACGGCTGATGTAGATGCAGAGCAACATCTACAATTTTTCATTCAGGTGGTCAAGTCAGATAACCGCGCAAGGAGCAGCGGAGTGTGATGCACTGCAACGTGCGTAAGCGTGATGTCTGATTCAATGTGATGTGAGTTGCAGCAATGCTTTATTAATTGCAATCTTTTTCCAGGAAAATCCCTTGCGATGGAACATCTCATTTGCAAGAGTGTCCAGGGTGTCAAGTGACACATGTGTAGGGGTCTTACGGAGGAAATATGTGTCGAGCTGATATGTATGGGATCCAACGGGAAACTAGCACAGTGGGCGGGGCTACGTCAGTGCACGGGCAGGTGCCCTCTACGACGTCCGCGCTTCGGACGTTACGATCCCCCGGGGCCCCACCCCTCAGGGAGGGGGATGTATAAAAGGGGAATGTATCGGGGGGCTAGGGAGAGTTGGGTTAGCTAAGAAGGGAAGACGGAAGACGTCCGAGATAGAGCCCTGGTCTCCCCCTGCTACGCCGTCCTTGTCAGGACCGCGCAGGCTCGAGCCAGTGGCGTGGTGCCAGAGCCAGAGCCAGTGTTGGTCTGGACTCTGAGTACCGGGCCCGACTGACCAGTGTCGGGCCAAGATAGCCTCCCCTAGTCCACGAGAGGAGGACTCTGAGGCAGGCTAGGGTTAGCTAGGAGGTGTGTCCTCAGAAAGACGGGTGAGGGGGCCGATACCCCCTCAAGTGTGTATGTCACGACGGTTGTTGTAATAAACCTCAGTGTGCCTCAACCCCGGGTGTCGACCTGTATTCGACGGTACTACACATGTATACCAAAAACATAAACACACATTATAAAATATACAACTCATACAGTACACGTTTATACAAGGTCAAAAACATTTATATATGAACATCTCACTGCCGGTGCATAAAGAATGTTATTTTAGAGTTGAGGTGCAGTCATATTTCTCTTGTCTTGAGATGGGATCGTATGTAGACCCCATCTGTAAGATTCACAGTGATACGAGACGTATACATACACAGCTCTTTTGTTAATCCACTGCTGGATGAGGGCCTCTCCACACCATGTGGATCATGGAGGTTATTTGACTATGGTTCACTACAATGATCCGCTTGGATTAATTAAGGTGGGAGGGATGGATGTGGAAGCTTACAGCATAGAAGTGCAGTACAACAATGGATTTTTCTGCACTATATGCTGCCCAACCTGAGTGTGCATGATGGTCACCCACCCACGCCATATCCATGCTCGACTCAGCCTCCGAGGTCTGACAATATTGTGCACTTTCTGTGTAATTCGGTCAAAGTGCAACATATTATAAAATGTTATAAAATGTTAAAAGCAGGCAGCTGGTGACACTGCTGGGATAGTGGATGCCAATCGCTGACTCTCACCCAAGATTAAACAAGGTTCTTTGTATTTTGTCAGCTATCTCAGCCTCCCTGCCCATTCCTCCGCCCGCTGTTAACTCTACCGGCAGAGTTGAGGCCCCCGACAGCGTAAACGCGGCCAGCCAGGGAGGTGCAGCAGCGCGGCCGGGTCTTGTACGCCGGAAGAACTGGCCGCCGGTCCGGCATCAGGTGATAGTCCTTCGCTTCATCCAATAGGTCCCTAGAACATGTATACAGTGAGGGAAAAAAGTATTGATCCCCTGCTAATATTGTACGTTTGCCCACTGACAAAGAAATGATCAGTCTATAATTTTAATGGTAGGTTTATTTGAACAGTGAGAGACAGAATAACAATAAAATCCAGAAAAACGCATGTCAAAAATGTTATAAATTGATTTGCATTTTAATGAGGGAAATAAGTATTTTACCCCTCTGCAAAACATGACTTAGTACTTGGTGCAAAACCATTGTTGGCAATCACAGAGGTCAGACGTTTCTTGTAGTTAGCCACCAGGTTTGCACACATCTCAGGAGGGATTTTGTCCCACTCCTCTTTGCAGATCTTCTCCAAGTCATTAAGGTTTCGAGGCTGACGTTTGGCAACTCGAACCTTCAGCTCCCTCCACAGATTTTCTATGGGATTAAGGTCTGGAGACTGGCTAGGCCACTCCAGGAGCTTAATGTGCTTCTTCTTGAGCCACTCCTTTGTTGCCTTGGCCATGTGTTTTGGGTCATTGTCATGCTGGAATACCCATCCACGACCCATTTTCAATGCCCTGGCAGAGGGAAGGAGGTTCTCACCCAAGATTTGACGGTACATGGCCCCGTCCATCGTCCCTTTGATGCGGTGAAGTTGTCCTGTTCCCTTTAGCAGAAAAACACCCCCAAAGCATAATGTTTCCACCTCCATGTTAGACGGTGGGGATGGTGTTCTTGGGGTCATAGGCAGCATTCCTCCTCCTCCAAACACGGCGAGTTGAGTTGATGCCAAAGAGCTCCATTTTGGTCTCATCTGACCACAACACTTTCACCCAGTTGTCCTCTGAATCATTCAGATGTTCATTGGCAAACTTCAGACGGGCATGTATATGTGCTTTCTTGAGCAGGGGGACCTTGCGGGCGCCGCAGGATTTCAGTCCTTCACGGCGTAGTGTGTTACCAACTGTTTTCTTGGTGATTATGGTCCCAGCTGCCTTGAGATCATTGACAAGATCCTCCCGTGTAGTTCTGGGCTGATTCCTCACCGTTCTCATGATCATTGCAACTCCACGAGGTGAGATCTTGCATGGAGCCCCAGGCCGAGGGAGATTGACAGTTCTTTTGTGTTTCTTCCATTTGCGAATAATCGCACCAACTGTTGTCACCTACTCAACCAGCTGCTTGGCGATGGTCTTGTAGCCCATGCCAGCCTTGTGTAGGTCTACAATCTTGTCCCTGACATCATTGGAGAGCTCTTTGGTCTTGGCCATGGTGGAGAGTTTGGAATCTGATTGATTGATTGCTTCTGTGAACAGGTGTCTTTTATACAGGTGTAGGGGTTATTACGGGGAGAAGGGCGGACAGGAAACACAAGGGTGTCTGCACCCACACACGGGTGTCTACATCCACGTCCGCATCCGTTAACCACTGGGGGGCCATGGGGGCTCTGTGATCCCCCATAACTCCACCCCTCGGAGGGGATTCCTATAAAAGGCGGGGAGCCAGAGAGCTCGGGGCCAGTGTGGAAGAAGCTTACCAGTGAAGTCTGAAGACCGGCAGAATAGGCCCTGGGACTTCCCTGTCTCGCTGCCCTTGTCAGGGCCGAGCTGGGCAAGCCAGTGGCGCGGTCCCAAGAGCTTCCGGACCTCTGCTCTTGTAAGAGCAAGGCTGGGTTAGCTGGGTGCCGGGATCCGTGCTTTACCAGGGCCGGATCAGACAGCCCCCCATAGCACTATTAGAGGAGGACTGGGAACAGGACAGGGGGAATAGTGCTAGGGGTGTTTTCCCATCTAGTACGGGTGAAGGGGCCATTACCCCTTCAAGTATTGTACTGCCCTTGAGTTTAATAAAAGAGTGTGCCTCGACTCCGTCGTCAGTCTCCCTGGAACTCACTACATCTGGCGTCAGAGGTGGTCGAAAGAATGGATACGAGATGGACAACTCGTACCCAAGACCCCGGAGAGGACGACAGCTTGGAAGAGGCGGTGCAAGATATCGCCGCCGACGTACCTGGCCAACCACTGCCGGCTCCACCACCTTCAGGGCAGTTGGAGAGAACCGGGACGTCGGCTGATGAGTTGGCGTTGGCCCACTCCCGATTGGCGGAGCTCCTATATGCAGCGGCCGCCATGCTGGAGCAGATAACCCACCTGGGGCCGGGGGGAGCGGCGCAGCGTGAAGACGGACAGCGCCCGCCAGAAACTCCCGCCTTTGCAATGGCCCGGAGGCTTGAACTTCCCGCCACGGGTACAGTAGGAGCCGAGGGAGGGGCCTCAGCACGTCACGCGGGCGACGGGGCCCAACCAGCAAGCACCACGTCATCGGCGGGGGAGGGTCGCAGTGGCTACCTATCAGCGGTCGCCAGGTCATCAACAGCGGACAACTGCACCGACCAAGCCGAAACCAGCGCGTCACCGATGGCGCGACCACCATTAGGGTCCGCCATTGCTCCCCATACAGTCCATGGAGACAGTACGCGAGCTGGGCGATCGTCGGAGACGGAGCCGACATTTCAGCAACGCCTGCCGGCCCTGCAGGAACTCGTATCAAGCGGCGGCGATGGGGGTGGGTTTCAGCGCCGTTTCCTTGCCCACCAAGAGATGGCTGGGTGGACGGACAACGAGGCGCTGCGTGCTCTTCCGGCGATGCTGGATAGCGACGCCCTTGGCACCCTCACCGCTGCACCCAGGTCGGCATGCTCCACACTTCGGTCAGCGCTGCAAGTGCTGGCCACGGCTTATGGGCCGCCTTCCGATTGTCGCCAGCTTTTCTACGAGCGGCAGAGGGGCGACAAGGAGTCACCACTCGCGTACCGCACGGCCCTGTTGGCGTTGGCGAAGGCGGCCTTCCCGCACATGGACGAGGAAGGGGTGGACGCGATGGTGGCCGAAAAAATTGTGCTGTTGGCCGACAACTTGAACTTCGTCATCCTGGCGCAGGATGATGCGGACATGTCTTCATTGCGGGCTGCAAGGCACATCCATGCCAACCTGATTTCCCAACAGAGGAAGGCCAACAAGGCAGCTGCGGGTCACACCGTGACGGCAACCACCTCCGAATCCGAGGGGGTCTTCGCTGCGGGCTGTTCTGCGGGATGGCGGTCTGGCGGGCGACCGCCTCGGGACGCACCGAGCCACCGAGAGCAGCCCAAGTCTTCTGGAGCACTCGTCGTGTGCTACAACTGTGGCCTCCGGGGCCACGTGGCTTCGGGATGCCGGGCTCCTCGACAGCGCGGAGCAAGAACTGGGGCTGAGGACGGCCCTCTTCAAAAGCCTCCACAACATCCTCCGGCAAGTCGTGGCACCCCACATGTTCGGCCTGCACACACACCCACTTCTTTCTCACATGCCCCGACACACGATTCTCGGGGTTCGGGGGCTGGTGCGTCGGGTCGCAGCTTGATGGGGAGGGCGCTCCAACCGGGCCAATGGTCCGAGTTGGCTCACCGTGTTGTGGCTGCGTCGGCGGGGTCGTCCGTTGTCATGAGGCACATTGATGGGGTGGAAGTACGGGTATTGATCGACATGGGAGCATCGGCGACTATCGTTTCCGATTTAATTTATAATATCCTGCCCGTTCAGAGTCGCCCGTTGCTCCCCGTCGACATACCGTGTTACGCTGCAAACGGGGGCTCGTTAGGTATCATCGGCCAAATTGGAGCGCAAATTTCTATTGGGGATATTAAATTATCTGGGCCGGTGTTGGTCTCCTCCTCTCTGGCAATTTCGTGCCTGTTGGGGATGGACTTTTTGGCCAAAATGCCTGTCAAAATTTTGATTGACCAGGGATGCATCGAACTTCCATCAGGCCGACGTATAACGTTCTTGCCCTCCACCCCTGCCTTGCGTACACCCTGTGCAACGGTACAGGCGCTCGTTGCTCGAACGGTGCGCGTATCCCCGGGGACACAGATGCTCGTGCCCCTGCGGTTGCGTCGACCGTTCGCTAAAGGGGTCTTAGACCAGGGCATTTTGCTGGGGCCGTCTAGGGCCGGCGTGAATGGCCCAGATTTGGTGGCGGCCTAGACAATTGTTAAAGGGGATGAGGACCCGTTCATCGCGGTCCTCAATGTCGGGACACGGACGGCGGTGGTTTCCCAAGGAACCGTGTTCGCACACGCGATTCCGGTACCTGCGGAAACGCCGATCATTGGCCAGGTGGCCACCGCTTCTCAGCCGCAACTGCAGTCAGAACATGACGAGGGTTGGCTGGAGGCGCTTTGTGCTGAGACACCTGACCTATCTGACTCACAGCATGCTAAATTGCGTACCCTTTTGCGAGAATTTTCCAACGTCTTTAGTAATCACAAATATGATATCGGATGTACAAAATTGCTGCGCCACCATATTGACACCGGTGACAACGCTCCTATCCGCCAAAATCCTTTTCGGTTAAGTCCCGCCGAAAAAGATCATGTCAAATTGGCTGTAGATGACATGCTGGCTTCTGACATTATTTCTCCCTCAACCAGCCCTTGGGGTGCACCCATAGTGTTGGTTAAAAAGCAAGATGGGTCCCTAAGGTTCTGTGTTGATTTTCGGCGGATGAATAAAATCTCGGTGGCTGATGCTTACCCGCTTCCTCGAATGGACGAATCTCTGGATGCCCTGGCTGGATCACGATTCTTCTCCACCTTGGATTTGCTGTCAGGCTTTTGGCAACTTCCTTTGGATGACAAATCGAAGCCCAAAACGGATTTTCGAACACCGCACAGCCTCTTCCAATTTAATCGTTTGCCTATGGGGCTCCACTCAGCTCCCGCAACGTTCCAGCGCCTAATGGAATTGGTTCTTGCTGGCTTGCAATGGGAGGTCTGTTTGATTTACCTAGACGACGTGATCGTATTTAGTAGGACATTCGAGGAACATCTTGATAGGCTTCGGGCCGTCTTTCTCAAAATGCGCGCAGCTAATTTGAAGTTTAAACCACAAAAAATTAACCCGTAAAAACAAAGTTTTTCACTATAAATCCTTTATATGCGTGGCGGCTAGAGTCCTCTCGTCCTCTGGCTTGAGATGGCTGCCACCTATGGGTCAGATGATTGCCTGCCACCATTAAGCACCTGGTAATTAAATATAATTTTTTTACCTAAAAAGTGTAAAATTTTTGAAAAAAATTTTCACGAAAACAAATTGTCACGCACGAGTCTGTGTGCAAATTGTCAGCTCGATTGGATCACGGGAAGTGGGTTAAAAAACGACCGAAAGATTTGCACGGTCAAGTGAACTTAATATAAAGGATTTAAAAATGCCATTTGCTCCGCGAATCTGTGAGATATTTGGGTCACATCGTCGGACGGTCAGGTATCTCAACCGATCCCGCCAAAACGCGTTGTGTCAGCTCCTGGCCGACTCCCACCTCGGTGGGGGAGGTTAGGAGCTTCATCGGTTTTGCTTCATATTACCGGCGGTTTGTCGCGGAGTTCGCTTCCATCGCTAAGCCGTTACATGCCTTAACGGCAAAGGGGGTGAAATTTCATTGGGGGCCGGAAGAGGAGGCCGCTTTTAACTCTCTTCGTGATGCCTTGGTGGGGGCCCCGCTGTTGAGTTACCCCGATTTTTCTCTACCTTTCGTGCTCGACACGGACGCGAGCAACACAGGGATTGGGGGCGTGCTTTCCCAAGTTGTTGGTGGCGTGGAGCGCGTTGTGGCTTACGGTAGTAGAGTATTGTCTCCTGCCGAGCAAAGATACTGCGTCACCCGCCGTGAACTGTTGGCTATTGTTTTCTTTATTCAACAGTACCGGCCATATCTGTACGGCCGGCATTTCACCGTCCATACAGATCATGCGGCATTGCAGTATGCCCTGCGTATTCACCAGCCATCGGGGCAATTATCCCGATGGCTGGAGATCATTCAGGATTTCGATTTCGAAACAACATATCGCAAGGGGATTCGCCACACTAATGCCGATGCCGTCGCGCCTGCCGGCCACTTCAAATTGCACTTGTTTCTTGGGCTCGGGGCGTTGCAAATCTGCGAGCGACGGCCAGGATCGGGTCCTTGCGGCCGCCGTTGAGGCTCCTTCGGGCGTTGGCCCTATTGAAATGGGAGGGAAGGATTCCCTACTGGGGTTGTCAGGTGCGGAGTGGGGGCGCCTCCAAATGGAGGATACTTCCCTCCTGGCGCTACGGCGTCGCGCGGGAGGATCCGGTCAGGGGAGGTCGGGCGTTGACTCATGGGGGTTGTGCCAGGGCCTCCTCATGCATTGGGACGGGACGATCCGCCGCCACAGGCTGGTGGTGCCTTCCACGTTGAGGGGTAGGGCCGTATGGGCTGCTCATGAGCGGCTCCTGCACCTGGGCACCCACAAAACCCTTGCCATGCTCCAGATTAATTTCTTTTGGCCGGGCATGGCAAGGGATGTGGACGATCTCTTGCAGTCTTGTACCCAGTGTGCTCAACGGAAGCCGCCAGCAAGGGGAGCCAGCCCACCGCTCCAGTCTATTTCGGTCTCCCGGGTTAATGAGCTTGTCGCTCTTGATATTTTGGGGCCGTTTCCTTCCACGCCTAGGGGTAATAAGTACCTACTGGTTGGCGTGGAATATTTCACACGATGGCCTATGGCTTGGCCCCTCGCCAACCAGTCGGCAGCAGCCGTTGCGGAGGCTTTTGTCCAGGGCTATGTCCTCGACAAGGGCGCTCCGGAACGGTTGTTGACCGATCAGGGAAAGAACTTCACTAGTTCCCTTTTACACGAGGTGTGTGAGCTTCTCGGTACGAAGAAAATTCGTACTTCCCCTTACCACCCACAAACAGATGGGATGGTAGAACGCCTGCATAGGACTATTACGTCCATGCTATCACACCAGGTATCTGAGTCCCAAACCGATTGGGATCTTCAGATCCCGGGAGTTCTGGCAGCTTACAGGATGGCTCCTCACGCGGCGACCGGATTCTCGCCATTTTTTTTTTATGTATGGCCGCGAAGTTGACCCGCCTGTCGCGACCCAGCTGAGAATTTCCACACCACACGCTAAGTCCAAATTGGCTGACCATGTTAAATTTAATATCCTCAAGTTGGCTGAGGCGCGGGAGGCGGCTATTCAAAACTTTGACTCCCTTTAAGAGTGTGCTCCTAATCTCAGCTCGTTACCTGTATAAAAGACACCTGGGAGCCAGAAATCTCTCTGATTGAGAGGGGGTCAAATACTCATTTCCCTCATTAAAATGCCAATCAATTTATAACATTTTTGACATGCGTTTTTCTGGATTTTGTTGTTATTCTGTCTCTCACTGTTCAAATAAACCTACCATTACAATTATTGACTGATCATTTATTTGTCAGTGGGCAAACGTACAAAATCAGCAGGGGATCAAATACTTTTTTCCCTCACTGTATATAGAGTCAGAAAACAAGGAGATATTTCTGGACCCACCTCTTGTTAAATAGATGTGGCTACTTGTCACATGCCTACTCCGGTCTAACAGCGACCCGGAAAAGATTCAGTAAGAAATTAAGCTGGAGCTACAGCAAGGTTATTTGGCTTGTAACCTGAGTCTTTTTATTTTATTCCCTTTGTCTTGTGGCCTTTGGAGAATGGCTGTTAACTTGACCGATATCTCCTTGCAGTGGTCTTTCCACTTCTCTCTGTCTGTTCCTGCGATTTGCAAGTGAAGACAGATTCCAACCCATCCACACTTTGGCATCCAATCACTGTGGTGTTATTTTTCACCTAATACCTTCAAGTCACTACCCTTTGCAGTCAGTGACCATTCATCCTGGTCATGTTTCTGAATATACTGTAGGTTCCTGTACTTAACCTGCCGAAGAACCCCCGATTCTCTGTCTAATATTTTCCAGGCTTATAATTGTTTGCCCTTCATGAGAAATATTAATAATTATCTGGATGGCTTTAATTTGAAAGGTATTGATTCTCCATTGTTATTCTTAAAAAAGGGATTTGAGGGCCAGTAAAGCGATAACACCCAGACCCACTGCTGTATTAGTGCAATGTTGCCTGATTTAGCGAGCGCGGGGGGGGATGGGGGCGGAAGGTCACGGTACCTGCACTTGTGGCAGGCACGTATGAGCTCGTCCTGCTGCACACGGTCGGTCAGAAAGTGGGGGCGGCACAACGGGAGGCGCACGCATGTGAGCAGGTCCGGGAGTAGCGGCGCACGGCCCTCGCGGTCCCTCCGCACCCACGCCAGCATCGCCTCAAACACCTGCGCGCGCCAGCAGCAAACAATATGCACGGCGCACACACCCATGAACCACATATGCACACAGAGTCAATCATGCATCGGTGTGTGTGTACAAATACCTTTGACCAAATCACCTGGAATGCACCCCAACTCGGCAAATCTCAGAAGCTATAAACAAGAGCCCAGTTAACTGACCAACATACATGCCTGGTTGTTATAGGTGGCTGCGTTGTGGACAGCAGTGTAGTACATCAATAACCATTGTTGCACTTTAATTGAATTCTCCCACACCTATGCTCCCTGTCTTCAACAACCTTCACTGACCGATATGGAAAAGCATGGTCAAACACCCGCATGACTCCCATGGCATGGGTAGGCCTTTATCCAGAATTGGATTGGCAAAAGGCTCTTCTGAGAAACATGATGCGTATAAGTTACACACAAACACAAACCCACGACATGCACATGACATGAGCTCGAGTAAACTACGACAGGTCAGATTGCACAGTTTGACCATGGCAAGGTCTGCCGGACCCATACCCCGCCGTCGCCACCTCCCGCTCATCCTCTTTTCCCCTGCACACGGAACCATCAGGTACCGTGCGCGCGCGCACCCCCCACCTGTTCCTCTCCCTCTACGTGCAGCTCGTCTCGTGCCGCCAGCTCCAGCAGCTCCTCCCCAGGGAGGCCCAGGAACTCCTCGCCCGTGGACGCCTCCACAAAGTGCTGCTGCAGGAATGAGTTGGCCGTGTCGTAGAGCGCAGGACACATCATTGCCTCCGCGAACGAGCGCACGCCCAGAACGTTCTTTGGGTGCAACCTGCAGCAGGAGATGGCAGCAGCGAAATAAACAGCCAGTCCTCTGTATCTAAAAAGCGTAGAACCCTGTTGACCTTACTCCCTCTAAAAGCGACATTCAATCTGTACCACCCCGCTAAATTCCCTCAGTGTATTGGGATCTGCATACTTGTGGCGATCTTGCCACATGGCCATGCATACAACAATTTAAACTCAGTCATAATGTCCTCCACAACTCGGCTAGGAGATCATTACCAACTGAGAGCAATCTACCACCATACTGCTTTAACACACTTGCCGACCACCTGTGCTACACCAAACTCGCCCATACTGTGTCCCGGACCAGATCCCCATAGCATCCCCGTTCCTCAGCACCCCTCACCTCTCCTTTAGGAAGTGACAGCAAGCATCCTTTACGGCATGAAGTTGCAGGAAGGAGGCCGCCATCAGCAGGGCCTGCACATTGTGTTGGTCGATGGCCACACGCCCATTGTAAGCGAAGTTAATCAGGGCTTCGAGTGCACTGCAGTCCACACAATGGCAGAGATTCAGCCCAGCTCCACCGACGTGCACTTATCCCATAAGTCGGTGTCAACCACTGCTCCTGCAATATATGCTCATCACACTCACCATCTTTAAGATTCTTCATGGACTCACTCCTGCCTGCCTCTTCAGTAGTTTTGTTAATTATTTACTGCAATTACATATTGTGTACCTGATGACATTGTGTTATAAACAATGTAAATTTTAAGGCTGCAATTACTAAAGACTTATGGCAGGCTTATGTTGACTGAAGTTGAAGAGCATTTAAGGAGCCATTATTTGTACTGGCAGTAGAGCAAAGCACAAAAACGAAATGATACAGTTGTGACATTTGGTTACAATGTTATGAAATACTGATATCATGACAATCATTGTGGAAATTAAATATTACATTATATCGTGGCAGCCCTAATGTCGACATGCTTAACGATTGCAGTTAAATGGTGATTGTGAACATGGGCTGTGTGTGGGGTAATATGATGGGGCACGTGAGCCCCCGCACCTGGGGTCCGTGCCCTGCATGACGATCTCTTCGCGCTTGCTTTCAGCCATGTCAGTGGTGAACATCGCATGGAAGTAGGGGATGGAGGCAGCCAGAACCACGCGGTGAGCGCTGTACTTGTGCTCCCCAACCTGCAAGCGACACAGGACACACGCAGTAGGTAAAGGTGCAGCCCTGCAATTTCTTGCTCACACCATTGCTGTTGGAAGGGCCTCCACTAGAGAAAGCTCTAGAGAGCTCCTCTGGAGAGTGTTTTAGTATATTCCTCCACACTGGCCAGACGTCTCGATAGAGATGAGTACCCAAACGCTGCCCCACAAAACACGACCTGTGAATATACAAACTATTGTGTATTGTTTGAAAACCACTTGGTTGAATGTTAAAGAGAGTATTTGCATTTTAATTAACTTCTCCATGTGAAGCATCTATGCGTGGTTGGAAGATTATAAATTACACTAATGACTAAACTGCATAGAATGCTGCGAGTCATTTAAACTTTCCCTGAGCCAGTTTGTTCGTTCCATGACTGGAACCACTTGGAATATCTTTGATGCATCACATATGTTGTCTTAATAAAAGCTTACTAACTTTAAAATGTTTAATAACGTTCCAAGACAATGCCACATACAGGTTATGTTGGAAACATATATCTCAATTATAGTAATATTTCCGACCCTGCCTTGATATAAGGGTTGAATTTAAACATCTATGGTTTTAAACATTGTAGAATAAATACCCAGTCACACATACTGCTGGATTAAAGTGTGTATTTTACACTGAAGATGTATGTACAAGCATACAATATATGGATAGACTGGAAGACATGGGCTCTACATAATTATCAGTGTTCTGCAAGGTCTATTTTTGTAAAACAGTATCAGTTTCATTTGTATTTGTTCTTTTGAAGTCCAATTACTCCAGCACATCTGCAGTTCTTTTAAAATGCACGTTTAAATGCTTTTTTATTGACCTAAAACCTTTTGCAAAAACAATCACATCTGGTCTACTGTGCAAGTCCTTTTTTTCTAAATTCCAACATGATTTAAAACTAATGCTTTCAAGAGAAATAAACATTTTTATATTAGTTTAACACGTAGACTTTCGTGACCTATATTAGTCATAATAAAGGTTTTTGGGTTAGATCGCGTAAGTATAAATGTGTCGTAACCCTCCACCACCCGACACAGCCAGTAAGGTTTGTTATGTAAACAACTCGCCAATTAGTTACTACTTCAGCCCACCAGTGTATTGGAGAGAAAATACAGAATCGCCCGATGATACTGGATGAAATTACAGCGAAACGTCGTATTCAAATTGTAAATGTGGATTTACTCTCCAACACACCGGTGGGCTGAAGTAGTAACTAATTGGCGAGTTGTTAACATAACAAACCTTACTGGCTGTGTCGGGTGGTGGAGGGTTACGACACATTTATAATTACCCGATCTAACCCAAAAAAACATTTATGAACTCCTTAATATACAAAAAAAAACACTTGAATTCAGAAAAACAAATGCCACCATGTGATGGTTAAGCTACATAAGTGTGAACATATAGACATGATTTTGCAAGAGAAAACGTAAGTTATCATTTAATTATAGTAAATGTTAATTGCCATTGATGTCAATGCCTGCAAAACTTTATAAGCTTAAATAAATAACTCAAGTGGCAAGTGGAAGCACCTGCTAACGTCGTGCAAGGCCATCAATGCACTAGTTCTCTATCTCATAATTATTTTCACTGTCAGCTACCGTAAAAGTAATCTGCGTTCCATCACCCCTTCAGTTTGTTTTTGCTGTAAACAAAGGGTCATGATTCAGGGCATGTTTTTGGTTGCCATTCAGGGTTAAGAAGCTTAGCTGTAAATTTTTCCACAAAGTTTTTTCCATCTCAACAGCCAGCTCGCTAGGGCGAGAGCTGCCTTATTATGACCGCTGTTCAATCGGGTCCAAACCTAACCACACTGGCCACGAACTGGCTCTATGAGCACATAACTACTAAACATTCCCATCGCAGATTTTGAGTAGCTCTAATGGTGATCGCGAAACAAGTAGCGGTGTCGTATAGCCAGTATAAGTGGTTGATTGACCAGTTGTGAAAAAAAAACGTGAGCATTTGGATCAATATCAACACTAAAAACAGATCAGTGTTTGCTTTATCCGCTGTAATTATTATTCGATAGCAATAAATTACCCACATTAGGTGCTGGAATACTTGGTCTAATTGGTAAGGGAACAGGCATTACAGTTTTTAGACTGTAAACATATGTGGGTTGTAAGTGAGAAGTGTATGTGTGAGTTAATCCATCCCATTAGATCCAGAAGATATCCAGCAAATATCTTGCACACACGATGTTTTTGTTTGACAAAGGAGGGTTGCGGGATGAGGGTAAAATACTGGTGCAGTATTTGCAACCATTATCCTCTCCATTTGACCTTCGTGCACCATTCACTGTTGTTTCTCAACGCTAATCCACCCTACCCTTCACGTCCCCTACTGAGTGGAATAACCCAACTAAACACGCTCATCACAAGTGGCGTGGTACCAGTAAGTCACGGGCATCACTTGCGATGGACAGGCACGGGCCTGACAAGAAACACCCCTCAACCCTCCAGTGCACACACACCCGCCTGAAAAAACCCTTCACTACAAAATACACAAGCACATTTCCCTTACCGTGAATGATGCACACACCTCAACCACTAAAACACCTCACCCTGGGTGACAATGATATATCACCCCATGTGACACCTAACTCAGCGTGATGTATACATCTGGCCCACTATGACAGTGACACCCCTCACGACGTGTAGCAGTGACACACACTGCACCATATGACTGATAATTTTCCTCCCACACGAACAAAAGCGCGTATTAATATAATGGGCCAAATATCCCATTGGAGGACCCTCCTGTGTCTTAATACTCAATGAGAGGTTGCTGGATAAACAGTGAACATTGACTTATTAATACACACTTTGGGTGACATTGACACGAACCTCACCTCGTGTGCCACAGACACCTCGTCCCGGGCGCATCCCACCCGCGTGGCACATACACATACTTCAACCCCTTGGATACATTAGTGGAAGGCGCCTTACAAATGAATGTAAATTATCTGAAATACACACCTTGGTCCAGGTGAAACACACACATACCTGACCCCGTTTGGCACAGGCACACCTCATTTCGCGTAACACACACACCCCCACCCGTCACCACGTGTGACACTCTTTAAACACCCGCACCACTCGCCCCGGTCACCTCACCCTGAGGGTGACGTCGCATAGCTTCCCCTGCCGCCGGATCTCTTCCATGACGCCGAAGCCCTTGACAGCGAGGTCGTCCACGCTGAAGTGCACAATGTCGTCCTCGAAATCGTCGGCCATTGTGAACCTGCCCCGCGTTCTCGCCCGACCCCGCATGAAAGGGGCGTCCCGGGCACGAAGCTCGGCCTTTTCTGCGATTACAAAATAGCAAGCACACGACCGACTCGTCCACCTTTTTAACCGCGGAGTCGTTCGCAGCGACGACAGCAGAGCGGCAGCAGCAGGGGTTGAATGAGCAGCGAGACGGCGACTCGAGTCGAGAGACAAGACACCCCGGCGGCGTCAAATGAACGCTGCGCCGCCGCCGCCTTTGCGAATCGCTGCAACAGCTGACAGCAGTGCCGCTGATGTAGCAGCTTCTGACGTCTTAAATGTTAATGCTGCTGTGTTGATATGACAGCCGCTACCGCTGTTGTATGTGGTGTAGCTGCTATTGCAGCTATCTGCGCTGATGCTATATCCGCCGCCGTTGCTATTGCTGCGGCTATTTCATCTGTTGTCCTTGCTGCTGTAATAGAAGCAGCTGTTATAGTCGCCGTGATTGTTTGCTGATGCCGCTGTAGCCGATAATTCGTATTGTTACTATTTAGCCGCTGATGTTGCCTTAGCTGCTGTTGATTTCCCCACGGTTCTATTACTTTGATCGTGACAGGAGTTGTGTTGTTGTAGTTGTGTTGTTGTTGTTGACCGGAGCAGCGGTTCCACGCGCCGCTCAGCTGATCGCGGCCCGCGCGCGCGCCACTCTTCCGGTCCCGCGTTTCGTGGCTTCCGGGAGGAAACGCGGCGTTCGCGTTCCGCACCCAGGGATTTGGTTCCGGTCTCGGGAGCTGCCCGCAACGTGGTTTCGCCTGCGCGCCCAGGCAGTGTCTCCATTGACTGCGGCGTCAACGTTAGAAGGAACGGAGCCAGTGCCAGGATTAGGAGTTTAGTTAAGTGTTAGGAGTGGGGGTTATACTGGTAGGAACGAAGTGGACCAGCCTACAATAGATTATATCGTCCGTCCGACCGTCCGTCCGACCGTGTAGCAACATCGCCCCCTACTGCAAACACTTGGCATGACCCTACAAAAACCTTTAGACTCAGTGAGGCTTTCCTGGCTAAACAAGTGTAACATTCCCTTATAATTCCCTCAGATAGCTTTTAATTAAAACATTTAAATTAATGAGGCTTTCCTGGCTAAACAAGTGTAACATTTTCTTGGTTCTTTCGGTAAAGTCACGTAGAAGGGAAGTAATAAAATAATAAAAATAAAACATAATAAAATGAAATAATTCTCACGACGTTTCGGCTACAACGCAAGCAGCCGTCTTCAGGTGAAGAATGAGACACTACCAAGCTAGGAGCTTATATATAAACTGGGTTGGAGGTGGAAGAGCGCCTTAACAAAAAAGAATGTGCATATGAAGAGGAATTTAGCATATTCATGGAAAATGCGTAGGAGGTGGGCGGGGGGGGGTTTCAAAGGCATATTATGCCCATGCATTATGCAGGATCAACAGCACCAAGGGGGGGTGCAGGGAGTAGCATTAACAAAGGAAAGGAATGTTATTGATATGTAGCTGCAGTTACTAAACAACCACGTAGAAAACTAAAGTATAAACTACATAAAAAACTAAAGTATAAACTGCATAGCACCATCAGTATACTTACTATACTCTACAATAAGCTGAGTTACTAACAGCAAGTAATACATTACAATTCTACGTCGTAAAAATTATATAATATGCTTCCATCTAAACTTTATTATCTTACATCACACGAGCATATACCGTACTATATACCAGAGGTGTGGACTCGAGTCATGTGACTTGGACTCGAGTCAGACTCGAGTCATGAATTTGATGACTTGCGACTCGACTTGGACTTGCATAACAATGACTTTGTCCCACCTATGAGATGTGGACTCGAGTCATGTGACTTGGACTCGAGTCAGACTCGAGTCATGAATTTGATGACTTGCGACTCGACTTGGACTTGCATAACAATGACTTTGTCCCACCTCTGCTATATACTGCCATAGATAAACCCAACATTAAATTATATACTGTATTACTATAAACCACCCTATACCTTATACATTTCAACATAACACTATGTATTATTCTACCCACCCTAATGTGTATCGAAATGGTTTATTACGTCCTTCCAATGATTGCTAAGCCAGAATCCATCTTCTCGGTTAAAATTGTCTCTGTGTTTGTATATGTGGATCGCCTCATGAACGAATCTGTCATGATAGCCAGATGGCTTGCAGAGAACCTCTGTCTTGGAGAAGTCAATGTCATGTGAGCCCACTGAGTTGTAACAGTGATCTGCCACGGCTGAGGTGTTTGTCCTACCGTGTTTCAGGTCAGCTTTATGTTCACGGATGCGGTCCGAGACATGTCGTTTGGTTTCCCCAATGTTACTGCTACCACAGAGGCAACTTAGTTTGTAGACACCAGGGTACTGTATGTCTGGAACCACATCTTTTACAGACGGTACCAGATCACGGATTTTATGTACTGTATTGAATCGGACCTGGATCTTGTGTTTAATCAGGATTTTGGAGATTTTTTTTTGTGACCCCAGCAATGTAGGGTAAGGTGATGGAATGTAAGGACAACTTGATTTCCAAATTCAACCGCCTCTCAAACAAGAAACCGGACCCACACATTGAAAAGCTAGATGTTAACAAAGTCGTAATTAATCGCAGTAACAGTTCTATTTCTGAAGGTTTGAAATCCGTTTTAGCTAAAGGACTAAACTTTGCAGTCACACCTAGACACATACCAGTTAATGATATAATTGCTCGAGTAGATGTAGCTCTCAAGGGCTTGAGTCACATCGCTGCAGACGTAGCAAGATCCGAAATCTCTGCAACCCTCAAAGACGCTAAGATGCCAGCTAGCAACATCAGCAAAGATGAGCGTTTTGAATTAGCTCAATTAAAAAAGAGGGATGACATTGTCATCCTCTCAGCCGACAAAGGCAATGCCACTGTCATCATGGACAAAATAGAATACAACAACAAAATTCAAGAACTACTCAACGATGGCAGCTATACAAAAATAAAAAGAGACCCTACCAACAGCCTCGTCACTAAAACCAACAAAATCATTTCTGATTCAACCGCATTATTTGATCAGACCAAACTGTTCTCGTTGAAACCTTCTGCAGCCAGGCCACCAAGATTATACGGCTTGCCAAAGATACATAAAGAAGATACACCTCTTCGTCCCATTGTTTCTACTATCAACTCCCCCACCTATAAATTGGCTCGTTTTTTGTCTGAAATTCTACGGCCTTTCACTGGAAAAACCACCTCTGCAGTACTAAACTCTACTGACCTGGTATCGACAATCAAGGGGATTGCCCTGTCCCCAGACGACCTGCTTGTCAGTTTTGATGTGGTTTCCTTATTCACCAAGGTTCCTGTACCTGACACCATCGCAATCATTGAAGACTTGGTTCATCAAGGACTGAATGCTGGGGTACCCCCCCTGGTGAGACACTGCTTAACCAATACATACTTCACTTGGAATGAAACTTTCTACAAGCAAATTGAGGGCACCCCAATGGGCTCCCCCCTATCTCCGGTTGTAGCCAACATCTTCATGGAGAAATTTGAGACGGACGCCATCCAGACTGCCACTCTACGTCCGACCTTATGGAAGAGGTACGTAGACGACACTTTTGTCATCTGGCCACATGGCCGGCCTGCTCTAGACCAATTTCTCGACCACATCAATTCCATACACCCAGCCATCAGATTCACCATGGAAGTCGAAAATGATGGCAAGCTACCCTTTTTGGATGTCCTAATCAAAAGGAGACCTGATGGTTCAATGAGCCACTCTGTCTACAGGAAAACCACCCATACGGATGCTTATCTAAAACCGGATTCCCACCACCATCCATCCCAGAAGAATTCTCTCATCAAGACTCTATATCATAGAGCCCAATGCATCTCCGACCATGAACACATTTCCAGTGAACTCAAACACGTACGCCAAGCTCTTAAGGCTAATGGTTACTCCGACTACACAATCCGCAAAGCCATCACTCCAACCATCAAGAAGGATCCTGTTGAGGAGCCTTTCAAGACCATCACCTTACCCTACATTGCTGGGGTCACAAAAAAAAAATCTCCAAAATCCTGATTAAACACAAGATCCAGGTCCGATTCAATACAGTACATAAAATCCGTGATCTGGTACCGTCTGTAAAAGATGTGGTTCCAGACATACAGTACCCTGGTGTCTACAAACTAAGTTGCCTCTGTGGTAGCAGTTACATTGGGGAAACCAAACGACATGTCTCGGACCGCATCCGTGAACATAAAGCTGACCTGAAACACGGTAGGACAAACACCTCAGCCGTGGCAGATCAGTGTTACAACTCAGTGGGCTCACATGACATTGACTTCTCCAAGACAGAGGTTCTCTGCAAGCCATCTGGCTATCACAGCACCCTAAAGCCTACAGCTAGGCCTAAAGCCTCGAACTACGCCTATCACTCTCCCTTCGTATCGTACCCCCGCGTGTGTGCAAGGGAGTTAATGTTTAACAATGTTACATTCCCTGATGCTTTTAAATAGAAACATTTAAATTTAAAGCTTTTACGTAAATAATAAAAACATTTAATTTTAAAATTAACTCACGGCGGCCTAAAGCCTACAGCTAGGTCTAAAGCCTAGAACTAGGCCTCAACCTCTCCCTTCGTATCGTACCCCCGCGTGTGTGAAAGGGAGTTAATGTTTTACAATGTTACATTCCCTCATGTTTTTAAATAGAAACATTTACATTTAAAGCTTTTACATAAATAATTAACATTTTAATTACAAATTAACTCACAGCGGCCTAACGCCTACAGCTAGGCCTAAAGCCTAGAACTAGGCCTCACACTCTCCCTTCGTATCGTCCGATTCGGTGTAGCAACATCGCCCCCTACTGCAAACACTTGGCATGACCCTACAAAAACCTTTAGACTCAGTGAGGCTTTCCTGGCTAAACAAGTGTAACATTCCCTTATAATTCCCTCAGATAGCTTTTAATTAAAACATTTAAATTAATGAGGCTTTCCTGGCTAAACAAGTGTAACATTCCCTTATAATTCCCTGAGATAGCTTTTATTAAAACTTTTAAATTAAAATTTTACTCACAGCGCCCTAAAGCCTACAGCTAGGCCTAAAGCCTCGTACTACGCCTATCACTCTCCCTTCGTATCGTACCCCCGCATGTGTGCAAGGGAGTTAATGTTTAACAATGTTACATTCCCTGATGCTTTTAAATAGAAACATTTAAATTTAAAGCTTTTACGTAAATAATAAAAACATTTAATTTTAAAATTAACTCACGGCGGCCTAAAGCCTACAGCTAGGCCTAAAGCCTAGAATTAGGCCTCAACCTCTCCCTTCGTATCGTACCCCCGCGTGTGTGAAAGGGAGTTAATGTTTTACAATGTTACATTCCCTCATGTTTTTAAATAGAAACATTTACATTTAAAGCTTTTACATAAATAATTAACATTTTAATTACAAATTAACTCACAGCGGCCTAACGCCTACAGCTAGGCCTAAAGCCTAGAACTAGGCCTCACACTCTCCCTTCGTATCGTCCGATTCGGTGTAGCAACATCGCCCCCTACTGCAAACACTTGGCAGGACCCTACAAAAACCTTTAGACTCAGTGAGGCTTTCCTGGCTAAACAAGTGTAATAATACATTATGTTTATATTCTTTGGTTATTCCTTCCTACCAGCCCACCCCGCAGGGTCCTGTTTGTAAGGGAGCAAGGCTTAACCCACGGAAGCTTGACTCATTTTCTGAGGTTGCTCTGTTAAGTTGATCAGTAGGGATGCGATGTTGATGTTTTGTTTCCCCAATTTAGTAGATTGCAAGTACGTTTATTGTTCACCTTTGGACCGTACGCCAGCACACTTGTATAACTATTCATATTCTTGGTTCTTTCGGTAAAGTCACGTAGAAGGGAAATAATAAAATAAAATAAACATAAGGAAAAATTCTCACGACGTTATTGATATTGATGACAAATGCAAATATGGGATTAGTCACTACTTGTGGAAGGTGGTTTGGCTGCTGCAGCTCTTTACTATTAAATTTACCTCCCTTTATTAATGCTAATCCTATTTCCCTCCCTTTATTACTGCTAATCCTACATAATGACTTTAAGACCCCCCACCACCTACACATTCCACAAGTAGTGACTAATCCCATATCTGCATGTCATCAATATGCTAAATTCCTCTGTTGATATGTAAACTCCTTTGTCAAGACTCTCTCCTCCGACCCAGCTTAAAAATACGCTACCAAGCTTAGCAGTGTTCATTAGGACGCTGTCTTTCCGACAGCCCTGTTCTTCACCTGAGGACGGCTGCTTGCTTTGTGGCCGAAACGTTAGTGCGGCCTGGAAGTGTATTATTAAATAAGATACATTACAATTCCTTATAAGGGAAACAAACACTAACTGATTACTAATGTAGCATAATCACAATAAAACACATTCCAAATGATTACTAATCTACAACTCGCATCGTAACAATAGCCTGATTACTAATCTAGTATATAATTACAATCACTCCCCCCTTGAATCTTTGCACCTGATGAGTTAATGAGTTAATGATGACGTCACCCTGCTGCTGCTCTATATAAGAACGGGAGACACAGCAGAGCCTCACCATTCTGGCGAATTGCCCGATGATGCTGGATGCAATTACCAGCGAAACGGCGTACTCAAATTGTAAATGTTGTGGCGTCAACACACCGGTGGGCTAAAGCAGTGAACTATTTGTCTTTTGTCAACGTGACACATTTTTACTGATTGGCCGTGTCGGGTGGTGGAGGGTTACGACACATTTATAAATAACGCGATCTAAACCCAAAAACGTTGATTATGAATAACATTGGTCGCGAAAGCCTACGTGTTAAAATGTTTAATTTTTATTATTGTATTATTTTCCTTCTACGTGACTTTACCGAAAGAACCAAGAATATGAATCCATGCAGTCACGAAAGCTTTAAATCGAAATGTATAACTATTATTCGAATCATTTAATTTTACACTAAGGCTAAAGGAAAAACTCAAAAAGGTTCAATATCATACCAGTACTTCGAATAAAGTATGTTTGTATACACACAAGACATCCATTCACCAAGGAGATGGATCAATGGAATGAGCTCGTGTGTCCTGTGCTATGTGGCTCATTACATCGCATGATCATTAGAGGTGGCAGTGGCTTGTGGATGCCTTTATCCAGCAGTGGATTATTAATGGTTGATTATACACTTTAAACACGTAATTAAATGTATATCGTACATTAAACTATAAATTGCATGTTAGAACCACTCGATAGTGGTGCTTTTGTCGTGTTCTATGCAATTTTGTACGCAACATTACACCTCAATAGAACTAAAACGAAACTTTTTTTAGTTTACCAGTAAAGCCCACTTAGCTATATAGCTCTTTTTCAGAATCAACCTGGCCTCAAAAGATATTTTAACGATGTGGCGTATCATGTAGTCAGTTATAGCAGCTAAATACTCTAAATGTGGAAGGAAAAACGGGAGGAGCCGGAGGAAAATCCACACGGCCACGGGGAGAGAGACATGCAAACACCAAATATACAGCAGGCATCAGGGTCGGGATCAAACCCACTGCGCCTCACTGCTCTTTGCAGTTGCATTTCCCAGAACCTAAAATATCTGGCTCTGGAATTTTCTGACAAATAGTTATACTGTAAATCCCAGTGATTAAAATGTGGTGACATTTATTTTTCAACGATGTACTCCCATATACACTGGTACTCGATTTAAAATATGGGGAAATAAGGTTTAAGCAAAATTGGACTTACAATAAATAAAACCCATAAAATGTTCATGATAATTTTCAGGAAGGTTCCTAACGAGAGGGGGCCATTCGGTCCGTTTAAGTCCTTTGGGCAAGAAACTATAGACAAGCTGGAAGGCGCTAGAATGAGTCCGTGAATTATGGAGCGATACATTATGAGAATGTGAAGTAGGTGTGTCATGTCTAATTACCCAAGTTTATTTGGTCAACCAGTAGGTGGGGCTATCCCAATTGAGTAGTTCATGGGTAGGATATTTATTTATTTATTTGGACCATGACGCCAGAACGCAATGGCTTGCTCATGCGAAAGACGCAGTATTATTGAGGGCGGTGTGGAACCGTGAACTTTTGCAACAAGCTGGCGAGCGCGCTACCGCTAGGCTACATCGCATCAAGCAGTTGATGTAGCGCCGATTCAGACCACTTTGGAGGTCGTAATCAGATAATTTAGTTAGTATTAATTTAGTTAATAGGGGCCGTCCATAAATGACGTCACGTACCTAGGGGGGGGTCAGACATTTGTTACGATGTGTAACGATGGGGGGGGGGGGGTTGAGAAATGTGACGTCACATCAAAATGCGCAACTTTAATAAATATAGACAACACATTCTACTTAATTAAATAGACTTTTTAATACATGTTTTTTTCCCTACAACATCAGAGTGTAGCGCCACAAAATACGCACTACAATGACAATAGTTTAAAGCGATTTGAAGCATGTTTTATTTTGGGGGGGGGGGGCAGAGCTTTGTGACGTCATATTTAAGGGGTGGGGGGTCTGACATTTTGTGACGCCGTATGACGAAGGGGGTGGGGGGTCAAAATTCGTCCAAAATTGCGTGACGTCATTTATGGACGGCCCCATATTCGTGTAACGATTAGCCCCTGATCATGGGTGTTTGACCATACTTCACCACGCTGGTCAGTGTGGGTGGGAGAATGACCACTCGCCATCACTCCGGGCTCGGAGGAGTGTTGATAATCTTTTCTCTCAAGCTTTCTTCTGGCGGGCATCTTCAGAAGTTGACAAAAAAACACTTCTCGGCACTGAAATGCGTGACTGAATCTAAAGGGAATAAATGCTCAACACGCAACTGCCCATACCCGGTGTGCATGTGCAGCCGCAACGCGTTCAAATCGCCAATGATGTTCGCCGTGACCTGGAATCGACCTCGGGTGGCTTCATATCGCAGTGCGCTAACCACGGCGCCCCCCCCTCCTCTAGATGACTAAGCTTTGTTATTCCGAAGAGCGAGAAACACAGCTCACACACAATACATTTGTGCGTATCGAACATACAATAAAATACAAATAAACGAATTTGATTCATTTGTCTTCTTGTGACCGCACAGGTATGCTCTGACTGCCTCCATGGGTATTCCCTTCGCATCCCCACAGATATCCCCTTCGTACCCCGACAGACATCATCTTTCACCAAAGGTGCCCCGTGAGCACCCTGTACAGAAACGGCGGATGTGAATGTTTCGATACTGTACGGAGGAGCATGACAAGTCATACATAGGCAAAGGAGGAAATGAGGAAAGTCTCGAGTATGGATGCACAGACAACGTCACAAGTTAAACACTGGTTACCTTCAAATACACATCTAAACGCACGGTGTAGAAAAGTTATATTTGAACGTTTTCATCTGGCGGCGGCAGCCACTTCTCACCGACGAATTCTCCACGTGTTCATATAATAAAAAAGTAGCAGACTTCACCCCACCCACCCACGGCTTCATCATCACAACCAACCACCACCATCATCATAACAAGAACCCGACGGTGCCTCCACCGCCACCACCGTCAACTCCACAGAACCATGTACAGCTGGCTCGCAGACAACGCAACATCTCCCTCTTGGCAACCACAACAGCAGCAGCAGGAGGACCAGCCAGAGACCGACGACACGAGCCCATGCCGCACGCGGGACCCGCGACGGCTTCTCGTGCTCACGGTTGCGCTCTGCGCTCCGCTCAGCGCGCTCATCCTCCTCGGCAACTTGGTGACGGTGGTCGGCATCGCCGCGTCCCTCCGTCGCTCACGGGCTTCGCCGGCTCCTAGCTCCCTGCTACTGCTGAGCCTGGCCGTGGCCGATCTGATGCTTGGTGGCACCCTGTCCACGTTTCCCCGCATGGGTGTCGGTCGCAGCGAGCGCACGCTGTGCGTGCTGCAGCAGCTGCTGCCCAACTTCGCGGCGCTGTCCCTGCTCGCGAACCTCGTGGCGGTGCACGCCGAGAGGTTCCTGAGCGTGGCGAGGTCGTTCCGCCACGGCGACTCGCGCATCCGCAGGTCAGTCGGTGTGTGGCATGTGTGGGTGCATCCATCTGCCAGTCATCTGAGTCGACCCATGGCACCTGGGTCTGTCCCGTGACCTCCTGCCAGCAGCGAGCCTTCGACACTTCACCTGGCCTCAAAGTGCACCTGGCCTGGCACAAGCGTTATGGTGACGTCGCCGTCACTTCGTGGTGAACGGTAGTTGTTTGTTGTTTCGCCAACACCAGTGAGGATTATCTGAACCTGGGGGAATCCGATGAGCCATGAAGTTCCTTTTCACAGATGTCACGGGGGAAGCAAAGGTGGCGGCCACCCACCCCGTCGAATGCAGTGTCAGCCTTAATAGGTGATGATCGCTATCATCAGCAGCATTTATTGTAAAATTATGCTTGTTTACCCAGGAAATCCTCACTAAGTCTCATAACACTTTTTCGATGATGGTCATGCCACGTTATCTTAGTGGGGAGCAATGATTGCTGCATATATATTTCATTTGAGCAATTTTTGGGTAATTTAGCATTATTTCCATGACCATTGTGATTTGCATCATCACTGTCATCATCATTATCAGCAGTAGCTACATCAGCGTGATCATCATCGTTCTTCTTGTGATCATGATCATTATCAGCGATGGACAATTCACTGCTGGATGAAGGCTTATCCAAACCGCCGCCATCTCTCACGATCCTGCGATATAATAGTCCACCTATCACAGGAGATGAATTCACAGCTGTTTCCCTGGTGGTCGTACTCTCGGATGTGTTCCAATCATTGCCACTACCTTCATTATTGTACTATCAGCCAAGGCCGTAGCCATGGAGTCAACATTGGGGGGGACAAAATCGTCCAAGGGGTCAGGGAGTCCCCTTCCAGAAAAAAAAATCTAAATTTGAAAGCGAATTTCCTGCATAAAATATTTTAAAATGCAATAACACATAGGATGGGTTTTTATTTATTTTTTACAATAATGTCTAATAGTGTATTGTATTACATTGCTCTGTTTTTTTCTTTTTTACCTTTTTTTGTTTCATTGTATGTAATGGCAGAGATTAGGGATGTATAAAGTACAACCATAACCACAATCATATAAACAGAAATCTATTTTATAGCAATATATTAGGGCGGACATTTTGAGCATTTTGAATATTGGGGGGGGGGGATGTGTCCCCCCCCCAATATATATTATAATTACGCCTTGCTATCAGCCATGTACTATCTTGCCTGCTCGCGGCGTGTCCCGTCCAAGCCCACTTACTTTCCTGAATGGACTGAATAATGCGATTATACGACACATGTTCTCTAATCCATGCTTTCATTTTTAACCGGAAGATTAAATCAATCCATTGAAACTCATGAAACATTGCTGCTTTTGGAAGCGCGACCTGCGATTCCAAGCATGCTTCCCATGCTTTGCACTTTTTAGTTGTTGCTCCTTTGTTAATAACCACGTTTCTGAACCCTGTTCAGGTAGTACGCACTGATTTAATAATTTATTATTTTGCTGTATCGATATGCTACTTTTCATGACCAAGTTTTGCTTTCCAAAAGCGCTCTGATCTCTCTGTCATCTGTATTAACAATATTCGTCATGATTATTAATTATCATCATGAGCAAAACGGCATTCTAATGTGTAACCTATGGAGTTGTCAGCATAACACATCATTATAGTCAACACGGTCTAGATTTTCATCATTATGACAATCATGATCACCATATCATGCCCAATAGAAGCTCCCGCATGCGCAGGTGTGTGACGATCAGCGTGATGATGATCATGTGGTCAGGATGGTTGTCACCATGATCAGCCTTGTCATTATAGTGGTGACCATCATTATAATAGTAATTATTATAATCATCATTCATCAGCACACACATAATGACCTGTGCGTCAGCGAGGCCTGTGTACCGAATGGGCCATGCCACGCTCGGGTCCGTGTGCGTGAAACAATTTACTTATGCCACATTTTCTAAAAACAGCACAAAAACGATGCAAAAATTACACCCCATTATTAGTATGAGTTGTAAATTTTTATTTTGATATTACCTCATTTGTAGAACTTCCAACACAATCACCTTGTACATAAACACGGGATGGAGAGGCCCTCAGCCCCACGTCATGTCGAATGTGTGGGTTTGACTATGCTATACGCTGGTCAGTGTTAGTTGAAGGCGGGGGGCATAGACCTACAAGCATAGATGTATCGTACAACACTTAAGTTTGCTGCACTGCCCTCCACTGCCCGCAAGCCCTATGCTATAATCTATTTGTCCAGTAAACAATACATTTTAACAAAAACACAAGTTAGGCAGATTGACCCACACAGCACTGGACACCATGGCTGCGCACTGCCCTCTCAAACCCACTGCAAATCTCTGTGCGTGGCATGCCAGGCTCTGCCCACTGCTGATCGTCACGGCTTGGGTGGTGCCACTAACGTACGCTTCTCTCCCGGCCCTGGGCTGGAACAACTGGCCACCCGGGAATGGCAGCGAGCACATATGCTGCTTCAAGCTTCACTTTCTGCCCGCCTACATCTACCTGGAGATATACGGGCTCATCGTGCCTGGCGTGCTGGCCATGGCGGTCCTGTCGGCCCGGGTCCTGTGCATCGCCCGGCACCACGTCCGCAACATCGGCCGCCTGCAGCGCTCGGCCAACGCGGGGCAGCTGCCCGAGGGCGCGCGGCGTGCGCGGGCGCGACAGATTCGCAGCCTCGTGTTGTCCTCGACTGCGTTCTGCGCATGCTGGCTGCCCTACCTGGTGTTCGTGCAGACTTCCTTCTTCATGAGCCTGAGCGCAAGGTCAGAGATTAAATTACCAAACGACAATGGGATTTCCCCCCCCTCGAGTTGTTAATGTTGTGGGTTAACTCTCCAAGCACAACGGTGTGCTGAACTAGTAACGAATTGGCATGTATTGATTATGTTACAAACCTTACTAATTGGCTGTGTCGGATGGTGGCCGGTTTAATGAAACTTTTATATTACGCGATCTAACCCAAAAAACCTCTATAATGGGATGTGGTGTGCATGGACATATTATGGACATATTAGTCTGGGTGGTCCACTCAGATAGACTCGCACAAAGATAAATGTGGATAATGGGCTAAATCTGCAGCCATTTCTAGATCTCTCCTTTTATCCAGAACAAAACACACGGATAATAGCATTAATTTTGCACTTCCTTGAGTCCATATCCAGGCGATTGTTGTTATCCGTGAAAAATACAGATGATGGAATCAATCCGCACGTAACAATAAATGTCAGATTAACATGTAGGCTTTCGAGACCAGTATTATTCATCATAAAGGTTTTTTGGGTTAGATCGAGTTATTTATAAATGTGTCGCAACCCTCCACCACCCGACATGGCCAATCAGTAAAAAATGTGTCACGTTGACAAAAGACAAATAGTTCACTACTTTAGCCCACCGGTGTGTTGAAGAGTGGATCCACAACAATTACAATTTGAGTACGACGTATCGCTGGAAATTACATCCAGCATCTTCGGGCGATTTGCCTGAATAGTGAAGCCATCCACTTGCTTCCGGTCTTAAATAGTGCAGGATAACGTCATCATTGTTGAACCCCATCAGGATTCGAGATCAGAGGTGGAGCTGGGGATGTATGAATAAATGTCAGAGTTGACACGAGGAGTAGCAGATAACAGGGCTGGATAAGATTATTTCACCTTTCATAATTTGTGAATGTTTCGGGTTCAGTTTTTGGTTGCATTGTAGTTGACAGTGCTCAGCTCACAATATGAGCATTGCAAAGTTAAATATTGGTTAGGGATTGGCCTAGCCAGTTATCGCTGTGGTAAAAAAATGGGTATCATGTCAGCAATGGCTGTCCAGTGGATTATGTCAGCCCTCATCATAGAAATATAGAATTCCCACGACTGACTCAGAAGCCTTATTTAAAATGAGTGTTGCACCACTCTCGTTTGGCATGTAAAACTAAGGTTGCCCCATCTCCTGAATTTCCCAGGCTCATCCTATGTATGAGGTCACGTCTATGTTTGAGGTCAAAGTTTCGAAGTCTTCCTAATACATTAAAAGTCTCTGATTTTGTCAGTTGCATAATAATACACCACTCATGACAATCCTGTTATACGTAGCTCTCCCCTCTTCGGGCATTGGGAGATACTGTATTCATTTTACAATGATACCCCAGTTCTTTGTACCTTTGTGTAGACAACCCTACATAACGCAGTAACTATTATTACTTTGAATGTCATGGAAAAATACCTTCTATTCAGAGTATAGAGGAGGGTCAGTGACAGAGACATTAGCTTGTGATTTTTTTAAGTCTAACGTTTTAGCTGTTAATAGCAGTGGTGATTTAGTGTTTTCAGGATATGTTTATACACAACCGTCAATGCAAGCCTCTTGAGTTTTGTTTGCCTTATACTGTATGTCCTTTATACAGCCAGATGTGACCACGTATTTTTTACTTGGGAAACTAAACACGACAGCTGCTGTATTTTTCCAGCCACCTTAGCAAAGATATATGTTCATCGTATGGCAGTCAAACTAATATTTTAATGTTCACAATTGCAAGTGAAGATCCATATTTAATACAATGGCCTACATATGTATGACCAGGCTATCATCATCAGTTCGCTAGACTTGAATGCCTAGTTTAATCACAGGTTGCTGAAAACTGCATAATTTTAGCAAAATGGGTTTAGGACAGTGAGTTGATTAGCAGGTTGCGAGTGTTGGGATGAGATACTGTTTGTTGATACTCCCACATCTTCCAGGAAGTTATTCGTGGAAGAGTAGGCCAATCACCCCTTAGAGGGGTTCTCTTGAAATCACCCTTGTGGAAACCCTCTGCCACCAGTGGGTTAAGCAAGCGATTGCAGTTATTTTTGCACTTATTTCTATCTGTTTCAATCATGTAGTTGGATGTATTTATTTTGCTTTTGTCGTTTTGGTGATCCAGGTCACTTGCAAATGAGACTATCCTGGTCTCTTGAGCTCTTACCTGGTTAAACAAATAAACTGGATTTGACCTTTTAGGTCTGGCAAGCAGGAGGGCGTGGAGCGTCACACCGAGGTGCTCATCGTCCTCATGAGCCTGGCGTACACGGCCTCGGCACTGGTGCCACTCATCCTCATCTCAGGCCGCCGGAGGTACAAGCGGTCGTTGCTTCGTCTGCTCTCGTGCGGCATCCGCCGTTGTGCCCGCCCGGTGGTGCCATCCACTGCCTCGGCACCACCTGATGTTGCGGACGCCACCGCTGCCACCACCTTCTCCTCTTCCTCTGCAATGCCGTGGGGTTCGTGCTGCCCTTTCTGTCGAGGCCAGCTTGAGGACAGCGCGAAGGCCAGATCAACGCCAACCACCAACAGCAGTGGTGTCCAGCAGTGTGTGGAGGAGATGGAGGGTGCAGATTAAACCTGTAGTGCGTGTGATTAGATCAGGGTTAGTGTGGCTGTGTCGAGTACGCGTGTGTGTGTGTATTTGACTGTCACTTCTATGTATTAGTGGGGAGCAGAAGTGTATTGGTGAGCGCACTGCGCTACAAACTCGATGACCTGAATTCAATTCAAGTTCACGGATAACCTCGCTGATGAATATCTGAACCGGTCCTGGGCATCCCCTAGATCAATTCATTCCTTAAATCTGTACCTGGTGTGTATATATAAACATTGGAGAGACAAAGGCAGCCAGGCGTGGTGCTGGCCACACCATTATGCGCTGCGTTGGCATACATAGGTGCTCTTTAACAGCACTTGCCCCAACAGTCTGTTACGGCTAGAGGGTGAATCTTTGTCTTTGAGTGGTGACGTCGTAGTGAGAACACTACAGTACGAACCCGACAACCTAAATTCAATTCCCGGCTAAAGCTAGCTTCAGTGGTAATTAGTTGAGCGGGTTCTGGGCCTCCCCTAGGTTGACTCAACGATAACCGAGTACCTATTGCAGTGTGTAAACATCAACATTGGGAGGACAAAAGCGGCCAAGCGTGGTGCAGGCCTCACCCACTCCTCATGTGCCGTGCCGGTCTCCGATGTGCTAAATGGGGGATTATTTTTTGTGGTTGGGTCCATGTATGTATTTGTGCATATATACATATTGACATAGGTGCCGTTGATGGTAGCAGCGATGCCAAGATCGGACTGTGTGGAGGAGGCTGGATAAAGATGCTAGTGGACAATTGGAGTCAGCTGCCCTCCAGTTACAAATGAGGGTGCAAGTGCGACGTTCAGAACAACGAGCAGAGCGCTGGGAAGCTAAACAAGTTGGCGCAGTGTGGAGCACAGGTGGTGAATATGCTAGATATCTTATTTCACCCGTAACACTTGGGTCTGTCTCCTGACCTCCTTCCAGAAAGCCTTTGACACGTTACATGGCCTCAAAGAGCACCTAACCTGGCACAAGCGATGTGGTAACGTCACCGCCACTTAGTCGTGATTGGCAGCTGTTGTTATCCATAAATGTATTTAAGAATGTATGTATTTATTTTGAAGTACATATCATTTATATATTACTCCACCCATGTGTGAATGTATGCGTATATCTGTATATATTCTAAGTCAAAGTCAGGGTGTCTATGTCCTTATTTTCGCATTTTGGCAGCACCCGTCTTCAGTGAAAGGCCATGAGGCAGACATGGAAATTTCCCATTATTTGCAGAAAACAATCACTGTCGACCACAGAGTAAGGATTTGTTCAATCAGCCACTGACTGGGATTTCAATTGCATCCTTTTTGTTACGAACCTGCACAATGCCGCCCGGCCTGGTGATGTGTTATGTATGCACAGTACTGTATGTTCCTTACACACATTTACATCTTTACGATGTTTAATAACCCTCTCGCACTCATCTGTTTGTGTTTTGTATTGGCTTATCCCCTACCTCATCATCATTCATGTGTTGGCTGTCACTTCTATGTATGCCTCATACACACATATCAAAGGGAGCTGTTCTGTACTCCTTTTCATTAGGACTTTGATGTATGTGTTTTAACCTATCAGAGATAGAAACATATGCTTTGTATATATCAATATTTTATTTTTGCTTTTTGATATGAATCGGTTTTTATTTATTGCATACAATGCATTGTATTTGTAAAGCGTACTTATTGGTATTATTGATATAAACTGCTGCGCCAAATTAATCTGTTCGTCTGTGCATCTCTCCATGTTACGGTGGGAGCTCAACTGCGGTGTTGTACCATTTCACGCAGTCGGTTATTCTACTGACCCGTGCTGCTCAAGAGCCTGACCCCACAATACATGTCCACCCAATACGAATAGCGTAGCTTTAGCCGTTTGACAGCACTCGTATAGTGCCTGTCTAAACAAACCTGTAGCACGTGTAAACACAGTCAGCTGCGCCCAGCGCTCTGCTCTCAACCTCAAATTCTCGTTTCAGAATCTGGAGAGAGTGGCGTTAAAGATCGTACAGGAAACAAAAAACGAGAAATGAGGACTGGGAGCTGTGACTATGTTAATAGCTTGCACCATTGCTTCCCTACCTCCACCCAGAGGTAACACGGGTAAAGTAATGTAAAACAGCCCCTTATTACCTCCACTGCTGGATGGATGGAGGAAGGCCTTCCCACATACATTTTTGGTCTTGGAGGTTGTTTGAGCAAACTTCACCATGCTGATCAGCGTAAGTTAGTGAATGGGGTGCCTAAAACCAGTTCAGATATTACTTGACACTGGTGTTAGTCGTGTGGCAGAATATCAAACTTCTCTCATTGGGCTCATAGAGTAATGCGCTAACCATGCATTCTACTGCTCAACCCAGCAGCAAAATGGTATGTTACAGTTAATTAACCAACGTGTTGCGAGTGGTGGCTTAGATTGTGGGAAATCCATATATCTTGTAGATCATATGTCCACAGTGGGTCACACGCCAAAGATTGAGAGTATGTTGCAGATAAATGGTTGGCATGTGCTTGGTGTTAACCAATTCTCTCGACACAACATCTCAACCTTGGTTTGTGCTGCATAGCTTTCTGATATGTTCGAAACTGAATAACTTAGCTCCTGAAGAAACTACCAGCAAGGAAAAGTTCAAGTTTGTTTAACCAGGTGGTGAGAACCCAAAAGACACGAATAGTCTTAGTTGGAAAGAGTAACCTGGGTCAGCAAAATAACAATAGGAATAACTTAAATCAAGTTCAATGAAGAAGCAACACAAAACGTCAGACAACCTAGCTAACAACAACGGGGTTCAGCCCGAAAACACATCGGAGAGCCACAATAACAATAGCCACAATTCACGAATAAGTGGAAGTCATTTGACTGTGGTCATCGCGCTAGGCTAGGTGCACTATTAAAGTCCCTGTTAAAGTGGCCTGGCATGACACACAATTAATTTGGCAGTCAGCTGGCCTAATTTTGAAAAATTTGTCCCTTGGCAAAAACGTTAGCATCATCATTTGTTATTTTCTTAGCTGCAGAGAAGACAGGTCGTATATTTCTAAAATACAGTTGTTTACTAGACATTCGTAAACTACTTTTGGGGCAAGATGGTTCAGCAAGGCTGTGTTTACCTTCTTACTTCAAAAGATGCAGCTTTTGATATAGGAAGGTTTGTTTGTTTTGGGATGATTTATGAGCACTTAGCTTATCACAAAAGCCCCCTGTCTGCATGTATGGGTTATGGTGGCCCCGTAGATATCCACTGAGCATGACTGACTCAAGGCATCAAGAATGAAGTGGGGATTTGATTAATGTTTCTCCTCAAACATTTTTATAATTGTCCATACAATGTATATATCCATGTCATCAATGCTTCATGCTCTGTGCTCCAAACCCATAGATCCGAGGTTCATTCCCAGCCATGGTCGCTGGGTTGCCACCTGTGAGGTAAAAAAAAACACCGACGGGACATATAATGGAAAGGAGAATATCTGACAATAAAGGAAATAGAATAGAATTGCATGATTTGAGAAACTGCATTGAGTGGTGCATTATTACCCAACTGGCAAACACCAGGACTTTAAATGTCACAGGAAGATGGACAGATTCCCAGAGCATGACTGACGTCAGTAGTTAGTGATATCTGAATCAGTCCTGCCCAACGCCTCCCCTCCTCTTCACCAACACACACTGACGAGTGTATTGAAGTACAGTAAAACAGCCATGACCGAAATGGTGTGGGGAGGCCTTCATCCAGCGTTAGTTTGACAAAGGGTTGTACGTTAATTCGTCATAGATTCGAAGCGCAGTTGCATGACGACATGTCCTCGACAACGTGTATTGCTGTTTCCTCGCACAATTAAATTTTTTTTAAAATATGCTATGGAAATTAAGATGTGACCTCGTGAGCAACCCTTTTCTTTGGCAGCTTAGGATATTAAATTATTTATATTTTAAAAAATGCCTCCGAGTTATGGCCACTTCCTCTGTGATCTAACTCGCCTTGTTTACCAGTTGGCAAGCGCGTGCAGTTCTTGTTTTTCATTTTTTGACAGCCGCTGTGTACAGTGATCCCTTGCCAACTGCGAGGGCTAGGTTCCTAGCAAACCCTCAGGTTGGTAAATTCATGATTGGTAAGCTTAAATACCGTATGGGGGAAAAGAGGGTTAGGAGGACCGAGTTCGCGAGTGAACCTATGAAATCCCGTATAAATGTTTTTTACGTTCAATAAAATTAACAAATGAACAAAGCACACTAAATAAAGATAATTTCAGTGACATTTAAGACACGTTTAATTAAGAAAAGTACAGCAAATAAAATCGCATTTACCTTTGATGATGATGATGAGGCACTTCCATCACCAACACTCTTGCTCATACGCTTAGGGGCTATACTTGAAAACTATATTAACTTATTAAAACAACATATTTACGGGGGGAAATTATATCACTGAGTGGCATGCAATATTAGTACGGTATGTGATATTTAAGCACAAAACGGTAATACGCAAATCGCATCCATAACATTTTTTCGTGAGACAGAGCGTGAGTCTGACCGATCGCGGAGGTAGAGCAACGTGGAGAAGAGGACTGGGGGCAGCTGAGAGACCCAGATGTGGCTCGCGTCTCGTGGTCAGTAAATTCGTGGTTAGCGAGGGATTACTGCAGAAGATATGGAAAAGGCTGAATCATTACGCTATATGAGATGAAAATAAGAGCTTACTGCACTGTATGTTCCCCTTGTATATCCTATACGGACTTATGTTTTGTAGTTTGTTACTTTATGTAATATCAGGGCAATTCTTGCACCTTTGTAAATAGTCATGATAATTTTATGCATAGGTTTTCACAACCAATATTGAGTCGTAATTAGTTTATTGTTGGTTATATTGCATACAAATGTGTAGTAAACCCTGCCCCACCCGACACAGGCAATAAATAAAAGTGTTGTGTGGATAAAACTTGGCCAAATTTACGACTGCTTTGACAGCACCACCTGCCTGTTGGAGAGTAATGTCCCAGCATTTAAATGGGCTTGGGAATGTATTATTTCTACGAGCGCTTGAATATGCCTTCTGTAGTCACCGTTCTCTCGGTGTTCTCTCAGACACGTTGTCTCCTTTGGCTTCCCTTCCGCTAGTAATCTCGTCCCTGCTTGTGTTGTGTCCCGTCCAAGGCCGTCTTTGTATTATTCAGGTTTCTGAGAGCTTTGATAACTGCTTCCATGGTATCTTGACACCCATTTGTGTTTTATCCGAAAAATTGATTGTCGGTATGTGGTCCACTGTGGAAAAACTTTTTCTAAATCCAGTTTTCTCATGTGGTTGGTTTGTCCCTACACTGCACATCATACAGTTCTCTATGATCTTCGCAAACAGTTTATATAATTATGCGTGTCTGAAGCGTGCATGTTTGGAATTACTTGAAGAGACAGGAGGAGCACATTGGCAAATAAATGCAAATTAGAAACAGTGTTGACTGTTAAGTGTTTACAACACCTCCAAGAGAATGACCACTACGGAGATGGCGTTATGAAATCTGTTCATGTGTCGGAGCCAGAAGAGGATCTAGAAACTTTCCCAAAGGGAGTAGGGGCTGTTCCCAAATGTCAAGCTCTTTAAAAAGACCCAACATGAAAATAAAACATTCAATTTATAATCTCTGGTAATATATTATATAACGTCATATATTATTGCTTTCGCAGAGAATTATCGATTTATCAAAACAATATTGATCGGTGAACATAAATGAATATAAAAAATATACCAATTTTCGGGATCTCATTGCGCCCATCGCCCCCACCCCACTGGAACCACCACTGGTCTGAGCAGGATGCATTAGGTAATCGGAAGACTCGGGGATGGTGTCAGTATAGAGATACTTTCATCCAGCAGTGGATATATCTTGGCTGATGGTGGTGGTGATGATGTTTTGTATGTCCTCTGGCTCTGGTGCTTATTTAATGAACATTGTAATTGCCTAACTTGTTTGAAAAAAATATTTGTGCATGTGGATGTCAATCAAAATGACAGAAGCTAAACATAAAAAAAAATATTTCCGGTCACCATAAAAACATCTTTGACTGTAAACGCTTTAAAAATGTCTACAATATTGATTAATGGTGGAAGTGAGCCATTGTGGGCCATGAGAATAGGACTCTGGTCGAATACATCTGTTCTACAACCCGTTCTTTGTTCTGTAAACTCTCCCACGCCTGAAGGATATGGTGAATATTTTTCCAGGCAGAAGAAGGAAGGGGCACCGTGATGTAAACACTTGCGTGACTGATGCATATACATGTATGATTGTGCCAGCCATTACTAAAATCAGCAGCAAGCAGTATCTGAACCTGTCCTGGGCCTCCCTTAGGTCAGTTCAGCCTTAGGTGCCTGGTGCCATGTGTGAAGAACAGTGTTGAGGAAACAAAGGCGGTTGAGCATCGTGTTGGCTAACCCACCACAGTAACTTCGGTCACTGTGCCAGCTGAATAACTGCTTGTTAACAGCACTTCCCCCAAATGTTTGTAAAATGCTATATGTAGAATATTTGTTATTGTATGATAATATTTATGAGTGTAATTGTGAGTAACATCGGCACACCTACTGAACTACTATCTCCGCTCACAGTGAGTTGATTGGCTCTTGATGAATTCGGCCCCGCAACTGCTCATAGGCCCCCGCCTACTCCTCTGCCAGCACCGCCCACTGCTTGGGTAGCCCCACCCTTTGCTCGCATGTTGGGTCGAGTATGTGGCCAGAATATTTTAAACCGGGGACAAAATCACAATTTTCTATCGAGTAAGCAGACGTGAGCGGTTATTTATATTCGCACGTAAAGTTATGCGACATTGTCCAGTTACTTAGCAACAAGATCCTGAAACGCACCCGAATGTGTTTGGAGTGCGAACTCAAAGAGCATGCGGTCACTAGAGCGTTTTACATGGGTGAACGAGAAAGTAATTTTTTTACATTTGACCTAAAGAAAGTCGAACCGACGTTTGGGGTAACTCCGAGAGCTGCATTAAACCAGATTTAGCATTTGTATTGTTCAGAGTGAATGACCAATGCTCTGACAGTTTAAAGAGTGACTTATATGTGAGTAACTGTGTGGCTTAAATTTGAAAATGCTGCTCACGCTATCACCAACACAGGAGGGGACCAATTGACGATCTGCAGGTGCACAGCAGGAATTATTACAGCAGAAGGAATTTAAAACACCTCTCGGAAAGTAATAATTTACCATAGTTCACATTTTTTGGATGGCATGTTAACAGATAACACTTCCACCCCTGTTTCCCCACACTAAAAAAAATAGATAAACACAATGTTTCATTAAGTCTTTGCTCACAGTCCGAAACGTGTGGCCAAATGAGGTACTGTACATCAAGGATATCTCACGCGCGCTCAAATTACACCACCACAAAAACGAACGCGGAGGCGTGTACGCGCGCGCCCCTGCAGGAACGTATTTCCTTCACAAAGGCTGGCGCTGAACAAAAGAAATGGCGGCAGTATAAATATGTGCGTACCTGCGCTAAAGAGAAAGAAGCAGCGTCAGATATGAATATGCACGCATACCCCCAGTGGTTAAGCCTTAATTCGCTGTGCAAACACGCTGTGTAAACGCGCGTGACCGCCGGCGAACGGGTTGATCGCACCCTGCCCCAATTACTCACGCGGCGCTGCAGGCGCGCGTTTTCCACACACACGCGCGCATAAACACGACGGTGGCCGTATATGTTGCAATACACGCGCCCCCACACACACTCTCAAATTATCAACACCGCGCCGACGCTGGGGCCCAGCGCTCGCTCTCTCGCCACACTGTCTCCCCGCGCAGTCGCACCACACACAAATCGCAGAAACCACGTCGAGGTTCTACCCACACACACAGAAATCACACTGCACCGATATTCTGAACTAAAGTTTATTAATGGCGCCAATACACACTACCTGGAGGAGAAATATTTTGCGAGGAGAGCCTAGCCTAACTCTGCCTATGAACCCAGTTACACAAATGTCCTACCACGTACCTCGAAGCTGGACTCGCGGCGTCCCACGGATGCTGAGAGCGGCTTGAAGAGGCAGGTGGTTGTAGACAACTGACTAAATCGTTCTCTGGTTCCTCTTTTTATGCTCTAAACTTCAAAGGCCCAGGGGGACGTCACGCCATGCAGCCAATCACGCGCCTACCTTTCAATTTTAAACTGATGCCCCGCCCTCACCTGGAGCGTTATTTTCCATTACGCCTCGACCCATTGTCTACGTGCCAGCCCGCTGTCCCCCTTCGAGTGCTGCGGAGGTGGCTGCGGCCGGCGGGCGGCAACGACCCCCCGTTGCCCCTTTATCTGGAAGGGCTCCCACGCTTTTCCCGCTCAATGTTCCGTCCTCCGTTCTCCCCTCCGAGTTGTACCTCATTGCTGTTGGCCCAGGGAACCTTCCTGCGCCCATACATTTTTAAGCCAATTTAGGGGTACCGCAATGTAACCTGTCCTGTGAGGGTCGGCCAATCTCCTGGCACCGGGAAACCATGGGACTCTCCCTCTAGGGGCCCTTCGGATTAAAACCTGATGTACCAGGCAATCCCCCGCCATGACACTACGTGGGTGCGCTGCGTGCAGGCGTGTGTTTAGTGCGGGGGCCGGGAGAGGATCGCGCCATTTACGGAGTTGCTCCGTAGTCGTGGCACCCTCCCTGTACGCATGCGTACTTTTTACACCCCCCCCCCCACCTAAGTCCGTATGCTTGACACACCCGCCCCCCGAATCCTATAGAACGGTCGATATTTAATCCACGCAGAAACATTCAAGAATTAATAATATTAACGTGTTTAAGCAAACAGATAGTCCACCGCCGCACTATCTTAACTCATTTGAAGGCCAATGTAGACAAATTATTATCGAGGTTTCACCCCCCCACCCGTTTCCTATGCGTCAGTACATTGTCAGTAGACCCCTCAAATGCAAGCGTATGCATTTGGGTTAACCCCCCTCCCCCCTCCATGCGTGCGTACTAAATGGATGGCCCCTGAGCCAACATAATATTTTCGTAGCGCAGTGCGAAAACCATTGCCCCACCACTCCACCCCATTTTTTTGTATGTATCGCAAATGAAAGCAGATTATTGCATACGCGTGTATTAAACAAGCGCTCAGAACACGCCCAGGTTATTGAATACTTGGAGTTGTTTAGTGTGTGTTTGTATGAGTGTGTAATGGTAGCACAGTGGTTAGCCCCCTGTGCTATATAAACCTAGCCATCTGAGTTTGATTCCCGAGAAGGGTGATGAAGTATGACCACCAATCAGATAGCCCTCACGCTGACACTGCATGGGGAGGCCTTCACCTCGCAGTGTATTCTTGGCATAGGCTGGTGAAATCATATTGTTAGACTATCCGATGTATGCATTATCTGGTGCACTGTGAGCATGAAAAATCTATTTTAATCGTTGAATTAATGCGTTGTTACTTGGGACATACAGACTACTCCCAGTTACACAGTGTTACTTAGTGGGCATGTAACGATGTATTCATTAAAATAGACCTCCCTCTCTCACGATTCATGCATTTATAACCATGCTTGTAATAATTACACTGTGTAACATCTTGATAAATGCAAGGAGAACATGGGAGCGTACTTGGAGGAGCAAGGCGAGCGCTTCCACCAGGATATACTGAACTTTGAACGCCGCTACCAAGGAAAGTATAACGAGAACATGATGGGAGACTACATTTGGGGGCTGATTCGTGAAAGTGATTTACAGTATAATCGTAAATCTCGAAAAACTACTCACTTCTAAATCTTTTGTAGTCATTTTTGTGTTACTTTAATATAAATACATGTTAATTTACATTCATATTTTGTTGTTTTTCTGACTTTATGTGAAAGAAAATACACAAATTCGCCTGTTTTTTCATTGAAAATATGATAAATTTCAAAATATCACAGTCCTGGTCACAAAAGCAAAGTTTGTGGGGAATAATAGCCATTTTCTATACTTTTAGGCATAAGCAATTAGGAAATAACACTACCCAGGAACAAAAATTGTGTTACATAGTGTAATTGATTATTTTACGATTCGTTTAAGTCACTTATATGTGTTACGTAAAGGTAATAACGGTGCCAATAAAAGTAGAAATGAGACAGACCAAACTAAATACAATAGATGCAATGTCTACAAGAAAAAAAATATACATTTTTTATAATTCCCATAATCGTGACAAATGATCGGATCGATGGGGTTTGGTGAACTGTTAGTCGCCTCATGCATTTACAAATGCAGGCAGACCTCCCTGCGTTCTGACTCCACATACGTATACAATGCTGTTTTTAATCCATTTGCCTACTGGCTCTCCATACCAATATTGTCCAGCAGCATATGCTTATACAAGTGTAATAAACGACTGGACCACGATGTCTGGCTCAGTGTCCTTTATTCGGTTCGTGCTGTACACCCACACGGCTGTCTTTACTCTGTAGCTTCTCCACGGTGCTGACTCCAATGTCGGCCCGATCCACAACAGCAGCCCCGCTGCTGTTTCTCTCACACAGCCCTCCTTGGCTGTACTCGCTGCAACTCCTCTCTCTCCACAGCTCTGACAGCCTCGTGCTGTCTCCCTCTCTCCCTCCGCAGCTCTGACAGCCTCGTGCTGTCTCTCTCTCTCTCCGCAGCTCCTCCTGGCAGCCACACCGCTGCCTCTAACACGCAGCCCTTCTGGCTGTCTCCTCTGCAGCTGCACACCACTCCGCAGCTTCCTCTTCTCTTCGGGGTTGGCTCCCGATGGCCGTCGGTGCCCCCCCTCTTCTCACTCGCCCGCGTGGCCTCACTCTTTTCCGCTCACACCCCGACTGACTTCCCCTTCCGGTTTACCCGCTTAAGGACCCGAACCTTCCACCCACGTCACATGACTCCACCCCCCGTGACGTCACATCCGGAAGGTCGCTTACGCCCGCATTACACCACCCTCCCCCGTAGAAAAATCCCAGCCGACCTCGGCTGACCAATAGCAAATCGTAATGCGGCGAACCGAGCTTCCCCCCCTAAAGGACACTAAGCATACAATGTAACAGCAAGAACAACAACAACAACGCAATTAACATCAACGAACGTACAAAAAGCATGCAATAAATACAACTGTAAGAAAAAAAAAAATAACAAGACAGCAACAATCAACGAAACGTAAGCGATTTGGAACGTGTGCGGGTCGCCGGCCCGTCCCGGACGGTCGGCGGCCCACTCGCAGAACGGGAACGCGATGAAAGTCGAGGAATGACAGGGGGTAATCCCCCTGTCGCAGCTGGAAGTCCACCGACGTCCCGTGTCCCTAAAGAGTTAGTCTTGGGCTTGTCCTGTGACCGTGCCCGCAGCTGGGTCGGAAGGGCTGCAGGGCTCGAAGGTCCCGCAGACCTGGCAGGCGTCCTCCGAGCAGGGCCCCTCGTCCCCCGCAATGTCACGGCCGGCCTGTCTGGAACAGGTAAGACAGGCGCTCTAGCAAGATCAATGGACGCAGGCAGGGGAGAGTCAGCAGCAACAGACCCCGGCAAGGCAACATTGGGGGATGACGCATCATGTAAGGGAGCAACATATGGTTTCAAGCGCGACGTATGCACAACCCAGCGACGAGACCCAATCTGGACGCGTGCTGACTGTGGGTTGGGAACCGCAATGAGGCGTACGGGACCATGCCAGGGTTTGTGCAATTTCGGCGAGGTCCCCGGACGTACCTGTGGACAATGAAGCCAGGCTAGGTCCCCAACCTTCCAAGGGCACTCCCCCTCAGACCGTCGCGCATATCGCTCGTTCCGGGCCTGGGCTTTGGCCGTAGCCACGCGGGCATTCTCCCGCGCCTCCGTGACTCGGCGAACCGTGTCCTGAATGTATTCAGGAAGTGGTTTACGAGGTCCCTTCACCCCAGTTCCCAATTGCACATCCACCGGCGGCACGTTTTCCCGACCATACATAAGGTAAAACGGCGAATATCCTGTAGCCGCATGAGGCGTCATCCTGTACGCTGAAAGCACCCCGGGGATGTGCAGATCCCAATCTGATTGTTGTTCACTCACGGTATGGCAAAGCATGGCAGACAATGTCCTGTTCAGCCGTTCAACCATACCATCCGTCTGCGGATGGTATGGGGATGTCCGTATTTTCTTAGTCCCAAGGCCCGCGCACACTTCCGCCAATAATTTAGAAGAGAAATTCCTGCCCTGGTCCGTGAGGAGTCTCTCAGGCGCCCCCTTATCCATAATATACCCAAACAAAAAGGCGTCGGTAATGGCCGCGGCCGACTGATCGGGCAACGGCCAGGCCATCGGCCAACGGGAGAGGTACTCAACCCCTACCAGCAAATATTTATTACCCCTCGCCGATGGTGGAAAAGGTCCCAATATGTCCAGTGCCACCAATTCATTGACTCGAGACACCTGAATCGACTGGAGAGGCGGCACGTAAGGATGTTTCGGCGGCTTACGTCGTGCACACGCAGGGCACGCGCGCACGTGCCCTACGACATCTGTCGCCATGCCGTGCCAAAAATAATGACGTTGCAACGTCAACAAGGTCTTCTGCACCCCTAAATGTAAGAGAGTGTCACAATGGAGGGTTCTAATCAACTCGAATCGCAAGGACGTTGGTACCACCAGGCGCCAACGTTCATGGAACCCCTCCCGCCACATAAGCAGACCATCTCGGAGAGCGGTTTGCGGCCCCATAGCCGTACTCGGACTCCCATTGTCCCTAGCAGACCGCTTCCGCAAGGACACCAATGACTCATCCATCATCTGTTCCCGGATCCAGACAGACCGCGGCAGATTCAAAACCCCGTCAGCCGGTCCCGGTTCCATCGGAGTGTCCGACTTCTCGACGGCCAACGTAAGCGGCTGAGGGGGGTTTGGAATCGGCGAACACCTATGCGTCCCCGACTCACATTTACAAGGGGCGCGCCGCGGTAATCTGGAAAGTGCGTCAGCGTTCGCATGGCGCACTCCCTTCCGATGTTGAATTTGGAAGGAAAATTCCTGTAGCGTGTCCAACCAACGTGCCAACTGTCCGGATGGCTGGTCAATTTTAAGGGCATATTGCAAGGCCGCATGATCCGTACGCACAATAAAAGAACGACCGTAGAGGTATGGTCGAAATTGCCGTAGGAAAAAAACAACCGCCAATAGTTCTCTGCGAGTGACACAGTAGCGGGTTTCCGCAGGAGACAAGACTCGGCTACCATACGCCACGACACGCTCTACACCCCCTTTAGACTGTGATAACACCGCCCCAATACCTGTGTCACTCGCGTCCGTATCAAGAATGAATGGGTGATCGAAATCGGGATAATCCAATGTTGGGGCCGTGGCCAATAGATCACGCAGACTCCGAAAGGCCGCCTCCTCCGGCTGTCCCCAAACAAACTTCCGTCCTTTACCCGTAAGGAGATGCAAGGGCCTCGCAATCGTCGCAAAACCCGGCACAAATCTTCGGTAATACGAGGCAAATCCCAAAAACCGCCGAACATCCCCCACGGTGGCCGGAGTCGGCCAATCCCGGACGCACGCCGTCTTGTCCGGATCCGTGGACACTCCCTCAGCACTCACAATGTGCCCCAAATAGCGGACGGACCGTTGCAGTAGGTGACATTTCTTTGGTTTGAATTTCAATTTGGCAGAACGCATCCTCGTGAACACTGTCTCCAGCCGCGTCAAATGTTCATCAAATGTGCGGCTGAAGACAATAATATCGTCCAAATATATAAGACACGTCTCCCACTGCAACCCCGTCAAAACGAGCTCCATCAATCTTTGAAATGTAGCAGGGGCCGCATTCAATCCCATCGGGAGACAGTTGAATTGAAATAACCCCTGCGGCGTACGGAATGCGGTTTTCTCCCGTGAGGACTCGTCAAGGGGAAGCTGCCAAAATCCCGAAGAGAGGTCCAGTGTGGAAAAGAACTTAGCCCCCGACAATGCGTCAAGGGAGTCATCCATACGCGGCAGGGGGTACGCATCTGCCACCGATATCTTATTCAATTTGCGGAAATCAACACAAAATCGCAATTTGCCATCCTTCTTCTTAACCAAGACGACTGGAGCGCCCCATGGGCTGTTAGATGGCGATATAATGTCCGCAGCCAACATGTCTTCCACTGCCCCCCGTACGTGTTCTCGCTCCGCAGGACTCATCCGATGCGAATTTAATCGAATAGGGGCAGCATCGCCCGTCTCAATGTGATGGTAAAGCAACGAAGTGCGGCCCAAATCCAAATCATCGGAGCTGAACACATCGGAATATGTCAACAACAATTTACGCAGCGCACCACGTTGCTCCATGGACAGGGAAGAATTTCCGTCACATAAATGAGCAACCCAACGATCATCCGAACTCCTTGGCTCGGAAACCCCAGCAACAACTCCCCGGCTATGTGGACAATCATGGGTCGCAAACGCCGTAGTGGCATGTGCCACAACCGTACCGGCCGGGACACGGACGTTTTCTCCCCCCGCATTAAGCACCTGTAAAAACGGCAATTGATCCGGCCGGACGATGGTCTGTGCCCCCACTAACGCCAACCCGGTTGTTATCGTGGCGGACGGTGACAACAAGACCCCTACTGCTCCTAGCCGATCAGGCAGGGGCTTCCGATACCGCAAGGGTATAAGCATCTGTGTACCAGGTGGGATGTCCACAGATGCGACGGACAGCGCCTGCACTTGTACGGCCGAAGCAGGTCGCCCCCAGGGCGACGGCAGAAACGAGATTTGACGGCCCCCCGGCAGTTCAATACAATTCTCATTGATTTTGATCAAAATGGGCATCTTAGCCAAAAAATCGGTGCCTAACAAACAAGGAACCGCCAAAGATCTCGATATCAACACAACACCCGAGGCCGACACATCCCCAATAGATATCTTAGCATCCACCTGACCCACGATACCCATGCTACCCCCGTTCGCAGCGACGCACGACCCATAAACCGGACGCACAGCCCCCGGCGGGATGCCCAACAGATGGAAAATGACATCCGAAATAATAGTCGCAGACGCGCCGGAGTCGACCAAAATGCGTACGTCCACCCCTTGTATAGACCCCGGTACAGTGGACGAGCCCGTAGCGGCCACGACGACTCTCCGTGCCAACTTGCGCCACTGCGTGACCGAGCGACAAGGCCCCGTCGAAGGGCATGCTTTAACCACAACGTTAGGATGGCGCAACGACGGTGATGGGTGAGGTGTAAAGCCTTGCCGAGTGTCTGGTGCGTGCCGACATGCCTGTTTCGGAGGATCTTTAGCCGACTTGACCGGTGCCGAGGCCTCCTGCTGCGGCGGAGCCGGGAAGCAGGCCCAGCAGTCTCTGGCGTAGTGGCCCCTACGCCCGCAGCGGAAACATTCGGCCTCGTTGCGCCGAAGCGCAGGCCTCGCCTCCTGACGGCCCCGTTCTGGTAGCGCCGCGCGCGGTCTCGGCCCGCCGCGTCCCGTCCATGGAGCGGAGGCGGCCGTCAGTTGTTGAGGGCCCCGGTCATCCGGAACATAGACAGCCTGCGCAGGGTTCCACCCCAGCGCATCCCCTTCTTTGACGGGCCCCCCCGTCCACGCCGTCACTTGTTTCCAGCGACGGAGGTTGAATTGCGCATCGAGACACTTAGCAGCCGTCCGGGAAGTTAGCTTCTCATGCCCACACACAGGCATGGGGATCCCTAGATCCCGAGACAGCTCCAACATTTTCCCTAATATGAGAGGCTCGAGCAGGTCCTGTGGCGTCTCAGGATAAGCTGCCATGGCCAGCTCCAGCACCGCACCCCTGAACGCCACGGGCGACTCCTCTGGTGCTCGTTGTCGTTGAGCGAATCGCCGATGCGCATCATCTGGTGGCTCATAAGCATCGGCCATTTCTTGAAAAACACCACATAAAGTTGCCTTCTTATCGGTCGTTATGGAACGGAAGAATCGGACAGATTCGTCGTCCAGGAGAGTCGGCAACACCTCCAAAGCCTCCGCATCGGTCCATCTTGCTGTGCGTACCGCCGCCAAGAAGCGGCAGGCGAACGCGCTCCAGTCCCCACCGACGGAAAATTCTTTAACCGTTGTAAGGTGGCGACTCCGACTCCTCTTCCCGCCGTCTTCCAATGGTGGTGGTTGTGATGGCAAATTCAAAATGGCGTCGGCCCGCGGCGTGGCCAAGATGGCGGTTTGGCGCCACGGAGCGCGCAAAATGGCGGCCTCTTGCCGCGTGGGCAATGGCGGCGGCAGGACAGGCAACGTGGCGGCCCGCGGAGCACCAATTGCACCATCCATCGTCCCTGGCGCGACGAGATGGCATAGATGCGCCAGGACGTCCTTAAGTGCCTCCAGTTGTACCGCCATCGCTTGCCATCGTTGATCCGCGTCTGATGATGTCGACGGACCCGCCACCGCGCCAACATCCTCCACTCCCGTTCCCGTGGTCGCCTCAGCCGGGCTCTCCTCCACCACCCCAACAGGATCCGTGGTTGGAGGGAGTTCGTCGTCGTCGGACGAAGAAGTCGATGCAGGCGCCGGATTAACTTTCTTCCTCACTTGTTTCGACATGCCGTTGCACTTCCGACACCAGTGTAATAAACGACTGGACCACGATGTCTGGCTCAGTGTCCTTTATTCGGTTCGTGCTGTACACCCACACGGCTGTCTTTACTCTGTAGCTTCTCCACGGTGCTGACTCCAATGTCGGCCCGATCCACAACAGCAGCCCCGCTGCTGTTTCTCTCACACAGCCCTCCTTGGCTGTACTCGCTGCAACTCCTCTCTCTCCACAGCTCTGACAGCCTCGTGCTGTCTCCCTCTCTCCCTCCGCAGCTCTGACAGCCTCGTGCTGTCTCTCTCTCTCTCCGCAGCTCCTCCTGGCAGCCACACCGCTGCCTCTAACACGCAGCCCTTCTGGCTGTCTCCTCTGCAGCTGCACACCACTCCGCAGCTTCCTCTTCTCTTCGGGGTTGGCTCCCGATGGCCGTCGGTGCCCCCCCTCTTCTCACTCGCCCGCGTGGCCTCACTCTTTTCCGCTCACACCCCGACTGACTTCCCCTTCCGGTTTACCCGCTTAAGGACCCGAACCTTCCACCCACGTCACATGACTCCACCCCCCGTGACGTCACATCCGGAAGGTCGCTTACGCCCGCATTACACAAGTAAGCCAGTAAGCAAACTCTGGGCCGGTTTCCTAACGCCTAACCTTCCTCTTTCATACGGCTGATGTGGATGCAGAGCAGCAACTACAATTTCACATTCAGGTGGTCAATGCAGACAACCGTGTCAGGAGCAGCTTATTTTGTGGAACGGGCAATGCGTCGTTATACGTTGTACGTTCTGTTTTAGATGACCACAGTCGCACACCGGAGAATTTTATATTTTCCATTTGTGCCTCATGTATCCGCATCTGCTATGGTTTGTGTGGATGCCATTTATGAAGGACCATGCGCTGAAATCTTGACTTAAAGTTTTCGTGACTGCAGGAATTCATATTATTTGGGTATTTCGGTAACGTCACGTAGATAGGTTAAAAAAAAATAACTAAAAAATAACAAACTCTGGGCGGTTTCATGAAAATTCAAACCCAGGGATTTTATGCGTTGGGTCTTTCACAAGGTGTTTGTTTATGAGTTATTTTAACTCCATACAGCACTCCAAGCTTCGTCGCGGTTGAATTTCCATTGTTTAAGGTTACGCGCATAGGTCCAAAAGGGCTTGCGTGACTTCAAGCGATGACGAGGGACGTTACCGAGGTCCAGATCAATGAGAAGACACGACTTCCCGGAGGCTTGCAGCATTTGCGGCGGATGTGTGGGGGAGAGATCAGATGTGTGACAGCACCGGAAACGCAATGACTGTGCGTGTGCGCGTTCTTGCATTGGCTGCTCTGCTGACGCGAGCTGTGCACCGGAGGAGAGCCGACGTGTGTTGAACGTAAATTGCATTCATCGGGCGAGTAAATCCAGATGTGGGAGCCGCTTTGCACACATTCCATATATTGTGAGTGTTCAGATCGGTGGCAGCTGTTATTTATACCGAACGCTCACAGCATTCGGTACGGCTGTCTATGGGTTGTACCGTCTGTAAATTATTCACCGTGTCTCGCCTTCTGGACACATCGGTGCATCACAGCAGGACCGTTAGAGATGTCGGCAGCTGGAGTAGGCGTTCATCCAGCGGTTGATTCGATCATAGCTGCTTGATCAAGATGAAGAATCATCGTCATCCCATCCTTCCACCGTCTTATTCGATGAATGAGCACGATTGGAGTCCCGATTTGATCTAACATTTGATTACACTATGTAAGACAATTTTTGTTCCTGGGTAGTAAGTGTTATTTCGTAATTGCTTATGCCTACACAGCATAGAAAATGGCTATTATTCCCCACAAACTTTTCTTTTTCGACCAGGACAGTGATATTTTTAAATTTAACTATTTTAAATGAGAAAACAGGCGAATTTTTGTATTTTCGTTCACATAAAGTCAGAAAAAAACATATGAATCAAAATTAACATGTATTTATACTAAAGTACTCCAAAATGACTACTAAATAAGTATAAGTGAGTAGTTTTTCGAGATTTACGATGATACTGTAAATCACTTTCACGAATCAGCACCCAAATGTAGTCTCCCATCATGTTCTCGTTATGCTGTCCTTGGCAGCAGCGTTCAAAGTCCAGTATATTCTGGTGGAAGCGCTCGCCTTGCCCCTCCGAGTACGCTCCCATGTTCTCCACATAGTTTTCGACCTTGTGATTGCCCAGGAAGCCACGAACCACTGCGACAAAGCTGTTCCAAGCCGCTTTCTCATTACTAGTGAGCTTCTTGCCTGCTGTGGCCATTCCCGCCTGTGGTAGTGCGCCTTGGTGTCCCTGCTGTCCCAAAGGCAAATATAGCAGGGAAATTTGGTAAAACCGCCTTGGAGACCCATCACGAATGCCACAATTTTGAAGTCTCCGATGACCTCCCAACCATACTAATCATACTTCAAGGCGTCCAGCAAGGTCTTGATGCTGTTGTAATCCTCTTTGAGGTGCACCGAGTGAGCCAGGGGAAGAGACGGGTACTTGTTACCATTATGGAGCATCACGGCTTTGATGCTCCTGGATGAGCTTTCAATGAAGAGGCGCCACTCATTCTGGTTACAGGCGATTCCGATTGCCTCGAACAGACTGGTCATATTGTGGCAGAAGCAGAGCCCATCTTGATGGGTGAAGAAGCTGAAACAAGTAAACCCGTAAAAACAAAGTTTTTCACTATAAATCCTTCATATGCGTGGCGGCTAGAGTCCTCTCGTCCTCTGGCTTGAGATGGCTGCCACCTATGGGTCAGATGATTGTCTGCCACCATTAAGCAATTGGTAATTAAATATTTAATTTGTTTTCCCTAAACAGTGTAAAATTTTGGAATTTTTTTTCAGGAAAATTAATTGTCACACACAACGAGTCTGTGTGGAAAATGTCAGCTCGATTGGATCACGGGAAGTGGGTTAAAAAACGAGCGAAAGATTTGCACGGTCCTAAACAAGCAAGCGAACTTAATATAAAGGATTTAAAAATATATTCGCCTGTGGAAGACGCGGGGATCGATCCCGCGACCGTTGGCATGGGAAGCGAGGGCGCTACCAACTGCGCTACTCCGCCACGGCCTGTGGAGGGGTTACGCTCTGGGCTCTTACACTGTGACGTTCAGCCAAAGCCATGAATGAGTTCTATTTGAATATATGTAAAATAAAAAAAATTTGCCTAAAAAGTGTAAAATTTGGGGAATTTTTTTTCACGAACATTAATTGTCTCGCACAACGAGTCTGTGTGGAAAATGTCAGCTCGATTGGATCACGGGAAGTGGGTTAAAAACGACCGAAAGATTTGCACGGTCGTAAGCAAGCAAGCACGCAAGCAAGCAAGCAAGCACGCAAGCAAGCAAGCACGCAAGCAAGCAAGCGAACTTCATATAAAGGATCTAAAAAGGTTGGAGATGCTTCCTCTGATCTGCGACTTGCACACTTTAATCCAACAAGTTCCACTGCTTGAGCCTGGACATCAAAAGCTCGGCATTGGACTTGGTGAGACCAAGATCTATGATCAAGTCGTTGAGGTCTTTTTGGTTAGGGTAGTATGGGTTTCTTTCCTCAGCTCCACCTATGATATTGTCATCTGGATCTACAACATCTTCCTCGCTCGGACTTGATACTCTCTTCTTACGATGGCTGCTCTCTCTCCAGAGGAGTGGGTACGGGGAGCTCATGGCAGTGTGGCACCTGGGCGATGGATAAAGGAAGGTCCAGATACGTGATAGCAGGTGCATTCTTGCCAGTCCGACGTTTGGAAGGGTCCACCATGCAGAAGTAGCAGTTGCTTGAGTGGTCAGTGGGTTCCCGCCAAATTCTTGGGATAGCAACCTTCATGGCTCTCTTTTCCCCTCTGTACCATCCTACAAAAATACATGTATTTCACCCATGACTAATGTGTAAGAGATTCTCGCAACATTTTTCACGTATGATATATGTTTTCAATAACATACAAAAAATGTAAAACATCTAACAATTAAAAAATTGAAACTAATTTTATAACATAAAATTCTGAGCAACAATTGTACATCTTATCTTCCAGAGTTTTTTTTGCATTGCTCGCAGGTGAAATGATGTTCCCAGGGTTTGTCTTGACCCCCGACAGGCATGCCGAAATAAGCTTTGTAGGCCTCACACATCTTAGCAGATGCTTCCACAGAGTACTTTTTCGCTCTTGTCTTGATAAATTGGCCGCAGACATAGAAAAATGCGTCTGCCGGATGCTTGCAGCCTCTTGATGCCATTTCAGAAAAATGCAAATATGCATCCACTGAGGCAGCTGGAACTAAACTGAACTGGTGGGCTTAAGGCCCCTGTATTTATACTATTTATATTACTGGAAAGTTATTGAATGTTCTAGAAGTTAGTCCAAGTTTACTCAGCACTGAATCTATCTGAAATGTTCTGCAAAATAGGTAAATTTCAAAATATCACTGTCCTGGTCACAAAAGCAAAGTTTGTGGGGAATAATAGCCATTTGATGTACTTTTGAGGCATAAGCAATTCGGAAATAACATTTACTACCCAGGAACAAAAACATGTGTTACAGTGTTATCTGTTCATTTGGGGCATCTAGCGCCTCTATTGGCTGCATGGGTCATATTAAGCAATTAATCCAGTGCTTTTCGATTTAAAGCTTTCGTGACTGCAGGGATTCATCTTCTTGGTTCTTTCGGTAAAGTCACGTAGAAGGGAAGTAATAAAATAATAAAAATGAAACATTCTTTTGTCAAGGCGCTCTTTTCCCCCATTCCAACCCAGCTTATATATATGCTCCAAGCACGTGTGCTGTTTCATTCAGACGCTGTCGCCTCGACAGACCTGGTTTTCACCTGAGGACGGCTGCTTGCGTTGTGGCCGAAACGTCGTGAGAATTGTTTTATTATGTTTTATTTTTATTATTTTATTACTTCCCTTCTACGTGACTTTACCGAAAGAACCAAGAAGATAATCCAGTGCTGTTGAGTATATACAAATGGCAAATTACAGTATCTGGAATAAATTTTCACACGAGCGATCCGACGCATGTAACGTGAGCGTGAAAATAGTGGGTTTAGTCTCTAACTCGATGGGTCACTACAGTACTTACTGCATCGACAAATTACCCACGGATGAAGATTGCTTGCCATCGTCCCTGGATCCTGACATGGAAATCGGCTGCGCAGTGCAAGAACCATCAACATGATTATTCACGATCTATCATCACCGTCCACCCTAAACCGCTTCCGCACAAACCATGGCAATAGATGTGGATACCTGATGCACAAATGAAAAATAAAAATAAAAACTGTCCAGTGTGCGACCGTGTTAATCCAGAACAGACCATACAGCATATAACGACGCGATGCTTGCACCATTGAAATCCAGTTCACCATGGGTAGGGCTCGAGAACCTGTGGTTCCGTAGCTGCATGCGGCTCATTAAGGACTTTATTTATTAAGGACCGTCTCGTATTCACATGCATTGCGGATTTTAAATATCGTTTTTTTACCGAAAAAAATGGCGCATTATTTTGGTTGTCGACTCCTGTCTAAGCCTTATTATTTGTTCACGGTATTATTTTACTAGATTCAATGAACTATAACGAACCGAGGTCACGAGCCGATTGCAGTAGAGATAAAAAAAAATGTGAATGCACGAATGTATACTTGTAGGTGTAAACTATTCACATAAAATACACGTGGAAAGGAGCATAATGCATTCCTGTCGCGTGATTCAACGCTCTTCCGTGGGGCATAATATTCTATTGTAATCGAGAATTTATGACATTTTGGTGAAACTCGTAGATTATATTGTACTGTACAGTACGGGAGACCCTTCAATATCGCTGGTTGATCGTTCGCGGTTTGACATATCGCGGGCAACCTCTTTGTATACCAATTTAGCTATCGTGGCCTTTCGCAGGTAAAACGTACCCTAAAAGTGACACCTCAACCGTGCAAGTATCTCACGAACAAAGACAAAGACCCCCCGTATAGCTTTAACAGACCGTTGGGGCAAGTGCTATTTGCAGCACCGCGCCAGGCCGCATTTGCCTCCCTAGTGGCGACATTTACATTTCGCACCAGGTACTCATTTTAAGCCAAGTCGACCTAGGGGAGGCTAATGACCAGTTACTGGTGTTGGCCGTGAACGGGAATCGAACTCGGGTCGCTGGGTTCGTAGCGCAGCGCGCTGACCTCTACACTACCGCTCTCCACTCACGGGCAAAGATAAAGATATCCCCACCCGCTTTGGATTATCAACGGTATTTATGCTACTATTTATTGTCCAGGAATATGTTTTGTATAGGGTTTTTGCACGTTTATTTCAATTGTTTAGTTTTTAGTTTATTTCGCATACAGTACTTATTGCAATTGTCATTTGTATAATTTTGGTTGTCGTGTACCTAACCCCATTATTTAGATAAGGCTTAAGTATTAAATATTGCGATTTTGGATTTCGCGGCATTTTCCAGGGACGGGTCTCCTGGACACTAAACGCTCTATCCACAAGGGTTACGTTCTTTAAACCGCTCACAAATACAGAATTCGCGAATTGCAGACACCTTGTTCCAAAAGGTAAAATGGGGCTACGTTCCTTTTCGAGTGAACATATGGTGGTAATTGGTACATGTTTAATAACAATTACTGCAATAAAAATACATAAAGAACAATGATGATTTGATGACAATACGTGCCTAATCTCCACAAACAGCTTCAAATTTAAAATTATGAGCGCACCTCCCCAGTGTCGGTGGTCTGGCACATACACTCGCGAATACTGGAGTCCGGCTGGTCGCGAATAGGGAATTAGTGTACATTTAGTAACTCTTGAATATGCGAAACTCTCGAATCCACAACTCGCACACTACCAGCCACCACACAGCAGCATGCGGAGGAGTATCGAGCGGATTGCTTTTCCCCACGTGAGTCATGCACCCTCGCTTTTCCTTTGTCTGCTTCCCCTGCACCACCATCCCCACCACCACAACACATTCCTACGGAGGGAGCTGGTACGAACGTCGGGTTGCTCGGTCAATGGCCAGGGTCAACGGCGGCGTGGTGTATTCCGCAAATATGCCCGACTGTGAGGGCGGGCACAAGCCGACGTGAGTAGGTTAAACGTTGAGTTTTATAAGGGCACCACGGGGTGACCAGCTCTTCCCCACCCAGCCCCACCCCTCCCACCCCCCACCCAGCCCCTCCCCACCCTCCCCACCCAGCTCCTCCCCACCCATCCCTTCCCCACTCTCCCCTCCACACCCAGCCCCACCCTCCCCACCCAGTCCCTCCCCACCCTCCCCTCCCCACCAGCCCCTTCCTGCACGACAGACAGACGGACACAATAATCCCCTGTGGGCTGGTGGAACCAGTGGGTTCCTACCAGTATTATCTTCCTCTTCCGTATTCCTTTCCTCACCCATCTCCTCCTGCTCTGCCCCCCTCTGCCCCCCTTTGCGCACCTAGTGGGCAATCTGACCCGTCAAAATCAATCAGTCTGTATAAAAATTCACAAAGTAAACAGGCACGGAACGATTCGCTGAACATTGTGTTACCATTGTGGTCGATGTAGAGGCCCTAGGGTTTATGCAGACCAATTACAACTACCGTATTTTCCCGCATATAACCCACGGGGTAGACCACTTTTTACAAACAAAACAAGACCCTGCGGGGTATATGGAGGTGCGGGCTATCCCTAAAATATTTTACACGTGTGACATGTCATAACTCGTTAAATTTTTTCATGGTAGGACTATCCACTCTGCAACACTTACCTTTGGCTAAAGCACTGCTGAATAAACCACTCACACAAATTGCACATGTTATCACGTTTTAAATGATTCGAATTGTTTGTACAACGAAACGACAATGTTTGAAGTGGGCGCACTTTGTTTAACTTAATACTTTCAGTGGCTGTAGGGGGGTGCGAAAGTTTAACTTGAGGCTATGGATTGCACAATGGGAAGGGCCTTAACAAGCGTCTACCAGACGCACAATCATAATTGCTGAGTCCCTTAGGCCGCTGCTATTGGCTGAACACTATACAGTCGCGACCATGAGCTTTGTTTCAAACTTCCAATGGCTTTGTTGCCAGGAGGCAATGGCGTTACCGTAGTGCCGCTATTGTCTGCGCAGTGCGCAATCTAGCAGTGCTAAAACTGTACAGGGGTAACTACCGGTCTAGTAGCTGTAATATGATGAGGTCGAATGCTGGTAAGTCTAACAGTACACTTACTTACTTATCTACCAGTTATGTGTTGCTTATTTATTGGATATTTACTTTTGTTGCTTATTTACTGTTTTAAGTTCACTCGTTTCCGGTTACGGTAATTTGTTTTCTTTGTGCATGTTATGATTTAAATGTTAACAATTGATAGTGGAATGTATTACAAATGTAAACTTTGTATTAATATGATGGAATTAAGCTGCGGTAACGACGTTAAAGATATGAATGCATGCGGGTATATGGAGGTGCGGGCTATCTGCAATTTGTTTTACAGAAAACGCAATTTGTGTGGGGTATATGCGTCTGTGGGTTATATGCATATGCGGGCTATATGCGGGAAAATACGGTTTTTTACGCATCGAAAATTATATATTCATATCAACGGTGCAATGCATATACCGTGAGCGTAAAATCGTTACGTTGCATCGGAGCTATTTTGCATTATACTGCGTAGGCAGTGGCGCATAAGTCCAATTAATTACTACTATAATAGCCCAGAAATGTGTGTAACGCGCGTGACGTCACTCCACATGCCGCACCCCCCCCCCGTCATTAATAATAAAATAATCATGAGCGTTTCTTTACAGAAAGTGACGGTCAAAAATAAAGCTACGCAGCACAGTGCTTCATCCGTACGTGACGTCACTGCAAAAGAGCCCCCCCCCACCCTCATTATTAATCACTAGCGGAAGTACCCGGCTTTGCCCGGGTGAAAAATATATTTCTTAAAAACCTTACATATATATACACAGATACTAAGGTATTGTCAAAGCCCGGTGGGCTGTTTGTACATTTCTCCACCAACAAATATATAAGAGGCTTTCACAAGTCCAAAAAGTTGTAGAAAGTGTGGGGTAAATAGTTGATGTCAAAAGGTTTCCGAAAATTGCGGTCTCCCCCCCCCCCTCAAAAAATATCTTTACCCCTCGTAGGTATATATACTAACAACACCTTACATACAACAGAGGAAGTGGTATCTATTGACTCTGTAGTAGTATCTACTGACTGTACCGTAGTATCTACTGAGCCAGTAGTAGCTACTGACTGTGTAGTAGTATTTAGTGACTGTAATAACTACTGACGATAGTAGTATTTACTGGGACTACAGTAGTATCTACCGACTATATACTCGTAACGACTAACTGTATAGTATCTGCTGACTCTATAGTTGTATCCACTGACTATAGTAGTAACTACAACATCTATAGCAGTATCTACTCACTCTATAATAGTATCTACTGACTCTAGTAGCTACTCACCGTGGTAGTATGTACTGACTGTATAGTAGTATATACTGACTGTAGCAGTATTGACTGACTGTAGCGGTATATACTGACTGTTTTAGTATTTACTATAGCGGTATCTACCAACTCAATAGCAGTATCTACTATCGCTACAGCAGTGTATACCGACTGAGGTCGTACCTGCTATCACTACAGCAGTGCATACTGCTGTGTTGGTACCTGTTATGATGACAGCAGTGCATATTGTGGTGGAATCTGCTATGATTACAGCAGTGCATACTGCTGTGGTGGTATCTGCTATGATGAGAGGAGTACATATTGTGGTGGTGGTACCTGGTATGATACCAGCAGTGCATATTGACTGTACTCATCATTCACCCTCACCATTCACCACTCACAACTCACCCTTACCACTCATCCTCACCACTCACCACTCCCACTCACTATTCACCATTCACTCTCACAACTCACCACTCACCAACCTCCCTCACCAATCTCCCTCACCACTCACCCTCACCACTCACCCTCACCACTCACCCTCACCACTCACCAATCACCACTCACCCTCACCACTCATTCTCACCACTAACCCTCACCACTAACCCTCACCACTCTCACTCACCACTCTCCCTCACCACTCACCACTCACTCTCACCATTCACCCTCACCATTCAGCCTCACCACTCACCCTCACCACTCACCCTCACCACTCACCGTCACAACCACCACTCACCCTCACCACTCAACTTCACCCTCACTACTCACCATTCATCCTCACCAATCACCACTGACCAATCACCACTCACCACTCTCCACTAACCCTCACCACTCAACCTCACCACTCACCCTCAAAACTAACCATTCTCTCACCACTCACCCTCACCACTCAGCACTCACCCTCACCACTCACCCTCACCACTCACCCTCACCACTCACCCCTCACCGCTCACCACTCACCCATCACCACTCACAACCGCCACTCACCCTCACCACTCATCCTCACCACTCACCCTCACAACAACCACTCACCCTCACCACTCACCCTGACCACTCACCACTCATCCTCACCAATCACACCCTCACCAATCACCACTCACCCGCACTGCTCACCCTCACCACTCACGCTCACCCTCACCACTCACCCCTCACTAATCACCACTCATAACCGCCACTCACCCTCACCACTCACCCTCAACACTCACCCTCACCACTCACCGTCACCACTCACCCTCACTACTCACCACTCATCCTCACCAATCACACCCTCAACAATCACCACTCACCCTCACAACTCACCCTCACCACTCACCACTCACCCTCACAACAACCACTCACCCTCACCGCTCAGCACTCACTACTCACCCTCACCACTAATCCTCACCAATCACACCCTCACCAATCACCACTCACCCTCACCACTTGCCACTCACCCTCACCACTCACCACTCACCCTCACCATTCACCCTCACCACTCTCCCTCACCACTCTCCCTCACCACTCACCAGTCACGCTCACCACTCACCCTCACTACTCACCACTCACCCTCAACACTCACCCTCACCACTCTCACTCACCACTCTCCCTCACCACTCACCCTGACCACTCACCACTCATCCTCACCAATCACACCCTCAACAATCACCACTCACCCTCACCACTCACGCTCAACACTCACCCTCACCACTCATGCTCACCACTAACCCTCACCACTCACCCTCACCACTCACTAATCACCTCTCACAACCGTCACTCACCCTCACCACTCACTCTTACCACTCACCCTCATCACTCACCCTCACCACTCACCCTCACAACAACCACTCACCCTCACTACTCATCCTCACCAATCGCACCCTCACCAATCACCACTCACCCTCACTGCTCACCCTCACCGCTCACCACTCAACCTCACCCTCACCGCTCACGCTCACCCTCACCACTCACCTCTCACTAATCACCACTCACAACTGCCACTCACCCTCCCCACTCACTCTCACCACTCACCCTCACCAATCACCACTCACCCTCACCACTCACCCTCACCATTCACCCTCACCACTCACCCTCACCATTCACCCTCACCACTTTCCCTCACCACTCACCCTCACCACTCACCAGTCACGCTCACCACTCACCCTCACTACTCACCACTCACCCTCAACACTCACCCTCACCGCTCACCACTCACCCTCAACACTCACCCTCACCGCTCACCACTCACCCTGACCACTCACCACTCATCTTCACCAATCACATCCTCACCAATCACCACTCACCCTCACTGCTCACCGCTCACCCTCACCACTCACCCTCACCACTCACGCTCACCCTCACCACTCACCCCTCACTAATCACCACTCACAACCGCCACTCACCCTCACCACTAACCCTCACCACTCACCCTCACCACTCACTAATCACCTCTCACAACCGTCACTCACCCTCACCACTCACTCTTACCACTCACCCTCACCACGCACCCTCACAACAACCACTCACCCTCACAACAACCACTCACCCTCACTACTCACCCTCACCACTCATCCTCACCAATCACACCCTCACCAATCACCACTCACCCTCACTGCTCACTACTCACCCTCACCACTCTCCCTCACCACTCTCCCTCACCACTCTCCCTCACCACTCTCCCTCACCACTCTCCCTCACCACTCTCCCTCACCAGTCACGCTCACCACTCACCACTCACGCTCCCCACTCACCCTCACTACTCACCCTAACCACTCACCACTCACCCTCAACACTCACCCTCACCGCTCACCACTCACCCTCACCACTCACCCTGACCACTCACCACTCATCCTCACCAATCACACCCTCACCAATCACCACTCACCCTCACTGCTCACCCTCACTGCTCACCCTCACCACTCACCCTAACCACTCACGCTCACCCTCACCACTCACCCCTCACTAATCACCACTCACAACCGCCACTCACCCTCACCACTCACCACTCACCCTCACCACTCACCCTCACTATTCACCACTCATCCTCACCAATCACACCCTCAACAATCACCACTCACCCTCACCACTCACGCTCAACACTCACCCTCACCACTCATGCTCACCACTAACCCTCACCACTCACCCCTCACTAATCACCACTAACAACCGCCACTCACCCTCCCCACTCACCCTCACCCTCACCAATCACCACTCACCCTCACCACTCAACCTCACCCTCACCACTCACCCACACCACCACCACTCTCCCCCTCACCACTCTCCCCCTCACCACTCTCCCCCTCACCACTCTCCCCCTCACCACTCTCCCCCTCACCACTCTCCCCCTCACCACATGTTAAGGGCGATCCTAAAGGAATCTACAACCTTCGATGATTCCTTTGCGCGATTCAAAGAATCGATTCCTGGCGCATAGGAGGTTTCCATTTTTAATCACAGAGTTTTATTTTCATTCGTATGTTATGTTTTAAAGTTTTCAGGAGTTTTTAATGATATTTTAGCCCCGGTCAACGCCGGATATTTCCCATTCGTAGCAGTTTATATCAACTCTATAACCAACTTATATTAAACGGAAATAAGGCGATTCTAAATGAATCTACAACCGTCTATTCCTTTTCGCGATTCAGAGAATCGATTCTTGGCGCGGTCGGGTTTAGAATTTTAATTACACAGTTGTATTTTCATTGGTATGTTATGTTTTAAAGTTTTCAGAAGATTTTAAATGTATTTTTCCCCCGGGCAACGCTGGGTATATCGAGTTTATACCACAAAGTCGTCGCCTGACAGAGTTGCGTGTCGAGGCCTAGTACCGTGCATAGCCTCCGGCCTCGCCTAGATTGCCCACCCGGCTGAGGCTGGGTGCTGGGGCCGTTAACCCCCCCCCCCGCGCTACAATAATACTGTCTAATCGCTATAATTTTATTATCTACCGACCCTATAATAGTAATTGCACACATTGGGGTGGAAGGGGAGTGAAGAGGACGTGAAACTTTGATGAATTTACCTCAGAGTCGCGTGTTAATGCATGCGCATATTTTTAACGGGAATTAAAAATGGCGTCCACCCCGCAGCGAAGTTGTTGCTACCCGTTGCCAGGGGCAACCGCCGTGGTCCGCGCCGGTCGGCGATATTAAATAAATAAAGCTTTAAATAAATAACTAAAGAGAAATCGCACTAAATCGATAATCGGGCCGATTTAAAGTTTAGAGACGAAAAATCGGAAATGCCTAAGTTTACCGCGGGCTGGGGGCGTGCCCACCTGCAAAATTTAATCTCGGCGAACCCCACGGTCCGAGAGCTACATCCCCCGCAAGGGAGCGTACGCAGACGGACGGACAGACAGACAGATAGATAGACAGACAGATAGACAGACAGACAGATAGACAGACAGACAAAAAATGAATTATATAGGTTAGATGAGCGGGTGGATTTTAACACTCCCGCAAGGTCGAGCAGAAATAAAACAAGTAAACCCGTAAAAACAAAGTTTTTCACTATAAATCCTTTATATGCGTGGCAGCGAACTTAATATAAAGGATTTTAAAATGTATTCGCCTGTGGAGGACGCGGGGATCGATCCTGCGACCTTTGGCATGGGAAGCAAGGGCGCTACCAACTGCGCTACTCCGCCACGGCCTGTGGAGGGGTTACGCTCTGGCCTCTTACACTGTGACGTTCAGCCAAAGCCACGAATGAGTTCTATTTGAATATATGTAAAATAATTTTTTCTTGCCTAAAAAGTGTAAAATTTTGGGAATTTTTTTTCACGAACATTAATTGTCTCGCACAACGAGTCTGTGTGGAAAATGTCAGCTCGATTGGATCACGGGAAGTGGGTTAAAAAACGACCGAAAGATTTGCACGGTCGTAAGCAAGCAAGCACGCAAGCACGCAAGCAAGCAAGCAAGCGAACTTAATAAAAAGGATTAAAAAATCTATTCGCCTGTGGAGGACGCGGGGATCGATCCTGCGACCTTTGGCATGGGAAGCAAGGGTGCTACCAACTGCGCTACTCCGCCACGGCCTGTGGAGGGGTTACGCTCTGGCCTCTTACACTGTGACGTTCAGCCAAAGCCATGAATGCGTTCTATTTGAATATATGTATAATATTTTTTTTTGCCTAAAAAGTGTAAAATTTTGGGAATTTTTTTTCACGAACATTAATTGTCTCGCACAACGCGTCTGTGTGGAAAATGTCAGCTCGATTGGATCACGGGAAGTGGGTTAAAAAACGACCGAAAGATTTGCACGGTCGTAAGCAAGCAAGCACGCAAGCACGCAAGCAAGCAAGCAAGCGAACTTAATATAAAGGATTTAAAAATATATTCGCCTGTGGTGGACGCGCGGATCGATCCTGCGACCTTTGGCATGGGAAGCAAGGGCGCTACCAACTGCGCTACTCCGCCACGGCCTGTGGAGGGGTTACGCTCTGGGCTCTTACACTCTGACGTTCAGCCAAAGCCATGAATGCGTTCTATTTGAATATATGTAAAATTATTTTTTTTGCCTAAAAGTGTAAAATTTTGGGAATTTTTTTTCACGAACAATAATTGTCTGGCACAACGAGTCTGTGTGGAAAATGTCAGCTCGATTGGATCACGGGAAGTGGGTTAAAAAACGACCGAAAGATTTGCACGGTCCTAAGCAAGCAAGCAAGCACGCAAGCAAGCAAGCAAGCACGCGAACTTAATATAAAGGATTTAAAAAAACGCAAATTCGCTTTAAATTTGACGTTTCTTTATTGAAAGTTAATCAAATACATTATTCTACGCAACGTTTCTTTACAGAAAGTGACGGTTAAAAATCAATCTACGCAGCACAGTGCTACATTCGTACGTGACGTCATTGGAAATGAGCCCCCCCCCCCCCCCTTCATTAATAATCATGAGCAGGTGTATTTTTACACTCCCGCAGGTCAAGCGGAAAGAAATTGTTTTACGCAAATTCGCTTTAAATTTGACGTTTCTTTATTGAAAGTTAATCAAATAAATAATTATACGCAGCAACAAAGTGTATTTGGTGTCTTTATTAATTTCTTCAGCACTTGAAACAAAAGGTAAGTCAAAATTTGGCTTCTAAATTGTTATAAAATGTTTCCATTTCTCCGTGATTTTCCAGACATTGTATCGAATTCAAATTGATTACAACCCCAGCGAGCGAAAGCAGAAGAAAATAAAGTATCAGAGCAGTGATATCGAACTAATTAAAGGTGAGTTAAATGCAGTGCTACAGTTACATGAAGTGAGGTGTTTGATATCGTTTTGCGCAAGCATCACTGCCATTAATACAGTAGTACAGTGAAATGCAGTGTAGTGTTTGATGATATTATTTTGTGTAAGATTCACTGCCATTAAATTTACACAAGATGCAATTATACTCTGCTCAATTTTTTCGTAAATATTACAGCTTCCGTCCTAGGACGGGCAAAAGGCTAGTAATAAAGGAATACTCAACGTTCGTTAATAAGATTGCATAAAAAGATATAGCATTCGACCTTTCGGGAATTGACCTTTCTACATCGTACACATCTATGTGCTATTAAGAAGGGTCATTGCCCGAAACGTTGCCTGTAATGTGTTTTGTTTTTCCTGTGTTGAGTTTGTGTTTATTGTGTGTCAGCGCTATCCGTGGTGCTGCAACGCGTGACCACCCAGCTCAGTCTGGTCTCCACTCCCGGGTCGGCATTGCTATGCACCTAACTATCAATACTGTAATCAATCGAAAACGTCTTCACACTCACACCATATCCACTTATTCATGGAAGCATGCGTCCAAAATAAACTATTTACAGTGTACGCCAGCTTCATGATAATTATACGCTGAAATTCATGCTCATGATTAAACTAAACAGCACTAGAGAAAACATACGAGACAATTACAAATGAGATGAGTAAAACAAAATCAATAAAATACTGTATATCATTGAATGAAATTGATAACATAAATCGTGACAATTCATTGCATCGCTCGGGGTAAACGTCCAGCCATGACAATTTGGTTGATGAAGCTGATAAACAAATTCCAACCCTTTAGAATTAATAAATTAATCACAAGAAGAGAGCCTACATTTAACACGCAAACTTTATTGACCATTACTATGGTAATTGATATTTGGATCACACAAATCCCGTGAGTATAAATTTACACGCGCGATTTAATTAACGTGTTGAATTTACAAACCTCTATGGGGAGGTTACTTTTCTCAAAACCAGAAAATTGGAATAAAACGTGAAACTAATGTCTTCATTGGCGTTCCTCAAGAGATATATGGATTCAAAGGTAATACGACACAGTTCAATGTTAACATCACATTTGATTTACGCGATCTGACCCAAAAGAAAATCAATAATGCATCATAAGAGTGCGTGCAGATTGTGACCATGCCAAGAGTGAATTATCGACAACAAAATACACGTGTGTCCTACCATGTCCTGCATGTCTCGTGACATCACCACATATCGCAGGTACAATGCACTACTGCATGTTCCTACTGGAACCTGTAAAGGAAGACCCCAAACCAACAGTTATTATTATCTTGTAGATAACACACATGGGCTGTGCCATCGCGGGATGTCCGACACGAGTGTGAAGCTTCATTAGTGAGAACACAGATTTTAATATCAGTCAGGCGTGCTGTCACAGCTCGAGTTTCGTGCCTACAGTTACCCATTGCAATGTAACCTGGAATTTAAGTCACAGGAGTGCAATCATAGTGATTAGAGTCACCTTATATATATTTCCCATAACAAAGTTTCATATTTGTGTTCGGCAACTAGGAACATATCCTGGGTACGAATCTACAATATACAAACTGTTTACTTTTAGATTCTTAAGTATGAAACACCCTGGTCTGCATGAATACATGCCGTGTATTTTACTATGTCAGGTACTTTTAGGGTTCCATAAGTGATTAAATAAAATAAAAAAGCCGTGCGGAGGCGGCCCGCGAATTTGTCAAGATCCAGGTTTTCGATCCGCAAGACCAAATGTACAATGTGTGTGAATATCTGAAACAGAATATCCGTCAGGCTTGGAGGCCATTACCAAGCCCATTAAGTCAGGCAATATGGTATGGCAGAGTGAGCTGATGACACAGAGTTATTGCATAACCTTAGTTCACCTGAATCTTACAGTCTCAAATTAAGTAAATCGCATTCTTATTGGAAAGGTATTTTTATTTGGAAATAACTTTTTCTTTTATTTTCTGGAAGCTTTGAGCAGGTATGTATCATGAAGTTGATTGATGTAAGAGTACATACACCGGCATAGGTGCATACACGAACAGCACCGACACATTCAATAAACACCGAGTCGGTGTCAGACTGGTAGGCAAGGTCATGAGGCGCGAATGGTAGTTTCATATAATGATTGTTTATGAAATGGATAAAGAGTTTTGTACAAAGAGATTAATTTAATACTATCTTTCCAAGGAAGAGATATACTAGTCTGGAAGGAGTATTTTTAAACTCAAGACAAATGGATTGACGATGGATTCAATTAGAATGTTGACTTTATGCGCATTGTATAAACATGGCAGTGGTACTTGGATAAATATGCTGTACTTTTGAGAGTGCTCACGGCGACGTCAGCGGGAGTGGATTATCAAGCTTTGTGACAGAGATAAGTTGTGGGTAGCTCCCAGAGAACTTAGGAACTTCTATGAGTTACGACAGTTTGGCTTGTGGGGCGTTTAGCGTTTACACTGATTTAGCAGCATCCCTAAACATGCTCTAGTGTGACTAGGGCAACTTCAGAATCAGAATCTTTATTTATTCTGGAAGAATCCGATGAGCTATGAAACTTTTCAGAGATGTCCAGTATGGGCGGCTTAGCGACTCACGGTTCTGAAATACGCTGACGTTGATTTTCATCGTTTTATTAATATAGTTATTATATATTATGAATGATATGAGTGGTGGAATTGATGGGTTATAGGCAAGCGCATGTCTTGCCGCGCTGGTGTTGTGCACTCACACGCTACCACGAGGTGGCGCTGTCCCATGGAAGATTGTGTACTTTGGTCATATTAGCCTAAAATAATGATTTGTACATCGCTATCTTGTAAAATAAAATAAAACTTCGCATATTGTGTACGCACAATGTATGTTGATTACCCTATGAATAACCCGACCGGTAATGATATCCATTGTATTTTTTTTGCATTCATTAACCCCCGCCCCCCATCTGGCCTACTCACCAGATTGGCTCACAAGTGACGACATCACATTTATCCCTCTATTTAAGAACGAAACAGGAGGATTTCTCCACAAATCTGGTTGTCGGCTGATGATACTAGTTGTAATTAATTGAGTAATGTAGTACAGTACTCGAATTGAAATGTTGTGGGTTTATGCTCCAACACACCGGTGTGATGTACTCATAACGAATTGGCATGTTTTGTTTACGTGACAAACCTTACTAATTGTCTGTGTCGGGTGGAGGCGGGTTTAATGACACATTTATATTTACGCGATCTAACCCAAAAAAAAACCTCTATTGTGGATAATATGTTCTTTGTTGTTTTCATATAGAGAGACAGATATATGAAAGAGCGATATTGTTAGCTTATTTATGTTATTTATCCTCTTTGGTTCTTTCGGAAAAGTCACGTAGGTATAAAACAAAATAAATTAAATCACGACGTTTCGGGCGCAACACAAGCGTCCGTCATCATGTGATGTTTTATATCTACGTGACTTTACCGAAAAAACCAAAGAGTATGGATCCCTGTAGTCACGAAAACTTCAAATCTATGTTATTTATATTCTCCACATCAACGCAAATAATTACTTTGGGGGCCAAGGATATGGGTTTATACATAACATATATTTAATCCGACCGAACATCAATGTATTTCAATGAGAAACATGTTATTTTAGTCTGTTGGAATTTTGAGCCGTTGGGACATTGCTGTTTCCTACATGGCAATATCCTTGCAGTGGTCGGTCTTTCCACTTCTCTCTACCCGTCATTGGAAGAAACTACTCAGCAATTGAAAACCGACCAGATTGCTCTCGTGTTACACGTGCACCAGCCTCCCAACAATTCAACCCAATTATTTGGTGGTGCACAAGGGCAAACAATATTTATTCATCACATTCGTCGTTAGCACTGCCTTAATGGACAGAAGTATACAATTGCCGACGCTTCGGGCAATGATCCTTCATATAACAGGTCAGAGAGATAGAGTGGATAAGATTTGGAGACTCTTATCCACTCTATCTTTACTTTGACACTATGGGACGTGATGAGAGGTACGTTATTCTTTGGGTCTTTCGGTAAAGTCACATAGATAGAAAATGTAACAATAATAAAATAATAAAAATGAAAATAAAGTGAATACAAATAATAAAAATAGCACGACGTTTCGATCGCAACACAAGAAATCATCATCAGGAGAAAAAAGAGGGGGAAAGCTGCTGAGGCAGGCTGTTTTAAAGGTTTGAAATGGGTGTAGCCCAAGAGTCATAAACGAAGTGGGCGGGGCTAGTGATGTTAAAGTGAGAAATTTGCATGTCAATGTAAGATCAGAGAGCTACCTCCACGACGAGGGCGTGGAGGTGGCCATTGTATTGTGAGAGATTAGCATGTCAATGTAATATCGCAGAGCCGCCGCCGCATAGAGGGCACGAACAATGGCGGCTGTGTTAGTGTGAACCTGTTAATGTAAAATCAGAGAGTTGAAAATAACTGCTAACATCGGAAGGTAGGATGGAAACATGACAGCCAGTTATGAATTAAACTGGTTAATAACGTCCTTCCAATGATTGCTCAGTTTGTACCCATCTTCTCGGTTGAAATTGTGTCTGTGTCGAAATATCTGGATGGCTTCATGAACGAATCTTTGTTGAAAGCCAGTGGGTTTGCAGAGTACCTTCGTCTTGTTGAAATCAATTTCGCGTGAGCCCACCGCATTAATACAATGATCAGCCACGGCCGAGGTATTGGTCCTAGCGTGTTTCAGATCTGCCTTATGTTCACGAACATGGTCCGAGACATGTCGCTTAGTTTCCCTCATGTAACTACTGCCGCAGACACAGCTTAGTTTGTAGACGCCGGGGTATTACATGTCAGGGATCAGATCCTTCACAAATGGGATCAGATCTTGTGTTTGCTCATGATTTTGGTGACCCCTGCTATGTATGGCAAGGTGATGGTTTTGATTGGGTCCTCAGATGGTTATTTCCCAACGGTTGGGGTGATAGCTTTAGGGATTGTGTAGTCTGAATATCCATTCATATCGAGTGCTTTGTGTATGTGTTCCAGCTCACTGGCTAGGTGGTGATGGTCGGAAATACATCGAGCTCTATGGTGTAGAGCTTTGATGAGGGAATTCTTCTGGGATGGATGGTGGTGGGAGTCAAGCTTTAGGTAGGCATCCGTATGGGTGGCTTTCCTGTAAACAGTGTCCCATTGAGCCATCTGGTCTCTTTTCGATTTAAACATCCAAGAATGGTAACTTGCCATCCTCTGATTTCATATTAACAGGTTAAATGTCTCACACTAACACAGCCGCCATGGCCCGTGTTCTCTATGTGGCGGCGGCTCTGCGATATTACATTGACATGCTAATCTCTCACAATACAATGGCCACCACCACGCCCTCGTCGTGGAGGTAGCTCTCCGATCTTACATTGACATGCAAATTTCTCACTTTAACATAACTAACCCCGCCCACTTCATTTAAAACCCTTGGGCTACACCCATTTCAAACCTTTAAAACAGCCTGCCTCAGCAGCTTTCCCCCTCTTTTTTCTCCTGATGATGATTGCTTGTGTTGCGATCGAAACGTCGTGATATTTTTTATTATTTTTATTAACTTTATTTTTATTTTTATTAACTTTATTTTATTGTTATTAGTTTTTCTATCAACGTGACTTTACCGAAATACCCAAAGAATATGAATTCCTGCAGTCACGAAAGCTTTAAGTCGAGAGGTACATTTTAACGTAACTCATTGCGGGATGTGGCTATTGCGAGCCAAACCCCGCAATAGCTGCAATATCGTCACCGGGTGATTGCAGCTGATGGCTTTGCAAAGAACAAACGTCCTTATTCATCAATATGCCTGCTAATTATACGCTATCGGGCGACGTAAGATTGATATCATAAATCAATGTTACGATTTAATGACAGCCCATTAAATTTGAATCACGGATAATTTTCGTATCATAAAGTGTGTATTTATAATTGCACAAACGAGTATCAACACGTGAGCTGCAGTTTATATAAGATGGTAATTGTTGAATTTGATTACTAGTCTTCTACAGAAATATATGTATGGGTGTGTATAACATTGCAGCTGGCGGGATCTTGCAAAGGGCCGAAAGCGATGACGAAATTATGGCAGCAGCACCAGTGGCTTTGGCCGTGATGTCAACTTGATCTAGGAGAAGGTATTATAATAAAGTTGGGTTTAGTAGTCCTTCAGCGAAACAATGCTTCACTTCTGTTATGTTAGTTTAACACGTAGGCTTTCGCGACCAATATCATCCATAATATGGGTTTTTGGGTTAGATCGCGTAACAGAGGCGTAGCTAGGGGGGGGGGGGCAGGGGAGTACATCTGTCTCCGGGCGCCAAGGTAAAGGGGCGCCAAAATGAGGCTTACAACGTTACATTATAACTTATTGCGGCGGGCGCGGCAGCCTGAAACTACTGCACAAATCTACACCTCAACCTAAAAGTTTATATATCCCGCCACACACAGCCTACATGTCATGTAATTACATTTTGGTACAGTCACTGGCCTGTTTTTTGGTGGCGGAAACTACGACGGCCTGAAACACGCTTGAGTGCACGATCAGAAGCTGTTAAAGCTATCTATGAAGGACTGGATGAACTAGTAGGGCTGCTAGACAAATTATCGGAGGACATAACTATGACGCCTGAAACCAGAAGTGATGCAGAACAGTTACAGGCAGGCGTATTAAATTTTAACTTCATAGTTTTATTACATTTCTGGAATGTCATTCTTGGAAAAATTGATCGTGTTCAGAAGCGCTTACAGGATCCTACTATGAATTTCAAGGAAGCAGCAACTGATCTTGAATCTTTGGAGCATGAATTTGTCAAGCTTCGTGATGATTTGAGCCAAGTTGCTGTAGAAAACGCCAAAACAAGATGCACAGCCTGGGGGATCGATGTGGACAAAAGAATTAGGCGACGTCGGAAGATGCTAGGAGAACTGGCAAGAGATGCAGGACTTTCAGCAGAAGAAGAAATTGGGCGCGTTATGAAGAGCGTATTTTATCGACTTCAACAGGAGATGTCAACACGGTTTTTACGACTACAAGACCTGAACACAAAATTTGGATTTCTGCTGGACGTCAAAACTCTTCTATCCGACACAGATGTCGATGCAATTCGTCGAAATTGCACAGATTTTAGAAATTCCTATGACACCGACATCAATGGCCACGAACTTTTCACAGAAATTGGAAATTGCAAAATGCTGCTCAGACAACCGGAATGAAGTTCTACCAGAAACTCCTTTGGATCTTCTTGGTTTTATTGTGTTTTATGGAGACGACATATTTCCGAATTTGCGAATTTCACTGCAAATTGTATTAACAATAGCAGTTTCAATTGCAAGCTGTGAGCGGTCGTTCAGCAAATTGAAACTTATTTTGTCGTATTTGCGTGCTTCAATGGGACAAGATCGTCTCAGCGATCTTGCTCTTCTTAGCGTTGAAAGAGAAACATTGGAAAAACAGATTTTGATTACATGATTGACCAGTTTGCGACAGTGAAATCAAGAAAAATGTATCTTTTGTAGACTATGTCAACCAGTCTACGACAGTGACTGAGTGAGCCATGTAATATAATTTATATAAATTTGCTTCTTTAAATACAATGTTTCATTAAAATTAAAATTGTTATTCCTTATTCGATGTAATAGGAAAATTTGATTAAACGGGGGGGGGGGGGGGGCGCCAATTTTATAGTTCGTCCCCGGGCACAAAATTTCCTAGCTACGCCTCTGTGCCTCGCGTCTCTCACCCGCTCCTCACCACCTCCTACAGAAGTGGTTCTTAACCCGGGATGCACGCACCCCTGGGGGTGCGAGATGCCCTTTCTGGGGGTGCGAAACATGGCCAGATTTGTTTAGAAGGTAAATAATGGAAAATACAAATTAGTACAACTCCTTGGTTTCATCAAACCTATGTATATATTAACATTGTACATTTTTAACGATTGAGAACCAAAAGGATTAAAAGGCTGCAGTAAAGGTTAAGAACCACTGTCCTACAGACTTGCACGCACGCCAAACAAAGCTGGGCTCGGAACGTGTCGCTTCGAGGCTTTTGACGGTGATAATGATGCTTCGTCTTCAGAGGCATAATTCTGCACCGTGCGTGTCTGGAGACGTCTCGGCATGACAGCCTTGTCACTCCTGCACCCACACGGTCACCACCCTCGGGGCAAGGAGGGCTCACAATGGGGCCCTTTTTGTGGGAGAGAGATGGGCGTGAGACGTGTGGCGAGAGAGAGAGAGAAAAAGAGGGTAGCACGGTCCATGTGGTTTCATGCCGCGCTTGAAATGTGCTGTGGTTGGTGGATAGTAAAGGCGTTGGCTATTAATTCCGTGGTTTTGGGTGTGTCAGGGTTCGGGTTTTGTGTCGTAAAGTGTACTTAGTGTTCATCTTCTTGGTTCTTTCGGTAAAGTCACGTAGAAAGAACCAAGAAGATGAATCCCTGCAGTCACGAAAGCTTTAAATCGAAATGTACTTAGTGTGTCTGAAGGTGAGGGGTGGTGTATGTCTGGATAGAGGTGTTGTACTAAGCTCGGTTGAGCCTCGAGAGGTCTCGGATGATGGGTTGTCACCGTCAGGTTGTTGTGTATGTCTGCTGCTGCTACGTGGTAGCCAGTAGGGGACAAATGCAGCAAAATAAATCGTTGTACTGTACAGTAATGTGCTTTCTATGCTCACACGTCTAAGCTCCCCACCTTCACCGGCCCGCACTGACGAGCGTTATAAAGTATGGTCAAATGTACCTCCATGACCTGCACGGTGTGGCGATGCTCTCATCCAGCAGTGGATCGACCAAAAGGCTTGCACTGTACATCTACATGTTGTAGTGGTGTGCGGGTGTTATTGTGTCTTCTCGTGTGCGTTTTATATCTTAAACATGTGGGTGTTGTGCGTGCATGTGGCTATTGGCCGCCGTGTGCAAATGCAGTCAACGATAAATTGCGAACGAATTGTGAGCACGCAGAATCACCATCGGCCAGGATCACTCCACTACTGGATGAAGGTCACCCCAAGGCTGGCGCCATCTCTCACGATCCTGCGACTTTAATAATTCCCTCTAGCACCTTATTATACATGAGCTGATCTCACCACCCCCATCTTCTCGGTATTGTATACGGACTCTCGGACGCGTTCCATACCTTGGTCGTACGTGGCTCATTTGACGATGCAATTTGAACTTATATACTTTATCTATTTATTAAAGAAGCCCCACGGTGGCGAGATGTTATCTTCCTCGCCTGGTATGCAGGAGGTCGGGGGTTCCATCCCGACCCTGACGCCTGTTGCATATTTGGAGTTTGCATGTTCTCCCCGTGGTCGTGTGGATTTTTTTCTACGGGTCCTCCGGTTCTCCCCTCTACATTTAGAAACATGGATTGAGATGTTTTAGATTATTTTGGTGCTATAAAGGTCCAATTGATAGGATACTTTTTTGAGCTGTCATTTGTGGCCAGGTCGCTTTGGAATAATAAGTTAATACCTCAGTGGGCTTTGCCTGGTAGGACGGAGATGGTTTAGCTGTATTTATGATTGGGTGATTTGTTTATTTCTAGATTTGAAGCTTTCGTGACTGCAAGGATTCATATTCTTAGGTTTTTTCGGTAAAGTCACGTAGGTAAAACATCAAAATTAATTAAAACAATAAAATAAAAATCACGACGTTTCGGAGGCAACACAAGTCTCCGTCATCAGGTGGGACCCACCTGATGATGGTGGGACCCACCTGATGATGGAGACTTGTGTTGCCTCCGAAACGTCGTGATTTTTATTTTATTTTATTTTTTTATTAATGTTGATGTTTTACCTACGTGACTTTACCTAAAAAATCTAAGAATATGATTTGTTTATCTTTATTGTACTTTGTACAACTATCATGTTTTTGTACTGTTTATTGTTGTAATGTTCTTACACGGCCCTACTGGGCATCTGTGAAAAAGAGCTTGAAAGCTCGTCGGATTCCTCCAGTGTAAATAGATATTCAGTTTCTGATACAGTCCCTCGTCGATTCGGCGTTGCGGCTGCTATAGCGTAATTCTTCATAATCGTCGTCGTCAGATTGTGTGCAGTGGGCGATGAGCCGGTGTGGGCGAGCTGAACGGGTGGAGCTGTTCTATCATCCTCCGTACATCGGCGTTCATGCTTGGCATTACATTGAGAGACACAAACACGAGCACTTGGATCAGAACATGCGAATGTTAAAGGGCATCATAAAAAAAACTGTAAACAAAATAAAAGTGGCTAGGGCACGACGCGTCGCTAGAAGCGATGGCGTTGGCCGATGTTCAAGAATAATAATGGAGTGGCAGCCAAGAATGTGACGCGTCCGAGATGTTCCACAGAGGAGATGGAGCGATTAAATACACTTGTGTGCACGGTGCTAGGGGGGATTCCTGAGGGGGTGGCGGCAGCTTAGGGATACTTGCAACCATCAGTGGATTGATTGATGATGGTTGATGATGATGGTGAAGACATTGATTGACGTTGTGTGCAGGTGCTGCAAGTCCACGTTTGCTGTACTAGGTGTTGATGAAGGATATGGGTCTGCAATGCATGCCGCTGCATGTGCCCATGGGTGTATGTGTGTGGTTTTACAAGAATGCCTTTATTTCAGGGTGGGTCCGAGAGAGGCATGCGGTCGATGTGCGGTGCCCTTGGGTGTCTGCACGGCGCACACACCCGTGTGCATACATGTATGTATGCACACTCGTGTATCTGTGCTATACACTCGGGTGACTCGAGTTCGAGTCGCACTCAAGCCACCAACATGAGTGGCGATTATCTGAACCGGTCATGGGCTTCATCCAGGTCGACTCAGCCTAAAAATGAGTACCTGGTGCGTTGTGTAAACATCGCCACTTGGGAGACAAATATGTAGGGGCGTGGTGCTGGCCACTCATCTGCTCGTGTGGCTTGCCGACCTTCATAGGTGGTTGTTCACAGCACTTGCCCCAACAGTCTGTCAAGGGTGCATGTGAGGGTTTGCAGCACCCTTGCGCGTATACTGAATGTGGGGGAGCTGCCGTGCATTAAGTGGGACACCCAATGTGCAATGAACCATGGGACCTGAGCTCGATTCCGGGCCACGGATAACGTCATAATCTGATTCCAGGTCTCACCCGTGCCGACAAAACTGCAAATAATTACCTGGTACATTGTATAAACATCAGCACTAAGGAGACAAAGGCAAACAGGCGTGGTGCTGGCCACACCACCCAGCCACGCGCTGTGGCGGCCTCAATAGGTGCTCGCTAATAGTGCCGAGCTCGGTTGAGCCTCGAGAGGTCACACAACGTTAAAAAACCCAGACTCGGGATATTCTGGGTTTTATAACGTGTGTATGCGCACGTGAGTATATGTGTGTGTGCGACGTTCCTGGTGCAGAGTGTAAACATCCGCACTGGGAAGACAAAGGCGGCTGTGCGTGGTTCTGGTGTCAACACTACTGCCTATCGTGTGCCTTACTGGGTGTACCTTCACAGGTGCTTGCTCATGGCTCTTACCTCAACAGTCTGCTAAGGATATGCGGGTGGGATATTTGTATTCATGCATGATTGGGAATACGCTGTACATTTTCGTTGAGAGAGACGTGACAATGGCAGCTGGACGTGGTGCTGTAGCCACTGCAACACGCACCGACGCTATTAGGGATCATCCATTGAGTACGTACGCAAAAATCTGTCAAAACTTGACCCCTCTTCTCCTCCCTGTACGCACGCGTACTTTTTACCCCCACCTGCGTACGGACGATTGACGCACTCCCCCCCCCCCGAATCCTAAAGAACGGCCGATATTTAATCCACGCAGAGACAATCAAGGATTAATAATATTAACGTGTTTAAGCAAACAGATAGTCCACCGCCGATAACTCATTTTAACGCCAATGTAGACAAATTATTTTCGAGGCTTCATCCCCCCCCGTTTCCTATGCGTACGCACATTGTCAGTAGACCCCCATACGCAAGCGTACGCATTTGGGTTAACCCCCCCTCTCCCCTCCATGCGTACTTACTGAATGGATGGCCCCTTACCGCACTTGATCCGAAAGTTCACAAGTTGTATCTATGGAAGTAAAAATTAATACTGTATATGTTACCACGCACGTATGTAACTATGCACGCACAGTACATTAAGTAAATAACGTATGCAGTTATGTATATGTGTGAATAAATGTATGTTGAACTTCTTTCGCACCGTATGCAGCCAACCGTGCTAATTGGAGGTTCGGGGGAAGGACAACAAATGAAACACCACAGAAAATCGATTATGCATCCAAATATCTATACATGTATGTTTGTAACCAAGTTTGTATACATATATGCGTATGTGTCTGTGCATGTGTGTGGATGTATCCGTATATAACTAGCTATCCAGGTCTCGTATGTCGTCATGGATGTAAGCACGCATGTTGGTAACTATGTATGTACATATCTGCACGTATGCACACAAACATGCACGGATAGTGTCAATGCAGCTGCGTGATGGGATTGCATTGCGTTGCGCGCTCTATCTCTACCTTCGAACCGGGCGTAAAACAACTCAAGATCTCCCCACTCCCCGTCTGATAGTGAGTAGCGTCTGCCTGCCGGCTACGGTGTGGCTTACGTGAAGGCAGGGGTAGAGTGTTTGCGAGTGCCTGTTGGTGCGACTGCGTGCAGGGCGGGCCTGGCCATGAGCTATGTCGACACGGCGCCGCAGTGTTCACGCGCTCACAGATTCACTTAACACTCGCTCGCTCACCGAGAGCCAGTCGGTTCCTCATCGCTCATCTATCGCTACTATTATGGTTTCTGTTCCCCGTGAACTTCACTAATACGGATATAAAAATGGTTATTTCACTAGGTACGGCTCACTGAATTATACAGCTCTTTTTCAGAAGCGACCCGGCCCCAAATGATATAGCTCAACGAAGTGGCTTATCATGTGGAAATGTATAGCAGTCAAATACTCGAAACGCACGTTTCTAAACGTGGAGGGAAAAATGGGAGAACCTATAGAAAAATCCACGCCAGGCATCAGGGTCTGTATGTATAACTTATTTCGCACCATATGGAGCCAACCGTGCTAATCGGAGGTGCGGGAGGATGACAAAAAAACACGAAACAAAGGATCCGGATCAAACCCACGACCTTCTGCATACCAGGCGAGGTAGTAGACATCCACTGATGTGGAGAGATCGGTGTAATAAACTGACCGTTTTGTCTCACCAATAAAAATGTGGCCATTCTGGCCACTTTTTTCTTCGCACTTTTCAATTTTTTTTACAATTTCTTATAATCTTGCTCATTGCAAGAAGCACATTACCTAATCGTTACACATTAAATAGTGTTGTTTGTTTCTGGATGCTTGGCGTTTTTGGCCTTTTGGGCGTGTGCTCAGTATCGATGGTTTTCAATTAATCAGGTTCACTAATGTGGCTTAGAAAACTCACGTGTCTCCCACCACTTGCTTGCCAATTCCACGTCTAGAGCAATCGCATGATAGTTAAATTGTGATCACCCCAAACCTCGCATTTAAGAATGCGTTTGGTGTAAAAGAAATGTATTTCCACAATGTCTATCTCAATTATGCCATCGGCGTCACGTGATGAGATGGAAGAATCCATTAGGAAATCTCAGAGCAGTGCGGGACCCCGTGTTAGAGAACTGTCTGCAAAAGCGATTTCACAGAGCTTGCTTCTGTGTTATATTCAAGATACTCCTTATTCACGCAAGCAGAAAGCGCTTCACCTCACGTCCTGCTAAAGGGAAACATGTTCATCGCATGACAATCAACAGATTGCAATTCTCAAAACTTAATTTAACCAAATTAAGTGCAACATAACATTGAATAATGTTTTTTGTACAGGTATTTGTGACCGAGCTAAGACCATCAACTATTCTTTATGTCCAAATTTTAACTTAGGATCTTGGGGGACCAACTCAGCACTTTTATCTCTGATTGCTGAGCCACTAGGCCGCTTCAAGAATCTCTTAAATGTAAAAAAAAATCATGCCATTATAAACAAATGTGAACTCTTACAAGGGGCTCCAGGAAGTAAGACGTACCCCAAACTTGTGTTGTGTTAATCAAGTTATACAACTCTAGTCGCAAAGACACACACATACACCGACCGAACGACAATACGCAATGCTGACTTTTGCTTTAAAATACAGGGGGCAAAATGCATCTTATTATAATAAGATAATTATTATTAGGGGAATACGACAATGTGTGCTGAACTGTTTCTGGCTCATTGAGGGGGCGTTGGCCGGGTAGTTTGACAGTTTCATCGGACGATGCCATGGAGAAGGCAGAGTGATGTCGCATTCTGACATTTTGTGTGGTTAGGTGGAGTAGCGGCTGTATTTATTAAAAAAAAACAGAAAGAAATGCTGTCCGGACAAGTTCAAAGAATGAGACGCAAGGCTGGGCTGAGCCGGAGAATGTGTTTTGGGAGTGGTGTGACAGTTTATGTGGCCGCCAAGGCCGTAATTATAATATATATTGAGGGGGGACACATCCCCTCCCCAATATTCAAATATGCTCAAAATGTCCCCCCCCAATATATTGCTATAAAATAGATTTGGTCCCCCCCAATGTTGACTCCATGGCTACGGCCTTGGTGGCCGGTGTGAACTGTAGAACAGTGATGTGAGTTTCACTGCGATGTTTCAGATACAGCGATGCCGAGTTAATAGTAACTAATTGCATTTTGTTTCCTGGAAAAATCCCATTTAACGTAACATCTCGTTTGCAAGGGTGTCCAGGGTGTCAAGTGACACATACATCGCAAATACGGAATCGCACAGATGTCAACATAAAAATCTATAACTCGCACAGTATACATTCATAAGAAATCAAACACTATTTATAGTCGAGTTGGGTAAGAGGCTTACGTGAGCTAAAAGCTTTTTTATCCTTGTGCTCACACGTGGTCGCTTTGTTGAACTGCAAACGCAAGCAGCAAGTGCCTCTAGTGGAGGGTGCCAATCTGCCCCTCGAACTTATCACATCACTTCGTTAGTACCAGGACAAAATTTTTTTACTTTTCCCCACTTAGACATCGTACTGCACCCTACCCTCGATGTAAGAATTGCACCGGAGTGTAAGCAAGCAAAATGAATGAAGCACATCGCAGGTTCATGCGGAATGTCCCCTAGATGTCATGCTGAGATGCAGTCATGTTTATGTAGAGTTGGGATGGGCCCTTATTTAGATTTATACTGGATATACTTATATTGGATAATGTGGGCTGCACTAGTAATGTAAGTTTCACAGTGATGTGAGGCTTTCCTGTATATTAGGTGTTGCTATAATATAGCACTATGTAACGTGCCATATGCCATACGCTTTCAATGCATGCTTGGTGGATCGAGTAAAACATCACGTGCTGCGAGACTCCCAACCTTAAGGACCATGAGATGGTCAGTTTTTGGCAGTAGATAAATTAGGTTGCTGACCTATCCGCATGCGTTTCTCATTCGTATATCACTACAGCAGTGGCGTAGCGTGCGTGGTTGGCATGGGCCCTGAGTTGGGCCCCCCTGTTCAATTATCCCACCCCCACTACTCTCTGTAGGCCGGCGTCTGGGTCCCTTAGACCCGTGGGCCCCGGGTGCGGCTGCATAACCGGCACAATAAATGCAACACAACTACGCTGGAGGCTACACTCAGTCACCGACAGCGTTTGCGTTTCCACAGGCGCCACATAGGAGGAGAGTGTTTCGATCCATAATGGACCCTGCATATTTGCGGTTTTGTTTGCATTGCGCTTGACATGTGAAGGGTTTATTTCACCCTTGCCACGGGGCCTGATTCCACACGGGCATTGGAAGTTTACGGTAAAGTCTTTGCGTGCAACAAAAATATATAAATAATGGGTTCATTATGGGCGAAATGGTGGCGCAGTGGGAACACTTTTATCTTACAACAAGAAGTACCTGGGTTCGATTCCCTTCTTGCGTGCCTTTCTGTATGGTGATGGAGTTTATTTGTTCTCCCGCTGTTCTGCATGACTTTCCTCCCATAGTTAAAACAGTAACTGGTGTTTGCTAAGTATTGCAATGCTGAAAAATACCTGCAATTCACTAAATTCTGGATTACACAAAGTAACTTCACCCCCCCCCCCCTACTGCGAAAACCTAACAGGAGACTTCTGAAACTCACTGAGGCTGGGTTAACAAGTGTGATACTACTATCAATATGTGTATACACAAATTATACTGGAGGATGTATTGCTATTCTGACTGTCTCGTCTATGAATATCCTCCTTCGGTCCCACGACACCCACGTGCGTGTATAGCTCGACTCTAATCCGGTTTTTATTGGAATGAAATGGATGCGATGTTTGTGAAGTTTGAGCAGAATTGGTTCTGAAACCAACTCCAGAGCTTGTTCGCATAAACCAATTTTGTTGGGGGGAAAAAGCACCCACAGAATGTAAATAATTCAGCAAATGTTTATTTTTTATGTGGAGAGACCGATAGGGAGGAGGTCTGTCATTTGCTTATTTATTCTGTTAATCGCTTATGAGATTTTATGGGGTTGCTCAAACGTTAGTTTACTGACATTAAGTGTAAACTATTTAACTTCATAGCAATTATTGTTTGAATAATACAATATTCCCATAAAAAATGAGAATTTTATTTGAAGATGGACAAACGGGTAAATAAAGACCAGATGATTTGTTTACTGGCATATGCACTTGTACAGCCCGTTTGTAAATCCATTGTGGAATGAGGGCCTTCGCACTTCTTGTGGGATTTTTTTAATATATCGATTTACTTTTTACATACAAGGGTGCGCATGTACCTTTGTCGCACGCAAGTACCTTTGTCTCACGCAAGTTTAAACGGTTTGCGGAAATTGACATTTAAGTTTTGTATAAACAGCTAAACAAAGTAGTGATGCTTGGGTAAATCCCTGCGATGTTAGGGTTGATGGTACCGGGTGTAGGGCATACCAGCATGCTCGCACGCGCACTCATACCTGGGCCGTGAAAGTTCTGTATATTTTTTCTGCGGGGGACGTGGAAGGAATGACAGATTTATCGTTCCTCGTGAACGGGTCGTCCTCACCACAGAACACGGACCCCGCCCGCCTGTCAACTACAAACGGCATCCACCCTCCTAAATTTCCATCAATCCGGTGCCAAATATCGTTCCTCCTCCTCCACCCACCAACCGCGGCGCATCCAGCCGCGCATAAAAGGCACACCCTGCGTGCCAGAGAGCACCGACCTCTCCACGGTACCAAGTCTTCCGCCGTCTCATCCTTAGCGTAATCTTCATCATCTTTATAGTTCTCATTGGCAGCGTGGGCTTATAGATTGCGATGTCGACCAGCAAGGTACATTCGAGCTTCGTGGAGCATTCCACGTCCACGCCATTCACGGCGTCGCGTCTCAACTTGAGCCAGGGCCCGCACGTCACGACCTACAGCACCGTTTCCAGGCTGGGCGGCGTGCGCTCGGGCGGAGGCGGAGGTGGCGGCGGGATGTCGCGCTCCTCCAGCAGCTTCGGTGGAGGGTTCAGCTGTGGAGGTGGAGCGGCCCTGGGTGGTGGAGGAGGCTACGGCTACGGAGGTGGAGCAGCACTGGGCGGTGGAGGCTTGGGGCTGGGCAGCTTGTCTCTGGGAGGAGGTGGCGGTGGCCTCGGGTTTGGAGGATACGGTTTGGGAGGAGGAGGAGGCGGCGGTGGGCTCGGGTTTGGAGGCTACGGGTTGGGAGGAGGAGGAGGCGGCGGTGGGCTCGGGTTTGGAGGTGGCAACATCGGAAATAGCGCCTCGTTCCAGGTGGGACGCTCCGTGGTGTCGGGTGGGATGCGCGGCACCGTGGGCTCCCTGGGAGGAGGGAGAGCCATACCACCGATGATGACCCGAGAGACGGAGCGGCAGACTCTCCGCACACTCAACGAGAGGTGAGACAGGTTGGATGATGAATGCTGATGCAGCATTTGGATAATTACATTTTGCAGGTTGCTGCCAATTCGATGCTCATGTTTTCAACGGGTGATATATTTTTCGGTGCCCCACAAACAATATGGAATCTTTTTTTTAGTTTAAAGCCGCTGCATTGCATTTCACCAATCTCAAGGCACTCATTACATATTTGATTCCTCTTCCCCCATAAGCTATGAAGACATCCCTTTAATACTTTGCAGTCACCTGTTGAGAAGGTCTAGGGTCATTACAAATCATTGGCACATCTATTAATGGATCACCATGTGCATGTCCACCTGAGGCGCTATACTTATCCCATCGGGACAATAAAAGTAACGAATGCTTGAGAGATCTTTTCCAAACGACTCCTGGACAAAGCCATCTTCAAGCCGCATTAGTCACCGGGATTATTTGACCATGTATGCTCACACGGGTCAAACTGGAGATGTGTTGCTGAAATGTCTTCGGATTCTGCCTCTACGAGGGCGGATTGGAGTTTTTGCCCATTTTTAAAATTATGATTAAATTGGTAATGGCCTATTGGAGTGAACATTGATTGAAAAAAATATGAACAAAGAAAGTCTACCATTTAAAACATCTCCAGCATGTAATTACGGCTTGATTCGTTTTCAAGCGAGTGAACATTGGCCACAGACAATAAGACACAACATGGTGCATGCGTGTGTGTATTACGTAAATAAATCTTAAACAAAGTTAATTCGTGTAAATATTTAAAACGTGGCTGAGGACCCACGTATTATTTATTTCTCGTGGCTTCTTATTGCATCATTAATTCCCACCAGAGGTCCCATGCATCAGCGCTTCCCTCCAGAAGCCAATATGCATCGATGTGTATCGATACACGGAATGACTCGTGTTTCAGTGCTTCCCTCTCGAGCAGTGGATCACAACCCATGGTCTGTGCACCACAAGAAGTCCTGCAAGGCCGAGAGAAATAGTCTGCGGAACATTTGCAAATGTTGCATTACAATTTAAAGCAGTTTCCTTTCAAATATATATTATTGGTAGACCCATGCATCAATGCTTCCCTCAAGGCCTCCATTCCCCCCTGGTACTGTAGTTGCTTGCATCGGTATATCCTCTCTGGTAATCACAAACATGCACCCATTCCACCATCACCACCCATCACCACCCATTCGCCCAAGACCAAAACGACCTGCCACCTACCCACTCAACCACCCACTACCACCACCACTCTCGCCACCCAATAATCAAGTACCAGCTATAGAGATCTTACCCAGGGCTACCCACTATGACCACCGAACCATCACCACCCAACGCCATCTCTTAGTTTCATACCGTCACCGCACACCAAATACCACAACCACGCACGACTTGTCGCCTCTCCACGACTCAGGTTCGCGACCTACATCAACAAGGTGCAGCAACTGCAGCACGAGAACGCGATGCTGGAGGCGCAGCTTCACTCGCTGACGGGCGGCGCGGTCGTGCAGCCCGTGGACACGGAGCAGCCGGGGGACGCGCAGGCGCGGCTCGTGGAGCTGAGGGGCGTGATGGACGGGATGGTGCTGGACAACGTGCGCCTGGAGATCGAGCTGGACAACCTGCGCGCCTTCGCGCAGGAGGTTAAGGCCAAGTGCGTGGCCTGCCTGTGCACACATCCACTCGTGCGCACACGCACGCGTGCACACTTCAACGCGTGTACACACCCACGCATTCACAAACCCACGCGTGCGCACACCCACGCATCAAAACAAAGTCACACACCGACGCACCCCACATTGTGCACCGCCGTTCACGCCGTGACTGACAATGTACCCGCGGTGCCACAGGTTTGAGTTTGAGGTGGGCGTCAAGTACCAACTGGAGACGGACATCGGCCACATGCGCAAGGTACCACTTCTACGGCACACCAACGCCACCTTCATCTCCGCACAGACCGGTTGGCTGACGCACTCACTTGTGGGAAGAAACCGGAGTGGCCCGTGAAAAACCACGCCACCACGTGTCGTACTAGAGGACAACGCACACACAGCCCCGCACGGATGGATTAAATAATCCATTGGTGTCATGCCATATTATTGTATGTATGTTGAATTTATTTCGCACCGTACGTAGCCAGCTCGCAACCACAGACCTACAACACCCCTAGTATTCCCAAGGCAGGCTACCGTCGGAGTACTGTACTTACCGGGTTCAAACTTCGCATAGCTTTTGAGGTATGACGAGATCATCGGGTGCATTCGGAGTGATTTGCTAAGAGAGGCAAGTTGCACTGAGACTAGACTTCCGAAGATGAATACAAGTTTCCATTGTGACTCCCCCGCAGGACCTGGACGGCGCCACCGAGCTGAAGGTTGAGTTGGAGTCCCGGTACAGCATGCTCATGGAGGAGCTCGAGTTCCTGAAGCGCTCGCAGGACGAGGTGGGGAACCTCCACCGAGTAGCAGATCGCTTGTGTGTGTCTGAGTTTCAGTGTGTGAGTGGCCTTGGCTCTGTGTGTCTTTGTGTGTCCTGACGTGCAAGTGCGTCAGTGTGTGACCTGAGTTAGATGACGAATATTTGAACTGATTTGTGGGCTTCTCTTAGGTCGACTCAGCCCTTAAATTGGTATCTGGTGAGGTGTGTAAACATTGGCACTGGGGTGGTTATAGCCACCCATCGCCCAGTGTGCCTTACCAGCCTTAATTTGTGCTCGCTAAGAACACTTTGCCCAACAGCCTGTTGAAGGCTATACGGGGATGTTTGTCTTTGTGGTGCACGTACGTACACGTGGCCGTGCGCTCATCGTGCTGTTTGCGCACAGGAGCTGTCACGTCTGGGTGCAAAGTCCGACAAGGTGGACTCCTCGGCCACGATCGAGGTGGATGACGCACGCTCCATCGACCTGGCCGGGATGCTGGCGCAGATGCGGGACGACTACGAGAGCATTGCAGCGCGCAACCGCGAGGAGGCCGAAAACTACTTCCGCAGCCAGGCACGGCACCCCTCCCGACACCTACAGAATTACACGTGCACAAGCTGGAAATCTGGTCCATCAAGGGAGCCTCCGTTTGGTTGGGTGATTTCTACAGCACAAAGGAAATACGCACGGATGGAAACGTAAGCGCACGAACCGCGCGGGCCGGGCGCGTGCAAGTGAACACCCACGCTGGTGTGCAGCCTACACGAATAGATGCACGTATCGTTTAGCGTGCGAAGATTCGATGCATCCTTAGACACTTAGGAGATTAGCTTGTAAGACTGCATGGGAATATCAATGGCCTGGTATTGTGATATTCCCAAGCAGTCCTATGCTAAACGGTTTGTGCATCCAAGTCCCGTGATTCGTATACGTTGTATGTAAAAGGGGTTCACTTAACCCCTCAAGCCGCTAGAGGGGCCGCAGCATTCACCACAATCTTAAACAAAAAGAACTGACTTTTTCTATACACCCTTACAGTCCCAATAGAGTCCCAATAGAGTACTGACCAGGTTACAAACCTACTATGCACCATTTTTCGATGAGATCGAGCACATTCATGTGATTTGCATCGTAGGACCGACTACACATGCTGCGCATCCCTATATCACCGGGTCAGCGACCGAGAAATGACTTCCACACTCGGCACACCACATCTAGTGCACGCGCGTTGGTAGGAGCTTTGGCTCCTACCAACGCGCGGGTCACCCGGAAAATGTTTGGTGAGAAATTAATCCCGGCGCGCGTCGCCTCGGTTCACAACACAGGTGAGCCAGATCGAAGCGGAGCAAGTGGAGAAGAGCTCTGCCGTGGAGTCGACACACAGCGAGGTGTCCGTGGTGACCAAGAGCATGCAGGAGATGCAGATGGAGATGCAGGGGCTGATGTCCAAGGTAGAGCCGCACCACACTGCGAACACGTCTACACCTGATGATATTGACCTTCATGAAAAGTTACGCTCATGCTTTGTGGGGGTTTTTTATACGGGTGTAATATAGCAGCTACGTGCCCGTCATAGGTACGAGTAATGAAATGGAACACCCTTCCCACCCCTATCCAATTTCAGTCATTATAAAACATTGATCCTTAAGAAAAGTGAATACGATTGGTAAGCACATATCCCGAGAAAGGCATCATGGCTGGTGGTGAAGATTGAGTACATGAGTGGCAGTCAAAAGCAGTGAACATGCCTGGGAATGTTTCCCCAAGGGATAGGGAGCGATGAAATCTGCTCGTGTGCAGGAAGCTAGACGTATTGTTGCATCATGACACTGCTAGATAGTGTGGGGAGGAATTCATCCAGCAGTGGATAGCCATTTTCTGATGATGATGTCCTCACGATTGTTTCTTTTTTGCAGCACAACCAGCTGCAGCAGACGTTGATGGAAGTCGACGGTCGCTTCCGATTCGAGATCTCCAACGCACAGGGGTCAATCTCGGACGTAAGCAGCACCCTGGAGCGGTCGCGCATCGAGCTGCAGCGCCAGCTGGTGGCCTTCCAGGAGCTGCTGGACGTGAAGACGCAGCTCGACGTGGAGATCGCGACGTACAAACAGCTGCTGGAGGGTGGTGACGTCAGGTACGGCCACGGATTTTTTTCCGGGTTGCTGATAGGTTGCAGTTAGACAGCTAACTATTTGCCACAACCGCAGCGAGAGGTGTGCTGGAAGTGGTGCGCTGGGTGCAGGAATACCGTTGAGGTCTCTTGACACGGACCAACCCGCGCGCGGGTTTGAATTGGTTAGTGGGGAATAAGTCCAGGTACGCTTGGTGTGTTGTTCAAGCGTTTGTGCCCGTCTTTTTGCAAAGAATGTGCCAATTAGCCAAATTGCTATGGTGATCTATCAAGTTGTATAAATCCATCCTTAAATGTGAGAAAAATATACAAAGTGAAAACGGTGGATACTTTAGTAGTGGTGGATAAGGGGTACACTAAAGGGAAGGAATTGCACTGGCCAACAAATCACTCGCCCTAATCCCACGAACTGAGCTCATCAGACCAAAGCACAATGGCATTTTGTGTTATCAACGTTTTCCAGGACACCCCTCTAAAGACGATGAGTTGCTTGAAGATGCAAAGATGCACTCGGCTCCCCTCTCGCCTGGCACCAAGCCCAGTCCTGCATGTGACTTGCTTTTCCCTATTCTCCCCCCCCCCATCCCACCCCTCAGTCTCACCGACACCATGGACGGGCTCGTGCCGACTTCATCCAACGTCTCCATCAAATACTACAGCAGCGGAGGCTTTGGCAGCAGCTCTGGTAACACCCTTCACCCATCCCCGCCGCCACCCCACAAGTCTCACTGCATAAGGGCAGTACAGCCGCCTCTTTCAAAAATGTTTACCATCAAGTGTTTTTCCGCCCGTGTGGAAGGTCAGATCATGCTGATACAATGTGTGAGTAAAGGTGGTAAAGGCACTTCCCCACAATTGTTCACTCACGCCACTGCTGGCGGTACGGGGGCTCCACTTTCAGGAGCTCTAGATACCCACTCTAGAGAGTATTCGGTCTACTCTTTCACACTGGCTTGATTTCTTGGAAGAAGTGGGAATTCTCACACTTTACCCCACCGCATGCGACCTGTCGATAGACTTAACCACGGTTGCACCCATGTATACTGCTCGATGGACAGAGGTGGGAGAGATTTCAGAAACCTGCTCATTGTTCAAACTGCCGCGACGGAAGATCCAACCGGCGACCTTTGCTGCATTGCGTGCCCCGTGTGCTGCGAACCATTACACCCCGGCTTACGTGCAAAGTTCAGGAGTCTGTTTCGTTGGGCACATGCAATGTTTCCCTTGATGTGTGTACCGTGACGTGTGCAGGTTGCCTCGGGTCAGGGGAGCCCAGACGTGAGAGAATAGGGTCGGGTAAAACAGCGGCTTTAGCAGCACCGCCCTCGGTTGCCAACGCGTTGTTCAGTAGACCGCTACAACACCACCGCGTGCTCAGTGGTCGCTCATCCAAGTACTGATGCGGAATCCGGCTGCCCTTCAATTTTAGAGATCTTACGAGATCGGGTGCATTCCGGGTGAACGGGTGAAAGTCATAGGCCATGACTTTTGGAAACATTTGTATTCGCAAAGCTGGCTTCCATTGCAGCACAAGTCGTCGAGTTGCAATTACAGGCAAACGTCCGTTTAATTAAAATATTTCCTCCTGGCTGTGTTCTCTCGCGATGGGGCATAGGCACAGTGCGGAGTTGGAGGTTGGTTCCTCGTGGAGAATGACGTGGGAATTTAGTCAATTGTATAGATTTAGCCTATTTAAGTGTCAGCCGCAATGCATGGAGTGCAGAGAGAGGGAGAGATGGGTGAAGTAAGAAATCGGTGGCCAAACCTTTTAGCTCCATTAACTCTCAAAGCAGCTGGTTTGACACTGAGAACTCTATATGTGTAAGAGGCTCACGGGACAAGAGCTGCCTAATAGATTAATCTAGACACACGTATTATGTGATAGGCGTATACTTTGTAATTTATTGTTATGGAGAGCATTTCCCTTGTTCCTGTTTATGTAAAGTATATTTAATGTATGTGTTGTGTAGTATGTATGCAAGTTAAAGGCTCAGCATGCCCTTCATACACTCTTATTAACACTTATATTAACACTTAGTATATAATTTTGGGGGGAGCGATGGTGCAGTGGTTTGGGCACTGCGTTACACAAACCTGGCAAGCTGAGTTCAAGTCACGGCTACGGCTAACATCAGTGGCGAATGCGATTTCAACTGAGCCTGGGCTCCCCCCCTTCACAACCACGTATTGACTGGTGTGGTTAAGTATCAACTCCCTTGACCGACACAGCAATGGAGAAACCTCACACAGCAGTGGAATATTTTTTTATTTTTATGCCTGGAAATAAACATTCAGCCCTAAGCTGTTGTACAAACTTGAATTAAAATAAGAATTAAAAAATACATACATTTATTTGTATATATTTTATGTAATATGTTACTTTTAATTATTTTATTTTGAAATAGAATTTATATTTTACTCTATCACGGGGTGCCTTTTTCCAAATGGGTTCGTTACGTGGCCTGTACATTTTCTGTAGATAACTGGCACGTCAGTGAATGCGATGTTCTTTAATAGCCGCTCGTGAATCCACTCATCCCGATGTTTATATGATAATAGTGGATAGTGCATGTAAGGCACATGTGTGCGGAGGGGTGAAGCAATGGGCCTCGCACTTTGCTGGTCACAGGTGACATGAGTGGTGAGTGGCCAGAACCTGTCTCGCTACTCCCAAGATTCAGCCTTAAACATCTAGCGTAGCCTATACGTATCAGCAATGGGGAGACAAAAACGGCCAGGTAAAATGCTGGCGACACCACCCCCTCATGCCTCTTCATAGATGCTCTCTAGCAGCATTGGCCCGAATAGCTTGTATATCTGGGCGTGGTGATCCATGCATGTAATCTAACAACTTTGGAGGTGAGGATTGGTGGATCACAGTAATTTGTGAAATTCCCAAACCAACTGGGCTGCAAGGCAGTTAGACGATATTAGTACAGCCTGTAGATTACATCCATTTGTGCGTAACTTTGATTGTTATCTCCTCGTATGCAATACTTTTCTCCGTGGAGCCGGCTTCATCTGACACATGAAACACTTACCAATGCAATTGACCAATGACCTGAAAATTCAGGACCTTTGTGAAAACAAGTCTTGGCACTTTTATTTGTATCACTATGCAGGGGAATAATCGCTTGTCTTTTCGTGATGCACACAGGTGGCCATTGCAAGTTGGGGTCGTCCAGTATGATCTCAGGGGGCAAGGTCAGCGGATTCTCGACAAACAAGAAGGTGCTCATTAAGACCATCGAGACGGAGAACGAGCAAATCGTGTCAGAAAAACACACGGAGAAGTAAAGTTCGGCACTTGATGTCATCGGTGCCTGTGGCTGTTTCACAAAAGAAAAACGAAACGAAGCTTCCACCATCGGTCGAGTCACTTCTAACCATCACTTTCATTCTTCTCCAAGTTGGCGATCAATGATCGTAGCTGACTGCACACTCAGGTGTGGATTATCATAGATGTGCTCTTTCCCTGTGTATACAGCTGAAATCGTTTCAATAAAATGTTTAAAAGAAAGCAATCGGTATTTTGACTGCGAGTGTAATAATTGAACGTGCAATGTTGCTAATCACCATGCATTCAAATAACACAATGTGATTTCTGATAGCAGCAGCCCTGCAGTGATAATATAATCAATGGCGCACACAGATTTAAAAAAATCATGATGGTCAAATTGGGTCAACCGCGATTCAAAGTCACTCATTTCAGGAACAATTGATGAATGCATGCAAATACATTTTGCAGAATATAATTAAATGCACAAATAAGTACATGTGCAGCCCTGAAATTGCTTTCTCACGCCACTGCCGGCAGAAGGGCCTTCACTGGTTAGGACTTTAGAGAGCCTCTCTAGAGGTTATTTTGGCCTACTCTTCCACACTGGCCAGACATCTTGGAAGAGAGATCCCCCACTTTACCCCACCACGCGCGACCTGCCGATCGACTGTGATGTACTCATTAATCTACTGGGTGGGGGGGGGGCAATTATGGAACCTGTCTTTTATTTCAACTGCCACACCGGCAGATCGAGTTGACCACCTGGAGATCGAGTTGACCGCCTCGGCGTCGCAAGCGCAGGCTGCTAACCTTTACACCACATAATCATACCAGCATCTCAAAGTAAAAACATACAGTAATCGGATATTACTTATTCATGTACAAGTTCACATTTACCATAAAAACACACATCTCAAATGGTCTACAGTCACTCCTCACTTAACTTTGGCCCGTTTAAACGTTGTTTCGCTACAAAATCGCGATGAATCACTTACCCATGTATGTGTAAGGATGTTAGGCATCCTTGGATAGCGTGTTTGTAGGACATGGGGGTGACATGGATATCATAAAAAGCATAATAACCTGCACGAGGGGGGACGCTACTGCAAAATTATAGCGAGAATGTGGCTTACTAGATGGTGATTGGTTGGAAGGTTTGAAAGAAGGAGAAGGCGGGAATATTTGAAAGCGGCAAGGGACCCGTTGGGGACTGTTAGAAGGGGAGCAGAGGGATTGGTTAGAAGGAAGGCATGGGCGGAGATTGGAGAAGGGAAGATGATAAAAGGGAAGCGAGAGGGGAGGAGGAGGGGACGCTCATCAGAGTGGCGTTGGCTGGTGGTGGGCACTGGACGTTGTTGTTAAGGAAAATAAACTTTGTTTAACACGTAGGCTTTCACGACCAATTTCATCCACAATATAGGTTTTTGGGTTAGATCGCATAAATATAAATGTGTCGTTAAACCCGCCACCACCCGACACAGCCAATGAGTAAGGTTTGTCACGTAAATAAACATCACATTTATCCCTTTATTTAAGACCGAAACAGGATGATTTCTACACAAATTTGGCTGTCGCCTGATGATTGCAGTTGTAATAACTGGCGATACGTCATACTCAAATTGTAAATGTTGCTGTACTCGTAGCGAATTGGCACGTTTTGTTTATGTCACAACCCTTCCTAGTTTGGCTGTGTCGGGTGGTGGCGGGTTTAACAGGCACGTTTATATTTACGCGATCTAACCCAAAAAACTCCCTTATGAACAATAGACTTCATCCAAGAAGCTGCCGCCTTTTGAGTCCTTCATTGCGTATGCATGGGTAAACTTGATTTGAAGCTTTTGTGACTGCAGGAATTACTCTTTGCTTCTTTTGGTAAAGTCACAGAGAAAGAAAATTAATTAAATAATAGAATGCGACATTTCGATTGCAACACATGCAGTTGTCATCAGGTAGAACTAAATTTAAGAGACAAAACACAGACATGGAGACACACAGACAGACACATCTTGTGAGGCAATATTATATTTATTAGCACTCTATTATACAAGGTCCCTAACACAAAGGGGTAGCGGCCCCTTTACCCGATACCTGGGGAGGTATGGCCTCCGGACTACACAGGCCCTAACACTGGGAACCCCATTAACCTCCCGTCCTCCGGCTGGGGCCCTAGGGGAGGCTATGCTGACCCAACCGTGCCAGGGTCTTCGGGTCCTGACCACTGGCCTCACTGAGCTCCGGCCCTTAGAAGGACGGCGAAGCTTGGGGTCCAGGGTCCTAACTTCAGCCCAGGTCTTCAGTCTTCGACTTGGAGGTGACCGAGCCGGACCCTTGAGAGGTCCGGATTATATACTTGTTCGTGGCTTGCTCCGCCTTAGCCATGCCTCCCTTCAGAATTTTCTGGAAGGTGACATCATCCCCCAGTCCCCCCTCCCAGGGTCCGGGGAATGTGTCCCAGGATCCGCTTCCCAGGGATTGTCGTTGGGCCCTTGGGCCATAGTCATTAACACTGGCGTGATAGCACTTCCACCCCCTGTTGACGAGAAGGGGGAGCTACCCGCTAACAGGATTGGGAGTGCCGATGAATGACTACACATGGGTAGTGATTCAACGTCGCCTCCTACCGCGGGCGAACGGCGGGGCAACGCAAAATAAAAAGTGCGCGTGCAGTTCTTCAGTCTGACTGCCATTGCAGTATTGTTTACGTCGTTAACAAATCTTTTTTAAACTACAAAGCGATTTATTACTCATCACTGCGAGTCGAAACCGCCATCCAGTGTCAGTGAAGTGCGCGCACATAAGAAAGCCCGCAAGAAGATAAAGGAGATTAAGTTAGACGTGTCCAATCGTGTTGATGAAGGGGGACATGCACAGTGGACATTGGCGTCGCTGGAGGCCTCGCCAACGAAGAGGGGAGAGCTCAGTAACAGCAAGAAGAGGGGACGATCCACCCTCTTTAACTCTCTGACTCCACCACTCACTCATCTACCACTCACTCATCAACCACAAACTTCCTCCTCGTGCTATTTTGGCCTTGATAGGTGTTCACTCACATCACATGCCCCATCAGTCTATTCAGACTATACGAGGGATCTATGTGTGTACATGTGAATGATGTAGGACCTACATTTTTGCTTTATTTATCTGATTAATGCCTATTAGTCCATCAATAGGCCAGGGCTCAGGGTTATTCTTCATGCTTTCGGGGTCCCTGATTCTGCTCACAATCATTAAGTACCTTCATGATGATGGGAAGGCCTGGGTAAAGCTACGTGGCCAGGAGTCAGAACCATTCCGTTTCCCTTGGGGTGCGACATTATTTAACATAATTTAATCACGCAGTCCGATAAGTGTTTTATGGATATACCAGAGTAATTTACACCTGGTAAAGATACAATAGGAGGCTGATCGATGCTCTGGTGCTGTCAAGGGATTCCTCCCTATTGGTCAGCCATGTTATGTATGCAGATGATCTTAATTGCTCCTCACTCTGAGAAGGAGTTGGCGTCTACTGCTCAACGTAGGGCATGCTACTAACAGGTGGGGTGAGGCCTTACCAGCAGCCCCACCAAACAAAGCGCCTGCCTGGGTATTTAAGAAGTCAGGATTTCCCAAACTCAGTGGGTTTGGGCTAAAGCTCGGGTGAGGGCTAGGGATGAGCTTATGGTTAGGGTTGCATTGACAAAAGTGTGGCCGTCAGAAGTAAACGCGCAATCTCAGGGTCTGAATTGTTGGTAGAGGTTGATGCGCAGAAACTGCAGGAAAAAAACCCGCCATATTCGTCACCATCTCTGCCTTTATAAACAGACGCTGTGTATAATAGTCTAACGTGATCCTTTTTCGTGTTTATAATGATAAATGTGTGGAGTATTTTAGGATGTGTGCTGCGAAGCATAATAGCCTTGCCAGCAGCATTTTGCATTTTCATTAAAAGAAATCCATATTGTAATATCACGAGGCAAATTAAAGGAACAGGGTTTAATATTGCATGTTTGTTTTTGTCACCGCAAGGTCGTGCTGGGTTATTTTTAGAACATTAATTATTGATACAGGAATGTAATCAAGGGAATTGGAAGCCAGGGGGAATTGGAGGCCTGAATTGGTTGATCATGCACGGATATGAAACTCCCCAAGCCCCCTCGTGGTCTTTGCGATGGCCAGGATGTGGCAGTACAGCAAAATTGGTTTGTAAATGCATCTGTGTGGGCTGTTAAGCCTTATTCCCGTCAGAGGTTCCTGGATTGCTCAGGGTGTATTAGATCGCCGAGCTGAGATTTATGAAAAACTGGAATCGAATCTTTCTTTTAATTCGTCATTAAACTTTTTTTTAAAAAGTGTAGCGAGTTGATAGTCTCAGCCCGGTCACGAATGACTGCAAAACGACTCCATAATATTTGCTATGTCCCTCAAGATGGCTCTATTCCAGACCTGCGAATTAAAGATTAGGGTTGACTGCCACGTGAAGACAAACATTTTGTAGCAGGGCGTGTGGGAAAATTGTGAATGTGTGCCCCTTCATAATGTGTTCATGAAAACGGTTACTTTAAGGGATCTCAGAAGTTGCTCTAAAAATGATATATTCTTTCTGCGTGTATAAAATTGTCAACATTTTGCTTGCTTTGACAACTTGATATGGTTGGCTCTGTCGGGTGGTGGAGGGATATAGTAAAAATATACATTTTACCTCCACGGCTTAACCCAAAACAATCTAATTATGAATCATAATACTTGTCAGGAAAGCCCATGTGTATACATATATACACAACATTAATAATTATCTTAAACTGCACTTCAGGCGGTCTACGGGCGGTCTGGTTTCATCCCACGTGCAACGCATTAAATACAGCTAAATTTCCAATCCTATTCAAAGACAACTTTGCATTCCGATTTGGAATGCATAACTTATCCAGTCGCTCCCCACGCTCACCCTCCCAACCTCACTCTACCGCTGAATTACAGCCTCCCAGACCGTGCGGGTTTGGTTTTATTTTGGCACAGGTAAAACCCATGGGCAATAAATGCTCATTTTCGATGGGGACACGGTTCCAGAAACCTTGCTACAGCAGAAAAAACAGAAAAGCAGTCGTGCATCAACATGCTACAACCAGCACACAAACAAATATTAAGCCTAATAGAACGCATCGCGTAAACTTAAAGTCTGCAAAGCGGAGGGATCAATTGCACGTACTGTACACTTGGTCGTGGGGAGTTATTAGACCACAATTTACCACGATTGTCTGCGAGGGATGATGATGAAGGTGAGGAGCCGAGTGCATGGGGGCATAGCAATTGAGGACACGTATTTTGTTGCACAACGTGAACCCCGTTTTATGTATGTTTTTGTTTGGTTGATAACGCACCGGCCCAGCATCAGACGGAACTTTTGAGGGTAATTCTGTGCCTACTTAAAATTCCATTGTGAATATTGACGGGTTTTTTTATCGATAACGTTATCCTTGCTGTTGTAAAAAAAGAAGTCTCATTGTTGTTGAGCAAGGTAATAAAAAAAGGCGTTTGACTTTGCCCGCTTGCTTCAATTTGTCCGAAAGCGCGAGGGGGGAGGGGCAAAGCCGTCCTCGTGGGCATTAGGTGGCGCTAGCGGTGCGCGCATTGATAGGGCACGCGCGCCCGTTACTCGAAAAGACGCGCACGGGCGCAGCGGCCCTTGCCAAATTCACTGCTCGACGAGGGGCCTCATCCCCGCGCCCGTTGTGGGTCGTGGGAGTCAATTGACCCCACGCCTTGTCACGCCGGTCACTGCGAGTCTGTGAAGGCGGGGCGGCACAGACGTTGGGAGCATAGACGTACTGCGCAACGATTCATATTCTGTACTTGCGAGCTGCAGATAAGGTGGAAAGTCACAAATACTAGTACCAGGTAAACATGACAGAAGGAAACTGCAATGTCAGTTGTTAGCGGGCCACCTGTTCAAAAAAATATAAACATGCTTCAAATCGATTTAAACTATTGTCATTGTAGTGCGTATTTAATGTGGCCCTGCACTCTGATGTTGTAGGAGAAAACATTTATTAAAAAGTCGATTTAATTAAGTAGAACGTGTTGTCTATATTTATTGAAAGTTGCGCATGATGATGTGACGTCACATTTCTCACCCCCACCCTCGTCACAAATCGTCACAAATGTCTGACCCCCCCCCCCAGGTGCGTGACGTGATTTATGGACGGCCCTTATATACAAATATAAATACATGGATTTTTGTTGTAAACGGCGTCGCTCAATGAACAGACGCCACAATGGTGTAGTTAAATAACTGAATCTGAGCCAAGCATTTTAATACGAATATTCGCCTATTATGAACCTAAACCTCGTGTCCGATCCTCTAGGCAATTGCATCTCTCTAAACAGACACTGATTCCCCCCCCCCCCCCCCAGAACCCACACACATCTGCGGCGTCGCTTCATCCCAACCCCCTGCTCCTCACTCTCTCCTGTCCATCATTACCCCCCCCACCGCCATGAGTACTCCTCGCTTTATTATCAGATGTGATTGGCAAGATCACTTCCATGTAAACTATGGGACTCCGTTGAAAGCAAAAAATGCGTCCAAATGAGCAACATTTGCAGCGAGTGGCAGGCGCCACGCCGCATTCATTGCTCGCGTTACATCAGAGCGGGCGCGAGTGCCGCTTGTCAACTGGTGCCACTGCGCCTAGCCCAGCAATCGGTCTATACAAAGAAACATATTTTGGTAGTCCACTGCTGGATGAAGGTAATAATCGACCTCTTTTCTCCGGTTACACAGTGCATTGTTTAAACATTTATTTTCACGCCCATCACTAAATCGCCCGGAATGCGTCCGATCTCGGAAGCTTAAGCAGGAGCAGATTTGAGCTTTGACAGTACTCGGATGGGTGACCACTATGAGGAAAAAGACAGGTGCAATAGGTGTTGTGGAGAGTTGAGGGCAGAAGATCAAAATCAATTCATGATTGTGCTGCACCCCCCCCCCTCCTCCTTCATCAACCCGCACTGATCGCCATGGTGACGCTTGATCGCATATTCCTCACCACCCACAAGGGTGACCCATATCAGCAGTGGATTTGCAAAAAAAAAAGTCTGTACAATAAAGAACTCGTCGTTGTTTGATAAAGTGGCATGCGGGACAGAGGTTTTAGGGGGGGGGGTCTATTGGAGGGAGCTGGGGGATAAAATAGCTAATGCGTGGAATATTGACATCCGTTGTCACAATTGTCATACGAATAAAAAGAAACCAGAAGCAACTTGCAGTGATGCTGGATTTCACTGTGCTCTCGGTCTTCCATATAGCCCCTGGAGGAAACTGTATGGCAGCCTCTTCTTTGTCTGCCCGTCCATGTGTCACTTACATCTGGCCGTCTGTATTTTTGTCTACCTGTACATCTGCTGCGCATATATATAGAGCGTACACTGACACGGTACTATTACTCTGTAGAGCGATGTGATTTTTCCATGACTTTCAGTTCAATTCAACGTACCGTTGAGTCTTGCAGCTAGCCATTAACTGAAACACAGGGCAGCTCAATTGATATCCGATCAAGCATTGGATAAGCGACATTAAAGAAACATAATGATGAAGCCTACAAAAGATTATTTTATCAGCCCACCCTCTTGGGGAATTCCACCCGGGCGATCGGGCTTATGCCCCCATAGGGGTTGCTCCGTGCTTTATGAGTGAGTGGCTGGGCGAGGGAGCCATGTGGCTCAGGAGCTGAGATTAGGGATGTGTCGATTATACGATAATTATTTTCGGTTTTTTATGCCGCCGAAGGACCTCCGCATTGCAGAGATGCGATCTCCTCACGTGGCAGTTGAAACAATTGGGAAGTTCCTTAAATCACCCTGCCTCTGTCCACCCACCAGTATCAATATAAAAATTGATAAGCAATTAACTGTCTCTCCACATAATAAAGAATATTGGACTCCAGAATGGATTTCTTTGTCTGGTTTGTGTCGTCTCCAACGTATTATCTCTCTCGTCTGTTCGATTATCGTAGAGGTACCTGCACGTTTGACATAATTAGTAAATAATGTATTCGTTCACGCACAATTAATTCCATGGATATTCATATTCCATGGATTTTGAGCGTAAGAATGGATTGAGATTGATTAATTGATTAATCGTAACGTGCCTAAACGTGTTACTTCAAAAGTTCAGACTAATGATGTTGGTGCAACGTCGTTTAACACGTTGCCCTTAAAATATTGTTCACGGCTTCTCGTGTATGTAACTCGTGTTTGTGTGGAATTTGTGTCCGTCCGAAATGTGTATGGTGAGGCAGCCCCGAGTAATATTCTATGGGAAATTAAGTCATCTGTGTATATATTATTCGTGTTAACGCATTGTATGTCACGTCTGTGTACTGCATCATGTGTGTGTGCTTATACTGTGCGAGTATGAAATGTGTATGTATTTTACATAGTGTGTGTGAAATGCATGTTTGTGTGTGTGGGGAGAGTGGTCGTGGAGCGGTTAGCGCGCCACGCTACAAACTCGGCGACTCGAGTTCGATTCCCGCTCGCGGCCAACACCCCAGTGACAATCATCTAAACCGGTCCTGGGCCTCCCCTATGTCGACTCAATCTCAAATGAGTACCTGATGCGGTGCATAAACATCACCACTAGGGCGACAAAAGCGGCCGGGCGTGGTGCTGGCCACCCCATCCCCTCGTGTGACGTGCCGGCCTTCATAGGGGCTCGCTAACAGCACTTGCCACAACAGCATAAGTCTATACGGGGGATATTTGTATTTTTTTTGTATCCGTGTAATCCTTACAGTAGTGCACCACGTTAATCGCTCTGGGGCTCGGAGTGCCTACGTGTGTACACTCCGCCGGGCTAGATATTGAAACCGGGATGTTCATCGCGTCAGGCCATTTCCCAGCCGGGATTATATTTAATCCGGGATTGGATCTGCAGTTTGGTGCGCGCGGGGGTCGCCACGCAGGGCCATTACCTGTTGACACCCGGATTAAAGAAGCGCGGCGGGTGGTGGTGGGTGGGGGTGTGCGGGGGATTTTACGGGCGGGGGTTGGAGGGGGTGCGGGGTGTGAGGGGCGGGGGTTCGAAGGGGTGGGGGTTCGAGGGGCGGGGGTTCGAGGGGCGGGGGTTCGAGGGGTTTGGGGGGTTCGAGGGGTTGAGGGGCGGGGGGTTGAGGGGCAGAGGTGCGGGGGGTTGAGGGGCGGGGGTGCGGGGGGTTGAGGGGCGGGGGTGCGGGGGGTTGAGGGGCGGGGGGGTTTGAGGTGCGGGGGGTTGAGGGGCGGGGGTGCGGTGGTCAGTACCAATGAGTGTGCGAAGCGGGAGGGAGCTCCCACAGCAATGGACAGATTTAATCCCCTCTCATCGTCACGAAATATCTTAATCGGTATCATAAATACGGTAACTGATCAATGGTGAGGCTGCTGCTGTTTCTGATGATGATTCTGCTGCGCCGTTGCTGTGTACGGCGATGTTTGCGTTTATAATGATGCGGTGACGATTATTTAAATGCGTAGTAACCGGCGAGTGATATTTTTATTTTGATCGACTCTGGAGTTTGAGGCCCGTGTTTATTCGATACTGCGCGTGCATATGCCCCAGGGCTTCCGTGCGCCGCGCATCGTACAGCACAAATGCGTGTCAAACGCTTCCACGTGAACGCACGGCATCGGGTGCGCCACACACGCCGTTGACGCATCGCTTGTTACACAAAAAAAGGACTCGAGCTTGGCAAGACATTGACAATGTGCACGTGTATGATGAAATAAAGTATTAATACACAACCAATCCGGCAATCGACTGCTCGATGAAGACCTCCTCACGCGTGGTCGGTCATGGTGTAATAAACCTTCTTGAGACGGCTTCCGGAATCAGTCCTTTTCATTTTCCACTTCCACAGTTACACTTTACACACACACTCTCCGTTGCTGGCAGACAACGGAGAGAGGGCAGACTTCCCACCAAGTCCCCACCGCGCACGTGGCACCCAGAGCCCCGTACGCGCGTGACCTCCTGCTCTTGTCGTTCCCAAGTCTGCTCTCGATCGTTCTCTCTCTCTCCTAATCCCTTCGTCACGTGGTACCCCCCAGCCAATCCTCCATAGACAGCATTGACCGTTGTCGATGGTTCCCTGTCAATCCCGGGACCACGCCTCTGATCCGGCTCCCCATTAGCTGGGGCCCCGAATGGCCAGGCCAATCACTCCTGCTAACATGCCGTGATCACGCAGAGGCCATGCTCCCTGTCTCAACCCTTATTGGCTACAAAGCAGGACCGGCAAGCCAATCCCCACGTGAACCCTCTATGGCTGTTATTACAATGGGATGGCGGGGGGGTGTTGATTGACCATAATCACTACGGTCGTTGGTGAAGGACATGACCCCGGAGCGGTTCAGATATCACCTATATCTGATGTAAGTTGTAGCCCGGAATTGAACTTGGATGGTCCGGTTTATAGAGCGCAGTACGCTAACCACTGCGTCACTATGCACATGAGGATGTAAATTAAATATGCATAGCAATGCAGCACCTCAACCACTCCTACGATTCGATGCATCGTTACGATTGAAGTGATACATACTAAATTCTCTACTTGTATTGTGTTTCGCGTATGTTGTGTGCTTTGTTTTGTCGATTCTCCTAAATTGCATATTTGCATGTACACTTTAAACAGTCGATCCTTACTCGCACGACTCACTGAACACAACGTGAGCAGAATAATCTATCGTGGTTGAAAAGCACAGCAACATCCACTCGAGGTGCTTTATGTAAACGACTATTGATCTCCACTCAGAAACAAACACGAGTGTTAAACGCAGGAAAAAAAACATTAGCCTCTCACCGTCGTCAAACCATCACAGAAGCACGCGAATTGATTTCCACATGGAATCTGCCGATCGATGGGAGAACATTTCTCGAGCTTGCCTAGTATACGGTTTGAAAATCTGAATTCTTTCCACCCACATAGGCATGGGTAATTGAGACGGCGCGTATCACTAGGGAAGGCAACAGGGGATGCAGGTGGAAGGTGCCTGATAATCCTAGTTGTAATTCCTTTCCTAGCGAAACGTGGGTTTACTGTCCAACACACTGGTGTGCTGTACTAGTAATGACTTGACATGTTTTATTTTTTACGTGACAAACCTTACTAATTGGCTGTGTAGGTTGGTGGTGGGTTTAACGACACATTTATATTTACGCGATCTATCTAAAACAACCTCGATTGTGGAGCTCTCGGTGTCCAGCATTTCGCTTCACCTGTTGGGAGCTTCTTCAGAGTTCAGCTCTTGAAGAAGCTCCCAGCATCTATTAGCAAAACGTTGGACATCGTGCCCAACAACACGCGGTACCAACGGGAAAACACGTGGGAGAGCTACACGGGTCACCCACGAAAACCTACCCCCCCCCCAATCTACAGATTGCGTAAAATGTATTCTACCTTGAGACGGTTTCAATTCAGCAGTGATGTATTTGTGTGTGTGCGTTCGGGCCCCTTTGCTCCCACAAACGCAGATTACGGGCGACACCGATTCCCGAACTGCCTCCTTGGTCTTGTGGTAGCGTCTAAATCGAATGTTTATTTCGAGGTGGTGGAGAAACCAGCTGGTTGATGGTGGAGGAGAGGAGGCGGAGGTTATGAGAAGGGCTTGGATTAACCTGCATGGTTTGTCGTTTCCATGCAACGGAATTGAAAACGTCGCAAGTAAACACGTTGTATATTTGTGACTCGGTAATGCGCCGAGGGAAACCGGTATCGTCAGGACCATGGCGGGCGCGCCTCTGCAAGCAGATGCACGATGGCGTCAATTGCTCCTCACGTGGCGCGTGACCTGCTGCTAAGTAAATATAATGGTAATTTACTTTCTTGTGTGTTAAACCAGCGTGCGTGTGTTTGTTTTTGCACGCGTTCTCGTCGTTGACGATAACAATGTCTTATAATTTTAATTTGATGAGCTGTCTCTCGCTTCCTTCTTCCTCCCCTCCCAGCCGTCCGCCCTGCCCCCCTTTCAGGTTCCCATTCAAGTACATGCTCAAGACTTTATTCACTCTTCCTCTCTGCTCATAATTGTGTCTCTCGCGCTCTCCCATACTGTAAGTTGTCTTGAGTCGCACCTTTATCAATCCTTCCTTTTCTTCTCAGCGATTTAAAATTCTACCCCTCTCTCCATCACCTGTTCATCATGTCTATGAGTATAGATGGATGGTAGCAGCAACTGGACAGTGAGGGATGGCGACGGTGGATAGACCGAGGCCATCAACCAGCAGTGGATGGACGATGGCTGATAATGATGACCACAACCATAATCCCTCTTTAAATGTGTAATGAGGACTTGACACACTTATCTTGAGATGGCACTCTATTGAAGACAAATTCACTTGACACAGGCGGAGACCCAGATTCTACCGTCCTCTTCCATCACCTGACCGTGCTCCCTTCTCGATCATTACCATATCCACCAGTCCCCCCACAATCACAGATGACACCCCTGTCATTACCTCCCGTAGCAACTAGTCCACTCACACCTCATGTAGACTCTACTGTCATTAAAAATATATCTCGACGCACTCTTGTACAGCATTAATTTTATATTTGCCTTGATGTAGCGTTATACATACACGTGTGTGTGTATTCGCCATAGATAAGCGTCACTAATGTAAGTTATCCATAGGTTCAACTGTCGCAGGGCAACATTTCCTATATGGGTTTAGATTATTACACGTTGTGTATGTAATCTGTGTGTATGTATGGTCATATGTGGAGCGGTGGCTGGTAATTGCTGGATGCAATTACCAGCGAAACGTCGTACTCAAATTGTAAATGTTGTGGTTTTTACTGATTGGCCGTGTCGGGTGGTGGAGGGTTACGACACATTTATAAAAAAACGCGATCTAAACCCAAAAACGTTGATTATGAATAATATTGGTCGCGAAAGCCTACGTGTTAAAATGTTTAATGTATTTACTCGAAATGACACATTTTACGCGCTACGATATTTCTAGTAATTTAAATGCAGTCTATTTGTGACGATTCCATTGGGCGTTTATCACATGAAATAATTATGAGTGCAAAGTATTGTGCTTGGCATATGTGATTGCTGTCGGGATGGATAGGGGTCGCTAATTATACAACGTCTTGGCCAAACGTTTGCTTTTGCAATGAACTTATGACGCAGAGACGAACACATATTTTAATTACCTTTTAAACATTTAGAAAATCCTACTTGAAGTGTTTTTTTTTATACAGCTGTAATGCGGGCGTAAACGGCCTCGCGGATATGACGTAACGGGGGGAGGGGTTAGGTCACGTGGGGGAGAAGGGAAAGCTCTTAAGGGCGGGAACCGGAAGAGACATGAGGAAAGTGTAAGAATAAAGACGGGAGGAGGCCATGCAGGGCAGAGAGTGGAGAGTGGCGCGATCGCCACAGGACGGGACTCGGCACCATTGGCCACCGGTGTCCGGGCACGGGGGAACCGGAGAGCAGCGGTGGGGCTGCAGAGAGAGCAGCTGAGAGACTGCATAAAGGCGGAGAGGCTGAGAGGAGAGCCAGCAGCGGAGCTGCATCGGGAGCGAGGAGAAAAGGCTACGTGAGCGACGGCAGCTGCCAAGCTGCCAAGCGGGAGGCGGAGAAGGCTCTGAGCGAGGGCCGTGTGGGGCAAAGTTGTAAGAACCCAAATAAAGGACAACGGAGACAGACACAGTGAAAGAAGTGAAACGGCATGTCAAAACAGCACAGAAGAAAGAATATTCCTGCACCATCGTCTGCTACATCATCCGACGACGATGACCTTCCTCAGGCAGTGGACCTGCCTGCGATGGAGGAGGAGATCCGAGCGGGAACGAGTACGGGTCCGGGAGTTTAAGATGTCGTCGCGTCGGTGGACCCGTCCGCACCGGAGGACGCTGACTTACGATGGAGGCAGATGGCGGCGCAGCTGGAGACCTTGAAAACCGTACTGGCGCAACTGTGCGACCTCGTCACGCCGGTGACGGCGTCGGGCAGGCCCGGGGGTGATCGGCAGGCCACGGTCTTGCCTGCGCTGCCAGCGCCATCTGTCACGCGGCACGAAGACGCCATCTTGGGCGTGGCAGGGGAAGAACAGCGGGAAGCCGCCATCTTGCGCCCTCCGCGGCGGGGGGCCGCCATCTTGGACACGTTGCGGTGCGACGCCATCTTGAATATGCCACGTGACGAGTCACCTGCGGAAGACGGCGCAGCAAGGAGTCGCAGCCGTCACTTGACAACTGTTTAAGAATTCTCCATCGGTGGCGACTGGAGTGCTTTCGCCTGCAGATTTTTGGCGGCAGTGCGCTCCACCAGGTGGACTGACGCAGAGGCCCTGGAAGTTCTCCCAACTCTTCTCGACGACGAGTCGGTGCGATTCTTCCATTCTATAAAGGCCGAGAAAAAGAAGACATTGAGAGGAGTTTTTGACGAGATGGCGGATGCGTACGAGCCGCCGGATGATGCTCACCGCCGGTTCGTTCAACGCCAGCGGGCACCCGAAGAATCGCCGGTGGCATACAGGGGTGCTGTCTTGGAGTTAGCCATGGCCGCATACCCGGAGACGGAGCCTGACCTACTCGAACCCCTCATTTTGGGCAAGATGCTCGAGCTGTCCAGGGATTTGTGGATCCCTATGCCGGTGTGTGGCCATGAAAAGCTGACATCCCGGGCGGCCGCAAAGTGTCTTGATGCCCAATTTAATCTACGCCGCTGGAAGCAAGTCACGGCGTGAGACGGGGGGGCCCATCGTCGAGGGAGGTGCCGTGGGATCCCAAGAAGGCGGTGTACGTTCCTGACGGGGGGGGGCCCGCAGGAGCTGACAGCCGCCTCTGCGCAGTGGTCGGCCCGCGGTGGACCGGGGCCGCGATCTGCGCCGCCGACGCGGGGGCGTCGGGATGGGGGGCCTGCGGTGCAGCGCAACGATATCGAGTGCTTCCGCTGCGGTCGTAAGGGCCATTACGCCAGGGACTGCTGGGCCCGTATCCCAGGACCGCCCCAGCAGGAGGCCTCGACAGCTGACGTGCCGCGGAAGGACCCTCCTGGACAGGCAAGTCGGTGCGCACCAGACACCCGGCAAGGCTTGACACCTCATTCATCACCATTGCCGCGCGATCCGGGTGTTGTTAATAATGGGAGGCCATCGACTGGGCCATGTCGCTCAGTAATGCAGTGGCGTAAATTGGCACGGCGGGTTGTCACGGCCGCTACTGGTTCGTCCACTGTACCGGGTTCTATACAGGGGGTTGCGCATTTTAGTGGACTCCGGTGCGTCCGCGACCATTATATCGGATGTCATTTTTCATCTGTTGGGCATCCCACCAGAGGCCGTGCGTCCGGTTTACGATTCCTGCGTTGCGGCGAACGGGGGTAGCATGGGCATTGTGGGCCAGGTGGACGCCAATATATCTATCGGGGGAGTGTCGGCCTCGGGAATTGTGTTGATCTCGAGGTCCCTTGCGGTTCCATGTTTGTTGGGAACTGATTTTCTGGTCAAAATGCCCATTCTAATTAGAGTTAATCAAAACTGTATCGAATTACCAGGGGGTCGAAAAATTACATTTCTGCCGTCGCCCTAGGGGCGACCTGCTCCGGTCTGCCAGGTGCAGGCGTTGTCCGAGGTATCTGTTGACATTCCACCTGGCTCACAGATGCTTATCCCCTTGCGATATCGGAAACCTGTACCTGGTCGGGAGGGAGCAACTGGGGTTTTGTTATCGCCGTCCGTTACCATAACGGGCGGATCGGCGCTCGTCGGGGCGCAGACTATTATTTGGCCGGACCAGCAGCCATTTTTGCAGGTGCTTAATGGGAGTACGGAAAATGTGTGTGTGCCGGCTGGAACGGTTGTGGCACATGCCACTACGGCGTTTACGGCCCAGGATTATCTGGGCCGCCGGGAGATGGTTGCCGGTGTTTCGGGCCCTGCGGCCCCAGATAATCGCTGGATTGCCGAATTGTGCGGGGAAAATTCTTCCCTTTCCGGGGAACAGCGTTCCGTGCTTCGCGCGCTATTCTTGAGTTATTCCGATGTGTTTAGCTCCGACGATCTGGACTTAGGACGCACCTCCCTGCTTTCCCATCATATTGACACAGGGGACGCTGCTCCTATTCGGTTGAACTCGCATCGGATGAGTCCGGCGGAGCGGGATCATGTTCGAGGGGCAGTGGATGACATGTTGGCTGCGGACATAATATCTCCATCTAATAGCCCATGGGGCGCGCCGGTTGTCTTGGTTAAAAAGAAAGACGGGAAATTGCGATTTTGCGTGGATTTTCGGAAATTAAATAAAGTGTCTGTGGCAGATGCGTACCCCCTGCCGCGTATGGACGATTCCCTCGATGCCTTGTCGGGGGCCAAGTTCTTTTCGACGCTGGATCTCTCTTCGGGATTCTGGCAGCTTCCCCTCGATGAGTCCTCGCGGGTAAAGACTGCTTTCCGTACGCCGCAGGGGTTATTTCAATGACATTGTCTTCCGATGGGGTTGAATGCTGCCCCCGCCACATTTCAGAGGTTGATGGAACTGGTATTAACGGGGTTGCAGTGGGAGACATGTCTGATATATTTAGACGATATTATCGTCTTCAGCCGCACATTTGACGAACATTTACTGAGGTTGGAGGCGGTGTTCGCCAGGATGCGCTCTGCCAATCTGAAATTTAAACCTAAGAAATGTCACCTACTGCAACGGTCCGTGCGCTATTTGGGACATATAGTTAGTGCGGACGGGGTTGCCACGGATCCGGACAAGACGGCGTACGTCCGTGACTGGCCAACCCCGGCCACGGTGGGGGATGTGCGTCGTTTTTTGGGGTTTGCCTCATATTATCGTAGGTTTGTTCCCAACTTTGCAATGATCGCGAGGCCTCTGCACCTCCTTACGGGTAAAGGACGGAAATTTTATTGGGGACCACCGGAGGAGGCGGCGTTTAAAGGCCTGCGCGATCGGTTGGCTACGGCGCCGACGTTGGACTATCCAGATTTTGATCACCCCTTCATTCTGGATACGGACACGAGTGACACGAGCATTGGGGCCGTGTTGTCACAGTCCAAAGGCGGTGTGGAGCGCGTGGTGGCGTACGGTAGCTGGGTTTTGTCCCCCGCCGAAACCCGCTACTGCGTCACTCGCCGGGAACTTTTGGCTATTGTCTATTTTCTCCGCCAATTTCGACCGTATCTCTACGGCCGTTCATTTATTGTGTGCACGGATCATGCGGCTTTGCAGTATGCCCTGAAGGTGGACCAACCATCCGACCAGTTGGCGCGATGGTTGGACACGCTGCAGGAGTTTTCCTTCCAAATTCAACATCGGAAGGGGGTGCATCACGCGAATGCGGACGCGCTCTCTAGGTTGCCGCAGCGATCCCCTTGTGCGTGCGCGTCGGGGACGTATAGGTGTACGCCGATCCAACAGCCCCCTCGGCCTGTTGCGTTGGCGGTCGAGGTGCCTGAGGCTCCAGTGTGACCAGGACCGGCCGATGGGATTTTGAACCTTCCAAGGGCTGTATGGATTTGTGAACAAATGCTGGACGACTCATTGGGGACCCTGCGGAGTCGGGCTGCGAAGGAGAGTGGGGGACCGGGTTCCGGGGGAACGCCGGGAACCGCTCTCCGTGACGGACTGCTGATGTGGAGGGAAGGGTTACAGGAACGCTGGAGTCTTGTTGTACCGGCATCCTTGCGGTACGAATTGATCAGGACTCTGCATTGCGACACGCTATTACATCTGGGGGTGCAGAAGACCCTATTGACGTTGCAGCGAGATTACTTTTGGCACGGCATGACGACAGATGTCGTCGGGCACGTTCGCGCGTGTCCCGAATGTGCCCGGCGGAAGCCGCCTAAACACCCATATGTGCCGCCAATACAGTCTATTCAAGTGTCTCGAGTTAATGAGCTGGTGGCGTTAGATATTTTGGGACCCTTCCCGCCATTCCGCTAAGGGGAATAAATACTTGCTAGTTGGGGTGGAGTACCTCTCCCGCTAGCCGATGGCCTGGCCCTTGCCCGACCAGTCGGCGGCGTCTATTACGGACGCCTTTCTATTCGGGTACGTTATGGACAAGGGGGCGCCGGAGAGGCTCCTCACGGATCAGGGCCGAAATTTTTCTTCAAAGATGTTGGGGGAGGTGTGCGTGGCTCTGGGAACTAAAAAGATCCGGACATCTCCCTACCACCCACAGACGGATGGCATGGTTGAACGGCTGAATCGGACTCTGTCCACCATGCTGTGTCACACGGTGAATCAAAAACAAGCGGATTGGGATTTGCATATCCCTGGGGTACTTTCGGCATACCGGATGACGCCGCATGCGTCTACGGGATATTCACCGTTTTTTCTTATGTACGGTCGCGAAAACGTGCCGCCGATGGATGTGCAGTTGGGGACAGGATTGAGGGGACCTACTAAGCCTCTTCCTGATTACATTCAGGACACTGTTCGCCGCGTCACTGAGGCGCGGGAAGGGGCCCGCATGGCTACGGCCAAAGCCCAGGCCCGGAACGAACGGTGCACTCGACGCTCAAAGGGGAAGTGCCCCTGGAAGGTGGGGGATATGGCCTGGCTGCATTGCCCGCAGGTGCGGCCAGGGACCTCCCCTAAATTACATAAATCATGGCAGGGGCCTGTTCGGATTATCGAGGTTCCCAACCCGCAGTCTGCACGTGTTCGGTTCGGATCTCGGCGCTGGTACGTCCATACGTCTCGCTTGAAACCATACGTGGCCCCTCGAACGGATGTGTCATCTCCTGATGTTGCCTTGCCGGTGTCTGTTGCTGCCGACGCACCCTTGCCTGTGCCTGTTGACCCTGCAAGAGCGCCTCTCGTGCCTTTTACAGACAAACCGGCCGTGACACCGCAGGAGACAGGGGACTCTGCTCGGGGTGGGCCTACCATGGCTGCGGGGACACCGAGCCCCGCCGCCCTTCCGACCCCGCTACAGACACGAGTGCGGGACACCCCGGACTCTGGTCCTTCGGGGAAACGGGACCGTGGCGTTGGCGGGCCTCCAATAGCGACAGGCAGTTTTGAACCTGTCGCTCCTAAAACCCCGTCGCGTTCTCGGTCTGCAGGGGGGCCGCCGCCCGTCCAGGACGGGCCGGCGACCCGCACGCGGTCGAAGTCCCTTACTTTTCGTTGATTAATGCTGTTCTTGTTGTTATTGTTATATTTATTGTATGCTTCGTTGTCCTTGCATGTCTGATGGTTAGTGGTCGCTCGCATTACTTGTTGTTGTTTAGCCGAGGACGGCTGGAATTTTCTCCACGGGGGAGGGTGGTGTAATGCGGGCGTAAACGGCCTTGCGGATATGACGTAACGGGGGGAGGGGTTAGGTCACGTGGGGGAGAAGGGAAAGCTCTTAAGGGCGGGAATCGGAAGAGACGGGAGGAGAGTGTAAGAATAAAGACGGGAGGAGGCCACGCAGGGCAGAGAGTGGAGAGTGGCGCGATCGCCACAGGACGGGACTCGGCACCGTTGGCCAGCGGTGTCCGGGCACGGGGGAACCGGAGAGCAGCGGTGGGGCTGCAGAGAGAGCAGCTGAGAGACTGCATAAAGGCGGAGAGGCTGAGAGGAGAGCCAGCAGCGGAGCTGCATCGGGAGTGAGGAGAAAAGGCTACGTGAGCGACGGCAGCTGCCAAGCTGCCAAGCGGGAGGCGGAGAAGGCTCTGAGCGATGGCCGTGTGGGGCAAAGTTGTAAGAACCCAAATAAAGGACAACGGAGACAGACACAGTGAAAGAGTCCTTTATTACACAGCTTTCGATCTCTTTTGAGACACTTTACAAAAAGATGAGCAGTGTAGCTAGTTTGTTTGTGTGAGATGTCATTATTTTTTTATAGCAATGCTTTACTTATGATGGCAATTTAAAGATGAACAAATATGTTAGAATTGGGGTCAATTCATGTAATGTACCAACAACTGCTTTGACGAATGGAATAATTTCTCCGTGCATACTTTGAGCACACGATAAGTATTACGTCTGGCAAAGATAAGCAACGTTAGCAAAAGTTGGCGGAGGCTGGACAAATATTGGCTTATTAATTACACGTATTTGGTAATTATTTCATGGCTTCAGTCTTTCAAAGTTTTACATTTTTATTGAAAACTTTATATCCAGATATTTAAAGGTACCGTTGATATTTCTAAAATAAAAATCCAGCTTTTTTTCCTGCTAGATATTGAGACCTGCTTAATTTTATTTATTCCACTTCTAATACATACCCAAAAGTTCCTATTATTACTAAATTGACTATCGCTCACCATGTCAATGTCGTATAACATTGTGGAACTTTTTGTTTTGTTCCTGAGTAGTAAGTGTTATTCGTAATTGCTGATGCCTAAAAAGTATTTTAAAAAATGGCTATTATTCCCCACAACCTTTGCTTTTGTGACCAGGATAGTGCTATTTTGAAATTTACATATTTTCCAGAACATTCCAGATTTTATTACTTCCCTACTACGTGACTTTACCGAAAGAACCAAGAAGATGAATCCCTGCAGTCACGAAAGCTTTAAATCGAAATTTAATTCCAGATATATTCAATGCTGAGTAAACTTGGAGTAACTTCTAGAACATTCTAGAACTTTCCAGTAATATAAATAGTAGTATAAATACAGGGGCCTTAAGCCCACCAGTTCAGTTTAGTTCCAGCTGCTTAAGTGGATACATCTGCATTTTTTTAGATGGAATCAAAAGGCTGCAAGCATCCGGCAGACGCATTTTGCTATGTCTGCAGCCAATTTATCAAGACAAGAGTGAAAAAATACTCTGTGGAAGCATTTGCTAAGATGTGTGAGGTCTACAAGGCATATTTCGGCATGCCTGTCGGGGATCAAGACAAACCCTGGGCACCTCATTTCACCTGCGAGGAACGCAAAAAAATTCTGGAAGGTAAGATGGACAATTGTTGCTCGGAATTTCGTTATTACATTTTAAAAAATTTTAAAGTTCATTTGTTTTTAATGTTTTCCAATTTTCAATGCTATTGATTGTTTTTATTTATCATATATGAAAAATGTTGCGAGAATCTCTTACACATTAGTCATGGGTGAAATAAATGTATTTTTGTAGGATGGTAGAGAGGGGAAACGAGAGCTATGAAGTTCGCTATCCCATGAATTTGGCAGGAACCCACTGTCCACTTATGCAACTGCTACTTCTGCATGGTGGACCCTTCCAAACGTCGCACTGGCAAGAATGTACCTGCTATCACGTATTCGGACCTTCATTCATCCATCGCCCCGGTGTCACACTGCCATGAGCTCCATGTACCCGTCTTTAGAAGAGAGCAGCACGTCAGAGAGCGAGGAAGATGTTGTAGATCCAGATGACAATTTCAGAGGTGGAGCTGAGGAGAGAAACCCATACTACCCCAACCAAAAAGACCTCAACGACTTGATCAGAGATCTTGGTCTCACCAAGTCCAATGCCGAGCTTTTGAAGTAAAGGCTCAAGCAGTGGAACTTGTTGGATGAAAGTGTGCAAGTCGCAGATCAGAGGAAGTGTCACCAACCTTTTTGCAGCTTCTTCACCCGTCAAGATGGGCTCTGCTTCTGTCACAATGTGACCAGTCTGTTCGAGGAAATCGGAATCACCTGTAACCAGAATGAGTGGAGCCTCTTCATTGACAGCTCATCCAGGAGGCTCAAAGCCGTGCTGCTCCATAATGGTAACAAGTACCTGTCTCTTTCCCTGGCTTACCCGGTGCACCTCAAAGATGATTACAATGGCATCAACACCTTGCTGGACGCCTTGAAGTATGATGAGTATGGCTGGGAGATCATCGGAGACTTAAAATGGTGGCATTCCTGATGAATCTCCAAGGCGGTTTTACCAAGTTTCCCTGCTATCTTTGCCTTTGGAACAGCAGGGACACCAAGGCGCACTACCCAGACGGGACTGGCCACAGCAGAACGAGTTCTCTGTGGGGAGGAACAACGTCAAGTGGGAGCCACTGGTGGAACCCCGGAAGGTGTTGATGCCACCACTGCACATCAAATTGGGCCTTATGAAACAGTTTGTCAGAGCTGTAGATGAGTCGGCAGCCTTCAAGTATATTCAAGACTTCTTCCCTAAGCTGTCTGAGGTAAAGGTCAAAGTCGGTGTCTTCATCGGACCACAGATAAAGAAGATCCTGGAGTGCAATGAATTTCTGAAAAAGCTCACTAGTAAGGAAAAAGCGGCTTGGAACAGCTTTGTCGCAGTGGTTCGTGGCTTCCTGGGCAATCACAAGGTCGAAAACTATGTGCAGCTGGTTGAGACTCTGGTGAAGAACTTTTGCACAATGGGCTGTACGATGTCCCTCAAAGTCCATATTTTTGATGCTCATCTTGTTAAATTCAAGGAGAACATGGGAACATACTCGGAGGAGCAAGGCGAGCGCTTCCACCAGGATATACTGGACTTTGAACGTTGCTACCAAGGACCGTATAACGAGAACATGATGGGAGACTACATTAGGGGGCTGATTCGTGAAATTGATTTACAGTATAATCGTTAATCTCGAAAAATTACTCACTTCTAAATCGTTTGTAGTCATTTTTGTATTACTTTAGTATAAATACATGTAAATTTTGATTTATATGTTGTTTTTATCTGACTTTATGTGAACGAAAATATACAAATTCGCCCGTTTTCTCATTAATACTAGGTAAATTAAAAAATATCACTGTCCTGGTCACAAAAGCTGTGGGGAATAATAGCCATTTTTAATACTTTTTAGGCATAAGCAATTACGAATAACACTTACTACCCAGGAACAAAAATTGTGTTACATAGTGGAATCAAAGCACGAGTACATTTCTCTGCCATTTTTAAAGTCAAAACTATCACGACGGCGCTATGCTGCACAGACGAGTATAGTCAGTTTGCAGTACTTTCACAGCATGGGGCGATGTTGCAATGTGGCTTCACCCATTTAGGTAACTTGCTGGTAATGAATGACAGTGGCCAATGTGAACCCTGACACTGGAGCACATGGCCTCGTCTTTGTTAACATCACAGAATCATTACTGTCCACTGTGAAGCATATATATTGTCTAATACACCTGAACCTCCTCGGGGGTTCATAATCCAGTGGATATCTGAGCCAGTCCCAAGCCTGGTGAAGGGTCGGGCGAAATGGTTGCTGAATGCTAGGTGATGGTTTTGATTAGGTCCTCAGATGGTTATTTCCCAACGGTTAGGGTGATAGCTTTACGGATTGTGTAGTCTGATTATCCATTAAACTTGAAAGCTTGGTGTACGTGCTCCAGTTCACTGTCTAGGTGATGATGGTCGGAAATGCATCGAGCTTTATGGTGTAGAGTTTTGAAGAGTGAATTCTTTTGGGAACGATGGTGGTGGGAGTCAGGTTTTAGATATGCATCCATATGGGTGGCTTTCCTGTAGACAGTGTCCCATTGAGCCATCTGGTCTCCTTTCGATTAAAACATCCAAGAATGGTAGCTTGCTATCCTTTTCCACCTCCATGGTGAATTTGATGGTTGCGTGTGTAATGTGAGGATATATCCGGGTTGCTGATGGATCACACCTCGTTACGATGATTGGCTCTACCGGTCCTGGCCCATAGCCAATGGGGGGAAGTCTAGGGGCGTGGCCCTGACTTAATGGGAAGGTGACATCTGTAAGTAGAGGATTGGATCTGTTGGCTTTGGCCACAGCCAATGGGGGGACGAGTCAGGGGCGCGGTACTGGGAACGTACAATGGAGTCTAGAAGATTCTATAGAGGTTAACCAGGATTGGTGGAATGGTACCACGTGACCCGGGTATTAAAAGGGGTGGAGACGGACAACACGTGGTCAGATCTGGAACGAACGGAGGGTGAGGCCACGCTGAAGCGGGGTCCAGGCTGCCACGTGGCGGCACATGTCTCTCTCTCTCTCCCGCTCACGCTGTCTGTTAGCAGCGTGGAGTAAGATAGGAGTGTTGTGAACGTAAGACAAATAAAGACCGGATTCCAGAAGTCGCTTCCACGACCTTTATTACACGTGTATGGAATTGATGTGGTGGAGGAATTGGTTCAGAACTGGTCGGCCATGTGGCCAGATGACGAACGTGCCATCTACGTACCTCTTCTACAAGGACGGACGTAGAGTGGATGCCTGGATGGCATCTGTCTCAAATTTGTCCATGAAAACATTGGCTACAACTGGAGATAAGGGAGAACCCATTGGGATACCTTCAACTTGTTTGTAGAAAGTTCAATTCCAGGTGAAGTAAGTGTTGGTGAGGCAATGCCTCACCAGGGCCGGTACATCAGCATTCAGTCCTTGTTGGACCAAGTCTTCAATGATTGCAATGGTGTCGGGCACAGGAACTTTGGTAAACAAAGAAACGACATCGAAACTAACGAGCAAATCACCTTGAGATAGTGAGATGTCCTTAATTAACCAGTTTAAGTCATAACTGGCTGTAATGTTTCCATTTTAAACCTGGCAGCCCTTTAATTGGTGGAAGCCCACCACCAGGACCATCACTGCCCACTACAATCATCACCACTAGCAGTAGTCCTTCATTGGTGGAAGCCCACCACCAGCACCATCACTACCCACTACTACCATCACCTCTAGCCGCAACCTCCACCGTCACCAGTGTGAGTGTGTAAAGCGGGGTGCAATGATTACCTGGCAGCCCTTTAATTGGTGGAAACCCACCACCAGCACCATCATTGCCCACTACTACTATTACCTCTTACACCACCCTACATCACCTTCTAGCACCCCCCTACATGCTGGGGCACACCGTTTTTAATCCTTTACATTAACATTAGCTACCCTGCCCATGTTGCTGATGCTTGGGCAATATAAACAGTTTGCCTTTAGAAGCCAACCCCCCTTTTCCTGATGACGACCACGTGTGTTGCGATTCTTTGAACCTATCTACGTGACTATAATAAAGTCTGCATTAACCACATATATCTGCGGTCACCGCGCAAAAAAAAACCATGCTCTGATAGTATTGATACTGATTGATCCACACCAGAGACAGCTTTCTTTAAAACATATTCTCAAACAGTGTAAGCCCAGAGGACGCCAAAAGGCGAACGGCACAAAAACAATGCACTATCAGGACATTAAGAGCTCGGGGTGAGCAGCTACATCATGGAACCTCCCTTGCCAGTATCAAATATAAGAATAGGTTGTTTGCATGTTCACCACAAGTATATGTGGTTAATGCACACATGATTTCTTGCAAAAAGTTTCAGTTAGGTGTTTTAACATCTTAACACCTGTTTTATTGTCAGAGAGGGTAAAACCTATTCTTATGTAATAATGTCCTTGCCTCTACCCAAACATGTTGCTACATATGCGCCATAACATCCAGTGCCATGTAGCATGATTGACATGGGCCCTGGTCCAAGGAATGAAATGGGGGCGGGGGGCAGGCCGTCGTATCTGGTGTAAAGGATGGATTGTGCGCCTGGGCCCCTCCATCTCATGGGCGTCCAGGTGCAGTTGCACTGCCTGCACCCTACAGAGCTATGCTACTGATGGCATCGATTGGCACAAGATGGGACACACATCAACCATGCAGAAGTTTAGTAAGGTGTAGATGTTTCGTATTTTGTTTTGTACCAGGCAGACCCCAACCGAACATTTGCTTCGCTCTTAAGGGATGGATGTACATCTCTCTAGTCGCCTCTCAAATGAACGAGGCTCTCGCTGTATGAACGCTTTGTGCCTCGTTTGAGTGTTTAGAGCTGGGTCGCTGATGGAATGTACCAATATCAGCAGTTCCTGGAGACCCGTAATGAATAGAGTAGTGGGTTCATCTTCCATCAAGCACTACATGCACGCATTATCCCGTAATACAATGGGGTTGATCGGTACTGCTTGGGGTGGAAAATGCAACCAGTAGTATATCTACCATGGGCAGAATACAAAATCAGACATTTTACCGTATATACATTCCGTATGATATGCATATAATGCTTTTTGTGTTAGGTTTCTGTGCTCCCCCCCCACCACTTCCGATTAGCATGGTTGGAACCTAAGGGTGCGGTGCAAAGGAAATTCAACATACATACATATACAAGAGACCCTTGAATATCGCGGGGGTTACGTTCTTGGAAAGTGCCGCGAAAGTCAAGACAGCGGTATAGTATTCAATACTTAAGCCTTACCTAAATAATGGAGTTACGTACACAGCAACCAAAAATAGGCACATCACAATTGAAATTACTGTATGTAAAACAAACATTCAGAGACAATTAATAGTATAAATACTAAATACTGTAATTATAAAGACGGCCACCACATCGCACACTTTCACATGCGCTTCTGCGGCCATCTGGAACGCTCTTCCTTCCTACATTAGGAAGCCACTGGAGCCATGCACTTTAAAATAATCTAGATTGAAAACTAATTTCTTTAGAACTGCTTTTTGCATTTAGGTTGTTGTCCTTTCCCCGCACCTCCGGTTAGCACAGTTGGCTATATTACGGTGCGAATAAGTTCTACATACATACATACATTGCTCAAATGGTTTTGTGGCGATAGTGCATTGCTGCCACAGTGTCGATAGCGCAAAGAAATGCGCTCATCTTATAAACGCGATGGCCGCATAGACAAACAGCCTCCGTATAGCCTTAACATTATACCCTTGGGCTAAGTGCTGTTAGTTAGCACCTGTGAAGGTGCGGCACGGAACACGGGTGGTGGGTGGCCAGCAACACGGCCGGTCGACTTCGTGGCGATATTTACACACCGCAACAGGTACTCAATTGAGGCTGAGCCGACCTAGGGGAGGCTCAGGACCGGTTGAGATAATCGTCACTGGTGTTGGCCGTGAGTGGTAATGGAACTCGGGTTGCCGAGTTCGTAGCGCAGCGTGCCAACTGCTACCCTACCGCTACCCACACAGAAAGGCACACAAGCTAACATGGGTAAACGTGTACAGATATACACGCTCACTCATTCAAACATACGGGTCTGGTTTATTACGATTCGGAGTCTATATTGGAATCAATACCCATTGATTGTCTTGAGCAGAATTTCAAACGTTTATTGTTCCCATGGTTTTTTTTATCCCGTTTTTACAGCTGCGTTCACTCCACTAGCGTACATATAAAATGTATCTAATACCATATATCATATCATGCACGATTCGATACATGCGCCATAAGTGTAACAATCAGAGTTGATTGATTTTTTATCTTTCCACGGCGAATCGACAAATGCAACTGACTCTGAATTGAACCCTCACCTACTCCCCTCCCTGCCCACAATCAATAATGGCTCGCATGTAAATCTGCAGATGGGTGTCTTGCATGTGTAGTGCAGTGACTTCTGAGATGATATTTGTAGAGGCACCTTTTATTAAAACACAGGATCTCGCCTGCTCACACTCTGTATTCGCCAGCCTATGACCCAACACTAGCCGTCTAGCATCGGTGCGCTGACTGAGACAGTTAACAGGCTATCTAGCGGGTCAATATCGAGCAAAGATGGCAGCGGTGATGGCGACGAGACGACAGCAACGACGAGATGATCCAATCCCAAACCAGCAGCCTTAAGGCTCCCGCTCTCAGCCCCTTTTATCCTACCAGCGCGGCCTGGATCTGCTCTGGCCGCGCCTCCCTTCTCGAACCCACTAGCGGGTTCCAGGGGCTTCCAAATGGGGGCCCTCCATGACCCTTGCCCCAGTTCCTCCACCCTGCCCACTGGCATGGGTACTGTTTGTACACCGCAGTTGCCGCTCATGGTCACCAGCCGGCGCTATTACACTACACATGCAATCGTTCTTGTATGTGATCGGGTTTTATGCAGTGTACTTCACTGTCCACCCCGTTGACCAATCCTCCTTTCCCTCTATCGGTGCCGTGCCTACTTAAGCCTTACGACCGTGGGGGGGGGGGGGAGAGGGGATTCCAGAATTATATCTTCTTTTGCTGCAGTGGAAACGTCCCCCTGGTTAATAAGAGGCTGGTGTGCCTCCGGGCCTCGCTGTCAACATTCGACCGATTCATATTTCCAGCTCATACCATGCTAGTATTTTCTCCCCCCAAAAATTACGTTGTTCCTGCGGGGGTTGACTGAGAGGTTGCGTGGGTAGAGGCGAAGCTGAATGGAGGAGCAGATTGAGGCAAGCTGGGGGTGACCACTTAAGTCACCCCAACTGTCTTTCGCGAAAGAAGTAAAACCTAATGTGAGAAATCTGACCGAACTGTGGATACTGGTTGTGCACGTGCAGCCCTCTTGTTACTCCACTGCTAGATGAGGGCCTCCCTACAACGTACGGGTTTTGGTTTTTTTCTTTGATCAGACTATACCACGCTTGTCGGTGCGGGTCGGTGAAGGTGGGGATCATAGACGTGGTAGTGTAGTACAGCTCAACAATGGATATTGCTGCAATGCAATATGCTGCCCGCAACGTAAGGCCGGTGGCACAGGCTAATGTTAATTCTATCCATATACAATATTCTTAACGCGATTTAGTCGCGTACTGGAGTAATAAGGCGATTACTCCTCCTCTGAATAATGAATTACCTTCACCGTGAGCACAGTATATTTATACTTCACGAGCGATAAGTTAAATTACCACGATGATTGTTCCCTTATACCAGGGGTCGGCAACCAAAATAACAAGAAGAGCCATTTCTTTCCAATTCGGTACAAAATTCAGTATTTCAAGAGCCGCAATGCATCTATGTACATACGTACATATCGTCAAGAAGCAGCCCGTAAAGAGCCGCATGCGGCTCCGGAGCCGTAGGTTGCCGACCCCTGCCTTATACATTCAATTGTCCAATAAGCGTCAGTCTAAATATAAAAATGGTAAAGGAGCGGCGCTGCAATTGCTTGGTCACTCCACTGCTGGTGGAAGGGATTCTGTGAGAGGAAGCTCCAGAGAGGATATATAGAGAGGGTATTTTGGGCTACTTTTTAAAGCTGGCCAGTCGTTTGAAAGAGATTGGAGTACCCACACTCTTTCCCACCACACACGACCTGTCGATATAAATATATAAACTCAGTCCTGGCCTCTCCCACTTTACCAACCCACAGTGACCAGCGAGATGAAGTATGATCAATCAAACTTCATGCCCGATACGGGAGGGGGGGGGGGTCAGGGGTTAATCCAGCAGTTGATTGATAAATGTCTTTAGATTATCATTGTGCATCGTTCAAAAGGTACGATTATAACAGCAAAGCTCCAGAGGTATGTCCATTCCGTCACATTTGTTTTTCCGATCGACGGCATTAATTGACGCGAGCGCCACGGCTGATGTGTAATTGAGACCATCATCTGGCGTTATCGACCACCGGACCAGAACTTCCTTCTAATGTTAAACAGGTGTTTTTACGTGATACTGGGTGACCGTCGTACACACGCACACATTAAGTACAGATGAAACAAAAACAACACATTAGCCAATAAATAGATACTTGAATAAATGTTTACAGCCCTCTCTTAATCCACTGCTCAATGACGACCTCCCCACGCCGTGTCGGTTATGGGTTTTTTTGACCATCCTTCACCATTTTGGTCAGGACCAGTTCAGATATCACCCGCCACTGACATGGGTTTGCTCCACCCCACACACAGATAATTAATCAAAGTCGAATCATGAGACACGAATCAGCTCGTGTATTCCATTATGAGGTACAATAAATATTGAGTACTTACTATCCCCTCCTTGCCCTGAGCCCCTTCTATATAGGCCATGGAATAAATACAGAAATTATCATTGATCTATTGGTGCGCATGAGAAGCAGCGCATAATACAAACGCATGTGCAATACAAGCATAATGAGTTTTCGTATGGGGCGCATACACTATAAATGCGCTCTTCGAATTTGTCATGGTCTGGACTCAACGTGCACACATAGCTTTATCGCGTAGTAGTGGGCCAGTCGTAGCGATCTCGTGATGCCTCCTTGCAACGTAATAGTTTGTTGGTCCTTTATGTACCAGTTGGTGTGATCAATCAATGCATCAGATAAATTTGACGCCCAATATGTCTTGCGGAACACCCACGCACACGCAACTAAATTGCTATCGACAATCCAAAGTCTAAGCCCCATATGTGAGCGAAATTTATGGTTCAAAACGAAGATGGGGAAGAAAAGTTGCTATGAATACGTCACGAGTTAAATTGTAGACCCATGTACATGTGTGGTGGGTAATTGTTGGGCGTAATACGCCGCCACCACTTTGGTTGAGCTGGTACTTCCAGTCAGGGCCCAGCAGGGGACAAGAGCGAGTCCGACCTTGAAAAGCAGGACTCGGGGGTCGGGCATCCCGGGGGGGACGGTTGGGAACCAGAGGGGGACACCCCAGGGCCCCGGGTGGGGGGCTGGGGGGATTGTACAACAATCCAGGTCCCTCGAAAAGGTTCCAGATAGTGGGCGTGGCCAGGGACGGGGTGACCCTGGGAGCCTCATAAAAGCCGGACCCCAGAGCGGCTGGGGCAGTTGGCCTCAAGCCGAAGTCCAGAAGCCACCTGTAGATAGGACCCTGGACCCCAAGCCCCAACATCCTTCTGAGGGCCGGGGCTCAGTGAGGCCAGTGATCAATAGGCGAGGACCCTGAGGATCCCTCAACCCGACGTCTTTCTAAGGGCCGGGTCTGGAAGGGCAAGGGTCGTGACTCGCACCTTGGCTGGGTCGACTCAGCCTCCCCTAGGTCTCGCTAGCCAGAGGGCTACAGGAGCAGTTAGCACCAGTGGCTAGGGTACGTTAGCCCGGAGGCTGTACCTCCCTAGGTTGTGGGTGGAAGGGGCCATTACCCCTTCGTGTTAGGGACCTACAGTGAGGGAAAAAGTATTTGATCCCCTGCTGATTTTGTACGTTTGCCCACTGACCAAAAAATTATCAGTCTATAATTTTAATGGTAGGTTTATTTGAACAGTGAGAGACAGAATAACAACAACAAAATCCAGAAAAACGCATGTCAAAAATGTTAGAAATTGATTTGCATTGTAATGAGGGAAAAAAGTATTTGACCCCCTCTCAATCAGAAAAATTTCTGGCTCCCAGGTGTATTTTATACAGGTAACGAGCTGAGATTAGGAGCACACTCTTAAAGGGAGTGCTCCTAATCTCAGCTTGTTACCTGTATAAAAGACACCTGTTCACATAAGCAATCAATCAATCAGATTCCAAACTCTCCACCATGGCCAAGACCAAAGAGCTCTCCAAGGATGTCAGGGACAAGATTGTAGACCTACACAAGGCTGGAATGGGCTACAAGACCATCGCCAAGCAGCTTGGTGAGAAGGTGACAACAGTTGATGCGATTATTCGCAAATGGAAGAAACACAAAAGAACTGTCAATCTCCGTCGGCCTGGGGCTCCATGCAAGATCTCACCTCGTGGAGTTGCAATGATCATGAGAACGGTGAGGAATCAGCCCAGAACTACACGGGAGGATCTTGTCAATAATATCAAGGCAGCTGGGACCATAGTCACCAAGAAAACAGTTGGTAACACACTACGCCGTGAAGGACTGAAATCCTGTGGCGCCCGCAAGGTCCCCCTGCTCAAGAAAGCACATATACATGCCCGTCTGAAGTTTGCCAATGAACATCTGAATGATTCAGAGGACAACTGGGTGAAAGTGTTGTGGTCAGATGAGACCAAAATGGAGCTCTTTGGCATCAACTCAACTCACCGTGTTTGGAGGAGGAGGAATGCTGCCTATGACCCCTAGAACACCATCCCCACAGTCAAACATGGAAGTGGAAACATTATACTTTGGGGGTGTTTTGCTGCTAAGGGGACAGGACAACTTCACCGCATCAAAGGGACGATGGACGGGGCCATGTACCGTCAAATCTTGGGTGAGAACCTCCTTCCCTCAGCCAGGGCATTGAAAAAATTGGTCGTAGATGGGTATTCCAGCATGACAATGGCCCAAAACACACGGCCAAGGCAACAAAGGAGTGGCTCAAAAAGAAGCACATTAAGGTCCTGGAGTGGCCTAGCCAGTCTCCAGACCTTAATCCCATAGAAAATCTGTGGAGGGAGCTGAAGGTTCGAGTTGCCAAACGTCAGCCTCGAAACCTTAATGACTTAGAGAAGATCTGCAAAGAGGAGTGGGACAAAATCCCTTCTGAGATGTGTGCAAACCTGGTGGCCAACTACAAGGAACGTCTGACCTCTGTGATTGCCAACAAGGGTTTTGCCACCAAGTACTAAGTCATGTTTTGCGGAGGGGTCAAATACTTATTTCTCTCATTAAAATGCAAATCAATTTATAAAAATTTTGACATGCGTTTTTCTGGATTTTGTTGTTATTCTGTCTCTCACTGTTCAAATAAACCTACCATTAAATTATAGACTGATCATTTCTTTGTCAGTGGGAAAACGTACAAAATCAGCAGGGGATCAAATACTTTTTTCCCTCACTGTAGTGTTGTGTTGTTGTTACGTTATATAATAAACGTGTTGCCTCCTACGAAGACTCCGTCTCCATACAAACACACTACACATGCAAGGCCATAAGGACGTGACGACTGTGAATAGTTTTAGACCCACTCAAAGCGATATTTTTGTAGGTATTCTGCGCTCTTTCCACCCATTTTGTCAATGCCATAGCTCAGCTATTGTAGAAAAAAATTCCCCTTCTTACTGCTGGTTCGTTGTTTGACAGCTCATAAAAAAATCTTGAAAAAAAGTGAAAAACCGAATTCCAAAACTAATTTACCACGGCGACGATGTTCGAAGGGTAATGGTTCACTGTCCTGAATCGCTTTGTTAACAGTGTTTATTTCGCGATTGCCTTTCCTAAATCAAGTTTACGTACGTTGTTTTCGAAACATACGCATTTATGTAAAGTAAATTACTGATATTCTGACTACATAATCCGCAAAGCCATCACCCCAACCGTGAGCAAGGAGCCATCTGAAGATCCAATCAAAACGATCTCCTTGCCTTACATAACAGGGATAACCAAACATATTTCCTAAATCTTGAACAAACACAAGATTCAGGTCCTATTTAACACAGTGCATAAAATTCGTGATCTGATCCCATCTGTAAAGGACAAAATTCCTGACATGCAATATCCCGGCGTCTACAAACTAAGCTGTATCTGTGGCAATAGTTACTTTGGAGAAACTAAACGACATGTCTCGGACGGTGTTCGTGAACATAAGGCAGATCTGAAACACGGCAGGACCAACACTTCTGCCGTGGTTGATTATTACTTAAATGTGGCTGGCTCACATGAAATTGATTTCTCTAAGACGATAGTACTTTGCAAGCCAATTGGCGTGTCAACAAAGATTCGTTCACAAAGCCATCCATATATATAGACACAGACACAATTTAAACCGAGACGACGGTTTTAAACTCAGCAATCATTGGAAAGATGTCATCAACCACTTTGGGTCATGACTTGATTTATGTTTTCTTGTCAACCTCTACCGTCAGCACCCATTGTCTAACACAATTTGACTGCGCCCTCGCCTTCAGCTCCACCTCTATCTCTACCCCCCTCTCTCTCACCCTGTCTCTACCCCCTCCCCTTATTGTCTAACACACTTGGACTGCGCCCTCGCCTTCAGCTCCATCCCTATCTCTACCCCCCTCTCTCTCCCCCTGTCTCTGCCCCCTCCCTCCCCCCATTATCTAAAGCACTCGTTTGTACTCATGGCGTTTTACTCCTACATTGACGCTGGCTGCCCCGCTCATGCTTTTTTCGCCGCACAGCTTTGCTACCGTTGAAAGCCCTTATAAGCAGTTGAATTTGGAGGCTTGCCCTCTCTGTTCTCTCTGCCTGATGAAGACCGCTTGTGTTGCGATCGAAACGTCCTGTTTTTTTGCTTTTATTTTATTTAAAATTTAATTATTTTTATTAACATTTAATTTTTATTTTCTATCTACGTGACTTTATCGAAAGAACCAAGAATATAAATTATTGTAATTTCAAGGGCTTGGTTTATCACGGAATATGTCCCGGCCCCACATCCCCTCACAGGGAAATATTTTTAGCAGCGCAGTCCCAGTCAGTTCCAGCTGAAACTAAGCTCTTGATAGTTTATCTAAAAGACGAAACCATTTGGAGAGCTGCGTATTTTTAAACATGCACGCACCGAAGATAATTTCTGCATTTATTATCAGTAGCGTAGCGTGGTTAAGTATGGGCCCCTGGTACAATTAATTAAATATAATATAATTGCCCCACCTCCATTGCCCTCTTCTTTGCCTGGCGCCTGGTCCCCTTTGCAGTTTGATTGCCTGCATACTCGATATACACACCACCGTTTATTATTCCGTGTGGCCGTCTGCGAGTCTTGCGCGGAAATGTTAAAAGATGAACGGTTAATACTCTCCCAGGACCAGGTGGGGCTTGTTTTTCCTGTAACGTTGCCTGCATGACGCACGCGTAACTCGTGGCTGAGTACACCATCTACCTCGGGTAATTAACAAATGTTCTTGACATCAATGTTCAATGACATTTTATTTTTCCCCCGATTATATTATTATCTTGCCTTTTAAAAAAAGATATATAAGGTTGGGAAACATGAATAAATTATGCCATGGTGCAGATTCTGTTTTTATTTTCTCACTTGTGTCTTACATTGCTGAATGTGGAATGACAAGTGTTATACAGGGTGGTCCAGATGTTTTGTGACCCCCATTTCATTTTCTAAAACTCTATGTTTTAAAGGTGAGGTTTATTTAACACAGAAATTAATTTGCAAAGAAAAAAAATGTTCGGGGTCAATATATTGGTGGTCATACGACATCTGGACCTCCCTGTAGATGTATTTAAGAACAGTGGGTTGCGATTTGTGGATAATGTGTGCAGGATGGAGGATAGTGTAAATAAATTGGAGGTCCAGAATAGAACATGGCAAGATATTTGAACCAGTCATGGACATCCTCCTAGATCAACTCAGCCTTAATACATCGGCACTGTCCTTGACAGGACTTGCCCCAACAGTATGTTAAGTCTTGATTTGAAGCTTTCGTGACTACAGGAATCCATACTCTTTGGTTCTTTCGGTAAAGTAACGTAGGTAGAAAAATAAAATAAAACAAAAAATAACATATCACGACGTTTCGATCGCAACACAAGCGGTCGTCCTCAGGCAGAAAAAATAATCCAGCAGTGGAACTGCTGAACCAGCGAGAGAGCTGTTACAACAAGAGATTGTTTATGTGGCGATGGGCAAGCAAGCAGGGTCTGAACTGGAAAGGAATTCCATCCCCGGACACAAGCAAGTCAGTTGTGTTAATGGGGAGATTAGGGAAAGAGAGATAAGGGAGAGAGATTAGCATGAAATGAGTTTGCGTCGCCGCATAAGAGTATCATCCCCGCATATGCGCACAACAGAAGTGTTAATGGGAGATTAGCACTATGTTGATGGGAGAGATTAGGCATGTCTATGTGTAACACAAGCTGCGGCGCTGCCAACTGCACTGTGAGGCAAGCGCGTCCACGCAAGAGAAAGCACCGCAACGGTGGTCGGGCCAGTGAGACACACAGCCTATGACACAGCCAGAACCATCGATACATCGAGGCTAAGGGAGCAGAGGTGGCCATGTTTGTGAGACCCCAGCCCGTTAATGCAGAGGCACCTAACAGGGCAATGCAACTCAGAGAGTCGGAGATAACAGCCAAACGGCAGGGAAGAATGGAACCACCACAGCAAGTTATGACTTTTCTTGGTTTATAACGTCCTTTTAATGATTGCTCAGCTTATACCCATCTTCTAGGTTGAAATTGTCTCTGTGTTTATATATCTGGATGGCTTCATGGACAAACCTTTGATGGTAGCCCAAAGGTTTGCAGAGTACCTTGGTCTCGGAAAAAAACAATATCGTGCGAGCCCACTGCGTTATAACAATGATCAGCCACTGCAGAGATATTGGTTCTGCCGTGTTTCAAATCTGCCTTGTGTTCGCGAACACGGTCCGAGACATGTCGTTTCATTTCCCCAATGTAGCTGCTGCCGCATATACAACTTAGTTTGTAGACACCAGGATATTGCATGTCAGGAACGACATCCTTCACAGATGGGATAAAATCACGGATTTTGTGTACTGTATTGAATCAGACTTGGATCTTGTGTTTGTTTAAGATTTTGGAAATCTTTTTGGTAACACCTGCTATGTATGGCAAGGTGGTGGTTTTGTTTTGGGTCCTCAAATGGTTTTCTCCCCATGGTTGGGGCTACAGCTTTGCGGATTGTGCGGTCTGAGTATCCATTCATCTTGAGGGCTTGGTGTACGTGCCCCAGTTTACTGGCTAGGTGGCGCTGGTCGGAGATGCAGCGGGCCCGATGGTGTAGTGTTTTTATGAGGGAGTTCTTCTGGGCTGGATGGCGGTGGGAGTCAGGCTTTAGATAGGAATCCGTGTGGGTGGCTTTCCTGTAGACGGAATGTCCCAACGAGCCATCAGCCCTCTTCTCAATCAATACATCCAGGAATGGCAGCTTGCCTTCATTTTCCACTTCCATGCTGAATTTGATGGATGGGTGTATGGAATTGATGTGGTTGAAAAAATGTTTCAGTGCTGGCTGGCCATGTGGCCAGATGACGAAAGTGTCATCTACGTATCTCTTCCACAGGGAAGGACGTAGGGTGGATGTCAAGATGGCATCTGTTTCAAATTTCTCCATGAAAACATTCGCTACCACTGGTGATAAGGGAGAACCCATAGGGATACCTTCATTTTGTTTGTAGAATGTACCATTCCAGATGAAGTAAGTGTTGGTAAGGCAGTGCATCACCACAGTTGGTACATCAGGATTCAGTCCCTGTTGGACCAAGTCTTCAATGATTGCTATGGTGTCAGGTACAGGTACCTTGGTGAACAGAGAGACTACATCGAAGCTAACAAGCAAATCATCTGGAGACAGTGAAGTCTCCTTGATTAGAGAAACCAAGTGAGCTGAATTAAGTACTGCTGAGGTGGTCTTGCCCGTGAATGGAAGCAGGGTCTCAGACAGAGATCAGGCCAGTTTGTAGGTAGGTGAGTGCATGGTAGAAACGATAGGATGAAGTAGAGTACCTTCTTTATAGATTTTTGGAAGATCATAAAATCTGGGTGGTCTAGCAGCCGAGTATGTTAAAGTTATATGAGGGATCTTTGCCATTTATGTGAGAGCACAGGCCAACGCTCACCACTCGCTAGGTGAGGGCATCTCTGGGCGACCGAAAGCAAAGTTGGCAAGCAGATCTGCGCGTTGTTTGCAGCGAGGGCATTTGCAGTATTAACGGGCTGTTCTGCTTCACGGCAGGTGTGGGGGTGTGTGTACACAGGAATTTCCTGTTTGTATGTTGAGTTTGGTCACATGACCAGGGTATTAGCCATTACACAGAGTAGAAAATGATGGCACAAATAGCGTCCCAGTGAAGACAGGTGCAACTGTTCATTGTGGGACTTTAAGAAGCATTGTCTGTAAGTTCGTTTATGTTCTTATAATACTGGGAATGCTGTTATAATGCTGTAAATGCCTTTATAATGCCGTTAAATTGTTATGATAAATATGAGGCCTAGTTAACAACAAAGCCTGCCACTTGCCTTATTGTGAATGTTACTTGTAAGTCAGATTTGTATCCATGTAACCTTATTGCGATATTGAGAGCAAGGATGACGAAATATGTCATCCACAGTTCAGTGTTATGTGTAGTGCTGTACATTTAGGCTGCAGTATGGCGATTACACGATGTGCCCTTAACACAGTAGCTTATTCTCTTGTATAGGCAGTATAGCTATTCAGTACTAATGTAGGTGCCTGGTCCATCCACGATCTATTGTCGAGTTTCATGTTATCTAAGACAATGTTATGATGCTGTAGTGTTCATTCATCGTATTGATATTTCCAAGTATAAACATATGCTGTATTTGTGCTGTGTTTTTCAATCAGTTTTACCTCGTTCAATCCATTAAATACGTTTGAAGTCGGATATTCACCCTGGCTATGAAGGTTTATTGAATGCGAGGTTATCTACTTGGATAGTGGTGCAATGCAGCGCACAGTGAGGCCGAGATACGGGCTCTGACATAAATACACGCTGCACTGGTATCATGCTATTTCTCATTTGCTACCGTCTGACCTGCGCCCGTTTGGATTATCGTCACCGGTTACTCATTATTTGATCACCCAAACACCCACACACCCTTCACCCACCCTCCTCCTCCACCGTGCCAAGCACCCATCCACCCACCCTCGCCCGCCGGTGTGTGTATTGCTATTCACTTAGCTTGCGCCAAGCCCCGTTAATGGCCAATTTCGCGTTTCCACACTTTTTTTTTCATTTGCATAGACCCGTGTCCGCTATTAGCGTAACCTTTGCACAGAGGAACGGGCGACGCTGCACTAAATGAACAAAATCGCATGCGCATTGTGGAAGGTGTGGGCTTGCGGTTAAATTAAAGAAGTAACATTACCCATCGGATACTGCAAGCAACATTATAAAATTATGTGCAGTTATGTACAATGATAGTCATTGTTATGCGGGTCGTTGTATCATGGGATATATCCGGTAAGGTTCTAATTTGCCTATTATCTGACTTTGCCGCAAAGTATGAGAATGCAGCACTGTAGATCATTCAATGCAAGCAGGGCTCGCTCATTGCGCGCACGGCGCACATACCGGGCTTCAAACTCGCTCACAAAGACACAGTGCACAGTCGCCGATGAAGGGCAAACTAGGCCCTAAGCCAGAGTAGTGCTTTGGCCTCTCGTGTATGCGCGTGGGACCACCCCTTCCCTCTACCCAACTCCCCAATAGCAGTAACCGGCTGCCTGCTCTGGCTGTTGATTAATTGGGCTGTGGTTGCAGAGGGCTCGTACGTGCCTCGGTCATAACATGGGCTCATCATGGCGGTGGAGGAGGCCTGAACCTTGACCCCGGAGCAAGAGCTGTTCTCTCTCCCCTAACACCTAGGCCAGATGTTGCTACTCCTGCTGATGAAGAAGAATACGAAACAAAAACCCCTCAATTTCCAGTCTGTTAACTTCACAAGTACTCATCAACATTCATTCAAAGACCCTCACCAAAGCTTAACAATGACAGACAAGTCCGGTTTTACCCAATGGGCGTCAACTTCAGCGCGCATGTTCACAGGTTTATTGTGCGCAGCGTCGGTCTTTGAACTCTGGGATTAGAGTTCCAATCGTCCCAAAAAACAGATAGGCGCTCTCTCCTATTTTATTTGCCCCCCCTCATCTCTCCCTTACCATGAAAAACGAATTAATTTTAAAGGGCTCTTACAGCAGATGGCCATGTCGATCAAGGGTCAAAGGACTGACCTCGTGCCTCCGAAGTTCTGGATTTGAATTAGAGCCGTTGTGACTAAACTGGGTTCTTAAGTGTAGTGAGCTGATGGTCAACAATGACTGCATAAACATCAGTACTTATAATTAGGCTAAATTCCGGCTGTTTGACTCTCATGCAATGAACGTGACTCTCACATGCAGAGTGGGTGGAAATTCCTCCTACGGTGTCGAACGGAGAAAGCTTGAAACGATCTCAGAAGTAGTTGTTTGATATCTGCTGCCGTGGGTTGTTCTGCAACACAACGGGTTGCACTGCTCTGTAAGAGATCCAAATGGTTACATTCTACTCATGCCATGACAGCGATAGCATAATCTGTTCTAAAATTAGGAAGAAATACGAAAAAAGTTTGATTTATATAGCACATATAAACTCATAAAGTAAACGGATTCTGTCGTGGTATAATGGATAACACCCTGGAATTGCAATTCAGAGTTTCCCAAATCGCCTCTGTCCACCCAGCAATATATATGGATACACCCACAGTTAGCCGATTGGCACGTTGCGTGTGATGAGGTAACGTAGGGGACTCTCACTTCTTACAATACCGTCTGACCAACGTGGAAGAGTCGATGAAAATACCTTCCAGAAGGCCTTTCTAGAACTCCCTCTACTTGGCCCACTTCCGCCATCTCATGCGAGGATGTCCCGTTGCACCGTGCGCTGCTGTTCTTTCATAACATTTTATTCTTATTTATGAATCTGATTACTGAGCTCTACATCGTTTCTGTAAGCGGTGGCGTGGATTGTTGCAAGGGCCGGTGCTGGCACGTAGCTCGTGTAGAGCACGTGGTGGCCAGCGGTCGATTAATGTCACCGGGGTTAAATGTAGCAAAACGAGCGACAGTGGAATTTATGATGTGCCCGTGTAGTGTTGGCTTCATTTATTTATTTGTGTAGCATTGACCATTAGCACTTGTCAAAGCCTTTTGTGGCTTGTTTGTTGACGAGCACTTAGCGTGCACGTATATACTGCACGGGCTGTCCAGTGCGCGTTTTAATGTCTATATATTGCCTACCGCAGACCCCCATGCGTTAAAGAGACGAGTGCAATTACAAGATACAGAACACGACTACTGTATACCAATAGTAATAACAATACGCTGCTGGTTATCAGCTTTTTAATGTTTGTGTAATATCTCAATTACGGCGGGAGACGAGTTGACGGGGCAGCACTTATTTATTAACACTGATGCAACAGTAACAGGTACAGCCGAGATACAGCCTACGCTACGCGTGCCTAACTCGGCCACACTCTCAGGCCCTCCGGCTACGCTCTCCCTACGGGGAGCTATCGGACCCGCCTTGCCAGGAACGGGTCTCGACCTCTGGGTTACACAGCCCGGCCCTTACAAGGACATCGGGCCGTGAATCCCAAGGTCTCGCCTCTGAGCCGCACAGAGTCCCGGCCCTTACAAGGGCAGCAGGGCTAGGGGTCTCAGGGCCCTATTTCTTCCTCCGTCTTCTGTCTTCACTGGTTGACTTCTCCCCGAGTGCTGCTGCACATCGCCTTACATAGCCCTCCGCTCCAGGGGGCCTATGCGGACCGTGATGTAGCCACCCACTACGCGCTGTCTCACAATCCTCCCCGCCAGCACGTACCACCACTACATTTGTATAGAAGTATATTGACATCACCCATAATGCTACATAACCGTAGAGAATGCGTTTTTCTATAGTATATAACAACAACCAGAGGCGTAGCTAGAATATTTTGCGCCCGGGGACAAACTATAAAATTGGCGCCCCCCCCCCCCCCCCCGTTTAATCACATTTTCCTATTACATCGAATAAGGAATAACAATTTAAAATGTAATGAAACATTGTATTAAAGAAGCTAATTTATAGAAATTATATTACATGGCTCACTCAGTCACTGTCGTAGACTGGTTGACATAGTCTACAAAAGATCAATTTTTCTTGATTTCACTGTCGCAAACTGGTCAATCACGTAATCAAAATCTGTTTTTTCCAATGTTTCTCTTTCAACGCTAAGAAGAGCAAGATTGCTGAGACGATATTGTCCTATTGTAATAACAGCCATAGAGGGTTCACGTGGGGATTGGCTTGCCGGTCCTGCTTTGTAGCCAATAAGGGATGAGCCAGGGAGCATGGCCTCGGCGTGATCTCGGCATGTCAGCAGGGGTGATTGGCCTGGCCATTCGGGGCCCCAACTAATGGGGAGCCGGATCAGAGGCGTGGTCCCGGGATTGACAGGGAACCATCGGGAACGGTCAACGCTGTCTATGGAGGATTGGCTGGGGGGTACCACGTGACGAAGGGATTAGGAGAGAGAGAGAGAGAGCGATCGAGAGCAGACTTGGGAACGACAAGAGCAGGGTCACGTGCGTACGGGGGCTCTGGGTGCCACGTGCGCGGTGGGGACTTGGTGTAAAGTCTGCCCTCTCTCCGTTGTCTGCCAGCAACGGAGAGTGTGTGAGTAAAGTGTATTTGTTGAAGTGGAAATAAAAAGGACTGATTCCGAAGCCGTCTCAAGAAGGATTATTACACTATTGAAGCACGCAAATACGACAAAATAAGTTTCAATTTGCTGAACGACCGCTCGCAGCTTGCAATTGAAACTGCTATTGTTAATAAAATTTGCAGTGAAATTCGCAAATTCGGAAATGTCGTCTCCATAAAACACAATAAAACCAAGAAGATCCAAAGGAGCTTCTGGTAGAACTTCATTCCGGTTACTGAGCAGCATTTTGCAATCTCCAATTTCTGTGAAAAGTTCGTGGCCATTGATGTCGGTGTCATAGAAATTTCCAAAATCTGTGCAATTTCGACGAATTGCATCGACATCTGATGATCTGTGTCGGATAGGAGAGTTTTGACGTCCAGCAGAAATCCAAATTTTGTGTTCAGGTCTTTTAGTCGTAAAAACCGTGTTGACATCTCCTGTTGAAGTCGATAAAATATGCTCTTCATAACGCGCACAATTTCTTCTTCTGCTGAAAGTCCTGCATCTCTTACCAGTTCTCCTGGCATCTTCTGACGTCGCCTAATTCTTCTGTCCACATCGGTCCCCCAGGCTGTGTATCTTGTTTTGGCGTTTTCTACAGCAACTTGGCTCAAATCATCACGAAGCTTGACAAATTCATGCTCCAAAGATTCAAGATCAGTTGCTGCTTCCTTGAAATTCATAGTAGGATCCTGTAAACGCTTCTGAACACGATCAATTTTTCCAAGAATGACATTCCAGAAATGTAATAAAACTATGAAGTTAAAATTTAATACGCGTGCCTGTAACTGTTCTGCATCACTTCTGGTTTCAGGCGTCATAGTTATGTCCTCCGATAATTTGTCTAGCAGCCCTACTAGTTCATCCAGTCCTTCATAGATAGCTTTAACAGCTTCTGATCGTGCACTCCAGCGTGTTTCAGACTCCCGCTTTACTGTGATTGGCACAGCTTTTTTTAACTCTTCCCTACGAATTGTTGAACGAGAGAAACACAAATATATACTTTCAACTGTTCCAAAAAATGTGGCGACAAGTGGATCCTGTTAAGCTGAGTGTATTCCTGCTAAGTTTAAGCTGTGGTTGTCACAGTTGACAAACAATGCTCTGTGATTTTTGTCACATGTTCGTTGTTGAAGGCCGGATATATGCCCAGTCATCACAGTAGCATTGTCATTACATTGTGCCCGACAGTCGGCTAGAGGTATGTTTGTCAGATTTCAGTCTCTCGACGATGACTCTTTCTAGGCTTGCTGCATCTTTTGCATGTATCTCGATATAACCTAAAAATGATTCTTTGATAGTTACTTTTTTAGTTTGAAAATCCACATCCACAAATCTTATGACCTGAGAAAGCTGTTCCCGATGTCCTAGATCAGGAGTTGAGTCAAGTAAGATACCGTAGTACTTGTTTTTCCTGATATCACTCAACAATTGGTTCTTTACAGTCTACGCAAGTATGTGGATAAATTCATTCTGGATTTCCGGTGACAAATAACAAACTGATCCCGGATTTTCTCCTGCGTGCTGTACGTGTTTTGCTAACAATGGGTCATACTGAGCAACGAGTTTGATTAGCGCGAGAAAGTTTCCAACATTTTTATCCTCATCCGCATTCAAATTTCCCTCATGGCCACGTAGTGCCAAATTTTGTGAAAGCAGAAACTTAATACAGGTGAGTATTCTTTGCAATATATCTCGCCAACGTTGTTTTTCCAAATGAATCTGAGCTTGAACCACTGCGTCAATTCCAGTTCCATCAATTATCCTTCGTTCGGCTTCCTTCCATGTAGTAAAAGCTGTGCGGTGACTAGGATTGTTTTCATGAGAATTTAGTTTTTCTGGCTTTCTCCACTTGTTGAAAGCGTTTGTTAATTCAAACGAAGCGCGTGAGTTTGAACTCGATTATGTAAATAATAGACAACAGAAACAGTAAGCAGCTTTATTGATTGGTGAATATAATAGCCACGAACGATTCACTTCCTCTCCATTCGCTAGTCGGCGTTTAAACCATGCTGATGTAATTGCACGTTCTCTGGATACTGATGATAGATTGTCTCTGTGCTGAAAAGGCAAGGATCCGAGAGTAATCATTTCATTGCGAAGAGGCTGTTATATTTTCGATAGCTTTGTCGTTTTATCAAATTCTAAGTAGCCAACATCGTGAAACCTTAGTACAGCAGGAACAGCATCATAATGAGTATTTTCAGCTTCTCTATCAGAAGATTCTTCTATCTCATCTTACCCGTTACTGTCAACAAGTTCATCATCATGTTGAACCTGTTCAACGACGACGCCCTGGTTTTCAGTGTTTTCGGAGTCTTCCTCAGCATAGACAGTAACATCTGTCTGAACCATGTTTTTCTACGAGTCCTCAATATCTTCAACCTTCTCGTTTACATGCTCTGAAATAGGTGGTTGATAGCCGCCATCTTATAATTCTGAAGAGTTGGAGTTTGCAGCTTTAGCTTCTTTCTTCTTGGCTTTCTTTAAAAACCTAGCCAGTAATGAACTTGACTTTTTTTATGCCATTTCAGCTTCTTTTTTTCTTTTACGACATTGAGCTCCACTTCATTTTCTTCCTGACATGGCTGACAAAAATTATACATATATTATTATATCACTGAGTACACTGAAGTGAAAAAAATGTGTAGGCCTAGACAATAACATAGTGGCACTGGCATAGCGCTATTACAATAAATAAAAATGATAATAATTAGGCTATACATGCAGATTAAAAGTACATAATTTATACGCTTAAAGGCAGATTATGCTGCAGATATTTAAAAATATTGATATAATAAATTGTATTCTATATTTAACAAAAAAGATTAATTTATTTATAAAAAAATATCATAAAACATACCTCTTGTTGTTCAAGTAACCAAAATAGGTCGCCGCTTTGGACGCCACCGCCTATAAGCTTATACTGTCGGTCGTACGCGGCCATGTAACGGCATAGACTTACCCGTCGAGGTTGACGCTTGTCCGGTGGCTTGTAGTCGTGGCACGGTGGTCTAGCTAACACAGTAACACTCTCACTTAGTGTCCGCCAGCGAGCATGGCTCAGCTCTTAGGTCAGTTCAAATATAAGGTACGAGCGAAGTACACGTATAAGTGAGCCTTGTAGTAAATGCTGCTAAATGAAGGCCACGCTATGTTGATGTGCGTGGGCTGCTCCGGCTGCTGCAGCCGCCTGGAGCGTGGTGTCACTAATAAGAACTAAAAATAGGCCGTCGTAGTTTCCGCCACCAAAAAACAGGCCAGTGACTAAGGCTGAAAGACTGCGCCTGTCTGTTGTTTGGGACGTTCTTCCATGTAAGTTCTTAATAGGTGCACGTACCAAAATGTAATTACATGACATGTAGGCTGTGTGTGGCGGGATATATAAACTTTTAGGTTGAGGTGTAGATTTGTGCAGTCGTTTCAGGCTGCCGCGCCCGCCGCAATAAGTTATAATGTAACGTTGTAAGCCTCATTTTGGCGCCCGTTTACCTTGGCGCCCGGGGACATATGTACCCCCCTGCCCCCCTAGCTACGCCTCTGACAACAACCGCCATTCGCCACTAAGTGGCGGTGACGTCACCACGACGCTTGTGCCAGGCCATGTGCACCTTGAGGCCACGTGAAGTGTCGAACGCCCGCTGGCAGGAGGTCATGGGGCAGACCCAGGTGCCACGGGTCGACTGACTGAGATGACCGAGATGACTGGCTAATGCACCACCTGTGCCCCCTACTGTATATATATACACGCACACACACCCGCTCTGGTTTGACTTTTTCTTCTCTTAGATTTATAGGAAGAGAAACGTTTGTCACATGCTGCTTTGCAACATTGAGGTGCAAACATCAAGGTGCGTATACCGTATTCTTCAGAATATAAGACGCACCCAAAACTTGTTCCCGGTGTCAAAATTATACAAAAATCTGGCAACACACACAGACCTACTGGGATTATACAACGCACCTCCAACGTTTTGCTTTAAACGTCTTACAATCCTTTGGAACTCATCTTCTACGAACAGCACAGGGAGCTCTACAAAACAGTTGGCAACACGGATCCTGCTTGCCTGCTACTTATGCTCACATTGCGAGCTGCAGCTCATGCCGGCTGCTTGCAACACTCGCTTCATTAAAGCGCGAGTGTCGATTGTTATCTGAGAGGTTCTGTCTGTGAGTCGCTGATAGAAAAGACCGACAGAGGATTTTCATTGGCCCACCGGTAAGAACTTCCCGAGTGAGCTATTAGAATTGTCAATACCTCTCCCGCCCTCCACATTTTACACATTCGCGTTATACAAACTGTATTGGTCACGAGTAAATGTGGTCCATTTTGACTGTTTTCTGTGATCACGGGAGGCTGAGACGAACACCGCCCGCCCAATCCCATATGTGTATGTGGTAGGGTTGTATTATTAAGAGTTATTTTGTCGTACTGCATGTGTTTTTTTATGGAGTCGTCTGTTACGTTTGGCCAACGTGATGTTCCCGTTTGAAGTCTGCTTTAGCTCTACTGTATACTGTATTATGTTAATAATGTTGACGATTGTCATCCTTAGGGGCCGTCAATAAATGACGTCACGCGATTTTGGACGATTTTTTACCCCCCCCCCTCCTTCGTCACACGGCGTCACAAAAAGTCAGACCCCCCCTCAAATATGACGTCACAAAGTTCTGCTCCCCCACCCCCCAAAAAAAAACATGCTTCAAATCCAGTGGCGGCTCCTGCAAAATCTCTCAGGGGGGGCAAATGTCTGGATGATTGATAAGGATAAGGTCCACCCATGCAATAAATACATTAACAGCTTAAGCATGTAAAGGCAACTTCACTTCTTTAATATTAATGAAAAATAAAGTGACTCTTACAATACATCTTGTTTGTTTCTATACTCACTATTAAAACAAACCACTCAAGTTTATTTTATTAAAGATTCCACTAGGTGGCGACAAATAATTTTGTTGGATGAAACGTGCTTACGTATGATGACGTAAGCACGTATGATGACGTAAGCACGTTAGGGCGAGCCCTCCCGGAAGCCATAGAGAATGCATTGCAGCGCCCCCGTTCGAAAAAAAACATCTTTGAATGTAAGTCTATGGGACCACTCGGGGCGATTCTCAGCTGGAGGGAAATCGCCCAAAAAGAGGCGGTACTCCACAGAACGTAGCATGACGCTGATTGGACTATATCCAGAGGCACAGTGACGGCTAGCGTGACTCTGTGGTTGAATGACATTGGTGGTGCGTCGCCCAATCGCCCTAATGAAGAAACCGCCCCTGTTCAAATCACTTTAAACTATTGTCATTGTAGTGCGTATTTAATGTGGCGCTGCACTCTGATGTTGTAGGAGAACACATTTGTAATGCGGGCGTAAGCGACCTTCCGGATGTGACGTCACGGGGGGTGGAGTCATGTGACGTGGGGGGAAGGTTCGGGGCTTTAAGCGGGTAAACCGGAAGGGGAAGTCAGTCGGGGTGTGAGCGGAAAAGAGTGAGGCCACGCGGGCAAGTGTGGAGAGGGGGGGGGGCGCCGACGGCCATCGGGAGCCAACCCCGAAGATAAGAGGAAGCTGCGGAGTGGTGTGCAGCTGCGGAGGAGACAGCCAGGAGGGCTGCGTGTTAGAGGCAGTGGTGTGGCTGCCAGGAGGAGCTGCGGAGAGAGAGAGAGAGGGGGCTGCTTGTTAGAGGCAGCGGTGTGGCTGCCAGGAGGAGCTGCGGAGAGAGAGAGAGAGCAAGAAGCTGTGAGAGCTGCGGAGGGAGAAGAGCAGCAGCGAGTACAGCCAAGGGGGGCTGTGTGAGAGAAACAGCAGCGGAGCTGCTGTTGTGGATCGGGCCGACATTGGAGTCAGCACCGTGGAGAAGCTACAGAGTAAAGACAGCCGTGTGGGTGTACAGCACGAACCGAATAATAAAGGACACTGAGCCAGACATCGTGGTCCAGTCGTTTATTACACTGGTGTCGGAAGTGCAACGGCATGTCGAAACAAGTGAGGAAGAAAGTTAATCCGGCGCCTGCATCGGCTTCTTCGTCCGACGACGACGAACTCCCTCCAACCACGGATCCTGTTGGGGTGGTGGAGGAGAGCCAGGCTGAGGCGACCACGGGAACGGGAGTGGAGGATGTTGGCGCGGTGGCGGGTCCGTCGACATCATCAGACGCGGATCAACGATGGCAAGCGATGGCGGTACAACTGGAGGCACTTAAGGACGTCCTGGCGCATCTATGCCATCTCGTCGCGCCAGGGACGATGGATGATGCAAGTGGTGCTCCGCGGGCCGCCACGTTGCCTGTCCTGCCGCCGCCATTGCCCACGCGGCAAGAGGCCGCCATTTTGCGCGCTCCGTGGCGCCAAACCGCCATCTTGGCCACGCCGCGGGCCGACGCCATTTTGAATTTGCCATCACAACCACCACCGTTGGAAGACGGCGGGAAGAGGAGTCGGAGTCGCCACCTTACAACGGTTAAAGAATTTTCCGTCGGTGGGGACTGGAGCGCGTTCGCCTGCCGCTTCTTGGCGGCGGTACGCACAGCAAGATGGACCGATGCGGAGGCTTTGGAGGTGTTGCCGACTCTCCTGGACGACGAATCTGTCCGATTCTTCCGTTCCATAGCGACCGATAAGAAGGCAACTTTACGTGGTGTTTTTCAAGAAATGGCCGATGCTTATGAGCCACCAGATGATGCGCATCGGCGATTCGCTCAACGACAACGAGCACCAGAGGAGTCGCCCATGGCGTTCAGGGGTGCGGTGCTGGAGCTGGCCATGGCAGCTTATCCTGAGACGCCACAGGACCTGCTTGAGCCTCTCATATTAGGGAAAATGTTGGAGCTGTCTCGGGATCTAGGGATCCCCATGCCTGTGTGTGGGCATGAGAAGCTAACTTCCCGGATGGCTGCTAAGTGTCTCGATGCGCAATTCAACCTCCGTCGCTGGAAACAAGTGACGGCGTGGACGGGGGGGCCCGTCAAAGATGGGGATGCGCTGGGATGGAACCCTGCGCAGGCCGTCTATGTTCCGGATGACCGGGGCCCTCAACAACTGACGGCCGCCTCCGCTCCATGGACGGGACGCGGCGGGCCGAGACCGCGCGCGGTGCTACCAGAACGGGGCCGTCAGGAGGCGAGGCCTGCGCTTCGGCGCAACGAGGCCGAATGTTTCCGCTGCGGGCGTAGGGGCCACTACGCCAGAGACTGCTGGGCCCGCTTCCCGGCTCCGCCGCAGCAGGAGGCCTCGGCACCGGTCAAGTCGGCTAAAGATCCTCCGAAACAGGCATGTCGGCACGCACCAGACACTCGGCAAGGCTTTCCACCTCACCCACCACCTGTGTTGCGCGATCCTATTGTTGTTGTTAAAGAAAGGCCATCGACGGGGCCTTGTCATTCAGTTACGCAGTGGCGCAAATTGGCACGGAGAGTTGTCGCGGCCGCTACGGGTTCGTCCACTGTACCGGGGTCCATACAAGGTGTGGACGTGCGCATTTTGGTCGACTCGGGGGCGTCTGCGACTATTATATCGGATGTCATTTTCCATCTGTTGGGCATTCCGTCGGGGGCTGTGCGTCCGGTTTATGGGTCGTGCGTCGCTGCGAACGGGGGTAGCATGGGCATCGTGGGTCAGGTGGATGCTAAGATATCTATTGGGGATGTGTCGGCCTCGGGTGTTGTGTTGATATCGAGATCTTTGGCGGTTCCTTGTTTGTTAGGCACCGATTTTTTGGCTAAGATGCCCATTTTGATCAAAATCAATGAGAATTGTATTGAACTGCCGGGGGGCCGTCAAATCTCGTTTCTGCCGTCGCCCTGGGGGCGACCTGCTTCGGCCGTACAAGTGCAGGCGCTGTCCGTCGCATCTGTGGACATCCCACCTGGTACACAGATGCTTATACCCTTGCGGTATCGGAAGCCCCTGCCTGATCGGCTAGGAGCAGTAGGGGTCTTGTTGTCACCGTCCGCCACGATAACAACCGGGTTGGCGTTAGTGGGGGCACAGACCATCGTCCGGCCGGATCAATTACCGTTTTTACAGGTGCTTAATGCGGGGGGAGAAAACGTCCGTGTCCCGGCCGGTACGGTTGTGGCACATGCCACTACGGCGTTTGCGACCCATGATTGTCCACATAGCCGGGGAGTTGTTGCTGGGGTTTCCGAGCCAAGGAGTTCGGATGATCGTTGGGTTGCTCAATTATGTGACGAAAATTCTTCCCTGTCCATGGAGCAACGTGGTGCGCTGCGTAAATTGTTGTTGACATATTCCGATGTGTTCAGCTCCGATGATTTGGATTTGGGCCGCACTTCCTTGCTTTACCATCACATTGAGACGGGCGATGCTGCCCCTATTCGATTAAATTCGCATCGGATGAGTCCTGCGGAGCGAGAACACGTACGGGGGGCAGTGGAAGACATGTTGGCTGCGGACATTATATCGCCATCTAACAGCCCATGGGGCGCTCCAGTCGTCTTGGTTAAGAAGAAGGATGGCAAATTGCGATTTTGTGTTGATTTCCGCAAATTGAATAAGATATCGGTGGCAGATGCGTACCCTCTGCCGCGTATGGATGACTCCCTCGACGCATTGTCGGGGGCTAAGTTCTTTTCCACACTGGACCTCTCTTCGGGATTTTGGCAGCTTCCCCTTGACGAGTCCTCACGGGAGAAAACCGCATTCCGTACGCCTCAGGGGTTATTTCAATTCAACTGTCTCCCGATGGGATTGAATGCGGCCCCTGCTACATTTCAAAGATTGATGGAGCTCGTTTTGACGGGGTTGCAGTGGGAGACATGTCTTATATATTTGGACGATATCATTGTCTTCAGCCGCACATTCGATGAACATTTGACGCGGCTGGAGACAGTGTTTACGAGGATGCGTTCTGCCAAATTGAAATTCAAACCAAAGAAATGTCACCTACTGCAACGGTCCGTCCGCTATTTGGGGCACATTGTGAGCGCTGAGGGAGTGTCCACGGATCCGGAAAAGACGGCGTGCGTCCGGGATTGGCCGACTCCGGCCACCGTGGGGGATGTTCGGCGGTTTTTGGGATTTGCCTCGTATTACCGAAGATTCGTGCCGGGTTTTGCGACGATTGCGAGGCCTTTGCATCTCCTTACGGGTAAAGGACGGAAGTTTGTTTGGGGACAGCCGGAGGAGGCGGCCTTTCGGAGTCTGCGTGATCTATTGGCCACGGCCCCAACATTGGATTATCCCGATTTCGATCACCCATTCATTCTTGATACGGACGCGAGTGACACAGGTATTGGGGCGGTGTTATCACAGTCTAAAGGGGGTGTAGAGCGTGTCGTGGCGTATGGTAGCCGAGTCTTGTCTCCTGCGGAAACCCGCTACTGTGTCACTCGCAGAGAACTATTGGCGGTTGTTTTTTTCCTACGGCAATTTCGACCATACCTCTACGGTCGTTCTTTTATTGTGCGTACGGATCATGCGGCCTTGCAATATGCCCTTAAAATTGACCAGCCATCCGGACAGTTGGCACGTTGGTTGGACACGCTACAGGAATTTTCCTTCCAAATTCAACATCGGAAGGGTGTGCGCCATGCGAACGCTGACGCACTTTCCAGATTACCGCGGCGCGGCCCTTGTAAATGTGAGTCGGGGACGCATAGGTGTTCGCCGATTCCAAACCCCCCTCAGCCGCTCACGCTGGCCGTCGAGAAGTCGGACACTCCGATGGAACCGGGACCGGCTGACGGGGTTTTGAATCTGCCGCGGTCTGTCTGGATCCGGGAACAGATGATGGATGAGTCATTGGTGTCCTTGCGGAAGCGGTCTGCTAAGGACAATGGGAGTCCGAGTACGGCTGTGGGGCCGCAAACCGCTCTCCGAGATGGTCTGCTTATGTGGCGGGAGGGGTTCCAGGAACGTTGGCGCCTGGTGGTACCAACGTCCTTGCGGTTCGAGTTGATTAGAACCCTCCATTGTGACACTCTCTTACATTTAGGGGTGCAGAAGACCTTGTTGACGTTGCAACGTCATTATTTTTGGCACGGCATGGCGACAGATGTCGTAGGGCACGTGCGCGCGTGCCCTGCGTGTGCACAACGTAAGCCGCCGAAACATCCTTACGTGCCGCCTCTCCAGTCGATTCAGGTGTCTCGAGTCAATGAATTGGTGGCACTGGACATATTGGGACCTTTTCCACCATCGGCGAGGGGTAATAAATATTTGCTGGTAGGGGTTGAGTACCTCTCCCGTTGGCCGATGGCCTGGCCGTTGCCCGATCAGTCGGCCGCGGCCATTACCGACGCCTTTTTGTTTGGGTATATTATGGATAAGGGGGCGCCTGAGAGACTCCTCACGGACCAGGGCAGGAATTTCTCTTCTAAATTATTGGCGGAAGTGTGCGCGGGCCTTGGGACTAAGAAAGTACGGACATCCCCATACCATCCGCAGACGGATGGTATGGTTGAACGGCTGAACAGGACATTGTCTGCCATGCTTTGCCATACCGTGAGTGAACAACAATCAGATTGGGATCTGCACATCCCCGGGGTGCTTTCGGCGTACAGGATGACGCCTCATGCGGCTACAGGATATTCGCCGTTTTACCTTATGTATGGTCGGGAAAACGTGCCGCCGGTGGATGTGCAATTGGGAACTGGGGTGAAGGGACCTCGGAAACCACTTCCTGAATACATCCAGGACACGGTTCGCCGAGTCACGGAGGCGCGGGAGAATGCCCGCGTGGCTACGGCCAAAGCCCAGGCCCGGAACGAGCGATATGCGCGACGGTCTGAGGGGGAGTGCCCTTGGAAGGTTGGGGACCTAGCCTGGCTTCATTGTCCACAGGTACGTCCGGGGACCTCGCCGAAATTGCACAAACCCTGGCATGGTCCCGTACGCCTCATTGCGGTTCCCAACCCACAGACAGCACGCGTCCAGATTGGGTCTCGTCGCTGGGTTGTGCATACGTCGCGCTTGAAACCATATGTTGCTCCCTTACATGATGCGTCATCCCCCAATATTGCCTTGCCGGGGTCTGTTGCTGCTGACTCTCCCCTGCCTGCGTCCATTGATCTCGCTAGAGCGCCTGTCGTACCTGTTCCAGACAGGCCGGCCGTGACATTGCGGGGGACGAGGGGCCCTGCTCGGAGGACGCCTGCCAGGTCTGCGGGACCTTCGAGCCCTGCAGCCCTTCCGACCCAGCTGCAGGCACGGTCACAGGACAAGCCCAAGACTAACTCTTTAGAGACACGGGACGGCGGTGGACTTCCAGCTGCGACAGGGGGATTACCCCCTGTCGTTCCTCGACTTTCATCGCGTTCCCGTTCTGCGAGTGGGCCGCCGACCGTCCGGGACGGGCCGGCGACCCGCACACGTTCCAAATCGCTTACGTTTCGTTGAGTGTTGTTGTCTTGTTATTTTCTTCTTACAGTTGTATTTATTGCATGCTTTTTGTACGCTCGTGGATGTTAATTGCGTTGTTGTTGTTGTTCTTGCTGTTACATTGTATGCTTAGTGTCCTTTAGGGGGGGAAGCTCGGTTCGCCGCATTACGATTTGTTATTGGTCAGCCGAGGTCGGCTGGGATTTTTCTACGGGGGAGGGTGGTGTAATGCGGGCGTAAGCGACCTTCCGGATGTGACGTCACGGGGGGTGGAGTCATGTGACGTGGGGGGAAGGTTCGGGGCTTTAAGCGGGTAAACCGGAAGGGGAAGTCAGTCGGGGTGTGAGCGGAAAAGAGTGAGGCCACGCGGGCAAGTGTGGAGAGGGGGGGGGCGCCGACGGCCATCGGGAGCCAACCCCGAAGATAAGAGGAAGCTGCGGAGTGGTGTGCAGCTGCGGAGGAGACAGCCAGGAGGGCTGCGTGTTAGAGGCAGCGGTGTGGCTGCCAGGAGGAGCTGCGGAGAGAGAGAGAGAGGGGGCTGCTTGTTAGAGGCAGCGGTGTGGCTGCCAGGAGGAGCTGCGGAGAGAGAGAGAGAGAGCAAGAAGCTGTGAGAGCTGCGGAGGGAGAAGAGCAGCAGCGAGTACAGCCAAGGGGGGCTGTGTGAGAGAAACAGCAGCGGAGCTGCTGTTGTGGATCGGGCCGACATTGGAGTCAGCACCGTGGAGAAGCTACAGAGTAAAGACAGCCGTGTGGGTGTACAGCACGAACCGAATAATAAAGGACACTGAGCCAGACATCGTGGTCCAGTCGTTTATTACACATTTATTAAAAAGTATATATTTAATTAAGTAGAATGTGTTGTCTATATTTATTTAAAGTTGCGCATTCTGATGTGACGTCACATTTCTCAAACCTCCCCCCCCCCCCCTCGTCACACATCGTCACAAATGTCTGACCCCCCCCCTAGGTGCGTGACGTCATTTATGGACTGCCCCTTAACTAATCATGATGATCAGGCATTACCATCATCATACTTCACCATCACCATCGTCATGGCTTTGCTAAGAGCCTAATCAGGCATTACCAACATCATCATCGTCATGGTATTACCGTCATCGTTATAATAATGATAATCGTTGTATGCGTTCTGCGTTTTAATGGCTACAGGGCATTCGGATTGAAGTGATGAGTGGGCTGCATGTGGGTGACTGCGTGAGTGGGTGTGAGCGAGTTGGTGTGTGTGTGTCGATGAATGAGTGTGGGTGAGTTAGTGTGGTTGTCAGCACTGGGGAGACAAAGGCGGTCGGGCGTGGTGTTGACCACCCACCCCCTCGTGTGCCGTATCGGCCTTCATAGGTGCTCGTTAACAGAACATGCCCAAAAAGTCGGTTAAAGCTATACAGGCAGTCTTTGTGTGTATGTATATGTTGGACTTATTTCACACCGGACATATCCAACTGTGCTAATCGGAGGTGTGGGGGAAGGACAAAAAAAACTCAACACAAAAAGCAGTTGTAAAGAAATCTATAGATTTAAAAGTGAATCACTCTAGTGGCTTCTTAATATCGGACGGAAGAGCGTTTCCAGACGGGCAAGAGCATTCCAGAGATGCGTGAGCGAGAGAGGGTGTGTGGGTTAGTGTATGCGGGTGAGTTTGTGGATGTATGTGGGTGTGTGTGTGTATGTGTAGTGCCATAACGCGCGCAGGGTTTGCAAACAGCAGTTGCATTATGTACGGGGTTGCAGATAGTTAGGTCAGCTAAGGATACGCAGGTGCAGGCGGGTGGCCTGGGTGACAGCAGACAGAGAGACGCCAGCAATTAGGGAAAGAGGCAGTGATTGGCTGGCTGCAAATGCATAGCAGAGTAGGTGCCACGGAGGCGAGAGATAGTGGCGATAAGGGGGAGAACACGTGCGTGAGGCGTGGGGAGGACGCCGGCTTAATGAGCGCCATCTGGGGGCACTTAATGAGGAGGGGGATAAAAGAGGAATGTGTGAGGCAGTGGAGGGGAGTTGGTTGGAGTGAACACAAGAGAAGATTACAACAAGAGAAGCTAGCAGAGTGTATAGTAAGAGGCTAGCAGTAGAGAGGCTAGTGGAATTCTAGTGTGTGATAAGGCTAGCAGTAGAGAAGCTAGCAAGAGTGTATAGTAAGAGGCTAGCAGTAGAGAAGCTAGCAGAGTGTATAGTAAGAGGCTAGCAGTGGAGAAGCTAGCAGAATGCAACATAGCAGGCGAGCGGATCGAGAGAGCGAGTGGAGCGTATCAGACGAGCATTACAAGAGGAAGAGTTGCGACGGAGATACGTTGTGTTGAACGCGATGAGTTCTGTACGAATAAAGTGACACAGGATAAAAAATAAGTTGTCCGTGTAAAATAACACCACTACATATGTACGAGTGCATTGTGTGAGTGAGTGTGTGAGCGGGTGTTGTATTTGCCACCCATTCCACGCCACCCACCTCATGTGCTCCACCTCGCGCGACCCACCGAGACTCACCTCACTCTTCGCGACTGGGCGGGGGTGGGGGGTCCCAGTCCCAGTCCCACCAACACCATCACCGCACATCCCTCAACACGCCACTTTATTTTCTCTTCAAATAATTAAAATTGATTCCGAAGCCACGGGCGTTATTTATGGAGGCGCCTATGCGCGTGTCGCTGCCATTTCATTTACTTGACCACTATAGCAGTATGATTAAAAGAGCCATCCTTTAGGTTTCTCCTTTTCAATGAAATTGCCTGAGCAATGTTCTCAATACATCTTCATTTACACATTTACCTTGCCTGTTTAACCCTTGCCCATATACAACTGTATGGGAGAGGAACTGTGTTTGTGTTGTCCTTTACCCCAATTTGACCCCCTATAGTGCTATCCATGTCACGTCATGAGACGAAGTATCCACTCGGATTTCAGTGTTAACTCCTTTCCTGTTAGAGAGATCGACCCACGAAAATGCATATCGCAGAGCTACCTCTTGAGATTCATTCAAGTGGCTACTGGTCCACAGTGGAGGACAACACCTTTATATGTACGGTATATTATTTAACTAGCTTTACTACCCGGCTTCGCCCGAGACTTGGATTCTTGTTTTGGATTAATACACGGTCTACGCGGAGGGTGGAGGGGGGATGCGTGACGTCAGCAGGCACACTGCGTAATGCTGCCGTATGCGGATGACATCACAGATGTGACGTCACCGCTCACTTGTCGTGCAAAATATATGCATTATTGCGTCCCCCCCCCCCAAAATACAAAAGTCTATTTTTAGACTTTTTGAATTGTGTACAGTCTGGAAGGTACCCACATGCCAAGTTTGTTGCATGTCGGGAAGTATGCTAAACATTTCCCTTTTATATTTACATCTCGGCCTCGCTGTGCGCTGCGTTGCACCACTATCCGAGTAGATAACCTCGCATTCAATAAACCTTCAGAGCCAGGGTGAACATTCGACTCCAAACATATTTAATGAATTGAACGAGTAAACCTGATGGAAAAACACAGCACAAAATACAGCATCTGTTAATACTTGGAATATCAATACAATGAATTAACACTACAGCATCATAACATTGTCTTAGATAACATGAAACTCAACAATAGATCCTGGGTGGACCAGGCACCTACATTAGTACTGAATAGCTATACAAGAGAATACGCTACTGTGTTAAATAAGGGCACATTCAGTAATCGCCATACTGCAGCCTAAATGTACAGCACTGCACATAACACTGAATTGTGGGTGATATATTTCGTGATCCTTGCTCTCAAGATCGCAATAAGGTTACATGGGCACAAGTTTGACTCGACTTATTCAATTACAAGTAACATTCACAATAATGCAAGTGGCAGGCTTCGTTGTTAACTAGGCCTAATATTTATCATAACAAATTCACAGCATTATAAAGGCATTCACAGCATTATAACGGCCATCCTAACATAACAGCATTTCCAGTATTATAAGAACATAAACGAACTTACAGACAATGCTTCTTAAAGTCCCACAATGAACAGATGCACCTGTCTTCACTGATACGCTATTTGTACCTCCATTTTGTACTCTGTGAAATGGCTGAAACCCTGCCACTTGGCTTAGAGAATGTCAATCGTAACTTCCTGGTCACGTGACCAAACTCAACACCTATACAGGAAATTCCTGTGTACGCACACCCCCACACCTGCCGTGAGGCAGAACACTCCCCGTCTGGTATCTAGGAGATACCACCATTTATTTTCTATCTCATAAACAAATGTATAACAAACTTCAATGGGTCAACTTATTTGTCCATATCTTTGCGAGAGAGAAGTAGTACTGTTTCCACTATACGCCTGACAAAAGGCATTGCGACACCTTGCTTTGCAATCATAACCTCGACCTTTCGAACTTTTCCATCGGCACTGGGAATCGTCTTGAGGATGCGGCCCATTGGCCACTCATTCCGTTTGACTTGGTTGTCCTTCAGTAGGATGAAGTCACCTTCTTGAATGTCTGGTCTGTTCGACTGCCACTTGCTGCGCACTTGAAGTGTCGTAAGGTACTCGTTTTTCCAGCAATGCCAGAATGTGTTGGCGAAGCTCTGCACTTGTCTCCATTGATGTCTGTAGAGGTCTGCAGTGCTGACCTCGGTGGGTGCTGTGAGCACGTCTGTCTTCTGGGTAAGAAGTGTAGCAGGAGTCAAGATGAAGGGTGACTCCTGGTCGGTTGAGACGGGGATCAGGGGTCTTGAGATACTTATAGCTAAGACTTCGGCCATGAGAGTGGTCAAGACCTCGTGAGAAAGCCGTGTGGACCTGACATCACAGCATTGAGTCGGGAATGCGTCGAGCAATCCCGATCATGTGTTCCCAGGCTCCACCCATATGCGAAGAGTGAGGAGGATTGAAGATCCATGTGCAGCCTTGGTCACTAAGGTATTTCCCTACAGAATCATCTTCAAAATTTTCCGTATTGATCTTAAGCTCTTTACATGCTCCGGTGAAATTGGTTCCACAATCAGAACGGAGTTGCTTGGCTGGCCCTCTGATGGTGAATAATCTCCGGAGTGCATTTAAAAAGCTCGGAGAGTCCATGGATTCGATGTGCACTGCTCGTGTACTCATACAGGTGTTGAGTAGTTGTTGTGGTTGTAGACGGAGGTACTCGGAGACGGAGGCGAGTTAGGGGCTTCCGCCAGGGTTTATTAACAAGTATCACTATAAAGGGTTCCCTCTTCACCCCTTCCACTATCCCCGTTCCTCCAGTGACCCCGCTTACATCACGGGGTCTCCCTTAAATACCCTCTGAGGCGTGACGTCACGTGCACTGCCCAGCGCGTGCGACCCCACGTCCCGTGATGTCACCGCACCGGACAGCGCACGCGACGCCACCACTCTCCTCTACTCCTCTACACAGGTGAACAGCACTGCCCAACGTTTGCTGTTCGTGAGCCCTCCTCTGATGCGATGGGAGATGACTGTCCACGGTCCGAACACGTCAATCCCTACAGAGGTGAAGGGAGATTCTATACTGAGTCGATGGGCTAGGAGGTCTGCCATTTTCTGTTCTTTCTGTTTTCCACGTAGCTTGTGACACCTGATACACTTGTGAATTGTGCTGGTGATGCACCTCTTTGCTCCAACGATCAACATCCCTGCAGATCGGATTGCTCCTTCTGTGAAGTGCCGACCTTGGTGCTTGACCTTCTCGTGGTAGTAGCGCACAAGTAAAATTGCGATGTGGCTCTGGCTTGGGATTATGAGGGGGTTTCGTTCATTCTCATTTAATTTTGCATTCCCTAACCGACCACTGATCCTGAGCAAGCCGTCTTTGTCCATCTTGGAGCTGACCCTAGGAAGGTCTTCTCCCTTGTTGATGGACTTGATCTCACTTGCATAAGCTACATGTTGCACACAGCAGAAAATTAATTTCCTTGTTCTGGAAAGCTCATCTTCAGTGAGTGGCACTGTGCAGTGATGCCACCCATTGCAGCTACCAGTGGTGCTTCTCATCAGGCGAAGGAAGCAGTCTGTGATATGCATTAGATGTGCTATTGTGGGGGCCGTTGGCCCCCGGGGTCGCCCCCGCCTGCATCCCCTATTCCGTTTGGGTTACTGCACCGCCCTAATACCCGCTAGGGTTTTGCCGGCATTCGAACGCGACGCCCATACTCCTACAGCCTCGCGCAGCGCTCCCACACTGCGAGCATACGTACGCACAGCATCATCAATCAAACGCCATACTCCCCCTTTTCTACACTGCTACGTACAGCTCTCGCACGCTGCAAGCGCGTGCCCGTCTACAACCCTATGCAGCACTCGCCTCCACGTCGAATAACCACGTTACCAATGCGCACCTGTATCTGACACGTAGCGAACGTACGCCCCCACCCACACACAGCCCCACACGCGACTCGTCTCAACACTGAATACTCACGTTATGATCGCACACCTGCATCATACACGTAGTGAACACACGCGCACCCACACACGCAGCTCCGCGCAGCGCTCCCACGTGGCGAACCACTGTGTACACAGTACCACACGTGTTCACACTTCTCAGCGAGATCACACGAGGCCACGATCAGCTATTAATGATTTATTGTCTGCTACCTGGGACTTGTTGTTAAATCAGTACGTATCGACGAGGCTGGCCTATCCTACTACCCCTGGACCTATTCCCTATTTATCGGCTTACGATACCCTTTCACCTTGCTACTCACGGTTCGAAGTATTCGGCGTCCTGTGGCTTTTCCTCGATGCTCGTCTGGACACGTCACACAGACGTCCAGAGGGCAGAGCTGGGAGCCGACTTGAACTTGGGCCTCTTGAAGTGAAGTGAGATCCCTCTACCTGGCTACGATCGCTTTTATCCTATCTCCCTGACCCAGGCCCCGCCTTCCAAGCCTTTCCTTGCTTCTTCGGTGCTTAAGCGCGGCGCATATTCTAATTAGTCCCATTCTCGTGTATACCTTTATTATGTGCTCTTTACTCCTCCGGGGCTTAAGCGCGGCGCATATTCTAATTAGTCCCATTCTCGTGCATACCTTTATTATGCGCTCTTTACTCCTCCGGGGCTTAAGCGCGGCGCATATTCTAATTAGTCCAATTCTCATGCATGGTGCCTTGGTTATGCGAATTATGCAGCGGCGTCCATCACAAAGCTTATGCCCCTCTGCCTGCCCCGTCGATACGTGCGTGTGTGGGGTGTGTGGGGTGCGTTTCACCCGCGGTGGCCGAGTGGCCCCTCGCTGCGATCCTTGCAATCTTAATGCCGGTCGCAGCGCCGCAAAGTAGCATCGGGGCAGGTCGTCCAATTCCCTGGTCACCGGAAACCGTGAAAGTTATCCCGATAAGGGTTTCTCGGATTAAAACCGGTCGGCCAGGTGACTTCCCCTCGGAGCTCTATGGGGGGGGGGAAATGCGTGCGGGTGTGTTCATGTGAGGTGAGGTGGGGGGACGCGGGGGTCGGCTCCTTCACTTGGTGGTGGCGAGGTCGGGGATGGGGCGCCCGCCGAGCAGCTTCGTGGCGGCGGCATCACATAGCCCCCCGAGGTGCCAGTCCCCGTCCCGAGTTGACTGGAGCACCTTGCTTGGGCCGCGCCCACGAGGAAACGTTGCGGGGTCCGTCCGGATCTTGTGGCTGGTCTCAGGGCAGGTGGCTCCGTCCTCTGTAGCTCCAGCGGCAGCCTCCTCCTCCACTCCAGCGGCTCTCCCCGTCCTCCGGCACCTGTGGGCTGGGGCACAAACTCAGCAGCGGAAGGGTTAAGGAGCCGTCGTCCGCGCCATCTCCTGACTGGATCGGGGCGTCTCGGGATCGGGGCCCCGGCGGGGCCCATGTAGCGTGCGAGGCCCCCAAACACAGGGGGTGCGGGTACCCCGGGATTCCGGGGCCTTCGGGTGACGGGGTTCTCTCTCGCCGGGGCCGCTTTCCATGGTTTTAAGCAGTGGACGTTGACCACCGTCTCTCGACCCCTCTCCCCGCCATAGATTAGTACCGTCCAGGGGGAGATCTGCCGCACCATGGTCCAGGGTCCTCGCCAGTAGGTCGTCAGTTTCCCCACCTGCCCGGTCCCGACGCGAGGGGTGTGTAGCCATACTTTAGCGCCGGTCAGGAATAAGGGGGGTTCCATGCGGGGTCGGGCGCCCTCTTCTTGCCGCCGATGCGCGGCTTCCCCTTGCGGGTATGCTCGGCCTTGGGCTTCTCGCAGGGTCTCCATCAGGTGTTCCACGGGGCGGCTTCCCTCCTCCGGCTGGGGGGAAGGAACGCCGAACAGCAGATCTGCGGGTAAACGAGACTCACGGCCGAACATCATTAAAAACAGGGTTTGTCCCGTCGACGTGTGTACGGTGGTGGCGTAGGCGAAAAGTGCGTAGGGGAGGTGTTCTTCCCAATCCCGTTGATTTGTTGCTGCCATACATTTGAGTTTCCCCGCTAAGGTCTGATTCATGCGCTCCACCATACCGTTCGCTTGGGGGTGGTACGCTGTGGTTCGGTCCTTCTGGATTCCGAATTCTCGGCACAGTGCCTGGAACAGCTCGGCCTCGAACTCGCTACCCTGGTCGGTGAGGACTCGTTCTGGGATCCCGTGCTTAAGTACGTAATGCTCCACGAATGCCCGGGCCACCACCAGGGCCGTTTTATCAGGGATGGCCACTGCCACGGGGTAGCGGGTAAAATACTCTACTGCGACTAGAATATACCGGTTGCCTCGATGGGACCGTGGGAATGGCCCTTGTAGGTCGATCCCGACCAGCTGGTTCGTGCGGCTGACGCAGAACGGCCTTAGGGGTACCTGATATCGTGCCGGCTTCGGCCCGCACTGCTGACAGGCGCGGCAACCCTGTACCCAGGCGGCCACGTCTTGTACCAATTTGGGCCAGAGATACTGGCGACGCAGGGTCTCTCGAGTGCGTCGTTCCCCATCGTGGCCCCCGAGTGGGTGGTCATGCACCAGCCGTAGAAGCTGGGGTCGCACCTGGGCAGGAACACAGATGCACCCCGGCTGGCCGGCCTCGGGTAACTCCCGTACCACCCCGTTCTGCACACACAACCGGCCATACAAACCGCTCCAGGGTCCTGGTAGGGCGCTCTTTTTCTCCCGTAGTGCTGCCTCCACCGCCGCCAGATCCGGATCCCGCTGCTGGGTCTGCCTCAGCTGCTCGTCGTTCAGGCCCGGGAAGGCGCAGCCGACGTCCTCCTGGATCCGTCCGATCGGGCGGGGTGATCCGCCGGGTCCTGAGCCGTGGGTCCCACGCTTGCCGGGTGGTCGACGGGATCCTCGGTGCCACCTGTGAGGGTCTCTGTGGCGCACACTGCACTCTCTCTCGCTGGGGGGGGGGGGTCAGTGGCTGCGGCCTCTCGGGGGTCCGTTGCCTGCCGGCAGCGTCCCTCCGTGAAACACGGGCAGGCCTCCTCCGCCCTTGTCTCGGCGTACACCGTGGGCCGCCTCGACAAGGCGTCCACGTTTGCATGCGTCTGGCTAGCCTGATACTCGATTTGCAAGTTGTACTCCTGCAACTGCGCCAGCCACCGGGCCATCTGCCCCCGCGCCTCCTTGAATGAAAGAAGAAACTGCAGAGCATAATGGTCAGTGCGTACGCGGCATTTCCTGCCGTACAAATACGGCCGGAACTGCTTACATGCGAAAATCACGGCGTACAACTCTTGGCGGGTCACGCAATAGTTCAGCTCGGCCCCACTCAAGGTCCGGCTGGCGTACGTGATGACTCGTTCCGTCCCATCCCGCACCTGTGACAACACCGCGCCCAGCCCGCTGCTGCAGGCGTCGGTGTCCAAAATAAAATCGGTGGTAAAATCGGGGAAAGCGAGGGTGGGGGCATGGGTGAGGTGGTCTTTGAGAGGGGTGAGGTGGTCTTTGAGAGTGGTGAAGGCCGTCTGGCAGGCCCCCGTCCACTGATAGGGGTGCTTAGGGGAGGTGAGTTGGGTGAGGGGGCATGCAATCTCGCTGAATCCCTTTACAAATCGACGATAATAGGTGGCGAGCCCCAAAAATGATCTGATCTCCGTCAGGTTCCTTGGCCGTGGCCACTCCACTACGGCGCGTACCTTCTCCGGATCGGTGCGCACGCCTGCCTCGCTGACGCGATGCCCGAGGTACCCCACCTCGCGTTGTGCGATGTAACACTTACGTGGCTTGAGCTTGAGATGAGCCGTTCGCAGTCGCTGGAACACCTCTCGTAACCTGGACCAGTGCTCAGGCAAAGATCTACTGAACACTACCACATCATCCAAGTAAATCAGGCACTGCTCTCATTGCAAGCCCCGCATCACCAGCTCCATCAGCCGTTGGAACGTCGCGGGCGCATTGGTGAGTCCGAACGGGAGTACTCAAAACTCGAATAGCCCCATCGGGGTGGTGAATGCGGTTTTTGGCCGATCCTCCTCCGCCATCTCCACCTGCCAGTACCCGGACGCGAGATCAAGGGTGGAAAAATATCGCGCTCCGGCGAGGCTGTCAAAAGTGTCGTCGATGCGGGGTATGGGGAAGGCGTCGCCGAGCGTGACTGCGTTCAATTTACGGTAATCGACGCAGAACCGGGTTGACCCATCCTTTTTCGTTACTAGTACCACCGGGGCTGACCAGGGGCTCGCCGAGGGCTGAATTATGTTATCGCGAAGCATATCCCCAACCGCCTCTTTGATCTGGGCGCGTTTGGGTGCGCCCACTCGGTACGCAGGGAGTTTGATGGGTCGGGCTGCACCGGTGTCAATTTGGTGCTTAACAAGGTCGGTCCGACCCACGTCCGAGTCGTGTTCACTGAACATATCGGCATACTCCTACAGTAACTCGCGCAGCCGATCGGCCTCTCCCTTAGGTAAATCTGCCCATGGTACATGTAACGTGTCGAGCAGGGGAACGACCTCGGCTCGGGGAGTCGGGCCGACTCGCCAGGCCAGGTCCTGGTCACCCTCAGGACGACCGGGGTCCTCAGCCCAGAGTGCGAACACCGAGTCGTCAGAGTGGCGTGCGTGCAGGGGGTGTACGGTGGCTATCGGGGTGCGCCGTCGCAGTATCGCTGGGGTACTGTGAGGGTTAAACATCCGCATAAACAATCGGTCCCCATCTGCGTTTACCAACGTGGCGGATCCCACGACCCCATACCGTTTTGCCAACTCCGGGTGAGGAGTTAGCATTACCTCCCCTGATGGTCGGAGCGCGGGGTCGGTGGGGGATGTTGCCACCGGCACCAGCATCTCGGTGAGCGGCCCGATGGTGACTGCCATCGCCAGGATAGTGGCCACAGGTGCGAAGCGGGGGCGCGTCGGCTCTCGTCCCAGGAACGGAATCCGCTCGCCGCTGCTCTCCATGGTGGCGCATCGCTGGCGGGGTTGCACGTTGAGTCCCAGCTTCTCTAGGAGGTCGGTACCTGCAATACACTCGTGACACAACACACTCGACACGTAGAACTCCTGGATGCACACCTGGCTGCCTATGCAGACCTCTAGGGTGGCTCTCCCCAGCAGCCCCATTCCGGCTCCGCTCGCCGTGTGCAGCGCACGGTCCGGGGCCTGCAGGCGGCTCACATCGACCCCGATCATGCTGCAGTGCGCCGTGCTCACGAGCGAGGCCACCGCCCCCGTGTCCAGCAAGATCTGGGTACGGCGTCCGTTGACCTGCCCCTCCACCAGCGACGTGGCCCCCGTGATTCCCGCCACCAGCTCCCGCAGCCAGTCGCCAGGAGTCGCCGCGTTCCTTGGTGTCGTTGCTGGAATCTGCGTGGAGATCACTCGCTCGCCATTATCATTACAGCTTGTTTGGGTCGGGGCTACGTCGATTTCATCCCCCGGTGGTCCCCTCTCTAGGGGGGTCTTAGTGTTTGACCTATGCATCTGCCTCGCACGGGCGAGCTGAGGGCAGTCCCTCATGAGATGCCCTCGACGTTCGCACACATAACACGTCCGGGGAGGGGTGACGGCTCCGTAGTGGGCCCCCTGCCCGCTCCCTCTCCCTGTACGCAGTTGTTCTAACTCGGAATCTAATTGGGATACCTTCCCGGCCAGCCCCCCTACTGTGGAGTGTAGTTCACCCATCTCAGACTGGATGGTCTTCACATTTTTATTCGCTTCCTCACGTACTTGGGTTACCCTCTCACCTACCTGGGTTATCTTACCGTCCATTTTGTTTACCTGGCCAGCAATATCTCCCATGCCAGTCTGTAACCCGGCTACCCACCCCGGGGTTGTCTCGCGGGGTCTCTGGGGCTCTCTTGCCCATCTCCTTATTGGGCTAGCGGGCTCCTCCTCATCCTCCTCCTCGTCAGGGATCAGGCTCGCCACGGTGCACTCCTGTCCCGACCCTCGGAGCTGCGCACGTTCGCTGGAGAGCTCCTCACACTCAATTGCTTGCTCGACTAGGGTATCGAAGGGGAGGCCTGCGCTACCCCTTATGGGCTGCCACCACTCGGTGCGAGCTAGGTACCTGAGTAGCTTGTCTGCAGCTAGCGCGTCAATGACCTCCTTCGTGAACTCTGGACGGGCGATCAGGGTTAGTGATCGCACGTCCTTGGCGTAGTCTTGGAAGTCCTCGCCGGGTTGGCGTCGGCGCGCCTCTAAGGCCGTCTTTGCCCGAATCGCGTTGCGCGTGCCGAAACGCAGGTCTAATCTACGCATTAGTTCTTCTAGTTGGGTTTGCGCGCTGTCGGGTAGTGCCTCTACAAAGTCGGCTGCCCGCCCATCTAGGTTCAACGTAAGTTGTCGTAACGCCTGCGCGTCCGACCAGCCATTAAGCTCTTTAGCCCCTATGATATTGCGGGAAAACGCTTTCCATGTAGGGGTCCCCTGGCCGGTGAACACATGCCTTACCTTTGCGTGGAGTAGCGCGCCACCTTCCCGTGAAGATGTGAGGGTTCGTACGACTTCTGACACCAATGTGTGGGGGCCGTTGGCCCCCGGGGTCGCCCCCGCCTGCATCCCCAATTCCGTTTGGGTTACCGCACCGCCCTAATACCCGCTAGGGTTTTGCCGGCATTCGAACGCGACGCCCATACTCCTACAGCCTCGCGCAGCGCTCCCACACTGCGAGCATACGTACGCACAGCATCATCAATCAAACGCCATACTCCCCCTTTTCTACACCGCTACGTACAGCTCTCGCACGCTGCAAGCGTGTGCCCGTCTACAACCCTATGCAGCACTCGCCTCCACCTCGAATAACCACGTTACCAATGCGCACCTGTATCCGACACGTAGCGAACGTACGCCTCCACCCACACACAGCCCCACAAGCGACTCGTCTCAACACTGAATACTCACGTTATGATCGCGCACCTGCATCATACACGTAGTGAACACACGCGCACCCACACGCGCAGCTCCGCGCAACGCTCCCACGTGGCGAACCACTGTGTACACAGTACCACACGCGTTCACACTTCTCAGCGAGATCACACGAGGCCACGATCAGCTATTAATGATTTATTGTCTGCTACCTGGGACTTGTTGTTAAATCAGTACGTATCGACGAGGCTGGCCTATCCTACTACCCCTGGGCCTATTCCCTATTTATCGGCTTACGATACCCTTTCACCTTGCTACTCACGGTTCGAAGTATTCGGCGTCCTGTGGCCTTTCCTCGATGCTCGTCTGGACACGTCACGCGGACGTCCGGAGGGCAGAGCTGGGAGCCGACTTGAACTTGGGCCTCTTGAAGTGAAGTGAGATCCCTCTACCTGGCTATGATCGCTTTTATCCTATCTCCCCGACCCAGGCCCCGCCTTCCAAGCCTTTCCTTGCTTCTTCGGTGCTTAAGCGCCGCGCATATTCTAATTAGTCCCATTCTCGTGCATACCTTTATTATGCGCTCTTTACTCCTCCGGGGCTTAAGTGCTGCGCAAATTCTAATTAGTCCAATTCTCATGCATGGTGCCTTGGTTATGCGAATTATGCAGCGGCGTCCATCACAAAGCTTATGCCCCTCTGCCTGCCCCGTCGATACGTGCGTGTGTGGGGTGTGTGGGGTGCGTTTCACCCGAGGTGGCCGAGTGGCCCCTCGCTGCGACCTTGCAATCTTAATGCCGGTCGCAGCGCCGCGAAGTAGCATCGGGGGAGGTCGTCCAATTCCCTGGTCACCGGAAACCGTGAAAGTTATCCCGATAAGGGTTTCTCGGATTAAAACCGGTCGGCCAGGTGACTTCCCCTCGGAGCTCTATGGGGGGGGGGGAATTGCGTGCGGGTGTGTTCATGTGAGGTGAGGTGGGGGGACGCGGGGGTCGGTTCCTTCACTTGGTGGTGGCGAGGTCGGGGATGGGGCGCCCGCCGAGCGGCTTCGTGGCGGCGGCATCACACTATCGCTCGCACGAGCATTGTCCATTTTGAGAAATGTTCAAAATGGTGTGGCCTCAGTGGACTTCTTGGTGGCACATTTGTGACCAAAGTTGTCACTTGAGGACGAATTTCCTTGTCTGACTCGGGCTCTACGAGTCCAAAAGTCTCTTTGGAAGTACATGGGCCATCGTCACATCGTAAGAGGAATGCTGTACCCGTCAGCCAGATGGTTTGCTTCAGCAGACATGCAGGGACGGACCTAGTTGCGAGATCTGCTGGATTCTGTTCAGTTGGAATGTAATTCCATTTCTCCGGCTGCGTCGATCTCCTGATGCGTTCCACCCTATCGCTGATGTAGGTGTAGAATCTTCTCGTTTGGTTGTTTATGTAGCCTAGTACGACCTTGCTGTCCGTGTAGAACTTGACCGTGTCCAGTCTAACGTCCAATTCGTCTAAGATCAGTTCCGCCACTTCTGTAGCTAGAACGGCTCCACACAGCTCGAGCCTTGGGATGGTATGTTCTGGTTGTGGGGCCTTGCTGTGGAACTCCTTCCAGGATTCCCACTCGGACGACAGCTCCAGGTCGAGGAATGGAGACGCCACGGCCACAGCGACCACCGCCACGACCACCAGCAGAGCGACGAGCAGCAGCTTAATCTTTTTCCTCTTCTTGTCAGTCAGGACTGGCTTGGAGGAACGTGGAGGCGAAGAAGGTGAATGTACAAGCCAAGTCGTGGTCAACGTGGTGGTTTCTTCGTAAGTCTGCATGGTACAGCCTTGACTTCTCTCACGTTGGTTCTTTCGGTAAAGTCACGTAGGTAAAATATATATAATAATAATAATAATAAAATAGAAATAATAAATAAATAAAAGTCCATTAAATCACAACGTTTTGATTGCAACACAAGCAATCATCATCAGGTGTGAAAATCACAGCTAGATTTTTTTTTACTAAAGTGGGAGAAATGCCGGGGCTAAGGAGTTTATATAAGTGTGGACGTCAGGGACTGGGACGTGAGACTGTGTGGGGGGGGGGGGGGGGGAGAGTGGGCGGGGCTAGAGGCGAGAGGTTGAGGGAGCTGGAGATGCGCGGGGGGGAATGAGAGAGCGAAGCAGCGACGACTGCAGTTACAGCCGATGTTGGCGCCCAAAGCAAAATAGCAGCACTGTTAAACGCTGGGTATGCAATTGACTCGGTAAAATAGACTAGTACCCGCTAAATAAGATGGGACAACTATGCGCAGTTAAATCTTTTTTACCTGGTTAATAACATCTTTCCAATGATTGCTCAATTTGTATCCATCTTCATGGTTGAAGTTATGTCTATGTTTGTATATCTGGATAGCTTCATGAACAAACCTTTGATAGTAGCCAGACGGTTTGCAGAGCACCTTGGTCTCGGAAAAAACAATATCATGAGAGCCAACAGCGTTATAACAATGATCAGCAACGGCGGAAAAATTAGTTCTGCCATGTTTCAGATCTGACTTGTGCTCGCGGATACGGTCAGAGATATGACATTTCGTTTCCCCAATGTAACAATCACCACATATGCAAAATAGTTTGTAGACTCCAGAGTATTGCAAGTCAGGAATGACATCCTTCACAGATGGTATTAGATCACGGATTTTATGTACTGTATTGAATCGGACCTGGATCTTGTGTTTGTTTAAGATTTTGGCAATATTTTTGGTAACGCCTGTTATGTATGGTAACGTGATGGTTTTGTTCGGCATCTCAGGGGGTTGCTTCTCCATGATTGGAGAAACCGCTTTGCGGATAATGCCGTCCGAGTATCCATTCATCTTAAGGGCCTGGTATACGTGTTCCAGATCACTGGCTAGGTGGTGTTGATTAGAAATGCAGTGGGTCCTATGGTGCAGTGTTTTGATGAGGGAATTCATCTGTGCTGGATGGTGGTGGGATTCAGGTTTCAGATAGAAAGCTGTGTGGGTAGCTTTCCTGTAGACAGAGTGTCCCAAAGAGCCATCAAGTGTCTTCTCAAACAAAACATCCAGGAATGGTAGATACCATCCTTCTCCACTTCCATGGTGAATTTGATGGATTGGTGTATGGAATTGATGTGATTGTGGAATTGCTTCAGTGCTGGTAGGCCATGTGGCCAAATGACGAAAGTATCATCCACATATCTCTTCCACAAGGAAGGCGTTAGGGTGGATGTCTGGATGGCATCTGTTTTAAATTTCTCCATGAAAACATTCACTATCACTGGTGATAAGGGGGAACCGATGGGGGTACCTTCATTTTGTTTGTAGAAAGTACCATTCCAGGTGAAGTAAGTGTTAGTAAAGCAGTGCCTAACTAGAGTAGGAACATCAGGGTTCAGTCCATGCTGGACTAAATCTTAAATTATACTGGTAGGAACCTCCTGGTTACACCAGCCCACAGGGGATTATTGTGTCCGTCGTGCAGGGAGGGGCTGAGTGGGAAGGGAGAGCCTGGGTGGGGAGGGGAGGGTGGGGAGGGGCTGGGTGGGGAGGGTGGGGCTGGGTGGGGAGGGTGGGGAGGGGAAGGTGGGGCTGGGTGAGGGGTGGGAGGGGTGGGGCTGGGTGGAGAGGGGCTGGTCACCCCGTGGTGCCCTTATAAAACTCAACGTTTAACCTACTCACGCCGGCTTGTGCCCGCCCTCACAGTCGGGCATATTTGCGGAATACATCACGCCGCCGTTGACCCTGGCCATTGACCGAGCAACCCAACGTTCCTACCAGCTCCCTCCGCAGGAATGTGTTTGTTAAGGTGTCAGGCACTGGAACCTTGATGAACAGAGAAACCACATCAAAGCTGACGAGAATATCATCTGGGGACAGTGAAATGCTCTTGATTAGAGAGACTAGGTGAACTGATTTAAGTACTGCTGAAGTAGTCTTGCCAGTGAATGGGATCAAGGTATCAGACAGAAAACGGGCCAGTTTGTAGGTAGGTGAGTTGATAGTGGAAACGATGGGCCGAAGTGGAGTACCTTCTTCATGGATTTTTGGAAGACCATAGAATCTGGGTGGTCTAGTTGCAGAATGTTTTAGGGAGAGCCGTTTGAATGGTTCGATTAGAGAAGTCGAACTGGTAATATTGTTGGTTTTTGTAGCCAGGCGGTTGGTAGGATCTTTGTTGATTTTGGTGTAACTGCCATCATTAAGAAGGTCCTGGATTTTGTTGTTGTATGTGGTTTTATCCATGATTACAGGAGCATTACCCTTGTCGGCTGAGAGGATGACTATGTCATCTCTCTTTTTTAATTTGGCGAGTTCAGAGCGCTCGTCTATTCTGATGTTACTAATGGGTTTCTTAGCATTTTCAAGGATGGTGGCAATTTCAGATCTTGCCACGTCTGTCGGGATGTGTCCCAAGCCTTTGAGGGCTACATCTACCTGGGCAATTATATCATCCACTGGGAGGTTAATTAATTGATGCTCACTATAAGGCGTTGAAAGCGCTCCTGTTGAACTGGAGTGTGCTATTGTAATGGGTTCCGGAGACACTTGTAGAGGTAACTTCTTTATTACAATCCAACACTCCAAGAGTCCTGATACTCTGTTACAGCCTAGGTACACAGCCTAGGTACACAGCCTAGATCCACTACTCTGGCTACGCTCTGGAACTCGCCCTCACAAGGACGTAGAGCCGGGAGTTCCAGAGTCCCACCACTGGCTCTCACAGCATCCCAGGGTCCTGAGATGGCTGGTCTTGGGTCTTGGGCTACAACTGGCCTCGATCGTCCAGGGAGCTGCCCTTTTATGCCTCGTCCCCAACGAGGGGTGGCGTTGTGTGCGCCCCCAGATATCCCACAGAGCACACACAGCCCCCCCCCCGTTGGTGGCGCCAAGGGGCTTAAGCGTCTGGGTTGCCTGGGAACCTAGCGCTTGGCGCCAAGGGGCTTAAGCGTCTGGGTTGCCTGGGAATCTAGCGCCTGGCGCCAAGGGGCTTAAGTGTCTGGGTTGCCTCGGGTCCCAGAGGCCCTCCCCTCTTATGTCACTACACTATGAACAGACGGGGCATTACTTTCAGCACCATAAAAACAAAGCACTTACTGTACCTGGGTATTTTGCATCATAGAATGCTCCACCCCCTCCACTACCGAATAAGTGGTGGGGCAGTTGTGGAGAGTGGATACGTTTCCATACCCCAACTCCAAATCAGACGAGCGGCATTGTATTTTTTATCAGCTGTGTAACGCTGTGTGGAAGCTGCCGGATCTATCACTCCATATAAAGCACCGGGTTTTGTTGGTCACAGTTTTACCCTCTATGATTACAAAACGTGGAGTCCTTTCAAAGGAAATATTTTGACTATTTGAAGGAGCATAGACGTGTGATCATATCAATGGGGTTTGCTGCACTTATATTTGCTGCCGACAACGTAGCCCCATAGCAGCCTTTAACACGAATATTATCCAGGCTCAAATCCAGCTTAGCATTTCCAGATCTGACGAAATCAGCTGATTGGTAGTAGGTAATATCGCCCATACCGGGATACATTGTGCTTATGGCACAATCGGGATTTCAAAACAAATCGGTTACAAAGACAAAAAAATGGATTATTGATTCCAGACCGTGAATCGTGCCCATTGTGTTGGGTTGGGAATAGTAGAACTGGTTTCCCCGCTCGAATAGAGTGTGACCGCGATGATCATCCCTTAATCGCAAATTTGAGGCAATGGTGGAATGTCCGCATTCATGTGGAATGGACGAGTCTATAAATATGAAAGCCACTGAATGGAGAGAAAAAAGGTAAAATGTGCAGCCATGCAGTCGCTTGCTCATACCCACTGCTGGTGGAAGGGTCTCCGCCAGAGGGAACTCAAAAGAACCCCTCTAAAGTGCAATTGGCCTACTCTTCCACCGTGGCCACATTAACCTCACCACTCTCAACCTGCCGAGAAACCCATTATGGTGGTACCAATTTATACTGCTCGATGGACAGAATGGGAAAGGAAGGGGGCAATTCAAGAAATTTGCACCACTGTCTCAACTGCCAAGATGGAGTAGAGGGAGAGATGAAGAGGGCATTATGTAAAGCAGCGGGGAGTTTGGGAGTCACAGGAGTGGCGCTTGTCCAAGTTATGAACAGGTAGGCAAAAGTGACCCAAGGAAACACCCCCCTTCTGCAAACCCCCTGTGTCTGCCCACCCTTGCCCTCTGCTCTCCACAATATAGTCGGCTTTCTGTGCTCACTGCAGGCAAGGTTTTGATGTGTATCTGCAACTTATGGAGTCGGCATCGACAGATGCAGCGGGGAGTCCAGGTTGCTCAGCATATGCCCGCCGCAATTACTTGGGGGAGGTGAAAGTAATTTTGTAGCCATTGTGGAAAATAACGTGTAATTTGCCATTAATCTGTCTGGATAAGAAGCTAGTTTCGAAGTGCTTTACTATGCTACTCACAGCAGTGGGATAACCCCAAGCTCCTCATACTTTCAAGGTTCACATTGCGTTTCTTTTAAAAGCAATTTCGTGTTTTCCACCCCCCCACCTCGCACTGTTGGCGAAGTGGGCTGATGGGGGGGATGGGCTCTTTTAGACATTTACATATCTCTTTCGAGGCGGCGCAGTCACGCATATTGATTGCTAGATGATTTGATTGACGCTCTTATTGAACCAGGTAAGAGATTGCATTATAATTCATCCATTGGCAATGGAGGCTGCGATAGCCGTAGCAACAAAGCAACGGGTTTGTAATCATATAGGTTGTTATTTTTGTGGCTACTTATTTGAGCCTGGCGATCTGAGTTAGATTCCCGTCTATGGCTAAAATCGGTGGTGAGTTGTATTTGAAACTGTTCTGTTTCTCCCTTCACTAACCCACACTGACCAGCGTGGTGAAATATGGTCAATAAATCTCCTATTACTGACACGACGTTGATGAATTTTCATCCAGCAGGTAAATTGACAAAGCACTGAAAATGATACAAGATAAAACATATATATTTACATTAGGCTAAATATGCAGTTAATGCCGCTATTGTTTGAAATTACATAGAACCCAACAGGTATGATGACAAGGATTATGCAAGGTTAACTTTATTAGCAGGCAGTAAAATACTTCATATCAAGCCTTCATCCAGCAGTGGACTGATGAAGGGCTATCCATTATAATAATTATTATTTGTATTCATTGATAGTAATGTTGCCATACACACCTCACTATAATACTCTCCAGGACTAATGTACAACTTACCCTGTAGAGTCGTGCTGTTCTCGTAAAGACACATGCGTAGTTGTGTGTACAGGGTTTACTTTGTATTATTGCCTCATGCTGGGTTGTGGCCTGCCAACTGATGTCAAGTGATGAAAATGTGGAAAATACATTTTGGTGGGGGTGTGGGTGATGCTGCGTAGTAAATCTGCTAATTATACTGCACACGCCAGTTTGATCAACTACCTGCCCTGAGAAATATGTGGCGAGTTCGCACATTCGAGAGTTGTGGGGGCCGACGTCCACCCCACCGCCCTCGCCGGGCAGGTGGGGCACGACGTCCGCCCTTTCCACTCCCTCCTCCACCACGTCGATCGGCTCCCGCCGGGCTCCCGCTGACCGCGTGATCGAGCCCCCCGCGCTAGTGCCCTCTCTGAGGGACATACTCATGCTACTGGCTTACACGGAGTTAACCCACACACGCCTGCGTACACCACAGCTAACGCGAACGCAGGGGCGCGAACGCGCTCGCACCTGCGGGCGATAATATCCTAAAACGCGCACACACCACAGCTAACATTAACGCAGCACGCAGCGGCACACTGGCGCCCACACCTGCGAGCGATTATCTCAACGCGCGCTCGTGCTGCGGCTCTGCCCTCACTCTCGCCGCGCATCTGCCCACGCAGCCGCTCCACACAAGAATCACCGACACCACACCGATGCTCTGTACTAACTTTTATTCACGGCACAAACCCCGCACTGCCTGGAGGGAATATTTTACGAGCAGAGCCTAGCCTATGACTACCCAAGTCCCCAAATGCTCATACGCCCTATCACGTACCTCGCGGCTGTACTCACGGCGTCGCATGGACGCTGTGAGAGTCGGAGGAACGAAGATGAAAGAGAACTTTACCTATCGCTGCCACGTAGCGGCACTCGTTGGCGTCTCACGGATGCTGCGAGCAGTTCGAGAAGGCAGGACATCAGTCTTGGCAGCCAAGAGGCTGAAGATGAGATCTCCCCTGAACGGTTTCAGGCTCCTCTTTTCATGCCCCCTGACCTAAAAAATCCAGGGTCACGTTATCCTGCACAGTCAATCGTGCGCCTACCTGTGATTTTTTATCATTTTCCTTCCCTTACATGGAGCGTTGCAACGGTTACTTCTGCTACATATTGTCTATCCGCCCATACTCATTAATTTCTGACTCATCCTGTTTAATCTGGAAGAATGTCCGGCTGGCAAATACACACCCCTGCTAGTGTGTGTTCGGTCTGGGGCCGGGGGAGGTCGTGGTGCTGCGATCCCCTGACCTCATAGTCTGCTCTGCTCACTTAATATTTCACCCCAGCCCCCTCCCCGATGTCGTGTATGACTCATTGAGGCTGGCCCCGTGAACCTTTGTGCACCCATACAATTTTAAGCCAATTTAGGGGCACCGCAATTTGACTTATCCTGCGAGGGACGGCCAATCTCCTGGCACCGGGAAACCGCGAGACTTTCCTCCTAGGGACCCTTCGAATGAAAACCCGTTGTGCCAGGCAATCCCCCACCAGGACACGTGTGCTCTGTGGGTGTGTGCTCAATGTGGGGGCCAGGGGGGAGTCGCGGCGCTTGCAGAGTTGTTCCGCGGCCGTGGCACCCACAGAGTATCCTTGTCATCCCTTCGTTCCCTGTCTCCGTGGTGCCCATGCATTCTTACAAATGCCTAAAAGGTGTGTAAATCTAGGCCACCTGAACCCAGCGTGATCTGTTTAAAACAATAAAAATGGGAAGATGAAAGATGGACAATTGACACAAAACTGCATAAGCTTAAAAAAATATGTTTTTGATAGCAAGTTCCAGAGCAGTACAGTGCGTTTGTCCCTGGACCTAGTAATAAGAACCATCTTGATTGTAGAGGCGGTGCAACTGCACTGAAGTTCGTAGCCTGGAGGGGTCCAGGTGCCAGGCTATAATGGGGAGGGAGGGGGGTGAATTGGCAGGATCAGGCTAAATACAACTGGAGATTGCTTTAAGTCTCGTGCTTAAACGCTTATCAATTCGCATATCGGTATTTTACACAAATATGTAAACTGTATTTTTTATTGCATTGTTTCAGACGGTTCTCATTGTCTGGTCGATTTTGAGTTTCATTGTATCACCTGGTGTGGCAAATTTCTATTCGGTTAATGATAAAGGTTTTGTTAAATGGAACAGTTCTTGATGTCTATATGATGTGGCTCTCGTGTTTCGAGGACCAAGGATATTGTGGGGGCGGTGGGGAGCAGGGCGGCTGTGTAAAGGTGAGGTCAGGTTATCGTCAACGGGCTGTGTAAGGCTACTGACGCTGCAGGGCTACACATTTTCAAAAAAAGCAAAGGTGCAGACCCTGCAATTACTTGATCACGCAACTGCTGGTGAAAGGGCCTCTAATATAGAGAGCTTTAGATGGCTTACTTTTCAACGGATTACTCCAACACGCGACCTACCAATTGACTACCTGTGCATTTTTCTAATTTAATGGAGTTGGTCAAAAATCCGAATACAGTATAGGGCCACAAAGCTTAGAAAATTGTTGTGCTGGCTGCCTTTCTGCTCGTCTGGTTTCCCACACCTACGTGCCAATACCGTTTGCGTTTCAGACGTCGTTTTTAGTTGCTATTTGCGTGAATTATGTTATCTAAATATAAGGCATTTCTTCTTGGTATTGTTTCAGTTGCCGCACAAGGAAATCGAACCCGAAAATGTAACTATTGTATCACGATAGCCTAGACTCGTGTATGCAGGAGGCTGTGCCCACACATGCTCGTCAATGATCGAGTCGAGTACGATGGTTACAGAATGAATGGATCGTGGTCAGCGCCGCGTTCCTCAATACCAGCTCGCCCCCAGGCTTCCTCTCCCCCATTCTGCTTTCTCGTGGCGCTGCTACTCAATTTTAGGGTTGAGACGACCCAGGGGAGACGTTCACTGGGGCCGGGCACTGATTGCCATTAATGCGAGAGAATGGAAATCGAATGCGGGTCACTGGGATTGTAATATAGTGGTAGACGCCACGTTTGCGCGCACACACGCACGCAAGGATGCCTGCTGCTGATGTATTCAACACGCGATGATAATGACCATGATTAAATCGACGCCCCACAAAAACAAGACAAAGATACCTGTGTAATGGGTTCTGGAGACACTTGTAGAGGTAACTTCTTTATTACAATCCAACAGCACTCCAACAGTCCAACAGTCCTGATACTCTGTAACAACTCCCAGGTACACAGCCTAGGTACACAGCCTAGATACACTACTCTGGCTACACTCTGGAACTCGCCCTCACAAGGTCGTAGAGTCGGGAGTTCCAGAGTCCCACCACTGGCTCCCACAGCGTCCCAGGGTTCTCAGATGGCTGGTCTTGGGTCTTGGGTCTTGAGCTACGACTGGCCCTGATCGTCCAGGGAGCTCCCCTTTTATGCCTAATCCCCAACGAGGGGTGGGGCCATGTGCGCCCCCAGATATCCCACAGAGCACACACAGCCCCCCCCCCCGTTGGTGGCGCCAAGCGGCTTAAGCGCCTGGGCCGCCCGGGAACCCAACGCCTGGCGCCAAGAGGCTTAAGCGTCTGACCCGCCTGGGAACCCAGCGCCTGGCGCCAAGGGGCCCAAGCGCCTGGCCCGCCCAGGGTCCCAGAGCCCCCAGCAGCCCCTCCCTTCTTATGTCACTTCATTACCCTCCTCTATGTAGCCTCCAGCCGTCCCGGCTGTCAATAATTAGAAAGTTTAAATTAACGAAAGAGAGAGAGAGAAAAAAATACGCGAGCCTCAACAGGAAAGGAAAAGAGATCAAGAAAGCAACCATAAACACCATAACCAACCTGTACAACTTTACACTATATACAAGTGTAATGCGGGCGTAAACGACCTTCCGGATGTGACGTCACAGGGGGGAGGAGTTACGTCACGTGGGAGAAGGGTTCGGGTCTTTAAGGGGAGAAACCGGAAGAGGAAGGGGGTGGTTGGAGACTGGGCTAGAGTAAGGCCACGCAGGGCGAAGGCTGGGAGGAGTGGCGAGATCGCCACACACACACGGAGAGCGGATTGGCACCGTCGGCCAGCGGTGACCAACCCAGGGAGCAGCGGTGAGGCTGCAGCGAGGGCAGCCGGGGACGCTGCACGAAGAGGCAGCAGTGGGACTGTTCGGAGGAGAGAGAGCAGCGGTGGGGCTGCAGCGAGAGCAGCCGGAGAGGCTGCACGAGGAGATCAGCAGCGAGGCTGCTAAGGGACGGAGGAAGGCTACGGGAGCGACGGCAGTGTCAGGCGCCGAGCGGAGGGTCTCAGAGAGAGAGCCGTGTGGGAAAAGTAGACGAACCCGAATAAAGGACACCAAGCCAGATACCGTGGTCGAGTCTTTTATTACACTGGTGTCAGAAGTGTAACGGCATGTCAAAGCAACTAAGAAAAATAATATTCCGACGCCATCATCTGCTTCTTCGTCCGACGACGACGACCTTCCTCCAACGATGGACCCAGCTGCGTTGGTGGAGGAGACCCGCGCTGGAGCGAGTGAGGGTCCAGGAGTTCAAGATGTCGCCGCGTCGGCGGGCCCGTCAGCACCAACGGACGCGGATTTACGATGGGAACAGATGGCGGAGCAGCTTGAGACTCTCAAGAACGTACTGGCGCAGTTATGTCACCTCGTCACGCCGAGGACGGCGATGGGGAGAGCCGAGGGTGGTCCACAGGCCGCCGCCTTGCGTTCGCTGTCGACGCCATCAGCCACGCGGCACGAAGCCGCCATCTTGCGCGCTCCGCGACGGGAAGCCGCCATCTTGACCACGCCGCGATTCGACGCCATTTTGAACCTACCACCGGATGAACCATCGCTTGAGGACGGCGCGCTAAGGATTCGCAGCCGTCATCTTACTATGGTCAAAGAATTCTCCATCGGGGGCGATTGGAGCGCTTTCGCCTGCAGATTTTTGGCGGCGGTACGCTCTGCTAGGTGGACTGACGCTGAGGCTTTGGAAGTTTTGCCGACTCTTCTTGATGACGAGTCGGTCAGATTCTTTCGTTCGATAACGGCCGAGAAGAAGAAAACATTACGTGGAGTTTTTGACGAAATGGCGGATGCTTATGAGCCACCTGATGATGCTCATCGCCGATTTGCTCAACGACAGCGAGCGCCCGAGGAGTCGCCGGTGGCATATAGGGGTGCGGTGCTGGAGTTGGCTATGGCCGCATATCCGGAGACGAAGCCTGACCTGCTCGAGCCTCTCATCTTAGGTAAGATGCTCGAGCTGTCCCGGGATCTGGGGATTCCCATGCCTGTGTGTGGCCACGAGAAGCTGACGTCCCGGGCGGCAGCAAAATGTCTGGATGCCCAGTTTAACCTCTAACGGTGGAAGCAAGTTGCGGCGTGGACGGGGGGGCCCATCGTCGAGGGAGGTGCCGTGGGTTGGGACCCTAAGAAGGCGGTATACGTGCCGGATGGGGGGTGCCCGCAGGAGCTGACGGCCGCCTCTGGTCCATGGTCGGGCCGCGGTGGGCCGGTCCCGCGCGCTGCACCGCCGGCACGGGCCCGGCGGGACGGGGGGCCTGCGCTGCGGCGCAACGACGTTGACTGCTTCCGCTGCGGGCGTAAGGGCCATTACGCCAGGGACTGCTGGGCCCGCGTCCCGGGTCCGCCCCAGCAGGAGGCCTCGTCAACGGACGCACCAAAGAAGGAACCTCCAAGACAGGCAAGTCGGTGCGCACCAGACACCCGGCAAGGCTTTGCACCTCACCCATCACCGTTGTCGTGCGATCCGGGTGTTGTTATCAACGGGAGGCCATCGACGGGGCCGTGTTGCTCAGTGATGCAGTGGCGTAAATTGGCACGGAGGGTCGTCGCGGCCGCTACGGGTTCGTCCACTGTACCGGGGTCTATACAAGGGGTGGACGTGCGTATTTTGGTTGATTCCGGAGCGTCCGCGACTATTATATCGGATGTCATTTTTCATCTTTTGGGCATCCCACCGGGGGCCGTGCGTCTGGTTTACGGGTCGTGCGTCGCTGCGAACGGGGGTAGCATGGGCATTGTGGGCCAGGTGGACGCTAAAATATCTATCGGGGAAGTGTCGGCCTCGGGAATTGTGTTAATTTCAAGATCTCTGGCAGTTCCTTGTTTATTGGGAACTGATTTTCTGGCTAAGATGCCCATTTTGATCAAAATTAATGAGAATTGTATTGAATTGCCGGGTGGCCGTCAAATCTCATTTCTGCCGTCGCCCTGGGGGCGACCTGCTCCTGCCGCCCAGGTGCAGGCGTTATCCGTAGTATCTGTTGACATTCCACCTGGCTCACAGATGCTTATCCCTTTGCGGTATCGGAAGCCCCTGCCTGATCGGCAAGGTGCGGTTAGGGTCTTGTTGTCACCGTCCGCCACCATAACGGCCGGATTGGCGCTGGTTGGGGCGCAGACCATCGTCCGGCCGGACCAACTACCGTTTTTGCAGGTGCTCAATGCGAGTACCGAGAACGTGTGTGTTCCGGCTGGTACGGTTGTGGCACATGCCACTACGGCATTTACGGCACAGAATTGCCTGCACAGCCAGGGCGTGGTTGCTGGTGTTTCGGAGCCGGTAGCTTCGGATAATCGCTGGATTGCCGACTTATGTAAGGAAAATTCTTCCCTGTCCGAGGAACAACGTTGTGCGATTCGTAAATTGTTATTGACTTATTTGGATGTGTTTAGCTCCGACGATTTGAATTTGGGACGCACCTCGTTGCTTTACCATCATATTGACACAGGGGACGCTGCCCCTATTCGGTTGAACTCGCACCGGATGAGTCCGGCCGAGCGAGAACACGTTCTGGGGGCAGTGGATGACATGTTGGCTGCGGACATAATATCTCCTTCTAACAGCCCGTGGGGCGCGCCTGTTGTTTTGGTCAAGAAAAAGGACGGCAAGTTGCGATTTTGTGTTGATTTCCGGAAATTGAATAAAATATCGGTGGCAGATGCGTATCTCCTGCCGCGTATGGACGACTCCCTCGATGCCTTGTCGGGGGCCAAGTTCTTTTCTACGCTAGATCTCTCTTCGGGATTCTGGCAGCTTCCCCTTGACAAGCCCTCGCGGGAGAAAACCGCATTCCGTACGCCGCAGGGGTTATTTAAATTCAATTGTCTTCCGATGGGGCTGAATGCGGCCCCTGCCACATTTCAAAGGTTGATGGAGCTGGTATTGACGGGGTTGCAGTGGGAGACATGTCTGATATATTTAGACGATATTATCGTCTTCAGCCGCACATTTGATGAACATTTACGGCGGTTGGAGTCGGTGTTCACGAGGATGCGTTCCGCGAATTTGAAATTCAAACCTAAGAAATGTCACCTACTGCAACGGTCCGTCCGTTACTTGGGGCATATCGTGAGCGCTGATGGGGTGGCCACGGATCCGGACAAGACAGCGTGCGTCCGGGATTGGCCAACCCCGGCCACCGTGGGGGATGTACGTCAGTTTTTGGGATTTGCCTCATATTATCAGAGATTTGTTCCGAATTTTGCGACGATCGCGAAGCCCTTGCACCTCCTTACGGGTAAAGGACGAAAATTTGGTTGGGGACCGCCGGAAGAGGCGGCTTTTCACGGCCTGCGCGATCTATTGGCTACGGCGCCGACGTTGGATTATCCGGATTTCGATCACCCCTTCATTCTTGATACGGACGCGAGTGACACAGGCATTGGCGCGGTGTTGTCTCAGTCTAAAGGGGGTGTGGAGCGCGTGGTGGCATACGGTAGCCGGGTTTTGTCTCCCGCGGAAACCCGCTACTGCGTCACTCGCAGGGAACTTTTGGCTGTTGTTTTTTTTCTACGCCAATTTCGACCGTACCTGTACGGTCGTTCGTTTATTGTGCGCACGGATCATGCGGCCTTGCAGTATGCTCTAAAGATGGACCAGCCATCCGGCCAGTTGGCGCGTTGGTTGGACACGCTGCAAGAATTTTCCTTCCAAATTCACCATCGGAAGGGGGTGCGCCATGCGAATGCGGACGCACTTTCAAGATTGCCACAGCGCTCCCCTTGCGCGTGCGCGTCGGGGACGCATAGGTGTACGCCGATTCTATCTCCCCCTCAGCCGGTTGCGTTGGCCGTCGAGAGGCCGGATGCTCCGATGGAGCCGGGTCCGACTGATGGGGTTTTGAATCTGCCACGGTCTGTGTGGATTCGGGAACAAATGATGGATGAGTCGTTGTTGTCTTTACGGAAGCGGTCTGCGGTGGAGAGTGGGGGTCCGGGTACGGGTGGGGTGCCGGAAACCGCTCTCCGGGATGGTCTGCTCATGTGGAGGGAAGGATTACAGGAACGCTGGCGTCTGGTTGTGCCGGCGTCCTTGCGATACGAGTTAATCAGGACTCTCCATTGTGACACGCTCTTACATTTGGGTGTGCAAAAGACCCTATTGACGTTGCAGCGTCATTACTTTTGGCACGGCATGGCGACAGATGTCGACGGGCACGTGCGCGCGTGCCCCGATTGTGCCCGGCGAAAGCCACCTAAACATCCTTATGTGCCGCCGATACAGTCCATTCAGGTATCTCGGGTTAATGAATTGGTGGCACTGGACATTTTGGGACCCTTCCCACCATCTGCGAGGGGTAATAAATATTTGCTGGTTGGGGTCGAGTACCTCTCCCATTGGCCGATGGCCTGGCCGTTGCCCGACCAATCGTCCACGGCTATTACCGACGCCTTTCTATTTGGGTACGTTATGGACAAGGGTGCGCCGGAGAGACTCCTCACGGACCAGGGCCGAAATTTTTCTTCTAAATTATTGGCGGAAGTGTGCGCGGCTCTTGGGACTAAGAAAATACGGACATCCCCATACCATCCGCAAACGGATGGACCAGCCATCCGGCCAGTTGGCGCAAACGGATGGTATGGTCGAACGGCTGAATCGGACCTTGTCCGCCATGTTGTGCCACACGGTGAGTGAACAACAATCAGATTGGGATTTGCACATCCCTGGGGTGCTTTCGGCGTACCGGATGACGCCGCATGCGGCTACAGGATATTCGCCGTTTTTCCTTATGTATGGTCGGGAAAACGTGCCGCCGATGGATGTGCAGTTGGGAACCGGTGTGAGGGGACCTGGTAAGCCACTTCCAGATTACATTCGGGACACCGTTCGCCGGGTCGCGGAGGCGCGGGAGGGGGCCCGCGTGGCTACGGCCAAAGCTCAGGCCCGGAACGAGCGGTATGCCCGACGCTCCAAGGGGGAGTGCCCCTGGAAGGTTGGGGACCTGGCCTGGCTCCATTGCCCGCAGGTGCGGCCAGGTACCTCTCCTAAATTGCATAAACCTTGGCAAGGGCCCGTCCGCCTCATCGAGGTTCCCAACCCGCAGTCGGCACGTGTTCGGATTGGATCTCGTCGCTGGTTCGTTCACACGTCGCGCTTGAAGCCATATGTTGCTCCCCTACCTGATGCGTCATCTCCTGATGTTGCCTTGCCGGGGTCTGTTGCTGCCGACTCTCCCTTGCCTGCGTCCGTTGATCTTGCAAGAGCGCCTGTCGTGCCTATTACAGACAGACCGGCCGTGACACCGCAGGTGACGAGGGACTCTGCTCGGGGGGTGCCTGCCAGGACTGCGGGAACTCCGAGCCCTGCAGCCCTTCCGACCCCGCTGCGAGCACAATCGCGGGACACCTCCGGGGCTGAGCCCTCGGGGACACGGGACCGGGACATTGGTGGGCCTCCAACAGCGACAGGAGGATTGCGGCCTGTCGCTCTTAAAACCCCATCACGTTCCCGCTCTGCGGGAGGGCCGCCGACCGTCCGGGACGGGCCGGCGACCCGCACACGTTCTAAACCTCTTACGTTTCGTTGATTGTTCATGTTGTGTTATTGTTCTTACTGTCATATTTATTTCATGCTTCGTGTCCTCTAGTGTGTCTGGGTCGGTTTCGCTCGCATTACTTGTCGGAGTTCTTGTTCAGCCGAGGTCGGCTGGGTTTTCTCTACGGGGGAGGGTGGTGTAATGCGGGCGTAAACGACCTTCCGGATGTGACGTCACGGGGGGGAGGAGTTACGTCACATGGGAGAAGGGTTCGGGTCTTTAAGGGGAGAAACCGAAAGAGGAAGGGGGTGGTTGGAGACTGGGCTAGAGTAAGGCCACGCAGGGCGAAGGCTGGGAGGAGTGGCGAGATCGCCACACACACACGGAGAGCGGATTGGCACCATCGGCCAGCGGTGACCAACCCAGGGAGCAGCGGTGAGGCTGCAGCGAGGGGAACCGGGGAGGCTGCACGAAGAGGCAGCAGTGGGACTGTTCGGAGGAGAGAGAGCAGCAGTGGGGCTGCAGCGAGAGCAGCCGGAGAGGCTGCACGAGGAGATCAGCAGCAAGGCTGCTAAGGGACGGAGGAAGGCTACGGGAGCGACGGCAGTGTCAGGCGCCGAGCGGAGGGTCTCAGAGAGAGAGCCGTGTGGGAAAAGTAGACGAACCCGAATAAAGGACACCAAGCCAGATACCGTGGTCGAGTCTTTTATTACACAAGCATCAATCAACAAAAAGGTGAAGCAATGACACGTGAACAAACGACCCGCGGCACACCTAGCCCTCCTCGGGATCCGCATAGAAAACGTGGAATTAACAACAACAAATATACAGATTCCGACGCGTTGGATGCACAACCACCGCATGGATGGCAGGGTTCCACACCACCCTGCCAGCCTCCCATCCGTCAGGTGGAGAGAAGGCGAAGACCAACATGTCGAGCATCCCTCTACACACACTAATCCGGACGTCTGTCTACGTCCCGGGTCGAGAAGTCGTACTTCAGGGCCGACCCATGTACTGGGCAAAGAAGTCGCACTTCAGGGCTGCTCCAGTATCTACATTTTAAAATATATATATAAAATTGACATGACACAAACAAAAAAAATCTGCCTGCTCCTGTCCATAAATGGTGGCCGCACGCGCGGACCGCATCTCCAAGGCATCCCGTGCTTGCGTCCCAGCAGCCCTCAATGAGGACCACCACCGACATTACATGTCAACCGTTAGCACCCCCTGCCTTTCCAACGTGGCGTCTCCATCCTAAAACCGCGCACGTTGGCCATATCAGGGGGGAATTTCCGTGTTACCACCCCACCGCCTTTACGACGCGGTGTCACAACCAGTAGAACGCGTCGGCCATATCGGGGGAACTTCAACCCAGTCTCTCTCCAAGACTCGCATCGCAGCATATAGCTGTACCAACCGAGCTGAGACCCAGTCTCTCTCCAAGACTCGCATCGCAGCATATAGCTGTACCAACCGAGCTGAGACCCAGTCTCTCTCCAAGACTCGCATCGCAGCATATAGCTGTACCGACCGAGCTGAGACCCAGTCTCTCTCCAAGACTCGCATCGCAGCATATAGCTGTACCGACCGAGCCGAGACCCAGTCTCTCTCCAAGACTCGCATCACAGCATATAGCTGTACCGACCGAGCTGAGACGACCCATCGTTCACTCCCTGCACAACATGCACCCTAACAACTGAGGGATACAGTCCCAACGTAACGGGACAACTACACCTGAACGCCACGAATCTCCAGCCCACTGTTTCAACACGCCTCGGAGTGTTTCAATCTCCGGGCCGTCAGGGTGAGCCTACAGCTCCAGACGCACCACAGAGGGTCTCAACCTCCGGGCCGTCAGGTCAAGCCGTCAGCCATTCCATGACGGGACCACACTCTCCGAGCCATGTGAGCGCACAGCCCACTAGGCTAGACATGCCACGGAGTGTTTCAATCTCCGGGCTGTCAGGTCAAGCCGTCAGCCATAGCATGACTGGACCACACTCTCCGAGCCATGTGAGCACACAGCCCACTAGGCTAGACATGCCACGGAGTGTCTCTATCTCCGGGCTGTCAGGTCAAGCCATCAGCCATAGCATGACGGGACCACAACTCTCGTGTTAGACACGCAACACCCGCTGGGACATCCTTGTCAGGATCTGCACCCCAAGATATTTTAGAGCCAGCATGACAATTCCAAATCCTTGGCAGCATGTCACTATCTCAAGATAAATGCCCCATACAGTCTATACATCGTTAACAATGACAGCACAAGCTATACATTAACAATCACGAACAAAGCTCAATACAAACCATACATTGTTAACAATCACAAGCAAAGTTTCGCACACACATTGACAACACTCACGAGCGAAGCTCCACACAGTTTACCCAACAACAATCACGACTCCCCGACGACAACGAAGAAAATGTCAAAAAAATCATTAATCCGGAGCGCGTAAATGGACGAAGTGTCAGGGGCCTGGTCTCCCGACCTCCAACCTTTGGCCAGAGCAGCAGAGGCGACGACCAGCGTGTCGATCGATGTGCCAGCCCCGGCGCCGGTTACAGTAAGAATAGCGCTCTCACTGTCCGGTCACAGCGCTGATGACGCGGTATGTTAGGTTTAAGCCAGCTGTCGTCCGGCGGTGATCACGCGGCGTTGTTTGGTTGGACCACGCTGGGCCTGGAAGTGACGTTACTCCCAGCGGTCATTGCTCCCTCGGCAGAAGTGACGACACACCCGGAAGTTTCCCCCACATTTGTAGCGGGAACGGCGGTGGCGTCCACCATGTTTGTGGCGGCGGCGGGCTCGGGCGAGCGCTGTGCCACTTCTCTCCCTCCCGCCATCGCCTGTGACCGCCGCATCTCGCCCAGGAGGGAGGTGGTGGCGCAGAGCAGCTCTGCGAGGCGAAGCAGTGCCTCCTCCATCCCTGCTCCCGACGCTGGAGAGGGGACGGTCGGCGGAGCAGACAGCTGCTCAGCCGGCAGTGCGGCGTGGTTGTCGGTCGGCGTTGGCCGCCCCATCGCTGCTTGCTCATCGACATCGCCGTCAGGAGTGAAGGTACGTGGCTTACTTTATGTCTCCATGGCCACTTCTGACTCCAAATGTAATGGGTTCCGGAACCACTTGTAGAGGTAACTTCTTTATTACAATCCAACAGCACTCCAACAGTCCCAACAGTCCTGATACTCTGTAACAACTCCCAGGTACACAGCCTAGGTACACAGCCTAGATACACTACTCTGGCTACACTCTGGAACTCGCCCTCACAAGGTCGTAGAGTCGGGAGTTCCAGAGTCCCACCACTGGCTCTCACAGCGTCCCAGGGTCCTCTAATGGCTGGTCTTGGGTCTTGGGTCTTGAGCTACGACTGGCCCTGATCGTCCAGGGAGCTCCCCTTTTATGCCTAGTCCCCAACGAGGGGTGGGGCCGTGTGCGCCCCCAGATATCCCACAGAGCACACACAGCCCCCCCGTTGGTGGCGCCAAGCGGCTTAAGCGCCTGGGCCGCCCGGGAACCCAACGCCTGGCGCCAAGAGGCTTAAGCGTCTGACCCGCCTGGGAACCCAGCGCCTGGCGCCAAGGGGCCCAAGCGCCTGGCCTGCCCAGGGTCCCAGAGCCCCCAGCAGCCCCTCCCTTCTTATGTCACTACACCTGCGTAGCCTATATACACTGAATGGAGGAAGTGCTATTTTTAGCACTAATATTAAAGGCCGACACGCTTTGCATGATAAAGCAGTGTAGCCAAGAGCATGCTCAGCCGCCTTTGCCTCACCAGTGCTACTGTTTACACATTGCACCAGATTCACACTTAAAGCCGAATTGACCTAGGGGATGCCCAGGACCCAATCGGGTGTTTCAGTGGCCATGAATTAAACTCAGTTCTCCGGATTTGTAGCGCAATGCGCCAATCACTCTGCCACCGCTCCATCCATGTGTAGTGTAATAGCGCTGGCTGGTGCACAGCGGCGGTAACTGTGGTGGTCAGACAGTACACACGCTGGTGAGCGTGAGCACGGGTGTGTTGGCAGAGCGGAGGAACTAGGGTAAGGTTCATGGAGGACCCCATCTGGAGGCCCCTGGCACCTGCTAGCGGGTTAGAGAAGGGAGGCGTGGTCAGAGCAGAGCCAGGCCACGCTGGTTGCATGAAAGGAGCCAAGAGCGGGGGCTCGAGTCTGCCGGTTCTGGGAATGGACGCGTCTCGTCGTTGCTGTAGTCTCATCACTGTCGTCGCTAAACGTTTCTGCTAGATATTGTGCTACGAAAGATAGTAGTTGGCTATCTCAGTGAGTGCCGTCAGTGTTAGATGGCTACTGTAATGTACAGGCTAGGCTGAGCTACTCTAGAGAGTGTGCGGACGAGACCGTGAAAATTGTGAAAAAAGAAAGCGCCTCCTAGAAACTGTCTCTGAATCGTTGACACTACACATGTGTACAAAACAGACATACCCTCCTACCCCCCGTTTAGTATTAACAGACTGTTGGGGCAAGTGCTATTCGTGAGCACCTATGAAGGCCGGAGCAGCACACGAGAGGGTGGGTGGCCATCACCATGCCCGGCCGTCTCTGTCTCCCTAGTGAAGTTTACACACCTCACCAGGAACTCATTTGAGGCTGAGTTGACCTAGAGGAGGCCCAGGTCACTGGTGTTGGCCGTGAGTGGGAATTAAACTCGGGTGGCCGAGTTCATAGCGCAGCCCGCCAAACACTACCGTGGTGGGGTGGCTGCACATGTGCGTGTATGTACACACACACACTCACACGCGCCCTTGCGCGAGCTCGCTGTTGTATTTCTCGGCAGCTGACCACCCAAGTGAAATCTTAAGTATATCTTATTCCCAGGCGACACCATTAGCGCTGGCGAGGAGATTGGCGTGTCGAGGGAGTGATGAAGGCGAGGGAGGGTGCGTTTGTCCCTAGACCTTGTAATACGAACCATTTACTTGCACCACCATGTCTCCCCAAACCACCACCCTGCCTCCCACCTCCTTTCCCCCACAAAGATCCCTCCCCGCCCCCTGTCCCCCAGCCCTCTAGACACCTCCCGTTTGTTCGTTCCCGCACGTGGTAAGGAATGGAACGGTGTCTCGGTGCTGGTGTCAACCACAAGCACAACCGCTCCCCCTGTTATCCATCCAATCCCGTCTCCCATTATCCCGCCTCTCTGGCGGTGCGATTCACTCTGTGCCGAGTTCCTGTTAAAAACGCTGTGATTTTAAGTGGGGTTAAAAATCAATTAATCTCATCCAAATGGAATCATCGCGAGATTAAATAAACCGTTAACGTTTTGAGAATCGTGATGAACAACGCATCTCTCGCTGAATTAAAAGCTGGTAACAATTTAACCTTATGGCGGGACCCTGGGGTCCCATAAGCCCCCCGCTCTCGCGTAAACTGTGTTGCGACGTCATTTTAGGTCTGTTGAAGGCGAATGATACGGCAATCTATTCCTCTCGACGAGCTCTACACGATGTGCTAATCAAGTTTAACATTTTAGTTTCTTCTGCGCATTCGACCTCGTTGCGCTTGTTCGACATGACAACAGAATGATCCACGCCAGGTGGGTCGCGGCATTTATGTGCACGGTAGGACGGAGTCGCAAAAAATAAAACAATTGATTACGATTTTGACTTACATTTATTCGGGACCCCGGGGTCCCGCCATAAGGTTCAATTTTAATCTCGATTAATCAAGTATTCCGGCACTCGATTGGGAGGTAAGCTTTGAGCCTGAATCAATTACATTTCGCGGTCCCTTAATTAAACCAAACGGTATCCAATATATTTTTTGCAATGCTCTGATAGTTTTTAACTTGTGTACCTTTTAGTTGCACAGGAAGACTAGTTAACTGTTTACTTCGTTTTACAAAAATTTTATACCAGTGTTCACATTGAGCGCTTTCACGCAGAGTTTTTTCCCCTTTTATCAGCAGAGGGACTTGCCTTGTCCATACTCGGTACAACTGCTCAACTTGGCAATTATCTCCCATTGTCTGTCTTATCACAAGTACCAATAACCTTACTCATGAACAGAATCGCACTAACTCTTAACTATTGCAACATTAATAGAGCTGTTTGTTCCTGGCCGCTTGGCGTTTTGCACTTTTGGAACTGTACTCTGCAACCGTGATTCATGGATGCCCCTCTAACCCCCACATGACAACCCCTCTGAATGTCAGTGCCTCTTCTCCATTGGAACACGTCCGCGGTTAGAGCCTCGTGCTGCGTTTCCACACGCATTAAAACACAAATCAGACTCGTGCCATTCCCAGAACGGCCGGTTTTTTTGTTAGGGCAAATTGAGCTCGGACAAAGTGGGACGCGTGGATCGGTTACGGAAACTCACGTATTACTGTGAAACAATATAGGTCAAAGTGTATATAAGCAGATATCCGTTCTGTATCAATACATAAGTAAATATATGTTAGTCCATCAGTACCAGTTGGGCTATCCATACCAATATTACCAATTGGCATGTGTTTAAGCGATTAAACTCTGGACGGTTTCGACCATATGCGTCTCAACAGAGTCTGGCTCAGATAACAGCTCACTTGGCAAGGGGGCAGCCCGCTGTGAGAATCCATGGGAAACCTGCTTGTCGCCCTATGAACCAGGCCGGTCTGGTTAAAGAGTTAATGGGAGCGCAGCCTCATTCGCAGAGAACGCTGTCCCCCCTGGAGGACAGGTGTGTGTAATGTAAAAATACTTTCTCTACGTGCATAATGAAGCAATGATAATGCTGTGATTGAGCATGTAAGCAGGTATACCTTCCTTTTGCGACTGTCTATATTTGCTAGAATCTGTAGCTGAGTATTGCCCACTAAAGTTTGCCGTTTTGCTGTTCCAGAGAAGGAAGAAGGGTATGTTTGGCCCTTTTCAGCTTAATTTGCTCTTCTCGCACATGGAAAGGAATGATCTTTTCAACGATCGCCGGGTTCCTGAATGTTATGCTTGTGAAGTACACATGCTTGACGAGTACAACACCAATTACATTTAGAATTCACACCCAGGGAAATTCTTCAAATGTTTTGGGTTCCAGCTTACAGAGGAACTCATGTAATTTAAGGGCCAGTTGGATTCAGTTGTGCATGTATAGTTATCGAGTGTGCAGGCGGTACACCTGCACCTGGGCAAAAGGGCCAGAGGGTGCAAGGTGCCGGGCTACCTTGAGGGAGGAAGCTGGACAGCAGGGGCCGTTTCATTCCTTACACCAGATGTCATGGCAACCATGCTATGCCACTGCCTGCACCTAATCTATTACTGGGTTCAACGTGTATTGACCGGAGAAGTGGGCGAAAAGTTCAAACGTACATGGTAAATTCCCAATTAAACCTGGCCCTCTCGAGTGATATATTGCTCCTAACAATCGATATGTCAACTTCTAAGGCTGTCTCTCATCTTTAATCCTGGTGAAATAAACACAAAGACGCATGCACATGCCATCCTGCCTACCTGATTATGGGGGTGTGTTTTGGCTGTTTAATAGCCACAAGGTTTGCCCATAAACGGCAAAGAACCATCGCTCCCCGCTGCCTCCGATACCTCATGTTTCTCCCTTTTACAACCGTGTGAAACGCAACACCCAGACTCAACATCACCCATATTATTTATCCTTACATAACAACCCCCAGGGTAGCGCCAAACCAAACAACCATAGCGAACAACACTCCAAAACAACCTAAACATCCTTGTTTTTTATGTTTAGTTAGTTGTCCTCCTGCAACTCCAATTAGCACGGCTATGTATGGTGTAACATAACATAATACAACCTGACACAACACTCGGACCCAACAAAACACTGACCCAATACCCGGATCAACAATTCCAACCCAACTACACCCATACACAACGTCACCGGTAACACATGATCACCGGGACACCACATCATAAGCCGGACAACAGATTGCCCTGGCTGCATTATTCAGACCCAACAGTGGGCGGCGGCGGGCAGACCCAACAGCAACGCGTGGTGGGGCTGACCCCGCGACCCCGCGTGACGGTTCTTGTCGTGTTGCAGAAGGGACCGGCGCTCGGGATGTCGGTGTCAGCTCCGTCTCCCCCGTTGCTTTGGCTACACAATTGAGACCAACACGACGCAATTACGGGGAGGTCTGCCGCGTGCCAATCACAACAGCGCCCACCCCCAGGGGTCCACGGGCTTTCTTTGAGCAGTCGAGAATTGCTCCACCGCCGGGCAAGTCTCAGTGCATGTAATAAATTAATGAAACTTGCTCAACATTCGGTGCGCGCGTTGCATTTTTGGCGACGCGTGCGTACACAGCAAATTACATCTGAATTCAAATTCATTAGCGGGTAAGGATGAGCTGCCTGCGTTAGTCGCCGTGCTAAAAAATGTCCAGCGAAAAAATATTTGAGCGAAGCGCCATGGGAGGGGGACGGGGGGGGGGGGTTTGCTGGCTGTTTTACAATGCCCAGGTCGACGACATTGCAATATTTCTGCACCCCGGAATATCACATCTAGTATACCTCTCGCCATGGATGTAGCTAATATAGTAGCAGCGTGCCACTCAAGGGGTACCGTACATAATGGCCGTTCGAGGAGCGATGGGGGAAACATTTGTCCAGACGGACAGCGCCTGGTGCTGCCATTGGGAGCAGTGCCGCAGTGTCGCTGCATCTCTACGGTTATCTATCCGTACACATGGCCATGGTGTGTATGTGTGTGTGTGCATATACCGTGAGGGAAAAAAGTATTTGATCCCCTGCTGATTTTGTACGTTTGCCCACTGACAAAGAAATGATCAGTCTATAAATTTAATGGTAGGTTTATTTGAACAGTGTGAGACAGAACAACAACAAAATCCAGAAAAACGCATGTCAAAAATGTTATAAATTGATTTGCATTTTAATGAGGGAAATAAGTATTTGACCCCCTCTCAATCAGAAAGATTTCTGGCTCCCAGGTGTCTTTTATACATGTAACGAGCTGAGATTAGGAGCACACTCTTAAAGGGAGTGCTCCTAATCTCAGCTTGTTACCTGTATAAAAGACACCTGTTCACAGAAGCAATCAATCAGATTCCAAACTCTCTACCATGGCCAAGACCAAAGAGCTCTCCAAGGATGTCAGGGACAAGATTGTAGACCTACACAAGGCTGGAATGGGCTACAAGACCATCACCAAGCAGCTTGGTGAGAAGGTGACAACAGTTGGTGCGATTATTCGCAAATGGGAAAAACACAAAAGAACTGTCAATCTCCGTCGGCCTGGGGCTCCATGCAAGATCTCACCTCGTGGAGTTGCAATGATCATGAGAACGGTGAGGAATCAGCCCAGAACTACACGGGAGGATCTTGTCAATGATCTCAAGGCAGCTGGGACCAGTCACCAAGAAAACAGTTGGTAACACACTACGCCGTGAAGGACTGAAATCCTGCAGCGCCCGCAAGGTCCCCCTGCTCAAGAAAGCACATATACATGCCCGTCTGAAGTTTGCCAATGAACATCTGAATGATTCAGAGGACAACTGGGTGAAAGTGTTGTGGTCAGATGAGACCAAAATGGAGCTCTTTGGCATCAACTCAACTCGCCGTGTTTGACCTAAAACACACGGCCAAGGCAACAATGGAGTGGCTCAAGAAGAAGCACATTAAGGTCCTGGAGTGGCCTAGCCAGTCTCCAGACCTTAATCCCATAGAAAATCTGTGGAGGGAGCTGAAGGTTCGAGTTGCCAAACATCAGCCTCGAAACCTTAATGACTTGGAGAAGATCTGCAAAGAGGAGTGGGACAAAATCCCTCCTGAGATGTGTGCAAACCTGTTGGCCAACTACAAGAAACGTCTGACCTCTGTGATTGCCAACAAGGGTTTTGACACCAAGTACTAAGTCATGTTTTGCAGAGGGGTCAAATACTTATTTCCCTCATTAAAATGCAAATCAATTTATAACATTTTTGACATGCGTTTCTCTGGATGTTTGTGTTGTTATTCTGTCTCTCACTGTTCAAATAAACCTACCATTAAAATTATAGGCTGATCATTTTTTTGTCAGTGGGCAAACGTACAAAATCAGTAGGGGAGCAAATACTTTTTTCCCTCACTGTACATGTATGCGTGCGATTTATGCGTGCACATCAGCCATGTTAAATTTACTGTTTGATGAGAATCCCCCCATGTTGACGCTAGCGCTGCCCGATGCTGTACGCCTGTAGTCAATTTTAATCCAACGCGCCAATGATGGTCTCCTGCCCCCTCCCCACGAAGTTGGCGAGCTCCATCTTGGTCGCCCTTGGTCATCCTCCCGTGCTTGTTCACCAGTTCGGCTGCATTACCACTCACGTTCATCAGTCAGAACTATATGCACGGTTTAATTTAAGCCGTGTCTGTCCGGGTCGGCGACCTTGGAAAATATGTATACATAAAACCGACACACAACATCCGTGGCTGTGGCTACTCTAGTCACATGCCACTTCCCGGTCTACGAGTGACCCGGGAAGGTATTCGTTTCTACAATGAGATTTCTATAAATGATTTGTACACGAACACATGCATTCAGCTTTGAAATTTAACAGAAACCTCAGCGTGTGTTGAGTGTCAAAATTACACCACCATTTTTTTGGTATGCAGCATCATCGGCTCTCAAGAGCCAAGATTGTGGAGGTTTTTATTTAGATATTCAGGAAGCAGAACAACCGTTTTCCGAATCGCCATTTGTCGGACTTATAAGTATAATATAGCCATCGTTTCTGACCGCTCCCATTTGTCCCTGAGATTGATAATTCCCCGATTTACGTCACCCCCTTTTACGTCGTTTGGCAAATAAGTCGTCACATTATTAATACCACCACCTAATTTGCGTCACCTCAACCCACACTTACATCACTGACAGCATCATCCATCCTCTCTTGTATCTGTCGCCTCAGCCTTCGCCTCGACCTACCTCTGTAAATTGCTTTCCGTAATTTCGATATTTATTTGCACCATTCAGGAACGCATCCCCGACGTCTACCGACATATTACAGTATTTATGTTGATCAACCTTCTCTCTTCTCTACTTTTAGGAAAAAATAGGTACAGCCGGAGATCAAAGAGAAATATCTCTTTCTGTACAGTTTGTAAAAATAATTCCTTTCTGGCCTGCGCAGATTTTTTTGGGCAGTTGAATACCCCTTTCAGCTCGAGAACACGTTATAATTTGGTCGTAAGGAACCTATCATGCCCCCTCCACACCAACTCCGTCCATCACTCACATAATCTGGCATCGCCTAACACGTGCTCCTGCGGGAGGAGCGCATTGAATGTATCTGGCCACTCTGGACGGCGTCGATTGACTTTACAAAGACCACATATAGTCACGAATCCATCCGTTGCTTTTCAAGTGCCAGATTAAAGAAGACCTCAATATTCTTATCAAACACTCTCCCCATCCTCTTTGCAGTACCCACCCATTTGAAGTGGATGGAGACTACGTTTTTTTTTTAGAAGTCATTGTATCTTTGGAGGGAGCACGTGGGATGAGTGATCTTCTCAGATCCCAGCCCTGCCGACAAAGCAACCCTATCTGCCGTCATGTAAGTGTGACCTTGTTTAAAAGGGGGCATTTAAAACTCCGGGGGCGGGGGGAAGTGGGGGGCCGGGTGGTCACGACACAGTCGGTGTTTAAACACTTTCAACAAATGCAAAACGCTGACGAGAATGCCGACAAAAGCAATCACAACGCCAATAAACAAACTGATGAATACGCATTTTCAGCGTTAATTTACTGAGCGTGCCAAATAAGAGTTGACAAGTAGGAGCATTCCGGGGAAAATGTGGGCATAAAATATTAATCCAATCCACAAATATCCACACCTGTCTATTGACGGAGGCTGAGCTGCTAGCCGAGCGAGGTAGGGTACTTGACGCTGAGCACCGATGTCTGTTGGCGTGAGCGCAGATCTCGCATCCCCCCACCAAGCCCACTCCCACCTCCCCGTCCCATACACAGCGCGCTGCGCCGAGGTTACTAACAAGCGGCGACGGTGTCCTTGAAGTGGCCATCAACACTACGTGCCTCTCACTCCCCGCACGTCTAATTCCTTTGAAAGCACCCCCCCACACCCCCACGGTGGAGATTATGCAGGGGTTTGTGTAGCCTGGGCGGCATCGTCCGTTGGCTTGGCTATTTTCCATAATACTGTCGCCCTCACCCCAGAGGAGGGCAGTGTTCACGTTTGAGACTCGGTTGCCTCTGTTGTTGAGCTCTCAAGGGAGAACAGGTTGTTTGTGGCTTTGACAACAATACCAAACAACAAGTGTACGGAACAGAGCTGAGCTCCGGAAAATATTTCTCACCACAAACCACCCGCTTCACCCCCCATCATGCATAAGAAACGCACTCACTTCGGCGAAGAATCTGCGTCGTAGAAACGATTACACAACCTCACAGAGGAACCGCCCGCAGAGCTGAGGCGTGGTGGCGCGCGCCGATTATCTTTGCTGGTGAGGGTTGGCGCGTCACACACATATAAGCACGATGCCATTTCAATGAGGTGGCCAAGGAGACAACAGTGCTGAGTGTCGCCAGCTGGTATGCGTGGTGGGTGCTCCAGTGGGAAACCTAAGTTAAATTCTACCTGACTCGCTCGAGGTAACCAGCAGGTCGTAGAGTATATGACTCTCGAATCTATCTGTGAGAGGCTTTGAGCATTTTCCCGCTCCTATGTGTGGTTTGCTATTTATCTCCTGGTTTCTTCCAACATGCCAAACAAATGGCATTGATATAACACCGTGGGACTGCCTCACATATGGAAGAAACAACTAAAACAAATCACCATTGTGATTTGCTAAAAGCAGAAAGAAGCATTCGTCCACTGATCATAGATAGGCACTCTCACTGAAATATATTGGCATACAAAAATTCACGAAGCCTCTGTAGAATTAAACTACATCGCTCGCTTTTTCCTAAGCATACTCTTTACTCTCGCCACTTTCAAACGCTTTAGACTACCTCCAAAATATCTCATTGTAGCTCAGATTCGCATTTCTCATCATCAGTTTACAGTACTTCAGGTTCAAAGCAACATCAATTCCCAAACATCTCTGCTCTTAAAACGCGTGGTGCTGTGTTGCATCTGGTTGATGCGGCGACGGCAGCGGGCTTTATAATAATAGAAGTTCCGAGACATTGGCTGAACAATCAAACTGCACTCCCGCCTGTCCCACCCGGACGATCCTTTGCCACCCCGCATCAATCCCTTCCCTGCACCCGCATAAGAATTCTGGACGCTATGCAGACGCCGCGTACGTTTTATGCGTGAAGCGGCGCCACTTTCTCACAAACCAATCTCCGTGATTCTGTGGGAGGGCAGCGGCGATCGTTTCTCTTGGTCGCATATTGTAGTGGCAAAAACGATTTCCTCGATGCTTTGTCACCAAAAAAACTGAAAAGGGAAACGGGAACTTAAAAAAATGTAGGCGCTTTGTGCGAGCACTGCAAAAGTGTTGAGACAGAGCAACCCCGGGGATGGGTTTTAGCGAGCGGGATCGGGTGCGCACGAAAGGTCGGCACGAGAGATATAAAGGTCAAGGCATCTGCTCATGTGGAATGCATCGCGTGGCACCGAAATTGAAAAGCGGAGGGAGCAATGACAAGGGGCACGGCGGAAGATGAACGTGACAGCCGTGGGAAAAGGAGGGCCATATTTACAACGTCTCTTGGGTCTCGCTTGTCTCCTGCACACATGGCCCAATGGAGACGTCGAGTTGAGAAGAGCAGCGGTTATTTGTTTTTAATTCACACCAGTCGTGCCTTACCCCCTCATCACACACATCCCGCTTTCCAGGTTTTGATGATAAAGATGTGTAGAATGTACAACGAGCCGTGATGACTATACATGACACTGTTTGCCATGCATACGTCACTAATTACGATTTTTTTCTTTTTAAGCCCGCAGCGCTATTGACGTTTATTTTCTAATTTGCGTTTGTGCAGCATTGCCAAAACAGTATCGCCACATATTTTGTTAAATATTGCGTTCGTATACAGGCAGTCTTCAGGTTAAGGAAGGGTTAGGTTTCCAATATGTCGGAAACTGAACAATTTCCCCCTGAAACAAAATAAAATCCCATATACGGAAATAGTTGTGCCTCTCCTACCCGATTATAGGTTCATTTTCTGTATCGCGCTGTCATCCGTTTTCTATCGCTCCCTGTATTGTATTGCTGTACATACGCTCTGCACTTCCTATGATTCTTTCATTTCATGGAATATCTACCTTAACACTACCCATTATTAAACGAATGGAACATATACTGTATCCAATTGTTTATGAATACCACGAAACATTTGTATATGAATTGTTAACAGAAAGCAGTCACTTCGGAATGTCCATTTACCGTGCATTAGGCTAGGCCAGGGGTCGGCAACCAAAATAACAAGAGCCATTTCTTTCCAATTCGGTACAAAATTCAGTATTTCAAGAGCCGCAATGCATCTATGTACATATCGTCAAGAAGCAGCCCGTAAAGAGCCGCATGCGGCTCCGGAGCCGTAGGTTGCCGACCCCTGGGCTAGGCCTTGACTTCTCCGATCCCTGTTGGCTAAGACCATAAGCAATATAAATGTAATTGTGTTAAATAAAGTACATACAGTAAATAACTAATTAAATAAACTTAAAATAAAGAAAACTAGCAATATGAACACGGGAAAAAATATAGTTCTAAGCATATAAAAAAAAACAATTGCATAATGCCACAAAAGGAAAAGGATTACGTAACGCTACAAAAAATTACATTTACCTTAATCCTCATGAAGCTCGGGCTCGGTGAAGGCGGCATTGTGGTGGAGTGAGACATAAAGGGGGCTGGTTTACGCCTCGCTCCGCGGTATTCATCCGCAACCTCGCCGCGCTGCACTATGTGCGCTTACGTAACTAACGCAAACATTTCCGCACATTGAATTTTTTAAACATGATTTATGGGAGCATTTCCTTAAAGTCAGATTTCCATAAGTCAGATCTTCCGCAACTAGGGGACTTACTGCATATGTGTGTAGATGGGGAGAGGTCGTGCAGTGGCATTGCGCACTGAGCTATAAACCCAGTAATCTGAGCTCGATTTCTGGCCATGGCAAGGAGTATTAGAACTGTACTCAGGTCTCCCCTAGGTCAACTCAGCCTTAACTGAGGACCTGGTGTTATAGTAAAACATCAGTATTGGAACAAAACAATTGCGACAAAGAAGCATATCCATGCCACCCCATTCTTGTCATAATAGGCGCTCACTAACATAATCTGCCACATTAGTCTGCATCGCTTCATGGGAGGTATCTCTCTTGTACAGTGCCAAGAACAAGTTTGTGTACCCCAATAATAATGATAGAAATTACATAGTTTTACCATGATAGCCTTCTCGAATCAAAATCGATATTTTCTTAAATATCCAATAGACGTTAGATTAACCAATTCTATGACTTTTGACACAAAATGATGTATGAATTAAACAAACAATGAGTAATTAAGGTTCAGGGTATTTGAAAAATAAAGTGAAGCCCTGGTTTCATTAGCTCAATTAAGGGAATAATTAGAATCAGATGTTTAAATAATTAGGTAGATCTTCAGGGGTGAGTTTGGGAGGCCCCATCCTATGTAAAGATCAGAAACTATGTGAGTTTGGTCCTCCATAACATATGATTTGGGTTTTTGGGTTATATCGCGTGAATAACGAATTGCCCCGTTTTTTTAAGTGACAAACCTTACTAATTGGTTGTGTCGGGAGTTGGCGGGTTTAACGACACATTTATATTTACGCGATTTAACCCAAAAACCTCTTATGGATAATAGTGGTCGTGAAAGCATACGCGTTAAAGTGTGGTCTTTACCATACAGGTGTGTGCAAACACGTCATGCCACAATAAAACATAATATGAGGACCTCAGAAAAAATAGTTATTAATGCTCATCAGCGCGGAAAGGGTTACAAACCCATTTATACGGATTTGGGGCACCACCAATCCACTGTCAGACAGATAGTCTACAAATTTAGAAAGTTCAATACCACAGTCACTCGACCCAGGAGCGGTTGTCCTACCAAAATCTCTTCAAAAACAAACTCTAAGAACATCGATGAAGTCACAAAGAACCCCAGAGAAATATCGAAGAAGCTGCATGCCACTCTCAACTTGGCTAATGTGAGTGTTTTTATTGAACCTTCAGAACAAGACTGAAGAAGAATGGTGTTCATGGAAGGATAGCAAGGCGAAAATGACTGATCTCCAAAAATAACATTGCTGCCTGTCTGAAGTTCGCCAAAGAACACATCGATGAACTACAAGACTTCTGCAACAATGTTCTCTATACAGACAAGTCAAAGGGATAACTTTTTGGCCTCAATGAGAAACGTTATGTTTGGTGAAAATCAAACACTGCTTTCGAACAGAAGAACCTCATCCCAATCGTAAAGCATGGTGGTGGGAATGCGATGGTTTGGGGCTGCTTTGCTACCTGAGGATCCAGACGGCCTGTCATCATTGTCACAACCATGAATTCTGCATTGTATCAGAAGATTCTAGACAAGAATATCAGGCTATCCATCCATGTGCTGAAGCTGAACCGAAAGTGGGCCTTGTAGCAAGACAATGATCTTAAACATAAAAGCAGACCTACAAAAGAATGGCTGCAGAAGAATAAGTTCCGCGTTTTACAATGGCCTAATCAAATTCAGGACCTAAACCCCATAAAAATGTTGTAGCAGGACCTGAAGCGAGCTGTCCATGTAAGGCAATCCTCAAATGTCACGGAGTTGAAGGAGTTCTGGAAGGAGGAATGAGCCAAAATTCCTCAAATTCGATATGAGAGATTGACCAACGGTTACAGGAAATGCTTAGTTGCAGTTATTGCTGCTCAGGGGGGTATCACAAGTGACTTTGCCGAAAGAACCATAGAGTAATTCCTGCAGTCACGAAAGCTCCAAATTCAAGATTGAACCACTTCTACAGGGAAGTTCCAAGTTTATCTTTTTCTCTCTCTCTGGGTCTTTTGTTTTCTCTCTCTGCCTGTGTATTTAGTGTATTTTTTCTGTCTCCACTCGTTTTTTGTCGTTCTTATGTTCTGCTCTGTCTGTGTGTCTCAGTTCCCCTTGTTTTATGTTTTGTCTTTCTTTGGAATTTTCACACTTAAATTCTAACTTAGCAATCTTTGAAATACGTAATCGACAGGCTATGCGTTAATTGTGTGTTGACCGACTCTCTGTGTTGTATTACATAACATTTCGATATTTTGCTAGGTTATTTAATTTAGTGTGTTCTTTCTCCCTCTCTCCTAATGTTCAAGCTTGCTTACTTTACCAGGCGTGCTTCGTATTCATTGACATGTTAATTTTTTCTCTAACCCCTCCAACTCTCTCTGACACCGCCCCCTCTGTCTATTTAAGGCCTCGCTACAGAGAGAATCTCCCTCTCTGTGCCTGTGTTACTCTCTCTCTATGTATCTTGGTGATATGTCTGCTTATATGTCTGTCTATAGTTTGCTGGTAAAATGTGTTGTTGCTATTTCATTTATACCTGATGATGATTTCTTGTGTTGCAATCGAAACGTCGTATGTTATTATTTAATTTATTATTTTATCTTTAGACGTGACTTTACCGAAAGAACCATAGAGTAATTCCTGCAGTCACGAAAGCTCCAAATTCAAGATAGGATGTTATTTGCCTGTGAATTAGTAAAAACGCATAACTGGGACCAAGGGAATAGCATGCATCTGCATGCAGAGTGACTAAATACACACTATATGACATTTAAAATAAATATCGTACAATAAAAAACTAGAAAAATGTCCGACTGCTTGTTTGGAAGTGTGTGGTTTAATTTTATTTAGGTATACTATTAAAATTCCCCATTCTCACCTTTTTCAAATGCAGAATTATGCCATAATCTTCAGAAAGACTAATTATTTGGGGGCTTTGGCACCTTAATCCACTAAAACGTAATTACCATTTCAAAATATCTCTGCAGGATTTGCATTAAATGTTCCCATGGGAGGCTTTAGGACAAAAGTGGAATTTGTATTATTTTACAGAAGAGAGATCATATGTGGGTGGAGTCAAATCTTAGTGATGTGCGTGTCGGCATAACTGATCAGCGTGGGCTCTGAAAGCAGCCCGATTACATGCAGCCTGTGCAAACAGCGAAGTCGCTGTGGATGCATCCCTCAGCCTCGCAGGACTCAGTCGAGTCGGGGCTGTCCGATTATATAAGTACTGTGCTCAATGACGATAAATTATCGGTTCTCTTACTGGACGAATAATTTAGCTCCTGAACAAGAAAAGAAAAGAGTCAATGATAACCCTTGTTTGTTTTGAACTATGTTACTTGATTAATGGGGTGGAGCAGTGGTGGATTTGTTCTCGCACTGCACTATAAACTGGGCAACCTGAGTTTGATTTCTGACCACGGCTAACATCGATGGTGAGTGATATCTGAACCGGTTTTGCCCCCCCCCCATCACTAATCCGCACTGTCCAAACAACCATCATGACCGACATGGGAGGGCTTCGTCCAGCAGTGGATTGACAAAGGCCTGTGAATTTAGTTAAATGAACAATTACAATTATTTACATAGGACAGCATCACCTGAGTCTCAAGACTTTTTTTCAGGAGGATCCTGCACCTGGGATATTTGGTCTATTCCAATGAGTGTCGTTAGCTTCAACCCACCCGGCAAGCATTTATGAAGAAATGACACTCGAAACCGCCGTCTTCTGGACACACCTCGTAGTCTCGAGACTGCAGCACATTCCACAACCCTCTAATACTAACCCATATCAAACACCTGCTTAGCTTCTAAGTTCCGACCAAAGTTTTGGATGCATTTCGGGGTAAATCTGGCAGTTGGCGTTAATTGCTGGAATTATTTTGTAAATTGTTCACGCATTATTGCAATTTGTTGTCGTTTCGAATCTCGCATTGACTGCTGCTGTCTGTGTCCCAAGTTTTAAGAAGCACGGGGTCTGCTAATTTCTGTGAGCACAAGAGTTGGGCTGTTTTGCGCTGGCTTTGCCCACAACACAGAACTCCCCCACCCCCCTCTCACAGCACAACCCCCATCCCCACCCCCAACAACTGCCAAATGTTCCCTTGTTGATGTTTAGGTTGGATGGATGCCCTGGTGTAGAGTAGGGAATTTTCTAGGGGTGCTAAACAACTGAAATACGATAATTGTTAATCAATTATAATGATACGGTGTGTGTTTATTCTTTAGTGGGCTTGGCATGCATTCATGTGTAGTGAGGCCAAATGAGTCGCATACGTTATCTTGGGAGCAACACTATTTATTACGCAACTTTAACACATCACACAATCTACACTCGGGTCTCGAATGCCCATCTAATCACGCTACGGCAGAACTAGACACGGTTCGCTATCCCGGTCTGGACCACAAGCTGGGTCTTGGCTAGAGGCTTCTTCTGCACACCAGCACACGAAGAAACCCGAGCTCCTCACGGGGCCCCCGTTATATCCCCCTGGGCTGGGGCTGGCTCCGCCCGTCGGCCCGCCCACCTTCCAGATCTCTTGAGCTCTTTCTCGAAGGCTCCCGAGAGCTCTTTTAGACCACATGACCGTCCAGCGGCCCACCTCCACCGGTGGCCCCCCTCCAATGTCATCCGGTTACATGTCAGCAAGTCAACCAGCGTATCATGCCCCAATGTAACCCTGGCTGGCTGACGTTCCCTCTCGCTCCCTCACCAGGAGCCCGCACCGCACACTGCTCGCTGTGCCTCCGCGCTGACCAGCGCTCACCCAAGCTCAGCTAGGGCTGGTACGATGCCCCGTAAGCGGGCTACACATAATGTCAGCACATTATCCACCGTGGCTTTGTAAGCCCGGCACCACACAGTGACAATCACTGTCACTACACATGTATTAATGTAATCGCTCGTACTGTATATATTTACGCATAACTGCTGCGTTTAAGAATTCCGTTTGTTTAATGCAAATTAGTAAACATTGTAATACTTTCTGTATTCATTAAGGGGTCTTTAACAACTCCATCAACTTGCGTTTCACATTAGTTAGCTCATGGTGATTTTTCGGAAATTGCAAAAAAAATGTCGCACATTTGTCATTTGAAAGGCACGTAAAATGTTATTTGTGAAATAAGCCAATGAAATAAGTAAGCATATCATGCACAGCTTCTGTTGTCAATCCGCTGCTGGATGAAGGCTTCTGCAAGCCATGCCAATAATTACGATTGTTTGATCTAGTGCTCTAACCATTTTGCCACTGCTCCGTTAATTATCGGCCAACTACTGCTCCTATTTTTTTCGTGAGCAACATTTATTTTTTTGGGATATTTACTGAGAAATTACATCATGCTTATTCGTCATTTCAAAGTTGCATTAAACCGTTATGCATGAAATAAAGCCAATTAAGCAAGGGTGTCATGGGCATAAACACTCTCGCGCATTTACATGTGATACTGCTCGTAATCCATTGATGGTGAGAAGCGGATAGGCGAGCGCTTCCTCTTTCTAAGATGCTGTACATTGCATTGCAATGTTGATTACGAAATAAACCCTGCAGTGCGTATCTGTTTTCCAATTGCTGACTGCTTAATCCCAATAAGATTATGCTATTTTATCAGGTAAGCTCAACGAGGTGGCTTATCATGTGGAAATATATAGCAGCCAAATACTCTAAGACGCATGTTTCTAAATGTGGAGTAAAATCCACTCGACCACGGGGACAGATATGCAAACTTCAAATATACAGGCGTCAGGCAGTTAATATCACCGTGGCGCCCTGCAATGGTAATGCATCCCTTGAATGGAAAGGGACGAATGAGAGGCACGGCGTGAGTGCATGGGCCCTCAAGCCTGACTCTTACAGATCCTTGCCACTTTGTGCAACGCATCCGAGAGAGACGTCAACCCAGGAGATTGAGTGATGAAATCGGCTCATGTGCTAGGTGGACTGTTGTATCATGGGATTGCGAGAGATGTCAATTGTTTGGGGAGGCCTTAATCTACCAGTGGATTGCCCATGGTTGCTGATAATGACAACACTTAGGAAAATATGACAATGGTTTTATATAAAGACTGGTCCCCGGCATAGGAATGTGGACATTTTAACACTAAATCCGGCCCATAAACGGAGATAAACTCTGCCTCGCATCCGTTTGAGCTGGGAAACATGACACTTAAACTTGAATGCAGCGCTTTATTGCAAGGGTTGATTATTTATTCAACGTTGACTGTGAATGGCATAACATTCCTGGAATCTCCATTAGTAGCAGAGTGCACTATTTGGTGTTAACGTAGACACTGCAATTAAATGGAGCCGAGTTAACTCATTTTGCGTGTCACATAATGTACTCCTTATACTTAGTCCGGCCAGTGATGAAGCAGATGGTACAGGACACCTGTGCAAGAACCGACACAATGTAATTTGTAGTCGTGATTAAAATGCCGTCATCAATCCACTGCTGGATAATGGCATCCCCATGCCTTGTCAGTCAAGGGGATTGTGTGACCATACTTCACGACACTGGTCAGTACAGGTTTGTTAGCCATGGTTAGAAATCAAACTCAGGTCACCAGGTTGATAGCGCAGAGCACTAATTACTGTGAGCGTTCTTGAAAGTATACATATTTTAATGGTTGTGTTGCAATTATAAAGTTTATAAATATTATAACGGCTCTGACGATTTGTGATAAATGCAATATGCAGTCTAGTAATTTGGACCAAATCACCCCTAGTCCTTTAAAAATCCTTACACACTTTCACTAAATTATTCACTCTCTTCACAAATATGTAACCTTAAAACTCATTAGCTGCAGTTGAAATGTCTGAATAAATCACATAATAATGCTCAAATAGTTTGATTCAAAATCTAAACATGAATCTACCGGCGTTCATTAAGCAAAATTAAAAGACTTCTGCTGAATCACAGAGCCGGAGGCTCTCGACACACATCTGTGGTGTCTAGTCTCCGTGGCTGCTACAATCATTGCATTAATTCGTTTCTCCACGGCACTGTCCCTTTCGACACCATAGATTTGACGTTCCCACGACAACTGGAAGGTGAAGCGGCTCAATTTGGGAACTGGGAGAGTGGGTTGGCCCAGATTTACATGGCAGTCTTGCCAGGCCAACCCACACTCCAACTACATGCTTTCAACCAGGCCACAATGGCTTCCCTCCAGCCACTGGGACTATAGTGAGGGGCGGCAGGTGGAGCAGTTTGCACCGGGCTGCAGATCTGATGGGGGCTCAATTCTCTTTTTGTCCCAGCCACTAAAACACCTTTCTGCCGCCCTATTGAGCCGCGCTGCGGATCCTCAAACCGAGGTCCAAACAGCATCCGAACGTAGTAAGAGATGTCACAGGGAGACCCTGATAGTGAACATCGCACTTCCTGTGAAAACGACGATCGACTGCGACAGCCGTATGCGAGTAGAGGAAGACATGCATTGCTACTGTGGACCACCTTGATTTAGCGTTTTAAATGTGGAGTCTCAAGTAATGCGATCTGTGATGGCAGCCCATTTCGATGCAACATATATGAATGTGTACTTCCGTTGGTCCCTTCCAATTAACTTTTTTGCTAAATCTACATTATCCCACAGGCTTCAGAAATAATGATCCAGCAGAATTTGTTAAAGTAAGCAAACTCTGGAATCAGCAGATTGAGGTATGTTTAACAAACACTGAGATAGGCAAGTGCACTGAATAAAATACTGGGTCCACAGTTTGTTTCCTTAAACAAATGCTGGTGGATAGCATTGGTCTTGGGTGGAGCGGCGGTGCAAGTGATTCGCATACGAGACAATAGTCGTGAGTGATACAGTGAGGGAAAAAAGTATTTGATCCCCTGCTGATTTTGTACGTTTGCCCACTGACAAAGAAATGATCAGTCTATAATTTTAATGGTAGGTTTATTTGAACAGTGAGAGACAGAATAACAACAACAAAACACTAGAAAAACGCATGTCAAAAATGTTATAAATTGATTTGCATTTTAATGAGGGAAATAAGTATTTGACCCCTCTGCAAAACATGACTTAGTACTTGGTGGCAAAACCCTTGTTGGCAATCACAGAGGTCAGATGTTTCTTGTAGTTGGCCACCAGGTTTGCACACATCTCAGGAGGGATTTTGTCCCACTCCTCTTTGCAGATCTTCTCCAAGTCATTCAGATTTCGAGGCTGACGTTTGGCAACTCGAACCTTCAGCTCCCTCCACAGATTTTCTATGGGATTAAGGTATGGAGACTGGCTAGGCCACTCCAGGACCTTAATGTGCTTCTTCTTGAGCCACTCCTTTGTTGCTTGGCCGTGTGTTGAGTTTTGGGTCATTGTTATGCTGGAATACCCATCCACGACCCATTTTCCATGCCCTGGCTGAGGGAAGGAGGTTCTCACCCAAGATTTGACGGTACATGGCCCCGTCTATCGTCCCTTTGATGCGGTGAAGTTGTCCTGTCCCCTTAGCAGAAAAACACCCCCAAAGCATAATGTTTCCACCTCCATGTTTGACAGTGGGGATGGTGTTCTTGGGGTCATAGGCAGCATTCCTCCTCCTCCAAACATGGCGAGTTGAGTTGATGCCAAAGAGCTCCATTTTGGTCTCATCTGACCACAACACTTTCACCAAGTTGTCCTCTGAATCATTCAGATGTTCATTGGCAAACTTCAGACGGGCATGTATATGTGCTTTCTTGAGCAGGGGGACCTTGCGGGCGCTGCAGGATTTCAGTCATTCACGGCGTAGTGTGTTACCAACTGTTTTCTTGGTGACTATGGTCCCAGCAGATCCTCCCGTGTAGTTCTGGGCTGATTCCTCACCGTTCTCATGATCATTCCAACTCCACGAGGTGAGATCTTGCATGGAACCCCAGGCCGAGGGAGATTGACAGTTCTTTTGTGTTTCTTCCGTTTGCGAATAATCGCACCAACTGTTGTCACCTTCTCACTAAGCTGCTTGGCGATGGTCTTGTAGCCCATTCCAGCCTTGTGTAGGTCTGCACTCTTGTCCCCTGACATCCTTGGAGAGCTCTTTGGTCTTGGCCATGGTGGAGAGTTTGGAATCTGATTTATTGCTTCTGTGAACAGGTGTATTTTATCCAGGTAACAAGCTGAGATTAGGAGCACTCCCTTTAAGAGTGTGCTCCTAATCTCAGATCGTTACCTGTAATAAAGACACCTGGGAGCCAGAAATCTTTCTGATTGAGAGGGGGTCAAATACTTATTTCCCTCATTAAAATGCAAATCAATTTATAACATTTTTGACATGCGTTTTTCTGGATTTTGTTGTTGTTATTCTGTCTCTCACTGTTCAAATAACCCTACCATTAAAATTATAGACTGATAATTTCTTTGTCAGTGGGCAAACGTACAAAATCAGCAGGGGATCAAATACTTTTTTCCCTCACTGTATCTAAACCGGTTCCGGCACCATTCTCCGTCACCAACCCACAGCAGTGGAATGATAAAAGGGCTTTTATTCCACGTATTACATAACACATTAACATTGGTTCTTAAATCCCACATGTTGATGAACTAAAACCACTTCATTTTAACATAGAATAGAGACGGACAGAAAGTTGATTATTTATTTATTTATCCAAAGGCAGTGCTTGTATGCGTGTCGATCTCTCTCTTGCTTATATCGCCTCCCGAGAACCACTCCACGCTTCCAGCTCTCCTGTACGAATGAAATAAACCCCAAAACACCAACTGTACTCAATTTTGATTTAAAGCTTTCAAGACTGCAGGGATTCATATTCTTGTTTTTTTCGGTAAAGTCTTTACCGAAAGAACCAAGAATACCAACCGTACTCTTCAGTTGTAAAACCCGTACCCAAAGTGCCAGCGCTGCATGCTTTGTGTTTAATTCACCCGAGGTCGTCAATAAGGGTCTCTCGCCCACATTGCTTATAGGCTCCATGCGGCCGCTAAAAAAATATATCCATACCGAATAAAGAAGGTGCTTTGCAAAATGCTGAGTTATTTTTGTTGTTGTTATTGCTTTCAGATTTTGGCATGGAAATGCGTGCCTGGTTTACACGACTAAAATGTGCCTACAAACCATGGGCATGCTATGGTGCTGCAAATGTGTGGTTGAAACAAATCCACAAATTTCATTTAAATTTCCACTTAACATAAAAGCACATTTCCAGCATTCTCTGGCTGTAATGTTTGTAGAATTGAGTACTGAAAAAACAGTTGATCAAGTATGCTGCCTGTTTCTCGACCGAAGATGTTCTCTCTGGCTGAGTGCGATGGCTTTTACGTTCCAAATGTAGCCATTACGGCAGATAATGCGAACATTGTCGGTTTCTTCTGCTACCATCGAAAGAAATATATTTTCGCTTTGAAAAAAGTGAAGGATTTCCTCCAATCTTTGGCAGAGGACCAGATAAATGTGTGTAGTTTCATCCATCGTGACATTGAAATTCAGTGGCGGCTCCTGCAAAATCTCTCAGGGGGGGCAAATGTCTGGATGATTTATAAGGATAAGGTCCACCCATGCAAAGGATAAATTAACAGCTTAAGCATGTAAAGGCAACTTCACTTCTTTAATATTAATGAAAAATAAAGTGACTCTTACAATACATCTTGTTTGTTTCTATACTCACTATTAATACAATCCACTCAAGTTTCTTTTATTAAAGATTCCACTAGGTGGCGACAAATAACATTGTTGGATGAAACGTGCTTACGTATGATGACGTAAGCACGTTAGTGCGAGCCCTCCCGGAAGCCATAGAGAATGCATTGCAGCGCCCCCCGTTCGAAAAAAAAACATCTTTGAATGTAAGTCTATGGGACCACTCGGGGCGATTCTCAGCCGGAGTGAAATCGCCCAAAAATAGGCGGTACTCCACAGAACGTGACATGACGCTGATTGGACTATATCCAGAGGCAGTGACGGCTAGCGTGACTCTGTGGTTGAATGACATTGGTGGTGCGTCGCCCAATCGCCCTAATGAAGAAACCGCCCCTGTTGAAATTACAGAAGTGGTCATTGAATAGTCTGCACAAAAGGATCGCAACGTTGCTTTCCATTACTCTTTTTCTGAGTCTAGTGAATTTTTTGTTTTATTGGCTCTGCCCCGACAGCTGCTTTCCCACAGCAGTTCGGCATGGCCAACCTAACCTCAGACCCAAAACTGTACTCGTCAGATGAGTTAGCAGAAGAGTCTGTTGATTGTGACTCACCTGAGTTATAGGTCTCACATCTGGAAGTTTCGAAAACACTGGGTGATACAAGTGGAATTGTAAAAGTATTATATCAGGATGTTATATATTTTGGCCATCCAAATATGCGCGGATAAATCACACTAAGGTCTTCTTTGAAAAGAAAAGTGGCGTGTGTAAATATTTGCAGTAGCTACGATTGCTAAAGCGAAGAATCTCAGTGAAGTGAGTATTTATGCGGCTGTACTTTTCACTATAAAAAAGACGATATCATAGAAGCAAATGTAAAAAAAACATGCGACTTACCTGTACAGGCCTTTTAGTACCTGGCGGCCTGGCGTGTACTAGCCGTTGGGCTATCCTCGGGTGATAAGCGGGACCAGTCAGGTGCGCCTCCAATTGCTCACCTCCTTCCTACACTCCATCTGCCCCCAGCCATAGCCAAGTAATCAGCACACATTTTCAGTCTTGATGCGGTTGCACACGTGCCCAAATTAGAAAAGGTGGCGGTGGCCTGCAACTGCTTGCTGACGCCACCGCTGGCGTAAGGGCCTCCACTAGAGGGAGCTTGATCGAACTCTCCCTCCAGGGTGTTTTTGGCCTGCTCTTCGACGCTGAAATTTGAGATGAAAACATAAAAATAACCAGCAAATTATTCGAATTGGAAACATATGGCACAGTAGCCCTCCTGCTGCGAAACTACAATGCAGCAGGACCCTCCTTAACAAGTGAAACGCCACGAACGACGAACTACTAGGAGCATCCTTTATTACAACAGTAACAATACGAGGTCTGGGCTACATGCTTGGTCTTGAAGCTCGTGCCTTCTCTCGAACATCTCCTCCCCTTGTGCTCTCCCCTTTTATATCATCTGAGCCCCCTTTCTCGAATGTTCCCTCACTGTTTTTCCTCTAGTCCTTCTCCTCTAATCGATCCCAACCGTCGCCTCTGGTTTTCACTTCTGTTTCCCGCTTATTCTCGTTCAAACTCTTTTCCTCCAATCAATTCAAAAGCCTGCCTCCCGACCAATCACTGTGGAGGCCTCTTTCCGCCAATCGGAGACCTTGGCCTATTTTTTAATAACAGTTATGTTGCACATTGGCTTGGGGTAAGTGCGTGTTAATTTGGGTCATATACACAAGTATGGCTAAACAAACAGCATATATGCGCGCACACATACACACCCTCGCGCACGGATACGCAAAATAAGCACGTAGCTGAAACGTGAAAAATGCACAAAACGGAGATCCCCAATGTAGCCTGATAGACTGTTGCCAAGGGGGTAGTGTGGCCCGGTACCATTCCCGGCTGTCTGTCGCCCCAGCACGTGTGCCGTGGCGGCCTTCATAGGTGCTCGCTAACATCACTTGCCCCAACAGTATGTTAAGGCGTTTTGGGGGATCTTTGTCTTTGAACTACGACACGATCACACTTGGCAGAATGCAAAGACACCAATTCTCACGCACGTTCAATAGCACGTTCACATTTGAGGCAGAACAATGTATCGATTAGTATGATTGTCTAAGCTCAAGATGCATTAATCAAATCACGCGTGAATGAATCAATGGTATTGTATTTGTATAAGTTGTATGTAAAGTATTATTTGGGTCCTTCGGTAAAGTCACGTAGATAGGTACAAATTAATAAAAATAATAAATACAGTAGAGTTGTTAATATACCCCTGGTCGACACAAAAGACCAAGATCCAAGAGCATGTTAAGCAGTATAGAGGGGATCTTGGTCTTTTGTGTCGACCAGGAGTATAACAACTCTACTGTATTCACCTCCCGATTCAAGAAGGGGGTTGTTGGTGTTTTTTCAAATTCGCGATTCAATTGAATTTTTGTTTCTCAACATTGTTGAATGTAGTGGCCTCTTGACTTAACGCTTTCGTGACTGCAGGAATTAATATTCTTTGGGTCTTTTTCTGTAAAGTCACGTAAATAATAAAAATAAAATAAACTAGTTTTTGGTTTATTTCATATTTATCATTTGAGGCTGAGTCGACCTAGGAGATGCGCAGGACGGGTTGAGATAATCGTCACTTGTGTTGACGTTGGCACAGCGCGCCAACCACTGCGCCATCGCTCCCGAGTAGACAGGCAGAAGCATTTTTCGCACTACACATACAAGGCTCGATTGACCTTTTGAACAAATAGCAATGGAACGCGCCCGAGAGGACGTCAACCGGGGAGATGGTCGGATAAGATCAGCCCATGCATGTGTTGGATGAATCGTTGCATTGCGGAATAGTGAGAGGTGGCCGTTCGGGAAAATACTTCATCCAGCAGTGAATTGAGAATGGGTGCTCATGGAATGCATCGCCCTGGCGATTTTGCCCTCGGCTCGATCTCATAATAAAAAACATTCTTAGACAAAGGTAAAGTAACATTGGACCTACAAACGGGCATCTAGTTTTGTCTCGCCGTCTCCCAGGCAAACTTTCAAACCCGAGTTTCCAATTCAGTTTTCAATCGTTAGAGTGCCATCTAAAAGAAGCGTTTGGAAAAGTACAGACGTAGGATGGATACCTTCGTGTTTTTTTCGAACAAAAATAAAGTCTCTTTACTCGCCAGCAGGATGACATTGTTATTCGTCCGATGTATCTCATCGAATAAATGCATTTCGGACGTGGTACATTCCTCTTTAAGACAAAATATGTACTGTATGCACAGTATGTTGAACTTCTTTCGCACCGTACGTAGCCAACCGTGCCAATTGGAGGTGAGGGGGACGGACAACAAACAAAATTCCATTCAATCGCAGTTATAATTGATAAGTTATTCTGAGAAAGTTTGGTTCAGGGCGTCGCTGTAGTAACGTGTTCACAACAGCAGCATGTGGTGCTAGCCCGTGTTCGTTAAAAAGGAGCAAGCTACTCGACGTATTCGAACGAATTTCCACTCGAATGTCTCCTGCTATTCAATGGGAACACGTCCAAGGCTTACATGGGGACAACACAGGCACAGATATGTATACAGACGCGGATGCACAGGGAGACACGGGGGAGGTCATGGATTTGCTGTTTAGCACTCAGAGAGTAATCCGGCCCGTGGTCTCGGTGCGGGCAGGTGACCCACTTTTCAATCCACCATCAAATCCGACAAGAAAGCTCATCTCGTCCGGGCTTTGAGATCCTGACGGCTTCAGATGGCGATTGATAGCTTTAAAGAATAATTCATTGAGATGGATTTAAGCACAGTGATGGGAACTTTGTCACTGTCACATAGCGGAGCTTGTCTTCAGCCCAAAGTAATTCCTATGATAATTGTGGTGTGTTTAGCTGACCTGGCTAAATAAGTCTCCGAAGTTTTGACTTAAAACTTTCGTGACTGCAGGAATTCATATTATTAGTTTCTTTCGCTAAAGTCACGTAGAATCTAGATAGAATCTATAAAGAATTTAGATAGAATCTACGTGACTCCTAGATATAATCTACGTGACTTTACCGAAAGAACCAAAGAATATGAAGTCCCCGAAGATGAAGTGAATTGTTTCTTTTCACCAATTTTTTTGTGTATTTTTAATTTTCTTTCTCATAACACTCCCGCCTTCACCCCTACCCCTTCTTCCGCACCCCTCATTTTCGGGACACTAGCCCCACGTTAAGCATCGGATAACAATTTGTGCTGGGGCGAGCATTTGGCGCAAGGGAGGGCCATTAAAGCGTCAACCTGGCCAACAAAACAGATCCCACCGAGGTGCGTATCAATCATGGGAATTATGGCTCTGTTGCCTCTTCACGCTGGCGCTCGCCACAGCAGCGCCTTCATTACGAATCGCATGCTCCGTGAGGATGACCAGCTAGGGCACGAGGGGACCTAGCAGTGGAACGCGTGGTGGTGGCGGGGAGGTGGGGGGGGGGCTTTTAAACCCCTCCTTTCCACTGGCTCCCACATTGGACACACCTCGTGGGCCAAAAAGTCGCCTATATATATTTTACTTTATAAGGCCACAGTGTTATTGATGAATGTGGTGATTTAAAACCTAATTGTGGTTGTGTGGGGCCTGATGTCCATCCCACCGCCCTCGCTGAACAGGTGGGGCGCGACGTCTGCCCGTTCCGCTCCCTCCACTTTGTCGGTCGGCTCCCGCCAGGCCCCCACCGACTGAGTGACGGGGCCCCCCATGCTAGTGCCCTCCCTAGGTGGTCCCCGGGCCATCTGCCCCCGCAGTTCCTTGAAAGTGAGGCGGAACTACAGAGCATAATGGTCAGTGTGCACGCGACATCTCCGGCCATACACATATGGTCAGAACTGCTTGCACACAAAAATCACGGTATACAGTTCCTGACGGGTCACACAATAGTTCATTTCGGCTCCGTTCAGGGTCCGGCTAGCGTATGTGATGACCCACTCCACCCCATCCTGCACCTGTGACAACACGGTGCCCAACCCACTGCTGCAGGCATCGGTGTCCAGGATCAAATCTGTGGAAAAGTCAGGGAAAGCCAGTATGGGGGTATGGGTGAGGTGGTCCTTGAGGGTGGTGAAGGCCGTCTGGCAGGCTTCCGTCCAACGGTAAGGGTTCTTTAGGGAAGTGAGTTGGGTTAGGGGAAGCGCAATCTAGCTGAATCCCTTAAAAAATCAACAGCATTAAGTGGCTCGCTCCAGAAATGACCTGATCTCCGTCTGGTTCCTCGGCCGTGGCCATTCCACTACGGAACATACCTTTTCCGGTTCGGTATGCACCCCTGCCTTGCTGATGCGGTGTCCGAGGTACCCCACCTTCTGCTGCGCAATATAACACTTGCGCAGTTTGAGCTTGAGATGGGTTGCTTGCAGTCGTTGGAACACCTCCCGCAACATGGACCAGTGTTCAGGCAGAGACCTACTGAACACAATCATGTCATCCAGATAAATCAGGCACTGTTCCCACTGCAAGCCCCACATCACCAACTCCATCAACTGCTGGAACGTCGCAGGTGTGTTCGTGAGTCCGAACGGAAGCACGCGGAACTCGAACAGTCCCATCGGGGAGGTAACCGGGGTCTTCAGCCGATCTTCCTCCTTCATCTCAACCTGCCAGTGCCCGGACGCCAGATTTAGGGTGGAGAAATACCGTGCCCCCACGAGGCTGTCAAAGGTGTCATCGATGCGGGGGATGGAGAAGACATCGCTGAGGGTAACCGCGTTCAGCTTCTGATAATCGACACAGAACCATGTTGACCCATCCTCTTTCGTCAAAAGCACAACCGGGGCGGATCAAGGGCTCGATGAGGGCTGGATTATGTTATTGTGGAGCATATCCGCGACTGCCTTCTTGATCTAGGCCTGTTTGGGCGTGCCCACTCAGTAGGTGGGGAGTTTAATGTGTCAATTTGGTGCTTGACGAGGTCTGTCCGGCCAACATCCGAATCGTGCTCACTAAACACGTTGGCGTACTCCCATAGTAACCCCCGCAGCTGATCGGCCTCCACCTTGGTTAAATCCGGCCACAGTACCTGTAGCGTGTCAAGCAAGGGGACGACCTCAGCTCGGGGGGTCGGGCAGACCAGTCACGCCCGGTCCTGGTTGTCCTCAGGGCGGCCGGGGTCCTCAGCTCAGAGGGCAAACACCGAGTTGCTCGAGTGGCACACGTACAGGGGGTACACTGGCCACTGGGGTGCATCGTCGAAGCATTGCTGGGGTGCTGTGGGGGATAAAAACTCGCATAAACAGCTGGTCCCCATCAGCGTTCACCAACGTGGCTGACCCTGCAACCCCGTACCGTGCCGCCAACTCCAGGTGAGGAGTCAACATTACCTCACCCAATGGTTAGCGAGAGGGGTCGGTGGGGGCCGTCGCCACTGGCAACAGCATCTCCGCGAGGGGGCCGATGGTGACGGCCGACGCCAGGGTGGCGGCCACGGGCTCGAATCACGGGTGTTCCAGCTCCTGTCCTAAGAATGGCATCCTCTCCCCGCTGCCCTCCACAGCTGCACGTTGAGCTCCAACTTTTCCAGGTTGGTATCTGAAATGCACTCGTGGCATAACATGCTCGACACATAGAATTCCTCGTTACACACCTGGTGTCTGAGGCGGACCTCAAGTGTGACCCTCCCTAGCAGGCCCATCCCACTTGCGGTGTGCAGCGTGCGTTCTGGGGCCTGTATGCGGCCCACGTTGACCCCGACCGTGCTGCAGTGTCCAACAGAATCTGGGTATGCCGCCCGTTCACCTGCCCTTCCACCAGCGATGTGGCCCTCGTGATTCCTGCCACTGGCTCCCGCAGCCAGTCGCTCGCAGTCGCCGCACTCTCAGACGCTATTGTTGGCATCTGCATGGGGGTCACTCGCTCACCATTATCATTACAGTTTATTCATGTTGAGACCACATCGATTGCACCCCTAGGTGGTCTCCTCTCTAGGGGCACGTTGGTGTTTAACCCTGGCGCTTGTTGAGTGCGGGCCATCTAGGGACAGTCTTTCATGAGATACCCCCGTTGGTCGCACAGATAGCATGCACAGGGAAGGGCGGTGGCTCCATAGGAGGCCCCTTGCCCACTCCCCCTTCCCCTCCCAATGCGTATCTGTCCGAACTCTGTTCGGACACTCGCCCGGTTAGCCCCCCTACCGTGGAGCATAGTCCTCTCACTTCACCCTGGACTGCCTCCACTGTGGACTGCAGCTTATTCATATTACCTGCGACATCTCCTCTGCCGGTCTGTAACCCCGCCACCTATCTCGGGGTGGCCTCACTGGTTCCCAGAGGCTCCCTTGTTCCCCTCCTGGCGAGCCCCTCCTCCCTCCTCCGGAAGGAGGCTTGCGATGGTGCGATTACATCCCAGCTCTCGGAACTGCGCGCCCTCATGAGCAAATCTCTCACACACGCGCTCGACAAGGGTGTTAAATAGGGGATGCGGGCAGTTCACATATGGCTGCCACCACACCGTACTAGTCAGATACCGCTGAACTTTCTCGGTGGTGAGGTCATCAATGATCTCGGCATTGTACCCTGGGTGTGCACTCTGCGTTAGCGAGCACATGTCCTCGGCGTAGCTACGGAGGTCCCCACTGGGCTGGCAGCGGCGCACGTTTAATCCTACCTTTGCTGGCACCTGGTCTGGAGTGATTGGAAGGCATGGGCCAGATCAGCTCAATAACAACGGTAGGAGGCTGCTAGTTTTTTGTGCAGCCCATGGGCTTGTAATTACCAACACGCTCTTCCGGCATCGGCGCATCCACACAACATCATGGATGCATGCCGGTTCCAAGCAAGAACATCTGCTGGACTACATAGTGACGGACCAGCGGATGCGAGCCCATGTCCTTGACACCAGGACCTACCGTGGAGCTGATCTGCCCTCTGGCCATCGACTAGTCATCTGTAAGATGCGCCTGCCATTCTTCCACTCCGGTGGTGGGTGTACACCCAGGACCCCATTCCAACCTAAAGTGGCCTGGTCTCAGTTAGCTGATGAAAGTTGCAAGCGATAATTTCATCATCGCTTGCAGCTGGGGTAGCGCATCGTCCCCCACTCCTCCTGATGTCGAGGGTAAATGGGCGAGGTTTAGGACTGTGACTCATGCAGCTGCAATGGCTGCTTTGGGTACGCGGTCCAGACCTCCCCAGAGACCCTGGCTGACAGAGGAGGTGTTCAGGATAGTTGAGAAAAGCGACAGGCCCACTCTCATCGGCTACAGCATCCCACGTCAGAGAATGAGGAGGCTTACGGCAGCCTTCGCTCGGAGGTTCGGAGAGCTGTAAGGCGCTGCAAGGATGGGTGGTGGTCGCTAGCTGCTGAGGAGATGGAGTCTGCCTCAGTGGCCCGCGATCACAAATCACTATTTAACTCCATAAAAAAAGTAACCTGCAGCGCCACACCTATTACCATCATTAGGGGAAAAAACGGTGATCCAATCTCCGACCCCCAGGAACAGATTTGCAGATTTGCTGAGCATTTCTGTGAGGTCCTGGGGGAGAGGAAATCCCTCAGCCAGGAAAACATCATGGCACAAAGTGGGGATAACCCTGCTGAGGCTGCGGTGCCTAAAATATTGGAAGAGGTCACCCCCTGTGAGTGGCTGGCTGAGGTGTCTTCTGTTGAGGAAGTACTGAAGGGGATCCAGAGTCTGAGACCAGGAAAGGCACCAGGCAGAGATGATCTCCCAAGCGAAATGCTGAGGGAGGGTGGCGTTTGTGCACAGACTGCCCTATATGACATCATAAAAACAGTCTGGACTGCTGGACGGGTTCAGCAGGATTGGAAGGATGCCCTGGTGGTCCCCCTCTTTAAGAAGGGGGACCGCACAGACTGTAACAACTACAGGGGCATCTCACTCCTCAGTGTGCCGGGATAGGTCCTGGCAAGGATTATTCAACATCGCCTTGCTAGGCACGCTAAGGAGAGGCTTGCTGAGCCCCAATGCGGTTTAAGGAAAGGGCGGTCCTGCACAGATGCAATATTTTCTGTCCGTCTGCTATAGCAGAGGTGTAGGGATTTTCAACAAGACCTACATCTCTGCTTTATTGACCTGGTCAAGGTCTATGATACCATCAGTAGGCCTGGGCTCTGGGTTGTTCTTCGTGCTTTCGGAGTCTCTGACCCTCTGGTCACGATCATTAAGGACCTTCATGATGGTGAGCAGGCCCGGGTGCGATCAAGGGATAGCTCCTTATTGGTCTACCACGTTATGTATGCCGATGATTTGGTAATAGCTGCTCATTCAGAGGAGGAGTTGGAGACGCTGCTGCTGAGACTGGAGCGTGCCACTCAGAGGTGGGGCCTTACCATCAGCCCCACCAAAACTAAGCACCTGCCTGGGTATTTTGTACCATAGGACACTCCACCGCCACAACCCCCAATCGGTGATGGGGCAGTAGTGGAGAGAGTGGAGAGTTTCCCATACCTGGACAGTGTGCTTATGACCGGCTCCAGTTTAACAGCAGAGGTCTCACTCCGAATCAGTCGAGCGGCAATATCTTTTCATCGGTTGCGTAACGCTGTGTGAAAGCTATCTGGTCTGTCGCTCCGCAAGAAGCTTCAAGTCTTCTCGGCCACAGTCATTCCTTCCCTTCTCTATGCTTGCGAAACGTGGACCCCCCTAATGGAGCATCTTCGCCGGTTGGAAACATGTAGGCTGGCCTGCCTACGATCCATCCTGGGTTTAACCAGGCTGGATTGTGTGAGGAGCTCACAAATCCTTGAAAGATCTGGGCAAAATCCCATCGGTGAGCTCCTCCGGCAGGCAAGGCTGCATTGGCTGGGTCATGTAGCCCGCATGCCCAGCCACCGCATGCCGAAACAGCTTTTGTTTGGCCGGATCGAGGGGGCTAAAACGGGCGCGGCACGGGCTAGAGAAGAGATGGAGTGATGTGGTAGAGGAGGACGTGGAGCTGAGTGGACTTGCCGATGACTGGTACCAGCGGTGTCAAGATCGGCCTCTGTGGAGGAGGCTCGTGAAGGACGCTACTGGGCAGTTGGAGGCAGTCGCCCTCCAGCAACAACGGAGGGCGGAGGAGCGACGCTCACAACAACGAGCGGAGCGCCGGGTGGCTAAAGCACAGCAAGTTGGCACAGTAGGGGGCACAGGTTGTGCATCAGCCAGTCATCTCGGTCATCTCAGTCCGTCGACCCCATGGCACCTGGGTCTGCTCCGTGACCTCCTGCCAGCGGGCGTTCGACAGTTCACATGGCCTCAAGGTGCACATGGCCTGGCACAAGCGTCGTGGTGACGTCACCGCCACTTAGTGGCGAATGGCGGTTGTTGTGTGTGAGTCTGAGAGTGTGAGAGTGAGTGTGTGTGTGAGTCTGAGAGTGTGAGAGTGAGTGTGTGTGTGTGAGACTGACAGTGTGAGGGTGAGTGTGTGTGTGTGAGTCTGAGAGTGTGAGAGTGAGTGTGTGTGTGAGTCTGAGAGTGTGAGGGTGTGTGTGTGAATCTGAGAGTGTGAGAGTGAGTGTGTGTGAGTCTGAGAGTGTGAGAGTGAGTGTATGTGTGTGTGAGTCTGAGAGTGTGAGATGTAAGTATGTGTGTGAGTCTGAGAGTGTGAAAGTGTGAATGTGTGTGAGTCTGAGACGGTGAGAGTGAGTGTATGTGTGTGTGAGTCTTAGTGTTATACAGGTAGGAACAACAGGTTCCACACTGCCCACCAGGGATTATTTGTCTGTCTGTCTGTCGTGCATATCCGGAATTCCGCCCACCCATGCACCTCCCCACCGAACACCGAGCTACGCCGCGATTGGTTGACAATGTTGGGGAGGGTGGGAGGAAGGGTAAACATGCCCACTCATCCAACTGCCCCCCCCCCCCTGAACGCCGCGCTGTCCAACCAAGTCCCTACCTGCCCACTCCGAAGGAACGTGTAACCTACTCACGCCGGCTTGTACCCGCCCTCACAGTTGGGCATATATGCGGAATACACCACGCCACCGTTGACCCTGGCCATTGACCGAGCAACCCAACGTTACTACCAGCTCCCTCCGCAGGAATATGTTAATGTTTCCTTGACGTCATTCTCAAGAGAAAGCCCATTGTGTGCCGGGGTCTGTGTCCCAAGTTTGCCACATTCGAACAGTACCCACAAATTACGCAATTGGGACTATACATAACAATAATCGCCCTCCCCGACTGGCAGACTAATGCCCTGGGTAACTTTTGGAATTATGACTCACCCTGGTCTTTTGAATTCTCAATATAAACTTGAAACTTAGACTTCAAACTTGATTTGGAGCTTTCGTGACTGCAGGAATTACTCTTTGGTTCTTTCAGTAAAGTCACGTAGAATTTTTTTTTATAGCATACGAGGTTTCGATTGCAACACAAGCAATCATCATCAGGTACAAATGAAAGAGAAAACAAACCTAGTAAACTTAGAAATACAATGCAATACAACACAGAGTCGGCTAACATAACAGTCAACCCCCTACTTGGTTGATTACGTTCTTTCAAAGATTGCTACATGTGAGAGAGAGACAAAACACAGACACGGAGACACATAGACAGACACATAATCAGAGAGAGATAACACAGAGACACACAGAGATAGAGAGACACACATAGGCACACAGAGAAACAATGCCCCTGTGTCGAGGCCTTAAATAGAGATAGAGGGGGGCATAGAGAGGGGGGTAGAGAAATTAGCATGTCAATGAGAGATTTGGAGCTTTCGTGACTGCAGGAAATACTAGAGCGACAACACAAGGACACACCCAGATAGAGAAAACACACTTAATCAAACAAACTTAGTAAAATTTGGAAATGTAATGCAATGCAAGACAGAGAGTCGGTCAAGACACAATTAACGCATAGCCTGGTTGATTAGACTTCAAATTGAGTGTCCGTTGTAAGACCATGCTCTTCTCGACATCTTCAGCCTTTCCTCAACACCATCACCTTTCCCTCCACAGCAAAATCGATTTTGAGAAAATATGTCGCACGCAATCAACTTTCCTTGAGCGTGTGTGAAAAATCATATGTTTGGAAAATTTGTCACGGATTCCTGTAATGGCCTGGGATGGGTTTTTTTTTATTGTTCACGCTCAAGCTGTGCAACTGACTGGTCAATAAATCCATCCTTTAGATGGGTGGCCTCACCCAGTGGTATAATGGAAGGCCGTGATTTGCCGATTAATGAATTCCATGTTTTGTGCCCTTTGGCAATAGCTTAAGTTAATGGCTTAATATTTACAATGGTGGATCAGCGTGCATTGAAAGGTAGCCTATAAACTGTATCTTATAAGCAAATAACCCGGCATTTGGCAGACGAGAACTGAGCAATGCGCCAGTGTGCACTTATGTTAATTTCAGCTTGTGTAAGTGTGGATATAACACAAGCATGTGCGCTGAAAGGTGATGTCATCTTCACATGCAAAGCATGCTGGTTCTTGTTTCATATTTCGCTGTTGAAGGTACCTTGTTGAGGACTGTATATTTAGTGTAATTCACAAGCAAGGCAGAGCGTCACAACGATAGCGCCTTCACTCTGGGTCGCTGGTGTAATTCCATCAAGAGACGCGGTGTCCCTAGGGCATTTAGAATGTGGCTGTGAGCAGGGACCATTCGGTCGGACTGACACTGGCTGCGTTTCCATTGCAATAATTATCAGAGCGCATTTTGAATTAGCTGTTAAATGTTGCGTCTGTGTGACAACGGTTACATAGCTTATTTATGTTATGGTGTTAAGACATTTTTATTACATAGAACATTTCAGATCAATCTTGATTTGAAGCTTTCGTGACTGCAGGAATTCATACTCTTTGTATATTTCGGTAAAGTCACGTAGGTAGAAAAAGTAATAGATCACGACGTTCCGATCGCAACAACAAGCGACCGTCTTCAGGTGAAAGAATCAGACTGCTGTGGACAAGGCATTATATTGACCCGAGGGGGGAGTGAGGGGGGGTGCATTGGGCAAGAGGTTGGGGGCAGCGATTGTGAGGAACTTGTGAGCATGAGAGTGCAATCCAAAGGACTTGTGAGCATGAGAGTGAAATCTAAGAGATCGGCTGTAGGGGGAGAGACGCACTGAGACAATCGTGCAATCTTAACCTTTAATCAGAAGTAAACGATCATCCACTTTGTAATCAGTTGCCAAGGCAATCAATTGTGGAGAAGGAAGCTACGGCGAAAAACTCACGAGGTACGGGCCGAGGCCACGCAGTTCTCTCCCAGGGCCTGGTTCTCTCCTAGAGCCTCCGGGAGTCCCTATGGCCCCAAATGGGGGCCCCAAGGCCTTGCTCGGTTTGCTCGCTCGTGCCACCACCGCCACTGGCCGTGTGCGCTCCATGGAAAAACACCGACGCATCACGGACGACGATGATGATGACCAGGGGGGGTGGGGGGGGCGGACTAAAGTGGCTTTCAGCAGGAGAACCACACAAAGGGGAGGAGGGCAACAATTTGGAAGGAGACGAGACTGGTTTTTTTGCGAACACTCTCAGGACTCTCTCTCCCATCTCTCTCGCCGTCTCTGCCTCCTCTTTCCTCTCGAGTAACGGGAATGGTAATTAAGTTTTTTTTCTCTCACGGCGAGCGTCATTTGTCCACGCGTTGCGCGCGGCGATAACACCGCAGCTCGGCTGTGAGACAGAAAATAAAACGCATCTCATAATGAGAACTGTCACTGCAATTTGTTAGACGTGAAACTGGAAATAAAATGGTGTGACGTTAATAAAAAAAGAGAGAAAGGGGCGGGGGGCAGAAAGTGGGACTCTGACTCTGCAGCAGCACTTGAGTCACTGGGGGAGAGATCTAAGAGAGAGGCACAGAGAGAGAGAGACAAAGAGTCGGAAATAACAGCTGACATAGGCACGTAGGATGGAAACATCACAGTCAGTTTAGACTTTACCTGCTTAATAACGTCCTTCCAATGATTGTTCATTTTGTACCCATCTTCTCGGTTGAAGTTGTGTCTTTCTTTATATATTTAGATGGCTTCATGACCAAATCTCTGAAGGTAGCCGCTGGGTTTGCAGAGTACCTTCGTCTTGGAAAAATCAATTTCGTGTGAGCCCACAGCGTTAAAACAATGATCAGCAACGGCAGAGGTATTGGTCCTACCATGTTTCAGATCTGCCTTGTGTTCACGAACGCGGTCCGAGACATGTCGTTTCGTTTCTCCAATGTAACTGCTGCCGCAACCACAACTCAGTTTGTAGACACCAAGCCCTCAGGATGAACAGATACTCTGACCGTACAATCCGCAAAGCTGTCTCCCCAGCCATGGGGAGACAACCATCTGAGGATCCAACCAAAACCATCACTTTACCATACATAGCAGCGGTTACCAAAAAGATTTCCAAAATTTTAACAAACACAAGATCCAGGTTCGTTTCAACACAGTACACAAAATCAGTGATTTGATCCCATCTGTAAAGAATGTGATTCCTGACATGAAATACCCTGGTGTCTACAAACTGAGTTCTCTTGGAGACCATGCCTATTTTCATTGCAGTAAATGGTAGCACTTCTAGTGGCTGCAGGGGGCACGTAAAGCCATAGCATTGAAATGTACGCTATGGCTTTACGTGCCCCCTGCAGCCACTAGAGGTGCTACCATTTACTGCAATGAAAATAGGCATGGTCTCCAAGAGAACTGGGTATGGTCATTTAACTATAACCCTCAGCTGCACTCACTCCTCACTGAACTCCGACCTTGGTGATCACACCCCGGGCTGACAGACGCACGCATACGCGTGATTTCTTCCCAGTGTAAACTGACGACCAAGCCACACGCCAAGTGCAAATTATTTGATTGACGTACAAAGCTGGGTTGTGGCCAGCTCAGGGAAATGCATTTTGAAACTACTGCTACTGCCCCAGAAAGTTCAGAGCACACCAACAAACATAAATAAATCAACGTGCCACTGCGCACAACTGTCCCCAATCGCTCGGAACTACTAAAGCTGCTGAAAAAAATCTAATCACAGAGGAGCACTGGTTACGGTGGGTAAAAGGACATTGCAGTGAACTGCAATGTTATTGTTGAATTAGCTTATTCTTTATTTATTGTTTTGTACCTGTGCGCCATTGTGAACGCAGTCCTTTTTATTTTATATATATATAAAACGGGCTTATTCAGATATTCACATTTATGGTGATTATATATACACACACGCTCCAGCAGGCGCATATCGATATACGTTTGGATAAATAGAATGGTCGGGTGGACCAGTGGCTCAGTAGCTAAGCACACTACGCTACCCAGTGTGGAGGTGGTGCAACTTTATCAGGGACCACAACCCAGTGGGGCCCAGGCGCTGGGCTACGTATAGGAGGGAAATTGGATAGGGTGGCCCATTTCACTTCTGGCACCAGGACCCATGACAACTGCGCTCCGTCACTTTGAGGAGAGGTGCATGTTCCAGTCGGGGTGATCTAAACTTACGATTGAATATACAAGAGAGAGATGACTGTGACTTGGGTAGACCTTCGCTCAAAGGTGAATTTACCTGGGCCGATCATAATGGCACCCGGTTAGAGACTATAAAGAAACTATGGGTTAAAAAATGCAATAACAATTAAGTTGCAATATATTATAAATGTAAATTACGGTTACATTCGGTCCAGTTGTGCGAGCATCGTTATTTTATGGTGTTTTGCCGAGGGTCAAAACGTCTCAGGGTTGGTGCTAAGATTGAGTGCCAGTGTCCGGCTGAATGTGTTTTTATTGAAGGCCATGACAGCACGGGTGCAACCAGCGAGGCTGCAGTACTCGGAGATGACAGTCTGTGATCTCAGTATTTCTGATGCTCGGGGCACGTGAACCACCAGGTGTGCACGTGATCGTTGCCGACTCTAACACACTCACTGCTCTTGGCCAATACGTAGGCAATGGCAACATGGCTATAAATAGGGCTCGATTCAGACATTTTTTTGGCCTCCTCATTATTTCGTTTTTCTTAGGCTCACATTGACTCGTATATGTTGTATGGCGGTGGAGCAGTGGGTAGCGTACGAAACGCTAACCACCTGACACGTGCGTTTGATTCCTAGCCATGGAAAACTTCCCCTGGATTCCTTGGATTTTAGGAGAACTCTCTGTATTCCTCCCTAATGGAGCCAAATACTCATTAATGTTAGGAGTATTTTGAACATGTCATTAGTTAAAGGGGCTTTTCTGGGAAAATAATACAAATAATAATAATTATCCCCTGTTGGTCAATCTCCCCATTTTGCACTAAGCATGTGGATTAGGCCAACACTGAATTCAATTGATAATGTAAATGCAAAACATTGTCTTCAACAGCAAAACATAAAACAAGTCCACGCATTCTGTGCATGTGTAGTGTTGTAATTATGGATGAATAAACTTCTTTATGAGGCACACTCTGATTATTGTCTTTCTTTAGACAAAGATCCCCCGTATAGCCTTAACAGACTGTAGGGGCAAGTGCTGTTAGCGAGCACCTATGAAGGCCGGAACGGTACACGAGGGGGTGGGTGGCCAGCACCACGCCCGACCGCCTTTGTCTCCCCAGTGGCGATGTTTACACACCGCACCAGGTACTCATTTAAGGCTGAGTCGACCTAGGGGAGGCCCAGGACCGGTTCAGATAATCGTCACTGGTGTTAGCCGTGAGCGGGAATCGAACCCGGGTCGCCAGGTTCATAGCGCAGCGCGCTAACCGCTACACTACCGCTCTTTAGACACGGTCCCTAACACACACAAGGGGTATATGGTCCCCTTACCCGATACCTAGGGAGGTATGGCCTCCGGACTTGGCGGGACCTACTCACGAATTACCCGCCAACCTAACGTCCTCCGGCTGGGACCTAGGGGAGGCTAACTGACCCGACCACTGGGTCTGTGGGTCCCGACCACTGGTTACACTGAGCCTCAGCCCTTAGAATGGCTGCAAGGCTTGGTTTCAGGGTCCCGTCTATCCAGGACCTGTTCTCCCCTGACCACTGGTTACACTGAGCCTCAGCGCTTAGAATGGATGCAGGGCTTGGTTCCAGGGTCCTGTATATCCAGGACCTATTCTCCCATGACCACTGGTTACACTGAGCCTCAGCCCTTAGAAGGGCTGCAAGGCTTGGTTCCAGGGTCCTATCTATCTTCAGCCCAGGCTTCAGTCTTCGTGTGGAGAGAACTGACTCGAGCTCTCAGCGCTCTGGCTTTTATACAGGTTCGTGGCTGGCTCCGTCCCAGCCACGCCCCTTCTTGAAACCTTCTGATTGGTCCTTCCCAATCCGTCGTTCTGATCCGCTTTCACCTTTCTCTGACCCCGGGAATTTCCCTGGCAGGAATTGGCGTTCTGATCCGCTCTCACCTCTGTTTGACCCCGGGCATTTCCCCAGGGAGGTAACACTGCTGCACCCCGTTGACACTCAGTGGTACTGCAGGTTACTGAATGGTGAGTGGCGTGTATTCTGAAGTTCAAAGTCGCAGTGTAATTCTACCTTGTTGCTTAGGGCTATGTTTGTTACCACCTCTCTGCATGGATTTTGCTCGCATAACTCTAAACGCTGATCCGGAAAAAGCGCTACAGCTTTGTTCGGCCTGCAGACACTTTTACATGAGACACATTTTACACGGCGCATTAGATCCAGGGTATGCCGATTTATCGTACAAGCTCAGCAGCGACATTGCCGCTAATTATACGAACTAATATGCATTGTTTTTACTTCGAAAGGAAGGTAAGAGAGTGTGGGTGGGGAAAAAGTTTTCGACGAAAGTTTAATTAAGTCCACAAAAAAATGTAGCACGTTTTTCATTCTTCAACATGCGCCATTAAGAGAGCGAGCGAGTGTGCAGAGACTGAACTTGTTTGGGTTGAATAGAAAAAATAACGCTGATGTGCCCCCGCCCGGAGGCGCGTACTCTGCAGTAAAGGCGGTGTTGCGTCACTGCATGAATGCTTTTGGCAGCTCTGGGGCACGCAGTATTTGGAAACGTCAGACCTAATGAAGTGAGTCTGTATGACTGCAGACGCCAGAATACTCGCATCGCCCGCGGCTGCTCGAAGAGGCTCCAGTGGAGATGGCCGGAGACTAATGGTAAAGACTTTAATGCCCTACACGAGAGCGCTTGGCGACCGCAGTTATACAAGCCAAGGGGGTCCTGCTGTGCCCATTGTGCATTCCCAAGTCTCCACGAGTCATCGCGTGCTCCTATTGTAGCCAGGTGTTTCACACGCCATTTAATTCGCTTTCGTTATTGCCTTGCATTCCAGAAACGTCTCTTTTTTTGTCAGAAAGTGGCAAGTTTGTTTACGTATAAATGTATTAATTGGTTGTTATTTACACACGTCTTATGGTGTTATGGAAATATGCTGAGCAGTTGCTAATATTTTTTAAATGTCTGTTAAGTGTTTCATATTCATTGTTTGAGTTCATCTTCTTGGTTCTTTCGGTAAAGTCACGTAGAATGGAAATAATACAATAATAAAAATAAAATATAATAAAATAATTCTCACGACGTTTCGGCCACAACGCAAGCAGCCGTCCTCAGGTGAAGAACAGGTCTGTCGAGAAGACAGAGTCTGAATGACACACTCCAGGCTTGGAGCAACTATTTAAGCTGGGATGGAGGGGGGAAGGGCGCCTTGACAAAATAATTTGCATATCAAGAGGAATTTTGCATATTTATGGGAAATGCAGATATGGGATTAGTCACTATTTGTGGAATGCGTAGGAGTTGGGGGGGGCCCAAGGTCATATTATGCCCGTGCATTATGTAATGTATGACTTACTGTTAGTAGCTCAGCTTATTGGAAAGTATATTTAGTATATTGATGATATTGATGTAGTTTATATTTTAGTTTTTTACGTGGTGGTTTGGCTAATGCAGCTTCTTACTATTATAATTCCTTCCCTTTATTACTGCTAACCCTACTTCCTCCCTTTGTTGCTGCTAATCCTACATAATGCACGGGCATAATATGACTTTGAGACCCCCCCCACCTCCTACGCATTCCACAAGTAGTGACTAATCCCATATCTGCATTTTCCATAAATATGTAATGCGAGCGTAAACGGGCTCGCGGGATGTGACGTAACAGGTGGGAGGAGTTAGGGTCACGTAGGGAGAGAGAGAGCTTTTAAGGACAGGAACCGGAAGGGCTGGAGGAGAGTGTGAGAATAAAGACAGGAGGAGGCCACGTAGGGCAGGAGAAGGAAAGTGGCGTGATCGCCACAGGGTTGGGACTTGGCACCGTTGGCCAGCGGTGTCCGGGCACGGAGGCGACGGAGAGCCAGCAGCGGGGCTGCATAGTGAGCAGCCGTGGGGCTGCAGGTCGGAGGCAGAGAGGCTGAGTAACGTGCCAGCAGCGGGGCTGCATAGTGAGCCAGCAACAAGTCTGCAGGAGCGACGGCAGCTGTGGGGCTGCCGAGCGGGAGACGGAGGAGACTCTGAGCGAGACGCCGTGCGGGCAAAGTTGTACGAACCAATAAAGGACAATGGAGACAGACCCAGTGCAAGAGTCCTTTATTACACTGGTGTCAGAAGTGAAACGGCATGTCAATATGCTAAATTCCTCTGTTGATATGCAAATTCCTTTTGTCAAGGCGCCCTTCCTCTAACGCAGCTTAAATATACGCTGCCAAGCTTGCTGGTGTTCATTCAGACGCTGTCTTTCCGACAGACCTGTTCTTCATCTGAGGACGGCTGCTTGCGTTGTGGCCGAAACTTCGTGAGAATTGTATTTTATGATGTTTTATTTTTATTATTTTATTATTTCCCTTCTACGTGACTTCACCGAAAGAACCAAGAAGATGTATGCATGTATGTTGAACTTCTTTCGCACCGTATGTAGCCAACCGTGCTAATCGGAAGTCGTCACACAATGACACTCGTTTTGAATGATGTAACCGGATCATTAATGTCCACTGTGATGTAAACTGCGTAGATTTTCACTTCTGACAAACCCACCAGAATCAAATAATATATAAAAAAAATAGAGATGTGTTTTAGACAGTCATTCCCATTCTACTCCTAACCTAAAAATATACACCTATATTACTTTTCACAATTCAGCAATAACAATTAACCTTTTCAGGGAACTCGCCAAAAGATGTAGAGGTGTTATTGTTGCATGAGGTTTGGGGTTGAAGTCTTTCTAGGCGTTGACGGTAATGATTGTTGGGATGAATCTTATTGGGTGGGGGTCTCTTCCTTGGTGGCTGGGGTGCCTGATATACAAGGTTTAAGGAAAACATCGAGAGATGTCTGGATAGATGTCTTCCTTTTGTTTGGTACAGCTTTTTGTAACAACGTAGGACACTCTCCATCATGCGAGAACAATTATTGCCGCATTCCATATTTTGGTCGTCTTTTTTTGAGGATGTGCCATAACTTGTTCGACCAAGCTTATGGCAGCTGTAAAGGATTTCATTTTTAGAACTCATGATAACATAGATGGGCATAATCAGTTTAAATGATAATTGCCACATTTTTTGAACATTTATTAAGTCACTCAACAACCAGCACCACCACATTGTAGGGATACAGTGGCACTGTCGCGGATGGATGACGTAGCCTTTCAGATGTTTCTTTTTTGATCTCATGGCGTATGCCGTGTGGAAATTCGATTTTGTTAATCAAATTCGAATTCCAAACTTAACGAAATTGTTCAACGATATGTGACCATACTTTGTCAATTTCGTTAATGTGAAATTTCGTAAACCGACCATTCTTAAATTGAGGGTTACCTGTACATTGCATAAAAAAATGTCGACATTTAACATAAAATTACGAACATTGGTCAACATACACAGCATTTATCTTGCAGTGACATTGTATATGTACATTATTGTATTTATCTGCAAGACATTTGTCAATACCATCGCCTTAAAAGGAAAAAATATATACTGCAATAGGTGACATTTTGGGCAATGGCCCTTTTCACAACACATTAATCGATGAATGTGCAGATCCTGAAATGTGACAGTACATCAAAGATGAAATCACTGTGGATATGAGAACGATAAATTATGATGATGGTTAGCAAGCGAATATGGTTTGGCCGTCAATTATACATCTCTTCCCGAAAGCATGCTGTGAAGTCTAATAAAATGTCTTATCACTCCGTAATTTCACTCTTGTTCAAAACGAGGAACATCAAACATACTTTCAAACGCCATACACACAACGTGCTATTAATGAGCTCGGGGAAATTGTAGCAATTGATAACCCTTAACTTTTGAATATATTTTGAATTTCAATGTGGTCGACAAAAATGAAACAACAGGTAGGGCAACATCTTGGCAGCAATGTTGCAGATTATCGATACATTGCACTCAATTATTTTTTTGCTAGGAGGCACAATTTGTATTGTTACATTTTTGTTTTATTATATTTCTTTCACTTATTTTAATTGTATCCTCTACGTAGTGTATGAAATGAATATACACCAGATTGTGTCAAAAGAAGCCCTATGCATGTAATCTGAACGAGCAAAGTCTACCAATTGTTCAGCTCAGAGCAACCATCCTCTGTGTGGAAAAGTTGAAGTTAACCTTCTCCTGTTGTTCTACCTCTTCCTCCTGTTGTTCTACCTCCTCTTCCTCGTGTTCTACCTCCTACCTCCTCCTGTTCTAGCTCTTCCTGGTCAACCTATTTTTACACATAATCGTTCCAAACAATCGTTCACTCGATATAACTTCATTAAATACTGTATCTCATCTATATAACATTATCTATATATAATCAACAGCCTTTCCTCCACGAACTATTTTGTAGATTTCTCATTGTTTTATTTACGCTGTTCGTGCGAGTTTAATAATTTCAGTTTACCGCATTCACCCGTTCTCACGTACCTAATTAAACTATAAATTTGTTTTCATAATCATTCCTAATCATCCTCTTGCTTTGCTAATGAATGCGCTTTTATTTTCATAATTCCCCCACCTGTTTTACTCTGCCATTCACTTTCCTCCCACCCACCGATTCTTGCCTCTGCCTCCCTTTTATTATATGTCCTCCCTCCACTGGGCGACCCAACCTGTGGCGCTGTGCCACGTCGAATTTGGACTTTGAGGGTTATGTTTCCGTGCCACGTATTGTACTAAGCAGGACCAAAAGCAAACACCCGGAGCAGGCTGCTGTTTAATTTAAAACAATTATCATTGCGATAGAAAAACCCACTCAACTCAATTACAAATACATGCAGCCCATAATAAACAATTCCACGCTTTTCAAACTCCACACTGGCAGATGTCCCAGATACAGATTGCAGGTGTTTGGTCGTGACCCTGTATTAATGCAAGCACACACCACTTTCCCCATCTTTCCTGTATTCTATTTTCTCCATCGGCTTTGACTTTCTAAACATTAATCGTAATTCACCATGAACGTTAATGTTTATGATGCTGCTTGAGGAGTGAGCTGGTATAAAATGTGAAGGTGCAGACCTGTAATTACTTTATCGTCACTGTTGGTAGAAGGGTCTCCACTAACTAGATGGACCTCCAGATAGTGTTTGGTTTACTTTATCTTCCATGCTGGCCACGTATCTTGAGAGAGACTGTAAAAAACAAACTTTACCCCACCACAAGTGACAGTGGTGGGAGGGATGAAAGAAACGTGCCCATTGTCTTAACTGCTACACCAGGAGATTGAACCGGTGACCTCTGGATGTATAAACACGAATAGAGTTGGCCAAACATCCCAGTATAAGACCAGCGAGCTTGGGCAATTGTTGCCGCTGTTTATGGTTGCTTTACCGCGTGTTTGTGGCTTCCCGCACCTCTTTGTGAAAGACTGCGCCAGTTTTCAATTATACAGCGTTAATATCGGCTAAATTGCCTCGCCGGGAGGTGGAGCCAGTGACCCTTGGATCGTAAGTGCAATTTGCTAATCATTGCTCCACCCGTGATTTAAATGAGCATTGAGCAGTAAGTCATCTCCATTTGACTTTCACATATGCGCCTTTCCTTTTGAGGGATCTACCCCTTCTTGTTTAGGCCCTGCTTCTTTATGTTTAGGCACCACCTCTTCCCCCGGACACGGGGTTGGGCTGGTTGGGAGGGGGTTTGGGTTTTGGAAGATAGGTGGGGTAGTGGATGCACAGCAGTCGGGGTAGGGGTGGGGTGGCTTCACGTGAAAGACTAAATTCCCTGCTCTGAACAGCAATATAATAACAGATTAAATCACCACGCATGCACTCGCTCCCATCAGATATCAGAAGCTACGCAGGGTTTGAGCATGGATATGGTCATACGTTCATATTTTATAAACTGGACCAGTATAATGCTATATATATATGGTCTACAAGCATTTGCAATCAATGATTGCAAAATGCCATTATGATAGCTTACTAAGGTAGAAAAAAGGAAGTCACAACATTATTCAAGAGACTACACTGGCTCTCTGTGCAGTTTAAATATATTTTTAAGTTCTCTTAATATTTATACGTTTTTTATCGTTGTACCGTGTCACTGTCTGATGTGTTTTCTGGTTGTGCTACATGCTGTTCAGCGTGATCGCTGACATTTCATCAAACGATGTGCGATACAACCAAAAAACACATCTGAGACCTTTGAAGTTGTATTGATTACATACAGAGCAGTTGATTGTTTAGCAGCTGCATATATCTGTCATCTGTTGAAGCTGAACAAGCCATCAAGAACTCTCAGCTCAAACGATGTCTGACGATGATAACCCAATGAACCGTATCACACCGGGGTTATGGTGTGTTTGCCTGTGCTACACAGAATTTGGAATGCACTGCCCGTGCACATTTGGCTTAGAAACAGACCTTTCCACGTTTCACACTTTTCCAGAATTACTCCATCAACCCGCACAGGCCAGAGTGGAGAAGTATGGTCAAACAACCCCCATGTCTATGGACACATCATTACATTGTAATATTCCTTTATCAATAATGCACACCGAGATTTGGTAAAAAATTGGGAGCACAATTTAAGAATTATTATTTGTGATTCTAAGCAAGTGGTATACACGCCACATTCCTATGGCAGGAACTCGTTACTGCACCGAAAACGACCACTGATGACTTCCCAGAAGGTAGCACTCACTTTATCGACTCAAGAGGGATGATGGGCTAAATAGACCCATAACTAAGATTTGAACTGTCAGTTTGTGAGTCTCATACTCTGTCACGGAACAACGTAGGAGTTAATCGAATTACTGTATATGTAATTTGAACGTAATTACGCTACAATTTACATGCACTGTTGTTACATTTAATAGTGGTTATTTACTCGTTGTTTTACTATTCACTTGCACATTACGTAATTACACCACGATTTAGTTTGCAAACTCGCTCTGTTTGAACTGTTTAACTTTACACCGATTTTTAAGACCGTTTGTCGTGCCAACTTTTCACTGTTTCCTTGTTGGTGCGTCGCCGCAAGGTGTCCCTTGCCGGATTGTCTCAACAAGCTCTCACATATTATTGGTTCTTTCGGTAAAGTCACGTAGAAGGGAAATAATAAAATAGTTTAATATTTTTATAATTTTATTATTTCCCTTCTACGTGACTTTACCGAAAGAACCAAGAATATGAATCCCTGCAGTCACGAAAGCTTACAAACAAAAGCTCTCACATGCTTATTAATAAAGTTTCGCTTTGAAAGCTTGCCCAGCCAATGTCTACCGTGGATTAAGTACATCACTCTCCATGGTGCTGAAATTCTCCCCATCTGTCGACCTATTGCAGCACCATATATAAAAAAAAAACCTACATGCAGCGATATTAGCTTTGAGAGAGGTGCAATGCCACATAACTGTGTTTTGTGGGTGTCCTTTAACGCAATCCTTTGATCCTGCCAGTGTTCCCAAAGAGGTCATGTGTCGCCATTCAGCATGTGGGTACAGCACTCTCTTCTCTGCAACTCTATTCCACCTTTATCTAAAAAAAAATTCTACAGCGGACTCCGAGAGGAGAATGACTTACAATGACTATTAAGACACGTGCATGTGGCTTTGTCTTTGTATATATAGAGTGGCGCAGTATTGTAGTGGTTAGCTCGCTGCGCTACGAAAATGGCAAACCGAGCATGTATTTCCCGCTCATGGCCAAGACCAGTGACGATTATCTGAATCGGTCTTGGGCCTCCCCTAGGCAAGTCTATTTTTCCAACAAAAATCAGTAAAAAATGGTTTCTAACTGCTTCTAACTCGTACACTTTTTTTAAGTAATAGATTTCATTCCACTTAAAAAAACACTTAAATGAATTGACCCAATTGCTCAAATGCACATCCCTCCTAAAATGAGTAAAAACACCACTTAACACTTTCTTCAGAATCATTGCCTTTAAAGGTAACAAATATAATAAGTACCGTTACGGTCAGTGGTCCTTTATCATAGCACATAAATCAAATGAAGAAGGGTCATTGGCCGAAACTTATTTAATTTTCAGGCAGTGTTTTTGATGAAAATCAGTAGTTTTGTTTTTGTCCTTGTGCACTTCTGCCAATGTAGTATCACCAAAATAATTGATCAAAATCAGTCAGAGAGACTTTTTTCTGGATCAAGGATAACCACCACTTCTCGGAGCATGTGAGGGTCATGGACAGCTTTTGCTGCCCGAATACTTGGGTTGGGTGGGTGGGGACATCTGATTGATTGTTGTGGAAAGAGGGAGAAACAATTTTAGACATCCTAATGCCATGACCTCATTTTTTCAGTTTCAGTTTCATTTCATTTATTTGGTATAGCCCTGTGAGCCATTCGGCTCTTGAATCGAATGCAATCGCAACAAACAAAAAACAAAAACATCAAACAAACACATGAACAAGAAAACATCTTAAAGTGACTATGTGACTATGTGCAAACAGAAAATCCAGGAAAAAACAGCAAAATATTCCACGAAAAGCACCGTACACCAACGCTGTGTGCAAAAACTCCCAGTGGGATTCAAGTCAAACAACAACAACCACAAGACAACTTAGATTAAGGCCATCAGTCTAACTCCGTACTACAACAAACAAACATGGCCAAACAAAAACACTTTTCGAAATCACCAAAATAAAGCCATAAAAGCAATGTAACAGTGATAACAGAAACTGTGACCGAATTTTCACAAAAAACGACATAAACAACATGTTCCACCAAACTCTGCAGCCATAGTTGGCTGCATGAGTCACTCCACAACAGCAGGAGCATCAGTCGGAGTTTCAAAACATTTAAATGCACCTTTAAGATCAGCACACTAAATCAAAACACAGATCATACTTTGCAGCGGTCATCCGGAGTGAAACATTTTATTTAATTTTAGGCCACTGAATAGCAGTGGCAGCTAGGGGTGTACAACTCCTCTAGAGCAGTTTTGAGTGAATATCTCATAGGTAGTGATTCAAGTTGCAGTTTATTGGCAATAGCATTCCAGACCCTGGGGGCATCAATAGCAAAGCCCCTTCCTCCAGTTTTTGCACGGCAATAGGGAATGTGAAGCTGGTAAATGAGTGAAGACCTTAGGTCAAATTTAACCATCTGCAGGGGAGACACATTCACTACCTGTACTACTCACGCAGACAACCGTGACATCAAACCTGGCTCTATTAAAAAGATGAAAGGGTCATGTTGAAAAACTCAGAGTATTTATTTCTGTAATTTATTCATACATGGTTGTAATGTTTTAATAAACATTGTCAACTTTTCCCAGAGTTGACATTAGTTATAAACTGTTTATATATTCCTTATGATGAACTCAGTGCCATATTTAAAGGCTCGTGTTAATCTCATAAAAATGCAAGACTTCAAAGGCTAGTTGATGTTGGTTTGTTTTTTTAAAGTGATAAGCAGGGCAGCCCAAGAGCAGCTCCTGTAGTTGAGCCGTAAGTGCGAGATGGCAGCTTGGCGCTGCCAGGTGGTGTTCTGACTGACATATTTTTGCGAACACAAAAAAAAGGTTAATTAATTATATTCGAGCAGCACAAGGTTTATTCAAAACGCAACGGTTCTGTGAATCGTATCCTGCAACATATCGTCAATCCTCTGCAAGCTGAGATGAACTAACAAAGAGATGCAGTCATCTTTGATAGTGAACAATACATTTAAATCTTAATTTGGAGCTTTCGTGACTGCAGGAATTACTCTTTGATTCTTTCGGTAAAGTCACGTATAAAGATAAAATAATAAAATAAATAATTTTATACGACGTTTCGATTGCAACACAAGCAATCATCATCAGGTATAAATGAAATAGCAACAACAATCTAAACAAAAAACTATAGACAGACATATAAGCAGACAGATATCACCAAGATACATAGAGAGAGAGCAACACATGGGCACACACAGAGAGATCGTCGTTACATGGTAATTTCTGACTTTAACATCCTGCTAATGCTCTCACATTAACACAGCTTATTCAATGCTAAATTCCTCTGTTGATATGTAAACTCCTTTGTCAAGGCGCTCTTCTCCTCCCACCCAGCTTAAAATACGCTGCCAAGCTTAGCAGTGTTCATTGGAGTGCTGTCTTTCAGACAGCTCTGTCTTCACCTGAGGACGGCTGCTTGTGTTGTGGCCGAAACGTTGTGAGATTTTTATTTTATTATGTTTTATTTTTATTATTGTATTATTTCCCTTCTACGTGACTTTACCGAAAGAACCAAGAAGTTGTGATATATATTCATGCTTTTCCTGGAGATGTTCACAGCAGTTTGTGTAGCTAGTAAACCCACGCCAAAACCTACGAACCCAATGAACACCAGTAAATACGATAGTGCAAGATTTGTGATCATTCTGCTTTTGGTGGCTTAAATGTATGTCTATTAGAGCGTCTACAGCAGAGTGCCAAATACAGAAATCTAAGTTCGTGCGTTAAAGTGTTTTTTAAATGTTGTTTCAGTTGGAGCCCGATACAGAAAACAAACCGCGACGTAGTGGAGGGGGTACAGAAACCCCGCGGACATCAGTCCCAAACCCTGTGCTCAAATACTTCGAGGAGGAAGGAAATTGGGCTCACTGCCGTACCGAGTGGGGTACATGTACTTTTATGTGGGGAGGGGAAGGTAGGAGAAGAATAACTTAAGGGAGTAGAGGGCGTGGGGGGAAGAAGGGGGGCGGGGGGGGCATTGAAGTGATTTTTTTGTGCCTTCACTCGTGGCAACACCCCTTCAGAGTGTTAAAGTCATTACCTCGATGAAGCTTGGAGAGCTGAATGCAATTAAAAATAACTCACCAGCAAAACACCTTGTGAAAGACCCAACGCAGAAGATCCTTGAGTTTCATTTTCCACGAAGCTCGTGGCCCACCCTAAACCGCATCCACAGCACAAACCGTGGCAGATGCTATGGAAAATTAAAAACTATCCAATGTGCGACTGTGGTCATCCATAACAGACGATACGACATATAACGACACATTGGCCTATCCACAAATACCAACGAGACATCACAGCGATACACTTCGTTGCTCCTGACGCGGTTGTCTGGCTTGATCACCTGAATGTAAACCATGTAGTTGTTGCTCTGCATCTACATCAGCCATACGAAAGAAGTGTGGGATTCTTTACCAATGGGTGAGGACCAACAATGGAGATGAGTGCCGCCCAATGCTCATTTGAGTGTGGGGGCACTTTGTGACTGTTAAGTGGAGTAAACAATCTGGACCAGCACGTGTCGCTAAACGGCAATGGGAAGGCATACAAATGTCACTACTGTGTCGGCCCGTATGAGGGCCAGGGGCCCCAGGGGGGAGCCTGGGGGATCGCGTGGTGGAGGATTCGGACCTTCCCGGAGGTTCCGGAAGGGAGGTGTGGCCTGGGCGGAGCCGGCCACGCCGGAGCGGTTATAAGCGGGGCGTGAACGCAGAGCTGGGCTGTTCAACCCGAAGTGAAGACGCCATCATTGGTCCTCAAGTCCCTGGGTCGTCGTCAGTGACCAGGCAGCCCGTTGCCTGCCTGGTTCACGCTGTATAGTGTTCCAGAGTGTTAGTGAGTTGAGGAAGATGATCACCACCTTACGTACAGTGTTATATTATTTACTGTTCTAATACATAGTGTTGCCTCCAATCTGTGTGTGTGCACCTAATTCGAACCCACTACACAAATTTAGGGCTGCTGGTGTGATATTTTATATTAGACTGCGTGCTGGAGTAAGATTGATTGTACTTCTCCAGGGCGAAGTGTATTGCATTCTCAAGTCAGTGGCGAATCGAGTGTGGCTGATGATTATGATGATACAACCAACCCCTCGGGTCACAACTGAAGTCTGTGCACAATTTAATTGCCATCCAAACGTTCTCACGCGATGGCATCTTTCCATGGCCATTCCAAGAAATTATCATTGCTTCAGTAAGAATGCACTTATACATGATCTCTACACTTCCACCAAGGCGTAGTGCTCCTGGCTCCACCGAATAATCTCACCTGGGGGATTTATCTTCCCGTCCCCTCAGTGCAGCGACCAGCTCATCCGAACAATTATTCATGCTTGATTGCACTAAGTGGTGTCTGCTTTGATAAATCATGGCACTATTTGGTTCGATATGTGGCCTTGGCATTGCACAGTAAATGTAGCCTGATTGCAGGACCTTTGCAATGCCTTGAATAGTCTGCCTACAAATTATGCGAGAAGAATCAGCTGCACATGCGATTGCAGCAGAGCATCGAGGGGGGATAAAAAAAATCAGTTATGATTTTTCGCCCATGGATGCATGATTTTGGGGATACAATTTTCCAAGCATGGCCCCACACATTCCAGCCACTCGATAGACAAGGAGGCACAGAGTCGGGCATGCGTGGACCTACTCTGTTTTGTGGCTTCTGTGCAACAGTAAAAGTCCCTTTTGAGAATTTACAGATGGGCTCGAATTAAGGGTGTGCTGAGGCTTAACAAAATGTGTATCTCGTATTGCGCCATGAGACCTTACCCACTGCATTTCCCAATGGTAGTTGGATGCTGTGGTTGCTGGGTAATCGTGTTCTCGTGAACAGGGCTCGCTTATGCCTCCATCTGTCCTGAAGCTTACACTGATGGGGAGCAGCGAGCAGCGTAAATTTAGTTTCAAAATTCGTAGCCAAAACATTTGTTGACGATGTAGTTTAATGTATAGTTTTTTAGTCAACGATGACCATGAGTGGGTGAATATAAAGCATGACGATGAATTAATACTGACCAAAGCATGACGAGAAATGTACGAGTCTGAATGAAGATGGAGACTAAGATGATTTAGTAACATTCTTTTAGAGACTGCAGTGCACTGAGGAAAACGAAACATAGGAATTTGGCTATATGTGTCTAAAAAATATTGACTTTGTGTACTAATTGGCTGACATGATAATATTGGAGGGGGGGGGGCGACGACAAGAGGGGGAAATTCTATGCCGCTGACACTAATATTTTATTACTGAGAGTGCAAAAATGTTAGACTCCTTTAGTCAACTAGACTAAGAGAATGCCTAATTGAAATCCACAGGTTGTCGTCGATAAGACTAAGACCAAGATAAAAAAAATGTTGACCAAATTCACACTGGAATTCATGTGGTTATACTGACCTGCATTGCAGAGTAACAAGAGGTGAAACACAATAAGACATTTCTGAAGCTGTTCTATAATGTCAAAGGGTCAAATTATGTGTTTGTTTGATCAAGTATATTTAAAAGCCTCCAATTTCCATCTGTGTCATGATCATCCACTGTTGCTGGATGGAGGAACGATGAACTGTGATGGTACTGTGATCGTGGAATCCAAAAAAATTTTCGTGGGGCCAAATAATCCACTGAGGTGTCGCCCGAAACCGCAATATAAACAGATTTACAACCAATTTTCCAAAATCATATTCCACATCTGCAGCACCGCCCTTCGCATTATTCCAGCCGTGAAACGTTCTTGAGGCCTAACTCGGAGGGCCCACCACTCGTTATCTCACTCTGCCAGTAAGCGTGGCAAACATAACGCGGGTAATTAATTTTTACAGGAAAGGGGGGAAAACGGGTTAACGGGCGACATAAGCATAACCGGCTATTAAGCATGGCTGATAAAGTTGCCCTGAAGGGGCCAGGTTAGTAAAGCGAGGCGAGAGCGAACGCACGGTGAAGCCCATGCTCGGGTTTTCGGTAGCCGTATTTATTACTTTTTAATTCGACATCCTTAATTTGCAAAAACTTTCCAACTTTGCAAATAAGTTCGGCAAAGTTGTTTTGGAGTTTCTACAGAAAACGCATCTCTCTACCAAGTGTAAGGCTCCTGCTGTTACCTTCTGCAGACCTGGTCAGTATTTTACATCGAGGTGGAAAGCAAGCATCTGGTGATAAGGGTTCTTGAGGCCATAATGGACAGCCACGTAGCAGTGCATCGAATCGGTAATTACAACCACTTTAAACGCTTACAATACGTGCATAAAATCACACCAGTGAAAAAACATTATTTACAACGTAGAAAATTGATACACCAATAATATGCTAATGGCGTGGCCAAAACTGTGCACATGATAAATGCAAACAAAATTATCAAAACGAGATCGATTGTTCACTAAACGTGAAATCCACCCCATTGTGACAACTATTTCAATCACTGAAGAGGTTAATCTTTATGTTCTTAAATACTGGGCGCACCTCAAAAAATTGGCTGCCATTTATGGCGGACAGAGGAGCTCATCCTATTTCACTCCACGGAATCCACTAATTGCTGGTGGAAATGTTTCTTCCACTGCGACTTTCCACAATGTCATTAATTATTCCCCTTGAGGAAAATGCATGAAAGTAGGATGTTACTTCAGGGGATCTGATTCGCTGTCCCCCTGGAATTTGGCCAGTATAGGACTTAAACGTATGTTTTTTTTTATATTTAATAATAACCACTGTGGAGTTCAGGTTAACTGCACTCCATGGACTTTCCCCTGGCCGCTTCTACCCCCACTCATCTCGCTCTACTTCCCATCATGTCTCTTCTGCTCCAGCAATAGAGGCCTTTTTCTGAAACCTACTGTCAACCTCCAGTCAATGGTAGGTCTCTTTCTCTGCTGCTGCGTCTGCCCCCATAGACTGGAATTCTTTCCCCATGGCCATCGATGTTGCCGACTTCCTGCTACTCTTCAAATCCAGGCGTAAGACCTTCCCTTTCTCTTCTAGCTATGACTAACGTTTTTCCGACGAAGTACCTTAATTCACAATTACACTTAAAATATGAATATACTTTCCTGTTTCAGCAGTCCCTGTGATGCTTACACCCTTCTTTTTGTACAGCGCCTTGAGATCCAGCTGCATTGAAATGTTCCATAAATCCATATTGCAGTCTATTGATTGTGCTTGGTGATTCCGGTACTGATGAAGCCAAACACTCAAGCGGAAGAGTCTTTTTGGAGAGTGGCTAGTGGCGATCCGTGTGGAGGTGAGAACTCAGTAATCAGTCGCTGTCTTATGTCTATGATGATAATTTGCATTTTTTTAATAAGTGTAACCGGTCCGCCCTGTCCCCCTCTCCTCCCGTCGTGAATCCTTCCGAGGGAGGCAACAACGACGATAAAAAAAAATGAAGTTCGGAGACGATGTGTTCTGTCCTCCGGAGAAGTGGCCGATTCGACAACAGCTGCACACCAAGGGGAGGGGGGGTGAAACGGAAACACTGTATTTCAAAAGCCCTCTTCATAAGCGCAATTGCGAATGGCAAGCGGGATCAGAGACACCATTTCAAGTCACAACAGCGCAGCTGAATTCCTCAGCACGGAGTCCGCCCACATCTAAATTGGGAGTGTGCGTTGTACTCTACCGTGCACGTGGGGCTCTGTGTCAAATCCCCGATCACCTTTTCCTTTTTTTGTAATAATAAAAAACGCACCTGACTGCGCAGCAACTAGCAGAGTGCACAATTATACGTCTGATTCATCACAGGCGAGCTTAGACCGTCTACATAAGATAATGAATGAGTTGCGTTGAGATATTTTAGATTGCATTACAAAAGTGTATTATTATTTTTATTATTATGCTTGTTTACTCAGGATAGCGTCGCTGAGTCTCATGACTCTCTTTTTAGGATGGTCCAGCAAAGGTTTGCAGTCGGGGGCGATGCTCGATATGTATATTCTAATTCAGTAATTTTTTAGGTAATTTTCATACCCAGTAAATTGGGACCATGACGCTGGCACACAATAGCCTCCTCTTGCAAATGTTGCCACGGGATTATTAACGTCCATTGTGAAGCAGTATTAATTAGGGTGGCCGTTGGAATGAAACTGTGTTCCTCCGCAATAAGAGACGACCACGCTATCGCTAGGTCATGTCATTACCATGATTATACAATTGAATGCATAATAATGAAACTATTTATATCCTTTGCGAAATGGCTGATGGATATTCAAAACATACAAGAAATAAGAAAAAAACACAGTTGCATAACTATATATGGTAAGACATATTTAAGTTGATTGGAGAGTGGGAAAAGCACTTTTGATTAAATGGCGATGATGCCTGGGTGCCTGGTTCATGCCCATCTGCAAAATGTGACAATAGGGGACAATCTCTTTTGAATGAAAACTAATTCTCATCTATGTGAGCCACATATTTCAGGAGTAATAGTGCCCACTCAGGTTTCTCAGCTTCTATCGTTCTCATGTCTCTTTCATATACAGTACTCTTATTTTATTTTTCTACCTACGTGACTTTACCGAAAGAACCAAAGAGCATTTTGGACTTGCCTGTATGCATATGCTCGATCTCGTTTCAATTCAAACGTTGTATATATTTGGTACATCTGGTGGTGAGAATTATTTAACCCACCAACAAGCCGAACTAATCAATTGTGCATTTAACACTTGCACATGTGACAATTACATGTATTTGGCTATGTCAGGTGGCCTCACCCACAAATGAAACGTAACGTTGGCTGCGAAAACCTACGTGTTCAATAAACGTGTTCAGTATTAATTAACATTCAAGTAAATTCAAGGTGCGTCGCTGTTCAAATCTGCACTGTGGTGGCCCCGAGTCAGTGGTTAAAATTCCATATTCCTATTATCGGGCCATTATGTCCATAGAACTATCAATGTTGACTTACCACAAAGCGCTACTAATTTTACCATAGCCAGAAGGATGATGGACTCAATTGATAACTGCTGATCAAAGGAACCTAAGTGCATGCATCACTAATTTTCCATTATGAAGTAAAGAAATAAGTCAGCTTATTCAAATAAAAATGTATCTTTCATTTGAATAGTTTGAATAATGTTACTGTTTTCCAAACCGAATTGCTTCTCTGTAATGGCCACAACACAAGCATCGCATGATGTGATGCTTTGTACTGTTTGCACAGTAGCGACCCAATGATAACTGTCTGTGATTGGACGGTTTCCATCACATGTAGCTCATTTTGACTCACTTTACAGCCCTTTGTCAATCCACTGCTGGTTGAAGGTCTCACCATTCAGTGTCGGTCATCGTGGTTGTTTCATCATACTTAAACCCGCTGGTCAGTGTGGGTTAGTGGAAAAGCTCCTGACAATTTCAGATATCACTCACCGCTGATATAATTTATGTCTGAGAGTTTGTCACGCGGTGCTAGAGCACCAATGCCACCGTTCTACTCACAAATGTACTCAGTGCATCTGCAGTGCATGAAAAAAAAACATTAAACATATTACATATTATTTAATGCCATTCACTAGTTGGTCAAGTTTGTACCGTTTTTTTACACAACTTCCATCCGATTTAAATGGTACTTGCTTAAATAAAGAAGTTAATTTGCAGACGTGAGTTACGAAAACTCGAGTGAATTCCCCGCCACACAGCTCTTGCGCACCTCAAGAGAGAAAGTAGGCGACGCTAACCGCAGAGCAAGAAACGAACGGTCGTCTCCGATTGATAGCAACTTAGAGGGGACGATGACCCTTGAGCAGTTCGATGATTAAGCGGTCGATTTAATGCCCATTCACCGCTCTTATTCATCCCCGATGCCGTGGCTTATATGAAAAATAACAGGGGCTGCCGGCCGTTGGCGTAAGCCGTTTAAAATCGAAACGCGCTCGACGCTGATAATACACACGCGCAAAACAACTTAATCGTAAGGACACTCATGTGCCGTAACGGGATGTCAATATCTCTTATTCGTCCCCGCAATCGATGGGGAGGGGAGTGTGGCGGTTTAGTTGAGGAATGGGCCCCCCACCGCGATTCATCTTGTCTGTTGGCAGTCGCTAATGTCAAGATCCCGACAGTTGTGTCTGTATATTTTGAATGTATCTGTGTGTCAGTGTGTCCATGTGTGTGCTGGGGGCCTCGGTGGCAGAGTGGTGGTGTACGCACTGTCGCAAACCTGAGTTTGAGTCTGCCCATGGCTAATGTTCATCCGGTCCTGAGCCTCCTCTCGATCATTTCAGCAGTTAATGAGTACTTGATGCAGTGCAGAAAACCATTGGGGAGACAGCAGAAGCCAAGCATGGTGCTGTCCGCAACACCTCCTTGTGTGACGTGCCAGCCTTAATAGGTGCTCGTAAATTGCATTAGTCCCCCAAACAGTTGGGTAAATTATTATCTGCGGGGAACGTTGTGTTTGTGGTGGGCAGTGGTTCGTGCACTTTACTGCAAAGCTGGCCATCTGTGTGCGATTCCTGGCTATGGCTAACATTACTGGCTAGTGGTGTGTGATCTATTATGGGCCTCATCTAGGTTGACTCGGCATTATATAAGTACTGTACCTAGTGTGATATGTAAAACATCAGCATTTGCGAGATGAAGGCGATCGGTAATCGTGTTGGCCACACCACCACCTCATGTGCCGTGTCAGCTTTAGTCACTGTTCGCTCACAGTCTGTATTGCTACGTGGGGAGTTATTAATTTTTTTTGTGTGTGCAAGTCCCATTGTCACCACAACGATGTGAATATTAATCAATGAAAGCTGAGAGTTAGAACCTGGTGTGTGTTCATCCCTGTGGGCAGAGTTTACACGGGTCCGCAGCCCACGTCTATTCAACACAACATATACTTGGACGAAACCTAAGGGCAGACAAGCCTGGGAATTTCTGTAGTAAGATTAAATGTGCAAGAATAATAAGCCAAAGGAAGGCAATATACATGGAATGTCACAATGTGTAGCACATTTTTCCAATATTTGACAACATGTGACAAGCCTGTGGAAAATTGGCTCCACCGAAGATAAGCGCGGTACACACACCTCAGAGTAAATGAGATGGAAACATACATGCGACCTAAACGCCCTCACCAGCAGCAAAGAAATCCAACGCAGTATTCCCAAATAAGTTCACCAGCAGGAGTGTTCATGGTGTGAAAAGGTTCAGAAAACAATATATGTCCGTATATCATGGCATTTTCCGAACATTTGAATTTCCCTGGATTTCCATTCACTGACCAATATTTAATTTGAATACATTACAACATATTTTGTAATTATACCTGTGGATAGTATAAGATTATTCAGTCCAGAAAATAACAAACAAATACGTATACTGTAGTTTCATTTTCGCACAAACAAATATATTATGCATGCAATGGACTTGCATGTTTACTGGAACAATAATTAAGTTTTACACGGCTCTGCAATACCGGGCACTTCACTGTCACATGACATTATAAATGAAGAACAGACGGTGGGATGAAAGTAGAAATGGAAAAGAGTTGTGTAGAGAATAAGAACCAAAATCGATAAAAAGCACAGATGGTTAAGATAGTTAAATAGATTATAGGTAAGTACATATTATTTACTCTTTGGTTATTTCGGTAAAGTCAAGTAGAAAATAAAATAATAATAGAATACGATGTTTCGATTACAACACTGTGGGGGTCGCTAGCCCCCGAGATCCCTCCCTCGATAATGCTAACGGCCGGGCTAACATCATCAATCGCCACACCGCTGCTAGGTTCCTCACCCATGGTGTGGGAGCCGTCGCCCGAGGATTCCCCTCCACCGCGGGTCCGCGTAGTAGGCATGGTTGGATACCGCGTAATATTATGTCCCCCCTTACGCTACCACGATACCTCCCTTTCCCTAATCGCGTACCTGCGACCCACACGGAGCAAACGTATGCACACACACACACACCGCTCCACACTGACTACTCGCGTTATGATCGTACACCTGTATCACACACGGAGTGAACACACGCGACACCCACTCTCGCACCGCTCTGCGCCGCGCTCCACCCGAGGCGAGCCGCAGCACTACAGAACCACTGCGTACACACGCTCACCCACGCGCTCACGCTGCACGACAAGATCAGGCGAGACCACGCTTCGCTATTGATGATTTATTATCTGCTACCTGGTAATTTAATGTGATGTCAGTATGAGTCGACGAGGCTGGCCTATCCTACTTCCCCTGGACCTATTCCCTATTTATCGGCTTACGATACCCTACTTCACCTTCTTACTCCCTGTTAGATGCCCACGGCGGTTCGTTGATCCCGTACTCGCAGCGTGCCTCGATGCGTCTCACGGACGTTCGGGTCGCTGGACTGGAGAGCGTCCTGTCGCCTGGCGCTGGAGAGAAGAGAGAGATTTCCCCTTTGCGCTCCCTATTTATCCTCCCTACCTCAAAGGGATGCGGCTCTGAACAATAGGCTCGCGACCCTCTGGCACGCGCACGGCGGTTCCGGGCGCTTTTGATATAATAATTAATGCTCAACCTACGCGGCGCAAATTCCAATCAATCCCTTTCTCACGCAGGCCCCCCCATTATTGCAGTTCATGCGGCGGCGTCCGTCACAAAGGCTCGCCGTGGGAATCTGTGCACGGGCTCCCCGCGCGCCTCCCCTCTCCCGATCTATTCATACCTTCAGCTCAATCATTTACCCTCCCCAACAATTGTACCTGCGCGCTCAAGCGCAACTATCCCAACCTTCCGCGACTATGCGCAAGATCCCCTGCTACTCATGCTGTCCCGTCCTTCCCCTGCTGGCCTCGTCGACGCATGGGGGGGGGGGGGGGGTGTGTGTGGGGGATGCGTTTCAACCGTGGTGGCCGAATGCCCTTCGCCGCGGCCACACCATATTAAGGCCGGTCGCAGCGCCGCGGTGCAACGTAGAGTCGGGGGAGGTCATCCAATTCTCTGATCGCCGGAAACCGTGAGAGTTAATCCCGATAAGGGTTTCTCGGATAAAAACCGGTCGATCAGGTGTCCTCCCCTTCCCGCTCTATGGGGGGGGGGGTGCGTGTGGGTGTGTTCATGTGAGGTGAGGTGAGGGGGACGTGGGGTCGGCTCGGTCGCTTGGTGGTGGCGAGGCCGCAGATGGGGCACCTGCTGAACGGCTTCGTGGTGGCGGCATCACATAGCCCCCCGAGGTGCCAGTCCCCGTCCCGGGTTGACTGGAGCACCTTGCTTGAGCCGCGCCCACGAGGAAAAGTTGTGGGGTCCGGGGGATCCGTCCGGACCTGGTGGCTGGTCTCGGGGCGGGTGGCTCCGTCCTCTGTAGCTCCTGCTGCGGCCTCCTCCTCCACTCCAGCGGCTCTCCCCGTCCTCCGGCACCTGTGGGCTGGGGCACAAATTCAGCAGCGGAAGGGTTTAGGGGCCGTCGTCCGCGTCGTCTTCTGACTGGATCGGGGCGTCTCGGGGGCTCGGCGAGGCCCATGTAGGGTGCGAGGCCCCCCAACACGAGGGGTGCGGGTACTCCGGGATTTCGGGGCCTTCGGGTGACGGGGTTCTCTCTCGCCGGGGCCGCTTTCCACGGTTTTAAGCGGCGGACGTGGACCACCGTCTCTCGATCCCTCTCCCCGCCATAAATTAGTACCGTCCAGGGGGAGATCTGTCGCACCAGGGTCCCCGCCAGTAGGTCGTCAGTTTCCCCACCTGCCCGGCCCCGACGCGAGGGGTGTGTTGCCACACCTTAGCGCCTGTCAGGAATAAGGGGGGTTCCATGCGGGGTCGGGTGCCCTGTTCCTGCTGCCGATGCGCGGCTTCCCCTTGCGGGTATGCTCGGCCTCGGGCTTCTCGCAGGGTCTCCAACAGGTGTTCCACGGGGCGGCTTCCCTCCTCCGGCTGGGGGGAAGGGACGCCGAATAGCAGATCTGCGGGTAAACGAGACTCGCGGCCGAACATCATTAAAAACGGGGTTTGTCCCGTCGACGTGTGTACGGTGGTGGTGTAGGCGAAAAGGGCGTAGGGGAGGTGTTCGTCCCAATCCCGTTGATTTGCGGCCGCCATACGTTTGAGTTTCCCCGCTAGGGTCTGATTCATGCGCTTTACCATACCGTTCGCTTGGGGGTGGTACGCTGTGGTTCGGTCCTTCTGGATTCCGAATTCTCGGCACAGTGCTGGAACAGCTCGGCCTCGAACTCGCTACCCTGGTCGGTGAGGACTCGTTCTGGGATCCCGTGCTTGAGTACGTAATGTTCCACGAATGCCCGGGCCACCACCAAGGCCGTTTTATCAGGGATGGCCACTGCCACGGGGTAGCGGGTGAAATACTCTACTGCGACTAGAATATACCGGTTGCCTCGATGGGATCGTGGGAATGGCCCCTGTAGATCGATCCCGACCAGCTGATTCGTGCGGCTGACGCGGAACGGCCTTAGGGGTACCTGGTATCGTGCCGGTTTCGGCCCGCACTGCTGACAGGCGCGGCAGCCCTGTACCCAGGCCGCCACGTCTTGTGCCAATTTGAGCCAGAGATACTGGCGACGCAGGGTCTCTCGAGTGCGTCGTTCCCCATCGTGGCCCCCGAGTGGGTGGTCATGCACCAGCCGTAGCAGCTGGGGTCGCACCTGGGCAGGAACACAGATGCACCCCGGCTGGCCGGCCTCGGTTAACTCACGTACCACTCCGTTCTGCACACACAACCGGGCATACAAACCGCTCCAGGGTCCTGGTAGGGTGCTCTTTTCCTCCCGCAGTGCCGCCTCCACTGCCGCCAGATCCGGATCTCGCTGCTGGGTCTGTCTCAGCTGCTCGTCGTTCAGACCCGGGAAGGCGCAGCCGACGTCCTCCTGGATCCGTCCGATCGGGTCCCGAGCCGCGGGTCCCGCGCTTGCCGGGCGGTCGACGGGATCCTCGGTGCCACCTGTGAGGGTCTCTGTGGCGCACACTGCACTCTCTCTCGCTGGGGGGGGGTCAGTGGCCGCGGCCTCTCGGGGGTCCGTTGCCTGCCGGCAGCGTCCCCCCGTGAAACACGGGCAGGCCTCCTCCGCCCTTGTCTCGGCGTACACCGTGGGCCGCCTCGACAAGGCGTCCGCGTTTGCATGCGTCCGGCCAGCCCGATACTCGATTTGCAGGTTGTACTCCTGCAACTGCGCCAACCAACGGGCCATCTGCCCCCGCGGCTCCTTGAATGTAAGAAGGAACTGAAGAGCATAATGGTCCGTGCGTACGCGACATCTCCGGCCGTACAAATACGGCCGGAACTGTTTACATGCGAAAATCACGGCGTACAACTCTTGGCGGGTCACGCAATAGTTCAGCTCGGCCCCACTCAAGGTCCGGCTGGCGTACGCGATGACTCGTTCCGTCCCATCCTGTTCCTGTGACAACACCGCGCCCAGCCCGCTGCTGCAGGCATCGGTGTCCAAAATAAAATCGGTGGTAAAATCGGGGAAAGCGAGGGTGGGGGCGTGGGTGAGGTGATCTTTGAGAGTGGTGAAGGCCGTCTGGCAGGCCCCCCGTCCACTGATAGGGGTGCTTAGGGGAGGTGAGTTGGGTGAGAGGGCATGCAATCTCGCTGAATCCCTTTACAAATCGACGATAATAGGTGGCGAGCCCCAAAAATGATCTGATCTCCGTCAGATTCCTTGGCCGTGGCCACTCCACTACAGCACGTACCTTCTCCGGATCGGTGTGCACGCCTGCCTCGCTGACGCGATGCCCGAGGTACCCCACCTCGCGTTGTGCGATGTAACACTTACGTGGCTTGAGCTTGAGATGAGCCGCTCGCAGTCGCTGGAACACCTCTCGAAGCCTGGACCAATGCTCAGACAAAGATCTACTGAACACTATCACATCGTCCAAGTAAATCAGGCACTGTTCCCATTGCAAGCCCCGCATCACTAACTCCATCAGCCGCTGGAACGTCGCGGGCGCATTGGTGAGTCCGAACGGGAGTACTCGAAACTCGAATAGCCCCATCGGGGTGGTGAATGCGGTTTTCGGCCGATCCTGCTCCGCCATCTCCACCTGCCAGTACCCGGACGCGAGATCGAGGGTGGAAAAATATCGTGCTCCGGCGAGGCTGTCGAAGGTGTCGTCGATGCGGGGTATGGGGAAGGCATCGCAGATCGTGACTGCATTTAGTTTACGGTAATCGACGCAGAACCGGGTTGACCCATCCTTTTTCGTTACTAGTACCACTGGGGCTGACCAGGGGCTCGCCGAGGGCTGAATTATGTTATCGCGAAGCATGTCCCCAACTGCCTCTTTGATTTGGGCGCGTTCGGGTGCGCCCACTCGGTACACAGGGAGTTTGATGGGTCGGGCTGCACCGGTGTCAATTTGGTGCTTAACAAGATCGGTCCGACCCACGTCCGAGTCGTGTTCACTGAATACATCGGCATACTCCCGCAGTAACTCGCGCAGCCGATCGGCCTCTCCCTTAGGTAAATCCGCCCATGGTACATGTAACGCGTCGAGCAGGAGAATGACCTCGGCTCGGGGAGTCGGTCCGACTCGCCAGGCCAGGTCCTGGTCACCCTCAGGACGACCGGGGTCCTCAGCCCAGAGTGCGAACACCGAGTCGTTAGAGTGGCGTGCGTGCAGGGGGTGTACGGTGGCTATTGGGGTGCGCCGTCGCAGTATCGCTGGGGTACTGTGGGGGTTAAACATCCGCATAAACAATCGGTCCCCATCCACGTTTACCAACGTGGCGGATCCCACGACCCCATACCGTTTTGCCAACTCCGGGTGAGGAGTTAACATTACCTCTCTTGATGGTCGGAGCGCGGGGTCGGTGGGGGATGTTGCCACCGGCACCAGCATCTCGGTGAGCGGCCCGATGGTGACTGCCGTCGCCAGGATAGCGGCCACAGGTGCGAAGCGGGGGCGCGTTGGTTCTCGTCCCAGGAACGGTATCCGCTCGCCGTTGCTCTCCATGGTGGCGCATCGCTGGCGGGGTTGCACGTTGAGTCCCAGCCGTTCTAAGAGGTCGGTACCTGCGATACACTCGTGACACAACGCACTCAACACGTAGAACTCCTGGGTGCACACCTGGCTGCCTATGCGGACCTCTAGGGTGGCTCTCCCCAGCAACCCCATTCCGGCTCCGCTCGCCGTGTGCAGCGCGCGGTCCGGTGCCTGCAGGTGACGCACGTCGACCCCGATCGCGCTGCAGTGCGCTGCGCTCACGAGCGAGGCCACCGCCCCCGTGTCCAGCAGGATTCGGGTACGCACTCCATTTACCTCCCCCTCCACCAGCGACGTGGCCCCCGTGATCCCCGCCACCAGCTCCCGCAGCCAGTCGCCAGGAGTCACCGTTTCCGTGGGCGTTGTTTCTGGAACCTGTGTGGAGATCACTCGCTCGCCATTATTCTCATTATCGTCTATTTGTATCAGGACCGCGTCGATTGCACCCCTAGTTGGTCCGCTCTCTAGGGGGCGTTGGAGTTTAACCCCCGCGTCTGTCTAGCTCGGGTGATTTCAGGACAGTCCCTCACTAGATGCCCTCGGCGATCGCACATATAACATGCCCGGGGAGGGGGGACGGCTCCGTAGCGGGTCCCCTGTCCGCTCCCTCTCCCTCCCCCTCCCCCAGTTCGCAGTTGTCCCAAATCGGACTCTAATTGGGACACCCTCCCGGCTAGTCCCCCTACTGTCGAGCGTAGTTCACCCATCTCAGACTGGAGGGTCTTCATATTTTTATTTGCTTCCTCGCGTACCTGGGTTACCCTCTCACCTACTTGGTTTATCATATCTCCCATACCGGCCTGTAACCCAGCTACCCACCCCGGGGTTTTCTCGCTGGGTCTCTGGGGCTCCCTTGCCCGTCCCCTTCCTGCGATGGCGAGCTCCTCCTCCTCGTCCGAGAGTAGGCTCGCTACGGCGCACTCTCGTCCCCTCCCTCGAGGCTGCGCGCTCACCAGAGAGCTTCTCGCATTTACGCGCGCGCTCGACAAGTGTGTTAAAGGAGAGGCGTGCACCGTCTATATTTGGCTGCCACCACGGGGTGCGTGCCAAATATCGCTGGACCTTCCCGGCGGCGAGGCTCTCAATTACTTTCGCCTCGTGCTCCGGGTACGCGAGCTGGGTCAACATGCGTACGTCCTCGGCGTAATCTCGCAGATCCTCGCCGGGCTGGCGGTGGCGTGCTTCTAAGGCCGCCTGCGCATCCTCCTCGTCATAGGCGCCGAAGCGCCGTTCGAGTTCGCACATTAAATTTTCCCACTGAGTTTGTGTGCTTGCGGGCAAAGCTTCCACAAAGTCGGCTGCCTGTCCATCTAAATGTAGTTCTAACTGCTGCAACGCCTCCTCATCCGACCACCCATTAACCTTTTTAGCCCCCCTGATGCTGCGGGCAAACGATTTCCATGATGGAATTCCTTTGCCCGTGAATGTGCATTTGATTTTAACCTGGGTTGGGGGGCCTCTTTCCCTTGGGGGTGCGGGGGATCGTCCCGTTTCTGACACCAATATGTGGGGGTCGCTAGCCCCCGAGATCCCTCCCTCGATAATGCTAACGGCCGGGCTAACATCATCAATCGCCCCCCCGCTGCTAGGTTCCTCACCCATGGTGTGGGAGCCGTCGCCCGAGGATTCCACTCCACCGCGGGTCCGCGTAGTAGGCATGGTTGGATACCGCGTAATATTATGTCCCCCCTTACGCTACCACGATACCTCCCTTTCCCTAATCGCGTACCTGCGACCCACACGGAGCGAACGTATGCACACACACACACACCGCTCCACACTGACTACTCGCGTTATGATCGTACACCTGTATCACACACGGAGTGAACACACGCGACACCCACTCTCGCACCGCTCTGCGCCGCGCTCCCCCCGAGGCGAGCCGCAGCACTACAGAACCACTGCGTACACACGCTCACCCACGCGCTCACGCTGCACGACAAGATCAGGCGAGACCACGCATCGCTATTGATGATTTATTATCTGCTATCTGGTAATTTAATGTTATGTCAGTATGAGTTGACGAGGCTGGCCTATCCTACTTCCCCTGGACCTATTCCCTATTTATCGGCTTACGATACCCTACTTCACCTTCTTACTCCCTGTTAGATGCCCACGGCGGTTCGTTGATCCCGTACTCGCAGCGTGCCTCGATGCGTCTCACGGACGTTCGGGTCGCTGGACTGGAGAGCGTCCTGTCGCCTGGCGCTGGAGAGAAGAGAGAGATTTCCCCTTTGCGCTCCCTATTTATCCTCCCTACCTCAAAGGGATGCGGCTCTGAACAATAGGCTCGCGACCCTCTGGCACGCGCACGGCGGTTCCGGGCGCTTTTGATATACTAATTAATGCTCAACCTGCGCGGCGCAAATTCCAATCAATCCCTTTCTCACGCAGGCCCCCCCATTAGTGCAGTTCATGCGGCGGCGTCCGTCACAAAGGCTCGCCGTGGGAATCTGTGCACGGGCTCCCCGCGCGCCTCCCCTCTCCCGATCTATTCATACCTTCAGCTCAATCATTTACCCTCCCCAACAATTGTGCCTGCGCGCTCAAGCGCAACTATCCCAACCTTCCGCGACTATGCGCAAGAGCCCCTGCTACTCATGCTGTCCCGTCCTTCCCCTGCTGGCCTCGTCGACGCATGGGGGGGGGGGGGTGTGGGGGATGCGTTTCAACCGTGGTGGCCGAATGCCCTTCGCCGCGGCCACACCATATTAAGGCCGGTCGCAGCGCCGCGGTGAAACGTAGAGTCGGGGGAGGTCATCCAATTCCCTGATCGCCGGAAACCGTGAGAGTTAATCCCGATAAGGGTTTCTCAGATAAAAACCGGTCGATCAGGTGTCCTCCCCTTCCCGCTCTATGGGGGGGGGTGCGTGTGGGTGTGTTCATGTGAGGTGAGGTGAGGGGGACGTGGGGTCGGCTCGGTCGCTTGGTGGTGGCGAGGCCGCAGATGGGGCACCTGCTGAACGGCTTCGTGGTGGCGGCATCACAACACAAGCAACTATCATCAGGTAAGAATGAATGATAAAACACAGACACGGAAACAACATAGGCAGACACACATGCAGAGAGAGACACACACAAAGACACACCGAGCGAGACACACACCAAGACAAACAGAGGAGGGGGGAGGAATCCTTCTGATTCGTTGTCCTGTTTGTGTTGGTGTGTGTCTCGCTCGGTGTGTCTTTGTGTGTCTCTCTCTGCAGGTGTGTCTTCCGATGTTGTTTCCGTGTCTGTGTTTTATCATTCATTCTTATGTGCTTGTGTTGCAATCGAAACATCGTATTCTATTATTATTTGGTTTTATTTTCCAAGTGACTTGACCGAAAGAACCAAAGAGTAATTCCTGCGGTCACGAAAGCTTCTAATCTAGTTGAGATATTATTTATTTCAGCAGGAAGGGTTCAGTGAGCTGCTAGGCTCTATTTCATGGGCGTCCTGCGACAGGACAGATATTATACAGTACAGATCTTAGTTACAATGACGGTTACATATGTAGCGATACAGATGGCAAGTATCCTCATCTGAGGACGGCTGCTTGCGTTGTGGCCGAAACGTCGTGAGAATTATTTTATTATGTTTTATTTTTATTATTTTATTATTTCCCTTCTACGTGACTTTACCGAAAGAACCAAGAAGATGAATCCCTGCAGTCACGAAAGCTTTAAATCGAAAAAGAATAGAGAACTGTTGAAAACGTAAGCAAGAAATCATGACAACATTGTTAACATCGTTTTACGAACAAAAATAAAGAAAGTGGGGAAAAAAACCTCCGTTCACTCCTGAAACTCAAGTTCCTTCATAGATGTACAGTAGTTGTAATAAATAATTCGCAGAGAAGCGCGAGCCCGAGTCTCTACGGATCACACTTCAAGTTCCCAGTTACTGATCGTGTTTGCTTTGGTAAATTATATTTCTCATAGCCGCCAATGATTGACTACCCAAATCTAATGCCATTGAATTCTAAAACGAGGGAACAGTCACCGAGAAGGCCCTTTTTTTCCGTGGACCATATCAAACCTGGGAACCTTTAAGAAATAGTACGGCAAATAATATTCCAGGGAGGACACACACACGTACGTAAATATATTGAGTGGTGTTTATAGACCTCGTGTGTTTTCATGCTTGCGCACTTTATCGAGTTGGTGGTTTGTGTCTTGGCAGTTTGTGTAGTTTTATTTTGGGCAGTTATGTTTTGGGTTTGATCTTAGTTTTGTGCCAATGTCCTCCACTAGTCATTCTTGTAAAGTATCTTGCAGATGAAAGTTTCTTACTGTCATTATTATGATTAACTTTTTTACAGCTGATGTTTAATATTGAGATATTGTGTAAACACACTTTATTTGACGATAACACCGCAATATATAGAGGATTGCAAATCTTGGGGGAGAATTTGGCAACTGCTCACCATGTGGCTGCCTTTCCCTCTGGACTGTGGTTCTCCCTTGTACATATGCGTCGTTTCTCTCTTGCAGAGTGAGCGAATACTGTGTGGTGCGTTGCAAGTTGAAACAATAATAATTATTAAAAACATCCTTTTAAACTGTATTACCTTTTATATGTTTATCTATGTATGTATGCTGAACTTATTTTGCGCTGGACGTAGCCAACCGTGCTAATCAGAGCTGCAGGGGAAGGACAACAAGCTAAACACAAAAAGCAGTTCTAAAGAAATTAGTTTTCTATTTATATTTGAAAGTGGATAGCTCCAGTGACTTCCTAACATTAGAAAAAAGAGCATTACAGACGGTCACAGAAGTGCATCTGATATCGTGCGATGCAGTGACCATCTTTGTCCGATGTCTAGACAAAATCCTCTGCGAGGATGACTGCAGTTCATGTGATGGTTTGCGCTCCTTGACAAAGATCAACCAGGTATTGTGGTTAATTTGTGGGCAAGCCCTTTATATGTGTAGTGCTCTTAATGAAGACACACACTACGTGGTTGGAGGCAATCCGTTTATTAACACTTCCTTTAATCAGGACCTTTTCGGAGCTGGTTGTATAATTGGTGTAGACGTCCTTCTCACTACGTAACCCCGTATACACGAGGCTATTGCAGCTCCACGACCCGACGACATAACTCGACCCACCGAACGTTACTCACTCGATCGACCCTCGATCATCTCTGCGCTCCCCTTTTAAAATCCTTTATATTAAGTTCACTTGCTTGCTTGCTTGCGCGCTTACGACCGTGCACATCTTTTGGTCGTTTTTTAACCCACTTCCCGTAATCCAATCGAGCTGACATTTTGCACACAGACTCGTTGTGCGTGACAATTTATTTTCGTGAAAATATTTTTCCTAAATTTTACACTTTTTAGGAAAAAAAGCATTATATTTAATTACCAATTGCTTAATGGTGGCAGGCAATCATCTGACCCATAGGTGGCAGCCATCTCAAGCCAGAGGAAGAGAGGACTCTAGCGGCAACGCATATAAAGGATTTATAGTGAAAAACTTTGTTTTTACGGGTTAATTTTTATCCTGTTGGGTGCTCTATCCCCCTAGTGGCGGATAAACCGTCATTACACTCGACCCTCGATCATCTCCGCGCCTTTCCTTCACCCTGTTTAGCGCTGCCTTTTCTTCACCCTGTTCAGCGCTGCCTTTCCTTCACCCTGATCAGTGCTCTATCCCCCTAGTGGCGGATATACCATCACTTCACTACCCCCCCTTTACAAAACACAGCTGACCCTGGCTGTAACCAGCCTCAAAAACAACATGAGAGTAATCGAACGTAAGCCAGCGGCATTAGGACTCGAGTGACATGAAACTCACTTTAAGCGGCTCGTTTTAGAGCGGGTCCTTGTCGCTGGCCCTCCAGGGACCGGTGGAAGTGGTCCTGACAGGGTTTTCCTTTCCGGAGGAGGAGAATGAGAAGACGTCGGAGGAAGTCCGCTCCTTGCGGGTGAAGCCGATAGCTCCGTGGTCCTTAAGCGCTAGGATCCTGTGGGCAGAGAGTCAGTAGACCCCTGAGGGACAACGTCCCCTAGTCCTTGGCCTGGCTCGCCGGGTACGCCTGACACACAGCCCTTGGTTAGTGGAGATGAAGCGACACTGTTGGGCGGATAAAAAGGTTTCAATCACGACGCATGCACGAACCAGCGCCTGAGACCGATCTGAATGCGTACACTCTGCGGGCTTGCTACCTCAATGATTGTGACGGGACCCTCCCAGGGCTTGTAGATTTTCGGGGATGTACCCACCAGAACTTGGGGGCAGTGGAGAAAAGCTTTATCACCCGGCTCCCATTTAGTCCCTGATTTCCGGAGAGCAACCAGCCGTTCATTCGCGGCCTACCTGAGAAGCTTCTATAGCCTCTGATAAATGCTTGAGGGTAAGGCGTATGGGGTCAGCCAGTTTGCTTTTCCCCAGTTCAATTGAACTTGGATGGGTGGATCATATTCCCTCCCATACATAAGGAAAAATGGCGAGAAGCCGGTGGATGAGTGCGGGGCCAATCTGTACGCTGCGAGAACACCAGGAATGTGCAGGTCCCAGTCAAACTGATCCTCAGTAACCTGATGACACAGTCTGTGGGTGATAGGGTGATAGGGTGAGGTGCGGACCTTTTTGTTGCCGAACAGGCCGCACACTTCCTTGAGTAATTTAGAAGATAAAATTTTGCCCTGGTCCGTGAAGAGACGTTCTGGGATTCCTTTATCCAAAATGTACCCGTGGAGGAAAGCATCAATAATGGTGGCAGCCGACTAATCCGGCACTGGCCAGGCCATCGGCCACCGCGAAAGGGACTCGACACCCACTAATAAATATTTATTACCCCGCGGGGTGGTGGGAAACAGACCGAGCATGTCGAGTGCCACGAGCTCGTTGACACGGGACACGCTGATTGATTTAAAGGGGGGACAAGCCGTTTTGGGCGGTGGTTTCTGGCGAGCACATTCCGTGCATCCCCTCAAGATATTTTGTACGTCTCCCACCATGCCCGGCCAAAAGAAATGCTGGCGGAGCGTAGACAAGGTCTTTTGGACACCGAGATGCATTACGCGTTCATGCGTCGCCCATGTCAGTTTACCCCAGCAAGACGGTTTGAACCACTATGTTTTAATGTTGCAACTCAGCGTCCCATTTCACCAACAGGTCACCTGAAATTATCACCGAAGACCTGACTCGTCGGTTCTCATCTGCCTCAGAGTTGTTAATACGGCGTCTAATCTTAATTAGCGAGTCGTCCTCCACCTGGAGTCGCTCCCACTCAGCGTCTGTGTGCGCAGTATCAGCCGCAGCGATGACAGTCCATGGCGGTACTGTATCGGTAGGCTTGCATTGCCCCGCGCCTGAAATGCATGCACACCTGTCACTGGGTGGCAATCGTGACAGGGCGTCAGCATTAGGACTTCCAGTCAGCGGGAGAGTTGACCCGATGGCTGTTCGACATGCAATGCGTACTGCAAGGCCGCGTGGTCCTAGTGCACAGTGAATTTCCGTCCATAAAGGTATGGATGGTACTGCTGGATGAAAAATAGTATGGCCAGAAATTATCCGCGTGTAACACAGTAGCGCTGCTCTGCAGGAGACAGCACCCTACTGCTGTAAGCAACCACCCGCTCGATGCCGTCCACAACCTGCGATAATACAGCGCCTATGCCGGTGTTACTGGCGTCTGTGTCGAGGATGAAGGGAAGAGAAAAATCGGGGTACTGAATGGGAGGCGCGTTGGTCAGGCTGTCATGCAACACAGCAAACGCAGCCTCCTCCTCCTCCCCCCACCGAAATTTCTGTCCCTTGGACGTGAGGACATGGAGTCTCTTGGCGATTGTAGTGAATCCGGGGACAAAACATCTATAGTACGACGCGAATCCAACTAAACTCCGTACCTCACCCACCGATGTGGGGGTTGGCCATGTGCGCACGCACGCAGTTTTGTCAAGATCTGTCGAGATTCCAGATTCTCTGACAATGTGACCGAGGTACCGGACAGATCTTTGCAATAGGTGGCATTTCTGAGGTTTAAATTTTAATTTTGCGACCCGCATTTTGAGAAAAACCGCCCGCAACCTTCCTAGGTGTTCTTTGAACGTACGGCTGAAAACATTGATGTTGTCCAGGTAAATCAGACATGCGTTCCAAAGAAGTCTCGCCAACACCAATTCCATCAATCTTCGGAAAGTAGCCGGGGCCGAGTTAAGACCCATCGGAAGCCGGTTGAATTCGAAAAGGCCTTATGATGTGCGGAACGCGGTCATAGGTTTGGAGCTGTCGTCGAGAGGCAACTGCCAAAACCCGATAGTAAATCAAGGGTGGAGAAAAACTTTGCCCCCGACAAAGCGTCTAACGAGTCATCCATCCGCGGGAGCGGGTATGCATCTGGTACAGAAACTTTGTTCAGCTTCCGAAAATCGACACAAAAGTGTAGACTCCCATCCAGCTTTTTGACGAGCACAATGGGGGCCCCCCACGGGCTGTTGGACGGGAAATAATATCGGCGGCCAACATCTCGTCAACTGCACAGCGCACATGGTCCTTCTCTTTTGGGCTTAATCTGTACAGATTTTGCTGAATAGGGATGGAGTCTCCCGTATCAATATGGTGGTGTAACAGGAGTGTGCAGCCAATATCAAATTTAGTTTTACTGAAAACATCGTCAAACTCCTCCAGAAGCGCACGCAATTCAAGCCTCTGTTCTGTTGATAAATCGTTGCTCTCCGCGCAGAGCGCACTAAGCCATGCCACATCACCTTGCTCAGTCTGGCGGGAATGCGGCCATCGATTGTGAAATTGGCGGGAATGTGGCCATCGATTGTGAAATTGGTGGGAATGTGGCTATCGCATCGGCTGCGGGGCCAAACATCCCCAATTCAGGACCCTCTTAAAAAATATATTTTCCTTAGGCTCTCGTGGGTAAATAATGAGCATAACATTTTTTAAGAAGAAACATTATGCATTTCTGTATTTTGTTTATAAAGACGAGGCTTCAAGGCAAGAATAATCATGTGCTTGTTTCCACATTATTTCAGCACGCTCCCAAACATTTCGCCACTCTTGTATATAAGACAAATGTCCCCCATAAAGTCTTAACAGACTGTTTAGGCAAGTGCTGTTAGCGAGCACCTATGCAGGCTGGTACGGCACATGAGGGGGTGGGTGGCCAACACCACGCTCGGCCGCCTTTGTCTCCCCGATGGCGATGTTTAAACATCGCACCAGGTACTCATTTGGGGCTGAGTCGACCTCGGGGAGGCCCAGGACTGATTCAATTAATCGTCACCGGTGTTGGCCGTGAGCGGGAATTGAACTCGAGTCACCGGGTTCGTAGGGCAGGGCGCTAACCGTTGCACTACCTCTCCCCACATACACGCATACACACACACACACATCTGTGGTATACATGCACCGGGACTTCCGGGACTAAACTGGATTAAATTAAACTCATAAACTAAAAGAATAATTTTAACACGTGAACTAAAATAATCATTTTTAAAGAATCATCGTGATCCTCGCGTACACATTCATCACTGGTCGTACATTGATTCTGACTTGTGGTTGGCCTTGTTGGCCACACCAGGCGTGGAGAATTGGGGAATACCCCACTGCAAATCTCATGAAAGGGGACCCATAATCAATCACGAGTCGGTGGCCACCACCGCTCCTCCCACGAACCCCGGGCCTCCCACCTCCCCGCTCCCCGTCCAGCTAGGCCGGGGCCTCGCGCCGCCACCTGTCCACACGGTGCGAGTATTAATCCCATTTTGCTGTTTCCCTGAGAATTAAAGTGCCATTAGCAGGACGGCATTACTCAGCACTGACGGCTTTGATTACATCACATTAAGGTGATAAATGCATCCGTTAGGCCGTGCTGCGGCTCGACCCTCCTGCGCAATTAGTTTTCGGTAGCAGAGCCCGTGATGGGTGTCCCATGACCAGGCGCTCTCCACCTCCGCCTCTCATTTCCAATCCTCCGCACCTTCGTACCTTGTGCCCCGACCTTCACCTTTCCGCCAGATGCGGTTTCTTCTGTATTCCTCACATCTGCGTCGTTTATCTGCGTGCTTTGTGTGTGTGTGCTCGTCCGTCAGTCTGTCCTGTGTGTCTTTCTGTTTTCACCCGTCTGGTCGGTATTTCTGTCTGCCCATCCGTCTGTTTTTCCCTCTGTCCGTGTGCTTAGCCGTTTGTCTCACACCTCCCCATTTGTTCTCCAAACCCCTTATTCACCTCCCTTTCCCCCACCTCCAAATTTCCCCACCACCCCCACCAACCCACTCTTCCCACCCCAACACCTCGTGTCGATAGTAATTGCATGGACAAGCGCAGCTGAACTTGACGGACGCGTACCCAATAGCGAACAGGCTCTGGGGGCAGGAGAGGCTGAGGGAAGTGCAAGATGAGGTCACGAAGCTGGATTCATTAATTGGGTGGGTATAAAATGCCTGCCATGTAAGCATTGTCTCCCTGTATCGTCCATCTTCGTTGCCGACGAAGCACCCACGCTGGCGCATGGAGCGAGCACCGATCTCGTGGGGCATTTGTATCGGAGCCACTCTGATAAATACTATTTGCAGCCCTCTGTTAATACACATGGGGATTCTTTGACTATATTTCGCCACTGGTCATTATGACTTGGTGAAGGAAATGGGCGGGGGCGATCAGGACCGGACCAGTTCTGATCTTACTCGCCACTGATGACAGGTGTGGCCGGGAATTGAACTCCAGTCGCGAGACGGTCAGCTAGGTTCATAAGTAAAGCGCGCCAACCTCTGCGCCAATGCTCCACCATGATCCTTACTGATTACCCACAATGTATGACCACGACGCTTATATTGAGTTTTGTACAATGTTGTTTTGCGCAGGTAGCTTTTCACTAAACGACCACACCATGCTGATGAGACCCATCACATCAAAACCGATCTCGGGGTTGTCCTATTTAAATGCTGTTGGGGAACATTGGTACGGAAGGGCCATAGGTTAATGGACTAAAAAAATATTTCATGTTATTTTTATGTTTGTAAGAAGGCTCCTTGTCTGTTTAGCCATATAATAAATAGTTTCGTTGATTGTAGAGTTTGATTGATTGTAGAATAAATGTAAGCATTTGTTCATGCTGTATTGTTTAGCGGTATGTATGGGGAGCCTGTTGACATTCATTCTATACGGTGGTGTTATCGCGAAATCAAAACCAAATCCAGGACCCTCCTGAAAAAAGTCATATGGCTCAGTGTGACTTTCTTGGAAAAATTATATGAGAAAAAAATGCAAGTTAAATCTAAACGACTGTGAAATGAACATTGAGTAATTTGCCTGCTAATAGTTTAGCAGTTTCCACACGTAGATTTTTTTGTTGCGCAACGAAATCGAATCGCAATGGCTCGTTCTACATCGCTGTGAATATCAACTGTGTAGCCTCAAGGCTGTAGGACTCAGCTGCGCAGCACACATTTACCGGCATCATCCTTTCGCGCGCGTCCCGCTCCGTGTGCTCCGTTTTGTGGGTATATTTCACAGCTTACATATGATACCGCAGTCTCCGGATTACAGGGTGGACTTGTTGCCCTGTATTTTAAAGCAAATGTTGGTGACGCGTCTTATAATCCCATAGGTGTGTATATGTGTCTGGCCAGAATGATTTATCTTTGTAACCACCGGGCAGACGTGTTTTAGAGTATTTTATAATCCGGATATATAGACCCATAACACAGTGCCAGGCGGAGTGGTGGATTCGAACCTGCCAGCCTCCTAGTCCAAGTCTAACATCAGTGGTGGTGGGTTTTTACTTGACCGTTGCAATATACAACTCGGGGCGGGGGAGAGGAAGGATGGAGTGGGAGGTGACATGTTCTACCTGTGTCTATCACATTCTGCTCTAGCTCTCACGACTCCTGACTTGCGGTGCCATGAGCGCGGTTAAGTGCGCTTCCTCCAATTTGCTGCATCAGCTGGGGTCTTTGCTGACCCCAGGACAATTCCTGAATATTAACAATAGACAGAGACGCGCTGCACACGCCAGGTGCACGTTGATGTGTGCTCTGGATCGCTCGCAGCCCTCGCGCAGCAGATGCGAGGAAGCGATTGCCGACTCGGATGGCCCGGAGGAGAGATGCTTTTAAGATTTGAGTACGTGCGGAGTTCGGTGGCATAGGGAGCAGAATGGGAGTGGTGGTAATGACTTTGGATTTTGATGTGCTGATAAATATGTTTACTATATAGCCCTTCCGAGCAAGGGTCACTTAAGGCCGTAAAATCAAACATCCGCAGCCAAAATTCAATTTTTATACTCCAGCCATCGTGACCTCATCAAGCTCGCAGTCCCAGTCGTCAAGTGCAACTCCCACATCAATCAACTGTGCACATTGAATAATTATATTGATTGAGGTGGGATGAAGCTATACAGAACCTCCCTGGTGTGGCCCGGATTGTCCCGGTGGTTTAAATATAGATGTTCCGGTGTAATGCCACAAAGTATTTGCTAAAATCTGCATTCTGTCCCAGGTCTAAGATGTTCCGGCTTCACACTCGACTCATAATGTGGGTAAAGGGCAGCGCTAGTGGTGTAGTGGGCTTGGTTTTGTAAAAGTGGACAGGGCTCTAAGGGAGATCCTGCCAGCTGATTTAAACGGATATTTTGAAGCTGTAGCCTGGCCATTGTCCTCCGCTTATTTTATTTATTTTGCTTCAGTAATGTTGGTGATCCAGGACCCTCTTGCAAATGAGACTACCCTGGTCTACTCGCGTCCTCTTCAACTGGTTACGCAAATTAACTTGTCTCGTTGCGCTACCGGCAAACCACTGCACCGTACGGCCGCTCTCACGTTGCAGGAATGCTAACCCCCCCAACCTCCGTATCAGTTGTTTGGAGAGACCACGCATACAATGCCCAACAAAAAAAATATTATGAGTCTAACTGAAAGAGAGCGCTGCTGCTGTCCTTGACGGCGGCGGCTGCTCTTAAGAGCAGGTTTCGTACATCTGCGCGGTGTCACAGTGTTAGGGCGCTGTATTGTAGACGGTGTGAGCAGCTGTGCTTTGGGTGCATCCTGCTTTTGACAGTCGCCAAATTTTCTCGACTCGCTGGCACAGAGATTAACACACGCTGATGTGAATTCTACAAGACAGGTGCAACTAAACGTAGCGCATGGCGTACGTTTTCATATTTTGACTGCATACCGAACCATATTGTGTTCCGGATTATAAGACGCTTCGCATAGTAAGACACATCCCAAGATGCAGAAATGTGCACAAGTTTGGTGATGTCATCTTCACACCGTCAAACATAATGAGGTGCCTGATATACTTTGCTGTTAAATATGTTTTCCCATATGTATAGCTATATGTGGGATTTAACTACAGTAAATGCTTCATTTGGTGTGCAGTTTGAAAATCTGCACTGGGGAGACAAAAGTGGTAAGGTGTGATGTTCGGCACACCATTTACTCGTGTGCCATACCATCTTTAATAGGCGCTTCCTAAAAGTAAATGCCCCAGCAGTCTGCATGGTTATATGGCGATCTATGTCTTTATCTGCATATCATTTTTAAACATGTTTGATTGTCATCCCATATCTACATATCTCATTTTTACATCCAATATTTAAATAATTAATGATAGCAGATTGATAACACACTTGAGTATATGTAACCAGTTTGATCAGTTAATCCAAAGCGGTCAATACTGCTGCTTAAATGGATATTGCTATGGTCACAGGAGCACACGTCCAATTGATAAATAAAGGTGAACCCGTGCGGTTGATTGAACTTTCCAACCGCGTATAGATTCGTAGTGATTAATACACACATGATAATTAGTTCGAACAAAATAATTGATTACTTTAACGTACGTCTTGGTTAAAAAGTATACTACTCTAAGGCTGAATATAGTTGTATGGACGCCGAAGCAATATATCAAGTGCATTGACTCACACATACACTTGTGCAACCTAGGGCAGCTGAAGGACAATTCAAATTTCAGGTGGGCTTTTGAAATTCTCAGGCAGACTGAGAGGCGACTCCTTGAAAATGCAGGGAGTGGCCTGAAAATTTCAAAAGTCCACCTGAAATTTGAATTGTCCACATTCACCTGTCAGACGGTGACATTTTAAAGACATATACTTGCATTTTGCTGTTGTCCCTGAACAGCATGAACTGCTTCATACGATCTTGGTCTTCATTATTGCATGGGATCAGCTGCTAAGATTGTTTCTCTTCATTGCACCTCTATTCTTCTTGAATATGTTTCAGATGCAATTATTTTCCAACGTCAGCTGTTGTAAATAAGCTGGCCCGTGTTCACGGATTTTGCCCAATTTGTCAATATTTCACGAGCACAAAATTATGGCGATGCAGCGATCAGTCCGACGCTTATTTACAGGAAAATGTCATGAGATTCTATGCAAATTAGGAAATAATAAAATAAAATACATGCGTAGACATCTCGCTAAATGGCTGACAGGGTTACGTGGGGGTGGGCGGAGAAGTGAGGACTTTCGGTTGGGAAACCCTGCATTAAAAGAGAGGTTCCCCAGCTCACCCTCTCACGTCGTCGACGGAGCTTCCGTTTTTAATGGGGACTGACGCGGCTAGAGGCAGGGTGAGTACGTGCGGTCGGTAGGTTGGGGTTAGAACGAGTGCCTGGTTAGCCAGTTGGTTAGGGTTATAGGTTAGATTCTTGGTGTTTGTGGGTAACTGTTCTTCACCCTCAAACTGCTTGCCCCTTCTCCCCAGTGCTACGAATTTTGCCTTTTCAGCGTTTGGCTGTTTTACATTACTAGTGTTTGCATTACCACTGTCTGCGTCAGCAAATCTGTCTTACCTTGGCTTATATTTTTTCTGTTTAATATAGCTAAGCTGTTTGAAAATTGTCATTCCGAAAACGTTTCCACAAATGTATATAGAGTAGTTCATAAACGTGCATTATCAGGTATGAGGCAGTCTCGGTTAAAGAGGATGGTAGTGGAATTATTATTATTATTAATTTTGTTTAGCCTCTAAAAGCAGGGCCTGAAAGATGGTTCGAAATTATTGGGAGAAAACTGGGGTAGGAGGGTTGGGTTGGATAATGAGAACACGAAGCAAAGATCCAACCCCCATTTAATATCTACGACCGTGCGGCACGTGCACTCGCGCGCAAAAAGAGGCTGCCATTACGAGCGTCGTAATGTTACAGTCTACCGCGATATATTACGTATATGTACGCCATCTGGGGAACTGCTGCAACATTTTATTACCTTCCCGCTTAAACAGCTGCGCTGAAGTTGTTGGGAGAGAGTGGTGCGCGGCGGAGGTGAGCGATCCCGATGGGTTTGTGTGGCGAGTTTCGCCAAGGTGGGGGTGGCATGGGTGTGGATGAGACAGGGTGGGGAGTGGTGGGCAGTGAGGGCGTGCACCTCTAAACTCTCGGTCATGCGCAGGTTATTCACCTCCCTGTAGACAGAGCTTAATATTGGTCAGAGCTGTCCGGAACCGAGCTCCGGAAAATATTTCCACGTCCGTGTCTCCCACCCACCTGCTTTCTTGGAAGGGGGAGTCCAGTGGTTTGGAAGTAGGAGAGGACTGGAAAGTATTCCATGAGGAATTCATCCCTTCCTGTAGCCATTATCTACCCCCTACATACGTGACAAATGCCATCGTCATGCCAAACACTCATTCATGGCATTGGTCAAACACCCCAATACAGGTTTCCTAGTAAAACAGTCTTGAGGCTCAGTGATGTTTTCCTAGATAAATAGAGTGATATTTATTTCTTTATTTCGTAGTTACACTAATAATGAGACCCTGTCAGTTCTCCTTTAAACAAAACTACATTTAGTGCCTCCAGATCCAATCATGTTTAGGCACCATCCATTCCGTTGCTCCACATGCCACATTGCCTATCACTCCATCTCACATTTGGTTCTCTTATAGGGAATTGTTTTTTTGGCTCCCTTGCAACAACTACAAACGTGAGTGATTAAACGGGAAACAGACAGCATTCTCTCCCCTACAGGGTTGGGGTTTGGACATCGCTGCTGCCGTGTGTGTGTGTTGTTCATGCTCAACATAGGAGGAATAGGGGAGCCATTTGCTTGATTTATTTAAACCAGGTTAGAGCCCACTGAGACTCTGAGCTTCTTTGTTGCGGGAGGCCTACATGACAAAGGCAACATACACGAATAAAAATCAATTGCAATTTTGATTTAAAGCTTTCGTGACTGCAGGGATTCATCTTCTTGGTTCTTTCGGTAAAGTCACGTAGAAGGGAAGTAATAAAATAATAAAAATAAAACATAATAAAATTATTCTCACGACGTTTCGGCCACAACGCAAGCAGCCGTCCTCAGGTGAAAACCAGGTCCGTCGAGGCGACAGAGTCTGAATGAAACAGCACACGAGCTTGGAGCATATATATAAGCTGGGCGCCTTGACAAAGGAATTTGCATATCAAGAGGAATTTAGCATATTTATGGGAAATGCAGGAATGTGATTAGTACTACATATGCATGTGCATTATGCAGGATTAACAGCATCAAAGGGAGCTGCAGTAGCTGCTGCTGCAGTTGCTGCTGCTGCAGTTGCTGCTGCTGCAGTTGCTGCTGCTGCAGTTGCTGCTGCTGCAGTTGCTGCTGCTGCAGTTGCTGCTGCTGCAGTTGCTGCTGCTGCAGTTGCTGCTGCTGCAGTTGCTGCTGCTGCAGTTTCTGCTGCTGCTGCAGTTGCTGCTGCTGCAGTTGCTGCTGCTGCTGCAGTTGCTGCCTTATCCATTTTAATATAACACTATGTATTATTCTACCCACCCTAATGTGTATCACACTGCTATATATTTACTATACAATTACGACACCATACATTACTCTGCACACTGCACCATGCCAGTGAGTGGAACGCGGTCTGAAAGTCACCGTAAACGTGAACACAATCAGTTAAGATCCGAAATGGTTTATTACGTCCTTCCAATGATTGCTAAGCCAGAATCCATCTTCTCGGTTGAAATTGTCTCTGTGTTTGTATATGTGGATCGCCTCATGAACGAATCTCTCATGGTAGCCAGATGGCTTGCAGAGAACCTCTGTCTTGGAGAAGTCAATGTCATGTGAGCCCACTGAATTGTAACAGTGATCTGCCACGGCCGAGGTGTTTGTCCTACCGTGTTTCAGGTCTGCTTTATGTGCACGGATGCGGTCCGAGACATGTCGTTTGGTTTCTCCAATGTAACTGCTACCACAGAGGCAACTTAGTTTGTAGACGCCAGGGTACTGTATGTCTGGAACCACATCTTTTACAGACGGGACCAGATCACGGATTTTATGTACTGTGTTGAATCGGACCTGGATCTTGTGTTTCCACATAACTTTGAGATCCTTTAACAAGCTCCGGGATAAGAAGGCTCAGCTAATCGAGTCTCTCACCTTTCTGAAGAGATGCCGCGACTCTAAGGTAATACCAAACGCATTTACACTAACATCTGCGGCTGTAACTTCTTCTAATGCTAAACGAATTCTGTCTAGAACTAGCTTAGCTCTTATCTCAGAGAAAATCAGACTTACACGCACCGATCTAGATCAGTTAGACAAGACACTCTACAAATCACACTTATCTTTGAGTGCAACAATGTCCACATCGGATTGGGAACATGTAGATAAAATGACTGCCTCTTCAGCTGCCGCTATGTCGACCAAATGTAAGGACAACTTGATTTCCAAATTCGATCGCCTCTCAAATAAGAAACCGGACCCACACATTGAAAAGCTAGATGTTAACAAAGTCGTAATTAATCGCAGTAACAGTTCTATTTCTGAAGGCCTGAAATCCGTTTAAGCTAAAGAACTAAACTTTGCAGTCACACCTAGACACATACCAGTTAATGATATAATTGCTAGAGTAGATGTAGCTCTCAAGGGCCTTAGTCACATTGCTGCAGACGTAGCAAGATCTGAAATCTCTGCAACCCTCAAAAACGCTAAGATGCCAGCTAGCAACATCAGAAAAGATGAGCGTTTTGAATTAGCTCAATTAAAAAAGAGGGATGACATTGTCATCCTCTCAGCCGACAAAGGCAATGCCACTGTCATCATGGACAAAACAGAATACAACAACAAAATCCAAGAACTACTCAACGATGGCAGCTATACAAAAATAAAAAGAGACCCCACCAACAGCCTCGTCTCTAAAACCAAGAAAATAATTTCTGATTCAACCGCATTATTTGATCAGACCAAACAGTTCTCGTTGAAACCTTCTGCAGCCAGGTCACCAAGATTATACGGCTTGCCAAAGATACATAAAGAAGATACACGTCTTCGTCCTATTGTCTCTACTATCAACTCCCCCACCTATAAACTGGCTCGTTTTTTGTCTGAAATCCTACGGCCTTTCACTGGAAAAACCACCTCTGCGGTACTAAACTCTACTGACCTGGTATCGACAATTAAGGGGATTGCCCTGTCCCCAGACGACCTGCTTGTCAGTTTTGATGTGGTTTCCTTATTCACCAAAGTTCCTGTACCTGACACCATCGCAATCATTGAAGACTTGGTTCATCAAGGACTGAATGCTGGGGTACCCCCCCTGGTGAGACACTGCTTAACCAATACATACTTCACCTGGAATGGAACTTTCTACAAGCAAACTGAGGGCACCCCAATGGACTCCCCCCTATCTCCGGTTGTAGCCAACATCTTCATGGAGAAATTTGAGACTGACGCCATCAAGACTGCCACTCTACGCCCGACCTTATGGAAGAGGTACGTAGATGACACTTTTGTCATCTGGCCACATGGCCGGCCTGCTCTAGACCAATTTCTCGACCACAACAATTCATACACCCAGCCATCAAATTCACCATGGAAGTCGAAAAAGATGGTAAGCTACCCTTTTTGGATGTCCTAATTAAAAGGAGACCTGATGGTTCAATGAGCCACTCTGTCTACAGGAAAGCCACCCATACGGATGCTTACCTAAATCCGGATTCCCACCACCATCCATCCCAGAAGAATTCCGTCATCAAGATTCTATACCATAGAGCCCAATACATTTCCGACCAGGAACACATTGGCAGTGAACTCCAACACGTACGCCAAGCTCTTAAGGCTAATGGTTACTCCGACTACACCAGGGGTCGGCAACCTGCGGCTCCGGAGCCGCATGCGGCTCTTTTGAACCTTGACCGCGGCTCCGGGGCGGATGCTAGCGAGGGGAGGAGGCGCACTGTGACACCTGCTCTGGCGTTGCCGCTGCTGACAGGTCGCCGCTCCGCTCCACACTGCCCGCCCGGTGACAGGCAATAACGTTGCCGTTGCTTTGTCACATGTTTGGAAGAAGTAAAAACCTTCCTGGGCAGCAAAGAGCTCACCTTTGCTGAGCTGGAACAGCCAGAGTGGCTGGAAAAATTACATTTTATGGTAGACATGACAGCACATCTAAACACGCTAAATACAACCCTTCAGGGGAAAGGAGGCACATCCCTGCACATGCTGGAGGAGGTTTTGGCATTCGAGCGCAAGTTGACAGTGTTTGTCAAAGATTTACAGAGAGGTACACTGTCTCACTTTCCCTCTTTGAGAGAGTTCAAACAAAGTCATGATACGATAAATTTGGAATATTTCAAGTCTGCAATCACCACAATGCAAAGTTCGTTTGGGAAACGATTCTGTGAGTTCAGAGAGGAAAAAACGACATTATCCTTCCCTGTCACTCCCCTGGCGATCGATCCATCCCTATTGAATATGACTGCATTTGCAGGTGTAAGTCAACCTGATCTTGAGATGGAACTGGCCGATATAGCCGACAAAGATATATGGGTGTCCAAGTTCAAATGCTTGACCGCTACTCTTGAGGATGTTGCCCGTCAGAAGGCCATTTTGGCTCAGAATCATAAATGGAGTGATATTGAAAACCTTCCCAAACAGGACAAACTTGTATTCGAAACATGGAATGCCATCCCCAACACTTATATAAATATGAAAAGTATGCATTTGGAGTCATGTCGATCTTCGGCTCCACATATGTATGTGAGCAGGTCTTCTCCAACATGAACTATATTAAAAACAAACATCGATCACGCCTCACAGATGACAGCTTGCAAGCCTGTGTGAAAATGAAGGTGACGTCTTACAGCCATGATGTGCAGACACTGTGCACTGAGGTTCAGGAGCAAAAATCCCATTAACCAGGTAATTTAGCTATTAATTTGCAAAAATATATTTTACATTGTTAAGTGAAAAAGTCCTTTTTTTATTCAGATTGACAGCTGACTGCACGATCCTGTATATAGCAATAAGGTAAGAAACAATATATGCAGTGTTATATTTGTTTTAAATGTTGCAATGGTTTTGCGGCTCCCAGTTTATTTTTTCCTTCAGAAACGGGTCCAAGTGGCTCTTTATGTCTTAAAGGTTGCAGACCCCTGGACTACACAATCCGCAAGGCCATCACTCCAACCATCAAGAAGGATCCTGTTGAGGAGCCTTTCAAGACCATCACCTTACCCTACATTGCTGGGGTCACAAAAAAGATCTCCAAAATCCTGATTAAACACAAGATCCAGGTCCGATTCAACACAGTACATAAAATCCGTGATCTGGTCCCGTCTGTAAAAGATGTGGTTCCAGACATACAGTACCCTGGCGTCTACAAACTAAGTTGCCTCTGTGGTAGCAGTTACATTGGAGAAACCAAACGACATGTCTCGGACCGCATCCGTGAACATAAAGCAGACCTGAAACACGATAGGACAAACACCTCAGCCGTGGCAGATCACTGTTACAATTCAGTGTGCTCACATGACATTGACGTCTCCAAGACAGAGGTTCTCTGCAAGCCATCTGGCTATCATGAGAGATTCGTTCATGAGGCGATCCACATATACAAACACAGAGACAATTTCAACCGAGAAGATGGATTCTGGCTTAGCAATCATTGGAAGGACGTAATAAACCATTTCGGATCTTAACTGATTGTGTTCACGTTTACGGTGACTTTCAGACCGCGTTCCACTCACTGGCATGGTGCAGTGTGCAGAGTAATGTATGGTGTCGTAATTGTATAGTAAATATATAGCAGTGTGACACACATTAGGGTGGGTAGAATAATACGTAGTGTTATATTAAAATGGATAAGGCAGCAACTGCAGCAGCAGCAACTGCAGCAGCAGCAACTGCAGCAGCAGCAGAAACTGCAGCAGCAGCAGCAACTGCAGCAGCAGCAACTGCAGCAGCAGCAACTGCAGCAGCAGCAACTGCAGCAGCAGCAACTGCAGCAGCAGCAACTGCAGCAGCAGCAACTGCAGCAGCAGCAACTGCAGCAGCAGCTACTGCAGCTCCCTTTGATGCTTTTAATCCTGCATAATGCACATGCATATGTTGTACTAATCACATTCCTGCATTTCCCATAAATATGCTAAATTCCTCTTGATAGGCAAATTTCTTTGTCAAGGCGCCCAGCTTATATATATGCTCCAAGCTCGTGTGCTGTTTCATTCAGACTCTGTCGCCTCGACGGACCTGGTTTTCACCTGAGGACGGCTGCTTGCGTTGTGGCCGAAACGTCGTGAGAATAATTTTATTGTGTTTTATTTTTATTATTTTATTACTTCCCTTCTACGTGACTTTACCGAAAGAACCAAGAAGATCAATTGCAATAAAATAACATTTAGTGATATCAATACAACCAAAATCAAAGCAAAAAAATACAATACAAAAACAAGTGAGGTTGAGCAAATTTGCACTCCAAATGTTTCAGCAATGAATTCCGCGTATCATGACAAAAACTGAGCGCACAAACAGTAATTGTAAAATAGCTATCAGGTTAAATCTTGATTTGAAGCTTTCGTGAATGCAGGAATCCATACTCTTTGGTTCTTTCGGTAAAGTCACGTAGGTATAAAAATAAAATAAATCACGACGTTTCGGGTATAAAATAAATCACGACGTTTCGGGCGTCCAGAACGTGGTGATTTATTTTATTTATACCTAAGTCACTTTACCGAAAGAACCAAAGAGTATAGCTATCAGGTTCTTGCAAGTTTTAAAAGTGTCATGGATGAAGAGGAAATTCTCTAAATCATGTGTTCATTCTCAGCACAAATTAACTAATATTGTAGCTTGTCTCAGGTCGTGATGATTTGCAGATTGATGTCATACAGTATATGATGCTGCTGATGACTAAGATTTTTATTTTTAGATATTATTTATTTTAGCAGGAGGGATCCAGTGAGTTGCTAGGCTCTATTTCATGGACGTCTTGCAACAGGACAGATGTTATACAGTACAGATCTTAATTACAATCATGGTTACATCGGTAGATGCTTCACATGTTGCAGGAATAGGGAATTAGTAGAAAACTAAAACAAAATATACAAAGCGTGACTACATTAGTTTACAGACAAAAATTAAGGGGGGGGAAATCACTTAACAAAGCAAACACAATCAGCAACTGAGAACATTGAGTACGATCCATGCAGACTCGGGCTTATGTGTTCTCTTCCAATTATTTATTACAGTGACATCTATGAAGGAAATTTAGTTTCGTGAAGGAAGGGATTTGAAGTAAGGGGATTCGGGGGGACCATAAAGTGAAATGAATAGGAAGCCTGAAGATTAGGCAGCCAAAGACCATCGGGCCAAGGGCTATAGATAGGAAGATAATCAAGTTGATTTTATTTATTTTGTAATTTTTAGCTCCGTTTATGGCCACTGCGCATAACGCAAGGATTTATGTATTGAACCTTGGCTCGACAAAGGTGTATCCGATATGAGAAGACTTTCAATGATCTGCCAATGTGCTGTAAATGTTGTGGCTTGGCTCTCCAACACACTGGTGTGTTGTACTCGTGATGAATTGGCGTGTTCTGTTTACGTAACAACTCTTATTAGTTGGCTGTGTCGGGTGGTGTCGGGTTTTAATGACACATTTATATATTTACGCGATCTAACCCAAAAAAACCCTCTATTATGGATGTTATTGGTCGCGAAAGCCTACGTATTGAACTGCTGTAAAGCCCTTGGCTACAGGCACTCACCACTGATGCATAACACTCGGTGAATGCATTCATATTCATACCATATTGTTGTTAACGTTGACAATGCAGACTAACCACACCCCTAATTTCAAGTGCTGTATGTGGCCTGCAATTCAGAAAATATATATTACAACACTGAAAAAGAGTAATCACATTACTTAATACTTAAAAACGGGCCAATGGATCTTGCAATTAGAACAATATGCGGCTTGATGGGGTGACGATTGCTTTCTATTACAAACCTAACCTTTAATCATCCTTGTCACTGTACCTGTTACTCGGTTGAATTGTATTTAAAAAAGCACACATTTGGCATATTTCAGCATATATATTTTAAAACGGGTGTAATGCACAGTTATTTGTAATCCATTGCTGGATGAAGGCCTTCCCATACCGTGTCGGTCATGGGGGGTTGTATGCCCATATTTCTCCACACTGGTCATTGTGAATTGAAGTGGCAGGGGAATGGGGGCCAGGACCAGTTCAGCTATCACTCACCACTGATCTTTGCCTTGACTGGGAATCAAACTTAGGTTTCCAGGTTCGTAACACAGTGCGGGAATCGCTGCGTCATCGCTTCCATTTTCTCACGTTCACTTTACAGTTATATTGTAATTTAACGATCATTAATTAACCATTGCAGTCCTCTCGTTGCACTATTTTATGAACATTTTATATTGGTTGTCTGATGGATATACTTGCCACCTGTTTGGAATGTATAATTTCCGCGACTGACTCAGGTGCTATAAACTGGAGGGTAAGTATCACCCAATTATTTTTTAATATCAAACCACGTTTGTTTTTGTTAAACTGTACTACACAATCATGTACAATCTAATATAGTTTGTTCTCCTTATAAAGCATTACCTCTTTTGTACCCTGCCATGTTCTCCATACCTTAGATATGTCACAATATTTGTAAAATATACCTGTCGGTGCAATAGCCCCATGTCTGTTTAAAACTAATGTTCACGATATTATTTCGCTCAATCCAATTGTATCTCAAGGCCAGTTATTGGGTTGCACCATACTTGAATGTGACTCTAAAAGACAAACCGTGGGTCACTCAGCTGTGTTTAAGTATATGTCAACTTGCAGTGGTCAACCACTGAGTGCACCATAATACATCACATGTTTTAGTAGGCATTACGCACAGCTTAGACGTTACCAACAATTCGGTGAGTTGAGCCCAAGTGTCTATTCCGCTCCGTTATCCACGCTTGGCGAGGATGCATGGCAGATGCGGCTGCCTGATGTAACTCTGACCCTAGTGAATATAAGTCTCTTATTTAATCCTGGACAGTAGTCACACCTGAAATGGGAATATTTAAACTAAACCCCTATCGGACCGAGCTGTTCTTTCCAAACTGAAGGCACACCTCATTTCCAGGTTTTGTCAGCTGCCAAAAATCCACACCGTCGATCATTCCGTTCTGATGAATTTACCTGTATTTTTCTGTTGCGTGTAGTGACTTTAAGATGTTTCTTGTTCATGTTTTTGTTTGATGCGGTTGCACCCGAGCCGCATGGCTCACAGGGTTATAACTAATAAATGAAACTGAAACCAACTCTCCCCGATCGCGACACCTCTCTTCCATGATTTGTATAGCAACTCTCACTGCAATGCACAGCAGTTGCGAGAACAGCATCCCTTTGAGCCCATATGACTGAGATGAGATCATTTGCATTTCATTAATGCGTCCGTGCACTTTAAAGGTAGCCTTCCTCTGCGCCTCCCACAGTTACCGTCACGTCTAATTGGGCGAAGGTGTCCCAAGGATGGAATGGGGCAACGTCTCCGATATTTAGCCATATCCACGTGCAGCGGGGGGAGGGGGATGTAAATGATTTACAGCTGTTTGGGTGGTGGAGAGGAATGGAGGTACATGCCATTTGTTATGGCCCGAGAGACATTTCGCCCACAGATTCGGAGCGTGTGCGCCACGGTAAATCAAGACTGGGCAGGTTATCAATCACGACCTTTGAGAGCGAGGGAACGTGGAAGTCGGGGTGTGTTGGAGAAGCTGTCTCTTCTTCCCTGCGAGTGAGCGTATGGAGGAGCTGCGCTGCGAGAAGATGGAGGAGTGGTGTCGCTGACGGGCGCATTTTGGTCCGTGTTGGAGTGGAAATAACGTTCATGCTTACACCCCTCCGCGTACGGCTTGCAACTCTCATCAACCACACATTTTTCGCTGCCAATGCATGGATGAAAAAATACGTATTGCTCATGCGAGTAGACCATTATGTATCAGACCCACATTTGTGAGAATTAATAGGAGAGTCTGCATTGGCCACCCAGCCTAAATTGTTGAACTATTAAATAAAGCAGTCAATGTTATTTTGTAGACACGACATACCCGACTTGTGGCCAACGTTGTTTGATTTTTTTTTATCTCTTACCAAGGCGTCTGACTTCATTGGATCTTGCTATCGCAAGATAGGTCTTTGTCGCTGGAATATTTTGATTTCTCGTCGTGGATAGTAGGCTTTGGTCCACTTTTTTTTTTATCAGCTTTAGTGTCACACTCGATGACAGGAAACCTATTTGTGATCAAACATTTTGTTGTTGTTTTTACCTTTTCTTGATTTGACTATATATTTTTGGAGAGTTTCATTTACTTAATAATTACTATAAATATGATTTAGCCCTTCATGTGATTATGCATATAATAATTATTCAGCGTTGTTTGATGATATTGGCGTGAATAACACTATATTAAACTGAAAATATTCTTATTATTTGGCTAACTGAGTATAGGGATCACTTTTGTAAGATTAAACTGATTTAGAACTAAAGGCTGAGCTTGCCCTATGAGTGAAACACATCACTGCAATATTGGAAAACATCTTGTTTGAGTTTTTCTAGATATACGCATAGACTCGTATAATTGTGCCAAGTTTGAGCTTCCCAATCCTATCAGAATACAACTGAATTTACATCAGTCACTCAGAAAGTGCCAATTGTCTATATGAACCTTATGGCGGGACCCCGGGGTCCCATGAGCCCCCGGCTCTCGCATAAACTGCGTTACGACTTCATTTTATGTCTGATGAAGGTGAACGATACGCTAATCTATTCATCTCGACGAGCTCTACACGATGCGCTAATCAAAGTTTCAAAGTTGTGTTTTTTCCGTGCATTTGTCCTCGCTGCGCTTGGACGACACGACAACAGAATTATCCGACCAGGTGGGTTGCGCGTTTATGTGCGCGGTGGGACGATTTTGACTTCCGTTTATTCGAGACCCCGGGGTCCCGCCATAAGGTTCATATGTCTATAATGAGAGCCAGCCTAACATTTTGACCATGAGCTGCTAAGTAATCTAAATCAACATATTATAGATTCAGGTAAACCTTTTTAAAAGTTAGACCTTTGACTGTGCGTTTACTTTAACATACCAAATTACACCTCTCATATAACGAGATATCGCTTTCTTTCTCATTATACTCACGAAATACACAATTCTTATACAATAATTCATTTGACAGATTAAAATTGTATTCTTGGTTCTTTCGGTAAAGTCACGTAGAAGGGAAATAATAAAATAATACAATTTTAACGATCAAATTCTCACGACGTTTCGATTGCAACACAAGCAATCATCATCAGGTGTGAAAACCACAGCAAGAAAATGTTGGTTTTCACACCTGATGATGATTGCTTGTGTTGCAATCGAAACGTCGTGAGAATTGTATAGTTTTATTTGCATTATTTTATTATTTCCCTTCTACGTGACTTTACCGAAAGAACCAAGAATATGAATCTCTGCAGTCACGAAAGCTTTAAATCGAAAGATTAAAATTGGTTTACCTGATCCAGTCGATATGGCATGGGGAGGGAGGCCTTCATCCAGCAGTGGAAATTTCTGTGGATTACTGTACAGTGTTATGATGATCATTATTATTATTTTCTGGTCAGGAAACTGATTAATCAAGATGTCGATTTGGGCGCATTGAGAGGTGAAAATTAACCAACACAGCCCGTGTTGTTGATGGAGCTCTCAAGAGACGCTTAATGGTGACAAGACTAACATTTTAAAGTCGTGCATGCGAAATCGCAATAGATTTGTCTTGTTAAGTGCAAACGATCGTGGCTTCTGCACGTATCATGAGAGATTCATTATGCATTCTGGTGCGAGACCGTGGTATCTTCAACCGACGTCACGGATTTGTGATTATCTCGCAAAGCAATGAGAATGGGAATCTGCGAAAACATTACAAAAATTAGGGCATGGGGAATTCATTGTCAACGTTTAAAAGCAAAATTTAGGTAAAATTTTCAGCAGTCTACAGAGGAGCCACATTGCCCCGGGAGTGTTGGGAGTGCCGTTGACTTCAAAAGCATTGGGGCAATTCCGAATTCCGGTTGTGAAATATTCCATTTTTCTCTTGCACTCAAAGCCATCATCCCTTCACCTCAGTCACCCTCGTACTTCCCGTTACGTTCCTGGCAGTATCACAGTTAACAAGTGTCTCCGTCACAGTGCTGACACGCTGTCAAGACGCATCTGCTGCTTCTGCAGCGAGCGAGTGCTTAAGCACTTCGGGGGGTGAGAGAAAACATAAAAATGACATGCACACAAGATATCACCATTTACGTGGATTGGCTGTTGAAGCAGATGCTGCTTGCGGACACCTATTAGAGTTGTCTCGACACATGAAGTGGCGGTGGGATCAACACCGATATAAAGTCACCATTCCATCCTCATCGTCAGCCATTATCAATCCACTGCTGGATGAAGGCTGCCTCAGGTCGTCACTATCCCTAATTGTCCTGCAATGCAATAGTCCAAGCAGCACCTGCAGACGAGTTGATTTAATCGCTCCGTCTCCACTTTGAACGTGCTTCGAGTACTTTCCCTCTCTTATTTGCCACTCATTTGTTCGCCTCGACTACTGGCCATCATAATTTTCAATGACATGTTCTGTCCAGGTACTCCCATTATGCCAGTGCAACTTATTATATGAGACCCAAGCCAAGCTCTCTCTTATGCTGACAAAGGGAAGATATTGCTGTAGAGTGGATGATCAGAAATGGGACGCAAGTAATGCATATGTTTAAAGTGGAGTCAGTTAAGTGCTACGCCCCCAATCCCCACTACACAAATACAGTTTTCCAGGCAATCAGTCCATTCTAGCATAAATTATTCATCAACACAACCAAGTATTCATCGAGCTACCCAAGTATTGACATAACTAGTCAAGTAGTCATTTGCCTGGTCATGTATTCACCCAGTCAACGAGTGTGACGCGCCGGTGTAGGAGATGTGGTGAATGTGCACGAGAATGTTACATGCATTTTCCATTTGCGTGTGCTGCAACATATTTCCTTCAGCAGATTTAAAATGTAACAATGGAGGTGAGAAGGAGAGTTACTGGCATAAGGGAGCTGGTGGCTACAGGCAGAGGTAAGTGGGAATGAGGGCGGAGAAGATGGTAACGCAGGAAGGAAGGGTGGAGGAAGGGGTGCGGAGTGAGAGATAGGATGAGAGAGAGGGTTGGGTGCTTTGCAAGAGACCACGCTCTTGTGTTGTTTCAATGGACGTGTGGTCACGCTGTGCAAACATGCGTTGTTGGCACTGCGGTATTTACTGTTAATGAGATAAATCTTGACTTAAAGCTTTCGTGACTGCAGGAATTCATATTATTGGGTCTTTCGGTAAAGTCACGTAGATAGGTTCAAATACAATAACAAAATAACAAAAAAAATGATATTAATGAGATTCCATGAAATTCCAAAAGGTGGCCGCGTGGCTCAGGGGTCAGAGCATGGAACCGGCACGGTTGAAATCCTGGGTTCGAATGTTCGGCAGCTATCCATGATTAAATTGGATTCTCAAGTGTAGTGGGCTGATGGTTTGAGTGCACAAAACAAATAATATATATTTATATTTCACTTCACTTCAATTTATTCCAGCTCCGAGACTTCACACTTTTAGTTTAGTGACATTAAATGAACAATGCTTGCAGGTCATTAACCGTGGATAAAGATGTCCTTTGAAGTGGCTTCAAAAGTTGGTCTGTGACATCTCCTGGGCCATTCTCTAGTACAGAACAATGCAGTGGTAGCTGCAGACATCCAAACGCAACATACTTCAGTGCCTAGATCCCTTTGGCTCTAAAGCTATGTTGCAATTGCACCACCTGTGTACTGAATCGCTGTGCCACTGAAAGACGCCACACACACTCGGAGTGGAGTTGCTACTGCTCCATGGCCTAGCAGCCATTGCTCGTTACGTCATTATGAGAGCTCCAATAAAATACCTCTCTAATTAACATTAAGTTTATTTTCAAATAATAATAGTAAAAAATGTACAGTCCATTGTCAGTCCACTGTTAGAAAAAAATCCTCCCCCACGCCATCGACGTGTTTGACCAGACTACACCATGATGGTCAGTGCAGGCTGGTGAAGTGGGGGCCCAAGATTGGCATTTGCACTGCCTACACACTGAATAGCTACAGCACTGGTCATCCACCACGGTGCAGCGGATTTGGCACGAATCGCGCTGTTGACTCCATGCTGTGCCAAATAGTGGAACATGGTTGTGCTGTCATAATCCCCTTGACAGAATTGCACATCCCACTCTGATACTATTAATGCACATGGCAGCATGCACTATCTCATTGCTCACTAAAATAAACTACTCACATTATTCTATAGCCCACACATGTGTAGTGACTCAACTCGGAGACAGTAAGACTTGGAGGCACTTCTTTTATTTAACAAGCACCATCGGGCTAATACACACCCTACGTAGTTACACACTATTACTGTTACTAGCCTATACACAACACTAACCGTCTAACACTAACGGGGCTGAATGCAGACAGCTAGCAACTATCTATCAGCGCAATATCGAGTGAAGACAGCAGTGACGATGGCGACGAGATGACAGCGACGATGGCGACGAGATGGTACTGTCGATCTTGAACAGGACGACGGGGATCCCACTCCAGCAACAGTGTAACCTTGCTCCGCCCCGGCCACGCCCCCTCTCTGGAACATACTAGCGGGTTCCCGAGGCTTCCCGATAGCCCCCTTTGTGACCTTTCCCCGAGATCTCCCCCTCTCGTGTATATCGTGGCCTGCTGACGTGGGTACTGCTGGACACCGCAGTTATCATTTTTCCACCAGCAGCCCGCGCTATGCCACTACACATGTATCAATAAAAAGGCACACCGACCATTTTTTATGTGAAATACAAAACAGAGAAATCTGTGTCTGCAGAATTAAATGTAATTCTTTTCAGTGACAGGTCTTAAAAATCAATATTCAGGATGCAATTGTAAAATATATCAGACTTGGTGTAATTTTCTGTCTTTTGCTATTTCGAATATTACGTAACGTAACTCCGTATTCTGTGTATGGCTGTAATGATACATAATCTCGTCGATTAATAACGATACTCAAGCTCACAACGCACATATCCAATTGCATGTGTAAGAATTAAGAATCCATGTTTTTTTAGAATAATTTGTGCTATATGTAATGGGTTTATATCACCTCTATAGCCACGAGAGGAGCCACCATTGAAATTGAATGTAATCATGGTCCCTGAAATTGAAAAAAAATCTGCAAATCGCATGGGGGAGGTACATCTTTTCACTCCAATTTGTTGGCAGCATGTGTAAATTTAGATTAGCTGTAAACTATGAACAAGCTAATTTTTTACGACAATAGAGTGAATCTGATGTGATATTTATATCACCATTTATTTACTACATTACAATGCAATTTGCTGTGGCTGACTCAGATGGACAATGCAGATTTCAATTCACTGGTTTTTCCCTCCAGCTTTTGACCACTGCTCCTGTTCTCTTTACGAAAGTTAACTGGCATTGACGCATCCCTACTGTCGTCAGCTCCACTTTTGAGATGTATGTCACCCTCCCCGATCCCAACACCACTTGGTGAGATCTTACCGTTGAAACAAATTAACGCAAGGATATTTTAGGACACTTTCGTATCTCGATAAATGTAAAGGTGCAACCCTGCAGTTACTTGCTCATACAAGTGTAATGCGGGCGAAAGCGACCTTCCGGATGTGACGTCACGAGGAGGCGGAGCCAGGTGACGTGGGTGAAAGGTAGGGGGTCCTTAAGCGGGTAAACCGGAAGGAGAAGGCAGTCGGGGTGTGAATGGAAAGGTGTGGGGCAACGCGGGCGTACGAGCCGAGGGGGCACCGTCAGAAGCGGGAGCCAACCCTGGGAACAGTAGGGAGCTACTGGGAGGTGTAAAGCTGCAGATAGAGATAGGCAGTAAGGCTGTGTGTGAGGGGCAGCGGAGTGGCTGCCAAGAGTCGCAGGAGCGACGAGAAGGCGAGACAGCACGAGGCTGTCAGAGCTGCAGCAGGAACAGCCAAGGGAGCTGTGTGAGAGTACAGCAGCGGAGCTGCTGTGGGGCTGCAAAAGCGACAAGAACAGCAGCGGGGCTGCTGATGTGGACTGGAGTGACATCGGAACCAGCACAGAGAGAATAAGAGAGACAGCCGTGTGGGAACGCAGTACGGACCGAATAAAGGACACTGAGCCAGAGATCGTGGTCAAGTCTTTTATTACACTGGGGTCAGAAGTGAAACGGCATGTCTAAGCAAGTAAGGAAGAAAATTCCCCCGGCGCCAGCATCGGCTTCTTCGTCCGACGACGACGAATTCCCTCCGACCACGGATTTTGCTGGGGTGGTGGAGGAGAGCCCTGCTGAGGCGAGCATGGGGACGGGCGTGGAAGATGTCGGCGCGATGGCGGGTCCGTCAACAACATCGGACGCTGAGCAAAGATGGCAACAGGTGGCAGAACAACTGGAGACACTCAAGGACGTCCTGGCGCATCTGTGTCACCTCGTTACGCCAAGGACGACGATGGAACGTTGCCTGCCCTGCCGCCGCCATTGGCCACGCGGCAAGAAGACGCCATCTTGCGCGCTCCGCGGCGCCAAACCGCCATCTTGGCCACGCCGCGGGCCGACGCCATTTTGAATTTACCTCCAGAACAACCATCATTGGAAGACGGCGTAAAGAGGAGTCGGAGTCGCCACCTTACTACAGTTAAGGAATTCTCTATCGGGGGCGATTGGAGCGCTTTCGCCTGCCGATTTTTGGCGGCGGTTCGTTCAGCAAGATGGACCGATGCGGAGGCCTTGGAAGTGTTGCCGACTCTACTGGACGACGAATCTGTTCGATTTTTCCGTTCCATAACGGCCGATAAGAAGAAGACTTTATGTGGAGTTTTTGAGGAAATGGCCGACGCCTATGAGCCACCTGACGACGCGCATCGGCGATTCGCTCAACGACAACGAGCACCCGAAGAATCGCCCGTGGCGTTCAGGGGTGCGGTGTTGGAGCTGGCCATGGCAGCATATCCTGACACGCCACAGGATCTGCTCGAGCCTCTCATATTGGGAAAAATGCTGGAGCTGTCTCGGGATCTGGGGATCCCCATGCCTGTGTGTGGGCATGAGAAGCTCACGTCCCGGGCGGCAGCAAAGTGTCTGGATGCGCAGTTTAATCTCCGTCGCTGGAAGCAAGTGGCGGCATGGACGGGTGGGCCCGTCAAGGAAGGAGGCGCGATGGGGTGGGACCCCACAAGGGCGATCTATGTGCCGGATGAGCGGGGTCCACAGGAGCTGACGGCTGCCTCCTCTCCATGGCCGGGACGCGGAAGGCCGGGGCCGCGCGCTACGCCATCGGGACGGGGCCGCCGGGATGCAAGACCTGCGCTTCGGCGCAACGAGGCCGATTGCTTCCGCTGCGGCCGTAGGGGCCATTACGCCAAAGATTGCTGGGCCCGCTTCCCGGGTCCGCCGCAGCAGGAGCCCACAACACCGGACAAGCCGACCAAGGAACCTCCGAAACAGGCATGTCGGCACGCACCAGACACTCGGCAAGGCTTTACACCTCACCCACCACCTTTGTTGCGCGATCCTATTGTTGTTGTTAAAGAAAGGCCATCGACGGGGCCTTGTCATTCAGTTACGCAGTGGCGCAAATTGGCACGGAGAGTTGTCGCGGCCGCTACGGGTTCGTCCACTGTACCGGGGTCCATACAAGGGGTGGACGTGCGCATTTTGGTCGACTCGGGAGCGTCTGCGACTATTATATCTGATGTCATTTTCCATCTGTTGGGCATTCCGCCGGGGGCTGTGCGTCCGGTTTATGGGTCTTGCGTCGCTGCGAACGGGGGTAGTATGGGTATCGTGGGCCAGGTGGATGCTAAGATATCTATAGGGGATGTGTCGGCTTCGGGCGTTGTGTTAATATCGAGATCTTTGGCGGTTCCTTGCTTACTAGGTACGGATTTTTTGGCTAAGATGCCCATTTTGATTAAAATCAATGAGAATTGTATTGAATTGCCGGGGGGCCGTCGAATCTCGTTTCTGCCGTCGCCCTGGGGGCGACCTGCTTCGGCCGTACAGGTGCAGGCGCTGTCCGTCGCATCTGTGGACATCCCACCTGGTTCACAGATGCTTATACCCTTGCGGTATCGGAAGCCCCTGCCCAATCGGCTAGGAGCATTAGGGGTCTTGTTGTCACCATCCGCCACGATAACAACGGGATTGGCGTTAGTTGGGGCACAGACCATCGTCCGGCCGGATCAATTACCGGTTTTACAGGTGCTTAATGCGGGGGTGGAAAACATCCGTGTTCCGGCCGGTACGGTTGTGGCACATGCCACTACGGCGTTTGCGACGCACGATTGTCCGCATCGCCGGGGAGTGGTCGCTGGTGTTTCCGAGCCAAGGGGTTCGGATAATCGTTGGATCGCTACCTTATGTGACGAAAATTCTTCCCTGTCCGTGGGGCAACGTGATGCGCTGCGTAAATTGTTGCTGACGTATTCGGATGTGTTCAGCTCCGACGATTTGGATTTGGGACGCACATCGTTGCTTTCCCATAACATTGAGACGGGCGACGCTGCCCCTATTCGGTTAAATTCGCATCGGATGAGTCCAGCGGAGCGAGAACACGTTCGGGGGGCGGTGGAAGACATGTTAGCTGCGGACATTATATCGCCATCTAACAGCCCATGGGGCGCTCCTGTGGTCTTGGTTAAGAAAAAGGATGGCAACTTGCGATTTTGTGTCGATTTCCGGAAATTGAATAAGATATCGGTGGCAGATGCGTACCCCCTGCCGCGTATGGACGACTCCCTTGACGCATTGTCGGGGGCTAAGTTCTTTTCCACACTGGACCTCTCTTCGGGATTTTGGCAGCTTCCCCTTGACGAGTCCTCACGGGAGAAAACCGCATTCCGTACGCCGCAGGGGTTATTTCAATTCAACTGCCTCCCGATGGGATTGAATGCGGCCCCTGCTACGTTTCAAAGATTGATGGAGCTCGTTTTGACGGGGTTGCAGTGGGAGACGTGTCTTATATATTTGGACGATATTATTGTGTTCAGCCGCACATTTGAGGAACATTTAACGCGGCTGGAGACAGTGTTCACGAGGATGCGCTCTGCCAATTTGAAATTCAAACCAAAGAAATGCCACCTACTGCAACGGTCCGTCCGTTATTTGGGGCACATTGTGAGTGCCGAGGGGGTGTCCACGGATCCGGAAAAGACGGCGTGTGTCCGGGATTGGCCGACTCCGGCCTCTGTGGGGGATGTTCGGCGGTTTTTGGGATTTGCCTCGTATTACCGAAGATTTGTGCCGGGGTTTGCGACGATTGCGAGGCCCTTGCATCTCCTTACGGGTAAAGGACGGAAATTTGTTTGGGGAGAGCCGGAAGAGGCGGCCTTTCGGAGTCTGCGTGATCTATTGGCTACGGCCCCGACATTGGATTATCCCGATTTTGATCGCCCTTTCATTCTCGATACGGACGCGAGTGACACAGGTATTGGGGCGGTATTATCACAGTCTAAAGGGGGCGTAGAGCGCGTCGTGGCGTATGGTAGCCGAGTCTTGTCGCCTGCGGAAACACGCTACTGTGTCACTCGTAGAGAACTTTTGGCGGTTGTTTTTTTCCTACGGCAATTTCGACCGTACCTTTACGGTCGTTCTTTTATTGTGCGTACGGATCATGCGGCCTTGCAATATGCACTTAAAATGGACCAGCCATCGGGACAGTGGGCACGTTGGTTGGACACGCTGCAGGAGTTTTCCTTCCAAATTCAACATCGGAAGGGAGTGCGCCATGCGAACGCTGACGCACTTTCCAGATTACCAGGGCGCGCCCTTTGTAAATGTGCGTCGGGGACGCATAGGTGTTCGCCGATTCTCAACCCCCCTCAGCCGCTCACGTTGGCCGTCGGGAAGTCGGATACTCCGATGGAACCGGGACCGACTGATGGGGTTTTGAATCTGCCGCGGTCTGTCTGGATTCGGGAACAGATGATGGACGAGTCGTTGTTGTCCATGCGGAAGCGGTCTATGAGGGACAATGGGAGTCCGAGTTCGGCTGTGGGGCCGCGAACCGCTCTCCGAGATGGTCTGCTTATGTGGCAAGAAAGGTTCCAGGAAAGCTGGCGTGTGGTGGTACCAACGTCCTTGCGATTTGAGTTGATTAGAACTCTCCATTGTGACACACTATTGCATTTAGGGGTGCAGAAGACCTTGTTGACGTTACAACGTCATTATTTTTGGCACGGCATGGCAACAGATGTCGTAGGGCACGTGCGCGCGTGCCCTGAATGCGCCCGGCGTAAGCCGCCTAAACATCCTTACGTGCCGCCTCTCCAGTCGATTCAGGTGTCTCGAGTCAATGAATTGGTGGCACTGGACATATTGGGACCCTTCCCACCATCGGCGAGGGGAAATAAATATTTGCTGGTAGGGGTTGAGTATCTCTCCCGTTGGCCGATGGCCTGGCCGTTGCCCGATCAGTCGGCCGCGGCCATCACCGACGCCTTTTTGTTTGGGTACATTATGGACAAGGGGGCGCCGGAGAGACTCCTCACGGACCAGGGCCGAAATTTCTCTTCTAAATTATTGGCTGAAGTGTGCGCAGGCCTTGGGACTAAGAAGATACGGACATCTCCATACCATCCGCAGACGGATGGTATGGTTGAGCGGCTGAACAGGACATTGTCTGCCATGCTTTGCCATACTGTGAGTGAACAGCAATCGGATTGGGATCTGCACATCCCCGGAGTGCTTTCGGCGTACAGGATGACGCCCCATGCGGCTACAGGGTATTCGCCGTTTTACCTTATGTATGGTCGGGAAAACGTGCCTCCGGTGGATGTGCAATTGGGTACTGGGGTGAAGGGACCTCGTAAACCACTCCCTGAATACATTCAGGACACGGTTCGCCGGGTTACGGAGGCGCGGGAAAACGCCCGCGTGGCTACGGCCAAAGCCCAGGCCCGGAACGAGCGGTATGCTCGGCGGTCTGAGGGGGAGTGCCCCTGGAAGGTGGGAGACCTGGCCTGGCTCCATTGCCCGCAGGTGCGGCCGGGGACCTCTCCTAAATTGCACAAACCTTGGCATGGTCCTGTGCGCCTCATTGAGGTTCCCAATCCACAGTCGGCGCGCGTTCAGTTTGGTTCTCGCCGTTGGTTTGTTCATACGTCGCGGTTGAAACCATATGTTGCTCCCCTACGTGATGCGTCATCTCCCAATGTTGCCTTGCCGGGGTCTGTTGCTGCTGACTCTGACTCTTCCCCGCCTGCGTCCATTGATCTTGCTAGAGCGCGTGTCGTACCTGTTCCAGACAGGCCGACCGTGACACCGCGGGGGAGGAGTGGGCCTGTTCGGAGGGCGCCTGCCAGGGCTGCGGGACCTTCAAGCCCGGCGACCCTTCCGACCCCGCTGCAGGCGCATTCGCGGAATACGACCAAGACTGATTCGTCAGGGACACGAGATGTCGGTGGACTTCCAATCGCAGCAGGGGAATTACCCCCTGTCATTTCTCGTGTTCCATCGCGTCCCCGTTCTACAAGTGGGCCGCCGACCGTCCGGGACGGGCCGGCGACCCGCACTCGTTCCAAATCGCTTACGTTTCGTTGATTGTATGTTGTTATTGTTCTTGTTCTTGCCGTCGTATTTATCGCATGCTTTCGTACGTTCGTCGATGTTACTTGTGTGTTGTTCTTGTTGTTATATTGCATGCTTAGTGTCCTTTAAGGGGGAAGGTCGGTTCACCGCATTACGCTTTGGTGTTGTTCAGTCGAGGTCGGCTGGGTTTTTCTATGGGGGAGGGTGGTGTAATGCGGGCGAAAGCGACCTTCCGGATGTGACGTCACGAGGAGGCGGAGCCAGGTGACGTGGGTGAAAGGTAGGGGGTCCTTAAGCGGGTAAACCAGAAGGAGAAGGCAGTCGGGGTGTGAATGGAAAGGTGTGGGGCCACGCGGGCGTACGAGCCGAGGGGGCACCGTCAGAAGCGGGAGCCAACCCTGGGAACAGTAGGGAGCTACTGGGAGGTGTAAAGCTGCAGATAGAGATAGGCAGTAAGGCTGTGTGTGAGGGGCAGCGGAGTGGCTGCCAAGAGTCGCAGGAGCGACGAGAAGGCGAGACAGCACGAGGCTGTCAGAGCTGCAGCAGGAACAGCCAAGGGAGCTGTGTGAGAGTACAGCAGCGGAGCTGCTGTGGGGCTGCAAGAGCGACAAGAACAGCAGCGGGGCTGCTGATGTGGACTGGAGTGACATCGGAACCAGCACAGAGAGAATAAGAGAGACAGCCGTGTGGGAACGCAGTACGGACCGAATAAAGGACACTGAGCCAGAGATCGTGGTCAAGTCTTTTATTACACAAGTGCTCGTGACAGGGCCTTGACTTGAGGGAGCTCGAGAGAGCATCTCTAGACGGCATTTGGCCCACTCTTCCACGCTAGCCAGATGTATCAGGAGAAGAGGGAGTATCCACATATTACCCCACCACACGTGACATGCCGATCGACTAACTGTGGTGCACCCATTTACTGCATACTGCTGGGTGGATAGATGTGAGCAAACTTAAGAAACGTTCCGACTGTGTCGACTACCGCGGTAGGAGATTGAACCCGTGACCTCTAGATTGTAGAGTGCAGTGTGTAAACCATTATACCATGCTAGTATCCTATAACCATGTGCTAATTCCGTCGTATCATACAGTGATGTGAAATTGGACTCCCAGGAGCTATCGTTTCAATTGAATATGGTATTTTATCAGGATGATATGATATGTCACACGCCGTGGTTTTTCTCCAACTGTGAAGGCCACCTTGAGTGTATATATATGGGCAATATTTATCTAGCAAAGCATTGTGCTTAGCTATCTTTATGTTCACATGGTACATTGATTGGACTCGCGTATCCGCCTGGCTTACTTAGCTTGTTTGAACATGCTCGAATATTAGGTCCCTTGCAGATAATTGTTTAGCTCCTTTCGCAGGTGGATTGTATTTATGAAAACAATAATAATGGAATTCTTCAGCCTCTGATGATGTGTGAGGATGAGCATTGTTGTTGTGAGGGGTTTCTTCCCCAGCACACACACAATCCTCCATACTTCACAGAATCCCACAACTCTGCCTTGAGCATCTATTCCTGGGTTGTGTTTTTTGTGTGTGAGGAAATTAGAGATTTAGTGATTTGGGATGAAATAGGTGGCTATCAGGAAACTTGCACAAAGCCCAGGCCTGACTTTGTATTATTACTATGAGTATTACTCCGGTATTAATATGGATTGCTGATAGACTACCTATTAAACATCAAGCGGAGCCCACATGATTAACGATGAGTAGCTTATGCAGAGACACACTCCCCCCTTTTAGGTCTCGTTCAACAAAAGAACGTTCATCTCGCAGCACCGACAGATTTCTCCTCCCACCCCCTCCCCCCAACCACCCTACGCACAGCACGAATAGAAATTGGCGTTTTGATTAGATAGCGCCGGGAGCTGCAATTGCGGTATTAAACTGCGAATTTGTATTGGTGCCGCAGTGGCGAGATGTTAACTACCTTGCCTGGTATACAGGAGTCCATAGATTCGATACCGACCCTGACGCCTGTACGTTTGGAGTTTGCATGTCTCCCTCCGGGTCCTCCGGGTTTTCTCTCCACATTTAGAGTATTTAGCTACTATACATTTCCACTTGATACGCCACTTTGCTAAGCTACCATTTGTGGCCATGTCGCTTCTGAAAAAGAGCTATATAGTCACACACACACACGTGGTATTATGATGAGTTTAACATATGAGTCTCATCCCTCTAAACCTCCACGTGTCGGCCAGGGCATTGGTAAGACACATCGGCATCGAGATTTGAGTATCCCAGGTGTGTTTTTTTTTCAACATCTCAAGTGTGAAGGTTTCCAGTGCCTCTGTGTTATGTACTGTTAGAGAGCGTTCAATATTTTTTTTGTTAAAAACATATATGTGAAGTATTCGGAATGACGGCGGGAAACCACTTGACGGGTAGCACACTTTATTAAATCTTGTCTTTCCACAATAACACGTGTGGTCACTATTTCTCACACTACACACTCCACTTGACACGTGTGGTCACTACAACTCACGCTGCACATTCCACTTGACACGCGTGGTTACTATTTCTCACACTACACACTCCACTTGACACGTGTGGTGACTACGGCTCACGCTGCACGCTCACGGGCACTCCAGCCCCGTAGCATCCGTGGAGCCTACAGACCCACCCCGGCTTGGGCGTGGGTCACGACCTCTGGGTCCCGCGGGCCGGCCCTCACACGGACGTTCGGCCCCGGGTCCCAAGGTCCCGTCTCTGAGCCACACAGGGCCCCGGTCCCCACAAGGACAGCGGGACTAGGTGCCTCAGGGCCTTATCTCTTCCTCCTCCGTCTTCTGTCTTCACTGGTCACCAACTCCCCGTGCGCCTGTGCGCACCGCCTTATATAGCCTCCGCTCCCGGGAGACGGAGCGTATTCGGACCGCGAAGTGAGCACCCCCTTAGTTGACCAATCCCCACGCGCTGCCACACTATCCCCTCGCTGTCAGCGCGCGTCACCGATACCCAGCCAATCACCGCCTCATAACCCATGACCCCGCGCTGACCCATGATCCTTCACCATCAGCGCGCGTCACCAACACACACAGCCAATCACTACGCGCTGCCACACGATCCTTACCCCAGCGCGTATCACCACTACATCACCCCCTCCCACATAGCTCGCAGCCGGCCCGGCTGCTAAACAACACAACAACAACAACAATAGTAACAACAACAAAATCCCCACCCCCCAGTGTGCCCCGCAACACAACAACAACAACGCAACGACACAACACCAGACAACAACCTATGTACAAACCGACGAACAACACAACAAAAAGTCAACAACAACATACAACACCAGACAACAAGCTATGTACAAACCGACGAACAACACAATAAAAGCAATTCCAAGAAAAAACGTGTCCAGTGTCTCTGTAACTATCGATCCCCCCCCTCCGTTCGCTCCTCAACCGGGGTGATAGAGCGGTCGAGCGGATGGGGAACGCAGTGACGAGACGCTCCGGCCGCATCGGCCCATCATTCAGTTGGTCAGGAAAAGTTGCGCGACTTAGCGCGAGTCCACCTGGCCGGTCCATCGTACGGGACGGGACGCTGACGACCGTCTGGTGGCTCCGGCAGCCCCGGAAGGCACGGATTGGGCCTGGAAGGACCGGCCGTGTCGCGGGGATCCGGCCGCCGGTGGTCGGCAGCTGTCAGTTCCGAGCCACCTGGGAGCGGATCAGGCGGAGACATGTGAGGATCAGGCGGAGACATTTCCCCCCTCGGGTCGTCGGTCACGTCACATGCTCGGTCCTCACGACACAAAGGGAGGCCATACGGAGGCGAGAACGGTTTCAGCCGGGAGGGGTGGACGTACCAATGGCGCTTTCCCCATTTTATCTGAACACACTGGGGGCGTGCAACCCGCACAACCTCCAAGGGTCCCCGCCATGGCCTCAACAATTTAGGCGACGTAGCCAAAGGTGCCTGAGGGCAGTGCAGCCAGGCCCTATCGCCCGGGTTTCCAGACGTGCACGGACACCTTCCGTGCACGCAAGCACTCGTTGGCGATTTGGCGAGACCTCGAATTAAGCCGTGTGGCCTCCCGCGCCTCGGTCAGCTTAGCAATGTTAAATTTAATATGTTCGGCCAATTTTGAATTCGTTCGTGGCGCGGAAAGACCCAGCTGAGTTTCCATGGGCGGGTCGGCCTCCCGACCATACATCAGATAAAATGGGGAAAATCCCGTTGCTGCATGGGGGGCCATTCTATACGCGGCGAGGACCCCCGGGACCTACAGGTCCCAGTAAACATGTGCCTCGCACACCTGCTGGCACAGCATAGAAGTCAAAGTCCTGTGGAGTCGCTCCACCATCCCGTCCGTCTGTCGGTGGTACGGGGAGGTACGCACCTTCTTAGTACCCAAAAGGTCGCACACCTCCTGCAGCAATTTACTCGAAAAAATGTTTCCCTGGTCGGTCAGCAATCGTTCGGGAGCCCCCTTATCCAGAACGTAGCCCTGGACAAAGGCGTCCGTCACAGCCGCCGCCGACTGGTTGGCGAGTGGCCACGCCATAGGCCACCGGGTAAAGTATTCCACACCAACCAACAGGTACTTGTTACCCCTAGGCGTGACTGGAAAAGGCCCCAAAATATCGAGCGCAACGAGCTCGTTAGTGCGCGAGACCTGAATAGACTGCAGCGGTGGATTTGACGCCACGGGCGGTGGTTTCCGTCTAGCGCAGTCTACACACCCCTTTAGTATATTTACCACATCGCTCCCCATCCCCGGCCAATAATAGTCACGCTGAAGCAGAGCAAGCGTTTTGTTTACCCCCAAATGCAAGAGGCGTTCGTGTGCGGCCAGAACAACTTTTCCCCGCATAGCGGAAGGCACCACGAGTGCGTGCCGCCGGGACAAATTGTCCCATCTCATTAGCAGGCCCTACTTGAGCAGCCAGGAGCCAGTTCGCTTCCGGCCCTCCTCGGGACCCCCCACCCTGCGACGCAACGCTAGCAGGGAGCTGTTAGCCATTTGGAGACGGCCCCACTCAATCAAAGACAGTGAGAGCAGCGAGTCCCCTCCCTCAGGGGTAGCGGGAACGTCACCAATCGGCGCATCCACGGTCGCGGCCAATGCACCCACGCTTACCGCAGCTGGCGGTTTACAGCGCGCCGACCCCATTAAGCACGCACATTTGGGACAAGGCGACAATCGCGACAGGGCATCCGCGTTAGTGTGGCGCAACCCCTTACGGTAAGTGGTCGTAAACTGATAGTCCTGGAGGACTTCCAACCACCGTGACAATTGGCCCGAGGGTTGGGCGACCCTCAATGAATACTGAAGCGCCGCGTGGTCCGTCCGGACCATAAAATGACGGCCATAGAGATACGGTCTAAATTGCTGTACAAAAAAAATAATAGCCAGCAACTCGCGACGGGTGACGCAGTAGCGCTGTTCCGCCGGCGACAAAACCCTGCTATTATAGGCGACCACCCGTTTGACTCCCCCAACGACCTGTGAGAGCACCCCCCCAATGCCCGTGTTGCTAGCATCCGTATCTAGCAAGAAAGGACTTGTAAAGTCAGGATAACGTAAGGGCGGGGCACCCACCAAGGCGTCCCTGAGGGGGCAGAACGCGGCCTCCTCCTCCGGTCCCCATCGGAACTTGACTCCTTTTGCCGTTAGAGCGTGCAAGGGTTTTGCAATGGTGGCGAAATGCTCAACGAATCGGCGGTAGTAGGAAGCAAAACCAATGAAACTGCGTACGTCAGAAACCGACGTGGGCGTTGGCCATGAACTGACACAGTTCGTCTTCGCGGGATCGGTAGAGATCCCCGAAGAATCGACAATGTGGCCCAAGTATCTCACGGACTTTCGAAGAAGATGGCATTTGGCCGGTTTAAACTTTAATTTAGCCGATCGCATCCGCAAGAACACCCCTCTCAACCGCTGGAGGTGTTCCTCAAACGTTTTACTGAAAACAATGACATCGTCTAGGTAAATCAAGCAAGTATCCCATTGCAGACCCGACAAAACCAACTCCATAAGGCGCTGAAACGTCGCGGGAGCGGAGTGAAATCCCATGGGTAACCGGTTAAACTGGAACAGGCCCCCTGGAGTCCGAAATGATGTCTTAGGTCTAGACTCGTCGTCGAGTGGCAGCTGCCAGAATCCCGATAATAAATCAAGAGTAGAAAAATATCGCGCACCAGACAATGCATCGAGGGACTCGTCAGAGGTGTGGACTCGAGTCATGTGACTTGGACTCGAGTCAGACTCGAGTCATGAATTTGATGACTTGCGACTCGACTTGGACTTGCATAACAATGACTTTGTCCCACCTATGAGATGTGGACTCGAGTCATGTGACTTGGACTCGAGTCAGACTCGAGTCATGAATTTGATGACTTGCGACTCGACTTGGACTTGCATAACAATGACTTTGTCCCACCTCTGGGACTCGTTCATTCTGGGGAGCGGATACGCGTCAGCCACGGAGATTTTATTCAGGCGACGGAAATCTACACAAAATCGCAAGGACCCGTCTTGCTTTTTAACCAGCATGATAGGTGCTCCCCAAGGACTGGAAGAAGGCGAAATGATGTCGGCCGCCAGCATATCGTTGACGGCCGACTGAACGTGTTCCTTCTCAGCAGGACTCAGCCGGAAGGGATTCTGCCTGACCGGTGCTGCATCGCCTGTTTCAATATGGTGGTGCAACAGGTCCGTGCACCCAATGTCATATTTGTGCTTACTGAACACATCAGAGAATTCGATCAGCAAAGCACGCAGCGCACCCAACTGTACCCTTGACAAATCCTTTGAGTCCGCACACAGCGAATCGACCCATTCAAGGTCCTCCTCCAATCGAATTTTCTGCGCCGGGACTGGATCAACATGCGCAACAAGGCGCTCTTCCGCAGGGACCCGTGCCGCGTGAGCAAGCACAGTGCCCTGCTGAATAACGGCCGGCCGCGAACCAGCGTTTAGAACCATAACGAACGGGTCCTTGTCAGCCCGAACCAACGTGTGAGCCACCGACAAATCCAGACCTCTGACAGCCCTATTTGATGGACCCAAAAGCACGCCCTGTTCCGAGGTCTCCCCATCCAATGGCTTCCTCAACCGGAGGGGAATCAACATCTGCGAACCCGGGGGCACGTGCACGGTCTGTGTCGCCAGCGCTTGTATCGTAGCGCACGCCGTCCGAATTTCCGTAGGATTCGACAAAAAGGATATACGGCGACCCGATGGTAGCTCAATGCAACGTTGATCGATGAGAATTTTAATGGGACATTTTAGCCAAAAAATCTGTGCCCAACAGACAAGGAACCGCTAAGGAAGAGGAGACGAAAACAGGTCCCGACAATTTAATATCCCCAATGCAAATGGACGCCCGAATCTGCCCGACAATGCCCAACGAGCCCCCATTTGCCGCGTAAAATGGCACGTTCACCGGAAGCAGAGGTCGACATTGGACGGGGAGAATGTTGTAAATGAGGTCTGAAATAATAGTCGCCGACGCCCCCGTGTCCACTAACACCCTGACCTCGACCCCATCTATGAATCCCGTAACGACCGATGAACCCGCCGACGCAGCCACTATTCTGTGACCCAACTCAGACCATTTAATGTCCCCTCGCTCCTGCACGAACCCCCCTCTCCGAACCGAATCCCCAACCCCTAATCGGCCCTCCTCCGCCGCAAAGCGACGGCCCATGTGTGTCGTGCATGTAGGCCGAGCATGTGAAGTGCCGCGACTTGCCGGGGGTAGTAGGGACGACTTGGGGCCTTGGTCGTCGTCCAGCCGAGGTCCCATGGCGCGCTGACGTGGAGCGCGGCAACCGGACGCCACGTGGCCCTGGAGGCCGCAGTTGTAACACGTGATGAGGGACGTCGGAGGTCTCGGTTGCTCCAGCTTGCGGGCCGATCGCAGAGGTGAACGACCCCCGGCCCTCCAGTCCCCCGGTCGTCCAGCGGTGAACGCCTCCTCCCGTGGGCAGACGACTTGGGGCTCGGTGACCACCGGGCCCGGAGCTGAGCCCACGGCAGCAGTGCAGACGACCCCCTGGTTACGCTTGAGGACCTCGTGTGCCTGTATACTTGTTGCGACCCGCAAAGAAGATATGTCGACTTCGTCGGTCGTGTTGATGGGGACCCCCAGGTCCTGCGCCAACTTGAGCAGTTGCTCCAAGACCATCGCATCCTGGCCCTCCTCGTCCATACGAGGGAACGCGGCGTCGGCGAGAGCCAACAACGCCGTGCGGTAGGCGAGCGCGGTCTCCGTGTCCGCCTTCCATCGCTCGTAAAACTGATGGCGACAAGCCGAAGGAGGTCCATAGACCTTGGCCATGAGGCCCAACGCAGCCTTAAGCGTGGAGCGGTCCGACCTCTGTGCGGACCTGAAGGCCGCGAGCGCGTCGTCGTCCAACATGGCAGGCAGTGCCCGCAGCGCCGTAGCGTCGGACCAGGCCGACATTTTTTGATGCGCCAGAAACCTGCGTTGGAATGCGCCCCAGTCCCCGCCTTCCGCCTTGAAGGCTGTCAACGTGGGAAGGCGCTGCCACGTGGTTCCTCTCCGCCCCACCGTCGGTCTGCAAGATGGCGGCCCCTATGGCGGGTGGCTGATGGCGGTCCGTAGCGCGCGCTGATGACGTAAGCGGGCGCGCTTGGAGAACTCCCGCCACGTGTTGCTCGCCGTTCCCGCCAAAAGATGTCCGCGTGGTTGAAATGGCGGGAACTGCCAAGTCATTTTGGCGGGAATCAGCGAGGCGAGCCTGTTGAATGTCCGCCGACGTGCCCGCTCCTCCCGACGTGGTGATCTCCGCCAGGATGGACGCCGCGGCGAGTAGCAGCTCTGCCAGACGGGAGTGTGCCTCGCGGAGTCCGGCATCAGCCCCCAGCCGCTCGTCGGGCGCCCCCGGTGGGTCCTGCGGCGTCGGCATCTCCTCGTCCTTTCCCCCTGATGCCAGCTGGCCCGAGTCGTCGAGGTTATCCTCGCGGTCAATCCCGTGAGTCCGAAGAGTCTTCCTTGGAAGTTTGTTTCACTTCTGACGCCAGTTGAAGTATTCAGAATGACGGCGGGAAACCACTTGACGGGTAGCAATCTTGTCTTTCCACAATAACACGTGTGGTCACTATTTCTCACACTACACTCCACTTGACACGTGTGGTCACTACAACTCATGCTGCACATTCCACTCGACACGCGTGGTTACTATTTCTCACACTACACACTCCACTTGACACGTGTGGTGACTACGGCTCACGCTGCACGCTCACGCTACTCGCTCACGGTGCACGCTCACGGGCACTCCAGCCCCGTAGCATCCGTGGAGCCTACAGACCCACCCCGGCTTGGGCGTGGGTCACGACCTCTGGGTCCCGCGGGCCGGCCCTCACACGGACGTTCGGCCCCGGGTCCCAAGGTCCCGCCTCTGAGCCACACAGGGCCCCGGTCCCCACAAGGACAGCGGGACTAGGTGCCTCAGGGCCTTATCTCTTCCTCCTCCGTCTTCTGTCTTCACTGGTCACCAACTCCCCGTGCGCCTGTGCGCACCGCCTTATATAGCCTCCGCTCCCGGGAGACGGAGCGTATTCGGACCGCGAAGTGAGCACCCCCTTAGTTGACCAATCCCCACGCGCTGCCACACTATCCCCTCGCTGTCAGCGCGCGTCACCGATACCCAGCCAATCACCGCCTCATAACCCATGACCCCGCGCTGACCCATGATCCTTCACTGTCAGCGCGCGTCACCAACACACACAGCCAATCACTACGCGCTGCCACACGATCCTTACCCCAGCGCGTATCACCACTACATATGTATGCAGAATATTTTGCAACATTCAATCCGTGCCCGTTCAAACTGATATTTAATTGTGTTAGTACACGTGTGCGGTCCTTTGTCATTTAATTGTTGGATAAGAGCCGGCCCACGCCATAACTGGCCTTGGCGTTATCTGACCAGACTTCACCAAGCTGATCACTGCGATTTGGCAAGGTGGGGAGCGTAGATACGGATGCATATAAGGGTAGTACAACAATTTTTTAAAATGAAATTACCACTGCTGTCCACCAAATAGCCTCACAACTTATTGCATGGTGGATGCCCACGTCAGCACGATACAGGCTTAACCAGGCCTACGTTTCTGAGATCTGGTGCATTTCAGGTGATTTGCTCAAAGGCACCGTCTAATTGTTGTTCTTAAATATGTTGATCTTGATCCACCTGATTTTTTTATTTTTAGTTGCAATATCTACATCAGACAACCACCACCGCCACTGACAGCACCCAACTCTAAATACTCAACATCACACGCCCTGTTGGACAGCCCCTCTCCAAGCCAAACCCATTGTCCGTATTGAACCGCATGTCTGCAAGCAGCACCCTTGATCATTCTGCACTACGTTATTGTTCTTGCGATGAATGGGCACCGGAGAGAAATGCAACCGCAGCCGTGATATTTATACTCAGCCTCGATTTTATCGCATCATTGCTCGCTTATGGAAACGTAATCAGATGTCATTCCCTGCAGCGTAGGACTCTAAACGCATTGGTGTTTTATTTGCAATGTTTTACAATTATTGTGCTTGCTCTGTACTATTACAAGGCATATGGGCTAAAATAATAATAATACATTTCAGTTCTTTGCAATCAACTTCTGGCGGAGGGACTATCAATACTGTGTTGATTTAAATGTTAACCATACTTAACCATGTTGGTTCATAATGGTTGGTGAATCGGGTGGTTTGGGGGGGGGCACTCAGGACCTGTTAAGATGTCATTCACAACAACAGCAGTGAAATAACTCGCCACTAATGGCTGGGAATTTAATCCAGGTCGCTGGATTCATAGCACAGCGCGTTAACCACTGCTCAATAACTCTCCCCCCCCACCGTCCCTCCTTGGCTACTATGCATTTGAGATTGTTCTACAGCAACGTTGATGCTGAAATATTTTAATCGTGTGCTACTTTTGAAGTCTAAAATAACACGTGGACCTTCATGCTGTAGTTGAATGAAATGTTAAAACCAACACAACGGTGTATGCGTACTGTTGTATACGTGGGAATCATGCCAACACCCTACCAACAAAAACAACTCAATTTGTTTGACTGGGAGCGGAACCATTTGTCAACGAATCGCCTTTGCATATGGAGTGACATAGAATTGGTCACTACGTAGCATAGCGCTGGTTGCTGGCAGAGAAGGGGATCTGCAGCTGCAGGAGCCCTGTCTGACAGCAGGTCACATGATAAACCAGAGAGAGGGATGTAGGGGAAAGGTTACAGATGGTGCACGTGAGGGAAGCCCGGGAACCTGCTAGTAGGTTCTAGAAAGGGGGCGTGGCTGGGGTGGAGCGAAGCCACGCTGGGAGGATAAAAGGAGACCCCAAGCAGGAGCTCGGGCCTGTTGCTTGGAGTGAGATCCCGTCGTGCTGCTGGAGTCTTTGCCGCCGTCTAAGTCTTCACCTGCCCGGCGTCGTCAGTCAGGCAGTCTGCCAGCTGTCCTGACTGGGAGCTGTAGTTACTCTGTGTGGACTGTGAAGGCTGTTAATAAATAGAGTGCCTCCGACTCTTAGTGTCTCTGAGTCAGTCCCTACACATATATCTGTCGTCGTGCTTCAATTGTTCTGTTTCAAATGTGGGATTAAAGAAATATTGGTGACCATTGCTTTTTCTGAATCTGTCTGTGTCCTGCCAATTACCGCCACTTATCCTCACCATACCTGATTTTACAAGCTTAACAAGTTGGAATATGATTGCACCCAGTGTCATCATTACCACCATCATAATATAAGACGTACCTGGTATTCACAGTAGATTAATATCCAAAAGAGCCTGAACAAAGTCGGTCTGTCGCAGCTCGACAGTGACCCAGTGTTTGTGAGCAATGCTACTCTAAATCCATAAAAAATATGGCCACAGATATTAAGTAATGTGGGCAAGAAGCTGGCTCATTATTGTACAATATGCTGGTACGAGTAAAAAAGTGAGATTAGGTACAGGCAGTGTGAGTCTACGGGTGGCATCAGGGATGAATTGTTTGTCCTTATAGATAGTGCTCCCCACCTTGATTTTGTCCTCCCCAAGCTCTCTTCTCCCACCCCCTCCCCGAGTGCACTCTGTGGGATGGCTGGGGATGCACTCAAGTGCAAGTTAAAGAGGCGATCGCGTCCTTCCGTTACCAGATGCTACAACAGTTGTGTAGTCAACACTTGACCTCAAGGTCCATCCTTATTGTTTCATCCCACGTATGTAGTTTCACATCAAGGGTGTGGATATGAATACCATTCAGTGGCGTGGCTATCGCGTGAGTGGGCAGTGCAACTGCTGCATCGAGGTTCACGGGCCGGAGTGGCCCAGGTGCATGGTTAGGAAAAGAGGTGAGAGGTTGAAAAACAGGGGACTCCAATTCTTACATCAGGGCCCATGCCAGTCATGCTATACTACTGGTATTCCTACTGGTATTGCCCATGATGGGTGATGTCCCCTTCTATGACACCCCCCCAACCATTGCTATTTGCTAAATATTAGAATCAGATTGGTGTAGGTCTCCTGTTACTTGTGTTGTATAAAATAACCACGTGGAGACAGAATTTACTATAAGGGCTGTTGCCGTTTATTAAATACTATTACATTCTGCACTCAAGCTCACACCACGGGTAGGTGCTCTCTATTCTTGCTCCTTACCCTGGACCCCCAAACACTATGTCGTCCGACCCTCGGCTATCCCAAGGGCTCTCTCACTCGGGCTGGGGTTCATCCAAAACTACCCAGCAACAAGGAGAGAAGAACCCACTCTCTCTCAGCTGATCCTCACTGAATACTTGGAGCCCTACTCCCGGCTATCCCCTTGGCTCTCCCACTCGTCTGCCCCGGACGGGGGTTCAGCCAACACCGTCCGGTGACAAGCGGGAGAGACCTCCTGCAGCCGATCCTTACTCCGGGCTCCCACAACGACCACGCCCTCGTCACGGGGTCCCCCTTAAGTACCCCTTCGGCGTCTCCTCCCCCTAACTCGGACCCTCCTTTGTTCCTGAAGGCACCCCCTTACAGCACCCGTGACATGACGTCATCCTCTGCTGTCAACTTGCTTGCACCTCCCTCTGTATGCCCTCTCATGGTTGCTCACACTACTCCTCTACATCACTCCCCCCCCCCCCCCCGCCCTTAAAAAGAAATCAGCCATCCCGTCTGCTAATTATACTGAAACCTACCCACATCGGGGCCGACGGCACAAAGCCAGCAACCAACAACCAGAACAATTGTATCAACAACATAACAATATCAATAATAACCATGTGAATGGAGGTGTGAAGGCAGCGCCGTCTGCGGGGGAACAACAAGGGTGGTAAGGCAGGACGGAAAGTGCAAGAAGGCCTTCATCTCACAGTGCAAGGTGCTGCCCACACGTTGGTGATGGCTGGCGTTTGACGATAACGGGTCCAAAGGGAGGTGCTTAGCGGAAAAGAGCGCCTCTGAACCGCATAAGTGCTGCAGGTCTTTTCCCCCGGGCAGCATCTGGTCCATGAGTGGGCGGTGCATCCGTCGATGTCGGCTTCACCACCGATGGGGCATCAGGCGGCGCCTCGGGAGCTACTCGGAGGGGTTCTGTGGGTGGACAGACAGAGGGTTTACACTGTATAGCATCCCGGCCAGGGCAGCCCAGCTCGTTGGACGCATCAGGCACCGGCCGCTCTGGAATTGGGGATGAGTCAACAGGACAAGGCAACACATATTTTTAACCTAGATGGATGAACAATCCAGTGATGACGATCAAATCTGATGTGCACACACTGTGGCCGGTGGACCTCCACGACCTCCACGGCACCCTGCTAAGGGCGATGCCATTTTGGGGACGTCCCAATGGTCACCAGGGAGCAATGTAGCACGCCTTCTCCCCTTTCCTCCATGGAAGCCTGGAACCCTGATGCTTCTGTAAGCATTCGTTAGCCGCTTGTCGGCTGGCCAAATTATCCGGGGCCGCTTCCCGTGCTTCACGCAGCCTGTCGAGCATGACCTTCAATAAAGTGGGCACAGCGGATCCCTTTTTAGACGGACCCAGGCCCATTTAAACGTGCATCGGGGGTTCCGTCTCCCTTCCGTACATAAGATAAAAGGGTGAAAACCCCATTGAGAAGTGAAGACCCAACCTGTATGTGGCAAGGACGCCCGGAATAAACAGGTCCTAGTCTGACTGAGACGCGCTCATGTGGTGGCATAACATGGATGTGAGGGTGCGATTTAACCGCTCCACCATCCCATCAATTTGAGAATGTTAGGGCGAGGTCCATATTTTCTTCGTGCCAAGGAGGTCACAGACCTCATTGAGCAGTCTGAAAGAAAAATTCCGAACCTGCTCAGTTAAAAGCTGCTCAGGGGCACCCTTATCCAAAACATACCCATGTAAAAAGGCATCGGTAATAGACGAGGCCGATTGGACTTGCAGGGGCCACACCATAGGCCAACGTGTGAGCTATTCGATCCCGACCAAAAGATACTTGTGGCCACGATGGGAAGTTGGAAATGGGCCCAAAATGTCGAGGGCCACAAGTTCATTTATACGAGAAACCTGGATGGACTGCAGCGGGAGCCGATCACGCATAACCGGGGCCTTCCGCCACGTGCAATCCTGGCAGCCCCTCACAATTAGCGCCACGTCGTTTTCCACGCCCGGCCAGTAATAATCCCACTTAAGGGTTAACAAGGTTTTGTGGTACTATGAGACCTCCTTTACCAGTGGCAAAATATAGTGATAGGTTTTTACCCTTTCAACTGGTACAAAAACTGACACCTTTATACAAGGCATCATGTTTGCAATAACCACAACACAAGCAGTCAAAATGGAAACAAAAAGAAACAACTCTGATAATGATAATGATATGCACTGTCCTTGAAGTTGATTGGTCCACACCCAAGACAGCTTTTCTTAGAGCCTAGTCTCTATTGGTGTTGGACCAGATGACGCCAAAAGGCGTACAACTCAAAAACAGCGCACTATCAGAGTATTGAGAGCTCGGGGTAAGCATTTACACTATGAGACCTCCTTTACCAGTAACAGCTGACCTGAGAGCTGATCAATGTGCAAGGAATATTGTAGGGCAGCATGATATGTCCGAACGGTGAACCACCTTCCATACAAGTAGGGCCTATAAAATTGGATGAAAAACACAATGGCAAGCAGCTCCGTACGGGTCACACAGTAACGTTGTTCCGCGGAGTACAACATGCGACTGCTATACACCACAATCCTCTCAGCGCCATCAACAACCGAGGAAAGTACAGCCCCTATGCCCGTGTTACTGGCATCAGTGTCAAGCACGAAGGGTAGGGAGAAGTCAGGATACCCCAGGGGGGGCGCATCCTCCAGGGATGTTCGAAGCGCAACGAACGCTGCCTCCTCCTCTTTTCCCCAATTAAACTTTTGGCCTTTAGTGGACAACACGTGGAGTGGTTTCGCGATAGTCGCAAAATCCTGCATGAAGAGACGGTAATATGAGGCAAAGCAAACGAAACTACGAATCTCCACGACAGATGTGGGGGTTGGCCACACACGGACGTAAGCAGTTTTGTCGGGATCCGTGGTGACACCTAACGAACTGACCATATGGCCCAATTACTTCACCAATGGCTGCAGCAAATGGCACTTTTTCGGTTTGAATTTCAGGCCAGCAGCACACACTTTGACGAAGACTGACTCAAGATGATGCAAGTGTTCATCAAACGTGCGGCTGAAAATGATGACATCGTCCAAATATATTAAACACGATTCCCACTGTAGTCCCGCCAAGACCATCTCCATGAGGCGTTGGAAGGTGGCTGGGGCCAAGTGGAGGCCCATAAGAAGCCGATTGAATTGGAACAGCCCCTGGAGTGTGCGGAACATGGTCTTTGGTTTGGAGACCTCATCTAATGGCAACTGTCAGAAGCCCAAAAGCAAATCTTGGGTCCAAAAGAACCGCGCACCCGAGAGGGCGTCAAGCGAATTGTCCATGCGAGGAAGGGGATAGGCATCAGCTACCGAAATCTTGTTTCACTTAGGAAAGTAAACGCAGAAACGGAGACTCCCATCTCGTTTCTTGACTAACACAATGGGGGCGCCCCAAGGGCTATTAGAGGAAGAGACGATGTCCGCCGCCAACATCTCATCAACGGCCAAACGGACATGATCTTTCTCTCTAGGGTTAAGGCGATGGGGGAGTTCAACCGAATGGGAGGCGAATTCCCCCTGTCTATGTGGTGTGATAGTAGGGACGTGTGTTCGATATCGAATTTGCTGTGACTAAAGACATCGGCGAATCATTCAATAAGTGTGCGGAGTCGCTGTCGCTCCTCGAGGAATAAGAGCACATTTTCCTGGTAAAGTCTGTAAATCCACGAATCGTCAGATTCCCCATCCTGCACTACGCCAGCCACAACCCTGTCAACCGCGATGGTATCTTCTGGCGAGAGAGCTGGGGTTGCATGCGCCAATGCGGTGCCAGCCGGCACAACTACATGCAAAGGACCCGCATTCATAATCTGCAAAAAGGGCTCCTGGTCCGTCGACATGACCGTCAAGGCACCCACCAAGCAGGAAGTCAGCGAAAAGTAGTTAGAGGGAGTTAAGAGGATGCCCGCTTCAGGCGTGTGCAATTTTAGGTGTTTGCTTAACCTCAGGGGTATCAACATTTGGGACCCAGGTGGAATCTTCATGGAATCCCTAGCCAAAGCTCATACACTGGCGGCAAGGGGAGTCAATAAGGTGGGGCAGCGCAAAAAGTTAAATCAATGGTCAGATGGCATCTCCACACAACCTTGGTCGATTAAGATTTTAAGGGGCATTTTGGCCAAGAAATCTGTGCCCAAAAGGCATGCCACGGCAAACACCTTTGAGACTAAGACAGGGGCTTCCAATTCAACATCCCCAATTTTACTGGAGGCAATAATGTGTCCCAATATGCCAAAAACTACCTCCATTTGCAGCAATGCAAGCCATTTTTACAGGCCTCAACCGACCAACACTGTGTGGTAACAACCCGAAAATGCATTCCAATATAATGGTGGCCGACACGCCCGTATCCACTAAGATCCGGACTTCCACCTCTTGGACATAACCAGCGACTGCGGAGGAACCTGCCACGGCCGCCACAACCCGATGCGCGAGCACAGCCCATTGATGGACCCGCTTTATGCCACTCGGCGATCGACGGCGAGTGAACATTGAGTAGTTGAAAACTGTTAGCAATGCCCCGTGATCATGAACCCTATCCCCGCTAGATGTGTGAGGTGGAAGGAGCGGCCGAGTGGCTGATGCACCGCGAATTGCCTGAGGCCCAAATGATTACGCCGATATGGAGGTGGAGGGAGACGAGGTCCTGCCAAAGGCCCCAGGAGCGTTGCAGCAGCCCCTTGTGATATGGCCAGGCTGGCCACAGCGGAAGCAGATGGTGGATGCCAACCCCTGTGAGAGAGAAGTCCTCGCCTGCCACCGCTGCCTCTCCAGCGCTGATCGCGTGCAGTGAAGGTGGCGAGATGATCTTCGTCCTGTGCGTGCCAGCCTCCGCCGGACCCAGGACCCCTGCGCACTCCGCCACACTGGGCCACTGGTGCAGGTGTGCTTGTATACCTTGCGCCACTTTAAGGGAAGAATTGTCCGACTCCTCCGCTATGGCCAAGACGACACTGAGCTCGCGCGCAAGGGAGAGTAGTCGCTCCAAAGCCAGTGAGTCGAGCACCGCACAGTCCATGTTAGAGTAGGCCGCCCAACCCAGCGCCAGCAAGGCGCTGCAGAAGACGAGAGGCGTCTCGGCCTCCCATTGCCTCCGCAGCAGGAACTTCTGGCATGCACTGGAGGGCAGCTCAAAAATAGCAGCCATTTAGGCGTACGCCATGGGGAGATCGTCGCCCCATCCGCAGCCGGAATTGAACTGTTGGCAGCTAGGGAATCATAATCTAACGCTGTCGGGAGTATCTTGAGGGCCTCCGCCATAAGCCATCCGACCGAGGCATAAGCCGCATCGAACCGTCATTGTAAAGATGTCCAATCGCCACCAGCTGCGATGAATGGATGAACAGGCAGCAGGCGGTGAAACATTGGAAGATCCAGAACTGAAGACCGGTGTGGGCGCTCCCAAAGATATACTCGGCAGCAACGCTGCAGCAGAAGCAATGGGCCTGGTTGCTGTGTCGCATCTCGCGAGAATATGGTGCCCGGTTGCTGTATCGCAATGAAAATGGTGCCCGGTTGCTGTGTCACACCTTGCAATAAAATGGCGCCCGGTTACTGCATCGCATTCCAAATGGAACAAGGTTGCTGCGGCGCACCCGAGGGAAAGATGGCGTCTGCTTGCTGCGTCGTGTCCATTGAGAAGATGGCACCAATTTCGAACGTGGTGGGAGGAGACATGGCGGTAAGCGCTCGTTCCCGCTCCAATAACGTGATGGGTGCACGCGGCTGGGCTCCCACCTCCGACATGAGGGAGACCAGGCGCGCGGCCGACTGCAGCAGCTGGCTGAACTGGCTGGTGAGAAGCTGCGTGTCCGGCCGTGGCAGCCACCTCCTCCTGCACCGGTTGTCCGAGTTCGACGGGGCATATCTCCGGGGCCCCGGACTCCGGGGGCGTTGTGGGGACCTGTGATGCCGCCACGAAGCCGTTCGGCAGGCGCCCCATCCCCGACCTCGCCACCACCAAGCAACGGAGCCAACCCCTCGTCCCCCTCACCTCACATGAACACACCCGCACGCATTTCCCCCCCCCCCCCCCCCCATAGAGCTGGAAGGGAAGGTCACCTGATCGACCGGTTTTTATCCGAGAAACCCTTATCGGGATTAACTCTCACGGTTTCCGGCGATCAGGGAATTGAACGGCCTCCCCCGACGCTACGTTGCACTGCGGCGCTGCGACCTGCCTTAAGATGGTATGGCCGTGGCGAGGGGCATTCGGCCACCGCGGTTGAAGCGCATCCCCCACACACACCACCCACGTGTCGACGGGGCAAGCAGGGGAGGGACGGGACAGCATGAGTAGCGGGACCGCAGGGGCTCTTGTGCATAGTCACGGATGGTCGGGATAATTACGCTTGAGCGCGCAGGCACCATTGTTAGGGAGGGAAAGGGATTAATTCGAATTTACACCGCGCAACGCCGCACATTGATTAGCATATCACAGGCGCCCGGAACCGCGATGCGCGTGCCAGAGGGGCGTGAGCCCATTGTTCAGAGCCACATCCCTTTGAGGTAGGGAGGATAAATAGTGGGCGCAAAGGGGAAATCGGGCTCTCTCTTGACTCCAGCACCAGGCGACACCACGAGCTCCAGTCCAGCAACCCGGACGTCCGTGAGACGCACCGAGGTACGCTGCGAGCAGGGGATCAACGGACCGCCGTGAGCACCTAACAGTGAGTAAGGAGGTGAATTATAATCATAGCAGATAAATCGGGAATAGGCATAAAGGTATCAGCGTAGGCCAGCCTCGTCGACTGACTGATTTAACACCTAGTTCCAGGTAGCGGACAATAAATCATTAATAGCGAATCGTGGCCTCGTGTGATCTCGTGGAGAGGTGTGCACGTGTGTGGTGCTGCGTACACAGTGGTTCGCCACGTGAGTGAGCGCGGCGCGGAGCTGCGCGTGTGGGTGGGCGTGTGTTCACTACGTGTATGATACAGGTGCGCGATCACAACGTGAGTGCTCCGTGGTGAGTGAGTGCCGCGGGGAGCTGTGTGCGTGAGTGCGCGTACGGTCGCTACGTGTCGGATACGGGTGCGCATTGGTAACGTGGTTATTCGACGTGGAGGCGAGTGCCGCACAGGGCTGTAGATGGGCGCACGCTCGCAGCGTGCGAGAGCTGCGCGTAGCGGTGTAAAGAGGGGGAGTATGGCGTTTGATTGATGATGCCGTGCGCACGTATGCTTGCAGCGTGGGAGCGCTGCGTGAAGCCGTATGGGTAGGGGCGTCGCGTTCGAAGGCCGGCGAAACCCTAGCGGGTATTAGGGAGGTGGGGTAACATAAACGGAATAGGGGATGATGGCGGGAGAGACCCCGGGGGCCAACGGCCCCCACATATTGGTGTCAGAAACGGGACAATCCCCCGCACCCCCAAGGGAAAGAGGCCCCCCAACCCAGATTACAATCAAATGCACATTTACGGGCAAAGGAATTCCATCATGGAAATCGTTTGCCCGCAGCATCAGGGGGGGCTAAAAAGGTTAATGGGTGGTCAGATGAGGAGGCGTTGCAGCAGTTAAAGCTACATTTAGATGGGCGGGCAGCTGACTTTGTGGAAGCTTTTCCCGCAAGCGCACAAACTCAGTGGGAAAAATTCATGTGTGAACTCGAACGGCGCTTCGGCGCCTATGACGAGGAGGATGCGCAGACGGCCTTAGAGGCACGCCGCCGCCAACCCGGCGAGGATCTACGAGATTACGCCGAGGATGTACGCATGTTGACCCAGCTCACGTACCCAGAGTACGAGGCCAAAATAATTGAGGGCCTTGCCGCCAGTAAAATCCAGCGATATTTGGCACACACCCCGTGGTGGCAGCCAAATGTCGACGGTGCACGCCTCTCCTTTAACACCCTCGTCGAGCGCGCGCGCAAATGCGAGAAACTCTCGGGTGAGCGCGTGCAGCCTCGAGGGAGGGGACGAGAGTGTGCCGTAGCGAGCCTACTCTCCGACGAGGAGGAAGAGATCGCCATCGCAGTAAGGGGACGGGCAAGGGAGCCCCAGAGACCCAGCGAGAAAACCCCGGGGTGGGTAGCTGGGTTACAGGCCGGTATGGGAGATATGATAAACCAAGTAGGTGAGAGGGTAACCCACGTAGGTGAGAGGGTAACCCAGGTACGCGAGGAAACGAATACAAATATGAACAAACTGCAATCCTCCGTTGAGACCATCCGATCAGAGATGGGGGAACTAGACTCCACGGTAGGAGGGCTAACTGGAAGGATAGCCCGACTAGAAGCAGAGTATGAGCAGCAGCGCACTGGGGGAGTGGGAAGAGAGCCCACTACGGAGCCGCCACCCCTCCCCAGGCGTGTTATGTGTCCGATCGGCGAGGGCATCTCAGGAGAGACTGTCCTCAGGTCGCCCGAGCTAGACAAGAGCTAAGGTCAAACACTAAGGCCCCCCTAGCGAGGGGACCACCGGGGGGTGAAATCGACGTAGCCCCAACACAAACAAGCTGTAGTGATAATGGCGAGCGAGTGATCTCCACACAGGTTCCAGCAACAACGCCCACGGAAACGGTGACTCCTGGCGACTGACTACGGGAGCTGGTGGCGGGGATCACGGGGGCCACGTCGCTGGTGGAAGGGGAGGTAAACAGAGTGCGTACCCGAATTCTGCTGGACACGGGGGCGGTGGCCTCGCTCGTGAGTGCAGCGCACTGCAGCGCGATCGGGGTCGACGTGCGTCACCTGCAGGCCCCGGACCGCGCGCTGCACACGGCGAGCGGAGCCGGAATGGGGTTGCTGGGGAGAGCCACCCTAGAGGTCCGCATAGGCAGTCAGGTGTGCACCCAGGAGTTCTACGTGTCGAGTGCGTTGTGTCACGAGTGTATCGCAGGTACCGACCTCTTAGAACGGCTGGGACTCAACGTGCAACCCCGCCAGCGATGCGCCACCATGGAGAGCAACGGCGAGCGGATACCGTTCCTGGGACGAGAACCGACGCGCCACCGCTTCGCACCTGTGGCCGCTATCCTGGCGACGGCAGTCACCATCGGCCCACTCACCGAGATGCTGGTGCCGGTGGCAACATCCCCCACCGACCCCGCGCTCCGACCATCAGGGGAGGTAATGCTAACTCCTCACCAGGAGTTGGCAAAACGGTATGGGATCGTGGGATCCGCCACGTTGGTAAACGCAGATGGGGACCGATTGTTTATGCGGATATTTAACCCCCACAGTACCCCAGCGATACTGCGACGGCGCACCCCGATAGCAACCGTACACCCCCTGCACGCACGCCACTCTAACGACTCGGTGTTCGCACTCTGGGCTGAGGACACCGGTCGTCCTGAGGGTGACCAGGACCTGGCCTGGCGAGTCGGCCCGACTCCCCGAGCCGAGGTCGTTCCCCTGCTCGACGCGTTACATGTACCATGGGCAGATTTACCTAAGGGAGAGGCCGATCAGCTGCGCGAGTTACTGCGGGAGTATGCCGACGTGTTCAGCGAACACGACTCAGACGTGGGTCGGACCGACCTTGTTAAGCACCAAATTGACACCGGTGCAGCCCGACCCATCAAACTCCCTGCGTACCGAGTGGGCGCACCCGAACGCACCCAGATCAAAGAGGCGGTTGGGGACATGCTTCGCGATAACATAATTCAGACCTCGGCGAGCCCCTGGTCAGCCCCGGTGGTACTAGTAACGAAAAAGGATGGGTCAACCCGGTTCTGCGTCGATTACCGTAAATTGAACGCAGTTACGCTCGGCGACGCCTTCCCCATACCTCACATCGACGACACTTTTGACAGCCTCGCCGGAGCGCGATATTTTTCCACTCTCGATCTCGCGTCCGGGTACTGGCAGGTGGAGATGGCAGAGGAGGATCGGCCGAAAACCGTCTTCACCACCCCGATGGGACTATTCGAGTTTCGAGTTCTCACGTTCGGACTCACCAATGCGCCCGCGACGTTCCAGCGGCTGATGGAGTTGGTGATGCGGGGTTTGCAATGGGAACAGTGCCTGATTTACTTGGACGATGTGATCGTGTTCAGTAGATCTTTGTCTGAGCATTGGTCCAGGCTACGAGAGGTGTTCCAGCGACTGCGAGCGGCTCATCTCAAGCTCAAGCCACGTAAGTGTTACATCGCACAACGCGAGGTGGGGTACCTCGGGCATCGCGTCAGCGAGGCAGGCGTGCGTACCGATCCGGAGAAGGTACGCGCCGTAGTGGAGTGGCCACGGCCAAGGAATCTGACGGAGATCAGATCATTTTTGGGGCTCGCCACCTATTATCGTCGATTTGTAAAGGGATTCAGCGAGATTGCACGCCCCCTCACCCAACTCACCTCCCCTAAGCACCCCTATCAGTGGACGGGGGCCTGCCAGACGGCCTTCACCACTCTCAAAGACCACCTCACCCACGCCCCCACCCTCGCTTTCCCCGATTTTACCACCGATTTTATTTTGGACACCGATGCCTGCAGCAGCGGGCTGGGCGCGGTGTTGTCACAGGTACAGGATGGGACAGAACGAGTCATCGCGTACGCCAGCCGGACCTTGAGTGGGGCCGAGCTGAACTATTGCATGACCCGCCAAGAGTTGTACGCCGTGATTTTCGCATGCAAACAGTTCCGGCCGTATTTGTACGGCAGGAGATGTCGCGTACGCACTGACCATTATGCTCTGCAGTTCCTTCTTACCTTCAAGGAGCCGCGGGGGCAGATGGCCCAGTGGTTGGCGCAGTTGCAGGAGTACAACCTGCAAATCGAGTATCGGGCTGGCCGGACGCATGCAAACGCGGACGCCTTGTCGAGGCGGCCCACGGTGTACGCCGAGACAAGGGCGGAGGAGGCCTGCCCGTGTTTCACGGGGGGACGCTGCCGGCAGGCAACGGACCCCCGAGAGGCCGCGGCCACTGACCCCCCCCCAGCGAGAGAGAGTGCAGTGTGCACCACAGAGACCCTCACAGGTGGCACCGAGGATCCCGTCGACCGCCTGGCAAGCGCGGGACCCGCGGCTCGGGACCCGATCGGACGGATCCAGGAGGACGTCGGCTGCGCCTTCCCGGGCCTGAACGACGAGCAGCTGAGACAGACCCAGCAGCGAGATCCCGATCTGGCGGCAGTGGAGGCGGCACTGCGGGAGGAAAAGAGCGCCCTACCAGGACCCTGGAGTGGTTTGTATGCCCGGTTGTGTGTGCAGAACGGAGTGGTACGGGAGTTAACCGAGGCCGGCCAGCCGGGGTGCATCTGTGTTCCTGCCCAGGTGCGACCCCAGCTGCTACGGCTGGTGCATGACCACCCACTCGGGGGCCACGATGGGGAACGACGCACTCGAGAGACCCTGCGTCGCCAGTATCTCTGGCCCAAATTGGCACAAGACGTGGCGGCCTGGGTACAGGGCTGCCGCGCCTGTCAGCAGTGCGGGCCGAAACCGGCACGATACCAGGTACCCCTAAGGCCGTTCCGCGTCAGCCGCACGAATCAACTGGTCGGGATCGATCTACAGGGGCCATTCCCGCGATCCCATCGAGGCAACTGGTATATCCTAGTCGCAGTAGAGTATTTCACCCGCTACCCCGTGGCAGTGGCCATCCCTGATAAAACGGCCTTGGTGGTGGCCCGGGCATTCGTGGAACATTACGTACTCAAGCACGGGATCCCAGAACGAGTCCTCACCGACCAGGGTAGCGAGTTCGAGGCCGAGCTGTTCCAGGCACTGTGCCGAGAATTCGGAATCCAGAAGGACCGAACCACAGCGTACCACTCCCAAGCGAACGGTATGGTAGAGCGCATGAATCAGACCCTAGCGGGGATACTCAAACGTATGGCGGCCGCAAATCAACGGGATTGGGACAAACACCTCCCATACGCCCTTTTCGCCTACACCACCACCGTACACACGTCGACGGGACAAACCCCGTTTTTAATGATGTTCGGCCGTGAGTCTCGTTTACCCGCAGATCTGCTATTCGGCGTCCCTTCCCCCCAGCCGGAGGAGGGAAGCCGCCCCGTGGAACACCTGTCGGAGACCCTGCGAGAAGCCCGAGGCCGAGCATACCCGCAAGGGGAAGCCGCGCATCGGCGGCAGGAACAGGGCACCCGACCCCGCATGGAACCCCCCTTATTCCTGACAGGCGCTAAGGTGTGGCTACACACCCCTCGCGTCGGGGCCGGGCAGGTGGGGAAACTGACGACCTACTGGCGGGGACCCTGGACCGTGGTGCGGCAGATCTCCCCCTGGACGGTACTAATTTATGGCGGGGAGAGGGGTCGAGAGACGGTGGTCAACGTCCGCCGCTTAAAACCGTGGAAAGCGGCCCCGGCGAGAGAGAACCCCGTCACCCGAAGGCCCCGAAATCCCGGAGTACCCGCACCCCTCGTGTTGGGGGGCCTCGCACACTACATGGGCCCCGCCGGGCCCCCGAGATGCCCCGATCCAGTCCGGAGACGGCGCGGACGACGGCCCCTAAACCCTTCCGCTGCTGAGTTTGTGCCCCAGCCCACAGGTGCCGGAGGACGGGGAGAGCCGCTGGAGTGGAGGAGGAGGCCGCTGCAGTAGCAACAGAGGACGGAACCACCCACCCCGAGACCAGCCACCAGGTCCGGACGGATCCCCCGGACCCCGCAACGTTTCCTCGTGGGCGCGGCCCAAGCGAGGTGCTCCAGTCAACCCGGGACGGGGACTGGCACCTCGGGGGGCTATGTGATGCCGCCACGAAGCCGTTCAGCAGGCGCCCCATCCCCGACCTCGCCACCACCAAGCAACGGAGCCAACCCCTCGTCCCCCTCACCTCACCTCACATGAACACACCCGCACGCATTTCCCCCCCCCCCCCCCATAGAGCTGGAAGGGAAGGTCACCTGATCGACCGGTTTTTATCCGAGAAACCCTTATCGGGATTAACTCTCACGGTTTCCGGTGATCAGGGAATTGGACGGCCTCCCCCGACGCTACGTTGCACCGCGGCGCTGCGACCTGCCTTAAGATGGTATGGCCGCAGCGAGGGGCATTCGGCCACCGCGGTTGAAGCGCATCCCCCACACACACCACCCACGTGTCGACGGGGCAAGCAGGGGAGGGACGGGACAGCATGAGTAGCGGGACCGCAGGGGCTCTTGCGCATAGTCACGGATGGTCGGGATAATTACGCTTGAGCGCGCAGGCACCATTGTTAGGGAGGGAAAGGGATTAATTAGAATTTACGCCGCGCAACGCCGCACATTGATTAGCATATCACAGGCGCCCGGAACCGCGGTGCGCGTGCCAGAGGGGCGCGAGCCCATTGTTCAGAGCCACATCCCTTTGAGGTAGGGAGGATAAATAGTGGGCGCAAAGGGGAAATCGGGCTCTCTCTTGACTCCAGCATCAGGCGACCCGGACGTCCGTGAGACGCACCGAGGTACGCTGCGAGCAGGGGATCAACGGACCGCCGTGAGCACCTAACAGTGAGTAAGGAGGTGAATTATAATCATAGCAGATAAATCGGGAATAGGCATAAAGGTATCAGCGTAGGCCAGCCTCGTCGACTCACTGATTTAACACCTAGTTCCAGGTAGCGGACAATAAATCATTAATAGCGAATCGTGGCCTCGTGTGATCTCGTGGAGAGGTGTGCACGTGTGTGGTGCTGCGTACACAGTGGTTCGCCACGTGAGTGAGCGCGGCGCGGAGCTGCGCGTGTGGGTGGGCGTGTGTTCACTACGTGTATGATACAGGTGCGCGATCACAACGTGAGTGCTCCGTGGTGAGTGAGTGCCGCGGGGAGCTGTGTGCGTGAGTGCGCGTACGGTCGCTACGTGTCGGATACGGGTGCGCATTGGTAACGTGGTTATTCGACGTGGAGGCGAGTGCTGCACAGGGCTGTTGACGGGCGCACGCTCGCAGCGTGCGAGAGCTGCGCGTAGCGGTGTAAAGAGGGGGAGTATGGCGTTTGATTGATGATGCCGTGCGCACGTATGCTTGCAGCGTGGGAGCGCTGCGTGAAGCCGTATGGGTAGGGGCGTCGCGTTCGAAGGCCGGCAAAACCCTAGCGGGTATTAGGGAGGTGGGGTAACATAAACGGAATAGGGGATGATGGCGGGAGAGACCCCGGGGGCCAACGGCCCCCACAGACCTCTTCCGTGCTGTCCTCGTCATCCAATCTCACAACAGGTGGGTTTTTCCGCTTCGTAGCCGACTTTGACATGGTAACAAAGGTTTTCGGCCACTTCAGACACCAGTTGTTGTATAGTAAAACCACGCAGAGACGGAATTTACTATAAGGGCTGTTACCGTTTATTAAATACTATTACATTCAGCACTCTTCCTCACACCAGGGGTAGGTGGTCTCTAATCTTGGTCCTTACCCTGGACCCCCGAACACTGTCGTCCTACCCTCGGCTATCCCTTGGGCTCTCTCACTCGGGCCGGGGCGGTGGCTCACCAACACCGCCCGGCAACGAAGAGAGAAGAACCCACTCTCTCTCAGCCGATCCTCACTGAATACTTGGAGCCCTACTCCCGGCTATTTCCTTGGCTCTCCCACTCATCTGCTCCAGACGGGGGTTCAGCCAACACCATCCAGTGATGAGTGGGAGAGACCTTCTGCAGCCGATCCTTACTCTGGGCTCCCACAACGACCACGCCCCCTTAAGTACCCCTTGGGCGACTTCTTCCCTAACTCAGACCCTACTTTGTTCCCGAGGGTACCCCCTTACAGCACCCGTGACATGACGTCATCCTCCGCTGTAAACTCGCTCACACCTCCCTCTTTATGCCCTCTCATGGTTGCTCACACTACTCCTCTACACTTGCATGATGTTATTTCTCTCATTCTCTTTGCTTTCCCCTGGGGCTGCATTGATTACATATCTTTGTGTCTAGAGGAGTCCACCAGAGGCTGTCCTCCTCCTACCCCCACTTATCCTCAGCTCAAACAGGACACCTAACACCACCTGGTCTTAGTATTGGATTTTTGCTATTTCCAATGGTTACCCCTTACTTCACTGAGGTTGTTGACTCGTCATCCCACTCTGCTTCAGTTGTTTGTCAAGTCAGCAAGTGCTCTGAAGATGGGGTTCCCCTTTTTCTCTCCTAACCACACTTCATCCAATACGTTGAACCTTCCCCCTCAACGCTACCACCTGCTGTCCTGGCGTGGGATTTATCTGGCGAAGTGAAACGTGATGCTGTAATTACCAACCACGGCCACTGTGGTCAATAATTTACGTCGTATATTTATTTTGACCCCGGCCGTGCCGGGCCGCGTGATTTGATCCCCTTATTTACAATCTCATTTGCCCACCGCTGGCCGCGAGCTGAGCCACGACTGAGAGCCGAGGCGCTCCGGACGTCCAGACGGAGGCACTTCATCTCCATCATCGCATAATAGAAGTTGCTGTTCTTGCGCGCAACTGGGTCAGCGGGGCCTAATTACTGCGTGCTGCCCGAGGACAGAATGCTGGGGGCGGGAGGGAGGAGGAGGTTCTGGCCACGATGTTTGGTGGTGCGGGTTTTATGCTCATTATTCTGGCAGTGGACGGCTGGGATGGGTGGGTGGGGTGGCGGTGTGGAGTGTGAGTGGCATTAGGGGGGCGAGGGTTGGTTAGTGATTGGGGTATCAAATTAGATTACAGCAAGAAAACTCCTGAAACAAATGAGGCGTGCCATGATTTGCCGCAAGAGATGGCTCTTGGTAGTGGGTGTACGTGTGGGCACACGTTAATTTAAATGAAGGCATATATGCGTGCGTTATAAACTGAGGGGGGTGTGTAGAAGGAGTTCGATTGTGTGCCACTGCCTCTGCTGCAGGGCAAATGTGCGGTAACTGCGATAAGGTGAGCACAAATGGGGGTGAGAAGATGCATGGATGCAATCGCATACATTTGTCTGCATTAAATACAAATGCTTTGTTGCTCTTGTGGAGCTATCCGGAGGCCTCGGAATGGAACAGATTGAAGACGGTGCTCACATTTTAATTGAATTCTCCAAGCTGCATGGACAGTGACGTTGCCACTTTTTTCAGACTGTTGATGGAGATAGATTTATGCCCTTTATAATCAAACAAGAGGTCATTGAGATCAAAAGTGTTAATGGGAGAACTGTGTTGAAATTAATTAAGTATAGCAATACAGACAATTAATTTGAATGTATAAACAAAACGACGTGGAAAACACCGTTTGAAAAATCTGAATCAGTGATTCAGTGGTTAGTGCACTGCACAATGAAAGCATTGACCTGAGTTGGATTCCTCACCATGGCCAACATCAGTGAGGAGTGATATGAACTGATCCTGAGGCTTCCCCCTTAAACCCACACTCACCAGCGTGGTGAAATATGATCAAACTAGCTAACAGTGATTTGACACAAGAGATTAAAATTCTAAATTTAATTTGATATTTTCCAGGTCTCCCATGTGGGATCTGTATTGTTTCAATTATATTAATCCTGGCTAAAGTAATTACAAATTGGCATTACTTCTATAATGAACAAAGCAAGGGAGATGCCCAGTTTGTAGAAAGGCAGTGCCCTACCTCCCACAATGTATGTATGTTGAACTTCGTTTGCACCATACGAAGCCAACCGTGCTAATCGAAGTGTGAGTTCAAATTTTGTCCAGAGCCTTAGCTCAGCCCATTACCCATTTGGTGAACATCAACTTCGATGCATTGCCTCAGTGCTACAAAACAGTTTGTCATGTTTAACAAACATTATCTATCGACGGTTTTATACGATAAACTGCATTTAATTGGATGGACAATCTGATTCTTTTTTATTTAAAGTTCGTTGAATTTGAAAGAGTAATTTTTTTGTCTTTGCTATTTTTTTGCATGATTGTATCCACTCTTGTAATATAGGCCTGATGTAAAAAAGTTTGTAGGTTCAATTGGCTCTCACATGTCCAAAATATACATTTATCTCTGTCTGCTCAGACGTAAACAGTTGTTGTTCTATTGGGAGACTACTTTGGCTGTATGACAACAGTAAAATCCTCCATCGAACACATACACATACATACAAAGGTAAATTTTCCAATATGGACAATAAAGGGAGATGAATATTAAGTAAATTCTAACACTTTGGATAAATAATGAGAATCTCATCACGTGAAAGTGAGTACAGGATGTGAAAAATGAGAGAAATATCAATTGAAATAAATGATACACACGGCAATTTTGTTTTAGACAGCAAAAGGCACGAATGTGCATGTGAAGTAACATCACAACACTGCATGGCATAAAGCACACAGCCCTGATTAGTCAACAAACTCAAAACAGTCAAGATGTGGCTGTATTGTTTTAGGCAGCATCAGTACGACGAGACAATATGAATTAGAGCATGAGCTAATATTGGCTCTCAAGTATAGTCGTTAAAAGTGTTTCTGCTGCCGCATCATGTTTTGTAACGCACCGAGCTGCACACAGATATACCTTCATAAACGCACACCACTTGCTCGCACACAACGGGGGAGTTATGTGCGACTTGACACTCGTAGCTCGGGATTTGCACGGGCATTTCTGTGGAACACGGCGACACTAAAAATGTCAGGAAACGGACAAAGGCCGGTTCAGCTCTTCGAGCATGCTGCTCTAATAAACAAATGCAGGAATCACAAGACCATAATCTCCCCTCAACCACAGTAGCATGGACTCAAAGCAATGTGGTAAGCAAAAGTCTGCCCTTTGATGAAATAATTAGCCCAGGATGTGGGTAATGTGCAAATATGAGTGGGTAGTGGGGAGAATACTTCCGTGTGGAAAGGATAAGAGAGAGAAAGTAACTTAGTAGCTTTGTCGAGCAGAGGTGGTAAACCTATAGCCTGTTGGTCGGATACAGCCCGGGGCTTCATTTTGCATGGCCATGACTATTTCATTCGACCCATGGTCACATGGCTACTGCACTGCTCCAGGTACATGGGGTGTATATATATTTTTTCTTGGTTCTTTCGGTAAAGTCACGTTAAAGGGAAGTAATAAAATAATAAAAAAATAAACATAATAAAATAATTCTCACGACGTTTCGGCCACAACGCAAGCAGCCGTCCTCAGGTGAAAACCAGGTCTGTCGGGGAGACAGCGTCTGAATGAAACAGCACACGAGCTTGGAGCATATATATAAGTTGGGTTGGAAGGGGGGGAAAGGGCGCTTCGACAAATTAATTTGCATATCAAGCGGAATTTAGCATATTTATGGGAAATGCAGGAATGTGAGTAGTACTACATATGCCCGTGCATTATGCAGGACTAGCAGCACCAAAGGGAGGGGATATGGGAAATGCAGGTATGTGAATAGTACTAATTATGCCCGTGCATTATGCAGGATTAGCAGCATCGAAGGGAGGGGATAGGGGTAGCATTAATAAAGGGAAGGAGTGTTAATAGTATGTGGCTGCAGTAACTAAATGCAACACGTAAACAACCAAAGTATAAACTACATAGTATCATCAGTATACTAACTATACTCTACAATAAGCTGAGTTACTAACAGTAAGTAATACATTACAATTCTACGTCGTAAAAATTATATAATATGCTTCCATCTAAACTTTATTATCTTACATCACACGAGTCTACACCGTACTATATACTGCCATACACAAACCCAACATTAAATTACATACTGTATTGCTATAAACCACCCTATACCTTATCCATTGTAATATTACACTATGTATTATTCTACCCACCCTAATGTATATCACACTGCTATATATTCACTATACAATTACGATACTATATATTACTTTGAACATTGTATTAAGCATATAAATGTTATACTATTTGTTATTATACACTGTACCATTGACCATCGTGTCAATGGGTGAGTAGTGAGGGAAACTTGCAGCGGAGCAAAGAATCCATTCCCTGCGGAGAATACAATGCCAGTGAGTGGAACGCGGTCTGAAAGTCACCGTAAACGTGAACACAATCAGTTAAGATCCGAAATGGTTTATTACGTCCTTCCAATGATTGCTAAGCCAGAATCCATCTTCTCGGTTGAAATTGTCTCTGTGTTTGTATATGTGGATCGCCTCATGAACGAATCTCTCATGGTAGCCAGATGGCTTGCAGAGAACCTCTGTCTTGGAGAAGTCAATGTCATGTGAGCCCACTGAATTGTAACAGTGATCTGCCACGGCTGAGGTGTTTGTCCTACCGTGTTTCAAGTCTGCTTTATGTTCACGGATGCGGCCGAGACATGTCGTTTGGTTTCTCCAATGTAACTGCTACCACAGAGGCAACTTAGTTTGTAGACGCCAGGGTACTGTATGTCTGGAACCACATCTTTTACAGACGGGACCAGATCAAGGATTTTATGTACTGTGTTGAATCGGACCTGGATCTTGTGTTTAATCAGGATTTTGGAGATCTTTTTTGTGACCCCAGCAATGTAGGGTAAGGTGATAGTCTTAAAAGGCTCCTCAACAGGATCCTTCTTGATGGTTGGAGTGATGGCCTTGCGGATTGTGTAGTCGGAGTAACCATTAGCCTTAAGAGCTTGGCGTACGTGATCTGGTCCCGTCTGTAAAATATGTGGTTCCAGACATACAGTACCCTGGCGTCTACAAACTAAGTTGCCTCTGTGGTAGCAGTTACATTGGAGAAACCAAACGACATGTCTCGGACCGCATCCGTGAACATAAAGCAGACTTGAAACACGGTAGGACAAACACCTCAGCCGTGGCAGATCACTGTTACAATTCAGTGGGCTCACATGACATTGACTACTCCAAGACAGAGGTTCTCTGCAAGCCATCTGGCTACCATGAGAGATTCGTTCATGAGGCGATCCACATATACAAACACGGAGACAATTTCAACCGAGAAGATGGATTCTGGCTTAGCAGTCATTGGAAGGACGTAATAAACCATTTCGGATCTTAACTGATTGTGTTCACGTTTACGATGACTTTCAGACCGCGTTCCACTCACTGGTATTGTATTCTCCGCAGGGAATGGATTCTTTGCTCCACTGCAAGTTTCCTCACCCTACTCACCCATTGACACGACGGTCAATGGTACAGTGTATAATAACAAATAGTATAACATTTATATGCTTAATGCAATGTTCAAAGTAATATATAGTATCGTAATTGTATAGTGAATATATAGCAGTGTGATATACATTAGGGTGGGTAGAATAATACATAGTGTTATATTACAATGTATAAAGTGGTTTATATCAATACAGTATATAATTTAATGTTGGGTTTGTGCATGGCAGTATATAGTATGGTGTAGACTCGTGTGATGTAAGATAATAAAGTTTAGATGGAAGCATATTATATAATTTTTACGACGTAGAATTGTAATGTATTACTTACTGTTAGTAACTCAGCTTATTGTAGAGTATAGTTAGTATACTGATGATACTATGTAGTTCAAACTTTGGTTGTTTACGTGTTGGATTTAGTTACTGCAGCCACATACTATTAACACTCCTTCCCTTTATTAATGCTACCCCTATCCCCTCCCTTCGATGCTGCTAATCCTGCATAATGCACGGGCATTATTAGTACTATTCACATACCTGCATTTCCCATATCCCCTCCTTTTGGTACTGCTAGTCCTGCATAATGCACGGGCATATGTAGTACTAATCACATTCCTGCATTTCCCATAAATATGCTAAATTCCGCTTGATATGCAAAATATTTTGTCGAAGCGCCCTTTCCCCCCCTTCCAACCCAACTTATATATATGTTCCAAGCGCATGTGCCGTTTCATTCAGACGCTGTCTCCCCGACAGACCTGGTTTTCACTTGAAGACGGCTGCTTGCGTTGTGGCCAAAACGTCGTGAGAATTATTTTATTATGTTTTATTTTTATTTTTTTATTACTTCCCTTCTACGTGACTTTACCGAAAGAACCAAGAAGATGAATCCCTGCAGTCACGAAAGCTTTAAATCGAAATATATATTTTTTCTCTCATCCTTCCTGTAGAGTGATGTGTGTATGTGTAGTATAGTAAACTACGGTGGGAGACCACTTGACGGGTAGCACACTTTATTAACACTTGGGTTTCCTCAATAACACGTGTGGTCACTACAGCTCACGCTACACGTTCCACCCGACACGTGTGGTTACTACAGCTCACGCTACACGTTCCACCCGACACGTGTGGTTACTACAGCTCACGCTACACGTTCCACCCGGCTACACACACACGGGCATTCCAGCCCCGTAGCATCCGGGGGAACCTCTAGACCCACCCCAGCTTGGGTATGGATCACGACCACTGGGTCCCGCGGCCCGGTCCTCACACGGACGTCCGGCCCCCGGGTCCCAAGGTCCCGCCTCTGAGCCACACAGGGCCCCGGTCCTTACAAGGACAGCGGGACTAGGTGTCTCAGGGCCCTATCTCTTCCTCCTCCGTCTTCACTGGTCACCAAAAACTCCCCGAGCGCCCGCGCGCACCGCCTTATATAGCCCTCCGCTCCAAGGAGACGGAGCCTATGCGGACCGCGATGTGAGCACCCACCCTAGCCGACCAATCATCACGCGCTGCCACACGATCCCTTCTTCCAGCTTGCGTCAGCGCACATAACCAATCACCACGCGCTGCCACACGATCCATCACTGTCAGCGCGCGTCACCAACTCACAGCCAATCACCATCACATAACCCATGACCCCGCGCTGACCTACGATCCCTCACCGTCAGCGCGCGTCACCAACACACAGCCAATCACCACGCGCTACCCCACGATCCCTACTGCCAGCGCGTATCACCACTACATATGCATGCCATCGAATTGCACTATTTTTCTGCAGAGCAAAATTACGATGCACCTCGAACCCGTGCATGGGATGGGTTCTGGATTCGTGGTTAGGGCTAGGGTTGCGTTTCTATGTAGGGTCACGTGTTAAGTGGATGGTGGAGATTGCCAACGCTTCTGTACACTGGTATATGAATAAACAATTGATGTGCATAAGTTTTTCAACGTTAAATTATTTCAAATTGAAGCATTCTGCCACTCATAGACATCAGGGAGTGGAGTAGAGCGGCGGTGCATTGGTTAATGCACGAGGCTTATGAAGTGGGTTCTCTGAGTTTGATTCTCGACTAAGGTTAACAATTAATGGGGAGTGAAATTCGAACTCGTTCTTAACCCCCACCCCCACTCTCATTACAAACCTGCACTGGTCAGGTTGGTGAAATATGGTGAAACAATGACCATATCTGGCACACGTTGGGGCAAGCTTCCCACATCAGTGCATCGACAAAGGGTAATACAATGTATTTATTTTCTGCTGAATTAGAAAACAAAACTGTATTTCCATTGCATTTAATAAAATGATGGATGTGACTGTAGGCAGTTGGGCTGCCATATAAATGTAATTTTATAGGAGTTGACATCGGGGAGATAGTTTGAAGGGCAACGTTCTTTGCTGATAGCGATGGTGGTAAAGGAGAAAAACCAGACACGGGAATTCCTCCAGGAAGCTCCTGAGATCAAGTTCAAGTTAATTTATTAGGTATAGCCCTGTGAGCCATTCAGCTCTTGAATTGGGTGCAACCGCAACAAACAAAAAACATGAACAAAAAACATCTTAAAGTGAATATGTGACTGAGTGCAAATAGAAAATCCAAGAAAACACAGCAAAATATTTCAGAAAAAACACCATACACCAACGCTGTGTGCAAAAATCCCAGTGGGATGCAAGTCAAACAACAACAACCACAAGACAAGTTAGATTAAGGCCATCAGTCTAACTCTGTACTACAACAAATAAACATGGCTAAACCAATACACTTTTCGAAATCACCAAAATAAAGCCATGAAAGCAATGAAACAGTGATCATAGGAACTGTGACAGAATTTTCACAATAAATGATAAAAGTGTGAATCACTAAGGCTGACAGAGCCAGACTAGGCTTCAGTGTTGCGTCACTAAGGCTGACAGAGCCAGACTAAGGCTCCCATAGGGGTCAGTGTTGAGTCACTAAGGCTGACTGATCCAGACTAAGGCTCCCATAGGGTTAATTGTTAATCACTGAGGCTCACAGATCCAGACTAAGGCTCCCATATGCTTCAATGTGAATCACTGAGGCTCACAGAGCCAGACGAAGGCTCCCATAGGGTTCAGTGTGAATCACCGAGGCTCCTGGTGAGATATCTACCCAACCCACAGATCCACCAAGACTGGCCACTCTTACCCTGCAGGTTGAACCTAGGATTTCAATGTTCTACTTCACATTATTTCATTAAAGACCTGTGACAAAGGTGCATCTATTGGGAGCGACATCATCTCAAGCTTACACATCTAACGGATCTCCATTTGACTTTGTATTGTCTAGGAAGTCCACCCACACTTCCACTTCAACAAACTGCTGCGAGTTGCCTCGCTCTGCCTCACAGTCAGAATTCCCCTCCTGCTTCACGTTGCCTCCATCGATGTGAAGGTCCCATTTTGAAGTCGAATCTTCATCTTCACATTTTACCTTCACTTCTTCGCTCTTCACCGTCACCTCTTCACATTTCACAATCACCTCTTCAAATTCCGCCTTGATACCTTTAAAAGTGCCCAAGCTGGGATTTTCTTCCGGTACTTGTTTCATGAGGGATGGGCTCCTTACGGCACTTTGACTTTCACAAGCTGATTTCAGACTCCACTCCTTGTGGATCTTCTGATGGTTCTGTGTTCTCTGGTGTTCTTTAAGATGTTGTGACCGTGCAAGCACCTGAAGGGTTTCTCTCCTGTGTGTGTTCTCTGGTGTTTTGCAAGATTAGGCAACTGTGAAAATGCCTTCCCACACACACTGCACTTGAAGGGTTTCTCTCCTGTGTGCGTGCTCTGGTGTTTTGCAAGAGATGAACGGTACTCGATAAGATCTCTACCACCTCTTACACCTTCCGCACCCAAACACATTCTCCCCGCGCCCCCCACCCACAGCTCCTCCCCCGATGAGGCTGGGCACCATGCATGCCGTCATGGTTTATGTATGAGAGTCGGATTCCAGAGATGGATGTGAACAAAAAACCAAAAAAACGTGGATCGGCAGGGACAGATAAGATGCATACACCTCTCTACGGATGGGCACCGCCCTCCACCTCCCGTTGCCGCCAGGCACGTGCTGAGGCTCCAGGTAAGGCGGCCAGAGAGCTCCACCTTGGGTTTTTCCACCCAAAAAATCCTTGCAACCTCCCCGGAGAGAACATGTATAGTGACAACCCAGCAGCACCCACTGGTGCATTAAATATTGGCTCTATATTCAGAGAAGTCTCATGAATTAGTGATGAGTAATAATTATTATTATTTACAACCATTTGTCAATCCACTGCTAGATGTAAGCTTTCCCCCGGCATGTCGGTCATGGGATTTGTTTGACTATACTTTACCACGTTTGTAAGTTCCAGATCGGTGATGGAGGTGGGATGGGGGGCCACCCAGAACTTGTTCGAATATCATTCGCCACTGATCCTAGCCATAGCCGGGAATCGAACTTAGGGCGCTGTGTACAATGTGCAGTGCGCTAACCACCACAACACCATTCCACCGTATAATCTGCAATTGCAACACCTGAGCTGGAACTCACTGCCTCCCTGAGCAAAAGCCACTGCTCATCCCCACTTGGCCACCGCACATCCCACCCCTCCTCCCCGTTACCCCGTACCCCCGCGCCGCGCCTTTGTTAATCGCGGCGCTCGCTTCTCGTGCAATTATAAGAAACGCGAAAGTAATGTGAAGGATGGCTGATGGGTGGGACGGCGTTATGTGGGGTGGTTTGTTGGTGTGTGGTGGCTGTGTGGTGGTGTTTGATAGTAGTGGTGTGTAGTGGTTGTATGTGGTGTGGTGGTGGGTAGTGGTGGGCCGTAGTTGGGCTGCTGAGTGGATGATGGTTAAACTGGATGATGGTTAAACTGGATGATGATGTGTGATGTAGATAATCTAGGATTACTTCTATGAATTGCGAAGGTGGAAGCTGTGGTTGACTGATCTTGTGGCTACACAACTCTGTTACACTCGCCTTTGAATCCAACCAAACACAATATTATTTTCCCACCTTTATAGCCCTTTACTAATCTGTTCCCTGCCCCGTTGTCTCGCCTCTGCACGCCCTATAATGAAGCCCTTTCCTGTTTCCCATAATACTCTGACATTTAATCACGGTCTATATAGACGGCACCATATTTGTGATGAGTGCCCCACTGTTAACTTAGTTTGACTCGCGGATTTTCCTGGCTCAGACTTAAGACATTAAACGGATCACGTGGCGCCGCCTGCCCATTATAAATGTACTGTATTTGCATATTTTTTCCCCTAGAGGTCATTTGCTACGAAACCCACACAGACAAATCTAAGAATTGACCACGATTCAGAGTTTTTTTTCTTCCGGATGCTGCCCCCAGTGACGAGACATATCGAGATTGCACGCAAGCCATGTGAGTTTGTGCTACACTATAAATTGGTAATCACAGGTTAGAAATGTAACGAGTCGCTGCCTTTCAGTGACTGCACAATGTAGCCGCATGATACATCTATTCAAAGGATGTCACTTTCGTACACAATGAATGCGACGCAATTAAGTCAACCTATACATTTTTCAATACGTCGTAGTCAATTACCGGATGCATAAATAATGGACGCTGGAGAGGGGATCTGCACAATCCAATCTAGTTGCGATCTCAAAGCTACACCTCATTGCCAGGATCTGGCCGTACTTAGCCGTTCAGCAGACGGGAGGGGGATGGGGCACTGGCTGCACGCTCTGCCAGGGAAACAGCAGAATCCGGATTCCCTCGCTTCCTTGAACCCTTTCGGCATTTATACCGAATTCTTCCATGTAATTCCTACGGGGAGGGTTGGGGTGCGAGCTTGGCTCAGGCAGTTGCTAGCGCCTCACACTGATGTTAAATGAAGGGATGTCGACACTGGGGCTTTTACCGAAGGAGGAGGGGATTTGGTTGTAGCGAATAAAGCAGCAGCTCGGGTTAGGGGAGTGGAGAAGGGGAGGAGAGATTTGGGTAGGGACTGAGAGTGGGAGAGGGGTGCACAAAGTGGGGGAGGGAGGGAGGCGATGGGCAGCGTGAGGCCGTGGGAAGCCCCGCATTCAACAAGAGGCATTAGCATTTAGATGGCACAGGCAGAGCTGAGCCTGCTCGCACAGCATGTCTGGCCATATGCATAGGGGATTGAGAGGTTGAGAGATGCACAGAGGTGGCGTTGATGATAAGTGACAGGCACGCGGGAAACATTTTAAAGTTCGTGGTGGGGGAGGGTGGAAGATGTAACCACAGTGGCCCATATTGTGGAGCCACGAGTGCCCACGAAGGCGATTAATTAACCAAACGCAGCATATGACTTGCTCCGCGTCCCATCCAAATATGTTAGCATAGCGCAAGCCGCTGGACCTTATGTTTCCATGCGAAATGTGAAGAGACAGAGATAGAGGTGAATTAGGGCTCAGGATTAAGCGAGGAGGAACGTGTTGGAGAAGTGCCATTGCTTTGAGGGAGAGGGGGGCGGAGCATTTGCGCGGCTCACATCGAGTGTCGTGAGCTAACGACATCTGCATGGAGCCCACGGGTAACTCACTTCGCTTGCTCACTCATTCTCCTTGGGGCGCCATTGCTTAGCTCTAGGTAGCGTGGTGGGGGGGCGGCGTACAGCGTGAGACACGGGGGGGGGTCATCGGGATTTCGCGCCCACCTCACGACCACTTTGCAGGCAGAGAGGTTGCTTATTTAATTATTAATGTCGATTCAGCGACGTGTATGACAATGTACAATGCTAAGATTTTTTTTTGTTTGTCCTCCCTGCTGAAACAGCATTAAATGTTATTTATTGCCATTTTGTTGCTGGAACTTTTTGTCCCTGCCCCAATTGCTTTGCTGTGGCCTCCTCACATGTAACAATATGGGCGTTCATAGCAGTCTGTAGCTCGCTGAGCGTGGCTCACTGATGAGTCCTAATGAGGGCGAAACGCATCCATCTCCTCTGCGGTGGAATGCATCAATCCTTTTGTTTTTGAGGGCCTTCTGGAATAATTGAAAAACATTCCCGCCTTTGAAATAAGAAACTATTTTCTGTTTCATTACCAAAAATACACTTATAATGTGGTCTAACAGCCAATCGTCTTCCTATGACAATGTTATACATCCGATGGGAAAAAGCTTCGGTGGTAACCACAATTCACCACGACAGTCCGTAACATTTTTCTTTAAATATAGGTTCACGCTTGATTGCAGTCAGGAGAGGGGAGACACATTCGCAAGCATAAGTACAGGTATTCATTTCCAGCAAGTAGTTTTGTTTTGTTACAAAAGACTAAGATCCCACGTTAAGCCTTATTGATTGTAGGGGGAGAGTGTAGTAAGTAACCACCTATTAAAGCCAGTGTGGCACACGATGAGGTAGTCTTGTAATCGCCACTCCTGGCTGCCTTTGTTTCCAATGGCGGATTTTTACACACCGTACCTGGTAATACATTTTAGGCTGAATTGAGCTGGGGAAAGCCCAGGACAGATTAAAGATAATGCTTATCACCATTGTGCATGGCTGGGAATTTTGCACATCAGTGGTGTGATCGTGATTGGTATGGGGCCTTGGTGCAAGGAATTAAATTTGCCCCCCTGTCCAATTTCCCCTTCCTTTGGTAGTCCAGGCATCCACCAACTCGTGACCCCCCATGTAGTTACATGGGGGGTACACTCAATAGCTAAGCCACCGACGATGAACAGAGTTGGCTCTAACGTTGAAAGCAACCACCAGAAAAAAACACGCCTTTTCCTTTTTAGTGCGTGACCTTTTAGTGATCACCATCGTGGTGCGTCTGTGCTCTGGCCAAACAATACGTCCCATGATCCATATACAGAATGTTTGGACCTTTACGCGATGTACACACATGCACACGTGCGCTTACATGTATCAAAAGAGCCACATTGGCAGTGTGCCCCGAGAGAAAATATTTCAAACAGAGCGTCCTATCAGTCATGACATATGAGCTGGAAACACGGTCACTGGAAAAAGAAAACGGAACAAAATCTTAAAAATACGACAAGGTTCAAGAGAAGATTCATGTCTAGACAATCTCGCAGCGACAATGTGGAGAAGACGACAAAAAAACTCGCACACGTGTTAGCAAAAAACTTCCACAAAAAATCGTCAGCATACCTTGTGAGAAGAGAGGTCGTGTGCACTTAGGTGGCAAATCCAAGGGAGAGATGGAGCATACAAATAATGAAATGATACAATACTCAATAAAAGTGTTTTTAGTGTGTAAACATGAATTCGATTAATAATCTTGATTTAAAGATTTCGTGACTGCAGGAATTCATACTCTTTGGTTCTTTCGGTAAAGTCACGTAGATAGAAAAATAAATAATAGATCACGATGTTTCGATCGCAACAACAAGCAATCGTCTTGTCTTTAGGTGAGAGAAAGAAGCATGCCGTTTTGACGAGGCATTATATAGATCCGAAAGGGGGGAGGGAGGGGAGGCCGTAGCGGTCGAGAGGGTGGGGGTGAAATTCAAAGAGGGCTTATGTGAGAGAGAGAAAAAAGGAAAAGGAAGCTTAGATATCAAACTGAATAGTTTACTGAATCAGTCTGGAACAACGGTTTTCATAAGTGTAAAATCAGGCAAGTCCTGGATTGGTTTCAACTTGCTGAGGCTCGTCCGCAGTGGGATGTAAAGAGCAGTGATGTTTATCACCTGTTAACTTCCTCGCCGTCCCTGGTGACATTGTGTGAGGAGAGAGCAAACTTGCAGGAGACTGAAGGCCGTGGTGAAGGCTACATTACCGTTTGGGGGAGACATATGTGACCATACTTCACCATACCGGTCAGTGCGATTTGGTGAGGATACACACCCGACATTGTGAGCACACCCCGTGCATACAGGCGACTCCCCACCCTGCCTCCACCCCTCCCTGTCCAACCCACTGCCTTAAATATTAATGATTGTTCATGAAAAAAATATTGTATTGGGAAGTTAGCCAAGTGCATGGTTCATGTAGATGTACTAGTGCTCAATGAGACTGTATGAACCTGTCGAAAGTCAGCAAAAAAAAATAATCTGTTTAATGATAATTATATTCTTAAATAATATTACGTTAAATAATTAAAACAACATATTTTAGAGTCCTTTGTCGTTCCACTTTCAGATGAAGGCCTAATATGGCTGTTGGTTCACTGGTACTGTTTAACCATACGTCACCACGGTGATCAGTGGGGTGGTGTGGGGGAGGAAGGTTGGTGATGTTAGCTGTGGCCGGGAATCACATTCGGTCGTTTGGTTTGCAGCGCGGTGCGCAGACCGCTGTAAAGCAAGTGAAATGCGTAGAATAGTACGCAATAAAATGTAGACGGCAATATGTGCGCCATTGATGAATAGGAGAGATAAAAGTTATGTTTTGATGTTGTGGTGGTTTAAGTTTCATTTCCATGCTGTGAATATAAACACAGCATTTTAATGTTGGGAAATGTTTCGTAAAACGACAAGATAATTCAGTAAATGATTCCACGAATACATTTACGGCTGCGTGGGTTGAAGTTGCTCTCTCAAGGGCTCAGTTTGTGAGGGGCCGATAGTGGTCTTATTCTTTTTCTTACTAAATTATATTGATGTCTAATTAATTAGTGGGTCAGACCCCTTCCCTTGATCCATGCCCTGCTCTGTTTGAGCTTGCTTTTAGTCTAGGACCTGTTCTCAGTGTCTTACTGCCTTATCACATTTCCACCACCTGTTATGAGTTGCCTTGTTTCTACAAGTTGTTCTAAGGAGTTGTACCTTTGCCATCTTAAGCTGTGCTGAGGATCAGTCCCCACCACCCTGGAAGAAGATCTCTGATGCCATATACCCTATGTGCAGTAACCGGTTGATGGGCAACATCAGCCACTATTCTTCCAGTGTTTGTAGTGCCATTGTCTAAACGGCAGCTCCTCTGCTGTAAAATTATTAGGCAGTGTCCGACTGTTTTGTTGTGGGTGCTAATCTCGAGGGATACGTTCTAGAGATTTCTAGAGTTGCCCGTGAATAGCAAATTTCGCAGATAATTATATTGGCCTAGGAAAATCTATCTTTTTAATGAATTACCTAAAATAAATACATAAATAAACTATTTAATACGTGACAATTATAACAGAAACAATGGTCATAATAAACATGAAGGAAACCAAAATAAATATGAAAGTGTAGCGACATTGTTAAGGTGCTACGTGCATGTTAGTCTACTACTACGCCAATAGGTCAACAGGGGGTTCGAGAAGGGAGAAGGGGCTAGGGGCGGAGTGAGCCCCGACTCGTGTATAAAAGCCGGTCCTCTCAACGAGACAGGGGGTGGTCGTCCCCTCAAAGAACTGAAGACATCCCAAGCCTAGGACCCTGGGATCCCTCAACCGAGGCTCTTGTTGGAGCCGGGTTGTAGTGGGCCAGTGGTGAGACCCGGAGACCTGATAGAGAGCATAGTCTGCAGTTTGGTAGGACACGCTAGCTCGGAGGCTGTACCTCCCCTAGCATATCGGGTGGAAGGGGCAGTACCCCTTCGTATCAGGGACAACTGTTATTGTGTTTATTTCTGAATAAACGTGTTGCCTCCAAGAGGACGTCTCCTGCGAATCTGTACCCACTTCAAAAGTACTAAATGACAAACTCGATTCGAAGTTTTCATGACTGCAGGAATTACTCTTTGGTTATTTCGTTAAAGTCACGTAGAAAATAAAAACAAATAATACTATAATACGACGTTCCGGTTGCAACACAAGCAGCCATCATCAGGTAAAATGAATGATAAAACACAGACACGGAAACAACATAGACAGACACATGCAGAGACATATCGAGCGAGCCACACACCAAGAGAGGACTGGGGAGACAGACACAGGAGGGGACCAGCAGACAAACAAGGGGACAACGAGGGAGCAATGTGGAATTCCGGACCACAGTGACCGGAGGAGAGACAATTTTACTAAATTTGCTTTCTCAAACTTTCGACTTTCTTCCTCTAAACCATTGTCTCTCCTCTGGCCACTGTGGTCCGAAATTCCACACTGCTCCCTCTTTGTCCCCTTGTTTTTCTTCTGGTTCCCTCGTGTGTCCGCCTCCCTAATCCTCTCTTGGTGTGTGGCTCGCTCGGTGGGTCTCTGCATGTGTGTCTGACTGTTGTTTCCGTATCTGTGTTTTATCATTCATTCTTACCTGATGATGGCTGCTTGTGTTGCAACCGAAACGTCGGATTATATTATTATTTTATTTTATTTTCTACGTGACTTTACTAAATAACAGTTTATAAATGAACGTACCTTAAATTATAACCATGCTACACAGTAGCATCATCATCAATTTAACTCTTGCCTTTATCTCATCACTTTCTCTCTCATGATTTGATCTCATCACTTTATTTCTCTCTCTCTCGATGTAGTATTGTAGAGTTCCAGATGCGATAGCCAATATCGCGGATAGCAAATTAATGAATTACAAGAAATTGTGCAATGTACATGTCCCACAAATAATACTCTGGCCTCTGAAAAATATAGATATATGGTTAATATGCTATGAATGGCATGACCCAACAAGGTAAGGAACTTGTAAGTTTAGAATAAAAGGTGATAAGGTGTTCTAGATGTAATCAAGAAGAGGTGGTTGTAATGAGTAAAGCACATTTGCAAGATGGAGGATGACAGGCGACCGAGACAGGCATTGGAGTGACACTTAGGGGTCAATGACCAAAGGTAAGTGCTCAAGCCAAACAATGGGACAGGCTACTGTAAGAGGAGACCTTGAAGGTCGGATGTGGACTTTCGAACAAACTGCAGAACGTAGCCGACAGAATGAAGTGATAGTGATATGTGGTGGCATCAACAGCATTTATTGTGAAGACCTATTAATATTGATCGTGGCCATAAATCAGCATAGGGAAGAGACTAATCACCAACAAAAAATATAAAAGCGAGTGGGGACTGGATACAGCATACAGCAGGTGGACACAAGGTCGTAGTGACTGGAGGCGAGGGGGAAGCGGTGGCTAAGGGAGTTGGGTGAGAGGGGTTGGCTGTGTATATCCATATTTCCCCATCCCCTCCCCTACTTCGCCATGGCTATAAGTCTGGGAGTGGTCCACCTATATTCCAAACCCTGCCAATCCTTTGAGTTAAAATCGATATGTGCAACTTGTATATCTATATATAATATATAAATGCTGATATAACAGTTGTTAGAGAACCAGCCATTAATCATTAAATTTTCTTCAAAATGTTTGAAATATAAATCTCTTTGAGAAATAATCTCTGACGTCTCAGCACTCAGTGAGATTCGGTCACATTTTTCTGTAGATATTTTTTAAATCGCTTTTTGTTAGCATTGTGTGCACGAAATATGTGAATAGAGTGCGATGAATTAAAGCATCCGGGAAAATGTTAAGGGGATCAAATTCAATGCATATATCGTTTGGTATAAACGCAGACTCTGATCGTGGTTAATGGAGAGAGATTATGCAAAATTGCTACACATAATGGGTAATCATTCCTAATTTGCATTTGGAATTGAAATAACATTTATTACCACGTGGTATTATCTTTACCCTTGATATGACTAATATTTCATTTCTAACGCATCATGACTTTAATGAAGTGAAACGAGAGGCTAGACACACACGTTAGCCCCGACAGAAGCCTTTCAGTCCAAAAAGTTAACTTGTCTAATTCTCAATTGGACATATATCATCAGCCATGGTCTCTCCGCTGCTGGATGTAGGCCTGTGCACATTGCCGCCTTTATGGTCCTGAAATTCTAAAATCCAGGAAGGGTGTGTTGGTTTTGCATCGTGGTCGTTGTCACGTACGCATGAGGAAAAGGTAGAAGGCGCTGTGGAAAATGACATGCATCTGTACTGTAATCCTGCCACTGTATTGTTTTTAAAATGCATGTGTGGTTTGCGTCGCTTAGACTGGGTCATCTTGAGTTATATTTGGTGAAATGCAGAGAAGGAAAAAGAGATAAAAAGTAGGCGATGAGTGAAGGGATGAGCTCTCGGAGTGATGGACTGTTTCGTTGGACTGCAGTGTACGAGTACAATGCAATTTATTAAACAAATGATATGAATGCTATATTGTCCTTGTTCACTGTTATGTATTTTCATTAGGTTTGCAAGGGTATTGCCCTGTTTAGAATGGAAAACAAGGCAATTGGCGGGCTTTTTACATTAGCATTAGCATGCAGTACATCTAGTTGATACAGCTCTCTAGTCATCTCTAGTCTCCTAAATAATGTATTTATTTGCGATGTTTGACTGCCACTCAAATGGTATACGAAGAGTGGCAAAAGTCAGGAACCATACTGTGTGGGCAGTAAATTATATCAGATACTCGAACCTGTGCACCCTTTGCCTGGACACACACCTCAATCTGATTCACAAAGGAAGCCTGAACATTCCTCAACATGTCCACATTGATCTCAGCACACTCAGCTCGTAGTTTCGCCTTTAGTTCTTTGAAGTCTCTGGGACGGTCCACGATCTAGTGGTTTGTATTAAATCCTTTACCGATACAGTAACATTCCGTGTGCTACCTGGCCTCCCAAAACATGAGGAACAATTCCACTCTCTCTGCTAGGGTTGATTCTAAGGCCATCTCCCCTCTTATATATATATGTTTAACAGGGAAATAGACACATATAAGCAGAATTCCATTATGTCTCCAGATATAAATAAAAATATATTTTTGTCCATAACCCTATTGAAATTTCAGAGGAAGATAATTATCAAACAGGATTTTTAAGCAAGCAAATTTTGGACCGGTTTCGACCTTCTGGATCTCATCAGCAGAGTACAAATTGTTATACAAATGCCATTGGATAGCTATATGTTATTGGCTTAAGCACTCTGTATAAATTATGGGACTCTGTTCCACGTAAAAATGTTATAATGCTCCATGGCGACATGTAATTAACTTGAGAACGATATGTATAGCGAGGTTCTGAAATTGCGATGGTTCCTGAATTTCGTCGCACTCTATATTCACCAATGGCGATTCTTAGAAGTGTCAACACTTTGCATTTATTTCAGCTTATTTTCGCTTTATGTTTTTTCTTTCTCTTCCCTTTGACTCTCTTTCTTGCCTTAGACTGCAGCCAACTGGTTGCTCTGTTAGATTAATTAATGTATATGTGTTGCGGTGAGCCTTTGTACCTTGGTTTCATTTTGCGTTGTTGAAAAAAATGAAAAAGGGGTCGCCTGAGCAACAGTAATACATTGTATACTAATTATGGTGACTTGATGGGGATTCTCACTTGACATGATGCAGTGCTTAGTGATGTCAGTTTATTTAATATCTTACTCTTTGTGACTAAATACTTTAGCTGAACTTGGATAAAAAAATTTAAGTCAAGTGTAAATCGGATGACGCATACAACTAAAAAAAAACTTTCTGCAATGAAATGGGCTTTTAAATTATTGCTCTGAAATATGTTTACAAGAGAATATTGAAGTAACCAATGCGTATGCGAGACATTAAGCCAATCTGGCGGACGCATAACCATGGTTTGCAAATAATTTAAACAAAATTAAATCAATTAGTCGGATAAATACATAATCGCGCGTGGTCTAATTTTTTTAGACCAAATGTGAATGCGCATTATCATAATGAGAGAGATCGAGTAGAAAAAACTGTTCACCTCTGCTTCAAAAAAGGGATCATGAGAGAGGTTGAGTAATGAGCCACCTCCTCATCCATCAACAAACCCATCGCTTGATTTCCGTGTTGTTGGTAGCCCGATAGGGAGGTGGCAAATGTATAGTAAGCCACAGCCGTGGCGAGAGGTATTACTGAATGTGGCTTGCTCGGTACGGCGGGTCACTGACCTGCACAGACGTGGCTGAAATTAAGCTCTGAGCAAAACTAAAGGCGGCGGTGAACCCAGAGCGGTGATGAGCGATCGCCGAGTGTGCCATGTGATATCTATGATCATATTTTGGTACTGGCAAAGGAGGTCCTGTTGTATCTATGCCCTGTTTTCCGTTATTAATATTAAGAATAATTAGAAGAAAAAAATGTTTTTTTTTTATATCTATATATTTTTTTTAAATTAAATAATGAAAACAACCCACTACTCCTCACAGGCACACCAGGAATCTATGAAACATGGAGGGCCATTAAAACGGTGGGAATTCGGTCACAGAGAGGTCAGACATCCAGATGGACAAAAGATCGATGGCATAACCTCCCAAGACATCTGGAGATGCACAGATAAGGTGCAGAGCAAAGGAAAACAACTGTTGCAACTCGCATTTTCCTTAACGTTTTCCTTACCGAAAAGTAGAAACTTAACCAAAAGAATTAACCAACAAACAATAGGGGCTTTTTATTAGTAATTCCCTTATAATACTCGTATTCACCGCATATATATTATTTAGCATTATATGTTTTCTATCTACATGACCTTCCTAAAAACTAAAGAATACGAATTCCAGAAAGCTTAAGTGGAAACTTAGTTACACTTAACCTCAGGACATTAAAATATAACTCAGAATAAAACACCAATCCCTGGAGAACTAAACTTGGCGAAGCCCTCAAAATAATGATGTAACGAATATCATTACGAATATTCATTAAACATAGACGAATAATAACCACGATATACTAAGACCGAGGGAACTCATAAGAAATATCAAGAATAAATGTAACACACAGGACCACATAAATCTCCTCGACCACCTTTGTCTTCCAGCGGGTTGGCACAACACATGCGTACTATGGCGGGGTCTGGCCTCGGGATGACCCACGCAGGGCAAGCAGGGAGCATAGGGAGTCAAAGGGTCGCGAGGGGGGGGTCTGTGCCTGACATTCCGAAGGCATCTGTTTTTTTTGTTTGTTGTTCCTCTCGCAAGAGATGCGCAGGGAGGGGAGTCACGTTTTGAGTTTTAAGCACAAGTGCACATCACGAATGGGCAGTCTGGTTCGAGTCGTGCTCAGTCTTGCAACTCGGCTTGCGACGCGGCGTTGCGACGGGGCTCGCAAGAGAGCTGGGGCAGATAGTGCCTCGAGGAGAGATGGGACGACGAGGGGTCGTTAGAGTGACCGCCTGAGTGCAGTCTGGTTCGAGTCGTGCTCAGTCTTGCAACTCGGCTTGCGACATGGCGTTGCGACGGGGCTCGCAAGAGAGCTGGGGCAGATCGTGCCTCGAGGAGAGATGGGACGACGAGGGGTCGTTAGAGTGACCGCCTGAGTGTAGTCTGTTCAAGTCGCGCTCAGTCTCGCGACTCGGCTTGCGACGCAGCGTTGCGACGGGACTCGCAAGGGAGCTGGGGCGCGTCGTGCCTCGAGAAGTGATGGAACGAGGAGGGGTCGTTCGAGTCGCAGAAGTCTGAGTTCAACCTGGGTCGAGGCTGGGTTTCAGCCGTGCTCCGGCTGGCGGAGCATCGTGAGGGAGCAAACACCGATGCCGATAGCAGGTGTCGCTTCTCACAGAACGAAGTTAAGTGCGAGTGAAGCTGGCAGCTGCACGAACAAAGGAAAGCACGGATAAGAGAGAGTGACGAGTGACGACAAGCAATCAACCTGTAGAAGGGCGGAAATCGCCAAGCGTCGACCAAGCGAGCATCGAAAAGGACGAGCAGCAGCGGATGAGCAACAAGAACCATTGTTCATCGCCAGAGCGCTCCAAGCCGGTGAGCGCGCACAGCTGCGTCGTCCAGAGCCTAAGCCTACACAGCCTGCAGTAAGGACGAGTGTCCGTGTGAAGCGGGCAGCGATCAAGGAGAGAAAGAGAGAGCGCACGAGCAACACGACTCGGACGTCACCGAGCGTCGTGCCGACTCGTGGAGGAGCTGCGCGCTATCCGACGACGGAATCATCGCGCAACACGACAGCGAGCGTCGTGAAAACTCAATCGAGCAGTGGAGAGCGTCGACCAAGCGAGCATCGAAAGGGACGAACAGCAGCAGAAGCACCGCCGAAGGCGAGCGTCGTGCCAACTCGTCGTCCAGCAGTGGAGAGTGAGAGCGCACGAGCAGAGACACGCCCTAGCGAGGGAGAAGCACGGCTCGCTGCGGTCACGCCCAAGCCAGAGAGAACCTGGCCGCTGTTTGTATATTCCCTCCCACACCCCACAAGCTAACGACACAACTCCCGGCTCTAAGGAAAATTTAATTAATATTACAAAGGGACAACGCACACACAACACGCACACGAATAAGACTTTCATAAAGTTATCTTTGCGTTTCAGAAAGGGTTGCCATTTTAAGGTGGTGCGTTCAATATCAACTGATCGTGCAAAGCAGTTGCTGCCGTCGAGTTACATGAATAAGAAATGTTTTAGTCATTCATTTTCGTTAATTGCATAATCTTGCTCATGAATTTATTGACGTATGCTTTTGCCTTTGCATATTAGAGTGTCATGTGTTTGTTTAGAATTAAAATTGCTTAACACCAAGAGTTCGAGTGTTCCTTCCAAGTCCATGCAAAACTGTCTTATTCCTAAGAACTGTATCCTGCGATGAGATATGAAATTGGATACCTAACAGAACATAAACACTAAGATAATCAGTAAATGTTTAATCAATGATAATCGTGTTATCCTGAATGATACAGCTCTGGATAAACGAAACTAAGCTTAATTATCATAACTGCACACATTAACATAATCGCAAGCATTCGCATAAATTACTACGATTATCTCCGTGATTATCATAATTTATGCATATTAATACACACATTGGCCCCGCCCCCCCTCCCCCTTCCGATGCGTTGTACGTGGCACTCCGTGCCGTCTTTGAGCCCCGCCCCCCTCCCTCCCGATACGTTCCATTCATTGGCTACCACATTCTGATGAGCCCCCCCCATCTCCTCCCCCCTCAACTTGCTTTTAAGGGATTACATCTTGAATCATTGCCTCACTTGATGCAGCTAATCCGGCTGTGACGGTCCCACCTGATGACGGAGACTTGTGTTGCCTCCGAAACGTCGTGATTTTTATTTTATTTTATTTGTATTAATTTTGATGTTTTACCTACGTGACTTTACCGGAAAAAACCTAAGAATATGAATACACACATTAACATAATTTATGCGATTTGCGCATTTTTTGCAAAATTATTAATTTTTATTATTTTTATCAAAATTTCATAATTACAACACATACAACAGTCCTATGATGTAGATGCTCACCCCGAGCTCTCATTACTCTGATAGTGTATTGTCTTTGGGCTGTACGCCTTTTGGCATCCTCTGGTCTAACTCCGTTTGAGACTAGGCTCAAAAGAAAGCTGTCCCTGGTGTGGACCAATCAGTTTCAAGTACAATGCATATGAAGTATTGGAAAATGACGGCAGGAAACTCCTTGACGGGAACACACTTCTTTTATTAAATCTTGACTTGTAACAATACAACGCGTGGCCTCTCTTCTTCACAATGCGCTTCTCTTGACTCTGGATTCTGTGCTGCCGGCTCTCTGTGCCTCGTGTAGACTCCGCGCCTCGGCTACACTCCTCTCTCGCCTCGTGTAGACTCTGCGCCTCTGCTACACTCTCCACTCGCCTCGTGTAGACCTTGCATCTCTCTCTCTGGCTACACCGTATGCATACTCGGCTCGTGTAGACCTTCCTCTCTCTCTGGCTACACCGTATGCATACTCGGCTCGTGTAGACCGTTCTCTCTCGCTGGCTACACACTATACATTACTCAGCTCGTGTAGACCGTTCTCTCTCGCTGGCTACACACTATACATTACTCAGCTCGTGTAGACCGTTCTCTCTCGCTGGCTACACACTATACATTACTCAGCTCGTGTAGACCGTTCTCTCTCGCTGGCTACACACTATACATTACTCAGCTCGTGTAGACCGTTCTCTCTCGCTGGCTACACACTTATACCTTACTCTCCTCTACTCTCCATTACTCTCCATTACTCTCCTCTCTGGGCTCTATTTCTGCACCTTCGTCTTCCTTTCTTAGATGGTTCCACTTCTGCCCCTGCTCCTCTGTGCATCACCTTATATACCCCTTCTTCCCGGGAGACGGAGCGGATGCGGACCTCAACGTCGGCACCGCTCCTCAGTTACCCAATCCCCACGCGCTATCCCTACGATCCGGTTCCGCTCAGCGCGTGTTTCCACTCCCCGACCAATCACACCGCGCTGCTACCCGATCACTCCCTCTGGGCGCGTCACCGGCACACAGCCAATCAGCAGCACTACCCCCACCCGCGCACTGACGCCTGCTCCTCCCCGTCAGCGCGCGTCACCACACGCACACCCGTACATACGCGCTGGCACACGACATATACACCCAGCGCGTATCACCACTACATCACCCCCTCCCACATAGCTCGCAGCCGGCCCGGCTGCTAACAACAACCAACCGCGACGATAAAACGACAACCAACAAAAAAAAACCCCGTAACCCCCCGAGTGTGCCCCGTAACATAACACAACAACAACAACAACAAGAATAACTATGTACAGATTGACAATGAACCCGAAAAGTCAACAATAACACGATACGAGCAAATTCGAAACGAACGCGCCCCACGTCCCTGCGACTACACGCAGTGACGAGGCGCTCCAACTGCCCCGACTCCTCACGAGGCAGGTCATGCAAAGTAGCACGACCTGGCGCGAGTCCGTCTGGCTGGTCCATCGTATGGGGCGGGACACTGACGACCGTCCGGCGGTTCCGGCTGCTCCAGACGGCGCGGAACGGGCCTGAAAGGGCCGGCCCCGCCGCGGAGATCCGGCCGCCGGTGATCGGCAGCTGTCAGTTCCGAGACACCTGGGAGCAGATCAGGTGAAAATACGTGTGGATCAGGCAGAGACATTTCCCCCTCTGGGTCGCCGGTCACGTCACACGCCCGGCCATCACGACACAAGGGGAGGCCATATGGAGGCGAGAACGGTTTCAGTCGGGAGGGGTGAACGTACCACCGGCGCTTTCCCCACTTTATCTGAACGCACTGGGGCCGTGCAACGCGCACGACCTCCACGGGTCCCCTCCACGGTCTCAACAATTTAGGCGACGTAGCCAAGGGTGCCTGAGGGCAATGCAGCCAGGCCCTGTCACCTGGTTTCCATTCGTGCATGGACACCTTCCGTGCCCGCAACCGTTCATTAGCAATTTGGCGAGCCCGCGAATTAAGCCGCGCGGCCTCCCTCGCCTCTGTCAGCTTGTGAATATTAAACTTAATATGTTCTGCCAAATTAGAATTAGTTCGTGGAGCGGACAGGCCAAGTTGCGTTTCTATTGGCGGGTCAGCTTCCCGACCGTACATCAAATAGAACGGGGAAAACCCCGTAGCTGCATGGGGGGCCATTCTATACGCGGCAAGGACTCCCGGGACCTGCAGGTCCCAATCTACATGTGCCTCGCACACCTGCTGGCACAGCATGGAAGTCAAGGTTTTGTGGAGTCTCTCCACCATCCCGTCAGTCTGCGGGTGGTACGGGGAGGTACGCACCTTCTTGGTACCCAACAGATCGCACACCTCTTGCAACAATTTACTCGAAAATTTTTTACCTTGGTCGGTCAGCAGGCGTTCGGGAGCCCCCTTGTCCAGGACATAGCCCTGGACGAAGGCATCCGTCACAGCTGCTGCCGACTGGTTAGCGAGAGGCCACGCCATAGGCCATCGGGTAAAGTATTCGACCCCCACTAACAAATATTTATTCCCTCTCGGCGTGACTGGGAAGGGCCCCAAAATATCGAGTGCAACGAGCTCGTTGGTACGCGAGACCTGAATAGATTGCAGCGGTGGATTAGCTGCCACGGCCGGTGGTTTACGCCTGGCGCACTCAACGCACCCCTTCAGAATATGCACCACATCACTTCCCATTCCCGGCCAGTAATAGTCACGCTGAAGCAGGGCAAGCGTCTTGTTAACTCCCAAGTGCAAGAGGCGTTCGTGTGCCGCCAAGACAACCCTCCCCCTCACAGCGGAAGGCACCACGAGTGCGTTCCGCCGGGACAAACTGTCCCATTTCAATAACACGCCCCGCTCAAGTACATAGGAGCCGGTACGATCCTGGTCCCCCTCGGGACCCCCAACCTTGCGGCGCAATGCTAGCAGCGAGCTGTCCGCCATCTGGAGGCGGCCCCATTCGCTGAGCGACAGCGAGAGCAGCGAGTCCCGACCCTGAGAGGCAGTGGAATCATCCCCGATCGGTGCGCCCGCTGTCGCAGCCAGTGCCCCCATCTCCCCCGCAAGCGTCGGTTTACAGCGCGCCGATCCCGACAAACACGCGCATTCATCACAAGGCAACAACCGCGACAAGCAATCGGCATTCGTGTGTCGCAACCCCTTACGGTACGTAGTCGTAAACTGATAGTCCTGGAGGACTTCCAACCAACGCGACAACTGGCCCGAGGGCTGGGCGACCCTCAATGAATACTGTAGCGCCGCGTGGTCCGTTCGGACTGTAAAGTGACGACCATAAAGATATGGCCTAAACTGCTGCACAAAAAAAACAATGGCAAGCAGCTCGCGACGGGTGACACAGTAGCGCTGCTCCGCCGGAGACAACACCCTACTACCGTAGGCGACAACTCTTTCGACACCCCCAACGACTTGGGATAGCACCCCCCCAATGCCCGTGTTGCTAGCATCCGTGTCCAGCAAAAAGGGACTGGCAAAATCGGGATAACACAAGGGTGGGGCACCCACCAAGGCGTCCCGGAGGGAGCGAAACGCGGCCTCCTCCTCCGGTCCCCATTTGAACTTCACTCCCTTCGCCGTTAGAGCGTGCAAGGGTTTTGCAATAGTGGCGAAGTGCTCAACGAACCGCCGATAATAAGAAGCAAACCCGATGAAACTACGCACGTCGGAAACGGACGTAGGTGTCGGCCACGAACCGACACAATCCGTCTTCGCGGGATCGGTGGAGATCCCCGAAGAATCGACAATGTGACCCAAGTATCTAACGGACCTACGAAGGAGGTGACATTTGGCCAGTTTAAATTTCAACTTAGCCGATCGCATTCGCAAGAACACCCCTCTCAATCGCCGGAGGTGTTCCTCAAACGTTTTACTGAAAACAATGACATCGTCCATATAAATCAAGCATGTATCCCACTGCAAGCCCGACAAAACCAACTCCATAAGTCGCTGAAACGTCGCTGGAGAGGAGTGAAGTCCCATGGGTAACCGGTTAAACTGGAACAGCCCCCCTGGAGTCCGAAATGCTGTCTTAGGTTTCGACTCTTCGTCGAGCGGCAACTGCCAAAACCCCGATAACAAATCAAGAGTCGAAAAATATCGCGCACCAGACAATGCATCGAGGGACTCATCCATCCTGGGGAGCGGATACGCGTCAGCCACAGAGATCTTATTCAGGCGACGGAAATCAACGCAGAATCGCAGGGACCCGTCCTGCTTCTTAACCAGCACAATAGGCGCTCCCCACGGGCTAGAGGAGGGCGAAATAATATCGGCTTCTAGCATATCGTTAACAGCCGACTGAACATGTTCCTTCTCCACGGGACTCAGTCGGAAGGGATTTAGCCTGACCGGCGCCGCATCGCCCGTTTCAATGTGATGGTGCAACAAATCCGTGCACCCAATGTCATACTTATGTTTACTGAATACATCAGAGAATTCAATGAGCAACTCGCGCAGCGCACCCAACTGCGCCGCCGACAAATCGTCCGAGGCGGCACATAACGAATGGACCCACTCAAGGTCTTCCCTTGGCTCAACGTTCCGCGCGGGGCTCGAGCCCACCTGCGCAACCAACCCATCATCCCCAGGGACCTGCGCCGCGTGAGCCAGCACGGTGCCCTGCGGAATGACAGCTGGTCGCGACCCCGCGTTCAAAACCATCACAAACGGATCCCTGTCAGCCCGCACCAAAGTGTGAGCCACCGATAAATCAAGACCCCCGACAGCCTTGTTAGAAGGACCCAAAAGCATACTCTGTCCCGAAGCCTCCCTCACCCATGGTTTCCGCAACCGGAGGGGAATCAACATCTGTGAACCCGGGGGCACTTGCACTGTCTGCGTCGCCACCGCTTGTATCGTAGCGCACGCCGTCCGAATGTCAGTAGGGCCCGTCAAAAATGAAATCCGGCGACCCGATGGCAGTTCAATGCATCGTTGATCGATAAGAATTTTAATGGGCATTTTAGCCAAAAAGTCAGTGCCCAAAAGACACAGAACTGCCAAAGAAGACGAAACGAAAACGGGTCCCGACAATTTGATATCTCCAATGCAAATGGACGCCCTAACCTGACCGATAATGCCCAACGATCCCCCATTAGCGGCGTAAAATGGCACATCCACTGGAAGCAGCGGACGACATTGGACCGGAAGAATATTATAAATGAGGTCCGATATAATAGTTGCCGATGCCCCCGTGTCCACTAACACCCTAATCTCAACCCCATCAATAGATCCCGTAACAACGGACGAACCCGCCGAAGCAGCCACAATTCTATGCCCCAATTCCGCCCATTCAATGTCTCCCTGGTCCCGGCCGAACCCCCCTCGCCGAACCGAATCCCCGAACCTTAACCGGCCCTCCTCCGCCGCAACGCGGCGTCCCATGTGTGCCGAATAAACAGGCCGAGCGTGTGAGGTGCCGCGACTTGCCGGGGATTGTAGAGATGACTTGGGCTCTCGGTCGTCGTCCAGCCGAGCTCCCATGGCGCGCTGCCGCGGAGCGCGGCACCCGGACGCCACGTGGCCCCGGAGGCCGCAGTTATAGCACGTGACGAGGGTCGGAGTAGATCTTGGTTGCTCCGACTTTCGGCCCGATCGCAGAGGCGACCGGGCCCCCGGCCTCCAGTCCCCTGGTCGTCCCGTGGCGAACGCCTCCTCTCGTGGGCTGACGACTTGGGGTTCGGCGACCACCAAACCCGGGGCTGCGACGACAGCAGCGTTGCAACCAACGCCTTGCTTCCGTTGTAGGGCCTCGTGCGCTTGAATACTCGTGGCGACTCTCAAAGAAGAAATATCAATCTCGTCAGCTGTGTTGATAGGGACCCCCAGGTCCTGCGCCAACTTGAGCAGCTGCTCCAAAACCATCGCGTCTTGGCCCTCCTCGTCCATCCGAGGGAACGCAGCATCAGCAAGAGCCAGCAACGCCGTGCGATAGGCCAGCGCGGTCTCCGTGGCCGCTTTCCGTCTTGCGTAGAACTGATGGCGGCACGTAGAGGGAGGCCCGTAGACCCTGGCCAACAAACCCAGCGCATCCTTCAGCGTGGAGCGGTCCGACTTCCGTGCAGCCCTGAAGGCCGCGAGCGCATCGTCGTCCAGCATGGCGGGCAATGCCCGCAGCGCCGTAGCATCGGACCACGCTGACATCTCTTGATGCGCCAAAAACCTTCGCTGAAATTGGCCCCAGTCTCCGCCTTCCGCCTTGAAGGCTGACAACGTGGGCAGGCGCTGCTGAAAAATGAAGTCATCCGCCTCGTGGTTCCTCTCCGCCTGTCCGTCGGTGTCTAAGATGGCGGCTCCAGCAGCAGACGTAAGATGGCGGACCCCCTCGCGCGCTGATGACGTCGATGCGCGCGCTTGGGAACCCACCACCACGTGGCGCTCGCCGTTCCCGCCAAAAGTAGGCCCAGGCGCAATGGCGGGAATCCCCCATTCGTTTTGGCGGGAATCTGCGGGGCGACCTTGTAAAATGTCCCCCACCGTCCCCGCTCCTCCCGACGAGCTGATCTCCGCCAAGATGGACGCGGCGGCGAGCAGCAGCTCCGCCAGTCGGGAGTGCGCCTCACGAAGCCCGGCGTCTGTCCCCGGTCGCTCGGCCGGCGCCGTCGACGGACCCTGCAGCGTGGGCAAGTCCTCTTCCTCACCCCCCCGCCACCAGCGGCCCCGAGTCGTCCAGGTCTTCCTCGCGGTCAATCCCGTGGGTCCTACGGGTCTTCCTCGTCTCCATACTTGGAAGCCCGTTTCACTTCTGACGCCAGATGAAGTATTGGAAAATGACGGCAGGAAACTCCTTGACGGGAACACACTTCTTTTATTAAATCTTGACTTGTAACAATACAACGCGTGGCCTCTCTTCTTCACAATGCGCTTCTCTTGACTCTGGATTCTGTGCTGCCGGCTCTCTGTGCCTCGTGTAGACTCCGCGCCTCGGCTACACTCCTCTCTCGCCTCGTGTAGACTCTGCGCCTCTGCTACACTCTCCACTCGCCTCGTGTAGACCTTGCATCTCTCTCTCTGGCTACACCGTATGCATACTCGGCTCGTGTAGACCTTCCTCTCTCTCTGGCTACACCGTATGCATACTCGGCTCGTGTAGACCGTTCTCTCTCGCTGGCTACACACTATACATTACTCAGCTCGTGTAGACCGTTCTCTCTCGCTGGCTACACACTATACATTACTCAGCTCGTGTAGACCGTTCTCTCTCGCTGGCTACACACTATACATTACTCAGCTCGTGTAGACCGTTCTCTCTCGCTGGCTACACACTATACATTACTCAGCTCGTGTAGACCGTTCTCTCTCGCTGGCTACACACTTATACCTTACTCTCCTCTACTCTCCATTACTCTCCATTACTCTCCTCTCCGGGCTCTATTTCTGCACCTTCGTCTTCCTTTCTTAGATGGTTCCACTTCTGCCCCTGCTCCTCTGTGCATCACCTTATATACCCCTTCTTCCCGGGAGACGGAGCGGATGCGGACCTCAACGTCGGCACCGCTCCTCAGTTACCCAATCCCCACGCGCTATCCCTACGATCCGGTTCCGCTCAGCGCGTGTTTCCACTCCCCGACCAATCACACCGCGCTGCTACCCGATCACTCCCTCTGGGCGCGTCACCGGCACACAGCCAATCAGCAGCACTACCCCCACCCGCGCACTGACGCCTGCTCCTCCCCGTCAGCGCGCGTCACCACACACACACCCGTACATACGCGCTGGCACACGACATATACACCCAGCGCGTATCACCACTACACATATATTAGCCGAGTATGTTTTTTGTTTGCATTCTGACCACAAGCATTGTGGTTAATGCAGACATGAGCCCTTGTTTGGTGTTTTAACATCTTAACACCTGTTTTGTTGTCAGAAAAAAGGGGAAACCCCTATTATAATATGTTGGTGCTAGAAAAGGAGGTCCCATGATGTACAAACTTATATTCCTAACATTTTTCTGAAGAACACAATGAGTTGCTGACCTTTCGGTTTCAAACTGTAAATTTATCAACCATGAAGCTCAAAAGCACACCACCCACAACATTGCACACGAAACAAAATGTATATTTGTTTCATGTCCTTGCCACCGTGCAGCTATCAACATGATCAAAACTGCTTACAGCTTTTATGAACGACTTGCCTATTGTACATTACCTAACCCGCCTCTTTTATAATAATAATAATTAACGCTGCCTGTTACATATTCAACACATGAGGCCTGTAAGTTACGTAATAGTGTCATGCCCAGATAATTCGATTTAAGAGGACATCCATGGGGATGAACATATATTAAAGAGGGCTTGAAAATGAAAAACAATTTTGCACGAGCGATAAACGCTGCATGTAAAATACAAGGCAAATCACATTGTTTGAAACCTTGAAGAATGTCCGTAAGGACAGCCGCTGACGCATGTCGTGATGGGTAAAAGTGGGCATCGCATGCAGAATGCAGCATTCTTATTTGCCTCAATACTCCACAATGAACCATGTGATTAATGATATTGTTAGGACTGTAAGACTATTGATTATGCTTAACCACTATGATTAACTCTATTATTGAGACCATTGCACTATTGATTATGCTTAATGTATTAGGGGCCGTCCATAAATGACGTCACGCGATTTCGGACGATTTTTGACCCCCCCCCCCCCTCGTCACACGGCGTCACAAAAAGTCAGACCCCCTCTCAAACATGACGTCACAAAGCTCTGCCCCCCCCCCAAAAAAAAAAACATGCTTAAAATCGCTTTAAACTATTGTCATTGTAGTTCGTATTTAATGTGGCGCTGCACTCTGATGTTGTAGGAGAAAACATTTATTAAAAAGTATATTTAATTAAGTAGAACGTGTTGTCTATATTTAAAAGTTGCGCATTTTGATGTGACGTCACATTTCTCACCCCCCTCGCCCTCCCAGGTGCGTGACGTCATTAATGGACGGCCCCTTATGATTTACCCGCTATTTTATCCGTTATATAATTTTTTTAGATATTAGCATTTTGTAAGCTGCCACTGTGGGTCCCCTTGGCCTAGACCAGGGGTCGGCAACCTACGGCTCCGGAGCCGCATGCGGCTCTTTACGGGCTGCTTCTTGACGATATGTACGTATGTACATAGATGCATTGCGGCTCTTGAAATACTGAATTTTGTACCGAATTGGAAAGAAATGGCTCTTCTTGTTATATTGGTTGCCGACCCCTGGCCTAGACTAAAGCAGAGCAACACAATGGTTGAGATGCGATGTGATTGTTAATGTGCTTGGGTTCCTTCAGGCTTTTTAAGCAGTGACAAAAATATTCTCTCTATTTATTGTTATTTATCAGGCTTGACAAATACAAGTAATTAAATATAAATACATAATCACAATTATGGTCATGTCATATTTAGTAACAAATAAAAATACAAAGATTCACCGGATAGCCTGTTGGGGCAAGTGCCATTAGCGAGTAGCACCTATGAAGGCCGGCATGGCACACGAGGGGGTAGGTGGCGCGTACCACGTCCGGCCGCTTTTGTCGCCCTAGTGGTGACGTTTACTCACCACACCAGGTACTCATTTGAGGATGAGTCAACCTAGGGGAGGCCTAGGACCGGTTGAGATAATTGTCACTGGTGTTGGTGACCTTGAGCAGGAATCGAACTTGGGTCCCTAGGTTTGTAGCGCAGGATGTTAAACACATTCCTGCGGAGGGAGCTGGTAGGAACGTTGGGTTGCTCAGTCAATGGCCAGGGTCAACGGCGGCGTGGTGTATTCCGCAAATATGCCCGACTGTGAGAGCGGGCACAAGCCGGCGTGAGTAGTTTAAACGTTGAGTTTTATAAGGACACCACGGGGTGACCAGCCCCTCCCCACCCAGCCCCACCCCTCCAACCCCCCACCCAGCCCCACCCTCCCCACCCAGCCCCTCCCCACCCTCCCTACTCAGCCCCTCCCCACCCAGCCCCTCCCCACCCTCCCTCCCCACCCTCCCCTCCCCACCCAGTCCCTCCCTGCACGACGGACGGACGGACACAATAATCCCCTGTGGGCTGGTGTAACCAAGAGGTTCCTACCAGTACCAGTGTAATGGGTTCCGGAGACACTTGTAGAGGTAACTTCTTTATTACAATACAACACTCCAACAGTCCTGATACTCTCTTACAGCCTAGGGACACAGCCTAGGGACACAGCCTCCTCCTAGCATGCCTGACTCTGGCTACGCTCTGGGTTCCTCTGGCTACAATTACCCTAGGGGAGGCTACCTGACCCGACCCAGCCAAGGTGCGGGTCTAGACTCTGGCTTCCTCGGAACTTACAAGGGCGTAGAGCCGGGAATCCCAGAGTCCCACCACTGGCCCGCACAGCGTTCCGGCCCTTACAAGGACAAGCGGGACGAGGGGGTCCAGGGTCCTAAGCTGGCTGGTCTTGGGTCTTGAGCTGCGACTGGCCCCGATCGGTTAGGGAGCGGCCCTTTTATCCCTCTTGCCCATCGAGGGGTGGAGTTGTGTGGGTTCCCAGATACCCCACAGCCCCCCATTGGTGGCGCCAAGGGGCTTAGCTGTCTGGGTTGTCTGGGATCCTAGAGCCCGGCGCCGAGGGCTTAGCTGCCTATGATCCTAGAGCCCCCAGCAGCCCCCCCCCCTCTTGGGCTGGCACAGTGGCCCCTCCCCTGGGGGTCCGAGGTACCTGCAGATGGGCCCTGTCCACCACTGCCGGTAAGTGTGGCCATCTATGGCACTACACCAGTATACTATTGCCCCCCACACTCAAATAAATACTCTATGTACAAAGGGAGGGTAATTTATGGAGAGAAGGAAACAAAGCATACGGCAAATAGCCATTAGCTTATGTCGTCATGCTTGCCTACTATATTAAAAACATAGTATTGAATTTACACCATACCTAAATTATTTATATTATTTTATTGTTTCCCTTCTACGTGACTTTACCGAAAGAACCAAGAATATGAATTACTGCAGTAATGGTGCATATTCAACGAGGCATATATATATAGAATATATGTACATGGAAATTGTTGGACTTTACTTCATCGCCAACTGGTACTGGCGAGCATTGCGAAGTATGGTCAAACAATCCCCATGACTAACACAGCGTGGGGAAAAGCTCTAAATGAAATAATGAATTATTGTGCATTTATTTAACAGTTCAAGCTTGCACAAACACTCGTTTTTCGAACTCGCATGCAGATAGGCGTGTTGATATTTCACCAGCAGTATCTACGTTAATGCACCAATTTGTATTCAGGTAATTTTATGCAGCCTCTCATGGATTTCACGGCAACTAAATTAAATAAAGTAAATACGCGGGAGAGGCACGGCAAGGGAGTCGTGATGAAACGTGAGATGATGGAAAATAGCGATGCCTGCACGCTCGGCCAGTGCACAGCAAGTGTCTGCGGACTGCACGCGCGCTCGTTGAATAGTGGATTTTGTAATGCAGCACGTGTAAATTCCCTAAATGTTTCCAGCTCATTGATCGAGGAGCGCAGATTGTCGGATACGTTGCTCCTCTCTCAACACCTCGACGAAATACATTTTGGAGGGGTGCCGTGGATATTTGTGGAATGAAAATGACTGCTTTTCACTGTGAGCCCGGATTTTTTTATGGTCCATTAGGTAATGATAAATAGCACTCTTTGGGAGGCCGATTCACTTCGGACAGCAATGTACGTACAGCAATAACACAACAACAATGTCTCCCTAAACTCCAAGTGTGGTTTGCCAACTTGAGCTGCATGTTGAGATCATTCTCTTAATTTTTCACCACGCACTGCTGCAGGAAGCATCTGCAGTAGCGCATGTGCATTTCCAGTCCAGCATGGAAATGGACACTTGGATTACAAGTAGCTACAAAAAAAGGACTTGCTGACATTTTCCCTCAATTGTTCATTCGGTGTTATTTGTCTGATATGTTGCCACTTTATCTTGCGAATAACAGCTGTTGATCTTCTTGGTTCTTTCGGTAAAGTCACGTAGAAGGGAAGTAATAAAATAATAAAAATAAAACATAACAAAATAATTCTCACGACGTTTCAGCCGTCCTCAGGTGAAGAAACAGGTCTGCTTGCGTTGTGGCCGAAACGTCGTGAGAATTATTTTATTATGTTTTATTTGTATTATTTTATTACTTCCCTTCTACGTGACTTTACCGAAAGAACCAAGAAGAGGAATCCCTACAGTCACGAAAGCTTCAAATCGAAATTTAATAGCTGTTGAATTTGTATTTCTTGGAGTTGAATTTTTTATCTTGTAGAGATGATGGTGATGATGGAGCTAATGATAATGGCTATAATGTGGCTGAGTCAATCTTACCCACAATAATGAACTGACAATTTTACAACTTAGAACTATGCTGCTTTGACAACTGAGCTAAGTGTATTCATTCCTGTGCATAAATTGCGCAGTATATACCAAGATGACCAGATAGAGAGAGAGAAAATAGCCGCATATAAACGAGCTGTCCGTGTTGTTTACTGATAACTTCGCAGCCAGCACAAAAGATGATGCCCCCACGTCCCACCTACATAATCTGCAAGGTCTGCTCTTACAGTATTACCTTTATTAGGTTTCACATTCAAGGAGTGAATATGGTTACATCTCAACGCCCTGGCCTCCCCAGCACCACTTGACATCCAGAGACAACTGGTTCAATCTCGCAATGCCGTGGTTTTAAGCAATGGGAAGATCTCTGAACTGCCCCTGTCTACCCAGCATTATAAATGAATGCATCGCAGTTAATCGATTGGCAGGTCACGTGTGGTGGGGGTAAATAGGTGGGGAAAATTGTGGTTACCCGCACCTCTTCTAAGATGTCTGGCCGGCGTGAAAGAATAAGCAAAATAACTTTGACTTAAAGATTTCGTGAATGCAGGAATTCATATTCTTGGGTCTTTCGGTACAGTCACGTAGATAAGTTCAAAGAAAATTTTTAAAAACGAACAAAAACTACGACGCTTCGATCGCAATACAAGCGGTCGTCTTGTGTTGCGATCGAAACGTCGTAGTTTTTTGTTATCTTTGTTATTTTCTTTGAACCTATCTACGTGACTTTACCGAAAGACCCAATAATACAAAATAACCTCTTTTGGGGCTCTCTAGAGCTATCATTAGTGGCGGCATTGCAGTCATCTGTAGCGTGACTAAGCAATTGCAGGGCTCAACCTTTACCTTCCCTTGTGCCCCGTATTCCACTACTATGTTCTTGAATCGCCATTGGTTCAATCTTAATTTGGAGCTTTCGTGACTGCAGGAATTATTCTTTGGTTCTTTCGGTTAAGTCACGTCTAAAAATAAAATAATGAATTAAAATAATAGCGACGTTTCGATTGCAACACAAGCAATCATCATCCGGCATAAAAGAAATAGCAATAAAAATCTAACTAGAAAACTATAGACAGACATAAGCAGACAGACATCACAAGGACACACAGAGAGAGGACACATATCGGCACAGAGAGAGGGGTCGTTTCTGTGACGGTCCCTTAAATATAGAGAGGGGGGGGGCGGGGACGGAGAGAGGGAGGGGGCAGAGAAAATTAGCATATCAATGAGTGTACGGCAACGTGTTGCTGCTGCGCAAGTAAGATGACGACGTGGCACGGCACACAAGCTTGACAATTAGGAGAAAGGCACACTAAAATTAAATAACCTCGCAAAATATCGAAATGTGATGTAATACAACACAGAGAGTCGGTCAACACACAATTAACGCATAGCCTGGTTGATTACGTATTTCAAAGATTGCTAAGTTAGAATTTAAGTGTGAAGATTCCAAAAGAGAGGACACAGGCAGAGAGAACAAATAGCCAGAGAGAGAAAAAAGATAAGCTTAAAACTTCCCCGTAGAAGTGGTTCAATCTTAATTTGGAGCTTTCGTGACTGCAGGAATTATTCTTTGGTTCTTTCGGTTAAGTCAGGTCTAAAAATAAAATAATAAATTAAAATAATAGCGACGTTTCGAATGCAACACAAGCAATCATCATCAGGCATAAAAGAAATAGCAATAAAAATCTAACTAGAAAACTATAGACAGACATAAGCAGACAGACATCACAAGGACACACAGAGAGAGGACACATATCGGCACAGAGAGAGGGGTCGTTTCTGTGACGGTCCCTTAAATATAGAGAGGGGGGGCGGGGACGGAGAGAGGGAGGGGGCAGAGAAAATTAGCATATCAATGAGTGTACGGCAACGTGTTGCTGCTGCGCAAGTAAGATGACGACGTGGCACGGCACACAAGCTTGAAAATTAGGAGAAAGGCACACTAAAATTAAATAACCTCGCAAAATATCGAAATGTGATGTAATACAACACAGAGAGTCGGTCAACACACAATTAACGCATAGCCTGGTTGATTACGTATTTCAAAGATTGCTAAGTTAGAATTTAAGTGTGAACATTTCAAAAGAGAGGACACAGGCAGAGAGAACAAATAGCCAGAGAGAGAAAAAGATAAGTTTAAAACTTCCCCGTAGAAGTGGTTCAATCTTAATTTGGAGCTTTAGTGACTGCAGGAATTATTCTTTTGTTCTTTCGGTTAAGTCACGTCTAAAAATAAAATAATAAATTAAAATAATAGCGACGTTTCGATTGCAACACAAGCAATCATCATCAGGCATAAAAGAAATAGCAATAAAAATCTAACTAGAAAACTATAGACAGACATAAGCAGACAGACATCACAAGGACACACAGAGAGAGGACACATATCGGCACAGAGAGAGGGGTCGTTTCTGTGACGGTCCCTTAAATATAGAGAGGGGGGGCGGGGACGGAGAGAGGGAGGGGGCAGAGAAAATTAGCATATAAATGAGTGTACGGCAACGTGTTGCTGCTGCGCAAGTAAGATGACGACGTGGCACGGCACACAAGCTTGAAAATTAGGAGAAAGGCACACTAAAATTAAATAACCTCGCAAAATATCGAAATGTGATGTAATACAACACAGAGAGTCGGTCAACACACAATTAACGCATAGCCTGGTTGATTACGTATTTCAAAGATTGCTAAGTTAGAATTTAAGTGTGAACATTTCAAAAGAGAGGACACAGGCAGAGAGAACAAACAGCCAGAGAGAGAAAAAAGATAAGTTTAAAACTTCCCCGTAGAAGTGGTTCAATCTTAATTTGGAGCTTTAGTGACTGCAGGAATTATTCTTTTGTTCTTTCGGTTAAGTCACGTCTAAAAATAAAATAATGAATTAAAATAATAGCGACGTTTCGATTGCAACACAAGCAATCATCATCAGGCATAAAAGAAATAGCAATAAAAATCTAACTAGAAAACTATAGACAGACATAAGCAGACAGACATCACAAGGACACACAGAGAGAGGACACATATCGGCACAGAGAGAGGGGTCGTTTCTGTGACGGTCCCTTAAATATAGAGAGGGGGGGCGGGGACGGAGAGAGGGAGGGGGCAGAGAAAATTAGCATATAAATGAGTGTACGGCAACGTGTTGCTGCTGCGCAAGTAAGATGACGACGTGGCACGGCACACAAGCTTGAAAATTAGGAGAAAGGCACACTAAAATCACATTTCGATATTTTGCGAGGTTATTTAATTTTAGTGTGCCTTTCTCCTAATTTTCAAGCTTGTGTGCCGTGCCACGTCGTCATCTTACTTGCGCAGCAGCAACACGTTGCCGTACACTCATTGATATGCTAATTTTCTCTGCCCCCTCCCTCTCTCCGTCCCCGCGCCCCCTCTCTATATTTAAGGGACCGTCACAGAAACGACCCCTCTCTCTGTGCCGATATGTGTCCTCTCTCTGTGTGTCCTTGTGATGTCTGTCTGCTTATGTCTGTCTATAGTTTTCTGGTTAGATTTTTATTGCTATTTCTTTTATGCCTGATGATGATTGCTTGTGTTGCAATCGAAACGTCGCTATTATTTTAATTCATTATTTTATTTTTAGACGTGACTTAACCGAAAGAACAAAAGAATAATTCCTGCAGTCACGAAAGCTCCAAATTAAGATTGAACCACTTCTACGGGGAAGTTTTAAGCTTATCTTTTTTCTCTCTCTGGCTATTTGTTCTCTCTGCCTGTGTCCTCTCTTTTGGAATCTTCACACTTAAATTCTAACTTAGCAATCTTTGAAATACGTAATCAACCAGGCTATGCGTTAATTGTGTGTTGACCGACTCTCTGTGTTGTATTACATCACATTTCGATATTTTGCGAGGTTATTTAATTTTAGTGTGCCTTTCTCCTAATTTTCAAGCTTGTGTGCTGTGCCACGTCGTCATCTTACTTGCGCAGCAGCAACACGTTGCCGTACACTCATTGATATGCTAATTTTCTCTGCCCCCTCCCTCTCTCCGTCCCCGCCCCCCCTCTCTATATTTAAGGGACCGTCACAGAAACGACCCCTCTCTCTGTGCCGATATGCGTCATCTCTCTGTGTGTCCTTGTGATGTCTGTCTGCTTATGTCTGTCTATAGTTTTCTAGTTAGATTTTTATTGCCATTTCTTTTATGCCTGATGATGATTGCTTGTGTTGCAATCGAAACGTCGCTATTATTTTAATTTATTATTTTATTTTTAGACGTGACTTAACCGAAAGAACCAAAGAATAATCGCCATTGGTGTTTGGCCCATGGTGTCGCATGTCAAATGCAATGCGGCCTTATGGAATCGCTCACGAGAAGGCGACGTCTTTGCAGTGATAAAACAGACAGAGCCCCCCACCCCCCCATCTACTCCTCTGCCTCCCCCCTCTCGATATGCTTTAAATGAAAGTACAGAGAAATACATTTTTTGCCTCATTATGTTTTACTGACAGATATTTTGCCGTCGCTTCTGTCGATAAACGTATCATTAAATCCTGTGGGATCGCAGAGTCGGATGCTCCCAAGCATATTTCTTGCGGGCGTCGGCGACGGGAAACTGCGTGCATCGCTCTCACATGCCGATCGCCAGATAACTCTTTCGCACACGGAGAGAAAGTTATAACTTTGACATATTCTTTGCGACTTTTGGTAAAGTCACGTAGATAAATAACTATCTATGTGACTCAAATAATATTAATTCCTGCAGTCACGAAATCTTTAAGTCAAGATATAACCTTGACATCAGCTAATATGAGCTGCAAGGTGGCCATCTGGTCAGGAGATAGCACTCAATAAATGTATTCTTGAATGTATCTGTGATTGTTACTCATGCTTATGTATGATGGTTTTTTTCCTCCCTGATACTCAGGTTTCCTCTAACAAGCCCATTAATATTATTATTGTTGGGGGAGTAGTGACACAGTGGTTAGCACACTGAGCTACAAACCTCGTGACCTCAATTAGATTCTCAGCCACGGCTACCATCGGTGGAGAGTGATATATGAACCAGTCCTGGGCTCTCTCATTTTTACCTAACTGTGCGGACCAGCGTGGTAAAGTATGGTTAAACAATTCCCACGACTCATATATCCTGCATGAGGAGGCCTTACAAAGAGTTGCAAATCAATAAGTGAATATATGCATTTATTTATTAATGCAATACAAATCATTGCACTATATTTACGGCAGCATGCTCTGTATATCAACAACAATACTTATATAATTGACAATTGCAGCAATCCTGTTAGTTGTCCTTACCGCATCGTGGCTGACAGCTGCACAAACTTTTATTCTGTCCAATACGGTTTTAAATTAACATGAATTCTAGATTTGAAGCTTTCGTGACTGCAAGGAATCATATTCTTAGGTTTTTTCGATAAAGTCACGTAGGTAAAACATCAAAATTAATGAAAATAAAATAAAATAAAAACAAAAATCACGACGTTTCGGAGGCAACACAAGTCTCCGTCATCAGGTGGGACCGTCACAGCCAGATTAGCTGCATCAAGTGAGGCAATGATTCAAGATGTAATCCCTTAAAAGCGAGTTGAGGGGGGAGGAGAGGGAGGGGGGAGCTCATCAGAATATGGTAGCCAATGAATAGAACGTATCGGGAGGGAGGGGGGGCGGGGCCAAAAGGGTGGGCGACGGCGTGGAAGCGATTGTGCGCAAGCGACAAACTACTGCACACGCCAACACAATGGACAGAGAGGGGGAGGGGAGGTCTGATACACATGATAGACAAAAGAACGAAAATGCCCATGTTTATACCAATGCTGGCTGAACAATGAAGAGAGTACTGTTAAAAAATAACTGGGGATGTTAACACTCGGTAAAGTAAAGTAAAATAGTGCCTGTCAGATAAGATGGTCCAAAAAATTGTAATTAAGTCTTTTTTGCGTGGTTGATAACATCTTTCCAATGATTACTAAGTTTGTACCCATCATCACGGTTGAAATTATGTTTGTGTTTGTATATTTGTATGGCTTCGTGTACAAACCTTTGATGGTAGCCGGGAGGTTTGCAGAGAACCTTGGTCTCGGAAAAGACAATTTCATGAGAGCCCACCGAGTTGTAGCAATGATCGGCAACGGCAGAATAATCAGTTCTGCCGTATTTCAGATCTAACTTGTGCTCGCGGACACGATCAGAAACATGACGTTTCGTTTCTCCAATGTAGCAATCACCACAAATGCAACTCAATTTGTAGACTCCAGGATACTGTAAGTCAGGAACGACATCCTTCACAGATGGAATCAGATCACGGATTTTATGCACTGTACTGAATCGGACTTGGATCTTATGTTTGTTTAGAATTTTGGAGATCTTTTTGGTCACGCCAGCTATGTATGGTAACGTGATGGTTTTGGTCGGAGTTTCATGTGGCTGTTTCTGTGTGGTGGGAGAGACAGCTTGGCGGATAGTACGGTCAGAGTATCCGTTCATCCTGAGGGCCCGATGTACATGTCTTAATTCACCGGTCAGGTGGTGTTTGTCAGAAATGCCATGGGCTCTGTGGTATAGCGTTTTGATGAGAGAATTCTTTTGAGATGGGTGGTGGTGGGAATCCGGTTTAAAGTAGGAATCTGTGTGGGTGGCTTTCCTGTAGACAGAATGTCCCAAGGATCCGTCAGGCCTCCTCTCAAACAGAATATCCAAGAATGGTAGTTTACCGTCTTTCTCCACTTCCATGGTGAATCTGATGGATGGGTGTCTAGAATTGATGTGGTCCAAGAAGTGGTTCAATGCTGGGAGGCCATGTGGCCAGATGACGAAAGTGTCATCCACATACCTCTTCCACAGTGAAGGACGCAGGGTGGATGTCTGGATGGCGTCTGATTCAAACTTGTCCATGAACATGTTGTCTATAACTGGTGACAAAGGGGAGCCCATAGGGGTACCCTCATTCTGTTTGTAGAAGGTGCTATTCCAGGTAAAATAGGTGTTGGTGAGGCAGGTGCATCAGGATTCAATCCATGTTGGACTAAGTCCTCAATTATTGTTAGGGTGTCGGGTACTGGGACTTTGGTAAATAAAGATACTACATCAAAGCTGACGAGGATGTCATCAGGAGATAGTACCATGTCCTTAACCATAGAGACTAATTGGGTTGAGTTGAGTACTGCCGAAGAGGTCTTGCCTGTGAAAGGAAGCAGAGTATCTGATAGAAAATGGGCTAGTTTGTACGTAGGAGAATTTATCGTCGACACAATGGGTCGTAGCGGGGTGCCTTCCTTATGGATTTTGGGAAGACCATAGAGTCTGGGAGGTCTTGCCGCCGATGGTTTTAGAGAGGGACGTTTGCTTGGTTCGATTAAGAGATGCCGAGATAACAAGGTAATACCCATCGCTTTCACACTCACATCCGCTGCTGTGTCCTCACCGAACTCCAAACAAATCTTATTTAAAGCCAGCCTATCACTAATCTCGGAGAGAATAAGGTTACTCCGATCTGAACTCGATAATTTAGACAAGACTCTCTTACAAACACATTTACTGTTAACACAAAAAATGTCACCTTCTGATTGGAACCACGTTGATAACATGACTTCTGCTTCTGCTGACTCAATGTCAGCCAAATGCAAAGCTAACCTGATTTCTAAATTCAACCTCCTATCTAAGAAGAAACCAGAGCCACACATCGCAAAGCTGGATGTTAACAAGACCGTGATTAATCAGAGTAACATCCCAATTTCTGACACTCTAAAAACGGTACTGGCCAAAGGACTAAATTTCGCCGTCACCCCTAAATATATACCAGTAGAGGATATGATTTCCCAGATTGATGTAGCCCTCAGAGGCATAGGACACATCCATGCGGATGTAGCAAGAGCTGAAATAGCTACTATTCTTAAGAATGCTAAGAAACCCACTAGTAACATCAGCAAAAACGAACGCTCTGAACTCGCGGACCTAAAAAAGAGAGATGATATAGTCATCCTCTCGGCAGACAAGGGCAATGCCACGGTCATCATGGATAAAGATTCATACAACAACAAAATCCTGGACCTTCTTAATGATGGGAGTTACTCCAAAATTAAAAACGATCCCACTAAAAGCCTAACGACGAAACCCAACAGTATCATCGCGAGTTCCACTTCCCTAATCGAACCAAGCAAACGTCCCTCTCTAAAACCATCGGCGGCAAGACCTCCCAGACTCTATGGTCTTCCCAAAATCCATAAGGAAGGAACCCCGCTACGACCCATTGTGTCGACGATAAACTCTCCTACGTACAAACTAGCCCGTTTTCTATCAGATACTCTGCTCCCTTTCACAGGCAAGACCTCTTCGGCAGTACTCAACTCAACCCAATTAGTCACTATGGTTAAGGACATGGTACTATCTCCTGATGACATCCTCATCAGCTTTGATGTAGTATCTTTGTTTACCAAAGTCTCAGTACCGGACACCCTAACAATAATTGAGGACTTAGTCCAACATGGATTGAATCCTGATACACCTGCGCTGGTTAGGCATTGCCTCACCAACACCTATTTTACCTGGAATGGCACCTTCTACAAACAGAATGAGGGTACCCCTATGGGCTCCCCTTTGTCACCAGTTATAGCCAACATGTTCATGGAAAAGTTTGAATCAGACGCCATCCAGACATCCACCCTGCGTCCTTCCCTGTGGAAGAGGTATGTGGATGACACTTTCGTCATCTGGCCACATGGCCTCCCAGCATTGAACCACTTCTTGGACCACATCAATTCTAGACACCCATCCATCAGATTCACCATGGAAGTGGAGAAAGATGGTAAACTACCATTCTTGGATATTCTGTTTGAGAGGAGGCCTGACGGATCCTTGGGACATTCTGTCTACAGGAAAGCCACCCACACAGATTCCTACTTGAAACCGGATTCCCACCACCACCCATCTCAAAAGAATTCTCTCATCAAAACGCTATACCACAGAGCCCATGGCATTTCTGACAAACACCACCTGACCGGTGAATTAAGACATGTACATCGGGCCCTCAAGATGAACGGATACTCTGACCGTACTATCCGCCAAGCTGTCTCTCCCACCACACAGAAACAGCCACATGAAACTCCGACCAAAACCATCACGTTACCATACATAGCTGGCGTGACCAAAAAGATCTCCAAAATTCTAAACAAACATAAGATCCAAGTCCGATTCAGTACAGTGCATAAAATCCGTGATCTGATTCCATCTGTGAAGGATGTCGTTCCTGACTTACAGTATCCTGGAGTCTACAAATTGAGGTGCATTTGTGGTGATTGCTACATTGGAGAAACGAAACGTCATGTTTCTGATCGTGTCCGCGAGCACAAGTCAGATCTGAAACACGGCAGAACTGATTCTTCTGCCGTTGCCGATCATTGCTACAACTCGGTGGGCTCTCATGAAATTGTCTTTTCCGAGACCAAGGTTCTCTGCAAACCTCCCGGCTACCATCAAAGGTTTGTACACGAAGCCATACAAATATACAAACACAAACATAATTTCAACCGTGATGATGGGTACAAACTTAGTAATCATTGGAAAGATGTTATCAACCACGCAAAAAAGACTTAATTACAATTTTTTGGACCATCTTATCTGACAGGCACTATTTTACTTTACTTTACCGAGTGTTAACATCCCCAGTTATTTTTTAACAGTACTCTCTTCATTGTTCAGCCAGCATTGGTATAAACATGGGCATTTTCGTTCTTTTGTCTATCATGTGTATCAGACCTCCCCTCCCCCTCTCTGTCCATTGTGTTGGCGTGTGCAGTAGTTTGTCGCTTGCGCACAATCGCTTCCACGCCGTCGCCCACCCTTTTGGCCCCGCCCCCCCTCCCTCCCGATACGTTCCATTCATTGGCTACCATATTCTGATGAGCTCCCCCCTCCCTCTCCTCCCCCCTCAACTCGCTTTTAAGGGATTACATCTTGAATCATTGCCTCACTTGATGCAGCTAATCTGGCTGTGACGGTCCCACCTGATGACGGAGACTTGTGTTGCCTCCGAAACGTCGTGATTTTTGTTTTTATTTTATTTTATTTTCATTAATTTTGATGTTTTACCTACGTGACTTTACCGAAAAAACCTAAGAATAAAATTAACATGAAATTATCTATTGTGCTGAATAATAAAGATAACGTCTAATGCTTAAGAAAACAATTACACAGGATGCACTCTAGAATAATTGGAATGAAATGTCAATTTGACTTCTTTAGTACCTTCGTATTTAATGTATTTTTCTTTGAACAGCTTCCCCTCCGTGCACTATGCAGTGGTGCGTGTGTACCTTTGTGCATGCCTGAGTGCGTTGGGTCGCGTATGTGGTACATAGCACGACTTACTCTTGCATGTGGTTGCTAATTGCCTCACTCATTCATCAAAGATGTATTCAGAGCAATCAGAACATTGTGTACGGCTGGGACATTAGCATTAGTTGAAACAAAACAAAAGCAGCCAGTCGCATTTGCTTCCCAGTAGGATCTAGAAAATTGCGAACAGATAGCTTATCTTAAAGAAAGCAGTTTTTGTATTGTTTTTATTTGCATTCAAAGTATACTCAAGATCGAACATCTATAAAATGCGGTGGCTGAAAAATCTCAACCCGGTTATATATTTCTCCCATTATGATTGCGTGGAAAGTGCATGACATTAAATCGTTATGTCATTATTGGCAATGTTGTCAGTTAACCTTCACGACACTTGATGTACAGTAGCTGTTGATGGCGTTTATTATTTTTCAAAACACAGACGTACACACAAACACACACATGCGCCGTTAATTCGGTGACATGTAAGTCAGCTGTGAAGGCAGGGATGACCGCGTATTGGCGGGGGGGGGGGCGTCACAGGCGAACATCCGCAGCATTGGTCTGAACGTGAGTCCAAAAAAAATGCTTCGTGGAGGAGAGCCGGGTGCAATCGCAATGACCAAGTAACGTGTGCTTCCGGACGCTACAGAAGCACACAACTCCATCTCCATAACTTGCTTATACCGAATCAGTGTCGACAGCGTGCTGTAACACAATGTCGCAGCTCCAGTAATATCAGATTTCTACCACCTCCGAACACTCCGAAGATTGCACCGTCTCCTCTTCGCCCTAGACCTGGAATCATCAATTCATCATGCCTTTGTCTCAACACGCCTATGTTATGGGAACGCGCTCTACGCAAAACTACTACTGGGATTGGTGCCGAGGCTTCAGTTAGTGCAGAATGCAGTTGCCCAGATGATCTGGTGGTTTAGCCGTTTAGCCACATTACGCCTACCCACCACAGCTTTCACTTGCTACCGGTCCACTTCCGTATCCAACTCAAGGATGTTCTCCAAACGACCAAAGCACTGCATGGCTTGGTCCCTACCTACCTGTATCTCTCCAATCCTCAGGCACATAATAAGCTCGGCTCCACGGAAATAGCAAGACTTGCATAGCTAAGGAATTTTCACCCGATGCTGGAGGGGACAGAGCCTTCTCGAGTGCAGACCCAAACATCTGGAACACAACAGGACATCCGAAACGTGCCACATGTCTCTAAATTCCGTGGTCTGTGCAAGATACATCTGTAGTGACATCGGGGATGTCATTGTATGGTGCCGGCCTGGGAGGGTCGTGGCATGCGATGTTCCTGCATCACGGACAGCACTGGGTGGGTTGCTGTGTGATGCCGGCTTTACTATAGCACGGCGTGTGATGCACCATCATCGCGTACACCCCGTAGATAGGTGTAGTACCAGCCCTAGCGGGGCTTGATGAGCGCTGGGATAGCGCGGGCACCACGCATAGCGTGTAGTGCGGGCTCCCACAAGGGGGAGCGGGAGAGTGTCAGCCCAGGGACCGGGTTGCCCCGGGCCATGGCACTCTAGTTGACCCCGTAGACACGTGATCCGGAGTGTCCACAGAGAGGGCCCCAAGCTGGAAGCTCTACGTCCTACAAGGCATCAACACGTGGCCAGGACCCAAGTTAGGGTCCCACCCTTCGTAGCTGTAACTCCTCCGTATAGTGTAGTTAGCTGGGTGGTCACCACCCTAGGCTGTATCTGGTAAAGGGACAGTTACCCATTTGTGTATTACGTGTTGATATAATAAATGTGTTGCCTCTAAATAATAACATCTGCAACTTAGTTGGACTCACTACAACTGGTGTCGGAAGTGGCCAACACGCTAGTTTATACAGCTAGCAATAGACTATGTCTACACGTCACAGACCACATACCAGGACGTCGGACAGCGAGGACGAGGACCTCGTGCCGCCTACAGCTCCAGAAGATGCGGGGGAGACGCTGCCGGCGGAGCAGGGCGCCGTCCGAGCGTCGACGCTTCGCCGTCGGCGGAGGCGACCCTCCGGGAGGCGCACGGTCACCTCACGGAGCTCCTCCATGCTGCGGCTTTGCTCCTCACGGAGATCAGTACCATGGTCTCGCTGGTGTAGGAGGGAGTGGCGATGCCGCTCAGAGACAACGACTCTGCCGCCATTCCGCTGCAGGCGGGAAACTCGGCGGCGCAGCCCGCGCTTTCGGCCGCCATTTTGTCGCCGGCCCAGAGCGCGCAGCCGGCCAAACTTGAAGACGTGCCATCAGCGACGATGGACATCCCGGCCCTCCGACGACGGCTTCCATTTAGTAAAGAGTACGCGGCTACCAGTGGCGACTGGGTGGCATTTCAAGCGGCGATTCCTCACGAACGCCGACTTGGCGGGATGGTCGGAGGCAGAGGCACTGCGGGCGTTGCCTGCTGCCCTCGCCGACGATGCCCTTGCGGCATTCCTCACCATCGCGCCGCTGGAGAGCTCCACCCTCACGCAGGCTTTCGACCAGATGGCGTCCATCTACGAGCCTCCAGCGAGCACACACCACAAATTCGCCAAGCGGTGGAAACAGGAGACTGAGTCGGCCCTCGCCTTCCGTAGCGCGCTTTTGGTGCTGGCGAAAGCCTCCTTCCCCAAAATGGACCATAATGGGATCGACGCGTTGGTCCTCGAGAGACTGCTGGCCTTGGCGAAATCCCTCCACACCATTCTTCCAGCCGAAGATGATGATGTCTCGTCTCTCAAGGTCGCCAAGTGCATTCAAGCCCAGCAACTTCTACAACGGGACAGGGCACTGGTGACGTATGCCGCGTCCCGCATGAAGCCGGGGCCAGCTAATGGAGGGGAGCCCCTTTTGGCATGTGCGTCGACTCGGGGTGGAGGCGACTGGCGTGATGATGGGGTGTGACAAATGGATGAGCAGGGGTGGCCAAGGTCGTTGTCTCATTCCGGAGGCGGCCATGTAACCTGCTACAATTGCAGCCTGCCGGGGCACGTGTCATCGGGCTGCCGCGTACCACGATGGTGCCTCCCAGCATCGCCACCATCCTACGCTTCCCTACACCCTAAGGTGCTGCGTGACTGACGTCTCCCGAACGGCCGCGCATGTCGGCTCCGCGGGCTTCGAGCGCGGAGGACCCGTCGGCCCGGCCTATTGCTCTTCATGAGGAGCCGGGTTCGGCGGAACATTTGCACATTCCCCCCTCGACCTCCAGGGTGAGCGAGCCCACCTCCCCTGGGGGCCTGGCATCGCAGACTTGCTCCCACGCTGTGAGTTGCTTTTCGCACTCGTTAAGTCGGGGCGGTCATTGGCTGTTCCTGGCCGTCATTGAGCTCACGAGCGTCATTACACGGTGAAGGTAGGAGGTGTGGTGGTGGAGGGGATCCCATGGTTTACACGTTTTTTTGTTGTTGTTGTTGTTGTGTTGTTGTGGGTTCGCTGGGTTACTCCCTTCTCCCTGTGGGTTTTGTACATTTGTGCATAGTGTAATTTTGTACAGGTGGGTTTGGGTATTTATTGATGTTATTGTTATAGTTGAGGCACACTATATATTTTTTTGCATTTCAATAATTCGTTCGTTTGGACGGGGAGTTGGCAGCCGGGACGGCTGTATGCTACGAAGGGGGGGGGTGTGATGTAGTGACATCGGGGATGTCACTGTATAGTGTCGGCCCGGAAGGGTCGTGGCGTACGATGTTCCTACGTTGTGGACAGCACTGGGTGGGTTGCTGTGTGATGCCGGCTTTACTACAGCACGGTGTGCGATGCAACGTCATCGCGTACACCCCGTAGATGGGTGTAGTACCAGCCCTAGTGGGGCTTGGTGAGCGCTGGGATAGTGCAGGCACCACGCATAGCGTGTAGTGCGGGCTCCCACAAGGGGGAGCGTGGGCACCGCACATAGCGTGTAGTACCAGCCCTAGCAGGAGAGTGTCAGCCCAGTGACCGGGTTGGCCTGGGCCATGGCACTCTAATTGACCCCGTAGACACGTAATCCGGAGTGTCTACAGAGAGGGCCTCAGGTTGAGGGGCTAGGGGGTGATCACGTGTCCAGGGAGAGTTCTCGAGAGGGATTGAGAGGGAGCTAGAACGATCCAGAAGGCGGGCAGGGCCTGGGCGGAGCCAGCCCCGACCCTAGGCTGTATCTGGTAAAGGGGCAGTTACCCCTTTGTGTATTACGTGTTCATATGATACATGTGTTGCCTCTAAAGAATAACGTCTGTGACTCAGTTGGACTCATTACACATCTATTCCAACTTGCCTTTCCATGAAATCTAAAATAAAATAAAACTATCCCTTTACTTTGATTTTTTTTATTTTATTTACTACTTACCTTTATTATGCTATATCTTGCCCACGGTTGCAATTCACTCTGCTAAGTCGGCGTTGGCCACTGAGGACGTGACGGGCTTTTTTTCTCATTCCTGTTGCTCTATGCCCCTGGTACCCTTCTGGTTCCGTTGTAATGTCCACTGATGCCTACCTTTATTGAGGGCGAAATTGGCACATAAAAATATGATATTGATTACCTTGCTTTTTTGTTGCTACCTTTGAGGAATGTATAAAATTGTTTCAGCCCGCTGGCAAAACTAGTCGGGATAAGCAAGTCTGAGGCTGAAATTTGTCTGTCTCTGTAGCACCCAGAAACACCCTTTATCACGTGTGCATACGTGTGCATGTGAGAGGTGTTGTTGGTTCTGGAGTAGGGTGCTGAACGAGAACACAAATGCCAGCGAGTAATCCTCCAGCTGCGTTTAGCATATAATAGACCAACAAGATGCCTGTCACTGTCTGTAACCACATCGACAATAGCTTTTTGGTTTTGAAAGCGTATTACATTATATGTATGCATTTCCAGCCAACATTATGTCAGTCAAACACTCGGGTCTATCGATTCGTTATAATTCTAACAGCGTATTAAAATTATTTGAGTAATTAGTTTAGGACATCAATGTCATTCTAGCACACTTGTATGCTTATGCAAGGCTGATTTAGTGGGTAATGACTTGTAGTTGAATTTAAAACCTTAGCAGTATGGCGACAAGCTTGCTCGCCCACTTAAAAGCCTATTGATGCAGAATACATATAAAATGTATATGCCAGGACCACTGTCAATCCACTGCCTGATGAGAACCTCCCCATGCCGTGTTGATCGTGCGAGTTATTTAACCGTGCTTTGCCACACTGGCCAGTGCAGGTTGGTGGTGAAGGTGAGAGGCATATATGTAGGAGCATTGTACAACGATTGATTTTTTTCTGTGCTGCTCTCTGCCACCCACGACATAGTCACGCAGCAGCCTATGACACCTATTATGCATGGTGGTCGCTCATCCCAATACTATCCAGGCACAAATCTGCTTAACTTCTGAGATCTAACATGGCATATAAATCATCACAAATACACGATCCAATTCACAATGTCAAGGTTATGACTTCAATTCCCTATAAGTGCTTCACTCAACCCAACATCCATCTGAAGTCGAATACCACCACATGGGAAGTCAACAATGGTTGTCCTTGGATATACTGGTCCCTGCCAGAGGAATGTGGATGTTTTTAAGTACTACTTGATTTTTCTTCTCCACACACATATTGAAATAAACTGCCCCAGTATGGAAGCTAGCACAGAATCTAGTCTGGAGGTACCAAGCTTCATCCCAGGTTAATGTGATAAAGATACATGTTCTGTCCATTCAGTGATAATATTGGTGCAGAGCAGCAGGTTGAGTTGTGATATTAAGTGCAGCCAAATCTTCATTTTCCCAACCTCTCAACTTAGGGATTAATAGATTCACCCCACTCCCAAATGGCCTTTGCGATTTGATGCATTGCAACGATTCAGAGACGGCATTCGTTTCAAATGTTTTTTTATTGAGAGTGGGGTGAATGTCGCGGCCACAAGGTGAAGTCATGTGAACCTATTTTATATGGCATAATTAGAAACATATTGCTTTTTGGACACGCGATTCGATGCATGCATCATGAGCCTAAGAATCGATATCAATTGACCAATTAATGCATCATTACACAACAAATGACAATTGCGTCAGTGGCATAAATAATCCATTGAAGACCGAGCATGTATGCAGCACAAGCTAGTCATATGTTGCAGGAAAAATAAATACACCGTGTACGGGACAACGGTGTCTCTTGGAGGGTTACTTTAATTAAACACGATACCTAACTTTTATTGGCCTTTTAATTGAATGCATAAGTTCATAAAATGTTCTCTTGTTTGGGTTATTCTGTGTCACAAAGTGCACCTTCAACATCTGTTGTTATGTGCTGCAAGAAATTATAATTGCTGCATGCAAGGCACAAAATAACCAGTCGCGTCAGAAAGAAAATTAACGAGTAAGACCGGAAATAATTAAAAACCCTTCCTTATTTAACATCTTGGTTTTATTTATATTATTAAGGGGGGGGGGCACATGCAGGTGCATAAAGTGCAAGCGAAAATCGCACACATTTACACAAGATGGTGACGCACATATTATGGCAGTGATAAAGTGGAAGGCCGTCAGCGTGTAGTCGTAACGTGTGCTGTGTGTGACGTGCCTGCTGTTAAATCAGAATGCTTTTTCTCAAGAAATTGTCAAAACTAGGCTATATGATCCCCCTTGGTTGTACGTTGCACCTACCAGTGAGTCGTTTGTATGAGCATACAAGTGTAGTGGAGTAACGCGCGCAAGGTTTTGCAAACAGTGTGCACGCATGTGTGAGCTGCGGACAGTGCAGTAACGTCAGGGCAAACATGTGCGTAAAGAGAGAGCAACCAGAGAAAGGTGACCAATTAAGAAGCATAGCAGTGATTGGCTGGCTGCAAATGCAGACACAGAGTAGGCGCCTCGGTGGAGATATTGAGGCGATAAGGGGGCGAACACGTGCAAGAGGCGTCGGGATGACGCCGGATTAATGAGGGCCATCTGGGGGCACTTAATGAGGACGATAAATAGGGAACGTGTGAGGCAGAGAGGTTGAGTAGGTTGGAGTGAAGACAAGAGTGAACACAAGAGAAGTCCGGGGCCCCGTTTTCCAAACCTCGTCCTCTCCAGCGGTGATGACTGATCCCCCGCTGGAGGCAAGGGCAAGGTTGGAGGTGTGAGGGTAGACAGGCTGGCAGTAGAGAGGCTAGCAGAATCCTAAGTGTGAGTGTGATAAGGCTAGCAGTAGAGAAGCTAGTGGAGTATATGGTGAGAGGCTAGAGGAGTATATAGTGAGAGGCTAGCGGAGGAGAAGCCAGCGGAGTATATACTGCGAGGCTTGCAGGAGAGAAGCTAGCGGAGTGCAACATAGAGGCTAGCGGAGCGATAGAGAGTGAGCGGAGCGTGGCAGACGAGCATTACAAGTGGAAGAGTTGCGACGGAGATACGTGATGTTGAACGCGAGGAGTTCTGTACGAATAAAGTGACACAGGAGAAAAAGAAGTTGTCCTTGTGAAATAACACCACTTTACACGTAATCCTCGCCACGCTCACGCCACCCCAGGGTGATGCTCACCCTGTCGCCAGTCCACATTCAGGAGGAATACATTTATATTCCCCTCCGTCTCTTACCCATTTTTGCCCTGTTTGTCAGGTATGTCTTAATATATACTTAAGCTGCTCTGAGATTGATATAGCATTTAACTGATTCGTGAATGCAAATGTTTATTTGAATGTCTATCCAAGGTGTGATGAAGCATTGGTAAATGGATTAATATTGATTAAGCTGTAATGTATTTATTTTTGGTATCCCGGGGGAAACGCCCATTGAGCAAGCAAGCTATTCAAGGGCGTCCCTCGGTACATGCATTACATCTCTTGTCTAAGAATTTGTTTTTATTCATGTACCTTATGTGTAATAGGCTCACTGACTGCTGGCAATTGGTGGACGCCACCGCAATGTTCAAAATAAAATAATATTGCGACAATAAATTGCAATAATTTATCGAACCGCAGAGAGTCGGTAGATGGAAATACCCATAATTCCGACGCCGAGACTTCCCGTCCGGTCATCCAGCTCACCGTGTGGTCCTGATTTTTACCATCTCCAGTGTGTTGATATCCTGGAGGTAATTTGAACTCAGGCACTCGTCGTTTGGAGAAACTGCTGCACGACAAATTAATCTGGATAGCTTATCCATCATAGGGGGTGTGCTGCTGTTTGGGCCGCTGGCTCCCGAGGCCTCTCCCTGCTGGGCGCCGGTCGCAGGGTGTACGCCGTCTCCCGATCCCTCACTCGTGTGTGAACAGCTGCTGCTGCCGCTGTGCCTATAGCTCGCGGGAGAAGGGCTGCCGCCCGCCGGCTCTACTCCCTGGGTCGCACCCCCGCGAGTCCGTGAGAGGGGCATGGCTCGTCGCCGGCTCACGGTCGCCTGAAAACACTCCATTGCCTCTCCGCCAATCAAACGCGACGCCTCCCCTCACACAACCCCGCGCAGCAATCACACGCTCTGAACGGGGGGTCAGGGATAGGAGGGTGAATGACGTTGCTCACGTCTGCGTTGCCGATTGGGGGTTTTCGTTACGGGTGGTTTAAAGGGCTGTGGGACAGGCGTTCGCAAGGGGAGTTAGTCCGCACATAAGTGCAGGGGTCCGCAGCAGCCAGATGAAGCGCACACCCATGGAGCACCGACCACACACGCTGTGAGCGTACATACACACAGCACCACGTGCTTCCACACACTCGTCGAATCCACACGAGACTGTGATTAGCTATTAACGATTTATTACTGGCCGACTGTGAGCCACTGTTGAATCAGTAGGAATCGGCAAGGCAGGCTTATACTATTTCCCGATGGTCTGTACCCGATTTATCCAGTTTGATAGGATCTGAGCTGCTTTGGCTTTTAGGCTAAATCTCAACACCCTCTCTCCCTCTTACTCACAGTTCGATACGTACAGCGCTCCGGCGGGCCCGTCCTCTCTGCACACCTCGACTCGTCGCACGGACGTTCGAGTGGCCGAACTGGAGACCGTCCCGATGGCTGACTTCAGGAGCAAGAGAGCTTTCCCCTTTCTGTGTCCCCCTTTTATTGTTAACCCACATCAAAGAAAAGCCGTCGCCAATCCGAGGGCCTTCTCGGCCAATCAGATGGCTCGTCTTGCGCCGCAGCACTCGGCGCTCTCATCGTCGCCCACATCCCGGTCTCCATATCAAAGGGACCGCCGCCGGCTGTTGCGCCGGCGGCCGTGCACAAGCACCTTCGTCCTGCCAATCAGACGCCCACCCTGGTCTCCCGCCGTTTGTGGCTCTGCTCCCCTACCTGCCTGCCGATTCGTGTGTGGGGTGTGTGTGTTAACCACGGTGGCTGGGCAGCCCCGCCGTGACCATGTAATCTCAACCCAAGTCACAGTGCCGCGGTGCGAGTTAGCATCGGGGGAGATGGCCCAATTCCCTGGCCGCAGGAAACCGTGAAGATTATCCCTATGAGAGGGCTTCTGGGTGAAAACCTGTCGGCCAGGTGACCTCCACTCGGAGCTCTATGGGGGGGGGAAATGTGTGAGGGTGTGTTTATGTGGGGGGTGGTGAGGGGGAAGCAGTGTCGGCCCCGTCACTTGGTGGTGGCGAGGTCGTAGATGGGGTGCCCGCAGAGCGGCTTCGCGGCGGCGGCATCACACTGCACACCGAAACGTGCATTTACAAAATACAGCGTTCTTAGATTGGGAGAGGTTGACGCAATGTAATATAAGGTTAGTTTATGTGATGTACTTGAATTCAATCTTAAGTTCTCGCCTCTATGTATAAACTCGCCAACAATGCCAGAGTTTACTTTTTTGCAGGAGTATTGATGATTGACTGCAGCGCATGGTTGGACTGTCAATTGTTGTGTGAACGTGACATTTGGGGAACCATGCTAATTTTACACAATCTTCATTTAATTTGACCGTGTCAAGCCATCATCGCCACGGTTCCTATGCTTATGCAGCATGTATGTGCGTGCTTATCTTGGTCGCTTTACGGACGAACTTAAAATTTGAATTCACATCACATGCAGCAACTGACCGGAGCTCATAAATATTTGGTATTGCAGCATTGTTTAGCTTAAAATTAAAGAGCACTCTTTTTAAGTGGAAGGCAATATATCAATTATGGTGGTAAGTTAATTTGGCCATGCCATGCTACACAAAACAAAGTGTTAACCTATGAATTACATCACTTTATAAAACACATTTTACTCCTCACATTTGCTTTGTGTGTGCGTGTACTTGTTTTATATTGTATTTCAAGTCAAATAAATGGCATGGGTTCATTAGAGAATGCAGAGAGGAATAGTGCGTGCATTTCCTTTAAAACGTCTTATTTTCATCACTGGGCACAGCTAAGTTAATAACAAGACTTTGGCAGATGTTGAAGGGTTTATCTTTTATTATCTTTGGTTCTCCGTAGCCAGTCATTCACCTTGTTTTCTTCACTGATTGGCTGTGTTTACCGCTCGTGTACTCATTCGTGCTGAATTAAACACAAACACTATTTCTGAGCAAAATATGTTGTGCACTCATCCAGGGAAGGCCAGCAAACTTGCTGTACACGAGAATCCTTTCAAGACCAAAGAGTTGACATTCATATTTCACTCTTCTGCCAGGCATTATCCCCAAAGGGCCAATAGGTTTTTTTTGTTACAAAGTTATTGCATATTCCTTAGAACAGTGCATGGGTATCCAGGCAGGATTCTTGCTTCTTACAAAAGCCTCATTAGTTGGCTTCACAGTGCAATTATTTTTTTCCTAAAATGTATGCGCTTCTTAATTAGAACAAAATAATGTTATTATAAATAGCAACTGCATATTGGGACGTCAGCTCCCACAACTACTACTATTGCAACTATACTCAACACTAGCTGATTAAAACAAGGCCACCCCTGCAGCAATTCGACCTTTTCTGGGACCTGGCATGGATCAATGCTGCGAGTTGACGGGCATTGACTGCTGGGCTGTACGAGTGTGCGTGGGAATCGGGCTTTGGCCCACGTCTTGGGGTAGCCTGGAGGTGTAAACAGAACCAGTGCAGAGTAAGCGACCTCACTGCAAGAAATGCAGCATTAATTATGCTGCATATTGCAGTGATGACGACGGTTTTGAAAGGTCTTCATCCAGCAGTCGACTGATCTTTTGTATGATGATTAGCAGTCTTATGGGAGTGACGAGGTGGGACTATCACCTCATTACCTGGCAGACTAAGGGAAATGGTCGGGGGTGGGGGGAGGGGGGGAGTTGTGGGCAGTGACCAATGGATTTCAGTGCCACCACCGCAAATATCTATGGACTGCAATGTATTAGTAACTTAACATAAAAATAGCATGTATAGTACTTTAAATACCTATTATAGATTACTAGCGTTACTCACAGCATCCATCGAGGAGAAATTGCTAATTTCAGCGGCAAGTGATATATTAATCAGTCCTGGCTTTCCCCAGCCCCCCAACCCTTTACCTATATACAAAGTCCAACATGGTGAATTATCGTCAAACAATGCCCTACCCCATTGTGTGGAGGCCTTTTCCCATTCGTAAATGTCAAAGCCCTGTACATTTTAATTGATAAATTACTAATGTTACAAAGAGCATTGCTCAAGTGAGAATTTTTACCTGAGCCTTTTTACAGGTAGGAACAACAGTTCCACACTGCCCACCAGGGATTATTTGTCTGTCTGTCGTGTATGGCCCCGCCCTATCAGAGCTCTCCCATTGGCTCGGGGGCGCCGACCAATGGGAGCGGTGGGTTGGGGTTGGTAGAGGGGGGGGGGGGGTTAGTGGTGGGGGGGGGCACCGCCGCGACTCGGGCCAATGAGGAGATGGGCGATGTTTAATTCACAAAATGGAACTGGGGGAGGGTGGCTCCATTTATAAAATGAAAGCCTTGAAAAGAAATAGCGGATCTTTTTGCCTCGTGTTTCTTTCAACATTCCCAGCCTTAAGGTGATTCAGTTGGGGGTGGTAGGGGTGGGGCTGGGTGGAGAGGTGAGGGTGGGGAGGGGCTGGGTGGGGAGGAGCTGGGTGGGGAGGGAGAGGCTGGGTGGGGAGGGGCTGGGTAGGGAGGGGCTGGGTGGGGAGGGTGGGACTGGGTGGGGTGGGGAGGGGCTGAGTGGGGAGGGGCTGGGTGGGGAGGGTGGGGAGGGGCTGGGTGGGGAGGGTGGGGAGGGGCTGGGTGGGGCTGGGTGGGGCTGGGTGGGCCTGGGTCGGGAGGGGCTGGTCACGTGGTGCCCTTATAAAACTCAACGTTTAACCTACACTATACACGACACGATACACTACACTTATAGAGGTAGGAACAACAGGTTCCACACTGCCCACCAGGGAGTATTTGTCTGTGTGTCGTGCACGAATGCGCTGTCCAACCAAGTTCCTACCTGCCCACTCCGAAGGAACGTGTTTACATTAAATGAAGCCACCTCCTCTTCTATCACGTGAGCCACAGTGCCCCGACAAAGAAGACGCACATTTTATTCGCAACTTAACATAGTTGTTTTAGGCCCGCTCCCTGGTGCCTGTCCCTCAAGCCCTTCCCCCCTCTATTATTACGTGATTGGCACTGCCCACTTCCCAAATAGGGGCGCTGCACACAATGCCGCACATTTTATGACAAGTGTGCGAATGCATGAGAGACGATGGGAGGCAGTCAAGGAAGGAATAGAACGAACCGAAGACGACATTTACCGAATAAATGTGTAGAGGCATTACCGTATTTTCCCGCATATAATCCGCGGGGTATACCACTTTTTAAAAACAAAACAAGACGCTGTGGGTATATGGAGGTGTGGGCTATCCCAAAAATAATTTACACGTGTGACATGTCATAACTCGTTAAATTGTTTCATGGTAGGACTATCCACTATGCAACACTTACCTTTGACTAAAGCACTGCTGAATAAACCACTCACACTAAAATTGCACATGTTATCACGTTTTAAATGAATTGTACAATTAAACGACAATGTTTGAAGTGCGCGCGCTGTTTACCGGCGACGGGAGAGCTGGGTAGAGAGAGAGGTGGGGGTTGGGGGGTGGGGCAGCTGGGGGGAGAGAGAGAGAGGTGGGGGGTTGGGGGTGGGGCAGAGCAAGGTCTGCGGCAGCGATGGAAGAGCTGGGTAGAGAGAGGTGGGGGTTGGGGGGTGGGGCAGCTTGGGGGAGAGAGAGGGGGTCGGGGCAAGGCAACGGAGTTACCGTAGTGCCACTATTATCTGCGCAGTGCGCAATCTACCAGTGCGCAATCTACCAGTGCTAAACTGTACTTATCTACAGAGGTGTGGACTCGAGTCATGTGACTTGGACTCGAGTCAGACTCGAGTCATGAATTTGATGACTTGCGACTCGACTTGGACTTGCATAACAATGACTTTGTCCCACTTATGAGATGTGGACTCGAGTCATGTGACTTGGACTCGAGTCAGACTCGAGTCATGAATTTGATGACTTGCGACTCGACTTGGACTTGCATAACAATGACTTTGTCCCACCTCTGCTTATCTACCAGTTATGTGTTACTTATTTATTGGATATTTACTTTTGTTACTTATTTATTAGTTTAAGTTTACTCGTTTCCGGTTAATTTGTTTTCTTTGTGCATGTTATGATTTTAATGTTAACAATTGATAGTGGAAAGTATTACAAATGTAAACTTTGTATTAATATGATGGAATTAAGCTGCGGTAACGACGTTAAATATATGAATGCATGCGGGGGTATATGGAGGTGCGGGCTATCTGAAATTAGTTTTACACAAAACGCTATTTTTGGGGGTTATATGCGTCTGCGGGTTATATGCGTCTGCAGGCTATATGCGTATGCAGGCTATATGTAGGAAAATACGGCAATCGGCACTCGCCATCCTGTTAGCAGGTAGCTCCCCCTTCTCGTCAACAGAGGGCGGAAGCGTTATCACGCCAGTGTTAATGACTATGGCCCAAGGGGTCAACGACAATCCCTGGAAAGCGGATCCTGAGACACAATCTCCGGACCTCGGGAGGGGGGACTGGGGGATGATATCACCTTCCAGAAAGTTCTGGAAGGGAGGCGTGGCTAGGGCAGAGCAAGCCACGAACCAGTATATAAGCCGGACCTCTCAAGGGTCCGGCTCAGTCACCTCCAAGCCAAAGACTGAAGATCTGGGCTGAAGTTAGGACCCTGGACCCCAAGCTCCATCGTCCTTCTAAGGGCCAGAGCAGAGTGAGGCCAGTGGTCAGGACCCGAAGACCCTGGCACGGTCGGGTCAGCATAGCCTCCCCTAGGGCCCCCAACCGGAGGACGGGGAATTAACGGGGTCCCAGTGTTAGGCCCGTGTAGTCCGGAGGCCATACCTCCCCAGGTATCAGGTGAAGGGGCCGCTACCCCTTTGTGTTAGGGACCCTATAGAATAGAGTGTTAATACATATCGTGTTGCCTCACAAGAAGTTATCCTCTGATTATTTACCCACTACAGATGAGTTTGTGTGTAGGTGCTACATGGAATATTACATCGCAGGATTTTAGAGATGGCAGTGGCGGCTTGTGGAAGGCCTTCATCCAGCAGTGCATTTGCCATGGCTGATAATGATGATGATGAAAGCACTGGCAAGCTTGGAAGAGTGTGATTAATATATGGAAGGACTGATTGCGGGAGAGATGGATTGGGAGAACAGATGATGGATTTAAGCAGTCAGGTTATAGTTGAAGGTAATGATTAGCAGACAAGCACTAAGATAGATACAAAGAAACGTGTTTCATCGAAGTGATGGCTTATGGTGTATCCAGTATCGTGAAGAAGTGGATCGCAGAGTATATAACTGAAAGCTGCAGCTGATTGAATATCATACTTGCTGTATCTGCAGAGCAGTGGATCCTGACAGTCAGCCCTGATAATCTAGCAGGCACCCAGATTTTTGTTGTTGTAATGAACAGGGAGAATATAATGAAAAGGAAGGTGGCATATGCAGAACATATTTCCTTCACACGGTCACAGCTGGAGATTTTTGACGAAGACGATTATGCAAAGACAAATGAAAGGGAAGAGGGCAAGATGATTTAAACGGATCGGTTGGTGGGACAAAGTGAGACGTTGGATTGGACTCTCCGTGAGAGACGCTGAATATCACAAAAGGTAGAAAGCATCTTTCATGGACATTGTCCCTCAGTTACAAGGATGACACTGTACAATTAGAATGAAGAGCTGTCAACACAATGTACACACAGTCGTGTGACCTCATTCATAAACAAAGTGAGAGCACAAGTAGAGAACCTTAGAGAGGATTGGTTGACGTGCCCAGAGCTTGTAAATTTTAAAGCTCTTCAGTAGTGCATGAGCTGATAATTTCGTGATTAAATAGATTCTGCTCTGGGTAATTTGTTAAATGTTGTGGCATGTAGACTTTAATTACGCGAACAAAGTTATTGGCGGGGTTGGGTGTTCCACCAGCCCAATTTTGAGTGAGGATAACGCTTCTGGGAGAGAAGTCACTTGTTGGTTAAACTGAAAATAAATTGAACTGAAATGATATAGGTCAAGTTAAAAGCGATATGTCAAAGAAGCTTCCATGGTCTATAAAGGGAGTAAGCCTATATATGATGATGCTGAGCAACTAAAAGGATTTTTGTTTCTGGCTCGGAAGCAATTTATTTTAACAAGGTGTGCACTGTGATTATATTATTGATGCTGACCACGGTAGGTTACACACGACAGTGCGGGCATGTTCACCTTGGTTCTGGTCGCTTGCGGTTGCTTTTTAAACAATTTTGGTCATGGGTTTACAATCGTACGTCACCAGTTTTTACCTGTGCTAAGGCAGTTTTTTTCAGCAATGGATTTTTATTTTCCCGCGAGTCGGTTAACAGGTTTGCCTCGGTAACATTGTGGTAAGTTTGCTTACCGTCAACCCGGTTTGTACAAAAGGAAAACAGGGGTATATTATGGGAATCGTAGGACAGTGCATCAATATCCATTGTTGTGGTGATGTCTGTTATATGCTCCCTGCGTCTATGCTCCTTGCCCTCACCAACCCACACCAGCGTTGTAACAAAGTATGGTTAATTAACCCCTACGATCCGCATGACGTCGCGGACGCCCTCGTTGAGGATTTAATTGACAAAGGGATGTCGGTGTACACGTGTACAAATTATTTATTGCAGCCGTCCAGCAATTTGGGAGTGCACCATTACATCACGCTGTCGGAAGTAAACTTAAAATGAAGATGATGCGAGTGCTCTCGAGTGAGAAAAGCATCCTTCGATGGTGTCATGATTCAAATCCCAAATGTTTAAGTGACATACACATCTGCATTAATGTTAAACACTACCTCATGATCTAGACTTGATTTCTCACTGAATATATCCCAATATACTGTTCGACTAGTAGTCAGCTTGAGCAAGAGGTATACTGGATGCAGTGTGACGGGTGTAGACGCATTTTCTTGTTCCCCGTCCTGGCTAGACCCAGATGAAATGAAGCCCTACTTATAATGACAATTATTTACAAAGTAAAGTATAAATCGGCTTTTATGTCTCTTTTTGACGAGAGTTCTATATTCGGATGTTAGGCCAACTCCATTAATGAGTGTTATGATAACATTTACTTGATAGTTTGAAAAGGCACATTGCATGTGAGGCCCTGAGAAAACTGAGCCTTGACAAATTAGCAATTTTGAATTCATGTGCACTGGTTTATGTGATTAGATATTGAGTATAACATAAATTTAAGCTGCCCAATGTCATCCTACTATACATTTATGTTATCATCATCTTCATCATCATCAATCAACCATGATCTATCCACCAGTCACCATCTCTCAGTCTTACAATGCAACAATCAATCTAGCTCCTGCACATGAGAGGATGTCGCTGCTTCATCTCTGCGGTAGTTGTGCTCTTAGGCACGTTCCCTCATTTCGTTGGCATTCCATAATTAGCGCTGTATGTCTGACCATCACACAACTCCACCACTGTTTGTTGTTGTGTCACTGCCATTCTGTGGCTGACGAAATCACCGACAGTAACAGAGAAACAGGGCGGCCTAATGCAGAGTCTCTGTGGTTAGAGTGAAGCAGCTAAAGATGCACGCAACCCTCCACCCCCATTAGAGAAGTAGATAACGACGATGGAAAGGTTGTGTTATAAATTATTACAGAGAAAACCTGGTTTTCTTAAGACAACTTGATGGGATTGTGCCTGGTAACATTAGCAGAATAAGAATGGCAGGAAAGATCAGGGGTAAGAGAATGGAATTGATTTTTGATAGCACTGAGATTCAAGAAAGTGCGGGGTAGGGTGGTGAGACCACCAAAGTCAATTAATTGTAAAGCTGTGCAGGGAAGGACATTACAATTTCACATTACCCACACAAAGAGTCAGTCCATCTTGTAGCACTAAAGAGGTATATACATAAATAAAAAGGCGAAATGGAAAAAAAGTGTCGTGAAAATTAAAAAAGACATTAATATATTGGTAAAAGTAACACCAAAAGTAATAATAATTGTAATGATAATTAAATAATAACTTACAGTCCTTTGTCAATCCACTGCTGAATGAAGGCATCCCCACACTAAGTCGATTGTGGGGGTTATTTAATCACCAGCATGCTGGTGAGTGGATTGGTGGAGGTGGAAAAAGAACCAGTTTTCACGTGTTACTCGCTGCTGATGTTAACCATGGCTCATGAAACACTGGTTGTCCAAATGCTAATATTACTGTGGTTGTTTTTTGTTATAAAGTGATGCTGCTGTTGGTGATGGTGAGGATGATGGCTTACACATTTCTATTGGTGTACAATAGTTTGAATGGAATAGATATGCAGCATGGCCATGTTGTCTGCATGACAAGGAGACGTTATGTTGACAAAAGAATGGTGGTTTAAAGATTCAAATCATGTCACACATTCTAGATTTTAAGCTTTCGTGACTGCAAGGATTCATATTCTTAGGTTTTTTCGGTAAAGTCACGTAGGTAAAAAAATTAAAATTAATAAAAGTAAAATAAAAATCACGACGTTTCAGAGGCAACACAAGCTTCCGTCTTCAGGTGGAACCGTCACAGCCCGGCAGCTGTATCAAGTCAATGAGAGATTACAAGAGATACCATTCCGTATATATAATGGTTGGAGAGGGGGGAAGGGCCAGGAACGGCTCAGTGAGCCATTATATATACGGAGTGGTATCTCTTGTAATCTCTCATTTACTTGAAACAGCTGTCGGGCTGTGACGGTTCCACCTGAAGACGGAAGCTTGTGTTGCCTCCGAAACGTCGTGATTTTTATTTTTATTTTACTTTTATTAATTTTAAATTTTTACCTACGTGACTTTACCGAAAAAAACCTAAGAATATGTCACACATTATTTCCCTGTCATCACCAGCCCTGGTCATAGGCGGAGTTTGACTTCTTTATTTGGGGTGAGTGGGGTCGGGGGGTAGCGGTTTGGTTTGTTCCTCGTATTAGGAATCGCGGGTGCATATAGTTAATTTAGTTGTAATCTTAATTGTAAACTACTGAAAATAAGTGTATAAAAGCGTCCAGTTTGTGGGGGCATTACGCCCCCGTGCCCTCCCCCCCAAACTCCACCCATGGCCCTGGTCAATCCACTTCTGGATGGACTCCCAAGCCACCACCCATCTGTCACTGTCCTCCAATGTCATAATCCACCTATCACTCTGTGCGAGATGTGAAATAGCATAGCTATAGTAACAAAAAATTGGAAGTAATAATGTTTTAATATGTCGTTTAGACGTGTATTTCAAATACTCGCTCTTGTGGGAGGGGTGATGATGAAGTCAATGGCATTAACAATGTTAGCGAGTGCATAATATATAAGCGAATAGATGTAATTTTTGACTCAGATTTTATGCCCTGAGAGCAGTCATTGAGAGATACCTAAGAGAGGTTTAATGTGCGTGGGAAGTCACAAGGGAATAAGAATAATAGCCTTCACTAAAATAGATAAGGATTTAAAAAGTTATATCTGTAAACTTTGAGGATTAAATTCAGCGTGGATGATGAGTAGATAACGATCATGAAATGGCACGGATGTGGATGTTCACTTAAATGGACAGTACAGCAATGGGATAATGAATAAAAAATACAATTGTGATGTGGATAATTTATATTTTTTTAAATGTAAGAATGGGGGGGGGGGGGGGGGATATTCAAATGGATTTATTTTGAAGCAGTTCTGGAAAGACTGACTTGGGTTTGACGAAAAAAGGTTTTGCTTGGCTGAAGAACGAGTGTTTTCTTTGCTACATGTTAACATAGCGCTGCAGATAAAAACTAAACAAAACAAAAGTACACAAACGTTAATAAGAGGTGTCTTGACAAGGAGATTGAGGAATTGTTCAATAAAAAACTGCTTAAGCTATGTAAACTTGCCCGGAAAGTGCCAAGTGACAAGGAGTCGAAACCCACTTATTTGCGAAAGCGTGTTTGTTAAACACGGTGAGGTAAACACGGTGAGTATGCTTTTGTAGAATGTTAAAGATTGGGTTGAGCAAGGTGATAGAGGTGGAACGGGGATTTCCAAATAACAACAGGGTTTAAAGCTACTAAAAGTACCGCTAACCAGCTGTTCATTTTCGGCCAGACAGCCAATCGATTGGCACAGCATTAAGAATCTGTTGGTTCCATCAGAGTTAAACGGGTTCATAACAAGGTTGTGGGTACATAGTTCTGGAAAAGGGTTTCGTAGTGTAATGAAGGAGACGAAAGAATTTGAAGTCATAATTGGCACAAGGCAGGGCCATGTTCTGTTACAGGCTCTATATATATAATGGGACTGCAGGTTAAACTATCGTATTGCAGAGAAAAATGTTCCGCAAAAAATAGGCCGTAATTTCCGTAAAGTATGTCAAATGTCCGTCGAGGCAATATGTGATAAATAAATTGTGCGTGTAATGGCCGCTTTATTTGCTGTCTATAACTGAGAGGAGACATATGTTTAAGAGAACGGTGCATAAAGGAAGTCATGGTGTAAATTCAGATAGAAGATATGCAATAGTAATACGAGATATGATATAAAAAATAATAAAATCAGCTTACTTGGTAAAGTTATCAGATCACGCAAAAATGCTATAGGCACCCAGTGTTGTAGCAAGGGGTTGCACACATGAGTTCAATCACCATTTGTATTGGTATAGAGCGGTAAAATGAAAAAGTGGAAAATTTGGAAATACTGTATGTGATAAATAATAATTGAAAGATGTCAACGTGGCCTGAAAATTAATGATGTGTGTATTTAATCTTGTTTAAATAATGTGATGGATAATGTGCAGTGATAAAAGGCTTCCATAAAATAAAGTCACATTTCTGTGAAGATCCTCAGGGAAGGAGGCAGAGAAATTATATGAAAAATGCGTTTGAGGTGCAAATTTTAATAATTGCACAGCACAAGCAGACTGCTGAATTCATGCACACTTGAAGGCCTACAACTTGGAGGCTGGCAATCACTCGTTCGCTACACACGCCTGCAGATACAGTGAAGGGCATGTAAGATACACTATAACAAGAGTGCTGATATGTCCGTGTTCGGTTTTTGCATAATCTTGAATTTGTCGTTTTGCTTCCACATAAAAAAATGCTTAATTGCATGGGTTGAACATCACATTGTCCTTGTTGCCAAGTGAGGTTTGCCTGGTTACTGCTATACATTTTACAAAGCCGTTCTGTAATGGCCCTTTTTTCATCCATTGCTTGAATAGAGCTTCATGCAATGCAATTTGGATTAATAGCTTTCTTAATACAATGCTATTTCAATGTATTGTGAGACATGCATCACAGAAACCACTGATATTCCCGGTGTTATTGAAGTCATCGGTAGAGGAGAAAAGGAAGAAAACTATTTGTATTTGTGTAACATGTGTAATGCAGCTATCAGAGACACCGTCTTGTTCAGTAATATGTATATTTATTATGAATAAAGTCCGCCAACTCACTGATAACTTAGCGAGTAACTGCGAGTGACTATATACACTTGGGTAACTTAGGTAACTCTATTCTGAGACAACATAACTCATAGCCTTCCAAGACTACAAGGTGCCCACTCCAGGATGATGAAGACGACCCGCTCCAAAGTGACGACAGCGACGGCAGTTCCCCCACAACAGCAGCCCAGAGCCCCGGTTCACGCCGGCTTATATCCCCCTCACGACCCGGCCATGCCCCTATTCGTGAACCATGTTTCACCGCACCTGGCCCTGTCTGTCTCTGCCCTTATTACAATTTACGACCGTTAGGTCCCGTGCTTCCCCTCACGCGACCCTGTTAACGCTTGTCGCATCAATCATTATTAGCTCCCACTTAGGTCCCACATTACCCTAACGTGACCCTGTCTGTTCCCGTTACGTTATTTAGTAACCATGTCCACGGGGAGCCATACTGTCTCTACATCTCCCTGTACTGTCCTTACACATGTATGCTTCATTGACCAGTGACCACTAAATGCGATCAAAATGTGAGAGAGAGCCCAGGTCGCTCAAAGGTCAGAGTGCTAAACTGGCACCACTAAAGTTCTGGGTTCAAATCCAGTCAACCACCTGTCATTAAACCAGGTGTAGAGAGCTAATGGTCTCAGATCAATATGTAACGATTGCACAACATCTGTAATAAAAAAAATTGGTTCTGAATATGAATTCAAGTTACAGTATTAAGAATATTAGTTGGACAAACATCACCCTCAATGACAGAGCATCTGGGAAAGTGCTACTACCCCTTACTATATGGACCAGATTTGAAGGGATATCAGAGGCAACCCTATTATATATCCACTTCCGTGGGGCGTCTTGTAATGGACACTCCATCTTATGACTTGATAATTGCACTATTGGGGTGAAATTGGGGGAAAAGAAAAAGGAATACATGAGAGGAAGGGGTGGGCACCCTGACATACAGTATAGTTGAGGGACGGTGATACAAGAGAGGTATGAAGGCGATTTGAAAGAAAGGATGATGGCGGGGAAGAGGACATTTTATATGGAGAATACCAGTGTGGAACATAGGGTGAGGTGTAGACACAAGATCCTTTGGCACATGGCTTACGATTCCTGCCATATTTCAACAGTGGTGTTTTGAATTTGTATGAGGGTCAATGAGGAGTAATAATTTGGAGATATTTTTTATTTGTTTATAAAACCCAGTAAACAAACTACTGATATATGTGTAGGACTCGTACTCTCGTTGTCTTTCTTGTCTCGTTTATTCACGCATAGAGTTCACACCCCCTCGTCACCATCGCTCCGTGTCTCTCCGTTCGCTCCGATGCACAACCTGCCATTAACAACACTCCATGTCTCCCCGTTCGCTCGCTCCGCTCCGCGACTTCGCTCGCTCACTCTCACTGCTACCATACACTGTGTTCTCTCTATCCACTGCTACCGTACACTGTGTTCTCTCTATCCACTGCTACCGTACAGTGTTCTCTCTATCCACTGCTACCATACACTGTGTTCTCCCTATCCTTATCGTATCTATCCCTGCTCACTGCTGCTCCGTCTCTGTCCTGGGCACCAACCACTCCAGCTCCAATCCCAACCAAGACTCCCGTCTCTCCATTACGCTGTGCCCTTTATCCCCGCACCAATCAGTCCCAATCAATTATCTCGTCCCCCGCTTTGCTACTCGCCTCCAGGCCCCCAGCCTCACGTGACCACGTTATTGCCGCCAGGCCGGCGCCGGTCATTAGCCACTCACCCTCCTGACCAATCACCGGCCTGCGTCCTCAGTCACCCCTAACACCTGTCGCGTCTCTTAACGACCCCCCCCTTAATGCCACGACAACAACCGTAGCCTCAGATGCTCCCACTGTACTCTGCTCGCTTGCCTAGCAACAGAACGCGTGGCGCATGATATTTTAAGTCCTACATATGTATAATTCAGATGGCATTACTGTACACTCATGTGCAGGTGTGCCCAGTCACACCGACGTCACATTGGATGCTGGTGGACTGCTGCTTTGGGAATGGCTACAGTAATGGCAGTGTCGGTTTGGTGATGGAACTCTAATTTTCTTTTAAAAACTATTTATTTTTTGTCATTTGTTCTGCCCATTGGTATAGCTTGGTTGGCATGGGCCTTGATGCAAGCAATGAAGTGAGGACCCCCTTGTCTAATTCCCTCCCCGCCTTCGTAGTCCAGTGCCTGGGCTGCCCTGAACCTTGAGTCCTGGTGCACACTCGATAGCTACGCCACTGGCTCTGCATTTATGTTCTCCCATTATTAACTTTTGTCTGCTTTCTTCCAAATCCGAGTTTTTGTCACTGCCACGCAAAATCAACGTCACATGTCACTAAGTGGTGGTGATGTCGACCATGGCGCTTGTGGCATGCGAGCCGCACCTTGAGGCCACAGCGAAGTTGTCGAAGGCTCCCTGGCAGGAGGTCACGGGACAGACACGGGTGTTCATAGATTGACTGAGATGACTTGGAGATGCACCAACTGTGCTCCCCGCTCTGCCAGCTTGCTCCATTTGAAAACAACTTACATTTGTTGTCATGTTAAAAGGGGGGCAGAGTCGTTTTCTTCCCACCGTTTTGGGACAGTGAGGGCAGAGCTATATGAGTCGGAGTGAGTCCGTGCTTTGTGGCTGTTGGCAATTTTTTTTCATTATTATTAAACAGTTTTATTGTTTACAAACACCATCCTGAATGCGATCATCTTTGACTACATTTGTTATTAAGGTGCCTAATAAAAAAAATAGACTCACCGTTTTTGCTGCCTGGTGCTCTACTCGTCGTTTGAGCGTCGCTATTCTGCACGCACGCGTACTTTTTACACCCCCCCCCCCACCTGCGTACGCTTGATGCACCCCCGAATCCTATAGAACGGCCGATATTTAATCCACGCAGAAACGATCAAGAATTATCTTCTTGGTTCTTTCGGTAAAGTCACGTAGAAGGGAAGTAACAAAATAATAAAAATAAAACATAATAAAACAATTTTTACGACGTTTCGGCCACATCGCAAGCAGCCGTCCTTAGGTGAAGAATGAAACACCACCAAGCTTGGAGCGTATATTTAAGCTGGGTTGGAGGGGGGGAGGTGGGAAGAAGAGCGCCTTAACAAAATAATTTGCATATCAAGAGGAATTTAGCATATGGAAAATGCGTAGGAGGTGGGCGGGGGGGTTTCAAATTAATATTATGCCCGTGCATTATGCAGGATTAGCAGCATCAAAGGGAGGGGGAAGGGGGGTAGCATTAACAAAGGAAAGGAATGTTAATAGTATGTAGCTGCAGTTACTAAACAACCAAGTAAAAGACTAAAGTATAAACTACATAAACAACTAAAGTATAAACTACATAGCATCATCAGTATACTTACTATACTCTACAATAAGCTGAGTTACTAACAGTAAGTAATACATTACAATTCTACGTCGTAAAAATTATATAATATGCTTCCATCTAAACTTTATTCTCTTACATCACACGAGTCCACACCGTACTATATACTGCCATAGACAAACCCAACGTTAAATTATATACTGTATTGCTATAAACCACCTTATACATTTTAATATAACACTATGTATTATTCTACCCACCCTAATGTGTATCACACTGCTATATGTTTACTATACAATTACGATACTATATATTACTTTGTACATTGTATTAAGCATATAAATGTTATACTATTTGTTATTATACACTGTACCATTGACCGTCGTGTCAATGGGTGAGTCGTGGTGGGGAAAACTTGCAGCGGAGCAAAGAATCCATTCCCTGCGGAGAATACAATGCCAGTGAGTGGGACGCGGTCTGAAAGTCACCGTAAACGTGAACACAATCAGTTAAGATCCGAAATGGTTTATTACGTCCTTCCAATGATTGCTAAGCCAGAATCCATCTTCTCGGTTGAAATTGTCTCTGTGTTTGTATATGTGGATCGCCTCATGAATGAATCTCTCATGATAGCCAGATGGCTTGCAGAGAACCTCTGTCTTGGAGAAGTCAATGTCATGTGAGCCCACTGAGTTGTAACAGTGATCTGCCACGGCTGAGGTGTTTGTCCTACCGTGTTTCAGGTCTGCTTTATGTTCACGGATGCGGTCAGAGACATGTCGTTTGGTTTCTCCAATGTAACTGCTACCACAGAGGCAACTTAGTTTGTAGACGCCAGGGTACTGTATGTCTGGAACCACATATTTTACAGACGGGACCAGATCACGGATTTTATGTACTGTGTTGAATCGGACCTGGATCTTGTGTTTAATCAGGATTTTGGAGATCTTTTTTTATTAAATCGAGATCAAGAATGTATAATATTAACGTGTTTAAGCAAACAGATAGTCCACCGCCGGGCTATCTAACTAATTTGAAGGCCAAAGTAGATCAATTACACTGTGTAACAAATTTTTATTAGTAGTAAGTGTTATTTCCTAATTGCTTACGCCTCAAAAGTACAGAAAATGTCTATTATTCTCCACAAACTTTGCTTTTGTGACCAGGACAGTAATAATTAGAAATGTACCAATGTTCTAGAACATTCCAGATAGATTCAGTGCTGAGTAAACTTGGAGTAACTTCTAGCACATTCTAGAACTTTCCAGTAATATAAATAGTAGTATAAATACGGGGGCTTTAAGCTCACCAGTTCAGTTTAGTTCCAGCTGCCGAAGTGGTTACATATCTGTATTTTTCTGAGAGGGCATCAAGAGGCTGCAAGCATCCAGCAGACGCATTTTGCTACGTCTGCGGCCAATTTATCAAGACAAGAGTGAAAAAGTACTCTGTGGAAGCATCTGCTAAGATGTGTGAGGCTTACAAGGCATATTTCGGCATGCCTGTCGGAGATCAAGACAAACCCTGGGCACATCATTTCATCTGCGAGCAATGCAAAAAAACTCTGGAAGGTAAGATGGACAATTGTTGCTCGGAATTTTACGTTGTAAATTTTGTTTAAAACTTTAAAAATTGGAAAAGTTTTTTTTTTACTATTTTCAATGTTATTGAAAGCATACATCATATATGAAAAATGTTGCGAGAATCTCTTACACATTAGTCATGGGTCAAATAAATGTATTTATGTAGGATGGTACAGAGGGGAAAAGAGAGCCATGAAGTTCGCTATCCCAAAAATTTGGTGGGAACCCACTGACCACTCAAGCAACTGCTACTTCTGCATGGTGGACCCTTCCAAACGTCGGACTGGCAAGAATGCACCTGTTATAACGTATCCGGACCTTCTTTCATCCATCGCCCCGGTGCCACACTGCCATGAGCTCCGCGTACCCACTCCTCCGGAGAGAGAGCAGCCATCTTTAGAAGAAAGCAGCAAGTCAGAGAGCGAGTAAGACGTTGTAGATCCAGATGACAATTTCTGAGGTGGAGCTGAGGAGAGAAACCCATACTGCCCCAACCAAAAATACCTCAACGACTTAATCAGAGATCTTGGTCTCACCAAGTCCAATGCCGAGCTTTTGACGTCTAGGCTCAAGCAGTGACGGTTGCTTGTTTTGCAATCGAAACGTCGTATTCTTATTTAATTTATTTTATTTATACGTGACTTTACCGAAAGAACCAAAGAGTAATTCCTGCAGTCACGAAAGCTCCAAATCGAGTTTCAACCACCTCTACGGGGAGGATGTAAGTTTGTTTTCTCTCGTTCTGTGTGTCTGAGGATGTAAGTTTGTTTTCTCTCTCTGTGTGTCTCTGTCAAATTTTACACTTAACTTCAAATTTAGCAATCGTTGGAGATCATAATCAACCAGGCTATGCATTAACTCTGTGTTAGCCGACTCTCTGTGTTGCATTGCATTATATTTCCAATTTTTTTTCTAAGTTTGTTTTCTCAAACGGCCTATTTTTCTCTCTAAAATTTACCAGGCTCTCATAGGTCCATTCTTTCTTTCTCTCCCCCAGCCGCTTCGGGGTGGATTTCCACTAATTGCTCTGTGTGTCTCTGTTTGTCAATTTTCACACTAAACTTCAAATTTTAGCAATCTTTGGAGATCGTAATCAACCAGGCTATGCGTGAACTGTGTGTTAGCCGACTCTGTGTTGCATTGCATTACATTTCCAAAAAAAATCTCAATTTTGGTTTCTCAAACTGCCTATTTCTCTCTAAAATATATCAAGCTCTCATAGGGCCATTCGATCTTTCTTTCCCTCGGTCGTTTCGGGGTGGATTAATTGACATGCTAATTTCTCTGCTCCAGCAGCTGCCCCTGAAGACCCACCTCTCTCTCTGCCGTACCCTTCTACAACAGCAGCTTCATATATGGGGTGCCTTACCTGGCTAACAAGCACCATGACCTCGCCAACTTCGCCTGTGCGCAGGCAAAGGTGGTGGTGTACAGAACGAGAAAAAATATTCTGGAAGGTGACACTGACGGCTGCTCTGTGCTTTCAGTGTTCAGAGGCCTGCTTAAGGCGCGGCTCCGGCTGGAGCACACATACCATACAGATGTTGTTGATGTGCACGTCTTCTTCGAACGCCGGGGAGCCGGAAAAGCCCTCTGTACCAGCGTGGACGGCACCCTCATGTTCACCTTCTGAAGCGCTCGCTCGTCACCGTGGCGTGCGCGATGACACCACAACCACGTGACTTTTCTTTTGTATTGTGCGCGGTGCTTTTAGCGCCACAGCGCGTCGATTTGTAGCATTTATTTTTATTTGTTTGCTGATGACTGTGTATTTCATATTGAAATCGCCTCCAGTGCTTTTGCTGCTGGTGGCAATAAAAGTTGTTTAAAAGTCTGCCTCCCCTCCCTCTCTCTATTTAAGGCCTCGACACAGAGGCATTGAGTCTCTGTGTGTCTATGTTGTGTGTCTCTTTCTGTGTTGTCTCTCTCTGCTTGTGTGTCTGTCTGTGTGTCTGTGTGTCTCCGTGTCTGTCTCTCAAATTTAGTTCTACCTGATGATGGTTGCTTGTGTTGTAATCGAAACGTCGTATTATATTATTAAATCATTATATTTCTCCGTGACTTTACCGAAATAACCAAAGAGTAATTCCTGCAGTCACGAAAGCTTCAAATCAAGTTTGAGCAATAAAGAGATTACTCAACCTGATGCAGTATGTATTGTGTTTTTTCTATACCTCCCCTCCACTCCAATAATATTCGTGATCTCAGTCGATTTTTGTAAAACAAAAAAAATTTGAATCGATTCTTTTTAATAATCGATGTGTGTAAGATTTGACTATTAACATATCATCTGATCGACAATTCGACAAATTGTCGCGAATTTGAACAAAATGTTATCGTAAAAAAAATGATTGATATTTTCATTCGAATCGTGATTTTTTTATCGAATAACCGGCGGCGTTGTGCAGGTGATGGGGAAACCTTTCCTGCTGTTGTGTATTTACCATGATTTACTGACGTTACATGAAATGCTGTTACTGAGCGAGTCATGCAAAGCTAGAAATAGACAAATACAGACAGCATGGGGTGGGTGTAGAGGAACACTTTGACACTCTGCGGTAGCACTTTCAAACGCTCAGTAATATTGTGCAATGATGACATTATATCATATCGCAATTAAGGTTTGTTGCTGCTGTGTGCTCCTTGTGATTTATATCTGTGATCGAATCTCGCTATCGATTTATCATTCTCGTGTCAACCTGCCGTTCCGTGCTTACTTAACGTCCGCGACACACATAGCTAACTGAGCGCCGCGCACAAGGTGATGTTACCCTGGGTGTGATAACTGCTGACCTTTGCCCGTTTCCTACCACACACCCTGCCGGGAAAGACAATCGAGGGCCAAAGAGTCGGCGGCTGCTGAAGACGAAGTAAACAATTCTCATAGAGAAAATCTCTGCAATTAAAAAGGGCGATTGCTCGAAACGTCAGGAATGTGTTAAGTTTTGTTATTTATGCAACAGGAATCGGTGAAAGCGTTGGTTATGTTTCATCATTATCATCAGTACCATAACCAGCCGTGATAAATACACCCAAGCTGTCGCGATCTCTTACTGTCCTGCAATGCAACATTTTAAATCAATCATAAACCAAGCATTTGGGGGCGCGCGGGCGGGTGGGTGGACTCCAGTCTCACCCCTTCCTCCCTTCCACATCTCCCCCATTCCCCTCCCCTCCTTTCCTCACCGTAGCACGCACAAAATTCGCTGTGGCACTGCCAACTCGGCGTCGATATTTGACAGGAATCCGGTGCGATGTTAAGCTCGTGGGCGTCTATCCCGCAGCAACCCCCACGTGCGCCGCCGCTGCTCACGCACGGACCGAGCGCGTTTTCACGATCGCGATGCGCATTTTGCGAGAGACAAGAAATTGAACCGAGCTCCCCGCGAATAAATATTGCGCCTCCGAGGTTTATACTACTGTTGTATAGCGGGTATCCCCTCACCCTCACCCACTCTCCCCGCCCAGAGTTCATCTCACTGAAAACACCAAGTGTATTATACGAGGAGGAGGAGAAGGCATGTGAGGGACATTCAGGTGTTTCTTCTGAACTCTGGGATCACAAATCACGAAAACGAACAGGGGATTTTTATTTTTCGATTTAAAGCTTTCGTGACTGCAGGGATTCATCTTCTTGGTTTTTTCGGTAAAGTCACGTAGAAGGGAAGTAATAAAATAATAAAAATAAAACATAATAAAATGAAACAATTCTCACGACGTTTCGGCCACAACGCAAGCAGCCGTCCTCAGGTGAAGAATGAGACACTTCAAGCTAGGAACTTACATATAAGCTGGGTTGGGGGTGGTAGAAGAGCGCCTTAACAAAAAGAATGTGCATATCAAGATGAGTTTAGCATATACATGAAAAATGCGCAGGGGGCGGGGGGGCTTCAAAGTCATACCATGCCCACGTACTATGCAGGATCAAGAGCACCAAGGGGGAGTGCAGGGATTAGCATTAACAAAGGAAAGGAATGCCAATGATATGTAGCTGCAGTAACTAAACAACACCGTAGTTTATACCTTAGTTTTCTACGGTGTTGTTTAGTTACTGCAGCTACATATCATTGGCATTTCTTTCCTTTGTTAATGCTAATCCCTGCACCCCCCCTTGGTGCTCTTGATCCTGCATAGTACGTGGGCATGGTATGACTTTGAAGCCCCCCCGCCCCCTGCGCATTTCCCATGTATATGCTAAACTCATCTTGATATGCACATTCTTTTTGTTAAGGCGCTCTTCTACCACCCCCAACCCAGCTTATATGTAAGTTCCTAGCTTGAAGTGTCTCATTCTTCACCTGAGGACGGCTGCTTGCGTTGTGGCCGAAACGTCGTGAGAATTGTTTCATTTTATTATGTTTTATTTTTATCATTTTATTACTTCCCTTCTACGTGACTTTACCGAAAAAACCAAGAAGCGGGGATTTTTAAATAAATAAATAAACAAAGGGGTGGCTGTGGGGTGGGGGAGAAAGCCAATACAGTTCTCGCGGCAAGAATTTGAACGACAAATAGTCATTCTCAAACAAACATTTTATACATTACAGTGCTTAATCAAATTCCTGGTTTCCTACGACATGACTGCTATTGTTGACTCGGTAATGGGTGGCCTGTTTACCACGTAGGGCGCACACTGTGCACATAACCCTGCTTCTCACATCCAGAACCCCCCCCCCCCGCCTTTGGCCAGGCTTCTGTGCATCGCATCCCCTGTGCTGTGCCTCGAGTCCCTTGACTCTCCTTCCGAGAGGCGAGCTGCCCGCGTGGGCTATTCGTATGCAGTCTTGTGTTTTGCATGTTCGCGCACACGAGGCAATAATACCCCCTCCCTCCCGCTCCGTCTCTGCGCTTTCCTCTCTCTGCGCATGTGGCCACCATCCGCGCTGTCAGCTGCCTCGCATCGTGAGGCTCCTTGCCACAGCGAGCGAGAGCGCCCCGCCTCTGCCTACCCGCACCCTTTTGCGCTCCCCTCACTCCCTCCCCCCACCCTCACAAACCATCCTCTCTCTCCCTCCTCGCTTCCCCCCCCCCACCACCACAGCCCGACCTAATCCCTAGCTCCTCTCTCTCTAAAGCTCACTCTGCTTCGTGCGAGACGAGCGCACGCACGCTGCACGCGCGCTCCCACGTCTCACGTCGCTCGAGCACATATACGGAGGGAGGACTACGTCAGCATCGTCGCGTTCCAGCGAGGGACCGACCCATCTCTGGTGCCCAACACTGCACGCGAGCTCCTCACTAACAGTGCTTAGTTGCAGCACCTGCCTCGCGAGATAGCGCGTACTGCGTAATTGACTTAAGCGCAGCGCTCTTTGCCGCGCAGACAGCGCACGCGGCCCGTGCGCTTGGCATAGCAATGGTTAGCTGCAGTATCGGAATGGTCTGTCCTGTTATGTACAAACGAAACATGATAACTGTAGGAGCCGGCCGAGCGAACATTCGGAAGATTGTATTGACAGGCTTTTTCTGAGTGGTGTTGCTGGGTGGTGGTACTACTGCTGCTGCTGCTGCGTTCGCCCCGATGCGATCGGCGCGTTAGAGAGCGAGCAACCATTGAGAGCGGTTTTGCGAGTCCAACCGACCACGTCGCTTCAGCTGCCGCCGCTGCTGCTGAACCTTTGTCCTGCAGGAGTCCGTCGCCTGTCCGTGCGCGTCTCACGCAGGTGATTGCTCGCGAGTGCGCGGTTCGCACTTTCTTTTTACCGAGGCGGCATCCCGCGGTGACGGGCATGGAGCGAGACACGGAGAGATGTTCATCAGCGATTTGTCTTTGACCTTGTGTGCGCTGCGTAGTCGAGGTGGCGAGTAGAACAGTCAAGTCTTAAGATCGCATCTCCTCCTTTTCACATTTTAAGACCACGTCAGGTCAAAACGCTCCCCTCGTTGACTGCTGATTTCGCTGTGACCTTTTCACGTGAGCTGTATTCGGTGATTGTTGAAAGCTGCGAGACGACCCTGGACTGTACATGCGCGAGCATGGAACGCATTCGAGTACTTTTTGCAGGATTCTCATCACCGCTCTTCCATAGCACAGCGAATTTACAGTGGATATGGCCAGCTCTTGAATGAATGCATTTCTCTAGTCCTGGAGTAGGTATTAGATAACTAGTTGAGTAGGCATGTCTGTTGGTTGATAGTCACAATAATCAGAAACTATGACCGCTTTTCGCATCTGAGGGTATATAATAGCATAGAGGCTGGACTCGCGCCTGAAGCGCGATGCAGGCGCCCCGTATGCTCGCACGTCGGTGAATCTGTCCATTCCTCTTCTCTGGGCGTTGCGGACTGCGCGGACTTAAGGCGGACTGCGGGAATGGGCAATAAGCGGTGGCGGGGGAGGCTTTGCCGCTCTTGCATCGCAGGATATAGTCACGGGCAGGATAGCCACGCGCGGAATGAGAACCTATGCGGTGGCGTGGGCTTGGGTACGTTGAGAGAAACAATGTAAATGCGTCTCAAACGAGCAATGATGTTGCTGGTCATCTTCTGTTGATGACACTGAGTCAAGGGTGGAAATAATCCACATTTTCATGGCCGGGGGCAAGTCTGCACATTGAGTCGCCGCTGTGGTCTCTCTCTTTATGCATGTACGTGCCACAGCCCCTTTGTCAACTCACTGCAGGATGAAGGTCTGCCAACGCCGTGCGTATCGTAAAGGTTGGTGAAGCACGCTATATAGTCTATAGCAATGGCGGAGCCAGGATTTTCAGGTAGGGGGGGGGGCAACCCCTCCAGCAATGAAAAATGATGAGAGTTGTTAGTAAGTAAGGACTTGTCCCTTGCTTTTTATTTCGAAAGCGTGTTCGGCAATGGCGTAGCCATCGATCGAGGGTCGAATTCGAACCGTGTGAAGTCGGCATCGCACTCGCTGAAGGTATGCCTTCAGGGAAGTCGTGTACTGCAGACGCAACTGTGCACAATTCTGATTCACTTATTATTTGTTTCTTTCGGTTAAGTCACGTCTAAAGATAAAATAATAAATTAAATTAAATAATAAAATACGACGTTTCGATTGCAACACAAGCAATCATCATCAGGTATAATGAAATAGCGACATAAAATCTAACCAGAAATCTATAGACAGACATATTAGCAGACAGATATAACCAAGATACATAGCGAGAGCAACACAGGTAACAGAGAGGGGTGATCGTCTCTGTGTGGTGGCCTTAAATAGACAGAGGGGGGGGGCGGAGGCAGAGAGAGGGAGGAGGGTTAGAGAAAAAATTAGCATATCAATGAGTGGTCAACAGACGTGGTGCTGCGAATGCGATGGCACGGCAAGCAAGCCTGAAAATCAGGAGGACACACTAAAATTAAATAACCTAGTAAAATATCGAAATGTAATGTAATACAACACAGAGGGTCGGTCAACACACAATTAACGCATAGCCTGGTTGATTACGTATTTCAAAGATTGCTAAGTAAGAATTTAAGTGTGAACAATCTAAAGAGAGGACACAGGCAGAGAAAACAAGTCGCCAGAGAGAGAGAAAAAAGATAAGCTTAAAACTTCCCCGTAGAAGTGGTTCAATCTTAATTTTAGAACTTTCGTGACTGCAGGAATTATTATTTGTTTCTTTCGGTTAAGTCACGTCTAAAGATAAAATAATACATTTAATTAAATAATAGAATACGACGTTTCGATTGCAACACAAGCAATCATCATCAGGTATAATGAAATAGCGACATAAAATCTAACCAGAAAACTATAGACAGACATATTAGCAGACAGATATCACCAAGATACATAGCGAGAGCAACACAGGTAACAGAGAGGGGTGATCGTCTCTGCGTGGTGGCCTTAAATAGACAGAGGGGGGGCGGAGGCAGAGAGAGGGAGGAGGGTTAGAGAAAAAATTAGCATATCAATGAGTGGTCAACAGACGTGGTGCTGCGAATGCGATGGCACGGCAAGCAAGCCTGAAAATCAGGAGGACACACTAAAATTAAATAACCTAGTAAAATATCTAAATGTAATGTAATACAACACAGAGGGTCGGTCAACACACAATTAACGCATAGCCTGGTTGATTACGTATTTCAAAGATTGCTAAGTAAGAATTTAAGTGTGAACAATCTAAAGAGAGGACACAGGCAGAGAAAACAAGTCGCCAGAGAGAGAGAAAAAAGATAAGCTTAAAACTTCCCCGTAGAAGTGGTTCAATCTTAATTTTAGAACTTTCGTGACTGCAGGAATTATTATTTGTTTCTTTCGGTTAAGTCACGTCTAAAGATAAAATAATAAATTTAATTAAATAATAGAATACGACGTTTCGATTGCAACACAAGCAATCATCATCAGGTATAATGAAATAGCGACATAAAATCTAACCAGAAAACTATAGACAGACATATTAGCAGACAGATATCACCAAGATACATAGCGAGAGCAACACAGGTAACAGAGAGGGGTGATCGTCTCTGCGTGGTGGCCTTAAATAGACAGAGGGGGGGCGGAGGCAGAGAGAGGGAGGAGGGTTAGAGAAAAAATTAGCATATCAATGAGTGGTCAACAGACGTGGTGCTGCGAATGCGATGGCACGGCAAGCAAGCCTGAAAATCAGGAGAAGGACACACTAAAATTAAATAACCTAGTAAAATATCGAAATGTAATGTAATACAACACAGAGGGTCGGTCAACACACAATAAACGCATAGCCTGGTTGATTACGTATTTCAAAGATTGCTAAGTTAGAATTTAAGTGTGAACAATCTAAAGAGAGGACACAGGCAGAGAAAACAAGTCGCCAGAAAGAGAGAAAAAAAGATAAGCTTAAAACTTCCCCGTAGAAGTGGTTCAATCTTAATTTTAGAACTTTCGTGACTGCAGGAATTATTATTTGTTTCTTTCGGTTAAGTCACGTCTAAAGATAAAATAATAAATTAAATTAAATAATAGAATACGACGTTTCGATTGCAACACAAGCAATCATCATCAGGTATAATGAAATAGCGACATAAAATCTAACCAGAAAACTATAGACAGACATATTAGCAGACAGATATCACCAAGATACATAGCTAGAGCAACACAGGTAACAGAGAGGGGTGATCGTCTCTGTGTGGTGGCCTTAAATAGACAGGGGGGGGGCGGAGGCAGAGAGAGGGAGGAGGGTTAGAGAAAAATTAGCATATCAATGAGTGGTCAACAGACGTGGTGCTGCGAATGCGATGGCACGGCAAGCAAGTCTGAAAATCAGGAGAAGGACACACTAAAATTAAATAACCTAGTAAAATATCGAAATGTAATGTAATACAACACAGAGGGTCGGTCAACACACAATAAACGCATAGCCTGGTTGATTACGTATTTCAAAGATTGCTAAGTTAGAATTTAAGTGTGAACAATCTAAAGAGAGGACACAGGCAGAGAAAACAAGTCGCCAGAGAGAGAGAAAAAAAGATAAGCTTAAAACTTCCCCGTAGAAGTGGTTCAATCTTAATTTTAGAACTTTCGTGACTGCAGGAATTATTATTTGTTTCTTTCGGTTAAGTCACGTCTAAAGATAAAATAATAAATTAAATTAAATAATAGAATACGACGTTTCGATTGCAACACAAGCAATCATCATCAGGTATAATGAAATAGCGACATAAAATCTAACCAGAAAACTATAGACAGACATATTAGCAGACAGATATCACCAAGATACATAGCTAGAGCAACACAGGTAACAGAGAGGGGTGATCGTCTCTGTGTGGTGGCCTTAAATAGACAGGGGGGGGGCGGAGGCAGAGAGAGGGAGGAGGGTTAGAGAAAAATTAGCATATCAATGAGTGGTCAACAGACGTGGTGCTGCGAATGCGATGGCACGGCAAGCAAGCCTGAAAATCAGGAGAAGGACACACTAAAATTAAATAACCTAGTAAAATATCGAAATGTAATGTAATACAACACAGAGGGTCGGGGAAGTTTTAAGCTTATCTTTTTTCTCTCTCTCTGGCGACTTGTTTTCTCTGCCTGTGTCCTCTCTTTAGATTGTTCACACTTAAATTCTAATTTAGCAATCTTTGAAATACGTAATCAACCAGGCTATGCGTTAATTGGGTGTTGACCGACCCTCTGTGTTGTATTACATTACATTTCGATATTTTACTAGGTTATTTAATTTTAGTGTGTCCTTCTCCTGATTTTCAGGCTTGCTTGCCGTGCCATCGCATTCGCAGCACCACGTCTGTTGACCACTCATTGATATGCTAATTTTTTCTCTAACCCTCCTCCCTCTCTCTGCCTCCGCCCCCCCTCTGTCTATTTAAGGCCACTACACAGAGATGATCACCCCTCTCTGTTACCTGTGTTGCTCTCGCTATGTATCTTGGTGATATCTGTCTGCTAATATGTCGGTCTATAGTTTTCTGGTTAGATTTTATGTCGCTATTTCATTATACCTGATGATGATTGCTTGTGTTGCAATCGAAACGTCGTATTCTATTATTTAATTTAATTTATTATTTTATCTTTAGACGTGACTTAACCGAAAGAAACAAATAATAATTCCTGCAGTCACGAAAGTTCTAAAATTAAGATTGAACCACTTCTACGGGGAAGTTTTAAGCTTATCTTTTTTCTCTCTCTCTGGCGACTTGTTTTCTCTGCCTGTGTCCTCTCTTTAGATTGTTCACACTTAAATTCTAACTTAGCAATCTTTGAAATACGTAATCAACCAGGCTATGCGTTAATTGTGTGTTGACCGACCCTCTGTGTTGTATTACATTAAATTTCGATATTTTACTAGGTTATTTAATTTTAGTGTGTCCTTCTCCTGATTTTCAGGCTTGCTTGCCGTGCCATCGCATTCGCAGCACCACGTCTGTTGACCACTCATTGATATGCTAATTTTTTCTCTAACCCTCCTCCCTCTCTCTGCCTCCGCCCCCCCTCTGTCTATTTAAGGCCACCACGCAGAGACGATCACCCCTCTCTGTTACCTGTGTTGCTCTCGCTATGTATCTTGGTGATATCTTTCTGCTAATATGTCTGTCTATAGTTTTCTGGTTAGATCGAAACGTCGCATTCTATTATTTAATTTAATTTATTATTTTTTCTTTAGACGTGACTTAACCGAAAGAAACAAATAATTCCTGCAGTCACGAAAGTTCTAAAATTAAGTCTGATTCACTTCTTTGCCGTTACTTATTGCCAATTATGGACTCAGACTATTGTCCTATCATCTCATAGAGTCCCTGGCACATTATAATATGCTACAAAGTGGCAGTGAGGGTCGCAAATTGCCGATTTATTACTGATCCGATCGAAATTAGGGATTTCGATCGTATCATTGGGGGGGGCACGTCCCACCCCACCTCCCCACTGGCTCCGCCAGTGGTCCATAGTAAATTATGTGAAATAGGATACTAATATATGCGTCGTGCTGTCTATGCGTGCTTTACAATGTGTGTAGTTGTTTTGATTGTAGAATCTCTTATTTTCTATGCTCATGCATTAGTTAAACTTCCCACGTCTCCCTTGAAAATTTGATTTCCATCTCAATGAGTTTTTACCTGACTAAATAAAGGTATCTATCTGATGGCGTTTGTATGGCTCTTGAAGTGACACTATCCTGCATTGACAAAGAACACCGAGTCGTAACACGTCGTTTGTTTTCCTGTCGCAGAGAGATAAACACTCGTGCAATGCAAAGGAAATCGTGGCTGATGGTGATATAGGGGGATCACAACCTTCTATTCACGAAATAATTAGTCATTTTACGTAATATAACAATGCACAGCCCTTTGTGAATCCACTTCTGGATAAGTACCTCCCCGTGGGGGTTGGTTGACCATATTAGGTCAATGCGGGGTCAGTGCAGATTGGTGAAAAGAACGGGGAGTGTGGAGAGGGGGGTGGCGCAGGACTGGTTCAGACATCGCTCTCCACTGATGTTGTTTTCCGTGCGAGGGGAATGTAACTCAAGGCAGTGCCCGTGCGTTAACCACTGCGCCACCACACTACCTACCATTTTCCATGTATCATCCGTCTAATACACGAGTAAACGTTAATGGTTACGATGATATACTTTAGATAATAATAGATACGATGCTGTCAGTCTGTGTACGGTATGCCAGTCTTCAAAATGTTGGCTTCCTATGTTTTCGCGTGCGTGATTTATGTGGTTATATTATGTATGGAGACACCTGTGATACAGAAATGTAAAGGAGGGATTAGTGAGTCATGCAGAGCGCACTAGTTGTACAATACTTTCAACCTGCTAGGAAAGAATCTGACCTCAGGTGGCAGTTCAGCAGGTAGGTTCGCTTGACCTCTCTGTGCAGGTGTTGTTGCCTTATTTACTTTGCTCCGGGCACTCCGGTTTCCCCAAACCGGTCAAAATACGTAACACATGCAATTGGTCAAGGTATCCGAAGAAGGACCTTAATTAAAAACTATTTGAAGACCCGGTGAAGATTTAGAGTACTGTACTGTATTTGGCTGCTATAAATTTCCACGTGATAAGCTATTTCGTTCAGCGGAAATTTGTGGCAAGATCGCTTCTGAAAATGAGCTCTGGAGCTCATATTTTGAAAGAAAGTCGTATTCGGTCCCAAGTAAGGAGAAGGTTTTCCCCACCCCCCCCCCCCCCTGCGTTAAAGGGATGGGGGAACCTGATCCTGCCAGCGGTCGACCATGGGGTGAGCGGCACTGAGGGACGAGCGAGCGGCTACGCGCTGGAACGCTCCTTCCCCGGTGTGCCGCGCTATCGGCCCACATGCGGCCTCCGCCCCTGACTTTCCCGACACCTCATCCTCTTCTTTGGCGGGGGGGGGGGGGGGGTTGGAGAGGGGACGAGAAGGAGTGAGGGGGTGGAGGGGAGGAGGCTGGCAATAATTGCAGCCACTCCTCGTCTAAACTGAAATTTTAGGTTTAGTTAAGTTCCTATGCAAAAAAAAGACCGTCATTCGTCGAAATAACACTCAGTGAGAGATAATGCACACGGGAGTGCATCAACCTTTGTGACGTTGGAAATTAAAGGTCAGACGGATGAGCGTGAATGGCCAATGGTTAAGAATGCATCCCGGGTGAATGCGTGTGAATGTGAAGTGAAAGAGAATGAATGGCAGGTGTGTGATAGTGAATGACGGGTGGGTGATTGTGATTGCTAGTTAGGTGGTTTGACTGTGAGAGTGAGTATTGGGCAGGTGAGAGTGGGGGTTGGGTGGGAGATTGTGAGTGTCGGGCGGGTGATTGTGAGTGTCTGGCGGGTGAGAGTGGGGGTTGGGTGGGTGATTGTGAGTGTCTGACAGTTGATTGTGGGTGTCGGACGTGTGAGAGTGGGGGTTGGGTGGGTGATTGTGAGTGTCGGGCGGGTGAGAGTAGGGGTTGGGTGGGTGATTGTGAGTTTCTCGCGGGTGTGAGTGGGGGTTGGGTGGTTGATTCTGAGTGTCTGAAGGGTGATTGTGAGTGTCTGGCGGGTGAGAGTGGGGGTTGGGTGGGTGATTGTGAGTGTCTGACAGTTGATTGTGGGTGTCGGACGTGTGAGAGTGGGGGTTGGGTGGGTGATTGTGAGTGTCGGGCGGGTGAGAGTAGGGGTTGGGTGGGTGATTGTGAGTTTCTCGCGGGTGTGAGTGGGGGTTGGGTGGTTGATTCTGAGTGTCTGAAGGGTGATTGTGAGTGTCTGGCGGTTGAGAGTGGGGGTTTGGTGGGTGATTGTGAGTGTCAGGCAGTTGAGAGTGGGGGTTGGGTGGGTGATTGTGAGTGTCTGGCACGTGAGAGTGGGGGTTGGGTGGGTGATTGTGAGTGTCTGGCACGTGAGAGTGGGGGTTGGGTGGGTGATTGTGAGTGTCTGGCACGTGAGAGTGGGGTTTGGGTGGGTGATTGTGAGTGTCTGGCGGGTGATTGTGAGTGTCGAGCAGGTGAGAGTAGGGGTTGGGTGGGTGATTGCGAGTGTCTGGCGGGTGATTGAGAGTGTCTGGCGGGTGATTGTGAGTGTCTGGCGGGTGAGAGTGGGCTTTGGATGGGTGATTGTGAGGTTCTGATTGGTGAGTGAGTGTCTGGCGGGTGATTGTGAGTGTCTTGCGGGTGAGAATGGGGGTTAGGTGGGTGATTGTATGTTTCTGCCAGGTGAGTGAGTGTCTGCAGGGTTATTGGGAGTGTCAGGTGAGAGTTGGTGTTGGGTGGGTGATTGTGAGGTTCTGATGGTTGAGTGAGTGTCTGGTGGGTGATTGTGAGTGTCTGGCTGGTGATAGTGGGGGTTAGGCGGGTGATTGTGAGTGTCGGGCAGGTCAGAGTAGGGGTTGGGTGGGTGAATGTGAGTATCTGGCGGGTGATTGTGAGTGTCGAGCAGGTGAGAGTGGGGTTTGGGTGGGTGATTGTGAGTGTCGAGCAGGTGAGAGTGGGGGTTGGGTGGGTGATTCTGAGTTTCTGAAGGGTGATATTGAGTGTCGGGCGGGTGAGAGTTGGTATTGGGTGCATGATTGTGAGTTTCTGGTGGATTAGTGAGCGTCTGTCGGGTGAGTGATTTTCTGCCGGGTGAGAGTGGGGTTTGGGTGGGTGATTGAGTTTATGATGGGTTAGTGAGTGTCTGACAGGTGATTGTGAGTGTCTGGTGGATAGGAGTGGAGATCGGGTGGGTGAGTGAGTGTCAGGCGGGTGAGTGTGAGTTTTAGGCGGGTCAGTGTCGTGTGGGTAACAGTGGGGCTTGGCTGGGTAAGTGTGAGTGTTGTGTGGCTGAGCGTTGGGTGGGTGTTGTGTGGGTGGGTGTGAATGTTAGGTGCGTGGGTGTGTGTTGGGTGGGTTAGATTGAGTATCTGGCGGGTAAGTGTGAATGTCGGGTGAGTGCGAGTGTCGGGCGGGTGAGAGTGGGGGTTGGGTGGGTGAGTATGAGTGTCTGGCACGTGAGTGTGAGTGTCTGGCGGGTGAGTGTGAGTGTCTGGCGGGCGAGTCTGATGTGTCTGGCGGGTGAGTTTGAGTGTCTGAAGGCTGAGTGTGAGTGTCTGGCAGGTGAGTGTGAGTGTCAGGTGAGTTAGCAATGAATGCCGGATAGGTGAGAATGAATGTCGCGTGATAGAACCGCTCTGCTAGCTGCCCTTCAGCACCCCAATGGGCACCATATTTCTCTCCATCTCATCCCTTTCGTTCCTTCCCTGTCATCAGCAGAGTGTGGGCTTCCCTGCCATTTTGCCATTGCACAGAGATTCACGTTAAGACCTGACCTTTACGTTGAATTGGATGAATAATAGTTTTTACGTGCCGTGCCTTGCATTAATTGGCCAAAGATGACCTTAATGCAAGGAGGAAGCCCGTTAGTAGTGGGAATAGCAGCGAGCGGAGCAGATTTATACATTCATTGTCGAGGGTGAAAGAAGGGAGAGTTGAGGTTTGGTGCAGGGATGGTGAAGTGGCAGTTGAGTGTGTCTGGCGGGTGATTGTGAGTGTTTGGTGGTTGAGTGAGTGTCAGTCGGGTGAGAGTGGGGGTTGGGTGGGTGATTTTGAGTTCCTGGTGGATGAGTGGCAGGTGAATGAGTGTCTGGCGGGTGAAAGAGGGGGTTGGGTGGGTGATTGTAAGTTTCTGGCAGGTGAGTGTCTGGCGGGTGCGTGTGTCAGGTGTGTGAGTGTGAGCGTCTGGCGGGTGAGAGTGGGGATTGGGTGGGTGAGTGTGAATGTCAGGCGGGTGAGTGTGAGTTGCGGGTGGGTAAGTGTCGGGTGGGTAGAGTGGGGCTTGACTGGGTAAGTGTGAGTGATTTGTGGGTGAGCCTTGGGTGGGTTAGTGTTGTGTGGGTGAGTGTGAAAGTTAGGTGGGTGGGTGTGTGTGTTGGGTGGGTGGGTTAGATTGTGCATCTGACAGGTAAGCGTGAATGTCGGGTGAGTGAGTGTCGGGCGGCTGAGAGTAGGGGTTGGGTGGGTTAATGCGAGTATCTGGCGGGTGAGTGTGAGTGTCAGGCGAGTTAGCAGTGAGTGCCAGATAGGTGAGAATGAATGTTGCGTGATAGACCGTCTCTCCTAGCTGCTCTTCAGCACCCCAAGAGGCACCATATTTATCTCCATCTCATCCCTTTCGTTCCTTTCCTGTCATCAGCAGAGTGTGGGCTTCCCTGCCATTCTGGCATATGCAGAGATTCACGTTAAGACCTGGCCTTCATGGTGAATTGGATGGATAATATTTTTTCACGTGCCATGCCCTGCATTAATTGGCCAAAGATTACCTTAATGCAAGGAGGAAGCCCGTTAGTAGTGGGGATAGCAGCGAGCGGAGCAGATTCATACATTCATTGTCGAGGGCGAAAGAAGGAAGAGTTTGGGTTGGGTGCAGGGGTATTGAAGTATAGATGTCTCATACATACGTGTTTTGAGGACGACCACGTCCCAGCACCCGGTACACATTTTAGTAACAGCTGGATATAGGCACACCTTTTAAGTACATATGCTATGAAGAAGGGCTATTGCACGAAACGTCACCTAGTCTATATATTGTGTCCCTTCAAGGCAGTTCTATTGAAGAACGTGTTACGTTTTTCAGCTGGTATTTGTGCTTGCCAATTGCGGTATCACCGACCAATGTGTTTTTAAGCACAGTTCGATTATAAGAACTGCTTATATAAGGTGGCATGGCTCAGCGCGAGCACAGTTGTTGCTGCAGAGTTTTATGCTTCGAATCTGGCAAGCCGCCATAGTTAATACGGCAGTTAAATAATTAATAATACATGTTTTTGTTTCGCAGTGGATGTTTATATCTAGTGGCGGAATTGGATGATCAGTAGGCCATTTTGTGCTGACGTCATGGTCCAAATTTGCCAAATTAGGTTTTTTTGTTACAAATAACCTAATTGGGAAACATAGCAATTGTTAACCCCCTCCTGCAAAAACGTATCACAATCATATATAAAACTATTCTTGAGACTTGGATGAGGCTTTCCTGGATCAACACTTTTAATAATAGTGGTGGCAAGCAATCAGTGATGGCAAGCAATCTCTCACAGGATATTCATTGCCAATGTTTATCATCTGCAATTGTGCAAAGCTTATTCTCGTATGGATATAAGAAAAAATATTGATCTCATTGAAGCCAAAATCACTGTCACAAGACTGGGACATTGGTTGACTGACCTTAGACTGTCAAGGAGTAATAATGATAAAGCATTAATATATCCACTGCATGGGTTCCACCACGTGTGTACAATATTATAAGCGCCAAATGTAGCCACTTCATGAATCTAAGTTAATTGTATAAAACGTCCGAGATTACAACAATGCTCTTTACGAACCCCAAGTGTTGCAATCAGTGGTATTAAGAATGCTGCTGCATCTGCTGCCTGGGTTCCACCCTCAATGACTCTCGCCTTCCTGGGGAAAGCGTCCTGACGAGTGCCGTCAATCTGTTTAATAATATTCACCGTCAAATGCGCCTCTTTTTCCAACAGTCTCACAAAACTCGAATTCTCACATTTCCCTGCGCACAAGATTTTAATTTTATCATTCACTTTCTTTAAGATATGAATATGATAATGCTCAATCGTGCAATATCTTTCAGTTTCTATCAGAAGCCAACAGCGGGTAATTGTGCTGTAGGGCTGGGCTGGGTAAGATTTGGCTGAGTGGTAGACGATAATATAAAATTATATATCTTAAACCAGTTAATCACAATACAATACAGCTTATACTTATCTAAATGCGGCTGCACTTCACGACGCTGTACAGATACAGTGCACATTTATTTTACAGAAAAAGTCGTAGGCAGAGGGAAAATGAAAAGTCTTGAACCTGGCCTTATACAGGGGTAGGGAGTCAGTAGCATGGATTTATTGATGGGAGCAACAGAGGAAAATGAGTGAATTAGTTTTCATAGAAAGCCCTGGTCGCTTGGGCAGAGATTGCATGTAGAGGAGAAAAGTGATCTGGGAGGGGAGAGTATGAGAGTGCATGGAGGAAACTATTGAGTGAGATGAGAGCGGATAGGTAGGTAGGAGCAAGACCGTGGGGGTTTATCCTTATGGACGTCATTGGTAAATGGTTAACTACGGGGAGGCTCGAGAACGGGAGTTTGCAGAATCATAAAACAATCTCTCATGACGGAGTGAACACCTGTTTTGTGTGTGTGGCGCGCATGCGTGCGTCGCATGCTCACCGAGGTAAACGATACCCCCAGTAGACTCCACGCCGATGCGTGTGAGCGCCCGACAGAGTTAACAGCACGTTTATACAATGGGGGAAGTACTTAGATAAATGAGAAATTAATCACAACGGCAACGTCTGTTCACTCTTCGTTTAAAACAAAACCGTATGGGATGCATTTTTGTTTTGGCAACACATTTGCACAATAAGGCACGATCGTAAACAGCCACGCTTGTGGCCTCCTAGCCGGTTATGCATGCGAGACACATGCGTGTTGGGGAACGATTATGTCTTATTTATTTAGCGAATGCAAAGTCCCTAAGCCAAGCGGTTGCTTCTGGTCCTGGTGTGTTGAGGGTTAGTAGGTCTCTACTAAGTTTGTAGATTGGGCAGACTTCTAGGATGTGGTGCATGGTTTGCTCCACCCCACAGGCACATAGAGGGCTAATGCCCCATCGGTGGAGGTTGGCGTGGCATGGGCCGTGACCAGTCCTGAACCTTTTGAGGGTGGACCACTCCTCCCTGGGGAGGTTGAAACCAGGAGGCTGTTGTGTGAGGGTAGTAATGAGGTACTTATTTGATAGGTCCAGTGATTCCCATTCTTGTGTCCAGGTGAAATTTGTATTGAAGTCGTGAGTTCTTTCCAAATCTGTTGTCTTTAGGAGAGGCGTCATCGTTTTGTGGGTTGAAGAGTACCTCATGGAGCAGCAGGTGTGGGGCGTTGCAGAATTTTTCAATAATTTTGTGGGTTATTGCAAGTCTCCGGATATGTGGGGGGGGGGGGTATTTGCCAGGATAGGGAGCCAGGGAAGCGGGGTGGATCGTAGTGTACCAGTGATTATGTGCATGGTGATGTTTAGCTGTGCGTCGACTCCGTGTGTGTGCGACGACCTTGACCAGACAAGTGCACAGTATTATTCTGCTGTGAATGAGTGCTAGTGCTGAGTTACGGAGGGTGGTGGTAGCGACGCCCCATGTTGAGCCAGCTAGTCTGGAGATGAGGTGAGTGACCTGTCCAGGGCCACCCCGACGTATGTGGGGGTGGAGTAATGCTCTATAGCTTGTAGTTGTTCATCTGGATGTTGAGCTCTTTATTGGCCTTTGCGTTGTAGAGGTGGAATACACTGGACACAGTTTTTGCAAGGCTTGGTTTGAGCCATCATGTGTTGCAATATTGTTCGAGTTGTACTATATCCTCATTTAGGGTCTGATCCAGGGTGTCGAACTTGCGTTGCCAGGAAGATGTCAGCATGTATGAATATTCGGGAGGTGGTTTCTGGGAGGTAATTTGTGTAGAGGTTGAACAGAGTGGGAGCCAGTACTGAGCCTTGAGGGAGACCGTGGGTCGTTCTCTTCCATGTGCATTTTGCCTCTCCGAGGTGAACTTTGAAACGCCTATTGATCAGTAGTGTGGTGGTTGCCCAGTCGGGGAGGGACCGTGACAGCATGAGGAGGAAGCCAGTGTGCTAGACGGTGTCATAGGCAATTGTTAGGTCGAGGAAAACAGCTCCTGTTTTCAGATTTTCTGGAAGCCATCTGCGATATAAGTGGTGAAGGCCAGAATCTGTTCTGCTGTGCTGTGGCCCTTGCGAAAACCCGCCTGTTCTACGCTGAGGACTTCTTCAGTGGCAGGGGATATGCGATGTAGAATGAGGCGTTCGAGGATTTTATAGGGGACTGATAGGAGACAGATTGGCGGTAGCTGGCTACAAGTGTAAGGTCTTTTGCTGGTTTTGGTATGGCGATGCCTTTTTCTGTCTGACATTTCTTTGGGATGGTGTTGGAATTTACAACCATATTGTAAAACCGTGTCAGCCAAGTGAGAGCTCGGGCCTCAGGTGTTTAATTAATTTTGCCAGAATGTTGTCGCATCTTCTGCCTTGCCATTATGTAGGCCCTGTATCACCTTCTGCAGTGCTGTGACGTCAAAGGGGTCGAGGCTGTGGTGTCCTCTGCGGTTCTGGAGTTTCTGTCTTAGTTCTCCATAATAGAGGTTTTTTGGGTTAGATCGCGTAAATATATAAATGTGTCGTTAAAACCCGCCACCACCCGACACAGCCAACTAGTAAGGGTTGTCATGTAAACAAAACATGCCAATTCGTCACTAGTACAGCACACCGGTGTGTTGGAGAGCCAAGCCACAACATTTCCAATCTGAGTATGACGTTTCGCCAGTAATTACAACTAGCTTCATCAGGCGACAGCTATTTGTGGAGAAGTCTGTTTTGTCCCTTATATAATGGCGTAGATGTGGTGACCACACTTCGGCGCTCTTGTGCAAAGTGGGGGGGGGATTAATGAGTAAACGTACATTATGCATGTGCATTATGCGAGCCCTTTGATCTTGTCGTTCCTGTCTATTGTCTGTATTAAAATAGCTGTACTAGTGACGAATGGTCATGTTCTGTTTATGTGACAACCCTTACTAGTTGGCTGTCTCAGGTGGTGGCGGGTTTTAACGACACATTTATATATTTACACGATTTAACAAAAAAATCCCTCTATTATGGATATTGGTCGCGAAAGCATACGTGTTAAATTGTCTTAGTTCTCCATAATAAAGGCTTTTGGGTTAGATCGCATTTATACTTATGCGATCTAACCCAAAAACCTTTATTATGAAGAATATTGGTCACGAAAGCCTACGTGTCTTAGTTATCTCTGAAGCTTCTTTTGGCAGTTTTATCCAGGGGTCCCTTGACTCTCGCAAGCAGGAATCCGGGGATTTGGTTGAGGGTGATGGGGGGCCGTTTTTGGGTAGGGGGCTTTTGAGCAGCTTCAAGGCGGCATATTAAGCTCCAGCACTTACTGCTGGAGTGTGTGAAATCAAGCTCTACTATGGTCTCTTCCCATTTAGAGCGGCGTGCAGAATTTAGAGACTCAATGGGATGGTCTGCTATATTAGGGTCCCCTAATGCTTCATACTCTTTTAGAAGAGTGGCATTCTCTTCGTCCAAGCATGGTATGTAGGTGGGTTGGTAGCCGCGGGGGGCTGCCAAGCAGGCGGCTTGGTTGATAGCTCTGTAGAGGCAGTTGTATGCTTTGTCGACAGTCATATTTTGTAGTGGGATTGTTGGGATGCTGCGCTCTAGGGTATCACTGTATTTTGTCCAATTACCTTTCCAGAAGTTCCATCTCAGATTGTTTTAGCTGTTGACTGTTGGAACACATAGGCCTGAATGAATGAGTAGGGGGCGGTGTGCAGGGAAGGGGGTTACATTGCGAGAGCTGACCCAGTTCAAGTCAAGTGAGTAGTTCCTGTGTCATCTGGCCGAATGGAATGTCCCTCGTTGTTTTGGGCCATGTTTGAGAGTCAGGTCATTTCTTGATGCCCAGTCTGCAAGTGCTTCTCCATCACAGTCTAGCACTGCGTAGCACCAGTCTGGATGGTAGCTGTTAAAGTCCCCTACATATATGGTTGGGTGGGGGAGGGTGGGCAGGATTGCTGTTTGCAGCTCGCGCTGGGGGCTTGTAGACATTGGCTATTTGGAACCCGCCAAATGCTAGGGTGTCTGAGAAGGTGGTTGTTGCAAGGTAGTTTGCTTGGGTTGTGTTGGTTCGGACATAGGTGGCATGGCCATATTTGCCATGTAGGTGATAGCACAGGTGGTCATAACCTTTGATGGAGTAGCAGTCAGGCCTCTTCTGTTCCAATGTGGGTTTCTTCCAGGCAGATGATATCAGCAGAGTGTTGGGCAGCAAGGACTTCAATGAGGCTGCGCTTGGCTGCCGACAGGCCTTCGACATTGAATTGAAGGATTCGGAGGGCTGGTCTGACTGCAATATGATCTTGGGGCGGTTTCTTCTTGGCTTTGGGACTTTGAATAGGATTCTTTGAGGCTCTTCTCAAGAAGCTTCTCTTAGAAATTAGTCTGCTTTTTAGGATCATTCGTTTCCCCAGGTGGATCTGGGTACTGACGTAGAGCACGACTTGAACGCTGATCCATTGCTCCCCAAAGATGATTACAGTACTGTACTCTATGAGGTGTATAGAAAGCAGGTTGCTGATAGCAATGCACATATCTTTTTAATATCGCTTCAATTGTAGGTCTAGGCTTCATTAATAATTGGATGCAATTCCTCGTGAGTAAAAAAAACATGCTAAATGAGAAAGCCGCCGTAAAGTCCTGGTGACGGTTCCCCGATTGCGTTCTGTCTGCAGATGTCCCGTCTTGTTGTGGATATCAAAGGACCGCTAAGCTGAGCTCTGAGGAGTCGGCTAAAGGACACTGGAGTCACCTTTCGTAGCTCGCAGTTAAAGACGCGAGGTTTCCGGAAGAAAAAGTGCCAAGTGTGATCAAGCGGAAATCAATGGCTGTGGAGTGCTGCTCGAAATGATGAGCAAAAGCCAACCATTCATAACTGCCTTCCATGCCCCCCCCCTCACCGCCACTGGACCCCTCCCCCCACTGCTCCCCAACCCCCGTTCATCACTCCCCTTCCCATTCACGCTTAACCACTTCAGTTTGAACACACCTTCCTCCTCTCTCCTTTGTAGATACTCCACGTACATTTGCATCTTTTCCTACCATTGTGTGTATCCGGATATACACACAGATAATGTTTTCCCAGCAAATTTAGAGCATATTATGTTGGACTTTTTCGACTGCTTTTCCCCTGAACCCCCTCCCCAGTTTTACCACAATTCTGCTATGGGCTTTATTTAACGTGACAAATAATCCTTGAAGATCCCTCGCAGATGAGAGTAACCTTCATTTTAGAAAAAACCCACGGATACCACAATAGTTACCTCTGATATCTCTTTAAAGTAACCGCTTGAAATGTATGGATACTTACATTGATATTGTGCAGTTGAGCCCTGTTAATTTGAATATATTCATAGGTCATGCTAGATATGCTTTGTAGGAGGTTAGCAGCAGTTCTAAGGATTAACTGGTCACCATAGGAATGCAGAATTCATGCATCTAGGTTAGAGCCACCAACTCAAATAAACACCAGCCAAATTCTGGTTTGAACTTGCATCACATTGACTTCATTCGTTGCTAGTTCTGCGAGATGTGGACCAATAGTATGGAATTAGACCTCTCTTTGCAATGTTTTGGCAGCACAATGAGCAATGCAGCCCACATTTGAAAAATGAGCTGCAGAATTTAGTTTACAGATGACTCATTACCAGGCATTGTCATAATCATATGCATCATCAGAACAATCAGCATCAGAATTATCTGCATCAGAATGATTGGCATCAGGATTTGTGCATTTTGTCAGTGAGCAGTGTTAACATTGATATTGGACAAAAAATCCACAGGGGTCACTTGATTTTTGTGTCATTGTAGAGCTATGACCGTTTTTTTAAGACTCCAATAGAGAGCTCTAGGTGTAGCTTACACAGCCTGGATGTTACACTAACACACATCACTCAGCAACACAGCCCAAATTCCATGTGAGTAGCCCAAATTGTACATCCGACTTAAACATTGTTCGTTAATTTTTTAGAGTAACTTACATTTTCTTAAGAAGACTTACATTGGTTATACTGTATATATTTTTTCGCAGTTAGTTGGAAATTTGAATTATTTCCCAGGTTACAAAACTATAGATGGAATTGTTATAGCTTTTGGTGAAAGTACCTCTGCCCAATTTTCTAGACTTAGTTTTAGGACTGTGACACTTATAAGTGAAACATATTAGGATGCATTATGCATGATAACATATGTCTCGCTTTTAAGTCCTGCTGGCTTGTGTTTTTTGTTTACAAACCATGGACATCAAATTTGGCCACAAACATCATGTCCATGGCAAGTGCGCATCTCACCAGTAAATGCTTAGGGTGCTTGAAGTCGAGACTGCGTTGTTATGGCTTTTTTTAACCCTTTGCATGTCCAGTGTTCATAAGAATCCGAAGGATATTGGAGACCTGAATTGATGATGCGTGTTTTATCCAACCAATCAACACGTGTGTAGCCTATATGTTTCTTGTGTAAGCGTTTGTGTGTTTGTGCATGTGTGTGACTTCATGTGTTTTTGTCTTTAGGTGTGATGGAAAGTGTCGCGTGGCATTTAGTTCACTGTGTTACATACCCAGTGGCCTGAATTAGATTTTCAGCCACAGCTAACAACAGTGGTCACTCATATCAGAACCTGTCCTGAGCCCTTCGCTCGGTCAACTTGGCCTTAAATGAGTACCTGATGCAGTGTGAAAACACAATCACTGGGAAGACAAAGGTGGCTGTGCACGATGCGATCCACACCACCACCTATGCTGTAGTGCCGTGGCAGCTTTAATAGGTGCCCGCTAACAGCGTGTACCCCATCAGTCCATTGAAGAGTTATAGGGGGTATTTGTCATCGGGAATGCATGTGACTGTGTGTACGATAATGCGGGTGTGCACGCGTGTTTGTGTGGGCACACGTATTTTGCGTTAGATGTTTATTAAAATAAAATAAACATTTGAACAACCGTTTTAAATCCTTGGACAGATTGAGTATTATTAAATAAACCGTTTGCCTAAAATCTGTATTAAATGAAAACAGACGCAGATCGACTCGATGGGAGATCCCTATATCAAAACTTTTCAGTCTTAGAAATTATAATCTACACAAGATTAAATGAATTAACTCCGATGCAATTCATCTTCTTGGTTTTTTCGGTAAAGTCATGTAGAAGGGAAATAATAAAATAATAAAAATGAAACATAATAAAATGCTATTCTCACGACGTTTCGGCCACAACGCAAGCAGCCGTCCTCAGGTGAAGAACAGGTCTGTCGGAAAGACAGCGTCTGAATGAACACCACCAAGCTTGGCAGCGTATATTTAAGCTGGGTTAGATGAGGAAGGGCGCCTTGACAAAGGAATTTGTATATCAACAGAGGAATTTAGCATATTTATGGCAAAAATGCAGATATGGAAATAGTCACTACTTGTGGAATGCGTAGGAGGTGGGGAGGGGTCTCAAAGTCATATTATGCCCGTGCATTATGTAGGATTAGCAGCAACAAAGGGAGGAAGTAGGGTTAGCAGTAATAAAGGAAAGTAATTTTAATAGTAAGGAGCTGCAGCAGCCAAACCACCACGTAAAAAACTAAAATATAAACTACATCAATATCATCAATATACTAAATGTACTCTCCAATAAGCTGAGCTACTAACAGTAAGTCATACATTACAATTCTATGTCGCAAAAAATATAATATGCCTCCAGCTAAACTTTTTCTTACATCACACGGATCTACCCCATACTATATACTGCCATAGACAAACCCAACATTAAATTATATACTGCATTACTATACACCACCCTATACCTTAGACTATACATTGTAATATTACACTATGTATTATTCTACCCACCCTACTGTATACCACACTGCTGTATATTCATAATACAATTACGATGCTATATATTACCTTATACATTATATTAAACATTACACTTTTATACTATTTATTATTATACAATCTGCTATACACTATACCACTGACCGTCGCGTGAAAGGTACTAAGAGGAAGCAATTAAATATGTCAATGAGAGAGGGGTGGAAGGAGACTTGCAGCGGAGCAAAGACTCCATTCGCTGCGGAGAATACACAAGATATATAGTCAATGCAAGTGAGTGGACTGCAGTCTGAAAGTCACCGTAAACGTGAAAACAATCAGTTAAGATCCGAAATGGTTTATTACATCCTTCCAATGATTGCTGAGCCAGATTCGTTCATGAGGCAATCCACATATACAAACACAGAGACAATTTCAACCGAGAAGATGGATTCTGGCTCAGCAATCATTGGAAGGACGTAATAAACGATTTCGGATCTTAACTGATTGTGTTCACGTTTACGGTGACTTTCAGACCGCAGTCCACTCATTGGCATTGACTATATATCCTTTGTATTCTCTACAGGGAATGGAGTATTTGCTCCGCTGCAAGTCTCCTTCCACCACTCTCCCATTGACATATTTCGTTGCTTACCTTTCACGCGATGGTCAATGGTATAGTGCAGGAGTCAGCAACCTACGGCTCCGGAGCCGCATGCGGCTCTTTACGGTCTGCTTCTTGACGATATGTACGTATGTACAGTATGTACTCAGATGCATTGCGGCTCTTGAAATACTGAATTTTGTACCGAATTGGAAAGAAATGGCTCTTCTTGTTATTTTGGTTGCCGACCCCTGGTATAGTGTATAGCAGATTGTATAATAATAAATAGTATAAAAGTGTAATGTTTAATATAATGTATAAGGTAATATATAGTATCGTAATTGTATAGTGAATATACAGCAGTGTGGTATACAGTAGGGTGGGTAAAATAATACAGTGTAATATTATAATGTATAGTCTAAGGTATAGGGTGGTGTATAGTAATGCAGTATGTAATTTAATGTTGGGTTTGTCTATGGCAGTATATAGTACGGGATAGATCCGTGTGATATAAGGAAAAAGTTTAGCTGGAGGCATATTATATTTTTTGCGACGTAGAATTGTAATGTATGACTTATTGTTAGTAGCTCAGCTTATTGGAGAGTATATTTAGTATATTGATGTAGTTTATATTTTAGTTTTTTATGTGGTGGTTTGGGCTGCTGCATCTCCTTACTATTAAAATTCCTTCCTTTTATTACTGCTAACCCTACTTCCTCCCTTTGTTGCTGCTAATCCTACATAATGCACGAGCATAATATGACGTTGAGACCCCCCCCCCACCTCCTACGCATTCCACAAGTAGTGACTAATCCCATATCTGCATTTCCCATAAATATGCTAAATTCCTCTGTTGATATGCAAATTCCTTTGTCAAGGCGCCCTTCCTCCTCTAACCCAGCTTAAATATACGCTGCCAAGCTTGGTGGTGTTCATTCAGATGCTGTCTTTCCGACAGACCTGTTCTTCACCTGAGGACGGCTGCTTGCATTGTGGCCGAAACGTCGTGAGAATTGTATTTTATTATGTGTTATTTTTATTATTTTATTATTTCCCTTCTACATGACTTTACCGACAGAACCAAGAAGATGAATCCCTGCAGTCACGAAAGTTTTAAACTGAAATTCCGATGCAATTTTTATGTACTGAAATTCAGTTTTAATTATCATTGGGGTCAGAATATTCCTATCTGTTAATCAAACATATTATGGTACATTATAATAATACACACTTCTTGGCAGGGTTAATTACAGACTTAACTCGTGAGCGACCCAGGAATATTATTTCAGCACCCTGTAAACCATATCCAGTACACTTCTTGCTATGGCTGTGGCTTCTAGTCATGTGCCTACTCCAGTCAATTCTTCTTCTTTCGTATGGCATGTAAGCATCCGTTTATATATATGTCATAGTTGAATTTTAAGGTCCTTCAACCAATCCAAGGCGGCAGTAGATGTTTTATGGATTGCAGCGACCGGTATAATACTCAGTGAGAAATTAAGCGCTGCATATCAGGTAGGCAAACCTTTATTACATGCAATGACAATTCAAAATAGTTGATGGGAAACGTTAGCCCCATATCCAGTATGTGAATACATTATCAACAGCCATGATCTATCCATAGCTGGATAGAGACCTTCCCAAAGCTGCCACCCCTCTCTCAAAGGCTCACGATACACCTCCGATAAGCGCGGTTGGCTACGTATGGTGCAAAGGAAGTTCTACATACAGTGGAACCTAGGTATACAACCGCTTTGGTATACGTCGTGTTTTTTCGAGAAAAAAAATGTTTTGGGATACGACGTCTTGCTTGGGATACGACGCGTTTGTTAGAACTTGTATGGGTCGGGATGAGTCACCGCATACAGTACCCGCGTATGCCCGTTCACGACTGAAACAAAACGAGAGGGGCGGGGTGGCGTGGGGGAGAGGGCGGGGTACGTGGGGGAGAGGGGCGGGGGACGTGGGGGAGAGGGGCAGGGTGGCGTGGGGGAGAGGGGCGGGGGACGTGGAGGAGAGGGGCGGGGGACATGGGGGGCTGCCCCCATGGAGGGTGGAGCCCCGGGTCGAGGTGCGCGCGACGTGTGGGGTTGAGGCACGCCACGTGACCAGCGTAGCTGGCAGCAGCGCGGTCACGTGGCTTCTGTAGGCATTCTAGTAATTAGTGTCTAAATTATTTTATACAACCCCATTAATTTTTCGATTTAAAGGTTTCGTGACTGCAGGGATTCATCTTCTTGGTTCTTTCGGTAAAGTCACGTAGAAGGGAAGTAATAAAATAATAAAAATAAAACATAATAATGTATAATGTCATATAAAATATAATTTATTTTCCTCTGGAACGGATTCGTTTGGTAGACGTCATTTTCGGTATAAGTCCTACCTTCTGGAACGAATTAATGACGTATACCGAGGTTCCACTGTACATACATGTACAATAATCCATCTAACTCTTGCACATGAGCCGAAGATACACTTTATTTGCAGCCTATTACAGTATTTCTCTTTTCACTAAAATAATTACAATGATGCTATCTCATGCAGCGGGCTCACCTTTACATATAATAATGCGTTAAGCAAATGTTTTCTGAGTTGATGCCTTCAGAATGCATCGACTGTCAGAGCTGTGCCAGAGGTGGCGGTATCTCGCAGAAATCTCAGTAAATCCCTCGCTGTGCTGCTGCTGGTGCTGCCGTGGCCCTTAAGGATGCATACAAAGGATTTAATAGCCCGAGTGCTTCCAACGAAATGGCCCAGCCGTCAAAATTGCCGCGCTGCAGTAAGTGGCACATGTGTGCCATCCACTCATTCTTCTACGCATATTGTAAGAGACGAAGAAATTAAGCTTGCATATACTTGGCCACGGGCCCGGTCATAAGCGAAGGTTGTTAATGGCAATTGTGGTGCAAATAACGGCGCTAACGCATCGAAGATCGAGCGGAAAGTGTCTTTGGGTGGCGTCTGCGCTGGGCAGATTCGAGAAATAGGACTCGATCTGGTGCACGGGCAGCGGGGGCACATGATTCATCTCGCCACCTGTCATTACATGGGTCGTTCATTCACTCCGCGCTGCCACTGATTGTCAATTACGTGTATTCAAGCGCAAACTATGAAGGATGCCGTTTTCTTGGGAATGGGAGTTGGCTGGGTGCTGGGCACATGGTCCCCGATGCAAGGACAGATCAGGGTTATATGAGACATGGATTGACTTGCAGGGGTAGCATGGCATTGATGTGTAGACAGTCACACACACAGACGTGAGAATATACAGACATACAATGCCATGCAGAGCTACACATGCATTACTAAAGAAAGTGAGCTACGTGGTGACAAATGATATACACAAAGACGACACATTAATTAATATATATTTCGTACATTTATAAAGCACATGATGAAATGGCAATTCCATCAGTCATTTCAAATGTCGTGGATAAGATTCGCCGTTTTGGATGGGATTTTAGTTTTAGTTAACTTACAATGAATTTCCCAATGTTGTTCTTACCCCAACGCGAATGGTATTTGGATATGGCTTAATTCCATTTTGTGATCCGCAATAGGAATTTACGTAAATTCCTTTTGTAGCAGCGGTTCAGGATATACACACCTTGTAATTGAAGCCAGCTTATTTAAACTGAAAGTAGCTGTCCAAATGATAAAGGGATCCTTTCAACGTGCGCACCACTTAACGAAATCCAAAGATGAATGGAAACAAAGATGGACAGAAACTTTGTTTAAAACTAAGTTTTTGAGACATCACTTTTGGCCACGTATGAAGGAACACGATCCTTACATCACTAAGGTTCTCACCCAGGGAAATGGATTTCACTTGGTGTTGGTTACGAGCGGACAGCAGGTCGCGAGATAATGTTGTTGGAGTATAGAAAGGCAGCGCCACGGGAGGGCAGAGGGGTAGGAATAGACTATCGTACACAGCTCATGGAGATACAGCTCAGCCCCACTCTGCCTCACGATGCTCGTCTGGATGCCGTTTCAACCCTGCTTCTGTGGCCATGATCATTATACGTCGGCATTGGCAACATTTCGAATGTTTATGCGCAGGGTTTTCAGCCTATGTGAGCACTAAAGCAGTGTGTGTAGTACATGCATTCCATGCTGACATGTAAGCCCCGTGAGATATATGAACACGGCGGGAGAGCCAGGGTAGATGGGTTGGGTGGTTAAGGTTGGGTGGGTGAATGCGTGAATGGGTGTTGGAGTTGGGCTTGATGTTGGTGTGAAGATTTGATCCAAAGGTAGTGCTAAGCAGAGCAGTGGTGGCGTACGTTATGCGCATAAGAGGGCAGTCTGTCTCTCCAGCTGACACTGCCACTTATACGGGCATAGTGGCTCTGTGTTAATCCTGGATTAAGAAGGGACCAAGAGAGTCATGAAACAGTCAACTATCACCCGTGTTCGTGTCCCTCGGATAGCGCAGAGGTGCCAGTGATGCATGAGCGAGTGTGCATGTTTGGCCTTGTAGTCTGTGTTTCTTTTTGTGCATCTGACATCTCCTATGCCGGTGAGTATTTATTATAAAATATCGGGATTTTCCTTGTAACAAATAACTATTGAATGTAATTACTGTGCTCGTATTAATTTACAGCCCACTCTCAATCCATGGGTAGACAAAGGCCTCCCCACATCGTTATCGGCTGCAAGGTAGTTTGTGCAAACTTTACCACAGTAGTCATTACGTATAATCTGTGTATTACGTTCTTATAGACATATGCAATGTACTTTGCATGGAAAGAAAAGGACGATTCATCACATCTCTTGCCGTATGAGAAAATAAAGAGAATGACAGTGAACAGTCTCTGAACAACCTTTTTTTTCAGCTACATGCCTGACCATATTGTCTGTTCCTGTTCAACGGATTTCATTATTTGTTTTAAAAATTGATTTTTATTAAAACAAAAAATATGTTATGAGTGCCCTTGCCTATTTGGGTGTCGTTTTACATATCCATGCATAAAATAAATGTCACCCTTCCTTTGCAAAGGCAAACCGGTAGTGTGCCAGCACAGGATGATAATGATAAAAAAAATGCATCGTCCATGGAACTGCTTGCAGGAGCATTGGCTGGGAGGAAGGAACCCGTGGGCATCTGGATGTCGACGTTAGAGGTGGTTGTGTGTGGTCTGGGTGGTGGGTGGCGTGGCCAGTCATGGATTTAAGGCACACGAGTGATGTAATGCTATGTGATGTGTGTGTGTGGGCAGCACAGGCAAGAGCAGAGCAGGAGGGCGGGTGGGGTGGAGAGGGCAGACGGCTGCAAGTAATGCGGGTGAGAGGGACACTCTCTGGTATTAATTGTGAATCGTTCAGCAGTTTCGCCTCCACTTCCCTCCCCTCACTGCACAGTGCGCCGCACTTCATGAACGAGCATGAGTCCAGTTCCTCTGCTCTCGACATCTCCCCGCTCAGGGTTTCCCTCCGACTCCCTCATGAGAAGAAGAAATGTAAAGAGAGTTGAAACAAGGCGTAATCTCATGAAGCAAAGACAAAACAAATAATTGGTGCTAATTTTACCGATCCACACCTAAGCTGCGAGTCACGGGCTCTCTGACACAAATTTGAAGATTAATTGGCGAAGCTTTGTTAAAATGGCAGTCAGGTGCGCCATATCGGCAACAGTGCCGTGATATGACATCGGAATGTTATGGGCGTGATGCCACAATGGCATCTCGAGAACGTCCCTGACTGTGATATAAGTTCTTCTTCACAGACAAACGAAGTTTGAAACTCACCCGTGATAGCCCGGAAAACACAGCCTTGGTGTGTGGATTTACAAGATAAAGAGCTGTTTGTTGTTTGATATGTCGGTAGAATGTGTCTCGACCTCGCTGTGCACTGCGTTGCACCACTATCCGAGTAGATAACCTGGCATTTAATAAACCTTCAGAGCCAGGGTGAATATCCAACTCCAAACGTATTTAATGAATTGAACGAGGTAAAACTGATGGAAAAACACAGCACAAATACAGCATCTGTTAATACTTGGAAATATCAATACAATGAATGAACACTACAGCATTATAACATTGTCTTAGATACATGAAACTCAACAATAGATCCTGGATGGACCAGGCACTTACATTAGTACTGAATAGCTATACAAGAGAATAAGCTACTGTGTCAAATAAGGGCACATCATGTAATCACCATACTGCAGCCTATATGTACAGCACTACACATAACACTGAACTGTGGATGAAATATTTCATCATCCTTGCTCTCAAGATCGCAATACGGTTACATGGGTACAAGTCTGACTCGACTTATTCAATTACAAGTAACATTTACAATAAGGCAAGTGGCAGGCTTCGTTGTTAATTAGGCCTAATTTATCAAAACAATTTAACAGAATTATAAAGGCATTTACAGCATTATAACGGCCATTCTAACATTATAACAGCATTCTCAGTATTATAAGAACATTACCGAACTTACAGACAGTGCTTCCCACAATGAACAGATGCACCTGTCTTCACTGAAACGCTATTTGTGCCACCATTTTGTCCTCTGTGTAATGGCTGACATCCTACCGTGTGGCTGGGAGAATCTTCAATCGTAACTTCCTGGTCACGTGACCAAACTCAACATCAAAACAAGAAATTCCTGTATACATATGCAATGCGTGTCTGACGAGGCACACACTGGGATAGGAGGCACCACACTTTATTCACTTTAACAGTAACAGCTACAACAAGGCTACTTTATACCCCAACGAGAGAGAGGGAGGATTCTCCATACCTGGAGCCCTAACACTCTCGGCTCCCGCTTCCACCGGCGTGACCATACACCATCAGTTTCCCACACTGACTGTCCCACACTGTCCGAAGGCCCCGCCTCTTCCCTTCCCCTCCCCCGAGCGTGGCCCCACCCCGCCTCTTGCCACGTCACTTCCCCTGACTCTCCCGATGACACCCGAGCCAGCGTGACAGGCCCCTCGAGTCCCGATCGGCAGGTAAGTGCAGGTAAGGGAGCGCGTCTCCTCACAACAGTCACACCCCAGGGACGCCATTTACGTTCCTACATCACCCCCCCCTTTGTGAAACTCAGTCGTCTCGGCTGACCAATCTACATATACAATGCTACGTGTGGGCCTCCAACATCAACGCAACAACAATAACAATAATAACAATTAACCCAAACTAAGCGAAATACTTATTTACACAATATACAGAACACGGTGAACAAGAGAGCATATCGGGATCAATTGCCCCCCCCCAAAGGTTATAACTATTTACAAGGCAGACCCATCTCAAAGACAACACCCCCCCAAACATGTGGCGCTGCGCCCGAACACACGATGAGCCCGGATCAGCTATTGACCCATGTGGCCGCGGTTGGCACCCACGACTGCTGAGTGCCGGTGCACCTGGACTTTAAAGGATGGTCATTTAAACCGTGCAGTCTTTGCCCAAGTCCTCGAAGCTGGTCTGTCAAGCGAGGGGACCATAGGTCCCCTGGAGGATCCGGGAACAGCCGGAGGATTACCCGAAGCCCCTGAGGCAAGAGCGTGTCAAGCGGCGGGTCAGGTGATGGTGTCCTCAGACTTCCCCCTGCGATGTCGAGGGCGCTAGACGCGTGGACCCTGTGGGCGGAATCACAAAACTGTCCGGAGGCGAGACATCAGCCGACGCATGCTCGAATTCGTCAGGCCGACCTGACACCCAGCGCTCGGGAAGTGGAAATGACGAGTCCACATCAGGTGAAAAAAAACTTTCAGCCGCGACGGGTACACAAATCAATGGCGACGACCCAATTGAACCCGCACGCATTGAGGACTCCTGACTTCTACCACTTCCACAGGCCCCTGCCATGGCCTATGCAATTTGGGGGAGGTGCCCATTAGGACCTGGGGGCAGTGGAGCCACGCTTTGTCTCCCGGTGCTCATATTGTCGAGGACAGGCTTGGTTTGAAAATCCGTTAGTTGGCCGCCTGCCTCAGGGCCGAGTTGCCCTTAGCCGCCTCCCGAGCCTCTGCCAACTGTTGCAGGGTAAGCCGCATGGGGTCAGCCATTTTAGCGTATTGTTGTGCCAGTCTGAGCTGCGCGTCAATTGGTGGGTCGCGCTCCCGCCCATACATAAAAATAAACTGAAAAAACCTGGTAGAGGCGTACGGAGCAGACCCGTACGTGGCGAGCACCCCTGGAATGTGCAAGTCCCAGTCGGACTGGGATTCGTTGACACATTGACATAACATTGAAGTCAGAGTCCTATGTAACCTCTCCACCATACCATCCGTCTGGGGATGATAAGGGAGACATGCGGACCTTCCGGGTACCCAATTGGCCACAGACATCCTTCAGCAGTTTGGAGGATACATTTTTGCCCTGGTGCGTTAAAAGACGTTCACGAGCGCCCTTATCCAGCACGTAACCCTGAAGGAATGCGTCCGTAATGACCTGCGCCGATTGGTTCTGTAGTGGCCAGGCCATTGGCCAGCGGGTCAAATATTCTACACCAACCAATAAATATCTGTTCCCCCGTGGTGTGGTGGGAAATGGGCCGAGATATCCAGTGCGACGATTTCGTTCACCCGTGACACAACAATGGACTTCAGAGGTGGCCGATCTGCCCTCGAGGGAGATTTCTGGCAAGCACATTCGGTGCACCCCTGCAAAACATTATGCACATCATCGGCCATGCCCGGCCCAAAAAAATTAAACTTCAGGGTAGCCAATGTCTTACAAACCCCAAGGTGCATCAACCGGTACAGACGGTATACCTGCGCAAAATGTATGATGGCCAACAATTCCCAACGCGTCACGCAATATCGTTGTTCAGCCGGTGATAACACACGACTCCCATATACCACCACTCTTTCTATACCATCAACGACCTGGGATAGCACAGCGCCAATCCCGGTGTCGCTGGCATCCGTATCGAGAAGAAAGGGTCGTGAGAAATCGGGATAGTGGAGAGGGGGTGCTTTGAACAATCCCTCCCGCAAAGCTACAAATGCCGCCTCTTCTTCGACTCCCCAACAAAATTTTTGGCCCTTGCCAGTGAGGACATGGAGCAGCTTGGCTATAGTGGCAAAGCCAGGCACAAATCGGCGGTAATAGGAGGCGAACCCCACAAAACTGTGCACCTCACGCATAGCGACGGGGTCCGTCGCTATTCCCGATTCGCTGACCACGTGACCAAGGTATTGCACCGACTTATGCAGGAAATGGCATTTCTGTGGCTTGAAGTTCAAGTCGGCCACTCTCATTTTAAGGAAAACCGCTCGCAGCCGCTGCAGGTGCTCCTCGAACGTTCGTGCAAAAACAATAACATCATCAAGGTAGATGAGACACGAATCCCACTGGAGCCCTGCTAAAACTAATTCCATCAGCCATTGGAACGTGGCCGGACTGGAATGTAGCCCCATGGGGAGGCGGTTGAACTCAAACAAGCCCTGGGGGGTACGAACCACCGTTTTTGGCTTGGAAATATCGTCTAACAGCAACTGCCAAAAGCCAGAAAGTAAGTCGAGGGTGGAAAGAATCGGGCCCCCGACAAGGCATCCAGGGAGTCATCCATACGTGGTAACAGGTATGCGTCAGCAACCGAGATTTTGTTCAACTTCCTAAAGTCCATGCAGAACCTCAAGGTGCCATCCTGCTTTTTGACGAGAACAATAGGAGCCCCCCACGGACTAGTAGAAGGGGTGATGATATCTGCAGCTAGCATTTCCTCGACCGCGGTGCGAACATGCTCCCTCTCAGCAGGACTCAACCTATAGGGGTTCTGGCGAATGGGGGCCGCATTTCCTGTGTCAATATGGTGGTGGACCAATGACGTGCGGCCAATGTCGTATTTGTGTTTGCTAAACACGTCCGCAAACTCTAGAAGAAGCGCCCGCAACGCAGACCTTTGCACAGCTGACAAGTCAGGGCTTTCCTCACAGAGCGCATCCCCATTATTATCACCCCCTGTCTCGGCAGCCGCGATAACCCGCGGGGGCTCCGTCCCCCCGACATCGATTTCTGCGGGCGATGCATGTGTAATGAGAGCCTATGTCCGGCTCACGTGGTGATTGGCTCTGCCGGTCCTGCTCTACAGCCAATGGGGGGAGAGCCTGGGAGCATGGCCCTGGCGTGATCGAGGGATGTCAGATAGGATGATTGGTTCTGCTACTCTTGGCCTTAGCCAATGGGAAGACAAGTCAGGGGCGTGGTCCTGGGAGTTGATGGAGGAATCTGGAACATTCAGCGCAGGCTATTAAGGATTGGCTGGTGCGTACCACGTGACCCAGGCATTAAATAAGGGAAGAGCCGAGGGACACGTGGTCAGACAAGGAACGAAGAGAGAGAGGGGCCACGCGCGAGCGGGGCTCCGAGTGCCACGTGGCGGTGCGTCTCTTGCAATCTGTCTGCTCACTTCCCATTGCCTGCCAGCAACGGGGAGTGCTTGTGAACTGAGGAAAGCAAATAAAAGGACCGATTCCACAAGCCGTCTCCAGAGTGTTATTACACATGGGCCAGTACTGTGCCCGCCTGTATGACAGTGGGCTCCAGACCAATATTTAGAATCTGAATGAACAGCTGCTGGTCATGTCTGACAATGGTTTGGGCTCCCACTAACGCAAGTCCCCGGTGCGCTTTATTGGATGGACTCAATAGGACACCTCCCTTGGCGGCCTCCCTATCGAGTTCCCGCTTGAGATGCAAGGGCACAAGCATTTGCGCTCCAGGGGGAATCCGAACCGTATCCCGCACAAGCGCCGGAACCACCGCGTTCACTCTTCCCAGTTGAGTGGGGGAGGGTAAAAAGGCCATCCAGCATCCGCACCTCCATCCCTTGCAACAAGCCGATGACGGCCGACGAAGCCGCGGCTGCCGCCACAATACATTGGCCCAACTCCGACCACTGAGCAGATAGTAATGGCAACCCGTCTGCCGCTGATTCTCGACGTACGCGCCCCACTGTGCGAGCTGATGGCCCTCCCCCCTGCGAGTGGCAATCAATGTCTGTCATGGATGCGTGATGTGAATGCGAGGGCCCAGTGTGAGGTGCAGCCAGACTCGCCTGTGAGCCCAGGAGGGACGCCCCGAAGACGCCGGCGCCTGGGATGTACTCCCAGGATCGGTGCGGCACCCCTTGGAGATGTGGCCCGGATTGCCGCACTTTAAGCACACGACGGGGGACGACGCAGGCTTGGATGAGGCCCCCGTCCGTTGATCACAATCGTCCCTCCGTCCTGGACGGTTCTTCCTCCAGCCGCCCTCATTGAGCGACGCGAAGGCCTGAGAGGGCTCCCCCTCATCATCCAATTCCTCCTTAGCCGGACCTGCACACGCCACTACCTTTGCCCTGCGCTTGCCAATGAGGTGGGTCTGAGTAGACCTCGCGACCCGCAGCGACGTCAAGTCATCATCATCGGTGGTTGGAAGTGCGACGTCGAGCTCCTGGGCCAACCCTAGCATGCGGTCCAAAACTAAGGCATCCAACCCCTCCTTGTCCATTCTAGGGTAAGCTGCCTGTGCAAGCGTAAAAAGAGCGGTGCAAAAAACAAGAGGCGTCTCGGAATCCTCACGTCGCCTGGCCGCAAACTTGTGACGCATAGTAGACGGTGGATCGAAAACCCCCGCCATCTGCCGAAGAGCTTGAGCTAATGTCCGACGATCCTCAGCTGGGATGGAGTAAAAGGCACCTAGGGCAGTATCATCCAACACTGTAGGAAGTGCCCGTAGCGCTTCAGCCTCTGTCCACCCCACCAGCTCGGACGTAGCCTTGAAGCGGCGACTAAAGGCAACCCAATCACCACCCTTCGAGACGAATTCCTTAATGAAGGGAAGGTGTCACTTCAGCTCGGGATCATCCCTGAGATTTTCTGGCGGGGCACCCGAAATGGTGGGAATTTCTTCCCGTGCACCGCTCAAAATGGCGGCCGCTTGAGCGGGCTGCGTCTCCCGCGCTTCCCGCCGTTGGGACGCAGCGGCGACTGGGTTCTCACCTCGTGGCCCGGCCCCTCCAGCCCGGTCGGCCGGTTCGTCCAGGTCCATCTCCGTAACCAACACTGCCGCGGCAGACAGCAGATCAGCCAAGCGCTGGCCGCGCGCTTGTCTATCTCTCCCCGCCGCCGGTGGAGTGGTGACGTCTCGAGCGAGGTCCTGCTCCATAGAGACCATTCCCTCGCGGTCCATCGCTGGGCTCGCCTCTCCCGGAGGTGGCAGGGCAGCGCCCCCCTCTTCTTCACCATCAACTGATTTTGCAGGCTGTTTGCTTCGTGTATACATCGTAGCCTATGTAGCACCTAGCAAAATATTTTTTACTTCCGACACCAGATGTAATGCATGTCTGACGAGGCACACACTGGGATAGGAGGCACCACACTTTATTCACTTTAACAGTAACAGCTACAACAAGGCTACTCTATACCTCAACGAGAGAGAGGGAGGATTCTTCGTACCCGGAGCCCTAACACACTCGGCTCCCGCTTCCACCGGCGTGACCATACACCATCAGCTTCCCACACTGACTGTCCCACACTGTTGGAAGGCCCCCGCCTCTTCCCTTCCCCTCCCCCGACCGTGGCCCCACCCCGCCTCTTGCCACGTCACTTCCCCTGACTCTCCCGATGGCACCTGAGCCAGCGTGGCAAGCCCCTCGAGTCCCCATCGGCAGGTAAGTGCAGGTAAGGGAGCGCGTCTCCTCACAACAGTCACACCCCAGGGACGCCATTTACGTCCGTTCACATACACCCCCACACCTGCCGTGAGGCAGAACAGAATGCCTGCATTCTACAACATGATAAAGGGATTGGTGCCTCGTGCGAAACAGGTGGGTGACATCCACCTTGCATGTCAGCAAGGGACCCATAGGAGGCAGCACAGCAGCTTGGAGTGTTTTTGTTGTTTTCTCTTTGCATGTATGTCCTTTGTAGAGGCTTTCTCGCTTTAGCCAGCGTGGAAAATATGGAAGGTATTGGTTAATTATGACAAATAAACTTGCTGTCATTCAATTAAGGTAGGTGAAGCTTAGGGAAAATAACATATATTTTTACGTTTATAATCTACAGCTTCCTTGTAATTCCACAGCTGAATGAAGGGCTCCCCGTGCAATGTTTTGTCATGGGGGTTTGACCACACGTATCACAGCGGTCATTGTAGGTTGGTGAAGTAGGGGGCGGGGGGCGGCAGGACTGGTTCAGATATTACTCGCCACTCATGATAGCCATGCCGGGTAATCGAACTCAGCTCAAATGGATTCATCACAGCACAGTGAGTGAACCACCACGCCACTGCTCTGTAATAAGAAATTAATATTCTGATTTGAAAATCCATTAAACAATTATTATTGCATCTCATGCTTTTATGAGTATATGACGGCACATGAGTGTCGGCACATCAGTGTGTGCATTGTACGTGTTTGTGTGTGCATGTCAACATTTACTAAAAGCATTTGCCACTATAATTTCTAAGTTTCTAAATAGAAGCTCTCACGGTTTGAAAAGCATAGATGTACGAAGCAAGGTTTGTAGAGTGGAGGTCACTGGGTGGCTCAGTGGTTATAATGTCAAGCCAGCATTGCAGATATTCTGAGTTCCACTTAAGTTTTCAGCCACCTGTGATTACCCCAAGTTTCTCAAGTTATAGAAATTTGATGTTTCATTCTGGTCACCATTGACTGCCCTGGTAATTGAAAACACCATGTGTTATACGATGAAAATGTGTCTGTAGCAGACACTTCGGAAAATGCAGTGCCCCTCCAGTGTGAATGTCAGAAATAGTGATGTTGTACCTCCTGTGGATCATTCTCTAACCACGTTCTGAGCAGACTTTTCCTGAAAGCATGATGCCCATAACAATATTGGAATAATTTATGTTTAGTCATACTGTCTAATATTAGCCTTATTTTAAAGTCTCAGCTTTATGGATTTAGTATGTTACACAATACGTGCGTTGATGCTCGGAGTGACTGATACTGAAATACAAAGTACGGAGTATAAGTTGGTGCATTCTTTTAATATCAGGTTCTTAAACTGTTTTGAACGCTACTGTACACACATGCACTGTTATGAACGTATAAAAACTCGCTTTTACAATCAACATTACCCATATTCAATACACTGCTGAATGAAGGCCTCCCAAAGCTGTCACCTCATTTCTCACGATCCTGCAATGCAACAGTCCATGCTCCAGCACACAAGCCGATTTAATCGCTCCATCTCTCGGATGCACATACTCTTGGGCGTTGTTCCCTTCTTTGGGAGCCACTCGATCATTCGAATTTACCACCAGCCAATCATCCCTTCCAGCGATGTTGCTTGCCCAAGCCTACATACCTTTCTAACCAGTCGATATAATATATTTAACCTGTGTGTGGTCTCTAATCCATGTGTTCCTCTTCTTGTCTCGCAGTGTAAATGCCAAGCATGCACCTCTCCACGCGTATTTGCACACAGCTCAGTTATTTTTCCATTTTCTTTGTCAATTCACATGTTACAATCCATAAATCATAGCGGGCAATATACGATGTGAGTAACTGGTTAGCAACATCCGTTGCGACCACTCTAGAATCTATACGCATTGTACCATTTTTTATTTTGTGAATCAAATATTGACCCCGTATCGTGATAATGGAATTGCAGAAAGAGTTAATTGTTGCACCTCTAGTTTATCTGCAGAATAAATTTCTGCGATTGGACACTTCGCTCTTGGGAGTTGTCTTAGTGTGAAGTTATGCAGACTTGTTGCATGCCGTGTACCATACCTGCATTCTGGATTGTTCTCTTAAGTGTGCTGCTTATTTATGGATTTCGAATTTAAACTTCTCCCGATCTCTCCAGCAGATGGAAAACAAATAACAAGCTAATTTGTGTGCACATCCATCACTGTGCAAGGCTAAACATGGCTGGTGGTGTCAGCATGGGAGGGGCGGCCTCAATTGTATTAAATCCTTTATATTAAGTTCACTTGCTTGCATGCTTGCGCGCTTACGACCGTGCAAATCTTTCGGTCGTTGTTTAACCCACTTCCCGTGATCCAATCGAGCTGACATTTTGCACACAGACTCGTTGTGCGTGACAATTTATTTTCGTGAAAAAATTTTTCCAAAATTTTCCACTTTTTAGGAAAAAATAAAATTCATATTTAATTAAAAATACCAATGTGATAAAAATGAAACTCTTACTCAAGAAAAACAGAAATGAATAATAAAATAAAACCGATGCCACGCATATAAAGGATTTATAGTGAAAAACTTTGTTTTTACGGGTTAATTTTTATTGTGGATGAGAATGAAAAGATATGTACAATTAGTGAGAATTTTTTTTTTCTCGAAAAGTAGAACATAAAACCTCATAATCATCGCCATCATCACCACCTAGCCTTGGAGTGTGTTTCATAGATATACATGGAACAGGTGATTTAGTGAAAATACACAAATTATATGTAATATATGGATGGCTAAAATCCGGCTATCCACCGTACAGTACTTAAGTTTTCTGCTGACGCTCTAACACTTCAATTAATCATATAAATGTAATGTAGTAACTTGGCGGGAGACGACCTTACGGGTAGCACACTCTTTATTAACACCAACTTATATTACACGGGTGGCTAACTGCAGCCTAACCCACGGGGTTCCCCTGGCTACACCCACACGGGCTCTTACGCCCCGTAGCTTCTCAGAACCCACCCGGCTGGGGTGTCCGTCTCGACTCTGGGTCCCACAGCCTCGTCCCACATGGACGTCAGACCACGGGTCCCACAGTCTCGCCTCCGAGCCACACAGGGTCCCGGCCCTTACAAGGACAGCGGGACTAGGGGTCTCAGGGCCCTACCTCTTCAACTCCGTCTTCGATCTTCAACTGGTTATCAACTCCCCGAGTGCTCCCGCGCGTCCCCCTTTATAGTCCTTCATGCGGACGTCGCTGAGAGCACCCACCCCAGTTGACCAATCACTGCGCGCTGCCCACGATCCTATTTCCCACCTTGTGTCAGCGCGCACAACCACGCACCCCGCGCCGCCCCGTGATCTATCACTGTCGGCGCGCGTCAACACCACCACTACATCACCCCCTACCACATAGCTCGCAGCCGACCCGGCTGCTATAAAAAAAATGTATTACCCCCCCCCCCCCCCCGTGTGTGCCCCGTAACACAAGCAACAATCACAACAACACAACACAACAAGAACTCCGCCATCCGCAAGAATCAGAACATGCCACCGCAACAACAAGAACAATATGTACAACCCGGCGAGCGACAACAATAAATGTGTATGCAAAAAAAAAATGACTCGTGCAGCGTCCCTTCATTTCCGAGCGCCCTTTGAACGGGACATTATACCGGGCAGAAGGGGAACACGGCGACGAGCTGCAATCTCGGGCCCCCCCTCTTTTTTTTTTTTATCATGAAAAGTGTCGTGTCTTAGCACGAGTCCGCCTGGCCGGTCCGTCGTACGGCACCAGACGCGGTTGACCGTCCGGTGGCGCCGGCAGTCCAGGAAGGCACGGGGCAGGCATCGGAGATCCGCGCGTGCCTCGTGGTTCCGGTTCACGACGGTCAACAACCATCAGGTCCGAGACACCTGGGAGTGGGTCAGGTGGAGACACGTGAGGATCAGACTGCGACACATCCCTCCCCGAGTCGACGGCCACATCACACGCTCGGTCGTTACGGCACAAAGGGAGGCCATGTGGTGCCGCGAAGGGTTTCAGCCGGGAGGGGTGTACGTACCAACGGCGTTTTTCCCATTTAATCTGGATACTCTGGGGTCGCGCAATACGCACGATTTCCACCGGTCCCCTCCATGGTCTCAACAATTTAGGGGACGTAGCCAACGGTGCATGTGGGCAGTGCAGCCACGCCTTATCGCCTGGTTTCCAATCGTGCGTATACACCTTTCGTGCATGCAATCTTTCGTTAGCAATCTGGCGAGACCTTGAATTCAACCTCGCAGCCTCTCGCGCTTCAGCCAGTTTGGCGATATTAAATTTGATGTGGTCGGCCAATTTAGATTTCGCACATGGCTGGGAAATCCCCAGTTGGACATCCATGGGCGGATCGGCCTCCCGCCCATACATGAGAAAAAATGGGGAAAACCCCGTCGCCGCATGGGGGGCCATTCGATAGGCCGTGAGTACCCCAGGTACCTGTAAGTCCCAAGCAACCTGATCGTTGCAGACCTGTTGGCACAGCATAGAAGTAATCGTCCTGTTTAGACGTTCAACCATTCCATCAGTCTGCGGGTGGTACGGGGAGGTATGCACTTTCTTCGTACCCAACAGGTCGCACACCTCGCGCAACAAAACGCTCGAAAAATTATTTCCTTGGTCCATCAGCAAGCGTTCGGGGGCGCCTTTGTCCAAAACATAGCCCTGGACAAAGGCGTCCGCCACTGCCGCAGCCGACTGGTTGGCGAGTGGCCACGCCATGGGCCATCGGGTGAAGTATTCTACGCCAACCAGCAGGTACTTGTTACCTCTAGGTGTAGCGGGAAAGGGCCCCAAGATGTCGAGCGCAACCAGTTCGTTCGTGCGCGAAACCTGAATGGATTGTAGCGGTGGATTAGCCGCTATTGGTGGCGGTTTTCTTTGAGCGCACCCCACACATCCCTTGAGGATGTTTGCCACGTCGCTCCCCATACCCGGCCAATAATAGTCCCGTTGGAGTAGGGCGAGCGTTTTATGAAATCCCAAATGCATGAGTCGTTCGTGAGCAGCCAGAACGACCCTACCCCGCAAAGCAGATGGCACAACGAGCGTATGACGCCGGGACATATTGTCCCACTTCATCAGGAGGCCCTGTCTGACCACCCAGGAACCGACCCGCGTCTCCCCCCCCCCGGAAGCCTCTGCCTTCTGACGCAACGTGAGTAGGGAGCTGTCGGCCATTTGGAGACGGCCCCACTCGATAAGAGGCAACGCGAGTAACGAGTCCCCGCCCGTGGGAGCGGCGGGCGCGTCGACCCCCGGAGCGTCAGTGGCGGCAAGCAAAACTTCCACGGGGACGGCGACAGGGGGTTTACACCGCGCCGATCCCAGAAGACATGCGCATTCCGAGCGAGGCGACAACCGCGACAAGGCATCCGCATTCGAGTGCCGCAATCCCTTACGGTAAATCGTCGTTAATTGGTAGTCTTGGAGGACCTCCAGCCATCGGGACAATTGGCCGGAGGGTTGCGCCACCCGCATTGCGTATTGGAGAGCCGCGTGGTCCGTACGAACAGTAAAATGACGGCCGTAGAGATACGGCCTGAATTGCTGTATAAAAAAAACGATCGCTAGCAATTAACGACGTGTCACACAGTAGCGTTGTTCCGCAGGTGACAAAACTCTGCTACCATAGGCGACCACCCGTTCGACCCCCCCGACCACCTGTGAGAGCACTCCCCCGATACCCGTGTTACTGGCATCCGTGTCAAGCAGGAACGGTTGCGTAAAATCGGGGTAACACAAGGGAGGAGCCCGCACCAAGGCGTCCCGAAGGGAGCAGAACGCAGCCTCCTCTTCCGGCCCCCAGTGAAACCTTACCCCTTTAGCCGTCAAAGCGTGTAGGGGCCTGGCTATGGTGGCAAAATGTTCGACAAAACGGCGGTAGTAGGAGGCGAATCCTATGAAGCTGCGGACTTTAGTGACTGAGGTTGGCGTTGGCCATGAGCTGACGCAGTGCGTCTTAGCAGGGTCTGTAGAGATCCCTGAACGGCCAACGATATGCCCCAAGTACCTGACCGATTCCCGAAGCAGGTGACATTTAGCCGGTTTAAATTTTAATTTAGCGGAACGCATCCTGAGGAACACCCCTCTCAATCGCTGGAGGTGCTCCTCGAAAGTCCGGCTGAAAACGATGATATCATCGAGGTAAATCAAACAGGTGTCCCATTGGAGTCCTGACAAAACCAATTCCATGAGCCTCTGGAACGTGGCGGGAGCGGAATGTAAGCCCATGGGCAATCGATTGAATTCAAATAGGCCTCCTGGTGTCCGGAAAGCGGTCTTTGGTTTCGATTCCTCATCGAGGGGCAATTGCCAAAATCCCGAAAGCAGGTCAAGCGTCGAAAAAAACTGTGCTCCCGCCAAGGCATCCAGCGACTCATCCATCCTGAGGAGTGGATACGCGTCGGCCATCGAGATTTTATTTAGGCAGCGGAAATCCACACAAAATCGCAAGGACCCGTCCTGTTTTTTAACAAGGACGATGGGAGCACCCCACGGACTGGAAGAGGGCGAAATGATGTCGGCAGCCAACATGTCATTAACAGCCGACTGCACATGCTCCTTCTCGGCTGGGCTGAGCCGGAAGGGATTCTGCCGAATAGGGGCCGCGTCACCCGTCACTATGTGGTGGCGCAACAGGTCTGTGCAGCCAATATCGTACTTGTGTCTGCTAAACACGTCAGCGAATTCGAGTAGCAGGCCCCTCAACGCTCCCAACTGCACACTAGACAAGTTACTAGACCCAGCACACAACGAGTCCAACCATTCTGTCCCCTCCTCCAATGGAGGATGCGTATCGAGGCTAGAATCCGCATGTGCAACGAGCTGTTCATCGACGGGTAGCGGCGCCGCGTGAGCCAGCACCGTGCCCTGTGTAATTACAGCTGGCCGCGACCCCGTATTCAGAACCATAACGAACGGATCCCTGTCCGCCCGCACCATGGTCTGAGCTACCGCTAAGTCGAGGCCCCCAACAGCTCTGTTTGACGGCCCCAACAGAACACCTTGTTCCGCCGCATCCACCCCGAGGGGTTTTCGCAATCGAAGGGGTACCAACATTTGTGATCCCGGGGGCACCCGCACAGTCTGAGTTGCCAACGCCTGAACCGTTGCACAAACCGTGCATATTTTGGTAGGACTCGTTAAAAATGCAACCCGCCGACCCGATGGAAGCTCAATGCAGGCCTGATCGACGAGAATTTTAATGGGCATTTTAGCCAGAAAGTCCGTACCCAGTAAACAAGGAACTGCCAGAGATGATGACACAAAAATAGGACCCGCCAATTTGATATCGCCAATACAAATAGTCGCCCGAATCTGTCCGATGATTCCCAAAGATCCCCCGTTCGCCGCGTAAAATGGTACATCCACCGGAAGAAGGGGTCGACATTGGACGGGGAGGATGTTATAAATAAGGTCCGAAATGATAGTGGCCGACGCACCCGTGTCCACCAGCACCCGGACCTCAACCCCGTCAATAAAACCCGTTACTACGGACGACCCGGCCGACGCAGCCACTATCCTGTGGGCCAACTCGGACCATTTGACTGCTCCCGGGCCGTGTACGAACCCCCCTCGCCAAACCGAATCTCCGGTACCCATACGCGGTCCCCCCACCGCGAAGCGGCGACCCGAGTGTGCCATGTATGTGGACCGAGCGTGTGGGGTGCCGCGACTTGCCGGGGTTAGCTGGGACGACTTGGGGCCTTGGTCGTCGTCCGGACGTGGTCCCGTGGCGCGCTGACGCGGAGCCCGGCACCCGGACGCGACGTGACCCCGAAGGCCGCAGTTGTAACACATGACGAGGGACGTCGTAGGTTTCGGTTGCTCCAGCTTGCGGGACGATCGTATGGGCGAACGACCTCCCGATCTCCACTCCCCCGGTCTCGACACGGTAAAGGCCTCCTCCCGAGCCATAGCAGTCTGAGGCTCGGCGACCGTCGCGGCAGGTGTCGCGATCCCCGCCGATGCACAGACAACCGCCTGCTTGCACTTGAGGACCTCGTGTGCGTGGATACTTGTAGCAACCCCCAAGGAGCAGATGTCCATTTTGTGCGCCGTATTGATGGGGACTCCCAGGTCGTGAGCCAACGCCAGCAGCTGCCTTGTCACCATGGCGTCCTTCCCCTCCTTGTCCATGCGGGGAAAAGCGGCATCCGCCAGGGCGAGCAGCGACGTGCGATAGGCGAGCGTAGTTTCTCCATCCATCTTACGCCGTTCGTAGAACTGGTGGCGACAGGTCGAGGGCGGTGCGAACACCTTAGCCATGAGATGTAGCGCGGCCTGGAGCGTTGAGCGGGACGACCTTGGGGCGGATGTGAAGGCCGCAAGTGCGTTGTCGTCGAGCGTCTCCGGCAGCGCGCGTAGGGCAGTGGTGTCGGACCACCCCGACATCTCTTGATGTGCGAGGAACCTTCGTTGGAAGGCCCCCCAGTCGCCCCCGTCCGCCTTGAACGCCGTCAGCGCGGGCAGTCTTTGTTGGAAGACCTGGTCGTCGTCCTCCGATGAATGCTTTTCCCGCGCGCCGCTGTGGTTGACGAAAATGTCGGCTCCGTCGGCAGGCGCATGGTGGAGAGTTTTGGCGCGCGCCGATGACGCGGGCTGTGTAGAGTGGAGGTCCCCGACCACGTGGTGTCCACGCTTCCCGCCAATCGATGGTGGACCCTCAAAGATGGCGCCAATTCCAAAACTTTCGGCGCGGAGCGCGTTCTGGCGGGATCCCTCCGGCCGCGCTCCCTCCTCCAACCTCGTAGTCGTCCTCCCGCCTCCTGAAGTGGTGATTTCTGCCAAAATTGAAGCGGCGGCGAGCAGCAACTCCGCCAGACGGGAGTGTGCATCCTGGAGGCCGGTGTCGGAGGCGAGCGGAGCGTCGGCCATCGCCGCGAAGTGCTGCATCGGCGGCATCTCTTCGTCCTCGCCTTCCGAGGCTTGTGGCTCCGGTACGCCGTCGTCTTCCCGATCTCGGTCGTGGGTACGGGTAGTCTTCCTAGTATCCATCCTTTTGAAGACAGGTTTACTTCTGACGCTAGTTGTAATGTAGTAACTTGGCGGGAGACGACCTTACGGGTAGCACACTCTTTATTAACACCAACTTATATTACACGGGTGGCTAACTGCAGCCTAACCCACGGGGTTCCCCTGGCTACACCCACACGGGCTCTTACGCCCCGTAGCTTCTCGGAACCCACCCGGCTGGGGTGTCCGTCTCGACTCTGGGTCCCACAGCCTCGTCCCACATGGACGTCAGACCACGGGTCCCACAGTCTCGCCTCCGAGCCACACAGGGTCCCGCCCTTACAAGGACAGCGGGACTAGGGGTCTCAGGGCCCTACCTCTTCAACTCCGTCTTCGATCTTCAACTGGTTATCAACTCCCCGAGTGCTCCCGCGCGTCCCCCTTTATAGTCCTTCATGCGGACGTCGCTGAGAGCACCCACCCCAGTTGACCAATCACTGCGCGCTGCCCACGATCCTATTTCCCACCTTGTGTCAGCGCGCACAACCACGCACCCCGCGCCGCCCCGTGATCTATCACTGTCGGCGCGCGTCAACACCACCACTACATAAACGTTCACAATGTGACGCAGAACCTCCTTGAAACTCCCAGGACAAGGACCGTAATTACTTCTCGTTTCTTCATCACAGTCCCCATCATCTGGAACGCCATTCATATTCACATCCGTAATGATCAATCATTTTCTTCGTTCAAAAACCATCTTAAAGCGCATCTCTTCAGCTCGACATTTAACTAAGACTCCCAGGAACCGCACAACATGATCTGACACTGAGCTCGGCTCCACACCTCAGAATTGCGTCTTCGGTCCGCAATATTGCGCGTTATAACTTGTATTATTAATAACATCACGTGTTTTACAGGCATGATGGCTGGCAGTGGAGGTAAAAAAAGCAGGGAACGTGCCCAAGAGGGCATCCACCTTGTAGATGTAGTATGAAATTAACTCGTGTGCAGGAGCTGGCAAAGGTTTGGGGAGATCATTATCTTGGAGTGGATAGATATGACTGATGGTGATGAACATCAATGTTGTACCTTCTAAATCCACTTGTACGTAATTTGCACTGGCATTAATTGGTCATCACTGTCAACACCTGACAATTAGCTCTCAATGGATATCTGTCTGACTGACTATATCGTTTCTTAAACACATATATAAAGTGGGATGAACAAAACATGTTCCACTAACTTATATAGCATATACATATTCTAAAATGTGAATAATGACGATTGTACATCTTGTCTCTGATTCCGCCTTTGAAAATTAACTTGAGTGAAGTTGCATAATTCTTCGCTCAATTTCAGCTTTCTCTCCCTCTCAATGTTTTCATCCCATCTCATTGATTTTACATTGCAAAATGGGATGCCATTCGGACCCAAACACGCTTTTATAACAATTCAATTTGGAAATTTAGATTACAAGAAGCTAGGGTGTAATTTTTGTATCCTGGGTCAAGGTACATTGGGAGGAACATAATTTGAAATTGGATTAGTGTTAGTGTGCAGAGGCTGCATCATTTTTTGAATTAGGTGCTATTATGAAAACATGTATTAGTCTCCGTCTATATATGCTGTGGAAAGATCTGTGCTGCAAGACATATAGCTAAAAATATTAATACTTGTTTACACAGGAATGCCTCATAGAGTCCGACTACTCTCAGGAGGATCCTGCTGAGTTTTCACAGTAGCAGGCGATTATCACTAAATCTAATTGCAACTGAGTAAATTTGCAGGTCATTATTAAAATTTGGACCTGACACCTACACACAATGGCCTATTCTTGCGAATGATGTCACATGATCATTAACACCCACTGTGATACAGACTGCGAGTATTTTATGGTTAATACATCTGCAGTCATAACCAGGATGGCCGCTGGATTCGAACCGTGAACTTCTGCAATGATACAGTAATAAGTTACACTCCCTTGCCAATCCATTGCCGGATGAAGGCCTCCCCATACCAAGTCGGTTATGGGGATTTGTTTTACCACACTTCACAAAGCTGGTCAGTATGGGTTGGTGAAAGTGGTGTCTAGGATCGGTTTAGATATCACTCACAACTGATGTTATGGCCATAGCGAGGAATCAAACTCAGGTTGCATGGTTTATAGTGCAGTGCGCTTACCACTGCTCCATCCCAGAGGCATTATTTATCTTTCCAAAATGTCATGCTCTATTCTGTCACAGTGAGTGCCCTTAGCAAAATCCATTTATTACAGAGAGATAATTTTGCACCGCTATAGCAGTACATATAAAGTGTATTGCATTAATCAAAATACATAATTCAGAAGCTAAGTAGAGCAATCCTGAGCAATTCCAACAAATCCATATTACCCAACTAATATCTGAAATCTACGTTAGAATAACGACCAATCAGTAGCCCTGGTTGATTCCTGCATCATTCGTATTTAATTCTTACGATTCCGCCTTGGACAAATTCTGCAGGAATCGCAATTCTTCTGTGGGTGGTTCCCATGTTACAAATGAATGGGATTCTAAAACGTGTTATGCCATGGAATATTCACCCACTCGATTGGGATTCTATTACAATTTTATTGCAAATTGGGCTTTGTTAGCAAAGTTCAGCGCACCTAAGCATAGACAATTCCAGCTGAATGGCGATTCTGGCCAATTGCAGGCGGCCAGAATCACATTTGAAATGCTTTGCCAATGTTTAATGTGTGACATTGTCTAAATTCCATCCGGATTCCAATGTGGTACTTAGGCAAGGCAGTAAGGCCCATTGGGACCGAGCAGGCCTCGTGCAATCACCATGTAATACATTTCAATGTCTGTATGAGACATTATGATTGTGATTCTAGTCAGTAGTGGTCCGTTGATATGTGGGTTAACCACAAGAGTATTAGAATCTCCTGGACTACCACTTGGACTAATGGGACCATTGTGATCACCGGGACTTGGATTAGCAGAGCTATGTGGCAACGATGGTAAAGGTAAAAGGGAAGACAGACGTCAACATAAAAAATATGATAACAAGGATGATGAAGACGGCAAAAAATTACGAAAATTAAACACACAACATCCATGTTCGACACACACACCACACTGATGTATTGCCCCCCTCTATGGTAGTTCTTGTGGTAGTTTTGGTAGTCGCATTGGTCCGAGTGGTAATTCTAGTGGTTCTGGGTTATAGTTTTAGTTGGCTTAGTGGTTCCTGCGTTTCTCTCTGTGGTTGACCCTGATCCCAGAAAGGCGGTATTTACCAGTATTGCCATTGAGACGGATTTCATAGGCATTAACAATGTTTCAATGGCCGTATTGGTCGATACCAGCCAGCTGAAATCGTTGTTGGTACTTGCCAGCTGGCATTGGTCAGAATTATCATTGAAAATGGATGGCTAATATCAATGTAATATGGCTAAATTCCAGCTGGAAAACATTGGGTAGAGTTGTTATTTAAACGAATTACATAAGCACCAGCCATATGTTTTAATGGTGATGCCCAGCCGGTCCCACAGTCCCTCCCCTTTAGCCTGAATGCCAAACGTGGATCTGCACAGCCTGCCCCCCCCCACCCTGCCACCACAGAAATCCCACGATCTCACGATATAGTGTATTTAATTCAAAGAATGACATTGCGATTACAGTAGGGTAATCGCAATGTCATTGTGATTCCTGCCTGTTGAGGCCTCCAGATCTTTGGGCAGTTCACTGAATATCAAAATGAGTTAATTTTACAAACTCAAATGCAGAACTAATTTAACATGAGCTGCTTCTTAAACAATGATGTGTAGCAGAACTACTCTTACACAGCAGAAGCTTGTCAACTAATTCGCAAATGTCCAATGTAAAACACTCGCACATTTCTGCAGATATGTCTGCAAATACCCAAAATGTGGTTGAAAATCACATTTCCTAATTGGGTTGGGTATTTTTTCTGTGCAATCTGTTACGGTCAGAGTTATTGCATCATCACTTGTCTACTTGTTACAATGCAGTCTCTATCCATCTTTATAAACAATACTTCTTAAAAAGCCCTCATTAATCGTTATTTATTCATGATTTCAATATGGTCCCATGTCTATGTTCCCCCGTCTTCACCACCCCACACTGATAAGTTTGGTGAAGTGTAGTCAAATAGCCTCATGACCAGCATGGGGTTGGAAGGCCTTCATTCAGCAGTTTATTTACAAAAGGATTTTAAATGCACGCTTAATTACGACTGATAATTTACGAATAATAGCTTTGAACCTCTGCAGAGGCCCTTTGGATACAGGAAGGACGTTATTATTTGTGCAGGATGAAATGCTGTTTTGATTGAAGCATGATGATTTGGATGCTGCAGTCAGTATGTTGATGGCAAAATGCTCATATGTAGACCTCAGACGTGAGGCTTGGCCTGGCAGTTATTTGTGGTTTTAGTGGCTTTGGGAATGATGTTAAAATGTCAGAATAACTTGTTAATTTTGTTCGATAGCTTAAACATAGGCTTTAAAATAAAATAGTCGAAACAAGTGATTATTTGGATGTCACTCAGCTGCATTAGCACTCTTGAGCCAGTGGTGGACATTTCACATTCCTATGTTGGGGCCAGTCTCTCAGTAGAGCAACCATTGCTGATGTTCCAGAAAGTGCTGCTCATTTCATTAACCCTGGAAGGATGATTGGCTAAACCAACTTTCATACTTGTCAACCAGGATTTAAACCCACAAACATCCAGTTGCCATACATATTGTACTTAGTAATGAGGAGCAGATTTGTACAGGAGCTAACTGGACCCTATTCCTAACACGAACCACACTAGCCCACAATACCTTTGCTCAACCCCTGACTAGTCAACGAGACTCTCGCACTACCACCGACTTTATTCCGATCTATAACTCCAACCTTGGACCCCTCACTTTTCACTTTTGATTGTCGCTAATTGTTGGTGTTCAGAGCACTGCCTGGCCAAATATTAGTGGAGTCGTTCGTGATGATCTCCACATATGTAGGGGCAGAAGTACTGGTGACCAATAAAAAAACTCAACAAATGTATTATATGTGCTTGTGGACGATTGCCAACACAGTATCACCAAATAATGTGTTGGTTTGTGAAAAATATATAGCTTTAAAAATAAATATACCACAAAAGCTCTGTTATCCGGCATCCATGGGAAATGGAGGGTGGCAGTTAATCAAATATGCCGGTTATCTGAGAGTACAGTATACAGTAGCACAGTACTGACCTGCCCCTACTGTACATCTGTGAAAAAGAGCTTTATAGCTAATCGAATTTCTCTCGGATAAATAAAGATTCTGATTCTGTATGTACATACATCTGCTAGCACCATCATTCGGCAGCGTCCTGAAGCCTCTGTAAACAACAGATGTATGATAAGTGCACGGCAAGATGCCGGATGGCTGTCAGTATTTTTCTGGATACGTGAAGGAAGATTTTGATTGCCGTCTATGACAGATGCTAGTTAATGAGAGCATTCTGGATAGTAAAGTGCCGGATGACAGTGCTTTTGCTGTAGGTGTCTTTGCTACACATCCATCAGAAATGTTCCAATATTTTTTGTTTCTAAATTCGCATACCAACCAAGTGTACTGGTTTTGTGGATATTTTAATTGTATTATGTGTGTATATATATGATACGGCATATGTGATCATTATGGCAAGATATGTACAATGTTTTATGAGTAATTTAATATTCGTTTTCGATATATACATTTGTGAGCTTCTTACAATAAATTTGGTACTTTATTAACGTTAGTGGGATTCTGCTGTTGTGTAATTGATATTCAGTGTCCCTGCGTAGCAGTTGAAATAAAAATGCAAGTTTATTAAATCCCCCAGACTCTGGCCACCTAACAGTAAAAGTGGGTACATTATACTTTGGTTCTTTCGGTAAAGTCACGTATAAAGATAAAATAATAAATTAAATTAAATACTAGCATACGACGTTTCGATTGCAACACAAGCAATCATCATCAGGTATAAATTACATAGAAACACAAATCTAGTATACTTAGAAATGTAATGTAATACAACAGAGAGTCGGCTAACATAACAGTCAACACCCTATCTGGTTGATTACGTTCTTCCTGAGAATGCTAAATTTGAGAGAGAGAGATAAAACACAGAACCAGAAACATAGACAGACATATATACAGACAGATATCACAGAGATACATAGAGAGAGAGAAAACATAGGCACAAAGAGAAACTACGCCTCTGTGTCGAGGCCTTAAATAGAGAAGGGGGGGGCGGGGAGAGAGGGAGGGGTTAGAGAAATTAGCATGTCCATGAGTGGAAACGGTGAGTGGCAAGGTGTAAACAAGCTTGAGAGAGGGGGGCAGGGGCGGAGAGAGAGGGGTTAGAGAAATTAGCATGTCAATGAGTAGCACGATGAGTGGTACGGTACAAAAGCTTGAAAAAATTAGGAGGCAGGGAGAGAGACACACTAAATTAACTAACCTAGCAAAAATTTCGAAATGTAATGCAATGCAACACAGAGGGTCGGTCAACACACAATTAACGCATAGCCTGGTTGATTACGTTCTTCAAAAGATTGCTAAATTAGAAGTTAAGTGTGAAATTTGAAAAAACACAGACACGAAGACCGATACACAAGCAGAGAGAGACAACGAAAAAAACCAGAGAGAGAGAGAAAAAAGATAAGCTTAAAACTTCCCCGTAGAAGTGGTTCAAACTTAATTTGGAGCTTTCGTGACTGCAGGAATTATTCTTTGGTTCTTTCGGTAAAGTCACGTATAAAGATAAAATAATAAATTAAATTCAATACTAGCATACGACGTTTCTTTGTGCCTATGTTTTCTCTCTCTCTATGTATCTCTGTGATACCTGTCTGCTTATATGTCTGTCTATGTTTCTGGTTCTGTGTTTAATCTCTCTCTCTCAAATTTAGCATTCTCAGGAAGAACGTAATCAACCAGATAGGGTGTTGACTGTTATGTTATCCGACTCTCTGTTGTATTACATTACATTTCTAAGTATACTAGATTTGTGTTTCTATTTAATTTATACCTGATGATGATTGCTTGTGTTGCAATCGAAACGTCGTATGCTAGTATTGAATTTAATTTATTATTTTATCTTTATACGTGACTTTACCGAAAGAACCAAAGAATAATTCCTGCAGTCACGAAAGCTCCACATTAAGTTTGGGTACATTATAGTTCGTCGAACAAGTTGCATATGCTGGGGCAAATTGTGGGTACTGCCACCCCTTCCAAGACGCCTGGTCAATGTGGAAGGATAGGCCAAAATACCCTCAAAGGAGATGTCTAGGGCTCTCTCTGGTGGAGGCCTTTGTGCAAGCAGCGATGTGAGTATGAAATCGCAAGGCTGTACCGATAACATCACCCTATTCTTATCAATGATAATGCTTGAAAAATATATACCATCTAAGAAGCAACACATTTCACTCGGTTGTACAGGGCAAGCATGCAAAAATGAAGAGCACATCCAGACCACCGAATAAATCAACAAATTAAAATCACTGCACACAGATTTCTCAACCAGAATAACAGCAAACAACACAGGGGATGAATACATGCAAATGTTTTTTTATCACATTATGTATATATATTTTCTATCTCTCTATACAGTCTAAAATGCCATTGCTTAGTTCTTGTAGATAAAAATATGCTTAAAGCTTCAGAAGAATTGTGTTTGGATATATTGTTCTAATGGAGCAAATAATTGAGTTTGATTCCTGACCATGGCTAATATCGGTGAGTGAGCAATATCCCAACTCATCCTGGGTTCCTCTCCCTTCTTCACCAACCAGCACTGACCAGAATGGTGAAGTAAGGTCAAACAACCCCCAAGACCAACACGGTGTGTGTTGAAGCCTTCATCCAGCAGCGGATTGACAAAGGCCTGTAAATAATTGTTTTATTGCAGGCTAAGGGAAATCTCTGAGATGCAGGGAGACACATGGTGGGTGACCTATATGAATGTGACCTTTGTCCTTTTGACCTCAAAATAAATCAGATCTGGAATACCTAAACGCTGGGCCATCGCTGGAAATTCCATCAAGATTTAGCAAACGTTTCAAGAGATATGACAGGTGCAAGCAGATGGACACGTGAATGATTGTGCCCTACCCTTCACCTCTGCTGGGGGATCATTAAATATGTCTGCATGTAATGTATGCTGTTAGTAGAGTGTGGTATAAAATTGAGCAATTATTGTGCATGCTAAGATAACAAATAAATATGTATTTCATATAGATTGCACGTTTATATACATATGTTATAGTGTCTGTTTTTATTACGTAAATGATTTGATCAATCTCATTTATTCTATCAGTTGACACATCATATGGGATTCATGTTCCCATTTGCAAAGTAGGTATCATAGCAGCATGAGAGCCATTTTAAAACCTTATCTTTAAATACCTTAAAATGGTGCACAAATATCTCTGAAACACTATGAATGAAAACAGCATTGTGCCATCAACATTACTATACAAACACAAGTCTGCATTGCATTCCGTTGCCCCGTGTGCCAAGAGCTGTATGCAGCAAGTGGGAATCACAATCTCGATTACGTGGACATCCGTGAGCTGTCGAGCTGCCAGCTGTTTGAGCTAGCTACCCTTGGAAAATGGAAATAAAAGGTGTCTGAGTGATTGTACATGTAGCATAACATAATGAATCATGCACCCTCTCGTATATTCTATTATTCCCTTTGTTTTCGCGTTTCATTGGCTGTAGCAGTGCCGCCACACATGTGTCAAATAAATATGTCCAGAGCTGCGACTGTGTCACCATTAGATAGGATTTAGCTGGCTGGTGCAGAGCACAGGGCTTTCTCTATCCTGGGCTTTCCTTCTGGACGTGGGAGGATGAGCGCTGACTGCATAATTGTACCCTGCTGTGCTGCCAACAAGAGAGACGAAGAGAGAGGGAAATCATAAACACTGCAAGATGGTGCCTTCGGCAAACTGGGCAAAACTCGCGCGCATGAGGGACCTGTGTATCCAGTACCTCTTAAATCATAATTCCTGAAGGAGGGAATACGGGGAATTTGTAGCTTTTTATTCATCCCATTGTTTTCCAAATCACAAAGGAGGTGATGTTCAAATGATAAATTAGGGCTAATCTTGACTGTACCTTAATTTTAATATATTATGATTTTAATAGTGGTTTGATTTAGTCACCAATAAATTTCCAAGCTAAATTCAGAACTAATATAGTCCCTTAGACATATGACTCTAGTGATGGCAGATAATTACCACTGGCCTATTTGGTTATAAATTAAACCAACATCACTGTAATTGCAGTTTCGTGCACAAAATACCAAGGCACCGTGGCCTCTCCTGACATCCACACTGGCACGCTGGCATGCACACCTGTCTTATAGTGGTATTGGTACTGTGCTTGAAGCAGACCCCTTTGAGAATGGCAGTGAACAGGAATTATTAACAAACGTTGCTTTTGTTTGAGAGATCCCTGAGAGGGTTAAGTTTTAGGACAAATTGAAGTCTAGCAAAATAACTTCCTCTGTATTGCACCAACTCTACCTTTGCTTTATAATGGCTTTGTAAAAATATTACATTTCCAAATAACTTTTTCAATATTGATGGAATAGAAACAATGTTTATATTTTAATGATTACCATAATTTAAATCTAAAAATATACTATTTACTGTTTTTAGATTTGCAGAAAATTGTTGAATCTTTTATTTAATTCCACATTTTATTTGCTTACCTGTTCTCCCATTTATTTTCGGATGATTTAAAAGTGAAGGTGACTGCGAGTGGTGCACACAATGTTAAATCTAGCGGCATGCCTATATCTGTCTATTGTTAGCACAAGCCATCCTGGAGGCAAGAGAATGCCTATCTAAATGGGATCGGCTGTCTGGTACAGAACCCATCAGAAAGCTGCCCAAACCTGTCCACCATTTCCTTCCCACAACATGTTGTGCGAGTTGAGGCATGGGACGCATTTCCCTCCACCTATATCTTCCGGGTGTCTCGCAAGCAATCCGCGTAGGCATACGTTGGCAAGTCAGTTTATTGCTTGAAAAACAGCAATTATATGGGCGGGTTGATATATTTACTTGTTTACTGTACAAAAAATCCAAGTGGAATAAACATCAGCTAGTCTAATCTTGATTTGAAGCTTTCGTGACTGCAGGAATCCATACTCTGGTTCTTTCGGTAAAGTCACGTAGGTAGAAGAAAAATAATGAAAAGAACACGACGTTTCGGTCGCAACACAAGCGTCCATCATCAGGTGAGAAATAATGATCTGCTGTTGTGGCTTTAAATAGGCACGGGGGGTGGGGGAAAGGGAGGGGTTGGGGGTTTGGGGTTTTGTAGAGTTGTGCTGCAGGAGTTCAGGGGGGGGGGGGGAGGGTTTGTGGCGTGCAGGTGGGGGGGGGCTGGAGAAATTGGCATGTCAATGAGCTTGAATTAGTAGACGAAAACAGCACGGGTGTAAGAGTGAGAATCACAGCAGTTAAAACTTGACGTGGTTTATCACGTCCTTCCAATGATTGCTCAATCTAAATCCATCTTCTCGATTAAAGTTTTGTCTGTGTTTGTATATCTGGATGGCTTCATGAACAAATCTCTGATGGTAGCCCGTGGGTTTGCAGAGCACCTTGGTCTCGGAAAAAACAGTGTCATGTGTGCCCACAGCGTTGAAACAATGATCCGCCACCGCCAAGGTGTTGGTTCTACCGTGTTTCAAATCCGCTTTGTGTTCGCGAACCCAGTCTGAGACATGTCGTTTCACCAATGTAACTGCTGCCGCAGACACAACTCAACTTATAGACACCAGGACATTGCATGCCGGAATATCATCCTTCACCGATGGGATCAAATCACGGATTTTGTGTACTGTATTAAACCGGACTTGGATCTTGTGTTTGTTCAAGATTTTGGAAATCCTTTTGGTGACCCCTGCTATGTATGGTGTAGTCTCACTCTTACACCCGTGCTATTTTCGTCTACTAATTCAAGCTCATTGACATGCTCATTTCTGCAGCCCCCACCTGTCCCTGCACGCCACAAACCCTCACCCTCTCTCCGTGAACTCCTGCAGCCACGACTCATGCTCATGGCATGGACATGCTAATTTCTCCAGCCCCCACCCGTCCCTGCATGCCACAAACCCTCTCCCCCCCCCGAACTCCTGCAGCACAACTCTACAAAACCCCAACCCCTCCCCTTCCCCCCCGTGCCGATTTAAAGCCACAACAGCAGATTAGTATTTCTCACCCGATGACGGACGCTTGTGTTGCGACCGAAACGTCGTGTTCTTTTTATTTTTTTTTCTACCTACGTGACTTTACCGAAAGAACCAGAGAGTATCAGCTAGTCTATTCATAGGTGAACCACAGTTTAACACGTAGGCTTTCGCGACCAATATTATTCATAATAAAGGATTTTGGGTTAGATCGCGTAAGTATAAATGTGTCATAACCCTTCACCACCCGACACAGCCAGTAAAGTTTGTCACGTAAACAATGCGCCAGTTTGTTACTACTTCAGCCCACCGGTGTGTTGGTGAGTAAATCCACAACATTTACAATTTGAATACGACGTTTCACTGGTAATTACATCCAGCATAATTGGGCGATTTGCCAGAATATTCTGGAAAAATTGTAAATGTTGTGGATTTACTCTCCAACTCACCGGTGGGCTGAAGAAGTAACTAATTGGCACGTTGTTTACGTGACAAACCTTACTGGCTGTATCGGGTGGTGGAGGGTTACGACACATTTATACTTACGCGATCTAACGCAAAACAATATTGAGGTAAACCACAGTTACCTTCCCACAAAGCAGTACATGTTTTATCTCACAGCCTTCATATTGTGAGACGATTTCGCTGCCTGCCACAGCACCATCTCGATGTTATACCAGCCCTACAAAACGGATATAACAAACTCAAAAACTAGCAGCGGCTATCTTTTGTGAATGTTGTGTGGCTCAATCACTGTATTCAGACGGAGGGGGTCAATGGCGTTACAGCATCTTTTAAGATTTTGCTGTTCCATGGGGCCCATAATAAATGTATAACGTGTCAAAATGGGGTACGAAATGATAAAGCGAAGCTTTTTTACTGGTAAGAACCTCCTGGTTACACCAGCCCACAGGGGATTATTGTGCCTGTCGGTCGTGCAGGGAGGGGCTGGGTGGGGAGGGAGGGGCTGGGTGGGGAGGGGAGGGTGGGGAGGGAGGGGCTGGGTGGGGAGGGTGGGGAGGGGTGGGGCTGTGTGGGGAGGGGCTGGTCACCCCGTGGTGCCCTTATAAAACTCAACGTTTAACCTACTCACGCCAGCTTGTGCCCGCCCTCACAGTCGGGCATATTTGCGGAATATACCACGCCACCGTTGACCCTGGCCATTGACCAAGCAACCCAACGTTCCTACCAGGTCCCTCCGCAGGGATGTGTTTTAAGCGTGAATGCCGTTTGTTTGTCTCGCATGGAGAGGCGGCGGGCGTGCTCACGGAGGTTGACCGTTAATTTGTATCACCACCACAACGGTTTTTGGGTGATGCAATCAACGGCAACTTTATATTAACTTCATGAGGAGGGGGTCATTATGCAACTGATAGATTTGCGGTGCCAGGTTACCAGAGGTGTGGACTCGAGTCATGTGACTTGGACTCGAGTCAGACTCGAGTCATGAATTTGATGACTTGCGACTCGACTTGGACTTGCATAACAATGACTTTGTCCCACCTATGAGATGTGGACTCGAGTCATGTGACTTGGACTCGAGTCAGACTCGAGTCATGAATTTGATGACTTGCGACTCGACTTGGACTTGCATAACAATGACTTTGTCCCACCTCTGCAGGTTACTATATGCCGGGTTTGGGATGGTGACGCCCCTGTGAGCGTGTGGGGTGCCGTTTGGGGGGCTCCGGCCTCCCCCCCAATATAAAATGTCGGCTCGCCATGTAGCTAAGGTTTTCCGCGGGATTTTAAAAGGTAACCCTGCCAAGTTTGTTGGCGATAGCTTTAACAGTGTTAATTTGTATTCTGAACAGACAGGCATTTATTTATATTTATTTATAAATAAATTTTATTTTAATAAATATATACAAATATATCCTTCGAGGCTAGACATCGAGATGACTAAATAGATAACTATATAAAGTATTTATTTCTGTTCATAGCAATAGGCTGATGACAGTGGCCACTAATTGTTTGAAAACTATTTTCTGTACAGTACGGTAACCTATTCTAGTAAGACGTAAGTTTAGCCTCAGCAAAAATGCACACCAACCTGCTGGATTATTTCACGTATTCATGCCATGATTAGGGAAATGCTTTGTGCTGCCGGCTGTGGCTCGTGTGATTGTGATGGAGGGCACCTACAAAAATACACTTGTGCACCCACACGTACGCATTCTCACAATACACACACACACACAACACACGCGTGCGGCTGTGTAAAAGTCAAAAATGCAGGTTGCGCCATATTACACGGAGCATTTGTGTGCTTCTTTTACGGGAGACCAGTCGTCTCCATCCCCTTGCCCAGGCTTCTCAATGCCACACAGCCTTTATCTCACCCCAGCAGCAAACACAACAGCGACACCAGCACTACAAATGAATTGAAATGTCAACACAAATTTCGTGAAACTGCGATGGGAGTGGTACACAAGCATAGATATAGGCAACGTTTTAGGCAATAGACCTTCTAAATAGTGGACTATTATATAAATGTTCCTCTTTAGGGCAGTGTTATTAACGAATTTTGCGGATTTTTGTGAAATGTGTAAATTTCCCTTAAATTATGCACATGAGTCGGCAGACAAGTTGATTGGCTGTCAGACAAGTTGATTGGCTGGATAATTCGACCTTCTTCTTGGTTTTTTCGGTAAAGTCACGTAGAAGGGAAGTAATAAAATAATAAAAATAAAACATAATAAAATAATTCTCACGACGTTTCGGCTACAACGCAAGCAGCCATCTTCACGTGAAGAATGAGACACTGCCAAGCTAGGAGCTTATATATAAGCTGGGTTGGAGGTGGAAGAAGAGCGCCTTAACAAAATAATGTGCATATCAAGAGGAATTTAGCATATTCATGGGAAATGCGTAGTAGGTGGGTGGGGGGGTTTCAAAGTCATATTATGCCCATGCATTATGCAGGATCAGCAGCACCAAAGGGAGGGGGCAGGGGGTAGCATTAACAAAGGGAGGGAATGTTAATAGTATGTAGAAGCAATGAAACATGTAAATGGGAGAGCGGTGGCAGGAGACCCGCAGCGGAGCAAATAATGCATTCCCTGTGGAGAACACAAGATACACAGTTAATGCCAGTGAGTGGACTGCGGTCTGAAAGTCACCGTAAACGTGAACACAATCAGTTAAGATCCGAAATGGTTGATTACGTCCTTCCAATGATTGCTGAGCCAGAATCCATCTTCTCGGTTGAAATTGTCTCTGTACTTGTATATGTGGATCGCCTCATGAACGAATCTCTCATGGTAGCCAGATGGCTTGCAGGGAACCTCTGTCTTGGAGAAGTCAATGTCATGTGAGCCCACTGAATTGTAACAGTGATCTGCCACGGCTGAGGTGTTTGTCCTACCGTGTTTCAGGTCTGCTTTATGTTCACGGATGCGGTCCGAGACATGTCGTTTGGTTTCTCCAATGTAACTGCTACCACAGAGGCAACTTAGTTTGTAGACGCCAGGGTACTGTATGTCTGAAACCACGTCTTTTACAGACGGGACCAGATCACGGATTTTATGTACTGTGTTGAATCGGACCTGAATCTTGTGTTTAATCAGGATTTTGGAGATCTTTTTTGTGACCCCAGCAATGTAGGGTAAGGTGATGGTTTTGAAAGGCTCCTCAACAGGATCCTTCTTGATGGTTGGAGTGATGGCTTTACGGATTGTGTAGTCGGAGTAACCATTAGCCTTAAGAGCTTGGCGTACGTGTTTGAGTTCACTGGCAATGTGTTCCTGGAGATGCATTGGGCTCTATGGTATAGAGTCTTGATGAGGGAGTTCTTCTGGGATGGATGGTGGTGGGAATCCGGTTTTAGGTAGGCATCCGTATGGGTGGCTTTCCTGTAGACAGAATGGCTCATTGAACCATCAGGTCTCCTTTTAATTAGGACATCCAAAAAGGGTAGCTTGCCATCTTTTTCGACTTCCATGGTGAATCTGATGGCTGGGTGTATGGAATGGATGTGGTCGAGAAATTGGTCTAGAGCAGGCCGGCCATGTGGCCAGATGACAAAAGTGTCATCTACGTACCTCTTCCATAAGGTCGGGTGTAGAGTGGCAATCTGGATGGTGTCAGTTTCAAATTTCTCCATGAAAATGTTGGCTACAACCGGAGATAGGGGGGAGCCCATTGGGGTGCCCTCAGTTTGCTTGTAGAAAGTTCCATTCCAGGTGAAGTATGTATTGGTTAAGCAGTGTCTCACCAGGGGGGGTACCCCAGTATTCAGTCCTTGATGAACCAAGTCTTCAATGATTGCGATGGTGTCAGGCACAGGAACCTTGGTGAACAAGGAAACCACATCAAAACTGACAAGCAGGTCGTCTGGGGACAGGGAAATCCCCTTGATTGTCGATACCAGGTCAGTAGAGTTTAGTACCGCAGAGGTGGTTTTTCCAGTGAAAGGCCGTAGGATTTCAGACAAAAAACGAGCCAGTTTGTAGGTGGGGGAGTTGATAGTAGAGACAATGGGACAAAGAGGTGTATCTTCTTTATGTATCTTTGGCAAGCCGAACAATCTTGGTGGCCTGGCTGCAGAAGGTTTCAACGAGAACTGTTTGGTCTGATCAATTAATGCGGTTGAAGCAGAAATGATTTTGTTGGTTTTGGAGACGAGGCTGTTGGTGGGGTCTCTTTTTATTTTTGTATAGCTGCCATCGTTGAGTAGTTCCTGAATCTTGTTGTTGTATTCTATTTTGTCCATGATGACAGTGGCATTGCCTTTGTCAGCTGAGAGGATGACAATGTCATCCTTTTTTTTTAATTGAGCTAATTCAAAACGCTCATCTTTGCTGATGTTGCTAGCAGGCATCTTAGCGTTTTTGAGGGTTGCAGAGATTTCAGATCTTGCTACGTCTGCAGCGATGTGACTCAGGCCCTTGAGAGCTACATCTACTCGGGCAATTATATCATTAACTGGTATGTGTCTAGGTGTGAGTTAAGATTTTGACAATGTTTTCAAAGCAATGCTGTGCAAGGCAAAGGTGCATAACACCCAGAGGTTGCAATCGGGTACCCGATACCCGTACCCTACCCGATACCCGGTTACCCGTACCCAGCCGGGTATGGGTACGGGTACCCGTTTGCGACCCTGGTGCGGCCCGGTACGGGTAGGCCGTGAGTCACTGGTGAGTAACCGTTTGTCACTCATTTCCAACGTCTTGTCTCTTCTCACAATTCAAGTTCCTAGAATCAACCCACCCGCGCCTGCAACATGGCTTCATCCCAGAGGTCGCAATCGGGTACCCGATACCCGTACCCTACCCGATACCCGGCTACCCGTACCCGGCCGGGTATCGGGTAGGATACGGGTAAGGAATCAAAACCCGTTTGCGACCTCTGATAACACCCTAACGCCGTTGAGTGTTATTCGTGACTGCGCACCGTCCCTTTGGTGACTACAGACGATGTGTTTTTTTTCTGAGCGCTGAGCTAAGAGGCATTTGTGAAAGTCTCGGGCTTTTTGCACCTATTAATCAGGCGCTGGATGGGGTGGGGGGCACACAGCGGATGGAATTACACTATGCCACGGGACAAGATGTTTTAAGAAGAGCTTTTCATTTTGAATAAGGCTGTGCCACAGGTAGCTGTGCAGGTTACGTCTCACTGCATTCCGCTCTCCTCATGCTTAGTTTATGGTATTTGGTCACACAGGTGCGCGTGCATGTACCGTCGCATCTTAAATACATAGCGTTCACGCAGGTGTCAATCATCAATTATTCAGTCAATAGACAGTCATTGAAATGATGGCAACATATTATTTGTTATATACAGACGTTTTTTTTCACTGGAAAGCTCGAGTTATCATCTACAGCATAATATAAGTATCGTGTTCTCGGTGTGTGTGTGTAGCACACAGTCAGAGATGAGGTAGTTGCAGGAGGCCCCTTCTTTTATTCTGTTACACCGTCCCAGCCGTTCACACTCACAGGATCACCTCCTCTCTCGACCACGTTACCGTACAGCCCGGCCTAGACACAACCCTGACCGCGTTGCACCGACGGTGTCGACCGAGACAGCTAACTACTGTCTGGCCGCGCAATTATCGGGCGAAGGCGGCAGCGACGAAGGCAGCGAAGGCGACAGCGATGACGAGACGAGTCCACTGCCAGAACCGGCAGCCCAGAGCATTTGCTCTTCACTGCTTTTATTCTACTCGGCGCGGCCTGGCCGCGCCTCCTTTCTCAAACCCACTAGCGGGTTTCAGGGGCCTCCCAATGAGTTCTTCTGTAACCCTTGCCCCAGTTCCTCCACCCTGTCGGCACACCTGCATATATGATTGACGTCGTGTGCGCTAACTGTCCACCGCAGTTGCTGCTGCTGGACAGCAGCCGGCTCTGTGTCATTACAGAAGTATTCGAAATCTCACCCGAAATGTTGGCAAATATCTGAGATTGAAATCTCGATACTTGCAGATGCCATGGCAGGTGTAGAGAGACGAGGTTCATATAATCTTAATTCTGGAAGCTGTGTGTGTGTCATTTTAGCAACCTAGCATAAACTGCAGCAAAATTATAATTATTTAATAATAGATGATACTTGTGTGATATCGCAGTAGATTGCTGACAGTTTTAATTAATATTAATACAGTGTGTGAGTGTGTGCGGTTGCTATTGTGCACTTGTACAGTTGTACACGTGCACCCATTGCACGTCATCCTAAAGATGCTCATGTGCACCTTGAGATGCAGGCTTGCAATATATTTGTTTTTGGTCGCCTGTATAAAATTACATTGTGTATGTGTGTTGTGAGCATGTGTGGATAACGATGTGCCTCCTTCAACAATGAATGGTGGTGCAGTGATGAGTGTACTCCCATACAAACCTAGCGAGAGGAGTTTGATTCCCCGACCATGGCTAAAATTAGTGGAGAGTGATATTTGGGTCTCCCTTAGGTATCAGCGGTATGCGAATACCTAGTGTGGTGTTTAAACATCAGTGCTCGGAAGAAAAAGGTGGCCCAATATAGTGCTGGTCACGCCTCTCACTCATGTGCCGTGCCGGCCTTAATAGGTGCTCGATGACAACACTTGCCCCAACAATATTGTCATTGCTACACGGAGATCTTTGTCTTTGTTCCTGCATGTGTGCATCACTCAGGCGGTGAATATGATCATATGCAGTAACCACAGCTGATCGTTGCTTGGCCAACTGTGCCAAGTCACTTTGCGGTAAATTTGTCAATCCAGTGTGGTTTTGTTTGGCTGTCTTGGTGCTTATTTTTGCATTAAGAATGTTATTTACATCCCAGGTAATTTTATGCATGAACATTCTTAACTCGTTTTTAAATCGTTGCACTCGTAGCCATTTGCTCGTATACAATACATATAATTTGGTTGCTTTGTTAATGAAGTATGCAAGCTTACCTTTGTTGTTGTTTTTGCTCAATATTATTTACATATTAATAGACAAGTAAATATTGATTGTCAGCCACTTGAATTGGCCACAACTGGAAAATGGACTGATCATAATATCACGTGTGTTATGCATCTAAAAATAATAATACGGTTGTCAAATTCCACTGTAGATGCTCCATCAGGTGGCCAGCATGCAATTTTAGTTGAAAGTCACAATTGCCGTCAAGAAAGTCTTTTAAATTTGAGATGAACAAACATGCACTGCAAATTGAAGGATTGTGTTGAGTCATTGACAATTGTCATGAATTTGCCGAAATATTTCATCGTTTATCTTGTCAAAGAGCAGCTATTCTTTTTAGCTTGGATATGAACTCGGTTTACCCGGATCGAGTGTACACGACTTCAATATACAGAGGGTTTAGGCCACTTAGCCACCAGGCCACCCAGCCTCTCTTGGCAGTTACTCATACTTACAGGAAGGTATCCCAGCTGTGTCATAAAAGATAGAGAGAGGGGGAAAGGGCAGGCAAGATAAGTGCAGGAAGAGCGGCGGTGGAGTTGAGACAAAATGAAAAAAAGTACAGGAAGATTCGGGAAGAGGAGAGGAGGGTTTAGGTTATGGATAGGGTTATCTGGTGACATGGGCAGTTTGCAGGGAGTGTTTGGAAAAGGGCATTCGTGAGATGTGAGAGATGGGAGACGTTTATCTTTTGAAAATTTGAACCGTCCATTATTCCATAACCCATGGTTTTGTTTGGCTTTGATTGCCACATTGGTAGCAAATAGGCAACACATATGTTCACCTTATTTGGAGTTAAGACAAAGTTACGGGCAGAAAATGTTGAGAGCAGGGAAATAAAGTACACAAATTTTACATAAAAAACCCAGAAACATCAATGCATCTGTCTTGGCCTCGCTGTGCGCTGCGTTGTGCATTTAATAAACTCAGATCCAGGGTGAACGTCTGACTCCAACGTATTTAATGAATGAGCATGAATGAACATCAATGAGCTTCGATGAGTATCAATGCATTTCAACGAGTTTCAGTGACTTTCAACGAGTTTATATGACTTTCAACGAGGTAAAAAGACAATGCTTCTTAAAGTTTTGCAATGAACAGATGCACCTGTCTTCACTGAGATGCTATTTGTGCCTCCATATTGTACTCTGTGTAATGGCTGACACCCCCTACTGGCCTCGTGGCTTAAATACCTTTAACCCGGAACTTCCTAGTCACATGATCAAACTCAGCACCTTCATATCAGGAAGTTCCTGTATAAACACCCCCCGCCCCCGCCATATCTCCCGTGAGACAGAACAGTATCTTATATAATATAGTAATGTTACAGTAAATAAAATATAGGGCTTCAAAAATTAATTTGATTTTTAAAGTTGCATCCATTCCTTGATGTGTGTTAAATTCCTAGCCTGATATTAGACCATTGCAGCCTTTTTTAAGTATCTCTATCTGAAACAGTTTTGACCATCGCTCAAATGACACAAAATATAATTTTGCTATATACTGTACCCCTAAGGAATCAGGCTTTCATTTTTGCATGATGAAAACAATATATTAAAAATGTGTCTTAAACAGCGAGGCACTTTGTCATGCATTTTTCATGTTCACAAACCCTGGGTTTGTTTGTACTTGCTGCTCTAAATATATTTCTTTGTTTTTGGAAATTGTTTCATGGAGCCAGACATGTACAGTGAAGGATGAGGATACAGTGAGAGAAAAAAGTATTTGATCCCCTGCTGATTTTGTACGTTTGCCCACTGACAAAGAAATGATCAGTCTATAATTTTAATGGTAGGTTTATTTGAACAGTGAGAGACAGAATAACAAATAAATCCAGAAAAACGCATGTCATAAATGTTATAAATTGATTTGCATTTTAATTAGGAAAATAAGTATTTGACCCCCTCTCAATCAGAACGATTTTTGGCTCCCAGGTGTCTTTTATAGAGGTAACGAGCTGAGATTAGGAGGACACTCTTAAAGGGAGTTCTCCTAATCTCAGCTTGTTACCTGTATAAAAGACACCTGTTCACAGAAGCAATCAATCAATCAGATTCCAAACTCTCCACCATGGCCAAGACCAAAGAGCTCTCCAAGGATGTCAGGGACAATATTGTAGACCTACACAAGGCTGGAATGGGCTACAAGACCATCGCCAAGCAGCTTGGTGAGAAGGTGACAACAGTTGGTGTGATTATTCGCAAATGGAAAAAACATAAAAGAACTGTCAATCTCCTTCGGCCTGGGGCTCCATGCAAGATCTCACCTCGTGGAGTTGCAATGATCATGATAACGGTGAGGAATCAGCCCAGAACTACACGGGAGGATCTTGTCAATGATCTCAAGGCAGCTGGGACTATAGTCACCAAGAAAACAGTTGGTGACACACTACGCCGTGAAGGACTGAAATCCTGCAGCGCCCGCAACGTCCCCCTGCTCAAGAAAGCACATATTCATGCCCGTCTGAAGTTTGCGAATGAACATCTGAATGATTCAGAGGACAACTGGGTGAAAGTGTTGTGGTCAGATGAGACCAAAATGGAGCTCTTTGGGATCAACTCAACTCGCCGTGTTTGGAGGAGGAGGAATGCTGCCTATGACCCCAAGAACACCATCCCCACCGTCAAACATGGAGGTGGAAACATTATTCTTTGGGGGTGTTTTTCTGCTAAGGGGACAGGACAACTTCACCGCATCAAAGGGACGATGTACGGGCCATGTACCGTCAAATCTTAGGTGAGAACCTCCTTCCCTCAGCCAGGACATTGAAAATGGGTCGTGGATGGGTATTCCAGCATGACAAAGACCCAAAACACACGGCCAAGGCAACAAAGGAGTGGCTCAAGATGAAGCACATTAAGGTCCTGGAGTGGCCTAGCCAGTCTCCAGACCTTAATCCCATAGAAAATCTGTGGAGAGAGCTGAAGGTTCGAGTTGCCAAACGTCAGCCTCGAAACCTTAATGACTTGGAGAAGATCTGCAAAGAGGAGTGGGACAAAATCCCTCCTGAGTTGTGTGCAAACCTGGTGGCCAACTACAAGAAACGTCTGACCTCTGTGATTGCCAACAAGGGTTTTGCCATCAAGTACTAAGTCATTTTTTGCAGAGGGGTCAAATACTTATTTCCCTCATTAAAATACAAATCAACTTATAACATTTTTGACATGCGTTTTTCTGGATTTTGTTGTTGTTATTCTGTCTCTCACTGTTCAAATAAACCTACCAATGCAATTATAGACTGATCATTTCTTTGTCAGTGGGCAAACGTACAAAATCAGCAGGAGATCAAATACTTTTTTCCCTCACTGTATGTATAAAATGAAATAAAATAATTCACGACGTTTCGGGCGCAACATAAGCGTCCATCATCAGGTGAGACAACCACAGCAAGAAATAATTGCTGAAGTGGGAAAAAAGGGCTGCTGTAACAGGAGGCTATATAGGTAAGAGAGGGAGGAGGAGCAAGGGGAGAGAGATAGAGAGGGGAGAGTGTGGGGTAGCTGGAGGGGAGTGCTGAAGTGAGCGGGGCTGGGAGTGGGAAGCTGAAGAAGCTGGAGATGCGGAAAATGAAGGCAACACCATAAAGCAGTTAATTCTAGATTTGAAGCTTTCGTGACTGCAAGGATTCATATTCTTAGGTTTTTTCGGTAAAGTCACGTAGGTAAAAAATAAAAATTAATACAAGTAAAATAAAAATAAAATAAAAATCACGACGTTTCGGAGGCAACACAAGCCTCCGTCTTCAGGTGGAACCGTCACAGCACAATAGCTGTATCAAGTGAGAGAAATTCCAAGAACACAGTAATTGTATATATACTGGTTGAGGGTGGGAGGAGCCATGGTATCCCCTGAATATTATTTTTGTGAGGTTCGGTGCGGCTGAAGCACGCTGTTAGGAATGAGCCTTTGTTGTGTAAACTAGGTGTGGATGATGTAAAGGTGCGTGTAAAAGGGACTGAACCTTTTTTTATGTAGAGATGATGCGGCTGAAATCGCTGCCAGGAAATTAGTCTTTGTTGTGTTAAATGGTTGACTGAGCCTATTATTATGTAGAGGTGGTGCGGCTTAAATCGCTGTCAGGAAATTAGTCTTTGTTTTGTAGAATGGTTGACTGAGCCTATTATTATGTAGAGGTGGTGCGGCTTAAATCGCTGCCAGGAAATGAGTCTTTGTTGTGTAGAATGGTTGACTGAGCCTATTATTATGTAGGGGTGGTGCGGCTGAAATCGCTACCGGAAATGCTCCAAATATGTGTAGTTAAATCTTTTTTGCATGGTTAATAACATCTTTCCAATGATTACTAAGTTTGTACCCATCATCACGGTTGAAATTATGTCTGTGTTTGTATATTTGGATGGCCTCGTGTACAAACTTTTGATGGTAGCCAGGAGGCTTGCAGAGCACCTTAGTCTCGGAAAAGACAATTTCATGAGAGCCCACAGCGTTGTAGCAATGATCGGCAACGGCGGAAGAATCAGTTTTGCCGTGTTTCAGATCTGACTTGTGCTCGCGGACACGATCAGAGATATGACGTTTCGTTTCTCCAATGTAGCCATCACCACAACTGCAACTCAGTTTGTAGACTTCAGGGTCTTGTAAGTCCGGAATGACATCTTTCACAGATGGAATTAGATCACGGATTTTATGTACTGTACTGAATCGGACTTGAATCTTATGTTTGTTTAGAATTTTGGAGATCTTTTTGGTCACGCCTGCTATGTATGGTAACGTGATAGTTTTGATCGGAGTTTCATGTGGCTGTTTCTGTATGGTGGGAGAAACAGCTTGGCAGATGGTGCGGTCAGAGTATCCGTTCATCCTGAGGGCCCGATGTACATGTCTTAATTCACTGGCCAGGTGGTGTTGGTCAGAAATGCCATGAGCTCTGTGGTATAGCGTTTTGATGAGAGAATTATTTTGAGATGGGTGGTGGTGGGAATCGGGTTTCAAGTAGGAATCTGTGTGGGTGGCTTTCCTGTAGACAGAATGTCCCAAGGATCCGTCAGGTCTCCTCTCAAACAGAGTGTCTAAGAATGGTAGTTTACAATCTTTCTCCACTTCCATGGTGAATCTGATGGATGGGTGTCTGGAATTGATGTGGTCCAAGAAGTGGTTCAATGCTGGGAGGCCATGTGGACAAATGACGAAAGTGTCATCCACATACCTCTTCCACAAGGAAGGGCGCAGGGTGGATGTCTGGATGGCGTCTGATTCAAACTTTTCCATGAACATGTTGGCTATCACTGGTGACAAGGGGGAGCCCATAGGGGTACCCTCATTCTGTTTGTAGAAGGTGCCATTCCAGGTAAAATAAGTGTTGGTGAGGCAATGCCTAACCAGCGCAGGTACATCCGAATTCAATCCATGTTGGACCAAGTCCTCAATTATTGTTAGGGTGTCAGGTACTGGGACCTTGGTAAACAGAGATACTACATCAAAACTGATGAGGATATCATCAGGAGATAGTACAATGTCCTTGACCATAGAGACTAATTGGGTTGAATTTGAGTACTGCCGAAGAGGTATTGCCTGTGAAGGGAAGCAGAGTATCTGATAGAAACCGGGCCAGTTTGTACGTAGGAGAGTTGATCGTCGACACGATGGGTTGTAGCGGGGTGCCTTCTTTATGGATCAAGCAGTTAATGTTTTACCTGGTTAATAACATCCTTCCAATGATTGCTCAATTTGTATCCATCTTCTCGGTTGAAGTTATGTCTATGTTTATATATCTGGATGGCTTCATGAACAAACCTTTGATAGTAGCCCAAAGGTTTGCAGAGTAACTTGGTCTCAGAAAAAAACTATATCATGAGAGCCCACAGCGTTATAGCAATGGTCAGCCACGGTGGAGGTATTATATCTGCCGTGTTTCAGATCTGACTTGTGCTCGCGACACAGTCCGAGATATGTCGTTTCGTTTCCCCAATGTAACACCCACCGCAGGTGCAACTTAGTTTGTAGACTCCAGGATATTGCATGTCAGGAATGACATCCTTCACAGATAGGATTAGATCACAGATTTTGTGTACTGTACTGAATTGGACCTGGATTTTTAGCTTCCCACTCCCAGCCTAGCTCACTTCAGTACTCCCCCCCCCCTCTATCTCTCCTCCCTGGCTCCTCCCCCCTCTCTTACCTATGTAGCCTCTTGTTACAGCAGCCCTTTTGCCCACTTCAGCAATTGTTTCTTTCTGTGGTTGTCCCACCTGATGACGGACGCTTGTGTTGCGCCTGAAACGTCGTGATTTAATTTATTTTATTTTATACCTACGTGACTTTACCGAAAGAACCAAAGAGTATATCATCAGCCCACTTTGCGCAATAGAAAGGAGCCTTTTGTATAACTTGTTCTGGATTGCATGTGCAGTGCATGCCGCATATTTGTCCACAAATTGTCGGAAGGAGATTATGAGATTCCTATAATAGGTGGGATGAGGTTGGTGTAATTGAAAGAAGGCAAGCTAGCACGTTGACTTGCCAGACACATCAAGTCCTCTGCTGCTGAAACAAACCAACAATGCGCTAAACAACTGTTTCAATATAATGAATAGCCAGTATTTGTTCTGGTAAAAGTTAATCTGAAAGGCTGTACATATACATTGTTTAATATACATTATAATAGTTAATTTAATTTCTGTATTTCATGCTAAGTTGGTGAAGTATTGATATATATATTACTTTTATTGAAAAGTAACTGGGCAATTTAAACGATGTTTTTTTATGTAACAGATCCCAATATCTCGAGGGGCATTTGTTGTGAATCTTGCATTCTACATCCTCAGCAACCTTATAAACAAAGGGGACATTTATTTTTGGAAAACAATTAAATGTAGCTTCTAGTTTACAAAAAGGTATTCCTCGAGGAGCCTGGGTTTATTTTTTGAGATGCAACCATGTACATTTTTTTCATCCCAGAAAAAGTTGGCTGAGCCAACACAATAAGTGGGCCACACATTATTAAATATTTAAAAAAATCTACTTTTTAATCCACTAGCTCTGTTGCTTGTCAGTAATTCTTACTGAAGGTAAGTTTGATTATTATAGTGCTTCTCGTGCACTTTTTATGTTCATACTGCTAAGTCAATATACAACAAGCGACTCAAATGCATTTCCCATGCAAAGAAGCACGGCTCCGTCCAACTTGCTTCTCATTGGCTCCTGTCCTTTCATTGGCCACAACCATTCTGTATCCTCAATCATCGGTTGCTTGCCCCCTGGCTGGAGTACAGCGCCCCCGCGAGACGCCACACCAGTCGACGCTATCCTGAGTGCGCCACCACGCTGAAGCACAGTGCAAGACCCGACAGGTTTTTACGTCAGCTTCAACAGTGGCGTGCATCTATGTCCACTGTGGTCTGCCCTGTAGGCTCTAGTCCCGCGGAAGGCCGTTGATGACGGTGCGCACGGCTCTGGCGTGATCCGAAGAGACGAAGTCTCTTGCCCATTGTGTCACCGCCGGAGATGCTCTTCGATATTGGACCTCGGTGTTTGTGATGTGCTCACACTCAAGGTGGATGTGAAGTATCCACCGCAGACGCCACTGGTCAAATGCGTCCAGTTTCCTGCGCAGCGACACTGTCTCTGAGCTGTACAGCAGTACAGGGAGGATGTACGCATTGTCGAGGCAAATCTTTGTTGGCGTTGTAACGCTGGAGTGCCAGATGTATCCGTTTTGCTGTTTCATGTACTCGTGCACAATTCAGATTTGTCTTATAATTTCTGCCTCACTGCTTCCAGTATGTGGCAGGTTGCAGCCGAGAATGATTTCACCACTGCAACATTGTTGCCCACTATTTGCACGTCGTTCAGGATGTGCGACTGCTCTTCTGTGGGTCTGTAATTTTGTTTTTGCCCAAGTTGATTCCCAGGCCAAATGAGAGTTTCATTTTGCACAATCTCCAGTGCAAACATTAGCACATCAAGCATCTCAGTGAGCAGGGTGACATCATCCGCGAAGTCCAAGTTAGTGAACACTTCGTTGCCTTGGGTTGTTCCCAGCGATACCTTGGTGGACTGTGCGCTGCAGCATCCAGTCCATTCGGGCAAGGAACAGCTTAAGAGCAATTGTGCAGCGGTTGCCCTCACGCTGCAGATAATTGTACTTATGTTAGAGTTCCTTAACCGTAGCATAATACTGGATCAACACAACACCTTGACAGTGCTTTCGCGTGGGGCTTATGGCTGGAAAATGTGTCGACGTAAGCTCAGCAACTTTTGAAGGCTACAGAGCATGCACGAGTCTCGCAAAAGCAGCACACACGGCCCGACATATTCCAGTCTTAATTTGACGATGAACTGATTTGTTTACACAGCAGTATACAGTAAAATATGCACGCAATATGGTGCATGCACTATAAACTGTACACAACCTATATGTTGCATATGCTACACTAACATGAATAAGATCATTAGTGTACATATTACCTACTATAATCACCCAGAAATGTATGTCCGTCCCGCACGTGACGTCACTCCACATGAGGCCCACCCCCCTCATTAATTTTCATGAGTGGGTGATTTTTTACAATAACGCAGAGGAAGGTCGAGTTGAATTAAATAATTCATTACGCAAAGTCGCTTCAAATATGACGTTTCTTTACAGAAAGTGACGGAAAAAAATAAATCAATGCAGCACAGTGCTACATCTGTGCGTGACGTCACTGCAAAAGGGCCCCCCCCCTTCATTAATATTCATGCCCGAGTGGAAATTTACACTAACACACAAGGTCGCGCACTCCACATGCCACACCCTCCCCTCATTAATAATCATGAGCAGGTGACATCACTCCACATGTCGCACCCCTCCATAATCACCATGAGGGGATGACGTCACTCCACATACCGCACCCCTCCCCAATAACCATTAATGGTGACGTCACTCCACATGGGGCAACCCCCCCCCCCCCCCTCATTAATAATCATGAGCTGAACAATTTTTCTATTGAACATTTCAGATTTACTGCAATATACACCCGTCCTTGGACGGGCAAAAAAACTAGTATACAATATATAGCGGTAAAGCATTATGGATGTGTAATTATATACAGTACTAACTACTATGCATGCATTATATATACCCTGTTTATTTGTGTGTGTATATACACACACAAATAAACGGTACACTATAGTTGTTCTACGCCTTCTATATATAGGCATATATATGATTTCTATTGCACCATAAATCATGCAAAATCTTGACCGTGAGATTGGCGCCGGCACCATTATTTAACACCGATGTCAGCACGGCACTTGCAATACGAGTGCTGCAGTCGACGATATCGGATGTGTCGACTCTCCAATGAGGAAAAGGAGGAAGGAACTGAAGTCGACACATTTTGTAGACGAAAGCCCTTTATCTCGGCCTCGCTGTGCGCTGCGGTGCACCACTAGTCGAGTAGATAACCTTACGTTCAATAAACCCTCGGAGCCAGGATGAACGTCCAACTCCAATCGTCATTTATTGATTGTAACAAGGTAAAACTGGTGAGAAAACACAGATACAGCATCTGTTATAATCCGGAAACACCAACACAATGAACACCACAGCATCAGAACATTGTTTTAGATAACAATAGATCCTGGACGGACCAAGCCCCTACATTACCACTGAACAACTAGACAATGCACAAGCCGGTGTGTTGCATACAGGCACATCGTGTATTCATCCCACTGCACCCCAAATGTACAGCATTACACATAACACTAAACTGTGGATGAGATACTTCGTCATCTTTACTCTCAGGATCGCAACATAGGCACAAGTCTGACTCGACCTACTAAATCACAAGTAACATCCACAATAAGGAAAGTCGCAGGCTTCGTTACTAACTAGGCCTCGTATTTACTACAACAACTTAACGGCACCATAAAGGCATTTACATCACTATAACGGTCATTCCAACATTACAACAGCATTGCCAATATTATAGGAATATAAACAAACTTACAGACAATGCTTCTTAAGCTCCCACAATGAACAAGTGCGGCTGTGGTCTCACTGAGATGCGATGCGTGCCGCCATCTTGACTTATCTGTGTAATGGCCGACGCCCGCGTGGTACAGTGGAAATCTAAAATCGTAACTTCCTGGTCACATGACCAAAATTAGCATAAAAAAACAGGAACTTCCTGTGAACATACGCTCCACATCTGCCGTGAGGCAAGACACCCTTTTTTACACGGTGGTTATGCAACAACGGAAATCGTACATTGTGCTTCAACCCTGCGCGTGAAAAAAAACACTTTTTTTAAATGTAAAGTGCATATTGTCTTACATGCATAGTTATCGCAAAGATCGCCATGTACAATTTGACAAGCCTTTATTACGATGACTTGTTACACACCACCACACGTGTGCGCACACGCATGCGCATGCGTGAACATGTGAAGGCTATGTGCAGCTTATTTTCCTCTCTTCCACTGAAAATGCAATGGAATTGTCAAACTTAATACAGTTATCGTCTTAAAATGCAGGGCAATTTTTTGTTTAGGCACCAAGTAATTAAGGGTTCAGAAATATTGGAATTTCATATATTTCTGATGCACCATCAGCAATAGCCCACGGCCATTATACATAAGTTCAATTTTCATATTGCCATTCACAACAGTGTTGTGCGGAGTGCAGACTTAAACCAACACATGTCAGTTTATTCCATGTAATTCCACCACAATTAAACATGCCAATAGTGATGAAATAGATATAAACATATGCATCTAATTATGGCACTCGCACTCACAGGTACGTCCAGTATATTTATACGTTTAATGCGTCACTCTTAGCACTGGTACATGTTTAGCTATGAATGAAGAAGGGGGGTAGATGTTAACTGTGTGTGGTGTTTTCATTATTCCTCATATCTATATATATCCTGGGGGGTGATGTGCACATATTCATGAGGACGTATGTGCAAAATTTCTCGCAAGGCTGTTTGGCGTGGCTGGTGCTGCTCCTCACACCCGCGCGCGAGAGCACTTTTGATTTATCAGCCTAATCTCGTGGAGGCCTCAGCCTCCGTGTAATTTACTAACAACCGCCACCTTGAGGAACGGCCACGATTACCCGTTGTGATTTGTGACCCGATAGGCTCCCGCCGAGACTGTTGCGGGAGAAGGGGGATGATGATTAGGGGCGAGAGGTGGGACGGCAGAGGTGAACAGGTGGCATCTCAACGCCCCCTCCAAAAAAAACTCCATGAATTCGTGGGAGGTTGCGGTAATTTTATTTTGCCATTGCGTTGGCTTTCGTGGTTGTGAATGCAGAGTGCTCGCTGAACGTGTTTATGGATTGTGTTTATGGATTGTTTAGCATGGTGTCCCGACGTTTTCGTTCTGCAACCTGGAAGGTCCGTGAGGAACTGAATGAGCAATATCTGAAATGACCTGAGCAGTTCAATTCAATTAATGAGGAAACGCTGGCCATCATACCGAACAACACGAGGTATAAAAAAAACCATCGGAGAGCAGCTAAATTTCTGCGACCGTTGGTGGCAAGGCCTCCTGATGTAGATTGCATGATCAGCTTAACTGGTAGACCCCTCTTATAATGTCTACTTACCTCGTGACATAGCTGGTAAAATAAATATTTATCCCACAATTTACAGGGTAGAACCTGCACTGTTTTCCTTAAAAAATACATCATGCTCTTTAACAATACAATAAATAGCATGATATAGAGACTACATTACCATATTCTGTACATAAAACAGGGGACATATTTATTTGATATTTATTTTACAGAACGAGGCAACCAGACGTAGACAGAGGGACATAAATTGATGTATTGAGTCTGGATTTTAATGGGGGCATGGAGTCGACAGCACAGATAGATGGGGGAACGGGGAGGGAGTTCCAGACTATGGGGGCAGCAATTTGCCGTTGTGTCGTCCAACCATTGTTTTCAGCTGTCGCTATTTGTGAGCCAAAGTCAGTGCAACACTTTAAGATGTTCCACACAATTGTAACGACAACAAAAAAAGCAGACTTTAACTATCGGAATGTATGCTACACATAAGGCATCTTTAAGGGAACACTGTTTCCAGTGGTAGTTGTGGTTGTAGTGATACTTACGATGTATTATATATTGCACGATGTAATGACAGCAGTGATAACTAGAGATTGCTTGGGGCTCCGAGAGTGATCTGCTTGGAACTCCAGAGGCCCCATCACCACCTTCAGGGAAACAGTGTAGGTGTTGAGAATGTGGATAGGTGAGGAGTGCCGTTTGTTTTGTGAGCGGTGGATGGAAGGTCAAAGATTATTGGAGCATTATAAACATGTGTATGTCGCTATATCATGGGACCTTTTTGCCAGTATCATAGCATGAAACATAAGAATAGGCTTTACGCTGTCTGGCAATAAAACAGGTGTTAAGATGGGCAAACACCAAACATATACCTTTTCCAAAGAATCAAATCTGTATTAACCACACGTACTTATTTGTTTGCATGTTCACAACTACGTATCTATTTGGTGTTTGGACATCTTAACACCTGTTTTATTGCAAGTGTAGGACTCTTACTGACGCAACAACTTCTTTGTCTTTCTCGTTCCTTTTATTCCACATATAGTTCACATCTCCGACAACATCGTTCAATGTTCCTCCGTTTGCTCGCACCGCTCGCTCGCTCTCTCTCTCTCCACTCAGGTCCGATACTCTGCTGCTCGCTATGCTGTACTCGCTCCGTCCTTGCTACTCTGTCCGTACTCTGTATATCCACTGCTACCGTATACTGTATTCTCTTTGTCCACTGCTACCTTATGTAGTGACAGAGAAAGGTCACTACTGTGTCGGCCTGTACGAAGGCTGGGAGCCCCAAGGGGGTGCCTGGGGGGTCACGTGGTGGAGGGATCCGGACCCTCCCAGAGGTGGGGGAAGTGAGGCGTGTCCTGGGAAGGGAGGCATGGCCTGAAGAGAGCCAGCCACGCCGGGGCGGAGCCAGCCACGCCAAACCAAATATAAGCGTGGTGTGAACGCAGAGCGAGGCGGCTGTTGTACTGTACTCCAAGGTGAAGACATCTTCGGTCGTCAAGTCCTGAGTCGTCGTCCTGGGCCAGGCAGGCCGTTGCCTGCCTGGTCCAGTCTGTGTCGTGTTCCAGAGTGTTAGTGAGTTGAGGAAGGTGGTCACCACCTCATGTAGAGTGTTATATTATTTACCGTTTAATACATAGTGTTGCCTCCAAGTTGCGTGTGTGTGCACCTAATTTGAACCTACTACATTTGGCGTCAGAAGTTGGAAAAATAAATATTTCTAGGTGTTATCCTAGGGAAGTAAAATGGGCACACGGAAAACAAATATACAACTCACCTGGACGCCTTCGTACAATGGGGACGGTGTGACGACCATCCTTCGGACAGCCCCGGGGATGGCAGCCCCGGTGACAGAGAGAGAGAGAGATGGCGCTGCGCGCGGAGCGGCGGGACTGGCACCACACTGCTGCTTCGCCGCCATCAGGAATGGAGCGACGGAGCCGCGGGGAGAGGACACCATCGTCGCTGCGGGGGCTGGCAGGGGAGGCCCGGCCATGCGGGCCACGGGGTTCCCGCCATTTCGGCGGCTGGTCGGGGCGCGGTTCCCGCCAAAGCGCCGCTCCTGCCATTTCGGCGGCTGGTCGGGGCGCGGTTCCCGCCAAAACGCTGCTCCCGCCAACTCGAGGGCTGGTCGGGGCGCGGTTCCCGCCAACTCGAGAGCTGGTCGGCGCGCGGTTCCCGCCAACTCGAGGGCTGGTCGGGGCGCGGTTCCCGCCAACTCGAGGGCTGGTCGGGGCGCGGTTCCCGCCAACTCGAGGGCTGGTCGGGGCGCGGTTCCCGCCAAAACGCCGCTCCTGCTGCCGAAATGCCGCTCCCGCCGACATCAACGCCTGCAGAGGGGGAGTTCCAGCCTTCTGCTCGAGCGCGAGAGGTGGATGGGTTCGCAAGAGCAGGCTGTGTTCACCATGCAACATTCTTCGGGGTGTCCCAGTGCTCCACCTTGCCGCCCTCCACTATTCACAGTTTGCCAGGCGAGTCGTGACATGACAAGCACCCGGCCTCAAGAAAAATAATAATAACTTCACCCATCTTGCGTGTGCCGGGTTGCGATCGCGGGTGTTTTTTTTTAACTCGCTGGTTTGCGGAGCGTGTTCGTCCGGTTGTGTGCGTGATAAAGTGACGCGGCGACCATGCGGGTTTCTGCTTGTAACAAGTGTTGTTGTTAAATACGGCGTCGAGATCGGTATCTTCTGGGTGTAGTTAATGATTAATTCGTGTTGGTGTCCCGAGCTCCGTTGATATCCTGTATGTTGCTGTGTTAATGACTCGTGTTGTTACATCGTTTTGTTGCGAAATCGCCGTTGTTATTGTGTATACTGTATGGAGTTTCGCTCGTGATTGCCACGTGTAACTGTAAGAAACTTTGATCGTCATTGTTGCCAAGGTACAGACCGTATGGAGCTTTGCTTGGAATTGTTAACAGGGTATGGGATGTTGGGTACTTGCTTGTGATTGTTTACTATGTACGGATTGTCTGGAGTATTGATTGTGTGTGTTGCCATGTGGGGACTGGATGGAGCATTGCGCCAAACGATTTACTGTACGAATTTCGTATACTGCATATACTGTATTAATCAATTCGGCGATTCTTGGGGTTTGTGTATAGTTTTTTTGCTCTCAAAATTCGAATGCCCTGAGTCCCATGGTTAATGTTGAAGGGGATTTAGAAATGACAGGTTCGGTTTGTTTCAAACTCGCTGGTTGGTTCCTGTCCGTTGTTGCACAGATGATGTCTTTTGTGCGGGAATGCTCCTTGTGTTCTATATGGATCAGGGGTGCGTTTCCGTTAATTGCCGTCAAATTGCGTTGCTCTCTCCACTCGGTTGGTACAGCTGCATGCTGCAATGCGAGTCTCGGAGATGATGTGTACGGATACGGGATGTGAGGTGTATTGTTGTGACCATTGAATATTCGGGATCGTCACAAATTGTGCGTACCTGTTCGGCATTGGATCAGTTCTGTGGGGGATCATAATTCAAATTGTATGTGTTGTGATGGTGTTAAATTGCGATGGTGACATGCTGCCAGGAATTTGGAATTGTGCTGCTGGTTGTCACCTATCTTGGGGCGCAGGTCCTGACCAGGATGGCCCAGTGAGTGTTGCGTGTCTAACATGAACGTTGTGGTCCCGTCATGCTATGGCTGACGGCTTGACCTGACAGCCCGGAGATTGAAACACTCCGTGGTATGTCTAGCCTAGTGGGCTGTGCGCTCACAGGGCTCGGAGAGTGTGGTCCCGTCATGCAATGGCTGACGGCTTGACCTGACAGCCCGGAGATTGAAACACTCCGTGGTATGTCTAGCCTAGTGGGCTGTGCGCTCACAGGGCTCGGAGAGTGTGGTCCCATCATGCAATGGCTGACGGCTTGACCTGACAGCCCGGAGATTGAAACACTCCGTGGTATGTCTAGCCTAGTGGGCTGTGCGCTCACATGGCTCGGAGAGTGTGGTCCCGTCATGCAATGGCTGACGGCTTGACCTGACAGCCCGGAGATCGAGACACTCCGTGGCTTGTCTAGCCTAGTGGGCTGTGTGCTCACATGGCTCGGGGAGTGTGGTCCCGTCATGCTGTGTCTGACGGCTTGACCTGACAGCCCGGAGATCGAGACACTCCGTGGCTTGTCTAGCCTAGTGGGCTGTGCGCTCACATGGCTCAGAGAGTGTGGTCCCGTCATGCAATGGCTGATGGCTTGACCTGACAGCCCGGAGATCGAGACACTCCGTGGCTTGTCTAGCCTAGTGGGCTGTGCGCTCACATGGCTCAGAGAGTGTGGTCCCGTCATGCTGTCTTGACAGCTTGACCTGACAGCCCGGAGATCGAGACACTCTGTGGCTTGTCTAGCCAAGTGGGCTGTGCGCTCACATGGCTCAGAGAGTGTGGTCCCAACATGCTGTCTGACAGCTTGACCTGACAGCCCGGAGATCGAGACACTCCGTGGCTTGTCTAGCCAAGTGGGCTGTGCGCTCACATGGCTCAGAGAGTGTGGTCCCATCATGCTGTGTCTGATGGCTTGACCTGACGGCCCGGAGAGTGAGACACTCGGAGGTGCGTTGAAACAGTGGGCTGGAGATTCGTAAGGTTCAGGTGGAGTTGTCCTGTTACGTTGGGACTGTATCCCTCAGTTGTTAGGGTGCATGTTGTGCAATGAGTGAACGATGGGTCGTCTCAGCTCGGTCGGTACAGTTATATGCCGCGATGCGAGTCTTGGAGAGAGACTGGGTCATCTCAGCTCGGTCGGTACAGCTATATGCTGCGATGCGATTCTTGGAGAGAGACTGGGTCTCAGCTCGGTCGGTACAGCTATATGCTGCGATGCGAGTCTTGGAGAGAGACTGGGTTAAAATCCCACCGATATGGCCGACGCGTGCTGCTGGTTGTGACGCCGCGTCGGAAAGGCGGTGGGGTGGTAACATGGAAATTCCCCCCCCCCGATATGGCCGACGCGTGCTACTGGTTGTGACGCCGCGTCGGAAAGGCGGTGGGGTGGTAACATGGAAATCCCCCCCCCCGATATGGCCGACGCGTGCTACTGGTTATGACGCCACGTCGGAAAGGCGGTGGGGTGGTAACATGGAAATCCCCCCCCCCCCCGATATGGCCGACGCGTGCTACTGGTTGTGACGCCACGTCGGAAAGGCGGGGGGGTGCTAACGGGTGACTGTCATTGCATGCGTGATTCTAACGGGGGGGGCTGTGCTGGAGCGTAAGTGGGTTAGCCAGTTTTCATGTATAATTGTTGTTAATTCCCCGTTTTCTATGCGGTTCCCTTTTACCCTCGTCGATTCTGTATATATTACGTGATTGTATTTCTTATCGGTCGCCGGTCATTTATTGATGTTGTTGGTTCGGAGGCACACCTTTTCGATGTTTCACAGTTGTGTTACAGCCGGGGACGGCTGTGTGTTTATACAGGGGGGGGTGATGTAGTGACAGAGAAAGGTCACTACTGTGTCGGCCTGTACGAAGGCTGGGGGCCCCAAGGGGGTGCCTGGGGGGTCACGTGGTGGAGGGATCCGGACCCTCCCAGAGGTGGAGGAAGTGAGGCGTGTCCTGGGAAGGGAGGCGTGGCCTGAAGAGAGCCAGCCACGCCGGGGCGGAGCCAGCCACGCCAAACCAAATATAAGCGTGGTGTGAACGCAGAGCGAGGCGGCTGTTGTACTGTACTCCAAGGTGAAGACATCTTCGGTCGTCAAGTCCCGAGTCGTCGTCCTGGGCCAGGCAGGCCGTTGCCTGCCTGGTCCAGTCTGTGTCGTGTTCCAGAGTGTTAGTGAGTTGAGGAAGGTGGTCACCACCTCATGTAGAGTGTTATATTATTTACCGTTTAATAAATAGTGTTGCCTCCAAGTTGCGTGTGTGTGCACCTAATTTGAACCTACTACACTTATACTATACACTCTTATCCACTGCTACCTTATACTATACACTCTTGTTCACTGCTACCATATACTATACACTCTTATTCACTGCTACCTTATACTATACTCTCTGTTGCTCCGTCTCTGTCCCAGGCACCGTCTCCAGCTCCGACTCCAAGACTCACCAAGACTCCGTATCTCCATACGCTCACTCCTTTATCCCCGAACCAATCAGCCCCAATTAATTATGTCATCCCCCGCTTTGCTACTCGCCCCCAGGCCCCCAGCCTCACGTGATCCTGTTATCCGTCGCCAACCCGGCGCCAGTCATCAGCCACTCACCCTCTTGACCAATCACCAGCCTGCGTCCTCAGTTACCCTTAATACCTGTGGCGCCTCTTAATGACCTCCCCCTTAATTGGCGCAACAACAACTGTATATCCTCAGTTGCCCCCACTGTACGCTGCACGCTTGCACCGCAACCAAACGCGTGGCGCATATCATCTCAGGTCCTACACAAGAAAGGGTAAAACCTATTCTTATTTTTTCATGTGTGTATACACTGACAATGTTACATAATTCTTACTTTATATTCTACTGAAGGCATTTCAAGGTGCATTCAATTATCACAAGTTTTTAAAGAATTACCAAAAATAGCTCTACCACTTTAAACAAATGAAAGCAAATTCAATATTAAAATTTTAGTTGCCATTGGGGAAATTCACATTTCCACAAAAGCATTTTTCTATCATGAGCTCAGTGGCCACTACCATGAAATGACCATTTGGTCCCAAAACGTGTCTCACATGCAGAGCCATCTGCCGTGGATGCAATACTAAGGTTTCTGAGCCCTGGTACAAGCTTACAAAAGAAGGGCTATGCCTTTAAATACATGGCATCATGACAACTATTGTGTGCATGTTCTGTAAATACTAAATACGCAGACGCAACCTTTCCATCGCCAAAAACTCATTACTGCAAAGCTTGGGGATCATGCAGGTGATCCACAGACATGTGGCACAATTAAAGCTGTTCAAAGGGCCCTGGTGAGGGCAGAGTCAAAGGGGCTGAGTGGAAAGGTCCAAATTTAGACTGCTCATTTGAAGTAGCAGTGTCCATAGCTTTACATTTTGGTGGGAACATTAGCACCCAAGTCTGTGCCTTTATGAGTTGAGAAATCCCATTACATTCAACAATAGAGGTTTATGTCTTCTATACATTATGCAAATAAAGTATTAGCTTTACTACCCGGCTTCGCCCGAGACTTGGATTCACCACGCCTGGCCGCCTTTGTCTCCACAGTGGCGACGTTCATGCACCACACCAGATGCTCGTTTGAGGCTGAGTGGACCTAGGGGAAGCCCAGGACCGGTTCAAATAATCGTCACCAGTGGTGGCCATGAGCAGGAATCGAACTCGGTTCGCCGGGTTCGTAGCGCAGCGCGCTAACCGCTACACTACCGCTCCCCTCACACACACACGCATGCGCATCCATAGGTACACATACACGCGCTTGCTGCAGACACACAAAACTTTCAGGGTGGGTACGGCAGTAAACGACTCAAATAATAAACTAATGCTGTGCGAAGAACACATTAAACCTGCAACACATTTGCATGGCACTTTACTCGCGGAGGGTTGGGGGGGGGAATGCGTGACATAAGCAGGCACACTGCGTACCACTTCCGCATGCGGGTGACATCACAGATGTGACGTCACAGCTCACTTGCCGTGCAAAATTTATCCATTATTGCGCCTCCCCCCCCCCGCCCATAAAAAAATACCAAAGTCTATTTTTATACTTTTATACTTTTTGCATGGTGTACAGTCTGGAAACTACCCACATGCTAAATTTCAAGTTTGTTGCATGTCGGGAAGTATGCTAAACATTTCGAACAGATACACATTCACACATTTCCCTTTTATATATACTGCATAGATATCCCTCCTGAAAAATACCCAAGCATTAGAAGAAACATCCCTCTGCTCAATCTTGATTTGAAGCTTTCGTGACTGCAGGAATCCATACTCTTTGGTTCTTTCGGTAAAGTCTTTTGGTAAAGTCACGTAGGTATATAATACTTTATACAGGTAGGAACAACAGTTCTACACTGCCCACCAGGGATTATACAGGTAGGAACAATGTTCCACACTGCCCACCAGGGATTTTTGTCTGTCTGACTGTCTGTCGTGCATAAATATATATATAATATAAACAGCTCTTTGATTGGTGGAGACCTACTGCCAGGTACGGAGAGGGGAGGGGCCTAAGGATATGAGGGGGGTGGCCTAAGGGAGGGGGGGGTCAGTGGAGGGGCCTGAGGGAGGTGGGTAAGGGGAGGTGACTAAGCAAGGGGAGGGGCGATAGTTAAGGGGGCTGGCTACCTGGCTGGCTGCCTGGCTACCTCAAGTCAAGTTATCTTTTATACAGGTAGGAACAACAGGTTGCCCACTGCCCACCAGGGATTATTTGTCTGTCTGTCGTGCATATGTGTCTGTCGTGCACGGATGCGCTGTCCAACCAAGTTCTACCTGCCCACTCCGAAGGAACGAGTTTTGTCTGTTGTGCATCGGAATGCAGCCCACCCATGCACCCCCCCACCGACCGCCGAGCAGAGCCACGATTAGTTGAGGATGTTGGGGAGGGTGGGGGGGAAGGTAAACACGCCCAATCATCCAACTTCCTCCCCCAAACGCCGAGCGGTGCCGCCATTGGTAGAAGTAGGGTGGAAACACGCCCAATCATGCAATCCCCTCCCCACCGAACACCGAGCAACGCCGCGATTGGTTGACGATGTCGGGGAGGGTGGGGGGGGAGGGTAAACATGCCCATTCATCCAACTGCCCCTCCCCCCTGAACGCCGCGCTGAGTGTGTGTGTGCGTCTGAGAGTGTGAGAGTGAGTGTGTGAGTGTGAGAGTGAGTGTGTGTGTGTGAGTCTGAGAGTGTGAGATTGAGTGTATGTGTGTGTGTGTCTGAGAGTGAGTGTGTGAGTCTGAGAGTGTGAGAGTGAGTGTGTGTGTGTGAGTCTGAAAGTGTGAGAGTGAGTGTGTGTGTGTGAGTCTGAGAGTGTGAGATTGAGTGTATGTGTGTGTGTGTCTGAGAGTGAGTGTGTGAGTCTGAGAGTGTGAGAGTGTGTGTGTGTGAGTCTGAAAGTGTGAGAGTGAGTGTGTGTGTGTGAAGACCTACATCTCTGCTTTATTGACCTAGTCAATGCCTATGATACCATCAGTAGACCTGGGCTCTGAGTTGTTCTTCGTGCTTTCGGAGTCCCTGACCCTCTGCTCACGATCATTAAGGACCTTCATGATGGTGAGCGGGTCCGGGTTAAATTACGTGGCCGAGAGTCAGAGCCTTTCCCTGTACACCTTGGGGTGCAACAGGGATGTCTTCTGGCTCCCACATTATGTAACATCTATTTTGACCACGTAGTTAGTGAAACCTTCAATAGATGGTACCAGGGGAATCTCCATTTGGTACGGATATAATGGGAGGCTGAACGATGCCCGGGTGCGATCAAGGGATAGCTCCCTATTGGTCAACCACGTTATGCATGCCGATGATTTGGTAATAGCTGCTCATTCAGAGGAGGAGTTGGAGATGCTGCTGATGAGACTGGAGTGTGCCACTAAGAGGTGGGGCCTTACCATCAGCCCCACCAAAACAAAGCACCTGCGATTGGTTGACGATTTCGGGGAGGGTGGGGGGGTAAAATGCCCATTCATCCAACTGCCCCTCCCCCCTGAACGCCGCGCTGAGTATGTGTGTGTGAGTCTAAGAGTGTGTGTGTGTGAGTCTGAAAGTGTGAGCGTGTGAGTCTGAGAGTGTGAGTGTGTGAGGGTCTGAGAGTGTGTGTGTGAGTCTGAGAGTGTGAGGGTGTGTGTGTGAGTCTGAGAGTGAGAGTGAGTGTGTGAGTCTGAGAGTGTGAGAGTGAGTGTGTGTGTGTGAGTCTGACAGTGTGAGGGTGAGTGTGTGTGTGTGAGTCTGACAGTGTGAGGGTGAGTGTGTGTGCGAGTCTGAGAGTGTGTGTGAGTGTGAGTCTGAGAGTGTGAGGGTGAGTGTGTATGTGTGAGTCTGAGAGTGTGAGAGTGAGTGTGTGTGCGCGAGTCTGAGAGTGAGTGTGTGTGTGTCTGAGAGTGTGAGAGTGAGTGTGTGTGTGAGTCTGAGAATGCAAGAGTGAGTGTGTGTGTGAGTGAGAGTGTGAGAGTGAGTGTGTGTGTGAGTCTGAGAGTGAGTGTGTGTGTGTGTGTGAGTCTGAGAGTGTGAGAGTGAGTGTGTGTGTGTGTGAGTCTGAGAGTGTGAGAGTGAGTGCGTGTGTGTGAGTCTGACAGTGTGAGGGTGAGTGTGTGTGTGAGTCTGAGAGTGTGAGTGTGTGTGTGAGTCTGAGAGTGTGAGTGTGTGTGTGAGTCTGAGAGTGAGTGAGTGTGTGTGTGAGTCTGAGAGTGTGAGAGTGAGTGTGTGTGTGTGAGTCTGAAAGTGAGTGTGTGTGTGTGAGTCTGATAGTGTGAGATTGAGTGTATGTGTGTGTGTGTGTCTGAGAGTGTGAGGGTGAGTGTGTGAGTCTGAGAGTGTGAGAGTGTGTGTGTGTGAGTCTGAAAGTGTGAGAGTGAGTGTGTGTGTGAAGACCTACATCTCTGCTTTATTGACCTAGTCAAGGCCTATGATACCATCAGTAGGCCTGGGCTCTGGGTTGTTCTTCGTGCTTTCAGAGTCCCTGACCCTCTGCTCACGATCATTAAGGACCTTCATGATGGTGAGCGGGCCCGGGTTAAACTACGTGGCCGGGAGTCAGAGCCTTTCCCTGTACACCTTGGGGTGCGATAGGGATGTCCTCTGGCTCCCACATTATTTAACATCTATTTTGACCACGTAGTTCGTGAAGCCTTCAATAGCTTGTACCGGGGGAATCTCCATTTGGTACAGATATAATGGGAGGCTGATCGATGCCCGGGTGCGATTAAGGGATGGCTCCCTATTGGTCAACCACGTTATGTATGCTGATGATTTGGTAATAGCTGCTCATTCAGAGGAGGAGTTGGAGACGCTGCTGATGAGACTGGAGCGTGCCACTAAGAGGTGGGGCCTTACCATCAGCCCCACCAAAACTAAGCACATGCCTGGGTATTTTGTACCATCGGACACTCCACCCCCACAACTCCCAATCGGTGATGGGGCAGTAGTGGAGAGAGTGGAGAGTTTCCCATACCTGGGCAGTGTGCTTATGTCCGGCTCCAGTTTAACAGCAGAGGTCTCACTCCGAATCAGTCGAGCGGCAATATATTTCCATCGGTTGTGTAACACTGTGTGGAAGTTACCTGGTCTGTCGCTCCACACGAAGCTTCAAGTCTTCTCGGCCACAGTCGTTCCCTCCCTTCTCTACGCTTGCAAAATGTGGACCCCCCTAATGGAACATCTTCGTCGGTTGGAAACATTTTGGCTGGCCTGCCTACGATCCATCATAGGTTTAACCAGGCTGGATTCTGGGAGGAGCTCACAAATCCTTGAAAGATCTGGGCAAAGTCCCATCGGTGAGCTCCTCCGGCAGGCAAGGCTGCTTTGGCTGGGTCATGTAGCCCTCATGCCCAGCCACCGCATGCCGAAACAGATTTTGTTCGGCCGGATCGAGGGGGCTAAATGAGCAGGGCACGGGCTAGAGAAGAGATGGAGTGATGTGGTACAGGAGGACGTGGAGTTGAGTGGACTTGCCGATGACTGGTACCAGCGGTGTTAAGATCGGCCTCTGTGGAGGAGGCTCGTGAAGGACGCTACTGGAGGCAGTCACCCTCCAGCAACAACGGAGGGCGGAGGAGCGACACTCACAACAATGAGCGGAGCGCCGGGTGACTATAGCACAGCAAGTTGGCACAGTAGGGGGCACAGGTGGTGCATCAGCCAGTCATCTCGGTCATCTCAGTCAGTTGACCCGTGGCACCTGGGTCTGCCCTGTGAGCTCCTGCCAGCGGGCGTTCGACACTTCACGTGGCCTCAAGGTGCACATTGCCTGGCACAAGCGTCGTGGTGACGTCACCGCCACTTAGTGGTGAATGGCGGTTGTTGTTGTGTGTGAGTCTGAGAGTGTGAGAGTGAGTGTGTGTGTGTGAGTCTGAGTGTGAGTGCGTGTGTGTGAGTCTGAGAGTGTGTGTGAGTCTGAGAGTGTGAGTGTGTGTGAGTCTGAGAGTGTGAGTGTGAGTCTTAGTTACCTAGAGTGTTATACAGGTAGGAACAACAGCTTCCACACTGCCCACCAGGGAGTATTTGTCTGTCTGTCGTTCACGAATGCGCTGTCCCCAAGTTCCTACCTGCCCACTCCGAAGGAACGTGTTTTAAAGAACCAAGAGTATCCCTCTGCTCTGCTGGAGTTATCAAAAATAATCAATAATTTATATATATAATTGATATGTTAATGTTTATGACCACACTTTGTATGATAGACGTTGGCAGCTCGTCACAGGTATGATATCACGTACTTTTTTTCTTCCTTAAACAGTATTAATGGAGGTGGTAGTGGTAAGGTGTCATCACTGAATAGTATCGTATGTGAAAGACAGTTAAAACTTTTTTTTATAGGTTACAGTCTAAGTGCAGTCTTGCGATGATGAGGTTTGTTATGTAATGTTTTTACACTTTTACAGTGAAGCCCTTTTGTAACTCCCCTTGGTCACCTATCACATCATATATGGGGCCGTCCATAAATTACGTCATGCGATTTTGGACGACTTTTTACCCCCCCCCACCCCCCCTAGTCACACGACGTCACAAAAAGTCAGACCCCCCCCTCAAATATGACATCACAACGCTCTGCCCCCCCCCCCTCCCAAAAAAAAACATGCTTAAAATCGCTTTAAACTATTGTCATTGTAATGCGTATTTAATGTAGCACTGCACTCTGATGTTGTAGGAGAAAACATTCATTAAAAAGTATATTTAATGAAGTAGAACGTGTTGTCTATATTTATTTAAAGTTGCGCATTTTTACGTGACGTCACATTTCTCAAACCCTCCCCCCCTTCGTCATACATCGTCACAAATGTCTGGCCCCCCCCCAGGTGCGTGACGTCATTTATGGACGGCCCCTATATACTACTCACACACAAGCCATTTGTGCATGCTATTACAACGTACAGCTCGCGTAGGGTTTGTTCGCGCATATGTGTGTACTCACATGCATGGAGCGGTGCCGTAGTGGCCAGCGCATTCTGCTATGAACCTGGTGGCCTGAGTTTGATTCCCGGCCGTGGCTAACATTCATGGTGAGTGTCTGAAATGGTGTTGGGCCTCCCTAAGTAAATTCAGCCTTAAAATACTTCTTGTAAATTGGTCACCGACATGCACCGATTTGACAATGTTGAACTCTGCCCTGGTGTGCCTACACCCCACCCCTTCATGCACCGTGCTGGCCTTCATAAGTGCTCAGTAACAGCAATTGCCCCAACAGCCTTTGTCTTTGTACTTGCATGATGCTTACAGTATCCGTTTTGTTACTTGTCACATCAAAGCATTTTCCAGCTTAATGTAGCATCTGGCAACTCAGCCAGCAGTGGAAATTCTACAGAGACTCTTCTATCTATCAGAGTACTTTTTTTTATCAACCTTGGGGGCATGACAGTCTGACAAGTGAACTCTTTCGTTACAAATATTTAAACTTGTAACTTTTTGATGAAGGGGCAGGTACTCTTCTCCGCCTTCTCCACAAAGTGTTAGGCATGTTAACGACCCCACAGGGATGATGGTCTGAGTCAACCCCTTACGAGGCTTCTGATTGCAAACTGCTCACTCGACTGCTTAGCCACCTGGCCGGTTCCCTTGTACATTTGAACATATAACATCACATGAAACAAACAAAAAATGAATGGACTACTTGCGTTGTATTTTATCTTAGTAACAGGTGTACTGTGGACTAAATTAATTGGTACGGAGAGGCAGATGGGAGTACAAATCCTGTCTTGCTGCTATTTTTGCTATAACTAATTTGAAGTGTGTTGTGTTTTTCTTCCTGGCATGGATTTCATTTCTCATGTGGTAAAAGCTAGAATAACAATGTAGCAGATGGTTGTTCACTGGGGTAACTGATATTTGCATTACTGTGTCTAATTTAATTAACACAATCGAGTACTTCAATTTATGATTTGATTTATTTTTACCATTTGCATCGACATATAGTTTGTGCAGTGTATGACCAAATTTCTTTACGAATGTATACAATTAAGAACAATTCCACCTAGAAAAGATATGATACTAAACAAAACGTAAAATATTGGATGAGACTGCTTGAGAATACGAGGTTTTGCAAGACTTGGGCTGCATAATACTTTCTCTGGGTGCTCCAGTTTCCTCCTATAAGCCAAACACTGGAATGGAATTGGCCAAACATCTCAATACAGGACCCTCTTTAAAACGGGTTTGAGACGCACGTAGGCCTTTTTGGATAAAGTACATTATCATTATTGTGTGCCGAATGGGATTACTCGACTGTAATTAAATGTCAGTTTGCTAATGTTAGCAAATTAACGTCTGTCCTGCGCTGTCGTTTATCATCTATAGCCTCAATAGCAATGGTGGATTAAGGTCTGTCTATGCCAATGCCATTGCCATTCCTCATAATCTTGAAAAGTCACAGCCCTTTTTCACTGTTGAAAAAACACGTTCCTTCGGAGTGGGCAGGTAGGAACTTGATTGGACAGCGCATTCGTGCACGACAGACAGACAAATAATCCCTGGTGGGCAGTGTGGAAGCTGTTGTCCTACCTGTACTGTATAAGTGTAGTGTACTGTGTCGTGTATAGTGTAATGTGAAGGTTAAACGTTAAGTTTTATAAGGGCACCACGGGGTGACCAGCCCCAGCCCCACCCCACCCAGCCCCACCCCACCCAGCCCCACCCCACCCAGCCCCACCCCGCCCCACCCACCCAGCCCCACCCCACCCAGCCCCACCCCACCCCACCCAGCCCCACCCAGCCCCACCCCACCCAGCCCCACCCCACCCAGCCCCACCCTCCCCACCCAGCCCCACCCACACCCAGCCCCTCCCCACCCTCCCCACCCAGCCCCTCCACACCCAGCCCCTCCCCACCCTCCCCTCCCCACCCAGCCCCTCCCTCTCCACCAGCCCCTCCCCACCCTCCCCTCTCCACCCAGCCCCACCCTTCCCACCCCCAACTGAATCACCTTAAGGCTGGGAATGTTGAAAGAAACACGAGGCAAAAAGATCCGCTTTTTTATTTTCAAGGCTTCCATTTTATGAATGGAGCCACCCTCCCCCAGTTCCATTTTGGAATGAAACATCGCCCGTCTCCTCATTGGCCCGAGTCGCGGCGGTGCTCCCCCCCACCACTAACCCCCCCTCTAGCAACCCCAACCCACCGCTCCCATTGGTCGGCGCCCGCGAGCCAATGGGAGGGCTCTGGTGGGGCGGGGCCATGCACGACAGACAGACAAATAATCCCTGGTGGGCAGTGTGGAACTGTTGTTCCTACCTGTAAAAGCTACCCGTATCACTTCCTGTTGTGCTCATCTTCTCATGTGTGTTCCCTCTTTTAGCCTCCATTCTCTGATCTCTTCCATCGGCCATAATCTCTTTTAGCAATGTGTCCTGTCACAGCCCACTCAATATGTTGCCTCTCATTTGCATTTTTTTCTAATCCATGCATTTATATTTCGGTTTCTCACTAATTCTCCATACGCCATAAGCCTCATGGTGATCCAGCACTATTCTATTTTCCCATCCGTCAACTTTAAAGTAGTTAAATTAACAATTTAGTGCTAAATTTCCATTTAAAGCTTTCGTGACTGCAGGGATTCATCTTCTTGGTTCTTTAGGTAAAGTCACGTCGAAGGGAAATAATACAAATAAAAATAAAAAAATTATTTTATTATGTTTTATCATTTTCCTTCTACGTGACTTTACCGAAAGAACCCAGAATGTAGTGCTATTTATTATTTCTTTCCTTACACAGCTGATTGCGCGCCAAAGCACACATTTGCGTATGCGCAACAAAGCTGACGGGGTTGCCCCTAGCAACGTATACGCGTGTGTGTATTTACTACTAATATTATAACGATTAGATACTATTATTGTAGAGCAGGCGGGGGGATGGTGGGGGAGGGCGAGGGTAGCAGCCCAGCCCCAGCCTGCCAAGATGTCACCTCGGCTGGCTGGGCAATCTAGGCGAGGCACTCTATCAAGTTAGTTGTTTGTGCTATAGAGTTGATATATACTGCTATAGAGTCAGCATGTACTACTGTAGTGATAGCAGGTACCACCAGTCAGTATGCACTGTTGTAATCATAGCAGGTACCACCACAGTCAGTATGTACTGCTGTAGTGAAAGCAGGAACCACCAAAGTCGGTATGCACTGCTGTAGTGAAAGCAGGTTCCACAAAAGTCGGTATGCACTGTTGTAGTGAAATTAGGTACCACCACAGTCGGTATGCACTTCTTTAGTGAAAGCAGGTACCAACACAGACAGTATGCCCTGCTGTAGTGAAAGCAGGGACCACCGCAGACTGTATGCACTGCTGTCGTGATAGCAGGTACCACCACAGTCAGAATGCACTTCTGTAGTGAAAGCAGGTACCACCAAAGTCGGTATGTACTGCTGTAGTGATAGCAGGTACCACCACAGTTGGTATGCACTGCTGTAGTGAAAGCAGGGACCACCACAGTCAGTATGCACTGCTGTAGTGAAAGCAAGTACCACCAAAATCGGTATGCACTGCTGTAGTCATAGCAGGTCCCACCACAGTCAGTATGCACTGCTGTAGCGAAAGTAGGAACTACAAAAGTCAGTATGCCCTGCTGTAGTGATAGCAGGTACCACGAAAGTCAGTATGCACTGCTATAGTCATAGCAGGTACCACCACAGTCGCTATGCACTGCTGTAGTCAAAGCAGGTAACACCACAGTCGCTATGCACTGCTGTAGTCAAAGCAGGTAACACCACAGTCGGTATGTACTGCTGTAGTGAAAGCAGCTACCAACACAGTTTGCACTGCTGTAGACATAACAGGTGCCACCACAATCAGTATGCACTGATGTAGTCCTATCAGCATACAACCACAGTCAGTATGCACTGCTGTAGTGAAAGCAGTTACCACCACAGTCGGTATGCACTGCTGTAGTGATAGTAGATACTGCTATCGAGTTGGTAGATACTACCAGAGGTGTGGACTCGAGTCATGTGACTTGGACTCGAGTCAGACTCGAGTCATGAATTTGATGACTTGCGACTCGACTTGGACTTGCATAACAATGACTTTGTCCCACCTATGAGATGTGGACTCGAGTCATGTGACTTGGACTCGAGTCAGACTCGAGTCATGAATTTGATGACTTGCGACTCGACTTGGACTTGCATAACAATGACTTTGTCCCACCTCTGGATACTACTATAGAGTTAGTAGATACTAAAACAGTCATATATACCACTACGGTCAGTAAATACTGCTGCAGTCAGTAGATACTACTATACAGTCAGTAGATACTTCTACAGTCAGTAGCTACTGCTATAGAGTCAGTAGTTCCTACTATAGTCAGTGGGTACTACTATATAGTCAGCAGATACTACTATAGAATCGGTAGATGCTACTGTAGTGCCAGTAGATACTACTACGGTCAGTCGTTACTACTAGAGTCAGTACATAGTACTGTAGAGACAGTACTGTATATACAACGGTCAGTAGTTACTATCGTCAGTAAATACTACTATGCAGTCAGTAGCTACTACTGGCTCAGTAGATGCTACTGTACAGTCAGTAGATACAACTATAGAGTAAATTGATACTACTTACTCTGTTGTATGAATGGTGTGTAGGTATATTTACCTACGCGGGTTTAAAAATATTTTTTGAGGGGGGGGAGGGCGTAGGCAATTTTCATTAACCTTTTATATCAACTATTTACCCCCCACTTTCTATAACTTTTTGGACTTCTGCAAGCCTCTTATAATTGTGTTGGTGGAGAAATGGGCAAACGGCCCACCGGACTTTCACAATAGCTTAGTATCTGTGTAGGAAATGTAATGTTTTTAAATACAAGTTTTGAAATATTTTTTTCACCCGGGCAACCCCGGGTACATCCCACTAGTATATAATAAAAATGCATTCATTTCTTATGATAACGAGAAAATTAAGAAAATTGTTTCATTAAAACACATTACTTCAACAAAAGATACAATTAAGGCTCATCGTTTCTTTAGGCTAATGCTGGATTCCAAATATAGGATTCAGGTTATTGGCTTTTATATATACATTGGACAGCCTACCTTTTCCAAGGCCATGCAATTATTGACAAAGGCAATTCAATTTGTGATGTGAAAAATACAATTGTTTTCACAAATTACGTCATTGACTTTTTCCAATTCAATTGGTCATGTAATTAATTCCTGATTAAATGGCAATTTCATTTATTATAAAGATGCAATGTGTTGGATACGCATGTGTAGAAAAGAGTGTGCATTCGAAAATGTAATTCTGTGAACCATTTGTTTGCAAATGAATGCAATGCAATGCATTTCTATGTCATGATACATCTATTGCTTAACAGTGTCTATGCAAGATGAGCTGTAATCTTTGGCGATCGAAACATCGTGATCTATTATTATTTCTACCTACGTGACTTATTCGAAAGAACCAGAGAGTATGGATTCCTGCAGTCACGAAAGCTTCTAATCAGGAAATATGATCTGTGTATATGCAAGGGAGAACAGCAATGCTTTTTGTTACGTGTGCTTTGTTTTAAAGCCATATGTAGCATTATAGCAACACAATATTTCTAGAGAACAACAACAAAAATGCATTTGTATAATACATGTTTTGCCAGACAGGTTAGAACAATTTAATAGTAGTGATAAAGCAGGCCACGAAGAAGAAATGGGTGGTTTTCATATCGCAGAAAAAACTGTTGGGATGCTCATTTTATGAAAAATCAAACTGCTAAAACCATTTTCTAGCCATTCCACTGCCTTAGTGACACCTTTTGAATTCCTTGAGGACACAAAGCAGAGCAGCATCTCTCCCGCTGCCTATTTGGTAATGAAACAGGTGTGATGGCTCATCCACATGTATCGACTTGATAGTGGCACAGGGGAGTGGCCGGGCTGCCAGCCTTTTGATTACAATGCACAGTTTCAGTGCCCGTAGAGCGAATTGTGTGCCAAACAGCTCATGTTTAACAGAATTAACCACATTATTTTTTTGTGTGTGTGAGCTCACCTTGTTTGACCACGGTTTCAGGTTGGATTGTCGAGATGAATCAATTTCGACGCTCCTCTTAAGATATTGTTGCGCGAGCCTTGAATGCGTTTACTTGTCTTCATGCAAATGTATGTGTTTGTCGAATACGCACGTGCACATGCATATGCAGACATATGCTCTTGATTAATTGCAATGCTGTGCCTCTGAGAGGGTAGATTGGGCTTGCTAGGTCTGAGAGGGAGACATAATTCCAGGCTCCTGTAGGGGTGGGTGATTCGGATTAGGCTTGTGAACGGCAGCCAAGTGCTCACTTAACGCGCGCCTCGAGAGGTAGCCCGTGGAGGCAGGTACAGGACTATGGGTAGAGGAGGTGCTGAGTGAAGATGCATGAGGATGCCAGCATTCCACGGCAGATGCTCCTGCGACAACCCCCACCGTACTTCCGCAACCACCACCGCCACTACTCCACCAGCAACACCAGCACTGCCACCACCCCCACTGCACCACCAGCAACACCACCACTGCTATTACCCCCACTGTACCACCACCAACAAACACCACCACTGCCACCACCCCCACTGTACCAACACCGCCTCCACCACTGCCACCACCCTCACCATACCTACTGCATTCATAATGCTCACAGGCCAAAATCGACACATGTGGATTGCACCCGATATAAAGCGTGAATGTATATCATTACAGCGTTTATTGGTGCAAATATAAATAAATGTGCTGCCAATAATGTTGACTTTGTTGGAGCCTCTCTCTAGAGTTCGGTGCCATTTCTAGTGTGCGTGTAAAGATGCTTCAGAATGCGAACACCCTTTTAATCATGATGCAGTGTGTACGTTTGTAAATTTTATTGCGAGCTAAGAAACAATCGTTTTTTTTCACTGTTGCATTTGTGATATTCGCTGATGATCTTGTACATATAGCAGACCTTTCAATTATCACACATTCAGCATGTTTCTCAAAATAGCACGTTTTTACGTGTGTAGTGAGTCCAACTGAGTCGCAGACGTTGTCATAGGGAGCAACACTTTTATGAAACTATTAACACAACCAGTGGCGGCTCGTCAATAGAGGGCGCAGGGGCGCCGCCCCCATCAAGATTCAAGAATATACATATACAAAAATTATATAAAAATACATAAATAAAATGTTTTTTTCATACGATGTGCCGGCTGGTAGTAAGAAAAGCATCAGCATTTAATAAAAACTGGCTTTAATCGGTCAACTATTTTCTATGTTTTTCAATGTGTTTCATGCGGGGCGCCGGACAAATGGATGTCTATGTGAGACTTTAAATTTTCGGACAGCATGTGACCTGAAGCTGGTCTCTAATTGGTTTCTTAAAGATTCTCCTCGGGGCGCAAGTCGTTGCGTCCCTGGCCAATCAGAATTGGATACATGTTATTTTATCCAATCTGATTGGTTCTCGTCACCTGTCATTCAAATTTACGCTCTGGGCCACTACTGCGAGTGCGCAGGCGACACCACTTCGACACTTGCTAGGCTGATCAAATTTTTTTGTGTAAACAATGGCAGCAGTTCATCCAAATTCTGTAATTTATTTACAAAAAAACCCTTTCACAAGGCTTTCGCTGGAAGAAATAAAAAAGATAAAGGATCTCGGACCGGACCAACCCGATTTACAAATCCAGCAGCAGGCCAGTGACAGAGGACGAAGCTACACACGAAGCTTCACCCGCGCTTGTTATGAGAAACGAAGGTGGCTGGCTGGATGTGATGTTAGCAATTCTTTTTTTTGTTTTCCCTGTCTTTTATTTCAAAGTGTCGGCACTGAAGTTTTGTGGACAACGACGGGGGTAAGAGACCTCAAACATCTCTCTGACAAATGCAAACGTCATGAAAGTAGCCGCAGCCATATTGATAATAGCATGAAACTAACGTTTTTATGTTCAAGTAGGAAACATGCTTTTTGGTACTTTGGTCTGAAATGTATATAAAAGAGAAACATTTATGTTCAAGTAGGAAACATGCTTTTTGGTACTTCTTTTGGTCTGAAATGTAACTAAAGATCATCAAAATTTATATTCAAGTAGTCAAAATGGTTTTTGGTACTGCTTTATATTTATTTGCCCCCTCAATAAAATAAAAAAAAAATGCGCCCCCCCAAAAATAAATATCACCAGCCGCCACTGAACACAACATACTCTAGGGTGGTGACCACCGAACTAACCACGCTACGGCGAAACTCCTCGACGGGTTTGTGATCCCGGTCCGGACCATGAGCTGTGTCCTGGACCGCGTGGCTGGGGGCTTCTTCAAGCTGGACGTGGATCTCCTGCCTCTCAAACAGTAAGAACCCCGAGCCCCTCAGGGCCCCCTTATATCGGGCCAGGCTGGGGCTGGCTCCGCCTCTCGCCCTGCCGACCTTCTCGATCTCTCTCACCCTTGCCCGAAGGGTCAAGAGTTCTGCCCGGACCATGTCACCATCCATTGGCCCACCTCCACCGGTGGCTCCCCTCCAGTATCATCCGGGCACGTGTCCCCAGGTCAGCCAGACTATCATGCCCCCAGCGTAACCCTAGCTGGCTGACACTCTCTTACTCTCTCAACGGGAGCCCGCACCGCACACTGTATGTGGTGCCGCCATGCTTAATCAGCGCTCACCCAAGCTCCCACTAGGGCTGGTACTACACCCCTTGCCTGGGGTGTACACACAACAGTATACCTCCTGCCGTGGCCTCGCAGGCCCGGCACCACACAGTGACATACCCAGTCACGACATCACCCCCCCCCCCCCCTCCGTAGCACTCAGCCGTCCCGGCTGCCAACTCCCCCTTAATCAAGCAACTGACGAACATATATATACAACACAACGCAACGTGTGCTCCAACAATAACAGAACAACCAATAAATACCCAAACCCACCTGTACAGGTATAAACTGAAGAAGAAAAAAGTAACACCGAACAATTAACCAACAACAACCGTGACATACCGGGTCCCCGCAATCAAGATCTCCCACCCACAATGTGTAACAACGCTCGTGAGCTCAATGGCGAGCAGGATCAGCCAAATACTCACCACGACTCACACGAGTGTGCAGCGTGCGGGGATCATGCAACACGAGTCTTTGAACGAATTTGCGATGCCGGGCCTCCAGGGGGGCTGGGCCCGTCCGCTCTGGAAGGCCCGGGGGGAATAGTAATCGACCCGACGAAGCCAGCTCCTCACGAAGAGCAGTAGGCCGGACTGTCGGGTCTTCCACGTCCGGAGCACGCGAGGCCAACCCGAGCAGCCGCGTGCGAGGACAGAAACACTCTCCTGAGGACTGGTGTCCTTAAATGGAATCCGAAATTTTTTACACTTTCACGGCCGGCGCGGCCTGCAACTGCACATTGATGGGAGGAACATATTCCCGTCCATACATCAAAAAGAAGGGAGAGTAGCCGATGGACGTGTGAGGGGCCATCCTGTAGGCAGCGAGAACCGCAGGGACATGCAAGTCCCAATCGAGCTGCGACTCGCTAACCAGGTGGCTCAACATGGAGCTCAGCATCCTATTTAGGCTTTCGACGATGCCATCCGTCTGCGGGTGGTATGGTGACATGTGCACCTTCTTCATCCCCAGAAAATTGCAAACCTCACGCAGCAGTTTGGAGGAAAAGTTTTTACCTTGATCGGTCAAGAGGTGCTCGGGGGCACCCTTATCCAGGACATAGCCATTAAGAAATGCCTTGGTCACAGTTACAGCCGATTGATTCGGGAGCGGCCAGGCCATAGGCCAGCGCGAGAAATACTCAACGCCCACAAGCAAGTATCTGTTCCCTCGCACAGAAGTTGGAAACGGTCCGAGAATATCGAGGGCAACAAGCTGAATGGATTGCAGGGGAGGGAAACAAGATTTCACCGGTGGCTTCCGCCGTGCACATTGTACGCAACCTTGAAGCAAATTTTCGACATCCGAGGCCATGGCTGGCCAGTAAAAATCGAATTTGAGCGCGGCCAGTGTTTTTTGCACACCCAGATGTAACAGACGTTTATGTAAAGCCCAAACAACCTCGCCACGCAGAGCAGTAGGGACAACAATAGCATACCGGCCTAATCCCCCATCCCAGTGCATGAGCAGCCCCCCTGCAGGACAACCGAGGTGATACCTCATGGAGCAGCGTTACCGGCGGCCTCCCTGACTCGCCATCGCAACTTAAGTAAAGACGCATCTTCCACCTGCAGGCATCCCCACACCTCGTTGTCCAACCCAATTACCGCATCTTGTGCGGCCGGGACGTCGCCCGACCTGCCCATCGTGTCCGCTGCGGACGCAACGAGAGAGAGGGGGTGGGGGGGGAAGTCGACTCCGGAACCCGAAAAGCATGCATACCCTCTGCCCGTGGGCAATCGCGACAGGGCGTCGGCGTTCGTGTGGCGAGAACCTTTGCGATATGTAACACGGAATGAAAAATCCTGCAGGATTTCAAGCCAGCGTGATAATTGGCGAGGGCTAATCCACACGCAGCGCATATTGGAGCGCTGCATGGTTGGGGGGCACCACGAAATGCCTGCCGTACAGATAAGGCCAATATTGTTGCACAAACTACCATGGCTAACAATTCCCGGCGCGTAATGCAATACCGCTGCTCGGCCGGAGAAAGCACCCTGCTACCATACGCGACCACGTGCTGCACGTCGTTGACAACCTGCGATAATACCGCTCCAATGTCGGTATGACTGGCGTCCGTATCCAAGACAAATGGTAATGAAAAATCTGGATAACACAGGGGAGGGGCGTTGACCAGCCCATCGCGAATGGAGCGGAACACGGGTTCCTCCTCCTCCCCCCAATAAGTAAAGGCATGGAGAGGCTTAGCAATCGACGCGAAGCTGGCAAAAAATCGGCAATAATAGGATGCAAAGCCGATAAAACTGCACACCTCACTCGCCGAGGTGGGGGCCGGCCACGTCTGGACACACGCCGTCTTCTCTGGGTCCGTCGTGATACCCGATTCGCTAACTATGTGGCCCAAATATCGAACCGATTTTTGGAGGAGGTGACAATTCTGCAGTTAAAATTTTAGGTCGGCCGCACGCATCTTAAGGAAAACAGCCCGAAGGTGATCCAAATGTTCATTGAACGTACGACTGAAAACAATAACGTCATCCAAATATATCAGGCATGAATCCCACTGGAGGCCCGCTAAAACCAGCTCCATTAGTCTTTGAAACATGGCCGGCACGGAGTGGAGGCCCATAGGGAGCCGGTTAAATTCGAATAACCCTTGCGGCGTACAAAAGGCCGTATTGGGCTTGGAAGCCTCATCAAGTGGCAACAGCCAAAATCCCTATAGAAAGTCAAGGGTCCAAAAGAACTGCGCTCCCGTCAGGGTGTTCAGTGAATCATCCATACGAGGCAAGGGTTATGCATCCGCAATGGAAACCTTATTAAACTTGCGGAAATCAACACAAAATCGCAAGCTGCCATCATGCTTCTTGACAAGCACAATCAGGGCACCCCATGGACTGGTGGATGGCGAGATGATGTATGTGGCCATCATCTCATCAACCACCACACGAACATGTTCCTTTTCGTCTGGGCTCAAGTGGTAAGGATTTAGCCGGATCGGGGCAGCATCGCCCGTATCAATATGGTGGCTCAAAAGAGACGTGCGGCCAATATCAAATTTGCTTACGCAAGAGTGCTCGCAGCTTCCCCATTTGTCCCTTAGATAAATCGCCGCTCTCGGAGCAAAGTTTTTCAATCCAGCCTTCGTCTACATCCCGGGGACCACGAGCCTGAGCGCCGACCCCAACACTTCCCACAACGTCCTTCTCTGGACATGCTGACGACACATGTGCCAGCACGGTACCCTCCTGAATGACCATTGTGTCCGGCCCGGCATTAAAAACCTGAATGAAAGGTTGCTGGTCCTGGGACACCAATGTCAGAGCTGCAACGAGCGACATACCGCAATTAAGTTTATTGGAGGGCCCCAAAACGATACCCTCTCCCGCAGAGCGCACATCGAGCAGTCTTCGAAACCGGAAGGGCACTAACATTTGTGCGCCGGGCGGAATCCGCACTCTTTGGCAATAGCCTGCACCGTAGCGTTAGCGGAAGACATTCGGGTTGGTGACGGGAGAAATGCCATACGCCATCCCAACAGCAATTCCAAACAGCCCTGATCAACAAAAATCTTCAGGGGCATCTTGCCTAGAAAATCAGTCCTATGCAAACACGGGATGGCTAGGGCCACAGAAACCAAAACATGGCCCGACAACTTGACATCGGCGATACACAACTCACCCATTATCCGTCCAATAATACCCAATGATCCGCCATTGGCGGCAAAACACGGAGCATCCGATTTGCGACCCCGACGCAAATCGGACCCTCCAATGGGTGAAGTGAACCCCGGGACTGAGTGTGGAGTGCGCCGCGACTCGCCTTAGTAAGCAGGGAGTCGTAGGAAGGTGGACGTCCCGGGGGCCGCCGTCGAGGAACCCGACAGCCCAATTGGACGTGCCCCGGCAGGCTGCAGTTGTAGCAGACGACCCGGCCACTCCCTCCGCTGATCGTCTGCACCCCGATGGTCGCCACCCTGCTGGTGTAGCGAGCATGCAGGAGCAGGTTGGACCAGATGACGCCAAAAGGCGTACAACTCAAAAACAGTGCACTATCAGTGCCAGATAAAAGGGTAAAAACCTATTACTATATCTTGCTACTGGCAAAGGAGGTTTCATAATGTAAATGCTTACCCCGAGCTCTCTATACTCTGAGAGTGCGCTGTTTTTGAGTTGTACGCATTTTGGCGTCATCTGGTCCAACACCAGTGGAGATTAGGCTCTAAGAAAAACCGTCTCGGGTGTGGATCAATCAATTTCAAGGACAGTGCATATCATTATCAGAGTTGTTTCTTTTTGTTTGCATTTTGACTGCTTGTGTTGTGGTTATTGCTAACATGATCCCTTGTATAAAAGTGTCAGTTTTGGTGACAGATAATATGGTAAAAACCTAGTACTATATCTTGCTACTGGCAAAGGAGGTCTCAATGTAATATATTACATTTGACAAGACAATCTAAATATTTGGTAATACTGTAACCTACAATTAAATGCTTTACGGACCTGATGATGTTTATTTTTTAACCTCATAATTTTCCTTCTGGTTGAAGGAGGCTGCAAAATTAGACTCAGGATAAATACTAGCAAACAACAAGGTCGTGAAACAACGTTGAGTCATCTCTCGAAGGAAATGCAACTGGAAAACACAGCAGTGTGTACTTGAGATGGCTAATGAAGGTGGACCGGAATGAAAGAAATGAACTCAAAAGGTGGATGAGAGCAGGTTGGAGTGCTTTGGGAAAGCGGAACTTGATATTGAAAAGTAGCACACCAATGTGGCCGAAAAAACAACGTTTTTAATCAGCGTGCACTACCTGCTACGACATAAGGTTCAGACACATGGTCATGAATAAAAAAAAATAGTGATCAAAAATGTAAAAGTGCACGATGAAGTTTGGAGATATTCATGCTTGGAATTACATTGAGAGACAGAAAGAGGGACACATGGAATAGAGAGCATACACAGGCTAATTACATGATCCAAACTCTTTAGTAAAAGGGCTTGGAAAGGATATGTCGCTTGAAGGGATGGTGGACAATGGTCAAGAATATAACAAAGTGGTAGCCAAAGAATGGAACGCATCCAAGTGAACATCTACCGAGGAGATGGAGTGCTGGATGGATAGCTGTACTGTTGGATCACGATAAGTGGTGTTAGCTTAGATAAACTGTCAACTAGCAGTGGATTAACTATGGCTGGTGAAGGTGATATGACTAGAAAAGTTAACTCATGTAAGAGATGATTCTCATATGTGACTAATACGGTCACGTGACAATTTCATCATCAGTTAGGACTCTCTTGAATTTCCAGCTACCTGAATACCTCAATCCTTCGAATCCATATAATTACAAATTGAGCCCTCACTAATCTTCAAATAGCTCAACTCACTGTGCAATGTGTACCTGGTGGGACAAAGGTGGTCAGGCATGGCACTGATTCTTTAAGTATAGCGAGCACAATTGCCTGGTTTTATTTGAGACATGGTGCGATTCATGTGCTAGAGAGAGAAGCATTATACACCCCTGATACCCTCTCTATTATATAATGTATGCCCCTCTCCTGCATCCACACCTTACAAAGGGCATTCAGCTCTTCACCGCCATTGAAGAAAGACCTTCACCCAGCAGCATTTTGTCGCAAGACTGGTTATTGGCGTGAAACAAATGCAAAGGGCAATGTAAAGTAACGAGATGCCTTGATTTCTGAAGTAAAATGTAAACCTTTTCACAAAAATTCGACTGAATAAAATACATGCGGTCTAATCTGACATCGTGAATACATTGAAATCAATTCACAGTTACTTTCAAAGTTCTCTTCTCAAATCAGAATAGTGCCTGGAACAAAAGTTTAAGACCATATAAGAAATCATTAAACTAAACTACGTTATTTTACAAGGTAAGGCCCACTGAGCTATACAGCTCTTTTTCAGAAGCGACCTAGCAACAAATTGAGAGCTCGACGAAGTGGCTAATCACGTGGAAATGTATAGCAGCCAAATACTCTAACACATGTTTCTAAATGTGGATGGGAAAAGCGGAGGACCCGGAGAATAATCTACGTGACCACGGGGAGAGAACATGCAAACTCCAAACCCAGCTCGTCAGGTACATAGTGGACTGTGAAAAGCGGTGGCAGCAAAGTGTGGTGTCTTGCCGTGCCATTTAGGTTATTGCGTTGATTAGTCACATCATATTGATAAGTTACATGAATCGGAGGGAGTTTTAAACATCTCAGAAATGCTTACTCATGCCAAAGAAGTGCTGACATAAATACATGTAACTCGGCAGTGTATCATTCGTAAAACAGGAGTGTTGTAGTTTGGTAGTCTTATGTACACGGGTGCTTAATTCATTGACCTTGTGGGCTCATCAGATATTTTTCGTCTCAAAAATATTAATTATTGACATTCCTTTGTCAGTTCGCTGTTGCTGGGTGAAGGCCCTTGCCACGCCATGCCATTCACGTTGATTTTTTGGCCATACTTCACCACTGATCAATACTGGTTGTAGAAGTGGAGGCTGTGAGGAGTGCTCAGGGCCAGTTTAAATAACCACTCGCCATGAATGTTATCATTGACCTGGAATTAAACTCAAGTCGCCAGCTTTATAAGGCAGTGCATTAACCACTGCTCCCTACATTCCGCTCCCAAAAAATTACGCGACACAAAATACAGCATTGGCTTACGTAGTGCATGTCCTTCCATGTCACGCTGCATGGATTGAATCGCTTTGTGCAGTGGGATTATTGAATGTTTTTTGGGCTATTTCATGTAAAGCACACTTTATTTGCGAGTGCACACTCGATTACATTAGTGGTGGGCGACCCCACAGGCCTGCGAGCCTCGCCATGCAACCAAGGAGGCGCGCGCTCCTTGCCTGTGTCTGCCCGCAAACCCTGGGCGCAAATTAAAGGCCTGACCTTGGCCCCCTGACATTTGCAGAGAAATTGAAGAGGGAGAAAGGGAGGGGACTGGGGAGGATGTGAGAAAGGGAGGTGGGCGAGGTCGAGGTAGGTGGGGAGGACAGGAGGAAGCTTAAGAGGGGAATGATGAGAAGGAGGAGGGAGAGAGGTGGGCAGATTCAGGTTGTAGAAAGCTGGACGGAGAAGGAGTTAACACTAAACTATAAACTATATTTATTTCATCTGGTAAAGCCCACTGAGTAATTAACTCTTTTTCAGACACGACCTGGCCACAAATTATACCTCAACGTAGTGGCTTATCATGTGGAAATGTATAGCAGCCAAATAATATAAATGCGTGATTCTAAATTTGGAGGGAAAAACCGGAGGACCTAGAGAACAATCCACGCAACTTCGGAGAGAACATGCAACCTCTCAATATGCATGCATTAGGGTCAGGATAATTGTGTTTATAAATTCTGCTTTTTGAGGCCATAGCCAGCCGATTACGGTGCTGACAACAGTGTTGCTTACCAGAGATGCCACAAAGGGCCTGGGGTACAAGATGACAGGTTTCACATGAATGGCCTGGTCATGAGGCCGACTGGTGGCTTTGCAGTGCACCTTTTTTCTGCCCATATTCAGGCATATAACCTTCACTGTACTCTAAAAGGTCCGATGTATATGTTCTGAATAATTTGCAAAGGTCTGGTGCGGTCCTGAAATTGCTTTCTCGTGCCACTGCAGCGAGAGTGCAACCGAGCCCCTCTTGAGAATCCCTCTGGAGGGTACTTTGGTTGACCAAACTTCATGGAAGGAGGTGGGAGTAACCACACTTAAACCTACCACACATGACCTGCCGATCGACTAACTGTGGCATACCCATTTGTACTGCTAAGTGGACAGAGGCAGGAGGATTCAATAAACTTGCACCATCGTTTTAGCTGCCACACCAGGAAATTAAACTGGTGTACTTTGGGATTGAAAATACAATGTCCTAACCATTCTACCATGCCAGCACCTGGATTATTCAGATTTTTTTTTCGATGTTGTAATTACAGAGGCCAGTGCTTTTGATGGGAACTTTAGGGCACATCCTTGTGTTTGCATGGCCATTGTTCATATAGACAGGGCAAATTCACAAAAGAAATCTGGGCAATTTAGAGTAAATCTAAAGATATCATCGATTATTTAATTATTATCGTCATAATTACACTTGTTTTTCCAGATTAAACTCACTTAGCCTCATGACTCTCTTTCAGGAAGGTCCAGGCAGGTATTCTTAGTCAGGAGCAATGACTGCTTTGTATATTTCGATTTAAAGCTTTCGTGACTGCAGGGATTCATCTTCTTGGTTCTTTACCGAAAGAACCAAGAAGATGCTTTGTATAATTCCAATTTAATTATTTGCAGTTAATACATTCTTTGGAAATTTTGGACCATGAAGCCTGCACACATTGGCCTACTCTTGCAAGTTACATCAAGGGATCTCTAACTTCCACTGTCAAGAAGATGGCGCGTATTTTTACAATTAGTACACCAGCAATATTAACCAGGGTGGGCCACTAGATTTGAACAGCGAACATCAGACCAAGTTACTGCCCAATACTTCGCCTATATTGTAGACCCACAGACTATCTCCGAATTCATTGCTTTGATCCGTATTAACCTGGTGCACTCTATCGTAGCATTAAGTCATCTGCTGCCCAGGTCAGATTGACACAGTCATGTATGCGGGTTGCACGTGATGCTGCTTTCCTATGTTTACTCCCGCGATTCAAGTTCGGGTTTAGCATGTTGGATTAATCCGTGATACTAGGTGTGCTTGCTTAGCAGCATGCCTCATGCCATTGGGAGTCAATGTCTTATTAAACCACCTCTTTTTCCAGCAGCGCCTTCCTGGAACCTGCAGATATGTGAAGTTAATGGAAAAACCTAAATTAACTTTCCTTATGGTGCGTATGAGGTCACAGATTTATTTGTGTATGAATATTTCACATTGTATTTGTCGAGCAGAGCTCTTGTGTTTGCATTGCTTGCGTGTGTTGCTTTAATGTTTTCATGCAGAGGAAAACAAGCGGCTTTCACATGGTACGAAATAAAGAAACCACTTTAGGTCTGCCATGCAAAAGAGATACTATCACAATGGCATATCTTCTACAGTACTAAGTTAATATGAATATACTAAATCGGTAATTCATGAATTTAAATAAGACAAATGGGAATGTGGTGATTTCTATGACTCAGATGAAGTGTGCAGCAAATGAGAATGATCAGGGGATACTTGGGGGGAGTGTGTAGATGGGGGGAGGAGAGAGGTGTGGGAGGGAGATGGAAGGGTTAGAGATGCTGTGCTGGGGTGTAGCCATAAGTGATTGATGAAGGCCTGGAGGAGGGAGGGTTTGCTGATGCTATTTGAAAAATCCGTACAAAACGTACATACCTCCGGGGTGGTCAAAATGAAGGGCAATGAGATGAGGGCACGATTGGGGCAGCAGAGAGGTCAGGCCACTGAAGCAAATATTACGCTGTGGTTTGAGCTACCTTTGTACTCATCCGTGTAAAGGGCTGCTGAGGGTTTGTACAAACTACAGAGAGTTGCTGCTGAAAACATGGGGAATGTGTGTTTCATAATGTGAAGGAAATTGAGAACAGAAGTTTCTCAATGTCATTCTCAGTGTTTCTCTCCATTGCCCTGCCGTGTTCTTAAATGGGTTTATTATGTGCATACTGAGTCACCTTTATTTTGAGACTCCAATCAACTGATATTTGCTTTGATGTGTCCACACTCCCCCTTTGTCACCCCTGTGCCTCTGCCTCTTCTTCCACCAGCCCTCACACCTCGACACGCGCTCCTTTCCTTTGTTTCTTAGGTGAAACCCAAGCCCATTGTGAATGAAGGTTCCACGCTGAGATTGCGCTTTTGGGGACACGACGACGTGTTGCCTGATACACGCGCTCCGTTACCCTTTCATGTGGAAGCTGACTACAATCACAGCATGCTCCGCAAAATAGTAAAGTGTCTGGGAATGAAAGCATATAATTTATTTTTGTGCCTCCGATGCCAGCCCTGCCGTCTGATGAGGGGAGGTGGAGGGAATGCTTGAAACAGTGCATGGATAACTAGTGCAAGCCGGGAGATCTATTCCCTGCCCACAATCCCACTTCCACCAACTCCGCGGTGGATGGCTCTGTCTAGGTACAGCTCACCGTATCGTCCGGTGGTTCCAGCTCAACACACGAGCACCTCTGAATGACTTTGACGTCAGCCCTCATCACAACATCAACTCATTACAAAATACTCCTTTGCTGCTTGCAAAATACATCAAATATTGCTACGATTTTCCATTCCTATCCACTGTATAACAAAAAAATCTCTATATTTATATAGAGTGCAATGACTATTATTGGGCTTGTTATTTGGATTACAAATTCATACGTCATTAAAGTTTTCATATGCAAACCCGAAACCAAATATGTATTTGCAGCCATCTAACTCTGCAAGTAATAATCCTTGAAGACGCGTGCACACATTTATATATGATGGAATGTACGCAGCGATAGGAACGTTGGACGAACTGTGCCAGCACACTGAATGGAATGTGGTAAACAGTGTGAAGCCACTTTGCTTACTTGATGGAGGCAGCAGCATCACCTGCAGGGAGCCTGGCTAGAATGTCCTGAAGGCGCTTCCCTCTCCCTGTACATGTGTACCTGCCTGGTGCCGGAGTGCGTGACGGAGACTTTAAGGACAAATGTGTTTTGAACCGGGGGTGGGGGGTGGAGGAGACACATCTTGCTCAACATGTCACATTCTTGTCTCCTCCTCCAGCTGTGAGGGTTGTGATTTCCTTTTCGGGAGTTTGATCAGGAAGAGGGAGATTGAGTAATTTTGACCCGGCCATGCTCATCATTTGCCGCTGCTTCTTTCCCACATATACAAGATGCACAGCTAAGCCGGGGATTATCTGCGTTCCTCATGTACTGGCCGTAACTGCTGCTTTGACGTACCATGGAGGCTTACGGGAGACAAGTGGACTACAACCTGACATCTGCATTGGGCCAACATGGAGCTCGGATTTTTTTTTAAAGCTGGGATACATCTGCATTGTCGTCACAACACCAAACGTGCCTGCTTATTTGCCATTGGACCAACATCTGTCACTCCACGCGTTAACAGACGGCCCCGATACGAGATGCACGTGAGTTTCCAAATTAACAGAATAACCACGGTTGTTTCTTTAAATCTGGGAACAGACACCGCCTTTCCGTGGCCTTGGGATACCACAGAGCATTGTGTCTGTTGGCCTCACTGCCCTGGCTGCCCTGCTGTGCCGGCCATACAACCACCACCCTCGCTCTCCGCCACGCTTGCCACATACGCGCCCGATGGGACTGCACCATCCGACGCCGCTCGTCCCAGCCACCGCGCAAGCCTGGGCACCACCGTGAGGCCCACGGCGGCTCTGTCGATGGGGGCACAGCGATCGAGCGGGCCTGGGAGCCCCCCCAGAGTGGCTCGTGCCTCTCACCACGCTATGCCACCTCCGCTGTTGCTGCCACCGTCGCTATGTTCCCCATTGCTCGTGTTGGCTACAGTCTTCGCTCTGCTGCCCCTGGCCTCTGCACTTGGCCCCCCAACGCAGAGCTCCCCCAAGCTATGGATGAATGGTGAGTCACAAAGCGGCACTGTCAGACCCAGAACTCAAACAATTATTTTTAAAAATATATAACACCTAAAGGCTCAGCGAGAGTGCTTATGGTTATTAGTGTTCAGTGGGAAAAAATCAATGTTAAATTACGATTTTCAATAAGGACATAAGGATTGTCCTATACATGTTTGTATGTTTTAAGGCAATGAAATTGGAACTAAATCGGTTGTAATTTTATGGTATTTAATGAATCTGTTAATTTATACCTCAAGTGAACTTGATAGAGTACAGCATTCAAAAGTGAAACACCTAAAACTGGAAAATTATTATAAAAACGTATGTTTCATATTTTTTAAAAATATATAATGTGTGTGCATGTGACGCACATGCTGTCAACTATGGTCAAGGTATAAAATAGTGCTGGCAGTGTTGAAGCCAAGTGATACATGTGAGATGTACACAAATAGCACGCTCTCCCACCAATCATACAAGCACAACCTTGCCACGACACACACCGACAATTCTGAAACTTAAATGTATTTTAAAAGATTTCACTGATCCAGATTTGCAAATAGAAACGGCATTGAAAACGACACTGAATAATCTCCCTTAAGCAACACTACCAAGCCCGCGATGTCTACATTGGATGATGAGCTACATTACGTTGACACGTAAAAGTGATTAGAGTAAACCAAACATTTAAAAGAATAAAATTTTGTTCATTATTAGATATAAACAAAGTAGTGAGCCCAAAAATAGGTGAATTGAGTGTCTGAAATTACCTGTAGATTATGAGAGGGATCTTAAGAGAGAAAGATATCTGGATTTTGCATGGATGGAAAAGGATAAAGGGACCTGATTACATCGATTAAGGTGGTCCATGTCACGCATTACTGGAACACTCGGTAGCAATGGGTCAGTGAAAGCATTTCAGAGAACTTCATTATGTCTCCACATGAATATGTCTTGATCTGTCAGCCTATTGAAGACACATAAATAAGTGCTGCTTATACATGCTTTTACCCATTATGCTCCACAAAAATTCGTATACATTTATTGATTAAAGATAATTTAATAAATATAGTTCCTTTTTGCTAAAAGTAGATGTCTTTGTTTTTTTACGATAACGAGTAGACATCCATAAGGGATATGATTCTGGCAAAGTTCCTCTAGACTCTTTAACCCACATAATCAAATAAATACAATTTATATCGTGCATTTGGAAGCTCACTCCAGTTACACTTTTTATATAAGTTTAGCATAAAATACCAAGCATGGTAGAATGTGGAATCATCTACAATTACTGAATCACTAAATTATCCCTTCTGGAAATCTGTCAGGGCTGAATACCCATGTGTTGTACTGGGATGAGACAAACTGAATTGGCTCAGTGATTGTCTTTATAGCTCACTGGAAAGCACTCTAAATCTCCACTCAGCCTATTAATAACATGAAAAATTCAACAGAATCCTACACTAATTTCCTACCTCCATATTTTTGGGAATTCGAAACGTGAGCCCTTCATGTTTGAAAAAAGCTTATAGCACCAATCTGTGCTAGGAATTCACTTTATTGAGAAAAAAAGTAATACCATTCATTAACCAACTTATACACTTTAAATATATTCCTGATATTTGTACAATGAGTACAAATTCTAAATTTTTTTACACACATACTACATTTCATAGAGATGCTCCCATGGACTTGAAATACAGAGGTGGCCAGTTTGATCCCCAGGCACGGTAGTTGAAACAATTGGAAGTTTCTTGAATCTGTCTACCCAGCAGGATAAATTGATACACCATTCAATCGGCAAGACAGATGTATTGGGTAAAGTGTTGGTACTCCCACCTCGTAATGTCTTTCCAGCATGGAAGAGTAAACCAAACTACCGTCTAGATGGATTCCCTAAATATCTCTGCGATGGAGGCTCTTCTACCAGAAGTATCACGAGCACGCAATTACAGGGCTGCACCTTCACCTGTTACTTTATTTTACAAAGTATAATCACCAATGGCCTTAGCAAATGTTTCCTACCCTGGAATTCATAGACTCATAGGTGGCCGCAGCTATCATTATGGGGCATTCATAAAAGTTACATGATGTGCCAATTGTCCATGAAAGCAATGGAGTGGCTTTGTGCCCAATCGGCACGCCTACATTCCATTGGTAAAGTTATAAATTAATTCCTTGACTTTTGTGTTCATGCCTATACAACACTGCTCAGTATAATGAAATCCATGAGTTTATAATAGAGGCTGTAATTAGGTCTCAGTACAAAGAGTTGGGAAGTTCTGGTTTATGTAATGTGCTAAGGGTGACCCGCAGAAAACTACCCACGGCAAACCACACAATTCTCATGACCCTCCTAGCCCTTTTAATTCTGTCTTTAGACAGACTACGGTCAAATACAATAAATTGTGTCTCTAATTATTTACTGCAATTGGAATTATGTGGGAGGCCATTACATCGGATTGTGTAAAACAATATGAAATGGAAGTTTCAAATAAATTAATTTAATACCATAATTATTAGCCAATGCATATGTACTTCCTAATTATTCCTCGTGATTCTGGTGATTAAAAAATGTATCGGACTCCTCTGCACGTGAATTGATTTCATTGCCCCATCTCTGCTGCATTATCCACCACTATCGCGAGAGGAGCGTGGGCAGGGTCCAGGGGGTTGGGGCTTGAAGGGGGGGGGTCATGGAAAATATTCCATGATATAAATAAAGCCTTGGTGTATGCTGTGTATGTCACTGAAAAGTAATTCCTTTGCTTGACGACTTCATTGCTTGAAAAGCTAAAGTAGTTAGATTTATATGGTTGTTTGGTTTCTATCTGCTGTACATTATCCCAAAAAAGTATGCATGATGTTATAATTCATTTGAAATTAAGCCATAAGTGTCCTGCAGTACACCATGTGCTGGGCAGAGCTGATGCTCCAAGGCGTGTTCACGGTCTGTGCATAATTATACAATCTATAGCTCCCACTGAGACCTAACCAAAATTGTCCCTTAAGTGGCTCTGTTGAACTTATTCTGTAGTAATAGCAGGGACCATACGTTTTATTGCCATGTAAACGGGCACTGCCGTGGCCCTGCAAAAAGGTGTTGTGCAATTAACTCACAATTGCATTGAGATTGTTAAATGACTTTGCTTTCCCAATATGCTGATTGACAATATTGTACACAGGTGCCTGTTGTATTAATTTGAAAAAATGTCTTCACAATGTTGGTTTTGCCATGGAGATGCGGACCTGCTTGACCCGGGCAATTCCGAGCCGGTATCCTTCTTATGTGGTCGTCAGGTGCATTGGATTTATTTTGTCCTCTTTTGTTCATGGCCGAATTATTAGCACTATTTTGCCCAACCCTCCTCCTTTTGAGCCAGTCCCAGGCTTGGGACTGGCTCAGGTGTACACTAAATTGTGGACCCCCGAGGTGGATTGTGGACTGCCGAGGTGGATTTTTGGCATGATGTGAATTTGAATGCAGCCATATCTGGGGTTTAATCATTGCTATGGCCATTTTGCATTGTTATTGAAAAATGTTGACCCTCTGATTAACACTTTTCAGGAAATCAGTGTTTGTATATTGAACTTATTTCACACCGTACTTAGCCAACCTTGCTAATCGGAGGTGTTCACCCAAAAGATGAACCAGGATGAACAATGTTCATGAGTAGTGTTCATCCTTTCGATAGACTGGGCCCAACCTTCAGCATGTGTTATTCCTACTCCAGGCTCAGGGTTGCCAGTGGAGAGGAGCATCGCCCCATGCCCATTGAAGTAGGGACATAGTTTGGCTTAAACTCCGCTGAGTCTTATGTTTTTGCCAGGAGGGTTCTACTTTAAAAATTTGGCCATTTTCTTGCTTGGCCACACTACCTTTTTGTTTTTCTGAAAGGAGAAAACCACTCACACTTTGAACACGTATCCAATCACATTAATCTCTGTACTGCCTTTCACAGGAACCACTTCATTACCAGAGCAGTAGTTGTATCACCTATATAATAAATTATTAATAACAAGAATAAATATTGAAACATGTGTAGGACTCGTACAAGGGTTGTCTTTCTTTCCTCTTTATTTTCCTCTTAGAGTCCACCTTCGCCGCGCCACCGCTCCGCGTCTCGGTGCGGCCTCGCTCCGCTCCGCGTCGCTCTGCTGCGCCACCACTCCGCGTCTCTCCGTGCCCTCTACCTCACTATCGCTACGCTTGTCGTCTCTACGGTTTCTCCTACTCTGCATCCTTCCGATGCATGGCTACCCTGGTTGCTCACTGCGTTCTCGCTACCACTGTCTCTCCGTGCTTTACTCTACTAACACTGTTTCTACGCTTTACTCTACTATCACTTGCTCTGCGACTCTCCGGGCATCGTTACTGCAGCTCCATCCACGACGCCGACTCGTACACGCCTCCCTTCTCTCCGTTGTGCTCTGGCTTATATCCCCACACCAATTAATCTACCTAATTATCTCTACCCCCCCCGCTTATGCTCGCCCCCTGGTCCCCCCGTGTCACGTGGCCTTGTTTTCGCCGCCGGAGCGACGCCAGCTAATGCCCAATTACCTTTCCAGCCAATCACTGGCCTGTGTCCTCCCGGCTACCCTGACACCTGTTTCAACCCTTAACGACCCACTTCGCCTAAAGTCACAACAACAACCATTACCTCACATCACCCCACTGTACTGTGCTTGCTTAGCAACAGAGGCAGGGGATGCGTGGCGTGCTATACTCAAGCCCTACACATGTATCACGTCAATAGCACTACATTATTTCCACTGCTGAGTGAAGGCCTCTCGATGCCGTGTCGATCCCAGATATTGTTTGAGCGTATTTCTCCACACTGGGCAATGCAGGTTGGTGAAGTGGAGGGGCCTGGTTTAGATTGCACTGGTCTTAGCCCTGGCCTAGGATAAAACTGAGGCTTAAGATCAATCTCCATAGTTTGTGATCTATGTCCAAGATTTTTGATCCATCAACCCCTCACTTCATCACCTGGTGCACGTACACAATTTGGAAGTTGGGCATGTTCTAATAGCGAATTGTTCCCAGTAACTATTGGTTAGACTACAGAGAGGATCTGCAAAGTCCTCTCCCAACTTAGTAATGGATAAGAAGAGTTCCACTACACTCGAGTAAAATTAAATATATGCAACTACTGGCTCCTAACTTAGCAGTAAGCATACAGTTCGTGAGTTACTGTCTATTTAAAGGTCCCATAATCAATATAATCAGCATTCATGCTACCTTGTTGAATGGAGAGAAACGTGGACTCAAAAATGTCATAACTTTTGTACAAAATATTCTAGGTGTCCCTAGTCCATATTTAAAAATATCTCCCTAGCCTAGTATGTAGAAGGTCGTGGGTATAACCTCAACCCTGACTCCTATTTATTTTGAAACATGCGTTTAGATTAATTGGTTACTATATATTATTTGGCTACTGTAAATATATTATAAGCCGCTTTGACAAGCTATCATGTGTGGCCAGTTCACGCCTGAAACACATCTCATAGTTCCGTCAGCTTTACCTGGTGAAATAAAATATAGATTACATTTTGTTTGGGTATCCAGATTCCCACGACACCCACAGTGGCTGCGCCCCAGATAACTACCATTTTTAACTGCCTTGTGATAATGGGCGGCGGTTGTGTTAGGTCCTCGCATGTTGACTATTACTTTTATATTCACTTCTGGTCTCTGCTGCCTCTCTGGGAGTGTGGCCTGCGGCACCGTGAAATGGGCCACTGGCGCACATGCACAGCCCAACAAGGCTCTCATCGCCGGGCGTTTTACAAAACGGATTGACTGCCACAATCGTTTCAGATGACTTTGGGACCATACGGGACCGATAATCAAAGATTGGGGTTAACATCGAACGTCAAGGGGTTTTATATGACAACACTCACAGATGTTCAACATTGTGAATGGTTGCAATGTTAGTGGACACACAGTGAGTCACGCTAGAGCTGAGATTTCATTCAAGCAATCGTAATCCCATTTGTGTGTTATTCAGAGTGAATTGTTTTCTATAATTAATTTACAAGTCACAATTTTTTCACTCTTAATTAAATTCATATTTGTAATTAAGATGTTAATTTTTGCAGCAAGTCGAATTTTAAAAGTATTTTGTATTTTTACAGTTTCTACCAATGTGCTTGTTATTTTCACCAATTACTTTCCCACGCAATTTGCTAACATTTATCCCCAAGTCTTTCCCTTTAAAGAAACTCGTCCTCTCAGTGGGCTCTTATCGTATTGTAAATAGAGTCAAGGGAATGTGTATAATGTAGGTGGTCAATCCCATCTCTCTTCTGCTGTGATCTTAACAAAAGAACAGGCCAGCTAAACAAGTAAATAAATAAATCGGGGACAATTGATATTACGTTGCATAGTGTTCTTGCTTTCTTCCATATCACATGGCTAGTTGAGACAACTTCACGAAGCACTAACACGAGTGGGTCAAATGACAATAATGCTTCATTTCGAAAGTTCTCTTCCAGAAAGCATGTGTCTCTGCAACAGTGACCAAAAGACACCACAAATCACCACCGTGTTCAATCGCCCCGATCTTCAACCTGTCCAACATTAAACTATTTTATTTATTTTACCAGGTAACGCCCACTAAGTTATGTAGCTCTTTTTCAGAAGTGACGTGGCCAGACATGATAGCTCAACGAAGTGGCTTATCATGTGCAAATTTATAGCAGCCAAATTCTCTAAACGCATGTTTCTAAACGTGGAGGGACAAACTCGAGGACTCGGATAAAAATCCAAACGGCCACTAGGAGAGAACATGCAAACTCCAAATATACAGGCATCAGGGTCAGGATCGAATCCACAACCTACTCCATACCAGGCAAGTGAGTTAACATTTTGCCACCGCGGTGCCCACTGCTGAATAGGGCCTTGGAACATTATTACAACTGCTGTTTGGGCATGGCCTAATGTGCAAGTGTGGTTTAGGGTCACCAATCCCCGAGTCACTATTGCATTGCGTGAACACTCATCTTATGTAGTGAGTTCAACTGAGTCGCAGACGTTGTCTTGGGACCAACATTATTTACTACATCAACTCACACAACATAACGTAACCTACACTCGGGTTTCGATTTAAAGCTTTCGTGACTGCAGGGATTCATCTTCTTGGTTCTTTCGGTAAAGTCACGTAGAAGGGAAGTAATAAAATAATTTAAAATATTAAACACAATAAAATAATTCTCACGACGTTTCGGCTACAACACAAGCAGCCGTCTTCAGGTGAAGAATGAGACTGCCAAGCTAGGAGCTTATATATAAGCTGGGTTGGAGGTGGAAGAAGAGCGCCTTAACAAAAGAATGTGCATATCAAGAGGAATTTAGCATATTCATGGGAAATGCATAGGAGGTGGGCAGGGGGGTTTCAAAGTCATATTATGCCCATGCATTATGCAGGATCAACAGCACCGAAGGGAGGGGGGCAGGGGGTAGCATTGACAAAAGGAGAGAATGTTAATAGTATGTAGAAGCAATGAAACATGTGAATGGGAGAGCGGTGGCAGGAGACCCGCAGCAGAGCAAATAATGCATTCTCTGTGGAGAACACAAGATACACAGTTAATGCCAGTGAGTGGACTGCGGTCTGAAAGTCACCGTAAACGTGAACAACAATCAGTTAAGATCCGAAATGGTTTATTACGTCCTTCCAATGATTGCTGAGCCAGAATCCATCTTCTCGGTTGAAATTGTCTCTGTGTTTGTATATGTGGATCGCCTCATGAACGAATCTCTCATGGTAGCCAGATGGCTTGCAGAGAACCTCTGTCTTGGAGAAGTCAATGTCATGTGAGCCCACTGAATTGTAACAGTGATCTGCCACGGCTGAGGTGTTTGTCCTACCGTGTTTCAGGTCTGCTTTATGTTCACGGATGCGGTCCGAGACATATCGTTTGGTTTCTCCAATGTAACTGCTACCACAGAGGCAACTTAGTTTGTAGACGCCAGGGTACTGTATGTCTGGAACCACGTCTTTTACAGACGGGACCAGAGCACGGATTTTATGTACTGTGTTGAATCGGACCTGAATCTTGTGTTTAATCAGGATTTTGGAGATCTTTTTTGTGACCCCAGCAATGTAGGGTAAGGTGATGGTTTTGAAAGGCTCCTCAACAGGGTCCTTCTTGATGGTTGGAGTGATGGCTTTACGGATTGTGTAGTCGGAGTAACCATTAGCCTTAAGAGTTTGGCGTACGTGTTTGAGTTCACTGGCAATGTGTTCCTGGTCGGAGATGCATTGGGCTCTATGGTATAGAGTCTTGATGAGGGAGTTCTTCTGGGATGGAATGTGGTGGGAATCCGGTTTTAGGTAGGCATCCGTATGGGTGGCTTTCCTGTAGACAGAATGGCTCATTGAACCATCGGGTCTCCTTTTAATTAGGACATCCAAAAAGGTTGCTTGCCATCTTTTTCGACTTCCATGGTGAATCTGATGGCTGGGTGTATGGAATTGATGTGGTCGAGAAATTGGTCTAGAGCAGGCCGGCCATGTGGCCAGATGACAAAAGTGTCATCTACGTACCTCTTCCATAAGGTCGGGTGTAGAGTGGCAGTCTGGATGGCGTCAGTCTCAAATTTTTCCATGAAAATCTTGGCTACAACCGGAGATAGGGGGGAGCCCATTGGGGTGCCCTCAGTTTGCTTGTAGAAAGTTCCATTCCAGGTGAAGTATGTATTGGTTAAGCAGTGTCTCACCAGGGGGGGGTACCCCAGTATTCAGTCCTTGATGAACCAAGTCTTTAATGATTGCGATGGTGTCAGGCACAGGAAGCTTGGTGAACAAGGAAACCACATCAAAACTGACAAGCAGGTCAGTAGGGGGCACCCCAATTGGCTCCCCCCTATCTCCGGTTGTAGCCAACATTTTCATGGAGAAATTGGAGACTGACGCCATCCAGACTGCCACTCTACACCCGACCTTATGGAAGAGGTACGTAGATGACACTTTTGTCATCTGGCCACATGGCCGGCCTGCTCTAGACCAATTTCTCGACCACATCAATTCCATACACCCAGCCATCAGATTCACCATGGAAGTCGAAAAAGATGGCAAGCTACCCTTTTTGGATGTCCTAATTAAAAGGAGACCCGATGGTTCAATGAGCCATTCTGTCTACAGGAAAGCCACCCATACGGATGCCTACCTAAAACCGGATTCCCACCACATTCCATCCCAGAAGAACTCCCTCATCAAGACTCTATACCATAGAGCCCAATGCATCTCCGACCAGGAACACATTGCCAGTGAACTCAAACACGTACGCCAAACTCTTAAGGCTAATGGTTACTCCGACTACACAATCCGTAAAGCCATCACTCCAACCATCAAGAAGGACCCTGTTGAGGAGCCTTTCAAAACCATCACCTTACCATACATTGCTGGGGTCACAAAAAAGATCTCCAAAATCCTGATTAAACACAAGATTCAGGTCCGATTCAACACAGTACATAAAATCCGTGATCTGGTCCCGTCTGTAAAAGACGTGGTTCCAGACATACAGTACCCTGGCATCTACAAACTAAGTGGCTCTGTGGTAACAGTTACATTGGAGAAACCACATGACATGTCTCGGACCGCATCCGTGAACATAAAGCAGACCTGAAACACGGTAGGACAAACACCTCAGCCATGGCAGATCACTGTTACAATTCAGTGGGCTCACATGACATTGACTTCTCCAAGACAGAGGTTCTCTGCAAGCCATCTGGCTACCATGAGAGATTCGTTCATGAGGCGATCCACATATACAAACACAGAGACAATTTCAATCGAGAAGATGGATTCTGGCTCAGCAATCATTGGAAGGACGTAATAAACCATTTCGGATCTTAACTGATTGTTGTTCACGTTTACGGTGACTTTCAGACCGCAGTCCACTCACTGGCATTAACTGTGTATCTTGTGTTCTCCACAGAGAATGCATTATTTGCTCTGCTGCGGGTCTCCTGCCACCGCTCTCCCTTTCACATGTTTCATTGCTTCTACATACTATTAACATTCCCTCCTTTTGTCAATGCTACCCCCTGCCCCCCTCCCTTCGGTGCTGTTGATCCTGCATAATGCATGGGCATAATATGACTTTGAAACCTCCCCGCCCACCTCCTATGCATTTCCCATGAATATGCTAAATTCCTCTTGATATGCACATTCTTTTGTTAAGGCGCTCTTCTTCCACCTCCAACCCAGCTTATATATAAGCTCCTAGCTTGGCAGTCTCATTCTTCACCTGAAGACGGCTGCTTGCGTTGTAGCCGAAACGTCGTGAGAATTATTTTATTGTGTTTTATTTTTTTATTATTGTATTACTTCCCTTCTACGTGACTTTACCGAAAGAACCAAGAAGACTACACTCGGGTGTTGAACGCCCATATAATCACGCTATGGCAGAACTAGACACGGTCCCGCTATCCCGGTCCGGACCACGAGCTGGGTCCGGGACTGCGTGGCTAGAGGCTTCTTCAACCCGACGTGGATCTTCTTCACCAACAACCCGAAGAACTCCGAGCCCCTCACGGGGCCCCTATTATATCGGCCCAGGCTGGGGCTGGCTCCGCCCCTCACCCCGGCCACCTTCTAGATCTCTCGAGCTCTTTCCCGAAGGCTCTCGTGAGCTCCTTTATATACCACGTGACCACCCAGCGGCCCCCGTCCACCGGTGCCCCCCCTCCAATATCATCCGGTCACATGTCGGCAGGTCAAACAGCGTATCATGTCCCAACATAACCCTGGCTGGCTGACACTCCCTCTCGCTCCCTCACCGGGAGCCCGCACCGCACACTGTATGTGGTGCCTCTGCGCTAACCAGCGCTCACCCAAGCTCCGCTAGGGCTGTTACTATGCCCAGTAACCGGGCTGCACATAATGACAACATATTATCCGCCGTGGCCTCGCACGCCCGGCACCACACAGTGACATTCACAGTCACTACACTTACATATGGCAAAAACTGCATTGCGCACGAGCCGACCGCACTACATGACAGTCATTCCCTTCCTCCAGCTAGCCAGCCAGTGAGCAACATTTTTTTTTATAATGTGATAATTTACAGAAACGTGTCAATCCAATTCTAAAAGAAGGGCCTCCCACCCACCACGGCACACCTCCGATTTGCACAGTTGGCCATGTACGGTGCAAAAGAAGTTCAACATAGATACATGCTGTGCGAGTCGTAGGATCCATACTCCTGGTCCCCCACCCCCCAACATGTCACAACTTTGGGTCGTGCTTTAGCTTTCAGGACCATCCTTGCCGCTCTCCTCCAGCCCAAGCCCCGCCCCCACACTCACCCCGACTCCTCCCTTGTCACAGTCATCTCTTTGGCATACTTCAGCGATTATTTTCGCTGTGGTTGTCCCTGCCTGATGACGGACGATTGTGTTGCGCACGAAATGTCGTGTTTTGTTTTATTTTCTCTACCTACGTGACTTTACCGAAAGAAACAAGAGTATGGATCCTTGCAGTCACGAAAACTTCAAGTCTAGAATGAGTCGTAGGATGTTTCGCGACGTCGGAACCCGGCTCAATGCTGTGGGATGTGCGGTGACAATCGGGCACAGATGTGCCCTGTGACGTCGACACCACGTGCTCTTACGCGCACGCATATATACATACTTGGCCGTAAACATGGCAGCAGCAGGAAGCCATACAGAAAGTATTGTTTGCGTTTATATCTCCTTTAATACCATGTAGGATGATCATCCCAATGATCATTCTTTAATCGTCAAATGAGAATTTTTCATAATAATTGCAAAAAATGCTTTTTTTGTGGTGGGACACACATAGACAAGAAACCAAAAATATATAAAAGGCAATACGCAGCGGAAAGATGTAGTGCCAATCTCTCAGTTGGCAGGCAAGCCCTTGACAGGTAAGCCCACATAGGCTACACGTTCAATACAATTAAAACTATTAATAAACAAACACTTGCTTACATTGCTGTTATTGCTGGTTTACACAAACACCAAACCTCTAAAAATTTACAACTTTGAGAAAAGTAACATATTTCATAGATAGGATTTCTTAAGCATAGTACGCTAAAAAGTTGAAGGGACACAACTGAAAAACACAACATATTGTGCGTATGTAGGATATTTATTGAAAGCAGACCTGCAACAACATTTTCAAATTAGGAGGTAAGTAGGAGCAGGATGGAGTGCTTTTGAAAAATTTAATCGATTATGAAATCAAAATACCAATGTGCCTCATGCAAAGTTTTTGGTCTTTCAATATTACCTTCTATGAGTTTCGTACCTACTGTGACATGAACGTTGAACATGGAAGTAAAGTTGAAATGTATGCATAGAAACATGGGGTAAATAAATGCTGGGAATTTTCTGCATGACATAAATTCAAACACTACGATCAGATAACAATTGGGCTTCTGTGGAACACGTTGCTCAATGTGATGATAGCTGGAGGCGGAATGGCAGCCAAAGGAGCGAACTTACCCAGGAAGAACGACCACCATTGAGATGGAGCCATGCGATCAGTTCTTGTACAGAAACGAGATGGAATGTGGGAACACAGGACCATGATGGATGGAAACGATGTGGGGAGGCCTTCATCCAACGGTGAATTTAAAATGGCTGTTGATGATGCAGAGGAGGGGCAGTGCAACACAGTGGGTACTTTTGCGAACAAAACAAAATAAAACTACTTAGGTTCCATTCTGTTGATATTTTATACAGTAATAATAAAGTTATTTTTTTCAGAAAAGTGTTACACACGATGCTGTGAGGCCCGACGTCCACCCCACCGCCCTCACTAGGCAGGTGGGTGCGACATCCGCCCGTTCCGCTCCCTCCTCCACCGCGATGGTCGGCTCCCGCTGGGCCCCTGCCGCGCCCCCGCCGCGCGAGCACCCTCTCTGAGGGACATCCTCGTGCCACTGGCTTTGGAGCCACACGGAGTTATACCACGCGCTCTTGCACCCCACAGCTATCACTAACAAAGGGGGCCGTGAACACGCTCGCACCTGCGAGCCATTACCTCGTAACGCGCACCCGTGCACACCACAGCTATCGCTCACACCTGCGAGGGATTACGTGTTGACGCACACGCCACGGTCCCACGTTCACTCTCGCCGCGCGTCCCCCCACGCAGTCGCACCACACAGAAATCACAGACACCGCACCTATGATCTGTGCTAACTTTTATTCTCGGCGCAAACCCCGCACTACCTGGGGGGGGGATATTTTGCGAGAAGAGCCTAGCCTACTGCTGCCTCAGTCCCCAGATTCTCAAATGCCCTACCACGTACCTCGTAGTTGCACTCACGGCGTCGCACGAACACTGTGAGAGTGAGAGGGAAGAGGACGACAAAACCTTGCCTATCACTGCCTCGTAGCAGCACTCGCTGGCATCACACGGTTGCTGCGAGCGGCTCGAGAAGGCAGGACGACAGGGGGGGGTGGTATTGGCGAACAATATGTTGAAGAAGAGTCTCCTTTCAATGGCCTCAGACTCCCCTTTTATCCCCGTCACTTCAAAAGCCCGGGGTCGCGTTGAACCGCACGGCCAATCGTGTGCCTACCTGTGATTACAGCCTATTTATTGATTACTCACCCTTGTTAATCCAGAAAGACGCCCGACTGGCGAATACACACCCTGCGAGTGTGTATTCGGTATGGGGGTCGGGCGTGGTCGTGGTACTGCGATAAACCTGATCTCGTGGTCTGCTCTTCTCGCTTAATATTCCACCCCAGCTCCTCCCGATGTCGTGAATGACTCATTGTAGCTGGCCCGGTGAACCTTTTAGCGCTTATTGCATATTAAGCCAACTCAGGGGCACCGCAATGTAATCTGTCCTGCGAGGGTCGGCCAATCTCCTGGCACTGGGAAACCGTGGGACTTTTCTCCTAGGGACTCTTCGGATTAAAACCCGTTGTGCCAGGCAATCCCCCACCAGGCCACTACATATGTGCGCTGCGTGTGTGACTGTGTGTGCTCAGTGTGAGGGCCAGGGGGGGCGGGGGGGGGCGGGGGGGTCGAGGCGCTTGCAGAGTTGCTTCGATGCCGTGGCACCACAATGCCCTCATCCAGAAGAAAATAGAACATAGCTGAGGATGATGCCATACAGTGGCACAATGTCCGTGCAAACACGTGCTCTGCCCTGTTTGATTGAGCGCGTATGATAGCCTTGGAGCACATGCTTACATAGGAATGCAATGCGCACAGGGTGGATCAGGCTTTAAGGGTTAGGTGGAAGGGCCCAGGGGGAGATTTGGTGTGTTATTTATGCTTTTTAAATCTCATGTTGTGACATTGGCAGTACAGAATGCTGAGCAAACATGTCACGGGACTGGGAAGCTGGGAAGAAGCAGTTAAAATGGGATTAGGGGTTCAGAGGAGGGTGGAGGAATATGCTGGGGGATAGAAATTAAGTCTGACAGAGACAGTTGCATTTCGGTGGTTTTTTCGGTAAAGTCACGTAGGTGAAAAAATAAAATAAAAAATAAATACATTAAATTGCGACGTTTCGGGCGCAACACAATCGCCCGTCATCAGGTGGGACAACCACAGCAAGAAAAAAATAGCTTGCAGTCACGAAAACTTCAAATCTAGAAAGTATCATATGCCCATGTTAGATCACCGTGGCAGAGCCTGCTGCTGGTGCGTCTGAGCAACTTAGCGACTAGCTCGCAGCAGACAGTGCATTTATCTACTTTCTACAGTGAAGAAGTGGTTTAAATACATTCGCGAATGACTGCATAGAAACCACATTGATAAAGGTTGTTTTTTCTCACGATGTGTTAAAACACAAATTGTGTCTCCTGAGATATTTACATGTACATTAGAGTCAAGGGGTGAAATGTCAAGATTGTAGAAAGAGGGGTCTAATGAAGAGATAGTATAACGTATTCTGTTTGTGTGTGTGAAGTTAATACAAAAAATTGCAATGTTGCTTTGTGGACACAGCTGGGTGGTGGAGTGGTTAGATCATGCGGCTTGCAATCAGAAGGTTGATAGTTTAAATCCTGGTCAGGGATCAAATCAGCCATTCATCCATTTTGTGGAAAATTAGTAATGTCCTTGAGATAAACTTGTCCTTGGTGTAGGAATGTGGAATTCCCATCAATGGCTCAATCAGTAATTATACCCATGTTAATGTTCATTATTATAACTTAATATTTCTGCTGTTGCACGCCTCCCATTCAATGCATATTGAAGAGCCAAAGCAAAGAGGCATTTTATGAAAGTACCCATGAAGGAAGTGATGTTAACCCAAATAGTAATGCACAGAAGATGAGTATCTTTCCAAGTTCAACATAATAGGAAAGCACTTTGAATACTCGACTTTCGTCTCTAGGAAATTAAATAAGTTTGGAAAAATCGCTCATATACATGGACAGTTGGAAAGCATTACAAATATTACCACGAGTAACAATGAACACTGCAATATTCAGAGCAAATTGTAAATGTCGTGGATTTGCTCTCCAACACACCGGTGTGCTGTGCTAGTAACGAATTGGCATGTTCTGTTTACGTGACAAACCTTACTAGTTGGCTGTGTCGGGTGGTGGCGGATTTAACGACACATTTATATTTACGCGATCTAACACAAAAAACCTGTATTGTGGATGATATTGGTCATGAAAGCCTACGTGTTATATATTCAGATCTATTTGTTTCTTTAAAATGTACATTGTATGCAGAGTGCATAAGTAATTATATTGTTGTATTTCTGTTTGATCAGCATTGGGATTAATTAAATACGCTCCTAAGTAAATTACTTACATAAAGTAATGCCTTACAATGTCGGAGCCATGTGCAAAGGTGGTGTCTTCTAGTGATAATAATGATCCAAAAAAAACTTACTCTATTTTATATATTTTTTTAGAGCAGCTTGAAACTAATTGAGACATTTAAATTCACTTTGTTTAACAAAATCAATTAATAATAAAATGATTAACTATCCCTAACGTTAATTGGATTTTAATTGTGTCGTTGTGTAAACACCAACATTTTTTTCGGATGCGAATGCCCAGGGAGGGTGCCTTGTCGTTGCAAACGTGTTTCATAATTAGCGCCGAGTCCCCTATGATGCCTCTGAAAGGGATGGCTCATCTGTGCTTGCGTGTAAAGTGAGGGGGTAGTAACTGTTAGAAGTTGAGTATGGGGCTCGGCTGGGCACTGTGGCCGGATAAAGTGACTTCGGTGTTCAATGTTGCCTCCTTTCCTTCCCATTTTCATTCACAGTCCCCATAATTGTAGCGGATTTTCTTCATGATTCACGAAATACTCTATATTTTCCTGATTGATACTGCCCTGCAATGAAAACATATAATAAGCAAAATTTCAGGTAATGGCCCTTTTATAGCAGGGAGATCAATCTCTGCTATGAACCTCTCTGCTCTGAACAAGGGCCATTTCCCGAAACGTCACTTATTATAAAGTTTATATATTTGTTTTCCTTTGGAGATGGATGTTTTTGACAAACGTGAGTATGGGCACCACTGCCAATGCATTATCACAATTTTGTTTGTTTCATAATTAGGCAGCCATTCGTGGGCAATGGGAGCTTACCAAAGCTATGAACTCAAAATAAGCAGCATGATGACAGTGGGAACTGTGTGCATTGGTGGAAGAGAATGCAAGGCAGAATATCTCTCAGCAGGTGGATGAGGGAGATACTGTTGCCTTTGTGTTGATGAGATTTTGTAGCAGCCTGCATATTGAGTAACCTGAGATATGAATGAGACTAAAGCTTCAAGATTTTGGCTGAAGAGTTGCAGATGCATAATACTGAGTTGAAATTATAATTTCTGAGAGTTGGGAGTATGAGGTTTAAGTTGAGTGATTATAGGTGTGGATTGTTATGACATGACTGATAGCTCGTTAATGTTATATTTGGACTTTTCCTCATGATTTCTTTAAAAGCTCCTGTGGAAAAATTCAGTGTGTTGGCCACTGATATGTAAATAAGATGTACTCGACAAACCAACCTACATTACACTCTCACAGACACATGCAAATATGTGTTGTACAGCGGGCAAAGGTAGGAATTGCCTACTAAACACTCAAAGACTTTCCTTACCTAATTAGCTGAGTAATTATGGTTATTATGTAGGCTAGTATGTAATTGGCTATAACTTGATGTCCAATTTGCCAACCACATGATTTACAGCACAGTTATCCACAATGTAGGAGCACGCACACCCTTGTATATTTTCACACACATGGACACACTCGCGCATTTACTCACACCCTTATACACAAAGACAAAGATCCCTCATATGGCCTTAACAGACTGTTGGGGCAAGTGTTGTTATCAAAGGCTGGTACAGCACACAAGGGGGTGGGTGGCCAACACCACATCCAGCCACCTTTGTAACCCTCGTGGTGATGTTTACACACTGTACCAGGTACTCATTTGAGGCTGAGTCGACCTAGGGGAGGCCCAGAACCAGTTCAGACTATCATCACTGGTGTGGACCGTGAGCGGGAATTGAACCCGGGTCGCCGGGTTCGTAGCGCAGCATGCTAACCGCTATGCCCTTGCACCTTCACCCTCGCACACACAACAACAACAACAACCGCCATTCGCCACTAAGTGGCGGTGACGTCACCACGACGCTTGTGCCAGGCCATGTGCACCTTGAGGCCACGTGAAGTGTCGAACGCCCGCTGGCAGGAGGTCACGTGGCAGACCCAGGTGCCACGGGTCGACTGACCGAGATGACCGAGATGACTGGCTGATGCACCACCTGTGCCCCTTACTGTACCAACTTGCTGTGCTTTAGCCACCCGGCGCTCCGCTCGTTGTTGTGAGCGTCGCTCCTCCGCCCTCCGTTGTTGTTGGAGGGCGACTGCCTCCAACTGCCCAGTAGCGTCCTTCACGAGCCTCCTCCACTGAGGCCGATCTTAACACCGCTGGTACCAGTCATCGGCAAGTCCACTCAGCTCAACGTCCTCCTGTACCACATCACTCCATCTCTTCTCTAGCCCGTGCCGCGCCCGTTTAGCCCCCTCGATCCGGCCGAACAAAAGCTGTTTAGGCATGCGGTGGCTGGGCATGCGGGCTACATGACCCAGCCAACGCAGCCTTGCCTGCCGGAGGAGCTCACTGATGGGACTTTGCCCAGATCTTTCGCACACACACGCATGCACATATGACGTGCAGTAGCCGGCTAACAGTCACATCTGCCCACACTCGACAGGCAAGTTCTCAAGTGCATTTGACGTGAAATTCATTCGCAGCTGTCACACTATCATTCCCAAGCACCTCGCTATTCCATGCCCGCAGGGACAAGGAGTAGAATTAAAACGTGCCAGTAATATGTGCTGATTTATTTGAGTTTTGCTTTCATTTAATTAAAAAAAATGTACGGAAAGTGCCAATCTGTGGCACAATGACAATGCACATGAAGGAGGCAGGCTGTCAGAAGTGGCCGTGTGACTCATGAGACTAATGCTTTTCCTTATGTCAGCCATATGCGTATAATATCCAGGTTCATATCTTGGCTTTCCATTCGAGATGAGTGAGCTGACAGTTTTAGTCAGGTAACCAATAACTGCACAACTGCCTTTGGGACATGAAAAACTTTTTTTTATTCCACTTAATCCATTTTAGTCTAGCTCTGAGGGTAACATTTTGACATTACTTATAGGATGATTGACACATGGTGAACCGTGTCCCCTTTATAGCACGAAGGTTGGCTGTAAAAGGCGCACACCGGAATGGTATTGGATACAGCTTTGGGATGTACCTTCCACGTTCATTCCCCAGTGAGATGCTCCACTCGATATGTTAGTAGTGATACTAATAATGATATCATTTGTTGTGATGGAAATAATCATTGATTATGATTGATCGGGTTGAACTGCAGTTCGTGGATTGCACTGTGAATGTGGCAACGTCAAGGGTGACATCAGTGGCGAGTGATATCTGAACCGGTCCTGTATGGCCCCCTTCACCGACTCACAATGGCCAGTGTGGTGAAGTATGGTTCAACAACCATACGTGACTAAAGTGCATTAAAATTTGGCGATGAGAACGATGGCATGGAGCATATCCACCGATCCCCTGCCATTCACCCCGCATTTCCATTTCAATTGCAACCACTCATAATATGACCACCAAATGCTGCGTTTATTGGGTCTTTTCTCTTATTCAAGTAATTTGAACAAAAGAAATTTGGCACAAAACTTGTCCTTTGTCGTACCCATCGCGATTCAGTCGCGGTTCAATAAAAAAAAAACGAGAGAAAAGTGTGGTAGGCCTTATAGCACCTCTACTGGCTGTAGAGATCACGTCGTCCCATTACTAAAAACAGATATGAATTTAAAAAACTGGTACTTAAAAACGTAATTCTATGAATGTATCCTGAACGCAAGAATCAATATTAATTGATGAATCGATGTGTTGAATTGATGTGTTATTAATTGATGAATCGATGTGATGTGTTATATATGTGCAGCGATATCTATATGTTTATATAGGTAGAATACGTTTAAGGCCACCATAGCAATACTGTTAAATGGGAAGACAGGGCAAGCTATAACATGTGCGTAAACTAGGCCAGCTGGAACCTTTAAGAATATGTTCATTTGGCTGTAACTGAATGGGCTGAAAAGGAATGGGGGCTGTGCAGATCATAGTGCATTAGTTTCATGAGCCTGCTGATCCATTTGATTAGCATGAGACTTTTAGGTCAATGACTGTTGAGCATGACTTAACCAATTAGTCACCAATATAGGACTGCAAGGCAGACATCAACAATGCTTGCTAACTACAAGTGTGTGAGCTGGCTTATTGAAATGAAAGAAAAGTCAAAACAATGCATCTGGTATTCTAGAAACAGATAACAGAACATTTTTAAAGAACATAGCATTTATATTGACATCGTAGAGTTGTTTGCAGCAATTTATATAAATACAACCCAAGTTGTTTTCGTTCGGTTTTTGGAAAGGCAGATCTATTGATGTTTCAGCTAGAGCTGCACAATAATGATCATAATGGTTTTGGATGTAATAGAGAAGCTATTTGGCCATGGCATTTGCAGTAAAACGTCTTGGCTGTACAAGAAATGGTGTTAATCACTGGCATTTCAGCTGTTTGTGTCGCATTAGCTACGGTCAAATGCAAATTTTCCTAAATTGTATTCATTGATACAGCACCTGTAAATTATCAGAGCTGGTTGGGGAAAAGGATCTTCATGGACATTTTTAAAGCTCCTTTTTAACCCCGCAAAATATGAAAAAAAATGATGAGATGTTGGTGTTTTTTTTCTATGAACAGAATGAAACAATTAACATATAGCATACTGTATACCGTTTACATTCAAGTTGATCATTATCATAACTTTGCTGTCAATACTCAACCTCGTATTAAACAAAAAAGCAAGAAGTTAAATTCTGCAGCTCGATATATTGCGCACACCCACAAACGTGAGCACATTCACCCCCGTACTACGTTCCTTCCACTGGTCACCACTCATCCACAACTTGCATCAATTTCCAGATAACCATCGCTGTCTCCAAGCTTCTCTCCATGATCTCACTCCAGCCTGCTTTTTCTCTCTCATCTCTGTTTATTCCCCATTGCATACCCTTCGCTTCGGCAACCTAGGTCGCCTGTTCACACCTCGGGTCAATCTTCGCTGTATGGGAGGTCACTCTTTTTCTTCAGCCAGCCGTGAAGTGTGGAGTTCTCTTCCTCTTGATATCCATGCTATTGGCTTTCTCTTACTGTTAAATTCCAGACTCAAGACGTTTACCTTTCTTCTAACTAGGATTGATTCTGCCTATATTTCTAATAAGACCACAATGCACTTCTTTACAAAATGCTGATGGTTTTTGCATCATGTACAAAGGCTTTGTGCGTTTTACATATTGTTGTGTTGATTAAATCGTTTGGTTTTCGAGCGTGCACTTTTTTTCTTATGCGATGCTCTTTTTTGTCCTTTACAAATTTTACTATGATGGAGTATATTTCTGGTTTAGTTTACTTGGGGTGGTTGTGTGTGATTGTAGCTATATGGTAAATAGGTTCCCCTTATAACCAGCCAGATGGTGTGCTTGGGTTTTAATATTATATTCAATTTTATCCCACTTTTCATGTTGTTTTACGGTTGTGTGTTTAGTCACTGTGGCAAGTCTCTATGATCATATCGGATGCATTCAGTCATTTGTTCTTAGGTAAGGCACCTACCATGGGAATGTGTAATTTTAGATCTGGCTGAGGGCCATCAATAAATATGAGCACTTTGACTTTTTTAAATAAATGCATGATTTCCCAAGCATCAAACCGGAAAACTTACCATCCCAATGATGTGATGCTGTTAATATATTGGTTACGTGCCCCATCGCACACGAACCTCTGCCAATGTGTCACTACTTTCCACCCAACCATCCCCTGGATGAAAATTAAAACATTGATCTCGAGCCCAGTGTGAACTGTAAGTGCCTATTTCCCACCAGAAACTGTTTTTTTCTGTTAAATGCATAAAACCATCTGGTTAAAAAGAACATTGTTGGCAGTGGCACAGAACCACGATTTTTTTTATCAGCACATTCATGATTTACAACAACATTCCATGGCTGTAATTTAAAGTAGAGAGAGAGAGAGCAAATATATGTCCAGACTTATTACTGGAGATTACACTTTAGAGTGTGGTGGCTTAAAAACATTAGGTTTACATGTGAATATTTTTGTTATTTACATAGAAAGATATTTTCCATGAACAGGTATTGAGTGGCAAACAATCAAGCAAAGATGGAAATAAAAACATATTTAAATGTAAACTGATTATATACTACTGAAGAACTATTTTTGATCAATAGTTCACCTTTTGGAATTGGTGACATAATTTTATCCAGATATTAATTTGTTATTTTGCTACACATCAGTAGCAACACAAGTGGAAACAGGTTGGAGCCAATATAATCGTGCAATCAGTGTCATGTCATGAGATGAAGGACCCCTTAAGAACTCTGTTCACTGAGAAATGCATCAGCCTGTGTTAGACATGGGTGCACATATAGAGATATTACAGAAACTATTTCTGATATATCTTGAAGTGACTTATTATCCACACTTAAGGGGGCGACACTTAACCGCACACGTGGCTACAGTAGTGACATTTGTCGCATAATAGTCAAAATGGTATTTTTAAAAATTCTAACTGCTGTAATTCAGGCTGATGAAGGACAAATTCTAATTTAATACAGGTAGGAACAACAGTTCCACACTGCCCACCAGGGATTATTTGTATGTCTGTCTGTCGTGCATGGCCCCGCCCCACCAGAGCCCTCCCATTGACTTGTGGGCGCCGACCAATGGGAGCAGTGGGTTGGGGTTGGTAGAGGGGGGAGTTAGTGGTGGTGAGGTTAGTGGTGGGGGGGGGCACCGCCGCGACTCGGGCCAATGAGGAGACGGGCGATGTTTCATTCACAAAATGGAACTGGGGGAGGGTGGCTCCATTCATAAAATGTAAGCCTTGAAAAGAAAAAAGTGGATCTTTTTGCTTCGTGTTTCTTTCAGTTGGGGGTGGAAGGGGTGGGGCTGGGTGGAGAGGGGAGGGTGGGGAGGGGCTGGGTGGGGAGGGGAGGGTGGGGAGGGGCTGGGTGAGGGGTGGGAGGGGTGGGGCTGGATGGGGTGGGGCTGGTCACCCCGTGGTGCCCTTATAAAACTCAACGTTTAACCTACACACCACACTATACACGACAAACTACACTTATACAGGTAGGAACAACAGCTTCCACACTGCCCACCAGGGATTATTTGTCTGTCGTGCACGAATGCGCTATCCAACCAAGTTCCTACCTGCCCACTCCGAAGGAACGTGTTTGGATGGATTTTTTGTGCAGTGAATGGTGACTTGGCTAAAACCATCAACTTACTACATTTGGGACCTCAGTTTAATCATGGGCTGCTGTCAAAATTTTAACTAAGGATATCTGAGCAGCATTGACATCTCCAGAAAAAACTATGTTTTGTTTTTAAATTGCTTTCGATAATAAAGTGACTTGCTTAGCATAGTAATGGACTTAACTTAAAAGTGTCTTTCCTCTGATGCTGCTAGTCTATTTAGCCGTCCTCTTTCTAATGGTACAGGTCTACAGTCTCAATTAACACGTACTCTACATTGTTTTGACTGTAGGTTGTTTGCTACTCAATATATGTGTATTTAGAGCTGTAACGATGTCCCCTTCACATGTTCGGTGAATCGTCGTGATTTTCTGGAGCGAATTGGTTCAAGAATATTTTTTTATATCATCGTGATGAATGTAGCAGTTGAAAGTAACAGCATGTTGATGTACATCAATCGCATACAAGATGTACAAATAATATATTTTACCTGCAGTACTTTATTAAATAGATGTGTAGTGTAATAGTGCCAGCTGTTGGACAGTAGTGGCAGCTGTGGTGGAGAGCCAGTATACACGCCGGTAAGCGTGAGCATGGGTGTGTTGGCAGAGTGGAGGAACTAGTGCAAGGGTCATGGAGGACCCCATCTGGAGGCCCCTGAAACCTGCTAGTGGTTGCGAGAAGGGAGGCGAGGTCAGGGCGGAGCAAGGCCACGCTGGTAGCATAAAAGGAGCCGAGAGCGGGAGCTCGAGGCTGCCGGTTCTAGGAATGGACTCGTCTCGTCGTTGCTGTCATCTCGTCACCATTGTCGCTAATCGTCTCTGCCAGATATTACACTACGGAGGATACTAGTTGGCTATCTCAGTCAACGCCATCAGTGTTTGACGGCTAGTGTTGTGTACAGACTAGGCTAAGCTACTGTGGAGAGTGTGTGGACAAGACCATGGAAGTTGTTCATAAACACGTTCCTTCGGAGTGGGCAGGTAGGAACTTGGTTGGACAGCGCATTCGTGCACGACAGACAAATAATCCCTGGTGGGCAGTGTGGAAGCTGTTGTTCCTACCTATATAAGTGTAGTGTATCGTGTCGTGTATAGTGTAGAGTGCAGGTTAAACGTTGAGTTTTATAAGGGCACCACAGGGTAACCAGCCCCATCCTCACCTAGCCCCACCCCTCCCACCCCCCACTCAGCTCCTCTCCACCCTCCCCTCTCCACCCAGCCCCACCCTTCCCACCCCCAACTGAATCACCTTAAGGCTGGGAATGTTGAAAGAAACACGAGGCAAAAAAATATCCGCTTTTTTCTTTTCAAGGCTTCCATTTTATGAATGGAGCCACCCTTCCCTAGTTCCATTTTGTGAATGAACATTTGCCCGTCTCCTCATTGGCCCGAGTCGCGGCGGTGCTCCCCCCCCCCACCACTAACCCCCCCCTCTACCAACCCCAACCCACCGCTCCCATTGGTCGGCGCACACGAGCCAATGGGAGGGCTCTGGTGGGGCGGGACCATGCACGACAGACAGACAGACAAATAATCACTGGTGGGAAGTGTGGAACTGTTGTTCCTACCTGTAAGAAGGTGCCTCCTAGAAACTCTGTTTCTGAATCGTTGACACTACAACTAGTGTGATGAGTGGTTGGAAAATTCAGTATACATTAGCGTATAAGTAGCAATGTCTAAGTTATCCAGGAAGAGCAATCCATCCATAGTGTCATCAGAGGACGAGGACTGCGAGATGGTCATCATAACCGGGACCCCGGTTACAAACCCCGTGGGCACGGGAGCAGCGGCTGCAGATCAGCGGGGGAGGGGCACCGATACTCAGCAGTCGCGAACCGGGGATGGGTGGCGCGAGGTGGTTAACCGCCTCGACCTGCTCTTCGTGACCATCGGCCGGCTGGTTCCGCAGCTCTCCGTGTCCGCACCTGCCATCCAGGGGACAGTGAGTGGGCCGCCGGAGCTGCCGCCTGCAGTGGCGGTTCCCGTGGCAGAGACCACATGGTTCCCGGCCGCCATTTTGAGAAAGGAGGGCACGGTGGGGGTGGTGGGTGCCATTTGGTGGGGGATACGGGACTCACCGGAGCTGCCACTTGCAGCGGCGGTTTCCGCGGCAGAGACCTCGCGGTTGCCGGCTGCCATTTCGCCCGGGGAGGGCATGGCGAGGCCGGCGGGTACCATTTGGCGTGGTCCGCAGGGCTCGCCGGTGCTGCTGCTTGGAGCGGCGATTCCCACGGTGGAGACCACGAGGTTGCCTTGGTGGGATCGCGGGAATGGCCGCTGGAGGTCAACCCCAACTAACTGGTTCACCCGGCTGACGCGGAACGGCCTCAGGGGCACCTGATACCGTGCCGGTTTCTGCCCACACTGTTGACAAGCGCGGCAGCCCTATACCCAGGCGGCCACGTCTTGCGTCAGTTTGGGCCATAGATACCGGCGACGCAGGGTCTCTCAAGTGCGCCATTCCCCATCATGGCCCCCGAGAGGGTGGTCATGCACCAGCCGTAGCAGCCGGGGTCGCACCTGGGCGGGAACAGAGATGCACCCCGAGTGCCCGACTTCGGTTAATTCCCATACCACCCCATTCTTTACACACAACTAGGCTTAGAAACCACTCCAGGGTCCCTGTATGGCGACCTTTTCCTCCCGCAGGGCCATCTCCACTGCCGCCAGGTCCGGGTCCCACTACTGGGCCTGTCGCAGCTGCTCGTCGTCCAAGCCCAGGAACACATAGCTGACATCCTCTTGAATCTGACTGGGCAGGGCCGAGCAGCCCGTCGGACTCCTGGGTGCGGGCTCCGTGCCCGCCGGGCGGCCCACCAGGCCCCCAGCTTCTTCCGCAGGGACCTCTGTGGCACACACAGCACTCTCTCTCAATGGAGGGGGGCCTCCTCAGCCCGTGTCTTGGAGCACACTGCGGGTCGCCTTGACATTGCGTCCGCGTTTGCGTGCATCCGTCCAGCCCTGTACTCGATCTGCAGGTTGTACTCCTGCAGCTGTGTCAGTCACTGGGCCATCTGCCCCCGTGGTTCCTTGGATGTGAGGAAGAACTGCAGAGCATAATGGTCAGTGAGCACGTGACATTTCCTGCCATACAGATATGGCTGGAACTGCTTACACGCAAATATCACGGCATACAATTCCTGACGGGTCATGAAATAATTAAGTTTGGCCCCGCTCAGGGTCCGGCTGGCGTATGCGATGACCTGCTCCGTCCCATCCTGCACATGGGACAACACAGCGCCGGTGTCCAAAATAAAATCTGTGGAAAAGTCAGGGAAAGCCAGGGTGGGGGTATGGGTGAGGTGGTTCTTGAGGGTGGTGAAGGCCATCTGGCAGGCCTCCGTCCAATGATAGGGGTAATAAGTGGCTAGCCCCAAAAATAATCTGATCTCCGTCAGGTTCCTCGGCCGTGGCCATTCCTCTACGGCACGTACCTTTTCCGGGTCGGTGCACACCCCTGCCTCGCTGACGTGGTGTCCGGGGTACCCAACCTCGCGCTGGGCAATATGGCACTTACGCGGCTTGAGCTTGAGAGGGCAAACACTGAGCTGTTAGAGTGGCGTGTGTGCAGGGGGTCTACTGTGGCTACCATGGTGCGCCATCTTATCGTTGCTGGGGTACTGTGGGGGTTAAATAGTCGGCCCCCATCTGCGTTTACTAGCGTGGCTGACCCCACAACCCCGTACAGTGCCGCCAACTCCGGGTGAGGAGTCAGCATTACCTCACCCGATGGTCGGTGTGTGGTGTCGGTGGAGGGTGTTGCCACCGGCACCAGTATCTCCGCGAGAGGCCCGATGGTGACGGACGACACCAAGGTAGCGGCCACAGATGTGAAGCGGGGGCGATCCGGCTCTTGTCCCAGAAATGGAATCTGCTCCCCGCTGCCTTCCACAGTGGTGCATTGCTGGCGGGGCTGTACATTGAGCCCCAGCTTTTCCAGGTCGGTACCTGCAATACACTCGTGGCACAGTACGCTCGACACATAAAACTCCTGGTTACACACCTGGTGTCCGAGGCGGACTTCAAGGGTGACCCTCCCCAGCAGTCCCATCTGAGCTCCACAGCGTGCGATCCAGGGTCTGTAGGTGGCCCACGTCAACCCCGATCATGCTGCAGTGTGCTGCGCTCACAAGCGAAGCCACCGCTCCCATATCCAACAGAATCTGGGTACGCCGCCCGTTTACCTGCCCTTCCACCAGCAACGTGGTCCCCGTGATTCCCGCCACCAGCTCCCGCAGCCAGTCACCCACAGTCACCACGTCCTCGGGTGTGGTTGTCGGCATCTGCGTGGGAGTCACTCACTTACCACTATTATTATGGTCTATTTGTGTTGGGACCGTGTCGCTTCCTCCTCATTGAGCGCGCCGAAGCGTTGGTCAAGTTGGCGTATTAGTTTCCCCCACTGCGCTTGCGCGCTTGTGGGTAGCGCTTCTACAAAGTCGGCTGCCTACCCATCCAAATGCATATTCAGCTGTTATAACGACGCTTGCGCATCTGTACAGCCATTAATATCTTTAGCGTACGTGAGGTTGCGGGTAAACGACTTCCATGACGGAATACCTTGCCCGGTGAATACGCATCTTACCTTCGCTTGGGGTGGGGCGCCTCTCTCCCTTGGAGGTGTGGGGGGTCGTACCACTTCTGACACCATATTGTGAGGGCTGATGCCCGCCTCCCTGCTCCCTGCGAGCGGGCGGGGTGCGACGTCCACCCCCCCCCCCTCCTCCTCGTCTATCGCCTCTCGCTGGGCCCCCGCCGATCAGGTGATTGCCCCCCCCCCCCCCATGTGCCAGCGCCCCTCTCTGAGGGACATCACTCCTCTCTGAGGTACATCGCTAATTGGCTGGCTCACCACCACCCGGGGTTATCTCCCACATGCCCACGTACACCACCACAAAAACGAACACGGTGGCGTGCACGCGCGCGCCCCTGCAGGTGCGTGTTTAACACAAAGGCCGGCGCTAATCAAAATAGCAGTATGAATATGCACGCGTGCCCCCCCCCCCGGGAGGTTAAGCCCTAATCTGATGCACACCAACGCTAGTATTAGAGGGCTGCGCGAATTCGCGCGCGCCTTGCAGTTAATGCTATCGTCACTATGTAAACACGCTGGCTGTGTAAACACGCGCCAAGGCCTGCGAGCATCGGCAGCCGTGTATGTTTTAATACATGCGCGCCTCACACACACGCTCAAATTACTAACGCCATGCCGATGCTGCAGCCCGGTGCTCGCTCTCTCACGCACAGTCTCCCCGTGCAGTTGCACCACACACAAATCGCAGACACCACGCCGAGGTTCTACCCACACACACAGAATTCGCACTGCACCGTTCCTCTGAACTAAATTTTATTAACAGCGCAAATACACACTACCAGGAGGTGGAATACTTCGCAATAAGAGCCTAGCCTAACTCTGCCTATGAACCCAGTTACACAAACGTCCTACCACGAACCTCGAAGCTGGACTCGCGGTGTCCCACGGACACTGATAGAGTCGGAGGGAGGAGGACGAGAGAAGACTTGACCTATCACTGTCTCGCAGCAGCATCACACGGATGCTGTGAGCGGCTCGAAGAGGCAGGACGGCAGTGAGAGGATCTTGACAGCCCGGAGGTTGAAGACAAGAGACCGAAAATCATCTGGGGCCCCCCGTTTGTATTCTCTAAACTTCAAAGGCCCAGGGTGACGTCATACCGCGCAGACAATCGTGCGCTTACCTGTGGTTACCCCCACTCACCCCCCTACACTTTCCTAAACCCCACCGTCATTGAAAAACTGATGAATTAGGAAGTTACTATTTTCCATCTCACGGTTCAGTTGATTCTGCTTAACTTGGCAGCAAGATGCTTACCTGAATCATTTGTTTACTTGAATCCCGTTCTTTGCACAAGCTCCAATTATTGCCACAATGGAAAGCCTTTGGGAGATACGAATGTTTGATTTCAGATTGACGAGTTTTGTGATTGTATTTTTGTACAATTCTAAATGGCTATTGAGCTGGTTAAGTTTTCAGCGTCTCATTTCATGGTCATAAAATGAAAGCATGTAAGGAATATTTTTTGTAAGTTACAAACTATGTACTCTTTGGTTCTTTCGGTAAAGTCACGTAGGTAGAAAACTAAATAATAAATCACGACGTTTCGATCGCAACACAAGCATTCGCCATTAGGTGGAAAGATACAGCAATAGAACTGCTGAACAAGAAAGGACTGCTGCAACAAGAGGTTATATATAGGTTTGAGGTGGGTGTCACCCAAGGGTAAGTAGGCGGGGTCAGAGATGGAAAGGAGTTCCGTAGCCACACACACAACAGCTACGTTAAAGGGAGAGATTGGTATGTTAATGTAAACGAGTATAATGGAAAATGAGCCCCGTCGTCGCACACGAGCAACGTTTCCGTATGCACAGCAGCTGCGTTAAAGGGAGTGATTGGCACAGTCAAAATTTAGCTGGGCAACTGGTTACACGGGATAATCTGTGCAACATCTCAAATAAACTCAAACTAAACTAAAACTGCCAACTTACTGTGTTTTAGCCACCCGGCACTTTACTCGGTGTGAGCTTCACTCTTCTGCCCTCCATTGTAATTGGAAGACGACTGCCTCCAACTACTGAGTAGCATCCTTCACTATTTTCCTCCACTCCGCTCCACATCCCCCTGTACCGCATAAGGCCACCTCTGTTGAAACCCATGCTATACCACTCTATCCAGCCAAATAGAGGTTGTTTAGGCATAAGCTATGATCGAGCCAACACAACCTCGCTTGCCAGAGGAGCTCACTAATGGGAATGTGCCTAGCATAGCAACGATTTTAAAGCTTCTCACATGGTCCAGTCTGGTTAAACTCAAGAAGCATCGTAAATACACTAGCCTGAATTTTACAAGTTGACACGGATGTTAACGAACCTATATATGGGAAAAAAACAAAGACAAAGATCCCCTGCATAGCCTAAACAGACGACTGGGGCAAGTGCTGTTAGCAAGCACCAATGAAGGCCAGCATGGCACATGAGGCAGTGGGTGGCCATAACCTTTTCCGACCGCTTTTGTATCCTCAATAACGATGTTTACACACCGCACCAGGTACTCATTTTGAGCATGAGTCGACCTAGGTGAGCCCATGACCGGTTCAATTAATCGTCACTGGTGTTGGTCATGGCCTGGAATCGAGTTTGGGTGGCTGGTTTCATAGCGCAGCGAACTAACCACTACACTACCGCTCCCACACACACATATATAAATAATTCTGCAGCTAGATGAAGGCCTCCACATTACATGTTAGTCATGCGATTATTTGACCATACTTCACCACATAGGTAGTGTAGGTTGGTAAAGGAGATGGGCCAGTAGCATAGCTACCAACTCAGTGATCAGTGTGGCGTAGTATCATCAAATAATACCTCACAACCGACACAGCCTGGAGGAGAAGTTGATTTACAAAGATACTTACATTTAAATAATAAGAGCAATTTTTGTTATTTGATGCAATATCTATTTGCCTTTTTGTAACACGTTGAATGAAATAGCTAAATAAATATCTGAGGTAAAGCATCGCTACATAACTGTAATGCGGGAGGAAGGAGAGTGGGGGAGTGGCAGTTGTGGAGATTCCTGCCATCGAAACCGTCCAATGAGCGCCAAAATCACACTTCTCCATTCACATACCACTGTGCCATTTCTGAGAGCATTGATGCTACCATACAACCTACAATTAACCCCCACGAGTGCTTCAAACATTTTCTGTAATGGGGTAGTAAAAATACATTGTTATGCCCGACATGTAATATCCATTGCATGTAACGTATATGAAATAATCAATTGCCCATGGAAGCATCATCTTAAAAATGGTGCTGGGTGTAGATGTATTGACGGTGCTGTTCTTCACAAGATTGCTATTAACCATAATAAATGTGTCTGCCCTCGAATTGGAGCACCTGACCACGTCCTTCATTTCGAGTGTGCAACATATTTGTGCAACATATTTGTGCAACATATTTGTGCAACATATTGTGGTTAATAGTAATCTTGCGAAGAACAGCACCGTCACTCTGTAAAATGCACCAGCACGTGTGTCACACACAGCAATTCTTCCGAGTCGCCATTAACCATGTGGCTGGTGTCCAAGTCAGGTTAATCATAAACCCTGCCAGCCACCTACCGGCCCAACTCAGTCATCACATGCTGCTGTACACACATGCATTGATGCACTGCACAGCACATCAGGACTTTCACAGAACCACACTTTACTCCCTTGCTGCACAAGGACATAATTAAAAGAGTGGTCCCTTCCTAATGTGCCACAGATGCTATATTTTTATGCATACGTGGATCCATTATGGAGCAGTGCTACGGAGGTATAGAGGTTGATGTGCTGCGATATGAACCTTGGTGACCTTAATTTGATTCCTGCCCTTGGTTATCAATAGTCGCGAGTTATATCCAAATCGGTGCTGATCACTCCCTTTACCGGTATGGCCTGGGCAGGCCTTTATTGATCAGTGGATTGACAAAGGGTTTGCTATTATTATGAAGGAATTATTTCATGAAAACGTGTGCTGAATTTCTCTGTGGTATGTCATGTTATATTTTCATCATCTCTTAAATAAATGTAAACTTAGAATGAACTGTACTTTAGTTAATCTTGTTCATAAGTGTCCTGTCATTAAATATACATTTCTTGGAGGCTCAAACAGGGCAATATGATGAGTTGTCATCCCCTCTTAACAATCAGCCTTTCCCCATTTAACATGTCCACACCCACTCAATAACTCCAACCACTTGCCGCTCCCTTTTGCCTTATCATGAGTCGAATATGAGGCCAGAAAATGGTAAACGGGGACAAATTCCTAATTTTTACAAACATTTCAGGAACACAAGGATAGCCTTTTTGAAACGTGGATTGTCCTAGCCATATGAAACATTTGGTAGCCTTACCTATCATCTGCAGTTAATAATTTTGCTCATAGATGGGACCAGTCCAGTGAATAAGTTAAGACGAGTGTGGATTCATTCGTGAGTATGGCAAAATATGTTTCATCCACCTAGCAGTGAATTGTCTGTATTTAACCAGTTCAGCAGCTATTACAAGAAGCCCCAATAGAGTCGTGACATTGGTGCTACAATTCACCACTTTCCAGACCCTTCTGTGTATAAGAGCTGGGTAAAAAAATCATTGTGATAAGTTGGCCAGAAAACCTGAGATAATTGTACACCATTGGACAGTCTGGTAGTCTCTGGAAGTACTGCCACGTGTAAACAGTGAAGAGTTTCGAACCTCATTTGCCAGTAAAAATATGATAATTGGTTCTTTACCCTTCTATCTGGCAACAAAACTGACACCTTTTTACAAGGAGTCATGTTTGAATAGACCGCAATACCTGCAGTCATAATACAAACAAAAGAACATAACTCTGATAATGTGCACTGTCCTTGAAGTTGATTGGTCCACACCCGAGACAGCTTTCCTTAGAGCCTAGTCTCACATGGGTTGGCTCAGATGACGCCAAAAGGCGCACAACTCAACGACAATGCACCATCAGAGTATGAGAGCTCGGGGCAAGCATCTACACTATGGGAACCTCATTTGCCAGTAAAAATATGATAATTGGTTCTTGACCCTTCTATCTGGCAACAAAACTGACACCTTTTTACAAGGAGTCATGTTTGAATAGACCGCAATACCTGCAGTCATAATACAAACAAAAGAACATAACTCTGATAATGTGCACGGTCCTTGAAGTTGATTGGTCCACACCCGAGACAGCTTTCCTTAGAGCCTAGTCTCTAATGGGTTGGACCAGATGACGCCAAAAGGCGCACAACTCAACGACAATGCACCATCAGAGTATGAGAGCTCGGGGCAAGCATCTACACTATGGGAACCTCATTTGCCAGTAAAAATATGATAATTGGTTCTTTACCCTTCTATCTGGCAACAAAACTGACACCTTTTTACAAGGAGTCATGTTTGAATAGACTGCAATACCTGCAGTCATAATACAAACAAAAGAACATAACTCTGATAATGTGCAACTTCAAGGACAGTGCACATTATCAGAGTTATGTTCTTTTGTTTGTATTATGACTGCAGGTATTGCGGTCTATTCAAACATGACTCCTTGTAAAAAGGTGTCAGTTTTGTTGCCAGATAGAAAGGTAAAGAACCAATTATCATATTTTTACTGGCAAATGAGGTTCCCATAGTGTAGATGCTTGCCCCAAGCTCTCATACTCTGATGGTGCATTGTCGTTGAGTTGTGCGCCTTTTGGCGTCATCTGGTCCAACACCATGTGAGACTAGGCTCTAAGAAAAGCTGTCTCGGGTGTGGACCAATCAACTTCAAGGACAGTGCACATTATCAGAGTTATGTTCTTTTGTTTGTATTATGACTGCAGGTATTACGGTCTATTCAAACATGACTCCTTGTAAAAAGGTGTCAGTTTTGTTGCCAGATAGAAGGGTAAAGAATCAATTATCATATTTTTACTGGCAAATGAGGTTCCCATAGTGTAGATGCTTGCCCCGAGCTCTCATACTCTGATGGTGCATTGTCGTTGAGTTGTGCGCCTTTTGGCGTCATCTGGTCCAACCCATGTAGACTAGGCTCTAAGGAAAGCTGTCTCGGGTGTGGACCAATCAACTTCAAGGACAGTGCACATTATCAGAGTTATGTTCTTTTGTTTGTATTATGACTGCAGGTATTACGGTCTATTCAAACATGACTCCTTGTAAAAAGGTGTCAGTTTTGTTGCCAGATAGAAGGGTAAAGAACCAATTATCAGTTTCGAACCTGTTACCGGCCTAACTAATATAATTACTGTAAGCTTGTCCCAAGTATATTGAGTCATTTCAGAGGTGTAGCCGGTGTAAGCTTACCCATGATGAATCGCATGAATAATTGTGCACTATGTGACTGCGCATTCATGATGGATTGGACTCATAAAAGTGTGTAATAACAATATTCTTACTTTGTTCCTGTAATTGCTACGGAGAGCCAGGTGCGTTTTGTTATAATAAGTGTAGGCCATGATGATTAGAGATAGGACTCCAAGCCTCACGTGCACAGCAGGCCAGACGCAGGAGTGTGTAGACGATTCAGATAGTGGGGCACGCCCCAAAATGAGACTTGGGGTAGACTCCGTGATAAGCTGTTGTGCGACGTGGAGGGAGATAGGGGTATACTGTACCTTGTCATGATTACAAATTCGCAAATGCCTCTCGGAAGAACACTTTGAAATAAAGCATTGCCGTTTCACAAACGTCTGGTACTCACTTCTCAGGACAGAACACACGGCAGATAATCTATTTTGTTGTCTATTTAGCCGAACTGTCCTCTCGTTACGATTCACGAGAGCAGAATGACATGGCGGGCCGGCTACAGAGGCATGATCTTTTGGTATTTTTTTGACATAGTACCCACTCTGCATCTCTTGTCTCTCTGATGTATCAGATATGTGTTTAAAAGGTGGTGTGATGTGGATAAACTGGTACATTGCTGATCCCTCTGAAGTAAGATTGCCACCTCTGAGGTACAAAAAACCTGGGACACTTCATGGTAAGTAAAATATCTCATACTGAGAGAGGGAAAGCTTCATGCTGCATAGTGTTTGGTGGTAAATTCTTACTCAACAGGCAAACTGAACTTTTAATATCCCAGGAAGACTTACAGATTTTCCCAGGACAACTAAACTCAAAAAGAGGACGATCCTCAGCTAACCTGGGCAGACAGTAACCCTCCTCTCAGAATGTGAGAAAGGCTGCAAATCAGTACAGTCTACTGTTGCCTTATGAAGCGCAACTTATTTGCATTAACTGTACATGCATCCTGAATGGTTCCTGTGAAGCAGAACCACTCAAAGTGCAAAGCAGCTTTGCATGTGTGAGCATGTGATTTGAAGGCACCTTGTGGAAGAAGCGAGTCTGCCTAGTGCAGGTTTTAGTTGACTGTTTTTGTAATTGATGGGAATGATGTCGAAGGTTTTAAGTGGCCACGTTAAAAAAAGGCCTCAAGAATTATGCGAGGAAATTATGGAAAAATAAAAAAAAATTCATTCTTAGAAAATTGGAGGAAATAAATTATGTAAACTCAAAACTACATAGATTTTTCCAAGACGAAGGTACTCTGTAAACCCACTGGCTATCATCAAATATTTGTTCATGAAGCCATCCAAATATATAAACATAGACACAACTTCAACCGAGAAGATGGGTACAAATTGAGCAATCATTGGAAGAACGTGATTAACCAAGTAAAGACTTAACTTGCTATGATGATTCCATCCTTTCTACCGATGTTAACTGACTCTGATTATCATGACTAGGTTGGATGTCTTTGTATTGACAGGCTGGGTGTCCACTGCCCCAGCCTCTGTGGTTGGACCATCTCTAGCTCCACCCACCGATCTTGATGCACCCTTTTCAGGACAGGATAATCTCTCACAATACAAAGGCCACTGTCCCAGCCATTGACATACTAATCTCTCACAATTTCTAAGGACACTGCCCCAGCCAGCCTTCGTTGGTTGGACCACCTCTACATGCTAATCTATCACAATACAAAGGCCACTGCCCCAGCTTCTGTTGGACCATCTCTAGCTCCACCCACCTACCTTGATGCACCTTGTCTCAGCAGCTTTCTCTCTCTCTCACCTGAAGACGATTGCTTGTGTTGCGATCAAAACGTTGTGATCTATTATTTTTTATTTACATGACTTGACCGAAAGACCCAAGAGTATAAACATTGTATTGTTTTTAGTGAAGTTACACAATCTTGTGTTCCTGCAGTCTTCATAGCCAAAACATGCATGTTGTGTATGGAGTATATAAATAAGTCATATAGTATATAGTAATTGGTTATCAAGGAAGAAGCGGTGCACTTTCTTAGCATGGTGCGTTATGAATCTCATCACCTGAGTTTGATTTCCAGGCATGGCTAACATCGGTGGTGAGTGATATTTGAACGGGGTCCTATATCCTGCAATTTTAATGACTTGCAATGATCCACATGGCCAAACTAGTGTTCAGACAATCCCTATGATTGGCAGTATATTGACAAAGCCTGTTAAAACATCTGTACCTCCGATAAGCCCGGTTGGCATTGTACGGTGTAAAAGAAGTTCAACATTCGTATATACATTTGAAAGTGCACCTTTTGGCGTCATCTGGTCCAACACCATGTGAGACTAGGCTCTAAGAAAAGCTGTCTTGGGTGTGGACCAATCCATTTCAAGGACATTGCATGCATTATCAGAGTTGTGTTTTTTGTTTGCATTCCAACCGCAGGTATTGTGGTCAATGCAAACATGACTCCTTGTAAAAAAAATGCGTCAGTTTTGTTGCCAGATAAAAGGGTAAAAAAAACAATTATCACATTTAAAAGAGTTTAACTAAGTAATAATGTAACGTTTCTGTATATTTTAAAACTCTGAAGTCAGACTTGGAAAAAGTTGGAGACTGCTTTATTCAGTGTTTAATTCCTCCCAGTCCCTCCTTCTGGCTACTTCTTCCTCTCTCACCGTGCAAGTATTTGATCAATGTTTCCAAGCCAAACACAGGCAGCGAGCAGAGTTAACACGTAACTGTTTGGTTAGCCCTGAGATCCACAGAGGCCAGGCAGTGCATTGAGCAAATAGACCTCATCTCTGCAGCACCACTTTTTAATACACCTGGAAAATCTATATGTCTTGCGGGGATTTATTTTATTTTAGGCACGCTCTTTTATTTTGATGTATTGATAGAATATGCTCTCAAACAGACAACACAATGAAATAGGCAAACTAGTAAATAAAGACAATAACGTCTTGGGAAAGTAAAAAATAATTGTCCTCAAGGAAGCAACTGCCAGAGAATTGAGATATGACGAGCAGCTTTGGTCAGTGCGAGTGGCACAATAAGTCAGCGTTGGTATCGATGCGAGGTGCGTTAAGAGCTGCGCAGCGTGTACCGTGCCGGACGGGTCGATGCACGGATGATGGACGTGCGTGCGCCTGGGCGCTCGGGCTCCTGCGACATGGCTCTGGGGGGTGTTATGTGCGCACGTGTGCACGTATGCGTACGTGGGTATTCATGTTTGTAGGCACATCAGCTCGTGGTGTGCCTGTGCTTTTCTGACACATTTGCCTGTTCTGTTCGTGGAAGTGCAATCTTTCGTATATGTCTCATAGTAATTTGAAAGAATCATCTCTTTTCGTTTCTCTGATTGCTCTCTATTAACTTTATATCCCCCTCTTTTCCCTGCTGGTTTCTCTGTTTCTGGTGTTTATCCCTTTGTCAATGGTTTCTGCACATTCGTGAGCTGCTCGTAAAGCCTATTAAAACAAAGCCACATGTTTGCACTTGGCATGCAAATGTATTTTCAGCAGGTATGATAAACCTTATTTTATGAATCATATATGTCATGAATTAAATTAACAGTATGAAGAACGATATTAGTTATTTTCACGATTGAATTAATAATACTGATAATTGACTTAGTTCTGTCAGATCGAATTACTTATTTTTAGAAGATAATTACAATGCTGTATTACTGTAGTGATATCAATAATCAACGTTTTGGTAAATTGACTTTCCCGTGTTAGGTTAAATTACACAGTGTTGAAAATTGAATTCCTATATTTCTAAATACAATTTTCTGCCTCTCAATTGAATTACCAATATAAAGATTGCAATTAGCGGTGATACTTGTATTTGGAACCCTTTTCTCATTCTTAGTGATCTTATGGTTCATGAAATCTGTATCATCAGTAAGTCAGTCCTTGATATTGAAAACTGCATTTTCGTCGTTGTCAATGCCTCAAGTAGTGTTGAGGGTACTTGGCGTGTGCATGTTTGTTTTGTTTGTTTTTGTTTGTGTGTGTGCGTGCGTGGGGAAGTAGTGAGTGGTAGAGCAGCGGTTAATGACCTGTGCTACTAACCCAGCGACCCGAGTTAGATTCCCGCTCATGGCCAACACCAGTGACGATTATCTGAACCGGTCCTGGGCCTCCCTTGGGTCGACTCAGGCTCAAATTAGTACCTGCTGCGATGTGTAAACATCGCCACTAGGAATACAAAGACGGCCGGGTGTGGTAAGGGTCACCAACCCCCTCATGTGCCGTGCCGGCCTTCATAGGTGCTCGCTAACAGCACTTGCCCCAACAGTCTGTTAACGCTAAACGAGATATATTTGTCTTTGTGCATGTGCGTGCGTGTACATGCATGTATATAACGGGCTTTTGAGAATCTTTAGGAATGGCCTAAAAACATCTCCATACAAGAACAATGATTGTGCTCGTACTCATCACGATACTTCTGTCCGCAAAACCCTGCTGGGAACAAGTTACCTGTGTAATAGAGTTCACGACTCTTGGACGCCGGAGTTGGAGGCACACGGGTTTATTCACACAGCACAGTTGTGGCATACAACACTAGAGGGGGTGTCGGCCCCCTCACCCGGCTAGCTGGGGATACACGCGCTTGCTACTTCCTAGCCTGCCTCCTAGTCCTCATCTAACGGGCTAGGGGAGGCTATCTGGCCCGACACTGGTAAGTCGGACCCGGTACCCTGAGTCCCAGACCAGCGCTGACAAGAGCACCGGCTCTGGATCTCGGGACCACGCCGCTGGCTCGGTCCTGTTCGGCCCTGATAAGGACGGCGAACCAGGGGAGTCCAGGGCTCTAGCTAAGACGTCTTCAGTCTTCACTGGTTAGCTTAACAAGAACCCCGAGCCCTCCGATACATCCCCTTTTATACCCAACCCCCCGCTGAGGGGTGGGGCCCCCCCCCGGGGTGCCTGGTGCGGACGTCGTAGAGAGCACCTCCCCGTGCACTCACGTAGCCCCGCCCACTGTGTTTGTTTGCCATAAGCTGCCATGCATAACGGGCTCTCTCTCTAACACCCCTACACCTGTAACAAAGCCAGATTTTTATATTCACATCACCTGCACAATGTAATTCCACATTTATTCGCATCAAAGGGATCCATAACAAATCATAACAATCATGCTTTATTCAGCACTGCATCTCCATCATCCCGTGATCAGTAGACTTGCTACATAACACAGGTCTCATTACTTGAACATACTAAATAATTAAATATTTTATCTGTCATCTGTAATGATGTTCTTTATATTTTTTTATATTTTTTTCACCCTATTAATCTTGTCCGACTGAGCTATTCCAAACCGAGATTCTGGATGGTGGCATTTTCTTGCGGTGCGCTGATGGCAGGGCAGAGCTGTGTTCTCTGAGCCTTGGCCTTTCAAAGGCGTGAAACACAATGTCAGCCAGGTGTTTTCTGAGCCTGCGGGAATTGGAATGCTTTGCACATCCTACAATATAATTTTATATGCGCATGTATAAATGTCCCGTATTAAGTGCATTGAATTTGGTCAGGTGATGCAGTGATTAGAGGGCATGAGTGGAAATTCTGGTCAGGGATCAATTTAACCTTACATCCAGGGTGAATGAAATGAGTATCACTTTGTAGGAGCTGGCTTAGTGCTGTAAATGGGAGATAAGCACCTTCTATACTAATTTAGCAGAAGCTAATTTAGAAGTGTTTTATGACATGCTATGGTTTTGCTAGCAGATACCTTTATTCATTAACTTATGAATGAAGTCATATGAACTGCCACAACATATTTTCATGTCGGCACGAGTGATATTTATTGACTTAGACAATAATTGGTGATTTCGATTTAAAGCTTTCGTGACTGCAGGGATTCATCTTCTTGGTTCTTTCGGTAAAGTCACGTAGAAGGTAAGTAATACAATAATAAAAATACAACATAATAAAATAATTCTCACGACGTTTCGGCCACAACGCAAGCAGCCGTCCTCAGGTGAAAAACCAGGTCTGTCGAGGCGACAGCGTCTGAATGAAACAGCACACGAGCTTGGAGCATATATATAAGCTGGGCGCCTTGACAAAGGAATTTGCATATCAAGAGGAACTTAGCATATTTATGGGAAATGCAGGAATGTGATTAGTACTACATATGCATGTGCATTATGCAGGATTAACAGCATCAAAAGGAGAGGATATGGGAAATGCAGGTATGTGAATAGTACTAATTCAGCATCAAAGGGAGGGGATAGGGGTAGCATTAATAAAGGGAAGGAGTGTTAATAGTATGTAGCTGCAGTAACTAAAACCAACACGTAAACAACTAAAGTATAAACTACATAGTATCATCAGTATACTTACTATACTCTATAATAAGCTGAGTTACTAACAGTAAGTAATACATTACAATTCTACGTCGTAAAAATTATATAATATGCTTCCATCTAAACTGTATTATCTTACATCACACGAATCTACACCGTACTATATACTGCCATAGACAAACCCAACATTAAATTATATACTGTATTGCTATAAACCACCTTATAGATTTTAATATAACACTATGTATTATTCTACCCACCCTAATGTGTATCACACTGCTATATATTTACTATACAATTACGATACTATATATTACTTTGTACATTGTATTAAGCATATAAATGTTATACTATTTGTTATTATACACGGTACCATTGACCGTCGTGTCAATGGGTGAATAGTGAGGGGACTTGCAGCGGAGCAAAGAATCCATTCTCTGCGGAGAATACAATGCCAGTGAGTGGAACGCGGTCTGAAAGTCACCGTAAACGTGAGGACGGCTGCTTGCGTTGTGGCCGAAACGTCGTGAGAATTATTTTATTATGTTTTATTTTTATTATTCTATTACTTCCCTTCTACGTGACTTTACCGAAAGAACCAAGAAGATGAATTGGTGATTTGTTTAGATTACATTTTATTTTTTGTTGCAAATATTACACTGTACTTCACATATTTACAATTCTTTTTACATATTCTGTGAAAATATTCTGTTATAATTTACCCATATTTTCCATATTGACAGAATACTTAATAAACGAACCCCAAGAACGACAGTCATAGTCATAAATATTATCTGCTGCCCTGGGAACAATTGCCGTGAGTATGAGAAGCATTTATAACAACTGCTGCCACTGCTAATTTGCCCTATCTTATTTTTCCCATCCCTGTATTCCAGGGAATAGCAGGTAAAGCAGGTTAAGCCACTCTGTCAAAATTCATGAATAACTGTAATGTACTGGGGGGTTCTATTAAGACCATCAGTAATGTGTCAGTTTTTTTTTCTGGCTGGCCAGAACTCAGCCTCAGCCACTATTGTTTGATGGGATCTCGTCTCCGATGGGGAATTATGGGGTATAAGGGCGAGAAACGAATGATGATGGCGGCTGGAGAATAGGCAGCTGGGTGAGAGGAGGCTATTGAGAGTGGGGGGTTGGGGTTGCTGTGGGCCATGCCTCTGCTTTGATGGAGCATCTGGCGCATTGACTGACACACGCTGAGAATGATGAACTATTTCAGCCACTCTGCTGTAAAAAAAATTAAAATGTCTGCATTGTGGGGTGTACAATGTGTTGTGTTGATTTTTATTCACAACAACATTTGTACAAAATGTGATATCACCTTTTGAATACATTCTGATTTAAAATGTATTTCCTCCCTCCAAAAACACTTACATACTGGTGGCAGCATAAAAGCGATTAAGCAGCTGCAGGGATAACAATTTTAAGATATTAGCGTTAGTGTTAACAAAGTAGTAATAACAAATGTCCATGCCACTCGACACACTCTACTGCCTCCACAGTCAAGTCAGATTTCTAGATCTCCATGGAGTTATCTGTTACCTGTATGTGTCATATCCCCTATTAATGTGTTGACTATACATACTGAATAACTTTCTCGGCCATCAAACCATTTCTTTGTCACTCTTTTATAAATACTACCACAATCACCGTGTCCTAACTTCATTATTTTATACCTCCGGAAATTTCATGGACTCGTTTTGCCAAATGTTTCCTTTGCTGTCATATTATCTTCAACTACCTCATTGAAGGATGTAAGATTTATCTATATCCTTCCTCAAACCATTATACTTTGGAACTCCATCGCATTGTCTATTTTTATTAATTTTGTTAACCTTGGACAGTTCAAAAGACGTATTAATTATTATCTGCTATACTATCATTGGCACTCTCTGTTCCTGCCTGCTGTGCATTGTCATTTGGGTCTGATAAACAAAACATCACATGGCAGTGTTTTACTTGTTGCCATGTGACTTGATAACGTATGACAGTGTTATTTGTGATTCTCACTTGTTATTCGTGGTCTTTATTTGACGTGATGAGATCCCACTTAGACTTATCGATTGTTGCAAGTGAGTTCTGGATATATATATAGTTAAGTAAAGATCTGTTTTCTGTACAATGTTATTGCAACACAATTTTGAAATTTGGAATGTATTCATTTGTATCACACAATGGTTAACTTGAGCAAATTATTATGTTGCAGGCTCTTTAACACTCATTTTACAGCATAACATACTTTGGTAATTTCTTCAAGAAATTCTAGCCCGAGCTTGGAATCACATTGTTAATTCTGTGAATACTAATAATCACTGAAAAGTACAGCGAGTCCATTCCATTTCGTGGATAATTGTAATTGGATTGCTATGGCTGTGAATATGCCAGGTTTTTACTTATGGATTTTTTTTAAAGTACCTTGTATAATTGGTTCACGGATCATTTCAGATTTGCTGTTTTTGTTAGCTGTGTTATCACTTCATTAGAAATGTTAAATCCCCAGAGGCCAATACTAAGTCCAAAGTCATACACATTTCTACAACCCCATAGGAACAGATTCCCCCTGATAAGCATCAGGTTTTCCATTTTTATATCCCTGGGTGTAAAATAAGAGCAGCCTTCAGGACCTTTGCGCGCATCACTGCAGAAAAACTGACCCAATATGGTATTCTATTCAGAAATGTTCTAGTGAATAGTATTTTAACATAATCTCGTTCATTGGACCCATCAATCTCTTGAACTCTAACATAACTGTTGAACTCTAATGAACCCATAACCTTTATGTGCTATGAAGAAGGGTCATTTCCCAAAACGTCGCAGATGTTATATTTTTATATTTATTTTAAGGCAATGTTATTTACAAATGTGTTGAGGCTCCCCCTCCCCTCCCCCATAACTGCAGGACCTTTAAAACATACCTATATTTGTTGGGGGTTTCACATATATATTACATTTTTCCATCACTCAGTTTCATGATTAGCTACTGCCACTGACAATGAGACAAATATACTCATTCGCAACCTTTGTTGGGGAGATATATAACACAATTCCACCAGATAAGAGCATCAACTTTGGAATGCCACAAATCTATTACAAATTATGCAAATTACATGAAGGATGCATTTTACATGCATCTACATTTTTTTGTTGCTTTCAAAAAAAGTTAAGCCACTGTAATTTATTCATTTTAGTTCCAACAAATATCTGTCACACTTGAAGATGTTGCGGTAAATTATGTATGACTACAGTTATGCATGCAAATGGGGCTGATATGTATATATTTTTTATATAAGCCACACGGCAGACTGGCCCCCACAGAGCCGTTGTCAGAGATCGTCACTCTAACCAAACATGCCATTATGTAGTGCTGAGAGGGCCGAGATAAAAATAATGAATTCGGGGTAAAAATACCGGATTAATATCCCCAGCTCTGCCAACCATCGTGCATATTAAGGACAGGCTGAAGACGTCCAATTGAAGACAATTAGATTAGCAGCCTCTTGCGAATGGCGGTAGGGGCTAATTGCTCGAGGGTGCAGATGGGAAGGTGTGTATAGGGAACGGCTGTTCTTCGGAGCTCGCGACTGACTCCGTAAATCAATCTTGTTCATTGCTGTCTGCCACAGGACTTGCGTTACTTGAGTTCCACAATGTTGTGGAGTTTTTTGTTTCCTTATTGCCATGCGTGTTGAAACACAGATTTCCCCAAGTGGCACGACGCATCTTGTTTGTCTGAAACGCAAAGTGTTTACCCGCATCTGTGCTGGCTGAGTTGCAAGAAACGACTCGGATAATGTTTTACAAATCATAGCTGGACACAGGCAAAATTAATTTGTGGGGCAAACGCACACAGGTTGTAGCCTGTTTTCCAAAGGCATTGCCCTATTCTTCAAGGCAACACAGTGTCAAATGCCACTTTCACCGTCTTCTCTGAAAGACATCCATTGCTTTAGAACGCTTATTATTCATAACTTGGCTAGAAGGCAGTGTTAATGGTGATGGTAGTAGAGTGCTTTCATGTTCGGCAATTTAAACACCACTGACAAACTCTTTAAATTAAATTTATGTACAGCATTGTTTAGCTGCATTAGGTTTCCCATAATGGCATAGCAACTGAGAACGGGACAGAAGATAGTTTAACACTTCCTACCCCCAGCAGTATATAAAAAAAATGACATCACAGTTAGTCGATCAGCAGATTGCCTGTGGTGGAGTAGAGTATGGATATTCCCACCTTTAAGAAACCTGGCAATCGTGGAAGAGTAGGCAAAAATACCCTCTCGAGGTGCTGTCCAGACCTCCCTCAAGTGAAGGTATTTGTGGCAGAAGGCATTCTGTACTGAATGTTTTTATCCCTGTTTTTACCCCTGACCCTGGGTCGGTCTGATAATTAATTGTGTAACAATTTTTATTTATTTGTTTTGTTCCTGGGTAGTAAGTGTTATTTCCTAATTGCTTATGTCTCAAAGGTATAGACAATGGCTATCATTCCCCACAAACTTTGCTTTTGTGACCAGGACAGTAATATTTTGAAATTTACATATTTTCAAGAACATTCCAGATAGATTCAGTACTGAGTAAACTTGGAGTAACTTCTAGAACATTCTAGAACTTTCCAGTAATATAAATAGTAGTATAAATTCAGGGGCCTTAAGCCCACCAGTACAGTTTAGTTCCAGCTGTCTAAGTGGATACATATCTGCATTTTTCTGAGATGGCATCAAGAGGCTGCAAGCATCCAGCAGACGCATTTTGCTATGTTTGCGGCCAATTTATCAAGACCAGAGCGAAAAAGTACTCTGTGGAAGCATCTGCTAAGATGTGTGAGGCCTACAAGGCATCTTTCGGCATGCCTGTCGGGGATCAAAACAAACCCTGGGCACCTCATTTCACCTGCGAGCAATGCAAAAAGCTTTGGAAGGTAAGATGTACAATTGTTGCTCAGAATTTTACGTTATAAAATTTGTTACAATTTTAAAAATTGTAAAAGTTTTAAATTTGAAAATGTTTTACAATTTTCAATGTTATTGAAAAAATATATCATATATGAAAAATGTGGCGAGAATCTCTTACACATTAGTCATGGGTGAAATAAATGTATTTTTGTAGGATGGTACAGAGGGGAAAAGAGAGCCATGAAGTTCGCTATCCCAAGAATTTGGCAAGAACCCACTGACCACTCAAGCAACTGCTACTTCTGCATGGTGGACCTTTCCAAACGCCGGACTGGCAAGAATGCACCTGCTATCAGGTATTCGGACCTTCCTTCATCCATCACCCTGGTGCCGCACTGCCATGAGCTCCCCGTACCCACTCCTCCGGAGAGAGAGAGCAGCCATCTTTAGAATAGAGCACCAAGTCAGAGAGCGAGGAAGACGTTGTAGATCCAGATGACAATTTTAGAGGTGAAGCTAAGGAGAGAAACCCATACTACCCCAACCAAAAAGACCTGAACGACTTGATCAGAGATCTTGGTCTCACCAAGTCCAATGCCGAGCTTTTGACATCGAGGAAGCAGTGGAACTTGTTGGATGAAAGTGTGCAAGTCGCAGATCAGAGAGGCGTCACCAACCTTTTTGCAGCTTTTTCACCCGTCAAGATGGGCTCTGCTTCTGCCACAATGTGACCACTCTGTTCGAGGCAATCAGAATCACCTGTGTAGTGGGAGAGCGAGACGACCCGTAGAGGCAACGCGTTAATTCCAATAAACGCTACTAGCAACAGTCACAGCCTTCACTAGGGCAACGGCCCTTTTTACCTACAGACTGGGAAGGTACGGCCTCCGGACTAGTGTGCCCTAACACGGGGCAACGGGATCTAAGTCCCCCAGCTACAAGTGACCTAGGGGAGGCTACACTGACCTGACCTAGCCAAGGTTTGGGTCCCGACCACTGGCCCACTCGGACCCGGCCCTTACAAGGACGTCGGGCCGGGGGTTCCCAGGGTCTCACCACTGGCCCACAGAGTCCCGGCCCTTACAAGGGCAGCGGGGCTAGGGGTCCCAGGGTCCTAGGCTAGCTGATCTTCTGGCTTCGGTCTTGGACTGGCCCCGGACCCTTCTAGAGGTCCAGCCTTTATACACCTCCCCGGTGTGTCCAGAGAGTTCCAGGGGGATCTCGGGGGATCCTAGGACACCCCGCAGCCCCCTCCTATTGGGAGGGGTCTCGGGGGATCCCAGAACACCCCACAGCCCCCTCCTGCTTTGGGGCTGGGGAATGTAGTGAGTCACATGCAGGTGTAAGTTACTGCCCCCGATGGGCCGTGTCTGCTACTGTAGGTAAGTGCACGCAGCCCATTTACAGCGCAACACCTGTAACCACAAGGAGTGGTGCCTCTTCATTGACAGCTCATCCAGGAGCCTCAAAAACGTGCTGCTCCATAATGGTAACAAGTACCCGTCTCTTCTCCTGGCTCACTCGGTGCAACTCAAAGAGGATTACAACAGCATCAAGACCTTGCTGGAAGTATGATGAGTACAGCTGGGAGGTAATCGGAGACTTCAAAATGGTAGCATTCCTGATGGGTCTCCAAAGTGGTTTTACCAAGTTTCCCTGCTATCTTTGCCTTTGGGACAGTAGGGACACCAAGGTGCATTACCACAGGTGGGAATGGCCACAGTGGGGAGGAACAATGTCAAGTGGGAGCCACTGGTGGACCGCAGGAAAGTACTGATGCCACCATTGCACATCAAATTGGGCCATATGAAACAATTTGTCAGAGCTGTAGATAAGGAGTCGGCAGCCTTCAAGTACCTTCAAGACTTCTTCCCTAAGCTGTCTGAGGCAAAGTTCATAGCTGGTGTCTTCATCGGACCACAGATAAAGAAGATCCTGGAGTGCAATGAATTCCCCAAGAAGCTCACTAGTAAGGAGAAAGCGGCTTGGAACAGCTTTGTCGCAGTGGTGTGTGGCTTACTGGGCAATCATAAGGTTGAAAACTACGTGGAACTGGTTGAGACTCTGGTGAAGAATTACGGCATAATGGGCTGAAGGATGTCCCTCAAAGTCCATATCCTTGATGCTCATCTTGATAAATTCAAGAAGAACATGGGAGCATACTCGGAGGAGCAAGGCGAGCGCTTCCACCAGGATATACTGGACTTTGAACGCCGCTACCAAGGACATTATAACGAGAACATGATGGGAGACTACATTTGGGGGCTGATTCGTGATAGTGATTTACAGTATAATCATAAATTTTGAAAAACTACTCGCATCTAAATCTTTTGTAGTCATTTTTCTATTGCTTTAAAATAAATACATGTTAATTTGTATTCATGTTTTTTTCTGACTTTCCCTGAACGAAAAGACACAAATTCGCCCGTTTTCTCATTCAAAATGGATTAATTAAAAAATATCACTGCCCTGGTCACAAAAGCAAAGTTTGGGAGAAATAATAGCAATTTTTTATACTTTTTAGACATAAGCAATGAACACTTACTACCCAGGAACAAAAATTGTGTTACATAGTGAATTATAACATTAAATAAACTGGTTTGCTGCATGGTGATTGCTGTCGTCGTTTCACACCCGAGCAGGCCGTGCACTATAAAGCAGGTGTTAGTAATAATATGATGAACAGAATTCTTAGAGTGTTACACAAAGAGGGAATTTGAAGTTAAACTTTGAAGATTGTACATTTTTTTTGGAAGTATATTGCTGTAAAATGGAGATGAAAAATTATCCCAGCCCTACCGCCGTGTCCCTTATTAACCCTTGTACCGCACTGATGGTTGTGGTGGGTGTACAGCAATTCATCTTTTGTAGAATTAATGAACCAAGGCATAATGCCAGCTATGTCGTGTTACTTTAATTTGTAAATTCTCATTTTTGAAGTTCATTAAAATCTATTGAACATGTAGATTGCAATTATTAAAATAGTATTTAAATATAGTAAATACAATCTGCAAGAAAAACTAATTAAAATATATGCCAATCTATTGATAAAAGGAAGAGTAGGAAGACTTTAAAGTGTGTCGATTAAATGTTCACCTCTACTAAGTGTGTGCACTACAGAACAGCCTGAAAGTGCAAATGCTTATCGTGAGCCCCTATTAAAGCTGCTATGGGATACAAGAAGGTCATATTGACAGAACCATGTCTGGCTGCTTTTGCTTCCCAGTACAAATGTTCATATACTGTACCAGAGTTGAGGGCCATACCCAATTACCACGAATACTATTATCCATTGATATTAAGTAATGCAGTCCACTAAAAACTGTTACTGCTCCCCAACGTTTTCTAATAATGGCCGATGACATAACCTGAACAATTGTGCCAGGTTAGGTGCACTTTGACAATGGTGTGGAGTGGAAGAGATTTTTTTTGGGAGATCATGGGACAGAGCCCCAGGTGTTATAGGTTAACAGATGCGGGCAATTGAACGGTGAACCACCTGTGCTCCCCACTGCCAATGCACTGAATTTCTAGCTACCCACTGCTCTGTCCACTATTGTTATGGCCTCTACTCCGTCCGCTGCTGTTGCTGGAGGGCAGCTGCCATGAGCCGCCCAGTAGCACCATTCACTGGACTCTCCCACAAAGAGTCTTCTACACACACACCTATATGCTGTAAATATGGATGTATTTAAAAGGCACTTTCAGTCCATCGAGAATATGAGATGTGCTCTGATTTTTTGCAGCGCAGAAATCTAATTCATCACGGCGTGTCAGCACTGGCTGATGCAATGGGCCAGAGCGCAGGCTCCAACTGGCTGACAGCTTAATCAAGACAGATGAATCCAGCGTTTTGCGGGACTGCGCTCAACACCCTGCGGAAAGCACTTGCGAAACCTTTAATGTCAAAAAAATGCATCTTAATTATCTGGCTATGGTGCATGGGCAGAATCCCCCATCATTTTCATTTAAGATCCAAGTTGTTTAAGATTTTGGAAATATTTTTGGTAACACCTGCTATGTATGGTAACGTGATGGTTTTGATCGGTGAACTGGAACAGGTACACTAGGCCCTCAAGATGAATGGGTACTCGGACCGCATTATTCGCAAAGCTGTTTCTCCAACCATTGAGAAAAAACCCCTGAGAAGCCGATCAAAACCATCACGTTACCATACATAGCAGGTGTTTCAAAAAATATTTACAAAATCTTAAACAAACACAAGATCCAGGTCCGATTCAATACAGTACACAAAATCCGTGATCTAATCCCATCTGTGAAGGATGTCATTCCTGACATGCAATATCCTGGAGTCTACAAACTGAGTTGTACCTGCGGTAGCAGTTACATTGGGGAAACGAAAAGATATGTCTCGGACCGTGTTCGCGAACACAAGGCAGATCTGAAACACGGCAGAACCAATACCTCTGCCGTGGCTGACCATTGTTATAACGCTGTGGGGTCGCATGATATTGTTTTTTCCGAGACCTAACCTTCAGGCTACTATCAAAGGTTTGTTCATAAAGCCATCCAGATATATAAACATAGACATAACTTCAACCGAGAAGATGGATACAAATTGAGCAATCATTGGAAGGATGTTATTAAACAGGTAAACCCTTAACTGTTTGTTCCATCATATCTGCCGGGTACTAGTCTATTTTTAAATCCTTTATATTAAGGTCGCTTGTTTGCGTGCTTGCTTGCGTGCTTGCTTGCTTGCTTAGGACCGTGCAAATCTTTCGCTCGTTTTTTAACCCACTTCCCGTGATCCAATCGAGCTGACATTTTCCACACAGACTCGTTGTGCGAGACAATTAATGTTCGTTAAATTTTTTTACATTTTTTTTACACTTTTTAGACAAAAAAAGATTATTTTACATTTATTCAAATACAACTCATTCATGGCTTTGGCTGAACGTCACAGTGTAGGAGCCCAGAGCGTAACCCCTCCACAGGCCGTGGCGGAGTAGCGCAGTTGGTAGCGCCCTCGCTTCCCATGCCAAAGGTCGCGGGATCGATCCCCGCGTCCTCCACAAGCAAATATATTTTTAAATCCTTTATATTAAGTTCGCTTGCTTGCTTAGGACCGTGCAAATCTTTCGCTCGTTTTTTAACCCACTTTCCGTGATCCAATCGAGCTGACATTTTCCACACAGGCTCGTTGTGTGTGACAATTAATTTTAGTGAAAATTTTTTTCCAAAATTGTACACTGTTTATGGAAAACAAATTAAATATTTAATTACCAATTGCTTAATACTGGCAGACAATCATCTGACCCATAGGTGGCAGCCATCTCAAGCCAGAGGCCGAGAAGACTCTAGCCGCCACACATATAAAGGATTTATAGTGAAAAACTTTGTTTTTACGGGTTTACTTGTTAAGTCCTTTATATTAAGTTCGCTTGCTTGCTTACGACCGTGCAAATCTTTCGGTCGTTTTTTAACCCACTTCCCGTGATCCAATCGCGCTGACATTTCCACACAGACTCGTTGTGCGTGACAATTAATGTTCGTGAAAAATTTTTTCCAAAATTTTACACTTTTTAGGACAAAAATATTATATTTAATTACCAATTGCTTAATGGTGCAATGCAATCATCTGACCCATGGGTAGCAGCCATCTCAAGCCAGAGGACGAGAGGACTCTAGCCACCACGCATATAAAGGATTTATAGTGAAAAACTTTGTTTTTACGGGTTATACTTGTTCCGAATTAATTCCCCCCCCCCGCTTACCTAGTGTCTCAAGCCTCCCACTTCCAGCCCCACCCACTCCCCCTACCCCACACCCCGCCCCCTCTCTCTCTCCCCCTTTCTTACCTATATAACCTCTTGCCATGGCAGCTCTCTCGCCCACTGCATTGGCATTGTTGCTGTATTGGCATTGCGGCTACATTGGCATTGTTGCTGCATTGGCATTGTTGCTGCATTGGCACTCGTGCACCGCCCATGCTCCTGGTGCTGTTGATACACTTGGGCTACACCCATCCCCAAACCTTTATAAACAGTTTGCCTTTAGAGGCTGACTCCTTTGTCTGATGATGACTGCTTGTGTTGTGATCAAAACGTCGTGATTTGTTTTATTTTATTTCTAACTACGTGACTTTACCGAAAGAACCAAAGAGTACAAATTTGAATTCTTTGCATCCATTTTCCATCCTGAATTTTCACAAGTGCATACAGAAATACCATCGTTTCCTTACGATAATCATGATAAGTTATAAAGTGTAAGAGGTAATTGTTCTAATTTACACCATTGGAACCTCCTTTGCCATTAGCAAAATATGATAATTGTTTTTTTACCCTTTTATCTAGCAACAAAACTGGCACCTTTTTTTTTAGTGCACCTTTTGGCGTCATCTGGTCCAACACTATTTGAGACTAGGCTCTAAGAAAAGCTGTCTCGGGTGTGGACCAATCAATTTCAAGGACAGTGCATACATTATCAGAGTTCTGTTTTTTGTTTGCATTCCGACCGCAGGTATTCTGGTCAATGCAAACATGCCTCCTTGTAAAAAGGTGTCAGTTTTGTTGCCAGATAAAAGGGTAAAAAAACAATTATCAATTGTTTTAATGTTAGTGATTGTTCAGTTGATTAGGACTGTTTTTATTTATTTGCTTCAGGTATAATTTGGTAAATGATCACAAACATTGAAGATTGCAAGAGTATATTTTAAATACAGCAATGATGTTGTGTAGACCCTTGGGCTACACCCATTTTAAACCTTTTAAACAGTCTGCCTCAGCAGCTTTTCCCCCTCTTTTTTCTTCTTAACGACGAACGCTTGTGTTGCGATCGAAAAGTCGTAGTTTTTTGTTATTTTTTGTTATTTTTTTTTACATATCTACGTGATTTCACCGAAAGACCCAAAGAATAAAAAAGTTTTATTACTTTATTCACCCAAAAAATATATATTTTCATCACTATCAATGGATAGTTAGTCTTGATTTTAAGCTTTCGTGACTGCAGGAATCAATACTCTCTGGTTCTTTCGGTAAAGTCAGGTAGATAGAAAAAATTATAAAAGAAACACGACGTTTCGGTCGCAACATAAGCGTCCGTCATCAGGTGAAAAAAATATCTGCTGTTGTGGCTTTATATAGGCACGTGCCTAAATAAATTCATAGTGAGCACAAATGTTCATGCATTTTAATGCTCATGCATTAGTTCCATATATCTGTCTGTCGGCAACACGATCACATCTCATATAGATCATCCAATCTAAATTAAATGTAAGTATATAGATTGCTTGTTAAAAACCGGCCAAATTGATGAAAGGCTTACCAAAAACTCTTGCGATAATAAAACCAGCGCGAAACATAAAAGCCTTTTCGGCCAATGTGATAATTTCCCACACTATGCACCCACTTTCCGAAATTGATAATTGTACAATGTCATTGGGAAGTGCATGCATGATGTGTGACATCATCTTACGTCACACACTATGTGTTGTCACCTCTTCATCTGGCTCGAAAGATAATGTCATCATCATCAGCCATAATCAATTCACCGCTGGATGAATGCCTCTCCAAGCCGGACCACCAGGTCCTACTCGCCTGCGATGTAACAATAAAAGCAGCAACTGAACATGGCCTGATTTCATTGCTCAATCTCCACGATGGATGTCCTCTTGAAAACTATTCCTTCATTGGCTGCCGCTGTCATTATTCTCAACCACAATCCATCTTCCTTCAAGTGATGCGTTCTGCCCAAGCCTACTTGCTTGTCTTAACGGTCGATATGATGTCTTTAACCTGTGCGGTTTTTTTTCTGATCCATATGTTAATCTTTCTGTTTCTCAACATAATTCCAAGCATGCACCTCTGTATGCTTCGTTGCAAGCTTTTAATTTTATTACGCTCTTTCCATGTTTTGGTTGGTGACCATGTTTCAGATCCACATGTTAAAGCAAGCAGTATGCATTCATAAAAATAAATCCCAGTAAAACTACACGTTGGAAAGCATTACAAAACGCCACGTAAAATCGTGCATTGTTTTGCTTGTTATAGTTATAAATCCAGCTTGAAAACGTGGTTGTTGGCCTTTAAATTGTCCCTTGTTCGGTTCCCTATGATGTTCATGAACAATATATATCCAGGCGACTGGGAGACTCGTGAGCCTGTAATTTTTCAAATCAATTTTGAATAGGATAATGACTGAGGCATCCTCCCACGAGCTAGGTATTTCAGGTATATGTAAATATTGGGAATGTAGGTCCGCTAATTTTTTTTCAACAGCTGGTCACCCTTTTGTTTGGAATATATCCACAGTTTTTCCATTCGATTCAGAGCTTTTATTTTCTTCATAAGGCAGTTCTTACTAGATTTTTGTTGTCACTCTCTGCTTGTGTATCGGTCTTCGTGTCTGTGTCTTACACATTTCACACTTAACTTCTAATTTAGCAATCTTTGTATCTCGGCCTCGCTGTGCGCTGTGTTGCACCGCTAGTCGAGTAGATAACCTTGCGTTCAATAAACCCTCGGAGCCAGGATGAACGTCCAACTCCAATCGTCATTTATTGATTGTAATAAGGTAAAACTGGTGAGAAAACACAGATACAGCATCTGTTATAATCCGGAAACACCAACACAATGAACACCACAGCATCAAAACATTGTCTTAGATAACAATAGATACTGGACAGACCAGGCCCCTACATTACCACTGAACTAGATAAAAGCACAAGCCGGTGCGTTGCATACAGGCACATCGTGTATTCATCCCACATGCACCCCAAATGTACAGCATTACACATAACACTAAACTGTGGATGAGATACTTCGTCATCTTTACTCTCAGGATCGCAACATAGGCACAAGTCTGACTCGACCTACTAAATCACAAGTAACATCCACAATAAGGAAAGTCGCAGGCTTCGTTACTAACTAGGCCTCGTATTTACTACAACAACTTAACGGCACCATAAAGGCATTTACATCACTATAACGGTCATTCCAACATTACAACAGCATTGCCAATATTATAGGAATACAAACAACTTACAGACAATGCTTCTTAAGCTCCCACAATGGACAAGTGCGGCTGTGGTCTCACTGAGATGCGATGCGTGCCGCCATCTTGAATTATCAGTAAGATGGCAGAAGCCCGCGTGGTTCACTGAAAATCTAAAATCGTCACTTCCTGGTCACGTGACCAAAATTAGCATAAAAAAACAGGAACTTCCTGTGAACGTACGCTCCACATCTGCCGTGAGGCAAGACACTTTGTAAGAACGTAATCAACCAGGCTATGTGTTAATTGTGTGTTGACCGACCCTCTGTGTTGCATTGCATTATATTTCGAAATTTTGCTAGGTTTATTTGATTTAGTGTACTTTCTCTGTCTCCACTCGTTTTGTCGTTCTTATGTTCTGCTCTCTCTGTGTGTCTCGGCTGTTGTCCCTCTCCCTCTCTGCAGCGTGCCACTCATTGACATTCTAATTTCTCTAACCCCTCCCTCTCTCTCCGCCCCCACCCCCCTCTCTCTATTTAAGGCCTCGACACAGAGACGTGGTTTCTCTGTGTGCCTATGTACGTCTCTCTCTCTCTATGTATCTCTGTGATATCTGTCTCTACTTATATGTCTGTCTATATGTCTCTGGTTCTGTGTTCAGGAAGAACGTAATCAACCAGGTAGGATGTTGACTGTTATGTTATCCGACTCTCTGTTGTATTACATTACATTTCTAAGTATACTAGATTTGTGTTTCTATTTCATTTATACCTGATGATGATTGCTTGTGTTGCAATCGAAACGTCGTATGCTAGTATTTAATTTATAATTTTCTCTTTATACGTGACTTTACCGAAAGAACCAAAGAGTATTGTTAATATTATGTGTGAAGGACTAATTTAACCTTATGGCGGTACCCCGAGGTACCATATTACCCCGGCTCTTGCATAATGTCCGTGATGCAGTCATTTTTAGTCTGTTGATGGTCGGCGATGCGGCAATCGACTCATCTCGATGAGCTGTACACGATGCACTATGTATGGTGCATACGAGCGTTCAGGGTTTCAGCGCAATCGTCCTTGCTGCGTTTCGACATCGCGGAGTAGCACTGATTTCGGATTGATTGGTACCCCAGTCGCGGAGTTAAATACATCCCTGGAAAAAATAGTGTCCCAGAAATAAAATATTTAATTGCCTCGGCCATTTTGTATTATTTGGTACCCCGGGATACCGCCATAAGGATCAATTGTAGACAGTCAGGTGTAATAATTGGAGTGATCAGTTTGTGTGATGGTGTTCATCTTAATGAATCATAATGAAGAATTTTCATGTATTCATCAGGTTAATGTGCAATTATTGTGACAGTTTAATTAATACTGTTACAGTCAACGAGCCTAGAGGGAAAGTGTTTTCCTTCACATGTTTGGTTGTGCAATGCCAGATATGGGTTTTAGCACACTCCAGCATGCTCCTGTGTGGTCTCATAAACATATTGAAATGTTATGTAATTTTTTATTTAGTCATAGGAAGGGTTTTTTTCATTCACGTTTGCTGCTTCAAAACAGAATTTACTTTATTATGACAATGGCTCTCCCTTTGCATGATTTGGCTCTGGAATACACCTCATGGACATTCTTAGTGTGACTCTGGTCATGGATTCACATGTTTTCCAGCAATATTCAGTACTGTTTTCAGGCAGGTTAGCTGTGCTATTGCATAGTTTTTTCTCAACACTGGCTGAAAGAAATAAGAAAATCAAAGGCCTTGAAAATCTGTTTATGAAGCACCTAAATATATTTATTTGAACAAATTTTTATTTCCACACATGGATAAGGCAAGCACAAGTTTTTGGATGTGCAGACCACCGTATTATGTTACCAGTTGCTGATATGTGTGTACGTGCCTGAAGGCACACTTGGCACTATCATGTGGTTGGAGACAGAGAGTGAGCTGCAGGATTGCAGATGAAAATGTGAGGTTGGTTGCTACACTGTTTAGGGGTAGAGAGGGATGGTGAGATCAGCGTGTTCATGTGATGAGACAAAATTGCCATTTTTTTTTTACTTTTTATGAGACGGCATCTTGAGCCAGGGTGCGATGAACTCCAAGTCCCCGAGGAGAGTTGGCACTGCTGTGAATGTGGGCAACTCATCAACCTCGCACCTCGATCTGGTTTCACGGATCTCAGCAGAGGGCCACATCTCCACTAAGTGGCAATCATCTGGTTTTGCCAGTGCAAGCTAAACGCCGCCAGATGCACCTATTGTACTCTGAGTGCTGACTTGGATTGTTGGTGACACACTGTGACAGTGGCATACCAGCCTCGAGCTGAAAATTTAAATATTGGAGCATGATGTTCTCTTGATGCTACGAACATCAGAAAGAAGTGTACATCTGCTTCATAGATTACGAGAAAGCCTTTGACTCAGTCGACCACGACCGACTAGCTGCTCTATTAAAACAATTGGGACTAGATAAAAACGACATCAACTTCATCATTGCTCTTTATTGGAAGCAAACAGCCCAACTCCGATATGACAACGAATTGACAGATCCAACACCAATACAAAAAGGTGTACGACAAGGCTGCCCACTTTCACCCAGTCTTTTCAACATCTACTCGGAGCAGATTTTTGATCGAACACTAGCAGATAAAAACATTGGTATTAAAGTCAATGGACAATACATCAACAACATCAGGTATGCTGACGACACTGCACTGCTGGCCGATTCGGAACAAGACCTACAACAAATCTTGGACGAGGTTGCCACAGAGAGTCAAATATGGGGCTTACGAATTAATAAAAAGAAAACAAAGGTTATGAAGGTCAGCCGAACTACAAGCGAAATAACAATCAAGCTTGGCAGCGAAAAATTGGAACAAGTACACCGATTTAAATACCTTGGTGTAATCATTGACGATCAGTTGAACCATGAAGTCGAAATCAAGAGCAGAATTGAACAAGCAAGGCAAGCATTTATTAAATGGAAAACACTCCTTGCAGACCGCAACTTGAGTACATCACTGAAACTGCACACACTGAAAAGCTACATCTGGTCAATTTTGCTGTACGGAGTAGAGACGTGGACATTGACAACAAAGGCAACAAAAAGGCTCGAAGCTTAAGAGATGTGGCTGTATCGAAGAATGCTGAAAATCCCATGGACAGCCAAAACCACCAATACACAAGTTCTGCAAGATATGGGCACTGACAGGCAACTGCTGAAGACCATCATTAGCAGGAAGTGTTACTACCTAGGCCACATTGCCTGAAACGACCACAAATACCAGCTATTAAAGCAAATCCTGGAAGGAAAAATCGAAGGGAAAAAACGACCAGGACGGCCAAAAACGACATGGCTCAGTAACATCAAAACATGGCTACAATTAACAACAGCACAAACTCTACACGCCGTGCTAGACCGGGACCAATATCATCGTGAAGTCGCACACGCCGTTAGGCAGCACTAAAGAAGAAGATGTTCTCTTTTTAAATCCTTTATATTAAGTTCGCTTGCTTGCGTGCTTGTGTGCTTGCTTGCTTGCTTACAACCGTGCAACTATTTCGGTCGTTTTTTAACCCACTTCCCGTGATCAAATCGAGCTGACATTTTGCACACAAACTCGTTGTGCGTGACAATTTATTTTTAATCATAATCAACGTTTTTGGGTTTAGATCGCGTTATTTATAAATGTGTCGTAACCCTCCACCACCCGACACGGCCAATCAGTAAAAAAGTGTCACGTTGACAAAGGACAAATAGTTCACTGCTTTAGCCCACCGGTGTGTTGAAGCGTGAAACCACAACATTTGCAATTTGAGTACGACGTTTCGCTGGTAATTGTATCCAGCATCATCGGGCAATTCGCCAGAATGGTGAGGCTCTGCTGTGTCTCCCGTTCTTATATAGAGCAGCAGCAGGGTGACGTCATCATTAACTCATTAATTCGTCAGGTGCAAAGATTTGAGGGGGGTTATTGTAATTATATACTAGATTAGTAATCAGGCTATTGTTACGATGCGAGTTGTAGATTAGTAATCATTTGGCATGTGTTTTATTGTGATTATGCTACATTAGTAATCAGTTAGTGTTTGTTTCCCTTATAAGGAATTGTAAGGTATCTTATTTAATAATACGCTTCCAGGCCGCACTAAGCCTGTAGCTGTCTGAGCGATTAAAGTTATTTCTGTTTCTCTCAATTTCAATGGATTCTCTAATTAGTCTTTGCCAGTAGTAACTAGTTTTACACAATACTTCAACGTTGTCAAAATCAATTGAGTGTCCCTGTTGACATGCATGTTCTGCCACTGCCGACAGTTGTGTTTGCGATAGTTTAATATTTCTCTGGTGTTCTTTTAGTCTTACACTAACGTTACGCCCTGTCTGTCCAATATAGCATTTGCCAGATACACAATTAATCCGATATACACCTTCTGTTGATAATTTAGGTAATTCGTCTTTAGTGCACGTTACTAGTTGTTGAATTTTGTGTACTGTACCAAATCTTACTGTAATGTTTTCCTTTTGCAAAACATGGATAATTTGTCAATTACTCCTGAGATATCGCAAACACAACTGTCGGCAGTGGCAGAACATGCATGCCAACAGGTAGTATTGGGAGGCTTGCTGAGCTGGGTGCATGCAGGTGGGTGGTTGGGAATGAGGTTGGTAAAAGGCGTGTACAATAATGGCGAGATGCCTTTTTAGAATTTTCATTCAATAATGCTTCGCATTTGAATTTATGTATCAGAAATGCTGATGCAACCTTTTAAACTGTGTCTGTTTTCACACGTGCTATGCTCTGTTTCACCTGGCACACATCCACCTCTCTTGTGGCCACTGGAAAATGCCAACTCTGCACCGTGACATTTCATTACGGAACATTTTGATCACAGTGACAACTTTGATGTTGTCTCATGGCTCTGAGATTCTCTGACCTCTCTTATCACAACTATAACGTAAATATCTAGGACCATTATATGCTCATGATGATTATGATGATAATCATCACGATTGCTGAGGCCATTCTAGATATTCCTACCACTGAAGCCAACGGGAGAATCACAGTAATCGTAATGATTATGATTGTCAATCATCACCTCTCACTGCATATATCACTAATTATGGCTTGGTATGAAATAAGCTGGTTGTCTATATATAAGGGAAATTTGTGGATATGTGTGTCTGTTCGAAATGTTTAGCATACTTCCCAACATGCTACAAACTTGAAATTTGGCATGTGGGTAGCTCCCATACTGTACACAATGTAAAACGTATAAAAATAGACTTTTATATTTGGGGGAGGGGGGGGACGACCATGAAGTGTGTGGCGTCAACCCGCAACCCACCTCAATTAAGCAGTCTGCAATGCTTACCCCTACCATATGGCTCTTCGCGCGCCATAGTTCTACGGCTGTTAACAGCGTGCCGGGAGATTTTAGGTGGTGTCTCGCTCCTGGCCGATGAAGCCATTGGCTTCTCGGAGTTTCAATACTTAACATCGTACGCGCCATCTCTCTAAGTTTCAATATTTTACGGTTATAACCTACTCTTGGATTTGTAACTGATATAATATCTTGATTTAAAGCTTTCGTAACTGCAGGGATTCATATTCTTGGTTCTTCCGGTAAAGTCACGTAGAAGGGAAATAATAAAATAATACAAATATATTATTACTGATTTGTATTATTTTATTATTTCCCTTCTACGTGACTTTACCGAAAGAACCAAGAATATGATATAATATCCTTCAGAAGAGCATTGAAAATCACAATATCTTGGATTATATTGTGTTTTATAAGAGCAAACCTCTTACTTTCAAGGCCTAGGGAGCCATTAATATTCACCCAATTTGTGGAGGGGCTTGACAGACCTGCTCCCGGTTACTATAGGCCATTGTTTACTTGGGGATTGTTAACATATTTGATTTCACCGTCTGCACTAAGAGCTAGCGTATTGTTTGGAGCTTGGTGTCTGTTCTCACACACCCTCCAGTTCAGAATCAGCAGCAGCACTTAACTTGACTATTTTATATTACGACTAGCAATATTGTGTACAATGAAGCATTGGTTTAGGAATAATCGTATACCATTGCTGGCAGTAGTCAAGAGGGCCTGCCGGGACAAATCAAACTCCCCATAAGAAACGACGTATGGTCACCTCCAAGCGTTGTTTTTCGGGTAACGCAAAAAACCATGGCACATCATAATTTATATTAGTTCATTGAATAAACTTAAAACTAGGACTAAACTATTAATTTCCGTGTGAAATACGGGTACAACTGCTAGTTATTTTATATACAGTTGTGATGATGGATTAATGCAACAAATTTAAGAGCACAAAGTTGTATCTGCTTTGTTGTTTGCGCATATCAGCTATTTAATTGTTATTATTTTATGTGCCTAAAACTCCATGACGAAATGGTAAAAAAATTTGATTTAATGTTTGCTCTTCAAGTATAGGATGCAAAATTTTAAGCCAACATCTCCATTTACAGATGAACAAGTTTTAATGCATAATATATATGCATTCAAAGAACACTGAAATATATCATAAAATTTCATGCATTATTTCCTATTTGCCATTATTTTAATTTCCCTTTTTTGTTGCCACTTAAAAAATGGTCTGTAATAGGAAATGGGGCCATGTTCCTCCTTCTGAGAGAAAGCTGTCATGGTAATAATACATGGTATAGAGAGCACCATTTTACAGAATGTATTTTTAGCTTTTAACCTTTGGTATAATGGAATTTTCATCTTCATGATATTGTAAAATAGGAATATTTTTTATTTTATTTTTATTCTGAGGACATTTCCACTCTTACTTTAAAATGTTGCATATCTATATTTAGTGTATGAGACCAAAAACCAGATCTTTATTTTTTTTTATATATTGCATACTAATTTTAACACACCTATTAATGTTTTATGTGTATTGTTTTAATGCATAAATGTCGGTGTTAAAATTGACTAATCGTTCCTTTTAATACTTTTCTCTCATAGCCCTTCAAGTCCTGCCCTCACTTCATTCCTGTCAACTCACATAACCCACCTCCCTCTGCTTACATCATTCCCATCCTCTGCCTCCAGCCTCCATTCCCAGCATTCACCAATACCCTCCATTTCTATTTTCCACATCCAGCCTTCATCCCCAGCCTTCACCTCAAGTCTCCACCACCACCCTCCATTCCCATCTTCTGCCAGCACCCTCCATCCCCAGTATCCATCCAGTGGTGTCTTCATTCATCCACCTACAGCATCCATCCCCAGCTTCAACCACGAGGCTCCATGCCCAGCATCCACCACCCTCCCCCCTTATATCTCCCACATGCCCGGCCCTGATTGGGAAGCATCTGTGCCTACTGTTTTGCTTATTCTCCTGGAGAGAGGGTGTGTGCGCACGTGCTGTGTTCCATCACTGAGTATGGCATACAGGAGGTGAGGAGCGTGGGGTGGTAGGGCTGGGTAGGTGGCCATGCTCGAGTGCAGGGAATGGTAGAGGAAGATGGATGAAAAGATTAGAAAGTGGTTAGGGAAGGTTAGAAGAGTTGTGAAGCGTCATCAAATTCTCGAGTCTAGTGGCGCATCCAAGGTTTATGGAACGGGGGAAAGCGACGAAGGACGGGTGCTGAGCTGTCATATGGACATGGCTTGAGATGGGAATGGAGAGTTTGGTTTGTTCTATTCATCAACAAAAGTGGTGTAAATTGTAGGTGGGGGGCAGTGTTCACGTGGCGAGTGTGTCATTGAAACATGCCCCCTGTAGACCTAGTGGAAACAGGGACTAAGATACTGCACGCGGTTTCATCTCGTGTCATAGGGCCTGTCCTGCTGTTTCATCTCATTACGGGGGCCTTAACTATTTTCACTGAAGCCTGTGGATTCTAATCGTTGGGTATAAGCGATGGGTCATAAAAAAGTATCAGGGAGCTGACACTGTGACACTCACTAAGACTGTCAGGTTTTTTTTCAAACAAAGTCTCCTGTCATTGTGCTTATGGCTTTGCTTTTTACCACAAGATCAGGATTTATATTACAATCTTAAGCTAGCTTGTGAAGCATTAATCATCATCAGCCATGGTTAATAAACTGCTGGTTAAAGGTCTCCTCAAGCCACCACTATATCTTGCGATATAATAATCCTGCTAGCACTTGCACAATACCTTATTTCATCACTCCATCTGCTCGGTGGTTGTCCTCTTGGATGCATTCCATTGCTTGGCTGCCACCCCATTAATATTCCTTCGTAATTTCTTTAATTGCTTTACCATGAACTTATTTATAGTATGACCATGCATGCAAACCAATGCTATTACTCTGGTGGTTGTATACGGAGTAGCACTTCAGTACATAAATACACTTATGCTCAGCATGGCATAAGTTCGAGTACCGATACTTCAGGCGCATTGAGTCTCTGTGGGCTCACCCAATATCGTTAAGTCCCTCCCTGCCACCTCCCCTTTCATGATTGGAGTGAGTTTAACACGTAGGCCTTCAAAACCAATATCATCCATAAGAGGTATTTGGGTTAGATCGCGTAAATATATAAATGTGTCGTTAAAATCCGCCACCACCCGACAGCCAACTAGTAAGGGTGTCACGTAAACAGAACGTGCCAATTTGTCACTAGTACAGCACACCGGTGTGTTGGAGAGCCAAGCCACTACATTTACAAAATGAGTACGACGTTTCGCCAGTAATTACAACTAGCTTCATCAGGCGACAGACAGATTTGTGGAGAAGTCTTACTGTTTCGTTCCTTATATAGAGGCGTAGATGTGTTGACCACCCTTCTGTGCCGTTGCACAATGTAGGGGGGGGGGGATTACTGAGGAAACGTACATTATGTATGTGCATTATGCCAGCCCTTTGAACTTGTCCTTCCTGTCTATTGTGTTTATTAAAATAGCCCTACCAACGGTAATCCCTACTGAAGTACGCTGCCCTTTGTAGGCATGCATTTAAATAATGTATTATTTGATTATTCGCTTCCACGTAGCACTAAGAAGGTAGCTATCCGAACGGTTATAGTTATTTTGATTTTTTTCAATTTCGATAGATTCTCTAATTAGTCTTGGCCGGTAGTAGCTAGTTTTGCACAAAACTTCAACATTATCAAAATCAATTGAGTGTCCTTTTTGGCACGCGTGTTCTGCTACTGCCGGCAGTTGCATTTGGGAGAATTTAATATTTATCTGATGTTCTTTTAGTCTCGTGCTGATCATTCGTCCTGTTTGCCCAACATAACATTTGCCACACGTGCAGTTAATCATGTACACACCTTCTGTTGATTGCTTCGGTAATACATCTTTTGTACCAGATATTAAATTCTGTATTTTTATGTACCGTGCCAAATCTGACGCGGATGTTTTGTTTTTCCAAACATCTGGCTAGTTTATCAGTTATTCCCACAATGTACGGATATTTTGATCGTTTTAATTACTTGAGCATTTAAAAAGTGCCAAAAACAAATATTAACTTCAGTGAAGCAAACGCCTTAAGATAATTGAGAGCAAATAAAGATATCCAAATTCTTGCTGCTGATAAGGGCCGATCGACTGTTCTGATGCCCCGTGAGGACTATAATAATAAAATCAAAGATTTACTCGATGAAGGTACCTAGCTTCAAATTAAACAAGACCCAACCAGCACCTTGGAAGGTAAAACAAAGGCAATCATTGCCAAGTCATCAATTCCCAAGGAAGAGCAATACCTGATCAAACTAAGGGAATCAAAACCACCAAGACTTTATGGGCTACTAAAAATTAACTAACCTGATGTCCCATTAAGACCCATAGTTAGTACAATAGGCTTTGCCACGTACAAATTAGCACAATATGTCTCAAACTCGCTGTGCGCTGCGTTGCACCACTATCTGAGTCGTCAACCTCGCATTCAATAAACTTTCAGAGCCAGGGTGAACATTCGACTCCGACGTATTTAATTAATTGAACGAGGTAAAACTGATGGAAAAAAAACAGCACAAAATACAGCATCTGTTAATACTTGGAATATCAATACAAAGAACACTGCAGCATCGTAACATTGTCTTAGATAACATGAAACTCCACAATAGGTCCTGGATGGACCAGGCACCTACATTAGCACTGAATACCTATATAAGAGAATAAGCTACTGTGTTGAATAACGTCAATTCGTGTAATCACCATACTGCAGCCTAAATGTACGGCACTGCACATAACACTGAACTCTGGATGAGATACTTCTTCATCCTTGCTCTCAAGATCGCATTAAAGTTAAATGGGTGCAAGTCCGACTCGACTTATTCAATTACAAGTAACATTCACAATAATGCAAGTGGCAGGCTTCGTTGTTAACTAGGCCTTATATTTATCCTAACAAGTTAACATCATTATAAAGGCATTTACAGCATTATCACGACAATCCTAACATTATAACAGCATTCCCAGTATTATAAGAACATAAACGAACTTACAGACCATGCTTCCATACTCTTTGGCTCTTTCGATAAAGTCACGTAGATAGAAAATTAATAGATCACGATGTTCGATCGCAACACAAGCGACCGTCTTCAGGTGAGAAAAAGAGAAAGCTGCTGAAGCAAGGTCTATTATAGGCCTGAGATGGGTTCAGCCTCAGGGTAAGAGAGCGGGTTTAGAGATGGTCTCCCTGAGGCTGTGGAAGTGGCAATTGTATTGTGAGAGATTAGTATGTCAATGCACGAGCTTAGTATGTCACAGCACCGGTGACTTGCCTAGTATGTTGCAGCATCGGTGACTGAGCGAGAAGGACATCCAGCCCATCAATACAAAGACATCCAACCTAATAATGCAACTCAAAGAGTCAGATAAAATCGCAGGAAGGATGGAAGCATCACAGCAGGTTAAGACTTTACCTGGTTAATCACGTCCTTACAATGATTGCTCAATTTGTACCCATCTTCTCGGTTGAAGTTGTGTCTGTGTTTATATATCTGGATGAGTTCATGAACAAATCTCTGATGATAACCAGTGGGTTTGCAGAGTACCTTCGTTTTGGAAAAATCAATGTCGTGTGTGCCCACATCGTTAAAACAATGACCAGCAACGTCAGAGGTATTGGTCCTACCGTGCTTCAGATCTGCCTTATGTTAGCGAACACGGTCCGAGACATGTCGTTTCGTTTTCCCAATGTAACTGCTGCCGCAGCCTCAACATAGTTTGTAGACACCAGGATATTGCATGTCAGGAATCACATCCTTTACAGATGGGACCAAATCACGGATTTTGTGTACTGCGTTGAAACGAACCTGGATTTGTTTGTTTAAGATTTTGGAAATATTTTTGGTAACCCCTGCTATGTATGGCAAGGTGATGGTTTTGATTGGGTCCTTAGATGGTTGTCTCCCCATAGCTGGGGAGACAGCTTTGCGGATTGTAAGGTCAGAATATCCATTCATCCTGAGGGCTTGGTGTACGTGCTACAGCTCACTGGCTAGGTGGTGCTGGCCGGAGATGCAATGGACCTTATGGTGCAGTGTTTTGATGAGGGAATTCTTCTGGGCTGGGTGGTGGTGGGAGTTAGGCTTTAGATAGGCATCTGTGTGGGTGGCTTTCCTGTAGACAGAATGTCCCAACGAGCCATCCGGTCTCTTCTCGAACAAAACATCCAGGAATGGTAGCTTGCCATCCCTTTTCACTTCCATGGTGAATTTGATGGCTGGGTGTATGGAATTGATGTGGTTGAATAATTGGTCTAGTGCTGGCTGGCTATGTGGCCAGATGACAAACGTGTCATCTACGTATCTCTTCTACAAGGAGGGTGGATGTCTGGATGGCATCTGTCTCAAATGTATCCATGAAAAGATTTTCTACCACTGGCGATAAGGGAGAACCCATTGGAGTACCCTCCTCTTGTTTGTAGAATGTAGCATTCAAGGTGAAGTAAGTATTGGTAAGGCAGTGCCTCGCCAAAGTTGGCACATCAGAATTCAGTCCCTGTTGGACCAAGTCTTCAATGATTGCAATGGTGTCAGGCACAGGTACCTTGGTGAATAGAGAGACTACATTGAAACTGACAAGCAAATCATCTGGAGACAGTGAGATGTCTTGGAATAGAGAAACCAAGTGAGTTGAGTTAAGTACAGCTGAGGTGGTCTTGCCAGTGAATGGAAGCAGGGTCTCAGACATAAATTGTGCCTGTTTGTCGGTGGGTGAGTTAATGGTGGAGACGATGGGATGGAGTAGTGTACGTTCTTTGTGGCTTTTTGGAAGGCCATAAAATCTGGGTGGTCTAGCAGCAGAAGGTTTTAGAGAGTGAGCAGCTTGGTTGGTTCTATTAAAGAAGTTGAGTTAGGGATGACATTGTTGGTTTTCGTAAACAAGCGGTTGGTAGGATCTCTACTGATTTTGGAATAGCAACCATCCATAAGAAGACCCTGCATTTTGTTGTTGTATGTGGTTTTATCCATGATGACAGTGGCATTGCCCTTGTTGGCTGAGAGGATGACAATATAATCTTTCTTTTTTTAATTGAGCAAGTTCAAAACGCTCGTCCTTGCTGATATTGCTCACGGGTTTCTTAGCGTTTTTCAGGATAGCAGCGATTTCAGATCTTTCTACGTCTGCTGGGATGTGTCCTAGGCCTTTGAGGGCTAGATCCACCTGGGCAATTATATCAGCCACTGGGATGTGTTAATGGGTGACTGCGAAATTCAACCCTTTAGCTAATACCGATTTTAGGCTGTCGGAAATTGGGATGTTACTTTGATTGATAACAATCTTCTTTTACATCTAACTTTTTAACATTTGGATCTGGCTTCTTCTTAGACAGGAAGTTGAATTTAGCAATGAGGGTTAACTTTACATTTGGCTGACATTGAAGCGGCATAAGAAACTATCATGTTATCTACATGGTCCTAATCAGGTGTGGAATTATTTTCTATCAATGCTAAGTGAGATTGTAAGAGAGTCTTGTCTAAATTATCAAGTTCAAATCAGAGCAGTCTTATTCTCTCTGAGATTAGGGCTAGGCTAGCACTGAACAAAATCCGTTTAGCATTAGGAGAAGAGACAGCAGCAGATGTGAGTGTAAAGGCGATCGGTAATACCTTGGTGTCGCGGCATCTCTTCAGACAGGTGAGAGACTCGATTAAGTGAGCCTTCTTGTCTCACAGTCTGTTAAAAGATCTATAAGTTTGGTGAAACCCCTCCCCGTAGAGGCGGTTCAATCTTGATTAGAAGTTTTCGTGACTGCAGGAATCCATACTCTTTGGTTCTTTTGATGAAGTCACGTAGATAGAAAATTAATAGATCACGACGTTTCGATCGCAACACAAGCGACCGTATTCAGGTGAGAGAGAGAAAGCTACCGAAAAAAGGTCTTATATAGGCCTGAGATGGGTGCAGCCTCAGAGTAAGAGGGCGGAGCTAGAGATGGTCTCCGTGAGGCTGTGGAAGTGGCTATTGTATTTTGAGAGATTAGCATGTCAATGCACGAGCTTAGTATGTCGCATAATCGGTGACTTGCCTAGTATGTCGCAGCATCGGTGACTGAGCAAGAAGGACATCCAGCCCGTCAATACAAAGACATCCAACCTAATAATGCAACTCAGAGCGTCAGCTAAAATCGCAGGAAGGATGGAAACATCACAGCAGGTTAAGACTTTACTTGGTTAATCACGTCCTTCTAATGATTGCTCAATTTGTACCCATCTTCTTGGTTGAAGTTGTGTCTGTGTTTATATATCTGGATGGTTTCATGAACAAATCTCTGATGATAGCCAGTGGATTTGCAGAGTACCTTCGTCTTGGAAAAATAAATTTCGTGTGTGCCCACAGCGTTAAAACAATGATCAGCAATGGCAGAGGTATTGGTCCTTCCATCTCTAGCCCTGCCCTCTTACCCTGAGGCTGCACCCATCTCAGGCCTATATAAGACCTTGTTTCAGTAGCTTTTTCTCTCTCGCCTGAAGACGGTCGCTTGTGTTGTGATTGAAACGTTGTGATCTATTAATTTTCTATCTACGTGACTTTACCAAAAGAACCAAAGAGTATGGATTTCTGCAGTCACGAAAGATTCAAATCAAGATTAGACAATGCTTCTTAAAGTCCCACAATAAACAGATGCACCTTTCTTCACTGAGACGCTATTTGTGCCTCCATTTTGTACTCTGTGTAATGGCTAATACACTGCCTCATGGCTTAGAGAATCTTAAATCGTCACTTCCTGGTCACGTGACCAAACTCAACATCATATCAGGAAATTCCTGTGTACGCAGACCCCACACCTTCCATGAGGCAGAACAAAAAAAATATTTTCGTAAGTTTTGATGTGACCTCTCTGTTCACGAGGGTTCCGGTCAACGAGTCAATTAAATTACTCGACACGCTGGTAACGAACAAAGGTTTAGCCAAAGATATCCCAAGACTAGCTGAACACTGTGTAATGAACACTTACTTCTTGTGGTAAGGTGACTTCTATAAACAAAAGGAAGGAGCATAAATTGGCTCACTTTTGTCTCCTGTGATAGCGAATTTGTAAATGGAAGATTTTGAAACAAAAGCATTAATTTCAAGCACACTAAAACCATCTGCTTGGTTTAGATATGTGGATGACATATTGGTGGTCTGACCACACGGCAAAGACACACTGAACGCATTTCTAAACATAAATGTCACGGGTCGATCGAATTTATCCAGCACACCCTTAATAAGACTGCTTCATTGAAAAAATGGAGCACATCTGCTCGTAAATGTACACACTATTTTTTGCACTGATAATGTACCTCACTCTCTGCTAACAAGCGCCACCACAGAAGATACATCAGTCACATTCGAAAGCAAGCTTCTTCATTGTACTATTTTATTACTTTTATTTTGCTGTCGCAATTATGCTGCTTAAATGTTCCTACAATTACCATGAAATCAGGAGATCTGGCAGAAAATTCATTCCAGGAACTGGATTTCATACGTGGGCAACAATTATGAAGCTACACATTTTACACATTCATAAAAAAGCTATCAAGAGTATCAGTTAAAAAAATGCATTTAATTTTTCATAGTGAACAAAAAAAATAAACAGCATCATTCATCTATCTATTAACTATGCACTCAGATGGAGTATATTGACTTTTTTATTTGATTAATTTCACATTTCATTGATGGTATCATGAACATAAAATGTAATACTCACTGCCCAGCTGTCTTGGTTTAGTTATCTAAATAAACCCAGCAATGTCTCATTTCAACCACCTGCTGGCCTAGGATTAGCACCAAGGACTGGGTCATTGATGCTCACTCTCAATGAGCAATGAAGCACATCGGTCCATCCATTAGTTTGAGCCTTGTGTCATATTTGTAGAAGATGCACCTTATGGACACTGCCATCTTGGTGTAATGGTTAGCACACTGCAATTGTAATCTCGAGTTTCACTGGTTCAATTCCATCCCCTGGCTTGGCAATTGAAACAATGGTGCAAGTTTCTTAAATGCCCCTGGCTTTGTCCCCTAAGTGGTGTAAATATGAATCCCACAGTTACTCATTTAACATTTTGTGTGTATTGGGGTAAAGTGTGGGTACATTTAATTTTATCAAGTCGACATGTGAGGGATAACATTTAGAAAATGAATACACGTGGATTGATCGAGTTTGCAAGTGACTCCAAAACAAGTGTCAACTGGAGTGGCGTCTTCTGAGCATGGTGCTGCACTTCATGTGATTCTTTAGTGACTGAAGGTGTTTTTGGATGTGGTTTATTATCAATAGGAAATTACTACATGGACACAATCGAGGGCATTTTTTTTTTTAATCATAAGATTCGACGTAATACATATTCACTCAACTTCCAAACCTGATATGGAGGTTGTGGTAAATATCCTGTATTTAATCTCACAGCTTATTACTCAATGAGACAGATGGAGGAGTGGAACAAACAATGCCACATTTCGAATGGTCAAATTAATGCAGAAGATATCATGATAAAAGCATGCTTCCTTTAGCCACTGTTTGGTGGGATATTTCAAGCAAATGTCTCACTTGTAGTGTGCTGTCAGAAAAGCAAATGCGACCAAAATGATCTCTGACAAAGCAGAGTCAACTTGGATTCTTATTTCTCAGCTAACATGGGTGCCATTCCAATTCTTACAGCTTGATTTGATGTAAATGACATTGCTCAGAGAACCTGAAATAAATATAGTTTCGAAAGCAGTTGTACAATGTTAACATTTAAACTCAATGTTTCACTGTTAAAATGAATATGTGAGTGATGTGTTAAACACGACTTCACATTGGCTTCGTTGAGCTATAGGCAGGAATATAAAAGGTTGGATGTAAAAAGCTCGTATTTGGTTCAATGCTCGTGCAGGAATCACACTCTTTTACCCAGTGGGTAATCACACTGTTTTACCCAGTGGGTCAATTTAATGTTAAAATAATGTGCATGTCCAGAGCTCGGAGGCTACTTCACGTATACTCAAGAAAAAATTGAGATTACGTGAGCAAGACAAGAAAGTGTGTGTGAAACAAGAATATATAGCATTGCTGTCATTCTTAATTAATCTGACCATCATCACCATTATTATATTCATATTTTTACATATATCAGGTCAGAGTCTATTGAGACCAAGATTATATTATTCACGGGAGACCTGGGTTATGGCAGTTAACAATATTTAACATTCAACAAAAACAATGAACAATGAAGCAGTTTAAAGTAAAAAAAACACAAGCGTGAAATTACTTGTTCCCACTACTGTGGAAGGAAGGGCCTCCACTCGAGGTAGCGAAAAAAAACCCTCTGGAGGGTATTTGGCCTATTCTTCCACTTCCGTGCCACTCCTCACCTACCTCCCTTTACGCAGTGAGTTGTTGTTTCAGACATTTTGGCCAAATCGAGCTTTATGTACCCATGAGGCATGTCGGGTCAGCAAGCTGAGTGTAGCCGGCAGCCGTGTTATAAAGCAAGGTGTGAGACATCTGTCTGATGCTTGCCCCAGCACCCTGATCGGCTGATTGAAAGAGGATGTGTTGGCTGAGGTATCATTTGTGGAGATGAAGGAGGTGGTCGTGGGGAAGAGGAATTAATGGGAGGTTCTGTAAAAAGACTAACACTGATATAATTTGTCTGGTGTAGTGATAAACATTCCAGCACATAAGTGTAAAATACGAACGTTTATTTTTATTATTTTCACCCCTGAGCATTACGTTTAGTAAATTGTAATCCATAGCAACAGAACTTTAATTTGTTTTGCTTGGGATCAAACAGTCAAGCATAAGCTGTAATTCTCACATCCATTACAATGCACATACTCGTGTAATTCACTTGATACCTGAGATCATATTCGATGTACCGTTGTGAGTTAAGGACTGTATTGTAGTTATAATTGTGTTATTATAAATAGGAATCACGCCAACTCATAATGGCAATTTGTGCATTGATTTCCATTGATGGGAATGACTCAACTCATCATATCTCTGAGTCATTATTTTCACTTTTTGGGAAATCAGCAGTTGTCCTATGGGAAGACTTGTCGTTGCTTTGGAAACATGGAATTTCCAGAATTGGCTGAGGGCCACCAAGGCAGATAACCACTGGCAAATGCTCAAGGTGACTTTTTTTCATGTACAGCGATGCATAGAGTAGCATGTTGTCGAATAGCACGGTTGTCTGTGCACGGTGCGAAAGAAGTTCAACATATGCATACATTATTACGTATACACACTTGAATGGTTATGAAGTGCCTTATAACAACAAATAAAATGCACTCATAAAGGGACACGCACGCAAAACAAAACTGTGGGAATGTTCATGTGCTACAGCCACGAAACCTCTGCATTCTTCCAAACAGCAATTCCTTATGTCCCACCCACTCCATACCGTTCTGCTTTCCAGGACATTTTTGAGAGCACTTAATTAAAAAAACTGTCAAGAAATGCACGTTGGAAAATAGCACGATAAATTTTCATCACGTAAATTATTATTACTAATTTGCAAATACAAATGTAGTTGTTTTAATAAGCTGATGCACAAGCAACTACTGTAACTACCGGAATGTTTTGTCTGTTACATTTTTTAAAAATCAAAATAACTAATTTGTAGAAAAACGGATTTCTGAAATACTAAAACATTTTCATCATAACCATATGGGTAAACACCTAATATTACAGGAGGAATTTTAATGAATTGCACAAGGTTCTTCACTAAATGGAAGTGGTGGATATATCGACTACAGGAGTAACGCATGCACATACATAATTGTGCACGCTTGCAGAGTAGGGAATCTGGCCTTGTTAGTTACTGCTTTCTATGATGAAGAGAATACCAGATATTAAATTCATGCATTAGCTAAAGGTTAGATGTGCAATATTTATTTATTAATGCTCTCCTGCATGCCATACTTAATCACCATGTGTGATCATGCCCTGAGACAGCTGCACATGCCTTGTGGAGCGCCCTGCTGCAATCATACTGGAAATTAATGGCAATGCCAGATTTGGAGGTTGGTAGGAGGACAGGCATGTGTGTGTGTCTGCGCATTATATGGAAGTGGGAAACATAGGTACAGTGGTTCACAAACTATACCACTTACCCGGTAACTTGAGTTCGATTCCAAACCGTGACTAACATCAGTGGAGAGTTATGTCTGTACTCGGCCTCCCCTAAGTCGATTCAGCCTTAAATGAAAACCTGGTGCAGTGCGTAAACATCAGCACTGTGGAGACAATAGCGACCCGGCATGCCGCTGGTCACACCACCCCTCGAGTGCCATGCTGGCATTCATACCTGCTCAATAAAATTACTTGCCCCAACAGTCTATATAGGTTACATGGGAGATGTTTGTCTTTAGAGGTGGTTTAGCAGTTAAGTAAATATGTACAGATCACGATGGAAGGCATTTGCTTTTTCCCAAGTGGCCCTTTTTTGGATGTTGCTGCAATATATGCATTACACTTAGCTGGCAAGGGCACATTTTCAAATTAACTGAGCAGGGGAGTGAAATAAATGAAAAGCACAACATAATGGCAGCTTCTGTGCCAATGCTGTCCACAGAAGGAGGGAGCACTGTGTTCTGGGTGGCTCATTAAATTGTAGGGCATCTGTCAGTATGTGTATCAGCTTCGTCATCATCTTCTTTATACCTCATGGTTCAAAAATCCAGGCCAGTGAGCTATGCTGCCATCTCATGTCATATGGGATATCATATTACTTTTATCCCACGTTGACCGGTGAAACCTGTATTTTATACCTCACCAATGCCCGACTCAAGCTGCCTGAAACTCAGCATTCCCCGTGTTCCTGCTACCCTTCCCACCTCAGCACTATCAATTTGATACCTTCTGGCCACCCTCCTTTCAAATTACAACCCCCTGCTGCGTTCATCTCCCCATCCCACCTGTTTGCTGACCTCTCAGCCCCCAGGCCCCCTCGTGCCAATAACGACAAGGGGAATTAGGATGCACAACCGCAACAAGGGAGGCGTTGGGGAGGACATGACGTCTTTCACTAATAATAAACTCTTCTCAGCCATAAACTGTATGTGGAGGTTGTTACATATAAACAATACTTTAATTATGCACAAGGGTATTTTACAGTTGCATTTGTTTTGAGAATTACCTTTTACGTGTTTGTGGTGTTGTGAACTATTTTAATGCACATTTACTGAAGTGGGAAAGCTGAGCTACATGGCTGACTGAGATGTAATGGTAAGTTCATTAGATCAATGACTTAATTGGCAATATCAATAACAACAAATTTAATGTGCGTAAAATGAGATGCACATTGAGGACAACATATGAGCTACAATTTACATTATGCATTAGCGATGGCTCAGTGATGTGTGCACTTCACTGCGAACCCGGTTACCTGGGTTTGATTCCTATCCATGGCTAACATCAGTTTCGAGCAATATCATAACTGGCGCTGTGCCCCCTATTCACCAACCCGCACTGACCGGCATGGTGAAATATGTAAAATAAAAACTGACACTGGCTATAAAAATAGTAATAATAATTGTTCTAAATACTACTAAATATGCACAGTATACTGTGTATATGTATATTTTTTAAATACATGATACGGATGAGTGCCTGAACTCATATTAACATACGCTCAGGATAAAATCTATGGCAGTATTTATATATCGATAGATCAATGAGCTAAGTCACAAAGTGAGATGGCTTGCTCGGAATTGTTAATGTCATTAATTCTGGATTCAACGCATTTTTGACACTCATATGGGCAATTCCAAAAGCTTTATAGTTTTGTGTGAGGGAAAAAAAGGCCCCAGCCTCCAAATTGTTGTGTTCGAGCAGTCGGCCAAATGAGGTGTGTGCCAATCAATAGGCTGTTAGCATTTAAAATGGTCCATTTTAATGAGGGCCTCCAAGTGTGGGTGGAGGAAGGTGGGACGTGAGGGGCCAGTGGGGTTGGTGGCTCTGAAGCAGCGATGATTGAAGATATTGTGGTCATGGTGAGGAAGAGGGGGGGTACCCCTGGGATTGCCCATTGGTGTGGGGTAAGGGGGGACCAGTCAAGGCAGGAGCCCTAATGTGGCATCATCCATATCTGTGACAGAATCTTGCCTGCAGATGAGCGATGATGTGATTAAAAGCTGTTAGGTGTAAAGTTTCACTTCACGGCCTCAGGCAAATTGTTGCCTTGTGATCTGGAAATGCATCCCATAATAACAACCTTGAAGGTATATTGCTGCTGTTTATGCTGCTATAGCAGCACACCCACTTCTCCTGCATGTTCCCACTCTCCTCCCACGTTTCCTCCACCACCTCTCCATCCCGCCGCGATTCTTTCCCCAACCATCCCACATAACGCTCGCTGTGCATTACAAAGCATAATTCAGCAAGTAGCATAATAATCAAGGCTTAATTTGTCATTGAATGTGTAATGAGTTCAACAAAGTCGCAGACATACTCTTTGGAGGCAATACATTTATTAACACCAACACACGGAGTAACTGCCCCTTAACAGAATAACAACCTATGGTGGTGACCACTGGGCTTTTTAAACTAATTACACCGTAACTAGTTACAATGGACCGGACCACAGCTTGGGTCCCGGTCCACGTGTTGGGGACTCTGTAGGACGTAGAACGTAGATGAAGGTTTCTTCAGGATGAACAACAGCGCCGGTCCCTCTGAGGGACCCGGCTTATATCCTCTGGTGTGGCCAGCTCCGCCATTGGCCAAGACCACCTTCGAGAATCCTCGAGCAGGATCTCGACCCTGACACGTGACTACCCCTAGCCCCCACTTGGGGCCCCTGTGTCGGCTTAACCAGTCACGTGTCCCTCTGGGGTCAACCAGAGTGCCACGGCCAATAGTAACCGCATTTCCATGGCCAGCACTCCCACACCCTATCCTGTAGGGACCGGCACTGCACGCCGAGTGTGGTGCCATCCAGCGCTATCGATCAGCGCTCACCGAGCCCCTCTAGGGCCAGTACTGCTCCCACATCCAAGTGGTGTCTGCGATGTCAATACATCGCATGCTGTGCCTCTATAGGGCCGGCATTACAGTGACATTCCGCGATGTCACTACAAATGTATTCTGAGTCACTGATGGCACATGGGGAGAGTTGTTCAAGTTCAAGTTCATTTATTAGGTATAGCCCTGTGAGCCATTCGGCTCTTGAATTGGGTGCAACCGCAACAAAAAAAAACATGAACAAGAATACATCTTATAGTTGGCACATGGTATGCTAGGTGTATACATATATTCCAACCCGCACAAACCCAGCTAAAATGAATACTTAAGTATAATGCTTTCGCGTTATTTTCACGAAAGCACACCTGTGTTTTTGTTTGTGTGTAAGCGATGTATTGTTTGCTGTTGTCCAACAACAGCAGTAACAGGACATTCAAAATGCAAAAACCCCCATAAATGTTTGATATGTTAACAAAGGGAATACATTTGTGGCATTAAAATATCCGTGACAGGCATTGTAATTGAAGGGGGGAGCGATAGCCGAGAGACTGGAGTTGTCTCCCACGCCGCCCGATCTCATGCACACTGGGGCTATCGGTAGTAACTGTCCACTGCCATTTGCTTCATTGTGAAGAGACAGCAGACAGCCGGTCCCAGAGGTGCCACACAAATCGGGGAAAGGGGAGAGGGCGCTCGTGTTCTGGGCTCCTGTCAGAGAGCACCACACGCTTGTGTGGGATATTCAATTTGGTGCTTTTGGAGAGAGCGCCTAGCTGGCTCTTTGTATATGATTGGCTCCCGTGCGAAACAAGAGTAATGGAGGTGATAGTGGTGTTGTTGTTGGTAGCAGTGTTCCTGTTTTTGGTGATTACTCCCATGGTTATGGTAAGGGTGGAGGTCATTGTGTTGTTGGTGTTGATGATTATGGCAGTAGTGGTTCTGGTGGGAATAATGGTCAGACTCAGCATTAGTGAAGTGTATGACATGGCATTTGTGGTGGTGACAGTGATGGTGGTAGCCAGGAAAAGAGCAAGGCAGGAGCGAGTGGACACAGACTTTGACCGTGTGATGACGTGATAAAGTGAACAGGCGAGATATAACTTTGGAAATAGTTCGTTTTGTGCAACTAAGAAATAAAGAAACAGTTTTTTATTTAAGACAGGTCAAACGTGTGTCAGACTTATTGCTCTCAGGTTAAGGCGTAGCTTATTTTTTGGTACAAGAAAGCTGTGCCTACACTCAAGGTGAGAACTCAAAAGACCAGGACCTGGAGCATTAGTCTGCCAGAAGGGAACGAAAATCGCTATGTATAATCCCAATTTGAAGGTAATTTTCGAATTTGGAAAACTTGGATACCGGCACACAATGGCCTTCTTTTGCAAAAGACATGAGGGGATCTTTAACGTCCACTACAAAGCATGAAGTGTGTACTATCATCGTTATCGATCATCGTTACTGATGATAGTACACACCAGAGGTGTGGACTCGAGTCATGTGACTTGGACTCGAGTCAGACTCGAGTCATGAATTTGATGACTTGCGACTCGACTTGGACTTGCATAACAATGACTTTGTCCCACCTATGAGATGTGGACTCGAGTCATGTGACTTGGACTCGAGTCAGACTCGAGTCATGAATTTGATGACTTGCGACTCGACTTGGACTTGCATAACAATGACTTTGTCCCACCTCTGGTACACACTAGAGCCCAGATAGCTCAGTTGGGAATGGGATGCCACGGTGATGCGATGTTAACTACCTCACCTGGTATAGAGAAGGTAGTTGGTTCGATCCCAACCCTAATTCCTGTATATTTGAAGTTTGCATGTTCCCCCTGTGATCGCTTGGATTTTTCTCCAGGTCCTCCACATTTTAGAAAAATGTGTTTATGGTATTTGGCTGCTATAAATTTCTGCATGATAAGGCACTTCGTTGAGATTTCATTTGTGGCCAGGTCGCTTCTGAAAAAGAGCAATATTGCTCAGTGGGCCATACCTGGTTAAATAAAATAAAAATAGTTAAAAATTTGTAATATTGGACCTGCAGTAATAATCGCGAGGGTTGTGTTGATGGTGTGCCAGGGCTCATTGTTAGGGTGATGTTGGAGGTGGTGGTACCAGTTGCTGAAGCAGTGGATGCCATACATTGTGCATCAGAGCTAGTGTTTGCTTCCAGCTAAACGAGCATGCGCATCTGCCTTTGCTGAGCACGATCTCCATGAGAGCGCTCGTCATTAATTGGTGTCACTCCGCTTTTGTGCCACTTCCAGGCACCTCATTTTTTCCATTCTTACCAATGCCACAGCATATTCTGAGCAGATATTAATCATTTAATATACGAGGCTGTGTCCACCTCTTTGCAGATCAATAGTGTACATCTACAACCAATAATGTGCCTGAAATCACTCTACTTCACAAGGGTTAGCTAAATGTAATACCCATGTGGAGTGTTTTTAATAACTATGTCTTTCAGATGGAATATCTCATTTTTGTAAAGGAAGTCTACGTATAATGCTGAGAACACACTATTGATATAACTGTTTAATAATTTAGCTGCTTGTTATTCAACCGTTTTTATCAATATTATTATGGTACCATTGCACTATGCCTTACTATACCCCACTCTTGTGGATGTATGATGAACTTTTTTTGCACCATACGTAGCCAACCGTGGGTTATGCCACAGGGTCATTTAATGGGATTTAAAATTAATGTCTTGCCAAACTTTGTTATATTTATGCGTTCCACCCGGTTGCTGATGTAGGTGTAGAACCTTCTGGTTTGGTTATTTATGTAGCCTAGTACGACCTTACTGTCCATGTAGAACTTGACCGCATCCAGTTTAATGTCCAATTCGTTTAAGATCAGTTCCACCATTTCTGTAGCTAGAACGGTTCCATACAGCTCGAGCCTTCGGATGGTATGTTCTGGTTGTGGGGCCTTGCCGTGAAACTCCGTACAGGATTCCCACTCGGCCGACAGCTCCGAGTCGAGGAACGGAGAGGCCACGGTCGCAGCGACCACCGCCACGACCACCAGCAGAGCGACGAGCAGCGGCTTCGTCTTAGTCTTCTTCCCGTCAGTCAGGACTGGCTTTGAGAAACGTGGAGGAACAAACTCCAGCGAAGACGGTGGATGTACAAGCGAAGTCGTGGTGGTTTCTATGTAAGTCTGCATGGTACAGCCTTGACTTCTCTCGCCGAGTTTCTCTTTCAGCGTGAAGTGTTTGGGGCACGGTTTGAAGAGTGACGTGCGTCCATTCGTGAGCACACTCGTTCTGAATGTGCTAATGTGGTCTGGTTTGTGTGTTCCATCGAGACAGACATCAGCTACGATGACCCATCCTAGGTCGAGTCTCTAGGCGTAGGGACGGTCGTGAGGTCCGTTGCGTTGATCATGAACCTTGTGGACTCTCAGCATGTCCCTGCCAAGCAGAAGTAAAATCTGTGCCGCGTGATCCAATGGCGGGATGAACTCTGCTATGGGTTTCAGGTGTGGGTGGTGACGTGCGACTTCGGGCGTGGGAATCTCACTCCTGTCGTCCGGTATCTCATTACACTCTGTCACCATAGGAAGGGCTAGCTTCATGGTGTTATCCATGGTTTCCACCATGAGGCCGCTCGCTCTTCTTCCCGCTGTCTCCATCAGTCCTGACCATGTTCTGAGCGTGTATGGAAAGGAATTCCCACCTACACTTAGCTGATCAAAGAACTCTGACCTTGCGAAAGACTTGTTGCTCTGGTCGTCCATTATGGCGTACATCCTTACTGCCCTTTCAGGATGTCCTTTGGGTGACACTCGGACGAGGCATATCTTTGAGCAAGATCTTCCTTTGAAGCCTTCTCCACAGACTTCTGTGCATTTGGTTGTGATTGACGAGGTGAGTGCGGCGGTCTCGCATTGCTCCCCGCCGTGCTCTGCTTCGGGATTGGAAGCCTTAGTGCCACTGGGTTTAGAGTAAAATGTGTGCAGGGCAGTTGTGTGTTTGTCACTGCCACATTCCTCGCACTTAATATCTGCCTTGAAATTCCTTGCAAGGTGGTTTGTAGAAGCACAGCATTTGAAGCACACTCCAAATTCTTTCAGCATGTTCTTCCGCTCTTCCAATGGCTTCCTTCTGAACTCACGGCATTTCTGGAGGGAGTGGGGTTGATCATGCAATGGGCATTGCTTCTCTGGATCCTCTATCTTTTTCTTTGTGGTGGTTGCCTGGACGGAGTTTGTGAATGTCGTAGGAAAGACCTCAGTCTTGTGTACGGAAATTGGCCATCTCGCTGTTCCTCGTTTCGCCATTGCGCTTTCCTTTTTTGGGAGATCTGGACTGGAAATCCCCGTGGTGCTAAACATAAAACTTGGGTCATTTCTGGTCTTAGCCAGGATGCGGATAAACTTTGAGAAAAACGAGAATGGGGGAATGCAACCTAATCCTCTGACTTGTATCTTGAACCCGCTGTTCTCCATTTTTCCTGCACGTCAAATGGCAATTTCTCTACGATGGGGTTCACGCCATGGTAGTTATTCAAGAAAATGAGACCTGGTAAGTAGGGATCAGCCTGGGCTGATTCAAGCTCCATCAAAAGATCTCCAAGCTCCCGTAACCTTTTATTGTCTCGACCAGAGATTTTTGGAAAGTTCTGCAACTTCTTGAAGAGAGCCTTCTCAATAGTTTCTGGGCTACCATAGCACTCCTCGAGCCTCTCCCACACCACATGCAGGCTTGAGGCAGGGTTGTCTATGTTTGCTGACCGGATCCTCTTTGCGTACTTTGCAGATTAATTTCCTAACCATTTCACCAACAGGTCGAGTTCTTCACTTGCAGAGATGTCTGCATTTCGGATTGCATTCCTGAAGGTAGATCTCCAGGCTCGATAGTTCTCAGAGTGGTCATCAAACTTAACGAGTCCTGTGTTGATTAGTTCGCGGTCAGCCAGGTACCTAGCAAAGTCCCCTAGTCCTGCTGATCCAGGGTGTGTCCATACTGGCGCTTGTGAGGTGCCATTATTGACTGTATTGCCTTGCATGCCGTCATTTGCGATGGCCTTGGACTGTGGGCCCAAAGGGTTTCGATCACGCTGGTTGGATCCCCTTATGTGACTATCTGGAATGTGGGTCTGACTGGATGCATCCATGTCTGACCCCACGTGCGCGACGCTGAGTCGGCGACTAACCCTCAGGGCAGGGTATGAATTTCTACCATTCCCGTAGACAGCATTCATGTTCATTCGGTGTGGAGATGGTGATGCCTGAACGTCCACCTTTTGTTCAGTATCGTTTGGAGAAGCATTGATGCATTGTTCAGACCAGTCCAAAATATTTTTTCTGTTGAGTTGATCACGGTCCTTGACAGGTATCTGAGTGCCAAACTCACTCCAATTCTTTTCCTTATCCAGGTTGGCTGCTGCTTCGAGCACCTCTGCTTGGGCCCTAGCAGCAGCTGCTACTTTTTTGAGTTGTAGGGTGCTTAACTTAGCATCCAGCTCAATTTTCTTCCATGTGGCAGTAGCCACTAATATACTCTCTTGTTCTTCAAACTCTGCTTTCTTCCGTGCAGCAGCAATTGCTATGCTTGTTTCTTCCTGCTCTGCTTTCCTCCGTGCTGCAGCAGTTGCTATGCTTGATTCTTCTTGTATGCGGGCCTTTTCAATTAGCATGGCTTCCTCTTCAGCCATGTAGGCGATATGGGCGTTTGCTGCTTCTGCTACGGCGCGTGCCTGAGCTGCTGCCATACTAGTAGATGATATATGTGAGTGTGCTGAGCCTTTAGATCTTGTGGTGGACCTGGATGAGACAGAGTGCTGAGATCGTGTCTCTCTTAAGCCCTCCACACGGTCCATTGTATCTTGTATCACTGCCTGCACATTATCATCGAGCAGTTCGAGGAAGTGCTCTTGCGTGCGCACTCCCTCAATGCCCTCATCTGTTTTCACCTTCATCAGGAGGAAGATGTATTTATTTGCCAGGAGCTTGTAGCTTGAGCTGCTCACCTTCACTCGCTGGATGGCCCGCTGAATTGAGGCCACTGTGTCTGAAGCGTTTGAAGCTTCAGATATATCTGCTTCAACCTGGTCCCATGCCCTTTGTATCCTGGCATCAAGGTCCTGCTTCTCAGCATCATAGCTTTCCAAGGCCCATTGTGTCAACCTGACCTCTCTTTGGGGCCTTGAACTCCCTTGGTCTCTTGAGGCAGGATGGGAGGTCCTGGATTGCTTAAATCACCTTCTTCAGCATCTTTCCCTGCTGAACTGTGGCTTTCCATGCTGCGATGCTTGCAACACAATTTTTAATGTAGACTTGCTGCAGGGCTGGCTGCAGGGCTTGCTGCAGGGCTGGCTGCAGGGCTGGCTGCAGGGCTGGCTGCAGGGCTGGCTGCAGGGCTGGCTGCAGGGCTGGCTGCAGGGCTGGCTGCAGGGCTGGCTGCAGGGCTGGCTGCAGGGCTGGCTGCAGGGCTGGCTGCAGGGCTGGCTGCAGGGCTGGCTGCAGGGCTGGCTGCAGGGCTGGCTGCAGGGCTGGCTGCAGGGCTGGCTGCAGGGCTGGCTGCAGGGCTGGCTGCAGGGCTGGCTGCAGGGCTGGCTGCAGGGCTGGCTGCAGGGCTGGCTGCAGGGCTGGCTGCAGGGCTGGCTGCAGGGCTGGCTGCAGGGCTGGCTGCAGGGCTGGCTGCAGGGCTGGCTGCAGGGCTGGCTGCAGGGCTGGCTGCAGGGCTGGCTGCAGGGCTGGCTGCAGGGCTGGCTGCAGGGCTGGCTGCAGGGCTGGCTGCAGGGCTGGCTGCAGGGCTGGCTGCAGGGCTGGCTGCAGGGCTGGCTGCAGGGCTGGCTGCAGGGCTGGCTGCAGGGCTGGCTGCAGGGCTGGCTGCAGGGCTGGCTGCAGGGCTGGCTGCAGGGCTGGCTGCAGGGCTGGCTGCAGGGCTGGCTGCAGGGCTGGCTGCAGGGCTGGCTGCAGGGCTGGCTGCAGGGCTGGCTGCAGGGCTGGCTGCAGGGCTGGCTGCAGGGCTGGCTGCAGGGCTGGCTGCAGGGCTGGCTGCAGGGCTGGCTGCAGGGCTGGCTGCAGGGCTGGCTGCAGGGCTGGCTGCAGGGCTGGCTGCAGGGCTGGCTGGGAGCTTCAAGAAGAGTGTCTTTTTACTATCTCGGCCTCGCTGTGCGCTGCGTTGCAGAGCTAGCTGAGTAGATATCCTCGCGTCTCCAATAAACCCTCAGAGCCAGGGTGAACATCTAACTCCGAATGTCATTTATTGAAATTGAACGAGAGAGGTAAAACTGGTAAGAAAACAGCACAAATACAGCATCTGTAAATACCCAGAAACACCAAAACAATGAATAAACACCACAGCATCATAACATTGTCTTACGAACTAGACATTTTGTTATTACAAGTTTGAATCCACTTACTCGATTACGGGTAAGTCACAACAAGGCAAGGTGCAGGCTTTATTGTCAACTAGGCCCCGCATTCCTCATAACAAATTAACAGCATTATAAAGGTCCTAACAGTATTACAGCATTATAAAGGTACTTCTAACATTATAGCAACATTGCCAATATTATAAGAACACAAACGAACTTACAGACAATGCTTCCCAAAGTCCCACAACGGACAACTGCAGCTGGCTTCACGGGGACGGGATGTGTGCCGCCATCTTGAATTATGTCTGTAATGGCCGACGCCCGCGTGGTTGAGCGGAAATCTAAAATCGCAACTTCCTGGTCACGTGACCAACCTCGGCATCATAAAACAGGAATATCCTGTGTACACATGCCCACATCTGCCGTGAGGCAAGACACTTGCCGTGAGGCAGAACAATGTACTTTTGAGGCATAAGCAATTAGGAAATAACACTTACTACCCAGGAACAGAATTGTGTTACATAGTGTTATAACATCTAATAAACTGGTTTGCTGCATTCTGATTGCTGTCGTCGTTTCACACCTGAGCAGGCCCTGCAATCCAAAGCAGGTGTTGGTAATAAGATGATGAACAGAATGCCATTAGGGGATGGCTCTGCTCGCCCGGCGAGACGTGGCCGCGGGGCCAAGCTTATTTACGCACGGATACTCCAAGATGTGCATTGTGCACAGAAGTAAATTGTCTCAGTGTGGCCCTTTATGAAACAGATGTGGAATAGAGCAATCAAAATACGTTCACTGTAAGAATATAGCATACGTTAATAATACATGACTGTAGCAAATGAATGTCAGGAAAATATGCATGTGTGAGACAATTCTTCCCTGATTCAAGTTTTTTCAAAGCAATGGTTTATTAAACTGTGCAAAGTTGCTTACGAAATAATATTTGTTTCTACTAATGTGTACACATTTTGTGAGTAGTGGCGTCGTATTTCGTGCACTGCACTATGAACCCGGTGCCCTAAGTTAAATTGTCGGCTATGGCTAACATCAGTGGTGAGTGATATCTGAACTGGTCCTTGGCCCCAGTGTACTGGACAGCATGATGAAGTATGGTCAAACAATGCCCATAACTAACATGGTGTGGGGAGGCCTCTACCAGCGACGAATTGACCAAGGGCTGTAAACTATTTAAATGTACTTTTTCTTATACTGTATACAGTCATTATACTTATTTTGAAGGGAGTGGGATCAAAACGGTTCTGCACTGTATTATAATCCTGACAATTACAGTTCAATTTCTGGCCAGTGCAGCAACGTTGGCAATTGTCATCAGAACCAAGCCAGCACTTATCATTGGTTCACTAAGCCTAAAATTCAAACTTGGCTCAGCATGTCGTCTAACATAATAAGCAATGATTATTTCAAAGGAAGCCTGGCATAGTTCTGGATAAACAACTCTACTATGCACCGTGCTGACCCTTTTGAACATTGTCTAATTTGTGTTTGTGTCTCACGCGGTAGTGTATCGGTTAGCGTACTGCGCTACAAACCTGGCGACCGAGGTTCGATTCCAGCTCACGGCCAACACCAGTGACGATTATCTGAACCAGTCCAGGGCCTCCCCTAGGTCAAGTCAGCCTCAAATGAGTACTTGATATGGTGTGTAAACATCACCACTGGGGAGACAAATGTGGCCAGGCGTGGTGTTGTCCACCCACCCCCTCGTGTGCGGTGCCAGCCTTCATAGGTGCTCGCTAACACTTGCCCCAACAGTCTGTTCAGGCTATACGGGTGTCATCCTAGATTTAACTTTATCCTTCGACCGTCAAACTAACCATATCATCAGCTCATGTAACTTTCACTTGAAGGCTCTCATACACATACGTCCTCTCATCTCTACTGAAATTGCCAACACATTGACATGTTGCATAGTTGGGTCTCGCCTTGACTATTGCAACTCCGTCCTAGTCCGGACCTCCGCTGGCAACCTAAAGAAACTTAAAAGACTACAAAACATCCTAGCACGCGTCGTCATTGCCCACACTCATCGCCGTCTCGACTCACTAGCTTGTCTCCGTGCTCTCAACTGGCTACCCATCACCAGTAGGGTCACATACAAGACCGCCTGCCTCTGCCACAATGCCTTCATATCCGCCTGCCCGCCGTACCTTTCTTCATTATTGACAACTTGCAGCTCAGCACACGGCTGATGCCTGCGCAGCGCGACTCACGACCTCCTCTTGATACCAAGATCCAGGATGGTCATGTTTATGCGCCGCTTCACGGTGGCAGCCCCAACAGTCTGGAACGATATCCCTCTGCATATTCGCAGCATCACCTCAATCGCCTCCTTCAAGAGAGACTTAAAAACTCACCTCTACAATCATGCTTTCGAGCGACTCTGAGCTTGGCTCCGTGCCTTTGAGTTGCGGCCACTACGTCTGCAAATTTGCGCGCGTTATAAATTGAACTATTATTGATAATTGGTTCTTTACCCTTCTATCTGGCAACAAAACTGACACCTTTTTACAAGGAGTCACGTTTGCATAGACCGCAATACCTGCAGTCATAATACAAACAAAAGAACATAACTCTGATAATGTGCACTGTCCTTAAAGTTGATTGATCCACACCCGACTTTAAGGACAATGCACATTATCAGAGTTATGTTCTTTTGTTTGTATTATGACTGCAGGTATTGCGGTCTATGCAAACGTGACTCCTTGTAAAAAGGTGTCAGTTTTGTTGCCAGATAGAAGGGTAAAGAACCAATTATCATATTTTTACTGGCAAATGAGGTTCCCATAGTGTAGATGCTTGCCCCGAGCTCTCATACTCTGATGGTGCATTGTCTTTGAGTTGTGCGCCTTTTGGCGTCATCTGGTCCAACCCATATGAGACTAGGCTTTAAGGAAAGCTGTCTCGGGTGTGGATCAATCAACTTTAAGGACAGTGCACATTATCAGAGTTATGTTCTTTTGTTTGTATTATGACTGCAGGTATTGCGGTCTATGCAAACGTGACTCCTTGTAAAAAGGTGTCAGTTTTGTTGCCAGATAGAAGGGTAAAGAACCAATTATCATATTTTTACTGGCAAATGAGGTTCCCATAGTGTAGATGCTTGCCCCGAGCTCTCATACTCTGATGGTGCATTGTCTTTGAGTTGTGCGCCTTTTGGCGTCATCTGGTCCAACCCATATGAGACTAGGCTCTAAGGAAAGCTGTCTCGGGTGTGGATCAATCAACTTTAAGGACAGTGCACATTATCAGAGTTATGTTCTTTTGTTTGTATTATGACTGCAGGTATTGCGGTCTATGCAAACGTGACTCCTTGTAAAAAGGTGTCAGTTTTGTTGCCAGATAGAAGGGTAAAGAACCAATTATCATATTTTTACTGGCAAATGAGGTTCCCATAGTGAACTATTATTATTATTACTTCCAATTTTAAGTGTACAGATTTGTACAGATGTATACAGAACCGGTCATATGTGGTCAATTCAGAATCAGAATCTTTATTTATCCTGGATAAATCCGATCATGCCCAGTCAGGGTGGGTCATAAAGTTCAACAACAAATAAGAAAGGTAAGCAAATCATTTTAACATATGTATACCGTATATAAATAATGTACGTATATATATATAATTGCATAAGTGCATCAATTCCTAAGCTTGGGCAGCAAAACAGCAAAAACAGTCCCAGATCACACCAGGACAACACAGATTCACTCAATAAAATTGCGCATGAAAATGTAACTATCAATGCACTGGTTAGGATCAAAGTTACGAATCACATTGGGAAATGTGGTTGTATTCAGGACTAATCTTCTGCTGCAAGATATTGTTTAAAGGGATATTTACGATATTAAGGTAGGAAAAAGGTTTCTGCAAAACGTCGGTGCTCTAACGGCAAAGGTTTTGTTACCCATTCCAATTATTGTGCTTGGGGATAGATGGACATATTAGCTGTCTTGGGTTTGACAATTGGGTGAATGAAATAGACTTTATAGATTATATATATATTAGTCCTGAGAAAATATATTAGTCCTGAGAATGTTATAGTCACATGATGGATAACAAATGATAGCATATGACAGGGTTATTACCAGCAGATTACTTGCAAGTGGCACCACACGTTTTCCCCTTCACAGGGCTCCATTTACATTGAAGCAAGGACTGGCTGCAGATATCCTTCTGTTTAAAAATTGTTTGAACACTCATGCATTACCACCGCCAACACATCCTGATGTTTTCAGTAAAGTTTACTTTGCATTTTACAAGCAAACAGTGTTTCTATTTTTTCACAAGACGAATACTTTTGTGCGATCAGCGTTATATTTTGAGGTGAGAAACCATCAGAAATCTTGTGGTGCATTGTGCACCGTCTATCACAAAATGGCTGTGGATATTTTTCACAGAACTTCTGAAAAATCTTTCGAGTGGCCGCTTTATTTATTTTTACTTTCCTATCCATATACTCAAAGTTTGCTTGATGTGCAACAGTCAAACCTACCGACATTTCTAATTCTCAAAGCTGGACAAATTTGTATTTAATTTCGGGAAATGAAATACAAAACCAAAGTTAAATTGATGGAGATTTGTGCAATCATTGGTAAGCAAGCTGAGACCCCTAATGTTATTACACTTGATAACCCATTTTAATCACAGGTGGATGCCCAGATTGTAACCCTGTCAGTGGTGCCAGCTCTGCATATTATACATGTGTAATAATCCTTCCAGAGACGGTATTCGGAATCGGTCCTTTTATTTCCACTCCACAATACACTTTGCTCACTCACTCTCCGTTGCTGGCAGACAACGGAGAGAGGACAGACCACGCACTAAGTTCCCACCGCGCACGTGGCAATCCCAGCCCCCGTCCGCGCGTGACCCTGCTCTTGTCAGTTTCAGTCTGCTCTCGATCGTTCCCCTCCACTCGCTCTTAATACCTTCGTCACGTGGTTCCCCCAGCCAATCGTACATGGACAGCTTTGACCATTCTCGATGGTTCCCTGTCAATCCCGGGACCACGCCCCTCATCCGGCTCCCCATTGGCTGGGGCCCCGAATGGCTAGGCCAATCACTCCTGATGACCTGTCGTGATGACAAATGGGCCATGGTCCCTATCTCAACCCTTATTGGCTACAAGCAGGACCGGCAAGCCAATCCCCATGTGAACCCTCTATGGCTGTTATTACATCACCCCGCCCCCCCCCCCCGGTGAAAAAAATGTTGCCGTCTCGGCTGGGAAAAGGGTGAAGAACCAATTCCGCAACATCTTATTAGGGCACCAAGGTGCGTTTAACAATTTGAGGGTGAACCGGCGTTCCCGCGCCTAACAACATTTAAAACAGTCACCCATAATAATAAAAAAAAAATCACAACATACATTAGGGCGCCCCTGCAGCGCGGTAACGACAGGGATCAGCGAAACGATCAAACGTTAACGAAACAGAAGAGATTTCGACCGCGTACGCGACGCGGGACCCTCTCCGCTCCCAGCGCAAGGTCGCTTTGCTTCCGGATGGACAGGAGGTGGCAGGCTCGAAGAAGAAGTCGGTTGTTGGTGCTTGGTCACGTCCAGGGCGGGCCCCGTTGGAGGGGGGGCAGCGGGGGCTTCCTCAGCCCTCAGAACCTGTTCATCTGCAGGAGGCACAACACAGTCCCCCCTGGGATCAACGGGCGTGTCAAGCGGCGTAGTCGGCCCAGCAGAACCCGACAGGTCAGCTATTGGGGATGAAGGACCGACACGCGCGTCAACATAGGGTTTAAGTCGCGAGGAATGAACATACCACCGACGTTTGCCGTATTGAACGCGGATACTTTGCGAGTTCCGAACGTCTACGAGCGTCACAGGCCCACGCCATGGCCTGTGCAGTTTAGGGGATGTGCCCGCCGGTACCTGGGGGCAGTGGAGCCACGCCAGGTCTCCCACTGACCAAGGCATGCGAGTATGCGATCGACGCGCGTACCGTTCGTTCCTTGCCTGAGCACGGGCCGTCGCACACCGGGCAGCCTCTCGCGCTTCCGTTACTCGTTCAAGCGAGTCACGCACGTGGTCAGGCAGGGAGCGGGACGGTTGTTTACTCGGCGTACCCAGTTGCACATCGATGGGTGGAACATTTTCACGGCCATACATAAAAAAAACGATGAGTATCCCGTGGACATGTGCGGAACCATGCGGTATGCCGCCAAGACGCCTGGTATGTGCAAGTCCCAATCGGTTTGCTTTTCACTGACCGTGTGACAAAGCATAGCGGAAAGGGTACGGTTGAATCGTTCCACCATACCATCTGTTTGTGGATGGTATGGGGAGGTGCGAACTTTCTTTGTACCCAGCGCGTCACAAACTTCCCTAAGCAATTTAGAGGAGAAATTCCGGCCTTGATCTGTGAGCAGCCTTTCAGGTGCCCCCTTGTCCATGACATACCCGTTCAAGAAAGCGTCGGTGATGGACGCTGCCGTTTGGTCGGGCAGAGGCCAGGCCATCGGCCATCGAGAAAAATATTCCACCCCGACCAGAAGGTATTTATTGCCCCTAGCCGACGGGGGAAACGGCCCCAGAATGTCGAGAGCCACTAATTCGTTAATACGGGACACTTCAATGGAACGCAACGGTGGTACATAGTGGTTCCGAGGCGGCTTCCTTTTCGCACAGTCATGGCACGAGCGGACAAAATCATTGATGTCCGCCGTCATACCGGCGCAGAAAAAATCCTTTTGCATCGCAGCCACAGTCTTTTGGACGCCAAGGTGCATCAACTTATCAGCGTGCAGAGCACGGAGCAGGTCGTAGCGAAGCGAAGTAGGCACCACCAAGCGTGGTCGGTCAGACACCCCGTCGGTACACATTAGCAATCCCGACTTACCCCGGAACATATGCCACTTCCAGCCCGCCAATTGCGATTTCTGTTTCCCAACCAATTTACGTAGTGGAGACAGCGAGGCATCGGCCTCCTGCTCGCGCAACCAGACCGCGTGCGGCAGCCGTAAGGTGTCATCGGTGTCCACCAACACCTGCTGGTCCTCCTCCTTCGCTTTCGCCCCTGCGTCGTCCTCATTCGCTATCGCCCCCATAACCGGGCAGGGCGACGTGGGCGGTGCGGCGCAGCGGTGCGTGCCCGTCAGGCAAGTGCACGGAGGAACGGGCGGCAGCCTTGAGAGCGCATCAGCGTTCGCATGACGGGCTCCCTTTCGGTACGTTATATCGAAGGAAAATTCCTGTAACGATTCCAACCACCGGGCCAATTGGCCTGACGGCTGATCCAATTTGAGGGAATATTGCAAAGCCGCATGATCAGTGCGGACCAGGAATTTCCGTCCATACAGGTACGGTCGGTACAATCGAACAAAATGGACAATTGCCAAAAGTTCCCGCCTTGTCACGCAATATCGCGTTTCCGCAGGGGACAGAACCCTGCTGCCATACGCCACCACTCTCTCAACCCCATCCTTACGTTGCGACAAAATGGCCCCAATGCCGATATCACTAGCATCCGTATCAAGGATGAACGGCTGTGAAAAATCTGGGTAATTTAACGTAGGCGCCGTGGCGAGGTGGTCCCGAAGTGCCATAAAGGAACTTTCTTCCTCCGCCCCCCATTTAAACCTTTGATTTTTGCCAGTCAGAACGTGTAATGGTTTTGCCAACGTCGCAAAGTTCTTCATGAAGCGGCGATAATAGGAAGCGAATCCAATAAACCGCCGAACATCACCCACTGAAGTGGGTGTGGGCCACTCACGTACACACTTGGTTTTCAGAGGGTCAGTGGATACGCCGTCCGAACTGACAATATGACCCAGGTAACGGACGGAGTGTTTCAGGAGGTGGCATTTCCTCGGTTTAAACTTAAGGTCAGCCGCACGCATTCTTTGAAAAACTGTCTCAAGGCGTTGGAGGTGTTCCTCGAACGTGCGGCTAAAGACAATTATATCGTCTAGATATATGAGGCACGTTTCCCACTGCAGTCCCGCCAACACCAATTCCATGAGCCGCTGAAACATGGCCGGAGCCGCGTTCAGGCCCATCGGCAACCGATTAAATTCAAAGAGGCCTTGCGGCGTGCGGAATGCCGTTTTGGGTTTTGACTCGTCATCGAGGGGAAGCTGCCAGAAGCCCGAGGACAGGTCAAGGGTGGAAAAGAATTTAGCACCCGATAAAGCATCCAATGAGTCATCCATCCTCGGTAAGGGGTACGCGTCCGCTACCGAGATTTTGTTCAACCGGCGGAAATCAACTCAAAACCTCGTACCGCCATCTTTTTTCTTAACCAAAACGACGGGCGCGCCCCAAGGACTATTGGATGGCGAGATAATATCCGCCGCCAGCAATTCATCTACCGCCCCACGCACGTGTTCCCTTTCCGCCGGGCTCATGCGGTGAGGGTGCATACAGACAGGTGGCGATGCACCGGTTTCAATATGGTGCGACAGAGCCGGCCCTAGACCTTTGGGGGCCCTAAGCAAAATTTGGTTGGAGGCCCCTTTGATGTATGCTTTTTTTCACCCACTCGCTAGCAATGACTCTAGGGGGCCCTCTGCTGGCCACGGGGCCCTTTGCAATTGCAAGGGTCGCTTAGTGGCTGGGCCGGCTCTGTGGTGCGACAAAAGCGATGTGCGTCCGAGGTCCAAATCATTCCTGCTGAACACATCAGCGTACTGCAGCAACAGCGAACGCAAGGCGTTCCTATGTTCATTTGACAAGGAAGAATTCTCTCCGCATAAATCCGCGATCCAACGTTCTTGTGAACGATCATGCGGAGACCCATCAGCAGGCATCCGATCGCGCGGCGGTTTTTCACAAGAGGCGAAATCGGTAGTGGCGTGAGCCAGCACCGATCCCTCCGGAACAACAACGCGATCAGGTCCCCCATTCAAGACCTGTATGAAAGGTGCCTGACCTGGGCGCACAATCGTTTGTGCCGCCGCCAAAGAAAAATATTTCGATACGGAATTCGATGGGGATAATAGCACGCCTTTCGCACCCCTTCCCATTTGAAGTGGTTTTCGGAAACGTAGCGGAATGAGCATTTGCGCTCCCGATGGAACTTCCACCGTAGCCGCAACTACAGCAGTAACTGCGTTACCTGTAGGCGCTTTGGCCAGCAGGGAAGGCAGGAACGCCATCCTACGACCCCCCGGCATTTCCAAACAGTCCTGGTCGACCCGTATTCGCAACGGCATCCGGCGCAGGAAATCCGTCCCCAACAAGCATGGAACAGCTAGCGAGCGAGAAATTAACACAGGTCCTGCGGCGGTAATATTTCCGATAGCGATGCGCACATCCACCTGTCCGCAGATACCCATGCTCCCCCCATTGGCGGCAACACACGCATCATTAACCTTGCGTATTCTCGACGCAGGAATGGACAACAAATGAAAAATTACATCCGAAATGATGGTAGCCGATGCGCCAGTGTCCACCAAGATACTGACGTCAACGCCGTCGATGGTACCACGTACCGTCGACGAGCCCGACGCCGCAGCCACAATCCTGCGAGCCAATTTCTTCCACTGTGTAGCAGAGCGTGTCAATGGAGCAGGAGAAGTAAAATTGGCCTTAGGAGTGTAAGAATGAGTGCGAGTGGATGAGTGATGTGACACGACCTGCCGGGTGTCCGATTTGTGCCGACTCGCCCGAGGTTGTTGCAGCTCCGCGGCAGGTAGAGGAGATGGAGGTCCCCTTGGCGGAGGAGGCGACAGCAGAGGTCGGCAGCGGCAGTCACGGGCGAAGTGGCCCGTCTGCCGCACTTAAAACACGCGGCCGACGTCGGCCGGTGGTTGGACGACCCGGCCCTCGCACGCGGTCGGGCCGTGTAGTCGTCCCGCTGGTCGCGCAGCCGCCGGCCCGGAATCCTACGCGGGACAGCAGCAGCCAGCATGTCGTCGTCGCCCGAGTCGTCGGAGCAGTGGACAACCAGTCGCGGAGACCACCCCAGAGGCGGCCCGTCGATCTCGGGTTTCCCCGTCCACGCCGCCATCTGGTCCCACCGCTTGATATTAAACTTAGCGTCCAGGCAGCGCGCCACCCACCGTGATGAACGCGGTTCGTGGCCGCACACTGGTAGAGAGATGTTGAGCTCCTGAGACAACTCCAGCATGCGGGAAAGGATGAGTGGATCCAAATGCTCGGCCGTTGCGTCGGGGTAGGCAGCCATGGCCATCGCCATCAACGCCCCCCGATAGGCCAACGGCGATTCCTCCGGTGCCCGGCGACGCGACATAAATTTTCTGGTGGCCGATGTCGGCGGGTCGTAAAATTCCGCCATCTCTGTGAACGCATCCTGCAGTGTCTTCTTCTTGGACGCCGGAATGGAGCAGAAGACTCCCAGAGACACATCATCGAGCAGCGTAGGTAGCGCTCCCAGCGCTTCTTCCTCCGTCCAGTTGACAGATCTAAAAGCCGACTCGAAGCGCCACGTAAAAGCACTCCAATCGCCCCCGGCGATAAATTCTTTTATTTGTGGAAGGCGATGTCCGCGGTGGCAGGCGCGTGCCGCGGGTGTCTCCGGCCGCCGTTCCCGCTCTCCGCTCGTTGCAGACAAAATGGCGTCCGGCGGCTGCGTGGTAGCAGGCGCGCCCAAAATGGCGGCCGACGACTCCGGCGCAGCCGCCCCACCCAAGACGACGGCGTCCTCCCGCGTGGCAGGAGCAATGGCGGGTCCCGCTTCCATAGCAGGACCCCTTCCCGCGGCGTCCAGCTGATCGGCGATCTGGCGACCCACGGCTGGTGAGGACGCCACCGCGGTCACCAGGCTTAGCAGAATTGCGCGCAACGACTCAATCTGCTCCGCCATCAGCCGCCATTCGTCTCTCAGTCCTGCGGTGGTCGCATCTTCCCGCGGTCGACGCTGAGAGGTGTCGAGGCGAGCGTCGTCAGTCGGCGGCACCAGGGCTGTAGCTCCCAACAGCTCATCTTCCTCCGTCTCGGCCTCTTCCTCCGACAGAGGCACGGGCAGGTTCTTTTTTCTGAGGTGTTTAGACATCTTGACGATCGTCCAAACAGTCGCAGAATTACTTCTGACACCAGTGTAATAATCCTTCCAGAGACGGTATTCGGAATCGGTCCTTTTATTTCCACTCCACAATACACTTTGCTCACTGACTCTCCGTTGCTGGCAGACAACGAAGAGAGGACAGACCACGCACTAAGTCCCCACCGCGCACGTGGCAATCCCAGCCCCCGTCCGCGCGTGACCCTGCTCTTGTCAGTTTCAGTCTGCTCTCGATCGTTCCCCTCCACTCGCTCTTAATACCTTCGTCACGTGGTTCCCCCAGCCAATCGTACATGGACAGCTTTGACCATTCTTGATGGTTCCCTGTCAATCCCGGGACCACATCCGGCTCCCCATTGGTTGGGGCCCCGAATGGCTAGGCCAATCACTCCTGATGACCTGTCGTGATGACGCATGGGCCATGGTCCCTATCTCAACCCTTATTGGCTACAAGCAGGACCGGCAAGCCAATCCCCACGTGAACCCTCTATGGCTGTTATTACACATGTATTCAGAGTGATGTCGGCTTCATGCAACAACTGCGACATATATTGTGTTTACATTGATCCATATTTATGATACATTTATCATAGAATAAATACTTTAAGTAAGTGCCTATTAACACAGAAAGGTGCATATTTACATGTATTTGCTTGTACATTTCATTGGCAGAGACAAGAACTCATCTCTAATTATCACCTTTCAGGTGACTCCATTTTCTTAATTAACGGGTTTCTCGTTTCTTGGTTTTCATATGATTTATCATGATTACATCATTTTTAACCGATCTCACTTCCCAGTTTGTCACCACCCAAACGTTCTCTCTACCACCCTTATCCTCTGCTATCCTATCATCTGCATCCACTATCCAGCATCCTCTTACCAAATAGCTGTTAAATATCAATACGCCTCTCTTTAAATTACATAACAATCAAAGCCAAAATGGTTTTCTACACAATTAAGAGGGGGGCGTTGTTCATCCCCATTTACAAAAATGAGCCAGTGGTGAAAATTCCAAAGAACAACCTCTTGATTTCCCCACAATGTAGTACAAATGGTATTGACCCTTGAAAGATGAACGACCGAGTCAATCCCCAACCAGAATGTTTAACTCGCAATGCTGTGATTACAATCCACGCCTTTACCGCTGTGCTACCAGACTGGATATAATAATGAAAATGAATAACATAAACAAAGCAATTAAGTAGTTACAGAAATAGTCTCCAGCAGGTTTCGGGCTCTGCGCTGATTATAGCCATCAGCTCTCTAATGATTATGGCACTCATATCGATTATCCCGTAAAAGCCCTTTTTATCAATTGGTTGTTATGGTGTGGATGACGAAGAGTGTGCATTATTGTCTGTACAAAAATGTTCACCTCCTCTGATCCCCACAGTGCTGCTCACGCCATTCCAAGCTGCCCTCTTCATTAGGCTTCTGTCCATAAGCTCAACTACCAGGGCTGATAAAATTAGTCGCTATGAAGGCGTGGTCAGGTGAGGTCAAGCAGTGAAGCCCATTCTCCAATTACACACCCCATTATTACACCTTCATGGGATTAAGCACAAATCTCCTGGGGGGAAAAAAACAAATCCAGAAATCTTTTACATGCCAGGAAAATGCAGGTGGCAATTATTCAAAACGAGTGCTTACGATATAAACTGACAGCTGACGTGGAGAGTATGTGATGGTGATTTGAATTGTCAATATGCTTCTGCTCTTAGAGTGTAACGTTTCGATGTGCTGGGGGTGCAAGTGGGATAAGTTAGGGGTTTTTTTCCTTCAGGATAGTGAACGATGGCTTGGTAGTAAAGATGTGTGGAGGCAATAGGGGATTGTGGCGATGGAGTAAAGAATTGCTTGGCGAATGCATGATGCTTCAGAATTGAGTCAAACGGAAAAAACACGGTTTTGGGGTCAGGTGTTTAATGGAGCAGGCCTCGTGCTGATAATCACGATTGTGCAGTCTGATGGAGAAAGTGACTGGGGGCACTGCTTTTAGGTGGCGCAGGATCAACAGCCGGTTTACCTGACCCAGGGGGAGTGCTTCACAGCTGCCCCACCAAGCATGTCCTTGATTTCACGCAAGAGCAGCGTCGTATCGTGGCATGCTGGGGTTGGGTTCCACGCCGCTCACACTCACTCATTGGTGTTAGATGTTGGCGGAGGCACTCTCACATCTACAGTGAATGCCTGTTGCCACAGGGGATATGGGAGTACCTGCGTGGTTCACAGAATCAAACTAACCAAGAGTACTTTTCTATGCTTTTAAACCAACACCTAACTTTATATAAGCAACAGAGAAATAACGTTGTTAGATATAGCCGTGAATGATATTACAGTGGCAGTGTCATCATTTTAGAAGTTGCTTGGTTAATGGTTGCAACTTAGAAGCGCAAGAAACAATGGCTAATTCTTCACATGGCTTAATTTCAACTGGAAAAAACGATCGCTCAATGCACACTTTGTACTTTCCCAGTGTAGTTGTGGAGGGGGGGGGGGCTCGTCTTTCTTTGAAAAAAAAAGGAGCACGTGGTAAAATAAATATTAACACAGAGAAGAGAGAATTTTATTTGGAGCCGCGGTGATGAATTATTCGCGAGCATAGTGAGGGTTTAAGCAGTGCAGTGCGCATCGTGGAATGTTGTTGACATCCTGTGAAAACGTTAAAACAATTTACCTGCTTTGCGTGATAGTTTATACTTGAAGGTCTCTAAAATCTAACACAAAATATTTTAATGACTCATTGCGGTGGATGTCATAGAGATACCAGCAAAGCAGTCTGAAAGTGCAATATGCATTGATAATTTATCTCCATGTAACATGAGAAAAAAACTGCCCTGCCATGCTTTTATTAACGTAATTTGTAAGTTTTCATGACTGTGAAATAATGTCGGACATTCCGCTCCACATGCTGAGAGCGTCTTCTCAAGTCAGTTCCTGGCAGAACTTTCTCCACGTGGAGTGAAACGCCGGACATCGTGGCGAATGACACGCCATATCGCAGGGGTGTTTGACATTACACAGCATAAAATAGGCGCAACATGTTTAAGGATACAATTACTCATTACGCTATTGAAATCTATTACGGTGGTATCAGATTGTCCCATTTTTGAAAACTACATTCATTAGTTACGTATACAACAAAACTACTCAACACAATAATTAATAACACTGCCTCAAAATAAAATATAAGGATATGTTTTGGGCAATGGCCCTTCTTATAAGCAATGAACAAGAGCCAATTCCTCAAAATATGGTTTAATATATATTTTAAGAAATGGTTATTATAAATGTGAGTTATTTTGTTTGACGTGCTTGTGCACTACTGCCAAAGTAGCATCACCAAATAATTAGTTTTTTTTATAAGATGATATTTTTGCTGATTTTCACATAATTGGCAACATAAATACTGTTTTACTGATGTAGTTGTTTTATTACTGTAACGTGTAAGCTTTTCATCCTGTTTAACTTTGTATTGTAAGTGATCTGAAAACAGGTGCAAGGCTTATTTAAGTTCAATGTGTGTCAGTAATGACTGAATTACCATGCTTCATTGATCGCACTAGTGGAACTGATCATTTGTTTGTTTATCGAATGCACGTAACTCTTGTACGTTTTGATTTTCATGAAGATTAATGTATACACTTTTAAACGAATAGAACCTAGCAATGGCAATCTCTAATCGATTAGTGGATGTTTGAGTGATGAAAGTTATAGTGCACATATACTAGTCTATGTATAATACTTGCATAGCTCCACCACAAAAAGTGTTTATCTATAAAAAAAAAGTGTTTACATTATGATGTTAAATGTAGGCATGCTCGAAATTATAACTTTCATTTTCCAAATTGTCACCCATACCATTACATTTAACGATTGCTCTCACTATTCTTAACAACGTAGGTCATAGCTAGATATGTTGGATTTATTTTTGTATATGATCTCCTTTTGTATTTGTAACGTGTGTTAATTAATCAATCAATCTGGATATTTAAGCTCAAGATACATGCGTAGAATCGCGTGTGTAAGAATCAACATTTTTATGCGTATATATTTTATGTAATGAGTCCATATGACCGCTGCAACCACTAGACGCTGCTATATTCACCACAGTGGGAAATAAAAATAATCGACTCCGGAATAAAATTGTAATTGATAGAAACTCAAGCGGGACAATTTGTTACAACTTTATAGACAATTAAAACATTTGTTAGACTTCATGTCATATTGGTTACTGATCTAACGCAATAGATAATAGCTTCTGCCCAATAGTTTGGAGATCATTTAACATGTATAAATGTCCTAGTATCGTCTTATTTATGCTCAATAAGACATGTATTTTGAAGTTGTATTAATTGTCAATGTACACGTATTGTTTTTAGTAAGGTCATTACCAAATGTTATCATCATCAAATTTGGATTTTATATAACAACTCTGCATTTCATATTTTTGGGTCTTTCGGTAAAGTCACGTAGATAGGTAAAAAAAAAATAACAAAAATAACAAAAAACTACGACGTTTCTACCGCTTGTGTTGCGGTTTTCTTTGAACCTATCTACGTGACTTTACCGAAAGACCCAAGAATATGATTTCCTGCAGTCACGAAAGCTTTAAGTCAAGATTTAACTCTTCATTTGAATGAACACATTTCTAATTGCTTTTGAAATATATGTATGATGACAGTATGCAAATATACATACAACCGGGGATTATTTTCAGATGCAGCTGTCCACGGCTGATCTCCAGAAAATATATTAATCTGCCTCCGCTCCTGCTCTTGGTGGGTTGGGGGTTAGGTGCCTTTGAAACTCTTAAATAAGGAATTAAGCACTGCATAAACAACATATATACATACGTGTATTGTATTACCAGAAAAACAGCCCACTTCTAATTTTCTTGAGTTTCCCCACCTCTGTCCACAAAGAAGAATCAATGGGTGCACCAAAATTAGTATATTAGCAGGTCATGTGTGGTGGTTTAAATTGTAGGTTCTCCCACCTCTTCCAAGACATCAGATCAGCATGAAAGAGAAGGCTAAAACATATCCTCTAGAGGTGGTTAATTGAACTCCCTCGTGTGGAGGCCTTTCTCCCAGCAGTGGCGTGAGCAAGCAATTGCGGTGCTACACATTTATCTTTCTCTTTGCCGAAGCCTATCGATTAAAAATCCCTTTTTGTTTATCTATTATATAACAAAAACGTATTCCACTAAAATATGAGTTCGTAAAGAATGCATAATTCAATCGTGAAATTCATAATAATCAACAAATAACGGAGGAAATAATATATTGACAAAAACTGTCAAATTCACAAGCATCAATAATATATTGTTATGCTGTATGGGGTTATACGGGGAGGTAAGTGGAGTGTTGATAGGGAGGGAGCTGTAGGTGGGGTGGGGAGGAGGGCTTATAAGTTTCGATGGTGATGGCAGGAGGTGGCTAATCAGAGCAAACCACTGCCATCACTTCACACTGGCTCCACATCCCACAGGAGCGGATTAGTCACGAGCACATCCATTACAAACCCCACAATTAAATACGCTCACAATTAAAAACGCTCACAAATTGGGTAATGGCATAGCTTCCAAGATAATTACCATAATATTTTTTTTCTCAAGGATCGCAATATTTCTTGGCTGTTAGACATTGGTACGTGCAGTAATGAAAAATAAATATTGGTAATTTAAATTAATGTACCAAAGAAATGATTGCCATGATTGTTAATAATCAAGCATGAAATAGCTGAGAGGCTCTGAGCAACGAGCACTGCTGGCGCTGTCAGCTGAGATGTGCATCATATTATTAAGAGTGCTGCTTTCTGCTTCTGCAAGGAACGCTAGTTGATTTTGTAATAAACCACCTGTTCTCATGTTGCCTTCAAACGGGTGGAAATGGAAATAATGTGCACTTTGAAAAGTTTTTTTGTCATGGTCAGTGTGTGATAAGCTCTTATTTGTAAGCGCAAAACAGCAACAGCATTCATCGACCTCTCTTCAGCTTACGATACCGCATGGCGGAAGGGACTCCTGCTTTAGCTAGCAAAAGCCGTGCCTTGTCGCCCGACATTTAGACTAATCGCCGAAATGCTGAGCAACCGATGGTTCACTACTCTTTGGTTCTTTCGGTAAAGTCACATGCAATACCCTGGTGTCTACATACTAAGTTGTGTCTGCGGCAGCAGTTAAATTGGGGAAACGAAACGACATGTCTCGGACCGTGTTCACGAACTCAAGGCAGATTTGAAACATGGCAGAACCAATACCTCTGCAGTGGCTTATCATTGTTTTTACGCAGTGGGCTAGCACGATATTGTTTTTTTCCGAGACCAAGGTACTCTGCAAACCTTCGGGCTATCATCCTTCATTTGTCCATGAAGCCATCCAGATATATAAATACAGAGACAATTTCAACTGAGAAGATGGGTATAAGCTGAGCAATCATTGGAAAGACGTTATTAACCAAGTCGTAACTTGCTGTGGTGCTTCCATTCTTCCCTGCCGTTTGGCTGTTATCTCTGACTCTCTGAGTTGCATTGCCCTGTTAGGTGCCTCTGCATTAACGGGCTGGGGTCTCACTAACATGGCCACCTCTGCTCCCTTAGCCTCGATGTATCAATGGTTCTGGCTGTGTGATGGGCTTTGTCTCTCACTGCCGCAACCACCGTTGCGGTGGTTCTCTTGCGTGGATGCGCTTGCCTCACAGCGCAGTTGGCAGCGCCGCAGCTTGTGTTACACATAGACATGACATTAACTTACTAATCTCCCTGCCTAATCTCTCCCAGCAACATAGTGCTAATCTCCCATTAACACTGCTGTTGTGCGCATATGCAGGGATGATACTCTTATGCGGCGACGGAAGCGCATTTCATGCTAATCTCTCTCCCTAATCTCTCTCTCCATAATCTCCCCCATTAACGCAACTGACGTGCTTGCGTCTGGGGATGGAATTCCTTTCCAGCTCAGAAACCACTTGCTTGCCTATCACCACGTAAATAACCTCTTGTTGTAACAGCTCTCTCGCTGGTTCAGCAGTTCCACTGCTTGATTATTTTGTCTGCCTGAGGACGACTGCTTGTGTTACAATTGAAACGTCGTGATATATTATGTTTTGTTTTATTTTATTTTTCTACCTACGTGACTTTACCGAAAGAACCAAAGAGTATGGATTCCTGCAGTCACGAAAGCTTCAAATCAAGATCGATGGTTCACTGTCCATCTTGGTGAAGCTGCCAGCAGCCCACGAAGATTGAACAATGGACTCCTGCAGGGATCAGTTCTGGCACCGGCGCTGTTCAATCTCTATACTAGCGACATTCAAGCAACATCTAGCCATAAGTTCACAAATGCAGATGATATTGCACTCGCAACTCAAGCACGGAAAATGGAGGACACTGAGGCGGTCCTCAAAAAAGATCTGAAGAATCTGGAAAAACACTTCAAGAATTGGCGCATAAAGCCTAACTCATCGAAGAGTGTCGTTTCTGCCTTCCACCTGAACAACAGACAAGCTTCTAAAACGTTGAACGTTAACTTCTGCGGGCCGAAGATAAGGCATGATGAACACCCTCGGTATCTACAAGTTACCCTGGATCGGACACTTAACTACCATCACCACCTCAAACAAGCTAAATAAACTTGCAGGAACAACCTGGGGAAGCGATGCTAGCATGTTGAAGATATCAACACAGGCCCATGTTCACTCCATTGCGGAGTACTGTGCACCGGTGTGGGGTGCAAGCCCTCACATGAACCTTGTCGACGCCGAAATTAATAATGCGCTTCGTATCATCAGTGGTCCCCTAAAGTCTACTCCACTCCCGTGGCTTCCTGTGCTGGCGAATATTTCTCCAGCCAATATCCGACACGATGATGCGATGACATGGGAGTACAACAAGATAATGAAAAACTTCACTTTGCCACTTCATCAAGATCTAAAGGAAGCCCTACGCCTAAGGCTAAATTCCAGGAAACAGTTTTGGATACGCGCCTCTGCTCTAGCAGCTGAAAATAAAGACACTGCCACTCAGTGGTCTGATGGATGGCTATGGACGTGACAAACAAAAACATCATTCATGATCTGACGGTGGAAGTACCGGGATTCTCTCTTCCACGACGACTATGGACCATGCTGAACCGCGCTCGAACACAACACGCCAGATGTGCGTACACGTTCCATAAATGGAAGATCCTTTGCCCAACTGTGACTGGGGAGAAGTCCAAACCATCAAGCACATCGCCGATGAATGCTCCATCCATGCACACCCTCCTGGCGGTATCACTGAAATCCACACTGTTAACCACAACATTGGACTGGATGAGGAACCTTTGCATTCATTTATGATTATCATTAAGAAAAAAAACTGTTGCTTTTCACTGCCATAGGAGAGAAGAAGAATTTGTAATTTACTTCAGTAATTGTCAGATTGTTAATTTGGCTTCTTGGATTGGTCACCGGACGGTGTCGAGAGGACTGTGTGATGATAAACACGTAAATGGGGGTGACATGGGTTGTATCTGAATGCAAGGTTCTTTGTTAAACGCTTCGCTATAAAGAGAAAAACCACACCAACCCACCGACACGGGCTCCCGTTGCTCAAGAGCATTGTGGGCTCTCGATCTCTGTGGCCGACGTAAGTCTTTCAAGCGTGTTAACTCTTGTAAAGCTGCAGGAACAGATGGCATTCCAAGCCGCGTTCTCAGAGCATGCACAGATCAGCTGTCTGGAGTGTTTACGGACATATTCAATCTCTACCTATCCCAGTCTGTTGTCCCCACGTGCTTCAAGAGGTCCACCAATTTTCCTGTATCCAAGCTTGCTAAGGTAACTGAACTAAATGACTATTGTCCCGAAGCACTCACTTCTGTCATCATGAAGTGCTTTGAGAGGCTAGTCAAGGACCATATCAGCTTTACCTTACCCGACACCCTACACCCACTACCATTTGCATACCGCCCTAACAGATCCATTGACGATGGAATCACCACTGCAGTACACACTGCCCTATCCCACCTGGACAAGAGGAATACCTATGTGAGAATGCTGTTCATCAACTACAGCTCCGCTTTCAACAGCATAGTACCCTCCAAGCTCTTCACTAAGCTCATGGCACTGGGTCTGAACTCCCTGTGCACCTGGGTCTTGGACTTTATGACGGGCCGACCCCAGGTGGTGAGGGTAGGCAATAACACCTCTGCCACGCTGATCCTCAACACGGGGGCCCCCAAGGGGTGTGTACTCAGCCCCCTTCTTGCACTCCTTGTTCACCCACAAGTGCGTGGCCATGAACGACATTGGTAGGCCTGATCACCAACAATGACGAGACAGCCTACGGGGAAGAGGTTGGAGTCCTGGTGGAGTGGTGCCAGGACAATAACCTCTCCCTAAACGTCAACAAAACCAAGGAATTAATCGTTGACTACAGAAGACAGAAGGGAGAGCATGCCCCATCCACATCGACGAGGCTGCAGTGGGGAGGGTCAAAAGCTTCAAATTCCTGGGCATGCACATCACCGAGGACCTGACATGGTCCCATCACATCGACACTGTGGGGAAGAAGGCACCGCCCTCGATCATAAAGCTCTACAGAGGGTGGTGCGGGCAGCCCAGCATACCACAGGGGCACGCTGCCCGACCTCCAAGACATTTACACCACTCGGTGTCGTAGGAAGGCCAGGAAGATCATTAAGGACCTCAGCCACCCGAGCCACACGGACTCTTAACTTTGCTACCGTCTGGCAGACGGTACAGGAGCATCGGATCTAAGACCAACAGACTCTACCGCCAGGCCATCAGACTGTTGAACAGCCATCACTAGCTGTCTATCTGCCCTGTACTCTGAACTGCACCTTAGATATCTTTTTGCAGAACAACAGTCGCCATTTGCCACTAAGTGGCAGTGACGTCACCACGGCGCTTGTGCCAGGCTATGTGCACGTTAAAGCCACGTGAAGTGTCGAACAACAACAACAACAACTGCCATTCGCCACCAAGTGGCGGTGACGTCACCACGACGCTTGTGCCAGGCCATGTGCACCTTGAGGCCACGTGAAGTGTCAAACGCCCACTGGCAGGAGGTCACGGGGCAGACCCAGGTGCCACGGATCGACTGACTGAGATGACCGAGATGACTGGCTGATGCACCACCGGTACCCCCTACTGTACCAACTTGTTGTGCTTTAGCCACCTGGCGCTTCGCTCGTTGTTGTGAGTGATAGAAGGGTTGCCAGATAGAAGGGTAAAAAACCAATTATCATATTTTTACTGGCAAATGAGGTTCCCATAGTGTAAATGCTTGCCCCGAGCTCTCATACTCTGATGGTGCATTGTCTTTGAGTTGTGCGCCTTTTGGCGTCATCTGGTCCAACCCATGTGAGACTAGGCTCTAAGGAAAGCTGTCTCGGGTGTGGACCAATCAACTTCAAGGACAGTGCACATTATCAGAGTTATGGCTTTTGTTTGTATTATGACTGCAGGTATTGCGGTCTATGCAAACATGACTCCTTGTAAAAAGGTGTCAGTTTTGTTGCCAGATAGAAGGGTAAAAAACCAATTGTCATATTTTTACTGGCAAATGAGGTTCCCATAGTGTAGATGCTTGCCCCGAGCTCTCATACTCTGATGGTGCATTGTCTTTGAGTTGTGCGCCTTTTGGCGTCATCTGGTCCAACCCATGTGAGACTAGGCTCTAAGGAAAGCTGTCTCGGGTGTGGACCAATCAACTTCAAGGACAGTGCACATTATCAGAGTTATGGCTTTTGTTTGTATTATGACTGCAGGTATTGCGGTCTATGCAAACATGACTCCTTGTAAAAAGGTGTCAGTTTTGTTGCCAGATAGAAGGGTAAAAAACCAATTGTCATATTTTTACTGGCAAATGAGGTTCCCATAGTGTAGATGCTTGCCCCGAGCTCTCATACTCTGATGGTGCATTGTCTTTGAGTTGTGCGCCTTTTGGCGTCATCTGGTCCAACCCATGTGAGACTAGGCTCTAAGGAAAGCTGTCTTGGGTGTGGACCAATCAACTTCAAGGACAGTGCACATTATCAGAGTTATGTCTTTTGTTTGTTATTATGACTGCAGGTATTGCGGTCTATGCAAACATGACTCCTTGTAAAAAGGTGTCAGTTTTGTTGCCAGATAGAAGGGTAAAAAACCAATTATCATATTTTTACTGGCAAATGAGGTTCCCATAGTGTAGATTACACTATGTATTATTCTACCCACCCTACAGTATATCACACTGCTGTATATTCACTATACAATTACGATACTGTATATTGCCTTATATATTGTATTAAACATTACAATTTTATACTATTTATTATTATACAATCTGCTATACACTATACCATTGACCGTCGAGTGAAATATACTAAGAGGAAGCAACGAAATATGTCAATGGAAGAGTGGTAGTAGAAGACTTGCAGCGGCGCAAAGAATCCATTCCCAGCTCCACGTCCTCCTGTACCACATCACTCCATCTCTTCTCTAGCCCGTGCCGCGCCCGTTTAGCCCCCTGGATCCGGCCGAACAAAAGCTAAAAGCTGTTAAGGAATGGGGTGGCTGGGCATGCGGGCTACGTGACCCAGCCACCGCAGCCTTGCCTGCCGGAGGAGCTCACCGATGGGACTTTGCCCAGATCTTTCAAGGATTTGAGAATTCCTCACACAATCCAGCCTGGTTAAACCCAGGATGGATCGTAGGCAGGCCTGCCTAAATGTTTCCAACCAGCGAAGATGCTCCATTAGGGGGGTCCACGTTTCGCAAGCGTAGAGAAGGGAGGGAATGACTGTGGCCGAGAAGACCTGAAGCTTCGTGTGGAGCGACAGACCAGGTAGCTTCCACACAGCGTTACGCAACCGATGAAAAGATATTGCCGCTCGACTGATTCGGGGTGAGACCTCTGCTGTTAAACTGGAGCCGGTCATAAGCACACTGCCCAGGTATGGGAAACTCTCCACTATCTCCACTACTGCCCCATCACCGATTTGGAGTTGTGGGGGTGGAGTGCCCGATGGTACAAAATACCCAGGCAGGTGCTTAGTTTTGGTGGGGCTGATCCCCTGCTGATGTTGTACGTTTGCCCACTGACAAAGAAATGATAAGTCTATAATTTTAATGGTAGGTTTATTTGAACAGTGAGAGACAGAATAACAACAACAAAAATCCAGGAAAACGCATGTCAAAAATGTTATAAATTGATTTGCATTTTAATGAGGGAAATAAGTATTTGACCCCTCTGCAAAACATGACTTAGTACTTGGTGGCAAAACCCTTGTTGGCAATCACAGAGGTCAGACGTTTCTTGTAGTTGGCCACCAGATTTGCACGCATCTCAGGAGGGATTTTGTCCCACTCATCTTTGCAGATCTTCTCCAAGTCATTAAGGTTTCGAGGCTGACGTTTGGCAACTCGAACCTTCAGCTCCCTCCACAGATTTTCTATGGGATTAAGGTCTGGAGACTGGCTAGGCCACTCCAGGACCTTAATGTGCTTCTTCTTGAGCCACTCCTTTGTTGCCTTGGCTGTGTGTCTTGGGTCATTGTCATGCTGGAATACCCATCCACGACCCATTTTCAATGCCCTGGCTGAGGGAAGGAGGTTCTCACCCAAGATTTGACGGTACATGGCCCCGTCCATCGTCCCTTTGATGTGGTGAAGTTGTCCTGTCCCCTTAGCAGAAAAACACCCCCAAAGCATAATGTTTCCACCTCCATGTTTGACGGTGGGGATGGTGTTCTTGGGGTCATAGGCAGCATTCCTCCTCCTCCAAACACGGTGAGTTGAGTTGATGCCAAAGAGCTCCATTTTGGTCTCATCTGACCACAACACTTTCACCCAGTTGTCCTCTGAATCATTGAGATGTTCAGTGGCAAACTTCAGACGGGCATGTATATGTGCTTTCTTGAGCAGGGGGACCTTGCAGGCGCTGCAGGATTTCAGTCCTTCACGGCGTAGTGTGTTACCAACTGTTTTCTTGGTGACTATGGTCCCAGCTGCCTTGAGATCATTGACAAGATCCTCCCGTGTAGTTCTGGGCTGATTCCTCACCGTTCTCATGATCATTGCAACTCCACGAGGTGAGATCTTGCATGGAGCCCCAGGCCGAGGGAGATTGACAGTTATTTTGTGTTTCTTCCAATTACGAATAATCGCACCAACTGTTGTCACCTTCTCACCAAGCTGCTTGGCGATGGTCTTGTAGCCCATCCCAGCCTTGTGTAGGTCTACAATCCTGTCCCTGACATCCTTGGAGAGCTCTTTGGTCTTGGCCATGGTGGAAAGTTTGGAATCTGATTGATTGATTGCTTCTGTGAACAGGTGTCTTTTATACAGGTAACAAGCTGAGATTAGGAGCACTCCCTTTAAGAGTGTGCTCCTAATCTCAGCTCGTTACCTGTATAAAAGACACCTGGGAGCCAGACATCTTTCTGATTGAGAGGGGGTCAAATACTTATTTCCCTCAATAAAATGCAAATCAATTTATAACCTTTTTGACATGCGTTTTCCTGGATTTCGTTGTTGTTATTCTGTCTCTCATTGTTCAAATAAACCTACCATTAAAATTATAGACTGATCATTTCTTTGTCAGTGGGCAAACGTACAAAATCAGCAGGGGATCAAATACTTTTTTCCCTCACTGTATGCCATTTAACAGGCACACGTAGTTGCAACTGATGCAGTTTTCATGAAAAATAAGATGTGACCAGATGGGCTGTAGCAGAACCGCAACGTGTCGGGCTTTAGAGTCCAAACTATGAGCAGCTGAGCTGTTAATAATTGTTGGTGGGGTGAAAAAAAACTCATGAAAATTAATTCAGTTTATTAATTAAAACAAAACATGGCAAAAATGTATGCTTTTTTTTACTGTCAATAATGTTACAGGGTGGTACTACCTTTACGTAATGCGGCCTTCAGCTAATGTCGACCCCCATCACCGCACGAGGTATAACGCGAGCTTGTCTTGATGAAAACACAATAATTAAAATCCGTCTTCTACTTGTGCGGAGATGTGTGTCTGCTCCAAATGGTCTCTTGTTCTTCATCGCTCCCCAAGCTCACATTTTCCTTAACCCCAGAACCCCACACCTTCCCTCCGCCTCACCCTCCTCGCAGTGTAGACGTTTTTAATGCATACAAGGGTTTACTTAACGTAATGAAAGTATGGACATATTGTTTAAAATGGATTGCAAGTTATTGTCTGTAGTTATCCATGCTCTTTATGGCTATATACCCGTATACTTTACCACCATTGGAACCTCCTTTGCCAGTAGCAAAATATGATAATTGTTTTTTTACCCTTTCATCTGGCAACAAAACTGACACCTTTTTTTTTTAGACTAGGCTCTAAGAAAAGCTGTCTCGGGTGTGGACCAATCAATTTCAAGGACAGTGCATACATTATGAGAGTTGTGTTTTTTTGTTTGCATTCCGACCGCAAGTATTGTGGTCAATGCAAACATGATTCCTTGTAAAAAAGGTGTCGGTTTTGTTGCCAGATAAAAGGGGAAAAAAACAATTACCCGTATACTTTTCAGAGTTAGTGCAGCGTAAAAAGACAAAATGGAATGGTATGATTTTGTGCTGAAAGTTATGGTCACGTAATTTTCACACGAGCAGCAAACAAAACGGTATTAAAAAAAAATACTCGGTGGGTCTCACATACGTCTATAATTAAATCACTGTACTGGTTAATATTTAAAATAGGGCAGCAAGCTTAACATGCATTTTGCAACCTTTCCACACCTAATTTTCAACATGTTTAAAAAACGATAGTCTTTGGAATGGAAAATGGCGGTTACACAGAACTAATTTGCTCTCAGGGAAGCTTATTTAGGCAGCTCCGTGTATGCAGCTGCAAACGGGACCTACGTGGTGACATGGAAACAGTCAAACAATAACTGTGTGCGCCTCTCAGCAGGAGGCATCAGTATTGTTACATGTGATTGGAGTAGTGGAGCAGTGGCTCATTGGTTAGTATGCAGCATTATGAAGCGGGGAATCTGAGTTATATTCCCAGCCATGGTTAATATCAGTGGGGGGGAGGGGGGGATGTTAACCAGGTCAGAAGAAACTCCCTTTATCAACCCTTCAATGTAACCAGCGTGATGAGGTGTGGTCAAGCAACCTCCCATAATCGACGTGGCTCGGGAAGTCCTTCGTTAAGAGGTTGACTGACAAATGAACCTCATTGCGGGACCCTGGGGTCCCGAATAAACGGGAGTCAAAATCGTAAATTATTTATTTATTTTTGGCGACTACATCCCACCGCGCACATAAACGCCGTGACCCACCTTGCGCGGATCATTCTGTTGTCATGTCGTCCAAGCGCAGCAGCGAGGACGAATGCGCAGAAGAGCTGAATAAGCGAATGCACTCTATGCTCAGGTATGGGCAGGATCATAAGTCGTATCCAAAGTTGCGCAAACTGCCTAGATGACTTAAGTCCTTTATTTGTCATAACGGTATGCATAATACAGTGAAACTGCAATCTTATCTTCATTATTATGTGACCTACCAATGTCTGCAGCCAGAATCAATCGATGACAATCATATTACTTGCAGATATTTAACAGATGAGATGCGTTGCACCGTTAATTACTCCTGTTTGATAATACTTCTCTTGTCCGTATGCATCTGTGCAGATAGGTTTTTTTTGCGGTTAAGCCATAGTCTCCACATACCGCTCGTATCAATGCGGATAAGAGGAGTGGCGACCCACTACTCTGTAGAGTAACATTGGTATAAACGCTTATAACAATGTAAACAGCGCACTGAAAACGCGTACTATTTTATGTACTGGATACAAAGTCCACACTGATAAATACGATGATAGAGGGGTGTAAATAATTTTTTCGATAGTTTACTTAAATAGAGGTACTGCAGATAAGTAGTTTCCAGTTTTAAAGGCATAGTTTAACAAGACAACTGTGGGGGCCGACGTCCACCTCTTCGCTCCCCGTGAGCAGGTGGAGCGCAACGTCCACCCCCTCCACTCCCCTCTCCTCCTCGTCGGCCGCCTCTCGCTGGGCCCTCACCGATCGGGTGATCGGCCCCCCCCGCGTCAGCGCCCTCTCTGAGAGACATCGCTACTCGGCTGGCTCACCACCGCCCGGGGTTATCTCCCACACTCTCAAATCACACCACCACACAAACTAATGCGGGGGCGTGCACGCGCGCCCCTGCAGGTGCGTATTTCCCTCACAAAGCTGGCGCTGACCAAAAGGAACGGCGGCGGAATGAATATGCACGCTCCCCTCCGAGTGGTTAAGACCTAATCCACGTGCCCACAATGCTAGTGCTAATGTAAACTGAAAATAAACGGCAGCTGTATGAATATCTATAGGCGCGTGCATTCCCAACGGCCAGCGCTACGGCCCCCAGAGGACCCGGCAGCGTAATGCAAACACGTGGTGCAAACTCGCTGCGTAAAGCACGCTGTGTAAACACGCACGCGAGCGCAAGCACACGCAAACGATGGCGGCCGTATGTGCTGCAGTATACGCGCCTCACGCGCACGCTCAAATCACTCACACCACCCCCACGCTGCAGTTCTGCGCTCGCGCTCACGCCGGGCACACCGTCTCTCCACTCAGACGCGCCACACACAGATCACAGACGCTACGCCGAGGTTCTGCCCACACACACAGACATCACACTACACTGATATTCTGTACGAGAGTTTATTAATGGCGCCAATACACATTACCCGGAGAAGGAATGTTTCGCGAGGAGAGCCTAGCGTAACTCTGCCTATGAACCCAGTCACTCAAGCGTTCTACCACGTACCTCGTAGTTGTACTCCCCGCGTCGCACGGACGCTGTGAGAGTCGGAGGGAGAGGGACGAGCCAAAATCTCACCTATCACTGCCTCGTAGCAGCACTCGCTGGCATTACACGGATGCTGCGAGCGGCTCGAGGAGGCAGGACGGCAGGGTGTTGGTCTGGACGGCCTGGAGGTTGTAAACAACTAAACTAATCGTCCCGGGGCTCCCTCGCGTCACGCAGCCAATCACGCGCCTACCTTTCGAATTACAATTGATGCCCCGCCCTCACCTGGAGCGTCCGTCACGCCTCCACCCATTGTCCCTTGCTCAGGGTTCCTTGCTCAGGGTGCCTAATATTCCACCCTCCGTCCTCCCGCCAATGTTGTGTGTAACTCATTGCGGTTGGCCCAGGGAACCTTTTCTTTTTGCGCCCATACAATTTTAAGCCAATTTAGGGGCACCGCAATGAAACCTGTCCTGTGGGGGTCGGCCAATCTCCTGGCACCGGGAAACCGTTGGACTCTCCCCCTAGGGGCCCTTCGGATTAAAACCCGATGTGCCAAGGAACCCCCCGCAAGGACACTACGTGGGTGCTGTTGTATATGCTGGATTATGAAATTTAGATTAAAATAATAATAATAAAATTTCGAAAAATGCGTAAATCGCATCAATTATGTTAATGTGTGTAATTATATGCATTAATTATGATAATCACTGAGATAATCGTTTTAATTTATGCGAATGCTTGCGATTATCTTAGTGTGTTTATGTTATGATAATTAGGCTTAGCTTCGTCATCCAGAGTTGTATCAATCAGGATAAAACGATTATCTTTGATTAAACATTTACTGATTATCTTCGTGTTTTTATGTTATGTTAGGTCTCCAAATTCATATCTCATCGCAGGTTACAGTTATTATGAATAAGACAGTTTTGCATGGACTGGGAAAGAAGCACTCGAACACTTGGTGTTAAGCAATTTGAATTCTAAAAAAACATGACACTCTAATATGCAAAGGCAAAAGTATACGTCAATAGATTCATCGGCAAGATTATGCAATCAACGAAAATAAATGACTCAAACATTTCTTATTCATGTAACTCGACAGCAGAAACTGCTTTGCACGATCAGTTGATATTGAACGCACCACCTTGAAATGGCAACCCTTTTTGAAACACAAAGATATGCGTGTTGTGTGTGCATTGTCCCCTTGTAAAATTAATTAAATTTTTCTTAGAGCCGGGAGTTGTGTCGTTAGCTTGTGGGGTGGGGGAGGGAATATACAAACAGCGGCCAGAGAGGTTCTCTCTGGCTTGGGCATGGCCGCAGCGAGCCCGTTCTGCTTTCTCTCTCCACTGCTTGATTGAGCGGCGTTGGCACGATGCTCGCCGTCGTGGTGCGCGATGATTCCGTCGTCGGATAGTGCGCAGCTCCTCCACGAGTCGGCGCGACGCTCGGTGACGCCCGAGTCGTGCTGCTCGTGCGCTCTCTCTCTCCGCTGCTGGATGACGAGTTGGCACGACGCTCGCCGACGTGATGCGCGATGATTCCGTCGTCGCTGCTGGACGTCTTGTCTGTTCTCACTGGGTGTTGGTCGGTGTGTGTGTATCAAACACACGGCGCATTCGATGGCGCTCTCTCTCTCTCTCTCTCTTGGTCGCAGCTCCAGGCTTCTCCACTGCTGGATGATTGTTGAGTCGGCACGATACTCGCCTTCGGCGGTGCTTCTGCTGCTGTCCCTCTCTCCTTGATTGCTGCCAACTTCACACGGACACCCGCCCTTACTTCAGGCTGTGTTGGCACAGGCTTCTGGACGACGCGGCTGTGCGCTCTCACCAGCTTGGAGCGCTCTGGCGATGAACGATGGCTCTTGTTGCTCATCCGCTGCTGCTCGTCCTTTCCGATGCTCGCTTGGTCGACGCTTGGTGATTTCCGCCCTTTATACAGGTTGATTGCTTGTTGTCACTCGTCACTCTCTCTTTTCCGTGCTTTCCTTTGTTCGTGCAGCTGCCAGCTTCACTCGCACTTAACCACACCTCGCCACTTCGTTCTGCGAGAAGCGACACCTGCCATCGGTATCGGTGTTTGCTCCCTCACGACACTCCGCCAGCCAGAGCACGGCTGAACCCAGCCTCGACCCAGGTTGAACTCAGACTTCTGCGACTCGAACGACCCCTCCTCGTTCCATCTCTCTTCGAGGCACGACTCGCCCCAGCTCCCTTGCGATGCCCCGTCGCAACGCCGCGTCGCAAGCCGAGTTGCAAGACTGAGCGCAACTCGAACCAGACTGCTCATTCATGATGTGTGCTTGTGCTTAACTCGAAACGTGAACACCCTCTCCTCTCTCCGCGTCTCTTGCGAGAGGAAAACAAACAAGAAAACAGACGCCCTCGGAATGTCAGCACAGACCCCCCCCTCGCGACCCTTTGAGTATTTATGGTGCCATCTGTTTGTGCCGGACCGTTGGAGACAAAGGTGGCTGAGGAGATTTTTTTGCAATACATTTATGTGGTCCTGTGTGTTACATTTATTCTTGATATTTCTTATGAGTTCCCTCGGTCTTAGTATATCGTGGTTATTATTCGGTCTATGGTTAATGAATATTCGTAATGATCCTCGTTACATCATTATTTTGAGGGCTTTGCCAAGTTTGGTTATGCGTTTGTTTCCAGGGATTGGTGTTTTATTCTGAGTTATATTTTAATGTTCTGAGGTTAAGTGTAACTAAGTTTCCACTTAAGCTTTCTGGAATTCATATTCTTTAGTTTTTGGTAAGGTCATGCAGATAGAAACATACAATACAAAATAATATATATGCGGTGAATACGAGTAATATAAGGGAATATCTAATAAAAAGCCCCTATTGTAGGCTGCAGTCTTATACCGTTGATTTTATTTTTTGTTAAGTTTCTACTTTTCGTTAAGGAAAACGTTAAAGAAAACGCGAGTTGCAATAGTTGTTTTTCTCTGCTCTGCACCTTATCCGTGCATCTCCAGACGTCTTGGGAAGGTTAGGCCATCGACCTTTTGTCCATCTGGATGTCTCTGACCTCTCTGTGCTCTGAAGTCTTGTCGTTTAATGGCCCTCCCAGTTTCACAGATTCCTCGTGTGCTTGTGAGGAGTAGAGGCTGTTTTCATTATTTAATAAATAAAAAAATATATATGTATAATAATAAAAAAATATTGGCCTAGTTATTCTTAATATTAAATTTTGAAAAACAGGACATAGATACAACAGTGCGCTGCGTGCGGGTGTGTGTTTAGTGCGGAGGGCGGGAGGGAGTCGCGGCACTTGCGGAGTTGCTCCGCGGTGGTGGCACCACACAACACTTGCCACCATCCTCCAAACCCACTGGTGAAAAAGAGCAAAGTTTTTCTTTACATTATATAATGTTAATGCGAGAGACGGGGGCTTATGGGACCCCGGGGTCCCGCCATAAGTTTCAAATAGCCATACATTATTATTATCATTAGCTATTCATAATAAGATATAGATGTGTGGCAATGTGAAAGCAGCACACCCAACTGCCATTTTCTCCCCATTGCTGTATTTCAGTATATAGGGAGTACATGACTAAGAGTTCAACCCTATGGATCTATGTGTGTATTAGCACATTTATGTCTGTGTATATATGTGTCTGTGCAAGGCTGGGGAGAGGTAGTGCAACGGTTAGCGAGTTGCGCTATGAACCCGGCGACCCGGTTTCAATTCCCGCTCATGGCCAACTCCAGTGACGATTATCTGAGCTTATCATGAGCCTCCCCTAGGTCTACTCAGCCTCAAATGAGTACCTGTTGAGGTGTGTAAACATCACCACTGGGGAAAGGCGGCTGGGCGTGGTGTTGGACACCCACCCCCACGTGTGCCGTGCCGACCTTCATCGGTGCTCGCTAACAGCACTTGCCCCAACGGTCTTTTATGGCTACACGGGGTATCTTTGTAATAAATAATTATCAAAAATGAGGGAGGTCTTGGACGTGGCCCACTGGCCATTTTACTGCTTCTGAATCTGTTAAGGTTGAGGTAATGATCCACAGTATCTTTGTGTTTGTATGTGTGTGGGCACGCGCGTGTGTATGTGTGTTTGTCTTTGTGTGTTCGTCCATGCACAGATTTCGTTAGTTTGTCCAAGGCCAAACAATTGGCTTGTGTTATCTAACTGATGGCTGGTGAGCCATGTATTCCCAATACGACTTCACGGCATTCAATCAGATGTCTCAGGAAAGCAGTATGTTGCTGTGTGGGACAATGGTGGGAGTGAGGGGGGTGGTATTACATTTTGTTGGGCTCAAGGGATGGGAATGTGGGCCTCGTGAACGATTATGTAGCTCTTGCTTTAAACATGATATTGACCATCTTAGTTCACCTTTAATATATTCTTGGAGGCCATTCTTTCGCACTATTGCATATTTTTATCGTCGACTAGCGGAAGTACCCGGCTTTGCCCGGGTGAAAAATATCTTTCTTAAAAACCTTACATATATATACACAGATACTAAGGTATTGTCAAAGCCCGGTGGGCTGTTTGTACATTTCTCCACCAACAAATATATAAGAGGCTTTCACAAGTCCAAAAAGTTGTAGAAAATGTGGGGTAAATAGTTGATGTCAAAATGTTTCCGAAAATTGTGGTCTCCCCCCCCACTCAAAAAATATCTTTACCCCTCGTAGGTATATATACTAACAACACCTTACATACAACAGAGGAAGTGGTATATATTGACTCTGTAGTAGTATCTACTGACTGTACCGTAGTATCTACTGAGCCAGTAGTAGCTACTGACTGTGTAGTAGTATTTAGTGACTGTAATAACTACTGAGCATAGTAGTATTTACTGGGCCTACAGTAGTATCTACCGACTATATACTCGTAACGACTAACTGTATAGTATCTGCTGACTCTATAGTTGTATCCACTGACTATAGTAGTAACTACAAAATCTATAGCAGTATCTACTCACTCTATAATAGTATCTACTGACTCTAGTAGCTACTCACCGTAGCAGTATGTACTGACTGTATAGTAGTATATACTGACTGTAGCAGTATTGACTGACTGTAGTGGTATATACTGACTGTTTTAGTATTTACTATAGCGGTATCTACCAACTCTATAGCAGTATCTACTATCACTACAGCAGTGTATACCGACTGAGGTCGTACCTGCTATCACGACAGCAGTGCATACTGCTGTGTTGGTACCTGCTATGATTACAGCAGTGCATACTGCTGTGTTGGTACCTGCTATGATTACAGCAGTGCATACTGCTGTGGTGGTATCTGCTATGATGAGAGGAATACATATTGTGGTGGTGGTACCTGGAATGATAACAGCAGTGCATATTGACTGTACTCATCATTCACCCTCACCATTCACCACTCACAACTCATCCTTACCACTCATCCTCACCACTCACCACTCCCACTCACTATTCACCATTCACCCTCACAACTCACCACTCACCAACCTCCCTCACCAATCTCCCTCACCACTCACCCTCACCACTCACCCTCACCACTCACCCTCACCACTCAATCACCACTCACCCTCACCACTCACTCTGACCACTAACCCTCACCACTCTCACTCACCACTCTCCCTCACCACTCACCACTCACTCTCACCATTCACCCTCACCATTCAGCCTCACCACTCACCCTCACCACTCACCCTCACCACTCACCCTCACCACTCACCGTCACAACCACCACTCACCCTCACCACTCAACTTCACCCTCACTACTCACCATTCATCCTCACCAATCACCACTGACCAATCACCACTCACCACTCTCCACGAACCCTCACCACTCAACCTCACCACTCACCCTCAAAACTAACCACTCTCTCACCACTCACCCTCACCACTCAGCACTCACCCTCACCACTCACCACTCACCCTCACCACTCACGCTCACCACTCACCCCTCACCGCTCACCACTCACCCATCACCACTCACAACCGCCACTCACCCTCACCACTCATCCTCACCACTGACCCTCACAACAACCACTCACCCTCACCACTCACCCTGACCACTCGCCACTCATCCTCACCAATCACACCCTCACCAATCACCACTCACCCGCACTGCTCACCCTCACCACTCACGCTCACCCTCACCACTCACCCCTCACTAATCACCACTCATAACCGCCACTCACCCTCACCACTCACCACTCACCCTCAACACTCACCCTCACCACTCACCGTCACCACTCACCCTCACCACTCACCCTCACCACTCACTCTCACCACTCACCCTCACAACAACCACTCACCCTCACCGCTCAGCACTCACCCTCACTACACACCCTCACCACTCACCACTAATCCTCACCAATCACACCCTCACCAATCACCACTCACCCTCACCACTTGCCACTCACCCTCACCACTCACCACTCACCCTCACCATTCACCCTCACCACTCTCCCTCACCACTCTCCCTCACCACTCACCAGTCACGCTCACCACTCACCCTCACTACTCACCACTCACCCTCAACACTCACCCTCACCTCTCACCACTCACCCTGACCACTCACCACTCATCCTCACCAATCACACCCTCAACAATCACCACTCACCCTCACCACTCACGCTCAACACTCACCCTCACCACTCATGCTCACCACTAACCCTCACCACTCACCCTCACCACTCACTAATCACCTCTCACAACCGTCACTCACCCTCACCACTCACTCTTACCACTCACCCTCATCACTCACCCTCACCACTCACCCTCACAGCAACCACTCACCCTCACTACTCATCCTCACCAATCGCACCCTCACCAATCACCACTCACCCTCACTGCTCACCCTCACCGCTCACCACTCAACCTCACCCTCACCACTCACGCTCACCCTCACCACTCACCTCTCACTAATCACCACTCACAACTGCCACTCACCCTCCCCACTCACCCTCACCACTCACCCTCACCAATCACCAATCACCACTCACCCTCACCACTCACCCTCACCATTCACCCTCACCACTCACCCTCACCATTCACCCTCACCACTTTCCCTCACCACTCTCCCTCACCACTCACCCTCACCACTCACCAGTCACGCTCACCACTCACCCTCACTACTCACCACTCACCCTCAACACTCACCCTCACCGCTCACCACTCACCCTCAACACTCACCCTCACCGCTCACCACTCACCCTGACCACTCACCACTCATCCTCACCAATCACATCCTCACCAATCACTACTCACCCTCACTGCTCACCCTCACCACTCACCCTCACCACTCACGCTCAACACTCACCCTCACCACTCATGCTCACCACTAACCCTCACCACTCACCCTCACCACTCACTAATCACCTCTCACAACCGTCACTCACCCTCACCACTCACTCTTACCACTCACCCTCATCACTCACCCTCACCACTCACCCTCACAGCAACCACTCACCCTCACTACTCATCCTCACCAATCGCACCCTCACCAATCACCACTCACCCTCACTGCTCACCCTCACCGCTCACCACTCAACCTCACCCTCACCACTCACGCTCACCCTCACCACTCACCTCTCACTAATCACCACTCACAACTGCCACTCACCCTCCCCACTCACCCTCACCACTCACCCTCACCAATCACCAATCACCACTCACCCTCACCACTCACCCTCACCATTCACCCTCACCACTCACCCTCACCATTCACCCTCACCACTTTCCCTCACCACTCTCCCTCACCACTCACCCTCACCACTCACCAGTCACGCTCACCACTCACCCTCACTACTCACCACTCACCCTCAACACTCACCCTCACCGCTCACCACTCACCCTCAACACTCACCCTCACCGCTCACCACTCACCCTGACCACTCACCACTCATCCTCACCAATCACATCCTCACCAATCACTACTCACCCTCACTGCTCACCCTCACCGCTCACCCTCACCACTCACCCTCACCACTCACGCTCACCCTCACCAATCACCCCTCACTAATCACCACTCACAACCGCCACTCACCCTCACCACTAACCCTCACCACTCACCCTCACCACTCACTAATCACCTCTCACAACCGTCACTCACCCTCACCACTCACTCTTACCACTCACCCTCACCACGCACCCTCACAACAACCACTCACTCTCACAACAACCACTCACCCTCACTACTCACCCTCACCACTCATCCTCACCAATCACACCCTCACCAATCGCCACTCACCCTCACTGCTCACCACTCAACCTCACCACTCACGCTCACCCTCACCACTCACCCCTCACTAATCACCACTAACAACCGCCACTCACCCTCCCCACTCACCCACACCACTCTCCCTCACCAATCACCACTCACCCTCACCACTTACCACTCACCCTCACCACTCACTACTCACCCTCACCACTCTCCCTCACCACTCTCCCACACCACTCTCCCTCACCACTCTCCCTCACCACTCACCCTCACCAATCACCACTCACCCTCACCACTTACCACTCACCCTCACCACTCACTACTCTCCCTCACCACTCTCCCTCACCACTCTCCCTCACCACTCTCCCTCACCACTCTCCCTCACCAGTCACGCTCACCACTCACCACTCACGCTCACCACTCACCCTCACTACTCACCCTAACCACTCACTACTCACCCTCAACACTCACCCTCACCGCTCACCACTCACCCTCACCACTCACCCTGACCACTCACCACTCATCCTCACCAATCACACCCTCACCAATCACCACTCACCCTCACTGCTCACCCTCACTGCTCACCCTCACCACTCACCCTAACCACTCACGCTCACCCTCACCACTCACCCCTCACTAATCACCACTCACAACCGCCACTCACCCTCACCACTCACCACTCACCCTCACCACTCACCCTCACTACTCACCACTCATCCTCACCAATCACACCCTCAACAATCACCACTCACCCTCACCACTCACACTCACCCTCACCACTCATGCTCACCACTAACCCTCACCACTCACCCTCACCACTCACTAATCACCTCTCACAACCGTCACTCACCCTCACCACTCACTCTTACCACTCACCCTCACCACTCACCCTCACAACAACCACTCACCCTCACAACAACCACTCACCCTCACTACTCACCCTCACCACTCATCCTCACCAATCACACCCTCACCAATCACCACTCACCCTCACTGCTCACCACTCAACCTCACCACTCACGCTCACCCTCACCACTCACCCCTCACTAATCACCACTAACAACCGCCACTCACCCTCCCCACTCACCCTCACCAATCACCACTCACCCTCACCACTTACCACTCACCCTCACCACTCACTACTCACCCTCACCACTCTCCATCACCACTCTCCCACACCACTCTCCCTCACCACTCTCCCTCACCACTCACCACTCACCCTCACCAATCACCACTCACCCTCACCAATTACCACTCACCCTCACCACTCACTACTCTCCCTCACCACTCTCCCTCACCACTCTCCCTCACCACTCTCCCTCACCACTCTCCCTCACCGCTCTCCCTCACCACTCTCCCTTACCAGTCACGCTCACCACTCACCACTCACGCTCACCACTCACCCTCACTACTCACCCTAACCACTCACCACTCACCCTCAACACTCACCCTCACCGCTCACCACTCACCCTCACCACTCACCCTGACCACTCACCACTCATCCTCACCAATCACACCCTCACCAATCACCACTCACCCTCACTGCTCACCCTCACCGCTCACCCTCACCACTCACCCTAACCACTCACGCTCACCCTCACCACTCACCCCTCACTAATCACCACTCACAACCGCAACTCACCCTCACCACTCACCACTCACCCTCACCACTCACCCTCACTACTCACCACTCATCCTCACCAATCACACCCTCAACAATCACTACTCACCCTCACCACTCTCCATCACCACTCTCCCACACCACTCTCCCTCACCACTCTCCCTCACCACTCACCACTCACCCTCACCAATCACCACTCACCCTCACCAATTACCACTCACCCTCACCACTCACTACTCTCCCTCACCACTCTCCCTCACCACTCTCCCTCACCACTCTCCCTCACCACTCTCCCTCACCGCTCTCCCTCACCACTCTCCCTTACCAGTCACGCTCACCACTCACCACTCACGCTCACCACTCACCCTCACTACTCACCCTAACCACTCACCACTCACCCTCAACACTCACCCTCACCGCTCACCACTCACCCTCACCACTCACCCTGACCACTCACCACTCATCCTCACCAATCACACCCTCACCAATCACCACTCACCCTCACTGCTCACCCTCACCGCTCACCCTCACCACTCACCCTAACCACTCACGCTCACCCTCACCACTCACCCCTCACTAATCACCACTCACAACCGCCACTCACCCTCACCACTCACCACTCACCCTCACCACTCACCCTCACTACTCACCACTCATCCTCACCAATCACACCCTCAACAATCACCACTCACCCTCACCACTCACACTCAACACTCACCCTCACCACTCATGCTCACCACTAACCCTCACCACTCACCCTCACCACTCACTAATCACCTCTCACAACCGTCACTCACCCTCACCACTCACTCTTACCACTCACCCTCACCACTCACCCTCACAACAACCACTCACCCTCACAACAACCACTCACCCTCACTACTCACCCTCACCACTCATCCTCACCAATCACACCCTCACCAATCACCACTCACCCTCACTGCTCACCACTCAACCTCACCCCCACCACTCACGCTCACCCTCACCCCTCACTAATCACCACTAACAACCGCCACTCACCCTCCCCACTCACCCTCACCCTCACTAATCACCACTCACCCTCACCACTCAACCTCACCCTCACCACTCACCCTCACCACTTACCACTCAACCTCACCCTCACCACTCACCCTCACCACTTACCACTCTCCCTCACCACTCCTCTCCCTCACCACTCCTCTCCCTCACCACTCCTCTCCCTCACCACTCCTCTCCCTCACCACTCCTCTCCCTCACCATTCCTCTCCCTCACCACGCCTCTCCCTCACCACTCCTCTCCCTCACCACTCCTCTCCCTCACCACTCCTCTCCCTCACCACTCCTCTCCCTCACCACTCGTCTCCCTCACCAATCCTCTCCCTCACCACTCCTCTCCCTCACCACTCCTCTCCCTCACCACTCCTCTCCCTCACCACTCCTCTCCCTCACCACTCACTCCTCTCCCTCACCACTCCTCTCCCTCACCACTCCTCTCCCTCACCACTCCTCTCCCTCACCACTCCTCTCCCTCACCACTCCTCTCCCTCACCACTCCTCTCCCTCACCACTCCTCTCCCTCACCACTCCTCTCCCTCACCACTCCTCTCCCTCACCACTCCTCTCCCTCACCACTCCTCTCCCTCACCACTCCTCTCCCTCACCACTCCTCTCCCTCACCACTCCTCTCCCTCACCACTCCTCTCCCTCACCACTCCTCTCCCTCACCACTCCTCTCCCTCACCACTCCTCTCCCTCACCACTCCTCTCCCTCACCACTCCTCTCCCTCACCACTCCTCTCCCTCACCACTCCTCTCCCTCACCACTCCTCTCCCTCACCACTCGTCTCCCTCACCAATCCTCTCCCTCACCACTCCTCTCCCTCACCACTCCTCTCCCTCACCACTCCTCTCCCTCACCACTCCTCTCCCTCACCACTCCTCTCCCTCACCACTCCTCTCCCTCACCACTCCTCTCCCTCACCACTCCTCTCCCTCACCACTCCTCTCCCTCACCACTCCTCTCCCTCACCACTCCTCTCCCTCACCACTCCTCTCCCTCACCACTCCTCTCCCTCACCACTCCTCTCCCTCACCACTCCTCTCCCTCACCACTCCTCTCCCTCACCACTCCTCTACCTCACCACTCCTCTCCCTCACCACTCCTCTCCCTCACCACTCCTCTCCCTCACCACTCCTCTCCCTCACCACTCCTCTCCCTCACCACTCCTCTCCCTCACCACTCCTCTCCCTCACCACTCCTCTCCCTCACCACTCCTCTCCCTCACCACATGTTAAGGGCGATCCTAAAGGAATCTACAACCTTCAATGATTCCTTTGCGCGATTCAAAGAATCGATTCCTGGCGCATAGGAGGTTTCCATTTTTAATTACAGAGTTTTATTTTCATTGTTATGTTATGCTTTAAAGTTTTCAGGAGTTTTTAATTATATTTTAGCCCCGGTCAACGCCGGATATTTCCCATTTGTAGCAGTTCATATCAACTCTATAACCAACTTATATTAAACGGAAATAATGCGATTCTAAATGAATCTACAACCTTCGATTCCTTTTCGAGATTCAGAGAATCGATTCTTGGCGCGGTCGGTTTTAGAGTTTTAATTACACAGTTGTATTTTCATTGGTATGTTATTTTTTTAAGTTTTCAGAAGATTTTAAATGTATTTTTCCCCCGGGCAACGCTGGGTATATCGAGTTTATACCACAAAGTCTTCGCCTGACAGAGTTGCGTGTCGAGGCCTAGTACCGTGCAGAGCCTCCGGCCTCGCCTAGATTGCCCACCCGGCTGAGGCTGGGTACTGGGGCCGTTACGCCCCCCCCCCCGCGCTACAATAATACTGTCTAATCGCTATAATTGTATTATCTACCGACCCTATAATAGTAATTGCACACATTGGGGTGGGGAGGGAGTGAAGAGGACGTGAAACTTTGATGAATTTACCTCAGAGTCGCGTGTTAATGCGTGCGCATATTTTTAACGGGAATTAAAAATGGCGTCCACCCCGCAGCGAAGTTGTTGTTACCCGTTGCCAGGGGCAACCGCCGTGGTCCGCGCCGGCCGGCAATATTAAATAAATAAATAAAGAATTATATTAATAACTAAAGAGAAATCGCACTAAATCGATAATCGGTCCGATTTAAAGTTTAGAGACGAAAAATCGGAAATGCCTAAGTTTTCCGCGGGCCGGGGGCGTGCCCACCTGCAAAATGTAATCTCGGCGAACCCCACGGTCCGAGAGCTAAATCCCCCGGAAGGGAGCGTACGCAGACGGACGGACAGACAGACAGACAGATAGACAGACAGACAAAAAATGAATTATATAGGTTAGATAACGGCCCTGAGGGAGAGCAGAGTCAATGGGGTTATGTGAGGTTTAAGGTCACATAGGGGTTCGAGGAGAGCAGCAAATTAGGCCTCCAGAGAAGGACCCATGAATATTTAAAAAAATATAACACACGTGGGTGGATGTGTGGTCAGTTTGGATATGACACAGCAGGTAAAGGCAGTGGATCACTGACCTGAGATAGAGGTGGGCTTCTTCATGCCAATCATACAGCAGCAAAGGTGGGATATAGTTGGCAATAGTCTGGAACAATTAACCCCCCCTTCCCCCCAACCTCCACTGCCATCATTGATTAGATTTTTGTGATTCAGGGTTCTAATCTGATTTAATAATTAACAAATTGGGAACATTGCAGTGCATATTTTGTGCACATATACTTAATGTCTTTGTTGGCGACATGTATTTTTTTTTAAACGTTATATACTAGGCATGTAATGGTAGTGGTGGCAAACAAAGACATGATCCCAGGTAAATGTCCCTCTACAATTGTCGATCGATCAAACTGCCCCCCCCCCCGTCCATTCCCCTCACCCCTGTCCCTCTACCCCTCGACTGAAACATCTGCCTCCTTCACAAGGGGTATATGGATAGGTGGTTGTATTGTCAGCCACAAAAGAGGCATTAGAGTTACAAAATGCCTTGTGTATTTTATTGCTTTCGAATTTACAGCCTATTATTTATCAGTCGCCCGGCCAGCCTATGGATGACAGAGAAATCTGGTCTGCAGCGATACCACTCTCGCTGCCTCTACACTTTCCACCCTCAATATATCGTAACTCCTTCTTGTCCTACCTAATATGGGCAATAGAATTGTGCACTGATATTGTCTTATGATAGTCAAATATTTATCAAAGTTGGCACCACATTATACTCATAGATACACATGTTCAAACAACATGGGCCAATTGTCTGAAACACGTGTTTAAACGTGTTTTGGGCAGCCGAATTAATATACATGTCGAAGCTCAAATGTATCATTCATTTTTTACGAGATGTAACAATAAAAGTGGCACGCAGGATGTAAAGTAGAAGTGATGTGCATACAAGATCAGCAGTCATGCAGTAGGACCCATGAGGCTGCTTTTATGACGACACGTTTAAAGCAATGCAGCCTGGTCGAGGGGAAGGGGAAATATGGATGACATTTTAGTCATATTGTACAACTATAGCCTGTCAACAGGGGAACCACCGTGTGGTCAGATATTTTTAGAATGAACCAAAAAGATCAAGCTCAAAAGTGCTTCTTTCACAGTATCCCATAACTTGACTTCAGGGCTTTCTCTTGTTACACAGTGAAGACATCCTGCAGTTTTATCATTGTCACCATCTGCGCTTAGGTCTTCCCCTCGGTCAGTGACGTGTGTGTGTGTGCCACTCCAAATACCTGTCTCAATAACCTGGCATCTTCTATCCTGCACTATGTGTCCGACCCCTTGGAACCTATTCCCTTATAATATGTTGACAGTGTTTTCTTGCCATGTTTACTTCTTATTTTAGAAGCTGCTTATCCCTACCTTTCCATGCCATTCATAATATTATCCACATACACCTATATTACAAAAATGTTAAAAGCTGGGATTTTAACAGAAACTATTATGTTTCTGTTAACAACTACAATTAAAAGAAAATGTGCGTCCATTGTTAAAGAGCCAATTCTAGATCCAAATAGAGTAAAGTGCATTATGAGTTTTCGGTTAATACAATATCTAAACCCACACTGCATGTGGTTTTTTTTATTCCTGCAGCAGATTTGAACAATGCTCGTGTGACTTTTAATATCTTAAAGAAATGTATCCAACATTAATTTTAGGTTTCATGTTTGTTCATTCATTTATGAGTTTATTTAGCATGCAAGTCATGTAGTTGCCGTATGTCACAGTTCAACAAAAGTATCATGGGTACAAAAAAATATGTAGTATAGTGTATATCTTTAAACGTGTCTTTTTGAATAATATATACATTTTTTCGAATTACTTTGGCACTGTGATGTAAGTGCAGTAGATACGCTTGAAGTATGAGCATCGACATTAAACAGTTCAGTGACTTCTTAGTGATGAGAAGGCTGATCTAGCTTGAGAAAGACTGTTGACAAAATATTACTTATTCTCAGGTTTTTTCGGTAAAGTCACGTAGGTAAAAACATTAAAATTAATGAAAGTAAAATAAAACAAAACAAAAATAAAATTCACGACGTTTCGGAGGCAACACAAGTCTCCGTCATCAGGTGGGACCGTCACAGCCGAATTAGCTGCATCAAGTGAAGCAATGATTCAAGATGTAATCCCTTATAAGCAAGTTGAAGGGAGGTGGAGAGGGGGGGAGAGCTTATCAGGCTGTGGTAGCCAATGAATGGAAACGTATCGGGAGGGAGGAGGAGCGGTGATCAAAGACTGCACGCAGTGCTCAACACAATGAATGGAGACGTGTCGGGACGGAGGGCGAGCGGCGATCAAAGACATCACGTAGTGCTCAACACAATGAATGGAAACGTGGCGAGCGGTGATCAAAGAACAATGAAGAGATTACTGTTAAACACTGTGGATGTTAACACTCGGTGAAGTAAATTAAAATAGTGCCTGTCAGATAAGATGGTCCAAAAAGTGTAATTAAGTCTTTTTTGCGTGGTTAATAACATCTTTCCAGTGATTACTGAGTTTGTACCCATCATCACGGTTGAAATTATGTCTGTGTTTGTATATTTGTATGGCTTCGTGTACAAACCTTTGATAGTAGCCCGGAGGTTTGCAGAGAACCTTGGTCTCGGAAAAGACAATTTCATGAGAGCCCGCCGAGTTGTAGCAATGATCGGCAACGGCCGAAGAATCAGTTCTGCCGTGTTTCAGATCTGACTTGTGCTCGCGGACACGATCAGCAACATGACGTTTTGTTTCTCCAATGTAGCAATCACCACAAATGCAACTCAATTTGTAGACTCCAGGATACTGTAAGTCAGGAACGACATCCTTCACAGATGGAATCAGATCACGGATTTTATGCACTGTACTGAATCGGACTTGAATCTTATGTTTGTTTAGAATTTTGGAGATCTTTTTGGTCACGCCTGCTATGTATGGTAACGTGATAGTTTTGGTCGGAGTTTCATGTGGTTGTTTCTGTGTGGTGGGAGAGACAGCTTGGCGGATAGTGCGGTCAGAGTATCCGTTCATCCTGAGGGCCCGATGTACATGTCTTAATTCATCAGTCAGGTGGTGTTGGTCAGAAATGCCATGGGCTCTGTGGTATAGCGTTTTGATGAGAGAATTCTTTTGAGATGGGTGGTGGTGGGAATCCGGTTTCAAGTAGGAATTTGTGTGGGTGGCTTTCCTGTAGACAGAATGTCCCAAGGATCCGTCAAGCCTCCTCTTAAACAGAATATCCAAGAATGGTAGTTTACCGTCTTTCTCCACTTCCATGGTGAATCTGATAGATGGGTGTCTAGAATTGATGTGGTCCAAGAAGTGGTTCAATGCTGGGAGGCCATGTGGCCAGATGACGAAAGTGTCATCCACATATCTCTTCCACAGGGAAGGACGCAGGGTGGATGTCTGGATGGCGTCTGATTCAAACTTTTCCATGAACATGTTGGCTATAACTGGTGACAAGGGGGAGCCCATAGGGGTACCCTCATTCTGTTTGTAGAAGGTGCCATTCCAGGTAAAATAGGTGTTGGTGAGGCAATGCCTAACCAGCGCAGGTACATCAGAATTCAATCCATGTTGGACTAAGTCCTCAATTATTGTTAGGGTGTCCGGTACTGGGACTTTGGTAAACAAAGATACTACATCAAAGCTGACGAGGATGTCATCAGGAGATAGTACCATGTCCTTAACCATAGAGACTAATTGGGTTGAGTTGAGTACTGCCGAAGAGGTCTTGCCTGTGAAGGGGAGCAGAGTATCTGATAGAAAACGGGCTAGTTTGTACGTCGGAGAGTTTATCGTCGACACGATGGGTCGTAGCGGGGTGACTTCTTTATGGATTTTGGGAAGACCATAGAGTCTGGGAGGTCTTGCCGCCGATGGTTTTAGAGAGGGACGTTTGCTTGGTTCGATTAGGGAAGTCGAACTCGTGATGATACTGTTGTTTTTTGTCGTTAGGCTTTTAGTGGGATCGTTTTAAATTTTGGAGTAACTCCCATCATTAAGCAGGTCCAGGATTTTGTTGTTGTATGAATCTTTATCCATGATGACCGTGGCATTGCCCTTGTCTGCCGAGAGGATGACTATATCATCTCTCTTTTTTTTTTAAATTCGCGAGTTCAGAGCGTTCGTTTTTGCAGATGTTACTAGTGGGTTTCTTAGCATTCTTAAGAATAGTAGCTATTTCAGCTCTTGCTACATCCGCATGGATGTGTCCTATGCAAGAGCTGAAATAGCTACTATTCTTAAGAATGCTAAGAAACCCACTAGTAACATTAGCAAAAACGAACGCTCTGAACTCGCGAATTTAAAAAAGAGAGATGATATAGTCATCCTCTCGGCAGACAAGGGCAATGCCACGGTCATCATGGATAAAGATTCATACAACAACAAAATCCTGGACCTGCTTAATGATGGGAGTTACTCCAAAATTAAAAACGATCCCACTAAAAGCCTAACGACAAAAACCAACAGTATCATCACGAGTTCGACTTCCCTAATCGAACCAAGCAAACGTCCCTCTCTAAAACCATCGGCGGCAAGACCTCCCAGACTCTATGGTCTTCCCAAAATCCATAAAGAAGGCACCCCGCTACGACCCATCGTGTCGACGATAAACTCTCCGACGTACAAACTAGCCCGTTTTCTATCAGATACTCTGCTCCCCTTCACAGGCAAGACCTCTTCGGCAGTACTCAACTCAACCCAATTATTCTCTATGGTTAAGGACATGGTACTATCTCCTGATGACATCCTCGTCAGCTTTGATGTAGTATCTTTGTTTACCAAAGTCCCAGTACCGGACACACTAACAATAATTGAGGACTTAGTCCAACATGGATTGAATTCTGATGTACCTGCGCTGGTTAGGCATTGCCTCACCAACACCTATTTTACCTGGAATGGCACCTTCTACAAACAGAATGAGGGTACCCCTATGGGCTCCCCCTTGTCACCAGTTATAGCCAACATGTTCATGGAAAAGTTTGAATCAGACGCCATCCAGACATCCACCCTGCGTCCTTCCCTGTGGAAGAGATATGTGGATGACACTTTCGTCATCTGGCCACATGGCCTCCCAGCATTGAACCACTTCTTGGACCACATCAATTCTAGACACCCATCTATCAGATTCACCATGGAAGTGGAGAAAGACGGTAAACTACCATTCTTGGATATTCTGTTTAAGAGGAGGCTTGACGGATCCTTGGGACATTCTGTCTACAGGAAAGCCACCCACACAAATTCCTACTTGAAACCGGATTCCCACCACCACCCATCTCAAAAGAATTCTCTCATCAAAACGCTATACCACAGAGCCCATGGCATTTCTGACCAACACCACCTGACTGATGAATTAAGACATGTACATCGGGCCCTCAGGATGAACGGATACTCTGACCGCACTATCCGCCAAGCTGTCTCTCCCACCACACAGAAACAACCACATGAAACTCCGACCAAAACTATCACGTTACCATACATAGCAGGCGTGACCAAAAAGATCTCCAAAATTCTAAACAAACATAAGATCCAAGTCCGATTCAGTACAGTGCATAAAATCCGTGATCTGATTCCATCTGTGAAGGATGTCGTTCCTGACTTACAGTATCCTGGAGTCTACAAATTGAGTTGCATTTGTGGTGATTGCTACATTGGAGAAACAAAACGTCATGTTGCTGATCGTGTCCGCGAGCACAAGTCAGATCTGAAACACGGCAGAACTGATTCTTCGGCCGTTGCCGATCATTGCTACAACTCGGCGGGCTCTCATGAAATTGTCTTTTCCGAGACCAAGGTTCTCTGCAAACCTCTGGGCTACTATCAAAGGTTTGTACACGAAGCCATTCAAATATACAAACACAGACATAATTTCAACCGTGATGATGGGTACAAACTCAGTAATAACTGGAAAGATGTTATTAACCACGCAAAAAAGACTTAATTACACTTTTTGGACCATCTTATCTGACAGGCACTATTTTAATTTACTTCACCGAGTGTTAACATCCACAGTGTTTAACAGTAATCTCTTCATTGTTCTTTGATCACCGCTCGCCACGTTTCCATTCATTGTGTTGAGCACTACGTGATGTCTTTGATCACCGCTCGCCCTCCGTCCCGGCGCGTCTCCATTCATTGTGTTGAGCACTGCGTGCAGTCTTTGATCACCGCTCCTCCTCCCTCCCGATACGTTTCCATTCATTGGCTACCACAGCCTGATAAGCTCTCCCCCCCCCTCTCCACCTCCCTTCAACTTGCTTATAAGGGATTACATCTTGAATCATTGCTTCACTTGATGCAGCTAATTCGGCTGTGACGGTCCCACCTGATGACGGAGACTTGTGTTGCCTCCGAAACGTCGTGAATTTTATTTTTGTTTTGTTTTATTTTACTTTCATTAATTTTAATGTTTTTACCTACGTGACTTTACCGAAAAAACCTGAGAATATGAATCATTGCAGTCACGAAAGCTTCAAATCTAAAATATTACTTGTTTGCACCATTGTAAAGTTTTGGTACACGGTGCATCATGTAATATAATGCATTTTTGGAGACCATTAATGTAAAAGTCAATCCTGGATTCTTCATTATCATCATCAGCCATGTTCAATCCACTGCTGGATCAAGGTCTCGTCAAACTACCACCAACCCTCACAGCATCTGCACATTGATTTCATCGCTCCATCTCCTTGGTGGTCATTATCTTGCACACCTTCCAGTCCTTTGCTGCCAATATTTTATTATTCTTGACCATCAGCCATCATCCCTTCTAGCCATGTGTTCTACCCAAGCCCCCTCACTTTTATTAATAGATTCAATAATCTCATTAATATGAGGATGTTCTCTTATCCATGTAATTTGTGAAATCTTACGTAATCAAATATTTATGCAACGGCAGCTCTAGATACTTAATGCAACAGCAGCTCTGGATACCTAATATATCACATATACTCTCTATTTTCCCACTTGCTATCTTCTCTGACTGTTTGCAACAACTTCAGGTTTCTGTACTTTTGGTTTTCTTCTTGGATTACGGTCCCTTTCTTTTGCGCCGGGTGTAGGTGGATTTATAAAGTTAAATGATGATTTATATTTTTATTTGCCCACATCACATCAGAGGATCTCGAAAGCTAATCAGGATGTGTCTGGATAGTGGTATGAGCTGCAGAGTGCACTGTACTGTGCTGCTGGCCGCTGGGCTGCTGACAGTTGGGCTCCCATGTATTTGCTCTCTGCCTTCACAACCCGCAGTGACCAGCACGGTGAAGTATGATCAAATAACCCCATGGTCTGTATGGCAACTGGAGGCAGTGGATTGACAAAGGGCTGTTCAGGTACATACTGTTGTAGTTGGCCTGTAACCTCCCACTGCTGGACAAAGGCCTCTCTAAATTCACTCCATTCCTTTCGAGGGGAAGGGGAAACAGTATTTTAGAAGTTAGCGTATTTAACCGCTTGGCAAGGAACATGCATGCGTATATTCTCATTTCCTGGAATCGAAGGAAGTACATTGGATTTAACACAGGATTGGAGGAATCTGGGATTGGAAGCGGTTGTACAGTAGTTAGCAGAGGTGGGACAAAGTCATTGTTATGCAAGTCCAAGTCGAGTCGCAAGTCATCAAATTCATGACTCGAGTCTGACTCGAGTCCAAGTCACATGACTCGAGTCCACATCTCATAGGTGGGACAAAGTCATTGTTATGCAAGTCCAAGTCGAGTCGCAAGTCATCAAATTCATGACTCGAGTCTGACTCGAGTCCAAGTCACATGACTCGAGTCCACACCTCTGGTAGTTAGTGTGATGTGCTATGAAACCGAGGACCTTAGTTTGATTTCCAGCCATAGCTAACATCACTGGCAGGCAATATCAGAAACATTCCTGCCCTCCTCTCAGACAATTATGGTGATATATAGTAAAAAGAAACAAAAACATTACCAACATAGCTTCCACGGTGGTGTGTAGCATATTATCGAAAAGGCTCGAATATTGCAACTCACTATTCTACGGGACGTCTGGCAAAAATAAGCTGCGTGTACAAAATTATTTGGTACGTGCCATAACGAGTACTGCTCGCCAAGCTGCATTGGCCGCCGGTTGCTGAATGAATGCATAGTAAGATCACACTCATTACACACAAATTAACCACAAAACCTTGCTGATCTCGTCAAGGAGCATAAACCATTACGCAAACTTCGGTCATCCTCATTGTGGCTTTTGGCTGGCCAACAAATGCAGTCACTGCATCGTGTGCTTTCAGATGTGCTTCTATGGCAATCTGCAGAGGTGTGGACTCGAGTCATGTGACTTGGACTCGAGTCAGACTCGAGTCATGAATTTGATGACTTGCGACTCGACTTGGACTTGCATAACAATGACTTTGTCCCACCTATGAGATGTGGACTCGAGTCATGTGACTTGGACTCGAGTCAGACTCGAGTCATGAATTTGATGACTTGCAACTCGACTTGGACTTGCATAACAATGACTTTGTCCCACCTCTGGCAATCTGAAATGTTCTTCCTTCTGATATTAGGAAGCCATGAGATCGATGCACTTTGAAATCTGGATTAAAAACGAATTTCTTTAGAACTGCTGTTTGTGTTTAGCTTATACTCTTAGGTCAAGTCACGTAGGTAAAAGAATAATAAATAAAATAATAATAAATGAAAATAACTAAATTAAATCACGACGTTTCGGAGGCAACACAAGTCTCCGTCTTCAGGTGGGACCGTCACAGCTAAATTTACTGTATCTAGTGAAGAGAAATCCAAGAGACAAGATCTTAAATACAAGTTAAGGGGAGGGGGGAGGGGCTTATCTAAATGTGGCAGTTAGGGACTGGGAGGGTGGGGGGGCAGGGCTAGAAGGGAAGGGACAAGTGGAGAACCTTAACCGGGGTTATGGCCGATGTTGGCTGCCACATCCAAAATAGCAGCACTATGAAACGCTGGGGATGTCCACACTCGGTAAAATAGACTAGTACCTGTCAAATAAGATGGTACAAATATGCGTAGTTACATTTTTTTACATGGTTAATAACATCTTTCCAATGATTGCTCAATAGCTTGTTGTGCTTCCCCCGCACCTCCGATTAGCACGGTTGGCTACATACGGTGCGGGAGAAGTTCAACATACATACATTTGTAATAAGAGCCTATGTCAGATTCACGTGGTGATCGGCTTGGCCGGTCCCGCTTTACAGCCAATGGGGGAAGAGCCTGGGAGCATGGCCCCGGCGTGATCACGGGATGTCAGCTAGGTGATTGGTTTCGGTGGTCTTGGCCTCAGCCAATTGGAAGACAAGTCAGGGGCGTGGTCCCGGGAGTTGATGGGGGATCTGGAACATTCGGCGCAGGCTATTGAGGATTGGCTGGCGGGTACCACGTGACCCAGGCATTAAATAAGGGGAGAGAGGAGAGACACGGGGTCAGACACGGAACTAAGAGAAGGAGAGGTCACGCGCGAGTGGGGCTCTGGGTGCCACGTGGTGGTGGGTCTCTGGTGACTGTCTGCCCGCTTCCCGTTGCCTGCCAGCAACGGGGAGTGTTTGTGAACTGCAAAAGAAGTGAAATAAAAGGACCGATTCTACAAGCCGTCTCCAGCGTGTTATTACATTGGTGTCAGAAGTTCTTCCGGGACCGTTTGGACGATCTTCAAGATGTCCAAGCACCTCAGGAAGAAGAAACCACCCGACCCTCCATTGGAGGAAGTTGTGGAGATGGACGACGACGATCTGCTGGGAGCTACGGCTCCTCTACCTCCGACGGCCGCTCTCCTCGACGCCGCTCATCGCCCAAGGGAGGAAGAGGCAACCACCTCAAGGGCGGACGAAGGATGGCGGCTGATGGCGGAGCAGATCGAGTCACTCCGCGCGATTCTGCTCAATCTGGTGACGGCGGTCGCGTCCTCTGCGGGCCTGGGTCGGCCGCCTGCGGCTCAGCTCGATGCCGAGGACCAGGATCTTCGGCGGGAAACGACGTCCGCCATTGCTCCTGCCACGCGGGGGGAGGCCTCCATCTTGGGCGGGGCGGCGGCGACGGAGCCTTTCGACGCCATCTTACGCGAGGCTGCTACCACGCGGCCGCCATTTTGTCGGAGACACGCAGAACGCGGGAATCGCAAGTGGAGACGCCCGTGGCGTCTGCCTGCCACCGTGGACATCGGCTTCCACAGATTAAGGAATTTATCGCCGGGGGCGATTGGAGTGCTTTTACGTGGCGCTTTGAGTCGGCCTTCAGATCCATGCGATGGACGGAGGCGGAGGCGCTGGCAGTACTGCCCACGCTGCTGGACGATGTTTCACTGGCGGTCTTCCGATCCGTCCCGGCGTCCAAGAAGAAGACGCTTCGTGATGCTTTCGCAGAAATGGCGGAGTTTTACGACCCGCCGACGGCGGCCACAAGGAAATTTATGTCGCGTTGTCGAGGATCGGAGGAGTCGCCCTTGGCTTACCGGGGGGCGCTGGTGGCGTTGGCATGGCTGCTTACCCCGACGCGACAGCGGATCACCTCGATCCTCTCATCATTTCCCGTATGCTGGAGCTGTCTCAGGAACTCAACATATCGCTGCCGGTATGCGGCCACGAACCGCTTACATCGCGATGGGTGGCGCGCTGCTTGGACGCTAAATTTAACATCAAGCGCTGGGATCAGATGGCGGTATGGACGGGTAAACCCGAAATCGACGGCCCACCTTTAGGGTGGTCTCCACGACGGGTTGTCCATTGCTCCGACGACTCCGGCGACGACGAGATGGTGGCTGCTGTTCCACACTGCATCCCGAGACGACGGCTGAACGACCGGAGTGGTGACTACGCAAACCGACCATGTGCGGGGGCCGGGTCGACCGACCGCCGGCCGACGATGGCCACGTGCTTCAAGTGTGGCCGACGAGGCCATTTTGCCCGCGACTGCCGCTGCCGACCTCTGCCTTCGCCGCTTCCGCCGAGTGGGCCTCCATCTCCTCCACCGGACGCGGAGCCGCGACACCCTCGGGCGAGTCGGCGCAAATCGGACACCCGGCAGGTCGTGTCACATCATTCATCCCCTCGCACACATAGTTGCACTTCCAATGATATTTGTGATTCTTCGGTGTTATTACCACGCTCTACTACACAATGGAAAAAATTGGCTCGTAGGGTTGTGGCTGCGGCGTCGGGTTCGTCGACGGTACGGGGTACCATCGACGGCATCGACGTCCGGATTTTGGTGGACACTGGCGCGTCTGCCACCATCATTTGAGATGTTATTTTTCACCTTTTGTCTATTCCCACGTCGCGAATCCGCAGGGTTAATGACGCATGTGTAGCAGCGAACGGAGGTAGCATGGGTATTTTCGGTCAAGTTGATGTGCGAATTGCTATTGGTAATATTACCGCCGAAGGATCGGTGTTGATCTCTCGCTCACTGGCCGTCCCATGCCTATTAGGCACTGACTTCTTGCGCCGCATGCCACTTAAGATACTGGTCGATCAAAATTGTTTAGAAATGCCGGGGGGTCGTAGGATGTTGTTCCTGCCTTCCCTGCGGGCCCGTTCGCCACCGGGTAACGCTGTTAATGCCATGGTTGCTGCCACAGTAGCAGTTCCATCGGGCTCACAAATGCTTATCCCGCTGCGTTACCGTAAGCCCCTTCAGGTTAAGGATGGTACGATGGGTGTGTTATTATCCCCGTCGAATTCGGTGTCTAAATCTTTTTCCTTGGTGGAGGCCCAAACGATCGTACGGCCAGGTCAGGCCCCGTTCATACAGGTGTTGAATGGGGGGCCAGACCGGGTCGTTATCCCGGCTGGATCGGTATTGGCTCACGCCACTACCGATTTCGCCACTTTTGACGGAAAACCGCATATTAAAACACGGTGTGTGTTTTAATATGCGATCGTTCACAGGAACGGTGGATCGCGGACTTGTGCGGAGAAAATTCATTTTATCGAACGCGCAGAGGTCCGCTTTGCATTCGTTGATAGTACAGTATGCTGACGTTTTCAGTAAAAATGATTTGGATCTCGGCCGCACGTCGCTTTTGTCGCACCATATTGACACCGGTGCGACACCTCCGATTTGTATGCATCCGCATCGCATGAGCCCTGCAGAAGGGGAACACGTGCGCGGCGCGGTAGATGGGATGTTGGCGGCGGATATTATTTCGCCGTCCAACAGTCCGTGGGGCGCGCCGGTGGTACTGGTTAAGAAAAAGGATGGTGGGACGAGATTTTGCATCGATTTACACCGGTTGAATAAGATATCCGTGGCGGACGCATACCCTTTACCACGATTGGATGACTCATTGGACGCTTTGTCAGGGGCAAAATTCTTCTCCAACCTCGATCTGTCCTCGGAGTTTTGGCAGCTCCCCCTCGATGACGCGTCCAAACCCAAGACGGCATTCCGCACACCACAAGGCCTCTTTGAGTTTAACCGCTTACCCATGGGCTTGAATGCGGCTCCGGCGACGTTCCAACGCCTGATGGAACTGGTACTGGAGGGACTACAGTGGGAGACATGCCTCATATATTTAGACGATATTATCATTTTTAGCCGCACGTTCGAGGAACACCTCCAACGCCTGGAGACCGTCTTTCAGCGGATGCGCTCGGCTGACCTAAAGTTTAAACCAAAGAAATGCCACCTTTTGCAACACTCCGTCCGTTACTTGGGTCATATTGTCAGTTCCGAAGGCATGTCCACTGACCCTCAGAAAACGCGATGTGTCCGAGAGTGGCCTACACCCACTTCGGTGGGCAACGTTCGGCGCTTTATAGGCTTTGCGTCCTACTATCGCCGATTTGTTAAGAACTTTGCCACGCTGGCTAAACCACTGCATATTCTGACGGGCAAAAATCAAAGGTTTAAATGGGGTCCGGAGGAGGAACGCTCTTTTCACTCGCTCCGGGAACACCTCGCCACGGTGCCTATGCTCGACTACCCAGACTTTTCCCAGCCGTTCATCCTTGACACGGATGCTAGCGATATCGGCATCGGGGACGTTTTATCGCAACGTAAAGATGGGGTTGAATGAGTGGTTGCATACGGCAGTAGAGTTCTGTCCCCGGCAGAAACACGATATTGCGTGATGAGGCGGGAACTTTTGGCGATCGTGCATTTTGTTCACCTGTACCGGCCGTACCTGTATGGAAGGAAATTCCTCGTTCACACTGATCACGCGGCTTTGCAATACTCGTTGAAATTGGACCAACCTTCAGGCCAATTGGCACGGTGGTTGGAATCGTTACAGGAATTTTCCTTCGATATCACGTACCGCAAGGGTGCTCGCCAAGCCAACGCGGATGCGCTCTCCCGGTTACCACCCATTCCCCCGTGCACTTGTCTGACGGGTAAGCATCGCTGCGGGGCGCCGCTTACCTCGCCCTGTCCGGTTATGGGGGCGATGTCGAACGAGGACGGCCAGGATGTACCAGTGGATACTGATGATACTCTGCGGCTGCCGCACTCAGTTTGGCTGCGTGAGCAGGAGGCCGATGCCTCTCTGGCTCCGCTGCGGAAATTGATCGGGAAACCGAGAGCTCATTTGGCAGGATGGAAGTGGCGGATGTTCCGGGGCCAGGCGGGACTATTAATGTGTACCGATGGATTGTCTGACCGACCACGCCTGGTCGTGCCTACATCCCTTCGCCATGATCTGCTTCGCGCTCTGCACGCTGACAAATTAATGCACCTCGGCGTGCAAAAGACTTTGGCCGCAATGCAGAAAGATTTCTGTTGGCCCGGCATGACGGCCGACGTCAACGACTTTGTCCGGTCATGCCATGATTGCGCGAAGAGGAAACCGCCCCGGACACATTATGTGCCGCCATTACGTTCCATTGAGGTGACCCGTATAAACGAATTAGTTGCTCTGGATATCCTCGGGCCGTTTCCTCCGTCCGCTAGGGGCAACAAATACCTTCTGGTCGGGGTAAAATATTTTTCTCGATGGCCTATGGCCTGGCCTCTGCCTGACCAGAAGTCAGCGTCCATTACCGATGCTTTCGTGAATGGTTATGTCATGGATAAAGGAGCACCCGAGAGGCTGCTCACGGATCAGGGACGTAACTTCTCCTCCAAATTGCTCAAGGATGTTTGCGATGCGCTGGGCACAAAGAAAATTCGCACTTCCCCTTACCATCCGCAAACGGATGGCATGGTGGAACGATTTAACCACACCCTTTCGGCTATGCTTTGTCACACGGTCAGTGAAAAGCAGACCGATTGGGACTTGCACATACCGGGCGTCTTAGCGGCATACCACATGGTTCCGCACGCGTCCACGGGATATTCGCCATTTTTCTTGATGTATGGTCGTGAGAACGTACCCCCCATTGATGTACAACTGGGTATGCCGAGGATACAGCCGTGCCTTTCTTTGCCTGATCACGTACGGGACTCGCTTGAATGAGTTACAGAGGCGCGAGAAGCCGCCAGGTGTGCGACGGCCCGTACGCAGGCAAGGAACGAGAGGTGTGCACGTCGATCGCGTACCCACATGCCCTGGTCGGTGGGCGATCAGGCATGGCTCCACTGCCCTCAGGTGCCGGTGAGCATATCCCCTAAATTGCACAGGCCTTGGCGAGGACCTATCACGTTGGTGGACATTCGGAATCCACAGAGTGTTCGCGTCCAATACGGAAAACGTCGGTGGTACGTCCATTCGTCGCGACTCAAACCCTACGTTGACCCATGTACCGACACCTCATCTCCACTTGTTGACCTGCCGGGGTCCGTTGTGCCGAATATGCCGCTTGCCTCGCCCGTTGATCCCCAGCGGGACTGTGTTGTGCCACCCGCAGATGAACAGGTTTTGAGGGCTGCTGAGACCCCCGCCGTTCCTCCTCCAATGGGACCTGACCTGGACACGACCGAAATCGGAAATCCTCCTTCTTCTTCTTCTTCACGCCAACCACCTCCTGTTGATCCGGCGGCAAGGCGACCGTGCGCAGGAAGCAGAGAGGGTCCCGCGTCGCGTACGCGGTCGAAATCTCTTCCGTTTCGATAGCATTGATTGCCTTGCAGTCTCTTCCCTGTTGTTACCGCGCTGCAGGGGTGCCCTAATGTATGTCTGGTTATTCATGGGTGAATTTTGTTGTTGTTCAGGCGCATAGACGCCCATTTCGCCCTTCATGGTTAATGCGTCTTCGACGCCCTAATAAGCAATTTTATGGAATCGGCTTGTCACCCTTTTCCCAGCCGAGACGGCTGATTTTTTCACCGGGGGGGGGGGGGGGTGATGTAATAAGAGCCTATGTCAGATTCACGTGGTGATCGGCTTGACCGGTCCCGCTTTACAGCCAATGGGGGAAGAGCCTGGGAGCATGGCCCCGGCATGATCACGGGATGTCAGCTAGGTGATTGGTTTCGGTGGTCTTGGCCTCAGCCAATGGGAAGACAAGTCAGGGGCGTGGTCCCGGGAGTTGATGGGGGATCTGGAACATTCGGCGCAGGCTATTGAGGATTGGCTGGAGGGTACCACGTGACCCAGGCATTAAATAAGGGGAGAGAGGAGAGACACGGGGTCAGACACGGAACTAAGAGAGGGAGAGGCCACGCGCGAGTGGGGCTCTGGGTGCCACGTGGTGGTGGGTCTCTGGTGACTGCCCGCTTCCCGTTGCCTGCCAGCAACGGGGAGTGTTTGTGAACTGCAAAGGAAGTGAAATAAAAGGACCGATTCTACAGCCGTCTCCAGCGTGTTATTACACATTGGTGAACTGGGAATGGCTAGAGGATTCTGGGAGCAGATGCCACGGACAGTGATCTGTATGTGCAATGCCTTCGCGTGACAAAGCAGGTTTCTTAGGGAGAATACGTCAGGCCTCATGTACTTACCTTGCTTAACGAAGCAGCCAAGCCGTAATTATGCACTCACTCACCTGTCGCCTGGCACTCTGCGCGTATTGTAGCACAAATGAATTGCATACTCAAAGGATAGTGTGCATGGCTTAGGGATGAGGGGGGGAGGAAGTATCCTGCCACTGTGTTAGGGATGGGAGAAGGGTTGAGTGGGGGCTATTTGTCCTGTTTTCCCACAGCCCCTCACCCGCATTACGGTCGTCAGTCACCTGCCAAACAAGCTCACTGGCATGGGATTTAAGAGATTCCCATGAGCCCACAAGCCCACTGTTCATTTGTTATGGCGAGCTGTGTTTACAGTTACACTTTGACTTAACGTGAACTAAGTTTGTGAATGAGGGATATTGTAAGACAATATTTCATGCAACCTTACACCACCCAACCCGCCCCTGCTCCACCTCACACTGAGAAGAGCTCTTGACCTGTGGATTAGAGCACGGGAAGGGTAGGATTGGGAGGACATTGTGCTGGCACAGTGTGAAGGTGGCGGTTTGCAGGTGGTTGACTGAGCGAGAGAGTGGGGCTCTGGTGCAACATTGATCATCCCGCTCATCGATCAGTCGCGTTTGCATAGTGTTGCACCGCACTTGGGAATATCATGCGATGATACACACCGGCTGCTTTGCACATCTTGCTAATTCCGAACCCTCACCGCTGCTCCCCACCACCTCGTGAGACTTTGCCAATGCCGTCGAGTGTCCCCTTGCTGTGGCGGGGCTATAAGCCAGCAGTGATGGATGTTATGGATTCCACACGTTGCCCGCTGTAACCTTGAATGCGAGCGACGCCACATCCCCAGCTCAAGCCCCGACCCATGCCCCAGCTGTGCCATGAACCGCCACCTCCCCCACCAACACACCGTGAAAACGCTGCAGTCACCACTCCACAAGGAAACTTGTTATCTCAGCAAATATCACTTCGCAACTCATGAAAGTGATAATTAATTAAATGATTGCATGCCCTGACAGGCGCAATGTGCTTACGTATTCTTGGAAGTGTTGTGTATTGTCTTTTGAATGGCAGCACGCCTTAATTTGAAATGCCACCCGACAACAGACGTGAGTGCTCAGAAGGTACGTGTGCATGAAAACAATAACTCGGTTTGGCTGCTGTAATAGATGGCAAGACAAAAATTTGGCAGGTGCAGACATTATATTTCATTGTGAATATCAAGTGGGCACTCTTATGCGATGCTTAAGATGAAAAGGGCAAATGTAAAGGTTTGGTTTCAGTAAAAGGAAACAATTACTTTATCAAAAAATATATATATTTTAAGTGTGTTGGATTGAAAGTGGCAGTTGTTGCTGATGTATGGGTGAGGGAAAGCGACGGTAGTTAGCGTCATTGCCAATTGTTATTTATCCAGGAATTCTTAACTGGGTCCCAAAACATTTTTTCAGGAGGGTCCTGCTGTAAGACGTTTAGTTAATACCACTAAGTAGTGTTTTGTATGTAGCATGGATTTGGTGAAAACCCACGTTTAGGAGTGGTAATAAATTACATGACAATTAATCAAATAATATCTACTTTGAACAGAATTTGATGATATCCAGTGGTTTATTTGGGGAGATAAAGCTGTCTCCTCTTGCATTTTTTAATATATTTTGAATGGTTAATATAAACCTAGTATAACAGTGGTATAATATAAACATGTGTCTTGTAATTGAGCACAATTGGTGTGGATGATATATAAATAGTGGAGCAGATGGCATATGTGATTTTGAGTTTTTTAAGCTGCTTCTCTGTTTTGGAGCTCCGGCTCTCCTAACTGGAGTAATATTATGTAGGTAGCCTAATGGAAGATAGGTCAGATTTGCACGTAATTTTTATTTCTCCAGAACTATTTTCTTCTCAACAATGTTTATTGTCGAAACAATTACAAGTATTGTAGGGTAAAGCTCTACTACACAGCCTAGATGCTCAGCAAACAGGTGAACTTTAGATAAAATGGTTTTGAGATGAAAGTGGTGCAAATATAATCATACGTGCTTTGATCATGCACAGGTGTGTTTTTTTTATTCATCACGTTGAGGCTGGAAATTTTCGCTCATTTTCTAAACGTGGCTGCTTATAAAAACTATTAAAAAATATTTTAATTAGAATTCCAGATCAAACATCTCAGATCTCATCAGCGAGCAACTGTAATGCTACTGAATTTACAAGTTCACCTGCTGTGCACATATGCAGGTGTGTGTCAGTTCCTGGTGATTGGTGCTCCTGTCTCAGGTGCAAGGTCTTATCAAGAGGGCCACGTGTGTGTTTCTGGTGCTGCATAAAAATTGATTTAAATCACTATGATTAAAAACGTGTAATGCTAATTGGGGGATACAGTACCATGTTTTAATTAATAACCAAATTACTGCCTCGTGCACATCTAAATTTATGCACTTTCAAGACATCATCAACATCTGGTTGGCCATGATGCTATGTTCTCAGTTATCCATGCCATGTCGTAAACCACATGCAATGAGTTAACACCTCCAGTGGCTTTTATAGTTACAAGAATATGGTTACTTATTAGAGTCTCCGCTTTTCATGGAGGATGTTAAAGTTATAATAAACCACAGACAACACTTGGATTTGGCCATGATATGTGATCATGATTTAAAATGTTTAACTTGAACTAGGCAGCAATAAGTAAGATCTTAAATGTGTGCTTGTCTATGATGCTCATTCGTGTACTGTACTAGAATCCTGACAACGCAAGTTTAATTCCTGGCCACATAGCACGACATTAGCGTGAATTGAAGACTGAACCAAGCCTAGGTTTCCCTGAGGTTGATGCAGCCTAAACATTGGTACCTGGTATGATATGGCCATGAACATGGAGGTCATTAAATTGGTAGCCAAAGGTGAACCATGCATGGATAATGTGGGGCACAATACCACTTTATGATTATGATAAAATAACAAGTGCTCGATAACAACATTCATGCCCCTAGTCTGTGCATCCGGTTACCGTATTTTCCCGCATATAACCCGCAGACGCATATACCCCGCAAAAATTGCGTTTTGTATAAAACAAATTTCAGATAGCCCGCACCTCCATATACCCCGCATGCATTCATATCTTTAACGTCGTTACCACAGCTTAATTCCATCATATTAATACGAAGTTTACATTTATAATACATTCCACTATCAATTGTTAACATTAAAATCATAACGTGCACAAAGAAAACAAACTAACCGGAAACGAGTGAACTTAAAACAGTAAATAAGTAACAAAAGTAAATATCTAATAAATAATTAACACATAACTGGTAGATAAGTAAGTAAGTTAAGGCACTGGTAGATTGCGCACTGCGCAGATAATAGCGGCACTACGGTATCGTCGTTGCCTCGCCCCACCATCTCTCCCTCCGTCCCAGCTCTCCCGTCGCCACCGCAGATCTTGCTTTGCCCCACCCCCCAACCCCCCACCTCTCTCTCCCCACCTCTCTACCTCTCTCTCGTCCCAGCTCTCCCGTCACCAGTAAACAAAGTGCGCCCACTTTCGAACATTGTCGTTTTATTGTATAAACAATTCGAATAATTAAAAACGTGATAACATGTGCAATTTTAGTGTAAGTGGTTTATTCAGCAGTGCTTTAGTGAAAGGTAAGTGTTGCATAGTGGATAGTCCTACCATAATTTTTTTTAAACACATTCCTGCGGTTGGAGCTGGTAGGAACGTTGGGTTGCTCGGTCAATGGCCAGGGTCAACGGCGGCGTGGTGTGTTCCGCAAATATGGCCGAGTGTGAGGGCGGGCACATTCTGGCGTGAGTAGGTTAAACATTGAGTTTTATAAGGGCACCACGGGGTGACCAGCCCCACCCTCCCCACCCAGCCCCTCCCCACCCTCCCCACCCAGCCCCTCCCCACCCTCCTCTCCCAGCCCCACCCTCCCCACCCAGCCCCTCCCCACCCTCCTCTCCCAGCCCCACCCTCCCCACCCAGCCCCATCCCTCCCATTTTTGGATGCACGACGGATGGACGGACACAATAATCCCCTGTGGGCTGGGGTAACCAGGAGGTTCCTACCAGTACGAGTTATGACATGTCACACGTGTAAAATATTTTGGGATAGCCCGCACCTCCATATACTCCGCAGGGTCTTGTTTTGTTTGTAAAAAGTGGTATACCCCGCGGGTTATATGCGGGAAAATAGGTAAATGAAAGAGTTTGCATCATCGTCTTGTTGTTGTGTGGCTCACAGGCCCATGGGGGCAGTGCGTGGCAAGACAGTGCGGGGCGCACGGGGTGCAGGGTCGTGCCGTGTGGTGCGTACATCCCACGGGCCGCGCCATCGTCTCCTCTTCGACTGCTGCCACCACCACCACTCTCAACACCGCAACGTGCGACCCATCCACACGGCCCCCCCACAGACGCAGCTGTGTTCGCACGTGCACAGAGCGGCTTTGGCACGACACGTCCCTGCCATGGGACACGGATACGACTGGCAGCACGGGCGAGCCAGGCGAATGTCGCCCCTTGCAGCAGCAGCAAGAGCTGCCGGCCTTTTCTGCTGGAGAGTGTGACCCTGCTGCTGAGCCCCCTGGCTGCGGCCCAGCACCGGGAACGAGCTCAGGCGCCCAGGACGGCGGCCCCCCGGGCAGTGCGTGTGATGCACGGCACGGCGGAAATTCCGGCGGTGCTGGCGGTGGCGAAGGTGCCGGCGGCAGATTACAGGATTCGTGCATCGTGAGCGGCTGGTCTAAATGGGGGGCCTGCGGCGGCAGCGGCGGCGCAGGGTCGGCGTGTGGCCCCGGCGGGACACGCTTGCGTGTCCGTCGCGTGTTGTTTCCGCCGTCGCATGGAGGTGCCGCGTGTGTGGAGCTGTCGGAATCACAGGCATGCACCGTGCCGGCCCCATGCCCTACTTCGGCACCGGGGGACGCTTTTTCCAACAGCCAGTATGAGCTTATTATGTATACACACAATCATTTGTTGTGCGCACGCTTTAATGTGGTTATTTTTGTTGTTGTTCGTGCGCGCGTGTGTCATACACACCCTTGACTACAAAGGCCACTGTCGTCGTGCTTTGACTGGCTTTTCTTGATGTGTTTTGAGTGTCAATGCCGTGGTGTGTTTCTTGTGCATTTCTGTGGTAAATGTTTCCTTTCTTAGATGCACAGGTGAATATCTCATGAAATAATGGTATCACACTCTTGGCATCTATTTAAATAGCAATATTTATTTAGGTAAATTATTACATTAATATGTCAGACAGTTACAATTTCCTATACATAAATGTAGCAAAAAGGTAAAATTCTTAGCTTCTACCACGTGGATATAATATGCATCTCAATGCTTATTTATGTCTCGATAAGCCTAGGGCCTATTGTCAAACTGCAATCTCAGTCTTAATTGAAAGTCATTGTCTGCTTTGCATACCTCTCTAAATTACAAATGGCTACCTCTAATACCGATTAAATTACATGCATATGCTAAGGACCTGTATGTGCATCCAATAATTTAAGCAATGGATATTTGTCATCCTTAGGTTTCATTGGAATACTTGATAATTTAAGAGCCAAACTGTCATTTAGGATGCTAACAGCTGTCAAAATAATAGGCATGTAAAATGCACGATATTTAATTAAAATAGATTCTTAATTAAAATCGCATTTTAGGTATCTGTGTTCATGTTTTATCTCGGCTAATTGAGCAAACAACTCAAAAAATAAGATCGAAAAATAAGAATACAAATCAGGTACAGTAATACAATTTTCTAAATAAAAAGAGTTGATTCTGAAATTACATCCTGAACTCAAATGTGTCGATTTAACGAGATTTATATATTTACGCGATCTTACCCAAAATACCTCGATTATGGATCAAATTGCGATAATTCAACAAATATTTGTGGGGATAAACAATTACATTCTAAAGAAATATGGCACGTGGCAGTCTGATGAATTTCCAAATCAGCAGGAAAACCAGCTCATCCGACAGCCTGTATGCCAAAGATATGTTTGCTTTTTAACTCTTGGAGAGTTTTGCATTTGTATTCACTAGGTCATATATACATTACAGTATAAGGTACCATACATTTTAGTTCTGTCTAAACGCAATTGCATCTGTAGACGCTGCTCATCAGTTACCATACATATGTATAGTCTGTGTGCTTAAGAGGTGTACACAAAGCCTGTCTGGATAAGTAAAACAACCACAGGGTGTTTGTCTTTAAAATAAGCATTTATAGATTAAGGAAATATTCGTTAGTCATAGAACACAGCAAGAAATGTACGTAAAACAATAATCTGTTTCTTAATACACATTGTATTGATGTAATAATATCCGCATACCAGCCAAGAGTGAGCAAATTAAATCCCGTAAATGAAAAATTCTATGCATTATTCACATTGTAGTATTATGTATACAGTATGTATTCATGAACAACTCGTATTCTGTGTACATGTTACTGGTGAATAATTTAAATTGCGCACATATATGTGCCTATATGCATGTGTGTATGTATGTATACAAGTGTGTTAGTGTGCATGTACAAACCACATAGTGTGCACATCATAATACATGCACACGCGCACATGCACAAGCAGCCTGTGCGCATTCCACACACGTGTAAATTGTGGTCTCCACGTGCCTCCCGTCCAGGTACCGGCTGAGGGTGGGAGCCTGGACTGAGTGCCTTCCAGTGTCCGAGTCCAGGATAGCACGGCGCTCCGTGCCACAGGTGCGGTGGGCTTTGCAGGCATCGAGGAAGCGGTCGCAGAGGAGCTCGGCGTCGTGGTGGCCCGAGGAGGCCGGCGGGGAGCCCGACGAGGGGCAGGCGTGGGACGTGCGGCTTGGGGCTCACGCACGCGACCTGTCATGCTTGTCTCGCCTGGGAGAGCACGTTGATCTCGTGTGAGTAATCAATTTCATGAATTGCTTCAATTTATTTCATTTGGTATGCGTGCCAAGTGCAATGCTCTTACAGAGGTGCTGTTATTTCACATATGAGTATTGTCACTGGCGGAGCCAGTGGGGAGGGGGGGGGCAGTCCCAAATGATCCGATCGAAATCTCTAATTTCGATCGGATCATTGGGGTTTATTAGTAATAAATCGGCATTTTGCGACCCCCCACTGCCACTGCGTAGCATATTATTATGTGCCAGGGACTCTATGAGATGATAGGACAATAGTCTGAGTCCATAATTGGCAATAAGTAACAGCAAAGCAGTTATAAGTGACTCACAGAATTGTGCACAGTTGTGTATACAGTACACGACTTCCCTGAAAGGCATACCTTCAGCGAGCGCGATGCTGATCACACACAGTTCAAATTCGACCCTCGATCGATGGCTGTGCCATCGCCGCACACGCGTCGAATAAAAAGCAAGGGACAAGTCCTTACTTACTAACAACTCCTATCATTTTTCATTGCTGGAGGGGTTGCCCCCCCTACCTGAAAATCCTGGCTCTGCCATTGAGTATAGTCTACCAGTTGGAGAGGGGGGGTGATGTTACTCTGTGATTTTAAACCAATTTAGCAGTTTGTGAGTCATTTTTACATTTTGGACCGTGATGTCAGCACAAATGGCTTCCTCGTATTACAAACAATGCCACGGGACATTTTATATCACTGTCAAGAAAATAACGCGTGTTCATGGTTAACACCCACAGTATTAGCCATGACAAGCACTGGGTTCAAACGGCACACCTCTGTAGCATAACAGCAAATGTCCCATGTCACCGCCTTCTCATCCCCACCACAGCACGATTTGTTCTCTTTAAAGACTGTCTAGAAGTAGCGACACTGATTTATTGCTTGATACTGGTAGGAACCACCTGGTTCCACCAGCCCACAGGGGATTATTGTGTCCGTCCGTTCGTCGTGCATCCAAAAATGGGAGGGGTGGGGCTGGGTGGAGAGGGGCTGGATGGAGAGGGGCTGGGTGGGGAGGGTGGGGAGGGGCTGGGTGGGGAGGGGAGGGTGTGGAGGGGCTGGGTGGGGAGGGTGGGGCTGTGTGGGGGGTGGGAGGGGTGGGGCTGGGTGGGGAGGGGCTGGTCACCCCGTGGTGCACTTATAAAACTCAATGTTTAACCTACTCACGCCGGCTTGTGCCCGCCCTCACAGTCGTCCATATTTGCGGAATACACCACGCCGCTGCTGACCCTGGCCATTGACCGAGCAACCCAACGTTCCTACCAGCTCCCTCTGTAGGAATGTGTTTAATGAATGGATTGATTTCTCTTATTTAAACCAGGTGGGAGCTCAGTGAGTTCAGGTACATTTTGTAATGGTAAAAAAGAACAGAACTGTTTCGAACTACAGGACATTGAATGCAATTTAATGTATAGTCATTTAAAAACGTTGATGATATAAACATGTTTGACTAACAAATGACATCGATTATCATCCTCACCTATCATTGACCACGATAACAGGAGTGGTGTCAATAGAGACTTGTCATCATCATTGTCATCAATTATCCAGAATTTTTATCTCCGTTCTCTGAGAAAGATCACAGGCAATTAGAAGTCCAGTCCATGTCTCGGTCAGCGCCATCCATGTTACACGGTTTGGGTTGTGTTGAGGCTAGGCTAGGTGACTATGAGGAGTGCGAGGACAAACCTGTGAAGTGTGGACTTGTTAAATAAAGAAGGTGCCTCCTGGAAACCCTTGTCTCCGAATCACATAAAGTTATACCATGCAGACATATACTGTATGTATAAGGTTTGGTGTTTCCCTCCACATTTAAAACGTACGTTTAGAGTATTTGTCGGCTATACATTTCTACGTGATGAGCCACTTAATTTAGCTATCATTTGTGGCCAGGTCGCTTTTGAAAAAAAGCTATATAGCTCAGTGGGCCTTACCTGGTTAAATATAAAATAGTTTTGTTTATAATAAGGGGCCGTCCATAAATGACGTCACGCACCGGGGGGGGGGGGGGATCAGACACATGTGGCGATGTGTGCCGAGGAGGGGGGGGGTGAGAAATGTGACGTCACATCAAAATGCACAACTTTAAATAACTATAGAATTGTTATAACAACACAAATTTTCATTATTAACTATTTGATTATTTTAATTTATTAAGGTCACCTTTTATTCCATGAAGGAGCATTTTGCTTCTCCATGGGATAATGGAGAAGCATACATTTAGAATTTTTTTTTAATGATTGTTATTCAACATTTTGATTCTAATGATTCTACCAGGGCTTTTCATTCTGTGGAATGAATATATGATTGTTATAATTGTACTCTCCATTTTGCTTCGTTCTACTACAAAATTTAAAGTTTTTTTTTAATAGTTATAATTACTTTTAATATTTTATAATTTTAAGATAATTTCAATATAATATTCTGAACATCTGCAATTTTAGTTAAACATTGAATATTTTCCAGTGAATCTTATGCTAAATTTAAGCTTTCCAACGCCTCCTTTTAATGTGTTTTCTACTACAACATCATGATGCAGCGCCACATTAAATACGGACTCCAATGACAACAGTTTAAAGCGATTTGAAGCATGTTTTACTTTCAAAATGGAAATATGTTTTGGGGGGGGGGGGGGCAGAGCTTTGTGATGTCATATTTGAGGGGGGGTCTGATTTTTTGTGACGCCGTGTGACGAGGGGGGGAGGGGGGTCAAAAATCGTGCAAAATCGCGTGACGTCATTTATGGACGGCCCCTAAGTACTGTACATTTAAAGGAATATTTTATTATTTTGCTCCTACCATTTGAAACTCCTAAATGCCTCCTTGGTAAGATTTGCCAAACCATTGTCCAGCTTTAAATCACACATGTAAAACATCGGTTTTAAAAGCTTTTCATAACACTTAACTTTACATCAATGACTGTATAATTTTTAAAATATTTTAATTGATGTGTTTTATAGTAACTGCAGCATGTGGTTGTATTGTTCATAATCAACGATTTTTGGGTTTAGATCGCGTTATTTATAAATGTGTCGTAACCCTCCACCACCCGACACGGCCAATCAGTAAAAAAAGTGTCACGTTGACAAAAGACAAATAGTTCACTGCTTTAGTAATAATAACCCCCCCCTCAAATCTTTGCACCTGATGAGTTAATGAGTTAATGATGACGTCACCCTGCTGCTGCTCTATATAAGAACGGGAGACACAGCAGAGCCTCACCATTCTGGCGAATTGCCCGATGATGCTGGATGCAATTACCAGCGAAACGTCGTACTCAAATTGTAAATGTTGTGGTTTCACGCTTCAACACACCGATGGGCTAAAGCAGTGAACTATTTGTCTTTTGTCAACGTGACACTTTTTTTACTGATTGGCCGTGTCAGGTGGTGGAGGGTTACGACACATTTATAAATAACGCGATCTAAACCCAAAAATCGTTGATTATGAACAATATTGGTCGCGAAAGCCTACGTGTTAAAATGTGGTTGTATTGTAAAGTGCTTTGCGAGGTCTTAATCTTGAAAGGTGCTCGCCATATAAACTTATTGTTGTATGTAAATATATTGAACTTTTTTAGCACCATACGTAGCTAACCATGCTAATCAGAGGTGTGGGGAAGGACAACAAAAAAAACACAAAGCAATTCTAGAGAATTGAGTTTTCAATCTAGATTTAAAAGTGCATAGCTCCAGTGGATTCCTAATATCGGAAGGAAGAGCATTCCAGATTGCCGCAGAAGCGCATCTGAAATTGCGCGATGCGGTGACCGCCTTTGTTTGATGGCTAGCCAAAAGCCGCTACGAGGATGACTGGAGTTCGCCTGATGACTTATCCTCCTTGACGAGATCAGAAAGGTATTGTGGTTCATCGTTGTTGTATATGCGAATGCTTGCGATTATGTTAATGTGTGCAGTTATGATAACTAGGCTTAGTTTCGTTATCCAGAGTTGTATCAATCGGGATAAACGATTATCTTTGATTAAAGATTTATTGATTATCTTAGTGTATTTATATCATGTTAAGTCTCCAAATTCATATCTCATCGCAGGATACAGTTCTTATAAATAAGACAGTTTTGCATGGACTGGGAAAGAAGCACTCGAACACTTGGTGTTAAGCAATTTGAATTCTAAACAAACATATGACACTCTAATATGCAAAGGCAAAAGTATACGTCAATAGATTCATCGGCAAGATTATTCAATTAACGAAAATAAATGACTAAAACATTTCTTATTCATGTAACTCGACGGCAGCAACTGCTTTGCACGATCAGTTGATATTGAACGCACCACCTTGAAATGGCAACCCGTTTTGAAACACAAAGATAACTTTTTGAAAGTCTTATTCGTGTGCGTGTTGTGTGTGCGTTGTATTGTTCCCTTGATAATTAATATTTCAAGTAGAGGCAGGGCGCTGTGTCGGAGCTTGTGGGGTGGGGGAGGGGAGATACAACCAGTGGCCAGAGATTCCTTCTCGCTTGGGCATGGCCGCAGCGAGCCCGTCCTGCTTTCTCTCTCCACTGCTAAATTGAGCGGCGTTGGCACGATGTTCCTTGAAGAAACTTGGTTGCTTGGCGCTTGATGGCGCCCGGGGCTTGGTGCTGCTCGTGCACTCTCTCTCTCCACTGCTAGATGAGTGGCGTCGGCACGACGCTCGCCATCGTGGTGCGCGATGATTCCGTTGTCGGATAGCGCGCAGCTCCTCCACCGCTGGATGACGAGTCGGCATGATGCTCGCCGTCGTGGTGCGATGATTCCGTCGTCCACTGCTGGACGTCTTGTCTGTTCTCAGCGGGTGCTGGTCGGTGTCTGTGTATCAAACACACGGCGCATTCGATGGCGCTCTCCTCTTCCTCACTTGGTGGCAGCTCCAGGCTTCTCCACTGCTGGATGATTGTTGAGTCGGCACGATGCTCGCCTTCGGCGGTGCCCAATAGCGCTCGCAGCTCATCCGCAGGTCGTCAGTGCTGACACACTTTCTCGGTTGCTGGTCACGCTCTCTCCCTTGGCGTGCAGCTACCAGCTTCACGCGGGTACCCGGTGGCGCCTCTCCCGCCCTTCCTTCAGGTTTTCGCTGGTTCAGGTTCTCTCACGAGAATGATAGCTGGAATTTCGCAAGCTTCACTCGCACTTAACCACACCTCGCCACTTCGTTCTGCGAGAAGCGACACCTGCCATCAGTATTGGTGTTTGCTCCCTCACGACGCTCCGCCTGCCGGAGCACGGCTGAAACCCAGCCTCGACCCAGGTTGAACTCAGACTTCTGCGAATTTAACGACCCCTCCTCGTTCCATCTCTCCTCGAGGCACGACCCGCCCCAGCTCCCTTGCGAGCCCCGTCGCAACGCCGCATCGCAAGCAGAGTCACGAGACTGAGCACGACTCGAACCAGTCTGCCCTCAGACTGTCACTCTAACGACCCCTCGTCGTCCCATCTCTTCTCGAGGCACGACGCGCCCCAACTCCCTTGCGAGCCTCCTCCGCCACTCCGCGTTGCAAGCTGAGAGCAAGACTGAGCGCGACTCGAACCAGACTGCTCTGCGTGATGTGCGTTTGTGTTTAAAACTCAAAAACGTGAAAAAAAAATGAACGTCAGGGATGCCAGGCACAGACCCCCCCTCGCGACCCTTTGACCCCTTCTCCCCCTGGGTGGGTCACCCCGAGGCCAGACCCCCAATACGTATTCAGGCTGGTATGTGTTTGTGCCAAATCGCTTGGAAGACAAAGGTGGCCGAGGAGATTTATGCAATACATTTATGTGGTCCTGTGTGTTACATTTTTTCTTGATATTTCTTATGAGTTCCCTCGGTCTTAGTATATCGTGGTTATTATTCGGTCTATGTTTAATGAATATTCTTAATGATCCTTGTTACATCATTATTTTGAGGGCTTTGCCAAGTTTGGTTATGCGTTTGTCTCCAGGGATTGGTGTTTTATTCTGAGTTATATTTCGATGTCCTGAGGTTAAGTGTAACTAAGTTTCCACGTAAGCTTTCTTGACTGCTGGAATTCGTATTCTTTAGTTTTTGGTAAGGTCATGTAGATAGAAACATACAATACAAAATAATATATATGCGGTGAGTACGAGTAAAATAAGGGAATTACTAATACAAAGCCCCTATTGTAGGCTGCAGTCTTATACCGTTGGTTGATTCTTTTTGTTAAGTTTCCACTTTTACCGTTAAGGAAAACCGTTAAAGAAAACGCAACAGTTGTTTTTTTTCTGTTCTGCACGTTATCGGTGCATCTCCAGACCATCTTGGGAAGGTTAGGCCATTGACCTTTCATCTGACCTCTCTTTGCTCCGAAGTCTTGCCGTTTAATGGCCTTCCCCGTTTTACAGATTCCTGGTGTGCTTGTGAGGGGTTGTTTTCATTATTTAATTAAACAAAAAAAAAATTGGCCTAATTATTCTTAATATAAATTTTTTTAAAAGGGGCATAGATACAACAATCCGCCCTTTTAAAAATGATCAGTGGTCAATATGGCCACTGGCGATTTTTAAACAAAATGATTGCCCCTTTTTTTTCGTTAACCCATCAGCCGCCCTCGTGTTTCGGCGGTTATTCCTTACAACGCGCGCGTACGTATCACAAACTTAGCATGGTTACATTTGAAACAAGAAGAAAAATGTTAAACATCAATGCAACAAGTTACATCGGTTCTTATCCATCATAACTACTGAAAAAGAGAGAAGAAGAAAAAAAAATGTTATAAAATAATTTTTTTTATATTTAATAAAATTATTTTTTATTTTTAGTTCCTGGGAAGCGCTAGGTAGTGGTTTCGAACGCATTTATGCGTTATTTTCCTCCTGTTACCTCCTGGCCATATCTTTACCAAGTTATTATCATCTGGTTTGCCACTTTTGGTTTTATGTTGACATGCTGCTTTCCACGCACTGTCCTTCAGACTTGGTTCGTCTATAGCCTTTTCCTGTCCATTAACAATATTCTCATGGCCAGATATTTTAGAGTAACCTTTTACTCTTTCATGCAATCTCCCAACATCATTAACTTGGTTCATAGTGCTTATCGCTTTGATCTTTTGATCACGGTTTGCTGGTCCGTTTTTGTACTTTCTCATGTCACTCTTTCGCGTCGTGGGAGTGTGTGGTGTAAAATTGTGTTGCACATTATCAGAATTCGCGCACACAACCAACTTCTGCACTCCGTTATCAGTGGCACTTGCTCCCTCTGCGACAACATGCACATTTGCCGAGTCAGTGTGTCGATTCAATTCTGTGCCCCGTGGTGTCACCCCCTCCGTGTCCGTGAGGGTGCTGGATTTCGACACAACTCTCGATACGTTCTGGAAATTCGCCTCCTCAATTTCAGCATTCCGATCCACATTAATTTTTTTTCATTGGGATATTTTTCATTCAAATGCTGACTCCTGCACTCCTCAGGGCATGTCTCTGTGCTCCATCTCCCTGCACCACCATCGTGCGATCCTGCGACGTGCTGCACTGTTTTTCCTGTGCGCTCTGGTTTTTCTCTTTGTCTCTGCTGTCTGTTATCTACTGTCCGATCATACTTCACTGCAGTCATGTTTTTGCGTTCGATCGGCACATCATTTACGGGAGAAATGCTTGCGTTTTCTACCGCATCGTATGCATTTAATGTTTCCCGATTGTGGCGATATTTGCTCGCCCTGTCACTCGCAGCCTGCTTGCATTTTCCAGTGGGGCCGTGATCTGGCCTCAACTCAGCGGGTGGGGCGCGTATGGGCAGCTCGCTCTCAATTACTGTGGGTGGTTCATCACGTATTTGGGCCGCATTTTGTGTCTCAGTTAAGCCAGTTTGTTTTTCCGCATTATCTGTTTCTCTATCCCCTCCTGGTATAGCCGGTGGGGGAATTGGTCGGAATTGGACCGATTGTGTTTGACCTCCCATCCTGCGATTCTCATGAAGGTTTGTCTTTGTGCCTCCGCAGTCTGTGTGCCACCCTCCCTCTATATGGTTATCTCGCCATCGGGGTGTGTAATTTTGACCTTGCTTGTGTCATGGCATGGGGTGCTGATATGGTTCTGCTCTGGACCTCCACATCCTGCGATTCCTATGAATGTTTGGCCCCGTGCTCCAATCTGTGTGCCAATCTCTCTCTGTGTTATCTTGCCATATGTGCGTGCGTGTTCGCTCCTCTCTGTATTGTGGGGCAGCTTGGTGGTTTTTATTTCTCTATGAGAGGCTGGGTTCATTATCCCTATCCCTGTGTTCTGGATCCGAATTATGATTCTTAGCTTTGTATAACCATGCCATGTACGCCTTGCTCTCTATGCGGTGTAAGGAGGCTGTTTCTGGGTTCAAAACCATTCTCACACTTTCTGTAATCTCTGGGCTCATGGATTCAAAAAACATAATTTTGAACATGTTGTCCCCTTCGTGATACCGATTCACATTGCCTGCATAATACGCTTTTTAAAATTGTAAAAGATGATCACGCGGGTCTTGGTCCATGTCCTGGGTCATCGATTTTACAGCATAAAACCCCTCAGTGAGTGTTGAATATTCTCCAAACTTCCGAATCACTGCCAGGCTCAGTTGTTTGAAATCATTCTTAACCTTGTATGGTAGCGATTCTACCCATGGTATAGATTGTCCATGTAAACTCCTTTTCAGCAGACTCGCTTTCTCATCCCATCTCCTCAGACCTCTGATCATTGCCTCCTCTTCTACTGTTGCGATGTGGGTGTGTATATCCCTGTTCTTATTGTGTGGGTCAAAAACGGGAATTCTAACGAGAGCTTTGTCCATCAATTTGAGGGTTTTACCGTTGAAAGAGTATTCGGATAGTTGGTCGTTGTCAGAGGAGTCATCGTCAGACGATCTGTCACTTTGATGTGTGCTGTGTCGGGCGTGTTTTAGCGGCGTGCATTTTTTTGGTGAGCTGTCTGGGCTGTGTCGCTCGTGTCGCCAATTCCCTGCAGTTTTTGCATCTGCTCTTAGTGGAGTATGTTTTGGCAACTTTATTTTAAGATTTTGCGTTCCTCTAGCTTCGGGGTTGTCAGTTCCCCCTTTTTTTATTTTCAATCTGTATCTCCCCATCCCTTCTCTCGAATTGTGAGGGATTTTCTTTGTCAAGGATATTTTGATCGATACCCATAATTTTTGTGCGATCTGTCCCTGGACTATGTCCACGTACCCAAGATTGTTGTGTACTGCTACTTACATATTTATTCTGTGGATCAACGCCTGTGAGTTCCGCTGGTGTCGCGAGCACTGATTTCTCCTCCCTTGCGATGGTGTGGGGACATTTTACCTCGTTTATTAGAGACGATTTTCCTCATTCCACAATCCCTGTCTGTATGCCTGTGTGAGAAGGCATGAGTCCTGTTCTGCTTTTTCTGCAGTTTTTACATCGTATTCGCCTTTGTCACATTTTATCCAGTCAATTAGTTTCCCACGATGTGTCTTAGTGTCATGGATACAGCTCCCTTCCCACATGTCTCTCTGCCTTGTCTGTTCTGTAGCAGAACTGCCTGTACGTTTTAATACGAGTTCCCAGTATTCCGCAATCCATTAAAAAATTCCTCCTAATCCTAGCATCTCATGTGTGGCAGAGCTACAGACATTCCCTTTCAGAGTGCATATAAAACAATTATATCACAGAGTGTAGTCAGTTTGACTCGTGTTATTCTGTTATTTTTCAATTCAGAGTGCATATCTCTAACACAGTTTATCACAGGATGCAATCGGTTCGATATGATGTTTTCTTAATCCCACTGTATTTGTTCCAACCTGCTATTCTGGAGTTCCGCCTCGGAGGGCGTTTTTTTTTGTTTTACGCCCGTTTACAATCACAAGGCAATGTTGGATCACAATACTCTTGTTAACACGTAGTGATTCGTTCCTTCATCCATGCAAAACACTGTCTGCGAGAGATCCCGGACGAACCCCCATTATGTAGTATATGCTGGATTATGAAACTTTGATAAAAATAATAACAATTAATACAATTTAAAAAAATCGTAATTCGCATAAATTATGCTGCTGTGTATCATTTTATGCATAAATTATGATAATCACGGAGATAATCGTATTAGTTTATGCGAATGCTTGCAGTTATGTTAATGTGTGCAGTTATGATAACTAGGCTTAGCTTCGTTATCCAGAGTTGTATCAATCAGGATAAAACGATTATCTTTGATTAAATATTTATTGATTATCTTAGTGTGTTTATATTATGTTAGGTCTCCAAATTCACATCTCAACACAGGCTAGAGTTCTTATGAATAAGACAGTTTTGCATGGACTTGGAAATAAACATTCAACCACTTTGTGTTAAGACATTTTAATTCTAAACAAACATATGACACTCTAATATGCAAAGGCAAAAGTATACGTCAATAGATTCATCGGCAAGATTATGCAATTAACGAAAATGAATGTAACTCGACGGCAGTAACTGTCCCGCACGATCAGTTGATATTGAACGTACCAACTTGAATTTGCAACCCTTTTCGAAACACAAAGATAACTTTTTGAAAGTCTTATTCGTGTGCGTGTTGTGTGTGCGTTGTCTCCTTGTAAAATTAATTATTACATTTTTAGAGCCGGGAGTTGTGTCGGAGCTTGTGGGGTGGGGAAGGGGAGATACAACCAGCGGCTAGAGATTCCTTCTCGCTTGGGCGTGGCCGCAGCGAGCCCGTCCTACTTTCTCTCTCCACTGCTAGATTGAGCGGCGTTGGCACGACGTTCCTTGAAGATCTTGGTTGCTTGGCGCTTGATGGTTCCAGGGACTTGGTGCTGCTCGTGCACTCTCTCTCTCCGCTGCTAGATTGAGCGGCGTTGGCACGATGTTCCTTGAAGAACTTGGTTGCTTAGCGCTTGATGGTTCCGGGGGCTTGGTGTTGCTCGTGCACTCTCTCTCTCTCCACTGCTTGACGAGTGGCGTCGGCACGACGCTCACTGTCGTGGTGCGCGATGATTCCGTTGTCGGATAGCGCGCAGCTCCTCCACCGCTGGATGACGAGTCGGCACGACGCTCGCCGTCGTGGTGCGATGATTCCGTCGTCCACTGCTGGACGTCTTGTCTGTTCTCAGTGGGTGCTGGTCGGTGTGTGTGTGTATCATACACACGGCGCATTCGATGGCACTCTCTCTCTTGGTGGCAGCTCCAGGCTTCTCCACTGCTGGATGATTGTTGAGTCGGCACGATGCTCGCCTTCGGCGGTGCGCGATGATTCCGTCGTCGGATAGTGCACAGCTCATCCGCTGCTGGATGACGAGTCGGCACGACGCTCGGTGACGCCCGGGTGGTGCTGCTCGTGCGCTCTCTCTCTTCTTGATCGCTACCAACTTCACACGGACACTCGCCCTTACTTCAGGGCTGTGTTGGCTCAGGCTCTGGACGACGCGGCTGTGCGCGCTCACCGGCTTGGAGCGCTCTGGCGATGAACGATGGCTCTTGTTGCTCATCCGCTGCTGCTCGTCCTTTGCGATACTCGCTCGGTCGACGCTTGGCGATTTCCGCCCTTTTCTACAGGTTTATTACTTGTTGTCACTCGTCACTCTCTCTCTCTCTCATTTCTCCGTGCTTTCCTTTGTTCGTGCAGCTGCCAGCTTCACTCGCACTTAACCACACCTCGCCACTTCGTTCCATCTCTCCTCGAGGCACGACACGCCCCAACTCCCTTGCGAGCCTCCTCCGCCACTCCGCGTCGCAAGCCGAGAGCAAGACTGAGCGTGACTCGAACCAGACTGCACTGCTAGATGTGCGTTTGTTTTCAAACCCAAAAACGTGAAACCCTCCCCTCTGCGCATCTCTTGCGAGAGAAAAACAACAACCAAAAAGCAGGCGTCCCAGCTATGCCAGGCACAGACCCCCCCCTCGCGACCCTTTGACCCTCCTCTCCCTGAGTGGGTCATCCTGAGGCCAGAGAGGTTCTGACGTTTGCTCTTTTTGGTGGCATTCCACTTTCCAGATGCCCGGCGTGGAATGTGGCGAGTAGTGGGTTGTTTTCATTATTTAATTAATATTTATATATAAAAATTGGCCTAATCTCAATATTATTTTTTGGAAAAAGGGGTATATATACAACATTGTGGCTGTAGATATGTTCGAGGCTAGTAATAGTAGTGTAATAGACAAAAAGATTGATGGGGTGGTTGTCACTGTTTGGGAGGTGAGAAGGGGGTACTGAAACCTTTTAACTGTGGCTTGGGTTCTTCAAGTTTGCCCTTAAGTGCTTGAGGCTTCAAAAGCACACCGTTTGATTTCAGCCTCGTAAAATCTGCACATGAGGCGAGTCGTGTATATTTTGCATGCAATCCATTTGCTGATTTACTGAAAAAGAGATATTTGAGGGCGTTTGCTGATTTTATTAGCATAGTTTATGAACTTCATTGCAACAGATAGACGTTTTAATGATTGCATTAATCATGCAAACAGGCCATCAAGAGTTATGCATCATAAACAGTGGGAGTTGCCTTTTTATTTTTATTCTGAATATGGTGTGAAGTTGGCTGGGGGAGGAGATGTGGTGAACATAAATTGGAAAATCCTGCATATTACCTAAGTTAGACTCAAGATGATTTACATTGAGGGTTGGCATGAAAAAACAAACAAGGGTTGCATTGAGGGGGTTGGATGGTGGGTAGACAGTGAAGGTGTTGTGGTCGATTTTTTTGAGTTCCAGTATGGGTTTATAAATTATTCACAGATGCACCATGCTCTGGCAGCACACGCTGATCATGGTGGTTGTGGTCAACCCTTGGCGACTTGGACTGACCAGAATTGAATGCAGGATTTGTAACATGTCTGGCTAGTATCTTTCTTCTGCCATACTGCGGTTTCTGCGTGGACGTCACCTCTCAGCTTGGTTAGAAGACTATCTTGCACTGATGTTATTTTCAAATCCCTTCATGATGTAAATCACTGAAGGAACATCGGAATGGATGTAAAAAATAATAGAATGTCACTGTAACATCGCTTTTCCATACTCAAGAGATATCCGTAACATTTATTTTGTTCAATTATACCATTTAAGAGTTTATTTTATTTAAATGTTACTGCAAAACTCAGACATTTCATTTGGAGAAACAAAGCCAATACCACCAGGCTTATCCGGCAGTGAGCAGCGTTTAGCATTCCAGCCACATTGCTGTCTCTCCTGCGCATGCCGTGCATGTACACAAGAAAGAGAAAGGGGACAGCTCTGTTAGACAGTGTGAGCATGACGATACTTTACAGCACACCATCCCGTGAGCTACCAATTTATTAGCCTCCAACCCACTAGCTCCTTCTCCCCTCCCTCCCGTCGCTCGGTTCTCCAACCCCTCCTCTTGCTTCTTCGTGGCTCAAGGCATCCCTCTGCAGCATCCATTCCTCACATGTATTTCTCCCCCCCCTTCCCTGCCATCCCCTTCCCTTTCCATCTTCTTCCCTCTCTTTCACTATTTTCTATTCCTCCCTCTACGCCTCCAGTTTGTGTATATGTGTGTGCACACATCATTTCTAAAGATCACACCCCGTGAACTAATTTCTAAAGTTTTTTTCAGAACCTGCCCTTCCCCACGGTGCCTTTTCCGCTCTCTTCATTCTCTTTGGCACCTTTGCTGGCTTCTCCTCTCCCCTCCACCGTTCCATGACCTCAGGCTTCTACACACTCCCGGACTTCTCCCCTCACTCTGCGTTGTCCTATCGTCTGGCCCATCATGTATGGATTTTGTCATCTGTGTTGGCATGTTACGCTGGTGATATGTTGAGGACGGCTGCTTGCGTTGTGGCCGAAACGTCGTGAGAATTTTTTCTTTTTATGTTTATTATTATTTTATTATTTCCTTTCTACGTGACTTTACCGAAATAACCAAGAATATGAATCCATGCAGTCACGAAAGCTTTAAATCTAAAAATATGTTGAGGCTGTTAACCTTTTTGCTTTGTAGGATTCCCTGATGCTTCAATTAAACTAAATGAGGAAACCATAACAGGGGCATTGCAATTCTATTTCCACCTGTATCTTTCTGTGGCTTTTTATCTCCGCATGCCTCTGTGTATGTGTATATATTCAAGTGAGAGAGTGTGCGTTTGCATGGTGAGTGGTTGTTATAACGCTGTGCTATGAACTCAGCGACCTGAGTTCGATTGCCGGCCATGGATAACATCAATGACGAGTAGTTATCATAAATTATACTCAAGGTCAACTCAACCTCACATGAATAGCTGCTGTGTATTAACATCAGTGCTGAGGAGACAAAGTAAATATGGCTACATGGAGGACATTTGTATTTGTGTGTGCTTGTGTGTATGTTGTGTATATGTTTGATAGCTAGGATTTTCGTACATTGAGTAAACCAGACTTTCAGTTAAGTTGTGAGTTTATTGACATTACACATTTACTCCCATTGTCTGTTTATTTTTTTAATGCTGAAATATATTGGTTGGAGGCAATGCTGTAATGAAATTCGTATTTCTGTTGACCAGGAACTAGATCATGGTTAATTTGCCTATCAATATCATGACCTCCGTTGCATACCAGAAATATTGATAGCATATGGTCTAAATTTGTAACTGAAGTTGCATATTTAATGAACAAAGTACTTTGGTTTTTATAAAATTTTATGAAATTCAAAACACCCATGGTGGAGCATTGCAAAATCCTTGCTGACCTATATTATAAACCAAATTACTGAGGACTAATTAATTCTGTATATTAAATATATTTTGCATGCTCACAACAAAACATGTTGTCAACAGTTTTATCAATTTCCTACAAGTGAATGAGCTATGTGTATTAATTGAGTCAGAAAATTATGCATTTCATTAACATTAAATGAACATGATGTGTATTTTAACACGCTGCCAAGGTGATTCCACTGACATTATGTGCCCTCTGTGCCCATGTTTCATCGTCATGCAGTTGTCAGTTATATTTGCTGGTGGCAAAAACCTGAGATAATGAGTGTGTGGACCTCCTGCAGTTAAACATATTAGCAATAACACCATAACAACCGAGGGTCACTCCCTCATTTGCAGTTAAGGCAGGCTGACCCAGCAGTCAGAAAATTATAAACAAAAGCAATAAAGTAAGCTCACACAGCTTGGATATAAGCATTAGATGAATAAATTGTGCCAGGCAACATGCTTGAGTCACTGTGTAGGCAAATTATTTTGGGTAATATTTTAGGTGAAGCAAGAGATGCATATAACTGCCCAGTATGCAGGTGGACTTTAAGGCCAAGCAGTGCGCTGTTAGGAGTAGGTGACGCACTGTGGGCAGTTGCCTCTGGCGCAAAATGCAGGGAGCGCAAAACGTATTTCAGAAGGTCCCCTCCCTCTTACCCTCCTTCCCATCCCCTCCCCGACCGCCCTTCCTCCCTCCCCCCTCAACATTTTCTTCCAACGAACACAGACAGGGGGTCTGATTCTTGAAATGCCATTGAGGGCACCAGTAAACTTTGTGGCAGCCCTGGGGGCGAGTGTTGATGGTGCATTTGTCTTCTGCACCATCATGTGTGAGAGGGACCAACATGGCTATCAGCCGCCATTGTTTAACCCGCAGCTGTGCTTGTTGCGACGATTACCAATTTATGGCTGATTTTCATTTTGGTTGGCGAGCGTTACTTGACAATCACTTCCTGATGAGCCTTCCTTGGGGAAGTCATTATTGGGCATTCATTTCAGGCTGCATAGACCTTGAGGCATGCTGCTGCAGTGTAATGACTAGCACAACGTATTTGCAATCCAAAGGTCCGTCGATCCAATCTCCTGGCACAGCAGGTGAAGCACTATGCAAATGTTTTAAATCCCCCCACCTCTCTGTACCCCAGTAGTATAAATGGCTAGACCAGTCAATCCGAAGGTCGCATGTGGTGGTGTAAAGTGTGGATAGGCCAAAACATCCTCTCAAGCGGCTCTCTAGAGTTTGCTCTCGTGGATGCCCTCTCGCCAGCATTGGTGTGATGCAAGCAATTGCAGGGCATCACCTTTAACATAGGCCTTGAGAAGACACTCATAAGGTTTCCTGTTTTTAGCTGAAGACAAATCTTGGAGAAAACAATCTTAGATTGTTCACTTTTGGGAGGGCCTCAGCAAGTGCCTACCACCAGAGCAAGACGGTGGGGGTCTGTCACTGGGGAGGCCAGATGGCGTAAAATAGTTTATTGTTCATTGCGTAACAAGGATGCTGTTGCACCCGACAGGCTGTGCAATCGCGAGCTCATGGCGGTGCCCTCCATGGAGGAGGTGTGCATTCTCCCAAGGGACTGCGATGTCGGCGAGTGGTCGCCTTGGTCTCCCTGCTCGGTCACCTGCTCAGGGCAGGGCCACAACCAGGGGCACGGGCAGGTCCAGTCCTTTGGGCTAAGGGGACTGAGGACACGAATTCGCTCGGTGCAGCATCCAGCTCTGGCCGGAGGCAAGGGCTGCCCATCTCTCCAGGAGACGGAGGCATGTGGGGGCAGCATAAATGGGATTCTGCCTCCATGTCCACGGTACAGAGACGCACACAAGCAAAATGTGGATTAAAACGCACACATGCAGCAACGAGGAAAAGTGTGTGCAGACAATACATGAACACACAGCAGCAGACAAAAGAGACATACAGAACAGGCGTCCCTCGTGTCACGTGCTCCCCCATAGCGTGAATTTGCAGTTACACAATTTATCTTTTAGGGACATCACACTTACGCTATGCGTTTCACAATTACGCGCTCAAGAAAAAAACTAAAACATTATTTAAAACGCGCGTGGGCGACGCCACGTCCAGCACCGATCAGCACACAACCCTCCACGAGTGAAAAAGCCCACAGAAGCGTTCAAGAAGCCCTGAAGTTACTTCTTATGAACTCGTCTTTGCAAGTAGTAATCTTTTAAATACGTTAATTTGTTGTTAAAATCCTTACTAAATATTTTTGTAATGTTATTGTTATTAAGTATTATAGTTATACATATTTTGTAAATCCAGGGCTAAAATAATTAAATGAAATGATACGGAATAATTATTTCGTAACGCACCCCCCGTTATAACATGTATATCTATGAAAAAAAGGCTTCATTCAGCGTGATTCGACTTAGGCGCTACTTTTCAGAAACGTATGTTGTGCGTCATGCGAGGGACGCCTGTATATGTACAGTATGACCACACACACATACAAGAACAAACACGTACAAAGACAGTGCCTGAAACAGCATTAACAACCGCCATGTTACAATAAGTGGCAGTTATATCACCGGAGCACTTGTGCTGACCATAATGACACACACATCTGCAAGTACACACACGCGATGTAAATCAAACATGGATAAACACATAGACACCAACATAGGTGTACATAAATACGTACATACAGTACATCATCACACATGACCACACACATATACACATGTGCATGCATGTTAACACGTACGTACACCAACACAGGTTGCTTTGCATGGCTTTTCATTACAGAACTTTAACCCATTAAAAACATATTCTTTGGTTCTTTCAGTAAAGTCACGTAGATAGAAAATAACAATATTCCATTAAAACAGTAAACTGACCAGTTTTAATTATATTTTACATGATATCTTGGAGATGGCCAGGTAGCTCAGGAACTGAACACGAAGCCATCACCGGTGACTAGCCTGTGATGAATCTACATTTCAACTACTTGTCATTTAACTGGTGTTGTAAGTTGATGCTCTTAGCCTGTTCACTCATTACATCACAAAAAACTCGTCACATTTAATTGTTTTTCAATTAATTTGGCAAAATTGCAGCTATCATAATGAACATTTAATTTGATTGCTAAGGACTATTATAATCACCTCAGAAGTAGTTGTGTGATTGTCTGACCACAACGTGACGCACTGCTAGCTGGGAGATTTCTGAATTTAATTAGATTTTTTTTCATGATATGACACCAATAGTGCAATTAGAATCTAACAGGAGAAAACAGCTAAACATTCAGCCTTAAAGACTTCAATATAAATACGGTATGAATATTCAAGTAATGGAATACATGTCACTAATTCGAAGAACATATGTCATTGGGAAAATTTAGCCAATGGTGATGGTCATCATTACACTTTTCACCACCTCCTGTGCGTTTCCATCGTATAATTTATTCAGAAGTCAGCTCTTTTTGCCTTTACAGTATTTTAGCCCGAGGCATTTGAAAAGACTTGTATGCAGAATAAAAATGGATATGCATGAGAAAAACTTACTTAATTTGATATGACTGGACAAAATAGTATAGCATGTATCATTTCCTCACTTATAATTTTTACATTTGAATCTCATTTCTGTCTTAATTTTCGTCGTCAAAACGTACCCTTTGCCTCTTGAAAATTCAGCTGGTCTTTATCACTTTCATTGTTGTGTGAGTTCTCGGCAGCTGTCATTTTTTAAAACAATTAACGAACAAAATTGGCCAATCATCCAATTACAGGACCCATTTATTTATCATGGTGCAATTGGCCAGGCACAAACGATGTTATGACATCATTGTCACTTAGTGTGGCGAATGGCAAAATTGTTGTTGACGTTCATGTGTGTGTACCCGTGTGCGTATATGTACATCTGCATGTGCATGCTTGCACGTGTGCGCCCACACATTCTTTCCAGATACCGCTGGAGGGGTGGAGCTTGGGCTGCGTGCACCGTGGGTCCCTTGCTGGACCAGCACGAACGCTGCTGGGGAAACCAGACGGCGTGGTGCGGTGGAGGGGTGCAGGTGCGCGACATCTACTGCTCTCTGGACGACGACAATGTGTTCTCATACTTGAAGGGACTACGGGACGCACCCTCCAGGACTGGTGCGCAATCTCACCCATTCAAACACCCCGCTGGTCTGTCCGTCCACTGCTTTGCTCGTAACAAGAAACGTTAGTATCAGCAACATCATCATCAGCAGGCGTATCCTCATCCATATTGTCGGACCTTTTGCTGCAGGGCCTGAATGTAGTTAGCATGGCCACTGATATTGTGCAATATTTAAAATGCAGGCTAAGGTTCCTTGCCAAAGGTCACAATTCTAATAAGGATCATGAAGTAAATTCACGAAAATATTTGTTTTAAATATGACGTGCAAATTTAGCAAGTGGTGTGATCATTATCAAAATCACCACAGCAGCTTAAATAATTGATAGCTCACTTCCCAGATTGCATGTAATCATTTGATTTCTGCAGCAGCCCAGTAATTTATTGGGATAATTCCATATATGTACCAAATGCTGCAATACCAGTGATAAAGACGTTGTGATGTCACTTGCAAAGTCAGTCACCTGTGTCAGTCATTGTTGTATCACTATGCCAAAAACATTTTCTGCAAAGGATTAGAAAACATTAACAAATCATTCTACATGACTGCGGGTATCAGGTCCTGTGTAGAAATCCAATAATATACAAACTAACGAGCTCTCATCCAGATAAATGAAAGGGCATTAAATCATCAGCAGCAGTAGCAATATACACGCATGCCTTACCATGCTAATGCCATGGTCTGTATGTTTAAAATGTCATGTTCCCACACACCTTGATTTTCATCATTCCAAGATTGTCTCTTTGTCTTGTTTTATACCTTCCTTCACTCCAGGTTTTTCCATCAGTTATTTTTCATCCACGCAACCACATCCATTTATTAATTATAGTAGCGAGTGTGATGCCTTGGATTCTCGTTTTTTCAATCCAGCTGTCCGTTCTTTGTCTGATAGCCATGCCTATTCCACATTATACACTTTACGTGTGTTAATAGCTCCCATAAAGCACTATGCTGGGCTGACTTTTTTACTTATTGCAAGGTGCTGATGTGTAAACACGTCATAAGTTTAACAGTGCGTAGGTTTTTTGAGACATTTTAAATATTTATCCGTGTGGCATGCTTGTACGATATTGGATTTTTACCACCTGACTGCAATCACAGTGGGACCGCTTTGTAAACGGGGAACCTGTAGTTCATTGATGATAGTGCACGCAGCACAGATTTTTTTTAAAGAAGTGAGGAAAAATAATTGCAAGCATTTTAAATACAGCTTTACTCGTGATTGTTGTTAATATATAGCCATAGTTTACGTTTGGAGGCGCTCGTTTTCAAAAGTAACTGCCACATTAATGTGGTAATTTGGAACATGGCCAAATTAGAAGGAAAGGCAACAACGCTGAAGGATGTAACTTTGGCCTCTTTTCTTGACAACTTACATCAGCTGCCCTACTGATGCATGGCCATGACCAAATATTAAGTTAATTACCAGCTCACAAAATAATATTTAATGAAGACAAACTTTTGTTACAAGTGGGACAACTTTGAGTGTTATTTTGTTTCCAGTATGGACAGTTCACAGTGCAAAAAAATCTTCATCTATTAAATTGCTGTGATTAATTACACTAATTAATTGGCACAATAAAATGTCATGTGTTCACAGTTCCATCATGTTGATAAGAGGCCATGGTGTGGCTGTAATGTTTAGGTCCCCTGCGGGCTGTTCGTTAATGAGCCTGATTGCTGCCTCCATCCACCACCTTCTCCCCACCCCCAACCCATCTCCCCCCACACCCCCGTCTGACCCCTCTCCCCACTCCATTGTATGTGTATAGTGCACGTATACAAAGACAAAAATCCCCCCTATAGCCTGACCAGACTCTTTCTCCCCAGTGTTTTTACACACCACACCAGGCACTCATTTGAGGCTGAGTCGACCTAGGGGAGGCCCGAGACTGGTTCAGATAATCGTAACTGGTTTGGGCCGTGAGAGTGAACCGAACTCGGGTCAAAGGGTTCATAGTGTAGCACGCTAACGGCTACACTACCGGTCCCTACTATGCATGTATACACACACACACGTACTCAGATATGGTGAGCAGCAGCATAGTGTTTAGTGTGCTCGCTATGAGCCCAACGAATTTAATAGATTTTTGGCTAACATCACTGGAAAGTGCTATCAGAACATCTTCGATGTCCATTAATTTGCATTATTTTTTAAAATGGACAGCCTTTTGCCAGTCCACTGCTGAATGAAGGCCTCTGCACACCGCGTCAGTCATAGGGGTCTGTTTGACAACATTATATAGACTCGCTCATAAATGAGTATCTGGTCTAGTGTGCAACATCAGGACTGAAGAGACAAAGGCATCCTGTTGTGGTGCTGCCCACACCACCCCCCCATGCACCGTGTTGGCCTTAATAGGTGCTCGTTAACAGCACTTGCCTCAGCAGTCTGTATGGCTACACTGGGGATCTTTGTTTTTATACGTGGTGTTCTGAATTTGTTGTCAGTGCACTATATCAAAACACCGGGGACGCCAGGTTCATTGAATGCCATGACCATAATTTTTAACTTTAATGTGAAATTTACTCGAAACCAATTTAAGTCCCTTAAAATTGGTACAGCATTCTCATCTTTATTCTCTCACTCTTGTACAGGTAATGGCCGGTTCACAGTGTCAACTAAAAGAGGCATCAGAAGTCAATTGTAGCTGCTGCCGTTTGTGTGCATATATATGTGTGCATGTGTGGGGAGTGCTGACGTAGTGGTTAGCGCGTAGTGGTTAGCGCGTTGCGCTATGAATCCGGCCACCCGAGTTCGATTCCCGCTCCCAGCCAACACCAGTGACGATTATCTGGGCCTCCCGTAGATAGACTCAGCCTCAAATGAGTACTTAGTGCGGTGTGTAAACATTACCACTGGGGAGACAAAGGTGGCCATCGCTAACAGCACTTGCCCCAACAGTCTGTCAAGGCTATACAGGAGCTCTTTGTATTAGTTTGTGCATGTGTATTTGCATGTGAATACACATACACAGGGATAGTTTAGCGGTTAGCGTGCTGCGCCACAAACCCGATGACCCGAGTTCGATTCCTGCTCAGTCAACACCAGTGACGATTATCTGAACCGGTCCTGGGCCTTCCCTAGGTCGACTCAGCCTCAAATGAGTACCTGGTGCAGTGTGTAAACATTGCCACTGGGGAGACAAAAGCGGCCGGGCGTGGTGTTGGCCACCCACCCTCTCATTTTCCGTGCCATCCTTAATAGTTGCTCGTTTACAGCACTTGCCCCAACAGTCTGTGAAGGCTACATGGGGGGATCTTTGTCTTGCATGTGTAAGTGTTACAATTATCTGACAAGTTCTGGGCCTGCCATAGGTCGCCTCGGCCTCAAATGATTGCCTGATGTGGTTTGTAAACATTGCCACGAGGGAGACAAAGGTGGCCGGGCATGGTGCTGGCCACCCACCCCCTCTTGTGTCATGCCAGCCTTCATAAGTGCTCGCGAAGAGCATGTACTCCAACAGTCTGTTGAAGGCTAAATGGCAGATATTTTTTGTGTATGCTTGTCTGTGCACTTTTGGGCAGGCCAGCGAGCTGGAGAGGGAGGGGTTCCCACCACACAGCCACTGCTCTCACTGCCCCTGGAACCAGCAGGTATGATTAAGGAAAGTGACCAAGGTTGGGTGGAGTTTGGGCTGGAGGAACTTCCAAGGTGAATTTGGGAGTTATTCATAATCTCCACCATTTTCAGAATATCTACATCTCAACTAATCAGAGGGAGCTTCAGTCTTCCTCTTCACTACCTTTACCATACTGCACTCTCTTTGTGTAATACATTTTGTCCTTGGGTGCATTCTTTAAATCATTGAGGGTGGATGTGGAAAAAGTAATTGTAGTGGCACACACTGTGAAGTGACATGTTAAGCGAAAAAGTGTTCATCTCAACTCACAAAACTGCCACCGATTCATTGCCTCCCCATACTCTGCGTCATTTGAAATAAATTAATGTTTGTAAAGGTGCCAATCAATGGGATGTGACGGCACGGAGCTGTGGGGAATGCAAGGTTGTGCGTGCACGCGTGGGTCTCTGGGCATGGGTGCCGTAGTCGACATAGCCCCGCAGTCAGTGAATGCACAGCCATTCTCTGCACACCCATGTCGTAATAATAATGTGCACAGGCGCTTTCATGGCACAGCAATGAGCATCGTGTGTTGATCGTAATCGATGTAAATTGGGATTGTATGAGGCGGGCGGACTTGGAAGACAGCTGGGAGGTGAGATAGGAGTTGGAATAATTCTCAAATGCGGCACAATGAGCAGCAATCTTTCCCAATCAGAATTGTGAAAAAAAAAATGCAATCTTTAATGTTCAAACGAATTATATACTTATGAGGTATGTTAATTGTTACATCCAGGGTAGCGTGGGCCACTGTCTAGTTTTTTTGTTCTAATTTTGTGTCCACTGCATATTTTCTCCTTACCATCTATCCACTCTTAATTTACCTTGCAATGGTTGTCTCCACCCCCACCCCTAACAAAACTCATCCCTTCCTCTACAACACCCCCATGGGCCAGCCCCCAGGCCAGTAGAAACTGGGTTGTGCCCTGAGCTGGTTCCACTGGAGTCGACGCGACCATGCGAGCAGCCCTGTCCGCACGAGTGTGTCCTATCTGCCTGGTCCGTGTGGGGACCTTGTGTGCCCGAGACCTGCACGCCACCCACAGCCACCACAGGTACACGGTGACATACGCACAATGGTGGGGGTGGGAGGGGCGCCCATGGAAATGTCCTGATATGCATTTGACGACTCGCATACGACAAGTGATGCCACAGTGGCGGCGCTGGCTGTGCTCTCGTCAACACCACGGACACACTTCCTGCAATCGTTCTTTAAGTGAACACTCAATTGCCATGCGATAAGGATAGGGGTTGAGGGCAGCAGTGCGTAGGTAAGAGGACTGACGTTGGAAGCAGTCACTCTGGGGACCAAGAACCCTGAAAATTCTCTTCGTTGATCGTCGATCAAGCCTCTCAGACAAAAGGTAATGCATTTTAGATTACGTGTCCTCAAACCCATCAGACAAACAAACGTGGCTCGCCGCGCACTATTCGGCAACACATCACCTCCTATTATGCCGCGTCGGAGTGATGCACCATCACACTGATTGACGGGGGCAGGTGGCCACCCGAGCCTTGCCACTGCTATCCAGAGCAGATTGCGGTGGGAAATTGGGTGCACCGTTATACACGTCCGTGCCGAGCACAAGAAGGGCCTCATGGAAGTGGTGGCGGGTGGTGGTAGCGTGTGGATGGAAGGATAGGGATGAGACGGGCTGTTCTTTCACCCATACATTATTCCTCTGATGAACTTGCATGCGTTAACAAGTTTCAGGCTTGTCTCTGTAACTAATGACTGGACATGGAAATTGTATTTGTCGATTACTTTTATAAACGACCTGTTTGTACATGGGGCTATTTAGTATTAGCTTTCACCTGTTTGAGTTGTATGAACTAGTTTATTTCAGACATGTATGGTTATTATTATTATAACACGTGTTCTTATAACTAAGCGACATGTCTCAGACCGTGTTCGCGAACACAAGGCGGATCTGAAACACGGTAGGACCAACACCTCTGCCATGGCTGATCATTGTTTTAACGCTGTGGGCATACGTGAAATTGATTTCGCCAAGATGAAGGTACTATGCAAACCCACTAGCTATCAAAGATTTGTTCATGAAGCCATTTAGATATATAAACACAGACACAATTTCAACCGAGAAGATGGGTACAAACTGAGCAATCATTGGAAGGACGTTATTAACCAGGTCAAGTAATAACTGGCTGTGATGCTTTCATCCTACCTGCCTATGTTAGCAGTTATTTACGACTCTCTGAGTTACATTACCTTGTTAAATGTATTTACATTAACAGGCTAAATGTTTCACTAACATAGCTGCTGCTCCCTTTTCCTCGATGCGGTGGTGGCGCTCATTGTTTAATAGGCTAAATGTCTCATTAACACATCCGCTGCTGTGGGAGCCGTCTCACATTGACATGCTAATCTCTAATCTCGAGCAATACAATGGCTTCTTCAGCACCGTAGCCGTGGGGTTACATTAACAGATTAACATGCTAATCTCGAGCAGCACAATAGCCGAGGTATACCTAGCTCTGCGATCTTACATTTACTTGCAAATTCCATCTCTAGCCCCGCCCACTTACCCTTAGGTTGTACCCATCTCAAACCTATATAACTTTTGGCTGCAGTAGCTCTCTCGCTAGATTTATTCCTGCCTCAGCAGTCTGCCTGCTGTATTTTTTCACTTGAAGACGATTGCTTGTGTTGCGATCGAAACGTCATGAATTTTTTATTATTGTATATATTTTTCTATCTACGTAACTTTACCAAAAGACCCAAGAGTATGTGTTCATATATGTTATAATTTGCAAATGCAGATGGCTATCTCTTCAAACTGATTAGACCTCAGGAGCAATATTGGTTATGTGGGTCCTCTGCTGTCAGTTCAGCATCGATGCTAACCAAGAGCATCGCCCACCACCTTTCAACACCATTCAATCCTCCTATAGAGTATCTGTATGCCCTGACTCTTGGGAACATATAGGGTCAACTATGTCAGATATGCTAGTCCACTAACCATTTTCATACCCCTGCCCTAACACTAACCCTTAATCTATAGCCATTGACCCTGCAGCCTCAGCTTATCATGAACCAATTATGGGAAGAGCCTCATTTTGATGTGGTCAATCTGATTGCAATAGGGTGGAAATGTCACCTGTGGTCTTTTTGCCTCTGAAATGGGGTTCTGGCCTCTTGGTGTATGTGTGTGCCTGTGTACCCATGAATGTGCTCGCATGGCCATGTGGGCACGGAGTGTGCAGACAAGTTTATATAAATACAGTCCTTTTTGCTGTAATGTGTATTGTTTTCTTACTTTTTTTGTCACAAAACTTGTACAATTGGCCCAATACTATACACCATTGCTGACACAAAAACAATTACACATGTAAACAAAGCCATTTTATAAAACTATCGCAATGGCACAAATGCGGTTTGTCTCTTTCATCCAAGCACTTCACCAGGTGCCACCTGCCAAAAACTTTGCAGGTACCTCCCCCTCTGGCTGCCTGCATAAAGCTTGCAACTGTGTGTACAGAATTGGCACGCTGGGCTTGACATTCATCACAGGTTTCAAATTTACACCAGGCTCCATGGCGCTGGAGAGCGACAACTTCCTGGCCACTCACTTGGCATGCGGCGCTGGTCCTCGGCAAATATTACTCACATCTGCAAGCAACTCGTTTCTCTCCTGTCAGATTAATTGTTACTTTTTGAAAATTGCTTTGATGGCCATTACATTATCTCCCCGGAAATTACTCCCTTATTCCTTAACGTTGGTGACGCCTTCGACAAGAACACCACATTTATCATCTAATGAGTGGTGCTCAACTCTGTCTGCGCATTCCACATTATTGTAACGCTGCTCGGCCATCTGGGGATGGAGTATGGAGGTATTTTGCCGCCGTCGACTTTGCAAAATGACTCCATGCTGTGTTAAGCGGAGATGTGCTGAGGCTTTGGGAGGGCAGCAGGATGCCCATCCTTGTGCACCGCACTGTGGGTGTTATGCTGCAGCATCCCAGAGAGCACTTTGACCATGGAAATAATTGACCTCGCTGTCCGCTCTTTATTACAAACTGTAGACATTCTCATACAGCCGCCAATGCATTAATCTATCAGAGACAAAGCTCTACTTTAAGCCTGCTGTAACTCAACCTTAAAAGTCACAGAATATATTACAGTGTGTGATGTACACATAAATTGCCTTAAAATTCCCCTGCATGTAAGTAGAGAATATCATCAGGGAATTAAATTGTTGAGCTGCAGGGTTGCCCAGACAATTGCATTTTGAACATTCACTGTTGCCAAAAGCCACCACTGCTCAACATTGGTGGTTTGTGCTTCCAGTTTGAGGAGACAACAAATTTCACCTTAGATGTTCAGTCTTAGATAAATTTACATTTTACAGCTGGGAAAATATAGTAAAAATGTATTCAAAATGTATAAAATATATCTTGAGTGAAAGTCATGTACAAGTTTGCTGAATAAAATAAATACATTTTAAAGGGGCACAGTTGGAAAACACAGCAGAAAATGTATACCATGGTCTATTATTGAAGGATGTTTTTGCCATTACAAATACTTTCTAATCACTGCTTACTGCCAGGTATAATATATGGATCAGAAATATAAACAATAACAGAGGAAATGGAGCAAATGCTGAGCCGAAAGTGTGCAAAGAAAAATACACGCTTTCAACTACACTGAATAACAGAGAAAGGAATGCATGGATCAGAACCCAAACACATATAACAGATAACATTAACTATTGAGAAAGTGGGCTGAGCAGGACATATACCCAGAGAAGATGACTAATAGACAAGACTGGTCATGGAATGGCAGCCAAAGAGGAAAACACACCCACGCCAAGAGAATGACCACCACAGAGATGGAGCAATGGGATCATATGTGCAGGAGTGAGATAGATTTTAGATCTTCATTCAGCAGTGGATAGACTATGATTGATGATGAAACAGGCAAAGGTAGATTATTATTTTTACGTGTCATTTGCCAAAAAACATGTTAATTGGATAACTGACCAAAAACAAGGAATACGTGAATTGTTGAATGACCAGGTTCTCCAGTGGAAGCCCAGATGGCCATTGTACAAGAGTCAGTGGTGCACAGCCTTGGGTGTCACACTGTTGATCAGGATTTGTACCGTGTGTGTTTATTTACTCTACTCCTGCAAAGACATTAGTTAACAACTGAGCAAGAATATGAAGGACACTTTTAATAGGGCTTGTTGACTCATTTAACTTTGCATCTGTTGTCATTCAGGGGCCGGCTTTATTTCCTCGCCTGGAGCTTGTTTGATGCTGTGTGACTGGTCATATATTGGCTGTCGCTCTTCCCCCACATTGCCTCCACGAATTTAATTCAGTTATTGAGGTGAACACTAAAAATTAACCCGTAAAAACAAAGTTTTTCACTATAAATCCTTTATATGCGTGGCATCGGTTTTATTTTATTATTCATTTCTGTTTTTCTTGAGTAAGAGTTTCATTTTTATCACATTGGTATTTTAAATAAAATATGAAAACAAAATTTCCTAAAAAGTGGCAAATTTTGGAAAAAAATTTTCACGAAAATAAATTGTCACGCACAACGAGTCTGTGTGCAAAATGTCAACTCGATTGGATCACGGGAAGTGGGTTAAAAAACGACCGAAAGATTTGCACGGTCGTAAGCGCGCAAGCAAGCAAGCAAGTGAACTTAATATAAAGGATTTAAAAAGTACAGGCAACATGTGTAGTGGCTGTATACTGGGGCAACAGCAACTTATTTTATTTCCTTCCAATTATTTTTTTTATTTAACACGTAGGCTTTCGTCACCATTATGATTTGTAATAGATTTTTGGGTCACACCATTCGAGTAAAATGTACTCATGTGACTAAAATTGACTGTCACGATCTGACCCAAAGATCAATTATGAATAATTTCTATTTAAATTGTCATTTCAGCACCATGTCAAGAAGACACATTTTCTAGATATGCTCTCACAGACAGGAGTATGTCATCTCAAATCAAACATCAGTCCCAGAAGATTATATAAAACAACTAATTTTATATGCCATTTAATTACAAATCTTATCCAGTAATAGGTGGCGCACATTTTCATATGCTTTGCAAATAGTGTTCCACGCATGACATTCAGTGCAAAATATTCTAGTCCTGAGAGCTGCAATCTGCAGAATGTAGTGACAAATCAGATGAACAAATTATGCGTATTTTTTGTCCATTCATTGGTGTCAGGATTGTGACCATCAATTCGCTAAAATTGAGAAGCTCGGTGGCTGCCCAGATTCAAATTTGGGATGTTAGAGGTGCCGCTCAGTGCACCTATATAGCTCACTTGGCCACCTTGGCTGTGGAACATTCTTAATTGAAACCCTGTGAATGAGGACTCGGGCATTTTGCATAAATCTCAATACGGGGAGTAATGCATGTTCGGTCTACTTGCTGAGTGTAATTCAGCTGCGTATGTTTTAAAGGAGACGTTGATGACCCTGTGATGTTAATTGCTAGAGGAGGATATTGTATGGCAGTATCAACACACCAATCACAAATTAAAATAACACCTGTAATTTATGTATCAAAATGTGTGTAGCTTTTTCCATTCGTAATTGCATTGGCTAATGCCTCCATTACGTAGGATATACTATCAATAGGAACTTAAGTGGATACATAAATGGCATTTATTTATATTGCTCCAGGTTTGACCTTCACATCACTGATAAGGCATTGATGCTGGGTATGTGAGAAAACGATTGTTTTCACACAAATGCATATAATTATGAGTATGCATGCATAGGAAAGTTTACATTGGGTATTGTGAGATTCTCAGCAGTTTTGTTATTGCCTCACTCACTGATTGTGGGTGACACTGCGTGATGAATGATAGATATGCTTCGTGGCACACATTAAAAGGGGTTCAGTGTGCTGAATGACCTTCTTCCAAATTGTGGCTTCGTGTTTTTTTAGATAACGCCTTTGAGAAAAAGTTACAAAAATATAGAAAAAAACCTTTCTACAGTTGTGTAATGTAGTAACTCCACGGGAGACGACTTCACGGGTAACACACTCTTTATTTTATCAAACTTGGTTACAGGTGACTAACACCTACTTTGTATCTCGGGTGACAACCACCCACTTAGCTACTTGGCGACTAACGCCCACTGAGCTACTCGGATGACCAACATCCACTTAGTACTCGGGTGACAAACACCCACTTAGCTACTTGGCGACTAACGCCCACTGAGTTACTCGGATGACCAACATCCACTTAGTACTCGGGTGACAAACACCCACTTAGCTACTTGGCGACTAACGCCCACTGAGCTACTCGGATGACCAACATCCTCTTAGCTACTTGGCGACTAACGCCACTGAGCTACCCGGATGACCAACATCCACTGAGTACTCGGGTGACAAACACCCACTTAGCTACTTGGCGACTAACGCCCACTGAGCTACTCGGATGACCAACATCCACTTAGCTACTCGGCGACTAACGCCACTGAGCTACTCGGCTTCACTAGGTCTTCAGCTCCGTCTTCGGGTCTTCAACTGGGTAACTCCCCCCGAGTGCTCTCGCGCGTCCCCCTTTATACCCCACCTGCGGACGTCGCTGCGAGCACCCACTTATTCGACCAATCGCCGGGCGCTGGCTACGATCCTCTTTTCCCACATCTCATCGTGCCTCACCACTCACTCCGCGCCGCCTCGTCATCTGTCACTCCCGGCGCGCGCGTCCACACCACGCCCACTGCGCGTGCCCAACCCCGCACCCCGCGCCGCCCCGTGATCCATCACTGTCACAGTCGGCGCACGTCAATACCACCACTACATCACCCCCTACCACATAGCTCGCAGCCGCCCCGGCTGCTACAAAAATATACAAACCCTCCCTGTGTGCCCCGTAACACAACACAACAACAAGAACAACAACTAAGCTAACAACACAACACGACGCGAACACCACCATCCGCAACCCTCAACCAATGCCACCGCGACAATAGAACAATATATACAAACCGGCGAGTGACAATAGCAATGTGTATACAAAAAAAATAAATGGAAATTTTTTTTTTTTCTTTCGACTCGTGCAGTGTCCCCTTTTCTTCCGAGCGTCCCTACAACGGGACATTACCCCGGCAGAGGGGAACACCGGGCGAGCTCGGTGTAGAGCACAAAAAAACCGTCCTCATGAAAATTGTTGAGACCTAGCCCGAGTCCGCCTTGCCGGTCCGTCGTACGGCACCAGACGCGGTTGAACGTCCGGTGGTGCCGGCGGTTCAGGAAGACATCGGCCAGGCATCGAGGACTCGTGCGTGCCCCGGGGTTCAGGCTCTCGACGGTCAGCAGCCGTCAAGCCCGAGGCACCTGGGGGTGGGTCAGGTGGAGACACGTGAGGATCAGCCTGCGACACCTCCCTCCCCGAGTCGACGGTCACATCACACGCCCGGTCGTCACGGCACAGAACGGGGTCACACGGTGCCGCATAGGGCTTCAGTCGGGAGGGGTGCACATACCAACGGCGTTTCCCCCATTTAATCTGTATACTCTGGGGCCGTGCAACCCGCACAATTTCCACCGGTCCCCTCCAAGGTCTCAACAACTTGGGGGACGTAGCCAACGGTGCATGTGGACAATGCAGCCAGGCCTTATCGCCTGGTTTCCAATCATGCGTATGCACCCTCCGCTCATGCAATTTCTCGTTTGCAATTTGCCGCGACCGCGAATTCAACCTTGCCCCCTCCCGCGCTTCAGTCAATTTGGCGATATTAAATTTGATGTGGTCTGCCAATTTAGATTTTGCACGTGGCTGGGAAATCCCCAGTTGGACGTCCATGGCCGGATCGGCCTCCTGCCCATACATGAGAAAAAATGGGGAAAACCCTGTCGCCGCATGAGGGGCCATTCGATAGGCCGCGAGTACCCCCGGCACCTGTAAGTCCCAATCAACCTGATCGTCGCAGACCTGTTGGCACAACATAGACGTAATCGTTCTGTTCAGACGCTCAACCATCCCGTCAGTCTGCGGGTGGTAGGGGGAAGTACGCACTTTCTTTGTACCCAACAGGTCGCACACCTCGCGCAACAAAACGCTCGAAAAATTCTTCCCTTGATCCGTCAGCAAGCGTTCGGGGGCGCCCTTGTCCAACACATAACCCTGGACAAAGGCGTCCGCCACCGCCGCAGCCGACTGGTTGGCGAGCGGCCATGCCATAGGCCATCGGGTGAAGTATTCCACGCCAACCAGCAGGAACCTATTTCCCCTTGGTGTAACCGGAAAGGGCCCCAAGATGTCCAACGCTACCAATTCGTTTATACGCGAAACCTGAATGGATTGCAGCGGTGGATTAGCTGGCAATGGTGGCGGTTTCCTTTTGGCGCACCCTACGCATCCCTTAAGAATATTTGCCACGTCGTTACCCATCCCCGGCCAATAATAGTCTCGCTGGATTAGGGCGAGCGTTTTGTGAAAACCCAGATGCATGAGCCGTTCATGAGCTGCCAGAACAACCCTACCCCGCATAGCAACAGGCACCACGAGCACGTGACGCCGGGACATGTCGTCCCACCTCATCAACAGGCCCTGTCTGCACACCCAGGAACCGACCCGCGCCTCCCCTTGTTCGGGAGCGCCAACTTTCCGACGCAGCGTAAGTAGGGAGCTGTCGGACATCTGGAGGCGGCCCCACTCAATGAGGGGCAACGACAACAGCGAATCCCTCCCCGTGGGGGCGTCCTCTCCCGGGGTGTCAGTGGCGGCGAGCGCAACTCCCGGGGTGCCGGCGACCGGGGGTTTGCACCGCGCTGATCCCAACAAACATGTGCAGTCCGTGCACGGCGGCAACCGCGACAAGGCGTCCGCGTTTGAGTGCCGCAACCCTTTTCGGTAAATCGTCGTGAATTGGTAGTCTTGAAGGACCTCCAACCATCGGGACAATTGGCCCGATGGCTGCGCCACGCGCATAGCGTATTGTAGAGCCGCATGGTCCGTCCGGACCGTAAAATGACGGCCGTAAAGATACGGCCTGAATTGCTGTGTAAAAAACACAATGGCTAACAATTCACGACGAGTTACGCAATAGCGTTGTTCTGCGGGGGAAAGAACCCTACTACCGTAGGCGACCACCCGTTCAACCCCCCCGACCAACTGTGAGAGCACCCCCCCGATACCCGTATTGCTGGCGTCCGTGTCAAGCAAAAACGGTTGTGTGAAATCGGGGTAACACAAGGGGGGAGCCTGCACCAAAGCGTCACGGAGGGAGCAGAACGCATCCTCCTCCTCTGCCCCCCAGTGAAACCTCACACCCTTAGCCGTCAAAGCGTGCAGGGGCTTGGCTATGGTGGCAAATTGCTTGACAAAACGACGGTAATAGGAGGCAAAACCAATGAAACTACGAACCTCCGTGACCGAGGTTGGCGTTGGCCATGAGCTGACGCAATGCGTCTTAGCAGGGTCCGTCGAGATCCCTGAACGACTCACGATATGGCCCAAATACCTGACCGATTCCCGAAGCAGAAAACATTTAGCCGGTTTAAATTTTAGCTTAGCGGAACGCATCCTGAGGAACACCGCTCTCAGTCGCTGGAGGTGCTCCTCGAAAGTCCGACTAAAGACGATAATATCGTCAAGATAAATCAAACAGGTATCCCATTGGAGGCCCGACAAAACCAATTCCATGAGTCTCTGGAACGTGGCGGGAGCGGAATGTAAGCCCATGGGCAAACGGTTGAATTCAAAAAGGCCCCCAGGTGTCCGGAAAGCAGTTTTAGGTTTAGACTCGTTATCGAGTGGCAATTGCCAAAATCCAGAAAGCAGATCGAGTGTGGAAAAAAACTGCGCTCCCGCCAAGGCATCCAGCGACTCATCCATCCTGGGGAGCGGATACGCATCCGCCATCGAGATTTTGTTTAAGCGGCGGAAATCGACACAAAACCGCAAGGACCCGTCCTGTTTCTTTACTAGGACAATAGGAGCACCCCACGGACTAGAAGAGGGCGAAATGATATCGGCCGCCAACATATCATTAACCGCCGATTGCACATGTTCCTTCTCGGCCGGGCTGAGCCGGAAAGGATTCTGACGAATAGGGGCCGCGTCCCCTGTAGCTATGTGGTGGCGCAACAGGTCAGTGCAGCCGATATCGTACTTATGTTTGCTGAACACGTCAGCAAACTCGATGAGCAAACCCCTCAATGCTCCCAATTGCACCCCGGACAAGTTAGCAGAACCCGCACACAGCGAGTCCAACCACTCAGTCCCCTCATCACTTTGAGGATGCGACTCGACAGTAAAATCTGCTTGAGCCACGAGCCGTTCCTCAACGGGCAGCGGCGCGGCGTGAGCCAGCACCGTTCCCTGCGCAATTACGGCCGGCCGCGACCCCGTATTCAGGACCATTACGAACGGCTCACTGTCCCCTCTCACCATGGTTTGAGCAACCGCTAAGTCGAGGCCCTTACTGGCTCTGTTTGACGGCCCCAACAGCACCCCCTGTGCCTCCGCACCCACCTCGAGTGGCTTCCTGAACCGAAGGGGTACTAACATTTGCGATCCCGGGGGTACCCGTACAGTGTGAGTCGCCAGCGCCTGCACCGTCGCACAAACCGTGCGCACTTTGATAGGGCTCGACAAGAAGGCAACCCGCCGACCTGACGGAAGCTCTATGCAGGCCTGATCAATAAGAATTTTGATGGGCATTTTTGACAAAAAGTCCGTACCTAGCAAACAGGGAACGGCCAGCGATGATGATACAAAAATAGGGCCCGCTAATTTAATGTCCCCAATGCAAATAGTCGCCCGAATCTGGCCGATGATCCCCAGGGATCCCCCATTCGCCGCATAAAATGGCACGTCTACCGGCAGAAGGGGTCTACTTTGGACGGGAAGAATGTTATAAATAAGGTCCGAGATGATGGTGGCCGACGCACCCGTGTCAACAAGCACCCGGACCTCAACCCCGTCAATGAACCCCGTTACCACGGACGACCCGGCTGACGCAGCCACGATCCTGTAGGCCAATTCGGACCACTCGACTGCTTGCGGGCCGCGTACGGACCCCCCTCGCCGAATTGAACCCCCGGCACCCAGCCGCGAACCCCCCACCGCGAAGCGGCGACCCGAATGTGCCGTGTTTGTGGACCGAACGTGTGAGGTGCCGCGACTTGCCGGGTTTTGTTGGGATGACTTGTGGCCCTGGTCGTCGTCCCGACGTGGTCCTGCGGCGCGCGGACGCGGGGCCCGGCACCCGGCTGCGACGTGACCCCGAAGGCCGCAGTTGTAGCAGACGACGGACGTCGTAGGTTTCGGTTGCTCCAGCTTGCGGGGCGAACGTGTGGGCGAACGACCTCCCGTTCTCCACTCCCCCGGACACGATGCAGCGAAGCCCCGCTCCTGCACCGCAGCTGGCTGAGGTTCGGCGATCGTGGCGGCCAGTGCCGCATTCCCCGGCCATTTGCAGACGACCCCCGGCTTGCGTTTGAGGACCTCGTACGCGTGAATGCTCGTGGCGATCGCCAGGGAGCAGATCTCCATCTCGTCTGCCACGTTGATGGGGACCCCCAACTCGTGGGCCAACACCAGCAGCTGCTCCGTCACCATGGCGTCCTTCCCCTCCTTATCCATGCGGGGAAAAGCCGCGTCCGCCAAGGCGAGCAGTGCCGTGCGGTAGGCTAGCGTCGTTTCCCCAGCCACCTTCCGCCGATCGTAGAACTGGTGGCGGCACGTGGAGGGCGGCCCGAACACCTTCGCCATCAGGTGTAGTGCGGCCTGGAGCGTAGAGCGGGACGACCTTGCAGCAGATGTGAAGGCTGCAAGCGCGTCGTCGTCAAGCATCGCTGGCAACGCACGCAGGGCAGTGGTGTCGGACCACCCCGACATCTCCTGATGAGCGAGGAACCTTCGTTGGAAGGCTCCCCAGTCGCCCCCATCCGCCTTGAACGCCGACAGCGCGGGCAATCTTTGCTGGAGGACCCGATCGTCGTCGACGTCGGAGAGATTTTCCCGCGCTCCGCTGGAGTTGTGTAAAATGTCGGCTCGGTTGTCAGGCGCAAAATGGAGGGCTCCGGCGCGCGCCGATGACGTGGGCTGCGCTGCGCGGAGGTGTCCGGCCACGTGGCGTCCGTCTTTCCCGCCAATCGGTGGCGGCCCCCCAAAAACGGCGGCAACTTCCAGGCTTTTGGCGCGAAGCGCCCTTTGGCGGGAATCCTCCACCGTCGCTTCCTCCACGACCCCCGCAGCCGTTTTTCCGCTCGCCGGAACGGAGATGTCGGCCAAGACAGCGGCGGCGGCGAGTAGCAACTCCGCCAAGCGGGCGTGCGCGTCCTGGAGGCCGGTGTCGGAGGCAAGCGGAGCGTCGGCCATCACCGCGAAGTGCTGCATCGGCGGCAACTCCTCGTCCTCTACTCCCGAGGTCGGTGTCCCCGGTACGCCGTCGTCATCCCGACCTCGCTCGTGGGTACGGGTAGTCTTCCTTGTGTCCATACTTCTTGAAGACAGGTTTACTTCTGACGCCAGTTGTAATGTAGTAACTCCACGGGAGACGACTTCACGGGTAACACACTCTTTATTTTATCAAACTTGGTTACAGGTGACTAACACCTACTTTGTATCTCGGGTGACAACCACCCACTTAGCTACTTGGCGACTAACGCCCACTGAGCTACTCGGATGACCAACATCCACTTAGTACTCGGGTGACAAACACCCACTTAGCTACTTGGCGACTAACGCCCACTGAGTTACTCGGATGACCAACATCCACTTAGTACTCGGGTGACAAACACCCACTTAGCTACTTGGCGACTAACGCCCACTGAGCTACTCGGATGACCAACATCCTCTTAGCTACTTGGCGACTAACGCCACTGAGCTACCCGGATGACCAACATCCACTGAGTACTCGGGTGACAAACACCCACTTAGCTACTTGGCGACTAACGCCCACTGAGCTACTCGGATGACCAACATCCACTTAGCTACTCGGCGACTAACGCCACTGAGCTACTCGGCTTCACTAGGTCTTCAGCTCCGTCTTCGGGTCTTCAACTGGGTAACTCCCCCCGAGTGCTCTCGCGCGTCCCCCTTTATACCCCACCTGCGGACGTCGCTGCGAGCACCCACTTATTCGACCAATCGCCGGGCGCTGGCTACGATCCTCTTTTCCCACATCTCATCGTGCCTCACCACTCACTCCGCGCCGCCTCGTCATCTGTCACTCCCGGCGCGCGCGTCCACACCACGCCCACTGCGCGTGCCCAACCCCGCACCCCGCGCCGCCCCGTGATCCATCACTGTCACAGTCGGCGCACGTCAATACCACCACTACAGTTGTATTAATGAACAGCTTAACAATGATCCTTCCAGGACATGGCCTGTGTATGGAGCGTAGTACATGATTTCTAAACAAGTGCCTTGAACTCATTTCCCCAGCAATAAACTAACGTAGTGTTTGGTGCGTGCCAAAGTGTAATTCTATGGAACGTATTTTCTGTCATTCATCTGGCACCATCAGCACCCATTTCTCACTTTAGAGCCATGTGAAATTTTGTAGCGGTGTGCAGAGTTTGAGTCGATCCTTCTTTACAACCTTACCAAGACAAAGCTAAAGATCCCGCAATATCGCTTTAACAGGTTGTTAGGTCAAGCGTTAATAGCGACCACCTATGATGGCCGGCATTGTGCATGACGAGTGGTGTGGTCAGCACTATTCTCTGCCATCTTTGTCTCCCCTGTACTTGTGTTTACATACCGCATTAGATACCCATTTAAGGCTGATAGGGGAGACCCACGACCAGTTCAAATATGAAGAGGGAAGATGATGGTAACCTCACATGCTGTGCATACGTTTGAAAATATTGATACATTAAAATGAGCCTTAGCGAATGAGATACTGTATATACTTATACAAGTTTCTTTATTTTTATTATTAATTTCCATTTACCTTTTTCATACGATTACTTTTAACCCCTGTTTGTCTTGTTTTCATAGGACCCATATTTTTACACAATTGTTTATTATGAAATATTTTATTAGGCTTAAGAACATAATTACTTATGTTCCTGTCTCCCAAGTCTACTTTCACTGTGTCAACTGATATCAGGGTAGAAGCATTTGAGCACTATCAATGTGATTGGCTACGGATGCCTTTATATGCAGTGCATCTGTATATAATAGGAGAATCATCCCCTAATGAAGCTGTGTCGTTGTTGCATGGAGCAGCAAGAGGTGAAACACATGGGCTGCTGCAATTGAGATTGGAAATTTCCACCTCTGTTTGAGCTTAAATGCCTATTAAGGAAAAAAAATACTTTGTAGCACAAGCCACGACACTACATGCCCAATTAACTTTTGTTTGGGTTGTTTAAGAGAAGCTAAACATGTGTGGCATGTGCTAGAGAAGAGATAGACTGATGTGATATAGAAGGATCTTCGGGCAGAGTGCACTTCCCTTCTGTGAAGCCAGCGGTGTCCGAGTAAGCGTGTGTGAGGAGGCTCGTGAATTATGCTGCACAGGGATTATTTTTTATAAAGAACAATAACGATAATGTACAGATGTTTGTCAATATACTGCTGGATTAAGGCCTGCCATGCCATGTCAATCATGGACAGTGCAGGTTAAACCAACCCCAATGACTGACAGTGCAGGTTTGTGAAAGGGTTAGATATGGTTCATAGGACAGCGCAGTAACCACTCTATCCCTACTCCACCCCACGTTTTTCAACGGTTTTACTCAGCTTGATTCCTCTGTTTGTCGTGGTCAAATCTTGTAATCAAAATTTCGTCCACTTCCCCTTGTCCAATCAATTCCACATTTTGCACACGTACCCAGATCCGGTGACAAAGCATGCCTGTATCAAAATCGGCATCAATTAATACATAAATTCGCTACTTTAAAGCTATTTACATTTTGTATGGACGCCTTATTATTTATATATATATTTGTGTAGGCCAAAAACGCAGCGGTCCCTAAACTGGAATCGGCTCGCACAAAAAGCAGGCGCCGCTTGTCTCAGGCGCCATTGACGTTCTTCTCGACCGTGAGTTAAACGAAGTTGTCTGTCGAGAAGACAGAGTCTGAAATTTCAGACTCTGTCTTCTCGACAGACCTGTTCTCCACCTGAGGACGGCTGCTTGCGTTGTGGCCGAAACGTCGTGAGAATTATTTTATTATGTTTTATTTTTATTATTTTATTATTTCCATTCTACGTGACTTTACCGAAAAAACCAAGAAGATGAATCCCTGCAGTCATGAAAGCTTTAAATCGAAATTTAAACGAAGTTGTTAATGAAACCGTTGTTTTAAAAAAAAAAACTTTTAAAAGGAGTTTATTATATGTGTCGTGCCATTGTTCAGCAGTATGGTTATCACCATTGATTATTACCTGCAGTAGCGGACATGTGCCAACAGAGGTCAGTTTTGCCCATACAATGACCACCACAAAGTAATACATTACTCCATGTGTAATAAAGGACTCTTTCACTGTGTCTGTCTCCGTTGTCCTTTATTCGGGTTCTTACAACTTGTCCCACACGGCCCTCGCTCAGAGCCTCCCCGCTTGGCAGCTCGACAGCTGCCGTCGCTCCCGTAGCCTTTCTCCACTCCGATGCAGCTCCGCTGCAGGTTTCCTTGTGCAGTCTTTCAGCTGCTCTCACTGCAGCTCCACCGCTGCTCCCCGTTCCTCCCGTGCCCGGTCACCGCTGGCCGACGGTGCCGAGTCTCACCGCGTGGCGATCTCGCCACTCTCCACCCTCTGCCCTGCGTGGCCTCTCCTTGTCTCTATTCCCATACTCTCCTCCCGTCTCTTCCGGTTCTCTCCCTTAAGAGCTTACCCCTCTCTCTCACGTGACCTAACCCCTCCCCCCGTGACGTCATATCCGCGAGGCCGTTTACGCCCGCATTTACACCACCCTCCCCCGTGGAGAAAATTCCAGCCGTCCTCGGCTGAACAACAACAACAAGTAATGAGAGCGAACACAACCATCATACATGCGAGGACAACGAAGCATACAATAAATATAACAACAAGAACACGAACAGTATAAATTAACGAAACGTAAGGGACTTAGACCGCGTGCGGGTTGCCGGCCCGTCCTGGACAGGCGGCGGCCCCCCTGCAGACCGGGAACGCGACGGATTTTTAAGAGCGACAGGATCAAGTCTTCCTGTCGCTATTGGAGGCCCGCCAACGTCCCGGCCCCGTATCCCTGAAGGCCCAGAGTCCGGGGTGTCCCGCAATCGTGTCTGCGGCGGGGTCGGAAGGGCGGCGGGGCTCGGTGTCCCCGCAGCCATGGTGGGCACACCCCGAGCAGAGTCCCCTGTGTCCTGCAGTGTCACGGCCAGCTTGTCTGTAAAAGGCACGACAGGCGCTCTTGCAGGGTCAACAGGCACAGGCAAGGGTGCGTCGGCAGCAACAGACCCCGGCAAGGCAACATCAGGAGATGACGCATCCGTTCGAGGGGCCACATATGGTTTCAAGCGAGACGTGTGAACGTACCAACGCCGAGATCCAAACTGAACGCGTGCAGACTGTGGGTTGGGAACCTCAATGAGGCGAACAGGCCCTTGCCATGGTTTATGTAATTTAGGAGAGGTCCCTGGCCGCACCTGTGGGCAATGCAACCAGGCCATGTCCCCCACCTTCCAGGGGCACTCCCCCTTAGAGCGTCGAGCGCACCGTTCGTTCCGGGCCTGGGCTTTGGCCATAGCCATGCGGGCCCGTTCCCGCGCCTCAGTGACACGGCGAACGGTGTCCTGAATGTAATCAGGAAGAGGTATAGTAGGTCCCCTCACTCCTGTTCCCAACTGCACATCCATCGGCGGCACGTTTTCGCGACCGTACATAAGGAAAAACGGCGAATATCCTGTAGCCGCATGCGGCGTCATCCGGTATGCCGAGAGTACCCCAGGGATATGCAAATCCCAATCTGATTGTTTTTCACTCACCGTGTGACACAGCATGGCGGACAAAGTCCGATTTAGTCGTTCGACCATACCATCCGTCTGTGGGTGGTAGGGAGATGTCCGTATCTTTTTAGTTCCCAGAGCCGCGCACACTTCACCCAACAATTTAGAAGAAAAATTTCGGCCTTGATCTGTGAGGAGCCTCTCCGGTGCCCCCTTGTCCATAACGTACCCAAATAGAAAGGCGTCTGTAATGGACGCCGCCGACTGGTCGGGCAAGGGCCAGGCCACCGGCCAGCGGGAGAGGTACTCCACCCCAACTAGCAAGTATTTATTACCTTTAGCGGATGGCGGGAAGGGTCCCAAAATATCTAACGCCACCAGTTCATTAACTCGAGATACCTGAATAGACTGTATCGGCGGCACATATGGGTGTTTAGGTGGCTTCCGCCGGGCACAATCGGGACACGCGCGAACGTGACCGACGACATCCGTTGTCATGCCGTGCCAAAAGTAATCTCGCTGCAACGTCAATAGGGTCTTCTGCACCCCCAGATGTAAGAGCGTGTCGCAATGCAGAGTCCTAATCAATTCGTACCACAAGGATGCCGGTACAACCAGACGCCAGCATTCCTGTAACCCTTCCCTCCACATCAGCAGACCATCGCGGAGAGCAGTTTCCGGCGTACCCCCCGAACCCGGTCCCCCACTCTCCTTTGCAGCCCGATTCCGTAAGGTCACCAATGAATCGTCCAGCATTTGTTCTCGAATCCACACAGCCCTTGGAAGATTCAAAACCCCATCAGCCGGTCCCGGCCCCATTGGAGCCTCAGGCACCTCGACCGCCAACGCGACAGGCTGAGGGGGATGCTGGATCGGCGCACACCTATGTGTCCCGGACGCGCACGCGCAAGGGGATCGCTGCGGCAACCTAGAGAGCGCGTCCGCATTCGCGTGACGCACCCTCTTCCGATGGTGAATTTGAAAGGAAAATTCTTGCAGCGTGTCCAACCACCGCGCCAGCTGGCCTGATGGTTGGTCCACCTTGAGAGCATACTGCAAGGCCGCATGATCCGTGCGCACAATAAACGAACGGCCGTAGAGATACGGTCGAAATTGACGGAGAAAGTACACAATAGCCAAAAGTTCTCGGCGAGTGACACAGTAGCGGGTTTCTGCGGGAGACAAAACCCGGCTACCGTACGCCACCACGCGCTTCACACCGCCTTTGGACTGAGACAACACGGCCCCAATGCCCGTGTCACTCGCGTCCATATCCAAAATTAAGGGGTGATCAAAATCAGGATAATCCAACGTCGGCGCCGTAGCCAACCGATCGCGCAGGCCCTGAAACACCGCCTCTTCTGGCGGTCCCCAAGCAAATTTCCGTCCTTTACCCGTAAAGAGGTGCAAGGGCCTCGCGATCGTCGCAAAATTCAGAACAAACCTACGATAATATGAGGCAAACCCCAAAAACCGACGCACATCCCCCACCGTGGCCGGGGTTGGCCAGTCACGGAAACATGCTGTCTTGTCCGGATCAGTGGCAACCCCGTCCGCACTAACGATATGTCCCAAATAGCGCACGGACCGTTGCAGTAGGTGACATTTCTTCGGTTTGAATTTCAAATTAGCGGAACGCATCCTGGTGAACACCGCCTCCAACCTCAGTAAATGTTCGTCTGATGTGTGGCTGAAGACGATAATATCGTCTAAATACATCAGACATGTCTCCCACTGCAACCCCGTTAATACCAGTTCCATCAACCTCTGAAATGTGGCGGGGGCAGCATTCAACCCCATCGGAAGACAATTAAATTGAAATAACCCCTGCGACGTACGGAAAGCAGTCTTTTCCCGCGAGGACTCGTCAAGGGGAAGCTGCCAGAATCCCGGAGAGATCCAGCGTCGAAAAAAACTTCGCCCCCGACAAGGCATCGAGGGAGTCGTCCATACGCGGCAGGGGGTACGCATCCGCCACGGACACTTTATTCAATTTCCGAAAATCCACACAAAATCGCAATTTCCCGTCTTTCTTTTAAACCAAAACAACAGGCGCGCCCCATGGGCTGTTAGATGGAGATATTATGTCCGCAGCCAACATGTCATCCACTGCCCCTCGAACATGATCTCGTTCCGCCGGACTCATCCGATGCGAGTTCAACCGAATAGGGGCAGCGTTCCCTGTGTCAATATGATGGGAAAGCAATGAGGTGCGTCCCAAGTCCAAATCGTCTGAGCTAAACACGTCAGAATAACTCAACAATAACTTATGAAGCGCGCAACGTTGGTCCCCGGAAAGGGAAGGATTTTCCCCGCACAATTCGGCGATCCAGCGATTATCTGCGGCCCCAGGGCCCGAAACACCGGCAACCATGACCTGGCTGCCCAGATAATCCTGGGCCGTAAACGCCGTAGTGGCATGTGCCACAACCGTACCAGCTGGCACACACACGTTTTCGGTACTCCCATTAAGCACCTGCAAAAATGGCTGCTGGTCCGGCCGGACAATAGTTTGCGCCCCGACGAGCGCCGATCCGCCCGTTATGGTGGCGGACGGCGACAACAAAACCCCAAATGCACCTTCACGACCAGGCACAGGTTTCCGATATCGCAAAGGGATAAGCATCTGTGAGCCAGGTGAAATGTCAACAGATACCTCGGACAGCGCCTGCACCTGGCTGACTTGAGCAGGTCGCCCCCAGGGCGATGGCAGAAATGTAATTTTACGACCCCCCGGTAATTCAATACAGTTTTCATTAATTCTTATTAGAATGGGCATTTTGGCCAGAAAATCAGTTCCCAACAAACAAGGAACCGCAAGGGACCTCGAAATTAACACAATTCCCTAGGCCGACACTCCCCCCATATATATATTGGCGTCCACCTGGCCCACAATGCCCATACTACCCCCGTTCGCCGCGACGCAGGAATCATAAACCGGACGCACGGCCTCTGGTGGGATGCCCAACAGATGGAAAATTACATCCGATATAATGGTCGCGGACGCCCCGGAGTCCACTAAAATACGCACATCAACCCCCTGTATAGAACCAGGCACAGTGGACGAACCAGTAGCGGCCGCGACGACCCGCCGTGCCAATTTACGCCACTGCGTTACCGAGCGACATGGCCCCGTCGATGGCCTCCCGTCATTAACAACACCCGGATCGCGCGACAATGGTGATGAATGAGGTGTCAAGCCTTGCCGGGTGTCTGGTGCGCACCGACTTGCCTGTCCTGGAGGATCCTTCCGCGGCGCGTCCGCTGTCGAGGCCTCCTGCTGGGGCGGACCTGGGATACGGGCCCAGCAGTCCCTGGCGTAATGGCCCTTACGACCGCAGCGGAAGCAGTCGATGTCGTTGCGCCGCGCCGCAGGCCCCCCATCCCGACGCTCCCGTGTCGGCGGTGCAGATTGCGGCCCCGGTCTACTGCGGGCCGACCACTGAGCAGAGGCGGCTGTCAGCTCCTGCGGGCCCCCCCTGTCAGGAACGTACACCGCCTTCTTGGGATCCCAACCCACGGCACCTCCCTCGATGATGGGCCCCCCGTCCACGCCGTGACTTGCTTCCAGCGGCGTAGATTGAACTGGGCATCCAGACATTTAGCGGCCGCCCGGGATGTCAGCTTTTCGTGGCCACACACCGGCATAGGGATCCCCAAATCCCGGGACAGCTCGAGCATTTTTCCCAAAATGAGGGGTTCGAGTAGGTCAGGCTCCGTCTCCGGGTATGCGGCCATGGCTAACTCCAAGACAGCACCCCTGTACACGGCGACTCCTCGGGTGCTCGCTGGCGTTGAACAAACCGGCGATGAGCATCATCCGGTGGCTCGTATGCATCTGCCATCTCGTCGAAAACTCCTCTCAACGTTTTTTTCTTCTCGGCCTTTATAGAACGGAAGAATCGCACCGACTCGTCGTCGAGAAGAGTTGGTAGAACCTCCAATGCTTCAGCGTCAGTCCATCTGGCGGAGCGCACCGCCGCCAAAAATCTGCAGGCGAAAGCACTCCAATCGCCACCGATGGAGAATTCTTTAACGGTTGTCAGATGACGACTGCGACTCCTTGTTGCGCCGTCCTCAGCAGATGACTCATCACGCGGCATATTCAAAATGACGTCGCATCGCAACGCGGAGATCGCAAGATGGCGGCTTCCCGCCGTTCTTCCCCTGCCACGCCCAAGATGGCGTCTTCGTGCCGCGTGGCAGATGGCGCTGACAGCGCAGGCAAGGCGGCGGCCTGCAGATCACCACCGGCCCTCCCCGACGCCATCCTCGGCGTGACGAGCTCGCACAATTGCGCCAGCACGATTTTCAAGGTCTCCAGCTGCGCCGCCATCTGTCTCCATCGTAAGTCCGCGTCCTCCGGCGCGGACGGGTCCACCGACGCGGCGACATCTTGTACACCCGGACCCGTACTCGTTCCCGCACGGATCTCCTCTTCCATCGCAGGCAGGTCCACCGCCTGAGGAAGGTCGTTGTCGTCGGATGATGTAGCAGATGATGGCGCAGGAATATTCTTTCTTCTGAGCTGTTTTGACATGCCGTTTCACTTCTGACACCAGTGTAATAAAGGACTCTTTCACTGTGTCTGTCTCCGTTGCCCTTTATTCGGGTTCTTACAACTTGTCCCACACGGCCCTCGCTCAGAGCCTCCCCGCTTGGCAGCTCGACAGCTGCCGTCGCTCCCGTAGCCTTTCTCCACTCCGATGCAGCTCCACTGCAGGTTTCCTTGTGCAGTCTTTCAGCTGCTCTCACTGCAGCTCCACCGCTGCTCCCCGTTCCTCCCGTGCCCGGTCACCGCTGGCCGACGGTGCCGAGTCTCACCGCGTGGCGATCTCGCCACTCTCCACCCTCTGCCCTGCGTGGCCTCTCCCTGTCTCTATTCCCATACTCTCCTCCCGTCTCTTCCGGTTCTCTCCCTTAAGAGCTTACCCCTCTCTCTCACGTGACCTAACCCCTCCCCACGTGACCTCATATCCGCGAGGCCGTTTACGCCCGCATTACACATGTATGCAAGACATGCACTCTAACACGTGTGTATTATAAATCAACTTGTTTCCCTCTTCACTAGAAGTTACGTTTGATGGTGACAACGCATGGCAATGTGGGCACAGGACATGTGATTGTGGCAGGGACGTAATGAATATGTTTGTGATGCAACTAACCTTGGCTCTAAAAGGAAAACAAACAGTGCCTACCACTTAGTTCCAACGCTAAATGTTCTCAGGGAACATGTTCTCAGGGAACATTTAACAATTTGTGAATTGCGCCCTTTGTCTTGACATCTGAATTTTCATTTATCTTGCTGCTTTGCTGAAGTTATTGAAGATGGTGTGTATGTACGTATGCATGAAATACTTTCGGTTTTGTTCCTCTCAAACTAAGGTACAAATGTATGAAAGAAAACATTGGGCTTCAGTGTTATCAAATGTGCTTCCTGAGAAGAGTGACAGCAATATATTGTATTGACCTTTCAGAGTTTGACTTTCAATCCCATCATGTAGCAGTTGGTAATATCATCCTTTGAAAGATTATTGTAGATGTACGTATGTGGAGAGTGGTGCTATCGTGGTTAATGTAATTTATAAAGATTGGCAGCCATGATTAATCCACTGCTGGTTGAAGGCCTCCCTAAGCTGTTGCCATTTCTCATGATGTTCCTTGTTAAAATGCTGGTGGTAAAAAGTTTGTTTCCTGAGCATGACTTCATAACAATTATAATAGCAATGGCAATTTCCACCTGATTATGACTTGGGACTCTTCATTCATCAACTCTGGCTGTGTAAAATGTGTAAAATGGGTAACTTATGTGGTGTGGCCAAAGTCAGCACTGCTGGTTTGCTGAAGTTATTGAAGATGGTGTGTAGCTACAAAGGCAATCAAGTGTACTTGGTGTCAACCACACCATTGCCTTGTATTTAATGTCAGATTTAATCGGTGCTTACTCACAGCACCTGCCTATTGAGTCTCTTTGGCTAAATCTGTGTTCTTTATCTGCCTCAAAATAATTCGGTTTTTCTTTTGCCATAGAGTTATCCAAAGATAATGTGTAAAAGATATGGTATTTTAGCAGTATATCACCCATTGTGTTATTTATCATTCGTGAGAAATCAAATATACTGCATGAATAATGCACGCATGTACACATGCATATGTTGATTTAGTACCAAAACATGTAATCTTTGCTAGTTCAGTTAGAATATACAGCAAGGCCAAGCCCCATGTAACAGATGTCAATGTGTGTGTTTATGGATTGGTGGGTTTATTAAGTTGCAACAAACTATAACTCTGGGAAGCAGCATGCTGCATGATGTCAAAGGAAATGCTACAACGCATACACATGTAAGCGCAGCTTACAGGTCATTTAATGTGTTTTATAGGGGAAATTATATTCCGCGGTATCATGATTTCCCCCAAGCAGTACACAACTGCTCGCAAAGATTTTAGTGTATGGTATGCTCTAAATGCACTGCAGACTGGCTCCGCATTGCTACAATGGGTATCTTTCTTCTGAAAATCTTACTTTGAAGCTTCTCTAACATCCCTGCAAGTGAATTCTCAACTTCATTTAAAATTTAAAATCCAGTACGATTAATTAGCAAAGCAGGAAGCTTATCTCACAATTCAATGAATTGTCAGAATTAATTGTGAGTTTTTGTGTGCATGTGTGTTATTGTGTTAATGTATATTTTGTGTATGTATGTATGTATCTGTGTTTCTGTGGGTACATTCATGTGTGTCTGTGTGTGCGGCGGGGAGCGGTAGTGTCGTGTGTAGTGCGCTGCGCTACGAACCTGGCGACCGGGGTTCGATTCCCGCTCACAGCCAACATCAGTGAGGCCTTCATACAGCAGCGGATTTGCAAAAGGCTGTAAAAAAAAAAAGTGGACATCGAAAATGTTCTGATAGCGCCTTCCAGTGATGTTTGCCAAAAATCTATTCAATTCGTTGGGCTCATAGCGAGCACACTAAACACTATAACGCTGCTCCCCATATCTGTGTACGTGTGTGTGTGTATACGTGCATAGTAGGGAGCGGTAGTGTAGTGTTTACCGTGCTGTGCTATGAACCCGTTGACCCGAGTTCGGTTCCCGCTTATGGCCAACACCAGTGACGATTATCTGAACCAGTCTCGGGCCTCCCTTAGGTCGACTCAGCCTCAAAGGAATACTTAGTGCGGTGTGTAAACTTCGCCATAAGAGAGACAATGGCGGCCGGGCATGGTGCTGGCCACCCACCCCTTCGTGTGACGTGGCGGTCTTCATAGGTGCTCGCAAACAGCACTTGCCCCAACAGTCTGTTAAGGTTATACTGGGGATCTTTGTATTTGTGTTTGCACCTGTGTGTGCGTATTCACATATGCGATGCATTTTTTAATTGTGTATTAATATATATGCGTGTGTGCGTGTGTGTGCTCAACGTGCGGTTCCAGGGTTCATGATGCGCACGCGGCGCGTGCTGGGCGGCCCCGTCGGTGCTGGTGGTGCACCCGATGGCTGTCCCCACCTGCTGGAGGCAGTGCCATGCGAGGGCGCACTCTGTTTCCGCTGGCGCGTGGCCGAGGTCAGCATCTGCATCCCCACCAACACCAAGTGCGGCGCAGGCACCCAGTTCCAGCGCGTCGTGTGCACGGACCAGCGCGGTATGACATGGGCACAGCAACACGTGCGCCAACACTCTAACCGTACACAGAAGTGGCAATACAACAGTTTACCTTCACAACTAAGTGACGGGGACGTCACCACGATGCTCGTGCCAGGCTACTTGCACTTTTAGGTCATGTGAAGTACTGTACTGTATTGAAAGCTCTTTGGCTGGCAGTTATGGAACTAGACCCAGGTGGTATGGTTTCATTTACTGAGATAATTAGCAGATGCACAAACTGTGCTCTTCTCCAGATTTGAAGCTTTCGTGACTGCAAGGATTCATACTCTTAGGTTTTTTCGGTAAAGTCACGTAGGTAAAAAAACAATATAAATAATTACATAAATAAAAGAACAAATCATGTGATTTATTATTTTATTTTTATTATTATAAATCATGTGATTTATTATTTAATTTATATTATTTGGTTTATTGTTTATTTACTTATTTCCCTGCATGACTTTACCGGAAAAAACCTAAGAGTATGTGCTCTTCTCTACTTTGGCAATCATCGCCACTTGAGAGACATCTGAAAAAGAGCTTTATAGCTCATTTGATTCCTCCGGTATAAATAAAGATTCTCATTCTGTCAATCATGTACACACTGATACGCAAAAGACAAAGGTAACCCATATAGCATGCACAGGCAATGCTGTTCGTGAGCACTTGTGAAGGCCACATGGGCGGCTGGTGTTTTCACCACCATGCCCAGGCACCTTTGTCTCCCTAGTGGCGACATTTACACACTGTACCAGGTACTCATTTGAGGCTAAGTCGACCCAGGGGAGGCCCATGACCGGTTTAAATAGTCATCACTGTTGTTGGCCGTGAGCGTAAATTGAACTCAGGCCACCAGGTTCATCGCACTGCATGTTAACCATGATACAAAGACAACAATCCCCTTTATTTCCTATTAGCAGATTGTTGGGTCAAGTGCTGTTAGCGAGCACCTTTTAAGGCCGGAATCTTACATGAGGGGGTGGGTAGACAGCACCACGCCCAACTACGTTTGTCTCCCGAGTGGGGATGTTTCCACACTGCACTAGGTACTCATTTGAGGCTGAGTCGACCTAGGAGAGGCCCACGACCAGTTCAGATAATTATAACTTGTGTTGGCCATAAGCGGAAATCGAACCTGGGTTGCCAGGTTTGTAGTATAGTGTGCTAACCGCTACAACGACAAAGATCCCCCGTATAGCCTGTAACTGATGGTTGGGACAAGTGCTGTTAGCGAGTAGCAGCACCTATGAAGGCCGGAATGGCACACAGTGGGTGGGTGGCCAACACCACGGCTGCCCGCCTTTGTCTTCCCAGTGGCGATATTTACACACTGCACCAGGTACTTATTTGAGGACTGAGTCGACCCAGGGAAGGCCCAGGACTGGTTCAGATAATTGTCACTGGTGTTGGCCGTGAGAGGGAATCAAACTCGGGTCGCCGGGGATTCGTACCACAGTGCACTCACCGCTACACTACCGCTCCCCACAACCTACACACTACCGCTAACCGCTACACTACCACGTACACACACATACAAATGGATTAGTTTTTTGTGTTCGTCATGGTAACAATGTCATCATCAATATGCATCGCCGTCATTTGTTTTTCAAGTACATTTTTACATTGCTGGAATTATTTATTCAAATTATTTTCAATCGTGATATTTTCCACCTTTTATGATTGTCATTCTCTTCTATATGTTGTCTTTGTCGACCTTGTTATCATTGCTGTTTGCAAAAATGAAATGTCTGCGCTTAAACATTTTTGAGGAATTGGACAAATTTTACATCATTACCATTGCTTGGCTTGATCGGTCATGCTGTCAAGTTGATGCGCGCCATCAGCTTACCACAGAAATTTTCTTATAAAAGCTTAAATTAAGACAGTGACATGGGTACATATATGTACTTACTGCACCTATATCTACATGAGGAACGTGCTGGCAAGTGTTTGCAGCTGTGAAAAGGCAATTCATCATTGGTGCCTGGGACAAATGGGTTGCTTGGTTCAGAGGCAGATACTGTACATGCAAGTGGCTCGACCTGCCAGTCATGTGTTACACTCCGAGTCCTTTCAGCCGTATCATATATTTTCTTCCTTGTGCCAGGTGAGATGTTGCAAGCCAGTAATGAAGGGGTGGTTTGCTCGTGCAGAGATATAGTTATCAGCTGACCTCTAGGACAAATGGTCACGTGTGTGCAATTCGTTCCCAAGACAGATAAACTTGACTTCTTCAGGTGAAATTCGAATGAAATACACCACGCAAAATAATCAGCAGTGTCATTGTTGGATACACAGCCATTTTTCAAGGGATTCCTTGCAAACTGCAAGGGATACTGGCACCAGGGACAATTATCTGCACAAGTCCTGGGCCTCCCCTAAGTCGACTCAGCCTCAAATGAGTATCTGGTGTGTAAACATTGCTATTGGGGAGACAAAGGTGATCGTGCATGGTGTTGGCTACTTCCTCCCTCGTGTACTGTGCTGGCCACAATAGGTGCTCGCTAACAGGACTTGCCCCAAAATTCTCTTAAGGATATACGGGGGATCATTGTGTAAAAAAGTACTTCCACAACAACTGTTGACTGGCGTCTTTCTTTATTATATGACTGAACAGCTCTACTCTCTCTCTCTCTCTCTCCGGATGGTTCCACTCTCTCCCTCTGCCGTGACGCGTGCCCTTTCTGCTCCACCGTCGCCGCGCGTCTCTCCCTCTTGCTCCCTGTCCACCGCTGGCTGACGGTGTGCCGGGAGGAGAGACGGCATCGCTGGAAGGACCGCCACGTGGCCGATGGCGAGTAGAGGGTGGCGATGACGCAGTCCGGACTCCAGGCTTCCCACACCGACCTCGCATCCTTTCACTGCCTCCCCTTATATTCCTCTCGGCGGAGCAAGCTCCACCTTCGGACACGCCCCCTCGTAGAACCTTCCTCGACTGTCCTCGCACGTACTCTCTAGCTCCGCCCGTCACCTTTGGCCCAGATGGATCCCACACTTCTCATTGGGTAATAGTTACCCAGTGGTGGCTTATGCAGATACCCCTCGTCGTCTCCTAGATGGCGCTTTCTCATTACATCACCCCCCCCATGATGAAAAGACTAGCCGTCCCGGCTAGGAATGAACCCGAACAAGTAATGGAAGGAGTGACATAACCCTAGTGGCAACAAGCACAGGAGCATACATAACAAAGAAGAGTGCATGAACGACAATGAACGTAAGAACAAGGAAGTTAGGCGAATACCCACCACAGGCAGGGGCACATGTGGAACGTTAACAAAATCGGGGTGTCTTTGAATGGGTCCGCGATGCCGGACCATCCATGACATTCGTATCCAGCCCTGCATGGGTTGGCTCAGCAGGAGGCAGGGCAGTCAGCGGAAGGGTGGTAGAGTCCGTTGCTGCGGGGCTGGATCGGGCGGGGTCGTCGTCCGCAGCAACAGTCAAGGGCTCGGGTACTGTGGGCATTAAAATAGAATCCCACGGGGGATCAATCTGCAACCGCTCCGGCTCGTCGGACACATCAGACCCCGGCAGGCCAATTTTTAGGGATGACGAAGCAACGCGCGGAGGAATGAACGGTTTCAACCGAGATGGGTGGACGAACCAACGACGGCTACCCGCTCGAATGCGTACGCACTGGATGCCTAACCTAAACCACTTGAACAGGACCATGCCACAGCCTGTGTAACTTGGGAGAGGTGCCCTCAGGTGCCAACAGGCTCTCAGGTGCCAACCGGCACCTGAGGGAAATGAAGCCAGGCCCGGTCACTGACGGACCACGGCATGTCGCGGCCGGACCTGCGTGCACAACGCTCATTGCGAGCCTGCGTTTTAGAGGTGTTAACCCTAGCCGCCTCCCGCGCCCAAGAAATCTGGCACAGGGAGTCTCGAACATGGTCAGGTATGGTCCGTTTTGTGCCCCCATCAGTCGTGCCTAATCGGGTATCAATGATTTGAAGCTTTCGTGACTGCAGGAATCAAATAAGAACCAAAGAGTATGGGTATCAATGAGTGGCACATTCTTCCTTCCGTACATGAGGAAGCATGCGGGGCCATTCTATATGCGGCGAGCACGCTCAGTACGTGTAAATCCCAATCGGCCTGTTTTTCTTTGACAGTGTGGCAAAGCATGGCAGTCAGAGTACGATTCAGTCGCTCGACCATCCCGTCGGTCTGAGGATGGTACGGCGACATCCCGATTTTTCTAGTGCCAAAGCGTCACAGACGTCGCGGAGCAATTTGGAAGATAAATTGCGACCTTGGTCCGTAAGCAATTGTTCCAGGGCACCCTTGTCCATAATGTACCCATTCACAGCGGCGCACGGCGATGAATGCAAGAGGAGAGATTGTAGAAAAAACAATTTGCGACCAGAGGGCATTTCCAGACAATCCTGATTGACAAGAATCTTAACAGGCATTTTCCCAAGAAAATCAGTGCCCAACAAGCAGGGCACAGCCAAGGACCGCAAAATCAAGACCGGCACTGACGCAGCGACATCCCCGATCGCAATGTGGGCATCCACCTGGCTAATGATGCCCATGCTACCCCCATTAGCAGCAACGCAAGCATCAAAGGCCTGTCAAACTCGTGAAATGGGAATAGACAGAAGCTGAAAATTACATCAGAAATGATTGTAGCGGAAGCCCCCTTGTCTACTAAGACACGAACATCAATGCCCTGAATGGAGCCAGGTACCATCGAGGATCCCGCTGCCGCCGCGACGACATAACATGGCAGATTTTTCCATTGCGTTATCGAGACAGGCCATCCCTTAGCGACAGTATCCGAATCACGTTACGAACGACCCTGCTCAGTGATATGAGATGCCTGAGGTGACAAATTAGGCGGGTGTCCGACATGTGCCGACTCGCCTGCATGGGAAGATGTTGGGCCGTCGGAGAAGGAGTTGGAGCCGGAGCAGCAGGCAGAGTCGGAGAACGAGGGCGACTCCGGCAATCCCACGCGAAGTGGCCCAATCAGCCACACCTGAAGCATGGACCGTAGAACCCCCGGCGACGTTGAATTTTACCCCGTCGTCGATCCCAACGAGGAACAGCCGCCGCAAGATGACCCTCTGAAGGTGCATCATCTGGATTGTGGACGACTTTAGTTGGTGACCAACCCGTCGACTCACCATTGCGAACAGGATCCCCAGTCCATGCAGCCATCTGCGTCCAACGCTGTAGGTTCTCGTGCACATTCAGGCATCTGGCGGCCCATCGAGACATCTGCGGCTAGTGACCGCAAGCAGGTAGAACCACCCCCATGTCCCTTGCCAAAGCTAGCATTCTTTCCATAACCAGCGAGTCGAGGACTTCTTGCTTGACATCGGGGTAGGCGGCCACAGCCAAGGCCATCAAAGTGCTACGGTAGGCGAGGGGGGATTCGGAATTCCCCCGCCTACGCTGCATGAACTTTTGTTGAGTATCGCAAGGCGGTTCGTAGACCTCAGCCATTTCCACGTACACATCCTTCAACGTTTTCTTTTTCTCAGGAGGAATCGATCGAAATACCGCCAGCGCGACGTCATCCAAAACGGTCGGCAGAGCGACCAACGCCTCTTCCTCTGACCAGTGTACTGACCGGAACGCCTCCTCGAAGATGCCAAGTAAAGGCGCTCCAATCGCCGCCTGCAGCGACTAATTCCTTGACTTGAGGAAGACGGCGGCTGCGCTCGGCTACGTTCTGTCCAACAGCAGCAGCCCCCACCGGCTGCACACCACGGGGCTCCTCAGAAATGGCAGACTCCAACCGCGCTACAACAGCGCCGCTCAAGCTGGTGGTGTCCCGCTGTGTGGTCTCCGTAGCATGTGTTATGGCGGAGAGTTCTCCGGCGCCCACAATGGCAGCCGTTGACACAGCAGGTGGACCCTCTGAGGCTCCATCCCGAAGCCTCTGCTCATCACCCCTCGGCAAAACATCCTGTGGGTGCCCCGTCACCGTAGACGACGAGACAAGCGACACCAGCTGGAGAAGCACCGTCCATAATCCAGCTGCTCCTCCACCCGTTTCCAGCCGTCCTCCGCCCGTTGTGGCGAAGATGCCGCAGCTGCGTCATCTGTCTCTGGCACAGTGACCTCACCAGCCGCAGTACCTGTGACCAGGACCATGGATCCTGGGGTCGGCAGGTCCTGGGTCCCCGCCTCATCATCGTCGGAAGATGCCACAGGTGGGTTCTTCTTCTTGAGATGCTTGGACATTTTGCTTTCCGTTGTACTTTCTTGTCTCTAGAAGAACCACTCCAGTTGTAAGAAAGCACTTCCACGACCACTGTTGACTGTCATCTTTCTTTATTATATGACTGCACAGCTCGCTCTCTCTCTCCGGATGGATCCACTCTTTCCCTTTGCCGTGACGCGCGCCCTCTCTGCTCCACCATCGCCGCGCATCTCTCCCTCTCGCACCCTGTCCACCACTGGCTGACGGCATGCCGGGAGGAGAGACTGCTTCGCTGGAAGGACCGCCACGTGGCCGGTGGCGAGTAGAGGGTGGCGATGATGCAGTCCGGACTCCAGGCTTCCCACACCGACCTCGTGTCCTCTCACTGCCTCCCCTTATATTCCCCTCGGTGGAGCAAGCTCCGCCTCCGGACACGCCCTCTCGTAGAACCTCGACTGTTCTCGCACGTACTCTCTAGATCTGCCCGTCACCTTTGGCCCAAATGGATCCCACATTTCCCATTGGGTATTAGTTACCCAGTGTTGGCTTATGCAGATACCCCTCGTCGTCCCCTAGATGGCACTCTCTCATTACATCTGTATTTGTGTGTTGGAATGTGTTGGAATGTGTTTGAGTGTGTATAAGTGTGAGAGAGAATGTGTGTAAGACTGCAAATGTTTGAGGATCAGTGAGTGTGTAGGTATCAGTATGTATGTGTAGATGTTTATGTCAGATTGTATATAAATTGTCATATTTCTGTCTAACTATGTATGTGTGTGAGGTGAGTGTGAGAGCTTTAACCTATTACTGTATCTACTTTTTTGTTATTTTTAAGAGAGTGTTATTGATGAATGTGTGCAATGTTTTCAAAGCAAGGGTTGGTACATATTTGTGAAGCTCCCAAACCCGCGGGGGCAGGATGTTAACTGCCTCGCCTGGTATACAGTATGTCATGGGTTCGATCCCGACCCTAATGCATGTTCTCCCCGTGGTCGTGTGGATTTTTCTTCGGGTCCTTCATTTTTTTCCTCAACATTTAGAAACGTGCATTCAGAGGATTAGGCTGCTACAAATTTACACTCGACGAGCCACTTTGTTGAGTTATCATTTGTGGCCAGGGTCGCTTCTGAAAAAGAACTATGTAGCTCAGTAGTGGTTACTTAGTAACATAAAAAAGTGCATAGTTGTTTTATAGTTTACATTCTAAACCCACTGGGAGGCTGCAAGTTGGTGGCTGGCATTTAGGCAAACAGTGAGTGGGATCATGAATCCATCTGTATATTGAGCGATATACCTGCCGTGAAAGGTGGCTTATTTGAAATTTCAAATTTAGATAGAATCCTGGAAAAAGTCTTGCGATTCGGGGCTTTCCGCAAATGAGGGTATTGTACAATTATTTTTTATAACGTTTTACATATTTTTTTACGAATTATAAATATTTAATGAACAAAATGAATGAAATTATTAAATAGTTTAAGAATATTAAAAGAGAGACTTAAAATATTAAAAAAAAAAATTAATATGGAGAGGTAACATTTCTTTCCCTGCAGATTATTGGTAAAACTAGAAATTATTAATGTATAATAATTTTAGTGAATGTAAAAATGTATTTCTAGATTTGAAGCTTTCGTGACTGCAAGGAATCATACTCTTAGGTTTTTTTTCGGTAAAGTCACGTAGGTAAAACATCAAAATTAATGAAAATAAAATAAAATAAAAACAAAAAACAAAAATCACGACGTTTCGGAGGCAACACAAGTCTCCGTCATCAGGTGGGACCGTCACAGCCGAATTAGCTGCATCAAGTGAGGCAATGATTCAAGAAGTAATCCCTTATAAGCAAGTTGAAGGGGGGAGGAGAGGGAGGGGGGAGCTCATCAGAATGTGGTAGCCAATGAATGGAACGTATCGGGAGGGAGGGGGGCGGGGCTCAAAGACAGCACGGGGCGCCACGCACAACGCATCGGGAGGGGGAGGGGAGTGGGGCCAAAACAATGGACGACGGCTTGGACGCGGTTGCCGCTGCACACGCCAACACAATGGACAGAGAGGGGGGAGGGGAGGTCTGATACACATGATAGACAAAAGAACGAAAATGTATCCTGGAGTCTACAAATTTAGTTGCATTTGTGGTGATTGCTACATTGGAGAAACAAAACGTCATGTTTCTGATCGTGTCCGCGAGCACAAGTCAGATCTGAAACACGGCAGAACTGATTCTTCTGCCGTTGCCGATCATTGCTACAACTCGGTGGGCTCTCATGAAATTGTCTTTTCCAAGACCAAGGTTCTCTGCAAACCTCCCGGCTACCATCAAAGGTTTGTACACGAAGCCATACAAATATACAAACACAGACATAATTTCAACCGTGATGATGGGTAAAAACGTAGTAATCATTGGAAAGATGTTATCAACCACGCAAAAAGACTTAATTACACTTTTTTGGACCATCTTATCTGACAGGCACTATTTTACTTTACTTTACCGAGTGTTAACATCCCCAGTTGTTTTTTGGCAGTGCTCTCTTCATTGTTCAGCCGGCATTGGTGTAGGCATGGGCATTTTCGTTCTTTTGTCTATCATGTGTATCAGACCTCCCCTCCCCCCTCTCTGTCCATTGTGTTGGCGTGTGCAGCGGCAACTGCGTCCAAGCCGTCGTCCATTGTTTTGGCCTCGCTCCCCCCCCCCTCCCCCTCCCGATGCGTTGTGCGTGGCGCCCCGTGCTGTCTTTGAGCCCCGCCCCCCTCCCTCCCGATACGTTCCATTCATTGGCTACCACATTCTGTTGAGCTCCCCCCCCCTCTCCTCCCCCCTTCAACTTGCTTTTAAGGGATTACTTCTTGAATCATTGCCTCACTTGATGCAGCTAATTCGGCTGTGACGGTCCCACCTGATGACGGAGACTTGTGTTGCCTCCGAAACGTCGTGATTTTTGTTTTTATTTTATTTTCATTAATTTTGATGTTTTACCTACGTTACTTTACCTAAAACACCTAAGAGAATGTAAAAATGTGTCCAAGATATGCAATATTGCCCAAATCCCAAAAATGTAAATGAAAATTGTCCCTAACAGTTAAAAACGAGTTAAATTACACTTAAGCAATACTTGTTAATGCAATATAATACATAATATAATATATTCTATGGTTCTTTCGGTACAGTCACGTAGATAGTTAATGCAGTGTGGGTGCATGGAACAAGTGCAATGCTTGATTGGTGTAGACCTACTGCTGGTGTCGGGGCTTTCTCCAACATTAACATTAGCTGCTCCGCCCATCTCTATACCGTTATAAACAGCTCTTTGATTGGTGTAGACCTACTGTGGGTGTCGAGGCTTTCTCCTACATTAACATTAGCTACCCCGCCCATTTCTAAACCTTTGTAGTGTAGTAGAACGACACAACTGTGTTGGCTCGGTATGGGGGCTGTAGGCGGATGTCACGGAGGTCGTGTCAGGCCGTGACACTCTGCCTGAAGCCAACAGGACACGTTACCGAATAAAGGGGGGCCAGGGGCCCTAGGGGGGTCATGTGGTTGGGGGCTCGGACCATCCCGAAGGATTGAAAAGGGGGGTGTGGCCTGGGGCGGAGCCAGCCACGCTGGAGTAGTTATAATCGGGGTGTGGACGGAGAGCTGGGCTGTTCTGTGCTGTTCTGCTGGGTCATCTCTGGGATGAAGCTCTCCAGTCTCTGCTCGTGGACCAGGCAGCGTCTTGAGCTGTCCTGGTCCAGTGATGTAGTACCCCCATGGGTTAGCTAAGTTAGGAACGGTGGTTACCACCTTAAGTCCAGTGTGCGCCTGAATTTAACCCACTACACCTTTATAAACAGTTTGCCTTCAGAGGCTAACCTCCCTGTTCCTGATGACGAGTGCTTGTATTGCGATCGAAACGTCGTGATATTTTTAATCACTTATTTTTTAAATATTTTTTTTCTATCTACGTGACTTTACTGAAAGAACCATAGAATATTAATTCCTGCAGTCACAAAAGTTTTAAGTCACAATATAATCTACTAGCGGTAAGTACCCGGCGTTGCCCGGGCGAAAAAGGCAGACACACACATGTAGTTACACACGCAAATCGACTCACACACATAGAGTTACACATACATACATACATAGACTGAACAATAACTGCCATTCACCACTAAGTGGCGGTGACGTCACCACAACGCTTGTGCCAGGCTATGTGCACCTTGAGGCCACGTGAAGTGTCGAACGCCCGCTGGCAGGAAGTCACGGGGCAGACCCAGATGGCACAGGTCGACTGACTTAGACGACTGGCTGATGCACCACCTGTGCCCCCTACTGTGGCAACTTGCTGTGCTTTAGCCACCCGGCGCTCCGCTCGTTGTTGTGAGCGTCGCTCCTCCGCCCTCCATTGTTGTTGGAGGGCGACTGCCTCCAATTGCCCAGTAGCGTCCTTCAGGAGCCTCCTCCACAGAGGCCGATCTTGACATGGCTGGTACCAGTCATCGGCAAGTCCACTCAGCTCCACGTCCTCCTGTACTACATCACTCCATCTGTTCTCTAGCCCGTGCCGTGCCTGTTTAGCCCCCTCGATCCGGCCGAACAAAATCTGTTTAGGCATGCGGTGGCTAGGCATGCGGGCTACATGACTCAGGCAACACAGCCTTGCCTGCCGGAGGAGCTCACCGATGGGACTTTGTCCACATCTTTCAAGGATTTGTGAGCTCCTCACACAACGCAGCCTGGTTAAACCCAGGATGGATCGTACTGTAGGCAGGCCATCCTAAATGTTTCTAAGCGGCGAAGATGTCCCATTATGGGGGTACAAGTTTTGCAAGCGGAGAGAAGGGAGGGAATGACCATGGCCAAGAAGACCTGAAGCTTCGTGTGGAGTGATAGACCAGGTAGCTTCCACACAGCGTTGCGCAACTGATGAAAAGATTATGTGGCTCGACTGATTCGGAGTGAGACCTCTGCTGTTAAACCGGAGCTGGTCATTAGCACACTGGCAAGGTATGGGAAACTCTCCACTGTCTCCACAACTGCCTCATCACCAATTGGGAGTTGTGGGGGTGGAGTGTCTGATGGTACAAAATACCCAGGCAGGTGCTTAGTTTTCGTGGGGCTGAAGGTAAGGCATCACCTCTTGGTGGCAAGCTCCAGGTTCAGCAGCAGCACCTTGAACTCCTCCGAGTGAGCAGCAATTACCAGATCATCAGCATACATAATGTTGTTGAGCAATAGGGAGCCATCCCTTGACCGCACTTGGGGATCGATCAGCCTCCCATTGTATCTGTACCAGATGGTAATTCCTCCGAACTACATGGTAAAAATATATGTAAAATAATGTGGGAGCCAGACATCCCTGTTGCACCCAAAGGTGTAAAGGGAATGGCTCTGACTCACGACCATGTAGTTTGATGCGGGGCCGCTCACCATCATGAAGGTCCTTAAAGATCATGAGCAGAGGGTCAGGGACTCCGAAAGCATGAAGAACAACCCAGAGGCCAGGCCTACTGATGGTATCATAGGCCTTGACCAGGTCAATAAAGCACACACATTGACTAAGACACACACGGGGACCAACAGACACGCAAAGAAATGGACTTAGACTAACATGGAGCCACGCACACACAGCGACTCACACACACACACATAGACTCACACACATACATATGTAATGCGGGCGTAAACGACCTCCCGGAAGTGACGTCATGGGGGGAGGAGTTACGTCACGTGGGGGAGAGGGTAAGGGTCTATAAGGGGGGTAACCGGAAGCGGTCGGGAGTGATCGGGGACTGGGAAAAGTGAGAGGCCACGCAGGGCGAAGGGTGAGAGAGAGTGGCGAGGTCGCCACACACCCGAGCCATGAGGATCGGCACCGTCGGCCAACGGTGACCGACCCCGGGGCAGGAGGAGCAGCGGGGAGGCTGCAGAGAGCAGCGGGTCTGCAAGGGAGGAGTCGGCAGCAGGGGTCTGCACGACGTGACAGCGGCGGGGCTGCTAGGAGGAAGTTTGGGCTACGTGAGGGACAGCAGCCTGGGGCTGCAGAGTGGGGGCTACGTGAGCGACAGCAGCCTGGGGCTGCAGAGTGGAGAGTTATAGGGGAGTACATTGAGGAAAAGAGATCGAACCCAAATAAAGGACACAGGACAGAGAGAAGCGTCCGAGTCTTTTATTACACTGGTGTCAAAGTGGAACGGTATGGCTAAACAACTGAGAAAAAAGAATATTCCGTCTCCGGCATCGGCTTCATCTTCCGACGACGATGACCTTCCTCCTGCGGTGGACCCGACTCCGGCAGAGGAGGAGATCCGTGCTGGGACGAGTGCGGGTCCAGGGGTCCAAGATGTCGCCGCGTCGGCGGACCAGTCTGCACCAAAGGACGCGGATTTGAGATGGAGTCAGATGGCGGAGCAACTTGAAATTCTCAAGAACGTGCTTGCACAGTTGTGTGCGCTCGTTACGCCGAGGACGGCGTCGGAAGGCGATGTTGGTGGTCCGCAGGAGCCCGGGTTGTCTTCAATGTCGCCGCCATCAGCCACGCGGCATGAAGACGCCATCTTGGGCGTGGCGCACGACGAAAGGCGGGAAGCCGCCATTTTGGGCCCTCCGCGACGGAAGGCCGCCATCTTGTCGACGCCACGCTGCGACGCCATATTGAACATGCCACCGGAAGAGTCAGCGGCTGCAGGGAACGCGCCAAGGCGTCGCAGTCGTCACCTAACGACTGTCAAGGAATTCTCCATCGGGGGCGATTGGAGTGCGTTCGCCTGCCGATTTTTGGCAGCGGTGTGCTCGGCGAGGTGGACTGACGCCGAGGCATTAGAAGTTCTTCCGACTCTCCTTGATGATGAGTCCGTTAGATTCTTTCGCTCTATAAAAGCCGCGAAGAAGAAAACATTGCGTGGTGTGTTCGACGAAATGGCAGACGCTTACGAGCCGCCGGATGATGCTCATCGCCGGTTTGTGCAACGACAACGCGCACCCGAGGAGTCTCCGGTGGCGTATAGGGGCGCGGTACTGGAGCTGGCAATGGCCGCATACCCGGAGATGGAGCCTGACCTGTTGGAACCTCTCATCCTGGGGAAGATGTTGGAGTTGTCCCGGGATCTCGGCATTCCCATGCCGGTGTGCGGTCACGAGAAGCTCACATCCCGGGCTGCGGCTAAATGTCTGGACGCCCAGTTCAATCTGCGCCGGTGGAAGCAGGTTACGGCGTGGACGGGTGGGCCCATCGTCGAAGGGGGAGCCGTGGGTTGGGACCCCAAGAAAGCTGTTCATGTGCCGGACGACAGGAGCCCGCAGGAGCTGTCGGCTGCCGCTGCTCCGTGGCCGGAGCCGCGGGCTGCGCCGCCGACACGGCCGCGTCGGGACGGCGTAAGGGCCATTATGCCAGGGACTGCTGGGCCCGCGTCCCGGTTCCGCCCCAGCAGGAGGCCTCGACAGCGGCCGCTCCAAGGAAGGATTCGCCAGCACAGGCAAGTCGGTGCGCACCAGACACCCGGCAAGGCTTGACACCTCACTCATCACCGTTGTCATGCGATCCGGGTGTTTTTAATAACGGGAGACCATTGACTGTGCCTTGTCGTTCGGTAACGCAGTGGCGTAAGTTGGCTCGGCGGGTCGTCGCGGCCGCTACCGGTTCGTCCACCGTACCTGGGTCGATACAAGGGGTGGACGTACGGATTTTGGTAGATTCCGGAGCATCCGCGACCATTATTTCGGATGTAATATTCCATCTCTTGAACATCCCACCAGAGGCCGTGAGTCCGGCTTACGCTTCCTGCGTCGCCGCGAACGGGGGTAGCATGGGCATTGTGGGCCAGGTGTACGCTACAATTGCTATCGGGGGAGTGTCGGCCTCGTGAATTGTGTTAATTTCGAGGTCTCTTGCGGTTCCTTGTTTATTAGGGACCGATTTTCTGGCCAAAATGCCCATTCTAATTAGAATTAATGAGAACTGCATTCAATTACCGGAAGGCCGTAAAATTGCCTTTTTGCCGTCGCCCTGGGGGCGACCTGCTCCTGTCGGCCAGGTGCAGGCGTTGTCCGAAGTGTCTGTTGATATTCCACCTGGCTCACAGATTCTCATTCCTTTGCGTTATCGGAAGCCTGTACCTGGTCGTCAAGGAGCGATTGGGGTTTTGTTGTCACCGTCCGCCACCATCACGGGTGGATCGGCGCTGGTTGGGGCACAAACTATTGTTAGGCCAGACCAGCAGCCGTTTTTGCAGGTGTTTAACGCGAGTGCCGAAAGCGTGTGTGTACCGGCGGGTACCGTTGTGGCACATGCCACTACTGCGTTTACAGCTCATGATGATCTGTCCGGCCGGGGGGTTGTTGGGGGTGTTTCGGGGCCCGGAGCTGTGGATGACCGCTGGATTGCTGAATTGTGTGGGGAGAATTCAGCTCTTTCCGGGGAACAGCGTTGTGCGATTCGTAAATTGTTATCGAGCTGTTCTGATGTGTTTAGTTCCGATGATTTGGACTTAGGACGCACCTCGTTGCTTTACCATCATATTGACACAGGGGACGCTGCCCCTATTCGGTTGAACTCGCATCGGATGAGTCCGGCTGAGCGATAGCATGTTCGAGGGGCAGTGGATGACATGTTGGCTGCGGACATAATATCTCCGTCTAACAGCCCATGGGGCGCACCTGTTGTTTTGGTCAAGAAAAAAGATGGCAAATTGCGATTTTGTGTAGACTTTCGTAAATTAAATAAGGTGTCGGTGGCAGATGCGTATCCCCTGCCGCGTATGGACGACTCTCTCGATGCCTTGTCGGGGGCGAAGTTCTTTTCAACGCTAGATCTCTCTTCGGGCTTCTGGCAGCTTCCCCTCGACGAGTCCTCGCGAGAAAAGACTGCTTTCCGTACGCCGCAGGGGTTATTTCAATGTAACTGTCTTCCGATGGGGCTGAATGCGGCCCCTGCCACTTTTCAGAGGTTGATGGAGTTGGTATTAACGGGGTTGCAGTGGGAGACATGTCTTATATATTTGGACGATATTATCATTTTCAGCCGCACATTTGACGAGCATTTATCGCGGTTGGAGGCCGTGTTTACCAGGATGCGTTCTGCTAAATTGAAATTTAAGCCCAAGAAATGTCACCTGCTGCAACACTCCGTGCGTTATTTGGGGCACATCGTCAGTGCAGACGGGGTGGCCACGGATCCGGACAAAACTGCGTGCGTCTGTGACTGGCCAACCCCTGCCACGGTGGGGGATGTGCGTCGGTTTTTGGGGTTCTCCTCATATTATCGGAGGTTTGTTCCAAATTTTGCTACGATCGCGAGGCCTTTGCATCTCCTGACGGGTAAAGGACACAAGTTTGCTTGGGGACCCCCAGAGGAGGCGGCGTTTCGAGGCCTACGCGATCTATTGGCTACGGCACCGACGTTGGATTATCCGGATTTTGCGCATCCCTTCATTCTGGATACGGACGCGAGTGACACGGGTATTGGGGCGGTGTTATCTCAGTCCAAAGATGGTGTGGAACGCGTGGTCGCGTATGGTAGCCGGGTTTTGTCTCCCGCTGAAACCCGCTACTGTGTCACTCGCAGGGAACTTTTGGCTATTGTTTTTTTTCTCCGCCAATTTCGACCGTATCTGTACGGTCGTTCGTTTATTGTTCGCACGGATCATGCGGCCTTGCAGTATGCTCTTAAAATGGACCAACCTTCCGGCCAGCTGGCGCGATGGTTGGACACGCTGCAAGAATTTTCCTTCCAAATTCACCATCGGAAGGGAGTGCGTCACGCTAATGCGGACGCACTTTCCAGGCTGCCGCAGCGATCCCCTTGCGCATGTGCGTCGTGAACGCATAGGTGTGGGCCGATTCAGCACCCCCCTCCGCCTGTCACGCTGACAGTCGAAGTGCCGGAAGCTCCACTTGAGCCGGGGCCGGCTGATGCGGGGTCGGCTGATGGGGGACCGGCTGATGGCATTCTACATCTCCCGAGGTCTGTGTGGATTCGGGAAGAGATGTTGGATGATTCCTCGGTAACGTTACGTAAGCAGCCTGTCAAGGGGAGTGGGCGACTCTGTGCGGGCGGCGTGCCGGAAACCGCTCTCCGTGATGGCTTGCTGATGTGGAGGGAAGGGATGCAGAAACGCTGGCGTCTGGTTGTACCGGCATCATTGCGGTACGAATTGATTAGGACTCTGCATTGTGACACGCTTTTACATCTGGGGGTGCAGAAGACGCTATTGACGCTGCAGCGAGACTACTATTGGCACGGCATGACGACGGATGTCGTCGGGCACGTTCGCGCGTGTCCCGATTGTGCCCGCCGTAAGCCGCCTAAACATCCATATGTGCCGCCGATACAATCCATCCAGGTGTCTCGAGTTAATGAGTTGGTGGCGTTAGATATTTTGGGACCCTTTCCGCCATCCGCTAGGGGAAATAAATATTTGCTCGTAGGGGTGGAGTACCTCTCCCGCTGGCCGGTGGCCTGGCCTTTGCCTGACCAGTCAGCGGCGTCTATCACGGACGCCTTTCTTTTTGGGTATGTCATGGACAAAGGGGCGCCGGAGAGGCTCCTTACAGACCAAGGCCGGAATTTTTCCTCCAAATTGTTGGGGGAGGTGTGTGCGGCGCTGGGTACAAAAAAAATACGGACATCTCCCTACCACCCACAAACGGATGGTATGGTGGAACGGCTTAATCGGACCCTGTCCGCCATGTTGTGCCATACGGTTAGTGAAAAACAATCGGATTGGGATTTGCATATCCCTGGGGTGCTTTCAGCGTACCGGATAACGCCGCATGCGGCTACAGGATATTCGCCGTTTTTTCTAATGTACGGTCGTGAAAACGTACCACCGATTGATGAACAGTTGGGAACCGAGGCGAGGGGACCTGTCAAGCCTCTTCCTGATTACATTCAGGACACCGTTTGCCGAGTCACTGAGGCGCGGGTGGAGGCTCGCATGGCTACGGCCAAAGCCCAGGCTCGGAACGAGCGGTGTGCGCGACGTTCAAAAGGGGAATGCCCTTGGAAAACGGGGGACCTGGCCTGGCTCCATTGTCCACAGGTGTGGCCAGGCACCTCTCCTAAATTGCATAAGCCATGGCAAGGGCCGGTTCGCCTCATCGAGGTTCCCAACCCACAGTCGGCGCGTGTTCGGTTTGGTTCTCGGCGCTGGTTCGTCCATACATCTCGGTTGAAACCATACGTGGCCCCTCGACCGGATGCGTCATCTCCTGAGGTTGCCTTGCCGGGGTCTGTTGCTGCCGACTCGCCCTTGCCTGTGCCTGCTGACTTTGCTAGAGCGCCTGTCGTGCCTTTCACAGACGAGCCGGCCGTGACGCGGCGGGGGAAAGCAGACCCAGCTCGGGGTGCGCCTACCACGGCTGCGGAACCCTTGAGGCCCGCAGCCCTTCCTACCCCGCCGCGGACACGATCGCGGGACGCCTCTGATGCTGCGCCTTCGAAAATAGGGGACCGGGACGTTGCCAGGCTTCCAATAGCGACAGACGAATTTCAGCCTGTCGCTCTTAAAACCCTGCCACGTTCCCGCTCGGCGGGAGGGCCACCGACCGTCCGGGACGGCCCGGCGACCCGCACCCGCTCGAAATCCCTCACATTTCGTTAATTATTGTGTTGTGTTCTTGTTCTTTCCGTATATTATCGTGTGTTCTGTGTCCTTTTTCGTATTCGGTCGTGTTCGCTCGCATTGCTTATTGGAGTTGTGTTCAGCCGAGGTCGGCTGGATTTTCTCTACGGGGGAGGGTGGTGTAATGCGGGCGTAAACGACCTCCCGGAAGTGACGTCATGGGGGGAGGAGTTACGTCACGTGGGGGAGAGGGTAAGGGTCTATAAGGGGGGTAACCGGAAGCAGTCGGGAGTGATCGGGGACTGGGAAAAGTGAGAGGCCACGCAGGGCGAAGGGTGAGAGAGAGTGGCGAGGTCGCCACACACCCGAGCCACGAGGATCGGCACCGTCGGCCAACGGTGACCGACCCTGGGGCAGGAGGAGCAGCGGGGAGGCTGCAGAGAGCAGCGGGTCTGCAAGGGAGGAGTCGGCAGCAGGGGTCTGCACGACGTGACAGCGGCGGGGCTGCTAGGAGGAAGTTTGGGCTACGTGAGCGACAGCAGCCTGGGGCTGCAGAGTGGGGGCTACGTGAGCGACAGCAGCCTGGGGCTGCAGAGTGGAGAGTTATAGGGGAGTACCGTGAGGAAAAGAGATCGAACCCAAATAAAGGACACAGGACAGAGAGAAGCGTCCGAGTCTTTTATTACACATACACTGACACACATTGCCATACACACACATACACATATGGACTCTCATACACAGACCTATACTTTAGATACAGACACATGGAGTTACACACACATACCAAGTCACACACACGCATTGACTTACACACACACATGGAGTGACACGCACACATGTATGGACTTATACACACATGTGGACTAACACACACACACATATGGACTGATATACACATACACATGGACGTACACACACACATACGCACATTGACTTACACACTGGCATGGAGCCATGCACACACATCGACTAACACACACACACACAGCGACTGATACACACACATGGACCGAGACGCACACTTGGACTGACACACACACACAAACACATCGACGTAAACACACAGACACATCGGGCGTTGTCCGTTCGAAAAAGACAGACACACAAATGGACTTACACACAGACGCATGAACCGACACGCACACAAATGGACTCAAACACACATCGACACACACACACACACATCGACGTGCACAGCAATCCCCGATGATGGCACAGCTATCAGCATCGCAGTACTACGTATCAATAAATTGCGGGACGTGAGCAATCGAAACAATAGAAATGCATAGAAGAAATAATCTGAAATAAGTGTCCATTAAATAGCAGCAGTACGCACAGGTAAGTTGAGAAGCAGGTTACAGTATAGATGATAGACTGCCAGTACGCCGACTCAATGACATAAGCATTGCTACAGTGGACATAAAAGCTGGAAATACAGGCAGCAGCTGAAAAAGCAGGATAAGTCGACATGAAAGGCTGGCAGTACAGTGAGCTTGACTGAACGCGCATCACTTGGCAGGGTCCGCCCCTCCCCCACCCATTTAGCGTGAGTTGGTACGGCCGTTGTCGCGCAATAAATATATCGAAATCCGACTAAATCGCTAATTTAACAAATTTAAAGGTGACGGACGTGAACAGGGAAGAGCCTATTCCCACCATGGGGCTTACGGCGTGCTGCCTGGCAAATGTTTTTGGTCGCAAAACCCCACCGTTCGAGAGCAAAATCCCTCGCAAGCGCGCTCGGAGACTTTTATATATAAAAGAATAAAAATAAATAAATTTATATTATAAATAAAGACCTTCATCTGTATGTCTAAAAACCTCTAGGGTACTTCCCGACAAGGTAGAAAGCTGAAATTTAGTACATAGGTAGCTTTTGTGACACAAACAACAGGAACAACATAAAAATTGTGCGTGTCATTCAGAAACCATTCAAAATATAAGATTGTATGGTTTTTTCGTTTGATAGAGTGTTAAACATCAAGTAAAATTTAAGTTAGAACCATCGTTTTATCTTTTATTGTTTTTGAGATATTTCGGATTCAAGCGGTTTGAATGACATAATACGCATTTTATGATGTTCAAATCTGAATAATTCGAAAACCGTCAGAGATAGGATTTTCCCCTCATCGAGTATTAATTTAATTAATTTTGCTTCTTTAAATTGAGCGTTTTCCGATGGGTACGTCTTTAAATAGGAAGTTAAATAAAATCGTCAACATTTTTGTTTTTTTCTCGTGGGAAAAATACACATTTTTGGAGTAGTTGTTCGTGTTTGATTATAAAAAAAAATTGTACAAAAAATCACATTACGTTCATTATTTTATTTATTGAAAACTTTGGCCTGGTGAAGACAAGCTTCATGAACGAGTCATATATAAACTGTTTTTCATTTATTTCTTCAAAAAACCCATTCCAGTAACAACTCCATAACAATAGCACACACGTACAATAGAACACAGAAAATCTGGCTGTCTGCACATTAGTGTAAAATAACTCCAACTAAACTTTTCCAATTTATACCTGGCATGAAGTATAATGTTTATAGATGTCTAAAACTTCCCTACATTATTCTAACTGGAGGTTTTTGTTTCCATACTCTGGAAAGATGGCTCACAGTCACACCCAAGTTCACCTTTACACCCTCTGCCTCTGCCACCATCAATGACTCGGCACAATAGACTTGCAATGGGATTAACAATCAGGGGCAGTGATGAGCAAATGTGGAGTAAGCTCATTGTTCCCAAGATGGGCAGCAGTGTTTGGAAGCCAACTTGATGTTTGCACATCACTGCCTCTGATTGCTAATCCCAATTTGATTAAACTTCGATAAAGTTTTGGAGATGGCTGTGACAAGTGGTGGGGACTACTTGGAGATGAGGTCAGAGGGTGCATGGGAGGATGGAATGAAGGAGGGAGTTGTGGTTGGGTTAATAATGATCAATGAGAGAAGACTGCATGTTTCTTTTGGCCTAATCATGTAGTGATGAGTGTCCAATGAACACTGCTTCTTCTGTCCTATTGTCACTCCTGTGTGCTCATATTTATGGTAAAGCATAGCGTGTGTGCAGAAAAGGTAAGCTGGAAATGGTATTAGGAGATCCATGGGCAAAAATGTACATGCAGTTCCCTCACAAAATCATGAATACACGAGATTATTATGTTGCTCTGGCATGTATCATTATTATTGTATTTCATGTAACAATACGGACGATACAAGCAATTGCTGCTATACATGATTCGTTTTCATTGATAATGGGTATGTAATAATCCTTCCAGAGACGGCTTCGGAATCGGTCCTTTTTATTTCCACTCCACAATACACTTTGCTCACTCACTCTCCGTTGCTGGCAGACAACGGAGAGAGGACAGACCACGCACTAAGTTCCCACCGCGCACGTGGCAACCCCAGCCCCCGTCCGCGCGTGACCCTGCTCTTGTCAGTTTCAGTCTGCTCCCGATCGTTCCCCTCCACTCGCTCTTAATACCTTCGTCACGTGGTTCCCCCAGCCAATCGTACATGGACAGCTTCGACCATTCTTGATGGTTCCCTGTCAATCCCGGGACCACGCCCCTCATCCGGCTCCCCATTGGCTGGGGCCCCGAATGGCTAGGCCAATCACTCCTGATGACCTGTCGTGATGACGCATGGGCCATGGTCCCTATCTCAACCCTTATTGGCTACAAGCAGGACCGGCAAGCCAATCCCCACGTGAACCCTCTATGGCTGTTATTACATCACTCCCCCCCTGGTGAAAAATTTAGCCGTCTCGGCTGGGAAAAGGGTGAAGAACCAATTCCGCAACATCTTATTAGGGCACCAAGGTGCGTTTAACAATTTGAGGGTGAACCGGCGTTCCCGCGCCTAACAACATTTAAAACAGTCACCCATAATAAAAAAAATCACAACATACATTAGGGCGCCCCTGCAGCGCGGTAACGACAGGGAATCAGCGAAACGATCAAACGTTAACGAAACGGAAGAGATTTCGACCGCGTACGCGACGCGGGACCCTCTCCGCTCCCAGCGCAAGGTCGCTTTGCTTCCGGATGGACAGGAGGTGGCAGGCTCGAAGAAGAAGACGGTTGTTGGTGCTTGGTCACGTCCAGGGCGGGCCCCGTTGGAGGGGGGGCAGCGGGGGCTTCCTCAGCCCTCAGAACCTGTTCATCTGCAGGAGGCACAACACAATCCCCCCTGGGATCAACGGGCGTGTCAAGCGGCGTAGTCGGCCCAGCAGAACCCGGCAGGTCAGCTATTGGGGATGAAGGACCGACACGCGCGTCAACATAGGGTTTAAGTCGCGAGGAATGAACATACCACCGACGTTTGCCGTATTGAACGTGGATACTTTGCGAGTTCCGAACGTCTACGAGCGTCACAGGCCCCCGCCATGGTCTGTGCAGTTTAGGGGATGTGCCCGCCGGTACCTGGGGGCAGTGGAGCCACGCCAGGTCTCCCACTGACCAAGGCATGCGAGTATGCGATCGACGCGCGTACCATTCGTTCCTTGCCTGAGCACGGGCCGTCGCACACCGGGCAGCCTCTCGCGCTTCCGTTACTCGTTCAAGCGAGTCACGCACGTGGTCAGGCAGGGAGCGGGACGGTTGTTTACTCGGCGTACCCAGTTGCACATCGATGGGTGGAACATTTTCACGGCCAAAACGGTGAGTATCCCGTGGACATGTGCGGAACCATGCGGTATGCCGCCAAGACGCCTGGTATGTGCAAGTCCCAATCGGTTTGCTTTTCACTGACCGTGTGACAAAGCATAGCGGAAAGGGTACGGTTGAATCGTTCCACCATACCATCTGTTTGTGGATGGTATGGGGAGGTGCGAACTTTCTTTATACCTAGCGCGTCACAAACTTCCCTAAGCAATTTAGAGGAGAAATTCCGGCCTTGATCTGTGAGCAGCCTTTCAGGTGCCCCCTTGTCCATGACATACCCGTTCAAGAAAGTGTCGGTGATGGACGCTGCCGTTTGGTCGGACAGAGGCCAGGCCATTGGCCATCGAGAAAAATATTCCACCCCGACCAGAAGGTATTTATTGCCCCTAGCCGACGGGGCAAACGGCCCCAGAATGTTGAGAGCCACTAATTCGTTAATACGGGACACTTCAATGGAACGCAACGGTGGTACATAGTGGTTCCGAGGCGGCTTCCTTTTCGCAAAGTCATGGCACGAGCGGACAAAATCATTGATGTCCGCCGTCATACCGGCCCGGAAAAAATCCTTTTGCATCGCGGCCACAGTCTTTTGGACGCCAAGGTGCATCAACTTATCAGCGTGCAGAGCACGGAGCAGGTCGTAGCGAAGCGAAGTAGGCACCACCAAGCGTGGTCGGTCAGACACCCCGTCGGTACACATTAGCAATCCCGACTTACCCCGGAACATCTGCCACTTCCAGCCCGCCAATTGCGATTTCTGTTTCCCAACCAATTTACGTAGTGGAGACAGCGAGGCATCGGCCTCCTGCTCGCGCAACCAGACCGCGTGCGGCAGCCGTAAGGTGTCATCGGTGTCCACCGACACCTGCTGGTCCTCCTCCTTCGCTTTCGCCCCTGCGTCGTCCTCATTCGCTATCGCCCCCATAACCGGGCAGGGCGACGTGGGCGGTGCGGCGCAGCGGTGCGTGCCCGTCAGGCAAGTGCACGGAGGAACGGGCGGCAGCCTTGAGAGCGCATCAGCGTTCGCATGACGGGCTCCTTTTCGGTACGTTATATGGAAGGAAAATTCCTGTAACGATTCCAACCACCGGGCCAATTGGCCTGACGGCTGATCCAATTTGAGGGAATATTGCAAAGCCGCATGATCAGTGCGGACCAGGAATTTCCGTCCATACAGGTACGTTCGGTACAATCGAACAAAATGGACAATTGCCAAAAGTTCCCGCCTTGTCACGCAATATCGCGTTTCCGCAGGGGACAGAACCCTGCTGCCATACGCCACCACTCTCTCAACCCCATCCTTATGTTGCGACAAAACGGCCCCAATGCCGATATCACTAGCATCCGTATCAAGGATGAACGGCTGTGAAAAATCTGGGTAATCTAACGTAGGCGCCGTGGCGAGGTGGTCCCGAAGTGCCATAAAGGAACTTTCTTCCTCCGCCCCCCATTTAAACCTTTGATTTTTGCCAGTCAGAACGTGTAATGGTTTTGCCAACGTCGCAAAGTTCTTAACGAAGCGGCGATAATAGGAAGCGAATCCAATAAACCGCCGAACATCACCCACTGAAGTGGGTGTGGGCCACTCACGTACACACTTCGTTTTCAGAGGGTCAGTGGATACACTGTCCGAACTGACAATATGACCCAGGTAACGGACGGAGTGTTGCAGGATATTCTTAGGTTTTTTCGGTAAAGTCACGTAGGTAAAACATTAAAATTAATGAAAGTAAAGTAAAACAAAATAAAAATAAAAATCACGACGTTTCGGAGGCAACACAAGTCTCCGTCATCAGGTGGGACCGTCACAGCCGAATTAGCTGCATCAAGTGAAGCAATGATTCAAGATGTAATCCCTTATAAGCAAGTTGAAGGGAGGTGGAGAGGGGGGGGGTTTGGAGAGCTTATCAGACTGTGGTAGCCAATGAATGGAAACGTTCCATTCGAAACGTCGTGATTTTTATTTTTATTTTGTTTTATTTTACTTTCATTAATTTTAATGTTTTACCTACATGACTTTACCGAAAAAACCTAAGAATATGAATCATTGCAGTCACGAAAGCTTCAAATCTAGAATTAAGTGTTGCAGGAGGTGGCATTTCCTCGGTTTAAACTTAAGGTCAGCCGCACGCATTCTTTGAAAAACTGTCTCAAGGCGTTGGAGGTGTTCCTCGAACGTGCGGCTAAAGACAATTATATCGTCTAGATATATGAGGCACGTTTCCCACTGCAGTCCCGCCAACACCAATTCCATGAGCCGCTGAAACGTGGCCGGAGCCGCGTTCAGGCCCATCGGCAACTGATTAAATTCAAAGAGGCCTTGCGGCGTGCGGAATGCCGTTTTGGGTTTTGACTCGTCATCGATGGGAAGCTGCCAGAAGCCCGAGGACAGGTCAAGGGTGGAAAAGAATTTAGCACCCGATAAAGCATCCAATGAGTCATCCATCCTCGGTAAGGGGTACGCGTCCGCTACCGAGATTTTGTTCAACCAGCGGAAATCAACGCAAAACCTCGTACCACCATCCTTTTTCTTAACCAAAACGACGGGCGCGCCCCACGGACTATTGGATGGCGAGATAATATCCGCCGCCAGCAATTCATCTACCGCCCCACGCACGTGTTCCCTTTCCGCCGGGCTCATGCGGTGAGGGTGCATACAGACAGGTGGCGATGCACCGGTTTCAATATGGTGCGACAAAAGCGATGTGCGTCCGAGGTCCAAATCATTCCTGCTGAACACATCAGCGTACTGCAGCAACAGCGAACGCAAGGCGTTCCTATGTTCATTTGACAAGGAAGAATTCTCTCCGCATAAATCCGCGATCCAGCGTTCTTGTGAACGATCATGCGGAGACCCATCAGCAGGCATCCGAGCGCGCGGTGGTTTTTCACAAGAGGCGAAATCGGTAGTGGCGTGAGCCAGCACCGATCCCTCCGGAACAACAACGCGATCAGGTCCCCCATTCAAAACCTGTATGAAAGGTGCCTGACCTGGGCGCACAATCGTTTGTGCCGCCGCCAAAGAAAAAGATTTCGATACGGAATTCGATGGGGATAATAGCACGCCTTTCGCACCCCTTCCCATTTGAAGCGGTTTTCGGTAACGTAGCGGAATGAGCATTTGCGCTCCCGATGGAACTTCCACCGTAGCCGCAACTACAGCAGTAACTGCGTTACCTGTAGGCGCCTTGGCCAGCAGGGAAGGCAGGAACGCCATCCTACGACCCACCGGCATTTCCAAACAGTCCTGGTCGACCCGTATTCGCAACGGCATCCGGCGCAGGAAATCCGTCCCCAACAAGCATGGAACAGCTAGCGAGCGAGAAATTAACACAGGTCCTGCGGCGGTAATATTTCCGATAGCGATGCTCACATCCACCTGTCCGCAGATACCCATGCTCCCCCCATTGGCGGCAACACACGCATCATTAACCTTGCGTATTCTCGACGCAGGAATGGACAACAAATGAAAAATTACATCCGAAATGATGGTAGCCGATGCGCCAGTGTCCACCAAGATACGGACGTCAACGCCGTCGATAGTACCGCGTACCGTCGACGAGCCCGACGCCGCAGCCACAGCCACAATCCTGCGAGCCACTTTCTTCCACTGTGTAGCAGAGCGTGTCAATGGAGCAGGAGAAGTAAAATTGGCCTTAGGAGTGTAAGAATGAGTGCGAGTGGATGAGTGATGTGACACGACCTGCCGGGTGTCCGATTTGTGCCGACTCGCCCGAGGTTGTTGCAGCTCCGCGGCAGGTAGAGGAGATGGAGGTCCCCTTGGCGGAGGAGGCGACAGCAGAGGTCGGCAGCGGCAGTCACGGGCGAAGTGGCCCGTCTGCCGCACTTAAAACACGCGGCCGACGTCGGCCGGTGGTCGGACGACCCGGCCCTCGCACGCGGTCGGGCCGTGTAGTCGTTCCGCTGGTCGCGCAGCCGCCGGCCCGGAATCCTACGCGGGACAGCAGCAGCCAGCATGTCGTCGTCGCCCGAGTCGTCGGAGCAGTGGACAACCAGTCACGGAGACCACCCCAGAGGCGGCCCGTCGATCTCGGGTTTCCTCGTCCACGTCGCCATCTGGTCCCACCGCTTGATATTAAACTTAGCGTCCAGGCAGCGCGCCACCCACCGCGATGAAAGCGGTTCGTGGCCGCACACTGGTAGAGAGATGTTGAGCTCCTGAGACAACTCCAGCATGCGGGAAAGGATGAGTGGATCCAAATGCTCGGCCGTTGCGTCGGGGTAGGCAGCCATGGCCATCGCCATCAACGCCCCCCGATAGGCCAACGGCGATTCCTCCGGTGCCCGGCGACGCGACATAAATTTTCTGGTGGCCGATGTCGGCGGGTCGTAAAATTCCGCCATCTCTGTGAACGCATCCTGCAGTGTCTTCTTCTTGGACGCCGGAATGGAGCAGAAGACTCCCAGAGACACATCATCGAGCAGCGTAGGTAGCGCTCCCAGCGCTTCTTCCTCCGTCCAGTTGACAGATCTAAAAGCCGACTCGAAGCGCCACGTAAAAGCACTCCAATCGCCCCCGGCGATAAATTCTTTTATTTGTGGAAGGCGATGTCCGCGGTGGCAGGCGCGTGCCGCGGGCGTCTCCGGCCGCCGTTCCCGCTCTCCGCTCGTTGCAGACAAAATGGCGTCCGGCGGCCGCGTGGTAGCAGGCGCGCCCAAAATGGCGGCCGACGACTCCGGCGCAGCCGCCCCACCCAAGACGACGGCGTCCTCCCGCGTGGCAGGAGCAATGGCGGGTCCCGCTTCCATAGCAGGACCCCTTCCCGCGGCGTCCAGCTGATCGGCGATCTGGCGACCCACGGCTGGTGAGGACGCCACCGCGGTCACCAGGCTTAGCAGAATTGCGCGCAACGACTCAATCTGCTCCGCCATCAGCCGCCATTCGTCTCTCGGTCCTGCGGTGGTCGCATCTTCCCGCGGTCGATGCTGAGAGGCGTCGAGGCGAGCGTCGTCAGCCGGCGGCACCAGGGCTGTAGCTCCCAACAGCTCATCTTCCTCCGTCTCGGCCTCTTCCTCCGACAGAGGCACGGGCAGGTTCTTTTTTCTGAGGTGTTTAGACATCTTGACGATCGTCCAAACAGTCGCAGAATTACTTCTGACACCAGTGTAATAATCCTTCCAGAGACGGCTTCGGAATCGGTCCTTTTTATTTCCACTCCACAATACACTTTGCTCACTCACTCTCCGTTGCTGGCAGACAACGGAGAGAGGACAGACCACGCACTAAGTTCCCACCGCGCACGTGGCAACCCCAGCCCCCGTCCGCGCGTGACCCTGCTCTTGTCAGTTTCAGTCTGCTCCCGATCGTTCTCCTCCACTCGCTCTTAATACCTTCGTCACGTGGTTCCCCCAGCCAATCGTACATGGACAGCTTCGACCATTCTCGATGGTTCCCTGTCAATCCCAGGACCACGCCCCTCATCCGGCTCCCCATTGGCTGGGGCCCCGAATGGCTAGGCCAATCACTCCTGATGACCTGTCGTGATGACGCATGGGCCATGGTCCCTATCTCAACCCTTATTGGCTACAAGCAGGACCGGCAAGCCAATCCCCACGTGAACCCTCTATGGCTGTTATTACAGGTATATTCCATTGGAACCTCATTTGCCAGTAAAAATTATGATAATAGTTTTTTTTACCCTTCCATCTGGCAACAAAACTGACACTTTTTTTTACGAGGAGTCATGTTTGCATAGACCACAATACCTGCAGTCATAATGCAAACAAAAAACATAACTCTGATAATGTGCACTGTCCTTGAAGTTGATTGGTCCACACCCGAGACAGCTTTCCTTAGAGCCTAGTCTCACATGGGTTGGACCAGATGACGCCAAAAGGCGCACTGGACCCCTTTTGGCGTCATCTGGTCCAACCGATGTGAGACTAGGCTCTAAGGAAAGCTGTCTCGGGTGTGGACCAATCAACTTCAAGGACAGTGCACATTATCAGAGTTATGTTTTTTGTTTGCATTATGACTGCAGGTATTGTGGTCTATGCAAACATGACTCCTTGTAAAAAAAAAAGGTGTCAGTTTTGTTGCCAGATGGAAGGGTAAAAAAAACAATTATCAATGGGTATATTCTTGGTTCTTTCGGTAAAGTCACGTAGAAGGGAAATAATAAAGTAATTAAAAGAAAACATGCTATAATAACATTCTCACGACGTTTCGGCCACAACGCAAGCAGCCGTCCTCAGGTGATGAAATAGAGCTGTCGGAAAGACAGTGTCTTAATGAACACTGCTAAGCTTGGCAGCGTATTTTAAGCTGGGTGGGAGGAGGTATCTTGGTGATATCTATGATACTTATGGCTGTATCTAGATTATGTATGTAGAATGTACAGTGAGGGAAAAAGTATTTGATCCCCTGCTGATTTTGTACGTTTGCCCACTGACAAAGAAATAATCAGTCTATAATGTTAATGGTATATTTATTTGATCAGTGAGGGACAGAATAACAACAAAACAATCCAGATAAACGCATGTCAAAAATGTTATAAATTGATTTGCATTTTAACGAGGGAAATAAGTATTTGACCCCTCTGCAAAACATGACTTAGTACTTGGTGGCAAAACCTTTGTTGGCAATCACAGAGGTCAGACGTTTCTTGTAGTTGGCCACCAGGTTTGCACACATCTCAGGAGGGATTTTATCCCACTCCTCTTTGCAGATCTTCTCCAAGGCATTAAGGTTTCGAGGCTGACGTTTGGCAACTCGAACCTTCAGCTCCCTCCACAGATGTTCTATGGGATTAAGGTCTGGAGACTAGCTAGGCCACTCTAGGACCTTAATGTGCTTCTTCTTGAGCCACTCCTTTGTTGCCTTGGCCGTGTGTTTTGGGTCATTGTCATGCTGGAATACTCATCCACGACCCATTTTCAATGCCCTGGCTGAGGGAAGGAGGTTCTCACCCAAGATTTGACAGTACATGGCCCCGTCCATCGTCCCTTTGAGGCGGTGAAGTTGTCCTGTCCCCTTAGCAGAAAAACACCCCCAAAGCATAATGTTTCCACCTCCATGTTTGACGGTGGGGATAGTGTTCTTGGGGTGCCAGAGAGCTCCATTTTGGTCTCATCTGACCACAACACTTTCACCCAGTTGTCCTCTGAATCATTCAGATGTTCATTGGCAAACTTCAGACGGGCATGTATATGTGCTTTCTTGAGCAGGGGGACCTTGCGGGCGCTGCAGGATTTCAGCCCTTCACGGCGTAGTGTGTTACCAACTGTTTTCTTGGTGACTATGGTCCCAGCTGCCTTGAGATCATTGACAAGATCATCCCGTGTAGTTCTGGGCTGATTTCTCACCGTTCTCATGTTCATTGCAACTCCCCGAGGTGAGATCTTGCATGGAGCTCCAGGCCGAGGGAGATTGACAGTTCTTTTGTGTTTCTTCCATTTGCGAATAATCACACCAACTGTTGTCACCTCTGACCCAGCTGCTTGGCGATGGTCTTGTAGCCCATTCCAGCCTTGTGTAGGTCTACAATCTTGTCCCTGACATCCTTGGAGAGCTCTTTGGTCTTGGCCATGGTGGAGAGTTTGGAATCTGATTGATTGATTGCTTCTGTGAACAGGTGTCTTTTATACAGGTAACAAGCTAATATTAGGAGCATTCCCTTTAAGAGTGTGCTCCTAATCTCAGCTCGTTACCTGTATAAAAGACACCTGGGAGCCAAAAAGCATTAGTACTGTATTATAATAATATACAGCGCTTTGTCAATTCACTGCTGGATGAAGGCATCCCCGTGCTGAGTTGGTTATGGAGGTTGAATTACCATAATTGACCACGTTGGTCGGTGCAGATTGGTGAAGTTGGGGGAGGGGTTAGAATCGGTTCAGGCACCATTCATGAACCGTAGCTGGGAATCGATCTCAGGTCGCCAAGTTCATAGTAAAGTGCGTTAACCACTCTGCACGACCGCTCTCCCACATGCAACGAAACACAGCATTACATACTATTGCTTATTTCAGCATGAACACCCACCCACACCCAGACCCAATTATTGTATGCGGCGTATACAGCACTGCAGTGTTTACGCTACACTTGATTTCCGGTCGCAATCCATTGCGGAATTTATTAAGAATATCATGGCCAGGCGACAGTGGCTGCAGTTACTTTAATAAGCACTGCTCATGTATAAATATATCATGTGAGATGTGCGGTGGTGGTACCTTTATTTCCACTGTGTTTAATTAGCTGCTCTCCCCATGGCCTGCAGTGCTTGCTTATGAAGCGATAAAATGCTGCATTCACAGTTGGCCAACCATCGTAAATAACCCCTCTCCTCCCTCCTCTCCCTCTCCATTCCCCATCTACTGCTAGATTTTTTGACTCCGAAAATTAATATACTTTTTATATAAAATTTCAAAGAAGGTCACCAATGCAATACATAATAGACTGGTATATTTGTTTCTGTTTTTGTTTATCAATCACGCAATATTTTATTGACATTACTTATTTACAAGAGCTCCTTCGGCACCTGAAGTTCCATTATGGACCGGAAAGGGGGCGAGATTTTGACTGTGGCACAGGTACTCACTGAAATACTCTTCTATACAAATTGTGCTTTGTAATCTTGACAGCACATAGGGCATATTGTGATTCCCTATAGAAACGACCATGCCACCTAAAGCAAGGATGCTCCTACCTATCAGTGCCAGTGAGCCAGATAGGCTCAATGCTGAAAGTACTGGTTGCTAGGCTACTGAGTCCTTCTAATATGTTTCGGGAATATTGGATCATGATGTTTGCTTTCATTTATTTTTTACTACATACATTATCACATTAGTTTTTTAACTTTCAATAATGTCTTGCATTTCCTCATACTTTAACAGTGTGTATTTATAATGTGTTAAAGTTACTGAGCTTGATAATTCTGTAAGCGCAATTTGTTCATGTGATGCCCTTTATTTAACCAGGTAACACATCCTGAATTATCTGAATGGAGATTTACTTTGTCAAAATATATATATATATTCAGTGTATTAAAAATGTATTCTAGATGTCAGCGAGGATAGACCTTGAATACAAACTTGTTATGGGACAATTTTCAATATAAATGTATTGTAACATATGAAAGCATTGAAACCAAATTTTTCAACGTTATAAGCTTCACCTGTCGGTAAATCAAATATAAAATGTCAGTAAGCTCTGAGAATATTACTAGATAGATTGAAGAAAGTAACATGAGTGATGAAAAATATTGCACATCTGGTGTCTTTAAACAATGAATGTCATTTAACTATGCGAAATCCAACAAAGTTTTCTGGTATATAAAACATGTGCATAATGCGCCCAAGAGGATATCCACCACAGAGATGGCGAGATGAAGATCAGCTCATGTGTGGGTGCTGGGGTGGATTGTCAATTGTCACATCGCGGACTGTGGGAGATGGCGTCGACTTGGAGAGGTCTGCATCCAGCGCTGAATTGATTTTGGCTGTTGGTGATCTTGTGAGCATCCATTTGAGCACATGTGCAAGTCTTCGTGATTTGTGTATGGAGTGTTCGTGGGCTGGTGGTAGTGCATGAAAAAACATGGTAAAAATATCAGTTGCTGGTTTGCCGTACATTTAGAAATGTCAAGGAACAGAAGTAGCAGCTTTACCTTTGTAACTGAGAAAAGGAGATACCACAGTGGTGCAATGATTATCACACTTGACTTGCAATCCAGTGTGCACCGATTTGATTTTGTCTCTCGACTTCGCCGTGTGTTCCAAACAATAGAGTACATTTCTTAAATCAGTGTATGCATGACTAAAATGAGATTGGAAACAGTTACCGGTTTCTGCCTATCAGAACCGGTTATCTATTCTGAAAACAGTAACTGGTTTACCGGTTATCGTTTAACAATCTGACTGCAAACCCAGCAACCTTCATTTGAATTTTGGCCATGAGGAGCATTGGTGGCAAATGGTATCTGATCCTATCCTGAATCTCTAAAACACATCCTTAAAATTAGTACCTGGTGCAATGTGTAAATATCAGCAATAGGGTGACAAAGGTGTAGTGCTGGCCCACTACCTTCTCCTGTGCCGTGCTGGCGTGAATACGTTCTTGCGAAGAGAACATGTTTGTAAGTGTATCTTTGTCTTTTGTGTAAGTACCAACTGTGCAACCGTGTACTGCGGGCACAATGGGGGGCGGGGGGGGTGTAACTGTTGCATCTGGTGCGAGCATCACCTTTGCCACCTGTACCATACTTGCCTTAAAGCTGCTTGCCAAAAGTACTTTCCCTATCCATGGCTAAACAGAGACATTTGCATTTATGAGCGCGCACGAGTGCATGTGTCGCAATGTCCACCTGCCCCACCAAAAGACAGGAAATAGCGGCACACATTGTGTGCACATGTTTATTGGTGTGCCATGAGCTTTCCTGGCCCGTTTGTGAAGGCCTCATTTATTCATCCCATGTTCTTGTATCCATATGGCAATTAAATGCCACATCACCTACACCGAAAACCCAGGTGGTGCCGTGCGCTCTTATCCTCGTGCTGCTCGTGCCAGTAAACCCATCACTGGTTCCAGGCTTGGCTGCGAATCTTGTGGGGTTTAATGTATCGGTTACGGATACTGGTTAGCGGCCATGGCAGCCATGGCAGCCCTATTAAAGAGGAGCAGCTGCAGCGTCTTTATGACAGTATTACGCTGGCAATTGGCTTTCAGTGTTATTATACATCCCACCTAAAAAGCTATACTATTAGTTTTTTGAAGATACTGCGCATTACATTTTGGAGAAGAATATTATACATTCATGTTTTATTATGTGTCTGAATATGTGTGGATATGTATACTGCACTCCAAACAGCACCTGGAGTTCGATTTCCGGCCATGGCTAACATTAGTGGTTATTATTTGAATTGATTCTGGGCATTACCTAGGTTGAGTTGACCTTATCTAACATGGTATGTAAACATCAGCACTGGGGAGACAAAGATGGCCAGGTGTGATGCTTGTCACACCACTAACTACCTCACCTACGATTAGCACGGTTGGCTACGTACGGTGCAAAAGAAGTTCTACATACATAGAAACTTGGTGTAGTCTCGTATTCCCCACAGTTACTTAAATATTCATCAACCATGACATCCATATACTTGTGTTATACAATGAATATACAGTAAATTTTTATTTTTTCAAGAAAGCCTCACTGAATATGAAGACTTTTTCAGGAAGGATGTTTTGGCCAATTACATGTACAGTAGGAATGTTGAATACGTGGAAGTATACCAGAATACCTCAAAAAAGCCCAGCACATATACAAGTGGGTACCATTCAAAGCCCAATCAGTTTTAGAGTTTAAATATGTCGTTAAACTCTGTCCGCCTGATGATGCTCGTTGTAATTACTGGCGAAATGTCGTACTCGAATTGTAAATGTTGTGGGTTTACTCTCCAACACACCAGTGTGCTGAACTAGTAACTAATTGGCAAGTTTGTTCACGTATCAAACATTACTAATTGGCTGTATCGGGTGGTGGCGGGTTTAACGACACATTTATATTGACGTGATCTAACCCAAAAACCTCTTATGGACAGTTTTGGGGTTTCAAAATTATGCATAGAGCGCTAGATTGTCTCCAGTGCTGGATTGCAGGCGTATGTCCACCATTCTCAGCTCGAATAACTTGCAGTCTCAAAACAAATCATGAATCTATTGTAATGCAACAATTACGCTTTCTCATTATCAACACCTTTTCACTTGTTTTTTTATTAAGTATGAATTCTTTAAAAAATTCTTTATATTTACAAAATGTATCAAAACTCAGCAATTGCAGTCCAATAGTTATAATAATTAATCTTTACTCTTTGGTTCTTTTGGTAAAGTCACGTAGGTATAAAATAAAATAAATCACGATGTTTCGATTGCAACACAAGCGACCGTCATTATGTGGAACAGATACAGCAGGAGAACTGCTGACATAGGAGAAAGAGCTGCTGCAACAAGAGTCTATATATAGGATTTTGGTGGGCTCAACCAAAGGGTAAGTGGGCGGAGCTAGAGAAGGAACTTGCACGTAAATGTAAATGTGAGACTTTAGCATGTCAATGTTGGACGGTCCCAGCCACCAGAGGTGGCGGGGATCCTCCTGTGGCTGGGCCGCCTCACAGATATTTAACCTGGTGATGTACTCAGAGAGTCGGAAATAACAGCTGACATAGGCAGGTAGGATGGAAACTTCAAAGTCAGTTAAGAGTTTATCTGGTTAATAACGTCCTTCCAATGATTGCTCAGTTTGTACCCATCTTCTCTGTTGAAATTGCGTCTGTGTTTATATATCTGGATGGCTTCATGAACAAATCTCTGCAGGTAGCCAGTAGGTTTGCAGAGTACCTCCGTCTTGGAAAAATATATTTCATGTGAGCCCACAGCGTTAAAACAATGATCAGCAACGGCAGAGGTATTGGTCCTACCGTGTTTCAGATCTGCCTTGTGTTGACGAACGCGGTACGAGACATGTCGTTTCGTTTCCTCAATATAACTGCTGCCGCAACCACAACTCAGTTTGTAGACACCAGGGTATTGCATGTCAGGAGTTACATCCTTTACAGATGGGATTTAATCAGTTCTCCTGCTGTATCTGTTCCACCTGATGACGGTCACTTGTGTTGCGATCAAAACGTCGTGATTTATTTTATTTTATACCTACGTGACTTTACTGAAAGAACCAAAGAGTATAGATTCCTGCAGTCACGAAAGCTTCAAATCAAGAATAATTAATCTAAGAACATAATACAAATTTCAAATGCCCACATGAAATTGGCATTGGAATTAGATGTCTCCCTCTGTTGTAACACCTTGAAGCAATTCCTTAAAGTCATTCAATATTTTCAAAGGCACATGATCATCAAAGCATTAAGCGCAAGGACACACAAATTTATGGAAGCTATACACTAGTGGTCTTTGATCGATGCCATAAAATCCCTCAAAAACTATTTCAACCACTGCAGAATTATTTAAAAGTTTCAGTTTTTGAATATTTTATGCAAGTAGAGAATGAAGCACACTGGCAGAGACTGCATGTAAGCACGTTCACTGATTAATTCATGCACTGCGAATAACGAAAAAGTTGAGACATTATGTCAGTGGTACTGATGGAGAAACACTGCTGTGGGTTCTGATGCTGAGTACGAGCTGTGTCTGTTTGAATATAATATAATTGCTAAAGAACCGATGACTTGAGTTAACTTTTCAGCTGTTTTCATTTGAACCTCAAAAGTGTGTAACAGAAATTACCATAAAGGACATGAAAGAGCTGCCACAGGTAGAAAGTGTAGCAGTCAGCACTCCCGCTGCCAAGACGACATAATTTTGTGGCTTTGCAGCCTTAATCCTGCCTCCAATACATCCACACTGTGGAGCGTTACAAAAGTGCATACACTGCTGGAAAAGAGACCTCGATGAACTTGTGGCATGTGCCACGTAAGGTCACTGTGTGGTGGCAGTGGCATAACTATAATTTTCAATTTTCCCGAAGCCAACATGGCACCAAACAATATATGGCTTTCATATGATAATTACATTATACATTCAAGCGTATATTTTCGTTCAAATGCAAACGACATCTGAACGCATATGCTTTCAGATGTGTACATAGTTCAGCACATCGTGTACTTCTCCAGAGTGTTATATTTGTATTATTAATGAATAAAAATAAAATTTCAACTTGTAATGCGCATATTATTTTCTCACTCGCAAAGAAAGGGAATGACTCGGAGGCTTAAGGAACCACATACATAAGCAAAAAGGCAGCCATGTGATGAACTGACACCAACAATTTCCCAAGCACTGAGGCCCTTTAAATATTTAGGTGTCTACATATGGAAGGAAACCGAAGCACCCAGAGAAAACCCATACATGTTTCACCGGATCACATGTTTCACTGGATCACATTGCCTCTGTTGCACCCTGGCAAGTGTCTCCACAATGTCTGTACCCATGCGCGGTGACGAGATGATGGCTACGTCGCCTGGTATACAGGAGGTCGTGGGTTCGATCCCAACCCTGGTGCCTGTTTACTTGGAGTTTGCATGCTCTCCCTGTGCATTTAGAATCGACATGCGTTTAGAGTATTTAGCTTCTGTAAATATTCTACACGATAAGCCACTTCGTTGGGCTGTCATTTGTGGACTGGTCGCTTCTGAAATAGAGCTATATAGCTCAGTGGACCTTACCTGTTAAAATAAAAATAGTTTAAATAGTTGTAGAACCTTGTGTCTCTGCGCATCATAATCCAAACATGTCCCCGTGCGTCGACGGTGTGCGTACGAGGCAGGCGTGACCGTTGGACCGGAACTGTGTGGGGAGCCGGGCTTCCCGATGCAACTAGCATGCCAAGTGCCATGTTGGGAGGACTGTGCGATGTCCGAGTGGGGACAATGGATGCCCTGCTCCCACACCTGCTTGGGGGGTGAGGGGAGCCGGGTGGGTGACAGTGCCACCCAGGGCCGGCAGGTGCGCGTGCGCGCCATCCTTGCACTTCCCGGCGACGGTACGACCTCCAGCACCACACACACAAATCACGCACACAAGAGACAAAGATCCCCCGTGTAACCTTAACATACTGTTTGGGCAAGTGCTGTTAGCGAGCACCAATGAAGGCTGATATGGCACACAAGGGGGTGGCTGGCCAAATCCACGCCTGGCCACCTTTGTCTCTTCAGTGCTAGTGTTTACACACTGAACTAGGCTGAGACAACCTATGGGAGGCCCAAGACAAGTTCAGATAATTACCACTGATGTGAGCCATGGTGGGGATTTGAACTGAGCTCCACAAACACACTGATGCACATTTGTATATAGTTTTTACTTTACATTTCTGTCGAACTTTTATCAGTTCAAATTATAGTGGAGGTCCGCTCAGGCTATTCATTATTCCTCCAATCTAAAAAAAAAATAGTTCCTTCGAAATTAATGTCATCAGTGGTTGTCCTTGTTGACAAACCTGATCTTTACCCCAGGAGTTTGGGGTATCCAGAGCTAGCTCAGGATGACACACAGATATAAGTGCAACACAACACTTGTTTAAGCATCATCATTTCACCTCCTTTGCCAGTACCAAAATATAAGGATAGGGTTTTACTGGTAGGAACGAAGTGGACCAGCCTACAACAGATTATATCGTCCGTCCGTCCGTCCGTGTAGCAACATCGCCCCCTACTGCAAACACTTGGCATGACCCTACAAAAACCTTTAGACTCAGTGACGCTTTCCTGGCTAAACAAGTGTAACATTCCCTTATAATTCCCTCAGATAGCTTTTAATTAAAACATTTAAATTAATGAGGCTTTCCTGGCTAAACAAGTGTAACATTCCCTTATAATTCCCTGAGATAGCTTTTAATTAACACTTTTAAATTAAAATTTAACTCACAGCGCCCTAAAGCCTACAGCTAGGCCTGAAGCCTCGAACTACGCCTCCCTTCGTATCGTACCCCCGCGTGTGTGCAAGGGAGTTAATGTTTAACAATGTTACATTCCCTGATGCTTTTAAATAGAAACATTTAAATTTAAAGTTTTTACATAAATAATAAAAACATTTACATTTAAAATTAACTCACGGTGGCCTAATGCCTACAGCTAGGCCTAAAGCGTAGAACTAGGCCTCAAAGTCTCCCTTCGTATCGTACCCCCGTGTGTGTGAAAGGGCGTTAATGTTTAACAATGTTACATTCCCTGATGTTTTTTAAATAGAAACATTTACATTTTAAGCTTTTACATAAATAATTAAAACATTTAAATTAAAAATTAACTCACAGCGGCCTAACGCCTACAGCTAGGCCTAAAGCCTAGAACTAGGCCTCACACTCTCCCTTCGTATCGTCCGATTCGGTGTAGCAACATCGCCCCCTACTGCAAACACTTGGCAGGACCCTACAAAAACCTTTAGACTCAGTGGGGCTTTCCTGGCTAAACAAGTGTAATAATACATTATGTTTATATTCTTTGGTTATTCGTTCCTACCAGCCCACCCCGCAGGGTCCTGTTTCCCCTTTTTTTCTGGCAACAAAACTGAAACCTTTTTACGAGGAATCATGTCTGCAAATGTATGTTGAAAATGTGTTGGTGTCTGATATTCTTAGGTTTTTTCCGATGTCTGATGTTTTTTGCCTGCCCATTCTGTGTGGATTGGTTATAATAGTACTGCGTATGTTTTCTCAATTGTGCTCTATCTCTCTCCGACGTGTTTGACATGTCGTTCTTCATTGTTCCTCTCGAAGCTCCCAGCACATGGAGTGAAACGTCAGACATCATGCGAAACAACACGGCATAACCCCAAGACACACAAGATAATTAATTGGTCATAGTTATATAAGGGAGCGATGAAACCACATGGGTGGCCGTTAGGAACTCACATTTGCCCCCATCTGTTCCTCCTTCGTGGTGCGAGCACGTAGGTGGGAGGCAGTGCCCGGACCGGCTGGGCCTGCAAGAGTGGCGTCCCTGCAACCAGTATGGCTGCACCGTGCACTACTGGCATGCTCTGCCCTGGGGGCCGTGCGTGCACGAGGTCACCCAGGGGTCACCTAACGCCTCCCAGGTTGTTGCCGACGGGGAGGCCGCGTGCGCCACCGGCGTCCAGATGCGCGTGCTCACGTGCGTGCATGTGGGAGGAGGGCAGCTCCCCACTGATAGGTGAGTGGCGGCACAGATTGCGGCGAGAGGTGTGTTGTTACGGTCGTTTGGAAAGGTGTGGAGTGGGTGCATCTTGAGATAGCGTCGTGTCGCCAAGCCTGTGTGGTGAATGAGGGATTTGGGGTGCACTGTGGCGTTGGAAGCGGGTGCTAGGGATGTCGTTGCAAGACAGGAAAAGCCATGTGAAAATACGGAAGAGAACTTCCGTACTTCACAGGTAAGTGTTGTAAATATGATGATGCAAAAACATCTTTGCTGGCTAGAATGTGTGTGCAGGATGAAGGAGGGCCAATGGCTGAGATAGAAATTGGAGCAGTCTCTACGAATTTGGCTATCGAGATCTTTGTGCAGATCGTGGGATAGATAGAGTTAGGGTAGATATTGGAGGTTGTGTGTCTACTGTGCAGCAACTCCTGGATCTGGTAATAGATAGAACGTGTTGGTGAGGTGTGGTGACATATTAGCTTTGGCAATGATAACATCTTAAAAGCGCTGCTAGACTCCGGTTTAAATGAACTTATATGCTATTCAGACATTAATTTAATCGTGTAAGTATAGAGTGATATGATGCCAGTGCTTGTTTGGACAATTAGGACGGCTACTAGGAGTATTTATCAGGAGATACATTTTTTGCATATAACCAAGTCTGCCAACGTGCATGAATATTTTAAACTGACAAGAATATATGGCAAACTATGCAAGTGAGAAATGGCTGATGAATACATAAGAGTGCATGGTGCCTCAAAGCATAGGTCAGTGAAATGCTGCGATAACATTAGTCTACCCTTTTAAAGTCACCATTTAAAAAACAAATGTTTTTTGGTGTCCAGGTGATGAGATTTCTAGCCATTTTTCTGAAATAAAATTAATTACATTTTCAACTACTTCTTCTGAAGACTTTGGATTAGACAGTGACTTTGCCAGCTGCTATCTAGTGTGTCTGGTACTAAAAAGCAACCGCAATTGCAGGTTGATGGGAGCAATGCAGCCCCAAAGCATATTAATACAATTCCGTAGCAACAAGAGGAGACTTAACCCACATAATTTCATCGTCAAAATTATTATTCATAATAGATGTTTGGTTGAGGCTGCGTAAGAAGCAAATTAAAGGAGACTGCTGATTTTATTACATGTCCTAAGGCATACATCATGTTTGAGTTTTTTTTACATTTAAACATAATAGTTCTCCAGAAATGTGCTACTTTACTTTTTGTATTTGTTTGAACATGAAGTAAAAACAAAATCACAACGGCATAAGTTATTAAGTTATTATTTAAGTGCTTACACATACAATATAGTGAGATGTATAGCGGTTAGGCTTCACTCCTCCCGTAAATTCACATAGTCAAGCCACTGGTGTTGAATTGTAATGTTGGAAGAATAATCAATTCAAAACCAGTGGCAGTTATGCTTCAGAGTTCAACTCCATGAACACCCATAACCACAAACCATGTTTATTTTTGGGTTAGGCCACAAGTGGTAGTTTTATGCCAACATTCTTGTCATTAACCCTTTTTCCACCCAATAATATTGTCGCGTTTTACAAATATTATTTATGCGTGCCGATGTATTGATAGAATTCCGATAAATAAAGCTCTTCACTTGTGGCTTACGACTTTTAATGACTGAAATTATCATCAACGTGAAACGCTTCCCTCAAAACCGCTTTGAGCTTCACCGGGGAGTGAACTCGGAAATCGAGTGTGCTGTCCCAGCTGACTCTGTGCTCTTACATCGATATCTGACGTTGTGTTTAATTAAAGGTTTTAAGCCACTGGTGATGAGCTTTATTGGAGGTGTTATTGACAATATTTTTGTCATAAAATTACCACATGGCCAAATTCAAAAAGAAACATAGATCATTGTATTGGCTATGAAAACCTACGCTTAAGGTTTACCCATAATCATATAAACAGCCCTTAGTGGAGTGAGAGCTTAAGCAGAATGCATGTCAGATGTACACAGATTTTAATAATGACTGTTTAGCATTTAACATTTGTTAAAAGTGTGTTTGATAAACTCCCTCATGTCTCCCCGAGTTTCTATATGTCCACTTTCAACAAGCTCATGCTCCAGGGTTATGTTTACCATAACAGAAACTCCGTTCTCCGCAACAATAAAAGCATGCACCTGTGGCAAGAAATTGCCATTGTGAACTTCCAATGCTATTTTAATCGCTATTTTAATAGCATTGGGTTTATATGGCCATAACAACTTGGTGAGAATTAATTAAAAAACACAACACACATTTATATAACATCATAGTAATCAGGCTGAACAAACATTTTCAAGAAGATATACTCGATCAAATTGATGACAACTTTCTGGAATATCAAACGTCTTGGATGTGAATCCTGCTAAATATTTATCAGCACATTTTTTCACATGGTATGGAACTTTGAATTGGAAACTGAGTTGGATTCATATAGATCTGTGCAGAACATAAGCATTGTACTTTGCTCCAGGCTTTTTGCAAATTCCCCTTGCCATAGAGAAGACCCTTGAGGTTACAGGGCATGCTTAGTACACAGGAATATAAATTTGAGAAAGTCGTTTTAAAAAACTTTTATTTCAAGAGTGAATACTAACTTAATTGCAAACATAAACCACGTATCACGCAATTTATTTTCGTATAAATACAGATTTCCATCTTAATTGAATGTTGCAATTTTGAACTGATTCGATAGCCATAAGGAACGTTTATTTCAGGCAGTGACATTGCAAGGTATTGATTAATCACCGTTTGATTACGCTATATTAACTGGCCATGCTCCAACGAGAAATTGTACAGCTTTACATCTGCTGCTGCACAATAAAGAATATAACGCTAACCATAACGAAAGAAATGTAATTGAGGTTATTGATTGTCTCTGAAGTAATTTTCAACTGGAGTAATACAACAGCGATGTAGATGGGACAAACTGCCCTGAGTCCTATCTGCTGCCTCCCACCCACATATTTTCTGACCACATACTGTATGTGTGTGTTCGTGCTAGTCCTGCAATAGCACGTTATCATGATTTAAGTTGGTGGCCCTGTTGCTTGCTGTTTGTATTTTTCTGTGGCAGTGCTTGGTTGACGATATTGAATGGGTGGGTATCTTTGTATGCATGCGTGTAAGTTGTCTTTGTTTTGTAGAACACTTCTGAATATTACTGCATATGTCTCACTTGAACATTGCAATGTATTGTGACATTCAAAATACTTTTAAAGTCACATGCGGACCCTCTTGTAAGGATGTGCTGGAACAAGGAGTGCTCTGTGGGGGATTATGTTTGGAGATTATTTAACAGCTGGGGTTCAAATGTATTATATGAAAGATACATTGTATTAATTACAAGTCATGACCATGTAAAAAAAGTCAGCAATGTGGTGGGGGTGTAATGAGGGCAGTCTTACACACCATGGACTTTTTAAGCCCGTTTAAGCCCATGTGCGTTTTAAGGTGTTTCCTGAAATGAGCCTGGCGGCATTAGGCGATAGCCACAAATAAATGTATGCACACTGATTGAACTTTTACGGATAGCCATGTGATTTTCCAACGAGTTACATGTTCACACACGTCACGTGTATTCTCATTACAAAGATAAAGATTCCCTTATAGAAATACAGACTGTTGGGGAAAGTGCTGGGAGCACGTATTTACACTGGTACGGCACACGAGGTGGTTGGTAGCCAGCACCACACCTGACCGGCTTTGTCTTCCCAGTGCAGATATTGATACACTGCACTAAGTACTAACTTAATCTCAGGCAGACCCAGAACTACTTTAGATATTCATCACTGATGTCAACCGTGAGTGGAAATTGAACATGAGTCACCAGGTTTGTAGTTTGGTACGGTAACCACTATGCCACCATTTCTCCCACTACACACACCACATGTGAATTCCAACCATGATGAAAATAAAAATTCTAGGACTTTGGGGAAACAGATGGCATTTAGATCAAATCCATTGGCATTGAAAGTGGAATTTAAAAGATGAACTTTACTGGGCCATGACCTTAAGGCTCAGGTTCTCAGTCTTGAGTGGCCTCACAGATCACATGTACTTATGATTCTGCAAGAAAATCTTGCATCCTTGTATGTAGGCTTACAAAGAGAATATAGAAACATTATCTTCATGAGATTCTACTTCATTACCAATCCTTTACACTGAATCGACATGTACAGTTATTTATTTTGTCTAATTAAAACACATTGTAATCCCAACCTCTCATACCAGTGGGGCAAACAAGCGAAATTATTTTTCTCTTTTGTTTTGTAGGGCTGTCAAGGGCTGTCACGGGCAGTTTCTCACTGGTGTGTACTTTGTTTTCAGTGTAAACCACTTCATACATCTGACAATGAACCATCATCGCCATAGTAATAATTAACTCATTGCAGCTTGCATACCACCCAAAGGGCCAAGTCAAGTGAAGGTATTATCCTCTTTCCTCTCACATGGCAAATTTCGCATGGCAATGCGAGATTTGTCGTGTGCTGGGAATATATTGCTGGCCTGACCATAAGCACCGACTTACCAACATAGGGCTGCACACAAGTTTGGAGTTACGGGCTGCAGACATCTGCTTATCAGTGGCATGACCTTATCTTACTCTGCCCCCAGTTTTCTATGCTACAGCATCTCATCATCATGCAATCATTCTACACATGGTGGGAGGTTTCTATTTTTGTTCCTGCTACCTTCGTTGTCAAGAATAAATTTCCCTTTGCTGTCAGGGTTGGGGTTTACCTTCCTTTGTTTAGGACATAATCCCATGTCGTCATTGCTCCGCATCGTTTTGCATTGTTTGCTTACATACAGCGTTTGCATACTTTTTTCCCCTAAGAATCACAAAGCATTAACCCCATACTCACATACTGGCTGAGCTTTTTTGCATCTAAACATTATCGAAAATCAACTGGCTTCACACGACCTAGCAAATTCCCAACGTTTTCTTAGAATTGTTTTCTCAACGCTTAATAGGTAGATCTAATTTCCTCAATCCATCTGACGTGATTACCCTGTCCCGAGCTCTGATTTATAATTGTGTTCGTTTTTGAGCTGCAAACTTTAAGGTGAACTCCCGGCAATTCATCCATAACCGCGTGGTACACGGGCCTTATTTTATCAGTAAACATGATTTAAGGTCAAGTTTTCATTTAATTTTTTTCATTCATTTAGTATAGCCCTGTGAGCCATGTGGCTCTTGAGTCGGGTGCAACCGCAACAAACAAAATATGAACAGAGAACATCTTAAAGCGACGATGCGCAACAGAAACATCCTGGATAAACCAACAAATTTTCCAGAAAAAAAACACCGTATTACAACGCTGTGTGCAAAAATCCCAGTGCGATGCAAGTCAGACAACAACAACAACCATAAGACAACTTAGATTCAAGCTATCAGGCCAACTCCGCACTTCCGCAAGAAACATGGCTTAACCATATGTTTTCGAAATCACCAAAATAAAGCTATAAAATACAATGTAACAACAGTAATCATAGGAACTTTGATTCAAATTTAACAATAAACGATACACACAACATGTACGACCAAACCTGCAGCCATATCCGACAGCATGACACTACCAGTGTATGATGTGTGAGTGAGTCAGTGTATGATGTGTGAGTGAGTCAGCGTATTATGAGTGAGTGTATGATGAGTGAATCAGTGTATGATGAGTGAATGGGTCAGTGGTTGTGTGAGTGTATGATGTGTGAGGGAGTCAGCGTATGATGAGTTAGTCAGTGTATGATGTGTGAGTGAGTCAGTGTAAGATGAGTGAGTGTATCACGGCATCCTCTCCGCCATCACGGCCTCCTCCACGCCATCGCGGCCTCCTCCCCGCCATCGCGGCCTCCTCCACGCAATCGCGTGGAGGAGGCCTCGCACCACGCCACAGAGGCTGGGTGGCGATTTTCTTGAAACGGTCGCAGGCAAGCCTGTCACTCAGCCCTCCTGTAACTCCCACTGCTGTTGCCTTTCCCCATCCCTCCTGTATCGACTTACCTCAGCCCTGTTAATGGTTCTAGATTTTAATTATTGAGCAACGCAAATGATAAACTCCTATGGGATTCACAACACTTCTATATTTAAGGTGAGTGAACTCCAGTGGGACTGGTTTATCATTATATACTATGTGCTGGTTATAGATGTGTAACGGGCGTATGTGACGCAGGAGAAGTTGATGGAGGCAACACGTATTTATTACAATTAAATTAAATACAGCAGAGTAACGACTCTAACACTCGAAGAGGTATCGGCCTCTTCACCCGGTCTATTAGAGGAAGTGTTCCCCAGCTAATGCTCCCCGTTAACTCCTTACTTCCCTCTATCCCAGACCTTCCCCAATGTAGGCTAGCTAACCTGGCCCAGCTTCGGCGCAGGTTCCGACCCTCAGCCACACGAGTCTGGCCCTTACAAGGACATCAGACCTCAATGCTCTGAGGTCGCACCACTGGCTTGCCCTGCTCGGCCCTTACAAGGACAGCGAGTCAGAGGAGTTCCAGGTCTAGCTCGCTGGCCTTCAGTCTTCACTGGTTCTTCATCTTGACCTGTACCCGACAACTCGAGCTCTCTCGCTCTCCGCCTTATATACCAACATGCCCTCGAGGGGCGGGGCTGTGTTGGATCCCAGCCTCCCCCCCACACAGCCCCCCAGGGTGGTAACCGTTTACGGACGTGGATGTAGACAGCCCAGTGTAACTGCCCGTTTCTCCCCGTTACGTAACACCTCTACAGATGCACTATCTTTCATTGACTTCTATTCTTCTTTGGTAAGGTTCAGGAATGGATTTTAAAATGGCTGGTGGTTGTTGGATTGTAATATATGCCAATCAACATATACGTAAATAAATAAATACTTCTTTTTTTATATTATATAGGTTGTCTTGTGATGAGGATTGATTAAGTGTTTTGCTGGATGATGGCCTTCTTAATCTGCCATCATCAATCATAACACTTTTATATAATAATTCACCTCGCACCTGCACACTACTTGATTTAATCACTCCATCTCTTCAGTGCACATCCAATGGAGCCTATTTCTTCCCTTTGCGACTGCCTTCCGTCATTGTTCTTGATCCTTGATGACCATTCCTTCTAGCATCATGACAAACCCAACTTGCTTTTATTAATAACTAGCAGTAAGTACCCGGCGTTGCCCGGGTCTTAAAAATATTTCAAAACTACTTTTAAAAATCTAACAGCAGTGCGTACTGACTGTGGTGGTACCTGCTATCACGACAGTAGTACATGCTGACTCTATATCAGTATCTATCGACTGTATAGCACAAAGTACTCACCTGACAGTGGCGTGGTGAGGCGTAGTCATGTGCAGAGCCTCCGGCCTCGCCGAGATTGTCCAGCCGGCCGAGGTGGCATCTTGGTAGGCTGGGGATGGGGTGCTACCCCTGACCCCCCACCCCCCCCAGGCCATGATCTCCCCGGCCGCTCTGCAGTAATATATACGGCCTATAGTGGTAGTGACTGTATAGTAATAACTACACACGTCGGGTGGGGGGGACATCACACAGTGAAGAATTTACCTGAGCGTTTAGTGTATTTTTATAGCATTTTTAACGTGAAAGGAAATGTCCCCCTCACTCCCACCGAAGGCATGCGACTTGGCATGGGCCGTTCCCCCCACCACAGGCGCGTGAGTTGGTACGGTCGTGCAGGAGTCATAAATAAATAAATAAATAAAATGCAAGCGCACAAAAATCGCACTAAATCGCTAATTACACTAATTTAAAGTTGACGGGTGTGAAAAAGGAATAGCGCTTGCTGACCGCGGGGCTTATGGCGCAGTGCCTGGCTATTTTTTTTACGTTAACCCCACTGTTGGAGAGCCAAGTGCGCGACCACACACAAACCAACACAAACCCACAATTTTTGACTTTTTTAAATATATGTAGTGCTGTACTTTACGCGGACAACTTATTGCTTTTCTGTCGTCACTTTATTTCTACTAACGCAGCACATTTCAGTAACATTCTCCGGCGTGTTCTCCGCTCGCTCGCCGCGCTCCGCCGGTCTCGCTCGCTCCGCTCTGCCATTGCTCCCGACTCTCTTCTTCGCTCCTCCGCCACAATCCAGCCGCCCTCTCGTGGTCTCTCCGCCTCACTCTTCTCTCCGCCTCACTCTCGCCGCTCTCTCACGGTCTCCCCGTCTCACTCCAGCCGCTCTCTCGCGATCTCTCCGTCTCACTCTCGCCGCTCTCTCGCGGTCTCTCCATCTCACTCCAGCCGCTCTCTCGCGGCTTCTCCGTCTCACTCCAGCCGCTACACTATACTTCTTCCCTTACTCCACTGCTACTCTATACTTCTTCCGTTACTCCACTGCTACTCTATACTTCTTCCGTTACTCCGTGTCTTCAGCTCCGACCGTCTGCATCCATTCCCAGGCACAACTCCACTCCAACTCCCCTCAATTCCAAAACTCCCCTGTATTTATCCCCGCCACTATTCATTCCCAATTAATTAGTTGGCTTCCCCCCGATGCCCCTCGCCCCCAGCCCTCGCTGCCACCTGTCTCCTTTTCCAGACTTGGAGGCGCCATTCCAGACACAACAACAACAACCAGCCAATCACAGCCCCGCATCCATAATTGCCCAACGGGCCGTTTCCGACTCACCCTTCGGCCCCTTGTAAGTCGCGTGTCCCGATATGCCCCCACTGTACCCCACACGCACCTGTGTGCAATTTCCCCCCTTGGCGCGTATTAAACCACTACATATATATAGGAGATTTTAATTCACGTCATAAACCAGTGTATGTTTTCTAATCGAGGTATTTCTCTTTGTCTCTGAGTGTTATTCCAAGTTTCATCTCTACATGCTTGATTGCAATTTTTTAGTTTTTGTTCAATTTATTTCGTTAATGGCCATGTGTCTAAACCATCTGTTATAGCAGTAATATGCACTGAATAAAAACCTTATTCTTTGGCACACTGCTTAGTGACTTTTCATTTTCAAGTTCAGCTTTCATACATTCTTAATGGATGTAAATGATCTGCAATTAGTGATTTCATGAGGTTTTCTTTGTATTCTCAAACTCTGTGTTTTCCCAATCTGATATACCCTTGAGAGTTCCTCTCGATGCACTCGTGTTCTCTTCAATGTAATCTGACATAATTCGATCTCATTTGATTTTCAAAAATTTTCAGTCAATTTAATTAAACGGTTTAATTTAATTTCACTTCATTGTGCTCGGTTCATTTTAAGCAGATGTACACTCATAGCTTCTGATTGTCCTTGTTCTTATTCCAAGGTTTGTAATGTGTATTTATGTTGGGGGTGGAGCGGTGGTGCCACGGGTCACGCACTGCGCCCCAGTGAACCCAGCGAACTGAGTTCTATTGTCAGGGACAGCTAGCATCACTGGTGAGCAATATCGGAACCAGCCATGGGGGGGCCCATCCTTAACATTCCACAGTGATAAGTGTGGTGAAACACAGGGATAACCTCACATGACCAACACAGCATGAGGATTGGCAAGAGCTGTACATTTTCCAGAACCCAGAAAAAAAATCACCCGACAAAGTCGAGAGAGAACTACATATACACCTATGCAGGCTTCAGGGTAGAGATGGAACACACTACCTTTTGCATACCCAGCAAAAGAGGTAATGTCTCATCACCACAATAACCCAAGTGATATCAGAACTGCTCCTGCCCTCCCCCGCAATTACCACTGTGCATGGACCAGCGTACTATAGATGCTTTTTAAAAATGCTCCATCGACGCCCATAAATTGTAACAAATTGCCACTCTAGAGCATCTAAGTGCAAAACTAAGGGGCAGGGAGGAAGCCTACCATCAAATATGGAACCCCTTTACTACCTCTCCTTCAGTGGGCATTTATTCTTAAGAGCATTCATTAGGGCATTTAGGTACTCCCTCCTTCCCTCCCCCTGTTTATTCCTCCTCCTTTAGGGGTATCAGAGCTTAACAATGCACCCAGGGGGTTGTAGAGTTTATTGAAACCGTTTATTGAAACATGCGCTTTACACAGGTTTCCATTGCACTGTAATCTGTAATGTGTTTGTGCTGGTGTAAACCTCCTTTCATATCCTCTGTGTGTACGTGAATCGTCTTTAAAATAAAATACTTTTAAAATAATGCTCCATCGACAAAGTATGATAATCAGCCACCTACCACAATGTGATTGTTTACCCCCCCCCCCCGCCGCTCCTGTTTATTCAATTTGCCAAACAACATGCACTTTCAATTGCGGTTTCACCATTTCTAATGGATTTACGTGATTCATCTGTGCATTTATTTACTTGTTTATTTCTTCGATGTAGCTGTTTATTTCAGCCACGTCATACGTGTCCCTATATATTCGCATCAGCACCTCGGTTGTGCAGCCTCATGGAACTGCACGTCACTGCTGAATTTTTTTATGTCCCAAAATGGAATTTATTTTCAGCCATCGTTTGATTTTAATGCATGGGGAGACTGCCTCACCAACACTTACTTCACTACTTCACCTGGAATGGGACTTTTTACAAACAAGATGAAGGTACCCCAATGGGTTCTCCCTCAGTTGTAGCCAATATTTTCATGGAACAATTTGAGACAGATGCCATCCAGGCATCCACTATATGTCCATCCTTGTGAAAGAGGTACGTTGATGACACGTTCGTCATGTGGCCACATGGCCTACCAGCTCTGAACCAATTCCTCAACCACATCAATTCCATACACCCAGCCATCAAATTCACCATGAAGGTGGAAAAGGATGGCAAGCTACAATTATTGGATGTTTTAATAGAAAGGAGACCAGATGGCTCAATGGGACACTGTCTACAGGAAAGCCACCCATACAGATACATATCTAAAACCTGACTCCCACCATCATCCTTCCCAGAAGAATTCCCTCATACAAACTCTACACCATAGAGCTCGATGTATTTGCGACCATCATCACCTAGCCAGTGAAATGAAACACGTACACAAAGCTCTCAAGGTGAATGGATATTCAGACTACACAATCCGTAAAGCTATCACCCCAACCGTTGGGAAAGAACCATCTGAGGACCCAATCAAAACCATCACCTTGCCATACATAGCAGGGGTCACCAAAAAGATCTCCAAAATCATGAGCAAAGACAAGATCCAGGTTCGATTTAACACAGTACATAAAATTCGTAATCTGATCCCATCTGTGAAGGATGTGATCCCTTACATGCAATACCCTGGTGTCTATAAACTAAGCTGTGTCTGCGGCAGCAGTTTCATTTGGGAAACTAAGCAACATGTCTCGGACCGTGTTTGTGAACATAAGGCAGATCTGAGACACGATAGGCCGTGGCTGATCATTGTTTTAATGTGGTGGGCTCACACGAAATTGATTTGTCCAAGACGAAGGTACTTTGCAAACCCACTAGCTATCAACAAAGATTCGTTCATGAAGCCATTCACATATACAGACACAACTTCAATCGAGAAGATGGGTATAAACTGAACAATCAATGGAAGGACGTTATCAACCAGTTTAAGTCATAACTGACTGTGATGTTCCCATCCTACCACCTTCCGATGTTAGTTGTTATTTTTGGCTCTCTGATTTTACATTAACAGGTTAAATTTTTCACACTAACACAGCCACCTCGCTCGCCGAGCTCGACGTAGCTGCTCTGCGATCTCCCATTTACATGCTAAACTCTCACATTAACATAGCCACCCGCGCAACTTGTCGCGGACGCCGCTCTCCGATCTTACATTAACATGTTAATTTCTCACATTAACATCACTAGCTCCGCACACTTCGTTTATGACCCTAGGACTACACCCTATAAAAACAGTCTGCAATCAGCAGCTTTCCTGTTTCCTCCTGATAACGATTGCTTGTGTTGTGATCAAAACGTAGTTTTTTGTTATTTTTTTGTTATTTTCTTTGAACCTATCTACGTGACTTTACCGAAAGACCCAAATAATACTGAGAGTCGGGACTCACGTTTGACGAAGTGCACGTGAAAGAGGGCTGTATTTAACTATTGCATCATATTTAAAATAGGGAGCTTTGGATATGGACCATTCACTGTGATTAAACTGGAGGGATTAATACAGTCATATTATAACGTTTTCTCAGAAATGTCATTGCCCTTGTGAGGATTCTGAGATTCTGGGTATTCTATGTCTCCAGTCATATCCATAGAATTGTAATGCCAGTTTTTGTGAAGCGGTGAAATGTCAGTGGTTTAAATAAGCAGATATGAGGCTGCTTTATGCATGCACTTCGCACGCATCTTGATTTCTCAAGCGAAATCCACAGTCCTTCAAAATGCAAGGTTGATTGCAATTTGGATAACAGAACTGAGAGGGTGATGCATCTGAGCACTTTTTGAGAAATCTACCACTACTCCACAAACTGCTCTGCCAGAGTCTGTTTCATCTTCCCCATCACCATCGAAGAAGTACAACCAGAACATCGTTACAGCACGATGCACTCTCAGACCAGACAGGGACATTGACAGTGAGCCACGTTCACCAAGAGTACCTGCTAGGTTGTGAAAAATAATTGTATTAACACCAATTATTACTTTTGACAAGATCATTTTATAAAGTTGGCCCAAAATTGTCAGGGGTAGTGATTGTATAATGTATTTCGTGTGTATAGGCAAGTTACTTTTATTTTCGACCAGGTGGGAACCCACTTGAGACAAGGCTATTTTTCAAGGGGTTATAAGGCAAATACATAGAATTCAAAAAGCCATTGTCCAAGTAGATTCGATTAACCTTCAAAATTAAAGCAAACATAAACAAACAACAGTTCTTACGCTATGCTAGAACTTCGCCACATAAATGCTGCTATTGCATTTGCTGCTGTGCTATCCATTGACAAACACTGCATTTGTATTTTACATATAACTGTTTCCATCGGCAGCCATTGTCTATATACTATCGCATAAAAGCATCTCCATGTTGATGCAATTGCCTCTGGCTTTTCACTACTGCATTCAATCTCGTTCCCTACTGCATTCAATCTCGTTCCCACACTTGCATTGATTACTTCATTCGATTGTCCACGTCACCTCAACCCAGTCACTGCTGTGGCAGATAGTCTGCTGTAAGTTGTATGCATGAGCTCTCTTCCCCTCTTAACATTATGTTCTGTGCAACTCTACTTTCATTTCATTAAAAACTAAAATGGGTACAATGTGTCACGTTAGCATAAAACAATCCTCACTTAATTTAATTACTCATTTACATGTATAAAGTTTCTGACCTATCTGTGTATAGTTTGCATATTATACACTCATATTTGAGTATTTTTTTTATCCAGACATTCTGCTTTACTTTCATGTGCATACATTATGATAAGAATTGGCTAACTATTCTCTAAGCAGGGTCCTCCCTTTGAGCTTTGAGAAGCTTTCATGTTTCTCTAACTGTATAACAAATCATTGCATATTTTTTAAAATATAAATGTCAATCTTGCTTTGAAGCTTTCGTGACTGCAGGAACCCATACTCTTTGGTTCTTTTGGTAAAGTCACGTAGGTAGAAATAAAATAAAACAAATCACGACGTTTTGATCGCAACACAAGCAATCCTTATCAGGTACATAAACATGGACTGAATCCTGATGTACCAACTTTGGTTAGGCACTGCCTTACCAACACTTACTTCACCTGGAACGGTACTTTCTACAAACAAAATGAAGGTACGCCCATGGGTTCCTCCTTATCACCAGTGATAGCGAATGTTTTCATGGAGAAATTTGAAACAGATGCCATCCAGACATCCACCATACGTTTTTCCTTGTGGAAGAGATACGTAGATGACACTTTCGTCATTTGGCCACATGGCCCGCCAGCATTGAACCAATTTCTCAACCACATCAATTCCATACACCCATCCATCAACTTCACCATGGAAGTGGAGAAGGATGGTAAGCTACAATTCCTGGATGTTCTGTTTGAGAAGAGGTCTGACGGCTCGTTGGGACATTCTGTCCACAGGAAAGCCACCAACACAGATTCCTACCTAACATCTGATTCCCATCACCATCCAGCCCAGAAGAATTCCCTCATCAAAACACTACACCATAGGGCCCACTGCATCTCCGACCAACACCACCTAGCCAGTGAATGTACACCAAGCCCTCAAGATGAATGTGTACTCGGACCACATTATTCGCAAAGCTGTTTCTCCAACCATGGAGAAACAATCTCCTGAGAAGCCAATCAAAACCATCACTTCACCAAACATAGCAGGTGTTACCAAAAAGATTTCCAAAATCTTAAACAAACACAAGATAAAGGTCCTATTCAATGCAGTACACAAAATCCATGATCTAATCCCATCTGTGAAGGAGGTCATTCCTGACATGCAATACCCTGGAGTCTAGAAACTGAGTTGTACCTGCGGTAGCAGTTACATTGGGGAAACGAAACGACATGTCTCGGACCGTGTCCGCGAACACAAGGCAGATCTGAAACACGGCAAAACCAATACCTCTGCCATAGCTGACCATTGTTATAATGCTGTGGGCTGGCATGATATAGTTTTTTTTCTGAGACCAATGTACTCTGCAAACCTTCATGCTACTATCAAAGGTTTGTAAATGAAGCCATCCAGATATATAAACATAGACATAACTTCAACCGAGAAGATGGATACAAATTGAACAATCATTGTAAGGAAGTTATTAACCAGGTAATGCCTTAACTGGTTGTGGTTGTTTCCATCGTACCCACCGGTCTACTAGCACGTTTTTTTTCAGTTTCCCCCCGTGTCCACACTCAGCTTCCCACTTCTAGCCCCGCCCACTTCCCCCCTAGCCTCACGTCCTCTTTTTCGAGCGCTCACATGCCCCCTTCCCCCTGCCCCACACCCCTCTCTCTCTCTCCCCCCTTGCTCCTCTGGTCTACTAGCACTTTTTCTGTTTCCCCCCCGTGTCCACACTCAGCTTCCCACTTCTAGCCCCACCCACTTCCCCCCCCCCCAGCCTCACGTCCTCTTCCCCTAGCGCTCACGCGGCCCTCCTCCTCCTACACCCCCCCTCTCTCTCTTCCCCCTTGCTCCTCCCCCCTTTCTTACCTATAAAACCTCTTGCCATGGCAGCTCTCTCGACCTGATGAGGATTGCTTGTGTTGCGATCGAAACGTCGTGATTTGTTTTATTTTATTTTATTTCTACCTACCTGACTTTACCGAAAGAACCAAAGAGTATATAAATGTCAGTGAAGTAATCCTTTTTGTAAACAAATATCTCATCTTTTTTTCATAGTGCCAAATAAATTGTTCGTGATGTTTTCTTTAAGCGTTTATGGTTTGCCGCGAGAAAAATGCCAAGCGAGTGGGATGAGTGGAATGAATGCCGATTCAACTTATTTTCCTGTAAGCCAGGCCATTAAGTTTTATTAAATAGGAAGTGAATGCATGTGTATTGCTAAAAAGTAATAGATTGCATATAAAGAGTGAATGGGACAAGGGGTTTTACTGAATGGTTGATCTTGGTCAAGCACAGAAGATTATGTGTATAGTTTGGGTCGAGTCTAGTGAGAGAGTAACGGATATCAAAACTGAGGCGATTTAAGAGGGTTGGTTTGTCTTTAATTTGTAGACAAGCTCCCCCTGCCTGCTTTCACACCATAGCGTATATCTGGACAACACGGTGCGCTTACAGTAGACCACAGAATGACCCCTTTGTCCAACACTCACACCTGAGGCCACACGAATGGTGATTGACACGCTGTTTGATGTAGGTGTCTCTATTTTTCACTTTTTCACTAGGCCTCACCAAATCAACACTGACCCTCTGAAAAGGTGTGCCAATTAGCGCCATCTGACCCAGCGGCACTTTAGACACCCGACCCTTCGCAATCGTGTGCTGACATATCACACAAATGGCAAAATTGTTCCACATCATGATTAACTCCTGGCCAATAAAATCTTCCCAACACCCTTTGTTGAGTTTGCTTTCCTCCCATGTGAATTGCCATTATGGAATAATGTGCTAAAGACAACACTAGGTCACGCAATGTATGCAGGACCACCAACTGTCGGAACATTCGACTCTTTTCTACATTGGCATTCTGGAATTTTCTGTGTAGCAAACCCCGGTGAATAATCATTCTCGCAGTGGTTCCTACACCAGAATTCCATACCTTTCCTTTCATGGCGTTCCTCCAGAGATCAGTTAGACTTGGATCCTCCCTCTGTAATTTCATCATCCTTTCCGAGGTGATCTCTGCATTTATGCCTGTGGGAACCTTCAAGGGTTTGGTAATTGTTTTCTCCCTCTTAGCCTGTCCTCGGGTAACCACTCATTGTGCAAACTCTCTCGAGGGTGTTACTCCCTTCACTAATTGACCATGGCAGGTGGAATCCGATGTCTGTGGATCCCTCGCCCCTTGGACATTACCAATCACTACCCAAATAGTGAGCGTTCCATACAGAGGGCTTTTATCTTCACTTTTAGGTATGGAGTGTCCAATTCAATATTGGCTAGGGGACAAAGTCGTGCAGTCTCATCCGTTAATATGCACATACGTTCCTCACCTGTCATGTCATTTGTATCAACCAGGTGCTTATCTACTATAATCCCACTGTAACCTCTATCACAGAGGACTCTTACATGATGTTCTATCGCTCCAGATTTTAGGATTCCAGGTTGGGTTGGATATTGTCTCCGATTTTCCCATTTCCCCAATCGTGGTACATGTGAACCATCATCATAAACTGTGACCTGTCCTTTCCTGATATTACAGTGAGTGGGTTTCCCATTAATCCTGTGTGGTCACTGGGACACTCCTCATCTACTGGCCACAATCATGAGCTTTATGTCCAGACTTGCCACATTTATCACAATTAATTGTCCTCTGAGTATTGGCACGCCCAGGCCCCCCACTCTGTTATCCACAGGTTTTTGACTCGTGATCTCATGGCTGGGATTCACTACTGGACTACTAGTCCCTGGTACCAATATCACATCCTATTACGGGCAGCAAGGTACTGCTCAGCTAACAGTACCACTGTCTTAATATCTGCAGAAACACTGCTAAGTCTAGTGGACTTGAATGAAGTGATTGCTCCCTTAGCAGTAAATCTCGAAGACCTTCATACATTTGGGCCACTCCACCTAGTGCAACTCACCGATCAAAATCATTTTGGAGGCGCACAGCAAACTGCCCAAAGCTCTCACCCTGCAATGTTCTTCCATATAGAGAACAGGACACTAAGATTGATCACCTAGTCACGCATTGGCCATTCATAGCATTCGGCATACTACTCGAAAGCTGTGAAAATACATTCAACTGATCATGGGTCTCATCAAACTTTGGAAGTTGTGGTATCGTCACTTTTCCTGACATGGGCCCCTGAGGTGGTACTTCCCCAGCTGCTACCATCTGTTGTAATCTAGATTCCTCCAATCTGAATTTTTCCAACTGGAGGACCCTATTGCTTTCCAACCTCTCCCTCTCCAACTGTCTTTCCTCATCCTGCCGTTCTAAACGGTCTTGCCGCTCAAGTTTCTCCTTATCAAGCCGATCTTCCCTCTCTTGATTACGGATCTCTTTCTCTACAACTAACCGGAGTTTCTCCATTTGCCTTGTAAAGGGACCTTCTTGGCAGAGCCTCTCAATCTGCAGTGCTTTCTCTGTTTCAATCCTGGCTCGCTTGACAGCTTGCCTCTCCGCTCTTTGTTCTCTGAGAAAGGTAGTGTGTTTTGCTCCGTCCATACCATCAGATGTTGCATACTCTGCTGCTTCTCTGGGGTCCATTGCAGTACCACCTTAGCCTGCAGGTGGCACTGTCGACTGTACTCTTCCAACTCACTCCACAATACACAAGCACTGTGCCCTTGGCTGACACAAGAATAGTCTATTTCCCCCCTCAGGTCCAAGAGATTTTCTCCAATTTATCCCAACTGGGAGAGCTCAGGAACATTGCAGCCGGGTTAGACTACCCTTACTGGAGTATTCCCGGACGAGCCCCCATTAAATGTGGTGCTTTTGGCTCGAGCCTACTTCAAGGCTCACCTTTATTTCCACCACTTATATTTTTGGTCAGCCAAGTCATGCTCGTGGATCGTTTGGGTCGAGTCTAGTGAGAGAGTAATGGATACCAAAACTGAGGAGATTTAATAGGGATGGTTTGCCTTTAATTTGTAGACAAGCTCCCCCTACCTGCTTACACACCATAGCATATATCTGGATAAGACAGTGCGCTTACAGTAGACCACAGAATGACCCCTTTGTCCGACACTCACACCTGAAGCCACACGAATGGTGATTGACACGCTGTTTGAGGTAGGTGTCTCTATTTTTCACTTTCCCTATTACAGGTGGACCCCACCCTCCATTGTATTCTGCCTTGCCACTTATTTGTGCCATGTGACATATGTCATGAATGAGTGCAGGCATGCATATGTTTTTCAATGCTGAAAGACCCCTGGAAAACCAAGTCATGTATACATACGTGTGTGTATGGGTGCACATGTATTTTCACGGTTCTATCTACCAATGCATGCATTTGTGTACTGTACTGTTAATTTTATACATATGTAGTGTTGTTCACCAACACGGAGGCACACACTATGAACTGGGAGGCAACACTTTTATTTAACAACTTCCCTAGCAGGTAACACTGAACGTAACTCGGGTTCTATAGTAGGTGATATGGCTAACTATGTGAGTAGCGAGTTAACTCTAGATGAAGACCTGGACACGACGAGACGTGAGTTCCAGGCTTGATTCCACCGACGAGCCAAGAAGACTCTCGGGACTGCCCCTTTATGCTCCTGAGCGTGGCCTCGCTCCGCCTTCGGCCACGCCCCCTTCGAGACCTTTTCCGAAGAATCTCGAACGAGTATCACGTGCCCCATTCAGGCTACCACGTCCTCCCTTGTCCTCTCTCAGGCCATCAACAGGACTATGCCCCTTCTTGGTTCTTTCGGTAAAGTCACGTAGAAGGGAAGGAATAAAATAATAAAAATAAAACATAATAAAATAATTCTCACGACGTTTCGGCTATAACGCAAGCAGCCGTCTTCAGGTGAAGAATGAAACACTGCCAAGCTTGGAGCGTATATATAAGCTGGGTTGGAGGTGGAAGAAGAGCGCCTTGACAAAATAATTTGCATATCAAGAGGAATTTAGCATATTTATGAGAAATGCGTAGGAGGTGGGCGGGGGTGTTTCAAAGTCATATTATGCCCATGCATTATGCAGGATTAGCAGCATCAAAGGGAGGGGTAGGGGGTAGCATTAACAAAGGGAGAGAATGTTAATAGTATGTAGAAGCAACGAAACATGTCAATGGGAGAGCGGTGACAGGAGACCCGCAGCGGAGCAAATAATGCATTCCCTGTGGAGAACACAAGATACACAGTCAATGCCAGTGAGTGGACTGCGGTCTGAAAGTCACCGTAAACGTGAACAACAATCAGTTAAGATCCGAAATGGTTTATTACGTCTTTCCAATGATTGCTGAGCCAGAATCCATCTTCTCGGTTGAAATTGTCTCTGTGTTTGTATATGTGGATCACCTCATGAACGAATCTCTCATGGTAGCCAGATGGCTTGCAGAGAACCTCTGTCTTGGAGAAGTCAATGTCATGTGAGCCCACTGAATTGTAACAGTGATCTGCCACGGCTGAGGTGTTTGTCCTACCGTGTTTCAAGTCTGCTTTATGTTCACGGATGCGGTCCGAGACATGTCGTTTGGTTTCTCCAATGTAACTGCTTCCACAGAGGCAACTTAGTTTGTAGACGCCAGGGTACTGTATGTCTGGAACCACGTCTTTTACAGACGGGACCAGATCACGGATTTTATGTACTGTGTTGAATCGGACCTGGATCTTGTGTTTAATTAGGATTTTGGAGATCTTTTTTGTGACCCCAGCAATGTAGGGTAAGGTGATGATTTTGAAAGGCTCCTCAACAGGATCCTTCTTGATGGTTGGAGTGATGGCTTTGCGGATTGTGTAGTCGGAGTAACCATTAGCCTTAAGAGCTTGGCGTACGTGTTTGAGTTCACTGGCAATGTGTTCCTGGTCGGAGATGCATTGGGCTCTATGGTATAGAGTCTTGATGAGGGAGTTCTTCTGGGATGGATGGTGGTGGGAATCCGGTTTTAGGTAAGCATCCGTTTGGGTGGCTTTCCTGTAGACAGAATGGCTCATTGAACCATCAGGTCTCCTTTTAATTAGGACATCCAAAAAGGGTAGCTTGCCATCTTTTTAGACTTCCATGGTGAATCTGATGGCTGGGTGTATGGAATTGATGTGGTCGAGGAATTGGTCTAGAGCAGGCCGGCCATGTGGCCAGATGACAAATGTGTCATCTACGTACCTCTTCCATAAGGTCGGGCGTAGAGTGGCAGTTTGGATGGCGTCAGTCTCAAATTTCTCCATGAAAACGTTGGCTACAACCGGAGATAGGGGGGAGCCCATTGGGGTGCCCTCAGTTTGTTTGTAGAAAGTTCCATTCCAGGTGAATTATGTATTGGTTAAGCAGTGTCTCACCAGAGGGGGTACCCCAGTATTCAGTCCTTAATGAACCAAGTCTTCAATGATTGCGATGGTGTCAGGTACAGGAACTTTGGTGAATAAGGAAACTACATCAAAACTGACAAGCAGGTCGTCTGGGGACAGGGAAATTCCCTTGATTGTCGATACCAGGTTAGTGGAGTTTAGTACCGCAGAGGTGGTTTTTCCAGTGAAAGGCCGCAGGATGTGGGGGAGTTGATAGTAGAGACAATGGGACGAAGAGGCATATCTTCTTTATGTATCTTTGAAAGGCCATATAATCTTGGTGGCCTGGCTGCAGAAGGTTTCAACGAGAACTGTTTGGTTTGATCAATTAATGCGGTTGAATCAGAAATGATTTTGTTGGTTTTAGTAACGAGGCTGTTGGTGGGGTCTCTTTTTATTTTTGTATAGCTGCCATCGTTGAGTAGTTCTTTTGTTGTTGTATTCTATTTTGTCCATGATGACAGTGGCATTGCCTTTGTCAGCTGAGAGGATGACAATGTCATCCCTCTTTTTTAATTGAGCTAATTCAAAACGCTCATCTTTGCTGATGTTACTAGCTGGCATCTTAGCGTTTTTGAGGGTTGCAGCGATTTCAGATCTTGCTACGTCTGCAGCGATGTGACCCAGGCCCTTGAGAGCCACATCTACTTGGGCAATGACATCATTAACTGGTATGTGTCTAGGTGTGACTGCAAAGTTTAGTCCTTTAGCTAAAACGGATTTCAGACCATCAGAAATAGAACTGTTACTGCGATTAATTACGACTTTGTTAACGTCTAGTTTTTCAGTGTGTGGGTCCGGTCTCTTATTTGAGAGGCGGTTGAATTTGGAAATCAAGTTGTCCTTACATTTGGTCGACATAGCGGCAGCTGAAGAGGCAGTCATATTGTCTACATGTTCCCAATCTGATGTGGACATTGTTGCAGTTTAAGATAAGTGTGATTTGTAGAGTGTCTTGTCTAACTGATCTAGTTCGGTGCACGTTAATCTGATTTTCTCTGAGATAAGAGCTAAGCTAGTTCTAGACAGAATTCGTTTAGCATTAGAAGAAGTTACAGCAGCAGTGGTTAGTGTAAATGCGATTGGTATTACCTTAGAGTCGCGGCATCTCTTCAGAAAGGTGAGAGACTCGATTAGCTGAGCCTTCTTATCACGGAGCTTGTTGAAGGATCTCAAAGTTATGTGGAATCCATCCCCGTAGAGGCGGTTAAATTTCGATTTAAAGCTTTCGTGACTCCAGGGATTCATCTTCTTGGTTCTTTCGGTAAAGTCACATAGAAGGGAAGTAATAAAATAATAAAAATAAAACAATACAATAATTCTCACGACGTTTCGGCTACAACGCAAGCAGCCATCTTCAGGTGAAGAATGAAACACTGCCAAGCTTGGAGCGTATATATAAGCTGGGTTGGAGGACTATGCCCCCTAGGGCTGGCTAACATGCCGTACTTACTCTGGTGCTAGTGAGAGGCTCCAGACGCACAATTGCACTCCTGTAACAGTAGCTGGCGCGAACACCCTAGTGGCACCATTTACGTCACTGCACATATAACAGTGTGTCGGTGCTTATGAAGAGTACATATATATGTGCCCTTTACAATTTTTCCCTTTTTATGAAATTATATGTTTAATATCATTGTTATCAAATGCCCTCTACCTGGACCTTTAAGAAAATGTAATTGCTGGCAGTTTTTTAGATTGCAAAATGTGTACACAGAGATGGTAGCCATTGCCTGGTGCAGCATGCACTTGGGAGTAAAGTCCTGTTTCAGGTTAATTAAATTGAAATGTATGGGAAAAAGTTGTGTTTTTGAGTGGCTCCCGGGAGCAGCCATGTATGTTATATTTAACGCCAATGTAAACACAAACTTGACTGACATTTGGACAGTGTTCAAGTTTCTGAAGCAGGAGTTGGGTTTGGGGTAGTGAGGGCAATGCGAATGTTCACCATGCATTTATTCAGCAGAATGGTTTTATGAATGGATTAGAACTCAAAAATCATCGCTTGAATTTGCAGGTCATTGCTGGTATTTAAAATTGTTGGCAAGTGAGCGAGCATCACTCATGATATGAAACAGCCCTTGTCATTCTGGTATTTCAGAACAACAGGTGGAATTTCAATTTATACGTGATGTATCAAGGTATAACTGATTTATATGCAAATTCGAGGAGAGGATGAAACTGGATTGTGGAAAATCAGAGAAGCATGCAAGGAGCGGGGACAATGAATTATACAGACCAAGCAGAAACACGCTGTTGATTTGAAGCTGAATTATCGGTACGATCGCATGACAAGAGCTATGTAGGAGTCATACAGCGAGCAGTCGAGCTGCAGGGGTGGTTTGCAATGCAAGGCAATGGGAGCCCGAAAGACTGGAGAGTGTGATCATTGGAGACCAGACAGTTGTGATAGCTATGGGCTGATTGCAATACGTTAAGTTGTTTTGAGGCCTGTATACAGATAGCCTTTTACACCTAACGTGAAAACAGACTATCACAGAGCTCAAATTAAGATTCTGTATTGAGAGGATGTTATACATTCGAATGTAATTTCAGCAATTGATACCTTTACAGTGATAAATCAAATCACTTTATTATATAGCTATAATCATCAATTCTGTGTGGTATATTGAAGGTACATAACTATTTGAATATGCACAGTGTATAAATTGCATTATTTCTTCGCACTGACATGAGTGTCCAAATTAGTTTCTCTTGGTAATTAAATTTTCTATTGATTGCATATATTTGAAAATAAAAATGCACACTGGTTTGGCTGTACAACTGCTGTTACAACAATTTTAATGGCATGCTTGGGTTCTTTTAAGAAATGCTGGCAAGTATGAGGCTAATAATTGGAAGCCATTGCCTCCGTCAGTAATGAGGAAACCCATGCAGCCACAGCTGTAGATTGGGATAGCTTCAGCGGCCATTGCTGTCGTTGTTTTTGTTATGTTTTATAGGAAGGACCTTCATTTTTTAAAATATTGATTGTGAGCTGATTTAATCAAGCAGCAGAAGGGATTGATCGATACCTGGGTATGGTTCAGGCCTATTTCATGAAACAATTTGCAGATTAGTCAACAGAGACAACATCCTGAATAAACTGCTTGGCAAGAAGCATGTCGTTAATATGTCTAAGTTGGACAACTATGCACAGATTGTGCGAACACTATGGAATTTGATGTTATTCTACGAAGATTACGATCGTACATAACATGATAAACTTACAAACTGACAAATAAATATGAAGGTATGTTGAAAGTTCATTGGGACAGTGAAGTGCACGTGAAGATCGCCCATATATGACGACTACCCCAGGACAAATGTATGTGTGTCACTCCATACATGTCACTCACAATTTTTCACAATCTGTATTTCAGGGCCATGTAATAGATGCAATTTTTTTTTACCTTAAATAATGCACTCAGCCCGATGTACTGCGGTGCACCGGCAGCTGCTGATGGTTCAGGTCTCATGTAAGGTTCAGATCCAAAGGTTCTGTCTTTACCCACAGCTTTTCTATGGGAATTAAAGGGAAACTAATAACAACGATCCAATATAATGATTTAATTTAGTAAATTCACCAAGCAATGGACAGTTGCCTATTGCTGCTACACAAACAGATTTAGTAAGCCCCCCTCCCAACCCCAACTGGCCCTTTTTTGCATGACAGTTATTTGTTTCTGTGCTTCAGTCTGTTGATTGGGATTGACATGTATGTAAATGATGTCAGTCACAGCTGTCATATTTGAATAAATATGAACAACAAGGTAACACCATTACATTTATTAAGTCATGAAAAGAGATCGTTTGAAGGCAAATCACAGTGAAGGCAAAGGTCTTTAAAATACACGAATGCACATGCACCATCTAGGAAGAAACACGAGTGAGTGGTGTAAATAGGAGATTAGAGCAGCTAAGAGGATGAAGCAAACACCAATCCAGGGATGTGTACTTTAAAGTCCATGAAACACAACCCTGAACAGGTTTTGCAGAACACATTGGACAAACTGTTATAGGTAAAGTTGTAGTGCCAAAAACAGCACAAGGTTGCAGCAATTTGTAAATTAAGTGGGATAATGCTCAATTTGCTATCACCGTGCGGATGGCTGTATTGATACAGCCCTACATATCAGTATCATTCCGCGGGTATTTCAACATTATAAAAGCCCAGCGTTCCATTTGTCTGTTTGTCCATCAAATAAATTATGAGAGCCTTTCAGAAGGCCTGAATCAAAAAGTTATAGAAAGTGGATCCCCACCCCCAAACATGGGGGTAAAAAGTTTATTCAACAGGTTTCCAAAAATTGTCGATCCCCCCCCAAAATAGAAATGTATTTTGTGTAGGCATATATGCCTACACACCCTACATACAATAGAGTCACTGCACACCTTGGTGGGGGAGGCGGGGAGAAGAGGACATCAGTGGGTACGACGGGCGAGATGCGAAACGCAGAGAAGTCCTCTGCAGGGGGACACATTTGTAATGATACCTGTCGGCCTGAAGGGGAGTAATTGCGGTTATGGCTATGTTACATAATGCCTAATTATCAGGGGGGCGTATCTGGGGTAAAGGTAAAAGGCGGAGTCAGTCCAAGCTCCAGGAACCTGCTTGAAGGTTCTGGAAGGGGGCGTAGCCGGAGGCGGGGCTTGGCCGCGCTGCGACATATATAAAGGGGACCGAACCAGAGGTTCGGTGCTGTTGTGGGTCCTGGGTTCTGGCGGCGTCGCTGCTCGCCGTCATCTCTCTTCATCGTCCGACCACGTGGCCGATCTTCGGCAAGGCTCTCATCATCGCCGTTGCTGCGCTAGTCGGACAGCTGCGTAGTTGGACGCCGACGATGGAGTTGTGTGATAGGGTCGGCTATGTGTTGCTGCGTTACATAAATGTATTGACCAGTGTGTTCCTAATAAATAAGAAGCCTTCTACACGACGTGTCTCGGAAGCCGCTCACTACACATGTGAGAAAACATCAGCAGGGTAATTCTGCGACAGAGCTGGAAGGCACCCTCCAGGCAACTGGTATAGACTCAAACTGATCCTATTTGCCAGTGTGCATCCTCAATTGTGTCAAATGCCGCTTTTTTAATGTTGTGGGGGGGTCTTAGTTTTTAGTCCTCATTAAGAAACACTGTGCCAGTGTTTGTATGTTAGAAATATACCAATCATATATACTTATGTAGGTTCTGTATATTTATATTCACTTTGGAGCTGTGTTTTAGAGCACTCTACTCAATATCTGGAGTTAAAATCCAAGTCAGAGGTAAACTCAGCCTAGCATTACTGCTCATGTTGATAAAAAGTACTACTGTTTAAGACATCAACAAACATCCTCCTTTTGACACACTACCCATACAGTGAGGGAAAAAAGTATTTGATCCCCTGCTGATTTTGTACGTTTGCCCACTGACAAAGAAATGATCAGTCTATAATTTTAATGGTAGGTTTATTTGAACAGTGAGAGACAGAATAACAACAACAAAATCCAGAAAAACGCATGTCAAAAATGTATACATTTATTTGCATTTTAATGAGGGAAATAAGTATTTGACCCCCTCTCAATCAGAACGATTTCTGGCTCCCAGGTGTCTTTTATACAGGTAACGAGCTGAGATTAGGAGCACACTCTTAAAGGGAGTGCTCCTAATCTCAGCTTGTTACCTGTATCAAAGACACCTATTCACAGAAGCAATCAATCAATCAGATTCCAAACTCTCCACCATGGCCAAGACCAAAGAGCTCTCCAAGGATGTCAGGGACAAGATTGTAGACCTACACAAGGCTGGAATGGGCTACAAGACCATCGCCAAGCAGCTTGGTGAGAAGGTAACAACAGTTGGTGCGATTATTTGCAAATGGAAGAAACACAAAAGAACTGTCAATCTCCCTCGGCCTGGGGCTCTATGCAAGATCTCACCTCGTGGAGTTGCAATGATCATGAGAACGGTGAGGAATCAGCCCAGAACTATACGGGAAGATCTTGTCAATGATCTCAAAGCAGCTGGGACCATAGTCACCAAGAAAACAGTTGGTAACACACTACGCCGTGAAGGACTGAAATCCTGCAGCGCCTGCTCAAGAAAGCACATATACATGCCCGTCTGGAGTTTGCCAATGAACATCTGAATGATTCAGAGGACAACTGGGTGAAAGTGTTGTGGTCAGATGAGACCAAAATGGAGCTCTTTGGCATCAACTCAACTCGCCGTGTTTGGAGGAGGAGGAATGCTGCCTATGACCCAGAGGTGTGGACTCGAGTCATGTGACTTGGACTCGAGTCAGACTCGAGTCATGAATTTGATGACTTGCGACTCGACTTGGACTTGCATAACAATGACTTTGTCCCACCTCTGAGATGTGGACTCGAGTCATGTGACTTGGACTCGAGTCAGACTCGAGTCATGAATTTGATGACTTGCGACTCGACTTGGACTTGCATAACAATGACTTTGTCCCACCTCTGCTATGACCCCAAGAACACCATCCCCACCATCAAACATGGAGGTGGAAACATTATGCTTTGGGGGTGTTTTTCTGCTAAGGGAACAGGACAACTTCACCGCATCAAAGGGACGATGGACGGGGCCATGTACCGTCAAATCTTGGGCGATAACCTCCTTCCCTCAGCCAGGGCATTGAAAATTGGTCGTGGATGGGTATTCCAGCATGACAATGACCCAAAACACACGGCCAAGGCAACAAAGGAGTGGCTCAAGAAGAAGCACATTAAGGTCCTGGAGTGGCCTAGCCAGTCTCCAGACCTTAATCCCATAGAAAATCTGTGGAGGGAGTTGTAGGTTCGAGTTGCCAAACGTCAGCCTCGAAACCTTAATGACTTGGAGAAGATCTGCAAAGAGGAGTGGGACAAAATCCCTCCTGAGATGTGTGCAAACCTGGTGGCCAACTACAAGAAACGTCTGACCTCTGTGGTTGCCAACATGGGTTTTGCCACCAAGTACTAAGTCATGTTTTGCAGAGGGGTCAAATACTTATTTCCCTCATTAAAATGCAAATAAATGTATAACATTTTTGACATGCGTTTTTCTGGATTTTTTTGTTGTTATTCTGTCTCTCACTGTTCAAATAAACCTACCATTAAAATTATAGACTGATAATTTCTTTGTCAGTGGGCAAACGTACAAAATCAGCAGGGGATCAAATGCTTTTTTCCCTCACTGTAGCTATCATGACAATGTGGAATCGCTATTACTAGCTCCGAACTGCCAACAGAAACGAGCAGCACATCACTGTTCCATTGTGTGTGAAGGCACTTTGATTTGGCACCCTATCACTCTTACAGATGTATGAGGAATTTTGGTGAACTTTTATTTTATATTGAAAATGTTTCTTCATATATCATGTGTGTTTTAAACTATGTAATGCGTATATATTTGTATACTTATGCACTTTACTGGAATCTAATTTTCCTTCAATTCTCTCTTTTGGAAAAGGAAGAAATATAAAAGGGCTTGCACCTTGTCAGACAGGATATACAATTTGACTTAATTCCGATTCATATAGCCTGGCCAATTAAAACATATTTTCTTACCTACTGTGTAAAATACATTACTTGAAACATTCTAAATGTTAAATTGTATATGAAGGCCTCGTTTGGATGTCAAGCTTTTAATGGGGATTGACAGGAATTAAGTAATCAAGCACTTTGTAAGTGTGAAGACAGATAATTCTCGTTGCTTGGATGGGATTACAGTCAAAATTTAAGAGAAACTAAAGAGAAAGACCTAAGGTTGCTTTGTTCAATTGCATGCAGAACTCGATCTTGTTTTTTTGCGTTTAGTTTGTCCTTCTCTGCACCTCCGATTAGCATGGTTGGCTACGTACAGTGCGAAAGAAGTTCAACATACATACAATTACAGACTGTTGAATATCTCTATTGTGTGGTCTCCATGCAAGGGAGGGTGAAATATAACATTGAGAACTACAGAACATTTGGAACTCGCAAGAGTTGTGTAGATATTACGTTTAAATAAAATACTTGAATGCACGGATGTTTTGACTGGAAAAGTGGATATTGATTAAGTATGGTTGGCATGGTTTCAGTAAGGGAAGGTCATGTTTATCTAACCAATAACTTATTTCTATGAGAATGTCACGACGATGGCAGATTAAGGGGATCTCCTGGAAATGATTATTTATTGAGGCATCCAAAAAAGTATTTGACGTGACACCTTGCGGGAGCTTCACTGAGGAAACAATTGTGCCTAAGATGTATAGGGTCTGGCGGTGCATCTGATAGGTAATTGCTGAAATGTTCCAGAAGGCAAAGGCTTGCCACAAAATGGGGAGAAAGTATGGCCTCATGAATATTTTTAAGAAATGTAGGCAGAACAAAGAGTCTCTCCCCGTACCAGGAGCCACCTTTATATCAAGAACAACGCATCTCCATTTCACGACAACTGTTAAAGCTGGGGACTTTTCTGATAATTAACTTTCGAATGCATGAAACAATTCATAGATATTTTACAGTGCTTATGTGCACTGTGACAGTATAATTGAATCGTTGGTGTAATTAGATTTTTGTAGCACACTTAAGACTTAAAATATATGCTGTTTTATAGCCTTTCTTAGTTTGCAAAAAGGCTGAATACTGTTGTTTTGGTCTCTACTATGAATAACATTTCTTGCTCTAGCCTTGATGTGCCCAAGTCCATGTGCCAGAGATGTCAAGCTGTGCAGTATTAATTTCACATCAACTTGAAAGCTAGCATTTCCTTTCTTCTCGTTGTCCTGTATTGTTTTTAAACACGGTGTGATTTACAACCTCGGGTTAAAGACCAGCAACTCACACAGTAGTGCAAAGAGCATTAGTTTCTGTGTAAATATATTATATTTCGATTTAAAGCTTTCGTGACTGCAGGGATTCATCTTCTTGGTTCTTTCGGTAAAGTCACGTAGAAGGGAAGTAATAAAATAATAAAAATTAAACATAATAAAACAATTCTCACGACGTCTCGGCCACAACGCAAGCAGCCGTCCTCAGGTGAAGAATGAAACACAACCAAGCTTGGAGCGTATATTTAAGCTGGGTTGGAGGGGGGGAGGTGGGAAGAAGAGCGCCTTAACAAAATAATTTGCATATCAAGAGGAATTTAGCATATGGAAAATGCGTAGGAGGTGGGCGGGGGTGTTTTAAAATTAATATTATGCTCGTGCATTATGCAGGATTAGCAGCATCAAAGGGAGGGGGAAGGGGGGTAGCATTAACAAAGGAAAGGAATGTTAATAGTATGTAGCTGCAGTTACTTAACAACCAAGTAAAAGTCTGAAGTATAAACTACATAAACAACTAAAGTATAAACTACATAGCATCATCAGTGTACTTACTATACTCTACAATAAGCTGAGTTACTAACAGTAAGTAATACATTACAATTCTACGTCGTAAAAAAATGGATTCTTTGCTCCGCTGCAAGTTTTCCCCTCCACGACTCACCCATTGACACGACGGTCAATGGTACAGTGTATAATAACAAATAGTATAACATTTATATGCTTAATACAATGTGCAAAGTAATATATAGTATCGTAATTGTATAGTAAACATATAGCAGTGTGATACACATTAGGGTGGGTAGAATAATACATAGTGTTATATTAAAATGTATAAGGTGGTTTATAGCAATACAGTATATAATTTAATGCTGGGTTTGTCTATGGCAGTATATAGTACGGTGTAGACTCGTGTGATGTAAGAGAATAAAGTTTAGATGGAAGCATATTATATAATTTTTACGACGTAGAATTGTAATGTATTACTTACTGTTAGTAACTCAGCTTATTGTAGAGTTTAGTAAGTATACTGATGATGCTATGTAGTTTATACTTTAGTTGTTTATGTAGTTTATACTTCAGTCTTTTACTTGGTTGTTTAGTAACTGCAGCTACATACTATTAACATTCCTTTCCTTTGTTAATGCTACCCCCCTTCCCCCTCCCTTTGATGCTGCTAATCCTGCATAATGCACGGGCATAATATTAATTTGAAGCCCCCCCGCCCACCTCCTACGCATTTTCCATATACTAAATTCCTCTTGATATGCAATTTTTTTTTGTTAAGGCGCTCTTCTTCCCACCTCCCCCCCTCCAACCCAGCTTAAATATACGCTCCAAGCTTGGTGGTGTTTCATTCTTCACCTGAAGACGGCTGCTTGCGTTGTGGCCGAAACGTCGTGAGAATTGTTTTATTCTGTTTAATTTTTATTATTTTATTACTTCCCTTCTACGTGACTTTACCAAAAGAACCAAGAAGATAAATATATTATGGTGATGCATTTCAAGTAGTGTGTTGAAGGATAATATTTACATAAAAAAACAAAAACCGTACTCTCAAAGTAACATGTAAGTGACGATACTGTGTCACTTTACCCATTTAGAAATGTCTAAAGCTCACAGCGTGTTGCCAATGAATTAGTGGCAGCACACCTGCAGTAGAAATAAGCTAATTGTGGTCATACCACTCATCATCTCTGCAGTTTGATGCCACCAGAGTCCCCATTTTATGCAAAGACCCTCTGCAGGGAGTGTATGAGCGTGCTTATTTAATACAATTCTGCATTGATCGACAGTCCCTCAAGCCAGTGGGGCAGCAAGAACCTTGACTTAATGATTTGGGTTGTGTCACTAATGCTGCCATTGCACGATTACTTAACTACTGATACCTGGAGACCACACACACGCACACGCAGCGCGTGCCCACAGAGAATGTTGTTAAGGCCCGGACATATAGAAGCTGCCCTAGCAGCGTGGGGTCCTTTACACATTGTGCGTGGACAGGGACGTGTCAGCTTGTGCCTCCTGGGTTTGTTTTCAAAAAAAATATTATAATAACGAGTAATTGCACCAAGTCACCTGTGCTTGCCGTCGGTGCAGAGTCAGCTCGTTGTACATCAAGGTGTAAGCATTTTTATGATTAAGGACATATTAAGGACATCTTAAATTGGTAAGGTCAATGTGCAAACCACGACCTTTTGTTCCATACGTTGTTTATTTAATGCCTTTATATCTTGCATTGTGAAAACTTCAGGTAATAATGCTATGTCAACTTAAGAGCTGTATTTTTTTTACAGAAATTAGCTTCAATGTCGATTTAAAGCTTTCGTGACTGCAGGGATTCATCTTCTTGGTTCTTTCGGTAAAGTCACGTAGAGGGGAAGTAATAAAATAATAAAAATAAAACATAATAAAATAATTCTCACAACGTTTCGGCCACAACGCAAGCAGCCGTCCTCTCCCCGACAGACCTGGTCTTCACCTGAGGACGGCTGCTTGCGTTTTGGCCGAAACGTCGTGAGAATTATTTTATTGTTTTATTTTTATTATTTTATTACTTCCCTTCTACGTGACTTTACCGAAAGAACCAAGAAGATAGCTTCAATGTATCTATTTCTTATTAGATAATTTTTTTTACAGCTAATATCATGTATGCAGTTTGTGTAAGTGTGCAATTTACTTGGGTTATGTGTGACTGTGTGATTATGTGAAGGGAGTGGTGGTGGCGGGATTTGCACTTTGGACTGAAATGCTAATGACCCAAGTTCGAATCCCAGCCATTTATAACATCAGTGTCAAGTGATGTTTCTAGTTCTACTCTAGGTCAACTTAGCCTTCAATTTGTGAATACTGTCATTGGAGAAATAAAAGACTTCCATATGTGGTGCTCTGGCCACATATCCTCATGTGTTGTGATAACCTTAATGTCTACTAAAACACATTTTGCAACAATATCTAATGATAGTTTTGTCTATACTATTTGGTTCTTTCGGTAAAGTCACGTAGGTATAAAAACAAAACAATAAATAAGTATAACCCGTAAAAACAAAGTTTTTCACTATAAATCCTTTATATGCGTGACGGCTAGAGTCCTCTCGTCCTCTGGCTTGAGATGGCTGCCACCTATGGGTCAGATGATTGCATGGCAGGATTAAGCAATTGGTAATTAAATATAATATTTTTGTCCTAAAAAGTGTAAAATTTTAGAAATGTTTTTTTCATGAACATTAATTGTCACGCACAACGAGTCTGTGTGGAAAATGTCAGCTCGATTGGATCACGGGAAGTGGGTTAAAAAACGACTGAAAGATTTGCACGGTCCTAAGCAAGCAAGCGAACTTAATATAAAGGATTTAATAACATATCACGACGTTTCGATCACAACACAAGCGGCCGTCTTCAGGCAGAAAAAAGATAATCCAGCAGTGGAACTACTGAACCAGCGAGAGAGCTGTTACAACAATCCAGCACTCAATATGGAGTACTTCCCCCCCTCACTAATAATCACGCGCAAGTGACATCACTCCACATCGAACAGCCCCCCTCATTAATAATCATGAGCAGGTGACGTCCTCCTAATGGACCTCCCGCCATTATTATTACCTACTATAATGAGCCAAGAATGTCTGTGCGCAACGCTCGTGACGTCACTCCACGTCGACCAGCCCCCCTCATTAATAATCATGAACAGGTTACGTCCTCCACATGGAGCACCCTCCCCCTTATTAATAATCATGAGTAGGTGACGTCACTCCACATCGAACAGCCCCCCTCATTAATAAGCATTATAAGGTGACGTCCTCCAAATGGACACCCCCCCCATTTATTATAATTAACGGCTGACGTCACTCCACATGGGGGGCCGAGGCGCCTCCTCCTCTCCTCCTCTCCTCCTCGGGGTCAACTTACAACCCTCACTACAAAGGCAGAACCCTCAGGTCACGCGATCTCCGTAACACTATTGAGACATCAAAGTAAAATGGACGTCATGTTGAACAAGGGATTATAAACTTAAAATGAAATAAGTATGTGTCACCGCGGCCTTACAAATTGCACACGCCATTAATGCAATGAATATCACGTCGCGGTCTGCTTTTTCGCTTGCAAGTTTCAGATTTACTGCAATACACCCGTCCTTGGACGGGCAAAAGGCTAGTTTAAATATATTACAAATTACATACAGATATTTTCCAACCTTTTAAGTGGCCATAATTGTATCATAATTTGTTTGTAGATAATCCAATTATTATCTTACCTATATAATTCATTTTTTGTCTGTCCGTCCGTCCGTCCGTCCGTCTGCGTACGCTCCCTACCGGGGGATTTAGCTCTCGGACCGTGGGGTTCGGCGAGATTAAATTTTGCAGGTGGGCACGCCCCCGGCCCCGCGGTAAACTTAGGCATTTCCGATGTTTCGTCTCTAAACTTTAAATCGGGCCGATTATCGATTTAGTGCGATTTATCTTTAGTTATTTATTTAACGCTTTATTTATTTATTTACGCTTGCCGGCCGGCGCGGACCACGGCGGTTGCCCCTGGCAACGGATAGCAACGCGTTCGCTGCGGGGTGGACGCCATTTTGAATTACCATTAAAAATATGTGCACGCATTAACACGCGACTCTGAGGTAAATTCATCAAAGTTTCACGTCCTCTTCACTCCCCACCCCAATGTGTGCAATTACTATTATAGGGTCGGTAGATAATAAAATTATAGCGATTAGACAGTATTATTGTAGCGCGGGGGGGGGGGGGGGTTAACGGCCCCAGTACCCAGCCTCAGCCGGGTGGGCAATCTAGGCGAGGCCGGAGGCTCTGCATGGTACTAGGCCTCGACACGCAAGTCTATCAGGCGTCGACTTTGTGGTATAAACTCGATATACCCAGCGTTGCCCGGGGGAAAAATACATTTAAAATCTTCTGAAAACTTTAAAACATAACATCCCAATGAAAATACAACTGTGTAATTAAAACTCTAAACCCGACCGCGCCAAGAATCGATTCTCTGAATCACGAAAAAGAAATCGACGGTTGTAGATTCATTTAGAATCGCCTTATTTCCGTTTAATATAAGTTGGTTATAGAGTTGATATAAACTGCTACGAATGGGAAATATCCGGCGTTGACCGGGGCTAAAATATAATTAAAAACTCCTGAAAACTTTAAAACATAACATACGAATGAAAATATAACTCTGTAATTAAAAATGGAAACCTCCTATGCGCCAGGAATCGATTCTTTGAATCGCGCAAAGGAATCATCGAAGGTTGTAGATTCCTTTAGGATCGCCCTTAACATGTGGTGAGGGAGAGAGTGGTGAGGGGGAGAGTGGTGAGGGGGAGAGTGGTGAGGGGGAGAGTGGTGGTGCTGTGGGTGAGTGGTGGGGAGAGTGGTGAGGGGGAGAGTGGTGAGGGGGGGAGTGGTGAGGGGGAGAGTGGTGAGGGGGAGAGTGGTGAGGGGGAGAGTGGTGAGGGGGAGAGTGGTGAGGGGGAGAGTGGTGAGGGGGAGAGTGGTGAGGGGGAGAGTGGTGAGGGGGAGAGTGGTGAGGGGGAGAGTGGTGAGGGGGAGAGTGGTGAGGGGGAGAGTGGTGAGGGGGAGAGTGGTGAGGGGGAGAGTGGTGAGGGGGAGAGTGGTGAGGGGGAGGGTGAGTGGTGATGGTGAGGGTGAGTGGGGAGGGTGAGTGGCGGTTGTTAGTGGTGATTAGCAGAGGTGTGGACTCGAGTCATGTGACTTGGACTCGAGTCAGACTCGAGTCATGAATTTGATGACTTGCGACTCGACTTGGACTTGCATAACAATGACTTTGTCCCACCTATGAGATGTGGACTCGAGTCATGTGACTTGGACTCGAGTCAGACTCGAGTCATGAATTTGATGACTTGCGACTCGACTTGGACTTGCATAACAATGACTTTGTCCCACCTCTGGTGATTAGTGAGGGGAGAGTGGTGAGGGGGAGAGTGGTGAGGGGGAGAGTGGTGAGGGTGAGTGTTGAGCGTGAGTGGTGAGGGTGAGTGGTGATTGTTGAGGGTGTGATTGGTGAGGATGAGTGGTGAGTAGTGAGGGTGAGTGGTGAGGGTGAGTGGTGAGGGTGAGTGGCGGTTGTGAGTGGTGATTAGTGAGGGGTGAGTGGTGAGGGTGAGCGTGAGTGGTTAGGATGAGTGGTGAGGGTGAGCAGTGAGGGTGAGCAATGAGGGTGAGTGGTGATTGGTGAGGGTGTGATTGGTGAGGATGAGTGGTGAGTGGTCAGGGTGAGTGGTGAGTGTGAGTGGTGAGCGGTGAGGGTGAGTGTTGAGGGTGAGTGGTGAGTGGTTAGGGTGAGTAGTGAGCGTGAGTGGTGAGCGTGAGTGGTGAGTGGTGAGCGTGACTGGTGAGGGAGAGTGGTGAGGGAGAGTGGTGAGGGAGAGTGGTGAGGGAGAGTAGTGAGTGGTGAGGGTGAGTGGTAAGTGGTGAGGGTGAGTGGTGATTGGTGAGGGTGAGTGGTGAGGGTGAGTGGGGAGGGTGAGTGGCGGTTGTTAGTGGTGATTAGTGAGGGGTGAGTGGTGAGGTTGAGTGGTGAGCAGTGCGGGTGAGTGGTGATTGGTGAGGGTGTGATTGGTGAGGATGAGTGGTGAGGGTGAGTAGTGAGGGTGAGTGGTTGTTGTGAGGGTGAGTGGTTGTTGTGAGGGTGCGTGGTGAGGGTGAGTGGTAAGAGTGAGCAGTGAGGGTGAGTGGTGATTGGTGAGGATGTGATTGGTGAGGATGAGTGGTGAGTGGTCAGGGTGAGTGGTGAGCGGTGAGGGTGAGTGTTGAGGGTGAGCGGTGAGGGTGAGTGTTGAGGGTGAGTGGTGAGTAGTGAGGGTGAGTGGTGAGCATGACTGGTGAGTGGTGAGGGTGAGTGGTGAGGGAGAGTGGTGAGGGAAAGTGGTGAGGGTGAATGGTGAGGGTGAGTGGTGACGGTGAATGGTGAGGGTGAGTGGTGAGGGTGAGTGGTGATTGGTGAGGGTGAGTGGTGAGGGTGAGCGTGAGTGGTGAGGGTGAGGTTGAGTGGTGAGCGGTGAGGGTGAGCAGTGAGGGTGAGTGGTGATTGGTGAGGGTGCGATTGGTGAGGATGAGTAGTGAGGGTGAGTGGTTGTTGTGAGGGTGAGTGGTGAGGATGAGTAGTGAGGGTGAGTGGTTGTTGTGAGGGTGAGTGGTGAGGGTTAGTGGTGAGCATGAGTGGTGAGGGTGAGTGTTGAGCGTGAGTGGTGAGGGTGAGTGGTGATTGTTGAGGGTGTGATTGGTGAGGATGAGTGGTGAGTGGTCAGGGTGAGTGGTGAGGGTGAGTGGTGAGAGGTGAGGGTGAGTGTTGAGGGTGAGTGGTGAGTAGTGAGGGTGAGTGGTGAGCGTGACTGGTGAGTGGTGACGGAGAGTGGTGAGGGAGAATGGTGAGGGAGAGTGGTGAGGGAGAGTGGTGAGGGTGAATGGTGAGGGTGAGTGGTGAGTGGTGAGGGTGAGTGGCAAGTGGTGAGGGTGAGTGGTGATTGGTGAGGGTGAGTGGTGAGGGAGAGTGGTGAGGGAGAGTGGTGAGGGAGAGTGGTGAGGGAGAGTGGTGAGGGTGAGTAGTGAGTGGTGAGGGTGAGTGGTAAGTGGTGAGGGTGAGTGGTGATTGGTGAGGGTGAGTGGTGAGGGTGAGTGGTGGTTGTTAGTGGTGATTAGTGAGGGGTGAGTGGTGAGGGTGAGCGTGAGTGGTGAGGTTGAGTGGTGAGCAGTGAGGGTGAGTGGTGATTGGTGAGGGTGTGATTGGTGAGGATGAGTGGTGAGGGTGAGTAGTGAGGGTGAGTGGTTGTTGTGAGGGTGAGTGGTTGTTGTGAGGGTGCGTGGTGAGGGTGAGTGGTAAGAGTGAGTGGTGAGAGTGAGTGACGGTTGTGAGAGGTGATTAGTGAGTGGTGTGGGTGAGTGGTGAGGGTTAGTGGTGAGGGTGAGTGGCGGTTGTGAGTGGTGATTAGTGAGGGGTGAGTGGTGAGGGTGAGCGTGAGTGGTGAGGGTGAGTGGTGAGGGTGAGCGGTGAGGGTGAGCAGTGAGGGTGAGTGGTGATTGGTGAGGATGTGATTGGTGAGGATGAGTGGTGAGTGGTCAGGGTGAGTGGTGAGCGGTGAGGGTGAGTGTTGAGGGTGAGTGGTGAGCGGTGAGGGTGAGTGTTGAGGGTGAGTGGTGAGTAGTGAGGGTGAGTGGTGAGCGTGACTGGTGAGTGGTGAGGGTGAGTGGTGAGGGAGAGTGGTGAGGGAAAGTGGTGAGGGTGAATGGTGAGGTTGAGTGGTGAGGGTGAATGGTGAGGGTGAGTGGTGAGGGTGAGTGGTGATTGGTGAGGGTGAGTGGTGAGGGTGAGTGAGGAGGGTGAGTGGCAGTTGTGAGTGGTGATTAGTGAGAGGTGAGTGGTGAGGGTGAGCGTGAGTGGTGAGGGTGAGGTTGAGTGGTGAGCGGTGAGGGTGAGCAGTGAGGGTGAGTGGTGATTGGTGAGGGTGCGATTGGTGAGGATGAGTAGTGAGGGTGAGTGGTTGTTGTGAGGGTGAGTGGTGAGGGTGAGTGGTAAGAGTGAGTGGTGAGGGTGAGTGACGGTTGTGAGAGGTGATTAGTGAGTGGTGAGGGTGAGTGGTGAGGGTTAGTGGTGAGCATGAGTGGTGAGGGTGAGTGTTGAGCGTGAGTGGTGAGGGTGAGTGGTGATTGTTGAGGGTGTGATTGGTGAGGATGAGTGGTGAGTGGTCAGGGTGAGTGGTGAGGATGAGTGGTGAGTAGTGAGGGTGAGTGGTGAGCGTGACTGGTGAGTGGTGAGGGAGAGTGGTGAGGGTGAATGGTGAGGGTGAGTGGTGAGGGTGAGTGGCAAGTGGTGAGGGTGAGTGGTGATTGGTGAGGGTGTGATTGGTGAGGATTAGTGGTGAGTGGTGAGGGTGAGTAGTGAGGGTGAGTGCTGAGCGGTGAGGGTGAGTGGTTGTTGTGAGGGTGAGTGGTGAGTGGTGAGAGTGAGTGGTGAGGGTGAGTTGTGAGGGTGAGTGGTGATTGTTGAGGGTGTGATTGGTGAGGATGAGTGGTGAGTAGTGAGGGTGAGTGGTGACGGTGAGTGGTGAGGGTGAGTGTTGAGGGTGAGTGGTGACTGGTGAGGGTGAGTGGCGGTTATGAGTGGTGATTAGTGAGGGGTGAGTGGTGAGGGTGAGCGTAAGTGGTGAGAGTGAACAGTGCGGGTGAGTGGTGATTGGTGAGGGTGTGATTGGTGAGGATGAGTGGTGAGTGGTCAGGGTGAGTGGTGAGGGTGAGTGGTTGTTGTGAGGGTGAGTGTTGAGGATGAGTGGTGAGGGTGAGTGGCGGTTGTGAGTGGTGATGGGTGAGTGGTGAGCGGTGAGGGGTGAGTGGTGAGGGTGAGTGGTGAGGGTGAGTGCTGAGTGGTGAGGGTGAGTGGTGAGAGAGTGGTTAGTTTTGAGGGTGAGTGGTGAGGTTGAGTGGTGAGGGTTAGTGGAGAGTGGTGAGTGGTGATTGGTCAGTGGTGATTGGTGAGGATGAATGGTGAGTAGTGAGGGTGAAGTTGAGTGCTGAGGGTGAGTGGTGGTTGTGACGGTGAGTGGTGAGGGAGAGTGGTGAGTGAGTGGTGAGGGTTAGTGGTGAGGGTTAGTGGTGAGAGTGAGTGGTGAGGGTGAGTGGTGAGGGTGAGGGTGAGTGGTGAGGGAGATTGGTGAGGGAGTTTGGTGAGTGGTGAGTTGTGAGGGTGAATGGTGAATAGTGAGTGGGAGTGGTGAGTGGTGAGGATGAGTGGTAAGGGTGAGTTGTGAGTGGTGAATGGTGAGGGTGAATGATGAGTACAGTCAATATGCACTGCTGTTATCATACCAGGTACCACCACCACAATATGTACTCCTCTCATCATAGCAGATACCACCACAGCAGTATGCACTGCTGTAATCATAGCAGGTTCCACCACAATATGCACTGCTGTCATCATAACAGGTACCAACACAGCAGTATGCACTGCTGTAGTGATAGCAGGTACGACCTCAGTCGGTATACACTGCTGTAGCGATAGTAGATACTGCTATCGAGTTGGTAGATACCGCTATAGTAAATACTGAAACAGTCAGTATATACCGCTACAGTCAGTCAATACTGCTACAGTCAGTATATACTACTATACAGTCAGTACATACTACCACGGTGAGTAGCTACTAGAGTCAGTAGATACTATTATAGAGTGAGTACATACTGCTATAGATTTTGTAGTTACTACTATAGTCAGTGGATACAACTATAGAGTCAGCAGATACTATACAGTTAGTCGTTACGAGTATATAGTCGGTAGATACTACTGTAGGCCCAGTAAATACTACTATGGTCAGTAGTTATTACAGTCACTAAATACTACTACACAGGCAGTAGCTACTACTGGCTCAGTAGATACTACGGTACAGTCAGTAGATACTACTACAGAGTCAATAGATACCACTTCCTCTGTTGTATGTAAGGTGTTGTTAGTATATATACCTACGAGGGGTAAATATATTTTTTGAGGGGGGGGGGAGACCGCAATTTTCGGAAACCTTTTGACATCAACTATTTACCCCACACTTTCTACAACTTTTTGGACTTGTCAAAGCCTCTTATATATTTGTTGGTGGAGAAATGTACAAACAGCCCACCGGGCTTTGACAATACCTTAGTATCGGTGTATATATATGTAAGGTTTTTAAGAAAGATATTTTTCACCCGGGCAAAGCCGGGTACTTCCGCTAGTGCATTTATAAACTTCTAGGCTATCCTAAAACACACTTACAAGTATCTTAAAAAGATGTGAAATTTTTAATATTTAAATTATTTTTGGTCAGAACCCAAATTCCTTCAACGGTATATTTTTTTATACCAGTAATTTTTTAAGTTTATGAAGGTGACGCACCTTTCTTCCAAAGGACAGTTCTCATCTAAAACTGAAAGTTGAGCCTCACCAAGAATCTACCTTTCATTAATATGTCTGCAGTGCAGGTAAACGCCTCAGTGCCATCTCTGTTTTGTCACACAGTTACCAAATTACACTTGTATATATTCTTGGTGTGATAAGGTGCAGTTAAAATGTGTCAGAACCCTCTTAATGTATTTCCAGTTAGAATTAGCCATTTCAAATGAGCTACTCTTTATAAAAATGGATCCAGTAGACCAATAGTAAGGTGCAAATGAACATTACCACCTGGATTTTTTTTTGTGTGTGTGTACATTTGTAATGGTTAGTGAGTCAGTCAACCCATGGCACTTGGGTCTATCTCGTGACGTCCTTTAAGCGAGCTTTCCACACTTCATGTGGCCTCAAATTGCACCTGACCTGGCACAGGCACTGTGGTGATGCCACCGCCACTTATTGGTGAATAGCGGCTGTTGTTTTAATGGTTAATGCACTGCACTACAAACTCAGCAGTTGAGTTCAATTCCCACCCACAACCGATAACAGCGTATATATGAACTTATTCTGGACCTCCTCTAGGTTTACTTAGCCTTAAATTACTACTTAGTGCGGTGTTTAAACATCAGCATGGGGGAGACAAAGGTCAACAGGCATGGTACTGGCCACCAACCCCCTCATGTGCTGTGTCGGCCTTAATAGGTACTCACTAACAGCACTTGCTCCAACAGTCTGTTCAGGCTACATGGCATGTCTTTGCTTTTTGTCTTGGTATGTATTTATAGAAGTCCTATATGGAAGAATATTCCTGACAATCTAATGGTCACATGGTCCCCGACTTACTGCTCATTTCTCCTACCTCCCCTTGTCCATTCAGGTGCCCATTGAGCCAAGCCCCCATGAGCCGGAGAGCCTGCCTCGTGCCATGTCGCCGGGACTGCACTCTCTCACCGTTCAGTGACTGGACGCCGTGCCCCGACCCTTGCCGCCAGACTGGTCAGATATGCAGGCGTACATGCCATTTTGTCTATGTGTGCGTGAGTAGGGATTTGTAGTGCAGCGGTGAGTTCAGTGGGTAGCACATTACGAACACAATGCCCTGAGTTTGATTTCCACTCACTACCAACACCAGTGACAATTATATGAACTGAGCGTCCCCTAGATCGCCTGAGCCTTAAATTAGTATCTGGTGCCATGTGCAAACATCACCACTGGGGATATAAAGGCGGTCGGGCATGGTGCTGGTCACCCACCCCTTCCTATGCCTCGACTGCCTTCGTTGTGAGAACATGTCCCAAAACTCCTGTTAAGGCTATACGGGGGATCTTTGTATTTTGTGTTTGTGTTGGGGGAGCGGTTGTGTCATGGTTAATGCACTGCACTATGAACCAGGTGACCTAAGTTTGATTCCCAGCCACGGCTAACATTAGTGGTGGTAGTCGTTTCCACTAAATAACAAGAATAGCCTTTTTTTTTTATTCGGTAAAAAATGCACGTGAATACAAGATGGCTCCGGAGCCACAGGATTTCAACACCTGCCCTAGGTCAACCTAGCCTTAAATAAGTATCTGATGTGGTGTGTAAATATCTGCACTCAAGAGTTAAAAATGGCCACACACCGTTCTGGCCACACCACCCGCTGGTGTGCCATGCCGACCATTAAAGGTGTCCGCTAAGAGTACTTGCACAAACATTCTTTGTAGGCCCTCAGGGGATCATTGTCTTCGATTTGGTACATTTGGTATATTGGTCCGTTACCCCAGTTTGTTAAATCATGAAGCTCAAGTCTCTTCTTTGACCTCCAACGATCAGGACTTTATCTCATTTTGTTGCCTCAAAATGCAAAGAGCTTGGCACCGGCTCTTTAGTAATATCACTCTCACTTAGTGGTGAATGGTGCCCTTTTTTAGTTTGAAGGCAAAATTGGACACTTTTATCCAAAGTACATGTACAGTCCTTTATTAAGCCACTTGTGAATGACCTCCCATGCCATTCGATCGTGGGGGTTATTTGAACATTCATCACCACGCTGGTCAGTGCTGGTTGTAGAAAACGGGGAGCATAGACACAGGAGTGTAGAAGTAAAGTACAACAATGGATTTTTCTCACTGTCCTCTGGTGCCCCCCAAACAGCCTATTTGTAACATAGTGGTGGAATATTTGTGTGTTTGTCGTTGAGAAATGGTGTAGTTCTGAGCACACTGATGTCATCCAGATAACGCAGCTTCGATTCCTGAAATTGGTGCACAACACCAAGGGCAACTAATATATGAACCTAGGACTTTGTCTTCACAAGGTCAACTCAGCATAAAATAAGTAATATACCTGGTGTGATGAGTGAATGTAACCAGAAAGGAGGCAAAGACAGTTGGTAATGAGTGGTGTTGGATAAACTGCCTCATGTGCTCTGCTGACCATAACAATGGACATATGATAAGGGTCTTCCACATGCCTCAACTGTCTATAGTTAAAAGGGGGGACTTAGTTTGTTCGAAGGACCCATCATAAAAGTGGTTTCTCCTATCAGAAAAACCTTTAAAAATTATGTCCAAATTGTCATCTATCATGGTTACCAAACACATCTCTAAAATATACAATTATACAAGAAACTAAAGTTTCACACAGTGACCCTTCATAAGTTGACATTATTTCGGTAAAGTAACGTAGATTATTTTTTTTTTTAATCACGACGTTTCGGAGGCAACACAAGCTTCTGTCATCAGGTGGAACAGCCACAGCAAAATTACTGTAGTGAATAGAGAGAGCTATTTGTGACAAGCGATTATATAGGGTAAGAGGGGGGGGGGGAGCCAGGGAGGAGGGATGCAGGGTGGGGCGTGCGGAGTCGGGGGGGGTTAAGCTGAGATAAGCTGATTGATAGCGTCCTTTTAGGACGGAGGGGGGGGCCCAGTGTGTGGACTTGGGGGCGGAAGTTAAGCCAATTAATAGATAAGCTGAGTTAAGCTGATTAATAACATCCTGTTGGAATGGGGGGGGGGAGCGTGTGTGGGCTTGGGGGTGGAAGTTAAGCCTATTAATAGATAAGCTGAGTTAAGCTGATTAGTAACATCCTTTTGGAATGCAGGGGGGGGGGGTGGACTTGGGGGCAGAAGTTAAGCCTATTAATAGATAAGCTGAGTTAAGCTGATTAGTAACATCCTTTTGGAATGCAGGGGGGGGGCGTGTGTGGGCTTGGGGGCGGAAGTTAAGCCGATTAATGGTTAAGCTGAGTTAAGCTGATTAGTAACATCCTTTTGGGATGCAGGGGGGGCGGTGTGTGGAGGAGTCGGGGGCGGAAGTTAAGCTGATACAGGTAGGAACAATGTTCCACACTGCCCACCAGGGATTTTTTGTCTGTCTGACTGTCTGTCGTGCATAAATATATATAATATAAACAGTTATTTGATTGGTGGAGACCTACTGCCGGGTACGGAGAGGGGAGGGGCCTAAGGGAAGGGGGTCAGGGGAGGGGCCTAAGGATATGGGGGGGTGGTCAGGGGAGGGGCCTAAGGGAGGGAGGGGGCAGCGGAGGGGCCTGAAGGAGGGGGGTAAGGGGAGGTGCCTAAGCAAGGGGGAGGGGCCGATAGTTAAGGGGCTGGCTACCTGGCTGGCTGCCTGGCTACCTCAAGTCAAGTTATCTTTTATACAGGTAGGAACAACAGGTTCCACACTGCCCACCAGGGATTATTTGTCTGTCTGTCGTGCATATTTGTTTGTCGTGCACGAATGCGCTGTCCAACCAAGTTCTGCCTGCCCACTCCGAAGGAACGTGTTTTCTTTGTTGTGCATCAGAATGCAGCCCACCCATGCACCCCCCCCCCCACCGACTGCCGAGCAGGGCCACGATTAGTTGAGGATGTCAGGGAGGGTGGGGGGAAGGTAAACACGCCCAATCATCCAACTTCCCCCCCAAACGCCGAGCGGGGCCGCCATTGGTAGAGGTGGGGTGGAAACACGCCCACTCATGCAATCCCCTCCCCACCAAACACCGAGCAACGCCGCGATTGGTTGACGATGTCGGGGAGGGTGGGGGGGAAGGGTAAACATGCCCACTCATCCAACTGCCCCCCCTGAACGCCGCGCTGAGTGTGTGTGAGTCTGAGAGTGAGTGTGTGTGAGTCTAAGAGTGAGTGTATGTGTGTGTGAGTCTGAGAGTGAGTGTGTGTGTGAGTCGGTAGAGTTTGAGCGTGTGTGTGTGAGTCTGAGAGTGTGTGTGAGTCTTAAAGTGTGAGTGTGTGAGTCTGAGAGTGTGAGAGTGAGTGTGTGTGTGAGTCTGAGAGTGTGAGATTGAGTGTATGTGTGTGTGAGAGTGAGTGTGTGTGTGAGTCTGAGTGTGAGAGTGAGTGTATGTGTGTGTGAGTCTGAGAGTGTGAGGGTGAGTGTGTGTGAGTCTGAGAGTGTGAGGGTGAGTGTGTGTGAGTCTGAGAGTGTGAGATGAGTGTGTGTGTGTGAGTCTGAGAGTGTGAGGTTGAGTGTATGTGTGTGTGAGAGTGAGTGTGTGTGTGAGTCTGAGAGTGTGAGAGTGTGTGTGTGTGAGTCTGAGAGTATGAGAGTGAGTGTGTATGAGTCTGAGTGTGAAAGTGAATGTATGTGTGTCTGAGTCTGAGAGTGTGAAGGTGAGTGTGTGTGTGAGTCTGAGAGTGTGAGATTGAGTGTGTGTGTGTGAGTCTGAGAGTGAGATTGAGTGTATGTGTGTGTGAGAGTGAGTGTGTGTGTGAGTCTGAGAGTGTAAGAGTGAGTGTGTGTGAGGCTGAGAGTGTGAGAGTGAGTGTGTGTGTGTGAGTCTGAGAGTGTGAGAGTGAGTGTGTGTGTGTGAGTCTGAGAGTGTGAGAGTGAGTGTGTGTGTGTGAGTCTGACAGTGTGAGGGTGAGTGTGTGTGTGTGAGTCTGAGAGTGTGAGAGTGAGTGTGTGTGTGTGAGTCTGAGAGTGTGAGGGTGAGTGTGTGTGTGAGTCTGTGAGGGTGAGTGTGTGTGTGAGTCTGAGAGTGTGAGTGTGTGTGTGAGTCTGAGAGTGTGAGGGTGAGTGTGTGTGTGTGTGAGTCTGAGAGTGTGAGAGTGAGTGTGTGTGCGAGTCTGAGAGTGAGTGTGTGTGTGAGTCTGAGAGTGTGAGATGGAGTGTGTGTGTGTGTGTGAGTCTGATAGTGTGAGGGTGTGTGAGTCTGAGAGTGTGAGAGTGAGTGTGTGTGAGTCTGAGAGTGTGAGAGTGAGTGTGTGTGTGAGTCTGAGAGTGTGAGAGTGAGTGGGTGTGTGTGAGTCTGAGAGTGTGAGAGTGAGTGTATGTGTGTGAGTCTGAGAGTGTGAGATTGAGTGTATGTGTGTGTATGTGTGTGTGAGTGTGTGTGTGAGTCTGATAGTGTGAGTGAGTGTGTGTGAGTCTGAGAGTGTGAGGGTGAGTGTGTGTGTGTGAGTCTGAGATTGTGAGGGTGAGTGTGTGTGTGAGTCTGAGAGTGTGAGTGTGTTAGTCTGAGAGTGTGAGAGTGAGTGTGTTAGTCTGAGAGTGTGAGAGTGAGTGTGTTTGTGAGGCTGAGAGTGTGAGAGTGAGTGTGTGTGTGAGTCTGAGAGTGTGAGAGTGAGTGTGTGTGTGAGTCTGAGAGTGTGAGAGTGAGTGTATGTGTGAGTCTGAGAGTGTGAGATGGAGTGTGTGTGTGTGAGTCTGAGAGTGTGTGAGTCTGAGAGTGTGAGAGTGAGTGTGTGTGTGTGTGAGTGAGAGTGTGAGCGTGAGTGTGTGTGTGAGTCTGAGAGTGAGTGTATGTGTGTGAGTCTGAGAGTGTGAGTGTGTGTATGTGAGTCTGAGAGTGTGAGAGTGTGAGAGTGAGTGTATGTGTGTGAGTCTGAGAGTGAGTGTGTGTGTGAGTCTGAGAGTGTGAGAGTGAGTGTGTGTGAGTCTGAGAGTGGGAGGGTGAGTGTGTGTGTGTGAGTCTGAGATTGTGAGTGTGAGTGTGTGAGTCTGACAGTGTAAGGGTGAGTGTGTGTGTTTGAGTCTGAGAGTGTGAGAGTGAGTGTGTGGGTCTGCGAGTGTGAGGGTGAGTGTGTGTGAGTCTGAGAGTGTGAGAGTGTGTGTGTGTGAGTCTGAGAGTGAGTGTGTGTGTGTGTTAGTCTGAGAGTGTGAGAGTGAGTGTGTGTATGAGTCTGAGAGTGTGAGGGTGAGTATGTGTGCGAGTCTGAAAGTGTGAGAGTGAGTGTGTGTGTATGAGTCTGACAGTGTGAGGGTGAGTGTGTCAGTCTGAGAGTGTGAGTGTGTGTGTGTGAGTCTGAGAGTGTGAGAGTGAGTGTGTGGGTATGTGAGTCTGATAATTTGAGAGTGAGTGTGTCAGTCTGAGAGTGTGAGAGTAAGTGTGTGTGTGAGTCTGAGAGTGTGAGAGTGAGTGTGTGTGTGAGTCTGAGAGTGTGAATGTGTGTGTGTGAGTCTGAGAGTGTGAGATTGAGTGTGTGTGAGAGTGAGTGTGTGTGTGTGTGAATCTGAGTGTGAGTGTCAGTGTATGTGTGTGTGAGTCTGAGAGTGTGAGGGTGAGTGTGTGTGTGAGTCGGAGTGTGAGTGGGTGTGTGTGAGTCTGAGAGTGTGAGAGTGACTGTATGTGTGTGAGTCTGAGAGTGTGAGATTGAGTGTATGTGTGTGTGAGAGTGAGTGTGTGTGTGAGTCTGAGAGTGTGAGAGTGAGTGTGTGTGAGTCTGAGAGTGTGAGGGTGAGTGTGTGTGTGCGAGTCTGAGATTGTAAGGTCGGTGTGTGTGTGAGTCTGAGAGTGTGAGTGTGTGAGTCTGACAGTGTGAGGGTGAGTGTGTGTGTTTGAGTCTGAGAGTGTGAGAGTGAGTGTGTGAGTCTGAGAGTGTGAGGGTGAGTGTGTGTGAGTCTGAGAGTGTGAGAGTGAGTGTGTGTGTGTGAGTCTGAGAGTGTGAGAGTGAGTGTGTGTGTGTGAGTCTGAGAGTGTGAGGGTGAGTGTGTGAGTCTGAGAGTGTGTGAGTCTGAGAGTGAGTGTGTGTGTGTGAGTCTGAGAGTGTGAGAGTGAGTGTGTGTTTGAGTCTGAGAGTGTGAGAGTGAGTGTGTGAGTCTGAGAGTGTGTGAGTCTGAGAGTGTGAGAGTGAGTGTGTGTGTGTGTGAGTCTGAGAGTGTGAGAGTGAGTGTGTGTGTTTGAGTCTGAGAGTGTGAGAGTGAGTGTGTGAGTCTGAGAGTGTGTGAGTCTGAGAGTGTGAGAGTGAGTGTGTGTGTGAGTCTGAGAGTGTGAGAGTGAGTGTGTGTGTTTGAGTCTGAGAGTGTGAGAGTGAGTGTTTGAGTCTGAGAGTGTGTGAGTCTGAGAGTGTGAGAGTGAGTGTGTGTGTGAGTCTGAGAGTGTGAGAGTGAGTGTGTGTGTGAGTCTGAGAGTGTGAGGGTGAGTGAGTGTGCGAGTCTGAAAGTGTGAGTGAGTGTGTGTGTATGAGTCTGACAGTGTGAGGGTGAGTGTGTGTGAGTCTGAGAGTGTGAGAGTGTGTGTGTGAGTCTGAGAGTGTGAGAGTGAGTGTGTGTGTGAGTCTGAGAGTGTGAGAGTGAGTGTGTGTGTGAGTCTGAGAGTGTGAGAGTGAGTGTGTGGGTCTGAGAGTGTGAGTGTGTGTGAGTCTGAGAGTGTGAGAGTGTGTGTGTGTGAGTCTGAGAGTGTGAGTGTGAGTGTGTGTGTGTGTTAGTCTGAGAGTGTGAGGGTGAGTATGTGTGCGAGTCTGAAAGTGTGAGAGTGAGTGTGTGTGTGTGTGTGTATGAGTCTGACAGTGTGAGGGTGAGTGTGAATCAGTCTGAGAGTGTGAGTGTGTGTGTGTGAGTCTGAGAGTGTGAGAGTGAGTGTGTGTGTATGTGAGTCTGATAGTTTGAGAGTGAGTGTGTCAGTCTGAGAGTGTGAGAGTAAGTGTGTGTGTGAGTCTGAGAGTGTGAGAGTGAGTGTGTGTGTGAGTCTGAGAGTGTGAATGTGTGTGTGTGAGTCTGAGAGTGTGAGATTGAGTGTGTGTGAGAGTGAGTGTGTGTGTGTGTGTGAATCTGAGTGTGAGTGTCAGTGTATGTGTGTGTGAGTCTGAGAGTGTGAGGGTGAGTGTGTGTGTGAGTCGGAGAGTGAGTGGGTGTGTGTGAGTCTGAGAGTGTGAGAGTGACTGTATGTGTGTGAGTCTGAGAGTGTGAGATTGAGTGTATGTGTGTGTGAGAGTGAGTGTGTGTGTGAGTCTGAGAGTGTGAGAGTGAGTGTGTGTGAGTCTGAAAGTGTGAGGGTGAGTGTGTGTGTGCGAGTCTGAGATTGTAAGGTCGGTGTGTGTGTGAGTCTGAGAGTGTGAGTGTGTGAGTCTGACAGTGTGAGGGTGAGTGTGTGTGTTTGAGTCTGAGAGTGTGAGAGTGAGTGTGTGAGTCTGAGAGTGTGAGGGTGAGTGTGTGTGAGTCTGAGAGTGTGAGAGTGAGTGTGTGTGTGTGAGTCTGAGAGTGTGAGAGTGAGTGTGTGTGTGAGTCTGAGAGTGTGAGGGTGAGTGTGTGAGTCTGAGAGTGTGTGAGTCTGAGAGTGTGAGAGTGAGTGTGTGTGTGTGAGTCTGAGAGTGTGAGAGTGAGTGTGTGTGTTTGAGTCTGAGAGTGTGAGAGTGAGTGTGTGAGTCTGAGAGTGTGTGAGTCTGAGAGTGTGAGAGTGAGTGTGTGTGTGTGAGTCTGAGAGTGTGAGAGTGAGTGTGTGTGTTTGAGTCTGAGAGTGTGAGAGTGAGTGTGTGAGTCTGAGAGTGTGTGAGTCTGAGAGTGTGAGAGTGAGTGTGTGTGTGAGTCTGAGAGTGTGAGAGTGAGTGTGTGTGTGTGTGAGTCTGAGAGTGTGAGAGTGAGTGTGTGTGTGAGTCTGAGAGTGTGAGAGTGAGTGTGTGTGTGAGTCTGAGAGTGTGAGGGTGAGTGAGTGTGCGAGTCTGAAAGTGTGAGTGAGTGTGTGTGTGAGTCTGAGAGTGTGAGAGTGAGTGTATGTGTGAGTCTGAGAGTGTGAGATGGAGTGTGTGTGTGTGAGTCTGAGAGTGTGTGAGTCTGAGAGTGTGAGAGTGAGTGTGTGTGTGAGTGAGAGTGTGAGCGTGAGTGTGTGTGTGAGTCTGAGAGTGAGTGTATGTGTGTGAGTCTGAGAGTGTGAGTGTGTGTGTGTGTATGTGAGTCTGAGAGTGTGAGAGTTTGAGAGTGAGTGTATGTGTGTGAGTCTGAGAGTGAGTGTGTGTGTGAGTCTGAGAGTGTGAGAGTGAGTGTGTGTGAGTCTGAGAGTGGGAGGGTGAGTGTGTGTGTGTGAGTCTGAGATTGTGAGTGTGTGAGTCTGACAGTGTAAGGGTGAGTGTGTGTGTTTGAGTCTGAGAGTGTGAGAGTGTGTGTGTGTGAGTCTGAGAGTATGAGAGTGAGTGTGTATGAGTCTGAGTGTGAAAGTGAATGTATGTATGTCTGAGTCTGAGAGTGTGAGAGTGAGTGTGTGTGTGTGAGTCTGAGAGTGTGAGAGTGATTGTGTGTGTTTGAGTCTGAGAGTGTGAGAGTGAGTGTGTGAGTCTGAGAGTGTGTGAGTCTGAGAGTGTGAGAGTGAGTGTGTGTGTGTGAGTCTGAGAGTGTGAGAGTGAGTGTGTGTGTTTGAGTCTGAGAGTGTGAGAGTGAGTGTGTGAGTCTGAGAGTGTGTGAGTCTGAGAGTGTGAGAGTGAGTGTGTGTGTGAGTCTGAGAGTGTGAGAGTGAGTGTGTGTGTGTGAGTCTGAGAGTGTGAGAGTGAGTGTGTGTGTGAGTCTGAGAGTGTGAGAGTGAGTGTGTGTGTGAGTCTGAGAGTGTGAGGGTGAGTGAGTGTGCGAGTCTGAAAGTGTGAGTGAGTGTGTGTGTGAGTCTGAGAGTGTGAGAGTGAGTGTATGTGTGAGTCTGAGAGTGTGAGATGGAGTGTGTGTGTGTGAGTCTGAGAGTGTGTGAGTCTGAGAGTGTGAGAGTGAGTGTGTGTGTGAGTGAGAGTGTGAGCGTGAGTGTGTGTGTGAGTCTGAGAGTGAGTGTATGTGTGTGAGTCTGAGAGTGTGAGTGTGTGTGTGTGTATGTGAGTCTGAGAGTGTGAGAGTTTGAGAGTGAGTGTATGTGTGTGAGTCTGAGAGTGAGTGTGTGTGTGAGTCTGAGAGTGTGAGAGTGAGTGTGTGTGAGTCTGAGAGTGGGAGGGTGAGTGTGTGTGTGTGAGTCTGAGATTGTGAGTGTGTGAGTCTGACAGTGTAAGGGTGAGTGTGTGTGTTTGAGTCTGAGAGTGTGAGAGTGTGTGTGTGTGAGTCTGAGAGTATGAGAGTGAGTGTGTATGAGTCTGAGTGTGAAAGTGAATGTATGTGTGTCTGAGTCTGAGAGTGTGAAGGTGAGTGTGTGTGTGAGTCTGAGAGTGTGAGATTGAGTGTGTGTGTGTGAGTCTGAGAGTGAGATTGAGTGTATGTGTGTGTGAGAGTGAGTGTGTGTGTGAGTCTGAGAGTGTAAGAGTGAGTGTGTGTGAGGCTGAGAGTGTGAGAGTGAGTGTGTGTGTGTGAGTCTGAGAGTGTGAGAGTGAGTGTGTGTGTGTGAGTCTGACAGTGTGAGGGTGAGTGTGTGTGTGTGAGTCTGAGAGTGTGAGAGTGAGTGTGTGTGTGTGTGTGTGAGTCTGAGAGTGTGAGGGTGAGTGTGTGTGTGAGTCTGTGAGGGTGAGTGTGTGTGTGAGTCTGAGAGTGTGAGTGTGTGTGTGAGTCTGAGAGTGTGAGGGTGAGTGTGTGTGTGTGTGAGTCTGAGAGTGTGAGAGTGAGTGTGTGTGCGAGTCTGAGAGTGAGTGTGTGTGTGAGTCTGAGAGTGTGAGATGGAGTGTGTGTGTGTGTGTGTGTGAGTCTGATAGTGTGAGGGTGTGTGAGTCTGAGAGTGTGAGAGTGAGTGTGTGTGAGTCTGAGAGTGTGAGAGTGAGTGTGTGTGTGAGTCTGAGAGTGTGAGAGTGAGTGGGTGTGTGTGAGTCTGAGAGTGTGAGAGTGAGTGTATGTGTGTGAGTCTGAGAGTGTGAGATTGAGTGTATGTGTGTGTATGTGTGTGTGAGTGTGTGTGTGAGTCTGATAGTGTGAGTGAGTGTGTGTGAGTCTGAGAGTGTGAGGGTGAGTGTGTGTGAGTCTGAGATTGTGAGGGTGAGTGTGTGTGTGAGTCTGAGAGTGTGAGTGTGTTAGTCTGAGAGTGTGAGAGTGAGTGTGTTAGTCTGAGAGTGTGAGAGTGAGTGTGTTTGTGAGTCTGAGAGTGTGAGAGTGAGTGTGTGTGTGAGTCTGAGAGTGTGAGAGTGAGTGTGTGTGTGAGTCTGAGAGTGTGAGAGTGAGTGTATGTGTGAGTCTGAGAGTGTGAGATGGAGTGTGTGTGTGTGAGTCTGAGAGTGTGTGAGTCTGAGAGTGTGAGAGTGAGTGTGTGTGTGTGTGTGAGTGAGAGTGTGAGCGTGAGTGTGTGTGTGAGTCTGAGAGTGAGTATGTGTGTGAGTCTGAGAGTGTGAGTGTGTGTATGTGAGTCTGAGAGTGTGAGAGTGTGAGAGTGAGTGTATGTGTGTGAGTCTGAGAGTGAGTGTGTGTGTGAGTCTGAGAGTGTGAGAGTGAGTGTGTGTGAGTCTGAGAGTGGGAGGGTGAGTGTGTGTGTGTGAGTCTGAGATTGTGAGTGTGAGTGTGTGAGTCTGACAGTGTAAGGGTGAGTGTGTGTGTTTGAGTCTGAGAGTGTGAGAGTGAGTGTGTGGGTCTGAGAGTGTGAGGGTGAGTGTGTGTGAGTCTGAGAGTGTGAGAGTGTGTGTGTGTGAGTCTGAGAGTGTGAGAGTGAGTGTGTGTGTGTGTTAGTCTGAGAGTGTGAGAGTGAGTGTGTGTATGAGTCTGAGAGTGTGAGGGTGAGTATGTATGCGAGTCTGAAAGTGTGAGAGTGAGTGTGTGTGTATGAGTCTGACAGTGTGAGGGTGAGTGTGTGTCAGTCTGAGAGTGTGAGTGTGTGTGTGTGAGTCTGAGAGTGTGAGAGTGAGTGTATGTGTGAGTCTGAGAGTGTGAGATGGAGTGTGTGTGTGTGAGTCTGAGAGTGTGTGAGTCTGAGAGTGTGAGAGTGAGTGTGTGTGTGTGTGAGTGAGAGTGTGAGCGTGAGTGTGTGTGTGAGTCTGAGAGTGAGTATGTGTGTGAGTCTGAGAGTGTGAGTGTGTGTATGTGAGTCTGAGAGTGTGAGAGTGTGAGAGTGAGTGTATGTGTGTGAGTCTGAGAGTGAGTGTGTGTGTGAGTCTGAGAGTGTGAGAGTGAGTGTGTGTGAGTCTGAGAGTGGGAGGGTGAGTGTGTGTGTGTGAGTCTGAGATTGTGAGTGTGAGTGTGTGAGTCTGACAGTGTAAGGGTGAGTGTGTGTGTTTGAGTCTGAGAGTGTGAGAGTGAGTGTGTGGGTCTGAGAGTATGAGGGTGAGTGTGTGTGAGTCTGAGAGTGTGAGAGTGTGTGTGTGTGAGTCTGAGAGTGTGAGAGTGAGTGTGTGTGTGTGTTAGTCTGAGAGTGTGAGAGTGAGTGTGTGTATGAGTCTGAGAGTGTGAGGGTGAGTATGTGTGCGAGTCTGAAAGTGTGAGAGTGAGTGTGTGTGTATGAGTCTGACAGTGTGAGGGTGAGTGTGTGTCAGTCTGAGAGTGTGAGTGTGTGTGTGTGAGTCTGAGAGTGTGAGAGTGAGTGTGTGGGTATGTGAGTCTGATAATTTGAGAGTGAGTGTGTCAGTCTGAGAGTGTGAGAGTAAGTGTGTGTGTGAGTCTGAGAGTGTGAGAGTGAGTGTGTGTGTGAGTCTGAGAGTGTGAATGTGTGTGTGTGAGTCTGAGAGTGTGAGATTGAGTGTGTGTGAGAGTGAGTGTGTGTGTGTGTGAATCTGAGTGTGAGTGTCAGTGTATGTGTGTGTGAGTCTGAGAGTGTGAGGGTGAGTGTGTGTGTGAGTCGGAGTGTGAGTGGGTGTGTGTGAGTCTGAGAGTGTGAGAGTGACTGTATGTGTGTGAGTCTGAGAGTGTGAGATTGAGTGTATGTGTGTGTGAGAGTGAGTGTGTGTGTGAGTCTGAGAGTGTGAGAGTGAGTGTGTGTGAGTCTGAGAGTGTGAGGGTGAGTGTGTGTGTGCGAGTCTGAGATTGTAAGGTCGGTGTGTGTGTGAGTCTGAGAGTGTGAGTGTGTGAGTCTGACAGTGTGAGGGTGAGTGTGTGTGTTTGAGTCTGAGAGTGTGAGAGTGAGTGTGTGAGTCTGAGAGTGTGAGGGTGAGTGTGTGTGAGTCTGAGAGTGTGAGAGTGAGTGTGTGTGTGTGAGTCTGAGAGTGTGAGAGTGAGTGTATGTGTGAGTCTGAGAGTGTGAGATGGAGTGTGTGTGTGTGAGTCTGAGAGTGTGTGAGTCTGAGAGTGTGAGAGTGAGTGTGTGTGTGTGTGAGTGAGAGTGTGAGCGTGAGTGTGTGTGTGAGTCTGAGAGTGAGTGTATGTGTGTGAGTCTGAGAGTGTGAGTGTGTGTATGTGAGTCTGAGAGTGTGAGAGTGTGAGTGTATGTGTGTGAGTCTGAGAGTGAGTGTGTGTGTGAGTCTGAGAGTGTGAGAGTGAGTGTGTGTGAGTCTGAGAGTGGGAGGGTGAGTGTGTGTGTGTGAGTCTGAGATTGTGAGTGTGAGTGTGTGAGTCTGACAGTGTAAGGGTGAGTGTGTGTGTTTGAGTCTGAGAGTGTGAGAGTGAGTGTGTGGGTCTGAGAGTGTGAGGGTGAGTGTGTGTGAGTCTGAGAGTGTGAGAGTGTGTGTGTGTGAGTCTGAGAGTGTGAGAGTGAGTGTGTGTGTGTGTTAGTCTGAGAGTGTGAGAGTGAGTGTGTGTATGAGTCTGAGAGTGTGAGGGTGAGTATGTGTGCGAGTCTGAAAGTGTGAGAGTGAGTGTGTGTGTATGAGTCTGACAGTGTGAGGGTGAGTGTGTGTCAGTCTGAGAGTGTGAGTGTGTGTGTGTGAGTCTGAGAGTGTGAGAGTGAGTGTGTGGGTATGTGAGTCTGATAATTTGAGAGTGAGTGTGTCAGTCTGAGAGTGTGAGAGTAAGTGTGTGTGTGAGTCTGAGAGTGTGAGAGTGAGTGTGTGTGTGAGTCTGAGAGTGTGAATGTGTGTGTGTGAGTCTGAGAGTGTGAGATTGAGTGTGTGTGAGAGTGAGTGTGTGTGTGTGTGAATCTGAGTGTGAGTGTCAGTGTATGTGTGTGTGAGTCTGAGAGTGTGAGGGTGAGTGTGTGTGTGAGTCGGAGTGTGAGTGGGTGTGTGTGAGTCTGAGAGTGTGAGAGTGACTGTATGTGTGTGAGTCTGAGAGTGTGATATTGAGTGTATGTGTGTGTGAGAGTGAGTGTGTGTGTGAGTCTGAGAGTGTGAGAGTGAGTGTGTGTGTTTGAGTCTGAGAGTGTGAGAGTGAGTGTGTGAGTCTGAGAGTGTGAGGGTGAGTGTGTGTGAGTCTGAGAGTGTGAGAGTGAGTGTGTGAGTCTGAGAGTGTGAGAGTGAGTGTGTGTGTGTGAGTCTGAGAGTGTGAGGGTGAGTGTGTGAGTCTGAGAGTGTGTGAGTCTGAGAGTGTGAGAGTGAGTGTGTGTGTGTGAGTCTGAGAGTGTGAGAGTGAGTGTGTGTGTTTGAGTCTGAGAGTGTGAGAGTGAGTGTGTGAGTCTGAGAGTGTGTGAGTCTGAGAGTGTGAGAGTGAGTGTGTGTGTGAGTCTGAGAGTGTGAGAGTGAGTGTGTGTGTTTGAGTCTGAGAGTGTGAGAGTGAGTGTTTGAGTCTGAGAGTGTGTGAGTCTGAGAGTGTGAGAGTGAGTGTGTGTGTGAGTCTGAGAGTGTGAGAGTGAGTGTGTGTGTGAGTCTGAGAGTGTGAGGGTGAGTGAGTGTGCGAGTCTGAAAGTGTGAGTGAGTGTGTGTGTATGAGTCTGACAGTGTGAGGGTGAGTGTGTGTGAGTCTGAGAGTGTGAGAGTGTGTGTGTGAGTCTGAGAGTGTGAGAGTGAGTGTGTGTGTGAGTCTGAGAGTGTGAGAGTGAGTGTGTGTGTGAGTCTGAGAGTGTGAGAGTGAGTGTGTGGGTCTGAGAGTGTGAGTGTGTGTGAGTCTGAGAGTGTGAGAGTGTGTGTGTGTGAGTCTGAGAGTGTGAGAGTGAGTGTGTGTGTGTGTTAGTCTGAGAGTGTGAGAGTGAGTGGGTGTATGAGTCTGAGAGTGTGAGGGTGAGTATGTGTGCGAGTCTGAAAGTGTGAGAGTGAGTGTGTGTGTGTGTATGAGTCTGACAGTGTGAGGGTGAGTGTGAATCAGTCTGAGAGTGTGAGTGTGTGTGTGTGAGTCTGAGAGTGTGAGAGTGAGTGTGTGTGTATGTGAGTCTGATAGTTTGAGAGTGAGTGTGTCAGTCTGAGAGTGTGAGAGTAAGTGTGTGTGTGAGTCTGAGAGTGTGAGAGTGAGTGTGTGTGTGAGTCTGAGAGTGTGAATGTGTGTGTGTGAGTCTGAGAGTGTGAGATTGAGTGTGTGTGAGAGTGAGTGTGTGTGTGTGTGTGAATCTGAGTGTGAGTGTCAGTGTATGTGTGTGTGAGTCTGAGAGTGTGAGGGTGAGTGTGTGTGTGAGTCGGAGAGTGAGTGGGTGTGTGTGAGTCTGAGAGTGTGAGAGTGACTGTATGTGTGTGAGTCTGAGAGTGTGAGATTGAGTGTATGTGTGTGTGAGAGTGAGTGTGTGTGTGAGTCTGAGAGTGTGAGAGTGAGTGTGTGTGAGTCTGAGAGTGTGAGGGTGAGTGTGTGTGTGCGAGTCTGAGATTGTAAGGTCGGTGTGTGTGTGAGTCTGAGAGTGTGAGTGTGTGAGTCTGACAGTGTGAGGGTGAGTGTGTGTGTTTGAGTCTGAGAGTGTGAGAGTGAGTGTGTGAGTCTGAGAGTGTGAGGGTGAGTGTGTGTGAGTCTGAGAGTGTGAGAGTGAGTGTGTGTGTGTGAGTCTGAGAGTGTGAGAGTGAGTGTGTGTGTGAGTCTGAGAGTGTGAGGGTGAGTGTGTGAGTCTGAGAGTGTGTGAGTCTGAGAGTGTGAGAGTGAGTGTGTGTGTTTGAGTCTGAGAGTGTGAGAGTGAGTGTGTGAGTCTGAGAGTGTGTGAGTCTGAGAGTGTGAGAGTGAGTGTGTGTGTGTGAGTCTGAGAGTGTGAGAGTGAGTGTGTGTGTTTGAGTCTGAGAGTGTGAGAGTGAGTGTGTGAGTCTGAGAGTGTGTGAGTCTGAGAGTGTGAGAGTGAGTGTGTGTGTGAGTCTGAGAGTGTGAGAGTGAGTGTGTGTGTGTGAGTCTGAGAGTGTGAGAGTGAGTGTGTGTGTGAGTCTGAGAGTGTGAGAGTGAGTGTGTGTGTGAGTCTGAGAGTGTGAGGGTGAGTGAGTGTGCGAGTCTGAAAGTGTGAGTGAGTGTGTGTGTGAGTCTGAGAGTGTGAGAGTGAGTGTATGTGTGAGTCTGAGAGTGTGAGATGGAGTGTGTGTGTGTGAGTCTGAGAGTGTGTGAGTCTGAGAGTGTGAGAGTGAGTATGTGTGTGAGTGAGAGTGTGAGCGTGAGTGTGTGTGTGAGTCTGAGAGTGAGTGTATGTGTGTGAGTCTGAGAGTGTGAGTGTGTGTGTGTGTATGTGAGTCTGAGAGTGTGAGAGTTTGAGAGTGAGTGTATGTGTGTGAGTCTGAGAGTGAGTGTGTGTGTGAGTCTGAGAGTGTGAGAGTGAGTGTGTGTGAGTCTGAGAGTGGGAGGGTGAGTGTGTGTGTGTGAGTCTGAGATTGTGAGTGTGAGTGTGTGAGTCTGACAGTGTAAGGGTGAGTGTGTGTGTTTGAGTCTGAGAGTGTGAGAGTGAGTGTGTGGGTCTGAGAGTGTGAGGGTGAGTGTGTGTGAGTCTGAGAGTGTGAGAGTGTGTGTGTGTGAGTCTGAGAGTGTGAGAGTGAGTGTGTGTGTGTGAGTCTGAGAGTGTGAGAGTGAGTGTGTGTATGAGTCTGAGAGTGTGAGGGTGAGTATGTGTGCGAGTCTGAAAGTGTGAGAGTGAGTGTGTGTGTATGAGTCTGAGAGTGTGAGAGTGAGTGTGTGGGTCTGAGAGTGTGAGGGTGAGTGTGTGTGAGTCTGAGAGTGTGAGAGTGTGTGTGTGTGAGTCTGAGATTGTGAGGGTGAGTGTGTGTGTGAGTCTGAGAGTGTGAGTGTGTTAGTCTGAGAGTGTGAGAGTGAGTGTGTTAGTCTGAGAGTGTGAGAGTGAGTGTGTTTGTGAGGCTGAGAGTGTGAGAGTGAGTGTGTGTGTGAGTCTGAGAGTGTGAGAGTGAGTGTGTGTGTGAGTCTGAGAGTGTGAGAGTGAGTGTATGTGTGAGTCTGAGAGTGTGAGATGGAGTGTGTGTGTGTGAGTCTGAGAGTGTGTGAGTCTGAGAGTGTGAGAGTGAGTGTGTGTGTGTGTGAGTGAGAGTGTGAGCGTGAGTGTGTGTGTGAGTCTGAGAGTGAGTGTATGTGTGTGAGTCTGAGAGTGTGAGTGTGTGTATGTGAGTCTGAGAGTGTGAGAGTGTGAGAGTGAGTGTATGTGTGTGAGTCTGAGAGTGAGTGTGTGTGTGAGTCTGAGAGTGTGAGAGTGAGTGTGTGTGAGTCTGAGAGTGGGAGGGTGAGTGTGTGTGTGTGAGTCTGAGATTGTGAGTGTGAGTGTGTGAGTCTGACAGTGTAAGGGTGAGTGTGTGTGTTTGAGTCTGAGAGTGTGAGAGTGAGTGTGTGGGTCTGCGAGTGTGAGGGTGAGTGTGTGTGAGTCTGAGAGTGTGAGAGTGTGTGTGTGTGAGTCTGAGAGTGAGTGTGTGTGTGTGTTAGTCTGAGAGTGTGAGAGTGAGTGTGTGTGAGTCTGAGAGTGTGAGGGTGAGTATGTGTGCGAGTCTGAAAGTGTGAGAGTGAGTGTGTGTGTATGAGTCTGACAGTGTGAGGGTGAGTGTGTCAGTCTGAGAGTGTGAGTGTGTGTGTGTGAGTCTGAGAGTGTGAGAGTGAGTGTGTGGGTATGTGAGTCTGATAATTTGAGAGTGAGTGTGTCAGTCTGAGAGTGTGAGAGTAAGTGTGTGTGTGAGTCTGAGAGTGTGAGAGTGAGTGTGTGTGTGAGTCTGAGAGTGTGAATGTGTGTGTGTGAGTCTGAGAGTGTGAGATTGAGTGTGTGTGAGAGTGAGTGTGTGTGTGTGTGAATCTGAGTGTGAGTGTCAGTGTATGTGTGTGTGAGTCTGAGAGTGTGAGGGTGAGTGTGTGTGTGAGTCGGAGTGTGAGTGGGTGTGTGTGAGTCTGAGAGTGTGAGAGTGACTGTATGTGTGTGAGTCTGAGAGTGTGAGATTGAGTGTATGTGTGTGTGAGAGTGAGTGTGTGTGTGAGTCTGAGAGTGTGAGAGTGAGTGTGTGTGAGTCTGAGAGTGTGAGGGTGAGTGTGTGTGTGCGAGTCTGAGATTGTAAGGTCGGTGTGTGTGTGAGTCTGAGAGTGTGAGTGTGTGAGTCTGACAGTGTGAGGGTGAGTGTGTGTGTTTGAGTCTGAGAGTGTGAGAGTGAGTGTGTGAGTCTGAGAGTGTGAGGGTGAGTGTGTGTGAGTCTGAGAGTGTGAGAGTGAGTGTGTGTGTGTGAGTCTGAGAGTGTGAGAGTGAGTGTGTGTGTGTGAGTCTGAGAGTGTGAGGGTGAGTGTGTGAGTCTGAGAGTGTGTGAGTCTGAGAGTGAGTGTGTGTGTGTGAGTCTGAGAGTGTGAGAGTGAGTGTGTGTTTGAGTCTGAGAGTGTGAGAGTGAGTGTGTGAGTCTGAGAGTGTGTGAGTCTGAGAGTGTGAGAGTGAGTGTGTGTGTGTGTGAGTCTGAGAGTGTGAGAGTGAGTGTGTGTGTTTGAGTCTGAGAGTGTGAGAGTGAGTGTGTGAGTCTGAGAGTGTGTGAGTCTGAGAGTGTGAGAGTGAGTGTGTGTGTGAGTCTGAGAGTGTGAGAGTGAGTGTGTGTGTTTGAGTCTGAGAGTGTGAGAGTGAGTGTTTGAGTCTGAGAGTGTGTGAGTCTGAGAGTGTGAGAGTGAGTGTGTGTGTGAGTCTGAGAGTGTGAGAGTGAGTGTGTGTGTGAGTCTGAGAGTGTGAGGGTGAGTGAGTGTGCGAGTCTGAAAGTGTGAGTGAGTGTGTGTGTATGAGTCTGACAGTGTGAGGGTGAGTGTGTGTGAGTCTGAGAGTGTGAGAGTGTGTGTGTGAGTCTGAGAGTGTGAGAGTGAGTGTGTGTGTGAGTCTGAGAGTGTGAGAGTGAGTGTGTGTGTGAGTCTGAGAGTGTGAGAGTGAGTGTGTGGGTCTGAGAGTGTGAGTGTGTGTGAGTCTGAGAGTGTGAGAGTGTGTGTGTGTGAGTCTGAGAGTGTGAGAGTGAGTGTGTGTGTGTGTTAGTCTGAGAGTGTGAGGGTGAGTATGTGTGCGAGTCTGAAAGTGTGAGAGTGAGTGTGTGTGTGTGTGTATGAGTCTGACAGTGTGAGGGTGAGTGTGAATCAGTCTGAGAGTGTGAGTGTGTGTGTGTGAGTCTGAGAGTGTGAGAGTGAGTGTGTGTGTATGTGAGTCTGATAGTTTGAGAGTGAGTGTGTCAGTCTGAGAGTGTGAGAGTAAGTGTGTGTGTGAGTCTGAGAGTGTGAGAGTGAGTGTGTGTGTGAGTCTGAGAGTGTGAATGTGTGTGTGTGAGTCTGAGAGTGTGAGATTGAGTGTGTGTGAGAGTGAGTGTGTGTGTGTGTGTGAATCTGAGTGTGAGTGTCAGTGTATGTGTGTGTGAGTCTGAGAGTGTGAGGGTGAGTGTGTGTGTGAGTCGGAGAGTGAGTGGGTGTGTGTGAGTCTGAGAGTGTGAGAGTGACTGTATGTGTGTGAGTCTGAGAGTGTGAGATTGAGTGTATGTGTGTGTGAGAGTGAGTGTGTGTGTGAGTCTGAGAGTGTGAGAGTGAGTGTGTGTGAGTCTGAAAGTGTGAGGGTGAGTGTGTGTGTGCGAGTCTGAGATTGTAAGGTCGGTGTGTGAGTCTGAGAGTGTGAGTGTGTGAGTCTGACAGTGTGAGGGTGAGTGTGTGTGTTTGAGTCTGAGAGTGTGAGAGTGAGTGTGTGAGTCTGAGAGTGTGAGGGTGAGTGTGTGTGAGTCTGAGAGTGTGAGAGTGAGTGTGTGTGTGTGAGTCTGAGAGTGTGAGAGTGAGTGTGTGTGTGAGTCTGAGAGTGTGAGGGTGAGTGTGTGAGTCTGAGAGTGTGTGAGTCTGAGAGTGTGTGAGTCTGAGAGTGTGAGAGTGAGTGTGTGTGTGTGAGTCTGAGAGTGTGAGAGTGAGTGTGTGTGTTTGAGTCTGAGAGTGTGAGAGTGAGTGTGTGAGTCTGAGAGTGTGTGAGTCTGAGAGTGTGAGAGTGAGTGTGTGTGTGTGAGTCTGAGAGTGTGAGAGTGAGTGTGTGTGTTTGAGTCTGAGAGTGTGAGAGTGAGTGTGTGAGTCTGAGAGTGTGTGAGTCTGAGAGTGTGAGAGTGAGTGTGTGTGTGAGTCTGAGAGTGTGAGGGTGAGTGAGTGTGCGAGTCTGAAAGTGTGAGTGAGTGTGTGTGTGAGTCTGAGAGTGTGAGAGTGAGTGTATGTGTGAGTCTGAGAGTGTGAGATGGAGTGTGTGTGTGTGAGTCTGAGAGTGTGTGAGTCTGAGAGTGTGAGAGTGAGTGTGTGTGTGAGTGAGAGTGTGAGCGTGAGTGTGTGTGTGAGTCTGAGAGTGAGTGTATGTGTGTGAGTCTGAGAGTGTGAGTGTGTGTGTGTGTATGTGAGTCTGAGAGTGTGAGAGTTTGAGAGTGAGTGTATGTGTGTGAGTCTGAGAGTGAGTGTGTGTGTGAGTGTGAGAGTGAGTGTGTGTGAGTCTGAGAGTGTGAGAGTGAGTGTGTGTGTGTGAGTCTGAGAGTGTGAGAGTGATTGTGTGTGTTTGAGTCTGAGAGTGTGAGAGTGAGTGTGTGAGTCTGAGAGTGTGTGAGTCTGAGAGTGTGAGAGTGAGTGTGTGTGTGTGAGTCTGAGAGTGTGAGAGTGAGTGTGTGTGTTTGAGTCTGAGAGTGTGAGAGTGAGAGTGTGAGTCTGAGAGTGTGTGAGTCTGAGAGTGTGAGAGTGAGTGTGTGTGTGAGTCTGAGAGTGTGAGAGTGAGTGTGTGTGTGTGAGTCTGAGAGTGTGAGAGTGAGTGTGTGTGTGAGTCTGAGAGTGTGAGAGTGAGTGTGTGTGTGAGTCTGAGAGTGTGAGGGTGAGTGAGTGTGCGAGTCTGAAAGTGTGAGTGAGTGTGTGTGTGAGTCTGAGAGTGTGAGAGTGAGTGTATGTGTGAGTCTGAGAGTGTGAGATGGAGTATGTGTGTGTGAGTCTGAGAGTGTGTGAGTCTGAGAGTGTGAGAGTGAGTGTGTGTGTGAGTGAGAGTGTGAGCGTGAGTGTGTGTGTGAGTCTGAGAGTGAGTGTATGTGTGTGAGTCTGAGAGTGTGAGTGTGTGTGTGTGTATGTGAGTCTGAGAGTGTGAGAGTTTGAGAGTGAGTGTATGTGTGTGAGTCTGAGAGTGAGTGTGTGTGTGAGTCTGAGAGTGTGAGAGTGAGTGTGTGTGAGTCTGAGAGTGGGAGGGTGAGTGTGTGTGTGTGAGTCTGAGATTGTGAGTGTGTGAGTCTGACAGTGTAAGGGTGAGTGTGTGTGTTTGAGTCTGAGAGTGTGAGAGTGTGTGTGTGTGAGTCTGAGAGTATGAGAGTGAGTGTGTATGAGTCTGAGTGTGAAAGTGAATGTATGTGTGTCTGAGTCTGAGAGTGTGAAGGTGAGTGTGTGTGTGAGTCTGAGAGTGTGAGATTGAGTGTGTGTGTGTGAGTCTGAGAGTGAGATTGAGTGTATGTGTGTGTGAGAGTGAGTGTGTGTGTGAGTCTGAGAGTGTAAGAGTGAGTGTGTGTGAGGCTGAGAGTGTGAGAGTGAGTGTGTGTGTGTGAGTCTGAGAGTGTGAGAGTGAGTGTGTGTGTGTGAGTCTGACAGTGTGAGGGTGAGTGTGTGTGTGTGAGTCTGAGAGTGTGAGAGTGAGTGTGTGTGTGTGTGTGTGAGTCTGAGAGTGTGAGGGTGAGTGTGTGTGTGAGTCTGTGAGGGTGAGTGTGTGTGTGAGTCTGAGAGTGTGAGTGTGTGTGTGAGTCTGAGAGTGTGAGGGTGAGTGTGTGTGTGTGTGAGTCTGAGAGTGTGAGAGTGAGTGTGTGTGCGAGTCTGAGAGTGAGTGTGTGTGTGAGTCTGAGAGTGTGAGATGGAGTGTGTGTGTGTGTGTGTGTGAGTCTGATAGTGTGAGGGTGTGTGAGTCTGAGAGTGTGAGAGTGAGTGTGTGTGAGTCTGAGAGTGTGAGAGTGAGTGTGTGTGTGAGTCTGAGAGTGTGAGAGTGAGTGGGTGTGTGTGAGTCTGAGAGTGTGAGAGTGAGTGTATGTGTGTGAGTCTGAGAGTGTGAGATTGAGTGTATGTGTGTGTATGTGTGTGTGAGTGTGTGTGTGAGTCTGATAGTGTGAGTGAGTGTGTGTGAGTCTGAGAGTGTGAGGGTGAGTGTGTGTGAGTCTGAGATTGTGAGGGTGAGTGTGTGTGTGAGTCTGAGAGTGTGAGTGTGTTAGTCTGAGAGTGTGAGAGTGAGTGTGTTAGTCTGAGAGTGTGAGAGTGAGTGTGTTTGTGAGTCTGAGAGTGTGAGAGTGAGTGTGTGTGTGAGTCTGAGAGTGTGAGAGTGAGTGTGTGTGTGAGTCTGAGAGTGTGAGAGTGAGTGTATGTGTGAGTCTGAGAGTGTGAGATGGAGTGTGTGTGTGTGAGTCTGAGAGTGTGTGAGTCTGAGAGTGTGAGAGTGAGTGTGTGTGTGTGTGAGTGAGAGTGTGAGCGTGAGTGTGTGTGTGAGTCTGAGAGTGAGTATGTGTGTGAGTCTGAGAGTGTGAGTGTGTGTATGTGAGTCTGAGAGTGTGAGAGTGTGAGAGTGAGTGTATGTGTGTGAGTCTGAGAGTGAGTGTGTGTGTGAGTCTGAGAGTGTGAGAGTGAGTGTGTGTGAGTCTGAGAGTGGGAGGGTGAGTGTGTGTGTGTGAGTCTGAGATTGTGAGTGTGAGTGTGTGAGTCTGACAGTGTAAGGGTGAGTGTGTGTGTTTGAGTCTGAGAGTGTGAGAGTGAGTGTGTGGGTCTGAGAGTGTGAGGGTGAGTGTGTGTGAGTCTGAGAGTGTGAGAGTGTGTGTGTGTGAGTCTGAGAGTGTGAGAGTGAGTGTGTGTGTGTGTTAGTCTGAGAGTGTGAGAGTGAGTGTGTGTATGAGTCTGAGAGTGTGAGGGTGAGTATGTATGCGAGTCTGAAAGTGTGAGAGTGAGTGTGTGTGTATGAGTCTGACAGTGTGAGGGTGAGTGTGTGTCAGTCTGAGAGTGTGAGTGTGTGTGTGTGAGTCTGAGAGTGTGAGAGTGAGTGTATGTGTGAGTCTGAGAGTGTGAGATGGAGTGTGTGTGTGTGAGTCTGAGAGTGTGTGAGTCTGAGAGTGTGAGAGTGAGTGTGTGTGTGTGTGAGTGAGAGTGTGAGCGTGAGTGTGTGTGTGAGTCTGAGAGTGAGTATGTGTGTGAGTCTGAGAGTGTGAGTGTGTGTATGTGAGTCTGAGAGTGTGAGAGTGTGAGAGTGAGTGTATGTGTGTGAGTCTGAGAGTGAGTGTGTGTGTGAGTCTGAGAGTGTGAGAGTGAGTGTGTGTGAGTCTGAGAGTGGGAGGGTGAGTGTGTGTGTGTGAGTCTGAGATTGTGAGTGTGAGTGTGTGAGTCTGACAGTGTAAGGGTGAGTGTGTGTGTTTGAGTCTGAGAGTGTGAGAGTGAGTGTGTGGGTCTGAGAGTGTGAGGGTGAGTGTGTGTGAGTCTGAGAGTGTGAGAGTGTGTGTGTGTGAGTCTGAGAGTGTGAGAGTGAGTGTGTGTGTGTGTTAGTCTGAGAGTGTGAGAGTGAGTGTGTGTATGAGTCTGAGAGTGTGAGGGTGAGTATGTGTGCGAGTCTGAAAGTGTGAGAGTGAGTGTGTGTGTATGAGTCTGACAGTGTGAGGGTGAGTGTGTGTCAGTCTGAGAGTGTGAGTGTGTGTGTGTGAGTCTGAGAGTGTGAGAGTGAGTGTGTGGGTATGTGAGTCTGATAATTTGAGAGTGAGTGTGTCAGTCTGAGAGTGTGAGAGTAAGTGTGTGTGTGAGTCTGAGAGTGTGAGAGTGAGTGTGTGTGTGAGTCTGAGAGTGTGAATGTGTGTGTGTGAGTCTGAGAGTGTGAGATTGAGTGTGTGTGAGAGTGAGTGTGTGTGTGTGTGAATCTGAGTGTGAGTGTCAGTGTATGTGTGTGTGAGTCTGAGAGTGTGAGGGTGAGTGTGTGTGTGAGTCGGAGTGTGAGTGGGTGTGTGTGAGTCTGAGAGTGTGAGAGTGACTGTATGTGTGTGAGTCTGAGAGTGTGAGATTGAGTGTATGTGTGTGTGAGAGTGAGTGTGTGTGTGAGTCTGAGAGTGTGAGAGTGAGTGTGTGTGAGTCTGAGAGTGTGAGGGTGAGTGTGTGTGTGCGAGTCTGAGATTGTAAGGTCGGTGTGTGTGTGAGTCTGAGAGTGTGAGTGTGTGAGTCTGACAGTGTGAGGGTGAGTGTGTGTGTTTGAGTCTGAGAGTGTGAGAGTGAGTGTGTGAGTCTGAGAGTGTGAGGGTGAGTGTGTGTGAGTCTGAGAGTGTGAGAGTGAGTGTGTGTGTGTGAGTCTGAGAGTGTGAGAGTGAGTGTATGTGTGAGTCTGAGAGTGTGAGATGGAGTGTGTGTGTGTGAGTCTGAGAGTGTGTGAGTCTGAGAGTGTGAGAGTGAGTGTGTGTGTGTGTGAGTGAGAGTGTGAGCGTGAGTGTGTGTGTGAGTCTGAGAGTGAGTGTATGTGTGTGAGTCTGAGAGTGTGAGTGTGTGTATGTGAGTCTGAGAGTGTGAGAGTGTGAGTGTATGTGTGTGAGTCTGAGAGTGAGTGTGTGTGTGAGTCTGAGAGTGTGAGAGTGAGTGTGTGTGAGTCTGAGAGTGGGAGGGTGAGTGTGTGTGTGTGAGTCTGAGATTGTGAGTGTGAGTGTGTGAGTCTGACAGTGTAAGGGTGAGTGTGTGTGTTTGAGTCTGAGAGTGTGAGAGTGAGTGTGTGGGTCTGAGAGTGTGAGGGTGAGTGTGTGTGAGTCTGAGAGTGTGAGAGTGTGTGTGTGTGAGTCTGAGAGTGTGAGAGTGAGTGTGTGTGTGTGTTAGTCTGAGAGTGTGAGAGTGAGTGTGTGTATGAGTCTGAGAGTGTGAGGGTGAGTATGTGTGCGAGTCTGAAAGTGTGAGAGTGAGTGTGTGTGTATGAGTCTGACAGTGTGAGGGTGAGTGTGTGTCAGTCTGAGAGTGTGAGTGTGTGTGTGTGAGTCTGAGAGTGTGAGAGTGAGTGTGTGGGTATGTGAGTCTGATAATTTGAGAGTGAGTGTGTCAGTCTGAGAGTGTGAGAGTAAGTGTGTGTGTGAGTCTGAGAGTGTGAGAGTGAGTGTGTGTGTGAGTCTGAGAGTGTGAATGTGTGTGTGTGAGTCTGAGAGTGTGAGATTGAGTGTGTGTGAGAGTGAGTGTGTGTGTGTGTGAATCTGAGTGTGAGTGTCAGTGTATGTGTGTGTGAGTCTGAGAGTGTGAGGGTGAGTGTGTGTGTGAGTCGGAGTGTGAGTGGGTGTGTGTGAGTCTGAGAGTGTGAGAGTGACTGTATGTGTGTGAGTCTGAGAGTGTGATATTGAGTGTATGTGTGTGTGAGAGTGAGTGTGTGTGTGAGTCTGAGAGTGAGTGTGTGTGTTTGAGTCTGAGAGTGTGAGAGTGAGTGTGTGAGTCTGAGAGTGTGAGGGTGAGTGTGTGTGAGTCTGAGAGTGTGAGAGTGAGTGTGTGTGTGTGAGTCTGAGAGTGTGAGAGTGAGTGTGTGTGTGTGAGTCTGAGAGTGTGAGGGTGAGTGTGTGAGTCTGAGAGTGTGTGAGTCTGAGAGTGTGAGAGTGAGTGTGTGTGTGTGAGTCTGAGAGTGTGAGAGTGAGTGTGTGTGTTTGAGTCTGAGAGTGTGAGAGTGAGTGTGTGAGTCTGAGAGTGTGTGAGTCTGAGAGTGTGAGAGTGAGTGTGTGTGTGAGTCTGAGAGTGTGAGAGTGAGTGTGTGTGTTTGAGTCTGAGAGTGTGAGAGTGAGTGTTTGAGTCTGAGAGTGTGTGAGTCTGAGAGTGTGAGAGTGAGTGTGTGTGTGAGTCTGAGAGTGTGAGAGTGAGTGTGTGTGTGAGTCTGAGAGTGTGAGGGTGAGTGAGTGTGCGAGTCTGAAAGTGTGAGTGAGTGTGTGTGTATGAGTCTGACAGTGTGAGGGTGAGTGTGTGTGAGTCTGAGAGTGTGAGAGTGTGTGTGTGAGTCTGAGAGTGTGAGAGTGAGTGTGTGTGTGAGTCTGAGAGTGTGAGAGTGAGTGTGTGTGTGAGTCTGAGAGTGTGAGAGTGAGTGTGTGGGTCTGAGAGTGTGAGTGTGTGTGAGTCTGAGAGTGTGAGAGTGTGTGTGTGTGAGTCTGAGAGTGTGAGAGTGAGTGTGTGTGTGTGTTAGTCTGAGAGTGTGAGAGTGAGTGGGTGTATGAGTCTGAGAGTGTGAGGGTGAGTATGTGTGCGAGTCTGAAAGTGTGAGAGTGAGTGTGTGTGTGTGTATGAGTCTGACAGTGTGAGGGTGAGTGTGAATCAGTCTGAGAGTGTGAGTGTGTGTGTGTGAGTCTGAGAGTGTGAGAGTGAGTGTGTGTGTATGTGAGTCTGATAGTTTGAGAGTGAGTGTGTCAGTCTGAGAGTGTGAGAGTAAGTGTGTGTGTGAGTCTGAGAGTGTGAGAGTGAGTGTGTGTGTGAGTCTGAGAGTGTGAATGTGTGTGTGTGAGTCTGAGAGTGTGAGATTGAGTGTGTGTGAGAGTGAGTGTGTGTGTGTGTGTGAATCTGAGTGTGAGTGTCAGTGTATGTGTGTGTGAGTCTGAGAGTGTGAGGGTGAGTGTGTGTGTGAGTCGGAGAGTGAGTGGGTGTGTGTGAGTCTGAGAGTGTGAGATTGACTGTATGTGTGTGAGTCTGAGAGTGTGAGATTGAGTGTATGTGTGTGTGAGAGTGAGTGTGTGTGTGAGTCTGAGAGTGTGAGAGTGAGTGTGTGTGAGTCTGAGAGTGTGAGGGTGAGTGTGTGTGTGCGAGTCTGAGATTGTAAGGTCGGTGTGTGTGTGAGTCTGAGAGTGTGAGTGTGTGAGTCTGACAGTGTGAGGGTGAGTGTGTGTGTTTGAGTCTGAGAGTGTGAGAGTGAGTGTGTGAGTCTGAGAGTGTGAGGGTGAGTGTGTGTGAGTCTGAGAGTGTGAGAGTGAGTGTGTGTGTGTGAGTCTGAGAGTGTGAGAGTGAGTGTGTGTGTGAGTCTGAGAGTGTGAGGGTGAGTGTGTGAGTCTGAGAGTGTGAGAGTGAGTGTGTGTGTTTGAGTCTGAGAGTGTGAGAGTGAGTGTGTGAGTCTGAGAGTGTGTGAGTCTGAGAGTGTGAGAGTGAGTGTGTGTGTGTGAGTCTGAGAGTGTGAGAGTGAGTGTGTGTGTTTGAGTCTGAGAGTGTGAGAGTGAGTGTGTGAGTCTGAGAGTGTGTGAGTCTGAGAGTGTGAGAGTGAGTGTGTGTGTGAGTCTGAGAGTGTGAGAGTGAGTGTGTGTGTGTGAGTCTGAGAGTGTGAGAGTGAGTGTGTGTGTGAGTCTGAGAGTGTGAGAGTGAGTGTGTGTGTGAGTCTGAGAGTGTGAGGGTGAGTGAGTGTGCGAGTCTGAAAGTGTGAGTGAGTGTGTGTGTGAGTCTGAGAGTGTGAGAGTGAGTGTATGTGTGAGTCTGAGAGTGTGAGATGGAGTGTGTGTGTGTGAGTCTGAGAGTGTGTGAGTCTGAGAGTGTGAGAGTGAGTATGTGTGTGAGTGAGAGTGTGAGCGTGAGTGTGTGTGTGAGTCTGAGAGTGAGTGTATGTGTGTGAGTCTGAGAGTGTGAGTGTGTGTGTGTGTATGTGAGTCTGAGAGTGTGAGAGTTTGAGAGTGAGTGTATGTGTGTGAGTCTGAGAGTGAGTGTGTGTGTGAGTCTGAGAGTGTGAGAGTGAGTGTGTGTGAGTCTGAGAGTGGGAGGGTGAGTGTGTGTGTGTGAGTCTGAGATTGTGAGTGTGAGTGTGTGAGTCTGACAGTGTAAGGGTGAGTGTGTGTGTTTGAGTCTGAGAGTGTGAGAGTGAGTGTGTGGGTCTGAGAGTGTGAGGGTGAGTGTGTGTGAGTCTGAGAGTGTGAGAGTGTGTGTGTGTGAGTCTGAGAGTGTGAGAGTGAGTGTGTGTGTGTGAGTCTGAGAGTGTGAGAGTGAGTGTGTGTATGAGTCTGAGAGTGTGAGGGTGAGTATGTGTGCGAGTCTGAAAGTGTGAGAGTGAGTGTGTGTGTATGAGTCTGACAGTGTGAGGGTGAGTGTGTGTCAGTCTGAGAGTGTGAGTGTGTGTGTGTGAGTCTGAGAGTGTGAGAGTGAGTGTGTGTGTATGTGAGTCTGATAATTTGAGAGTGAGTGTGTCAGTCTGAGAGTGTGAGAGTAAGTGTGTGTGTGAGTCTGAGAGTGTGAGAGTGAGTGTGTGTGTGAGTCTGAGAGTGTGAATGTGTGTGTGTGAGTCTGAGAGTGTGAGATTGAGTGTGTGTGAGAGTGAGTGTGTGTGTGTGTGAATCTGAGTGTGAGTGTCAGTGTATGTGTGTGTGAGTCTGAGAGTGTGAGGGTGAGTGTGTGTGTGAGTCGGAGTGTGAGTGGGTGTGTGTGAGTCTGAGAGTGTGAGAGTGACTGTATGTGTGTGAGTCTGAGAGTGTGAGATTGAGTGTATGTGTGTGTGAGAGTGAGTGTGTGTGTGAGTCTGAGAGTGTGAGAGTGAGTGTGTGTGAGTCTGAGAGTGTGAGGGTGAGTGTGTGTGTGCGAGTCTGAGATTGTAAGGTCGGTGTGTGTGTGAGTCTGAGAGTGTGAGTGTGTGAGTCTGACAGTGTGAGGGTGAGTGTGTGTGTTTGAGTCTGAGAGTGTGAGAGTGAGTGTGTGAGTCTGAGAGTGTGAGGGTGAGTGTGTGTGAGTCTGAGAGTGTGAGAGTGAGTGTGTGTGTGTGAGTCTGAGAGTGTGAGAGTGAGTGTGTGTGTGTGAGTCTGAGAGTGTGAGGGTGAGTGTGTGAGTCTGAGAGTGTGTGAGTCTGAGAGTGTGAGAGTGAGTGTGTGTGTGTGAGTCTGAGAGTGTGAGAGTGAGTGTGTGTTTGAGTCTGAGAGTGTGAGAGTGAGTGTGTGAGTCTGAGAGTGTGTGAGTCTGAGAGTGTGAGAGTGAGTGTGTGTGTGAGTCTGAGAGTGTGAGAGTGAGTGTGTGTGTTTGAGTCTGAGAGTGTGAGAGTGAGTGTGTGAGTCTGAGAGTGTGTGAGTCTCAGAGTGTGAGAGTGAGTGTGTGTGTGAGTCTGAGAGTGTGAGAGTGAGTGTGTGTGTGAGTCTGAGAGTGTGAGGGTGAGTGAGTGTGCGAGTCTGAAAGTGTGAGTGAGTGTGTGTGTATGAGTCTGACAGTGTGAGGGTGAGTGTGTGTGAGTCTGAGAGTGTGAGAGTGTGTGTGTGAGTCTGAGAGTGTGAGAGTGAGTGTGTGTGTGAGTCTGAGAGTGTGAGAGTGAGTGTGTGTGTGAGTCTGAGAGTGTGAGAGTGAGTGTGTGGGTCTGAGAGTGTGAGTGTGTGTGAGTCTGAGAGTGGGAGAGTGTGTGTGTGTGAGTCTGAGAGTGTGAGAGTGAGTGTGTGTGTGTGTTAGTCTGAGAGTGTGAGAGTGAGTGTGTGTATAAGTCTGAGAGTGTGAGGGTGAGTATGTGTGCGAGTCTGAAAGTGTGAGAGTGAGTGTGTGTGTATGAGTCTGACAGTGTGAGGGTTAGTGTGAATCAGTCTGAGAGTGTGAGTGTGTGTGTGTGAGTCTGAGAGTGTGAGAGTGAGTGTGTGTGTATGTGAGTCTGATAGTTTGAGAGTGAGTGTGTGTGTGAGTCTGAGAGTGTGAATGTGTGTGTGTGAGTCTGAGAGTGTGAGATTGAGTGTGTGTGAGAGTGAGTGTGTGTGTGTGTGTGAATCTGAGTGTGAGTGTCAGTGTATGTGTGTGTGAGTCTGAGAGTGTGAGGGTGAGTGTGTGTGTGAGTCGGAGAGTGAGTGGGTGTGTGTGAGTCTGAGAGTGTGAGAGTGACTGTATGTGTGTGAGTCTGAGAGTGTGAGATTGAGTGTATGTGTGTGTGAGAGTGAGTGTGTGTGTGAGTCTGAGAGTGTGAGAGTGAGTGTGTGTGAGTCTGAGAGTGTGAGGGTGAGTGTGTGTGTGCGAGTCTGAGATTGTAAGGTCGGTGTGTGTGTGAGTCTTAGAGTGTGAGTGTGTGAGTCTGACAGTGTGAGGGTGAGTGTGTGTGTTTGAGTCTGAGAGTGTGAGAGTGAGTGTGTGAGTCTGAGAGTGTGAGGGTGAGTGTGTGTGAGTCTGAGAGTGTGAGAGTGAGTGTGTGTGTGTGAGTCTGAGAGTGTGAGAGTGAGTGTGTGTGTGAGTCTGAGAGTGTGAGGGTGAGTGTGTGAGTCTGAGAGTGTGTGAGTCTGAGAGTGTGAGAGTGAGTGTGTGTGTGTGAGTCTGATAGTGTGAGAGTGAGTGTGTGTGTTTGAGTCTGAGAGTGTGAGAGTGAGTGTGTGAGTCTGAGAGTGTGTGAGTCTGAGAGTGTGAGAGTGAGTGTGTGTGTGTGAGTCTGAGAGTGAGTGTGTGTGTTTGAGTCTGAGAGTGTGAGAGTGAGTGTGTGAGTCTGAGAGTGTGTGAGTCTGAGAGTGTGAGAGTGAGTGTGTGTGTGTGAGTCTGAGAGTGTGAGAGTGAGTGTGTGTGTGTGAGTCTGAGAGTGTGAGAGTGAGTGTGTGTGTGAGTCTGAGAGTGTGAGAGTGAGTGTGTGTGTGAGTCTGAGAGTGTGTGGGTGAGTGAGTGTGCGAGTCTGAAAGTGTTAGTGAGTGTGTGTGTATGAGTCTGACAGTGTGAGGGTGAGTGTGTGTGAGTCTGAGAGTGTGAGAGTGTGTGTGTGAGTCTGAGAGTGTGAGAGTGAGTGTGTGTGTGAGTCTGAGAGTGTGAGGGTGAGTGTGTGTGAGTCTGAGAGTGTGAATGTGAGTGTGTGTGTGTGAGTCTGAGAGTGTGAGAGTGAGTGTGTCAGTCTGAGAGTGTAAGAGTGAGTGTGTGTATGAGTCTGAGAGTGTGAGTGTGTGTGTGTGAGTCTGAGATTGTGAGAGTGAATGTGTGTGTGAGTTTGAGAGTGTGAGAGTGAGTGTGTGTGAGTCTGAGAGTGTGAGTGTGTGTGTGTGAGTCTGAGAGTGTGAGAGTGAGTGTGTCAGTCTGAGAGTGTAAGAGTGAGTGTGTGTATGAGTCTGAGAGTGTGAGAATGTGTGTGTGAGTCTGAGATTGTGAGAGTGAATGTGTGTGTGAGTTTGAGAGTGTGAGAGTGAGTGTGTGTGAGTCTGAGAGTGTGAGTGTGTGTGTGTGAGTTTGAGATTGTGAGGGTGAGTGTGTGTGTGAGTTTGAGAGTGTGAGTGTGTGAGTCTGACAGTGTGAGCGTGAGTGTGTATGTTTGAGTCTGAGAGTGTGAGAATGAGTGTGTGTGTGTGTCAGTCTGAGAGTGTAAGAGTGAGTGTGTGTGTGTGTGAGTCTGAGAGTGTGAGAGTGAGTGTGTGTGTATGAGTCTGACAGTGTGAGGGTGAGTGTGTGTCAGTCTGAGAGTGTGAGAGTGTGTGTGTGAGTCTGAGAGTGTGATATGAGTGTGTGTGTATGTGAGTCTGAGAGTGTGAGAGTGAGTGTGTCAGTCTGAGAGTGTGAGAGTGAGTGTGTGAGTCTGAGAGTGTGAGAGTGAGTGTGTGTGTGTGCGTGTGAATCTGAGTGTGAGTGTATGTGTGTGTGAGTCTGAGAGTGTGAGGGTGAGTGTGTGTGTGAGTCGGAGAGTGAGTGTGTGTGTGAGTCTGAGAGTGTGAGAGTGAGTGTGTGTGAGTCTGAGAGTGTGAGAGTGAGTGTGTGTGAGTCTGAGAGTGTGAGAGTGAGTGTGTGTGTGAGTCTGAGTGTCAGTGTATGTGTGTGTGAGTCTGAGTGTGAGTGTCAGTGTATGTGTGTGTGAATCTGAGAGTGTGAGGGTGAGTGTGTGTGTGAGTCTGAGATTGTGAGAGTGAGTGTGTGTGAGTCTGAGAGTGTGAGAGTGAGCGGGTGTGTGTGAGTCTGTGAGTGTGATGGTGAGTGTGTGTGTGAGTCGGAGAGTGAGTGTGTGTGTGAGTCTGAGAGTGTGAGAGTGTGTGTGAGTCTGAGAGTGTGAGAGTGTGTGTGAGTCTGAGATTGTGAGGGTGAGTGTCTGTGTGAGTCGGAGAGTGAGTGTGTGTGTGAGTCTGAGAGTGTGAGAGTGAGTGTGTGTGAGTCTGAGAGTGTGAGAGTGAGTGTGTGTGAGTCTGAGAGTGTGCGAGTGAGTGTGTGTGTGTGTGAGTCTGAGTGTCAGTGTATGTGTGTGTGAGTCTGAGTGTGAGTGTCAGTGTATGTGTGTGTGAATCTGAGAGTGTGAGATTGAGTGTGCGTGTGTGAGTCTGAGAGTGTGAGGTTGAGTGTATGTGTGTGAGAGTGAGTGTGTGTGTGAGTCTGAGAGTGTGAGAGTGAGTGTGTGTGAGTCTGAGAGTGTGAGAGTGAGCGGGTGTGTGTGAGTCTGAGAGTGTGATGGTGAGTGTGTGTGTGAGTCGGAGAGTGAGTGTGTGTGTGAGTCTGAGAGTGTGAGAGTGTGTGTGAGTCTGAGAGTGTGAGAGTGTGTGTGAGTCTGAGATTGTGAGAGTGAGTGTGTGTGTGAGTCTGAGAGTGTGAGAGTGAGTGTGTGTGAGTCTGAGAGTGTGAGGGTGAGTGTGTGTGTGTGTATCTGAGAGTGTGAGAGTGAGTGTGTGTGTGTTTGTCTGAGAGTGTGAGAGTGAATGTGTGTGTGAGTCTGAGAGTGTGAGTGTGTGTGTGTGAGTCTGAGAGTGTGAGAGTGAGTGTGTGTGTGAGTCTGAGAGTGTGAGAGTGAGTGTGTGTGTGAGTCTGAGAGTGTGAGGGTGAGTGAGTGTGCGAGTCTGAAAGTGAGTGAGTGTGTGTGTATGAGTCTGACAGTGTGAGGGTGAGTGTGTGTGAGTCTGAGAGTGTGAGAGTGTGTGTGTGAGTCTGAGAGTGTGAGAGTGAGTGTGTGTGTGAGTCTGAGAGTGTGAGGGTGAGTGTGTGTGAGTCTGAGAGTGTGAATGTGAGTGTGTGTGTGTGAGTCTGAGAGTGTGAGAGTGAGTGTGTCAGTCTGAGAGTGTAAGAGTGAGTGTGTGTATGAATCTGAGAGTGTGAGAGTGTGTGTGTGAGTCTGAGATAGTGAGAGTGAATGTGTGTGTGAGTTTGAGAGTGTGAGAGTGAGTGTGTGTGAGTCTGAGAGTGTGAGTGTGTGTGTGTGAGTCTGAGAGTGTGAGGGTGAGTGTGTCAGTCTGAGAGTGTAAGAGTGAGTGTGTGTATGAGTCTGAGAGTGTGAGTGTGTGTGTGTGAGTCTGAGATTGTGAGGGTGAGTGTGTGTGAGTTTGAGAGTGTGAGTGTGTGAGTCTGACAGTGTGAGCGTGAGTGTGTGTGTTTGAGTCTGAGAGTGTGAGAGTGAGTGTGTGTGTGTGTCAGTCTGAGAGTGTGAGAGTGAGTGTGTGTGTGTGAGTCTGAGAGTGTGAGAGTGAGTGTGTGTGTATGAGTCTGACAGTGTGAGGGTGAGTGTGTGTCAGTCTGAGAGTGTGAGAGTGTGTGTGTGAGTCTGAGAGTGTGATATGAGTGTGTGTGTATGTGAGTCTGAGAGTGTGAGAGTGAGTGTGTCAGTCTGAGAGTGTGAGAGTGAGTGTGTGAGTCTGAGAGTGTGAGAGTGAGTGTGTGTGTGTGTGTGAATCTGAGTGTGAGTGTATGTGTGTGTGAGTCTGAGAGTGTGAGGGTGAGTGTGTGTGTGAGTCGGAGAGTGTGAGTGTGTGTGTGTGAGTCTGAGATTGTGAGGGTGAGTGTGTGTGTGAGTTTGAGAGTGTGAGTGTGTGAGTCTGACAGTGTGAGCGTGAGTGTGTGTGTTTGAGTCTGAGAGTGTGAGAGTGAGTGTGTGTGTGTGTCAGTCTGAGAGTGTGAGAGTGAGTGTGTGTGTGTGAGTCTGAGAGTGTGAGAGTGAGTGTGTGTGTATGAGTCTGACAGTGTGAGGGTGAGTGTGTGTCAGTCTGAGAGTGTGAGAGTGTGTGTGTGAGTCTGAGAGTGTGATATGAGTGTGTGTGTATGTGAGTCTGAGAGTGTGAGAGTGAGTGTGTCAGTCTGAGAGTGTGAGAGTGAGTGTGTGAGTCTGAGAGTGTGAGAGTGAGTGTGTGTGTGTGTGTGAATCTGAGTGTGAGTGTATGTGTGTGTGAGTCTGAGAGTGTGAGGGTGAGTGTGTGTGTGAGTCGGAGAGTGAGTGTGTTTGTGAGTCTGAGAGTGTGAGAGTGAGTGTGTGTGAGTCTGAGAGTGTGAGAGTGAGTGTGTGTGAGTCTGAGAGTGTGAGAGTGAGTGTGTGTGTGAGTCTGAGTGTCAGTGTATGTGTGTGTGAGTCTGAGTGTGAGTGTCAGTGTATGTGTGTGTGAATCTGAGAGTGTGAGGGTGAGTGTGTGTGTGAGTCTGAGAGTGTGAGATTGAGTGTGCGTGTGTGAGTCTGAGAGTGTGAGGTTGAGTGTATGTGTGTGTGAGCGTGAGTGTGTGTGTGAGTCTGAGAGTGTGAGAGTGAGTGTGTGTGAGTCTGAGAGTGTGAGAGTGAGCGGGTGTGTGTGAGTCTGAGAGTGTGATGGTGAGTGTGTGTGTGAGTCGGAGAGTGAGTGTGTGTGTGAGTCTGAGAGTGTGTGTGAGTCTGAGAGTGTGAGAGTGAGTGTGTGTGAGTCTGAGAGTGTGTGAGTGAGTGTGTGTGTGAGTCTGAGTGTCAGTGTATGTGTGTGTGAGTCTGAGTGTGAGTGTCAGTGTATGTGTTTGTGAATCTGAGAGTGTGAGATTGAGTGTGCGTGTGTGAGTCTGAGAGTGTGAGGTTGAGTGTATGTGTGTGTGAGAGTGAGTGTGTGTGTGAGTCTGAGAGTGTGAGAGTGAGTGTGTGTGAGTCTGAGAGTGTGAGAGTGAGCGGGTGTGTGTGAGTCTGAGAGTGTGATGGTGAGTGTGTGTGTGAGTCAGAGAGTGAGTGTGTGTGTGAGTCTGAGAGTGTGAGAGTGTGTGTGAGTCTGAGAGTGTGAGAGTGTGTGTGAGTCTGAGATTGTGAGAGTGAGTGTGTGTGTGAGTCTGAGAGTGTGAGAGTGAGTGTGTGTGAGTCTGAGAGTGTGAGGGTGAGTGTGTGTGTGTGTTTCTGAGAGTGTGAGAGTGAGTGTGTGTGTGTGAGTCTGAGAGTGTGAGAGTGAATGTGTGTGTGAGTCTGAGAGTGTGAGTGTGTGTGTGTGAGTCTGAGAGTGTGAGAGTGAGTGTGTGTGTGTGAGTCTAAGAGTGTGAGAGTGAGTGTGTATGTGAGTCTGAGAGTGTGAGAGTGAGTGTGTGAGTCTGAGCGTGTGAGAGTGTGTGTGAGTCTGAGAGTGTGAGAGTGAGTGTGTGTGTGTGAGTCTGACAGTGTGAGGGTGAGTGTGTGTGTGTGAGAGTGTGAGTGTGTGTCAGTCTGTCTGGCAAAACAACCTCCTACCTCCTCGCGGTGCCGGACGGGCAACACTGTCGTGGACAGTGCTGTGGGAGGAAGGCCAATGCCTCATTGGCCTCTCCCCTCATGGCGTCTGTGACCACCACAGTTGCTACACGGGAGCTCTGGACGGGTGCGAGGGGCTGGTAACCCCTCCACCTTCAATTAATTACCACGAAACCACGACTTAAACATAAACCTGTAACAAATAAGCTTGTGCCGGAGGCCCCGGGGGGACAGGCATCTATGACGTCTCCTGGCCAAACCCCAATTGGCGGAGCCAGGAGATTGAATCTTCACCCTCGGGGCTCCTCCAGAAACAACGAAAAGCCATTATGGATGGCCACGTGGAATGTTCGAATGCTCACTGCGGAGGAGAGGTTGCCACTCCTTTGTCGGGAGCTGGACCGGTACCGCCTGGATCTCTGTGGCATTCAGGAGGTCCGGTGGACCGGTTCAGGTTCCTGCTACCATGAGGTGTGGACAGTCCTCTACTCGGGGCAGGAGACTGCCAAACAACAGGGTGTGGCTCTTCTTTTGAACAAAAGAATGAAGGGGGCGTGGGAGCGTGGCGGTGAGGTGTGGGAAGCTGTAAGCCCCAGGATACTTTGGGCTCGCCTTCCCATCAACAGGAGGCGAGGAGTGGTGGTCGTGGTTACTTATGCCCCCACCGAAGACGAACATCCGTGGAGGGATGCAGGCAAAGCCGATGAGTCAGATGCCTTCTATGACCTCCTGTCACAGGTGCTGGCTAAAGTGGCCACTCGGGACAGAGTTATCTTGTTGGGTGACTTCAATGCCCGAGTTGGTCATGATGCTGGCACCTGGTCTGGAGTGATTGGAAGGCATGGGCCAGATCAGCTCAATAACAACGGTAGGAGGCTGCTAGATTTTTGTGCAGCCCATGGGCTTGTAATTACCAACACGCTCTTCCGGCATCGGCGCATCCACACAACATCATGGACGCATGCCGGGTCCAAGCAAGAACATATACTGGACTACATAGTGACGGACCAGCGGATGCGAGCCCATGTCCTTGACACCAGGACCTACCGTGGAGCTGATCTGCCCTCTGACCATCGACTAGTCATCAGTAAGATGTGCCTGCCATTCTTCCACTCCGGTGGTGGGTGTACACCCAGGACCCCATTCCAACCTAAAGTGGCCTGGTCTCAGCTGATGAAAGTTGCAAGCGAAAATTTCATCATCGCTTGCAGCTGGGGTTGGCATCGTCCCCCACTCCTACTGCTGTCGAGGGTAAATGGGCGAGGTTTAGGAGTGTGACTCATGCAGAGGCAATGGCTGCTTTGGGTACGCGGTCCAGACCTCCCCAGAAACCCTGGCTGACAGAGGAGGTGTTCAGGTTAGTTGAGAAAAAGAGACAGGCCCACTCTCATCGGCTACAGCATCCCACGTCAGAGAATGAGGAGGTTTACCACAGCCTTTGCTCGGAGGTTCGGAGAGCCGTAAGGCACTGCAAGGATGGGTGGTGGTCGGGGGTTGTTGAGGAGATAGAGTCTGCCTCAGTGGCCCGCGATCACAAATCACTGTTAAATTCCATCAAAAAAGTAACCTGCAGCGCCACACCTATTACCATCATTAGGGGAAAAACGGTGATCCAATCTCCGACCCCTATGAACAGGTTTGCAGATTTGCTGAGCATTTCTATGAGGTCCTGGGGGAGGGGAAATCCCTCAGCCAGGAAAACATCATGGCACAAAGTGGGGATAACCCTGCTGAGGCTGCGGTGCCTCAAATATTGGAAGAGGTCACCACCTGTGAGTGGCTGGCTGAGGTGCCATCTGTTGAGGAAGTACTGCAGGCTATCCGGAGTCTGAGACTAGGAAAGGCACCGGGCAGAGATGATCTCCCAAGCGAAATGCTCAGGGAGGGTGGCGTTTGTGCATTACATCATAACAACAGACTGGACCACTGGACAGGTTCCGCAGGATTGGAAGGATGCCCTGGTGGTCCCCCTCTTTAAGAAGGGGGACCGCACAGACTGTAACAACTACAGGGGCATCTCACTCCTCGGTGTGCCGGGAAAGGTCCTGGCAAGGATTATTCAACATCGCCTTGCTAAGCACGCTGAGGAGGGGCTTGCGGAGCCCCAATGCGGTTTCAGAAAAGGGCGGTCCTGCACAGATGCCATATTTTCTGTCCGTCTGCTACAGCAGAGATGTAGGGAATTCCAACAAGACCTACATATCTGCTTTATTGACCTGGTCATGGCCTATGATACCATCAGTAGGCCTGGGCTCTGGGTTGTTCTTCGTGCTTTCGGAGTCCCTGACCCTCTGCTCACGATCATTAAGGACCTTCATGATGGTGAACGGACCCGGGTAAAACTACATGGCCGGGAGTCAGAGCCTTTCCCTGTACACCTTGGGGTGCGGCAGGGATGTCCTCTGGCTTCCACATTATTTAACATCCATTTTGACCGTGCAGTTCGTGAAGCCTTCAATAGCTGTACCGGGGGAATTTCCATTTGGTACAGATATAATGGGAGGCTGATCGATGCCCGGGTGCGATCAAGGGATGGCTCCCTATTGGTCAACCACGTAATGTATGCCGATGATTTGGTAATAGCTGCTCATTCAGAGGAGGAGTTGGAGACGCTGCTGCTGAGACTGGAGCGTGCCACTAAGAGGTGGGGCCTTACCATCAGCCCCACCAAAACTAAGCACCTGCCTGGGATATTTGTACCATCGGACATTCCACCCCCACAACTCCCAATCGGTGATGGGCAGTAGTGGAGAGAGAGTGGAGAGTTTCCCATACCTGGGCAGTGTGCTTATGACCGGCTCCAGTTTAACAGCAGAGGTCTCACTCCGAATCAGTCGAGCGGCAATATCTTTTCATCGGTTGCGTAACGCTGTGTGGAAGCTACCTGGTCTGTCGCTCCGCACGAAGCTTCAGGTCTTCTCGGCCACAGTCATTCCATCCCTTCTTTACGCTTGCGAAACGTGGACCCCCCTAATGGAGCATCTTCGCTGGTAGGAAACATTTTGGCTGGCCTGCCTACGATCCATCCTGGGTTTAACCAGGCTGGATTGTGTGAGGAGCTCACAAATCCTTGAAAGATCTGGGCAAAGTCCCATCGGTGAGCTCCTCCGGCAGGCAAGGCTGCGTTGGCTGGGTCATGTAGCCCGCATGCCCAGCCACCGCATGCCTAAACAGCTTTTGTTCGGCCGGATCGAGGGGGCTAAACGGGCACGGCACGGGCTAGAGAAGAGATGGAGTGATGTGGTACAGGAGGACGTGGAGCTGAGTGGACTTGCCGATGACTGGTACCAGCGGTGTCAAGATCGGCCTCTGTGGATGAGGCTCGTGAAGGACGCTACTAGGCAGTTGGAGGCAGTCGCCCTCCAACAACAACGGAGGGCGGAGGAGCGATGCTCACAACAAGTTGGTACAGTAGGGGGCACAGGTGGTGCATCAGCCAGTCATCTTGGTCATCTCGGTCAGTCAACCCGTGGCACCTGGGTCTGCCCCGTGACCTCCTGCCAGCGGGCGTTCGACACTTCACGTGGCCTCAAGGTGCACTTGGCCTCAAGGTGCACTTGGCCTGGCACAAGCGTCGTGGTGACGTCACCGCCACTTAGTGGCGAATGGCGGTTGTTGTTGTTGTGTGCGAGTCTGAGACTGTGAGAGTGAGTGTGTGTGTGTGAGTCTGAGAGTGAGTGTGTGTGTGTCTGAGAGTGTGAGAGTGAGTGTGTGTGTGTGAGTCTGAGAGTGAGTGTGTGTGAGTCTGAGAGTGAGTGTGTGTGAGTCTGAGAGTGTGAGAGTGAGTGTGTGTGTGAGTCTGAGAGTGAGTGTATGTGTGTGTGAGTCTTAGTTACCTATAGTGTTATACAGGTAGGAACAACAGGTTCCACATTGCCCACCAGGGATTATTTGTCTGTCTGTCGTGCATATCCGGAATTCCACCCACCCATGCACCTCCCCACGGAACACCGAGCTACGCCACGATTGGTTGACGATGTCGGGGAGGGTGGGGGGAAGGGTAAACACGCCCACTCATCCAACTGCCCCCCCCCCCGCTAAACGCCGCGCTGTCCAACCAAGTTCCTACCTGCCCACTCCGAAGGAACGTGTTTAATATTGTGTGGCAGGCAACGGCTGGTGATACAATGGTCTGCGTGGGTCTAGGGGGGTTAGTAGCGTGCTGTAGAAATAGAAACTGGAAATGTGAGTATGGGAGCAAGCTATGAAAGCAATTAAGATCCCTCCTCCCTGGCTCCTCCCCCCCTCTTACCCTATATAATCGCTTGTCACAAATAGCTCTCTCTATTCACTACAGTAATTTGCTGTGGCTGTTCCACCTGATGACGGAAGCTTGTGTTGCCTCTGAAACGTCGTGATTTAATATAGTTATTTTCATTTTATTATTTGTATTATTATTTGTATTTTTCATCTTAGTGACTTTACCGAAAGAACCAAGAGCATGGATCATTGGAGTCACGAAAACTTCAAATCTAGAATTGACAGTATTTGGTTAGAGTAATGGTAGAAGTTTGGAGGTAATGCGTTAGCATTTACTGAACATTTATAAGGGGTTTTATCTATGGTGAGCCCTCAACTTTGGGATAAGCCTTTATGTATTATCAAGCTAAAACATATCCATAAGGTATTAATGCCTTAAATCTCTTTGTTAAAGATGCCCACCTGTGTGCAATATGTATTCCCCAATACCTGTGTCCTAAAGAGGAAAAAAATATATAACAGGCATTGATTTGGGCAATGATCCTCCATAGGGGAGAAATAAAAGAAGGGCCCTTGCACAGTATCGCTTATAATATATTTTTTCCTCTTTTCGACAGTGTTGTTGGCGATTTTGTTTAGGTATTTTTATTTGTTCTTATGCCCCACTGCCAACGCAGCATCACAATTTGTTTGTGTACAATACAGGTCTATTGAGAACATTTTAATGACACTCGTGTCTCCAGTGATTAAAATGTCCATTTAATAAATATGTAGTGAGTCCAACTGAGTCGCAGACGTTATCTTGGGAGCAACACTATTTATTATACAACAGCATGCAACATAACACGATCTACACTCGGGTCTCGAATGCCCATCTAACCATGCTACGGCAGAACTAGACACAGTTCGCTATCCCGGTCCGGACCACAAGCTGGGTCCCGGACCGCGTGGCTAGAGGCTTCTCCTCTCCGACGTGGATCTTCGTACCACCAGCACACGAAGAACCTCGAACTCCTCACGAGGCTCTCGTTATCTGCCCCTGGGCTGGGGCTGACTCCGCCCTTCACCCCGCCCACCTTCCAGGTGTCTCAAGTTCTTTCGCGAAGGTTCCGGAGAGCTCTTTTGGATCACGTGACCACCTCGTGGCCCCCGTCCACCGGTGGCCCCCCTCCACCGGTGGCCCCCCTCCAATATCATTCATTCACGTGTCAGCAGGTCAACCAGCGTATCATGCCCCAACGTAACCCTGGCTGGCTGACACTCCCTCTTGCTCCCTCACCGGGAGCCCGCACCACACACTGCTCGTGATGTCTCCGCACTAACCAGCGCTCACCCAAGCCCCGCTAGAGCTGGTACTACACCCCATAACCTGGGCTGCCCATAATTACAACACATTATCTGCCGTGGCTTCATAAGCCCCCGCACCATACAGTGACAACCACAGTCACTACAAATATGAGTAATCTGGACTAAATTAGCAATGACTGATCTGGGAAAAAAATCCCAACTACAAAGCCAAGTAGCACATGGCACATTCTCCATTAATGGGAAGCATACCTCAGCCCTGTTCGTTTCAATATATAGTGCCATTATTTCATAAAGTTGAACTCCTTTATATATAGAATATCTGCCATTGACCTCTAACTACCAAAAGTCATTGGCCATGATGTGCATGACACTCTTAATGCCAGTGGCTGTTTTAGCTGGGCATGAGCTCTTGTTGAAGCCTCAGCATGGAATGTTGTATGCATGTACGTGTCTTACGGTCAGCACGGGTGTCATATTTGGCAACTTTCCAGTTCATCAGGCAAACCTACATGCTCATCTTCTGTGTGATCAAACTACTTGTGACCTTGTGCTATTTTGGATGTTAAGAGTTATGGTATTTCTGTGTTTCATTTGACCGGTGTTGTTGACATATCCTTCTTTTTGTGACCAGTCATCCTCCCAGTTCTTGTATGAAAGAAATTAACAAAAAACAGGAAGATGAAGGCTGATGTATGCAGTTGGGTATAAATATTTGTAATGTGGAAGTTTTACATTAGCCCTGTGATCTTTGTGGTGAAGTATAGCCAAACAACCCCAACGAACAAGAGCATGGGGAGGCCTTCTTCCAGCAATGGATTGACAAAGGCCTGTTTACTGTGAGCTTAACAGTGGAACATTAACGTTAAACCATTTTTTTGGTGTCTTTCGGTGAAGTCACGTAGATAGGTTAAAAGATTATAAAAAAATAGTACGACGTTTCGATCGCAACACAAGTGGTCATCATTAGATAAAGGGGGTTAGCTTCTAAAGGCAAATTGTTAAAAAGGTTTGAAATGGGCATAGCCCTTTTCCTCATAACGACCGCTTGTGTTGCGATCGAAACGTCATAGTTTTTTGTTATTTTCTTTGAACCTATCTACGTGAATTTACTGAAAGACCCAAAGAATATGAATTCCTGCAGTCACAAAAACTTTAAGTCAAGGTTAAACCATTTAATATGTGCTGTTTTGTTTTTGTTAGTGCTCATTCCTGTTTGGAGTGAGAGTGGATTTCAAGCGCATATTTGTAATTGTATACATTCCTACATGGAGTGAGAGTGGATTGCAAATTAATTTTTGTATTTGTATACATTCATGTACTATGCGTGTGTGTGCATTAGCTATTATCTCTTGAGTTGAAATTTCCAAGCACTGGGGGGATTCTGAATGGAGCGAAAACATCTGCAACTAAGCGAGTGGCTTGACATACGTTTACACTTTGGTTATGTGATGGTAATGGTACTGAGTAGCTTTCTTACGTAATTTGATCAGCTTTAATGATGCAGCTGTAGTATGCGCATTGTATTATGAACAGTTTATCTGCAATTTAAACACTGACAAGTACTCTACACACATGTTATAATAGTCATTAATAATTCGTCCCGATCATAATCTTTCATCTTTTGTCATCCATTCCTGGATGAAGGTCTTGTCGCACCACATTAGTTATGGTGGTTACTTTGCCATACTTTACCACGCTGGTCAGTCTCGGTTGGGGGAGGGGGTGGTGTGGCTCACGTTTGGTTCAGATATCACTCACCACTAGTGTTGGCCATGGTAAGGAATTTACCTCAAATTGCCGAGTTAAACGCACATTGATCTAATCACTGCACCTCCACTCCGGCCCTAATGTGTAATTATGGACATATTCACGTCACATAGATAGAAAAATAATAGATCACGACGTTTCGATCACATGTGTGTGTGTATACATGTGTAGTGAAATAGCGCTGACTGTTGTACAGCAGCTGCAACTGCAGATGGGCACTTAGCGCGCACACAGCGTAACCAGGCAGGTTGGAGCAACTGGGGCAAGGGTCATGGTAGACCTCGTGGGGAAGCCCCTGGAACCCTCTCGAGGGTTCGAGAAGGGAGACGCGGTTCGGGCAGAGCCAAGCCGCGCCGAGGGGAATATAAGCAGCGGAGAGCGAGTGCTCCGGGCTGCCAGGTCTGGGATTGGACTCGTCGTCGATGTCGTCGTCGCTGCCCTCGTCGCTGCCGCCTTCGCCCGATCATTGTACGGCCGGAGAGTAGTTGGCTGTGCCGGTCGACGCCGTCGGTGCAAAGTGGACAGGGTCGTGTCTGGGACGGGTCGCGCGGCAGCGTGGTCGTGAGAGAGAGGTTGCCCAAGTAGTGGTGTGAACTCGAACAACAATAAAAGGGGAGGATGGTGCCTTCTGCGACTACCTCGTCTCCGACTGAGTGTGTGTGTGTGACGCACACTACCCGCATGCACACACAAGCCTCGGGCGTCGCGCAGAAGAGAACGAGCAGAAGAGATGTACACATGAAATTACACATGTATGGGTAATCTTGCCGCTGGCTGGCACCAGCAGTATTAGAATCGGCTTTTGTTGAGACGACTCAAACAGAGAAACTGGCAGCAGGTTCCCTTCAGCAGGGCAACAGGAGGTAGAGGAGCAGCATTCACAATGATAAATAGAGCACGAGGTGGATAAAACACAGCGTGTTGGCACAGTGGAGACCACATGTGGTGCTACCGCCAATTCACTAGTCTGTTTACTCGTAACACCTGGGTTGATCTGGAGGCCTCCCATCAGCGATTCTTTGCAACTCCATGTGGCTTAAAGTGTATTTAGCCTGGCACAAGTGGGAGGCAGAGCTGCTACCACACTGCCAAGCCGCATTGGTCACACACTGAGGCCGGCATGGCTCCACTGGCTGGTGATTAATGATGTACTGCCCATTCATTCTCATTCTATATTTACTCCAATGGCTCACACCAGTTTCTGCAATTGGAGGCCATATTCCTGGCATTTGCCATTTTAGAGTGTCTGCCAATTCATAAATTGTAAACTTTTTAAAATTATCATCAGCCATGTTCTATCCACTACATCAAATGTCACACCCCATGGTCCCGCGATGCCACAATTCATCTCGCTTCCTCACATGAGCCGACTCATCACTATCTCTGCGGTGATCATCCCTCTCAAGTGCTATCGCTCCCCTGACTGCCATTGTCACCAGTCACTCCCGTTGGTCATCACCTCTTCCATTGATGTGTCTTGACAGTCAACAGCATGTCTTTAATTTGTGTTTGTTCTCTCGTCCATGTGTTCCCCTTTCTTGTCTTATTGTCTAATTTTCACATGCACCTCTCCACGCATATTGGTGTACTTTTCAGCTTTTTTTTACTTTCTTCACGATTGTAGTGGATGTTTGAGATCAATATTAGATTGAATAGATGAATCGTTTCAATATCACTCAAAACAGACCGTTATGTGCTGTGTTTTACTCGCCCTTCTCGGCAAACTGAATTTTCAGGTTCCTTCATGTTCGTATTTGAATTCAACATTGATCGTCAACCGTACCCTGCCAGGAAAATACATTCTAAAAAATATTTAGAAGTAAAAAGCCTTCCACACCCTTTTGTAATGAAGGCTTTCAGTTTTTACCAATGAAGGTTATGTAACCTTATCTAAGATTTCTCTCATATTTCTATATGGATACCCATACAGCACTTTCATAATTTATTAAAGTTAATTTCATTTTGAGATAGCATTAATAACTCCTTAGAAGTAAATTCAACTGTATTGAATGTTGTAGTTTGCATAATACAACGTGTCATAAAAATAAATGGTGTTATAATGATTGAGATGGTTAAAGTAATTTCTGCATTTAACGTGTTCTTAAGTACTCTTAGGTTTTTTCGGTAAAGTCACGTAGGTAAAAAATAATAGTAAGATAAAATAATAATAAATGAAAATAACTCTATTAAATCACGACGTTTAAGTACAGCATTATATAATGTAGACAGGTCAAAGTTTGTGCGTGCATGAAAGAGCAATGGGGCAGTGCTCATCTCTTTTAGAGGCCCTCACCTAAGATGGAATTGCCACAGTTCTGTTGCAGAGGTCAGTCTCCGTTTAAGACAAACACTGTTGACTTCTCACAAAGTGAGCAGCCCTGAGCCACTGGTGAAAATACGACTCTTCTATAGCAAATTCAAGTACCGTCGCCTAAACAAGCTCTCATATGTAATCATTCATTTGCACAATAGCATGAATTATGCAATCAATTTTCGAATCATCTTATTTGCATTAGTAATATAATGAATGTTACTTAATTGAAATCAGTGTTGCAACAACGCAATTACCTGTTACGATCGTAATGTTTATGACTGCAATCAATTAGCAAAGTATTTTAAACAGTGTTTCATAATTACCCATGAGATAACGCAAGGGAATATAGCATACATTTACATTGTTCCACATTACACCATGTTCCACTAAGACGGGCAGAGGTGTCCATGCATTGAACTGTAGCCTTGAAGCCACAAGGTAATACAGCAGATGGTATAAAAATGAGATTTGCAGTGTTCACGATGTTGATCGTAATAATGGTGATGTTGCTCACGGCCATCGATGTTGGTCCTGTTGAAGACTACTGGTAAAAGATTGATATGAGATGATGATATTGGTAATGGTGATGATTATCATAATGTTGTCTTGATGACAATGATGAAAGCGATAATGATGTCAATAATGGTGATGTTCTCAGTGGCAGTTTTGAATGTAATCGCCATTGGTAATGGCGATGGTGTTGCCAATATTGTCTTTAAATAGATGGTATTGATCATTATTCTTATGGCATGAATAGTTATGTTACCAAAGATTATGTTCAATCAAGCCTGTGTTCACACATGGCTTCTGTGCGTTACAGACGGCGTCCCGACACCGCGACAGTGGCGCTTTCGTGTGGTGATCCAGCGTGCCAGTGGCGGAGGACGGCCCTGTCCCAAGAGTCTTAGCGACATGAGGCCTTGCCCCACACGGCCCTGCCCTCAATACAGGTAATGCACTTGAACTTTGCCTACCCACGAACAAAAGTTGATGATTTCATATTTATCAACGGTTGCTGAGCACTTATTCAAAGGCCGAAAAAGGCAAGCGACCACCGACAAACAGCACTACTGAAGGTTATCATAGATCAGAGTTAAATTAAATACAATTTTACGTAATTTTGGGTGGGTGGAGGGGTAGAAAATTAGCATGCACAATTAAGAGAGTGCAAGTTTTGGCAGGAGCAGAGCACAGGGTAGATCAACACATCCAAAGTCATGGGTGCACAGGTTTACCAACTGCATCCGTCGTGCCTCATGCTCTGTTAACTTTGGCTCTGCGCTCCTTCTCCACGAGTCTGTGGCTTCGAAAGATTTTCCTGTATAGGTTGCATTTGATGCACATTTAGGCGAGAATGAGTTTAAACCCCCGTTGACTTTGCGAACATCCCAAAGCAGGACAATCCTAAAAAATGTCGGTTAGGCTTTCCTGGCACAATTGTAATGCGAGCGGACGGAGTCAGGGTCACATGAGGAGGAGGAGGAGTCAGGGTCACATGAGGAGGAGGATATAGGGTGAGAGCCGGAAGGGGATCGGGAGTCGAGAGAGAGTGAAAATAGGAGAAGCCACGCGTGGTGCTGGCGGAGGAGTGGCACCATTTGCCACGTGGTTGGAGTCACGGCACCGTCGGCCAGCGGTGTACGTGGAGCAGCGGAGTGGCTGCAGAGTGTGTGGGGGCACACGGAGCAGCGGAGTGGCTACAGAATGTGCGGAGTCACACAGAGTAGCAGGGTGGCTGCAGAGTGTGCGGGGCACACGGGCAGCGGTGTGGCTGCAGAAAGAGCGGAGGACTCGAACGGCGTGCGAGGCACGCGAGGGAAGAGGTGCGGGTCCGACCGGGGACATCGCGGGGTGCGAGACAAGAACCCAATAAAGGACAGACGGAGACCTACATCGCCTAAGAGTCCTTTATTACACAATGGCAAATCTGCCTCGGTTCGGCCTGCAGCCAGGCGACTCCCCCTGACAGGCACTGTACCCCACAGCCACTTGCGTCTCTCCATGTTCGGGCGCGAGTGAGCAGGTGGCGCACATACCGGTGGGGGCGATGCCACTTGCTGGCGTCCTCCTCTGCACGTGCGGCCGGAGCGAACCCTGGAGAATCACCCTGCGGCCAGGGCTTGCAGACCCGAGGTGAGGGTCGCAGTGGAAGTCTCGTTGTCCCATTGCCACATTTGCGTTGATTCTTAAGAAATTGTCTCAGTTTGAATTTCATTCACAAACGTATGCTCTGGTGATGCTATGACCAAAATAAATCTAAAAGGTAGATTTCCATCAAGTCTATAGTGACTCAATGCATTTTAACAATGGTTCCAACGAATGCTGTGAAGTGACATTAAATACTCTTGCTTGAAGCTCTCCGATATGTATTCAGATTGTGCTGTGTTTGGTTCAACATCATGTCTGACGTTTCGGTCCATGTGCAGTACGTGGAGCTGAACATCGAAAGTCATGCAGAACAACAAACACGTCGGAGAGCTGTTGAGCACAGCCGGGAAACCCTACACAGTACAATTGTTCCCAAGAATAGTACATTAAGTACCAGTTGTCATCTTCCATTTCAAATAAATATGAAGTTCACGTGGAATTATATTTCCTAGGTCATCACTGCAATAGATATTGTGCTAATCTACTCTCTCTATGCCAGCTCACGTGCCGAGTAAGCCTAAATCCATGCTCGCGAACGGCACCTGCCCTAACAGTCTACTGCGTTTACATTAAGAGGTGCATTGTCTGGGAATGTGGAGAGGGTGGGATGTGAATGAAAATGAAATTGGGTGGAGGGGGTGGAAGGAGGTACATGGGGAGAGAAATCCCTGCAGGACTCTTGCCAGTTGCTGAGCCAAGTGAACAACTCCTCCCTCCCTGTGAGTGCCACACAGAGAAGAGAACACATTCCTGCGGAGGGAGCTGGTAGTAACGTTGGGTTGCTCGGTCAATGGCCAGGGTCAACGGCGGCGTGGTGTATTCCGCAAATATGCCCGACTGTGAGGGCGGGTACAAGCCGGCGTGAGTAGGTTAAATGTTGATACAGGTAGGAACAACAGGTTCCACACTGCCCATCAGGGATTATTTGTCTGTCGTGCATCGGAATGCAGCCCATCCATGCCCCCCCCCACCGACCACCGAGCAGGGCCACGATTGGTTGAGGATGTCGGGGAGGGTGGGGGGGAAGGGTAAACATGCCCACTCATCCAACTGCCCCCCCTGAACGCCGCGCTGAGTGTGTGTGAGTCTGAAAGATCTGGGCAAAGTCCCATCAGTGAGCTCCTCCGGCAGGCAAGGCTGCGTTGGCTGGGTCATGTAGCCCGCATGCCCAGCCACCGCATGCCTAAACAGCTTTTGTTCGGCCGGATCGAGGGGGCTAAACGGGCGCGGCACGGGCTAGAGAAGAGATGGAGTGATGTGGTACAGGAGGACGTGGAGCTGAGTGGACTTGCCGATGACTGGTACCAGCGGTGTCAAGATCGGCCTCAGTGGAGGAGGCTCGTGAAGGACGCTACTGGGCAGTTGGAGGCAGTCGCCCTCCAACAACAACGGAGGGCGGAGGAGCGACGCTCACAACAACGAGCGGAGCGCCGGGTGGCTAAAGCACAGCAAGTTGGCACAGTAGGGGGCACAGGTGGTGGATCAGCCAGTCATCTCGGTCATCTCGGTCAGTCGACCCGTGGCACCTGGGTCTGCCCCGTGACCTCCTGCCAGCGGGCGTTCGACACTTCACGTGGCCTCAGGGTGCACATGGCCTGGCACAAGCGTCGTGGTGACGTCACCGCCACTTAGTGGCGAATGGCGGTTGTTGTTGTTGTTGTGTGAGAGTGAGTATGTGTGTGTGTGTCTGAGAGTGTGAGTGTGTGTGTGAGTCTGAGAGTGTAAGAGTAAGTGTGTGTGAGTCTGAGAGTGGGTGTGTGTGAGTATGAGAGTGTGAGAGTGAGTGTGTGAGTCTGAGAGTATGAGGGTGAGTGTGTGTGAGTCTGAGAGTGAGAGTGAGTGTATGTGTGTGTGAGTCTGAGAGTGTGAGAGTGAGTGTATGCGTGTGTGAGTCTGAGAGTGTGAGAGTGAGTGGATGTGTGTGTGAGTCTGAGAGTGTGTGTGTGTGTCTGAGACTGTGAGAGTGTGTGTGTGTGTGTGAGTCTGAGAGTGAGTGTGTGTGTGTGAGTCTGAGAGTGAGTGTGTGTGTCTTAGTTACCTATAGTGTTATACAGGTAGGAACAACAGGTTCCACACTGTCCACCAGGGATTATTTTTCTATCTGTCGTGCATATCTGGAATTCCGCCCACCCATGCACCTCCCCACCGAACATCGAGCTACGTCGCGATTGGTTGACAATGTCGGGGAGGGTGGGGGAGAAGGGTAAACATGCCCACTCATCCAACTGCACCCCCCCACCCCGAACGCCGCGCTGTCCAACCGAGTTCCTACCTGCCCACTTCGCAGGAACGTGTTAAGGGCACCACGGGGTGAGCAGCCCCCCCCCACCTAGCCCCACCCCTCCCACTTTCCACCCAGCTCCACCCTCTCCACCCAGCCCCTCCCCACCCTCCCCACTCAGCCCCTCCCCACCCTCCCCTCCCCACCAAGCCCCACCCACCGCACCCAGCCCCTCCCTCCCCACCCAGCTCCTCCCTGTACGACGGACGGACAAAATAATCCCCTGTGGGCTGGTGTAACCAGGCGGTTACAACGGTTACTACCAGTATAAGTAAAGTTAATCCTAGTCCATAATTATGTAATAAAGGACTCTTGCACTGGGTCTGTCTCCGTTGTCCTTTATTGTGGTTCGTACAACTTTGCCCGCACGGCGTCTCGCTCAGAGTCTCCTCCGTTTCCCGCTCGGCAGCCCCACTGCTGCCGTCGCTCCCGCAGCCTTGCTGCTGGCTCACAATGCAGCCCCGCTGCTGGCTCTTCACTCAGCCTCTCTGCCTCCGACCTGCAGCCCCACGGCTGCTCTCTATGCAACCCCGCTGCTGCTCTTCGTCTCCTCCGTGCCCGGACACCGCTGGCCAACGGTGCCGAGTCCCGACCTGTGGCGATCGCGCCACTTTCCACCTCCTGCCCTGCGTGGCCTCCTCCTGTCTTTATTCCCACACTCTCCTCCAGCCCTTCCGGTTCCTGCCCTTAAAAGCACTCCCTCTCCCCACGTGACCCAACTCCTCCCACCTGTTACGTCATATCCGCGAGGCCGTTTACGCTCGCATTACACCACCCTCCCCCGTAGAGAAAATTCCAGCCGTCCTCGGCTGAAACAGAACAAGCAATGCGAGCGACCCCCAACCATCAGCCGTGAACGGACAACGGAGAAGACAACGAATATAACAATAACAACAAGAACGAGAACAACAATCAACTAAAAGAAAGGGACTTCGAACGCGTGCGGGTCGCCGGCCCGTCCCGGACGAGCGGCAGCCCCCCTGCAGACCGAGAACGCGACGGGGTTTTAGTAGCGACAGGATCAAAACCGCCTGTCGCTATTGGAGGCCCGCCAACGCCAAGGTCCCGTTCCCCCGAAGGACCAGAGTCCGGGGTGTCCCGCAACCGTGTCTGTGGTGGGGTTGGAAGGGCGGCGGGGCCAGGTGTCCCCGCAGCCGTGGTAGGCCCACCCCGAGCAGAGTCCGCTGCCTCCTGCAGTGTCACGGCCGGTTTGTCTGTAGAAGGCACGACAGGCACTCTTGCAGGGTCAACAGGCACAGGCAAGGGTGCGTCGGCGGCAACAGACACCGGCAAGGCAACATCAGGAGATGACGCATCCGTTCGAGGGGCCACGTATGGCTTCAAGCGAGACGTATGGACGTACCAGCGCTGAGATCCGAACCGAACGCGCGCGGACTGCGGGTTAGGAACCTCAATGAGCCTAACAGGCCCCTGCCATGGTTTATGCAGTTTAGGGGAGGTTCCTGCTCACACCTGCGGGCAATGCAGCCAAGCCATATCCCCCACCTTCCAGGGGCACTTCCCCTTCGAGCGTCGAGCGCAACGTTCGTTTCGGGCCTGGGTTTTGGCAGTAGCCACTCGGGCCCCTTCCCGCGCCTTAGCGACGCGGCGAACGGCGTCCTGAATGTAATTGGGGAGAGGCTTAGTAGGTCCTCTCACTCCCGTTCCCAACTGCACATCCATTGGCGGCACGTTTTCGCGACCGTACATGAGAAAAAACGGAGAATATCCTGTGGACGCGTGAGGCGTCATCCGGTATGCCGAGAGTACCCCAGGGATGTGCAAATCCCAGTCAGCTTGCTTCTCATTAACCGTGTGACACAGCATGGCTGACAGAGTCCGATTTAGTCGTTCCACCATGCCATCCGTCTGCGGGTGGTAGGGGGATGTCCGGATTTTTTTGGTCCCCAGAGCAGCGCACACCTCCCCCAACAATTTAAAAGAAAAATTCCGGCCCTGATCCGTGAGCAGCCTCTCCGGCGCCCCTTTGTCCATGACATATTCAAGTAGAAAGGCATCCGTAATGGACGCCGCCGACTGGTCGGGCAAGGGCCAGGCCATCGGCCAGCGGGAGAGATACTCCACCCCAACTAGCAAGTATTTATTACCCTTAGCGGATGGCGGGAAGGGTCCCAAAATATCCAACGCCACCAACTCGTTAACTCGAGACACTTGAATAGACTGTATCGGCGGCACATATGGGTGTTTAGGCGGTTTCCGCCGGGCACACTCGGGACATGCGCGAACGTGCCCGACAACATCCGTCGTCATGCCGTGCCAGAAGTAGTCTCGCTGCAACGTCAACAAGGTTTTCTGCACCCCCAGGTGTAATAGCGTGTCGCAATGCAGAGTCCTAATCAATTTGTACCGTAATGACGACGGTACAACCAGACGCCAGTGATCATGTAACCCCTCCCTCAGCAGTCCGTCATGGAGAGCGGCCCCCGGCGTCCCCCTGGAAACCAGTCCCCCCCCTCCCTTTGCAGCCCGACTCCGCAGGGTCCCCAACGAGTCGTCAAGCATTTGTTCACGGATCCACACTGCTCGTGGAAGGTTCAGAACCCCATCGGCCGGTCCCGGGCACACTGGAGCCTTAGGCACCTCGACCGCTAACGCCATAGGCCGAGGGGGCTGCTGGGTCGGCGTACACCTATGCGTCCCCGACGCGCAAGCACAAGGGGATCCCTGCGGTAACCTGGAGAGCGCGTCCACATTCGCGTGACGCGCCCCATTCCGATGTTGAATTTGGAAGAAAAACTCCTGCAGAGTGTCCAACCATCGTGCCAGCTGGCCAGATGGTTGGTCTACCCTCAGAGCATATTGTAAAACCGCATGATCCGTGCGCACAATAAACGGCCGAAATTGGCGGAGAAAATCTACAATGGCCAAAAGTTCACGGCGAGTGACGCAGTAGCGGGTTTCCGCGGGGGACAAGACGCGGCTACCATACGCCACCACACGTTCCACACCGCCTTTGGACTGTGACAGCACGGCCCCAATGCCCGTGTCACTCGCGTCCGTGTCCAGAATGAAAGGGTGATCAAAATCGGGATAGTCCAATGTCGGCGCCGTTGCCAAACGATCGCGCAGGCCCTTAAACGCCGCCTCCTCTGGCGGTCCCCAACTGAATTTCCGTCCTTTACCCGTAAGGAGGTGCAGAGGCCTCGCGATCGTTGCAAAATTGGGAACGAACCTACGGGAATATGAGGCAAACCCCAAAAAGCGACGCACATCCCCCACCGTGGCCGGGGTTGGCCAGTTGCGGACGCACGCCGTCTTCTCCGGATCCGTGGCAACCCCGTCGGCACTGACTATATGTCCCAAATAGCACACGGACCGTTGCAGTAGGTGACATTTCTTAGGTTTAAATTTCAGATTGGCGGAGCGCATTTTGGCGAACACCGCCTCCAGTCTCTGTAGATGTTCATCAAATGTGCGGCTAAAGACGATGATATCGTCTAAATATATCAGACATGTCTCCCACTGCAACCCCGTTAATACCAGCTCCATCAACCTCTGAAATGTGGCGGGGGCAGCATTCAACCCCATCGGAAGACAATTAAATTGAAATTGACCCTGCGGCGTACGGAAAGCGGTCTTTTCCCGCGAGGACTCATCGAGGGGAAGCTGCCAGAATCCCGAAGAGAGATCCAGCGTCGAAAAGAACTTCGCCCCCGACAAGGCATCGAGGGAATCATCCATACGCGGCAGGGGGTACGCATCCGCCACGGACACTTTGTTTAATTTACGGAAATCGACGCAAAATCGCAATTTGCCATCTTTCTTTTTGACCAAGACTACAGGCGCGCCCCATGGGCTGTTAGACGGAGATATTATGTCCGCAGCCAGCATGTCATCCACTGCTCCACGAACATGGTCTCGCTCCGCCGGGCTCATCCGATGCGAGTTCAACCGAATCGGAGCAGCGTCCCCCGTGTCAATATGATGGGAAAGCAGGGAGGTGCGTCCCAAGTCCAAATCGTCGGAGCTAAACACATCGGAATAACTCAACAATAGCGCACGAAGCGCGGATCGCTGTTCCCCGGTCAGGGATGAATTTTCGCCGCACAATTCGGCGATCCAGCGATTATCTTGGCCCGCAGTGCCCGAAACTCCGGCAACCACATCCCGGCGGCCCAGATGGTCCTGGGCCGTGAACGCCATTGTGGCATGGGCCACGACCGTTCCGGCCGGCACGCACACATTCTCCGTATTCCCATTAAGCACCTGCAAAAATGGCTGCTGGTCCGGCCGGATAATAGTTTGCGCCCCGACCAGCGCCGATCCGCCCGTAATGGTCGCGGACGGCGATAACAAAACCCCAGGCACTCCTTCCCGACCAGGCACCGGTTTCCGATATCGCAAGGGGATAAGCATCTGTGAACCAGGTGGAATGTCAACAGATACCTCGGACAGTGCCTGCACCTGGCAGACCGGAGCGGGTCGCCCCCAGGGCGATGGCAAAAATGTAATTTTTCGACCCCCCGGTAATTCAATGCAATTTTGATTAACTCTTATTAGAATGGGCATTTTGGCCAGAAAATCAGTTCCCAACAAACACGGAACCGCAAGGGACCTCGAAATCAACACAGTTCCCGAGGCCGACACCCCCCCGATGGATATATTGGCGTCCACCTGGCCCACAATGCCCATACTTCCCCCGTTCGCTGCTACACAGGAATCGTAAACTGGGCGCACTGCGTCTGGCGGGATGCCCAACAGATGGAAAATGACATCCGATATAATCGTCGCAGACGCACCGGAGTCCACTAAAATGCACACGTCGACCCCTTGTATAGAACCCGGCACAGTGGATGAACCAGTAGCGGCCGCGACGACCCGCTGTGCCAATTTACTCCACTGCGTTACCGAGCGACATGGGCCAGTCGGCGGCCTCCCGTTGTTAACGACACCCGGATCGCGCGGCAACGGTGATGAATGAGGTGCCAAGCCTTGCCGGGTGTCTGGTGCACACCGACTTGCCTGTCCAGGAGGGTCCTTCCGCGGCACGTCCGTGGTCGAGGCCTCCTGCTGGGGCGGCCCCGGGATACGGGCCCAGCAATCCCTGGCGTAGTGGCCTTTGCGACCGCAGCGGAAACACTCGACGTCATTGCGACGCACAGCACTCCCCCCATCTCGACGCTCCCACGTCAGCGGTGCAGATCGCGGCCCCGGCCCTCCGCGGGCAGGCCACTGCGCAGAGGCGGCCGTCAATTCCTGCGGGCCCCCCCGTCAGGAACGTACACCGCCTTTTTGGGATCCCAACCCACGGCACCCCCTTCCACGATGGGCCCCCCCGTCCACGCTGTCACCTGCTTCCAACGGCGCAGATTAAACTGGGCATCCAAACACTTCGCAGCCTTCCGAGACGTCAGCTTCTCATGGCGGCACACCGGCATAGGGATCCCCAAATCTCTCGACAGCTCAAGCATTTTGCCCAAAATAAGGGGTTCCAGTAGGTCAGGCTCCGTCTCAGGGTATGCGGCCATGGCCAATTCCAGGACAGCACCCCTGTATGCCACCGGCGACTCTTCGGGTGCCCGCTGGCGCTGAACGAATCGTCGGTGAGCGTCATCCGGTGGCTCGTACGCATCTGCCATCTCGTCAAAAACCCCTCTCAGTGTCTTCTTTTTCTCGGCCTTGATGGAACGGAAAAATCTGACCGACTCATCGTCGAGAAGAGTTGGCAGAACTTCCAGGGCCTCTGCGTCAGTCTATCTGGCGGAGCGCACCGCCGCCAAAAATCGGCAGACGAATGCACTCCAGTCGCCTCCAATTGAAAATTCTTTAACTGTTGTCAAGTGACGGCTGCGGGTCCTCCGCAGACGGCGCATCACGTGGCATGTTCAAGATGGCGTCGCACCGCAACGTGTCAAAGATGGCGGCTTCCCGCCGCGGAGGGCGCAAGATGGCGGCTTCCCGCGGTTCTTCCCCTGCCACGCCCAAGATGGCGTCCTCGTGCCGCGTGGCAGAGGGCGCTGGCGGCGCAGGCAAGGCCCTGGTCTGTTGGTCACCCCCGGGCCTCCCTGAAGCCGGCGTGACGAGGTCGCACAGTTGCGCCAAGACGGTCTTCAAAGTCTCCAGCTGGGCCGCCATCTGTCTCCATCGCTGGTCAGCGTCCTCCGGCGCGGGCGGATCCACCGAAGCGGCGACCTCTTGCACCCCCGGGCCACCACTCGTCCCCGCGTCGATTTCTCCCTCCATCGTTGGCAGCCCCACTGCCTGAGGAAGGTCGTCGTCGTCGGAAGATGTAGCAGACGATGGTGCGGGGATATTCTTTCTTCTGAGCTGTGTTGACATGCCGTTTTACTTCTGACACCAGTGTAATAAAGGACTCTTGCACTGGGTCTGTCTCCGTTGTCCTTTATTGTGGTTCTTACAACTTTGCCCGCACGGCGTCTCGCTCAGAGTCTCCTCCGTCTCCCGCTCGGCAGCCCCACTGCTGCCGTCGCTCCCGCAGCCTTGCTGCTGGCTCACAATGCAGCCCCGCTGCTGGCTCTTCACTCAGCCTCTCTGCCTCCGACCTGCAGCCCCACGTCTGCTCTCTATGCAGCCCCGCTGCTGCTTTCTCTCTCCTCCGTGCCCGGACACCGCTGGCCAACGGTGCCGAGTCCCGACCTGTGGCGATCGCGCCACTTTCCACCTCCTGCCCTGCGTGGCCTCCTCCTGTCTTTATTCCCACACTCTCCTCCAGCCCTTCCGGTTCCTGCCCTTAAAAGCACTCCCTCTCCCCACGTGACCCAACTCCTGTTACGTCATATCCGCGAGGCCGTTTACGCTCACATTACAATTACATGCAATTTAGACCAAATGTAATTGGATGGAGCTACAAAGACACCAGGGCAGTAGCAGCCATGAGTCGCGAAACGACAAGTGGCAGATGATACATGGGTGGTTTTCGGTGTTTAAAAAAATACTCAACATATCTGGTCATTTCAACAGTCCTCACAGGATGTTTGTTTTTGGATTAAACTGAAAGAAAATATTAAGCGTTTGAATGATCAAGTATGTGGTATCACTGTGAAGGTTTTTGTGGTTGTGCTATGTCGTTCTTCGATGTGTTATCAGGTTGTACAGGAGTGTTGTTCGGCATGATGTGTGATGTTTCATTCCACGTGCTGGTAGCTCCTTCAAGCCGCCCGAAATGTGGTGAAACCAAAAAAACACGTCAGAGCACTGAGGTAAAATGTAAGATTAATTTAATATATTTCTTTAAAATTGTGGCAACCATCAAACGACCATGTGCCACCACGATTGGAGGCATAGAGGATTATTCGAGGACAGCTATTGAGGCGAGACGCCGCTGATTGCAGCGTGTGCGACCCCTGTGCAACCATATATCACATGTTCATTACACGTATTGAAAGGCTGAACTGCTTACATTCATGCTCGAGGAATTTTTTCATCGCTAATGAAAGAAAGAGTCACTGGGAATCAACTTCATGACCTCATTTGCAGCGTAAAAGCTTTCACTCCGTTTATTGGAGGCAGCCCCTCATGTTGAGTACGGACCGTGCGCTGGTCGGCAGGAGGGAGCAACTGCTGCTGGGATAGCAGTGGGGTTGGGTTGAGAGGCGTGATCGGCAAAGTACAGGTCGGGGTGGGATGGTCGATACGACCCTAATTTTCCAGACGTAGCTAGAGCATCAATGAGTTGGGCTTGATTGTTGATGCAGTAATCATGTGCGGCATAACGCAGCATTAGTCGACAATGGGAAATGGGGTGTCGCTAATTCTGCGCGTGTGCACTGACCCACACGCACAAGCACACATGGAGCAATATTCCAGTTTGAGTGCACTGTTCATTCTGCCCCAATGGCCTGTGTCTTATATCATCATGTGCACCCAAATAAAGTCCATACAGAATTAATGAAATACCCAGTGGTTCTTTACCAAGACTGTATTATATATAGATTTTGTGACATACACCGCTATCTCTGAAAACAGCTTCACTCTTGCACTGTAATTTCTGTGTATTTATACAGCTCATATCGACACATTCGCTATTGAGCATAAGGACCTAAGTGCATCGCAGCAGTGGCATATTCCCACCTGCAATAGCCTACCCATCCATTCAGCTCTATTATTGTCTATAGAAATTAAATGAAAATACCAGCTGGTTACATATGGCACTGAAACAAGGAATGCTGTCATGTTTAAATACATGTGTCCTGAGTAATTTCATATTTTCCTTTTATTACAGCATTATATGATGATTCAATCAACAGTACGATTTATTTAATTGCAGGCTTAGTGGCTTTTTTTATTTAATAGCATTGTAATTGCTTTAAATGGACACGTAAAAAAAAAACAAGAAACATGGGTGGTATAACTTCAATTTTAAATTATAATACAAAAGGAGAATTGTCCTTAGGTTAGCTATGTATGAGCCTCCAAAGCTTTCATATTTGTCGAGCAAGAATTATATAGATGATATGAAATATAATCTTGAGAGCATCGAAGACAAATTTGATGTATTTACAATTTCATCCAAAAAATTGGGACACTGCGTTTTCATGCTGCAGACTTCATGGTACATGATAAAACACGAATATTAATAATTATCAACCATTACTTGCCATACCCATGGGTGGCTGGGAGCTATTATCATTTCTCGGTGATGGTTATGATGACATGGGGGTGGTGTTAAGTGTGTAATGCTACGCAATGATGTGTAGCTGGGGGCTTTCGTCGAGTGTTTATGGTGGTGTTGATGTTGGGGGTGGTGTTAGGTGTATCTTGCCACGTAGAGGGCGAGGGACACGTGGACCCACGGGAGTGCCTGACCCGCGCTGCACCGATGCCCATGCTTGCCCAGCCGTGCCGAGTACCGTGCGCCTCAGACTGCGCGCTCAGTACCTGGTCCCCATGGACTCATTGTCCATCACACCTGGGCTGCGGGGCAACACAGACAAGACGACGCTCACTCACCGGTAAATGCAGAGCGTGTACGTACTTTATGCTTGCATGTGCGAACACGCACACACGCGCGGCAACAAACTATGATTTACAGCTCATTGTCAACCATTGCTCAATGAAGGCCTCTCCATATCACTTGGTCATGGGGATTATTTGACCATACTTCTCCACGCTGTTTATTGTGGGTTGGTGAAGGGGGTGGTGGCCCAGGATTGGTTCAGATAACACCCACCACTGTTGTTCGCCATGGCCAGGAATAAAACTCAGGTAACCGGGTTATAGCCTAGTGCTCTAAGTACTGCACCACCACTCCACATACGAATCAATTAATCATATATTAATCTGCACGCATACCGCTCTACATATTTCAGTTCCCCAGTAACACTGACAATGCACTTATTATCTTATAGCAGGGAATGTACTGGATCCGTCTGCGGCATCTTAATTTTCACAGTGATTGTTAATCTAGTGCACAATAAGTGCTGACAATTAGAGCAACCCACCTGAACATTGGGTTCATTGCTTTCGTGGTGAGTATTGTGAAACTCATCACCATATGTCCAATTAGCACGTATGGCTATGTACGATTCTAAAGAAGTTCAACATACCTCCTATCCATGCCACTCACCTGCATTCTCACATTTTCACCATCAAAATAAGAATCTTTATTTATCCTGGAGAAATCCGATGAGCGATAAAGCTCTTTTTCACAGATGTCCAATAGATGTTTATCACACCGCCACATCCTCTTCCCACGCAGGCAGGAGCAAGCGGCGAGAGGAGTGCAAGGTCGCCCACACCTTCCCTCTTCTCGAGAGCCAACTATGCCCGTGCAACACGCACACGAGCCGCCCGACGGGGCCCTGGTCGGACTGCATCGTGACGCTGGGGGAAGGGCGGCCCGGAGACGGCCCAGCGGTGGCTGGAGAACCTGAGTGCGGGAAGGGCATGCGATTGCAAGCCGTGTCTTGCTACGACCACGAAGAGCACTTGACGAGGCCTGAGATGTGCAACAGCCCCGGTCAGTCGAGTGCAGCGTAAGCCCCGGTCACCGGGTTCGGAGGAGCTTTGTTGGAAAACTCTAAATCTCGGTTCTGTTTTGGGTAGGGTTGCCACCTTTCCTGGTTTTCCCAGGATTATCCTGTTTTTGAGGTTTTCTCATGACATTAATAGTCCCGATGTTTGTCCTACTGGAAATCTGTGAAAAATAACTTCATAGCTCATCATATGCCTCTAATATAAAAATAAAAATCTGATTCTGAAATATTCTGATTCTGTTTGTCAATCTTTTTAATTATACACAGTTGACAATGATACACATGTAATTATACAATGATACACGTGAAATGGACGGGGCGTTCATGCAGTTGTGTATGTGCAGCCACATTGAGAAGTGGTGTGGACTTAGTGCGAAATAATTCAATCTGTGTGTTAATTAATTAACTTAAATGACGCAGTTTTATTCTCGCTAATACGTTTTGTACGCACGGCTCATTTCCCGCATACTCATTAGTTAATGTGTGGTCACATGTTGAAATCTTCATGATGCGTGTGCAGTGAGTTAAATCCGTTTTTTAGCTTTCTTTCTGTACTGGCCATATCATCACTCAAACCGATATTCGTTTAGCAAAGAGATAAGCACATTGATTGCAGATTTTTTTTTTTATTATCTGCGTGTATTTACAGCAAGTTGCTGATTGCTGAAACCCAAAATAGAGTAAGCATATGTATTAAGGGGGGTAGCTTAAAACATTTTTTTTTTACAATTTAGCCTTTATTGCATATGTTCTTCCTAAATCGTGACCAAAATAGGGTTGCTATATTGCTATTTGCGTAGGTGTTCACAGTTGTTCTGTATAGCTCTCTGATCACCTGTTGTTCGGTATGATGTCCGACATTTCACTCCATGTGATTGGAACTTTTTTCCGTTCCTTAAAATACACTGTAGAACTGACGAAGCCCGAAAGGACTGAAGAAACTAAAGAAGTTCCCAGCACGTGGAGTGAAATGTCAGACGTCATGCCGAGAAACACGTTTACAACCCGGAGCCGTATTGGAGTAATTAAGTCTATATATTCAGTCCTGAGCTCATGGGAGGCCTCAAGCTGGCCCCATGTGAAACACGTATAGAAGCTGAACATTCGACTAAAATAATGTGGTGAGATCGTTCAGCAGATATTGCCGTGTGTCCGCATGTGACCCAGGGTGGAGGGAAGAGGCCTGCGAGGTTGCCTGTCCTGTGGACTGCGCACTGGGTGAGTGGATCTCGTGGTCACCGTGCAGCAAGTCGTGCGGGGCTGGGATGAGCATGCGTTCCAGGAAGATCCAGGGGGCCCCCTCTCATGGAGGGCGACCGTGCCCGCCTCCCCATCACGCGCTGCAGGTGACGTTTGCTTTCAAACCCTTGTCAGTCGCCCTCAATGTTTACACTCTGCAAATCCACACCTGTATAACCCAAGGTGCCAGCACTTTCTCCAGACATGAATTCACCTTTCCATATTTGCCCCCGATTCTCCATTCAAATGTCATTGCACATTAGACACATGTGATCATTGGTAATGAAGGAAACCTGTGCCATGGCACATGTGCAATGGAGTATTTTTAAATCCTTTATATTAAGTTCGCATGCTTGCTTGCTTGCGTGCTTGCGTGCTTGCTTGCGTGCTTGCTTGCTTACGACCGTGCAAATCTTTCGGTCGTTTTTTAACCCACTTCCCGTGATCCAATCGAGCTGACATTTTCCACACAGACTCGTTGTGACAGACAATTAATGTTCGTGAAAAAAAATTCCCAAAATTTTACACTTTTTAGGCAAACATTTTTTATGTTACATATATTCAAATAGAACTCATTCTTGGCTTTGGCTGAACGTCACAGTATAAGAGCCCAGAGCGTAACCCCTCCACAGGCCGTGGCGGAGTAGCGCAGTTGGTAGCGCCCTCGCTTCCCATGCCAAAGGTCGCGGGATCGATCCCCGCGTCCTCCACAGGCGAATATATTTTAAATCTTTTATATTAAGTTCGCTTGCTTGCTTAGGACCGTGCAAATCTTTCGCTCGTTTTTTAACCCACTTCCCGTGATCCAATCGAGCTGACATTTTCCACACAGACTCGTTGTGTGACAATTAATTTTTGTGAAAAAAATGTTCAAAAATTTTACACTGTTTAGGGAAAACAAATTAAATATTTAATTACCAATTGCTTAATACTGGCAGACAATCATCTGACCCATAGATTGCAGCCATCTCAAGCCAGAGGACGAGAGGACTCTAGCCGCCACGCATATAAAGGATTTAGAGTGAAAAACTTTGTTTTTACGGGTTTACTTGTTAGAAGCTTCCATTGGCTTGTCTACGTTCTTTTCCACCAATGAAGGTGTTTGAATATATTTTGACAAGGGGGCTTTTTCATCTCCGTGCCTACCTGTCCTCTCCTGATAACAGTACTGGTTGATAAGTATTTTCTAAATATAGTTCATATTTTATTATGCACAATTTGTTACATAATAAACATGCATGACCATATTTAATTTTTCCCTTGGTAGTGGAATATGTAATGTTATTGCTGTCAAATGCAATCTTGATTTGAAGCTTTCGTGACTGCAGGAATCCATACTCTTTGGTTCTTTCGGTAAAGTCACGTAGGTAGAAAAAATAATAGATCAGGACGTTTCGATCGCAACAACAAGCGACCATTTTCAGGTGAAGACGGTCGCTTGTCGTTGCGATTGTCTTCAGGTGAAGACGGTCGCTTGTTGTTGTGATCGAAACGTCGTGATCTATTATTTTTTCTGTCAAATGCAATTTAATTGGAATATTATTGAGATGTAGAATTGAAACGAAAAATTTCACTGCTTTAAACCATTGGGGGTATAAACATGCCAACATGAGCTATTGATGTAAAAATGTAACCAAAATCCATAACTTAGAGCAATTTATACATTTTAAAGCTTCATGCTATGATCAAAATATTAATATTATAAACATACAGCAAAACAAAATATGCACATTTGCTTGATTGATCTGTCAATGTTATTTGGCAAGGACCTTTTTTATTTCATGGGACCTCCTTTGCCAGTACCAAAATATGATAATAGGTTTTTCCTCTTTTTTTCTGGTTTAACTGTGTTAGTACTCTTAGTTCTTTTGGTAAAGTCACGTAGGTAAAAAATGAAATAAAAAATAATAAAATAAAACAATTGTTTTATTTTATTATTAAAAATAAAATATAAAATAATTAAATAAAACAAATGCTATATTTTATTACTCTTTTTTCATTTTTTAACTACGTGACTTAACCGAAAGAACTAAGAGTATGAATCCTTGCAGTCACGAAAGCTTCAAATATAGAATTAACTGTGTTAGACCAGAGGACGCCTATTGGCCTATTGGCGTCCTCTGGTCGAACACCGTTTGAGACGAGGCTCAAAAGAAATCTTACTCTGGTGTGGACCAATCAGTTTCAAGGACAATGCATATATTATCAGTCTTTTTTGTTTGCATTCTGACCACAAGCATTGTGGTTAATGCAGACATGATTCCTTATAAAAGGTTTCAGTTTGGTGTTTTAACATCTTGACACCTGTTTTGTTGCCAGAAAAAAAGCGAAAAACCTACGACCTTTATGTTTCACATACTTCTATAATGAGCCAAGAATGTGTGTGTCTCGCGTGATGTCATGCCACATGAGGCCCACCCCCTCGCGTGACGTCACTCCACATGAGGCCCACCCTCCTCATTAATATTCATGAATGGGTGGATTTTTACACTAACGCAGATGAAGGTCGAGCTGAATTAAATAATGTATTATGCAAAGTCACTTCAAATATGACGTTTCTTTACAGAAAGTGACGGTAAAAAAATAAATCTAAGCAGCACAGTGCTAGATCCATGCGTGACGTCACTGCAAAAGAGCCCCCCCCCCTTAATTACGCGTGAAAATTTGCACTAACGCACAAGGTCTCGCACTCCACATGCCGCACCCCTCCTCTCTTTAATAATCATGAGCGGGTGACATCACTCCACATACCGCACCACTCCACAATAACCATTAGCGGGTGACGTCACTACACATGGGGCAACCCACCGTCATTAATAATCATGAGCTGAACTATTTTTCTATTGAATATTTCAGATTTACTGCAATATACACCCGTCCTTGGATGGGCAAAAAAGCTAGTATAGAATAACAACCTACATTACTTATATTTTACATTGAATAAACTGTGTAATTTCATCTTCTTGGTTCTTTCAGTAAAGTCACGTAGAAGGGAAGTAATAAAATAATAAAAATAAAACATAATCAAATAATTCTCACGACGTTTCGGCCACAACGCAAGCAGCCGTCTTCAGGTGGAGAACAGGTCTGTCAAGTAGACAGAGTCTGAATGGCACGCTCCAGGCTTGGAGCGACTATTTATGCTGGGATGGATGGGCGAAGAGCGTCTTGACAAAATAATTTGCATATCAAGAGGAATTTAGCATATTTATGGGAAATGCAGATATGCGACTAGTACTACTTGTGAAATGCGTAGGAGGTTTGGCGAGGGGTTTAAAGTCATTATGCATTATGCAGGATTAGCAGTATCAAAGGGAGGGAGTAAGGTTAGAATTAATAAAGGGAAGGAATGTTAATAATATGGCGCCGCAGCAACTAATATGCTTATTGACTATACCTTGTCATATTACACTGTTTTATTCTACCCACTCAACTGTATAGCACACTGCTATATATTCACTATAAAATTACGATACTATATATTACCTGTTTAATACAATCTATAAGGTAATATATAGTATCGTAATTGTATAGTGAATATACAGCAGTGTGGTATACAGTTGGGTGGGCAGAATAATACATAGTGTAATATTACAATGTATAGTCTAAAAACATATTAGTTGCTGCGGCGCCATATTATTAACATTATTTCCCTTTATTAATTCTAACCTTACTCCCTCCCTTTGATACTGCTAATCCTGCATAATGCATGGGCATAATGACTTTAAACCCCTCGCCAATCCTCCTACGTATATCACAAGTAGTACTAATCCATATCTGCATTTCCCATAAATATGCTAAATTCCTCTTGATATGCACTCCGCAGGGAATGGATTCTTTGCTCCGCTGCAAGCTTCCTACCACCATTCTCCCATTGACATATTTCATTGCTTCCTCTTAGTACCTTTCACGCGACGGTTTATGGTATAGTGTATAGCATATTATATAATAATAAATAGTATGAAAGTGTAATGTTTAATACAATGTATAAGGTAATATATAGTATCGTAATTTTATAGTGAATATATATAGCAGTGTGCTATACAGTTGAGTGGGTAGAATAAAACAGTGTAATATGACAAGGTATAGTCAATAAGCATATTAGTTGCTGCGGCACCATATTATTAACATTCCTTCCCTTTATTAATTCTAACCTTACTCCCTCCCTTTGATACTGCTAATCCTGCATAATGCATGGGCATAATGACTTTAAACCCCTCGCCAAACCTCCTACGCATTTCACAAGTAGTACTAGTCGCATATCTGCATTTCCCATAAATATGCTAAATTCCTCTTGATATGCAAATAAATAGTCGCTCCAAGCCTGGAGCGTGCCATTCAGACTCTGTCTACTTGACAGACCTGTTCTCCACCTGAAGACGGCTGCTTGCGTTGTGGCCAAAACGTCGTGAGAATTATTTTATTATGTTTTATTTTTATTATTTTACTACTTCCCTTCTACGTGACTTTACCGAAAGAACCAAGAAGATGAATCCCTGCAGTCACGAAAGCTTTAAATCGAAATGAGTAATTTCATTATGTAAATAATGAAGTCGGTATTGAGGTAATGAAGCAACGTTTCTCAAATAAAAAACAATGTCAAAATATGCATATCTTTTAAAAGTAACTCACTCTTCAACACTATTTCATGGATGTTCTTGCTAGCTTGTAAAGTCACGTATTTAAAAAATATATATTTTCCGAATGAGAGGATACCAGAGCAACCACAGCACACCCATATGTAGAAGAGGAGAGCACTCACTCCTTAACAAATAAAATGTGTAATCCTTCATTGGCAGTGGTGCACGAGCTGAAAATAACAAAATCTCAACACATTCGTCGTTAGCACTGCTCTACAAGAAATAATACATTAAAGGCAACATTTCAGGTAGCCCTGAGAGATGATCTCTCAGCTATGAAGAGGATCATTGGCCAAAATATCGCATGTTGTATATTCACTCCCTTACAGATAGATTAGAAACCCAGTTGCGACACTACCTCTTCCAGGCTCCACAGTCATTACCCTGCTCCTGCAAGATGATTGTTTTATCGCATATCACACGCAGAACCTTGTTGAACCGCAATAATCCACCGAGCGTCGATAATTCCTGCTTTTATGTCTTCTTCCAGAGTAGACCTGGCAGCACATTAAATATTTGTAAAACAATCACAGATTGGCATTGTTACTTATTCTATAAAATGTAATATGTACATGTGCATCTTGTAATGAACTTTGATGACACTGCACACCAACTTGTCAATAGAAGTTAAAGAGCTTTACTATTTGGTTCTTTCGGTAAAGTCATCATCAGATGATGATTGCTTGTGTTGCAATCGAAACGTCGTAGTCTATTATTTAATTAATTTTATTTCTACGTGGCTTTACCGAAGAACCAAAAAGTAAAGTGCTAACTTGTTCCTCCTTGTTTTGTTAAATGTTTAACAAGGGCATATGAATGACTATTCATAGACAACGACAGCACTTTGATTTTAAAGGATTAACAACGACACGTTATTGGATGTCAATTGTTGCCACATTTACAGCATTACGCCTCAATACAAATATCTGTGCTTAAATTGATCGTAGCATTTTTCTACAGGAGGAACTAAAATCAATTTATTTCAAATTATGTCTGCGACAAAACCAAATGGCCCAGCATGGCACGTTTACCAAAAAATATGTATGATATATATGACTGAATTCACACACGGATTATTTTGCTACATGTATACAGAGAGGTGTAATTGACGTGGAACCCTTGACTGTAGATGAGGGAGAGAGGATTCTCAAGCACGGGTATAGAAAAGTCCAAATATATATGCACGTATAAAACTGCAACGTGGTGGATACACTTCCACAATCATAAGCAAATGCGTATTCACACAACCTCGTGCACCCCCATATCCCCTCCCCCTTACACCTCAACAACCACACAACACCGCTCTTCCTTCTCATTGCCTAACGCCCTCCACCTCCTGATTCTCACCGCGACTGGCATGCGATTGTGAGAGCTCATCGAGCGGGTTTCCATCAGCCCTCGGGTCACGCTGTCAGATTCCAATCAATAGACGACAAATTACGCCGGAGTCGCAACACTGCACCGGCTCCGCAACAGATGGTCAGCGCACTGCTCGGGGAGCGCGTCATACCAGGAGCCGGCACCATGATGCGCCCGAGGATGTTTTATAACCATTTGTGTATGTGTGTGTGTATATATATGTATAGGCCAGTATACGATATCTAATGTAGTGGTAAAGGTCAGCTTTGCATATTGTGCCTCACGCCTCTAATAAGGTTGCGCTATAAGCGTACGAGGGGGGTCGAGACAAGAAACGTGATCTTAATGCAAATTAGCGAGACTGCAGTGAGCAATGTCGATTAAAATTACATGAATAGTCCAGTTTTAACCTCATGTCCACATCCTAATTGGGGAGATCTCTAAAAGCCGAAGGTGTTTCAGTTGAACCCCCCGTCTTACGTCGGTCGTTTACATTGCCAGGTGTGAACACACCGTCGAGCAACGGCGGGAGGAGAGGGCTCAAGTAGGTGGGGGGGATGGGTGCAGAGGTCGGTGCATGCACAGTCAGTAGTGTGGTGTATAGTTACACACTCTGTTATTTTATGCTTGTACATGCATAAGTAGATTTGTTGTGTAAGCATTTGTAAAAGTTGGGATCCGTCGAAATCCCAACAACATGAGTTCGATTTCTGACCATGCCAAATAACCAAGAACATTGAGTATCGAAACCTGGTCAGAGATGCTGCCAGATCAATGCAGCCTAAATTACTTTGTGGTCATCACTAACATCAGCCGTCCAACATGCGTAAGGAAAACAACATCTCGGGTGTGTGTTGCTGGTCGTAATAGGCATTTACCAACATCACAGACTGTATAAATCATCAATGGCTATCTCCGTTTTGTGAAAGCGGATGCATGTGGAGAAGAGACTGGAGGCTAAGGTTCAGGGAGCATAAGAATGGCGATTTTTTTAAAGATACAGCAGCAACAACAACAGCACATTACGTGAACAATAAACATTCACCTCGCCGCGTTGCCGGCAGAGCTGCATGTCACGCTGCCAGTGGGTATTTATGCAGCCTTTGAAATGTGTCGCCTTTTGGCCGGCGACGTTGCACTGACAGATGCGGTTTAATCCGCAGAAATGAAATCTGACAGAACTGAGAAAGGTGTATTTTCGTAATGGGGAATGCACACTTGCTGAAATCTTTTTTATTTAATTTTGTGCGTGTCAAATTATTCAACTTTGCGTTAGCAGTTATTACTTACAATTTATATAGGGCACAGCTTGCTTTAATTTTGTTTTGGGGGTTTAAATTAATTCCACGCGCTTAGAATATGAGTCTGAGTGTCGCAATATGAACGTGTGGACTCTGCGTTTGTGTATGTGTTTGTCTACTCAAGTCACATCCACATACAGTCCCTCATCTGCGTAGAATTTTGATAGTTAGGCTTTTATGAATGTAAACGTCTCCAACCTTCCTCGAAAAGAAATAATTAAATATTGTTCTTCTATTTCACCTCATTCGGAATTTAGTAATAAAAGGAGGAAGCTGAATCTGCTGGTGTGGTAAAGGAGGCCTTGTCATATTCATTTGCTGTTCTTCAGTGTAGACTATAACTGAAACTCATGGTGTGTTTGTGCGATGGTGTCATTATCCTTTCGCACACCACCGTCTCACCCGGACACCCTTTTTAAGACTGTGCTCTTCCTGACTAGGCAAAATAGTGATGACATGTTTTAAGTGAACCTGGCTTGATCCTTGCCTGCGTCAATTTTGTCGCAAATAATTGGGCCTATAGTGAAGTACACGAATATTTTTTATCAATGGGAAGACAAAACAAGACAGGTGGGGGTGGTACAGTCCCTCCAACCACATCCTGTACTGTGCAGACATTCGGTGGTCGCTAACAGCATTAATTCTGACATTCTAATGTGCAATAAGACTGGAGATATATGCATGTGTTGATTGTGCCCGGCGTTATCAACACAGCCTCCTGAGTTCGGTGAACATCAGTGATTTTGATGTGTTACTGTTTTGGACCTCTGCTAGGTCGACTCGGCCTAAAATGAGTATCTGGTGCAGTCTGTAAACATCAGCACTGGGTCGGAAAAGGTGGCCAAGCGTGGTGCCTTCATAACTGCCCAATAACAGCACTTTCCCCAACAATCTATGTAGGCTACATGGGGGATCTTTGTGTTTGTATGCACACCCACCTGTTGTACAATGTTTATGTTGTGTGTGGATGGGTGCAATATCTTGGCACTCCTCGGCTCCCGGGGGAAATTAGCGAAGCCGCCTAGCCCCCCAACACATCCCACAGTGGGTGGTGGCGACAAGGGTGAAGGCCCGATAACGTTAAATTGCCTCTTATCGGCCTGCGAGGAGGCCGGCGCGCTGGGTGCTGGTGTGTGGTGCAGTACCAATGGCATCCCACACCTTACAAAATGCTGCTTTTAGGTGAAAACATGGGGCCAGATTCACGTGTTGAAGAATGTTGTTTTTTGTCCTATTTTTCGTAAAAACTACCTATGTGTCCATCACCGACAATGGGGCAATTACGAAGGTGGTGTAATGGTGCCATGTTGTCAATATATGAATCTGGCCAATCGGGTGTACAATCTTAATCTCATCGTTATATCATCATTTTTTGCTTTGCTCTGGAACCTCGTACTTTATTATATATATTTTTTCCATCTGATCCCTTCTTTTCCTGGATATGTAGTATGTACACCTTATATAAGACAATGATAGAACGTTGTGTGTATATATGTAATGGGTTCCGGAGACACTTGTAGAGGTAACTTCTTTATCACAATACAACACTCCAACAGTCCTGATACTCTGTTACAGCCTAGGTACACAGCCTAGGTACACAGCCTAGATACTCTACTCTGGCTACGCTCTGGAACTCTCCCTCACAAGGTCGTAGAGTCGGGAGTTCCAGAGTCCCACCACTGGCTCTCACAACATCCTAGGGTCCTCAGATGGCTGGTCTTGTGTCTTGGGTCTTGAGCTACGACTGGCCCTGATCGTCCAGGGAGCTCCCCTTTTATGCCTAGTCCAACGAGGGGTGGCGGCGCCAAGAGGCTTAAGCGCCTGGGAACCCAACGCCTGGCGCCAAGAGGCTTAAGCGTCTGGACCCGCCTGGGAACCCAGCGCCTGGTGCCAAGAGGCTTAAGCGCCTGGCCCACCCAGGGTCCCAGAGCCCCCAGGAGCCCCTCCCTTCTTATGTCACTACATATATATAATTCCAGACACAAATATGAGCATATACTAATTAGATCAGGTGTGATACATGGACACTTCCATCATTGAGATGTTTGTATTTGTTATGAGTGCAGCCCAGTGCTTTGGGTGCTTACGCAAATCTGTATGGTCCACATATCCCGAATTCAAAATTAGCTTAATCTCAAGCGTGGCAATGGACGTGTTAACCACACATGACAATAAATGGAAGGATAAGGTTAAATATACATGTAGGCTGTGTGTAAGAATATGGGCACGATCCAAACATGTTGATAAATATATTTTTTGCAGATTATGTTTCATTGTTTATTGGCCAGTGCCCTATATGGTCACATAACTAATGCATTTGGGATACTGGACTCGGCCGATGTTTCGAAAATTCACGGGAGATCATTTATGTTCTCATTGAGTACGGTCAGTTTTGGGTCAGCCAACACTTTATCAGCACTCTTTGGTTCTTTCGGTTAAGTCACGTAGGTAGAAAAATAAAATAAAAAATAATATATCACGACGTTTCGATCGCAACACAAACGGTCGTCCTCAGGCGGAAAACAATAATCCAGCAGTGGAACTGCTGAACCAGGAAGAACACAGCGAGAGAGCCGTTACAACAAGAGGTTATATATGTGGCAAAGGGCAAGCAGGCGGGGTCTGAGCTGGAACGGAATTCCATCCCCACAGCAAGAAGATGGGAGGTTAGTGTCTAACTGTGTTGTTGGCCGACTGGTTTGCATCGCATTATATTTCTAAGATTTGCTGAGTTCTCGTCTCCGATCTTGCTGTATTTGCCTCCGTGCAGTTTGCCGTTCACGGTGTGCTCTGTGTGTGATGTCCCTCTGTGTGTTCCCTCGCTGTGTGGTTTACGCCATTTTCACCTGAGGACGGGCGCTTGTGTTGCGTTCGAAACGTTGTGATCTATTTTAATAGTATTTTTATTTTATTTCTACATACGTGACTTTACCGAAAGAACCAATGAGTATAGTAATTCCTCCAGTCACGAAAGCTTAAATCCTAGATCACTAACATATATTACATAAGGGGCCGTCCATAAATGACGTCACGCGATTTTGGACGATTTTTGACCCCCATCCCCCTCGTCACACGGCGTCACAAAAAGTCAGACCCCCCCCCCTCAAATATGACGTCACAAAGCTCTGCCCCCCCCCCCCCCAAAACCCATAAAACACGCTTAAAATCGCTTTAAACTATTGTCATTGTAGTGCATATTTAATGTGGCGCTGCACTCTGATGTAGGAGAAAACATTTATTAAAAAGACGATTTAATAAAGTAGAACGTGTTGTCTATTTATTTAATGTTGCGCATTTTGATGTGACGTCACATTTCTCACCGCCCCCCCCCCTCGTCACACATCGTCACAAATGTCTGACCCCCCCCCAGGTGCGTGACGTAATTTATGGACGGCCCATAATCTAATATATAGCTATTATAAGCGGATAGAACACCGATAACTCTCCACCAGTGTCAATGAATGAGGCGTCATTTGAAAGCTTGCGACGTGTAGTTTGTGAACGGGGTTGAAATTAGAAAAATACATGTCATTTGCCTGGATAATTGGCTCATCAGCCCCAACACTTTTTCCACTCCCCTTTACATTAGCCTGACACTTGACAATCTCCATTCAAAATTATACAATACATAAGCATGTGCCACTGGGGAGAGGGGTTGTATAAAGTACTTCCTTGCTGGGCTGGGAGGAGGGTGTGTGGGAACCACAAAAAAATTACCTGTGAGTGTTATTACCATTGAATCTCAACCAGCACCGCACTCGTTCCATGTAATGAGCACAAGGCACAAACAAACAGCTAACGGAGATGTTCGGCTGTTTACTCTGGTTTTTTTGTATTCTTCATGTCGTGTTTCTGCACTTAAAGCATTCATCCAAGTGTCCTGGACATAGGCCCAGGCATGATTCTCTCCCTCAATGTTCGTCTGTCATCTGCCGCTCTCTTCATCTTTTCCGTATAGCCTTCCTTGTTCAACATCTCGTCCAGCATCGTCATTCGTTTTCTTCCTCTGCTCTTTTCCTCAAGGAATCTTCCTTCAGTGAGCTTCAGTTCATTCCCTCCCGCTGCTACTCCACGCCCAATCCTGATTGTCTTCCTCTTCCGAATTTATTGACGAGCGCACGTTCTCCCTCCACGTGAACCAGCATATCTTTCATTAGTTTTTTTCTTTTTTTGTTCAGATTATTTTCATAACTGTCCTCCAAATCTACATTTGAAAAAAAAAAAACCTTCCCAACCTATTTATATTCTTTGGGTCTTAATTCATGCAGTCACGAAAGCTTTAAGTCAAGACCTTCCCAACCGCTTTGCGTCTTCCTTTCATTTCCCTCCACGTCTCGCAGACACAAGTTGTCGCACTCCAGACACGGCTGTTTGTTCTCCTAAATAAACAACCCAGCGAGCGTCGCTGTAGGGCTTTAGAAACGTCAACTTTATTTGGTTTTTCATATCACATTCTCCACTGATGTTTGCATCATGCGTCCCCTGACAGTTCGTGCTGCCCCTTGCGGCTGTGTTCCAAGCGGATTTGCTGGGTTGAGTCGAATAGAGAGGGAGGTATATAACAACAGCTGAAGCACCGTGATTTCTTGCCATTTCCTTCACATGTCTGCGGGTAGCTTCACTCTGAACGAACTAGAGACGCGGCGAGCCTGAGCTTCGCATAACGTTGCGCCGACGACGTATGTTCTGGGAGATTACAATTTTGATTGATTTTCGCGCATTCCGTGCCAGCATTTAACGAGATGCTTGACTTCATTGATTGCACGCTTCTGTCGGCTTGCAAATTAGTGTAAATAACCGTCGGCAAACAATGGTTATAAATCAGCATTTGGCAAAGCAATAGCCTGAGTAATGGGCGTGTATCCTCCTGTTGGGGCGCACTGCTCGCTCTGGCCGTGCGTGCCTCGCGATCGCGTTCCACGCGACGCCCCACGCGATCCGTGTGCCCTTGCGTGTGCATTTATATTATTGTGGGGGGGGGGTTAAAACTTTTATTTTGTGTATGCTACAATAATGTAGCGGTTCGCACGCTAGAACCGGAAATCCAGAGAGCACCGGTTCAATCTCCCGGCCCGACAGTTGAAAAAATGGTTGCAAATTTCTTAAATCCCCCCTCTCAACCCCGGGCTAATTGTGGATGCATTTAGGCGATCAGTAGTCATGGTGGTAATGGGTACTCCCACCTCTTCCAAGATATCTGACCAGCGTGAAAGATTAGGCCAATTGCTCTCTAGAGAGTCTCTCTTGAGTTCACGCTAATGGAGAGCTTTCTGCCAGCACTCACGTGAGCCAGCAATATTGGGACTACACTTTTATAGACTTTATTTAATACTCGTTCAGACAGATATGGCATGCGATAATAGAAGATGGTTTTATACCGCGTGCTGTTGTCGCAGCACGTAAAACAATATGTTTGTAAAGTTCTCATCTGTGTAATATTAATTGTGCCCATCTGTAAGTAATTAAGGATATGCGGATCACATACGGTACGGAGGCTATGTATCTGAACCTTGGTTAAAGGACACGATTGTTTTTGAGCTGCCGCATTGCAGCACAAGGTCTGGCTTTGGGATCAACTCCAAACGTTTCCATTTAATAGTGGCAGTTTCTCCTATAGATTCCACAGCATGACACTGCACATTACGTTCGTTAAGATGCGTTTTTTATTATGAATTTGTATACACCGAATATATTCCATGACTTTTATGCAAATGAGGACCTCACTTGCTAACGCTTGTTAATATGTCACGACGTCTTGTGCATTTTTATTCCATCAAATATTTCCGCACAACTTAAGGCGGAGCACCGAAGAAGCCTGAGAACGCACGCAATGTACACACACTTAATTAATCGGCTGAGAATGTGCAAAGCGAGCGCGCCCTGGTGAGCAACACTGAACCAGCCCCCATTTACGGGGTCGCGGCGGCCCTCATGCTCACGTCCCGCTTGCACCTCCCTCGTCGTCATTCTTCTCACTCCCCGCTGGAGTGTGGACTCTGGTCTGCCCTCGCGAGTATTGACCTATTAAGCCGAATTCATTTATTTTCTACCCAGCCCGCTGGGGAAAATAAAACTTTTCACGTACATATAAACGTAGTAACGACTTGTTTTGATAACCCGTGCGTATGTCGAAGGTCATTTGTGTGCACGTCTCTCTGCCTCGTGTGTCTGTGTAAGGGTAGGGGAGCGGTATGTAAAGCGGTTAGCTCACTGTGCTACAAACCCGGCGACCCGAGTTCGACAGCCTCAAATGAGTACCGTGCCTGGTGTGATGTGTAAAAAAATATCGCCTCTAGCGAGACAAAGGCGGCCGGGCGTGGTTCTGGCCACACCCCCTTGTGCACCCTTCTCGCAAATAGCCCTTGCCCCAACAATCTGTTACAAGCTAGCTATTCAGGGGGAATTTTTGTGCTTGGAGCGGTGGTGTAGTGGTTAGCACACTACGCTCCAAACCTGGATACCCGAGTTCGATTCCCACTCATGGCCCACGTTAATTGTGAGTGATATCTGAACATGTTTTTGGCCACCCCTAAATCAAATCAACTTCAAATTACGACCTGATGTGGTGTGTAAATATGAGCACTGGGCAGACATAGGGGGTTTGGCATGGTCCTGGCCACACTGCTATCTCGTGTGTGCTGTGCCAGCCTTTTATTAATTTCCTCATCTGAAACACACTGGGTCTAAAGATTTTATTTCAGGAGGGTCTTGCTAGATTGGAACGTTAGGCCAATTCCAGTGTTTGGCATGCGGAAGGAAATTAGAGTGCCCTGCAACACCAAAAGCTTTACACGGACAAATAAAAAATATATTGCTGGACATATGCCAGACACTTGGCAGCCCAAGCCTACAACACCTGGTATTCTAAGGCAGTCTATCTTCATCCAAGTAAATTATGCTTGGCATCTAAGACTGGTCAACATGAAATTGGAATAACAAAATTGGCCAAATATCCTAATCCAGGAACTTTCTGAAAATGAGTCTTGAGATTCAGTGACAACTTTTGGGTAAATAAAGGGTATTACTTTTCATTAATATATATACTTTGTATATTTCGCGGAGAGGAAATATACGGAACATGGCTCTTTGCATGAGTGTGTGACAAGAAGCTGTGTGTGTAAACTTAGAAATTACCTGTTCATTCAATAACGCCTGCCGTTTCGTCTTATATGGCGGTTGTATTTAATGTGATATTTCCACATTAGCTACTTATTGATAACATGTTTCACTTTAACTGCATTCCTTTTGTTTACTGTGATGACAGTTCATGATGGTCATATATATTTGCTTAATTTATTCTGTTTGAGGGTGACGTGTTTTTGTTGTTCACATTTTTTCCCACCAAAATTGCTTGTATGCCCCTGGTATTTGTAAATAACAGTTGTTTGGAGCTTAATATTGCGTGATGTTTCTTTATTTCCACTGTGGGACCCATTGTATTACTGTAAATAATGGGCAATGAAATGTTGTGTTGCCAAGTTTGCCATGCAACAGAGTATTATTAAACAAAAGGCCTCTCTTTCCAGGTGCAACTTAGAAATTGATGATTGAATGGTAAACCACAATATTGTCCACGTGATACAATTGGGAATTATTTTAAAACATTGGAAAATATTGCCATGGTGTAAATAAAGTATTCTATCTACTATTGAAAAAAAATTGTGTTTATTAGGAAAATAAATATTGGTTTCCATAAATGGATAGTGATTGTGTCAATGGAAGTAGCTTAACTCTCACACATTATCATGATGTTCATGCTTCCCCTGAATCTATGATAATTTTCAGATATTGGACTTTCACTAATACTAGTCCAACATCGACTCACTGACATTGATGGGTTTTCCATTGACCATTATCACAGTCACATAGTCACATGTGCAGGAGAAATTGTGTGGCCAAGTAAAATTTCAGGAGTGAGTGATTGACAATGATGTTTTTTCTTTGAAACTATTGATGAGTGTGCTTATATAGTACACGTCAATCAAAAATTGTAGCTAAGTGTCAGTGCTGCTCTTAAATTTTCCAGCAATGAAAAATGGGCATATTCCACAGTGTTTTTCTATATTCAGCAGTGCTCCAGCACTGGGCACACCACGCCACTGGCAGTGACACCAATGGCCATCGACGATAAACTGATCTGCTGAGTGTTTACGATCTCTTACTCCATGTCACACCCCCACAGGCTTTACGCCTCCCCCCTACCCAAACTGCTTTTACGGCTCCTTTCATTCCTTTTGAGTCCTCCTTCCTCTCCCAAACCTCTCATCTCGTTTTTCTGTAAGGCACAGATGCGGTAACAGATAACGCAATAAATCACAGGGAGTTATATGTTGTTGGGGTTTTGGGTAGAAAAAGATCGAAGGAAGACAGGAAAAGATGACGGCATAGAAGCGGCTGGGTTATGCTTTGCAGTGGTGAAGAACGGGGTAATAAGGGTGGGCCGACAACAGTGGTGACACCCACGAGACTGCAGAGTACACATCACACGTGTAATCGCGGCTGGATGATGGCGATAGCATCGACAACCATGGAAGTGGAGTTGAGGATGCAATGTCGTTGCTGGAGTTCACCACAAATGACCTGTCTTTCTCCTGTGATTGATGTAAGAAGCTTTGCTCACGAGGTCACTGCAGAACCGAGCATGTGTAGATGCGCAGAGTACTCACGCTCATTCAAATCCTGAGCACAAAACCTCGTCACCCAAGACTTTTCTAAAAGCACAAAATATTTTTAGTGAGATAATTCTGTGGGCTGCACACTGTTGAGTAATATACTTGAATAAACCATATTTTGGAACAGTGCTGTAACCTGCTGTAAATGTTCAGGTTTCATTCACAATAATGTTTTGATAAAGGAACTAAGTCTCCCAAAGTGATATTTACCCTTCACTACAGGTTAAAATGCAATGATTAGTGGTCAAACAGGATAGTGCCTAATTCATTTTCTGAGTGTTTTGATCATCGTCATCATAAATATCTGCCACTGCTGATGCCATTACCTTCTCTGTAGTCCCATCTTACCTGTGCACATGCTTTCATCTGTTTGTTCTACAGGAAAAGTTTGCTCATCCTTATTCTTAGGTTTTTTCGGTAAAGTCACGTAGGTAAAACATTAAAATTAATAAAAGTAAAATAAAATAAAAATCACGACGTTTCGGAGGCAACACAAGCTTCCGTCTTCAGGTGGAACCGTCACAGCCACGACAGCTGTATCAAGTAAATGAGAGATTGCAGGAGCTACCACTCCGTTTATATAATGGTTGGAGAGGGGGGAAGGGCCAAGTACAGCACACTTTTTATTCATATGGTAAGGTGAGGCTTAAGAGGGTGAGCCTTTATTATGGAGAGGTACGGTTTGTGACTCAACCTGTGACAAGGAGAAAACAACTGAACATGGTAAACCTGTAATAGTTGTATGTCAAGTAAGATTGGCCAAATAAGTGTAGTTAAATCTTTTTTGCATGGTTGATCACATCTTTTCAATGATTACTCAGTTTGTAACCATCATCACGGTTGAAATTATGTCTGTGTTTGTATATTTGTATGGCTTCGTGTACAAACCTTTGATGGTAGCCAGGAGGTTTGCAGAGAACCTTGGTCTCGGAAAAGACAATTTCATGAGAGCCCACCGAGTTGTAGCAATGATCCGCAACGGCCGAAGAATCAGTTCTGCCGTGTTTCAGATCTAACTTGTGCTCGCGGACACGATCAGAAACATGACGTTTCGTTTCTCCAATGTAGCAATCACCACAAATGCAACTCAATTTGTAGACTCCAGGATACTGTAAGTCAGGAACGACATCCTTCACAGATGGAATCAGATCACGGATTTTATGCACTGTACTGAATCGGACTTGGATCTTATGTTTGTTTAGAATTTTGGAGATCTATTTGGTCACGCCTGCTATGTATGGTAACGTGATAGTTTTGGTCGGAGTTTAATGTGGCTGTTTCTGTGTGGTGGGAGAAACAGCTTGGCGGATAGTGCGGTCAGAGTATCCGTTCATCCTGAGGGCCCGATGTACATGTCTTAATTCACCGGCCAGGTGGTGTTGGTCAGAAATACCATGGGCTCTGTGGTATAGCGTTTTGATGAGAGAATTCTTTTGAGATGGGTGCGAATCCGGTTTCAAGTAGGAATCTGTGTGGGTGGCTTTCCTGTAGACAGAATGTCCCAGGGATCCGTCGGGCCTCCTCTCAAACAGAATATCCAAGAATGGTAGTTTACCATCTTTCTCCACTTCCATAGTGAATCTGATGGATGGGTGTCTAGAATTGATGTGGTCCAAGAAGTGGTTCAATGCTGGGAGGCCATGTGGCCAGATGACGAAAGTGTCATCCACATACCTCTTCCACAGGGAAGGATGCAGAGTGGATGTCTGGATGGCGTCTGATTCAAACTTTTCCATGAACATGTTGGCTATAACTGGTGACAAGGGGGAGCCCATAGGGGTACCCTCATTCTGTTTGTAGAAGGTGCCATTCCAGGTAAAATAGGTGTTGGTGAGGCAATGCCTAACCAGCGCAGGTACATCAGAATTCAATCCATCTTGGACTAAGTCCTCAATTATTGTTAATTGAGGACTTAAAGAACTGATTCTTCGGCCGTTGCCGATCATTGCTACAACTCGGTGGGCTCTCATGAAATTGTCTTTTCCGAGACCAAGGTTCTCTGCAAACCTCCTGGCTACCATCAAAGGTTTGTACACAAAGCCATACAAATATACAAACACAGACATAATTTCAACCGTGATGATGGTTACAAACTGAGTAATCATTGGAAAGATGTGATCAACCATGCAAAAAAGATTTAACTACACTTATTTGGCCAATCTTATTTGACAGACAACTATTACAGGTTTACCATGTTCAGTTGTTTTCTCCTTGTTACAGGTTGAGTCACAAACCGTACCTCTCCATAACAAAGGCTCACCCTCTTAAGCCTCACCTTACCATAGGAATAAAAAGTGTGCTGTACTTGGCCCTTCCCCCCTCTCCAACCATTATATAAACGGAGTGGTAGCTCCTGCAATCTCTCATTTACTTGATACAGCTGTCGTGGCTGTGACGGTTCCACCTGAAGACGGAAGCTTGTGTTGCCTCCGAAACGTCGTGATTTTTATTTTATTTAACTTTTATTAATTTTAATGTTTTACCTACGTGACTTTACCGAAAAAACCTAAGAATATGAATCCTTGCAGTCACGAAAGCTTCAAATCTAGAATTTGCTCATCCTTCTTTTAACTGGCATACTATTGTTAATTTTGTTAATTTAGTTACTGTCATATTTAGTCCTAGCATAGTCCACTTGTGTCTGTTCTTTTGGCGGTGAGTCAGGTCAGTGATTTTGACTGCTGTGTCTCATCCACGTGACTATATTATCTCTGCATTACTGTGAGCGGGCTCCAAGCAGGAGTTATTGCCTATTTGCTTGACATCACAGTACAACATGTTGAATGACTAACTGCCTCGTGAAGCTCAAGTCAAAAAGTGAAAGTACTTTCCCACCCCAACTAGTGTGGGATGCATAGCTCTGAGCCAATAATTGAAATTAGTAAGCATATAATATTGCATCAATTAATTGAATAAAATTGATTCTTATGCTCCAGGTACATGTGTAGTGGTGGTATTGACGTGCGCCGACTGTGACAGTGATAGATCACGGGGCGGCGCGGGGTGCGGGGTTGGGCACGCGTTGTGGGCGTGGTGTGGACGCGCGCGCCGGGAGTGACAGATGACGGTGCGGCGCGGCGTGGCGCCCGGCGATTGGTCGAGTGAGTGGGTGCTCGCAGCGACGTCGGCAGGTGGGGTATAAAGGGGGACGCGCGAGAGCACTCGGAAAAGAGTTACCCAGTTGAAGACCCGAAGACGGAGCTGAAGACCTAGTGAAGCCGAGTAGCTCAGTGGCGTTAGTCGCCGAGTAGCTAAGTGGATGTTGGTCATCCGAGTAGCTCAGTGGCGTTAGTCGCCGAGTAGCTAAGTGGATGTTGGTCATCCGAGTAGCTCAGTAGGTGTTAGTCACCTGTAACCAAGTTTGATAAAATAAAGAGTGTGTTACCCGTGAAGTCGTCTCCCGCCGAGTTACTACACTACAACTGGTGTCAGAAGTAAACCTGTCTTCAAGAAGTATGGACACAAGGAAGACTACCCGTACCCACGAGCGAGGTCGGGATGACGACGGCGTACCGGGGACACCGACCTCGGTAGTAGAGGACGAGGAGTTGCCGCCGATGCAGCACTTCGCGGTGATGGCCGACGCTCCGCTTGCCTCCGACACCAGCCTCCAGGACGCGCACTCCCGGTTGGCGGAGTTGCTGCTCGCCGCCGCTGCAATCTTGGCCGAGATTTCCGTTCCAGCGGGCGGGAAAACGGCTGCGGGGTTGGAGGAAGGAGCGAGGCTGGCGGGATCCCGCCAAACGGCGCTTCGCGCCGAAAGTCTGGAAGTTCCCGCCGTTTTTGAGGGGCCGCCATTGATTGGCGGGAAAGACGGACGCCACGTGGCCGGACATCTCCGCGCAGCGCAGCCCACGTCATCAGCGCGCGCCGGAGCCCTCCATTTTGCGCCTGACAACCGAGCCGACATATTACACAACTCCAGCGGAGCGCGGGAAAATCTCTCCGACGTCGACGACGATCGGGTCCTCCAGCAAAGATTGCCCGCGCTGTCGGCGTTCAAGGCGGATGGGGGCGACTGGGGAGCCTTCCAACGAAGGTTCCTCGCTCATCAGGAGATGTCGGGGTGGTCCGACACCACTGCCCTGCGTGCGTTGCCAGCGATGCTTGACGACGACGCGCTTGCAGCCTTCACATCTGCTGCAAGGTCGTCCCGCTCTACGCTCCAGGCCGCACTACACCTGATGGCGAAGGTGTTCGGGCCGCCCTCCACGTGTCGCCACCAGTTCTACGATCGGCGGAAGGTGGATGGGGAAACGACGCTAGCCTACCGCACGGCACTACTCGCCTTGGCGGACGCGGCTTTTCCCCGCATGGATAAGGAGGGGAAGGACGCCATGGTGACGGAGCAGCTGCTGGTGTTGGCCCACGAGTTGGGGGTCCCCATCAACGTGGCAGACGAGATGGAGATCTGCTCCCTGGCGATCGCCACGAGCATTCACGCGTACGAGGTCCTCAAACGCAGGCCGGGGGTCGTCTGCAAATGGCCGGGGAATGCGGCACTGGCCGCCACGATCGCCGAACCTCAGCCAGCTGCGGTGCAGGAGCGGGGCTTCGCTGCATCGTGTCCGGGGGAGTGGAGAACGGGAGGTCGTTCGCCCGCACGTTCGCCCCGCAAGCTGGAGCAACCGAAACCTACGACGTCCGTCGTCTGCTACAACTGCGGCCTTCGGGGTCACGTCGCAGCCGGGTGCCGGGCCCCGCGTCCGCGCGCCGCAGGACCACGTCGGGACGACGACCAGGGCCACAAGTCATCCCAACAAAACCCGGCAAGTCGCGGCACCTCACACGTTCGGTCCACAAACACGGCACATTCGGGTCGCCGCTTCGCGGTGGGGGGTTCGCGGCTGGGTGCCGGGGGTTCAATTCGGCGAGGGGGGTCCGTACGCGGCCCGCAAGCAGTCGAGTGGTCCGAATTGGCTCACAGGATCGTGGCTGCGTCGGCCGGGTCGTCCGTGGTAACGGGGTTCATTGACGGGGTTGAGGTCCCGGTGCTTGTTGACACGGGTGCGTCGGCCACCATCATCTCGGACCTTATTTATAACATTCTTCCCGTCCAAAGTAGACCCCTTCTGCCGGTAGACGTGCCATTTTATGCGGCGAATGGGGGATCCCTGGGGATCATCGGCCAGATTCGGGCGACTATTTGCATTGGTGACATTAAATTAGCGGGCCCTATTTTTGTATCATCATCGCTGGCCGTTCCCTGTTTGCTAGGTACGGACTTTTTGTCAAAAATGCCCATCAAAATTCTTATAGATCAGGCCTGCATAGAGCTTCCGTCAGGTCGGCGGGTTGCCTTCTTGTCGAGCCCTACCAAAGTGCGCACGGTTTGTGCGACGGTGCAGGCGCTGGCGACTCACACTGTACGGGTGCCCCCGGGATCGCAAATGTTAGTACCCCTTCGGTTCAGGAAGCCACTCGAGGTGGGTGCGGAGGCACAGGGGGTGCTGTTGGGGCCGTCAAACAGAGCCAGTAAGGGCCTCGACTTAGCGGTTGCTCAAACCATGGTGAGAGGGGACAGTGAGCCGTTCGTAATGGTCCTGAATACGGGGTCGCGGCCGGCCGTAATTGCGCAGGGAATGGTGCTGGCTCACGCCGCGCCGCTACCCGTTGAGGAACGGCTCGTGGCTCAAGCAGATTTCACTGTCAAGTCGCATCCTCTGAGTGATGAGGGGACTGAGTGGTTGGACTCGCTGTGTGCGGGTTCAGATAACTTGTCCGGGGTGCAATTGGGAGCATTGAGGGGTTTGCTCATCGAGTTTGCTGACGTGTTCAGCAAACATAAGTACGATATCGGCTGCACTGACCTGTTGCGCCACCACATAGCTACAGGGGACGCGGCCCCTATTCGTCAGAATCCCTTCCGGCTCAGCCCGGCCGAGAAGGAACATGTGCAATCGGCGGTTAATGATATGTTGGCGGCAGATATCATTTCGCCCTCTTCTAGTCCGTGGGGTGCTCCTATTGTCCTAGTAAAGAAACAGGACGGGTCCTTGCGGTTTTGTGTCGATTTCCGCCGCTTAAACAAAATCTCGATGGCGGATGCGTATCCGCTCCCCAGGATGGATGAGTCGCTGGATGCCTTGGCGGGAGCGCAGTTTTTTTCCACACTCGATCTGCTTTCTGGATTTTGGCAATTGCCACTCGATAACGAGTCTAAACCTAAAACTGCTTTCCGAACACCTGGGGGCCTATTTGAATTCAACCGTTTGCCCATGGGCTTACATTCCGCTCCCGCCACGTTCCAGAGACTCATGGAATTGGTTTTGTCGGGGCTCCAATGGGATACCTGTTTGATTTATCTTGACGATATTATCGTCTTTAGTCGGACTTTCGAGGAGCACCTCCAGCGGCTGAGAGCGGTGTTCCTCAGGATGCGTTCCGCTAAGCTTAAATTTAAACCGGCTAAATGTTTTCTGCTTCGGGAATCGGTCAGGTATTTGGGCCATATCGTGAGTCGTTCAGGGATCTCGACGGACCCTGCTAAGACGCATTGTGTCAGCTCATGGTCAACGCCAACCTCGGTCGCGGAGGTTCGTAGTTTCATTGGTTTTGCCTCCTATTACCGTCGTTTTGTCAAGCAATTTGCCACCATAGCCAAGCCCCTGCACGCTTTGACAGCTAAGGGGGTGAGGTTTCGCTGGGGGGCGGAAGAGGAGGCTGCGTTCTGCTCCCTCCGTGACGCTTTGGTGCAGGCTCCCCCCTTGTGTTACCCCGATTTCACACAACCGTTTTTGCTTGACACGGACGCCAGCAATACGGGTATCGGGGGGGTGCTCTCACAGGTGGTCGGGGGGGTTGAACGGGTGGTCGCCTACGGTAGTAGGGTTCTTTCCCCCGCAGAACAACGCTATTGCGTAACTCGTCGTGAATTGTTAGCCATTGTGTTTTTTACACAGCAATTCAGGCCATATCTTTACGGCCGTCATTTTACGGTCCGGACGGACCATGCGGCTCTACAATACGCTATGCGCGTGGCACAGCCATCGGGCCAATTGTCCCGATGGTTGGAGGTCCTTCAAGACTACCAATTCACGACGATTTACCGAAAGGGGTTGCGGCACTCAAACGCGGACGCCTTGTCGCGGTTGCCGCCGTGCACGGACTGCACATGTTTGTTGGGATCAGCGCGGTGCAAACCCCCGGTTGCCGGCACCCCGGGAGTTGCGCTCGCCGCCACTGACACCCCGGGAGAGGACGCCCCCACGGGGAGGGATTCGCTGTTGTCGTTGCCCCTCATTGAGTGGGGCCGCCTCCAGATGTCCGACAGCTCCCTACTTACGCTGCGTCGGAAAGTTGGCGCTCCCGAAGAAGGGGAGGCGCGGGTCGGTTCCTGGGTGTGCAGACAGGGCCTTTTGATGAGGTGGGACAACATGTCCCGGCGTCACGTGCTCGTTGTGCCTGTTGCTATGCGGGGTAGGGTTGTTCTGGCAGCTCATGAACGGCTCATGCATTTGGGTTTTCACAAAACGCTCGCCCTAATCCAGCGAGACTATTATTGGCCGGGGATGGGTAACGACGTGGCGAATATTCTTAAGGGATGCGTAGGGTGCGCCAAAAGGAAACCGCCACCATTTGCAGCTAATCCACCGCTGCAATCCATTCAGGTTTCGCGTATAAACGAATTGGTAGCGTTGGACATCTTGGGGCCCTTTCCGGTTACACCAAGGGGAAATAGGTTCCTGCTGGTTGGCGTGGAATATTTCACCCGATGGCCTATGGCATGGCCGCTCGCCAACCAGTCGGCTGCGGCGGTGGCGGACGCCTTTGTCCAGGGTTATGTGTTGGACAAGGGCGCCCCCGAACGCTTGCTGACGGATCAAGGGCAGAATTTTTCGAGCGTTTTGTTGCGCGAGGTGTGCGACCTGTTGGGTACAAAGAAAGTGCGTACTTCCCCCTACCACCCGCAGACTGACGGGATGGTTGAGCGTCTGAACAGGACGATTACGTCTATGTTGTGCCAACAGGTCTGCGACGATCAGGTTGATTGGGACTTACAGGTGCCGGGGGTACTTGCGGCCTATCGAATGGCCCCTCATGCGGCGACGGGGTTTTCCCCATTTTTTCTTATGTATGGGCGGGAGGCCGATCCGGCCATGGACGTCCAACTGGGGATTTCCCAGCCACGTGCAAAATCTAAATTGGCAGACCACATCAAATTTAATATCGCCAAATTGACTGAAGCGCGGGAGGCGGCAAGGTTGAATTCGCGGTCGCGGCAAATTGCAAACGAGAAATTGCATGAGCGGAGGGTGCATACGCATGATTGGAAACCAGGCGATAAGGCCTGGCTGCATTGTCCACATGCACCGTTGGCTACGTCCCCCAAGTTGTTGAGACCTTGGAGGGGACCGGTGGAAATTGTGCGGGTTGCACGACCCCAGAGTATACAGATAAAATGGGGGAAACGCCGTTGGTATGTGCACCCCTCCCGACTGAAGCCCTATGCGGCACCGTGTGACCCCGTTCTGTGCCGTAACGACCGGGCGTGTGATGTGATCGTCGACTCGGGGAGGGAGGTGTCGCAGGCTGCTCCTCACGTGTTTCCACCTGACCCACCCCCAGGTGCCTCGGGCTTGACGGCTGCTGACCGTCGGGAGCCTGAACCCTGCGGCACGCACGGGTCCTCGGTGCCTGGCCGATGTCTTTCTGAACCGCCGGCACCACCGGACGTTCAACCGCGTCTGGTGCCGTACGACGGACCGGCAAGGCGGACTCGGGCTAGGGCTCGACAATTTTCATGAAGACGTTTTTTTCTCTATACCGAGCTCGCCCGGTGTTCCCCTCTGCCGGGGTATTGTCCCGTTGTAGGGACGCTCGGAAAGAGGGGGACACCGCACGAGTCGTGAAAAAAAAAAAAAAAAAAAAATTTTTGTCTATTTATTTTCCTTTCTGCATACACATTGCTATTGTCACTCGCCGGTTTGTATATATTGTTCTATTGTCGCGGTGGCATTGGTTGATGGTTGCTGATGGTAGTGTTCGCGTCGTGTTGTGTTGTTACGTTAGTTGTTGTTCTTGTTGTGGTGTTGTGTTACGGGGCACACAGGGCGGTTTGTATATTTTTATAGCAGCCGGGTCGGCTGCGAGCTATGTGGTAGGGGGTGATGTAGTGGTGGTATTGACGTGCGCCGACTGTGACAGTGATAGATCACGGGGCGGCGCGGGGTGCGGGGTTGGGCACGCGTTGTGGGCGTGGTGTGGACGCGCGCGCCGGGAGTGACAGATGACGGTGCGGCGCGGCGTGGCGCCCGGCGATTGGTCGAGTGAGTGGGTGCTCGCAGCGACGTCGGCAGGTGGGGTATAAAGGGGGACGCGCGAGAGCACTCGGAAAAGAGTTACCCAGTTGAAGACCCGAAGACGGAGCTGAAGACCTAGTGAAGCCGAGTAGCTCAGTGGCGTTAGTCGCTGAGTAGCTAAGTGGATGTTGGTCATCCGAGTAGCTCAGTGGCGTTAGTCGCCGAGTAGCTAAGTGGATGTTGGTCATCCGAGTAGCTCAGTAGGTGTTAGTCACCTGTAACCAAGTTTGATAAAATAAAGAGTGTGTTACCCGTGAAGTCGTCTCCCGCCGAGTTACTACACTACACATGCATAAAAGTGTGTATGTCGGAATACATTATTTTGAATTCGTATATGCATGTTAGTATTTCAGTTAACTCTGCAAGCCACTACATATTCCACACACACCACAGTCGTAAAACAAATTTGATTCTTGAATCGAGACATGACCCCGAATCGGGTTAATTTATCAAATAATGAACGGGTGCATGTTAATAATAGGCTTTTTCCCATTTTTTCTGGTAACAAAACTGAAACCTTTTTACAAGGAATCATTTGTGCATTAACCACAATACTTGTGGTCAAAAAAGCAAACAAAAAACAATCTAATAATATATGCATTGTCCTTAAAACTGATTGGTCCACACCAGAGACATCTTTCTTTTGAGCCTCGTCTCCAGAGGACGCCTTTGGGGAAGACCCCTATTATTATATTGTGGTACTAGCAAAGGAGGTCTAATGATGCTTACCCCAAGCCCTCATTACTTTGACAGTGCATTGTCTTTGAGCTGTACGCCTTTTGGCGTCCTCTGGTCTAGCACCAATTGAGACGAGGCTCAAAAGAAAGCTGTCTCTGGTGTGGACCAATCAATTTCAAGGACAATGCATATATTATCAAAGTGTGTGTGTTTTTTTGCATTTTTGACCACAAGTATTGTGGTTAATGCACACATGATTCCTCGTAAAAAGGTTTCAATTTTGTTGCCAGAAAAAAGGGGAAAACCCCTATTATTATATTTTGGTACTGGCAAAGGAGGTCTAATGATGTATATGCTTACCCCGAGCCCTCATTACTTTGATAGTGCATTGTCTTTGAGCTGTACGCCTTTTGGCGTCCTCTGGTCTAGCACCAATTGAGTCGAGGCTCAAAAGAAAGCTGTCTCTGGTGTGGACCAATCAGTTTCAATGACAATGCATATATTATCAGAGTGTGTTTTTTGTTTGCATTTTGACCTCAAGTATTGTGGTTAATGCACACATGAATCCTTGTAAAAAGGTTTCAGTTTTGTTGCCAGAAAAAGGGGAAAACCCCTATTATTATTATTATTATATTTTTGTACTGGCAAAGGAGGTCTAATGATGGGTGCATGTTAACTTGCTTAGGTGAGGGTAAGTCACTGCGTAGGACAGCCACTGTTGAATTTCCACAAAGTGATATCGATTTTACTAACCCCAGAAGAATGAAGCCCTTTGTCAATCCCTGACTAGTTGAACTGGCATCTTTACAATGTGGAGCTTTGACCATGGTATCACAGTAGAACTCCTCTTAACGACCACCCCTGTTAATGACTAATCGCTTAACGACGGGCCTCCATATAGCCCAATGTGTTCGCTTACTGACCATTCCCCTGTAAACGATGGGCTGTTGTGGTTAAAGTAAATATTCATTAATGCATCTGTAGTGACATCGGGGATGTCACTGTATGGTGCCGGCCTGAGAGGGCCATGGCACATGATGCACCGTCATCGCATACACCCTGTGAACGGGTGTAGTACCAGCCTTAGCAGGCTTGGTGGGTGCTGGATAGCACGGACACCACGCATAGCGTGTGGTGGGGGCTCCCATGAGGGGGAGCGGGAGAGTGTCAGCCGAAAGGCAGGGTTGCCCCGGGCCATGGCACTCTGGTTGACCCTGCAGACACATGATCTAGAGTGTCCATAGAGAGTGCCCCAGGTGGGGGGACTAGGGGTTATCACGTGTCCGGGGAGAGCTCTTGAGAGGGATTGAGAGGGAGCTAGAAGGCTCCAGAAGGCAGGCGGGGCAAAGGGCAGAGCAGCCCCGACTGTAGGGGGATATAAGGCAGGTCCCTGAGAGGGACCAGGGTCGCTGCAACCTACAAGCTGGAAGCTCTACATCTCAAACTGGAAGCTCTACAAGGCAGCCACGTGGTTGCGGACCCGAGTGAGGGCCCGACCCTTCGTAGCAGTAACTCCTCTATCTAGAGTAGTTGGCTGGGTGGTCACCACCCTAGGCTGTATCTGGTAAAGGGGCAGTTACCCCTTGTGTTACGTGTTACAAATAAATGTGTTACCTCTAAAAGGAACAAAGTCTGAGACTCAGTTGGACTCACTACAACTAGTGTCGGAAGTGGCCAACACGCTAGTTATTCAACTAGCTGTAGACTATGTCTACGCGTCGCAGACCACGTACCAGGACGTCGGACAGTGAAGACGAGGACCTCGTGCCGCCTACAGCGCTGGAGGATGCGGGGGAGATGCTGCCAGCAGAGCAGGGCGCCATCCGGCCGCTTGACGCTTCGCCATCGGCGGGAGCGACCCTCCGGGAGGCGCACGGACACCTCGCGGATCTCCTCCACGCTGCGGCTTCACTCCTTGTGGAGATCAGACCCACGGTCTCGCCGGTGAAGGAGGGAGCGGCGATGCCGCTTGGGGATGACGACTCCACTTCCATTTCGCAGCAGGGGGGAAACTCAGGGGCTCAGCCCGCGCATTCGGCCGCAATATTGTCGCCGGTGCGGAGTGCGCAGCCCGCCATAATTGAAGACGCGCCATCGGCGCCAATGGACATCCTGGCCCTCCAACGTCGGCTTCCCTTTATTATAGAATTTGCGGCCTCTAGTGGCGACTGGGTGGCCTTCAAGCGGTGGTTCCTCATGGATGCCGACTTGGCCGGTTGGATGGAGGCGGAGGCGCTGCGGGCGTTGCCTGCCGCTCTCGATGACAACGCCCTTGCAGCATTTCTTGCCATCCCACCGCTGGAGAGGTCCACCATTACGTAGGCTTTCGACCAGATGGCATTTATTTATGTGCCTCCGGCAAACACGCACCACAAATTCGCCACGCGATGGAAGGGGGAGAACGAGTCAGCCCTCACCTTCTGTAGCGTGCTATTGGCACTAGCGAAAGCCGCCTTCCCTAAGATGGACCACGATGGGATTGACGCGTTGGTCCTCGAGAGACTGCTGGCCTTGGCAAAAACCCTCCACACCATTTCTCCGGCCGAGGATGGTGACATCTCGCCTCTTAAAGTCGCCAGGAGCATCCAAGCCCAGCAACTTCTACAACGGGATAGGGCGCTTGTGACATGAGCTGTGTCCCACATGGAGCTGGGGCCACCAGAGGGAGCAGAGCCCCTTTCGGCATGCGCGTCGACTCGGGGTGGCGGCGACCGGGGTGACGGTGGCGCGCGACGGATGGACGAGCAGCGGCGGCCAAGATCATCGTCCCGTTCCAGAGCCCGCTGTGTCACCTGCTATAATTGCGGCCTGCCGGGGCACGTGTCTTCAGGCTGCAGCGTAACACGACGGCGCCTTCCAGCGTCACCGCCATCCTACACCTCTCCACATCCTAAGGCGAGTCGCGACGCACTCCACACTCGACCCCTGGCCTCACCTCACCCATCTAGGCAGTTCGGTTCACGTCAAGGTCGCACGTTGGTACGGGGGAATCCTATGCGAAATCGGGAGGTTCGTCAGCTCCGACCGGATCAGTGGTCAGAGCTGGCACATTGAGTTGTGGCGGCGGCCGCGGGTTCATTTGCCGTGCTTGGATTTATTAAGGGTGTGGAAATAAGGATGCTAATCTATACGGGTGTGTTGGCAACTATCATTTCAGAGTTGATTTACAATATTTTGCCTCCTAAGTGTCGGGTTCTAGACCCTGTCGATGCACCATGTTTCGCCGCTAACGGCGGCTCATTGGGTATTTTAACGACCGTCATGCGCATCGCTGACGTTAAATTGTCAGGGCACGTTCTTGTCTCCACGTCCCTGGTTGTTCCATGTTTACTTGGAACCGATTTCCTCGGGAGGATGCCCTTGAAAATCTGCATTGACCGTAGCTGTTTGGAATTGCCATCCAGTCGTCGTATGGCATTTTTGCCTTCCCCCACCCGTTTGTGCATGGTCAACGCTACAGTGCAGGCGCTCGTGCGCCGAACAGTGAGAATCCTTCCCGGCATGCAGATATTGGTTCCCCTCCACTTGAGGAAGCCACTCAATTCGGGAGCTACGGTAGACGGGATTGTTTTGGGACCTTCCAACAAAGGTCAGTAGTGTACTTGCTTTGGTGGTGGCCCAAACGTTGGTGTCGAATTACTAGGAACCTTTTATTCAGGTTCTTAATGCTGGGTTGGACACCGAGGTCATCCAGGAGGGTACAGGTTGTGGCTCATGCGTCGCCGGCACGTCCGGAAGGGGGCGTCGTCAGGAAAGTGAGTGCTGCGCCTTGTACACGAAATTCTTGGGATGTGGATGAAAGTTGGATTGAGAGTGGTTCCTTGTCCGTCGACCAGTTGGGGAAGCTGCGGGTGCTCTTGCACGAATTCTCTGATATTTTTAGCAAGGGTAAATTTGATATTGGACGCACGTCGCTACTGAGTCACCACATTGATACGGGTGATGCAGCGCCTATCCGGCAGAATCCCTACCGGCTGAGTCCGGCGGAAAAATAACATGTTTGGCTGGCGGTTGATGAGATATTGACCGCTGACATCATCTCACCATTCACCAGTCCCTGGGGAGCTCCGATTGTGCCCGTGAAAAAGCACGATGGTAGCTTATGATTTTGCGTCGATGTTCGGAAGCTTAATAAGATTTCTGTTGCGGATGCGTATCCCCTGCCTCGCATGGATAATTTGCTGGATGCGTTGGTGGAGGCACGTTTCTTTTCTACCCTCGATCTGGGTTTTGGCAATTGCCGCTTGACGATGTCTCGAGACCTAAGACGGCCTTTTGTATGCCTCAGGGATTGTTTGAATTTAACCGGCTTCCCATGGGGCTCCATTCCGCACCAGCCACGTTCCAACGTTTAATGGAACTGGTCCTGGCAGGTCTCCAGTGGGACTCGTGTGTGATATATCTCGATTATGTAATTGTCTTCAGTCGCACTTTCGACGGACATTTGGTCCGCCTGCGTGCTGTATTTCTCAATGCGGGCGGCTAACCTTAAATTTAAACCTCAGAAATGTCACCTCCAGAAATCGGTTCGATATCTTGGCCACATCGTTGACAAATCGGGCATTGCAACCGACCTGGAGAAGACTGCGTGCGCTCGAACTTGGCCGACCCCCACCTCGGTGACTAAAGTGCGCAGTTTTATCTTCTTCACTTCTTACTATCGCCGGTTTGTTGCCGGGTTTGCATCAATTGCTAAATCCCTCCATGCGTAGACAGCTAAGGTCATACGTTTCATTGGGGGGAGGTGGAGGAGGCTGCATTTCGTGCTATCCACGATGGGTTTGTGAATGCCCCTCCCCTACGTTATCCGGATTTTTCATTGCCGTTTATCCTGGATACGGACGCTAGCAATACCGGAATTGGAGCTGTCTTGTCGCAGGTCGTCGACGGGGTGGAGCACGTTGTTGCGTTGCGCGCCGTGAGTTGCTAGCCATTGTTGTTTTCGTGCAGCAGTATCGCCCCTACTTGTACGGGAGCCTTTTTGAGGTGCGTTCCGATCATGCGGCGCTCCAATACACGCTGCAAGTGGATCAGCCGTCAGACCAATTGTCGCGCTGGCTGGAGATGCTGCAGGACTTCTCATTCCACGTTACGTACCGCAAGGGTACTCGCCATACGAACGCCGATGCTTTGTCGCAACTGCCGACGTTTGAGGGTTGTGTGTGTTTCTCGGGTTCTGGGTGCTGTAAACTGACCGATGTGACTTCACCTCTTCCTCTTGCGGCATCTGCCGATGCAGCAACAGGCGGGATGGCCGCTGGTCCGGGCGCTCGGGACGTGGTCATTGGTCTAGATTATATGGAATGGGGATGCATTCAGGTGGAAGACGCTTCGTTACTCAAGTTGCGCCGTCGTGTGAGGGACGCTGATGGGGGCACGGATCGATGTGGCGTCGACTCGGTGGTTCTGCGGGGCGGCTTGCTCATGCATTGGGATGGAGGCCTTTGCCGTTATATCATTGTTGTCCCCACTATCCTGCGAGGCGAGGTTGTTTGGGCTGTGCACGAGCGTTTTTTGCACCTGGGCGTGCAGAAGACGCTGGCCACACTCTAACGTGATTTTTATTGGCCGGCCATGTCTGCGGACGTGGAAGATTTGCTTAAAGGGTGCGTGCTGTGTGTTCGGCGAAAGCCCCGGCTAAACCTAGCCGACCCCCCTTGCAATCGATTCAGGTATCGCTCGTCAATGAACTTGTTGCTCTGGACATACTTGGACCGTTTCCCACTACCTCACGGGGTAACAAATACCTGCTTGTGGGGGTCAAGTATTTTTGATGATGGCCTTTTGCGTGGCCGCTCCCTAACCAATCGGCTGTGACTATTACGGAAGCATTCCACAATGGTTATGTTATGGACAAGGGCGCTCCTGAACGCCATTTGACCGACCAGGGCAATAATTTTTCTTCTAAATGGTTACAGGAGGTCTGCGTTTTGTTGGGAACAAAGAAGGTGCGTACGTCGCCGTACCACCCGCAGACCAATGGCATGGTCGAACGGCTACATAGGACTTTGACCTCCATGTTGAGCCACCAGGTCAATGAATCACAACTTGATTGGAATTTACATATCCCCGCGGTCTTCGCCACTTACAGGATGGCCCCGCACGCGTCCCCCGGCTACTCGCCGTTTTTTTTAATGTATGGAAGGGAATAAGACCTCCCCATGGATTTACAGTTACAGGCCGTGCCAACGAAGCATAAATCTAAGATTTCTGACTCCGTTTGCTCTACTCTTCAGAAGCTTTCCGAGGCGTGGGAGGCCTCCAGGGTTAATTCGGAGTCCCGGCAATTGGCCAACAATCGGCTTAAGGAAGTGCGTGCTTCCCTGTATGAATGGTCGCCGGGGACAAGGCCTGGTTGCACTGTCCCCAGGTGCCGGTAGGCACATCACCTAAGTTACTCCACCCTTGGCAGGGACCGGTCGATGTTGTCTGAGTTGTTCGACCACAGTTGGTTCGTGCATCCCTCTCGCCTGAAACCGTTTATCATGCCGCGTGAATTCGTTTCATCTCCACATCGCAGGGGCCGAGTGTCGATTGTGTCCGACGAGCCGGGGTGTGTACCCACTGAGGTTGATCCTCAGCGGAGCGATTCTCTTCCGTCCGCAGGTGCTGCATGATTGACATCCCCTGAACGGCCACGTATGCCGCCTTCACAGACTTCGAACACGGAGGATTCGTCACCACGGTTTACTGCTCGTCGTGAGCAGCACCTCCCCTGGGGGCCCGGCATCACGGATTCGCTCAAAGACTCGTTTTTCGTGATTCCCTTGCACACACGCTCCCACGCTGTCAGTTGCTTGTCGCGTACATTGTGTCATGGCGGTCATTGGCTGATCCTGGCGCCATTGAGCTCACGTGCGTTGTTACATGGTGAAGGTGGGAGGTGTGGTGGTGGGGATCCCGAGGTTTCACGTGTTTTTTTAAAATATATTATTGTTGGAATGGTGTTGTTATTGTTGGTTGACACCCTTCTCCCTGTTGGTTTGTACATTTGTAAATAGTGTAATTTTTGTACAGGTGGGTTGGGGAATTTTTTTTTTCTTGTTAACTGTTGAGGCACACTCTTTTTTTTTTTGCATTTCACTTAAATTGCTTGTTGCAGGGATGTCACTGTATGGTGCTGGTCTGAGAGGGCCATGGCACGCGATGCACTGTCATCAAATACATCCTGTGAGCGGGTGTAGTACCAGCCCTAGCGGGGCTTAGCGAGCGCTGGATAGCGCGGGCACCATGCATAGCGTGTGGTGGGGGCTCCCACGAGGGGGAGCGGGAGAGTGTCAACCCAAGGCCATGGCACTCTGGTTGACCCTGCAGACACGTGATCTACAGCAGGAAATGCTTATGGAAGATTTTGAGATCGCGGTGATATATTAATAATGGGGAGGGCCAAAGTGAGCATTCTCTGCATAACAAGCATTTCTTAATTGATGGATTTTCATTTCAGGAGTGAATAACACGAACAATAATGTGATATTGTACATGGAAAAGGGAGTACATGGGAAAGGGAGTCCATTTCTCGCACCTTCGGTTAGCGCGGTTGGTTATGTATGGTGAAAAAAGTTCGACATACATGGTATTCATCTTCTTGGTTCTTTCGGTAAAGTCACGTAGAAGGGAAATAATGAAATAATAAAAATAAAACATTAAATAATTCTCACGACATTTCGGCCACAACGCAAGCAGCCGTCCTCAGGTGAAGAACAGGTCTGTCGGAAAGACAGCGTCTGAATGGGCACCACCAGGCTTGGCAGCTTATATTTAAGCTGGGTTGGAGGGTGGCAGGGGCGCCTTGACAAAGGAATTTGCATATCAATAGGAATTTAGCAAATTTATGGGAAATGCAGATATGGGATTAGTCACTACTTGTGGAATGCGTAGGAGGTGGGGGGGGGTTCCAAAGTCATATTATGCCCGTGCAGTATGCAGGATTAGCAGCATCAAAGGGAGGGAGTAGGGTTAGCAGTAATAGAGGGAAGGAATTTTAATAGTAAGGAGCTGCAGCAGCTAAACCACCACGTAAAAAACTAAAATATAAGCTACATCAGTATCATAAATATACTAAATATACTCTCCAATAAGCTGAGCTACTAACAGTAAATCATACATTACAATTCTATGTCGCAAAAAATATAATATGCCTCCAGCTAAACTTTTTTCTCTTACATCACACGGGTCTACCCCGTACTATATACTGCCATAGACAAACCCAACATTAAATTATATACTGCATTACTATACACCACCTTAGACTATACATTGTAATATTACACTATGTATTATTCTACCCACCCTACTGTATACCACACTGATGTATATTCACTATACAATTACGATACTATATATTACCTTATGGGCTCCCCTCTATCTCCGGTTGTAGCCAACGTTTTCATGGAGAAATTTGAGACTGACGCCATCCAGACTGCCACTCTACGCCCGACCTTATGGAAGAGGTACGTAGATGACACTTTTGTCATCTGGCCACATGGCCGGCCTGCTCTAGACCTTGACCACATCAATTCCATACACCCAGCCATCAGATTCACCATGGAAGTCGAAAAAGATGGCAAGCTACCCTTTTTGGATGTCCTAATTAAAAGGAGACCTGATGGTTCAATGAGCCACTCTGTCTACAGGAAAGCCACCCATACGGATGCTTACCTAAAACCGGATTCCCACCACCATCCATCCCAGAAGAATTCCCTCATCAAGACTCTACACCATAGAGCCCAATGCATCTCCGACCAGGAACACATTGCCAGTGAACTCAAGCACGTACGCCAAGCTCTTAAGGCTAATGGTTACTCCGACTACACAATCCGCAAAGCCATCACTCCAACCATCAAGAAGGAACCTGTTGAGGAGCCTTTCAAAACCATCACCTTACCCGACATTGCTGGGGTCACAAAAAAGATCTCCAAAATCCTGATTAAACACAAGATCCAGGTCCGATTCAACACAGTACATAAAATCCGTGATCTGGTCCCGTCTGTTAAAGATGTGGTTCCAGACATACAGTACCCTGGCGTCTACAAACTAAGTTGCCTCTGTGGTAGCAGTTACATTGGAGAAACCAAACGACATGTCTCGGACCGCATCCGTGAACATAAAGCAGACCTGAAACATGGTAGGACAAACACCTCAGCCATGGCAGATCACTGTTACAATTCAGTGGGCTCACATAACATTGACTTCTCCAAGACAGAGGTTCTCTGCAAGCCATCTGGCTACCATGAGAGATTCGTTCATGAGGCGATCCACATATACAAACACAGAGACAATTTCAACCGAGAAGATGGATTCTGGCTCAGCAATCATTGGAAAGACGTAATAAACTATTTTGGATCTTAACTGATTGTGTTCACGTTTACGGTGACTTTCAGACCGCAGTCCACTCACTGGCATAGACTATATATCTTTTATTCTCCGCAGGGAATGGATTCTTTGCTCCGTTGCAAGTCTCCTACCACCACTCTCCCATTGACATATTTCGTTGATTCCTCTTAGTACCTTTCACGTGACGGTCAATGGTATAGTGTATAGCAGATTGTATAATAATAAATAGTATAAAAGTGTAATGTTTAATATAATGTATAAGGTAATATCTAGTATCGTAATTGTATAGTCAATATACATCAGTGTGGTATACAGTAGGGTGGGTAGAATAATACATAGTGTAATATTACAATGTATAGTCTAAGGTATAGGGTGGTGTATAGTAATGCAGTATATAATTTAATGTTGGGTTTGTCTATGGCAGTATATAGTACGGGGTAGACCCGTGTGATGTAAGAGAAAAAAGTTTAGCTGGAGGCATTATATTTTTTGCGACATAGAATTGTAATGTATGACTTACTGTTAGTAGCTCAGCTTATTGGAGAGTATATTTAGTATATTGATGATACTGATGTAGTTTATATTTTATTTTTTTTCGTGGTGGTTTAGCTGCTGCAGCTCCTTACTATTAAAATTCCTTCCCTCTATTACTGCTAACCCTACTCCCTCCCTTTGATGCTGCTAATCCTGCATACTGCATAATGCACGGGCATAATATGACTTTTAACCTCCCCCCCACCACAAGTAGTGACTAATCCCATATCTGCATTTCCCATAAATATGCTAAATTCCTCTTGATATGCAAATTCCTTTGTCAAGGCGCCCCTGCCCCCCTCCAACCCAGCTTAAATATACGCTGCCAAGCCTGGTGGTGCCCATTCAGACGCTGTCTTTCCGACAGACCTGTTCTTCACCAGAGGACGGCTGCTTGCGTTGTGGCCGAAACGTCGTGAAAATTATTTTATTATGTTTTATTTGTATTATTTTATTATTTCCCTTCTACGTGACTTTACCGAAAGAACCAAGAAGATGAATCCCTGCAGTTACAAAAGCTTTAAATCGAAATACATGGTATTGCGATCAATATATACGTAGATAAAGTTTCATGGAAGCGATCGTCATTCTACAGTTTACTGAAACACATGCAGCACGGTATTTTTCCACATTGCTTCCGGCTCAATTACAATGAAGGTTTTGCACACGGCAAAACACGTTGTAATTTCCAGTTGTTATCCATACATATTTAAATGTGATAACTGTACCTGTGTGCATGGCAATTTTGCACACAAATTGAGCAAGCGGTGCATCCCCTCTGCAGGATGGCATGCTAATATTCTAGCATTCCTTGACCTTGACCAGGGGTCGGCAACCAAAATAACAAGAAGAGCCATTTCTTTCCAATTCGGTACAAAATTCAGTATTTCAAGAGCCGCAATGCATCTGAGTACATACTGTACATACGTACATATCGTCAAGAAGCAGCCCATAAAGAGCCGCATGCGGCTCCGGAGCCGTAGGTTGCCGACCCCTGACCTTGACGGACTGAAGAGTATGTTTCCATCCCGCCGCCATTTTCGGCTGTTCTCTGTCAACTGCTGTGTGAAGGCCACCAATGAGTGTGGCAGTCATTTCTGTAATAAAGGACTCTTTCACTGTGTCTGTCTCTGTTGTCCTTTATTTATTTAGGTTCTTACAACTTGTCCCACACGGCCCTCGCTCAGAGCCTTCCGCTTGGCAGCTTGACAGCTGCCGTCGCTCACATAGCCTTTTCCCCGCTCCCGATGCAGCTCCGCTGCAGGCTTCCCTCTTAGCCTCTCCGCCTTTGTGCAGTCTCTCAGCTGCTCTCGCTGCAGCCCCACCGCTGCTCTCCGTTCCACCCGTGCCCGGACACCGCTAGCTGACGGTGCAGTGTCCCACCGCGTGGCGATCTCGCCACTCTCCACCCTCTGCCCTGCGTGGCCTCCTCCTGTCTTTATTCCCACACTCTCCTCCCGTCTCTTCCGGTTACCGCCCTTAAGAGCTTACCCCTCTCCCCCACGTGACCTAACCCCTCCCCCCGTGACGTCATATCCGCGAGGCCGTTTACGCCCGCATTACATTTTCATTAACATCTCAGAGTAGGATGCAATTGTATTGCTTTCACCCAGTTACAAAGTGGGGGTGATTGCTTTTGTCCTGCGGAAGCAATGTGTGTTTTTGTCGCCAACTATGTCTGCAAATATGTATTTGTGAACATATATCGTGGGAGTAACTGACAAATTAGATCGAGTTTTGCAAAATCAAAATATCAAAGTAAGATTTGGCATGGTACACAAAATTCAAAAACTCGTATCTTGTACTAAAGATGAATTGCTTAAGTTATCAACAAAAGGTGTGTATCAGATCAAGTGCTTATGTGACAGATGCTATATTGGACAGACGGGACATAACATTAGCATAAGACGAAAAGAACACCAAAGAAATATAAAATACTCTCAAACACAACTGTCGGCAGTTGCAGAACATGCTTGCCAACAAGGACACTCAATTGATTTTGCCCCCCGGGCAGACCACGTCTGACATGGACATGCACGATTGAGGCTGATTTTCGACACCACGGCCTTGGCATACATTCAGCGTGGCAGCTCGCGCAGGATAGGATTGCCTGGTGGTGGCTCATGGGGACTGCGACGCCCTGAGGGGCATGCACATTATGATGATGATAAGGTCGTGTGGCTGAGGGAATGTGATTTTTTTTCATGTCGAGGGAGGTGCATTGTCTGGTTATTAATATTGTTATTTATTTTGTTATTTATTAGTGTGTTTAGTTGTGTTATTTATGCTTGTGTACCACTACTAATTATAGTATCACAGTTATCTCTGAATACCTGCCTTGCTTTTACTAATGCGGATGCGGTGCCTGCATCTTTGTCTGATGCAGATGTATGAGGCTGTGCCATGCTACAGCGACTGCGCTCTGTACACGTGGGTGTCGGACCCATGGGAGGTGTGCTCGGTCCCACTGAGCGGCATGTGTGGAGAGGGAACTCAAACGCGTACAGTCAGGTACGTTTCCTTTGTATGTGTGAGACAAAGCCATGCTGAGTGGGCCAAGGGAGCCAAGTGACCATTGAGCACAGAGTTTTATTTTCTCACCTGTATCTTACCTATATTTGTGTAATGGCTAGTGATCTGGACTGGCAATCCAGAAGTTACCAGTTAAATTTACAGGCGGGGCAGTTGAAACAATGAGTATTTCTTAAATCCTTCCACCTTTGTCAAACAAGATGTGTGGCCAGCATGCAAGAGTAGGCCAAACTACTCACATTATCAAGTAATTAGAGGGCTGCACCTTTACCTCTTTAACCAATTAGTATAATGCTATTGTGCTATTGAAGTGATGCCATAAGATAAATAAACTTTTATTTTGGTATTACATGGCAGGGTATGGGCCAGGAAGACGACTCTACTGAACTACTTCTGAATAAGATTGAACAGCCTCGCGTGTGAAATACTGGAAAACGCTCATATATCTCATTCCTGTCCTCTAACGAGTGTAGGTCACATGTCACTTATTCAACACTGAATATTCAAAGTGTAATGAGGGAGCGCCATCCAGGGGATACCAGAGGGTAATGAGTATGGGCACGATGATGTCATCGGGATCCAATCCTAAGGGGGGATATGATCGGGCCGGTGAGGCGTTCGGGAACCCTCGAGGAGGTTCCCTGAGGGGGTGTGGCCAGAGGCGGGGCTTAGTTCCGCCGAGGGAGATATAAGGGAGATTGGGGGGAAGGTTCGGGGTCGGTGTGGAAGCCTGGGTTCCGGACGGCGGCGCTGCCCTTCTCCTTGCCACGGGCCACATGGCGGATCTTCCCTCGAAGCTCGCCTCTGCTTCCACCATGCCGTTAGCCAGCGGCGAGGCCGAGAGAGTGGAGTGAGCCTCGCGGGAATGCTGAGAGAGAGAGAGGCGCCTCGTCCACGGGTTGGGAGAGTGAAACCATTGGGAGGGGAAGCGAAGCTGTGCTGTACCATTGTGAATAAAGAAGCGCCCAACAAGTATCGTCGTGGAAATACTTTATTACAAAAGTAAGCTCAAGCTACATGTGATCAAAGATCAAAGTAAAGTCAAAGTATATCCCAGTTGAATTGAGCAATGAGGTGATAATTCCCTCTACCAGTAGCCCTGAAAAGGTATCGGCAGCTACACATTTCCGACGTGGCCAATGGTACCTGGGGGCAGTGGAGCCAAGCCCTGTTGCCCGCAACCTACACGTGTCCGGGTGCGCGGAGGCCCCACATTGGCTATTTGGCGCGAATTTGAATTTTCCCTCACTGCCTCCCGTGCTTCCGTCAATTTCTGGATATTGAAGCGCATGTGGTCCGAAATCTGAAATTTAGATTTGTTAGATGTGACCCAGAGCTGCACATCAACGGGTGGGTCGACATCCCTGCTATACATTAAAAAGAACGGCGAACAGCCAGTTGTCGCGTGAGGGGCCATCTGGTAAATACCAATCAAGTTGCGACTTGCTAACTTGATGGCACAGCATGGAGGTCAATGTCCTGTGCAGATGTTCCACCATGCCATATGTCTGGGGATGGTATGGCAACGTATTAATTTTCTTCGTACCCAACAGGACGCATACCTCCCGTAGCAAGGTGGAATAAAATTTTTCCCTTGGTCGGTCAATAGACGTTCAGGTGCACCCTTGTCCAGGACATAGCCGTGGAGAAAGGCGTCGGTGATGGCCGCCGCCGACTGGTTGGGGAGCGGCCAGGCCACAGGCCAGCGTGAAAAATATTCCACCCCAACCAAGTACATATTGCCCCGGGGGGTGGCGGGAAAGGGACCAAGGATGTCCAAAGCGAAGAGCTCATTAATGCGGGACACCTGGCTGCTGACATTTGGGCTACGCCCATTTCAAACCCTTATAAACAGTTTTCCTTGGAAGCTAACCCCCCTTTTTCTGAAGATGACCGCTTGCGTTGCGATCGAAACGTCGTAGTTTTGTGTTATTTTAGATTATTTTCTTTGAAACTATCTACGTGACTTTACCGAAAGACCTAAGCATATACTTGTCCACCCTGGTCAGTGCAGGTTGCTAAAATAGTACTCAGGACTGATCAGACATTTCTGGCCACGAACTGATCACTCGGTTTCATAGCACAGCATGCTAACCACTGCACTACCGATTCACCCAAAACAACCTCAAAGTTGCATAAAATTGTAGTTTAAAAGCACAAGAAGAGTATCTGCATGGTTACTCAAGTCGACCTTGCAGCAGATAATCTGTATATCGCCTAGATGAGAAAAAGAAAATAGATTTATTGATTGGCACGAGTCCTGAGCCACCAAGTCCAAATGTGCCTAGTGGCTTCATAAAGGTTTCACCGGGTCGAGTGTGAGGGGAGCTGGCCTAGATCTACAACCCAGGGCAATGCTTGCCTTGCGGGGATTGGGGCTCATGCGGCACTTGCAAGAGCAATGCAGCTTTATCCAAACTGCTGCGTGTGCAGCGGGTGATTATGTCAGTTCTCGGGATTCAGATCTCACTGCAGGATACAGTTCGTCATTACGACATAGATGCACGAATTCAGGAAAGCGCTCAGAAACCTGTTTTTAATCTAAGCAACTTTAATATTACTTACTCTAACATCAAACTCTTATCATCAGAATACCGATAACAGTACCCATGCAAATATACATACTCATCAATCCGTACGAGATGATCATAAAAGCATCAATGGTCAAATCTCACGTTGACGTGGTTAAACCATAACAATAGGCAACACCTCAAAATGGCAATATTCGCACAGAATGTGTTCTCATCAAATGCGTATTAAATAGTTAGAAAACGTCAACGATTGGATCTCACAATCACGTATAAAAAAATAGGCTGTCTCATGGAAACGCGACCATGCACAATTCCCTTGTTATGGGGTGTGAGGCATGCAAGCTGATATTTTTCTTGGCCCACAACCTGTGCAAGGTACAGTGAAAAATAGTGAGTGAGTGTAAAGTTAATGTTTATCCTTTCTGAACAATACCTCAAGTCCCACAACGATGTGTAGAGTGGTGGGCTTGGTCCACACTTGTCGTGCTATCGCCCTGCTAATTGCTGCTCCTTCGCACTGTTGTCTGTGCATTATGCTCGATCCACGCTGGAGGGTGCTCGGGGCTCCCGAGTTAGCACGCTCGTGGTCAGCCGTGAGCAGTTGCGCTGCACGTTTGCACGGCAGGCTCGATCTGCAGTTGGAGTACTCTGTGGTCACGCTGCTCCGTATTCCTTGTCAGCAGCTGCCTGCTTCGTGCGATCACCTTTGGTGCCCCCTCCTCCCTCGGAAGGTTTCCTGCTGTGCGCTGCTCATCAAAACTCTTATCATCAGAGTATCAGTCCCTTGACCAACATAACTTTTCCAGCCTATAGCTTGGACAGCATTTCATGCACACTCGATATTGCTTTATAACTAAAATCTCCACTTAACTTCTCGAACGTCTTAGCTGATCACAGTATTATATGAAAATGCATTCGCACACCTCTTAGCTTCTCACAACTTTAATTTAGTACAGTACATATTCTCGAAGTCCTTGACTCTGCAAGCAACTCAAAACATAAGGAAAAACGTAGAATAAAACTTTAAGTGATACTCAGTCTGTCACCGCATAACTGAACACTTAGCGACACAGAGCCTTTGCCTCTGCAAAACTCAACACTTGGCACTTCATGGTTGATTTCGAGGACCATGCCCCAGAGTTTGCCTCAGCAAGACTCCCTTCTCTGGTTGTTCACGAGGACCATAGCCCGGAGTTTGCCTCTGCAAGACTGACTTGTATGATTTTCGGTGCTGTTTACAAAGGGTTTCTAGCTCATGTGGTTAATTACCTATGGTACATTATGGCCCAACATCCTCCTCTCATCTTTGCAAATGTAGTGCATCCATAGGTTCAGCCTGAGTTCATCCCTGGTTCTGGCTCCACAGACATCCTGGCGCCTGATGAGGTTATGAGCGCAGTTTGATTGGGACAAGAGCGCACAAGCGTGGTCACCACATCTACGCCTCTATATAAGGAACGAAACAGTTAGACTTCTCCACAAATCTGGCTGTCACCTGATGAAACTGGTTATAATTACTGGCAAAATGTCGTACTCAGATTGCAAATGTTGTGGCTTGGCTCTCCAACACACCGGTATGCTGTACTAGTGACGAATTAGCATGTTCTTTTTACGTGACAACCCTTACCAGATGGCTGTGTCGTGTGGTGGTGGGTTTTAACGACACATTTATATATTTACGTGATCTAACCCAAAAAACCTCTTATGAATCAACCTCCAGATGCCGAGTCTCTTTGGCCTTGTTGTCTCAAGGCAGGCGTTCATAGGCCTCCATTACTGTGTTTTTTAGAACGCGCTAAATCCAGGTATATGAAAAAAAGATAACTATTACATTAAAAATAGACAATATCACTGTTAATATTATTTTTTGGAAATGGCATATATACAACACTAAGAGGAGGGAATGTGTGTACATTTCGGTCTCGAGCAACAATACTGTGTGTTGAGGTGCCGTGTTTACCGTTACAGAGCGATATTTTACCACAACTATCATGATAATCATCAGCAGTAATTATCCCTCATAAGCTTGCAATGTAACAATCCATCTAGCTGCGTGCACATTAACTGATCTTTTTAGTGCACCATCTCCATGATGGACATCCTTTCGTGTGTGTCCCCTCCTTCGGATGCCACTGTCGTTAGTTGCAACCATGGGCCAAAATCTTTTCTTTTCACAAATCCTGCCAAAGTCCTCTTACTCTCCTTACCAGTCAATATGACGTCTCTAATTTGCACATGCGCTCTCATGTATTCATATTTTTGTTTCTCACTCTAATTATACTGGTCTACAAACTTTTAGACGTCGTCTGCTTCAGAGATGAAATGTGCTGTTTATTATGGATGTTACGTGCTGAATTCAAATATGACAATTAAAACAACTGATTGGCTACTGTTCCCAAGATATTAAAAATTTTACATTTTACGTCTATGTATATTGTATAGATAGTAGAGTTTTACTCATAAATTGTAAACCTAGGTCTTTTCATGTGTGTATGGTTGCTTTACATGATGACATGTCACCTGTTCTGTTCATGTAACACTTAAAAAATCAGCCAAAGGGTTATATAAATTAAATGTATTTTGAAACAAAAGGCAAAAAACTCGAATGCATATAGAAGTACATACTTTAGTCCTTACTCAGTGTCTACTCGGCGCTCATTGGCTTATCTCTTGTATTCATTAAATGGAGCATTTCTTGTCACTGTCCAGCAATAGTCTGCAAGCATTGATGGGCACCATTTGCCCTGATAGCGTTTCTCGATTGTTGCAATGTCCTGGTGAAATCGCTCGCCATGCTCGTCGCTCACTGCTCCACTAAAGATATATTTTAAATAGTGCAAAAAATGTATCTTCAGTAAGATGTTGAAACCAAGGCTTTTGTATGCCTTGAGGTTGCCGAGAATTTGTTGCCACTAACTGAAAGGCGTTCCATGCCGTCTTTTCCTTGCCACGCAGTGCACTGTCAAATGCATCATCTCGAAGAAGTTCATGAATCTGAGGACCAACAAAGACATCTTCCTTTATCTTAGCTTCACTTAACCTTGGAAATTTTCCAAGGAGGTACTTGAAAGCTGCTCGTGTTTTGTCCATGGCTTTGACAAAGTTGTATAAGGGTGGTAACAAAATCTTCCTTTATTCAACAAGTGGTGGATGCTGAACACTTCTCCTCCCAGGCTCTAATGACTGTTGGAGTGGCCAATCTATCTTGATGTAGTGGGAATCACTCGCACGACGATCCCATTCACACAGAAAACAGCAGTACTTTGTGTATCCAGTCTACAGACCAAACAAGAGAGCAACAACCTTCAAATCGCCTTCAAAGTTGCCACTGATGTTGGTTATAGTTTATCCACCTCAAAAGTTGTTTCATGTTGTCATAGGTTTCCTTCATATGACTGCATGACCAACTGGAATTGATGGCAAAACATTGCCATTATGCAGCAAAATAGCATAAAACTCATCTTCGATTAATCAATGAACAGTCTCCACTCATCTGGATCATGAACGATGTTAAGGGCTGCTATCACACCATCGATGTTATTGTAGGCTACAAGATCACCTTCCATGAAGAATAATGGGACAAGATCCTTTTGACGGTCACGGAACATGGAAACCCGAACATCACGTGCCAGATTCCACTGCTGCAGTCTGGAGCCCAACAGGTCTGCCTTACTCTTGGTAGTTCTAAATCCCTGACAAGGTCTTTCAGTTCACCTTGTGTTATGAGGTGTGGTTCAGAGGAGAAGGATGGGAGAAAATCTGGGTCATGTGACCTTGATGGTTCAGGACCAGAAGTTTAATCCTCTTCCTCGTCTGACTCAAGTAATAATTATTCTCGTGCATCAGGAACCGACAGTCCTACATGGGGTACTGGGCGTATAGCTGATGGAATGTTTGGATAATGCACAGTCCACTTTTTCTTCTTTGATATGCCTTTCCCAAATGGAGGTGCCATGCAGAAGTAACAATTGCTGATATGATCTGTTGACTCTCTCCAAATCATTGGCACTGCAAAAAGCATATATTTCCTTTTCCTGTTCAACAACTGGCGAAGATTTGTTGCACAAGTGTTGCAGCATATGTGTGAGGCCCACATCTTGTCCAGGATCTCCAATTTTGCAGCCAAAATATAGGTGATAGGCTTAACCATAGTGGTTATATTGCGCTTTTGTGATGCAAAAGTCACTTCACCACAAACATAGCAGAAGTTATCTGCTTTGTTCACACAAGTACGTGGCATCTCTACTCACTTTGGCTAAGCAGAAATGTGTCCTTTTGCAAAATCAAACACTGACAAATAAGAGAGCACGACACTGCATGATTTCTAGAGCTGATATAGGGCAATTTGTTCAGCAGAGGGATGTAAGCCTAGTTATGATTGCCATCATCCATGACTTCTAGGAATAACGTGATGCAATTGATATCATGTATGGCATAAAACCAGGTTCAGATTGCATAATTCATTGTTTTGCTCAAAAATAAAGTACCCTCCAAAACCAGTCATAGATTTATTCATAGATCCAGTCAAAGATGTATTTTAGTAATTTCTGGTTTAAATTGAGATCCCTTCCCTTTATAACTCACTTATCCTCCGCCATTCCCAAGTCAAGGGTCGTATATACTGACCCAGTATCATATCTTGAAAACTAGAGCCAATCAACAATTGTAAGCATAATTTTTATTCTCATTGACCCAGAATGAGTAAAGTTGGACTACATTTATTTCAGAAGCATTTTGGCTGCAGACCAGTGTTGCAAATGTGCACTTGTCCATGCTTCTATACACACTTTTCAGCCCTTCCATTTTATTTGTAATTTTCCACAATTTTTATCCATGTGTAGCGACTGACTCAGAGACACTAAGAGTAGGAGGCACTCTGTTTATTAACACGGCCTGACAGTAACACTTAGTAACTACGGTTCCCAGTCAGGACAGCTGTTAGACTGCCTGACTGGCGACGCCGAAAAGGTGAAGATGGAGACTCCAGCAGCACGACGGGATCCCACTCCAAACGACAGCTTCGAGGTCCCCTCTGAGGGCCCCTCTTATACTGTCAGCATGGCCTGGCCCCGCCACTGGCCATTGCGCCTTTCTGGAACCTACTAGTGGGTTCTCGGTGTGCCCCTTCCATGATCCTTCCCCTAGATCCCTCTCTGGTCTATCACCTGGCCTGCTGTCAATCAGGGCTGTTGTAAGCTGCAGACCCCCTTCCCTGCCAGCAGCTAGCGCTATGCTGCTACGTGACTGATTATATGTCACTACATCACCCCCCCCACCCCCCCCCCCCCCCACATAAAAAAAAAATCAGCCATCCCGGCTGACATCACTCACCCTCGTAGCAGAGGGAGATGCATGAAGTGACTGTGGCGGCCGGGTGTCTGATGCATTGCGACTTGCCTGTGGGCCCGGGGAAGCAGAGATCGGCGGGGCGGAGGAAGACAAAGGTGAGGACAACGATCCAGGGCCGGTACGGCATCCCTTGACGATGTGGCCCAGCTGGCCACACTTAAAACAAGTGACCGGGGACCTCCACATTGGAAGGGTGGTCCTGCCTCGTTGTTCTCGCTCCCACTACGCTATTCCTCCCGCGCGGGCTCCGGACAAATGAAGCGCAGGCTCGCTCCAGCTCCTGATGCTTCAGCTCGTCCTCATCCTCTGGGAATCCCACACAGGCGGCCACCGCAGGCCACTTCTGCAAGTTGACATGGGCCTGGATGCAGCGGGCTACCTTCAGAGACGATAAGTCATCCTCTTCCATGGCAGGCAGAGAGATGCCCAGCTCCTAGGCCAGCGACAGCAATTTCTCCAGCACTTGAGAGTCCAGCGCCGTCTGCTCTATCCACGGATATGCAGCGTGGCCCAATAACAGCAACGCACTGTGGAAAACAAGAGGCGTCTTGGTCTCCCCCCAGATCGAAAATAGCTGCCATCTAGGTGCATGCCTGAGGCAGCGTCGCTCGATCCGCTGCAGGGATGGCCTCGAATGCCACCAAGGAGTCGTCATCCAAAGTGGTGGACAGTGCCTCCTCATCGGACCATCCCGCGAGGGTGCAAGCAGTGGCAAAACGGCGCTGGAAAGCTGTCCAGTTGCCCCCCGTAGCCACGAATTATTTGACAAAAGGCAGTCGATTTTGAAGAGAAGGCACCTCCAGACGAGGCGCCGACGGTAACTCGAATTTGGCGTGAAGCGTTTCCCCCCGGGGTGGCAAAATGGTGGGCAATTTTGACGCCACCCACGTGGGATGGAGCTCCACCATTTCCCGCGCTTGCACGGTGGCGACGGTTGAGCTGCCGACCTGCTGCCCCCGTGCTGCAGCATCCTCGGCAGGCGGTGCAGACCCGAGCTGGACAACCAGCTCTGCTACGAAGGAGAGCAAGCCCGTGAGACATGTGGCGAGCTCGCACCACCCCTCTCCAACTGCCGGCAGCGAGTTGTCGATGTCCCTCCCTTGCTGCTCCTCAGGGATTGCCGCTTCGGGCCTTATCTCTGGAGTCCTCAATTCTGGGGCAATTGGGGGGATCACATCCCCATCGTCCTCCTCACCCGAGGACACAATCGGTGGAATCTTCCTCTTGGCCAACTTGGACATGACGACTAAATTTATTTAACACTTCTGACGCCCAATGTAGTGACTGACTCAGCTGGCTCTTTATTTCATAATTTTTGTGTTACATAAACTGAGGTGTTATCTGGTCATTGTATTTAATGGATTTATATTTATTGTTATACTGACTATGTAATCAGTAAATCTCAGATAGTAAATGTTTCTACATTTGTGTACTTAGCCTTTATTTCTCCAATCCATTTGTTGGGAAAAGATGTCTAGGTGAATCACATTGGTGAAAGCGTGTTTCCCCTCGCATGTACTTGTCCCTCTCTTCATGCCAACCCAGTGGAGCTGTTCCATCTAACCTATATAATTCATTTTTTGTCTGTCTGTCTGTCCGTCCGTCTGTCCATCTGCGTACGCTCCCTTCCGGGGGATGTAGCTCTCGGACCGTGGGGTTCGCCGAGATTAAATTTTGCAGGTGGGCACGCCCCCGGCCCCGCGGTAAACTTAGGCATTTCGGATTTTTCGTTTCTAAACTTTAAATCGGACCGATTATCTATTTAGTGCGATTTCTCTTTATTTATTTATTTACTATTGCCGACCAGCACGTAACGAAGCACGCCGTTGCGCATGAGTGAAGGCGGTTGCCCCTGGCAACGGGCGATTGGCCCATGGCAACGGTTAGCAACGCCGCTTCGAGGTGGACGCCATTTTTAATTCACGTTAAAAATATGCGCACGCATTAACACGCGACGCTGAGGTAAATTCATCAAAGTTTCACGTCCTCTTCACTCCCCCCCCACCCCAATGTGTGCAATTACTATCATAGGGTCGGTAGATAATAAAATGATAGCGATTAGACAGTATTATTGTAGCGCGGGGGGGGGGGGGGGGGTGACGGCCACAGCACCCAGCCTCAGCCGGGTGGGCAATCTAGGCGAGGCCGGAGGCTCTGCACGGTACTAGGCCTCGACGCCCCACACGTCTTAGGCGACGACTTTGTGGTATAAACTCGATATACCCAGCGTTGCCCGGGGGGAAAATACATTTAAAATCTTCTGAAAACTTTAAAACATAACATACCAATGAAAATACAACTGTGTAATTTAAAATCTAAAACCGACCGTGCCAAGAATCGATTCTCTGAATCGCGCAAAGGAATCGAAGGTTGTAGATTCATTTAGAATCGCCCTGTTCCCGTTTTAATTTGGAGCTTTTGTGACTGCAGGAATTATTCTTTGGTTCTTTCGGTAAAGTGACGTATAAAGATAAATTAATACATTAAATAATAGCATACTACGACGTTTCGATTGCAACACAAGCAATCATCATCAGGTATAAAAGAAATAGCAACAAAAATCTAACCAGAAAACTATAGACAGACATTTGGTAAAAAATGTTTTTAATATTTACATTTTTGATATTTGACAACTTTTTTTATTTAAATAAATAAATCTCTTTAAGCTTTCGCTCCAGCTTCTTCACATTTGCACTCTCAGTACGGGCGATATTCAATGAGATTATGTTTACTCTCACACTCTCAGACTCACCACTCGCTCTCTCAGACTCACACACACACTCTCAGACTCACACACACACATACACTCACACTCTCAGACTCACACACAGACTCACTCTCACACTCAGACTCACACACACATACACTCACTCTCACACACTCAGACTCACACACACACACATACACTCACTCTCACACTCTCAGACTCACACATTCACACTTTCAGACTCACACACACTCAGACTCACACTCTCAGACTCGCACACACTCGCGGTGGTGTTCGGTGGGGGGGATTGCATGAGTGGGCGTGTTTACCTTCCCCCCACCCTCCCCGATATCGTCAACCAATCGCGCCATGGGAACGTGGAATTTCCACCACCAGCTGATCACGGCTGTAACAGCACGTCTGCGCAGTATCGCCGCATGATCAATCGAGCAGAAAGTCATTTCCACTCACATTCTCTTGACTCTACATTCCAGAGGGTGAGTGGTGAGCGTGAGTGGTGAGCGTGACTGGTGAGTGGTGAGGGTGAGTGGTGAGAGTGGTGAGGGTGAGTAGTGAGCGTGAGTGGTGGGGGTGAGTGGTGAGGGTGAGTAGTGATTGGTGAGGGTGTGATTGGTGAGGATGAGTGGTGAGTAGTGAGGGTGAGTGGTGAGGGTGAGTGGTGAGGGTGAGTGGCGGTTGTGAGTGGTGATTAGTGAGGGGTGAGGGTGAGTGGTGAGCGTGAGTGGTGAGTGGTGAGGGTGAGTGGTGAGGGTCAGTGGTGAGGGTGAGTGGTGAGCGGTGAGGGTGTGATTGATGAGGATGAGTGATGAGAGTGAGTGGTGAGGGTGAGTGGTGAGGGTGAGTGGCGGTTGTGAGTGGTGATTAGTGAGTGGTGAGGGTGAGTGGTAATGGTCAGTGGTGAGCGTGAGTAGTGAGGGTGAGTGGTGAGCGTGAGTGGTGAGGGTGAGTGGTGATTGGTGAGGGTGTGATTGGTGAGGATGAGTGGTGAGTAGTGAGGGTGAGTGGTGAGGGTGAGTGGCGGTTGTGAGTGGCGGTTGTGAGTGGTGATTAGTGAGGGGTGAGTGGTGAGGGTGAGCGTGAGTGGTGAGGGTGAGCAGTGAGGGTGAGTGGTGATTGGTGAGGGTGTGATTGGTGAGGATGAGTGGTGAGGGTGAGTGGTAAGGGTGAGTGGTGAGCGGTGAGGGTGAGTGGTTGTTGTGAGGGTGAGTGGTGAGTGGTGAGGATGAGGGGTGAGAGATTGGTTAGTGGTGAGGGTGAGTGGTGAGGGTGAGTGGTAAGGGTGAATGGTGAGCGGTGAGGGTGAGGGGTGAGAGATTGGTTAGTGGTGAGGGTGAGTGGTGAGGGTGAGTGGTAAGGGTGAATGGTGAGCGGTGAGGGTGAGTGGTTGTTGTGAGGGTGAGTGGTGAGTGGTGAGGATGAGGGGTGAGAGATTGGTTAGTGGTGAGGGTGAGTGGTGAGGGTGAGTGGTAAGGTTGAGTGGTGATGTTGAGTGGTGAGGGTTAGTGGAGAGTGGTGAGGGTGAGTGGTGATTGGTCAGTGGTGATTGGTGAGGATGAGTGGTGAGTAGTGCGGGTGAGTGGTGAGGGTGAATGGTGGTTGTGACGGTGAGTGGTGAGTGGTGAGGGTGAGTGGTGAGGCTGAATGGTGAGGGTTAGTGGTGAGGGTGAATGGTGAGGGTGAGTGGTGAGGGTGAGTGGTGAGGGTGAATGGTGAGGGTGAGTGGTGAGGGTGAGTGGCGGTTGTGAATGGTGATTAGTGAGGGATGAGTGGTGAGGGTGAGCGTGAGTGGTGAGGGTGAGTGGTGAGCGGTGAGGGTGAGCAGTGAGGGTGAGTGGTGATTGGTGAGGGTGTGATTGATGAGGATGAGTGGTGAGTGGTGAGGGCGAGTGGTTGTTGTGAGGGTGAGTGGTGAGGGTGTGATTGGTGAGGATGAGTGGTGAGTAGTGAGGGTGAGTGGTGAGGGTGAGTGGCGTTGTGAGTGGCGGTTGTGAGTGGTGATTAGTGAGTGGTCAGGGTGAGTGGTGAGGGTGAGTGGTGAGCGTGAATGGTGAGTGGTGAGGGTGAGCGGTGAGGGTGAGCGGTGAGCGTGAGTGGTGTACACTTGGCGACACGTAAGCAAGTTTTTTTAAAAATGGGAATAGGGTGAGTGGTGAGTGGTGAGGGTGAGTGGCGGTTGTGAGTGGTGATTAGTTAGGGGTGAGTGGTGAGGGTGAGCGTGAGTGGTGAGTGGTGAGGGTGAGTGGTGAGGGTGAGCGGTGAGGGTGAGCAGTGAGGGTGAGTGGTGATTGGTGAGGGTGTGATTGATGAGGATGAGTGGTGAGGGTGAGTGGTTGTTGTGAGGATGAGTGGTGAGGGTGAGTGGTGAGGGTGAGTGGTGAGGGTGAGTGGCGGTTGTGAGTGGTGATTAGTGAGTGGTGAGGGTGAGTGGTGAGCGTGAGTGGTGAGTGGTGAGGGTGAGCGGTGATTGGTGAGGGTGTTATTGGTGAGGATGAGTGGTGAGGGTGAGTGGTGGTTGTGAGTGGTGATTAGTGAGGGGTGAGTGGTGAGGGTGAGCGTGAGTGGTGAGTGGTGAGGTTGAGTGGTGAGGGTGAGCGGTGACGGTGAGCAGTGAGGGTGAGCAGTGAGGGTGAGTGGTGATTGGTGAGGGGGTGATTGGTGAGGATGAGTGGTGAGTGGTGAGGGTGCGTGGTAAGCGTGAGTGGTGAGCGGTGAGGGTGAGTGGTTGTTGAGAGGGTGAGTGGTGAGGGTGAATTGTGAGGGTGAGTGGTGAGAGTGAGTGGTGAGGGTGAGTGGCGGTTGTGAGTGGTGATTAGTGAGTGGTGACGGTGAGTGGCGAGGGTGACTGGTGAGGGAGAGTGGTGAGGGTGAGTGGTGAGTGTGGTGAGTGGTGAGGGTGAGTGGTTGTTGTGAGGGTGAGTGGTGAGGGTGAGTGGTAAGGTTGAGTGGTTATGTTGAGTGGTGAGGGTTAGTGGAGAGTGGTGAGGGTGAGTGGTGAGTAGTGCGGGTGAGTGGTGAGGGTGAGTGGTGAGGGGTGAGAGATTGGTTAGTGGTGAGGGTGAGTGGTGAGGGTGAGTCGTAAGGTTGAGTGGTGAGGGTTAGTGGAGAGTGGTGAGGGTGAGTGGTGAGTAGTGCGGGTGAGTGGTGAGGGTGAGTGGTGGTTTTGACGGTGAGTGGTGAGTGGTGAGGGTGAGTGGTGAGGCTGAATGGTGAGTTGAATGGTGAGAGTGAGTGGTGAGGGAGAGTGGGGAGCGTGAGTGATGAGGGTGAGTGGTGAATAGTGAGTAGTGAGGGTGAGTGGTGAGGGGTGAGTGGTGGGGATGAGTGGTGAGGGTCAGTGGTGAAGGTGAGTGGTGAGGGTGAGTGGTGAGGGTGATTGGTGAGGGTGAGTGGTGAGGGTGAATGGTGAGGGTGAGTGGTGAGGGTGAGTGGCGGTTGTGAATGGTGATTAGTGAGGGGTGAGTGGTGAGGGTGAGCGTGAGTGCTGAGGGTGAGTGGTGAGCGGTGAGGGTGAGCAGTGAGGGTGAGTGGTGATTGGTTAGGGTGTGATTGATGAGGATGAGTGGTGAGGGTGAGTGGTTGTTGTGAGGATGAGTGGTGAGGGTGAGTGGTGAGGGTGAGTGGTGAGGGTGAGTGGTGAGGGTGAGTGGCGGTTGTGAGTGGTGATTAGTGAGTGGTGAGGGTGAGTGGTGAGCGTGAGTGGTGAGTGGTGAGGGTGAGCGGTGATTGGTGAGGGTGTTATTGGTGAGGATGAGTGGTGAGGGTGAGTGGTGGTTGTGAGTGGTGATTAGTGAGGGGTGAGTGGTGAGGGTGAGCGTGAGTGGTGAGGTTGAGTGGTGAGGGTGAGCGGTGACGGTGAGCAGTGAGGGTGAGCAGTGAGGGTGAGTGGTGATTGGTGAGGGGGTGATTGGTGAGGATGAGTGGTGAGTGGTGAGGGTGCGTGGTAAGTGTGAGTGGTGAGCGGTGAGGGTGAGTGGTTGTTGAGAGGGTGAGTGGTGAGGGTGAGTTGTGAGGGTGAGTGGTGAGAGTGAGTGGTGAGGGTGAGTGGCGGTTGTGAGTGGTGATTAGTGAGTGGTGACAGTGAGTGGCGAGGGTGACTGGTGAGGGAGAGTGGTGAGGGTGAGTGGTGAGTGTGGTGAGTGGTGAGGGTGAGTGGTTGTTGTGAGGGTGAGTGGTGAGGGTGAGTGGTAAGGTTGAGTGGTGATGTTGAGTGGTGAGGGTTAGTGGAGAGTGGTGAGGGTGAGTGGTGAGTAGTGCGGGTGAGTGGTGAGGGTGAGTGGTGAGGGGTGAGAGATTGGTTAGTGGTGAGGGTGAGTGGTGAGGGTGAGTCGTAAGGTTGAGTGGTGAGGGTTAGTGGAGAGTGGTGAGGGTGAGTGGTGAGTAGTGCGGGTGAGTGGTGAGGGTGAGTGGTGGTTTTGACGGTGAGTGGTGAGTGGTGAGGGTGAGTGGTGAGGCTGAATGGTGAGTTGAATGGTGAGAGTGAGTGGTGAGGGAGAGTGGGGAGGGTGAGTGATGAGGGTGAGTGGTGAATAGTGAGTAGTGAGGGTAAGTGGTGATGGTGAGTAGTAAGGGTGAGTGGTTAGGGGTGATTAGTGAGGGGTGAGTGGTGAGGGTGAGCGTGAGTGCTGAGGGTGAGTGGTGAGGGTGAGCAGTGAGGGTGAGTGGTGATTGGTTAGGGTGTGATTGATGAGGATGAGTGGTGAGGGTGAATGGTTGTTGTGAGGGTGAGTGGTGAGTGGTGATTAGTGAGTGGTGAGGGTGAGTGGTAATGGTGAGTGGTGAGCATGAGTGGTGAGGGTGAGTGGTGAGCGTGAGTGGTGAGGGTGAGTGGTGATTGGTGAGGGTGTGATTGGTGAGGGTGAGTGGTGAGGGTGAGTGGCGGTTGTGAGTGGCGGTTGTGAGTGGTGATTAGTGAGTGGTGAGGGTGAGTGGTGAGCGTGAGTGGTGAGTGGTGAGCGGTGATTGGTGAGGGTGTGATTGGTGAGGATGAGTGGTGAGTGGTGAGGATGAGTGGTGAGGGTGAGTGGTGGTTGTGAGTGGTGATTAGTGAGGGGTGAGTGGTGAGGGTGAGCGTGAGTGGTGAGTGGTGAGGGTGAGCGGTGACGGTGAGCAGTGAGGGTGAGCAGTGAGGGTGAGTGGTGATTGGTGAGGGTGTGATTGTTGAGGATGAGTGGTGAGTGGTGAGGGTGCGTGGTAAAGGTGAGTGGTGAGCGGTGAGGGTGAGTGGGTGTTGTGAGGGTGAGTGGTGAGGGTGAGTGGTGAGAGTGAGTGGTGAGGATGAGTGGTGAGGGTGAGTGGTGGTTGTGAGTGGTGATTAGTGAGTGGTGAGGGTGAGTGGCGAGGGTGACTGGTGAGGCAGAGTGGTGAGTGATGAGTGGTGAGGGTGAGTAGTGAGTGGTGAGCGTGAGTGGTGGGGGTGAGTGGTGATTGGTGAGGGTGTGATTGGTGAGGATGAGTGGTGATTAGTGAGGGTGAGTGGTGAGGGTGATGGTGAGTGGCGGTTGTGAGTGGTGATTAGTGAGGGGTGAGTGGTGAGGGTGAGCGTGAGTGGTGAGTGGTGAGGGTGAGTGGTGAGGGTGAGTGGTGAGCTGTGAGGGTGAGCAGTGAGGGTGAGTGGTGATTGGTGAGGGTGTGATTGATGAGGATGAGTGGTGAGGGTGAGTGGTTGTTGTGAGGGTGAGTGGTGAGGGTGAGTGGTGAGGGTGAGTGGTGAGGGTGAGTGGTGGTTGTGAGTGGTAATTAGTGAGGGGTGAGTGGTGAGCGTGAGCGTGAGTGGTGAGTGCTGAGATTGAGTGGTGAGGGTGAGCGGTGACGATGAGCAGTGAGGGTGAGCAGTGAGGGTGAGTGGTGATTGGTGAGGGTGTGATTGGTGAGGATGAGTGGTGAGTGGTGAGGGTGAGTGGTAAGGGTGAGTGGTGAGCGGTGAGGGTGAGTGGTTGTTGTGAGGGTGAGTGGTGAGGGTGAGTGGTGAGAGTGAGTGGTGAGGGTGAGTGGTGAGGGTGAGTGGCGGTTGTGAGTGGTGATTAGTGAGTGGCGAGGGTGAATGGTAATGGTTAGTGGTGAGTGGTGAGCGTGAGTGGTGAGCGTGAGTGGTGAGTGGTGAGGGTGAGTGCTGAGCGGTGAGGGTGAGCAGTGAGGGTGAGCAGTGAGGGTGAGGGGTGATTGGTGAGGGTGTGATTGGTGAGGATGAGTGGTGAGGGTTAGTGGTGAGGGTGAGTGGTGAGCGGTGAGGGTGAGTGGTTGTTGTGAGGGTGAGTGGTGAGAGTGAGTGGTTAGGGTGAGTGGTGAGGGTGAGTGGCTTTTGTGATTGGTGATTAGTGAGTGGTGAGGGTGAGTGGCGAGGGTGAGTTGTGAGCGTGAGTGGTGAGTGGTGAGGGTGAGTGGTGAGTGTGAGTGGTGAGGGTGTGGTGAGGGTGAGTTGTGAGTGTTGAGTGATGAGTGGTGAGGGTGAGGGGTGAGAGAGTGGTTAGTGGTGAGTGGTGAGGGTGATTGGTGAGGCTGAATGGTGAGTTCAATGGTGAGAGTGAGTGGTGAGGGAGAGTGGGGAGTGGTGAGGGTGAGTGGTGAGGGTGAGTGGTGAGGGAGATTGGTGAGGGTTAGTGGAGAGGGTGAGTGGTGAGGGTGAGTGGTGAGCGGTGAGGGTGAGTGGTTGTTGTGAGAGTGAGGGTGAGTGGTGAGGGTGAATGGTGAGAATGAGTGGTGAGGTTGAGTGGTTAGGGTGAGTGGTGAGGGTGAGTTGCGGTTGTGAGTGGTGATTAGTGAGTGGTGAGGGTGAGTGGTGATGGTGAGTGGTGACCGTGAGTGGTGAGGGTGAGTGGTGAGCGTGAGGGTGAGTGGTGAGGGTGAGTGGTGAGTGATGAGTGTTGAGGGTTAGTGGAGAGTGGTGAGGTTGAGTGGTGAGCGTGAGTGGTGAGGGTGAGTGGTGAGGGTGAGTGGTGAGGGTTAGTGGAGAGTGGTGAGGGTGAGTGGTGAATGGTCAGTGGTGATTGGTTAGGATGAGTGGTGAGTGGTGAGGGTGATTGGTGAGGCTGAATGGTGAGTTCAATGGTGAGAGTGAGTGGTGAGGGAGAGTGGGGAGTGGTGAGGGTGAGTGGTGAGGGTGAGTGGTGAGGGAGATTGGTGAGGGTTAGTGGAGAGGGTGAGTGGTGAGGGTGAGTGGTGAGCAGTGAGGGTGAGTGGTTGTTGTGAGGGTGAGGGTGAGTGGTGAGGGTGAATGGTGAGAATGAGTGGTGAGGTTGAGTGGTTAGGGTGAGTGGTGAGGGTGAGTTGCGGTTGTGAGTGGTGATTAGTGAGTGGTGAGGGTGAGTGGTGATGGTGAGTGGTGAGCGTGAGTGGTGAGGGTGAGTGGTGAGCGTGAGGGTGAGTGGTGAGGGTGAGTGGTGAGTGATGAGTGTTGAGGGTTAGTGGAGAGTGGTGAGGTTGAGTGGTGAGCGTGAGTGGTGAGGGTGAGTGGTGAGGGTGAGTGGTGAGGGTTAGTGGAGAGTGGTGAGGGTGAGTGGTGAATGGTCAGTGGTGATTGGTTAGGATGAGTGGTGAGTAGTGAGGGTGAGTGGTGAGGGTGAGTGGTGGTTGTTACGGTGAGTGGTGAGGGTGAGTGGTGAGGTTGGGTAGTGAGGCTGAATGGTGAGTTGAATGGTGAGAGTGAGTGGTGAGGGTGAGTGGTGATTGGTCAGTGGTGATTGGTGAGGATGAGTGGTGGTTGTGACGGTGAGTGGTGAGTGGTGAGGGTGAGTGGTGAGGTTGAGTGGTGAGGCTGAATAGTGAGTTGAATGGTGAGAGTGAGTGGTGAGGGTGAGTGGTGAGTGGTGAGGGTGAGTGGTGAGTGGTAAGGGTGAGTGGTGAGGGTGAATGGTGAGGGTGAGTGGTGAGAGTGAGTGGTGAGGGAGATTGGTGAGTGGTGAGTTGTGAGGGTGAATGTTGAGGGTAAGTGGTGAGTAGTGAGTGTGAGTGGTGAGGATGAGTGGTGAGGGTGAGCATGTGAGTGGTGAATGGTGAGGGTGAGTGGTGAGTACAGTCAATATGCACTGCTGTAATCATAGCAGGTACCACCACCACAGTATGTACTGCTCTCATCAGAGCAGGTACCACCACCACCACCTCAGTATGTACTGATGTCATCATCGCAGGTACCACCACACTCAGTATGTACTGCTGTCATCATAGCAAGTTCCACCACCACAATATGTACTCCTCTCATCATAGCAGATACCACCACAATATGCATTGCTGTAATCATAGCAGGTACCACCACAGCAGTATGCACTGCTGTAATCATAGTATCTACCACCACAGTCAGTATGCACTGCTGTAATCATAGCAGGTTAGTGGTGAGGGTGAGTGGTGAGTGGTGAGGGTTAGTGGTGAGGGGTGATTGGTGAGGGTGAGTGGTGAGGGTGAGTGGTGAGCGTGAGTGGTGAATGGTGAGGGTGAGTGGTGAGGGTGAGTGGTGATGGTGAGTAGTGAGGGTGAGTGGTGATGGTGAGTAGTGAGGGTGAGTGGTTAGGGGTGAGTGGTGGGGATGAGTGGTGAGGGTGAGTGGTGAGGGTCAGTGGTGAAGGTGAGTGGTGAAGGTGAGTAGTGAGTTGTGAGGATGAGTGGTGAGTGGTGAGGGTGATTAGTGAGTAGTGAGGATGAGTGGTGAGTGGTGAGGGTGATTAGTGAGTAGTGAGGGTGAGTGGTTAGGGTGAGGGTGAGTGGAGACAGAGAGAGTGAGTGGTGAGCGTGAGTGGTATTGTCAAAGTCCACCGGGCTTTGACAATACCTTAGTATCTGTATATATATGTAAGGTTATTAAGAAATATATTTTTCACCCGGGCAACGCCGGGTACTTCTGCTAGTTAAATATATTTACTTTTGCCATTTTTATACTTTTATATATATACATATAATTTTGGCCTCAGTTTGTGAGGGCTTGGATGACTACAACAATGTGTGCATGTCTGCATCAGTTAATTTAAATGGTATCGTATACTGTACCATTGTATCAAACACCATTATGTTGCATTGTATTGATTCACTCATCACTTAAATACGCGCACAAAATATACCTCTTGGGCACAGGCCTGGTATATGTATTATATCATTTTGTGTGCATTCATGCTCGCGAGTTTGTGATTTCGAGTTTAATAACAATAATATAAATTATTTTATACACCCCGAAAAACATTTGACTGAGCATCGCTACTTTTCTTTAGCATAGACCAGTTTGGGATTCTCGGCCAAGTATTTTACACTGTTGGAGGAAAACAGATTATTCAGAGATAAATACGCATTTTAATGCAAAAAAATCGTATGATAGGTCTACAGCTTACTTGCAGTACTGCATTCTGATGGCCTCCGTGTACTCTGCAGGTTTGAAATTATTACCCACATGAAAGTGATCAACAACCATTCCTCCAGGCCTGCATCAACTATGTCAGTTATGTATGTGTTTATGTCGCTCATGCAGCTGCAATGGCTGCCTTGGGTACCTTGTCATATGTAAGATGCACCTGCCATTCTTCCACTCCAGTGGTGGGTGTACACCCAAGACGTCATTCAAACCCATAGTGGCCTGGTCTCAGCTAGCTGATGAAAGTTGCAAGCAAGAATTCCTTTATCGCTTGCAGTTGGGGTTGGCATCGTCCCCCACTCCTCCTGATGTCGAGGGGAAATGGGCAAGGTTTAGAAATGTGGCTCATGCAGCTGCGATGGCTGCCTTGGGTACACAGTCCAGACCTCCCCAGAGACCCTGGCTGACAGAGTAGGTGTTCAGCATCCCACATCAGAGAATGAGGAGGCTTACCGCAGCCTTCGCTCAGATGTTCGGAGAGACGTGAGACACTGCAAAAATGGGTGGTGGTCGCGAGTTGCTGAGGAGATGGAATCTGCCTAAGTGGCCCTCGATCACAAATCACTCTTTAATGCCATCAAAAAAGTAACCTGCAGCGCCACACCTATTACCATTATTAGGGGAAAGAACAGTGATCCAATCTCCAACCCCCAGGAACAGGTTCACAGATTTGCTGAGCATTTCTGTGAGTTCCTGGGGGAGGGGAAATCCCTCAGCCTGGAAAACAACATGGCACAAAGTGGGGATGACCCTGCTGAGGCTGCAGTGCCTGAAATATTGGAAGTAATAGTCACCCCCTGTGAGTTGCTGGATGAGGTTCCATCTGTTGAGCAACTACTGAAGGCAATCCAGAGTCTGAGACCAGGAACGGCAGTGATGATCTCCCAAGCGAAATTTTGAGGGAGGGTGGCGCTTCTGCACAGACATTGTAGGGGATAATGTTACTTTGTGGTCTCTTTCAATCATGTAATGTGTAATAATTTAACACATTTGGCAAGTTTGTGGATGCTAAATATCCCATGACAATTACACTCATGGGATATTTAGCATCCAATGTGAAGCAGATGGAGCATATGTATGACTAAAACGCATACAGTAATTTTTAGGGCGGCCGCAGGCCACAAATCGCGAACCTCTACAGCAAGAGGCAATGTCAAACGTCACCAGCACTTGGTCGGGTTGTAATTGTTGTAATTGTGTGTGTGTGTGTGCGCACACACTGCAGGTGTGAGGTACAGGGTGTGGAGGGCCCGGGCACACCTGTGGAGGAAGTGTGGTGCGACCCCACGGAGAGACCCCAGGATGCACGAGCGTGTGTGCTGCAGTGCCCTGGAGCGTGTGTCATGTCTGAGTGGGGGCCCTGGACCAGGTGCCCACAGGTAACCAACTTAATGGCCCAAATATTGTCCCTCTGTTTTCCCTCCACTCCTTCAACCCCACAACCTCTACTTTCCCCAAACCTAACCCAATTTTACTCCACTCGCATCCCTCACTGTCCTCACTTCCCACGTATAAAAGCACAGAAGTTACGTTGAAAACATCTCGCCTTAATAACTTGTAGATAAAGGTACAACCTTGAAATTGCTTACATACGCAACTGCTGCTGAGAGGGCCTCCATTTGAGAGAACTCGAGAGCCCCTTCCAAGAGGGAATTTGGCCTACTCTTCAACGCTCACCAAACATTTTGGAAACGGTCGGATTACCCACACCTCACCCCACCACACACGACCTGCAGGTCAACTGGTGTGTACCCATTTATACTGTGGGGTCGACAGAGATGGAGGAAATTTTTTTTTTTATCAGCGTGGTGCCGGAAGAAGGAACCATTGACCTCTGGATTGCAAGTCCAGTATACTAACCATTACCCCATTGCAGCATCCCTCCTTATTTTCTTGGTTATTTGTTGATAGACTGTAATAATTACCAGTTACAATGATGGTACTCTGGTTCTTTCGATAAAGTCACGTAACCAAATGAGCAGAAAAAACCCTTCCTTGCCATATCTGTCCCTTGACATTTAAAAAACGTATTTTTTACACATTCCATCAGCCACAAAGTCTTCTGAGAGGGCATAATTTTGGCAGTATCTGTTCAATAAGCAAACTCAGGACTGGTTTTGCATTCGTTGTTTCATCAGCATAGCAAGGCTTCATTGTACCAATGCTAGTGAACTCTTATAAATGGGGCCTAGTTTAATGCAGAACTATAAAAGCACAATACAAAATAATCATGTGCATTGTTGTAGAGAATATAAGAAAAACATAAGCAGACAACAAACCTCATTCCCATTATATGTCCCTGTACGTAAAGAGATACATTGGCTACCCAAGCATTTAAAAAGCAGATACAGAAGGGAAAAAAGCAGTGCATTCATTACAAAAATATGTATTTTTTTGTGCAGTGCATTCATTACAATGTTTTTTTCCCCACCTGATGATGAACGCTTGTGTTGCGCCAGAAACATCGTGATTTATTTATTTTTATTTTTATACCTACGTGACTTTACCCAAAGAACCAAAGAGTATGGATTCCTGTAGTCACGAAAGCTTCAAATCAAGATAGAACACGTAGGCTTTCGCGACCAATATCATCCATAATATAGGTTTTTGGGGATAGATCCCATAAATATATACATGTGTCGTTAAACCCACCACCACTAAACACAGCCATTTAGTAAGGTTTGTCACGTAATCAGAACATGCCAATTCGTTACGAGTACAGCAACTTGTCATCTTGTTACAAGGTTTAGAAGGTAGGTGTTTCTCAACTCGTAGATTTATTCTGTCTCTCATAGTAGTGCATGGGTTTTGTCTGGGCACAAATATTTACAAAAGAAATTGGTCGAACATCCCAAGATGCATTTTCACAGCTTATTAAAGAAAATACTTAAAAAGTAAATTGCAGTATAAATACAAAGGAATGTGGGTAAACAAAATTTAGATGAAAATAATAGGCTAGTTTTTGGCATCAAACTCATACGAATTCATTATTAGAGTTATTTTTTACACTAAACGCATGTATAATCCATTTCGATTGTGCATTGAATAGATACAAATTATTAAAAGGAATAATGGTGAGGAATAATATTATGAAAACCTACACGGAGCTGAATTTTTCGGAATTTGTACATGTTGAAAATGAGGTAACTGAATTTTTATTTCAATCTTAAGCACCATCACCATAGTGATTCCAGTTTTATCGGGGCAATAATTAGCATATCCATTATTCTGTTTTGTGTGTTTGCATTAAAGTCACAAACTTTTGGACAGAAAAAAATATATTGTTGACAGATTAAAGACCATCTGATTCACGATTTTAGTGGTAACATAGTCACAGTGTATGTGTAATGATTTGACACACTTCTCCTAAGATGGCACTTTATTGAAGACACATTCACTTGACACAGGCAGAGACCCCACTGCAACAGCCCAGAGTCTCCCTTATATACCAACTGAGGTCACGCCCCACTTCCCCGAACCTTCTCGCTGACTCTGGACGCTCGCTCAACCGGCAGACTCTACCAGTCTACCGTCCTCTTCTGCCACTTGATCATGCTCCTAGTCTCGTCGCACTCACAACTGATACCCCTGTCATTACATCCCGTGGCCACTAGTCCACTCACACCGCATAGAGGCTCTACTGTCATTACAGATGTATGAAAAGTCCAAGGAAGAAGGGTGAGAGATGGTGCGATTTGCTATTCGAATGCGGCCCAGTTTACAAATTCCCCAAGCTCTGCATTATACACTTTGTCTTAATACCACCTCTAAAATCATGTAATATGCAACCAGGGTGTGCGTGCATACATCGGCCACAATATATCTTCCTAAATGTTGATATTAACTGTGCTATTAGTACATGATACTTTATCTATATGAATAAATATGCACGTAAAATAAAAGGAGGAATAAGCTGCCACTATCCAATTAAATCTAAGGGGGCGAGCTACTCTGTTAACTGTCCTTGGAAATAACACATTAATTACTCATCTATCTGCTCGTATTAATAAGACATATTCACTCATGCGTACTCTTTGTGCTGTGATTTGATCCTGCGCTTCAAACTTATGAATACGAAGACAACTCCAATGCGAATCACAGGAGGCATTTAGCCTCATCCCCCACAATGCTTCCAACACTCACTTCACTGCAGCTGCAAAGTTCTTGAATAGATGTCAGACACAATGACTACTCACTGGATGCCTCAACGAATATGGCATCATGCTAGGATGATATATTCCATGAATAATGTCCTTTGTTTATCCAGTAAAAGCCTCACTGAATCTTGAGATCCTTTTTCAGTAGGGTCCTGCATTGAAATGTTTGACCAGTACCATTATGCAATTGAAATGACCATATTTAAATATAAATGGTTTCTATGGCGTGGAGTGTTTTTTATGAACGTACAATTACTAGTTCATCACAGCAATCCAATGGATTCTCGTATGCACTCAGCCCGGCTTATTGCAGTGCGCCGGCAGCTGCTGCCAATTTTTCCGGTCTTATGTAAGGGTCAGCTCAAAAAGTTTTGTCTTACAGCTTTTCTATGAGAAAAACGCAGGAAACTTTAAAAAAATCCAAGGTCATTAACACATTCCTGCGGAGGGAGCTGGTAGGAACGTTAGGTTGCTCAGTCAATGGCCAGGGTCAACGGCGGCGTGGTGTATTCCGCAAATATGGCCGACTGTGAGGTCGGGCACAAGCCGGTGTGAGTAAAAGTTAAACGTACGGGGTGACCAGCCCCTCCCCACCCAGCCCCACCCCTCCCACCCCCCACCCAGCCCCACCCTCCCCACCCAGCCCCTCCCCACCCTCCCCACCCAGCAGCTCCCCACCCTCCCCACCCAGCCCCTCCCCACCCTCCCCTCCCCACCCAGCCCCACAATCCCCACCCAGCCCCTCCCCACCCAGCCCCTCCCTGCACGACGGACGGACACAATAATCCCCTCTGGATTGGTGTAACCAGGAGGTTCCTACCAGTATTATTTAATTTACTATGGTGCCCTTTACTAAGTGGGGTATATAAGCATTTTGTTGCTACGCAAACTCATTTAGTAATCCCCCCCAACGCCCATTCAAAAGTCAACTCATCCTTGCCTGCATGACAAGTATATGTTACTGTGCCTTGGTTTTTTGGATTTCTCTCTCATTTTCTTGGGATTGTCACAGTTTCTTGGTTTTTTCCCAAATGTTTTTAGTAGGGGCCTTACTGATTTGAAATCGTTGTGGTTGATATGCAGGTATTAACGTTTTGCCGTTATATGAGCACGTCACTTTTACTGAATGAACGTTGTGATGGACTAAAGATACATTCCAAGCTTCCCCATAGCACTTTTTTTTATATTGTTCTGCAACAACAAATCAATTTATGCATCTATGATATAAATAGATATCTCACTCTTAAAGGATATATTGTCAGCTTATTTGGAACACTTTACATGAAGTTCTAAATGTGATTCAATTAAACTTATAATGACACGCTGTGCATACAGTTAATTTGCTTGTCCATTAAATGCAGTAACAGGCTGGAGAAACAAATATATAAATAACCCCTCGCTGCATTATAGTACTTTGGTTGAAAAGCGGGTGCAAGTTTTGACTGTGGAAAGGTTTTATGGGTAGCTGTGACCAATGAAAGATGTGTGTAGCCACGGTACCTCCAAACAATAAACCTGGCAAGAATTTGTTCAGCCCAAATCCTTACATCCACGCCATTGTGAGATGCTGTCTGTGTGTGTAGGTTGAGGAGGCAGTAGACATAAGTGGTTGCCTCGCAAGAAAAACTGGTGCTTTAAAAAATATCCACTGCATCTCATTAGTAGCCCAATCCTATCCACCCTTCCCCCACGCCTCCCATGAGTTTCTGTATGCCCCCCCCCACCCCTTAAACAAGGTAAAGCTGCCCTAACCTCAGACCTGGTTGTCCCCTTTTCCCCTTATGTGGACTTGGCGCACCCATCAATATACCCATCACAGTTCCCTGTGAGCCACAAAACCAATAGCAATTGGCAGTAGCAGTACTTTTCAGAGAAGCAGTCTTTTTTTACCAACAGCACCTTCCTATGGTATCTGGGATTGATAAAATGCCCCCTGGTCACACATTCAAATATAATATTTCAAAGTAAAGACCAATTAAGAAATAATGCTCACGAAAACATATTAATGCTCAAACGACAAATGGAGGATGAACGAGGCGGGTTGTGTGGCCTCCTTTTTTTTCTCAGTGCCAGTGGCAGTTGACGGTGACACACAACCGCACCACGCACTGTTATGGATTTTAGGCTCAACTGACACAGAGGAGGTCGCCACGCTCGGTGTTTGTATAACTTGCGAATGGCGTTGCTTATGGCAAGGGTCATCTGGATTTTATCACCGCATGCAAATCGCGGTTTCAATAGTATATATATGTAGAAGCCATATACAGTGTAAAAATAAAGTCACCTCATTTAACCTGGATATACTCTTGGTGCAGTTGGTGTTAGAGAATACCTATTAAGGCTGGAACAGCACACGTTCTGTATTGTATGATGATAACATAAAGGGCATGGATTCCAGGTAAGCTGCAAATTATCATGTCAACATGACACTTGTTTACATTTTTTATTTGTCGCCTGTTCCATTGAAATAATCAGCGAGAGACGCTCAGCATAACCTTTTAAAGCGACCATTGCGTGACCCTGTGCAAAGGAAACAGTTGAATACCAGAAGATATTCTTGCAGTCTTAGCTGCACGTCATGTGGCCCCCCTCCACCAAGACTAGATGGTGCTTTTTCACATGCTCTATGATTGTAGAATTTGGATTGGATTGTTTGAGGCGATATGTTAATTACCTCACCTGGTATACAGGAGGTCGTGGGTTAGATCCAGACCCTAACACCTGTATATTTTAAGTTTGCATGTCTCTTTCCCCATGGTCGCGTGGGTTTTTCTCCAGGTTTTCTGTTTTTTCCATCCAAATTTATAAACATGCGCTTAGAGCTGCTCTAAATTTCCACGTGATAAGCCACTTCGTTGAGCTATCATTTGTGGCCAGGTCACTTCTGAAAAAGAGCTATATAGCTCGGTGGGCCTGGTAAAATTAAACATTGTTTATAGTTGTATAGGAGTTTATAGTTCTCATCGCTGTAATATGCAGAATTAAGTTAGAACAAAAAAATGTGAATTGTCTCTGTGCAGGCAGGGGTGGCCTGGCTGAGACCATTAATGCACTTTACTTGACAGCATGGTTTAACCTTGGATAGCTGCCCACATTCAGACTTAGGTGCTCAGCGGCACGGTCCAATGCTCTGACATGGATGTTATCTCCTTGAAAAAGTTTTCAGCGTCTCATTTTTATTATTACATGCTTTTATTTAACTCACTCTGTCTGTTGTTGTTGTCGTATCCTAAAATCTTGTTACTCAATTTTAACCCACTTCCCAATGTGGTATCGACTGCAAACTTGGTATACTTACGTCATACTTATGACAATACTATATTCTATCAAATAAAATAAAAACAATTATTTTGAAACATTCATTTGTATATGTTATGTTTCGGCTTGGTTCTAATTGTCCACGCTCAACTGACGTTGGCTGTAAATCACCACGGTCCCTTACGTTATGGCAAGCTTTGCGGTCACTTCCTGGAGTTCTGCCATTACGAGTAGGGTACATTTCATTAACGCGTGTTTTTTTTGTTTTTTAAAAATATTACTTCATTTATTCAAACTATTGCAACGTGTTGCTGTTTCAGCGACTTAATGTGTGCGGGTAGCGTATATGCAGTTAATTACAAATTGATAAATGAACCGGCTCCCTGTTTAGTTGATCATCCATCTTTATAAAACAGAACTTACTTAAACCTCCATAAGCCACGGAACCCATCGCAAAGACATAGGTTATGCTGATTGGCCAATTCAAATCAAAGCCCAACAAGAACCTCACCTCCCACTGAGAGTAATACTCCCTGTAATTCATGTGCGGTGCACGACATTTGCTATTCATTATAGTTGTTGTTTACCATGATTATTTTCTTTTACTACAGTCGGCGATGTTGCAGTGTAATTGGATGCGCCGGTTCAATTGTCGCTATTCTAGCATAAGTGAAGGTCACAGAGTGTCATCACAGTGCATCTCACAGAAGCAGTATGAGCCCGGCTCACAAAGTCCCCATCGCTCACCTTGCTTTCTCTCAATACATAATTAAACACCACAGCCGCCCACTCGATGCCGCTGCTGTTTGGTACTGATCACGCATGTTGCCCTCCGCCTCTGTATCAACAAGTGTAAGTGATCAATAGCCAACTGATGCGTGTGAGCATTGTGGACGCAAATGTATAAGTGGTGGTCATAAAGTTTTGGGAATGAGCTGCTATGTTTTTGATTGCATTATGACTTGTTTTGTGGTAATGTCAGAAAAGCACAGCTGGGATATCCAATACATTAAGTAATGGATTGCTTGAGAGATTATTGCTTTGATTACTAGAGCAATCAAATAACACAAAAATAGTTGGAAGGAAAAGGCTCATCACCCCTGTTTCCCACATGTGCCACAGGAAGGGAAAGCAATAAGTGGGGCTAGGTGCCGTCACCGCATCATCAGCCACGTCACGCTGGCTGTGGCTTGTCGGGAGGGGGTTTCCCACCTTTGGGAGGCAGGATATAGAGGTGGCTGTTAGATTTAAAGTTGTCCGAGTATTCGATGACAATAAACTCCTTTTTAAAAGTTGTTTTTAAAACAACGGTTTTATTCACAACTGGCGCGCCTGAGACACGTGGTGCCTGGTTCTTGGGCGAGGCGATTCAAGAGTTTAGGGACCACGGCGTTTTTGACCTACACAAATATATATCAATAATAAGGCGTCCATACAAAATGTAGATTGCTTAAAAGTAGCGAATTAATTGATGCCGATTTTGAATAAGGCATGCATTGTCACTGGATCTGAGTACGTGTGCAAAATTTAGAATTAATTGGATAACAGGAAGTAGACTAAATTTTGATTGCAAAATTTGACCATGACACAGGAGTCAAGTTAAGTAAAACCGTTGAAAAAAGTAGTCCATTATACATTTCAGTTGATTAATCAAAGAATCATCACAGCTCTAAATTAAAGTCTCCATGCTCAATTGGACGTAGCATGGGGCTCATATACCCTTGGCGATCTTGAGCCAGTGAGTTGTGAAAATCCAATATTTATTTGGCAGAGTTCAGTTTATACATCACCACAAACCCTTAATATTCGCGGGTTTTGTGATTACTGTTTTGTGCATTCTCAACAAATGTATTGTAGTACTATTTGAAATATTTGCGGCCATAGCACCCGACTGCCTGACAAGAGTTTGTGAGGAATGGGAGCGGTGTAGATCGTGAGACCACTAAAGTTGCCCACGTTACGCTCTCCCTCTCAGTCTATCTTTGTCCGCCTGCACTTTATCCACCACGTGGGTGCTTTCATGACAAAAAATACGTCCTGTATAATATATATTCTTTGATATTCGCACTTTTAAATAATAATACTTTTCATTTTATATAGCATCATTCATGTCAACAGCATCCCACAACGCTGTACATTAATTATATATAAGGACCAAATCCAATATACGCGGTTGGCTACATTTTAGAGAAGCCCAACACACGCATGCCATCATTATTAAAGGCAAGTTGAATAACACAATAATACTATACAATAAGTGTATTCATTAATATATACACAGTTTATATGTTTTATGTTAAAAGTAATATATGTTTATGCCCCTAACCCTACTTTTTCATAACATGTGCCTATTAATATTCATATCTCTCCTCTCTCTCACCTTAAGACGATTGCTTGTGTTGCGATCGAAACGTCGTGATATTTTTATTTATTATTTTTCTATCTACGTGGCTTTACCGAAAGACCCATAGAATAAATAATATTCGTATACTTAATATTCACGATATTCTCTAGAAATGTGTCCCCGTGAATATTAAGGTTTTGACTAAACAGCCAGCAGTTTAACTTGCTATTAACGGTCTGAAATGACTACAAAGACAGGAACATCAAACACAGGCATTAATATGCCATTGTATTTGAGGTGGATCATGGTTAAGTTCTATACTGCAGTTTTACACAAAGATAATTATGTTTCAAATAACCTTTCACTGGAGGAAATAAAGGCTGAACAATTGTCACTTTGGGTGCAAGCATGAAAAAAGTGTAACATCTGATAATAGACTCGACCAATGTGTGATAAACATAGAAAAACTCATGAAATTTTTAATATTGTTTAATTATGAACAGCTAACTTATATATTTCAATAAAGAAAGCGTAATTGCCCCAGACAATAAAAAGCAGTTATATTAAATACTCAAAATCTAAAAAAATACGTAATTAAAATTGCAATTACGATAAGGCCCATTCTGCCATGTGCATTGTCTTGTGTAATGTATATTTAATACATATGCTGAGCTCATGGGTTTGCCTTCAGCACTGTTTTAATGGAATACTTTGATTTCTGACTGCATATCAACAGTGACGTGATATTAATCAGGACTATATTACTGGTAGGAACCTCCTGGTTACACCAGCCAACAGTGGATTATTGTGTCCGTCCGTCCGTCATGCAGGGAGGGGCTGGGTGGTGAGGGAGGGGCTGGGTGGGGAGGGGCTGGGTGGGGAGGGTGGGGCTGGGTGGGGAGGGGAGGGTGAGGAGGGGCTGGGTGGGGAGGGGCTGGTCACCCCGTACGTTTAACCTACTCACGCCAGCTTGTGCCCGCCCTCACAGTCGGCCATATTTGCGGAATACACCACGCCGCCGTTGACCCTGGCCATTGACCGAGCAACCCAACGTTCCTACCAGCTCCCTCTGCAGGAATGTGTTTCCCACTACATGTAAGTGTGAAGTCGTTGCTATTTGTTTGTGGGTAATAGGATTCACACTGCAGTAACAGCCCCATATGTGCTCGTGCACTCGCATGTTACGGTTGCTCATTGTCCAAGTAATTGAACATGTACGTTAATTTTACTATATTGGGCATATACATGGAAATATTTAGTGGAGATTATGTAATGTCTGATTTGTGATTCCTATTTGAAAACATTACAATTCTCATGAGTGATAAAGCAGTTGTGGAGAGGTTATAAAAGTTTCCATACCTGGGCAGTGTGCTTCAGTTTGGCAGTGGAGGTGTCACTCCAAATAAGCTGTGTAACGTAGATACTACCTGGCCTATCACTCCATACGAAACTTTTGTGTCTTCTCGAACACAATTATACCCTCATTTATCTTTGCCTATGAAACGTGGAGCCCTTTAAATTGATATCTGCACTGGTAGAAACCTTCAGGCAAGCCTGCCTATGATCCATCCTGGGTTTAACCAGACTGGATTGTGTGTGGAGGTCACATATCCTTGAAAGATCTTGACACAGTCCCATCAGTGAGCTCCTCTGGCAGGCGAGGCTGCATTGTCTGGGGCATCTTGCCTGCATGCCTTGCTACCGCATCCCCAATCAGCTTTTGTTTGGCTGGAAAGAGGGGGGCTAAACTTTGTGGCACGGGCTAGAGAAGAGATGGACTGATGAGGTACAGAAAGTTGTGGAGCTTATTGGACGGCATATGGCTGTTGCTAGCAGTGTCAAGATCAGCCTGTGTGGAGGAAGCTTGTGAAGAATGCTACTGGGATATTGGAGGGATTTTGCACTCCAACAACAATAGAAGACAGAGGAGTGATGCTCACAACAACAAGCACATATAATGCAATGAGGTGGCACAGTGGGGAGTACAGGTGGTGCAAGTCATTTCACTCAGTCAACCCATAACACCTGGGTCTGTCCCATGACCTGCCAGCGAGGCTTCAAAATTATCATATGGCATCAAGGTGCATCTAGCCTGGTATAAGTGCCGTAGTGACGTAACCGCCACTTAGTGGCGAACGGCGGTTGTGTATATGGAGTGGTTGAACCATGGTTCGCACAACTGTTCGATGAACCCAACTATGGATGAAATCAATGGCACGTTATTATCGAAACCTGACCTAGCTGGTTGTTATCCCTTATGTCAACAGTCATACATGAATATTCTATTCTATTTAAGATTTATATTGTGCCCTTTCCATGGGTATGTGTCACATTGTGCAAACACGAGCACTGGGTGTGGTGATGGCCACACCAACTATGTCTTGCACCACTCCTGGCCTAAATAGGTGCTTACTAACAGAACCTGCCCCAGCTGTCTGTATGGTTAAACGAGAGATCTGTGCCTTTGTTTTTGTGTGCAGCCGTGCGAGGTTGATACTGTGCGGATCCGCTCGCGGTTCATACAGCGAATGCCAGCAGATGGAGAGATGTGCCCCGATGACACCGAGTCAGAGCCATGCACCCCACAGCACTCCTGCTTCTACTATCACTACAATGCGACCGGTGCGTGTGTATGTGTGCACTCATGGTTGCGTGTGCGTATCGGTTTGCTTATGCCCACAACTGTGCTTTATGCTGTTTGCTGCTGTTTTTTTTTTTATAGCTGACTGCCATGCAAACAATTTTTGTGTTTCGTGTTCATAAGCAATACACGTAAAAATAACACCGATGACCAAATCACTTAGAATGCACCCAAACCTGTCAGACCTTGGAAGCAAAGTAGAGTTGAGCCTGGGTAGTGCTTGGATGCGTGACCACCATGCATGTAACAGGTGTAAAAGGTGCTGTGGCCAATAGTGAGCAGTGCTTCAAATTTAAATGTTCTGTACTGCTGCCCGACCTTCACCAGCCGGCATGACCCTCACTGCACGGTGTGATGAGGCCCTCATCCAGAAGTGGATTGACAAATCGACTGTTCATGTGCTTGTTCAAGAATGTTTGAAGTCTTAAATCGAGGATTTGTTTTTGGTAAGATTTTTAGACAGCTTTCGTTGATCAAAACATCAGATTTCTTAGACTCCTGAAGGGACACTTGTCGATGGGATTGGTAATTACTATCGTCCCTTTTTGGATTGCTGCCATCTGCCGTTGTGTAGCCACTGCACCGCTCTGCCAACATTTTCCCAAAAAAAAATGCTTTATTCTTCCTTTAAACGTAGCAGGGAAACACACTTTCAGACGCAACGCTCGTCAAATGTTTTGAGAAGGGACATTTTAAGCGTGTGCATTACAACTTTAGTAGCACATTCTGCTTGTCGAGTTAAATAACTCCTTTATGCTAGCCCATTATAAATACATTGCGTGCACGTGCTGAACTTTGTAATACATATATCATAGGGAGGTAATATGCACTGACTGAAAACTTCAAGCACTGGTATTTTGCTTCTCACTAAAAACAATTAACAAAAATATTGTGCTCTCATTTACCTCTTTATTTAATCATTTTTATTCAGATCCTACCGAAAATAATTGTTCTAGCTATGAATATTATTATTGGTTTTCCAAGTTGTGTTTTTGAGTTGTCTAATTTTGCAATTATATTTGTTAAGTTCGTCTTCAATCCCTTCCCACAATTAATTTCCATTGGCCATTATAACGACTATGTCATGAAAAAAATCTGACATTGTTAATCATTTCTTTATTCATGTTTATGTCTTTATTACTCCAGTCTAATTTTTGGACGATATTTTTTTATTCGGCTGTGAATAACCATTGTGAGAGAGTGTCTCCTTGTCTCACTCTTCATTGGATTTGTATTTTGGTGCTTATTCATGCAACCTCATTGTAACTTTTCATTTATTATAGATGACTTTGGCCATTTCTATATCATCTTACTTATCATCTTCATCTTGCTTAGTTTGTGAAAATTGCATCACTTTTTCCTGCATTAAGTGCCTTTTTCATAATTTACAAAAGCCAGGCATAATTATATTTGGTATTTGTTTATCTTTTCTAAGATCTAATTGATAGTATATATGTGGTCAATGGAAGAAAATATTACAAAATCCAGCTTGCTGGTTGATTGGCCTATACCTTATCCTTTATTTGGTTCCCGATGATCTCCGTGAATAATGTATAGGCTTGTGATAGGAGGCTTATTGATCTATCTGTTTCAAATCAGTATATTTTTCCTTTTTGAAGAGAATAATGGTTGAGGCATCACTCCACTAATGATCGTTTTAATTTATCAGTCAAATTTTGTTTAGCCTATCATATTTTAAAAGATGGTCCAATTTCTTTGATGGTGTTCATAATTATTTTATCTGTTTGGGAGCTTTCGATATTTTCACACTTAAGGGTGGTAGTTACTTCTTCAAGTTTGACATCTGGAGTTTCCTCGTTGTCTAAACAATATTTTTCCCCTGAAGTATATGATTTGTATCTTCATCATGGGACCTCCTTTGCCAGTACCAAAATATACTAATAGGGTTTTTCCCCTTTTTTTTTCTGGCAACAAAACTGACACCTTTTGCAAGGAATCATGCTTATGTAATAAACGACTGGACCACGATGTCTGGCTCAGTGTCCTTTATTCGGTTCGTGCTGTACACCCACACGGCTGTCTTTACTCTGTAGCTTCTCCACGGTGCTGACTCCAATGTCGGCCCGATCCACAACAGCAGCTCCGCTGCTGTTTCTCTCACACAGCCCCCCTTGGCTGTACTCGCTGCAACTCCTCTCCCTCCGCAGCTCTGACAGCCTCTTGCTGTCTCTCTCTCTCTCCGCAGCTCCTCCTGGCAGCCACACCGCTGCCTCTAACATGCAGCCCTCTCTCTCTCTCTCTCCGCAGCTCCTCCTGGCAGCCACACCGCTGCCTCTAACACGCAGCCCTTCTGGCTGTCTCCTCTGCAGCTGCACACCACTCCGCAGCTTCCTCTTATCTTCGGGGTTGGCTCCCGATGGCCGTCGGCGCCCCCCCCTCTCCACACTCGCCCGCGTGGCCTCACCCTTTTCCGCTCACACCCCGACTGACTTCCCCTTCCGGTTTACCCGCTTAAGGACCCGAACCTTCCCCCCACGTCACATGACTCCACCCCCCGTGACGTCACATCCGGAAGGTCGCTTACGCCCGCATTACACCACCCTCCCCCGTAGAAAAATCCCAGCCGACCTCGGCTGACCAATAGCAAATCGTAATGCGGCGAACCGAGCTTCCCCCCCTAAAGGACACTAAGCATACAATGTAACAGCAAGAACAACAACAACAACGCAATTAACATCAACGAACGTACAAAAAGCATGCAATAAATACAACTGTAAGAAAAAATAACAAGACAACAACAATCAACGAAACGTAAGCGATTTGGAACGTGTGCGGGTCGCCGGCCCGTCCCGGACGGTCGGCGGCCCACTCGCAGAACGGGAACGCGATGAAAGTCGAGGAATGACAGGGGGTAATCCCCCTGTCGCAGCTGGAAGTCCATCGCCGTCCCGTGTCCCTAAAGAGTTAGTCTTGGGCTTGTCCTGTGACCGTGCCCGCAGCTGGGTCGGAAGGGCTGCAGGGCTCGAAGGTCCCGCAGACCCGGCAGGCGTCCTCCGAGCAGGGCCCCTCGTCCCCCGCAATGTCACGGCCGGCCTGTCTGGAACAGGTACGACAGGCTCTCTAGCAAGATCAATGGACGCAGGCAGGGGAGAGTCAGCAGCAACAGACCCCGGCAAGGCAACATTGGGGGATGACGCATCATGTAAGGGAGCAACATATGGTTTCAAGCGCGACGTATGCACAACCCAGCGACGAGACCCAATCTGGACGCGTGCTGACTGTGGGTTGGGAACCGCAATGAGGCGTACGGGACCATGCCAGGGTTTGTGCAATTTCGGCGAGGTCCCCGGACGTACCTGTGGACAATGAAGCCAGGCTAGGTCCCCAACCTTCCAAGGGCACTCCCCCTCAGACCGTCGCGCATATCGCTCGTTCCGGGCCTGGGCTTTGGCCGTAGCCACGCGGGCATTCTCCCGCGCCTCCGTGACTCGGCGAACCGTGTCCTGAATGTATTCAGGAAGTGGTTTACGAGGTCCCTTCACCCCAGTTCCCAATTGCACATCCACCGGCGGCACGTTTTCCCGACCATACATAAGGTAAAACGGCGAATATCCTGTAGCCGCATGAGGCGTCATCCTGTACGCCGAAAGCACCCCGGGGATGTGCAGATCCCAATCTGATTGTTGTTCACTCACGGTATGGCAAAGCATGGCAGACAATGTCCTGTTCAGCCGTTCAACCATACCATCCGTCTGCGGATGGTATGGGGATGTCCGTACTTTCTTAGTCCCAAGGCCCGCACACACTTCCGCCAACAATTTAGAAGAGAAATTCCTGCCCTGGTCCGTGAGGAGTCTCTCAGGCGCCCCCTTATCCATAATATACCCAAACAAAAAGGCGTCGGTAATGGCCGCGGCCGACTGATCGGGCAACGGCCAGGCCATCGGCCAACGGGAGAGGTACTCAACCCCTACCAGCAAATATTTATTACCCCTCGCCGATGGTGGAAAAGGTCCCAATATGTCCAGTGCCACCAATTCATTGACTCGAGACACCTGAATCGACTGGAGAGGCGGCACGTAAGGATGTTTCGGCGGCTTACGTCGTGCACACGCAGGGCACGCGCGCACGTGCCCTACGACATCTGTCGCCATGCCGTGCCAAAAATAATGACGTTGCAACGTCAACAAGGTCTTCTGCACCCCTAAATGTAAGAGAGTGTCACAATGGAGGGTTCTAATCAACTCGAATCGCAAGGACGTTGGTACCACCAGGCGCCAACGTTCCTGGAACCCCTCCCGCCACATAAGCAGACCATCTCGGAGAGCGGTTTGCGGCCCCACAGCCGTACTCGGACTCCCATTGTCCTTAGCAGACCGCTTCCGCAAGGACACCAATGACTCATCCATCATCTGTTCCCGGATCCAGACAGACTGCGGCAGATTCAAAACCCCGTCAGCCGGTCCCGGTTCCATCGGAGTGTCCGACTTCTCGACGGCCAACGTAAGCGGCTGAGGGGGGTTTGGAATCGGCGAACACCTATGCGTCCCCGACTCACATTTACAAGGGGCGCGCCGCGGTAATCTGGAAAGTGCGTCAGCGTTCGCATGGCGCACTCCCTTCCGATGTTGAATTTGGAAGAAAAATTCCTGTAGCGTGTCCAACCAACGTGCCAACTGTCCGGATGGCTGGTCAATTTTAAGGGCATATTGCAAGGCCGCATGATCCGTACGCACAATAAAAGAACGACCGTAGAGGTATGGTCGAAATTGCCGTAGGAAAAAAACAACCGCCAATAGTTCTCTGCGAGTGACACAGTAGCGGGTTTCCGCAGGAGACAAGACTCGGCTACCATACGCCACGACACGCTCTACACCCCTTTTAGACTGTGATAACACCGCCCCAATACCTGTGTCACTCGCGTCCGTATCAAGAATGAATGGGTGATCGAAATCGGGATAATCCAATGTTGGGGCCGTGGCCAATAGATCACGCAGACTCCGAAAAGCCGCCTCCTCCGGCTGTCCCCAAACAAACTTCCGTCCTTTACCCGTAAGGAGATGCAAGGGCCTCGCAATCGTCGCAAAACCCGGCACAAATCTTCGGTAATACGAGGCAAATCCCAAAAACCGCCGAACATCCCCCACGGTGGCCGGAGTCGGCCAATCCCGGACGCACGCCGTCTTTTCCGGATCCGTGGACACTCCCTCAGCGCTCACAATGTGCCCCAAATAGCGGACGGACCGTTGCAGTAGGTGACATTTCTTTGGTTTGAATTTCAATTTGGCAGAACGCATCCTCGTGAACACTGTCTCCAGCCGCGTCAAATGTTCATCAAATGTGCGGCTGAAGACAATGATATCGTCCAAATATATAAGACATGTCTCCCACTGCAACCCCGTCAAAACGAGCTCCATCAATCTTTGAAATGTAGCAGGGGCCGCATTCAATCCCATCGGGAGACAGTTGAATTGAAATAACCCCTGCGGCGTACGGAATGCGGTTTTCTCCCGTGAGGACTCGTCAAGGGGAAGCTGCCAAAATCCCGAAGAGAGGTCCAGTGTGGAAAAGAACTTAGCCCCCGACAATGCGTCGAGGGAGTCATCCATACGCGGCAGGGGGTACGCATCTGCCACCGATATCTTATTCAATTTGCGGAAATCAACACAAAATCGCAATTTGCCATCCTTCTTCTTAACCAAGACGACTGGAGCGCCCCATGGGCTGTTAGATGGCGATATAATGTCCGCAGCCAACATGTCTTCCACTGCCCCCCGTACGTGTTCTCGCTCCGCAGGACTCATCCGATGCGAATTTAATCGAATAGGGGCAGCATCGCCTGTCTCAATGTGATGGTAAAGCAACGAAGTGCGGCCCAAATCCAAATCATCGGAGCTGAACACATCGGAATATGTCAACAACAATTTACGCAGCGCACCACGTTGCTCCATGGACAGGGAAGAATTTTCGTCACATAAATGAGCAACCCAACGATCATCCGAACTCCTTGGCTCGGAAACCCCAGCAACAACTCCCCGGCTATGTGGACAATCATGGGTCGCAAACGCCGTAGTGGCATGTGCCACAACCGTACCGGCCGGGACACGGACGTTTTCTCCCCCCGCATTAAGCACCTGTAAAAACGGTAATTGATCCGGTCGGACGATGGTCTGTGCCCCCACTAACGCCAACCCGGTTGTTATCGCGGCGGACGGTGACAACAAGACCCCTACTGCTCCTAGCCGATCAGGCAGGGGCTTCCGATACCGCAAGGGTATAAGCATCTGTGTACCAGGTGGGATGTCCAAAGATGCGACGGACAGCGCCTGCACTTGTACGGCCGAAGCAGGTCGCCCCCAGGGCGACGGCAGAAACGAGATTTGACGGCCCCCCGGCAGTTCAATACAATTCTCATTGATTTTGATCAAAATGGGCATCTTAGCCAAAAAATCGGTGCCTAACAAACAAGGAACCGCCAAAGATCTCGATATCAACACAACACCCGAGGCCGACACATCCCCAATAGATATCTTAGCATCCACCTGACCCACGATACCCATGCTACCCCCGTTGGCAGCGACGCACGACCCATAAACCGGACGCACAGCCCCCGGCGGGATGCCCAACAGATGAAAAATGACATCCGAAATAATAGTCGCAGACGCGCCGGAGTCGACCAAAATGCGTACGTCCACCCCTTGTATAGACCCCGGTACGGTGGACGAGCCCGTAGCGGCCGCGACGACTCTCCGTGCCAACTTGCGCCATTGCGTGACCGAGCGACAAGGCCCCGTCGAAGGGCATGCTTTAACCACAACGTTAGGATGGCGCAACGACGGTGATGGGTGAGGTGTAAAGCCTTGCCGAGTGTCTGGTGCGTGCCGACATGCCTGTTTCGGAGGATCTTTAGCCGACTTGACCGGTGCCGAGGCCTCCTGCTGCGGCGGAGCCGGGAAGCGGGCCCAGCAGTCTCTGGCGTAGTGGCCCCTACGCCCGCAGCGGAAACATTCGGCCTCGTTGCGGCGAAGCGCAGGCCTCGCCTCCTGACGGCCCCGTTCTGGTAGCGCCGCGCGCGGTCTCGGCCCGCCGCGTCCCGTCCATGGAGCGGAGGCGGCCGTCAGTTGTTGAGGGCCCCGGTCATCCGGAACATAGACAGCCTGCGCAGGATTCCATCCCAGCGCATCCCCTTCTTTGACGGGCCCCCCCGTCCACGCCGTCACTTGTTTCCAGCGACGGAGGTTGAATTGCGCATCGAGACACTTAGCAGCCGTCCGGGAAGTTAGCTTCTCATGCCCACACACAGGCATGGGGATCCCTAGATCCCGAGACAGCTCCAACATTTTCCCTAATATGAGAGGCTCGAGCAGGTCCTGTGGCGTCTCAGGATAAGCTGCCATGGCCAGCTCCAGCACCGCACCCCTGAACGCCACGGGCGACTCCTCTGGTGCTCGTTGTCGTTGAGCGAATCGCCGATGCGCATCATCTGGTGGCTCATAAGCATCGGCCATTTCTTGAAAAACACCACATAAAGTTGCCTTCTTATCGGTCGTTATGGAACGGAAGAATCGGACAGATTCGTCGTCCAGGAGAGTCGGCAACACCTCCAAAGCCTCCGCATCGGTCCATCTTGCTGTGCGTACCGCCGCCAAGAAACGGCAGGCGAACGCGCTCCAGTCCCCACCGACAGAAAATTCTTTAACCGTTGTAAGGTGGCGACTCCGACTCCTCTTCCCGCCGTCTTCCAATGGTGGTGGTTGTGATGGCAAATTCAAAATGGCGTCGGCCCGCGGCGTGGCCAAGATGGCGGTTTGGCGCCACGGAGCGCGCAAAATGGCGGCCTCTTGCCGCGTGGGCAATGGCGGCGGCAGGACAGGCAACGTGGCGGCCCGCGGAGCACCACTTGCATCATCCATCGTCCCTGGCGCGACGAGATGGCATAGATGCGCCAGGACGTCCTTAAGTGCCTCCAGTTGTACCGCCATCGCTTGCCATCGTTGATCCGCGTCCGATGATGTCGACGGACCCGCCACCGCGCCAACATCCTCCACTCCCGTTCCCGTGGTCGCCTCAGCCGGGCTCTCCTCCACCACCCCAACAGGATCCGTGGTTGGAGGGAGTTCGTCGTCGTCGGACGAAGAAGCCGATGCAGGCGCCGGATTAACTTTCTTCCTCACTTGTTTCGACATGCCGTTGCACTTCCGACACCAGTGTAATAAACGACTGGACCACGATGTCTGGCTCAGTGTCCTTTATTCGGTTCGTGCTGTACACCCACACGGCTGTCTTTACTCTGTAGCTTCTCCACGGTGCTGACTCCAATGTCGGCCCGATCCACAACAGCAGCTCCGCTGCTGTTTCTCTCACACAGCCCCCCTTGGCTGTACTCGCTGCAACTCCTCTCCCTCCGCAGCTCTGACAGCCTCTTGCTGTCTCTCTCTCTCTCCGCAGCTCCTCCTGGCAGCCACACCGCTGCCTCTAACATGCAGCCCTCTCTCTCTCTCTCTCCGCAGCTCCTCCTGGCAGCCACACCGCTGCCTCTAACACGCAGCCCTTCTGGCTGTCTCCTCTGCAGCTGCACACCACTCCGCAGCTTCCTCTTATCTTCGGGGTTGGCTCCCGATGGCCGTCGGCGCCCCCCCCTCTCCACACTCGCCCGCGTGGCCTCACCCTTTTCCGCTCACACCCCGACTGACTTCCCCTTCCGGTTTACCCGCTTAAGGACCCGAACCTTCCCCCCACGTCACATGACTCCACCCCCCGTGACGTCACATCCGGAAGGTCGCTTACGCCCGCATTACACTTACATTAACCACAATACTTGCAGTCAAATGCAAACAAAAAACAATACTCTGATAATTTATGCATTGTCTTTGAAACTGATTGGTCCACACCAGAGACAGCTTTCTTTAGAGCCTAGTCTCATATGGTGTTCGACCAGATGACGCCAAAAGGCGCACAGTTAAAAGACAACGCACTACCAGAGTAATGAGAGCTCGGGGTGAGCAGCTACATCATAGGACCTCATGTAGCTGCTCACCCCGAGCTCTCATTACTCTGGTAGTGCATTGTCTTTGAACTGTGCGCCTTTTGGCGTCATCTGGTCGAACACCATATGAGACTAGGCTCTAAAGAAAGCTGTCTCTGGTGTGGACCAATCAGTTTCAAAGACAATGCATAAATTATCAGAGTATTGTTTTTTGTTTGCATTTGACTGCAAGCATTGTGGTTAATGTAAGCATGATTCCTTGCAAAAGGTGTCAGTTTTGTTGCCAGAAAAAAGGGGAAAAACCCTATTAGTATATTTTGGTACTGGCAAAGGAGGTCCCATGATGTAGCTGCTCACCCCGAGCTCTCATTACTCTGGTAGTGCGTTGTCTTTGAACTGTGCGCCTTTTGGCGTCATCTGGTCGAACACCATATGAGACTAGACTCTAAAGAAAGCTGTCTCTGGTGTGGACCAATCCGTTTCAAAGACAATGCATAAATTATCAGAGTATTGTTTTTTTGTTTACATTTGACTGCGAGTATTGTGGTTAATGTAAGCATGATTCCTTGCAATAGGTGTCAGTTTTGTTGCCAGAAAAAATGGGAAAAACCCTATTAGTATATGATTTGTAATTTTTATGCTTTAGAAATCTGCGTAATAATCCTTCCATAGCATGCATTATTGTTCAATATTGATCCCTCAAGGGCCACAATTTGTATTTTACTAGTAGTAGGTTTTTACCCTTTTAAACTGGTACAAAACTGACACCTTTATTCAAGGCATCATGTTTGCAATAACCACAACACATGTAGTCAAAAAAGCAAACAAAAAGAAGCAACTCTGATAATGATAATAATATGCACTGTCCTTGAAGAGCCTAGTCCCCATTCAAGGACAGTGCATATTATTATCATTATCAGAGTTGCTTCTTTTTGTTAGCTTTTTTGACTACTTGTGTTGTGGTTATTGCAAACATGATGCCTTGAATAAAGGTGTCAGTTTTGTACCAGTTTAAAAGGGTAAAAACCTACTACTATATTTTGCCACTGGTAAAAGAGATCTCATATTTATATTACTAATCATGCATTTAAATGTTGCTGCTTATATGCTCCCATTATATATTGTAACATCGTCAGTCACTTTTGTGTTGTGTCCTCTGATTTCCGTTTCCATTGTTTTCCTAATGGTTGTATGGACAAATTGGACTATAGGGTTGAGGTGTGTGCAGTGTTGATCCAAGAATATTTCGCTTTTTAAATGTTGTTTTTATGTGCTCAAGTGTTTTGTAAAATTGCTAAGGCCGGATACTCAGTCCTGTTGCCACTTAGAGTCTGCAGTTCATTTCCTGCACCCACTCTAATTTCTAAAGGGAATTACCAAACTATAATGTGTGTTGTAAAGTCAAATTAATATAACATGGTTTGGCATGGCATATTCCATTAAGCCTTTGTGCTCACGTTTTCAACCCAAATCTCAAAGTATAAAGTGACGTAAAACCATAGAAAAATCTAATTTTACCCTTAACAACTATATGAGTAATTAGATTTGTATAGAATCCTAATACTAGGAGGAACTCTAGACGCTGTACAGGAACAGCTATTCCCATCAATTGGTATGGAGGAGACATCATGTAACACAGTGATCAAGCACACATAACCGTAAAACAAAAGGTGAAAATTGGCTTAAAATGTGATACAATTAAAACTCTATCTGACCAGATGCTAAAATCATATGCGGTGTAACTCTATAGTCATCCTGGTGTCATTTAAAAATACAGGACAACCCCTCTTAACGACCACCCCTGTTAACGACTGATCACTTAACGATGGGCCTCCATAGAGCCCAATGTATTTGCTTACTAACCATTCCCCTGTTAGCGATGGGCTGTTGTAGGTACATTACATTTTAATGAATGCATTGATTAACGATATTTATTTTAATAGTATTTTCTTATAATGTTGTTAGTATCTTTATGTATTAATTCCCATTATTTCAATATTATAAAGTATTGTTTTTGGGTGAAAAAGGGTAACTTTCGATGCTATCAGAACGAATTAAGCCTTTAACATTTATTTCCTATACTCGCTTATTGACCAAATCACTTAACGACCGATTTTGTGGAACCAATTACAGTCGTTAAAAGGGGTTCTACTGTAAAGCTCACGGATCCCAAAGAGCTGTCACCTGGTCAAGAAAAGAGCGTACTGTGCTGTTATATATGTGTGTGTGCTCTCTTGTGGCATGCACGCTCTCTGTGCATTGCTCACAATGCAGGATGGGGGTCGTGTGTGCTGGGCGGCCCTGCGGTGTGTGGCCAGAGCAGCCGGGCACGTGCCCTAGAGTGCGTTCGTAACGACCTCAAGCCCGTGGACTTGCGCATCTGCCAGGCGGTGAGCGATGGGCACATCTCACAAAGTTATTGCCACAAATGAACCACCGATACCTTGCTGATCTCGTCAAGGAGCATAAACCATCACACAAACTCTAGTCATTCTCACAGCGGCTTTTGGCTAACCATCGAACAAAGATGGTCACTATATCACGCGCTCTCAGATGCGCTTCTGCGGCCGTCTGGAACACTCTTCCGATATTAGATAGTCACTGGAGCTATGCACTTTTAAATCTAGATTGAAACGTATTTTTTTAGAACTGCTTTTCGTGTTTAGTTTTCTTTCAACCGCACCTCCGATTAGCACAGTTGGCTACATACGGTATGAAAGAAGTTAAATATACATACAACTCTATCTCTTCCCACACCTTCGTTTCACGTGGTCATAATTATAGCATCCATTAAATAACACCCTTCTAGATATATTTTATTAACAAGGATATTCAATATTCATTATTAGCTCTGGGATTTGGGACTTGTTGATGAAAAACTGCGCATGATTTATATGACATCGCATTTTATTAGAAAGGTTGAAATGCATTTCAGGGTGGGAACCACGGGGCAGACTGAAGCTAACAACCTTATTACAGTTATCTGAGCCCCTAGGCCTGATACAAGTTAGAACAAGTGATGGAAGTGGATGGTCAGGGGTGAAGGGGAAGGAGTAAGAGGAGTGAGTATTGGTGGGAGAGCACTGGCTAGTTCGTTTGTGTCCGTAACTCCATTGAAATACCTGCAATGAAGTACTACTGCCTTAGTTTTGGCAGTTGTGCTGTATATTTCTCCGATGTGTTTTTGTGTTGTATCGTGTTTTGTGCGGTACGATATCCGAAGTTTTTCTTCACTTGATGGGACATCATGCCAGACATCATGCAGGACATCATCCCAAACAACATGTGGCGTTACAACCTGAACACATGAAATAGCCCTACAATGACGACTTCACCTTTTTTATATATATTTCGGCTGGATAGATCCACTGAAATACCTCCATTTTAGTTATCAGGATGTGCAGAGCTCATCTTTGGAGATTCATTTGCAGAGCAGATGATTTGAGTCAGTTGTCAAATTACAGCACCCTTTATGACCTTTGTTGAATGATTTTGCTTGGGTATGAATGCCCACTTGCGACCGGTGACCACACACTTGGGCAACGCCGTGCAAAAAGTCAGAGGTGTGAATCAACTTGTCGAACCTTTATGTTTATTATCTCAGCCGTGAGTGTGGTGAGCTTGCTGCTTGATTGCCCAGCCGTTTGATGGCACTTGCATGTGTGCAGTGCATGCCAACAGTAACAGTAACGCTGATGAACACATCCGTGATAAATGTGTCCAGTGTGTCATTAATATTGGCAAGGAACACCTCCCAGGCATCTGTATTGACCTTCTAATAGCAGTGGCACATCCAGCAATTGTCTCATAAAGAAGGAGGTTATCACGATTCATTTGGTGGGTGTGAACACATAAATATTTGTGTTCAGTAAGAACACATTTTGCAGACCATTAGGAATGGCTGCGGGAAGCACGAGAAAATGGCCAGGAGTATTCCACCTCAGCCTCCAATGTCTCTCATCCACGTTCCTTTATATTCACTCAATGAGAAGAAGACATCCGTTGTACATTATCCTGTTGTCCCACTCGTTTTTTTCTTCCAAGGTTGGGTTGCCAAAACTGCATGTTACCTGCCAAGCCCTGTAGACTCACACAACGCACACATGCACATACCCATGTGCACACATACACACAATCTCATTCATAACAAAATACATTGTGCTGTTTCTCTTAGCTTCACAGCACCTCTGGGATACATTAATCACAACAGCGTGTTAATATGTAATGCGAGTATCGTGCAAACTTAGCATATGAGTAACCCTCATGCACAGGAGCCTCACCCTGAATGCCAGTACATTACAGCATCAATTATTCACGGGTGACTTAAAATTTTGCCCTGGATTATGGATGCTCTCGGCTCGTCCACTCGGAAATATATCCTATTTGGCTTCTGTCTGGCAAGAGCTACAAATCAGAGTGTGTTCACTGCTGGTGTGGCTCACGGGACTTAGCTCACCTCGGTTCCTCGCCGCTCATAAACCCTCTGCCCCCACAAACTCTGTTTATCCTGTGCCCCCCAACCATCACCACATCCCCCAACACTCCCTCTCGTGGGCCCCCTTAGAATGCTACTAATTGCCGCTGTATATCATGGTGGTAGGGATGCGGCGTTGGATATGGTGTGTGCTTAGGAGTGTTTGACCCAACAATTTGTGCCCTTGTGCATTTAAAATTTTCCCCTGGCATCTGCAACTGAGATTGTGTGTCATGTTAATGTGCTGCCATTGAACACTAAAGAGGGCCTTTTTACCGCCGTCAATTGCTGATTGAATTTACGCAGACAGTGCGTTGATCCTGCAAACATCCGTGCATTCAAGCAGTGGTCTAAAAAGTCAACTTGTGAATATCAGATGTAAACAGTACCTTGTGTACTGACTCATATTCTTGGTTCTTTCGGTAAAGTCACGTAGAAGGGAAGTAATAAAATAATAAAAGGTCTGTTGAGGCGACAGCGTCGCCTCGACAGACCTGGTCTTCACCTGAGGACGGCTGCTTGTGTTGTGGCCGAAGCGTCGTGAGAATGATTTTATTATGTTTTATTTTTATTATTTTATTACTTCCCTTCTACGTGACTTTACCGAAAGAACCAAGAAGATGAATCCCTGTAGTCACGAAAGCTTTAAATCGAAATTTACTGACTCATAGTAATGCATTAACTGCAATACTGTATAAGTAATTTGATGTAACGTTAAGCTTCTCGCTATCGAATAGTTTTGAATTTACATTACATATGTAATGAGACGACTTCCGAGACACGACTTGTAGAGAGTTTCTTATTTTACTTACTTAATGACAGGGTCACAGAGTAATATAAGCGCTGACTGACTTATAGCTTAGCCATCCATACAGCGACATTGGCGACGTACAACCATATAGCTGGCTGACTATATGGTGACGACGGCGATGAAGACTGTATAGCTGGCTAGCTATACAGCGACGACGACGAAGAGATGGCAACAATGACAGTAACGACAGCCAGGACCCAAACCCCCACGACAGCCCCAAATTCCCGTTTGCCTCTTCCTTATATTCACCCAGCATGGCCAAGCCCCGCCCTTGGCCACGCCCCTCTTCTGGAACTCTCTCGCGGGTTCCAGGAGATTCCAGTTCGATCCCCTCTTTGACCCTTGGCCCAGTTATGCCCCCCTTGTGGTCACTTGCATATGTGTCGTTCTATCCTGCACCCATACCCGTAGTTAGCACCCCTCGCCACCAGATGACAAACTGTCATTACACATATATAGATCATAAAAATATATAACATGAAAAAAATACTTCAAAATATAAAAGAGGAATCCATTGGTTTTTTTGCTCAGTTATTATTGTGCATTTAAGATTCTCCTCCACATCGATTTTTTTTTTACTACATCCTTGACTGCTTCTGCAGCCTCGCCAAATATTTCCAAGTTTATTGAGCACTTTATACAACCTCTGTATTTACCAATAATAGAGTAAATCACGAAAGAAAACGGATCTTAAATCGCGATTTACGGTGGTCGTCACGTGGGGAGTGGGAGAACACTTGAAGGGAGTGCATGAGGGCTAGCAAGAACGTTGAGCCCCCCACCACCATGGGGAGTGGGGAGAACATGGGTGGTGGTGGTGCCACCACTAATGGCCGATAATTAAAGCGGGTTTATCAGCCGCAAGAGACGCCGTCCGCAGTTTGCCATATTAAGGCCGCTTATTATTCCGCTGATGCAATTAAAGCGTGATGGATTGGTGGGCTGAAATTATATCTGGTAAAGCCATTAGCGTGAGCGATGAGGGGTGCGGTTCGGCATCTGTGGTGTGCGAGTGGGCACGGAAATGTGAAATGTAGATGGATTCTGGGGACCAGGGGTTGGGATGTAATACAGCGGGGGGGGGGGGGGTTGGAGATGGTTAAGTGGGTGGGTGGTAGTGTGGTGAGGAGGAGGGTTTGCAGGTGTTCTTCTTGCACAAGTAGAGGAATGAACTGTGGAGCCATGGTGGCCCAAGCGTTAGGTTCAATGTGCTGCCTTGAACTACCACTGCCAGCTTGCCTTTGTGCCCCAATATGGTAGGTACTTTACCTCCCACCGTTTTCTACTCCTCGTGACCTCTAGTATACCTGCAAACATAGCGCTCAAGTGTGAAAAAATACAAACTTGTTCCTATGCATCATCTTTTCCCTCCCGAGTGTGGTCGTAAACGTTCATGGGAATTCACCAGGGTTCCTTAACTAGAACCCCAGGTTGAGGAGAAATGAACGAGCCTGAGTTGTCTGGGGATTCCATACCCATTGTGTGCAATGTGCATAATTGAGTGATTGATCGCTTTATGTGAGCTTCATAATGAATCTCTTTCTCACACTTTACTTAAGCTCTCTAGGGGAAATGTGAACTGGCCCACTTTTGCTTTGACTGTAAATTACATTATTTGTCATATACTACGATGTGGATATTGATTTTCAAATCATTACATTAACCGTTGAGTAAAGTAAGTGGAAGTAGTAGTAGGTTTTTACCCTTTAAACTTGTACAAAACTGACACCTTTATACAAGGCATCATGTTTGCAATAACCGCAACACAAGCAGTCAAACTGCAAATAAAAAGAAACAACTCTGATAATGGTAATGATATGCATTGTCCTTGAAGTTGATTGGTCCACACCCGAGACAGCTTTCCTTAGAGCCTAGTCTCCATTGATGTTGGACCAGACGACGCCAAAAGTACGCGTGGCGTCATCTGGTCCAACACCAATGGAGACTAGGCTCTAAGGAAAGCTGTCTCGGGTGTGGACCAATCAACTTTAAGGACAGTGCATATCATTACCATTATCAGAGTTGTTTCTTTTTGTTTGCATTTTGACTGCTTGTGTTGCGGTTATTGCAAACATGATGCCTTGTATAAAGGTGTCAGTTTTGTACCAGTTTAAAGGGTAAAAACCTACTACTATATTTTGCCACTGGTAAAGGAGGTCTCATAGTGTAAAGTAATTGGACTTTGGCAGAGCAAGTAGCTAGATAGAATGATGGCTGGTGGTCAAGACTAACGACAGAGTGACAGACAAAAGGAGGGAACGCACTTAAGTGGATGTTTTGATTTCATGCAACAAGGATATCAGCATGGATGGCAGAGCTAGAATAATTGTTTCTTTGTGTGACTGTGATGGATGGTGACGCTTCGGGGAGCTCTATATCCAGCTTTGGATAGATCGTGGTTGACGATGATGATGGACAAGATTGGTGAGTCACAAACTATTTATCCCCAAAACAGTTATATAATCATTCAGGGGAAATATTTAGGCTTGAAAATAACCACGCAGATGTAACAGGGGTTTTGTATGATCAGACCATACAGGTCATTAATGCAAAGGTGTAAAAATATAAACAAAGATGTTAAAGTTAACACAACTGTTGGGCCTTAAATGTGTACAAAGTAGACAGCGCCTCAGATTAGTGTCTTTTTTTTATAACCCCGCTCCCATTGCAGCATTGCGTTCCCCCAAGGCAGAGTCCTGGGCCATTGATCAATCTCCAGCTAAATGAGGAAAGTGCCCCCCCTCCCTAATGAGCAGCCAACACTACATCCTGTAGCAACTTGAGTTTGCCTTAGAAATCACCATATAAGTTGATACCAACTTGGCCAGATCTGCTTAGCTTTTCACATATGGAGATGTGAGGTACTGTTACCATTAACACAGTATTGCTGCAGATTGCACCATTACATTTACAATTAGGAAGTTTACTGTACTGTCGTTGTACTGTGAAACATTCACAATGCCTCATTTACATTGTCACTCTTTAACTTTGTCTGGAATTTTAGAAAGCATCTGCTATATTACTATTATTACCAAACTCAATTGGTCTTGCTTATCCCAGGCCCAGTGGCCAGTTGCATAAAATACCGAATGTAGTTTGAACCCTGAGCTTAAAATATGAAGGTGCAGCCCTGCAATTTCCTGCTCGTTCCACTTCAGACAGACGGGCCCCTCTATAGGGCATTTTGACCTACTTTTCCACACTTGCCAGACATCTTGAAAGAGCTGGGAATACCTAAACTGTACCTCACCACCTGCAACCTGCCCTTCAACTAACTGTGGTGTACTACTAGTTGGACAGGTAGCGTGATTTAAGAAACTTGAACCATAGTTTCAACTTCTGTGCTGGGAGTTTGAATCGAACTGGCGATCTCTGGATTGCTAGTTAGTGTGCAAACCATTACATCATGGCAGCTTGTATGGCATTATATGATAAACTAAGGTGACATTCTACTTTAAATGTTTTTCATGGAAACACAACTGCAATTTTCCACACGAAACAGTTCAATAATACACATTTCGTACATTGGTATGGTGGCAAAAATGATAGGTTGAGATGTGATCCAAGTGAGACAACTGGAGTTTTCATACCACAGCTGTAATACACAATGAATTGTTAATGTTTTTTTTAAAAGTTGTTATATGCGGCATTGTGAAGTTAATGGAACACAAATGTGTGGATAGATGAAATTCAATAAATGTTTACATTTCCCATGTGTGTGTTGCTATTGCCTGGACAAGATAAGGTTTGGAAATAGTATCCTGTTATTGCAATACTCCTAGGCACGATCTCACTGTGACAGTATCGTATCAGTACCATCCCTTTGGAGAGCAGTCAAATATGGATTTTGTTTGTTGTACATTTGTGAATTTCTATATTTACAATCACAGGCTGTTACGATGTTCTTTCAGAATGCACACTTGTCAATACACCTTGTAATCAAGGTGGTGTAGGCTGTTTGAAAGAAATCTAGTTAATGGAATTCTGTAAATGAATTAAGGAAATCATCATTATCACCAACCTTGGTCAATCGACTGCTGATGTTATAATCCATCTGGTATTTATACACAAGCTGATTTAATCGCTCCACTTACTCAGTAGATGTCGTCTTGGACACATTCTGTTCCTTGGCTGCCGCGATATAATTATAAACTCATAGTAGATATGAATGTTTTAACTGTAGATGTGTTCCACAATAAAACATGATTATCTTTATAACCTTCCCTAAAACTTGAATGAAATTTTTTTTCAATTCAGCTTGTTCTTCCAAATAAATAAATGCAGTATACTGGAAATTTTATAAAATGTATCCCTATATAGCATCGTATTATTTCAAATACTCTCCTTGTCCATAGCAACATTATGTGCTATTAAATTAGACCAATCCTGCACAGCCCACACACATGCAATTACATGATACATATATCCACTTATGCAGGCTCACAGAAACAACAACAGCCACCATTCGCCACTAAGTGGCCTGTGCCAGGCCAGGTGCACTTTGAGGCCACGTAAAGTGTCCAAGGCTCACAGACAGGAGGTCACGGGACAGACTCAGGTGCCATGGGATGACTGACTGAGATGACTGGCAGATGAACCAGCTGTGCCCCCTAATGTGCCAACTTGCTGTACTTTATCCACCTGGTGCTCCACTCGCTGTTGTGAGCGTCATTCCTCTGCCCTCCATTATTATTGGAGGGTGACTGCATCCAACTGCCCAGTAGCATCCTCCACGAGCCTCCACCAAAGAAACACAAACCAACAAATACTAAGATCCCCCGTATAGCATTAACAGGCTGTAGGGGCAAGTGCTGTTAGCAAGCACCTATAAAGGACGGCACAGCACACGAGGGGGTGAGTGGCCAACACCAAGCCCGACCGCCTTTCTTTCCCCAGTGGCGATCTTTACACATTGCACCAGGTACTAATGTGAGGCTGAGTCGACCTAGGGGAGGGCCCAGGACCGGTTCAGATGATCGTCACTGGTGTTTGCCATGAGCAGGAATCGAACCCGAGTCGCGAGGTTGGTAGCACAGCGCGCTAACCGCTACACTTCCACTCCCCATAGAAACACGACCATACATAGATATATATTATAATCTGTGTAATAAAGGACTTCGTCACACACTGCTGGTCTCCGTTGCTCTTTATTTAGCTTCTTGCTCGCACCCCACTGGTCCTGACAGCGGACCAGCGTCTCCTCACGCGCTCTCTCGTCAGTCCTTCCGCTCCCCCACTCCGCACACCGCTGGCCGACGGTGTGCCGAAGCTCCTCCAACCACATGGCTGATGGCGCGGATCCCCTCCGGCCACCCAACGTGGTCCAGCTTCTTCACTCCAACAACTGACCCGGAGCCCTTCCGGGCTCCCACCTATATCCCCTTTACCACGTGATCCTGTCTCCTCCCCTTCCGGACCGTCAGATCCGGCCTTCCCATAGCGCCCTGCTGGCTCCACCCCCGTTCACCTCGCTTCCAATTGGACCCGAGGTGAACGGCGGGCCCTCCCATATGCCCCCATACTGAGCTCCGCCCCCCAATACCCCGGGCCGTATGATTGGGCCAGAGCCCAGCAGTGAACCCCGTTTACGCTCGCATTACATGACCCCCCCCCCCCCCGATGTGAAAGACCTGCCGTCCCGGCTGAAACAGGATGCGAGCGATGGCAACACATTCACGAATCACAACAGACGCAACGGAGAGCACAATAACGACGAACACAATCAACGAAAGGGAAGGGATCTGGAACGAGTGCGGGTCGCCGGCCCGTCCTTTACGAGAACCGGCTCCCTCGGAGATTGCAGTCCCGACAGGGTTTGAGGAGCGGCAGAAACGGAATTATCCGCCGCTGGTGGAGGCCCGTCCTTCGCAGCACCCCGCTTACCAGAGAGGCCCGTAACCGGGGCCCCTTGCAGCTGCAACCTCGGCGGGGTTGGAGGGGCAGCAGAAGCAGGTGCCCCCGTCGCCGTGGTAGGCCCACCCGGTGCAAAAATCCCTTTGTCCGGTAGGATCACCGTCGGCCCGTCTACAGGAGGCACGACAGGCGCGCTTGCAGGTTGAACAGGCAAGGGCAGTGGCACGTCGGACGCGACAGACACCGGCAAGGCAACGTTAGGAGATGACGCATCGACACGCGGGCAACGTAGGGTTTCAATCGGGATGTGTGAACGTACCAACGGCACGACCCGACTCGAACGCGTGCGGACTGTGGGCTAGGGACCTCAATGAGCACCACCGGCCCTTGCCAGGGTTTGTCCAACTTAGGGGAGGTCCCCACCGGCACCTGTGGGTAGTGGAGCCAGGCCATGTCCGTTCGGCGCATGGCTTCTGCCACGCGCCGAACGGACTCGCGAATATAATCGGGGAGGGGTTTAACAGGACCCTTCGCCCGCGTGTCAAGTTGGACCTTCACAGGCGGCACATTCTCGCGACCGTACATCAAAAAGAAAGGTGAATACCCCGTCGACGCATGTGGTGCCATCCGGTAAGCGGAGAGCACTCCCGGGATATGCAAATCCCAATCGGCCTGCTTCTCGCTAACCGTATGGCAGAGCATGGCCGACAGGGTCCGGTTCAACCGTTCAACCATCCCATCAGTTTGTGGTAGGGAAAGGTCCGAACTTTCTTAGTTCCCAGTGCGTCGCACACATCCCGCAATAGGTTTGAAGAAATATTTCGTCCTTGGTCCGTAAGCAGCCTTTCCGGCGCCCCCTTGTCCATCACGTACCCAAACAGGAATGCCTCCGTGATAGACGCCACCGACTGGTCGGGCAAAGGCCAAGCCATTGGCCATCGCGAAAGATATTCGACCCTGACCAACAAAAATTTGTTCCCCCGAGCGGACGGGGGAAAGGGCCCCAGAATGTCCAACGCCACCAATTAGTTAACCTGCGTCACTTTAATTGACTGCACTGGGGGAACATACGGTTGTTTGGGCGGCTTCCTACGGACACAGTCGGAGCACGCCCGAATGTGCCCGACGACGTCAGTCGTCATGCCGTGCCAAAAATAATCACGTTGCAACGTCAACAAGGTTTTCTGCACTCTGAGATGTAACAACTTCTCAGCGTGCAGAATCCGAATCAACTGGTATCACAACGACGATGGCACAACAAGGCGCCAGCGACCCAGCAAGTCCTCTCTCCACATCAACAACCTGTCACGGAGAGTTGCTCCCGGCATCCCATCAGATGACGGACACCCCTTCGACTTTTCAGTCTGACTCCGCAAGGCCCCAAGCGAGTCATCGAGCAATTGTTCACGAACCCACACGGAACGCGGCAAATTCAAAACCCCGTCAGCCGGTTCCAGACACGTAGAAGCCGCGGGCTTTTCCACAGCGGACATGACAGGCCGCGGGGGCTGTGGAACCCGCGTGCACCTATTCGTGCCAGAGGCACACGCGCAGGTAGACCCCTGCGGCAGTCGGGAGAGCGCGTCCGCATTAGAGTGACGCGAGCCCTTACGGTATTGAACATCAAACGAGAACTCCTGCAAAGTTTCCAGCCATCGTGCCAGCTGGCCAGATGGCTGGTCAACTTTCAGGGAGTATTGCAAAGCCGAATGGTCCGTGTGCACAATGAATTTCCGGCCATACAAATACGGCCGGTATTGGCGGACAAAATGCACAATAGCTAACAATTCCCGTCGGGTGACGCAATAGCGGGTCTCCGCCGAAGAGAGAACGCGGCTCCCGTAAGCCACAACGCGCTCGACGCCACCTTTACACTACGATAGGATGGCGCCAATACCCTTGTCACTAGCGTCGGTATCCAAAATGAAAGGCAAAGCGAAATCAGGGTAATCCAGCGTCGGCGCTGATGCCAAGCGATCACGTAGGCCGCGAAACGCCGCCTCCTCCGCCGGCCCCCATTTGAACCTCTGGTTCTTCGCCATCAAATGTCATAAAAACCTCCCCGAATTTCACACAAGAGGAAAAAGGGGGGGGGGGGTGCAAGTGGGGGTTAGGATAACACCCACCCTTAAAAAAAAAAACCCTAATGATACAACAACAGGCGCCCCGAGGAATATATAATTATATTCTTGATGGCTAACAAAAATATAGAATTGTCAACCAGAAAGCAAACAAGGCGGGTTTTGAACCATATTAGTTAAACGAAGTTACCAACTTAACCATGAAGATTAAGCAAACATTATCTATCCTCGCTCCAATTGGAAAGCAGACTACAGTCTGCACCAGGGTCGCGATTCATCATTTGTTGATTAAATACGGACATTATTTACCCTTAATAATGTCTACGCGGCCGGGCCGAAGCATCAAAGAATAATTATGGCAGTCAGGGTCGCTCCTAAGCAAAAAAACAAATTCCCTAGCCCCGAGATATCAGATAAAATAATAACAGGCTAAGTCAAATAATAAGTACGAAATTAAAGTGGATCTCCTAGAGAGTTAAGGGCAGAGAAGTCTATCATAATTAACCAACATACAACACTCCAGGGGAAGTGAGCAGCTCACAGCTGTCTTTGTCTTCCCGAGAGAAACGGCCACAGAGCAGGCACAAAGCCAGGAAATGGCCCTCATAAAAGTTCGTGGCGAGCGGGCGACTGCTCGAGAAAGGAAATCAACAGATGCCTCTCAGTATGCTCCAACGATGGAGCACAGCCGTCTTTGTCTCCCCGCAGCACGGACAGCAAGATTTGCGCACACGAGCAAATAACATCTCCCCATAAAGAAACCAAACCACGATGGAAATACCGTGAACACGGCTACTTACAATCAAATCACAATAATACTAAGCAGCAAAAGTGAGCATCATTTTAACTTCCAGACCAGGCATACGGCTTGGAGCCGTATGAGACAAAGGATAAACGCCAAGAGCGAGGGAAGGGATTATAGAGCTCGCTTAACGTGTAGGCTTTCGCGACCAATATTATTCATAATCAAAACCCAAAACGTGGATTATGATTTAGCAACCTCGGTGCGAACGCGAATCGTCAGTCTGGTTTGGTTTGATGACTCATGTGTGGCGACGTTTCGCGAGGAAACCCCCACCCCTCCTTCCAGAATTATTGCGGGCAGTTGTGTCTTTGAAGAACCTTTCCTCCAATAAGTCGCACAAACAGACCCACACACGACACACACGGACGGACACGCACACGACACACCCAGCGGACGCAGATGTGTCCACACACACAAACAAACAAAAAAAGTTATATTGTTCCGGCCTTTGAACAACTCGGAAAAAGCCGAGTGGATTTTCCCGATATAAGCCGAGGCAAAATCCATTCAGAGTATCCCACCGGGGCTCAGGCCTCCATCTCTCCGGGGCTCTGGCCCCCCATCTCATCTCGTCGCCACCGGGGCTCAGGCCCCCATCTCATCTCGTCGCCGACAACGAAGGAGCTCTTCCGTCATCCAGAATGACGATGTTCGCGGGGTAGCGACGTGCATTGACAAGCTGAGGTCTGCACCACCTAAGAAGAATCGCTACACTGAGCCGCCGAGCTGCGAGTGAAGCTGATGGAGATTCCAGCTATCATTTTCATGAGAGAACCTAAAACAACGAAGCCCCTGAAGTGAGGGCGGGAGAGACATCAGCGAGTGCCTGTATGAAGGTGGCAGCTGCACGAACAAAGGAAAGCACGGAGAAGAGAGAGTGACGAGTGACAACAAGCAATCAACCTGTAGAAAGGGCGGAGATCGCCAAGCGTCGACCAAGCAAGCAAAGCAGAGAGCACGAAGCAGTGGAGAAAGCCTGATCGAACGGCCGTGAGGAAGAGGACAGCGCCAGCGCATGCGCCGTGTGTTCAATACGCACACACAGATCAACCAGCACCAATGAGAACCGACTCGTCATCCAGCAGTGGAGAGAGAGAGTCAGAGCCTTCCGTACGAGCGCCGCCGTGCCGTCAGAGCTGCAGAGAACGCGACCGCGTCGTCAGCTACAGAGAACGGCACCGCGCCGTCAGAGTCACACAGTACGGGTGCCTGCGCCAAGCGCCGCCAAGCACTGCCAAGCACCACCCAGCGGGCAAGCCTCTCCGCTAACCGCAGCGGGCCGAAGCCGCTCATCTCCCAGCGGAGGAAGTCGCAGCTGCAACCCGCACGGGCGAGAGGAGTATCTCCGAGTCGGTCGTATCACTTCCCCCACTCACAACCTCAAGGAAGCACACACACACATCTACTTCCCGCAGGGCATGCAAGAATTTATCCAAGGGACAATCGACCTCTCTCACAATGGGACCAACCCTAGACAATCATCAGAAGACTAATTATACAGTTCGAACACCAGCTGGCCGTGAGGAATCGTGGCCCTTTGAGTAATTAAGAACCCGTCGGTTATAAGAGTGGGAAGTTTTTCTTGCCTTTTTATTTTCGTTTCTCTTATCGCATAAACGACCAATAGATTCATCGATGCTAACTAAAACTCTCGAAATCCTCATTGCGAATCGACACGTTTACAGAGAGAGAATATCGTGTCAAACCTGTTTCTTTGTCATAGAGTCTCGCCGAAGAATTAATTAAGGCAGAGCCAGATACGCGCTCACACAAACACACGCCCTCAACCACCATTGTCTCAAACATTTCGCTAACAAATATAATCTTGCCGACGAATCGATTGACGTATGCTTCGCATTCGGGGTACAATAAGTGCTTTTATTGCCCGTCATATGAATATCATTGCATGCCTGTTTTAAAACTCCGCCAGTCGCCGGTTGTGCTCGATACATGGGATAACTAATGAGATGTCTGGTGGAAAGTCGAGATTACGATTGTTAGAAGAATGTTAGCCTTCAGTTTCGTTCATTGCATAATCCCGCCAATGAATCTATGGACGTATGCTTTTGCCTTTGCATGTTAGAGTGTCATGTGTTAGTTTAGAATAAAAATTATTAACACAGAAGTATCTCGAGTGTTTCTTTCCAAGTCCATGCAAAACTGTCTTATTCATAAGAACTGTATCCTGCGATGAGAAATGAATTTGGAGACCTAACATAACATGAACACACTAAGATAATCAGTAAATGTTTAATCAATGATAATCGTTTTATCCCGATTGATACAACTCTGGATAACGAAGCTAAGCCTAATTATCATAACTGCACACATTACCATAATCGCAAGTATTTGCATACATTAATACGATTATCTCCGTGATTATCATAATTTATGCATATAATTACACACCTTTTTTAAAATTTTATAAATTTTTATTATTTTTATCAAAATTTCATAATCCGACAAATACAACATCCCACCGTGTCCGGAGTCGGCCAGTCCCGAACGCACGCCGTTTTGTCCGGGTCCGTGGCCACACCATCAGGGCTGACAATGTGACCCAAATAGCGCACGGAGTGTTGCAAAAGGTGACACTTCTTGGGCTTAAATTTCAAATTGGCGGAACGCACCCTCGCAAAAACAGCATCCAATCTCTGAAGATGCTCATCAAACGTGCGGCTGAAAACAATGACGTCGTCCAAATATATCAGGCACGTGTCCCACTGCAGGCCGGTCAACACGAGTTGCATCAACCTCTGGAACGTAGCAGGGGCGGCGTTCAAACCCATGGGGAGACAATTAAACTGAAACAGGCCCTGCGGCGTACGGAAAGCCGTCTTTACCCTCGACGATTCGTCCAGGGGGAGCTGCCAGAACTCCGAAGAGAGGTCGAGAGTCGAAAAAAATTTCGCCCCAGACAAGGCATCGAGGGAATCATCCATACGCGGCAGGTGGTAAGCGTCTGCAACCGACACTTTGTTTAACCTCCGAAAATCAACACAAAATTGCAGGCTACCATCCTTCTTCTTCACCAGGGCCACCGGAGCACCCCTGGGCTGTTGGACGGAGAGATAATGTCGGCGGCCAGCATATCATCTACTTCCGCCGCGGACGTGATCCCTCTCCGCTGGGCTCAATCGATGCGGATCCATACGAATGGGACTAGCATCCCCGGTATCAATGTGATGGGAGAGCAGCGAGGTGCGTCCCAGATCGAAATCATCTTTGCTAAAGACGTCGGAATATTTGGATAGCAGCGCGCGAAGCGCAGACCGCTGGTACGTAGTCAGGGACGCGTTTTCCTGACACAACCCGGCGATTCATCGTTCGTCCTGCGACATAGAAGCCGAAACCCCCGCTACGAGACTCTGGCGATCCGCATCATCATGGGCCGTGAAAGCGGTCGTGGCATGGGCCAAGACCGTACCGGCCGGCACCACAACATTGTCCGCGCCTCTGTTTAACACTTGCAAAAACAGAGGCTGACCCGGCCGAACAATCGTCCAGGCTGCGACCAGCGCCAGGCCGCCCGTAACAGCATTGGACGGCGACAACAACACACCCGCCGCCCCCTCAACCCCAGGCACGGGTTTCCGATAGCACAGCGGAATGAGCATCTGCGAGCCCGGCGGAATGTCGACCGAAACGTCGGACAGCGCCTGCACCGAGAGGTCCGGGGTGGACCGGCCCCACAGCGTCGGCAAAAAGAAAATCTTACAGTCCCCCGGTAACTCAATGCAACCCTGATCGACCCTTATCTGAATCGGCATCTTTGCCAGGAAATCGGTCCCCAATAAGCAAGGCACAGCGAGGGACCTGGAGATCAACACCGTCCCCGAAGCCGACACATCCCCAACGGAAATGCGTGCTTCCACCTGACCCACGATGCCCATACTCCCCCCGTTAGCGGCAACACAGGCATCGAAAACCGGACGTACCCGCGACGGCGGACTGGATAGGAGATGGAAAATAACGTCTGAAATGATAGTGGCGGATGCGCCCGAATCAACTAAAATGCGCACGTCAATCCCCTGTATAGAGCCCGGCACGGTCGAAGACCCAGTGGTGGCCGCAACGACTCTGCGAGCCAGTTTCCGCCACTGCGTCATCGTCCGACGCGGATCACTTTAGAGTCCCCCCGTTAGAACAGGCACCCGGAACGCACTCCGACAATGATGAATGAGATGACAGGCCTTGCGGGGTGTCTGATGCGTACCAACTTGCCTGACATGGGTCACCGTCCGACGTCGATGGCGCGTCCTTGGTCGGGGACTCCGGGCGAAGAGGTAGACGAGGGCGACTCCGGCAGTCACGCGCGAAATGTCCGAGACGTCCGCAGCGATAACACGCCATATCGGCCCGTCCCCCGGCATCCCGGCGATCCGCCGACGAGGGCCCCGAGCGCGACACCGCTCCCCCCCGTGGAACCCACTGGGCCGCTGCCGCAGTGAGATCACCAGGCCCCGCATCGTCCAGGACGAAGATGGCCTTCGACGGTGTCCAACCAACGGCCTTCCTCGGGAGGTCAGCTGCTCGTGGCCGCACACGGGCAGTGGAATGCCCAGGTCCTTGGAAAGTTCCAACATCTTCCCCAGTATCATGGGCTCCAACAAGTCGGGCTCGGTCACGGGATACGCGGCCATGGCCAGCACAATCACAGTGCCACGGAAGGCCACAGGTGATTCCTCCGGTGCCCGTTGTCTTTGGACAAATCTATGGTGTGCATCGTCTGGAGGCTCGTATGCTTCCGCCATCTCGTCGAAAGCCCCTTTCAGCGTCGCCTTCTTCGCAGCCGTGATGGAGCGTAAAAATTTTAAGGACTCTGTATCTGTCCACTTGGCGGAGCGAACAGCCGATTCAAAGCGCCAAGCGAATGCGCTCCAATCCCCTCCGACGGTAAATTCTTTAATAGTCAGACGGTGGCTGCGAGTCCCCCCGCTGCTGTCACCCGAAGCGGGCACCCCACGTGACGGTGAAAAGATGGTAGCTTCCCGCCAGTCAGTCGTGGCCACGCCCAAGATGGCGGCGTCCAGCCGCGTGTCGGGGAAGGCGGGAAGCCTCGCAGAGGCCGCAATGGCAGATGTCTCGGCCCCACCCGAAGTTTCCCCCCGGAGAGGCCCAACGCGTGGTTGTCCCGGCATCGTCGCTGGCGCGACCAGGGTGACCAAGTCCAGCAAAACGGCCCGTAACGAATCAATTTGCTCCGTTACGAGCCGCCAGCCGTCCTCGGCGCCCGAAGACGCAGACGGCCCGGCTCCCACGACGACATCTTGTACACCTGTCGTGTCGCTCACCGCCGTCCCGCCCGCGCCCTCCGTGTTTCGGACCGCCACCGCTGGAGGAAGGTCCTCGTCGTCCTCTGAAGAAGGCGTAGGTTGATTTTTCTTCTTGAGATGTTTTGACATCTCGAAGCACTTCTAACCCCAATGTAATAAAGGACTTCGTCACACACTGCTGGTCTCCGTTGCTCTTTATTTAGCTTCTTGCTCACACCCCGCTGGTCCTGACAGCGGACCAGCATCTCCTCACGCGCGCCCCGCACGCGCTCCCTCGTCAGTCCTTCCGCTCCCCCACTCCGCACAACGCTGGCCGACGGTGTGCCGAAGCTCCTCCAGCCACGTGGCTGATGGCGCGGATCCCCTCCAGCCACCCAACGTGGTCCAGCTTCTTCACTCCAACAACTGACCCGGAGCCCTTCCGGGCTTCCACCTATATCCCCTTTACCACGTGATCCTGTCTCCTTCCCTTCCGGACCGTCAGATCCGGCCTTCCCATAGCGCCCTGCTGGCTCCACCCCCGTTCACCTCGCTTCCGATTGGACCCGAGGTGAATGGCGGGCCCTCCCATATACCCCCATACTGGGCTCCGCCCCCCAATACCCCAGGCCGTATGATTGGGCCAGAGCCCAGCAGCGAACCCCGTTTACGCTCGCATTACATCTGTATACTGTATACACAACACATACACATGTACACACAGTCATACAAATACCTACACATTCATAAAAATTCATATACAAATACACCTACACACAGATGCGCAACAGCTGAATTTGGTGAGCACTTTTAAAGGCCTGCATGGCACATGTGTTATGGGAGTGGTGGGGCCAGAAACATGCACAAGCTAGGCAGGACAAACTGTTCAAAGAAAGGATCAGAATCAGAATCTTTACTTAGACTGGAGGAATGCGATGAGCGATAAAGCTCTTTTTCGCAGATGTCCAGTAGTGGGTGGGTCAGTAAATTACAATACGAAACACGACAGAAGTGCAATTAAAATGTGCAAGGCCAGTTGTACAGCATTGCAGGGATCAATGCAGCTCATCATCACAACCATCTTCATCCCAATCAACTCCTTAGTGGGCATTAAATGTGCATTTTATTGGATTTACTCTGGATTGACTAGCTCTCACCAAAGTAATGTGTGATTTCCACAACTGGCTCAAAATCACCTTCACAAACGAGCACAATGAGCTCTTTTGCAGGACAGTTATCTTCCTATCAGACCTGTTCCGCAAAGTGCACATGCAATTACAAACTCACACGTGTTCAAACGTGTGTATATGAGATCGATTGGATCCCAATTGGCATACATTTTCACCATGGGCACGGATTGTACTTTGATGGCATGACATTTGTGGTGGAATTCCCTCATCCCACGCTAAGTTTCTTCACCCATTTCTCAAACCAGAAGAGCATAACAGCTCAAAGGACAACAGCTAAAATTATCCTGGCACTGATACATTCCATCACAGCAAAATCCCCAAGTAGATGAATGGCACCCTAGATGTCCTGACAGTGAATGGGCATTGCAGGGAGTGAAAAGGTTAGGGCAGAAATCCCTCCAATCCGCTAACTACCCACACTTGGCTCAGTGACCCATTGCAGGACAAGCCTACAGCTCACCAACGTAAGCCATGAGTTGCAGTGATCACCAACTTCCGTTTCCTAAACAACATCCAAAGCAGGTAACTGCTCATATGCCCACGGGGTTCAGAAATTGAGAGCCGAGGATTCACGCCATGAGAACTGATATATTGTCAGAGGGCTCGGTTTTACATTTGTCCGAATCAGTTTATATATTCATTTATCCATTCTGTGAGACATTTGCATCCAGCCCAGATTTTTGCAGCATGCAGTTATGCACAAGTGTGTTCTTTGTCACCATAATTTTCAAGCGCCTCTAATTAGGGCTGTTTTTTTTCACTTGTTACATGTAATTGTAATTATGAATGCACCTGCGGCATACCAGCTTTCTCCAGCACACAATGAAGGCATCGGTGAGCTTGTACCTACAGAGGAGTTTTTGGGTCGAGTGTGTGCACATATGTACATTAAAACTATTAAAATTTGCATGTATGCGTATTTCCCATATATAAAAAATGTAGTAATATATGAATTATTATTTATATATGATCTAAAAAAATCACCATGCCAGTGACACTTATAATCTGCCTAAAACCTTCTGATTCATGGTTGAAATACAATCTCTACATGGATGCAAAGGTTGACTGACTATTCCTGTATGTAATTAGCAATTAAGTCAAAGTGCAGGAGTGCTTTGTCACATTGGTTCAAAGACTTTGCTGAAATCCTACTGACGCTTGTTTTATTTATGACTATCTATATCACCAGCATCATTCGATATCTTAACCTGTTCTGGACCACACGTAATTTGACTCACCATAAAATTATTACCTGTCGCAATATCCCAACATCAGTGCTGAGAAACAAAATATTTGTTGTGCTTGTGCTGGCCACACCACCTCCTTCTGTGCCGTGCTGGCCTTTATAAGTAATTGTTATTTGTAATCTACATAATCGGGGTTGTTTGTCACTGTGCCAATCGTATGTGTGTGCATGTGTTAGGTTGTCTCAGTAAGCTGTGGAATAATGCCACAGGAACCAACAATTTAACCTCTTAATTGGATAGTACTTTGCAGTGGAACTTGAAATTGTTGAGCAAAGTTTATTTGTATAAATTAACAATGACATTTTAATACAGGTTGTTTTTGGTAGTGGATTTAGATAAACTTTTGTTATTATAATAAGTAAAACAAAATTATACCCAGGGATACTGAGATCAACCACTTTTGGCCAGTTATATGTTTTAACAGCTTATCAATTAAAATATCACACATACATTAGAGAAAAAGAGTAATTTTGCTGAATGTATCATTATATTCCTTTATATAAAACACAAAAATCAGAAGCGGGGAAGTTAGCAAGCATCATTACCATTCTAGCACTCTGATACAAATTCTGCAAGTGGTATCTGTACCTGGCATTAACAATCTTCCAAGTCAAAAGCTTACCATGGGCCAACAATGCATCTTCAACATGAAGCAGTGATGAAGCAAATGTTACCGAAAAAAACAAAAAGTATAAATGTTGCCAATTTCTACCCGTTACTGTCCAGCTCTTTCTCAAAGCTGGCCACAAGAGTTACTTGCCGATAGCACTTAATTTGACATTCAACGAGACCAACAATGATAAAAAAAATATTCAAACAATAAGATGATAAACCCTTGATACCTTTCACAAGTGGACATATTTTGGAGCTCCTAGGAGCGACCAAGAAAATGACTGGGGGCCCAAATCCATCAATCTGTTTTCCCTATGATTAGTGCTGCCACTAAGTCTTCACTGAAGGGTGGGGCCATTTCTGGACTAATCTTTCCCCCCCCCCACTTTACCACGGGTGCTGTGACGCTGAGGTGACATAACCATTCTCTTCTCCATTCTGATTCGCTTTCTATGGGCAGATTGGTCTGGAGACACCTCGTCCTCTGAGTGAGCCCTGCTCCGTGGAGTGCCCTCTGGACTGCCGCATCTCTAGCTGGACGTCGTGGTCATCCTGCTCACGCACGTGCGGCCTGACAGGTCGGCGACTATCTGCCTGTGTGTTTTTTTGGAATGGTGGCATAGTGGTTTTTGCACTGCGCTGTGAACCATGTGTAAATGTGTTCAATTCCTGGGTATGTAAACATATCTCTTATTCAAATGAATTATCATGCTTAGAATACATGCATCGAATCACACGTCTATTAAATTATTATTTGCTGATTTCTGCAAATATTCGAATGTTTACATTTGGGCTGAATGAGTGAACAAAACTGTAAGGTCACATCTCTACAAACATGAAGCGATATAAATGAGATTGTGAACACAAGACAAAATAATTTTTACTTTAATCGAATCCTGACCCCGACTTGTGGCAATTCAAAGAATCGCTGTGGCAGTGGCTATGATGCACAACTCCAGTAGCAATTTGTCTCCAGCACCTATCCAATATTTACTCAGAAAAAAGGTTCTGTACTTAGTGTGGTGTTTTACATTAGCAAAGGGGTGACAAAAGTGGCCAGTATTGTGTGCTGCGAGTACATTATTACCTGGAGAGATGTGTGGATCACAACAGGAGCCCATTAACAGAGGTAGACCTGACATTATATCAGGTTCAATAGAGTATTAGTGTCATTATCTACATGAATGTTTATTTTTTATATATATAGCAATGGGAACCATCGTATTTCAAAGAACCACTGGATATTTTTTTTCCATTGTGCTCATGGAAAGTGTACTTGTGCCCTTAAACAGTTATTCCCTGTTTTTGAGACGTAATTTAAATGTCAGTGGCTGCATTTCCAGCCAGACATTTAAAAATGCATGCAAATGTATACGTTTGTTCATGATTAAGGGTTCATAGTGAGCATGGGAAAGACACGCTCCCCAAAAGGGAGGGCAAACTAAACTTCATGCCTGCCCTCCTTGGACCTCATAGACTACTCGACAAAGGCAATATAAATGTGTTAACTTTTGCGTGTGCGGCCACAGGTGCTGGTATTTAGGGCAAGTGTACACTCTTACCCTGAAGCAGTTTGTGTGTGCGCGCACGTATTGGGCTGTATTGCGCATGACCGTGTGCGTGTGTCTGTGTGCTCCACAGGGATGATGAAGAGAAGTCGCAGGGTTCTCCGAGCTGCTCGGGGCTTTGGTCGGCCCTGTCCCTCCCAGCTGCAGCAAAGCAAACCGTGCACCCCCATGCCCTGCTACCGCCTGCAGCTAGGAGACTGGTCCTCATGCCAGTTGAACGTGAGCTTCGTCTTATCCGCGTGAACAACAAATGCCCTCAATAGAGTCGTGGGGCACATTCGAATGCTTGCACCCGCCCCTTCGACCCGACCTCACAGACACTCCCCAAGGGGTCACCAGCAGCTATTGCTATTTTCATGAGAGCTTCACGGTCCGCTTGGCGCGCCCCCAAATGTCTTTTGATTAAAAATAAATAATCATCGCAGCGCGAGTCGTTATGTTATGTTGAATAGTGCATTACAAAATAGTAGGGGACATTAATCTCGCCTGCCCAAGTGTGCCCTTGAATATGACACTATTTATTGACTCCTTTAACAGTCTAAACATCATTAAGCTTCGCTGTAGAGAATAAAAATAAAATATTACGTGGCAATACTGGACAGAATTATTCATGAAAAGTATTAAAATAAAATATTAAGTATTTTTAAGTTTTATGGATATTTTTTTCTTTACATGTGGCAATATTTCAAAATGTCACAAAGTTGGCAGTTTCCCCTGGACCTATTCATGCAATGTCACAGGTGATTAGGAACAGGAGGCTGCTGTCAGCAGAGCATTTTCGTACATGACTACTCACGTAATCAAACATTTAATAATACAATCAGAGCCCTCATACATGTACAAAGAGTATATGACACCACCAAACAACAAACGCAATTGAAATTATGAAAGTACTATCCATGATTTTTCGTACATGACTACTCACGTAATCAAACATTTAATAATACAATCAGAGCCCTCATACATGTACAAAGAGTATATGACATCACCAAACAACAAACGCAATTGAAATTATGAAAGTACTATCCATGATTTATGTTACAAATTCACATCCGTGGATACGTTGACTTTGTGCGTTTTGATTTAAAGCTTTCGTGACTGCAGGGATTCATCTTCTTGGTTCTTTCGGTAAAGTCACGTAGAATGGAAATAATAATATAATAATAAATAAAACATAATAAAATAATTCTCACGACGTTTCGGCCACAACGCAAGCAGCCGTCCTCAGGTGAAGAACAGGTATGTCGATAAGACAGAGTCTGAATGACACGTCCTAGGCTTGGAGCATCTATTTAAGCTGGGAGCAGTGTGGTGTGCAGTAGGGTGGGTAGAATAATACATAGTGTAATAGTACAATGTATAAGGTATAGGGTGGTGTATAGTAATACAGTATGTGGTTTAATGTTGGGTTTATCTGTGGCAGTATATAGTACGGGGTAGACCCGTGTGATGTGGGAGAATAACGTTTGGCTGGAGGCGTGTTATATTTTTTGCGACGTAGAATTGTGGTGTATTACTTACTGTTGGTAGCTCAGCTTATTGGAGAGTATTTTTAGTATACTGATGATACTATGTAGTTGGTTGCTGCAGCTACATTCTGTTAACATTCCTTCCCTTTGATAATTGTTTTTTTACCCTTCTATCTGGCAACAAAACTGACACCTTTTTACAAGGAGTCATGTTTGCATAGACCGCAATACCTGCAGTCATAATACAAACAAAAGAACATAACTCTGATAATGTGCACTGTCCTTGAAGTTGATTGGTCCACACCCGAGACAGCTTTCCTTAGAGCCTAGTCTCACAAAGGCGCCTTTTGGCGTCATCTGGTCCAACCCATGTGAGACTAGGCTCTAAGGAAAGCTGTCTCGGGTGTGGACCAATCAACTTCAAGGACAGTGCACATTATCAGAGTTATGTTCTTTTGTTTGTATTATGACTGCAGGTATTGCGGTCTATGCAAACATAACTCCTTGTAAAAAAGTGTCAGTTTTGTTGCCAGATAGAAGGGTAAAAAACCAATTATCATATTTTTACTGGCAAATGAGGTTGCCATAGTGTAGATGCTTGCCCCGAGCTCTCATACTCTGATGGTGCATTGTCTTTGAGTTGTGTGCCTTTTGGCGTCATCTGGTCCAACCCATGTGAGACTAGGCTCTAAGGAAAGCTGTCTCGGGTGTGGACCAATCAACTTCAAGGACAGTGCACATTATCAGAGTTATGTTCTTTTGTTTGTATTATGACTGCAGGTATTGCGGTCTATGCAAACATGACTCCTTGTAAAAAAGTGTCAGTTTTGTTGCCAGATAGAAGGGTAAAAAACCAATTATCATATTTTTACTGGCAAATGAGGTTGCCATAGTGTAGATGCTTGCCCCGAGCTCTCATACTCTGATGGTGCATTGTCTTTGAGTTGTGTGCCTTTTGGCGTCATCTGGTCCAACCCATGTGAGACTAGGCTCTAAGGAAAGCTGTCTCGGGTGTGGACCAATCAACTTCAAGGACAGTGCACATTATCAGAGTTATGTTCTTTTGTTTGTATTATGACTGCAGGTATTGCGGTCTATGCAAACATGACTCCTTGTAAAAAGGTGTCAGTTTTGTTGCCAGATAGAAGGGTAATAAAACAATTATCATATTTTTACTGGCAAATGAGGTTCCCATAATTCCTTCCCTTTATTAATGCTTCCCCCTATCCCCTCCCTTTGATGCTGCTGGTCCTGCATAATGCACGGGCAAAACATGACTTTAAACCCCCCGCCAAACCTCCTATGCATTTCACAAGTAGTACTAGTCGCATATCTGCATTTCCCCTTAAATATGCAAAAATTCCTCTTGATATGCAAATTCTTTTGTCAAGGCACTCTTCCTCCTCCCTCTCAGCTTAAATAGACGCTCCAAGCCTAGGACGTGTCATTCAGACTCTGTCTTATCGACAGACCTGTTCTTCACCTGAGGACGGCTGCTTGCGTTGTGGCCGAACCGTCGTGAGAATTATTTTATTATGTTTTTTTTATTTTATTTTATTATTTCCATTCTACGTGACTTTACCGAAAGAACCAAGAAGATTTGTGCGTTTTGTGAAAAGAAAATTTGTTGTAAAAGGAAGTAGCGCTATATCATTTTTTGTGTTTTAATCTCTTTGCAAGACAAAGGGCCTTTACTTGAGATGTTATAAAACTCATTAGTATCAAACCAATGTGTCATGTACCATTGTCAAGTAGACAGGCTTCATGTGTGAGATACAGACAGTTTACAGGTGGGTTTTTTTGTTGCCAGAAAAAAGGGTAAAAAACATATTCTTGGTCTGTGGTTTTACATTTTAATTGGGTTTGAATACAGTTGTAAGAAGTATTGTGGGATGAGGGTGGGAAGGAACACGAGATAGACTGATTAAGGGGGAATTAAAGGAGATGGGGGAAAATATCAGAAAGAAAAAACGGAACGTTGTGAGGGTGAGACAGTAGAATAGAGATAGAGAATGCACAAGAGAAAAATAGACCTAAGATGACACCTTATGGCCAGTAAGCATTCGCAATACACCAACATTTCATCTACATTGATCAGCCAACCAGTAGCATGGCCCCAGAGAGAATCAAGCCATGCGACTAATTGTCTTCAGTTTGACTAATTACCTCTCCTCGGTGACTTGCATGTTTGCCTCAATGCTCTGTTTCCATCACAACACTTCGCTGGTCTCATTTGAGTACCCTTTTTTAAGCCATTGCGAATATTTTCCATCCTCATATATTATGCCTCACGGTCTTGTTACCAAATATCTCTCTGCACTCTTGAGGTTTTTCTCAGCCCCTTTGGTTTTGCTCAATTGAAGGTTAACTGCAAAATGTCCTAGGACTTTCCCCAGAGTCAAGTCTACAAACGTATTTCATTAGTCCATAGAAGGTACGGAGTATACGAGTTTGAGTTTAATTAGTTTTATGATACAACTCTTTAAATCCTCAGTGGTAGGTTCATCTGGGTTTTCAAGCACTAAATTTAGACTTAAAACTTTCGTGACTGCAGGAATTGATATTCTTGGTTCTTTCGGTAAAGTCACGTAAATAGAAAACAAAAAATCTAAAATAAAAGTAAAAAACCCACGACGTTTCGATCGCAACACAAGCGGTCTTCGTGAGGCGGAGAGCACTACTTTTAATGTCTGTTTATCTGTGCACTTGTGAGACTATCAGGCTTGGTAGACATGATAAAACATTATAAACAGTAACACCCCAATTTTACGCCCTCCCACTTTACGTGCTTTCGCTATTATGTACTAAAATTATTGAATACCAATCCTGTTTTACGTACCGTTTACCTCACCATAACGTACTGGAGAGTTACGAACTTTCCCATTAAGGCCCAAATTTGTTACGTTCCACGGCGAATATCCAAGTGCCAGATGTTCTGAAGCACCCAACCATGAGCATCCCTGACTAGCTATAGTCTCTTTCATGTGTACTTTATGAATATTTTTTCCCCACATACAGTATTCATGGCGACTATTTTTGTACAAGTGTAAACAATTTTTATATGATAAACTAATATTAAGATGTATAGTACCATAGACATGGTTTATATATCTTAATTAATCAATAATATACACTTACTTTTCACACCGATGGTTGTATAATATAGATGCACAATGGGTTACTGAGCATCCTCTGTTTAGATACTGCACCACGTTACAACCCACCAACAATTTTTCGATTTAAGTACTTTCGATTTACATTTTGGATTTCAGGAACACATCTGGGCATAATCCAGGGTATGCCTGTACCAAGGGTAATGACCCAGGACTTGAATCTTGGTTATCAGACATGCTGGCTAAGTGCCCTGAAAAATGCATCAATGCTCAAGAGTTGCCCAGCCACCTCTTGTATAGTTCCTTTTGTTTTGTTTCTCCCAGAAAATATTTGTCATCCTTTCTGCATTCTCAGTTTCTGTCTCAGAGTACCCGGATTCAAGATTATTGTGTGCAGTGAATTATCCTGCAAGATGGCATGTCAACAAAATAAAATGTGGTATGATGCTAATAATCTCCCACTTTTGGAAAATAATATAATGTCTGTTGGATTACCACTACATAAGACTGGATAAATAAAATAAACATTAATGTAGCTTGCAGGTCCATGCCCATTAAACCATCACGCTGGCCTCCAAGCTCCCCTACACCCATGTAAGATGCCATGCCCAGTAATCAGCTCGGAAGCTTCTTTTCACTGCAGTGTCAACGCTATCTGCTGCTTAATTTCTGACACTGTCCGGCAGATGTCTTGCCACTGGTTCTGGCTTGAATGTTTATAACGTCAATAGCAGATCAAAGCTTTACCGCTGACAACAGTCTCAATTCTGCCACAAGCCTATTTTCCCACTCTTGTCTTCAACTATTGCCCCAATGTACCCCCTCCACTTCTCTTGTTCACTATATATTATCTTCTTGGTCTTGACCTTCCCACCTCATGAACCTCATCAATACCCTCTTACTCTAAACCTTTCTCTTGTGTTCTGTTGTGGTATATTATTGTGTGAACATGGTGATGTGCTCGTGGCCCATGAGGGCATGGGTTGCATGGCATTTTATGGTGTTATATTTTGAGTTTTGCCATCTTGTGCAAAGCAGTATGTGCTGTCTCTCAGGGAGGTGACTGCGGCGAGGGTGGAAGTGTGAGGGAGCTCACATGCCTGTCCCACAATGGCTCAGGAGACGATCCTGTCAAGAAGGTGGAGCAGAGTCTCTGTGAGGAGGTGCCTTGGCGAGAAGTGATGGGGGCACTGGGTGAGGAGGGGAGACAGCCCGAATTGAAAAAATCCTGCATCGTGTCCTGTCCAGGTAACACCTTTTCACTTTGAGAGTGTGTGTGTACGCATGTCTGTTTGCATGTATACACAGTGTCAAGAGCGGCAGTGAAGTGGTTAGCGCATTGTGCTAAAAAAACTGAAAGCCTGAGTTTGTTTCCTGCTCATCGCCAACATCCGTGGCAAATATCTGAACCGATCCTCAGCCTTCCCGAGGTCAACTTAAGAAGGCTGGTAAAATCAGTACCTCATCATGAACTACATCACATAGAGGTAAGTCATTCCTGTAGAGAGATTGGTCGATACCATAAGAACATTTAATAATAGCGCACTGGACATGCAATTCAGAGGTCGCTGGTTACATTTTATTTCCCAGCAAAGCAGGTGATACAATGGTGCAGGTTTCCTCAATCCCCTCACCTCTGTCCATACAGCAGTATAAATTGGCAAACCACAGCTGGTTATTCGGCAGTTTGCGTGTGGTGGAGAAATTGTGTGGGTACTCCCACATCTTCCAAGATATCTGGGCAGAGTGAAGGAGTAGGTTCCTTGAGTTCCCTCTTGTGAAAGACATTCTGCCAGGAGTGGCATGAGCAATTGTAGGACTGCACCTTTATCTGTTCTTTACCCAGAGAAAGTTTCGAATGAGTCAATAATATTTTTTAGGAGAGTCATGCTCGGGGGAAGTGTGACAAATTCCATATTTCGTATGGGTGTTTTTTACATGGGAGAAACCCACATTGCCTGCAGAAAACCACGTACAAGTCAACAACAAAAATAATCTTTAAATATAGTTGAGTAGACTAAAAAAAAAATTGCCCGAATTTCGTGACTTTTGAAGATTTGGATCACAAATCGATTGATGTTTTTTTCTTTACATTGTGGTGGATTTAGTGGCTCTAGTCGCTAGAAGGATCACGTGGTACACATGCAACATATGTGTACCTATATCTGTATGTACACAGATTGAACCATTTTTGTCATTCCACTGATTGATGAGGGACTGCCTATGCCATTCAGGTCGTGGGAGTTATATGACGATGATTCACAATGTTGGTCCCTGCGGGTTGATAAAGGCAGAGAGCATAAACGTTGATGCATAGCACAGCACAACAATGGATTTGTCTGCACTGTCCTCTGCTGATAATGCAGCCCTACAGCAACCTATGACACCAGTTATTACACGGGGTAGTCGCCCATCCAAGCACCATCCAGCCTCAACCCTGATTTGTGTCTGAAATGGAGCAAGATTGGACACATTGCAGTTGATTTGGTCAAAAGCACATGAAACAAAATTTTTTTTTTATTTATACATTATTTTTATGCATGTATCGTGAACATAAGAATCACTTTAATCGATGAATCTATGCATCACTACAAGCATAGCAGTCAAGTTGCCCTCATGCCATTTACATTGCAATTATCACAATATTGACCTATTCATCATCTAAATACGAGGACCATATCTGGATGCAGTAGAGGATAAGATATTCACATCAAATATAAGCATGTAACATACAGACAAGCTGAGCATATGTAACAATAAAACATAGCATGAATAAAGGATGAAAATGCTGTTATATTTAAATGAGACATCATATGAAATCTTATTCGAAAAGGAGTAGGTGTCCTACACACAATTTCTCAATCAGAAATGAACAGGCATAGGACCAAATTTCGATTTAAAGCTTTCGTAGCTGCAGGGATTCATAGTCTTGATTTAATTTTGGTGGTGCTGATGGTAAGGTCCCACCTCTTAGTAGCAGGCTCCAACTTCAGCAGCAGCACGTCCAACTCCTCCTCTGAGTGAGCAGCAATAGGCAGCCATCCCTTGACCGCACCCAGACATCAGCCTCCCATTGTATCTGTACCAGATGGAAATTCCTTTGGTACAGCTATTGAAGGCTTCACGAATTACGTGATGGAAATATATGTTAGAAAATGTGGGAGCCAGAGGACATCCCTGTCACGCACCCCAAGGTGTACAGGGAATGGCTCCGACTCCCGGCCACATAGTTTTACCCGGGCCCGCTCACCAGCATGTAGGTCCTTAATGATCGTGAGCAGTGTCAGGGACTCCAAAAGCACGAAGAACAAACCAGAGCCTAGGCCTACTGATGGTATCATAGGCCTTGACCAGGTCAAGAAAGCAGAGATGTAGGTCTTTTTGGAATTCTCTACACCTCTGCCATAGCAGACAGACAGAAAATATGGCATCTGTGCAGGACCGCCCTTTCCTGAAACCGCATTGAGGCTCTGCAAGCCTCTCCTCAGCGTGCCTAGCAAGGAGATTACATTTTGACTTAAAACTTTCGTGACTGCAGGAATTCATATTCTATGATTCTTTCGGTAAATCGCAACACAAGTGGTCGTCATCAGGAACTTGGAAGTTAGCCTCTGAGGGCAAGCTGTTTATAAAGGTTAGAGATGGGCGGGGCAGCTAATGTTAATGTAGAAGAGGTCTCCGACACCGGCAGTAGGTCTACACCAATCGAAGCATTGCACCTCGCTCCACGCACCCACACTGCTGATGGTGGAGGTGGACAAGAAAACACAAATCAAGTCATGACCCAAAGTGGTTGATCAGCTCCACGGTAGGTCCTGGTGTCAGGGACATGGGCCCACAACCGCTGTTTCGTCACTATGTAGTCCAGCAGATGTTCTTGCTTGGACCCGGCATGCATCCATGATGTCGTGTGGATGCACTGATGCCGGAACAGCATGTTGGCAATTACAAGCCCATGGGCTGCACATAAATATAGCAGCCTCCTGCCGTTGTTATTGAACTGATCTGGCCCATGCCTTCCAATCATTCCAGACCAGGTGCCAAAATAATGACCAACTCGGGCATTGAAGTCACCCAACAGGATGACTCTATCTCGAGGGGCCACTTTAGCTGGCATCTGTGACAGGTCATAGAAGGCATCTGACTCATCGGCCTTGCCTGAATCCCTCCACGGATGTTCATCTTCAATGGGGGCATAAGTAAACACGACCACCACTCTTCGCCTCTGGTTGATGAGAAGGCGAGCCCAAAGTAGCCTGGGGCTTACAGCTTCCCACAACTCACCACCACACTCCCACACCCTCTTCATTCTTTTGTTCAGAAGAAGAGCCACTTTCTGTTGTTTGGCAGTCTCCTGCGCCGAGTAGAGGACTGTCCATCCCTCATGGTGGCAGGAGCTAGAGCCAGTCCACCGGACCTCCTGAATACCACAGAGATCCAGGTGGTACCGGTCCAGCTCCCAACAGAGGAGTGGTAGCCTCTCCTCCACAGTAAGTGTTCGAACATTCCACTTGGCCACACGTAGTGGTTTTTTGTTGTTTCTGGAGGAGCCCCGAGGGTAAGGATTCAGTCTCTTGGCTCCGCCAAATGGGGTTTGGCCAGAAGACGTCATAGACGCCTGTCCCCCCAGGGCCTCCGGCACAAGATTAATACATTTTTTAACTCGTAGTTTAGTGGTAATTAATTGAAGGTGGAGGGGTTACCAGCCCCCCGCACCCGTCCAGAGCCCCCATTTGGCCGCTGTGGTGGTTACAGACACCATGAGGGGAATGGCCAATTTAAGTTGGCCCTCCCCCCACGGCACTGCCCACCACAGTGTTGCCATCTGGCACCACGAGGAGGTAGGGGGTTGTTTTTGTTGGACCATATTCAACGCACTTTATCACACACACCACACAAGCATGCAATACTTGAGTAAATCTGAGAACAGCTATAACACATCCTATGATATAAAACTACACATGAGACAACACTGCACTTAGTATTCTCGCAGGGAAAAAGGCAACCATAATTAATGCCATGAACGACACATTTTATACAAATTAAGATGTCACACTACAGCACTGTAAATTATCTTAAAATGCCTACTATGTTTTACTACTTAAATCGTATGTTGTTGTGCATTGTGCCCGGAGTACATGCATACCAATTTAATCCTAGCTGAGCACTGTTCTTCACGCAATATAAGCAAAATTGTTTATAGCAGCATCGATGAATTGTAAAGACAATTTTAAATGATTTATAGGTGCAATGATGTGAATTTTTGAGGTGCTTTTAAGTTGGGAAAAGTCTCAAGAGAAAATTTTTTTTTAACAGATTTAAATATATGTAATAAGGGACTCGATCCTGGTTCTGTCTCCGTCGTCCTTTATTCGGGTTCTTACACTTTTCCCGCACGGCCCTCGCTCAGAGCTCTCCCCTTGGCAGCTCCATAGCTGCTCTCGCTCCCGTAGCCTCCACACCTCTGCAGCTCCGCTGCAGACCCCCTGTGCAGTCCTCCGGCTGCCCTCACTGCAGCTCCACTGCTGCCCTCACTGCAGCTCCACCGCTGCCCGTCGTTCCTCCGTGCTTGGTCACCGCTGGCCGACGGTGCCAAGTCTTACCCTCCGTGTATGTGGCGATCTCGCCACTCCTCGACCTCCGCCCTGCGTGGCCTCACTCTAACTCTGTCTCCCACACTCTCCCGTCTCTTCCGGTATCTCTCCCTTAAGACCTCACCCCTCTCTCCCACGTGACCTAACTCCTCCCCCCATGACGTCATATCCGCGAAGCCGTTTATGCCCGCATTACACCACCCTCCCCCGTAGAGAAAATCCAGCCGACCTCGGCTGAACAATAACGAGACAAGTAATGCGAGCGAACACAACCATCACACATTCAAGGACAACGAAGCATACAATAAATATAACAACAACACAACAGTAAAATTTAACGAAATGTAAGGGACTTTGAGCGCGTTCGGGTCGCCGGTCCGTCCCGGACGGGCGGCGGCCCTCCTGCAGACCGGGAACGTGACGGGGTTTTAGGAGCGACAGGATGAAGTCCTCCTGTCGCTATTGGAGGCCCGTCAACGTCCCGGTCCCGTGTCCCTGAAGGCCCAGCGTCGGGGGTGCGTCGCGATCGTGTCTGCGACGGGGTCGGAGGGGCGGCGGGGCTCGGAGTCCCCGCCGCCGTGGTAGGCACACCCCGAGCAGAGTCTCCTGTCTCCAGCAATGTCACGGCCGGCTTGTCTGTAAAAGGCATGACAGGCGCTCTTGCAAGGTCAACAGGCACAGGCAAGGATGAGTCGGCAGCCACAGACCCCGGCAAGGCAACATCGGGAGATGACGCATCGTCTCGAGGGGCCACATATGGTTTCAAGCGCGACGTGTGAACGAACCAACGCCGAGATCCAAACCGAACACGCGCAGACTGTGGATTGGGAACCTCGATGAGGCGGACCGGCCCTTGCCATGGTTTGTGTAATTTAGGAGAGGTACCTGGCCGCACCTGCGGGCAATGGAGCCAGGCCATGTCCCCCACCTTCCAGGGGCACTCCCCCTTCGAGCGTCGAGCACACCGCTCGTTCCGGGCCTGGGCTTTGGCAGTAGCCATGTGGGCCCCCTCCCGTGCCTCAGTAACCCGGCGAACGGTATCCCGAATGTAATCAGGAAGAGGCTTAGCAGGTCCCCTCACTCCAGTTCCCAACTGCACATCCATTGGCGGCACGTTCTCGCGACCATACATAAGGAAAAACGGCGAATATCCTGTAGCCGCATGCGGCGTCATTCGGTATGCCGAAAGTACCCCAGGGATATGCAAATCCCAATCCGATTGTTTTTCATTCACGGTGTGACACAACATGGCGGACAATGTCCGATTTAGCCGTTCGACCATACCATCCGTTTGCGGATGGTAGGGAGATGTCCGTATCTTTTTAGTTCCAAGAGCCGCGCACACCTCCCCCAACAATTTAGAAGAAAAATTACGGCTTTGGTCTGTGAGGAGCCTCTCTGGCGCCCCCTTGTCCATAACGTACCCGAATAGAAAGGCGTCTGTGATAGACGCCGCTGACTGGTCAGGCAAAGGCCAGGCCATCGGCCAGCGGGAGAGGTACTCTACCCCAACTAACAAGTATTTATTTCCCTTAGCGGATGGCGGGAAGGGTCCCAAAATGTCCAACGCCACCAATTCATTAACTCTAGACACCTGAATAGACTGTATGGGCGGCACATATGGTTGTTTAGGTGGTTTTCGCCGGGCACAATCGGGACATGCGCGAACGTGACCGACGACTTCCGTTGTCATGCCGTGCCAAAAATAGTCTCGCTGCAGCGGCAATAGGGTCTTCTGCACCCCCAGATGTAAAAGCGTGTCCCCATGCAGAGTCCTAATCAACTCGTACCGCAAGGATGCCGGCACAACCAGACGCCAGCGTTCCTGTAACCCTTCCCTCCACATCAGCAGACCATCGCGGAGAGCGGTTTCCGGCATACCCCCCGTACCCAGTCCCCCACTCTTCTTCGCAGTCCGATTCCGTAACGAGACCAATGAACCATCCAACATTTGTTCCCGAATCCACACAGCCTTTGGAAGATTCAGAATCCCATCAGCCGGTCCCGGCTCCTTTGGAGCTTCAGGCACGTCGACCGCCAACGCAACAGGCTGAGGGGGTTGCTGAATCGGCGCACATCTATGCGTCCCCGACGCGCACGCGCAAGGGGATCGCTGCGGCAACCTAGAAAGCGCGTCCGCATTCGCGTGACGCACCCCCTTCCGATGGTGAATTTGGAAGGAAAATTCTTGCAGCGTGTCCAACAACCGCGCCAACTGGCCGGATGGTTGGTCCATCTTAAGAGCATACTGCAAGGCCGCATGATCCGTGCGAACAATAAACGAACGAGAGGTACGGTCGAAATTGGCGGAGAAAGAAAACAATAGCCAAAAGTTCCCTGCGTGTGACGCAGTAGCGAGTTTCTGCGGGGGACAAAACCCGGCTACCATACGCCACCACGCGCTCCACACCACCTTTTGATTGAGACAACACGGCCCCAATGCCCGTGTCACTCGCATCCGTATCCAGAATGAAGGGGTGATCGAAATCAGGATAATCTAACGTCGGTGCCGTAGCCAGTCGATCGCGCAGGCCCTGAAACTCCGCCTCTTCCGGCGGTCCCCACGCAAATTTCCTTCCTTTACTCGTAAGGAGGTGCAAGGGCCTCGCGATCGTCGCGAAATCCGGAACAAACCTCCGATAGTATGAGGCAAACCCCAAAAAGCGACGTACATCCCCCACTGTGGCCGGGGTCGGCCAGTCACGGACGCATGCTGTCTTGTCCGGATCCGTGGCCACCCCGTCCGCACTTACGATATGCCCCAAATAGCGCACGGACCGTTGCAGTAGGTGACATTTCTTAGGCTTAAATTTCAAATTTGCGGAACGCATCCTGGCGAACACCGCCTCCAACCGCAGTAAATGCTCATCAAATGTGCGGCTGAAGACGATAATATCATCTAAATATATCAGACATGTCTCCCACTGCAACCCCGTTAACACCAACTCCATCAACCTTTGAAATGTGGCAGGGGCAGCATTCAGCCCCATCGGAAGACAATTAAATTGGAATAACCCCTGCGGCGTACGGAAAGCAGTCTTCTCCCACGAGGGCTCGTCAAGGGGAAGCTGCCAGAATCCTGAAGAGAGATCTAGCGTTGAAAAGAACTTTGCCCCCGACAAGGCATCGAGGGAGTCGTCCATACGCGGCAGGGGGTACGCATCTGCCACAGACACTTTATTCAACTTACGAAAGTCGACACAAAAGCGCAATTTGCCATCCTTCTTTTTAACCAAAACAACAGGCGCGCCGCATGGGCTGTTAGATGGAGATATTATGTCCGCAGCCAACATGTCATCCACTGCCCCTCGAACCTGATCTCGCTCCGCCGGACTCATCCGATGCGAGTTCAACCGAATAGGGGCAGCGTCCCCTGTGTCAATATGATGGTAAAGCAACGAGGTGCGTCCCAAGTCCAAATCGTCGGAGCTAAACACATCAGAATAACTCAATAATAATTTACGAAGCGCACAACGTTGTTCACCGGAAAGGGAAGAATTTTCCCCACACAATTCGGCGATCCAGCGATTATCAGCGGCACCAGGACCTGAAACACCACCAACCACGACCTGGCTGCCCAGATGATCTTGTGCCGTAAACGCCGTAGTGGCATGTGCCACAACCGTACCAGCCGGCACACACACATTCTCGGAACTTGCATTAAGCACCTGCAGAAACGGCTGCTGGTCATGCCGGACAATAGTTTGCGCCCCAACGAGCGCCGCTCCGCCCGTTATAGTAGCGGACGGCGACAACAAAATCCCAATTGCACCCTGACGACCAGGTACAGGCTTCCGATATCGCAAGGGGATAAGCATCTGTGAGCCAGGTGGAATATCAACAGATACCTCGGACAGCGCCTGCACCTGAGCGACCGGAGCAGGTCGCCCCCAGGGCGACGGTAGAAATGTAATTTTTCGCCCACCCGGTAATTCAATGCAGTTTTGATTAATTCGAATTAGAATGGGCATCTTGGCCAGGAAGTCAGTTCCCAACAAGCAAGGAACCGCGAGGGACCTCGAAATTAACACAATTCCCGAGGCCGACACTCCCCCGATAGATATTGGTAGCGTCCACCTGGCCCACAATGCCCATGCTACCCCCGTTGGCAGCGACGCAAGAATCGTAAACCGGACGCACGGCCTCAGGTGGGATGTTCAACAGATGGAAAATGACATCCGATATAATGGTCGCGGACGCCCCGGAATCCACTAACACACGTACGTCCACCCCTTGTATAGAACCAGGTACGGTGGACGAACCAGTAGCGGCCGCGACGACCCGCCGTGCCAATTTACGCCACTGCGTTACCGAGCGACGTGGCCCAGTCGATGGCTTCCCCCCGTTATTAACAACACCCGGATTGCACGACAACGGTGATGAGTGAGGTGTCAAGCCTTGCCGGGTGTCTGGTGCGCACCGACTTGCCTGTCCTGGAGGATCCTTCCGTGGCACGTCCGCTGACGAGGCCTCCTGCTGGGGCGGACCCGGGACGCGGGCCCAGCAGTCCCTGGCGTAATGGCCTTTACGGCCGCAGCGGAAGCAGTCGATGTTGTTACGCCGCGCCGCAGGCACCCCGTCCCGACGCTCCCGTGGCGGTGGCGCAGATCGCGGCCCCGGCGTACTGCGGGCCGACCACTGAGCAGAGGCGGCTGTCAGCTCCTGCGGGCCCCCCCCGTCAGGAACGTACACCGCCTTCTTGGGATCCCAACCCGCGGCACCTCCCTCGACGATGGGCCCCCCCGTCCATGCCGTGACTTGCTTCCAACGGCGCAGGTTGAACTGGGCATCAAGACATTTAGCGGCCGCCCGGGACGTAAGCTTTTCGTGGCCACACACCGGCATAGGAATCCCCAAATCCCGGGACAGCTCGAGCATCTTACCCAAGATGAGAGGTTCGAGCAGGTCAGGCTCCGTCTCCGGGTATGCAGCCATGGCCAACTCCAATACCGCACCCCTGTATGCCACCGGCGACTCCTCGGGTGCTCGCTGACGTTGAACAAACCGGCGATGAGCATCATCCGGTGGCTCATATGCATCTGCCATCTCGTCGAAAACTCCTCTCAATGTTTTCTTCTTCTCCGCCTTGATGGAGCGGAAGAATCTCACCGACTCGTCATCGAGAAGAGTCGGTAAAACCTCCAATGCCTCAGCGTCCGTCCACCTTGCTGAGCGTACCGCCGCCAGAAATCTGCAGGCGAAAGCACTCCAATCGCCCCCGATGGAGAATTATTTGACGGTCGTGAGATGACGACTGCGACTCCTTGTTGCACCGTCCTCAGCCGATGACACACCAGGCGGCATATTCAAAATTTCGTCGCATCGCCGCGTGTTCAAGATGGCGGCCTCTCGCCGCGGAGAGCGCAAGATGGCGGCTTCCCGCCGTTCTTCTCCTGCCACGCCCAAGATGGCGTCTTCTTGCCGCGTGGTCAATGGCGCCGACAGCGGAGGCAAGGCAGCGACCTGCGGACCTCCATCGGCTCCCCCCAACGCCGTCCTCGGCGTGACGAGCTCGCACAATTGCGCGAGCATGATTTTCAGCGTCTCCAGCTGCGCCGCCATCTGCCTCCATCGCCAATCCGCGTCCTCAGGTGCAGACGGGTCCACCGACGCGGCGACCTCTTGGACTCCCGGACCCGCACTTGTTCCCGCACGGATCTCCTCCTCCATCGCAGGCAGGTCGACCGCCCGAGGAAGGTCGTCGTCGTCGGATGATGTAGCAGACGATGGCGCAGGAATATTATTTCTTCTGAGCTGTTTTGACATGCCGTTTCACTTTTGACACCAGTGTAATAAGGGACTCGATCCTGGTTCTGTCTCCGTCGTCCTTTATTCGGGTTCTTACACTTTTCCCGCACGGCCCTCGCTCAGAGCTCTCCCCTTGGCAGCTCCATAGCTGCTCTCGCTCCCGTAGCCTCCACACCTCTGCAGCTCTGCTGCAGACCCCCTGTGCAGTCCTCCGGCTGCCCTCACTGCAGCTCCACCGCTGCCCTCACTGCAGCTCCACCGCTGCCCGTCGTTCCTCCGTGCTTGGTCACCGCTGGCCGACGGTGCCAAGTCTTACCCTCCGTGTATGTGGCGATCTCGCCACTCCTCGACCTCCGCCCTGCGTGGCCTCACTCTAACTCTGTCTCCCACACTCTCCCGTCTCTTCCGGTATCTCTCCCTTAAGACCTCACCCCTCTCTCCCACGTGACCTAACTCCTCCCCCCATGACGTCATATCCGCGAAGCCGTTTACGCCCGCATTACATATATATATATAATTTTCCCCACTCTCTTCATGTTGTGCAGAGCAGCACTGCTGAGTTGCCTATTTATAAGAAAATCCAGCATTTCTGGGTGGTTTGGGAACATGTTGCATGTTTCTGCTCATAAATATTACAAAAACACTGGTACACAATGGAATAAGATGCATGCACATTTGGAAAATAGCGGACTTCAATCATGTTGGAGAAGCCGGGTCAGGGTAGAAAGGGCAAGGTAAAAATGGGGAGGAACATTTTTCAGTTGACTCTTCTTTGTCACACACAGTAAAGGGTCAGAGGTCTTACCTACAGAATGCAGATATTAGGTTAACCCAGACAAGTGTGGTATGAAGGGGAACATGTTTTAAATCCCAGAAGCAACCACTGATGAGGAACCAAGCTTGCTGCCTTTGAGCTTCTCACACGAAATTATTTCATTGCTGCCCTGTCAACAACTCTACGTGAGTTTACAATGGTTTATTTCAAACAACTGGTTATTATTTAATTGGATGCTGCACGTTTCTTATTAAACTTGGTGGCCACTGGAGTATTGCCGAGTGGTGATGTGTCGCCTTCGATCCAAGGTGTCCCAAACTGACCCAGGACTTTCAGGACCAGGTTGAAAAATTGCACGTCAATGGGAAATTTCCAGATTGAGGTCTACTGGTAGTAATACACAGGGCTTAATTTCAGCCCAGTCTATCCGGGTCTGTGGGGCAGAAAATATATATGTACCCGGCACACAATATCCAAGTTACCTATTGCTCTGACTGGGTACTCGTGTGCCAGTCTACTCTGAAATATTGAGTAATTAAGCCCTGATTATAGATGTTTGCGATCTTTGTGATGTTAACTCTCCTGGATATATATGTGCATAACAGCCAAGGTTCTATACAAACTACATTCAACACCTCGCAGCACTCTTGTGTGACATGCAATGTTCCAAAGTGAACGTCTACACACCTACACATTTTAAGGCGCTCCAAATTGCAAATGTCCAAATTAAATGTTTGGGTGTGCCAAATAGGTGGAGCTCTTTGTAAAGCACTTCATGTTATCACAAAGGTGATAAAGTGTACATTAAAAAAAAACATTCTCAGTGTATCACTCAGCAACTCACCACGACGCCCTTTTTCAGATGCCGTTTCTTAAATTGAGTTTGAATAGAGTGTGGTTATAATCCTGCAAACTTGCATTGAATGGTTTGTATTATCAACCTATAATCAGCGTCCGAAAGGATATGAAACAATGTGCATTAAATGCAGTTGACGCAAGAGGTGCAGTCATTTATTCCATTGAAATCCTGTCTGCTCGTGGAGCCACGCATCGATGTCCCCGGATTCCGCTCCCCCACCCCGAGTTCCAGAGCCGTTTGTCAGCCACAGCACGCTTCGCCCGCATGCCGACACAGAACATTTGTTACGAGCCAGAGAGGCTGCCTTTGCAAGTGATTACTTTCCTCCAATTACTGCGCACATGATGAAGTTTTTCTACGCACGTGTGCACAAAATTAATGAAAAATACAGTGGGAATTGAAAGACTTTCTACAAGTAGGTGAATGACAAAACATTGACAAACGAGGGCATTTCTTGGAGAATGGCTATGGCTTATGGCAACGGTCGCTGCTATATACATTTAAAACAAGTGACTTACACGATGGTAAGTGAAAAAGTATCCTGCTTGTTGTATATATGCCCCCTTTTTCAAAATGTATATTAAGAGTAATTCTGCCAATATGTTTTTTGAAAGTTGTAATAATCGATCATATGCCCCCTCGCAGAGAAAAGGGACGATGTATTGTTAAGATCTGAGTTCAGCATGGACCGACAGAGTATCGCTGAAAGTGTTGTTCTATATCTACCCTTATGTTTTGAGTCGCTTGCTGAGTCGAGGACTGCAATAAGTTGTATTATGCTAAGCTATAAGAGTTGTGAGAAGCTAAGAGGTGTGCTAATACAATTTACAAGTTTTGAGAGTGAGTGATCCAGCCAGCGACAAGTAGCTCACAGCAGGAGCCCTCTTGGAAGAAGGGCGGAGAGCACGAAAGTTGAAAAACAGCGCTGCACACCAGCAAAGGTCAAGTCTACAAGGATCAACGGAAATTGAGTCTTGCTGCGGTAAGCTCCGGGGGTGGGCCCCGCAATTGACCATGGATGATGAGGCTTGCAGAGAAGCGGTATGTCGCCGAGTGTGACTTCGGCGCTGACAGACGAAGTATGGCTAAAAGTTATATTCTACATTGAGTGCCAGCTCCCACCAGCATCTGCAGCAAGAGAGAAAGAGAGAAAAAGAGTGACGAGCAACGACGAGCAATCAACCTGTAGAAAGGGTGGAAAGCGCCAGGCATCGACTAAGCGAGCATCGTGGCGAGAGCTGGTGCAGCCTGAAGGAAGGGGCGGGAGAGGCACCACCGTGTGTCCGCGCGAAGCTGGCAGCTGCCCGCCAAAGGAGAGAGAACAGAGCAGTGGAAAGAGCCTGAACCAGTGCAGCCCTGAAAGAAGGGCAGGAGAGGCACCACCGGGTGGCCGCATGAAGCTGGAAGCTGCACGCCAGAGGTGAGAGCACGGAGAGAGCACGGAGAGAGCTTGCGCAGCCTGAAGAAAGAACAGGAGAGGCACCACCGGGTGCTTGCACGAAGCTGGAAAATGCACTCTCAGGGAGAGAGCACAAAGAGAGCACGGAGAGAGCACAGAGGGAGCTGGCGCAGCCTGAAGGAAGAGCGGGAGAGGCACCACCGGGTGCCTGCGCGAAGCTGGCAGCTGCACGCCAGGGTAAAGAGCACGGAGCAGTGGAACCAGTGCAGCCAAGAGGAAGAGTGTCGGCGCAGGCAAGAGCACCATGTGTTCAATACACACACATGCCAGCCCAGCGGCCCTACTGGGAACCTGAGGTATTTTCAGTACAAGGAACGCTGTACCGCGTAAGCCGCTAATTCAACAAGTGGCAAAGAAGACACACACATAACATGCATATCGGGACTAATACGATTGTTCGAAAAAGTTATCTTCGTGTCTCGAAAAGGGTTGCCATTCCAAGGTGCTGCGTTAAATATTAGCTGATCGTGAAAAGCATTGCTGCCCATTGAGTTATATGAATACGGTCGTTTAGAAGTATTTTAGTAATTAGTTTTCGTTAATTGCATAATATTAGCAATGAATTAATTGAGGTATACTTTTTACCTCGGGTACATGTTTCTTTATGACTGTTCGTATGAATATTGTCACATTCATTTTTTAAAATAAACTTTTCCTATCACCGTGTATGCTCGCTCGACTCTGAGAGATTAGCCGATTGTTTTGTGCTCAGTTTAACAAACGTAACCATTGAAGGTTATTTGTATGGATCAATGAGTAGGACATCTCGAGGAGTATTGTGTTGACAATTCCGAGCATAAGTATTCACATGTTAGAGTGTTTTTAGACATTAAAGTTGTTTAACACAGAAGAGTCTGAGTGGTACCTTCCTAAATTGATGCATAATAATCTTATTTATGACAACTGTTTCCTGTGGTGAGATCTGAATTTTGAGACCTGACATAAATGCACTAAAACATAATCAGTAAAAGTTAAAGCGAGAATCAATGCATTATCACAATTGGTAATACTGTACACCCTAGACAACGAAGCCGAGCCTAATTATCATAATCCCATACACTTGCATAACCTAATACAATTGCACCTTTATTGTATTATCACGATTGGTAATACCCCTAGATAACCCAAGCAGAACCTAATTAGCATAAATGCATTATTTGCGTATTTTTTTAAATTAGCATAATTTCGGAACATTACACTTTTTTACGTTAAAATGTATTTTTTTTTCAAGATCTAATATATACAACATGCGTACACACTGTAAAGGATGTCCAACGGTACACAGCACGATGTCTACACCAATAGCTCACATGAGTGTGCCCCAGTACTTGCAACACTCGTGTGTTTTGAGTGCTTCATCGTTGACAATTAACTTATGTTTTTACATTCAGCATGTTATTTCTTACTTATTGGGGACATGTAGTTTCAGTATTAAAGATGTGTGTTTCTTAAATAAGAATTAATTGTGCATATATGCGGTATTTGGGTGCTGCAGCAGTTAGTGCGCTGCGCTACGGACCCGGCGAACCAAGTTCAATTTCCGCTCACGGCCATTGCCAGTGACGATTAATTATCTGAACCGGTCCTGGGCCTACCCTAGGTCGACTCAGCCTCAAATGAGTTCCTGGTGCAGTGTGTAAAGATCGCCACGAGGGAGACAAAGGTGGCCGGGCGTGGTTCTGGTCACCCATCCCTTCATGTGCCGTGCCAGCCTTCATAGGTGCTAGCAAACATAACTTTCCCCAACAATCTGTTAAGGCTATACGAGGGACCTGTCTTTGTGTGTGTGTACATTTAACAAGGTGGTCGTCGAACTGTATTCCGGTTCCTTTGAGTATTGTGTACCAATAATGTTTGCTTATTTTATTATTTAGATAGCTTCATTTTTATTACCGTGTTCATTTCCCATTCAGGTACACATGCTTTCTTTGCCTTTCATGAAAATCTGCTCGAAGTCGATTTATAAGCAAGACAGTGTGAATGTATTGCATCATTAGAGCGCTTCAGTGTGAATATAAAAGTTTGGTATTATTCAGTTGAGTACTTGAGTTTTTGTATCCATTCACTGCCAATATAATAGATATTTTGATCTCTTGGCCATTGCATAGAAAAACGTATTTTACCAGGTAAGGCCCACTGAGCTATGAACCTCTTTTTCAGAAGCGACCTGGCCACAAATTATCGCCCAATAAAGTGGCTTATCGTGTGAAAATGTATAGGAGCCAAATATTGTAAACTCATAATTCTAAATGTGGAGGGGAAAAACCGGAGGACTCGGAGAAAAATCCACAGGACCACAGGGAGAACATGCAGACTCCAAATACTATATACAGGCATCAGGGTTGGATAGAATCCACGACCTCCTGTATGCCAGGCGAGGTAGTTAAAATCTTGCCACCGCAGCACCCTTCTATCTGAAGTACTGTGTTCTCTTCTTCTTATGCTTCTTATAATCCTTTTGCGCCATTGGGACAAGCCCGTTTCCTTCATTGATATCTTCTTAAAGTGATATTTGCACTTGACTGTGTCCATCACTGCGTCTTGCAACAGAGATAGCTTCCATTTCATCTGACGTTTTGTGTTTGACATCCTGTCCAGTATAGTTTCCTCTCCCCGCCCCGTCCAGAGCACCTTCAAGAGGTTTAATCTCCTCAGCGGTCTGTCGTGCAGGTGACTGCCGGCTGGGCACATGGTCCACATGGGGCGTCTGCCAGTTGTTAAGCTGCAGGCACGGTGTTCCTGTGGCTGGACCGAGAGGGCCGGGGGTGCAGGCCCGCTCCCAGCATGTAGAACTCCCACAACACGGCATGCTCGGCAGCTGCCCTCTCCAGCAGTGGGAGGCTCGCGAGTGCTCTGGTGGGGATTGTGCAGCACACACAGTCCCACACACACAGACACACACATGTTAACCTAAAAAAGTAAAAGCTGCCTTTTCGATTACCCATTTGGCTTTGTTCACATATCGCTGTTGTTAGTGTCCTGGATTATTACACATTAGGATGCTCCCGTAGTGTAATGGTTAGCACATTGGACAATCCAGAGTGTCTTGTTAAATCTTCTGGCATGGCAGGTGAAACAATGGTGCAAGTTTCTTAAATCCCCCACGTTTCTGTCCACCCAAAAGTAAAAATAGACACACAGTCAATCAGCAGGTCGCATGTGGTGGGGTAGTGAGTGTGGAGACTAAGGGGAGCGGTAGTGTAGCAGTTAACGTGCTGCACTACAAACCCGACGACCCAAGTTCAATTCCCATTCATGGCCCACATTGGTGACGATTAACTGAACCGGTCCTAGGCCTCCCTTAGGTCAATTAAGCCTCAAATAAGTACCTCTTGTGATGTGTAAGCGTTGCCACTTGGGAGACAACGGCGGATAGGCGTGGTGCTGGCCACCACCTCCTCGTGTGCTGTGACGGTCTTCACAGCGAATAACCGTGCCAGTTACTCGGTAACAGCACTTGCCCCAACAGTCTGTTAAAGCTATATGGGGGATCTTTATTTAGAGACCCTTCCATCAGCAGTGGCTTGAAAAAGCTGTTTCAAGGTTGCACCTTTACCTTTTTACCTTTTACTGAGTTATCATGCAGTTAATTTTTGTTTCTCATAATTGACTGGAGACATCCCTTGTTAAAGACAATTATATCTCTAAACTTTCACCTGATAATAAACACACAATCGTGCCTGCACGCATGTGGGTATATCTACGTATACCTGGATTATTACAAGTGCGCAATTGTATGCAACATCTCCCATGTATACTCATATGAATTTCGTGTCCCTGCTGATACAAAAATGCATGCACTTGCTTTGTTAAAAATGTCCCCAGGATGTTATAATTGAACGAACTTCATTGTTCACGAAACAACACAACCCCATTGCTATGGCTTGTCTCCATATTGCAGTGTTGTATAATAAATAAAAGGATACAATCTACTGTGACATGACAACCAGTGAGCTATATTTTATATTTACTTCAATGTAAATTGGACAAATATTCTACATGGGGTATAAAGAAACAAACATGCATATACCATTGCACAAGCATATCCAAGCATAAATGTGCATCATTTATTCACGGTTTTATATATATGCGAGTAAATATTCTACATTGGTGCAGATACACACCATTGCACATCCACACACAAGTAAAAATGTGCAGTCATCCATGTAAGGATTTACACACACATCACATCAACATGTCCTGACGATTTTATATACAGCACCCTTTGATACAAAATAAATCTGAAACATACTCGAATACACACATCAAATATTCCAGTTGTAAATGTTCTATAGCTAGTACATCTTCCCAAACAACAACAAAACTAAATGAAACACCTTGTCTTTATTACTGTACTCGAGTTTTGTGCTCGATTCTTATTCCTCGTCTGTAGAATGTGATTTGCTGCATTATAATTTGTGAAATACTGTGGCTTGCATTATTGTGCCGCATGTGACAGGGGGGAAATGCTACAGCTATGAGTGGCACGTTGGGCCTTGGGTAGGGGGCCGACGGGACCTCTGGTGTCAGCGGTCGGATGGAGTCAATGTCACAGGTTTGGGCCTCAAGTTGTGCTACTCCCATCTCTACCTTGCCCCCCTCCCCTCAAATCCATCTTCTCACAGCCCGCTGTCCCTCTTGCCATGACATGGCCGAGCAATAGTGTGTTTTGTCGCTTGTTACAGAGGTTTGCGGTTCGAGCCCCCTTGGCTGCCCTGGTTAATGCTTCGAGCGTATTTATGAAAAATATACGTGCGTCGTTTGCTCCATAAAATATGCACCGTCTGCTTTGAATAACGTGATATTATTCAAAAACGAGTAGGCTATGTGTGCCGGCATCATAGTACGATTTATGCAAACTTTAAAAATTGCTCAATTGCGACAAAACATACCAACATCTTCCCTACCTCTGTGGCTTGCTTGGGTAAATAAATGTTAATGATAATTGCAAGCCAGTGAAAAGCTGTACATTATGTCCGTTACAATATATAATGACATGCACTGTTATTTCATTTTCGGCATATTTTGTATCGTCATGTTTTGAGTAACCCAATTCCTCTGCTATGTGAATTTAAATTATTTCAGGCAAGGTATGACCAGTGGACTTTACCTAAGAGTGTGGAAGATAAATCGGTTATATACACTTGCCTTACAGGCAACATAGATCAGTCTTCTCATTTTTAGGTTTTATCTCCAAACACTTGCTCGCTCGGGCTATGTGTGCTTTCATGGACATTTTTCTTTGCGATTTAAGACTTTGCTGCTCTGTAAGGATTTGCTGCTCTGTAAATAACATTTGGCCGTGTGTCTGCAGGTGGCTGTTCTCTCGCCAATCAACCCAAAGCCGTACACTCCTGCATACCACCCTGCCTCCTGCCACACTCTTATTGTGCCGAGGTTAGCGAGTCGCCAACATGGTCACTGCAATACAAACACATTCAATCACTCCTGAACTCCCAACTCCCAACTTGATTTATGTTTACACACTTTGTGATTTCTTTAACAAAACCATTGCACGATGCAATAAATATTTATGCAGAATAACTACAAAGTTCAACTGGTACAGTTGAATAATAGTCTCAATCATCATCCTTCTGAAAAAGCTCAACGTGAGTAAAAACATTTCTGCTCACTGGGTCCCTCTTTTAGAGGGAGGAGATCTTAATAATAATAATGTTTGATGAGCACCAGAAGGTCCAAATTTGTGCGGAGCCTACGTAATAAAATGCTGCTGGTTAATGTAAGTCGAGAAGTCCAATAAAATATGTAAATTTTAGGGCGATAAAGAACAGACGTAGATTTATTTCATCTTTTTTATTACTCATACACTACAGAACAAAATGGATTTTTTTCAATTTAGAAAAAAAAAATCGTAATTGAACATTTGTATTGTCATGTATGTATTTACACGTATTCCATGAAATCCATCTGTATGCAGGTTGTTATAATCAAACGCACACACACACACACATCCCTGCAAACAAAAACTATTATTGGATCATGATAGGCATTATTACATGTACCTCTATACACTGTGACATATTGATGAAGGCATTGGCAATTAGCATGGGCTTATTCCATTTTTGCGAGGAGTTTTAGTGGTCACTGTTAAGCCGACTATCCGACTTTGCTAGACAGCTCAATGCTACACAATCTCATGCTCATTTGAACCATTTCATATTGATGCTTTTACATTTAAATTTGCAGATGGGTTACATTACATTTAATATGTGTATGCAATTAAAGATAAATCTGTACATAACTGCAAAAACTTAATTTAGCTTGTTTGCTGTAATGGCTCTCCAGAGTATAATCTGGTTACTAGAACAATTTTCCTCATTAGGAATTGTAATGCACTGGTATCATATGTATGCACGTGCCCATCTCTTGAGAATGGAAATAAATACTACGTAGTCACACACACATGCTCACATATGCATACCAGTCACACTTGATGCTCAGATACGACCACAGGTGAACTCATGCTATTCAAAGTGCTCACATGGAAATGTTAATTGCATTTCACATGATGGTTCACCTTTTGCACTTAAAATGTTTCTGAGTTGTTGTTTTTTCCGTAATAATGTGGGTAAATATGGACCTCCCCCTACTAGAGTGGTCATGTACCTAATCTGTGATATTGTTCATTTCACCCAACATTGATTTCTGACCATGGATATCTTCTGAATTCGGTTTTATGTAATCCCTAGATATCCTTAGGCTAAACATAGCACCTGATGTGATACAATAAGCAACGAAGAGATAAAGGCAGACATGTATTCTACAAACCTCTCCTGCCACATATTGGTTGCCCATGCCAACCAAAATGATTAAACCAATTACCAAAATTCTAGATTTGAAGTTTTCGTGACTGCAAGGATCCATACTCTTTGGTTTTTTCTGTAAAGTCACGTAGGTTAAAAAAGAAAACAAATTAATTAAATCACGACGTTTCGGAGGCAACACAAGCTTCCGCGTTCAGGTGGAACCGTCACTTGATACAGTAATTTTGCTGTGACGGTTCCACCTGAAGACGGAAGCTTGTGTTGCCTCCGAAATGTCGTGATTTAATTTATTTGTTTTCTTTTTTAACCTACGTGACTTTACCGAAAAAAACAAAGAGTATAAATTACAAAATATGCTATAAATTATGAGTAACTTATGACAGGAAGAGGGCAGACTGGAAACAAGACTAATATTACACAAAAAGTTATTTATAGACAAAAAAAGGTGTGGTTATCAAAATGAATATGGTACATCCAAAATGTTGACTTTTGAGTTGAAGGTCATGCAATATGCAAGGCATGGTGGGAGAACTGACACAGTGGTCAGAAACACGCGTTTTGCTCTCTTTATACAACCTTTTGGGTGTGTTATTAATCTTAAACATAATGATTACTAACCAACAAGCACCTGCTATTACAACTCAGAAGTCAGTGTGTTTCCCTGTATTCATCTCTATTGATGGCTGTGATCCATTGGTGGAAATCTTACATCCACGGCAGATGCCAAAATATCAATATTATCAAAAGATTATAATTTAAACATTCATGTAACATACCATATTAATGTAAAATATAATTGGTTGGAAAGTACGTGCTACTCAGACACACATTTGACACTAGATGATAGTGTCGACTGCAGGAAGATGACTAAGTTCCTCTAGCTATTGGATGTGTTTTTGGGGTGTACCACATGTCCGGCATAATGTTTGATGTTTCACTTCAGTTCCTTTCCTGAAAAATCTCCAAGAAATGCCAGAACAATATGCAGTACAATCCGAAAATATTTTGAAGACCTATACAGCACAACTGTGCAAACCCTTCATTGCACTATGTTCCTTCGTTCTTTAATTCCAGATTTCTGTTCCTGTGCTTGCCGTCCAGGGGGATGTTTGTGTATGCGAGGAGGGCTACCAGGAGGTGGTCACTCCTCAGGGCTCTCTGGAGCACTGCACCCAGGTGTCACGGGGCAGAGAGCGCCCGGCAGAAGGGCAGGGCTGGGGGCAGGGCTTGGGGGGAGGTGCAGCATTGCCCAGCAGTCCTGAGCCGGCCTGGGAGGTGGGAAGCTGGGCATTGGAGCCATTTGGGGATGGTGGGTCCCTGCATCCCACTAACGCACGTGTTAAATAGGACTTCTTGACACCAAGGGGGATTGTAGAACCAGCCAGAGACAAGGACCCTTGCTCAAGGCTGCTTGCCGTTTATTTACTCATACACACTCTGTTCACTGTACACTCGCTGCTACTTTACACTCTCTGCACTTGACGCTTACACCCATTATGGCGCACGTCAGAACTCTGTCCTTTACGCGGACATCCCTTCATTTATCTACGCCCCGGTACGGCTCGTCTGCCCCGGGTGGGGGATCATCCAACATCGCCCGGCGACGAGGTGAGACCTCTACATCTCGAGCCCTCTTCGACGGCAGCTGGGATGTCATCCACGCAGGCTCTCGTTCCTCTCTCTCCCAACGACGACGACCCAGAGCTCACGCACACTCCTGCTTATATATCCCTACTCATTCTGAGTCCCCACGTGCTCCCACTTAGGCTGCCGTCTACCCCCTCGCCCTCGCTAATCCTTATCATCACCCCCATCTCCACGGTGCCAACCCCATGTTCCCACGTCCACACCTGTTTGCCCCCAATTGCCCCCACTCACAGAGAGTCTTACGCAAGGTTGCATCATGCATGCCCTTGCACGACCTTTCCACAAACTCACACTTTCCCGCTCTCGCCCCTCGCGGTACTCCTCTACACATAAAGGCATAATGTTCTGTTACTGTGTGTCAGACCTGGGATATGCCTTGCCGTGGTTGATTATTCTGTATAGTAACTGACATCGTTTTGGATATTTGTCATTTCAATTCAGTAGCCTCAATTTAAATTACAATGTGAGTCATAATTGCTTTATCCATGGAGAATAGATGAAATGTTAATACAAGGGTACAGTAATTAATTTCATTTAATTAATAGCAATGGGGGGGAGCTATGGTGCAGTGGTTAGTCACAGTACTATGAACCCGGTGACCGGAGTTTGATTCTCGGCCACAGCCAACGTCAGTAGCGAGTGATACTGAAACCGGTCCTAGGCCCCTCTTCATCAATGCACTTTAACCAGTGTGGTGATGTATGAACAAGTGTGGCGATGTATGATCACACAACCAACATGACATGAGGAAGCCTGTGAATTTGCAAATGGTTGGAAGCAATTGTTATTTTTTATTCAATCAATATTTCACAATAGCTAAAGCTACATTCCATGACAAATTAGGATCTAGATTTTAAGTTAGGCATGCTTGTGTGCCACAACATGTGACCTCAGATGGCAAGCTGCGGGGATGGGTATACGGAGTGGCGGTGGCTTCTCTCCTCATCATCGGGTTTCTCTTCTTCACAGCTTACCTCTTTTGGTAAGGTTACCTGCGATGCTCACACGTTTTATTTGTACACTAAATACTCAACTATCATCGGTGTTCAAAATATCTTGATGAATGTTACCTTATCTTTGATGAAAATTGGCTTTGATTTATGTATTAGGAGTTAAATATATAATTTAGCGAATACTTTTACACGTGAATTTCACACAGTTAGAGCACCAGGAGTTAAATGATAAGAGCATTCAATCAGTTAATTACGAAGAAAAATGTGACTTCTTTGTAATGAGAAACTAGCAGAATAATCCAGTAATTTCCTACATTTGCATATATAGTAAGGATAGTGACATAAAACTATATTGGCTTTGATTTTTTTTTTAAGATAAAAGATCATATTTTGGAAAAATGCAATCTCCAACTCACGACTAGGAAATTAGAAAGAAAATGGTTTGTAATTGTAACTGTGTTTTTTGTGTAATAAGGATAATCACCATAAACCTACGACCTTCATTCTCAGGTTGGCAGTAATTATGATTCTGCCTGTGTACATATCTTTAAATGTTGTTTGAGAGCAAAAGTTGAGTGACCGGGACAGCACCATTAAGTTTGTTGTTTTCAGGAGGAGATCAAAGAGACCCAGGCGGCGAGTGCCCAAGAGGAAGCCCCTGCCACTGCCCTTTGATGGCGATGCTGACCTGTAGCCGGTGAGCAACGCTGGAGTTTGCGGCGCTCCACTGCAACACACAGCTCAACGATCCGGCCCATGTATCCAGGGACAACGCTCCACTTTGTGACTCACCCTCTGGTCTTGACAATGTCCCCCGAGAGCAGCGGGAGGCGGAGCAAAGCATTTGAGGAGGAATGCTGCTTCTTTTTCTCTCCCTTTTTTCAAGAAAACAGTGACGCCGTTGGAGAACTGAGTGTCAGAAGAAAACTACCAAGGACACGCCGTCCCTGAGCAATGTACTGTGCTCACTGTTGTATTTCCCTCCCTAAAGTATTTCATAATGAGGCTTGCATGTACAGAAACGATCTATTTTGAAGTGCTGATTGAAATCCATATGTATTTTTATTTACATGTATTATTTAGCAGGTCCCTGTGTAGTTGTTTCCCCACTTCAGTGAATGGTTGCTGTGGGCGCCAGTTTGCCATTCCGTATACTCCGAGCACTCATTTATCAAGCCCCAGTAACAGAAGACGAATTGCATTTTCAGTTTCATAATAATGCCAGCGGACTGAAGCAAAATTAAATTTTAAGTGAAAAAAATCGTTATTTTATACTTGAATGGATATTATCTGCTGGAAGACTATTCTAGAGTCGTGTGTTGGTCATGGAGTCGGCCGCATCTGTCACGTTATTGGAGTCGCCAGGACGATTATGGTCACTGCATGACTGCTGAAAGGGATGGGGAAAGATTAACATAAAACGATATGAACACACGTATAAATAAACATGAAATTTTTTTTTATATACAGTAAAACCTTGGATTGCGAGCATAATTCGTTCCGGAAACGTGTTTGTAATTCAAAGCACTCGTATATCAAAGCACTCGTATATCAGTTGTGATCACGTGACGCTCGGCAGACAAAGCGTATACCTACTACTCGTATTGCAAGACCTCGCTCGTTTATCAAATTAATATTTATAAAAAAAATTTGCTCGTCTTGAAAACACTCGCAGACCAAGTTACTCGCAATACAAGGTTTTACTGTATAGAGAAAAGACGTGTGACCATCGAATTGCGAGTGCTTGGGTTAGAGGTTCTCGATTTTTCGAGAATTTCTGTAACTTTTTACGTACGATGAAACACACTTTTTTTGTATTTTCCTTAAATTCAAGCGTGGTGTTTGTGTTCCGCCCATCTTTTTGCTGGATGGCACATGATCACACATCGACAACACTCAGTCAGAGAGCAAGAACTGTCTTTCATCAATCGCCACCAACATCCCCCAACAAACCCTTCAACTGCAGCCTCACACATCCTGCAAATTCTCACTCAGATTTCAATTGTGTGGTTTTTACTCTTTTTGTGAAACAATCAAAAAATATTCAATTATATGCAGGGTCTGCTAAATTATTGTAGTCGCCGATGTGCAGTATGTTTAGTGCGCAAAGTAGAAAAAAGGGACCAATGAATGGTTGCGTGGCTCAGCAGGTGCCTGGGTCGTATTGCATAGATCGAACAGTTGAAACCCTTATTAACTGCTGACCAACATAGGGGAATGCGGGTCCATTCTGGCTCGGGGAAGAAGACCCCATGCAGCAAGAAACAATCGAAACAGAGGTCTGTAGTGCTCTGTGTTAAAACAAGGGTTTTGCACAGAATAACCGTTTAAAAATAGATGTTTTAAATGCACACACTTTAAATTCTGGGAATACTTTAACTATGAAAGTAGCCAGCTTTATAATTCTAAAACTGTATTTTTGTGAAATCTGTTTATTGTTATTGGCTGACACAAGTTTGAAAACATGGAGAGAAAAACAGGTGGCCACCAAAAAAATGGCACAGCTGCAAGGTTGTGCTGTGTATGAAAATATTTGATACATTACGCATAACGGCACAGGACAAAACGTATCTGCAACACTTGCTCCTGTAGTACCATACACTGTGACCAATATTCATGGACCAGCGGTATCACGGTGTAACATGGCCCAAGGGGAAGCAGTGACATGACCCAGCTGTAGAGGCTTTGCCGCTTGAACAAAGCCCCCCCCCGCCCACACTGCATCATGATTGGGAGTTGTTTGACCATACTTCACCATCTTGGTTGTGGGCTGAAGTGGGGCCAGTACCAGTTCAGATATCACTCACCACTGATGTTAGCCGTGGCCAGCAATCAAATGGTGGATGCTGGTTTTGTATCAGAGTGAGCTTGTAACTGTGCCACCGCTCCACATATAGTTTCAGTCATGGGAAAAAGGAAGCCGCGTCACATGTCCATCTGTCACATGTCCATCCTCACAAGTCTTTAAATCTGAACTCCATTTGAGTAGGTGCCGAGTCAGGGTGAGTGCTGTACAAATTCACTCTTTTGAAGTGTTTCTTTTTCTGTTAAATAACTCTTTTATGTGATATGTCACTTGCTGACCTTGACTTTGTCAAGAAACCTTAGTGAAAACACTGCCTGTTGTGGGAGAATAATCTTTATCAACCTTTGCAAACATCTGCAAATCTGGCTCAAATGAAATGAAACCCCCACCTGTTACCGAGATACAGAAAGAAAGGCCCTGTCCACCTGTCGTGTTGAAAATAGCTGTCGAAATACAATACATTAGATCAGGCGCTTTCCTCTATATTATTTCAAGGATGCAATACACCACTCTGTATTTCCATTGTACGACAGAAATGGGTAGAGGCTAGGGATGTCACTCGGTTGAATTTTGTTTTTACTATGAACATATGCTTTTTAAATATATTTTTGTCAGAAAAAATTAAGATGTTTAGTGCCCCCACCCTATCAGTGACCTTTTTGTAAAAAAAATTGCCACACTTTAGCCATCACTTTTGCGAAAAATGTACTGTGCCAAAGTCGTAGTTCTACTCGCTTCATCTACTTCAGAGAACGGTTGACATTCGCTGCAGGCATGCCACCCTTGGTCGATGTTGATTGCAATTGATGTCACGTTTCCACTCTCCAGCAGCCGTGTCCGTCTATATTAGCCCTCTGCAGTGAGTAGCTACCACGAACCCTCCCACTCATCAACCAATGAGCAAAGATAGAGTGCATTGAGACAGCGTCAGTGACTCGTGTGTTATTGTTTATGCGTAAAAATCAAGGTAACAAAACAACGTACCAATTAAAAGTTTTTTATTGATTTTTAGTTACAGCGATACAATTTGAGATACCTTAATTTTAAACCATGTGAATTGGCACCAAAATTAAAGTGTGATTCTTTTTAAGCGTGCGTGTGAGAGTATGAGTGGAGGAGGCAGGTGTTTTCTTGGACATGTTCATTTATGAAAACAAAGGTGAACACACGTGTGTTTGTTTAATCTGTATGCCTTCATGTGTGTGCATGTGGTGATGGATTTTGAATTTTCTGCACAGGATAGCTTTGACACTGATACAGCATCTTAAGACCTTGTGGTGTGCGAGATTAATTCAGGACTTGTATCTGCAGAGGTCATGGGCTCAAATCTAATTTATTGTTACTTTATTTTAAATTTTAAAAGACGAAAAATAAAATATGAAAATAAAAAAATCAGAACATCTTTCTGCGTGTGAATAATGTAACATACTATATATATAAGTTGTGTATGCTCGTTTTTGTATGTCTCTAACATGGTTTTCATATATTTCTGAACAGAATGAGAAAATATTTGACCAGGGGTTCTTAGAGTAAGCCTCTTGAGAAATATTTTCAAATAAAAATGTGTTTTTACTGCAGATGCTGAAGCAGCAATATTACACAAACATATTGTAAATTGCTAAAGAGTATAAAACACTTTTCTTGAAATTGGAATATTTTCTATTAAATCTTTGCCACATTTAATTATTTATTTTACAGCACACCAACGTGGATGTCCGAGACATTGTTGTACAGTCAACCATCTAGGATTTTAAACAATGTCGTAAGCTCAGTAAATATTAAATTGTCGAAATAGAATAAAACATTTAAGTTGAACTACATAACAACTTGTAAATCATATGACCAATATGTAAAAGCAATTGAGCTTTTAATAACGTTTTATCCTGACAATTTACAAACTTTCAATGTAACATTTTCTCGATGTTTATGCCACAAACATTGGCCCTTTTCCAAGTTTTTTTGTATATATTCACTGTCAAACTGCATATATAACCAAAATTAAATTAGATGTCATTCTCACACTATATCTCAATATAACCATGAAAGCAAACACTAACCCAGATAGAGACCTTCTCAAGTCTATTATTGAGGTGAATATATGCTGTTAGCCAATAAAAGAACAATTTGCATTCAAGCTGGCATGCTCATGATCTCAAGAAAATACTGCAGTGAATTATAATTGTGCGTGTTGACTGCAATGACATTTTAGCAAATTGAAAACACGTTTTCATTGCTGTAAAATATGAATATCCACAAAGGCTAAAATAAATTGTGCTTTCAAGTATGGAATATAATTGTAACTTTATAAAAACATTTAAAACAAAACATGAGTAGGCCTCATTGTGTAAAACTGCAAACCATTTTATTGAATGTGTTCTTACTGTGTTAAAATGTGGGGTACTGTAATACTTTGATTCAGCCACACATTCTGTAAATGACTGAGGCCAGTTCGGTTGTTTAAGCACATTTGTTAAAACTAAGCCCTAGTTTATTACACTCAGGAATTTCTGACAAAAAATAGTTAATACATTTTGTTTCAATGCAATCAATTCGTTTCCAGGCCTCGACCGGGCATAGTGGTCCTCACGATGTACTGCCAGGCAACCCTTTCCTTGCAACCGACGCAACGCCGAGTGCAGGCCGAGCCATAATGCCTACGTACAGCTCTGCAATATGAAAAAGTTAAATGAAAAAAATAATTGTGAAATGTTGAAGTAATCCAATATCATGGAAAATGTGACTACTTTATTTTTGCTTTAAAATATGACAAGCCTTATTTAATTATTTAGATTTCATATTTTTGTGGTGGAAATAATGTATGTGCAGATATATGCATTTGTTCACACCTGCTTGTGTTTAACCAAATTTGCACAATTTAGTGATATTAGAATATTTTTCTAGACAGGCTATGCTCCAAGGTAAGATGCTTAACTTTTAAAGGGCAAAGTGAAGAAGGATAAGGAACGTTTGCCTCCTAAGGGCCGAAAGAAACGTTTGCCTCCTAAGGGCCGAAATGCTGGGTTAATTAGTATTGCACTGCCTTCTAAAGGGCAGCATGAATTATTTAGAGATGCGTTGTTCAGAATGCAGGGTGTGTACTTCCCTTTTCGACCACACCAAGAACATTTATTCAGGTGTCTAGGTAGCTAAACCCTCCGTCAGAATCCAGTACAGGCAGCCATCTATGATTAAAATAGGGGTTCAATTGTTGCAAGTTTATGGTTTGAGGCTGGTCAACAATTACTGCATATTAAATGTAGTTCTGCTTAATTTGGCTTATTCCAGCTCTGATAATGTAAAAAATATATTGATTGCATGTATATGCCCCACAAACGTTTTGCGTTTATCAAAGGTGCAAGTGCGTTCAGAAATGGTGAACTGTAGATCTGATATCACCTCTAACACGGTATGGTGTAAATATAGCTGTCAAAATGCCAAATACAAAAATCCCCCACCAACCGCGTTTTTTGCATCCACGGTTTTTATGTATCCACGGTTTCCCTTCAGAACACCGATTTGATAACTGCGGTATGTGGTTTTGTGTATCTGCGGTTTAGTACGGGGACCAGCAATCTTAATTTCAAATCACCCACGTGTCCCCTCCATGCATCATCTCATCCCACCACCACTCCCTTCCGCATAGTGACTGTTGTAGTGTGTGGACGTTGCCTATTGCTACGCATAATTCTGCGTTTAACCTTCCATTGTTTCTCTTTGGTTATTTCGGTAAAGTCACGTAGAAAGAAAATAAATTAAATAGAATACGCTGTTTCGATTGCAACACAACCAGTCATCATGTAGAACTAAATTTGAGAGAGACAAGACACAGACACGGAGACACACAGGCAGAGAGACACAGAGAGACACACAACATAGACACAGAGACCCAATGCCTCTGTCGTAGCCTTAAAAAGAGAGGGGGGGAGAGAGAGAGAGGTGGGTCTGCTGGAGCAGAGAAATTACCATGTCAATGAGAGCTGTGTGGAAATCCACCCCGCGGCGGCAGGGGGAGAGAAATAGCGAATGGACCTATGAAAGCCTGGTAAATTTGAGAGAGAAATAGGCAGTTATAAAAAAAAAGAATTTTGGAAATGTAATGCAATGCTGGGTCTTTCTCTCCCCCTGCTGCCGCCGGGTGGATTTCCACACAACTCTCTCATTGATATGCTAATTTCTCTGCTCCAGGAGACCCAGCTCTCTCTCTAACCCCCTCACTCTCTCCAAGGCCACGACACCGAGGTAGTGGGTCTCTGTGTCTATCTGTGTCTCCGTGTCTGTGTTTTGTCTCTCTCTCAAATTTAGTTATACCTGATGACGACTGCTTGTGTTGCAATCGAAACGTCGAATTCTATTACATTTCTTTTCTTTCTACGTGATTTTACCGAAAAAACCAAGAGTAATTCCTGCAGTTACAAAGCTTCAAATCAAGTCTTCCGTTTATTTGCTTTAATTTTTCCTTTAATCATGGCCCCTAAGCATGCAACCAAGAGGGTTGACAAAGCCCCTCTTCCTTCTGTTACGAGGTGGTGAGACTCAAGAGTTCACTGGCGCGGCCACAGCAGGTTTCTGTATCCATCAGGTATTCTTTATACTGGTAGTAACCTCCTGGTTACACCAGCCCACGGGAGATCATTCTGTCCGTGCATTCCAAATATGGGAGGGGTGGGTGGGGCTGGGTGGAGAGGGGAGGGTGGGGAGGGGCTTGGTTGGGAGGGTAGGGTGGGGAGGGGCCAGTGGTGGGGAGGGTGGGGCTGCGTGGGGAGGAGAGGGTGGGGAGGGGCTGGGTGAGGAGGGTGGGGCTGGGTGGGGGGTGGGAGGGGTGGGGCTGGGTGAGGAGGGGCTGGTCACCCCGTGGTGCCCTTATAAAACTCAACGTTTTACAGGTAGGAACAACAGGTTCCACACTGCCCACCAGGGATTATTTGTCTGTCGTGCATCGGAATGCACCCCACCCATGCACCCCCCCCACCGACCGCCGAGCAGGGCCACGATGGATTGAGGATGTCGGGGAGGGTGGGGGGGGGGAAGGTAAACACGCCCAATTATCCAACTTCCCCCCCCCAAACGCCGAGCGGGGCCGCCATTGGTAGAGGTGGGGTGTAAACACGCCCACTCATGCAATCCCCTCCCCACCAAACACCGAGCAACGCCGCGATTGGTTGACGATGTCGGGGAGGGTGGGGTGGGGAAGGGTAAACATGCCCACTCATCCAACTGTCCCCTCCCCCCCCGAACGCCGCTTTCCAACCAAGTTCCTACCTGCGCACTCCGAAGGACCGTGTAACCTACTCACGCCGGCTTGTGCCTGCCCTAACAGTCGGGTATATTTGCGGAATACACCACGCCGCTGTTGACCCTGGCCATTGACCGAGCAACCCAACGTTACGACCAGCTCCCTCCGCAGGAATGTGTTAGACTGCCAGTACGCTCATTCAGTTTAATAACCATTTCTACAGTCGACATAGATTGCCAATACGCTCACCAGCTTAATAACCATTGCTATAGTCTACATTATAGACTGCCAGTACACTCACCAAACTTAATAACCAGACTACAGTCCACATTAGAGATTGCCAGTACACTCATTCCGATTAAGAACCAGGCTAGTCTACATTAGTGTTATTTATTTTCTTATTTGTATTCACTTTATTTATATTTTTCTATCTACGTGACTTTACCGAAAGAACCAAAGAATAGGCAACTTAGGCTTTAACGAGTGTGAACGCAGTCGCGGTTGCCCTCAACCCCTATTTCCCATAAGACCTTAGTATTGCCAACCACAATTTTGCCAACCACAGAGGCTTTCAGGAACATAACCTCCACGGTCGGCGAGGGATTGTCTCGTGACATGGCAGTGATCGCGTAATTTAAATATGATTGGGAATAAGTTAAGTTTATTTCAAATAGCAGGACACATTTCTATAGAAGGGATGATGGCCCATGTCAAGAAAAAGGATGGAATGTCAGCCAAAGAATGCAACTCATCTGAGAGGACATCTTTTGGAAACCTTCACGCAGCAGTTGCGACGATAAAAATTGGCCATGATGTTTGAGGTTGCAGTAAGAAATGTGTACAAGTAATATAATATATTCCAGACAATATAATGCCTGCGTGGAACGTTTATGTGGCTCGTTTGTAATTTACACACCCTGATTGGCTATTATGAAAACATGTGCAAGTCTATCCGTGAACCCCCCCCCCCCCATAGAGGACTGCAATGGCTCATCAATGTCAGTAATATTCTTGGTTCTTTCGGTAAAAGTCACGTATAAGGGAAATAATAAAAATGAAATATAATAAGATACAATTATCACGACGTTTCGGCTACAACGTAAGTAGCCGTCCTCAGGTGAAGAACAGGGCTGTCGGAAAGGCAGCATCCTAATATGAATCCATGCAGTCACGAAAGCTTTAAATCGAAATGTCAGTAATGATTACCGATATCAGAGGTCAGCAACCTGCGGCTCCAGAGCCGCATGGGGCTCTTTGAGGACTGCTTTGTGACGTTATTCACATGCATTGCAACTTTTTAAATATTTTTTACCGAATTCTAAAAAAATGGCTCTTCTTTGTATGTTGGTTGCTGACTTCTGACCTTTATCTTCTTTATCCAAAAGCATTCCTAGCAAAGTGTTCTGATAAGAGTGTCTGTAGAGGGCAGTAATATTACATTACACGTCATCTTAATTTTCCAAATGTTTCGTACTCATATTCAGATGCTTATACAGGTAAAAATAAAAATTATGGTATCGTGCATTTTGATATAGTACATTATTTTCTCATTCTATTTAGCACATTGGAAAATAGCTGGCACACATTTATCCAATTTTCAGCCCATGTGTAAAATTAATTAAAAACCAAAAAACAGCTGGAAGTCACCTCCAATGAGGTGTGTAATAATACATATTTAAACATCTCACTAGCCTCAGGGACAGTACACCTGTTTAAAATTATAATGCATCATCATTATAATGCTGTAGGCCATGAGCCAGGGCTCAAAATTTTGGATCCGACTACACTATGGTTTTCAGTTAACCTGATGTCTTAACTGTCTGGAAACATGTCATGACATTCCAAATTCCCAGCAAAATGAAATTTTGGAGTCCATCTTTAAAGCTAGGTCGCTTCATTGTATAATTGTTTTACTCAAATAGCAGAAATTGCAATAACTATAGTCATAATAACCTCCAAATAAGTTTCATTGTATAGCTATAATATAGAGCCATATAATGACTATAATAGATTATTTGTTATAGCTTTTCAAAGGTTTGTAATATGTGTAATGAGAGCGCCATCTGTATTATGTAGGACGTTGTTTGCTACGCAGTTATGGTGAAAGAGTGGAGTGACCCGGGAAGCCTCTGGAACGTTCCGGAAGGTTCCATGAGGGGCGTGGCCAGAGGCGGGGTTTAGTCGCAGGGAAGCGCATACAAGCGAGGGCCGGAGCAAGGTGCGGGGTCGGTGTGAAGAATCAAGAGGAGCTCTCCATTGCTGCTGCCCCGCCATCTCCATCGGCCACGTGGCGGCTCGACCTCCAGCCGCTCAACCACTCCCTAGCGCGCCATCAGCCAGCGGCGTGTTAGAGAGCGGCTGAGCGCCATGTGGCGCGGGGCAGTGAAGCCGCCTGGGCGGCGATCATTCCTTAGTGAGAGAGAGAGAGACAAAAGACAACCAAGCTGTACCGAAGATTTATTAATAAACGACTTAAAGTGCTTACTGTGTCGGAGTCACTTATTACATATGTATATATATTAAGCAAATAATTGTCTTCTGATTCATACCCCAACATTTCAAATATGTTTTTTTAAGTTCAGCTAAGATATGCATGATGGAATAAAACTCGGATTAAACATTCATTCTCTACAGGGTAAAGCAAGGGTTGGCAAACAAAATAACAAGCCTTTTTTTCCAATACGGTAAAAACACTCTATTTCAAGAGCCGCAATGCATATGAATACGAGGCGTTCCTTAATAAATAACGTCACAAAACAGTCCTTAAAGATCCGCATTTGGCTCGGGAGCTACGGGTTGCCAATCCCTGGGCTATACTGAATAGATATTGTGTAAAAGAAAGATGCTTCTGTGCCAATGCTTGTGTAGTGAGTCATTTCAGAGACACTATTTAGGAGGCAACAACGTTTATTCTACACTCATGCAACACCGTTACACACGGGACTAAATACACCTATCTCTCACTCTCGTTACGCTCGAGACTACAATACACCTATCTCTCTCGCATACTGGATAACTATAATCGGGTCAGAGCGGCCAACGTTCTGCCTGACCCACGATGTCGAAGACAGAGCACTTGAGTTCCACTTCACCTTCAGACAGCCCCAATATTTGAATGGAGCTTCCATTTTATCCCTCTCGGCGCGGCCTGGCTCCACCCCTGGCCATGCCTACCTCTGGAATATTCCGTAAGGTTCCAGGCCACCTTACACCTGTTCCCTTTCTGGCTCCGCCCTTAACCACGCCCCCCTCAGGAACTCTCCAGACCTTTCTCAGCTACTCTTCCCGTGTCCCCTCGCTCACCTTTGGCCCACATTCCTCACCCCGGCCCATCAGGTGCTTAACCAGGTGCCAGGGTGACTCATCCTCACATGCCCCCCCTACCGCCAGCCGCCCCCATCACACTCCCCCAGTGACTGACTGTGGAAATTACCTGTGGCGCTGGCGGAGGCTGCTATCTCCTACTCTGTCAAGAGGACTCATCTGGTTCTCTTCTGCTAGCACCCAGTATCATGCCATTTGTGACCCACTGTATGGTGCTGCACGGTATGTTAGCCTCAGCGCCCATTTCTATGACACTTGGTGCTATGTGCCATAGTGATTCATTTAATATCACTACACTTGGGAACCAAGAGTGAAGACATCTCGCCGCTGCCACTCCAGCCGGTGTTTGCTGAACCCCCCGCCCGGGACAGATGGGTGAGCGGGTATATAAGAGCGTAGGTGAGGGCAGCGGTGGAGATACAGAGTCGCTGAGTGTGGAGCTGCTATATGCAGAATTGCTGAGTGCATAGCTGCTGTGTGCAGTCGCTGAGTGTGGAGCTGCTGTATGCGGAGTCGCTGAGAGCAGAGTTGCTGAGTGCAGGATAAGTGAGGTGTAGAATAGATAAGAGCGGGGAGAAGTCAAGTATATGTGACTGTACAGATAATTTTCGGAGTGCCTACAACTGGCGCAAGAACAGGTGAATAAAGTGTAAGCAGGTGACTTGTTACAACGTGTCGGTGTGAGTAATTTTTGAAGACACTACATATGCTTAGTCTTGATATAACTGAATAGTAACAAGCATTTTAGAACATTACATGTTAAGATTGAGTTTCTTCCAAAATGTCGAATGCTATAATTTTTGCCGTTTTCTTGCAGAACATCATCAATTTGGCGGTGCCCAGGAGAGTGAGTAAAGACAGAATACATTTCTGTTTAGATATATGGTAGAATTACACTTTCTTTATCTTTAATTTGTCATTATATACCAATAACACGTTCATGAGTTCGTTGATACTTTCAATGTTGTTTCAGGGAAGCGGCAATAGTGATACTCTGCAGTTCCTATGCACAATCACACTAATCTGGTCCCACAAGTCCTCAACATGAAGCTCAAGCAAAACAAGAGAAGGAATTGACCAGCCCCTAAGATAACCATCCGTGGATAACACTTTGTGAAAGCTGCAGTAGTGAGACAATTTCAGCAAATTGTCAAGCTTGCAGGAGACAATCCGACTGTTGCTCCAAAGATAGTGTCACGGAAACTACAGATGAGAATTCATTCATAAAAATTAATTGGCCAGGCTGGTCAAATATACTCACGAGTGTACTGCATGACAAAATGTGCATGTTTCGTATGCGACAAGTGTATGAAAGAAACAAATAGCCGTGAACCGTTGGAAGCCAGCAGTAGAACTGAAAACTGACAAAAAAATTTGACATTGCAACCCAACGCTCAGGTGAATTATTTCTATAACCTCAAGGGATATTGTCGCAGCAGATGTGCACTTTCGATTTAAAGCTTTCGTGACTGCAGGGATTAATCTTCTTGGTTCTTTCGGTAAAGTCACGTAGAAGGGAAGTAATAAAATAATAAAAATAAAGCATAATAAAACAATTCTCACGACGTTTCGGCCAGAACGCAAGCAGCCGTCCTCAGGTGAAAACCAGGTCTGTCGGCTGCTGACGGCTGCTTGCGTTGTGGCCGAAACGTCGTGAGAATTGTTTTATTGTTTTATTTTTATTATTGTATTACTTCCCTTCTACGTGGCTTTACCGAAAGAACCAAGAAGACAGATGGAATGTGTTACATAGACACCTTCCGTGTCATAGTTAATATTAAACGTATATTAAGTTATTGTAGTGTTTATTTATTATTCATAATGGTAGAGTAGTGTACTGTATTTTATTCGGTGTTTAGTTAATAAACAGCCAAGTTAATTCAGCTATTACGAGTCTGACCGCGACCGTAGGTCCCCTAACCACCTATTTCCCATAGGCCCTGTAGTTTATCAATCACGGACTTGCCTACTGGTTGGCGAGGGATTACTGTATTTAAAAGCTGAATGACACAATTTGTGCCATTCATGAGCTTCACTGGAACACGTGTAATGCAATTCACAATACCACATTGCAGAACTAATCATGGAAGAAACGTCTGGACTTGTTAATGGCTTACCTGAATGTTTTGCGGCATGAGAGAGGTCCACTCTCAAGAGTTTTGGATGACTTACATTGAAATGGTCGATTGTCTGGCCTCGATCCACGTGAGCTGAAGTGGATCTATCCAGACTGTGAACGCTAGCTCATAAACACAGTCGAAAGTCAGGCTGATATTCTGAACTTGATACGTTTAATGAGCACGGCCCTCTCTACAACGGAGTGGAAACGGATCCATCACAGGGTAAATTAAATATTTAAAAATACTTTAAAAAACACGCTTTAATGAAATGTACTGTCCGAGCTGCCCCTCCCCCTGCCCCCTTCCCCCATCGCCCCTCCCCGCCTTCCACATCCCCCGCCCCTCGGCGTGGCTCCCCGAGGCTTGCCGTGACGTAAGGGACCGTGGTGATTTACAGCCAACATGAGTTGAGCATGGAAAATTAGAGCCGTAAAAAATATCGTTTAAAATATGTATTTTAATTTTAAATGATAGAATATAGCATTGTCATCAGTATGACATACCTATACGAAGTTTGCAGTCGATACGACATTGGGAATACGGTTGAAATTGAGTTACAAGATTTTTGGATACGACAACACATACAGTAAGTTAAATAAAAGCGTGTAAAAAGTTTAAAAATATGTTTTGGATTTTTTTATGATAGAATATCGTGTTGTCATCAGTATGACATACCTATACGAAGTTTGCAGTCGATAGCACATGAGGAAATGTGTAGAAATTGAGTCACAAGATTTCTTTTTTGAGGATACAATAGACGAAGTGAGTTAAAAATAAAAGCGTGTAAAAAAGGTATTGTGTCTCCAGGGCTGCAAATTGGCTGAATTAACATTCAATTACAGAGCTTAGCGTGGAGACTTCGTTTTCAAAATGTCTGGCCCTGCTTCTCCCTGGTTATGTGCCCAGGGGCCCCTAAATCTGAATACAAAATATCATACCTGTTTATCTTATGTTCGACATTGCAAATGTTCAAGAGTCATGCGGACAAGTCACCTCACCAGGCTATCAATGTCGCCCGTCCTCTTGCTGCTATTTCGTGGCCAATTGCCCACATAGTTTCACGGTGGCAAGATGTTAACTACCTCGTCTGGTATACAGGAGGTCGTTGGTTCGATACCGACCCTGACGCCTGCTGTATATTTGGAGTTTGCGGTGTCTCTCTCCCCATGGTCGCATAGATTTTCTCCCGGTCTTCTGGTGTTTCCCTCCACATTTAGAAACATGCGTCTTGAGTATTTGGCTGCTATAAATGTCCAAATTTGTGGCCAGGTCGCTTGTTAAAAAGATCTATATAGCTCAGTGGGCCTGACCTTGTAAAACAAAATATTCTCGGTTAGAATAGTCATCATCCTGCTCGGGCGGCCGTTTTACAAAATTGTGGCCAATTTACAGAGTTGTGTCCAACGTAAAGAATGTTGAAGTAGTTTGCACATGGTATGCTTAATCGTCACTGCTAGATGGCGCTCTGAACATTCAAGCCTTGAGATGTGCACGTGTTGATTGGTGCAACCATGTCTCATGCTAAGCCGTTTCAAGTTTACGGCCATGTCTCGCTCGTTGTCAGTCCACTGCTGGATGAGGGCCTCCCCACGCCATGTTGGTCGTGAGGGGTATCTGACCATACTGATCAGTGCGGGCTGGTGAAGGTGCAGGAAGTTCAGAACAATGGATATGTTTGTATTGCCCTCTACTACTATTACTGTTCACCCATGCAAACACAATCCAGGCTCAATACCCATAACTCCTATTACTGTTCACCCATGCAAACACAATCCAGGCTCAATTCTCCTTTGTTTACAAGATATGATAACATGGGGCGCATTTCGGAAAATCAATTGTGCTCTGTATGTAATGTATTTTAACACCCAGAGGCCCACATACCGAACTTCTAACGCAATTCTAAACATTGCATAGGTAACGTTGTATCACATTCCCGATTCCCCGCAGGATTTTTGCACGAGGATAATAAACGTATAACATAAACAACATTGCATTTTACGACATCATCCACTTTGATTACCTCTCCAAAATGGTTCACATTATTTATAACGATATGATAAACTATGGGCTTCATCTTCTTGGTTCTTTCGGTAAAGTCACGTAGAAGGGAAGTAATAAAATAATAAAAATAAAGCATAATAAAATAATTCTCACGACGTTTCGGCCACAACGCAAGCAGCCGTCCTCAGGTGAAGACCAGGTCTGTCGGGGAGATGGCTGTCGGGGAGACAGCTGGTCTGTCTCCCCGACAGCTATCTGGTCTGTCTCCCCGACAGACCGAAAGAACCAAGAAGATGAATCCCTGCAGTCACGAAAGCTTTAAATCGAAAACTATGGGCTGTTTCCCACTCTTTTTAAGGGACTCTTGTTCGGGAGCCTGCAGCACACAAAGCCGTGACCCAGTGACGTCACAAACATGTCATTAGCATGCGTCGACTCGGTTTCCTGGGCAGAGTGGCGCTGTAATGCGATTATAATGAACGGTGACCGAATCACTGATCAACATTGCAGTCGGATCACCCATTAACGGTATCGATATCATATTCGGTGCCTCGATTCAGGAAGTGACATAGAATCTGTCATGTTGCAGCATCGCGCTGGTTGCTGGAAAGGAAGGGGATCTGCAGCTTACAGCAGCCCTGACTGATAGCAGGCCAGGTGATAGACCAGAGAGGGATCTAGGGGAAGGGTCATGGAAGGGGTACACCAAGAACCCGCTGGTAGGTTCCAGAAGGGGGCGTGGCCGGGGGCGGAGCCAGGCCACGCTGACAGTATAAAAGAGGCCCCCCCCGGAGGGGACCTCGTGGCTGTCGTTTGGAGTGGGATCCCGTCGTGCTGCTGAAGTCTTCACCGTCGTCTCCGTCTTCACCATCTCGGCGTCGCCAGTCAGGCAGTCTACCAGCTGTCCTGACTGGGAACCGTAGTTACTAAGTGTTACTGTCAGGCCATGTTAATAAACAGAGTGCCTCCTACTCTTAGTGTCTCTGAGTCAGTCACTCCACATGGGCAAAGACACACCTATACAGGGCATGGCTATATTCTTCCATATATGGCTGATCGCTGATCGGTGATTTCGGTGGCTGTGCAATTTTATCGTATTGCAGCGCCGAGCCCAGCAACTTTGCTTTTTTGCACTATTATTCTGCCTCACGGCAGGTGTTTTGCTCCACGGCAGGAGTGGGGGTGTGTGTAAACAGAAATTTCCTGTTTTGATGCCGAGTTTGGTCACATGACCAGGAAGTTACGATTTAAGATTTCCTCTCAACCACGCGGGTGTCAGCCATTACACAGTACAAAATGAAGGCACAAATAACGTCTCGGTGACCACAGGTGCATCTGTTCATTGTGAGACTTTAAGAAGCATTGTCTGTAAGTTCGTTTATGTTCTTATAATATTGGGAATGCTGTTATAATGTTAGAGTGACCGTTATAATGCTGTAAATGCCTTTATAATGCTGTTAAATTGTTATGATAAATATGAGGCCTAGTTAAGAATGAAGCTTGTAACTTGCCTTATTGTAAATGTTACTTGTAATTGAATAAGTCGAGTCAGACTCGTACCCATGTAACCTTATTGCGATCTTGAGAGCAAGGATGACGACATATCTCATCCACAGTTCAGTATTATGTGTAGTGCTGTACATTTAGGCTGCAGCATGGTGATCACACGATGTGCCCTTACTTAACACAGTAGCTTATTCTCTTGTATAGCTATTCAGTACTAATGTATAGGTGCCTGGTCCATCCAGGATCTGTTGTTGAGTTTCATGTTATCTCAGACAATGTTATGATGCTGTAGTGTTCATTCATTGTATTGATATTACCAAGTATTAACAGATGCTGTATTTGTGCTGTGTTTTTCCATCAGTTTTACCTCGTTCAATTCATTAAATATGTTTGGAGTCGGATGTTCACCCTGGCTCTGAAGGTTTATTGGATGCGAGCTTATCTACTCGGAGAGTGGTGCAACGCAGCGCACAGCGAGGCCGAGACAACTATGCATTTTAGAAGTGTACGCAAATCGCTTCCTCGTTATATTTACACAATATTTCAGAACTCAAGCCCCAGGGCCTCACGCCTCGCTGCTGTCATCAGCTGCCCTGCCACGACACCACTGCCAGTGATCCACTCTTGCCAGCTGTGAAACGACATAATTACAGGCAGATATGAAAATCGTAGTTGACAGAGTGACGTGGGAATCTGCAGTTGACTCAATGCATCTCTAGTTTGTCCTGGGTCCTGCCACATGTCAAGAGAATGGCTCATGTCCCCACTATAGAAGGAAAAATAGAAGGAAAATGTAATTGGGAGCTTGGTCGTGCGGCTGAGATAAGGCATTGTGGTTGCAGGCGGGAACCACATGTTTCCTGTCCACAGCGAACACATGCGGGCACAAACTCACACAACGCCCGCTTCATTTACACTGCACCAGCAACACCTTAAAAGTCACCTGATGCTCACAGACATGTACATGTACAGCCATTTTTGTCAATCCACTGCTGGACTAGGGCTTCCCCAAGCTTTCACGGGTTGGTGAATGTAATAAGCGTAGACGTGGAAGTACGGTACAATAAAGGTATGTGCTGCACTGGTATGTCCTGGTCACCACGTAGCCTCACAGCCCTATAACAGACAGCCTTTTTTTCTGCATGGTGGTCGCCAATTCAAGCCAGTTCTCCTGGCGCTGTAGTTAAGCAATGGTGCAAGCTTATCAAATCCAACCGCGCCATATTCCACCCAGTAGTCTTAGTATGAATGGTTAACACCAGTTTGTTGATCGGCAGCTTGGAAGAATAGGCCAAATGCCATCTAGAGGTGCTGTCTGGAGCTCTAAAGAGAGGTTATTTCTGTCAGCAGTAGCGTGAGCAAGCAATTGCAGGAATGCTTATTTATATTTTTGTTTTACCTTTTCTGAATTAGATATAGGCAGCTGATAAATCGACTAGTGCTTCTCAACCCAATTTCCGTAAAGGTAAGTATATCTCTGTGTGACCCACCAGTTGGTTCTATATATTTCCACGAAGGACAACAACTAGCCTCTGAAAATATTGCAGAATACTTTTCGGGCATTGATACTGCCTCATCAGAAAAATGTGACTGTTACAAGGCAACCAACTAACTTTACTGCAATTATACGAATTGTCGTGACTGTCTCACTGTGGCAAATTTCTTTTTTTTACTCATGAGCCACTTCTCGTCTGTGGCACGCACATCCCGTCTACATTCATGCAGTAATAATTGCCACCTCTTACATCTGCGTGGGAGGCTAGAACAGCGGGTGTCTCACGAAATTATTTAGTAGCCCCCACCATAATAGGAATTTTGCATTTCCGCCACTGACTCAGGGCTGCAAACTCATAGGGAGATCCGTGTGGTTAGCGCATTGCATAGCGTATTAGCAAAACAAACTTAGGTTCACTTCACTGGCCATGGCTAACGTCAATGATGAGTGCAGCAAATCTTAAGAATTACGACAATACAAATGTGAGAGAGTCTGGTTCTACCCTATGCACTGTGAAGGACCATTGCTCAAAACTTCGTCTATGATACGGTATAGGGGCCGTCCATAAATGACGTCACGCGATTTTGGCCGATTCCCCCCCCCCCTCGTCACACGGCGTTACAAAAATTCAGACCCCCCTCAAATATGACGTCACAAAGCTCTGCCCCCCCCCCCCGCCCCCTAAAACCATATTTCCATTTTCACACATCGTCACAAATGTCTGACCCCCCCCCCTAGGCGCGTGACGTCATTTATGGATGGCCCCATATACCTTTTTCTTTTAAGGCCACTTATTGACGAATGTGTGGAGTTTTTTTTTGTTATTTCTGGTTCCGTGGAGAGTGTTTCAAGGGGCGTTCATGAAACTCGGATTCGTGAGCAGTCAACTGGCGTGATGTCATAATTTCTCTTTATAAAAGTTGAGTGGATAATGATGCAGCAGATGTAGTAGCCCAGTGCGCTAAGAGCTCACTCAAAGACATCTAGGCATTGTCATTGACAGAAGCCTGACATTCAATCCCCACATAAAACAGATCAGTGAAAAGACCAATTCAAGAATTGCTGTATTACAAAAACTTGTAGGAATGACCTGGGGTGCTCCTCAGATGATGTGCTGCGAACTGCTGTCCTCTAACTGATCGACTCAATGGAAGAGTATTGTGCTTCAGCCTGCTCCAGAAACTAATACATATCTGCTAGATTCACAATTAAATAACACAATACACATCATAAACCGGAATATTAAAACCAGCAATCTCCTGGTTCCTTGTTCTGGTGCATTTTGACACCAAATATCCGGAGAGACGTGCAAACTGCAAAGGCATTTACACGGCAACCTATCCATCAACCAAGACTTCAACAGTGTAACTCACCGCCGATTCAAGTCTTGATCCCCCTTCTGGGATCATCCTGTCACCATCCTAAAATCTCATCCAGATCTGTAAGAGTGTTAGCAAACAGAGTGAAACAACGCAGATGTCTGGAATAAACACCTCATTTCAGACACAAACATCACACCTTATGGCTTTGACTTTCCTCGAAGACATTGATGTACCATCAACTGCATCAGAACATCAACTGGCCGATACATATATCTCTTTCAGACATGGACATCTAAAGACAAACCACACCTCCGATTAGCACGGTTGGCTACGTACGGTGCAAAATAAGTTCAACAAACATACACAGTGGTGCGATTGTGGCCATGCAACACAAAGTATGAACCACATAGAAAACACTGCAAGCTGTGCTCCTTCAATTGAGGGATAGCAAAACTACTCAAACCCTATCTAAATTTGAAGTTTTCGTGACTGCAGGGATTCATATTCTTTGGTTCTTTCGGTAAAGTCACGTAGGTATAAAATAACTTTACCGACTTTACCGAAAGAACCAAAGAGTACTCAAATCCTCTCCTGAAGCCCTCTCATGGCTTCCAAACCTCAACATCGGGACTTTTTTTCCTGAATATATTGCTACCATACACAAGCACAATTGAGTAGAAAGCATACAAAAATGGGATAATGGGTTCAAGACCAGAATCATTCTCATTGACTACGGTATTTTCTTTTACAATTGAAAACATTCATATGTGTAGTGAGTCCAACTGAGTTGTAGACGTTATCTTGGGAGCAACACTATTTATTACACATTAACATGCAACACAACACGATCTACACTCGGGTCTCGAATGCCCATCTAACCACGCTATGGCAGAACTAGACACGGTTCGCTATCTCGGTCCGGACCACTAACAGGGTCCCGGACCGCGTGGCTAGAGGCTTCTTCTCCCCGACGTGGATCTTCGTAACACCAGCACACGAAGAACCTTGAGCTCCTCACGGGGCCCTCGTTATATTCCCCCGGCCCGGAGCTGGCTCCGCCCTTCACCCCGCCCACCTTCCAGGTCTCTCGAGCTCCTTCTCGAAGGTTCCCGAGAGCTCCTTTGGACCACGTGACCGCCCTATGGCCCCCGTCTACCGGTGGCCCCCCTCCAATATCATCCGGTCACGTGACAGCAGGTCAACCGGCGTATCATGCCCCAAGGTAACCCTGGCTGGCTGACGCTCCCTCTCGCTCCATCACTGGGAGCCCGCACCGCACACTGCTTGCGGTGCCACCGCGCTAACCAGCGCTCACCCAAGCGCCGCTATGGCTGGTACTACATCCCGTAACCCGGGCTGCCCGTAATGACAACACGGAAATGGTATAATTAATTTTATTTTATTGTTATGTTATATGTATAGACATTTGAAACAGGGATATCAATCAGGGCAATGATTTTACAACCATAGCATTGATGATAGTCACCAGATCTACATAGTGGAGTGGGTAACGTGGTTGCTTCTCAAGTAGGAAACCTGGGTTCGAATCCTGAAATTTACTTTTTTTCACAAATCTCAATTGCATGTCCACTCAATTATCCTGTTCTACCACGCAACCGCCAGGGGATCACTCTTTCACTACTAGTGAGTGCTCTTATATTGAAAACCCGATTAAATCCAAATGTTCCTGCAAATAACTCCCTTTAAACTGGTATTTAAACATTTAAGCTGTTTAGTAGTGGTGATAGGCCTCCACTTCACGAATTACGCCGAACCTAACCGGCGTGGTGAAGTTTGATCTGGCAACCTTCATGACAGTCACGATGTGGAAAGGGAGGCCTTCACCCATCATTTGATTTAAAATCGGCTGCACATTGTTATTTACATATTTGCTAAAAAGGTTATATACAAATAGAACCAACGCCATAAAATGATGAAATGTGGAATATTTGGCATAGTCATCTGTTAACAATGCAATTTGTAATGGGCATAAGGTTTCACATATATGAATTACATTAACTCTGAAGCGCAGAGCTCGGTGTCATTCAAAAGCCAAGTGAAATTTATGAGACTTTTCGCTGTCTCTTTAAAGTCGGTGGGCGCTGCCACTAGCGGAGGCTGCCGATGAGAAGCGACCCCTGGCAGTGATGGTCTTGGTCATCATTGTAGAGAGGATTTTTGGAGTTGCTAATCAATTATATTCGAATCTTACATTCATTGTGCATACATGGGTGCATGCCAGAATCGGCTGCTTTCGATTAGTATGCGTTGTATGTAATGGGTTCACATGACACAAGAAGCCGCTAGAGGCTCCTATATTGACAATTTAAGAAATCATCGATTATTTAAGAGAAATGATTCAATCGTTACACCCATAACATATATACACAATCACAAAATGTACGGTTCTGTGAACCGCATGGGGATTGTGCACATGGGCAGATGGAGGGTGAAATGAATTCGTGACATTTAGGCAAGGAGCGAATATCACGCTGTCAATGAAGGTCAGCAGAGAGAGAGAGAGAGACAAGGTGTTAAGGCGTTCAACAAATGCTTCTAGTTTTAGGTCAAATTACAGTATAGTTCTAGTGCAGGTGAATAAGGAACCTGCATTTGCATATATCGCAAATTATCTATTGGGTGGTTCATGTGTTTGTACTAGGCATCAAATAATTGTATTTTACAGTGTGTGTAATAATTAACATAAATTGTCACTCCACTGCTGGATGAAGACCTTCCGATGCTGTATGGTTCCGTGAGGGTTGTTTGACCATGCTTCTTCTTCCGTCAATGTGGATTGAAAACGTTTCGGAATGGGGCAGGATTAGTTCAGATATCAGTCACCGCCTCTGTTAGCGGTGTTTGGGAATCGAACTGGTGTTTGTCGGTTTGAAAGCACAGTACGCAAATGGAAAATTAAAGACATAAGCCACAGTGCTATTGTGGCCGAGAAAACCACACTATGGACCATATAGTAAACCAATGTAGGCTGTGCTCCTTCAACGAAGGAATAGCAAAACAACACGAACTCTCACATGAAGCTCTCTCGTGGCAAGCAGACTTTGAAATTGGGCATTTCTCATGAACATATTGCAAGAATAAAAAGCAAATCATAATCCGTCCTGATTAATCCATTGCTGGATGAAAGCATCTCCGAAACGCGAGAGTTGGCGACGCTGTTTGTACTGTACTCTGTGAGCCAATCTGTTAATTCATAAGTTGTGTTGAAGATACCAGTGACAGACTCACAAATAATGTGTAGTTTAGTAGTGCTACACGTAATTCCGATTTAATTGCTTACTATGAAAATGTGTGAGTCTGCTAAGGCTCGCATCTTTTCACGCTCAATAAGATATTGACAGGATGAGAAATGCACTGTTAGATGTTTCACGTTTGGTCTGCTTGCTTGCATCATAACGGGAGTCATTATCGTTTCAGCCATCGGAATACTGCAAGTTCAAATCTCAGTTGGCGGATCGCCGCATTCCCTCCAGGGCCGATTGAATTACAATCACTCTGGGTAGTCTACAGAACAGCAGTTTTCCGATGACATTGGGTTTACCTCTAATAACATGCATTGTACATGGGTACATTAAGTTACAATTAACAATTAAATGTGCATACAATTTCATGTTATCATGTTCAATGTGAAAACATTTGGAGTGCAGTGTGTAAAATGGGTAACACGATGGATTTATTCCATATTGCTCTTCATGTACGCAGGCGCCTCCATAATTCCATTCATTTTAACAGTATCCTGAACCTACAAGACACATTTTATTGTGGGTCCTGTCGGAGGAATCCGAAGTAAACGGAAAACCCCACGCATGACGGTGGCATAACGCTCAAAGAACCACATAGATAGCCACCTGTATTGGCATGGCTCATCCAATTAACTCGAGTATCGCCCTCCGTTAGGCTTTTTGCCCCCTCATGGAAACGCTGTAAATGTGACGCTAGGGGGCACGCCAAATGATTTCGCTACTCGGCGATACATATCTGCATTTTTATTTCATAGTTTGAATAGGAGTACGTCTCTACATTTGATAACCCGCCAGACTCTCCCAGGGCGCGCATGGCTTTTTCAAAGGTCAGGGAATCAAATGGCCCTTTGTCCCTGCGATGATGACGTTTTCCAATGAGACCACACTTGTCAATATTTGGCCATTTTTTTAGGAGTGTAATCTTGTACACTGACACACGGACACGCATTTTATGAACGTATTGCTTCTATTCTGTGTCATTTATCCAGTGCTATATTTAAAGAGGGTTCTGCATTTGGGTATCTGGACAATTCCAGATATTAGTGTTTGGCTTCATGTGACAGGAATGTCACATAAACGATGGGATGATACTCATAGCCCTCCCACGGACACGCTTTAAATTCAATCCACAGCCTCAATCCAATGATGGGGCCACATATTACTGTATTGTAGACTGCGCCCAGGGTTTTAATTTCAACCAGATTCGATCAAGTTCGGCGACCCGAAAATACTTTATCCGCACTCGGTACACCAAATCCAGTATACCTCTCGCTAAGGCTTTAACTACTCGTTTGACGTGCCAACTCCAGTCTACGAGCGACCAGGAAAAAAAATGTAGTAAGACATTAAACGATGACTTCATTAACTCCACTACCGTCTCCTCACACCTCAACAGCCATACGCGCCTACAACACCTGGCTATATCCATCTGTGGTCATACCTTCCAAGCAACGAACAAACCTCCCACCCTCCCTCCCTTGACAGACACCCGACCATCACAGACCGCGCGCATTCGTGGTGATATGAACACGACACCGCGTGCCAGGAATGGTGCGCCAGATGAACTTCGTCGGGATTTTGGAAGCTAAGCTGACTTTGAGCCCGCATATAAACAGTGCTCGGATGAGCGAGCATCGTGCACAACATGTGCTATAGGCTGCGCGCGAGGTTGTACCACGGTGCGGGCAACAGAGGCAGGGCAATGCGGTAAATACCATGATTGTATTGCACTATGCCCCGCCGCCCTCACAAACCCCGCACTGACGAGCGTGATGCATGCAGCACGGCATGGGAGGCTGGGGGTGGTTGGTTTCAGTTTCAGTTTTCAGTTTCATTTATTTGGTATAGCCCTGTGAGCCATTCGGCTCTTGAATTGGGTGCAACCGCAACAAACAAAAACATGAACAAGAAACATATTAAAGTGACTACGCGCAAACAGAAAAATCCAGGAAAAGCACCGTATATAAATGCTGTGTGCAAAAATCCCAGTGGTATGCAAGTCAAACAATAACAATCATAGGACAATTTAGATTAAAGTTATCAGTCTAACTCTGTTCTACAACAAACAAATATGGCTAAACCAAAATGTTTTCGAAATCACCAAAATAAATCTATAAAAGCAATGTAACAGTGATCATAGGAACTGTGATTGAAATTTTACAATAAACGATATACATAACATGTACTGTGTGGTTGGTAATTCCATCATACAGTACTTTATACTTCACCACGCTGGTCGAATACTGCAGTACGATTAAACAGCCCCCACGTCCCGGGCACATCGCCTGGGGGGAAGCCCTCATCCAGTAGTGGGCTGACAACAGGGCCGTCTAACGTGCGCTTTCAAATCCCCATTAGTGCCGCTCGCTTAACATGTTGACAAATTGAAAACTATTGCGTTCGTGGGTGGGTGGTGGCCAGCAAAGGGAACAAAACAGGGCGAGCTTTGAGTCATACCTGTTCTCACGGAAAGCACCGGCGACTCGCAAAGGGCATCAAGCGGTAGCGAGAAGCTGACATGAGAAGAGAGAGGAGAGGTAGCTGCGTGTGAGGGGCCAGCTCATGACAGCCCCGTGCGGGTAACGGCAGGCAGAGGTGCTGTCCGGAGGGGCTCGGACCAATCACCCCGCCCAAACCCCCCTCCCCCATCCAACAGGAATCTTCCACAGGAAGGTGAAATCATCAACTTCGGCTGTCTGTGCCATCACCCATTGCAGGTTGGTGTCACAAACGCACTTTATTTTGACATGTGGCGGTCGTCAATGCGGTGCATTGAGTTATGGCTTTGAAGAACACAAAAACTCGGCATATTCGTCAATAAAACTGCCCTAAATGGAACCTATATATGTAATAGACGACGCTTCGGAGCAGCGGCCCTTCTTCATAGCAGCGATCATAGCAGGGGTCAAATCTCAATGCTCTTAAGAAGGTAAATTGCTCGAAACGTCGGCTGTTACTGTACATTATTTCCTTTTAGAGCAGCGTTTTTTTACAAATGCGCTGAACCTCTAAATTGTGCACCACCGTCCAGCGTATTGTCAGAAATGTGTATGCGTGATTCAAGCTTTGTAGGGTTGAACATTGTTTCGACTCTAATGACGCGCGTGTTGGTAAGCCGAGTCTTTTATTTAGGCGTGGTGGTGGTGGATGAATGGCCCGGGGTGCATGAGGAAATGAAATGCTGCTCAGTACAGTTCTGTTGTGTATTACACCATTTTAGCGCCCAATGTGGAAATTAAAAGAGTGTTTATAGAAATGCTGAACAACCTTCCTGACTCTTATTCACATCATATAATGTGTTTGTACTTCTTCCAGTCTCAGGGGAGCTGTTCCATTGTTTTTTGTAAATGAGTTTTACCGTCGTAATATTATCTGTTAAGGAAATTAAGTGGGCTTAGGCAGGACACGTGGCTATAATGGATTGATGGTTGCCGGTAATCGAGACTAACGGTAGACTGGCAATTGAAGGGTAGAATATTATTTTATAGGACGTCCACCTCGTAGATGGAGTGATGAGATCAAGTCATGTGCAGATGTTAACTCGGATTGTTGCATTGCGGGACCGTGATAGATGGTGACGGCTTGGGAAGGCCTTTGTGCAGCAGTGAATAGATCATGACTGGTGATGATTACTGTAAAAATACTTGACTGCTTTCGCATAATATGAGCCACATGTCTTGCTATGCAATAAAACAGTATCCATATTAAATATACAGCACCATTACCCCTGATAAATAGTCTTACATCGTCTGAATAAGATATTGTCAACAACATACTTAACATAAGCGGCGGTTTGTATGGCAGCGAATCGACATATAGCCAGATGAACTGATGACTTAAGTAGAACTGGGATATCAAATTACAGTATCTGTACATGAATCTATTTTGTGCATAGTACAAACAGCTGGTCTGGCGGGTGAAGTCCTGGTGACTCTACCTATACTGGTGTTTGTGATTTGTACATTTTAAGAAGAGGCTGTTAACAGGTACATGGCAGCCTTTGTGTGATGCACTCACCGACATGCACCTTTTTGCCAATACGAAATAGGAAAAATAGGGCTACAGCTGCCACGGATATTTGAAACCATAATAGAGCTACGGATAAGAGATATCCAGTACAGTTTGTATCCTATCTATACTTCCCGCCGTAATTCCTATTTTCTAGATTAATATGTTCACCATTTGTTGGCAGCTGATGCAACTTCATCATGGGTTGGTGAGAGTAACGGCAGATTGCACATTTTCAAAGGATATTGCAACTATACCTACTCTACTTCCCTTTTTCCCAGATTGGCCCAGCATATGATAAAATAAGTCTAGACATTAAATAACATAATGTACTTATTATTACTTTAAGAAATTTGAAAAAGGAACGCACAAATGCACATGAAAGTCGTTATCAGTCGCTGACAACTCGAGGTCTCATTAGCTGCACATTCAATTGCAAGCCTGGTATTGCTAAGTTGCCCCACACAAGTAGGTGTGTATGACAATCAGTATTTTTGAAAGTTAGCCATTTCAGGTCACATTGAAACAATTTGCATTTAAGTTTGGTGTGTGTATACTGTATATGGGACTCACCTAAGTTGGCGGGTAATGTCAAGGATGATCATGTGTAAACTCATAAGTTGAAGGGTTTAACTTGTGCCAGTAACTCACGTTAAAGGGTTTTCACCTTTTCCAGCAGTTGGTTCAGGAATCGCACTGAGTGCCGCCAGGTGATCAAGTTTGCCGTGTGCAGCCATGGAGACCGTGAGTCCCCGAGATAAGAAGGGTCCAACTTTGCCTGCTGCTGTCGAACTACGTACAAAAAGAAGTTCCAAGCGGGATCTCTGGCTAACCAGCAGGGGAGGCTGGCAGGCGACTGCTGTGGACCTCCAAGCGCCACCCACCACAGGGAGTAATGCCACCAAAGTTTGCCTTGGACACCAGAGCGACAGCCTGCATGCGCACTGCACCCCTCGAGTGTCGTAAGTGAAAAGGGGATAAACTGGAATGTCCTCAATTTCACCCAATTTTACGAGTTAATCTGTTGAGAGAGGTTGAGTAAACAGCACATTCCTTCTAGAAGTGTAATAATGCATCGATTAACATTGATTCACAAGCTAACAATGTATTGATTTGAGTTTGAAATAATCAATTTGTTGATGTAATGGCGTTGCGTGGCTACTCTTTCCTCTACTTTGAAAAAAAACCTTATTCAGTTTCATGGCAATTCATTGAATCTTGCTGGGGACATTATTATACCCTTACGTTTTAGAGACTACACATGGAGACATGGAATTTCTTGGTTCTTCATATATTATTTATTGTCCTCAGTCTTACAAGTTTTGGCCCACCGAGTTAGGAACAATTAACTGAGCCCTCACCACTGAATTTTAAAATTAGATATAGCTATATGCATTCAGAGTACAGGTACGCATTCACACAAGGGAACACACAGTTTTAGAAGCTCATTATGATTCATTTTGATGACTTATCCATTAAAGTATCACTCGAGGCTCGAATTTAACCACAGTATTTTTGTAGTTATTGCTTGTTCTTACATACAAGCCAAACATTACCAACACCACTGTCACCAGCAGGCCTGCACCACTGTTCCACTTTGGTTTTAAAAAATCATGAAGTAAACCTCGAGCTCTCGCTGTTTCTCCCAACAGGGTAAGCGAGCTGCTTTGTAAGCGTTCAGAAGACCCAGAGAAGGTCCTGTACAACCTGGGCTTTGGGAAGGATGAACCAGATGTCACCACCAAGATCCCAGCACGTTACTTCTCCAGTGTGTCGCAGGCACGGGGGATCAACGGGCAGGTGCTCCTCGCATCGCAGCTCGCACGCCTCTCAGGCGAGCACTCTGGTCTCGAGCGTAAGTTGCCTCTTCGATGTTCACAACGTTTCTCTGTCGTGCTGTTTAACTCACAGCCACAGCAGGCTCGGCCAAGTCTGCCTTCAGCTGCATGACTATCAACAAGGCCATCAGGAAGAAGAAATTGCCAGTTACAATTCCCATGCTCAGCTAGGTGGTTTTCTGGTGCTGTATTTGTATTTGGCAGAGTTACAACAATTATGTAAGGAATAATTTAAACTTAAAACCCAACAATTTACATTTTATGAAGGTCTTAACAGTGTAATTTATAGATGTCGAAAATATGGATTATTTTTTTTACTGTAAACGGTTAAACATTTTGCTCAAACAAAACTATGAATTATGCTTAATTATAAAACAAAATTATGCTGTGGATTAAGAATAGTTTTAGACTTACAAAATATATATACTAATTAGGCAAATTCTGCAACTAATATAATTGATGGTTTAATTTTCACCTTGTTTTATTTGTTCGCGATTGCTTTAAACTGCAGTCTAATTGCCATAAACTGGATGTTTGTGAGGTTACATTTTTTTGCAGTTTTTACGGTCCATTTAAAACTATTTTTTACAGGAGATAGCCCCTGTTTTGAGTTGTGTGATAATAGCTTTTATACATTATGTGAAAGGTACTATATAAGTAAAGGCCGTAATTATAATATATATTGGGGGACACACCCCCCCCCCCAATATTCAAATATGCTCAATATATATTGCTATAAAATATATTTATGTTTATATGATTGTGGTTATGGTTGTACTTTATTAATCCCTAATCTCTGCCATTACATACAATGAAATAAGAAAATATAAAAAAGAAAAAACAGAGCAATGTAATACAATACACTATTAGACATTATTGTAAAAAAGAGATAAAAAGTCCATCCTATGTGTTAGTGATTTTTTTTTATATTTTGGGCAGGAAATTCGTTTTCAAATTTAGATTTTTTTTCTGGGGGGGGATCCCCACACCCCCTGGAAGATTTTGTCCCCCCCCCCAATGTTGACTCCATGGCTATGGCCTTGATATAAGTAAATAAAATATTGATATTTATGATGATGGTGGCGGTGGTGGTGATGATTATGTTGATACTATAATACACTGATAATAAATGACTCATTTTTATCTTGGAGAGGTCACATATCTTTCTGTGCACAGGCCGTTTCCGCCAGGTCAGGATGCTGGCCAACGTGGCTGACACGTTGAACCAGATCTACTCTCAGGTGTCAGGAGTGCACGTCCCGATGCTGCTGCCACTGGTGCGCACCCGTAGCCTGTTTGTGCAGCAGGGACAGGGCGAAAGAGAGGAGGACCAGTGCACTAGCGTTGGCAACATTCAGCGCTCTGGCAAGACGAAGGTTGCCCGCAGGCTCATCAAGACTCTGTCCAAGCACAAATTGTTCGGTGGCACTGTTAACATGACAGATTGCAACAGCTTGATGCTGGTCAGACAGAAACTCACCGTTCCCACTGCCGAGCCTGGCAAAACGTCATTACAGCGACCTGCCATCGCCACTGCTGGTGGCCATTTAACAAGAGAGAGCATGCTGGCTGAACCGTCACTCAAGACTGTACATTTTCAGTTTGGCGAGGCTTTTATAGCAGCAGGTTTAACTAACACTTGTCTGAAAGTGGTTGAAGAAAAATACTCGTGCACGTGTAGGGATTGCAGAGAGCCGGACTCAGGGACAGAGGTTACTTTTCTAAAGTCTGGCATCTCAATGCTCACAAGCTGCAAGGTGGGCACAGCTGGTGAAGAATCAAGGGCTTCTGGGGAGCACAGAGACGAGCCCTCCGATGTCATAGGCTGCTTTCAGACAAAATTAACTGATGAGGCGGAAATTCCCATGAGCAGGCAGTCATGCATCCCACGACCCAGTGCAGTCGTGCACAGAGACAAAGGATCATCAACTACCCACCACGGCCCGCAGGACAAGCCCAGACTCAAGGACTCGTTTGACCTGGAAGAGATGGGGGTAGTGGATTAAGGATGTCAGCTACCTACCTTGGAAACCCATTACTGTATTTTTCCCCCCCCTCCATATGTTCATATTTTGCACCTTCTAGTATGTAATCACAGTGTTTAATTTTAAAGAAAGTATTTGTTTAATATTTTAGTTTTTTATTAACACTCTTGTAAATTATTATAAGACAACATTTTCATAATTTGCTTTTAATATGATTTCATGAGTCATAGGAACCCCCACCAAATGTGTTTTTTTTCATATAATTCGATGGCAGTCATATATATCATAACAGTCTACCTTAGTGGACATGATGCATGAGAGGGTTTTAATGTAGTGTAACCTTAATTTTAATCAGGTGAGATCCCATTTATACATGTCCTTTGTATGGAATATCCTGAACATGTGACATAGATGCTAGGGTACAGTGTATAAAATTGTTATAATGCAAAATAAATTTGGAAAAAGTGTAAATATATATAATAATATATAGAATATGGCAGATTACAGTGCAATTTCAGAAAGTTGTAATTACTGAAGATAATAAGTCATACTATGGTATGTAATAATTTAATGTATTCTTACTCATGGCTGCTATTAAAATGCAATGCTACACACATACACTGCCACCGATATGCGGAGTGTGAAACGGTTTCAAAAATATATACACGTATACATTTGCAGCAAAATATGAATCTGTTTATTCCAAGTCCTAAATCACCTCACCCTCGACCCTAGGTTCTGAGTAATGATGGAGAGACCTGCCGAGCAGGGCTGCACTCGGCGGGAGAGAAAGAGTTCTGGGGTAAGTGGACATTTCAAAATTAATGCAATGAGTTTGCTTTCCACCGTTTCTCAACTCTTTACTTTCTTCAGCTGCCCCTCTATCTCATTTAATGTACACACAAGCATGCATTAATTCGTACATACACACACTCATTAGGGTCCTTAGATTAAAACTAAAATATGATTCTGATTATTTTAATAAATAGGGTGATTGACTTATATATATTCAGATAAAATAATAGGGATACATTGAACAGAACACGACAATTCAATTCAAAACCTCTGAAATCAATGCTACTGCCTACTCTAAATATTCAATCACTTGTTGAGAAAAAGATCATAAATGGATCACCCTGTATTTTTTTTTATCAACTATTCTGAATGACATTTCGATGTTACATTTGTTTCATTCATTTTTAAATCTCGAATCCAGGTTTTGTATTAGGAAAATTGTATCTGAATTGTCTCAAATTACGGGTTTCTAGCGATTGCAAAAGAATATCACCGGAATTTACTCACTCGGTCACGCAGTCAAGACTGTGTTGTTATGTATCCGTATTATTGTACATGGAAATTGAGTTTTCAGGTCCATATGGCGTACAGCCATTTCAATACGGGAAAAAAGTGTCTATTTGTTTGTGTTTCTCCCTTGTGATTGTACTTTGTATGATGAACGTTGAGATGTATAAGGGCACGGGGTGACTAATGAGGTATGGCACCATCACACGCGCCAACCCTGCGTGTATACGCTGTACAGGGCTCCCAGCGCGGACCGGCAGTGCACATTCAGACAGCAGTGGCTATGCCGAAGACCCGGCCATCTTCGACTGCAGCTCTGCTGTGCACCACCAAGTAAGACAATCCATTTTCACCAAATGATTAAGATCGTTATATCAATTTCCAAAAACTTTGTAATTGCAGTGTGCAGGTTTATTACAGTTATGCTTTGCTGTATTTCCAGGAAAAATCTAACTTCAAAGTTCTTGAACTGCAGGTTACACAATATAAGCCTGCATCATAGGTTTCCTATAATGCATATGCTATCAGTTAAACAGTGTGCAATAAAATATTACATTTAACTATGAAAATGATGACTCGTATAGCCACTAAGGCCATGAATTACACAGGGATTTCTTAAAAAATTGTTAATGTAATAGCTGCAGCATTTATGTATAAACTTGAAGTGTTGTGTTATTTAATTATTTTGTACGTTTTTTTTATAAATGTACAATGACAATTAGGATATTTTACAAAACTGGTGATATGATTATGATGGTTTTTATATTGTATGATATATCATATATCGGCTTATCATAGGAAACTTAATGCGGATCCGCCTGATGGAGTCTATAACGATCAGATAATGATCGAATTTCATTTATAAGGGTACAACCTGCTAGCGATGCGGATATTTTTCAACGGAAAATGTCAATGGCCTAACCTAATTAAATGAATATTCCTAGGATTAAATGGAGATGCTGCAAGTGTTTTTTGTGTTTCAGTCACAGTTATCTTTAAACCAGTGATTAGCATATTGCACTTAAATCCGACGACCTGAGTTCAATTCTTGGTAAAAGCTAACATCAGCGAGTCAAACAACCCACACCGTCATCCAGCAGTGGATTGATAATAGGGTGTAAATATTGTGAGACTAAAGAGCCCTAATCAACACGTGTCTAATTGGAGAAGTTAGTATCAAAGAGTATACTACCGATAAAGGCACAAGGATTAGACCTTGAGGACGTCTGGCATTAAAACACCCCCATTAGTGTGCTATACTGAGAGCTCGGTTGCTTTATGTTTCACCCATGAACGGTATTTGATCGTTAACAGCATAGCACGGACTCGCTGAGTGGTGCTGACAGCCAAACGAGCCAAGGGATCCACTTAGCACCATCATGCATCTCTGAACTGTTGCCATGCGGATCCCTGCTGCCTCCCTGTGATATGCGGTCGTGGCCACACCTCGGTGAGGCCGTGCCCTTGGCTGACAAATGTCATCGTGACGGAGAAAGAATTGGGCTCAAGACACACCCAGCAAAGAGCTTCTACGAGCAACCTGGGGGATTGCACTTTTCCGCTTTTGAGGATTTCATCGGTGGGTCACAGACATTGAAAAGGACGCAGAATGGGTTTTCTGACTCATTGGGAAGCCCACTCATCTACAAAGTGCCTCAGAGGAACATATTCTCATCACGCACACCCAACAGGCAATGCGCAGCCTGCCAGACAGAGCATGTCCCTAGCGAGAACGACAGTGTGAATGCTGATGATGAATGTGTGGCCACTGCACCAGGTGACGCACAACATCACTCACTCAGGGAACACAACAAACAGCGGTCGGTGTCCACTCAAACGGACAGTGTGGACACATCCAGTATAATCAGGGATGCTGTCCCTCCAGCTTGCACGTTCTCACATCTGCCTCTGCGCTCCCACACAATGATAGTGATGGGAGACCACGAAAAGACTTGCGAGTTTGCAATGTCCAGTCGTGGAGGCACGCCTGAGACCCAAGATGGGACTTCGGGCCATCAGAAGTATGCGTGCACCAGCAACAATCGCGTCCGGTTAGCATGTGTGTGCGGGCATCATTGTGAATGCCATCTCCACCTGCAACATCAGTGCCACCATCGAATGTACCCAGAATGCATCGATTGTCACAAGAGCTGTGAGCCACGTATGCTCTTCCGGTCACGCAGTCTGGATGATCTTGTCATGAGCAAACGTGCACTGCACTACAGCCTCATTGTCCAAGTGTGAACCTGTGCGATTCGTCGCCACTGCCTGTGGGCTGCAAAAATGCTGTTAAATATGTACCGTATATTCCTTTGTTACGATCGCCACCTGGTGGTGTTTTGTGTTACATTCAGCGATTTTTGTTATCGCTGGAATTGATATAAAGCATCAGGGTTCATCGCATTATCAGTAAGTTTGCCTATGACACCTTCCGACGAAGAAGGAAGATACATCATACATAAGTTAATGAAATACTTTCTAAGATGTATTTGTTCTTGGGAGTATATAATAAACAAAATTAACGTAAAAAATGCTGTCGTTGTGTCATGGTGACCACACTGGACTTGCCATCCAGAGATTGTCTGTTCGATCTCCTGGCATGGCAGTTGAAACAATTAGCAATATACACAGCACCAAGACCCACCAGCAGCAGATGGCTGCATTGGTAACAGTAATGTTTTTGGGTAATAACACCAGGGTAAACTGCTTGGGTAGGCAAACCTAATCTTGCAGAGTGTATTGTGCACTGTGGTAGCCGTTGAAAGACGACCTTTGTCTATGTTTTTGTGGTGCTGATGGATCGGACCTGCAACCATTGTAACCACAACCAAATGAGTCGTGGCCGCCACAGGAGTTGCCCTCGACCTGTCAGCCAAGCCCTGTCGGCAGTTCTCTGTATAAGAGCCTACCTGCCCGTCTATTTATCACCGCGTATCTGCTTGCCCAAGGCTGCATCGCACACCTTGTCTCCAATAGTTGTGTCGGTCACACCTGGTGCTTGAAGTGTCGCCAGTGTCACGTATGTAGGGGCCGACGTCCAACGCACCGCCCTCGCCGGGCAGGTGGGGCGCGAAGTCTGCCCCTTCCACTCCCTCCTCCACCACGTGATCGGGCCCCCCGCGCTAGCACCCTCTCTGAGGGACATACTCATACTGCTGGCTTACAGCCGTACGGAGTTACTCCACACACGCCCGCGTACACCACCACTAATGCTAACGCGGTGGCGAGAACACGCGCGTACCTGCAGGTGGTTATATCCTAACACGCGCACACACCACAGCTAACGCTAGCGCGGCGGCGCAGACGCGTGCGCACCTGCAGGTGATTGTACCCTAACACGCGCACACACCACAGCTCACGCTAGCGCGGCGGTGCGAGCGCACGCGTTTCCCCACGCAGTCGCTCCACACACAAATCACAGACACTACACCTATGCTCTATGCTAACTTTTATTCACAGCGCAAAACCTGTACTACCCGGAGAGAATATTCTATGAGCAGAGCCTAGCCGACTGCTACCCAAGTCCCCAAATACACTCCCTATCACATACCTTGCAGCTGTACTCACGGCGTCGCACGGACGCTGTGAGATTCGGAGGGAGGATGACGACAAAACCTTGCCTATCACTGCCTCGTAGCAGCACTCGCTGGCATCACATGGATGCTGCGATCGGCTCGAGGAGGCAGGACGGCAGGGGAGGGGGGGCTTGGCGACCAAGCTGTTGAAGAAGAGTTCTCCTCTGAACAGTTTTTGGCTCCCCTTTTTATGCCCCTTGACTTAAAAAATCCAGGGTTACGTTATCCCACGCGGCCAATCGTGCGCCTAACTATGATTTTCGCTCGTTTTCCTTCCCGTACATGGAGCGTTGCGATGGTTACTTCTGCGACCTATTGTCTATGCACCCGTACTCTGACTCAACCTATTTAATCTGGAGGGACGGCCGGCTAGTGAATACACACCCTGCTAGTGTGTTTTTAACCTGGGGATGGGGGAGGTGGTGGCGCTGGGATCCCCTGACATCATTGTCTGCTCGCTTAATATTTCACCCCAGCCCCCCTCCCCGATGTCGTGCATGACTCATTGTGGCTGGCTCGGTGAACATTTGTGTGCCCATACAATTTTAAGCCATATTCTTGGTTCTTTCGGTAAAGTCACGTAGAAGGGAATAGTTTTTCCCTTCTATGTGACTTTACCGAAAGAACCAAGAATATGGATCCCTGCAGTCACGAAAGCTTTAAATCGAAATTTTAAGCCAATTTAGGGGCACCGCAATGTGACTGGAAACCGTGGGATTTTCTCTTTAGGAACCCTTCGGATTAAAACCCGTTGTGCCAGGCAATCCCCCGCCCGCACACTACGTGTGTGTGCTGCGTGAGTGTGTGTGCTCAGGGTGGGGGCCAGGGGGGAGTCGCAGCGCTTGCGGAGTTGATCTGCGGCCGTGGAACCACACGTAGACATGGCCTTAAAATCCAGTCCCTCACATCTGGACCTATTTAATTGTGTGTTGAGACACTTTCAGGAATGTCAGACCCCCTTTTGTGTATTGCTCCTGAGAACATTCAGTCCTTGCTTTCACATCACTCCATTCATAAAGCATTGTTCAGCCTTTAATATTGACCTCCATAAAACACAGTACTAACTCTTGCAAAATGCCAACCTTGTAAAATATGCTCAGGTGCGTTATTGTGCACTTGCTACCACTCAAAGGGTCTACAGTATTTCTTATGTTATGTTAAACATAAATACAGTTGTATCATTTTAATGGTACCCTATTATATATGAACACTATTATATGCAATGTTGTATGCTGTAATGGTTAGCGCACTGGAATATCAATTTAAATGTCACCGGTTCGAACGCCATTGAAACAATGGCAGTTAAAACAATAAATAAATCCACCCCACACCACAGTTTGTCGATTAACATGTCACGTGTCATGATTTCAAGGCGTCTGGTCAGTTTGAAAGGGTAGACGAAACACCTTCTTGGAGGGGCTCTTTAGAGCTCCTTCTAATGGATACTATTTTGGCACCCATGTAAGCAAGACATTCCACGGTTTCCAATCGCACCTTTATCGTATTCTGTAAATGTCGTGCAGACACTATACTCTGGAGACGAATGCAGTACAACCAATCTGTGCCATGAACGCGTGCTTATAGATTGCCTTGCCAAATCCTGGCACGTTGCCACAACTGATTGCTCATTGTATCTTTCTATATTAATATTTCGGTTCAATGCAATGTTGTATATATAGGCCTTTTTCCAAAATTGATATTAAGAATAATTATTCCAATATTTTTTAAAAATAATTGATTGGGGCGAGCATGGGACATGAAAAGGGGAGGCACACACCCCCCCCCCCCACGAGCAGATGCCTTTCACACCGACCAAGCCGGAGATAAGCCATAAAAGTTAATTAAAAAAACAGGCGTTGCCAGCTTCCAGGGGGGCGAAACCGAACAGACAAATATATTTTTAGGTTATTTTACTTAACGGAAAAGTCCTAAAGCTTAGCGAAAAGAATGAGTCGACATCATAGTCTACACACACTCACCCAGTGAAGGAACCAGACTGCAGTCACATTGGTGGCATTGAGTTATTAATTACCTTATTTTACTCTCATTCACCTCACATATTGTTTCTTGTTGTATCTTGCTATCTACAGTGAGGGAAAAAAAGTATTTGATCCCCTGCTAATTTTGTACGTTTGCCCACTGACAAAGAAATGATCAGTCTATAATTTTAATGATAGGTTTATTGAACAGTGAGAGACAGAATAACAACAACAAAAATCCAGAAAAACGCATGTCAAAAATGTTATAAATTGATTTGCATTTTAATGAGGGAAATAAGTATTTGACCCCTCTGCAAAACATGACTTAGTACTTGGTGGTGAAACCCTTGTTGGCAATCACAGAGGTCAGACGTTACTTGTAGTTGGCCACCAGGTTTGCACACATTTCAGGAGCGATTTTGTCCCACTCCTCTTTGCAGATCTTCTCCAAGTCATTAAGGTTTCGAGGCTGACGTTTGGAAACTCGAACCTTCAGCTCCCTCCACAGATTTTCTATGGGATTAAGGTCTGGAGACTGGCTAGGCCACTCCAGGACCTTAATGTGCTTCTTCTTGAGCCACTCCTTTGTTGCCTTGGCCGTGTGTTTTGGGTCATTGTCATGCTGGAATACCCATCCACGACCCATTTTCAATGCCCTGGCTGAGGGAAGGAGGTTCTCACCCAAGATGTGACGGTACATAGCCCTGTCCATCGTCCCTTTGATGCGGTGAAGTTGTCCTGTCCTCTTAGCAGAAAAACACCCCCAAAGCATAATGTTTCCACCTCCATGTTTGACGGTGGGGATGGTGTTCTTGGGGTCATAGGCAGCATTCCTCCTCCTCCAAACACGGCGAGTTGAGTTGATGCCAAAGAGCTCAATTTTGGTCTCATCTGACCACAACACTTTCACCCAGTTGTCCTCTGAATCATTCAGATGTTCATTGGCAAACTTCAGACGGGCATGTAAATGTGCTTTCTTGAGCAGGGGGACCTTGCGGGTGCTGCAGGATTTTAGTCCTTCTCGGCGTAGTGTGTTACCAACTGTTTTCTTGGTGACTATGGTCCCAGCTGCCTTGAGATCATTGACAAGATCCTCTGATTCCTCACCGTTCTCATGATCATTGCAACTCCACGAGGTGAGATCGTCCATGGAGCCCCAAGCAGAGGGAGATTGAAAGTTCTTTTGTGTTTCTTCCATTTGCAAATAATCGCACCAACTGTTGTCACCTTCTCACCAAGCTGCTTGGCGATGGTCTTGTAGCTCATTCCAGCCTTGTGTAGGTCTACAATCTTGTCCCTGACATCCTTGGAGAGCTCTTTGGTCTTGGCCATGGTGGAGAGTTTGGAATCTGATCGATTGATTGCTTCTGTGAACAAGTGTCTTTTATACAGGTAACAAGCTGAGATTAGGAGCACTCCCTTTAAGTGTGCTCCTATAGTTAGTCAGTGGTAATGTAGGGGCCTGGTCCATCCAGGGTCTATTGTTGAGAAACATGTTATCTAAGACAATGTTCTGATGCTGTGGTGTTCAATCCTTGTTGGTGTTTCTGGGTTATAACAGATGCTGTATCTGTGCTGTGTTCTCACCAGTTTTACCTCGTTAAAATCAATAAATGACGTTTGGAGTCGGATGTTCACCCTGGCTCTGAGGGTTTATTGGACGCGAGGTTATCTACTTAGCTAGCGGTGCAACGCAGCGCACAGCGAGGCCGAGACAGTATCGCTGAAAGTTTTATTCTACAATTATCCTGATGTTTTGAGTCGCTTGCAAAGTCAAGGATCGTGATACGTTGTATTGTACTAAGCTTTCACAGTTGTTTAAAAGGGTGTGGATACAATTTACAAGTTTTGAGAGTGAGTCCCAGCTCCCACGAGCAGCTGCAGCCCGAATTGAACTGACGAGCAACGTCAAGCAATCAACCTCGAGAAAGGGCGGAAAGCGTCAAGCGTCGACCAAGCCAGCATCACAGAGAACCAGCTGCATGTGCAGTTGTGCACCGCCAGAGAACACAGAGCAGGAGAGAGCACGCAGCAGCGCCACCAAGCGCCACCGAGCAAGGGTGTCAGCTGCCAGCGGACAAGCGACCAGCGTTGTGCCGACTAAGCTCATCCAGCAGGGGAAAGAGCCTGACCAGCCGCCCGTGAGGAAGAGGAGAGCGCAGGAGAGAGCATGTGCCCCCAGCGCCACCGAGCAAGGGTGCCTGCCACCAGCGAACGAACTGCGAGCGCATCGTTCATCGCCAGAGAGCACGGAGCAGGAGAGAGCGCGTGCCCCCAGCGCCACCGAGCAAGCGTGTCAGCTTGCCAGTGGATGAGCGGCAAGAGCGATCGAGCATCTTCAAGGACCGTGCCGACGCAGCTTATCCAGCAGTGGAAGGAGCCTGCAGCTACAGCAGCAGCAGCAGCTCCATCTGACGCCCCGTGCATCAGAGAGCAAAAAGCCGTTTGAATGACACGCCCACACTCACTACCAACGCCTCGCCCGGCGTCTGCCTGACGCAAAGAATTGATCAAGAAGACCAAACCACACACACATTAACATACCCGGACCAATAATAAGGATCAAGGAAACAAACCACCACACACACATGAAACACATACCCGGACTAATAACAAGAAGACTAATAATAAGAATGCGTCAACTAATAGCTGATAATGAAGAAGTATTTTAGTCGTTATTTTTATTTTTAATTGCATACATTTTACCAATGAATTAATCGATGAAAACTCAACGTTTAGAAACCTACGTTACGAATCTACACACTCACAGGGAGAATATTGTGTTGAAATCTTTCTTTTGATCACAGAATTTTGCCCTAGAATTTATTGAAGCCTTAGCCAATTGATAAGCATCTGCTGAAGCAGGCACACTGCCGCACACCATTGTTCCAAGACAATTCGTTCAATGCATAATCTTACCGATGAATTCATTGACGCATACTTTGCCTTCGGGATATGTTTCTTTATTGCCATTCGTATGAATATCGTCGCATGCATGTTTAAGGACTTTTTTCTATCGCCATATATGCTCGCGTTACTCCGATGAATTAATCGATTGTTCTGATTACCCAGTTTGACAACGTAAACATTTTTAAATGTACGGATCAATGAGGAGAACATCTCCAGGAGTACCGTTAACAATTCCAAGCATAAGAGTTCGCATATTAGAGTGTTATGTTTTTGTTTAGAAATTAAAATTGCTTAACACAGAAGAGTCTGAGTGGTGCCTTCCTAAGTTCATGCATAATAATCTTAATTATAAAAACTGTATCCTGCGGTGAGATTTGAAATTGGAAACCTGACATAAACACACTAAGATATAATCAGTAAATGTTTAAGCGAGAATCATTGTATTATTCCGATTGATAATACAATCCTAGACAACGAAGCCAAGCTTAATTTAGCATAATTACATCACACTTGCATAACTTCATACAACTCATATTATCCCGATTGATAATACAACCCTAGACAACGAATCTAAGCCTAATAATCATAACGGCATGCATTAGCAGAATCGCATGCATTTGCATAACTTAATACGATTATACCTCCCAATTAGCATAATCTGTGCGCATAATTACCTAAATTAGCATATATTCGGATAGTTACGTGTTTTGCCATTTTCATTTAATTTGTATTATTTGTATTAATTTTTCAAGACCTGACATATACAACAGCAACTAATTCGACTAAACTGTGAATTTATATTTATTTTTTTCTCAATACCTGACAAATCAGTAATTGATGAACATTCCTCATTTTCTAAACTTTTTTTAGCAAAACCAGGCTATATTCTTCGAGATAGAGAGGGTCACTGGAAAAGTTTTCCTATTATTGACCATCAGATGGAGCCACAACACAAGACATCAACAGGCGAAAACAACTGCAGCTCACTATATAATTTATGCGTGTATTTTGTTCATGGGAAACTAAGTCGAATTATCAGAAATAAATTCCTTTGTTAAAATACATTTCACACATTCAAATGTGAGTTCCAGCTCATTTGACCCAATATGATGTGTAATTAAGTGCTCACAACATATTGCCGAGTGTAAGAGACACCATATTGTGGCTTGTATAATACCAGTTTTTTCCCCCCACTGATGAATTGTGCTCCATTGGACATTGATTTTTCTCAAACCGCAAGTGCTGGATATAGGTATGTTTCATCTGGCTGCTATCTCTGTTCACATCTGGCCGAGAGCACAGATTGCGATAAAAATGTAGATACCCATAGTCGTTGGTTCTTTCGGTAAAGTCACGTAGATAGAAAAATAAAACAAATACAGTGAATAAAAATAAAATAACAAAAAAAAGACAAATGTAGACTGTAGCCTGGTTGTTAAGCTTGGTGAGCGTATTGGCAGTCTATAATGTAGACTGTAGCAATGGTTATTAAACTGAGTGAGCGTACTGGCACTCTATAATGTAGACTGTAACCTGGTTCTTAACCTCGGTGAGTGTACTGGCAGTCTATAATGTAGACTGTAGCCTGGTTTTTAAGCTTGGTGAGCGTATTGGCAGTCTATAATGTAGACTGTAGCAATGGTTATTAAGCTGGGTGAGTGTACTGGCAGTCTATAATGTAGACTGTAGCCTGGTTTTTAACCTCGGTGTGCGTACGGGCAGTCTATAATGTAAACTGTAGCCTGGTTCTTAACCTCGGTAAGTGTACTGGCAGTCTATAATGTAGACTGTAGCCTGGTTTTTAAGCTTGGTCAGCGTATTGGCAGTCTATAATGTAGACTGTAGCAATGGTTATTAAACTGAGTGAGCGTACTGGCAGTCTGTACTGTAGACTGTAGCCTGGTTCTTATCCTGAGTGAACGTAGTGGCAGTCTATAATGTAGACCAAGAATAAGTCTACATTATAGACTGTAGCCTGGTTCTTAACCTGAGTGAGCGTACTGGCAGCCTATAATGTAGACCAAGAATACGTCTACAATTTCACAAATACGTTAGATTGTATTTCCGAAGAGACTTATGTTTGGAAACCAGTGATATTCATTTATTTTCCCATAAATGTTTATTTTCCCCCTATTTAAAGCATGCAGCCATTATGTTCATATAGCAGCAACAAATCCCTCAATGCATGTTTATGCATGAATAGCTAGTCGATGAATTAAAAGTGTATTTTAAATATACGTATAAATTGCCCAATCGACAATGGAGTTTGAATATCTGGTTTAGAGTACTATTCCTAGAGGAAATTAAAATTGCATTATTACAAACAGCGAGGACAATGCATATTTGAATCATATAACATATACCTGGGATGTCCGATTATTTAAGAAATCGATTACTCCACCGATTATCGGTCTCATTGCGTTAGTATTTGGATACCCTGAAAATAACTGGAAAAAGTCACACCTCTGTTCCCACGTGTCCCGCTCGATGGGAAGTGGTGGGCAGAGCTTAGTGAAGTCACCAGCATCATGAGCTGCACAACACTGGGCTTGTAGAGTATTTTCTGCCTTTGTGTGGAAATATCTCAGGATGGCCTGAGTTATCGACCGCAGCACTAGTCGATTTAGCTGAATTAATCGACAAATTGTTCATTTGTAGTACTGTATTATGTCAAAATTGCATAACACTTTGTAGCATATGTTGTAATAAATTACTAGATGAATTAGAGACATGGCCGAGCATTATTAATTCATTATGTGTCTACTTTTTATATCTCAATTGGTTATTGCCTTTTCTTCGGGCATTCTTAATATGTGAAACAAACTGGGACAACAAATTAAATTTTTTCAAAATAGAATATGAAGCAACAATGTTTATTTCCCATTGAAACAAAATGTTACACTTTAAATAGTGAAGAAATAATTTGTATGTACTGTATTTGTACAAATATAAAACTTTCTAAATTTTTAGTGCCCTGCAGTATCAACGAATCAAAGCATCTGCCCCCTTTTTTAGTGTGGAAATTCTACAATGCGACCCAAAAAGCTATGGCGGCTCAGGCCGTGTTCCTCCGTTATGCATGCAGAGTACAGACCTCTGACAGCACACATGGTTCGTGCGTGAAGCGAGCCTAAAAGTAAAATCCTTGAGCAGGAATTTAAAAGTTACTGTGCTTCACATTCTTTGTAATTTTGTGTCTGCTGGGAAATAGCTTTGGACATCCGCATTGCAATTAGGGGAAGACAGAGCCAGGCCACACTGGGATATTGCCTTGGAAATAAAGCAGTGTTCAATTGCAGCACATTCTCATCCATCACACTCGGTGGCTTCACCTTTCTCTGTGAATGTTAATGTGGTCGCTTGAGATACGTTGGAGGCCCATTCCCCATCACATCACTGTAGGAATCACAAGATTTGTACAAACCACGGAAGACCGCTATTGTACGCTGAATAAAGCCTAACGTATTTGGCAAGACTCCGACACAAGGAACCAATAACCATGATGTTAAACAGCTCATGTTATCCAACATTTTGCAAAAGACTAAATATATCAAGAAAAACTATTAACACAATGTGTGGCATTTTTGCAAATCCACAATGTGGAAATTATACACGTGCATAATTTGTTATTTCTAAAACGCTTCTGCCGTGATGTTATTACGTGACGTGTATGTATACACTGTGTCTTGTCTTTGTGAAAGGTATTCACGGAGTGGAATGCATACTATCACATTCGAAAAGTTAGTTAAAAGTGATTTCCTGCTCAAATAAAAGTGGTATTCATCCCCTGTCTATTCAATGCCCCAAGTCATTGGTGTAAAATCCACATTCCAATGGCCTGGATTCATTCAGCTACTGGGAAACCACGTATATTTAGACTGAATAACATGAATATACAATTGCAGACATTTTCACCATTGATGGTATGAAACTAAACAGGAATCATAAACTTACCTTGACCTCCATTGACCACAGAATAGACTTTAACTGGTCCATTTGAATCAAAGATTTGTATGTATGGATTCACTACCAAGGGTAGCATTATTCACTACCATGGTTAACAGGGCAAGGCCGGCTATAATGTCAGAAAAACAGTAAAAAAACACTTTTCTTGGAGGTAGCTGAGCCTAGGAGGGTGGTGGTCTGTGACTTTTATAACATTGCAAGACTCCCAGGAGCTTTGCTATAACCGCCGATAGCCATCTCAATGGGGTGCACGTGTGTCTGCCACTGGCTTGCTGACTCTGCCAGTCACAACTCCATTACCCTATTCCTGCTGCTAAGTAAACAGCTGCCCTAATGCACCCCAACCCTGCCACCTCTGTCCTGCTAGAAACCATTGCAATGCCTCTAGCTCACAGAGGCCTATTTCATAGTGAAGTAGTAAAGTATAACATGTATCTTGTAAAATGAATACCATTGCAAGAGAGTATGTGCCAATCCAATATCACAATAGGCTAGTAAAATAATAGATTTATTTAGCAATCTACTACGGTAAATAAACTATTAAAGAACTTAACAAATAAGGTTGCAAAAGTGGGCTAAAAAAACTAAAGTCATGTACAAGTGTAGTGAGCGACTTCCGAGACACGTCGATAAGAAGGCTCTTGTTTATTAAGAGCACATGGGGCGATACATTTTGTAACGCAGCTACACATAGGCGATCCTAATACATAGCCCATCTCCGGCATACGTTATGCTTAGCTGTCCGACTAGCATAGCGATGGCGAGGGAGAGGGTCTTGCAGAAGATCAGCCACGTGGTCAGAGACGAAGAGATGACGACGAGCAGCAATGCAACCAGGACCCAGGACCTGCAACAGCACCCAAAGCTCTGGTTCGGTCCCCCTTATATGCGACCCGGCATGGCCAAGCCCCGCCTCTGGCCATGCCCCCTTCCAGAACATTCGAGCAGGTTCCCGTATCCTCTGGACTAATTCCACCTTTCACTTTCACCCTAGATACGCCCCCCTTATAATAAGGCATTATGCAATACCCCCAAAACCGCAATTACCCCTTCAGACCGACAGGTGTCACCCTGTCATTACACAAGTAAAAAAAAAGGTAATTGTTGTAGGGACACAGCTGAAATATATAGAGAAATATGTATATGTACAGCAATTGTTGAATGCAGGTCAAGATTAAAATGATGAAATCATATAGGAGAGATGCCAGGGTGTAGTGCTTTTGGGAAACTGAATTTTAATTATAAAAGCAACATACCATTGTGCCAGAACAGGAAAGGGTTCAATCTGTTTTTGTTAACTGCCATGGCATGGATCAGAATAATAGACACTGGCAAATAACATTTACACTGACAGACAGAGAGAAACTCAAAGGTCATAGAACAAGCAAATTCTAGACGTAAAAATAACTCTTAAAAGTTGGACTTAGGCAGAAGATGGTCTACAGTCCAATATGGTGATCAAAATCAGAATCTGGAGGAATTCGATGAGCTATTCACATTCACATATATACAGTAGGGGCAGGTCAGCAAGTTACAAAGGAGAGAACATGTCCAAGAGGATGGCCACCGTGGAGATGGAGCAATTGAATCAGCTCATGTGAGAGTAAAATAGATTATAGTAACGTGGGATCATGAGAGATGGCGAAGTCATAGAGAGGCCTTCACCAAGTTGTGGATAGATCATGGCTGGCAATGCAAAACCTGATCTCATCCATTTATGAGAAGGTATAGGTTGTGTAGAGAGCACTTGCCAAGTGGTTTGTTAATTGTCTCTATTTGCAATACTGCAGTCACATCATGGAGGGAAAACCCTCGCTGACGTCTGGATTCTCATGGGATTGCTCCAAATAAGAGTGGCTGTGTGGCGATAGAGATTGGTCAGATTGAGCTGATGGCTGTTCAGGCTTCAGGAAGGTAGGGGGAGAAGGGGGTAATGCATTCCATGACAGTTCGCAGAAACAGTTCAGGGGCCCGAATACAGAAAATGCTCCTAAAATCCGGCAGGCTGCGATTGTTGTAGGGCTCTGAAATTCATGAAGGCAAAACGTAAGATCACAAATTTAGGGGCGTGGCAGCAGTTGCTAGGGATTACATAATTACTAACACTACACCAGCCAATCATGTTGCATGGCAAAGACAACCCCGTGCAAAATGCCCAACATGAGGTTGCTCATGGAACATAGATGTCTATTTGGTTCTTTCGGTAAAGTCACGTAGAAAGAAAATAAAATAAATAATAGAATATGACGTTTCGATTGCAACACAAGCAACTCTCATCAGGTATGAATGAGTGAGAAAACAAACCTAGCAAACTTAGAAATGTAATGCAATTTCCACACAACTCACACAACCAGGTAAAGTGTTAACTGTTGTGTTCACCGACTCTCTGTGTTGCATTGCATTACATTTCTAAGTTTACTAGGTTTGTTTTCTCAAACTTCCAATTTCTCTCCCCCTGCCGCTCTATAAATTTTACCAGGTTTGTCAAGTTCCATTTTCTCTCCACCGGCCGCTAAATTTTACCAGGTTTGTCAAGCTTGATTTTAAGCTTTTGTGACTGCCGGAATCCATACTCTTTGGTTCCTTCGGTAAAGTCACGTAGGTAGGTCCAATTTCTCTCCTCTGGCCGCTCTTATTGACATGCTAATTTCTTTGCCCCCCCCTCTCTCTCTATATATAATGCCTCGTCACAGAGTCGTTGTTTCTCTGTGTGTCTCTGTGTGTCTCTCTCTCTGCTTGTGTGTATCTCCCCCATGTGTGTGTGTCTCTCTTTCTCTCTGTATCTCTCTCTATGTCAGGGGCGGTTTCTTCATTAGGGCGATTGGGCGACGCACCACCAATGCCATTCAACCACAGAGTTACGCTAGCCGTTACTGTGCCTCTGGATATAGTCCAATCAGCGTCATGTCACGTTCTGTGGATTACTGCCTCTTTTTTGGCGATTTCACTCTGGCTGAGAATCGCCCAGAGTGTTCCCATAGACTTACATTCAAAGATGTTTTTTTTCGAACGGCGGGTGCTCCAATGCATTCTTTATGGCTTCCGGGAGGGCTCGCACTAACGTGCTTACGTCATCACACGTAAGCACGTTTCAGTCAACAATATTATTTGTCGCCACCTAGTGGAATCTTTAATTAAAGAAACTGAGTGGATTGTAATAATAGTGAGTATAGAAATAAACAAGATGTACTGTGAGAGTCACTTTATTTTTCATTAATATTAAAGAAGTGAAGTTGCCTTTACATGCTTAAGCTGTTAATTTATCCATTGCATGGGTGGACCTTATCCTTATCAATCATCCAGACATTTGCCCCCCCTGAGAGATTTTGCAGGAGCCGCCACTGCTCTATGTGTGTTTGTCTCTCTCTCTCTCTCTGTCTCTCTCTGTGTATGTGTCTCTCTCCGTGTCTGTGTTTGTTTTTCTCTCACACTAAATTTCAATTTCGATTTAAAGCTTCCGTGACTGCAGGGATTCATGTTCTTGGTTCTTTCAGTAAAGTCACGTAGAAGGAAAATAATAAAATAATAAAAATAAAAGATAATAGAATAATATAATTCTCACGACGTTTCGGCCACAACGCAAGCAGCCGTCCTCAGGTGAAGAAGTTTCTTCTACGTAACTTTACCGAAAGAATCAAGAAGACTTAATTTCAAAGTTAGCAATCTTCGGAAGAACGTAATCAACCAGGTAAAGTGTTAACTGTTGTGTTAGCCGACTCTCTGTTTTGCATTGCATTACATTTCTAAGTTTACTAGGTTTGTTTTCTCATTCATTCATACCTGATGACGGTTGCTTGCGTTGCAATCGAAACGTCGTATTCTATTATTTATTTTAATTTATTTCTTCGTGACTTTACCTAAAGAACCAAAGAGTAATTCCTGCCGTCACGAAAGCTTCAAATCAAGTTTAAACATAGATGTCGTGACATCATCGCTCTCGAAGCTTTAGCTGTTCTGTGGCTGAGCAACGTATATTTATCTTATGAATGTATATCATATTGATTATTAATAATTGATATTTTATTATCGATTCCAACAATTATGCTATGTTATTATCTAACTTATTCTTTAGGTCTTTCGGTAAAGTCACGACATCGGTTCAAAGAAAATAACAAATAACTACGACGTTTCCATTGCAAAACAGGCGCCCCCTCTTCCTCATGACGAACGCTTGTGTTACAATCGAAACGACAGTTTTTGTTATTTTCTTTGAACCTATCTACGTGACTTTACCAAAAGACCCAAAGAATACGAATTCCTGCAGTCACGAAAGCTTTAAATCAAGATTTATTATCTAACTTTACAATGATTATTTGTCCTAACTACCCTGATGAAATAAAAATGATGGCAGTCTTAGTATAAGGAATATTTAGATTTATGTAAATCGTTCTGTACGCTTCCTTGATTTTCACCCCAAAGCTCAGCGGGCTAAAATGCCTTGGGGGAGGCTTCTAGGAAGAGGATAGGAAAAAAACAACGACCGTATGAGAAATCACAGAATATGGCCTCATACCCAACTACAGGAATCATATGCAAGCCAGCTCCACAGAATTATACATGCCAGTGAACCGCGTCACGAGGTATACAGTACTTTATAATTATTATAAAGACTGAGATATTTTATTTTCAATGTTAAGCAAATCATTAAATCACGCAAACTTAAAAATGAACATATGGTGAATGCCATTTAGAAAATTGTATGAGACGTAACATTTTTTAAAAGATATTTGGCTAAAAATAAAGAATAAATTACCAAGCCGTATGATATGATCACTATGTTTCTTAATAGAATGCAAAGAAGAACATGCTGGTATTTAAAAAAATTCATTCATTAAATACTAGGCTGATTGATTGCCTCATTGACAGCTTTGGTGTCAGACAATGTTCCTATGCAGATGACACCCTAACTCTTCACCTCCGTCGAGGTCACTAATTCCTCTGGACTGCAGAGGCTCGGGCAGCGGATTGCTGTCCTGCAGCAGTGGTCCTGGGCCCGCAATCTATCCTTGAATGCTTATAACTCCGAAGCCATCCTGATCAGCAACAGACAGCGTCTCACCACGTCCACGCTCCCTTCTAGCATATTAATCATCGGCCCCACCATTAATTTTACAACTACATCAGGTTAATCAGTGTCACTCGCAACTGCAACTTATCTTTCGACAGCTACACCAACCACAATCATATTTTGCAACTATCACCTTAGGGCCCTCCAGTTTAGTCCACTCTCCACTGAAATCGCCAACGCCCTCGCTTGCAGCATTGCCAAGGTCTCGCCTCAACCATTGCAACCCCATCCTTGTTCAATGTTGATGAAGTAACCTCAAGAGACTCAAAAAGTTGAAAATCCATCTCATCCACGTCATCCGGCACCTATCATCCACCGACCTCAAACTCCCTCCAATTGCTTCCCATCACCAGCAGGGTCAGATACAATATATCCTGCCAGTGCAACCATGCCTTTACTTTCGATCGTTCCACAATATCTTTCTTCACTCCTTTCACCCTGCACTGCAGCTTATGGTAGAACTCTCGTAAATGCAACTTACAACTTCCTCTACATGTAAAGGACCAGGACCATCACTGCCAGGCGTCGTTTCTCTATGACAGCTCCTGCCTTCTGGAATGACATCCCACTGCCCATTTGCAGCATTCAATCTACACCTATACCTACTGTAGGGCTTGAGTATAGCGCGCCACGCATCCCCCGCCTCTGTTGCTATGCAAGCAAGCACAGTACAGTGGGGTGATGTGAGGTAATGGTTGTTGTTGTGACTTTAGGCGAAGTGGGTCGTTAAGGGTTGAAACAGGTGTCAGGGTAGCCGGGAGAACACAGGCCAGTGATTGGCTGGAAAGGTAATTGGGCATTAGCTGGCGCTGCTCCGGTGGCGAAAACAAGGCCACGTGACACGGGGGGCCAGGGGGCGAGCGATAAGCGGGGGGTAGAGATAATTAGGGAGATCAATTGGTGTGGGGATATAAGCCAGAGCGCAACGGAGAGAAGGGAGTCCTGTACGAGTCGGTGTCATGGATGGAGCTGCAGTAACGGTGCCCGGAGAGTCGCAGAGCAAGTGATAGTAGAGTAAAGCATAGAGACAGTGTTAGTAGAGTAAAGCACGGAGAGACAGTGGTAGTGAGGACGCAGTGAGCAACCAGGGTAGCCATGCATCGGAAGGATGCAGAGTAGGAGAAACCGTAGAGACGACAAGCATAGCGATAGTGAGGTAGAGGGCACGGAGAGACGCAGAGCGGTGGTGCAACAGAGAAACGCGGAGCGGAGCGAGGCCGCGCCGAGATGCGGAGCGGTGGCGCGGCGAAGGTGGACTCTAAGAAGAAAATAAAGAGGAGAGAAAGACAACCCTTGTACGAGTCCTACAACTGGTGTCAGAAGTGATAACGGACCTGCACCGAGATGTCCAAGAAAGTCATGAAGAAAAAAAACTTACCGGCAGCCTTGTCGGCGGAGAGCAGCGATGCGGACGTGATACCTCCATCAGGAGCGGAGGCCCCCGCATCGCCGGAGGACGTGACGGAGCAAGCACCACCGCACGACGAGGAGGAGCCGAGCCCGCCGCATGTGTGGAGAGCTGCGATGGCGGCGTGAGAGGCCTGGATGGCGGTGCTGGCGCAAGAATTTGAGTGCTGCGGTCGATGCGGGAAGCGCCGACGGGATTGGATCCGCAGCCGCACGACCTCGTTACATCTGCGGGGGCTGACGGCGCGGCTGGATCTCCCGAGGCGCCAGGTGCGCCGCTGGACGAGGAGGAGGAACCAGAGTCGCTGGCCTCGAGCACGCCACGTCGGCTGCACGTGGAACGCTTCGAGGTCCCGGTCGGCGACTGGACGGCGTTTACACGACGATTTCGTGCAGCGTATGAGTCGCTTGGGTGGACGGAGGCTCAAGCGCTACGGGCGCTGCCAACGGCTTTGGACGACGACGCGTTGGCGACGTTCTACGGTCTCCCTCGAGGGGTTCGCTTTTCCTTGCCAGAGATATTTGCGGCGATGCAGAAGATTTACGAACCTCGCTCGGTCGCCAAGCGCAAGTTTCAATTGAGGCGACGGGTGGAAGGAGAATCTCCCCTCGCGTATCACAGTGCGCTGTTGACTCTTGGCCAAGCGGCTTACCCGGCAATGGACGAAGCGGCACTTGATTCTTTGGCCCAGGAGAAGCTGTTGCAGATGGCGAAGGAGCTACAAGTCGTCCTCCCACTTCCCAGCGACAACGACGACGACGGGTCATCCTTGCAGCTTGCCAGGAACATCCAGGTCAACCAGGATCTTCGCGACGAGCCATCGGCGAGGCCATCTCGGCCCCTGGTGGTGGGCGTTGGATCAGATGGTGGTCTACCGGAGGGAGAGCTGACGCCACTGTCGGCAGCGGCCGCACGACCACCGTTGAGCCTACACCGCCGCTCGGATTCGGGCGGACGTGGCGGTCCGTCACGCTGCTACGAGTGCAGGCGGCGAGGACACTTTGCGCGGGACTGCTGGAGACGGAGACGCGTCTTCCCACGTTCATCGGGACCCTACAATCAGGGATTCTACCCAGCGCAGGATTACCAGGCGAGTCGCGACACGTGCAATACACGGCCGTATCCTACACCTCACCCATCCACGTCGATACATAATGTTGATCTCCCTTCGTATGATGCTCAAGGTAATGCGGTATGGGGTGCGTTGACTCATCGTGTTTTGGGAGCTGCGCCGGGTTCGTCGGATGTGATGGCGTTTGTTCAAGGGATTCAAATTCGGGTTATTGTTGACACGGGGGCATCCGCGATGCTTATTTATTTGCACACCTTCCGATTGCTCCCTGCTTCGGCCCATGTTTTGGAACCGGTGGAGGGCCCGTGTATAGCAGCAAATGGGGGTAGTTTGGGAATTATGGGTCATACACTAGCAACAATACAGGTCGGGGAGGTGTGTGTAATGGGGTACATTTTGGTTTCGTCTGTTCTGGCTGTGCCGTGTTTATTGGGCACGTATTTTTTGCAAAAGATGCCGATTAAGATTTCTATTGAAAGGGGACAGTGGGAATTGCCGTCAGGGAAGTGCATAACATTTTTGGGTACTCCATCTAAATTTGCTCGTGTCAACGCTGTGGTCCAGGCGGTGGTTAGCCGCACGGTGCGCGTTCCGCCTGCGACGCAGATGCTTGTCCCGTTGAAATTGAAAAAGGGGCTGTCAGTAGGTAACTTTGAGGAGGGTATATTATTGAAACCTTCAAATGCCGTGTCACGAATGCCCTCTTTGGTAGGGGCTTTTATGATGGTGCCAGCGACGGCCGAACCGTTTATTCAGATTGTAAACACGGGGCACGAGCCGGTCGTTATTCAGGAAGGGACCACGCTGGCACACGCGTCAGTCGAACGAGGTTCGGAAAGCCATGTGTGTTTGGCAGCGGGGGGGGGGGGGGGGGGGGGTAACATGCTGCCACGACCGGAGGAGGAACCGAGCTGGTTTCGCGAATTGTATGAAGGTAATGACGATTTGACACCCGAGCAGCGGACGCGGTTAAGGGAGTTGCTTTGGGAATTTAGGGATGTGTTTAGCTCGGGGAAGTTTGACGTCGGTCGTACGACCTTGTTGCGACATCACATTGACACTAGAGATGCGGCCCCTGTTCGATTGAACCCTCACCGGGTGAGCCCGCTGGAGAAGGATTGCATTCGGAGGACGGTTGACGAGATGTTGCAACAGGATATCGTATCCCCTTCATCCAGCCCATGGGGAGCCCCGATCGTGTTGGTAAAAAAAAGGGACGGCTCTCTGCGATTTTGTGTAGATTACCGGAAATTGAATAAAGTTTCTGTGGTGGATGCTTATCTGCTTCCGCACATTGACGACTCATTGGACGCATTGTCCGGCGCTAAATTTTTTTCTACATTAGACCTCTTATCGGACTTTTGGCAATTGCCCTTAGACGAGGCATCTAAACCGAAGACGGCTTTTCGCACGCCGCAAGGATTGTTTCACTTTAATGTATTGCCAATTGGGCTGCACTCCGCAACAGCCACTTTTCAACGACTGATGGAGCTGGTGTTGACGGGATTTCAGTAGGAGTCGTGTTTGATTTACCTGGACGACGTCATTGTGTTCAGTAAGGATTTCGAGGGACATTTGCAGCGGCTGCGAGCTGTGTTTGGCAGGGTAAGGGGCGCCAATTTGAAGTTTAAACCCCAAAAGTGTCATCTGTTGCGAACTTCCGTTAAATATCTTGGTCATGTGGTCAGCGAAGCGGGGGTCACAACGGATCTGGAGAAAACTAGTTGTGTTCGTGCGTGGCCAGTGCCTAAAACGGTGTCGGAAGTATGCAGCTTCGTGGGCTTTGCGTCATATTATCGGCGATTTGTTAACAATTTTGCTACGATTGCGAGGCCACTGCACACGCTGACTGCTAAGGGTAAAAAGATTTTATGGGGTGATGAGGAGCAGTGTTCATTTGAAACGCTCCGGGATGCTTTGGCGGACGCACCGCCACTCGGGTATCCAAATTTTGCGGAAATGTTTATGTTGGACGCGGATGCCAGTGACACGGGCATCGGAGCTGTGTTGTCGCAAACGATTAACGGTGTTGAAAGGGTCGTCGCGTATGGCAGCCGGGTACTGTCCCCAGCGGAACAAAGGTATTGCGTAACACGCAGGGAATTATTGGCGATTGTTCATTTTGTGCAGTTGTATCGACCATACTTGTACGGGCGACAGTTTTTGGTCCGCACCGACCACGCGGCATTGCAGTACTCCTTGCGGATTGATCAACCCTCGGGCCAAATGGCCCGCTGGCTTGAGGTCCTGCAGGGATACTCATTTACGGTCCAGCACAGGAAGGGTACGCGTCACGTTAACGCGGATGCTCTGTCCCGGTTGCCTCAGGCATCGGGCTAGTGTCGGTGCTCCGAGGGATTGCCGCGTTGTGGGCCGCCGCTGCAGAGCGAGCCGAGAATAGCCGCGGCAGCTAATTCAAACCGGGTTGACGAGACACCGGATACTGAGCCTGGGTTGTTGGGTTTGTCACGGGGGCGTTGGGTGCGGTTGCAAATAGAGGATCTGTCACTTACCAGGATGAGGCTACGGGCCTCTCGCTCCAAACAGTCGGATGATTGGCCTTTTCTCCGACTCATTGACGACCTCCTGGTCAGATGGGATGTCGTCTTACAGAAATTTTGTATAGTGGTGCCGCTGTGTTTACGAGGGAAACTCATTTCCGACACGCACGCGCGGTTGATGCACTTGGGGGAGAAGAAAACCGCTTTGACTTTAAGAAATGATTTCTATTGGCCGGGGTTGCAAAATGACGTTCATTTGTACGTTAAAGCTTGTCACGAGTGCGCACGGCGGAAGGCGCCAGCCCAGCCATATCGGGTACCATTGCAATCGATATGTGTTTCACGGGTTAACGAAATTGTGGCCCTTGATATTTTGGGACCATTCCCCGTTACCCCGCGAGGTCACAAATACTTGCTCGTGGGGGTCGAATACTTAACTCGGTGGCCTATGGCATGGCCGTTAGTGGATCAATCAGCGGGATCAATTGTGGAGGCCTTTCTGCAGGGTTACGTTTTCGATAAAGGGGCCCCGGAGCACCTGCTTACAGACCAGGGGAAACAAATTTCGTCCCGCCTTTTGAAGAAGATGTGTGACACATTGGGTACGAGAAAAATCCGGACATCCCCATACCACCCGCAAACCGACGGGATGGTCGAGCGTCTTCATCGAACATTGACATCTATGTTGTGCCAGCAGGTTAATTCGGCTCAGACGGATTGGGATTTACATGTCCCGGCGGCTTTGGCCGCTTATAGATTGGCCCCACATGCTTCTACAGAATATTCGCCCTTTGATCTGATGTATGGGCGTGAACCAGAAGCCCCGGCCTTGGTCAGGCTGGGTGTGAAATCTAAGAGCAAGTCGCCAGTGGTGGCTGTCCCCATGCGCGAGTCATTGGATCGGTTGAACGAGGCCAGGGAGGCCTCGCTGCGGAATACGGAACGAAGGCAGGCAGCTAATGAGCGTCTGCATGGGGGGCAGCCTCCATGGGAACCATGGCGAGTGGGGGACAAGGCTTGGTTACATTGTCCGATGGTGCCGGTGGGCACATCACTAAAGTTCCACCAGCTCTGGCAGGGGCCCGTTGAGATTGTGGAAGTTCGCCGGGATCAAAGTGTAAGGATTCGCTACGGTCGACGGTTGTGGCACATTCACCCGTCACGGTTGAAAAGATATGTTGTGCCATATGATGCGTCATCTCCAATCCCGGAACGGCCTGTATTGGATGTGTCCGACGAGTGTCCTGGGGGGCGATGGGAAGATGCACCTCAGCGGTTTACCCCCTGTGTGCCTGCAGGAACACCATCCTTGAAGCGACGGACACACAAGGCCGTGGGTGGCTCTCGTCGAGAGATGGACAAGGGGATGGAGATGGACACACGGTTCGGGCAGAACGCTGCCCTGTGGCCACGGACGGGGATGCCCTAGCCCCTGTTCCATTGAGTCGGGGAGACGGACCGGCCGCGGGAACACGTTCACGACGATTAACTTTTACTTAAATTCCTGGGACTCGGGGTTGTATATATATTGTGCATCTGTTGAACTTTTCGTGTACTGTGGGTTTCGCGTTTTGCGTTGTTTTAGCTGGGACGGCTAGTTTTTTTCACGGGGGAGGGGGGTGATGTAGGGCTTGAGTATAGCGCGCCACGCATCCCCCTGCCTCTGTTGCTTTGCAAGCAAGCACAGTACAGTGGGGTGATGTGAGGTAATGGTTGTTGTTGTGACTTTAGGCGAAGTGGGTCGTTAAGGGTTGAAACAGGTGTCAGGGTAGCCGGGAGGACACAGGCCAGTGATTGGCTGGAAAGGTAATTGGGCATTAGCTGGCGTCGCTCCGGCGGCGAAAACAAGGCCACGTGACACGGGGGGCCAGGGGGCGAGCGATAAGCGGGGGGTAGAGATAATTAGGGAGATTAATTGGTGTGGGGATATAAGCCAGAGCGCAACGGAGAGAAGGGAGTCCTGTACGAGTCGGCGTCGTGGATGGAGCTGCAGAAACGGTGCCCAGAGATTTGCAGAGCAAGTGATAGTAGAATAAAGCATAGAGACAGTGTTAGTAGAGTAAAGCACGGAGAGACAGTGGTAGCGAGGACGCAGTGAGCAACCAGGGTAGCCATGCATCGGAAGGATGCAGAGTAGGAGAAACCGTAGAGACGACAAGCATAGCGATAGTGAGGTAGAGGGCACGGAGAGACGCGGAGCGGTGGCGCAGCAGAGAGACGCGGAGCGGAGTGAGGCTGCGCCGAGACACGGAGTGGTGGCGCGGCGAAGGTGGACTCTAAGAGGAAAATAAAAAGGAGAGAAAGACAACCCTTGTACGAGTCCTACACTACTATAATCACCCAATAATGTCTGTTCTTAACGCTCGTGACGTCACTCCACATCGACCAGCCCCCCTAATTAATATTCATGAGCAGGTGACGTCCTCCAAATGGACAACCCCCCCACCCCTCCTTATTAATAATCATGAGCAGGTGACGTGACGCCACATCGAACAGCCCCCCTCATTAATAATCATTATCAGGTGACGTCCTCCAAATAGACACCTCTCCATTCATAATAATGAGCGGCTGACGTCACTCCACATGGGGGGCCGAGGCGCCTCCTCCCTCCTTCTCGGCGTCAACTTACAACCCTCACTACAAAGGCAGAACCCTCACGTCACGCGATCTCCGTAACGCAATTGAGACATCAAAGTAAAAAGGATGTCTTGATGAACACGGATTCTATCCTTAAAATTAACTAGTTCTGTGTCACCGTGCCCTTACAAATTGCACATGCATTAATGCAATGAATATCACGTCGCGGTCTGCTTTTTGCTTGAAAATGTCAGATTTACTGCAATACACCCATTCTTGGACGGGCAAAAGAGTAGTGTTTAAGAGGCGCTTAAAGGCCACACCTCTATAGCCAGGCTTTATACTTACACTGAGTTTGGCTCCGTGCCTCAGAATTAGGGTTATTTATGTCTGTGAAATATGGTGTATGTTACAAATGTCATTATTATCATTAATTAAAAATGCCACTGGCCAAATCATTTAGAATACACCAGATATCATCATATCTCAGAAGCTAAGTATAATTGAGCCTGGAGGATAATTATACAAGTTACCACCATGCACAATGGGTGTTATAGGGTTGTGAGGCACGTTTTGGTCAGCATATGGCAATGCAGCAAATTCCAGTCTATGTCTATGCTTCCACATCTACGCTGCCTGCCATTCCCAACCTGCACTGACGACATAAGCCCCATGACCCGTAAAAATGTGGGGAGGCTCTGATTCAGCAGTGAATTGATAAAAGGCCGTACATGTACATGTAATAAAATAATAACAGGTTTTTGAATACTGTTAGTGAGAGGAGAAGAGGTTTTACTTTTCAGCTGAGTCACCTCCAGGCCTAGATATTTCCTGAAAAATAACAAGTTGGCAGTAATCTCAAGAATCTTTCTCTCGAATCAATCATATAAACTGTTTAGTAATCCAGAATAATTTTTTTTTTACATGCATGATTCAATTAGTGCATCATGAGAAAAAGATTCTGATAATCAACGAATTAAATCATCATTACATGCATACTATTTAATTGTTATAAAATTGCCGCTTCAAAGAACTTACAAAATAACAGACGACTTAACCAAAATAACAAGAGTTTTTTTTAATATGGTAACAGAGGGGAAAGAAAAATCTCAAGCTATCAGATTAGACTTCAGAAATTATGGCTGAAGGGTTTCCATAAACCTGTAGGGTTTCAATGATCTAATCCCAATATAAGTATGACCCAAAATTGTCGTGACATTTTCTAAAAGTACGGAAGGGATAAATAATTACAATCCATTAAACACATGACTCAAAATAATTATTTGTGTCATGGAAAATATTAATATTATATAGATAAGTAGACAAAAGGTCTCCTTCATATTTCTGTCTCTCCACATGGACAAAAAAATACATGTGTAGACAGATAACTGCAGGAGATATTTTTCTATTTGTTTTATTAGGATATAAGTGTGTATTTCAACATATAAGACTTGGATGCAATTGGAAACATTTTTCATCAATGAATAAAAGTTCAACATTGAGTCAAGCATTGATTAGTCCATTAAAAAAATATCCACTCAATCGTGCAGCTATTGCTGTCCCAACTATCCCTATCACTTTACATGCTCTGCAAGAGATACAGTGAGGAAAAAAAGTATTTGATCCCCTGCTGATTTTGTACGTTTGCCCACTGAAAAAGAAATGATCAGTCTATAATTTTAATGGTAGGTTTATTTGAACAGTAAGAGACATAATTACAACAGCAAAATCCAGAAAAACGCATGTCAAAATTGTTATAAATTGACTTGCATTTTAATGAGGGAAATAAGTATTTGAACCCCTCTCAATCAGAAAGATTTCTGTCTCCCAGGTGTCTTTTATACAGGTAACGAGCTGAGATTAGGAGCACACTTTTTAAGGGGATCAAATATTTTTTTCCCTCATTGTAGCAGCAGCCTGTTTCCAAAGGTACATATGAAGATAAAAAATTCATATATATGTTAACTGGATTTGCATTTGTGGTGCTAACCCAGTTTTAAAAAATGTGGGATTATAGCGATTTCACAGCCAAGATGTTTTATTTTACCTTTTCGGTTGGCTGGCCTGCAACAATGCAGTGCTCATTTCCTACCCCCCGTCTCCCCCCACAAGTCTTCTTCAAGCTCTAGTTGCTCGATGAACGTGCTGCCAAACCAGCAAGGCCTCGGTGAGGATGTTCAGTACTGACCTCTGCACTAATTGGCATTCGGAACACTCCTCAGTTAATCTGATATGCTAATTCGTAAAATAAATATTTTATCACAATGATCTGCCCTTGGGAAGTACGAGAAATGTTGTTGCGTAGAATTCACGCCACATTCTACCTGATGCATGATGCTGCCGAGCTGCAGGATGCCTGAATTGAGCCAATTACTTTTAATTGTTCAGTTCAGCTTGAGCCAGAAACATGCGCGGTGTCAGTTCATGCAAAGTATCATTTACTCATCTTAAATACATTATAATACTGTTCCAAAATACCGATGTTACGTGAAAGAATGCAGGTAGGATAAAATGCGATACCGTGCTTGTGCTCGTTTTCTTGCATCAAATGTAGTGTGATGTGAACAATTTGATGAATATCGCTATGCTATATGTATTTGTGTAATCGTGCGGATAGAAATTAATTAACAGTTTTAAAAAGTTATATGTGGTCCATTTGAGGGATCACAGACTATTAAGAGCCTGTCCACACTGCCAAATTCAATAATAACCTCCTTACATGTTAGGCTTAGCTACTGGTGTAGATGCTCCAATATCACTTTGGAGAGTTCCTTGGTGATAAATGAAATATATATTTGCTTCGTAATAATAACAGTACCTGCAGCAACAATGCATATGATACCAACTTCATACAAAGTTTATTCATACATTCATGCAATCATTCACGCGCCGAAAATGTACTTGCACACTGATGTACATACATATATGCAGTGTAGGTGTAATGGGTTCCGGAGACACTTGTAGAGGTAACTTCTTTATTACAACACAACACTCCAACAGTCCTGATACTCTGTTACAGCCTAGGTACACAGCCTAGGTACACAGCCTAGATACTCTACTCTGGCTACGCTCTGGAACTCGCCCTCACAAGGTCGTAGAGTCGGGAGTTCCAGAGTCCCACCACTCGCTCTCACAACATCCCAGGGTCTTCAGATGGCTGGTCGTGGGTCTTGGGTCTTGAGTTACAACTGGCCCTGATCGTCCAGGGAGCTCTCCTTTTATGCCTGGTCCAACGAGGGGTGGGGCCGTGTGCGCCACCAGACATCCCACAGAGCACACACAGCCCCCCCCCCCCCCCCCCCCGTTGGCGGCGCCCAGGGGATTAAGCGCCTGGGAACTCAACGCCTGGCGCCCAGAGGCTTAAGCGTCTGGACCCCCTGGGAACCCAGCGCCTGGCGCCCAGAGGCTTAAGCGTCTGGACTCGCCTGGGAACCCAGAGCCCCCAGCAGCCCCTCCCTTCTTATGTCACTACATTACCCCCCTCTATGTAGCCTCCAGCCGTCCCGGCTGTCAATAATTAGAAAGTTTAAATTAACGAAAGGGAGAGAGAGAAAAAAAATACGCGAGCCTCAACAGGAAAAGAAAAGAGAACAAGAAAGCAACCATAAATACCATAACCAACCTGTACAACTCTACACTATATACAAGCATCAATCAACAAAAAGGTGAAGCAATGACACCTGAACAAACGACCCGCGGCACACCTAGCCCTCCTCGGGATCCGCATAGAAAACGGGGAATTAACAACAACAAATATACAGATTCCGACGCATTGGATGCACAACCACCGCATGGATGGCAGGGATCCACACCACCCTGCCACCCTCCCATCCGTCAGGTGGTGAGAAGGCGAAGACCAACATGTCTAGCACCCCTCTACACACACTTGTCAGGACGTCTGTCTACGTCCCGGGTCGAGAAGTCGTACTTCAGGGCCGACCCATGTACTGGGCAAAGAAGTCGCACTTCAGGGCTGCTCCAGTATCTACATTTTTAAAATATATATATAAAATTTACATGACACAAACAAAATAAATCTGCCTGCTCGTGTCCATAAATGGTGGCCGCACGCGCGAACCGCATCTCCAAGGCATCCCGTGCTTGCGTCCCAGCAGCCCTCAATGAGGACCACCACCGACATTACATGTCAACTGTTAGCACCCCCCGCCTTTCCAACGTGGCGCCTCCATCCTAAAACTGCGCACGTCGGCCATATCGGGGGGGAATTTCCGTGTTACCACCCCACTGCCTTTCTGACGCGGCATCACAACCAGTAGTACGCGTCGGCCATATCGGGGGGCTTCAACCCAGTCTCTCTCCAAGACTCGCATCGCAGCATATAGCTGTACCGACCGAGCTGAGACCCAATCTCTCTCCAAGACTCGCATCGCAGCATATAGCTGTACCGTCCGATCTGAGAACCAACCTCTCTCCAAGACTCGCATCGCAGCATATAGCTGTACCGACCGAGCTGAGACCCAATCTCTCTCCAAGACTCGCATCGCAGCATATAGCTGTACCGACTGATCTGAGAACCAACCTCTCTCCAAGACTCGCATCGCAGCATATAGCTGTACCGACCGATCTGAGACCCAATCTCTCTCCAAGACTCGCATCGCAGCATATAGCTGTACCGACCGATCTGAGACAACCCATCGTTCACTCCCTGCACAACATGCACCCTAACAACTGAGGGATACAGTCCCAACGTAACGGGACAACTACACCTGAACACCACGAATCTCCAGCCCACTGTTTCAACGCGCCTCGGAGTGTTTCAATCTCTGGGCCGTCAGGGCGAGCCTACTGCTCCAGACGCACCACGGAGGGTCTCAACCTCCGGGCCGTCAGGTCAAGCCGTCAGCTACTCCATGACGGGACCACACTCTCCGAGCCATGTGAGCGCACAGCCCACTAGGCTAGACATGCCACGGAGTGTTTCAATCTCCGGGCTGTCAGGTCAAGCCGTCAGCCATAGCATGACGGGACCACACTCTCCGAGCCATGTGAGCACACAGCCCACTAGGCTAGACATGCCACGGAGTGTCTCTTTCTCCGGGCTGTCAGGTCAAGCCGTCAGCCATAGCATGACGGGACCACAACTCTCGTGTTAGAGACGCAACACCCGCTGGCCCATCCTGGTCAGGATCTGCACCCCAAGATATTTGAGAGCCAGCCTGACAATTCCAAATCCTTGGCAGTATGTCATCATCTCAAGATAAATGCCCCATACAGTATATACATCGTTAACAATGACAGCACAAGCTATACATTAACAATCACGAACAAAGCTCAATACAAACCATACATTGTTAACAATCACAAGCAAAGTTTCGCACACACATTGACAACACTCACGAGCGAAGCTCCACACAGTTTACCCAACAACAATCACGACTCCCCGACGACAACGAAGAGAATGTCAACAAAAAAATCATTAATCCGGAGCGTGTAAATGTACGAAGTGTCAGGGGCCTGGTCTCCCGACCTCCAACCTTTGACCAGAGCAGCAGAGGCGGCGACCTGCGTGTCGGTCGATGTGCTGGCCCCGGCGCTGGTTACAGTAAGAATGGAGCCCTCACTGTCCGATCGCAGCGCTGATGACGTGGTATGCTAGGTTGCAAACAGCTGTCACCCGGCGGTGAGGGACGCAGCGCTGATGACGCGGCATCTCCAGGTTGGCCCACGCTGGGCCAGGAAGTGACGTCGCTCCCAGCGGTCACTGCTCCTCCGGTGGAAGTGATGTCATTCCCGGAAGTATCCCTCACATCCATGGGGGGGACGCCGGTGGCGGGAATGGCGGCGGCGTCCACCATGTTTGTGGCGGCGGCGGCGGCGGCGGGCTCGGGCGAGCGCCGCGCCTCCTCTGTCCCTCTCCCCATCGTCCGCGAGCACCGCATCTCGCCCAGGAGGGAGGCAGTGGCGCAGAGCAGCTCTGCGAGGCGAAGCAGCGCCTCCTCCATCCCTGCTCCCGACGCTGGAGAGGGGACGGTCGGCGGAGCAGACAGCTGCTCAGCCGGCGGTGCGGCGTTGTTGTCGGCCGGCGGTGCAGCGTCGCTGTCGGCCGGCGTTGGCCGCCCCATCGCTGCTTGTTCCTCGACATCGCCGTCAGGACTGAAGGTACGTGGCTTACTTCTTGTCTCCATTGACACTTCTGACGCCAAATGTAATGGGTTCCGGAGACACTTGTAGAGGTAACTTCTTTATTACAACACAACACTCCAACAGTCCTGATACTCTGTTACAGCCTAGGTACACAGCCTAGGTACACAGCCTAGATACTCTACTCTGGCTACGCTCTGGAACTCGCCCTCACAAGGTCGTAGAGTCAGGAGTTCCAGAGTCCCACCACTCGCTCTCACAACATCCCAGGGTCTTCAGATGGCTGGTCGTGGGTCTTTGGTCTTGAGTTACAACTGGCCCTGATCGTCCAGGGAGCTCTCCTTTTATGCCTGGTCCAACGAGGGGTGGGGCCGTGTGCGCCACCAGACATCCCACAGAGCACACACAGCCCCCCCACCGTTGGCGGCGCCCAGGGGATTAAGCGCCTGGGAACTCAATGCCTGGCGCCCAGAGGCTTAAGCGTCTGGACCCCCTGGGAACCCAGCACCTGGCGCCCAGATGCTTAAGCGTCTGGACTCGCCTGGGAACCCAGAGCCCCCAGCAGCCCCTCCCTTCTTATGTCACTACATAGGTATACAAGCAGATAATAACAAATACACAAAAAAATTGTCAAGGAAAGCACACACCATACCTTGCAAGTGTAATGGGTTCCGGAGACACTTTGCAAAGGCAAATTCTTTATTACAACACACCACTCCAACAGTACTAGTACAGTCTAGCGACACAGCCTACTTCTAGCGTCCCTTGGGGAGGCTACCTTACCAGACCCAGTCAAGGTGCAGGTCTCGACTCTGGATTCCTCGGACCTCGCCCTTACAAGGGCGAAGGGCCGGGAGTCCCAGAGTCCCACCACTGGCCTGCACAGCGCACCGGCCCTTACAAGAACAACGGGGCGAGGAGTCCAGGGTCCTAAGCTGGCTGGTCTTGGTTCTTCAGCTGCGACTGGTCCCGATCGGCTGGGGAGGTGCCCTTTTATCCCCCTTGCCCATCGAGGGGTGGGGTTGTGTGGGATCGTAGATCCCCCGCAGCCCCCTCGTTGGTGGCACCGAGGGGCTTAACTGTCTGGGATCCTGAGGTCCCAGCGCCGAGGGCTTAGCTGTCTAGGATCCTGAGCCCCCAGCAGCCCCTTCCCTCTTGGGCTGGCACAGCAGCCCCTCCCCTGGCGGTACGAGGTACCCTTGCAGATGGGCCCTGTCTACCACTGCCGGTAAGTGTGGCTCATCTACGGCACTACATTACCCCACCGCCCCCCCCTACGTAGCCTCCAGCCGTCCCGGCTGTCAATAACACAACGGAACAATAAAAAGTTGTTAACCATCAAATGAGTGTGTGCGTGCATCAATGACTGAACGGATGACAAAAAAAATTAGAAGAAAGCACCTCTGCCCCTCCTGCGGTCACGCATAAAAACCCCCAGGCCACCAATACAGAAGAACACTATATAAACACATATATGCAGGACGAACACACACCCCAACCGCCCACTATACATTATGGCAAGGTGAGTGGTGGCGAGTTGGGATGATAGTTCGTGGGTGAGGGTCATGAAAATCGTTTGAGTTTTGAGAGAGTCTGAGTGGCAGGTCCATCGGTCGCGACGGAGGCGGGAGGGTACCGACAACCCGCTGTTGGGCTTGTGTCCTGGGCCGCCGATCCCGCAGGCAAGTTCGTTCCCACTGGGTCGGCCGTGGCGGGTGGCCGGGCTGATTTCACTCCCGAGGCACCTGAGGGCGTGACAACGGGACTTGCCCGAGAGTTAGAACCAGTATCGTCGCGGAGCGGCTTGTCGGACACATCGTGCTATTGGCCCCCGAGAAGTGAGGGAGGTGTGCAGGGTTGAATGTAAGGTTTTAGGCGTGATGGGTGTACGAACCAACGGCGCTTGCCGTGCTGGATCCTGACGCACTGTGGGCGGACAACGTGGATAATAACAACCGGGCCTCTCCAAGGCTTAAGCAGTTTTGAGGAAGTAGCCAGTGGTACCTGCGGGCAGTGGAGCCAGGCGCGGTCCCCTTCTGCCCAAACATGGCGGAACGTAAGGAGGTTCCGCAACCACTCGTTAGCAAGCTGACGAGCTTCCGAGTTATTTTGAGCAGCCTCCCGGGCATGCACCAGACGACGCACATTAACACGGATGTGGTCGGCAATCTTAGCCGTAGGTGCGGGCTGTTTAATGCGCAATTGTACATCGATTGAGGGGCAAACCTCCCTACCATACATAAGATAGAATGGTGAGTACCCCGTGGCAGCATGGGGCGCCATTCTATAGGCGGCCAAGACACCAGGTATGTGGAGATCCCAATCAGTCTGTGACTCAGACACCTGGTGGCTTAGCATGGAGGTAAGTGTCCTATGTAATCGCTTGACCATACCGTCAGTCTGGGGGTGATGTGGCGAGGTGCAGATTTTCCCTTGGTCGGTCAGCAGGCGTTCGGTAGCACCCTTATCCAGGACATAGCCCTGGAAAAAGGCCTCCATAATGGCTGCCGCAGACTGGGTGGGAAGTGGCCAGGCCATGGCCCATCGGGTAAAATATTCCACCCCAACCAAAAGGTACTTATTACCCCGAGGAGTAGTGGGAAACGGACCCAAAATATCCAATGCGACGATCTCATTGACCGAGGAAACCTTAATGGATGGTCTAGCAGGTGGTTTCCACCGTGCACATTTGTTGCAACCTTGCACAAGGTCAGCCACATCGTTTGCCATGCCCGGCCAAAAAAATTCCAATTGGATCTTGGCTAGCGTTTTCTGAACGCCCAAGTGCAAGAGGCGACTGTGGGTTTCCCATACCAGCCGTCCTCGCAGGGAGGTGGGCACCACCAACGTGTGGGATTGGGACCCCCCATCCCAATGCATGAGAACGCCTTCCCGGATGACAAATGATACGGGGCCCCCCTGCCCCCTGTGACCCTCGGCATCCCTAGCCCGGCATCTCAATTTAAGGAGAGAGACGTCTTCCATCTGAAGACGTCCCCAGTCGTCCAACCCGAGGCCCAGCAACGCGTCCTGTGAAACTTGCGTGGAGGGAGCCTCGTGGTCTCTGACCCCATACCCGGCCGCGGCCGCAAGGGATGGGGGCGGTACTCCGTCAGACTGCCTACAACGCCCCGCACCAAGAAAACAAGCACAGCGGCCGTCGGTCGGCAGTCGCGACAACCCGTCGGCGTTCCCGTGTTGAATCCCCTTCCGGTAAACGACAGTGAATGCAAAGTTCTAGAGGATCTCGAGCCAACGCGAGAGCTGTCCAGACGGTTGGTCCACTCACAAGGCGTATTGTAGTGCTGCGTGGTTGGAGCGTACTGTGAAATGCCTGCCATACAGGTAGGGTCTGTACTGGTGAAAAAAACCATAGCAAGCAATTTGCGGCGCGTCACGCAGTAACGTTGCTCCGCGGGCAACAGTACCCTGCTGCCATAGGCGATGATACACTCCCCTCCATTGACAATTTGCAACAGCACTCATCCAATTCCGGTGTTCCTGGCGTCTGTATCCAGAATGAACGGAGCGGTAAAATCTGGATAAGACAAGGTAGGAGCATTGACCAGTGCTTGTCGGATAGCATTGAACGAGGCCTGTTCTAACTCTCCCCAATGGAATTTTACGCCTTTCGCCGTTAATGCGTGGAGAGGCTTCGCGATGGATGCGAATCCTACAGCAAATCGCCAATAAAATGAGGCAAAGCCAATAAAACTCCGCACCTCCCCCACCAGAGGTGGGAGTCGTCCATGAGCGCACGCAATTTGTTTTTTTCGGGTCAGTGGCAATGCCCGAGCAGCTGACAATATGGCCCAAGTAACAAACCGAATCTCGCATGAGGTGGCACTTTTGTGGTTTGAATTTGAGGTTAGCTACCCGCATTATAAGGAAAACTGCCTTCAACCGTGCAAGTTGTTCATCAAAAGTTTGGCTGAATACGATGACATCGTCGAGGTAGAATAGGCAAGAATCCCATTGGAGCCCAGCGAGGACCAGCTCCATCAGGCACTGGAATCTCGCCAGGGCCGAGTGAAGACTCATAGGAAGCCTGTTGAATTGGAACAGTCCCTGCGGCGTGCAAAAGGCCGTCTTTGGTTTGGATGCGTCATCAAGGGGCAGCTGCCAAAACCCTGAGAGGAGATCCAAGGTGGAGAAGTAGTGCGCACCTGCTAAGGCATCGAGCGACTCGTCCATCCTGGGAAGCGGGTAGGCGTCGGCCACAGAAATCTTATAAAGTTTCCTGAAGTTGACACAAAAGCGGAGGCTACCGTCATGTTTCTTAAAAAGAACGATCGGCGCTCCCCATGGGCTATTTGATGGTGCAATGACATCGGCCGCCAACATATCGTTGACGGCCACCCGTACATGTTCCTTCTCGGCCGGGCTCAACCGGAATGGATTTTGATGAATTGAAGATGCATCACCCGTGTCGATGTGGTGGCTAAGCAATTTAGTACAGCCAATGTCGTATTTCCCTTGATTGAAAACGTCAGCGAAATTGCTCAGCAGCGTACGTAATTTAGCATGCTGTAATGGTGACAAATCGGCAGAACTGGAGCAAAGCGCGTCGAGCCATCCTGCGTCAGGACCCAGCTTGTTAACGGAAGGGGACACGTCCCCTATGTGACCCACGATCATATCCCCTGACGGGGCTGGCGTCGCGTGAGCAAGCACCATTCCCTGAGGGATAACGGCCGTTTCCAATCCCGCGTTAAGGACCTGGATAAAGGGCTCGCGGTCGCTTCGCATGAGCGTTTGTGCACACACGAGGTCCGACACCCGCTCAGCCGAATGCGAAGGCCCGATTACAGCGCCCCCCATGAAGGCGTCGGAGTTAAAAGGTTTCTGAAGCCGGAGGGGAACCAATATCTGAGACACGGGAGGAATGTGAATTGTACAGGTCGCCAACACCTGCACCGTCGTAGATGCGGAGTGCAACCAAGTGGGTGTGGGCAGGAAGGCCATGCGTCGGCCGGAGGGGAGCTCAATACACCCCTTGTTAATGAGAATTTTAATGGGCATCTTCCCCAAGAAATCCGTTCTAAGGAGGCACAGAACGGCAAGGCTTGATGAGACCAAAATGGGCCCATCTAATTGGACGTCACCAATGCGGATCTGGGCATTGATCCGTCTCGTAATGCCCAATGAACCCCCATTTGCGGCAAAGCATGGCACATCAACTGGCTGCAAGGGCTGGCATGTATCAGGTAGTATGTTATAAATTAGATCCGATATGATGGTCGCCAACGCACCCGTGTCGACCAACATACGAACATCGATCCCCTTGATAGAGCCCACTAGGAACCTGCTGCCGCGGCAACAACCCTATGGGCCAACTCAGACCATTGTCCTGGTCCGAGCGCCCAGTCGCTCAATGATGAGCCCGAATCTCCCTACTCCGACGCATGACCACCCTGTGAGGTGTGAAGGTGCGTGATTGGTGTAAGCCGGGGTCGAGAGTACGAGGTGCCGCGACTCGCCTGGGTATGCCAAAAAGCCGGTGGTGAGCGAGGCGCTGTGGTCGGAGGTCCTGAAGTCCGGCATGGGGGGACCCTGCAGCCAGACGCCACATGGCCCCGAAGGCTGCAGTTGTGGCAGACGATGGATGCACCGTCCTGGTGTGAGGTCGGCCGTTCCCGCTGGAGGTAGTCACGCTGGGATCGGCGGTCAGACGTGGATCCATGACCTCCCGTTGCCGCGAAGGCCTGACGAGGCCCCGAATCCACGTCATGGCCCTGGCCCTCAGGTGGGGCCACGCAGGCGTCGACAGTCGCGTCCCCCAGGAACTGGAGATGTGCTTGGCTACACCTGGCAGCGCATAGAGATGTGAAGTCGTCGTCGTCGGCTGCTGGCATGGCAACCTGAAGCTCGCGGGCCCAGCTCAGGAGCTGCTGCAACACCAATGAATCCACGGCGTCTTCATCCATGCGAGGGTAGGCAACCCCAGCCATGGCCAGCAGCGCGCTGCGGTACCCCAGTGCCGACTCCGAGGCCTTTACCTTAGTGCAAGAGAAAAACGTTAAGTCCATTATGCAATAATGACATTATAGACTTGAAGAAAATATTAGCCTCATGTCATAAAATACATGTTAGGACATTATTTTAATTCGTAGTGCTACAGTATTTGATGATAAAAAAAATATGTTGCTTTAGTAACCCGATTGCAGTTAACAGGGCCATAATGCTGTTTTCAAGCCACAACCATAAATGCTATTGAATGGAATCGAACACAACACTAAGACACTGTTTTAAATGAAACTAATCCTCTGCGAGGTATTTTCCATAGTCACAAATGGATTATAAAAATACGGAATTCACATAGTAGAGGCTACATTTTCACATAAGCACAATGCCTCTCTTTCTACTCTCATGATCCAGTGATGGGCATATAAAAAGCCTACTTATGAATGTACAAACTACTGTTCCTTCCGGGCCCTAAAAAATATTGTCTGAAACACTTATTTTAAGTTTCCTGGTGTAGAGGGAAGAATCGACCACACACCCTCTATAGATCCCTCTAATAGAGGCTTTCCACCAGCAGTGGCGTGAATAAGAAATGACATGGCTGCCTGTGAAATTGTCTTTTTGCGTTGTGTGTTGTTGGGCGACCACATGTTCAAAATGTCCGATGCTTGAAGTAACGATCGTGGTGGTTGCGTTGCGTGCGTTGTTCACATTGTTATTGTTGTTGGTTTGGTTTTGTTTGTCTGCACTGTTCTTTTGAGGAGTAAGTTGTTCCTTTTCATGCTCTTTGGTCCTATAACATTGATTATGTGTAGCATTGTGTCAAATGTATGGTTTGGCCTAGGAGAAGTTGGTTTAAAATCGTGTTAACCAGGGACGGCTATATTTTTAAGAGGGGGGGGGGGTGATGTAAAGACAGTACGGGGCGATAGAGGCACACAGTATTGAGAATACATCATGGTATCCATGTACTTTTTCAATACGTAAACCCCACAGTTTGTCAGTTAAAAAAGTCACAAGGTACCGGTACAGACAGACACAAACACAGACAAAAATTACTTACCGATACCATTCATATAATTTGTTAATGCCGACGACAGTAAAGAATGCACAGGTGCAGTTGCACATGTCCTCCAAATTGCACCGGCCATGGCAAGGGCCGGGTGAAATCGTTGAAGTTAGACGGCCGCAGTGTGTGCACGTGCAGGAAGGGCGCCACCGCTGGTTTGTCCACCCTTCGCGCCTGAAGCAGTACGTGCGTCCCCGATCCCCGATTGGAACATCCATCTCTCGTGTCTGTGCGGTTGGGGTCTGGTGTGTCGGACGGGCCAGGCCGGTTGGCCGAAGTAATCGGATGCCGAGGAAACTATGTTGTGCCGCCCACAGTTCTCGAGCCCCTGACATCAGGGGAACCCCGAAGGCTTGCCACACGCAAGGGGCCACCGGCAGAGGACCTGTCAGCCTCTCCCAGGCAGGCCTCCAAGGACTTCGACCCCCCCAGTCTGGTGGCCAAGCCGTCATTGGCTGAAGAAAGCCGAAATCCTGCCCAGGGAGATGGCCCGGCATCGAGGACTCGGTCAAGGGGATTATCATTTCGGTGACGGATCGCCTGTGAAATTGTGTTTTTGCGTTGTGTGTTGTTGGGCAACCGCATGTTCAAAATGTCCAATGCTTGAAGTAACGATCGTGGGGGTTGCGTTGCGTGCATTGTTCACATTGTTATTGTTGGTTTGGTTTTTTTTGTCTGCACTGTTCTTCTGAGGAGTAAATTGTTCCTTTTCATGATCTTTGGTCCTATAACATTGATTATGTGTAGCATTGTGTCAAATGTATGGTTTGGCCTAGGAGAATTTGGTTTAAAATCATGTTAGCCGGGGACGGCTATATTTTTAAAAGGGGGGGGGGGGGTGAAATAAAGACAGTACGGGGCGATAGAGGGACAGTATTGAGCATATGGCATGGTATCCATGTACTTTTTCAATACGTAAACCCCACAGTTTGTCAGTTATAAAAAGTCATAAGGTACCCGTGTAGACAGACAGAAACACAGACAAAAAATACTTATATAGGTAAGATGATATAAACACAATTTACAATTGTACTTTATATGGTGTCGTTCGTGCAAATTGCATCTCAAAACACTGAACATTGCAAACCACATTAACATTGAAAATGGTACGAGCCATACCGGATACACAACACAAAGACGATACAGGGTACAGACGAAATCACACCACGAGCCAGAGTATGCACCATAGAGAAACGACACAAACACGATGGAGGGTATGGTGGTAAACACAACATGAACCAGATAGGGCAAAAGTAAACACTTAAACTCCTGATATCAGCGAAAATCCATAAAAATAATGATAATAGTTTAGATTATATATTATACTGTCCCGGGTGATCCATTTAGAGATACCCAATGATTTATAAAAATGGTCCTATTGATTTATTTCCTACTTGTAATCAATCAGATCGGCTATGGTGGTCAATATGTATAAGGAAAGTGTTAAAATATTTCATATGTTTATTGACATTGGTGGGAGACATGTACAGTAGAGGCTTTGAGTTCAAATGTTGTTTTCTCCGCAATTTCTCTCTTTTATTTCAGTGGGGTATGTTTAAATTAACCACACTGTGCAATACTTGTACAGACATTAAATAAATAGCAATGTGTACCGCACTTTATTCACAGTTGTCCGTGCCAAAGTTAAACATTGACCATCACCACCAGATGGCAGATTTGCACAGGATTACCTGAAGAATTCCCTAGCTGGGAAAAATTACACTACTTGCCATACCCGTAAAAGTTGTTGTATTAATTTGTCACGTTGCGTAAAATATATAATCTATGTTTACTTACGTGCACCAGATAAAATCATTATGGGTGATTGCAATCCACTGATCTTGCAGGAAATACTCCAACATCCTTCATGTTATGGGCCAGCAATGTGCATTCCATACCAAGTTCACCCTAGCAAGGCATTCCACCACATGTCGACTGACCTGCACATGTTTTAAATTGTTTAGAAAAGTATTCATAATATTTTCAACTCGTAAACGCTTGGCTGTAAAGGAAAATACCATCTCTACAAAATGTAAAAATTACGACGGCCAAAAGAAGCATAACTACTTCCAATTGTGTATTACACAACTTGAGTTTTCAGTTTCAGAAAGCAACTTGATGAAAACATGGTCATGCCAAAAATGCCATGCTATACCTCCAAAAAATAGCATATTGTAGGATTTATAGACTACCAAATGCTGAATTACATTTTTACTCATTGTATGTTTGCGATACACCATTAATTTTCAGGCATTGAACCATGCCTTTGAGCGTTTATTACATAATTAGATGGTGTCAAAATTGTTGTGCGCACATTACGATTATATACATGACAGCTGTCAGAAATCTGTGGTAACAAAATATAATGGATGTTAACTTCTACATTGGGGAATGGTAACGGCTTCGTGTTTAAGTGATTATTTTCAGAGGCAGTAGGTCCCAAATATATATATCCCTTTAACAATCTCTCACTTGATATGAAGGTTAAAATACAACACAATAACGGCATAATATGTCAAGCACATTTTTAATGTGCAATGTGCATTTTTGCGTATAAACAAACCTTTACTATTATTTCTGTTAACAAAATGTGAAAATTCTAGTTCATCAGGCTTAAATAAAGAATTTATTTTGAATTAAAATATGTATGATATATTGATCATCAATACTGTCAAGAGAAATGTCTTCTAACAATTTGTATAAGTAAAATGCCTGCACGAATCTCATCAGCTATAAACAAAGATCCATTCATTGACTCATGTGTTTAGAGAATAAATGGGCAAAGGCTATCCTGACCCAACCATATTTTTTGCCCAGCCATTTGATTTATTTGACTGAGTGGACATTTCTTGGAAAGATGCTTCCAGAGAAAAGTTACCAACTTTCGACTGCATCCCACTGAGTTCCTGGAATTACGGAGGGCACAGTGGGTGTTCATGCCACACTGGTGTATAGAGTAATTTCCAGAGGGCCATTAGTTCAAGGAGCAATACAAAAATGAATGGATTACATCCGGTCAATGTTGCTTTTATAATTACTCTGTGCCCCCAAAATATTTGGCTAATAAAAAATACATTTTTTGCTGACTTTTTTACATTCCACACATCCTAAATAGATTCTGTCCTGTGTATATAGCACCAACAAAATAATGTGGCTTGTTTCCATGACAGGTCAAGTCCTGGCCATTTTACTAAGTCTGGTGCATTTGATTTGTACATTTTAAGGAAAGGTTAACAGGTCGAGGAAAGCCTGGTGTGTGGTGCATGAAGATACATGTTGATATGTTGGTGAATCATTGATACCCTAACATAGAGCTGCCAAGCAGAGCTGATCTGTTCGTTTATTTAAGTCAATTACTCGATATATTTTAATGTCTATTCCTCGACAAATCAGATAACACGACAATAGTTGGATAAGAAGTCTCACCTCTGTTCTCACTTGTGCCGCTGGACGTAAGGTGATGATCAGGGCTTAATGATGTCATAAACATCATCAGGACACGGCTTGTAGAATGTCAGGGTAGTCACTATTTTTAGAGGGGTCTCAATCATTGACTCAAAAAAGGAAGTTGATTATAATGTTTAGTTTACTAATCGACTGAATGAACTAATCATCCTAGCTCTAATCTCAAGAATACATGTTGCTCATATATACCCCATGCATCTCAGAACAAAATAATAAAGAATTAAATAACAAAAGCATGCTTTATTGCGTTTAAACAGCACGCAACTTATTTTATAGCTGAAATCTCCAAATATCCAAATTATGTTGTCTCAACACAATTGTTATCTATATTTTTTAGCTAAACACATCTAAAGAGGAAAACAAGTCTTGATTTGGCAAAGGCTAAAGACACAATTGAAATAATTTATTGACATTTTTAGTCTGATTTATGTCTTCATTTATTTTTTTCAGAATGCTCATTGTTGTAACACATTTTTTTGGGCTCTTGAGTATATGTCCAATATAACATGAACTGCAGATTGAAATTAAATATAATTTCATATTCTACATATAAAAAAATAGAATAACTGTTCTAAAAAACCTACGCATATAAGTCATATACTTAATCGCTGCTGTATAATTGTGCTAAACTAGCCATATTTTACTCAGAAGTAAATACAATTAATCATACCAAAAAACCCACACAAATGTTGCTATTTGCAGCTGTTAATGTCAGAATGAAGATGAAAATATGGCTTCAAACACTCGCTTTCCCAGCTGTGTATACATTCTTGTAATAGTAGACATAATGATGTTACAAGCAAGATATTGTAAATCAGCTTCTGAACTGGTCCACTAATATTTTAAACACCCGATGGGACAGTGTAATGGACTCGTCCGTTATTTTAGATGCAAATTGTCTTTGCACAAACTATATAACTTTCCATTTAAAATGTATACTTTATTTTTACCTTCCCATGAAAAACCACATCCATGCCTATACAGTAAATGTGTCCGTAGACTATGTTTGGTATTAATTCTAGATTTGAAGCTTTCGTGACTGCAAGGATTCATACTCTTTGTTTTTTTTTGTAAAGTCACGTAGGTAAAAAATTAAACAAAATAAATTAAAACAACTAAATTAAATCACGACGTTTCGGGCACAACACAAGCGTCCTTCTTCAGGTGGGGACAACGTAGCGAAAGCACAACCGCTTAAGTGTGTAATATAAGTATAACCGCTTAAGTGTATTTTGACATATAAAAGTTTCTCATTCTCAAACGGTCATGTGACTTTCTCGCCCAAAATAAAAGCCGAGCCACCTTGGAATGCCACCAGGAAGCTCGCAAGCACTAGAAACATTTCCTTTACTGAGACATGGAAAACCTTGGAGGCACAAGCACACCGTTTCATCTCTAAATACCAAGCTGCCAACCGGCCAACCAGATGGAGTAAAAGGTAAAACATTTGAAACAACGCATAAATTACACCAAAAAAAAGTAAGAACCTTATACATTTGTCAAAATTCTTGGGTATAACAAAGATATTACTGATATTTACAAATTGATCATGGCTAAGCATTGCTATGTAATATTTATCATCCATGAAAGGAACAGTTTTCCCTGCATGGTTTCTTAAATTGTTAAATGCGAAATAATGTTAAAACGTCTAAAAGTAAAATCAAAAGTGCAAATTCCAGAGCTAAGAAATGTGAGTGCCAGTGAACCCTTGGGTATAGGAAGACATCTTAAAGGATTAAGGCTCTGATTGTTTTCCAAAATGATATACTGCAAGGACCTGCTTAATGTGCAATAAAAGCAGGACTTGATTCAGAATAAAACATCAATTGAGATGGGTGCAGTTTGCACGTTGGCTCGCTAGAAAAATTGAAAGGACTGCTTTTTTGCTATACCAACTCAATCAGCCTGGTGACCTGCACACATTTGGCTCCATCCCACTTCACATAATGCACGCATCACTTTTAATGGACGTATCGATGATATAGGTATAGCATGTAAGACAATATCTCTAAGCTGTTTTAATTAAATCACTGTTACACATCATTTTAAGTTCTGGATGTTTTTTTATAATACAGTACCGGAAAAATGCTAATCTTTTCTTAAGGACATTTATAAAATTAATAGTACTGTACTCTGTATTTACTGATAAAATATATATATATATACCGTATAATATAAATGTATATGTGTGCGCATACAAGTATTTATGCGTGGTATAAAACGGACAAATGGAACTTACAGAATGAAATATGGTGGAGCAAAAACTAAACTATTCTTCATCATTAACTTTGAGTTGTGGTCATGTTCCACATGTTTGTGGTTGGAAAGAATGACGGCTCTTTCTCAGGATTTAAGGCCAATGGATGCTCCAGCAGGTGCACACTGCGAGTCCGAGCCGAGCCTGGAGATGATGAATCGCAGGCTCCACCAAGCCAAATAGCCTCCAGAGGAAGTGTGACCTTGTGTCGGCTTATTTCCAAGATATAGAGGTCATGAGGCATGATTGCACAGATGAGGTTAGGAGGGGGGCAGCAAGGGGGGTAGAGAGCAGTTGATGGAAGAATGGGGGCGAGGGAGGGAAGGCCGGAAAATGGGCAAGGCATGAGGAAGAACTCGGATTGCGGAGAGGGGGATTGTCAGGGAAAAGCTTGTGTGTACGCTAACCCTACCAGCTCCAATTACATACAGGTCTTGTCACATGGCATGGGCTTTGCAAAGACGTTTCATTAATCCATCTACAAATCTTCTTGGTTCTTTCGGTGAAGTCACGTAGAATGGAAATAATAAAATAATAAAAATAAAACGTAATAAAATAATTCTCACGACGTTTCGGCCACAACGCAAGCAGCCGTCCTCAGGTGAAGAACAGGTCTGTCGAGAAGACTCGGTCTGTCGATAAGACTCTGTCTTCTGCTTGCGTTGTGGCCGAAACGTCGTGAGAATTATTTTATTATGTTTTATTTTTATTATTATTTTATTATTTTCATTCTACGTGACTTTACCGAAAGAACCAAGAAGATGAATCCCTGCAGTCACGAAAGCTTTAAATCGAAATCCATCCACAAATTCTTAAAATATCCCAGAAGAATGTGATGTATTCCTGTTACCCGCTTGTAACATTTGGTGAATGAGTGATTCAATTATTTTAATATTACATTCCGAATTCAGATATATATAATTTACTCTGTTCCTGATAATAACAATTCTCCTAAACACATCACCTTTAGCTTTGACTATAGTAGTATTTATGGACCTATACATGTAAGAAAACACATGTATAAACTGTCCTACTTCTACAAATAATAACTGTATTGAATCTGAGTAATATTTTTACATGATTTATGTTCAAGTAGTTACGTAAAGATGTGCTTTTTTTTCTATTCCAAAAAACTAAATTTTTGAAAATGTCTCTTAAGTTATAAATTATCATGATCAAAACTAAATGCTAAAACGCTACCTCAATTAACATTTACATTTAATCGTGGGCATTCCAACAACTCTAAGACATTGTAATTCATGGAGAATAATAAAGTAAATGGATCAAAGGAACGTCTTGGTGTATGACAGAAAAAACGAATTTCATGCAATGAAAAAGTCCTTCATGGAAAATATTCTGCAAACTATACAAAGATCAATGGAAATTAATCAGGGGCATACGATACATACATCTGAGCTGCAACTCATTATTCAATGGTTACACAGCTGCCTCTCAGCAATCAAGCACCGAAAACAAGAATGAGGAAATGCCAATGCGCACAGCTCGATAGCCGCTGCTGAGATACGTTATGTGGACCGATGAGCAAACGGGCATGTGTGAGGGCCGACGCCCGCCTCCCCGCTCCCTATGAGCGGGCGGGGCGTGACGTCCACTCCCTTTACTCCCCCCTCCTCCTCGTCGTTAGCCCCTCGCCGGGCCCCCGTCGATCGGATGATCGGCCTCCCCGCGCCCTCTCTGAGGGACATAACTAATCGACTGGCTCACCACCGCCTGGGGTTATCCCGCAAACGCCCAAGTACACCACCACAACAGCATACGCCGAGGCGTGCACACGCACGCCTCTGCAGGCGCATATTTCCCCCACACGCGCGTAAGCACACGCGCCCTTACAGGCGTTTATTTTGCACACACGCGCGCATAAACACGCGCGAGCGTCGGCGAGCGGTTTTAACTTTACCCCTTCCCCCACGTGTGCCCCTGCAGGCGCTTGCTTCACACAAAGGCTAGCGAAAAACAAAAAGAAATGGCGGTGGTATGAATATGCTCGCGTACCCCCCGGGTGGTTAAGCCCTAATCCTCTGCACACCAAGGCTAACGTTAAAGGGCTGCGGAAATTTGTGCACGCGCCTCGCCATTGGTGCTATTGTCGCTGTGTAAACACACGCGAGCGACGAGCGGGTTAATCGCACCCTGCCCCCACCCTAATTACTCACGCGGCACACTGCAGGCGATCGTTTTCCACACACGCGCTCGTAAACACGCACGAGGGTCGGCGGCCCTGTATGTTTTAATACACGTGCACCTCACACACACGCACTCGCTGTCTCGCTCACAGTGTCTCCCCGCGCAGTCGCACCACACACAAATTGCAGACATCAGGCCCTCCCCCTTCCGGACTCAGCCGGTTTGGTCGGTGTTGCTGTCCCACGGAATACACCTCCGCGGGGGGTCCAGGGCTTTATCTCCCCTCTCCCCGTCTGCGCTGCCGGTGTGATATTTCCCCCCTGGCCCCTCCCTCCATGCTGTGAGTGTTCTCATTGCGGTTAGCCCGATGAGTTTCTGTGCACCCATACAATTTAAGCCGAGTAACAGGGGGCCGCAATATAATTTGGCCTGGGAGGGGGTCGGCCAATCTCCTGGCACTGGGAATCCATGAGACATCCCTGCTAGGGGCTCTTTGGATGAAAACCTATGGTGCCAGGCAACCCCCCACCAGGACCCTATGTGTGTGTGCATGTGAGTGCGTTCAGGGCAGAGTGTAGTGGACCATCGTGGCGTTTGCGGAGCTGCTCCGCAGTCTTGGTACCACATAGCCCCCCGAGGTGCCCATCCCGGGTTGACTGGAGCAGCTCGCCTGGGTCGTTCCAACCAAGTAGCGCCGGGGAGTCCGTGGGACTCACCCGGCCCTTGTTTCCGGTTTCGTGGGCAGTGGCCCGGCTGTCCGAGGCTCCTGCGACGGTCTCCGTCTCTATTCCAGAAGCTCTTCCTGCCCTCTGGCATCCGCTGGCTGGGGAACAAACGAAGGGGCAGAGGGGTTTAGGGGCCGCCGCGCCCGTCACCTCCTGGCCGGGCCAGGGTCCCCTGGGGCCTTGGGCCCAGTGGGACCCATGTATGGCATGAAGCCATTGGGTACAGGGGGCATGGAGAGTGCGAGGATTCCGGGGTTTCGGGGTACCCGAAGGGCGGGTGCCTCCCCCGCCAGGGCCGCCCTCCACGGTTTTAGTTGGCGGACATTGATCACCGTCTCTCGGCCCCTCTCCCGGCCCTGGATCAGTATCGTCAGAGGGAGATCTGCCACACCACAGTCCAGGGTCCGCGCCAGTAGGTGGTCAGCTTCCCTACCTGTCCAGCCTCTACGCGTGGGGTATGAAGCCATACCTTAGAACCCGCCGAGTAGAAGGGGGCTCCACACGGGGGCGGGCGCCCCGCTCTTGCCTCTGATGTGCGGCCTCCCCCTCTTGGTAGGCCTTGCCACAGGCCCCCCACAGGGTTCCCATCAGGTGCTCCACGGGTTGACTCTCTCCGGTTGTGGTGGGGGCACGCCGAACAAAAGATCGGCCGGTAGGCGAGACTCCCTACCAAACATCATTAGGAAGGGGGTCTGCCCAGTGGAGGTATTCACCGTGGTGGTGTAGGCGAACAGAGCATAGGGGAGGTGTTTGTCCCAATCTTGCTGATTGGCGGCCACCATACGTTTGAGCTTCCCGGCTAAGGTCTGGTTCATGCGCTCCACCATACCATTTGCCTAGGGGTGGTATGCCATGAAATAGCTCTGCCTCAAACTCACTACCCTGGTCAGTAATGACTCGTTTGGGGATCCCATGTTTAAGCACGTAATGCTCCACAAATGCCCGGGCGACCACAAGGGCCGTCTTATCGGGGATGGCCACTGCCACTGGATAGTGCGTGAGATACTCTACCGCTATGAGAATATACCGGTTGCCTCAGTGGGATCGTGGGAATGGCCCCTATAAGTCGATCCCAACTAGCTGTTTCGCCCGGCTGACATGGAACGGCCTCAGGGGCACCTGATACCGTGCCGGTTTCTGCCCACACTGTTGACAAGTGCGGGTCCCTGTACGGCGACCTTTTCCTCTAGCAGGGCCGCCTCCACCGCCGCCAGGTCCGGGTCTCGCTGCTGGGTCTGTCGCAGCTGCTCGCAGGGACCTCTGTGGCACACACGGCACTCTCTCTCAAGGGGGGGGGGGGGGGGTTAGTCTCAGGGCATTCCAGGAGGACCGTTGCCTGTCGGCAGCATCCCCCCGCAAAGAATGGGCAGGCCTCCTCAGCCCGTGTCTCGGAGCACACCATGGGTCGCCTTGACAATGCATCCGCGTTTGCGTGCATCCATCCAGCCCTGTACTCGATCTGCAGGTTATACTCCTGCAGCTGCGTCAGCCACCGGGCTATCTGCCCCCGCGGTTTCTTGAATGTGAGGAGGAACTGCAGAGCATAATGGTCAGTGGGCATGCGACATTTCCTGCCGTACAAATACGTACGGAACTGCTTACACGCGAAATTCACGGCATACAGTTCCTGATGGGTCACGCAACAATTCAGTTCAGCCCTGCTCAGGGTACAGCTAGCGTATGCGATGCCCCGCTCCATCCCATCCTGCACCTGGGACAACACAGTGCCCAGCCCACAGCTGCAGGCGTCGGTGTCCAAAATAAAATCTGTGGAAAAGTCAGGGAAAGCTAGGGTGGGAGTATGGGTGAGGTGGTCCTTGAGGGTGGTGAAGGCCGTCTGGCAGGCCTCCGTCCACTGATAGGGTTTTTTAGGACAAGTGAGTTGGGTGAGGGGGTGTGCAATCTCGCTGAATCCCTTCACAAATCGATGATAGTAAGTGGCTAGCCTAAAAATGACCTGATCTCCGTCAGATTCCTCGGCCATGGGCATTTCACTACGGCGTGTACCTTTTCCGGGTCGGTGCGCACCCCTGCCTCGCTGACGTGGTGTCCGAGGTACCCAACCTCGTGCTGCGCAATATGACACTTGCGCGGCTTGAGCTTGAGATAGGCTGTTCGCAGTCATTGGAACACCTCCCGTAACCTGGACCAGTGCTCAGACAGGGACCTTCTGAACACTATCACATCATCCAGGTAAATTAGGCACTGTTCCCATTGCAAGCCTCGCATAACCAACTCCATCAACCGCTGGAACGTCGCAGGCGGGTTAGTGAGTTCGAACGAAAGTACTCGGAACTTTATCAGTCCCATCGGGGTGGTTAATGCGGTATTTGGCTGATCCTCCTCCGCCATTTCCACCTGCCAGTACCCAGACACTGGATTGAGGGTAGAAAAATACCGTGCCCCCACGAGGCTGTCAAAGGTGTCATCGATGCAGGAGATGGGGAAGGCATCGCTGAGGGTAGCCGCGTTCAGCTTTCGATAATCAACGCAAAACCGGGTCGACCCATCCTTTTTTGTAACCAGTACAACCGGGGCAGACCAGGGGCTCGCGGAGGGCTGGATTATGTTATCATGGAGCATATCAGCGACCGCCTCTTTAATCTGGGCCCATTCGGGTGTGCCCACCCGGTATGCGGGGAGTTTAATGGGTCGGGCTGCACCTGTATCAATTTTGTGCTTCACGAGGTCTACCCGGCCCACATCCGAATCGTGCTTACTAAACACGTCGGCATACTCCCGCAGTAACCCTCGCAAGCTGGTAAGCCTCCCCCTTGGGTAAATCTGCCCAGGGTACATGCAGCACATCAAGCAGGGGGACGACCTCTGCTCTGGGGGTCGGACCGACCCACCATGCCAGGTCCTGATTGTCCTCGGGGTGGCAGGGGTCCTCAGCCCAGAAGGCAAACACCAAGCTGCTAGAGTGGCGTGCGTGAAGGGGGTATACGGTGGCTACTGTGGTGCACCATCGCAGTGTTGCTGGGGTACTGTGGGGGTTAAACACTCACATAAATAGTCGGCTCCCGTCAGCGTTTACCAATGTGGCCGACCTGACAACCCCGTACTGTGCCGCCAACTCCAGGTGAGGAGTCAACATTACCTCACCCGATGGTCAGTGAGAGGGGTCGGTGGGGGGCATTGCTATCGGCAACAGCATCTCCGTGAAGGGGCTGATGGTGATGGCCGACGCCCAGATAGCGGCCAAGGGCTCAAAGTGGGGGCGACCAGGTTCCTGTCCCAAGAACAGAATCTGCTCCCTGCTGCCCTCCACGGTGACGCATCGCTGGCGGGGCTTACGTTGAGCCCCAACTTTTCCAGGAGGTCGGTACCTGCAATACACTTGTGGCATAACACGCTCGACACATAGACCTCCTGGGTCCACACCTGGTGTCCGAGACAGACCTCAAGGGTGACCCTCCCCAGCAGTCCCATCCCAGCGCCACTTGCAGTGTGCAGCACGCGTGCCAGGGCCTGTAGGCGGCCCACGTCAACCCCGACCATGCTGCAATGTGTTGTGCTCACGAGTGAGGCTACCGCCCCCGTATCCAGCAGAATCCGGGGACGCCGCCCGTTCACCTGCCCTTCCACCAGTGACGTGGCCCCCGTGATTCCTGCCACCAGCTCCCACAGCCAGTTGCCCTAAGTTGCCGCGTTCTTGGGTGTTGTTGCTGGCATCTGCGTGGGGGTCACTCGCTCGCCATTATCATGACAGTTTATTTGTGTTAGGATCACGTCGAGTGCACCCCTCGGTGGTCCCCTCTCTAGGGAGGCCTTGGTGTTTAACCTTGGCGCTTGTCTAGCACGGGCGATCTGGGGACAGTTTCTCACGCGATGCCCCTGTTGGTCGCATATATAGCACGCCCGGGGAAGGGTGGTGGCTCCATTAGAGGTCCCTTGCTCACTCCCCCTTCCCCTCCCAGTGCGCATTTGTTCGAGCTCTGCCTCTAATTGAGACACCCGCCCAGTTATCCCTCCTACCGTGGAGCATAGTCCACCCACCCCGGACTGGACCACCTCCACTGTGGGCTGCAGCTTTTCCATATTTCCGTGTACTTTGGTCACCTGCTCGGTTATATCTCCTAGGCTGGTCTGTAGCCCTGCCACCCATCCCGGGGTGGTCTCACTGGGTCTCAGGGGCTCCCTCGGCCCCCTCCTCACCGTCCTGGCGAGCTCTTTTTCCTCTTCCTCCTCTGGAAGATGGCTTGCGATGGTGTGCTCCCGTCCCAGCCCTCGGAACTGCATGCGCTCACGACCAAATCTCTCCCACACGTGCGCGCACTCGACAAGGGTATTAAGCGAGGTATATGGGCAGTTCGCATCTGGCTGCCACCACGCCGTGCTAATCAGATTCTGCTGAACTTTCTCGGCGGCGAGGTCATCACTAATCTCGGCAGCGTACCCCGGGTGTGCCCTCTTCGTTAGCGAGCGCACGTCCTCGGCGTAGTTGCGGAGGTCCTCGCCGGGCTGGCAGTGGCGTGCATTTAATGCAGCCTTTGCCTCCTCACGGTCATACGTACAGAAGCATTGGCCGAGGCAGTGCATTACCTCTCCCCAATATGCTTGTGCGCTTGTGGGTAGCGTTTCCACAAAGTCGGCTGCCCGCCCATCCAAATTAATATTTAGCTGCTGCGGCGCTTGTGCGTCCGTCCAGCCATTCATATCTTTCGCATATGTGAGGTTCCGGGCAAACGATTTCCATGACGGTACAGGTAGTGCCCGAGTTACGATGGTCCGACTTATGATATTTCGATCTTACAATGGCGATAGCGATACGACAAAATTGTAAAATATTTTACATTTCGCATGGCAGGCAAGCGCAGCAGCTTACGAGGTAAAATACTGTACTTTTTCATAACCATCCTCCTCTTCCGACAACGAAGTTAATGTAGCCATCAACAACCTAACATCGTTCAAGTATACAGACGACGGACAGAATCTTGGTGAGTACAGTACAATATGATACGTTACGATACGTTTAATGCATGTATGATACGTAGCTTTAGCGATTTCATTTTAGGGTTACCACGATGCGATACATACGTTTGATGCATGTTAAAAGTTTTTATAGCAGATAGGATTGTTTCCTGCAAAAACGTTCTATTAAATTGCAGTTCATATAGGTAGGCTAAGAATTTACCTTGTTTTTTACTTTAAATTGTACTGTGCAATACCGTATTGTAATTAATAAATACATACAGTGTGTAGTTTATACAGTACGGTACTGTAAATTGCTCCGTTTTGATAAATTATCATCATTCTTTAAGACTCCTGGATAGGCGAGGCCATCTTCGACTTACGATATTTTCGACATATGATGGGGTCGTCGTAACGCATCTCCATCGTAAGTAGAGGACTACCTGTGTAATAACACGCTGGAGACGGCTTGTGGAATCGGTCCTTTTATTTCACTTCTTGCAGTTCACAAACACTCCCCGTTGCTGGCAGGCAATGGGAAGCGGGCAGACAGCCACCAGAGACACACCGCCACGTGGCACCCGGAGCCCCACTCGCGCGTGGCCCCTCTCTCTCTTCGCTCCGTGTCTAACCCCGTGTCTCTCCTCTCTCCCCTTATTTAATGCCTGGGTCACGTGGTACACTCCAGCCAATCCTCAATAGCCAGCGCCGAATGTTCCAGATCCCCCATCAACTCCCGGGACCACGCCCCTGACTTGTCTTCCCATTGGCTGAGGCCAAGACCAGCGAAACCAATCACCTAGCTGACATCCCGTGATCATGCCGAGGCCATGCTCCCAGGCTCTCCCCCCATTGGCTGTAAAGCGGGACCGGCAAAACCGATCACCACGTGAATCCGACATAGGCTCTTATTACATCCCCCCCCCCCCCCCCCCCCGGTGAAAAAGTCAGCCATCTCGGCTGGGAAAAGGGTGACAAGCCGATTCCATAAAACTGCTTATTAGGGCGTCAAGGACGCATTAACCATGAAGGGGCGAAATGGGCGTCTATGCGCCGAACTAAGATAAAATTCACCCATGAATAAACAGACATACATTAGGGCGCCCCTGCAGCGCGGTAACAACAGGGAAGAGACTGCAAGGCAATCAATGCTATCGAACGCATACGCGACGCGGGACCCTCTCCACTTCCTGCCCACAGTCGCCTTGCCGCCGGATCAACAGGAGGTGGTTGGCATGAAGAAGAAGAAGGAGGATTTCCGATTTCGGTCGTGTCCAGGTCAGGTCCCGTTGGAGGAGGGACGTCAGGGGTCTCATCAGCCCTCAAAACCTGTTCATCTGCGGGTGGCACAACACAGTCCCACTGGGGATCAACGGGCGAGGCAAGCGGCACCGACGTTTTCCGTATTGGACGCGAACACTCTGTGGGTTCCGAATGTCCACCAATGTCACAGGCCCCCGCCAAGGCCTGTGCAATTTAGGGGATGTGCCCACCGGCACCTAAGGGCAGTGGAGCCATGCCAGATCGCCCACCGACCAGGGCATGTGGGTACGTGATCGACGCACACACCTCTCGTTCCTTGCCTGAGTACGGGCCATCGCACATCTGGCGGCCTCTCGCACCTCTGTAACCCGTTCAAGCGAGTCCCATATGTGATCAGGCAAGGAAAGAAACGGCTGTTTCCTCGGCGTACCCAGTTGTACATCAATGGGGGGTACGTTCTCACGACCATACATCAAGAAAAATGGCGAATATCCCGTGGACGCATGCGGAACCATGCGGTATGCCGCTAAGATGCCCGGTATGTGCAAGTCCCAATCGGTCTGCTTTTCACTCACCATGTGACAAAGCATAGCCGAAAGGGTGCGGTTAAATCGTTCCACCATGCGGTCAGTTTGCGGATGGTAAGGGGAAGTGCGGATTTTCTTTGTGCCCAGCGCATCGCAAACATCCTTGAGCAATTTGGAGGAGAAGTTACGTCCCTGATCCGTGAGCAGCCTCTCGGGTGCTCCTTTATCCATGACATAACCATTCAGGAAAGCATCGGTGATGGACGCGGCCGTCTGGTCAGGCAGAGGCCAGGCCATAGGCCATCGAGAAAAATATTCTACCCCGACCAGAAGGTATTTGTTGCCCCTAGCCGATGGAGGGAATGGCCCGAGGATGTCCAGAGCAACTAATTCGTTTATACGGGATACCTCAATGGAACGTAATGGCGGCACATACTGTTTCCGAGGCAGTTTCCTCTTCGCACAATCATGGCATGACCGGACAAAGTCGTTGACGTCTGCCGTCATGCCGAGCCAAAAGAAATCTTTCTGCATTGCGACCAAAGTCTTCTGCACGCCAAGGTGCATTAATTTGTCAGCGCGCAGAGCGCGAAGCAGGTCATGGCAAAGGGATGTAGGCACGACCAGGCATGGTCGGTCAGACAATCCATCGGTACACATTAATAGTCCCGCCTGGCCCCGGAACATCCGCCACTTCCATCCCAACATCTTGTCTACCGCGCAACGCACGTGTTCCCTTTCTGCAGGGCTCATGCGATGCGGATGCATACAAATCGGAGGTGTCGCACCGGTGTCAATGTGGTGCGACAAAAGCGACGTACGGCCGAGATCCAAATCATTTTTACTGAAAACGTCAGCATACTGTAATAACAACGAATGCAAAGCAGTCCTCTGCACGTTTGATAAAGATGAATTTTCCCCGCACAAGTCCGCGATCCACCGTTCCTGTGAACAATCGCGTGGCGGTCCATCGGTGAGTGTTTTAATTTGTGGCTTTCCGTCAAAAGTGGCAAAATCGGTAGTGGCGTGAGCCAATACCGATCCAGCCGGGACAATGACCCGGTCCGGCCCCCCATTCAGCACCTGTATGAACGGGGCATGATCCGACCGTATGATCGTTTGGGCCGCCACCAAGGAAAAAGATTTAGACACCAAATTGGACGGGGATAATAACACACCCATCGTACCATCCTTAACCTGAAGGGGTTTACGGTAACGCAGCGGGATAAGCATTTGTGAGCCTGATGGAACTTCTACTGTGGCAGTGACCATGGCGTTAACAGCGTTACCCTGTGGCGAACGGGCCAGCAGGGAAGGCAGGAACGACATCCTACGACCCCCCGGCATTTCTAAACAATCCTGGTCGACCAGTATCTTAAGTGGCATGCGGCACAAGAAATCGGTGCCTAATAGACATGGGACGGCCAGTGAGCGCGAGATCAACACCGATCCTTCGGCAGTAATATTACCGATAGCAATACGCACATCGACTTGACCGAAAATACCCATGCTACCCCCATTTGCGGCTACACACGCGTCATTAACCCGGCGGATTCGCGACGTGGGAATAGACAAAAGATGAAAAATAACATCTGAAATGATGGTGGCAGACGCGCCAGTGTCCACCAAAATCCGGACGTCGATGCCGTCGATGGTACCCCGTACCGTCGACGAACCCGACGCCGCAGCCACAACCCTACGAGCCAATTTTTTCCATTGTGTAGTAGAGCGTGGTAATGACACCGAAGAATCACAATTATCATTGGAAGTGCAACTATGTGTGCGAGTGGATGAATGATGTGACACGACCTGCCGGGTGTCCGATTTGCGCCGACTCGCCCGAGGGTGTCGCTGCTCCGCGCCCGGTGGAGGAGATGGAGGCCCACTCGGCGGAAGCGGCGAAGGCAGAGGTCGGCAGCGGCAGTCGCGGGCAAAATGGCCTCGTCGGCCACACTTGAATCACGTGGCCATCGTCGGCCAGCGGTCGGTCGACCCGGCCCCCGCACGTGGTCGGCTTGCGTAGTCACCACTCCGGTCGTGCAGCCGCCGTCTCGGGATCCAGTGCGGAACAGCAGCCACCATCTGGTCATCGTCGGAGTCGTCGGAGCAGTGGACGACCCGTCGTGGAGACCACCCTAAAGGGGGCCGTCGATTTCGGGTTTCCCCGTCCATGCCGCCATCTGATCCCAGCGCTTGATGTTAAATTTAGCGTCCAAGCAGCGCGCCACCCATCGCGATGTAAGCGGTTCGTGGCCGCATACCGGCAGCGAGATGTTGAGTTCCTGGGACAGCTCCAGCATACGGAAAAGGATGAGAGGATCGAGGTGATCCGCCATCGCGTCGGTGTAAGCGGCCATGGCCACCACCACCAGCGCCCCCCGGTAAGCCAAGGGCGACTCCTCCGATCCTCGACGACGTGACATAAATTTCCTCGTGGCTGCCGTCGGCGGGTCGTAAAACTCCGCCATTTCCGCGAAGGCATCACGAAGCGTCTTCTTCTTGGATGCCGGGATGGATCGGAAGACTGCCAGGGAAACATCGTCCAGCAGCATGGGCAGCGCTTCCAGCGCCTCCGCCTCCGTCCATCACAATGATCTGAAGGCCGACTCAAAGCACCATGTAAAAGCACTCCAATCGCCCCCGGCGATAAATTCTTAATCTGTGGAAGCCGATGTCCGCGGTGGCCGGCAGACGCCACGAGCGTCTCCACGTGCGCTTCACGCGTTCTGCGCGTCTCCGACAAAATGGCGTCCGGCGGCTGCGTTGTGGCAGCCTCGCGCAAGATGGCGTCGAAAGGCTCCGTCGCCGCCACCCCGCCCAAGATGGAGCAATGGCGGACGTCGATTCCCGCCGAAGATCCTGGTCCTCGGCATTGAGCTGAACCGCAGGCGGCCGACCCAGGCCCGTAGAGGACGCGACCGCCGTCACCAGATTGAGCAGAATCGCACGGAGCGACTCGATCTGCTCCGCCATCAGCCGCCATCTGTCGTCCGCCCTTGAGGTGGTCGCCTCTTCCTCCCGTGGGCGATGAGCGGCGTCGAGGAGAGCGGCAGTCGGAGGCAGAGGAGCTGTAGCTCCTAGCAGATCACCGTCGTCTGTCTCCACAACTTCCTCCGATGGAGGGTCGGGTGAATTCTTCTTTCTGAGGTGCTTGGACATCTTGAAGATCGTCCAAACGGTCCCATAAGAACTTCTGACACCAATGTAATAACACGCTGGAGACGGCTTGTGGAATCGGTCCTTTTATTTCACTTCTTGCAGTTCACAAACACTCCCCGTTGCTGGCAGGCAACGAGAAGCAGGCAGACAGCCACCAGAGACACACCGCCACGTGGCACCCGGAGCCCCACTCGCACGTGGCCCCTCTCTCTCTTCGCTCCGTGTCTGACCCCGTGTCTCTCCTCTCTCCCCTTATTTAATACCTGGGTCACGTGGTACACTCCAGCCAATCCTCAATAGCCAGCGCCGAATGTTCCAGATCCCCCATCAACTCCCGGGACCACGCCCCTGACTTGTTTTCCCATTGGCTGAGGCCAAGACCAGCGAAACCAATCACCTAGCTGACATCCCGTGATCACGCCGAGGCCATGCTCCCAGGCTCTCCCCCCATTGGCTGTAAAACGGGACCGGCAAAGCCGATCACCACGTGAATCCGACATATGCTCTTATTACACCTGTATTCCCTGCTTGGTAAACACGTACCTTACCTTTGCTTGGGGTGGGGCGCCTGTCCCCCTTAGAGGTGTAGGGAGTTGTACCACCTCTGATACCAAGTTGTGGAGGCTGACGCCTGCCTCCCCACTCCCTGTGAGCGGGCGGGGCGCGACGTCCACCCCCTCCACTCCGCCCTCCTCCTCAGCGGCAGCCGGGCTCCCGCCGATCAGGTGATCGGCCCCACCGCGCCAGTGCCCTCTCTGAGGGACATAGCTAATCTGCTGGCTCACCACCGCCTGGGGTTATATCGCACACGCCCACCACCACAACGCGGAGGCGTGCACATGCGCGCCCCTGCAGGCGCATATTTCCCACACACGCATGTAACCAGGCGCCCCTACAGGCACTTATTTCGCAAACACGTGCATGCGCGAGCGTCCGCAAGCGGTTTTAACTTTACCCCACCTCCGCGTGCGCCCCTGCATGCGTTTTCTTTACACAAGGCTAGTGCTATGGTATGAATATGCTCGCATACCTCCCAGGTGGTTAAGCCCTAATCGCTGCACACCAAGGCTAGCGTTAAAAAACAAAAAATGGCGGCAGTATGAACATGCGCGCGTACCCCCTGGGTGGTTAAGCCTTATTCTGCTGCACACCAAGGCTAGCATTAAAGGGCTGCGCGAAATTTGCGCGTGCGCCTCGCCGTTGATGCTATTGTCGCTGTGTAAACACGCGCGAGCGCCGGCGAGCGGGTTTATCGCACCCCGCCCCCGCCCTAATTACTCACGTGGCACAATACAGGCGCTCGTTTTTCACACACGCACTAGTAAACACGCACGAGCGTTGGCGGCCGTGTATGTGTAAATACACGTGCACCTCACACACACGCACAAATTACCAACACCACACCGACGCTGCAGCCCTGCGCTCGCTCTCTCGTACACACCGTCTCCCTGTGCAGTCGCACCACAAACAAATCGCAGACACCACGCCGAGGTTCTACCCACAAACACAGAAATCATGCTGCACCGATACTCTGTACTAAAGTTTATTAACGGCGCAAAAACCCTCTACCTGGAGGGGGAATATTTTGCAAGAAGAACTTAGCCTAAATCTGCTTACGAACCCAGTCACTCAAATATGCTACCACGTACCTCGTAGCTGTACGCACAGCATCGCACGGACACTGCGAGAGTCAGAGGGAGAAGGATGAGCAAAAACCTCACCTATCACTGCCTCGTAGCAGCACTCGCTGGCATCACACAAATGCTGCGAGCGGCTCGAGGAGGCAGGACGGCAAGGATTGGGTCTTGACGGCCCGGAGGTTGAAGACAACTTAACTAATCGTCCCGGGGCTCCTATCTTTAGTCTCTAAACTTCAAAGTCCCAGGGGGACGTCGTGCCGTTCAGCCAATCATGCGCCTACCTTTCAATTTTAAACCGATGCCCCGCCCTTACCTGGAGCATTATTTTCCGTTACGCCTCGACCCATTGTCTACGTGCCTGCCCTCCCTCTTCCGGACTCAGCTGGTTTGGTCGGTGTTGCCGTCCCGCAGGGCTTTCCCTCCCCCCTCCCCGTCTGCGCCACCCGCCTGATATTTCCCCCCTAGCCCCTCCCCCCGTGCTTTGACCGTTCTCATTGCGGTTAGCTCTGTGAGTCTCTGTGCGCCCATACAATTTTAAGCTGATTTAAGGGGGGCCGCAATGTAATTTGGCCTGGGGGGTCGGCCAATCTCTTGGCACCCATGGTGCAAGGCGACCCCCCACCGGGACCCTACGTGTGTGTGCGTGTGTGTGTGTGTGTTCTGGCAAAACAACCCCCTACCTCCTCGCGGTGCCGGATGGGCAACACTGTCATGGACAGCACTGTGGGGGGAGGGTCAATGCCCATTGGCCTCTCCTCTCATGGCGTCTGTGACCACCACAGTGGCTAAACGAGGGCTCTGGATGGGTGCGAGGGGCTGGTAACCCCTTCACCCTCAATTCATTACCACTAAACTACGAATGAAACGTAAATATGCAACAAATAAGCTTGTGCCGGAGGCCCCGGGGGGATAGGCTTCTATGACGTCTCCTGGCCAAACCTCAATTGGCGGAGCCAGGAGATTGAAACTTCACCCTCGGGGCTCCTCCAGAAACCATGAAAAACCACTACGGATGGCCACGTGGAATGTTCGAACGCTCACTGTGAAGGAGAGGCTGCCACTCCTTTGTCGGGAGCTGGACCGGTACTGCCTGGATCTCTGTGGCATTCAGGAGGTCCGGTGGACCGGTTCTGGCTCCTGCCACCATGAGGGGTGGACGGTCCTCCACTCGGAGCAGGAGATTGCCAAACAACAGGGTGTGGCTCTTCTTCTGAACAAAAGAATGAAGGGGTTGTGGGAGCGGGGCGGTGAGGTGTGGGAAGCTGTAAGCCCCAGGATACTTTGGGCTCGCCTTCCCATCAACCGGAGGCGAGGAGTGGTGGTCGGGGTTACTTATGCCTCCCACCGAAGACGAACATCCGTGAAGGGATGCAGGCAAAGCCGATGAGTCAGATGCCTTCTATGATCTCCTGTCACAGGTGCTGGCTAAAGTGGCCACTCGGGACAGAGTCATCTTGTTGGGTGACTTCAATGCCCGAATTGGTCATGATGCTGGCACCTGGTCTGGAGTGATTGGAAGGCATGGGCCAGATCAGCTCAATAACAACGGTAGGAGGCTGCTAGATTATTGTGCAGCCCATGGGCTTGTAATTACCAACACGCTCTTCCGGCATCGGCGCATCCACACAACATCATGGATGCATGCCGGGTCCAAGCAATAACATCTGCTGGACTACATAGTGATGGACCAGCAGATGCGAGCCCATGTCCTTGACACCAGGACCTACCGTGGAGCTGATTTGCCCTCTGACCATCTGTAAGATGCGCCTGCCATTCTTCCACTCTGGTGGTGGGTGTACACCCAGGACCCCATTCCAACCAAAAGTGACCTGGTCTCAGTTAGCTGATGAAATTTGCAAGCGAGAATTTCATTTGCAAGCGAGAATTTCATCATCACTTGCAGCTGGGGTTGGCATTGTCCCCCACTCCTCCTGATGTCGAGGGTAAATGGGCGAGGTTTAGGACTGTGACTCATGCAGCTGCAATGGCTGCTTTGGGTACGCGGTCTAGACCGCGAAACCCTGACTGACAGAGGAGGTGTTCAGGTTAGTTGAGAAAAAGCGACAGGCCCACTCTCATCGGCTACAGCATCCCACGTCAGAGAATGAGGAGGTTTACCGCAGCCTTCGCTCGGAGGTTCGGAGAGCCGTAAGGCGCTGCAAGGATGGGTGGTGGTCGCGGGTTGCTGAGAAGATAGAGTCTGCCTCAGTGGCCGGCGATCACAAATCACTATTTAACTCCATCAAAAAAGTAACCTGCCGCGCCACACCTATTACCATCATTAGGGGAAAAAACGGTGATCCAATCTCCGACCCCCAGGAACAGGTTTGCAGATTTGCTGAGCATTTCTGTGAGGTCCTGGGGGAGGGGAAATCCCTCAGCCAGGAAAAAATCATGGCACAAAGTGGGGATAACCCTGCTGAGGCTGCGGTGCCTCAAATATTAGAAGAGGTCACCCCCTGTGAGTGGCTGGCTGAGGTGCCATCTGTTGAGGAAGTACTGAAGGCGATCCGGAGTCTGAGACCAGGAAAGGCACCGGGCAGAGATGATCTCCCAAGCGAAATGCTGAGGGAGGGTGGCGTTTGTGCACAGACTGCCCTATATGACATCATAACAACAGTCTGGACCACTGGACGGGTTCCGCAGGATTAGAAGGATGCCCTGGTGGTCCCCCTCTTTAAGAAGGGAGACCGCACAAACTGTAACAACTACAGGGGCATCTCACTTCTCAGTGTGCCGGGAAAGGTCCTGGCAAGGATTATTCAACATCGCCTTGCTAGGCACGCTGAGGAGAGGCTTGCGGAGACCCAATGCGGTTTCAGGAAAGGGCGGCCCTGCACAGATGCCATATTTTCTGTCCGTCTGCTACAGCAGAGGTATAGTGAATTCCAACAAGACCTACATCTCTGCTTTATTGACCTGGTCAAAGCCTATGATACCATTAGTAGGCCTGGGCTCTGGGTTGTTCTTCGTGCTTTCGGAGTCTCTGACCCTCTGCTCACGATCATTAAGGACCTTCATAATGGTGAGTGAGGCCGGGTAAAACTACGTGGCCAGGAGTCAGAGCCTTTCCCTGTACACCTTGGGGTGCGACAGGGATGTCCTCTGGCTCCCACATTTTTTACATTTATTTTGACCGTGTAGTTCGTGAAGCCTTCAATAGCTGTACCGGGGGAATTTCCATTTGGTAGAGATATAATGGGAGGCTGATCGACGCCCGGGTGCGATCAAGGGATGGCTCCCTATTGGTCAACCACGTTATGTATGCCGATGATTTGGTAATAGCTGCTCATTCAGAAGAGGAGTTGGAGATGCTGCTGCTGAGACTGGAGTGTGCCACTAAGAGGTGGGGCCTGTCCATCAGCCCCACCAAAACTAAGCACCTGCCTGTGTATTTTGTACCATCGGACACTCCACCCCCACAACTTCCAATCGGTGATAGGGCAGTAGTGGAGAGAGTGGAGAGTTTCCCATACCTGGGCAGTGTGCTTATGACCGGCTCCAGTTTAACAGCAGAGGTCTCATTCCGAATCAGTCGAGCGGCAATATCTTTTCATCGGTTGTGTAACGCTGTGTGAAAGCTACCTGGTCTGTCGCTCCGCACGAAGCTTCAGGTCTTCTCGGCCACAGTCATTCCCTCCCTTTTCTACGCTTGCGAAACGTAGATCCCCCTAATGGAGCATCTTGGCCGGTTGGGAACATTTAAGCTGGCCTGCCTACGATCCATCCTGGGTTTAACCAGGCTGGATTGTGTGAGGAGCTCACAAATCCTTGAAAGATCTGGGCAAAGTTCCATCGGTGTGCTCCTGTTCGGCCGGATCGAGGGGGCTAAACGGGCGCGGCACGGGCTAGAGAACAGATGGAGTGATGTGGTACAGGAGGACGTGGAGCTGAGTGGACTTGCCGATGACTGGTACCAGCAGTGTCAATATCGGCCTCTGTGGAGGAGGCTCGTGAAGGACGCTACTGGGAAGTTGGAGGCAGTCGCCCTCCAACAACAACGGAGGGCGGAGGAGCGACGCTCACAACAACGAGCGGAGCGCCGGGTGGCTAAAGCACAGCAAGTTGGTACAGTAGGGGGCACAGGTGGTGCATCAGCCAGTCATCTCGGTCACCTCGGTCAGTCGACCCGTGGCACCTGGGTCTGCCCCGTGACCTCCTGCCAGCGGGCGTTCGACACTTCACGTGGCCTCAAGGTGCACATGGCCTGGCACAAGCGTCGTGGTGACGTCACCACCACTTAGTGGCAAATGGCGGTTGTTGTTGTTGTGTGTTCAGGGTGGGGTGTAGTGGACCATCGCGGCGTTTGCGGATCTGCTCCACGGTCGTGGCACCACACACGTCTGCTCTGCCCTACACAATGGCGAAATAATTGGCGTAAATCCCAAAGCTAATGCGACATAAAAGGCTTTACATTCGGAAGAATGTATTTAGAAATGTCCAATCATTCGAGATGAAAATTACTCAAATAAGAGTCATAAACCTTTATCTGCATTTACCCATTTCTGGGTCAATTAACCACAAAACAAGAGGTTATTTATAATTATTTTGGTAAAATAATATACAAAGCCTATCATTGTTTATGTGGCACAGTGGTTAGTGCACTCGGCTATGAACATGGCTACCTGAGTTCGATCCCCCCTCCATGGCTAACACAAGTAGTGAGTGATACCTGAACTAGTCACCAACCCGCACTCACCAGTGTGGTGAAGTATGGCCAAACAACCACCATAAATGATATGGCATAGAGGCCATTAGCCAGCAAAGGACCGACCAAAGGCTGTACATTATGTATATTACCATTGTTTTAATTAAATAAACCTGCTTGAATTCCATGTGTATATAACCTGTGTGCGAAATCTAGTCGTTGACAAACTATCCTGAGATGTGTTTAATCAAAAATACTTTCTCCTCTGTAATCACAGAGAGAAATATCCACATAAAGGCACACATTAAAATGATAGGGATGAATGAGTTTGTGCAGGGTTTTTTTCTTGGGGGGATAGTATGTAGTGGAAGAGTAGAATGACAATACACATGCATGCTCCAGTTGGCTTTAAAATACTGGCAACGTTTGGCAGTAAGAGTGGAACCTTCTAAGGACAATACACCTCTGGCTGCATATTACCTTGCCAATCAAGCGAAATGCATTACCATTGGCTAAGTTGAGAGCGAATGGATGCAGCTTGGCATAGCTATTTTAAGCAATCTAATCTAGTCTTTCTCCATTTAAATTCAGTGTTGTTTTGCGATGCACAACTAGCCTGATTGTCGTCATTTTATGCCACTGCAAGGGGTGGTGGAAGATCCTGTTCCAAGCTGTCAGTGTATCTCTGAGTAGGGTGTGCCGCTTCGATGCGATGGGATGATGGATGGGGTGCGGAGGCCTTAAGGTGACTCATTGCGATGGGATGTAAACTAAGTTACATCGAAGCTTTCCATCCAGACTTAAATAGGGCAGGCTGTTTTGACCTGGCGTCCATTTAGCATAATGTTTCAAGCCAGTTTGTGCATATTTTGCGTAGCTTCTTTGCTCCCCACTCTCTGTCATCATACCCTATAACTCGCATTGTTCAATGAGCACCAACCCCACCATTTGGAATTGGGCTGTTACTTAAACATGACCAGCCGGACAATGTGAACCACCTGCGGAGTGTCATAATAGCAAACGTTTTAAAAAATGACAATCAAAAATTCAGATGGAAGAATATTATGCAGAGGACGTCAAGCCTTGCCATAACATCCTCCAGCAAACGAATTATGTCCCTGACATCAATGGGAGGGATACATTTCTACACACTGCAGAGTACGAAAGCTCTAGCTCATTTTAATTTACTGATATGTACGTTTGCAGCCCTTTTGTCAATCCACTGCTGGATTGCTCATGGCTGGTAATTATATTGATTGAGAACATGGAATACCTCTATAGATCTTGACTTAAAGCTTTCGTGACTGCAGGAATTCATGCTCTTTGAGTCTTTCGGTAAAGTCACCGAAAGACCCAAAGAGTATACCTCTATAGCTTTGCAACAGCAAATGTAATTATACATTGGGGGTTTGTTTTAGGACAAATACATTTGTATCAAGAAAACTAGTATAACCTGAATAAACAAGCTGGTGGTAGCACAATATACATTTGAATAAGAGACAAGCATAATAACGAACACCGGGACCAACACTGCGTGTATTAATAGTTTATCTGCGTCATAAATAAAAGGTCAATGCCAACACAATTATGTTTATACTGTACAACTCTTTCCCGTTTCCCCGCGTCTGTGAGAACGGACACAACCGAAACACTCATAAGAACGTCAAACATTCAGTTATTTCTTTTTTTATGTGAACAATTCCAAATTAGCTGGCTCACGATTATGGAAAAGTGTACTTACCATTCTACACGCATTGACATAAAATATAAAGGTGAGGCCCTAAAATTACACGCTCTAGCATTTTTGGTAGAAAGGGCCTCCCATATATATCCCCTCTCGAGTGCATGTTTGGCTTACTTCTTCCATGCTCTTCTACTCATCCATGCTGGTCAGATGTCTTGTTAGTTAATCGATTGGAAGGTGATGGGTGATGCGGTAAAAGTGTTGAAAACCCACACTGTGGTGTATATTCGAGCATGAAGAGGGGGAGGGAGGAGGGGAATGTAATATGCTTGCCCCATTATATCAACTGTCGTGCCGGGAAAAATAAACGGAACCGTCAACTTCTGGATTGCAAGTCCTGTGTGATAACCATTACACCACATTGGCAGCGTGCATTTTTAAATACTGTCCATAAATTAGAGCGGACACATTGTGTGATTTATAAAATGAGCACATTGATGCTGAAAATAGTGCTCAATTACAATGAGCATGGCGTTAATTTTGCATTGAAAAAGTATTTGCCAAACAGTGCTGTGATTGCTATACCTTCAGTCCGTTGTAAAGGGCACCAATATAAGCATGTCACAATGATATTTTCTCACGAATTTACTCACCACTATTTCCAGGAAAATTATTTTGAAACCTCTGCATCCCAAGAGAATAGAAGTAAAATTCTCACCGTGATTTTGAAAGTCATTTAAGGGAGGGGGGGGGGAATAAAAAATAGCAAAAATACAGTTTGTGGTTTTAGAGAAGTTAAGACAAGAGTAAGTAATGTCAGCTTACATGAGGCTAACGCATACAGGTAACGCAGTGCATGAGGTTTTACTTTGCCAATATAAGGGAGCCCGATTCTCACAAAAGAAAACCAAACAGTGTTTTTTGTTGCTAAAACGCAAGCAGAATACAATCCTCTTTCAAAATAAAACTATTTAAAACAGAGAGAGAAATGTGGCTTTTCAAAAAATAATGCATCGACGTCACAGTAGGGATGCAGTTTATAATATTTTCAATGTTGGCGGGTTTAATGTGGTGTTGAAGATTGGAGGTGGACGACTTCTTGTCTTTTTCTTCCCGGGCCACTTTTACAATGCTTGTTGCAACATGCTGAGATTCTGCCGTGCGCCGCTCGTTTGCTCTCTCAATCGCCACCTACCGGTTTCACTCTCTACAATCCTCTCCTCGCCCCTTTCGGCTGCCGTGTCTCGCTGTCTCAGCAGGTCGATACCACGGCAGCCGCGGCATTTAAGCGTGCCGACGTACGGACTGCGCTGTGCGGGTCCCGCTTCAACTTGTGTTGTCTTCTGACTTCAGCCCACTGCCCCTCCGAGCTCGTTTGCTCGTCTTATATAGCCCTCCCGACCCTTCCAGAACATTCTGTCCGGAAGATTCCTCCTGTGATTGACAGGTACCGGTCTCTTCAATTCCGGTCCATATCCTACTTTAATTACACCACCGGTCTTGACGCACCCCTCCCAACGTTCCCCAGCCGCGTCGCGCTCCGGTTCCCGTGGCAACGCTCGCCAACTGCCTTCCCCTGGCAGCCGAGCGCGTACATGCATCCCTTATAAACACGTGCGCGCTGCGCCACTACACATGTAAAACCTGCCTGGCTACGTGTGAATGAGGTCATATACCCAGCATCGTCATCAGCAGGGAGTTCTCAGGGTTCTCACATTCTGAGGCACGTCGGCTCTGTGCCGTTTGTTTCCCAAAGGATGCAGCAAAAGCAAGTAGGCTGTTTCAGCTATTCTGGTGTAATTTCAAATCAACCTTGACTGAATTGTATTTTATAAGAAGCTTCATTGCCGTGTAGTCTACAATTGAACATCTTGAAAAATATTTGATGTGTAGAATAGAACACGCGCACACTGGAAATGCAATGATTTCTCATAACTACAAAAAAATTGTCCCTTGCTCTTTTATTCGACGCGTGTGTGGCGATGGCGCAGCCATCGATCGAGGGTCGAATTTGAACCGTGTGTGATCGGCATCGCGCTCGCTGAAGGTGTTTGCCTTCAGGGAAGTCGTGTACTGTATGCGCAACTGCGCACAATTCTGAGTCGCTTATAACTGCTTTGCCGTTACTTGTTGCCAATTATGGACTCAGACTATTGTCCTATCATAGAGTCCCTGGCACATAATATGCCACACAGTGGCAGTGGGGATCGCAAATGCTGATTTATTACTAATAAACCCCAATGATCCGATCGAAATTATGGATTTCGATCGGATCATGGGGTGGGGGGCACGTGCCCTCCCCCCCCCAATGGCTCTGCAGTGCATCTGAGGGCACAGCTTGGCATTGCAAAGATAAAATCCAAAGCCTGCTGGTGGAAAAAAACACCAACATAAGGCGCTTCACATAGAAGACGATGAATGTGCCTTTTTATGACGGGTTTGCTTGAATTTCCAAATTAACAAACGTGGCTTGTAAAGCTATTATGCCTTTTATAAAACTAGGTAAATAAAAAAGGGTGCAAATAATGCATAATTGGCACTAAGCTCACGTTTAGGCTGTCTTACTTCTCCAGTGCCTTATAATTATGGAGAATATGGTAAACCTTTGCACGAGCCCATACTTAGTATGCACTATTAAGATGTTCTTGCCCAGATGAGCACCATTATTGTGTGACAACAATATGACAGGGTGCGAGTCACAGCAGAACGACCCAAATACGTTCATTTCGAGGTCAGCAGATAACATCATTGCTCAAGGGGTCGACATGCATGGTATTAGATTATCTTTTATCTCCTAATGATTATTTCACTCCATTTCAAACATCAATCATCAGTCACTGTTGGTGACATCATTGATTTGTATTTCAAGTCAAACTAAATATGTTCTATCAAAAAAAAGACAATCAGACAATGTGCTCCAGTTATATAGTTACAGATGGGGAGCTAAGCATATAATTAGAGATACAAAAAATTTTCTATGCTAAAAACCATACCATGTATCATGCATATTGTGACTGATTAAGTCTCGAATTTATACATAAAACTTGTATTTACTACAAGCCAAAAACACCGAACGCATGTTGAGTGTCTGTGTCTGAGTATGATTTAATAATGTTATTGTATTTGACTAAGAACATAAAACACGAGACAAATCAGACACAGAGATACATTACACCAACATCAATGCTCCCCATCTTCACCAAACCCCACTGACCGGAATGACGAGGTCTAGAAAAAGAACCGACATGAACGACACGACATGGGGAGACTATCTTCCAGCAGTGTATCTACAATAGGGCTGAAATGTATTCACGTTAAATGGTTACACCCTTATTCTTTGGATCTTTCGGTAAAGTCACGTAGATAGATTCAAAGAAAATAACAAAAAACTACGATGTTTCGATCGCAACACAAGCGTTCGTCATCAGGAAGAAAAATTAACCCGTAAAAACAAAGTTTTTCACTATAAATCCTTTATATGCGTGGCGGCTAGAGTCCTCTCGTCCTCTGACTTGAGATGGCTGCCACCTATGGGTCAGATGATTGCATTGCACCATTAAGCAATTGGTAATTAAATATAATATTTTTGTCCTAAAAAGTGTAAAATTTTGGAAAAAAATTTCACGAACATTAATTGTCACGCACAACGAGTCTGTGTGGAAAATGTCAACTCGATTGGATCACGGGAAGTGGGTTAAAAAACGACCGAAAGATTTGCATGGTCCTAAGCAAGCAAGCAAACTTAATGTAAAGGATTTTAAAAAGAGGGGGAAAGCTGCTGAGGCAGACTGTTTTAAACGTTTAAAAACGATGTAGCCCAACGGTCATAAACAAAGTAGGCAGGGCTAGTTATGTTTATGTGAGAAATTAGCATGTTAATGTAATATCGGAGGGCGACGTCCACGACGAGCTGGGCGAGCGAGGTGGCTGTGTTCGTGTGGGAAATTTAACCTGTTAATGTGAAATCAGAGAGCCAAAAATAACATCGGAAGGTGGTAGGATGGGAACATCACAGCCAGTTATGACTTAAACTGGTTGATAACGTCCTTCCAATGATTTCTCAGTTTATACCCATCTTCTGTGTCTGTATATGTGGATGGCTTCATGAACGAATCTTTGTTGGTAGCCAGTGGGTTTGCAAAGTACCTTCGTCTTAGAGAAATCAATTTCGTGTGAGCCCACTGCATTTAAACAATGATCAACCACGGCCGAGGAATTGGTCCTACCGTGTTTCAGATCTGCCTTACAGTGAGGGAAACACGTATTTTATCCCCTGCTGATTTTGTACGTTTGCCCACTGACAAAGAAATGATCAGTCTATAATTTTAATGGTAGGTTTATTTGAAGAGTGAGAGACAGAATAACAACAAAAATCCAGAAAAACGCATGATAAAAAATGTTATAAAATGATTTGCATTTTAATGAGAGAAATAAGTATTTGACCCCTCTGCAAAACATGACTTAGTACTTGGTGGCAAAACCCTTTATGGCAATCACAGAGGTCAGACGTTTCTTGTAGTTGGCCACCAGGGTTGCACACATCTCAGGAGAGATTTAGTCCCACTCCTCTTTGCAGATCTTCTCCAAGTCATTAAGGTTCCGAGGCTGACGTTTGGCAACTCGAACCTTCAGCTCCCTCCACAGATTTTCTACGGGATTAAGGTCTGGAGACTGGCTAGGCCACTCGAGGACCTTAATGTGCTTCTTCCTGAATCACTCCTTTGTTGCCTTAGCCGTGGGTTTTGGGTCATTGTCATGCTGGAATACCCATCCACGACCCATTTTCAATGCCCTGGCTGAGGAAAGGAGGTTCTCACCCAAGATTTGACGGTATATGGCCCCGTCCATCGTCCCTTTGATGCGGTGAAGTTGTCCTGTCCCCTTATCAGAAAAACACCCCCAAAGCATAATGTTTACACCTCCATGTTTGACGGTGGGGATGGTGTTCTTGGGGTCATAGGCAGCATTCCTCCTCCTCCAAACACGGCGAGTTGAGTTGATGCCAAAGAGCTCCATTTTCGTCTCATCTGACCAAAACACTTTCACCCAGTTGTCCTCTGAATCATTCAGATGTGCATTGGCAAACTTCAGACAGGCATGTATATTTGCTTTCTTGAGCAGGTGGACCTTGCGGGCGCTGTAGGATTTCAGTCCTTCACGGCGTAGTGTGTTACCAACTGTTTTCTTGGTGTCTATGGTCCCAGCTGCCTTGAGATCATTGACAAGATCCTCCCGTGTAGTTCTGGGCTGATTCCTCACCGTTCTCATGATCATTGCAACTCCACGAGGTGAGATCTTTCATGGAGCCCCAGGCCGAGAGAGATTGACAGTTATTTGGTGTTTCTTCCATTTGCGAATAATCGCACCAACTGTTGTCACCTTCTCACCAAGCTGCTTGGCGTTGGTCTTGTAGCCCATTCCAGCCTTGTGTAGGTCTACAATCTTGTCCCTGACATCCTTGGAGAGCTCTTTGGCCTTGGCCATGGTGGAGAGTTTGGAATTTTCTATGAACAGGTGTCTTTTATACAGGTAACAAGCTGAGATTAGGAGCACTCCCTTTAAGAGTGTGCTCCTAATCTCAGCTCGTTACCTGTATAAAAAGATACCTGGGAGCCAGAAATCGTTCTGATTGAGAGGGGGTCAAATACTTATTTCCCTCATTAAAATGCAAATCAATTTATAACATTTTTGACATGCGTTTTTCTGGATTTTGTTGTTGTTATTCTGTCTTTCACTGTTCAAATAACCCTACCATTAAAATTATAGACTGATAATTTCTTTGTCAGTGGGTAAACGTACAAAATCAGCAGGGGATCAAATACTTTTGTCCCTCACTGTACCTACCGACGCGAAAGGTGAGAGGTCGGAAGGTGCGCACAGCAAATTGGAGATGAGAAGAGGTGTGACGAGGGACGGGAGGAGAGAAGTGAATGGATGGAGGAAAAAGGGGAGAGAAAGAGCGGAAAAGAGAAAGGAGAAGAGGATCAGGGAAGGCTTGGGGCACTTTTGATGGTGGAAATTTACATGAACGCACGCTGCAGAAGATAATAAAATCGTCTCACACCTTTTCTACAATCAACGTGTTGAAGTAATTACAGTGGTGGCAGCGGTGGGATCGACTACAAGATGTCTCGCGCTGGTCATAAAAGGAACCCCACCAAGACTCCAGGAGAAGAAGAGGATGGGGCAGCGGCCACCCCAAGCGCCCCGGGCTGAAATGGCCTGGAAGGACAACCATTAAGAAGCCCGTAGGTGGCCATGTTCCAAGAAGGGGCATAGCTGAGGCCGCAAGCTGAAGAGAGAGACGCTAGATACAGAAGGGCCACAGATGACCGGGGGATGGAGACTGATGGAAGAGCGAATGGATCGCCTCACAGACGCCGTTTACCTTCTCCTCCAACGAATTTCGGAGGGAACTGGTCAAGCCAGTGCACTGCCTCCAGAGGCGGAGGGACATAGATAGGAGACGCCACAAAAATAACCACCTCGAGGATTGCCAGAAGAACCACGTCGTTGGGCGGTCCTTGCAATGGGGATTGTGTCCACCATCACAGGCCCAGCCACAGAGGCAACCGCGTTACCCAGGGGGAATCCCCGATCGGAGGGAGAACCGGGAAATTGCTCTCTCTTCCTCGGGGAGAGCGAGTCACACCTGTGGAAAAAGAGAAGGAGTCACCACAACAGTCACAGAGGATGGGCAGACAAGGACAAAGAGAGAAGTAGGAGATTATCCATCTCCAAGTGAAGAACGTGGAGACCATGGAAGTAGGGCCCGAAGCCACAAGCTAGGTCCCATAATAGAGTTTATGGTGGTGGGAGGTGACTGGGCGCCTTTGTACAGCGATTATAAGCGTCGTATAATAACCTGAACTCATCAGAGGAGGAGGCGCTGAAGGCCCTATCCACAGTCTATGGGTGACGTATGGCCAATTCTATTAAATTCTAATAGGATGGGGCCAGCGGAAAGAGCACATTCAGCAGGTGGTAGAAGCGATGTTGCAGGCAGATATCTTATATCCATCAACGAGCCCCTGGGGAGCACTTGTTATGTTGGTGAAGAAACCAGACGGCTCATTACAGTTTTGTGTTGACTTCCGCCACCTGATTAAGGTGACGCTGGCGGAAGCATATCCCTTGCCATGCATTGATGACTCTTTGGATGCATTAGCAGGGACAAACTACTTCTCAACATTGGATATGTCATCAGGGTTTTGGAAAATACCCTTGGATGATAGTTCTAAAGACAGCGTTCAGAACACCCCACTGACCTTACCAATGTAACAGATTACCCATGGGGTTACTTACAGCGCTGGCGACATTTCAGAGACTCGTGGAATTGGTGCTTAGAAGACTACAATCGGAAACATGTCTGATATATTTGGATGTCATTGTTTTTGGCTCCTCCTTCGAGAAGCACTTAGATAGACTAAGACAGGTCTTCCTTAGAGTGTGTGCTACCCATCTTAAGCTCAAACCATCCAAATGTCACTTAGTGCAGTCGTCCGTTTGTTATTTGGGACGTCGTTAGTGCCGCAGGAGTTGCCAGAGACCCAGAGAAAATTATTTGCATCTGGGAATGGCCGACACCAACTTCAGTTTCTGAGGTCAGGAGATTTGTTGGCTTTGTGTCATATTACTGCCACTTTGTGCCACAGTTTACGAGCATTTCCAAGCCCCTACATGCACTGACTGCCAAAAACCAGAGGTTTCACTGGAGGGAGGCTGAAGAGAAGGCCTTCACTACCTTGCGTGATCAGTTGACCAAGGCTCCGCCTCTAGCATACCCTGATTTTTCTCTGCCATTCATTCTTGACACTGATGCGAGTAATGTAGGCATCAGGGGAGTTTGTCACAATTGCAGAATGGAGTAGAGGTGGTCATAGCCTATGGCTGTCGCGTGCTGTCTCCTGCCGGGCAACGCTATTGCGTAACCCGCAGGGAGCTACTGGCAGTTGTCCACTTGCCCTCAGTTCAGGCCATATCTCTATGGACGACTGTTCACGGTGCGCACAGACCATGCAGCACTTCAACATTTGTTACGAGGCATTCCATCCAGCGAGTCAGGTTGCTCGCTGGATGGAACGACTCCAGGAGTTCAAGAACAAAATTGTGCACCGGAAAGACTTGCGAGACAATAATGCTGACGCACTATCACGACTGCCACCATTGTAATCCTGCTCATGTGATTCAGGGGCGGTTCATTGTAGGCAGTCCCCCGGGACTTCTTCTGTGGTTGTGCCGGTGCAGTCTATAGGGGACGGTTATCCTACGGCTCCAACAGACTGTCACCTGGCACTTACATGTGAAGAATGGATTATACTACAATCGGCTGATGGCTCCTTGTGAGCGCTACAAGAATGGGCAGAGACAAACACACCGCAAAGGGAGGTGTTACCGGAGCTGTACTTTATTTTGGACAGGATTGTTGATGTATTGGGATAGCAAATCTCAGAGGCACTGTCTTGTAGTACCAGAAGCTCTGCGTCAACAACTATTCTACGAAATCCACATTAACCGCTTGGTACATCTGGGTCACCGAAAGACACTCTTAACTTTCAAACAAAACTACTATTGGCGGGGCATGTCGGCAGATGTGCAGAAATGCGTAGCGGAATGCCTGGAGTGCATTAGCCGCAAACTACCCGCTCAACCCATACGACCACCCTTGCAGTCCATTACAGTAAAATGGGTAAACGAGCTCGTTGCATTGGACATTTTGGGCCCGTTTTTACGCACTACAAAGGGGAACAAATATGTGTTGGTTGGTGTGGAATATGCTACCTGCTGGCCCATGGCGTGGCCCTTTCCCGATCAGACTACTGCTTCGATTGCCGAAACTTTTATCCAGGGGTATGTGTTGGACAAGGGAGCATTGGAACGTCTCCTTACAGACCAAGGAAATAATTTTTCCCCAAAACTACTGCAGGACATTTGGAACATACTGGGTACCAAGATGGTCCGAACGTCCCCCTACCATCCTGAAATGGACGGCATGGTGGAAAGACTGAATCGCACCTTGTCCAGTATGTTACGTCATATTGTTTCAGACAACCAAAAAGATTGGGACATGCATATGCCAGAGATACTGGCGGCTTACCACCTGCCTCCACATGCATCCACAAGGTTCTCGCCATTCAATTTAATGTACGGCAGAGAACCAGAGCCACCTATTGATAGTCAATTAGTCTAACCTCCAAGCAAGTCGGTCTCTTAGCTGGTTGCTCTTTGCCTGCCCTTGCAGAGACTGCAGAAGGCTTGAACGGCTGGTCTCGCATCATCGACTGCGGCACAGGGTGTGAATGAGCGTTGGAGGTTGGCATCTGCTACTCTGGTTCCCTTCAAGGTGGGGAACCCTGCATGGCTATGTAATGTAGTAACTCGGCGGGAGACGACTTCACGGGTAACACACTCTTTATTTTATCAAACTCGTTCACAGGTGACTAACACCTACTTTGTATCTCGGGTGACAAACACCCACTTAGTATCTCGGGTGACAAACACCCACTTAGTATCTCGGGTGACAACCACCCACTTAGCTACTTGGCGACTAACGCCCACTGAGCTACTCGGATGACCAACATCCACTTAGTATCTCGGGTGACAAACACCCACTTAGCTACTCGGCGACTAACGCCACTGAGCTACTCGGATGACCAACATCCACTTAGCTACTCGGCGACTAACGCCACTGAGCTACTCGGGACACTCCCTGCCCGGGGTATCCGTCTCGACTGTGGGTCCCCAGCCCGACCCACGGGGGCGTCGGACCCCGGGTCCCACAGCCTCGCCTCCGAGCCACACAGGGCCCCGGTCCCCACAAGGACGGCGGGACTAGGGGTCTCGGGGCACTAGGTCTTCAGCTCCGTCTTCGGGTCTTCAACTGGGTAACTCTCCCCGAGTGCTCTCGCGCGTCCCCCTTTATACCCCACCTGCGGACGTCGCTGCGAGCACCCACTTATTCGACCAATCGCTGGGCGCTGGCTACGATCCTGTTTTCCCACATCTCATCGTGCCTCACCACCCACGCCGCGCCGCCCCGTCATCTGTCACTCCCGGCGCGCGCGTCCACACCACGCCCACAACGCGTGCCCAACCCCGCACCCCGCGCCGCCCCGTGATCCATCACTGTCACAGTCGGCGCACGTCAACACCACCACTACATCACCCCCTACCACATAGCTCGCAGCCGACCCGGCTGCTATAAAAATATACAAACCGCCCTGTGTGCCCCGTAACACAACACAACAACAAGAACAACAACTAACGTAACAACACAACACGACGCGAACACTACCATCCGCAACCATCAACCAATGCCACCGCGACAATAGAACAATATATACAAACCGGCGAGTGACAATAGCAATGTGTATGCAGAAAGGAAAATAAATGGAAATTTTTGTTTTTTTTTTCGACTCGTGCAGTGTCCCCTTTTTTCCGAGCGTCCCTACAACGGGACATTACCCCGGCAGAGGGGAACACCGGGCGAGCTCGGTGTAGAGAAAAAACGTCTTCATGAAAATTGTTGAGCCCTAGCCCGAGTCCGCCTTGCCGGTCCGTCGTACGGCACCAGACGCGGTTGAACGTCCGGTGGTGCCGGCGGTTCAGGAAGACATCGGCCAGGCATCGAGGACCCGTGCGTGCCCCGGGGTTCAGGCTCCCGACGGTCAGCAGCCGTCAAGCCCGAGGCACCTGGGGGTGGGTCAGGTGGAGACACGTGAGGATCAGCCTGCGACACCTCCCTCCCCAAGTCGACGGTCACATCACATACCCGGTCGTCACGGCACAGAACGGGGTCACACGGTGCCGCATAGGGCTTCAGTCGGGAGGGGTGCACGTACCAACGGCGTTTCCCCCATTTAATCTGTATACTCTGGGGTCGTGCAACCCGCACAATTTCCACCGGTCCCCTCCAAGGTCTCAACAACTTGGGGGACGTAGCCAACGGTGCATGTGGACAATGCAGCCAGGCCTTATCGCCTGGTTTCCAATCATGCGTATGCACCCTCCGCTCATGCAATTTCTCGTTCGCAATTTGCCGCGACCGCGAATTCAACCTCGCCGCCTCCCGCGCTTCAGTCAATTTGGCGATATTAAATTTGATGTGGTCTGCCAATTTAGATTTTGCACGTGGCTGGGAAATCCCCAGTTGGACGTCCATGGCCGGATCGGCCTCCCGCCCATACATAAGAAAAAATGGGGAAAACCCCGTCGCCGCATGAGGGGCCATTCGATAGGCCGCGAGTACCCCCGGCACCTGTAAGTCCCAATCAACCTGATCGTCGCAGACCTGTTGGCACAACATAGACGTAATCGTCCTGTTCAGACGCTCAACCATCCCGTCAGTCTGCGGGTGGTAGGGGGAAGTACGCACTTTCTTTGTACCCAACAGGTCGCACACCTCGCGCAACAAAACGCTCGAAAAATTCTTTCCTTGATCCGTCAGCAAGCGTTCGGGGGCGCCCTTGTCCAAAACATAACCCTGGACAAAGGCGTCCGCCACCGCCGCAGCCGACTGGTTGGCGAGCGGCCATGCCATAGGCCATCGGGTGAAGTATTCCACGCCAACCAGCAGGAACCTATTTCCCCTTGGTGTAGCCGGAAAGGGCCCCAAGATGTCCAACGCTACCAATTCGTTTATACGCGAAACCTGAATGGATTGCAGCGGTGGATTAGCTGCCAATGGTGGCGGTTTCCTTTTGGCGCACCCTACGCATCCCTTAAGAATATTCGCCACGTCGTTACCCATCCCCGGCCAATAATAGTCTCGCTGGATTAGGGCGAGCGTTTTGTGAAAACCCAGATGCATGAGCCGTTCATGAGCTGCCAGAAAAACCCTACCCCGCATAGCAACAGGCACAACGAGCACGTGACGCCGGGACATGTTGTCCCACTTCATCAAAAGGCCCTGTCTGCACACCCAGGAACCGACCCGCGCCTCCCCTACCTCGGGAGCGCCAACTTTCCGACGTAGCGTAAGTAGGGAGCTGTCGGACATCTGGAGACGGCCCCACTCAATGAGGGGCAACGACAACAGCGAATCCCTCCCCGTGGGGGCGTCCTCTCCCGGGGTGTCAGTGGCGGCGAGCGCAACTCCCGGGGTGCCGGCGACCGGGGGTTTGCACCGCGCCGATCCCAACAAACATGTGCAGTCCGTGCACGGAGGCAACCGCGACAAGGCGTCCGCATTTGAGTGTCGCAATCCCTTGCGGTAAATCGTCGTGAATTGGTAGTCTTGAAGGACCTCCAACCATCGGGACAATTGGCCCGATGGCTGTGCCACGCGCATAGCGTATTGTAGAGCCGCATGGTCCGTACGGACCGTAAAATGACGGCCGTAAAGATACGGCCTGAATTGCTGTGTAAAAAACACAATCGCTAACAATTCACGACGAGTTACGCAATAGCATTGTTCGGCGGGGGAAAGAACTCTACTACCGTAGGCGACCACCCGTTCAACCCCCCCGACCACCTGTGAGAGCACCCCCCCGATACCCGTGTTGCTGGCGTCTGTGTCAAGCAAAAACGGTTGTGTGAAATCGGGGTAACACAAGGGGGGAGCCTGCACCAAGGCGTCACGAAGGGAGCAGAACGCAGCCTCCTCTTCCGCCCCCCAGTGAAACCTCACACCCTTAGCCGTCAAAGCGTGCAGGGGCCTGGCTATGGTGGCAAATTGCTTGACAAAACGACGGTAATAGGAGGCGAAACCAATGAAACTGCGAACCTCCGTGACCGAGGTTGGCGTTGGCCATGAGCTGACGCAATGCGTCTTAGCAGGGTCCGTCGAGATCCCTGAACGACTCACGATATGGCCCAAATACCTGACCGATTCCCGAAGCAGAAAACATTTAGCCGGTTTAAATTTAAGCTTAGCGGAACGCATCCTGAGGAACACCGCTCTCAGTCGCTGGAGGTGCTCCTCGAAAGTCCGACTAAAGACGATGATATCGTCGAGATAAATCAAACAGGTATCCCATTGGAGGCCCGACAAAACCAATTCCATGAGTCTCTGGAACGTGGCGGGAGCGGAATGTAAGCCCATGGGCAAACGGTTGAATTCAAATAGGCCACCAGGTGTCCGGAAAGCAGTTTTAGGTTTAGACTCGTTATCGAGTGGCAATTGCCAAAATCCAGAAAGCAGATCGAGTGTGGAAAAAAACTGTGCTCCCGCCAAGGCATCCAGCGACTCATCCATCCTGGGGAGCGGATACGCATCCGCCATCGAGATTTTGTTTAAGCGGCGGAAATCGACACAAAACCGCAAGGACCCGTCCTGTTTCTTTACTAGGACAATAGGAGCACCCCACGGACTAGAAGAGGGCGAAATGATATCGGCCGCCAACATATCATTAACCGCCGATTGCACATGTTCCTTCTCGGCTGGGCTGAGCCGGAAGGGATTCTGACGAATAGGGGCCGCGTCCCCTGTAGCTATGTGGTGGCGCAACAGGTCAGTGCAGCCGATATCGTACTTATGTTTGCTGAACACGTCAGCAAACTCGAGTAGCAAACCCCTCAATGCTCCCAATTGCACCTCGGACAAGTTAGCAGAACCGGCACACAACGAGTCCAACCACTCAGTCCCCTCATCACTTGGAGGATGCGACTTGACAGTGAAATCTGCTTGAGCCACGAGCCGTTCCTCAACGGGTAGCGGCGCGGCGTGAGCCAGCACCGTTCCCTGCGCAATTACGGCCGGCCGCGACCCCGTATTCAGGACCATTACGAACGGCTCACTGTCCCCTCTCACCATGGTTTGAGCAACCGCTAAGTCGAGGCCCCTTCTGGCTCTGTTAGACGGCCCCAACAGCACCCCCTGTGCCTCCGCACCCACCTCGAGTGGCTTCCTGAACCGAAGGGGTACTAACATTTGCGATCCCGGGGGCACCCGTACAGTGTGAGTTGCCAGCGCCTGCACCGTCGCACAAACCGTGCGCATTTTGGTAGGGCTCGTCAAGAACGCAACCCGCCGACCTGACGGAAGCTCTATGCAGGCCTGATCTATAAGAATTTTGATGGGCATTTTGGACAAAAAGTCCGTACCTAGCAAACAGGGAACGGCCAGCGATGATGATACAAAAATAGGGCCCGCCAATTTGATGTCACCAATGCAAATAGTCGCCCGAATCTGGCCGATGATCCCCAGGGATCCCCCATTCGCCGCATAAAATGGCACGTCTACTTGCAGAAGGGGTCTACTTTGGACGGGAAGAATGTTATAAATAAGGTCCGAGATGATGGTGGCCGACGCACCCGTGTCAACAAGCACCCGGACCTCAACCCCGTCAATGAACCCCGTTACCACGGACGACCCGGCCGACGCAGCCACGATCCTGTGGGCCAATTCGGACCACTCGACTGCTTGCGGGCCGCGTACGGACCCCCCTCGCCGAAATGAACCCCCGGCACCCAGCCGCGAACCCCCCACCGCCAAGCGGCGACCCGAATGTGCCGTGTTTGTGGACCGAACGTGTGAGGTGCCGCGACTTGCCGGGTTTTGTTGGGATGACTTGTGGCCCTGGTCGTCGTCCCGACGTGGTCCTGTGGCGCGCTGACGCGGGGCCCGGCACCCGGCTGCGACGTGACCCCGAAGGCCGCAGTTGTAGCAGACGACGGACGTCGTAGGTTTCGGTTGCTCCAGCTTGCGGGGTGAACGTGTGGGCGAACGACCTCCCGTTCTCCACTCCCCCGGACGCGATGCAGCGAAGGCCTGCTCCTGATCCGCAGCTGGCTGAGGTTCGGCGATCGTGGCTGCCAGTGCCGCGTTCCCCGCCCATTTGCAGACGACCCCCGGCTTGCGTTTGAGGACCTCGTACGCGTGAATGCTCGTGGCGATCGCCAGGGAGCAGATATCCATCTCGTCTGCCACATTGATGGGGACCCCCAACTCGTGGGCCAACGCCAGCAGCTGCTCCGTCACCATGGCGTCCTTCCCCTCCTTATCCATGCGGGGAAAAGCTGCGTCCGCCAAGGCGAGTAGTGCCGTGCGATAGGCGAGCGTCGTTTCTCCAGCCACCTTCCGCCGATCGTAGAACTGGTGGCGACACGTTGAGGGCGGCCCGAACACCTTCGCCATCAGGTGTAGTGCGGCCTGGAGCGTAGAGCGGGACGACCTTGCAGCAGATGTGAAGGCTGCAAGCGCGTCGTCGTCAAGCATCGCTGGCAACGCACGCAGGGCAGTGGTGTCGGACCACCCCGACATCTCCTGATGAGCGAGGAACCTTCGTTGGAAGGCTCCCCAGTCGCCCCCATCCGCCTTGAACGCCGACAGCGCGGGCAATCTTTGCTGGAGGACCCGATCGTCGTCGACGTCGGAGAGATTTTCCCGCGCTCCGCTGTAGTTGTGTAAAATGTCGGCTCGGTTGTCAGGCGCAAAATGGAGAGCTCCGGCGCGCGCTGATGACGTGGGCTGCGCTGAGCGGAGGTGTCCGGCCACGTGGCGTCCGTCTTTCCCGCCAATCGGTGGCGGCCCCCCAAAAACGGCGGCAACTTCCAGACTTTTGGCGCGAAGCGCCTTTTGGCGGGATTCCTCCAACGTCGCTTCCTCCACCAACCCCGCAGCCGTTTTTCCGCTCGCCGGAACGGAGATGTCGGCCAAGACAGCGGCGGCGGCGAGTAGCAACTCCGCCAACTGGGAGTGCGCGTCCTGGAGGCTGGTGTCGGAGGCAAGCGGAGCGTCGGCCATCACCGCGAAGTGCTGCATCGGCGGCAACTCCTCGTCCTCTCCTCCCGAGGTTGGTGTCCCCGGTACGCCGTCGTCGTCCCGACCTCGCTCGTGGGTACGGGTAGTCTTCCTCGTGTCCATACTTCTTGAAGACAGGTTTACTTCTGACGCCAGTTGTAATGTAGTAACTCGGCGGGAGACGACTTCACGGGTAACACACTCTTTATTTTATCAAACTCGTTCACAGGTGACTAACACCTACTTTGTATCTCGGGTGACAAACACCCATATAGTATCTCGGGTGACAAACACCCACTTAGTATCTCGGGTGACAACCACCCACTTAGCTACTTGGCGACTAACGCCCACTGAGCTACTCGGATGACCAACATCCACTTAGTATCTCGGGTGACAAACACCCACTTAGCTACTCGGCGACTAACGCCACTGAGCTACTCGGATGACCAACATCCACTTAGCTACTCGGCGACTAACGCCACTGAGCTACTCGGGACACTCCCTGCCCGGGGTATCCGTCTCGACTGTGGGTCCCCAGCCCGACCCACGGGGGCGTCGGACCCCGGGTCCCACAGCCTCGCCTCCGAGCCACACAGGGCCCCGGTCCCCACAAGGACGGCGGGACTAGGGGTCTCGGGGCACTAGGTCTTCAGCTCCGTCTTCGGGTCTTCAACTGGGTAACTCTCCCCGAGTGCTCTCGCGCGTCCCCCTTTATACCCCACCTGCGGACGTCGCTGCGAGCACCCACTTATTCGACCAATCGCTGGGCGCTGGCTACGATCCTGTTTTCCCACATCTCATCGTGCCTCACCACCCACGCCGCGCCGCCCCGTCATCTGTCACTCCCGGCGCGCGCGTCCACACCACGCCCACAACGCGTGCCCAACCCCGCACCCCGCGCCGCCCCGTGATCCATCACTGTCACAGTCGGCGCACGTCAACACCACCACTACAGCTACATTATCCTCAGGTTCCAATAGGCACGTCGCCAAAGTTACATCGCCCTTGGCAAGGGCCTGTTAAGATTGTGGATGTGCTAAGGCCTCAATGTGTGCGGATTCAACTGGGACGTTGTGGATGGTTCATACATCTTAGCTGTCTTAAGCCACATAAGATGTCATCGTCACCGCCTGCCACTTTATCATCACTGCCTGGATCTGTAGTACCGCATCTGGGGTCAATGTTGCAGACCCCAGTTCTCTCACCATTCCCCCCCTCCCTCACGTGCGACAGTAACAAGAGAGGCAGCGCCGGCGACTTCTCCGATCGCTGCCGAAGGACCAATTACACGTTCATGGGCACGAGCTCAGAATCTTCATTGACCAGCCGGATCGTGTGATTGCGTCGGGTTCGCCATCACCAGAGCAGAAGCTGTTGTATGCGGCACAGGCGGAGGGAGGTGCACTGATGCACATTGTGTTGTGTTGTATATTGTAATGCTTATGGAGAATGGACTTCTCTCACTACGTTGGGTTTGTTGGTGAGTCGAGTTCGTCAGTGTGTCGGGTTCATTGGTGCGTCGAGTACGTCAGTGGGTCGAGTTCGTCGGTGCGTCTGGTTCGTCAGTACGTAAGTTTTATTGGTGTTTTAGTTTTGTCGGGTTATACACAAGCAAGTCAGACAGCTCCGCGCTGTGTCGGTAGGAAAAGCGCACACAAATCCACAGGCACAAAAATTGATCGGTCATCACACTCCTTTATTGAGAAGACGCTTGACTACCCCTCTGTATCCGGGTTCGAAATGGGAATATCCGTGACAGCTATGTTTCTTAGGGGGGGTGATATAGAGTACTTACCTCCACAAACGCAGACGCATTGTGTGGACCGCAGGGTGGATGAGCAACATGGTTCCCTATTGGCTGAAAGAGCACACCTACGAATAAGCTCACTTGCCGTTGGTGGAGGGAGACGTACCTCCCGACGCGGAGGTAAGAGGTCGAAAGGTGTGCGCAGCAGATGGAAGATGAGAAGATGTGTAACGAGGGATGAAATGAGAGAAGTGATTGGATGGAGGAAAACGGGAGAGAAAGAGGATCGGGGAAGGCTCGGGACGCTTTTGATGGTGAAAATTTACATGAACGCACGCTGCAGAAGATAATAAAATCGTCTCACACCTTTTCTACAACCAACGTGTTGGTGTCGTTACACACTGATGGCCTTCTTGCCCTTATAATTACATGCGTGCATCCTACTTACAATATTAGGAACAAGGTCGCAGCTTTACACATTTAGCTGTCATGAACTACACTGGCAAGGGTATGTACATTAGGTGCTAAGTTTTACCTATCCGCACACGATGGAGGAAGTTCATTTAATTTCCCCAAGCACATTTTTATTTTGGTATCAGTCTCACACCATTAGATGAAGACATTTGAATGCGGTAGTGCACAGCTGACAGTGGATCACCCTGTGCCAGACAACTACATTACCGACATATTTTTAAAAGCACGTCAATATTCATCTTAATCCCCACTAGAGACATGCCTTCTATTGCTCTGCAAAGGGCGTTCTCTCTGCATGTTAATCGACCAAAGTCTCAACCTGATTATTTTTTCCGTTCGAGAGGCAAATCTCTCGCAAGAGCAGTGGCAATGTTCACACACCACATCAGTTACTCGTTTGAGGCTGAGTCGACCTAGGGGAAGCCCAGGACCTGTTTAAATAATCGTCACCGGTGGTGGCCGTGAGCGGGAATCGAACTCGGGTCGCCGGGTTCGTAGCACAGCGCGCTAACCACGACACTACAATGCGTTACGCTTCCACATGCGCGGGTCACGTGACAGATTTGACGTCACAGCTCACTTGCCGTTCAAAAATATATATAATATATGCATTATTGAGCTCCCCCCCCCCCCCCCCCAAAAAGTGTATTTTTATCATTTTTGCATGGTGTACAGTTTGGAAAGTACCCACATGGCAAATTTGCTGTTTGTTGCATGTCGGGAAGTACGCTAAACATTTTGAACAGACACACATATTCACAACTTTGCCTTTTATATATATGGAGATGATGTATTTCTCGTTGAACCACACTTTGCAGCCTTAATCACTGCATTTTCTTTTCAGTAATTTACTGGAGTTCATTTCCAATGTTTTTTTTATATTATGATGACGACATTAAAGTATGTTCACCCTCCAGTGGATAGTTCATTGCTGATGGTTATATGATACGTGTGTAAGAATTGGGCCTGGCAGCCAACCCTATGTCTGTGTATGGGGGGTAGCTTGCCAGAAGTCTTAACGACTTCACAGGCAAGCCAAGTATAAAAGTAGCAGAGCCACTGACAGCTGACTTGATCAGCGACGCCACGTACCAATCTGATTGAAAGGCATCTGAGCATTCAAATCAGATTGGTGCAAAGGGAAGAGGGGAGGAGATTAAATAATTAATAAGGAATGGTTGATAACAGTTTGAAAAGGAGAAAGGGGATCGGAAGAAAGAGGATAACCTGCTAGGAAGGGGGGTACAGGATATATAAGGGGCCCGAGAGATAGCTCGGGGCGCATTCTGGAGTGAGGCCTCTATAAGTATGGACTTTATGTGTTTGTACATTATCTGCGAATAAATAATAAAGTTCAGCTATACCTACCTCATCTGAAGTCTTTTTCAACTGGTGGCAGCTGTGGGATCAGCACCATGTCTCGTCTCAGCAGAGTGAAAAACCCAGGAACAAAAGCGAACAGAGGATCTTCAACTCCTAGCGTCCCGGGTTGTTCAAACTCGGAGGAAGCATCAACGAGAAGCCATTCATATTGCAGCAGCTCAACCAGCATTGGCACCACTCTGTTTGAGCACCTCCAAAGCCTCGGGCACAATGTCTCGACCAAGCTGCTCACTGTCACCAGCGACAATGACTCCTATGTGATCAGTGCTGTCAAGGCGTTGTTCGCCCTGGTCAACGCGGACGCCGGATATGAGCAGTTGCGGGCTTGCCACCATATTCGCTGCGCGGATCATTCGGTCGAGATCGGCGTCGTCCAAGTTCTCAAACTGATCAAGTCAACCAATGCCAAACTGCGCGAGGTGCTCGTCAATATCAGGCACAGCAAGGTCGTCCGGCAGTCATACCGCTGCGAGGCCGAGATCGCCAAGCTCGCCAGCGCGAAGAGTGAAGCAGGGCGGGAGTTTACATGCGTTCGCCAGTCGCTATCGTCGACGCTCTTCATCCAGTCCATGTGCTTACGCTCGTGTCTGAAGGTCCCATCTAACTGGGCCGGAGCGGCACAGGATCTTATTGCCCGTCATTCGTCCGAGGACGACGGCAATGACGAACTTTATCAGATTGTTGATGAGATCGACCAAGATGACTGGGACTAGCAGGTTATGGAGGACGGTGTCATCTACAGCCTCAACGCCTGATTCGAGAGTATTCTATATGAATAAAGTGCTCTACCTAGAATTTACCTGTTATAAACCTTTTAATGTGTAGTACCCCAGTAATTACCCTGTAATCGGGTAATTTGTATGGGGTAAGGGTAAAAGGTAGGGTAAAGGTAGGCTCGTTGCTTTTGAACCTTTACCTTTAACCTTACCTTGCTAAAGGGTAAATGTAAGGGTAGAGTGATTGTATTGTGGTAAGGTAGGCTTGTTGTTTTTACCTTTTACCTTATCTTGCCACGGTCTAGTGCTGCGGTGATCACGCAAGTATGTCATAATGATCCCATCACTCCTGGGACGCCCACACGCAACAATGTGCAGGGAAGTGAGGACACCCCGGAAACCCAGGCAGCTCTTTTCATATCACGGCCACTCCATCCCTCGCTCACGCTCACACTCCTCCCCATTACCTCCATCATCTCAGGATGTTGAGCGGCTGACAACCCAGTGGCACGACTGAGTCACAAAATGGCTTAAGTTAGCCAGGCCTGTGGCGGCTGCCACAGCAGGGACATCAGTGTTGGTGGGTTCCGTGGAAGGGGTTAATGTGTGCATTTTGATTTACACGGGAGCTTCTGTAACGATTATGTATCTACAAATATTTAAGATGCTTCCGTCCAAATGTTGTGCATTATACCCGGTACAAGCGAAATATATAGCTGCGAACAGTGGAAGCATGGGTATTATAGGGCAATATGCATAGGAGAGTTGTTGGTGTCAGAACCAGTGCTGATTTCCAGCACGCTTACGATACACTGCTTGCTGGGGACAGATTTCCTGAACCAATCGTAGAAAACGCCATCAAGGGGACGGGTGTATTTTTTATGACCGGATAGCGACATGAAAGAGGTGCCCTCAGTGCAGGCCATGGTGAGTGAGTCAGTGACTATTCCCCCGGCGACACAAATGTTCATTCCACTACACTACCGCACTTCTCTGGTTACACCTCGCGTGAAATCGGCCATATTAGTCACACCAGCAGTCGCAGCGACGGATCGTCATTCACAGGCAGCTGCGGATATGGTCCTCCTCAGTAACCAGCGATTGTTATTTCAAGTCCTAAATACGTATGACGTAGCCACGACTGTGCAGGCAGAGACGATCCTTGCTCATGCCACCTATGTGCAACACACGCAGTGAGGATTGTTCCCAAATGGTGGGGGGAATCGGGGAAGTTTCGGGGCAGGTGAATGAGTCTTCGATGGACTCCAAATCCATGCAAAATCCGGAGCTATCAGAGGGACAGGTACAACAACTGAGAGCGCTGTCATGTGAGTTTCGTGACATTTAGCAAAGGACCCTAATGGAACACCACATAGAGACGGGGATGCAGCACCAATTAGCCAAAGGCACATGTCCAGCGAGTGGTGGGTGAGATCTTGCGAACAGACATCATAGCACCCTCCACAAGCCCATGGGGCGCTCCTGTGGTTCTTGTAAATAAATCTGATAGTTCGCTGTGATTTTGTGTTGATTTCCGTCTCAACAAAGTTGCGCTTGCAGATGCCTATCAATTACCACGCATCAATGACTCACTAGATGCATTAGCATGGGCAAGATTTTTTTGTACCCTAGATTTGTTGTTAGGGTTCTGGCAAATGCCAATTGATCTTGAGTTCCGGGTCAAAACGGCATTTAGAGCTTTGCAAGGATTGTACCAATTTAATTGCTTGCCTATGGGCCTCTAAACGGCAGCAGCTACTTTTGAGCGCCTGATGGAAATGCTTTTGGCAGGCCTTCAATGGGACGTATGTCTTATCTATTTGGACGACTTCATTGGCTTTGGCCGTTCCTTTGAGGAGCATCTGTGTCAGCTGTATCAGTTATTCAGTAGGGTTCGGGACACTCATCTCAAGTTGAAGCCAACTAAATGTCACGTTGTCCAGCCGTCAGCCCGTTATTTTGGCCATATCATTTCTTCGGGTGTGGCGACTGACCCGGCAAAAACAGCCTGTGTAATGGACTGGCCCACTCCCACATTGGTTTCAGAGGTCAGGAGGTTCATTGCCTTTGTGTCCTATTACCATCGGTTTGTGCTTAAGTTTGCAACTATTCCAAAGCCCTTGCATGCCTTGACAGCCAAGAACCAACGGTTTTTATGAGGACCAATGGAAGAGGCAGCTTTTCAAACGCTGCGCTCACATCTCACAGATGCGCCACCCTTGGCTTATGTAGATGTTTCCACTACTTTCATCTTGGACACCGATGCCAGTGATGTCAGTATCGGGGGCGTGCTCTCTCAAATTCAGAATGGGCAAGAAGTGGTTATCGTGTATGGCAGCCGTGTTTTATCACCGGCTAAACAATGTTATTGTGTGATTCATCGGAAACTGCTCACGGTTGTGCACTTTGTACACCAGTACAGACCGTATCTATACGGCCGGAAATTTACAGTACATACTGACCATGGCACGTTACAGTGCAGCTAGCAAGGGGATTGTGTGGCTGCAGGAGTTTTCGTATGAAATTGTACACAGAAAGGGCACGTGCCATGCGAATGCCGATGCCCTGTCATGGTTGCCCCTGTCAGGCGCTTGTTTATGTGCGGAGGGAGCAGCCAAATGCAGAACAGCTGTGCCTGACACTGCAGGACTGAATATGGTTGCAGGGAGGATATGAATCCCTCGCACCTCTACACGCCATTGCGCATGGTGATGTTGATAACCCTGATTCTGCTGGGTCATGTCAGCTGGAAGGGACTTTTGATGCGATGGGACACAACCTCTCAAAACCGGTGCGTAGTGGTCCCACCCGCTTTGCGTGAGAAATTATTCACGAAAATGCATGTGCGCTGTCTCTTGCATCTGGGAGACTGGAAAACTGCACTCACCCTATGCAGCCAATACTTTTGACTAGAATCACAGCGGATGTGCGTCGGGGGGTGGCTGCTTGGTATCAATGTGCATGCCGTAAGCCTTGCGCCCGCATTCCACAAGGGCCCTTTCAGTCCATCGTGGTGTCTAGAGTAAACAAATTACCCTATTTTCCCGCATATAACCCGCGGGTTATACCACTTTTTACAAACAAAACAAGACCCTGCGGGATATATGGAGGTGCGGGATATCCCAAAAAGATTTTACACGTGTGACATGTCATAACTCGTAAAAAAAAATCATGGTAGGACTATCCACTAGGCAGTACGTACCTTTGACTAAAGCACTGCTGAATAAACCACACACACTAAAATTGCACATGTTATTACGTTTTAAATTAATTGTTTGTACAATTAAACGACAATGTTTGAAGTGGGCGCACTGTTTACCGGCGACGGGAGAGTGGGAGAAGGGAGAGGTGGGGGTCGGGGGTGGGGCAGCTGGGGAGAGAGAGAGGTGGGGGGGGGGCAGGCGACGGCGTACCGTAGTTCTGCTATTATCTGCGCAGTACGCAATCTACCAGTCCTAATGGAGTCCCGTACAAAGTGTATAAGAACGCACCAGACGTCATGAGGTTCCTCTGGAGGCTCATGAGAACAGCTTGGCAAAAGAAGATAATACCCAAAGTGTGGCGTAGGGCAGGCGGGGTCCTGATCCCTAAGGCGAAGGATGCAGTGAACATCAGCCAATTCCGCCCAATCTCCTTACTGAATGTCGAGGGTAACATCTTCTTTAGGGTCATTGCCCAGAGGATGGCCGAGTACCTGCAAAGGAATGCGTACGTCGATACATCTGTACAGAAGGCAGGAATATCAGGGTTCTCTGGCTGCTTGGAACATTCCAGCATGATCTGGCACCAGATCCAAATGGCCAAGGTGGAGAAAAGGGACCTCCATGTAGTCTTCCTCGACCTCGCTAATGCATTTGGCTCTGTGCCCCATGAACTCCTGTGGTCTGCCTTCAGATTTTTCCACATACCGGACACCATCACAACCCTGGTGAAGTCGTACTTTCAGGATCTGCAGTTCTGCTTCACCACCTCAGAGTTCACCACCTCATGGCAATGCCTGAATGTAGGTATAATGGCGGGATGTACCATTTCTCCATTGGCATTCATAATGGCAATGGAGGTTATCATCAGATCCTCAAAATGGGTTGCTGGTGGACAGCGAGTCGACTCTGGTTTTCGCCTCCCTCCACTCAGAGCCTACATGGACGACATTACAACATTGACCACCACTGTCCCATGCACAAGGAGACTGCTCAGAAAACTCGAGGAGAACATCAGCTGGGCCCGTATGAAGATTAAACCATCCAAGTCACGCAGCATCTCGATTGTGAAGGGAGTACTCTGTGACCTGAAATTCTTCATCGGAGATGACCAAATCCCAACAGTGTCTGAGCAGCCGGTAAAAAGCCTTGGAAGGTGGTATGATGCAAGCCTGAAGGACAAAGACCAGGTGCAACAGCTGCGCAAAGACATCAGTAGTAGCCTACAGTCCATCGACAACACCCAGCTACCTGGAAAGTTAAAGGCCTGGTGTGTGCAGTTTGGTCTCCTACCCCGGGTGTTGTGGCCCCTAGCAGTGTATGAGGTTCCAATCTCAACAGTGGAGAGGATGGAAAGAGGAGTCACGAGCTACTTAAAGAAGTGGCTCGGAGTTCCACGATGCCTTACCACAATAGGCCTCTATGGAGATGGTGTCCTCAAGCTGCCCCTCACCAGTCTAACCGAGGAATTCAAGTGTGCAAACACCAGGCTCCAGATGACACTGAATGAATCTCGAGACCCAGTGGTGAGCAACAACGCGCCGACGTTGGCAACTGGGCGCAAATGGAGGCCAGGAAAAGCAGTCCAGGAGGCAACAGCAGCCCTCAGACATGCTGACATTGTGGGTCATATTCTTAGATTTTTTCGGTAAAGTCACGTAGGTAAAACATCAAAATTAATAAAAAAATAAAATAAAATAAAAATCACAACGTTTCGGAGGCAACACAAGTCTCCGTCATCAGGTGGGACCGTCACAGCCAGATTAGCTGCATCACTTGATGCATCACTTGATGCAGCTAATCTGGCTGTGACGGTCCCACCTGATGACGGAGACTTGTGTTGCCTCCGAAACGTCGTGATTTTTATTTTATTTTATTTTTTATTAATTTTGATGTTATACCTACGTGACTTTACCAAAAAAACCTAAGAATATGAATCCTTGCAGTCACGAAAGCTTCAAATCTAGAATTGTGGGTCATGTTCAGCAAGGGAGAGGAGGCCTTGGGCTAACTCGCCGTGCTGCTTGGAGTAAGGCCACTGCACCAGAGCGGCGGAAGATGGTAGTGCAGGAAGTACGCCATCAGGAGGAGGCTGCAAGGTGGGCCAAGGCAGTCTGTCTTGCCAAACAGGGACAGTGGACTCGATGGGACAGTGTGGAGAAGAGGAAGATCAGCTGGAAGGATCTGTGGGCCATGGAAGCGAGGCGGTTGAGCTTTTCCATCAGAGCAACATATGACGTCCTTCCAACACCAGTTAATCTTCACCAATGGTATGGTGAAGATCCGGACTGTGCCCTCTGTTCCATGCCAGCCAACCTCAGGCACATTCTCACAGGGTGTAAAACAAGCCTCACCCAAGGACGCTACACTTGGCGTCACAACCAAGTCCTTAAAAACCTTGCGTCCGCCCTGGAGGACAAGCGAGCTGCCACCAACTCCCTACCACCCCCAGCAGCATCACACCCCTTACGGACGACCTTTGTCCGCGAAGGGGCTAAACCACCGAAGAGCGGCTCTACACCAATAGAGCGAGACCAGCTGCGCTTGGCCCGCGACTGTAAAATGCTAGCTGACATTGGCCGGCAACTTGTGTTTCCTCCGGAGATCGCAACCACCACCCTAAGACCTGACATGGTGCTCTGGTCCCGTTCGCTCAAGAAGGTCTTCATCATTGAGCTCACAGGACCCTGGGAGGACTCAGTAGATGAGGCTTATGAGCGAAAACATCTGCGCTATGCCGATCTAGCTGCCGAAGCACGGCATCATGGCTGGAACACAGAAGTCCGACCAGTGGAGGTGGGCTGCAGAGGTTTTGTGGCAACATCTACAACCAGACTGGTTAGAGGCCTGGGAATTAAGGGCCAGAGCCAGCGTTCGGCAATCAGAGCTGTATCGGAGGCGGCAGAAGGCAGCAGTCAGTGGCTCTGGATGAAGAGGAAAGACCCCAGCTGGGCCCCAAAGTGAGAGGGCCAGGAGGTATGCAGTCAATAATGCTTTACTCAGGGAGGAGGACACCCCTGCCATGCATAGTCCCATGGGATGTTGGCTATCAACAACAAGGCAACTCCTATGACTAATTGGGAATGGGACGCAAGCGTAGGATTGATCACCCTGTCGCTGGCCGCCTTTGGGGAGGGTGTATAGTATGAAAGGCCGAAACACCCTAGGATCCAAAGGTTCACTACTGACGATGCGCTCCCCAAATTTCACCAGGCTCACTGTTCATGAACTCTTGGAAGTGCTTGCACAAAGGATAGTAACATCTCATCCTGTGTTCTTTGGAATACCAGTTATGCGTTACTTATTTATTGGATATTTACTTTTGTTACTTATTTACTGTTTTAAGTTTACTCGTTTCCGTTTAGTTTTTTTCTGTGTGCACGTTATGATTTTAATGTTAACAATTGACAGTGAAATGTATTACAAATGTAACTTCGTATTAATATGATGGAATTGAGCTGCGGTAACGACGTTACATTTTTGAATGCATGCGGGGTATATGGAGGTGCGGGCTATCTGAAATTTGTTTTACACAAAACGCTATTTTTGCGGGGTATATGCGTCTGCGGGTTATATGCGTATGCGGGCTCTATGCGGGAAAATACGGTAGTTGCTTTTTATATTTTGGGCCCTTTTCTCCATACTCCAGTGGGAAATAAATGTTTGCTCATAGGAGTTGAGTACACTACCCAATGGCCCATGGAGTGGCCTCTACCAGACCAGACAGCACAATCAATAGCCGAAGCTTTAATTCAGGGATATGTCATAGACAAGGGGGCTCCGGAATGATTGCTGACTGATCACGGACGACAATTTTCCTCCAAACTGCTCCAGGATATTTGCGACATCCTCGGTACAAAGAAAATACGCACCTCACCATATCATCCTCAGATGGATGGTATGGTGGAACGGTTGAACCATACTATTCTGACGATGCTATGCCAAGTCGTTAATGATAAACACACAGATTGGCACTCACGTTCCAGCAGTCCTCACAGCCTGCCACCAAACACCGCATACGTCCACGGGGTGTTCACCCTTCTTCCTTATGTATGGCCGTTATCCCAATCCGCCCATCGAGAAGCAATTGGTAGACATTCCTATTCGAGCAGCTGCTTGGCCAATGACCCTTTGTCACTCCATGACGTATTTAAAAGAGGCCCAGGAGGCCGCATTGGCAGCGTCAGCTTCGGCCCAGGCATGGAACAAGAGGATTAGGCAGAGAAAAGTCACTATCGCAACTTTTGCAGTCGGGGACAGTGTATGGTTGCATTGCACGCAGGTACCCCTGGGAATGTCACCGAAACTCCACCGATCATGGCAGGGCCTGGTCAAGGTGATTCAGGTACTTAGACCTCAGTGTGTTAGGGTCCAACTGGGTTTCTGCCATTGGTAAATCCACCCCACCTGACTGAAACCATGTGCAATTCATCCCATCAATCGCCAGTCATCACCACCTCCACCCTCGCCATCAACATCTCTGCTAAGTTCTGGGGTGTCCACGGTCTCACGAGCTTCTGCTTATCTGCCTCCTCCCTCTTCACGTACTCCTGCTCCTTATTCAGAGAAGGCGGTGAGGGAAGACCCAGGAGGAGCCAATGGGCAGGCTCTTTTCAAGAGTCCCATTACTTGGGCACGTGCACGTGCCAGGGAATTGGACACCCGCAGCAACACTCCCAAGGACGTCCCATAGTTAGATTTCACGTTGCGTTCGTTCCCCTGCATGCAATTTCGCGATTTAATTTATATATATATACATTTTCATATTTTTTCGTGTTTTTTTATGTGTGTTTCTTCGGGTATGCGTGTCAGTCTACGACTGGTTGTAATTAATAAGGAAGGGTTGATAAACGTTGGAAAAGGACAAAGGGGATTGAAAGAAAGAGAACCTGCTAGAAAGGGGGTTACAGGATATATGAGGGGCCCGAGAGAGAGCTCGGGGCAAATTCTGGAGTGAAGCTTCTATAAGTATGGACTCTATGTGGTTGTACATTACACTATGTAACACAATTTATGTTCCTGGTTAATAAGTGTTATTTCGTAATTGCTTATGTCTAGAAAGTATGGAAAATGGCTTTTATTCCCCACAAACTTTCCTTGTGTGACCAGGACAGTGATATTTTGAAATTTACCTATTTTCAATGAGAAAACGGGAGAATTTGTGTCTTTTCAGTCACATAAAGTCAGAAAAAACAACACATGAATACAAATTTACATTACTACAAGAGATTTAGAAGTGAGTAGTTTTTCGAGATTCATGATTATACTGTAAATTAATAGAGTTTTTTTTTAGATCGCGTAAATATATAAATGCGTCGTTAAAACACGCCACCACTCGATACAGCCAACTAGTAAGGGTTGTCATGTAAACAGAACATGCCAATTCGTCACCAGTGCAGCACACCAGTGTGCTGTACTAGTGACGAATTGGGGAAAGACGGCAGCGAATAATTCCAATTCACGGATAATTAATAAAAAAAAATATATATATACATTTTCCACGAATCTCTATGCCAAAAACCTCAAAAATTGGTATAAATTAAAACTCACAAAATAAATGATTGGATAAATCACTCAAAATGAAGTGCAACTGACGATTTCGATTATTACTCTTTCGATTAAGAACGAATACTCACGATCAACCGTTCGATGCATGAGCTCAGTAATAACACTTTCCTGCTCCTGCGCAGAAGACTCCGCCTACTAAGTCGATCGCAGTGCCACGCTCATTAATACCAATCAAACTCTGCCCACTGTTTTAAAGATATCCAACCACTTTACTGTAGAGGCGATTACATAGATTTCGAATTAACCGAAGTACATATTTGTTTTGTTTAAGCACGTGACTTGTAATAAACATTTCTTTCTAAGAAGAGCAATGTATAACTGTTTTTAGATTATTAATTTGGGCTTAAGGGAAAATCCAAGGGCTATTAATGTATGCCAAATCTCATGTGCGCGGTTAATCCGCAAATCGGATAAACCGTACGCGGATAATGTAATCGAGGGTCTAATGTATAAATACATGTTTTAGTTTTTCTACCACTAGATGGCATTAAATGTAAAGAGCCAAGTTAAAAGTAGTAAATATAAACGTTGCCCTAAATTGTGACATGGTATCAGCAATATAAAGTAGAATACTGGATATGAATACAGTATATAGATGCACGAGTTAATTCTAGCGGTAACTATCTGTGGCTGAGCTCCTGGCGATCCCATAAAAATCATTCCATGAAAATCAAGTTTGTATCGATGCATATGTTGAATACACTGCCTTATACTGCATTTTAGCGAATGTTATAGTTGCCTGCCTGTATACAAATGCTTTTAAAATATATTTGAGGAAGTTTGTACTGATTTAAGATTCATAGACATTCTCTGTGATATTAACGAGGCACTTATCTACAATATAAAAGTTTATGTTTTTGATTGATATTTTGATGGAAAACGCATATGTTGAACTTTTCAAGCAAGGAACCTGTTGGACACTCACTTACTTGCAGATACTTTAAGTAAAGAAAGCTGCACATTGGCATTAAAATATAAAATGCTTCTTATTTAAAGTCCAATATGATGCTCCTTTTCCACAATAACATGTCATCTGCATGTTAAAGGTGCGGCCCTACAATTGCTTGCTCATACCACTGCTGGTAGAAGGACTTCCCTCGAAGAGGGGCTCTAGAAGGTATTGTTGGCCTACTCTTCAATGCTGGCCAGACTTCTTCGAAGAGGTGGAAGTACACACACTTTACCCCACCACACACAACCTGCCGATCAACTGTGGTGTACTAGAGGTTGAACTGAGTGATTAAATAAGCGTGACGCATTGCTTGAACTATCGTGCCAGTGAAATACATTGCGAAGTCCAATATAATAACCATTACACCACTGCAACATAAATTCAGGACAACACACTTTCATTTATTATTCTCAATTAATGGTATAACACTGCTCTTCTTAATAGCAGTGTTTGGAATCCATAATCAAGATGTGTGTGTTCCAGCTTGCACCCCTTAAGGTGCTGCCCTCGAGTTTTGCACACATTCCTCTAGCACCCTTGGAGGGCTCTTTATGGCCACGTTCAATTTTCTCTTGTAATGGTTTAATTATCTATTTTTTCCCACACGCTACAGAGAGGAGCGTGTGCCCTCCTGCCGTGTCTGCAGTAACCCCATTAACGGTGTCAGTATGGTGCATCCAGCACTGATGGAATTCTGCCAGCTGCCTGAACTGGGGTCACACTGCACTGCATGTACACCATTACACTACCAAGGGTCTTCCTTGCTTCCCCATGAATGTTGTTGGTGGAATGATAAAAAAAGATATGTGCAGCTCTACACGACAATGGCATGTTTTAATACAGTACATATGTAGTGGTTCGAGAACGTCTGCATGTCCGCGCTCGGCAGCCAGAAGAGGCAGTTGGTGAGCATCATCGTGGGAATGTCAAGAGCAGCCAGGGTCAGGATGACCGTTGGGGTAATTCCGTTGGGGTAAACAAGGGGGAGGTGGACCGGAATTAAAAAGACCGGTATCTGCCAATCATAGAGGGATCTTCTGGAAAATGTTCTGGAAGGGGTCGCGAGGGATATATAAGACGGGCAAAACGAGCCTGAGGGGCAGTATGATGAAGACAGAAGACGAGAGAAACTGAAGCCGGACCCACCCAGCTAGTTAGAGTAGTCTTGGGCGAGAGTAGTCCTGTGTGGACCTGGGTAGGCTAGGATAGGGTTGCTAGGGGCAAGTGCAGTCCTTACGTCGGCACGCTTGACCCCCGGGGCTACTGTGGTATCGACCCGCTGAGACAGCGAGACACGGGCCCCGTACAGATTAGGAGTAGGACGCTAAAGGCGCGAGCGCAGTCCGACCGTCGACATGCTTAACGCCGTGGCTGCCGTGGTGTCAACCCGCTGAGACAGCGAGACACGGCAGCCGAGAGGGGTGAGGAAAGGAGAGTAGAGAATAGGATAGGGACGCGGCGAGTGAGGGAGCGAACGAGCGACGGATGGCGGATCCTCGGCATAACTAAAACAAGTTTTATACAAACAGACTGTAAAATTTCGATTTAAAGCTTTCGTGACTGCAGGGATTCATCTTCTTGGTTCTTTCGGTAAAGTCACGTAGAAGGGAAGTAATAAAATAATAAAAATCAAACATAATAAAATAATTCTCACAACGTTTTGGCCACAACGCAAGCAGCCGTCCTCAGGTGAAGAATGAAACACCACCAAGCTTGGAGCGTATATTTAAGCTGGGTTGGAGGGGTGGAAGAAGAGCGCCTTGACAAACAAATTTGCATATCAAGAGGAATTTAGCATATTTATGGGAAATGCGTAGGAGGAGTTTCAAAGTCATATTATGCCCGTGCATTATGCAGGATTAGCAGCATCAAAGGGAGCGGATGGGGGTAGCATTAACAAAGGGAAGGAATGTTAATAGTATGTAGCTGCAGTTACTAAACAACCACGTAAAAAACCTAAAGTATAAACTACATAGTATCATCAGTATACTAAATATAATCTCCAATAAGCTGAGCTACTAACAGTAAGTAATACATTAGAATTCTATGTCGCAAAAAATATAATATGCTTCCAGCTAAACTTTTTTCTCTTACATCACACGGGTCTATCCCGTACTATATACTACCATAGACAAACCCAACATTAAATTATATACTGTATTATTATACACCACTCTATACCTTCGTCTATAATATTACCCTAAGTATTATTCTACCCACCCTACTGTATACCACACTGCTGTATATTCACTATACAATTACGAAACTGTATATTACCTTATACATTGTATTAAACATTACAATTTTAAAGTATTTATACAATCTTCTATACACTATACCATTAACCGTCGCGTGAAAGATACTAAGAGGAAGCAACTAAATATGTCAATGGGAGAGTGGTGAAAGGAGACTTGCAGCGGAGCAAACACGTACGCCAAGCTCTTAAGGCTAATGGTTACTCCGACTATACAATCCGCAAAGCCATCACTCCAACAATCAAGAAGGATCCTGTTGAGGAGCCTTTCAAAACCATCACCTTACCCTACATTTCTGGGGTCACAAAAAAGATCTCTAAAATCTTGATTAAACACAAGATCCAGGTCCGATTCAACACAATACATAAAATCCGTGATCTGGTCCCGTCTGTAAAAGATGTGGTTCCAGACATACAGTACCTTGGCGTCTACAAACTAAGTTGCCTCTGTGATAACAGTTACATTGGAGAAAGCATACGACATGTCTCGGACCGCATCCGTGAACATAAAGCAGACCTGAAACACGGTAGGACAAACACCTCAGCTGTGGCAGATCACTGTTACAATTCAGTGGGCTCACATGACATTGACTTCTCCAAGACAGAGGTTCTCTGCAAGCCATCTGGCTACCATGAGAGATTCGTTCATGGGGCGATCCACATATACAAACACAGAGACAATTTCAGCTTCTGGCTCAGCAATCATTGGAAGGACGTAATAAACCATTTCGGATCTTAACTGATTGTGTTCACGTTTACGGTGACTTTCAGACCGCAGTCCACTCACTGGCATTCACTATATATCTTGTATTCTCCACAGGGAATGGATTCTTTGCTCTGCTGCAAGTCTCCTTTCACCACTCTCCCATTGACATATTTTGTTGCTTCCTCTTAGTATCTTTCACGCGACAGTTAATGGTATAGTGTATAGCAGATTGTATAAATACTATAAAATTGTAATGTTTAATACAATGTACAAGGTAATATACAGTATCGTAATTGTATAGTGAATATACAGCAGTGTGGTATACAGTAGGGTGGGTAGAATAATACTTATGGTAATATTATAGATGAAGGTATAGAGTGGTGTATAGTAATACAGTATATAATTTAATGTTGGGTTTGTCTATGGTAGTATATAGTACGGGGTAGACCCGTGTGATGTAAGAGAAAAAAGTTTAGCTGGAAGCATATTATATTTTTTGCGACATAGAATTGTAATGTATTACTTACTGTTAGTAGCTCAGCTTATTGGAGATTATATTTAGTATACTGATGATACTATATAATTTATACTTTAGTTTTTTACGTGGTTGTTTAGTAACTGCAGCTACATACTATTAACATTCCTTCCCTTTGTTAATGCTACCCCCATCCCCTCCCTTTGATGCTGCTAATCCTGCATAATGCACGGGCATAATGACTTTGAAACTCCTCCTACGCATTTCCCATAAATATGCTAAATTCCTCTTGACATGCAAATTATTTTGTCAAGGCGCTCTTCTTCCAGCCCTCCAACCCAGCTTAAATATACGCTCCAAGCTTGGTGGTGTTTCATTCTTCACCTGAGTACGGCTGCTTGTGTTGTGGCCGAAACGCCGTGAGAATTATTTTATTATGTTTTATTTTTATTATTTTATTACTTCCCTTCAACGTGACTTTACCGAAAGAACCAAGAAGAGGAAAAAAAACAGACTGTAATAAAGTGGCCCGGGAAGAAGACAAGAAGTCGTCCGCCTTTATTTACAACACTACACATACATATTATTATAGACAACACAACGGCAAAATCGAATTTTAAAATACCTAGCACGAAACTACATTTGTACAGAAAGACAGTGATAGAAATACAAGTATTCCTGAGAACCGATATGGGCATTTATCAAATCCTTAAATTAGCTATGGGCCCAATTCATGCAGCGTTTTTGGCAATAGTTTCACCTATGTTGGCAGAATCACAGTCAATTTTTGCTGAAATTCAGCCCGATTCCACAAATCGCTTTTCATGGAGGCCCGTTTTCTCCAATTGCACAAATTCCTCCGTGCTTCATAACAAGATGGATGAAAGTAGATATGGTTCGGGTGGAGCCATGATGGAGCCACAGAATTGGAGAATTTTCCAACTTCATAATCCGTAATTCTGCCAGAGTAAATGTGTAATTCTATACCTGGGGGTGTGGCCACTCAAGGGGACTGTGATGGGTATGACTTCCACAAAAACAAATGTTGGAAACTTCACCTATCTTGGCATTGGGAATACACCTAACTCAAGTTGAAAATTTACCACTGGTGAAATTCATCACAAAGTCGCGCAATATCACCTTCATAAATCAGGCCAGTGACTGCAAACAAGACGAGAATAAAGACTGCTAAATGTACAGCATTTGCCAAAATCCTATACTTATATATAAGATAGCACTGAATATAAACCCAACAAATGGGTATATGCCTATGACCAAAGCATTTGTAATGCACAATTTAAGATCTTACATTTCCAATGTGCATGATCAATATATCTTAACAGCTAATGGGCACTGATTCAAACCTTATTCCGGCACAATAGTATGTTGCTTTTCATTATTACATTAAGTTCATTTTTACAAACGCAATACGATCTGCTGTCAACCACCTCATCAGTTATTTGATCATGTTTTTCCTTCAATAACTGCCCTAGGGTGTTTAAAAAGGATGGACACGATTTCAAAGTAGTATATTTTGCAATAGCAACATGTTACAATTACACAAAAAGTTACAAACGGTTTAATGAGTTATCAAGTTTTACTAACCATTTTATAAATGCTCTATGTGTCCTCCACCTGCTGTACGGAAAACATCGAGACAATAGTTGAATTCGTCCCAAACGCCTCTCTTCTCGCGTTTTCCTCTGAGGTGCGTGGTCACCCTGTGCTCTTCCCCTCACATTAACAGCCTGTTTCCTCAAATTGTCGGTACCAACGACAAATGTTCTTTGACATTGGCAGATTAATGCCAAAACACCATTGAAACGCACGCTGCACCGCAATTACGGATTCAGTCCTGCTGAAATGCAGAACGCAAAACGCCTTGTGTTGCTGGGTCACCATCTTGTGAATGACTCAGGCTAGGGGCTGTTTGTGCGCTGTGAGACGCATCTAGCAGTAATCATTTGAAACTATATGCTCTGCCCTTTCAACTGGTAAAAGTTTCATTCATGGACGGATTGTGGTTGCAGAGATATAGCGATTTCAAATCAGATCCATGTTTTTCAAACACCCTGTACATACTCCAGTGGAGACTCTCTAACAGGTATCTTCAATTGCTTATCAAATGTATCATACATGACTTTCATTGCACAAATTTGCCCAACATCGTTTGTTTGTTAGTGTCCTGTTGAGGGTCGCGGTGGCAGCATATTGAGTATGGCGGTCCAAACCTCCCTTTCCCTGGAAATGGACTGTAGTTCTTCCTGGGGAATTTCTAGGTGTTCCCAGGCCAGCCTAGTAATATAGTCCCGCCAGCGTGTCCTGGGCCATCCCCGGGGTCTTCGCCCAGTGGGATGTGCCCAGTAGAATTCTAGGGGGAGTCCTTACCAGGTGCCCGAACCACCTTAACTGGCTCCTCTCGATATGGAGGAGCAGCAGCTCAATTCTGAGGCTCTCCCGGATTACCAAGATCCTCACACAATCACAGAGAGTGAGCCCGGCAACCCTGCGGAGAAACCTCTTTTTGGCCCCTTGTACTCGGGATCTCATCATTTCGGCCATTACCCAAAGCTCATGACCATAGGGAGCATAGATCGATCTAAAAAAACCGAGAGCTTTGTCAAGAACTCAGCTCCCGCTTCACTACCACGGAATGGTACAGCGCACACATCGCTGCGGATGCCGCACTGATCCGCCAGCTGATCTCCCACTCCCACTTACCATCACTCGCGAAAAAAACCCTGAGGTACTTAAACTCCTCCACTAAGGGCAGCTGTTCCCCCCTCACCTGGAGTGCACACTCCACCATCTCCCAAGAGTGTACCATGACCTCAGGTTTGTAGGTACTGATCCTCATCCCACCCACTTCGCAGTCGGCATCAAACCATTCAAGTCCACGCTTGAGATCAAAGACTGACGAGGCAAAGAGGACGTCATCTGCAAAAAGCAGCAATGCCACCTCCATGCCCCCGTACTGGATACTCTCCATACTTCGGCTGTGCCTTGATATCCTGTCAATGAAAATCAAAAACAAGAGTGGAGACAAGATGCACCCTTGAACGGAGTCCAACACTCACAGTGAACAACTTTGATTTATCACCAAGAATACAGACACAGCTCTCAGTCTGGAAATAGAGGAACCGTATAGCACACACAAGCGGCACCAATACATCATACTCCCGCAGCACCTCCCCCAATACATTTCAGGGAACACAATCATATGCCTTCTCCAAGTCTACAAAGCAGAGGTAGACTGGAGAAGCATACTCCCATGAACCCTCAAATATCTGTGATAGGGAAAAGAGCTGGTCCATTGTTCCAGGATGCTGACATAATCCATATAATTCCGCTTGAATCTGAGGCTTAACCACTGGGCACAGCCTCCTCTCCAGCACTCTGGCATAGGCTTTACCTGGGACACTGAGGAGAGTGATCCCTCTGTAGTTGGAGCACACCCTCTGGTCCCCTTTTTTCTAAATGGGGACCACGACCACAGTTTGCCAATCCAGAGGTACTGTACCCGCTCTTCCATGCAACATTGAAGAAGCATGATGTTAACCACGACACTCCTACACTGTCCAGCACTTTCAACAACTCTGTGCGAATCTTGTCCACCCCAGCAGCTTTTCCAATACAAAGGCCCTCGACCACCGCAGCGACTTCAGCAGCTGTAATGGATCCAACGCACCCAGCTGTTTCCAGGGCTGCCTCCTGAGAGGAGGGCATGTCAATGGGGTTGAGGAGCTCCTCAAAGTGTCCCTTCCACCTTTCGACTATCTCCTGAATTGAGTTCGATGTTGTGCCATCCTTACTAAAAGCAGCCTGGGCCACGTCCCGCCTACCCCTCCGAAGGCGTTGGATGGTTTGCCAGAACATCTTTGAGGCTGCCCGATAGTCCCTCTCTTTGGCATATCCTAACTCCTGCCATGCCCAGGCTTTCGCTTCAGCGACTGCTGCTGCCACCCTCTTGGCAGCCGTCATCAGGTGGACGGCTGCTTGCGTTGTAGGCGAAACGTCGTGAGAATTATTTTATTATGTTTTATTTTTATTATTTTATTATTTTCCTTCTACGTGACTTTACCGAAAGAACCAATAAGATGAATCCCTGCAGTCACGAAAGCTTTAAATCGAAATAGAACACATGTAAAGTAGTAAGCTGTACAATGGTGATATACAGTACGTATACTGTACACATACAGTACATATAATGGGTGTAAGATACCGATATAAGTGGATGATATAGATAGACATACAGCTTAGGATTAAAGGAATATTCGAATAGTGATGGTTAATGGCGACTTGGGAACAATGCTGGTTGTAACACACGTGCTGGTGCATTTTACAGAGTGACGGTGCTGTTCTTCACAAGATTAATATTAACCACAATAAATGTGCTTGCCCTCGATTTGGAGCACCTGCCCACGTCCTTCATTTCGAGTGTGCAACAGTTACTTGAATGATATGTGACTTGAATGTTGCTTTCCTGTCATGTATTTGCTACTCAGTATCTGCAATGTCATGATGTTTATGCTGTAACTTTCCTTTTCACCAAGATACCTCCTTAATTATTTTTCTAAAGCTTACAGCTGAATGTTTGTTACAAGCATCAACAAATAAATAAATAACTAGACCATGCCACTATCGCCCTCCACTTATACGTCCCAAAACAGTTATATACCTTCTCTCATGTATTACTTCAAAGTTTAAGCCGCCTATCCTGAACTTTAAACAACAAACCACATATCACTGATCTCCCACATATGCCCTACATTTCTCATCTACTATGTATCATAAGCCACTTACCATTAGTACCCATGTCATGATCCCATCCATGTGCAATACAATAATCTTGTCAATTGTCAACTTCACATAAAAGCACGTCACATTATACAAACAAATAATTTAGTCAAATGAATTTGATTAACAAATTAAAAAAGCACCTGTTTTGCTGCCGATCCAGAATTTGGAAATGTTTGGCACTGTCATGTACTGTACAGTGCAGCATGTTTAAGAGCTACGGGCTCCATCGAACCATGGCAAGCACTTCAAATGGGCCTTTGTTAATGGCAGGACGTTGATGCCAACCAACAAGCCACCCCATGCAATGATGGTATTTATTTACTGCAACAGGCTGCATGCCTCAATGAGGCACATTTAGCTGGTCACAGCAATGGAATGCTTTCTTTTGTCACTGGGTCCACTCTATACCAATGATTTAAAACCATCTTTGTAATTCGACGTGAATTCAACAAGTTCCATTGTGTAGTTGCTCATGAGGAGAAGATCTTGTAATGGTTCAGAAATGCATTACTTTATACTGAGTGAACAAAAGAGGGTAATCTTTCAGGAAAATGTACCCCCAATATTTTAAGGTAATATTATTTTGGAAAGTTTGACACTTCTGTATAATTATGTAGAGATGTATAACGTATAAGTGGAACAATAGTTACAACAATACGTATCTTAGAAAAGTATGCGAGCCTGAAAAAAATAATATTCAACTAAAATATAACCAAGCATCTTACCAACAAATCTCGATAAGAATGGCCAATCTGCTACACATATGTAATAAACGTTCTTGAGACGGCTTCCGGAATCAGTCCTTTTTATTTTCAACTTCCACAGTTACACTTCACACACTCCCCGTTGCTGACAGACAACGGAAAGCGGGCAGACTTCCCGCCAAGTCCCCACCGCGCACGTGGCACCCAGAGCCCCGTACACGCGTGACTCCTGCTCTTCTCGTTCCCAAGTCTGCTCCCGACTTATCTCTCTCTTAATCCCTTCGTCACGTGGTACCCCCCAGCCAATCCTCCGTAGACAGCGTTGACCGTTCCCGATGGTTCCCTGTCAATCCCGGGACCACGCCTCTGATCCGGCTTCCCATTAGCTGAGGCCCCGATTGGCCAGGCCAATCACCCCTGCTAACATGCCGTGATCACGCCGAGGCCATGCTCCCTGGCTCACACCTTATTGGCTACAAAGCGGGACCGGCAAGCCAATCCCCACGTGAACCCTCTATGGCTGTTATTACAAATATAACAAGCAAGCAATATTGCATATCATACTCATACATTATTAGAACAAAGTTTTTCTGGCTGGATTCATGCCTGAATTCCTGACTGAATTCCTGGCATGCGGCTCAGTGCGTGTTCACATCTGCGTGATGCCATTACCTGCATCACATAGCACTGAGCCAGATTAGTGTGTGCTGACATCATGCTTACTGCCCAATCACCCACCACCCTGAACGCATATCCCAAGCAAAAGCGTTAGGGGGAAGGGTTCAGCAGTGCCATGAGTTATGGTTTTCTTGACAAACTCTCTTGACATTGGCTATCAACTTTTTTTACAGAATTATAATAACAATTACATGTATTACGCACACAACACTTCACAGATATACATGACCATGACTCGGACGTGTGGCGGCAAAACTCAGTGTCACTTGAAAGCAAGGTGAAAGAGGAGGACCTTCAAGTATTTCTTAAAAATAGGTGTAGATTAAATGCCACTAATGTGTAATGGGATGACGTTCCAGACAGCAGGAGCTGTCACGGAGACACAAAGCGTGGCATTGATGATCATGGTCCTTGATACAGAGAGGAGGTTGTGAGCCATGCAGCAGAGAGTTGTAATGTGCAATATAGTGCAGGGCTGCAGGAGTAAAGGAAGTGGACGATATGCAGGCGAGCTTTTAGCTATGTGAGCTGGCCCTGCTGGCAATGAGACGATTTTAGAGGGAGCAGTGCAGAGAGGTGAACGTTTCTTGCCGAGGATGACAGGTGCCAAGGATACCCGTGGACGAGATGGCTTTGCCACAGCTGGAGTGTCTCTAAGTTACTTAATAAAGAACGAACAAGCACAAAGTTGCAATAGTCGAGGCAAGACCCGACTCTTCTGCAGGCGGGTGTATTGGCGATTTCAATAGCGATGAGTGGATGTAAATGGAGGGCCATGAGGTGATAGTTGAAGATCTGATTATGTAGTTGGTTGTTGCTGTATAAGGTGGATTTAAGAGTGATACCGAGGAGCTTGATGTGGCTGGAAAAATGAATAGTGGAGCCAGTGATTCGTATGCTAGAGGGGAGCGTGGACATCGTGAGACACTGATGCCAATCAGGAAGGCTTCTGATTTGAAAACATTTAAGGAGAGATCATGGGCCCAGAATCACTGCTGCTCGCTGGAGGTGTTCTGACAGCTTGTTGATTCCAGAGGAATTGGTGAAATCAAGGGATGTGAAGAGCAGGGTGTAATCTGTATATAAATGGTATCTGACACCAATGCTCATTCCAAGAAACACCAATAACTTGATATATCTCTATCACCTGTGTTCCTTGATTTCAAAAATATTATTTCTCATATAGACTATTTCGCATATTTCTCAGAACATTTTACTCGAATTCGTAATAATTATTCTGCACATTTAATTAAATTACTTCTCCAAAGCACCTTAAAACATACACATTCAATGTTCATGTAAATTATTGCAGAAAGTTGAAAAATTGTGCCATCACATCATCACTGTGATGTTCCTGGAATCATATAACAATGTTTATCTTTTTATAGCTATGCTTCCCAATGAAATTTACTAAACTAAACTAATTCCCCAACAATAATTATTTTGATTGCAATACTTGTCAGGATAGCGGTGCACACACAAAAAAAACAATGCACATGTCGTCAGCTAACAGTGTTGACCCATCACAGCTCACACAACACATCACGTTTGGCACACGAATTTCTGCCAAAATTCTGCGACACAATCTTCATTGAAAACTGTTTTCTATTGCCCCGTGAACCCCTTAGGCACTACCTTTCACTGTTTGTTGTGCAAACTTTATTCCAATGTGAATGCAACTACCATTGCACTTAGTAAGCCAGTCACGCCAACGGGCAAAACGGACAAGTTAAATTAGCATCAAAACTTTACATGATGATGGTATTGCAAATATTCCACACTGTCTTTTCACAAAAAAAAAACAGGTCCAAAGGATTTTTTGGACGATTGTAGACAATTATAACCAAATACTCACGTACACTTGTGAGGTTAAAGTCATTTTTGTTCCTATGTTTAAAAAACACTGTGAATGCGGTAGAATTAATTGTAGTACGAACTGATGCATAAGAAATAATCCTTAAATGTAAATGGCATGATGCAAAAATTAATACCATTCACCCAATGTATAGTTCATCGTGTGTCATGCCATTTTATTAGTTGAGCAATAAAACTATCTTTATATATATAAAAGGTAACGGCATTTCAACAAATGTCCTGCAAATAATGGCATTTCAAATGTATCTTGCCTGTAGGATGAGTTTAAAAAGGCCAAAGGCTCATGCCAGATCCAATAACAACTGAATCATAGACCTATATTTGGCCCATGAAGGATTGACCTACGTTATTTAAGAGCAGAGATATTACACTATCACTAAAATGGCAAATCATCATTGGTAAGTTAATCGATAATGGCAGGTAATAATATAAAATAAACACGACTGCAGGATATTGAAGGTGAATCCCCCTGAAATGTGTTTTCATTCTACTGCTGGCAGAACAGCCTCAAACTAAAGTAAGCATTAGTGCCCCCCTCTGTAATATATTTTGCCCTATTCCCCCACACTTGTGTTGTTGCTCTGGAAACCCTGGCAGGTCGATGATCGATGTTCGGTCACCGCGTTGATGGCATTCGTCATGATTTCTCACTTGACAGAAGAGGTGGGAGTACCCACACTTTACCCCACACGCGACCTGCGGGTCAACTGACTGTGGTGTACCAATTTATACTGCTGGGTGGACAGAGGTGGAATGATTTATGGAACTTTGTCAGTGTGGTAACTTCTCTGCCGGGAGATTGAAATATAAATTTCTGGATTGTATGTCCAGTGTGCTCACCATTATACAATAGCAGCATTATTTGTAAACCTAATAAAATACTTGAAATTTACTTAGCTCACTTTACTGCGGTTTTGTATTTTCCGACATCAAAGTTTATCTGGAATAAGTTTGTCTGCATTTAAACAAAGTACATAACCATACAGTATGTTTTTACTTACGCCTGAAGTATTACATTACAACGGCAGTTGACTGGAATAAGATAAAACAAACTATGGTCTTATTTTACCTATTAGAAAATGGTTGGTTCTTGATTGATAGTCAAATAGCAAAAAATGTTCATTGCAACATTCCATTTTGGATAGGCAGCTCATCATCAAACAAACACTGCTTTTTGTAAAATGGCAGTCATAAACGGACAGCCAAACCACAGGGGTTTTAATTGCCGAAAATTCACTCAGTGAAATCAGAGAAAGTCTTGCGGCATCGCTGAAATGCAGAGCACTGTAACTGAATGCAATTTGATAGGAGGCAATGACAGGCCAAAATGTTAACACAAATAAACCTTCCTGTGTTTATCATGACTGCGGGATATAATTTTTGGTCGTTCAGGTTAAATTATCCATTAAATATTACACTCTCTTGTGTCATTTTAGAGTTCCCTAATGATGCCTAGGTGGCTTAATTTAAAAAAACGGTGCCCTGTACTGTGCTCTATTTTAAAACGAGTATTTTAAAAGATACCATACTTAAAATAAGAAGAAAAAAATCACAACGTTTTGATCGCAACACAAGCAATCGTCTTCAGGTGAAAAAATACAGCAGGCGGACTGCTGAGGCAGGAAGAAATATAGCGAGAGAGCTACTGCAGCCAAAGGTTATACAGGTTTGAGATGGGTACGACCCAAGGGTAAGTGGGCGGGGCTAGAGATGGAATTTGCAAGTTAATTTAAGATCGCAGAGCTAGGTATACCTCGGCTATTGTGTTGCTAGAGATTAGCATGTCAATCTGTTAATGTAACCCCACGGCTACGGTGCTGAAGAAGCCATTGCATTGCTCGAGATTAGAGATTAGCATGTCAATGTGAGACGGCTCCCGCAGCAGCGGCTGTGTTAATGAGAGACATTCAGCCTATTAAACAACGAGTTCCACCGCCGCATCGAGGAAAAGGGAGCAGCAGCTATATTAGTGAGACTTTTAGCCTGTTAATGTAAAGACATTTAACAAGGTAATGTAACTCAGAGTCGGAAATAACTGCTAACATAGGCAGGTAGGATGTAAGCATCACAGCCAGTAATGACTTTACCTGGTTAATAACGTCCTTCCAATGATTGCGCAGTTTGTACCCATCTTCTCGGTTGAAATTGTGCATGTGTTTATATATCTAAATGGCTTCATGAACAAATTTTTGTTGATAGCCAATGGGTTTGCATAGTACCTTAGTCTGGGAGAAATACATTTCATGTGTGCCCACAGCGTTAAAACAATGATCAGCAACGTCAGAGGAGTTGGTCCTACCATGTTTCAGATCTACCTTGTGTTCGCGAACACGGTCTGAGACATGTCGCTTAGTTTCGCCAATGTAACTACTGCCGCAGGCACAGCTTAGTTTGTAGACACCGGGGTATTGCATGTCAGGGATCACATCCTTCACAGATGAGATCAGATCACGCATGTTATGTACTGTGTTGAATCGGACCTGGATATTGTGTTTGCTCATGATTTTGGAAATATTTTTGGTGACCTCTGCTATGTATGGCAAGGTGATGATTTTGATTGGGTCCTCAGATGGTTCTCTCCCAACGGTTCGGGTGACAGCTTTATGGATTGTGCAATCAGAAAATCCATTCATTTGAGAGATTGGTGTATGTGCTCCAGTTCACTGGCTACGTGGTGATGGTCGGAAATGCAGCGAGCCCTATGATATAGAGTTTTGATGAGGGATTTCTTCTGGGCTGGATGGTGGTGGGAGTCAGGTTTTAGATAGGCATCCGTGTGTCTGGCTTTCCTGTAGACAGAGTGACCCAATGAGCCATCTGGTCTCTTTTCGATTAAAACATCCAAGAATGGTAACTTGCCATCCTTTTCCACCTCCATGGTGAATTTGATGGCTGGGTGTATGGAATTTATGTGGTAAAAAAATCAGTTCAGAGCTGGCAGGCCATGTGGCCAGATGACGAACATGTCATCTACGTATCAAGATGAATGGATATTTGGATTGCACAATCCGTAAAGCTGTCACCCCAACCGTTGGGAGAGAACCACCTGAGGACCCAATCAAAGACATCACCTTGCCATACATAGCAGAGGTCACCAAAAATATTTCCAAAATCATGAGCAAACACAGGTCCGATTCAACACAGTACGAAAAATTCGTGATCTGATCCCATCTGTGAAGGATGCGATCCCTGACATGCAATACCCCGGTGTCTACAAACTAAGCTGTGCCTGTAGCAGGAGTTACATTGGGGAAACTAAGCGACATGTCTCAGACCGTGTTCGTGAACACAAGGCGGATCTGAAACACAGTAAGACCAACACCTCTGCATGGCTGATCATTGTTTTAACGCTGTGGGCACACATGAAATGTATTTCTCCCAGACTAAGGTACTATGCAATCCAAATGGCTATCAACAAAGATTTGTACATGAAGCCATCCAGATATATAAACACACACAATTTCAACCGAGAAGATGGGTACAAACTGAGCAATCATTGGAATGCCGTTATTAACCAGGTAAAGTCATAACTGGCTGTGATGCTTCCATCCTACATGCCTATGTTAGCAGTTATTTCAGACTCTCTGAGTTACATTACCCTGTTAAATGTCTTTACATTAACAGTCTAAATGTCTCACTAACATACGTTGCTGTTGCTCCCTTTTCTCGATGCGGCGGTAGCACTCGTTGTTTAATAGGCTGAATGTCTCTCGTTAATACAGACACTGCTGCGGGAGCCGTCTCACATTGGCATGCTAATCTCTAATCTCGAGCAATACAATGGCTTTTTCAGCACCGTAGCCATGGGGTCACATTAACAGATTGACATGCTAATCTCTAGCAACACAATGGCCGAGGTATACCTAGCTCTGCGATCTTACATTCACTTGCAAATTCCATCTCTAGCCCCGCCCACTTACCCTTGGGTTGTACCCTTCTCAAACATTATTAATCTTTGGCTGCAGTAGCTCTCTCTATATTTATTCCTGCCTCAGCAGTCCGCCTGCTGTATATTTTCACCTGAAGACGATTGCTTGTGTTGCGATCAAAACGTTGTGATTTTTATTATTATTTTTCTTTTTCGATTTAAAGCTTTCGTGACTGCAGGGATTCATCTTCTTGGTTCTTTCGGTAAAGTCACGTAGAAGGAAAGTAATAAAATAATAAAAAGAAAACATAATAAAATAATTCTCACGACGTTTCGGCCACAACGCAAGCAGCCGTCCTCAGGTGAAGACCAGGTCTATCGGGGAGACAGCGTCTGAATGAAACACCACCACGCTTGGAGCGTATATTTAAGCTGGGTTGGAAGGGGGGAAGGGCGCCTTGACAAAATAATTTGCATATCAAGAGGAATTTAGCATATTTATAGGAAATGCAGGTATGTGATTAGTACTACTTGTGAAATGCGTAGGAGGTGGGCGGGGGTTTGAAAGTCATATTATGCCCGTGCATTATGCAGGATTAGCAACATCAAAGGGAGGGAATAGGGGTAGCATTAATAAAGGGAGGGAAAGTTAATAGTATTTAGCTGCAGTAACTAAACAACCACGTAAAAAAATAAAGTATAAACTACATAGTATCATCAGTATACTAAATATACTCTCCAATAAGCTGAGCTATTAACAGTAAGTAATACATTACAATTCTATGTCACAAAAAATATAATATGCGTTTCCAGATAACTTTTTTCCCTTACATCACACGGGTTTACCCCGTACTATATGCTGTCATAGACAAACCCAACATTAAATTATATACTGTATTACTATACACCACCCTATACCTTAGAATAATACATAGTGTAATATTACACTATTGTATATCACACTGCTGTATATTCACTATACAATTACGATACTGTATATTGCCTTATACATTGTATTAAACATTACAATTTTATACTATTTATTATTATACAATCTGCTATACACTATACCATTGACTGTCGAGTGAAAGATACTAAGAGGAAGCAACGAAATATGTCAATGCAAGAGTGGTAGTAGGAGATTTGCAGCGGAGCAAAGAATCCATTCCTTGCGGAGAATACAAGATAATAGTCATGCCAGTGAGTGGACTGCGGTCTGAAAGTCACCGTAAACGTGAACACAATCAGTTAAGATCCGAAATGGTTTATTACGTATTTCCAATGATTGCTGAGCCAGAATCCATCTTCTCGGTTGAAATTGTCTCTGTGTTTGTATATGTGGATCGCCTCATGAACGAATCTCTCATGGTAGCCAGATGGCTTGCAGAGAACCTCTGTCTTGGAGAAGTCAATGTCATGTGAGCGCACTGAATTATAACAGTGATCTGCCACGGCTGAGGTGTTTGTCCTACCGTGTTTCAGGTCTGCTTTATGTTCACGGATGCGGTCCGAGACATGTCGTTTGGTTTCTCCAATGTAACTGCTACCACAGAGGCAACTTAGTTTGTAGACTCCAGGGTACTGTATGTCTGGAACCACATCTTTTACAGATAAGTACACAACACATCCTCTGCTTATTTTCGAGAGGACATCCAATTGAGTCTAATCAGAACAACATGTGGTTTGTCATATCTGGGGTCAAAGTTCGTGCACTTTAATGCATTTCATTGCTATTTTCATTATATTGAAATCTTTATTTTTTATTTACGTACTTTTTATTTGAATGGAAAAAGTAAGCTTATTAAAGATACTGGTTGTTGAAAAATAATAGGAAGGGGTATGTAATGAAAAATCTACCAAAGTCCGTTAGGCAAACACACGTGCGTAGGGTTCAACCATTGTTGTGTAGCATATTTGTCAACTACACGTCATACAGCAGTAGCACCACCACTATTGAGAAAGAAAAATTGGCCTATTGAAACGTCTGTAAGCCGTATGGACCTGAAAACTCAATTTTCTTGTACAAGAATACAGGTAAACCATATGGGTTGACAGGTATGTGTATGGGGGACACAAAAGGATATTGCTGATAAGTGTAGGTGAGGCGAGCCATGAAAGAGACCAACCCTAAAAAATGCAGACTGGAGAAAGTTTTTGAGGCTGACCAGCAAGCTAGAGTTAGCGCCGTCACAGGAAAATTGTAGGAATGTCTGAACTGACTTTCATAAGCTGTACGATGAGTAACCAAAATGCTGACAGATGTGGTGGATGGTGGTTGTGACATTTCAAACTGGAATTATGCCATTGCATACTTGCCATCTCTACCAATTTAAGTGGTAGGCTGCCACCAACTTTGAACCCTTTTACCGCATACCAAATCGCATAGAAATGTTTGCATCAACATAAATATGTTTTAAATGTATTAAGTGAGTTTCTTTGAAAATCGGTATGCAGTTAAAGGGATAAAACATCACCAGCCAACATCACCAGCCTAAATCACAGTAGCTTTGGCAAGTATTGTGGTACAGTATTTTCAAATTGTCCCGATGGCAGACATATGTGAATGACGCTGGGTGTTGCATGGAGACGTGACGCTTTGTGGAGAAGTAACACTGACAGATGTCTCCTACAACTGAATAGACTTTGTTACGTTTGATATATTCCTAATTTTACAGTTTATAAAAGATTTGCATTCTCTAGACATCTTGGTATTGGTATACGAACTAGTATTCACTGTATTGCAAGCTCAGGTAACTGCCTGTTTTATTGTCCTTCCCATGCACCTCCGATTAGCATGGTTGGCTATATACGGTGCAAAATAAATTCAACATAACACATATAATACTGTTTATGTATGCGTAGTGAGTCCAATTGAGTCGCAGACGTTGTTCTTTAGAGGCAACACTTTCATTTGTAACATCAACACGTAACACAAAGGGGTAACTGCCCTTTCACCAGATACAGTCTAGGGTGGTGGTCATCCAGCTAACTACCCTATACGGTGGAGTTACAACTATTGAAGGGCGCGACCCTCACTTGGGTCCCGACCACATGTTGATGCCAGGAGAGCTTCCAGCTTGGAGGACGTAGAGCTTCAGCTTGTAGAATGCAGCGACCCCGGTCCCTCTCAGGGAGCCACCTTCTAGATTTGAAGCTTTCGTGACTGCAAGGAATCATCTTCTTAGGTTTTTTCGGTAAAGTCACGTAGGTAAAACATCAAAATGAATGAAAATAAAATAAAATAAAATCAAAAATCACGACGTTTCGGAGGCAACACAAGTCTCCGTCATCAGGTGGGACCGTCACAGCCAGATTAGCTGCATCAAGTGAGGCAATGATTCAAGATGTAATCCCTTAAAAGCGAGTTGAGGGGGGGAGGAGAGGGAGGGGGGAGCTCATCAGACTATGGTAGCCAATGAATGGAACGTATCGGGAGGGAGGGGGGGCGAGGCCAAAAGGGTGGGCGACGGCGTGCAAGCGATTGTGCGCAAGCGGCTAATTACTGCACACGCCAACACAATGGAGCGATTATGCGCAAGCGGCCAACTGCCGCACACGCCAACACAATGGGCAGAGAGGGGGAGGGAAGCTCTAATACACATGATAGACAAAAGAACGAAAATGCCCATGTTAATACCAATGCTGGCTGAACAATGAAGAGAGTACTGTTAAAAAATAACTGGGGATGTTAACACTCGGTAAAGTAAAGTAAAATAGTGCCTGTCAGATAAGATGGTCCAAAAAATTGTAATTAAGTCTTTTTTGCGTGGTTGATAACATCTTTCCAATGATTACTAAGTTTGTACCCATCATCACGGTTGAAATTATGTCTGTGTTTGTATATTTGTATGGCTTCGTGTACAAACCTTTGATGGTAGCCGGGAGGTTTGCAGAGAACCTTGGTCTCGGAAAAGACAATTTCATGAGAGCCCACCGAGTTGTAGCAATAATCGGCAACGGCAGAAGAATCAGTTCTGCCGTGTTTCAGATCTGACTTGTGCTCGCGGACACGATCAGAAACATGACGTTTCGTTTCTCCAATGTAGCAATCACCACAAATGCAACTCAATTTGTAGACTCCAGGATACTGTAAGTCAGGAACGACATCCTTCACAGATGGAATCAGATCACGGATTTTATGCACTGTACTGAATCGGACTTGGATCTTATGTTTGTTTAGAATTTTGGAGATCTTTTTGGTCACGCCAGCTATGTATGGTAACGTGATGGTTTTGGTCAGAGTTTCATGTGGCTGTTTCTGTGTGGTGGGAGAGACAGCTTGGCTGATAGTACGGTCAGAGTATCCGTTCATCCTGAGGGCCCGATGTACATGTCTTAATTCACCAGTCAGGTGGTGTTTGTCAGAAATGCCATGGGCTCTGTGGTATAGCGTTTTGATGAGAGAATTCTTTTGAGATGGGTGGTGGTGGGAATCCGGTTTCAAGTAGGAATCTGTGTGGGTGGCTTTTCTGTAGACAGAATGTCCCAAGGATCCGTCAGGCCTCCTCTCAAACAGAATATCCAAAAATGGTAGTTTACCGTCTTTCTCCACTTCCATGGTGAATCTGATGGATGGGTGTCTGGAATTGATGTGGTCCAAGAAGTGGTTCAATGCTGGGAGGCCATGTGGCCAGATGACGAAAGTGTCATCCACATACCTCTTCCACAGGGAAGGACGTAGGGTGGATGTCTGGATGGCGTCTGATTCAAACTTTTCCATGAACATGTTGGCTATAACTGATGACAAAGGGGAGCCCATAGGACTCGATAATAAGACTCTCTTACAAACACATTTAATGTTAACACAAAAAATGTCACCTTCTGATTGGAACCACGTTGATAACATGACTTCTGCTTCTGCTGACTCAATGTCAGCCAGATGCAAAGCTAACCTGATTTCCAAATTCAACCTCCTATCTAAGAAGAAACCAGAGCCACACATCGCAAAGCTGGATGTTAACAAGACCGTGATTAATCAGAGTAACATCCCAATTTCTGACACTCTAAAAACGGTACTGGCCAAGGGACTAAATTTCGCCGTCACCCCTAAATATATACCAGTAGAGGATATGATTTCCCAGATTGATGTAGCCCTCAGTGGCATAGGACACATCCATGCGGATGTAGCAAGAGCTGAAATAGCTACGATTCTTAAGAATGCTAAGAAACCCACTAGTAACATCAGCAAAAAGGAACGCTCTGAACTCGCAGACCTAAAAAAGAGAGATGATATAGTCATCCTCTCGGCAGACAAGGGCAATGCTACGGTCATCATGGATAAAGATTCATACAACAACAAAATCCTGGACCTTCTTAATGATGGGAGTTACTCCAAAATTAAAAACGATCCCACTAAAAGCCTAACGACGAAAACCAACAGTATCATCACGAGTTCGACTTCCCTAATCGAACCAAGCAAACGTCCCTCTCTAAAACCATCGGCTGCAAGACCTCCCAGACTCTATGGTCTTCCCAAAATCCATAAGGGAGGCACCCCGCTACGACCCATTGTGTCGACGATAAACTCTCCTACGTACAAACTAGCCCGTTTTCTATCAGATACTCTGCTCCCTTTCACAGGCAAGACCTCTTCGGCAGTACTCAACTCAACCCAATTAGTCTCTATGGTTAAGGACATGGTACTATCTCCTGATGACATCCTCGTCAGCTTTGATGTAGTATCTTTGTTTACCAAAGTCCCAGTACCGGACACCCTAACAATAATTGAGGACTTAGTCCAACATGGATTGAATTCTGATGCACCTGCGCTGGTTAGGCATTGCCTCACCAACACCTATTTTACCTGGAATGGCACCTTCTACAAACAGAATGAGGGTACCCCTATGGGCTCCCCTTTGTCACCAGTTATAGCCAACATGTTCATGGAAAAGTTTGAATCAGACGCCATCCAGACATCCACCCTACGTCCTTCCCTGTGGAAGAGGTATGTGGATGACACTTTCGTCATCTGGCCACATGGCCTCCCAGCATTGAACCACTTCTTGGACCACATCAATTCCAGACACCCATCCATCAGATTCACCATGGAAGTGGAGAAAGACGGTAAACTACCATTCTTGGATATTCTGTTTGAGAGGAGGCCTGACGGATCCTTGGGACATTCTGTCTACAGAAAAGCCACCCACACAGATTCCTACTTGAAACAGGATTCCCACCACCACCCATCTCAAAAGAATTCTCTCATCAAAACGCTATACCACAGAGCCCATGGCATTTCTGACAAACACCACCTGACTGGTGAATTAAGACATGTACATCGGGCCCGCAGGATGAACGGATACTCTGACCGTACTATCAGCCAAGCTGTCTCTCCCACCACACAGAAACAGCCACATGAAACTCCGACCAAAACCATCACGTTACCATACATAGCTGGCGTGACCAAAAAGATCTCCAAAATTCTAAACAAACATAAGATCCAAGTCCGATTCAGTACAGTGCATAAAATCCGTGATCTGATTCCATCTGTGAAGGATGTCGTTCCTGACTTACAGTATCCTGGAGTCTACAAATTGAGTTGCATTTGTGGTGATTGCTACATTGGAGAAACGAAACGTCATGTTTCTGATCGTGTCCGCGAGCACAAGTCAGATCTGAAACACGGCAGAACTGATTCTTCTGCCGTTGCCGATCATTGCTACAACTCGGTGGGCTCTTATGAAATTGTCTTTTCCGAGACCAAGGTTCTCTGCAAACCTCCCGGCTACCATCAAAGGTTTGTACACGAAGCCATACAAATATACAAACACAGACATAATTTCAACCGTGATGATGGGTACAAACTTAGTAATCATTGGAAAGATGTTATCAACCACGCAAAAAAGACTTAATTACAATTTTTTGGACCATCTTATCTGACAGGCACTATTTTACTTTACTTTACCGAGTGTTAACATCCCCAGTTATTTTTTAACAGTACTCTCTTCATTGTTCAGCCAGCATTGGTATTAACATGGGCATTTTCGTTCTTTTGTCTATCATGTGTATTAGAGCTTCCCTCCCCCTCTCTGCCCATTGTGTTGGCGTGTGCGGCAGTTGGCCGCTTGCGCATAATCGCTCCATTGTGTTGGCGTGTGCAGTAATTAGCCGCTTGCGCACAATCGCTTGCACGCCGTCGCCCACCCTTTTGGCCTCGCCCCCCCTCCCTCCCGATACGTTCCATTCATTGGCTACCATAGTCTGATGAGCTCCCCCCTCCCTCTCCTCCCCCCCTCAACTCGCTTTTAAGGGATTACATCTTGAATCATTGCCTCACTTGATGCAGCTAATCTGGCTGTGACGGTCCCACCTGATGACGGAGACTTGTGTTGCCTCCGAAACGTCGTGATTTTTGATTTTATTTTATTTTATTTTCATTCATTTTGATGTTTTACCTACGTGACTTTACCGAAAAAACCTAAGAAGAGGGAGCCACCTTATATCCCCCTGGGTCGGGGCTGCTCCGCCCTTGGCCCCACCCGCCTTCTCAAGCGTTCCAGCTCTCTCTTTCGTTCCCTCTCGAGAGCTCTTCCTGGACACGTGATTGCCCCCCCCCCCCCCACCTGGGGGCCTCTCTGTAGACACTCGGGATCACGTGTCTACGAGGTCAACCAGAGTGCCATGGTCCGGGGCAACCCTGCCCCTGGGCTGACATTCTCCCACTCCACCTTGTGGGAGCCTGCATTACATGCTATTCTTGGTGCCCGCGCTATCGCAGCGCACACCGAGCCACACTAGGGCTGGTACTACACCCGCCTAAGGGGTGTACACGATGAAAGTGCATCGCGCCATGGCCCTCTCAGACCGGCACCATACAGTGAAATCCCCGATGTCACTACATATGTATAAAGAAACAGTCCTGATTTTTCACTGCTGATGGTAAAAAATTATGACGATGATAAAAGTGATTATATTTGATTCAATATATAGTGTAACTAGCGGTAAGTACCCGGCGTTGCCCGGGCGAAAAAGGCAGACACGCACATGGACTTACACACAGACATCTACCAACACACATAGAAACACATCGACTTATACGCACACACATACATATGGACTCACACACACAGACATCGACTTTAGACACACACATATGTAGTTATACACACAAATGGACTCACACACACACATAGACTTACACACACATATCGACTCACACATACATAGACTCAAGAACAACCGCCATTCGCCACTAAGTGGCGGTGACGTACCCACAATGCTTGTGGCAGGCTATGTGCACCTTGAGGCCACGTGAAGTGTCGAACGCCCGCTGGCAGGAGGTCACGGGGCACAGCCAGATGGCACAGGTCGACTGACTGAGATGACTGGCTGATGCAGGACCTGTGCTCCCTACTGTGCCAACTTGCTGTGCTTTAGCCACCCGGCGCTCCGCTCGTTGTTGTGAGCGTCACGTGGAGTGTCCGATGGTACATAGACTCACGCACACATTGACCAACACAAACACATATGGACTTACAAAGACACACATATCGACTAAGACACACACACAGGGACTTACACACACACATGGACTCTCACACACATACACACATTGCCGCACACACATCGACTGTCACACATAGACTCCCACACAAACATACATGTACTCACACACGCACATAGAGGCACACACACATGGACTGAGACACACACATGGACTTATGCACACACACACACACACATGTATGTACAGATACACACACATGGACCCACACGCACACGTGGACCAAAACACACACGCAAAAATAAATTAACTTACACTGACTCACATGGAGCGACACACACACAGCGACTAACACACACGCACATCGACTGACACAAACACACAGACATATCGACTGACACACACAAACACATCGACTCACACACATACAGACACATCGACTTACACACACACATCGCCGCAGACATGCACATTGACCCACACGCACATATGGACTTAGACGCAGGCATTATAATTGTGAAAAGAAATAACCACGCACACACATTGACTAACACACACATGGACTTACACACACACGCATCGACGGTATGCACTATCACTACAGCAGTGCATACTGTGGTGGTACCTGCTTTCCCTATAGTAGTGCATGCATACTGTGGTGTAAACTGATATGATTAGAGCGGGGCAAGTGGCAGTGGTGGTACCTGCTATGATGACAGCAGTGCATAGTGACTGTGGTGGTACCTGCTAGCACTACAGTAGTACATGCTGACTGTATAGCAGTATATATAGAATGTATAGCACAAAGTAGTAAGCAGACAGTGCCGTGGTGAGGCCTAGTCCCGTGCAGAGCCCCCGGACTCGCCTAGATTTCCCAGCCCGCCGAGGTGTGACCTTGGCAGCCTGGGGACTGGGCCGGTCCCCCCGGCAACGCGACAATAATGTAAACGCTATAATAATGATATGTAGGGGCTCTATAGTAGTTTTAGGACACATTGGGGTATAATTGGGGTGTGGTGGGGAGAAGAGGACATCGCACAGTGAAGAATGTATGTGTTTGGTATGTTTTAGCTGCATGTGTAAGGCGAAATAAAATTTGTGGCGATCGTGTGTGCGTTGCTAGGGGCAACCCATGTGGGCAGTGCACAAATTAGTGGGACTTACGTCTTATTTAAAAGCATATAATACAAAAGTATGCAACTTACCTTGGGCGATGGCGTGTGTGGATTGCTGGGGGTTACCTCGTGGGCGCTGTGCGCAAGTGCAGCTGGCTGCGTTGTGACCCAGTGCGTCGCGAAGAGAAATAATAGGCAAACTAACTTTCAAGTTGAATAAATATCTCCAAGAAAACGCTAATTAAACGAATTCAAAGGTGACGGACATGAAAAGGGAATAGCCTATTCCCACCGCGGGGCTTAGGGCGTGCTGGCAGGTACATTTTTTGGACGTGAAGGGCATCGTTCGAGAGGCAAATCTCTCGCAAGAGCACACGCGCGAGGAGACTTTTATAGATAACTAGCGGAAGTACCCGGCGTTGCCCGGGTGAAAAAAATATTCCTTAAAAACCTTACATATATATACATAGATACTAAGGTATTGTCAAAGCCCGGTGGGCCGTTTGTACATTTCTCCACCAACAAATATATAAGAGGCTTGCACAAGTCCAAAAAGTTGTAGAAAGTGTGGGGTAAAGAGTTCATGTAAAAGGTTTCCGAAAATTGTGGACACCCCCGTCCCTTAAAAAATATCTTTACCCCTCGTAGGTATATATTCCTACACACCTTACATACAACAGAGGAAGTAGTATCTATTGACTCTCTAGTAGTATCTACTGACTGTACCGTAGTATCTACTGAGCCAGTAGTAGCTACTGACTGTGTAGTAGAATTTAGTGACTGTAGTAACTACTGACCATAGTAGTATTTACTGGGCCTGTAGTAGTATCTACCGACTATATAGTAATAACGACTAACTGTATAGTATCTGCTTACTCTATAATAGTATCCACTGACTATAGTAGTACCTACTAACTCTATAGCAGTATCTACTCACTCTATAATAGTATCTACTGACTCTAGTAGCTACTCACCGTGGTAGTATGTACCAGAGGTGTGGACTCGAGTCATGTGACTTGGACTCGAGTCAGACTCGAGTCATGAATTTGATGACTTGCGACTCGACTTGGACTTGCATAACAATGACTTTGTCCCACCTCTGGTATGTACTGACTGTATAGTAGTATATACTGACTGTAGCAATATTGACTGACTGTAGTGGTATATACTGACTGTTTTAGTATCTACTAACTCTATATAGCAGTATCTACCAACTCGATAGCAGTATCTACTATCACTACAGCAGTGTATACCGACTGAGGTGGTACCTGCTATCACTACAGCAGTGCATACTGACTGGTGGCACCTGCTATGATTACAGCAGTGCATACTGACTGGTGGTACCTGCTATGATTACAGCAGTGCATAGTGACTGGTGGTACCTGCTATTACAGCAGTGCATACTGCTGTGTTGGTACCTGCTATGATTACAGCAGTGCATACTGATGTGTTGGTACCTGCTATGATTACAGCAGTGCATATTGTGGTGGTACCTGCTATGATTACAGCAGTGAATACTGCTGTGTTGGTACCTGTTATGATGACAGCAGTGCATATTGTGGTGGAACATGCTATGATTACAGCAGTGCATATTGTGGTGGAACCTGCTATTATTACAGTAGTGCATACTGACTATGGTGGTACCTGCTATGATAACAGCAGGGCATACTGTTGTGTTGGTACCTGTTACGATGACAGCAGTGCATATTGTGGTGGTACCTGCTATGATTACAGCCGTACATACTGCTGTGGTGATACCTGCTATGATTACAGCAGTGCATACTGACTGTGGTGGTAGCTTCTATGATTACAGCAGTGCATACTGACTGTGGTGGTACATGCTATGATTGCAGCAGTGCATACTGCTGTGGTGGTACTTGCTATGATTACAGCAGTGCATATTGTGGTGGTATCTGCTATGATGAGTACATAGTGTGCTGAATGAAAGTCTCTCCGTACCATGTCGGTCATGGGGGTTACCTTACGTAACTCCATGCTGGTCAGTGCAAGGTTGGCGAAGGTGGAGTGCTAAGGACGAGTTCAGATATAATTTGCCACTGATATTAACCATGACTCGGAATTTAAATTAGGATAGAGGGTTTGTGCACTAGCCACTGTGCCATTGCTCCCCCTCCCCCCTTAAATGTATACTAGACTCTTTTCCAACATTTCTCAAACTGTGGGTCAAAACTTCCAGTGGAGTCGAATCAGAGTGGTTGTGACTCAGGACAGTAATGAGAAGCGAATCTTCTTGGTTCTTTCGGTAAAGTCACGTAGAAGGGAAGTAATAAAATAATAAGAATAAAACATAATAAAATAGTTCTCACGACGTTTCGGCCACAACGCAAGCAGCCGTCCTCAGGTGAAACCAGGTCTGTTGAGGCGACAGCGTCTGAATGAAACAGCACACGTGCTTGGAGCATATATATAAGCTGGGTTGGAAGAAGGGGGGGAAAGGGCGCCTTGATAAAAGAATTTGCATATCAAGAGGAATTTAGCATATTTATGGGAAATGCAGGTATGTGATTAGTACTACTTATGTCCGTGCATTATGCAGGATTAGCAGCATCCAAGGGAGGGGATATGGGAAATGCAGGTATGTGATTAGTACTACTTATGCCCGTGCATTATGCAGGATTAGCAGCATCCAAGGGAGGGGATATGGGAAATGCAGGTATGTGATTAGTACTACTTATGTCCGTGCATTATGCAGGATTAGCAGCATCCAAGGGAGGGGATATGGGAAATGCAGGTATGTGATTAGTGCTACTTTGCCCGTGCATTATGCAGGATTAGCAGCATCACAGGGAGGGGATAGGGGTAGCATTAATAAAGGGAAGAAGTGTTAATAGTATGTAGCTGCAGTAACTAAAACCACCACGTAAACAACTAAAGTATAAACTACATAGTATCATCATTATACTAAATATACTCTACAATAAGCTGAGTTACTAACAGTAAGTAATACATTACAATTCTACGTTGTAAAAATATAATATGCTTCCATCTAAACTTTATTCTCTTACATCACAGGAGTCTACACCGTACTATATACTGCCATAGACAAACCCAACATTAAATTATATACTGTATTGCTATAAACCACCTTATCCTTATCCATTGTAATATTACACTATGTATTATTCTACCCACCCTAATGTATATCACACTGCTGTATATTCACTATACAACTACGATACTATATATTACTTTGTACATTGTATTAAGCAAGGTTGGCGAATGTTTGTGTTAAATCACTGAAATAAAATTACATTTAAGTTTCATTTCCACAAACTACAATGTAGGCTACAACAGCATAATAGGATTATTTTCCACTTGAGAGTTTTTCAGCCACATAAAGGGAGTTAAAAGTTTGATAAAATGTTAACTGTTCTCCTCTGAACATTCCACGGGAAGCTATACGCACACTGTGGCCGGTACGCTTTCAAAGCCATCAGATTGGTGCATAGCCTAGGTCGAGCACATGTTCCTTCAAGAATGATGGCTTTTGCTTAAAAAAACTGCATGAACAAACCATGCAAATAGAGCAGGGATGATAACTCTAACAAAGGCCCCTTTTCTGGTTACATTTTATCCACACACACAATGGAATATTTTTTGCCTCATCTGAAAAAACAAAGTAATAGGGGTGCAACATAATTTCATGCAATTGAAAGTAACTCAACCGAGCTCACTGCCACATTGTGTATTAACGTTTGCCAGATATCCTGGTTTATATGCTCTACCGTGTGTACTTGGCCTTCCCAAATCATAAAATGTTTACAAGTGCTCTTAAAAAATGTAGCGAACACTTTTCCATACCAAAAATGGGAAAGCTGATATTGGCATGAAAATACCGACAGGTTTTACTAACAATTTTATGAAGTAAAAACTATTTTGAATAGTTTTTATTTCTGCTGTTTCTTTGAGCAGATGTTGACATGAAAATACCTACCATCTCCAGTCGCCATCAACGCTGCTGCTACACAATACAACACACTAAATAGTACATACAGATTGTAAATGTTGTGGTTTTACTCTCCAACACACCAGTGTGCTGTAATAGTAATGTTTACGTGACAACCCCTTACTAATTGGCTGTGTCGGGTGGTGGCGGGTTTAACGACACATTTATATATTTACGCGATATAATCCAAAAAAACCTGTATTATGGAGTAAATACAAGTGTAATGAGTGACTTCCGATACACAACAAAAATCGCCATTCGCCACTAAGTGGCGGTGGCGTCACCACGATGCTTGTGCCAGGCCATGTGCACCTTGAGGCCACGTGAAGTGTCGAACGCCTGCTGGCAGGAGGTCACGGGGCAGACCCAGGTGCCACGGGTCAACTGACTGAGATGACCGAGATGACTGGCTGATGCACCACCTGTGCCCCCTACTGTGCCAACTTGCTGTGCTTTAGCCACCCGGCGCTCCACTCGTTGTTGTGAGCGTCGCTCCTCCGTCCTCCGCTGTTGCTGGAGGGCGACTGCCTCCAACTTCCCAGTAGCATCCTTCACGAGCCTCCTCCACAGAGGCCGATCTTGACACCGCTGGTACCAGTCATCGGCAAGTCCACTCAGCTCCACGTCCGCCTGTACCACATCACTCCATCTCTCCTCTAGCCCCTGCCGCGCCCGTTTAGCCCCCTCGATCCGGCCGAACAAAAGCTGTTTAGCATGCGGTGGCTGGGCATGCAGGCTACATGACCCAGCCAACGCAGCCTTGCCTGCCGGAGGAGCTCACCGATGGGACTTTGCCTAGATCTTTCAAGGATTTGTGAGCTCCTCACACAATCCATCCTGGTTAAACCCAGGATGGATCGTAGGCAGGCCAGCCTAAATGTTTCCAACCGGCGAAGATGCTCCATTGCAAGCGTAGAGAAGGGAAGGAATGACTGTGGCCGAGATGACCTGAAGCTTCGTGCAGAGCGACAGACCAGGTAGCTTCCACACAGTGTTACGCAACCGATGAAGAGATATTGCTGCTCAACTGATTCGGAGTGAGACCTCTGCTGCTAAACTGGAGCCGGTCATAAGCACACTGCCCAGGTATGGGAAACTCTCCACTCTCTCCACTACTGCCCCATCACCGATTGGGAGTTGTGGGGGTGGAGTGTCCGATGGTACAAAATACCCAGGCAGGTGCTTAGTTTTGGTGGGGCTGATGGTAAGGCCCCACCTCTTAGTGGCATGCTCCAGTCTCAGCAGCAGCGTCTCCAACTCCTCCTCTGAATGAGCAGCTATTACCAAATCAATTCATTACCACGAAACCACGACTCCGATACACAACATACTTGGGCACAAACACTGGGCGATATATAGAAACGTATCTACATAACTACACACAGCTGACCTTTCTACACAGCCCCATCGTCGCGTCTAACTACATAGCTGGCTGACTAATGTAGCGATGACGACGATGGGAGCCATGCAGAGGATCGGCCATGCGGCCGGATGATGAAGAGAGATGACGGCTAGCAGCGACACAGCCAGGACCCGGGACCCCGTGACAGCCCCAAACCGTTGGTTACATCCCCCTTATATACTTTCCGGCGTGGCCAGGCCCCGCCTCCGGCCATGCCCCCTTCTAATACCCTCCAACAGGTTCCCGGAGCTTCTCGACTGACCCCACCTTTTACCTTTAACCCAGATACACCCCCCTTCTAGTTGGTTTTTATATAACGTGCCCATAACCGTGATTACCCCTCTTGGCCGACAGGTGGCACCCTGTCATTACACATGTATGCACGGCCCTATTATCAATCCACGGCTGGATGAGGGCCTCCCATTTCTTGCGCAGATCGTGAGGATTATAGGACAAAACTTCACCGTGCTGACCAATGTGGATTGGTAAAGGCAGGGAGTATAGATGCAGGAACTTAAAAGTACAGAACAATGTCTTTTTTTGGCACTGCCCACTGCTGCTCACCATTTAGCCCCACAGCAGCCTCACAACCCGTTGTATGCATGGGAGTCACTGATCCAAGCAATGTACACCATTCATCATGGATAATACTGTAGTCCCTATACACTTCTGTGTACCTTACTTTTCATGTTCTATCCAATGAGCTCAACAGCATTCATGGGACCGATTGAACACCCTCCATCTTTGTCCCTTGCTAGCTTTGCTCGATCAATAATTTCACCTGAATATTCAAGATTATCATGGACAGTGGTCACAGGTAAAACAGAGTTACCTGTATGTATACGGTTTTGGACACAAATGTAATGTAAGAGTATTGATGATACAATATGAAAATAAACTGATTTCTTGTTTGTGACCTATTTTTGGTAAATCAGGTTGATTGGCCCTCGAAATGCCCAAGATTTTGCAGATAAAGAGTGTGCATGGAGTTGATGACTCGTGCTAAAGACTTTCCTGAGAATTGAAATTTGGATATATAAGGGAAAGGTTACAAACATGCCAATTGGGTACTAAATCTAATTTACTATTCCTGTATATAACAGGTGATAGGGCTAGCATTTCTACAGATGCGTATAAATATACTCCATAAGGTCGTTATGCAAATGTGTACAGTGGCGAGAGTACACATACTAAACATGTTTCACCTTGCTGCAATACACGCTAAGCGTCACTGCAATGATTGGCTCCTTGATTAGAATTATGATGGGCATCAGTGATCAGTAGTGGTCACAAATGTTCGTGTTTAAACAAAATAGATTGGAGCTTTTTGCACAGCAATTTACTCCTATCGTTTGTGAATTTTATATTGAAGTAGGGTAAGCAACTTGATTACGGAAAAACGACTTCTTAAAAACACACACACACATTTTTTACAATACATTTTCGTGAGATTAAGAGGCACTGAAAACCAGAAAAAAACGGAAAAGTAGCCGGAACCGATGCCAACAATGGCTCAAGCTCTCTTGGCCCTATATAAGCATGAGGAAACGGGAGGACCACATAACACCCACACGTACAAAGGGGTAGCACTCAATCCCCGTACAGATGGAATACATAGGGTAGCTAATCTACTTGCTGTTCTTGCCATGCTCTGGCAATTCAGCAGATGGTGATCTCATAACGCAGCAGGTTTGGAAGTTTCATTAATTTGTGTGATCCACCAACCCTACATCTCCGGTGGTGGGTTATAGGCGTGTGCCACCAGCACCCGGCTAAGGTCATGTGCAGAGTGTACTCCGTGCTGCAGGTGCGCACGCTGGACTACTGTATTGCAAACTTACAAGACGTCTGACCGGCATGGAAGAGTAGTCCAAATTCAGGACTGTACTCTTACCACTTTTTGAAATATATATTCTCATTATGATTGAAGACAAACAGAAGGAATTTCCTGAATGTGTAGGTGTGTATTCAATTCCAGTACTGGAGTTTTAAATCTGGTGCAAAAAAAAAAGATTTACTATATTTCTACAGATTTCGGTGATTGTGTTAGGCAATCTGTCACAATGTTTCCCAAGAGAGGCCAAGCCAAGTCATTTGTGTAACGACCACCTGTGAGTGCTGCAGCAACCGTAATTCTGTAAGAGCAGCTGTGGCTCATTTGCAAAAATAGGAGCCTTCAACAGTCAGGCCTTTTACTGCTAAAAGCATGCTTCAGTCACAGTCTTCATGTGCCTTGCCTTCAAATTTCTGAATAGAAATGCATATTGATGTAAAAATGTATCCACAATGTTCCACATTGCTGTAGCAAGCATAATAAAAAAAAGAAATACATTTTTGCCACCATTTTTTTTTATTACAGTATTGAGTGGCTGCGTGACCATATTTATTTTGCTGCTGACAATAATGGATTCAAATTTACGTGGATAAATTCATCAGTGTTTTCACAAAATTTGGAATTATATACAAATGTTACGGTTTGTTTAAGCGTTTTTATGAACTCCTGAAATCGGCTCAGCAATATCAATTATCCTAGATTGACTGGATGTGCATCTGCCAATACATATAAACAAAAACCTAAAATTCTGCTATCAATCCTTTAAACAATCACATGGGTCATTATATGACGAGTAATGGTAATACAAAAGAAACAAAGGTCTAATAGTAACAAGAGGGACGTCTCTTACTATGTTGGCTGTTATGAATAAGGTATCGCTTTATGACCAGTTGAGTCTCGTTCCTCGTTTGTGAGGTCAGTGGTAACCTTGCTGGCATATTTCTTGTACCAAGACAGATTGTGTTTCCACAGCAACCACGAGTGGACCTAACTCCCACAGAACCTCGATACCCCAGGCTTCGGGACTCCCTGAAAAGCACTGCACACTTTACCTGAGCGGAACACAGAACCGGCATGGTGCCATGGAGTCAACGCGGAAACGAGAACTGCATTCACTTAACTTCTCAGCTTTGTGCAAATATAGATTACATTAGCCAACCCTAATTAATTCCTACATACAAATTTGAACATTTGTTTTATAACTTTACCCAACCCCCCACTCCTGTCTGTAGAGTAAAGCGGTAGAGAAATGAGGGCAAGGGTAAACTTCGAGAAAGGGCTGAGCTCATAGAACCTCATTGCTCATGGATCAATAGGGTGAAGGCCTGGACTCTGGTGCTGGAACTGGACTGTTCCTGGATCAGCAGAGCCCCGTCCGTAGTGGTTGTGATAACGTGGCATCGTACACTAGTGCATAGGGCAGTGATTCTTAACCTGGGGTATACGCACTCCTTGGGGGTGTGAGGTGCCATTCCTGGGGGAGCGAGACATGCCAGATGTTTTAGGAGGTAAATAATCGAAACACAAATTAAGCACATGCACGTAAGTACAACCACTTAGGTTAATCAAACTATGTATTTATTAACATATTTTTTTAACGATTGAGAACCAAAAGGATACAATGGTGCAGTAAAAGGTAAGAACCACTGCCGTAGAGGATCTGAAATGTCTAATTGTGGCTATTTGAGTCTTGGGATTTTCCATTAAACACGACCAAATTTTAAACATTTGTAGTGTCATTGGTATGAGTACCATTGTGTAGAGACAGTACCATGTGGGTGGTACTGTAGGGGCGGAGCCTCTCTACAGAAACGGGATGGGCATACATGGGGAGGCTGGGTAAACAGGAAGAGGCACGTGACCGGATGAGGGGCAGACAGTGGGGGACCAGGATTGCTGAACACGTGAGGTGGGTCCGGAATCCTCACGAAGGATCGGGAAAAGAAGCGTGGCCAAGGGTGGGGCCTGGCCATGTCGTAAGGATATAAGCCGAGCCCCGGGGGGGGGACCGGGGTTGGTCCTTGCGAAGAAGAAACCATCGTGGGTTGGCGGGTCTTGAGGTCTCCGGGCGTCGCGCATGTGGACCAGGCAGCATGTTGGCTAACCTGGTCCGATTTGTAGTTACCCATCCAGAATGTACATAGCCATCTACTCCAAGTGTGCATAGCTAAGTGTAGGAATGGTGGGTTACCACCTTATGTTGTTGTTCCGTTAAGGGTTATGTGATGTTTGTAAATAAACCGTGTTGCCTCCATGTCTTAGTGTGTGTGTGAATCCCCCCCACCTCCTACGCATTCCACAAGTAGTGACTAATCCCATATCTGCATTTCCCATAAATATGCTATATCCCTCTTGATATGCAAATTCCTTTGTCAAGGCGCCCCTTCCCCCCTCCAACCCAGCTTAAATATACGCTGCCAAGCCTGGTGGTGCCCATTCAGATGCTGTTTTTCCGACAGACCTGTTTTTCACCTGAGGACGGCTGCTTGCGTTGTGGCCGAAACGCGAGAATTATTTAATTATTTTATTATTATTTTCTTCTTTCCCTTCTACGTGACTTTACCAAAGGAACCAACAAGATGAATCCATGCAGTCACGAAAGCTTTAAATCGAAATTCTGGTTACTACTAATATTTGTGCAGTTTTTATAGTACTTTCAATTCTATAAATTCACACCACCATCTATATAAATACAGACCTTAATCTGTGTGTCTCAACAACCTCAAAAATACTTTCCAATAAGGTATAAAGCTGAAATCTGCTACATAGGTACATTTTAGGACAAAAACAACAAGACAAATCTGAAAATCCGACATTTTTCAGTTGAAGGCATCCAAATCTTGATTTTAAGTGCCCCTTTAACATGTTTGTGCGTGTCATTCAAAAGCCGTTTAAAATATAACATTGCAGTTTTTTGCCGTTTGATAGAGCGTTAAACAGCAAATCTAATTAAAGCAAGAACCATTGTTCTATCTTTTAATGTTTTTGAGATATTTCTGATTCAAGTGGTTTTGAACAAAAAAAATACGCACTTTATGATGTTCAAATCTGAATTATTCGAAAACGGTAAAAGATAGGATCTTCCCCTCATTGAGTATAAAGTTTATTCATTTTGGTTATTTTTAATAAAAAAACGGAATCTTTAAATTGAGCGGTTACCGATGGGTACGTCTTTAAATATAACAAGTTGAATCAAGTCGTCAACAATTTTGTGGGTTTTTTTTGCGGAAAAATACCAATTTTTGGAGTAGTTAGTGTCTGATCGTCGATAGAAATTACAAAAAGTCCTATCAGGTTCATTATTATATTTATTGAAAACTTTACCTGGCGAAGACAGGCTTTATGAACTAGTAGATTATAAATGCACCACGAAAGCCAACAAAAAGAATGGATTTACGAGTTGAATAATGATCCTGTGTGATGATTAATTGTGCAGGGTGTTAATGATTACATATATGGTTCAGAGTACTGTATTCACAGCAGGGAAAATAGTGCACAGTATGCTGTATGACACCTCCACGCGTATTATTTGTACAGTAGTACTGTATCCTCTTTTAAGTTATGAATCAAGTACGATGGAACTTAGCAGAGGAACAGTAGCACAGTGGTTGGCTCACCAAGTTCTGAACTTGTCATAGTCCACGAGCCCAGGCCAGATATATAATTTCTCCGTACCACCAGAGGTGGCATAACTCCAGTGGTCCCAATATCTTTGTGGGGAATAACAATGATTGATGTGAAAACCATTTGAAATGAGTGGGTTATAAAATAACTCACTCGTATTAGCCACACAAATATATCGGTACAATTAAAGTTGTATTATCTCAGGTGGTATAAATGTATGTGCTGGCTTATGAACGTATTAGTGATGAGTGATATAACATCAATTCCATGATAAACGAACCAGTGTTGCGCTCCACCTTCACAAACCCACACCAAACACCACGATGAAAGAATCATGCACAAAATAATCCTCTTACGCTTGACACGGTATAGGGAGCGAGACATTCATCTACCAGTGGATTAACAAAGGCTGTACACATTGTTTGAAGTAGGAAAATTAAAGAACAAACATTCAGACATTTTATTTGACAAAATTTTCATACCGGGATGTACGTATTGTGTGCGGTGTATATGCGTGCGAAGTCCTTTAGTCCCATCTATGTATGTTGAACTTTTTTCGCAGATAATCGGAGGTGCTAATGCCCTTAGCTCAGAATTGCCGCTGCCCCATGCTTAACAAAGACTGCCCTCTCCGAGCGTGCGGAAACCGTGTGTACCTTGGCAGTGACATCAATCCCACACTGGCTCTGCCCTATTATTGTCCCACCCGAAGAAAAAGGCTTGAGTGTCCTAGGAAAGTGATCGCTCACTTTTGCTCAAATGAGTCTGCCAGCGATATTGTCTGTGATGCATACTCTTTCCTTCTCTTCCATGTCATCGTTTTGAATTAAACTGCGCGGAGATTATGATTTTAGTTCAGATTAATCAATTACAGTTAAGGGGCCGTCCACAAATGACGTCACGCGATTTTGGACAATTTTTTACCCCCCCCCCCTCGTCACACGGCGTCACAAAATGTCAGACCGCCCTTCAAATATGACGTCATCAATCTCTGCCCCCCCCCCCCAAAACCATATTTCCATTTTGAAGATAAAACATGCTTCAAATCGCTTTAAACTATTCTCATTGTAGTGCGTATTTAATGTGGCGCTGTACTCTGATGTTGTAGGAGAAAACATTTATTAAAACGTATATTTAATTAAGTAGAACGTGTTGTCTATATTTATTTAAAGTTGCGCATTTTGATGTGACGTCACATTATTCCCCCCCCCCTCGTCACAGATCGTCACAAATGTCTGACCCCCCCACCCCCAGGTGCGTGAAGTCATTTATGGACGGCCCCTAATCTTTTTCAGTAGTTACACTAGGTTTTAGGATAATGAAACGGCCAACTTGTGATGACGTACAGTATTCGTAAAACCTTTAGCCTGAAGGAGGTCCTTTGTTTAACCCCCGCTCCCATCAATACACACATGCACAGACGTATATTACCTGAAAGGTAATTCGGTAAGTTCTTACGCCTGTAATAGCATCGTTTTATTGGTGGGAAAATGTTTAATATGTATCTAATACCTACATATATAGTAGACGCATAACATGACGCCTCTACGGTATCAGGTATACTTTAAATTTTAAGTATGGATTAAGTGTTATGCAACTTCACAGTTATGCAGACCACATGTACAGGCATATAACAAGTGTTACATTATACTTGGTTGCCTAAACGACTAGGCAAACAGTTGAAGGGATATTCTTTCCATCTGTTGAGAGATTGCTAAAGACACTGAAAATGCCTTTATACACAACCAGTCTGGCATCTACACTTGCTAATCACTTAAAATATCATCTGGCTTTGTTCCTATCTACATAATGGCTGACGCCAATACGTAAAAGATTATAGATTGTATATCTGTCGACTGTAACTTTATTATTCGAGGACTCTGCTACCATAACATTTTCAAACACGGAGACGTCGTAAATTTAAACTTACTGTAAGCTTTGTTTGCACTTTACGAAAAAACGAAAGATAAGGGTATCATTTTACAAAACACTTAACCAAATAACATTGTTGGGATCAGTTTTAAAAATAATAGTAATGCATTTTTTTCATACTGACAGTCTATAGTATCCACCTGTCGTAATTACATGAGTGAAATGTGCTCGTATTCTCGAATTAATATGTACACAAGTCACATCATATACAATTATTCAGTTATTTTTAAACCATAAGCACTATCGGCCACTTTTCATATTCTAGTTCGTGGCATAAGCCCTTCAATGTTAACTCTGCTCGATATAGGTTTGACTATAGTGTTGACACTGCAAACAGATGAATAGTGTAAGTTGCATGATCTTCAAAGCAGTGGTTAGCACACTGTACTCTAAATCTGGTGACATCAGTTTGTTGCATGGCTATGGCTAACATCAGTTAATATATTCTGGGAACCCCCTTCACCGACCCACACTGACCAGTGTGGTGAAGAAGGGTCATACCAACCCCTAATGATTGAAAGAGCATGGTGGGAAGGCATTGACCCAGCAGCAGATTCACAAAGGGCTGAAATCTGTGTAAGTTTAGTTTCTAATGTCTCCAATCGCAGTTACGGGTAAAGTATAAAAATGCACTAATTGGCTTTTTGTTTACGTGACAAATCCCTGACTAATTGGCTGTGTCGGGTGGTGGAGGGTTACGAACAATTATACTTACGTGATATAACAGGAACACCTTTATTATGAATGCACTCTCTTACTATATGTGCATCTGTTGATTGATGAGGTAGGATAAAACAAAGGAACCATAGATACATATTCAAAACTACTGCAAATATGTTTACGAAGTTCAATATCTAAAACAAAGTCTCATTAAATATATTTGACCATAACTATCATTATGGGGATCAGGAACTATATCAACTTCATCAAAGTCTTTGTGCAGTTACTCTGTAATAATGGAATAAATATCTCTATAAAATAGTGCTGGTTGCGTCATGTGTTTTGTGTGAGCCCTACAAATTCAGCCTCTTCCACTCATTTCTTTACAAAGGTCTCACATTCGATATCTTGAAATACATTAAACTGCGCAAAGATTATGATTTTAGTTAAGACTAGCTTATATACCCGGCGTTGCCCGGGACAAAAATATATTTTAAACTACTCTTAAAAATGTAACAGCAGTGCATACTGACTGTGGTGGTACCTGCTATGATTACAGCAGTCATACCGACTGTGGTGGTACATGCTATCACTACAGTAGTACATGCTGACTCTATAGCAGTATTAATCGACTCTATAGCACAAAGTACTCACCTGACAGAGTGGCATGGTGAGGCCTAGTCCCGTACAGAGCCTCCGGCCTCGCCAAGATTGTCCAGCCGGCCGAGGAGGCACCTTGGCAGGCTGGGGCTAGGCTGCTACCCCTGAGCCCCCCCATCCCCAGCCACGATCTCCCCTGCCGCTGTGCATAATTATTTCTAGTTGTGACCTTATGTGTTCATTGGTGTATACTAAATGTTTCAGTAATAAGATGACATTTTATCCATTTCAAATTTCAACCAGGATTGGTTTATTTCTACATCGGTTGTATTACTGAAACATTGTAGTGTACTCCGGAGTGACTTGTAGGGACCACGTCTTTATTACACACACACTCTAACTACTGTACACCAACTTCTAGTACAGTCTATCTCATGTATTTCTTCCACCCAGCCTATCATACGCCGCCTACATAGCGTGCCTACCCCAGCTACACTCCAGGTCCTCCGGCTATGATTCCCTATGGGAGGCTGTCTGACCTGACCCAGCCAAGGTACAGGTCCAACCACTGGTTCTGTAAGACCTGGCCCTTATAAGGACAGCAGGTAAGGGAGTCCCAGGGTCCACCACTGGCTTCACAGAGCCCCCACCCTGAAAAGGACGGTGAAGCTAGGGGTCCAGGGTCCTACACTAGCAGGTCTTCAGGCTTCGGTCTTCAACTGCCACGAACCTCTTCAGAGGTCCGCCTTATATACGTTTCTCAGCCAAGGGACGGGGCTCTGAGGGATCGTAGAACACCCCACAGCCCCCACCCATTGGGAGGGGATGCGGGGGATCCCAGAATCCCCACAGCCCCCAACCACTTCTGAACTGTCTGCCATTGCAGTCCAGTGCAGCCGCAGCCCCCCAGCCGTTGGGAGTGTTTGCGAGGGATCGTAGAACACCCCACATCCCCCAACTGTTAAGAGGGGCTGCGTGGGATCCCGGGCAAAATGGCCTCATCGGCCACACTTAAAACACGTGGCCGCCGTCGCCCGGTGGTCGCTCGCCCTGGTCCCCGCTCGTGATCGTCCGGCCCCATCACGCTGCTCGCGCGGCCATGCGTTTTGGGACCCAACGAGGAAAAGCAGCCATCACCTCATCGTCGCTGGAGTCATTGGAGCCGTGGACGACCCGACGTGGAGACCACCCCAACGGTGGACCGTCTATTTCAGGATCCCCCGTCCATGCCGCCATCTGATCCCAGCGTTTAAGGTTAAACTTGGCGTCCAAGCAGCGCGCCGCCCATTGAGATGAAAGCGGTTCGTGGCCGCACACCGGCAACGAGATGTTTAGTTCCTGGGCTAACTCAATCTTTCTGGAAAGGATGACAGGATCCAGGAGATCAGCTGACAAATCGGGGTAGGCGACCATGGCAAGCGCTAACAGCGCCTCTCGGTAAGCCAAGGGCGATTCTTCTGCTCCTCGACGACGTTGCATAAATTTCCTGGTAGCCGCCGTCGGCAGCTCATAGAACTCCGCCATTTCCGTGAAAGCATCACGCAGCATCTTCTTCTTACTCGCCGGGATGGATCGGAAGACCGCCAAAGAGACATCATCCAACAGTGTGGGCAGAGCCTCCAGCACCTCTGCCTCCGTCCATCGCACCGACCGAAAGGCTAACTCGAACCGCCACGTGAACGCACTCCAGTCACCCCCGGCGACAAATTCCTTGATTTGAGGAAGGCAATGTGAATGTCCGAGGCCTCGAGCGTCTCCAATCCCGCTCCCCGAGCAGTACGCGGCTCCGTCGAAATGGCGTCCGGCGGCCGCGTGGCAGCAGCCCCGCTCAAGATGGCATCTGGCGGCCGCGTAGCAGCAGCCCCGCCCAAGATGGCGTCCGGCAGCTTCGTTGCAGCAGCCCTGCCCAAGATGGAGGCCTCTCCCTCCGCGGCAGGAGCAATGGCGGACGTTGTTTCCTGCTGAAAATCTTGATCATCGGCCCTTGGGTGAATTCCACACGGCCGACCGAGGGCCGCTGAAGACGCGACCGCTGATACAAGATTTAGCAAGATCGCACAGAGCGATTCTATCTGCTCTGCCAGCCGACGCCATCCCTCGTCCGCAGCCGGAGACGTCGCTTCGCCAGCCTGTCGGCGATGAGCGGCGTTGGGGAGAGCAGCAGACGGATGTAGAGGACCCGCAGCTCCCACCAGCTCGTCCTCTTCCGCCTCAACCTCTTCCTCCGACGGAGAGTCTGGTGGGTTTCTCTTCTTGAGGTGCTTGGACATTTTGTAATATTCGTCCAAACGGTCTCAAGCGATATTTCTGACACCAATGTAATAAAGGTCGTGGAAGCGACTTCTGGAATCCGGTCTTTATTCACCTTTCTTTACAACACTCCTTCACGCTGCTGACAGACAGCGTCAGAGGGATAGAGAGAGACGCGCGCAGCCACTTGGCTGCCTGGACCCCCGCTCTCGCATCGCCTCTCCCTCCGTTCATTCCAGTTCTGACCCCGTGTTGTTCGTCTCCACCCCTATTTAATACCCGGGTCACGTGGTACGTTTCCACCAATCCTGGTTAGCCTCTATGGAATCTTCCAGACTCCACCGTAGGCTCCCGGGAACACGCCCCTGACTCGTCTCCCCATTGGCAGTGGCTAAAGCCAGCAGAACCAATCCTCTACCTACAGCTGTCACCTTTCCATTACGTCAGGGCCACGCCCCTAGGCTTCCCCCCATTGGCTATGGACCAGGACCGGCAGAGCCAATCATCATGACGAGTTGTAATCCGTCAACGACCCGGATATATCCTCACATTACACTAGAACCCCCACAGCCCCCAACCGCTTCTGGGCTGTCTGCCGTTGCAGGCAATTGCAGCCCATCTATGTCGCTACACAGATAATAAATGTCCATAACGGTATTCATGGACTCGTATATTTTATTTTAGTCTCCCTTCAGAATTATTTTACTTATATACATCAACCAGCCTGTTTTCCAGAAGCAGAAACTTATTTTTAATGTATTGTGATACAAAATATAGCTTGTTTGTTATTTTTCTCATGAAGTAGGTATCTGCATAGCCATTGGAACATTAAGATATTGAAATGTGTCGCTTAAATTATCATGCCTACTTTTATTACACTGGAAGCTGGTGTGGGGTAACAGTTGGCATACTAGACTGGCAATTTAGAGGTCACGGTTCGATCTCCCAGCGCGGCAGTTGAAATCGTCAAACAAAATTCAACCCCCCCCCCCCAGCATCTCTCCTACCAGCAGTATGAATGGGTTAAAACTCAGTTAGTTGATTGGCAGGTCGGGTAAATGCGTGGTATCCCTACCACTTCAAAGACGTCTGGTCAGTGAGGAAAAATAGGCCAAATACCATCCAAAGTGGCTTTCTAGAATTTCCTCTAGTGGAGGTCCTTCCATTGCCATGGTGCGGGCAAGCAATTGTAGGGCTCCACTTTTACTTGTATTACACTTAGATATGTATTTCATTAAGTTTACGTTGGCTCCTTGTGCCTCGCTGAAGAGTTTCAGAATCACGGATGTCTGTTTTGTGATTTCACTGACACAATTGTTCATTACATTTGCAGCACTTGCCCCCTTCTTTCGACAAGCCCTCATACTGATTGCAATCGTCCTCTTTGTGTTTCTCAAAGGGGTGCATGAGGTAATGTCTCTTGGGTCGAGATAATATATGATGGCATTTTACCTCACCAGTGACTGCATGGCCCAGTTATGCGGCACAGCCTCGTGAGTGGTAGAATGGTGCACGTTAAAACGTACAGCCAAATATGAGGCAGTACCGCCGTAAGGAGGGTTATTGTTATCATGTGGCCACTTTATTTGTCCAGGCTGGAGACAGCGGTTTGGCATACTGCCTTTCGGGCATGGTTCCTGACAAGCCACACAAATAATCGTTTGACGTGGAGTGCATGGGACAAACCTGAACGTGGCTACACCCACAGAGCCATCCATCACGTGTCCATGACTCATGGAGCTCATAAAAAAGTAACTAAGCCACCATCTCAATAACTGTTGACATTCATTTTAAAAAGGCAATTCCACAAAATCACAAACACTGTATGGATTAAAATGATTGCTGGCATTTGTCCCCTCTGTAAGAACCATGCTAGGGTTTGATTTAACCAAGCTTTGAGGCCATGTGGTTAAGTTAAAAATGGTGACAAACCAGTCACAACAGTATTTACATTTATTATATTGAGAAAGGAACAGTTGTGGGGGCTACTGCCCCCCAATTCCTCTCTGTGAGACATAACTCTCAGCTGGCCCCTTAGCCACCTTGTCCATTCAAACACCCTCCGCGTGCCTCCCCTCAAACATTGGTAATAACTACCCGCACGCTACTGCTCAACTCCGTGCACGCTCTAGAAATCGCAAGGCATCTGGAGGTCGGAGGTCGGAGGGCAGTGGCGTTGCTCGCACACGCGCGGCCGCCGCGAGCGGGTGATAACGCTCGTTTAAAGGGGCCGTGGAACAGGTGTTTACGGTGGGTGTGAACCCTCACACAGCACGAGTTTCCACAGCGACAGAACGGAGCGTGTACTCGCGGAAACACCGACCACCCACGTTACGAGCGCACACACACACACAGCACCATGCGCTTTCACACGCTCGTTGAAACCACACGAGGCTGCGATTAGTTATTAATGATTTATTACCGGCCGACTATGATTCACTGTTGGGTCAGTAGGGATCGGCAAGGCAGGCCTACACTATCGCCCGAGGGTCTGTACCCGATTTATCTAATTTGATGGGCTCTAAGCGGTTTTGGTTTCTCTAGACTCAATCCCAATGCTCCCTTTCCTCTTACTCACGGTTCAATGCGTATGGCGCTCCAGCGGGCTCGTCCACTCTGCTCACCTCGACCCGTCACACGGACGTTCGAGTGGCCGAACTGGGGACCATCCCGGGCGCTGACCTCAGGAGCAAGAGAAGCCTCTACCTTTCTGCGCCCCCCTTTTATGGCTAACCCACATCAAAGGAAGCCGACCCGAGGGTCTTCTCGGCCAATCAGGTCGCTGTGCTTGCCAAGCCGCACTCCCGGTTTCCCTAACAAAGGGCCCGCCGTTGGCTGCTGCGCGGCGGCGGTCCACGAGCACACCTGCTATGCCAATCAGCCGCCCACCCTGGTTTCTCCCTTCGTTCGTGGCTGCGCCCCCCTGCCCGCCTACCGATCTGTGTGTGGGGGTGCGTTTTAACCGTGGTGGCTGGATAGCCCCCGCTGTGACCATGTAATCTCAACCCAGGTCACAGCGCCGCGGTGCGAGTTAGCATCGGAGGAGTCGCCCAATTCCCTGGCCGCAGGAAACCGTGAAGATTATCCCTATGAGGGCTTCCGGGTGAAAACCTGTTGGCCAGGTGACCTCCCCTCGGAGCTCTATGGGGGGGAAATGTGTGAGGGTGTGTTTATCTGGGGGGCGGTGAGGGGGAAGCGGGGTCGGCCCCGTCGCTTGGTGGTGGCGAGGTCGTAGATGGGGCGCCCGCCGAGCGGCTTCGCGGCGGCGGCATCACATAGCCCCCCGAGGTGCCAGTCCCTGTCCCGGGTTAACTGGAGCACCTCGCCTGGGTCGCACCCACGAGGAAGCGCTGCGGGATCCGGGGGATCCGTCCGGACCTCGTGGCTGGTCTCGGGGCGGGTGGCTCCGTCTTCTGGGGTTCCTGCGGCGGCCTTCTGCTCCACTCCAACGGCTCTCCCCATCCCTCGGCACCTGCGGGCTGGGGCACAAACTCAGCAACAGAAGGGTTTAGGTGCTGTCGCCCACGTCGTCTCCTGACTGGATTGGGACGCCTCGGGGTCGGGGGCCCGGCGGGGCCCATGTAGCGTGCGAGGCCCCCGAGCACGGAGGGTGCGGGTACCCTGGGATTTCGGGGCATTCGGGCGGCGGGGTTCTCCCTCGCCAGGGCCGCTTTCCATGGTTTTAAGCGGTGGACGTTGACCACCGTCTCTCGGCCCCTCTCCCCGCCTGGATTAGTACCGTCCAGGGGGAGATCTGCGGCACCATGGTCCAGGGTCCTCGCCAGTAAGTCGTCAGTTTCCCCACCTGCCCGGCCCCGACGCAAGGGGTGTGTAGCCACACCTTAGCGCCTGTCGGGAATAAGGGGGACTCCACGCGGGGTCGGGTGCTCTGTTCCTGCCGCCGATGCGCTGCTTCACCTTGCGGGTATGCTCGGCCTCGGGCCTCCCGCAGGGTCTCCATCAGGTGTTCTATGGGGCGGCTCCCTTCCTCCGGTTGGGGCGAAGGAACGCCGAACAGCAGGTCTGCAGGTAAACGAGACTCATGGCCGAACATCATTAAGAACGGTGTTTGTCCCGTCGACGTGTGTACGGTGGTGGCGTAGGCGAATAGGGCGTAGGGGAGGTGTTTGTCCCAATCCCGTTGATTTGCGGCCGCCATACATTTGAGCTTCCCCGCTAAGGTCTGATTCATGCGCTCCACCATACCGTTCACTTGGGGGTGGTACACTGTGGTTCGGTCCTTCTGGATTCCGAACTCTCGGCACAGCGCCTGGAACAGCTCGGCCTCGAACTCGCTACCCTGGTCGGTGAGGACTCGTTCCGGGATCCCATGCTTAAGTATGTAATGCTCCACGAATGCCCGGGCCACCACAAGTGCCGTTTTGTCAGGGATGGCCACTGCCACGGGGTAGCGGGTGAAATACTCCACCGCTACGAGGATATACCGGTTGCCTCGATGGGACCGCGGAAATGGCCCCTGTAGGTCGATCCCGACCAGCTGGTTTGTGCGGCTGACACGGAACGGCCTTAGGGATACCTGATATCGTGTCGGTTTCGGTCCGCACTGCTGACAAGCGCGGCAGCCCTGTACCCAGGCGGCCACGTCTTGCGTCAATTTGGGCCAGAGATACTGGCGACGCAGGGTCTCCCGAGTGCGCCGTTCCCCGTCATGGCCCCCGAGCGGGTGGTCGTGTACCAGCCGTAGCAGCTGGGGTCGCACCTGGGCGGGAACATAGATGCACCCCGGCTGGCTGGCTTCTGTTAGCTCTCGTACCACCCCGTTCTGCACACACAACCGGCCGTACAAACCACTCAAGGGTCCTGCTAGGGCGTCCTTCTCTCATAGGGCTGCTTCCACCCCCGCAAGATCCGGATCCCGCTGCTGGGTTCGTCTCAGCTGCTTGTCGTCCAGGCCCGGGAAGGCGCAGCCGACGTCCTCTTGGATCCGTCCGATCGGGGCGGGGTGGGTTCGTCGGGTCCCGAGTCGTGAGCTCCGCGATCGCTGGGCAGTCTGCTGGGCTCCCGGCTTCCTCCGTGGGGGTCTCTGTGGCGCATACCGCGCTCTCTCTCACCGGGGGGGGGGGGGGGGGGGGGGGTCAGTTGCAGCGGCCTCCCGGGGGTCCGTTGCCCGCCGGCAGCATCCCTCCGTGAAACACGGGCTCTTGTCTCGGCGCACACCGCAGGCCACCTCGATAAGGCGTCTGCGTTTGCATGTGTCCATCCAGCCCGATACTCGATTTGCAGGTTGTACTCCTGCAATTGCGCCAGCCACCGGGCCATCTGCCCCCGCGGCTCCTTGAATGTAAGAAGGAACTACAGAGCATAATGGTCCGTGCGCACGCGACATTTCCTGCCATACAAATACGGCCGGAACTGCTTACACACGAAAATCACAGCGTACAATTCTTGGAGGGTGACGCAATAGTTCAGCTCGGCTCCACTCAGGGTCCGGCTGGCGTATGCGATGACCCGCTCCGTCCCATCCTGCACCTGGGACAACACCGCGCCCAGCCCGCTGCTGCAGGCGTCGGTGTCTAAAATAAAATCGGTGGTGAAATTGGGGAAAGCCAGGGTGGGGGTATGGGTGAGGTGGTCTTTGAGGGTGGTGAAGGCCGTCTGGCAGGCCCCCGTCCACTGATAGGGGTTCTTAGGGGAAGTGAGTTGGGCGAGGAGGCGTGTACAGTGTACATTGGGCTGCCACCACGAAGTGTGAGCCAAATACCGCTTGATCCTCTGGGCGGCGAGATCATCAATTATCTCTGTCGCGTACCCCAGGTATGCGATCTGTGTTAGCGAGCGCACGTCCTCGGCATAATCGCGAAAGTCTTCGCCGGGCTGGTGGCGGCGCGCCTCTAAGGCCGCCTGCGCCTCCTCATTACTCGCGCCAAAGCGCAGGTCGAGCCGGCGTTTTACTTCCCCCCACTGTGTTTGTGTGCTTGCGGGTAAAGCTTCCACAAAGTCGGCTGCCTGCCCATCCAAATGCATATTAAGCTGCTGTAACGCCTGCGCGTCCATCCAGCCATTAATATCTCTAGCACATGTCATGCTGCGGGCGAACGATTTCCATGAAGGAATCCCTCGCCCGGTGAATACATGTCTTACCTTAGCGTGGGGTGAAGCGCCTCTTTCCCTTGGAGGTGCGGGGGATCGTACCGCTTCTGACAATTTGTGGGGGCTACTGCCCCCCGATTCCTCTCTGTGAGACGTAACTCTCGGCTGGCCCCTTCGCCACCTTGTCCATTCAAACACCCTCCACGTGCCTCCCCTCAAACATTGGTAATAACTACCCGCATGCTACTGCTCAACTCCGTGAACGCTCTAGAAATCGCATGGCATCTGGGAGTCGGAGGTCGGAAGGCAGTGGCGTTGCTCGCACACGCGCGGCCGCCGCGAGCGGGTGATAACGCTCGTTTAAAGGGGCCGTGGAACAGGTGTTTACGGTGGGTATGAGCCCTCACACAGCACGAGTTTCCACAGTGACAGAACGGAGCGTGTACTCGCGGAAACACCGACCACCCACGTTACGAGCGCACACACACACACAGCACCACGCGCTTTCACCCGCTCGTTGAAACCACATGAGGCTGTGATTAGTTATTAATGATTTATTACCGGCCGACTATGATTCCCTGTTGGGTCAGTAGGGATCGCCAAGGCAGGCCTACACTATCGCCCGAGGGTCTGTACCGATTTATCTAATTTGATGGGCTCTAAGCGGTTTTGGTTTCTCTAGACTCAATCCCAATACTCCCTTTCCTCTTACTCACGGTTCAATGCGTATGGCGCTCCAGCGGGCTTGTCCACTCTGCTCACCTCGACGCGTCACACGGACGTTCGAGTGGCCAAACTGGGGACTGTCCCGGGCGCTGACCTCAGGAGCAAGAGAAGCCTCTACCTTTCTGCGCCCCCCTTTTATGGCTAACCCACATCAAAGGAAGCCGACCCGAGGGTCTTCTCGGCCAATCAGGTCGCTGTGCTTGCCCAGCCGCACTCCCGGTTTCCCTAACAAAGGGACTACCGCTGACTGCGGTGCCGGCGGCGGTCCACGTGCGCCTTTGCTATGCTAATTAGCCGCGGTTTCCGTAACAAAGGGCCCGCCGTTGGCTGCTGTGCAGCGGCGGTCCCCGAGCACACCTGCTATGCCAATCAGCCGCCCACCCTGGTTTCTCCCTTCGTTCGTGGCTGTGCCCCCCTGACCACCTGCCGATCTGTGTGTGGGGGTGCGTTTTAACCGTGGTGGCTCGATAGCCCCGCCGTGACCATGTAATCTCAACCCACGTCACAGCGCCGCGGTGCGAGTTAGCATCGGGGGAGATCGCCCAATTTCCTGGCCGCAGGAAACCGTGAAGATTATCCCTATGAGGGCTTCCAGGTGAAAACCCCTCAGAGCTCTATGGGGGGGAAATGTGTGAGGGTGTGTTTATGTGGGGGGCAGTGAGGGGGAAGCGGAGTCGGCCCCGTCGCTTGGTGGTGGCGAGGTTGTAGATGGGGCGCCCGCCGAGCCGCTTCGCGGCGGCGGCATCACACAGTTACTGCATGGTTGTTAGCTGGACATCTTATGGTAAATTTGTAAAGGAATGTGTGACTTTGAATTCAATGACTAATAAAATATATCGATCAGACTGTATGGATAGTATACATACTCCCTGCTTCTTTCGGTAAAGTCACGTAGATAGAAAAATAATAAAATAACAGGACGTTTCGGTCGCAACACAAGCGTCCGTCATCAGGTGAGAAAGAATGATCTGCTGTTGTGGCTTTATATAGGCACGGGAGGGAGCGGGTGTAGAGTCGTAGCTGCAGGAGTTCAACGGGGGAGAGGGGGGAGGGTTTGTATCGTGCAGGGATGGGTGGGGGCTGGAGAAATTAGTATGTCAATGAGCCTGCATTAGTAAACGAAAACAGCACGGGTGGGTGAGTGAAAATCACAGCAGTGAAACCTGGCCTGATTTATCACATCCTTCCAATGATGCAGAGTGTTGTGCATGTTGGAATATGATCACAAAGCGTGAATAAACTTAGTCTAGATACCAGCAGACGATAACAAAAACATTTCTTTGCAACCCTATGTCAATCCACTACTAGTTTAATTCCTCCACACGTCGGTACGGTCATTTGGTCTTCAAGGTTGTTTGACAATGCTTCACACCACGCTGGTCAGTACGGGTTTGTGAAGGGAAGGTGGAGCTGTAGCTGGGAATAAAACTCAAGCAGGTCAGGTTCATAGTACACTGTGCTAGCCACTGCTCCATCGCATGTAATTGTTATATAAATGTGTTCGTAATTTAAGATTACGTGAATTTACATGACAAATGGTTTGAATATCATGAAGAGACTAGCCCTTGCTGTAGGAAAATATATTTCCAACCAATGATTGAGGACCCCTGGTAGAGAAACAAAATCACACACACTGTTTATTGAGCATAGGGAAATTTTAGTCTTTGTGTGGTGCCACAACCACGGAGCAACTCCGCAAGCGCCGCGATTGTCCACTACCCCCCACCCTGAGCACACGCACACACGCAGCACTTGCACCCACGTAGTGTCCTGGCGAGGGATTGCCTGGCACATCGGGTTTTAATCTGAAGGGCCCGTAGAGGTAAAGTCACATGGTTTCCCGGTGCCAGGAGATTGGCCGACCCTCGCAGGACAGGTCACATTGCGATGCCCCTAAAATTGGTTTAAAATTGTATGGGCGCAGATAGAAAAGGTTCCCTGGGCCAACCGCAATCAGTTACTCACAACATTCAGGGGAGGATGGAGGGCAGAATATTAAGCAATCAAAAGTGCAAGAGCCCTTCCAGACAATGGGCAATGAGGGACAATGGGTGGTCGCCACCGCCGCGCAGCACTCGAAGGAGGACACAGTAACAGGGGGGGGGGGGGCAGTAACCACAGGTAAGCGCATGATTGGCTGTGCGGTACCATGGCACTCCGGGCTTCTGAAGTTAAGGGAATAAAAAGAGTAGCCCGGGACAATTGTGGGACTGGTCTTCAACCTCTGGGCCGTCAAGACCCACTCCCTGCCTTCCTGCCTCCTCGAGCCGCTTGCAGCATCCGTGTGATGCCAGTGAGTGCTGCTACGAGGCAGTGAAAGGTCAATTTTTCTCTCTCTGACTCTCACAGCATCCATGCGACGCCGTGAGTACAGCTTCGAGGTACATGGTGGGACGTTTGAGTGACTGGGTTCGTAGGCAGAGTTACACCGTTAATAAACTTTAGTAGAGTATCGGTGCAGTGTGATTTCTGTGTGTGTGGGTAAAACATCATAAGTGGCCGCCGACGCTCACGCGTGTTCGCGCAACAACAATACCATTGACGGCGAGGCATGTGCAAATTCGCGCAGCCCTTTAGTGCTAGTCTTTGTGTGCAAACGGATTAGGGCTTAACCACCCAGAGGTGCGCACGCATATCCATACCACCATTTTTATCTCTAGCCTTTGTGTGCAAGCGGATTAAGGCTTAACCACCCGGAGGCGCACGCATATTCATACAGCCGCTTTATAGCTAGTCTTTGTGTAAAACAAGTGCCTGCAGAGGAGCACGCGTGCACGCAGTCGCCTCCGTATTAGTGGTGGTGCACGTGGGCGTGTGCGAGATAACCCCGGGCGGTGGTGAGCCAGCCACTTGGCTATGTCCCTTAGAGAGGGCACTGGCGCGGGGGAGGGCGATCACCCGATTGGCGGGGGCCCGGCGAGAGGGGGCCGACGAGGAGGAGGGGGAAGTGGAGGGGTTGGATGTCGCGCCCCGCCTGCTCACAGGTAGCAGGGAGGCAGGCGTCAGCCCCCACATTTGCATTCAATATATTATATATACTCTTTGGGTCTTTCGGTAAAGTCACGTAGATAGAAAAATAATAAAATAACAATAAAATAATATTACTTTATTATTTTTCTATCTACGTGACTTTACCGAAAGACCGAAAGAGTATATTCACAAATTGTTTTCACAAGATATTTTCTTCTTACATTTTACACATATTTCTGATTTAAAAGTACCCCTCATATTATTAAGTTAATGGTACCCATGTATCACAATACGTTTTTTTGTTTAGTTAGCTGGTTTTGCTTGGACTAGTCAATATAATTAACCGACTATACTGTAAATTAGCACAATGTTTAACTCATATGAGTTACAGCGCTGATGTCTGGAAAATACATCGGAATAGTCCAAGGTATTCTTATTTATAGCCGGTTAATGGAAATATGGTCATAGAGTTTGTATCTTTTTGACTTAAATTGTCCAAAACAAAGTGTAATCCATCATCTACACCATTGACCATCATGCTTTCCACTTCACTATAGTATATGGAGAAATGAAACCTTGGTTTACTGCACGATCTATTATTCCGTAAACACCACAAACATAATACTATTGGTAATCACAAGTAAGCAAACCTACTTTGGGAAATTCTGATAGGTTTTTGTTTTATAATGAGTTTAACATACTCTTATCCACAGATGACTTATCCTTCTCAAGTAATATCTGTGGGGTTTAGCCACTTCACAATTCTTACAAATGTGGCCACATTTTTAGTGTCCTAAATGCATTCCTGTTATGTGCAATTTTAAATATATGGGCTAAAATAACAGACCTCAGAGGACAATACATATTACTCTATGAAATATCCATGAAAGAATGAAGATTATGTGAATCAGCGGTAGTGCGTTTGCCACTTGATGCAAAAATGCACAGGTCGAATCCGGCAGGCTGCCCTGATTAATAATACGGGTGTATTATAAGTGCCGTTTGCTTCACAGTGGACATTAATAATCCAGTGAAGTAATTCAAAGAAGTGTAAGCCATAATCATGATCCGAAGTTGAAACTATTACTCACAAATTACTTCATTGGGGAACATAGCAAGTGTCGTCCCCTACTACCAAAAACTTAGCAGGACTCTCCAAAAACACTTTTCAGAATCAGTAAGGCTTTTCTATGTAAACGAGTACCATAATAATGAAAATGACGAAGATGATGGATGATGATGAATATGAATCTGACGATGATAATGGCTATGAAGTTGATGATGTATAATGATGTTTGATGACATTGAGTATGCTGTCACCTTCTTTAGCATCTCTAGTCGGCACTGAAGCCACTGCAGCCACAAAACACGACACGGTGAAATGTAAAAAAAACATCTAATTTTCCATGACCATGGTAAAAATGGGGTTCCCCCAATTTCTCATGGAAAGGAGAAATATTCAATGTAATCTTTAGAGACAATATATCACTTTTCACATGTTGTTTGTATTTGGTTTCGTTCTTAAAAGTCCCACGAACAAGGTTATTCACTGAAAAGTTCAATCACCCAGCCAAATGAAAACATTATTGGCAACCTATGCTTGCTGGTGTATCTCTTCACAAGATAAAACCCCAGTGTAGATGGAAGTCTGAAAAGAGCGAACATTCTACACACTGGCCATTGCACTTGTGCGTGTGGTGAAGGCCTGTTCAAATAAAGCAAATGTTCATTACTCTCTATAAATATCTCAACAAAATATTGAAATTGGTGAACTTGTTTTGTAAAGGATGAAATAACTTAATTTTATCAATTGCGAAAAACATACAAAAGTAATTAGAACTGCAATGCAAAATACATTCACCATCATCAATATATAATCATTGGTCTGGATCAACCAACTGCAAATATATTACAGACCTTTTGAAGAATTAACATATTAATGTATCCTTGCATTTACAATGAAAGTCCTTCTATGAACTAAAATAGAGGAAAAATATTGTTCAATTGAAAACATTTGGGAGGAAGGTGCAATTGTACATCGACCAGGCACATATACAACAAAGCTCAATAAAAGCCGAAGTTGGAGTACATTAATTACACTATTCTTTGGGTCTTTCGGTAAAGTCACTTAGATAGTTTCAAAGAAATAACAAAAATAACAAAAAACGACGACGTTTCGATTGCAACACCTATCTACGTGAATTTACCGATAGACCCAAAGAATATGAATTCCTGCAGTCACGAAAGTTTTAAGTCATTAATTACACTGTGTAACATTTTTTTTGTTCTTGGGTAATAAGTGTTATTTCCTAATTGCGTATGCCTCAAAAGTACAGAAAATGGCTATTATTCCCCACAAACTTTGCTTTTGTGACCAGAACATTGATATTTTTTTATTTTACTGATTTTCAATGAGAAAAGAGGTGAATTTGTGTATTTTCGTTGACGTAAAGTCAGAAAAAAACAACATGAATCAAAATTAACATGTATTTATACTAAAGTAATACAAAAATGAATACAAAAGATTTAGACACCAAGACACACTACCACAGGCAGGACTGGCCACAGCGGACCGAGTTCTCTGCAGGGAGAAACGTCAAGTGGGAGCCACTGGTGGACCCCCGGAAGGTGCTGATGCCACCACTGCACATAACACTGGACCTTATGAAACAATTTGTCAGAGCTGTAGATAAGGAGTCAGCAGTCTTAAAGTACCTTCAAGACTTCTTCCCTAAGCTGTCTAAGGCAAAGGTCAAAGCCAGTGTCTTCGTTGGACCCAAGATAAAGAAGATCCTGGAGTGCAATGAATTCCCCAAGAAGCTCACTGTAAGGAGAAAGCGGTTTGGAACAGCTTCATCGCAGTGGTTCGTGGCTTCCTGGGCAATCACAAGGTCAAAAACTATGTGGAGCTGGTTGAGACTCTGGTGAAGAACTACGACACAATGGGCTGTAGGATGTCCCTCAAAGTCCAAATCCTTGATGCTCATCTTGATAAATTCAAGGCGAATATGGGAGTGTACTCGGAGGAGCAAGGCGAGCACTTCTGTAGTGAGTCAAACTGAGTCGCAAGACATTGTCATGGGAGCAACACTACGTATTCCACCAACTCAGCACAACGCAACCTACAATTGGATGTTGAATACCGATCTAGCCACGCTACGGCAGAACTAGACATGGTTCGCTATCACGACCCAGACCACAAGCTGGGTCCCGGACCGTGTGGCTAGAGGCTTCTTTAACCTGACGTGGATCTTCTTCACCAGCAACCCGAAGAACCCTGAACCCCTCACAGGGCCCCGTTATATCGGCCTGGGCTTGGGCTGGCTCCGCCCCTCACCCTGCCCACCTTCTAGATTTCTCGAGCTCTTTCCTGAAGGCTCCCGATAGCTCTTTAATACCACGTGACCGCCCAGTGGCCCCTGGCCACTGGAGGCCCCCCTCCAATATCATCCGGTCACGTGTCGGCAGGTCAACCAGCGTATCATGCCCCAATGTAACCCTAGCTGGCTGACACTCCCTCTCACTCTCTCATCGGGAGCCTGCACGCACACTATATGTGGTACCTCCGCGCTGACCAGTGCTCACCCAAGCCCCGATAGGGCTGGTACTACGCCCAATAAGCAGGCTACACATAAGGCCAACACATTATCTGCCGTGGCTTCATAAGCCCGGCACCAAACAGTGACATTCACAATCACTACGCTCGAATTTGAACGCCGCTACCAAGGACAGTATAACGAGAACTTCTAAATCTTTTGTCGTCATTTTTGTATTACTTTAGTATGTTAATTTTGATTAATGTTTTTGTTTCTGACTTTATGTGAACGAAAAAGACACAAATTCACCCGTTAACTCATTGAACATAGGCACATTTCTAAATATCACTGTCCTGGTCACAAAAGTAAAGTTTGTGGGGAATAATATTCATTTTAGGCATAAGCAATTACGAAATAACACTTACTACCCAGGAACAAAAATTGTGTTACATAGTGTTATCAAACGAAGGATGGTGTAACATTCCACAGAGCCTGGGACCAAGAGCCCATCACAAGCAGAATATATGGTCAGGCAATTACAGATTATCAGATTACTTGTCTGTTGAGCGAGACTAGAACATTTACAAGTGCCAAATGTAGCTCAACAAATGGTTCGAATTGGCATTGCACAAAAAGACAGATTATCACCAGCAGCCAAGAATCCTACTCCTATGTTAAGGAGTTAGTATTTACTTCATTAGGACATTTTATAGCAGTGAGATTTAGTTTGGTTTTTATGAACAACTACTGTATTCATTATTCGCTCACAACAGATACAATGTCCTGAGCTCACTCAAGACAATTTTCATGTTTATCTATTATTACTCTTTTCTCAGTCAAAACTATATATATTATTATTTTTAACACTGTATTGAAGTGGTCCCCAACTTGTCATCTGCCACACCAAGGGAAGCTGTCCTTAGAACTGTTGCTGATAGGATTTATTTTCACAAAACACCACATTTATTTTACAATCCACAATTTGTTTAAAGAGTTGATAGTGGTCCGTGGGTCCAGAAAGGTTATAAACCCCTGCTGTATTCATGTACTGATGAAAAATAGACCTCAAAAAGGTAATTTGCTATCGTCTTGAAAACCAGCATCAATCACAGCAAGCTTTATATTGGTTTGAGTGACAATATAATTAATTGCATTTGCAATATATATATTCGGCAGCATTTCACTAAATACCATGGTAATACATAATTAAGGATAACATTGCATTTTTTAAGGGTTACCCCTCATTCACAAAGGCATAATTTTTCGTACATATTTGGGAGAGAAAAAATCCGTTGCTAAATAGCTTAAGCCACAAAAAAACTACTATTTTACAACGGGGTTTGAGTTTACAACTTGAAAAGGCCATAAGAAGACCAATGGGAATTCGTGTCAGCAATTCAATTCGGGTCACCATGATAATGGTGCTTGGTATTTTCAGATGTGAATTCCTGACAGTGTTTCACCTTATGCCTTCACATTGAGTATTGTGAATTGTCAGGAGTTCATCCAGGCAATGGCAGTGCCCAGCCATCTTATTTATTCCAAACAAATTTGATAAATCTGTGTTCTGATACAATGCCAACATAGCACAAACTTGCCTTGCCAACAACAGGATTTTGTGGACCTGAATTAAAATGTAGGCCACAAGCAGGGCTCTTTTATTGACATTCCCAAGGTAAAAAAATATTCAGGCCATGTCCACAATGCCAGTGAGCGATTTAGAACTTGCCAGCTGAAAACTCGCAGAGTAGAGAGATTGGCATTCACGATTTTTTTAAAGAAATCGCTTTGGCAAGCACAATGGAAATGTTATTTAGGTTAAGCTTTCTGCCAAGACAGTATGCACAAATGCAACAAAACTGTATATGAACTTGACATATATATATATATAATTTGCCAAATTATATATTTCATTTTCATGAAAAAAAAACTCACGTTTGTATTTTTTTTTATTTTTACAATTTGTAGAGTTCAGCGACAATGTAAATACAGCATAACGGTGTAATCACACACTGCACTAATATACATGTGGGTGAGGTGCACTTCAATCTCGCAGTATAGGATTTGAACCATCGCAAAAGGTAATGTTTCTGATAACATTATAGTCTCGAGACTCAAAGTGCAAATTAAGTGGTACAATTTTGTTCACATGGCTCATTTGTTGATAGTGTTTAACGTGTTTTCAGCGGTAGATCATATAAAGTATTCTTGCCCAAGGCATATTTGAAAGCACAGTACTGTACTGCATTTAATTTCATAAACCAAAACAGCACAGATATATTTATATTGCTGTAGTTTGGTACCCTTAATGGCTAATTCGGAAAATGCTGTAGTTTTGCATCGACTAGTTTATGACATTGAAGGAGAATGATTAAACTCACACTTAAATACTTGGCATACTTACAAATGTCATACGTCAGTAATCATACTTCTGATAATATGTATAAGTACAGTAATGAAAAAAGACTGCTACTGTAAGCTATAAACACAATTTTAATGACTGATACACATGTGATAAAATATGACACGAGTGCAGTATTGTAATAAAAGACTTGACCACGATATCTGGCTCAGTGTCCTTTATTCGGTCCGTACTGCGTCCCCACACGGCTGTCTCTCTTATTCTCTCTGTGCTGGTTCCGATGTCACTCCAGTCCACATCAGCAGCCCCGCTGCTGTTCTTGTCGCTCTTGCAGCCCCACAGCAGCTCCGCTGCTGTACTCTCACACAGCTCCCTTGGCTGTTCCTGCTGCAGCTCTGACGGCCTCGTGCTGTCTCGCCTTCTCGTCGCTCCTGCGACTCCTGGCAGCCACCTCGCTGCTCCTCACACACAGCTTTACTGCCTATCTCTATCTGCAGCTTTACACCTCCCAGTAGCTCCCTACTGTTCCCAGGGTTGGCTCCCGCTTCTGACGGTGCCCCCTCGGCTCGTACGCCCGCGTGGCCCCACACCTTTCCATTCACACCCCGACTGCCTTCTCCTTCCGGTTTACCCGCTTAAGGACCCCCTACCTTTCCCCCACGTCACCTGGCTCCGCCTCCTCATGACGTCACATCCGGAAGGTCGCTTTCGCCCGCATTACACCACCCTCCCCCATAGAAAAAACCCAGCCGACCTCGGCTGAACAACACCAAAGCGTAATGCGGTGAACCGACCTTCCCCCTTAAAGGACACTAAGCATGCAATATAACAACAAGAACAACACACAAGTAACATCGACGAACGTACGAAAGCATGCGATAAATACGACGGCAAGAACAAGAACAATAACAACATACAATCAACGAAACGTAAGCGATTTGGAACGAGTGCGGGTCGCCGGCCCGTCCCGGACGGTCGGCGGCCCACTTGTAGAACGGGGACGCGATGGAACACGAGAAATGACAGGGGGTAATTCCCCTGCTGCGATTGGAAGTCCACCGACATCTCGTGTCCCTGACGAATCAGTCTTGGTCATATTCGGCGAACGCGCCTGCAGCGGGGTCGGAAGGGTCGCCGGGCTTGAAGGTCCCGCAGCCTTGGCAGGCGCCCTCCGAGCAGGCCCACTCCTCCCCCGCGGTGTCACGGTCGGCCTGTCTGGAACAGGTACGACAGGCGCTCTAGCAAGATCAATGGACGCAGGCGGGGAAGAGTCAGAGTCAGCAGCAACAGACCCCGGCAAGGCAACATTGGGAGATGACGCATCACGTAGGGGAGCAACATATGGTTTCAACCGCGACGTATGAACAAACCAACGGCGAGAACCAAACTGAACGCGCGCCGACTGTGGATTGGGAACCTCAATGAGGCGCACAGGACCATGCCAAGGTTTGTGCAATTTAGGAGAGGTCCCCGGCCGCACCTGCGGGCAATGGAGCCAGGCCAGGTCTCCCACCTTCCAGGGGCACTCCCCCTCAGACCGCCGAGCATACCGCTCGTTCCGGGCCTGGGCTTTGGCCGTAGCCACGCGGGCGTTTTCCCGCGCCTCCGTAACCCGGCGAACCGTGTCCTGAATGTATTCAGGGAGTGGTTTACGAGGTCCCTTCACCCCAGTACCCAATTGCACATCCACCGGAGGCACGTTTTCCCGACCATACATAAGGTAAAACGGCGAATACCCTGTAGCCGCATGGGGCGTCATCCTGTACGCCGAAAGCACTCCGGGGATGTGCAGATCCCAATCCGATTGCTGTTCACTCACAGTATGGCAAAGCATGGCAGACAATGTCCTGTTCAGCCGCTCAACCATACCATCCGTCTGCGGATGGTATGGAGATGTCCGTATCTTCTTAGTCCCAAGGCCTGCGCACACTTCAGCCAATAATTTAGAAGAGAAATTTCGGCCCTGGTCTGTGAGGAGTCTCTCCGGCGCCCCCTTGTCCATAATGTACCCAAACACAAAGGCGTCGGTGATGGCCGCGGCCGACTGATCGGGCAACGGCCAGGCCATCGGCCAACGGGAGAGATACTCGACCCCTACCAGCAAATATTTATTTCCCCTCGCCGATGGTGGGAAGGGTCCCAATATGTCCAGTGCCACCAATTCATTGACTCGAGACACCTGAATCGACTGGAGAGGCGGCACGTAAGGATGTTTAGGCGGCTTACGCCGGGCGCATTCAGGGCACGCGCGCACGTGCCCTACGACATCTGTCGCCATGCCGTGCCAAAAATAATGACGTTGTAACGTCAACAAGGTCTTCTGCACCCCTAAATGCAATAGTGTGTCACAATGGAGAGTTCTAATCAACTCAAATCGCAAGGACGTTGGTACCACCACACGCCAGCTTTCCTGGAACCTTTCTTGCCACATAAGCAGACCATCTCGGAGAGCGGTTCGCGGCCCCACAGCCGAACTCGGACTCCCCTTGTCCCTCATAGACCGCTTCCGCATGGACAACAACGACTCGTCCATCATCTGTTCCCGAATCCAGACAGACCGCGGCAGATTCAAAACCCCATCAGTCGGTCCCGGTTCCATCGGAGTATCCGACTTCCCGACGGCCAACGTGAGCGGCTGAGGGGGGTTGAGAATCGGCGAACACCTATGCGTCCCCGACGCACATTTACAAGGGGCGCGCCCTGGTAATCTGGAAAGTGCGTCAGCGTTCGCATGGCGCACTCCCTTCCGATGTTGAATTTGGAAGGAAAACTCCTGCAGCGTGTCCAACCAACGTGCCCACTGTCCCGATGGCTGGTCCATTTTAAGTGCATATTGCAAGGCCGCATGATCCGTACGCACAATAAAAGAACGACCGTAAAGGTACGGTCGAAATTGCCGTAGGAAAAAAACAACCGCCAAAAGTTCTCTACGAGTGACACAGTAGCGTGTTTCCGCAGGCGACAAGACTCGGCTACCATACGCCACGACGCGCTCTACGCCCCCTTTAGACTGTGATAATACCGCCCCAATACCTGTGTCACTCGCGTCCGTATCGAGAATGAAAGGGCGATCAAAATCGGGATAATCCAATGTCGGGGCCGTAGCCAATAGATCGCGCAGACTCCGAAAGGCCGCCTCTTCCGGCTCTCCCCAAACAAATTTCCGTCCTTTACCCGTAAGGAGATGCAAGGGCTTCGCAATCGTCGCAAACCCCGGTACAAATCTTCGGTAATACGAGGCAAATCCCAAAAACCGTCGAACATCCCCCACAGAGGCCGGAGTCGGCCAATCCCGGACACACGCCGTCTTTTCCGGATCCGTGGACACCCCCTCGGCACTCACAATGTGCCCCAAATAACGGACGGACCGTTGCAGTAGGTGGCATTTCTTTGGTTTGAATTTCAAATTGGCAGAGCGCATCCTCGTGAACACTGTCTCCAGCCGCGTTAAATGTTCCTCAAATGTGCGGCTGAACACAATAATATCGTCCAAATATATAAGACACGTCTCCCACTGCAACCCCGTCAAAACGAGCTCCATCAATCTTTGAAACGTAGCAGGGGCCGCATTCAATCCCATCGGGAGGCAGTTGAATTGAAATAACCCCTGCGGCGTACGGAATGCGGTTTTCTCCCGTGAGGACTCGTCAAGGGGAAGCTGCCAAAATCCCGAAGAGAGGTCCAGTGTGGAAAAGAACTTAGCCCCCGACAATGCGTCAAGGGAGTCGTCCATACGCGGCAGGGGGGTACGCATCTGCCACCGATATCTTATTCAATTTCCGGAAATCGACACAAAATCTCAAGTTGCCATCCTTTTTCTTAACCAAGACCACAGGAGCGCCCCATGGGCTGTTAGATGGCGATATAATGTCCGCAGCCAACATGTCTTCCACCGCCCCCCGAACGTGTTCTCGCTCCGCTGGACTCATCCGATGCGAATTTAACCGAATAGGGGCAGCGTCGCCCGTCTCAATGTGATGGGAAAGCAACGATGTGCGTCCCAAATCCAAATCGTCGGAGCTGAATACATCCGAATACGTCAGCAACAATTTACGCAGCGCATCACGTTGCCCCACGGACAGGGAAGAATTTTCGTCACATAAGGTAGCGATCCAACGATTATCCGAACTCCTTGGCTCGGAAACACCAGCGACCACTCCTCGGCGATGCGGACAATCGTGCGTCGCAAACGCCGTAGTGGCATGTGCCACAACCGTACCGGCCGGAACACGGATGTTTTCCACCCCCGCATTAAGCACCTGTAAAACCGGTAATTGATCCGGCCGGACGATGGTCTGTGCCCCAACCAACGCCAATCCCGTTGTTATCGTGGCGGATGGTGACAACAAGACCCCTAATGCTCCTAGCCGATTGGGCAGGGGCTTCCGATACCGCAAGGGTATAAGCATCTGTGAACCAGGTGGGATGTCCACAGATGCGACGGACAGCGCCTGCACCTGTACGGCCGAAGCAGGACGCCCCCAGGGCGACGGCAGAAACGAGATTCGACGGCCCCCCGGCAATTCAATACAATTCTCATTGATTTTAATCAAAATGGGCATCTTAGCCAAAAAATCCGTGCCTAGTAAGCAAGGAACCGCCAAAGATCTCGATATTAACACAACGCCCGAAGCCGACACATCCCCTATAGATATCTGAGCATCCACCTGGCCCACAATCCCCATACTACCCCCGTTTGCAGCGACGCAAGACCCATAAACCGGACGCACAGCCCCCGGCGGAATGCCCAACAGATGGAAAATGACATCCGATATAATAGTCGCAGACGCTCCCGAGTCGACCAAAATGCGCACGTCCACACCTTGTATGGACCCCGGTACAGTGGACGAACCCGTAGCGGCCGCGACAACTCTCCGTGCCAATTTGCGCCACTGCGTAACTGAATGACAAGGCCCCGTCGATGGCCTTTCTTTAACAACAACAATAGGATCGCGCAACACAGGTGGTGGGTGAGGTGTAAAGCCTTGCCGAGTGTCTGGTGCGTGCCGACATGCCTGTTTCGGAGGTTCCTTGGTCGGCTTGTCCGGTGTTGTGGGCTCCTGCTGCGGCGGACCCGGGAAGTGGGCCCAGCAATCTTTGGCGTAATGGCCCCTACGGCCGCAGCGGAAGCAATCGGCCTCGTTGCGCCGAAGCGCAGGTCCTGCGTCCCGGCGGCCCCGTCCCGATGGCGTAGCGCGCGGCCCCGGCCTTCCGCGTCCCGGCCATGGAGAGGAGGCAGCCGTCAGCTCCTGTGGACCCCGCTCATCCAGCACATAGATCGCCCTTGTGGGGTCCCACCCCATCGCGCCTCCTTCCTTGACGGGCCCACCCGTCCATGCCGCCACTTGCTTCCAGCGACGGAGATTAAACTGCGCGTCCAGACACTTTGCTGCCGCCCGGGACGTGAGCTTCTCATGCCCACACACAGGCATGGGGATCCCCAGATCCCGAGACAGCTCCAGCATTTTTCCCAATATGAGGGGCTCGAGCAGATCCTGTGGCGTGTCAGGATATGCTGCCATGGCCAGCTCCAACACCGCACCCCTGAACGCCACGGGCGATTCTTCGGGTGCTCGTTGTCGTTGAGCGAATCGCCGATGCGCGTCGTCAGGTGGCTCATAGGCGTCGGCCATTTCCTCAAAAACTCCACATAACGTCTTCTTCTTATCGGCCGTTATGGAACGGATAAAATCGCACAGATTCGTCGTCCAGTAGAGTCGGCAACACTTCCAAGGCCTCCGCATCGGACCATCTTGCTGAACGAACCGCCGCCAAAAATCGGCAGGCGAAAGCGCTCCAATCGCCCCCGATAGAGAATTCCTTAACCGTAGTAAGGTGGCGACTCCGACTCCTCTTCACGCCGTCTTCCAATGATGGTTGTTGTGGAGGTAAATTCAAAATGGCGTCGGCCCGCGGCGTGGCCAAGATGGCGGTTTGGCGCCGCGGAGCGCGCAAGATGGCGTCTTCTTGCCGCGTGGCCAATGGCGGCGGCAGGGCAGGCAACGTGGCGGCCCGTGGAGCACCTTCTCGTTCCATCGTCGTCCTTGGCGTAACGAGGTGACACAGATGCGCCAGGACGTCCTTGAGTGTCTCCAGTTGTTCTGCCACCTGTTGCCATCTTTGCTCAGCGTCCGATGTTGTTGACGGACCCGCCATCGCGCCGACATCTTCCACGCCCGTCCCCGTGCTCGCCTCAGCAGGGCTCTCCTCCACCACCCCAGCAAAATCCGTGGTCGGAGGGAATTCGTCGTCGTCGGACGAAGAAGCCGATGCTGGCGCCGGGGGAATTTTCTTCCTTACTTGCTTAGACATGCCGTTTCACTTCTGACCCCAGTGTAATAAAAGACTTGACCACGATATCTGGCTCAGTGTCCTTTATTCGGTCCGTACTGCGTCCCCACACGGCTGTCTCTCTTATTCTCTCTGTGCTGGTTCCGATGTCACTCCAGTCCACATCAGCAGCCCCGCTGCTGTTCTTGTCGCTCTTGCAGCCCCACAGCAGCTCCGCTGCTGTACTCTCACACAGCTCCCTTGGCTGTTCCTGCTGCAGCTCTGACGGCCTCGTGCTGTCTCGCCTTCTCGTCGCTCCTGCGACTCCTGGCAGCCACCCCGCTGCTCCTCACACACAGCCTTACTGCCTATCTCTATCTGCAGCTTTACACCTCCCAGTAGCTCCCTACTGTTCCCAGGGTTGGCTCCCGCTTCTGACGGTGCCCCCTCGGCTCGTACGCCCGCGTGGCCCCACACCTTTCCATTCACACCCCGACTGCCTTCTCCTTCCGGTTTACCCGCTTAAGGACCCCCTACCTTTCCCCCACGTCACCTGGCTCCGCCTCCTCATGACGTCACATCCGGAAGGTCGCTTTCGCCCGCATTACAGTATGATTAAAATATAAAATGTCATTCAGTAAAGACTTAGCCCTCAATTGTTATGCGACTCATTTGGAGCACATTGTGCTTTGAAAGTATGACCTACTGAAAACGTTAATTTTAAACACTTTAGAATGCAATTAATGCATTATACTGCAATCCAATTGTTTTAACAATCTTTAGAATACGTTATAAACAATACTATAAATTAAATTTATATATATATATGTAGTGCTCGAACCGACACGACAGCTTCTTGTCTTTCCTTGTTACTTTTTTCCACGTATTTTGTTCCACATCTCTCCCGTCAACACCGCCCAATGTTCCTCCGCTCACACCGACCCACAACTCTTCGTCAACACCGCTCAATGTTCTTCGCTCGCCCGCCGCGTTCCGCTGGCCTCGCTCGCTCCCCTCTGCTCCTCCATCGACTCTCCTCTCCGCTCTCTCTCTCTCTCCAGCTCAGCTGCTCTTTATCAGCTCCGCTGTCCCACTCCGTCGTAACTAAACCCCGTTCTCCTTCCACGCTCCAGCCGCTTCCTACTCTCCGTCGTTTCTCTGATGCTTACGCTACTCTGCTGCTAACCTACGCTATACTCACTCTCTCCACTGCTACCCTACACTATACTCACTCTGCTGCTCGTCTCTCCATCTGTCTCTCCTCCCAGGCACGAACTTCCCGTCTCACTCCACAACACCTCACTTTATCCCCGAACCAATTTACCCCTAATTAATTAGGTCATCCCCCACGACGCCACTCGCCCCCAGCCCCCCCCCCCCCCCCCCCCCCCGGTGCCACGTGGTGTTGTTTTTTCCAGACACACCGGCGCCAATCTCCGACAACAACCCCTCTCGTCCAATCAATGCCCAGCACCCTTAATTACCCCCGGCCACCTGCGACCCCCTTAACCATCACGCCACCTTAATTTGGACAACAACAACGGCCAGCCAATCAGCGCCCTGTGTCCTCATTCGCCCTCACTGTCCGACCCAGCGCGTGACGTGTATCTCAAGCACTACATATATATGCATAACAATGTGTGCATGCATTATTCTATATCGTTTAAATTTTTTGTTAACTTGGGCCACCGACTACTATAGAATAGCACCAACTCCATTGGAATTAATATATGTAAGTATACAGTGCCATAATCCCGTCCAGAACAAGGCAACCCATACTAACTGCTCCACTCATACAGATCTTGTGAAAGCAAAATAACTTAAATGCAGAGGAATAAAGTTACGATGATGTCAAGGTCAGTCACGACAAATAAAATCACAAGAACAAGTAAGGCTTTTTAAGTCATTGAAGGTATTGTACATTTTCCCAAGACCTTAAGCACATACTGGTGACAATTCACTCTGTAAAGCAAGAACTAACTACGTGTGTAACAATTGCCTTTTTTGCAGCACACATCTGTGATATCCCATCTGCTGGCTAGATTGACATTAAATTAAAACAGCAGGTAAGTGAAGGAGAGTAGGTGTGATTATCGCAAATGGGCCTGTATCCTCTGGCCTAACTGAAACAAGAACACGCTGCCATCTCATCTGATCCACCAAATAAAGGTTATCCAGTTGCCTGTTCCTCTTTTACTGGTAGAAATGTAAAAAAAATCACACAGTGAAAGAAAACCATGGATTAGTTTGGGGGCTCCTAATAATGTGCCTAAAGAAAGTTTATAATCAGTGTACATTGGCTTTTGTAATGGCTTGACATATGGATCAAAATCATTGACATTGGTTAAGAAAATTGAAGTAAATAAAAGTGTACAAAAAAGTAAGAAGCAATGCATTCTTGGAATGCATTGATATATATAATGTATGTATGTTAAACTTCTTTCGGACCGTACGTAGCCAACCATACAAATCGGAGGTGCAAAGGATATATGATATAATATGCGACATTTCGAACAATGGCCATCCTTCATAGCACGCGATCATTAACAAGCGGCATTGCTCGAAACGTTTCCTAGTATTTTTTAAATATCCTTTTAAAGCTGCAGTGTTATTGACGAATGTTTTGGAAAAAGAACACTTGGATTCAGAGCATGTGAATTTTAGAGATATCATATTGACTGATAAGAAAAGTAAATGGGCTTGGCCAGGACACATTGCTTGGGATGATAGCCGGTGGTCGAGACAAATAACGAACTGGCAGTCAGAGGGAATAGACCCAAGATGGCATCCACCACAGAGATGGATTGATGAAATAAGTTCATGTGAAAGCTCTAGAAGGATTGTTACATTGCAGGACAGTGAGGGATGGTGACAGCTGTCATCCAGCGTGGATTTTTCTCTGGGTCCTCCGGTTTTTTCCTTCACATTTAAAAACAAGTGCTTGGAGTATTGGCTGCTATAATTTTCCATGAAATACGCTTCTTCGTTTAGCTATCATTTGTGGCAAGATCACGACTGAAAAAAAGCTATATAGCTCAGTACGCCTTACCTGGTAAAATAAAAAAAAAGTTTAGTTAGTCTATTTGATCATGGCTGATGGTGACATCTTAGATAAAGTTCTCCATATTTAAAAGAACATTTCTTACATAACAGTGCAGTATTGTTTTCAATTTGGCCCACATTGCGATGATTTCATTATCTGGAGTATATCTGAGTAGTTTCTTTTTTACAAAGGCTGATTGCAATCACGAGATAAAAAAGTGAAAGGCAATACTTTCCAATACGGCCAAACACTTTTACCCAAGAAAGATGCCTCAGTCTGGTTATTTATGTTGGCTTTGGTTACGTCTGTCGCCAACTGTTCTTGTCGCTATGGAAACACAATACAACGGGCCGTTTAACGTACCACAGAAGCAAAACAAATATAAAACAAGAGACCCACTGGCACAAACTGATATCTGTCCGAGCCTCAGTCAGCATGAAGTCACTCAAAACACTTATGTTTTGAATGAGGCAACCCCATGTTGTCACTCTTCTGAGCGCACTTGAGTGATGGCCATATGTATTCTTTTGAAAGTGAATTCCACTTTGCAGCGAAAAAGATGTTGGAAGCAAACAACAGATAGCCATGTCCGTGGATTGTCCCACTTCACACCGACACAATGTAATGCAGGACTGTTTATTATAGTTGTATTATTTGTCCTTCCCCGCACCTCCGATCAATGTGGTTGGCTAGGTACGGCGCGAAAAAAGTTCTAAATACATCCATAGTTCGTATTATCAAAGTAAATTTAAAGCCAAAGGTGCTACCCCTCAATATTTTGCTCACACCACCAGTGCTGGCATAGGGACCTCCCTGCTAGAAGAAGACTGCTAGAGAGCACCTCTCGATGGTATTTTGGCATATTCTTCCACACTGGCTAGACATGTTGGAAGAGGTGGGAGGACCCAATGGTCACCCTACCATATGCGTCGAACTGTGGTGTACCCATTTATACTGCTGGGTGGACAGAGGCAGGAGGAATTGCTCGTTGCTTCAACTTCCGTGCAGAAAATCTAAACAGTGACTTCTGGATTGCAAGACCAGTGTGCTGACCATTACTGATAGGGTTTCCCTAGACGGTTTAGTATTTACTATCTGTTGTTCGGGTGGCACGAATTAATTTGTACCGAAATCTGGTGGTATTGTGTTGAACTTCAACAGAGAACAAGTATAACCCGTAAAAACAAAGTTTTTCACTATAAATCCTTTATATGCGTGGCGGCTAGAGTCCTCTCGTCCTCTGGCTTGAGATGGCTGCCACCTATGGGTCGGATGATTGCATGGCAGCATTAAGCAATTGGTAATTAAATATAATATTTTTGTCCTAAAAAGTGTAACATTTTGGAAAAATGTTTTCACGAACATTAATTGTCACGCACAACGAGTCTGTGTGGAAAATGTCAGCTCGATTGGATCACGGGAAGTGGGTTAAAAAACGACCGAAAGATTTGCACGGTGCTAAGCAAGCAAGCAAGTGAACTTAATATAAAGGATTTTAAAAAGCCCGGGTTTTTATGATCGCATTGCCAATGACTGACTAAACTGTGTTTGCAGATTGATGTGGTCTGTAAAGAGATGGCCAAAGTAAGTTAATATAGTATGGTATAACTTCGCCGCATGTATTTTTACGCCGTTTAAAATAGATAGTTTTTACGTAAGCCTCCTGATTAATTTATGCCATTTCCAAACCGTAAATAAAAGTGAGGCCATCACTGTAAACAATAGCAGGCTCATGCAGAGTAAATGTTATTGTGAAGGCCGCAGTCTGAGCTGCTGGCATGGAAAACTGGCTGATGGCGTGTGCCTTGTTATGAAGGAACAGCTGTAATTTCTGTATACACCATGAGTACAGTACATTACTGTATAGTATGTATTGCTCAAGATTAGTGGCGTTATGTCACGGGATGTCACATCATGGGAGACATTTAAACATCATACTGGTAGGAACCACCTGGTTCCACTAACCCACAGGGGATTATTGTGTCCGTCTGTCCGTCGTGTATCCAAAAATGGGAGGGGTGGGTGGAGAGGGGAGGGTGGGGTGGGGAGGGGCTGGGTGGGGAGGGGCTGGGTGAGGAGGGGAGGGTGGGGAGGGGCTGGGTGGGGAGGGTGGGGCTGGGTGGGGGGTGGGAGGGGTGGGGAGGGGCTGGTCACCCCTTGGTGCCCTTATAAAACTCAACGTTTAACCTAATCACGCCGGCTTGTGCCCGCCCTCACAGTCGGCCATATTTGCGGAATACACCACGCCGCCGTTGACCCTGACCATTGACCGAGCAACCCAACGTTCCTACCAGCTCCCTCCGCAGGAATGTGTTAGATAATATTGTACTCAACTTAAACGAGAATACAGGATATGTATTGATTTTAAGCTTTCGTGACTGCAGGAATTCATACTCTTTGGTTCTTTAGGTAAAGTCACGTAGATATGTAGGGCTTGAGTATAGCGCGCCACGCATCCCCCGCCTCTGTTGTTATGCAAGCAAGCACAGTACAGTGGGGTGATGTGAGGTAATGGTTGTTGTTGTGACTTTAGGCGAAGTGGGTCATTAAGGGTTGAAACAGGTGTCAGGGTAGCCGGGAGGACACAGGCCAGTGATTGGCTGGAAAGGTAATTGGGCATTAGCTGGCGTCGCTCCGGCGGCGAAAACAAGGCCACGTGACACGGGGGGCCAGGGGGCGAGCGATAAGCGGGGGGTAGAGATAATTAGGGAGATTAATTGGTGTGGGGATATAAGCCAGAGCGCAACGGAGAGAAGGGAGTCCTGTACGAGTCGGCGTCGTGGATGGAGCTGCAGTAACGGTGCCCAGAGAGTCGCAAAGCAAGTGATAGTAGAGTAAAGTGTAGAGAGACAGTGTTAGTAGAGTAAAGCACGGAGAGACAGTGGTAGCGAGAACGCAGTGAGCAACCAGGGTAGCCATGCATCGGAAGGATGCAGAGTAGGAGAAACCGTAGAGACGACAAGCGTAGCGATAGTGAGGTAGAGGGCACGGAGAGACGCGGAGCAGTGGCGCAGCAGAGAGATGCGGAGCGGAGCGAGGCCGCGCCGAGACGTGGAGCGGTGGCGCGGCGAAGGTGGATTCTAAGAGGAAAATAAAGAGGAGAGAAAGACAACCCTTGTACGAATCCTACAACTGGTGTCAGAAGTGATAACGGACCTGCACCGAGATGTCCAAAAAAGTCATGAAGAAAAAGAACGTACCGGCAGCCTCGTCGGCGGAGAGCAGCGATGCGGACGTGATACCTCCATCAGGAGCGGAGGCCCCCGCATCGCCGGAGGACGTGACGGAGCAAGCACCGCCGCACGACGAGGTCGACACGCACAACGAGGAGGAGCCGAGCCCGCCGCACGTGTGGAGAGCTGCGATGGCGGCGTGGGAGGCCAGGATGGTGGTGCTCGCGCAAGAATTTGATCGAGTTCTGCGGTCGATGCAGGATAGCGCCGACGGAATTGGATCTGCAGTCGCACGACCTTGTTACATCTGCGGGGGCTGACGGCGCGGCTGGATCTCCTGAGGCGCCAGGTGCGCTGCTGGACGAGGAGGAGGAACCAGAGTCGCTGGCCTCGGGCACGCCACGTCGGCTGCACGTGGAACGCTTTGAGGTCCCGGTCGGCGACTGGACGGCGTTTACACGACGATTTCGGGTAGCGTATGAGTCGCTCGGGTGGAAGGAGGCTCAAGCGCTACGGGCGCTGCCAACGGCTTTGGACGACGACGCGTTGGCGACGTTCTACGGTCTCCCTCGAGGGGTTCGCTTGTCCTTGCCAGAGATATTTGCGGCGATGCAGAAGATTTACGAACCTCACTCGGTCGCCAAGCACAAGTTTCAATTGAGGCGACGGGCGGAAGGAGTATCGCAGTGCGCTGTTGACTCTTGGCCAAGCGGCTTACCCGGCAATGGACGAAGCGGTCCTTGATTCTTTGGCCCAGGAGAAGCTGTTGCAGATGGCGAAGGAGCTACAAGTCGTCCTCTCACTTCCCAGCGACAACGACGACGACGGGTTATCCTTGCAGCTTGCCAGGAACATCCAGGTCAACCTGGATCTTCGCGACGAGCCATCGGCGGGGCCATCTCGGCCCCTGGTGGTGGGCGTTGGATCAGACAGTGGTCTACCGGAGGGAGAGCTGACGCCGCTGACGGCAGCGGCTGCACGACCACCGTTGAGCCCACACCGCCGCTCGGATGCGGGCGGACGTGGCGGTCCGTCACGCTGCTACGAGTGCGGGCGGCGAGGACACTTCGCGCGGGACTGCTGGAGATGGAGACGCGTCTTCCCACGTTCATCGGGACCCTACAATCGGGGATTCTACCCAGCGCAGGATTACCAGGCGAGTCGCGACACATGCAATACATGGCCGTATCCTACACCTCACCCATCCGCGTCGATACATAATGTTGATCCCCCTTCGTACGATGCTCAAGGTAATGCGGTATGGGGTGCGTTGGCTCATCGTGTTTTGGGAGCTGCGCCGGGTTCGTCGGATGTGATGGCGTTTGTTCAAGGGATTCGAATTCGGGTTATTGTTGACACGGGGGCATCCGCGACGCTTATTTCTTTGCACACCTTCCGATTGCTCCCTGCTTCGGCCCATGTTTTGGAACCGGTGGAGGGCCCGTGTATAGCGGCAAATGGGGGTAGTTTGGAAATTATGGGTCGTATACTAGCAACGATACAGGTCGGGGAGGTGTGTGTAACGGGGTACATTTTGGTTTCGTCTGTTCTGGCTGTGCCATGTTTATTGGGCACGGATTTTTTGCAAAAGATGCCGATTAAGATTTCGATTGAAAGGGGACAGTTGGAATTGCCGTCAGGGAAGTGCATAAAATGTTTGGGTATTACGTCTAAATTTGCTCGTGTCAACGCTGTGGTCCAGGCGGTGGTTAGCCGCACGGTGCGCGTTCCGCCTGCGACGCAGATGCTTGTCCCGTTGAAATTGAAAAAGGGGCTGTCAGTAGGTAACTTTGAGGAGGGTATATTATTGAAACCTTCAAATGCCGTGTCACGAATGCCCTCTTTGGTAGGGGCTTTTACGATGGTGCCAGCGACGGCCGAACCACTTATTCAGATTGTAAACACGGGGCACGAGCCGGTCGTTATTCAGGAAGGGACCACGCTGGCACACGCGTCAGTCGAACGAGGTTCGGAAAGCCATGTGTGTTTGGCAGCGGGGGGTGGGGGGGTAACACGCTGCCGTGACCGGAGGAGGAACCGAGCTGGTTTCGCGAATTGTATGAACAGATATAAAAAAAATAACTAATAAATCACAACGGATAGCAATACAAGCCATTGTCTTCAGGTGAAACAACGCAGCAGGCGGACTGCTGAGGCAAAAGGAAATGTAGAGAGAGAGAGAGCCACCGCAACCAGAGGCCACATACGCCTGTGGTGAGCACAACCCAAGGGCTATTTCACTCATCATACACTGACTCACTCACACATCATACACTCACTCACACAACCACTGACCCATTCACTCATCATACGCTAATTCACTCATCATACACTCACTCATCATACGTTGACTCACTCATCATATGTTGACTCACACAACCACTGACCCATTCACTGATCATACACTAATTCACTCATCATACACTCACTCATCATACGCTGATTCACACAACCACTGACCCATTCACTCATTATATACTAATTCACTCATCATACACTCACTCACACATCATACACTCACTCACACTACCACTGATTCACTCACACATCATACACTGGGAGTGTCATGCTGCCAGCTATGGCTGCAAGTTTGGTCATACATGTTATGTATGTCGTTTATTGTTAAATGAGAATCACAGTTCCTATGATAACTGTTGTTAAATTGTTTTTATAGCTTTATTTTGGTGATTTAGAAAGCATATGGTTAATCCATCTTGAAAAAACAACAAAATGTAATTGAATTGTTTTTTAATTTTTTTATCTACGTGACTTTACCGAAAAAACCAAAGAGGATGAATCCTTACAGTCACGAAAACTTCAAATCTAGAATTCCTCTATCTTATGGTTGTTATTGTTTGACTTGCATCACACTGGGATTTGAGCACACAGCGTTGTAATACTTTCTTTTTTTAAGATTTGCTGGTTTATGCAGGGTGTTTCTGTTGCGTGTCGTCGCTTCAAGACGATTCTAAAGTAATCTACGACTTTCTATTCATTTGCGCAACTTAAAGAATCGATTCTTGAGTTTTATTTTCATTGTATGTTATGTTTTTAAGTTTTCAGACGTTTTTAAATCTACTGAGTAACGCTGTGTATTTCCCGCTAGTAGCAGTATATATCGACTCTATAGCACAAAGTACTCACCTGACAGAGAGGCCTAGTCCCGTGCAGAGCCCCTGGCCTCGCCTAGATTGCCCAGCTGGGCGAGGCTGGTGGCCGAGCCGCTACCCCCCCCTCCCCCGCGCTACAATAATCCTGTCTAGGCGCTATAATTTTAGTATTTACCGAACCTAAATAGTAAGTGCACACATTGGGGTGGGGGGGAGAGAAGAGGACGTGACACTGTGGTAAATTTACCTCAGCGTCGCGTGTAAATTTGCGTGCATTTTAAACGGGAATGAGAAATCCCCCCCACCCTCCACCGATGACGCGCATACGTTTTCAGGGGCAACCAACCTGCAGCTTGGTCGGCAAAAGGAAATAAATAAATAAACATTAATCGCACTAAAACGCCATTTTAACCACTTTAAAGGTGACAGATGGGAAAACGGAATATCCTATTCCCACTGCGGGGCACGGGGCGTGCGCCCGGCGAATTTTTTTTTCTACGTAAACCCTACCGTCCGAGAGCCAAATCCCCCGCAAGCGAGCGTGCGCAGACAGACGGACAGACAAACAGACAAAAAATGCCTTTTATAGGTTAGATCTCAATACGTATACATATATATAAACACCCAGCTCTGTTATTCTGTCATTCTGTGACTGTGATTAACGCGGCACGGATTGGTTGAAGTGCGTCACGTGACCGCGAGCAAGAGACGGGTGAGTGAGGCAGAGCCGTGCTCTGTCCACTGTTCCCCTGAGAGAGAGCCGCGCTATCTCCACTGCTGCCGTGAGGGAGCCAGACGCGCTCTCTCCACTGCTGCCCTGAGGCAGAGCCGTGCTTGGTCCACTGCTGCCCTGAGGGAGATGGGTGAGTGACCGTGAGGCAGAGACGTGCTCCGTCCACTGCTGCCCTGAGGGACCCCCGTGGTCTCCACTGCTGGCTTGAGGGAGAGCCGCGCTGTCTCCACTGCTGCCGTGAGGGAGCCAGACGTGCTCTCTCCACTGCTGCCCTGAGGGAGAGCCATGCTCTGTCCACTGGTGCCCTGAGGGAGAGCCGAGCTATCTCCACTGCTGCCGTGAGGGAACCAGACGTGCTCTCTCCACTGCTGCTCTGAGGGAGAGCCGTGCTCGGTCCGCTGCTGCCCTGCGGGAGAGCCGCGCTCTCTCCGCTGCTGCCCTAAGGCAGAGCCGTGCTCCATCCACCGCTGCCCTGAGAGAGCCCCGTTCTCTCCACTGCTGCCCTGAGGGAGAGCCATGCTCTGTCCACTGGTGCCCTGAGGGAGAGCCGAGCTATCTCCACTGCTGCCGTGAGGGAACCAGCCGTGCTCTGTCCACGGCTGCCCTGGGGCAGAGCCGCGCTCTCTCCGCTGCTGCCCTAAGGCAGAGCCGTGCTCCATCCACTGCTGCCCTGAGGGAGCCCCGTGCTCTCCACTGATGGCCGCCTGAGGCTCGCGCTCCCGGGGTGCGCTCCGTCGCTTTAAGATGTTCTGTGTTCAAACTTAATTTGGAGCTTTCGTGACTGCAGGAATTACGCTTTGGTTCTTTCGGTAAAGTCACGAGAGATATCTCTCTCTCAAATTTAGCATTCTCAGGAAGAACGTAATCAACCAGTTAGGGTGTTGACTGTTATGTTATCCGACTCTCTGTTGTATTACGTTACATTTCTAAGTATACTAGATTTGTGTTTCTATTTCATTTATACCTGATGATGATGATTGCTTGTGTTGCAATCGAAACGTCGTATGCTAGTATTTAATTTATTATTTGATCTTTATACGTGACTTTACCGAAAGAACCAAAGAGTATGTTCTGTGTTCATATTTTGTTTGTTGCGGTTGCACCCGGCTCAAGAGCCGCATGGCTCACAGGGCTATACCTAAATCAATGAAACTTGCAACTTGAAACCTAAGACCCCTTAAGAGCTTCCAAATAATCCTAACAGTTATTTCACTGATTAATAAGTCATAGCTCTTAGAAGTTAATGTCAATATCACTACTAAAGTTTAGATACATTTTCATTCATTCACATTACAGTGACATCGCGGGATCGTCAAAAAAGGTATGTAGAGTGAAAGTTTTAAGTGAAAGCCGCGTAAAGCCGCTCTTATTCGACTTATTGAGAGTCCTCAAGTACAGCGAAGCCGTTCGCGTTGTCTTTTAGTTTTTTAATCGTAAATCACTATCAGACGTACATTCGATCGTGTCTCAAGCCATTAAGTTTATAAGTAGTTGAAGGTGAGTTCTTTAAAAATGTAATCAGACAAACAATGCACACGGTTCTAATTACATTAGTACTGTAGTTTTTTGGGTGCTTAAATCCACTGCTGGATTAAGGCCCACCGCACGCTGTGCGAGTGGATGGTAATGATTTACTTGACCAGCCTGTTGGGGGCCGCTGCAGGCTGTGGTTGTTGGGGGGTGCCGCAGGCTGTGGTTGTTGTAGGGCACCGCAGGCTGTGGTTGTTTGGGGGCGCCGCAGGCTGTGGTTCTTCGGGGGCGCCAAAGGCTGTGGTTGTTCGGGGGCACCATAGGCGCTGATCTGAGGAAAACTAACCTACAAGTATATGCAAAACAAATACACGATAAATACTTAGGCTTTCCCACACCATTACACCCCAACCATCAAGTATTCCCACTCCAGATTATTTCTGTAAAAAAAAAACTTCCGCTTTTCTATGCTAAAACATAATTATAATTGTATGCAGAGGCAGCAATCACTGTTCTCTCATCTCCAGTGCAATCACTGTGTATCTGTAACTCCATTAGTGTATTATTTTCCTCGGCACGTTTGCATGAACGACAATGAACTGAGCTCTTGTGTTCTGCTCAATTGCATGTTCTTCGACCTGACCCAACACACGAGACGATTGTCATCTCAATTACCGAACTGTAGAGCCGCGGCGCGCGCCGGTGTATTATGCAAATTCATCCTGGAGATGCCCTCAATTACTGCACCTCAGATGGCTCCCATAACAGCCCTGGCATAGCCAAACGGGGATGCTTCTGTCCTGGTGAGCACATACGACGTCTGTATATTCAAAGTGTCAGCGTGTCACTATTACTACTCCCATTGTGTGTGACCAGCAAAGGGTCATAGCGCCCTCCACCTCAACCAGTCACTCGCCGTAGCAGTCCATTGCGGAGCCATGACTGTCTCAATTTGGCATGGCCATGTGTGATGAAAGACAGCCAGCTAGTCGTTTCCAATCACGACTTTGTCTCGTTGCGTGTGTAGTGGATTCACTGGAGACACACACTTGACTTTGGAGGGAACACGTTCATTCTAAGACCACAACTGGGTAACTTATATATAAATGTATATGGGATCACGATATAGATGGTAACTACCACGGTTAACTATACCAAAACGGGATAACTACATAACCAGGTCAAGTCAGCAACACATTGCCTGACCCACGATGCCGAACGTGACGACCGAAGCCTGAAGATTGAAGAGACGTAGCACAGAGGGTGCCATTCCACAAGACAGCCCCGATCGGCTCTTGGGACCTCCCTTTTATGCCTCGAAACATGGTTTGGCTCCGCCCTCGGCCACGCGCCCTTCTAGATCCTCCCAGAAGGTTCTGGCCCATACAACACGTGTCCCTCTCGCCACCTTCGGCCCACGTTCTTACCCTGTCCTGATCACGTGCCCTCTCGGGTTCAACCAGACTGTTATGTCCTCAACTGCCCTCTCTCTGACAGTCACCAGAGTTCCTCTGTCAGTAGCTAGTGCTAACACCGTAGTGACCCAATATACGTCACTACACGTGTTCTCCAGCATTCATCATCAAGTCTGGTAACTTGCGTTTGGAAAGTTTAAATTCAAATCTCGGCCAGGGATCCAATTCAGCCGTTAATTCCACTGTGTTAATTAAAATTAGTACCACTCTGTGGGAGGTAGACAGAAGATGGACTTAGTCTCATCATGGGAATGTGGAATTTTACCCCCACCATACGAATGTGAAATGTATATAACTGAATTATGGATGAACCTCATTCCCTCCAGAAATGCCATGAGTTCAGGAGGAAGCCATTGGAAGAACGGAAGGACATGCTGAAAGAATTTGGAGTCTGTTTCAAATGCTGTGCTTCTACAGACAACCTTGCAAGGAATTGCAAGGCAGATATCAAGTGCGAGGAATGTGACAGCAACAAACATGCAACTGTTCTGCACACTTTTCGATTTAAAGCTTTCGTGACTGCATGGATTCATCTTCTTGGTTCTTTCGGTAAAGTCACGTAGAATGGAAATAATAAAATAATGAAAATAAAACATTATAAGATAAAATGCTCACGATGTTTCGGCCACAATGCAAGCAACCGTCTTCAGGTGAACAGGGCTGTCGGAAAGACATCGTCCTAATGAACACTGCTAAGCTTGGCAGCGTATTTTTAAGCTGGATCATAGGAGGAGAGAGCCTTGACAAAGGAGTTTACATATCAACAGATAAATTTAGCATATTGATGACAAATGCATATATGGGATTAGTCACTACTTGTGGAATGTGTAGGTGGTGGGGGGTCTCAAAGTCATATTATGCTAGTGTATTATGTAGGATTAGTGTAATAAAAGACTCGACCACGGTATCTGGCTTGGTGTCCTTTATTCGGGTTCGTCTACTTTTCCCACACGGATCTCTCTCAGAGTCCCTCCGCTCGGCGGCCGACGCTGCCGTCGCTCCCGTAGCCTTCCTCCGTCCCCTAGCAGCCTCGCTGCTGATCTCCTCGTGCAGCCTCTCCGGCTGCCCTCGCTGCAGCCCCACCGCTGCTCTCTCTCCTCCGAACAGTCCCGCTGCTGCCTCTTCGTGCAGCCTCCCCGGCTGCCCTCGCTGCAGCCTCACCGCTGCTCCGGGGTCGGTCACCGCTGGCCCACGGTGCCGATCCGCTCTCTGTGTGTGTGTGGCGATCTCGCCACTCCCCCCCCAGCCTTCGCCCTGCGTGGCCTTACTCTAGCCCAGTCTCCAACAACCTCCCCTCCTCTTCCGGTTTCTCCCCTTTTAGACCTGAACCCTTCTCCCACGTGACGTAACTCCTCCCCCCCGTGACGTCACATCCGGAAGGTCGTTTACGCCCGCATTACACCACCCTCCCCCGTAGAGAAAACCCAGCCGACCTCGGCTGAACAAGAACTCCAACAAGTAATGCGAGCGAAACCGACCCAGACACACTAAAGGACACGAAGCATGCAATAAATATAACAGTAAGAACAATAACACAACATGAACAATCAACGAAACGTAAGAGATTTAGAACGTGTGCGGGTCGCCGGCCCGTCCCGGACGGTCGGCGGCCCTCCCGCAGAGCGGGAACGTGATGGGGTTTTAAGAGCGACAGGCCGCAATCCTCCTGTCGCTGTTGGAGGCCCACCAACGTCCCGGTCCCGTGTCCCCGAAGGCTCAGCCTCGGAGGTGTCCTGCGGTCGTGCTCGCAGCGGGGTCAGAAGGGCTGCGGGGCTCGGAGTTCCCGCAGTCCTGGCAGGCACCCCCCGAGCAGAGCCCCTCGTCACCTGCAGTGTCACGGCCGGTCTGTCTGTAACAGGCACGACAGGCGCTCTTGCAAGATCAACGGACGCAGGCAAGGGTGAGTCGGCAGCAACAGAGCCCGGCAAGGCAACATCAGGAGATGACGCATCAGGTCAAGGAGCAACATATGGCTTCAAGCGCGACGTGTGAACGAACCAGCGACGAGATCCAATCCGAACACGTGCCGACTGTGGGTTGGGAACCTCGATGAGGCGGACGGGCCCTTGCCATGGTTTATGCAATTTAGGAGAGGTACCTGGCCGCACCTGCGGGCAATGGAGCCAGGCCAGGTCCCCAACCTTCCAAGGGCACTCCCCCTTGGAGCGTCGAGCATACCGCTCGTTCCGGGCCTGAGCTTTGGCCGTAGCCACGCGGGCCCCCTCCCGCGCCTCCGTGACCCGGCGAACGGTGTCCCGAATGTAATCTGGAAGTGTCCCCTCACACCGGTTCCCAACTGCACATCCATCGGCGGCACGTTTTCCCGACCATACATAAGGAAAAAAGGCGAATATCCTGTAGCCGCATGCGGCGTCATCCGGTACGCCGAAAGCACCCCAGGGATGTGCAAATCCCAATCTGATTGTTGTTCACTCACCGTGTGGCACAACATGGCGGACAAGGTCCGATTTAGCCGTTCGACCATACCATCCGTTTGCGGATGGTATGGAGATGTCCGTATTTTCTTAGTCCCAAGAGCCGCGCACACTTCCGCCAACAATTTAGAAGAAAAATTTCGGCCCTGGTCCGTGAGGAGTCTCTCCGGCGCACCCTTGTCCATAACGTACCCAAATAGAAAGGCGTCGGTGATAGCCGCGGCCGATTGGTCGGGCAACGGCCAGGCCATCGGCCAACGGGAGAGGTACTCCACCCCAACCAGCAAGTATTTGTTGCCCCTCGCAGATGGTGGGAAGGGTCCCAAAATGTCCAGTGCCACCAATTCATTAACCCGAGACACCTGAATAGACTGTATCGGCGGCACATAAGGATGTTTAGGTGGCTTCCGCCGGGCACAATCGGGACACGCGCGCACGTGCCTGACGACATCTGTCACCATGCCGTGCCAAAAGTAATGACGCTGCAACGTCAATAGGGTCTTTTGCACACCCAGATGTAAGAGCGTGTCACAATGGAGAGTCCTGATTAACTCGTATCGCAAGGACGCCGGCACAACCAGACGCCAGCGTTCCTGTAATCCTTCCCTCCACATGAGCAGACCATCCCGGAGAGCAGTTTCCGGCACGCCACCCGTACCCGGACCCCCACTCTCCCCCGCAGACCGCTTCCGTAAAGACAACAACGACTCATCCATCATTTGTTCCCGAATCCACACAGACCGTGGCAGATTCAAAACCCCATCAGTCGGACCCGGCTCCATCGGAGCATCCGGCATCTCGACGGCCAACGCAACCGGCTGAGGGGGAGATTGAATCCGCGTACACCTATGCGTCCCCGACGCGCACGCGCAAGGGGAGTGCTGCGGCAATCTTGAAAGTGCGTCCGCATTCGCATGGCGCACCCCCTTCCGATGGTGAATTTGGAAGGAAAATTCTTGCAGCGTATCCAACCAACGCACCAACTGGCTGGATGGCTGGTCCATCTTAAGAGCATACTGCAAGGCCGCATGATCCGTGCGCACAATAAACGAACGACCATACAGGTACGGTCGAAATTGGCGTAGAAAAAAAACAACAGCCAAAAGTTCCCTGCGAGTGACGCAGTAGCGGGTTTCCGAGGGAGACAAAACCCGGCTACCGTACGCCACCACGCGCTCCACACCCCCTTTAGACTGAGACAACACCACGCCAATGCCTGTGTCACTCGCGTCCGTATCAAGAATGAAGGGTCGATCGAAATCCGGATAATCCAACGTCGGCGCCGTAGCCAATAGATCGCGCAGGCCCTGAAAAGCCGCCTCTTCCGGCGGTCCCCAACCAAATTTTCGTCCTTTACCCGTAAGGAGGTGCAAGGGCCTCGCGATCGTCGCAAAATTCGGAACAAATCTCCGATAATGAGGCAAATCCCAAAAACAGACGTACATCCCCCACGGATTGGCCAATCCCGGACGCACGCTGTTTTGTCCGGATCCGTGGCCACCCCATCAGCACTCACGATATGCCCCAAGTAATGGACGGACCGTTGCAATAGGTGACATTTCTTAGGTTTAAATTTCAAATTCGCGGAACGCATCCTCGTGAACACCGACTCCAACCGCCGTAAATGTTCATCAAATGTGCGGCTGAAGACGATAATATCGTCTAAATATATCAGACATGTCTCCCACTGCAACCCCGTCAATACCAGCTCCATCAACCTTTGAAATGTGGCAGGGGCCGCATTCAGCCCCATCGGAAGACAATTGAATTGAAATAACCCCTGCGGCGTACGGAATGCGGTTTTCTCCCGCGAGGGCTCGTCAAGGGGAAGCTGCCAGAATCCCGAAGAGAGATCTAGCGTAGAAAATAACTTGGCCCCCGACAAGGCATCGAGGGAGTCGTCCATACGCGGCAGGGGATACGCATCTGCCACCGATATTTTATTCAATTTCCGGAAATCAACACAAAATCGCAATTTGCCGTCCTTTTTCTTGACCAAAACAACAGGCGCGCCCCATGGGCTGTTAGATGGAGATATTATGTCCGCAGCCAACATGTCATCCACTGCCCCTCGAACGTGTTCTCGCTCGGCCGGACTCATCCGGTGCGAGTTCAACCGAATAGGGGCAGCGTCCCCTGTGTCAATATGATGGTAAAGCAACGAGGTGCGTCCCAAATCCAAATCGTCGGAGCTAAACACATCCGAATAAGTCAATAACAATTTACGAATCGCACCACGTTGTTCCTCGGACAGGGAAGAATTTTCCTTACATAAGTCGGCAATCCAGCGATTATCCGAAGCTACCGGCTCCGAAACACCCGCAACCACGCCCTGGCTGTGCAGGCAATCCTGTGCCGTAAATGCCGTAATGGCATGTGCCACAACCATACCAGCCGGAACACATACGTTCTCGGTACTCGCATTGAGCACCTGCAAAAACGGTTGTTGGTCCGGCCGGACGATGGTCTGCGCCCCAACCAGTGCCAATCCGGCCGTTATGGTGGCGGACGGTGACAACAAGACCCCAACCGCACCTTGCCGATCAGGCAGAGGCTTCCGATACCGCAAAGGGATAAGCATCTGTGAGCCAGGTGGAATGTCAACAGATACTTCGGATAACGCCTGCACCTGGGTGGCAGGAGCAGGTCGCCCCCAGGGCGACGGCAGAAACGAGATTTTACGGCCACCCGGCAATTCAATACAATTCTCATTAATTTTGATCAAAATGGGCATCTTAGCCAGAAAATCAGTTCCCAATAAACAAGGAACTGCCAGAGATCTTGAAATTAACACTATTCCTGAGGCCGACACTTCCCCGATAGATATTTTAGCGTCCACCTGGCCCACAATGCCCATGCTACCCCCGTTCGCAGCGACGCATGACCCGTAAACCGGACACACGGCCCCCGGTGGGATGCCCAAGAGATGGAAAATGACATCCGATATAATGGTCGAGGACGCTCCGGAATCAACCAAAATACGCACGTCCACCCCTTGTATAGACCCCGGTACAGTGGACGAACCAGTAGCGGCCGCGACGACCCTCCGTGCCAATTTACGCCACTGCGTCACCGAGCGACATGGCCCCGTCGATGGCCCCCCGTTGGTAACAACATCCAGATCGCACGACAACGGTGATGGGTGAGGTGCAAAGCCTTGCCGGGTGTCTGGTGCGCACCGACTTGCCTGTCTTGGAGGTTCCTTCTTTGGCGCGTCCGTTGACGAGGCCTCCTGCTGGGGCGGACCCGGGACGCGGGCCCAGCAGTCCCTGGCATAATGGCCCTTACGCCCGCAGTGGAAGCAGTCAACGTCGTTGCGCCGCAGCGCAGGCCCCGCGTCCCGACGGGCCCGTGCCGGCGGTGCAGCGCGCGGGACCGGCCCACCGCGGCCCGACCATGGACCAGAGGCGGCCGTCAGCTCCTGCGGACACCCCCCATCCGGCACGTACACCGCCTTCTTAGGGTCCCAACCCACAGCACCTCCCTCGACGATGGGCCCCCCCGTCCACGCCGCGACTTGCTTCCACCGGCGCAGGTTAAACTGGGCATCCAGACATTTAGCTGCCGCCCGGGACGTCAGCTTCTCGTGGCCACACACCGGCATGGGAATCCCCAGATCCCGGGACAGCTCGAGCATCTTACCCAAGATGAGAGGCTCGAGCAGGTCAGGCTTCGTCTCCGGATATGCGGCCATAGCCAACTCTAGTACCGCACCCCTATATGCCACCGGCGACTCCTCGGGCGCTCGCTGTCGTTGAGCAAATCGGCGATGAGCATCATCAGGTGGCTCGTAAGCATCCGCCATTTCGTCAAAAACTCCACGTAATGTTTTCTTCTTGTCGGCCGTTATAGAACGAAAGAATCTGACCGACTCGTCATCAAGAAGAGTCGGCAGAACTTCCAAAGCCTCAGCGTCAGTCCACCTTGCAGAGCGTACCGCCACCAAAAACCTGCAGGCGAAAGCGCTCCAATCACCCCCGATGGAGAATTCTTTGACCGTAGTAAGATGCCGACTGCGACTCCTTGGCACGCCGTCCTCAAGCGATGGTTCATCCGGTGGTAGGTTCAAAATGGCGTCGAATCGCGGCGTGGTCAAGATGGCGGCTTCCCGTTGCGGAGAGCGCAAGATGGCGGCTTCGTGCCGCGTGGCTGATGGCGTCGACAGCGAAGGCAAGGCGGCGGCCTGTGGACCACCCTCGGCTCTCCCCATCGCCGTCCTCGGCGTGACGAGGTCACATAACTGCGCCAGTACATTCTTGAGTGTCTCAAGCTGCTCCGCCATCCGTTCCCATCGGAAATCCACGTCCGTTGCTGCTGACGGGCCCGCCGACGCGGCGACATCTTGAACTCCCGGACCCGCACTCGCTCCAGCACGGGTCTCCTCCACCAACGCAGCTGGGTCCATCGTTGGAGGAAGGTCGTCGTCGTCGGATGAAGAAGCAGATGATGGCGTTGGAATATTCATGCCGTTACACTTCTAACACCAGTGTAATAAAAGACTCGACCACGGTATCTGGCTTGGTGTCCTTTATTCGGGTTCGTCTACTTTTCCCACACGGCTCTCTCTCAGAGTCCCTCCGCTCGGCGGCCGACGCTGCCGTCGCTCCCGTAGCCTTCCTTCGTCCCCTAGCAGCCTCGCTGCTGATCTCCTCGTGCAGCCTCTCCGGCTGCCCTCGCTGCAGCCCCACCGCTGCTCTCTCTCCTCCGAACAGTCCCGCTGCTGCCTCTTCGTGCAGCCTCCCCGGCTGCCCTCGCTGCAGCCTCACCACTACTCCGGGGACGGTCACCGCTGGCCCACGGTGCCGATCCGCTCTCTGTGTGTGTGTGGCGATCTCGCCACTCCCCCCCAGCCTTCGCCCTGCGTGGCCTTACTCTAGCCCAGTCTCCAACAACCTCCCCTCCTCTTCCGGTTTCTCCCCTTTTAGACCTGAACCCTTCTCCCACGTGACGTAACTCCTCCCCCCCGTGACGTCACATCCTGAAGGTCGTTTACGCCCGCATTACATTAGCAATAAACGGAGGGAAATAGGATTAGCAGTAATATAGGGAGGGACATTTTAATAGTAAAGAGCTGCAGCAGCCAAACCACCGCGTATCAAGCTCGTGCATTATGTGGACAACAAAAAAGGAGTTTCTAAAGAACTGCAAATACCCTACTACCATACAATACACCGATGTGAAAAAAACTAAATATAAACTACATCAATATAATCAATGTACTCAATATACTCTCCAATATGCTGAGCTATTAACATTAAGTAACTGGGTATACACTACACTATATAATGACTACTATATAGTAAACTTATAAAAACTAAAATATAAACTACATCAATATAATCAACTCAATATACTCTCCAATAAGCTGAGCTACTAACAATAAGTCATTATACATTACACTTCTATGTCGAAAAAAGTGGCGGTTTTTTCTTAACGTTAGCGCCATGGAAAGCGGCGAGCGTTTTTCAGACAGACGAGTCCATCTTTGCTCGGAACGGAGGAGGGGGAGAGAGAGAGAAACAACCACGGTGCGCTACTCTGTCCTGTGCTGCGTTACAACTATGTTATAAACTAGACTACTATACATTATAATATTATACCTTCCAATCTAAACTACACGTATACACAGCCCAATATAAGCTCTAACATGTGTAGTGACAGAGAAAGGTCACTACTGTGTCGGCCCGTACGAAGGCTCGGGGCCCCAAGGGGGTGCCTGGGGGGTCGCGTGGTGGAGGGATCCGGACCCTCCCAGAGGTGGGGGAAGTGAGGCGTGTCCTGGGAAGGGAGGCGTGGCCTGAAGAGAGCCAGCCACGCCGGGGCGGAGCCAGCCACGCGAAACCAAATATAAGCGTGGTGTGAACGCAGAGCGAGGCGGCTGTTGTACTGTACTCCAAGGTGAAGACATCTTCGGTCGTCAAGTCCCGAGTCGTCGTCCTGGGCCAGGCAGGCCGTTGCCTGCCTGGTCCAGTCTGTGTCGTGTTCCAGAGTGTTAGTGAGTTGAGGAAGGTGGTCACCACCTCATGTAGAGTGTTATATTATTTACCGTTTAATAAATAGTGTTGCCTCCTAGTTGCGTGTGTGTGCACCTAATTTGAACCTACTACATTTGGCGTCAGAAGTTGTGGAAATATAAATATTGCTAGGCGTTATCCTAGGGAAGTAAAATGGGCACACAAAAAACAAAGACAAAACTCATCTGGACGCCTTCGTACAACGGGGATGGTGTGACGACCATCCTTCGGACAGCCCCGGGGATGGCAGCCCCGGTGACAGAGGGAGAGAGATGGCGCTGCACGCGGAGCGGCGGGACTGTCATCGCACCGCTGCTTCGCCGCCATCGGGAACGGAGCGATGGAGCCGCGGGGAGAGGACACCGTCGTCTCTGCGGGGGCTGGCGGGGGGAGGCCCAGGCATGCGGGCCACGCGGTGGGGCCGCCAACTCGGTGGCTGATCGTGGCGCGGTTCCCGCCAAAACGCCGCTCCCGCCAACTCGAGGGCTGGTCGGGGCGCGGTTCCTGCCAAAACGCCGCTCCCGCCAACTCGAGGGCTGGTCGGGGCGCGGTTCCCGCCAACTCGAGGGCTGGTCGGGGCGCGGTTCCCGCCAACTCGAGGGCTGGTCGGGGCGCGGTTCCCGCCAAAACGCCGCTCCTGTTGCCGAAATGCCGCTCCCGCCGACATCAACGCCTGCAGAGGGGGAGTTCCAGCCTTCTGCTCGAGCGCGAGAGGTGGATGGGTTCGCTAGAGCAGGCCGTGTTCACCATGAAAGATTCTTCGGGCCGTTCCAGTGCTCCACCTTGCCGCCCTCCGCTATTCACAGTTTGCCAGGCGAGTCGTGACATGACAAGCACCCGGCCCCAAGAAAAATAATAATAATCTTCACCCATCTTACGTGCGCCGGGTTGCGATCGCGTGTGTTTTTTTTTAACTCGCTGGTTTGCGGAGCGTGTTCGTCCGGTTGTGTGCGTGATAAAGTGACGCGGCGACCATGCGGGTTTCTGCTTGTAACAAGTGTTGTTGTTAAATACGGCGTCGAGATCGGTATCTTCTGGGTGTAGTTAATGATTAATTCGTGTTGGTGTCCCGAGCTCCGTTGATATCCTGTATGTTGCCGTGTTAATGACTCGTGTTGTTACATCGTTTTGTTGCGAAATCGCCGTTGTTATTGTGTATACTGTATGGAGTTTCGCTCGTGATTGCCACGTGTAACTGTAAGAAACTTTAATCGTCATTGTTGCCAAGGTACAGACCGTATGGAGCTTTGCTTGGAATTGTTAACAGTGTATGGAATGTTGGGTACTTGCTTGTGATTATTTACTATGTACGGATTGTCTGGAGTATTGATTGTGTGTGTTGCCATGTGGGGACTGGATGGAGCATTGCGCCAAATGATTCACTGTACGAATTTCATATACTGCATATACTGTATTAATCAATTTGGCGATTCTTGGGGTTTGTGTATAGTTTTTTTGCTCTCAAAATTCGAATGCCCTGAGTCCCATGGTTAATGTTGAAGGAGATTTTGAAATGACAGGTTCGATTCGTTTCAAACTCACTGGTTGGTTCCTGTCCGTTGTTGCACAGATGATGTCTTTTGTGCGAGAATGCTCCTTGTGTTCTACATGGATCGGGGGTCCGTTTCCGTTAATTGCCGTCAAATTGCGTTGCTCTCTCCACTCGGTTGGTACAGCTGCACGCTGCAATGCGAGTCTCGGAGATGATGTGTACGGATACGGGATGTGAGGTGTATTGTTGTGACCATTGAATATTCGGGATCGTCACAAATTGTGCGTACCTGTTCGGCATTGGATCAGTTCTGTGGGGGATCATAATTCAAATTGTATCTGTTGTGATGGTGTTAAATTGTGATGGTGACATGCGGCCAGGGATTTGGAATTGTGCTGCTGGCTATCACCTATCTTGGGGCGCAGGTCCTGACCAGGATGGCCCAGTGAGTGTTGCGTGTCTAACATGAACGTTGTGGTCCCGTCATGCAATGGCTGACGGCTTGACCTGACAGCCCGGAGATTGAAACACTCCGTGGCATGTCTAGCCTAGTGGGCTGTGCGCTCACATGGCTCGGAGAGTGTGGTCCCGTCATGCAATGGCTGACGGCTTCACCTGACAGCCCGGAGATTGAAACACTCCGTGGCATGTCTAGCCTAGTGGGCTGTGCGCTCACAGGGCTCGGAGAGTGTGGTCCCGTCATGCAATGGCTGACGGCTTGACCTGACAGCCCGGAGATTGAAACACTCCGTGGTATGTCTAGCCTAGTGGGCTGTGCGCTCACATGGCTCTGAGAGTGTGGTCCCGTCATGCAATGGCTGACGGCTTGACCTGACAGCCCGGAGATCGAGACACTCCGTGGCTTGTCTAGCCTAGTGGGCTGTGCGCTCACATGGCTCAGAGAGTGTGGTCCCGTCATGCTGTCTGACAGCTTGACCTGACAGCCCGGAGATCGAGACACTCCGTGGCTTGTCTAGCCTAGTGGGCTGTGCGCTCACATGGCTCAGAGAGTGTGGTCCCGTCATGCTGTCTGACAGCTTGACCTGACAGCCCGGAGATCGAGACACTCCGTGGCTTGTCTAGCCAAGTGGGCTGTGCGCTCACATGGCTCAGAGAGTGTGGTCCCATCATGCTGTGTCTGATGGCTTGACCTGACGGCCCGGAGAGTGAGACACTCCGAGGTGCGTTGAAACAGTGGGCTGGAGATTCGTAAGGTTCAGGTGGAGTTGTCCTGTTACGTTGAGACTGTATCCCTCAGTTGTTAGGGTGCATGTTGTGCAGTGAGTGAACGATGGGTCGTCTCGGCTTGGTCGGTACAGCTATATGCTGCGATGCGAGTCTTGGAGAGAGACTGGGTTAAAATCCCACCGATATGGCCGACGCGTGCTGCTGGTTGTGACGCCGCGTCGGAAAGGCGGTGGGGTGGTAACATGGAAATTCCCCCCCCGATATGGCCGACGTGTGCTACTGGTTGTGACGCCGCGTCGGAAAGGCGGTGGGGTGGTAACATGGAAATTCCCCCCCCGATATGGCCGACGCGTGCTACTGGTTGTGACGCCGCGTCGGAAAGGCGGTGGGGTGGTAACATGGAAATTCCCCCCCCGATATGGCCGACGTGTGCTACTGGTTGTGACGCCGCGTCGGAAAGGCGGTGGGGTGGTAACATGGAAATTCCCCCCCCGATATGGCCGACGTGTGCTACTGGTTGTGACGCCGCGTCGGAAAGGCGGTGGGGTGGTAACATGGAAATTCCCCCCCCGATATGGCCGACGCGTGCTACTGGTTGTGACGCCACGTCGGAAAGGCGGGGGGTGCTAATGGGTGACTGTCATTGCATGCGTGATTCTAACGGGTGGGGGGGGCTGTGCTGGAGCGTAAGTGGGTTAGCCAGTTTTCATGTATAATTGTTGTTAATTCCCCGTTTTCTATGCGGTTCCCTTTTACCCTCGTCGATTCTGTATATATTACGTGATTGTATTTCTTATCGGTCGCCGGTCATTTATTGATGTTGTTGGTTCGGAGGCACACCTTTTCGATGTTTCACAGTTGTGTTACAGCCGGGGACGGCTGTGTGTTTATACAGGAGGGGGTGATGTAGTGACAGAGAAAGGTCACTACTGTGTCGGCCCGTACGAAGGCTGGGGGCCCCAAGGGGGTGCCTGGGGGGTCGCGTGGTGGAGGGATCCGGACCCTCCCAGAGGTGGGGGAAGTGAGGCGTGTCCTGGGAAGGGAGGCGTGGCCTGAAGAGAGCCAGCCACGCCGGGGCGGAGCCAGCCACGCGAAACCAAATATAAGCGTGGTGTGAACGCAGAGCGAGGCGGCTGTTGTACTGTACTCCAAGGTGAAGACATCTTCGGTTGTCAAGTCCCGAGTCGTCGTCCTGGGCCAGGCAGGCCGTTGCCTGCCTGGTCCAGTCTGTGTCGTGTTCCAGAGTGTTAGTGAGTTGAGGAAGGTGGTCACCACCTCATGTAGAGTGTTATATTATTTACCGTTTAATAAATAGTGTTGCCTCCTAGTTGCGTGTGTGTGCACCTAATTTGAACCTACTACACATGCATTATATTGATATGCCTCCAACTAAACTTGTTTCTTCATCACATGACTATACACCGTAATATACACTGCCATAGACAAACCCCAACATTGAATTATACACTGCGTTACAATACATTACCTTAGACTATACATTGTAATACTCTTCACCTGAGGACGGCTGCTTGCATTGTGGCCGAAACGTGAGAATTGTATTTTATTGTTTTATTTTTATTATTTTATCATTTCCCTTCTACGTGACTTTACCGAAAGAACCAAGAATTAGTTCTGCACACTCCAAACCTAGTGGCACTAAGGCTTCCGATCCTGAAGCAGAGCACGGGGGGGAGCAAGGCGAGGCCGCCGCACTCACTTCGTCAATCACAACCAAATGCACAGAACTCTGTGGAGAAGGTTTCACAGGAAAGTCTTGATTTCGATTTAAAGCTTTCGTGACTGCAGGGACTCATCTTCTTGGTTCTTTCGGTAAAGTCATGTAGAAGGGAAGTAATAAAATAATTAAAAAATAATAATAAAATAATTCTCACGACGTTTCGGCCACAACACAAGCAGCCGTCCTCAGGTGAAGACCAGTTCTGTCGAGGCGACAGCATCTAAATGAAACACCACCACGCTTGGAGCGTCTATTTAAGCTGGGTTGGAAGGGGGGAAAATGCGCCTTGACAAAATAATCTGCATATCAAGAGGAATTTAGCATATTTATGGGAAATGCAGGAATGCGAATAGTGCTAATTTGTGAAATGCATAGGAGGTGGGCGGGGGGTTTTCAAAGTCATATTATGCCTATGCATTATGCAGGATTAGCAGCATCAAAGGGAGGGGGTAGGGGTAGCATTAATGAATGAAAAGAATGTTAATAGTATGTAGCTGCAGTAACTAAACAACCACGTAAAAAGCTCAAGTATAAACTACATAGTATCATCAGTATGCTAAATATACTCTCAATAAGCTGAGCTACCAACCGTAAGCAATACATTACAATTCTAGGTCGCAAAAAATATAATGTGCTTCCAGCTAAACTTTTTAAAACTTTTTCCTTACATCACACGGGTCTATCCCGTACTATATGTTGCCATAGACAACCCCAACATTAAATTGTATACTTTATTACTATACACTACCCTATGTCTTAGAATAATACATAGTGTAATATTACACTATGCATGATTCTACTCACCCAACTGTATACCACACTGCTGTATATTCACTATACAATTACGATACTATATCCTACCTTATACATTGTATTAAACATTACACTTTAATACTATTTATTATTATACACTATACCATTGACCGTCGCGTGAAAGGTACTAAGAGGAAGCAACGAAATATGTCAATGGGAGAATGGTGATCGGAAGCTTGCAGCGGAGCAACTAATCCATTCCCTGTGGAGAATACAAGATATATAGTCAATGTCAGTGAGTGGAACGCGGTCTGAAAGTCACCGTAAACGTGGACACAATCAATTAAGATCCGAAATGGTTTATTACGTCCTTCCAATGATTGCTAAGCCGGAATCCATCTTCTCGGTTGAAATTGTCTCTGTGTTTGTATATGTGGATCGCCTCATGAACCAATCTCTCATGGCAGCCAGATGGCTTGCAGAGAACCTATGTCTTGGAGAAGTCAATATCATGTGAACCCACTGAATTGTAACAGTGATCTGCCACAGCTGAGGTGTTTTTCCTACCGTGTTTCAAGTCTGCTTTATGTTCCCGGATGCGGTCCGAGACATGTCGTTTGGTTTCTCCAATGGAACTGCTACCACAGAGGCAACTTAGTTTGTAGACGCCAGGGTACTGTATGTCTGGAACCACATATTTTACAGACGGGACCAGATCACGGATTTTATGTACTGTGTTGAATCGGACCTGGATCTTGTGTTTAATCAGGATTTTGGAGATCGTTTTTGTGACCCCAGCAATGTAGGGTAAGGTGATGGTCTTGAGAGGCTCCTCAACAGGATCCTTCTTGATGGTTGGAGTGATGGCTTTGCGGATTGTGTAGTCGGAGTAACCATTAGCCTTAAGAGCTTGGCGTACGTGTTTGAGTTCACTGGCAATGTGTTCCTGGTCGGAAATGCATTGGGCTCTACGGTATAGAGTCTTGATGAGGGAATTCTTCTGGGATGGATGGTGGTGGGTATCCGGTTTTGGGTGGCTTTCCTGTAGACAGAGTGGCTCATTGAACCATCAGGTCTCCTTTTAATTAGGACATCCAAAAAGGGTAGCTTGCCAAAAACACACAAGCCATACCACATTAGCACATTCAGAACAAGTGTGCTCATGAATGGACGCACGTCGCTCTTCAAACCGTGCCAAAACCACTTCACGAGGAAAGAGAAACTCGAAGAGAGAAGTCAAGGCTGTACCATGCAGACTTACAAAGAAACCACAACGCTGACAACGACTTCGCTTGTACATCCACCGACTTCGCTGGATTTTGTTCGTCCACGTTTCTCCAAGCCAGTCATGACTGACAGGAAGAAGACAAAGATGAACCTGCTGCTCGTCGCTCTGCTGGTGGTCATGGCGGTGGTCGCTGCAACCGTGGCCTCTCCGTTCCTAGACCCGGAGCTGTCGTCCGAGTGGGAATCCTGGAAGGAGTTCCACGGCAAGGCCCCACAATCAGAACATACAATCCCAAGGCACAAGCTGTTTGGAGCTGTTCTAGCTACAGAAGTGGCGGAACTGATCTTAGACGAATTGGACATTAAACTGGATGGGGTTAAGTTCTACACAGACAGTAAGGTCGTACTAGGCTACATAAACAACCAAACCAGAAGGTTCTACACCTACATCAGCAACAGGGTGGAATGCATCAGGAGATCGACGCAGCCGGAGCAATGGAATTACGTTCCAACTGAGCAGAATCCGGCAGATCTCACAACTAGGTCCGTCCCTGCATCTCTGCTGAAGCAAACCATCTGGCTGACAGATCCAGCGTTCATATTATGATGTGACGGTGGCCCATGTATTACCAAAGACACTTTTGGACTAGTAGAGCCTGAGTCAGACAAGAAGATTCGTCCTCAAGTGATGACTTTGGACCAAGAAGTCCACTGAGTCCATACCATTTTCAACATTTCTCGAAATGGACGACACTCGTGCGAGCGATAGCACATCTAACGCATATTTCAGACTGCTTCTATCACCCGATGAGAGGCACCACTGGTAGCTGCAATGGGTGGCATCAGTGCACAGTGCCACACACTGACGATGAGCTTTCCAGAGCAAGGAAATCAATCTTACACTGTGTGCAACAGGCAGCTTATGTAAGTGAGATCAAGGCCATCAACAAGGGAGAAGACCTTCCTAGGGTCAGCACCCTCAGGAAGTTAAACCCCAGAATGGACAAAAACGGCTTGCTCAGGATCGGTGGTCGGCTAGGGAATGCAAAATGAGATGAGAATGAACGAAACCCCCTCATAATCCCGAGCCAGGGCCACATTGCAATTTTACTTGTGCGCTACTACCACGAGAAGGTTAAGTACCAAGGTCGGCACTTCACAGAAGGAGCAATCTGATCTGCAGGGTTGTGGATCGTTGGAGCAAAGAGCTGCATCACCAGCACAATCCACAAGTGTATCAGGTGTCGCAAGCTACGTGGAAAACAGGAAGAACAGAAAATGGCAGACCTCCCAGCCGATCGACTCAGTGTGGAACCTCTTTTCACCTCTGTAGGGATCGACGTGTTCGGACCGTGGACAGTCATCTCCCGCCGCACCAGAGGAGGGCTCGCAAACAGTAAACGTTGGTCAGTGCTGGTCACCTGTATGAGTACACAAGCAGTGCACGTCAAAGTCATCGAGTCCATGGACTCTTCAAGCTTTATATATGCACTCCGGAGATTCTTCGCCATCAGAGGTCTAGCCAAGAAACTTCGTTCTGATTGTGGAACCAATTTCACTGGAGCATGTAAAGGGCTTAAGATCAATGCGGAGAATGTTGAAGATGATTCTGTAGGGAAATACCTTAGTGACCAAGGCTGCACATAGATCTTCAATCTTCCTCACTCTTCGCATATGGGTGGAGCCTGGGAACACATTATCCCGATTGCTCGACGCATTCTCGACTCCATGCTGTATGATGTCGGGTCAACATGGCTCTCTCACAAAGTCTTGACCACTCTCATGGCCGAGATCTCAGCCATAATTAATTCAAGACCCCTGATCCCTGTCTCAACCGACCCGGAGTCACTATTCATCTTGACTCCTGCTACACTTCTTACCCAGAAGACAGACATGCTCACAGCACCCACCGAGGAGGTCAGCACTGCAGACCTCTACAGACGTCAATGGAGACAAGTGCAGAGCTTCGCCAACACGTTCTGGCGTCGCTGGAAACACGAGTACCTTACGACACTTCAAGTGCGCAGCAAGTGGCAGTCGAACAGACCAGACATCCAAGAAGATGACCTCGTCCTACTAAAGGACAACCAAGTCAAATGGAATGAGTGGCCAATGTACCACATCCTCAAGACGATTCCCAGTGCCGATGGAACAGTTTGAAAGGTCGAGGTTATGATGTGAAGCAAGGTGTCACAAGAACTATCGTCAGGCCCATAGTCGAGACAGTACTACTTCTCTCTCGCAAAGATATGGACAAATAAGTTCACCCGTTGAAGTTGTTATACATTTGTTTATGAGATAGAAAATAAATGGTGGTATCTCGTAGATACCAGACGGTGAGTGTTCTGCCTCACGGCAAGTGTTTTGCTCCACGTCAGGAGTGGAGGTGTGTGTATACAGGAATTTCCTGTTTTGATGCTGAGTTTGGTCACGTGACCAGGAAGTTACGATTTGACAGCATTTCAGTCACGAGGCTGGGGTCAGCCATTACACAGAGTTCAAAATGGTGGCACAAATCGCGTCCCAGTGAAGACAGCTGTAACTGTTCATTGTGGAACTTTAAGAAGTATTGTCTGTAAGTTCGGTTATGTTCTTATAATACTGGGAATGCTGTTATAATGTTAAAATGACCGTTATAATGCCGTAAATGCCTTTATAATGCTGTTAAATTGATATGATAAATATGAGGCCTAGTTGACAACGAAGCCTGCAACTGGCCTTATTGTAAATGTTACTTGTAATTGAATAAGTCGAGTCAGACTCGTACTCATGTAACTTTATTGCGATCTTGAGAGCAAGGATGACGAAATATCTCATCCACAGTTCAGTATTATGTGTAGTGCTATACATTTAGGCTGCAGTATGGTGATTACACGATGTGTCCTTGCTTAACACAGTAGCTTACTCTCTTGCATAGCTGTTCAGTACTAATGTGGGTGCCTGGTCCATCCAGGATCTATTGTTGAGTTTCATGTTATTTAAGACAATCTTATGATCCTGTAGTGTTCATTCATTGTGTAGTAGGTTCAATGAGACATAGACGACGTAGTCGGAGGCACACTTATTTATTATAACGTTTCACTCAGCACAGGCCAATGTATACAACACTCGAAGGGGTAACGGCCCCTTCACCCGTCTAACAGGGAGACCCCATTAACTCTAGCTGGCTAGCCTACTCCCAGGTCCTCCACTCGAGAGCTAGGGGAGGCTAGCTGATCCAGCTCTGGCCAAGCTAGGATCACGGCACCCTTAGCCACCAGACCGGCTCTTACAAGAGCATCGGCTCTGGGCTCTCGGGGCCACGCCGCTGGCTTGCCCTGGTCGGTCCTTAGAAGGATAGCGATCCAGGGGAGTCCCAGGGCCTATCTAGCCGGTCTTTGCTCTTCACTGGTTAAGCTGAATACTGAACCCCGAGCCCACCGGCTAACCGCCTTATATAGCAACTCCCCCCCGAGGGGTGGGGCCGTGGGGGATCACAGCGCCGTTACAGCCCACCAGGGCTAACCGATGCGGACGTGGATGTAAGCATCTTTCCTTTGCGGGCATAACCTCCCCTTGTGTGTTTGTTCGCCCTCCCGTAACACCCCTATAATTGTATTGATATTACCAAGTATTAACAGATGCTGTATTTGTGCTGTGTTTTTCCATCAGTTTTACCTCGTTCAATTCATTAAATACGTTTGGAGTTGGATGTTCACCCTGGCTCTGAAGGTTTATTGGATGCGAGGTTTTCTACTCGGATAGTGGTGCAACGCAGCGCACAGCGAAGCCGAGACAGATATTGACATTAACTTGTAAGAGCTATGACTTATTAATCAGTGAAATAACTGTTAGGATTATTTGGAAGCTCTTAAGGGGTCTTAGGTTTCAAGTTTCAAGTTACATTGATTAGGTATAGCCCTGTGAGCCATGCGGCTCTTGAGTCGGGTGCAACCACAACAAACAAAATATGAACACAGAACATCTTAAAGTGACGGAGCGCACCCCGGGAGCGCGAGCCTCAGGCGGCCATCAGTGGAGAGCACGGGGCTCGTCAGGGCAGCAGTGGATGGAGAATGGCTCTGCCTCAGGGCAGCAGCGGATGGAGCACGGCTCTCCCTCAGGGCAGCAGTGGAGAGAGCGTGGCTCTGCCCCAGGGCAGCAAGCAGTGAACAGAGCACGGCTCTGCCTCAGGGCAACAGTGGAGAGAGCGCGGCTCTCCCTCAGGGCAGCAGCGGACTGAGCACAGCTCTGCCTCAGGGCAGCAGTGGAGAGAGCGTGGCTCTGCCCCAGGGCAGCAAGCAGTGAACAGAGCACGGCTCTGCCTCAGGGCAACAGTGGAGAGAGCGCGGCTCTCCCTCAGGGCAGCAGCCGACCGAGCACAGCTCTGCCTCAGGGCAGCAGCCGACCGAGCACAGCTCTGCCTCAGGGCAGCAGTGGAGAGAGCGCATCTGGTTCCCTCACGGCAGCAGTGGAGATAGCGCGGCTCTCACTCAGGGCAGCAGTGGTCAGAGTACGGCTTTCCCTCAGGGCAGCAGTGGAGAGAGAACGTCTGTCACCCTCATGGCAGCAGTGGAGAAAGCACGGCTCTCCCTCAAGCCAGCAGTGGAGAGCACGGGGGTACCTCAGGGCAGCAGTGGATGGAGCATTGCTCTGCCTCACTGTCACTCACCCGTCTCCCTCAGGGCAGTAGCGGACCGAGCACGGTTCTGCCTCAGGGCAGCAGTTGAGAGAGCGCGTCTGGCTTCCTCACGGCAGCAGTGGAGATAGCGCGGCTCTCCCTCACTCACCTGTTTCTTGCTCGCTATCACGTGACGCACTTCAACCATTCCGGGGGCATACATGTTTGGGTGGGGCGCACCTCTGGTTGGCTGCTTGCTCGTGGTCACGTGACGCACTTCAACCAATCCGTGCCGCGTTAATCACAGTCATAGAATGACAGAATGACAGAGCTGGGTGTTTATATATATGTGTTTGCGTCATAAATTACTCATTGTAATCAGTTATCAATTATCAGTTCCACGAATTAACTGATTACGTGTGCCTCTGGAAGGGCAATCATGGGTGGGGTTGTTGATGGCATTGGCATCATCAGCCACGGTCAAGCTGTGCGTATGGAGATTAAAGGAATCTGACCACAAAAAGTAGTCAATTATCGTTTTTACTGAATTACTTATTCAACTACTGTAATCGTCCTTGGTCCAGTCACAAGTGCTTCAACATAAACGTCAGCCTTCGGGTTCCAACTGATAACCATACGTTTTTTTAAATAATTACCGTACTGTATTTGAAGCTTTCGTGACTGCAGGGATTCATCTTCTTGGTTTTTTCGGTAAAGTCACGTAGAAGGGAAGTAATAAAATAATAAAAATAAAACATAATAAAATGATGTGGTTCCAGACATACAGCACCCTGGTGTCTGCAAACTAAGTTGCCTCTGTGGTAGCAGTTACATTGGACAAACCAAACGACATGTCTCGGACCGCATCCGTGAACATAAAGCTGACCTGAAACACGGTAGGACAAACACCTCAGCCGTGGCAGATCACTGTTACAACTCAGTGGGCTCACATGACATTGACTTCTCCAAGACAGAGGTTCTCTGCAAGCCACCTGGCTATCATGAGAGATTCGTTCATGAGGCGATCCACATATACAAACACAGAGACAATTTTAATCGAGAAGATGGATTCTGGCTTAGCAATCATTGGAAGGACGTAATAAACCATTTTGATATACATTAGGGTAGGTAGAATAATACATAGTGTTATGTTGAAATGTGGTTTATTGCAATACAGTATATAATTTAATGTTGGGTTTATCTATGGCAGTATATAGTACGGTATATGCTCGGTTGATGTAAGAGAATACAGTTTAGATGGAAGCATATTATATAACTTTTACGACGTAGTATTGTAATGTATTACTTGCTGTTAGTAACTCAGCTTATTGTAGAGTATAGTAAGTATACTGATGGTGTAACTCAGCTTATTGTAGAGTATAGTAAGTATACTGATGGTGCTATGCAGTTTATATTTTAGTCTTTGTATGTAGTTTATACCTTAGTTTTCTACGGTGTTGTTTAGTTACTGCAGCTACATATCATTGGCATTCCTTTCCTTTGTTAATGCTAATCCCTGCACCCCCCCTTGGTGCTCTTGATCCTGCATAGTGCGTGGGCATGGTATGACTTTTAAGCCCCCCCGCCCCCTGCGCATTTCCCATGTATATGCTAAACTCATCTTGATATGCACATTCTTTTTGTTAAGGCGCTCTTCTACCACCCCCAACCCAGCTTATATGTAAGTTCCTAGCTTGAAGTGTCTCATTCTTCACCTGAGGACGGCTGCTTGCGTTGTGACCGAAACGTCGTGAGAATTGTTTCATTTTATTATGTTTTATTTTTATTATTTTATTACTTCCCTTCTACGTGACTTTACCGAAAAAACCAAGAAGATACCGTACTGTATTTGGAAAAGGCGCATTAATATGCATGCCAGACTATCTGGGTTAGGCTCATTTTGTGCGTGACTTTGAGAAATCATTACATACTTTGTTAGGGTATTCAGAAAGTCTATACAGTTATTATATGCTGTACATTATATATATTTGCAAGTAGTTACTCTTGCACATAAGACAATCTTGGTCTCTTTGAGTTATCACCTGGTTAAACAAGATTGGTATTTACTTTTTTATAAATGTTGCTACGGCAGAGAATGTCAAAATTTACCTGGCAAAGGCATACCGTAATTACAAGAGGCACCTAATCAAAGAACTGGGAAGTGAGGTTAAGCTTGGCCAATGCAAGCCTTACTAGATTCTGTCACTGCCAACACTTCCCTAAGTGAAAACCCTGGAAAGATGAAAAGCACAAACATATTAAACACTGTACAGCTTGCTGGCTAAGATGCATCTGACCTAATATATTATGACATTTTATACTACTAACAATTGTAAATATTGAATGTGTAATGACATGGTGCCACCTGCCAGCCAGGAGGGGTAATCACGGGTATGGGCTCGTTATATAAAAAAAAAAACATCTAGAAGGGGAGCATATCTCGGTTAAAGGTAGAAGACAGGGTCAGTCGGGAAGCTCCGGGAACCTGCTTGAAGGGCCTGGCCACACCGGGAAGTATATAGGGGGTCCGTAACCAAAGGTTCGGGGCTGTCGCGGGGTCCCGGTTCTTGGCTGCATCGCTGCTCGCCGTCATCTCTCTTCGCCGTCCGGCCGCATGGCCGATCCTCTGCACGGCTCCCATCGTTGTTATCGCTGGCTGACATTGGTCAGCCAGCTGACATTGGTCAGCCAGCTATGTAGTTAGACGCCGACGATGGGGCTGTGTAGAAAGGTCGGCTGTGTGTAGCTTTGTAGATACGTTTCTATATATCATCCATAGTTTGTGCCCAAGTGTGAGAAATAAATAAGAAGCCCTCTCCACGTTGTGTCTCGAAAGTCGCTCATTACAAATGTATAGACTCTATGTATGTTGAACTTCTTTCGCACCGTACGTAGCCAACCATGCTAATCGGTGCAGGGGAAAGACAAAAAACTAAACGCAAAAAGCTGTTTTAAAGAAATTAGTTTTCAATCTAGATTTAAAAGTCCATTACTCCCAGTGGCTTCCAAATATCGTCAGGAATAGAAATTACGCTTCTAATACGTGCACAATTTTAATGTAAAATTTTAATGTAAAATTGTATGGCTTTGCATGGTTTATGGAAAAAAAATGTATTTATCATTTTTGGAATAAATTATTTTCTGAAATCATTTTCTGCCATGCTGTTCTTTCTCGTTTCGTCATATTAAAACCAAAGTTTAAAAGCTTGAGTTTTTTTTGCTGAGCCGAAGCTTTACGTTGGTTATAATAATCCAACATGTGTGGCTGAGCGAGGCCACGTCAGGCAACCAACCGTTCTCTCACTGCATGGGACAAGCACCCAAGGGATACTCACAAGCAAGCGCCTGGCACAGATCACCAGCTTGGCCCTGTGCCAAAGTCAGAATTCACAAACGCGTGCTTTCACCCAACAGCTCACTCACGCTTATCGACTGGACTGAGAGGAGGGAAAACGTGTGTGTGATAAGTATGCCTTCTCATGCTGGCACAATATGACGGCTTATTTGGTCGAAGTTGGCGGTTTAACAAAATTACGCCCACGTGTTGCGTTTTTTTTGGATGGGACAATTGTTTATTTTTGATTGCCCTTATTTGCTTGTCCTCAAGACTACCATCAAAAACGCATTCTACATTGTATTTTGTAACCACTGGAAATGAATTGTTTATCACCTAATGGTCCATGCCATTGTTCCAGCAACAGCTCAGGAAAGAACGCACGGCAGTTTATCTAAAGAATTGTCTTACTATCTTCTGCTCTTAAAATAAAGTCCGGCATGACAAAGTAAGACAAAGTGCAACACTCCAGTATATATGTGCTTCACATGTGTGTATACATTTATTGTAGGCATTGTAAATGGGCACTCCCGTGACTGCACGTGATAAAAAGAGAGCTATACAAAGCACAGTAGAACTTCTCTTATCCGTGAATCTATTCTTTGTGGGAGCTGTAGAGTCCTTAAAAACGTATATTATCCATGGCCTTAATCTTCCTATTATACACTGTTCACGTGTTTTCCCATAGATAAGTAGAGTAAACCCCGCAGATAACACCGCAATTGTAATCTCCCACATTACTACACATAACATGGGCTCTCCTGTACTATATCTAGTGTCTATTTACAACACTTTATATGGAACAAGCATAAAGCCATCGAAGCAAATGTTTAACATGCGGAACATGCCATCGATTGAAAACACTGATAAATGTGTGAAATTGCAGACTGTAGGATGTGTGTTGCACTGAAATATTGTAGATTAACACTTGTATTCACCCTTACAAAAAAAGACAGTGATTTCCTGCTCAGATTAGCATTGGGGCAGTGCTCATCATCTGTTTGCAGCCTTGCGCAAGTGGAGGATATTCCACATTCGCTATTACAGGAGAAATATTTCCATAGGATGACTATCTATATGTGTGTCTCTCTCTGCGTGTCTCTGTGTTGTCTCTCTCTGCTCGTGTGTCTGTCTGTGTGTCCCGTGTTTGTGTTTTGTCTCTCTCAAATTTAGCAATCTTTAGAAGAACGTAATCAACCAGGTAAGGTGCAGACTGTTGTGTTAGCCGACTCTCTGTGTTGTTTTATACCTGATGATGATTGCTTGTGTTGTAATCGAAACGTCTTATTCTAGTATTTAATATATTCATTTTTAAGTGACTTTACCGAAAGAACCAAAGAGTAAAACATATATATCGTAAGATTTTGAATGTCTTGTATTTGTATCAAATGTGTTAGGTATGGTATATGCTGTACCATACAGTGAAACTGGTTTATCTGCAGCCCTAGTATATGCGACTCCTAACATCGTGATTAATCTTATTACTGACTGGCAATATAGCGGCATCCACTATATTGCAGAAAAGCGGAAGCAATCAGAAGGAGCAGTGGATGGGCTTTAAATACAATCTATTATCTACGGATAAGGCCACAGACAGTGAAATGCTAAATTCATCTTATTAACCACTAATGATGATGCTAATGATGATTATGATGATTGATAACTATGAATATGATTATTATGGAGATGGTTGTCTTTAGACATGACTGCCACTGTCTCCCCATTGCTTTTGAGATGCCTTACCAGGAGGGGCAATGAAACAGAACCCCGAGAGATTGGTGACCACGTAGCAGTGAAACACTTTATTATACTCACATGGTGGGATGAGTAGACGATGATACCTCGGAGAACAGCTCCCGATACCATAGTGCAAGCGTTGCGGGATAACAAGGTTGTTGATGAAGGCGCTCAAGATTGAGAAGACGATGCGTGCAGACTACAAATAACGAAGATGATGAACAATAAGATGTTCGATGGAGAAGGTATGTGAAGATGGAGGTCTGTGAAGATGATTGTGTCATGATGTTTTATGATGCTGAAAGTGTTGTTGGTTCTACCGCCACCTCACGTCACCACCAAAATACACCGCAGGCATGGGTTTGCAGCACACCACAGTGCATCTTGTGAAACGTCAGTGTTAAAACATCTTCATACTCACAAATGTATTTATTTGCGACAGCGACCCAATATTGTTTGATAGAAAAGAAGGATTCCACTATGTTGTGCAGTAAAATTGTTACCATACAACAAACTTCTAACGTGCCTGATCAGCAAGGAAAAGCAGACCAAATAACGTCTTGAACTCTCTCTGGTGGAGGCCGTTCTGCCATCAGTGATGTGAGCAAGCTATGGCAAAGTTGCACCTTTACCTTTTATTTATCCATAGGCCTGCAGCCTTTGGTTTTGTACATTTGCTCGTGCCAATGAATAAAAAATTACTCTAGAATTACCGGTTTACAACGTCTCAAAATCGTTAATCGATTCTGAAAACGGTTAAGGGTTTCATATTCTTGTTTCTTTCGGTAAAGTCACGTAAATAGAAAATAAAATAAAAATAATACAATAAAATTAAAATGTAAAATAATAAATTGAAAATAATACAAGCAAGTTAACCAGTTATCGTTTAACAACCTTATTCATAAATAAATATTTACGAATTATAGAACGTAACATTTACTTATCTATTCGACTATGAAACTAAAAATTGTTGTTAAATAAAGTGACATTAGTTTATGTATCAAACGGTGTCATAAGTAACAGCCATACCTGCCTAAGAAAGTGGTAGGCCTAGTTGTGCTCTGAGACAGATCTTTGTTTGGCATCTCCCTAAAAGCTTACCATAAGCAGCTTGGATGCTTGTCAATATACCAACGAGCGACATTTACAAATATTTGGACTCAGCAATGCTCTGGGAAACTTTATCACTCATATAAGAACGTCAAAATGTGAATGTGTATAAACAAAGAAAAAAAATATTCACATATTTGGTTTCATTTACAAACCCAAATCCAAGAATAACAGACACTCCTAATTTAACGTTAATAAATGACTGTGTTATCTGCTAAGTATGGGTTCTGCTTTAGTTCTGCCAAACGGAACTTTAAAATTTTATTGTAAGCAGGTACATTGCTTGAAACGAAATTATAAAATGGAACAGCCTTTTCTGGTTAAACTTTAAACTACATTAATGTTCATTTATGGAAGGTAATTGCCAAAAACACTCATTTGTGTGACATAAACACAAAACCACAGTGTTTAAGTGCAATGTTAGTCAGATAATCAACTCACTTGTCCCTTTAAGCGACCCATGCATTATCTAGCAGCTGGATGATCCCTGGCTGACATGCGTGAGTGGGGAATTGTTGTCTGGAATGAGAAAACAGACCTGCATTGCCTGGCAACCTTTCATTATCCAACCATAAACATAGATCAGCACCTGGGGCCAGGCGAGTGACTTGGAAACTTTGGACGCAGTAAACCAGACCTCGGCAAATATTAGTTTTATCTCATCTGGTAATTCACATGTGTGTGTATATATATATAACGTATCGTAGCTTATACACCTGAAATATTAAAAAGGTTTGCAAATCCTTTAGTAACAAAGTCACCATGTCCATCATATCGTCAAGCATTCTCTTTGGATGTACATTCTGCGAATGCAAATATGAAATGTGGTTTTGTAACATATAGATAAGCGTACCATGCTACATGTTTATGTAACGAATGGGGGACAATGTAGCTACATCCTCATCGTGTACCCTGCAAGTACCCAGTTATGTTAGCCATATCTGGGGAAACCCAAAGTTGCACCTAGTTAGCAGAATTGTCATGATCCTGGCCGACATGTGACTATAGTCACACCAGTTACACCTCCCGCCCAGGCATTAGGCTCCAGGGCTGTGGGGCCAGCACACAGTGTTCTTCTGCTTAATGTGGAAGGACTATCTGCAGCTAAGCGTGATGTTATTCATGAAATAGCCACTTCACACAATATCGACGTCGTCTGTTTACAGGAGACATGTTTCTGACGACCATGCAGCGCGTTTCCTTGTCTGTTACTCGCTTCACCCATAATATGGCCGTGTAATATATGTAAAATGTGACCTGGTGGACGTCGAGCCGCTGCCACTCTCTGTTGTCTGCAATGCGGTGCGCATTGGTGCTTATACTGTCTGCAATGTATATAAACCACCAAATGACTCGTGGGCTATACCAGTCAGTATACCTATGTTTCAGCATCCTGTAATATACGTTGGAGATTTTAACATCTACCATAAGAGTGGGGATATGCAGTATCTGATGCTAATGGCGAGGCGCTTGTGGAGTGGACATCCCATTGCAATTTTCACTTGGCACACGACCCTAAACAGCGTGGCACCTTCCACTCAGCCAGGTGGAAATGTGGCTTTTCACCGAACCCAGGGGTGGTTTCTTCATTAGGGCGATTGGGCGACGCACCACCAATGTCATTCAACCACAGAGTCACGCTAGCCGTCACTGTGCCTCTGGATATAGTCCAATCAGCATCATGTCACGTTCTGTGGAGTACCGCCTCTTTTTGGGCGATTTCACTCTGGCTGAGAATCGCCCAGAGTGTTCCCATAGACTTACATTCAAAGATGTTTTTTTTCGAATGGGGGGCGCTGCAATGCATTCTCTATGGCTTCCGGGAGGGCTCGCACTAACGTGCTTACGTCATCATACGTAAGCACGTTTCAGTCAACAATTTTATTTGTCGCCACCTAGTAGAATCTTTAATAAAAGAAACTTGAGTGGATTGTATTAATAGTGAGTATAGAAACAAACAATATGTATTGTAAGAGTCACTTCATTTTTCATTAATATTAAAGAAGTGACGTTGCCTTTACATGCTTAAGCTGTTAATTTATCCTTTGCATGGGTGGACCTTATCCTTATAAATCATCCAGACATTTGCCCCCCCTGAGAGATTTTGCAGGAGCCGCCACTGACCGAACCTCTGCTGGGTCAGTGCAGCTCACGGCCATCATATGCCAGCATCATGCACTGTTCTGAAAAACTTCTCCAGCAATCTGCACAGTCCATCATTAATCAACATCGGACTTCAGCTACCAATCATCACGAGCACCTTGAAACTACGCAAAGCACAGTGGACAAACGACACTGCAGCAGTTAAGTGCCGCATCGCCTGCATCCCGAGTACCATCTCAATAGATGAAGCACACTCGTGCTTTATGGGGGAACTGACAAAAGCAGCCACAAAGACCATACCACGTGGTGTTTATGCCATCTATACCCCGTGTCTTGATGCTGAGTGTGCTGAGCTACTTCGATAATATGAGCAGTCCGGTGACCCGGAGGTAGCGACTCATCTTATTGACAGCCTCGACATTGTTGAGGAGTGCTCACTGGGAAGAATTAGTAACCAGGACAGATTTATCTAAGTCAAGCAGAAGGGCCTGGACACTTTTCTGCAAGCTCAGTGCTGCCCAGCAACCCCATGTTTATTCTCGACACAGATGCCAGTGACACTGGCATAGGCACCGTCTTGTCGCAAAATATCGACGGGGTTGAAAGGGTTGTGGCATACGGCAGCCGCGTGTTGACTCCGGCAGAGCAAAAATATTGTGTGATGCGCAGGGAGCTGCTGGCCATTGTGCACTTCGTTCAGCTGTACCGACCGTACTTGTATGGCAGGGATTTCTTGGTCCGCACTGACCACGCGGCACTGCAATACTCCTTGCGGGTTGACCAGCCCTCGGGCCAGATGGCCCGTTGGCTCGAAATCCTGCAGGGATATTCCTTTACGATCCAACACAGAAAGGGGACGCATCATGTCAACGCGGATGCTTTATCGCGATTGCATCAGCCGTCAGGCTCGTGCAAGTGTGCTGAGGGTTCGCTGCGTTGCGGTTCACCACTGCAGGGCGTTCCGGCTATGGCCACCGCAGCCAATTCGGTCCCACTGGCTCATTGGAAGCGCCTACAGGCGGACGATTCCTCCTTGTCCAGAATGAGGCTTCGGGCCTCCCGCTCTAGAAGGTCGGAGGATCACCTCTTCCTTCGGCTTGTCGACAATCTCCTCGTGCGGTGGGACGTCGTACTGCAAAAATTCTGTATTGTTGTTCCGTTATGTTTGAGGAGCAAGCTCATTCATGAGATGCACGAGAAGCTGATGCATTTGTGTGAGAAGAAAACCGCGCTGACCTTGTGCAAATATTTTTATTGGTCGGGCATGCAAGACGACGTTCACCAATTTATGAAGTCCTGCCACGAGTGCGTGCGGCGGAAGGCGCCTGCGCAACCATATCCGGTGCCGTTACAATTGATACAAGTCTTCCGTGTTAACGAAATTGTTGCCCTGGATATATTGGGTCTGTTCCCCGTCACCCCGAGGGGTCACAAATATCTGCCTCGGCCTATGGCATGGCCACTGGTGGACCAATCTGCGGGGTCAATCACCGAGGCTTTCCTGCAGGGATATGTCCTTGATAAAGGCTCCCCAGAGCACCTGCTCACCGATCAGGGCAAACAAATGTTCCTCCCGTCTACTTAAAGAAGTGTGTGACTCACTGGGCACGCAAACCGATGGGATGGTCGAGCGCCTGCATAGGATGCTAACGTCTATGTTGTGCCAACAGGTTAATTCAGCGCAGAATGATTGGGACCTATACGTTCCGGCGACCTTAGCCGCTTACAGGTTGGCCCCGCATGCCTCGACAGGATATTCGCCATTTTATTTAATGTACGGTCGGGAACCAGAGGCCCTAGCCCTGGTCAGGTTGGGCGTGCAAGTGTGGGGGAAGTCGTCGGCGGTACCTGCCCCCATGCAGGTGGCATTAGACCGTCTGAAGGAGGCTAGAGAGGCCTCGTTGGGTAACACCGCGAGACGGCAGGCTGCCAATGAACGCCTGCACGGCACACAGTCTCCACGAGAGCCCTGGAATGTGGGGGACAGGGCTTGGCTGCACTGCGCTATGGTGCCAGTGGGCACATCTCTGAAGTTCCATCGACCCTAGCAGGGTTCCGTTGAGATTGTGGAAACTCGTCGGGACCAGAGTGTACGAATTCGCTGCGGCTGGCGCCTATGGCATGTTCACCCGTCGTGTCTTAAGAATTTGTGCCTCCATATGATGCGTCATCTCCTATCCCGAAGCGACCTGTATTGGATGTGTCTGACGAACCTGTGGTACGGTTGCATGTGAACGCGCCTCAGCAGTCTGCCCCCCGTGTGCCTGCAGGACCGCCACTATTGACTCAGAAGAGGCTTTCTGGCAGGTTCTCTGGCCGTGAGCCGGTTGGCCAGCCGCGACCTTGGGAGCCGCCCCGAGACACACGAGAGCGGGATGCGATCACGCCAGCTGATGATCGCTGTCACGAGGGTGGGCATGTATCGAGGGCGGGACGCAACCCCGTGTCGACGAGAGAGCGTTCCCCACCCTTGTCCCCTGTCTACCCATTCAGGGGTGACGGACCAGCTGCTGGAACCCGCTTTCGAGGAAGGACTTTCCGTTGAAGATACGACTGAAACTTTACTATACTGAAGTTGTTATTGTGGGATGCCATTGTTGGTTGGACCCTTGTTTGGTTGTGTTGTTGATTGTTTGCAGGTTGTTCACCCGTCCACTGATCGCATGTTGGGTTGCTTGTGCGTAGCCGGGATGGCTAATTATTTTACCACGGGGGGGGGGGGGGGGGGTGATGTAGTGGATTAACACGCGCCAAAAAGGGGGAATTGGAAACACGTGCGTGTTATGGATAGTGGGGTCGCGTCAGGCAAACAGGTGTTGCTGGGAGGATAACGGCCGGAGGGAGACGGTTCATCAAGTGGTTGTAAGATGCGTGGCGGTGTTTGGATGGTGGATGTAGCAGGTGCAGTGTGGCGCCAGCAAGTCTAGAGATGGGAGCGATAACGACGGAAGCCACGGAGGCGAGGCGTCGGTGGGGACGCCGCTTAATTAATTGGTAATTAATGAGGACGGAGATATATATGGGAGCGTGAGAGAGGGACGGGGAGTGGTTGCTGGGAGCTGGGCGGAGATGGTCAGAGAGAAGACGGGGAACAGGAACGAGAAGAAGATATGAGATAGAACAGGCTAGCAGTGGAGCAGGAATGAGAAGATATGAGAGATAGAACAGGCTAGCAGTGGAGCAGGAATGAAAAGAAGATATGAGAGATAGAACAGGCTAGCAGTGGAACAGGGAACGAGAGAAGATATGAGGCAGAGCAGAGTGAGACAAAGCAGAGTGAGACGGAGACAGAGAGAGAGACAGTCGAAGCGGAGAGTCGGAGTGAGATGGAGACGTCGAGAGAGAGAGTCGGAGCAGAGTCAGTCGGAGCAGAGAGAGCGGAGAGTCGGGGAGAGAGAGACGGAGAGAGGCGGAGGAAGCGGAGCGAACGAGGCGAGCGGAGTGCGGCGAGCGAACGGCGGAGGGTGGATAAACACGCCGAAGTCACGGGTGTTAAACGGGAGGAAGTTTTGTACAATAAAAGTGACGACGGAAAAGGGAGGAAGTTGTCTGCGTACTACACTTATAGCACTTGCAATTTAACATGTTTTAACAAGCTCAAGCAGTGCCTGTTTTCCATTGTGCTTATTAAAATCAGGCTGATATTGAGTAAGTTTGATTTTATATTCAGGGAGTGGTCGTTATAAGCAGTGTGAGCATTTCAAATGTTGTGCAAGTCTTAGCGTGATGGAGCATGTCACGCACTGGAAGTGCACAAGCATGTTTGACAGAGACTGCCCAAGGCCCCACACAATTAACGAGCCAAAAGGCAAATAATGAATCACATGGCAAGCTGTCAAGATTTTGTGACTGCTTTTACCACATTTATTCATGACTACTTTGACTGAAAATGTTCCATTTGGTGTGCTGTAATAAAGAGTAAAAATATTACTCAGTTACAAAGTCTCAAAATGTAACAAGTTGTAAATAGAAAATATGAGGGTTATAGAGCAACAAAAGTTAATTGGCCTATACAAGGACTCCTCTACTTACGAACGAGTTAGGTTCAAGAGGTCTTTTTTCCAGAGGTCCGTTTTTCCAGAGGTCTGTTCGTAAGTCGATTTGTCCAACTTTATTTCTATCAATTCCAACGTGTTGTATGGCATGTACATTAAACATGGGGAATGGCTTTAAAAGTTGTATAATCTCCTGTAGATGTAGATGCCACTGGTTCTTCATGTTCTGCAGATGTAGATGCCACTCATTCTTCATGTTCTGCAAATGTAGATGTCACTGATCATTATTTATGCTCTGCAGATGAAATGCTACTTGCCTTTGGTGCTCGTGTTTCCTCTCTACTCTCTCGAAAAAAATTACCAAGAAATATCTGCACAGTTGCTCTCTTCTTCTGTTCATACATCAACTTGTATCAGGCGATAGCATAGTGAACAGCTGCCGACACCTTAGTAATACTTTCAGTATTTGGGTCCTGAGACTCAAAACAAGCCAGTACCTTCTCAATCATGCTGAAACCTTCAGTCAGCTGCTTGATTTTGAACCATTTGGGTTGCTCAACCTCCTGTTCCTCCTCAGTGACCTCATCCTACACATGCTTGTGACATGATAGGGGTTGATAATGTTCGTAAAAAACAAAGAGAACGTCATAGTGAACGACACAGCGACAACACAAAAACAGATAATGCAGCGGTCCAGGCAGAAATACTGGGAATGCTGGGTTATGACACCAACCAACCATTGCCATCTATTGCGCGGCGGTTGAACTCATGACTCTCGGTCCGAACAGGGAATTGGACACACAGACAGTTTTGCTCGTATCTCTGAAAGTTTGTAAGTCGAATGTTCGCGAATAAAGGTATCCCTGTAATTTATTCTTAAGGCTCGCAGTGCATGGATCGAACCCTGTAAGGCTGCGTCGCTGATAAAATGTGTAAAAAACTGTTTTAAAAAAATATGTTGTCGCCTCCTTATTTATTGATAATTAACACACTCAACACGCACATCGAAAATGTTCACACATTGCCGCATGCATCTAGCTGTCCACTTGTCGAGGACGTCAGTCACACGATGCCTCGATGGTGAATCACTAACATTCAAGTGACTGTTAGGAAGTGAACGTCAGGCTGAGAATTCAGTGTTCGGTACGAACGTTGGGCTGGGAATTGAGTGTTATGGGTGAGCATTGGACTGGGAATTCAATGTTAGGGGTGAGCGTTGGACTGGGAATTCAATGTTAGGGGTGAGCGTCGGACTGGAAATTCAGTGTTTGGGACGAACGTCCGGCTGAGAATTCAGTGTTTGGGACGAGCGTTGGGTTGAGAATTCAGTGTTTGGTATGAAGGTCGGGCTGGGAATTGAGTGTTAGGGGCGAGCGTTTGGCGTGAGTAATCGAGACGGGGAGGGGGGGTGTATTTCGGTGAAATTAAAAGAGTGAAGGGATGATCATTTCAGACCCAGGAATACAACCCTGTTTTCCTTACAAGGTATGTTATTTGTCAAGCACGGTTTTGCCCAACATGCTCTTTTCCAGGAACCTAACTCTTGTGTTCAGCGAGGTCTGCTCGTATATTTCTTATTCGGGATTATACATATCAATAATTTCTCCCTACTCGTAGACTAATGCTACAGGTCACTCTTGCAAATGAGACTACCCTAGTATCCTGAGTTCTCACCTGCTTAAATAAAATAAACTTGAAACAGGAAAGTCCTATGACTCATATTGTCTGTGGGAGCTGTGGAGTCCTCAGAAATACACTATTTCCCCCGGTCCCTGTATTTCCTCCATCCTGCGTTTTGCAGACAGTTCATCAGCAAATTCATTATAGTATCTGCATTTTTCTTGCGGATAAGTTAAGTAATTTTGTGAATAATATCGTAGATAAAAGGTTTTGCGATATTCATCTGCCGCATCACCGTGGTTAAGAGTTCTGCTCTACAACCACAATTGCTTAAACAGAGAAGCCGGTCTTCCATAATTATTCAGCAACAAACTATAGTACGGTAGTGGAAACGCCTTTTTTGTATACATTGGGTGCTTGATGTAATCATACCACTATAGACTGGGATTGTATAGAATGCCTAATTGTGTCGATAATTTTATACATGGCATGTGTTGCACACTCAAAATGAAGGACGTGGGCAAGTGCTCCAAATCGAGGGCAAGCACATTTATTTATTGTGGTTAATAGCAATCTTGTGAAGAACAGCACCGTCACTCTGTAAAATGTAACAGCACGTGTTACAACAGCATTTCTTCCGAGTCCCCATTAACCATGTGACTGGTTTACACGTGCGGTTTATCATTAACAGTTTTCTCTTAAACCCAATTCTACTACTGATAAACCATCTTGGTCTTTGACAATCACATTTGCACATCACTATTCAAATATTCCTTTAATCCTAAGCTATATGTCTATCTATACCACCCACTTATATCGGTATCTTACACCCATTATATGTAATGTATGTGTACAGTATACGTACTGTATATCACCATTGTACAGCTTACTACTTTACATGTGTTCTATTCTCAATAGCATTGCCAGTAGTCATACTCTGGGTACATGGGCATGGTTATAGACTAAACAGTATTAGAGTTAGAGAATTACAATGACAGTAGGTAATTACAGTGCGTCATCCCTTTACAATGCAACGCCTCTAATTGCATATATCACAAACGAACAATTCAAAGCCAAGCTTAACGTCTAGAACAAGTCTAGAAGAAGTCTAGAACATTTATAAAATGATCAAAAACAACGTTTGGGTCCTTTACCTCTAAAATGCAACAGCACGTGTTACAACCAGCATTGTTCCCAAGTCACCATTAACCATGTGACTGGTATATCCGCGCGGTCATTCAATAACCCTGCCAGCCACCTACAGGCCCAACTCAGTCATCACATGCTGCTGTACACATGCATTGATGCACTGCACAGCACATCAGGACTTTCTCAGAACCACACTTTACTCCCTTGCTGCACAAGGACATAATTAAAAGAGTGATCCATTCCTAATGTGCCACACATGGTAGGCGATCGCTTTTAACTACAATTATATTCCATGGGCAAATAACTCTAATAAAATGTCTGTACTATATGACAGGGGAACCGGCTCTCCAAGTATCATCATAAAGGCATTTGCACATTTTACTCTTTGGGTTGCGTAGCTAAAACGTAAAGGTTACTACATATAGCCTTTGCTTCTTGCTCATGCCCCAGTAAGGGTGAAAGTGTGAGGGTCGCTGGCCCCCGAGATCTCTCCCTGCTGTGTTCTGACTGTAGGGGTCCCGCCACTTCCCGACCCCTCACTGTTGTGTGAACAGGCGCTGCCGCCGCTGGGCTCATCGCTCATGGGGCAGGGACTGTCGCCTGACGGTTCCCCTCCCTGGGTCGCCCCACCTCGGGTTCGCGAGAGAGGCATGGCTCATCGCCTGTTAACACTGCGTTGCCTCTGCTTCAATCAAACGCGACACCTCCCCTCACACAGCCCTGCGCAGCACTCACACGCTGTGAGCGTACGTACACACAGCACCGTGTGCTTTCACAATCTCGTCGAAACCACACGAGGCTAAGATTAGTTATTAATGATTTATTACCGGCCAACTGCGATTCGCTGTTAAGTCAGTAAGGATCAACAAGGCAGGCCTACACTATCGCCCGAGGGTCTGTACCCGATTTATATAGTTTGATGGACTCTAAGCGGTGTTGGTTTCCCTAGACTCAATCCCAACACTCTCTCTCCTCTTACTCACAGTTAGACGCTCCTGTCGGCTTGTCCTCGCAGCACGTCGACACGTCGCACGGACGTTCGAGTGGCTGGACTCGGGAGTTGACGGCCTGGGAGCTGACTTGAGAACCCCCCCTATCCTCCTTCACCCCTCTCTTTATCCCCCTCACCTCACAGGGGGTCCCGCTCCGCTGGCCAATCAGAGCGCTTCACCTGTCCTCTGGCTGGTTTCAGGCGGTTCGAATCCGGTTAGCGCGACGGATTGCGTCGTCTCATCAAACCGTGGCGGGGCCCCGTTTTTCTGCCATTCATTTGTGGATTGCGTCGTCTAGTCGAACAGTGGGCGGGGCCCCGTTTTCCCGCCGTTCGTTTGTGGATTGCGGATCCCTGCCTGTCTTGTTGATACGTGTGTGTGGGGGGTGCATTTCGACCGTGGTGGCTGAACAGCCCCTGCCGTGACCATGCAATCTCAACCCGGGTCACAGCGCCGCGGTGCGACTTAGTATTGGGGGAGGTCGCCCAATTCCCTGGCCGCAGAAAACCGTGAAGATTATCCCTATGAGGGCTTTCAGGTAAAAACCTGCCGGCCAGGAGACCTCCCCTCGGAGCTCTATGGGGGAAAATGTGTGAGGGTGTGTTTATGTGGGGGGCGGTGAGGGAGAAGCAGGGTCGTAGATGGGGCGCCCGCCGAGCGGCTTCGCGGCGGCAGCGGCATCACAGAAGAGCCTCCACCAGAGAGCACCCAATGTGAAGGGTAATTTGGCCGACTCTTCTTCCACCCTGGCCAGGCATCTTCAAATAAGTCGTTGTGCATAAATTTTCACCGGGAGTTAAAGTACTTTCTAGCACTGTTCACGATACTGTAGTAATATAAAATGTTTATTTCGTTGTTTATGCCATTTTATCGGTATACACTACTAAATTGAAAACTAATTTATTTAAAACTGCTTTTTGTGTTTAGTTTGGTGTCCTTCCTCCGCGCCTCCGATTAGCACGGTTGGATACGTATGGTGCAACATAAGTTCAACATACATTCAACCTGTCACCGTACTATTTTCTGTCACTACACTTTTATATATAAACGAATTACAGTACTGTATGCAATTTAAAAACAAGTACTCTAATCTATAGTGTATTGGGATATGGAGTTGACAGTAGCAGGTAGTACAGCAAAACCAATTATTATGTTTCGATTTAAAGCTTTCGTGACTGCAGGGATTCATCTTCTTGGTTCTTTCGGTAAAGTCACGTAGAAGGGAAGTAATAAAATAATAAAAATAAAACATAATAAAATAATATAATAAAATAAAATAATATAATATAATAAAATATGTTTTATTTTTATTATTTTATTACTTCCCTTCTACGTGACTTTACCGAAAGAACCAAGAAGATCAATTATTATGTATTCATACTTCTGTGCTACCACCCATATAAGTGCTCCCCAATTTCATAAAACGGTACTGACCACTGACAAATGCTGTGATGTCGAGTCAAATAACTCCCACGACCTGCAAGGCATGGGGAAGTACTCATCCAGCAGTGGACTGACAAACGGCTGTTCATGCACAAGTGCTTCATAACCTCATCCGACAATCAGCGATCCCAGTCACGGTATTGCCTGCAAGAGCGAACTTCATAAAAACGCTACGTGTGACGCAACTTCCATAACCTATATTGCCAAGCATCTTGAACAAATGACCTTATTGCATGACTGCACTCCTCGATTCTGAAACCATTATCCCTTAAAGCTATTACAAAAATAGAGTCCATGGTGTCATAAGCGGTTTCCTGTGGACTTCTATTTTTTGCAAAATCAACGGTGCCGACCTTATAAAGTAACGTCCAAGCAGACTAGAAGTAATACGTCCGCATGACCCAATTCCCAATGCACTCTGTATCACTGTTGTTCATTGACATTTCTGTCCCACACTCCTCCAGCATATCACCTTCCTGGCAGCAATGTGGCTGTTTCTATCAATAAAGTGTAATGATGCCTTTTTCCCATAAGCAGATCGAGTGCAGAGTTTGATAGCTGTTCTAATGGATATTCTGGTCTTTATAACACAGTACAGTAAATTACCAACAAAGTTGAACGGTGTATTCTGTAGTCTGAACAATATTCTTCAAGTGTACAACAAATGTCACCCTGCTGGCAATCAATTGTATACAACAAAAAACGTGTCTGTGGTTATCGAATGAGATGGCTATATATATACTGGAGTTGTATAGCTTATGCAAATGCTCAAGTGGGAAAAGAAAATGATGTCTTGAGTCTCCATGAACTGATACAGAAGATTCATTGAACAGCTATGGCCATGTGACATGCACATTACCATGGAGTGTAAAACAAAGTAAAGCTACAGCCCTGTAGTTGCTCCGCAAGACATAGCTTTATAGAGCCCATATCGATGGCATTTGGTCTACTCTTTATTGCTTCTTTTGGCACTTTTCCGTTTTGTTCCATTTTATTTGCCAGTGCACTGTTTCTGATTTATGCCATACGTATGTTGAACTTATTTCGCACCATACGTAGCCATTTGTACAAATCGGAGGTGCGGGGGAAGGACAACAAACTGAACACGCAGTTCTAAAGAAATTAGTTTTCTTAGCAACATACACGGATTGAAAACTTTCTCCTGCGGACACATTGGTATTGCTCCTTTTCATTACCATGTCAACGTTTCGAAGGCACTCCATCATGATCGTGTTGATGCCAAATTGCCTTCAATAACTGCCCTAAATACACCCAAAAATATTCACACAGACGAGGCCAGCGCCTCAAAGCTGCAGCTCTTACGGCAGCCCCGAGCATGATACATTTTATCGCCTGACTCTTCCCCCTGACCATTCACCCCTGACCCTTCGGACTTGAGCAGTGGCGTAGAGAGATACAGAGCCTGTTTCTCCCCCCCCCTCTGTCCCCAGGCTTATGGGAAATCGTGGCCCACTAAACGTACATGACTGTATTTAATTTTAAATGCAGATTAATTTTATATTACATTCTGAAAGCTGCTTTAACATGCAATCAATTTTGTTCGCAGAAATTAATGACTTTGAAAACAATTTGCCTACCTCTGAAAATGCTCAGTTGGATATGCTACTGATTACAATGCCTCCTGTCTAGTTTTCCACACTTAGAGCAGTGAGAGGGGGGTGTCTTTGCCAGCTTCGTGCAGGTTCACGGGCTGCATATTGATGATCAACTCTGCTGAGGACCTACATGAACCCCGTTTTTTTTATTTAACGTGCCTTGCATTCAGAGACGCATGCACACGTGAGTGCTTACTTGGGCTTGCAGATTTCATCAGTTGCCAATATCCACATATGTGGCGCAGTATTAGTACTTGTATTGCTGAACCCAATAATAGTGCTAATCTACTGTTACACTGTAAACATAGTAAGAAAATTATTGTACGGTATTATTGTACGGTACTACATGCATTATTTCAATGTTTTAAATAATAAAACCCGACAAGAGAAAATATTACAATACAGTGTTGATTACTGTAGGCTTTAATATTCTCAACAGGTTTATGGTCTGCATTATTAAAATAGACAATCTAAGATGAAATCTCCAACTTAAATAACTGGAATTACAGTACATCAGTTATCTGGTGTTCATGAGAATGCATACTGTACTATATTTAAGCAGCATTTAGTATTTTTGTAAATGTGCAGCAGAATATTTAGGGTTTAGCATTCAGCAGTAACCAACTCATGGGGTGTGTCACCGAAATTCTTTCAGGAGAGATGCAGGCTACTGCATTGATCCCGTGCAGGGGAAATTATTAATATATCGCTCAGTTGCCTCGTTTAATATTGATTGATTAGAAAAATACGTGAGCTTGGGCAGGGCGTGTCGCTGTAAGGGATGATGGCCAGTGGTTGAAACTTCACGATGGAGAGTGGTAGCCAAATGATGGGAACACACCCGAGAGAATGTCCACCACAGTTGTATCTATGTTTGTCGAGCAACTCGTGCACACCAATCGAGGATGCTAAAAGTGCCATGAATGGGGCTGGGGCGAGCGGGGGAGGTGCGGGCGCGCCAGTGGTCATGATTGGGGGGGGGGGAGATTAATGCCAAAAGAGCACCACTGACTTAAAGCCTGTGTGTGTCTATCAGTCGGTCACATTGGCAGTCGGTCTCATTTGCTCAAATGTATTTAGATGGTGGCCGAAAATAACAGGAACGCATTGCACTTCTTCAGGAAGTGATTATGTTTTTTTAATGCACAACGGCTGAGTCGTTTTTACACACGTTTTGTGTGTTTTGGAACCTTTAAGTTATGCCGGCCTGCACTATTATTGTTATGATGGTTTTTTTAATGTAAAGATTTGATTAAAGAGTGTCTACATATCAAAAAGGCCACCCAAATGAATGCAATAAATTTTGTATTCAACGAATATATATTACAGTACTGTCGTGTAGTCCAAGCTGGTACAAAAGTCAGGTGAAATATTATTCTCTCGGGTCTGAGACATTACTATTAGTACAGCAGCGCTTTCACCTGCAAAGACGGCGTTAAAAAATCAACAGTACTATACCAAAAGGAATTCACAATAATTTTCCTGATGTAAACTACTTTTTTTAACATTCCCCATGCATATTTTCATGAAACAGAGAAGGCCTTATTTGCAAGTGCCCAGCAAACACCTGAATTAAGGGATAATTACAGCCTGACACTGTTGAGCATAACTTAAAGCAATTCTGGTATCATTAAAATAGCAGTCGCTAGTGAGCCATGGTGTATGCTCTCCTCGTCTACTGTAATCCATTATTACAATCTAGATTCAAAGCTTTCGTGACTGCAGGAATTACTCTTTGGTTCTTTCGGTAAAGTCATGTAGAAATAAATTAAATTAAATAATAATAGAATACGACGTTTCGATTGCAACACAAGCAACTATCATCAGGTACAAATGAATGAGAAAACAAACATAGTAAACTTGGAAATATAATGCAATACAACACAGAGAGTCGGTCAACACAAGTCAACACCCCACCTGGTTGATTACGTTCCTCCAAAGATTGCTAAATTTGAGAGAGAGACAAAACATAGACACACAGGCAGACACACAAGCAGAGAGAGACTCACACAGAGATAAACAGAAAGAGACACACACATAGGCACACAGAAAGACAACGTCTCTGTGTCGAGGCCTTAAATAGAGAGAGGGGGGGCAGAGGGCGAGTAATGTGGAATTCCTCCCATAGCGGCCGGAGGAGAGATTGGACCCATAAACAAGCACGAAACAAACACGATAGAAATCAAATTAAGTAAAATTAGGAAGTGTAATGCAATGCAACACAGAGTCGGTTAGCACACAGTTAACGAATAGCCTAGTTGATTATGTTCTTCCCAAGATTGCTAAATTAGAAGTTAAGTGTGAAAAAACCAGCACGCCAAACCCTCCCCGTAGAGGTGGTTCAAACTAGGTTCGAAGAATTATTACAATCTTGACTTAAAGCTTTCGTGACTGTAGGAATTCATAATTTTGGGGTCTTTCGGTAAACTCAGGTAGATAGGTTCAAAGAAAATTTAAAAAAACTACGACGCAACACAATCGTTTATCATCAGGAAGAAAAAAGAGGGGGACAGCTGCTGATGCAGACTGTTTTAAAGGTTTAGGTTTAACATGGGCCCAATGGTCATTATTAGTGGTTGAAACTTCGTTACTACAACTTGTCTCAACACAGCCTCTGGCAGTCTTTGGAGCAGTTCTGTGTCCCCATTTGCCTTAGGATTTGCATTGCATTTGCCTATCAGCCCAATATATATCTTAACCTTGAGCAACATCGTGAACATTTGCTGAGTCGTATTCGCATCAATGCTCAACACTGCTGCAGTGTACATGTAAAACATTTAAACGTACGATACCCGAGCACCAATTCAATACAGTATTTATGTACTGTATTGCACAATATTAAATCATCAGTGCTATTAAAGTGTATGATCATATGAATACAATGTCTGTGATTCTATGTCCTTTTTAATATGTTTTATAGCGTGCAATCATAGCGATCAAGGAACCATTGTAAATACACAATGCATAACGGTGTAACATTTTCCATTTCTGTACTTATTTTAGCAATAGTCTGCATGAACATATTTACTATCAAAATGCCATTGCCAGGACAATGACATAAAAATTTACTTTTCTCCGAAAAGTGCAATGTTTATAATTTAATATGGATATTTTTTTATGTTGAATCCTACAATGTTGCATACAGTCTTCACAGCAATAACATTTGAAATACATTGACCAACTTTCTGACCTTTAGGAGTTTTATCACCACACAACTGTAACAATGGAGCTGTCATCAGGGCTAACACACAACCTTTTACCTCTGATTGTGCTTTATAATTGGGGTTTTTTTGGCTCCAGGCTGCATTATTTGGCAATGTCATGTCTAGACTGCACGGGTGGTTTGTGGAGGGTTTTGCTTTTGGAGGATGTTGGCACCCGCAGGCAGTCTCAAGGCTTTGGCCTAGACACAAGGTTACCTGTGTTCTGCCAGAACTACAGCAACAAAAAAATCTCTTTAAGGCTCAGACTTTGTGGAATGCATAGGGGGCTAATTACGGTGCACCCCAGAGTCCATCATTGGCAATGAAAAAAATGCCACTTTCAATGCGAACCTAATTGGTGATGGTTAATATACATACGTTTGTAGGCATATCTTTGTGGTGAGGATATTTAATTACTTGTACATTTAGTTTAATAAATGCAACACAGGCAAGAACTAGACCACGCAGTAATTTTAAAAGAGTATGTACAATGCACAATACTGTATTATCCATAATACAGTTTTTTGGTTTATATCACGTAAATATAAACCCGCCACCACCCGACACAGTCAATTAGTGTGCTTGAAGCTTTTGTTTCAAAATCTTCCATGTTCAAATTCGCTATCACAGGAGACAAAGGAGATCCCATTGCTGCTCCTACCTTTTGTTTATAGAACCCTCTGCTTGGTTTAGATTTGTGAATGACACCTTGGTGGTCTGGTCACATGGCAAAGATACACATAACGAATTTCGAAATCATCTCAACTCGCAAAACCCTTCCATCCAGTTCACCATAGAAGCGGAAGCTGACAAAACTCTACCATTTCTGGATATTCTGCTCGGACGGGGTGGAAATGGTGAAATAAAAGTGTTTACGGACAGAAAACGCATACTGACGAGAGTCACACCATCACCCCGCGACAGAAATCTGCCCTTATCAAGATGCTCATTCATCGGGCTAAGAAAGTGTCAGATGGTGATAGTCTGAGAAGTGAAATTGAACATGTTAAAGAAGTGCTGCATTTGAACGGTTACAATGATGCACAAATCAACAGGGCATTTAATGCCAAAACCAAGTCAAATAACACGAGCATTGAAGCTGCCCAAGCAATTCAACTATTAAAATACCGTACATTGTGGGAGTAACTGATAAACTAGTCAGATGTTTGTAAAAATAAAACATCCTAGTTAGATTTGGCACGGTACATAAAATAGAGAAATTTTGTATCTGGTACAAAAGATGTATTACCGAAGCTATCAACAGAAGGTGTGTTCCAGATTAATTGCACTTGTGGCAAATGCTATTATCAGTACGAGACTAAAAGAACACCAAAGAAATATGAAATACTCCCAAATAAAACTGTCAGCAGTTGCCAACAAGGACACTCAATTGATTTTTATAATGTTGAAGTTCTGTGCAAAACTAGTTACTACTGGCCAAGACTAATTAGAGAATCTATCGAAATTGATAGAAATAAAATATATTTTAACCAATCGGATAGCTACAGACTTAATACCGCTTGGAAGCAAATCATGAAATAATACATTGTTTAAATGCATGCATACACCATCACCCCGCGACAGAAATCTGCCCTTATCAAGATGCTCATTCATCGGGCTAAGAAAGTGTCAGATGGTGATAGTCTGAGAAGTGAAATTGAACATGTTAAAGAAGTGCTGCAATTGAACGGTTACAATGATGCACAAATCAACAGAGCATTTAATGCCAAACCCAAGTCAAATAACACGAGCATTGAAGCTGCCCAAGCAATTCAACTATTAAAATACCGTACATTGTGGGAGTAACTGATAAACTAGTCAGATGTTTGTAAAAATAAAACATCCTAGTCAGATTTGACACGGTACATAAAATACAGAAATTTGTATCTGGTACAAAAGATGTATTACCGAAGCTATCAACAGAAGGTGAGTTCCAGATTAATTGCACTTGTGGCAAATGCTATTATCAGCACGAGACTAAAAGAACACCAAAGAAATATGAAATACTCCCAAATAAAACTGTCAGCAGTTGCCAACAAGGACACTCAATTAATTTTTATAATGTTGAAGTTCTGTGCAAAACTAGTTACTACTGGCCAAGACTAATTAGAGAATCTATGGAAATTGATAGAAATAAAAAACATTTTAACCAATCGGATAGCTACAGACTTAATACCACTTGGAAGCAAATCATGAAATAATACATTGTTTAAATGCATGCCTATACAGGCCACCATACTTAAATAGGGATTACCCTTTGTATGGCTATTGTAGTACACACAATGGACAAAAAGTACAAGATCAATGGGCACGCATAATGCGCATGAATAATGTACATTTATTCATTCATTCCCCCACTCCCACTTCGCGCAAGAAGAGCGCACAAGTGTGGTGACCACATCTACGCCTCTATTTAAGGAACGAAACAGGTTGACTTTTCCACAAATCTGGCTGTCGCCTGATGAAGCTAGTTGTAATTACTGGCAAAACGTCGTACTCAGATTGTAAATGTTGTGGCTTGGCTCTCCAACACACCGGTGTGCTGTACTCGTAACGAATTGGCAGGTTCTGTTTACGTGACAACTCTTACTAATTGGCTGTATCGGGTGGTGGTGGGTTTAACGACACAGTTTTATATTTATGAGATATAGCCCAAAAAACCTGTGTGATGGATGATTTTGGTCACGAAAGCCTACGTGTTAAACAGTACTGTATTATGTTTACTTCATGAGAACTGCAACATATATTTGGCTGTATATAGTAAACATATTTTTATCAGGTTATAATCTGAAGAAAACTATGGCAATTATCAAAAATATGGGAACAAAAACGTTATGTTAGTTTAAGTAAATGAATGGCATCCCCCAAGTGGCAGCTGTCCATGTGGGTACAAGGTGACTCAATACCTGGCTGCAAACCGGCATTCGTCTGCCAGTTGGGGGCGATGATCGATTCAGTATGTTCAATCCCAATTGAGTAACATGCATGTAATTTACCGAATTTTGTAAATGTTGGACCATGAATCCGGCACACAATGGCCTTCCCATTTTTAACGACGTCAGGGTATATTTAACGTCCATTGTAAAGCGGACGGCACGTATTTAACGGTTATTACATATCCTGCAATAGCCTGGCTGGCCACCAGACTAGTATCAGAAATGTCTGCAACAGGCAGGGAATATGATACTGCTGGGCTGTGTCACCACCAGACAATATATTTAGTCTGTGATCAGGAGGTCTGTACTGTATTGGCAAAATCGGAAAACCTGATATAAAATGTATTCAAATGAAATGCTAATTATTATTCAAATTGAATGCAAATTGTAAACGTCCAATTTTGGGTACGTATGTACGTGGACCTTCTTTTGCACCATACATAGCCGAACATGCTAATATGTATGTTGAACTTCTTTCGCACCTTACGTAGCCAACTGTGATAACCATTTGCAATGCACACGAGGTATATTATTGTCCAATACTACATGCAATGTTACATTCTCAATGTAACGTTCTCAATACAGTAATGTATCCATGTGATTTTTGTACGAAAGTAAAATTCACAGTATGCTTAAAAAGTCCCATAAAAGGTGACAACTACCATATGCACAATATGCACTTGATAACCAATGATGATAACCTTGATAACCAATATGCACTTGATAACCAATCAATTTTCTACAGCAACAACTGTATACATGACAAGTTATTGAGGGGATAATGTGTCCTATGTTTATAGACTTGAAAATTCTGGAATTTGAATTGCCGAATATAGATAGTGGGCAATCGTTTTAAAGGTCAAGTGAGGTGAAGAGACCTAGCACTGGAGACAAGAGCTGGGCAGACTTCACTTGCTCAGGTTTTCACCTCAGCAAAAGAGGCTATATTTTAGATGTTCTTGCTTCTCTGCCATTATATACAGGGAAGTTGATCTCAGGTGAACAGGGGTACAATGGGCTGAAATCTGCTGTTCAAATCTACAAATAATGAATAACACCCATTATAAGAGAATAATAGCACAGGCTGATAAACCATAATGTTTCAAACAATAAGCAAAATTGTTTCAAGAGCACCAAGCGTTGTGCAGATGCACATACTATCAACATTTGCTAAACAAGTGCATTGTTGTCCTCTTGTCTTAACTCAGTCACATTTGCTCAAATTTATTTTGATGGTGGCCGACGACTAGAGGACCACAATAAACTTTGTCAAGAGATGCATATGCACAGAGGCTGTGTGATCTTTACACAGTATTGTGTGTTGTTTGAAGCCTTTATTCATAGCACTTGCCGTCTGCAAACTACCATTTCTCCTTCTCTAATTTTTTTAATCCAACTTTTCCAGTTTTACTTTTATTACAGAGGACAGTACATGAGACAGTGTGGATAATTATTTGGGGTATAGTCTGCAACAGTCTACAAGTGCCAAGTATGGAGGTTTGAAAATGTATATATTAGGAGTGTTCAGTATTCAGCACAAGTACACTCTCTGCATTTCCGATTATACATTCAAAACAGCATATCGATTGTAAATTGCAGTTATTTTTTTACTAAATCTCTTGCAAGCATTCCTAGAAAACATGTTCTGTATCCTTGAATGGAATTTAACTAGGCCCATAAATTATCATTCCTACCGATCCTGCATGCAAGCAGGGACACTGGGTGATGTGAGGTTAAGTTTTGCTTGGCCGTCAACTAGTTATGGTCTGCTAAATCCATTAATGAAGCAATGTTTCATTTGAAATAAGCCAGTATGCTTGATTTATATTAATAATATAATAATATAGCACAATGAAACTCCTGCTATCTGTGGTGCTATTATCCTGACTCCGTATAACCACAGGTTCTGGTCGATCCACTATTTTTCCCATTATATAAGAACTGACCATCCTATATTGTGTTATTACATCAATAATAAAAGCGTCCACGAAGTCGTTGACGTAAAATATAGTCCTGCTACAGTGTTATTCAAGACATATGAGGGCAATTGCAAAGCCACAGTAAGACACTTTCTACAGGATCATCGAGATGTCTTGTGACCCCCAAATAATTGGGGGGGAGGATATCAGCGGGGACGACGGACGTGGCGCGAGGCGCCAAGAACCCCTCCGTAGGAGCAAACCTCTTGTAAATCACATGACCTGTGTTTGGCCACCCGCACTCTAAACCACTCCCCCCTCCCCGCCCCCCGTGAAAACAGACTCTGCTCTGTGCAGCTCACTCTGCTTGGTCCCTTCTCTTTCCCGATCTTCCCTCTCCTCTCTTCACCCTCTCATCCCTGACATCTTGACCCAGTCGTTCCTTCTCCTCGTCCTCCCCTTCCTGCCCTGTGCTCCGTCCTTATTCCTGATGTTCAGATTGAGCGGTGCCCTATTTGTCTGTTTTGGGGACTTACATCCAAGCATCCCTTCCCTATCACAGTCATCTTGCTGTCTGGCCTTTACTCCGCTTCCAGCAGTATGCCACAAGTAAAACGTTTTACACTACACTAATGTGCACCAATTTATCATAAGCTGTTTCTGGAAACGTCTTCATCCCAAGAATTACATTTGTTTTCAGTGCTTGACTGCTTGTGCAGTGGCCTTTACATTATATTGTTGTGGTGCCACAGGCTTTTTCTACATTAGGTTTATACCTCATAGATGACCTTTCTTAACCTACAGTTGCAACACACCGCCATTTGTTATAACTCCACCTTCTCATACATTCCGATCACTTGTCAAACTCAAGACACTTGAATTGTACGCCAATTTTAGAAGTCAGCAAAGTAATAATGGAAAAAAACTTACAAAATTACAACTATTGCATGCTCTCCTATGACTCGGGTATTTTTAGAGCCAGGCGCCTAATGATCAGAAAATAAATATGGGTCAGATTATGTGAAGAAAGTACATCAAATCAACATTGTGCTCGAGTAAAGCATTCCACAGCTGTTCCTAATCCGACTCAGTTACCTAAAGGAAGCTGCAACTTATTTTTAGGGTTTTTTTTTCTCTCTCTGGTCGTTTTTAATATACGAGCAATTCGGCGGCCTGTGGCTTCTTTACTTTAACTCCTGCAGAGCGCTTCTCGGCGCTTTGCGCCTCGCCCGTCGCCCCCCCCCCCTGATGTCCTCTTCTCCCCCCACCCCCCTAATGTGTGCAGATACTACTGACTCGATTGTGTGTAGGAATATATACGTACAAATGACAATTCTTTTTTGGGGGGGAGTGAAAACAAATTTTGGGGGGGTCGATCGTTTTTGTAAACCTGTTGGATCAACTTTTTTTACCCCCACATCTGGGGGGTCCACTTTCTATAACTTTTTGATTCATGCCTTCTGAAAGGCTCTTTTAATTTAGTTAGAAAAACGGAACGCCAGGCTTTTAAAATATAAGTGAGCTGCAAAACTAGATTTTATTTCAGGGCATTATGGGTTTTTTAGGTTCACATATTCTCTACTGCGTCATATTTTACTCAAATATTTAATTAAGATAAGTGTAAACAGCACTATTTGCACATAGAGCAGTTAATTTGTATCAAATACTGTAAACATGGAGTAAGTTGTGAAAAAGTCCTGTACATGAAGGCAGTTGTACTGGTTCTGATTATAATTGTCGTTGGCTTCTTTATACAGGATGTTTAAAAGAGATGGACCCGATTTGAAATCGCTATATCTCTGCAACCACGAACCACCCATGAATGAAACTCTTACCGCTTGAAAGGCGGGGCATAGAATTTCAAATGATTGCCGCTAGATGCCTCTCCCAGCGCACAAACAACCCTGAGCCTCAGTCATTCGCAAGATGGTGACCCCGCAACACAAGGCGTTTTGCGTTCTGCAGTTCAGCAAGACCGAATCCGTAATTGCGGTGCAGCGTGCGTTTCAACGGCGTTTTGGCATTGATCCGCCAATGTCAAAGAGCATTTGTCATTGGTACCGACAATTTGAGGAAACAGGCTGTTTATGTAAGGGGAAGAGCACAGGGCGACCACGCACCTCAGAGGAAAACGTGAGAAGAGAGGCGTTTGGGACGAATTCAACTATCGTCTCGATGTTGTCCGTACAGCAGGTGGAGGGCACATAGAGCATTTATAAAATGGTTAGTAAAACTTGATAACTCATTAAACCGTTTGTAACTTTTTGTGTAATTGTTGCCGTCGTGAAATATACTGCTTTGAAATTGGGTCCACCTTTTTGAATAACCCTGATAATATAAACAATACATACTGTACTTACAGTTATCTGTTTGATGGTTAATAGTTGGAAAGCAGTAACATATGCCATCTAGGGTAACTAAATATGATGACAGCAACGATATTATTTCGGTCATCACAAATACAAAATTCTGTCGGAATTAAAATGCAATGTGAAAGCTCACACAACAGTTGTGTGGTTTGATTGTGCCCAATATAAACTCCTCTGGACAATGTACTGCGGATATTAGAATTACGACAGAGCAAATGCTGCAGTGCATATATTGCATGTTTACATTTGCATTCGTTATTGAACAATGAAAGTTAACGATTGGAAAGGAAAATAACTAGTGAATAAGATGAAATGCAGCGTGAAACTGACCTTGTTATTTATATGTACGTCGTGAAGGGTGGTTAAATAGCTGTTAGAATATGGTCTTGCGACCCTAATTTAAGTATTTGAAACTTTATGTATTTGTATACCAATGGATGTGCAATATAATGTAAGCAATATAAAATAACAAAAACAAATATTAGGGATCAATTAATTGCGAGTGGGTGGTCACAAGACATGTGGAGCACCCTGCACATTGAGAAAAACACCCCGTCACCCATCGCTTAATTGTACTAACAGTTTGCATATTTTACAACATTTTAATTTATTAATATGATAAATTAGAAGAGGGATCCCCCCCCACCCCGAATATTAAATACGGGGGCTGTGCCTGGGGGGTAGCAGTGCACGTGCGTTATGTGCCCATTCTCAATGAGTGCGCGCGCGCCACTCGTTGTGCGTCAAAGAGTGACGTGGGCAGGAATCACCACCGACAGGAAGCTCCGCGAGTGTGTGCTCGCTCCCACGTTCGCGGACCGTGAGATGCTCCGTCCACATAGCACGTTGTTGTTGCTACATGACTTCAGATTAGTGGCGTCAGTGCGAGTTGGGAGGGAGGTGGGGAGGACCGACCTTTAGTGGCCAGGCAGTAGGATGTTTCATGGGGATGTAAATGTATGTTTAACACCGTATTACTGACGTCAAACATCCACAATTGCTTGTTTTGTTCCCAGTTTTTATCTTCTCCATCTATGTCTGGGTAAGCATCCCTTTTTCACCCGTGAAAATATACAGTTTTTTGTATCTTGAAACACTAATTTTCATTATTACGAGGGGATACATATTTAGTGGACAAATATGTATTTTGATTTATGAAAGTCTTCCATTTGTAATGACTCTCGGACAACACAAACTGGAGAGTTTTCTTTATTTCTTATTTAGGGCACTTCACACAGATACCTTGGTCAGGGATGACGCACAGATAACTTGGGCCAGGGATGATGCACAGATGACTTGGGCCAGGAATCGCACACAAGTGGCGACGACGCGAAGACAGCGACGACGCGAAGACAGCAACGGTGTGAAGACCCCGATCCAACGGCAACCTGGAACCTTGCCTCTCGCCTCCTTTTATTCCCAGCGTGGCCCTCACTCTGCCCCTGGCCACGCCCCCTTTCTCGAACTCTCTAGCCCGTTCCCGAACTTCCCAGCTGGTTCCCCCCTTCTCACAACTCGCTCTGTTAATTTCCACCCCTGTAATTACCCCTCGTGACCACTAGGCCACGTACTGTTCCTGCACCCGCACTGTCTCTACATCACCCCCCCCCCCCCGCCCTTCTTAAAAATTAAGCAGTCTCGGCTCATAATAAGTGTACAGCATCAGGGCAAAGTCACGTACATAGAAGAAAAATAATACAATTAAAGTGAATAAAAATAATAAACATTTAAAATTAAAATAAGAAAAAACACTAATGTGGACTGTAGCCTGGTTCTTAATCGGAGCGAGTGTACTGGCAGTCTATAATGTAGACTGTAGCCTGGTTATTAAGTTTGGTAAGTGTACTGGCAGTCTATAATGTAGACTGTAGCAATGGTTATTAAGCTGGATGAGTGTATTGCCAGTCTATAATGTAGACTGTAGCCTTGTTCTTAACCTCAGTGAGCATACTGGCTGTCTATAATGTAGACTTATTCTTGGTTCTTTCAGTAATAAAAATAAAAACAAAAAATTGACCCAACGTCTGACGAACATTAGGGCAGAAGAACTGCATACATAACCCGACGCCTGATGCTCATTAGGGCGGAATACCCGCATGTAGAAAAAACAACCCGCAATGACCCACTTAGTGGAATTGTAAATATTTTGACCGGGTCCTTGATGCCGGTCCATCACTCTGGACGGAATTCTGTGCCTCTCCGGGCAACGGGGGCTTGCACAAAAGCCTTGAAGGGGTAGACTCTTTGGATACATTTTACCGGGCTCCAGCCAGTGACCCATCACACATGGCGGCTTCTTGAGGTTCCCCGGACATGGAAACTGTGGGCGGCACAACGCTTTTTTCCTGAGGCACAATATCCTTGGCTGATTGCCCCAGCTCGTCATGAAACACCAGACATGGGCCGCACATGGCTTGGGGGTGAGCTGTTTATAGGGGGATGGACATATGGTTTCAGGCGCGAAGAGTGAACAAACCAACAGCGGCGTCCCGCCTGAATCCTCACATAGTGGCCTGCTGACTTCCATCACCTCGACGGGACCTTGCCATGGTCGATGTAACTTGGGGGACGTACCCAGCGGAACCCGTGGGCAGTATAACCAGGCCATGTCCCCAATTGCTCATGGAAGCACTTGCTCATGTTGCCCCGCATTCTTTTCATTAGCAGCTTGTGCCTTGGCAGTGTTTTCTCTGACTGCTTCGCGAGCTTCAGAGATACCACCCAGCGTGCCCTGCAGGGGAACGGGCATGGCAGCTCTCTTTTCCCTTGAGGCCATACCCATATGTGCCTCAATGGGGGGTTCGTTTTCTCGCCCATACATGAGGAAAAACGGGGAGAATCCCGTAGAGGCGTGTGGGGCCATCCTGTACGCTGCCAAGACTCCCGGAACGTGCAAATCCCAATCTGTCTGCGCCTCATTAACTGCTTGACAGAGCATCGATGTAAAGGTTCTGTGCAGGCGTTCCACCATACCATCTGTTTGAGGATGGTATGGGAATGTTCTAATCTTTTTGTACCCAGCACGTCGCACACTGCGTGCAGCAGCTTGGACGAAAAATTCCGACTCTGATCCGTGAGAAGCTGCTCGGGGGCCCCCTTATCCATCACGTAGCCGTGCAAAAAATGAATCGGCTATGGATGCAGCCGTTTGGTCAGGCAATGGCCAAGACATTGGCCACCGGGAAAAATACTCTACCCCGACTAGGATACATTTATTCCCCTTTTGCGTAGCCGGAAAGGGCCCCAGAATGTCAAACGCAACCAATTCGTTAATTCGAGACACCGTGATGGACTGTAACGAGGGTTGATCATTTTTCGATGGTGGCTTGCGGCACGCACAATCAGTGCAACCTTTGATCAGATGGAAGACATCGTTTGACATTGCCGGACAATAAAAGTCTCGTTGCAAGGTTAATACAGTTTTCCAATGCCCGAGGTGCATAAACTTATTTTCGTGCACTGCCCGCGTTAATCTACTGTACCTAGCAGGAAGGTGGGAACCACAATGCATAAACGTTGCGAAACCTCCTGCCACCTCATCAGCAGGCCTTCCCGAAGGACGAACCGCGAGACTCCCTTCGGCTCAGGGTTTTTGTGGTCAGTTTCTGCGCGGCGCCGCAAGTTCAACAAGGAGACATCCTCCATTTGTAGCTGACCTCATTCGGCATGCGTGAGGCCCAACGTGTTGTCTCTATGTACGACCACCTGGGCTAGTGGCGGGTCACTCAAAGCCACTCCAGAAAAAAGGGGAAAACCCTATTATTATATTTTGGTACTGGCAAAGGAGGTCTAATGATGTAGATGCTTTCCCAGAGCCCTCATTACTTTGATAGTGCATTATATTTGAGCTGTACGCCTTTTGGCGTCCTCTGGTCTAGCACCAATTGAGACGAGACTCAAAAGAAAACCGTCTCTGGTGTGGACCAATCAGTTTCAAGGACAATGCATATATTATCAGAGTGTGTTTTTTGTTTGCATATTTACCACAAGTATTGTGGTTAATGCACACATGATTCCTCGTAAAAAGGTTTCAGTTTTCAGTTTTGTTGCCAGAAAAAAGAGGAAACCCCCTATTATTGTATTCCCATACACGCGCGATCCAGGTTTAACATTGCTTAGGTTCCGATACGTGTCAAGATCGGACGCATTCTAGGTGATTTGGTCCTAGACAAATAACACGGTCCTGTACATTACCATGAATACTGTAGGCATGTCTCACTTGCAGTGGTAAATTTCGTAATTCATTCATCAATCACCGAGTAAAAATGTCCAGGTCTGTGTTACCTCATGACTCACTGACGGTGAATAATAAAACAACAGATCAGTATCATGCAAGAAATGAAGTTTAAACTTAAAATACAACATGGCAAAACGTAGTTTATTTGTGAACACACTTGTGTTTAAAAAGAACTACGCCAGCCACACCCGAAAATATTGAAAATGTCTGATCAGCGAAGCATTATGCCCTATAACAAACAAAAAGTTAACTCTCAATTCAATAACCTCAGCTGGGCCACTGAAAGCTGTGGCGCCTAGACTTTGTGGAAAAGTGCATCATAGCTGAATGCTGCACTCGATGTGGACACACGAGCTCCCAAAGCACTAGCAAGCTGCCCCCAACCGGCAGCAATTCTGACGACAGGCCGACACCGAGCCCACATTCACGCACCTTTGCCAGAACGCCGAAACTGCTCAGCGTTTCCAATAACGGTGGGGTTTTTTTTTTGGGGGGGGGGGGGGGGTTAGATGGTGATGTCATCATCAGCGAAACGTCGTACTCGAATTATTAATGTTGTCGTGTGTTTACTATCCAACACCGGGTGTGCAGAAGCGGTAACTAATTGGCACTTTTTGTTTAAGTGACAAACTGGCTGTGTCGGGTGGTGGCGGTTTTAACGACACATTTATACTTCGGTGATCGACACAAAAAACCTTTTTTATCGATATTATTGGTCGCAAAAGCCTACATATTCAACTGCTTGGCGTTTGTATCACCATTCAAAGGCTGTGTGTGCATTAAAACACGTTACATATTGAAACGGTAATACCTCTAAGGCCCTTATTTTCTCGAATGATTAAACAAAGAAGAATCGGTAAAAGACGCGGTCGGGACATGTACAAGTGTCGTATTCCTTTGTGGGCATACTGCAATGAAACCTTTAAAAAAAAAGTGACGTGGGCAGGACACGTCGCTCGGAGGGTTGATTACAGTTGATAGCGCTTAAAAAATAATCTGTAAATGCAATAGTGAAGTATGTATTGCACTGCGTACACCTTAGCATACGGCAAATTGCAGATGCTCATAAATACTTGCCCAAGCAATGGAAAGTAACAGAGTGTACGTGTGCGGAGGAGATAGAGCGATGGAATCAGCTCGTGTGCAGGCGCTGGGTGGATAACAATGTTAACATCGCTGGATTGAGGGAGTTTACGGACGGCGGCTTGATGACCCGGCATTGGATCGACCATACCTGAAGATTCCCTTTGGAGCATCTTCAACCAAATCCGACAAGAACAGACACTGCGGCAGCAATCCATTGAAACACAAACCTTGTTGCATACATGGTGTCCAGACAGGAGCGTCGCTCGCCTATTTAAACACATTTCCAGATTTACCTGTCCTCATTTGCCCATGTTAGAATGTTTCGCAATAGCCACTGTGCATTTCACCATCAGCCATGATCAATCCATTGCTGGATGAAGGTCATCTGAAGATCCTGCGAAGCAACAATCCGCCTAGCAACCAACCCACTGAGTATACAAAAGCTACAAATACCTTTATGAGCATGTCAGTATTTAAGGCTATTTTTGGAAACACATAAAATTACTGTGACCAATGTGGAGAAGTATGGTAAAAACAAACTCCGGCCTCCCATCCAACAGCCGATTGGAAACGGGCTGTGCGTTGTTATTACCATTATTAGTATTCTAAATCATGGCATCCGTGGCTGTATGAATGTATTTTTAAACATGAATGGAGAAATGTCTTGAAATCCCCTGTACGCATGCGAACCCCACTCTTCGCTTAGTCCCTCTTGCGTAAAAAATAACAATTGACGAGTTGCCTAACTGCTGTTAGCCCGCTGTGAGTAGTCTCATAATCCAGGTTGTATTGTTTGTATTGCATTGTAAAAAAACACGTCCTTCCACCACCGCCTAGAGATGTAATGATTAACTTAGACTCGGTTTTTTTTCACTGGTGAATGTAGCGGCCTACGAGTGGCTGTGGCGTCAAATTGAACCCGTTAAGTACAATCTTCTGTACGCGATTAAGATGCGTCTGTCGTTTATCGTCAACCATAAATATAGTCAATCCACTGCGAGATGAAGACTTCCCCCGCACACCGTGTCCTTTGTGTGAGGTTGTCTGCCCACAATTTCAGCATAAAAAGGATAATGTTAATCGGCATCAATCGATCAATATTGGTGGAGCGTTTTCGCTGTAATATCTGAACCGCTGGTTTGAATAAGTATTTGATATTTTTCAATTTCGGACGTAACAGCGCAGTGGTTAGTTAAATTCCCGGCTATAGCTATAACATTCGTGGCAAATTATATCTTAACCAGTCGTAGCTCCCTTTTCTCCCACTTCACCAACCCGCACTGACCAGCGTGGTCCAATGAAGTACAACCCACATTGACGGATACAGTCTCGAGGGAGCCCATCCAACAACACAGATTGACACATTGCTGAAAATGATCATGATCGACATCATCATCATGATCGACATCATCAGGTCCACTGTTGGACGAAGACCTCCCCAATCTGCCAACATCTTACGCTTGAGCGTCGTGATACATCCACCGAGACCTCGCTCGCTAGCACCTACACACGGGGAGCTAATTGCACCATTCCATCTCATCCCCTTTTTGTTACGTGAACATCCTGTCGATTACAATAATGATGAAATGATTACACGGAACCCATACGTGCGTTGCGCACACACCCTTACATGCCGTGATCACCACCTCCCCCCATAACTTAGGGGTGGCGGCAAGCCGGCATAATTCACCGTGCTGTTTGCTGCTGGCATATCTCCAAGAACTTCCAAAAAGTGACGCACACACGCGGGGGGGTGGGCACGGGCACTGACGCCGCACCGGGCCGAGCCAGTGATGTAACGCGCGGCAGCGGCAAACCACGGTCCGGGGCCGGCCTTATGTTTCTTATAAAAGACGGGTCTGCTCGAACGAGACTGTCACAGAGGCGGCGACTTGTCTTGAAATACTTTTTGTTTAGTTTATTTTGTTTTGTTTGTTTCTCTATTCGACCCTCCCTCCACACACCCGCCTTGCGATAAAAGTAATTATAAAATGATCCAGTAGGTGAGAATACCATACGCGTATGTATTTGTAAATGAAACGAGTCGTCGTTCGCGAAATAGCACGATAAACTTGTTTCCCTTTACTTACGTTACTAGAAGATACGTTGGGAAATTTACAAAGGGCGGCGTGGTTTGTCAGTTCGATACACTTTAGTTACATTTAGAAGTACAGGGTGGTGGTGAAAAACACTCCGTTTTAAGGGCTCTGTATAAATATCGCAGGGAAACTGATTTTTACGCAGTGACTATCTTGCACATTGCACTTACACCATACCGTACGTGTGTATCCACACGTACGTGCATTATATCATACTGACTTGCGCGGTGTGCGTTAAGCCTCATTATAGACTGCAGACGAGCAACATACGCGAGCATTGTAAAGAGCCAGCGCATAGTGCATACAGCTCATTGCAGACGAGAGGAGGCAGCAGACACGGTAGACCATAGAGACAAGCAGACACATACAGCCGTGTGCCCAGCGCCACACACTCCCATCAACCACCACAATGCGCCGCAATCTCCTCCATACGTTCCAACCGCCGCAGCTTCTTCTACTGCTACTGCTGCGGGTAGCTCTGCCCGGTGCCAGCGTCTCGTCGTTGTCGGCTGACGAGGCGGCCGTGCGATGCGAGCCGTGCGACGCAGCAGCGCTGGCCGTGTGCGGCGACCCGCCGACAGGTTGCGCCGAGACGGTGCGGGAGCCCGGCTGCGGCTGCTGCCTCACGTGCGCGCTCCTCGCCGGCAACGCGTGCGGCGTCTACACGGAGCGCTGCGGCGAGGGACTCAAGTGCAGTCCGGCCCTCGGGGAACGGCGGCCCCTACAGGCGCTGCTCGACGGTCGCGGCGTCTGCACGAACCTCACGGTCTACAGACTGCACCAGCAGCGGCAAGGGGGAGCAACGGCAGCGGCAGGTGCTAATCCCAACGAGAGCGGGCAGGGTGAGTGAGGGATGAGGATTAGAGGAGATTGATTCTCTTTTCCCCCGTGAGAGAGGTATGATCGTTTGCAGTGGTGGCAGGGTACTATGCAACTCAAAATGAAACGCACGCACTCTCAACACGTCCATCAATAGTCACGCAGTGTATAGTGTGTGGCCTGTAATTACAAGTCGGTGCAACATCTCGGAAGATGGGCCATTTCTCGCAACGTTAGCCAACTACATATTCAGTTATTTCCGTTCTAAAGTATGAGTGTTAAATGCGAATGTGTTGAGTGCTTTTGTGGATGAGACGTGTGGTTAGTGATGGTGAAATGGTGGTTTCACGCACTGCGCCATAGATCATGCGACCTGGGTTCCAATACCAACCATGAATATATACCAATTGGTGAGTGGTGGTCAAAGCCCCTAAGTTCACTCTACCAATCAACACTGGGGAGAAAAAGGCGGCCGGACAGGCGTGCTTAATGACCACACCACACTCCCGTGTGCCGTGCTGGGTCTTAAGAGCTCTTGTCTCCCAACAGACGTGTGCAAGGTCCGCGTATTCAGATTCAGAATGCCTGGCTTGGAGGTGTGCATATTCGTATACGCGAATGTTGAATCGGTGTGTGTGGATGTGTGCTGGTGAATGTTAGTGTATATAATAGTGCCATTAGGTGTATGTGTGTTCAGTGCACATCTCTGTGTGCAGGTTATTGGCGAGGTTCCTGTGTAACGTATGCATAAAAATGTACGTAAGCATGTGTGCACGTCTTCGAGTGCATACAAACGTGTGCAAATGTAACGTATTATCTCAGTTCATGCACAAATACCGTACTGCGCCCGTACTGTGTATACAATCATCCACAATTCACATAATGCGAATATCTGGAAATGCGGAATTAGCTCAGCTGACAGCCAAGTGCTGTCAGCGATATCTATTCAATCAAACATAAATAATTGTCCGTTACATTACGATAAAACCTTAACAAGTTTCACGTTGAAACGTTTGGCTTTTGAAGCCTCAAAAGTGCGTCGCAGTTTCTATTTGCATAGCCCAGCTTCAGGAATGCCGTTCACGTGTCGCGCCCATAACTGCGCTTTATTCAGATCGGAATCAGAATAATTTTTTTCTCGCTAAAAGAAGAGTTCCAAAAACTCCAGAGGAGATCATTTATTTACCCCCCCCCCCCCACCAGGTCATTTGAATGTGCAAAGTTAACTTTGGGGGTTCATGTTAACATGGTGAAGTTTAGTTGTAGGTTTAAAAATTGTGACCGTTTTTTATCTCCATATTTTTTTAATCTCCATATTTTAAGCGTTGCAACTCCAAAGATATACATTTTCATCTGAAACGTCTCAGTGTACTGTATATACTCTGTACAAAGGTGGCATTGTCCATCATCTCTCTCTGGAAAACGTACAGAATGCACTCATTTAAAATACAGATATATACTACAGTGTTGTGCATTGCTTCGTGTATCTTTATGGTGAAATAACTGAACGGAACGTGGCTTTGAAACGCACGCCCTGCAAGTTACATTCTGGGGACATGCGAATGTGAGGCAAGACTAAAACTCCGTACTGTGTGCAGTGCGCCATCTGCATCCACTTTGCTATAATTGCTGGCCCTCTTGGTGAACTGCAGCAAAAATGAACTCACGAAATAATGAATGCAATAAAACATCGTGAATACTTCATTCCTGTTGCAAAAGCTTGCTCGGAGATGAACCCATTTAACAAGAAATCTATTGCGCGTGGCGGTGAAATTGGTGCAGTAAACATAGTTCACGATTCAAGCCCTGCTGCATAACAGAAAGCAAGTGTATATGATCGTAGGCTGTGCTAAAAATCTGGCAACCTGAAGTTTGATTTCTGAGGGCAGCTAACATATCAGTGGAGTGATATCAAACATGTCCTGGGTCTCCCCAAGGGCGACTCAGCCTTAAATGAGTACCTGGCGTGTAAACATCAATACAGAGAGACAATGGCGGGCAAGCATGGTGCTGGCCACACTACCCCTTCCAGATAGTTGTTTGCTGACAACACTTATCCCAACAGCCTATAAAGGTTAAATGAGGAATGTTTTACTTTGTTAATGCTGACGAGGAATGACTTGTTTTGCAGGCACTGTGAACTCGAGCGAAGAGGCAGAGTCTGTGACTATGCTGCCGGTTGAGACTGCACACATCACCACGCATCCGCCCAGGCCACACAACCGGCTCCTGGAGGCGGAACTCAAGAAGCTTCGCACCGGCATGAAGACCTTGGACCAGAAGGAGAAGGGGGACACGCGTATCCACCAAATGCTCAGCAAACACCACGAGAATGATTATGTAAGTGCCTCCATGGCTTGTCGGCTCTGTGCCTTTCACCCCCACTGTTACCCTTTTTGCCATTGCAGGTTATCTGAAACAAGTATAGGATATATTTTTTGTATTCCTCAGAAAAGTGCTCTACCCCTTAACCACCACATAATTACAGTCACAGCAAAGGCAAACTCTGAAACTTCTGATGGATGGTATTGCTCTGCTTATGTAATATCCGTGCAGCATATCAAGACATGCCGGAATACACTTTGTCATGAATAGGTTAATGTGAATTGCATAATTAAGCAATTTTTAAATGATAACGTCCTTTTAAAATGTTGTTTTGCACAGGATTCATCCACTAACACTACCTTGTACACATTTGACTTTCACCAGGGACCGTGCCGCAAAAACATGGAGAACATTTTGGAGAATCTGAAAAGCATGTCACAACTGAGTCCGAAAGGCATTTACATTCCAAACTGCGACAAGAAGGGCTACTACAAGAAGAAGCAGGTAAACATCTGATTCATAGAGGATCATTTCACTTTCATATATCTCTTAAATCCTGCATTGTAATAGTCCATCAAGCACCTGCACAGGAGCTGATTGCATTGCTCAATCTTTCCCCTATGGGAAAACCTGAAACCCAGTTCTCAGTAACTGTCAATTTTTGTAAAAAAAAAAAAAAAGCTTAACACAGGATATCACAATTGTATATTTGAAAAAGCATGCATATTCCTATTTTGTGAATTATTTTCTTCATTTTTGCAAAAACGCTACACACTAACGTCTGATTTTTTTAAACAAAAATTTGTCAGATACAACCTTTTGAAAAGGTTGGAATTAGGTTGTACATCACATAATATTGGCGCAGTGCCAAAGAAATCTCATCGCATTGGTTAGGAAACAATATTTAAATGCACACCTAAAACAACTACACTTGCCTTTTTGTGTTGCAGTGCAAGCCATCGCGGGGCAGGCAACGCGGCCTCTGCTGGTGTGTGGACAAGTATGGCCAGCAGCTGCCAGGCTCGGAGTCGCAGAAGGGAGACGTGCATTGTCATACTCAGGAGAGTGATTAGGCACTGAGATGGAGCAGAGCTGTTAAGGCATAGGATGGGAACGAATGGACTTAAGCCGACAAGGTGAATAGTAAGGGCAGTTCGGCTTTAATGGTTAGTTAACGTGTTGAGGTAGTTGTAGGTTTTTTTATGTTTTGTTACTGGCTTCATCTGAGATGAGGCAATATCCATTCCATACTGGAAGACGTTGTGGTGTGTTTGTGACTCTGCACTGTGCACGTGACTGCTCCAGAGAGCTGGAGACGGAGCCTGCAAGAAGTCCTGGGGAAGAGGCGTTTTCATCTTTATTGTTTTTAACCTTACAGAAATAAACTTGAAATTATGGTTTTCAGCCAGGGCTGCCAATTATAAGTAACAGTTGTAAATGTTTATATTTTATGCCATGTTATTTCTTTGAAGAATTGAGATTGCTTTAATGGTTTCTCTGTGGCTTGTTTTGTGGCTTGAACTAAAACCTGTAATTTAACAGCCAGATGTTTGCAATTAAAACACATCCTGAAACACAGTATGCTTCATAGGTTAGGACACTGGAAGGATCAGTGTTGGGATATACAAATTCACACATACTTTTTCCACCTTTGAAAGATGCGTGTCTAAAAGTCCCCACCAGCTGGTGATTTTGTTTATGTTTTTTGGCAGCCCTAGCCACTGTGTACATAGAAAACCTGGTGTGTAATTCATCTGTAGACATATAATCCATCTTCACATCAGCATTAAGTTAAATGTATGTCTTCAACCTGTATCAACAATTACTGCTCCTGTTCAGTTTTTTCCATTTAACAACTGTGACTTCTCTTCATATCTTGGGCCAAATTTGACAGCTATTAAACCAAACGGGGGGTGCTATCCTTTTCTATTTAAGTTCTTTTATGTTAAGATATATTTGCCTATGTTTGTAAACTTGAAGTAATACTTCAGCTATTTATGTTTTTTTCTAATTTAAATCATGGTGTATCATTTTTCTAATAAGTTCTTGTATTGTGTATTTAAAAATTCAGTCTGAATAAAAAAATATTTAGAAATGATGTTTTTTTTTATGTGTGACCTTTAAGCAAACTTTACATTTCTATAGTCAGTGTTCATGTTTGTGAAAAAAAGCGAGTTCACAGTTTTACTGCATACTATCCAACAGATTAAACTTAACAGATACCATTAGATCATGGTCATTCTCTGTACTGAACTCCTTTAAAACCCACTTCATAGTAACTCAATACAATTGACATCACCATGCTCAATCAAGAGTTGTGGAAGATGCATTGGCAAGCCTGAAGTTTCCTCAGTTACTTATAGCGTCTTTGCCAGCTTCACCATACTGCTCATTGTAGATTGGTGAAGGGTGGGGGGGAGGAAGGGGTCACCTAGAACCGATTTAGATATCACTAGCCACTTATGTTGACCGTGGCCAGGAATTTAACCCAGGCTATTGAGTTTATCACCCTGAACTAGTGGTGTAAATTCTACACATGGCAGATACCAGTCTCTACAGGGCAGTCACACTTCAATCCATTTACAGTGGCGTGGGGAGTCCTTCAGCAGTGGAATGAACTAAATGAATGTCATTATTTTATTATTTCCCTTCTACGTGACTTTACCGAAAGAACCAAGAAGATGTCAACTATAGTTTGGCATCACAATATAAAAATGCTGAATGAAGTCTAAACCTCACTGGCAAACTTCAATTACTTCCTGGTGTGTTACAGGCACAACAGCAAGTGTACCAGTCTGTTCAGATATTCCATTGAAAAATAAATCACGCAGGACTGGTTTGCATTGTATTATACATATCTGCACATATAAGCAGGCTATTTTCAATATACGCGGTAACCCTTTAAAGCTGTCATAAATATTTTACATAACTTGAATGTTTCTACTTGGTCCGGAATGTATAAAGGTGGGTGGGTGTTTATTAAATGGCTCCAATTTCTTCAGTAATATAAACAATATGACACGTGGAATGTGTTTAAAAGTTACTGGGTTTAAACAGCTACAGTATTTACTTACCAGCTAAGCCGCTCTTCCAGGTGTGGCAGCGTGCAAGAAGAACAGCTCACTCATCAATCTGTGCCATTTTCTCAACACAAAATATTCATACTCTTTTCGTTGGGTTTTTCTCACGCGCTTTTTACACTGATTCCCCCTTCCATAAAGCAGCCTCCAAAGAGTATGCCCCACCTTATCATATCGGCCACCCATCTGTCGGGGTCCTCCGGTTTTTTTCCCTCCACATTTAGAAACGCGCGTTTGGAGTATTTGGCTGCTAAACATTTGCACATGATAAGCTACTTCGTTGAGCTATTATTTGTGGCCAAGTAGCTTCTGAAAAAGAGCTATATGGCTCAGTGGGCCTTACTTGGTAAAAAAAAAAATAGTTTGTTTATCCACGCACCCTTACTTATTCGTTATAACTTCCAAGTCGTCCGCTTTAGCTTCCTCTCTTCTTCCCCCGTTACTTCCTCCCCCATTGCTCTTCTCTCCAAAGGGCACTCACCCCCCATCGCTTGTCACCACTGCCGTTAAATATTGTACCAACACTGTTTCGGATTGACTATGAAACATTAGATTGGTGGGGTGGTGAGAGTTCAGCAGGGGGAACTCACCCCCCGTTAGTTCCCCCTTGAGGATACGGGGATGTTTTAAACAAATGTAATGGTTCGACAGAGGCGCAGACACTTGTATGGAGGCAACACTATGTATTTAGCACAACTGAAATACAACTGTAACACACACACTATATATAAGGTGGTGACCGCCGTCCTAATCTCGCTAACACTCGAACACTCGGGGAAAACTCAACGTAAGGAGAGAAGAGAAGAAAAAATGTGGATGGTGAATTAACGACACAACAAGCATGCATGAACCGGTTAACTCGCAAAACCCCCACCACATTCGGTGCACCTCTGTAAAATCATGCACGCACAGAACAATAAACAACCGGAGAAACAACTCGCAACGTGTGAAAGAGTAATTTGAAGCGTGCGGTTTTCGAACGAGTCCATGTGGCTGGACCTCCAGGCGAGGTGGGTCTAAGCTCCCTGGAAGGTCCGGGGGGAATCTCAATGCTGGCGAGCGGGTGGGTCCGCTCCGTCAAGGGCGGCTGCATCGATGGGGGGTGGTCGGTTGCCAGCTGCTCCGCACTCAGCGGGGCGTCCGGAGGAGCAGCAGCCGTCGGCGTCGAGGGCTTCACAAGCTTCGATCCTGTGGGCGGGACCACAGAGCCACCCTGAGGGACCACCTCTACAGGCACACACCCCAGCTCGCCCGGTACACCCGACGCTCGGCCCTCGGAAATTAGAGATGAGGGGATGTGACGGGGATGAACAAACAGCTTAAGTCGCGACAGATGTACGAACCAATTCCGGTGGCCGAACCGGATCTTAACATACTGAGGCCGGTTGGCCCGTACCCCTTCGACCGGACCCTGCCAGGGCCTATACAGCTTGAGGGATGTGCTGACAGGCACTTGCGGACAGTGCAGCCAAGCCCTGTCTCCCGGAGCCCACTGTTTGCCCGATTCGCGACAACCTCTCAACCACTCGTTGGCCAATTGCCCGACGGCGGAATTTTCTCTAGAGGCCTCGCACACCTCCGAAACCCGTTGGAGGGTAAACCACATCGGTTCAGAGATGGTAACCTTTGGCTTCCCAGGATCCGTTTTAAGCTGGACATCAATGGGGGGGGGGGGGGGGTTTGGTTCCCGCTAATACATCAAAAAGAACGGCGAGTAGCCAATAGAAACATGCGGAGCCATTCTGTAGGCCGCAAGCACCCCAGGGATGCGCAAATCCCAATATTTCCATGACTCATCGACCTGCTGACTCAACATCGAGGTCAGAGTCCTATTGAGCCGCTCTACCATCCCATTCGTTTGGGGATGATAGGGTGATGTGCAAACTCTTTCTGTCCCCAAAAGGTCGCATACCTCCTTCAGTATTTTTGCCGAAAAATGTTTCCCCTGATGAGTGAGGAGGCGCGCCAGGGGCCCTTTATCTAGCACATACCCGTGCAAAAATGCTTCAGTGTTACCGGCAGCCAATTGATTTGGAAGCGGCCAAGCCACAGGCCAGCGGGAAAAGTATTCTACGCCCACAAGATAAGTATTTATATCCCCGGGCCGTAGCAGGGAAGGGTCTCAATATGTCTAGAGCCACAAGCTCATTGATGCGGGACACTTTAATGGACTGTAAGGGCGGGCAGCACTTCACAGGCGGTGGCTTGCGACGAGCACACTGCACACAACCCTTCAAGACGTTTTTAATGTCCGCTGCCATGCCGGGCAAAAACTAATCAAGCCTAAGGGTGGCCAGGGTCATATGAACCCCCAAATGCATTAGCCGCTCATGGATGGCCACAATCAGCCTGCCCCTGAGACGCGTGGGCACAATAATACTATAGCATTGCAACCCGCCATCCAAATACATAAACAGGCCCCCCATTTGAATGACGGAAGCTACCCTGCGTCGGCCTGATCCGTCACCCAACTCCGCTACATGACGCCGAATTTTCAATAGGGAAGCGTTCTCTGCCTGGAGGCACCCCCATTCAGAGTGGGTCAGCCCCAAGGCAGCGTCATGTGCCATGGGAGCGCTGGGCTCCTTCGTGGAAGGTGTCGATGCCAAAGCGACGATGGGGGGGGACACACTCATGTCCGGCGATTTGCAGCAGGCCGAGCCCGAAAGACACGTGCAGTCGCCATCCGGGAGAGGCCGCGACAGCGCGTCAGCATTAGCGTGCCGCGTCCCCTTACGATAAGACACCCGGAACGAGTAATCCTGCAGGATTTCAACCAGCGTGAGAGCTGGCCCAATGGTTGCTCAACACGCAAGGTGCACTGGAGGGTGGCGTGATTACAGCGCACCTCAAACCGCCTGCCATACAAATAGGGCCGGTACTGCTGTACAAAGAAAGCTATGATGAGTAGTTCCCAGCGCATTACACAATTACATTGCTTGGCCAGTGAGAGCACTCTACTGCCATATGCCACCACTCTCTCTACTCCATCCACCAACTGAGACAGTACAGCAATGATACCCATGTTGCTAGCATCGGTGTCCAAAATGAACGGCAATGAAAAGTCCAGGTATCAGAGAGGAGGGGCGCCCACCAAGCTGTCGCGGAGGGCAAAGAAAGCGGCCTCCTCCTCCGCTTCCCACCGAAATTTTTGTCCCTTTGCCGTCAGGGCATGGAGGGGTTTGGCAACGGGGCACAAAGCGACGGTAATAGGAAGCAAAACCAATAAAACTGTGTACCTGACCCACCGACTTGGGGGTAGGCAATGTGCGCACGCACGCAGTTTTATCGGGATCAGTCGCGATACCCGATTTGCTAACAATGTGCCCAAGGTATCATATGGACATCTGCAATATATGGCACTTCTGAGGTTTAAACTCAAGATTAGCCTGTGACATCTTCAGAAAAACAGCATGCAGCTGGGTCAGGTGCTCATCGAACATGTGGCTGAATGCAATAACTTTGTCCAAATATATCAGGCAGGAGTCCCACTGGAGTCCTGCCAGGACTAGCTCCATTAACCTCTGAAAAGTTGCCGGGGCCGAGTGGAGGCCCATCGGGAGTCTATTAAATTCGAATAAGCCTTGCGGTATTCGGAAAGCAGTCTTAGGCTTTGAGCAATCACCGAGGGGTAATTGCCAGAACCCCGAAAGTAGGTCGAGCGTTGAGAAAAAAACTGTGCCCCCGCCAATGCTTCCAGTGAATTGTCCATACGTGGCAGGGGATATGCATTCGCTTACAGACACTTTGTTAAGTTTTTGGAAGTCTACGCAGAAGCGCAGACTCCCGTCGTGTTTTTTCACCAGCACGATCAGAGCACCCCATGGGCTCGTGAACGGGGAGATAACATCAGCGGCCAACATTTCATTGACCGCTTGGTGTACCTGTTCTTTTTCAGCCGGGCTTAAACGATAAAGGTTTTGCCGGATGGGGAAGAGTCACCTGTATCAATATGGTGGCTCAGGAGTGTCATGCGACAAAGATCAAATTTACCCTGGCTGAAAATATCCCCGAATTCAAGTAATAGTACACGCAACGCGGACCTCTGAGCGCCAGACAGGTTCCGATTCTCGGAGCAGAGTGCATCCGCCCACCTGTCATCATCTGTATGCACGTGGATTGCGTTCTGCGAAACTTCAATGCCCCCTATCATATCACCTTGGACCGTCGCGGCCGACGCGTGAGCGAGCACTGTGCCCTCCTGAATGACTGACGCGTCGGGCCCCACATTCAATACTTGAATAAAGGGATGCCGGTCCCTTGAAACTAGTATCTGGGCTCCCACAAGTGCCATTCCCCGGGCCGCTTTGTTAGATGGTCCCAATACAATCCCCCCTGCGGTGGCCTCCCGATCAAGCGGCTTGCACAACCGCAGGGGGACGAGCATTTGTGCCACCATTGGCTCACCCACCTTTATAAACAGTTTGCCTTAAGAGGCTAACCCCCCTTTTCCTGATGATGACCGCTTGTGTTGCGATCGAAACATCGTGGGTTTTTTTTAATTACTGAAAGAACCAGAACATTATAGACTGCCAGTGCACTCCCTCAGGTTAAGAACCAGGCTACAGTCTGCATTAAAGATTGCAGTACACTCACTCCGATTAAGAACAAGGCTACAGTCTACATTAGTGTTTTTTTGGTTTTTATTATTTTCATTTATTATTTTTTATTTATACTTACTTCATTTATTATTATTTTTCTATCTACATGACTTCACCGAAAGAACCAAAGAAAAGGTGTCAAGATGTTAAAACACCAAACAGAATCCTTATTCAAGAAATCCTGTCTGCATTAACCACACGTACTTGTGGTGAACATTCAAACAAAAAAGCTCTGATGATATATGTATTGTCTTTGAAACTGATTGGTCAACACCAGACAGCTTTCTTTTGAGCTTAGTCTCAAAATGTTAGACCAGAGAACGCCAAAAGGCTATGGATATTGTTATATTTTAATACTGGCAAGAAAGGATCCCATATAGTAGTAAGCACAGTTTAACACGTAGCCTTTTGGCACCAATATCATTCAAAATACAAGTTTATTTGGTTAGTGTAAATATATAAATGTGTCGTTAAACCCGCCACCACCAGACAGCCAATTAGTAAGGGGTCTGTCATGTAAACAGAACATGCCAATTCGTTACTAGTACAGCACAACGGTGTGTTGGAGAGCCAAGCCACAACATTTATAATCTGAGTACGACGTTTCGCCAGCAATTATAGTCAGCCAGATTTCTGGAGAATTACTCCTGTTTCGTTCCTTAAATAGAAGTGTAGATGTGAGGACAAAACTTGTGAGCACTTATTTCGCGAAGTGGGGGGTATTAATTAATGCATATAAATGCGTCGTTTGGGTTATTTATATGGTAATCAACATACATTATGCAAGCACATTGTAATTGTACATCCTGTCGATTATGTGTACTAAAATAGCCATACCAACGATAATCCATATTGAAGTATCGGCATGAATTTAAACAATGTATTATTTGATGATTCGCTTCCAAGCAGCACGAAGTCTGTAGCTATACGAACGGTTAACATTATTTTTAGTTCTCTCCATTTTGATAGATTCTCTAATAATTATTAGTCTTGGCCAGTAGTAACTAGTTTTGCACAACTATAAAACCTGTATGATGGAGTAGTAAGAAAGTAAAAAAAAATAAGATGAAGTAGGTTTGCAAAATATACGTAGTTTTATAATCCTTTACATGTGTATTATCCAAAGCAGCGATATACAATGTCAAAATAATGCAAACAAAATAAAGATCCAACATATGTGAAATGTTTGCATATTTTTCAGTGTTTTTCTCCATAAGATTTCATCATCAGTCATGATCTATCCACAGCTAGATGAAACCCTTTCCAAGTCAAAGCCATCCCTCATCATCATAGTAGTTCCTATACAGTACATTTGACAAAAAAACTCCAATACATCAGTCCCTCCAGAATAACGCGATTATGCGATCGCATGATTCCATGCAAAATCAGCCAAAGTCCGCATATTTATGCGGGGGGCGCGTTTTTTCAAATACGCCGCACTTTCGCCGCATAAATTGCAGATTTCCGCGCGCAAAATATGCGGGCTTGCATGATTTCATAATCCCCGCATTTTCGTTGCAAAAAGTCACATATATCTTAGCAGAAAGTTGAAAAATGTTGCGTTTACTTCACACAAGCGCAGCCATTTCCCCTGTTGCCATGGGAACGTTATGAAGTGACGTCACTCATTACACGACATCATTGAAAAGCTGCAAACCCCGCGATGCCAATGAAACCATGATGAAGCCCGCAAATCTTTCTCATTTGCCAACAAACATAAGCGCAAAAGACCGCGCAAAGCAGTTTCCCAGTGTGTTACATGACAGTGGGGGCAAATTATTTTGCACTCCGTGCAACTGCATGTTGGACCACAGGCGGAAGTCGACGCTGGACAGTCACTTTGCAACCGACAAACATTCGAGGATGGTTAAAGCAGCAGCGGAATCAGCCAAGATGAAGCAGCTCACCTACACCGAGGCGTCAACTTCCAAAACAGTTGCTAGGGCTGAAAGAATCAAGGTCAGTAGCCTATTAGATTAAAGCTTGTAAAATTATGAAAAGGCTGATAGTTAAATTGAAACAGAGAGAGGTGTGTGTGAATGAGATTTCCAAGTATGTTGTGTGTGGATGTAAGTTAACGTTAGGGTTAGATAGACTAACAGTAGTGTAATTTCCCATGCAAGATGATTGATTTTGGCATGAAAGAATTATGTTTTATTTGCAGAAACACTACTGTTCTGTGAAAGGCTTACTGTAAATGATTCAGTTTTATACAGAAGTTTTCTGTAGGTTACACTGGACTTTGTGTGTGTGTGTAATACAGCCCAATGATACAAAAGTATTTTTCTGTTTGTAGATTTGTGAAACCTGGGTTGCCACCTGCACTGCCATCAACATCCCACTGTCTAAGACTGACCACCCTGCACTGAGGAAATTTCTGAATGAGAAAGTCATCAATGGCGGCGCCATTCCAGCGTTTCACCAGCTTCAAGATATGTACTTGGGAGCAGTATATGAGAAGGAAAAAGAGGAGCTGAAGACACTTCTTGCCAGAAAACCTCTTGCTGTGATATTTGATGAGACTCCAGATGTCGAGGGGAGATGTGTCCTGAATATCCTCCTTGCACCACTTGAGAAGGATCATTCTGGGAGGATCTTGGCCTACCTTGCAGATACTGTTTTCCTTGAGCAATGCAATCATTCCACTGTATCCATGTCTGTCGTAAGGTGCCTTCAAGAATACAGCATTAACAACGAGGATGTGATTGTGTTCGACACTGATAATGCAGCCTACATGAAGAAGGCATTCACAGCAGCTCTGCAGTCGTTGTTCCCCAACTCGATACACATCACATGCATGCCACACATAATGAATCTCATTGGCAATGCCTTCCGCAAACCTTTTGTTCAGTTGAACAGCTTCATGCTAAGTTTCTCCCAGATGTTCTTCAATGCTGGATCACGCAAGAGAAGATACCTCTGCTTCTTGTCAAACAAGCTGCCTAGAAAAAAGGCGGTCATGCCTCCAAACCCCTGTGCAACACGCTGGAACTCCTGGTTCTCTGCAGTGCAGTACCACGCACAGCACTTTGGACTGTACAAGGAGTTCATAGAGATGGAAATCGAGGTAAAAACTTCCTTCACATAATTCCTCAATACAATTAACACTTCCTTTTCTTCATCAGTTAACCCCCTTTGCACATACAAACATGAATAGTTTAGTAAGATCAAAGTAAAAAAAATTATTGCATTGAACATATTGTATGTTTGACCTAATTCCTTTCTTTCTATTTGTGTTTTTATAGGTGTGTAGCAGAAGTGCTCCACAGTCTGTGGAGAGACTCCACGAGATGCTTCAAGACGAAGACCTAGCTCAGTCCCTGAATGTCCAGATCAACATCATGGCTGACAAGTGCAAACGCTTCCTAAGTCTTCTCGATATCTTCCAGAGCAGACGTCCTGTGACCACAAAGATCTTCACTTATCTGGAGGATCTGCAGGTGGTCTTTGCTGCCAACAAAGAGCTGCAGTATGAGGCGTGTGCCGAATACTTTGAAGGGTTTAACTTACCTTACACCACAAAGACACAGATCCTCTGCACAGTTGGTCAGGCATATGAAAACGCTGAAGAAAAGCTCACCAAGTACATGTCACATGGGCAGCCGGCCATTGAGTTTCTCCAGGAGGTTAGGGTGTTTGACCCTCGCCACATTGCATTCCTAGATGACTCCGTAGCAAGCTACAAGGCCATTCCAGGTTTCACTGAAGTGCAGGGTGATGAATTTGATTCTTACTTCAAGACTCTTGGTCCAGCAGCACTCAGAGCTGCACCATTCGGCGTGGTGGATTTGGATGTGTTTTGGGATGGCCTACAGGAGAGACTTCCTGTGCTGAGTTCCTTGGCCAAGCGGTACAAAGATGCTGTCTCAAACTCAGCTGATGCTGAACGCAGCAACAGCATCTACAAACTAGTGTTGTCTAACCGAAGATCAACTACCAACCAAAACCTCAAAGCCTTGGTCTTCCTTTACCATAACCAACGAGTCCGCAATGGAGCATTTGAGAGGGAGGAGATGGTGGAGGGGGAGGAGATGGACACTGAGGGAGAGGGGATGGAGGATGAGGATGGTGAATGATTGGCCAGTGTTAGAGGCTACGTAGTTAGTTTTATTCAGGAGTATATGCAACTTTACAGTTGTAAGATTGCACGTTTCTGTTAGTAGTATGTAAATTTACATTACTGTAAGACTGTACTGTTACTGTATTGCTTACGTTACTGTGCACTGAAAACACTTATTTTAACAGAAGATGTCTGTTTTGTATAGCTACCTCTGTAAAACAGGAAGCACACATTTTATTTTTTAATATTTTATTTATTCATTTTTACAGAAGTTGTAGCATATTCATTTTGTAAAGCTACAGAACTTGTTCGACTCAATGTTTTGTAAGTTTGAGCCATCTGTTTGTTAAGGTCTGAAATAAAACAAGATGAGAACTTAAATATTCCCAGCACTTTCTGTGATGTAGTATGCTTGCTTATCATAGGAAGTAATAAGAAATGACGCTTTACATTAAAGTAGTAGCCTAGTGAATAGGGTGTTGGGGGAATCACTTTTTTTTCTCTTTTTCATCAAACCGCAGTTTTTGCAAGTTCCCGCAATTTTTGCAAGTTCCCGCAATTTAATCGCATAAAATTGCATAAATATCCCGCATATTCCATCGCATTTTTTAAGAAAACGTGCCGCATAATCAACGATTTTTGCCGCAACAATCACCAAAAAACTCCGCGTTTTTCTGGAGGGACTGATACATTCGTCAATAACATTGCCTTAAAATAACATATATATACTGTAAAAGGTTACTTTTTGGGCAATGGCCCTTCTTCATAGCACATACATGCACATGACCTGATGACATCGATTCATGGTCGCAGTCTTCGTCCGGTCTTGAGTGTTCTCTTCTATGGCTGCCATTCCATAATAAGTTTCAACCATCATCTCTTTTAGCCACGTATCCTGATCAAGTCCACCAACTTACTTTTCAACAGTCAACACGTCACTAATTTTCATTTTAATTGTTCGTTTATCCATGTGTAGTGTTGTTAAGGACGGACTTCTAAACTTCTTTATGGCACACACTGTTTATTATCTTAATACACAGTCCCCATCACACTAAGGCGTATATGGTCCCTTCACCCGTTACCCTCAGAAGGTACAGCCTCCGGACCTTGCAGGCTATCTAATCTCCCTGCTCTCCCAGCGTCCTCTGGCTGGACCTAGGGGATCTCTCCCCGACCACGGGTTACTCTGAGCCCTAGCCCTGATAAGGGCTGGAGGGCTTGGTCCAGGGTCCTAGATGTCTTCGGCCGACTTGGGTCTTCGTGTAGCAGAACTCCTCCAGAGCTCTCAGCATTCTGGCTTTTATACCTGTTCGTGGCCGGGTTGTCCAATCCCCGGCCACCTTGTGGGACCCTCTGATTGGTCCTTCCCAATCTGGCGTTTGGATCCTACCTCACCCCATTTGACCCTGACCGTTTGATTGAGCGGGAAACCCTTGTTTATGATCTGCTCTCTCACAGTTTGCGAACAGCGAGTAGTTAACACCACTACACATGTGTTCCAAGTTGTCTCTTAGTCTAATTCTAATCATGCAGCTGTCCATCACTCTCCGTGCACTTTTCAGCTATTGTTCCATGCATTTTTTTAAATCAGTAACCGTGTTTCTGATCCATAAAGGAGAGCGTGTAATATGTATTACCTGTACTCTGTACAACGTTCTCTCTTCTTTAAGCACATTTATACGTTGGATTTCATTATCGGTGTTTCAAAAACACTGTAACCTGCTCTCGTTCACCTCTTATTTTTATCATAGTAATCCTGGACAGCCTTCAATACTTGCCATAAATATATATTGTAACGTGTTTCATAGTTGTGCCCCTCCAACCAATACTGTATTTTAATGTGCTTAGATAAAGAATTTTACATGATTAGTTTTAGGAATTTTACCTTGAACCCTAAAATCAATCATTTCCTGCAATTTATTGCAAATGGTTATTATTATTAAGGCATCAGTAAGTCTGAAAAGGTAAATATATTCTCCATTGATGTGTATGCCTCTAATTCTCCAGTCTGCTCTTTTTGTGATTGAATTTAATGTTGCTGTGAATAACTTTATTGAGAGCATATATCCTTGCATGACACCCCTTCTGATATTAGTATATTGATCATGATGCTTCAGAAACTAGATGCAAACATTGGTTGAAGTCTGATATTAATCTATTCATATATGGTAACGTTATCAGTGGACACCTTGTGTTCTGCCTCACGGCAGGGGTTTTGCCTCACGGCAAATGGGGGAGGGCGTATGTACACAGGAATTTCCTGTTTTTGATGCTAATTTTGGTCACGTGACCAGGAAGTTGCGATTTAAGATTCCCGCTCAACCACGCGGGCGTCGGCATTTACACACATAATTCAAGATAGCGGCACACATCGCGTCCCAGTGAAGCCAGCCGCAATTGTCCATTGTGGGACTTTAAGAAGCATTGTCTATAAGTTCGTTTATGTTCTTATAATATTGGCAATGTTGTTATAATGTTAGAATAACCGTTATAATGATGTAAATGCCTTTATAATGCTGTTAAATTGTTATGATAAATACGAGGCCTAGTTAACAACGAAGCCTGCAACTTTCCTTATTGTAAATGTTACTTGTAATTTAATAAGTCGAGTCAAACTTGTACCCAAGTAACTATATTGCAATCCTGAGAGCAAGGATGACGAAATATCTCATCCACAATTTAGTGTTATGTGTAATACTGTACCTTTGGGGTGCAGTGTGATGAATACACGATGTGCCTTTATGTAACACAGCAGCTTATGCTCTTGTATAGTTATTCAGTGGTAATGTAGGGGCCTGGTCCATCCAGGGTCTATTGTTGAGAAACATGTTATCTAAGACAATGTTCTGATGCTGTGGTGTTCATTCATTGTGTTGGTGTTTCCGGGTTATAACAGATGCTGTATCTGTGCTGTTTTCTCACCAGTTTTACCTCGTTAAATTCAATAAATGACGTTTGGAGTCGGACGTTCGTCCTGGCTCTGAGGGTTTATTGGACGCGAGGTTAACTACTCAGCTAGCGGTGCAACGCAGCGCACAGCGAGGCCGAGACACCTTGGCTGAAAAAAGAACTAATATTGTAATATGCTACTCTTGGAAAATGAATATATAGCAATAGCTGATGCGACTACAGGTCCATCTTGCTTCAGGTTATCCCCATAGTTGGTAATATAGAGGCATCATTCCTCTGCCTGTCTTGATAACCTGACCTTTTCCATCCAACACAATTTCTCAACCCATCCCAATGTACAGGATTACAATTATTTCTTGCCAAATTATATTCTGAATATCCAAGTTGATTATTGTTATGCCATGAAATTCTTAGCATCTTCCACATATGCCTTGATTCAAAGGTGAAGAGCAAATTATCTTGTGGTTTTGTTAAATGACAGGTATCTGGGACATAAGTAACACAGATATTACTACTCAAAAATCCATCTCTTAGCAATACATTTGGACCTCTCAACTCTTCCAAAGTTAGTTTTTTTATGAGGCCCATCATAACCGGTAATACCGACATACTGGAGTTTCAAATAACACACAATATGAAGAAGCACACAGCCTCTGTGCATAAGCAAAAAACACCAGCAGTTCCTTAAGAAGTGCAATGTGGTTCTCTTCGTCTTAAGTCACCATCACATTTGACTACACAAATAAGTAATAAAATCCTCTAAAATCTCCACTTGTGATAAAGATGCAATAACCCCATGCAAAACGTTATCAGTGGATTGAGAAAGGGCTACAAAATATGATTTTAAAAGGAATTCAGTGCATTTCAAAGTACAAGCAGGAAAGAACAAGCATAACTTTTTGGTCTTCAAGTTTTTTTAGTGTGAAATGTACATCCATACTTTTTAGTAAAACCATTACATACAAAAACTACAGTATATAATTGCTCTTTGGTTCTTTCGGTAAAGTCACGTAGAAAGAAAATAAATTAAATAATAGAATACGACGTTTCGATTGCAACACAAGCCACCGTCATCAGGTAGAACTAAATTTGAGAGAGAGAGACAAAACACAGACACGGAGACACACAGACAGACACAAGCAGAGACACACACAACACAGACACACAGAGACCCAATGCCTCTGTGTTTAGGTCTTTCAAAAGAGAGAGGGGGGGCAGAGAGAGAGGTGGGTCTGCTGGAGCAGCTGCTGGAGCAGAGAAATTAACATGTCAATGAAAGACCCAACAAGACTGGTACATTTTAGAGAGAGTTGTGTGGAAATCCACCCCGAAGGGACTGAGGGAGAGAAAGAGCGAATGGACTTATGAGAGCCTGGTAAATTTTAGAGAGAGAAAAAAGCAGTTTGAGAAAACAAAACTCAAAAATGTACCAGTCTTTCATTGACATGCTAATTTCTCTCCTCTAGCAGCTGCTCCAGCAGACCCACTTCTCTCTCTGCCCCCCCCTCTCTTTTGAAGGCCTCGATATAGAGGCATTGGGTCTCTGTGTGTCTATGTTGTGTCTCTCTCTCTGTGTCTCTGTGTTGTCTCTCTCTGCTTTTGTGTCTGTCTGTTTGTCTCCGTGTCTGTGTTTTGTCTCTATCTCAAATTTATTTCTACCTGATGGCGGTTGCTTGTGTTGCAATCGAAACGTCGTATTCTAATATTTCATTTATTTTTTCTACGTGACTTTACCAAAAGAACCAAAGAGCAATTCCTGCAGTCACGAAAACTTCAAATCAAGTTTGCTACAGTATGTAATGTTATAAAAATACGTATCTTACTTTAGTTGTTTTAACTGTATGCAGTGGATTTGTGAAAAGACGAGAAAATGTACAGAACAAGAAGGATAGCAACATAAAAATGGATCTTTAATTTCAGTACAATGCCCAGGCATGTATTCGCATTAAACAAGTCAACATCCACCCAGGGAGACAACTTCATTTACCTAGAGGAACAGACAACGGGTTTACTACATCTAAACCATTTTCACTTGTGCTTCTTTCAGCAAATAAAATGGAAACGAATTCACCTGTATTTGTAATGTCGACAGTTCCTTTTTTTTATAACGATTTTCGTAAAAAAATCTGGCCACTCAAAAATTTCAAATCACAAAATACTTTTTTCAGTTTTCTTTCCTTACTTTTAAATTTAACAATTCATAAAATATTGCTGTATCAAATTTCTATTACATCCACTTACATAATATACAACACATTATAAAGTGAATACTCCAGATAATAAACTGGGGACACACACTGCTCATTTTTTACAAAAATGCAGCATGCTTCAACATGCATGAAAAAAAAATGTTACAATACACTGTGCAGAGGTGATGCCATGCGATAAGCCATGCCGTTGAACACGTTTGTGCAAAACGTACACGTTTAATATACAATTAATGCATGCGTCATGCCTGTCACTATGAGGTTAGGTATTAGCTTGTTTGATAATAAACCAAAGAAGTTATTTTTACTCTATGACGTGCCACAAATAGTAAACAGTGTGAAACTTTACCTACAAAATAAGACTGCTTATCACAAGATCAGATAAAAAAAAGTTACAAATAAATGTTTGCATTCAAAACAATCCCTGATGCTTCAAACACACCAACAAAACATGCCCAAAACATAATTGGATAAATCAGAAGATTAATATAGTGTGCAAAGCATTCCATGTTTCATTTGTGTTAAAAAGCAACAAATGACTAAATATTAATGTGGCACACTGGAAAACTGATTTGAAAAATGTTAAAAGATGGCAAATTCCTCTCATAGAACCAGCATTTACTTGTAATCATAGTGATACAAACTTGCTTTTGTAATGCTAATAATTTTGCCATACTGAAATTAATGTTAACACTCAGCGTTCGATTATATTTCCTACTACAGTCTTTGTCTTTTTTGGTCTTTCAAAAGTTTTTAGCATTAGAAAAATTCCTACATACGTCACTGAAAATGTCTGCAATACGAGAAGAGGCATATCAGTGTTGAAGCACTTTAGTTTGTCATAAAAACATTTGGCAGTATAATTTTTTAACTGAAAGGCAGTCAAATAGGGGCAATAATTGGAGGCAAATATATGGCAAGTGTGAGTGACAATGATTGATACCAGTGACAAGTGTTAACACAAGCTACCAAAAGGAGTTAACAAAAAAAAACATGACAGTATTTTGGTCACTTGAAGGTTGAATATTACAGCCATAATACTGTACAGTGTGCAAGAATGTACAGAAATAATGACATTTGTATGTTGACAGTTGCTTAGGTTGCAACATGTGGGTTGGTAGTGTCCAGGGAAGCAACACCAATGAACTGAGCTTGAAAGTTAAATGGGTAAAACGTCTCCTTTGACATGAACTATGATTATATGTCAGAGCAGACAGGACTTTTACTCGTAGGCTTTCGCGACCAATATTGTTCATAATCAACGATTTTTGGGTTTAGATCGCGTTATTTATAAATGTGTCGTAACCCTCCACCACCCGACACGGCCAATCAGTAAAAAAAAGTGTCACGTTGACAAAAGACAAATAGTTCACTGCTTTAGCCCACCGGTGTGTTGAAGCGTGAAACCACAACATTTACAATTTGAGTACGACGTTTCGCTGGTAATTGCATCCAGCATCATCGGGCAATTCGCCAGAATGGTGAGGCTCTGCTGTGTCTCCCGTTCTTATATAGAGCAGCAGCAGGGTGACGTCATCATTAACTCATTAACTCATCAGGTGCAAAGATTTGAGGGGGGGGGGTTATTGTAATTATATACTTGATTAGTAATAAGGCTATTGTTACGATCGTAACAATAGCCTTATTACTAATCAAGTATATAATTACAATAACCCCCCCCCCTCAAATCGTTGCACCTGATGAGTTAATGAGTTAATGATGACGTCACCCTGCTGCTGCTCTATATAAGAACGGGAGACACAGCAGAGCCTCACCATTCTGGCGAATTGCCCGATGATGCTGGATGCAATTACCAGCGAAACGTCGTACTCAAATTGTAAATGTTGTGGTTTCACGCTTCAACACACCGGTGGGCTAAAGCAGTGAACTATTTGTCTTTTGTCAACGTGACACTTTTTTTTTACTGATTGGCCGTGTCGGGTGGTGGAGGGTTACGACACATTTATAAATAACGCGATCTAAACCCAAAAATCGTTGATTATGAACAGGACTTTTACTACCCAGAGGTTGGTTGTAGATTGGCTAATGTTCGCTGTGACGAGATCTGCTCTCCAGTTGAAGCTTTTACAGTTGTCAAAAGTGCAGACATTTAGCGTGGCAATTGCTTGGTCGGGTCGCAGTTACAAGCATATGGTCTACAGATAACGCAGCAGACAGTTTTAAACGTGGTGAACCCTTCAGACACACATACTGCCTCGATAATACTTTAAATGTTACTATTATTTGGCAGTGTTAATGAGGAGGCTAAAAGTGGTGCGGTTGTTTTCTAGCTTTTACAATCCCCCATCAGCAACACGCATACAAGTTCCAAATGGACCGGTCAGACGGACATCTCGGCCACGGCAGGCACAGCAGAGAAACTGGGGACCGTTGCGTTGGCGATCGCCCTCAGTGAGAATCTGTCACCGCCGTCTACAACTTCTGAAGAGGCTCCAGAGTCCCAGCCCGCAACATATTTGAGAGCCACTCTGTTGATTGGATACATCCTGCGTTCCTGAAACGAGGCACGGGCGAGCCCTCCCTCAGCGGTGCAGCTCTCCAGGCCCTGCTTTCCCTCCAGAAAGTATGTGAGCATCTCCCCTTTGCCCTTCACGGTGACTTTTCCACGGCAGGTGAACTCGTAGTTGCTCTGCTTTAGGATCTTGTACACATCCTCACTCACCTGTTATCAAATGCAATTATTGTACACAAATTGCATGAGTCAAAGTACCTTTTTACATTTCGCAGCTTGCACCATGCGGTTTAGGCAGTGACTAAGAAAATATAATAATTCAACTTTTAAAATATATATAAATATATAAAATACGCAAAGTTTATGCCTTTAAATCATTTGGTATACTGTAGTTTTTGTCGGACATACTTATCATGAATACCATATTCTGTGATTTATAGAGATGGACATTTGCGGATGCATCAAATAACTTGGTAGATTTTTGTTTGACTAGATTTGTATAAGATTATTGACAACGGGCACAAGTTCAGGGTCCACCTGACTACTCTGGAGCATCTTAATCTGGAAAAAAAACTATATTCATGTATTAGAATGTGATTTTTTTCTCATTCAACATTACACAATAAGATTAATTTAAAGTTCCTTGTTCAGCCTATGATAATCATAATGAAAATGATTCGTTTTTGCCATAGCGTCTTACACACCACGGCGTCTCAGAGCGCATTACATCACATCTCATCTCAACACATTTGCAATGGCATCCCCAGTGGCAGCCGTCCCTGTGCGCACAAGGTGACTCAACACCTGGCCTGCAAATGGGCATTAGTCTGCCAGTAATGGGCAGTGATTATTACGTATAATCCAAATTGAGTAATTTGTAGATTATTTGGTTTATTTGGACCCTGATGGCGGGACACAATGGACTTCTCTTGCAAATGATATCAGATAATCTTTAACATCCACTGTCAAGCAGATGGAGCATAGTTTTATGGTTATTACACCCGAAGTAATAATCTGGGCTGCCGCTGGATTCGAATCATAAATGTCTGCAACAAGCGGCAAACGCACTATCGCAAGCCCATGTCACCACTCCTTATGTAATATATTTAGTACTCGTAAACAGGAGGCACACCTGTATTTTTCCTGGTAGGCCTGTGCTGTCCATGCGACTCGCCACATTGACTGTGTTCCCCCAGATGTCGTACTGCGGCCTGCGAGCACCAATGACCCCAGCCACAACGGGCCCAACACTAATTCCTGACGCACAAGAAAGTTACCTTTAACATACTGAAGCAAGCAGGTCAAAGCATTTTGCACAATAGACATTTTAAACTTACATTGATAACTTAGTTTGTTTTATGTACTGCACTTGTGCATTAAAAGGGAAAGGTGCAGCCTTGCAATTTCTTGCTGACCCCACTTTTGGTGGGAGGGCCTCAACTAGAGGAAGCTCTCAAGAACCCCTACAAAGCATATTTGGTATACTCTTCCAATGCTGGCCAGAAGTCGTGGAAGAGGTGGGAGCACCCACACATCACCCCATCACCTGACTAACTGTGGTGTACCTAATTGCTGGGTGGACAGTGATGAGTGATATCTGTGTGAATAGATCCTGGGCCAACCCCCTTCACACTGACAGACGTGGTGATGTATGGTAAAAAAACCCTCATGACCGACACAGCATGGGCAGGTCTTCATCCAGCAATGAATTGACAAAGAGCCGACACATCACTAGAAGGAATGATAGTCATTGAACGAGAAAAGTGATCAAAATGGCAGGTAAAGGAATGGACACTCGTAAGAGAATGACCAACACGGAGATGGAGTGATGAGATGAGGTCATGTGCATGAGGTAGATGGTTGGTCGCATCATGAGACCATGAGGGATGGCAGGATTATGGGGAGGCCTTCATTGAGCAGTGTATAAAGCATGGCTTATGATTTTCATTAATATTCTAATTTCCCTAAGCATATTTGCCAAAATGTCGAGCTATTTCTAACATCCTTAGACTATTTTAAATTACCCTTTTATTGTATACTAGACATAATGATTACAAGTACTATAGTGACTCAGTTTGGATTTTGTGTGTAATAATGCAAAAAACTAATATTTTAGATGGCATTTTACAAAATATGGCTTTAAATGCTCGTGCATACTAGTTATGGATAATTGCAATTAAATTTGTATTTTTGCTCCACTATAAAAATTCTAAACCAAAACACTGCAAAAACAATCTAGAAAAGACTCCACATTTGATAAATAAAAATATTAAAACCAAAATCCGAAAAAAATCCCCAGAATTACATTTGGTAAAATTAGAAATAAAATGCAACAGAATTTACATCGAGACAAAATCTATCATTTGTTTTAGAGGTCTTAAAATCTTGTACAAAAACTGTCACTTCAAGAGTAAAAACAAAGGAAAAATTACTCCACTTACCAACTCTAAGCACAAAGTCATTGTAGGACTGATAATTGATTTCATCCACCACATCAAACATTTCCATTGCAAAATCAGCAACTGAACTCAAGTGGGAGATGATGGAGCACTTGGCCTGCATAACAAGAAAGAACATGTTAAATATTCATATATCACACGTATGTTCTCTTTATCGGAAGTATCATTTTTTTTACACCCGGTGTAGTAATTTATACTTCTGTAGTAAACATTGTCTTATGCGTCTAAGAAGGAATGGAAATAATTCGTAAGCGAACAATATTAACTTTATGTACCTTTGTCCCTGATGTTGGAACCAATCCAACAGCTGCCATGTAGGTGCTCCCAATCGTTTTAATTTTTTCAATGTCCTTAAAGCATTCCTTATCCAGAAGCTAAGAGAAGCAAAACAAAAGCGTGCTGCAGGACCTTCGAAATTGAAAATCAAAACATTTAGTTTTTCAATATAGGTATGCCAGCGACTCAATTTAAGATGCCCAGAATGCATGCTTACCTCATCAAAATCCGCGATGATTTCATTCAGTAGCCGTAAACACTCCACCCCCATGTTGTTGCCATCCAGTTCTATGTAGAAGTCGTTGAAGTTTGGTATTGAAGCAAAAAGAACACCTACTTGCGAATAGGATTGGTAATACAGATCCTACGGGACGAGACAATTTCACAGGAAGTAAAAAACCAGCGATCCCCTGTTACCTACACCGTTATGGAAATAGAATAATAAACGTGAGGAGGAGACACTTACCATGTTGCGTGGGTTGGACTGCAGGAAATGTTGTGCTACGTGGGCTGGCAGCAGGTTGAACAGGATGCGCTTATTGTCGTTTTTTACCTTCTCCATGTCGCATCGCTCGTCTTCTGCCTAAAAAGCAAAGGATGCACACGTGAACTAACCGAACAACATCTGGTGCTGCTCAAACTTGCAATAAAAGGATGCTGCTCCGTACCTGGGAAGCCCAAAGGTAGTCTAGCCGGAGCTTGAGGTCCAGCTGGCGAGAGTGCAGGATCATGGCGCAGATGAAGAGCAAGATTGTGAGCACCGGCTCGTATGCCTTCATGTACAGCGCACTCGTCCTTGTTGAGATCGAAAAATAATAATAATAAATCACGACGTTTCGATCGCAACACAAGCAATCGTCTTCAGGTGAAAAAATACAGTAGGTGGACTTTTGAGGCAGGAAGAAACATTGCTATAATTCATTGCAGAAGTATTACACATGGTACCTTTTGCGAAGTTAATCAAGTTAAGGGCACATGGGATGCCAAGAACTGCTGTGAATTGTATGGGGAACGTATTACATCATAAAGGGCAGGAGGCTGTCATCGATTAATGCAGCACCATAACAAATGAGAGCAATCCTTGGGACGTTTTTTTCACTATTAAGATTTATATGGACGAGTTGATTACCATACAGTCAAGAGCATTTTCCAATTACGCCAAATGGGCTATAAAGTAAACTTATCATGAAGAGCCATAGATTATTGAAAATAATGTACGCATTTGTTGATAAAGCATTTAAAAACATAACGTCTTTGCAAATATGATTAAATACAAACCATATTTTAGCCTCTACCACAGGGAAAACACTGCTATTCTGGAGTTCGTAAAGCATGCGTAAATATACACCGTAGAAATACAGTACTGTACAATGTTGTTAGCCCGACATTCACATATCCGCCATGACCAATTAACCACCAACGTCCAGTGCGGTATTTGTGCATCGTGTAGCTGTTATTGTGAATAGATGTTCACATATTCAACGTTTTCACATATACACCTTGTGACATATCCCACCTAACCCTTCAGTCCCCAGTGAATCAGATTTTCGACGTTGTACTCGACAGTCCAATAGAAATTAGTATTATATCACATGCACATTACAAAGCATCAGACAAGAACAGGTCCACTCCATTGGAACCTCCTTTGCCAGTAGCAAAATATGATAATATTTTTTTACCCTTTTATCTGGCAACAAAACTGACACCTTTTTTTACAAGGTGCGTTGTCTTTGAGTTGTGCGCCTTTTGGCGTCATCTGGTCCAACACCATGTGAGACTAGGCTCTAAGGAAAGCTGTCTCGGGTGTGGACCAATCAATTTCAAGGACAGTGCATACATTATCAGAGTTGTGTTTTTTGTTTGCATTCCGACTGCAGGTATTGTGGTCAATGCAAACATGACTCCTTGTAAAAAAGGTGTTAGTTTTGTTGCCAGATAAAAGGGTAAAACACCAATGATCATATTTTGTTACTGGCAAAGGAGGTTCCAATGGTGTAAAGGCTTACCCCAAGCTCTCATACTCTGATGGTGCATTGTCTTTAAGTTGTGCGCCTTTTGGCGTCATCTGGTCCAACACCATGTGAGACTAGGCTCTAAGGAAAGCTGTCACGGGTGTGGACCAATCAATTTCAAGGACAGTGCATACATTATCAGAGTTATGTTTTTGTTTGCATTCCGACTGCAGGTATTGTGGTCAATGCAAACATGACTCCTTGTAAAAAAAGGTGTCAGTTTTGTTGCCAGATAAAAGGGTAAAAAACCAATTATAAACAGGTCCACTGTTACAATTAAATTAATATATATATAATTCTATGTCTGCACAAAAATAATCATAAAGTACTTGGATAATTAGTAGTAGGATTTTTTAGTAATACGTGAACAATTATAAAAATGCACTTATTTATAGAAACCACAAATACGATGTCATTGCTTGATTAAAATAAATATCAATGGCAATGTAAAAATCACTTGACCTCTTCTTCCTCATTTCCAGATAAATTGCACAAAAAAGCAATGAGGCTCAAATCATTTAAATAGAAAAGGTTAAAAAATTTCGACAAAGCTTCAAACTCGTGATGGATGATACACTTAATAATCAGCTGAGATGTTTAAAATGATTGCCTACAAAGTAACACCTACTAATTTTGTCGATGCAATTGCATGTATTGAAAGTAATGCATACTGTAGTATGGAATAAAAATAGATACATACCTGCCAGCTTCAAATAGGTCACACACACACAAATAAAAACTACATTGACCAACGTCGTGAAGTGTGATCCAACAACCTTCATTACCGACACGGCACGGGGTGGCCTTCATCCAAAAGCAAATATAAAAAAGATTGAACATATTTTATTGTTCTACTAATAAAAAAACTTCCCAGTGTGCTTGCTTAAAGACATGCTGCTTAATATTGCTCTGGAAAGCCAATAGACTGACAGACGAAAACACATAAGTAAATAATAATTTTTTTAGCATGGTGCTGTTTCATTCAGACGCTGTCGCCTCGACAGACCTGGTTTTCACCTGAGGACGGCTGCTTGCGTTGTGGCCGAAACGTCGTGAGAATTATTTTATTATGTTTTTTTTTTTTTTTTATTTTATTACTTCCCTTCTACGTGACTTTACCGAAAGAACCAAGAAGAGAAATAATAATTTATTCGATCATTTAAATTATAAACTAGGATTGTTTATAAAAAAAAATAAAGAGGTATTATGGAAAAATGGATAAGAGGACCAATCGGGTACGGTTTGTGCGAGAAATAAGGGAATATCATTCGAGGAGTATCTATGACATTTCGGTCAATGCAATCAAGCATATCTTTTATTTTATAGGTCTGTTTCTTTAAAAGGGTCAGACCCTAGACCAACACGCCCAAAAGGTCCCCATATTATTACGAGCTTACCCGGCAATGTGACGATATCCCCCTAACTCTAGCACCAGAACGTAGACCACAGACAGCAAGATGAGCATCAGCAGCTTGGGCAGGGAGGAGACGCGCAGGAAGAGGGAGAGTGTGAGGATGCTGTTGAGGCAGCCCAGCAGGCCATACTGTGCCAAGTCACTGGGCGCTGGCGTGTATGCCAGTGCGGAGGGACTTGCTGTGGTCGCAGTTACTCCGGACAAGGTGCTGTTGAACTGGGAAACCTCCAGAGCCGGCAGGGTTTGGGGCGTAACCGACAACATGGACACCGACACAAGTCCGTGCTCGGACGTGGGCGTCACAATCGCAATGGAAGAGTTTCCAACTTCTGTCCAATACCACGTCATGCAGGCCACCTGCAAAGAAGATCAGCGTGCAATAAGTGTTAATATTAAAAATATATATACGAATTGGCAGAGAGTCCAAATTATCACGACCTAACAGTATAATGTCGCATATCCACCCTGACCAATTAACTGCCGACACCCAGTGCAGTAGTATATGTGTGCTGCCTGGAATTCTAATTCTATATCGATGTTCGCACTTCTGACATTTTTACATATCAGCCTATACCTCAGTCTTTATAAAACTGGATATGTGACGTTATACTGTATTTAATTTAAAACAGACTTTAAAAGGTATTGCAACAACAAGTATTGTGATGTTAAACTTTCACTTTTGTTGCAAGATATTTTTGTGTAAACAATGTGAAGGTTAATCGAGTTAAATTGCATCTCTCACCACACAGCTCTGAGCAGTGGAGAATATTAGGGCAATTATACAGAGGGTCAGGGTAGTCCGTAGCTGTATCGTTAGGCAGCCTGGAAAACACTGCACACACGAATATCACAGTAGAGTACTTTCAACATCACATACAATCACACATAACTCCTTTGGCCTGTAAAACTTAGTAATGTTATGAAACGCCATTGCTCTAACACCACTAGTTACAGCATTACTGAAGATAATGGGACCAATTTTAATTACCTTTTATAAATGTAAAATGATTGTATTACATACTCCTTGGTTCTTTTGGTAAGTCACATAGGTGACTTACCGAAAGAACCAAAGAGTGGATTCCTGCAGTCACAAAAGCTTCAAATCGTGATTGTATTACAGTATAAATATTACTATACTAGAACACCATAATGCGATTGCAGCATTTCGTACAGGATGTAAAACTATACCAATCAAAACCTAAAAATGTTTGTAAAAAAATGGTACTTCATTAGCTTAGGATCACGTGAGTTCAGAGTTCTCATCCTTGGATGAAAATTTACAGGCATATACACACACGGCTAAATATGCGTTACCACCGTCGTTAATGACTAACACTGCATGACTGCTAAAAAATGGGCGATCAGCTGATATTTCTTGTAATTGCCCAGCTTCCGAGCAAAGAGGGAGAAAAATATGTAACTTATAGTTCATCTTCTTGGTTCTTTCGGTAAAGTCACGTAGAAGGGAAATAATAAAATAATAAAAATAAAACATAATAAAATAATTCTCACGATGTTTCGGTCACAACGCAAGCAGCCGTCCTCAGGTGAAGAACAGGTCTGTCGGAAAGACAGCGTCTCATTCAGACGCTGTCTCATTCAGACGCTGTCTCATTCAGACGCTGTCTTTCCGACAGACCTGTGACTTTACCGAAAGAACCAAGAAGATGAATCCCTGCAGTCACGAAAGCTTTAAATCGAAATTTAACTTATAGTTATAGACTAACTATCGCACCTCTGATTAGTATGGTTGGCTACATATGGTGCTAAAGAAGTTTAACATACATACATAGATATTGCGCAGGTGTATAAATAACATGTATTCGGAATATGAAATATGCGTTTGTCCCAAAATCTCAAGCTCTCACAACTGATGCAAAGATGCTCACAAGTTTTGTGTTGCTCTGTGCATCTGCTATCGAGGTCCTTTCAATGATATCCCTGACGAAACCAAACCACCTTTGAACTCGCGTAAAGCTCGAACTTTCTCCTATTTGCACTTGAGAGTTCTGAAATGTTAATGACATGTGTTCAATGTGTCTGACGTCAGTCCGATATATATTATGAGGACACGGCGTCACTCTGTCATCTACATTCGTCTCGACGTCTTGCATTGCATGACGTTGGCGGCAAAGCTCGACTTCAGCAGTGAAAAAATAAGTATAACCCGTAAAAACAAAGTTTTTCACTATAAATCCTTTATATGCGTGGCAGCGAACTTAATATAAAGGATTTAAAAATATATTCGCCTGTGGAGGACGCGTGGATCGATCCCGCGACCTTTGGCATGGGAAGCGAGGGCGCTACCAACTGCGCTACTCCGCCACGGCCTGTGGAGGGGTTACGCTCTGGGCTCTTACACTGAATGAGTTCTATTTGAATATATGTAAAATACATTTTTTTTGCCTAAAAAGTGTAAAATTTTGGGAATTTTTTTTCACGAACATTAATTGTCTCGCACAACGAGTCTGTGTGGAAAATGTCAGCTCGATTGGATCACGGGAAGTGGGTTAAAAACGACCGAAAGATTTGCACGGTCGTAAGCAAGCAAGCACGCAAGCAAGCACGCAAGCAAGCAAGCAAGCGAACTTAATATAAAGGATTTAAAAATATATTCGCCTGTGGAGGACGCGGGGATCGATCCCGCGACCTTTGGCATGGGAAGCGAGGGCACTACCAACTGCGCTACTCCGCCACGGCCTGTGGAGGGGTTACGCTCTGGGCTCTTACACTCTGACGTTCAGCCAAAGCCATGAATGCGTTCTATTTGAATATATGTAAAATAATTTTTTTTTGCCTAAAAAGTGTAACATTTTGGGAATTTTTTTTCACGAACAATAATTGTCTGGCACAACGAGTCTGTGTGGAAAATGTCAGCTCGATTGGATCACGGGAAGTGGGTTAAAAAACGACCGAAAGATTTGCACGGTCCTAAGCAAGCAAGCAAGCACGCAAGCAAGCAAGCACGCAAACTTAATATAAAGGATTTAATAACCAGTGCCTTCTGATCCACGTGATGGCCTGGAGCAGCCCTGGCATGGCTCGGATGTGTCAGTGGAAATGAAGTGTTATATTACAGGATGGTAAATAGACACTCTAATACAAAGTGTATTATATCGAGGCACTTACCTGTACATGTGCAATATGCAAATACATAAGGCAAATCACAAGGAAACAGATTGACGCTACGAGCAGCACCACCACCACAGTGTTCCTGCAAAGAGAAACCATCACAGCACTATCAACAAACTACAAAGCAAGTGAGATGAAAAGGATATTGATTTACATAGCAAATGTTCACAGATGTAAGTCATTATAATCCTATAATAACAAGACAGCAGTGCTTTTTTTTCAAACAACTTAAATGTAATGAATGTAATCGTATACGCTTATGTAAATATATAATCTCCATGATAATACACCACGGGAACATGATTTAATTATATTTAGTGACTGTAATGCAACAACTAAGTTACGAATAGTCAGTTATTACTATTTGAAATTAAATTTTGAGTAGATGCTCTCGTAGTGGGATGTATGCTAATGAGCTGGATGCGAATGATCCTTCTGGCCCAAACCCGGGCACGAAAACACTCAGGAGGAGGATGATGATGGATGCAGTGGTGTGGTGTTATTCGTAGACTTGTACGCACGGTGGAAGTAGCAGCAGGTAAATAAGGCCCAGGATAGCAGCCAGAATCATACAAAGTGTGACAGCACTCGTGAAGTACTCATCCTCCAGCTGGTGGTACTGAAACACAACAGCATGGCAGACGTGAGCAACGGTCATTAGCGACAAGTAATCCGACACAAAGTATGACTCCTCACAAACCTATTTGACAGTGCATGCATTGCCGAACAAAAACAAGTATTTGAAAATGATACCATGTACTCGGTTATTTGATCCTTATGGCGGTACCCCGGGGTACAAAATAATGCAAAATGGCCGAGGCAATTAAATATTTGATTTCTGGGACACTATTTTTTTCCAGGGGTGTACTCCGTGACTAGGGTACCAATCAATCCGAAATCAGTGCTACTCCGCGATGTCAAAACACAGCGAGGACGATTGCGCTGAAACCCTGAACGCTCGTATGCACCATAGTGCATTGTGTACAGCTTGTCGAGATGAGTTCATTGCCGCATCGCCGACCATCAGCAGACTAAAAATGACTGCATCACGGACATTCTGCGAGAGCCGAGGTACTATGGTATCCCGGGGTACCGCCATAAGGTTCATTTGTCTGGCCATTTGTTTATATTTGTGCATCAGTTACTCATTATGTACATTCGTACTTTGATTAAAAGAAACATGTCGTCAAAATAACGAAATATATTCATATTTCTTTAATCATAACAATTCTTGTGCCAACTTGTCAACAGAAGATTCCAAGAACACAGGATGAGATGTTACTATCCTTTGTGCAAGCACTTCCAAGAATTCATGAACAGTGAGCCTGGTGAAATTTGGGGAGCGCATCGTCAGTAGTGAACCTTTGGTTCCTTGGGTGTTTCATACTATACACCCTCCCCAAAGGCGGCCAGCGACAGGGTGATCAATCCTACGCTTGCGTCCCATTCCCAATTAGTCATAGGAGTTGCCTTGTTGTTGATAGCCAACATCCCATGGGACTATGCATGGCAGGGGCGTCCTCCTCCCTGAGTCAAGCATTGTTGACTGCATACCTCCTGGCCCTCTCACTTTGGGGCCCAGCTGGGGTCTTTCCTCTTCATCCAGAGCCACTGACTGCTGCCTTCTGCCGCCTCCGATACAGCTCTGATTGCCGAACGCTGGCTCTGGCCCTTAATTCCCAGATCTCTAAGCAGTCTGGTTGTAGATGTTGCCACAAAACCTCTGCAGCCCACCTCCACTGGTCGGACTTCTGTGTTCCAGCCATGATGCCGTGCTTCGGCAGCTAGATCGGCATAGCGCAGATGTTTTCGCTCATAAGCCTCATCTACTGAGTCCTCCCAGGGTACTGTGAGCTCAATGATGAAGACCTTCTTGAGCGAACGGGACCAGAGCACCATGTCAGGTCTTAGGGTGGTGGTTGCGATCTCCGGAGGAAACACAAGTTGCCGGCCAATGTCAGCTAGCATTTTCCAGTCGCGGGCCAAGCGCAGCTGGTCTCGCTCTAATGGTGTAGAGCCGCTCTTTGGTGGTTTAGCCCCTTCGCAGACAAAGGTCGTCCGTAAGGGGTGTGATGCTGCTGGGGGTGGTAGGGAGTTGGTGGCAGCTCGCTTGTCCTCCAGGGCGGACGCAAGGTTTTTAAGGACTTGGTTGTGACGCCAAGTGTAGCGTCCTTGGGTGAGGCTTGTTTTACACCCTGTGAGAATGTGCCTGAGGTTGGCTGGCATGGAACAAAGGGCACAGTCCGGATCTGCACCATACCATTGGTGAAGATTAACTGGTGTTGGAAGGACGTCATATGTTGCTCTGATAGAAAAGCTCAACCGCCTCGCTTCCATGGCCCACAGATCCTTCCAGCTGATCTTCCTCTTCTCCACACTGTCCCATCGAGTCCACTGTCCCTGTTTGGCAAGAAAGACTGCCTTGGCCCACCTTGCAGCCTCCTCCTGATGGCGTACTTCCTGCACTACCATCTTCCGCCGCTCTGGTGCAGTGGCCTTACTCCAAGCAGCACGGCTAGTTAGCCCAAGGCCTCCTCTCCCTTGCTGAACATGACCCACAATGTCAGCATGTCTGAGGGCTGCTGTTGCCTCCTGGACTGCTTTTCCTGGCCTCCATTTGCGCCCAGTTGCCAAGGTCGGCACGTTGTTGCTCACCACTGGGTCTCGAGATTCACTCAGTGTCATCTGGAGCCTGGTTTTTGCACACTTGAATTCCTCTGTTAGACTGGTGAGGGGCAGCTTGAGGACACCATCTCCATAGAGGCCTACGGTGGTAAGGCATCGTGGAACTCCGAGCCACTTCTTTAAGTAGCTCGTGACTCCTCTTTCCATCTTCTCCACTGTTGAGATTGGAACCTCATACACTGCTAGGGGCCACAACACCCGGGGTAGGAGACCAAACGGCAGACACCAGGCCTTTAACTTTCCAGGTAGCTGGGTGTTGTCGATGGACTGTAGGCTACTACTGATGTCTTTGCGCAGCTGTTGCACCTGGTCTTTGTCCTTCAGGCTTGCATCATACCACCTTCCAAGGCTTTTTACCGGCTGCTCAGACACTGTTGGGATTTGGTCATCTCCGATGAAGAATTTAAGGTCACAGAGTACTCCCTTCACAATCGAGATGCTGCGTGACTTGGATGGTTTAATCTTCATACGGGCCCAGCTGATGTTCTCCTCGAATTTTCTGAGCAGTCTTCTGGTGCATGGGACAGTGGTGGTCAATGTTGTAATGTCGTCCATGTAGGCTCTGAGTGGAGGGAGGCGAAAACCAGAGTCGACTCGCTGTCCACCAGCAACCCATTTTGAGGATCTGATGATAACCTCCATTGCCATTATGAATGCCAATGGAGAAATGGTACATCCCGCCATTATACCTACATTCAGGCATTGCCATGAGGTGGTGAACTCTGAGGTGGTGAAGCAGAACTGCAGATCCTGAAAGTACGACTTCACCAGGGTTGTGATGGTGTCCGGTATATGGAAAAATCTGAAGGCAGACCACAGAAGTTCATGGGGCACAGAGCCAAATGCATTGGCGAGGTCGAGGAAGACTACATGGAGGTCCCTTTTCTCCACCTTGGCCATTTGGATCTGGTGCAAGACCATGCTGGAATGTTCCAAGCAGCCAGAGAACCCTGATATTCCTGCCTTCTGTACAGATGTATCGACGTACGCATTCCTTTGCAGGTACTCGGCCATCCTCTGGGCAATGACCCTAAAAAAGATTTTACCCTCGACATTCAGTAAGGAGATTGGGCGGAATTGGCTGATGTTCACTGCATCCTTCTCCTTAGGGATCAGGACCCCGCCTGCCCTACGCCACACTTTGTTAAATTCAACTCATTTGGCTTCAGCGTGTGTTAGCCACATTGACATTTTTAATACATTCCAACATTACAATAACCCATATAAAATAAAATAAAAATAATCACTATTGCTCAATATCGTGCTTTTAGGCTGTCATAAATATAATAACTACCGTATTTTCCCGCATATAACCCGCGGGGTATACCACTTTTTACAAACAAGACCCTGCGGGGTATATGGAGGTGCAGGCTATCTGAAATTTGTTTTACACAAAACGCTATTTTTGCGGGGTATATGCGTCTGCGGGTTATATGAGTATGCAGGCTATATGCGGGAAAATATGGTACATATACAAAAACAACATAATACAGGCTCTTATGGAAAGCTGACTTTCGAGAAGAAGAAGAAGGTATAAAATGATGTTTAAGCCAAGTGGACTTAGGTCATGAATGCTGCCATGATGTAACGGCTAACACATTGTACTTGGAATCCAGTGGTAGCTGGTTATATTAGGTACAAAACCGTTAGCTCGATTGGCAGGTCAAATGTGGTGGGGCAAAGTGTGGGTACTCCCACCACTTCAAACAAATGTGGCTAGTGTGGAAGAGTAGACCAAAATACCATTCTCTAGAGCTCCCTCTAGTGAAAGCCCTTCTGCCATCAGTGGCGAGAGCAATATATTACAGCTCTGCACCCTTACCTTTTCACAACTGTACATTAATACTAACAAATTTAAACAAAAAAAGACAAGGAGGATATTCTGCTCTGCCCAACAGGCGATACCTTGTGCTCGCGTTCTGACTGCTTGTAACAGAGGGAAAAGAAGTGCATGTCGGCCATGTCAGACTCTGTGCTGCGAGCCTCAATAAGCCGCGTGATGTAGCGGTTGACGCGGGAGCTTGGGCTGCTGTGGAGCAGCGCCGACGAGAAGGAGGAGCGGTGGCGCAGTTTCTCGGAAGCCGTGCGCATAGCCCGGCCCTGGCAGCAGCACACGGTGTACCACAGAGCAGCGTTCATTTAATCACAGGCTTAGCGCAGTCGACGACAACCTGCAGCATCTAAGTCATCTGCGTCTGTGGATTTCATTTAGTCATTCTCTTAGACGAATAGTCTAGAGCAGTCAATAACGTGGTCCTCCCTCATTTAATACATGCTGTGTGTGTAAATATGTTATATATATTATAGCCAATTACCAATTTTGGTCTTTCTCACTGCACTGCTGTCTCTAAGTTATCTTAGATTGCATATTCGATGGTTAATTCGTCATAGTCTTTGGTGGATAGTCATAGTTTTCGTCATGCTTGATGAGTTTTGCCGACTCAGCCATCATTGACTAAAATGAAAAAAAAAATTCTTGACTATTTTCGTACCTCAGTTCATTAACAAAATTAACACTGACACAGAGTAATGTGGGCTGTGCACAAAAGCAACTGCCAGTTCCTTCAAATCACTCTCTTGAAAAACATGGCTTATAAAAAGACAGGGACCTCACCTTATCGTCATCCACGCAGGTCATGACGTTTGAGAAGGGGATTTCAGCCTTGAACATCTTACGGCAGTGCATCAGCTGTACCAGGAGGTAACACACGGTCTTAAACCTCATCCTCTTAGCTGGTTTAATGTCAGCCAATATCAGGCCTGGAAAGATCTGAGAAGGCAATATTTATGTATCAATAAAACGAAATACACACAAAAAATAATTAGATTAATGTTTACATTTACATTTGTCACACTCAGTGTTTGTTGTGGCTGTAAGTAAAAACACCGAAAATATTCACGTGTAAAAACACTGAAAATGTTCACGTGTACATGCACGTGAACGTTTGTTGCAACAATTGACTAATAAATCGTTCATTAATTATAGTCTTTAAAGTATATTTTATTCATTTTGCACAAACAAATCAGGGCCCACAATGGACTGTTGTAACCGATGTAATGGTGATTATTGACAAAGCGACAATTACGTAGAGGGGAGCAGGGACGATAGCTGCCATTCGAATAATTCTTGCATAGCTGGAAAATAAAATTTCTTCATGCACTACCATAGAAGGAATTTTGTGTCCCTGCTAAAATATTTGGTCTGCATACACAAGTGACACCAATGTGAGCCTTTAGTTAATGCAACGAAGTGCATATCAATGTCATTTGATTAAAGTAAATGAATGCACTGGGTGTTTGGTAGAATTTTACAAGTTCTAAAAATTTGCGGTGGTATAATTTACCTTCCTGCGGTGCGACGGAACGATGAAGTACGTTTCAATGTTGTGCTTTCTCAAGTAGCTGTTTCTGTCCTTTCCGTTTCCAGGCTCTACTTCATAATCCCCATTCAGACAGTCCAGGGTGGATTTTGTGATGTGCACTTTTCTGTAACACATAGGACAATAGTGCCAATAATAAAAACAAAATAGCAACTTGCGTTCGTGTTATGTTGAAGGTCATTCCACGTGTTGAAGAAGTTGAGCAGATCTGTCTTGCTAAAATGGGAAAAATGTATTTATACAATACATTGACACCACCTCTACATATCTGGATTATTTTTTTCATCTTATAAAGATGCATACATATTTTCACAGCTGTTCCTTATGTGTTGCTTGTAACACAGTATCAAGAAGAGACTTGGCACGGAGAGTGACATTATTGCTTTGTTCCCCATAAGGGTCTTCTGGCTATATCCTAAACAATTTGAGACGCACCATCATTTACCACGTGTCTATGCAACATAAACCTATGTCATTGCTGCTTGACAACCATTGGCACATTTACACTCCAGTCCTTCTTGTCTGATTGGCCACCCTCACAGATGATTTCACTATATGATATAGCTTCATGAAAGTCAGATGAGTTGAGTTATTTCCCATAGCACTTCAATGATCAGAGTCACAGCAAAACTATTTTCTGCTCAATTGAAGGCAGTGCTCACCTATACATTATAGCCCTGAGCTGGTGGTGGAGATTCCAATTCATATTGCAACAGTGAATCTCTCCAAAGGACAGCCACTGTTGTTTTCCCCAAAAAGTAATACTTATTTTATCGACCCTAGAGGTGTGATGGCTTAAGTCAACTTACAGCCTTATGATTGCAAGCCGCTTGCTCTACTGCTGACCCTAGGCTCTATTTCACGAGCGTCCCTCTACCATTTCAAGGCATACAAAAAACGTTCCAAAGCTGAGATGACGGTATGTGATCAGCTAGCAAGTGCTCCATGGAAATGCAGTGAATGTGAGTGAACACACAATCCTGCTCAATTGTGATGTGCCTGCAGGTTGCGATGAGCTCACCCAGGCAGACCACCAGCTTCCATTACATTGGCAAGCGTCACATCATTGGACCATACATCATATTGCCACTTGCGCAGGCCCAGCACTCCACATAGCACACGGCCAGTGTGCAGCCCCACTCGCATGTTCAGGTCAACCTCAGTTGCCTCCGCCACTGACCTAGATGGGATACACACTCATCATTCATTTATTTGTTTCTAGAAATGGATCAAATGTTTATCAGTAAAAAATTAACCCGTAAAAACAAAGTTTTTCACTATAAATCCTTTATATGCGTGGTGGCTAGAGTCCTCTCGTCCTCTGGCTTGAGATGGCTGCCACCTATGGGTCAGATGATTGTCTGCCAGCATTAAGCAATTGGTAATAAAATATTTTAAAAAAATTCCCTAAACAGTGTAAAATTTTGGAAAAACATTTTCACGAAAATTAATTGTCACGCACAACGAGTCTGTGTGGAAAATGTCAGCTCGATTGGATCACGGGAAGTGGGTTAAAAAACGACCGAAAGATTTGCACGGTCGTAAGCAAGCAAGCAAGCACGCAAGCACGCAAGCAAGCAAGCGAACTTAATATAAGTATAACCCGTAAAAAAAAGTTTTTCACTATAAATCCTTTATATGCGTGGCAGCGAACTTAATATAAAGGATTTAAAAATATATTCGCCTGTGGAGGACGCGGGGATCGATCCCGCAACCTTAGGCATAGGAAGCGAGGGCGCTACCAACTGCGCTACTCCGCCACGGCCTGTGGAGGGGTTACGCTCTGGGCTCTTATACTGTGAATGAGTTCTATTTGAATATACGTAAAATAAATTTTTTTGCCTAAAAAGTGTAACATTTTGGGAATTTTTTTTCACGAACATTAATTGTCTCGCACAACGAGTCTGTGTGGAAAATGTCAGCTCGATTGGATCACGGGAAGTGGGTTAAAAAACGACCGAAAGATTTGCACGGTCGTAAGCAAGCACGCAAGCAAGCAAGCAAGCACGCAAGCAAGCAAGCGAACTTAATATAAAGGATTTAATAAAGGATTAAAAAAATAATTGTCACGCACAACGAGTCTGTGTGGAAAATGTCAGCTCGATTGGATCACGGGAAGTGGGTTAAAAAACGACCGAAAGATTTGCACGGCGGTAAGCAAGCAAGCAAGCACGCAAGCACGCAAGCAAGCAAGCGAACTTAATATAAAGGATTTAAAAAAAGAAACAACTCAAGTTTTTCATCAAATGTTTTATCCTACCACATTAGCAGTTGTCATACTCTAAGGAGGAAACAAGTTTTGTTTGCTGGCTGGCTGGAGCACGGGGAAGGGTGCTGTGGTGGTGTCACCACACATGCCTAAGTGATGAGGTCACCCGTATCCCACAGTGCTAAACCGCGCTCATGCTTGCTGACATCACGCTTCCCACCCACCCTCTACCTTGGCCGTGTATCCCGCGGAAATGCGCGGGCAGTCCTATCATACTCTATAAGAAAAACTTTTTCTGGCTAGCTGGATGCCTGACCGACTGGCTGGCTGCCTGGCTGGCGACTGACCACCTAGAGTGCGTTCTGACTAGCTGGAGACCATGCACCGCCCAGCACACAGAGGGGAAGAGTCGTTTATGTGGCCAACATGCAGGTGACGGGCACGCGTTAGAGGGCGTGGTGTGGGGCAGGGGGAGCACAGGACGGGGTATGCGAGGAGGGGAGCGCAGGTGGGGCGCGATTTGGGGTATATGCAGGTGATAGGGGGTGTCCCAGGGGTTGTCACGCACGAGAGGGGGGGGGGAGGTGAGGACAATCGGGAGGACCGCCGTTCAATGAACGGTACTTTAACAATATTATATTTTTAAAACATTTGCTGCCTGACTGGCTAGAGGAAGGGACGGACGGACACATCCTAAGGATGTGCGGGCTGATAGTTTGTAATAAAAACCCAATTTGTTGCCTTCATAAACAAAAAGAAAAACAGGAGTGCACAGTCAAGGTTGACCAACATTCATCGATTTCACTATAAATACATTTAATTTATTGCTTGTAAAATGCGTCGTACTATTTTTCTAAGAAGAAAATGCAGTCATGTATAATTTATGCTACATGTATTTTCATTGCTGCAGAACGTTTTAAAATACGTACACAGGCATACACATTGATTATCATGAATATTAAACACTTAATTTCTATGGCTTTACAGTTCCAAATCTAGCGTCGTTGATTAATTATCGTACACTCTGTTCCACGATATTTGAAAGAGCCTGATAAAATAGGTGTATGACTGTATACAAAGCAAGTTTAGAGACATCAAACAGTTTTAATTTCTTATTATTCAAATGGCATGGCTTTGATGAGATGCTCTAGATGAGCTGCTTGTTCACGTACGTGATGGTGTCAATCATGTCCAAACCCATCTCCACACAGCAGTGAGCGTGGTCCGCCTTAGGCTGCGTTAGGCCTGAGACGCAGTAATAACAGTCGCCCAGAATTTTAATCCTCCTGCAGTGATTCTCCTGAAATACAAACGGTCGGCACTGAATAGTTTTCTTGCTCACAAAACATTAATACCTCCCATATGCTTGCATCTTTGCACAACCTTCTTGACACGGTCTTGTAAAAAATACATGCTAGTATTGGCACTATTTTAACCGTGTAAAGTACATTTTATAATTGACGATGACTCACTATTTTTCATTTTCGCAAGTTCGCTGTCTATCATTTGAAATACATTGTTTGCAACTCAAATACTGTACACAACAGACATGGGTTGATGACTTGTATGCACTAATCAGATTCCACACAATATTTCTTTGATAAGTTATGCAGATGCACATTTGTTTTCTGAAAGGTCCTTTTTACCTCCAAAAGATGGATTTCCACAAAAGCTCAAGATAAAAATAAATATGAAATAGAACACTATAATTGGTAGAAGCTAGGATGAAACGTAAATGGAATTTGAATACAATTGCTCACTCTTAATTCAATAATGATTTAAATTCCAATCATTTGTAACCACAGCATTATTAAAATAATAATCATCTAAGCAGCATGCTATCAAGTTGACTGGTAACACATTATTTGCCATTCTCAAGAAAACAAACAAACCCCACAAACAGCTGTTGTAAACATTTAAATAATTAATTCATTGCTTAGAGAAATAATAATGTACGCAGTATAAATGACGGTATAAAATCAATCTCCTTGGTGTGTTGTATGCATACCGTAGCCAGTTCATCAAACTTTCCGAAAAGCTCATTAAGCAGTTTAACGAGCTCCTGCGCCGTACACTGCGATGCCAGACTTGTAAACCCAACGATATCTGCAAAAAGGATGCTGAAACACAATACAGTACCGGCAGACCGTAAAAGTCTTGTTAGTATGCATTTGCTATGCATTATGCATGCTGCAATAGCAATCGAATACAATTTCAGAAACATAATTGAATTAATTTCAGAACAAACTAAGAATGAATTAATATTGTTACGAAACTGATCTGACACAAAATCATCAACTGTTTCAAGCACCGTGAACACCACAACATTTTCAATAAAATTACATCTATAAATTATATAATATATACATTCCTGGGTGGAGTGGTGGCATAGCAGTTACTGTGCTGTGGTTTGAACGCAGCGACACAGGTTTGACTCCTGGCCATGGCTAACAGCAGTGTCAAGACATATCTGAAGTGGTCCTACAGCCCCGGCTTTAATAAGCCACACTGCGTAGTGAAGTTTGGTCCTAACACCCCCATGACCGAAATGTTGTCGGGAGGCCTTCATCCATGGGTGGATTGAGAATGGTGGGAATTTCAAGTTTTTGCATTCACACTTGACATCCATGTAATAAATAACAAGTCCTGGTATGATAGTACTGAACGTGCTAGATCAATTTGGACCTGTGTTTCAAAACCTGGGCTATTAGATTCTGGTAAGATATAACCTAATTCTCCTACATGTGCAACATGTTCATGAATATTTGAATAACAAAAAATTGCACAACATTAAAGCCACACTTTCACACACAGGTAAATACAAAATATTGAATAATATACACGTTTTAATGTGCAAAAATATTCAATGATTGTGGGAAATGAACAATATGTACCAATGACAATACATGTATATGATAAACTAAAGATGCACACACAATTATAAAGCCAGGAGGCTTAATTCAGGAACTTTTTATCCCAAGCCATGGTCTTGATATCCAGAGAGTAGAAGCGGTTTATTTTTTTCAGAGAGACGGGACCAGATTTTGGAAGGAAATTAAGTGTTAGGCACGAATCGAGCGGGGGGGGAACAGAAACATTGACAGAGTCAGATGTGTTCTGTGACTTAGGTCACTTGGGACCCTCCCAAGGCCAGAAATAGCGACGCATTTTTTGGATATAACATTTTGCACACCTTCTGCGGGCGAGCACAAGGGAACGCCGCACTTCATCTCCCAAATTATTTATTTCTATGGGGCCTCAAGATAACAATAACCCGTGCTTTTCTCCTCAATCCCGTGTGTGCGCATTTGTGATGGCGACAAAAGCGTGATGACATTCTCCAACACAAAGAAGAGGACATGTAACTGTATAAAGTGTGTATTGCACGCATCGCCTGTCGTATGTGTGGCATATATATTTTGGCGGTGCAAACGCTCGTGTAAAAAAGAAGTGCAGTCTCCAACTCTTATCAGACTTTACCTCTCAATATGTGCTATGAAAGAGGGCCACTGCCCAAAATATTGCCTGTTTTATAAAAGTAATTTTTAAAGGCAGTATTATTGACGAATGTGTTGAGGTTTTTTTGGAGTAATAAAAAGCTCCGGCCGGTGTTATTCTTATTGTTTCCTGGCGTTTTAAGTTGTATTTTTGTCCCGTAATATTCACTTACACATGTGTTCAGAGAGAAAATGTAAAAAGCAATGCTAACCTGTGCATTGTTACAGACTGATTAATTAACAATACATTATTCATAACAGTTCAACCCTCAGATTTACTGTAAATTGTTCATTTGAAACTTAACAAATTGTAGTCTTGTGACAAAACACATGGTGGCGACACACATCTTTAAATTCAAAATATGACATCCATCAAATAGTGATGTTTCTGTAATGAAAACAGGTTAATTGAATTTCACTTCTGTATTGCATTGCCTTTGAACTTACTACAGTATTACTGCACTTGCATACATATACTGTGCAGGTATTTAGTCTTAGTAGTCGTATGGGTATTATCAATATTATTTCTCACCTTACATTGTCATGCCGCTGGATGTAGATTTTGTGAAAGATTCGTTCTGGGGGCTTTAGGAAATCCTCTTTCATCTCCATGGCCACGTGCCTCGGCAGGAGACTCATAAGCAGACGCTCCTGTGGGAGGGGAGTCGGGGTGGTGGTGGGCTGGTATCAGCAAGCATCCAGGGGTCCCCAAGTCTCACAGAAACTGCGGGCTCCCGCGCACACTCCTCCTGATCGTGCCACGCTGAAGTGTGACCCCTTTGAGATATGTAAAGCACACTGCCGTGTATAATGTATTCTATAAACATAAGCACATGAATACACTTGTACACATTTAGTATAAAATATACATATTTGTAAAACCGTAATTAGGGAACACACGAATGATATACAGTCGTCTATAAATAGCCAAACATAGCCTGTACGAGCACCATGAAACAAGTTAGCTGAGCTGAATTCCCAGGCATGGCCCCCATCAGTAGCGGTATATATATGAAAAGCCCCTTAGCCAACCATTCACAAACCCGCACTCACCAGGATGGTGAATTACAAATCACGCAACCTCTATAACCTAGTCTTGGAAGCCCTTCATCCAGCCGAGGTTTTATAAAGGGCTGACGTGTATTAATGTGCAGTCGTATCTGTACACCTACTGAAACATTGTCCATAAATATCCGTATGTAAATGCATCGACTAAATATCCATGCCCTTATACTAAACTGACCCACATTTAAACGTATCGTCCCAAAAGACAGTATACACATATGGCAGTGTCTTCAAATATGCATAGCATATATGCACAGAGTAATGTACAAATGCTATACAGCCTATAAATACTTTCAAATGCATACATAATGTACATACGTTGTCATATACAATATAGTTATATTGTTGTTGCTTCAGTGATCAGAGATCTTAGGTAAAACAGTACTTCAGCATACACAAAAATAATTTAGGAGAAAAAATTGTGTTTTTATTTAGCATTATTACAATAACGCATTCACTGCTTGAACCATGAAGGGGTCAATAACAGTCGACCTGCAGGGCAAGTTCGCATGTGGTGGGGTAAAGTGTGGCGGTGGAGTAGGCCAAATACTCTCCAGGGGGCCTCCCGATATGAGGCCCGACTGCCAGCAATGGCATCAGTGAGATAAATTATTGTCTTTACCTTTAACAATTATTTATATCCAACACAAATGGCTGTGAGGTGTTTATTTTAAAACATATTACTGTACATTGATCTTGTTGATATTAAGAGTATATATTGTGAACTCAATATAGTACCTGCGAATAATGTAAATAGTAACATAGAGTACTGTAAATGTGTGGGTAACAACTCAGTTTTAGAAAATACTTGAATTATTTTACAATTCTAATAACATTTGTACTACAAAACGCTGCAGACAATTTCTATATATAGTATACAGTATATACATACAAACAGTCAACTGTATAAATAACTGCTAACTCTATTTGGATGAACAAATATCCAATGACCAAATCGAGGAAACTAAGCAGGTTGAAGCCAGGCAGGTACTTGGATGGGCAACCAGCACGCATAAACTAGGTGTCATACAGTGAGGGAAAAAAGTATTTGATCCCCTGCTGATATTGTACGTTTGCCCACTGGCAAAGAAATGATCAGTCTATAATTTTAATGGTAGGTTTATTTGAACAGTGAGAGACAGAATAACAACAACAAAATCCAGAAAAACGCATGTCAAAAATGTTATAAATTGATTTGCATTTTAATGAGGGAAATAAGTATTTGACCCCCTCTCAATCAGAAAGATTTCTGACTCCCAGGTGTCTTTTATACAGGTAACGAGCTGAGATTAGGAGCACACTCTTAAAGGGAGTGCTCCTAATCTCAGCTTGTTACCTGTATAAAAGACACCTGTTCACAGAAGCAATCAATCAATCAGATTCCAAACTCTCCACCATGGTCAAGACCAAAGAGCTCTCCAAGGATGTCAGGGACAAGATTGTAGACTTACACAAGGCTGGAATGGGCAACAAGACCATCGCCAAGCAGCTTGGTGAGAAGGTGACAACAGTTGGTGCGATTATTTGCAAATGGAAGAAACACAAAATAACTGTCAATCTCCCTAGGCCTGGGGCTCCATGCAAGATCTCACCTCGTGGAGTTGCAATGATCATGAGAACGGTGAGGAATCAGCCCAGAACTACACGGGAAGATCTTGTCAATGATCTCAAGGCAGCTGGGACCATAGTCACCAAGAAAACAGTTGGTAACACACTATGCCGTGAAGGACTGAAATTCTGCAGCGCCCGCAAGGTCCCCCTGCTCAAGAAAGCACATATACATGCCCGTCTGAAGTTTGCCAATGAACATCTGAATGATTCAGAGGACAACTGGGTGAAAGTGTTGTGGCCAGATGAGACCAAAATGGAGCTCTTTGGCATCAACTCAACTGGCCGTGTTTGGAGGAGGAGGAATTCTGCCTATGACCCCAAGAACACCATCCCCACCGTCAAACATGGAGGTGGAAACATTATGCTTTGGGGGTGTTTTTCTGCTAAGAGGACAGGACAACTTCATCGCATCAAAGGGACGATGGACGGGGCCATGTACCGTCAAATCTTGGGTGAGAACCTCCTTCCCTCAGCCAGGGCATTGAAAATGGGTCGTGGATGGGTATTCCAGCATGACAATGACCCAAAACACACGGCCAAGGCAACAAAGGAGTGGCTCAAGAAGAAGCACATTAAGGTTCTGGAGTGGCCTAGCCAGTCTCCAGACCTTAATCCCATAGAAAATCTGTGGAGAGAGCTGAAGGTTCGAGTTGCCAAACGTCAGCCTCGAAACCTTAATGACTTGGAGAAGATCTGCAAAGAGGAGTGGGACAAAATCCCTCCTGAGATGTGTGCAAACCTGGTGGCCAACTACAAGAAACGTCTGACCTCTGTAATTGCTAACAAAGGTTTTGCCACCAAATACTAAGTCATGTTTTGCAGAGGGGTCAAATACTTATTTCCCTCATTAAAATGCAAATCAATTTATAACATTTTTGACATGCGTTTTTCTGGATTTTTTTGTTGTTATTCTGTCTCTCACTGTTCAAATACACCTACAATCAAAATTATAGACTGATCATTTCTTTGTCAGTGGGCAAACGTACAAAATCAGCGGGGGATCAAATACTTTTTTCCCTCACTGTAGGTTGATGCGAGACTACTTTGTCAGCAGAGGGCAGTGCAGTCCAGTTTGCGCTAAGGATGCGTTCCTGAAAACCAGCACGCAAATCAAACGTACCATCTAACACCCCTAATGCCGCCACAACCGCAGCCTCCGCCTTGCTCCCTCCACCCTAGTCAATACCTCGTAATGTGGTACATTACCTAACCAGAGGATGCTTAGTAACCCATTGCGCATCTATTAGAGCTGAACGATTAGTAGAAAATATCTAATTGCGATTTTTCTGACAGATATTGCGATTTGATTTGCGATTACATTTTTTTAAGTCAAGCTTCAGTTCAATATTCACTGTGTAATAGATTTAAAATATGTGATGGAGCATTACCACATGATACCATCAACATATTAACTGATCGAAATATTCTAATGCAAGGATGAAAACTTAAAATATGTATTTATTCAAATGTTTTAATTGAAATAGAACAATTAAACATAGAACAATTTTTAAGTTAAATAAAGTTATAATTTAAAAAAAAAATCCAATAAGAAAGTAATAGGACTTTTCAAATCTAAAAAAATCGCAGCCTTTGCGATTTTCTAATCGCATTGTTTCAAATTTTGATTTCGATTTGAAATCGATTACCTTATTTTCCCGCATACGCATATAACCCGCAGACGCATATACCCTGCAAAAATAGTGTTTTGTGTAAAACAAATTTCAGATAGCCCACACCTCCATATACCCAGCATTCATTCATATCTTTAACGTCGTTACCGCAGCTTAATTCCATCATATTAATACAAAGTTTACATTTGTAATACATTCCACTATCAATTGTTAAAATTTAAATCATAACGTGCACAAAGAAAACAAACTAACCGGAAACGAGTGAACTAAAAACAGTAAATAAGTAACAAAAGTAAATATCCAATAAATAAGTAACACATAACTGGTAGATAAGTACCGTAAGTAAGCGTAATTTAGGCTTACCAGCATTCGACCTCATCATATTACAACTAATGGACCGGTAATTACCCCTGTACAGTTTTAGCACTGGTAGATTGCGCACTGCGCAGACATTAGCAGCACTACGGTAACGCCATTGCCTCCTGGCAACAAAGCCATTGGAAGTTTGAAGCAAAGCTCATGGTCGCGACTGTATAGTGCTCAGCTAATAGCAGCGGCCTAAGGGCCTCAGCAATTATGATTTTGCGTCTAGCAGACGCTTGTTAAGGCGCTTCCAATTGTGCAATCCATAGCCTCAGCTGAAACTTTCGCACCCCCCGACAGCCACTGAAAGTATTACGGTAAACAAAGTGCGCCCACTTCAAACATTGTCATTTCATTGTACAAACAATTCGAATCATTTAAAACGTGATAACATGTGCAATTTTAGTGTGAGTGATTTATTCAGCAGTGCTTTAGTCAAAGGTAAGTGTTGCATAGTGGATAGTCCTACCATGAAAACATTCAACGAGTTATGACATGCCACACGTGTAAAATATTTTTGGGATAGCCCGAACCTCCATATACCCCGCAGGGTCTTGTTTTGTTTGTAAAAAGTGGTATACCCCGCGGGTTATATGCGGGAAAATACGGTAATCGTTCAGCCCTAGCATCTATACTGCACAACTATCGGCGTGAAAAGTGTATATTATTTATACAGGAAATCCTGGGTTTACGCGATTTTGTGGTACGCCATTTTGGAATAATGCGCGCTTTGCATTTAGACCTTTTATTTACATGCGCGAGGCAATTTTCGGAATAACGTCATCCGCAACGCGACAAACGCCACCCTTGCCTGGCACTGCGACCCAATGGCGTTGCCAGCAGCCAATGCGGTATGATAACTAGTGTGCTATACTGTACAGCATCTACCAACTTAAAGTTCGTCTCCCTCCCCATCTCCATCCTCTCCACAACGCAACTCTGGCGCAGTTACAAGTAAGTAATACGGTATTTCTTTTAATTTTAATTTCATATGAAGTATATTAGAGTTTACATTACTTTATTTTAAATTGAAAGTTATATTGTGTGTACGTGTATTGTATTGATATAGGCTAGTATAATATAGGCAATTATGTCTGAAATATGCATTTTTTAAATACGAGCGCTTTTCCAGGAATGCATCTATCGTGTATGTCAAGGAGTGCCTGTATATGTGCCTCATATATTGGAAGAAGTAGTCACCCCTGTGAATGGCTAGCTGAAGTGACATCTGTTGAGGAAGTACAGAAGGTGATCCAGAGTCTGAGACCAGGAAAAGTGCCGGGCAGAGATGAACTTCCAAACGAAATGCTAACGGAGGATGGCGTTTGTGCACAGACTGCCCTATATGGCATGATAAGAACAGTCTGGACCACTGGACGGGATTCGCAGGATTGTAACGATGCCCTGGTGGTCCCCCTCTTTAAGGGGGAACCACACAGACCGTAATAACTATAGGGGCATCCCCTTCCTCAGTGTGCCAGAAAAGGTCCTGGCAAGGATTATTCAACATCGCCTTGCCAGGCACGCTGAGGAGAGGCTTGTGGAGCCCCCAATGTGGTTTCAGGAAAGGGTGGTCCTGCACAAATGCCATATATTGTCTGTCTGCTACAACAGAGGTGTAGGGAATTCCAATGGGACCTACATCTCTGCTTTATTCACCTGGTCAAAGCCTATTATACCATCAGTAGGCCTGACCTCTGGGTTGTTCTTCGTGCCTTTGGTGTCCCTGACTCTCTACTCACATTCTTGGTTCTTTCGGTAAAGTCACGTAGAACGTCCTGCTTGCGTTGTGGCCGAAACGTCGTGAGAATTGTATTTTATTATGTTTTATTTTTATTATTTTATTATTTCCTTTCTACGTGACTTTACCAAAAGAACCAAGAATATGAATCCCTGCAGTCACGAAAGCTTTAAATCGAAATCTCTACTCACAATCATTAAGGACCTTCATGATGGTGGGCAGGCCCAGGTAAAACTACATGGCTAGGAGTCGATGCCATTCTCTGTTCACCTTGGGGTGCGACAGGGATGTCCTCTGGCTCCCACATTATTTAACATCTCTTTCGACCACGTAGTTCGTGAAGCTTTCAATGGCTATACCAGAGGAATTTCCATCTGGTACAGATACAATAGGATGATTGATGCCGGGTGTGGTCAAGGGATGACTACCTATTTGTCAACCATGTTATGTATGCGGATTATCTGGTGATTGCTACTCACTCACAGGAGGAGTTGGAGGTGCTGCTGCTGAACCTGGAGCGTGCCACTAAGAAGTGGGGCCTTATCATCAGTCCCACCAAAAGCTAAGCACCTGCGTGGATATTTTGTGCCATCAAACACTCCACCCCCACAATTCCCAATTGGTAATGGGGCAGTTGTGGAGAGAGCAGAGAATTTTCCCTACCTGGGCAGTGTGCCTACCATCCATTCTGGGTTCAACCAGGCTGGATCGTGAGCTCACAAATACTTGAAAGATCTGGACAAAGTCCCATCGGTGAGCTCCTCTGGTAGGCAAGGCTGCGTTGGCTGAGTCATGTAGCTCGCATGCCCAGCAACCACATGCCTAAACAGTTTTTGTTCGGCCGGACAGAGGGGGCTAAATGGGTGCGGCACGGGCTACATAAGATATGGAGTGATGTGGTACAAGAGGATGTGGACCTGAGTAGACTTGCTGATGACTGGTACCAGCGATGTCAAGATCGGCCTCTGTGGAGGAGGCTCGTGAATGACGCTACTCGGCAGTCGGAGGCAGTCGTCCTCTAGCGATGATCACAACTAGTAGCTAAAACACTGCAAGCTGGCACAGTAGGGGGCACAGGTGGTGTATCGGCCAGTCATCTCAGTCAGTCAACCCATGGCACCTGGATCTGTCCCGTGACCTCCTGCCAGTGGGCGTTCGACACTTCACGTGGCCTTAATGTGCGCATCGCCTGGCACCAGCACCGTGGTGACGTCACTGCCACTTCATGGCGAATGGCGGTTGTTGTATATTAAGATATATTACCTTGTCTATTATAATATACGTATTATTAGTTTATCATATCAAAATTAGTTTACCCTTGTATAAAAAAAATAGTCGCCATAAATACGGTATGGGGGGGGGAAATATATTAATAGAGTAGACATGAGGCGATAGCCAGTCAGGGACGCTCATGCTTGGGCGCCATCTGGCGACTCAATGTCGCTGTGCAACATAATAAACTTGGGTCTTAATGCTAAAGTTCATACATCTCGAGTACGTTATGGCGAGGTACCACAGTTCGTGAAAACGGGATTAGGTATCAATAAGTTTAGTATGTTGTAGCGAACGTGCATCTGAGCATTACTAAACTGTGATTCTATGCCACGTCTATGCTCACACGGCTAGCGAATTAACTCCTACGTGCCACACGAAGTGAGGAGGTCCTTATCCAGTAGTGGATTTAAAAAACAGCTGTATGTGCACTACATTTACTAAATACAGTACAGCATCGTCCTACAGCAGTCTGTGGATCACTGCTGTCCGCAAGGCCGTGGTCCTTATCCAGTAGTGGATTTTACAAAACAGCTGTATGTGCACTACATTGACTAAATACAGTACAGCATCGTCCTACAGCAGTCTGTGGATCACTGCTGTCCGCAAGGCCGTGGGAACTGGTAGGCATAACTCTTTTAGATACAATATTTTTCACAAACCCCCAGATATGTTTTACCGTCATTGTAAAACTATTTTCATGGGTCAATAACATCAATTTATTAGTTTTTATGGATTTGCATTTACATATCACAGCATTTTTAGTGTAGTTTTCACTTCTAAAAATAAATTATTAGTGCATGATGGTAAACACAATATTTATGACGGTTCCATTCTATTCTTGAGTATTGCAATATGTTCAAGAGGTAAATGCCAATGTCCGAGGTATGTTCGCCACAAAAGGGCTTCAGGAGTTTTGCTATTCCTCCCTTGAAGGAGCGCAGCCTACAGTAGTTAACTATATGGTCCATAGTTTGGGTTGCATGGCCACAATCACACCACTGTGGCTTCTTTTAATTGACCATTTGTAAAGGAGATGTGCGGGTTGACAGTGGTCCACGGGTTCATAAATATTGGGACCCGCTAGTCCACATTACATGCAGGGACGGATTAAGGCATGGGCTTTAGGGGCTGCAGCCCAGGGGCCTCCGCCAGCTGGAGGTCCTCCAGAGATTAAGTGAAAAGTGATTTCATTTGTGAAGACTGAATTTTATTTGTTCTTAGCCTTGTACAAATAAAAACAATTCTTTAACTTTGTTTTCCTTTTGAAAATATTTTTGGGGGTCTCACAGTACCTGTAGTCCAGGGGCCTACAAAATCTTAAACCGGCCCTGATTACATGCCTAAGATGGTCTGCATGGCGCCTATTACAATACAGTTTAGATTAATATGGCATCAAAATGCCACCACGTCTCAAGACCCTGTAACAGGCAAATAAATCCACAGACACACGTGGTCCCACAGACATAAAAAAACAGAGACCCACAGACAGGTCAAAGAGAGCAAACTGACCCACGAATAAACCTATTCACAATAATAGCACTGTGGATGTTTGTGACCACATGCAGGTAAGTAAAATGAACCAACGATAAATATGTTGGTTTTATTGCCTTGAAGTGGGAGAGAGACATGCGTGAGTCACAAATAGCCCACACATGTGCCGTGTATATATGTATGTGTGTGCATTTAACATTCACACGCACTATGAAGAGATAATTGGGTATATTCCATAGCTTATCACTGCAATGATTTACATGTTGGTGATACCAAAGCTTTCATACTGGAGAACTGAAAATGTTTTGTCTAATTACTCAGGACAATACGAAAAGGATGAATACATGATTTATATTCACAAGTTGTTGCGTGTTTTATTTCCTAGAGTTTAGAGGCCAGAACTATACATCGCAGCCTGTTGCTATGGGGGAATAGTAGTTTAATGCTGATTTCCAATAGTAGATTTATGGAGTGTACAATTCTTGACTTAAAGCTTTCGTGACTGCAGGAATTCACATTCTTTGGGTCTTTTGGTAAAGCCACCTGAAGACGATTGCTTGTGTTGCGATTGAAACGTCGTGATTTTTATTTTTGTTATTTTTTCTATCTACGTGGCTTTACCGAAAGACCCAAAGAATATGAATCATAGAATGTACGTCTATTGATTTTGGTACCATTTTTCTTTGAAGAAATTATAATTTGTATATGTTTATCGAATGGCTTGGACAAAACAATATATACTGTGTTATATTATGCTTATTTTTTTCATAGAAAATGTATTTGACCTAACAGTGTGAGCTGTGTAACAAAAATGTCCTCTGGTAAACATACATTATATTCGTTTTGTACATTATCCAGTGTGTCTTGTACATAAAATACAATAAACTACTATAATACAAAAATACAGTAATGAACATTATCAATGGCCTAGTTTGCAAAATACCAAAATCACTCAAACTGAAAAAAACATTTCCTATCTATTGAACATATTTGTCATGAACAGCTCATCATTACATTTACATACTGTAGGAACAGTGAGTGCTTGGCCTGTAATAGAGACTAACTTGACAATAACTGAATTGCTAATCAGAAAAAAAGTGTAGGCTGTAATATGAGAAATCACACACACAAATAAAGAATGTCTATAAATTTGGTGGACTTGTGTAGAAAGATAAAAATGGTCAGCCATGCACAATCTACTGCTGGATGAAGGCTTCCCCAAATTGTCATCTCTCACAGTCACATTATGCAATGACCCATCTAACTCCTGCACACGAGCTGATGTCAACGCTATCTCTGCAGTGGCCATCCTTCTTGAGCACGTTCCCTCCTCCGGCTGCCACTCAGTCATTAGTCTCAACCATCGGCCATCATCCATTCTTGCGAGGTGCCTGCCCATGCCCACTTACTTTTCTTAACAGTCAACACTACGTCTCCAATTTCCATTTGTTCTCTGATCAGTGTTATACTGTCTCTGTTTTTCAGTGTACATTCCAAACATGCAACCTCCAAGCCTCTTTGTGCACTTTACTTGTGTTGCGTCCAAAACGTCGTGATTATTTTTTTACCTACGTGACTTTACCGAAAGAACCAAAGAGTATAGATTCCTGCAGTCACGAAAGCTTCAAATCAATAATTTACAAAATTTGTTCCATTTCATTCGTTGTCCATTTTTTTGCAATCCACAATACATAAGAGGTACTCATCTTGATTTGAAGCTTTCGTGACTGCAGGAATCCATACTCTTTGGTTCTTTCGGTAAAGTCATGTAGGTAGAAAAAATAATATATTACGACGTTTCGATTGCAACGCAAGCAATCGTCATCAGGCAGAAGAAAGAGGAAGAAAGCTGCTGATGCAGGCTGCTTTTAAAGGTTAGAGATGGGCGTAGCCCCAGAGTCATAAACGAAGTGGGGGGGGGGGGGGCTAGTGATGTTTAAGTGAGAAATTTGCATGTAAATGTACTGTGTAAATGTGATTAGCAGGTAAATGTAAGCTCGCATCACGCCGTCACATCGAGGACTGTATGTAAATATAGAAATTTGCATGTAAATGTACTGTGTAAGTGTTATTAGAATGTCAATGTAAGCTCGCAGTGTGCCTTCACATCGAGGACTGCATGTAAACGTAAGATCGGCTTTCAGTGCGCCGTCACATCGAGGACTGCATGTAAATGCAAGATCGGAGAAATTTGCATGCAAATGTACTGTGTAAATGTGATTAGCACGTCAATGTAAGCTCGCAGCGTGCCATCACATCGAGGACACCATGTAAATGTAAGATCGGAAAAAGCTCGGATAGAACCACAGCCACATCGGAGCAAGCAAACGACGGTGGCTGTATTAGTGAATGTAACTCAGAGAGTCGCAAATAACTGCTGACATAGGCAGGTAGGAAGGGAACATCACCGCTAGTTATGACCTAAACTGGTAAATAACGTCTTTCCAATGATTGCTCAGTTTGTACCCATCTTCGCGGTTGAAATTGTGTCCGTGTTTATATATCTGGATGGTTTCATGAACGAATCTTTGATGATAGCCCGAAGGTTTGCAGAGTACCTTGGTATCGGAAAAAACAATGTCGTGTGAGCCCACCGCGTTCAAGCAGTGATCAGCCACGTCAGAGGTCAGCCGTGTTTCAAAACTGCCTTGTGTTCACAAACACGGTCCGATACATGTCATTTCGTTTTCCCAATGTAACTGCTACCGCAGACACAACTTAGTTTGTAGACAACAGGGTGTTGCATGTCAGGAATCACATCTATGTCAGCAGTTATTTGCAACTCTGAGTTACATTCACTAACACAGCCACCGTCGTTTGCTTGCTCCGATGTGGCTGTGGTTCTTTCCGAGCTTTTTCCGATCTTACATTTACATGCAGTCCTCGATGTGACGGCGCGCTGCGAGCCGATCTTATGTTTACATGCAGTCCTCTATGTAAAGGCGCACTGCGAGCTTACATTGACATTCTAATCACATTTACACCAGTGGCGGCTCCTGCAAAATCTCTCAGGGGGGGGCAAATGTTTGGATGATTGATAAGGATAAGGTCCACCCATGCAATGGATAAATTAACAGCTTAAGCATGTAAAGGCAACTTCACTACTTTAATATTAATGAAAAATAAAGTGACTCTTACAATACATCTCCTTGTTTGTTTCTATACTCACTATTATTACACTGCTTACATCACATTACTCGCTTAATACACTGCTTACTTATACTGAAATTTTGCTCTTCTCTCTTTCAAAGTAGCAAAGTGATCAATTACTCTCTCATTGAAAGCAGGCATGTTCCTGACTAGTTAAAATTGGTTTTCTATATCGACACAAGCACTGCTTCCCCCCTATGTTCCGTTTGGAATTGATTAAAGCTACCATACTGCCTCTACTTGATTACTGTGACATTGTTTATAAATCAGCCCCAAGTACTGTACTGAAGAAGCTTGACTCAATGTATCACTCGGCCTTAAGATTTGCATTGAACTGCCCATATAGGACTCACCACTGTGACCTCTACATTGGGTCAAACTTAACATCTCTGAATGTTCGACGGCTTGTGCACCAGATCTTATTTATTCATGATGTACTTGCAAAAGAATCTGCAGATTACCTGCTGGATCTCATCTCTGTTTCAAAGAACAAATTTGACCTAAGGTCTACACTCATTTACCAGCTTAATATTCCCTATTGCCGTACATATACTGGAGGAAGGGCCTTTGCTATTGATGCCCCCAGGGTCTGGAATGCTGTTGCCAATAAATTGAAACTTGAGTCACTACCTATGAGATCTTCACTCAAAACTGCTCTAGAGGAGTTGTACACCCCTAGCTGCCAGTGCTATTCAGTGACCTAAAATAAAATGTTTCGCTCCGGATGATCGCTACAAAGTATGACCTGTGTTTTGATTTAGTGTGCTGATCTTAAAGGTGGAGTGACTCATGCAGCCAGCTATGGCTGCAGGGTTTTGGTAGTACATGTTGTTTATGCCATTTATTGTGAAAATTCTGTCACAGTTCCTATGATTGCTTTTTCATTGCTTTCATGGCTTTATTTTGGTGATTTCGAAAAGTGTATTGGTTTAGCCATGTTTGTTTGTTGTAGTACAGAGTTAGACTGATGGCCTTAATTTAAGCTGTCTTGTGGTTGTTGTTGTTGTTGTTTGACTTGCATCCCACTGGGATTTTTGCACACAGCGTTGGTGTACGGTGTTTTTTCTGCAATATTTTGCTGTCTTTTCTTGGATTTTCTGTTTGCACTTAGTCACATATTCACTTTAAGATGTTTTTTTGTTCATGTTTTTGTTTTTTGTTTGTTGCGGTTGCACCCGATTCAAGAGCTGAATGGCTCACAGGGCTATACCTAATAAATGAACTTGAACTTGAACTTGAACTAGTTCCCTCTCCATGGAAAGCATAGCCAGTGTATTCAGACGTTCCTGTCCCATTACATTTCTCAGGAATGTCTTGATTCTCTTTAAGGTTGAGAAACACCTTTCAGCTTCAGCAGTTGTCGTGGGAGTGGTTATGAGGATGTTCAACAGAGCAACAGTCTCTGAAAAAGTATCCTGGAGGTTGTACTTCAGCAAAACCTGGTACAGCGCCAGTGCACCACAGCAGCCCTTGAATTCTGGACTCTCATAAATGAGAGACAGTTCAGTCTTCAGCTTCGCCTTATTTAACATAGTGTATGCCCTGACAGTGATGTTCAGAGCCTCAACAGGGAATGTATGGCCATGCTGTTGAAACATCTCTCCTTGTAGCAGCGTGGCACTTACAAGGTGGTCGGTAAAGGAGAACCTTTCTTTGGTGTGGACCAAGATTGTGTCGCAGACCTGACAAAATAAATACATTTATTTTAGTTATAAAATAAATTATTTATTATAATATAAATATGGAGATACAAGGTTTCCATCCCGACAGCAACAATGTATCAGGCAGAATCCATATTTTATATCTCCATATTTTTTAAAAAATTTATGCTATTGGTCACCCTTTACATCTGTCAATGTGTTTTACAAATATTTAACAAATGAAAAGCATTAAAAGAGCTTTGAAATTATTTTGTGGAAAAAACAGGTTTTCTTTCGTTTCCTGAAAAGTAACAGTTTGGGACATACAAGGTTTCCATCCGACAGCGATGTTTGTTTCCACCAATCGCTGCACAAGTTAAGGATACGTATGATGACGTAAGCACGTTAGTGCGAGCCCTCCAGGAACCCATAGAGAATGCATTGTAGTGCCTGCAGTTCGAAAAAAAACATCTTTGAATGTAAGTCTATGGGAACACTCTGGGCGATTCTCAGCCAGAGTGAAATCGCCCAAAAAGAGGCAGTACTCCACAGAACGTGACATGACGCTGATTGGACTATATCCAGAGGCACAGTGACGGCTAGCGTAACTCTGTGGTTGAATGAGATTGTGAATGTGATTGAAAAAGTCCCTTTCACACTTTGGTGGTGCGACGCCCAATCGCCCTAATGAAGAAACCGCCCCTGATTTACACAATACATTTACATGCATATTTCTACATTTATATGCAGTCCTCGATGTGATGGCACGCTGCAAGTTTACATTGACTTGCCAATCACATTTACACAGTACATTTACATGCAAATTTCTCACTTTAACATCACTAGCCCCCCCCACTTCGTTTATGACTGGGGCTACGCCCATCTCTAACCCTTAAAAGCAGCCTGCATCAGCAGCTTCCCTCCTCTTTCTTCCGCCTGACGACGATTGCATAAGAGGTATTATGCAGTGATTGAAAAACGTTATTCCTTGGGCATATATATATAAAAATCACTTTTTTATCAAGTTCCACTCCACCCTGCATTTAACTCATCTCTAATCAAAATGGTCGAGTGGATCTACTTGAAATGCTCCACCATCCTGCCCCAATCGACCAAATGCCAATCTTGCCACATAGTTTACCTGGATTTACAGCCAATGTCGTACGGTTATGCCAATGGCAAAATAATATAACCTAAAATAAATTAGCCCTTTTTTTAGACGGAAAAAACTACATTCCTAACAAACAGTTTCAGGTAGACAAAACAAAAATGTTGGTACCAGAGACAATAGTAACCGTATAAACCCATAACATTCTCTTAATTATTTTTAAAAAAATAATTGAACTTGACCAAAAGTACTACATATTGTGGGCCACTTATTTAGCACTCACCAACATATGACTGTAAAGTAGAAGGCTAGACACGTCACGTGATGGCTGTGATGCACAGCAGCCATTTATCTTTCAAGTCATCTGTTAATGGCCCAACATGAAGAAATTAGACAAGATAAACAGACCCAATGAATTGCAGCGATTGATCTGTCTGCGTCCGCTTGAACTCCTGACCTGCTTCTCGTTCTCGTCCTCCAGTCGAAGGCGATCCTCGATGCAGTTGCGTGCCTGCAGGAAGGCTTTGCGCTGGGCGCGCTCGGTGAGCACGCGAATGAAGGCGCCCGAGAGGTTCACGCTCACAAAGAGAGACACATTTGCCAGCAACTGCAGGGAAAAGATATTGAACATCACGTCCCATTGCATCGCAGGCCAAGCACACACGTGCACAACCGTGGAAGGCCACATTAAATGCCCCCTTGCGTCCCCTCTGAGCGCAATCTATTGCCATTGGCACTGAGAAGGACCGAACCGTCTTACAGATTAAGGAGATATCAGTATGTAGTACATGCTGTCCCTGGGAGCGAGGTCAGTGTGGAAACATGTTGCCTTCGGGCTACTGCAAAGGCCTCCAAAGGGTTAATATGTGCCCAGCAAACTCAGCGAGGTGAGAATATCGATTATGTTATACCAAAGAACATTACACTTAGCTGTCTCTAGGTACACATTGATGTAAAACATTTGAATTTCATTTGCAATAATAAGAACCCCTTGCACACTCTTTGCTCTTTTAGTGATAGTGATGACTGAAAGTACAACAATGTTAATTTTTTTCTGATGGGCACATGACAAATGGAAAGCACTTGCACGGAAGTACCTTTAACCACACAAGTACTCTCAATAGATATACAAGCAAAAAGTGAAAGTGACAAATATGTTAGCATGCATGCAATTATTTTCAATGTTACTGAATTCCACCATGCAGCGTATTGTGAGCCTGTATTCTGATGCAGTACAACTAAATGGGTCATATTAAAAGCTGCACAGCTTCTATGACACTATAACACCACACTGGCAAGGTACCTGTTGTGATGCTATCATTAAATACCAATATCACAATGCAGAGCCATTATATCCTTCACACAATGAAACAACTTTAATTTTAAAAAATATATGTTTAAACCAAAAAGTTATTTGATCAATTGTTTACTCAAGATATGTATATAAATAATGAGACATTGAGATTTATTGTCATTGCTGTACCTTAAAAATATATATCTAAGAGGTATGCTCTATAATGCTGTTGACTGAGATTGCCGAATACTATGACAATTTTGGCATTCTCACAATGGTAAACGTTAAAGAAAACACACCACGGTATACAGTAATAATGATATTGTTAAACCAATGTATCCTGTTGTATTAAGCATATGAATTTATTCTAGTTTTAACAAAAGCTAGTATAATATAATAAAGAAAAAAAAACACTGCACGAGCCAGCTATTAAATGTTTGAAAATGGTAATTTAACAAAAACCTTATACAAGTAGACATAATCAATATAAATGGTAGCAGGTGTAGTCAATCGTTTTTCTGGATAATAAACAATGATACTGCAGTGCTGGCTATAAATACCACAGACCACGTATGCAACTATAAGCAATATATCATTTCAGAAATACCTGGCATTGTAACGGATTTGTGTATTTAAGCTTGGGAATTCCAGCGATGGCCAATCATTTTATTTCACTTACTATATGGCGACATATATTGCAGGCTATTTGGCTTCCCCAATTGGAGAATAGCGATAGTGGTTTTGAGGGTAAGCGAAAAAAATAATGTTGAGGACCGTATCAATATTGAATAGCACCGTCCAAATGGCGACCCACAATAATTGCTTATTTTTCCGATTCAAAGCAATTAAAATCTGTACATGACGAGAAAAACCATCACACCCGCTGCTCCTTGTTCAGTATTGCTCTCTCAAGTCAAGTGAAATAATCTCTGTGCTCCAATAAGGGTTGGGTGGTTGCCCCTATCCCAGGGGTCGGCAACCAAAATAACAAGAAGAGCCATTTCTTTCCAATTCGGTACAAAATTCAGTATTTCAAGAGCCGCAATGCATCTATGTACGTACATATCGTCAAGAAGCAGCCCGTAAAGAGCCGCATGCGGCTCCGGAGCCGTAGGTTGCCGACCCCTGCCCTATCCATTGGTGACCCTACATCTGTGGTGAGAATTATCCATTCCTACAGGGGGAGGGGGGCAGTTTCTCTGTAGGATGATCAATGTTTTACTTATTTGATCAATCCCAGAGGGTGAAGGGCTGTCACCTACCAACAGGAATTTTAAATTACAACCTCCTGATTATCATTCAGACTCTGCCACAGGGTCACCTGGCTGCGTATAATATATCAAAACAGTATATTCATATACAGTATATTCATACATTGTACTCTACTGTACTGTATTAGTGAAACATAATATTTCTTACATCGCAGTACTGTATTGTAAGAAGGCCTTCATCCAGTAGATATTTAACCATGGCTGATGGTGATGATAAATACACTCTAATGTTTGACACGTTTTGTTTTACTAGACCAGCATCACGTGCAAGTGGGGGTCAAGGTGGGCTTTAGCTGTTTCCCTTTTAAAATAACGAGAATAAAATAACAAAAATGTTTGTGCTCAAGCTCTTCGGAGCAATGTTTTAGTTCCTAAGTGGGGACAAACAATTGTTGAGAGTCCTTGACTCGTTTTCACACTTAAGGGGAGAAACTGGGTTGGGCAAAATCGGAGCTGAAACTCCAGGGTTTTGGAAGTATTCTTTGACAAAATTAGATCAATCACATTGTGCACCTCAAACATCTGCAGCACTCTCAGCAGTCATTTTCCACAGTCCCCAATTTGCAGCTACGGGTACCCCGCTCCACCCCCCAGTTTCTGTGCAATAAAATACCAATGTGTTTTTCTTGTTTGAAATTAATGAATAAAAATGCACTTATGTATGCTATTACTGCAGCGACACGTAATAAAGGTGTCGTGTACCGCATATCTTAGAGATAGCAGGAGAATATTATTTCAATAAATGCTACTGCTTGGAGAAGCCGTCCAGCAGTGGTTTGACATTGAATGATGATATGTCCACGTTCAGATACGCGTGGATATAGTACACAGTATTTTTTTAAGGCTCAGCGCCCCGTTCTGAATTCTTAGTAAAATAAAATGGTGTTACAATATTTTGAATGTCGTGACCCCACTGAGCGTTTAGTGTGTTCGTCTTTTAGACTCCATAGGACATATGCATGATTCTAAATTTTGAATCCTTGAAGTAATAAACATCAAAAACTATTTAAAACTTTACTGCAGCCTTCCAGAAATACATAGTCAACACTGAAAAGCGTAATTTCATTCAACCGGACTGAACTTGGTGAATGGGTATGTTGTACAATGGGCCACTGCGGAGCACACATGCAGCGCTTGGTCTGTTTTCTGTCAGAACCGTGACCAATGGCGTACATCTTTCATAATCACCGGCCATAATGAATCAACTGCTGGATGAAGACCGACCCAAGCCGTCGACTTCTCATGATCCGACGATGTACTCATATTAATCAACCCAGCACCTGCACACGAGCTGCTTTAATCGCTCCATCTCCCTCGGCAGACGTCCTCTCTGACACGTTCCATTCCTTGGCGACCACGCAGTAATTATTCATGACCAATGGATAATAACCTTGCCCAAGCGCACTTACTTCTCTTAACAGTTCTGATGAAGTAATTAACCTGCGTATGTTCCCTCATCCGTGCCGTTTTTGATGTCTGTCTCTCAAAGCAATTCCGAGAATGGTAAATCTAGGAATAACACGATATTTTAGGAGCGCCACCTATGGACGCAACTAAACACTACGGTACTTTGCTGCAAATGTATTTAAACATCACCAACCTTCCATACAAGGGCGTCGCGTGCTAATTGCTCAAGTATCTACAATTGCTACAGGTGTCAGCTGCAGCTGTGTAAAATGGTGACCAACACCAACCAACAACGAAAGTGGTGGGTCAACCCTGAGCACGGGTCTCCCGTCAAAGCACTTCTAAGATGGCACCGGACACTTTAATTAAAGTAATGAGCCGAGACGTGACTGTCGAGTAATTTGTACAAGATAATGCAAAGATGGCTGTGTGTTAAACACATGAGGTCCCAATTGTGCAATCAACCACGGCGAGGTCTCCCCCCCACCCCCATACCCGCAGTGCAGGACCTGACCTGTCTTCTCGCGTTTCAGACAAATACGTACAGTGCATGTGCACTATGAGTTATATTCCAGGGTTACGGCTAACATGAGTGGCAAGTGACATCAAAACTGGTGCTGGATACTCCCATCCCAACCTTTACCAAAGGGGCCGTCCATAAATGACGTCACGCACCTAGGGGGGGAGGTCAGACATTTGTGATGATGTGTGACGAGGGGGGGGTTGAGAAATGTGACGTCACATCAAAATGCGCAACTTTAAATAAATATAGACATGTATTACTTAATTAAGTATACTTTTTAATAAATGTTTTCTCCTACAACATCAGAGTGCAGGGCCACATTAAATACGCACTGCAATGACAATAGTTTAAAGCGATTTGAAGCATGTTTTATTTTTTTGGGTAGGGGGGCAGAGCTTTGTGACGTCATATTTGAGGGGGGGGGGTCTGACTTTTTGTGACGCCGTGTGACGATGGGGGGGGGGTCAAAAATCGTCCAAAATCGCGTCACGTCATTTATGGACGGCCCCAAACCACACTGACCAGAGTGGTGAAGTATGGTAAAGGACACAAAATAAACCCTATGACCAACACGGCGTGGGAAGACCTCATTCATTTTTGAATTGAGAATGGCTGTTTCTTATTTTATTTCCTATGTTGTAACTACCTGTGTTGTACATAGGGGTTTATATACTTGCTATTTTGGGTTCTTTACAACGGATTCCATGGGTGCTAATTCAAATGTTATAACGTGCGTTATGCCCATGGTTTATAAGTGTTCAGGGTATCCCGCTGTTTTCACAACTAATTGTTTTCCCAAATACTGTAACAACTTACAACTGGATGTCTACAATATTACGCTTGTGTACAAAAAATATCCCACAACCCCAAAGTTGTCATCAAGATTAAGACCGTACCGAAGTATTGCCGTAATAACTAATCGTTTGTCGTGTTTTGAAAAAATTGTCACCGACCTTTTGCTTATGGCTGCCGTCTATTTACAATCTCTTTGATCACTTTTTTACGAGCAGGCATTTAAGACCATTTTGTACTTTTTGCGCAAATGCGTAATACAAACTGGGAAGTGTTGTTTCCCCCAATGTGTTTACACTGATTCCATTCACACACACACTAACCCCAGAGCAAGCGCCTCTTCGGCTTTGCTATCTAAGGCAACTCGTAAAGTTCATGCGACCAATATTTCTATTTACGGACACCCTCGTAGCACGTCACTGACCTACATGTCTCACTCACCTCATTACATTGCGTCACTTTGTGTGCATGGAATGGGCCAGGCTTGGCAAGTAGAACACTGAATTAAATCTGCTAAAAGCACTCCAGAGTGTATTGTGAGCTTTAATACCGTTAGAGCTGGGCCGGAAAAAAAACTAATGAACAAATATCGTGCTGTAAATAATTTTTTTTTAAAATATATATTATGCATGGTTATGGCTTTCGTGCTAAACGTGCCCATCATTCGTTATCCTCTCAAATGACGGAGCTCATGTCTAATCATGCGCGGTGGTCTTATTGCGATTCTAAACTTCCGACTCGGTGGTAGTACTGTGGAGGTGGTGATGAACCGCATCAGATCAAAACATCACATGGACACTGCGGATGCCGTACGCGCAAATGAAGACTTAAGCGCACTCCAACGGTGCTAGCGTGGTGAATAGCTCCATACCGTGGAGGAACATCTGATTGAAAAAATGTCCACTGTACCATTACTCATTCCCCGGAAGGGTGACTAAAATTCACTGTACATCTCCACCCAGAAACGTCTGACCTGATATCAACATAACTTCACCCTGTAAACATGTTGCGTATCCTCCATTCTGACATCATCACGGTCACCGCAGACAAATGATAACTTAGTCGCGGGCTGCTGTGCGTTCACCAACCACACTCACGTCTGTCTTAAACACAATCGTACAACGGGGCATTACCGGTTGCGTGCGCTTAGCTTACATGGCCGTCGTTTTGCACAGTCCCGTAGTATGGTCACAACTGACACAATGCGGTTATCGTCTGTTCGTATAAGTTGACGGCTTATCTTTAACACGTCGCGTCTCAATGAAATGCATTTTGTTTAATGGACTCCCAGTGCAAATTGTTGAGTTATGGCTCCAGCATGGGGATTTCAGAATACAGGTTCATCTATTTTATGCAGTCATCACATCTCAGCTATGTACTCTCTAGATTTCCATTTCTAATGGTTGCATGATAACGGTACTATATAGTAAACGCACGACGTATAAAAAGTCTCGACAGGAAACGTGTTGGATCCATTAATGTTGTCGCATGTTTGGGAATATTTAATTGTACAATTGCTCCACAGGCCGCGAATCAAACAACGAAAATACCGGTAGCTATTATTTATATCCAGTGCTAGAGCATGACTCATTCTCGATAACATCGAGCATGTAACATCTAAGTTGAAAGTGTGATTGGAAAACGCATGACGTCGGGTGGGAAGTGCATATAGGGCATTCTGTACGAAACTCAGCGGCGGGAGTCGAGGCCCTTTGTTAAATGTTCAGTGGATCTGTCTTCCATAGCGATATGCATGTCCTGTCCTTCGTAGCGATACGCTTGTTGATATTCCACCGCATAAGATTGAATGCCTTTCCTTCCGACACGTGGTCCATTTGTTTACATCAAGCGGCAGGGACAATTCACGTCGCGTGATGCGGCCGGCTTCGCGTGACTGACACCTTGCACATCAATTAGTTGGCTCGATCACCATCATTGTCATCATCATAATCGGCCACTAACTATCCACTGCTAGATGAAGGTCTCCCCAAGGCGTAACCATCTCCGAATGTTTGCCAGTGATGGAGACAATATGCTTTACTTAAATTAATACCGACATGAGTAAGGGTTTATTTAATATTTATTGTAAAAACTAAACCTTTTTCCGCGAAAACGAGATGTTGGTTCGAAGTGGTGTGCATCAAAGAAGTGGCTGGCGTGCATGATAAAGGTGACGGAGATTATAGTTATGAGATAGATTCGTGGAGTAAGTATACAACATGATGTGAGAAACAAAGAAGTGATAGGACCAGTGAAGGTAGTAGGATTTATAGAGGACACGTTGAGTGAGAATAGGCTGAGATGCTTCGGGCACGTGGCCAGACAGTCGGAATACGGCGTCGGAAATAAAATTTCAGAACATAAAAGTCGAGGGAAAGATAAAGAGGAGACCGAAGAAGACATGGTGAAAACTTGTGAATGAGGACATGAGAGTATGCGGTAGTACTGGGGAGGTGGTGATGAGGGCATGAGAGTATGCGGTAGTACTGTGGACGTGCTGATGAGGGCATGAGAGTATGCGGTAGTACGGTGGATGTGGTGATGAGGGCATGAGAACATGCGATAATACTGTGGTGGTGATGAATGGAAGACTGTGGAGAGTGAGGACTCGGACAGCAGACACTTTGGAGAGGGACACACGCTGGGAGGAAGATGGAACGCAATCGTAATGGTTGAATTTCCAATAAACTATGTATATATTTCTAAAAAACACATGAAATCAACAAGGCACATATGCACTGAATACGAATAGCCTCATTACAAAGGACCCCCCCCCCCCGCTCGGGAAACCTAATTATTTCCTAATCACCCCACAGTCACGTATAGTATATGATTAAATGAGTGTTGGCTTAAACGAGGGTGTGGGGGGAAACCTCAATGGGAAGTGTCAGACAGAAGGAACGAGGGGGGTCTTGAGGGGGGGCTCACCGTCCTCCACAAGCCGTTCGGTAACGGCGGCGCCGACGTGGCCGTGACGATGAAGTGGGATATGGAGACCATGAGCCCGAAGAGCAGAGCGAGTAAAGTCCGCACAGGCAGCAGAGCGTACACCACGAATGTGACGAGCATGAGCTGCCACATGCCGTGAGACGGCGGCTGCCCCGACATTCCCAGCGTGAAGGGGAACGGGCAGCAGAGGAACGAGAAGGTGAAGCTGAAGAGCAGCGTCAGGTTGACGATCTGCTGCAGCTGAGTCACCTGCAGGTACTTGACGTTCGTGACGATGAAGAGCGACGTGAAGATGACGCAGTGGATGGGATTGGAGCCCTTCGCCACCGTGATAGTGGGCGACGAGGTGAGCTCCACCACGGCGATGGTGGCCGTGGTGACGATGAGCACGGCGAGCGCCTTTAGCGTACCAGTCTGCTCCAGCTTGAGGTTGTAGCTCAGGAAGAGGCCCTCGAGCTCTCGGCAGCTGAACTCCTCCTCGCAGCCCAGCGCCTCGGCGCGCCGTCCGGGAATGCAAGGACATCTCTTTCGCCTGGACTTCACCTTCTGGAACGGCGAGTCATCCATGGCAGTGCCATCCATGCACAGGCTGGCGGGGTCGCTGGGGGGGGTAGAGCTTGCTGCTGGCGCTGTTGCTGCTGCTTGATGGTTAGGTTGACTTGGGTGTCGAGTGTCGAGGGGTGGATGGGGGAGGAGCGGCAAATGGGAAGTCTGGTTCGGCGGGTAGGTATGTTTGGGTAGGTTTGGGTGGCCACGTTTGGTATGTGGGTGGATGGATAGGTGGATGTGTGGGATGTAGGGGTGGCGGGTCTCGGTTGATTGGGGGGTAGGAAGGTGGGGAGATCTGTGGGGAGTGGGGGGGGGGCTCCTTCTATCCGCGGGTCATGCGCGCACCCCGGATCACGGATGCGCGCAGAGCCCCGCAGCTCCCCGCCGCTTCTCTGCTCGCCGGTGCCGCCGCTCGCTCGCTCTCCACCGGCGGCCGACCCACCGTTTTCGCCAAGAACACCCAAACATTTGCTATAAATACGGACCGAGCGTGTACGGATTGGGGCTGGGCGCTGGCGTCAAGTGCCGACATATGTCATAATAATAATCTAAAGCGAGTGCCCGTTACAGAATATAGTAAGCCTCTCTATATAAATAAATAAAAACGCGCGCGGACGGGCGATCGCAGCCACTGCGCGATGTGTGCCTCTCTCTATAAATACTCGGCTACATCCTTTACCTGCATTCTACCGCACAGCGTACCCGTACACTACTACACACGTCCCTATAGCATCCCGTACCGCGCACAGAAGCACGGGCTGCTCCTGCAGATGTACTAAAAATTGACGGCTGCTGTTGCGAGAGAAGCCCCAGCGGCGAGCGACGGCAGCGGTAGTGGCGGTGGCGACGTCTGTGCGCGGGCGTGGGATGGGACATGCGCAGCAGCGCGGCCAGGGATAATGAGTATAATCTGCGAGGCAACCGCTGCATCCCCGGATTTATCCGAGCTGCTGACAGCGCTCACGCACACCCACCAGCAGCAGCATCAGTACGCCGCCGGTTTGCGGATTCAAGCCACCAGGGGGGTGGGGGGAGAAGGCTCCACTGTGACAGGTTTGCATGGCGAGAGGGAACGTGGGTGAGAGGAGAAGCGAGGTTGTGGTGGTGGTGATGATGTAGTGGGGGGGGGGGTTCGACGGGAAGGACGTTGTGATGACGGGTCTCCTCTCCTACACCAGCAGTCGCAGCCTCATCATCATCAGCAGCAACCGTATAATTCCGTGAAGCGCACACTGTTGGCTTCTACTCGGGAATCAAAATGGGTGTCATGCCCCACTGCGTGACTAACGCACCTCAGCACTTTGTTTTAAGCGCCTACTGCTTGAAATGTGTACACCATGTGAGGTAGGGTACGAAAGTCCGTAAATGGACGCGGTGTTGCGGTATCCCACATTCTTCTATAACGTGCAAGTCGCATGCTAATAATATTCGTCATCAGCCAACATTAAGCCACTGCTGGATGAAGGCATCCCCAAGCCGTCACCAACTCCCACAGTCCTGCAATGTAAGAAACCACCGTGCACCTAAAATGTGTCAGCTACCATTGTCACTGTTTTTTGACCTTCGGCCATTGACGTGTCCTGCCCAAGCCCACTTAAAAAATGTGCTTGAGTTACGTCTTTGATCTCCTAATCCACGTGTTTCTCTTTCTATAATAATAACATAAAATGGCAGATTTAAGTCATTGTGTTACCCAATTATAATATCTAATTTCTGATCGTGGGATGGACCTGAAGGAGCGAGAAATTATCGTAGAAATTACTGTATTGAATTTCAGCTAAACGCTTGCAGTCAGGCGAATCTATCAAGAAGAGGGCAAGTCAATGCTTGCAATGGTAGTGTTGTAATTACGGACGAATAAACCTCTTTATGAGGCACACTCTTTTTATTTAAAGCTTCCGTGACTGCAGGGATTCATATTCTTGGTTCTTTCAGTAAAATCACGTAGAAGGGAAATAATGAAATGATATAAAAATAAAACAATAAAAATCCTCACGACGTTTCGACTGCAACACCAGCAATCATCATCAGGTGTGAAATCCACACTTTTTTCAAATTTTCTTGCTGTGGATTTCACACCTGATGATGACTGCTTGTGTTGCAGTCGAAACGTCGTGAGAACTTTTATTGTTTTATTTTTATATCATTTTAATATTTCCCTTCTACGTGACTTTATCGAAAGAACCAAGAAAATGAGGCACACTCTGTTTATTGTCTTTCTTCCGACACGGTCCCTATCACACATAAGGTGTATACGGTCCCCTTACCCGATGCCGAGGGAGGTATGCCTCCGGACTTGGCGGGACCTACTCACGGGTTACTCACTAACCCAGGGGTCGGCAACCTGCGGCTCCGGAGCCGCATGCGGCTCTTTTGAACCTTGACCGCGGCTCCGGGAAAATGCTAGCGAGGGGAGGAGGCGCACTGTGACACCTGCTCTGGCGTTGCCGCTGCTGACAGGTCGCCGCTCCGCTCCACACTGCCCGCCCGGTGACAGGCAATAACGTTGCCGTTGCTTTGTCACATGTTTGGAAGAAGTAAAAACCTTCCTGGGCAGCAAAGAGCTCACCTTTGCTGAGCTGGAACAGCCAGAGTGGCTGGAAAAATTACATTTTATGGTAGACATGACAGCACATCTAAACACGCTAAATACAACCCTTCAGGGGAAAGGAGGCACAGCCCTGCACATGCTGGAGGAGGTTTTGGCATTCGAGCGCAAGTTGACAGTGTTTGTCAAAGATTTACAGAGAGGTACACTCTCTCACTTTCCCTCTTTGAGAGAGTTCAAACAAAGTCATGATACGATAAATTTGGAATATTTCAAGTCTGCAATCACCACAATGCAAAGTTCGTTTGGGAAACGATTCTGTGAGTTCAGAGAGGAAAAAACGACATTATCCTTCCCTGTCACTCCCCTGGCGATCGATCCATCCCTATTGAATATGACTGCATTTGCAGGTGTAAGTCAACCTGATCTTGAGATGGAACTGGCCGATATAGCCGACAAAGATATATGGGTGTCCAAGTTCAAATGCTTGACCGCTACTCTTGAGGATGTTGCCCGTCAGAAGGCCATTCTGGCTCAGAATCATAAATGGAGTGATATTGAAAACCTTCCCAAACAGGACAAACTTGTATTCGAAACATGGAATGCCATCCCCAACACTTATATAAACATGAAAAAGTATGCATTTGGAGTCCTGTCGATCTTCGGCTCCACATATGTATGTGAGCAGGTCTTCTCCAACATGAACTATATTAAAAACAAACATCGATCACGTCTCACAGATGACAGCTTGCAAGCCTGTGTGAAAATGAAGGTGACGTCTTACAGCCCTGATGTGCAGACACTGTGCACTGAGGTTCAGGAGCAAAAATCCCATTAACCAGGTAATTTAGCTATTAATTTGCAAAAATATATTTTACATTGTTAAGTGAAAAAGTCCTTTTTTTATTCAGATTGACAGCTGACTGCACGATCCTGTATATAGCAATAAGGTAAGAAACAATATATGCAGTGTTATATTTGTTTTAATAGTTGCAATGGTTTTGCGGCTCCCAGTTTATTTTTTCCTTCGGAAACGGGTCCAAGTGGCTCTTTATGTCTTAAAGGTTGCAGACCCCTGCACTAACCTAACGTCCTCCGGCTGGGACCTAGGGGAGGCTAACTGACCCAACCACTGGGTCTGTGGGTCCCGACCACTGGTTATACTGAGCCTCAGCCCTTAGAATGGCTGCAAGGCTTGGTTCTAGGGTTCTGTCTATCCAGGACCTATTCTCCCCTGACCACTGGCTACACTGAGCCTCAGCCCTTAGAAGGGCTGCAAGGCTTGGTTCCAGGGTCCTATCTATCTTCAGCCCGGGCTTCGGTCTTCGTGTGGAGAGAATTAACTCGAGCTCTCAGCGCTCTGGCTTTTATACAGGTTCGCGGCTGGCTCCGTCCCAGCCACGCCCTTCTTAGAATCTTCTGATTGGTCCTTCCTGAACCTTCTGATTGGTCCTTCTCAAACTGTCGTTCTAATCCACTTTCACCTTCTCTGACCCCGGGAATTTCCCCTAGCAGGAATTAGTGTTTTGATCCGCTCTCACCTCTGTTTGACCCCGGGCATTTCCCCCAGGGAGGTAACACTGCTGCACCCCGTTGACACTCAGTGGTACTGCAGGTTACTGAATGGTGAGTGGCGATCACCTCTACATCACCCCCCCCCCCGCCTTTTGAAAGCCCCAGCCGTCCCGGCTGTAATAATGGGAAAAAAACATAGTAACATGCAAGCCAAGTGTGTGTGCCTCGTGAACGTAACAACCTAACATAAATACCCCCCTTACAAACACAACATATGTACATGGTAAGTCGAAAAATATCCGAGCAACGCGCGCGACGCGACAGCAGCAGCCAACGGGCTATGCAAGAAACGATTTAGGAACGGGACCGTGTCGTGAAAAGTAAGGTGGCTATCATGAGAACCGACGGGATTTAGCGCGCGTGTGTTTTGCGGGGCCGTCGTAGGGGACGGGTGGCTTCTTCGACGGCACAGGTGGAACCGAAGAATCAACCAGAGTGTCAGGTGAGTCAGGAAGCATCTCCGTGGAGACCCCTGACGACTCGGTGGCCTGCACGGCCCCATTACTCCCACGTCATCTGCAGGAGGAAGGACACATCTGCGCTGAGGGTTAGGCACCAACGGGGCATCACCTGGCTCGTTGTACGCGTCGCACGCTCGTTCCCCGTGATGTGTGTGTGACATAGGAACGAGCGGCGCGACGAAGGGCTTCAACCAAGAAGGGTGGACGAACCAGCAACGCCGTCCCCAACGAATTTTAATGCATTGTGGTTGCACAACCTCGACCACCTCGACCGGACCCCGCCATGGTTTGAGAAGTTTTGCCGACGTAGACACCGGCACCTGGGGACAATGAAGCCACGCTCTGTCCCCCGGCGTGCACCTGGGGACAATGAAGCCACGCTCTGTCCCCCGGCGTCCACTCATGTGTGGATGTCCGAGGGGCATGCAGCCTCGAATTTGCCCACTGGCGGGAGGCTGAATTTTCAATGGCAGCCTCGCGCGCCTCCGCCAGCATACGGAGGTTGAAGCGTCGGTGGTCGGTGAGTTTAGATTTCTGCGGCGGCTGTTCTATATTCAACTGAACGTCGTTGGGGGAAATGGCATCTCTGCCGTACATTATAAAGAAGGGGGAAAAACCCGTCGCCGCGTGTGGCGCCATGCAGTATGCGGCGAGGACCCCCGGCACCTGTAAGTCAACCTGGTGGCATAGCATAGAAGTGAGGGTTCTATGTAGGCGCTCTACCATACCATCGGTTTGAGGGTGGTAGGCCGAAGTGCGCACCTTCTTTGTGCCCAACAGGCGGCACACATCGTTTAACAGGGCACCTGAGAAATTTCTTCCCTGGTCGGTCAACAGCCGTTCTGGAGCGCCCTTGTCCAGGACGTAGCCCTGAACAAAGGCATACACGACGGCTGCTGCCGACTGGTTGGGGAGGGCCCAGGCCATGGGCCAACGCATAAAATACTCCACCCCAACCAGAAGGTACTTGTTACCACGCGGCGTAGTAGGAAAAGGTCCCAAAATATCAAGAGCCACTAGCTCGTTTACTCGGGATACTGAAATGGGCTGCAGAGGTGGGCATGCGGGTTTCACCGGCGGCTTCCACCGTGCACATTGGGTGCAACCCAGCAGAATATTGGCCAGAAAAATTGCAACCGCAACAACCCAATGGTTTTGTGAATGCCCAGGTGCAACATCCGTTTGTGTGCTGCCCACACAGCCTTACCCCTCAAGGCCGAGGACACCACGATTTTGTATTGGCATGAATCAGCATCTCAGTGCATGAGTAAACCATGCCGTACAATGAATGAATTGAACTTTCCCGGACGTGGAGCCGCATTATTTGCGCGATGGTGCAGAGCCAACAATGATGCGTCGTCTATCTGGTGCTACTGACGCCATTCAGCCAATGTTAGCCCCAACAAGTCATCGCTGGCCGTTGGACTTGAATGGTCGGCCATCAGAGCCGATTCGGAGGGAAGCGCGGTGGCCACTGTCGCGAAAGGCACGGCCAGATCAGTCAGTGACGGCTTGCAATGGCCAGACCCCAAGAAACATGCGCATTTTTGCAGCGGCGGGAGGCGAGACAATGCATCGGCATTAGTGTGTTGCGTACCCTTGCGGTAAGTAACAGTGAAATTCTAGTCTTGGAGGACTTCGAACCACCGAGAAAGCTGTCCGGACGGTTGATCAACGCGCAGAGCGTACTGCAACGCCGAATGGTCAACGGTAAAATGCTGACCATACAGATACGGTCTGTATTGCTGAATAAAGAATACAATGGCCAGCAGCTCGCGTCGGTTTACACAATAGCGTTGCTCGGCAGGAGACAACACCCTGCTACTGTAGGTAACGACCCTTTCAATGCCATCAACAGTCTGGGACAGCACCCCGCCAATTCCAGTGTTGCTAGCGTCGGTGTCTAGTATAAACGGTACGGAGAAATCGGGATAGGCCAGGGGCGGTGCCTTCATGAGTGTGTCACGCAGGGAATCAAACGCGGCCTGATCGGCGTCTCCCCAATGAAACTTCACTCCTTTTGACGTGAGGGCATGAAGTGGCTTGGCGATCGTTGTGAAGCCCGCAACAAAACGTCGGTAATACGACGCAAAACCAATTAAACAGCGGACATCCCCTGCAGAGGTAGGGGTAGGCCATTGGCTGACGCACTTGTTTTTTTCAGGGTCAGTAGAGATTCCCGAGCGGCTGACTATGTGGCCCAAATAGCGCACAGATTCACGCAGAAGGTGATATTTCTGCGGCTTGAATTTCAAATTAGCGGCACGCATTATCAAGAAAACAGCACGCAGATGCTCAAGGTATTCATTGAACGTGCAGCTAAAGACGATGACGTCAAGGTAAATGAGACATGAGTCCCACTGGAGCCCAGCGAGGACCAGCTCCATGAGCCTCTGGAACGAAAAGGCCCTGTGGTGTCCGAAAAGCAGTCTTTGGTTTGGACGCTTCGTGGAGGGGAAGTTGCCAAAACTCCGACCGAAGGTCCAGGGTGGAAAAATAACACGCCCCTGCGTCTAATGACTCGTCCATACATGGAAGAGGGTAGGCGTCAGCTACCGAGATTTTATTCAGGCGCCGAAAATCAACACAAAAACGAAGACTGCCATCGTGCTTTTTGACCAGAACTATTGGAGCACCCCAGGGACTGGTTGAAGGAGAGATGATGTCAGCCGCAAGCATGTCATCAACTGCCGATTTAACATGCTGCTTCTCCGCTGGGCTGAGCCGAAATGGGTTTTGTTGGATAGGGGCAGCGTCACCAGTATCAATGTGGTGACGCAGCAGCTTGGTGCAACCAATATCGAATATAGATTTACTGAATACATCGGAAAATTCCCGCAAAAGAGCACGCAAATTCGTCCGCTGCGACCCGGACAAATCTCCAGTGTCTGCGCAGAGTGAATCCAACCGTGCTTCATCCGACTTGGAAGGAGGTTGAATCTGTGGCCCATCATACATGTGTCCCACGACCTCAGTCCCCAGGGGCGCCGGCGTCGTGTGAGCAAGCACGGTCCCCTGCGGAACGATGGTCGTGGACAGGCCGACATTCAAGACCTGCAGAAATGGTTCCCTTTCAGCTGCTACAAGGGTCTGTGCGGCTACCAGTTCCAGGCCCCTAATTGCCGTGTTTGAAGGGCCTAACAAAACGCCATGTACACTATGAGACCTCCTTTACCAGTGGCAAAATATAGTAGTAGGTTTTTACCCTCTAAACTGATACAAAAACTGACACCTTTATACAAGGCATCATGTTTGCAATAACCACAACACAAGCAGTCAAAATGCAAACAAAAAGAAACAACTCTGATAATGGTAATGATATGCACTATCCTTGAAGTTGATTGGTTCACACCCGATACAGCTTTTCTTAGAGCCTAGTCTCCATTGGTGTTGGACCAGATGACGCCAAAAGGCGTACAACTCAAAAACAGCGCAATATCAGAGTATTGAGAGCTCGGGGTAAGCATTTACACTATGAGACCTCCTTTACCAGTGGCAAAATATAGTAATAGGTTTTTACCCTTTCAACTGGTACATAAACTGACACCTTTATACAAGGGATCATGTTTGCAATAACCACAACACAAGCAGTCAAAATGCAAACAAAAAGAAACAACTCTGATGATGATATGCACTGTCCTTGAAATTGCGTGTTGTGATTGGACTCCAACGTTCCCGAGATGCATCTGGCTTCCGTTTCCGTCGGAAGCACGTGATCCCTTGGCGGGAAATTCGAAATGTTCGGCTTGTCGGATGGCGGGAACGTCCGTTGGCAGCCGGTCGGCTGCCGAGCTGGTGGTTGGGCGGCCGGCAGCACGCCGGCATCTTCAGCGGGGTTTTAAACTCCCGCAGGAAAATCAGAGTTCTCTTTGTCTGGACTTCGCACGCACGTTGTTCTTCTTGTTTCCATATTTTTTTCAACCACTTCTGACTCCAGTTGTAGTGTTGTAATTACGGACGAATAAACTTCTTTATGGGGCACACTCTGTTTATTGTCTTTCTTCCGACACGGTCCCTAACACATATAAGGGGTATACGGTCACCTTACCTGATACCTAAAGAGGTATGGCCTCCGGACCTGGTGGGACCTACTCACGGGTTACCCGCTAACCTAACGTCCTCCGGCTGGGAACTAGGGGAGGCTAACTGACCCAACCACTGGGTCTCTGGGTCCCGACCACTGGTTACCCTGAGCCTCAGCCCTTAAAAGGGTTGCAAGGCTTGGTTCCAGGGTCCTGTCTATCCAGGACCTATTCTCCCCTGACCACTGGCTACACTGAGCCTCAGCCCTTAGAATGGCTGCAAGGCTTGGTTCCAGGGTCCTATCTATCATCAGCCCGGGCTTCGGTCGTCGTGTGGAGAGAAGTAACTCGAGCTCTCAGCCCTCTGGCTTTTATACTGGTTCGTGGCTGGCTCCGTCCCTGCCACGCCCCTTCTTGGAACCTTCTGATTGGTCCTTCCCGAAACTTTTGATTGGTCCTTCTGAAACCGTCGTTCTGGTCCTCTTTTACCTTCTCTGACCCCGGGAATTTCCCCTAACAGGAATTGGTGTTTTGATCCGCTCTCACCTCTGTTTGACCCCAGGCATTTCCCCAGGGAGGTAACACTGCTGCACCCCGTTGACACTCAGTGGTACTGCAGGTTACTGAATGGTGAGTGGCGATCACCTCTACACTACTACAAAGGTATGCTCATACATTTCCTACTTCCAAAAGTAGTTTCTGCAAAACTGAACGTGATAAAAGCCTGCAGCGAGAATCCGACCCACAAAGCACTTTGAAGAATAAACCTGACGAGCTGAGAGAGCCTAACAAAGATGTGAACAGCAATATGCACCTGCGGACATTGATTTAATAATTATAGTACCATCCTTACTAAACAGCAATCAATGCATAATTATGGGGATATTATTACAATCTAAGTGGTTTAATGTAATGTATTGCCCACACCACTTGGTAAAAGGGCCTTCACTAGATGGAGCTCTATAGGGTCCATCTCAGATCATTTTTGGCCTACTTTTCCACGTTGGCCACATATCTTGGAAGAGGTTTGGAATACCCACACTTTACCCTATCAATATAAACCTGGAAATCGATTAACTGTGGTGTACCTATTTATTCTGTTGAGTGGAGAGAGGCGGTGGCGGGGGGATTGATTTAATAAACCTGCCCCGTTGTTTCAACTGCCGCACCGTGAGATTAAACCGGTGCCCTCTGCATTGCAAGTCCAGTGCACGAACCATTGCACAAAGGCAGTATCCCCTGTTTTGAGGAAGTCTTAGAACCACGACTTTCCGATTATTATTTTGTAATACACGCCACACTGTGTGCCTTAGACATTTTAGGACAGTGTAGAATTTTTTTTCCATAAAAATTTTATTCAAGACAATCAAGTTTTATTCATCTGTAGTGTTAATGTGACTGGGAATGGTTAAAAATCTGTCATCTGCACCTGCAGCACGTGCTGTAATCCATATCTTAATGTTCCCTGCATTCGATCATTCATCCAACTCACTTTGTCACAGTGGCGGCTCCTGCAAAATCTCTCAGGGGGGGCAAATGTTTGGATGATTGATAAGGATAAAGTCCACCCATGCAATAGATATGTAGTGACATAAGAAGGGAGGGGCTGCTGGGGGCTCTGGGACCCTGGGTGGGCCAGACGCTTAAGCCTCTTGGCACCAGGCGTTGGGTTCCCAGGCGGGTCCAGACGCTTAAGCCTCTTGGCAAAAGGCGTTGGGTTCTCAGGCGCTTAAGCCTCTTGGCGCCGCCAACGGGGGGGGGGGGGCTGTGTGTGCTCTGTGGGATGTCTAATGGCGCACACGGCCCCACCCCTCGTTGGACTAGGCATAAAAGGAGAGCTCCCTGGACGATCAGGGCCAGTCGTAGCTCAAGACCCAAGACCCAAGACCAGCCATCTTTGGACCCTGGGACGATGTGAGAGCCAGTGGTGGGACTCTGGAGCTCCCGACTCTACGACCTTGTGAGGGCGAGTTCCAGAGCGTAGCCAGAGTAGAGTATCTAGGCTGTGTACCTAGGCTGTGTACCTAGGCTGTAACAGAGTATCAGGACTGTTGGAGTGTTGTATTGTAATAAAGAAGTTACCTCTACAAGTGTCTCCGGAACCCGTTACATTTGGCGTCAGAAGTGGCAATGGAGACAAGAAGTAAGCCACGTACCTTCAGTCCTGACGGCGATGTTGAGGAGCAAGCGGCGACGGGGCAGCCAACTCGGGCCGACAACGACGCCGCACCGCCGGCTGAGCAGTCGTCCACCACACCTGCCGATCCTCCTCCAGCGTCGGGAGCAGCAATGGAGGAAACGCTGCTTCGCCTCACCGAGCTGCTCCACGCCACCGTCTCCATCCTGGACGACATGCGTCGCTCACAGGCGGAGACAGGAGGGAGAGAGGCGGCGCAGCGGCCGCGCCATTCCGCCGGCTCCAACACAAAGATGGCAGCCGCAAATACATCCGGGTGTGTCGTCACTTCTGCCGGGGGAGCAATGACCGCTCGGAGCGATGTCACTTCCGGGCCCAGCGTGGGCCAACCTGACGACGCCGCGTCATCAGCGCTGCGTCCCTCACCACCGGGTGACAGCTGTCGTGGGAGTGGTTATGAGGATGTTCAACAGAGCAACAGTCTCTGAAAAAGTATCCTGGAGGTTGTACTTCAGCAAAACCTGGTACAGCGCCAGTGCACCACAGCAGCCCTTGAAATCTATTATATGATTTCCCGCCCTTCGTAGATACTTGTTTAATTTTTAAATTTGGTCTTGGTGGCCCTAACTCTTTAATTGACAATTTACCCTGATTACTACGATGGCTGAATGGTATTTATTTTAATGACACGATAGAATTAACTGCGTTCGCCATGATGTTGTTCAAGTTCAACTGGCCTCAACTCGCGAGATGTCCCAACAGTCTCTCTCGCTCTCGTTCTCTTTTTTATTTTAATTTTTTTAATCACATTTAATAAAGATATTAAAGTAGTGTTTCATTTTTTCTTGTTGTTCAAATTCAACATTTTTTCAAATATTATTTGTCACTTAATCTTAAAGATTTTTAATAGTGTATGTTTGTTCCCACCAATCGCTGCACAAGTTAAGGATACGTATGATGACGTAAGCACGTTAGTGCGAGCCCTCCCGCAACCCATAGAGAATGCATTGCAGTGCCTGCAGTTCGAAAAAAAAACATATTTGAATGTAAGTCTATGGGAACACTCTGGGCGATTCTCAGCCAGAGTGAAATCGCCCAAAAAGAGGCGGTACTCCACAGAACGTGACATGACGCTGATTGGACTATATCCAGAGGCACAGTGACGGCTAGCGTAACTCTGTGGTTGAATGAGATTGTGAATGTGATTGAAAAAGTCCCTTTCACACATTGGTGGTGCGTCGCCCAATTGCCCTAATGAAGAAACCGCCCCTGCTTTGTCATATCTACTTCATACATATTACTTAGCCAATATGTATAGTGGTCGATTAAATTGCCCATGAAACGTGGTATCAAATGGCACTCTCACAGGTGTGTCATGGGATATTCCTTAACATCCTAAAGTAGACAGAAAAGCAAACACTTTTTAAGTACAGCTTTAGATGCTGTGTCCAATACACAACACCAGAGGCAAGATTACGTTTGATCTAGATTTGAAGTTTTCGTGACTGCAGGGATCCATACTCTTTGGTTCTTTCGGTAAAATGAAGTTGCGCCCAAAACATCTTGATTTTATTTATTTTATTTTACACCTACGTGACTTTACCAAAAGAACCAAAGAGTAAAGATTACGTTTGATCTGATAAACCTTGGCTTCAATGCACATTTCTATATTTCGATTTAAAGCTTTCGTGACTGCAGGGATTCATCTTCTTGGTTCTTTCGGTAAAGTCACGTAGAAGAGAAGTAATAAAATAATAAAAATAAAACATAATAAAATAATTTCAATAATTTCAACCGAGAAGATGGATTTCAACCGAGAAGATGGATTCCGGCGTAGCAATCATTCGAAGGACGTAATAAACCATTTCGGATCTTAACTGATTGTGTATGAGGAAAGCTGTCTCGGGTGTGGATCAATCAACTTTAAGGACAGTGCACATTATCAGAGTTATGTTCTTTTGTTTGTATTATGACTGCAGGTATTGCGGTCTATGCAAACATGACTCCTTGTAAAAAGGTGTCAGTTTTGTTGCCAGATAGAAGGGTAAAGAACCAATTATCATATTTTTACTGGCAAATGAGGTTCCCATAGTGTAGATGCTTGCCCCGAGCTCTCATACTCTGATGGTGCATTGTCTTTGAGTTGTGCGCCTTTTGGCGTCATCTGGTCCAACCCATATGAGACTAGGCTCTAAGGAAAGCTGTCTCGGGTGTGGATCAATCAACTTTAAGGACAGTGCACATTATCAGAGTTATGTTCTTTTGTTTGTATTATGACTGCAGGTATTGCGGTCTATGCAAACATGACTCCTTGTAAAAAGGTGTCAGTTTTGTTGCCAGATAGAAGGGTAAAGAACCAATTATCATATTTTTACTGGCAAATGAGGTTCCCATAGTGTAGATGCTTGCCCCGAGCTCTCATACTCTGATGGTGCATTGTCTTTGAGTTGTGCGCCTTTTGGCGTCATCTGGTCCAACCCATATGAGACTAGGCTCTAAGGAAAGCTGTCTCGGGTGTGGATCAATCAACTTTAAGGACAGTGCACATTATCAGAGTTATGTTCTTTTGTTTGTATTATGACTGCAGGTATTGCGGTCTATGCAAACATGACTCCTTGTAAAAAGGTGTCAGTTTTGTTGCCAGATAGAAGGGTAAAGAACCAATTATCATATTTTTACTGGCAAATGAGGTTCCCATAGTGCAGGTGTCTTTTATACAGGTAACAAGCTGAGATTAGGAGCACTCCCTTTAAGAGTGTCCTCCTAAACTCAGCTCGTTACCTGTATAAAAGACACCTGGAAGCCAGAAATCTTTCAGATTTAGAGGGGGTCAAATACTTATTTCCCTCATTATAATGCAAATCAATTTATAACATTTTTGACATGCGTTTTCTTGATTTTTTGTTGTTATTCTGTCTCTCACTGTTCAAATAAACCTACTATTAAAATTATAGACTGATCATTTCTTTGTCAGTGGGCAAACGTACAAAATCAGCAGGGGATCAAATACTTTTTTCCTCTGTATATCTCTCCACATAAAATTAATTTTACCCAAACTATCAGCTACACGTCGTTCTGGAAGTACATCTTATCAGCAGCATTGATTCACTTCATGAAAACTGCAGACTGATTTCAACATTCTCTGTCTCATCAATAAAATCAGGCTTCCCTGAACCAATCAATGCTGGTGAACTGCCTAATGTTTATAGTCAAAGACCCTTTTTTCAAGAAATGAGTCGTAATTAAGTCCAAAACTATATAACACACAACAAGAATTAAGCTTTGCGGAGAATTTTAATAGCAAAATAAAAACAGTTGTTTTGTGCTGAGATTATTTTGTGTTGTGATAAGTAAAGGTATGATTTTCACGTATTATGGCGTGATCAGGACATAGGGAAAAAAACTGTTAAATAGTGTGAAACGTTATTTCGCTGCCAAAATATAAATGTGTATTTATTTAAATCTAATGGAAGAACAAATTAAGGTATGGAGGACAAATTACTTTGTGACAGGGAACTCTTTCCCCGGCAGACCAGATTGGAAGTAATAATAATGATGCTAAGTGATCGCTAATTAAATGTCCTCAATGTGTTACAAACAATATAAATATGACAGGTGTGTGAAAAATGTATGGCCTGACAGAATAAATGGTGCTGCAACAAAGAGTAACTTTTCTAGTTAAGAGTACTGTACATGTTCAGAGATTACCAAATCTCTTAACAATAGATTTAATTAATATTTATTCAAGTGTCTGATATTTTCCTATTTATGTGTTAACTGTAAAATTTATTAATCTAAGCAGAGAGCATTTATAAAATATCTTCAAAAGAAGGATGATTTCATCGTGTAACGGTTAGCACACTGCATTTGAAATCCAGTTTCTTAAATCCGCTCAGCACCGCAGTTAGTCAATCGCTAGGTCGCATATGGTGGCAGAAAAAATTGTGTGTACTCCCACCTCTTTCAAGACGTCTCGCCAATGTGCAAGAGTAAGCCACATCATCTCTAGAAGGCCTATGTAGAGTTTCCCCTCGTGGAGGCTCTTCTGTCAGCAATGGCATGAGCAAGACATTGCAGGGCTGCATTTTTACCTTCAAATGAAGGCCATGACACAAACCTCATTGCAAAAATGTGCAATACAAAACAGAGGTGAGGAAAGTTGACACTTAGAATGCTGCCAATTGGCATGCTGGGTTATCAATCTAATGCTCTAATTCACATGCCCTATGGTCGCCATGGCTGCTATTTATGCCAGATTTGAATTAGTTGATCATACTCCGTACCAGACCTTCCAAGTCCCTGTAACATCGCTTTCACTCAAAGCATGTTTCTAGTGCCAATGAAGTGACATGTGATGTGCGCTGGTTGGGTGATATGAGGAGCAAGACATATAGTTATTCCCAGTGAGGATTCACACCATTGAATATCAATGGACCAAGTGTATTGGACTTCAAGGCGAATTTGTTTAAATAACATGTGGTTTCATCATCGTAGGGTTACAAGTTAGGTCATGGACCTTTCAATCACCCCTTGTGGTTATTGACATGATGTGCACACACATACAACCTTAATGTTAGTTCTATATGTGATTTCCTCTTGATAAAATTCAACCTATTAATTATGTTTCATTGTCATTACTTCTTTAGTTTAAAGATAATGCGACCAATCTGTTACGCGAGTTCAGCCCTGCTCGCAATGGAAACACTATGGAAATAAAATAATTTGAGCCATCCTGAATGCACCAATGATTGAAGACTTCCCCTTGCCATATCAGCCATGGTTTTTTGTATTATCATACTTCACATGCTGATCAATGTAGGTTGGCGGAGGGCAGGTGGGGAGGAGGGCAGAACTAGTTCAGATATCACTTTCCACTTATGTTAGCCATGGCCGGGAACCAAATTGAGGTCGCTGGGTTCATAACGCAGCCTGCTAACTGCTGTACCACCGTTTCACCCCAGAAACACTTTCACAAAGTAGCAATAAGTGCATTTGGAGGAGGTCATCCGGTAATGCAGCGTGTGTCAAAAAGGGACGTTTCATTACTAAATGCTTCAAATTGATGATCACGAGCATATCGCACGAACCTGCCAGCCGACTGCACTCCGTCATGTGTCCTCCGTAGATGAACTTTCACTCTCCGTGATTGTCCGTGTCACTTTCCTGCCATGACCCCTGGCAGCAGTAGGCATCATCAGTATTTCCAGACAAAATGCTAATCTGTATGCTTCCTGAGTAATACCTTTCAACTATGGCCATCAGTCAATAAACCAGTGTGTTTACAGCATCCTAACCTATAAGAATAGGGTTTTTCCACTCTTTTCTGGCAACAAAACTGAAACATTTTTACAAGTAATCATGTCTGCATTAACCACAATACTTGTGGTCAGAATGCAAAAAAAACACTGATAATATATGCATTGGCCTTTAAACTAACCTAGTTCCTGTAGACAGATGGGATTACGACACATTCTTAGGTCCTATGCCATCAAAGTTGTACAAAAATATGTATTGTGTTTCTTTTCAATTATGGACATATGCAGGGTAGCATCATCATGATAGAGATATAATATTAAAATCAGTGGAAACATTTAATGCAGAGCTTAAGAGCAAAATCAGAGTATCTTTCAGATGAAGATCCAGTTGTCACACTTGAAGAAGCAAACGTTGCCCTTTGCAGAATGATATTGGATATCAGAATGTATGAAATGCCATTCCAATGTCAGTAATATTTAAAATGCAAATACACACTAAGATGTTATACATTATTTACATGCAGGGAGGTTGAGGTCAAAATGCTCTGGTGTCAACCTTGAATCCAGATAACCACCTGTTATTAAATTGGGTTCTCAAGTTTAGCGAGTTGAATTTACTAGCTCAAACACCAATGACTACACACAAACCCATCAGACTAAATTGGCTTTCCACTTTATTTGACTAAGTTTCTCTCTAGCAGCGCTGGTGGGAAAGTGCTGCCCCCTATTGTAGATAAGAGGTAATTTGAAGAGATTTCAGATCCAGTTCTGTGATATCTCATTCCACCGATCGTTCCCTAACATGGGCAGATGAATTGCTCTGTGAGAGATCCTAATGGATTCTCCATCTCGTGACATGGTGCTGATAGCACAACCTTTTTAAATTGTGTAAAAAACGTATAAATATTTACATAAAGCATTATACAAGTTTTCAGTTTAAAATATATGAATTCGTAGCGATTACACAATTCAGATTTAGAGTCCAAAGGGGTGGTAACATAGCCTAGCAGTAGCGAATTCGACGCTTGTTTTGTGAAGGTTAATGGTTCGAATCCAGCGGCCACCCTAATACTACGGGTGTATTAACCGTAAAAATACGTGTTGCTTGCTTCACAGTGGACTTTAATGATCCCGTAATGTCATTCGCAAGAGAAGGATATTGTGTGTTGGCGTCATTGTCCAAATTGCCAAATGTGAAAAACAACCCAGAAAACGATTTAATTTGATGTACAAAGTAATTATCACCCCCTACCGTGAAAAATAATCAGGATGTTCCCAGATAACAAGTATAACATCATATAATATGAACGTAATTTGATGTGTGATAAAATAGTCGCTTTAAATGACATGCTCAACTAGCCCTTTGTTTTCCACCCAATTATTTTTCAACTCTCCATTGGTAAAATAAGTGACATATAATACCTTCATTAAGACTGTCGAGTGTAGCAGAATTAAATACACGATACATCACTGGCCATATGTTAAAATGAACTCAAGCCCATTTGCTCTATCTCTGCCTCAAAGGCATGACAGCTCAATGCACTTATGAAGAAATATACTTTTACTATACACTGATACGAAAATGAGACCTCCTTTGCCAGTAGCAAGATATAGTAATAGGTATTTACCCTTTTATCTGGCACCAAAACTGACACCTTTATACAAGGGATCATGTTTGCAATAACCACAAAACAAGCAGTCAAAATGCAAACAAAAAGAGACAACTCTGATAATGATATGCACTGTCCCTTGTAATTGATTGGTCCACACCCGAGACGGCTTTTCTTAGAGCCTAGTCTCCACTGGTGTTGGAACAGTTTTGCTGCCAGATAAAAGAGTAAAAACCTATTACTATATCTTGCTACTGGCAAAGGAGGTCTCATAATGTAAATGCTTACCCCGAGCTCTCAATACTCTGATAGTGTGCTGTTTTTGAGTTGTACGTCTTTTGGCGTCATCTGGTCCAACACCTGTGGAGACTAGGCTCTAAGAAAAGCCGTCTCGGGTGTGGACCAATCAATTTAAAGGACAGTGCATATCATTATCAGAGTTGTCTCTTTTTGTTTGCATTTTGATTGCTTGTGTTGTGGTTATTGCAAACATGATCCCTTGTATAAAGGTGTCAGTTTTGGTGCCAGATAAAAGGGTAAAAACCTATTACTACTGATACGAAAGTCAAAACGAAGCAGAACAGAATATACAAAGCTACTATAATCATCATTAGCCATGGTCAATCCATTGCTGTTTGAAGCTCTCGTCAAGCCATTGTCATAATCCACGTCTGCATACTCGCTGATCCATTGCTCCATCTCCTTGGTGAGCATCTACCTGGCAGCGTTTCATTCCTTGCTTGCCGTTCGATTGTTATTTTTTACCATTGGCCATCATCCCTTCCTGTGATTCGTTCTGCTTAAGTTCACTACAGTACTGAAATTGTAATTAAGGCGTTATTTTATATACAATATTGCATACAGCTTCAGGGTGGAACAGTGGTGCAGCAGTTAGTCTAGTGCGCTATAAATCCAGTGAACTCGGTTTTTTTTCCAACCATGGCTAACATCAGTAGTGAGAGGTACCTAAAATGATCCTGGGGCCCTGCCTCACCAATCCACACTCATCAACATGGTGAAGTACACCAACAAAAAAACAACCCCATGACCGACCCAGTGGGGATGCCGTCATCCAGCAATTTATTGGCAGGAGGATGTACACATTTTTTACTCTTACATCATTATTAGTGCTCTTACATAATTTACAGTTAGTCCATCGGCATATTATGAGTAGTGAGTTAAAGTGTGTGGTCTTTTTTTCACTCCGATTTCTAACTTGTGATTAATATGTATTAAAAGCATACTGAAAAATAATGCAGCTTTAAAAATAATCTTAGCAGTGACATTCTTTAGTTTAAGTTATAGTAGCCCTCAGTTTATTAATACATTTGTGTGTTGTACACCTCCTGCGGGAATTGTAAATTCTTCAATTTCACCAGAACTGATGAAACCTGGCACCAAATATAATGGCTTATGTTTTGTATGAGTGAGAAAGTACATCTTGATAAAAAAAAAAATCATTCAGCAAGTTTACCCAATAAGGACATGTTCTTGCTATTGAAAAAATTACTTACAGTGAGGGAAAAAAGTATTTGATCCCCTGCTGATTTTGTACGTTTGCACACTGACAAAGAAATTATCAGTCTATAATTTTAATGGTAGGTTTATTTGAACAGTGAGAGACAGAATAACAACAACAAAATCCAGAAAAACGCATGTCAAAAATGTTACCTGTATAAAAGGCACCTGTTCACAGAAGCAATCAATCAATCAGATTCCAAACTCTCCACCATGGCCAAGACCAAAGAGCTCTCCAAGGATGTCAGGGACAAGATTGTAGACCTACACAAGGCTGGAATGGGCTACAAGATCATCGCCAAGCAGCTTGGTGAGAAGGTGACAACAGTTGGTGCAATTATTCGCAAATGGAAGAAACACAAAAGAACTGTCAATCTCCCTCGGTCTGGAGCTCCGTGCAAGATATCACTTCGTGGAGTTGCAATGATCATGAGAACGGTGAGGAATCAGCCCAGAACTACACTGGAGGATCTTGTCAATGATCTCAAGGCAGCTGGGACCATAGTCACCTAGAAAACAGTTGGTAACACACTACGCCGTGAAGGACTGAAATCCTGCAGCGCCTGCAAGGTCCCCTTGTTCAAGAAAGCACATATACATGCCCGTCTGAAGTTTGCCAATGAACATCTGAATGATTCAGAGGACAACTGGGTGAAAGCGATGTGGTCAGATGAGACCACAATGGAGCTCTTTGGCATCAACTCAACTGGCCGTGTTTGGAGGAGGAGGAATGCTGCCTATGACCCCAAGAACACCATCCCCATCGTCAAACATGGAGGTGGAAACATTATGCTTTGGGGGTGTTTTTCTGCTAATGGGATAGGACAACTTCACCGCATCAAAGGGACGATGGACGGGGCCATGTACCGTCAAATATTGGGTGAGAACCTCCTTCCCTCAGCCAGGGCATTGAAAATGGGTCGTGGATGGGTATTCCAGCATGACAATGACCCAAAACACACGGCCAAGGCAACAAAGGAGTGGCTCAAGAAGAAGCACATTAAGGTCCTGGAGTGGCCTAGCCAGTCTCCAGACCTTAATCCCATAGAAAATCTGTGGAGGGAACTGAAGGTTCGTGTTGCCAAATGTCAGCCTCGAAACCTTAATGACTTGGAGAAGATCTGCAAAGAGGAGTGGGACAAAATCCCTCCTGAGATGTGTGCAAACCTGGTGGCCAACTACAAGAAACGTCTGACCTCTGTGATTGCCAACAAGGGTTTTGCCACCAAGTTCTAAGTCATGTTTTGCAGAGGGGTCAAATACTTATTTCCCTCATTAAAATGCAAATCAATTTATAAGATTTTTGACATGCGTTTTTCTGGATTTTGTTGTTGTTATTCTGTCTCTCACTGTTCAAATAAACCTACCATTAAAATTATAGACTGATCATTTCTTTGTCAGTGGGCAAACGTACAAAATCAGCAGGGGATCAAATACTTTTTTTCCCTCACTGTAGCTATTCAATATTGTCTGCAAAACCATTTTTTTTATTTCCAATGCAAGTGTTAATAATTATACATTGCCATATATTTCTCTGCAAATGTTTTACAATTCATTTTAATATTTGTAAACAAAATTGATTACAAGCGTGAACTTTGTTCCAATCATAGAAATACAACACAATATCTTTTTTTTTAAATGTACATAGGAGGTTTTACCAACTCTTACTAATTTACATGTGCACACATATATGGGGGGCTGGGCAGGTTTTGTGAATGGGCAGCTAGAAAATTCACAAAAGGGGTTTAGTGGAAAAATAAACCCCCCAACTGGTAGCCTTATTTAAAGCTCCAGTCTTTCTGGTTATAACAATAAACACTACCTATATGACAAGAACGGTAAGTGTAAAAATAAAACAGGAATAAAAACCGTGCTCATGCATTACGCTTTGCCAACATGCATTTGTCCTTGGATATATTTTAATGTGTAATACCTGCTAGGATAACATATGGATCAGAAACGTGGACATCAACGTAAAAAATGGGACAAAAACTGAAAATTGTGCAAAGAAGCATGGAGAGGTTTACGGTTGGAATTACACTGATTACAGAACATACATAAGTTAAACACTTGATTTTGACTTTTAAAAAGATGAAGCGGCCTTGGGCATGAATCATTGCTATAAGAGATGATTAAAATATTAAAACTATGTTTTACCAGGTAAGGCCCACTGAACTAAATAGCTATTTTCAGAGGCGACCTGACCACAAAATAATAGCTCAAGGAAGTGGCTTATCATGTGCAAATGTATAGTAGCCAAATACTCTAAATGCATGTTTCTAAATGATGAGGGTAAAATCAGAGGACCCGGAGAAAAATCCACGTGACCACGGGTAGAACACGCAAACACCAAATATACAGGCGTCAGGGTCAGGATACCAGGCGAGATAGTAAACATCTCGCCGCCGCGTCGCCCTTGATGGCTGGTAGTCAAGGCTAACATTGCAATGGCTACCAAAGGAGGGAGGGAACGTGCCTGACAGAATGTCCACAGAAAAGATGGAGTGATGAGTTCATCTCATGTGCTTTCAACCTTAGTTTGAAAGCATTAAGATAATCTAACATGTCGATATTCACGGTGACTCAGGTTGCACATACAGTGGAATTTGATTACACACCGCTGAAATGCCGAGAATGACTCTGGGTAGCCACCCATGATTCAACTGGATTCTCAAGTGTAGCGAGCTGATGGTCTCAGCCCATTCACTGACTATACAAAAAACCTTCATAATAAATGTGGGTTGTCACTTATTTAGGCATGTTCAAAATGTGCAGATTAATACATTTGGTTTGATAGAATGAAACAATACTCTTTGATTATTTTGGTAAATTCACGTCAGTAGAAAAGATAGAATGAAACAATATTTGCATGATTGTTCTCTCATATAAAGTGACGAAGCACTACTTGCTTCAAGATTTTTGAATGGAAATGTCCTAATCTAATGACATGACAACAATAACACCATTGGAAAAGGGCGGAAAAAATCCACAAAAAATCAAAGGAGGTAACACATGTAGATCTGTTTATATATGTACTACTCCATGCTCAAAACCTATGATAGCGCCATACACATACGGTATACACATATGTCGAACGGAATAATTTTATAGCATTAAAAGACAACAAAGCTTGTAGACGCTGTTTATAGTATTTGGATTGCATATATGCAAACATTAAATATTTGTTATCAAATTAATCTTAAAAAGCATTGTCTTCATCATCCATGGTCAATCCACTGCTGGATGAAGGTCTCCACAAGCTGCCGATACCTCTCGTGATCCTGCGATGAAACACGATCCACGTAGGACCTGCACGAAACTGATTTCTTGAAAATATAGACAAATACATCCTCATTGCACGTTTGCATGGTCAATCCACTGCTGGATACAGATGTTACAATGCTAACGAAACAATGCTGCTTGAATATTTTTCGTCACTTTATTCGATCTGTCTTTTGCGTGTTCAATCAATATTGGGTAAACTGAGTAAGAGCAAACAGTATCAAGCTGATGGTTGCACTCATACCATCCATTACGGTGCTGTAACGAGGGTGTCCCAAAAGTACCAGCGAAAGGCTTGGTAAATACAGTCAACAACACATGTGCTAATAACCTCAGGAGGAGTTTATTTTAAATCCATGAGAATAGCACATGCTGTTCTCTGACAAAAAAGCTATAACATTCCTTCCACAAAGCTCAAATATCAAACCACAACCCCTGGGCCAAGGAAGCTTGTGTGGCATTTTTTTATCTACAGTATATAAATTATGTACTGTATATCATTATCCGGTTCATAAAATACTCTTCAGGTATTACAATGCGTATATTTCTTTGTATATATATTCTGAAGGTGAGTGTCGTGTGTTTTGTATGTAGTCATGAAGTATTTACAATAACCATAATGTGCGTATAAAAAACAAAAAAACTGTCAATATTAGTCTACACTATGTCATTGTGGTATCCGCTTATTTGGGAACGCGGATATATGCATACTTTTTATCATCTTAATTTATAATGCTACATTTCTTTGTTCAAAACGTGCAGCGTCCTTGAGATGGCAGAGCTACAATGCAGTAACATATCGCAAAATAAATAAGACATAACTGTAATGCATTAGTGTAATTTATGTGCATAAATGACTAAACATAATGTGACTGCTAAATAAAGCCATGTTGCACATGGTTGCTGTGCATTGAATAATCAAGCAGTCCCCCCCACCCCCCACGGAATGCCCAATGCATGCGCCTCGCCCTATAGAATGTTCTTGGGAGACTCCAAAAATAAATTGATTCTCTGAAGGTAATTATGGTTAATCAAAACATTTAAATTTAATTTAAGTAACTCGTGAGGCGTGCACCTTCCCTAGTCTCTGAGAAGGATCTCCCTCACACTGAATATTATCAGAAGCTATGTTTTCATTGATAACGTGGAGACAGCGAGAGATTTTAAGTGCGGTTCACTCGTTGGGTAGTCCTCTACTTACGATGGAGATGCGTTACGACAACCCCATCGTAAATCAAAAATATCGTAAGTCGAAGATGGCCTAGCCTACCCAGGAGTCTTAAAGAATGGTGATAATTTAGCAAAACAGAGCAATTTACAGTGCCGTACTGTATAAACTATATACTGTATGTATTTATTAATGACAATACTGTATTGCACAGTAACATGTAAAGTAAAAAACAAGGTCAATTCTTGGCCTACCTATATGAACTGCAATTTAATAGAACGTTTTTTCAGGAAACAATCCTATCTGCTATAAAAAAAAACTTTTAACATGCATTGAACGTATCGTATCGTGGTAACCCTTGAATGAAATCGCTAAAGCTATGTATCATACATGCATTGAACGTATCGTAACGTATCATATTGTACTGTACTCACCAAGATTCGGACGCTGCTGCGTTTGCCTGCCGCGCGAAATTTAAAATATTTAACAATTTTGTCGTATCGCTATCGCCATCGTATGATCGAAATATCGTAAGTGGGAGCATTGTAACTCGGGGACTATCTGTATACACACTGAGTTATCCAAGTGATGCGCAAAGTTAACACATTAACTTTCCAGCACATTTAAACCTCGTTGCCTTGAAATGGTGAAATGCCGGTGCTATGGATTTCAAGGTTCATTGAACTTTTTACCCTCAACAGACGCCCTGGACGGTTAATATTTTGCTCTTTATTCAGTTGAACAATTAAATAACAAAGGCAACAATTTTTTTTATCTGCCTTAACTAAAAAAGTCCCATTATAGATTTGTTTCCATAGGCAAGACCAATGTAAAACAATAGAGATAAATTTAGCATATTGTCTGATGGCAGACCAAAATTTTATGTTGACTCTTTAGGCAACTTATCAGATAGCAAACACTACTCATGGAGCAGCATGGCATGCCAACCATAGCTGGTGTACACAGTGTGTTTTGGCTGCATGCATTAAGCCACACCAGTTTGCAACCGGTATAAGCTAAACTGGACTCTTAATCCAGGCAAAAAGCCTAAGTGGATTTTGTTCACACAGGAAAATTGTCTTTGTATCGTTACCGATCACAGTGTTACAATGAAAAGGAAAAATATCAATTTGTAACATACATTTTATTAAAAAAATGAAATAGGTCAAGTATGCCCATGTTCATAAACTTGTCCGCAACATGCGTAAAATAAGGATTTTAATTTAATGCAATACAGGTTTCCTTCAATTTATGCGGTAGTAGATGCATTACAAAAATGGCAAAGCGAAACCGCATGAGACAGCTGCCTGCCGAGTAGCGCAGACTGTTGTCCCACGTCCGACCGCATAGCTGCATTTGAGTGGATTCAAACCGTAAATTGCAAATTTTAGGTCAGAATGTTTGCTGCATTTACGCGAAATCGCAAAAACCGAACCCGCATATAGCGAGGAAAACCTATATACAGTATATAAATGGATCTAATAGGACTAACTTGTATGTGTAATGCGAGCAAGGATTGAAGGGGGCGGAGTCTGGGTCACGTGAGGAGAGGGGGGAGTTAGGGTCACGTGGGGGAGAGGATTTAGGGAGAGAACCGGAAGGGATCGGGGAGTTAAGACAGAGTGAAAACGGGAGGAGGCCACGCTGTGGAGGACTGGGAGGGTGGCGCGATCACCACGTGTTGGGAGACCTCGGCAACGTCGGCCATCGGTGTCCGGGCGCAGGGGGCTAGCGGGCTGTGGAAGGCTGGCCGTGAGCGAGGAGGAGCGGAGCAGCAGTGTGGCTGCAGAGCGGAGCAGCAGTGTGGCTGCAGAGCGGAGCAGCAGTGTGGCTGCAGAGCGGAGCAGCAGTGTGGCTGCAGAGCGGAGCAGCAGGGTGGCTGCAGGCCAGAGCAGCAGTGTGGCTGCGGAGTGCTCGACGGAGGAGACGCGGGCCTGAGCGAGGACGCCATGGGAGCGAGATTTACACGAACCCAAATAAAGGACAACGGAGATCGACACTGTGGAAGAGTCCTTTATTACACTGGTGTCAGAAGTGAAACGGCATGTCAAAACAGCTCAGAAGAAAGAACGTCCCTGCACCATCTTCTGAAGACGACCTCCCTCCAGCGGTGGCGCTACCGACGATGGAGGGGGGAAGCAACGCAGGGACGAGCGACGGTCCGGGGCTGCAGGACGTTGCCGCTTCGGTGGGTCCATCCGCGCAAGCGGACGCCGACGAAGGGTGGCGACAGGTGGCGGCCCAACTGAAGGCACTGAAGGCGGTGTTGACGCAGTTGTGCGACCTCGTGATGCCGGCGACGACTTCGGGGAGGCCCAGCGGGGAACAGCGGGCCGGGGCCTTGCCGACGCTGTCAGCCCTCTCCACCACGCGGCACGAAGCCGCCATCTTGGGCGTGGCCGAGGAGGAATGGCGGGAAGCCGCCATCTTACGCCCTCCACCGCGGGGAGCCGCCATCTTGGACACGTTGCAGAGTGACGCCATCTTGTCGCTGCCGCACGAGTCACCATCGACGGAGGACGGCGGAGCAAGGACCCACAGCCGTCATCTAACAACTGTTAAAGAGTTCTCCATCGGCGGAGATTGGAGCGCGTTCACCTGCCGTTTTCAAGCGGCTGTACGATCCGCCAAATGGACGGACACGGAGGCCCTGGAAGTCCTGCCAACACTTCTCGACGACGAGTCCGTCAGGTTCTTCCGCTCCATCAAGGCCGAAAAGAAGAGGACGCTACAGGTCTTTGAGGAAATGGCAGACGCGTATGAGCCTCCGGACGATGCTCATCGCAGATTCGTACAGCGGCAACGGGCGCCGGAAGAATCGCCGGTGGAATTCCGAGGCGCCGTTCTGGAACTAGCTATGGCTGCGTATCCTGAAACGGAGCCTGATTTGTTGGAACCCCTCATATTGGGCAAGATGCTGGAGTTATCTAGGGACTTGGGGATTCCCATGCCGGTGTGCGGCCATGATAAGTTGATGTCCCGTGCTGCGGCTAAGTGCTTGGATGCCCAATTTAACCTTCGACGGTGGAAACAGGTGTCGGCTTGGATGGGGGGCCCCATCGGCGAAGGCGGTGCTACAGGGTGGGACCCCAAGAAGGCTGTCTACGTTCTTGACGACAGGGGTCTGCAGGAGTTGACGGCCACCTCCGCCCAGTGGCCTGCGCGAGGGGGAGCGGGGGTGCGCTCCGGGCCACCGACGCGGGAGCGTCAGGACAGAGGGGGTGCTGCGCGCCGAAACGACTTGGAGTGTTTCCGCTGCGGCCGTAAGGGCCACTTCGCCAGGGATTGTTGGGCTCGCATCCCGGGGCCGCCCCAGCAGGAGGCCTCTGCCACGGACATGACGCGAAAAGACCATCCAGGACAGGCAAGGCGGTGCGCATCAGACACCCGGCAAGGCCTGTCACCTCATGCATCACCATCGCCGCGCGGTCCGTGTGTCATTAACAACGGGGGGCCGCCGATCGACCCGTGTCGCTCGCTGACGCAGTGGCGGAAATTGGCACGGAGGGTGGTTGCGGCCGCTACTGGGTCGTCCACTGTGCCTGGCTCTATTCAGGGGGTCGAGGTGCGCATTTTGGTGGACTCAGGTGCGTCCACGACCATTATCTCAGAAGTCATTTTTCATCTCTTAGGCATTCCGCCAGGAAGGGTGCGACCGGTTTATGACTCTTGCATAGCGGCGAAAGGGGGAAGTATGGGCATTGTGGGCCAGGTGGACGCCAACATATCGATTGGGGGGGTGTCGGCTTCAGGGACCGTTTTGATTTCCAGGTCCCTCGTGGTGCCCTGTTTGTTGGGGACCGATTTCCTGGCAAAAATGCCCATTCAAATAAGGGTGAATCAAAATGGCATTGAATTGCCAGGGGGTCGGAAAATGTCGTTCTTGCTGTCACCCTGGGGCAACTCTGCCCCTGTCTGCCAGGTGCAGGCGCTGTCCGAGGTATCTGTTGATATTCCACCTGGTTCGCAGATGCTTATTCCGTTGAGGTATCGGAAACCAGTGCCTGGCGTTCAGGGAGCGGCGGGTGTTTTGTTATCGCCGTCCACGGCTATAACGGGCGGCTCGGCGCTGGTCGGGGCACAGACGACTGTCCGGCTGGGTCAGCCTCCGTTTTTACAGGTGCTGAATGGGAGTGCGGATAATGTTAGCGTACCGGCCGGAACGGTTTTGGCTCACGCCACGACTGCTTTCACGGCCCATGACGACCGGGGCCGCCGGCACCTGGTAGGGGGGGTTTCGGCCCCCACAGGGCAGGATGATCGGTGGGTTGCCGAGTTGTGCGGGGAAAACTCATCCCTGACTGGGGAACAATGGTCCGCGCTTCGTGCGCTCTTGCTAAGCTATTCCGACGTTTTCAGCTCGGATGATTTTGATTTGGGACGCACCTCCTTGCTCTCCCCACCACATTGATACGGGGGATGCCGCTCCAATTCGGATGAACCCGCATCGGTTGAGCCCGACGGATTGTTGTTCTTGTTGTTCTTTGTTATCGTCTTGTTATAATCTCCGTTGTCCGTGATGCCCGATGGTTGAAAGTTGCTCGCGTTATTTTGTTCTGTTGCAGCCGGGGATGGCTGGGTTTTTCATCAGGGGGGGGGGGGGTCGTGTGATGCGAGCAAGGATTGAAGGGGGCGGAGTCTGGGTCACGTGAGGAGAGGGAGGAGTTAGGGTCACGTGGGGGAGAGGATTTAGGGAGAGAACCGGAAAGGATCGGGGAGTTAAGATGGAGTGAAAACGGGAGGAGGCCACGCTGGGCAGGACTGGGAGGGTGGCACGATCGCCACGTGTTGGGAGACCTTGGCACCGTTGGCCATCGGTGTCCGGGCGCAGGGGGCTAGCGGGCTGTAGAAGGCAGGCCGTGAGCGAGGAGGAGTGGAGCAGCAGTGTGGCTGCAGAGCGGAGCAGCAGTGTGGCTGCAGAGCGGAGCAGCAGTGTGGCTGCAGAGCGGAGAAGCAGGCTGGCTGCAGGCCGGAGCAGCAGTGTGGCTGCGGAGTGCTCGACGGAGGGGACGCGGGCCTGAGCGAGGACGCCATGGGAGCGAGATTTACACGAACCCAAATAAAGGACAACGGAGATCGACACTGTGGAAGAGTCCTTTATTACATATGTATACGTTACATACATGTAATTCAGGCATGATGATGCACATGAAAGTGTAGTGTAATAGCACCAACTGTTGTCCAGCAATGGCAACTGCAGTGGACGACCAGTACACACGCCGGTGAGCTTGGCTATGGCGGGTGGAGAACATGATAGCTGTGGTGGGTGGCCGGGGGACGCGCGGGAGAAGGTCCTCGCAGGTGAATAGGCAACTGGGGCAGTCCCCTCTGCCCTGGGGTTCCACGGCCATATGTTTCAGGCGTGGTCGGCCGAGCCACATCGCCATAGAGTGCCAAGGTGTCAGGGGTGCGCTGGCAGTACCACCGACGCCCTCCAACCCGCCAGCAACATCTTCCAAGCTCCGCCGGATCTGAGTCTCTGATATTTTCTCAGACCGCCATGTGCGAAATGTCGGGGTTGGATCCTAGGGGGGCTACGGAGGAATGTAGGGAGGTGCTGTGCCCTTTATGCCATTGTTTCGTTCCCGTTCTTTGGAACCTCAAAGACGCAAGACCCTGCCAAGGCAGGGGTGACCAGTGTCAAGGCCGGCTCACACGAGCTATGTCCAATAAAGGCAGACTCTCCCTTTCAAGATGGGATTCGGGGGGGCGTCACGGTTGTGCGGTCCCTGGCGATTGTTTTACGTGTTGTCGGTTCACGGGAGGCGCTGCGGTGGTGTTATGTGGTGACGGTTCATTGGAGCCTCCGCGGTTGTGCTGTGCAGTCGCAGGAAAGGTTGCAACCAGGGGTTTTTTTGTGGGGTTGGGTTATGGTAAAAATAAAAAATAATGTGTTAGTGTGTTGATGGTGTTCCTCGATGTTGGGGGTTGCTCTGCCTGTCTGCACGCTTGCAGTTTCTGGATATCAGCTGGGACGGCTGGATTTTTTTACGAGGGGGGGGGTGATATCGTGTATTAGCGCCGACTGTTGTCCACCAATGGCAACTGTGGTGGACGAACAGTACACGCGCCGATGAGCATATACACGGGTGTGTCGACAGGATGGAGGAACTGGAGCAAGGGTCATGGAGCCCCTGGAACCCGCTAGTGGAATCAGAATCCTTATTTATCCTTGAGGAATCTGATGAGCTATGAAGTTCTCATTCACAGATGCCCATTAGGGGCGAATCAGCAAGTTACAACAACAACAAAAAGAAGATACAAGAGTAATACAGAGAAAAGTTAAGTTTAGCACCCTGAGAACGATTGTTTAAGGGCGCTTTATACATTACAATTATTTTTATGAAGCAAGTCACTAATAATTGTATATAAATAAAGCATGGAAGTGTTGCACACTCGAAATGAAGGACATGGGCAGGTGCTCCAAATCGAAGGCAAACACAATTATTGTGGTAAATCTGTAAAATACAACAGCACATGTGTCGCATACAGCAATCTTCAACTGAGTCGTCATTAACCACGTGACTGGTGTATAAATGCGGTTAATCAATCACAGTTTCTCTTAAACCCAATTCTACTACTGATAAACCATCTTTGTCTTTGACAGTGTAGTGACATAAGAAGGGAGGGGCTGCTGGGGGCTCTGGGACCCTGGGCGGGCCAGGCGCTTAAGCCTCTTGGCGCCAGGCGCTTGGTTCCCAGGCGGGTCAGACGCTTAAGCCTCTTGGCGCCAGGCGTTGGGTGTCCCGGGTGGCCCAGGCGCTTAAGCCGCTTGGTACCACCAACGGGGGGGGGCTGTGTGTGCTCTGTGGGATATCTGGGGGCGCACACGGCCCCACCCCTCGTTGGGGACTAGGCATAAAAGGGGAGCTCCCTGGACGATCAGGGCCAGTTGTAGCTCAAGACCCAAGACCCAAGACCAGCCATCTGAGGACCCTGGGATGTTGTGAGAGCCAATGATGGGACTCTGGAACTCCCGACTCTACGACCTTGTGAGGGCGAGTTCCAGAGCGTAGCCAGAGTAGAGTATCTAAGCTGTGTACCCAGGCTGTGTACCTAGGCGGTAACAGAGTATCTGGACTGTTGGCGAGTTGGACTGTTGGAGAGTTGGACTGCTGTTGGATTGTAATAAAGAAGTTACCTCTACAAGTGTCTCCGGAACCCGTTACATTTGGCGTCAGAAGTGGCGATGGAGACAAGAAGTAAGCCTGACGGCGATGTCGAGGAGCAAGCAGCGATGGGGCGGCCAATGCCGGCCGACAGCGACGCTGCACCGCCGGCCGACAACAACGCTGCACCGCCGGCCGACAACCACGCCGCACCGCCGGCTGAGCAGCTGTCTGCTCCGCCGACCGTCCCCTCTCCAGCGTCGGGAGCAGGGATGGAGGAGGCGCTGCTTCGCCTCGCAGAGCTGCTCTGCACCACCGCCTCCCTCCTGGGCGAGATGCAGCGCTCACAGGCGATGGCGGGAGGGAGAGAAGTGGCGCAGCGCCCGCCTGAGCCCGCCGCCGCCGCCGCCACAAACATGGTGGAAGCCACCGGCGTTCCCCCCACGAATGTGGGGGATGCTTCCGGGTGTGTCGTCACTTCTGCCGGGGGAGCAATGACCGCTGGGAGCAACGTCACTTCCGGGCCCAGCGTGGTCCAACCAAACAACGCCGCGTCATAAGCGCTGTGACCTTCACTGCTGGACAACAACTGGCTTAAACCTAGCATACCGCGTCATCAGCGCTGCGACCGGACAGTGAGAGCGCCATTCTTACTGTAACCGGCGCCGGGGCCGGCACATCGACCGACACGCTGGTCGTCGCCTCTGCTGCTCTGGCCAAAGGTTGGAGGTCGGGAGACCAGGCCCCTGACACTTCGTCCATTTACGCGCTCCGGATTAATGATTTTTTTGTTGACATTTTCTTCGTTGTCGTCGGGGAGTCGTGATTGTTGTTGGGTAAACTGTGTGGAGCTTCGCTCGTGAGTGTTGTCAATGTGTGTGCGAAACTTTGCTTGTGATTGTTAACAATGTATGGTTTGTATTGATCTTTGTTCGTGATTGTTAATGTATAGCTTGTGCTGTCATTGTTAACGATGTATAGTCTGTATGGGGCATTTATCTTGAGATGGTGACAGGCTGCCAAGGGGTTGGAATTGTCATGCTGGCTCTCAAATATCTTGGGGTGCAGATCCTGACCAGGATGGCCCAGCGGGTGTTGCGTGTTTAACACGAGAGGTGTGGTCCCGTCATGCTATGGCTGACGGCTTGACCTGACAGCCCGGAGATAGAGACACTCCGTGGCATGTCTAGCCTAGTGGGCTGTGTGCTCACATGGCTCGGAGAGTGTGGTCCCGTCATGCAATGGCTGACGGCTTGACCTGACAGCCCGGAGATTGAAACACTCCGTGGCATGTCTAGCCTAGTGGGCTGTGCGCTCACATGGCTCAGAGAGTGTGGTCCCGTCATGGAATGGCTGACGGCTTGACCTGACGGCCTGGAGGTTGAGACCCTCCGTGGTGCGTCTGGAGCAGTAGGCTCGCCCTGACGGCCCGGAGATTGAAACACTCCGAGGCGCGTTGAAACAGTGGGCTGGAGATTCGTGGTGTTCAGGTGTAGTTGTCCCGTTACGTTGGGACTGTATCCCTCAGTTGTTAGGGTGCATGTTGTGCAGGGAGTGAATGATGGGTCGTCTCAGCTCGGTCGGTACAGCTATATGCTGTGATGCGAGTCTTGGAGAGAGACTGGGTCGTCTCAGCTCGGTCGGTACAGCTATATGCTGCGATACGAGTCTTGGAGAGAGACTGGGTCGTCTCAGCTCGGTCGGTACAGCTATATGCTGCGATGCGAGTCTTGGAGAGAGACTGGGTTAAAGTTCCCCCGATATGGCCGACGCGTGCTACTGGTTGTGACGCCGCGTCGGAAAGGCGGTGGGGTGGTAACACGGAAATTCCCCCCCGATATGGCCGACGTGCGCGGTTTTAGGATGGAGACGCCAGGTTGGAAAGGCGGGGGGTGCTAACGGTTGACATGTAATGTCGGTGGTGGTCCTCATTGAGGGCTGCTGGGACGCAAGCACGGGATGCCTTGGAGATGCGGTTCGCGGGTGCGGCCACCATTTCTGGGCAGGAGCAGGCAGATTTATTTTGTTTGTGTCATGTCAATTTTATATATATATTTTAAAATGTAGATACTGGAGCAGCCCTGAAGTGCGACTTCTTTGCCCAGTACATGGGTCGGCCCTGAAGTACGACTTCTCGACCCGGGACGCAGACAGACGTCCGGATTAGTGTGTGTAGAGGGATGCTCGACATGTTGGTCCTCGCCTTCTCTCCACCTGACGGATGGGAGGCTGGCAGGGTGGTGTGGAACCCTGCCATCCATGCGGTGGTTGTGCATCCAACGCGTTGGAATCTGTATATTTGTTGTTGTTAATTCCCCGTTTTCTATGCGGATCCCGAGGAGAGCTAGGTGTGCCGCGGGTCGTTTGTTCACGTGTCATTGCTTCACCTTGTTGTTGATTGATGCTTGTATATAGTGTAAAGTTGTACAGGTTGGTAATGGTATTTATGGTTGCTTTCTTGTTCTCTTTTCTTTTCCTGTTGAGGCTCGCGTATTTTTTTTCTCTCTCTCCCTTTCGTTAATTTAAACTTTCTAATTATTGACAGCCGGGATGGCTGGAGGCTACGTAGAGGGGGGTAATGTAGTGACATAAGAAGGGAGGGGCTGCTGGGGGCTCTGGGACCCTGGGCGGGCCAGGCGCTTAAGCCTCTTGGCGCCAGGCGCTGGGTTCCCAGGCGGGTCAGACGCTTAAGCCTCTTGGCGCCAGGCGTTGGGTTCCCGGGTGTCCCAGGTGCTTAAGCCGCTTGGCGCCACCAACGGGGGAGGCTGTGTGTGCTCTGTGGGATATCTGGGGGCGCACACGGCCCCACCCCTCGTTGGGGACTAGGCATAGAAGGGGAGCTCCCTGGACGATCAGGGCCAGTTGTAGCTCAAGACCCAAGACCCAAGACCAGCCATCTGAGGACCCTGGGATGTTGTGAGAGCCAGTGGTGGGACTCTGGAACTCCCGACTCTACGACCTTGTGAGGGCGAGTTCCAGAGCGTAGCCAGAGTAGAGTATCTAGGCTATGTACCTAGGCTGTGTACCTAGGCGTTAACAGAGTATCTGGACTGTTGGCGAGTTGGACTGTTGGAGAGTTGGACTGCTGTTGGATTGTAATAAAGAAGTTACCTCTACAAGTGTCTCCGGAACCCGTTACAACAGTAACATTTGCACTTCACTATTCGCATATTCCTTTAATCCTAAGCTGTATATCTATACCATCGACTTATATCGGTATCTTACACCCATTATCTCTACTGTATGTGTACAATATACGGACTGTACTTGTCAACATTGTACCACTTACGACTGTACATGTGTTCTATCCTCAATAGCATTGCAAGTAGTCATACTCTGGGTGCATGGGCATGGTTATAGAATAAACAGTATTAGGGTTAGAGAATTACAATTACAGTACGTAATCAAAATACGTCATCCTTTATAGTGAACAGTGATAAAAACCCCTCCTATTGGATATATCGCAAAATAACAATTCAAACTTGATTTGAAGCTTTCGTGACTGCAGGAATCCATATTCTTTGGTTCTTTCGGTAAAGTCATGTAGATAGAAAAATAATAGATCACGACGTTTCGATCGCAACACAAGCAATCGTCATCAGGTGGGACAACCAAAGCAAGAAAAAACTGCTGAAGTAGGCGAGAGATCTGCCGTGACACGAAGTTATATAGGACTCGGCAGTAGGGGGGGAGAGAGAAGTGGGGGGGGGGGGGAAGGAGGCGGCCCAAGCTTGAAGTCTAGAACAAGTCTAGAACATTTCTATAACGATCAAAAATAACTTTTGGGTCCTTTACCTGTAAAATGCAACAGCACGTGTGTCACACACAGCAATTTTCAACCGAGTCGCCATTAACCATATGACTGGTGTACAAGTGTGGTTAATCAATAACCCTGCCAGCCCCCTACAGGCCCTACTCTGTAATCGTATGCTGGTGTACACACATGCATCCATGTACTGCACAGCACAAAAGGACTTTCACAAAACCACACTTTACTCCCTTGCTGCACGAGGAAATAATTAAAAGAGTGGTCCATTCCTAATGTGCCACAGAAGTAAAAATTGCACGAGTATATAAATTCCTGCAGATTTGTCAAGACAAAATGAAGCTTGGTAAGGCAACAAAACAACAGCAAGACCACACCAAGACAATACAGTCCCCTCGATTGCATTGCACTTTAAAATGTAACTGTCGATACATGGGTATGGTTCATAGTTTCAAATCACAGTGGCAAATGTGGCTTTACCTGTCACTAATCTTATGCTTACAGATATTTTTGAAGGAATAATTGCTAGTTTAAGGGAGGAAACAAGGTTGTTTTTCCAAAACGTTTATGCTCCAACGGCAAAAGGTTTGTCACCTATGCCAATGCTTGTTCTAGGGATAGTTAAAAGGCAATTAGATGTAAGTCTTAGGTTTCTTTGGTTTGACAATTGTGTTAATTAGTGAAGTATCGTGCAGATTTGCCAAAAATAAATGGATAAACGTCGGTCACAATGGTGGATCCTGGTTAAGTCTTTTATCGTTTTATGTGTAGATGATCTATAAGCCCCGTCAAAGTAGTCAAAAAGTGGTAGATTGATAGCTTCAACAATTTGCAGGAGCAATTAAATGGGAAAAGAGTGTTTGTTTCATTATAAAACCCTTATGTTTTATTTTATGCTCTTTGAGATGTGATAAATATGGTGTTGGATTGTAAATTTTAAATCAATCAGTAAACCATGATCAATCCACTAAACATATACAGTACATATTAGGTTTCAATAGAAAAAAATGTAATAAAACCATAATTCCTAAACCAACATATGAGTACATACAAAATTACGTATTAAGGGTATTAATTATCATCATCAGTCATGATCATTCCACTTTTGGATGAAGGCCTCTCCAAGTTGTTGCCAAATCTCATGGTCTTTCGACAAGATAAAAGGAACAAAAACTGAATAGTGTGCAAAGAAGGATGCGTGCTTGGAACTACTGTATATTTCAACACACACAAACATCTGCATTACATGTACAAAAGCCTTATGTATTATTTAAAACCACCAGTTCAGAAGAACTGCATTGTGGTCATTCTGTCTTTGACTGACCTTGCAATGCACAGCCTGTGTCGTTAAATATACTTGTATTCTGGCATGCACTACATTATTCTGTTGTGATGGGTTTCCTCATCATTTTCAGATTATAGTTATTGTTGCCACTAGGCAAGCTAATTGACATTAACTTGAGTTTACATGCCCACAACACCAACTTGTCATCTTCACATTGTGCATGTTTTGTCTATGTGATTGTCCATTAATACTTTTTGAGTATAACACAAAAAAGTTAAAAGCAGTTATGCCAATTACACAATCCAGCTGTCACGCTAATAGTAAAACAAATTGTCCCCAATTGTGTTTTTCCATTGACATGACGAAGCAGCTTAAAATACAGCACCTAACATCGCATAAAGGCCAAAAAAGGCAAACTCCATAAACACACGTAAGTCATAGCAGTTGTAAGCCAAATATTAATGTAAGCAAAAGAGAAAATGTCACTGCCACCCCAATCTCAGTCAACAAGTAGTTAATTTAATGTTCGTTGAAAAAAAAAGTATTTTAAGTTTGGGTAAATTGTTTACTTAAACTTCAAACACTAAATTCTATATCGACTGTTTACCCAAACTTGTAAACTATTATGGGTAAGGAAAAGTAAAGATATAATGCGTTCAATTACCAAAGCTTAAAACACGAAATTGCATAATTATTGTAAGTTGGAATAAATGAATAAAAACCGAATAATGTAATAACAAACTCATTACATTACATAAATAATAAAAGGACTACGAAAAAAAACTCCTCATTCTCAAAAAAATCCACTTCTCTGATGAATGGAAACATTTGAATGGCTCTTATCGACAGATTAGGTACTACTAAAGCAGCACAACACCAGAGTGCTACCCTGGCGTCAGGTTTAGCACACTGGACTGGCAATCCAGACATAATTTGGTTCAATCTCTCAGTGCAGCGGCAAGTCGTATGTTTTCTATGTACATCATAGAACCTCCTTTTCCAGTACCAAAATATGAGAATAGGTTTTCCCCTTTTTTCTGGCAACAAAACAGGTATAGTAATAGGTTTTTACCCTTTTATCTGGCACCAAAACTGACACCTTTATACAAGGGATCAGGTGTTAAGATATTAAAACACCAAACTGAAACCTAGATTCAAAGTTTTGTGACTGCAGGAATTATTCTTTCTTTATTTTGGTAAAGTCATGTAGAAAGAAATTAAATAATAATATAATACGACGTTTCGATTGCAACACAAGCAACCATCATCAGGTACAAATTAATGAGAAAACAAACATAGTTAACTTGGAAATATAATGCAATACAACACAGAGAGTCGACCAACACAAGTCAACACCCCACCTGGTTGATTACGTTCCTCCAAAGATTGATCAATTTGAGAGAGAGACAAAACATAGACACACAGGCAGACACACAAGCAGAGAGAGACTCACACAGAGACAAACAGAAAGAGACACACACATAGGCACACAGAAAGACAACGTCTCTGTGTCGAGGCCTTAAATAGAGAGAGAGGGGGTGGGGCAGAGGGGGAGTTGTGTGGAATTCCTGCCCAAAGCGGACAGACAAGCTGGGCACTGAACATAAAAACAAACAAGTATGGAGCATTGTGTGGAATTCCAGGAGGCAGTCCTGGAAACAGCTGGGGGGGTCAGATCCATTACGCCCGTTGAAGTCGCTGCGGCAGTCGAGGGCCTTTGTAGCAACAAAGCTGCTGGGGTGGACAAGTTGTTGAAAGCGCTAGATAGTGTGTGTGGTTAACACACCTCTTCAATGTTGTATGGAAGGTAGGTACAGTACCTCTGGACTGGAAAACTGGGGTCGTGGTTCCAAATTTTCTTTAAAAGGGGACCAGAGGGTGTGCTACAACTACAGAGGGATCACGCTCCTCAGCGCCCCAGGTAAAGCCGATGCCTGAGTGCTGGATAGGAGGCTATGCCCAGGGTTCGAGCCTCAGATTCAGGAGGAACAATGCGGATTCCATAAGGGTTGTGGAACAATGGACCAGCTCTTTTCCTTCTGCAGTCTACCTCTGCTTTGTTTTCTTTTAGAAGGCATATAGCTGTGTTCCCCGCAATGTCTTGTGGGAGGTTTTGTGGGAGTATGATGTACCAGTGCCGCTTTTGCGTGCTATCCGGTCCCTCTATTCCCAAAGTGAGAGCTATGTCCGTGTTATTGATGTTAAATCAAAGTCTTTCACTGTGGGTGTTAGTTTCCGGCAAGGGTGCATATTGTCTCCACTCCTGTTTGTGATTTTCATGGACAGGATAATAAGGCGCAGCCGAGGTATGGAAAGTATCCAGTACGGGGGCATGGATGTGGCGTCACTGCTTTTTGCAGATGACGTTGTCCTCTTTGCCTCATCAGTCTGTGATTTCCAGCGTTCACTTGAGCGCTTTGATGCCGAGTCCGAAACGGTTAGGATGAGGATCAGCACTTCCAAATCTGAGGTCATGGTTCACTCCTGGGAGACGGTGGATTGTGCTCTCCAGGTGAGGGGAGGGGGGGAAGCTGCCCTTAGTAGAAGTGTTTAAGTACCTCGGAGTCTCTTTCTCGAGTGATGGTAAGTGGGAGCGGGAGGTCTGCCCACGGATCGGTGTGGCGTCCACAATGAAGCGGGAGCTGAGTTATCAAACAAAGCTCGTGGTTTACAGGTCTATCTACGTTATCACCCTCACCTATGGTCATGAGCTTTGGGTAATGACCAAAAGGATGAGATCACGGGTACAAGGGGCCTAAATGAGGTTTCTCCGCAGGGTTGCCAGGTTCACTCTCCATGATCGAGTGAAGAGCATGCTAATCTGGGAGAGCTTCAGAGTGGAAATTCTGCTCCTTTTGATCGAGAGGAGTCAGTTAAGGTGGTTCGGGCACCTGGTAAGAATGCCCCTGGAACTCTACCAGGCATGTGCCACTGGACAAAGACCTCAGGGCCGGCCTAAGACATGCTGGCGGGACTATGTCGCTCAGCTGGCCTGGGAACGCCTGGGAATTCCCAAGGAAAGGAAGGTCTAGACCGCCCTACTCAACATGCTGCTGATATGACCCTCACGTGATCTGAGCTCTTGCTGATGCTGGGTGAAATCTCCAGCAAAACGTGGTAAAATATTGTCAACGTTTTGAATGTTTCACAACACACTGGGTTTGCTGAAAAACTTAATCAATTGGCACATTTGTCCACGTGACAACTTAATTGGTTTGGCTGTATCGGCTGGTAGAGGGTTATAGCCCTAATTTACATTATTCTTACATGATCTATGCCAAAAATTACGAATCATAATATTATCTGTGAAAGCCTATGTATACAATTATCACAGGGTCAAGAGAGGTAGTGGAGGCTTTGGAGAGGCCTTCATCCAGCAGTTAATTTAACATAGCTGATGATGATACAACACCTATTTAGCATTGTAGGATGCAACTACGATTTAAACCGATGCGTTTCTAACAAATATAAGAACCAATGGCACTATCTGTTATGTTTCACAATAATTTACTGTCTTGGAAAAAAGCACTTAAACTGCATTCATGATGCCTGCGTGTGATATCACGACAGGATGCAACTACTTACACTCGCGCACAATGCTACGCTATCTTCATACCCGTCACGTTATCGTAGCTACACATGGACAAGCACGCCACAGGACAAACTCGGCACAATGCTCAAGTACAGAGACAATATCGCCATGCCCGTGGCTAGGATTCTCATGCGATCTGCTGCATGCGTACTTGCAAATTCCACATGAGTTTAAGAATTTGAATTATTAACGACTAATTTATAATTATTTTATTTCCTTTTTTCATTTCCTTTGAATACTTGTGTGAAATCGATTAAATCAGCCTCTGTGCACATCCCAAGTGGATAAATGAATCGCAAGATCGCAATACACGGCTACTGCTTGTGGAGGCTCCTTTGAACCAAGTGGATTAAGAAATGGCTGATGATGGTGATGATGACGGTGAATTATGTGTACTGGGTATGCAATATGACACATTGAGATGAACACTCTAGTGCAGCATTGTACAAATAATAATATTGTAAAAAGTAACTGATAACAGTACATACTCTTTGGTTCTTTTGGTAAAGTCACGTAGGTATAAAATAAAACACAAGCGTCCATCATTAGGTGGGAAAGCATGATCTGCTGCTGAGGCAGACTGTTTTAAAAGTGTAATAAAGGATAATTGGTTCTTTACCCTTCTATCTGGCAACAAAACTGACACCTTTTTACAAGGAGTCATGTTTGCATAGACCGCAATACCTGCAGTCATAATACAAACAAAAGAACATAACTCTGATAATGTGCACTGTCCTTAAAGTTGATTGATCCACACCCGAGACAGCTTTCCTTAGAGCCTAGTCTCATATGGGTTGGACCAGATGACGCCAAAAGGCGCACAACTCAGACAATGCACCATCAGAGTATGAGAGCTCGGGGCAAGCATCTACACTATGGGAACCTCATTTGCCAGTAAAAATATGATAATTGGTTCTTTACCCTTCTATCTGGCAACAAAACTGACACCTTTTTACAAGGAGTCATGTTTGCATAGACCGCAATACCTGCAGTCATAATACAAACAAAAGAACATAACTCTGATAATGTGCACTGTCCTTAAAGTTGATTGATCCACACCCGAGACAGCTTTCCTTAGAGCCTAGTCTCATATGGGTTGGACCAGATGACGCCAAAAGGCGCACAACTCAAAGACAATGCACCATCAGAGTATGAGAGCTCGGGGCAAGCATCTACACTATTGTCTTTGAGTTGTGCGCCTTTTGGCGTCATCTGGTCCAACCCATATGAGACTAGGCTCTAAGGAAAGCTGTCTCGGGTGTGGATCAATCAACTTTAAGGACAGTGCACATTATCAGAGTTATGTTCTTTTGTTTGTATTATGACTGCAGGTATTGCGGTCTATGCAAACATGACTCCTTGTAAAAAGGTGTCAGTTTTGTTGCCAGATAGAAGGGTAAAGAACCAATTATATTTTTACTGGCAAATGAGGTTCCCATAGTGTAGATGCTTGCCCCGAGCTCTCATACTCTGATGGTGCATTGTCTTTGAGTTGTGCGCCTTTTGGCGTCATCTGGTCCAACCCATATGAGACTAGGCTCTAAGGAAAGCTGTCTCGGGTGTGGATCAATCAACTTTAAGGACAGTGCACATTATCAGAGTTATGTTCTTTTGTTTGTATTATGACTGCAGGTATTGCGGTCTATGCAAACATGACTCCTTGTAAAAAGGTGTCAGTTTTGTTGCCAGATAGAAGGGTAAAGAACCAATTATCATATTTTTACTGGCAAATGAGGTTCCCATAGTGTAATAAAGGACTTCGCCGACACACTGCTGGGTCTCCGTCTCTCTTTATTCTCGTTGGCGCTCGCACTCCGCTGGTCCCGACAGCGGACCGGCTGCTCCTCGCGCGCGCCCCGCACGCGCCCTTCCGTCAGTCGCACCGCTCCCCACTCCCGCACACCGTTGGCCGACGGTGTGCTCGAAGCTCCTCCAGCCACGTGGCTGATGGCGTGGGTACCCTCCGGCCACCCAACGTGGTCCAGCTTCGTGACTCCACCAACTGACCAGGAGCCGATCTTAAATTTGGAGCTTTCGTGACTGCAGGAATTACTTTGGTTATTTCGGTAAAGTCACGTATAAAGATAAAATAATAAATTAAATAATAGCATACGGCGTTTCGATTGCAACACAAGCAATCATCATCAGGTATAAATGAAATAGCAACAAAAATCTAACCAGAAAACTATAGACAGACATATAAGCAGACAGATATCACCAAGATACATAGAGAGAGAGTAACACAGGCACAGAGAGGGAGCTCGTCTCTGTGGCGAGGCCTTAAATAGACAGAGGGGGGCGGGGGCGGAGAGAGGGAGGGGTTAGAGAAAAATGAACATGTCAATGAGTATGGCGACGCGTGGTCAATTACGCAAGCTTGAACATTAGGAAAGAGGGAGAAAGAACACACTAAATAAAATAACCTAGCAAAATATCGAAATGTTATGTAATACAACACAGAGAGTAGGTCAACACACAATTAACGCATAGCCTGGTCGATTACGTATTTCAAAGATTGCTAAGTTAGAATTTAAGTGTGAAAATTGCAAAGAGAGACAAAACATAAAACAAGAGGAACGGAGACACACTGACAGAGCAGAACATAAGAACGACAAAAAACGAGTGGAGACAGAAAAAGTACACTAAATACAAAGGCAGAGAGAGAAAACAAAAAACCCAGAGAGAGAGAAAAAGATCAACTTGAAACTTCTCCGTAGAAGTGGTTCGATCTTAAATTTGGAGCTTTCGTGACTGCAGGAATTACTCTTTGGTTCTTTCGGTGTGCTCGAAGCTCCTCCAGCCACGTGGCTGATGGCGCGGGTACCCTCCGGCCACCCAAAGTGGTCCAGCTTCGTGCCTCGGTGGGGACGCCGGTTAATTAATTGGTAATTAATGAGGACGGGAATAAATACGGGAGCGTGAGAGAGAGATGGGGAGTTGTTGCTGGGAGCTGGACGGAGACAGTCGGGGAGAAAAAGAAGAATAGGTTAGCAGTGGAGACGGAGAAAAAGAAGATATGAGAGATAGATTAGGTTAGCAGTGGAGCAGGAGAAGAAGATATGAGAGATAGATCAGGTTAGCAGTGGAACAGGGGAAAAAGAAGATTTGAGAGATAGAATAGGTTAGTAGTGGAGCAGGAGAAGAAGATATGAGAGATAGGATAGGCTTGCAGTGGAACAGGAACAGAGAAGATACGAGGGAGGTAGAGAGACTGTCGGAGTGAGACGGAGAAGCCGAGAGAGAGCGACAGTCGGAGACGGAGACGAGAGCGAGAGAGACAGTTGGAGTGAGACGGAGACGAGAGGGAGAGAGACAGTCGGAGTGAGACGGAGATGAGAGGGAGAGAGATAGTCGGAGTGAGACTGAGACGCCGAGAGAGAGCGACGGTCGGAGTGAGACGGAGACGCCGAGAGCGAGACAGTCGAAGCAGAGACAGACGAAGCAGAGAGAAAAGTCGGGGAGAGAGAGACGGAGAGAAAGAGGGAGAGAACGGAGCGAGCGAGGCCAGGGGAGCGCGGTGAGCGAGCAGAGAACGTGCTCAAGTCACGGTTGTGGAATGTAATAAAAAATGACAATGGAAAAAGAAGAAGTTGTCTGCGTAAAGTTCAGCACTACATAGGAAATGTGTCGGAAGAAAGACAATAAACCAGTGTGTGCTTTAAGAAGTTTATTTATCTGTTATTTACAACACTACACATATATAAAAAGGGAAATGTGTGAATATGTGTGTCTGTTCGAAATGTTTAGCATACTTCCCGACATGCAACAAACTTGAAATTTGGCATGTGGGTAGCTTCCAGACTGTACACAATACATCTGTGATGTCACCCGCATGCGACAGCGTCACGCAGTGTGCCTGCTGACGTCACGCATCCCCCCCTACCCTCCGCGTAGGCCGTGTATTAATCCAAGACAAGAATCCAAGTCCCGGGTAGTTAAGCTAGTATAACATAAAAACATGAATAGAATGGCAATATTTCGATTTAAAGCTCTCGTGACTGCAGGGATTCATCTTCTTGGTTCTTTCGGTAAAGTCACGTAGAAGGAAAATAATAAAATAATAAAAATAAAACTTAATAAAATAATTATTACGACGTTTCGGCCACAACGCAAACAGCCGTCTTCAGGTGGAGAACAGGTCTGTCAAGTAGACAGAGTCTGAATGGCACGCCCAGGCTTGGAGCGACTATTTATGCTGGGATGGAGGGGCGAAGAGCGCTTTGACAAAATAATTTGCATATCAAGAGGAATTTAGCATATTTATGGGAAATGCAGATATGCGATTAGTACTACTAGTGAAATGTGTAGGAGGTTTTGCGAGGGGTTTAAAGTCATTATACACATGCATTATGCAGGATTAGCAGTATCAAAGAGAGGGAGTAAGGTTAGAATTAATGAAGGTAGGAATGTTAATAATATGGCGCCGCAGCAACTAATATGCTTATTGACTATACATTGTCATATTACACTGTCATATTACACTGGCTCAGCAATCATTGGAAGGACGTAATAAACCATTTCGGATCTTAACTGATTGTGTTCACGTTTACGGTGACTTTCAGACCGCAGTCCACTCACTGACATTGACTATATATCTTGTATTCTCCGCAGGGAATGGATTCTTTGCTCCGCTGCAAGCTTCCAACACCACTCTCCCATTGACATATTTCGTTGCTTCCTCTTAGTACCTTTCACGCGACGGTTAATGATATAGTGTATAGCATATTATATAATAATAAATAGTATTAAAGTGTAATGTTTAATACAATGTATAAGGTAATATATAGTATCGTAATTTTATAGTGAATATATAGCAGTGTGGTATACAGTTGAGTGGGTAGAATAAAACATAGTGTAATATGACAATGTATAGTCAATAAGCATATAAGTCAGAGAAACAATCCATGAAGTCCGCATCAATTGACTTCTGCATCTTGTCCTGATGAGCTTTGATAGAATTTTAAATGAAAAGGTTCAAATGAAAAGTTGGCTGTGAGGATTTGTTCTTAAACTTACCGGTGAGCTAAAGCAATGCGAATTGGCACGTTAAACAATTATACACGCAACACTTAATTTGTTTGGCTGTCGGTGGGGGGAGAGTTTGTAAGGAGACATATTTGGTGAGATCATTAAGTAGCCTAATCCAGAAATCAATTATGAATTTTACATTTATGATACACTCGAAAACAGTATCTGATGGAACCTGAGGACAAATCACTGGAGCGTTTCTCGCTGGCGTGTTAATCCCCAAGTTCGAATCTTGTATGTGGTGAGTTAGATATAAATTAAATACGTTTTCAACCATATATTTGAATATAATTAAGAGTTAACGATATTCTTTACTTAAATTAATATGCATTTATTATGAGGAAACGTTTTTACTTTTGATAAATATAACTGGAGGACATGCCCTAGTTTTTAATTGAACCCTTAACCTTGTAATCCCACAGAGTGTATCTTACCCTTTGGGCACTGGGTACTGTGTTGTTAACTTAAATACATTCTGTATATTATGAACTGTAGTGTTAATTTAAATATAATAAATGTACTGGAATGAGATGGTCCAACTCAAAGGATTTTACAGGTATTTTTTAAAGTAATAATATCATAAAGTATGTGCATGCGTTTACAGATTAACTTATGTCTAGATATTAATGAAATCTGATCCCAACAGGTTTAAAAAATGGATCTGGATCAGATCCGTAGAACTGTGGAACATCATGTTTTTACATGAACTAATTTACGTGTTTGGACAAAATACAGGAACTGGGCAGCATGCCAAATAAACATGGTTTGTTGCTGGTTACATCCAGTGAAAAAGAAAACATCCCTTTCTCGTCCGTTTAAATATATAGGCGTCAGGTTTGGGATCGAACCGACAACCTCCTGTGTACTAGGCGAGGTAGTTAACATCTCGGTAGAGTGCAGTTTAATTTTAGCAATTAAGTACAGTTTTATTTCAGGCATCTGGAAAAGGCCACTTTTTCAACAGTATTGGTAGGCCATGATGTAATAAAAAAATGCATTTACTGATAAGAGATTTTTTTATTATTACTTTTATTTTCCAAACCAAAAGTGTATTCATGGAATGGTCTGCACTGGACTATCTACGACAATAAATAGTGCTGTGACTGAAAATACACTTCTAGCTTCTTATATGTACTGTGCAATCATATCCCTTTTTTTGCTGCCAAATGATTGTATCCCAGAAAGCACGATACGAATCACTCCTCAGAATTGAAATTCAGGTACTGATAGGACCCAACGTGACTAGGGTCCCATCAAACGCGAACCGCGCACACCTTATTTTCAGCGTGCAGGGTATTAGCAGCAGCTGGCAACAGGGGGGGGGGCGAGAAGAGGGTGGAGGAGATGGGGGGGGACGTCCCGCGGGGCAAAGGGCAGCTGGCTAATTAACAGGTGGAAGATCGCAGCGAGCGGTGCAGCAAACAGCGAAGCAGAGGAGAGGGGGCTCTGAGTGGTCGCTGCAGGTGTCATATCAATAATTTATCACAGCTAGGATTATGCAGGTTGCTAGGTGAGTATTACCGAACATATAATTTAGTGATTACAGTTAGCAGTTATCACATTGCACCGTTTTCCATTTTTTTCTTGCTTTGTTAACCTTTTATACCTGCGCTTTGTTTTTAGGAGCACATATCAATATTTCTAAATTAATAAATACCGTTGTGTATTGTTGCTATAATTATACATTGCTTCGAATATATATTTAAAATACTTGTTTCCTGTTAATGGCCCACTGTACAATATTATATAACAATATTACATATGAACACAATCATCATTATACATACGTTTTTTTTCGGTGAGATAGCGTAAATATAAATGTGCAATTAAACCCGCCACCACCTGACATAGCCAATAAGCTTGATTTGTCATGTAACCAAAACATACCAATGAATTACTAGTTCAGCACACCGGTGTGTTGGAGAGTAAACCCACAATATTTGAAATTCGAGTACGACGTTTCGCCAGTAATTACAACCAGCCTCATCAGGCGACAGCCAGAATTGTGGAGAATTCCTGTTTCGGTCTTAAATAGAGGGATACATGTGATGTCATCACTTGTGAGCCAATCAGGTGAGAAGACCAGATGGGGGGTTAATAATGTATTTATATTAATTATAATGGATATCTATTATTGGTCGGATTATTCACAGTAAATCAACATACATAAATAATGTACATTATGTATGTGCACAATGCATGTACTTTATGTATGTACATTCTGCCATTTTGGGTCCAAAAAGCGCAATACCTATTACTATTTATATGTATGCCACCTGACACAATATTAGTTGTGAAAGCCTATATGTTAAACTGACAATCGTCAGTGACTCTAAAATTTAAACTATAAACATGTACCAAAAATACCTTGCATTTTCATACTTAATTACATGGTCAGATAATGATTATTTATTTATGTAATATAAAGGATAATGGCTTGTGTCAGCACGTGTCTTAGTTCAATCAATTAAACACTTTATTTCAGACATCTGTAAAGGCCACATTTTTTCCTGCAGTATTTGTAGGTCATGCTTCATTTGAATTGTATATCATTGTTTAATTGTAAATCGATTAATACAATTATACTCTTTGGTTCTTTCGGTAAAGTCACGTAGATAGAAAATTAATAGATCACGATGTTTCGATCGCAACACAAGCGACCGTCTTCAGGTGAGAGAGAGAAAGCTACTGAAACAAGGTCTTACATAGGCCTGAGATGGGTGCAGCCTCAGGGTAAGAGGGCGGGGCTAGAGATGGTCTCCCTGAGGCTGTGGAAGTGGCAATTGTACTGTGAGAGATTATCATGTCAATGTACAAGCTTAGTATGTCGCTGCATCGGTGACTTGCCTAGTATGTTGCAGCATCGGTGACTGAGCGAGAAGGACATCCAGCCCGTTAATAGAAAGACATCCAACCTAATAATGCAACTCAGAGAGTCAGCTAAAATCGCAGGAAGGATGGAAACATCACAGCAGGTTAAGACTTTACTTGGTTAATCACGTCCTTCCAATGATTGCTCAATTTATGCCCATCTTCTTGGTTGAAGTTGTATCTGTGTTTATATATCTGGATGGCTTCATGAACAAATCTTTGATGATAGCCAGTAGGTTTCCAGAGTACCTTCGTCTTGGAAAAATAAATTTCGTGTGTGCCCACAGCGTTAAAACAATGATGAGCAATGGCAGAGGTATTAGTCCTCCTGTGCTTCAGATCTGCCTTTTGTTCGCGAACACGGTCCGAGACATTTATTTTCGTTTCCCCATTGTAACTGCTGCCGCAGCCACAACTTAGTTTGTAAACACCAGGATATTGCAAGTCAGGAATCGCATCCTTTACAGATGGGATCAAATCACGGATTTTGGGTACTGTGTTGAAACGAACCTGGATCTTGTGTTTGTTTAAGATTATAAAAGGTTATGGTTTTGATTGGGTCCTCAGATGGTTGTCTCCCCATGGCTGGGGAGACCGCTTTGCGGATTGTACGGTCAGAATATCCATTCATCCTGAGGGCTTGGTGTACGTGCTCCAGATCACTGGCTAGGTGGTGCTGGTCAGAGATGCAATGGGCCCTCAATTAAAAAAGAGAGATGATATTGTCATCCTCTTAGCCCACAAGGGCAATGCCACTGTCATCATGGATAAAACCACATACAACAATAAAATCCAGGACCTTCTTATGGATGGTAGCTAAACCAAAATCAATAGAGATCCTACCATCTGCTTGGTTACAAAAAACAACAATGTCATCACTAACTCGACTTCTCTAATCGAACCAACCAAGCAGCTCTCTAAAACCTTCTGCTGCTAGACCATCTAAACAGGTTTTGGGTCATCCAAATCATATTCTTCCCTTATTCACATGTAAGCATCGAACTTCTTTATTATTCTGCCACTATTTTGGTACTTTATTCCCTCAATGGGGCTTTCTGAAAATAAGGCTTTTATTTATTGTTTTTTGGAGAAAGAATGTGATGATAAAAAAAACGATAACCACAAGTGAGAAAAATGTTTTTAATGAGTTATCACGATTTTTATGAGAAAGAAATAAAAAAGTGATAAGAAAATCGTGTATATAGTAGTTTTCCCTTTCAACAATTTAAAAGGAATCCAAACAAGTTTTGGGTCACCCAAATCATATTCTTCCCTTATTTACATGTCAGCATCAAACTTCTTTATTATTCTGCACTATTTTGGTACTTTATTCCCTCAATGGAGCTTTATGAAAATAAGGCTTGCATTGCTTGTTTTTGGAGAAAGAATGTGATGATAAAAACGATAACCACAAGTGAGAAAACTATTAATGAGTTGTCACGATTTTTCTGAGAAAGAAATAAAAAGTGAAAAGAAAATCATGTTTGATTTATTTTCAAATATCATTCTCATCTTGTATATTGCTGGAAAGCATTCATAAACGTCAAAAGAATACAGGTCAATGCTTACTTTAAATATTATTTCCTATAAATCTGGTATCCTATGCACACCACTTTATATACTATCCATGCATATCAAACAAGATATTAAAATGTCATGAACACTATCTAATTCACATGTGCATTGAAAGGATATTGAAGGTATTTTTCGTCGCAGGCTGTGGTTGTTCAGGGCCGCCGCAGGCTGTGGTTGTTCGGGGACGCTGCAAGCGCCCCCGCACAACCACATACTTTGTTGTTATGAAATAAAGAGGTGAGTGAGAACAGATTGGAGTGCGATTGGAAAGAGAAAGGCCATAATAAACAAACCAATGTGCCTCAAGAATAATTTTTAAATTAGTCCAAATTACCGGCGATTAAATGGTGTAGAAATATGGACATAGACATATAAAATATAACAAAAGATAATAAAATAGTGTGAAAGTATATAAGAATGGGTGAATGCGTGGATCAGAGAACATGGATCAGAGAACAGAAACACGTCATTGTGATCTAAACAAAATTTGCTTAGCATGAACACATTTCTAGAAAGGATGATGGCTCGTGGAAGAGGAGACTGCTGATGGAATGCCAGCCAAATGAGGGATGTATGCCTCAGAGGACAAATGCCGTGCAGATGGAGCAATGAGATAAGCTAATGTGCAGGATCTCGGTTGTTAAATCTGAAGACTGATGGATGGCAACAACTTGGTGAGATCTTCAACCAGCAGTGGATTATGACGATGATCTAAAACATCTACAGGAGTGGTTTAAAAAACACATTGGTTTGTATCTTGTAATATAGTACATAATTCACTGCAGATTGTCATATATAGTCATATATCTTATCATAATTGGTACAGTACTTTAAAAAATCTTGTCATCTCAGAGCAGATTTTATACGAAATTCATCTTGCAATGGTAAGATATGCAAATCATATGTCAGAAACATTACTCACATTTGTATTTCATACAATGGTTAATCTGGGTATTTCAATAAAGGCAATGTGGTGCATCACTCACCCATTACAAATGTGTGCTGTTTAATCATTTTCACGGCTCGTTTCTGTACATGTATAGTTGTATACCCTGCCTCATGGAGGCTCAAGTGACAGAAAAGCTAATTAACAAACATCAATGTCTACAGCAAGACATATGCTTTAGTTAAACATGTATTAGTATATGTATGCAAATGATCGGGCACGTTACTCGAACTGCAATACAAGTCCATTGCTGCTGCACATACAGGAACAAAAACTCAACACCTATAAATAACACTCCCTGAATGGGAAAACAATACACTATGTATAGGTGACATTTTGGGGAATGGCCCTTCTGCTCGGAAGTGCTATGAAGGGCCTTTGCCCGAAACTTCCCCTATTTCACTCCTATATTGTTTAGCCTTTTAGGGCGATTCTATTTACGAATGTGTTGCGAGTGCACCACTATCTGCATCAAACGTGCCGTTAAATTGCTATTTCGGTGTCACTTGAGAGTCTTGAACTACTTATACATTGGGGGGTGAATAATGAATACAACTATAAGGTTTCATAGGCTGTATCACTCTACTGTATCACACCTACATCTTGATCGCGTACGGCATCTCTGTAGAAGAGTTGCGCAACAAGCAAATTACATCCTCGCCGTGGGACCATAAAATATAAATGAAGGCCGCTATTTTTTCCAGTATAATTAGCCTAAACGGTTTTAATGTAAGTTTAATCATCTCCAAATGTCCTGCAGCCTTGGGTGAGGAGGTGGGAAGTTTGAATTATTCATCAAAAACATTCAAGTGGATGACCCCCATGGAAGATTTCTTTTCGGATCGCAGGAGGCGGTAGGGAAGGAAGCAGATTCACGATTTGGGCCGTCAACGCTCCAGATTTCCTTCTATTCAACGAGGAAATTAATCTCTGGATAAATATAACGGGTGGTTAAAGTAATCGTTTGTGCTGCTGAAATAATTCATGACGTACACTAAACGTGAACTTTTCTGTACGTTCTGACCTGTATACATTCATCGCATGCGTTTTCCAATACCATGCTACCCTTATCTGCAGGACCTGTGGGGTCTTCAATCATTATTAATTATCCGTGTTCCTATGTATACTTATAATCTGAAATGACTATAGATTAATTTGACGTGTGGATAAGTGGAGTAAATTCACAAATGACATCGTGGATAATAGTAATGTTTGTCCCCCACGTCGTTGTATTTGAGATGAGTATTCACATATACAGTATGGAACATATTACTTAAATATATTTTCATTTTACCACTGCCCATCACAGATCATGAGCAATATAGCTATTTTTCAGAATCTACTTGGCCACAAATGATATCTCAACGAAGTGACTTATCATTTGGCAATTCATAGCAGCCAAATACTCTAAATATATAAAGTTGTACACGATGTATAAAGTTGTGCACATTAAGCAGACTGAGAATGTACTCCTACTTGTACGGTGTTTATGTAATTTACTAAAACCTGCAATGACAATTGTCTTCTGTTTGTTTTACACCAAACTTGTGGATCTAATCGCCTCAAATCATGACAATTCCTCTAATTTGGAGGGAGAATTACATTCCTAGAATTGGAAGGACAAAAAATAACATCCCAACTACAGTGTTGTAGTTAGCAATAATTTTAACCTCATCGTAAACCTTTCCTATTCATATTTTTGATTCACTGGCTTTTTGCAGTTTTGTCCCATATCTTGAAAATAATATTTAAACTCGTTAGCAATTGCACAAAATCTGATTATATATGTTTATTTACATTTTCCTTTACACAAAAATAAGATGCTATTATATTACACGACACGTAAATATTTGTACTTTAATTTGTATAATTGTGCACAATATTTCCTAAAATCTCCAAAGAACAAGTTAATTTGAGGAAATGTATTCATTCTTAAAATATTTTCCTGCTACTGTATCTGTAAATTCAACCTAGAAATAAACGGTGTGGTTATTGGTAAATCAAACGTTTCCCCTCCGCCTCCTTACGAATTAAACGGTGCTAGCGTAGTGCTGTGCCTTGTCGCTGCAGCTATCTGTATGCTTAAATGCTCGTGCCATTTGCAATGCTTGTCAATTGCTCTGCTATATAAGCCTCCAGTAATGAGGACCCCGCTGGTGAGTGAGACACCACTTGACCAACCCTGACCAGTTAAGAATAAAAAAAAAAGCAACAAACCTAACTATTTCAGACACAATGTTATATTGTTACTGTGAACTGCACCACCGATTAGCATGGTTAGTTCCCTACAGTGCGAAAAAAGTCCAACATGCGCTTTGAAGGGATATCATTAGAATGTGATCTATGTAATGTAAATTAATGACCATCTAGCCTCCTTGATAAGATGTACTTATACCTCTTTTCCACTGGCACATCTGAGCCAAGCCAGCGCGAGGCACTCACAATATGGGTGGTTTTCTACGGTCTATTTGCTGTGCCAAGCCAGAAAGGAACCATAATACGCTGACCTCACAAGACATTTGAACCTGGAACAGGGCCAAGCAGGGCCAGGATCTGGCTAATTATACATTCATTGTATGTGACATCAGTGGCACGGCTCAGCTTCTGCAGTGTAAGTAAAAAACCTGGCTCCTCCTGAGCTGCACAAGGCTGTCTTGGCTTGGGCCCGGTGCGGCTCAGTTGTGCATGGGAAAGTGAGGTATTATATTGTACCACGGCAGCATCCCATGAAGGTAAATGTAAATAAACCTATGAAGGGATGCTGCCATGGTACGATGGTTTCTGGTTCGATCTCCCAATTTTGCAGTTGAAACAATGTAAAGGTTTCTTAAATCTCCCCACCTCTGTCAACTTGACAGAATAATTGGACGCAAACTAACAAGTCGATTTGCAGGTCGCTTGTGGTAGGGTAAAGTGTGGATGTCTGTGGAAGAATGGCCCACAATACCCTCTAGAGGAGCTTCCACCAAGCGGTCTGCACCTTTATCTGTACCTTACCATTAAAGGCGTTTCACAATATTGTTTTTACCACTGTCCATCACAGATCATAAAAGCTATTTTTAAAATAATTGTATAAAATATACATTTTAACTACACTTTTTGAAAAAACAGTACTATAATTGGAACAACATTACAGGTATTATATAATATACATATTTAATTAACCATCGATTTATTGTTTCGAATCAGTTCTTACTCTTTTGATACATGTTTCGAATTGCAGGGGGAGAATAAATTATTGTCTCTTTTACAAAGCATATGCTCATGTTAAATTTAGACTTATGGAGCATACGAAACTGTATAAAGGAGAAAAAAAAATATTAAAAACTAAATGGGGAAAATCAGACGAATACAATTATCTATTCTTGAACCGCACCACATCCCCGAAGCAAGACAATTATTGTATACAGTGTTAGTATACACGTAACAGAATGCCAACTCTTTCTTTGGTGGTACAGAACATTCTTCACTTTGCAAGTATTATCATTTAATTGTATCTGCTTTGCGAGATATACACCTACTGATAATTGCAATATTATCACGTTTTATTGGATAGAATAAGACGGCTTCATGTCCTTGTATCCTACAACATGATGCACTTTTTATTCTTGCAATTAACCCAGCAAATGTAAATGCCTAGTGAGAGTGTAAACGAGTGCCCTGGCTCTGGTTAATGGAGCCAATATTGATTACCAGGCAGAGATGTGTTGATAAGGATTGATTGGGATGCTACCCACTACTACAGTTTGTTGGGGGTTGTGGCTGATAAGGCAGGCTGGGCTAATCTCCGCCAAAAGCTCTGGCGAATCACCCGTTCATCAGATGAGCACAAGATTGTTACCGACCTCAGAAACCCAAAGGTCACACCTGTGTTGTTTGAACAGAATTGTTTGTGCTCCTCTCTCACATGTGACCTTCAAATAAGGTATGAAGTGAACACGTGCAATTGTACTGCTAAAACATGTTTACAGCACATTCTAAATGCTGTGTGCTTTCATTATATTTGTTTTTTATTGAAAACATATCAATAAGACAACTTAATAGGTAAGTCCCTTTCTTGGAAGTGTGTTTGTAATTAATGTGAAGCTCACCAGAATAGCTGTTTCAATGGGTGCGCTGACATCGAGTAAGACTGGGGAAATCAAGAATCTTGCCCCACATCACATCCATCGTCAATAACCTTGTCACCTTTAATACTTATAAGATTCAAACTCTCATTGTCTCTGTAGTGGTGATACGCGCTGGCAATAGGAATCGTGTGGCAGCGCGGGGTGATTGGCTATGTAGTGGTGACACGCGCTGGCAAAAGGGATCGTGTGGCAGCGCGTGGTGATTGGTCAACTAGAGTGGGTGCTCACATCGCGGTCCGCATAGGCTCCGCCCCCTCGGGAGCGGAGGACTATGAAAGGGGATGCGCGCGGGCGCTCTGGGAGTTGGTAACCAGTGAAGACGGAAGACGGAGGAGGAAGAGATAGGGCCCTGAGACCCCTAGCCCCGCTGTCCTTGTAAGGGCCGGGACCCTGTGTGGCTCAGAGGCGGGACCTTGGGACCCGCGGCCGGACGTCCTTGTGAGGGCCGGGCTGCGGGACCCAGTGGTCGTGATCCATACCCCAGCTGGGGTGGGTCTGTGAGTTCCCCTGGAAGCTACGGGGCTGGAGAGCCCGTGTGTGTGTAGCCGGGTGGAACGTGTAGCGTGAGCTGTAGTTGACCACACGTGTTATTGTGGCTAAGGAAAGTGTTAATAAAGTGTGCTACCCGTCAAGTGGTCTCCCGCCGTAATTTACAATATTACATCTCTATACAAACAGTATAAAAAATACCTAAATCTCTTTACAATCTGATTTTCTTTCCAATGATTCTAACTTCATTATTCTTGGAATTTCTTTATCATCTAATTTAGTTTGTCTGTGGTCATCCATGGCTAGTAAGATGGCTAGTACGTTTCAACTGCTAAAAGTTACTCTTTAATGGCATTCACTTACTCAGCGCGAGTGGCTGTAATGGAAGAACCAGTATGTTCTTTGGTGTGTCATACGACTTGTTTTCATGACCTTCTGGGAACCAAGCCCTGCCAGCCCAATTCTGGTCCAGGAACCTTATCAGGGCCAGAATCTGTGTCGCCATGATGATCCATGAGACTGTCCGATCGCAGCTCCTCTTACTCCACTCCCACACACCCCACACCCTCTGTAGCCAAGGGTAGAGGTTTGGAAGTCATCTTTTTTAAACGTTCATTTTCACAAATGCTAACATTTGGGTTAGGCTCAACTATTTGAAGTGAACATGTTGTTTTTCAAAATATTTCACCATGTATGTTAAACACGTACATGACACGGGAGATAAACAAAGTGGGTGATGTCATTGCACGTGCATATAAATTCCTCGTTTGACCCCATGACCTCACAACTGATCCTCGGCTCAGCCCCGTTCTCAAGCGTAAGGTTCAGTTTAAGAAAGGAGCCCTGGGGGTGCAGTTCTGTAATGCCATGACGTGGCTGCAATTGGAACACAGGCTCTCTGGCCCAACCTGGTGCAAAGCTCCAAGTCAGAAAAGTTTCCACTGGCTGTAAAAACGAAGGCACTCGACATTCGATGGGCCTATCATCTTTGAAATAGCATACAGGTTTAAAATTGCGTGTTAAAAGATACCTAAACTCACTTCACTTAAATACATTTGGATTGCACAGTTGCACTCACCCTTAAGAGAGAGAATGATTCTGAGGCACGGGAAATCATGACCCAGTACAATGCGATTTGTGTCACCAATCCCACAGAAACTGCTCTCCTGTGTGTGGGATGACATTCTCTCTTCAGACTATGGGGCACTCTCATAGTTTGAGCATGCATCTCCTAAACAATTTTCTTATCCCTATTGCTATGTTCCAATGCCTCTCAAAATACCCCTTTTCCAAAACGTAATATGATCCAGAATGCCACAACTAAATATACATCTGTTTAATACGTAGGCTTTCACGACCAATATCAAACATAAGAGTTTTTTTTTAGTTGGATCTCGTAAGTATATAAATGTGTAGTTAAACCCGCCACCACCTGATACAGCCAACGAGTAAGGGTTGTCATGTAAACAGAACATGCCAATTCGTCACTAGTACAGCACACCGGTATGTTGGAGAACCAAGCCACAACATTTACAATCTGAGTATGACGTTTCGCCAGTAATTACAACTAGCTTCATCAGGCGACAGCCATATTTGTGGAGGAGTCCATCTGTTTCGTTCCTTATATATGTAATGTAGTAACTCGGCAGGAGACGACTTCACGGGTAGCACACTCTTTATTTCACCAACTTCGTTTCACAGGTGACTAACACCCACTGTAGTATCTCGGGTGACAAACACCCACTCAGCTACTCGGGCGACTAACGCCCACTGATCTACTCGGGTGACAACCACCCACTGAGCTACTCGGGTGACCAACACCCACTTAGCTACTCTGGCGACTAACGCCCACTGAGCTACTCGGGTGACCAACACCCACTTAGCTACTCTGGCGACTAACGCCCACTGAGCTACTCGGGTGACCAACACCCACTTAGCTACTCTGGCGACTAACGCCCACTGAGCTACTCGGGTGACCAACACCCACTTAGCTACTCTGGCGACTAACGCCCACTGAGCTACTCGGGTGACCAACACCCTGCCGGGGTGTCCGTCTCGACTGTGGGTCCCCCAGTCCCGACCCACGTGGGCGTCGGACCACGGGTCCCACAGTCTCGCCTCCGAGCCACACAAGGCCCCGGTCCCTACAAGGACAGCGGGACTAGGGGTCTCGGGGCACTATGTCTTCAACTCCGTCTTCGATCTTCAACTGGTTAACAACCCCGAGTGCTCTCGCGCGTCCCCCTTTATACCCCACCTGCGGACGTCGCTGAGAGCACCCATCCTATTTGACCAATCACTGGGCGCTGGCTACGATCCTGTTTTCCCACATCTCAGCATGCCTCACCACCCACGCCGCGCCGCCCCGTCATCCGTCACTCCCGGCGCGCGCGTCCATACCACGCCCACAACGCGTGCCCAACCCCGCACCCCGTGCCGCCCCGTGATCCATCACTGTCACAGTCGGCGCGCGTCAACACCACCACTACATCACCCCCTACCACATAGCTCGCAGCCGACCCGGCTGCTATAAAAATATACATCACCCCCTCCCCCCTGTGTGCCCCGTAACACAACAACAAGAACAACCAACGTAACAACACAACACAACGCGAACACTGCCATCCGCAACCATCAACCAATGCCACTACAACAGAACAATATATACAATCCGGCGAGTGACAATATCAAATGTGTATGCAGAAAAGAAAAATAAAAAAATAAAAAAATAAAAAAATGTTCCATTTTTTTTTTTTCTTCCGACTCGTGCAGCGTCCCATTCTTTCCGAGCGTCCCTAGAACGGGACATTACCCCGGCAGAGGGGGAACACCGGGCGAGCTCGGTGTTGAAAAATGTCGTCATGAAAAGTGTTGTGCCCTAGCCCGAGTCCGCCTTGCCGGTCCGTCGTACGGCACCAGACGCGGTTGACCGTCCGGTGGTGCCGGCAGTTCAGGAAGACATTGGCCAGGCATCGGGGACCCGCGCGTGCCGCGGGGTTCCGGTTCCCGACGGTCAGCAGCCGTCAGGCCCGAGGCACCTGGGGGTGGGTCAGGTGGAGACACGTGAGGATCAGCCTGCGACACATCCCTCCCCGAGTCGACGGTCACATCACACGCCCGGTCGTTACGGCACAGAACGGGGTCACACGGTGCCGCATAGGGCTTCAGTCGGGAGGGGTGCACGTACCAACGGCGTTTTCCCCATTTAATCTGTATACTCTGGGGTAGTGCAACCCGCACAATTTCCACCGGTCCCCTCCAAGGTCTCAACAATTTGGGGGACGTAGCCAACGGTGCATGTGGACAATGCAGCCAGGCCTTATCGCCTGGTTTCCAATCGTGCGTATGCACCCTCCGTCCATGCAATCTCTCGTTCGCGATTTGCCGAGACCGCGAATTCAATCTCGCCGCCTCCCGCGCTTCAGCCAATTTGGCGATATTAAATTTGATGTGGTCTGCCAATTTTGATTTTGCACGTGGCTGGGAAATCCCCAGTTGGACGTCCATGGCCGGATCGGCCTCCCGCCCATACATAAGAAAAAATGGGGAAAACCCCGTCGCCGCATAAGGGGCCATTCGATAGGCCGCGAGTACCCCCGGCACCTGTAAGTCCCAATCAACCTGATCGTCGCAGACCTGTTGGCACAGCATAGACGTAATCGTCCTGTTCAGACGCTCAACCATCCCGTCAGTCTGCGGGTGGTACGGGGAAGTACGCACTTTCTTTGTACCCAACAGGTCGCACACCTCGCGCAACAAAACGCTCGAAAAATTCTTTCCTTGATCCGTCAGCAAGCGTTCGGGGGCGCCCTTGTCCAAAACATAACCCTGGACGAAGGCGTCCGCCACCGCTGCAGCCGACTGGTTGGCGAGTGGCCATGCCATAGGCCATCGGGTGAAGTACTCTACGCCAACCAGCAGGAACCTATTTCCCCTCGGTGTAGCAGGAAAGGGCCCCAAGATGTCTAACGCAACCAATTCGTTTGTGCGCGAAACTTGAATGGATTGCAGCGGTGGATTAGCCGCCAATGGTGGCGGTTTTCTTTGGGCGCACCCTACGCATCCCTTAAGAATGTTCGCCATGTCGTTACCCATCCCCGGCCAATAATAGTCTCGCTGGATTAGGGCGAGCGTTTTGTGAAACCCCAGATGCATGAGTCGTTCATGAGCAGCCAGAACGACCCTACCCCGCATAGCAAAAGGCACAACGAGCACGTGACGCCGGGACATGTTGTCCCACTTCATCAAGAGGCCCTGTCTGCACACCCAGGAACCGACCCGCGCATCCCCTACCTCGGGAGCGTCAACTTTTCGACGTAGCGTAAGAAGGGAGCTGTCGGACATTTGGAGACGGCCCCACTCAATGAGGGGCAACGATAACAGCGAGTCCCTCCCCGTGGGAGCGTCGACACCCGCGGTGTCAGTGGCGGCGAGCGCAACTCCCGCGGGGTCGGCGACCGGGGGTTTACACCGCGCCGATCCCAGCAAACATGCGCAGTCCGTGCGCGGTGGCAACCGCGACAAGGCGTCCGCATTTGAGTGTCGTAATCCCTTGCGGTAAATCGTCGTGAATTGGTAGTCCTGAAGGACCTCCAACCATCGGGACAATTGGCCCGATGGCTGCGCCACCCGCATAGCGTATTGGAGAGCCGCATGGTCCGTACGAACCGTAAAATGACGGCCGTAAAAATACGGCCTGAATTGCTGTGTAAAAAACACAATCGCTAACAATTCACGGCGAGTCACGCAATAGCGTTGTTCGGCGGGGGAAAGAACTCTACTACCGTAGGCGACCACCCGTTCAACCCCCCCGACCACCTGTGAGAGCACTCCCCCGATACCCGTGTTGCTGGCATCCGTGTCAAGCAAAAACGGTTGTGTGAAATCGGGGTAACACAAGGGGGGAGCCTGCACCAAGGCGTCACGAAGGGAGCAGAACGCAGCCTCCTCTTCCGCCCCCCAGTGAAACCGCACACCCTTAGCCGTCAAAGCGTGCAGGGGCCTGGCTATGGTGGCAAACTGCTTGACAAAACGACGGTAATAGGAGGTGAATCCAATAAAGCTGCGAACCTCCGTGACCGAGGTTGGCGTTGGCCATGAGCTGACGCAGTGTGTCTTAGCAGGGTCTGTCGAGATCCCTGAACGACTCACGATATGGCCCAAATACCTGACCGATTCCCGAAGCAGAAAACATTTAGCCGGTTTAAATTTAAGCTTAGCGGAATGCATCCTGAGGAACACCGCTCTCAGTCGCTGGAGGTGCTCCTCAAAAGTCCGGCTGAAAACGATGATATCGTCGAGATAAATCAAACAGGTGTCCCATTGGAGGCCCGACAAAACCAATTCCATGAGCCTCTGGAATGTGGCGGGAGCGGAATGTAAGCCCATGGGCAAACGGTTGAATTCAAATAGGCCACCAGGTGTCCGGAAAGCGGTTTTAGGTTTAGATTCGTTATCGAGGGGCAATTGCCAAAATCCGGAAAGCAGATCGAGTGTGGAAAAAAACTGTGCTCCCGCCAAGGCATCCAGCGACTCATCCATTCTGGGGAGCGGATACGCATCCGCCATCGAGATTTTGTTTAAGCGGCGGAAATCGACACAGAACCGCAAAGACCCGTCCTGTTTTTTTAACTAGGACAATAGGAGCACCCCACGGACTAGAAGAGGGCGAAATTATGTCGGCCGCCAACATATCATTAACCGCCGACTGCACATGCTCCTTCTCGGCTGGGCTGAGCCGGAAGGGATTCTGTCGAATAGGGGCCGCGTCCCCCGTAGCTATGTGGTGGCGCAACAGGTCTGTGCAGCCGATATCGTACTTATGTCTGCTGAACACGTCAGCAAACTCGAGTAGCAACCCCCTCAATGCTCCCAATTGCACCTTGGACAAGTTAGCAGACCCAGCACACAACGAGTCCAACCACTCTGTCCCCTCATCACTTGGAGGATGCGACTCGACACTGAAATCGGCGTGAGCAACGAGCTGTTCCTCAACGGGTAGCGGCGCGGCGTGAGCCAGCACCGTTCCCTGCGTAATTATGGCCGGCCGCGACCCCGTATTCAGGACCATTATGAACGGCTCACTGTCCCCTCTCACCATGGTTTGAGCTACCGCCAAGTCGAGGCCACTTTTGGCCCTGTTAGACGGCCCCAACAGTACTCCCTGTGCCCCCGCACCCACCCCGAGTGGTTTCCTCAACCGAAGGGGTACCAACATTTGCGATCCCGGGGGCACCCGTACAGTCTGAGTTGCCAGCGCCTGCACCGTCGCACAAACCGTGCGTATTTTGGTAGGGCTTGTCAAGAACGCAACCCGCCGTCCCGACGGAAGCTCAATGCAGGCCTGATCTATGAGAATTTTGATGGGCATTTTGGACAAAAAGTCCGTACCTAGCAAACAAGGAACGGCCAGCGATGATGATACAAAAATAGGGCCCGCCAATTTGATGTCACCAATGCAAATAGTCGCCCGAATCTGGCCGATGATCCCCAGGGATCCCCCATTCGCCGCATAAAATGGCACGTCCACAGGCAGAAGGGGCCGACTTTGGACGGGAAGAATGTTATAAATAAGGTCCGAAATGATAGTGGCCGACGCACCCGTGTCCACAAGCACCCGGACCTCAACCCCGTCAATAAACCCCGTTACCACGGACGACCCGGCCGACGCAGCCACTATCCTGTGGGCCAATTCGGACCATTCGACTGCTTGCAGGCCGTGTACGGACCCCCCTCGCCGAAGTGAACCCCCGGCACCCAGCCGCGGACCCCCCACCGCCAAGCGGCGACCCGAACGTGCCGCGTATGTGGACCGGGCGTGTGAGGTGCCGCGACTTGCCGGGTTTAGTTGGGATGACTTGTGGGCCTGGTCGTCGTCCCGACGTGGTCCCGTGGCGCGCTGACGCGGGGCCCGGCACCCGGCTGCGACGTGACCCCGAAGGCCGCAGTTGTAGCAGACGACGAGGGACGTCGTAGGTTTCGGTTGCCCCAGCTTGCGGGATGAACGTGTGGGTGAACGACCTCCCGTTCTCCACTCCCCCGGACGCGATACAGCGAAGGCCTGCTCCCGATCCGCAGCTGGCTGAGGCTCGGCGATCGTGGCGGACAGTGCCGCGTTCCCCGCCAATTTGCAGACGACCGTCGGCTTGTGCTTGAGGACCTCGTACGCGTGAATACTCGTGGCGATCGCCAGGGAGCAGATATCCATTTTGTCCGCCACATTGATGGGGACTCCCAACTCGTGGGCCAACGCCAGCAGCTGCTCCGTCACCATGGCGTCCTTCCCCTCCTTGTCCATGCGGGGAAAAGCTGCGTCCGCCAAGGCGAGCAGCGCTGTGCGATAGGCGAGCGTTGTTTCCCCAACCACCTTCCGCCGATCGTAGAATTGGTGGCGGCAGGTCGAGGGCGGGCCGAACACCTTAGCCATCAGGTGTAGCGCGGCCTGGAGCGTTGAGCGAGACGACCTTGGGGCCGATGTGAAGGCTGCAAGCGCGTCGTCGTCGAGCATCGCTGGCAGAGCGCGCAGGGCAGTGGTGTCGGACCACCCCGACATTTCTTGATGTGCGAGGAACCTTCGGTGGAAGGCTCCCCAGTCGCCTTCGTCTGCCTTGAACGCCGACAGCGCGGGCAATCGTTGCTGGAGGACTCGGTCGTCGTCGTCGTCGGAACGATTTTCCCCCGCGCCACTGTGGTTGTACAAAATGTCGGCTCTGTCAGCAGTCGCACCCTGGAGAGCTCCGGCGCGCGCCGATGACGCGGGCCGCGCTGAGTGGAGATCTCCGGCCACATGGTGTCCCCGCTTCCCGCCAAACAATGGCGGTCCCTCAAAAACGGCGCCAACTTCAAAACTTTTGGTGCGAAGCGCCTTCTGGCGGGAACCCTCCAGCCGTGCCGCCTCCTCCAACCCCGCAGCCGTCCCTCCGCCCGCTGGAACGGAGATCTCCGCCAAAACTGCAGCGGCGGCGAGCAGCAACTCCGCCAGGCGGGAGTGTGCGTCCTGTAGGCTGGTGTCGGAGGCGAGCTGAGCGTCGGCCATCGCCGCGAAGTGCTGCATCGGCGGCAACTCCTCGTCCTCTCCTCCCGAGGTTGGTGTCTCCGGTACTCCGTCGTCTTCCCGATCTCGCTCGTGGGTACGGGTAGTCTTCCTAGTATCCATTCTTCTTGAAGACAGGTTTACTTCTGACGCCAGTTGTAATGTAGTAACTCGGCGGGAGACGACTTCACGGGTAGCACACTCTTTATTTCACCAACTTCGTTTCACAGGTGACTAACACCCACTGTAGTATCTCGGGTGACAAACACCCACTCAGCTACTCGGGCGACTAACGCCCACTGATCTACTCGGGTGACAACCACCCACTGAGCTACTCGGGTGACCAACACCCACTTAGCTACTCTGGCGACTAACGCCCACTGAGCTACTCGGGTGACCAACACCCACTTAGCTACTCTGGCGACTAACGCCCACTGAGCTACTCGGGTGACCAACACCCACTTAGCTACTCTGGCGACTAACGCCGACTGAGCTACTCGGGTGACCAACACCCACTTAGCTACTCTGGCGACTAACGCCCACTGAGCTACTCGGGTGACCAACACCCTGCCGGGGTGTCCGTCTCGACTGTGGGTCCCCCAGTCCCGACCCACGTGGGCGTCGGACTACGGGTCCCACAGTCTCGCCTCCGAGCCACACAGGGCCCCGGTCCCTACAAGGACAGCGGGACTAGGGGTCTCGGGGCACTATGTCTTCAACTCCGTCTTCGATCTTCAACTGGTTAACAACCCCGAGTGCTCTCGCGCGTCCCCCTTTATACCCCACCTGCGGACGTCGCTGAGAGCACCCATCCTATTTGACCAATCACTGGGCGCTGGCTACGATCCTGTTTTCCCACATCTCAGCGTGCCTCACCACCCACGCCGCGCCGCCCCGTCATCCGTCACTCCCGGCGCGCGCGTCCATACCACGCCCACAACGCGTGCCCAACCCCGCACCCCGTGCCGCCCCGTGATCCATCACTGTCACAGTCGGCGCGCGTCAACACCACCACTACATATAGATGCGTAGATGTGGAGACCACACTTCTGCGCTCTTGTGCAAAGTGGGGGGGGGGGTTAATGAGTCAATGTACATCATGCATGCGCATTATGCGAGAATATAATTAGGGTTCAGCTTAATATCTTTCATTATATTTATGAGATGTTCAGAATTTTCGATTAACGAAGAGGTCCTACCGATGTAGGGCTGTATTTGTTTCGTTACATATTGTGCAAATTTGTATGTGGCAGAGCCTATTGTAGCCCATAAAGTCTTGGTGGTTTTGATGCCCTTGGTTTGATCAGGTATTGCTCTTCCTTGGGAATTGATGACTTGGCAATGATTGCCGTTGTTTTATTTTCCAAGGTATTGGTTAGGTCTCGAGTAAATCTTTGATTTCATTATTGTAGTCCTCACGGGGCATCACAACAGTTGATTGGCCCTTATCAGCAGCAATAATTTGGATATCTTTATTTGCTCTCAATTCTCTTAAGGCATTTTGCTTCACTGAAGTTAATATTTGTTTATGGCAATTTTCTGTTCTCAATAATTTTGGCAACCTTATGCCTCGTCATCTCAGCTTGATTATGGGGGATGTCTAACTACTGATAATATCTGGTACAAAATATGTATTACCAAAGCTATCAACAGAAGGTGTGTACCGGATTAACTGCACTTGTGGCAAATGCTATGTTGGGCAAACAGGACGAATGATCAGCACGAGATTCAAAGAACACCAAAGAAATATTAAATACTCCCAACTACAACTGTCAGCAGTAGCACAACACGCGTGCCAACAAGGACACAATTTATTTTGATAATGTTGAAGTTCTGTGCAAAACTAGCTACCATATTTTCCCGCATATAACCCGCGGGGTATACCACTTTTTACAAACAAAACAAGACCCTATGGGGCAGTGGCGGCTGGTGATATTTATTTTTGGGGGGGCGCATTTTTTTTATTTTATTGAGGGGGGCAAATAAATATAAAGCAGTACCAAAAACCATTTTGACTACTTGAATATAAATTTTGATGATCTTTATTTACATTTCAGACCAAAAGAAGTACCAAAAAGCATGTTTCCTACTTGAACATAAATGTTTCTCTTTTATATACATTTCAGACCAAAGTACCAAAAAGCATGTTTCCTACTTGAACATAAATGTTTCTCTTTTATATACATTTCAGACCAAAGTACCAAAAAGCATGTTTCCTACTTGAACATAAAAACGTTAGTTTCATGCTATTATCAATATGGCTGCGGCTACTTTCATGACGTTTGCATTTGTCAGAGAGATGTTTGAGGTCTCTTACCCCCGTCGTTGTCCACAAAACTTCAGTGCCGACACTTTGAAATAAAAGACAGGGAAAACAAAAAAGAGAATTGCTAACATCACATCCAGCCAGCCACCTCCGTTTCTCATAACAAGCGCGGGTGAAGCTTCGTGTGTAGCTTCGTCCTCTGTCACTGGCCTGCTGCTGGATTTGTAAATCGGGTTGGTCCGGTCCGAGATCCTTTATCTTTTTTATTTCTTCCAGCGAAAGCCTTGTGAAAGGGGTTTTTTGTAAATAAATTACAGAATTTGGATGAACTGCTGCCATTGTTTACACAAAAAATTTGATCAGCCTAGCAAGTGTCGAAGTGGTGTCGCCTGCGCACTCGCAGTAGTGGCCCAGAGCGTAAATTTGAATGACAGGTGACGAGAACCAATCAAATTGGATAAAATAACATGTATACAATTCTGATTGGCCAGGGACGCAACGACTTGCGCCCCGAGGAGAATCTTTAAGAAACCAATTAGAGACCAGCTTCAGGTCACATGCTGTCCGAAAATTTAAAGTCTCACATAGACATCCATTTGTCCGGCGCCCCGCATGAAACACATTGAAAAACATAGAAAATAGTTGACCGATTAAAGCCAGTTTTTATTAAATGCTGATGCTTTTCTTACTACCAGCCGGCACATCGTATGAAAAAAATATTTTATTTATGTATTTTTATATAATTTTTGTATATGTATATTCTTGAATCTTGATGGGGGCGGCGCCCCTGCACCCTCTATTGACGAGCCGCCACTGCTATGTGGTATATGGAGGTGCAGGCTATCCCAAATATTTTACACGTGTAACATGTCATAACTCGTTTAATTTTTTCATGGTCGGACTATCCACTATGCAACACTTACCTTTGACTAAAACACTGCTGAATAACCACTTACACTAAAATTGCACATATTATCACGTTTTAAATTATTCGAATTGTTTGTACAATGAAACGACAATGTTTGAAGTGGGCGCACTTTGTTTACCGTAATACTTTCAGTGGCTGTAGGGGGGTGCGAAAGTTTCAGCTGAGGCTATGGATTGCACAATGGGAAGGGCCTTAAAAAGCGTCTACCAGAGGCGGAATTATAATTGCTGAGTCCCTTAGGCCGCTGCTATTGGCTGAGCACTATACAGTCGCGACCATGAGCTTTGTTTCAAACTTCCAATGGCTTTGTTGCCAAGAGGCATTACCATAGTGCTGCTATTGTCTGCGCAGTGCGCAATCTACCAGTGCTAAAACTGTACAGGGGTAACTACCCGTCCATTAGCTGTAATATGATGAGGTCGAATGCTGGTAAGCCTAACAGTACGCTTACTTACTTATCTACAAGTTATGTGTTATTATTTATTGTATATTTACTTTTGTTACTTATTTACTGTTTTAAGTTCACTCGTTTCCGGTTAGTTTGTTTTCTTTGTGCACGTTATGATTTTAATGTTAACAATTGATAGTGTAATGTATTACAAATGTAAACTTCTTATTAATATGATGGAATTAAGCTGCGGTAACGACGTTAAAGATATGAATGCATCTGGGGTATATGGAGGTGTGGGCTATATGAAATTTGTTTTACACAAACCGCTATTTTTGCGGGGTATGGGCGTATGCGGGTTATATGCATATGCGGGCTATATGCGGGAAAATACGGTACGGTACTACTGGCTAAGACAAATGAGATAATCTATCGAAATTGAAAAAAATTAAATAAATTTAACCGTTCGGATAGCTACTGACTTCTTCGTGCTGCGTGGAAGCAAATCATCACATAATACATTGTTAAAATGCATGCCTATACAGGCCACCATACTTGAATAGGGAATACCGTTGGTACAGCTATTTTAATAAGCACAATGGACAGGAAGGACAATATCAATGGGCTCGCATAATGCGCATGCAAAATGCACGTTGACTCATTAATATTCCCCCCCACTTTGCGCAAGAGCGCAGAAGTGTGGTCACCACATTTAAGGAACGAAGCAGGTGGACTTCTCTACAAATCTGGCTGTCGCCTGATGAAGCTAGTTGTAATTACTGGCAAAACGTCGTACTCAGATTGTAAATGTTGTGGCTTGGCTCTCCAACACACCGGTGTGCTGTACTAGTGACGAATTTGCATGTTCTGTTTATGTGACAACCCTTACTAGTTGGCTGTGTCAGGTGGTGGTGGGTTTTAATGACACATTTATATATTTACGCAATCTAACACAAAAAAAAACTCTATTATGGTTAAATATACATCTGTAAATTGTACATCTCTCCAGACCTCGAATCCCTCCATTGACTCATAAACCCAATTCTGGATCAATTTCATGTTCAAGCTGCCGCTGCCTAGCTCTCCCCTCCGATATAATTTTATTTCCCTCCATATACTGTATGCTATTCTCAAGCGACCAAGGCTTGCTGACAAAACCTCCACAGTCAACAGTGTGTCAGTGGGAGGTTACTTCTTCTCCTCTGGTGCCCCTAGTCTGGAGCTAAATTACCTCAGCCCTCCGTGCTGTGGGTTCCCTGTTCCTGTTCAGATTTGGGCTCATGACCTTTTAACATCTGCCAATGACCGACTGCCTCTTTTCTGTTTCGAAATTAGTATGACCACTTTCTCTAGAGCTTCTTGAGCCGTGGTTGCATTGAGACGTTATATACAGGTAGTCCTCTACTTACGATGGAGATGCGTTACGACGACCCCATCGTAAGTCGAAAATATCGTAAGTCGAAGATGGCCTAGCCTACCCAGGAATCTTAAAGAATGGTGATAATTTAGCAAAACAGAGCAATTTACAGTAGCATACTCTATAAACTGTATACCGTATGTATTTATTAATTACAATACTGTATTGCACAGTAAAATGTAAAGTAAAAAAAACCAAGGTGAATTCTTAGCCACCCTATATCAACTGCAATTTAATTTAAAAAAATTGAGGAAACAATCCTATCTGCTATAAAAACTTTTAACATGCATTGCACGTATGTATCGTATCGTGGTAACCCTAAAATGAAATCGCTAAAGCTACGTATCACACATGCACTGAACGTATCGTAACATATCATATTGTACTGTACTCACCAAGATTCTGTCCGTTGTCTGCACACTTAAACGATGTTAGGTTGTTGATGGCATTTTTGTCGTATCGCTATCGCCATCGTAAGATCAAAATATCGTAAGTCGGAGCACCGTAACTCGGGGACTACCTGTACACCCAAACCGTTTTTTTATTGTATGGTTTTGGCATGTAAAAATACTAAATAATGGATTCTTAGTAAATTTGCATGGACACTAAGGGAATTCAAAATGAGAAGAAAAATCATTTTTCAGCCAGGCTACATCACCCTTAAAAGTATTTCTAAATTATTGATTCACGGTTCACATATAGCAAAGAGTCTCATGTTTAGGACACTACTTTAGTTAAGTAGCGGTTTCTAAAGATGACAAAATCTGAGAAGCTGGCTTTGAGCATGCCCCAAGAGGCAACAAAACACAATGAAAGGAGAAAAAAATCCCAGCGTTAAAAGGAATCAAATATAAGATCGGATTGGTTTTAAACCTCCAGCGTAGAAGACATTGCATCGCGCTATCTGCAGTTGGTATATGTTGTTGCTTCACTCCAGGGACAATTGATTAATCTAGGGATTCCGCTGTGTGCATCTTATCATTCCGCACTTTACCTTTCATTTAAAAGCTGATGAAACCTTCACAAGAAAGAGAACATATGTGCTGCTGCTTACTATTAATATACTAAGGCACCAACGAACATGTAAAAAAAATATGCAAAGTAGTAAAACGGCTTCATCAAAGTATGTTTACAGAAGAGTTTTGCGCCCACTATTCCCGCCAATTGGGAATCACCGCGTCAAATTTAGCACGACCGGCAGAAGCGGCCGCCATCTTACCTTCAGACGGCGGCCCAGTTCCCACCAAGAATGAAGTGGAGCCGATGTCAGCGGGGCGCGTTCAGTCTCTCCAACAACGCCTACTTGTCCTCAAAAAAGTATCCGCAGCGGGAGGCGACTGGGCGGCCTACCAAAGATGGTTCCTCTCCAACTGCGAGATGGCGGGGTGGTCGGAAGCGGAGGTGCTGCGAGCCCTCCCATCCACCCTGGACGACGATGCCCTGGCTGCCCTCATCACCATCCAGCAGGCGGATCGCTCTACGTTGCAGCAAGTGCTGCAACAGATGGCAGCGATTTATGGACCGCCATCGGACACGCGCCATCGCATTGCTGCACGGAGGAGGGGTGAGTCTGAGACACCCCTCGCTTTCCGCAGCATGTTGCTGGCCTTAGAAAAGGCTGCCTTCCCTCGCATGGACCACGAGGGCATTGATGCTCTGGTCCTGGAGAAAATGCTAGCGTTGGCGCGGGACCTGCGGGTGGTTGTACATGCCGGGTTGCCAAGTGCATCCAGGCGCACTTGTTCCTACAGCGGGATGCGGGCCTGGTGGCCTGTGTTGCGCCGGACGAGGTGCACAGTCCGCCGGAGGAGGCGGAACCCACCCGGGCCTTCGCGTCAACCCGGGACAGGGGATGGCGAGCGGACGACCGGCCGCTTCGGGATGGCTCCCGCCAGCGGGGTCGGACATCACCGCGACCGGACCGGGCCCTCGTCACCTGCTACAACTGCGGGCTGTAGGGACATGTGTCATCAGGCTGCCGGGCGCCTCGACGTCATTTCTCCGGACCTCAGCCGTCGTCCCCTCGCTCATCCTCGTCTCCACAGCAACCTGAGGTGAGTCGCGGCACCATACACACGGCCCCTGCCTTCACCTCATACATTACGTTCCGCCGGCTCGCGCGATCGTTGTGCGTCAGGTGTAGGGGGGGCCAGAATGCGCTCAATCCGCATGGCCGCTCCGACCGGGTCAGTGGTCGGAGCTGGCTTATAGGGTTGTTGTCACGACTGCGGGATCCTCGGACGTTATTGGTTCTATCGAGGGGGTCGCTTTCCAGATGCTGGTCGATACGAGAGCGTCGGCGACCATCATTTCGGAACTAATTTATAACATCCTGCCCAAGAAATGTCGCTCCCTATACCCTGTTGAGGTGCCATGCTTCGCTGCTAACGGAGATTCATTGGGCATCGTTGGCCAAATTACTGCCCAATTTTGTATTGGTGATATTAAATTAATGGGCCCGATTCTGGTTTCCTCATCCCTTGCCGTTCCGTGCCTACAGGGGACCGATTTCTTGGGTAAGATGCCTATCAAGATTTTGATCAAACAGGCATGCATTGAATTGCCATCCGTCCGTCGGTTGGCATTCCTGCCCTCCCTCACTCGGTTGCATATGGCCTGCGCCACCATGCAGGCACTGACATCCCGGACGGTGCGCATTCCCCCTGGAGTGCAAATGCTTGTTCCCCTTTGCTTACGCAAACCATTTGATTCAGTAGCGAGGGGGGGGGGGGGGATCCTCTTGGGTCCGTCGAACACGGCTGTCTGGGGGTTGGAGCTGGTCGGGGACACAAACCATTGTGTCCAATGACAGGAAGCCCTTCATCCAGGTCTTAAATGCCGGGTTGCGGACTTCCGTCATACCACAGGGCACCGTGCTTGCTCACGCAACACCGGCGCCCCAAGGTGTTTCGGTTGTGGGGCATGTTGGGGTCATGCCTCGGCCGCAGCTGCACGCGGATCTGGATGAACGATGGTTTAATTCACTTTGTTTAGAGGCTGGCAACCTTTTGGAATCCCAGAGGGAAAAATTAAGGGTGCTCTGGCGGGAATTTACCAACGTTTTTAGCAAGGGTAAATTTGATATTGGCCGCACTTACCTATTAAGCCATCATATTGACACGAGTGATGCCGCTCCAATCCAGCAGAACCCCTATCGGTTGAGTCCGGCAGAAAAGGAGCACGTCCGATTGGCTGTCAATGACATGCTGGCTGCGGACATCATTTCGCCATCCCACAGCTCGTGGGGGGCCCTGATCGTCCTCGTAAAAAAAACATGATGGCAACTTGCGATATTGAGTGGATTTTCGCAAACTGAATCAAATTTCGGTAGCGGACGTTTATCACCTTCCTCGCATGGACGAATCCCTAGATGCCCTGGTGGGTGCGCGTTATTTTTCCACACTGGACCTTCTATCCGGTGTATGGCAATTGCCTCTGGACGAGGCCTCCAAGCCCAAAACGGCCTTCCGTACGTCACAGGGCATTTTTGAATTCAACTGGCTCCTGATGGGTCTCCACTCTGCTCCAGCGACATTTCAGTGTCTGATGGAGCTGGTCCTCGCTGGGCTTCAGTGGGACTCGTGTCTGATATATTTGGACGACGTCATCATCTTTAATCGCATGTTTGAGGAACACCTAGAGCGCTTGAGGACTGTCTTTGTTAAAATGCGAGCGGCCAATCTCAAATTCAAGCCCCAAAAATTCTACCTCTTGCGGGAATCCGTGCGATACCTCGGCCACGTTAGCCAATCGGGCATTGCCACTGACCCGGAAAAGACGGCCTGCGTCTGGACGTGGCCGACCCCCATGTCGGTGGGAGAGGTGCGGAGCTTTATCGCGTTTGCATCTTATCGTCGGTTTGTGGCGGGGTTTGCTTCCATTGCTAAGCCCCTCCACGTGCTGACGGTCAAGAGTCAAACATTTCATTAGGGGAAGGAGGAGGTCGCGTTTGTCGCGGGGCTAAGGCTGTTTGGGCGGTCCATGAGCGCCTTTTGCACTTGGGGGTACACAAGACCCTTGCCACACTTCAGCTTCACTTCTTTTGCCGGGCATGGCAAAAGGATGTGGCTGATTTGCTGCAGGGCTGCGTACAGTGTGTACAACGGAAACCACCAGCCAAGCCATCTTGTCCGCCCTTGCAATCGATCCAGGAGTCCCGTATTAATGTGCTCGTCGCTCTGGACATCCTGGGTCCCTTTCCCGCCACCCCCGGGTAATAAGTACTTGCTGGTTGGGGTGGAATATTTCTCATGCTGGCCTATGGCCTGGCCGCTCCCCAACCAGTCGGTGACGGCCATCACCGACGCCTTTCTCCACAGATATGTCTTCGACATGGGTGCTCCTGAGGGTCTATTTACCGACCAAGGAAAATATTTTACTTCCACTTTGCTGCAGGACGTATGCAACCTCTTGGGTACAAAGAAAATCCGTACATCGCCATACCACCCCCAGACGGACGGTATGGTGGAGCGTCTGCATAAGACGCTAACCTCCATGCTGTGCCATCAGGTCAGCGTGTCACAATTTGATTGGGATTTGCAAATTCCTGGTGTTCTGGCCGCGTATCAGATGGCCCCTCACATGTATGGCGGGACGTCGACCCCCCCGTTGAAGTGCAGCTGCGGGTCGCATCGAGCAAATCCAAATCTAAAATCTCAGATCACGTGCACTTCAAAAGCTGACGGCAGCGCGGAAGGCAGTAAGGGAAAATTCTAATGCGCGGCAATTGGCCAATGAACGGCTGCGGGGCCTACGTGCATCCGGACACGTGTGGACTGCTGGTGACAGGGCCAGCTCCACTGCCCCCAGATTCCATTGGCCACGTCGCCCAAATTGCTAAGACCCTGGAGGGGTCCTGTCAACGCCGTTCGGGTCGTCCGCCCGCAGTGCGTTAAGATTCGGTGGGGTCGAAGGTGCTGGTTCGTTCACCCATCCCGCCTCAAACCCTTCATTGCGCTGTGCGTTCTCACTCCATCTCCACAACGCAGAGGCTGTGTGTGTGATGTGTTCAACATCCCAGATTGCGCGCCTGCTGAGACTAATCCTCAGCGGACTTCTGTGATTGCACCCTCAGATTCCGCATGAGTGATGCCCCCACAATCGTCCCTGCTGGCTGCTGTTGAATACTTGAAGACCCGAAGCCGCCACCTGAAGACCTGAAGCTGCCACCCTGAAGAGGAGCCGGAAGACAGGACCTGAACCCCAGCCAGGGTCGGGTCGACGTCAGCTTCCCCAGTGCTCGGCGCGCGTTAGCCCGGAGGATATACCTCCTTAGAGTATCGGGTGGAAGGGGCCGTTAACCCTTCGTGTTAAGGTTACGTTGTTATAATAAATGTGTTGCATCTAAAGAAGTCGCGCTCTCCGATATACCCACTACACTTGTAAGTTTGCGAGTATAATAGTGTGTATGTTCATGCCTTATGTACACACTTATCACCTGCAATATAATCAACGGCAGTGTTTTGAGCTATTGTTGGATTTTTGCTGGATTAATGGAAATAATATGGTCTTCACGCACCTCTTATGCGAACATATACAATGGTGTAAAGAGGTTTAAGTTTTTGTATGGATGAGGGCAAGCCTCTGGCTTAAAGGCATTACTGATGCATAACAGAAATGACTACACTCATTAATCTACATGTCAACACATATAAGCCACCAAATGCAGACGTTCTTAAGGCAGTGTTTTTGTTTGTTTTTCACAGCATGTAGCAGAGACCCATATCCATCATCACTGGGTAGTTAAAATACATTTCCATGATACGTGGAAAAATATATATTTTGCATCCTGCTTGTGCTGTATATAGTACAGTAGTTGGACATTGGGAATGGAAACTTAAGTACACAGAATGTATAAAACATCATCATTGCAGACGTGCCTAAATTTGTTATATATTTCAATGACAATACTGTATGGTGAATTTATATTTTGGCCAATATGATCGTTTCCGTTTTCTGTTTTTCGAGGACAATGACAATAAATGACATATAACTAGAGATAGGTCTCAAATTCAGCAAGCAAAAAGGTGAAGAGGTTCCCATAGCAATGAGCCACTCCCCCCAATAGGGAACGGAGGATAAGGTAATAGTGTGGAGTCAAGCACATTAATCAATCTACCAATGTGGCATTGCTGTTGCATTTTTGAGTATATGTTCCTAAGTGTAAGTATATTTCTACACCATTGCACACCCACTGGAAGGATTACCTTGAGCCCCGGTTGTTTTGCTGAGTTAATTCAGTCGATAGTAAGATCAATATGTACTTTCCTAGTAGAATTATGTCAATCAATCGTAATACAGTACGATACTCTTTTTATACATTTTCCAAAAGCATAGTATGATTCTCACAATGAAGCAGACTATAATGTCTCGTAGAATTCTACTTTTTTTGTTTTTAAACAACAAGCACTGGCACCAACCACACACTGACTCGCGTAACACGGCTCGTAGTGGAGGGTGACCGGACGCGTGACGCCAGCACGTGCGCTCAATGCTGTATGATGAGGACGACGTCATCGCGTAGGGGAGCGCGGTGACCTTACCACCGCCATGCAAGGAAGCCAAGCAACCTGCTTCTCATACAGTGAGGGAAAAAAGTATTTGATCCCCTGCTGATTTTGTACGTTTGCCCACTGACAAAGAAATTATCAGTCTATAATTTTCATGGTAGGTTTATTTGAACAGTGAGAGACAGAATAACAACAAAATCCAGAAAAAAGCATGTCAAAAATGTTATAAATTGATTTGCATTTTAATGAGGGAAATAAGTATTTGACCCCCTCTCAATCAGAAAAATTTCTGGCTCCCAGGTGTCTTTTATACAGGTAACGAGCTGAGATTAGGCGCACACTCTTAAAGAGAGTGCTCCTAATCTCAGCTTGTTACCTGTGTAATGCGGGCGTAAACGGCCTCGCGGATATGACGTAACGGGGGGAGGGGTTAGGTCACGTGGGGGAGAAGGGAAAGCTCTTAAGGGCGGTAACCGGAAGAGACGGGAGGAGGGTGTAAGAATGAAGACGGGAGGAGGCCACGCAGGGCAGAGAGTGGAGAGTGGCGCGATCGCCACAGGACGGGACTCGGCACCGTTGGCCAGCGGTGTCCGGGCACGGGGGAGACGGAGAGCAGCGGTGGGGCTGCAGAGAGAGCAGCTGAGAGACTGCATAGAGGCGGAGAGGCGGAGATGAAAGCCAGCAGCGGAGCTGCATTGGGAAGAGGAGAAAAGGCTACGTGAGCGACGGCAGCTGCCAAGCTGCCAAGCGGGAGGTGGAGAAGGCTCTGAGCGGGGGCCGTGTGGGGCAAAGTTGTAAGAACCCAAATAAAGGACAACGGAGACAGACACAGTGAAATAGTCCTTTATTACACCTGTATAAAAGACACCTGTTCACAGAAGCAATCAATCAATCAGATTCCAAACTCTCCACCATGGCAAAGACCAAAGAGCTCTCCAAGGGTGTCAGGGACAAGATTGTAGACCTACACAAGGCTGGAATGGGCTACAAGACCATCGCCAAGCAGCTTGGTGAGAAGGTGACAACAATTGGTGCGATTATTCGCAAAAAGAAGAAACACAAAAGAACTGTCAATCTCCCTCGGCCTGGGGCTCCATGCAAGATCTCACCTCGTGGAGTTGCAATCATCATGAGAACGGTGAGGAATCAGCCCAGAACTACACGGGAGGATCTTGTCAATGATCTCAAGGCAGCTGGGACCATAGTCACCAAGAAAACAGTTGGTAACACACTACGCCGTGAAGGACTGAAATCCTGCAGCACCCACAAGGTCCCCCTGCTCAAGAAAGCACATACATGCCCGTCTGAAGTTTGCCAATGAACATCTGAATGATTCAGAGGACAACTGGGTGAAAGTGTTGTGGTCAGATGAGACCAAAATGGAGCTCTTTGGCATCAACTCAACTCGCCGTGTTTGGAGGAGGAGGAATGCTGCCGATGACCCCAAGAACACCATCCCCACCGCCAAACATGGAGGTGGAAACATTATGCTTTGGGGGTGTTTTTCTGCTAAGGGGACAGGACAACTTCACCGCATCAAAGGGACGATGGACGGGGCCATGTACCGTCAAATCTTGGGTGAGAACCTCCTTCCCTCAGCCAGGGCATTGAAAATGGGTTGTGGATGGGTATTCCAGCATGACAATGACCCAAAACACACGGCCAAGGCAACAAAGGAGTGGCTCAAGAAGAAGCACATTAAGGTCCTGGAGTGGCCTCGCCAGTCTCCAGACCTTAATCCCATAGAAAATCTGTGGAGGGAGCTGAAGGTTCGAGTTGCCAAACGTCAGCCTCGAAACCTTAATGACTTGGAGAAGATCTGCAAAGAGGAGTGGGACAAAATCCCTCCTGAGATGTGTGCAAACCTGGTGGCCAACTACAAGAAACGTCTGACCTCTGTGATTGCCAACAAGGGTTTTGCCACCAAGTACTAAGTCATGTTTTGCAGAGAGGTCAAATACTTATTTCCCTCATTAAAATGCAAATCAATTTATAAAAATTTTGACATGCGTTTTTTTGGATTTTGTTGTTGTTATTCTGTCTCTCACTGTTCAAATAAACCTACCATTAAAATTATAGACTGATCATTTTTTTGTCAGTGGGCAAACGTACAAAATCAGCAGGGGATCACATACTTTTTCCCTCACTGTATGGTGTATGATTAATCCATTTGCTTTATTTTATAGTTGGAAAAGGCGATAGCGTAGATTTGTTTTAACCAGCCGGTCAGATGAAACACACCTGTTTGGTTTGAGACCTCTGTTTTTATGAAGAGGATCTTGATAAAGTACATAAAGGTTTATAGATTTCATTCCTTGAACAGTTAACACATTTTAAAGACACTGTGCATCACTAGAAAAATTTGGATACATGGTATTTGAACTGCTCGGACTTACAAGTGTGCGTATCTTTGAATGATACAAATAATGCTCAGTACTTTATTTGTACTCTTTGCTTCTTTCGGTAAAATCTTGATTTGAAGCTTTCGTGACTGCAGGAATCCATACTCTTTGGTTATTTCGGTAAAGTCACGTAGGTATGAAATAAAATAAATCACGACGTTTCGGGCGCAACACACGGAGACACAATTTGAGAGAGAAACACAGAGACAAACCGTCTCTATGTCTCTCTGTTTGTCTCTCTGTCTCTGTGTGAGTCTCCCTCTGCTTGCGTGTCTGTCTGTGTGTCTCCGTGTCTATGTTTTGTTTCTCTCTCAAATTTAGCAATCTTTAGAAGAACGTAATCAACCAGGTGGGGTGTTAACTGTTGTGTTGGCCGACTCTCTGTGTTGTATTGCATTATATTTCCAAATTTACTATGTTTATTTTCTCATTCATTTATACCTGATGATGGTTGCTTGTGTTGCAATCGAAACGTCGCATTCTATTATTATTAAATTTATTTCTACGTGACTTTACCGAAAGAACCAAAGAGTAATTCCTGCAGTCACAAAAGCTTCGAATCTACTTTATTTATAATTTAAAAACAATTCCATAAAAAAAAAACAAATTGTATAACTTTTACATGGAAGTATAAGTATCACATTTTAACAAAGGAAGCCATAAACAATTGTCAATAAGCAATTACACTATCCAGTCATTATTCAAATTGATTGACGATTGCAATTATGAAAACTAGCCAAATGCCTAGTGAATTTTTTTCCAAGATGAAAAACAGCAATACAACTCTACACGTGTATTATATGCATATGAAGTGGAAATCTCACGAATCCAATTAATGTCCAATCGTGCCATTTCAGGAATAGTATGAGCAAAATATATCTCTGGATAGTTCTTCAACTTGAAGATTGGAAAGGTCAAGGCCACAAAATGCCCTACACATGTGTCACTCCCACACATATCTCCATATCCACAGCATCTCTCCAACCATTTCACCAATCTCGATGAATTTATGAAATATGGTCCATGAGTGTATTATTTCACCTAAGATTACATTTTAGGTTCAGCACTGAAAGGTGAGCCTATGCTTTTGGATGTGGTTAATATAAGGTCATCATCACCACGATCCATGAGTAGATCGCCTGTAGGTGTCCACTGCCACAACTTTCTGGCACCAATCTCTTAGGTAAACACATACCTGATGATTGAAACTCCACAATATTCTAGTACTACAGAAATTACATTTATGAAATAAAATGTGTGTACATTGTCAAGTGATTCTGGTACCTTACTTCGAAAAAATAAATGCCTAGTTGTTGGTTAGTTAGGACCGAGGTTTAAACAAATACTGTACACAAGTTTTGTTACTTTATGAAAACTAGCCAAATGCCTAGTGAAAAAAAATGTGTGTAACACATGTGTAACTAGACTGTATAATTGACAAAGATGGCTGTCGCCTGATGAAGCTAGTGGTAATTACTAGCGAAACGCCGTACTCAGATTCTAAATGTTGTGGCTTGGCTCTCCAACACACCGGCGTGCTGTACTAGTGACGAATTGGCACGTTCTGTTTACGTGATAACCATTACTAGTTGGCTGTGTCGGGTGGTGGCGGGTTTAACAACACATATTTACGCGATCTAACCCCAAAAAACCTCTAATATGTGTGTATTTTTTAATATTGTACCTGTATACATGCACTTTGTTGTAACATTCACAATATATTACAACATTTCAACATTATTAGTTTATATTGGCTAAGCGCTATGCAGTAACATATACAATCCAGTTACCATATCTAACAACCATTATGCAGTTACGTGCTGTATACAATCTTTTGACTGTTTATGTAGTGTGTTCTGGTTGTCTAGACGGCAATACACAATTGTTTAACAAGCGTTTATACAACGCTGTTTAATTGAAAGCTAGAGGCATGCTTTAGCTCTGAGCATTAGTATGTTGACTAATTCTTTCTAAACAATATTAGAACAGCAGTCAGCAGCTGTAAATGGATCTTGTGATGAATGCAAGGTGCATGCTTGACTAAGATGCATTACAGCTGCTCAGAACACACGTTAATGGCACCAACATCCAAGAGTAGATGGAACGTCTCTGTTTTATTTTCACTGCACAGTATTTGAAACACAGAGAACAGCTTATACCCGACCAGAGGTTCTCGGACAATTAATAAATTTAGTCAATTAAACAAAAGTTATAATCGACTTTTTGTAGCCGATTATTCGAGCCCCTTTAAAAAAAAACGGCAGTCATCTCCTGCATTCTAAAAACAGCAACCCAACCAATGTTTCACTCCATAACAGGAGCTGCCACATTTGTCTTTATAACTGCCCATCTCCCCTCCCTGCTGTCACGTGGTTAGGGTAAAATGTCAGCCCCATTGTTGGCTCAAATCACTGCTGGCAGACTAGTGGGAGCTTTCACGAGTCCCTCTGGAAGGTATTGTGGCCTACTCCTCTACGCTGGCCAGACGTCTTGGAAGAGGTGGGAATGCCTACACTTTTCCCAACCGTAAGCCAACCTGGTGATAAGACTGTGGTGCCTTTTGCGTGATAAGCAGCTAAAAACCTATTGGCTAGACATACACGCACTTGTATTTTTCAGAGCGTTATAAATAGAACACATTTTATACACAACACGATCCAGTATAGATGCCCCACTGATTTCTGATGCCACACTTCTGAAAAGGTGATTGAATAGTGAAAGCTACAGCCCCAGATGTTACAAAGGACCAAAGACGGTGATAGCATGGAGATTCACAGCAACATGTAGACGCTTTGAATTCAAATGTTTTCTCTATAATTTATTGATTCTTAAATTTCGATTTAAAGCTTTCGTGACTGCAGGGATTCATCTTCTTGGTTCTTTCGATAAAGTCACGTAGAAGGTGGTGTTCATTCAGACACTGTATTTCCGACAGCCCTGTTCTTTACCTGAGGACGGCTGCTTGCGTTGTGGCCGAAACGTCGTGAGAATTGTAATTTATTATTTCATTATTTCCCTTCTACGTGACTTTACCGAAAGAACCAAGAAGATCTTGTGGGGTGCCTTTACATTAGTCACTAATTGTATGGTAACAAAAAAACGTACTCAAAAGCAAAATAATACTTTAGCCAGCTTATAAATACAACTCTATACATCTGATGCCTATGTTACACCATAATCATCCATGATCAATCTACTGCTGAATGAAGGTATTTCCAAGCTGTTGCCATCTCTCATGGTCCTGCAATGCAACGTTTCATACTGGACTTGCACACGAGATGATCTCGTCGCTACATCTCCGCGGTGGATATAGTTTGGACATGTCCTCTCCTTTGGCTGCCACTGCATTGTTATTCTCGACCACTTGTTGTAAATAAATTTCCTGCCTCTCCGGGACCTCCTCCCCTTACACATGGGGATTGAGAGTCGACGTGGGTTATTGGCACAACGGAGACGATCCATCTCCCCCGAGGTGGATATTCGTTTGGCACCAACTGGACTGCGCCACATGTTAACATGGGGCAAATGTCGAATTAAACCGGCTGTCCACGTGAATTTGACTTAATGGCCACTCCATGCGAACCTTAATTAGAATGCAAGATGAAAAAAAACGGCGTGATACGTGTTGAGGCGCTTTTGGAAAGCTGATCTTAATGCAAAACATGCAAATATAATATGGAAGTGACGAAGAAAACGGAACGAAAGCTCCAAAATGCAGAACGCGTGGAGAGACACATGCCTGGGATTTTACCGACACAAACACAGGGATGGATGAGAGCAGGGGTCCCCAACCCCCGGGCCGCGGACTGGTACCGGTCCGTGGCCTGTTAGGAACCGGGCTGCACAGCAGGAGGTGAGAGCGGTGAGTCCACGCGTGGCTGCCCATTATATTATTATTGACCACTTCCGTCCGCGCCTCTTTCCCGCACTGCGCACTTGTCTCAGTCAGTCTTGGTGAGCCCACAAGCTCTAACCCCTAGCCAAAATGAGTAAAAAAAAACAAACGTCGCTGGAGAGCTTCTTTGAAAAGGGGGAAAGACCCAATGATGAACCCCCCCTGGTCCGTGCAAAATTGTCCTCGACGAAACCGGTCCCTGGTGCCAAAAAGGTTTGGGACTGCTGGATTAGAGAACATACACCGCTTAATGATGTCAACTACGAAAAGTGGACTTGGGCAGCGCATATTGCTCGAAAGGATGGATGTTGGGCTTATGGGCGAGAATAACGACGGAGTGGCATCCAAAGGAGGGTGACATCCGCCGCGGAGATCAATTAAACCATGAAATCAGCTCGTGTGCAAGGTGCTGTATGCATGTTTACACCGTCACAGGATTCAAGAGCCGAATGGCTCGCAGGGCTATCTAACCTATATAATTCATTTTTTGTCTGTCTGTCTGTCCGTCCGTCCGTCTGCGTATGCTCGCTTGCGGGGGATTTGGCTTTCGGACCGTGGGGTTCGCTGAGATAAAATTTTGCCGGTGGGCACGCCCCCGGCCCCGCGGTGGGAATAGGCATTTCCGATTTTTCATCTCTAAACTTAAAATCGGACCGATTATCGATTTAGTGCGATTTCTCTTTATTTATTTATTTGCTATTGCCGACCGGCACATGACGAAGCACGCCATTGCGCATGCTCGAAGGCGGTTGCCCCTGGCAACGGGCGGTTGGCCCCTGGCAATGGGCGGTTGCCCCTGGCAACGGGCAGCAATGCCGTCACTGCGGGGTGGACGCCTTTTTTAATTCCCGTTAAAAATATGCGCAACGCATTAACACGCGACGCTGAGGTAAATTCATCAAAGTTTCACGTCCACTTCACTCCCCCCCACCCCAATGTGTGCAATTACTATTATAGGGTCGGTAGATAATAAAATTATAGCGATTAGACAGTATTATTGTAGCGCGGGGGGGGGGGGGTAACGGCCCCAGCACCCAGCCTCAGCCGGGTGGGCAATCTAGGCGAGGCCGGAGGCTCTGCACGGTACTAGGCCTCGACACCCCACACGTGTCAGGCGAAGACTTTGTGCTATAAACTCGATATACCCAGCGTTGCCCGGGGGAAAAATACTTTAAAACATAACATACCAATGAAAAAAAAACTCTGTAATTAAAAATGTAAACCTCCTACGCGCCAGGAATCGATTCTTTGAATTGCGCAAAGGAATCATCGAAGGTTGTAGATTCCTTTAGAATCACCCTATTCCCGTTTAATATACTTACGTGTCGCCAAGTTTGCTTAACATTTCCAACAGACACACACATTTAGCTTTTACATTTAACATACAAAACGTCAGCATGTACTGCTGTCATCATAGGCAAAACATATATACACCCTCACCACTCTCCCTCTCCACTCTCACCACTCACCATCACCACTCTCCCTCACCACTCATGCTCGCAACTCACTATCACTCACCACTCACACTCACCCTCACCACTCACCCTCACCACTCACTCACCCTCACTACTCACCCTCACCACTCTCCCTCACCACTCACCCTTCTCCCTCAACACTCACCCTCACCAATCATCCTCGCCCCTCACCACCACCACTCACCCTCACCACTCACACTCACCCTCGCCACCACCACTCACCCTCACCACTCACCCTCACCACTAACCCTCACCACTCACCCTCACCACTCACTCTCACCACTCACACTCACCACCTTACCACTCATCACTCACCACTCACCACAGACCCCTCACCCTCACCACTCACCCCTCTCCCTCACCACTCACCCTGACCACTCACCCCTGTCCCTCACCACTCACCCTCACCACTCACCCTCACCACTCACCACTCACCCTGACCAATCATCCTCACTACTCACCACTCACCCTCACCACTCACCCTCACCAATCACTCTCACCACTCACACTCACCACTCACCCTCACCACTCACCCCTCTCCCTCACCACTCACCCTCACCACTCACCCCTCTCCCTCACCACTCACGCTCACCACTCACCCTCACCACTCTTCCTCATGACTCTTCCTCACTCCTCACCACTCACGCTCACCACTCACCCTCACCACTAACCCTCACTACACACTAATCACCCTCACCACTCACCCTCACCACTCACTACTCACCCTCACCACTCTCCCTCACCACTCACCCTCACCATTCACCCCTTCCCCTCACCACTCACGCTCACTACTCACCCTCACCAACCATCTTCACGCTCACCACCACCACTCTCCCTCACCACTCACCCTCACATTAACCACTCACCACTCACCCTCACCTCTCACCACTCACCCTCACCACTCACCCTCACCATTCACCCTCACCTTCACCACTCACCCTCACCAATCACCCTCACCCCTCATCCTCACCACTCACCCTCACCACTCAAACTCACCACTCACCCTCGCCTTCACCACTCACCCTCACCACTCACTCTCACCACTCACCCTCACCACTCACCCTCTCTACTCACCCTCACCACTCACACTCACCCTCGCCACCACCACTCACCCTCAACCCTCACCACCACCACTCACCCTGACCACTCACCCTCACCACCACCACTCACCCTCACCTCTCATTCACCCTCACCACTCACCATCACCACTCACCACTCACCACTGACCTTCACCACTCACCCTCACCACTCACTCTCACCACTCACTTTCACCATTCACCCTCACCACTCACCATCACCACTCACTCTCACCGCTCACCACTCACCCTCACCTCTCACACTCACCACTCACACTCACCACCTCACCACTCATCACTCACCAATCACACTCACCACAGACCCCTCACCACTCACACTCACCACAGACCCCTCACCCTCACCACTCACCCTCACCACTCACCCTCACCACTCACGCTCACCACTCACCACTCACCCCTCACCACTCACCCTCACCACTCACTCCTCTCCCTCACCACTCACCCTCACCAATCATCCTCACTACTCACCACTCATCCTCACCACTCACCCTCACCACTCACCACTCACTCTCACCACTCACGCTCACCACTCACCCTCACCACTCACCACTCACCCTCACCACTCACCCCTCTCCCTCACCACTCACGCTCACCACTCACCCTCACCACTCTTCCTCACCACTCTTCCTCACCACTCTTCCTCACTCCTCACCACTCTCACTCACCACTCACCACTAACCCTCACTACTCACTAATCACCCTCACCACTCAACCTGACCACTCACTACTCACCCTCACCACTCTCCCTCACCACTCACCCTCACCATTCACCCCTTTCCCTCACCACTCACCCTCACCTTAACCACTCACCCTCACCACTCACCCTCACCACTCACCCACACCACTCATCCTCTCCACTCACCCTCAGCACTCACCACTCACCCTCACCTTCACCACTCACCCTCACCACTCACCACACTCACCCTCACCACTCACCCTCACCACTCATCCTCACCACTCATCCTCACCACTCACCCTCTCCACTCACACTCACCACTCACGTTCCCCACTCACCCTCACCACTCACTCTCACCACTCACCCTCACCACTCACCCTCTCTACTCACCCACACCACTCACCCTCACCACTCACCACTCACCCTGACCACTCACCCTCACCACTCACCACACACCCTCACCACTCACCCTCACCACTCACCACTCTTCTTCACTATTCACCCTCACCACTCACCCTAACCACTCACCCCTCACTGCTCACCACTCACCCTCACTACTGACCCTCACCACTCACCGCTCTCCCTCACCACTCACCCTCATCGCTCACCACTCACCCTCACCACTCACCATCACTGTGGTGGTGGTACCTGCTATCATGACAGTAGTACAAGCTGACGTTTTGTATGTGTAATGTCAAAAGCTAAATGAGTGAATGTGTGTGTCTGTAAGAAATGTTAAGCATACTTGGCGACACGTAAGCAAGTTTTTTTTAAAACGGGAATAGGGTGAGTGGTGGTGGTGAGGGTGAGTGTTGAGGGTGAGTGATTAGGGTGAGTAGTGAGGGTGAGTAGTGAGGGTGAGTGGTGAGCGTGAGTGGTGAGTGGTGAGCGTGACTGGTGAGTGGTGAGGGTGAGTGGTGAGGGTCAGTGGTGAGGGAGAGTGGTGAGGGTGAGTGGTGAGTGTGGTGAGTGGTGAGGGTGAGTAGGGAGTGGTGAGCGTGAGTGGTGGGGGTGAGGGTGAGTGGTGAGGGAGAGTGGTGAAAGTGAGTGGTGAGGGTGAGTGGTGAGGGTGAGTGGCGGTTGTGAGTGGTGATTAGTGAGTGGTGAGGGTGAGTGGTGAGCATGAGTGGTGAATGGTGAGGGTCAGTGGTGAGCGTGAGTGATGAGGGTGAGTGGTGAGGGTGAGTGTGGTGAGTGGTGAGGGTGAGTAGTGAGTGGTGAGCGTGAGTGGTGGGGGTGAGTGATGAGTGGTGAGGGTGAGTGGTGATTGGTGAGGATGAGTGGTGAGTAGTGAGGGTGAGTGGTGAGGGTGAGTGGTGAGGGTGAGTGGCGGTTGTGAGTGGTGATTAGTGAGGGGTGAGTGGTGACGGTGAGCATGAGTGGTGAGGGTGAGTGGTGAGGGTGAGTGGTGAGCGGTGAGGGTGAGCAGTGAGGGTGAGTGGTGATTGGTGAGGGTGTGATTGATGAGGATGAGTGGTGAGGGTGAGTGGTTGTTGTGAGGGTGAGTGGTGAGGGTGAGTGGTGATTGGTGAGGGTGTGATTGGTGAGAATGAGTGGTGAGTAGTGAGGGTGAGTGGTGAGGGTGAGTGGTGAGGGTGAGTGGTGAGGGTGAGTGGCGGTTGTGAGTGGTGATTAGTGAGGGGTGAGTGGTGAGGGTGAGTGGTGAGGGTGAGTTGTGAGGGTGAGTGGTGAGGGTGAGCAGTGAGGGTGAGCAGTAAGGGTGAGTGGTGATTGGTGAGGATGAGTGGTGAGGGTCAGTGGTAAGGTTGAGTGGTGAGGGGTGAGGGTGAGTGGTTGTTGTGAGGGTGAGTGGTGAGGGTGAGTGGTGAGAGTGAGTGGTGAGGGTGAGTGGTGAAGGTGAGGGTGAGTGGTGAGGGTGAGTGGTGAGGGTGAGTGGTGATTGGTGAGGGTGTGATTGGTGAGGATGAGTGGTGAGTAGTGAGGGTGAGTGGTTGTTGTGAGGGTGACGGTGAGTGGTGAGGGTGAGTGGTGAGGGTGAGTGGTGAGGGTGAGTGGTGAGCGTGAGTGGTGAGGGTGAGTGGTGAGCGTGAGTGGTGAGGGTGAGTGGTGAGGGTGAGTGCTGAGCGGTGAGGGTGAGCAGTGAGGGTGAGCAGTGAGGGTGAGTGGTGGTTGTGAGTGGTGATTAGTGAGTGGTGAGGGTGAGTGGTGAGGGTGAGTGGTGAGCGTGAGTGGTGAATGGTGAGGGTCAGTGGTGAGCGTGAGTGGTGAGGGTAAGTGGTGAGTGTGGTGAGGGTGAGTGGTGAGGGTGAGTGGTGAGGGTGAGTGGTGAATGGTGAGGGTCAGTGGTGAGCGTGAGTGATGAGGGTGAGTAGTGAGGGTGAGTGTGGTGAGTGGTGAGGGTGAGTAGTGAGTGGTGAGTGGTGGGGGTGAGTGGTGAGGGTGAGTGGTGATTGGTGAGGGTGTGATTGGTGAGGATGAGTGGTGAGTAGTGAGGGTGAGGGTGGGTGGTGAAGGTAAGTGGTGAGTGGTGAGGGTGAGTGGCGGTTGTGAGTGGTGATTAGTGAGGGGTGAGTGGTGACGGTGAGCATGAGTGGTGAGGGTGAGTGGTGAGGGTGAGTGGTGAGCGGTGAGGGTGAGCAGTGAGGGTGAGTGGTGATTGGTGAGGGTGTGATTGATGAGGATGAGTGATGAGTGGTGAGGGTGAGTGGTTGTTGTGAGGGTGAGTGGCGGTTGTGAGTGGTGATTAGTGAGTGGTGAGGGTGAGTGGTGAGGGTGAGTGGTGAGCGTGAGTGGTGAATGGTGAGGGTCAGTGGTGAGCGTGAGTGGTGAGGGTGAGTGGTGAGGGTGAGTGGTGAGGGTGAGTGGTGACGGTGAGTGGTGAGGGTGAGTGGTGAGGGTGAGTGGTGAGCGTGAGTGGTGAATGGTGAGGGTCAGTGGTGAGCGTGAGTGATGAGGGTGAGTGGTGAGGGTGAGTGTGGTGAGTGGTGAGGGTGAGTAGTGAGTGGTGAGCGTGAGTGGTGATTGGTGAGGGTGTGATTGGTGAGGATGAGTGGAGTAGTGAGGGTGAGTGGTGAGGGTGAGTGGTGAGGGTGAGTGGCGGTTGTGAGTGGTGATTAGTGAGGGGTGAGTGGTGACGGTGAGCATGAGTGGTGAGGGTGAGTGGTGAGGGTGAGTGGTGAGCGGTGAGGGTGAGCAGTGAGGGTGAGTGGTGATTGGTGAGGGTGTGATTGATGAGGATGAGTGGTGAGGGTGAGTGGTTGTTGTGAGGGTGAGTGGTGAGGGTGAGTGGTGATTGGTGAGGGTGTGATTGGTGAGGATGAGTGGAGTAGTGAGGGTGAGTGGTGAGTGGTGAGGGTGAGTGGCGGTTGTGAGTGGTGATTAGTGAGGGGTGAGTGGTGAGGGTGAGTGGTGAGGGTGAGTGGTGAGGGTGAGCAGTGAGGGTGAGTGGTGATTGGTGAGGATGAGTGATGAGTGGTGAGGGTGAGTGGTAAGGTTGAGTGGTGAAGGGTGAGGGTGAGTGGTTGTTGTGAGGGTGAGTGGTGAGGGTGAGTGGTGATAGTGAGTGGTGAGGGTGAGTGGTGAGGGTGAGTGGTGAGGGTGAGTGGTGATTGGTGAGGATGTGATTGGTGAGGATGAGTGGTGAGTAGTGAGGGTGAGTGCTTGTTGTGAGGGTGAGTGGTGACGGTGAGTGGTAAGGGTGTGGTGAGGGTGAGTGGTGAGGGTGAGTGGTGAGCGTGAGTGGTTAGGGTGAGTGGTGAGCGTGAGTGGTGAGGGTGAGTGGTGAGGGTGAGTAGTGAGTGTGGTGAGTGGTGAGGGTGAGTGGTGAGCGGTGAATGGTGAGGGTCAGTGGTGAGCGTGAGTGGTGAGGGTGAGTGGTGAGGGTGAGTAGTGAGTGTGGTGAGTGGTGAGGGTGAGTGGTGACGGTGAGTGGTGAGGGTGAGTGGTGAGGGTGAGTGGTGAATGGTGAGGGTCAGTGGTGAGCGTGAGTGATGAGGGTGAGTGGTGAGGGTGAGTGTGGTGAGTGGTGAGGGTGAGTAGTGAGTGGTGAGCGTGAGTGGTGGGGGTGAGTGGTGAGTGGTGAGGGTGAGTGGTGATTGGTGAGGATGAGTGGTGAGTAGTGAGGGTGAGGGTGAGTGGTGAGGGTAAGTGGTGAGTGGTGAGGGTGAGTGGCGGTTGTGAGTGGTGATTAGTGAGGGGTGAGTGGTGACGGTGAGTATGAGTGGTGAGGGTGAGTGGTGAGGGTGAGTGGTGAGCAGTGAGGGTGAGCAGTGAGGGTGAGTGGTGATTGGTGAGGGTGTGATTGATGAGGATGAGTGATGAGTGGTGAGGGTGAGTGGTTGTTGTGAGGGTGAGCAGTGAGGGTGAGTGGTGATTGGTGAGGATGAGCAGTGAGGGTGAGCAGTGAGAGTGAGTGGTGATTGGTGAGGATGTGATTGGTGAGGATGAGTGGAGTAGTGAGGGTGAGTGGTGAGGGTGAGGGTGAGTGGCGGTTGTGAGTGGTGATTAGTGAGGGGTGAGTGGTGACGGTGAGCATGAGTGGTGAAGGTGAGTGGTGAGGGTGAGTGGTGAGCGGTGAGGGTGAGCAGTGAGGGTGAGTGGTGATTGGTGAGGGTGTGATTGATGAGGATGAGTGGTGAGGGTGAGTGGTTGTTGTGAGGGTGAGTGGTGAGGGTGAGTGGTGATTGGTGAGGGTGTGATTGGTGAGGATGAGTGGAGTAGTGAGGGTGAGTGGTGAGGGTGAGTGGCGGTTGTGAGTGGCGGTTGTGAGTGGTGATTAGTGAGGGGTGAGTGGTGACGGTGAGCATGAGTGGTGAGGGTGAGTGGTGAGGGTGAGTGGTGAGCGGTGAGGGTGAGCAGTGAGGGTGAGTGGTGATTGGTGAGGGTGTGATTGATGAGGATGAGTGGTGAGGGTGAGTGGTTGTTGTGAGGGTGAGTGGTGAGGGTGAGTGGTGATTGGTGAGGGTGTGATTGGTGAGGATGAGTGGAGTAGTGAGGGTGAGTGGTGAGGGTGAGTGGTGAGGGTGAGTGGCGGTTGTGAGTGGTGATTAGTGAGGGGTGAGTGGTGAGGGTGAGTGGTGAGGGTGAGTGGTGAGGGTGAGCAGTGAGGGTGAGTGGTGATTGGTGAGGATGAGTGATGAGTGGTGAGGGTGAGTGGTAAGGTTGAGTGGTGAGGGGTGAGGGTGAGTGGTTGTTGTGAGGGTGAGTGGTGAGGGTGAGTGGTGATAGTGAGTGGTGAGGGTGAGTGGTGAGGGTGAGTGGTGAGGGTGAGTGGTGATTGGTGAGGATGTGATTGGTGAGGATGAGTGGTGAGTAGTGAGGGTGAGTGGTTGTTGTGAGGGTGAGTGGTGACGGTGAGTGGTAAGGGTGTGGTGAGGGTGAGTGGTGAGGGTGAGTGGTGAGCGTGAGTGGTTAGGGTGAGTGGTGAGCGTGAGTGGTGAGGGTGAGTGGTGAGGGTGAGTAGTGAGTGTGGTGAGTGGTGAGGGTGAGTGGTGAGCGGTGAATGGTGAGGGTCAGTGGTGAGCGTGAGTGGTGAGGGTGAGTGGTGAGGGTGAGTAGTGAGTGTGGTGAGTGGTGAGGGTGAGTGGTGACGGTGAGTGGTGAGGGTGAGTGGTGAGGGTGAGTGGTGAATGGTGAGGGTCAGTGGTGAGCGTGAGTGATGAGGGTGAGTGGTGAGGGTGAGTGTGGTGAGTGGTGAGGGTGAGTAGTGAGTGGTGAGCGTGAGTGGTGGGGGTGAGTGGTGAGGGTGAGTGGTGATTGGTGAGGATGAGTGGTGAGTAGTGAGGGTGAGGGTGAGTGGTGAGGGTAAGTGGTGAGTGGTGAGGGTGAGTGGCGGTTGTGAGTGGTGATTAGTGAGGGGTGAGTGGTGACGGTGAGTATGAGTGGTGAGGGTGAGTGGTGAGGGTGAGTGGTGAGCAGTGAGGGTGAGCAGTGAGGGTGAGTGGTGATTGGTGAGGGTGTGATTGATGAGGATGAGTGATGAGTGGTGAGGGTGAGTGGTTGTTGTGAGGGTGAGCAGTGAGGGTGAGTGGTGATTGGTGAGGATGAGCAGTGAGGGTGAGCAGTGAGAGTGAGTGGTGATTGGTGAGGATGAGTGGTGAGTGGTGAGGATGAGTGGTAAGGGTGAGTGGTGAGCGGTGATGGGTGAGGGTGAGTGGTTGTTGTGAGGGTGAGTGGTGACGGTGAGTGGTGAGTGGTGAGAGTGAGTGGTGAGGGTGAGTGGTGAGGGTGAGTGGTGAGAGTGAGTGGTGAGGGTGAGTGGTTAGGGTGAGTGGTGAAGGTGAGTGGCGGTTGTGAGTGGTGATTAGTGAGTGGTGAGGGTGAGTGGTGAGGGTGAGTGTGGTGAGGGTGAGTAGTGAGTGGTGAGCGTGAGTGGTGCGGGTGAGTGGTGAGTGGTGATTGGTGAGGGTGTGATTGGTGAGGATGAGTGGTGAGTAGTGAGGGTGAGGGTGAGTGGTGAGGGTAAGTGGTGAGTGGTGAGGGTGAGTGGCGGTTGTGAGTGGTGATTAGTGAGGGGTGAGTGGTGACGGTGAGCATGAGTGGTGAGAGTGAGCAGTGAGGGTGAGCAGTGAGGGTGAGTGGTGATTGGTGAGGGTGTGATTGATGTAGATGAGTAATGAGTGGTGAGGGTGAGTGGTTGTTGTGAGGGTGAGTGGTGAGGGTGAGTGGTGAATGGTTAGGGTGTGATTGGTGAGGATGAGTGGTGAGGGTGAGTGGTGAGGGTGAGTGGTGAGGGTGAGTGGCGGTTGTGAGTGGTGATTAGTGAGGGGTGAGTGGTGAGGGTGAGCGTGAGTGGTGAGGGTGAGAGGTGAGAGTGAGTGGTGATGATGAGCAGTGAGGGTGAGCAGTGAGGGTGAGTGGTGATTGGTGAGGATTAGTGGTGAGTGGTGAGGATGAGTGGTAAGGGTGAGTGGTGAGCGGTGATGGGTGAGGGTGAGTGGTTGTTGTGAGGGTGAGTGGTGACGGTGAGGGTGAGTGGTGAGGGTGAGTGGTCAGGGTGAGTGGCGAGAGTGAGTGGTGAGGGTGAGTGGTGAGGGTGAGTGCTGAGCGGTTAGGGTGAGCAGTGAGGGTGAGCAGTCAGGGTGAGTGGTGATTGGTGAGGGTTTGATTGGTGAAGATGAGTGGTTAGGGTGAGTGATGAGGGAGAGTGGTGAGCGGTGAGGGTGAGTGGTTGTTGTGAGGGTGGGTGGTGAGGGTGAGTGGTGAGAGTGAGTGGTGAGGGTGAGTGGTTAGGGTGAGTGGTGAGGGTGAGTGGCGGTTGTGAGTGGTGATTAGTGAGTGGGGAGGGTGAGGGTGAGTGGTGAGCGTGAGTGGTGACGGTGAGTGGTGAGCGTGAGTGGTGAGTGGTGAAGGTGAGGGGTGAATGGTGAGTGAGTGGTGAGGGTGAGTGGTGATTGGTCAGTGGTGATTGGTGAGGATGAGTGGTGAGTAGTGAGGGTGAGTGGTGAGGGGTGAGAGAGTGGTTAGTGGTGAGTGGTGAGGGTGAATGGTGAGGGTGAGTGGTGAATGGTGAGGGTGAGTGGTGAGTACAGTCAACATGCACTGCTGTAATCATAGGTACCACCACCACAGTATGTACTGCTCTCATCAGAACAGGTACCACCACCACAGTATGTACTGATGTCATCATCGCAGGTACCACCGCACTCGGTATGTACTGCTGCCATCATAGCAGGTTCCACCACCACAATATGTACTCCTCTCATCATAGCAGATACCATCACAATATGCACTGCTGTAATCATAGTATGTACAACCACAGTCAGTATGCACTGCTGTAATCATAGAATCTAACACCACAGTCAGTATGCACTGCTGTAATCATAGCAGGTATCACCACAGCAGTATGCACTGCTGTAATCATAGCAGGTACCACCACAGTCAGTATGCATTGCTGTAATCATAGCAGGTACCACCACAATATGCACTGCCGTAATCATAGCAGGTTCCACCACAATATGCACTGCTGTAATCATAGCAGGTTCCACCACAATTTGCACTGCTGTAATCATAACATGTACCAACACAGCAGTATGCACTGCTGTAATCATAGCAGGTACCACCACAATATGCACTGCTGTAATCATAGCAGGTACCACCACAATATGCACTGCTGTAATCATAGCAGGTACCAACACAGTATGTACTGCTGTAATAATAGCAGGTACCACCAGTCAGTATGCACTGCTGTAGTGATAGCAGGTACCATCTCAGTTGGTATAAACTGCTGTATTGATAGTAGATACTGCTATCGAGTTGGTAGATACTGCTATATAGAGTTAGTAGATACTAAAACAGTCAGTATATACCACTACAGTCAGTCAATACTGCTACAGTCAGTATATACTACTATACAGTCAGTACATACTACCACGGTGAGTAGCTACTAGAGTCAGTAGATACTTCTAGATTTGAAGCTTTCGTGACTGCAAGGATTCATATTCTCAGTAGATACTATTATAGAGTGAGTAGATACTGCTATAGAGTTAGTAGTTACTACTATAGTCAGTGGATACTACTATAGAGTCAGCAGATACTATACAGTTAGTCGTTACGACTATATAGTCGGTAGATACTACTGTAGGCCCAGTAAATCCTACTATGGTCAGTAGTTACTACAGTCACTAAATACCAGAGGTGTGGACTCGAGTCATGTGACTTGGACTCGAGTCAGACTCGAGTCATGAATTTGATGACTTGCGACTCGACTTGGACTTGCATAACAATGACTTTGTCCCACCTATGAGATGTGGACTCGAGTCATGTGACTTGGACTCGAGTCAGACTCGAGTCATGAATTTGATGACTTGCGACTCGACTTGGACTTGCATAACAATGACTTTGTCCCACCTCTGCTAAATACTACTACACAGTCAGTAGCTACTACTGGCTCAGTAGATACTACGGTACAGTCAGTAGATACTACTACAGAGTCAATAGATACTACTTGCTCTGTTGTATGTAAGGTGTGTAGGTATATATACCTACAAGGGGTAAATATATTTTTTGAGGAGGGGGGGGGGTCCACAATTTTCTGAAACCTTTTACATCAACTATTTACCCCACACTTTCTACCACTTTTTGGACTTGTGCAAGCCTCTTATACATTTGTTGGTATAGAAATGTACAAATGGCCCACCAGGCTTTGACAATACCTTAGTATCTGTGTATATATGTAAGGTTTTTAAGAAATATATTTTTCACCCGGGCAACGCCGGGTACTTCCGCTAGTACCTAATAAATGAACTTGAACTTGACGACTTGGAACTTTCACGTGGCCGACAGTTGGGGGGGCGGCGTCCGAGGCAGGGGGTGGTTGGAGGGCGGTGTCCGGGGGGGGGGTGGTTGGAGGGGGGTGTCCGGGGGGGGGGTGGTTGGAGGGCGGTGTCCGGGGAGGTGGTTGGAGGGGGGGGTCTGGGGGGGTGTGGTTGGAGGGCGGTGTCCGGGGGGTGATTGGAGGGGGGGGTCCAGGGGAAGGGTGTCCGGAGGGGGGTGGTTCGAGAGGGGTGTCCGGGGGGAGGTGGTTGGAGAGGGGGGGGGGTCCGGGGGGGTGGTTGGAGGGGGGTGGTTGGAGGGGGGGGGGTTCGGGGGGTGGTTAGAGGGGGATGTCCGGGGGGGGGGGTAGTCCGGGGGGGGGGGGGATGTCCGGGGGGGGGGGGGTTGTCCGGGAGGGGTGGTTGGATGGGGGGGGTTGGATGGGGGGGGTGGTTGGAGGCGGGGGGTGGTTGGCGGGGGGGTCTCCGGGGGGGTGGTGGTTCGAGGGGGGGATGTCCGGGGGGTGGTTGGAGGGGGGGGGTGTCCGGGGCTGGGGGGGGTTGAAGGGGGGGGTTGGAGGAGGGGGGTGTCCGGGAGGGGGTGTCCGGATGTAGTCGCCATCTTACCAAGGGGCCCACCACGCGCACTCATCCGCACGTCATCACATTTCGCCGACGTAATCACCCGTCGATTTGAACGGGCGTCGCAGTTACTCTCTAGGCACATGGCCGCTGGCTTTGTCGTGTCGCGGAATCGTCGACGTGAAAGTTGGTGGGTGGGTGGGGGTGGTGCGGTGTTGCCGCTGTAGCAGTAACATTGTTTTCGGCTCCGGCGGCGAACCGGGACGCGGTGGGTAACCGGCAACTCAGGGCCCACTCGACAGCCAGCCGGGGGTATCATTGTAATAGTGTGTGTTGTGGTGTGCGGAGGGGAACGGCGGCGATGGCGTCTGGCGGAAAGGCGCAGGCTCGGCGAAGAGGCAGCAGCCGCTCTCAAGCGGCGACCGCGGCGACGTTGACGGCGGCGGCGTCCGAGGAGACGAAGGCTGGGGCCAAGTCGAGTGGTACGGGGTGGGGGTGGGTCACCCGTGCGGATCCCGCGGCGGGAATGGGGTAAACATTCAGGTCGGTGGGACCCCTAGGGGAATTTGTGGGTACGGTGTAAATCAGGGGCCTTGGGGATGGGAGTCCGGGAGAAATACTGCGCGGCAGTGGGGTATGGGGTAAACTGTGGGGGCCCGTGAGGACTGGGAGAATGGGATAAGTTAGGGGGGCTGTGGGTATGAGGTAAACTGGGGGGGGGGGGGCCCTTGAGGACTGGGAGAATGGGATGAAAAGTCAGGGGGGCTGTGGGTATGAGGTGAACTGTGGGGGGGCCCGTGAGGACTGGGAGAATGGGATAAAAGTCAGGGGGGCTGCAGGTATGGGGTAAACTGTGGGGGGCCCGTGAGGACTGGGAGAATGGGATAAGTTAGGGGGGCTGTGGATATGAGGTAAACTGTGTGGGGCCCCTTGAGGACTGGGAGAATGGGATAAAAGTCAGGGGGCTGCGGGTATGAGGTAAACTGGGGGGCCCGTGAGGACTGAGAATGTGATAAAAAGTCAGGGGGGCTGCAGGTATGAGGTAAACTGTGGGGGGCCCGTGAGGACTGTGAGAATGGGATACAAAGTCAGGGGGGCTGCAGATATGAGGTAAACTGTGGGGGGCCCTTGAGGACTGGGAGAATGGGATAAAAAGTCAAGCGGGCTGCGGGTTTGAGGTAAACTGTGGGGATGGGTGTAAACGGTAAAGGGGGGTTGTGGGGACTGGGAGTATGAAATAAACAGTGGGGGGCCGTGGGAGAGTGGGGGTGTCTGGTGGGCACTGAGAAATAGAGGGTGGACAATAAGGGGAGACTACAAATGTAGAATCTGAGGGAGGGTTAGTGGAGTAAGTCGGCAGAGGGGAGTTAATTAAAGTTTATTTTGAGGAAAAGGACAGACTGGGTCGAACTGGTTATGCTGGGGAGGGTGCGGCGGATATGATAAGCTGGGAGGAATGTGAGAGAGACGGAGTTGGGCAGGGGAGATAACGGCTCAATAGATGATTAGAGGAGGAAGAAAGATGAGACTGGAGGAACATGATGGACAGTACTGCGAGACTCAGGTCGGAGAAAGGGAATGGTGGTAATAGAATAGGAGGAGGAGGTGGGAGGGCATACGAGACAAAGGAGAGAGTCACACAAATAATTAGTCGCGAGGAGCTGGTTGAGTCAGGAGGGAGAGGGCATTGGGTTACGTTAATGAATCACGGGACAACTAATTTTCCTCCCTAAAACTGAAGTGAAGTTCTCATTCATGTTACCGTATGTATAAATGACTATGAAGCACAGTTTTCAATGGAATTTGATCGATTTGTAAATGTTGAAATAAATTCGTCAAGAACTATGTAAACAGTTAGTGTATTCTAGATTTGAAGCTGTCGTGACTGCAATGATTATATTCTTAGGTTTTTTCGGTAAAGTCACGTAGGTAAAAAACATTTAAAAAGTAAAATAAAATAAAAATCACGACGTTTCGGAGGCAACACAAGCTTCCGTCTTCAGGTGGTACCGTCACAGCCACGACAGCTGTATCAAGTAAATGAGAGATTGCAGGAGCTACCACTCCGTTTATATAATGGTTGAAGAAGGTGGTGGGGCAAGGGCCGCATACTTTTTATTAATATGGTAAGGTGAGGCTTAAGACTAAGAATAGACTGCATAACAATTTCATGAGAGCCCACCGTTGCCGATCATTGCTACAACTCGGTGGGCTCTCATGAAATTGTATTTTCCGAGACCAAGGTTCTCTGCAAACCTCCTGGCTACCATCAAAGGTTTGTACACGAAGCCATACAAATATACAAACACAGACATAATTTCAATCGTGATGACGGTTACAAACTGAGTAATCATTGGAAAGGTGTGATTAACCATGCAAAAAAGATTTAACTACACTTATTTGACAATCTTATTTGACAGACAACCATTACAGTTTTACCATGTTTAGTGGTGGTCTCCTTGTCCCAGGTCGCGTCACAAACCGCACCTCTCCATAACAAAGGCTCAGCCTTTGTTATGCAGTCTATTCTTAGTCTTAAGCCTCACCTTACCATATTAATAAAAAGTATGCGGCCCTTGCCCCACCACCTTCTCCAACCATTATATAAACGGAGTGGTAGCTCCTGCAATCTCTCATTTACTTGATACAGCTGTCGTGGCTGTGACGGTACCACCTGAAGACGGAAGCTTGTGTTGCCTCCGAAACGTCGTGATTTTTATTTTATTTTACTTTTTTAATGTTTTTTACCTACGTGACTTTACCGAAAAAACCTAAGAATATGAATAACAGTTAGTGTAATTATAGTTTGATCTGCAAGTTAAGTTTCGCGTGATCCTAAAATGCTGACGACTAAGGCTCATACTGCAGATCAGTCCAGTTATACTGTTCAAGTATCATCATTGGCTTGTAAACTTCTCGGCACTTAAAAATGTTTAAGCTGTTCTAGAAGTACTGTTCTTTTATCTCTGGATTATAAGACGCCTTGGTCGCACACGTACTGCATTATAAGACTCATCCCCTTTGCATCATGGGACCTCCATTGCCAGTACCAAAATATGATAATAGGGTTTCCCCTTTTTTCTGGCAATAAAACAGGTGTTAAGATGTTAAAGCACCAAACTGAAATCTTTTACAAGGAATCATGTCTGCATTAACCACAATGCTTGTTGTGGTCAGAATGGTCCACACCAGAGACAGCTTTCGTTTGAGCCTCGTCTCGAACGGTGTTAGACCAGAGGACGCCAACATACCTTCTGGTGTGGACCAATTAGTTTCAAGGACAATGTATATATTATCAGAGTATGTTTTTTGTTTGCATTCATTGTGGTTAATGCAGACATGATTCCTTGTAAAAGATTTCAGTTTGGTATTTTAACATCTTAAAACCTGTTTTGTTGCCAGAAAATATGGGGAAAACCTATTATCATCTCTTTTGCTTTAAAATATAGGGGGAAGAGTGCGTCTTATTTTCCGGGACTGCACGGAGCATGGAATGCGCACCAAGCCACTACCTTAAATATATTGTCTCTAAATAATGAACTCAGAATACAGAAACATATTTTGGCAAAGCACCTTTAAAAATAACGTTCGTTATTTATTGATTTTCGTACTCCCTGTATGGGCATGCATTTTGTAGGCTGCCCTCCAATAAGTCTAAAAACTAAGGCGTTGGTGTAATAAGTTTTGAAACATCAATCGCTGTCATAATTTATGTTTTGGGTGGAGCAGCAACAGTTTAATTCAAAGCCTCTACATGTTTCCCACCGATCTCAATCATCATCAGCCATAATCAAGTCACAAGCTGTGCATTTAATCCAAGCCACCCGAGTTTGATTCCAGGTCACGGCTAATGAGCATAACTGAGCGTGTGATGCATCTTCATATTCACCATCTTGCACACAGACCAGCGTGGTGAAGTATGGTTAAAGAACCCCATGTTCCAAAGGCGTCGGGGAGGCATTTATCCAACTGTAGATTGATAAAAGACTACAAATTCCTATTTTATTACCACCCAGTTACTTGGGTGGTGTAAACGTTTGCAATGTGGTGCCGTTTTGATAAAAACAAATCTCATGGTTTATCTCGTAAAATAAAGGATTTTAAATAACTGTGAAGTTGTAGCTGTGTGACGACCGTTCTAAACTGTACAAAAAAAACACAGTATAATCACACTTGGATTGCATCCTCTAATGTTTATTTGTAAGTGGAAGGTCATGTAACCCCACCCTCTCCCATGTTTCGCTCTCAGCCATTCCTGCAAGTGTTAGGCACCCCGTGTCCTTTACAAGGTAACGAGCTGTTTTGACCAAGGCCATTTTAACTCCAGGATTTAAAAGTACAATGTGCACTTCCGTATCATCTGTAAACAGTCATTAACATAGAAACTGTACTTGTCTGCATTCTCAAATGGTAGCTATACAGTGAGTCAGAATATTCCACTAAATTGTTAGGGAGAAATGAGAGAGAATTTTTTTTTTTATTCGAAACCTCTACACGTCTCCCACCAATTAAATTATCATCAGCAGCCATAATCCGCAGCTGTATTCAGACGTCCAAGAGGTCAACATCTTTTCACGATCCTGCAATCTCATTACTCAACAGTACTTGTATATCTTTTAACACTCACCCGATGCACTTTTGCATACATCGCCAGTCTGATTTGCTTGCAGCATTTCGTGGTGCATAAACTGAGGTCCTTGCTATCTCAGTGATGTACTGAATATAAAAAGGTCATCCTGTACTTTGTGATTTTTTTTTTAGTTTTCATAAGCAGTGTGACAATTTGTTTTGCTACACTTAAACATATGGGTGTTTTTTCCACACTGATCCCATAAAATAATAGTTGCTTTCTCCAACTCTTGTATAACCTGTTTATGACGACGATAAGCTTTGAATATGCTTGACGATTCGACAAGTGTGACTGATGACATGTTCATGGCCGTAAACGTAAAAACAATACCTTGTAAAGATTAAAACATCCTAAAGTGTAATGATGTGAGTTTTTGTATAGTACGGCTACTCTCAGCATGTATTCTGATTTTTTGTTTAGCACACAAATTGGTGATGTGTTCGAAATCTACTGCTATGTACAACGTATATAACTAGCAAAATCCATTGTACTGTGCAGCACTTGTGTTCCCACATGTACACTTCCTGCCTTTGCCTGCTCGTATGTTGGAAGTACAGTATGGTGAAACAGCCTCCACAACACGAATGATGTTTGGAGTCCCTCATTCAGTAGTGGATTGACAAAAGGGCTTTACATGTGCAAAGATATATATAGAAGGCCTCAGAATGGACACACGTGGCTAGATGGTAACCTTTGGATAGAGCAGTCACCAAAAGGCTGCGAGTTCAAATTACGGTCAGCGTCTGCCTCTGTAAATCCTATGGCCAGGGTCGATAAATGAATACAACTTTGTGGGAAATGCAACTGGACTTCCGACAGATGATCTAGCCTTTACATGGAAGCTGTTGCCTTATGACTCGCTTGAAAAGGGAACCACTTTGATTTGACTTTAAAAGCCAAGGGTGTGGTGTGTTTAATGCAAAAATACTGCCACGTTTTTAGGGGTGTTGACCTTATAAAAGCAATGAATACCCACGCCATATTTCAATGCACGTTTGTATATATCCTGTGATTAAATCATTGTATAATTATATGTATATCATACATTGTAAAAATTGTCTGACATCGAAGTATTTATTGTTCTGTTGCAGCAGAGAAGAATCACGCTTCTTCTAAGCTTTACAAACCATTGCCAACAAAATTAGAGGTAAAGTAAAAGTTATTGAAACTTTTTATACACTTTCTACCTTGGATCCAAATACAGAATGATGAAAACACAGTTGTGGTAGAGTGATGGAGTGAGTTTGATACATTATGCTCATACTTCAAAACACATTGTTCATCAGTGCTTTGTTGCTTTTGTATATCCTTTAACAAATTCCGTAATGCATGTATGTACTCGTGATAAGATATAGTACCCAAACACTATCAACCATAACATTCCAGGACAAGCATATCTAATTGTTAAAAGTAAAAGTCCAGTGAGGCTACAAGTGTTTTTTTTAAGTTACTGTGGATTTGCCATAATGATAGTGCCTCATTGCAAGAGAGTTTGTATTTAAAATGTGACTTAACGTGACCATTTTTACAGCAACACAAACCTACTTGAGCAGTCTTCTCAACACAACCCAAAATGGTTTCATATAAGTTTTTGGTATTTTGCTTCTCGATATACAGTATAACAATAGATAATCTAGGACAGAATATGACATAAAAAGATCAGTGTGACAGACAAAGCTAAAACTGCATAACAGGCATGTCATAATTAGAGAATAATTATATTTCGAGGTTGTGATTCAGTTCAAGAATTGATTAAAAAATAAAATTAATGTCATGGTGCATTTGGAACCAAATACAACATATATAAAACAATTGATTAATTCTCACTTGAGCGATTCGATGTGCATATCGTGGGAAAAAGAACCAGGTTAATCAATTAATTATTTCACGCTTGCTATATAGTGTTATGCTAGCTTGAACACTCAACCGTTATTCCCCATCACCTTGCAGAAATCAATAAATCAATCGACAACAATGTACTAGTAACAGATTTCTTTGTTGGACCACAAACATTGCTTTCATTGATTTGTTGTTGACAAGGGCACGGGTGTGTAGTTACAGCACCTGCAGCTGAGGAAGTTTTTTTCGCAGGCCCTGGGTACAGTGTGGTCTCAATATCATGTAGTACCCCAGACAAAGTCACAGGGAGACGACAACATGAGACCATGAGAAATAATTAATGACACAGCTTGCAGAGCGACAACAGAAAAATTGAAAGTGGTACAGAGAAAGAGAGACAAATGCAGACTTGGAGAGCGATATGGAGATATTCCATCACCATGGTAGTCATGCTGTTGAACATATATTCTTCATTTGCCTACGATTCCATCATCAGTCTCGACCATTGGACACCATCTTACCTATAAACGTCACTTTTTGTCTGTCTGTCTGTCTCTCTGTGCACGCCTATCTTTGTAACGCTTTTAACTGACAAACTATTGGGTTTATGTTTCTACAAAGTACACAGATACAACACACTGAGCGTGCTTTGTGCACGCATCTGCGCATGCTCGGAAACACCGACTCGCGGTTGCCCCTAGCCAAGCAAACGAGCTTGCCGAGCGGTGACGGGAAGGAGGTTCTCCTTCGCATTAAAAATCCCAAAAAGAAAAAATCAAGCACAGTTACTGCTGCACAAACACACGCGGAGGTAAATCCTGAACAGTGTGATGTCCTCTTCTCCCCCCACCCCAATGTTTGCAGTTACTACTATAGAGTCAGTGAATACTACTGTAGAGTCACTAGTTATTACTGAGAGTCAGTAGTTACTACTGTAGAATTGGTAGATGCTACTGTAGAGTCACTGGGTGCCACTGTAATGTCGGTAGATACTATTGTATAGTGGGTAGATACTACTCTTAATGTTCTTTCGGTAAAGTCACGTAGAAAGGAAATAAATTGAATAATAGCGTAGACGTTTCTATTGCAACACAAGCAACCGTCATCAGGGAGACACACAAGCCTCTGTGTCTATGTTGTGTGTCTCTCTCTGTGTGTCTGTGTTGTCTCTCTCTGCTTGTGTGTCTGTCTGTGTGTCTCTGTGTCTGTGTTTTGTCTCTCTCTCAAATTTAGTTCTACCTGATGACGGTTGCTTGTCGCAATCGAAACGTCGTACTCTATTATTTAATTTATTTTCTTTGTACGTGACTTTACTGAAAGAACATTAAGAGTAATTCCTGCAGTCACGAAAGCTTCAAATCAAGTTTGGCTAGATACTACTGCAGAGTTAGTAGATACTACTGTAGTCAGTAGTTACTACTGTAGAGTCGGTAGATACTACTGTAAAGTCAGTTGATGCTACTGTAAAGCCAGTAGAAACTAATATAGAGTCAGTAGATGCTACTATAGTCAGTAGATACTACTATAAAGTCAGCAGATATTACTGTAGAGTCAGTAGATACTACTGTAGAGTCACTAGATACAGCTGACTTATATGGAGGGTGTGTAGGTATATATGCCTACAAAATAAAAATTGGGTGGGGGGTCGACAACTTTTGGAAACCTTTTAAATCAACTATTTGCCCCCAACTTTCTATTACTTTTTGATTCAGGCCTTCAGTAAGGCTCTTATAATTTGGTTGATGGACAAATGGACAAACGGAACAGCAGGCTTTTATAATAGCTTTGGATTTGTGTATGTATATGTTATGTTTTTAAGAGAAGACAAGTTTTTAAATATATATTTTCCCCCGGGCAAAGCTGGGTACTTCCTGCTAGTTCCTAATAAATAGCCATGATGCTTCCTTACCAAGACCACTTACATTTCTTAACAATCAAAGAGATGTCTATAACTTATGTATGTTTTCTTATGTCTGAGTATCCCAATATGCTCATGATGCCTTCTTGGTGCTTTCTACAGTGCTCACAACCACAGCTTACAATGTATCTGAGGCCATGACTGTCTATTTTCATATACTCTGATATTCTTTTACAATTCTGTCCCTTAAAATATTTTTTTTTTGCTTTAGCAAATCAACTGTATGTTACCTTTATTCTCGTAAAACGTATCTTTCTTGACTTTTCTAATAGTTTCCTATAATTCCTTAAAAAAAACACATTTTAAATGACTAGGCCATTAGAAAATCACTGGTCTTGAACAAAAACATTGATTTGGAAACTCAGTACTGTAAAGGGGAACAGAAAGATATGCAGAGAAACAGGCCCACAGGGTACAAACGTGGCCCCTGGGTACCAAGTTACAGATCTCATACAGCCCTCAGCTTCGTAATTCATAATCATCTGTGAAGGGAATGAAATAAACTGGTCAAAGTTATCTACAAGTTTGTAACCAACACAGTTTGAAAAAAAACTGGAAAGATGCAAATCTAATCTTCTTAGTTACAGCACTGTATCGCACTTGTATGTAGGCCTCGGCAAGGTAAGATAATTTACCCTTTTTACCGGGTAAAAGGGTAAAGGTAAAGGTGTCGACATGCCAAGGGGTAAGGTAAAGGGTAGGGTAAAGGTAGGTCGGAAGAATTACCCGGTAGGGTAAAGGTAGCGTGAAGTATTACCCGGTAAATACGGTGCCTTGTTTACCGCTAAAAGCTCCGTGGCGCAGTCCGTGGCCTCCATTTAATAAGTAATATTTAAAAAAATTTTAAAAAAACACGCTTTTATGAAATGTACGAGTAATGGCAGAACTCCACGACTCCAGGAAGTGGCCCCGAAGCCTGCCACAACGTAAGGGGCCGTGGTGATTTACAGCCAACGTCAGTTGACTGTGGACAATTAGACCCAAGCCGAAACATAACATAAAAAATTATGTTAAAAACGTATTTATTTTATGATAGAATATATTGTCATCAGTATGACATAAGTATACCAAGTTTGCAGTCGATACCACAGGAAGTGGGTAAAAATTGAGTTACAAGATTTGAGTATACAACAACGACGACAACAACAACGACGACGACAACAACAATGACAACAACGACAACAAGCGTGTAAAATTGGAATCATCGAGAGTATTCTATATAAATAAAGCGCTCTACCTAGCATTTACCGTTATAAACCTTGTTCATCTGTAGTTCCCTAGTAATTACCCTGTAATCGGGTAATTAGTATGGGGTAAGGCTAAAAGGTAGGGTAAAGGTAAGCTCGTTGCTTTTTACCTTACCTGCTGAAGGGTAAAAGGTAGGGTAGAGTGATTGTATTGTGGTAAGGTAAAAGGTAGGGTAAAGGTAGGCTCATTGTTTTTACCTTTTAACTTTTACCTTACCTTGCCGAGGCCTACTTGTATGCACACACATACTCTTTGGTTCTTTCGGTAAAGTCACATAGGTAGAAATAAAATGAAACTGTAGAACATCACGTCCAACTTGAGCTGTTTATCAAGTTTATGTGGACACCATTTTGTGAAAATTCACACATTTGTTTTTCTCAGTTGGTCATCTCTCCAGTCACAGAATTGGTATTTGTTTTCCCATGATGGTGAACTTATGGGGCAAAAAAAGAGAGCAAAGCTTCACCACATATGGGAATACCTTATTGGAATATGTTTATTCTTGCATTGTTTTGGCCTCATGGCTATAAAACATACTGACGCATTAGATATGATTGTAAACACGTTTATTATGTTTTGGCAGGTTAATCGTTTTCATAAATGTAGCCAGAGGTTCCAACTTGGATAGTTTCATCTTACATATCTCAAGTGTTTATTGTTTGCTAATAAACTTGCTGTTGGCCTTGCTGCGTTGGTAAATACTAATAAAAAGTACACAGGGTGTGGGAGTTCAGTGAGTTCAAAGTACAGTGGAGTAAATTATAGTGTACTCACTACATTGTGAACCTAGCCACCTTTGTTTGATCATTGCCACAGCTAACAAGTAATGAGTTACATTTCAACTGGTTCTGGCCATTCCCTGCCCCCTCGCTGCCGTTAACCCACACTGACCAGCACGATTACAAAAGAAAAACTAAACACATGCGTCAATAACACGGCCTCAAAATATAGACATGTATAATAGGCAAACAATGGGGCCCTCGTAGTACGTAGATTGCCAGAGCAATAAGGGTTGGAGATTGTGCTTAACACCATGGGTCCTCGTGAGAATTAAATTAAAACAACGTTTTCTAATGGACTTAAAAAAATCAATTATATTTACTTTACCAGCATTGTGAAGTATGGTCAAACAGTCTCCATGACAGAAAGGCAAAACGAGAAGTGAATTCACAAAAAAGTTTTGTATTAATATACATAGATAGCTATAGATAATTGTGTGGTGTTAAGTAAACGGATGAGACATTGCGAGTTACTTTAAAATGCAGCTATTGCTGTACTCCTGTAAAGGATTTTTCAAACCACACATTGGTTATTACTTCAGCTGCAGTCAGCAAGTTATACACCCTGTTACATAATTTTTGGGAAATGCTTATTCATCATTATTGTGCGATGCTAAACACATAATTTAAAAAAATTACAATTTAGGCAAACCCAAAATGTCGAAAGCATTGGCTATCAAAATACATTCAGTCTACATGAATGCTGCTAAAGTACTTGGTGCATGTTTTGCAGAAATTAAAAGAGGAAATTGTTCATCAGTTTGAGAGCAAAATTTCGGAGTTGATTGACAGTGTTATCGAAGAATCCTCCTCTACCATTGACTTGAAGTCTGCAGCTGTTTTGCAAAATGGAGGTGATGTTGAAAAAGTCAGGTAACAGACAGCATTGCTTTTACTTTGTTCCTTCAAGTATTATTGATGCCTTTTTTTTTTAAACAAATCAGTTGGTTGACTTCATTTCGAGAAACATAAAATTAAGAGTGCCTGAATAACACGATTTTTCCAATGTGATAATTTGTAAACTTTAAATTACACTTTCGTTTGATATTTACTTCCTTGTCAAATTGATCAAAGCAGCTCATAAAAATTTAATTTTTGGGTGATCTCGCTGTGTTAGATGGCAGCGCATTTGGTTCCAAAAAAATACCTTGTTCTGCACATTTGAACGTGCATATAGTTTTCGTGACACGCAGCAGTCACGTGTGCAAAACTTGCTAGTCCGGCTAAACGTTGAAAGGCATTTAATGCCACGTATGCATGTGCATTGTACAGAGTCACAGCTGCGCCACGAAATGAGCATTAATTCTTGCTATTTAAAATAAGGGAACAAGCTTGGTAATGTTTTTCATTTCATTACTGTCTGCTACTATAGCAGGTATTGAAAAGAATAACCAATAAGATTGTATGCATGTGGACTTTTAAAATATTGAAATGTACATTTGACAAATTATGCAAATTAGCATCCAAAAGCACAGAATAATCCTACAATGCACGGCCACAGTTTGAATGCAGTGGTCAAGTAAACCCCATTCATTCTGGTTGAAACAAATCAGACCATAATCCTCTGTGACGACCAGATACTGGCAGTACTTTGGTGTTCATGCAAGTTTGATTTCCTGTGGCTTTTTAAAAGACATCTTTAAGAAATCCCCATTCATTTCTTGTGCAGGAGCCTCCGGCCGTTACCGGAAAAAGGGAAACTTTTTCTGCCCAGGCCCTCTGTTCTTGAGTAAGTGTTCATCTTGTGTCAGCTTAGCGTCAAGCACGTTGGAGGCTTTGAATACTCTTATATAAGCGCACAACTTTATCTGTGATGAACGCTGCACTTTCCGTCGTTTTCATGCAGGGGGCGCTGCAAACCTACGCGCCCCCTGCATGAATGACGGAGGCGCAGGGACAGACGTTCGATTACGTTGGAATCGATGTGCAGATGGTGGTCTTCGGCCAGCTCTATGTCGCCTTATCTCGATCCCGCAATCCCAAACAGGTGAAAGTCCGCATCGAACCGAACCCCCAGCAAGGCCATCTACTTAACGACGAGAGAAAATTCACACGAAATGTCGTTGTCAATGAAGTCTTCCAGATGTAAAATGATATAAGCTTTTAATGAAGAAATAAAATTATCTAATTCAAAACATAATACAATTAAAAGATGTTTCGTCGTAAAACTTCAAAACGGACCATCGGGTGCTTGCGTGAATGCGTCGTTCGTGTGCAATTTTTTTAGTGATTTTCCTGGCCGAAGGCCGTAAATGGTTAGAATACTGCTTCAAAACAGGATGTCAAAGAGAATGTGTTCACCCTCAACTATACAAAGTATGTAGCATCTGACAACAGATACCATGTTTAAAATGTATGTGTGTGGTTGCTACATTTATGCTTAATTATATTGAATATAACAATTTTGTTGAAGGGATGAGGTCCCAAAGTATTTTTTAAATGAATACATTTGCCAATGGTCACCTTTTATTTTTCTCTACCCTTGGCAGAAACAATTATCATACCCAAGTATGGGAGTTGTTTCATGATTCCAAAATGTGGCAAGAGATGCAATTGTGAAAAAAGTATTAATAATGTGCAATCAAGCTTAGGGAAATTTGCAGTTGGGGACCATTTTTGAGAATATTTAAGAATTAACTTAACACTAATTGTGATATATCACAAAGATAAACACTAGTTTTGTTATAATCGTGTTTAGGACGATTTTAACTGAAGGCTGCTGTTGTAGAAAAAGCAATGCTTATCTCATCTTTGTGAGACATGTTTTTCAAGTGATAAGTAATCGTCAGGGTCATTCAAGAGGTCATCGTTGCCATTGTCGATCATTCTACCGCACCTCACTATCTTCCTCAACAATAATTATAACCCTTACTCAGCATGTTTTGAAGCGATAATCAGATGCTAAATTACCATGATTTTATAGATTACTTTTTTTATTAAGTAGTTTTACAATCAAAAAGTTACATATTGCAAGCCCATTGAACCAAAGGCACTTACACTGCATTTTTGTTACCAAAATTTTCAGCTTATACATTTCATTTAGGAAGGAACATCACGAATTGGGTTTATAATTACGTTTTTTTTTTCAGTGAGCTGTTTGAGATCAACCACGTAAGAACAATCTACCACATGTTCATAGCGGTGTTGATGCTCTTCGTCATTAGCACTGTCGCAGTGGATTTTATCGATCAAGGAAGGTGGGTTATAGTAGCAGCATGCTTGTTCACATATACACAGTAACTTACTTTTGCATGGTGTTCTTAACATTAAAAAAACATTTATCTGGCTTACCTGGTTTCTTTTATGTAAATCTACTGCAATGGGCAGGAGTCATTAAATGGCATTTGCTTGGAGATAAACACAGACACAATCTTATATATAATTGTATCCATTTATGCAGTTTCCATTTTTTCAGAGGACATCACAGTTCTGTTGAAAACACATTCAAAAGTGGTTTACCAAGCTGTGAAAATGTACACAAATGATTTTGACATTTTTCTTCCAACATTTAGGCTGGTGCTAGATTTTGACCTTTTGGTATTTGCCTTTGGGCAGCTACCAACAGCACTCTGGGCTTGGTTGTGCATGTTCCTGGGGACACTGTTGGTGCCCTACTGGCTACTGTGCCGCTGGGGCACTGGGTACCAAGCCGTGCACTGGCATGGCCTTTACACGGCCTACTACGGGCTGCTGTACTTCACCTTTCAAGTCCTGGGGTTGGGTGTCACGCCTGTCTTTGTCGTGGTGCATTATTCACTCCCTCCAGCCTCCCGCTTCATTCTCATTCTTGAGCAGGTATTTATTTTGCCTTTGTGGATTATTTTAAACAACCCCAAGTGACATGCAGTTAACTAAATCCCCAAATATTTAAGATTTTATTTGTTTCTACGAGACGTTTAATAATTTCCCTTCCACCTTTTCCGATTTCATGGATTGTCACGATTTAGGGTTTCGATTAATATTGGCTTAGTTTTAGCTTATGGTTACTATAGCTGCCTCTAGCTGCATGCATCATATGAACCTAGGATGGAATGCGCATCAAAATTTAGAATTATTATTGCTTAGAACGTATACAAATAAAAAAAATTACACACGTGATTCGATGTCAGTATTGTAAGCTTAAGAATCAATGCTAATCCTTGAATCGTAAATACATTGTTATAGCACGAGTTCTATACCCACTGATGACAGCGTGTCTTGTATGACGTTGCCATGATTTTCTTTAGGGTTTTTGTTGCCACATCAACACGGTAATTTAATTTTATTTATATAATTGACTGCAGTCAGTTGCTTTTAGCTTTTTATCTCAATTGGTAGTCTAACCAACTGATTTGATTTGGAAATGTCTGATTAAAAATCAGGAACAGGATGACTTGTTTCTATGTAATCCCACAGGTGCGCCTTGTTATGAAAGCTCATTCATTTGTGCGTGAAAATGTGCCAAGAATCATGCAGAGCCATTGCAAAGGAGGTAAGTTTGTTAAAACAAATATTTTTAAAATCTGAAACTGGTTCTACAATGTGTTTAAAGCACATTAATCATTACACACTGATCAACTACGCATCTCCCATCAAACAGCTGGGTTGAACAGATGCTCTGTGATCAGGTATGCCTTAATTTTCTCTCCATTTAATTGCAATACATTGTTTGATATCCATATGGTTTGTTAACCGTTATTTCCCCTTCAGAGAAGACATTGCCATGATGATCAGTGATACAATTTTTGCTATTTTTATGTCTGCAAGATTAAAATGCTTCAATGCATTATTTTTAAACCAAGCAATGCCTCATCTGCACATTTAGTATGCGTGCTTGAATGCTGTCCTTTTCGCTGTTTGACGACATACCATTATTTGTTTTTATGGTGATAATTGAAAAGGTTCACACGAGCTGAAGAAGGCAAAGAAAAAATAAAGGGGCAGGAGCTCCAGGCCACTCATACCAAACCTATATTTAGGGCCGCAATTAAACGTAGTAGAAAGTATATATGGCAAAAGTCCAGCAGGCAATAAAGAACCTGAAATGACATGGCAGAAAGTCACATTTCTAAATGTTATATACCGTATTTTCCCGCAAATAGCCCGCATACGCATATAACCCGCAGACGCATATACCCCGCAAAAATAGCGTTTTGTGTAAAACAAATTTCAGATAGCCCGCACCTCTATATACCCCGCATGCATTCATATCTTTAACGTCGTTACCGCAGCTTAATTCCATAATATCAGTAAAACGTTTACATTTGTAATACATTCCACTATCAATTGTTAACATTAAAATCATAACTTGCACAAAGAAAACAAACTAACCGGAAACGAATTAACTTAAACAGTAAATAAGTAACAAAAGTAAATATTCAATAAATAAGTAACACATAACTGGTAGATAAGTAAGTAAGCGTACTGTTAGGCTTACCAGTATTCGACCTCATGCTATTGGACCGGTAGTTACCCCTGTACAGTTTTAGCACTGGTAGATTGCGCACTGCGCAGACAATAGCACTACGGTAACGCCATTGCCTCCTGGCAACAAAGCCATTGGAAGTTTGAAACAAAGCTCATGGTCGCGACTGTATAGTGCTCAGCCAATAGCAGCGGCCTAAGGGACTCGGCAATTATAGTTCCGCGTCTAGTAGGCTGTTGTTTAAGGCCCTTCCCATTGTGCAATCCATAGCCTCAGCTGAAACTTTCGCACCCCCCTACAGCCACTGAAAGTAATACGGTAAACAAAGTGCGCCCACTTCAAACATTGTCGTTTCATTGTACAAACAATTCAAATAATTTAAAACGTGATAACGTGCAATTTTAGTGTGAGTGGTTTATTCAGCAGTGCTTTAGTCAAAGGTAAGTGTTGCATAGTGGATAGTCCTACCATGAAAAAATGAAACGAGTTATGACATGTCATACGTGTAAAATATTTTTGGGATAGCCCGCACCTCCATATACCCTGCAGGGTCTTGTTTTGTTTGTAAAAAGTGGTATACCCCGCGGGTTATATGCGGGAAAATACGGTAATTGACATGCAAACTTTTTACAATGAATATATTGTTTTTTTCAGATTCTCCACCTAAACTGCCAGATTTCAACCATTACCTCTATTTCCTATTCTGTCCAACACTTATTTACAGGGACAGTTACCCCAGGTGAGTTCCCAAGGCATTAAACATTCCTTAGAGTAGTCTGTTCTCCTATCATGCGGCAGTTGCGTTCCTGAAGAACAATGCATTATGGAAAAATCGCATAATTAAAAATATAGGGTAAAGCACAGTCCTCGATAACACGTGAGAAGCATATGCAGGCTGAATAAAGACTTAAGGTGTGCATCCCGCCTTGTGTGATGCTATGCCGAGGCAGCCATACAACCGCTTGTTCCTACTCGCGCGACCATAGTTCTGTTCACTCAATCGCATTATATCCAATTCGCATCCACGTAATAAAAATGTGTTCCCTAATACATTCATCACGTTATATCCAATTCGCGTTACGAAAACTCGCATCATAGGAGAATAGAGAGTACTCATACTCTTTGGTTCTTTCAGTAAAGTCACGTAGGTAGAAAAAATAATAGATCACGACGTTTCGATCGCCACACAAGCAATCGTCCTCAGGTGGGATAGAGAGACAGGCTGCTGAAACAAGTCCTTATATATATAGAGCCAAGAGGTGGGGAGGGGGGGTTGCCGCATCGGGCAAGAGGGTGGGGGCTATAGATTGTGCCTAAGCGAGTGGGAAATCCCAAGATGGGAACCGAGATGGGGAGGAAAGGGGGGGGGTGGTTGATGCGGAGAGCTGCGATAGCTGAGGAGGTGGCCATTGTATTGAGAGATTAGCATGTCAATGTAAACGAACCAACGCAACGGTGGCTGTGTTAGTGAGACATCCAGCTCGTTAGGAAAAAAACGACACCACATCAAGGGAAGGAGAGAGAGACACCGAGAGGCACACACAGAGAGAGACACACACACAAAGAGAGACGAGAGAGACATATAGGGAGACAAACAGAGAGAGAGACGCACAAAGAGACACAGAGAGAGACACACACACAACAACATTACAGCCAGTTATAGTCTGCTAATAAACGAGAGCCACCGCCACATTGAGGGAAAGGGGCAACGTTGGCTTTGTTAGTGAGACATTAAGCTCGTTAATACTGGTAGGAACCTCCTGGTTACACCAGCCCACAGGGGATTATTGTGTCCATCCGCCGTGCATACAAAATGGGAGGGGTGGGGCTGGGTGGGGAGGGGCTGGGTGGGGAGGGAGGGCGGAGCTGGGTGGGGAGGGTGGGGCTAGGTGGGGAGGGGCTGGGTGGGAAGGGTGGGGCTGGGTGGGGAGGGGCTGGTCACCCCGTGGTGCCCTTATAAAACCCAACGTTTAACCTACTCACGCCGGCTTGTGCCCGCCCTCACAGTCGGGCATATTTGCGGAATACACCACGTCGCCGTTGACCCTAGCCATTGAACGAGCAACCCAACGTTCCTACCTTAACTTGGTAATGTAAATTGGTAATGTAACTCAGAGAGTCGGAAATAACTGCTGACAATGGCAGGTAGGATGGAAACATCAACAACCAGTTAAGGCTTTACCTGGTTAATAACGTCCTTCCAATTGTAATAAACCTTCTCGAGACGGCTTCCGGAATCAGTCCTTTTATTTTCCAACTTCCACAGTTACACTCACACACTCCCCGTTGCTGACAGACAACGGAAAGCGGGCAGACACCCAGCTAAGTCCCCACCGCGCACGTGGCACCCGGAGCCCCGTACGCGCGTGACTCCTGCTCTTTTCGTTCCCAGGTCTGCCCCCGACTCCTCTGTCTCTCCTCTTAATCCCTGGGTCACGTGGTACCCCTAAGCCAATCCTCCGTAGTCAGCGTTTACCGTTCCAGATGGTTCCCCGTCAATCCCGGGACCACGCCTCTGATCCGGCCTCCCATTAGCTGAGGCCCCGATCGGCCAGGCCAATCACTCCTGCTAATATGCCGTGATCACGCCGAGGCCATGCTCCCTGGCTCACCCCCTTATTGGCTACAAAGTGGGACCGGCAAGCCAATCCCCACGTGAGCCCTACATGGCTCTTATTACATCACCCTCCCCCCGGTGAAAAAATCAGCCGTCTCGGCTGGGAAAACATATTATTAGGGCACCAAGGTGCATTTAACAATAAAGGGTGAAACGGCGTCCCCGCGCCGAACAACACTTAAAAACAGAGTCACCCATGAAAAACCCGACATACATTAGGGCGCCCCTGCAGCGCGGTAACGACAGGGAAGGGACAGCTAGACAATCAAACGCTAACGAAACGGGAGAGATTTCGATCGCGTACGCGACGCGGGACCCTCTCCGCTTCCAGCGCATGGTCGCTTTGCCGCCAGATCGACAGGAGGTGGTAGGCTTGAAGAAGAAGGTTGTTGGTTCTCGGTCATGTCCAGGGCAGGCCCCGTTGGAGGGGGGGCAGCGGGGGCTTCCTCAGCCCTCAGAACCTGTTCATCTGTAGGAGGCACAACACAGTCCCCCTTGGGGTCAACGGGCGTGGCATTCGGCGTAATCGGCACAGCAGATCCCGGCAGGTCAGCTAGTGGGGATGAAGGATCGACACGCGTACTAACATAGGGTTTAAGTCGCGACGAATGAACGTACCACCGACGTTTCCCGTACTGGACGCGGACACTCTGTGAATTTTGAATGTCCACCAGCGTCACGGGCCCCCGCCACGGCCTGTGCAGTTTAGGGGATGTGCCCACCGGCACCTGCGGGCAGTGGAGCCATGCCAGGTCTCCCACTGACCAGGGCATGTGAGTACGCGATCGACGCGCATACCGTTCGTTCCTTGCCTGCGCACGGGCCGTCGCACACCTCGCAGCCTCTCGCGCCTCCGTAACTCGTTCAAGCGAGTCCCGCACGTGATCAGGCAAGGAGCGGGACGGTTGTTTGCTCGGCGTACCCAGTTGCACATCAATGGGTGGGACGTTCTCACGGCCATACATAAAAAAAAATGGCGAGTATCCCGTGGACGTGTGTGGAACCATGCGGTATGCCGCTAAGACGCCCGGTATGTGCAAGTCCCAATCGGTTTGCTTTTCACTCACCGTGTGACAAAGCATAGCCGAGAGGGTACGGTTGAATCGTTCAACCATACCATCCATTTGCGGATGGTATGGGGAAGTGCGGATCTTCTTTGTGCCCAGCGCTTCGCAAACCTTGAGCAATTTGGAGAAGTTCCGCCCTTGATCTGTGAGCAGCCTCTCAGGTGCCCCCTTATCCATGACATACCCGTTCAAGAAAGTGTCGGTGATGGACGCAGCCGTCTGGTCGGGCAGAGGCCAGGCCATCGGCCATCGAGAAAAATATTCCACCCCGACCAGAAGGTATTTATTGCCCCTAGCCGACGGGGGGAACGGGCCCAGAATGTCCAGAGCAACTAATTCGTTGATGCGGGACACCTCAATGGAACGTAACGGCGGTACATACTGGTTCCGAGGCGGTTTCCTCTTCGCACAATCGTGGCATGAGCGGACAAAGTCATTGACGTCAGCCGTCATGCCAGGCCAGAAAAAATCTTTTTGCATCGCGGCCAAAGTCTTCTGCACGCCGAGGTGCATCAACTTATCAGCGTGCAGAGCGCGAAGCAGGTCGTAGCAAAGGGAAGTAGGCACGACCAACCGTGGTCGGTCAGGCAACCCGTCGGTGCACATTAATAGTCCCGACTTGCCTCGGAACATCCGCCACTTCCATCCCGCCAATTGAGCTTTTTGTTTCCCTATCAATTTCCGCAGCGGAGCCAGTGAGGTATCAGCCTCCTGCTCGCGTAACCAGACCGAGTGCGGCAGCCGTAGGGTATCATCGGTGTCCACCGACACCTTATGGTCGTCCTCGTTTGCTATCGCCCCCATAACTGGGCAGGGCGAGGTGAGCGGCGCCGCGCAGCGGTGCGTGCCCGTCAGGCAAGTGCACGGAGGAACGGGTGGCAGCCTTGAGAGTGCGTCAGCGTTCGCGTGACGGGCCCCCTTACGATATGTAATATGGAAGGAAAATTCCTGTAACGATTCCAACCACCGAGCCAATTCGCCTGACGGTTGGTCCAACTTCAAGGAGTATTGCAAAGCCGCATGATCAGTGCGAACGAGGAATTTCCTTCCATACAGGTATGGCCGGTACAGTCGAACAAAATGCACTATCGCCAAAAGTTCCCGCCTCGTCACGCAATATTGCGTTTTACGCAGGGGACAGAACCCTGCTGCCGTACGCCACCACTCGCTCAACCCCATCCTTACGTTGCGACAAAACGGCCCCGATGCCGATATCACTAGCATCCGTGTCAAGGATGAACGGCTGTGAAAAATCCGGGTAATCGAGCGTAGGCGCCGTGGCGAGGTGATCCCGAAGCGATCGAAAATAACTTTCTTCCTCTGGTCCCCATTTAAACCTTTGATTTTTGCCCGTTAGGACATGTAATGGTTTCGCCAATGTCGCAAAGTTCTTAACGAAGCGGCGATAATAGGAAGCGAATCCAATAAACCGCCGAACATCACCCACGGAAGTGGGTGTGGGCCACTCTCGAACACATTTGGTTTTCAGACACGCCATCCGAACTGACGATATGACCCAAGTAACGGACGGAGTGTTGCAAAAGGTGACATTTTCTAGGTTTAAACTTCAGGTCAGCCGCCCGCATTCTTTGGAAAACCGTCTCTAGGCGTAGGAGGTGTTCCTCGAACGTGCGGCTGAAAACGATGATATCGTCCAAATATATGAGGCACGTTTCCCACTGTAATCCAGCCAACACCAATTCCATGAGCCGCTGAAATGTCGCCGGAGCCGCATTCAAGCCCATAGGCAACCGATTAAATTCAAAAAGACCTTGCGGCGTGCGGAATGCCGTCTTGGCTTTTGACTCGTCATCGAGGGGAAGCTGCCAAAAGCCCGAGGACAGATCGAGGGTGGAAAAGAATTTAGCACCCGATAAAGCATCCAATGAGTCATCCATCCTTGGTAAAGGGTACGCGTCCGCCACCGAAATTTTGTTTAACCGGCGGAAATCAACGCAAAATCTTGTCCCACCATCTTTTTTCTTAACCAGAATGACGGGCACGCCCCAAGGGCTGTTGGACGGCGAAATAATATCCGCCGCCAGCAAATCGTCTACTGCGCCCCGCACCTGTTCTCTTTCCGCTGGGCTCATGCGATGTGGGTGCATACAGATGGGAGGTGTCGCACCGATGTCAATATGGTGCGACAAAAGTGACGTGCGGCCGAGGTCCAAGTCATTTTTGCTGAAAACATCAGCGTACCGCAGCAATAATGAATGCAGAGCATTTCTTTGCTCGTTTGACAAGGAAGAATTTTCCCCGCACAAATCTGCGATCCAGCGTTCCTGCGAACGATCGCGTGGAGGCCCACCAGTGGCCATCCGGGCGCGCGGCTTTTCGTCAAAAGAGGCGAAATCGGTAGTGGCGTGAGCCAACACCGATCCCTCCGGAACAACAACGCGGTCAGGTCCCCCATTCAACACCTGTATGAAAGGTGCCTGACCTGGTCGCACGATCGTTTGTGCCGCCGCCAAGGAAAAAGACTTAGCTACCGAATTTGACGGGGATAATAGCACGCCCCTCGCACCCCTTTTAACTTGAAGGGGTTTTCGGTAACGCAGCGGATTGAGCATTTGCGCGCCCGACGGGACCTCCACCGTAGCAGCGACCACGGCAGTAACTGCGTTACCTGGAGGCGCACTGGCCAGCAGGGAAGGCAGGAACGACATCCTACGACCCCCTGGCATTTCCAAACAATCCTGGTCGACCCGTATTTTCAGCGGCATCCGGCGCAAGAAATCAGTACCAAGCAAGCATGGGACAGCTAGCGAGCGAGAGATCAACACGGGTCCTGCAGCGGTAATATTCCCGATAGCGATACTCACATCGACCTGACCACAGATACCCATGCTACCCCCATTTGCGGCTACACACGCATCATTAACCCGGCGTATCTGCGACGTGGGAATGGACAACAGATGAAAGATAACATCCGAAATGATGGTGGCAGATGCGCCAGTGTCCACCAAAATACGGACGTCGACGCCCTCGATGGTTCCCCGTACCGTCGATGAGCCCGACGCCGCAGCCACAACCCTACGAGCCAATTTCTTCCACGGTGTAGCAGAGCGTGGAAATGATGCAGAAGAAGGAAAATTATCATTAGGCGTGTAAGAATGAGTGCGAGTGGATGAATGATGTGACACGACCTGCCGGGTGTCCGATTTGTGCCAACTCGCCCGAGGTTGTTGCAGCTCCGCGCCAGGTGGAGGAGATGGAGGTCCCCTCGGCGGAAGAGGCGAAAGCAGAGGTCGGCAGCGGCAGTCGCGGGCGAAATGTCCTCGTCGGCCGCACTTGAAACACGTGGCCGTCGTCGGCCGGCGGTCGGATGACCCGACCCCCGCACGTGGACGGCCTGCGTAGTCACCACGCTGGTCGCGCAGCCGCCGTCCCGGAATCCCGTGCGGAACAGCAGCAGCCAGCACGTCGTCGTCGCCGGAGTCGTCGGAGCAGTGAACAACCCGTCGTGGAGACCACCCCAAGGGCGGCCCGTCGATTTCGGGTTTCCGCGTCCACTCCGCCATCTGGTCCCAGCGCTTGATGTTGAACTTAGCGTCCAGGCAGCGCGCCACCCATCGCGATGCAAGCGGTTCGTGGCCGCATCCCGGTAGCGAAATGTTGAGCTCCTGAGACAGCTCCAGCATACGGGAAAGGATGAGAGGATCCAAATGATCGGCCGTCGCGTCGGTATAAGCAGCCATGGCCAGCGCCATCAACGCCCCCCGATAAGCCAAAGGCGACTCCTCCGATCCTCGGCAACGCGACATAAATTTTCTCGTGGCTGACGTCGGCGGGTCGTAAAATTCCGCCATCTCTGCGAACGCATCTCGCAGCGTCTTCTTCTTGGACGCAGGTATGGAGCGGAAGACCCCCAGAGAAACATCATCAAGCAGTGTAGGTAGCGCTCCCAGCGCCTCCGCCTCCGTCCAATGCACGGATCGAAAGGCCGACTCGAAGCGCCACGTAAAAGCACTCCAATCGCCCCCGGCGACAAATTCTTTAATCTGTGGAAGGCGATGTCCGCGGTGGCAGGCGTGCGCCGCGGGCGTCTCCGACTTCGGATCCCACGCTCCACCCGTCGCAGGCAAAATGGCGTCGGGCGGCCGCGTGGCGGCAGGCGCGCCCAAAATGGCCCCCAACGGCTCCGGTGCAGCCGCCCCGCCCAAAACGTCGGCCTCTTCCCGCGTGGTAGGAGCAATGGCGGACGCCGATTCGTGTGTAGGACCTCTATCCGCGGCGTCAAGCTGCTCCGCTATCTGGCGACCCACGGCTGGTGAGGACGCCACCGCGGTCACCAGACTCAGCAGAATGGCGCGTAACGACTCGATCTGCTCCGCCATCAGCCGCCATCCGTCCTTCGTCCCTGAGGTGGTCGTATCTTCTCCCAGTCGACGCTGAGAGGCGTCGAGGAGAGCAGTAGCAGCAGGCGGCAGAGGAGCTGTAGCCCCCAACAGATCATCTTCGTCCGTCTCGGCCTCTTCCTCCGATGGAGGCTCGGGTGCTTGGACATCTTGACGATCGTCCAAACGGTCGCAGAAGAGCTTCTGACACCAATGTAATAAACCTTCTCGAGACGGCTTCCGGAATCAGTCCTTTTATTTTCCAACTTCCACAGTTACACTCATACACTCCTCGTTGCTGACAGACAACGGAAAGCGGGCAGACACCCAGCTAAGTCCCCACCGCGCACGTGGCACCCGGAGCCCCGTACGCGCGTGACTCCTGCTCTTTTCGTTCCCAGGTCTGCCCCCGACTCCTCTGTCTCTCCTCCTCTTAATCCCTGGGTCACGTGGTACCCCTAAGCCAATCCTCCGTAGTCAGCGTTTACCGTTCCAGATAGTTCCCCGTCATTCCCGGGACCACGCCTCTGATCCGGCCTCCCATTAGCTGAGGCCCCGATCGGCCAGGCCAATCACCCCTGCTAACATACCGTGATCACGCCGAGGCCATGCTCCCTGGCTCACCCCTTATTGGCTACAAAGCGGGACCGGCAAACCAATCCCCACGTGAGCCCTACATGGCTCTTATTACACAATGATTGCTCAATTTGTACTCATCTTCCCGGTTAAAGTTATGTCTGTGTTTATATATCTGGATGGCTTCATGAACACATCTTTGATGGTAGCCCGAAGGTTTGCAGAGTACCTTGGTCTCAGAAAAAAACAATATCGTGTGAGCCCGCAGCGTTCAAGCAGTTATCAGCTACGGCAGAGGTATCGGTTCTGCCGTGTTTCAAATCTGCCTTGTGTTCGCGAACACGGTCCGAGACATGTCGTTTCGTTTCCCCAATGTAACTGCTACCGCAGACACAACTTAGTTTATTTACACCAGGGTATTGCATGTCAGGAATTACATCTTTCACAGATGGGATTAGGTAACAGATGTTGTGTACTGTGTTGAATCGAACCTGAATCTTGTGTTTGTTCAAGATTTTGGAAATCTTTTTGGTAACCACTGCTATGTATGGCAAGGTGATGGTTTTGATTGGGTCCTCAGATGGTTCTCTACCCATGGTTGGGGATACAGCTTTGCAGATTGTGCAGTCCGAATATCCATTCATCCTGAGGGCTTTGCATACGTGCTCCAGTTCACTGGACGGGAAACGCTGTCGTGGACAGTGCTGTGGGGGGGAGAGCCAATTCCAATTGGCCCTCTCCCCTCATGGCGTCTGTGACCACCACAGTGGCTAAATAGGGGCTCTGGACGGGTGCGAGGGGCTGGTAACCCCTCCACCTTCAATAAATTACCACTAGACCACGACTGAAATATCTAACTAATAAGCTTGTGCCGGAGGCCCCCGGAGGGACAGGCGTCTATGACGTCTCCTGGCCAAACCCCATCTGGCGGAGCCAGGAGATTGAATCTTTACCCTCGGGGCTCCTCCAAAAACAACAAAAAGCCACTACGGATGGCCACGTGGAATGTTCGAACGCTCACTGCGGAGCAGAGGCTGCCACTTCTCTGTCGGGAGCTGGACCGGTACCGCCTGGATCTCTGGCATTCAGGAGATCCGGTGGACCGGCTCTGGCTCCTGCCACCATGAGGGGTGGACAGTCCTCTACTCGGGGTAGGAGACTGCCAAACAGGGTGTGGCTCTTCTGAACAAAAAAATGAAGAGGGCGTGGGAGCGTGGCGGTGAGGTGTGGGAAGCTGTAAGCCCCAGGCTACTTTGGGCTCGCCTTCCCATCAACCGGAGGCGAGGAGTAGTGGTCGTGGTTACTTATGCCCCCACCGAAGACGAACATCCGTGGAGGGATGCAGGCAAGGCCGATAAGTCAGATGCCTTCTATGACCTCCTGTCACAGGTGCTGGCTAAAGTGGCCCCTTGGGATAGAGTCATCTTGTTGGGTGACTTCAATGCCCGAGTTGGTCATGACGGTGGCACCTGGTCTGGAGTGATTGGAAGGCATGGGCCAGATCAGCTCGATAACAACGGTAGGAAGCTGCTAGATTTTTGTGCAGCCCATGGGCTTATAATTACCAACACGCTGTTCCGGCATCGGCGCATCCACACAACATCATGGATGCTTGCCGGGTCCAAGCAAGAACATCTTCTGGACTACATAGTGACAGACCAGCGGATGCGAGCCCATGTCTTTGACACCAGGACCTACCGTGGAGCTGATCTGCCCTCTGACCATCGACTAGTCATCTGTAAATTGCACCTGCCATTCTTCCACTCCGGTAGTGGGTGTACACCCAGGACCCCCTTCCAACCAAAGGTGGCCTGGTCTCAGTTGATGAAAGTTGCAAGCGAGAATTCATCAACGCATGAGGCTGGGGTTGGCATCGTCCCCCACTCCTCCTGATGTCGAGGGTAAATGGGCGAACTTTAGGACAGTGCCTCATGCAGCTGCAATGGCTGCTTTGGATACGCGGTCCAGACCTCCCCAGAGACCCTGGCTGAGGAGGTGTTCAGGATGGTTGAGAAAAAGCGACAGGCCCACTCTAATCGTCTACAGCATCCCACGTCAGAGAATGAGGAGGCTTACAGCAGCCTTCGCTCGGAGGTTCGGAGAGCTGTGAGGCACTGCAAGGATGGGTGGTGGTCGCGGGTTGCTGAGGAGATGGAGTCTGCCTCAGTGGCCCGCGATCACAAATCCCTATTTAACTCCATCAAAAAAGTAACGAGCAGCGCCACACCTATTACCATCATTAGGGGAAAAACGGTGATCCAATCTCCAACCCCCAGGAACAGGTTTGCAGATTTGCTGAGCATTTCTGTGAGGTCCTGGGGGAGGGGAAATCCCTCAGCCAGGAAAACATCGTGGCACAAAGTGGGGATAACCCTGCTGAGGCTGCGGTGCCTCATATAAAATATTGGAAGAAGTCACCCCCTGTGAGTGGCTGGCTGAGGTGCCATCTGTTGAGGAAGTACTTAAGGCGATCCAGAGTCTGAGACCAGGAAAGGCACCGGGCAGAGATGATCTCCCAAGTGAAATGCTGAGGGAGGGTGGCGTTTGTGCACAGACTGCCCTACATGACATCATAACAACAGTCTGGACCACTGGACGGGTTCCGCAGGACTAGAAGGATGCCCTGATGGTCCCCCTCTTTAAGGAGGGGTGACCGCACAGACTGTAATAACTACAGGGGCATCTCACTCCTCAGTGTGCCGGGAAAGGTCTTGGCAGGGATTATTCAACATCACCTTGCTAGGCACACTGAGGAGAGGCTTGCGGAGCCTCAATGCGGTTTCAGGAAAGGGCGGTCCTACACAGATGCCATATTTTCTGTCTGTCTGCTACAGCAGAGGTATAGGGAATTCCAACAAGACCTACATCTCTGCTTTATTGACCCGGTCAAGGCCTATCATACCATCAGTAGGCCTGGGCTCTGGGTTGTCCGTCATACTTTCGGAGTCCCTGACCCTCTGCTCACGATCATTAAGGACCTTCATGATGGTGAGCGGGCTCGGGTAAAACTACGTGGCCGGGAGTCAGAGCCATTCTCTGTACACCTTAAGGTGTGACAGGGATGTCCTCTGGCTCCCACATTATTTAACATCTATTTTGACCACGTGGTTCGTGAAGCCTTCAATAGCTGTACCGGGGGAATTTCCATTTGGTACAGATTTAATGGGAGGCTGATCGATGCCCGGGTGCGGTCAAGGGATGGCTCCCTATTGGTCAACCACGTTATGTATGCCGATGAGCAGCAATTGCCAAATCATTTAGAGGAGGAGTTGGAGACGCTGCTACAGAAACTGGGGCGTGTCACTAAGAGGTGGGGCCTTACCATCAGCCCTACCAAAACTAAGCACCTGCCTGGGTATTTTGTACCATCGGATACTCCACCCCCACAACTCCCAATCGGTGATGGGGCAGTTTTGGAGGAAGTGGAGAGTTTCCCATACCTGGGCAGTTTGCTCATGACCGGCTCCGGTTTAACAGCAGAGGTCTCAATCCGATTCAGTCGAGCGGCAATTTCTTTTCATCAGTTACGTAATGCTGTGTGGAAGCTACCTGGTCTGTCGCTCCGCACAAAGCTTCAGGTCTTGTCGGCCATGGTCATTCCCTCCCTTCTCTACGGTTGCGAAACGTGGACCCCCCTAATGGAGCATCTTCGCCGGTTAGAAACATTTAGGCTGGCCTGCCTACGATCCATCCTGGGTTTAACCAGGCTGGATTGTGTGAAGAGCTCACAAATCCTTGACAGATCTTGGCAAAATCCGTCGGTGAGTTCCTCCAGCGGGCAAGGCTGCATTGGCTTGGTCATGTATCCCAAACGCCCAGCCACCGCATGCCTAAACAGCTTTTGTTCGGCCGGATAGAGGGGGCTAAACGGGCGCGGCACGGGCTAGAGAAGAGATGGAGTGATGTGGTACAGGAGGACGTGGAGCTGAGTGGACTTGCCGATGATCGGCCTCGGTGGAGGAGGCTCGTGAAGGACGCTACTGGGCAGTTGGAGGCAGTCGCCCTCCAACAACAACGGAGGGCGGAGGAGCGACGCTCACAACGAGCGGAGCGCCGGGTGGCTAAAGCACGGCAAGTTGGCACAGTAGGGGGCACAGGTGGTGCATCAGCCAGTCATCTCGGTCATCTCAGTCAGTCGACCTGTGGCACCTGGGTCTGCCCCGTGACCTGCCAGTGGGCCTTCGACACTTCACGTGGCCTCAAGGTGCACATGGCCTTGCACAAGCGTCGTGGTGACGTCACCGCTACTTAGTGGCAAATGGCGGTTGTTATTGTTGTGTCTCTCGGTTTGTGTGTCTCTCTGTGTTTGTCTCCCTATATGTCTCTCTCTCTTGTGTGTATGTGTGTCTCTGTGTGTCACTTTGTGTGTATCTCTTTGTGTGTGGGTGTCTTTTTGTGTGTCTCTTTCTCTGGGTGTGTACCTTTGTGTGTGTCTCTCTCTCTGTGCGTGGGTGTGCCTCTCGGTGTGTGTCTCTCCTTCCCTCGATGTGGTGTCGTTTTTTTTCTAAGGAGCTGGATGTCTCACTAGCACAGCCACCGTTGCGTTGGTTCGTTTACATTGACATGCTAATCTCTCACAATACAATAGCCACCTCCTCAGCTCTCGCAGCTCTCCACATCAACCACCCCCCCCATTTCCCCCCCCCAATCTCGGTTCCCATCTTCAGATGTCCCACTCGCTTAGGCACAATCTCTAGCCCCCACCCTCTTGCCCGATGCGGCAACCCCCCTCCCCCCCTCTCGGCTCTATTTCTAAGGACTTGTGTCAGCAGCCTGTTTCTCTATCCCACCTGAGGACGATTGCTTGTGTGGAAATCGAAACGTCATGATCTATTATTTTTTCTACCTACGTAACTTGACCGAAAGAACCAAAGAGTATGGATTCCTGCAGTCACGAAAGCTTCAAATCAAGAGAGTACTCATTTTGCAAGATTTTTACATTGTTTTGCTCCGGTTCAGTATCTTTTCTCTCTTTACCTTGAGGAACAGGAGTTCACTTCAGGTTTGATAGTAATGTGTATATTATTTTTACAGTTGCTAATGTCCATTGTTCACTTTTATGCTTTTCAGGACCCCGACAATAAGGTGGAAATTTGTAGCCATGAACTTTGCACAGGTATTACATTTTAACTCGTAAAAATCCTAACCCAAGTGTGCTGCGTTTACATAACACGCATTTACACTGCATGACATGAAAAGTGCATTTGAAATGTAAGTGTTGTCTCAGTTTCACGTTGTATATGTCCACAGGTGCTCGGATGCCTGTTCTACGCTTACTACGTCTTTGTAAGACTGTGCATTCCACTGTTCAGAAACTTTGGCAAGGAGCCTTTGAGCATACGGGTGCTGGTGTTGAACATGTTTAACTGCACCTTGCCTGGTGAGTTCAGTTGCTGTGGATGCAGAACAAACTGCCTATTGAGTGGATGACACGGTATTGGTGATTTAGTAGTGCCAGAGCAATGCATGGAGTAATAACAATTCTTAGGACCACGATACACGCATAAAATCGCGCATGTGAGAATGTACGCTTTTTTTTCATTTGAGTGGCCAGTGGGGATCGGAGGGAGGCGGTAAATCATTCCACCCCGAGTGATTAGTCTGGTCATAAGATTTCCTTACTCAAATTTTGTAACGAAAAAATATATTTGGAAATTTATGGTAAATGGCTGTAATATTGTGATTTGTAATGCAACTGTCTATTTTTTTCAGGTGTTCTTATTTTGCTTTTAGCCTTCTTTGCCTTCCTGCACTGCTGGCTCAATGCCTTTGCGGAGATGCTACGGTTTGCGGACCGTATGTTTTATCAGGTCAGGGATACAATAAAATACTCATCTATGTCATTGCTTTTCTGTTCTTTTATTCTAATGCTTCATTTACACGTTTTATAATTCCTGCTAGTTTAGTGAGGCATAGTGCTATCAAGGCACTTCAGCAAGAGCCATTAAATTATTGAATAGCCACAATTTGTGAAAACATTTTCCCAGAGTGGCTTATCCATTTCAGTGATTTAAAAAGCGAAATTATATCAGAACTTTATAAACTGTTGTCACCTCATATTATTGGTTCTTTCGGTAAACTCATGTAGAAGGGAAATAATAGAATAATAAAAATAAGACAAACTTCTCACGACGTTTCGATTGCAGCACAAGCAATCATGAGGTGTGAAAACCACAGCAATACAATTTTACACACTAAACTAGCAGGAAATATAAAAAGTGTAAACTTTTCTTGCTGTGGTTTTCACACCTGATGATGATTGCTTGTGTTGCAATCGAAACGTCGTGAGAATTTAATTGTTTTATTATTTCCCTTCTACATGAGTTTACCGAAAGAACCAATAATATGAATCCCTGCAGTCGCGAAAGCTTTAAAGCAAAATTTGTTGTCACTTCAATCAAATTTTTGCTCCTCAGACTGGGAAAGATGCATGTGGGAATTATTTACCCTACTCATTGTTGCGTACATGCATGAAGTACAATTGATGTGAAATATCTTCTCGCAGAAGTTCAGGACTCCTATTATTATGTTACTAAACATAAATGTGACAAACGAGGATGGCTAGGTTGGTAACAATTACTGCACCAGTCTCGACACAAAGCTAATACTTTCATTGTGGAATTGCAGGGGCTAACTTTGGGGGGAAAAATACAGTTCATTAACCATGGGTTGTGAAAACATGTTCTGCTGCAGGACTGGTGGAATTCCACTTCATTCGCCAACTATTACCGCACGTGGAATGTGGTGGTTCATGACTGGCTGTATTATTATACCTACCGGGATTTCCGCTGGGTGAGCCAAAAAAATGTATTCAATAACTAGTAATTCCCCCTCTATATTTTACACTCAGTATTACATTTCAATGTGGTATTGAAAAAAATATAGCATTCGTTTGAAATAAAGAGCAATGCAATTGCAATACATTTTTTTAGCTGTGGCTGTTACCGATATCTGTGTGTATTGCAGGCTTTCAGCGGGCGATTTAAGGCGGCGGCCATGTTTTCAGTGTTTTCGCTCTCGGCCGTTGTCCACGAGTACGTGCTCACGGTCTGCCTCGGCTTCTTTTACCCCGTCATGTTCGTACTCTTCTTTGGATTTGGCAGTAAGTTTTTTCTGCTCATTTCATTTGTGCATGCATCAAAGTACATCACCAGCGTGTCCGTAAAATTGACGAGGGCCGATGGCGCGGTTTAGTTGCTTTCCTTGGTCGTATTCCTTGGTCGTAGGTTTCTTTAAGGGAACCAATAGGCTCATTTTATTTCTACGGCTTGAGAGACGATCAGCCCCCGTATTGTCCACCTGCCTCAATACGCTTCACGTGTTGTTTTCATGATAACTGAAAAACTAAAACTAATTGTTATGAAACTTGACATATTGCCTACTAATATAAATGCCCAGATTTATAGTTTTTTGGGGAGAAAAAATTATGTCGTGCTTTGTACCAGCGCATACGACGTAATACTGTACACCTGGGTGTAAGCGTGCATGCCTAATGTGAGCGTAAATATGCACGTTGTATAATCATTCGTATATTATTAATACTGTTGAATATTCTAAGAAAATGAATGCTTCTTTTTGAGACTAGTTAAATGATGCTTCTATCATTAAATCAGTTCTATCAAGAGCCAGTGTAATGGTCTTATAGTTTCAATTTGGCCAGCGTCTCCTACCATTTCTTGGTAGACAAAGCAAGCTATATGCTTGCGTTTCCTGGCATTGTTTTTGGCTTCTTCTGCAAGAACCCTCACCCATATTGCTTTTTTTCACTTGCCACACCTCAACCGCAATGATTTATATTGTAAGCTCACATAATGAAAACGTGTAATAATTACCCATTGTTGAAATTTGTCACGGGAATGTTTTCTTGTATTCAAACAATATCCTCTGATTGGTGTATTCTTGTAATCCACTGAAAGTTGTTGCCCACATTGTATTTTGTGTTGTGATTCGTGGATTTACTGTTCAAACAATTGGTCTCATCAGCTTTCATCTTAAAGAGTGCAGGCAAACAGATTGACATAATTGTCATTTACACTTGAATTGCACTTAAAATAGAGATACATTACAATTGTACTGTATGCAGAGTATCATGGCCTGAAGGGAAATTTTCAGCTTTAGAAATAATTGGGTGGCAAGTGTCAAGTTAATTAGAAGAGAGCGGGTTATTGTGTGGCTACTACAGATTTTCCCTGGAGTGCTTAGGCGCAGGTGACTGTGCTTCCCTCATGAGACTAGTTATGATGCTACAGTGTGTTGATACATGCGGGCATCTGTAGCGTAAATAGCACCGTAACATGTACGTACCTTGTGTCCATTCTCACTCAAAGCGATCCAAAAATAGACACTTGATTTAACGATGTGTAGATTCGTTAGTTGACTACCCCATGTTTTGTACGTTTCGTCTCAACTATTTTTTTCAGTAAGGTAATCAAGTCTATGTTTGATGTTGTTCACTTCGTAGTCTTTAATGGAATCACATTAAGCTTTTAAACCACAGAAATCAGAAATTCAGTGATCGTAACTTGAGTGTTTTAGAGGGTTATAGATGGGCATGCTATTCTTCTCATGTTAAAAGGGGATGTCATTCGGTTATTTTCTGGGTCTTTGCATATCATAGATGGCTTACCCTGACAGCTGGTCACTGGCCTTGGTATTGCTATTTTGGGACAAACCATTTAGAAGAATTGAAAAGATTAAGTGATGAATATATTGGGATTAATTTGACACGAGGGATTACAGTGCTTGAAAGTGGAAGGCCCCTATTACAAGCACAGAATTATTGCATGAGGATGGTCTGGGCTTTGGAGAATCAGGCATACAAAGAAAGATTAAATCGTTTTAATTGTTTACTGCATATTCATATTACTGTATTTGATTCCATGAATTTATGGCAATGTAAACCATACCTGGGAGTAATTTTTTTTTTAAACAGTGTAGCTTAAAAAAAAATATCAACGTCATATAGACGTGCTTTTGATATTTTGGCGTCACAGCCCAAGATCATTGCAATGAGTCGAGCTATACCTGTGACATGTCCGTCACAATCTGATAAATTGCATTAACTATGGCTTCCACCTTTCCTACTCCCTTAATCCCAGCATAACAGTTGATGTTACAAAAAACTAGGGCACCATTTTCACCGTTTCTGTAAGATTATTAAATGAATAAAGGTCGTTAAGTGTAATATTAACTACACAAAGTTGTGGTTCTGTATTTCTTTCGTATAAAAGACATTTTTTGTGTCTGTCTGTCTGTGGCCGACATTTGCGAGGGATTTGGCTCGCAAACGGTGGGGTTTACGTTTTAAAAAAGTACCCAGATAGCACACCATAAGCCCCGTGGTGAGCCAGCGCTATTCCGATTTCGCGTCTGTCACCTTTAAAGTATTTTTAGTGCTGTTTTTGGTTATTCATTTATTATGTCGCGCCTCCGAAGCGTGCGCCAAAGCACGCATCTGCGCATGCTCGTCCCTACCAAGTCACACACGTTCGGTGGGTGGGACGGTGGGCAATTCTCATTCGTGTGGACACTGCAAGGTAACACATACATTTACAGCTCTCTTCAAACATTTATTACCATGACTGTTTACTCATTACTATTCCTGTTTAATGACAGGGATTAACCAATGTTTGATGATAGTTACCCTAAGTAACACGATTTTTCTCCCTGAGTACTAAGTGCTACTTGAAAATTGTTATATACAAATGGCCATTATTCCCCACAAACTTTGCTTTAGCGACCATGTCTTTATGTGAGGGAATGACACTTATGCACACGTTTTCTCTTTTAAAATAGGTACATTTCTAAATATCACTGTCCTGCTCACAAAAACAAGTTTGAGGGGAATAATAGCCTTTTTCTGTACTTGGAGGCATAAGCAGCCACGTCATATCACTTACTGCACAGGGACAAAACAAAAATATACTGATAGCTATTATGTCTTCATTCTCACATATTTACACTTGCCCCCTCAGTACGGGGGTTATGTCAATTACGCTTGATTGGTGCGGATCTGCTCATAGTTACAGGTATGATCGGGTGATACAGGTAGGAACAGTTCCACACTGCCCACCAGGGATTATTTGTCTGTCTGTCGTACATGGCCCCGCCCCACCAGAGCCCTCCCATTGGCTCGGGGGCGCCGACCAATGGGAGCGGTGGGTTGAGGTTGGTAGAGGGGGGGGTTAGTGGTGGGGGGAGGGGCACCGCTGTGACTCGGGACAATGAGGAGATGGGCGATGTATAATTCACAAAATTAAACTGGGGGAGGGTGGCTCCATTCATAAAATGGAAGCCTTGAAAAGAAAAAAGCGGATCTTTTTGCCTCGTGTTTCTCTCAACATTCCCAGCCTTAAGGTGATTCAGTTGGGGGTGGGAGAGGTGGGGCTGGGTGGAGAGGGGAGGGTGGGGCTGGGTGGGGAGAGGAGGGTGGGGCTGGTCACCCCGTGGTGCCCTTGTAAAACTCAACGTTTAACCTACACACTACACTATACACGACACGATACACTACACTTATACAGGTAGGAACAACAGCTTCCACTGCCTACCAGGGATTATTTGTCTGTCGTGCACGAATGCGCTGGCCAACCAAGTTCCTACCTGCCCACTCCGAAGGAACCTGTTTTATTATTCGTTGACTTTCATTTATTTGCTTCTTTTGCTCGTGGGAAATGTTTGCACTAAATGCCGGAACACACTCGTCGTCGCCATTAATTACTTCCTTATTATATACGCGTATATTTCCCCTCTCCCTTGCTTATTTCGCTAAAGTCACGTAGATAGACAACTATTATTTAAAAACTTAGTAAATGTAAACGTAATAGTGTGCGTGTGTACGTCGATGTGTGTGTGTGAGTCCATATATGTGTGTGCGTTGTGTTTGTGAGTCAGTGTGTGTGTGACAGTCACTGTTTCTGTGTGTAAGTGTGTGTGTCAGGTGCTATGTGTGTGCGTGTGTAAGTCGATGTGTGTGTAAGTCCATGTATGTGTGTGTGGGTCGATTGTGTGTCTTCGAACCCGACGACCCGAGTTCGATTCCCGCTCATGGTCAACACCAGTGACGATTATCTGAACCGGTCCTGGGCCTCCCCTAGGTCGACTCAGCCTCAAATGAGTACCTGGTGTGGTGTGTAAACATTGCCACTGGGGAGACAAAGGTGGCTGGGCGTGATGTTGGCCACCCACCCCCTCATGTACCGTTCCAGCCTTCATAGGTGCTCGCTAACAGCACTTGCCCCAACATTCTGTTAAGGCTATACGGAGGATCTTTGTAAGTCGATGTGTGTGTGTCTTTTTCGCCCAGGCAACGCCGGGTACTTCCAGCTAGTGTAGCTATACCAGGAGTATTAACGTTTATATTTATTTGTATATGGAAATGACGAATACAAAAGTAGAAAGTGTTTTGTGATACTGCGTTGGCAGTGGTGCACGAGCACAGTTAACAAAACACCTCACATTTGTCAATGGAACTGCCTTAAAAGGAAAATAAATATGTAACAGCATGTTTTTGGGCAATGGCCTTACATTGCACACATGCAAAGGACATGTTTTTGTTTTTTTATAGTCACTTTTCGTGTTCTAATTTTAACTCAAATGTTGTGACAAACATACCATGTGTATATGGATACTGGTTAATAACATTGATAGCGATGACAGGGGCATGTTAAATGTGTATTCACGTAGACCATTTTGAAAGCAAACGTACTTATAATAGGTGTCCAACCTATTTAACACGAAGTGCATTACAGTGTTAAAAGGCAGTACTATTTTAGCTTTATTTACAGATACACAGCAGCTCATTGTAGGACAGGGCCTGAGCAAACAGCCACATTGATTTTAGGGAACTTTGATTTGTATGAAATTAAACATGTGTTCATATCTTCAAGTAAAAAAAATAAACATGCCGAATGTGTATTTTGACAAGGATCAAATGATGTAGTTTAAAACAAAGTTTGGTCACGCAGTTGAAATATCAAAGTTGTACTTCACCTTTGTAAATTAAACATTTCACCATAAAAGTTGGAAAATATGGGTCTTGTTTGACCATACTTCATATTGATCAGTGCTGGTTCGTGAAGGCAGCATCCCAGGACCGGTTCTAATATCACTCGCCACTGATGTTAGCCATGGCTGGGTATTAAACGCGCACCTCCCTCTTCATAGTGCACAAACCACTGTGCCACTGCTCCACCTGCCATTTTAGGTAAACCGTTGTACACAGCATATCACTCACGTCCAAATGCAAAATAGAGTTAAGGCTAGGGGTTCAAAGTCTTTGGTATGTCTTGATGATTTTATTGTACCAATTAAGCCCTGGGTGAAGCAGAATGATAAAGCCTTTTATATGTAATGTAAAACAAATCTCATTGTGATTGCTTTTTTTATAAACAGGCAACCCTGACGTCCTTTGGGTGTGAGCAGCCATCCATCCCTCCCTTCACTAAGCCAGCAAAACGTGTTTATATGACAGTGAAAGTACCCATCATTGAACCACCACAACATTCCCACCTCTCCATCCCTGGGTGCCCCTTTCTTGTGGCACAACCCACAGGACCCCCCCACCAACCCGCATATCCCCCAAGTCGCACCCCCCTCCTTCTGAACTCCTTCTCACGTGCGTGCACCCCCCACCCAGCCATGCTTCCCTCACCCACCCGCGTGCTGGCAACCTGCACGGCTCCTCCCCTCTGCACGCTGGGCGGTGCATGGCTACCAACCACTGAGAACACGTGCTGGGCAGCGCGTAACCATCCAGAAAAACTTGTTTATAATATAGTATATGATAGCACTGCCCATGCATTTGCGTGGGATCCATGGCCAGGGTGGAGGGTGGGTGGGGGGAGGCATATGACGTAAGCATGTACGAACACAGCGCTGCTAGATGTGGGTGACAAAATAATGAGTGTCACTTTTCCCTGCCAATGCGCTAGCTATTCAGATTTTTATAATATAGTACTAGCGGGAAGTACCCGGTGTTGCCCAGGCGAAAAATATATTTTAAAACTTCTCTTAAAAACCTTACATATACATACACAGATACTAAGCTTTTGTGAAAGCCCGGTGGACCGTTTGTCCATTTCTCCACAAACAAAATTATAAGAGTCTTGCAGAAGTCCAAACAGTTATAGAAAGTGGGAGGTAAATAGTTGATATTAAAGGTTTCCGAAAATTGTCGACCCCCCCCCTTAAAAAATATTTTAACCTCAGCGGAGGTATATATACGTACACACCCTACATACAACAGAGTAAGTAGTATTAGCTATGTGGTTGTATTTACTGACTGTACAGTAGTATCTACTGGGCCAGTAGTAGCTACTGACTGTATAGTAGTATTTACTGACTGTAGTAGTAACTACTGACCGTAGTAGTATCTACTGGCCCTACATTAGTATCTACCGACTTGGTAGTAGTAACTACTAACTCTATAGAAGTATCTGCTCACTCTATAGTAGTATCCAGTGACTATAATAGTAACTACTAACTCTATAGCAGTATCTACTGACCAGAATGCAGTAGCTACTGACCGTAGTTGTATCTACTGCCTGTATAGTAGTATCTACTGACTAGCAGTATTTGCTGACCGTAGTGGTATATACTGTCTCTACCAACTCGATAGCAGTATCTACTATCACTACAGTGACATACCGACTGTGGTGTTACCTACTATCACTATAGCAGTGCATTACCGACTGGTAGTACCTGCTATGATTACAGCAGTACATACTGACTGTGGTGGTACCTGTTATCACTACAGCAGTACATGCTGACTATAGCAGTATATATCGACTCTATAGCACAAAATACTAACCTGACAGTGCCGTGGTGAGGCCTCATCCCGTGCAGAGCCCCCAGCCTCACCTATATTGCCCAGCCGGCCGAGGTGGCACCTTGGCAGGCTGGGGGCTGGGCCGCTACACCCGCCCCCCCACCATCCCCCCTCCTGCGCTACAATAACAGTATCTAAGCACTATAATATTAGTATCTACCGACCCTATAGTAGTAAGTGCACACATTGGGGTGGGGAGGGGGAGAAGAGGACATGACACTTTGATGAATTTTCCTCAGCGTTGTGTGTATTTTTTTTGCATTTTGACCGCGAATGAGAAATCCCCTCCACCGATGACGCGTGTGCGTTGCTAGGGGCAACCTCCAGGCAAAACGGAATAGTGCTGGCTCACCACGGGGATAACGGCGTGGTACCTGGCTACTGTTTTTTAAACATGAACCCCACGGTTTGCGAGCCAAATCCTTCGCAATTTCATGTACACAGACAGACGGACGGACAAAGACACAAACAATTAAGTTTATAAGTAAGATGATATGACAAGGATTACCATAAGGCCACCTGCATACTTTGGTAACATGGCATTTTATAAATTAGAAGTTAATGCTAACGGTATAGTCGTATAGCTAGACAAGCCTTAAACTGAGCTTTTGAGTGTTTTCTTTTAGACCATGCCTGAATGTTATTTCTATTTGGTATGCAACCGTTGTATGTAAAAAATGCCATCAAAATAGCCATGAAGGAAAAGTATGTAATTATTTAATTAACCCTACTTATGATCAATTCTATTAAACCGTTTACTTGCTGAAGCACGTTAAATTCAATGTACAAAAATATGACTTGGCTATTTATACTTCAAAGGCATTGAGCCCAACGAAAATTATTTGCAATGAACCTAGGCTGACTTCATAGGTGGGTGAGCGACTTCAAAGGCATCGTGTATTTTAATACGGCTCAACATACTATTTAGTTTTACAATTTTAACACATTTAACATGTATTGTATTACATCACAGCTTACCGTTTGGTGCAAATATGAAAATATTATTGCTCTTGGTAAATTACATTTTAAAGTAATGTGCAATTGGGCCTTCCATGCTGTTGGGACAGGATTCATGGTAGGCAGACATGTTAAAAGTGGCAGAGTATGCAATGGTAGGGGAATGCAGAGAGGGGTTGGGGTAAATTTCAGAGCAAGGGGCAGGGGATGGCTAAGAATAGCAACACTGTCAATGCATGGTGCGGAGAATCACGACAGACAGCTCTAGGTACATGGCTTTCCCACTGTGGAAGCCGCTGTAAGTATTCTCTGCCCAGGAGCCAGTTTCCACAGGGAGGGGTAATTTGGCAAATAGGTTAGACTGAGTGTAATATGAAAGGGCACGTACAGTGAGGGAAAAAAGTATTTGATCCCCTGCTAATTTTGTACGTTTGCCCACTGACAAAGAAATTATCAGTCTATAATTTTAATGGTAGGTTTATTTGAACAGTGAGAGACAGAATAACAACAACAAAATCCAGAAAAACGCATGTCAAAAATGTTATAAATTGATTTCCATTTTAATGAGGGAAATAAGTATTTGACCCCCTCTCAATCAGAAAGATTTCTGGCTCCCAGGTGTCTTTTATACAGATAACAGGCTGAGATTAGGAGCACACTCCTAAAGGGAGTGCTCCTAATCTCAGCTTGTTACCTGTAATGCGGGCGTAAGCGACCTTCCGGATGTGACGTCACGGGGGGTGGAGTCATGTGACGTGGGTGGAAGGTTCGGGTCCTTAAGCGGGTAAACCGGAAGGGGAAGAGTCGGGGTGTGAGCGGAAAAGAGTGAGGCCACGCGGGCGGGTGAGAAGAGGGGGGGGCACCGACGGCTATCGGGAGCCAACCCCGAAGACAAGAGGAAGCTGTGGAGTGGTGTGCAGCTGCAGAGGAGACAGCCAGAAGGGCTGCGTGTTAGAGGCAGCGGTGTGGCTGCCAGGAGGAGCTGCGGAGAGAGGGGGAGACAGCACGAAGCTGTCAGAGCTGTGGAGAGAGAGGAGTTGCAGCGAGTACAGCCAAGGGGGGCTGTGTGAGAGAAACAGCAGCGGGGCTTCTGTTGTGGATCGGGCCGACATTGGAGTCAGCACCGTGGAGAAGCTACAGAGTAAAGACAGCCGTGTGGGTGTACAGCACGAACCGAATAAAGGACACTGAGCCAGACATCGTGGTCCAGTCGTTTATTACACTGGTGTCGGAAGTGCAACGGCATGTCGAAACAAGTGAGGAAGAAAGTTAATCCGGCGCCTGCATCGGCTTCTTCGTCCGACGACGACGAACTCCCTCCAACCACGGATCCTGTTGGGGTGGTGGAGGAGAGCCCGGCTGAGGCGACCACGGGAACGGGAGTGGAGGATGTTGGCGCGGTGGCGGGTCCGTCGACATCATCAGACGCGGATCAACGATGGCAAGCGATGGCGGTACAACTGGAGGCACTTAAGGACGTCCTGGCGCATCTATGCCATCTCGTCGCGCCAGGGACGATGGATGATGCAATTGGTGCTCCGCGGGCCGCCACGTTGCCTGTCCTGCCGCCGCCATTGCCCACGCGGCAAGAGGCCGCCATTTTGCGCGCTCCGTGGCGCCAAACCGCCATCTTGGCCACGCCGCGGGCCGACGCCATTTTGAATTTGCCATCACAGCCACCACCATTGGAAGACGGCGGGAAGAGGAGTCGGAGTCGCCACCTTACAACGGTTAAAGAATTTTCCGTCGGTGGGGACTGGAGCGCGTTCGCCTGCCGCTTCTTGGCGGCGGTACGCACAGCAAGATGGACCGATGCGGAGGCTTTGGAGGTGTTGCCGACTCTCCTGGACGACGAATCTGTCCGATTCTTCCGTTCCATAACGACCGATAAGAAGGCAACTTTATGTGGTGTTTTTCAAGAAATGGCCGATGCTTATGAGCCACCAGATGATGCGCATCGGCGATTCGCTCAACGACAACGAGCACCAGAGGAGTCGCCCGTGGCGTTCAGGGGTGCGGTGCTGGAGCTGGCCATGGCAGCTTATCCTGAGACGCCACAGGACCTGCTCGAGCCTCTCATATTAGGGAAAATGTTGGAGCTGTCTCGGGATCTAGGGATCCCCATGCCTGTGTGTGGGCATGAGAAGCTAACTTCCCGGACGGCTGCTAAGTGTCTCGATGCGCAATTCAACCTCCGTCGCTGGAAACAAGTGACGGCGTGGACGGGGGGGCCCGTCAAAGAAGGGGATGCGCTGGGGTGGAACCCTGCACAGGCTGTCTATGTTCCGGATGACCGGGGCCCTCAACAACTGACGGCCGCCTCCGCTCCATGGACGGGACGCGGCGGGCTGAGACCGCGCGCGGCGCTACCAGAACGGGGCCGTCAGGAGGCGAGGCCTGCGCTTCGGCGCAACGAGGCCGAATGTTTCCGCTGCGGGCGTAGGGGCCACTACGCCAGAGACTGCTGGGCCCGCTTCCCGGCTCCGCCGCAGCAGGAGGCCTCGGCACCGGTCAAGTCGGCTAAAGATCCTCCGAAACAGGCATGTCGGCACGCACCAGACACTCGGCAAGGCTTTACACCTCACCCATCACCGTCGTTGCGCCATCCTAACGTTGTGGTTAAAGCATGCCCTTCGACGGGGCCTTGTCGCTCGGTCACGCAGTGGCGCAAGTTGGCACGGAGAGTCGTCGCGGCCGCTACGGGCTCGTCCACTGTACCGGGGTCTATACAAGGGGTGGACGTACGCATTTTGGTCGACTCCGGCGCGTCTGCGACTATTATTTTGGATGTCATTTTCCATCTGTTGGGCATCCCGCCGGGGGCTGTGCGTCCGGTTTATGGGTCGTGCGTCGCTGCGAACGGGGGTAGCATGGGTATCGTGGGTCAGGTGGATGCTAAGATATCTATTGGGGATGTGTCGGCCTCGGGTGTTGTGTTGATATCGAGATCTTTGGCGGTTCCTTGTTTGTTAGGCACCGATTTTTTGGCTAAGATGCCCATTTTGATCAAAATCAATGAGAATTGTATTGAACTGCCGGGGGGCCGTCAAATCTCGTTTCTGCCGTCGCCCTGGGGGCGACCTGCTTCGGCCGTACAAGTGCAGGCGCTGTCCGTCGCATCTGTGGACATCCCACCTGGTACACAGATGCTTATACCCTTGCGGTATCGGAAGCCCCTGCCTGATCGGCTAGGAGCAGTAGGGGTCTTGTTGTCACCGTCCGCCACGATAACAACCGGGTTGGCGTTAGTGGGGGCACAGACCATCGTCCGGCCGGATCAATTACCGTTTTTACAGGTGCTTAATGCGGGGGGAGAAAACGTCCGTGTCCCGGCCGGTACGGTTGTGGCACATGCCACTACGGCGTTTGCGACCCATGATTGTCCACATAGCCGGGGAGTTGTTGCTGGGGTTTCCGAGCCAAGGAGTTCGGATGATCGTTGGGTTGCTCATTTACGTGACGGAAATTCTTCCCTGTCCATGGAGCAACGTGGTGCGCTGCGTAAATTGTTGTTGACATATTCCGATGTGTTCAGCTCCGATGATTTGGATTTGGGCCGCACTTCGTTGCTTTACCATCACATTGAGACGGGCGATGCTGCCCCTATTCGATTAAATTCGCATCGGATGAGTCCTGCGGAGCGAGAACACGTACGGGGGGCAGTGGAAGACATGTTGGCTGCGGACATTATATCGCCATCTAACAGCCCATGGGGCGCTCCAGTCGTCTTGGTTAAGAAGAAGGATGGCAAATTGCGATTTTGTGTTGATTTCCGCAAATTGAATAAGATATCGGTGGCAGATGCGTACCCCCTGCCGCGTATGGATGACTCCCTCGACGCATTGTCGGGGGCTAAGTTCTTTTCCACACTGGACCTCTCTTCGGGATTTTGGCAGCTTCCCCTTGACGAGTCCTCACGGGAGAAAACCGCATTCCGTACGCCGCAGGGGTTATTTCAATTCAACTGTCTCCCGATGGGATTGAATGCGGCTCCTGCTACATTTCAAAGATTGATGGAGCTCGTTTTGACGGGGTTGCAGTGGGAGACGTGTCTTATATATTTGGACGATATTATTGTCTTCAGCCGCACATTTGATGAACATTTGACGCGGCTGGAGACAGTGTTCACGAGGATGCGTTCTGCCAAATTGAAATTTAAACCAAAGAAATGTCACCTACTGCAACGGTCCGTCCGCTATTTGGGGCACATTGTGAGTGCCGAGGGAGTGTCCACGGATCCGGAAAAGACGGCGTGCGTCCGGGATTGGCCGACTCCGGCCACCGTGGGGGATGTTCGGCGGTTTTTGGGATTTGCCTCGTATTACCGAAGATTTGTGCCGGGTTTTGCGACGATTGCGAGGCCCTTGCATCTCCTTACGGGTAAAGGACGGAAGTTTGTTTGGGGACAGCCGGAGGAGGCGGCCTTTCGGAGTCTGCGTGATCTATTGGCCACGGCCCCAACATTGGATTATCCCGATTTCGATCACCCATTCATTCTTGATACGGACGCGAGTGACACAGGTATTGGGGCGGTGTTATCACAGTCTAAAGGGGGTGTAGAGCGTGTCGTGGCGTATGGTAGCCGAGTCTTGTCTCCTGCGGAAACCCGCTACTGTGTCACTCGCAGAGAACTATTGGCGGTTGTTTTTTTCCTACGGCAATTTCGACCATACCTCTACGGTCGTTCTTTTATTGTGCGTACGGATCATGCGGCCTTGCAATATGCCCTTAAAATTGACCAGCCATCCGGACAGTTGGCACGTTGGTTGGACACGCTACAGGAATTTTCCTTCCAAATTCAACATCGGAAGGGAGTGCGCCATGCGAACGCTGACGCACTTTCCAGATTACCGCGGCGCGCCCCTTGTAAATGTGAGTCGGGGACGCATAGGTGTTCGCCGATTCCAAACCCCCCTCAGCCGCTTACGTTGGCCGTCGAGAAGTCGGACACTCCGATGGAACCGGGACCGGCTGACGGGGTTTTGAATCTGCCGCGGTCTGTCTGGATCCGGGAACAGATGATGGATGAGTCATTGGTGTCCTTGCGGAAGCGGTCTGCTAGGGACAATGGGAGTCCGAATACGGCTATGGGGCCGCAAACCGCTCTCCGAGATGGTCTGCTTATGTGGCGGGAGGGGTTCCAGGAACGTTGGCGCCTGGTGGTACCAACGTCCTTGCGATTCGAGTTGATTAGAACCCTCCATTGTGACACTCTCTTACATTTAGGGGTGCAGAAGACCTTGTTGACGTTGCAACGTCATTATTTACGGCATGGCGACAGATGTCGTAGGGCACGTGCGCGCGTGCCCTGCGTGTGCACGACGTAAGCCGCCGAAACATCCTTACGTGCCGCCTCTCCAGTCGATTCAGGTGTCTCGAGTCAATGAATTGGTGGCACTGGACATATTGGGACCTTTTCCACCATCGGCGAGGGGTAATAAATATTTGCTGGTAGGGGTTGAGTACCTCTCCCGTTGGCCGATGGCCTGGCCGTTGCCCGATCAGTCGGCCGCGGCCATTACCGACGCCTTTTTGTTTGGGTATATTATGGATAAGGGGGCGCCTGAGAGACTCCTCACGGACCAGGGCAGGAATTTCTCTTCTAAATTATTGGCGGAAGTGTGCGCGGGCCTTGGGACTAAGAAAGTACGGACATCCCCATACCATCCGCAGACGGATGGTATGGTTGAACGGCTGAACAGGACATTGTCTGCCATGCTTTGCCATACCGTGAGTGAACAACAATCAGATTGGGATCTGCACATCCCCGGGGTGCTTTCGGCGTACAGGATGACGCCTCATGCGGCTACAGGATATTCGCCGTTTTACCTTATGTATGGTCGGGAAAACGTGCCGCCGGTGGATGTGCAATTGGGAACTGGGGTGAAGGGACCTCGTAAACCACTTCCTGAATACATTCAGGACACGGTTCGCCGAGTCACGGAGGCGCGGGAGAATGCCCGCGTGGCTACGGCCAAAGCCCAGGCCCGGAACGAGCGATATGCGCGACGGTCTGAGGGGGAGTGCCCTTGGAAGGTTGGGGACCTAGCCTGGCTTCATTGTCCACAGGTACGTCCGGGGACCTCGCCGAAATTGCACAAACCCTGGCATGGTCCCGTACGCCTCATTGCGGTTCCCAACCCACAGTCAGCACGCGTCCAGATTGGGTCTCGTCGCTGGGTTGTGCATACGTCGCGCTTGAAACCATATGTTGCTCCCTTACATGATGCGTCATCCCCCAATGTTGCCTTGCCGGGGTCTGTTGCTGCTGACTCTCCCCTGCCTGCGTCCATTGATCTTGCTAGAGCGCCTGTCGTACCTGTTCCAGACAGGCCGGCCGTGACATTGCGGGGGACGAGGGGCCCTGCTCGGAGGACGCCTGCCAGGTCTGCGGGACCTTCGAGCCCTGCAGCCCTTCCGACCCAGCTGCGGGCACGGTCACAGGACAAGCCCAAGACTAACTCTTTAGGGACACGGGACGTCGGTGGACTTCCAGCTGCGACAGGGGGATTACCCCCTGTCATTCCTCGACTTTCATCGCGTTCCCGTTCTGCGAGTGGGCCGCCGACCGTCCGGGACGGGCCGGCGACCCGCACACGTTCCAAATCGCTTACGTTTCGTTGATTGTTGCTGTCTTGTTATTTTTTTTCTTACAGTTGTATTTATTGCATGCTTTTTGTACGTTCGTTGATGTTAATTGCGTTGTTGTTGTTGTTCTTGCTGTTACATTGTATGCTTAGTGTCCTTTAGGGGGGGAAGCTCGGTTCGCCGCATTACGATTTGCTATTGGTCAGCCGAGGTCGGCTGGGATTTTTCTACGGGGGAGGGTGGTGTAATGCGGGCGTAAGCGACCTTCCGGATGTGACGTCACGGGGGGTGGAGTCATGTGACGTGGGTGGAAGGTTCGGGTCCTTAAGCGGGTAAACCGGAAGGGGAAGAGTCGGGGTGTGAGCGGAAAAGAGTGAGGCCACGCGGGCGGGTGAGAAGAGGGGGGGGCACCGACGGCTATCGGGAGCCAACCCCGAAGACAAGAGGAAGCTGCGGAGTGGTGTGCAGCTGCAGAGGAGACAGCCAGAAGGGCTGCGTGTTAGAGGCAGCGGTGTGGCTGCCAGGAGGAGCTGCGGAGAGAGGGGGAGACAGCACGAAGCTGTCAGAGCTGTGGAGAGAGAGGAGTTGCAGCGAGTACAGCCAAGGGGGGCTGTGTGAGAGAAACAGCAGCGGGGCTGCTGTTGTGGATCGGGCCGACATTGGAGTCAGCACCGTGGAGAAGCTACAGAGTAAAGACAGCCGTGTGGGTGTACAGCACGAACCGAATAAAGGACACTGAGCCAGACATCGTGGTCCAGTCGTTTATTACACCTGTATAAAAGACACCTGTTCACAGAAGCAATCAATCAATGGCCAAGACCAAAGAGCTCTCCAAGGATGTCAGGGACAAGATTGTAGACCTACACAAGGCTGGAATGTGCTACAAGACCATCGCCAAGCAGCTTGGCGATAAGGTGACAACAGTTGGTGCGATTATTCGCAAATGGAGAAACACAAAAGAACTATTATTTGTTTCTTTCGGTTAAGTCACGTCTAAAGATAAAATAATAAATTAAATAATAGAATACGACGTTTCGATTGCAACACAAGCAATCATCATCAGGTATAATGAAATAGCGACATAAAATCTAACCAGAAAACTATAGACAGACATATTAGCAGACAGATATCACCAAGATAAATAGCGAGAGCAACACAGGTAACAGAGAGGGGTGATCGTCTCTGTGTGGTGGCCTTAAATAGACAGAGGGGGGGGGCGGAGGCAGAGAGTGGGAGGAGGGTTAGAGAAAAAATTAGCATATCAATGAGTGGTCAACAGACGTGGTGCTGCGAATGCGATGGCACGGCAAGCAAGCCTGAAAATCAGGAGGACACACTAAAATTAAATAACCTAGTAACCTAGTAAAATATCGAAATGACATGCGTTTTTCTGGATTTTATGTCGCTATTTCATTATACCTGATGATGATTGCTTGTGTTGCAATCGAAACGTCGTATTCTATTATTTAATTTATTATTTTATCTTTAGACGTGACTTAACCGAAAGAAACAAATAATAATTCCTGCAGTCACGAAAGTTCTAAAATTAAGACAAAAGAACTGTCAATCTCCCTCGGCCTGGGGCTCCATGCAAGATCTCACCTCGTGGAGTTGCAATGATCATGAGAACGGTGAGGAATCAGCCCTGAACTCCACGTGAGGATCTTGTCAATGATCTCAAGGCAGCGGGGACCATAGTCACCAAGAAAACAGTTGGTAACACACTACGCCGTGAAGGACTGAAATCCTGCAGCACCCGCAAGGTCCCCCTGTTCAAGGAAGCACATATACATGCCGTTTGAAGTTTGCCAATGAACATCTGAATGATTCAGAGGACAACTGGGTGAAAGTGGTGTGGTCAGATGAGACCAAAATGGAGCTCTTTGGCATCAACTCAATTCGCCGTGTTTGGAGGAGGAGGAATGCTGCCGATGACCCCAAGAACACCATCCCCACCATCAAACATGGAGGTGGAAACATTATGCTTTGGGGGTGTTTTTTCTGCTAAGGGAACAGGACAACTTCACCGCATCAAAGGGACGATGGACGGGGCCATGTACCGTCAAATCTTGGGTGAGAACCTCCTTCCCTCAGCCAGGGCATTGAAAATGGGTTGTGGATGGGTATTCCAGCATGACAATGACCCAAAACACACGGCCAAGGCAACAAAGGAGTGGCTCAAGAAGAAGCACATTAAGGTCCTGGAGTGGCCTCGCCAGTCTCCAGACCTTAATCCCATAGAAAATCTGTGGAGGGAGCTGAAGGTTCGAGTTGCCAAACGTCAGCCTCGAAACCTTAATGACTTGGAGAAGATCTGCAAAGAGGAGTGGGACAAAATCCCTCCTGAGATGTGTGCAAACCTCGTGGCCAACTACAAGAAACGTCTGACCTCTGTGATTGCCAACAAGGGTTTTGCCACCAAGTACTAAGTCATGTTTTGCAGAGGAGTCAAATACTTATTTCCCTCATTAAAATGCAAATCAATTTATAACATTTTTGACATGCGTTTTTCTGGATTTTGTTGTTATTCTGTCTCTCACTGTTCAAATAAACCTACCATTAAATTTATAGACTGATCATTTCTTTGTCAGTGGGCAAACGTACAAAATCAGCAGGGGATAAAATAATTTTTTCCCTCACTATATGAGGGCCGAAAGTTACCACCTTTCGTCTTTCGCTTTATCTGGTGTGACATTTTCAAGAAGATGTACTTAGTGGGTTGCATCAAGTTAGCCATCCAATATTTAATGTATTTTTTCTGGAAATGTACAGTATTGGATCTTTAGTAGCTGCTCTCTGCACATTTAATCTGAATCTGCAGACATATTCTAAGGCCAGTGTGAGTCCCAGAATATTTATCCAGCCTGCAGAAAATGGAGATGTAAATTAATACCTGCATACATGTTAGTTATTAAAAAAATTGCTTTGATATATTTCTAAGCAAAACCTTTTGAATATGTATGCTGTGATGTGTTGAGTCAAACAAATGTGCATATTGACACAAATGTGTAAAATTAGTGCTAATATTTGATAGTGTAGTATTGTACTCATTTCATTCTGTAGAATGCAATTGACATAATCTTGCGTTTTAAAGCCGAATATTATGCACTGATGTGAAGCAGTGAAATTATTGTTCGTAATTTTTCTATGCCCTGCATTTGTCTCTGGCAGTGTTGTTTAATTTCGTGGTGCACGATAAAAGAAAAAGCCCAATTTGGAACGTGGTGATGTGGACCTTCCTCTTCATCGGGCAGGGCATCATGGTGTGCCTCTATTCACTTGAGTGGTATGCCCAACAACACTGCCCAGCTAAAGAGGTAAGACTTACCTCACCAACCATGACACGTGTTATTTTGTATGGACTGCATTCACTTCTAAACACGTTCAAATGTATCACATTATTTGCCGATACTGTGTAGGCATTGGTGCACAAATAGCCTAAATATTGATCAATAACCACTACCCTAATATAAATGGCATATTCATACATTTACTGACCTTTTATGGCAGTGTTATTGACAAATGTGTTGCGTTTCTAAACATCTCTCTGTGTTCGGGTTGTACTTCACGTTCTGCATGATGCCCTACGTTTTGCTCCTTGTGCTGGGAGCTTCTACACGAACTGAATTGAGCAGCTCACTTTCTCCCTCAATTATGTAGTGTTGCTTGCTGCTGTTGGTGTTTTCGGTTCCAGCTGTCAAGTGCTAGATAATCCGAGGGAGAACGAGAGCTGCTCTGTTCAGTTCCCGAAGAAACTTTCATCGCGTGGAACAAAATGTCAGCCATCATGGCAAATACATTGGTACAGCCCAAAAAAGCATCGGCGAGTTAGTTGCACAGCACAACCGCTAAAACATATGCAATATGACCTTAACAATGGGCAGCCACAAAAAGCCATGCGCATAGTTTTTAAAGTATCCACCATGCGAAAAGGAATGGATTCCATAACGTGGCTTAGGATCCATTACTTATTTTATAAGATAAATACTTAGGCTTAAAAGTTTCCACTTATGTTTGTGTATTGATTTCTGTATGTTTAAATTTTTTACTCCATTAGGAAACCTTTTTTGATCTCATCACCCCGCTATCGTGGAGCTGCCAGCCCTTTGTGTGACCCCTTCCAATTGGAACATACTTGGCACACTGCTGGCTGGTGTGACTGCTTGGTGTCTCATCACACACTGGATACAACTGGGATACAAAGGGAGATAATTACCAGGAATAAAAACATTGATAATTATGACAGGGACTAATTAAAAATTACACATTAACCTTTATTTTGCAAAATAATGTCTCAAAAGTTTAGCAATTTTGGAGAGTGAAGGAACTTGTTTTTTTTATCTTTTCAAATTTGAGTGTGAAAAATTGTCTTTACCTTGAAAATGTCTGAACCAAAGACTGTCTTAAAATACTATACTTAACATTTTCTAAAAAATTCCACTTGGAAATATTTGAATATTGTTTTTGTTAAATATCAGCTCATCAAGGAAGGCCTGTGGTTAAAATATATAAAAATTATTTTTTGTTACATTTCTGTCATTAATGAACAATATGTTTAACACCTTGATTCAAGTCACCATTTCACTTCGATGTTTATATCTGGAAATCTCTTAAGGTAATAATGTAGTTAATTGTTATTGTTAATGCTTTGTGTTTGGACTTCACGTTGCACTGTTTAAGTCGCTGAACAACTTACCATTTCATTTACACTTTTAATTTTTATGTTCCCATCCATTAAACATGTTATTTTATTCTTAGGTTTTTTCGGTAAAGTCACGTAGGTAAAACATCAAAATTAATGAAAATAAAATAAAAACAAAAATCACGACGTTTCGGAGGCAACACAAGTCTCCGTCATCAGGTGGGACCGTCACAGCCGAATTAGCTGCATCAAGTGAGGCAATGATTCAAGAAGTAATCCCTTATAAGCAAGTTGAAGGGGGGAGGAGAGGGGGGGGGAGCTCATCAGAATGTGGTAGCCAATGAATGGAACGCATCGGGAGGGAGGGGGGCGGGGCTCAAAGACAGCACGGAGCGCTAAGCACAACGCATCGGGAGGGGGGGGGGAGCGGGGCCAAAACAATGGACGACGGCTTGGACGCGGCTGCCGCTGCACACGCCAACACAATGGACAGAGAGGGGGGAGGGGAGGTCTGATACACATGATAGACAAAAGAACGAAAATGCCCATGTTTATACCAATGCTGGCTGAACAATGAAGAGAGCACTGCCAAAAAATAACTGGGGATGTTAACACTCGGTAAAGTAAAATAGTGCCTGTCAGATAAGATGGTCCAAAAAAGTGTAATTAAGTCTTTTTTGCGTGGTTGATAACATCTTTCCAATGATTACTAAGTTTGTACCCATCATCACGGTTGAAATTATGTCTGTGTTTGTATATTTATATGGCTTCGTGTACAAACCTTTGATGGTAGCCGGGAGGTTTGCAGAGTATCTTGGTCTCGGAAAAGACAATTTCATGAGAGCCCACCGAGTTGTAGCAATGAATCGGACTTGGATCTTATGTTTGTTTAGAATTTTGGAGATCTTTTTGGTCACGCCTGCTATGTATGGTAACGTGATGGTTTTGGTCGGAGTTTCAAGTGGCTGTTTCTGTGTGGTGGGAGAGACAGCTTGGCGGATAGTACGGTCAGAGTATCCGTTCATCCTGAGGGCCCGATGTACATGTCTTAATTCACCGGTCAGGTGGTGTTTGTCAGAAATGCCATGGGCTCTGTGGTATAGCGTTTTGATGAGAGAATTCTTTTGAGATGGGTGGTGGTGGGAATCCGGTTTCAAGTAGGAATCTGTGTGGGTGGCTTTCCTGTAGACAGAATGTCCCAAGGATCCTTCAGGCCTCCTCTCAAACAGAATATCCAAGGCAGTGCTCTCTTCATTGTTCAGCCAGCATTGGTATAAACATGGGCATTTTCGTTCTTTTGTCTATCATGTGTATCAGACCTCCCCTCCCCCCTCTCTGTCCATTGTGTTGGCGTGTGCAGCGGCAGCCGCGTCCAAGCCGTCGCCCATTGTTTTGGCCCCGCTCCCTCCCCCTCCCGATGCGTTGTGCTTAGCGCTCCGTGCTGTCTTTGAGCCCCGCCCCCCTCCCTCCCGATGCGTTCCATTCATTGGCTACCACATTCTGATGAGCTCCCCCCCTCTCCTCCCCCCTTCAACTTGCTTATAAGGGATTACTTCTTGAATCATTGCCTCACTTGATGCAGCTAATTCGGCTGTGACGGTCCCACCTGATGACAGAGACTTGTGTTGCCTCCGAAACGTCGTGATTTTTGTTTTTATTTTATTTTATTTTCATTAATTTTGATGTTTTACCTACGTGACTTTACCGAAAAAACCTAAGAATATGATTCCTTGCAGTCACGAAAGCTTCAAATCTAGAAACATGTTATTCTTGATCTGAATATTACAGACCTGTTATGTTTACATTTATATAGAGAATTAGAGCAGAAATCTTTGCAATTGCTACTGTCGTTGAAATGGGGATGTTCGTTTCTTCAGCAGTGCTGCCATCCAATATTTAGTTGTATTTAGGTACACATTTGTTGTATTTGCACACAATTGGATATCAAGGCACATTTAATGTAATGTTCCACATATGCTATTTTATAACAGATATAGATGTTTTTCTTACAATGGTATATCAGTTAATATACCATTTCTCAGTTATGGTGTTGGGCTTGTTAACATGCTTGTGCAGCACTGTTTAATAATACTGCCACAGCCCTTTTCTCAAGCCACTGCTCGATGAGGGCCTCCCCACACCTTGCAGGTCGTGGGGGAGAGGGAGGATATGTGATATTATTTCACCACACTGGTCAGTGCAGGTTGAAGGAAGAGCTCTGATGTGGAAGCATAGCAATTCAGTAGAAAAGATTTTACTGAACTGCCATCTATTGACCATCGCATAGCACAGCTACACAACCGCCGATGACGACTTGTTTTTATGCATGGTGGTCGTCCGTCCAAACAGTCCAAGTAAAAACCTGCATGGCTTATGAGCTCTGTTTAATGCTATATTGGACCTCAATGCAGAAAATGTATTTCAGTGCACACATTCCCAAATACAATAGTTGTTTAATTGCCTTGTTAATGTCATTAATACCATTCTCACAATTCATGCAGTATTCTCAGGTTGTCCTACCATTGTGGTTTTCAGCTGAAGATGTTTATTGCAAACAATGTTATCTGAATCTAGCTGATGAGATAATTGTAAAGTGTACTGGTTCAACATCCCTGGCATTTCTTTGACTTTTTTTTCCTGAAATCAGGCAATTGCTGAGTAAGTATGTTATGTGTGATCTCATATTTCCCACTGGGGCCTTGCCAACCCAGCCTGCTGCAGCTCAGAAATTGGCAGGTTTTTTCACTGCAGAACCCAAGTCGTGCAGCTGAAGCCATACACAACGAATTATTAGCCCTGGCTCTGCTTGGCCTAAAGCCAGATTGGTATGTTTTTGCGAGGCCAGTGTATTACGGTTTGGTTCTGGATGGGCAAGGCAAATAGCCAGTGGAAAACAACCCATGCCATAATGGCCCCGTGTTTGCTCAGCTCGATGTGTTGCAGTGGAAAATGTGTAGGGGACAATGCAGTATGGGGAGGGGAAATTCGCTGTGAAATTCCCAAAGATATGTTGGTGAGTTACGCCATTAAGGATTTATTGCAGTTAAGTGAAAAATGGAGATTGGTTTTGCTATGCCAATTGCTGATTGCACCCTGGTTTTGTAATTAAAATATTCGTGGTAATATTTTATAATTAAACCACAACTTTGAGTATTTATCCTCGGTATTTGTGCAAAATCAGTGACGATACATTGAACTGGTAATTGTTTTGATTGGGAATGGATACTTTTTTTCTGTTTAACATGTGGAAATTAATAAAATTGTCAAATAATCTAACCTTGTATCAGGAATAATTTGTACTGAACTACAGACATGGACTTGCCTACATATACACAAGGGTACAGTCATGAATTCAGTTGTAGTTTTAGGCGTTCTAGTAATACAAAGTTGGGTTGAAAATTCAAACTGAATACTGTACTGTAGTGTTCACTCGGGAAAGGAAAGGCTTAACATTTTGGATTGTTAGCCTTAGAATCGCCTAAGTGAATATTCCTCTGTTTCAACTTACTATGCATGTAAAGACTGTGCAACATGTTTGCTACACAATTGATGCATATATTTTGCAGCGACAACTGGATAACAGCATATTTATACCTTGGGCAGATATTTAGGCAGACTGGGATCACGATGGAATAAAAAAGCAAACGAGAGCAAGTTGGAGTCATTTTTGACAGCTCAACTAAATCGTGAAAAGGAACTTGCAAATGTGACTACAAGACGTTTTGAATCCGTGTTTATCAACTGCTTCAACAGATTAGCCACGTGCAAGTTAAGACACCAAACCCACTTGTATTTAATTAAGGTATGTGGGCTTGGTCAGGATACATCACTGGAAGGGATGATGACCAGCAGTTGAGACTAATTATGAAGTGTTAACCAAAGGTGGAAACAAGAAGACAATCATCTAGTGTGCTGCGCTCGCTAGATCGACTCATTGCAGGACTGGGATGGCGACGGTTTAGGGGAATGCCTTCAACAGTTTTATCTGTCATGGCTGATGACGTTTGTACAATATACTAGCGGGAAGTACCCAGCGTTGCCCGGTGGGGAAAATACATATAAAAACTTCTCAAAACTTAAAAACATAACTTATACAAATGAAAAGAAAACTTTGATCATTACCTCGTGAATTAAAATAAAATCCAACGCGCGTTGGAAAAAAAAACTTACGCTCGCGCGCAAAGATTCGATTCTTAAATTGCGCAAAGGAATCGAAGTTTGTAGATTTTTTTCGAATCTGCCTATTCCCGTTTAATCGATACCACAAACGCTCACCAGATATTGATTCTCGCCAGTCCTATATGCGGGTTGACGCCATACACTTCATGGTCATTCCCCCCCCCATACAAAAGTCTATTTTTATACGTTTTACATTAAGTACAGTATGGGAGCTAGCCACATGGCAAATTAAACGTTTTTAACCTACTTCCCCCCCAGCCGGCCTACGCAGAGGGTTAGGGGGGGGGGGCGTGACGTCAGCAGGCACCTGCGACTGTCGCTCTCTCTCGGCTTCTCCGTCTCACTCCGACTGTCGCTCTCTCTCGGCTTCTCCGTCTCACTCCGACTGTCTCTCGCGGCTTCTCCGTCTCACTCCGACTGTCTCTCTCCCTCTTTCGTATCTTCTCTGTTCCTGTTCCACTGCTAGCCTATCCCATCTCTCATATCTTCTCCTGCTCCACTGCTACCCTATTATATCTCTCATATCTTCTTCTCCCCGACTGTCTCCGTCCAGCTCCCAGCAACAACTCCCCGTCCCTCTCTCACGCTCCCGTATATATCCCCGTCCTCATTAATTACCAATTAATTAACCGGCGTCCCCACCGACGTCCCGCGCCCGCGGCCCCCGCCGCCACCTGCTCCCATCCCCAGACTTGCTGGTGCCACTTTGCCCCTGACAACAACAACCGGCCAATCACTGCTCTGCATCCCATAACCACCTAACGAGCCGTCTCTCTCCGACCGTTATCCTCCCAGCAACACCTGTTTGCCCTGATGCGACCCCACTGTCCATAACCCACACGTGTTTCCAATTTCCCTCTTGGCACGCGTTAATTCACTACATATATATCGAGATAACATGAATTCTGTCAATGAGAAACATGTTCAACTGAACTAAATGAGACCTGATTTGTACAGTTTATTTGAAGGCAGACTTCTGAAGAGAAATACAGAGCTTTCGCGCCCTGGCACATTTTATGCGAGACTTGTACATTGGGGGCCTTTTTTTACGTTCTCAGGACTTGCACAGGCAAATCAATGGTGGTGAAATCGCCGTGCAATACGTAAAGAGCATTCTGATTTCCCCTGTGCCTGGATATCAAATGCTCGCGAACCCTGCCTGTGACAGCGCCTACACCCTTCACACTGGCAACTGAACAATCAAGTTCGATGCTACAAAATCAACCCCTTACACCTTGGTATCCTCTCATTTAAACTCTTAGCTCTCCAATGCGTTCTCACATTTCTCCGCATGTTATTTGCCATAACGTCTAACGTTTCGCTTCATCGGACATCGTACCAAACAATGTGCAGTACAACCCGGGGTATTCAGTGAAACCACTGAAAACCTAGGCAGTCGTTTCCTTGAAAAACTGACCTATCTCGCAGATTGGCCATCTCAGCTTAGTTCTTAATATATGCCGTCTAGTTTATTCTGGAGGATCTTGTTTTCAAGTGTAAAGTATCCATCGCCCACATATAATCATGTTGAAAATGTGTAAAAATGATTGTGGATCAGGATGCAACTGGCCTTCATTACAAGGCAGTGCACATCTGTGGCACAGGAACTGACTATGAAACATGATTCATGCATGGACCTTTCAGCAATGCCTTACGCAAAACCTTTCATAACAAGGGTCATGCTGGCAAACTCGCAGTGACACTTGTTGAACACTCGAAATGAAGGACGTGGGCAGGTGCTCCAAATCGAGGGCAAACACATTTATTGTGATAATCTGTAAAATGTAACAGCACGTGTATCACAGAGAAATTCTCAACCGAGTCACCATTAACCACGTGACTGGTGTACAGGTCAGGTTACTCAATAACAGTTTCCCCTAAACCCAATTCCACTATTGATAAACCATCTTTGTCTTTAATCATAACCTTTACACTTTACTATTCGAATATTACTTTAATCCTAAGCTGTATCTCTATCTATGCCATCCACTTATATCGATCTTATCTTACACCCATTGTCTGTACTGTATGTGTACTGTATTCTACTGTACTTGTCACCATTGAACAACTTACTAATGTACAGGTGTTCTATTCTCAATAGCATTGCAAGTAGTCATACTCTGGGTGCATGGGCATGGTTATAGAATAAACAGTATTAGGGTTAGAGAATTAACAGTATTAACTACAGTACGTCATCCTTTACAGTGTACAGTGCCAACCCCCCTCTTATTGAATATATCACAAACTCAAATTCAAAGCCAAGTTTAAAGATAGGCCCTGGCAAGGTAAAGTAATTTACCCTTTTTATCAGGTAAAAGGGTAAAGGTGTCGACCATGCCAAGGGGTAAGGTAAAGGGTATGGTAACGGTAGCACAGAAGAATTACCCGGTAGGCTAAAGGTAGCGCGAAGTATATTACCCGGTAAATACCTTGTTTGCCGCTCGCTAAAAGCTCCGTGGCGCAGTCCATGGCCTCCATTTTAAATTGGAATCATCGAGTGTATTCTATATGAATAAAGCGCTCTACCTAGCATTTACCTATTATATACCTATTTCATGTGTAGTACCCCAGTAATTACCCTGTAATCGGGTAATTTGTATGGGGTAAGCATAAACGATAGGGTAAAGGTAGGCTCGTTGCTTTTGACCTTTTACCTTACCTTGCTAAAGGGTAAAAGGTAAGAGTAGAAAGATTGTATTGTGGTAAGGTAAAAGGTAGGATAAAGGTAGGCTCGTTGTTTTACCTTACCTTGCCGAGACCTACTTAAAGACTAGAACATTTCTATAACTATCAAAAATAGAATTTGGGTCCTTTACCCTACCAGCCACCTACAGGCCCGACTCAGTATCGCATGCTGGTGTACACACGTGCATTGATGTACTGCACAGCACATAAGGACCGTCACAAAACCATACTTTACTCCATTACTGCACGAGCAAAAAATGTAAAGAGTGGTCCATTCCTAATGTGCCACACACCTCCGCATTCAATTAGATAAACACTGCGTTTTGTACGGCTGGCAAGTTGTATATAAATGGCACTTAGAATATTTAGAAATGTTGATTATAATTGTGCTTTCAGAAACTAATGAAATACCAGTACTTTGAAAATCATACACTGGAATATTTTGCGAGGAGACTTTCATTCTAATTATTGCACAATTACATAATGTTAACATTAATTATATTCGGATCGTAAATTGGTATATGTGTAAGCTTCATCGTTAAAATAAAGACACTTGCAATAATCGTACATGTTTCAGAACATTGCCAATTAATTGAAAAATAATAACCCAGAATTTTGTTTTATAATTCGGTCACGATGAGGATTTTGATTTCGAGTTCTGACCCTGAATGATTGTGCAAAAAAGCAGTTGGCGTCAAACTTCGAGGCTAGCTGGGTGGAAAACATTTGATTCGTATCGCCATGGTCAACGTGTGAGGAATGTTCTGTAGGTCACATTCGCACGAAAACAACTGGTACGTTATCATTTTCCTTTATATAATCTGCAAATATTTGAGGGATATTTATAGGTAGCCAAAATTGTTGTCCAGAATGATTTTTCCCATACTATAAATTGATTGGTTTTGAATGACTTCATTTTTACTTTATTACGATTAGCACAGTTGGCCTACGTACGGTGCAAATTAAGTTATACATATATACTTATGAAGGGTGGTTGGTGCAATTTTAATAACGTTTGCTGGTTAGATCTGGCAGTTGAACATTTTTTAATGTTTTTTTAAACTCTCTCCACCCCAAACAGCCTTACATTCTATCTTAATGGATTATCCAGGTAATATATGATAACTAAAAAAAGCAGTATAATTGGTACACCACAGTCGATCGGCAGATTACTTAGTGGGGTAAGGTGTAGGTACTCATACCTTTTCCAAAGCGTCTGGATAGCTTAGAAGAGTAGGCGAAAATATCCTCTGTATGTATGTCGAACTTATTTCGCACCGTATGTAGCCACCCATACTAACTGGAGGTGCGGAATTCTTAAAAATTCCATCTTTCTCGTCGAGGCCTGGCCATCAACAGTGGCAAGAGCAAGTGTTTTCAAGGCTACACCTTTATCAAATGTCATTCTTACATTCATGAAACATTAATATATTCCTGCATGTTGAACAGTTCATTTTCAGTGCATATAAGTTGTATGCGTTTGATTCCTGGATTTATTGCAAAATTATTGGAACGTTGCAGCCACTCGATTCTGCACGCAGGTCATGCGCAAAAAAGAATTAATCCGTTACTGAAATTGTGACCCCCGAATTGTGTATGCATGCACGTTGAACTTCTTACGCCCCATACGTAGCCAACCGCGCTCATCGGAGGTGACACTTCGTCGAGTCATGTTGAAGATGATGAATTGCGTGCCTAATTTTACTATACCAACCCCACAGATGTCAACCCTGTAGTTTGGAAGAATACACGGATGACTTTTATAACCAAGTGAGAACCAATTCAGACAAAATGTATCTTTCAAGTGTGAAATCTACGCGTGATTAAATTTATCCTTTCGGTATCTTCTCTAACAAAAGCCACACATGCATTATAGTACGGTACTTTTTTCACATTTTGAAATGTAGATTTTACGTAACAATTAATCTATATCACCCACTACACATTTATCTGTCTCATGTTGTACAAACTACTCATGGAAGTAACTGAAATTGCAATAAGTAATTATCCGATGTGTTTGACTGCGTGTTATTTGGGTTTGTAATGTCCGACTTTGCACTCCGTGTGTTAGAAATCGTACCGAACAACACGTGGTAAAACCTGAAAACACATGACAGAGATATACAGCATAACCGTACAAAAACCTATGCAGGAGTAGTAATTTTACATTTGTTTGGATACGTCTTCTTATTTCCTGGCCAGGAATACTAAAATGCATTCCAGCGACAGTTTAACAAATTTTGAGAGCCAGGGTAGCAATGTATGTGCCTGGTGTGCATTGGAAGACAAGGCAATTATGCTCCTTCCTGGCCAGAAGAGACCTTTTTTTCGAAGGGCTATATCATTTAGAATGAGCCTTTTTGTGAAGTGGTGCCTTTAGGTCAGGGAGGTGATAGAATATTCGTGTTTTGCAGCCAGCAGTGATGCCCATTCTATTACATCACCTGTGGGGATGGTTGAAGACATATATCATACTGAATCACGAGAACATCTACGAATAAAGACCGGTAATTAACTTGGGCACCGACAACAGGTTTTGCAAGCAAAATACATTTTCAACCAAAAAGAATAAACCTTGATTATTCGATGTTTAGTCCGAAATGCAATGGACATGTCCGTGATTGAATTTTTTATATATATATGGCTAAGCAAAAATTAAAATGTTTTGTGATAAGCAGTTGACATATTTTTGTTCAATACTGCTTGCATTTCATGAATTTGAATTTACAATATATTTACAGTATATTGGGCGGTTTGTTTTCATGTTTGAGGTCGTTATGTATTGCACGCGATCCTTGGAGATGGGCGCAATCATATTTTAGTGCACAGCCTGCGAGCCCAGGCGTTCCCCTGCGATATGGCTTATTCATGATATGTCACAACAAGGTCGCAGTTTGTCGAGCTGATTAAGAGTGTAACGCTGTTTGGCAGGCGAGACGGTGCGGTTATTTTAATGCCCTTAACAATATATTTTCTTCATGGGACCTCCTTTGCCAGTACCAAAATGTGAGAATAGGTTTTCCACTTTTGTCTGGCAACAAAACAGGTGTTCAGATGTTAAAACACCAAACTAAAACCTTTTACAAGGAATTATGTCTGCATTAACCACAATACTTGTGGTCAGAATGCAAACAAAAAACATACTCTGATAATATATGCATTGTCTCAAGACTAGGCTCAAAAAGAAAGCTGTCTGGTGTGGACCAATCAGTTTCAAAGACAATCCATATATTATCAGAGTATGTTTTTGGTTTGCATTCTGACCACAAGTATTGTGGTTAATACAGACATTATTCCTTGTAAAACGTTTCAGTTTGTTGTTTTAACATCTTAACACCTGTTTTGTTGCCAGAAAAAAGGGGAAAACCTATTCTAATATATTTTCTTCATCAATGGATCAGATTAGTGCATTCATTCGTTTTATACGAGTTTATGAAAAAAATGTATATGATGTCGTGGTAATAGCTCATGTAAACTCTGCATTATAATGCCACACAAACGTTTCCCACTGGATACTTTCATTCTGTGGTTGCTGTTGTTGTCGCCATTATAAATCGTACATTTCATTTCCTGTTTAGGCGACAATGGTTGATTGATTTGAAATCCTTGTTTTAACTTAACAATTTCCACACGGTGAAACGAATGCATTTTTTATATTCCCCCCCCCATTTTGGAATTTACGCCCATGCTGCCACCTTGTGATTAGAATGTACAGCAATAAAAAAAAATGACTGGACATCTTGACGTAAAAAAATGTAACAAATACCATGCTTGAAAACTAGTGAATCCTACCACTCGTTATGTTTTCCAGTCATCGAAAAACGCAACACCCACGGCTCATCGCCACACTTACTCCACAATTAGTAATGACCACAGACCTATATTAAATATATCCTCAGCATCACAAGGTTATATAATTTTTGCCTACAGATTTGATAATGCTTTTCGCTGACATGATGATGTAATGTATTCCTGAAGGTCTCTACTGAAACAACTATTTCCCTATAAAAGACATGCCTCAGTAGGTTAAAAGGGAGATACAATCCCAAAAATATCCCCCTTGTTAATACCCATCTATAGGCTGTGTGTCACGGGTTGTCCAGGGTAGATGTAATCTTTGTTTATGACAAATTCACCATAGAATTGCATTTGGTTTCTTGTAATAGCAATCGAGTGATGTCACCGCATTGACATTCAAATGTATGGGATTAGCATTCTTGTGAAATCATTAAAGAGCTATAATAAACAAATAATTTGGCGATGCTGCATTGGCAGTGGTGCACAAGCACAATTAATTAAAACAACGCATTTGTCAATAACACTGCATAATAGAAAAAATATATGAAAGGTGATTTTTGGGCCATGACCCTTCTTCAGAGCTATGCAGAAGGGCTATCATCTGCTATGAAAAAAATCCATTGCCTGAAACGTCGCCCATTATATATTTTTCCTCTAATGGCAGTGTTATTGACCAATGTGTTTTTTGTTTGTTAATAAAGCTGAAATAGGTCACCACTTAACTGGAACTTTACAGCCTTTTTGCCATTAACAAAGATTCAGACCCATATCTAACAGAGTGGATCCTCATCTAAGAACATCTAGGAGTTCACCAACATTGGTTCAAGCAAGGCTAACCCTGCTGATGGAACACTGAATGTAAAAACCTGTGCAAAGTTTGCTTGTGTGCAACCAATACTGCCGAATTATGCCGGAAGGCCACGTGGCTAAAGGAATGTATGAATACAAAATACTAATTTATTAATGTGGAGGGACATATATGTAAAGGAGGCGTATTCTCTGCTTATTTAATTTTACATCAAGTCAGACTGCCTAGGACACAGAGGCTAAGTGTGAAAGTGCAGGATCAGATACATTTGTTTTTGGATTAAGATTTAAGCCAATGCTTTTACGCACCAATCGAGACAATACCGAAATGTAAAAAATTAGAGTGGAGACCGTTTTTTGTTGCAGCCTCCAAGACGCACATGCAGTGACTCGTTTGCATGCTGCAGGTCATTACACACGTTAACAAACCCTGCACGTATTTCTCTCTTCTGGTCTTAATATTGTAAATATAAACATATATAGCCGGGAATTTCAACAAGCCTATGTCTATTGGAGGAATGATGCCATTAACGCAGCTGACAACTTCAATGAGGTACTGCGCTGCCATGTAATTTGCATAAATTGTTTATGGTTTATTAATATGAATACAATGGATATATACGTTTTGAATGTGTTTTCGGGTTGTACGAAGTGTTGTTCGGCATATCCAACGCTTCTCTCTGCATGCTGGGAGCTTATTCCTGAAGAAGCTTCCAGCAGGTGAAGCGAAACGTCGTACATCATGCTGAACAACATGAATTACAAACCAAAAACACATCGAAGGGCTATGCAGCACGCCCGCTGTAAATGTTATACAATACTTTATATCAACATAGTGTGTGCATTTATATTAATAAAATGCGCATTGCGGTGTTTATTGGACGGAGTCGATTTCTTGCTCCGAGGTAATGCCGTCTGCTCGTTAATGTCAATTGAGGTAGCTTGGTTTATTGAAAAGGATGCACTGGTCTCTGAGATATATACTGCGATGGAAGATACTTGGTTCCCTCGGGCAGTCAAGCGATCGCTCTCATTAAAAGGTGGGTACTGCAATCAAACGTTGACACACAGGTGTCATGCACAAAGCTCTGCATATTACATTTCAAAGTGGCCAAAATTCAGGACACACGGATCTTTCATATATTTTAACACTGGCATTAACACATTTTAATTGTTTATTCTTTAAGTTCATATTTTATCTGTTATCGTTATTAATATATATTTGTCTTCTTCCTGTGGGGTCACGTCGAATCTGTCGTTTACAAAACTCGACCAAGAACCCTGCATGAATTGAGACAATTCGTAATTGATGAATTCAAAGATTATACCTGTATTCTTCAAAATAAAGTTCTACATTTATTTCAATTTACGCGTGTGTTAATGTTAGTGTAAATCAGTGTTATTTGTTCAAACAAGTATAATAACCCCATGTGTCCCGACTTTTGGGAAAACCATCATATATTCTCATCATTCTCACCCCCCACTCAAAACTTTGCGGTCTGATGTCAGCCCTGTAGCATGATTTTGTCTAAAACAAAATCCACAGTGGGGACGATGGCACAATATCGTCAATGTTACACAAACTTTAAACACAAGTTAAATGTTAAACATGATTGCTTTTGTCTATCATGCATTCTGCTTTAGCTCTCAATTTCCCACTATTGTACCGTGTTTTATATTTACTTTTATAATTTAAAAGGGTGGCCGAACTAAAGGCCTCCCATGCTACAGGGTTGTCCAATAAAGCTTCATATTATGGCTGAACTCCGTGCAAATATAAATATTATAGATTATTTTTCACAATAATTGTGACTCAGCTCTGACCAGCCAAGCTCACTGCAGGAGCCCTTGCCAAGAGCAGGCCATGAACCCCATTTCAGAGGCATTAACTGAGTGGTGTTGATGTGGTCCCAAGCCCCCTGAGCCACCCAGCCACCTCAGAACCCATTCTTTTGAGTGATCAGCCGTTGGCTTTTCTGTTGTTATTACCCTAACCCAAGCACTCCCAGGATAGACCACCTCTTAAAAGTGGTCGATCAATAGGTGGCTAAGTGAATTATTCACCAAATGTAGCACGACAGAGGGCAATAAAGAGATGGATTGGTTTTAGCCAATTTCATACAGATTGACAAATTTACAACCTATTGATAGACCTTTACTTAAGGGGTATATGTATAGTACAATGCATGCGAGTAGTTTACACGTTGATATTTTCTGAAATATGCGTTAATTTTTTAAATGTGTTCCAGTGGCATTTTAACCAACGTGCATTATCATCGAGGTTCAAATTTCAAGTTTATTTTGTTTAACCAAGTGAGACTTCATTAGCCATAGTCATCCCACTGTTGGATAAAGGCCTCCCCATGTCTATTCTCATGATTCTGTGATGCAATAATCATCAAGTACCTACACATTAAATCATTTAATTGCTCCATCTCCGCGATAGACGTCCTCTCGGATGCGTTTTGTTCCAACATTAATTAATTAATTTATTGTGATAAGGCAGTGTCTGTTCACAAAGCAAGGTAAATTCACAATAATGCATTGGGCATTTTCATTAAAGGATGTCTCTGACTACAACAATAACCTTCGATGCGAAGGAGTCTATAATGAATGCTTATTTCGATGTCGAGCTAAGGTTACATAATTGAGGTGTTATAAAGCCCTTGGCAAGCATGTTTTAAAGTACAGAACTGTTAACCCACGTAACTTTAATGGAGTTTTCCCAGGTGTGTGTGCAATACTAAATTGTAAAAGTGGTCAGATATTGCTAGTCTTAAAAACGCCATCGGTTTAAATTACGCTGATTGACTTCAGTCTCAGTTCTTTAAAAGTTGTTATAATATATTCGAAGCTTTCATGACTGCATGAATTACTCTGGTTCTTTATGTATAGTCAAGTAGAAAGAAATTAAATTAAATAATGATAGAATACGACGTTTCGATTGCAACACAAGCAACCATCATCAGAGAGAGGGGGGGCAAGAGGGGGGTTGTGTGGAATTCCTGCCGATAGGGGACGGACCAGCTGGACACTGGACTTCAAAACAAACAAGCACCGAGCGTTGTGTAGAATTACTGCCCATAGCGGCCGAAGGAGAGAAGGGACCCATAAACAAGCACGGAACAAGCACGGTCGAAAGCAAATTTAGTAAAATTAGGAAGTGTAATGCAATGCAAAACAGAAAGTCGGTTAGAACACAGTTAACGCATAGCCTGGTTGATTACGTTCTTCCAAAGATTGATAAATTAGAAGTTAAGTGTGAAACAAACAAGTAAGGCAAACCCTCCCCGTAGAGGTGGTTCAAACTAGATTCGAAGCTTTCGTGACTGCAGGAATTACTCTTTGGTTCTTATGGGCAGTAATTCCACACAACGCTCCGTGCTTGTTTGTTTAGAAGTCCAGTGTTCAGCTCGTCCATCCCCTATGGGCAGGAATTCCACACAACTCCCCCTCTGCCCCCCCCCCCCGCTCTATCTCTCTATGTAAGGCCTCGACACAGAGACGTCTTTCTGTGTGCCTATGTGTGTGTCTCTGTTTGTCTCTGCGTGAGTCTCTCTCTGCTTGTGTCTGTCTGTGTGTGTCCGTGTCTATGTTTCGTATCTCTCTCAAATGTATCAATCTTTGGAGGAACGTAATCAACCAGGTGGGGTGTTGACTTGTGTTGGCCGACTCTCTGTGTTGTATTGCATTATATTTCCAAGTTTACTATGTTTGTTTTCTCATTCATTTGTACCTGATGCTGGTTGCTTGTTTTGCAATCGAAATGTCGTATTCTATTATTATTTAATTTAATTTCTTTCTACGTGACTTTACCGAAAGAATCAAAGAGTAATTCCTATATTATTATTGTGTAATGATGTACTTTTTGTTGAACATTTGATTATAGATATTGCACACAAATGCTGCTGTAAAAGCTAGCTGAGGACTGCCGTGTGCATAGTTGCGTTTATTCGATTGACACGCAGTGGCGGCTCCTGCAAAATCTCTCAGGGGGGGCAAATGTTTGGATGATTGATAAGGATAAGGTCCACCAATGCAATGGATAAATTAACAGCTTAAGCATGTAAAGGCAACTTCACTACTTTAATATTAATGAAAAATAAAGTGACTCTTACAATACATCTCCTTGTTTGTTTTTATACTCACTATTATTACACTGCTTACATCACATTACTCGCTTAATACACTGCTTACTTATACTGAAATTTTGCTCTTCTCTCTTTCAAAGTAGCAAAGTGATCAATTACTCTCTCATTGAAAGCAGGCATGTTCCTGACTAGTTCCCTATCCATGGAAAGCATAGCCAGTGCAATCAGACGTTCCTGTCCCATTACATTTCTCAGGAATGTCTTGATTCTCTTTAAGGTTGAGAAACACCTCTCAGCTTCAGCAGTTGTCATGGGAGTGGTTATGAGGATGTTCAACAGAGCAACAGTCTCTGAAAAAGTATCCTGGAGGTTGTACTTCAGCAAAACCTGGTACAGCGCCAGTGCACCACAGCAGCCCTTGAATTCTGGACTCTCAAATGAGAGACAGTTCAGTCTTCAGCTTCGCCTTATTTAACATAGGGTATGCCCTGACAGTGATATTCAGAGCCTCAACAGGGAATGTATGGCCATGCTGTTGAAACATCTCTCCTTGTAGCAGCGTGGCACTTACAAGGTGGTCGGTAAAGGAGAACCTTTCTTTGGTGTGGACCAAGATTGTGTCGCAGACCTGACAAAAGAAATACATTTATTTTAGTTATAAAATAAATTATTTATTATAATATAAATATGGAGATACAAGGTTTCCATCCCGACAGCAACAATGTATCAGGCAGAATCCATATTTTATATCTCCATATTTTTTAAAAAAATGTATGCTATTGGTCATCCTTTACATCTGTCAATGTGTTTTACAAATATTTAACCAATGAAAAGCATTAAAAGAGCTTGGAAATTATTTTGGGGAAAAAACTGGTTTTCTTTCGTTTCCTGAAAAGTAACAGTTTTGGACATACAAGGCTTCCATCCGACAGCGATGTTTGTTCCCACCAATCGCTGCACAAGTTAAGGATACGTATGATGACGTAAGCACGTTAGTGCGAGCCCTCCCGGAACCCATAGAGAATGCATTGCAGTGCCTGCAGTTCGAAAAAAAACATCTTTGAATGTAAGTCTATGGGAACACTCTGGGCGATTCTCAGCCAGAGTGAAATCGCCCAAAAAGAGGTGGTACTCCACAGAACGTGACATGACGCTGATTGGACTATATCCAGAGGCACAGTGACGGCTAGCGTAACTCTGTGGTTGAATGAGATTGTGAATGTGATTGAAAAAGTTCCTTTCACACTTTGGTGGTGCGTCGCCCAATCGCCCTAATGAAGAAAACGCCCCTGTTGACACGTATCTTACATATGTAGTGACATCGGGGATGTCACTGTATGGTGCCGGCCCGGGACGGCCGTGGCGTGCACTGGGTGGGTTGCTGTGTAATGCCGGCTTTACAATAGCACAGCGTGCGATGCACCATCATCGCGTGCACCCCGTAAATGGGTGTAGTACCAGCCCTAGCGGGGCTTGGTGAGCGCTGGCATAGCGCGGGCACCACGCATAGCGTGTAGTGCGGGCTCCCACAAAGGAGAGCGGGAGAGTGTCAGCCCAGGGACAGGGTTTCCCCGGGCCATGGCACTCTAGTTGACCCCGTAGACACGTGTGTCCACAAAGAGGGCCCCAGGTGGGGGGGCTAGGGAGTGGTCACGTATCTGGGGAGAGCTCTCGAGAGGGATCGAGAGGGAGCTAGAGTGCTCGAGAAGGCGGGCGGGGCCTCGGCGGAGCCAGCCCCGACCCGGGAGTATATAAGGTGGGTCCCTGAGAGGGACCGGGGTCACTTCGTTCTACAAGCCGGAAGCTTTACGTCCTACGAGGCATCAACACTTGGTCGGGGACCCGAGTGAGGGTCTGACCCTTCGTAGCTGTAACTCCTATGTATAGTATAGTTAGCTGGGTGGTCACCACCCTAGGCTGTATCTGGTAAAGGGGCAGTTGCCCCTTTGTGTTAATGTGTTGATGTTAAATAAATGTGTTGCCTCTAAAGAATGACGTCTGCGACTCAGTTGGACTCACGACACATACAATAATTGATACTCTTAAAAAAGTATTGTATTTCAATACAATTAATCCCAATCATATTCCGAAAGCAGTAACGCATGACATATGTGTAGTGGGTTAAATCGAGGCACACACTTGATCTTGGAGGCAACACGTTTATTAACTCACACCACGGGATAACTATTAACATTAACGACTTAGGGTGGTGACCACCACGGCTGACTATATACACATTGGACAGGATAACTACAATCGGACCAGGACAGCTAATACGCTGCCTGGTCCACATGTGCGAAGACCAAAGACCGAGGATCCAGGCTATAAGACGGAGGATTTCTTCCCAGAGATGAACAGCTGCGATTCCTCTCGGGACTCGGCCTTTATGGGCTGCAGCATGGCCAGGCCCCGCCTTTGGCCATGCCCATTTTCAGATCCTTCTTGGAGACTCAGGGCCCATCTTACGTGTCCCTCTCCCCTCCTCTTTGGTCCTCTTTACCACCTCGACCGGTCACGTGCCCTCTCGACTCCCCCCAGGTTGTTATGTCCTCACCCGGCCTTCCTCTCTCACTGCCACCGGGACCATGTCCTCTCTCGAGCCCTTCCATGGCATACTACCTCTAGTGCTAGAGATAAGCCCCGCACATACAGTACCACTCTTCACCTGGTACTGTCGCTACACTATAGTGACACCGTTTATGTCGCTACATATGTAATGTTATATTTTAAACTGATACATAACTGCTATAAATTTCTCGCATGTACGTAGTTCTGTAGAGACATAAAAAGCACAATGTTCGTCGGAAAATATATGTTTTTAATCACGGTGGCTGAGCACAGGCTCAAACCTCCAAATGACCAGCAACAAACAGCACTATTGGACGGTATACTGTACTGCATGAGGTGATCGTCTTAAGAAACAATGTCTATGTTCTTGCTTTAGAATCAGAAGATGTATTTATACTGGAGGAATCCAATGAGCTATAAAGCTCTTTTTCACAGATGTCCAGTCGGGACAGGTCAGAACTAATGTTGATTGCTTGCTGTCTCTTTTATACCATAACCTGTGCTGTTAATGATCATTAATACTGGTAGGAACAAAGTGAACCAGCCTACAATAGATTATATCGTCCGTCCGTCCGTCCGATGTCCGATTAGGTGTAGCAACATCGCCCCCTACTGCAAACACTTGGCAGGACCCTACAAAAACCTTTAGACTCAGTGAGGCTTTCCTGGCTAAACAAGTGTAACATTCCCTTATAATTCCCTGAGATAGTTTTTTAATTCCCTGAGATAGTTTTTAATTAAAACATTTAAATTAAAAATTAACTCATTCCCTGAGATAGTTTTTAATTAAAACATTTACATTAAAAATTAACTCACAGCGGCCTAAAGCCTACAGCTAGGCCTAAAGCCTAGAACTAGGCCTCAAACTCTCCCTTCGTATCGTACCCCCGCGTGTGTGAAAGGGAGTTAATGTTTAACAATGTTACATTCCCTGATGTTTTTAAATATAAACATTTACATTTAAAGCTTTTACATTAATAATTAAAACATTTAAATTAAAAATTAACTCACAGCGGCCTAAAGACTACAGCTAGGCCTCAAGCCTAGAACTAGGCCTCAAACTCTCCCTTCGTATCGTCCGATTACGTGTAGCAACATCGCCCCCTACTGCAAACACTTGGCAGGACCCTACAAAAACCTTTACACTCAGTGAGGCTTTCCTGGCTAAACAAGTGTAATAATACATTATGTTTATATTCTTTGGTTATTCGTTCCTACCAGCCCACTCCGCAGGGACCTGTTATATATGTAATCGATAACAGTTATGCGTTACATCATCAAGAGTTATACCAATTTACAGCCCTTTGTCAAGCCACTGCTTGTTGATGGCCTCTCCACATTGTCAGTTACAGGGATTTGTTTAACCATACTTCACCACGCTAGTCATTTGGTGGGGTGGGGGGGGGGGTAGCAATGCGGAGCTCAGGAATAGTCCAGCTCTCTTCATTGATGTCAGACAGTGCTAACCACTGCACCACCGCTCTCACCAGATATTTGTAAGATGGTTCTTTTAACGTTTGAAAATGTAATTTTTTAAATGAATAATTCACCTGCAGTCTGTGTGCACAATGGGGCAAAATTCACCTGCAGTATTTTACCTAACAGGGGGGCCAAAAGACTGCTTTTTATGAGTGTGGGAGACCCGTGAAACAGCGCGAACACAGGAATGAAACTGCAACACCACCACAAATGGGTGTAACGCATCAATGCACTTTCTTGCGTCAAGTCACAGGGTAGCTTTCATCTTCGTGTGATCCACCAACCCCACCTACACGTTTCCGGCTGAATTACAGATGTGCAATATTACTATGTACACCCAACAAATCTACGCGCGTCTTTCCTGGAGAGCATTGTGAATGTACACACATATTTTGATAAAATATAATTTACTGATGCCCTAAACTGCATAGTTGTCCATGCATTTACATCAATACAAACTCGTTATGCACATGGCTTTTGGGCATTTCGGGTCAATGCTGAATTATGTTGTGTCTCTGCACAAAATCATACATAATTGCAAATTAGCCTACTGGCATACAGGACTAATATTATAGAAGGGTACACAACACTCACAAATATTGGTTCAGGGTAATGCTTTAAAATTAATCATTTTCAATTGGTAAATTTCCATCGCTTCCCAGTATTATGGTGCAACGATGTTTTATCTCCATTGCAGAATCTTACACAGTGCGATTATTTAGTATTTTCTGTATGACAATGATCCCCCCATACAGAGACTATTGAAGCAAGCATTGTTAGTGAGCACATATTTAGGCCAACACCACGTCTGGCCACAGTTTGCCTACCCCGTGCCGATGTTTTCACACCCTACCGGGTACCCATTTAAGGCCGAGCTAACCGACAGGAGACGCAGGACTGATATATTGTTAGCCGTGGCTGCAAATCGAACCTGCAAATCGAACCAAGTAAGCCGGATTCACAGTGCTATGAGATTGCCACTCCACTATCACCATGAGACCAAAGACAGAGACCAAAGACAGAGTCCAAAGACAGAGACCAAAGACAGAGACCAAGATCCCCCATATATAGACTACACAGGCTGCTGGTGAAAATGCTGTTAGCGAGCACCTAACTTGCCACTAACCACCACGATGCCAACACACAATCTACGCACTGATTTCTAATTGCCCAGTGTGATTTGGATATGAGTGGGTGTTGATTGTATTGGTTTATATATACATTTATATTGTCATGCAGTTTGTGGTTATTTCTATTGTTAGCATACATTTCAGCGATGCACCTCCGCCAACAGAAATTATTTAAATAAGCAATGATCATGGGGTTTGCTGTTCCTGGTGTCACCATCAGGCCATTCGGTCTATTTCAGCAGCCTGACAATTTAAACACTAAGGTCCCCGATGGGTAAATCGGAAATGTCAGGGAGCCGAGAAAGCTCTATATAGTCCAACCGCTATATCCTGCATAGAGCCAATAAACGCCATCCGGCTCCGCTGGGTGGTGCGAGACCCTCTGGTACTGGTGGCAGCATTACACATCTCAGCTAAAATGTATACCTAGCGTTTTAATGCATCTCTCTTGTTTCATCATTATCACTAAACCATATATTTTTACAATTTTTATTTTACAAAGTAAGGCCCACTGAGCTAGATAGCTATTTTATTCAGAAGCGACTTGGCCACAAATAACAGCTCGACGAAGTGGCTTATCACGTGGACATTTATGGCAGCCAAATAATCGAAACGCATGTCAATTCTAAATGTGGAGGGGAAAACCGGAGCACCCGGAGAAAAGTCCACACGACCACAGGGGTAGAGCGAGAAACTGTGCAGACTCCAAATATACAGTACAGGCGTTAGTCGGGATCGTAACCACGACCTCCTGTATACCAGGCAAGGCAGTTAACATCTCGCCACCGTGACCCCCAACATCAACATCAGCCACGGTCAACCCACTTCTGGATGACGGCCTACAACCCTAGCCACCGCAAGCTCATGATCCTGCAATGTAATCAATTCTCTCTCGCTGTAATATGCATGTACCCTACATCGGCAAACAAATATATAGGGTTCTCCATATATAGATACCCCAATGATATCTAATGATCCTTTTTTTCTCAGATTATTGAATATTGTGTACTAAATGGCTCGGTATCTTACAGAAGAGATTTAAAACATATTTAATAAGCATATATCGATTGGTGGGATACATTTAGAGGCTTTTTTGTATTAAAAAAATGTTTTCAATATAATTTCTCCCCATAATATGTAATCCTCTATGATGTGAATGCATCATAAACACAAGGCTCGCTAAAATAGATTGCATGTGAGAAAAGGGGTCGAGATGGAGTGAAACAGTAATACTGCCCAAAGAAACATGGAAATATATTCAGCCCCACCATTGCTAACGAGCTTACGGAAAGAACAGACGATGATGATTCACTGACAAGCAAGGCGTCCAATGCTTTGACAGATTATTTTTGGGTTTTCAATCAATATTGGTAATACCAGGAGGGGCACAATTTAATGAAGATTTTAACCACAATGACTTCAATACAAGATATATGTACCATAGTATCCCATTCAAGTGCTGGCGAATCTTGATTCTTTGTCAGATGTTGTCCAAATGGTGGTGGTTGCTACCTCCTATGTACAAAAAAACATCAGGACATATTATTAAAATAAGAATCTTTCACAACACTGGAGGAGGGGAGAGCTACATGTAAACGCTCTGTCTTGAGTAGTGTATTATTATGCAACAACAAAATAAACGGACATTGAATGTCCCAAAAAGACACATTTCCCAGGACAGCTACCTTAAAATGAGAACGATCCTGGGACAACCAGAACAGAAGACAACCTTAGATTCACATATTAGAGAATGTTCCTTTTTGTCAATTATTTTCCCCAGTGTGACGATGTTCCCTTCATTAAAAAAAAACAGAGGAACAGCGCCAAAGCGGTGTATTTTGGCCATTTCATCAAGACGTGAAATCTGGTCCAGATGAAGCAGACCATCAAGAAAGTTGCCACGAGACAACAAATTATTTGACAAAATGTCATTGATCATCAAATTATAGAAAGGGACACGACAACCGGTAGCCTTGCGGCAGTGTAAAATATATACAGTCAGTAGCAGGTACCACTGGCAGGTTCAAGATAAAAAATAAAATAAATATCAAACAGGTGTAATGAAATAAACCATCTCGAGAAGTCGATTAGAGTACATGTTTTTTTTGCTGTGACAACCGCTGTGTATGGAGCTGCGACGAGAGATTCTATTTTTTTTAAATAGTGACAGATTGGCGAGGGACGTGGAGGCGGCGTTTCATTTGTGCCCCGCTGTTCACATGAGTGACAGATCCGCTTAAGCTTCTTGGCTGAGATAAACGTGGTGGCCTTACCTGCATAATTGAGGCATCAAAAACAGGAGCTCACCGGGGAAGATTTAATAACGATTTACCTTCCACTCATCTTTCCCCTCGCCAAAACCAACTTTTCTCTCTCTCGTTTCTCCTCAGCTCATTTCCCCTTTCCAGAAAACCACGAGATAAAATTTTTGGTTTTTAGAGTTTTCCCAGATGTCAATAGGAAATTATAGGAACGTCATATGATGGATAATTCCTTGCCGAGTGTGCGTTGTACAAATGTCATAGAAGTATGATGTTGTTGACATGTATTTTTCGTTTCGATATGGTAAAATAAAGCAATAAGTTAATCATGAAACGATTGTTTAATTTTGTTGGTTACAATTCCAAACAAATGGCTTTTTAACAAGTAGGCTTTCGCGACCAATATTATCCATAGATCGCGTAAATATAAATGCGTCGTTAAACCTGCCACCACCGACATAGCCAATAAGTAGGGTTTGTCACGTAAACAAAACATGAAAATTCATTACGAGTACAGCACACCGGTGTGTTGGAGAGTAAACCCACAAAATTGTCAATTCGAGTACGACGTTTCGCCAGTCATTACAACTAGCACCATCGGGCAACAGCCAGATTTGTGGAGAAATCCTGTATCATGTAATAGAGGACATAAGTACATAATTTATCAGTATAAATATTTCCCAAAATTTTCACTATCATTCTCACCATCATCATCACTTACAGCACTTTATCAATAGATATGCTGAAGGTTTCCCCACGCCTTTCGGTCATGGAGTTGTTTTTTACTATACTTCACCACGCTGGTCAGTACACTCGCCACTGAACCACCGTTCCCCACATTGGAACTATTGTGAAGATTAAGAACACAACTATAGATACATCCATTGTCGGTTAAAAAATTAATCTATACACGTATTGCAATTGCAGTACTACTGTTATAAAAAAAATATTTTAAATGCAATTGGGATGTCCATTTTGTATTGTGCGTAAATTACAATCAACCTTGATATAAAAACATATTTCTCGATGACAATCTACGGTGCCGTAGATTAAACCTGCATATGTACTGATGCCTAATTATTTCAATGTATGTTTTATAATGGGATTACCAGCTTTTATGATACAAACGCACATATGTAGGCAAAGTATTGATACAATAACCGTATTGTTTTAACAAGTCGACAAGATAGTTAACGCCTTGCAGACGACTGAACGACAGCGTGCCATGGTTCACACCTCCGCTGTTAATTGGAGCTCATCTCATTAGCAAAACGAGACAGCGCGTCACGATGCAATGCGTGGAAATATATAGCAGCCAAATACTCTAAACGCATATTGATTAATTATAAACGTGGACGGAAAACTGGAGGACCCGGAGAAAAATCCACGAGACCACGGGGAGAGAGAACATGCAAACTCCAAATATACAGCAGGCGTAAGGGTTGGGATCGAACCCACGACCTCCTCCATACCAGGCGAGGGAGTTAACATCTCGCCACTGTGGCGCTCATAATAATAATCCACCTTGCCACCTGTACGGAGTATTGCAACGACGATGCCGTGGCGTTACGAGCAGACGAATTTGGGACGTTATCCCGCAAACGGTCATAACAATAGAGGTCACTCTTAGACCACATAAGAGCGCTCGTTAGAAAGTAGTGGGGTATCTCTACATTGATCGCCCTGTGTACTCATACTGTACTGCGCTTTATTCCAAACACGTGGTCGCTACGTCGATAGAGTGTGCAGCGAGTCCTGTTAACAAATGCGGTAGTCATGAGAATCCATACCCAGATATTTTCGCATACTTCAAGTCAAGGGGGGAGGGGGAAACGATTGCTTTACCATTTCCGCAGCTAAAGATGAAACATAGTAAGTACTGCGGGTTCGTCATTCCACTGCTGGATGAATGGCACCCCACGCAGATTCAGAAATTGGGTTGTTATTGTTGTTTTACCATTCCTCTCTTAGCTGGTGACAGCAGGTTAGTGAAGGCGCGGAGGGAGGCCCAGTACCGGTTAAAATATCACCAATATTAGCTATTGTTTATGAAGGGCATTAGAACGATTTCACGCTAAGGAACAAGATACACAATACCATTGTTTCTCATTTACCAAGTAATACACTTACCAGCAGTATAACTCCACTAATACGTGGCCCATTTTACCCGTGTCTACTGGTTATCCGCAGGACCGCGATTGTTTTTTTCTCGCGGATAAATGAGTTCATTCTTTCTCAAATAACCGTGCGGATAACAGGAACCGTGCATTTCGTTTCCCCAAAGCAGCGCAGACAAGAGTCGTCCTGTATCAGGACAACAGATTTAAAATATTTGTATTGGTCTTGAGGGAATAATTTTTCATGCCATAATGATTAAAGCCAGTACTATGCAATTTGTAGACTTTTTTTTGCCGTATTCGAATAAAAAGCAACTTGTTTCGGCAACAACAACCAAAAAATTAGCCAGGCAAGTGATAGCTTTGCTCATTAGATTATTTTGTAATGTTAAAGTACTGGCCAGGTGAACATGCTCTGTTGTAGTGCCGTATTCTCCGGATTTTAAGACGCACTTGTTACTCCAGTATGTTTTTTTTTTCAAAAGTTGGGGGTGCGTCTTAAAACCAGATAGGTGTGTGACCATATTTGTATAACTTTGACACCGGGCACAAGCCTGGTGGCCCGTCTTATAATCCAGAGACTACGGTATGTCTACCAGCTGGAAAAGTTTTCTTCCGTTCACCAAAAAAGCAATCAGGCAGGCTGCTACTCGTGGTGATGCGCATTCTTATAATTAAGCCCTCTGCTTTATACTCATCTCGCCACACGGATGAGCGCCTGCAGCATTGCAATGACGATGCTTCGGGGATGATAGCGATGAATGAGACATTCGGCAGCAGCACAGCATTAATAACGGACGCATACGATGGTCTGGTGAATTTGTTGGCACTGCACGCTTGTCCAATTACGTTGCTTAAAGCTTGCAGTCGGGGATGCCACCAATGGGAAAGGCTGACTCACGTGCATGCTTTATTGGCAGCCTTGTCGCAAATTACTCACGATAATGTCTTGTATATTTTCAATCACCAGCGTTGTAACTATTAACTGCTATATATTAACATAAATTAAGTATGGAAGCTAATTGCCAATAATAATGCAGTGGCTGCATAACAGAATTCAGCCTTTAGGGTCAGTTAAATTCATTGTAACCTGCGTTTTTACGCCCAACAATCACTGCACACTATTTGGTTCTTTCGGTAAAGTCACGTAGTTAGAAATACAATAAAACTAATCACGACGTTTACTTTATTTCTAACTACGTGACTTTATCGAAAGAACCAAAGAGTATGGATTCCTGCAGTCACGAAAGCTTAAAATCAAGAATCACTGCACAATAAAAGCAAAAACAATTTTACTTAAAACTTTCGTGACTGCAGGAATTCATATTCTTTGGTTCTTTCGGTAAAGTCACATAGATATAAAAATAATAAAATATCAGTGAATACAAATAAAAATGATAAAAAAATAAAAGAAAAAACAATGTAGACTGTAGTCTGGTTCTTAATCGGTGTGAGTGTACTGGCAGTCTATAATTTGACCCCCCCTCTCTCTCTAGGTTTGTTTTCTCATTCATTCTTACCCATTGACGGTTGCTTGTGTTGAAATCGAAACGTCGTATTCTATTATTTCATTTATTTTCTAAGAACCAGAGTAATTCCTGCAGTCACGAAAGCTTCAAATCAAGTTTGAACCACCACTACGGGGAGGATTTCCACACAACTCACACTTAACTTCTAATTTAGCAATCTTTGGAAGAACGTAATCAACCAGGCTATGCATTAACTGTTGTGTTAACAGAATCTCTGTGTTGCATTGCATTACATTTCCAAATTTTACTACGTTTGTTTTCTAAAACTTCCTATTTCTCTCTAAATTTTGCCAGGTTTGTTTGTCTATCGGTCCATTTTCTCTCCTCCAGCCACTACAAGGAGGATTTCCACACAACTCTCTCATTGAAATGCTAATTTCTCTACCCCCCTCTCTCTCTGCTCCAAACCCCCTCCTCTCTCTCTCTCTCTATTTAAGGCCTCGACAGAGGCGTTGTTTCTCTGTGTCTCTCTCTGTATCTCTCTCTGCGTGTGTCTGTCTATGCGTCTATGTTTTGTCTCTCTCTCAAATTTACAATCATTGGAAGAATGTAATCAACCAGGTAGGGTGTTGACTGTTGTTAGCCGACTCTCTGTTGTGATTTATTATATTTCTAAGTTTACTATGTTTGTTTTCTCATTCATTTTTACCTGATGATGGTTGCTTGTGTTGCAATAAAAACGTCGTATTCTATTATTATTTAACTTATTTTCTTTCTACGTGACAAAGTTTAAACGTTTTGTTTCTTCTTCGCATCTATCCTCGCTGCGCTTGGACATAACAGAATAATCCGCGCCAGGTGGGTCTCGGCATTTATGTGTTAGGTGGGAAGGAGTCGCCAAAAATAAATTAATTTTGACTTTCGTTTATTTGGGACCCCGGGGTCCCGCCATAAGGTTCATTTAGAGAATACAACATTTAGAGAACACGACAAAATGAGGTCTGCAATCATGATCAGTGTCCCCTCAAAATATTGGATGGGAATGACAAATCATTGAGCAATACACATGAATGTGACCATATGTATACAGTATTTTTAAAATGTTACAAGTAGACTAGTAATAACACCCCTTTAAAACAAGTGTAACATGCACTGCAAATAATATAATTAAAATATTGATCATAAAGCCCTTCCCTGATTGTAATGCATCTTCACGACGAATCTTTTTTGATGCCTTAAAATGTACGGTTAGTCAACGTTTTTTTTTACTCCTGCGTTGAAGTCCTTTATTTTGCGCACACTTGTGGTCCATCTTAAAAAAATTCACTAAAGGCTTCGATCTCAAGTCCACGAACCGCCTGGCGATACAAGACATACCAGATTTTTTTTCAGAAGGTAAATCATCGAAACAAATTAAGGGCACCTAAGTACAACTACTTTGTTTCATTAAACCTACGTATTAAAATTATTTTAAAAAATTACGATTGAGAATCAAAGGGGTGCAAGGCTGCAGTAACGCTTAAGAACCATTGGCTTAGATTATATCGCAAAAGCTGTCGATTTTTTCTTAACTTGTTCATCCATGCTTGTAACGTCTCCTCAGATTGGCACACAATCTTCTACCATACACTCAACTATTTTAGTTTTATCTAAACCACAACGTTGGAATGCACTAATCGGTGTTGCCATCTGCTCTAAGTGAATCAAACAATTCCAACAAAACAAACCTTTTGGAATGCAAGGAATATTTGATTTGAAAGGATACGCCATATATGCACAATCAGCTGCTGGATGAGGGCCTCAATGCACGGTTTAGCTTCAAGAGGTGACGAGATCGATACAAATCTGAGTGATTTGTGGTCATTGGTTGATAGTCCATTTAGATGCATTTATTTCCAAATACAGTACAGCATAGGGACACCAAAACAAAGGCAGGGCTTTATGGTCACCGAGTGTATACATATGCATTATTCAGTCAGATTGCACCACTAAAATCTCATCCATCTTTCAGGATCCACCCAGTTCATATGATGTAATTTGATTGATTTTAATAATCTCCGTATCTGAACCTAACCAATATGAGATCACATTTACCAGGAAAAACATACTTTATTCATACATGTTGAGATGAAATGCACAATCATATACTCCAGCATTACAGCATTCATTTAAGTTCTTGCGTATACGTTGTTGGGTGCCTGTTGGAAATTCATAGGTTGATATCCATTTTAAAGTACCAACAATTAAACTTTCACGACCATGTGTAAAAATAGCTATTTCCTTACACAACGCTGTCATAGTTACAAACTAGTTTACAATCGCGCATCAAATGTGTTATTTTATTACATCTAAAACCATTTTGGACATTTGCAAACCATTTCCAGAAAAAGGGTGTGAGCGTGCATGGGTTTGCCCTGGATTTTAATCTTCGAACTACACAGGATGCAAAAAACACAAGCTCACACGCACAAAAGTATGCCGATGCAACTTGATATGAAATGAACAACTATTTTTTTAAAATAACATTTAGCAATAGTTTTTTTTACAAATTTTTTTTATTGTTGTTGGATGATGTGGAAAGGACTCGAGTAATGGGAATAGCAGATTATTTTCAGTTTATACCCCATAGGGCTGCTACACATGCTGGGTAACACAATGGAAATAATGTAGTAAATTCAACAGTAAAGGTGATGATTGCACCCGGCTTTTTGTAGCCGACATTCACATCGAATCCTCAACTGCCCGACAAATAAAAGACATCTATCCACTTGGACAACTGACATTTATATAGTTATATTTGACAAAAAGTCTTTCACTTCTTTTAAAGAAGGGTTTATGGGTATGGTGTGAGATGAGAAAGGACTGTGTACCATTAGGTTACTGTCAAGTTAATAAACAAACATGCAAATATCCATAATATGTAATCATTAACTGTTGTGTACCACATGTGCTGCAATATAAAACAAAAACACGTAAAAAAGACTGCATACATACACTTTCCTTCAGTAATAGAAGCAATATATTTACTAACCAGATATAGCTTGCACATTAGCACTTTGATCGTGATACCTAACAATTGTTTGTCATCTTAAACTCTGTGCACAGCACATCAAGACCAACACGTTGTTTGTCAGCACTATGCCACCTAAATACTGCAGTAAAGTGCACTTCACAATGATATATCATTCATCATTCCACAGTCAGTGCAACTATTTGGTGGTACATTTTTTTTCAGCATACTTATTATATATACATATTTTGGCAGTTGAAAATGCATCTGACTACATTGTGAATACTACTGCATTCCATGTTTTCAATAATTTACACCAAATGCATATTTACAAGAAATGCAGTTAAGTTTGCAGTTATCCGCAAGGCAACATTTTCATTTATGTACATATATTACGCATAAATGTAATATTAATAATAATGTACAGACACAACACAAGTGCACAGCATAACATCCTCCATGGGTTGAATTGCCATCAGGTAAATGGTAATGGAATTTGAGTCCTTCTAATGAGGCGATCAATTTTGCAGAGTGAACAATTCTGGTGGCAATACGTCAGAGTTCAATTCTGCATTGAAAAATAAGTGTACTATTTAATTCTGCATGTTAATGCTTCATTCACATTCATACGAGAGCCTGTACGAGCATGACAAGAGCACAACACGTAAGCTTTGCAAAAAAGCTCAACCATGTCTCTTTGTATTTAACGTTTTGCAATGTGTCACCTGGCTCCTTTAGCTACGCGATACTCTTTCTGTAGAAGGGGCCGTCTCAGGAGAGACCCTGAGTTGCATGGGTAATTTGAAACGCTCATGCTGCATGAATCACACTCCAACCACATTTACCGGGTTCCTACCCTACCCTCTAGCGGGAAATACGGGTACTGCAAGAACGATTAACGATGTCACGAGACCCATGACATGGGCCCTGCTCATACCAAGAGTAAAAGAGAGGAATAAGACTCATGTACTGTCTTGTGTTTAACTTGTTGCCATGTGTGGTCAATTGCAGTTCATAAATACGGAGTGGGAAAACTTTTGTTTGAAGCCACACCTGGCACAGATGACAAATATAAGGTAAAAAAGTCAGCACTATCTTCCCTTAACTGGGCTCGCACATCAATGGGGCATTTGACATCTGCAAGAAAACAAATGAGGGAACAGGATTAATATCCCCTTTAAGGACAGTGCTCTTATTGATACGTGTGCATCCAGATTGGAAAGTGTAGGGACAGTGATCGCTGCACTACTACGACTACATCACCAAATGATTATTTGAATTTTGCTGGCAGATTAAGAAACTACCAATACACCTGTGGGCTTCGTTATACAGTAGACACCACTATAATACACAAGAAAAAACCGTGTAATGTGCATTCAGTGTACAATACCATACCAAGTTTCTTCTAAACGGGAGAATTTGATACACGAGCTATATATATACAGGCATGTCCAGGAGCCCTTGAATGGCATGAATGAAACTGTGATTCTGCTCACTATTAGTGTATTCTTCTACATTTTTATGCAAAGTGTATCCAGTAATGGTTGAGATTGGTGAATAATTACCTTTTGGCTAAAAGCCCTGGCTCATTTTCAGTAGATTGTTTTAAACCTGGCAAGGTCAAGCACTTCACTCAGAGGAACACATTACATAGTTTCTTAGATTATGCTTTTCTGCTTTTTTGCAGCAGTAATGCATACCATGAATAATACATAACTCTAAAGCTAAATGTACAATCGTTTTTTTAGATATAGGGATGCACAATATTTTCACATGCTTATGTATTTTCTATTTACATCATTTCATATTTTGCCACACCGATTTGCATGAGGATTGTGGCAAAGTTTTAACTGACCTTGACAAACTATTTAGGATGCAGTTAAGAGTGTGCTCGCCACAGCCTTATACATTCGACTCTACAAAAGGGCGTTTAGGAATTAGTGGGGAGGTGCACGGTGGCTTGGGATCCTTGACCACATGCTGTACAATGAGGCCCACTCCATCCTGATATCCCTGCAATGAGAGTGAAGTTGGCTTTGATGACCTATCCTCATCATTTGTGGAGAGCTCCTCCTGCATAAGGCATCGTCCGTTATGCATGTTGTTGTTATTTTGCTGATGTGGCAAAGGTGGTGAGTCAATGTCAGTGCCCTCTTGTTGCTCAAGATAATTGTTTGTCTTGTTGTAATAGGTCAGGCTGTTCATTGGAGGTGATACCGCGGAGGAGAGGGGTGAGTCAGAGACGGGACTTGTCACAATAACGTCAACCGATGATGTGACCCACTTCCTGCCACTTTGTGACTGCTGCTGTTGCTGTTGTGGTGTTGGCTGCTGTGCTGATACGAGTGGCAGTTGCAACTGATGGGCCCGAGCACGTTTGTCGTTGACTCCCATGAAGGGTGTCGGGCGGGACTTGCTGTCAGGCAAAACAAACTGTCTCGAATCTTGTGTGGGAGATATCACACCAGGGTGCTCACCTCCACTGCAAGCAACTCCAATGCTATTTGCACTGGTCAGCGATTTTAGGTCCAATGTGGTACGGATGCGCACCTCAGCTTGGGGACTGCAGGCATACTGGGGATTCCCTGCCTCCATCAGACTGAGAGAAGAGCTGCAGAGGCCAGTGCTCATAACATGAAGCGAAGGACGAGGAGTAGGTGGATGCGGCCTCACTTCCAGGGGAATGAGTTGACCTGGACAGCTATAAGCTCCCATTGTTGACTCCCTACACAGCTTGGGCTTCTCTTGCTCTTTGCACTCAAATACACTTGCATTTAAATCTGACAGAGGATGATTACTGTTCACGTGGGGCTCTGTTTCCAAAATCGACAGGTGCTGCTCAAGTCCTCTGTTGCCACCAGTTAGCATTGGCCTACCACTACTCATCGCAACATTCAGGGATGTTTGGTGAAAAACTCTGCCTTGAGATACAGCAGAGGAGGGCAATTCCATTGATCTCTGCATCGCTGGACTTTTAGGTTCATATTGTGACATTCTGTTTCCCAATCCAACATTCATTCCTCTGCTAACCAGCCAGGGATGTTGGGCCGATTGGGTTCTAAGAATTTGCTCTCGAGCAGCGGCATCCTGGTGTGATCGAGGAACCATTTGAGTACCCTCCCCAGGCCTGAGTTCAGCTCTGCCGTAAATGTCTGACCCCAAGTTGCATTTAACTCTCATTTCTTGCTGCAGTGCATCAGACCAGGGAGAGGTCTCAATGGGAGATGGGTAAGTCGGGCGAGAACGCAAAGCTTGGGGAGAAGACGGAGACTCATCCTCATCAGAATCCTCTACTTTGCCATTGGCATCCTCTGGCATTGCCACAGGAAAATATTCCTTGGTTCCACCGTAAGTGGGAGGCTCAGCATAGTAACCCTCTTCAGTTTGTGTGCAGTTTCCTTCCTGTTGTACTTGCTGCTGCTGGCTCTGTGGAAGCAGGAGCTGCTGCTGACATTCATCCTCCACCCGTGCGAGTAGGCGACGAATTTCCCGGTTCTCTGGGCATAAGCGCACCGCCTCATGTAGGTCCTCCAGCGCGGCCATGAACTGTCTGGGATGCGCAAGGTGAGCCACAGTCAGTTGTCTTGTGTGAAATATATCACAGGCTTGTGTGTCTTGTGTGAAACATATGCTATTCTATTACACCAAATGCCAGAGCTGCAAGGAATTATTTCTTAAAGCCTTGTTGAATGCACCGCTACAACACCCACCTGCTGCTGCGCTTGGCACGAGCCCGGGCGTAAAAAGCCTCGTACGATTTTGACTTCAATTCCAGAGCCTTTGTAGCAAATTCTTCTGCCATTCCATAATCCTTATTGAACAAAATATTAGTCTCAACATCAACATGTATTTTGTATGACTATTAGTCATAGTATTATGATGATTCGATCGCAGGGTAAATTTTTCAACTCTAAAAATAAAAACTGTCATATTTAAAGTATAATAATAAGGCTGTGCATAGTACTAAAGAAAACAATTCACTGGTTGTTGATGATACAGCTCGGGACTCACATTCATCTTGCGACGGCAGCGTGACAGATTGAGATACAAGGTGACCTTGAGTTCACGGAAGGTCTTCAGTTCTTCACCAAAGCCCTCACGGGGAAATTTCTTCAGAGCATACTGGTAGCGCTGGGCTGCTTCTTTCATTCGTCCTGCCTGTGATACCAAATGAAGACAAACATTTTTTGATCAGTCTGGTTGGAATACAAGCTTATAGCAGTTTTATATATCTGTATGTCTGATCTTCCACCGTTTTATGTATCCCAAAGTCTACTGCATGGGCAACTGTGAATTGAAGCCAATCACTAACTAGAATAACAGGTGACGTTTCAGAGTATTTACACAGCACCTCTGAGAGTCTAGGTTCAAGCTCTGGAGCTGGGACGTTTGTCTCTTACGAGGTTCATGAATGTATTTTCCAAGTAGTGATTAAGCATGTCAGATGGTAGGTTCAGGCTCTGGCGCTGTGTTTTAAGAGGTTTACAATCACTATCTATTCTTGTGATACCAGGTTTAAGCCCTATGCCTGTGTTTGTCTCAAAGCAAATTACAAATGGCCATGTTGGAACACCGATTCAGTGTCCACGTTCTAAAGTCTGTTTATGCGCAGTTATATGTTAATTGCTGTGACTACGCGGTGCAGCGCTGTACTACAAAGCACCCTACCTACCAGTAAATCATAGATTCGGCACTGTAAGTACGTGAACTTCAAATGTAATTTACTGCTTTACCTTGTAGAGGAAGTTTCCCTCCTCAATCAACTTGTTGAGCAATATTATCATGACATCTGGCTTTGAGGTGGCCATAGCCCAGGAAGCAGGACCTTAAATATATACATACAGGGTAAATAAACGAGACAACAGTGGGCACGTATCATTATTAGTGTCATAATTTATTTTTAAATAATATTTAACATATAACATGGCATATAACTCCAGTGCAAAAGTACAAGTGAAATACATTGTGATAACTTCGTAATTTCACTCAATAGACTAATGTCTGGGTTGATTTGAAACTTTCGTGACTGCAGGAATCCATACTCTTTGGTTCTTTCGGTAAAGTCACGTAGATAGAAAATTATTAATAGATCACGACATTTCGATCGCAACACAAGCGACCGTCCTCACCTGAAGACGGTCGCTTGTGTATGGATGATATTGATCGCGAAAACCTACGTGTTAAACTGATAAGTAACGTAAACGGAAGAACGTAATCAACCAGGTAGGGTGTTGACTGTTACGTTAGCATTATATTTCTAAGTTTACTAGGTTTTTTTCTCATTCATTCGTACCTGATGATGATTGCTTGTGTTGCAATCTAAACGTCGTATGATATTATTTAATTTATTTTTTCTTTCTACGTGACTTTACCGAAAGAACCAAAGAGGATAATGTCTGGGTATTAACACAAATAACAACAACTTTAGCCAATGCTGTAAGTTTAACTTTCCAAAATTTTTTTAGCATTTTTCTTATATTATGAAGTGAATGTGTTATATTTTGGCACAGATACATCCACCCCAAGTTATGTAGTACATATATTACCAAGCTTGGCACCCTTTTTCAGTAAGGCAACTACCACAGCGGTGTTCCGGCATCCAATAGCACGGTCGAGTGGGCGCATGCCACTATAATCCACATGCTCTATCATGGCTCCATGCTCCACCAGATATTGGACCTGTTACACAAACACAAATCGCACAAGACTGACTGACTATTTAGTCACTGTATTGAGAAAAAACTATGCTTGGTGAAAGTAGGTGAAACAACACTAGTGTTAATATAATAATTGTTTTTTTACCCTTTTATCTGGCAACAAAACTGACACCTTTTTACAAGGAGTCATGTTTGCATTGACCACAATACCTGCAGTCAGAATGCAAACAAAAAACATAACTCTGATAATGTATGCACTGTCCTTGAAATTGACAAGTGTTGACAAGTGAATGGTTTATAGCTTTGTAAGATATGCAGTCCATGTTATAAAAAATGCACATTTTTTTACTGATTTTAATTATCCAAGCTATTATTCATCATAAAAATATAGCAAAATTAGCTTCCATTACTGTGGATGTGGTGGTTTTCAGCCCAAGTGTGGGATGTGCTTACCACTCCAGCATCACCATAGAAAGCAGCGAGATCGAGTGGCGTGCGCCCATTCTTGTCCGTATGATCGATGGCGGCACCACGTCCAACCAAAGATTGCACCACCGGCTGGTGGCCCTTCAGACAGGCCCAACTGAGGGCACTGAGTCCTTCCTTGTCCACACATCCGATACTCGCACCTGCACAATGGTGACAAACCATCAATAAGCTGCCCAAGAAAAGTACAGTGTGAGATTACGGATGCGATTTTGTGGCACCATAAGGTAGCACGAGCCATGAAAGTGTAGTAGTACCTTTGGAAAGGAGGTATTCCACTGTTCCAATGTGACCCTCGCAGGATGCAACCATGAGAGCTGTGTGACCCTGCCTGTCCATAGCATCCACCTCTGCACCCCGTTTCAGCAGTAAGTCCACTACCTAGAGAAAACATAAATGAAACAAAATCCACTGTGGCCTAAATAAATGCCCGAACTTAGTGTTTGTCGGCTGGACACCAGGTCTAGTGATGCCAACCTGAACTACTGGTGGGATGACATTAGAATCAATGCAGTAGTCATTGAGGATTTAGCTCAATCCTATGCACAAGAAAAGCAAGAGTATCCACATACATACCTGCCACTGGCCCTGACGCGCTGCACTGAACACGGGGCTGATCCCACGGCGGTTGGGCTGTGAAAGCGTGGCTCCGCGCTCAAACAGCAGCTCACATATCTCCAGCCTGCCACGGCCACTGGCTGCAGTGAGTGCTGTCAGATGCGACAGGGTGTAACGACACTTATATCAATTCTGAATACGTATTTTCATTGAATTTTAAGCACAAGCAAGGGAGTAAAAAAAAAATACGTAGAGAATTGTTGTGAACCATACAAATAATATTTGATTCCATTAAACATAAAGACTGCATTTCTATTTTAGAGTAGCACAACCACCCAATTTAAATATTGGTTAGAGGTTAGAGGAGAACTCTATTAAAAATGAAAGCATCATGTCAATCAATCATCGTCAACAATGAAGAAATTGCAAAGGCAAACAGTAATAATTGAGTTTATCCAATTAAGCATGTCTTGACAAGCGGTCGTGATGTGCAATGTGGGCAGCTACCCTTAAGCAGTCAAGATATCCTTTTGTGGTTCAGTGCCTTCAATTGCCTGTCTGCTGTACTTTATATTTGTCAAACGTGTCTCTTACTGCATACCAATTTTTATTCCCAATGCAGAATTCATAGGCGAGTGCACTCCCATACCGTCCCCTATTTCTCTATTTCTGTGCTATTTGGCAATAGGCCTTTAACATCCTCAAGGTGACCTCATGTCTCTTTGGGTTTAATAATGGATATAGGAGACACCCAAAGCTTGCTCAATCACATGTGCCAACATGAATTAAAGTGCACACCATGTCAGGTAAAAAGGCAATAAACAAACCAATGGCTTTGAAAGTACATTGAAGAGCCACAGTATATCAAAGAAGACAGTAAGGAAGTCAACATAATAATCGTGTAGCTTAAATACTGGATTGGTGTTCTTACCCAAAAAATAAACAAAGACGCATCCTGTCAAAATTTGCATAAATATTGGATGACTATATTAAGGATAGATTAGAATCAAACACCAAATTTAATTCACTGCTCATGCATATATTTCAATGTTTTTGCTACTAAATTAAAAGCATACATATCAATAAAAAAACACAAACAAAACAGAATTCAGTGTAAAATATTGATTTTATAAGTCTCCACATTTTACTGCTTTGGCTTTAGTATGCATCACGTGAACTGAATCGTGACTGACCGGTCTCTCCCCACAGACTGTCAAAGGCATCGATTTGTGACTGATTCTCCTGTTTCTTTTCATCAGCCGAAAAATCCAACAGATACTCCACAACCTGCAAACAGGTACACAGATATTAAATTTCATGCAGGCTTCTGCGCTCATTACCCTTCTTATGGCATACATCAAGTCTACAGGTTGACAGGAAGCAAATTAAATAAATCCATAAATCCTTCCATCAAAATGAAGTTGCAAATACTTTGGCCTCATGTGGGATTGACTTAGATACATTTTGCACAGTCCTTGACATATCAGAACATCCTCTCATGGTACGAACAGACACTTGAATTAAGATATTTGTATTTGTGAGCATGCGCTCTGTGAGTTTAGTTTTATAAGTGTTCCATATACTGTGTAATGGTCATGTTTTCTTCAAACATGTGTAGGGCAGATGTAATGATACATCGATGAATTTATTCATTTCAATTCTTAAGCTCAAAACACATGTATCATGTGCACAATATATACATATTTAATGTACATATATTTTATATGGCTACGATGTTCACCACCATACGCAAAAAATAATCAAATATTTAATTGAATCATGAGCATTAATCGTAACAATTCATTGATTCACTTGGGGAGGGGGGGAGAATCATTGCATCTCAAGCGTGTAAAAGGTAAATGTGCAGCTCTTGTTCTTGAAACTTTTGGAGGAAGGTCCTCCACCATAAGTAGTTCTAGAAGGAGCTCAAGATAATATTTTTGGCCCACTCTTCCATGCCGGTGAGACATTTTGGAACAGGTTGGAAGTACCCACAATGTACCCTACCTGCTGATCAACAAATTGCGTCGTGTAATGTAGCGTGTCGTGCACTTAAAACAGCATGAACAATATCATCCATCTGCCGTTCAGTTTGTGCCCATTCGAGGGTGCGCAGATCTGGGCACCTCAGTGTGGCCCATGCTGGAAGCAGCCGTGAGGCCCTGCTGCATCGCCTGTCCCTTGCGCGGCAATCCGGGTTGTTGCCCAGCCAAGGACCAGTCCTGGTTCACCAGGAACTCCACGATCGAGCGGTGACCCCGCAGTGCGGCGTGCACCAGCGCACATTGCCCATTGCGGTCCACGTGTGCTAGCTGCATGCACAATTAGAGGCTTCATGTGAGGACACTGCTACTGTCCATCATTGTGCAGAGATAGTTTAATCTCGTGTCATCTCCTCTTATTGGTATCTAATATGCAATCATAAATATGCTACACTTAGTTACAATGAAGGGTAGAGTGGTCATTCGCCACACTATCAACCTAGTGACCCAAGACTACTGGCTACATTAGTGAACGGTTAGTGATGTCTGAATTGGTTCTGAGCACCCCTCTCTTCATCAATCGAACTGAGGAGCGGGTGAAGTACCATCAAACCTCATAATCACAAAAATTATAAAGACCTTTATTTACCGCTGGATTGACAAAGAGGTGTTCGTAAATGGGCAATGTGAAATTCTGCCACATTTTGAACGTTACTTATCAGACTTAATTTGGAGCTTTCGTGACTGCAGGAGTTACTCTTTGGTTCTTTCGGTAAAGTCACGTAGAAAGAAAAAAGAAATAAAATAATATCATACGACGTTTCGATTGCAACACAAGCAATCATCATCAGGGACGAATGAATGAGAAAACAAACCTAGTAAACTTAGAAATAATATGCTAACGTAACAGTCAACACCCTACTTGGTTGATTACGTTCTTCCGTTTACGTTACTTATCAGTTTAACACGTAGGTTTTCGCGATCAATATCATCCATAATATAGGTTTTTTTTTTTCATTCAAGTTACTTATCATTCAAGAGTTGTGAGACTTAAGAGCCATATGAAGGAATACATAATGATGCCATCTTATCTATAGGTAAATTAATGAGGGTATTTAATATTTATTGGATTCACCATGCCCGGCCGCCTTTGTCCCCCCAGTGGCGATGTTCACACACCACACCAGTTACTCGTTTGAGGCTGAATCGACCTAGGTGAGGCCCAGGACCAGTTCAATAATCGTCACCGGTGGTGGCCGTGAGCGGGAATCGAACTCGGGTCGCCGGGTTCGTAGCGCAGTGCGCTAACCACTACACTACCGCTCCCCCCACACACGCGCGTGCGTCCATAGATACACATACACGCGCTTGCTGCAGACACACACAACTTTCAGGGTGCGTACGGCAGTAAACGACTGAAATAATAAACCAATGCTGCACGAAGAACGCCTTAGACCTGAAACACATTTGTATGGCACTTTACTCGTGAAGGTTTGGGGGGTGGAGGTTTGGGGGGGGGTGCGTGACATAGCAGGCACACTGCGTTACGCTTCTGCATTTGCGGGAGTGACATGACAGATGTGACGTCACAGCTCACTTTCCGTGCAAAATATATGCATTATTGCGCCCCCCCCCCCCCCCCCCAAAAAAAAATACAAAGTCTATTTTTATAATTTTTGCATGATGTACAGTCTGGAAAGTACCCACATGGCAAATTTCAAGTTTGTTGCATGGCAGGAAGTACGCTAAACATTTTGAACAGATACACATATTCACAAATTTCCCTTTTATATATATAGATGTTCATTTGGCTTTGTTTAAAATTGATAAATCACTGTTAATTAAATTTACAATATTTACTATTTGGTTCTTTCGGTAAAGTCACGTAGGTATAAAATAAAAAATAAATCACGACGTTTCTGGCGCAACACAAGCGTCCATCATCAGGTGGGAAAGCGCTGGGAAAGCGCTTTCCCAGCTAAAGAGTTTGGATTCCTGCAGTCACGAAAGTTCAAATAAAGAATAAACAACATTTGTTTCTTAACTATCTGCTGACAAACGAAACACTTTACAAATATAATTCAGAAACCAAAATGTCATACATAATCCGTAATGGAGGTTTTTTTGGGTTAGATTGCATGAATATAAGTGTCATTAAACCTGCCACCGCCCACACAGTCAATTAGGAAGGTTTGTCACGTAAACAAAACATGCCAATTAGTTACTAGTTCAGCACACCGGTGTGTTGAAGAGTAAACCTACAACATTTACAATTTGAGTACGATGTTTCGGCGGTAATTACAACCAGCCTCATCAGGCGACAGGCAGAGTTGTCGGGTGGTGGTGAATTTAACGACACATTTATATTTACGCGATTTAACCCAAAAAACACTATTATTGATAATATTGGTCATGAAAGTCTATTTATCATGCGTAATCCTAAGTCAACTTTAAATAAAATCCACAACATATGTAAAGGTATCCTAAAATATTGGTAAATGCCTGTAGAACATTTAAGATAAGAGATTGGCGTTACAACTAGTAAGAGAGCTAAACTCACTTCTTTATGACAGTGCAGCATTGCAATTACTTACTCATGCCACTGCTGCCACGAGAGGGAGCTCTAGAGTGTCTCAAGAGGGCAATTGGCCTACTCTTCCACACTGGCCTGGCTAGAATGAGAGAACCCATCACACATTGCCCTTTGCCAAATAGACTGTGGTATAACCATTCATACTCATGGGCGGACAGATGTGGGGCATATTAACAAACTTGCTTATTGTTTCAATTTCTGCGCTGGGAGATCGCATCGGTGACTTCTGAATTCCAAGTCCAGTGTGCTAATTATTACACTATGGTAACATTCCCAACTGCAGACGACCTCTTAAAACCAGCAAAATTTAACAAACGAGTGCACAAGGCAGGGCTGTAGAATTGACTGCGAGGTTGTTGAAACTAAATAATTACGCCTTTTTAATTATCAATGAGGCAAAACTAACTTCTTTGGTAATGATTTGAGCAGTGGTTCTTAAATCGTGGGTCGCCTTTCATGGGGGGGATGCAGACTGCGGCATAGAGACCGTGCAGGAGAAATTCTGAATGTCCACACTACGTTGCGGCGACAAAACACAATATGAAACATGCCTTACTAACACCGCACTGACGAGGGGTGTGGACATGTGCTCTCTCCATACAGTAGCCTGTGAAATATTAGTTGGTTTTTTTTAGGGCTGGGGCAGTCTCTGATTTGAGGGACACCATTGGAAAAAAAATAAGAACCGCATAATTAGAGCATGATTTAAATCCAGACGGACCACTATGAATGCTACTAAAGTGTAACAAACAAATGCACAGGCTAGGGCAGCTGTAAAAATAGACCTACTTTGGCACTGCGACGACAGAGACGAGCGACAATTTCTTGCTGCCCGGCAGCTGCAGCGTAGCACAGCGGTGTCATTCCACTCTCACTGGCCGTGTCCATGTCAGCGCCCGAGTCCAGCAGCAAGGAGACCATCTCGCTGTAGCCCAAGTGGGACTCCACGCACAGCACTGGCGCATTGCTCAGTGCCTCTGTGCGGAAATCCACGTCTGCCCCCGCCAGAATTAGTAGCCGAGACACCTGCAGATCAGAAAAGCGTGTAAAATAAACGGGCGAAGAAATGGAAGCGGGAGGAGGAAGCACGAGAGGGAAATACTCGAGTTGACGAGGTGCGGAGAAAATCCGAGACACAGTCAGACAGGTAGGTAGCGAGTGAAATGGAGATTGACAGAGAAAAAGAACCAGAAACAAGTAAACCCGTAAAAACAAAGTTTTTCACTATAAATCCTTTATATGCATGGCGGCTAGAGTCCTCTCGTCCTCTGGCTTGAGATGGCTGCCACCTATGGGTCAGATGATTGTCTGCCACCATTAAGAAATTGGTAATTAAATATTTAATTTGTTTTCCCTAAACAATGTAAAATTTTGGAATTTTTTTTCACGAACATTAATTATCTCGCACAACGAGTCTGTGTGGAAAATGTCAGCTCGATTGGATCACGGGAAGTGGGTTAAAAAACGAGCGAAAGATTTGCACGGTCCTAAGCAAGCAAGCGAACTTAATATAAAGGATTTTAAAATATATTCGCCTGTGGAGGACGCGGGAATCGATCCCGCGACCTTTGGCATGGGAAGCGAGGGCGCTACCAACTGCGCTACTCCGCCATGGCCTGTGGAGGGGTTACGCTGTGGGCTCTTACACTGTGACGTTCAGCCAAAGCCATGAATGCGTTCTATTTGAATATATGTAAAATAATTTTTTTTTGCCTAAAAAGTGTAAAATTTTGGGAATTTTTTTTCACGAACATTAATTGTCTCGCACAACGAGTCTGTGTGGAAAATGTCAGCTCGATTGGATCACGGGAAGTGGGTTAAAAAACGACCGAAAGATTTGCACGGTCGTAAGCAAGCAAGCAAGCACGCAAGCAAGCAAGCAAGCACGCAAGCAAAGCAAGCAAGCGAACTTAATATAAAGCATTTAAAAAAACAGATATGGCTTAAAGATTTGGGCAGGCAGGTTTCAGTAAAAAATAGACTGGCCATGTAAACCTTCACACCAGCAGCAGCTTATCTATATATATATAAAATCGCAAATCTGTCTGTCTGTCTGTGTGTCTGTCTGTCTGTGTGTCGCCGGACCATACGCAGTTTCATTGGACGAAATGTGAGGGATTTGCGAGACACGATTGGTCCGTTTGGTTTTCCACGGCGGTTGCCCCTGGCAACGGGTAGCGACGCATTCGCTGCGGGGTGGACGCCATTTTTAATTCCCGTTAAAAATATGCGCACGCATTAACACGCGACTCTGAGGTAAATTCATCAAAGTTTCACGTCCTCTTCACTCCCCCCCCACCCCAATGTGTGCAATTACTATTATAGGGTCGGTAGATAATAAAATTATAGCGATTAGACAGTATTATTGTAGCGCGGGGGGGGGGGGGGTAACGGCCCCAGTACCCAGCCTCAGCCGGGTGGGCAATTTAGGCGAGGCCGGAGGCTCTGCACGGTACTAGGCCTCGACACCCCACCACACTATAGGCCGTACATATTACTGCACAGCGGCCGAGGAGATCGTGGCTGGGGGGGGGGGGCAGGGGTAGCAGCCCATCTGTGTATACATGTAAGGTTATTAAGAAATATATTTTTCACCCGGGCAACGCCGGGTACTTCTGCTAGTAGCAATATAAGCTTATGGCATACCATTTGGAAATAATAAAAATGTGAATACATCCCTTGGGCATATTTTTGCAGTGACAAATATAATTGGCAAAAATGTACTTACAGTGAACACAACTCCCCAAATTAATCATAAATGTAAACTATCCATCAATTATAGCAGTTATGATCCTATTATGTCAATGTATATGTTAGAGATATTATTTCAATGTCTAAATGAAGTAAACAATCTTATAAAAACAGCACAGCTATGACTAGTCTAGTTTCTTCCCACATGTTGAAATACTTAAGAAAAACAAACATCCAAGAGAAGATTTTCTGGAAAACAGTCTTGTCAATTTGCAATGCCTTTCTTAATAAATAAGACAAAGGGTGTTATTAAAATAGTCGACAAAATATTAGTTAATACTGCATCATTCAACATGTGCCTCAGGCCATCAAATGTAAAATTAAAACCGAAAGTATATAGAGCTGGCAAGATTGAAACCTGATATTTGTAATATTCTCAGGTGCAAAGCCCATTTGGGCTGAATCTTTACCTTGATGTTGGGCGTGTAGAGGTTGCGGAGTGAGGCCAGCGCAGCAGACAAGCTGTCTGTGCTGTACCCCACCCACAGAGCCTGCAGGATGCTAGATGAGATACCGAGTTTCTTGCTCAAACCCTGCAAATACAGCAGAGGGTGCAAATAACATTAACAATGTATCAAAGCTTTAGTATAGCAAGCCAAATGCATGTTATCATTTCTGCACATTCTTTACAAAATTTAAGTGAACATTTATTACTTTCCAAACATCACTTCATCTTCATGTATTGCTAATTTTTATTTAAACAACTCCATTTAGAGAAGAAAAATGTAAGAGTAAGCAACACGTTATTTTATGTTAAATATGCAAGATAAACTTAACATACTATTTGGTGGTGACCACTAATTAAGCCGCGATATTAGTTATAACCGCTCTTAGAGGCAAGTTTATTTTTGGCATTGCCGCGCGAGCTGCAAGCACGTCTGCCTTTTCAACAGACCGATGCTTCTTGTGACATTAACAGAACATTTTCACAACCTTTCCTGCCATTGAACCCAAAAAGAAAGTCCTACAATGAGCTAAGCCATGGATACCATACGGTTGTGGCCAGTCACAGTCCAGTGAAAGGGAAATAACCAAGACACAAAGACAATTTATCACAATTTTTTTGTCTCCGACTCCAAAAGAGTGACTTCTGCAGCACTGAACTGAGCAAGCCAGCTGTGGCTTTTAATAGAAAAAACACTAAATTGATGCTCCCTATTCTTTTATTCTCAAGCCTCTGACCTGCTAAGTGCCATGGCAACCCTCATGACAACTGATGAGCCGATATTGGTAGGCTGCCACTCGAGCTATCGCCCGTGACGCTCTCGCATGTCGCACACTTCAGTGATCATCTTGCTGCATTCTTCTACAATCAGCTTCACGAAATAAAGAAGTGCCCCTACAACACTTGGTTTAATGGAAAATGAGAATTCTTTCGGTAAAGTCACGTAGAAAGAAAATACATTAAATAATATAATACGATGTTTCGATTGCAACACAAGCAGTCGTCATCAGATAGGACTAAGTTTGAGAGAAAGATAAAACACAGACACGGAGACACACAGACAGACACACAAGCAGAGAGAGACAACACAGAGACACAGAGAGAAAGACACAACATAAACACACCTCTTTGTGTCTATGCAGCAGTGCATACTGACTGTGGCGGAACCTGCTATCACTGCAACAGTGCATACTGACTGTGGTGGTACTTGCTTTAACTACAGCATTGCATACCCACTGTGGTGTACCTGATTTCACTACAGTAGTGCATACCCACTGTGGTGGTACCTGCTTTCACTACAACAGTGCATACTGACTAGTGGTACTTGCTTTAACTACAGCAGTGTATACCCACTGTGGTGGTACCTGTTATGATTACAATAGTGCATACTAACTGTCGTGGTACCTGCTATGATTACAGCAGTGCATACTGACTGGTGGTACCTGCTTTAACTACAGCATTGCATACCGACTATGGTGGTTCCTGCTTTCATTACAGCAGTGCATGCCGACTGTGGTCATACCTGCTTTTACTACAGCAGTACATACCGACTTTGGTGGTACCTGCTTTCACTACAGAAGTGCATTCTGACTGTGGTGGATACCTGCTATGATTACAGCAGTGCATACTGACTAAGGTGGCACCTGCTATCACTACAGTAGTACATTCTGACTCTATAGCAGTATATATCGACTCTATAGCACAAACTACTAAACTGACAGTGCCGTGGTGAGACCTATTCCCGTGCAGAGCCCCCGCCCTCGCCTAGATTGTCCAGCCAGCCGAGGTGGCACCTTGGCAGGCGGGGGGCTGAGCCACTACCCCCCCCCACCCACCATCACCCCCTATAATATTAGTGTCTACCAACCCTATACTTTGCTGATTTTACCTCAGCGTTGTGTATTTTTTTTGCATTTTGAACACGAATGAGAAATCCCCCCCCTCCACCAATGACGCGTGTGCATTTCTAGGGGCAACGCTCGGGCAGCTTTAGTGCTGCGGGAAGAAATCATTAAATAATAAATAAAAATCACTACATTGTTTATTTAACTACTTTAAAGTTGACGGATGGGAAAATGGAATAGCGCTGGCTCACCGCGGGGCTTCCGGCGTGGTACCTGGCTACTTTTTTAAAAAGATATAAACCCCACTGATGGCGAGCCAAATCCTTCGCAAGTTGCGTCCACACACAGACAGATGGACAGACGGACAGACAGACAGATGGACAGACAAAAAAATTACATTTATAGGTTAGATGCAAATGTGCTACAGGAAATATTGCTGCAAAAGGGAGCAGAAGAAAACCAATTAAAGAAGTGGGCAAGAGCCAATGAAGTGCTTTTGGACATCACTCTTCAAAAGGGCATCAATGCGCTTAAATAAAATATTATACAACATAGTTCTCCTTCAATTATGACATTTATTTGCCAAATAGTTTATTTTTTTTATGTTGTACCATATTAATACTGATTGCAAGTAAAATATCATTGCACATCGAATATTTCAATATCCATATATAAAAAAAACAGGCCGGTGAAGTCTGCCTCTAAAAATGTTAAACTTTTGAAGTGTGTTCCTTTAAAACGTAATGATTCTCTGGCTAACATCCACGTTTTATGTTGCTAAGGGTTTCGATTTAAAGCTTTCGTGACTGCAGGGATTCATCTTCTTGGTTCTTTCAGTAAAGTCACGTATAAGGGAAGTAATAAAATAATAAAAATAAAACATAATAAAATAATTCTCACGACGTTTCGGCCACAACGCAAGCAGCCGTCCCTTCTACGTGACTTTACCGAAAGAACCAAGAAGTTGCTAAGGGTTGTTTGCATGAACTCTGGCAGTATGAACTTAAGTGCATGAGTGAAATTAAATCATCAAAATGAAGTCAATTCACTGGCCTTTTTAAAATGTAGTACATGCTAAGATTAATTAAAATGTATAAGAAAGCTAGCGTTATTAAAAAGACAAACATTTGTTGGACTCGTCTTGGAATCTCAATGAATGAATCCGTTTCTTCTTGGAGATCCGTTTCTTCTTGTAGAGTTCCGCACACAAAACACTGTGCGCCTTTGCATGGCAGATGAGACCTGCCTTATAGATGTGAGCCTTGAGGACGTGGTGGCCCAGCTCCATCGTGTGCTGTCGGTTAAGCTTTCCCTCCTGACGCGAGAAGCTCATGGCCAGCAGTGCATGACCACTCCTGCACACACAATCACATCAACAATGATGCTGTAACAGATGGTGAAGGCAGATAAACCTATACTCGAAACCCACAACAGCCAAACCATCCATGTGAAGGGCAAACATTCAAAGGGTAGAACACACTTATGCTAGGTACAGCTGGACTTACTTGCAATCTCACAGTTCGCACGCAAAATTGATAAATCACACAGGGATCAACATGCACCTGAGATACACACCTGGACAGCTACAAAGTGGAATATAGACTGCAGTACAGCACACTTATCGATCTGTCCTTGTGTATGTTTGACCAGTCTCCTTGTATGCTAGGCTTTTATTTGGCTGCTTCAGTTTCCTACCAAATTCATAAACATTTCAAGAAAAAATTCCATCTTGTATAGCACCCTCTTGAGAATTGAATCTTGATGCGATTATTATCTCTGAACTGATGAGAGTCCGATACAAGCACACATTATTAACCCTGATGCTATTTAAATGTGTGGTTTGACTTAGTACAGCACACACTGTAAAATGTTGACACTAAAATTGATTACTGTATGAGACATGTAAAACAAGTATACTCATTGTAATTTCTTAAGTGGCTATTCTGCCTGTAACTTGAATTATATAACATAATTTAGTTAACTCGTGCAATAGTTGGGGTTGTGCATTTATCAGACATTGACGACAGACGGGTTAAGTATTTTTTTTCTATAACTAGCAACAGACACATCCTTTGGATGTGTCCGTCCTGTCCCAGCAAGCCAGTCAACTAAACGTTTAACCTTATATAGAGCCCAGTCTCTCTCCGTCTTTCTCGTGCTTTCTCTTTACTGTATATCCCAATTTATCTCAAATTCTCGCTTTGTCTCCGATGTAATTTATTTCTCTATTTGTCTGTCCCCTCTTCTACCTATCCCTTCCTCATTATTCCTCTCCTCTCTCTACTGTATGCCACCTACTTCCACCCCATCTCTCTCTCCATCTTAACTTTCACCCTTGCTCTCCTTATTCCCAGCTCCCACTTCCATGACAAAAAGATGTGGAAAAGCCTTCGTTCAGTAGTGGATTTACAAATCGTTGTAAAAAATAATTTAACCATTTCACGTAGAGACTTCATAGAATTTACAAAGTGTCATCGCTTCTCAGGGGTCGATTCCAATGCAGTTTAAAAAAATATCCTTCAATGTTGATTATGGCACCAACAAAAAGGCCATTGAAGGCTTCACACTCCAGGAGCAACTCCCACTCAAAATGCTTCACCTATCTCGGTATAACCCACGACTTAAACAGCTGTCTTCTGTCAGAAATTTCCAAGACCGCAGATTCATCGAGGTTTTGATCACTTAGGCAAGAGCCTCCTCTTGCAATTCTCTGTCTCTAGCTAGTCTCGGCAAATTTTCACAGTAGATACAGCCTTTGATGCTCTTTTGTTGGTGTCATTATAGTTGCTGAAGATGGGGAAAAAATAACGCGATGAAAAAGACAAACGTGAGTGCCAAAGCTAACAAATCACGAGAAGGGATGATGGGCAAGCGTGGTGATGGAAAGGGTGCCAAATGAGGGATCCTGCTCAAAACCACTAAGATGAAGTGATGAGATGAGCATGTGTGTACAAGCGAGATGGACTGTGGAATTTGCTGATCCGTGGGAAGTGGTGACGTTGGAAATCCTTCAGCAATGGATAGAACATAACTGATGATAATAATGATGTAAAACAAAGTTTATGAAAAAAAACTATTGTGAGAGCATGTTTAGTGTAATACTGCACCATTTTATTTGATTTTTTTCCCCCAGTTGACAAGGTGTTCTCAATTATACAAATAGGCTTATGATGATAATTAAATTATGTCTGTCAGGGTTAAAGAGACATTACACAGATGAAGCATGCATACCCATAAATTAAATTTCAACACTATAACCTGGGGCCTGTTCTCTCCAACTTGCCTAAATTGCCACAATTATTTTCACAAGACTCACAGTACTCACGCTTTGCATGAGTGTTGATCTATTGCAGAAATGAGCATTATTTCAATATATTGCATTGTATAACCTTGTCGGTTCAGAAATAAAAGAGCCATCAAACTCTGGGTCAACCTCAGTAGTTATCAATTTTGGTATCGCTCTGTGTGCCACCTGTTAATGACCATTTGATCACATAAACTCACAGCTTACAACCCCCATTATATACTGGTTGCTGCCTTTGATATCATTGATAGTTCCAAACTGGCTGATAATGGCACAACGTGTACACAGAACAAAAAATGTGTCAGGTTAATTACGTTTATTAAACCGTTGCAACTCAACAGCCTGCAAAGAATGGTGACAAAACAAATATCTATGGATTTGGATTTGTGTACTTATTAATTTAGAGAAAGTATAATTCAGTTAAAAATGAGGACAGATTCACATCTTGCCAAACTAGGTGGCAATTTGCTTTATTTTTTATTAAAGAAGAGAACGGTACATATTCACAAAAACATCGCTGTACATTTTGACTTTTGCATATGCTGTGTCGTGCGACTTGCCGTGAGCTAGAGGGACCCCTATTGGCACAAGGGCTGGTAATTTGGGACACACACTTAGGGAGCCAGATGGGAGACATAAGTGCTCACATAGCCCATCTGCAGGTCGGTTATCAAAAGTTCTCTGCTTTTTATTTTGATGGATAACGAAGAAATGCAATAGCGGACAGCACTATTGACTGTATATATACAAAATGTTGTTGCAAATATAAAACACATCAAAATTAAGCGCAAATATATATGTATAGGCTTATTCAATTTGAACAACCTATTGCGTCATTATTTTTCAGCATCACAATCTTTATTTAGGCTGGAGGAATCCAATGAGATATGAAGTTCTTTTTCACGGATGTACAGTAAGCTACATTTTTTCAAAATAATATCAAAGGCAGGATAAAAATAATAATATTGAAATAAAATATTTTAGTAAAAAAGTACTTTATATTTAATTTAATCTTATTTGTCATGTTAAGAAGCAGAATAAGATACAAAATATACTTAACCATTACTCTCCAATGTGTATATATATACTTTTTTTTTTATACGTAAACCCCACAGTTGGTCAGTTAAAAACGTCTCAAGGTACCCCCGCGCAGACAGACAGACACACAGACACACAGACAGACAAAACATTTCTTTAATAGGTAAGATATTGCCATGATGCGTACCATAAAATTTGGTCTGACTGAAAACTTTCTGTGGTGGGGGTATAATCATACCCATCAACCCATACGGTTTAACTGTATTCAATGCGGGCAAACAAGCTTTTGTCTCGGTTTCTCCCTTGTGATTGGACTTTGTAGGATGAACGTTAAGATTTATAAGAGCACGGGGTGACCAATAAGGTCTGAATTGGTCTGTAATAAGGTGAGGGCACTGATTAGGGGTTCACAGGTATGGTATATTATAGTACTCTCATATTTACCAAGATGTCTGGCTTGTGTGGCAAAAGTCTTCCAAATTACCCTTGAGCGGGGCTCTCTACAGCTCCCTATAATGTAGGCCCTTCTGCCAGCAGTGTTGTGAACAAGCAATTGCAGGGATGCACCTTTACTTTTAAAAAATATTTTGACTCTATTAGTTTGATACAATGAAGCGAAGTAGGCAATCAGTCATAGATCAATAGGTAAAGGTCTCACCTGGGATCACAGAGGAACTTGGTGCTCTCGCCCTCGGGCCGCCACATGAGCCACTCGCGGAACGAGGGGTGGCAGAACATGCGCGTGCCATCCCGCCGCCGCACCAGGAAGGGAGACACGCTCTCCAGGGCAAATGTGAACGCAGCTACGGCATCCGAGCGAGGCCCCGTCACCCATCCAGCCGCGAGCGCACGCAGCAGCTGCTCGTCAGCGAGCGGGTGCAGAGATGCCAGTGCCACGCAGAGCAGTGGCTGTGCCCGGGAAAACGCTGCCCCCGAAGGGAAGCGCAGATTGCACTGAAGCAGGTACACCTCCGACAGCGAGACAGGGAGCACCTGTCAAAAAATTAGCAGAGGGATAGGGGAGATACACGTGTAGTGTCGTGCGTCTCCTCTTCGTTCTCTTACTCGAGGCTTGTGTGCGTGCGGGTGGCGTGCGTCGCACACACACTCAGTCGGAGACGAGGTGGTCGCAGGAGACACTGTCCTCCCCTTTTATTGTTATTGAGTTCACGCGACCACTCGGGGCCCCCTCTCTCTCATGACCATGCTGCCTCACGACCCGTCCCAGACACGACCCTATCCGCGTTGCACTCACAGCATCGACCGGGACAGCCAACTTCTGTCTGGGCTAAGGCAGCAGTGACGAGGGCGGCGACAACGACAGCGATGACGAGACGAGTCCAATCCCAGAACCGGCAGCCCGGAGCCCTCGCTCTCTGCTACTTATATTCACCTCGGCGCGGCTTGGCTCCGCGCTAGCCATGTCTCCCTTCTCGAACCCACCAGAGGGTTCCAGGGGCTTACCCACAAGGTCTACTCTGACCCTTGCCCCAGTTCCTCCGCCCTGCCGGCACACCCGCGTATATGCTCAGCGGCCGTGCGCTAAGTGCCCACCTGCAGTTGCAGCTGCTGTACAACAGTCAGCGCTATTTCACTACACATGTGTAATGAGCGACTTCTGCGACACGTCATGTAAAGGGTACTTCTTTATTCTTATACGGGCACAACACAGGCCAACCTTATCTTCTCACTCTGAGTACAATACTTAGATGTTAGCGTTTCTACTGGCTACACACACACGGCCGATCACTCGGCGCAGTTCCACCGTCCACACTCGGCTACGCCGCTGGCTGGTGGCGTGCTGAGGAGGGTGATGTAAGCCTGCAGGAGATCTTCCACGTGGCCGGATGACGGCGAGTAGCGACGCAGTCCGGACCCAAGACTCCACACATGAACCCCAAGCCCTTGTCCGCCTCCGCTTATATCTCCCCAGGCGTGGCTAGGCTCCGCCTCTGGCCACGCCCTATCGTGGAACCTTTGAGCAGGTTCCCGGAGCATCTCGGCCAACCCTGCCCATTTCCTTTGCCCCAGATACCTCTCCCTTTAAGATTGGATGTTGTTTTAGCGGTGCCTGTACCCGTGCTTCCCTTTTCTAGCCAGCAGGTGTCATCATGTCATTACACATGTACTGTACAAATGCATAAGCTTTGCATATGTATGGGTTGTACTGTGTAAACTACAGAATACATATTCTGAATACTGCTCATAACAGGTAAGCTGGATATAACATTGTTCGGTTGGAATGTGTGAACCACTGCACCACCATTCCACCATTATGTATGAAGAGTGCACGCAGGAGGCACGTAGATTTTGCAAGTCTCCATTGTAAAAGAGATGTTGGTCTCAATGGGCTCTAACCTGGCTAGAAAATTCACAAGCTGTGCATGTTATGCATGTAATGAGTCTCTGCCACCATGGTTGAATTCAAGAATCGGGTGTTTTTTGTATATTGTGGTAACTGAAGTGCCTTTAGTGGCTGGAGGGAGTCATGTAAACCAATTAAATACAATTTAGTATGGTATGATTAAAAGTAATAATCTATGCCTCAAATTTCCTGCCTTGCTGCTGGCTGGGCTCCTCTCTACCCCAACAGTAACTCTGTTGTCAGTGGCTGTGGGCCACTGTCTCCAAAAATAGTTGGGTAACTGGCTAAAATGGCATTTTACGTGTAACAAATAAATATTGAATTGTGGTGAAATGGCGGAAGAAGCTCATTGGACATTATAGACAGCAACACCGAAGGTGGGAGGAATGAATACAGAAGACTTACATGGTTCATTCAAAATTTCTCCAACTTTTGAATGTGTGTGCCTTTAAGGTTATTCTTTCACCATAATATTCTTTAAATCATAAATAGTATAAAAAAAACCTCACAATACATATTATATTGGCATTATATTACACAAATATCAGATTACGTTGAGTGCTTCGAGTATATTCCATGTTGAAGATCATTAGGCGTGGCAAGAAAATCCACACATCATAATGAAGAACGCAGGTGAGTATCCTACCCGCTTAGTGATGCTGTATTTAATGCCAATGCACATTCACTATATGCTACTATGACCAAATAACCCCATCTTACCTATAAAAGTCATGTTTTGCCTGCCCGTCTGTCTCCGTGTTTGGACGAAACTTGCAAAGAATTTGGCTGGCGAACCGTGGGGTTTACGTTTACAAATAAGTAGTCAGGTTCCACCCCGTAAGCCCTGTGGTGAGCCAGCGCTATTCCATTTTCCCATCCGTCAACTTAGAAGTAGTTAAATGTACAATGTGGTGAAATTTATTTATTTATTTCCTCGCATCATCTGTGGAGGGGGGGGGGGTGATTTCTCATTCGCGTTCAAAATGCAAAAAAAAATACACACAACGCTGAGGTAAATTCATCAAAGTGTCATGTCTTCTTCTCCCCCCCTCCCCACCCCAATGTGTGCACTTACTACTATAGGGTCGGTAGACACTAATATTATAGCGGTTAGATAGTATTATTGTAGCGCGGGCGGAGGGATGGTGTGGGGGGGGGGATAGCGGCCCAGCCCCCAGCCTGCCAAGGTGCGCCACCTCGGCCGGCTGGGCAATCTAGGCGAGGCCGGGGGCTAACGACGTGACTAGGCCTCACCACGGCACTCTGTCAGGTTAGTAGTTTGTGCTATACAGTCGATATATACTGCTATAGAGTCAGCATGTACTACTGTAGTGATAACAGGTACCACCACAGTCAGTATGCACTGCTGTTATCATAGGTACCACCACAATCAGTATGCACTGCTGTAGTAAAAGCAGGTACCACCACAGTATGCACTGCAGTAATCATAGCAGGTACCACCACAGTCAGTATGCACTGCTGTAATCATAGCAGGTACCACCACAGTCAGTATGCACTGCTGTTATTATCATAGCAGGTACCACCAGTCAGTATGCACTGCTGTTATCATAGCAGGTACCACCACAGTCAGTATGCACTGCTGTTATCATAGCAGGTACCACCAGTCAGTATGCACTGCTGTTATCATAGCAGGTACCACCACAGTCAGCATGCACTGCTGTTATCATAGCAGGTACCACCACAGTTAGTATGCACTGCTGTAATCATAGCAGGTCACACATGTCAGTATGCACTGCTGTAGTGAAAGCAGGTACCACCAGTCAGTATGCACTGCTGCAGTGAAAGCAGGTACCACCAAAGTATGCACTGCTGTAATATTAGCAGGTATCACCACAGTCGGTATGCACTGCTGTAATGAAAGCAAGCACCACCACAGATGCACTGATGTAATCATAGCAGGTACTACCACAGTATGCACTGCTGTAATCATAGGTGCAACCACAGTCAGTATGCACTGCTGTAGTGAAAGCAGGTGCCACCAGTATGCACTGCTGTAATCATAGCAAGTACCACCACAGTCAGCATGCACTGCTGTAATCATTGCAAGGTGCCACCACAGTCGGTATGCACTGCTGTAGTGAAAGTAGGTACCACCACAGTCAGTATGCACTGCTGTAGTCATAGCAGGATACCACCACAGTCAGTATGCACTGCTGTAGCAATAGCAATAGCAGGATACCACCACAGCCAGGATGCACTGCTGTAGTGGAAGCAGGACCACCAGTCAGTATGCACTGCTGTAATCATAGCAGGTACCACCAGTCAGTATGCACTGCTATAATCATAGCAGGTAGCACTGCAGTCAGTATGCACTGCTGTAGCAATATCAGGATACCACCACAGTCAGGATGCACTGCTGTAGCAATAGCAATAGCAGGATACCACCACAGCCAGGATGCACTGCTGTAGTGGAAGCAGGACCACCAGTCAGTATGCACTGCTGTAATCATAGCAGGTACCACCAGTCAGTATGCACTGCTATAATCATAGCAGGTAGCACTGCAGTCAGTATGCACTGCTGTAGCAATATCAGGATACCACCACAGTCAGGATGCACTGCTGTAGTGAAAGCAGGACCACCACAGTCAGTATGCACTGCTGTAGTGAAAGCAGGTACCACTACAGTATGCACTGCTGTAATCATAGTAGGTACTACCACAGTCAATATGCATTGCTTTTGTTCTGCCTCACGGTAGGTGTTTTGCTCCGTGGGAGGAGTGGGGGCGTGTGTACACAAGAATTTCCTGTTTTTGATGCCGAGTTTGGTCACGTGACCAAGAAGTTCCAATTTGACAGCCTTTCAGCCACGAGGCTGGGGGTCCACCATTACACAGAGTTCAAGGTGGCGGCACACATCGCGTCCCAGTCAAGCCAGCTGTAATTGTACATTGTGGGACTTTAAGAAACATTGTCTGTAAGTTCGTTGATGTTCTTGTAATACTGGGAATGCTGTTATAATGTTACAATGACCGTTATAATGCTGTAAATGCCTTTATAATGCTGTTAAATTGTTATGATAAATACGAGGCCTAGTTAACAACAAAGCCTGCAACTTGCCTTATTGTGAATGTCACTTGTAATTTAATAAGTCGAGTCAAACTTGTACCCAAGTAACTATATTGCGATCTTGAGAGCAAGGATGACGAAATGTCTCATTCATAGTGCAGTGTTATATGCAGTGCTGTACATCTGGGGTGCAGTGTGATGATTGCACGATGTGCCTTTGTTTAACACAGTAGCTTGTTCTCTTGTATAGCTGTTCAGTGCTGTTGTGGGTGCCTGGTCCATCCAGGATCTATTGTTGAGAAACATGTTATCTAGGACAATGTTGTGATGCTGTAGTGTTCATGCATTGTGTTGATGTTTCCAAGTATTAACAGACGGTGTATCTGTGCTGTGTTTTTCCATCAGTTTTACCTCGTTCAATTCAATAAATTACGTTTGGAGTCGGATGTTCACCCTGGCTCTGAGGGTTTATTGGATGCGAGGTTAACTACTCTGATAGCGGTGCAACGCAGCGCACAGCGAGGCCGAGACAGCTGTAATCATAGCAAGGCACCACCACAGTCAGTATGCACTGCTGTAGTGAAAGCAGGTGCCACCACAGTCAGTATGCATTGCTGTAATCATAGCAGGTACCACCAGTCAGGATGCACTGCTGTAATCATAGCAGGTACCACCACAGTCAGTATACACGGCTGTAATCTTAAGAGTGCCACCACAGTCAGTATGCACTGCTGTAGTGAAAGCAGGTGCCACCACATTATGCACTGCTGTAATCATTGCAAGTACCACCACAGTCAGTATGCACTGCTGTAATCATAGCAAGTACCACCACAGCAATATGCACTGCTGTATTCATAGCAGGTACCACCACAGTCAGTATGCACTGCTGTAGTGAAAGCAGGTACCACCACAGTCAGTATGCACTGCTGTAGGTGAAAGCAGGTACCACCACAGTATGCACTGCTGTAATCATAAGTAGTCGCAAAAGCTGACGTGTTAAACTCACATTAATCCTTCACATTTTGAACATGAATACTTTTAAGTTACATGGCCAAGGTCAACGGCGACGTGGTGTATTCCGCAAATATGCCCGACTGTGAGGGCGGGCACAAGCCGGCGTGAGTAGGTTAAACGTTGAATTTTATAAGGGCACCACGGGGTGACCAGCCCCTCCCCACCCAGCCCCACCCCTCCCTCCCCACCCTCCCCTCCCCACCCAGCCCCACCCCACCCTCCCCACCTAGCCCCTCCCTCCCCACCCAGCCCCTCCCTGCACGACGGACTGACACAATAATCCCCTGTGGGCTGGTGTAACCAGGAGGTTCCTACCAGTATAATACAATGAGTTTGACCTGTGTAATGTAAATACATAAGATGTATAATCAATAAGCATTCCCAACGGCACAGATTATACTACATCCAGGGCCAATAACCACACTGTTTTCTGACTTAATATTTTGCCATTTTTAGACGTGATATTTCATTATTTTCAAATCAATATTTATTTTTATGTTCTTCTGTGGCAGTTTAATTTGACTAAATAAACTTTCGAAATTATTACACAAGGCAGTTTCCAATGCCACTCATAATTAAAATTTTAGTAAAACATAAAAAGAATTGTAATACGTCAATAATTTTTAAATCAGAAAAGAGGAGGCAGACTTAAACATAGGTAATGTTCTTACAATGTTGATCCTTCTTGGCAGGTCATTCCATGTAACTATAGCTCCGATTAGTGGAGACGAGTCATTCAACGTTGCACAAATGTTTGGCTTATTAAATTATTATATTCTGTCGTGAACAGATGTTTAAATGGCTGCAGACCTCTTCCAGGAATACACCTAGAATATGGCTGTGTGCCAATTGCGACGAATATCTAGGGTTGGCAGAAGATCATTTGTAGGCAACAAGCACTCCCTGAGTCTTGAATGTGAGAATGACGAGTCAGTGCATCACCTTGTAGCCGGAGCTCTTCAACACGAGGTGTCCTTCTTCTATGAGGTCGAGGGTAAGACGAAGAAAGAGGTACGATCCGCGTGCCAAAGAGGACAGGTGCGAGACCAGCTTAGCCAGCGCCGCGCCATCGGGCCGTCCACTCAGCGCAATGTTGCTCTGAATCTCGTGGCTTCCGTTGACACGATACATGACGTAGGCCTGCAGGTCTCGTTCCACAAGTCCCATGTCTACGGCCCCGCCAGCCACACTGGCGCTGTCTAGCTGGATGGTGGTGAATGGCAATAAGCTCGTCACCTCCTGGCAAAGGAAAGAAAATCACATTGATATACATGGCATTGTATAAACAGATGTATACACAAATGAAAACAAAATCATTTAATACCACTTAAAATATTTGTTGGTTGTCAGACCAAACTTTAGGTTTGTGAATGTATTTTTTTAAATCCCATGAATAAATACATAACATTTTCCGACAAGCCAGGTGGCCAAAAAAACTTGATTATACATGTTAAATGTCCTCATTCCTACTGAATGCATAAATAAAACAGCCTCGGAATAACCAGCACCTGCATGCTGTTTCGAACGGTCAGCACGAGCTTGAGCCATGGAGGGAACTTGCAGAGGAGCTTAGTGATGAAGGAGGCAATGGTGTCCCCGTAGTCAGGCTTGTGGAACTCAGCCTCATTGAGTCCGTCCACTAGAACCAAGAAATCTTCATCTAGGATCTTCCGCTCTGCAATGGAAATGCACAAGTAATGGTAACTGTTATTGCGTGGATACTTACTTCAAGGTTTTCTTACCACCACGACACAGTATTTAATGCATATTTTTAAAATACGCATAATCTCAGTTGCATGAAGTGGATTATGCAAAATGGCAATTAGCACTTTATTACTAAATAAGGATCTATAGACTTGTAAACTTCCACATGCATGGACCTCAGATTAACATGGTTGACTACGTATAGTGAAAAATATTCAACATACATACGTACATATTCTGCACAACAGATACTACATTACAAGTATGTTTGATGTCTATTGCAGCAACATTACATACTACTAAGTAGAATGACGTTTGGCAAGAGATGAATCCAAACACACGCTTCCCCTGCAGTGTCCTTGTGCAGCACTCACCCCTTCTCAGTGCCGTCAGCGGCTCAAGGACCCCTCTACGCAGGGCAGTTGAGGGGTCCTGGACACATGCGCGCAGGCTGAGCAGGCTCTGCAGGTGTGGCTCCCGCAACAGCAGCTCCCGGTATGACACCAGCTGCGGGGCTCGGCACAACAACGCCGCCACACTGTGCACAAACTCTGGCACCAGGCAGGTGTATGTGTTGTCGGCCTGGCAGTAATGGTAGGCCACCACCTGCAATGTAAGGTGAAGTTAAGGACTGATCGGCAAGGTCAAGTATGGGCAAACAACCACCATGAATGACACAGCATGGCAAGGTCTTCATTCAGCAGTGGGCAATGAAAGGTTTTCACATTATTATTGCATTATTTCAGGACTCCTTCGTCCCATATGCCTCCGGCTCACACATAACATGCGTTGCGACATCATTTTATGTCTGGTGAAGGCGAATGATACGGCAATCTATTCCTCTCGACGAACTCTACACGATGCCCTAATCAAAGTTTTGTTTCTTCTGCGCATTCGTTCTGGCTGCGCTTGGACGACATGACAACAGAATGATCCACACCAGGTGGGTCGCGGCGTTTATGTGCGTGGTGGGATGGAGCCACCAAAAAATAAGTAATTAATTACGTTTTTACTTCTGTTTATTCGGGACCCCGGGGTCCCACAATAAGGTTCATATGATCATATTATGCTTGGTTTCTATGCATGTAAAATTACATTCTTCTGCTAATTCTACCGGTTGTGCCTCATGTTATGCAATAGTTGTGGTAAAAGGCCAAATGCAGAAATGGAAATAAAATATGACGCAGGACAGCTGTCAGTCTGAACACAAGCTTCCCCATTTACCCCGTTCCCTGCAGTCTGCTCGCACGTCACCGACTCCTTCTCGGCAATGCATTCTATTTTAAAATATGCCAAAAACAGCAAAAAGGCCTTTTTAAAAATCAAGATAGGGGTAAGACTCAATAACTTTCAAACATACTTTTTTTAAAGCAAGCTCTAGCTGCACGAGTATACATACACTCTAAAATAAAATATTTTGTATTTCTCTAAGTGAAACAGTACACCATGTGTTCGGTGTCTACACCCCATGTTTAGCTTGCACGTGTGGCACAGCACCTGAGCTGCAAGTCTTTTCACAGCCTCTTCGGGCCTGCAGCGCAGCTCCGGCGTGTTTGGGCAGCTTCCACGGCTAACTAAGCGCATGCCATCTGTGGTAGGCGGAGGCTGGCCCAGCGGCAGCTCCTTGCCGAGGTGTGGATCTGTGCCAAGAGAGCAAAAGGAAGCCTTTTTTTCAGCAAATTAAATCAGCAGGTCCATTTCACACTGACTATCTGTAACACAAATGACACTATTTGGCCATTGACCCGAAAAATAGAACAATTAATGGAATTTAAAAAATAGAGGAGAAAAAAATGAATTGACACCGAGATGCATCACTCACTTTTGTGCTGTAGGCGTGGGCTGTCAGATGCGATCTGCCACATACGCGTGCCGTGGCAGCTAAGGGCCACCATCCGAGACACAATGGCCGTCTTGCCGGTGCCGACTCCCCCGACGACGACAGCCCCCCTGCAGCTGGTGTTCCTATCAGGGCTGGTGCCCGTGCCCCTGGTGCCATCCACGCTGGTGGCCAGCTGCCGTTCGAGCTCGCAGTACAGCCAGTCCCGTCCCACAAACACAGAATCGGTGGTCACGCTCGGCACCTCGAAGAGCAGTGGCTTCAGTGCAATGTCCGGCGGCTTGTATGGCGCAAATCGCACTGCACGCCACAAGCAAATGGTTTTAAAACATAACACTGTGTACAATGTATTTCAACAAAAATGCTAAAACGGCTTTATTTGTCATTATTTTTTTAATTGTATTTGAATACAAGGCGAGGCAGCTGGGTGGGAATATGTCGACAACAAGTTGGGGCATGTCAGCCTATATTTTCATGAGACATCTTTCGGGTTATGTACACACCTTTCACTTCCAGTTCAACATCCACCTTGCCATGTGGTCTCCTGAGTACTGAGCTGGGCCACGGAATGGCAGTCGCTACTGTGATATGTCAGACTGATGAAGACTATGAACCTCTGAATGTTGCCGAAACGTCTAATTTACTCTTTGGTTCTTTCGGTAAAGTCACGTAGAAAGATAATTAAATTAAATAATAGCATACGACGTTTCGATTGCAACACAAGCAATCATCATCAGGTACGAATAATGCAATACAACACAGAGAGTCGGCTAACATAACAGTCAACACCCTACCTGGTTGATTACGTTCTTCCAAAGATTGAGAGAGAGACAAAAGACAGACACGGAGACACATAAGCAGAGAGAGATAACACAAAGACACAGAGAGAGAGACACACACATAGGCACACAGAGAAACAACGCCTCTGTGTCGAGGCCTTAAATAGAGAGAGGGGGCAGAGAGAGAGGGGGGGGTGGAGGAATTAGCATGTCAATGAGAAATTTTGAGCTTTCGTGACTGCAGGAAATACTAGAGCTACAACACAAGGACACAGAGAGAGCGATAAAACACACTTAATCAAACAAACTTAGTAAAATTTGGAAATGTAATGCAATGCAACACAGAGAGTCGGTCAACACACAATTAACGCATAGCCTGGTTGATTACGTTCTTCCAAAGATTGTTAAATTAGAAGTTAAGTGTGAAATTTAAGAGAGAAACAAGACACAGACACGGAGACACAAAGACAGACACACAAGCAGAGAGAGACAACACAGAGACACAGAGAGAGAAAACAAACTTAAATCCTCCCCGAAGAGGTGGTTCAAACTTGATTTGGAGCTTTCGTGACTGCAGGAATTACTCTTTGGTTCTTTCGGTAAAGGCACGTAGAAAGAAAAATAAATTAAATAATAGCATACGACGTTTCGATTGCAACACAAGCAATCATCATCAGGTACGAATGAATGAGAAAACAAGCCTAGTAAACTTAGGAATATAATGCAATACAACACAGGGAATCAGCTAACATAACAGTCAACACCCTACCTGGTTGATTGTTTATCTGTGTTCCTATGTGTGTGTCTCTGTGTTATCTCTCTCTGCTTATGTGTCTGTCTATGTGTCTCCGTGTCTGTTTTGTCTCTCTCTCAAATTTAGCAATCTTTGGAAGAATGTAATCAACCAGGTAGGGAGTTGACTTATGTTAGCCGACTCTCTGTGTTGTATTACATTATATTTCTAAGTTTACTAGTTTTGTTTTCTCATTCATTCGTACCTGATGATGATTGCTTGTGTTGCAATCAAAACGTCGTATGCTGTTATTTAATTTCTTTTTCTTTCTACGTGACTTTACCAAAAGAACCAAAGAGTAATTCCTGCAGTCACGAAAGCTCCAAATCAACGTCTAATTTATTCAAATAGATGCTGATGTGCCAGAATTGCTGTCGTCGGCTATAGGTTTGTACAAACAGTCCATGCCACAAATACATAGATGTATTTTGAAGTAGATTAAAAAACAAACATAACACAATTCTGAAACGAATTACCCACTTTGTTCTTGAAATTACACAGACATGTAAGAGGAATGAAAAGAGAGAGCAGCACTTACTTGAGTGGTTTAGCCAGGACTGCACTCTGGGAGCTATAGGCAGAATGCAGGGTAGATGTAGCCATGCAAGGAGAATTAACAGAACATTGTCAAAATGAAAACATAAAAAAAACAAGAGAACAGTAAGTGTTATAAGTCAGAATTTGTAGATAGGTTTTGAAAAATAAGAAAAACAGTACATATGTAGTATATAATAGATCAGTCAAGCACATTGTGTTTATGTGAAATGTAAGCAGTTTATTGTAGAACAATATTATTTACAAAAAAATATTCTAAGATATACATTCCCGCAGAATTGGAATTGTGAATAAAATAAGTATTTATATTTATTTTTGAGCAAGCAGTTAACATTCTATGCCTCTTAACAGTGCCTGATATTTTAACATGTCGTTTGTTTATAAGGATGGCATATGCAACACAAGTGGGCCGAGTTTCCAATCTGAGCTCAGCATTTGGTTGCTTTGTGGTGCTCATGATTTGTAAAACAAGCTTTTATTCTGGGCGCATCCGTCAGCACCCGTGCCACCTGCCACGCGTGAGGTCCTGCCACTGCGTGGTTCAGCTCTGTGCAGCTCAGCTCTGCGCGCTGAAAGCCCGATCTGGTTAAATAATTCACAACACGGCTCTTATTTCTCAATGCAAACGTTGAAGAGATCTTTTGTTTCAAACGCACATTGAAGTAAAACATTTATTCATAGCACTTTCAACAAACTAGGATATCTTTTTGATTTGTATTTATTTTCATTATGGTATTTTTGTTATGTAAAATGTATTTCAGAAAAATAAATTGGGCCCCAAATTATAGTCGTACATTGAAAAGAAGAGCATATATTACAGAATCCATGACAGAAATCCCAATGATTTAGTTGTACCCAATTATACTCCGTAATGTTAAAGAAAATACGATGTGGTACAAAGACACAATTTTTTTCTTATCTACTGCTAATTGTATTATTTTGTCAAGGAAAAACTTTTGTAATTATTTTATATTCTTTGATTTGAAGCTTTCGTGACTGCAGGAATCCATACTCTTTGGTTCTTGTAAAGTTATATATGTGGCCCATCGCCACATATATAACCTTGTTGTAACAGCTCTCTCGCTGGTTCAGCAGTTCCACTGCTGGGTTATTTTTTCCGCCTGAGGACGACCGCTTGTGTTGCGATCGAAACGTCGCGATATATTATTTTTATTTTGTTCTATTTTTTTACCTACGTGACTTTACCGAAAGAACCAAAGAGTATTCTCAACAATAGCTAATAAAATAATGTTCCCGGAATGTTTGCTTGTTGGTTCCAACAGCCAGTCTACACATATAGGGGGAGAAACTTTTCCGGAATCATTTTTGCTAACAACAAAGTTTTTTGTCCAAGTCGCTTTGTTCATCATGGGCTGTAACACTGGAATGAAAGTTAGGTGTGTACTTACAACACAACTTTGTTCAAACTCTCCTCAAAATGTTTCTTATTGCATGTGCAACAGTGATATGATTGGCCGACTGTTGTGATATTTTGGCAAGGCAATGAAAAGGCAAACATTCAAGCATGGTGGCTTTTAGGTATGTGCAATAGCATTAAGATGTATCATGTATAAAGCCTACATGTTAAACTGGATTAATCCTCTTTTTAATGGACAAAAAATAGCTCAGCTTTTGTAAATATACTGACATGTTCCCAATTTTCCCTTATCTATTATATACAAAGCGAAACACTGTGTTATATTATTAGGCATCACAGCCGCATTTCCATTCCTAGATACCCTGCCAAGCTTGGGTGATCTCTCTCGGTCAATCATGCAGGCAAGAGGAGTGGGTGTGGGTGTTAGGCCTCAGCCTATATACCCTATGTTACCAATGATCAAATACAAATACCAGAGTATACTGCATCAGTTTAGTAACGTGAAACTCCTCTTCTTGGTTCTTTCGGTAAAGTCACGTAGAAGGGAAGTAATAAAATAATAAAAATAAAACATAATAAAATAATTCTCACGACGTTTCGACCACAACGCAAGCAGCCGTCCTCAGGTTTCTTAACCTGAGGACGTGAGAATTATTTTATTATGTTTTATTATTATTATTTTATTACTTCCCTTCTACGTGACTTTACCGAAAGAACCAAGAAGATGAATCCCTGCAGTCACGAAAGCTTTAAATCGAAATTTAACGTGAAACTATTGCAAAATAGGAACAGCGAAGTTGTAACGTGGATCAACATTTTAAGTGTGCAACAAAGTTACATACAGGAATGTTGCTGTCTGTTTAACTTCTGATTGCTATGTACACGTCAATCTCATTACCAGCAAAGGTCATCATTGGAACACAGCTCAAATGTGATTAACTGAGATGACATTTAATTACGATGTAAAATACGTGTTCCTTTTGCTTGCATTTTCTCATAACATTCCATCACATTAGTGTGTAGCTACAAGATGATATCTCTTCCAAAACATGCTACTTACAAGTGTTTATACTGCCAGTGGTTGTTCTCATTAATTTAATTTACTGTAATTAAATCTATCTTCAGTCATAATGACTTCATTTGTTTACACTGTCCAATGCGTTCCCTGAAAGCTAGCAATGGAACATAAACAAACTGGTATCGCCATGATTCCCCCAATAATTTGTGTTTAATAGTATCCACAAAGAATTTAAACGCAACTAGCAACACATTAAATACACTGGCACGGGTAAAGGTATTTAAAAAATGTATTAACGAATGTCCAAACTTAAAAAATGTTCAACTCCACACTCGGCCAGTGTAATATCTTAAACATCGTGTTTCACTTTTGAAAATCATGTTCACAGTTGACATGATGATGCACACCTATTAAGGAAACCCCAAGTCATGACTTAGGTATTGGGCCTACACCAACAACAATGGGTTAACAGTTGATCCAAGTACCTAATTGTAAAAAAAAACCTGGAAACTTAACTAAATTACGAGTAAGCTCCTGACAAGTATAACAGTTCAATCAGATACCTAGAAAGAGATTACAATACCTCTGTAAATATGCTCCAGGCTACATCTGAAATATTCCTCGCATATATATTTTTTTGTGCAAAACTCCTGGCAAAGTAAAGCACAAGGTGGACGAGGACGTTACAATGTTTTGGCAGAATGACAAGAATTCAGAGGCGGCAGTCTCTCCCTGAACAAACCAAAAATAGTCCCACATACATCCTCTCATCACCCAGCTGTGCCAGTGCATATGAACGCTTACTACAAGGATGCGCACAGAAGGGATTGGGAAAAGACATCTTCTAAAATATCAACTTTAGCGATAGTTTGTGCAAACACAACATGGATAACGATATGCGCAGTATTGTAATCTGAAGATGACTTTTAGTCACAACTGACCTACCTTCATATCTACAACCAAACTTTACATAACATATATGTTGACAGACAGAAGTACTGATAACACTAACAATGTGTTCTTTTAAGCACTGCATTAGGCAGAAATTCCATAAATGCCATATGGCTACAGTGGCTGAATATGGCTTTGCGAACATCAGGGCAGTGGGACTAAGTCTGCGAATAATAATGTAGCAGAGCCTGGCAAACAAGGCATTAGCAATAAAGCAAAGGGGCAGAATTATTCCAGCCACTCACCTCTGTGGTCAGGCTGCGGGTGGCCAGGTGCCAGATGCTGCCGTGGCATCCTCATAGATGGGCGGAGCGGAACTCCACGCTGCTCATCCAGGAAACTCAGGTCCTCCAGCCGCGCAGAGCTCGTGGCTGGCAGCACAGACAAGGGTCCCTTACCAAGTGGTGAACACTTCTCATGTAGGGGAAATAAAACGCCAAAGTTTGAAAAAGGGAAGTTGCAAACCACGGGTCATTGAGCAAAAATCCAAATATAAATGTTGTGCTCTGTAGAAATTAGGATCATCTCAGTGTCATTTTCTAAAGGATATTAATTTTATAGAGCTGCTGCACGTTAATATAATCTAATGCCAGTTTTTTTTGTAAATTTGGTATCTATGTATATATGTTCCTAGCAACGATGGGAACAAGATAATACCACCTGAACACATCAGCTGGGCAAAAATATCTGCATGGATATTTATGTGATGCTGCATTTCCACATTTTAGGCGATACACTATGTTCATCTTCTCAGGTTTTTTCGGTAAAGTCACGTAGGTAAAACATTAAAAGTAATGAAAGTAAAATAAAAACAAAACAAAAATAAAAATAAAATTCACGACGTTTCGGAGGCAACACAAGTCTCCGCCTCCGAAACGTCGTGAATTTTATTTTTATTTTTGTTTTGTTTTTATTTTACTTTCATTACTTTTAATGTTTTACCTACGTGACTTTACCGAAAAAACCTGAGAATATGAATCATTGCAGTCACGAAAGCTTCAAATCTAGAACTATGTTCATCACCGAATGTTTTACACCTAGTTCAAAACTCTGTTGCATACTAACTTCATGCTATTCACCATGTGGAGTACATTTTTTTAAGTACAGTACTACAATATAGAGTATAAAATAAGTTATGCCAAGATTTGTCCAGGATTACACTTGAATGAGAAAATATGAATATAAATTTTAACTTAAATAATTACTTTCCAGTAAAGTTGTAGAGGCTTTACACATTTATAACTGCCACACAATTGTATGAAAGCTACCAGCTTCTCTGAAGTCTAAAGGTCACCTCTCTCGAGGCTAACATTTTCATGAACATTTTAATTACAATTTGACCACGGACATCACTGTTCCACTAAAACCTGATCCATAAATGTCCCTTCCACCAAATGGCCCATTCTTCAATGGCATCGTATTCATGCGAAACAGTTAATAACAATACTTTTTCTAGTACACAATCGCGAGCGGAAAACAACAATTTAGCTGCACGTAGCACCCGCTGAACATGCCCAAGCATATTTTACTTTTTACACACCACGCTTCCATCTCTATCGTTCCTTCCCGCTCCCTAAAAATAGTTCGCTCAGCTGTGGTTCCGCCTCACGCAAAGACCGAGACCACACCGAGTGCTAAAGGGTTTTCAGCTGCCACGTACGGCGGCACCGAGTTTAACTGTACCATGCTTCAGGGGAACTAAAACACAAACAAGTCTATCTGCACAGATGACCGCATCCTACTTGCTCGCCGTCAACCAAGGAAGGATTTCAACACAACAAGACCGCACAGAGCATCGCTGACCACAAACACGCAAGAGTCCAGCTTACCCAAGTTACTTCCAAGTCCCAGGGAAGACCCAGAAAGCAATATCCACCAGATGACATCACCACATGACTTACATGCTTCATGCTGAGAGGGTAAGCCATGTGTCAAACAAGGGACGCTTCCATACAAATTCTCACGTTACTGTAATAAGACAAAAGGCTCACAAAGTTGCAGCTCATGTTTCTTTCAAAAATCCAACTTCCTGCGCCAGCCTCTATTATCTGGCGACCCTGTAGACATTTTGCCTGCCTGTGTACAAGCAGTAACAAGCTTTGTGTCCAGAGGTCTCTCCCACCCCCCAACCCCTTGCTCAAAAGAAGGAAGTTGAGTTTCTGGGTAGATGTGGGGAGGGGGGGAAATCGCGAAGCTAAAAAAATAGGAAGGTAGGGGGGGAGCTATAGAGGCAGGCGGAGTTTAAATGCTCGAAGACTTCCTACAGTACATCAACTTGGCAGCTCTCGTGTAACATACGTAATTTAGCCATTTAGCCAACACTCAGGAGTCCCATAACTAAAATGACATTCCAGAAGCGGTCATGTGGTGGCTCTTCTCAGATTGACACCAAAGGTTGGAGAATTGTATGTTAACTGCTCAACATCGTGTTTGCTCTGACACGTCAGATTTATTCCACTGTCGTCTGTTGCACAAAAAGAACTAGGTACAACTTAAAATTATATTACAATTTCCGATGTTATGAAAGCTTTTTTTTCAAAAATGCATTCTTCTATTTATGCCACATGACCCCATCAAATCAGAGGGAGCCATTTTTCATATGAACTGCAGGAGGAGCTGTGAAATTCTCAGCTGTACGATTTTACGCAAAAATAAGTTTTCTTCAAGAATACAATTCCCTTGCATTCAATTATGTGGTAGTAGCATCGACATTCAAAGATATATGGAAAGTTGGGGTGTAAAACCTTCAAAAATACCTACGTGACTTTACCGAAAAAAACAAAGAGTACCTTCAAAAATGCCATCACGCATTACCACACTCCCTAGCTGACACCACACAGGCATTGTGGAACGACAGACTTCACAAACTTGAAAGCTGGTTGGTGCTGAGGCGAGGGGAATTCAAAAGGTCACTGTGATACAACAGGCCACTGAGAAATGTCTACTTTTTTATGAAATGTTCACCAAAAATAAGAATCAGAGAACAGCATGTATATTATATGTCGTTGTCTTCAATTTTGTTGTTTGAGCTGGTTTAAACCGATGTTCCCTTTGTGAAACAGATACTGTTGAGTACAGTATTGCATCTCAGCGGGTGCTCATCATTTTTTTAAACAAAGCAACCGATTGATGGAAGCAGAAGACCAATGAAAAATACAATGTACTTCAATGAAAAATACACTGTGCTGCAGTTAAGTTGCTCAACCCCCACCCCTTGTATGTGTAATTGTTGAAACAGATAATTTTTAAGATTCCTTATAATTTGCAGCCCATTGTCAATCTATGGAGGCCTCCCCACATTGCAGTGGTCATGCGGGGGGCTACTTTGACCATACTTTACATCGGTCAGTGCAGGTTGGTAAAGGTGGGGGTACCAGGACTAGTTCAGATATCACTCGCCACTGATGTTATGTGGCTGGGAATGGAACTCAGGTCGCTGGACTTATAGAGAAGGCGAACCAACTGCACCACCACTCCACTGCATTCTATTACATGTTAGTGTATGGTGGTATGGTGACATAATTCGTATTTTTTAAGTAACATACAGTTATGAAATAATAAGATAATCATTTTACTGATAAATACGGATGTTATCTATGAAATTAATATTCATATTGAATGTAATATGGAACTCCTATCCACACTGGAGTGGGGGAAATGGAGAGAAAAGCTCTCGTCCTAATACCTATCAAAATAACTCCTCTAATCCACTAAATTGTGGCGAAATGCAGATGACCAGATTATTTTGTCCATAAGACTCCCTCATGTGCAACATTCAGGGACAATAGGATGCACAAAGCACCCACTGGTGACCTGTTCCAGGTGATTCCTGTCGTAAAATATTCACGGATAATATAGGAAGATCCATCAGAGGTCTTGTGTGGTGATGTCGTGCAGCATGCTGAACCTCACGGCTGTTGCAGCAGCATCAGCAGTAACGAGACCGTGACAAAAATGGCATCGTCAATGATGATATTCATCTCTTCATCAATGTATATCCCTTGCTGAATGAAGGCCTCCCTGTGCTATCACCATCCTTCACAATCCTGTGATTCCACAATCCATATATTTCCTGCTGCACATGAGCTGATCTCGTTGCTCTTTGTCTGTGGCAATTGGCCTCGGGTGGAGTCTCTCTCCTCTCCTCTGGCTGCCATTATCACAGGCGTCATCCACGTGCAAAGCGACCAGGCGCACCACGCGGAAAGCAGCTAGACAGGATTGATCAATGACACTCAATTAATTAAACTCCCAAAATCTGATGGCGAGGAAATGACAGTTCAGCAAGTGGGCACTGCAACTTCTCTGTAGGGACCTTTAAATTGTATTGCTCCATATTGTGTGGGTTTTTCCTGGTTTCCTCCCACATGAAAAACACTTAATAAAATGTAATTGGCTAAACATTCCAGATCTGGACCCCCAGAAAAATAATCTTGAGACTCGGTCATTCCCAACAACAGCGCGGTGATGTTTAGCATTGCAATCATCATCAGTAGTAACAGCACGATGTCACATCATCATTACTATCGGCGTCGTCAACAGCAACAGTGACACCAACAGCAGAAGAACCAGTTGGCATTTTCATCATCCACATAATTATCTTTTTCACAAATATAGATGACTATGACGAATTTAGCATTCACAAAGACCACTTCGAGGTGACACGCATTTTGCACAATGTCAAACATTAGGAATAATTAGCCCGAGGATCATGAGTTGCCATGGAATAATATGGACCGATGTATGAGAGGATGCATGGATAAGAGGGTCATGGAAAAGTGTCTCATTGTACATGGATGTTCAATGTACTTTAAAGACAGTGAATGCATATGCATGGTAAGTCTATAAACAAATGTTGTGCTATATCTCTGGCTTTTAAAACATTACAAATTTTCCGTGACATTTATCCAGGTTTAGATTAGTTAAATACATGTGCATATTTCACCTAAGATTACATTTACTCTTGAGCCACACAGCCGTTTTCACCATAAACCACTGTTTGCATTTTTTGCCAAGACAGCATATTCAGATTGAACCTTGAAATTGGCCTCAGCTCCATGCACAAGGAATGTAGTCCTGGCTTACAGATAAAACAATTAACTTTATCTTAGTCACTTATGACTTCATTACTTAATAATTTGGGTGTACATGAATGAAGTAAACACACAGTAACTACAATATTTCTTACGTCTTTCATACAATTACATAAATGATTGTATACACACTGTTTTCTCCATGAAAGACTATTCATATACAGCACCACAACAGCATGCTTCATGACAGTTTGGCTGCGAAGAAGGCTTGGGGGATTGGAAGCAGGCAGTGTGTGAAGGGGGTGAGAGATGTGCTAAAAAAAACCTTTACAAAATGGCAAGAGTCATAGAGTATCTCTCAGGATAAGTGGGAATACAATATCCACTTGCGCAAGCATAACAGCAAGCATGCGTGAATCAAATATCACCTTCTGATCTTGAGAGTTTGGAACAAATTTGTGCAAACATTGGCAAACGTGAATAATGTAAAGGCCTGAACAAAATCCATTTTCATTAATATTTCATGACATTCAAAAGTGTATATAAACCTGCTGGAGTGGCTTCATCTTTATAAAACATATACTCCTTGAAAATTAGTTATATAGTGTTTAGTCCAAAAGGAAGATGTAGTTCACGCACTGTTTATTGCCGAATGGCACAGATTTTTTTTAATCAAACTGATCGGCTACTGATTGTTATAATCAGAAAATGTTATGATTATCTGTGTTGTCCATCAATCTATAGAAACGTAAAAAAAATCACAAAAAGTCTCTAACCGTTGAGACTAGCCACAATTCACCAGTACAAAAGCCCACATCTCTTGAGCGAGAGCATAATTGGATATGAAATTACATTTTAAAATGTATTTACTATAAAAATTAATGTTCACGCTGCACTGCAGCACAATTACCACGCAAGTGTTACAAGCGTTGTGGTGTAAGCACGTGTGCAGATTACATGCTACAAATCTGTGTGAGTTTGTGTGTTGTAAAGCAAGCGCGTGGGTGTATTCGCATGCATCAGAACGTGGGTGGTTGAGTGTTAAGTGCGCACGACTATTATAACGTGTTAGTCGTTTGTACTTTTTCACATTTCTGTGCCGAGTTCTTTATACGGTTGGAACACTAACAAAAATGGAGCTCCCTTACTAGGCTCGTTTGATAGGTTTTAAAAAAAATACGTATAGTTTTCTTTGAGAACCAAGATACAATTCTGTAGTCATCCATGTCAAAGGCATGATCTACAACGTTCAATTTACAATATAATAGTATCACTTTGTAATATTAAAGTTGCAGCCCTGAAATTGCTTGCTCATGCCACTAGTGGCAGAAGGGACTCCCTTAGAGTCTAGAAAGCCCTTTGAGAGGGAATTTGGCCTACTCTTCCACACTGATCAGACATCTTGAAAGGGATGGGAATACCCACACTTTATCCCACAACAATTTGCTAATTTATGAACCGTGATGTACTATTGTTTCCACAACAGGTGATCAAACTTAACCGGCGACCTCTGGATTCCAAGTCTCGTGTGCTAACCATCACACCGTGGCAGTATTCCATCAATTCAAAATTCAGAAAAATACTTAAGTACTGTATTATATTTCTGCATAAAAAAAGATATATATATTTATAAAAAATAGACACAGGAATCAAATATGTACAGTACTGTATTAGCATCAGTTTGAATGTTATTAAATCACTACACAACCATAGGAATGCCTGGAAATAGAATAACACTGTCCCTGTTGTTATTTTCATGGCCATCAGCTGCGATCATCATAAGCTATACTGTTGTAAATATGTATTCCAAAACAGGACTCTTTCATAATAACAGATGATCTCTGGAGGCGTGGGATGAGACGGAGAAATATGTAATGTCAGATTTGGAGATTTACCTGAATCAAGATCCAAAGAAAACACAAAACCTAACCAAATTAACTTTCCCCAGACACATAACTTTGGTAAAAATGTTATAGAAAACATTGTTAGATTAATGGGTTTGCCTCACTTATAAAGAAGCTCTCATATATTTCATTACTCGATGCTTGCCGTTTAACTAATGACTGAAGCAGTCCCTGTTTATAAACAGATTCCTTTCAATCTAGATTTGATGCTTTCGTGACTGCAGGAATCCATACTCTTTGGTTCTTTCGGTAAAGTCACGTAGGTATATATATTTTATACCTACGTGACTTCACCGAAAGAACCAGAGTATAGATTCCTTTCATTTTACATGCCTACAAGGGTGCTTTGTCTGTTTGATTTACTCCTGTCAGAATTCTAAATGACAAAACTTGCCAGTCAATAGTGTTTACCGAACCCACCAATTTGAAAAATCCCTCAAAGTTAAGACAGTATCATATTTTAATCACCCTCCCATTATATGCTTTTGTACACATGTTCCACATATGCTCCAGATCCCGTTTGTGTCATCTTTCAATTCCTGGAACAAATGTTTTGTAACCTCAAAATATGGGACTGCCCAAGAAGCGCTGGTTCCTATCCTGCCAAGGCATGGTGTTACCAGAACCAGCAGTCGATGCTCAACACTTAGGCAGAACACGCTGCTACTGCTGCTAGTTTTGTTCCTCAGGAGACATTCCTGTTGCTCATGAGGCACTGGGCTCAACGCGACAGGGCTGGAGAGCCACCATGTGACCATGGCCCCTGACGAGTGTCAGTTGGTGTGACACCCCCACCACCGCGATTTCTTCGCAGCCAATGGCCGAAAAGCCTTAGTTCTCAAGTTTCCCCAAAGTACACTGGTTAGAGTATTGAATATAAAAATTATGATTTACTACATAAGCTATGGTGTTTCAAATAATCTACACTGTGTACGTACGTACAGGACAATATTATCCAGATAAGTATTTTGGTAAAGAATGTATATTTGTTTTTATTGTGATTTATTTAGTTTCTGAAGGAGTTCGTTAGACTGTATAATACATTTGTTCCATCATTGTTTAAAAACAATGGGGCTCGGTCTATAATGCAATATAGAAGAGTCAAATAAAAGAAGTGTTCATATTTTACACTGTTTTTACAAACGTAATAATACACACATTATCATAAAGGTGTCATATATAGAATAAATAGAGTGTATATATTTATATCACCTTTTTTCAAATACACTGCTACTTTCTAATTGTACTTTTAAATCAAAGTTAGATTTGTATGGTTTGTCAAAATGTCAGATAACCTCAACACACAGTCAATACTGTATAAATTGCCACTTCAAGAATTCAATACAAATTCTCTTGTATGATGCAAGTCAGGTGCGCACTGCATATGGCCAATGCAAAGTGCCTGAGGGTTTTTACTGTGTACACTGACAACCTCCACTTTGTTAATAATCAGAAAAAAAATCATGAGCTGCACCTGTCACCCAACCCTTCCCAAGGTCCAAAGTTCCTGTCCCCTCTTCAATCCGTGCTGCTATGTATTGAACATTTCTACATACGCAGAGGCACACTGTTTGTCCATCTTACCGCCCTGGCAGCTTTTCAAACCCAACAGGTCTGACAGCAAACACGACCACGTAAAACTCTTCTGACATTACACCACTGCATGTAACCTATTTTAACACAGAGTATAACCTTTTTTTGACGGATACAATGCCCGTCCCGTACACTGTTTTTATAAATACACTCCACTTACCAGTGTCAAGCTGAAATTCATCCCAGGCTACCGCATCGCACACTACACCCAGGATGTAAAGCTTCGAAATGAAACGTGCCCTTTAACCGGTCTTGCTTAACAGAGCAGCAGTTGGTGCTTTTACTGTAGATGGTAATCAATTCCCAGCACCCAATGACTTGCTGTTACAATACTAACTCTCAGTGTAGCCAATGGAAACAAATTATTTCATTATTTTACTCCCTAACCACAGTTACGATTTGCATTTGCTGCACAATGCATCACGTATATTTATAAATTACAAAGGTCATCAGCTCCACATGAACACATTATAATTTATACTCTGGTTTTATAAATTTCACGTAACTAAAGTCGTAGGATGGCATTTGGAGTACTGTACTGAATTTTCATTCCTGAACAAAATGAATACTGAAACTCAATTTATATATTTTTTCAACGATACAATAATTTAAATTATTATTAATATAGTGACAGATTATATCGTTTCCCTGCGGTGTTGAAAGTCAGTTATACATATTTTACAACGTAAGTTTATTGCCTTTTCCTGTTTTTTTTTCAGTTACTCAAACGAATACACATGAACTATCTCAATACAGCAAGTTCTGTTAAAGTTGAACGTAGCTCTACTCAGTATCTTATCATATCAACAACTTCAGTATTCATAAACGATGAATTCAGGCAATACACAGATTATGCCACAATGTGTTGAACGCGACCATTAATAGTTAAACAAGAATGGGTGATGGGGTGTTTGCATGTGATGTTGGAAGACGCAGTGTAAACACGACATAGTATCAACAACTGTATAATTTAATCTTGATTTGAAGCTTTCGTGACTGCAGGAATCCATACCTACGTGACTTTACCGAAAGAACAAAAAAACTGTATAATTAGTTTTACATTTATTATTTACCTTTTCCTTTTATCAGAAGAATTATCAATGTTGCAAGATACGTTTCGTCAGTGTGTGCTGATGAAGACCAAAAGAGGAAATACTCGATCACTCAACTTTACCCATAATCTCATGACAGACCGTCCCATTGTTTAGTGTTGGGCAGCGTGTCCACCACATTATTTGAGATTTTGGGTCGTACCTGCCACCGAGTTGGGCCGAGGTGTCAGGTAGGTGGGGATAGAGTAGGTAGAATGCGACGGGAAGATGTCCAAACCCCTTTCCGTGCTGCGGCTCAGGCTAAAGGATGCACTGGAATGCAGCTCGTCCGCACCCGGCATCCCGTACACCCGGAGCGCACGCGTAGGGGCCATTGGCGGACGATCCGCCAACACAGACGCGTCCAGGGAAGTGAAGGAGGATCCATGGAGTGTGTAGCAACGGGCGTGGTCTCCCAGATATGGATCCCGTTGTTTGGAGAGGACCAAACGACGGTTAATGTGCTGATCATTCCGTCGGCCCGAGAAGCCAAGGATCTGAGATGAGCCTGCTTGATCAGAGCACCCATCAGAACGGTCGCCCGTAAATGAATCAATCTCATATGGCTCCAGTTGGGTGGCAGAACGCTTAAAATGGTCCCCAAGAAAAGCACGTCGGTGAGAGGGCTCTGCTGGGATATGGCAGGAGGCCTCGTTGAGCTCTTCAGGTCGACTGCTGTCGGACGGGTCGTCTGGTGGGCTGCTCTCCTCAATCTGATCCAAGCTGCAGCCACCGCGCTCCATGTAAGCACTAGACCTTGTAATTGTAGCTGCCCCACAGGAGACAATTGCAGACAGGAGACACTTTTCAATCAAGTCATATATTTTTCATGAGCATTTAAAAGGCACAAGGCTTGCTGTTGGTAAGGTAAGAAGATCCAGCCTGGAATTTATAACAATCCGTACTGCCAAATTTAATTAAATATAGAGCTCAACTTAATTTGTGCCTGTGTCATTCGTGTATCATTATTATTAACTAAAACGTGAATAATCATACAATGTAACAAATCAATACATATTTCTAACTAAAACTCCACTAAAATAAACGTAAGATTCGTACATTCGAACACATTATCTGTAAGATTTTGAATGGAAAAAACTGGCTTAAATGGAAAAAACTGGCTTAAAAAACTTGTTTTGCACACTTCAACAGTTACCAACACACACCGTTGCCGATATACCACTGTATCCTGTTTGTTATCAGCAAGCAATCTGGCAAAAAGGCTGCCGCAGCAAGCAGTGACCAACACACTTAAACCAATGAGTGCTGGCCGTGCAAACATCTTATCATGCTTTCCAGACCTAGGACCAGAGGACGTGTTGAATACACACTCTCTGCCCCCCCCTTCACTTCACACGCTATTATTTGCATACAGCTTAATACACTTAATAGGTATAACAGGATCTAATTTAATCTTTGTTTAATCAGTCCTCATTGTCCCATTAATCAAGGTAGCCTACTCTATACCATTTGCACACAGTCCCTCATCAATACCCTTACAAGTCGCTTATATAACCATTTCAACCGTTTTATCAATTAGTGCTGCATTTAATATGGACCATTTGAGTTAAAACCTTTTTCACACTGCTCTACATCACCACAAAATTGCTTTCAAATTCCATTATGACTTCCCATAGTTAATTTATATAGTTAACTTACAGCCTCTTTTGTCAATCCACTGTTGGATCAAGGCCTCCACACACCATGTTGGTCATGGGAGATATTTTACCGTTTCACCATACTGGTCAGTGCGGGTTGGTGAAGGGGTTGTAGGAGAAGGGCAGGACAGGTTCAGTTATCACATCGCCACTGATGTTGGCCATGGCTAGGAATCGAACCCAGGTCTCTGGGTTTGCCACTACTCCACCTATCCATTTCCTATATGTTCTTAAACTAATGTTAGTTTTGTTGATGACCATTTGTAAAAGCCATGAAACTTATAATGCTCCAGTTTTAGTTTTTGTGAGTATCTAAAATATTGCAACAATTTTGTATCTACAATAAAATATCTATAACAATGGATCGCAGCCTTTTTTGGGTACTGTGCCACTTGCTGAATTTTGTTTTAACTGAGTACCCCTTGCCTGACCCAACATGTTTCTGAGAAATAAATGTATGAATAATGAACATCAATAATTTAACCAATTGTCCATTTTGTGAGGAATCCTAACGAGCTAGTAACTGCAATTATTCAAAGGACGCAGTGCATGAATGATGTAATTTGTTCACGCTCGCTGATTAATCTTGGAAACAACATTGTTTACGATCAATGAAAGAAAGGTCTTTTTTATATTGTTCGAGGTTACCAAATGGATACAAATGTTATCGTAGTTATTTTATATTGGCAGATTCATACATGAGTATTCACCAATGACTCATGTATGATAACATTTCACATTTATAAATCACCTCACGTACCCCTGGGACATTGCCACATACCCCCAGGGTTATGCATACCCCTGGTTGAGAACCACTGCTCTACAATGTGTTGTAATCGCATAGACATGTCACAGATATAATTTACCTACACTGCGAGTTGCAAGCAATGTTTTTACTGAGTGGTACCCACCCAGAATAAATTACAGCCAATTCTGTCAGTGATAGAAAGGTTTCCATCGCTGATGTGATAATGTGTGTTCATAAACGCGTAACAATAAACTCCCTCCATCATTCAATAAAATGTTGTGATCCAGTCATGATTTGATTCGTGAACCAATTAAATTTTTGACATTATGGTGAATGTATTGGCTTCAGGGATCGAGTGAACCTATCATGTACAACATATACAAATAGAAAAACATCGATTCTTATATATGATTCGATACACGTAGCATGAGATTTAGAATCAAATGAATCGATCATTTGATACATTTTTACTTCGCATTGTCCACACTCAAAGCTCATTTGAGTGGCACCCACCATCTACTATGGTGTTTCTGTGCTAGTGGAGGAAATACAACTCATAGCAGGGAACATTTTGTTAAAATAAGATAACCACTGATATCTTGTATTAAAATAAATATTAGGTCCTGAATCAACAGAGATTTGTAATTGTGATCTTCTTCTCTTTGTGAGTCAGGCACCGTCATACACTGAACTGGTCAGATATATTGCATTCATGTCTGCGGTACGTCAATGTAGATTGACAATGGCTGTTGATGACGCTATGCTGCGCCTGCAAAAACAAAACCAATATAAAAATAGTAAATGGGGCTCATGCAGCCATGATGGCTTTCTGTGGCCACAAGTTTGGAGAGGCAAGACCAGCTACTGCCTGCCTTACCAGTAGTGCTGCTGCGCGTTGAAATGTGAGTAGCCCCTGGTGATGTGGAGCGTCTTACCAATGATTCCGCTGTCCTTGCTCTCAAGAGTAGAGCTGGGAGTTGGGACGAGGCCGTAGGGACAGGAGCGTGTGAGGGGGGGGCCGCCCCTGGTGGATGGCCCAGCGAGCGTGGAGCACGGGCTTGAAGTGTGCGGAGAAGCCGAGCTGCTGGTCAATGTGGAAGAAGGGCTGATTCCCTGCTCCATTGCACACAGCTAGTCAAAAAAATAGTAAACATATGTAAAAAGTACATCTACAAATATCTACATTTTTTTCCCATGCACATGTCGGCTAGCTTTTATTCGTGGCTAAATAAATTGCTAGGAAAGATGACTCTGACCTTCAACAGATTTGTCCAATTCCCCATGTCAAGTGTGACCGGTAATGCACTTATACAGTGTATGTATGCTATGCTACACAGATTGACATTACTGGCCACACCTGGTATTCTATTTTGCCAAGTCCACATAATGACACTGAACTGTGTTCCATGTAACCCTTGTATCTGGTAGTGCCACTCCTCCCCAATATCCATTCGGCAAAGAAGAAACGACAGAGGCTTTATTTTATACTTTATACATTCACTCCAATGCGATTACTGTATCCTGAGGTCAAATAATGACGAACCCTAACCTCCGTCTCATGGATGATACTTGTCACAAAGGACATACACAAATACATAGTTAAACCGGCCAATTTTACAATGGCGTGCAGTCACATGAATTCTGATGGTTTACAAAACATGTAATATAACATGAGTAGTCCAACGTGTGCTCACAGAGAGCACAACTCATGCACCTCTTAACTAAGAAATGACACATGACCATAACTTATGAGCGAGAAGTGCATTTAAACAGTCATAGATATGGATAAAACAGAACCATCTTAACATGTGAAAGACACTCTCCAGCAACATACATTGCATCACATATCTGACTTTCTAGGGAATAAGGTATAAGTGGATGGGAGGTGGTTTGATTTATGAATATTTATAGAAATGATGGTCACAATGTACAATACTACACTGGGTGTTAGCACTTGATTGGTCACTGTCGACATGGGATGGTTGAATATGCAACATTGTACTTTACTGAAAAGTTGTACACGACAGAATGTTAATGTGAAATACAATAGCTCTTTTGTAAAATGAGAAAGAAAGTAACTTTACTTTGGTGATACTCAACAACTGGAAAAGAACAGTAAAGGCAGTGGATCTGCCCAGCAGCAGACCTTTTGGTTCCTTCTGTCATCAGTGTGCAGCTGTAAAGAGCCAGAATTGGAGGTGAGGACCCTGTCTCCCAGGAGGAAGCCCAAGCGTGTCATCAGGGCATGTGCAGTTTCATCGCTGCAAGGAGCTGGGCCAAGTGCCTTCGTAGAGCCTGTGAGCCAGTTGGCGCATACACAAACATTCAAAATGGTCAGCTACACAAAAGGAATGGCACCATTATAATAGCCCAGGACATAGCCATACACTGACAAAACAAACCATCATGCATTCAAATACAAAACGCAAAACATTACATAACTGGATTCGAAGCTTCCGTGACTGCAGGAATAACTCTTTGGTTCTTTCGGTAAAGTAACGTAGAAAGAAATTTAATTAAATAATAGTAAAATACGACGTTTCGATTACAAACAACAGGCAACCATCATCAGGTACAAATGAATGAGAAAACAAACATAGTAAACTTGAAAATATCAACCAGGTGGGGTGTTGACAGTTGTGTTGGCCGACTCTCTGTATTGTATTGCATTATATTTCCAAGTTTACTATGTTTGTTTTCTCATTCATTTGTACCTGATGATGGTTGCTTGTGTTGCAATCGAATCGTCGTATTCTATTATTATTTTATTTTATTTATTTCTATGTGACTTTACCGAAAGAACCAAAGAGTAATTACTGCAGTCACGAAAGCTTCGAATCTAGTTTGAACCACCTCTACGGGGAGGGTTTTCCGTGCTTGTTTGTTTCACACTTAACTTCTAATTTAGCAATCTTTGGAAGAACGTAATCAACCAGGCTATGCGCTAACTGTATTCTAACCGACTCTCTGTGTTGCATTGCATTACACTCCCTAATTTTACTAAATTTGCTTTCTACCGTGCTTGTTCCGTGCTTGTTTATAAGTCCATTCTCTCGTCCGGCCGCTATGGGCAGGAATTCCACACAACGCTCCGTGCTTGTTTGTTTAGAAGTCCAGTGTCCAGCTCGTCCATCCGTTATGAGCAGGAATTCCACACAACTCCCCCTCTGCCCCAACCCCCACCCCTCTCTCTATTTGTAATGCGAGCAAGGAAAGGGTGGGCGCTGCCTCCGCACCACTCACGCGGGCCGGAGTATTAGGGGAGGTGGAGCCTGGTCGTCGGGGTGAGTGGGGGCGGAGTCAGGGTCACGTGAGGAGGAGGAGGAGTCAGGGTCTCGTGAGGAGGAGGATATAGGGTGAGAACCGGAAGGGGATCGGGAGTCGAGAGAGAGTGAAGATAGGAGAAGCCACGCGGGGTGCTGGCGGAGGAGTGGCACGAATTGCCACGTGGTCGGAGTCACGGCACCGTCAGCCAGCGGTGTACGTGGAACAGCAGAGTGGCTGCAGAGTGTGCGGAGTCACACGGAGCAGCGGAGTGGCTGCAGAGTGTGCGGAGTCACACGGAGCAGCGGAGTGGCTGCAGAGTGTGCGGAGTCACACGGAGCAGCGGGGTGGCTGCAGAGTGTGCGGGGCACACGGGCAGCGGTGTGGCTGCAGAGAGAGCGGAGGACTCGAACGGCGTGCGGGGGGGCACGCGACGGAAGAGGTGAGGATCCGACTGGAGACATTGCGGGGTGCGAGACAAGAACCCAATAAAGGACAGACGGAGACCAACATCGCCTAAGAGTCCTTTATTACATATTTAAGGCCTCGACATAGAGACGTTGTCTTTCTGTGTACCTGTGTGTGTCTATCTCTGTTTGTCTCTGTGTGAGTCTCTCTCTGCTTGTGTGTCTGTCTGTGTCTCCGTGTCTATGTTTTGTCTCTCTCTCAATTTTAGCAATCTTTGGAAGAACATAATCAACCAGGTAGGGTGTTGACTGTTGTGTTGGGCAACTCTCTGTGTTGTATTGCATTATATTTCGAAGTTTACTATGTTTGTTTTCTCATTCATTTATATCTGATGATGGTTGCTTGTGTTGCAATCGAAACGTCGTATTCTATTATTATTTAATTTATTTTCTTTCTATGTGACTTTACCGAAAGAACCAAAGAGTAATTCCATAACTGGGCAAAGCACTTCGATATAAGAAAAGAAAATAAAGTGATTTTTGTCTTTTTTTTGTTTACATTGCATTACATCGCGTCGTCCCTCGTGTGTCCATTGTTGAACGATCACTTCTGACCCCAGATGTAGTAAGTTGCAGGAGGCTTGGACGACGTGGTTGGAGGCACACTTATTTATTAATACCAACTTGTGTACAGTAACGGGAATACACAGCACTTGAAGGGGTAACTTCCCCTTCACTCGTCTAACAGGGAGACACAACGTCTAACCCCGCTAACCTACGCCCGAGTCCTCCACTACGGAGCTAGGGGAGGCTACCTATCCCAGCCCTGGTCAAGCTGGGATCCCGGCACCCTGAGTCTCCAGACCGGCTCTTATAAGAACATCAGTCTGGGCTCTCGGGGCCACGCCACCGGCTTGCCCTGGTCGGTCCTGACAAGGACAGCGAGCCAGGGGAGCTCCGGGGCCTATTCTAGCTGGTCTTCACTCTTCGCTGGTTAAAGCTAACACTCGACCTCGAGCCCTCCGGCTCACCACCTTTTATAGCACTCGGCCCCCGGGAGGGGCCCGTGGGGGATGCAGGTGCGGACGTCAGTGTGAGCACCTCCTCTGTGTACGGCCCTAACCACGCCCCTTGTGTTTGTTACCCATCCGTGCCCATACATCTTTACAATTACACCTCTACATCACTCCCCCCCTGTACAGCCCGCAGCCGTCCCCGGCTGCAACAAAATCACAATAAAGGTGCATCCCCCCCCAAAACCGTGTGTGCCTCGCGTAATTTTAACAAGAACAACAATAACAACAGGAAAAAGAAAAATAACCCGACGCACCCCCCCTGAATAAATACCCCATTCCGTAAAACCAACATATATACACGTACCCCGGACGCCCCCCCCTCCTTCCGCAAGGGCCCCCCAACGGCCGACCTCACAAAAGTCTGCGCGTTTTGGCGCGCGTTCTCGCGGCGGGCCCGTCACAAGGGGCCGCCCCGGCTCGCCCAGTGGCGGGTGTCGACAGTCCGGGTGTGAGAGTGTCTGGCTTCGCTGCTGAGTGACCCCCGACCCCCCCGGGAGGGGTTGGCGGTCGTGGGCACGTCACGCCTGGTGCACCTGGAGATGGAACAGTCGGTGTCAGGTTAGGCGAAAGCAGCGAAGCCGGGGAGTCGGCGGACCCCTCACACGTTTGGCCATGCGTGTGTGTGTGAGGAACACGGGGCGGCGCAATGAACGGTTTCAACCTGGAGGGGTGCACGTACCACCGACGCTTCTCCCACTTGACGCGTACACATTGCGGCCGCAAGACCTGTATGACCTCCACGGGCCCCCGCCACGGCCGCACCAGCTTCGACGAGGTCGCCAGTGGCACCTGGGGACAGTGCAACCATGCCCTGTCCCCCGGTTTCCATTGGAACACATGTGCACGCCCCAGCCTAAGCCTCTCATTCGCCCTTTGGCGGAGTTCCGAATTTTGCACGGCCGCTTCCCGCGCCTCTGTTAATTTCCCGATGTTAAATTTAACGTGGTCGGACAATTTAGAATTTGCCCGAGGCGCCGAGAGCTTCAGCTGAGTCGTCACAGGCGGGTTAGCCTCGCGGCCATACATTAAGAAGAAAGGTGAAAATCCCGTGGCCGCATGGGGAGCCATCCTGTAGGCTTGCAACACACCCGCAATGTGAAGGTCTCAATCGGTCTGGGATTCCGATACCTGCTGGGACAGCATGGACGTGATAGTCCGATGCAGCCGTTCCACCATCCCGTCAGTTTGTGGGTGATATGGGGAGGTCCGAATTTTCTCCGTATCCAAGAGGTCGCACACCTCGCGGAGGAGTTTCCCCGAAAATGTTTTACCCTGGTCAGTCAGAAGCCGTTCCGGAGCACCCTTGTCGAGGACGTAGCCCTGGACAAAGGCCTCCGCGACGGCTGCTGCCGACTGGTTGGCCAGGGGCCAGGCGGCCATGGGCCATCTCGTTAAGTATTCGACCCCTGTCAATAAGTACCTATTTCCCCTGGGTGTAGCGGGAAATGGCCCGAGAATATCCAGAGCAACGAGCTCGTTAATCCGGGAAACCTTTATCGACTGCAGCGGAGGGTTGGACCCCCTCGCTGGTGGCTTCCGCTGCGCGCATTGAGTGCACGACCCCAGGAAATCCCCCACGTCCTTTGCCATGCCCGGCCAGAAAAAATCGAGCTGGAGCATGGCCAGGGTCTTGTGAGTCCCCAAGTGCAGGAGCCGCTCATGCGCAGCCCACACCACTTTACCCCTCAATGCTGAAGGCACCACCAGCCGTTGGCGGCGGGATTTCCCGTCCCAGTGCATTAAAAGCCCCTGGAACAACCCCCACGAGTCAACGTTCGCCGCCCCCTGACCAACCCTCCCGATGCGACGGGGCAAAGCGAGGAGGGAGGTGTCCTCCATTTGGAGGCGTCCCCACTCCGCAACGGACAACCCCAGCAAGGAATCCCTCCCTTCTTGCTCGATAGGACCCGAAGTTGAAGGCGCATCGGCGGCGGCCACAAGGACCGAATCCGTGGTCACGTTCGGAGGCCTACAACGCCCCGAACCCAAGAGGCAAGCGCACTCTGAAGTGGGCGGCAACCGCGACAGAGCGTCAGCGTTTGTGTGGCGGACGCCCTTACGATATGTGGTGACAAAATCGTAGTCTTGGAGAATCTCCAACCATCGAGACAACTGTCCCGATGGTTGTTGAATCCGCAAGGCGTACTGCAGCGCCGCATGATCTGTACGGACGGTGAAACGTCGACCGTACAGATATGGGCGGTACTGCTGAATGAAATAAACGATCGCCAATAGTTCACGACGGGTAACGCAGTACCGTTGTTCCGCCGGAGACAACACCCGACTACCATAAGCCACCACATGCTCTACGCCACCAATGAGCTGCGACAGCACGCCCCCAATGCCCGTGTTACTTGCGTCTGTATCGAGCAAGAAGGGTTGTGAGAAATCGGGATAATTCAACGGCGGAGCCCCCACCAGGGCATCCCGGAGGGAGCGAAAAGCAGCCTCCTCCTCCGGTCCCCAACGAAACCTGACTCCCTTGGACGTCAAGGCATGCAAGGGTTTCGTGATCGTAGCGAAGTCAGCCACAAACCGTCGGTAGTACGACGCGAACCCAATGAAACTCCTGACCTCCCCTACCGAGGTGAGAGTCGGCCAGGAGCTGACGCATTTCGTTTTGGTGGGATCAGTGGATATCCCCGAGCGTCCAACAATATGACCCAAATACCGCACCGATTCGCGGAGCAAATGGCACTTCTGCGGTTTAAATTTCAAATTGGCAGCCCGCATTTTGAGGAAAACAGCACGCAACCTCTGGAGGTGTTCATCGAATGTTTTGCTAAAGACGATGACATCGTCCAAGTAAATTAAACACGAATCCCATTGCAAGCCCGCTAAGACCAGTTCCATTAACTGCTGAAAAGTTGCCGGCGCAGAATGTAAGCCCATCGGCAAGCGGTTAAATTGGAAAAGGCCGTGCGGTGTACGGAAAGCAGTCTTAGGTTTAGATTCGTCATCCAGAGGAAGCTGCCAGAATCCAGAAAGTAAATCCAGGGTGGAAAAGAATCGCGCCCCCGCCAAGGCATCAAGCGACTCATCCATTCGAGGAAGCGGGTACACGTCGGCTACTGAAATTTTGTTCAACCGCCGAAAGTCGACACAAAACTGCAGTGAGCAGTCGTGTTTTTTCACCAAAACGATCGGTGCGCCCCACGGGCTGTTGGAAGGGGATATGATATCGGCGGCTAGCATGTCGTCAACGGCCGATTTGACATGATCCTTTTCGGCGGGACTCAACCGAAAGAGATTTTGGCGGATTGGCGCGCTGTCACCCGTGTCAATGTGGTGTCGCAGCAATTTAGTACAACCAATATAAAATTTGTGTTGACTAAAACCGTCGACAAACTCTTTCAGGAGAACTCGCAGCCTCTCACGCTGTGAGTCGGACAGGTCCACTCATCCCGCACAAAGCGCATCCAGCCATCCGTCATCACAGTCCGAATGCGGTCGCAACGGAGGATCGGTGCTCACCTGACCCACGAGCGGTTCCTCATAGGGTGCCGGCGTTGCGTGTGCAAGCACGGTCCCTTGAGGAACCACGGACGTTCGCGATCCCACATTAAGGACTGCAATGAAGGGGTCCCCATCCCCTTTCACCATGGTCTGAGCCGCTAGCAAATCGGGTCAATTGACCCCGGCTCGAGATGGTCCCAACAAGACCCCCCGATCCGCAACCCCCTCAGCAAACGGCCGACGCAACCTAAGAGGGACGAGCATCTGAGCTCCCGGGGGTACGCGTACAGTCCTTGCCACGAGCGCCTGCACGGTCGCAAATGCCCGACGCTCCGTGGCGGGGGAAGACAAAAACGTTACACGTCGGCCCGACGGGAGTTCGATGCACCCCTGGTCGATCAATATACGGATAGGCATTTTGGCCAAGAAATCCGTCCCCAACAGGCACGGAACCGCCAGCGAGGAGGAAACCAATACCGGCCCGGATAATTTGATGTCCCCAATGCAAATTTTGGCGCGGATCTGCCCAATGATGCCCAGCGAGCCCCCGTTAGCAGCATAGCATGGCACGTCAACGGGGAGCAAAGGACGGCTTTGAACGGGAAGGATGTTATAAATCAAATCAGATATAATGGTCGCCGATGCTCCCGTGTCAATTAAAATCCGCACCTCAACCCCATCAATGTGACCGACCATGACCGACGACCCCGCCGACGCTGCAACGACACGATGGGCGAGCTCCGACCACTGGCCCGGTTGGAGCGCTCGCCGCATTTCAGAACATTCTGACGCAACGCCCGGCGATTTTCGAGCCCTGTTTGTTTCAGCGAGTGAGTGACAGATGTGTGCACGGGCCAAACGTGTGAGGTGCCACGACTCGCCGTATTTCTCTGCTGGAGCTTGGGTGGAGGCGGCGCGGCGTCCTGACGAGGTGTCGCCCCGCGCTGACGAGGAGCCCGGCATCCTGAAGCCACGTGGCCTTAAAGGCCACAGTTGTAGCAGCGTGTGAGCGCCCCAGATGACCTGGGCTGCTCCTGGCGGCTCGGTCCGTTCCGAGCCTGTGGTCCCGCAGATCTCCACTCCCCCCCGCCGCTCCACCCCGCAGACCTCCTCCGATGGGAGGGTGGGAGCCGCCATGGCATGGCCGGCCACCCCCTTGGCGGCCTTGCGACGCAGGGACCGCAAGCCACCGTGGATGTGGCGCGCGACCAGCAAGGAAGACATCTCTGTGTCGTCTTGAGCCAAGACGGCGACGTCCAGCTCGTCCGTGAGCAGCAACAGCTTTTCCGCCACCATAGCGTCCACTCCCTCCTCGTCCATCCGCGGAAAAGCTGCCTTCGCCAGGGCCAGGAGAGCCGTCCGGAAAGCCAGAGGCAATTCGTTGGCGCCCCGTTGGCGATCGTGGAACAGCTGCCTGCAGTCCGAAGGCGGGCCGTAGACAGCGTACAGCAGCTGCAGCGCCAAGTGCAGCGTGGCGCGCTTTTCCTTAGGCGCTGAGGTGAGCGTAGCCAGGGCGTCGTTGTCCAGCATCGCCGGCAGCGCGCGCAGTGCTTCGCCGTCCGTCCAGTTCGCCATCTCCTGATGAGCGAGGAACCGTCTCTTGAAGCCACCCCAGTCCCCGTCCGCGCCCACGAACTCTTTGAGAGGCGGCAGTCGCTGCTGTAACGCGACGTCCGTGGTTGTGGATCGCGCTCCGTCGTTCCCGGCACTCGGTACAGTGCGGGCGGGCTGCGCGTATGGCATCGCCGGTCGCTCCGTTGTCGACGCGCTGGCCGGTGTTGATGATGTCACGGCTTCTGCTTGGCCCTCGGCAGTCACCTGACGCGGGCCGGCCCCGCCCTCTGCTCCCACTGTAGCGATGGCGGGAAATTTGACTGCGAGCCGCGTCGGGGTGGCGGGAAACGGCGCTGCGCGTCGGCTGCCATCGTCGTCCCGCGCAGCCTCTCCAGCCCCTAGCCGCGTGATCTCCTCCAACGTGGCGGCCGCAGCCTAGAGCAGCTCCGCCAGGCGGGAGTGAGCCAGCCGAAGTCCCTCGGCCTACACACCCCACCCTTCCTGTCGTAGCGGCGCGGGTGTACTCGGCCCCGGCTGCTCGGATCCGACCTCGGCCATCTCTGGTGCCGAGCCGGCCGAGGTGTCCTCCATCTCCGGCTCCCTGGTACGCGTCGTCCCTCGTGTGTCCATTGTTGAACGATCACTTCTGACCCCAGATGTAGTAAGTTGCAGGAGGCTTGGACGACGTGGTTGGAGGCACACTTATTTATTAATACTAACTTGTGTACAGTAACGGGAATACACAGCACTTGAAGGGGTATCGTCCCCTTCACTCGTCTAACAGGGAGACACAACGTCTAACCCCGCTAACCTACGCCCGAGTCCTCCACTACGGAGCTAGGGGAGGCTACCTATCCCAGCCCTGGTCAAGCTGGGATCCCGGCACCCTGAGTCTCCAGACCGGCTCTTATAAGAACGTCAGTCTGGGCTCTCGGGGCCACGCCACCGGCTTGCCCTGGTCGGTCCTGACAAGGACAGCGAGCCAGGGGAGCTCCGGGGCCTATTCTAGCTGGTCTTCACTCTTCGCTGGTTAAAGCTAACACTCGACCTCGAGCCCTCCGGCTCACCACCTTTTATAGCACTCGGCCCCCGGGAGGGGCCCGTGGGGGATGCAGGTGCGGACGTCGGTGTGAGCACCTCCTCTGTGTACGGCCCTAACCACGCCCCTTGTGTTTGTTACCCATCCGTGCCCATACATCTTTACAATTACACCTCTACACATGTGTAGTGACAGAGAAAGGTCACTACTGTGTCGGCCCGTACGAAGGCTGGGGGCCCCAAGGGGGTGCCTGGGGGGTCACGTGGTGGAGGGATCCGGACCCTCCCAGAGGTGGGGGAAGTGAGGCGTGTCCTGGGAAGGGAGGCGTGGCCTGAAGAGAGCCAGCCACGCCGGGGCGGAGCCAGCGACGCCAAACCAAATATAAGCGTGGTGTGAACGCAGAGCGAGGCTGCTGTTGTACTGTACTCCAAAGTGAAGACATCACGAGTCGTCAAGTCCCGAGTCGTCGTCCTGGGCCAGGCAGGCCGTTGCCTGCCTGGTCCAGTCTGTGTCGTGTTCCAGAGTGTTAGTGAGTTGAGGAAGGTGGTCACCACCTCAGGTACAGCGTTATGTTATTTACCGTTTAATAAATAGTGTTGCCTCCAAGTGCGTGTGTGTGCACCTAATTCGGTCTTACTACACATGTGTAGTGAGCCCAAGGACGAGGGGGAGCCGGTAGTTGAGGCGACACTTTCATTTAACAACACTAGTGTACAGGGTCTCTAAGACAAAGGGGTAACGGCCCCTTACACCCGCTACCTGGGGAGGTATGGCCTCCGGGCTATCGTGCCTCCTCACACTGGGGACCACTCTGCACTCAGCCCTCCGGCTAGGGGCCCTAGGGGAGGCTACCCTGACCTGACCCAGCCAAAGTCCTCGGGTCCCGGCCACTGGCCCACTCAGTCCCGGCCCTTACAAGGACGTCGGGGTCTGTGGGTACCCAGGGTCCAACTACTGTCCCACCTCAGTCCCGGTCCTTAAAAGGACAGTGGGTCTGGGGGCCTCTGGGTCCTACTCTAAGCCCGGTCTTCAGTCTTCGGCTTGAGGAACACTGTCGAACCCGGGTCAGGGGTCCGGCTTTTATACACCTGCCAGGGTTCCCACGCCTCTGGCCACGCCTCCCTTCTAGAGAGTTACAGAGGGACCTGGAATCTTCCCCCAGCCCCCCTCTTGGGGTCTGGGGAACCTTGGTGGCCCACACATCACACCCTACTGGTGGATGTCTGCTAGTGCAGGTAAGTACCCCGTTTATCGCGTTAAACATGCAATTACAACGAAGCTACTGAACTTAACAGTTACAAAATAATGTTATAATGTTACATTTACGTGAGAAAAATACTGTAGTTCACAAACGTTAACTGCAGAAAACGCAGATATTTTCTTGAAATCTGTGGTACTCGTTTGAGACGTTGGGCTTACGCTGGCCTCATTTTCAATAATGTCACCTGTGAAGTGACCCTGCTCACCATCCAGAAACGGCTCACTCCATGACTAAATCCGCCCACCTCTAGAAGACACCGAATCTTTCATCTGACACATTCCTACAGCCTTAGCACAATTTAAACATGCCAGTAAGAGTATGGGAGGGATAAGGGCTTGTGGCGAGGATCGATGCTAAACTTTGTAGCAATAACGTGATGTAAAGAGATAAGTTTTTTTCAAAAAGCATGCTCTTTTAACTCGCAGGAGAGAAAAGTTCAACATATTACATTTTCTACGTGTGATTTTCTTTACTCAACAACGGGCACAAAAGTTACATGTTAAAAAATGTAAGCAAAGATGAACATCACTCCAATTTGAAAGTGCTTGTTATTCATACTGTATATTCTGAAGATTTTACATGTCATAAAACATGCTTTTACACATTTCATTTACACATTTCATCCCAATATGAAACGCAAATATGTGCAATAAATCGACTGTAACCTGAAAAACCAAAGAACCCCAGGCACGAAAACAATTTTCCCACATCCCGCACCTTTGTGGAAATGTACGCAACAACAAAAAATTGATGGAGAATGGTTGCTGAAAAAACACACACACACGTGCTCCTCAGTTATGAGCTGCTGACAGGCTGGCAAACAGGTTTGCTTGTTGTGAGGATTTGCTTGCATACCATGAGTAGGCAGCTGCTCCGAGTCTGCTCTACTGACGGACGGCGCAGCCGGCTCGGGGTCACGGGTTACGTCCGCGTACCTCGGCTTCCTGTTTGAACCTGCGATTCAGCGGTGAGATAATGCAGAGATTCAACAGCAAGAAAGGTAACACTGGTTGGGCACAGTTACTGTGAGCTTAACCGTTTACAACATCCATATTCATTAGCACCCTTAAGTTTGCCTCCAAGCACAGTCATGCAATTGAGTTTTCCTGTTATTAAGCCTAAACTTTCAGTTACAAGCTCTCCTAGCCAATCCTATTACCCATTGCTGACAACAATGAAACGAGTTACTGGATTGGCCGGAATGCCACCAGAGACTTGTGTTATTGGTTGTCACATTTTTAGGCTAAATTACCACAAACATCTGTTTCAGTATTTCCCAGATGAAAATAAATCCATAATTACATGACTAATCGAAAATAAGGCATTGGATACAAGGATACAATGTTTGGGTGCTACAGTATTCATCATGCAAGAACATAATTATTCAAGTACCATATACACTATTTAACAATGGCTATTTTCCCTATGAATTCCTGTATTACGTGTTAGTGTAATAAACTCCTGCACATTTTCATACTATAAGCCTAATGACATAACGTTCTAACTTCAATAAATGACATTTATACAGAATACAGTAAGCACACCGTTGGTTAACGTAACCTCTGAGCATATCAAGACATCCACATCCATTTGTGGATCTTCATCCACTAAGATCTCCCATTGCCGGGTTGGTCATATAATTGTATATAGCCATACTTCACACTGCTGGTCAGGCTCTTAAACCCAGTGCAAATACTCTTCAGATTATTATCCATCCATATTTACACATCATCACCACAGCAATGTACAACAGCAATGTAACTATACTGTACTGTGTAAAACATACTTGTAAATACAAATGAAATGCAGGAATAAACCAGTAGTCTGCTTCAATTTAAACATGACTGGAATAAGACACATGCTGACACAACCTGAACCCAAGTTCAGAATACAAAATATAACATTACCACTTAAACGAGATGCCCTCGGCCCCTTAAAACTTGAACACTTTGAGCCAAGTGTCACACTGTGTAGCAAAACTGCAGAAACGTCATGCGTTCAAGGCATAAGGGTGGATGAGACCTAAGTTGTTTGGAATGTCTTCGTAAAAAAAAAACATTCCTCAATACGGTTTCTGTAAATCCAAATGTAATGCAAACTTCAGTCTGGCTCGTATTGCTTTGCACCGTAAAATTTCTACATTTGGTGAAGTTGAGATTAATGTATACAGCAAGAGGCAACATTTTAATTCAGTGCGAGTCAGAGTATGTCTCACTTACATGCTCATTGGTGAAGGTGCAATTATAGCAATTTGCATTGCTTTTTTAATGCAGTTATACTTTTACATAGTTTCCAAAGCTGATATTAATTTAACCCCATGGACTATATAATTGAATGAAAAAACATCTGGAGTCCTTGCAAAACACATTCTGCATTAAAAAAGCAGGAACAGATTTTTTACTTTTCTGAGGATTAAATATCAAGTGGTACAGTAGTTAGAGGTTTTAAGACATGGGCTTTATTTTTGCACAATTATTAAATATCGTTTGCATTTATTAAAAGCTTGAGCAAAAATACACCCTCAAAAATGTCATTTCCATATATAATTGCATGAATGCAATTGACTCGAGAAGCAATATTTAAGTTCACAAAATATAATTTACAAGCCAACTCATTCACTACAACTACACTCTTCAAATGTATTGACAACTTTTGGTAATTATACTACCAATCATTTTAGCGTGTGGTTATAGGAAGTTGACAAAAATAAAGTATTATTTTGCATAACTATATAAACACATACAGTACTGTATTTCTGACAGTGATCCTTCCATAAAGACTGAAATAACTGCACAAGAATATTGCATGAAGTTTAGTAGTTACCTTCACGTCAGCAAAAAGTGTCTTTCATTCAGTGGAAATGTCTTCCACTCTTACGACACATGGCATCTTCACACAGTAAAACTAAGTATGAACTCATAAGTTATTGGGACCATAAAGTTAAATGACAAAAAAATGTGTGTCTGCTTCCAGAATTACTACAGCCATACTGGCTTTGCTACCACTGCTACTAAACGAGTTAGTTACAGCTCCCAGGAAACGACGTGGGGGCAGGGGGGGAAGAGACAGATTCATCTGTTGGAGCCATCAGTTTGCTCCACGGTAATACGAGAAGCCTGCAGGACCGGCGAGTTGGGCCCATAAAGTCACGAACTAGGAGGGCTCTGCCGCAAACGCCCAAACAACGCCAAGCCAGAAACTGAAAGGGATGGCCATGAGTCGATGCGGGGCAGGAAGGAAGAGACGCCACTGGAAAAAGAGCACCGAGAACTTCTCCCCAGTGTGTTTTTGCAAAGACCAAAACAAAGGCAGGAATGCTGGGGGAGAGTGGGGCCTTAAATGCGGGGGCCTTAAAGGCGGGGGCCAGTTGGTGTAATTGTTTTACTTTTGGGTCCCCTTTGGTAGTCCACGTAGTGCTTATTGCTCCAAACTTTCCTGTTATGTAACGGTGTCCATTATGCAATGGAGTTCAATGCATATTTACTCTATGTAATATAATGGGGTGTTGTGGGGCCATTGGTGTACGCCCATTGTGCCATTTCACTTAACACTTTTTACATGAAACTAATATACTGTCATCATCATCACGATCCATGGGTAGCCCGGTAGGGTGTCCACTGCACATTTCGTCATTTGTTAAAATTTTCCCGTCTTGTGCCAATATGCTCAAGTAGTGCACATCTATCTGGCACCAATCTCTTATGTCGTCAAGCCATTCTGTTAGGTCTTCTATACTGTCGGATACTATATTTCACTTTGCAAAATATTTTCTTCAGCTCATTACCAGAGTTAATGTGTTTAATTAAAATGCCATGTTTTAATAACATTAACGTTTGTTTTGACTTCCATAACTGTACTGTATATACAAAGCAGAGCGACTTTAACTTGACATTAGAATGTTTTTCTTTAAACACTTGTTTGTCTTCACCCAACTAATACTGAAAACGGAGCAACATGAAGCCGCAAACATGGAAAAAATGTACACTTTCTGCTCCAGTTGCATTAATCCACTCACGAATGTTGCAGCTGCTGTTGCTACTACTGCAAGAAGCTTTATTGAACAGCTCTGCAAAGGACATCACCCTGACCTGACCTTTAATCACATGGGCAAATGACCCTCTTTATTTTTGCTTGCCAACACATTGTAAGTAGCCATCAGCTAAGGCAAGTCACCCCGAGCCTAACCTCAAAGCACCTGCAGTCACGAAAGCTTTAAATTGAAATTTGCCCTTATGACCGTTAACCTGAACATCTCACCTTTTGTATGATTTCACATTCCGCCAGCTTCTGAATCATGAGCTGAGTTAACGCCGTCCTAAAATAGCCCCACCCCTCCTTGCTCCAGTGGTAAAAGATTCGGTGCTCATCCATCTCCTTTAGTGGTCCTGAGCGAGTGGTGGAAATTCCACATTCCTAGGACGACAACTATAGGAAGTAATGTTGTATATGCCATGACAAATGTGTACTGTGTTATCGGTTTTTCGGAAATGTTTCCACACTATTTATTACACGTCTTTAAACATGAAGGCCTTGCTGAAACTCCAGACTTTTTAAGGAGTGTCATGTTTCCATCGGCCAGTTGGTAGATTGATATTTGTGATTTGCACTCAGTTCTTTGATCCATGGATTTATTGTTGGAGCATCAATCCCTCCCAGATGATGTGCTCCCGTCATTCCATTTTAGTGCTGTCCTCTGTACATCCTGTAGCAATCTTTACCAAGTACAAGTGTAAAATATTCAACCCCCTGAGATTAATTTAATTGTCATGACTCAGGGTCATGAACAGACCTGGGATCAATCACAATTGTAATTGTATCATTCGCTATCACAATGTAGAGTATATTAATTGGTGATATAATTTGTAATTTGAGATGACTGCAGTGTCTCTCGTCATTGTTTCGATTTTTCATATGCGGTGAAAGCTGGCGCCTCTAGTGGCCACGGTTATTTTATTTTATTTAACCACGTGGGAACTCCAAGAGACCAGGATAGTGTAATTTTCAGGTCACCTGGGTCCTCAAAATGACAAGAGTATTACACAGAACATATACGGTTCGTGCATTATCAAGCACGATTCCACGTGTATATATTGAGGGTAGAAGTAAAAATTAAAATGGTTAAACCCCCTAACTCCAAGCATGTAAAATGTAAATGTGCGAGCCAAAGACTATGTATAGCATGTTTTGCATTAATATGGTTATAGACTCACATGCCTGTCGTGCGACTGTACTTCCAGTAATAGGTGTGAATAATATTAACGTTTTCCTCCCAAAATTACCAGTTTTTCCATATACATAACATTCCATTTGTCAGTACAGTTCTGGTTTTATCAAGATGCAAGTTTTATATGAGCAACAGGCTGATTTACACAGTAAGAGATGGGAAAATGTGCAGACCTTTTTTTTTGCTATAACCAGACTTTTATTTTACTGAAGCATTCAGAACACAAGACCGTTATGGTCAAAGCGTGCAATCTAAATTCTGCAAAGCACGTGTTAGTAAAAAAAACTGGCCGTTCTTGCGTATTTAGATAATAGTGCCTTTGTTGCAATGTGTCATACTACGGTGTGAAAAATAAAACCCAGTGGAACCTGTGGGTGTCAATAACTGCAACAGCCGGAATCGATGGCCCATCCAGTTGTTTCATGAAAACAACCCACAACCACATGTTATTTACAAATCTCACGCTTCAAGTCTTTAACCGGGGGGGATGATCACCCCACACACACATTGCCAAGTGCTTTTACAAGCTGTCGCGGCTTGACGCGTTAGTGACCAAAGCCAGACCAGTGTCATCACAGCAGCTGTTATACAAATGCAGCGGGCATTATTCAAAAAAACAACCCAATATATAAGAGTTGCTTGTACAGTAACTAGGCAAGGGCGTCCCTGCAATTTTACTTTACGTTTCAAGCAGCAAAGCGATTTAAATGTACATCGCGTGCAATGCGAATCGCTACCCAGTATATGTTATCAAGCTTTAGATAATGCTGAAAACAACCTAAATGGGTCAAACGCGTGGCCATGGATTGGTGAAGTGTTATACAGGTTACTTAAAAACAAACACGCATAGATGTTTGATACAGTACGTGATATGTTCCGACATGCATCAGAAAACGTTCTGGGAAATGCAATGGGGATTAATGCCGCACTCGGCAGGTATAGAAGTGGTGTGGCTCTGCAATGTAGTCGAACAAGAAATCCAGAACACAAAGAAAACATCCACAGTTGTTCTATAGTAATGATTAATACACACTAACAAGGGAATATAAAATGGTTCAATCAACAAGCACTGATAAAAGTTAACTTAATACGCAAATTGCCGTACCTATGTTTGACAGGTGAATCTCTGCCCTCGCAGTTCCAACAGAGTAAGAGTATATCACTGTAATTACACGAGCTTGCAGATGTTTAAATACATGAGCTTGTAAGATCCGATTGCAGCATTTTACATGGCAGAATCTCACGGCGTCAAATGCTAAAAGAACGAATTTTATTTGGCTTCACGTGCGCGCACAACACCTGACAAAAGCCAAAAAACCCTCAACCCATCTTCCCACAAATACAGCAACCCCCCCCCCGACACATCCACATGGAGCGACAACGCAGCAGCAGCAACAACAACATTCATACACGGCCTGCAGTCGGACGGCGACTACCCACCGAGTAATTTGAAGGGCAGCATGTTAGCAAGGCAGCAACTTGCATTGACTCAAGACGGTCGTGGTGGTGGGTGGCTTTGCTGCCACACACATACAATATATTACAGTTCAGCAGAACGGCCGGGAGGAGCAAAAGCGAAATGAATTTGCAAAACATAAGGCGAGTCAAGGTCTCCACCACCCACCCACCCCCCGTTCAAACACGCCTCGATCTGCGCGCCGCAACTCTCCTCCACCTTTCGCTTGGCACGGCCAAAGAAGTCGCCGGGACGAATAAGCGGAACCCGCTTTTCCTTTAAACCCACTTGACATCCGACTTGTTCATGTGCTGTTAACGTTTTCCACGCCCCTCTCGCTCGCCGCAGACCCCCCCCCCCCAGAATCTGCCCGCGATGCAGCAGCATCGACGGCGGCAAAGACAGCCACCTACACTGTAGTAGCCTCCCTCCTCCCCGTGGCACTCCGCCCCCCTCTGGAGACGGCGTGGTGGTCGGGTGATGTAACACCGCCACCACCCAATCACCCCCCCCTACCAGTCAACCACCCAACCACCACCACTCACCCCCCCACCACTCAACCACCCCCCACCACTCAACCCCCCCCCACCCAACCACTTCCCCCTACAACAACCCCCCACCCAACCACTCCCCCCTACCACCACCCAACCCCCCCCACCACTCAACCACCCAACCACCCCCCACCACTCAACCCCCCCCACCCAACCACCCCCCCACCACTCAACCCCCCCCCACCCAATCACTCCCCCCTATCACCCCCCCCCACCACTCAACCACCACCCAACCACCACCCATTCACCCCCCACCACTCAACCCCCCCCCCCACCACTCAACCCAATCCCCCCCCCCACCAAACCACTCCACCTACCCCCCCACCACTCAACCACCCAACCCCCCCCCCCCACCACTCAACCACCCAACCACCCACCACTCAACCACCACCCAACCACCACCCATTAACCCCCCACCACTCAACCACCACCCAACCACCACCCAATCACTCCCCCCCCCACCACCACCCAGCCCCCCCCCCACCACTCAACCACCACCCAACCCAATCACTCCACCCCACTACCACCCAACCCCCCCCCACCACTCAACCACCCAACCACCGCCACCACCACCCAACCACCCAACAAAAAGGTCCCATTTTTGGAGGCTATACTGTACCCAAAACTGCCAGAAATCCCACATCGTCTGTCCCCCCAATTGCTGTTTGTCTCGAGGTGGTATGATGATAAACGTGGCAGTCACTATTTATTTGACGCATCAGAGAACATTATACATCCGTGTTTCGCTTAAATGAAATTGAAATAAAGTATACACTCTTGATTTGAAGCTTTCATGGCTCCAGGAATCCATACTCTTTGGTTCTTTCGGTAAAGTCACGTAGATAGAAAAATTAATAGATCACGACGTTTCGATCGCAACACAAGCAACCGTCATCAGGTGAGACAAACACAGCAGGAGAACTGCTGACGCAGGAGAGAGAGCTGCTGCAACAACACATTCCTGCGGAGGGAGCCGGTAGGAACGTTGAGTTGCTCGGTCAATGGCCAGGGTCAACGGCGGCGTGGTGTATTCCGCAAATATGGCCGACTGTAAGGGCGGGCACAAGCCGGCGTGAGTAGGTTAAACGTTGAGTTTTATAAGAGCACCACGGGGTGACCAGCCCCTCCCCTCCCCACCCAGCCACACCCCTCCCATCCCTCACCCAGCCCCACCCAGCCCCACCCCTCCCATATTTGGAAGCACGACGGACGGACACAATAATCCCCTGTGGGCTGGTGGAACCAGGTGGTTCTTACCAGTACGAGGTTATACAGGTAGGAACAACAGGTTCTACACTGCCCACCAGGGATTATTTGTCTGTCTGTCATGCATATTTGTCTGTCGTGCACGAATGCGCTATCCAACCAAGTTCCTACCTGCCCACTCAGAAGGAACGTGTTATAGGCTTTAGGTGGGCTCAATCCAAGGGTAAGTGGGCAGAGCTAGAGATGGAATTTGTACGTAAATGTAAGAGATTAGCAAGTCAACATGGCTTTAGGTGGGCTCAAACCAAGGGTAAGTGGGCGGAGCTAGAGATGGAATTTGTACGTAAATGTAAGAGATTAGCATGTCAATGTGAGACTGCTCCAGCAACCAGGCGCTGTGCCAATGAGAAGATTAGCATGTCAATGTCAGAGAACCGGGCAACAAGAACAAAAAACCCGCAAGAGCAACTACGAAGACAAACCAGCATTATTCTTTGGTTCTTTCGGTTAAGTCACGTCTAAAGATAAAATAATAAATTAAATAATAGCATATTACGACGTTTCGATTGCAACACAAGCAATCATCATCAGGCATAAAAGAAATAGCAACAAAAATCAAACTAGAAAACTATAGACAGACATACAAGCAGACAGACATCACAAGGACACACAGAGAGAGGACACATATCGGCACAAAGAGAGAGGTCGTTTCTGTGACGGTGCCTTAAATATAGAGAGGGGGGCGGGGGCGGAGAGAGGGAGGGGGCAGAGAAAAAATTAGCATATCAATGAGTGGACGGCAACGTGATGCTGCTGCAAGTAAGATGACGACGCGGCACGGCACGCAAGCTTGAAATCTCTGTGTTGCATTACACTACATTTCGATATTTTACTAGGTTATTTAATTTTAGTGTGCCTTTCTCCTAATTTTCAAGCTTGCGTACCGTACCACGTCGTCATCTTGCTTACCGCTGTCTGTTCTCTCTGCCTGGGTCCTCTCTTTGGAATTTTCACACTTAAATTCTAACTTAGCAATCTTTGAAATACGTAATCAACCAGGCTATGCGTTAATTGTGTGTTGACCGACTCTCTGTGTTGCATTACATTACATTTAGATATTTTACTAGGTTATTTAATTTTAGTGTGTCTTTCTCCTGATTTTCAAGCTTGCGTGTCGTGCCGCGTCGTCATCTTACTTGCAGCAGCATCACGTTGCCGTCCACTCATTGATATGCTAATTTTTTCTCTGCCCCTTCCCTCTCTCCGCCCCCGCCCCCCTCTCTATATCTAAGGCACCGTCACAGAAACGACCTCTCTCTTTGTGCCGATGTGTCCTCTCTCTGTGTGTCCTTGTGATGTCTGTCTGCTTGTATGTCTGTCTATAGTTTTCTAGTTTGATTTTTGTTGCTATTTCTTTTATGCCTGATGATGATTGCTTGTGTTGCAATCGAAACGTCGTAATATGCTATTATTTAATTTATTATTTTATCTTTAGACGTGACTTAACCGAAAGAACCAAAGAATAATTCCTGCAGTCACGAAAGCTCCAAAATTAAGAACAAACCAGCATGTCAACGAGAGAGATACACATGGAGAGAGAGAGACACAGAGAGAGAGAGACACACACACAGAAAACAAAGGGAGAGAGACACATATAGAGACATACATAGAGATACACACACAGAGAGACAAATAAACAGAGAGACACATACACAGAAACATCACAGACAGTTATAGTCTGTTAAAAAACGAGAGCTCCCGCCATAGCGAGAGAAAGGGGCAACGGCTAGCTGTGTTAGTGAGACAATTAGCCCGTTAATGTAAAGACATTTAACCTGGGGAAGTACTCAGAGAGTCGGAAATAACAGCTGACATCGGCAAGTAGGATGGAAACATCACAGTCAGTTAAGACTTTACCTGGTCAATAACGTCCTTCCAATGATTACTCAGTTTGTACCCAGTGATCCAATTTCCAACCCCCAGGAACAGGTTTGCAGATTTGCTGAGCATTTCTGTGAGGTCCTGGAGGAGGGGACATTCCTCAGCCTGGATAACAACGTGGGACAAAGTGGGGATGACCCTGCTGAGGCTGCGGTGCCTCAAATATTGGAGGAAGTCACCCCCTGTGAGTGGCTGGCTGAGGTGCCATCTGTTGAGGAAGTACTGAAGGAGATCCAGAGTCAGAGACCACGAAAGGCACCGGGCAGAGATGATCTCCCAAGTGAAATGCTGAGGGAGGGTGGCGTTTGTGCACAGACTGCCCTACAAGACATCATAACAACAGTCTGGACCATTGGACGGGTTCCACAGGACTGGAAGGATGCCCTGGTGGTCCCTCTCTGTAAGAAGGGGGACCGCACAGACTGTAACAACTACCTACAGGGGCATCTCACTCCTCAGTGTGCCGGGAAAGGTCCTGGCAAGGATTATTCAACATATCCTTGCTAGGCACGCTGAGGAGAGGCTTGCGGAGCCCCAATGCGGTTTCAGGAAAGGGCGGTCCTGCACAGATGCCATATTTTGTATCCATCTGCTACAGCAGAGGTGTAGGGAATTCCAACAAGACCTACATCACTGCTTTATTGACCTGGTCAAGGCCTATGATACCATCAGTAGGTCTGGGCTCTGGGTAGTTCTTCGTGCTTTCAGAGTCCGTGACCCTCTGCTCACGATCATTAAGGACCTTCATGATGGTGAGCTGGCACGGGTAAAACTATGTGGGAGTTGGAGCCATTCCCTGTACACCTTGGGGTGCGACAGGCATGTCCTCTGGCTCCCACATTATTTAACATCTATTTCGACCACGTAGTTCGTGATGCCTTCAATAGCTGTACCGGAGGAATTTCTATCTGGTACAGATACAATGGGAGGCTGATCGATGCCTGGGTGCGGTCAAGGGATGGCTCCCTATTGCTCAACCATGTTACGTATGCCGATGATCTGGTAATTGCTGCTCACTCAGAGGAAGAGTTGGAGGCGCTGCTGCTGAACCTGGAGCTTGCCACTAAGAAGTGGGGCCTTACCACCAGCCCCACCGAAACTAAGCACCTGCTTGGGTATTTTGTACCATCGGACGCTCCACCCCCACAACTCCCAATTGGTGATAGGGCAGTTGTGGAGAGAGTGGAGAGTTTCCCATACCTGGGCAGTTTCCTCATGACCGGCTCCAGTTTAACAGCAGAGGTCTCACTTCGAATCAGTCGAGTGGCATTATCTTTTCATCGGTTGCATAACGCTGTGTGGAAACTACCTGGTCTGTTGCTCCGCACAAAGCTTCAGGTCTTCTTGGCCACGGTCATTCCCTCCCGTCTCTATGCTTGTGAAACGTGGACCCCCCTAATGGAACATCTTCGCCAGTTAGAGCTATTTAGGCTGGCCTGCCTATGATCCATCCTGGGTTTAACCACGCTGGATTGTGTGAGCTCACAAATCCTTGAAAGATCTGAACAAAGTCCCATCGGTGAGCTCCTCCGGTAGACAATGCTGCGTTAGCTGGGCCATGTAGTCCGCATGCCCCTCCACCGCTTGCCTAAACAGCTTTTGTTCGGCCAGATCGAGGGGGCGAAACGGGTGCGGCACGGGCTGGAGAAGAGATGGAATGATGTGGTACAGGAGGATATGGAGCTGAGTGGACTTGCCAATGACTGGTACCAGCGGTGTCAAGATCGGTTGTGGTGGTTGTCTCTCTGTGTATCCCTCTCTCTGTCTCTCTGTGTTGTGTCTCGTTGTGTCTCTCTCTCTGTGTGTGTCTCTCTCTCTGTGTGTCTCTCTCTCTCCATGTTTATCTCTCTCGTTGACATGCTGGTCTATCCTCGTAGTTGCTCTTGCGGGTTTATTGTTCTTGTTGCCCGGTTCTCTGACATTGACATGCTAATCTTCTCATTGGCACAGCCCCTGGTTTCTGAAGTTGTCTCACATCGACATGCTAATCTCTTACATAGAAATTCCATCTCTAGCTCCGCCCACTTACCCTTGGGTTTAACCCACCTAAAGCCACATTGACATTCCAATCTCTTACATTTACGTACAAATTCCATCTCTAGCTCCACCCACTTACCCATGGGTTGAGCCCACCTAACCTATATACAGTAACCTCGTGTTGCAGCAGTTATTTCCCCTGCGTCAGCAGTTCTCCTGCTGTGTTTGTCTCACCTGATGATGGTTGCTTGTGTTGCGATCGAAACGTCGTGATCTATTAATGTTTCTATCTACATGACTTTACCGAAAGAACCAAAGAGTAAAGTATACACTACATTGTAGACTTCCCTACGTTATCCATTAAAACAGTACAGTGCCGAACTTGGTCATTTCTTATAGTACATTCTACACTACAGAGACACGTACATTTAAAAAAAAATGTGTACCGTATAACTGCACTGTACCGTATAACTGCATTGGTATGTTATTAATACCGTACTGAAATTACCAATTGAAATATTTTTCTTAGAGTACTTTAGTAATAATGTATTCTGGTTCAATGTGATCTATAAAACTAGTATTTTGACGTTACTGAACAAGTTTATACTGTAGGTTATTCTCTCGAATGTATATGCCCCACTTTCAATTTAATTTTAACAAAATTAAGTACGTTCCAATGCATATATTTACGTGCTGTATTGCGTTTCATTAATAACTACTATATTATATAGTTCAAAAAAACATCTGCTTACTCAATGTTTAGTACAAGAAACATTTACACAAACCATAGTCAGAGTATTAGTGTTGTGGAGTATTCCTATTCTTTGTTTACACAAATTGCATATAGGGTTAAAACATAAGGCACACGCACACTCCATCCCATTGGTACGTTTGTCAGGGAGTAACTGAGAGTGATAAGCAAAGCAAACATCAACCGTCGTCTCTGTTGTTTCTTCTTACCTTGAAGGTCACAGTCATAAATGAGGTGAATAAGTCCAACAGCAACAATTCAGTCAATCCTGCATCACTAAACCTCATAACCCACTTCGGATCTGCATCTCATCTTTCATCGGTCTTCCAGCCTTTCCGATGAATCACCACTCTTTAACGTTCCTACTTTTGTCCTAGGCAAGGCATCGTAGTTCATTCATCACCCAGACAACATTCCAACAGCAACACCATTCATAGCTCTCACTGAAAACTGTGCACTTGGCTTAAATCTGTAACTGATATAACTACAGTGTGATGCAATACTGTCCAGAGCACGAGTTTTTCAGGAGCAATGGCTACTCGGAAACCAAGCTCAAAGCATGAGCACCGGGCTGCCAATGAGGCTATAGCTTTTGTAATGTTAATGAATTTGTGTAAAACTGGACAAAAGCCCCTGGGCTCACTTGTTGGATTTATGGGACCTTGCTGCAAGAAAGAAAAGTTGCACTTTAACATTGTGCTAACGCCCAATTGGGCGTTATAAAAGATTACACAGGGACATTTACGATTCATCAGACTGCTGTACAGTATTGCCGACCACGACAGGATTACCAATATAATTGAAAGTGCATTCAGCAAAGTGTCAGAATACCGTACACATTTTAAACTGTTCTATATTGGGAAACATTAATTATTACGTTATTGTAGTAAGACGCTTTCCAGCTTAACCATGAGTTGCCTCTTTAATTCTGTAAAAAATAATAATCATATATACAACAATAAAGTGACAGTACTGCTATTTGGTAATGAGAGTACTGGCAAGCAATATATATACCATGAATATATATTTCTAGTATGCTATGCTAAATTATCAAATTTGGAAGAACTATATTTATTACACACTTTAGTTGCTGGTCAAACAAAATAAACCCATTTGGCTTCCTGCAAGCCAATATGTTACCATAGTAACTACAGATTGAATGTTGCATCCCAGTGGGCCTCTGTGCTCTGTGCATTGGCAGCTGGAAGTGCAAACACAACCCAAAGAACGCACGTAAATATGTGGAATATTAAATAAACTATATGGAATAGAAAAAAAAACTCTACGTCGGAAATTATAAGAATGAATACTGATACCATCGGTTAATGCATTGGTCAATGTTCTCTATCATTATAATCAACCCTGGATGTATGAACACCCACCAGCATTTGCACTCATAACCATCGACTTTACATAATTGTGAGCGAAGCTCCCTATCTGCAGAGCTACCAGCCAGATGAAAAGAAAGAGTAATGATTGCATTGTGTAACAAAAAAATTGTCCCTGGGTGGTAAGTGTTATTTCCGAATTGCTTATGCCTCAAAAGTACAGAAAATGGTTATTATTCCCATCAAACTTTGCTTTTGTGACCCGGACAGTGATATTTTGAAATTTACCTATTTTCAATGAGAAAACGTGTGCATTTGTGTCCTTCCTGCACGTAAAGTCCTGGTCACAAAAGCAAAGTTTGTGGGGAATAATAGCCTTTTCTATACTTTTAAGGCATAAGCAATTAAAAAATAACACTTACTACCCAGGGACAGAAATCGTATTACATAGTGTTATTAATACTGGCTTCACTACACTCACTTACCTGGAGATTTGTGTCCAGACCATGGCCTCATGCCACCGATGTGTCTCGAGAGGAGTGGAGACGTGGGCAGGGATGCAGACGTGCCCTCGGTGGCATGCAAGCTTCCAGCCCCTCCACCCACTTTGGAACCCCCTCCCAGGCTCGGGCTCAGAGAGTCGTACGGCAAGGGCTCAACGTCCGGCACAAGACCCCAGCTCCCGCTCACTGTGCCGTAGTGCTTGAGGTACTGATCTCGACCTCCAACATGGGTGAGCAAGTGAAACGTATTTCGCACAAATTAGACATACTGGCCCATGCTGTCTACAATACCTACTCATTCTGTTCATTCAAACTTGACATAATATGCGCATCAATGTACCCTAAGTTGAACAATTTATGTAGTTTTTGAAGACCAGAGGTTATCGAAATTCCAAGCACAAAGTCATCTAAGGAATAATGTTAATATTAAAGTATAATCAATGTTATTTAAAGTAGAATAATACCACCTTTGATCGGTTATCAACAGAGTTAGTGTGCTTTGTAGCTTTACCCATATACAGTTATGTCATATATTAGGGGCAAAATAAAAACAGCCTTATAATTGTGCGAAGTGGACAGCATTTCATGATTTCACTGTTATTTGTTCACAAAAAACTGCATCTCAAAGCCAACAAAGTAATAGTTTTCTAATATTTGTTTTTATAAATGCACTCAACCATGAACTCCAGTATGCAATATTTACTCAGTTTAACAAACTACAGTGTGTTTCCTTTAAATGCATTATTTAAAATGTCACAGAAAGTAATTGTCAAGAAGATGTATATTAATCATTGGTATTAATTTCAACATGTACACGTGCTTCAATGCAGAATTGTTTTTATAAAAGTGTTACGGAATGGGATGCATAAAACTAGTCCATGTGTAGTGACCAGTAGCGTCACTACTGCATACGCATACGCACACACACACATGACGTCATCCCAGCGGGAGGCGGGGATGACGTCAGGGCCGGTTCTAGACTCGGGAGGCCGTGGCACTCTCCGTGACCCCGGCTGGACACGTGACCGGATCTCGATGGGGGCCAGGGGCCCCACCGTGGGGGGCACGTGGACAGCAGGGAGGCTTCGAGAAGGTTCTCGAATGGAGTCGGGCACACTGAGGCCGATATAAGCAGCCTCTGAACGAGGTTCGAGGCTGCCCTTGTCTAGAATGAAGAGGCGTCAAGAAGACACCAAGAAGAGTCAAGCCTCCAATCAGCGGGCCAGCCAGTAGCCCACCTGGCTGGGTCACGCTAGAATATCCGAGAGTCAGAGATAGAGAGAGACGGCGTGTGAGTTAGAATAGGATGGTGGTTACCACACTATGTAATAACCCGTGTGGTGTTAAACACATTCCTGCAGAGAAAGCTGGTAGGAACGTTGGGTTGCTCGGTCAATGGCCAGGGTCAACGGCAGCGTGGTGTATTCCGCAAATATGCCTCACTGTTAGGGCGGGCACAAGCCGGCGTGAGTTGGTTAAACGTTGTGTTTTATAAGGGCACCACGGGGTGACCAGCCCCTCCCCACCCAGCCCCACCCCTCCCACCCCCCACCCAGCCCCTCACCACCCTCCCCACCCAGCCCCTCCCCACCCTCCCCTCCCCACTCAGCCCCACCCTCCCCACCCTCCCCACCCAGCCCCTCCCTCCCCACCCAGCCCCTTCCTGCACGACGGACGGACACAATAATCGCCTGTGGGCTGGTGGAACCAGTGGGTTCCTGCCAGTATAAACAGTGTTGCCTCCAAAGAAGTGTGAGCGCCAATTTGAGCCCACTCCACATGTATAAATTCAAACGCACTTTCAATAGAAGTTATACAAACATACGGATGTTTTTTAAAAATGTTTCTACCATGGCTATATTTGAAGATTTGTCAACAAATCTTGTTTTTTTAAACATCGTTTTTTAGTTCCTTCTTTACGTGAACTTATGAATAAACCAGTGAATTTGTAAAAAGACCAACTTTACCAACTATTACTTGGTTCTTTCGGTAAAGTCACGTAGAAAATAAAATCAAATAATAAAAGAATACGACGTTTCGATTGCAACACAAGCAACCGTCATTAGGTAAGAATGAATGAAAAAAACGAACAGTAAGCTACGTGACTTTACCGAAAGAACCAAAGAGTAATTCCTGCAGTCACGAAATCTTCGAATCTAGTTTGTACAACTATGCTACTTAATTTTGAACTTTGACTAGAACATCATCACTGTACAGTTTAAAAAGCTTAAAAAGCTATGAAAAGGGTGAGTTGTACAAAATATAGTGGTGGACAGTTAAATCAATCTGGAGGGCAAATTCAGTGAGGTAATAACATGCCATGTTTTATAATAATTACAACTTATGAGCCACCTACAGCCCCACAGCAAGCTTTATTCACAATCTGCCAGTTACTTTTATCCGTAACATATCTGTCATGGTGATGCCAATGATGTTTAGTCAGAATTTTTTTTGTATTCTTCAAGCGTTATTTAAAATACATTCTCTATAGAAATGTAAAAAAAGGGAAAAAATATCAGTTACGTTCACGAAAACATATAATTAATACAGAATGCATGTGACAATTATCTGAACCGGTCCTGGGCCTCCCCTAGGTCGACTCAGCCTCAAATGAGTACCTGGTGCAGTGTAAACATCGCCACGAGGGAGATAAAGGTGGCCGGGCGTGGTGTTGGACACCCACCCACTCGTGTGCCGTGCCGGCCTTTATAGGTGCTCGCTAACAGCACTTGCCCCTACAGTCTATTAAGACTATACGAGGGATCTTTGTCTTTGTGTGGGACAAACATCACGGATCCTATAATTCACGAGATTATTTGCTAATTTACCCAACTTAGATGTGGTAAAAATTTGAAAAAATCACAAATAGGAAACATAGGGCCATGGATAATAGGAGCTTCTGAGGATCATAAAAATGTCTGTACTGCAAATCATGGGGAATATTTCACCATACTTCCCCATACTGGTCATGGGTTGAAGGTGGAGAGTGTAGATGTCAGGGCATCGGAGCGCAGTACAACAATTTATTTTTCTGCATTGTATAGTACAGTAGTCTATGACATACAAAATATTTTGTCGTGGATGCTTCCCATAATTGCGCTTTGCACTTCATATTAATGAAATATTTTAATTAGCATATATGTGGTTGATTTGTGATTAAATTACTTTCATGGGTAAGTTCTTATCGAATATAATTTGCTTTAGTAAAAAAATTACTTGCTTTATTGTACCCACAGTGCAAATGTTTCACCAGCAAAGAGGAGGTGATATATGGGGGGAAGAACCTTCCAATTAATTTACTACGCGTTGAATCCATAGTATCTTGATATAGTCGATCTAGTTTAATCAATTACAGTATTCGTACATAAGAGGGTTTTTTTGGATTAGATCGCATAAATATATAAATGTGTCGTTAAAACCCACCACCACCCGACACAGCCAACTACAGTGAGGTAAAAAAGTATTTGATCCCCTGCTGATTTTGTACGTTTGCCCACTGACAAAGAAATTATCAGTCTATAATTTTAATGGTAGGTTTATTTGAACAGTGAGAGACAGAATAACAACAACAAAATCCAGAAAAACGCATGTCAAAAATGTTATAAATTGATTATCATTTTAATGAGGGAAATAAGTATTTGACCCCCTCTCAATCAGAAAGATTTCTGGCTCCCAGGTATCTTTTATACAGGTAATCAGCTGAGATTAGGAGCACTCCCTTTAAGAGTGTGCTCCTAATCTCAGCTCAGGTAACTAGCTGAGATTAGGAGCACTCCCTTTAAGAGTGTGCTCCTAATCTCAGCTCGTTACCTGTATAAAATACACCTGTTCACAGAAGCAATCAATCAATCAGATTCCAAACTCTCCACCATGGCCAAGACCAAAGAGGTATCCAAGGATGTCAGGGACAAGATTGTAGACCTACACAAGGCTGGAATGGGCTACAAGACCATCGCCAAGCAACTTGGTGAGAAGGTGACAACAGTTGGTGCGATTTTTCGCAAATGGAAGAAACACAAAATAACTGTCAATCTCCCTTGGCCTGGGGCTCCATGCAAGATCTCACCTCGTGGAGTTGCAATGATCATAAGAACGGTGAGGAACCAGCCCAGAACTACATGGGAGGTTCTTGTCAATGATCTCAAGGCAGCTGGGACCATAGTCACCAAGAAAACAGTTGGTAACACACTACGCCGATTGACTGAAATCCTGCAGCGCCTGCAAGGTCCCCCTGCTCAAGAAAGCACATATATGTAATAAAGGACTCTCTCTCAGATGTCGATCTCCGTTGTCCTTTATTGGGTTCGTAGAATCTCGATACCACGGCGTCTCGCTCAGGCCCGCGTCCCGCTCGACGACCTCTCCACAGCCCTCGGCTGCTCCGTTGTGCAGTCTCCCTGCTGCTCCAATATGCAGTCTCCCTGCTGCCCCGTCAGGCAATCCTTGCAGCCACACCGCTGCCCCGCTATCTAGCGTCACTGCTGCCCCTTTCACAGCTAGCCTCTCACTGCCCCGTTAGCTCTCTTCGTCTGACACCGATGGCTGTCGGTGTCGACGTCTCCCACCGTGTGGCGACCGCGCCACTCTCTCCGTCTTGCCCAGCGTGGCCTCCTCGTATTTCACTCCATCTCAACTCCCCCTTCCCCTTCCGGTTCTCTCCCTAAATCCTCTCCCCCACGTGACCCTAACTCCACCCACTTCCCACGTGACCCAGACTCCGCCCCCCTCAATCCTTGCTCGCATTACACGACCCCCCCCCCTAATGAAAACCCAGCCGTCCTCGGCTGCAATAATTAAAAGAAAATAATGCGAGCAATATTGGAACCATCTGGCATCACTGGACAACAGAGAATATAAGAACGATAACAAGAACAACAAGAACAATAACAATCAACGAAAGGAAAGGGATTTGGAACACGTGCGGGTCGCCGGCCCGTCCCGAATGGGCGGCGGTCCGCTCACGGACCGAGAACGCGACGGGGTCTTAAGATCGACGGGAGTAGAACCGCCTGCCGCTGTTGGAGGCCTGTCAACGCCAAGGTCCCGTTCCCCAGGGAGACCCAAGTCCGGGGTCTCTGGCAACCGTGTCTGTGGTGGGGTTGGAAGGGCAGCGGGGCCAAGTGGCCCCGTCGCCGTGGTAGGCCCACCCAGAGCAGGATTCACCACATCCGCCTGCGTCACGGCTGGTTCATCTGTAGAAGGCACGACAGGCGCGCTTGCAGAGTCAACAGGCAAGGGCAGAGGTGCGTCGGGCGCAACAGACACCGGCAAGGCAACATCAGGGGATGACGCATCCGTCCGTGGGGCCACGTAAGGCTTCAGCCTAGACGTATGAACGTACCAGCGCCGTGATCCGAACCGAACCCGTGCGGATTGCGGGTTAGGGACTTCAATACGCTTAACCGGCCCCTGCCATGGTTTGTGAAGCTTAGGGGAGGTCCCCGGCCGCACCTGCGGGCAGTGCAGCCATGCCATGTCCCCCGCTCGCCAGGGGCATGTACCGGTCGAGCGCCGGGCTCAACGCTCGTTTCGCGCCTGAGTCTTGGCAGTAGCCAACCGGGCCCCCTCCCGTGCCTCGGCGACGCGTCGAACCGTGTCCTGAGTGTATTCGGGGAGAGGTTTAACAGGACCCTTCGCCCCCGTACTCAGCTGTACTTCCACCGGCGGCACATTCTCGCGGCCGTACATGAGAAAAAATGGAGGATACCCAGTGGACGCATGAGGCGTCATCCGATACGCGGAGAGTACCCCAGGTATATGCAAGTCCCAATCAGCTTGTTTCTCGTCAACCGTGTGACATAGCATGGCCGACAGCGTCCGATTAAGGCGTTCCACCATGCCATCCGTCTGCGGGTGGTAAGGAGACGTACGAACCTTCTTGGTTCCCAGAGCAGCGCACACTTCCGCCAACAATTTGGAAGAAAAATTTCGCCCCTGATCCGTGAGTAGCCTCTCCAGCGCCCCTTTGTCCATCACATATCCAAATAGGAAGGCGTCCGTGATAGACGCCGCCGACTGGTCGGGTAAGGGCCAAGCCATCGGCCAGCTGGAAAGATATTCCACCCCGACCAGCAAATATTTACTACCCCTAGCGGATGGCGGGAAAGGTCCCAAAATATCCAGCGCCACCAACTCGTTGATTCGAGACACTTGTATAGACTGCACCGGCGGCACGGAAGGGTTTTTAGGCGGCTTCCGCCGGGCACACTCGGGACACACCCGAATGTGTCCGACGACATCCATCGTCATGCCGTGCCAGAAGTAGTCTCGCTGTAATGTTAACAAAGTCTTCTGCACCCCGAGATGTAATAAAGTGTCGCCGTGCAGAGTCCGAATCAATTCGTACCGTAGCGACGACGGTACTACCAGACGCCAGCGGTCATGCAATCCCTCTCTCCACATGAGCAAACCATCCTGGAGAGCGGCCCCCGGCGTCTCACCGGACAGCAATCTCCCCGCTCCCTTCGCAGCCCGACTCCGTAAAGCCCCCAACGAGTCGTCAAGCAATTGTTCGCGAATCCATACCGAGCGCGGCAGGTTCAGAACCCCATCGGCCGGTCCTGGGCACACCGTACCCGACGCGCAAGCGCAAGGGGACCCCTGCGGTAATCTAGAGAGTGCGTCCGCATTCACGTGACGCGACCCCTTCCGATATTGTATGTCGAAGGAAAATTCCTGCAGGGTCTCCAACCATCGTGCCAGTTGGCCAGATGGTTGGTCAACCCTCAGGGCATATTGCAGAGCCGCATGGTCCGTGCGCACAATAAATGACCGGCCGTAAAGATACGGCCGATATTGGCGGAGAAAATAGACAATAGCCAATAATTCGCGGCGAGTGACGCAGTAGCGGGTTTCTGCCGGGGACAGTACACGGCTACCGTAGGCTACCACGCGCTCCACGCCGCCCTTGGACTGTGACAGAACGGCCCCAATCCCAATGTCACTAGCGTCCGTATCCAGAATAAAAGGTCGATCAAAATCCGGATAGTCCAATGTCGGCGCCGTTGCCAACCGATCGCGTAGGCCCTGAAACGCCGTTTCCTCCGGCGGACCCCAACTGAACCTCCGACCCTTACCCGTAAGGAGGTGCAAGGGCCTAGCGATCATAGCAAAGATCGGGACGAACCTGCGATAGTATGAGGCGAACCCCAAGAAGCGACGTACGTCCCCAACCGAGGCCGGGGTTGGCCAGTTGCGGACGCACGCCGTCTTCTCTGGGTCCGTGGCCACCCCGTCCGCACTGACTATGTGTCCCAAATAACGCACGGATCGTTGCAGTAGGTGACACTTTTTCGGTTTGAATTTTAAATTTGCGGAGCGCATCCTAGCAAAAATTGTCTCCAATCTCTGCAAATGTTCATCAAATGTGCGGCTAAAGACGATGACATCGTCTAAATAAATCAAACATGTCTCCCACTGCAGACCCGTTAGCAACCCGCTCCATCAACCGCTGAAAAGTGGCGGGAGCCGCATTTAAGCCCATCGGAAGGCAATTAAACTGAAACAGTCCCTGCGGCGTGCGAAAAGCCGTCTTTTCCCTCGAGGACTCGTCAAGGGGAAGCTGCCAGAATCCCGAAGAGAGATCCAATGTTGAAAAAAACTTCGCCCCAGACAAGGCATCGAGGGAATCATCCATACGCGGAAGTGGGTACGCGTCTGCGACGGACACCTTATTCAATTTCCGAAAATCGACGCAAAATCGCAGTTTCCCATCCTTCTTCTTCACAAGGACTACCGGCGCGCCCCATGGACTGTTAGACGGGGATATAATGTCAGCGGCTAGCATGTCCTCCACTGCCCCGCGAACCTGATCCCGCTCCGTCGGGCTCAACCGATGCGAGTTCAACCGAATGGGAGCGGCATCCCCCGTATCAATGTGGTGGGAAAGCAGGGAGGTGCGTCCCAAGTCAAAATCATCCGAGCTGAACACGTCGGAATAACTTAGCAACAGCGCGTGAAGCGCGGACCGTTGCTCTCTGGTCAGGGATGAATTCTCCCTGCATAACTCGGCAACCCAACGGTCATCCTGCCCCGTTGGCCCCGAAACCCCTCCTAACATGTCCCGGTGGACCCGGTTGTCATGGGTCGTGAACGCGGTCGTGGCGTGAGCCACAACCGTTCCGGCCGGGACACTGACATTCTCTGCACTCCCATTTAGCACCTGTAAGAACGGGGGCTGGCCCGGCCGGACAATTGTTTGTGCCCCAACCAGCGCCGAGCCGCCCGTTATAGCCGTGGACGGCGATAACAGAACCCCCGCCGCTCCCTCAACACCAGGTACTGGCTTCCGATATCTCAACGGGATAAGCATCTGCGAACCAGGTGGAATGTCAACAGATACCTCGGACAGCGCCTGCACCTGGCAAACAGGGGCAGGCCGGCCCCATGGCGACGGTAGGAATGAAATTTTGCGCCCCCCCGGTAATTCAATGCAGTTTTGATCAATCCTTATTTGAATGGGCATTTTTGCCAGGAAATCAGTCCCCAACAAACAGGGTACCGCGAGGGACCTAGAGATCAACACGGTCCCTGAAGCCGACACCCCCCCGATGGATATGTTGGCATCCACCTGGCCCACAATGCCCATACTTCCCCCGTTCGCCGCTATGCATGAATCATAAACCGCTCGCACTCTCCCTGGCGGAATGCCCAAAAGATGGAAAATGACATCCGAAATAATGGTCGCGGACGCACCGGAGTCCACCAAAATACGCACCTCGAACCCCTGAATGGAACCCGGTACCGTGGACGACCCCGTAGCGGCCGCAACTACCCTGCGTGCCGAACGGGCCCCATTGCGTCAGCGAGCGACACGGGTCAACCGGAGGCACCTTGTTGTTAACGACACACGGACAACGCGGTGATGGTGATGCATGAGGTGACAGGCCTTGCCGGGTGTCTGGTGCGCACCGACTTGCCTGTACTGGTGGGTCTTTTCGCGCGACGTCCGTGGTCGAGGCCTCCTGCTGGGGCGGCCCTGGGATGCGAGCCCAACAGTCCCTGGCGAAGTGGCCCTTACGGCCGCAGTGGAAACACTCCACGTCGTTCCAATGCGCGGCACCCCCCTGTCCCGACGCTCCCACGCCGGCGGCCCGGACATCGGCCCCGTCCCCCCCCGAGCAGGCCACTGGGCGGAGGCGGCCGTCAACTCCTGCGGACCCTTGTCGTCAGGAACGTAGATCGCCTTCGTAGGATACCACCCCGTAGCACCGCCTTCAACGACGGGCCCCCCCGTCCAAGCTGACACCTGCTTCCAGCGTCGGAGATTAAATTGAGCGTCCAAGCACTTAGCCACAGCACGGGATGTCAATTTATCATGGCTGCACACCGGCATGGGGATCCCCAGGTCTCTAGATAATTCGAGCATTTTGCCCAACACGAGGGGCTCCAACAAATCGGGCTCCGTCTCGGGGTATGCCACCATCGCCAGTTCCAGAGCTGCTCCTCTGAATGCCACCGGCGGTTCATCAGGCGCCCGTTGGCGCTGAACAAATCTCCGATGGGCGTCGTCCGGAGGCTCGTACGCATCCGCCATCTCCTCGAAGACACCCTGCAGCGTCTTCTTCTTGTCGGCCTTGATGGAGCAGAAGAAACGGACGGACTCGTCGTCGAGAAGTGTTGGTAAGACTTCCAGGGCCTCCGCGTCCGTCCATTTGGCGGAGCGTACGGCCACTTGAAAACAGCAGGCGAATGCGCTCCAATCGCTGCTGATTGAGAATTCTTTGACCGTTGTTAAATGACGGCTGCGGGTTCTTGCTCCTCTGTCCTCCTCCGATGGTGACACGCGCGGCAGCGACAAGATGGCGTCGCTCCGCAACGTGTGCAAGATGGCGGCTTCCCGCGGCGGAGGGCGCAAGATGGCGGCTTCCCGCCGTTCTTCCTCGGCCACGCCCAAGATGGCGTCTTTGTGCCGCGTGGTCGAGAGGGCTGATGGCGACGGCAAGGCCCCGGCCCGTTGTTCCTCGCCGGGCCTCCCCGAAGTCGTCGCCGGCGTCACGAGGACGCACAATTTCGCCAACCCAACTTCTGACACCAATGTAATAAAGGACTCTCTCTCAGATGTCGATCTCCGTTGTCCTTTATTGGGTTCGTAGAATCTCGATACCACGGCGTCTCGCTCAGGCCCGCGTCCCGCTCGACGACCTCTCCACAGCCCTCGGCTGCTCCGTTGTGCAGTCTCCCTGCTGCTCCAATATGCAGTCTCCCTGCTGCCCCGTCAGGCAATCCTTGCAGCCACACCGCTGCCCCGCTATCTAGCGTCACTGCTGCCCCTTTCACAGCTAGCCTCTCACTGCCCCGTTAGCTCTCTTCGTCTGACACCGATGGCTGTCGGTGTCGACATCTCCCACCGCGTGGCGACCGCGCCACTCTCTCCGTCTTGCCCAGCGTGGCCTCCTCGTATTTCACTCCGTCTCAACTCCCCCTTCCCCTTCCGGTTCTCTCCCTAAATCCTCTCCCCCACGTGACCCTAACTCCACCCACTCCCCACGTGACCCAGACTCCGCCCCCCCTCAATCCTTGCTCGCATTACATATACATGCCCGTCTGAAGTTTGCCAAGGAACATCTGAATGATTCAGAGGACAACTGGGTGAAAGTGTTGTGGTCAGATGAGTCCAAAATTGAGCTCTTTGGCATCAACTCAACTCGCCGTGTTTGGAGGAGGAGGAATGCTGCCTATGACCCCAAGAACACCATCCCCACCGTCAAACATGGAGGTGGAAACATTATGCTTTGGGTGTGTTTTTCTGCTAAGGGGACAGGACAACTTCACCGCATCAAAGGGACGATGGACGGGGCCATGTACCGTCAAATCTTGGGTGAGAACCTCCTTCCCTCAGCCAGGGCATTGAAAATGGGTCGTGGATGGGTATTCCAGCATGACAATGACCCAAAACACACGGCCAAGGCAACAAAGGAGTGGCTCAAGAAGAAGCACAATAAGGTCCTGGAGTGGCCTAGCCAGTCTCCAGACCTTAATCCCATAGAAAATCTGTGGAGGGAGCTGAAGGTTCGAGTTGCCAAACGTCAGCCTCGAAACCTTAATGACTTGGAGACGATCTGCAAAGAGGAGTGGGACAAAATCCCTCCTGAGATGTGTGCAAACCTGGTGGCCAACTACAAGAAACGTCTGACCTCTGTGATTGCCAACAATGGTTTTGCCACCAAGTACTAAGTCATGTTTTGCAGAGGGGTCAAATACTTATTTCCCTCATTAAAATGCAAATCAATTTATACAAATTTGACATGCGTTTTTCTGGATTTTTCTGTTGTTATTCTGTCTCTCACTGTTCAAATAAACCTACCATTAAAATTATAGACTGATCATTTCTTTGTCAGTGGGCAAACGTGCAAAATCAGCAGGGGATCAAATACTTTTTTCCCTCACTGTAGTAAGGGTTGTCACGTAAATAGAATATGCCAATTCGTCACGAGTACAGCGATACCTTGACTTCTGTCCACTTGACTTTCGTCGCTTCGATTTTTCAGCCGTTTTCAATCATAACCACATTTCAAATTTCGTCCACGTCCTTGCCTCTTTCGTCCAATTTCATCCAACCTTCCACGAGGTTCGCGCCATGCGCCATTTTTTACGTTCAGTCTTTGAATAGAAGTCGTTCAGTGAGCATCTATTATATTTGTGTTTATTAATATATTATTAATCCTGTACTTATTTCTGTGATTATAATGTAAACAATTCATAGTTATTTTTGTGATCTCAATCAAAGTCCCCTTCTCCCAAAAGAAAGATATTGATTTCCAGTTCTGATGATGAATCTCATACTCACCAATTTTCTCCTTCCTATTTTATGAACCTAGATTCCCCCTAAATCACCAATATATTCATCGTCCACTTGAGCAAAAATATAAATATTTGAAGGTATAAATTTGTTTATTTATTTAGTTTTGGTTATTTATTTAGTTTTATTTATTTATTATTACGTTTATTTTTCTTTTATGTGTTTATTTAGGTTTCGCACGCATGTTTATATAGTTACTATAGTTATTTGCATGTACGTTTTTCGCCACCCAAAATAAATTTGCAAGCTAAATAAAGGCCCTGCTTTGACATTCGTCCATTTTTGACATTCGTCCATGCTCTGGTCCCTAACCAGACGAAAGTACAAGGTATTCCTGTACAGCACACCAGTGTGTTTGAGAGCCAAGCCACACCATTTACCATTTCAGTACGACGTTTTGCCAGTAATTACAACTAGCTTCATCAGGCGACAGCTAGATTTGTGCAGAAGTCCACCTGTTTCATTCCTTATATAGAGGCGTAGATGTGGGGGGATTAATGAGTCAACTTACATTATTCATGTGCAATATGTGAGCCCTTAGATCTTGTCCTTCCTGTCCATTGTGTGTATTAAAATAGCCGTACCAACGGTAATCCCTATGGAAGTATAGTTGCCTGTATAGCCATGCATTTAAACAATGTATTATTTGATGATTCGCTGACAGTTGTATTTAGTAGTATTTCATATTTCTCTGATGTGCTTTTAGTCTCGTGCTGATCATTCATCAGCATTTGCCACGAGTGCAGTTAATCCTGTACACACCTGTTGATAGCTTCGGTAATACATATTTTGTACCAGATATTAATTTATGCATTTTATGTACCATGCCAAATCTGACTCGGATGTTTTGTTTTTCCAAACATCTGGCTAGTTTATCAGTTACTCAAGCAATGTACGCTATTTTGATCGTTTTAATTACTTGGGCAGTTTAAATGCTCGTGGTATTTGATTTGGTTTTGGTATTCAATACCCTGTTGATTTGTGCATCATTGTAACCGTTCATTTGCAGTGCTTCTTTAACATGTTTAATTTCATATCTCAAACTTTTTTGGCTTGATGATTGAGCGTCTTGATATGAGCAGATTTATGTGCAGGGTGATGGTGTGACTCTGCATTGAAATAGGCGTCAGTATGCGTTTTCTTTCAGTAAACGCCGTGTGTTATTTTACCATTTCGACCCCATCCGAGCAGAATATCCAGAAATGGTAGAGTTCTGTCAACTTCCACTTTCATGGTGACTTGGATGGATGGATGGGTTTTGCGAGTTGAGATTATTTAGAAATCCGTGAAGTGTATCTTTTCCGTGTGGCCAGACCACCAATGTGTCATCCACATATCTAAACCAAGCAGAGGGTTTGCTTGAAGCTATTGCTTTTGTTTCAAAATCTTCCATGTACAAATTCGCTATCACAGGAGACAAAGGGGAGCACATTGCTGCTCCTTCCTTTTGTTTATAGAAGTCACCTTTCCACAAGAAATAGGTGTTCTTTAGACAGAGTTCAGTTAGTATTGGGATATCTTTGGCTAAACCTTTGTTCAATACCAGTGTCGAGTAATTTAATTGACTCGTTGACCGGAACCCTCTTGAACAGAGAAGTCACATCAAAACTTACGAGATTATAATTAGGGTGAACACAACTTTTGATTAAATTGCAATGGGCTTATTTTTACCGAAAGAACCCTTAATCGTGAAGTGATTCAATTTCGTGAAGTGTTAATGCATTTACTGTAAATGCTTTGAGAACTGTGCATCATCAACCTCCGCATTTTTGATTGACATATGATAATTTGCATCTGCCCATGACTGCATGGTGAATTAGCACTGAGAGCTTCAAAAGCATGATTGCAACCGGATCATGTGCCAAGGGATATAAGATTTAATGCACCAATGTCCGGTAAGAGTTCAATACTTATTAACCAATTTTTTCATGCTTAAAAGGCTACAGAGGCATACGTGTTAGATAAAAAGACATGCAAAACTAACAATATAGTGTTGTATTACAAATGAATAACGTTTATGCAATATACCTCAGTAGAAAAATATTCTCAGTCACAAAGCATTACTGTACTAATCATATTTTAAAAAGTAACATTATGTGCAAATATGATATATAGCATAACAATGGAGTAACATGGAATAACATATGGTATAAAAATTTACTGAATTCTGACACAGGAACGATATGACAAAAGGTATATTTACAATAGTTTTCAGGGTTTAAAAAAATCTCATTAAAATCTCATCTAAGCCACCAATAAATGTCATACAATATATTACAGTGCATACTCATGCCAGAAATTGAACTGCATCAACCACATACTGCAGATGCTAATTACAGTCTTCCATGAACGTGAAATCCCAACTGCAATCATTATTGTGAAAGGGTTAACAGCCGGCCGAAGAGGTGTACCTAGGGGGTTTTGGATCACTGGTTTGACTCTTAAGCTCGCTGCTGGGCTAAAAGGTGACCTGGAGATGGCAGTACAGCGAGTGGGTACTTGAACCCATCTGTGCATTCCTCTGTGTATAAGAACTCATGTACTGTTCAAGAGGATATGACAGAGAAGCTGTTTAAGAGAGGTCAGCAATCTACCTTTTGCATTTTACACATAATAATTGCAGATTTACCATGAGGCAACCTGAGAACCAAAAAATCATGGGACCCATATAGATAATTGTCATATCGCATTCAAACACAGCATTGGAACTTAATATGAAAGGAAAACGATTACAGTAATGTTGATACACTTTTACTTAATAGTGGATACCTAAAATCAAATGATAAAAGAAGAACGTTTACCAGATTTTCTGTTGAAAGTGCCCAGCCCAGCAATGGATCGCTTTTTGTGAGCACTGTCCTCCATCCCATTATCTGCCAAAAAAAATCTAAATGTCAGCTTAGAACCTGGAAAATAACTTTCTGGTTACAACTGTACATTCACACAAAACATGCCAAATGCGAACTGTACAAAATGTTCCCTTAATGTCAAAGAAAATAAAACATGTAAGTATAATTGACAAATGCATAAATGGTCATCATCTTCAATATTTGATTGAAACGTTTTTTTCTAAGTATTCCTTTAGAGTTGATTAGAAAAAATTTAACTCACTTCAAATGCACAAAATAAATGTAATTTGAACCGAGAGTAGTGCTGTGCCCTTTTCACAGAGGATACACAGGAGTTAATTCAGGTGGCTCTCATTTCTGAAGATGTCAGGGAACAGCTCAGCATTGATTTATGGGTCCTTTATTCTCTCCTCCTCCTCTTTGCAAAAGCAAAGGCTCTTTTCCCATGTGATCCACTTTTGTATAGGAGGTTTGAGGCATCACACCATCCAAAGAGCAGGAGTGTGTAGAAACAGAAGAGGCTTATGTTTTACACGGTTGCCAAGCATAGGCCCACAGGCCCACAAAGCCAAAGAACCAGCAACAAAAAGCACGGTTGAAGTTGTAATAGATACGATTTAACACGTTCTTAAATTGAGAAAGATTATGAGAGCTTGGTAAAAGACAAGTGTGGGAGGGAATTAGAAAGTTGAGTATTACAAGGAAAGTATCAGAAATAGACGTGTGATTATAAGTAAGTTTGTTGAACACAGTATGGATGAGACAAAACAGTCAGTCTCATAGACCTAGTCCTCAACATGGGTGGAGGAATCAATGAGTGATGTTCAGGGGGACAGTAACCATGGTAGTAGCGATGGAAGCGTGATAAGGTGGTTACTGGTTGCCAGTGAGTGAATGGAGTAAATTTAGTGAGTGCTGGACCACCAATCACCCTGACTGCTTTAACCTGAATTATATTAAGTACAGTGAGGTAGAAACTGGTTGCTTAATCCCAGATATGCAACAATATTCCAACTTTGGCCGACATTGTGCTTTGTATGGTACGAATTGTTCATAGTAAAAAAGGCCTTGACACATAAAATAAATCCTAGCTCCTTGCATGCCTCCTTAACCAGCTTAGTGAAACTGTATAGCCATTCCAAGACAGGTCAGATGAGACTGTCAAGTAATGTCATGGTTTTATTGTAGATACGAATATAATGGAAGTGTGGATATTATCGTGAAATGTTTTTTTGTTGAACTTGACCAGGTTTTTGTCACCACAATCATGCGTAGTATTCAAGTCAGTAGTGACTGATAGTGCAATATTTATTTGTTGGGCAGCTGAATGTCTATTCCATTACTTTCAGATCCATGACACACTGTGGAGGTTAGACTAAATAATGATGAAATTTTTATTTTGCCGATGCGGTGTGTCCCGCATTGAAAGGAAAACTGCGTGACTCCATTCATTGGCAAAAAAAATGGCTCATCACATGGAAATATAAAGCAGCCAAATACTCTAAATGCATGTTTCTAAATGCGGAAGGAAAAAGCGGACGTGGAGAAAAATCCACACGACCATGGGAAAAACATGCAAATCCCAAATATGCAGGCATCAGGGTTGAGATCGAACCCATGGCCTCTCTGTATTAAGCATCATATTGTACCTGCACTTAGTCTTTCACAATTTTAAGGTATAAAAGCGTTACGCTCGTCCCGAGTGCCACAAGTAAGATGAGTAACAATTGACTTTGCACATCGGTGGCTTTAACTTAATGCAATACTTTGAAATCCTCAAATATTTTACCATTTTCTTTTATTAAATTCAAAACCATCAAAGCAGCATCTAAAGGTATCTTTACTGTTTAAAAATATATATATATTTGTAAAGGCTGCTCATTTGCAGTGATCACTAGAATAGGCAATGGGTAAAGGAGACGGAATAGATCAGTCACTTGACGTTACTGGCGAGGTCATCAAGAGAAATTATTGCCGGAACCAGAGCCTCATAGAGTCCAGGTGCCTCTAATTTAATGGGGCTAATCCACAAGCTGCAGCTGTCCCTTCTCACGGCAGATTAATTGAGCTCAAGGTACTCCAAATCTGCTTCAACGCGAGGCTGAAGTATTTGTTGGCATGCGTAAAGTTAGTGATCCTAATATGCAGACGTGTCATAGTACATTTGTAATAAGTGGCTCTGACACGGTAAAGACTTGAAGTTGTTTATTAATAAATCTTCAGTACAGACTTGTTTCACTCTCTGCGGATGTCCACCCACTTGGGTGAGCGGCTGAAGGTCAAGCCGCCACATGGCAGGTGGAGATGGTGGGGCAGCAGCGACGGGGAGCTTCTCTTTATCTTCAACACTGACCCCTAACGTTGCTCTGCCCCCGGCTTATATTCGCTCCCCGGAGGCTAAGCCCCGCCTCTGGCCACGCCCCTCTTGGAACCTTCGGGAACGTTCCAGAGGCTTCCCTGGTGGATCCGCCCCATCACCTTTCACCTGGATGTAATACCCACTATAGATAAACAGCCTGTATAAGGTAATACACCCCCCACAATAATACAGGAGATGGCACTCTCTTATTACACGTTGAATTCCTCTTTAAATTTATCAGGTTTGTAAGTAAACTAATAAACAATAATTGAATAAGATCAGACACTTACAAAGTAATGAGATTTTTTTTCATATCAAATACTACAAAATTACTGAAAAGTTTAATGCATGTATACTCAGTGCATATTAGCACTTAAACGAATGTATGTTTTAGGTATGGTTAAAGTTTGTGAATCTGGTTTAAATAACCATTGCTTTTAAAGTTAATTCAAGCCCCCTTAATGAGACAAAATTACACCTGTCACATAAAACGTGGCAATCCATTAAACAATACTGTACACGGTATTTTTTTTTGTAATAACAGCTTAAAGGTTACCACTTGCAGTGTTGCTTGGGTTGAATTGTACAAAATGTGTTCACACGGGTTTCAATGTTGAACCAGCCCTTGCATCCCAAACCTGTCCAACCCAAGAGGGTTTGTGTTTGTCAGACTAACTGTTGATAATTTGTTTTTTTACCCTTTTATCTGGCAACAAAACTGACACCTTTTTTTTTACAAGGAGTCGTGTTTGCATAGACCACAATACCTACAGTCGTAATGCAAACAAAAACATAACTCTGATAATGTATGCACTGTCCTTGAAGTTGATTGGTCCACACCCGAGACAGCTTTCCTTAGAGCCTAGTCTCACATGGTGTTGGAAACCGCCCTGTGTGCCCCGTAACACAACACAACAACAAGAACAACAACTAACGTAACAACACAACACGACGCGAACACTACCATCCGCAACCATCAACCAATGCCACCGCGACAATAGAACAATATATACAAACCGGCGAGTGACAATAGCAATGTGTATGCAGAAAGGAAAATAAATGGAAATTTTTTTTTTTCTTTCGACTCGTGCAGTGTCCCCTTTTTTTCGAGCGTCCCTACAACGGGACATTACCCCGGCAGAGGGGAACACCGGGCGAGCTCGGTGTAGAGAAAAAACGTCTTCATGAAAATTGTTGAGCCCTAGCCCGAGTCCGCCTTGCCGGTCCGTCGTACGGCACCAGACGCGGTTGAACGTCCGGTGGTGCCGGCGGTTCAGGAAGACATCGGCCAGGCATCGAGGACCCGTGCGTGCCCCGGGGTTCAGGCTCCCGACGGTCAGCAGCCGTCAAGCCCGAGGCACCTGGGGGTGGGTCAGGTGGAGACACGTGAGGATCAGCCTGCGACACCTCCCTCCCCGAGTCGACGGTCACATCACACGCCCGGTCGTCACGGCACAGAACGGGGTCACACGGTGCCGCATAGGGCTTCAGTCGGGAGGGGTGCACGTACCAACGGCGTTTCCCCCATTTAATCTGTATACTCTGGGGTCGTGCAACCCGCACAATTTCCACCGGTCCCCTCCAAGGTCTCAACAACTTGGGGGACGTAGCCAACGGTGCATGTGGACAATGCAGCCAGGCCTTATCGCCTGGTTTCCAATCATGCGTATGCACCCTCCGCTCATGCAATTTCTCGTTCGCAATTTGCCGCGACCGCGAATTCAACCTCGCCGCCTCCCGCGCTTCAGTCAATTTGGCGATATTAAATTTGATGTGGTCTGCCAATTTAGATTTTGCACGTGGCTGGGAAATCCCCAGTTGGACGTCCATGGCCGGATCGGCCTCCCGCCCATACATAAGAAAAAATGGGGAAAACCCCGTCGCCGCATGAGGGGCCATTCGATAGGCCGCGAGTACCCCCGGCACCTGTAAGTCCCAATCAACCTGATCGTCGCAGACCTGTTGGCACAACATAGACGTAATCGTCCTGTTCAGACGCTCAACCATCCCGTCAGTCTGCGGGTGGTAGGGGGAAGTACGCACTTTCTTTGTACCCAACAGGTCGCACACCTCGCGCAACAAAACGCTCGAAAAATTCTTTCCTTGATCCGTCAGCAAGCGTTCGGGGGCGCCCTTGTCCAAAACATAACCCTGGACAAAGGCGTCCGCCACCGCCGCAGCCGACTGGTTGGCGAGCGGCCATGCCATAGGCCATCGGGTGAAGTATTCCACGCCAACCAGCAGGAACCTATTTCCCCTTGGTGTAGCCGGAAAGGGCCCCAAGATGTCCAACGCTACCAATTCGTTTATACGCGAAACCTGAATGGATTGCAGCGGTGGATTAGCTGCCAATGGTGGCGGTTTCCTTTTGGCGCACCCTACGCATCCCTTAAGAATATTCGCCACGTCGTTACCCATCCCCGGCCAATAATAGTCTCGCTGGATTAGGGCGAGCGTTTTGTGAAAACCCAGATGCATGAGCCGTTCATGAGCTGCCAGAACAACCCTACCCCGCATAGCAACAGGCACAACGAGCACGTGACGCCGGGACATGTTGTCCCACTTCATCAAAAGGCCCTGTCTGCACACCCAGGAACCGACCCGCGCCTCCCCTACCTCGGGAGCGCCAACTTTCCGACGTAGCGTAAGTAGGGAGCTGTCGGACATCTGGAGACGGCCCCACTCAATGAGGGGCAACGACAACAGCGAATCCCTCCCCGTGGGGGCGTCCTCTCCCGGGGTGTCAGTGGCGGCGAGCGCAACTCCCGGGGTGCCGGCGACCGGGGGTTTGCACCGCGCCGATCCCAACAAACATGTGCAGTCCGTGCACGGAGGCAACCGCGACAAGGCGTCCGCATTTGAGTGTCGCAATCCCTTGCGGTAAATCGTCGTGAATTGGTAGTCTTGAAGGACCTCCAACCATCGGGACAATTGGCCCGATGGCTGTGCCACGCGCATAGCGTATTGTAGAGCCGCATGGTCCGTACGGACCGTAAAATGACGGCCGTAAAGATACGGCCTGAATTGCTGTGTAAAAACCACAATCTCTAACAATTCACGACGAGTTACGCAATAGCGTTGTTCGGCGGGGGAAAGAACTCTACTACCGTAGGCGACCACCCGTTCAACCCCCCCGACCACCTGTGAGAGCACCCCCCCGATACCCGTGTTGCTGGCGTCTGTGTCAAGCAAAAACGGTTGTGTGAAATTGGGGTAACACAAGGGGGGAGCCTGCACCAAGGCGTCACGAAGGGAGCAGAGCGCAGCCTCCTCTTCCGCCCCCCAGTGAAACCTCACACCCTTAGCCGTCAAAGCGTGCAGGGGCCTGGCTATGGTGGCAAATTGCTTGACAAAACGACGGTAATAGGAGGCGAAACCAATGAAACTGCGAACCTCCGTGACCGAGGTTGGCGTTGGCCATGAGCTGACGCAATGCGTCTTAGCAGGGTCCGTCGAGATCCCTGAACGACTCACGATATGGCCCAAATACCGGACCGATTCCCGAAGCAGAAAACATTTAGCCGGTTTAAATTTAAGCTTAGCGGAACGCATCCTGAGGAACACCGCTCTCAGTCGCTGGAGGTGCTCCTCGAAAGTCCGACTAAAGACGATGATATCGTCGAGATAAATCAAACAGGTATCCCATTGGAGGCCCGACAAAACCAATTCCATGAGTCTCTGGAACGTGGCGGGAGCGGAATGTAAGCCCATGGGCAAACGGTTGAATTCAAATAGGCCACCAGGTGTCCGGAAAGCAGTTTTAGGTTTAGACTCGTTATCGAGTGGCAATTGCCAAAATCCAGAAAGCAGATCGAGTGTGGAAAAAAACTGTGCTCCCGCCAAGGCATCCAGCGACTCATCCATCCTGGGGAGCGGATACGCATCCGCCATCGAGATTTTGTTTAAGCGGCGGAAATCGACACAAAACCGCAAGGACCCGTCCTGTTTCTTTACTAGGACAATAGGAGCACCCCACGGACTAGAAGAGGGCGAAATGATATCGGCCGCCAACATATCATTAACCGCCGATTGCACATGTTCCTTCTCGGCTGGGCTGAGCCGGAAGGGATTCTGACGAATAGGGGCCGCGTCCCCTGTAGCTATGTAGTGGCGCAACAGGTCAGTGCAGCCGATATCGTACTTATGTTTGCTGAACACGTCAGCAAACTCGAGTAGCAAACCCCTCAACGCTCCCAATTGCACCTCGGACAAGTTAGCAGAACCGGCACACAACGAGTCCAACCACTCAGTCCCCTCATCACTTGGAGGATGCGACTTGACAGTGAAATCTGCTTGAGCCACGAGCCGTTCCTCAACGGGTAGCGGCGCGGCGTGAGCCAGCACCGTTCCCTGCGCAATTACGGCCGGCCGCGACCCCGTATTCAGGACCATTACGAACGGCTCACTGTCCCCTCTCACCATGGTTTGAGCAACCGCTAAGTCGAGGCCCCTTCTGGCTCTGTTAGACGGCCCCAACAGCACCCCCTGTGCCTCCGCACCCACCTCGAGTGGCTTCCTGAACCGAAGGGGTACTAACATTTGCGATCCCGGGGGCACCCGTACAGTGTGAGTTGCCAGCGCCTGCACCGTCGCACAAACCGTGCGCATTTTGGTAGGGCTCGTCAAGAACGCAACCCGCCGACCTGACGGAAGCTCTATGCAGGCCTGATCTATAAGAATTTTGATGGGCATTTTGGACAAAAAGTCCGTACCTAGCAAACAGGGAACGGCCAGCGATGATGATACAAAAATAGGGCCCGCCAATTTGATGTCACCAATGCAAATAGTCGCCCGAATCTGGCCGATGATCCCCAGGGATCCCCCATTCGCCGCATAAAATGGCACGTCTACTGGCAGAAGGGGTCTACTTTGGACGGGAAGAATGTTATAAATAAGGTCCGAGATGATGGTGGCCGACGCACCCGTGTCAACAAGCACCCGGACCTCAACCCCGTCAATGAACCCCGTTACCACGGACGACCCGGCCGACGCAGCCACGATCCTGTGGGCCAATTCGGACCACTCGACTGCTTGCGGGCCGCGTACGGACCCCCCTCGCCGAAATGAACCCCCGGCACCCAGCCGCGAACCCCCCACCGCCAAGCGGCGACCCGAATGTGCCGTGTTTGTGGACCGAACGTGTGAGGTGCCGCGACTTGCCGGGTTTTGTTGGGATGACTTGTGGCCCTGGTCGTCGTCCCGACGTGGTCCTGTGGCGCGCTGACGCGGGGCCCGGCACCCGGCTGCGACGTGACCCCGAAGGCCGCAGTTGTAGCAGACGACGGACGTCGTAGGTTTCGGTTGCTCCAGCTTGCGGGGTGAACGTGTGGGCGAACGACCTCCCGTTCTCCACTCCCCCGGACGCGATGCAGCGAAGGCCTGCTCCTGATCCGCAGCTGGCTGAGGTTCGGCGATCGTGGCGGCCAGTGCCGCGTTCCCCGCCCATTTGCAGACGACCCCCGGCTTGCGTTTGAGGACCTCGTACGCGTGAATGCTCGTGGCGATCGCCAGGGAGCAGATATCCATCTCGTCCGCCACATTGATGGGGACCCCCAACTCGTGGGCCAACGCCAGCAGCTGCTCCGTCACCATGGCGTCCTTCCCTTCCTTATCCATGCGGGGAAAAGCTGCGTCCGCCAAGGCGAGTAGTGCCGTGCGATAGGCGAGCGTCGTTTCTCCAGCCACCTTCCGCCGATCGTAGAACTGGTGGCGACACGTGGAGGGCGGCCCGAACACCTTCGCCATCAGGTGTAGTGCGGCCTGGAGCGTAGAGCGGGACGACCTTGCAGCAGATGTGAAGGCTGCAAGCGCGTCGTCGTCAAGCATCGCTGGCAACGCACGCAGGGCAGTGGTGTCGGACCACCCCGACATCTCCTGATGAGCGAGGAACCTTCGTTGGAAGGCTCCCCAGTCGCCCCCATCCGCCTTGAACGCCGACAGCGCGGGCAATCTTTGCTGGAGGACCCGATCGTCGTCGACGTCGGAGAGATTTTCCCGCGCTCCGCTGTAGTTGTGTAAAATGTCGGCTCGGTTGTCAGGCGCAAAATGGAGAGCTCCGGCGCGCGCTGATGACGTGGGCAGCGCTGAGCGGAGGTGTCCGGCCACGTGGCGTCCGTCTTTCCCGCCAATCGGTGGCGGCCCCCCAAAAACGGCGGCAACTTCCAGACTTTTGGCGCGAAGCGCCTTTTGGCGGGATTCCTCCAACGTCGCTTCCTCCACCAACCCCGCAGCCGTTTTTCCGCTCGCCGGAACGGAGATGTCGGCCAAGACAGCGGCGGCGGCGAGTAGCAACTCCGCCAACCGGGAGTGCGCGTCCTGGAGGCTGGTGTCGGAGGCAAGCGGAGCGTCGGCCATCACCGCGAAGTGCTGCATCGGCGGCAACTCCTCGTCCTCTCCTGCCGAGGTTGGTGTCCCCGGTACGCCGTCGTCGTCCCGACCTCGCTCGTGGGTACGGGTAGTCTTCCTCGTGTCCATACTTCTTGAAGACAGGTTTACTTCTGACGCCAGTTGTAATGTAGTAACTCGGCGGGAGACGACTTCACGGGTAACACACTCTTTATTTTATCAAACTCGTTCACAGGTGACTAACACCTACTTTGTATCTCGGGTGACAAACACCCACTTAGTATCTCGGGTGACAAACACCCACTGAGTATCTCGGGTGACAACCACCCACTTAGCTACTTGGCGACTAACGCCCACTGAGCTACTCGGATGACCAACATCCACTTAGTATCTCGGGTGACAAACACCCACTTAGCTACTCGGCGACTAACGCCACTGAGCTACTCGGATGACCAACATCCACTTAGCTACTCGGCGACTAACGCCACTGAGCTACTCGGGACACTCCCTGCCCGGGGTATCCGTCTCGACTGTGGGTCCCCGGCCCGACCCACGGGGGCGTCGGACCCCGGGTCCCACAGCCTCGCCTCCGAGCCACACAGGGCCCCGGTCCCCACAAGGACGGCGGGACTAGGGGTCTCGGGGCACTAGGTCTTCAGCTCCGTCTTCGGGTCTTCAACTGGGTAACTCTCCCCGAGTGCTCTCGCGCGTCCCCCTTTATACCCCACCTGCGGACGTCGCTGCGAGCACCCACTTATTCGACCAATCGCTGGGCGCTGGCTACGATCCTGTTTTCCCACATCTCATCGTGCCTCACCACCCACGCCGCGCCGCCCCGTCATCTGTCACTCCCGGCGCGCGCGTCCACACCACGCCCACAACGCGTGCCCAACCCCGCACCCCGCGCCGCCCCGTGATCCATCACTGTCACAGTCGGCGCACGTCAACACCACCACTACACATACATTATCAGAGTTATGTTTTTTGTTTGCATAACGACTGCAGGTATTGTGGTCTATGCAAACATGACTCCTTGTAAAAAAAGGTGTCAGTTTTGTTGCCAGATAAAAGGGTAAAAAAAACAATTATCATATTTCTCTACTGGCAAATGAGGTTCCAAGACTAACTGTTGTGTAATATAAATTCAGCGTTGCTTCCAAAATGACTGGCTGGTGTTAATGGGTAAATGTCTACTGCATGCTAGTTTCCATTCTAATACTCTATAACATGCCATCGTTTTGATATTGTACAGTAAGGTACTGGATTTTAAAACATGATTACTCATACTGTAAGCTGAACTATATGATGAAAGACTGGATTTCTATAATTATCGTCTTAGTCAAATCTGGAATGCAACATGTATATTGAGACAAGCGAGAAGCGATCATAAAATGGTTCAATGTTTATATATCGTGAATGTATAAATCATTGTCTATCCACCGCTGGACGAAGGCGTCAGATTTATACAAGAAACAAGAACACTACTGAAAAGGCAGGATAGTAACTTGCTATTAAAAAAAAATCTCCCAGCTGTAACTATAATTATTTCACCTTTGAAATTAAATGTAACTGCTACTTGTGATAAAAAAAAGGCATTAGAAAAAAAACCCGACATCTGCGTAATGATTTATTCAAGTTCCAATTAAGGCATGGTACACATTCCCCCGTGCCATTATGGTGGGTCACAGATGCACGGTTGCCATATTTCATTGCTTCTCATCGGTCAAAAATGGTTTACTGTGTTTATCCGTGTGTACGGAAATATTTTCAGGCGCTAAATGCCATTGTGTATGTCTGCTAGCCACGAGAGGGCTTTAGGAGAGAGTTCGTGTAGTTTTCATATTCCTCTGTTGAATAAGCTCAGCCTATAGTGGTTTACTATATGGTTCATCGTTTACCGTATTACAGTCCCTCCAGAAAAACGCGATTATGCGATCGCAAGATTTCACGCAAAATCAGCCAAAGTCCGCATATTTATGCGGGGGGCGCGTTTTTTCAAATACGCCGCACTTTCGCCGCATAAATTGCAAATTTCCGCGCGCAAAATATGCGGGCTTGCATGATTTCATAATCCCCGCATTTTCGTTGCAAAAAGTCACATATATCTTAGCAGAAAGTTGAAAAATGTTGCGTTTACTTCACACAAGCGCAGCCATTTCCCCTGTTGCCATGGGAACGTTATGAAGTGACGTCACTCATTATGCGACATCATTGAAAAGCTGCAAACCCCGCGATGCCAATGAAACCATGATGAAGCCCGCAAATCTTTCTCATTTGCCAACAAACGTAAGCGCAAAAGACCGCGCAAAGCAGTTCCCCAGTGTGTTACATGACAGTGGGGGCAAATTATTTTGCATAGCTACCTCTGTAAAACAGGAAGCACACATTTTATTTTTTAATATTTTATTTATTCATTTTTACAGAAGTTGTAGCATATTCATTTTGTAAAGCTACAGAACTTGTTCGACTCAATGTTTTGTAAGTTTGAGCCATCTGTTTGTTAAGGTCTGAAATAAAACAAGATGAGAACTTAAATATTCCCAGCACTTTCTATGATGTAGTATGCTTGCTTATCATAGGAAGTAATAAGAAATGACTCTTTACATTAAAGTAGTAGCCTAGTGAATAGGGTGTTGGGGGAATCACTTTTTTTTCTCTTTTTCATCAAACCGCAGTTTTTGCAAGTTCCCGCAATTTTTGCAAGTTCCCGCAATTTTTGCAAGTTCCCGCAATTTAATCGCATAAAATTGCATAAATATCCCGCATATTCCATCGCATTTTTTAAGAAAACGTGCCGCATAATCAACGATTTTTGCCCGCAACAATCACCAAAAAACTCCGCGTTTTTCTGGAGGGACTGGTATTAAAAATGGCTAATAAATATGCACAGCAGTATGCACTTATTTTAACCCATTTATTCTGAATACAATGAAACCCTTTGTAAATGCATTACAATTAATTTTAATGCACAATACATCATAATGCACAGTATAAAAGGGAATACAAACCACTATACGCATTTCAGTATCATTGACATATACATTATATATATATTTTTAAATGCACATAAACACACCCGTGCCAAAGCACACACACACAAACAAAAACATATCTCGCACATCCACAGCACAGAGATACACAACACTTGTGACCAGAGTAATGAGCCCCAAGCCAATCTAAGATACAATAAAAAGCAACGGTCTCGTCCCATAAGTTTCATCCAGGGTTCATCCATCATTTGTGATGGGGGACCTTGGTATGTCAACCTCTGCAGCACCAAAATTCATTCACGTGCCTGCCCGCCCTTGCACGCACGTGCACAATGGAAGCATCCACACGCATGTATAGTACTCAGTTAATGCACATGCGCAAACACACACGGCGTGTGTTTTTTGCTGCGTGCTCATAAATGTATTCAAAACTGTGTAGGTCAGGACAGATTGCACTGGTTATAATATATCATTGAAAAAATATACTGTACTTATATTACAGGACTGCATTACTGTAAGAAGAGGAAGACCTATCTCATTCAATATGTAATATGAAACTGCAATGTTTGAGATTTTGTAAAAAACATTAAACGTCAAATAATTGAAGTGCGTTTGCTGTCACTCCATTGCCCTTGCAATTGACTAATACATCAAACAACCAGGGCTCAATTTAAATAATTTGTCATTTGATTGGAGCTGAGATTTAAGATGGACAAAGTGCGCAAGGGGGTCCAACTCCTGGACTGCCTCAGCAGACAAATACCAGGTTACCCAGTGGTATCACAGTTTAACCTTGCAAACAAGTCGAGCACGATACGTGTTTTTTTTATCCTACTTGATTTCAACGCCTCACATACATACAGATGTAGTGTGGTAAAATACGCGGTGCGCACTGCTGACCGAGGTCAACCGAGGACAGGCAGGTGCGCGTGTGCACCGTAAGGTTGCACGTGCAAACTGCCACCTCGTTAACGGGAGATTCGGTTGCAGACGGGGTCGGTCGTACGCTGGCACCGGTGTCGCCTTGGAGACGTGCGATAAGGAGTGATTGATGGCCTGACAGGTGCCAGCCTGTCGGGCCCTAAAGAGACACAAGGGAGGAGCTGGATAATCGGGTGGAGGATATAAGGGGGTGCGTGAGAGCGGAGCGGGAGTTCGGGTTCTGGCACCAAGGTGAAGACATCTCGCCGCTGCGGCTCAAGCCAGGGACGGACCTCAACTCTCACGAGTCGACGGGCGGGTGATGGTTGATCGGGGCCCTGCCCGGATCGGACGAGTGAGTGGGTCTGAGGGAACGTAGGCGAGGGCAGCGGCGCAGGAGAGCAGCTGTGTGCAAGCTCTGTGTGAGTGAAGCCTCTGTGTGAGCGCTGCTGTGTGCAAGCTCTGTGTGAGCGAAGCCTCTGTGTGAGCTGCTGTCTGTGTGCGGAGCTGTGAATGCGGAGCTGTGAATAAGGAGCTGCAGTGAGGAAGAGCTGCCGCAGGCAGGTCAGCGAGGTATAAAGTAGATGGGGGAAGTTGGTTAACAAAGTGACCGTGCAAGAGTACAGTAATAAAGTGTAAGCAGGTGACTTGGAACAACGTGTCCGACTGAGTGATTCTACGTGACACTACACATATATATGAGGCAATAATGGATTCAGAATGCAAATGTACCGCTGTTATTGTATCACACAGTCCACTCATCATGTGGAATTACAGATGGCATACTGTTGGCCAACCAATCGTATCCCGCTGGACCAAATATAACATTCACCATGCAAGCAAGCATGGCAGTAGGGCGAAAAAGCATGCGAGTATTTTTCAAAGTGCTTGCAGCAAAACAACACGTACCATTGTACAACATCAACATGTTTAGACAAGGATCTTAGGAATGCATAACGTTTCGTTTAAATGTACACACTTCACACTGATCGTGTGAATCTTCCTGGTACTATATATACTGTACATACAGAGCAATTAAACTATCTGCTGTTTAAAAATATGTACACAGAATTTTGCTAACAGTTCTATTATTAACAGATGTTTTCCAGTGTTTTAATATATATTACTCTTTCAGGCTCATGTCATTGTATACTGTATGGGTTGTTGTGCCAACCACAGCATATTTACCCTCCAAAAATGAGAGGATGTAAATATGTACGGCAATATAATTTCCAAAAAAACGTTTTGCACCAGGTTGACTTAACATCTCTCATATTTTCTTCTGAAAAGTTGAACTTCTAAAGGAGCATTTGTAGAAATGTCAGGCACCATTTATCACAGTTGTGTGAACTGTCAAAATCCCTGCAATGTATGCTGCACTCACGCACGTATGAATAATTTATCTGACATTTTAAAATATATTTTTTATTTCCCCTTATCTTTAGAGTATGCCCTGCAATAGTGTGCTATGTTCAAAGCCACCCCAACCCATCCAAACATTAAATTCAATCTAAGCAGGATTCCAGAATAAAGTACAGTGTTTAAAAAAGAATCATCTTGCGTGTGCACTTTTAGTAACTATGCCTTTGTACTCATGGACTATTACATGTGTAGTGACTGTGAATGTCACTGTTTGGTGCTGGGCTTGCGAAGCCACGGCGAATAATATGTTGTCATTATGTGCAGCCCGGTTACTGGGCGTAGTACCAGCCCTAGGGGGGCTTGGGTGAGCGCTGATCAGCGTGGTGGCATCACGTACAGTGTGCGGTGCGGGCTCTCGGTGAGGGAGCGAGAGGGAGTGTCAGCCAGCCAGGGTTACGTTGGGGCATGATACGCTGGTTGACCTGCCGACATGTGACCAGATGATATTGGAGGGGGGCCACAGTGGAGCTCGAGAGATCTAGAAGGTGGGCGGGGCGAGGGGCGGAGCCAGCCCCAGCCCAGGCCGATATAACGGGGCCCCGTGAGGGGTTCGGGGTTCTTGGGGTTGTTGGTGAAGAAGATCCACGTCGAGTTGAAGAAGCCTCTAGCCACGCGGTCCGGGACCCAGCTCGTGGTCCGGACCGCGATAGTGAACCGTGTCTAGTTCTGCCGTAGCATGGTTAGATGGGTGTTCAACACCCAAGTGTAGGTTACGTTATGTTGTGTTGAGTTGGTGTAATAAATAGTGTTGCTCCCAAGACAACGTTTGCGACTCAGTATTACTGTCTGAATAAAATACAGCATTCTTTTTAAAGGAATGATACCACACAGTATGTATTCTTGTTTGCATAACGTTACTTAGTACTGGATATAACTAGGACTGAGCAGAGGGGTTGGAGCAGTAGTTCATGCTGCGCCATGAACCTGGTGACCCGAGTTCAATTCTTGACCACGGCTAACATCAGTGACAAGTGATATCAGAGTTGGCACTGCCATTCCTCCACCCGAGCTCCCTTGACCAAAAATCCCCATGATTACTATGGCCTGGGGAGGTCTTCATCCAGCCGTGGAAAGAGAATGACTGAAATACAAAACAGAAGTAATTTTACAATACAGAATATTAATTGCGAAATTATCTCGCGCTATACTGTAACATGAAAATAAATAGCATTTAAAATAATTTTGCAATCATGGTGTATATGCTGTATAGTGGAATACTGTATTTAATTATAAATGTACACCCAATTTTTGTCAATTCACTGCTGGATGAGAGCCTCCCCATGCATTTTATACTTATGTAGTGATGTAAAATGGATCACTACGGCGCGTAGCGCTAAGTGCTGTAAAACAAGGAAATATGGGTGCAGAGGCTCGCACACCGTGCAGTCCCATACAGTGGGTCATGAGGGGCATGGTACCGGGTGCTAGTAGAAAGAGGCAAATGAGTCCTACCGACAGAATAGGGAATAGCAGCCACTCCGCCATCGCAGCAAGTAATTGCCACATACTTGGTCACGGGGGAGCGTGGTGAGGGCTTCTGGCGGAGGGGGGCATGTGAGGACGAGTCACCCCGGCATCGGGTGAAGCACGTGATGGACCGGGGTGAGAAGTCGGGGGAAAAGGTGACCGAGGGGACACGGGAAGTGTAGCCGGGAATCTTCTGGAGAGTTCCAGAGGGGGGCACGGCCAAGTGTGGAGCCAGGTCGCGCCGAGAGGGATAAAAGGGGAGCCCTGATCACATATCGGGGCTGTCTGCAGGTGATGTGGAACCCAAGTGCTACGTCTTTGTCTCCGTCTACGACGTCGTGGGTCAGACAGCATGTTGGCTGCTCTGACCTGGTTATAGTTATCCCATGTGCGCAAGAGATAGGAGTGTTATAGTCTCGTGTGTAACGAGGGTAAGAGTCAGGTGTATTATAGTCCCGTGTGTAATGGTGTTATGTAATGTAGAATAAAGTTGTTGCCTCCTGAATAGTGATTTCGAAGTAACTCACTACTCTTGTATGAAAAAAATGTGATCAATAGGCATATTAAAGTTAGCATCCCAAAATACTATGTAACAACAATGAATAAAACATATATAAACTGCAACTGACGAGTATAGGTGACCATGAAAAAAATGTACAGCTTTAAGTAAAAGCCAACTGCCTGGATTAGATAAATTATTTCTGTGCGGTGCCACTTTATAAATCATTACCATAGCAGACCATCCACTTGTCGCTCTTGAAACCAGAGTATTTGATCTTTGCTCCAAGTGTAAGGACAGTACAGGGTGATGTAGGGACAGTACAGTTCCCCGTGGCCATGGTTACTAATTAACGTAACAGGAACAGACAGGGTCACGTTAGGGTAATGTGGGACCTAAGTGGTTGCTAATAACGATTGATGCGACAAGCGTTGACAGGGTCATGTGAGGGGAAGCATGGGACCTAACGGTCGTAAATTGTAATACGGGCAGAGACAGGGCCAGGTGTGGTGAGAGAGGGTTGGGAATAGGGGCGTGGCCGGGTCGTGAGGGGGATAAGAGCCGGCGCAAACCGGGGCGCTGGGCTGCTGTTGTGGGAGAATTGCCGTCACCTTCATCACCTTGGAGCGGGGGCACCTTGTAGTCTTGGAAGGCTAGAGTTATGTTGTCTCAGAATAGAGCTATCTAAGTTACCCAACTGTATATAATCACTCGCAGTTACTCATTAAGTTATCAGTGAGTCGGTGGACTTTATTAATAATAATATACATATAACTGAATAAGACGGTGTATCTGAGAGCTACATTACACAAGTACAGTGTTTCAAATCTCTTATCAAAATACTCTCATCATTTATATATCTATTACTTTTTTTAAATATATTTTTAAAGGCAGGCCCCAGAGTATAATGTTTAATGATGTCTGAGCATAAAGTAAGCTAAGCCTTGTGCAATAGAGTGATTTTAATTTAACAAAAAAAGCCTTGACCTTGGACGCTGACCTTTGAAATCTGTTTTGTAAATTACAAATTGGATTATCCCATGGATACAGTACTAAATCGTCAAACACAGTAACAGATGATAAACACATCTACTGGATAGTGTATTATCTGTATTGTTAATTGAATCCAAGCAGTCCCAGATATCTTTGTGACTTAAAAAATTGCATCCGGTCAAGACTTTTTGTACTATAGAAACCTATTCCATTGTGAATTATATCATTTTGACAACCAGTGGCTATTAGGGTCACAATGGTCATTAGGGTTAAAAAAGCTATTAAAGAGGATCCAATGCAACCACAATAATTTATAGGCATTTGATGCCCTGCATGGCTGCTTCAATTTCCTTACACTACGTTAATTTCAGCAAGAAATTTATTATCTGATTATTTATGTGTTACCTTTTTTATTTTAATACATACAGCGTATGTTTTTTTTTTACTGGCAAGAGTATCATTACAGCAGGCTGAATCTTCAATGTTATTTGATTGCAATAAACGGTAATCAAGCACAGCACAATAGTGGCATTTCTCGAATTGGATATGATTTTCACAGCTTTCTGAAGAAAAATGTATTGTCTGAAACCTGTCCTATGTCTCACGAAACTGCAGCATCCTCTTTTCCACATTACATATAAAAAATAGGCCATTATATAGCATTGCTTTACTCATGCATTGTAGTCAGTTCAATGTTTTAGTACCCTTTTATATACGCACGCATGCACATAAAAGACAAAAAAAGACACCAACACATCTAGAATTAAATGTTTTACATAACAGTGCGTATCCCCTACTGTGGTCAATAGGTGTAGAATATTGTTTCAAGTGAAGGTCAAGGTCATCACAAACAATGTTGCTGATGCCTCCGTATCCTGCTTTTGCTTCCTTGCTTTTGCTAGATCCGATCCCAGAGTTGTTATGTTGATTCCTAATCTTAAAGATCCCTTCTTAGAGTATCTAACTATCTAGTTAGTGTACTATTTAATGCTTTTCTAACTGAAGATACTGTTCTCCACTTCCACTTAATCGCTGAATGCTGGCTAACCCCTCCAATGCCTGTTTCAGTCATTACGTGCACATATCCCATCCATCGAAACCTCCTTTTCATAATTATATCCATAACATGTTTGTTTCCAAATCTATTCTTCAAAAGGTCCTTCCATGAAATATCTAGCATTATGTGCATTGATGTGCATCTAAAGGCCAGGGGCCTATTTTCTATTTGCTTTATTGAAATCCAATTCTCTAATCCAAACAGTAACAAAAAACTCCTACCTCAAACACTTGGCTTTTAACACCAATGTGGACCGATACCAATGTGGTTTATGTGGTCCATCAAAAGCCTGCCCTGCTAATGTGCTACATCTCTTGACCTCATGATCACTACCCCAAATAAAATTAACATTCCTGTACCTGGACTACCCAAATACAAGCCCGAAATTACCTCCACACTCTCATTTCCTACTTACACTTATCATAAACGTGCACAGCTCACATCCCTAAGCCACTATCATGAATTTTATTTTGGGAAGGTTTATGTAATGGTCCCATTGTAGAGCCTCAGGCTCTGAGACTGGATAAAATAAACTCTGCAAAGCCCCAGTCTGTAGTCTAACGAACAAACCTGCATTATCCACACATTTCAAGTCTCTGAGTTGGAAATGACCCAGGGTAATCATTGGTATTTTGCCATCTCTTCCATATCCATGGTTTCAGTGAACACTAAGTTAAGTACAATATTTGAACAAAGTGAGAGACAAAATACATCATTGTCACATACCGGTTCTCGCCTCAAGCTACTCTGTTGTTTATCCTTTTAGCAGTGCATAAGCATGGATATTCTTCAGTAATTCTTCAGCAATCTGCAAAATCTTACCTTGAATGCCATAACATATAAATTCCCATATTTTAAATATCCAGACTGAATGATTTGTATACAGAATATACACAACTATCCTCCACATCACCATCAACCATGATCAATCCACTGTTGGATGAAGGTTTCCCGAAGCCATATTCATCCCTCACATACTGCATAAGAGCTGCTTTCATTACGACGTGTCCTCTTGGGCACATTTCACCCCTTGGCTGCCATTCCATCATTATTCTTGACCATCTACCGACATATCCTACTAAAGCCCAATTATTTTTATTTACGGTTTGAATCATATAATTAACTTGCATATATGTTCTAATTCACGTGTGTCTCTTCTGTTTATGAATGCAACTCCAAGAATGGCATACGTATCCTCTAGGTGTGCGAGTAAAATACAGTATCCAGTCAATGACGGTATATCTTAGTGAGAGAAAATGCTTTTACCAGTTTTGCAAGTCAGTATGAGATTCACTTTAAAATTGTAGTCAACCCTGGGCTTCTAAGGCTATATTACATGTCACTCACAGAAAACAGGATGCCACATTTATCACTAGAATGAGGATATCGATTTGTGGATCCATCTCTGTAATATCACTCCGCCATATAAACCTTTAGCATATAAGTGATGCTTCGGTGACTGAGCTTCATTACTCAATAAAATATCATCAGTTGCACTGCTAAAATTAATGTTTCATACAACCATTCATTAAATGATAGCATATTAAATTCAAACCATACTATGTATACAAATTATTTGAAAATGATTTACATTGCATTCATCATGTGTATGAATTAACAATCGAATGTTTTTTTGTTCTTCGGATAACTCAATTAATTGTCACACAAGCAATCTTCAATAACACAGTATGTGCATGACCGTAATTACGATTTTTCATCTTGATATTCAACAGTATAGTACATATACTCTACACACAGGTGAATTCCAACATTCCAACAATTAAGCAGAACATGTCAGAAGAAGTGATAATCGATGGGAAAGAAGTGATTGAATAGTGATAGTCAAGAATAGTGAGATAGTTAATAGTTAAATAGTGATGGAATGGCAGCCTAGGAATTAACCATCCAAAAGAATCCATGCCTAGGAGATGGAACAATGAAATCAGCTCGTGTGTATGTGCCTGGTGATTTGTTACGTTACAGAATCTTAAAAGATGACAACGGCTTGGGGCGAGTCTTTATTCAGCAGTGGATAATGGCTGATGATGATTGCATGTCCCGTAGGTGACTGAAATTATATACATCATTCTAACCAAATCCTTTAAGAGGAGTAAAAACTTGCATAATCACTGCAAGTTGAGAAAATATAGTTTTGATGCACTGAAAGTAGCACATTAGCTGATGAATGACGATGCAATATTTACCCAGTGAGGGATTAAATATAGTGTTTGCGTGTACATTCCAGTACTCGTAAAACAACGGAAGCCCTTATATCAGTGATATAAAGTTTGCTATATACCAGAGGTGGGACAAAGTCATTGTTATGCAAGTCACAAGTAAGTCTCAAGTCTTTGCTCTCGAGTCCCGAGTCAAGTCGAGTCAGAGATGAGGCAAGTCCAAGTCGAGTCTGAAGTCATCAAAATCATGACTCGAGTCTGACTCGAGTCCAAGTCGCATGACTCGAGTCCACACCTCTGCTATATACTACTTGAATTAAAAACTGTCTGAAATAAAACTAATGATTTATTGGGGCCTTTAATTAAAGTCTGCATGGCAAGTGACATTCATTATTGTCAGCCAAATGTTGAAAGAGTTGAAAGGTCAATTGATCCAGGCTGAAATAAGACACTTGATGCCTTTAATTATGAGGGGCAGGGTACATTTTCACATTTCTGTGCTTTGCAGTAATGCTGGCCAGATGGGTTGTAAGAGCACCAAATTACCAGTCATTACTTCACATTTTAAATGTGACATTATATGTGCTAGAGGGGCCAGCGATTTTAAGCAAATATAATTGTGTAGTTACATTTATGGTACAAATATCACACTAAATTGGAATACTGTGCATACTATAAAGTAATCCTAATCCTAACCCATCTAAAATGACTGCAACATGAACTCAATAAGATGAATAAAAAAAATAAACAGTACTGTATCTATTTTACAGAAGGTACACTATCTTCTTTAAGCACAGCAGTATGTTACTTTTCAATGTTGAGATCCGTTTTTCAAAAGCCCGACAACCTGCTCTCATCTGCCTATAAATTATCACGTTGATCCCGGTCTACCTTCAATAACTGCCATGAGGTATATAATACCCTCCTGATGTGATCGGAGACGTGCATATTGACAAAGAAAATGGGAAAAGCTAAAAAGGATTCAAAGAAGTGTGGATCGGTGCATGCGATGAAATCAGGAATGAAATCAGCTCATTTGCAGATGCTCGGTTAATTGTTGCATCAAAGGACCATAATAAATATAAATCGATGCCTTCTTTCAGCAGCTGGTCATGCTTTGGAAAAATAAGTTTATACCTCAGTGAGCTGTTTGGTAGGTTTGGGATGGTTTAGTTTTATTTCTATGTGTTTGGGTGATTTGTTTACCTTCCTTATACTTTGCACTCCTATCGTGTTTTTGTGTTGTTCTTTGTTGTTGTAACGTTCTTACCTGCCCCTAAAGCACATCTTTGAAAAATAGCTTCATAGCTCATCGGATTCCTCCAGTATAAATACATATTCTGATTGTTATGTTGAATGTATCATGATCTAAACTATATTACTAATGCCAGTTTTACTGCTGTACTTGCAATTCACCTTGTTATACCACAACAAGGTATTGCAGCTCAGCGGGTTATGTTGGATTTAAATGAAATATTTCAACCATAGTGGTAGTTTATATTTTGCCACTGGTAAAAGAGATCTCATAGTGTAAATGCTTACCCCGAGCTCTCAATACTCTGATATTGCACTGTTTGAGTTGTACGCCTTCTGGTGTCATCTGGTCCAACACCAATGGGGACTAGACTCTAAAGAAAGCCGTCTCGGGTGTGGACCAATCAACTTCAAGGACAGTGCATATTATTATCATTATCAGAGTTGCTTCTTTTTGTTTGCTTTTTTTACTACTTGTGTTGTGGTTATTGCAAACATGATGCCTTGAATAAAGGTGTCAGTTTTGTACCAGTTTAAAAGGATAAAAACCTACTACTATATTTTGCCACTGGTAAAAGAGATCTCATAGTGTAAATGGTTACCCCGAGCTCTCAATACTCTGAAATTGCACTGTGTTTGAGTTGTACGCCTTCTGGTGTTATCTGGTCCAACACCAATGGGGACTAGGCTCTAAAGAAAGCCGTCTCGGGTGTGGACCAATCAACTTCAAGGACAGTGCATATTATTATCATTATCAGAGTTGCTTCTTTTTGTTTGCTTTTTTGACTACTTGTGTTGTGGTTATTGCAAACATGATGCCTTGAATAAAGGTGTCAGTTTTGTACCAGTTTAAAAGGGTAAAAACCTACTACTATGTTTTGCCACTGGTAAAAGAGATCTCATAGTGTAAATGCTTACCCCGAGCTCTCAATACTCTGAAATTGCACTGTGTTTGAGTTGTACGCCTTCTGGTGTCATCTGGTCCAACACCAATGGGGACTAGGCTCTAAAGAAAGCCGTCTCGGGTGTGGACCAATCAACTTCAAGGACAGTGCATATCTCGGCCTCGCTGTGCGCTGCGTTGCACCGCTAGTCGAGTAGATAACCATGTGTTCAATAAACCCTCGGAGCCAGGATGACCGTCCAACTCCGATCGTCATGTATTGATTGTAACAGGTAAAACTGGTGAGAAAACACAGATACAGCATCTGTTATAATTCGGAAACACCCACACAATGAACACCACAGCATCAGAACATTGTCTCAGATAACAATAGATCCTGGAAGGACCAGGCCCCCACATTACCCCTGAACAACTAGACAAAGGCACAAGCTGGTGCGTTGCATACAGGCACATAGTGTATTCATCCCACTGCACCCCAAATGTACAGCATTACACTTAACACTAAATTGTGGATGAGATACTTCGTCATCACTCTCAGGATCGCAACATAGGCACAAGTCTGACTCGACCTACTAAATCACAAGTAACATCCACAATAAGGAAAGTCACAGGCTTCGTTACTAACTAAGCCTCGTATTTACTACAACAACTTAACGGCACCATAAAGGCATTTACGTTGCTATAACGGTCATTCAAACATTACAACAGCATTTCCAATATTATAGGAATATAAACAACTTACAGATAATGCTTCTTAAGCTCCCACAATGGACAAGTGCGGCTGTGGTCTCACTGAGATGCGATGCGTGCCGCCATCTTGACTTATCTGTGTAATGGCTGACGCCCGCGTGGTACAGTGGAAATCTAACATCGTCACTTCCTGGTCACGTGACCAACAGCATAAAAAAACAGGAACTTCCTGTGAACGTACGCTCCCCATCTGCCGTGAAGCAAGACACTCCCCGTCTGGTATCTAGGAGATACCACCATTTATTTCTTATCTCATAAACAAGTGTATAACAACTTCAACGGGTCGACTTATTTGTCCATATCTTTGTGAGAGAGAAGTAATACTATCTCGACTATGGGCCTGATGAAAGTTCTTGCGACTCCTTGCTTCGCAGTCATAACCTCGACCTTTCGAACTTTTCCATCGGCACTTGGAATCGACTTGAGGATGCGGCCCATTGGCCACTCATTCCGTTTGGCTTGGTTGTCCTTCAGTAGGACGAGGTCGCCTTCTTGGATGTCTAGTCTATTAGACTGCCACTTGTTGCGCACTTGGAGTGTCGTAAGGTACTCGTTTTTCCAGCGACGCCAGAACGTATTCGCGAAGCTCTGCACTTGTCTCCATTGACGTCTGTAGAGGTCTGCAGTGCTGGCCTCCTCGGTAGGTGCTGTGAGCACATCTGTCTTCTGGGTAAGAAGTGTAGCAGGAGTCAAGATGAATGGTGACTCCGGGTCGGTTGAGACGGGGATCAGGGGTCTTGAGTTAATTATGGCTGAGACCTCGGCCATGAGAGTGGTCAAGACCTCGTGAGAGAGCCGTGTGGACCCGACATCACATAGCATGGAGTCGAGAATGCGTCGAGCAATCCCGATCATGCGTTCCCAGGCTCCACCCATGTGCGAAGAGTGGGGAGGATTGAAGATCCATGTGCAGCCTTGGTCACTAAGGTATTTCCTGACAGAATAATCTTCGACATTCTCCGTATTGATCTTAAGCTCTTTACATGCTCCTATGAAATTGGTTCCACAATCAGAACGGAGTTGCTTGGCTGGCCCTCTGATGGCGAAGAACCTCCGGAGTGCATTTATAAAGCTCGAAGAGTCCATGGACTCGATGACTTCGATGTGCACTGCTCGTGTACTCATACAGGTGAACAGCACTGCCCAACGTTTGCTGTTCGCGAGCCCTCCTCTGGTGTGGCGGGAGATGACTGTCCACGGTCCGAACACGTCAATCCCTACAGAGGTGAAGGGAGGTTCCACACTGAGTCGATCGGCTGGGAGGTCTGCCATTTTCTGTTCTTCCTGTTTTCCACGTAGCTTGCGACACCGGATACACTTGTGGATTGTGCTGGCGATGCACCTCTTTGCTCCAACGATCCACAGCCCTGCAGATCGGATTGCTCCTTCTGTGAAGTGCCGACCTTGGTGCTTGACCTTCTCGTGGTAGTGGCGCACGAGTAAGATTGCGATGTGGCTCTGGCTTGGGATTATGAGGGGGTTTCGTTCATTCTCATCTAATTTTGCATTCCCTAGCCGACCACCGATCCTGAGCAAGTCGTCTTTGTCCATCCCGGGGTTTAGCTTCCTGAGGGTGCTGACCCTAGGAAGGTCTTCTCCCTTGTTAATGGCCTTGATCTCACTTGCATAAGCTGCCTGTTGCACACAGCGGAAGATTGATTTCCTTGCTCTGGAAAGCTCGTCTTCAGTGCGTGGCACTGTGCAGTAATGCCATCCATTGCAGCTACCAGTGGTGCCTCTCATCGGGCGATGGAAGCAGTCTGCGATATGCGTTAAATGTGCTATCGCTCGCACGAGCGTCGTCCATTTCGAGAAATGTTCAAAATGGTGTGGACTCAGTGGACTTCTCGGTCGCACATTTGTTACGAAAGTTGTCACTAGAGGACGAATCTCCTTGGTAGTACATGGGCCAACGTCACGTCGTAACAGGAACGCTGGACCCGTCAGCCAGATGGTTTGATTCAGCAGAGATGCAGGGACGGACCTAGTTGCGAGATCTGCTGGATTCTGGCCAGTTGGAACCTAATTCCATTGCTCCGGCTGCGTCGATCTCCTGATGCGCTCCACCCGGTTGCTGATGTATGTGTAGAACCTTCTGGTTTGGTTGTTTATGTAGCCTACTGGACGCGGTCAAGTAGAACTTGACCGCATCCAGTTTGACGTCAAATTCGTCTAAGATCAGTTCCGCCACCTCTGTAGTAAGAATGGCTCCACACAGCTCGAGCCTTGAGATGGTATGTTCCGGTTGTGGGGCCTTGCCGTGGAACTCCTTCCAGAATTCCCACTCGGACGATAGTTCCGAGTCGAGGAACGGAGAGGCCACGGTCACAGCGACCACCGCCACGACCACCAGCAGAGCGACGAGCAGCGGCTTCACCTTAGTCTTCTTCCCGTCAGTCAGGACTGGCTTGGAGAAACGTGGAGGAACAAACTCCAACGAAGACGGTGGATGCACAAGCGAAGTCATGGTGGTTTCTTCGTAAGTCTGCACGGTACAGCCTTGACTTCTCTCGCCGAGTTCCTCTTTCAGCGTGAAGTGGTTGGGGCACGGTTTGAAGAGCGACGTGCGTCCATTCGTGAGCACACTCGTTCTGAATGTGCTAATGTGGTCTGGTTTGTGGGTCCCATCGAGACAAACGTCACCCACGATGACCCATCCTAGATCGAGTCTCTGGGCGTAGGGAGCGTCGTGAGGTCCATTGCGTTGGTTACGAACCTTGTGGACTCTCAGCATGTCCCTGCCAAGCAGAAGTAAAATCTGTGCCGCGTGATCCAATGGCGGGATGAACTCTGCTATGGGTTTCAGGTGTGGGTGGTGACGTGCAACTTCGGGCGTGGGAATCTCACTCCTGTCGTCCGGTATCTCGTTGCACTCTGTCACCGTAGGAAGGGCTAGCTTCATGGTGCTATCTATGGTTTCCACCATGAGGCCGCTCGCTCTTCTTCCCGCTGTCTCCATCAGTCCTGAGCATGTTCTGAGCGTGTATGGAAAGGAATTCCCACCTACACTTAGCTGATCAAAGAACTCTGACCTTGCCAAAGACCTGTTGCTCTGATCGTCCATTATGGCGTACATCCTTACTGCCCTTTCAGGATGTCCTTTGGGATAGACTCGGACGAGGCATATCTTTGAGCAAGATCTTCCTTTGAAGCCTTCTCCACAGACTTCTGTGCATTTGGTTGTGATTGACGAAGTGAGTGCGGCGGTCTCGCCTTGCTCCCCGCCGTGTTCTGCCTCGGGATCGGAAGCCTTAGTGCTACTGGGTTTCGAGTAAAATGTGTGCAGAGCAGTTGTGTGTTTGTCGCTGCCACATTCCTCGCACTTGATATCTGTCTCGCAATTCCTTGCAAGGTGGTTTGTAGAAGCACAGCATTTGAAGCACACTCCAAATTCTTTCAGCATGTTCTTCCGCTCTTCCAATGGCTTCCTCCTGAACTCACGGCATTTCTGGAGGGAGTGAGGTTTATCATGCAATGGGCATTGCTTCTCTGGATCCTCTATCTTTTTCTTTGTGGTGGTTGCCTGGACGGAGTTTGCGAATGTCGCAGGAGAGACCTCAGTCTTGTGTACGGAAATTGGCACTCTCGCTGTTCCTCGTTTCGCCGTTGTCCTTTCCATTTTTGGGAGATCTGGACTGGAAATCCCCGTGGTGCCAAACATGAAACTCGGGTCATTTCTAGTCTTAGCCAGGTTGCGGATAAACTTTTAGAAAAAAGAGAATGGGGGGAATGCAACCTGATGCTCTGACTTGTATCTTGAACCCGCTGTTCTCCATTTTTCCTGCACGTCAAATGGCAATTTCTCTACGATGGGGTTCACGCCATGGTAGGTATTCAAGAAAATGAGACCTGGTAAGTAGGGATCAGCCTGGGCTGATTCGAGCTCCATCAAAAGATCTCCAAGCTCCCGTAACCTTTTATTGTCTCGACCAGAGATTTTTGGAAAGTTCTGCAACTTCTTGAAGAGAGCCTTCTCAATGGTTTCTGGGCTACCATAGCACTCCTCGAGCCTCTCCCACACCGCATGCAGGCTTGAGGCGGGGTCGTCAATGTTTGCTGACCGGATCCTCTTTGCGTACTCTGCAGATTCATTTCCTAACCATTTCACCAACAGGTCGAGTTCTTCACTTGCAGAGATGTCTGCATTTCGGATTGCATTCCTGAAGGTAGATCTCCAGGCTCGATAGTTCTCAGAGTGGTCATCAAACTTAACGAGTCCTGTGTTGATTAGTTCGCGGTGAGCCAGGTACCTAGCAAAGTCCCCTAGTCCTGCTGATCCAGAGTGTGTCCATATTGGCGCTTGTGAGGTGCTATTATTTGCTGCATTGCCTTGCATGCCGTCATTTGCGATGGCGTTGGACTGTGGGCCCAAAGGGTTTCGATCACGTTGGCTGGATCCCCTTATATGACTGTCTGGAATGTGGGTCTGACTTGGTGCATCCACGTCTGACCCCACGTGCGCGACGCTGAGTTGGCGACTAACTGCCAGGGCAGGATATGCATTTTCACCATTCCTGGCTGCTGCCTCGAGCACCTCTGCCTGGGCCATTGCAGCAGCTGCTTCCCTTTTGAGTTGTAGGGTGCTTAACTTAGCATCCAGCTCAATGTTCTTCTGCGTGGCGGTAGCCACTAATATACTCTCTTGCTCTCGTGCGGCAGCAGTTGCTAATATACTTTCTTGCTCTGCTTTCCTCCGTGCGGCAGCCGTTGCTATGCTTGCTTCTTCTTGTATGTGGGCCTTTTCAATTAGCATGGCTTCCTCTTCAGCCATGTAGGCAATACGGGCGTTTGCTGCTTCTGCTGCTGCGCGTGCCTGAGCTGCTGCCATACTAGTAGATGATGTATTTGAGTGTGCTGAGGCTTTAGATTTTGTGGTGGACCTGGATGAGACAGAGTGCTGAGATCGTGTCTCTCTTAAGCCCTCCACACGGTCCATTGCATCTTGTATCACTGCCTGCACATTATCATCGAGCAGTTCGAGGAAGTGCTCTTGTCTGCGCACTCCCTCAATGCCCTCATCTGTTTTCACCTTCATCAGGAGCGAGATGTATTTATTTGCCAGGAGCTTGTAGCTTGAGCTGCTCACATTCACTCGCTGGATGGCCCGCTGAATTGAGGCCACTGTGTCTGAGGCATTTGAAGCTTCAGATAAATCTGCTTCAACCCGGTTCCATGCCCGTTGTATCCTGGCATCAAGGTCCTGTTTCTCAGCTTCATAGCTTTCCAAGGCCCGTTGCGTCAACCTGACCTCCCTCTGGGGCCTTGAACTCCCTTGGTCCTCTTGAGGCAGGATGGGAGATCCTGGATTGCTTGGTTCACCTTCTTCAGCATCTCTCCCTGCTGAACTGTGGCTTTCCATGCTGCGATGCTTGCAGCACGATTTTAATGTAGACTCGTTGCAGAGCTCCTTGCTTGTTGCAGGCTGACTGCAGGGCTGGCTGCAGAGCTGGCTGCAGAGTTGACTGCAGGGCTGGCTGCAGAGCTGGCTGCAGAGCTGGCTGCAGAGCTGACTGCAAGGCTGGCTGCAGGGCTGGCTGCAGAGCTGGCTGCAGAGCTGGCTGCAGGACTGACTGCAGAGCTGGCTGCAGAGCTGGTTGCAGGGCTGGCTGCAGAGCTGGCTGCAGAGCTGGCTGCAGGGCTGGCTGCAGAGCTGGCTGCAGGACTTCTTGGGAACTTTAAGAAGAATATCTTTTTACTATCTCGGCCTCGCTGTGCGCTGCGTTGCACCGCTAGTCGAGTAGATAACCATGTGTTCAATAAACCCTCGGAGCCAGGATGACCGTCCAACTCCGATCGTCATTTATTGATTGTAACAGGTAAAACTGGTGAGAAAACACAGATACAGCATCTGTTATAATTCGGAAACACCCACACAATGAACACCACAGCATCAGAACATTGTCTCAGATAACAATAGATCCTGGAAGGACCAGGCCCCCACATTACCCCTGAACAACTAGACAAAGGCACAAGCTGGTGCGTTGCATACAGGCACATAGTGTATTCATCCCACTGCACCCCAAATGTACAGCATTACACTTAACACTAAATTGTGGATGAGATACTTCGTCATCACTCTCAGGATCGCAACATAGGCACAAGTCTGACTCGACCTACTAAATCACAAGTAACATCCACAATAAGGAAAGTCACAGGCTTCGTTACTAACTAGGCCTCATATTTACTACAACAACTTAACGGCATCATAAAGGCATTTACATTGCTATATCGGTCATTCCAACATTACAACAGCATTTCCAATATTATAGGAATATAAACAACTTACAGATAATGTTTCTTAAGCTCCCACAATGGACACGTGCGGCTGTGGTCTCACTGAGATGCGATGCGTGCCGCCATCTTGACTTATCTGTGTAATGGCTGACGCCCGCGTGGTACAGTGGAAATCTAACATCGTCACTTCCTGGTCACGTGACCAACATTAGCATAAAAAAACAGGAACTTCCTGTGAACGTACGCTCCCCATCTGCCGTGAGGCAAGACAGTGCATATTATTATCATTATCAGAGTTGCTTCTTTTTGTTTGCTTTTGTGACTACTTGTGTTGTGGTTATTGCAAACATGATGCCTTGAATAAAGGTGTCAGTTTTGTACCAGTTTAAAAGGGTAAAAACCTACTACTCTCATAGTGTAAATGCTTACCCCGAGCTCTCAATACTCTGATATTGCACTGTGTTTGAGTTGTACGCCTTCTGGTGTCATCTGGTCCAACACCAATGGGGACTAGGCTCTAAAGAAAGCCGTCTCGGGTGTGGACCAATCAACTTCAAGGACAGTGCATATTATTATCATTATCAGAGTTGCTTCTTTTTGTTAGCTTTTTTGACTACTTGTGTTGTGGTTATTGCAAACATGATGCCTTGAATAAAGGTGCCAGTTTTGTACCAGTTTAAAAGGGTAAAAACCTACTACTATATTTTGCCACTGGTAAAAGAGATCTCATAGTGTAAATGCTTACCCCGAGCTCTCAATACTCTGATATTGCACTGTGTTTGAGTTGTACGCCTTCTGGTGTCATGTGGTCCAACACCAATGGGGCTAGGCTCTAAAGAAAGCCGTCTCGGGTGTGGACCAATCAACTTCAAGGATAGTGCATATTATTATCATTAGCAGAGTTGCTTCTTTTTGTTTGCTTTTTTAAATCCTTTATATTAAGTTCGCTTGCTTGCTTGCGTGCTTGCTTGCATGCTTGCTTGCGTGCTTGCTTGCTTACGACCGTGCAAATCTTTCGGTCGTTTTTTAACCCACTTCCTGTGATCCAATCGAGCTGACATTTTCCACACAGACTCGTTGTGCGAGACAATTAATGTTCGTGAAAAAAAATTCCCAAAATTTTATACTTTTTAGGCAAAAATTTTTTATTTTACATATATTCAAATAGAACTCATTCATGGCTTTGGCTGAACGTCACAGTGTAAGAGCCCAGAGCGTAACCCCTCCACAGGCCGTGGCGGAGTAGCGCAGTTGGTAGCGCCCTCGCTTCCCATGCCAAAGGTCGCGGGATCGATCCCCGCGTCCTCCACAGGCGAATATATTTTTTAATCCTTTATATTAAGTTCGCTGCCACGCATATAAAGGATTTATAGTGAAAAACTTTGTTTTTACGGGTTATACTTATTGACTACTTGTGTTGTGGTTATTGCAAACATGACGCCTTGAATAAATGTGTCATTTTTGTACCAGTTTAAAAGGGTAAAAACCTACTACTATATTTTGCCACTGGTAACAGAGATCTCATAGTGTAAATGCTTACCCCGAGCTCTCAATACTCTGATATTGCACTGTGTTTGAGTTGTACGCCTTCTGGTGTCATCTGGTCCAACACCAATGGGGACTAGGCTCTAAAGAAAGCCGTCTCGGGTGTGGACCAATCAACTTCAAGGACAGTGCATATTATTATCATTATCAGAGTTGCTTCTTTTTGTTAGCTTTTTTGACTACTTGTGTTGTGGTTATTGCAAACATGATGCCTTGAATAAAGGTGCCAGTTTTGTACCAGTTTAAAAGGGTAAAAACCTACTACTATATTTTGCCACTGGTAAAAGAGATCTCATGGTGTAAATGCTTACCCAGAGCTCTCAATACTCTGATATTGCACTGTGTTTGAGTTGTACGCCTTCTGGTGTCATCTGGTCCAACACCAATGGGGACTAGGCTCTAAAGAAAGCCGTCTTGGGTGTGGACCAATCAACTTCAAGGACAGTGCATATTATTATCATTATCAGAGTTGCTTCTTTTTGTTTGCTTGTTTGACTACTTGTGTTGTGGTTATTGCAAACATGATGCCTTGAATAAAGGTGTCAGTTTTGTACCAGCTTAAAAGGGTAAAAACCTACTACTATATTTTGCCACTGGTAAAAGAGATCTCATAGTGTAAATGCTTACCCCGAGCTCTCAATACTCTGATATTGCACTGTGTTTGAGTTGTACGCCTTCTGGTGTCATCTGGTCCAACACCAATGGGGACTAGGCTCTAAAGAAAGCCGTCTCGGGTGTGGACCAATCAACTTCAAGGACAGTGCATATTATTATCATTATCAGAGTTGCTTCTTTTTGTTTGCTTTTTTGACTACTTGTGTTGTGGTTATTGCAAACATGATGCCTTGAATAAAGGTGTCAGTTTTGTACCAGTTTAAAAGGGTTAAAACCTACTACTATATTTTGCCACTGGTAAAAGAGATATCATAGTGTAAATGCTTACCCCGAGCTCTCAATACTCTGATATTGCACTGTGTTTGAGTTGTACGCCTTCTGGTGTCATCTGATCCAACACCAATGGGGGACTAGGCTCTAAAGAAAGCCGTCTCGGGTGTGGACCAATCAACTTCAAGGACAGTGCACATTATCAGAGTTATGTTTTTGTTTCCATTATGACTGCAGGTATTGTGGTCTAAGTAAACATGACTCCTTGTAAAAAAAGGTGTCAGTTTTGTTGCCAGATAGAAGGGTAAAAAAACCAATTATCATATTTTTTACTGGCAAATGAGGTTCCAATGGGGCAATCATGTTGTGGATTATAGCTGGTTAAAAAACTGCCTGCAAAACCTTGCTGCTGTATTAATTCATATACTGCATTTAAAATGCATCAGTGAGTCCTCTGTCACTGGCCAACACGTGGTACAACCCGTAAACGCATCAGAGCTGCCTCTAAATGTAGTTTTTAAAAATCGAATTCATAAAAGCTCATGGAAAGCATAGTTCTCAACAATTTGATGGAACTCATGATGGGTATTTAAGGAATGAAATAGGATTCTCCACAAATCTGGCTGTCGCCTGATGAAGCTAATTGTAATTGCTGGCAAAAGGTCGTACTCAGATTGTAAATGTTGTGCTTTGCTCTTCAACACACTGGTGTGCTGTACTCGTAACGAATTGGCATATTCTGTTTACGTGACAAACCTTACTAATTGGCTGTGTCGGGTGGTGGTGGGTTTAACGACACACTTATATATTTGCGCGATCTAACACAAAAAAACCTGTATTATAAACATTGGTATATTGTACTTTCAGGTTTAAAGGAGTGTTAATCGTGACATTACACAAAGCGTTTTACATAATTGGTGTTAGTATAGGCTATATCCATGTTCAATTGTTATATTTGACAAAAAAAATAATCACAGCATTTCATGGAAGGACATTATGAGATAAATGTGTAGGCAGTTTGGTGTTTTAACATCTTGACACCTGTTTTGTTGCCAGAAATAAAGGAGAAAAACCTATTATCATATTTTGGTACTGATGTAGATGCTCAGCCCGAGCTCTCATTACTCTGATAGTGCATTGTCTTTGGGCTGTATGCCTTTAAGCGTCTTCTGGTCTCACACCGTTTGAGACGAGGCTCAAATGAAAGCTGTCTCTTGTGAGGACCAATCAATTTCAAGGACAATCCATATATTAAATCTTGACTTTAAGCTTTCGTGACTGCAGGAATTTATATTCTTTGGTTCTTTCGGTAAAGTCACGTAGATAGAATATCATAAAAAGGTAAAAAAAAACACAATGTTTTGTGTTGCGATCTAAACATCGTGGTTTTTTTTATTTTTATTATCTTATAGAATCTCAGGTCCACATTTCAAGAGGGCCTGTCTGGTTTATATGTTTTTGAAATGGATTCTAAGCAAAATTTCAGTGGAAGAACAGCCACATCCGTGGCATACAGTGGAAATTTGTAAATTTTTATAACAAACAGTAACATATATAGCTAACATATAAATCAGGCCCAATCAATATCAATTGTGTTTTCACCTCAACAAAATTAATTACTGCTTAACAGATTGAAATAGGTTTACTCATTTTAGTTTTAGGCCTTTACATGAAGATATGCAACTATAATTGATTTCAATTGCATGCACACAAACACCTGATAAAAGCACATGTCAATACAGGCAATCATGATGAACAAACACATAATCATGCATATAGAATATACTATTTTACCATGCCGAAATATCTGTGTTGTTTGCACAAATGCTGCATTCGTAATTTTTGGCACAAAAATATAGCTAAATATTTGTTCATATTTCTTTTGTGCAAAACAAGTTTCAAAATGTCCATAAACATTGAATTTGTTAAGAAGAATACATGGTGCACATAAACGATTTACATTTTTTTTTTACAATTTTAGAGAATTAAAAAAAAATTATCACAAAAAATCTCTCGGGTAGCTCAATAAAGATGTTTCTACATTGGCACAACACTACCATGCAACCCCATTTTGGGCCCTTCCAGATATCCACAGAATTGCCGATGAGTTGAGGAAAGAGGTAGTAGCACTATCTGAGAATACAGCATTGAAATGTATTGCTCATGCTACTGCTGGGGGAAAGGTCTCCAGTTAAGAGGGAGCTCTAGATAACCCCAATAGAGGAAACGTTTGGCCTACTCTTCCACACTGGACACGTGACTTAGATGAGATAGGAGCCCCCCCAATTGACCCCACCACACGTGACCTGCCGATCGACTGTGGTGTATTAATATTTAATCTATTGGGTGGACAGAGGTGAGGTGGATTCAAGAAATGTGCCAATTGTTTCAAATGCCTCGCTGGAAAATCGAACCAGCGACCTCTGGATTGTAAGTACAGTGTGGTAAGGATTACACCCTGGCAGCTTACTACCTGCAGAAGGAGGTAAATTAAAAAAAGATGGGGTCTCAATGCTTGGGGCCCCCACCCTCAAGGCCAAAATGCGCACTTGTGTTGCAAAATGACACTGCAAAGGCGCAGCGGGCTCGTTTGACTGCGCAGGCACGTACAGGGATAGGAATTTCAGTGACCTCATCTCATGGTTGAGCCCAGATTATTATTTTGTAGCTCTAGCACATATCTGTGAATTAAATTCAGTCGGGATGAGTGAAAAATAATGTTGACATTTCCTCCATTTAATCGTGCTGATCTAAAATATATATCTAAATAAATAAACATTGATATACATTTACAGCCACGGTCATTGTAATCATATTGCATTTTAGATTATATTACATCAGGACACATGCATTGATAGAAAATCGTCCTACATGTATGTAACGCATTTAATGCCACAACTGTTAAGATGGAATTAGTCACTATGACAAAAAGCATTTTTAGCTTTAAATTATTACTTCAAATGCATCTTACATTTTGGTAAACTCAGATCTGCTACAAATAATATACATTCCAGCAATTCTCAAACCACCAATGGACGAAGGCCTCCCCAAATCATGGCAGTCATGTTTTTTGACATACCATGCTAGTTAGTGAAGGTTGAAGGGGGGGGAGGGAGAGGGAAGTACCAGTTTTATATTAGTTGCCACTGATGTCAGCCGTGGCCAGGAATTAAACTTTGGTTACCAGCTTTATAGCGCAGCACACTAACTAATGCAAGCCATTGCACCGCACTTGCTACAAATCTTTTTTTGAGCTATCATTGAAATAATGTATTTTTAAAAAACCTTTCAAAGTCAGTTCACAAAGAATTGCTGTGGCCACAGAAGATGTTGTGGCTGGTGTGGCTGTGACCGCACACAATATTTAGTGAGGTGGTCAATGGAACAGTCCTATACGCTGCACGCTGGCACACAGACAACCTCTGCTCCACACAAAACATACCGAGGATACCCTACTCGGAACATAAACGCAACAGCACAGTCACTGTATTGAAATGAAACAAACATGTAAGTTACTGTGTTGGCAGTGGTGCCATACGCTCAAATACAATATTTTAAAATAGGATTCATGATAGGTGAACAGTGGCACAGTAGTTATCATGCTGCCCTTTAAACTCAGCGACCAGACTTCAAGACCCCATCACGGATGACAATCAAGGATACCCTTATACAGTCCAAGGTGGTCTCTCTTCACTACACTGACCAGCCTAGTAAAGTACAGTGAGGTTAAAAAAACATCCATGACCGACACGGCGTTCGTGGTGCATTTACAAAGCGCTGTGCATATCTATATTTACAGGCTATAATAGGATGTTGGGAACGGTCTAAACAAAGGACGTTGTTGACAATCTTTAGCTGTATTTTGTTTCTGTTGTAAGGCAGCAATGAGAACTGTAAATGTGATGAGATCATTTGGCTTGTGCATAACTGCCAATATTACTGCAGTCCCCTAATTTGGTTTTAATTAAAGCATCAATATCACAGAAAGACCACATCCTTGGATCAACACTCCAGCAATGCTCAACCCCCACACATAATTACACCAGGAACCCTGACCCATCCCTCCTCTGGGGTTCCACATGACTTGTGACCTCGTCAGTGTGAAAAAAGCTGCTATTCTTCCGAAGAGCACACGAGGTTTCCTCCAAAAGGAAACCGAATTGGCAATCCACTTCCTCAACCCTATATAACAAAAAGTTTGGGGGGTGGGTTGATTTGTACTGAACCGCAGCATCAGAAAGCAAAAACATGCATGACCTTTCATTTCAGTGTCAGAAAGGTAAAAAGTCAATACAGTACTGAATAAAGATGACTTTTACTGTGTAATACATTTGGAAACTACACTCCCAACTTCAAACGTGATAGATTTAATTCAGCACTTACACAGCATTAACAATAAGTTCCGGAGGCTTTATGTTCATCGCAAATGTACAGGGCACAAAGCTTTCAGCACCAGTTAAGAGCACACCAGCCCACCAACACGGCACATAGTTTTCCTCTGCATTGTAAAGGAACAAAGCGATATCCTCCACTCAGCTTATTAAAATCCACAGCCTCAGGCAAGAGCACAACACAGTACAGTGTGCCTGTGTGGTGGGGCATACGTCCTTGCCAGTGATTGCAGATTTTTAATGTCAAGATGCAGAATGATCAATGAGGCTTTGGATTACCTAAGTGTTTCCATCTGCTACCAACTGGAATGACCAGGGCAATCCACATTGTTATTTGTATTGGATGCAAAGGTTTTTTTTTATTATAATATGCAGTATTTTTACGTTCCTCTAATAGTGAGCTAAAAGCATTCTCTGTTTTGTATATGATTATGCAGCATTTGCAATATACAGTATGATGCCATTCTTCTTGTTAGTGATCGACCAGTTATCTCATAGAGCTAGGATGAAGAGTTTTACAATGACCAAGGTAAGGAAAATATACATTTATAATCTGACAGTTGTTGATCACTACATACTGTATAAGATAAATCATAAACAAAAAATACCACCATCTATCTGCCAGACCAATTGTTTCCACTGAATAAATGAGAATAGCAGTGGCTGATGACATTGCCTGGTTCTATTTTTGCATACCATTCTCGTTTATATATTTGACATTGAATAATTTTTTTGCTTCCGAGAAAACAAGAACATCTCAACATAACATTGTTAAAATGCAGGCAAATTTGGCTAATCGCAATGTGTGTAGAAACACAGCATCAACCTAAAACCAATAGGAAATAAAAAGCAATGAACAAATACATCTGAGACTAATAGAGTAAAGTACTGTATATGTAAAAAAAAGGGATGAAAACGATGGTTTTAAATATCTTTCAACTTAACCTTCGCTTGTTGGAAGTTTTAAATACTATGTAAAATATAGCAGTCACCAGTTGAGAATCCATTACTTGAGCCTTCGGGATGCTTCTCCAAGCTAGCAACAGAGCTAAGGCCAATGACGAATATATTGATTTGTATTGCTGTGGCTATGCATATAGATCTACACATCCCCATTGCATTATAATGTAAGGCAACATACATTAACCCTACCTCTGCTGTTTATTACCAAATATCAAAATGAGAGAACCACCTAAAAGCACTCTACGTGTAAGCACAAGAATGTCAACAAGTCCACTGGTTTGGCCTACATTTAATTTTCTGAGATGGGTTTTCTAATCATTTACATATTTGAATGATGAATTGAGCCAAAAGCTACTTGAGAGCTCTGTCAACGTTTCCTACAAGAACAAACTATAATTCCACAACACATGCACTGCATAGTAATAAGACACGGTGAGTTATATGATAATTTGATTATTGACTTCTTGCAGATTGTCTGTAAAAATACTGCAATGCATTGAGATAACAGCATCATTTCCAGCAACGTTCGTAAAGCTAAGGAATACACATATACTAATTTAAATGTGGCAGTCATACAAACGATGGCCTAATAGTAGTATACCATAACGTTATATATCTGTAGTGGTGGTGTTGACGTGCGCCGACTGTGACAGTGATGGATCACGGGGCGGCGCGGGGTGCGGGGTTGGGCACGCGTTGTGGGCGTGGTGTGGACGCGCGCGCCGGGAGTGACAGATGACGGGGCGGCGCGGCGTGGGTGGTGAGGCACGATGAGATGTGGGAAAACAGGATCGTAGCCAGCGCCCAGCGATTGTTCGAATAAGTGGGTGCTCGCAGCGACGTCCGCAGGTGGGGTATAAAGGGGGACGCGCGAGAGCACTCGGGGAGAGTTACCCAGTTGAAGACCCGAAGACGGAGCTGAAGACCTAGTGCCCCGAGACCCCTAGTCCCGCCGTCCTTGTGGGGACCGGGGCCCTGTGTGGCTCGGAGGCGAGGCTGTGGGACCCGGGGTCCGATGCCCCCGTGGGTCGGGCCGGGGACCCACAGTCGAGACGGATACCCCGGGCAGGGAGTGTCCCGAGTAGCTCAGTGGCGTTAGTCGCCGAGTAGCTAAGTGGATGTTGGTCATCCGAGTAGCTCAGTGGCGTTAGTCGCCAAGTAGCTAAGTGGGTGTTTGTCACCCGAGATACTAAGTGGATGTTGGTCATCCGAGTAGCTCAGTGGGCGTTAGTCGCCAAGTAGCTAAGTGGGTGTTTGTCACCCGAGATACTCAGTGGGTGTTTGTCACCCGAGATACTAAGTGGGTGTTTGTCACCCGAGATACAAAGTAGGTGTTAGTCACCTGTGAACGAGTTTGATAAAATAAAGAGTGTGTTACCCGTGAAGTCGTCTCCCGCCGAGTTACTACATTACAACTGGCGTCAGAAGTAAACCTGTCTTCAAGAAGTATGGACACGAGGAAGACTACCCGTACCCACGAGCGAGGTCGGGACGACGACGGCGTACCGGGGACACCAACCTCGGCAGGAGAGGACGAGGAGTTGCCGCCGATGCAGCACTTCGCGGTGATGGCCGACGCTCCGCTTGCCTCCGACACCAGCCTCCAGGACGCGCACTCCCGGTTGGCGGAGTTGCTACTCGCCGCCGCCGCTGTCTTGGCCGACATCTCCGTTCCGGCGAGCGGAAAAACGGCTGCGGGGTTGGTGGAGGAAGCGACGTTGGAGGAATCCCACCAAAAGGCGCTTCGCGCCAAAAGTCTGGAAGTTGCCGCCGTTTTTGGGGGGCCGCCACCGATTGGCGGGAAAGACGGACGCCACGTGGCCGGACACCTCCGCTCAGCGCTGCCCACGTCATCAGCGCGCGCCGGAGCTCTCCATTTTGCGCCTGACAACCGAGCCGACATTTTACACAACTACAGCGGAGCGCGGGAAAATCTCTCCGACGTCGACGACGATCGGGTCCTCCAGCAAAGATTGCCCGCGCTGTCGGCGTTCAAGGCGGATGGGGGTGACTGGGGAGCCTTCCAACGAAGGTTCCTCGCTCATCAGGAGATGTCAGGGTGGTCCGACACCACTGCCCTGCGTGCGTTGCCAGCGATGCTTGACGACGACGCGCTTGCAGCCTTCACATCTGCTGCAAGGTCGTCCCGCTCTACGCTCCAGGCCGCACTACACCTGATGGCGAAGGTGTTCGGGCCGCCCTCCACGTGTCGCCACCAGTTCTACGATCGGCGGAAGGTGGCTGGAGAAACGACGCTCGCCTATCGCACGGCACTACTCGCCTTGGCGGACGCAGCTTTTCCCCGCATGGATAAGGAAGGGAAGGACGCCATGGTGACGGAGCAGCTGCTGGCGTTGGCCCACGAGTTGGGGGTCCCCATCAATGTGGCGGACGAGATGGATATCTGCTCCCTGGCGATCGCCACGAGCATTCACGCGTACGAGGTCCTCAAACGCAAGCCGGGGGTCGTCTGCAAATGGGCGGGGAACGCGGCACTGGCCGCCACGATCGCCGAACCTCAGCCAGCTGCGGATCAGGAGCAGGCCTTCGCTGCATCGCGTCCGGGGGAGTGGAGAACGGGAGGTCGTTCGCCCACACGTTCACCCCGCAAGCTGGAGCAACCGAAACCTACGACGTCCGTCGTCTGCTACAACTGCGGCCTTCGGGGTCACGTCGCAGCCGGGTGCCGGGCCCCGCGTCAGCGCGCCACAGGACCACGTCGGGACGACGACCAGGGCCACAAGTCATCCCAACAAAACCCGGCAAGTCGCGGCACCTCACACGTTCGGTCCACAAACACGGCACATTCGGGTCGCCGCTTGGCGGTGGGGGGTTCGCGGCTGGGTGCCGGGGGTTCATTTCGGCGAGGGGGGTCCGTACGCGGCCCGCAAGCAGTCGAGTGGTCCGAATTGGCCCACAGGATCGTGGCTGCGTCGGCCGGGTCGTCCGTGGTAACGGGGTTCATTGACGGGGTTGAGGTCCGGGTGCTTGTTGACACGGGTGCGTCGGCCACCATCATCTCGGACCTTATTTATAACATTCTTCCCGTCCAAAGTAGACCCCTTCTGCCAGTAGACGTGCCATTTTATGCGGCGAATGGGGGATCCCTGGGGATCATCGGCCAGATTCGGGCGACTATTTGCATTGGTGACATCAAATTGGCGGGCCCTATTTTTGTATCATCATCGCTGGCCGTTCCCTGTTTGCTAGGTACGGACTTTTTGTCCAAAATGCCCATCAAAATTCTTATAGATCAGGCCTGCATAGAGCTTCCGTCAGGTCGGCGGGTTGCGTTCTTGACGAGCCCTACCAAAATGCGCACGGTTTGTGCGACGGTGCAGGCGCTGGCAACTCACACTGTACGGGTGCCCCCGGGATCGCAAATGTTAGTACCCCTTCGGTTCAGGAAGCCACTCGAGGTGGGTGCGGAGGCACAGGGGGTGCTGTTGGGGCCGTCTAACAGAGCCAGAAGGGGCCTCGACTTAGCGGTTGCTCAAACCATGGTGAGAGGGGACAGTGAGCCGTTCGTAATGGTCCTGAATACGGGGTCGCGGCCGGCCGTAATTGCGCAGGGAACGGTGCTGGCTCACGCCGCGCCGCTACCCGTTGAGGAACGGCTCGTGGCTCAAGCAGATTTCACTGTCAAGTCGCATCCTCCAAGTGATGAGGGGACTGAGTGGTTGGACTCGTTGTGTGCCGGTTCTGCTAACTTGTCCGAGGTGCAATTGGGAGCGTTGAGGGGTTTGCTACTCGAGTTTGCTGACGTGTTCAGCAAACATAAGTACGATATCGGCTGCACTGACCTGTTGCGCCACCACATAGCTACAGGGGACGCGGCCCCTATTCGACAGAATCCCTTCCGGCTCAGCCCAGCCGAGAAGGAACATGTGCAATCGGCGGTTAATGATATGTTGGCGGCCGATATCATTTCGCCCTCTTCTAGTCCGTGGGGTGCTCCTATTGTCCTAGTAAAGAAACAGGACGGGTCCTTGCGGTTTTGTGTCGATTTCCGCCGCTTAAACAAAATCTCGATGGCGGATGCGTATCCGCTCCCCAGGATGGATGAGTCGCTGGATGCCTTGGCGGGAGCACAGTTTTTTTCCACACTCGATCTGCTTTCTGGATTTTGGCAATTGCCACTCGATAACGAGTCTAAACCTAAAACTGCTTTCCGGACACCTGGTGGCCTATTTGAATTCAACCGTTTGCCCATGGGGTTACATTCCGCTCCCGCCACGTTCCAGAGACTCATGGAATTGGTTTTGTCGGGCCTCCAATGGGATACCTGTTTGATTTATCTCGACGATATCATCGTCTTTAGTCGGACTTTCGAGGAGCACCTCCAGCGACTGAGAGCGGTGTTCCTCAGGATGCGTTCCGCTAAGCTTAAATTTAAACCGGCTAAATGTTTTCTGCTTCGGGAATCGGTCCTGTATTTGGGCCATATCGTGAGTCGTTCAGGGATCTCGACGGACCCTGCTAAGACGCATTGCGTCAGCTCATGGCCAACGCCAACCTCGGTCACGGAGGTTCGCAGTTTCATTGGTTTCGCCTCCTATTACCGTCGTTTTGTCAAGCAATTTGCCACCATAGCCAGGCCCCTGCACGCTTTGACGGCTAAGGGTGTGAGGTTTCACTGGGGGGCGGAAGAGGAGGCTGCGTTCTGCTCCCTTCGTGACGCCTTGGTGCAGGCTCCCCCCTTGTGTTACCCCGATTTCACACAACCGTTTTTGCTTGACACAGACGCCAGCAACACGGGTATCGGGGGGGTGCTCTCACAGGTGGTCGGGGGGGTTGAACGGGTGGTCGCCTACGGTAGTAGAGTTCTTTCCCCCGCCGAACAACGCTATTGCGTAACTCGTCGTGAATTGTTAGCGATTGTGTTTTTTACACAGCAATTCAGGCCGTATCTTTACGGCCGTCATTTTACGGTCCGTACGGACCATGCGGCTCTACAATACGCTATGCGCGTGGCACAGCCATCGGGCCAATTGTCCCGATGGTTGGAGGTCCTTCAAGACTACCAATTCACGACGATTTACCGCAAGGGATTGCGACACTCAAATGCGGACGCCTTGTCGCGGTTGCCTCCGTGCACGGACTGCACATGTTTGTTGGGATCGGCGCGGTGCAAACCCCCGGTCGCCGGCACCCCGGGAGTTGCGCTCGCCGCCACTGACACCCCGGGAGAGGACGCCCCCACGGGGAGGGATTCGCTGTTGTCGTTGCCCCTCATTGAGTGGGGCCGTCTCCAGATATCCGACAGCTCCCTACTTACGCTACGTCGGAAAGTTGGCGCTCCCGAGGTAGGGGAGGCGCGGGTCGGTTCCTGGGTGTGCAGACAGGGCCTTTTGATGAAGTGGGACAACATGTCCCGGCGTCACGTGCTCGTTGTGCCTGTTGCTATGCGGGGTAGGGTTGTTCTGGCAGCTCATGAACGGCTCATGCATCTGGGTTTTCACAAAACGCTCGCCCTAATCCAGCGAGACTATTATTGGCCGGGGATGGGTAACGACGTAGCGAATATTCTTAAGGGATGCGTAGGGTGTGCCAAAAGGAAACCGCCACCATTGGCAGCTAATCCACCGCTGCAATCCATTCAGGTTTCGCGTATAAACGAATTGGTAGCGTTGGACATCTTGGGGCCCTTTCCGGCTACACCAAGGGGAAATAGGTTCCTGCTGGTTGGCGTGGAATACTTCACCCGATGGCCTATGGCATGGCCGCTCGCCAACCAGTCGGCTGCGGCGGTGGCGGACGCCTTTGTCCAGGGTTATGTTTTGGACAAGGGCGCCCCCGAACGCTTGCTGACGGATCAAGGAAAGAATTTTTCGAGCGTTTTGTTGCGCGAGGTGTGCGACCTGTTGGGTACAAAGAAAGTGCGTACTTCCCCCTACCACCCGCAGACTGACGGGATGGTTGAGCGTCTGAACAGGACGATTACGTCTATGTTGTGCCAACAGGTCTGCGACGATCAGGTTGATTGGGACTTACAGGTGCCGGGGGTACTCGCGGCCTATCGAATGGCCCCTCATGCGGCGACGGGGTTTTCCCCATTTTTTCTTATGTATGGGCGGGAGGCCGATCCGGCCATGGACGTCCAACTGGGGATTTCCCAGCCACGTGCAAAATCTAAATTGGCAGACCACATCAAATTTAATATCGCCAAATTGACTGAAGCGCGGGAGGCGGCGAGGTTGAATTCGCGGTCGCGGCAAATTGCGAACGAGAAATTGCATGAGCGGAGGGTGCATACGCATGATTGGAAACCAGGCGATAAGGCCTGGCTGCATTGTCCACATGCACCGTTGGCTACGTCCCCCAAGTTGTTGAGGCCTTGGAGGGGACCGGTGGAAATTGTGCGGGTTGCACGACCCCAGAGTATACAGATTAAATGGGGGAAACGCCGTTGGTACGTGCACCCCTCCCGACTGAAGCCCTATGCGGCACCGTGTGACCCCGTTCTGTGCCGTGACGACCGGGCGTGTGATGTGACCGTCGACTCGGGGAGGGAGGTGTCGCAGGCTGATCCTCACGTGTCTCCACCTGACCCACCCCCAGGTGCCTCGGGCTTGACGGCTGCTGACCGTCGGGAGCCTGAACCCCGGGGCACGCACGGGTCCTCGATGCCTGGCCGATGTCTTCCTGAACCGCCGGCACCACCGGACGTTCAACCGCGTCTGGTGCCGTACGACGGACCGGCAAGGCGGACTCGGGCTAGGGCTCAACAATTTTCATGAAGACGTTTTTTCTCTACACCGAGCTCGCCCGGTGTTCCCCTCTGCCGGGGTAATGTCCCGTTGTAGGGACGCTCGGAAAAAAGGGGACACTGCACGAGTCGAAAGAATTTTTTTTTTTTTTATTCCATTTATTTTCCTTTCTGCATACACATTGCTATTGTCACTCGCCGGTTTGTATATATTGTTCTATTGTCGCGGTGGCATTGGTTGATGGTTGCGGATGGTAGTGTTCGCGTCGTGTTGTGTTGTTACGTTAGTTGTTGTTCTTGTTGTTGTGTTGTGTTACGGGGCACACAGGGCGGTTTGTATATTTTTATAGCAGCCGGGTCGGCTGCGAGCTATGTGGTAGGGGGTGATGTAGTGGTGGTGTTGACGTGCGCCGACTGTGACAGTGATGGATCACGGGGCGGCGCGGGGTGCGGGGTTGGGCACGCGTTGTGGGCGTGGTGTGGACGCGCGCGCCGGGAGTGACAGATGACGGGGCGGCGCGGCGTGGGTGGTGAGGCACGATGAGATGTGGGAAAACAGGATCGTAGCCAGCGCCCAGCGATTGGTCGAATAAGTGGGTGCTCGCAGCGACGTCCGCAGGTGGGGTATAAAGGGGGACGCGCGAGAGCACTCGGGGAGAGTTACCCAGTTGAAGACCCGAAGACGGAGCTGAAGACCTAGTGCCCCGAGACCCCTAGTCCTGCCGTCCTTGTGGGGACCGGGGCCCTGTGTGGCTCGGAGGCGAGGCTGTGGGACCCGGGGTCCGACGCCCCCGTGGGTCGGGCCGGGGACCCACAGTCGAGACGGATACCCCGGGCAGGGAGTGTCCCGAGTAGCTCAGTGGCGTTAGTCGCCGAGTAGCTAAGTGGATGTTGGTCATCCGAGTAGCTCAGTGGCGTTAGTCGCCGAGTAGCTAAGTGGGTGTTTGTCACCCGAGATACTAAGTGGATGTTGGTCATCCGAGTAGCTCAGTGGGCGTTAGTCGCCAAGTAGCTAAGTGGGTGTTTGTCACCCGAGATACTCAGTGGGTGTTTGTCACCCGAGATACTAAGTGGGTGTTTGTCACCCGAGATACAAAGTAGGTGTTAGTCACCTGTGAACGAGTTTGATAAAATAAAGAGTGTGTTACCCGTGAAGTCGTCTCCCGCCGAGTTACTACATTACATATCTAACTAGCTTTACTACCCGGCTTTGCCCGGGACTTGGGATTCTTGTCTTGGATTAATACACGGCCTACGCACAGGGTTGGGGGGGGGTGACGTCAGCAGGCACACTGCGTGACGCTGCCGCTTGCGGGTGATATCACAGATGTGACGTCACCGCTCACTTGCCGTGCAAAATATATACATTATTGCGCCCCCCCCCCCCAAAAAAAGATACAAAAGTCTATTTTTCTACTTTTTGCTACAGTCTGGAAGTTACCCACATGCCAAATTTCAAGTTTGCATGTCGGGAAGTATGCTAAACATTTCAAACAGACACATATTCACAAATTGCCCTTTTATATACAGGGTGTTTTAAAACGATGGATCCGATTTGAAATCGCTATATCTCTGCAACCATGAACCGCCGATGAATGAAACTCTTACCACTTGAAAGAGCGGGGCATATAGATTACTGCTAGATGCCTCTCCCAGCAAATAAAACAGCCCCTATCCTCAGTCATTCGCAAGATGGTGACCCCGCAACACAAGGCATTTTGCATTCTACAGTTCAGCAAGACTGAATCCGTAATTGCGGTGCAGCGTGCGTTTCAACGGCTTTTTGGCATTGATCCGCCAATGTCAAAAAGCATTCGTCATTGGTATCGACAATTTGAGGAAACAGGCTGTTTATGTAAGGGGAAGAGCACAGGGCGACCACGCACCTCAGAGGAAAACGTGAGAAGAGAGGCGTTTCGGACGAATTCAACTATCGTCTTGATGTTGTCCGTACAGCAGGTGGAGGGCACATAGAGCATTATAAATGGTTAGTAAAACTTGATAACTCATTAAACCGTTTGTAACTTTTTGTGTAATTGTAACATGTTGCCATCGTGAAATATACTGCTTTGAAATTGGGTCCATCTATTTAAACACCCTGTATATATTTTTATTTAAAGCTTTCGTGACTGCAGGGATTCATATTCTTGGTTCTTTCGGTAAAGTCACGTAGAGGGAAATAATAAAATAATACAAATATAAAACAATAACAATTCTCGCGACGTTTCGACTGCAACACAAGCAATCATCATCAGGTGTGAAATCCACAGCAAGAAAATAAAAAAAAGTGGCGGTTTTTCCTAACGTCAGCACCACAGACAGCGATTTGGCAGTTGGCCTACTCGCCGTCTCCTGAATGGCAGGCGCCACCACGGAGAGCTGCGCGACCAGCTGACCGACAGCCACAAGGAGCAGGTCGAGGCGGCCAACCACCTCACGCCACCCATCCTCGGCTCGGAACTCCAGAGGATCGGCGCCCCTCTTGCGCTGATCCGTAGTCGCCGCTCCCGTGCCGACTGGGTTTGTAACCGGGGTCCCGGGGCTGTTGGAGGGATGACCAACTCGTCGTCCTCATCCTCTGATGACACTATGGGTGAGTTCCTCTTCCTTGATAACTTCGACATCACTACTATACCCTAACGTCTATCGAATTTTCCAACCACTTCTGACACCAGTTGTAGTTTCAACGATTCAGAGACACAGTTTCTCGGAGGCACTTTCTTTATTAACAACTTTCACGGTCTCGTCCGCAGTAGCTCAGCCTAGCCTGTACATAACACTAGGGGCCTCCAGACGGGTCTTCCGTGACTGAGATAGCCAACTACTATCCTTCATAGCGCAATATCTAGCGGAGACGTTTAGCGACGACGGCGATGAGAAGACAGCGACAATGAGATGAGTCCATTCCCAGAACCGGCAGCCTCGAGCCCCCCGCTCTCAGCTCCTTTTATGCTCCCAGTGCAGCCTGGCTCTGCCCTGACCGTGCCTCCATTCTCGAACCGACTAGCAGGTTCCAGGGGCCTCCAGACGGGTCTTCCGTGACCCTTACCCTAGTTCCTTCCCTCTGCCCACACACCGTGCACGCCCTCACTGGCGTGCGTACTATCTGTCCACTGCAGTTTCCGCTGCTGTCCACCAGCCGGCGCTATTACACTACACGTGTATGAAATCCTCTTGATTTAATGTTTAGTTGGCACAATGTTCAAAATGCTATGATAATAAACTAAGCAAAAACATGTAACATTTTTATTTGAAGCTTTCGTGACTGCAGGAATCCATACTCTTTGGTTCTTTTGGTAAAGTCACGTAGGTATAAAATAAAATAAATCACGACGTTTCGATCGCAACACAAGCAGTCGTCCTCAGGCGGAAAAAATATAATCCAGCAGTGGAACTGCTCACATGCCCTTTGGATTGCACTCTCATGCTCACATGTCCTTTGGATTGCACCTCTCAGGCTCACATGCCCTTTGGATTGCACTCTCATGTTCACGTCCTTTGGATTGCACTCTCATGGTGCTAATCTCTCATTAACACTGCTGTTGTGCGCATATGCGGGCATGATACTCTTATGCGGCGACGGAAGCTCATTCATGCTAATCTCTCTCCCTAATCCCTCTCTCCCTAGTCTCCCCCATTAACACAACTGACGTGCTTACGTCCGTGGATGGAATTCCTTTCCAGCTCAGACCCCGCTTACTTGCCCATCGCCACATATATAACCTTGTTGTAACTGCTCTCTCGCTGGTTCAGCAGTTCCACTGCTGGATTATATTTTTTCCGCCTTAGGACGACCGCTTGTATTAAGATCGAAACGTCGTGATTTTTTTTATAATTACATGACTTTACCGAAAGAACCAAAGAGTATGTGACATTTGTCGCGCAAGGGTTATGCAAATGGTTGTTCTCTACCTGCTTATTCCGTTAAATTCTGACCAAAAATATTGGTAACCACTCCTGATCTTCACACAGTGACTTGTTGCCGGGAAGCAGAACGCAACTAACTGCACCACCAATCACTGCACACTCAACACAAGTGATGCATTTCTAGATATAGTGATATAAAGCTTCCTGACCGTTATGGAAAAAACATTGGCTTAACCAAGTAGGCCACTTGAGTACTGTATCCTTAAAAGGAAACATCTAAATATTTAATGTTGAAATCATTAATTCTGACACCCAGATTTACCTACAGTATTTGCTGCAAAGCTAGGAATGGTTCATGTTTTTGATAATCTTCTTAAACATACATATTTTACGTAAACAATTAAATTTCACTGCGGGTGCCCGCACACGACATGGAAATCGCAGGCATTTAATGTTACAAACAGAGCTTGATCAATTACACTCAATCACTGCAGGGACACAGGAACCATACAGAGCATCGCAATAAAAAAAATGTAAAACGCACTCAAATCCCCATGTCATAATGTGCTGCTCAAAGATGGACAGCAAGACATTGGCAGACAACATTAATAAGCAACGCCTGCGGCTATCCATTAGCTATTTTGCTACGTTCTAAGTGAATTCCACTTAAAATGCAACTCATGTGGCATTCTATTTGAAACTGTCGTGGAAAATACTTCACACAAGAATACACACGTATTTTTATTCTAATTATTCTCGACAGCGGTGTCTGTTATAATTAAAAGACAATCACCACAAAACGCACGGTTTGGATTCTCATGACAACCTAAAAAAAAGCAAAACGCATATGTTATCCTTTTACAAAGCACAAAACAGCTAAATAATACCGTGGGTGTGCACGGGTGAAAAGAGACAGCAAGCATGCTTACCTATTTAGATGAATCCTTTTTTATGTGCAGGCCTTCATAGGACAGAGCCGCGCATGAGGCTCACTTCAATGTGAAATGCCACATCTAAGACAAAGTGTTACAGTATATGGGGGGGGGGCTCTCCTTTTGAGAATGCAAGGCTCAAGAAAGCACAGCCGTGGAGCTACAAATGCCCCACTGATTTTACAACCAAACTAGGGACGAGCTGAGAACGGCTCCTCGTTGCCGTGCAGCTGGTGAAAGCGCAGCCTTGTTTGCTGGTGAAACACGACTGTGTTAACTAAGGCAAGCGACGCAGGACGGTAAAACAGTTCGCCGTGATTTCACCACGCATCACGTCGCTAACAACCTGCAGCATCCGTTCACTCGTGGCCCGCACGCCTCTCCAGCCCTCACTTGGTGCCGCAATGCTGACTTATTTGCTCAAAGAGCCTTATTTATTACCGTAATATGTATTTATTTGGTTATTTATCGATTTATTTATACATTTCGTCATGTACTCAGCCGCCTCATTTACTGGCATTGGTCCCTTTGACCGATAAGCTCTCAACCACTGTCAGCCCATTGGCTAATGGATAAAAGATATGCTAATAATTGGCTTGGGGTTGAATTATAGGAAAAGGGAGGGGAAAATGGGCGTAGTCTGCACACAGAGGCCCCCCATGGGGGTCAATCATTGCTGCTGTTCGGAAAGTTGGTAAAGGCCACGACACAGATGTCCCTCCAACAGGAATGCAACGTAGTTTAAATACGGAGAACTCCACACCACCACAGACATTTTCAACGCTTAAGCATGCGCTATGATTTAATACTGAATGTTCGTATTTAACGTCGATGAACATTCAATATCTAAGCATATTGTCTGTGAATCATCAGCCGTACTTCTATCCCAGTGGTTCTTCACCTGGGGTGCTCGCAACCCCCGGGGGTGCGAGATGCTCTTTCTGAGAACCAAAGGGGTGCCTTTACCGAAAGAACCAAAGAGTATGGATCCTTGCAGTCACGAAAACTTAAAATCTAGAATTAACCACTGTTCTATCCACTGCTGGATGAGTGCCTCCTCACTTCATCGCCATCCCACATGATCTCGTGATGCTATCCACTTCGTTCCTGCACATGGCTGATCTCATTGCTCTCTATGTTTGCGATGGTCGTCCTCCCAGATGTGTGTTTCTCCTTTGCCTGCCATTCTTTAACCAACCTTTGTCGATTGGCCATTGTCCGTCCTTCTGATGTGTCCTGCCCAAGCCCACTTCATCAACGCACACTGACTAGGGTGGTAAATCACGGTCGATTAACAAACCACGACCCGCCCGGCATGGATAGGCCTTCATCCAACAGTGGATTGTACACATAAATGATATTAACACACATTAATAGAACACACATTGAGAATCATAACCAAGAGTATGAAAAAACGTATGGTGTAGATTTGTAAAAAAAAAACCTTGATCATTAAGCAGCAGAATTGACTACACTTTCCAGTTCTCTCATAGATAGTGATTTTTTTTCACACCAACAGCTCACAAGTTAATTTGTGCGTAATTCTTATCAATTGAAGATGCCATGACTAGCTGTTGTTTTTGTCATTGCACTAGTCCGCGAGATCACCACAAAGGCCCCACTCGGTCACATGGGGGCCAGTTCTCTTGGGTCCCGGTATTTTTAACCCTTTCCTTACATGGGGAATAGCTTCCCTTTTTTAATGGCTCACTTAAAGTGCAAAGCATATTCACAAAGCTAATGATGTTTTTAATACCCTATGGAATAGCCAAGCTTTACTCTAGTTTTTAGAAGTGTCCATATGTCGTAAAGATATTCCCTGACGGAAGACAGATATTTAGCTGTCCCTAATGTACACAGTCAGAAAAAAAACATTATTTTTACCATGCAGCTGCCTGAATACCTTTTGACCCCATCAACACATCCAGAAGTTATGCTGCTTGTATTAGCATTGCAAGCCGCAAAATGTGTATGTTTTATTTGTCGTTACGTGATTTGTTTTGTGTCAAAACAGTTATAGTTTACTTTATATTTTTTTGTGTATTGGTTAGTCTTGAAATGAAAGAGCTAATATTTTTCTGAACATTAAACCGTAACAAAATTTGGATTTAAAGCTTTCGTGACTGCAGGGATTCATATTCTTGGTTCTTTCGGTAAAGTCACGTAGAAGGGAAACAATAAAATAAGAAAAATATAAAGCAATAAAATTATCACGACGTTTCGATTGCAAGTCGCTGTCCGTGGTTCTAAAAAAAACGCCACTTTTTTCAAATGTTCTTGCTGTGGTTTTCACACCTGCTGATGATTGCTTGTGTTTGCATTTTTGACTACTTGTGTTGTGGTTATTGCAAACATGATCCCTTGTATAAAGGTGTCAGATTTTGTGCCAGATAAAAGGGTAAAACCCTATTACTAAATCTAAGTGTTGAATAACTACCCCTTGAAGCGCAACAGTCGAGTTGACTATACAGTATTGTAATGAAAGCAAAAGTACATTATTGCATTAGGTCTATTTTTTTTTAATATTTTCAAATTTATTAAAACAAAATAATTTTATACCATCATTGAAAGCGGTTGCACTCGTCTCAGGAATGTACTGTATACCACATTAATAAAAAAAAAACATGATTTTTTGTTATTGTGATTGTTGTTCCTTCTTTAATCTTTGCGAAACATATTTTTAAGTCTCCAAGCTAAATGACCTGTCTACTGAGAATAAAGGTGTTGGTCCCATTACTAATACGTTTACTGCGCCATCAAATACAACAGTTGATATAATTTCCTCCGTCTACTGAAAACCCATGAGTTAAGATAATAAAAACATATTTTATTTAAGAGATGCATTCCCGTGACTGACAAAATTCGTAAAATAGTGCTATCGTTATTTTGACCTTTTTTCTTGTGACTTTTGCAAAGATTAACAATAAAATATAGTGTAATGTATATCAACCTGAATAACCTCATTGCGGCATCTTCTTCATGACTTTAAAAGCTTGAGTTCTGATCACGTACATAATCATGATGTACATTATCAGTGCTATTATGCTGGCAGCGAGTTAAACATAGCAGGCAGGCCAACATCGTACAATTGCACATCGACCTAATTCATTGTTGCCTGTAGGCCTTTCATTCTTAAACATCACTTTGCACTTTGGGCCACCAAAGTGACAACTGAAATGCGCAGTAATGCACAAATACTGTACACAAATGCATCGTCTCTTTATTTCCCATGGAAAGGAAATTACATTTTAGTTTTTACGTTTAGCATGTTCTGAAATTAGAAAATGTAATAACAAAAAAGGGATGACATTTCCAAGTGTAATGTATTTAAATACTGCACAATTATATACAGTATATCTCTCGTGATCGATGCATGCAGCATGGGAAATTGTAAGTGGCATTTTCATTTAGAAAAAAAAAACTATTTTTAACGCAATTCCAAATACATTGTTTTCATATAGGGGTTCTTATTAGATGTATTTTCATACCTTTATCATGATCCTTTGCCTTTCCTCCCTTGAAAATCTTCCAGAAGCCGCTCCTAGGCATGCCGTATCCTACAGTCCTGTTTCTTCAGCAAATCAGCGCCGACACTAAAACACAGAGGCGTCTTCAGGGATTGAGCGGATCTCTGATAGTGCACACAGTAAAGCCTAAAAGCCAGCACAGATAATGTGCTTCTGCTATTAAAAAAATACTGTAGAACTTTTCTTGGAGAAAAAAACCACTTACAACTTAATGTTTTTTTAATACGCAGACCATGTTGTAAATGTTTACGTGGACGAAATGAAAATGTGACTCACTTTCAGGTGAATATATATACGAGATCAACACAGTAAGCCGTTATGTGTGATACATCAGTGCTGCATCTGCATTCCTGGCAGGCCACTCGCATGAGAAAAGGTCACAAAGGCCGAGTCAGGCTCGTGACATCAATATTGTTATTGTTTCCGCTTTACGGTACTTCCAAAAAAAGTGACGTTATTTCCCCCCCTATTCAGCGCTTTATGAGAATAGAATAGTTAGTATTGTAACATGCTTATCCAACACTGTGCGACCTGAGTTGAATTCCCTGCCATAGTTAACGTCGGTGGTGAGCTATATACCCTACCCCTTCACCAACCAGCACAGCCCAGCGCGGTGAGGTATGGTCAAACAAACCCCATGACTAACAAGGGTGTGGGGAGGCCTTGATCTCAGCAGTGGATTTATGAAGGGCTGTACATGTTTAGTTTATTATTAATCCCAATAAATGTATATATGTTTTTTTATCTCAACGAATATTTAAGTACTATACTCTTCACAATGCGTTCTTTATTATACTAGTCCTTGAAAAAATATTATTGAATACATTTTTTTTATCAGAAATTAAGATACACTGCTTTATACATGTCCGCTTTCCAAATTAATATATACCGTATTTTATTGTTACAATGTATTCAAAGAGAAAGAGGCCATAATCGTGGACTCGACGGCAGGGCTGTATAGACTGCAATATGAGCCTTTAGATGTGTGTGATCTGCTAGGTCTCTACCGGGCACAATGAGGGCATGAAGGAATTGAACCAGAATCAAGTTGGAAACACCCCCCCTTCCCTCCAAAGTGTCTGCTCATGCCTTGACTTAATTTTTTTTAACCCTTATGAGAAAAGGTTACATATTTTAGCCAAACAAAAAACTACTCAAGCTCACAAAATGTATGCATTGTTGAATAAAAATAAAAATTTCAATGCAGCTACTCATATGATTACCAAATATCGCTACGTCAAAAGCCCCACGTCAGGAATAACATTGTCTGAAATAAACGAAAGATTGCACCACAATTCCTCTGTGTTATAGGACCATCTGATTTTTTCAAGACTCGTTTTACATTTGTAGTAAAACAGTAGTCTCACATACATTACCAAGAACATGTATCTACCGAGATTCATTTAAAAAATCCAGCAGTGTACTTAAAAAGGGGCACGCATGTTTGATCACATTCGATAGAATTACTACACAACAGCCCTTGATCCCCTCCTGATAAATTATTTTGCGTTGATAAACGCTATTTTAAGGTATACATGTACTTTACTATTGTGACACTTATCAAAGTATGAGCAAAATAAGTATTAAATATCAGTTTAGGGACTGGTAAAATATGCATCTATGTCGAGAGGTTAGTGGAGCTATTTTAGTGCTCTTCGTGTTTTTCCAAACATGATTGATTTATATTTTGATTTAAAGCTTTCGTGACTGCAGGGATTCATATTCTTGGTTTCCCTTCTACGTGACTTTACCGAAAGAATAATGAATATGATTGATTTAAAAAAAATTGCTTAATGTGCTAGATATCATGAAATGTCCCAGACATAAATACAATATTGTGAAAATGACTGATGAATATGGGTACTTGACTGAACCATTTGCTTGTGCCAGATGGAGTCACTAAGTCATAAGTTTATGTTCACAAAGCCTCATTTGTGTAAAAAATTATACATTTTAGGGTCGAATTAAATTGGTTTATTTTCCCACACAGAAGATAGGTACCATTGTCTCTGCTCAAAAGCAGTTTTAAAGTTAACCAAAGGCTTACTGCAGATTCTTTGTGCTGGAGGCATCTGATAATTAAGGCACACTAAACAGAGCAAAGGCATTTTGTTAATCTAGGAAAAAAATGTCACTGAAGTTTTCCTTTTACAAATATGGTAAATTGTGAATGTGTTTTAAATTTCCAATGCAAATATTTCGTACATCGCAAAATATAAAAAAACTACTAAAATATTGTTAATCTGACAATTTTAGTATATAACCCCTCATTTTTTACATTGCATTAAATGTATATATTTATTATCATAATCTGTATATGACGAAACATGATTTTCCTTTCAACAGTCCAATATAGTTCTCAAATACAATGCAGACCCAAACATTTGTTGTTGTGGTATTGCCAGACACGGTGATTGTGCTCAAGATATTAAAATACCAAACCTCAAAAAGCGAAAAAGATTCCGAATTAGTCAGCTCGAACATAAAGAACACCAACCAACAATTGTACATGGATACTCTTTCTTACATTTCTAAGCTGAGAATTTATAGCAGAGGCCCAATGAGCATAATCATATGTACCCCGTTCAGTAATAAAGCCCCATTGTATACTGCTCATCTTCAAATTAGTTTTTTTTTAATTAAAATAAAAAGGATAAAAAAACTTATTTTGTAAAACATGTATAAATTACACCCATAGCATCTTACTAAATTGAGCCTAGGGCAAAATTTGTATGGGCCCCAGATCATTTTATGTTGACCCTGGGTTCAGCACTTCCTTCATAATAGTCACGTTACAGTGATGGCCACTCAAATCAAATACCACTGGAACTATATCTTACCAGTACTGTGCAGGCAATTACAGTAATTGTGTTACATTGTAAGCAGCATATTCATACAAGATAACTGTATTTTAAAATTATTAAACAGTTGAATCAAGTACAGTGTAGACGGGCCACATTTACATTTGATATTAAACGTACGGTATACGAAATTAAAACTGGCATATACATCTTCTATATATACAAAAGTCTAAAATTGTGGGTTTGTGTGTGGGTTTGTGTGTGGTCGCTCGCTTGGCTCTCCAACGGTGGGGTTCACGTAAAAAAAAGCCAGGTCGCACGCCATAAGCCCCGCGGTCAGCAAGCACTATTCCTTTTTTACATCCGTCAACTTTAAATTAGTTTAATTAGCGATATAGTGAGATTTTTGTGTGCTTTACAATTATTTATTTATGACGCATGCACGACCATACTAACTGACGCGCCTTTGGTGGGGGGGGGACCGCCCATGCCAAGTCGCACGCCTTCGGTGGGAGTGAGGGGGACATTTTCGTTTGCGTTAAAAATGCTATAAAAATACACTAAACGCTGACGTAAATTCTTCACTGTGTCATGTCCCCCCCACAGCCCGATGCGTGCAGTTACTAATATACAGTCGCTAGATGCTAGCACTATAGGCAGTGGGCCATTTATTTATTTATCACGCGCACGACCATACCAACTCATACGCCTTTTGTGGGGTAGGGAACATTTTTTTTCGCGTTAAAAATGCTATAAAAAAAACTTCACTGTGTGATGTCTCCCCCACCCCGATGCGTGCAGTTATTACTACTATACAGTCGCTAAATGTAGCAGGTACCACCACAGTCGGTATGCACTGCTGTAATCATAGCAGGTACCACCACAGTCAGTATTCACTGCTGTAATCATAGCAGGTACCACCTTACGGGACTAGGCCTCACCACGCCACTCTGTCAGGTGAGTACTTTGTGCTATAGAGTCGATAAATACTGCTATAGAGTCAGCATGTACTACTGTGGTGATAGCAGGTACCACCACAGTCGGTATGCACTGCTGTAATGATAGCAGGTACCACCAAAGTCCGTATGCACTGCTGTAATCATAGCAGGTACCACCAAAGTCAGTATGCACTGCTGTAATCATAGCAGATACCACCACAGTATGCACTGCTGCAGTGAAAGCAGGTACCACCACAGTATGCACTGCTGTAATCATAGCAGGTACCACCACAGTCAGTATGCACTGCTGTTACGTTTTTAAGAGTAGTTTTGAAATATTTTAAGGCCCGGGCAACGCCGGGTACTTCCTGCTAGTTATTAATAAAACTTCAATATTTTGCGAAATGTCGAATCACTCCGTAGTAAACATCCTTGAATGACTCAGTTTAACCTCAGATAATTTTTAATTGAACCACTTTTAAGCATGTCTTTAGATCACAACCATAAACTGGGAAAATAATATTCAATTTCACTTATTCATCGCGAGTTACTGAGTAGACAATGAACCTCTCTTCAATACGATAAACACATTGTACTTATAAAGCACATTTCTGGAACTTTTTTACTTTCATTTTAATATAAATGCTTAATTAATCCATACATTTTTGATTATTGAAGGGTTTGTCTGTTACTCAATAGTGTATTTACTAAGAGGTACCGAGCACATTGCATCAGCAGCATTTGCAGATTAACTTGTGAGCTGAGTCTACCTCATAATCCGCAATCTTTTCACGGATTAAAGGGGACACGCGGCTTCTTCCTTTAGAAACCCGTGGCACATCGCGGTGGTTTAAGAAAAAGCATCATGGTCAGCAAAACGCGATCCATATTAAGTGGGCCAGATGAATAGAGCTGCAGAAGTCAGCGGACCTAACGCGGAGATGCAGAGAAACGCACGTTTTTATTTTGCATTAGCCCAGATGTCTTTTGTAGTAATGTATTTTTTTACTTGGATATCAAGTCTCTCTTCTTTGTTCCACTCATGTGGGGTCTGCTGTCCTTGCCGACCTTGTCCATACTGCTCTGTCCTACACCATCTCTCTTTCCGCTCCTCGGGCCACTATGTCTGATCGCACCACATCGGCCCACCCCTTTTTTTGCCTTCCTTCTGACCCACATAATTTTACTGCTGTCTCTCCACATGACCGAACCACACTAGCACTTTTTCTCTCATCTTCTTTGTGATATCTACCACGTTGAGTCTTCCTCTCATTTCATTTCTCACCCTGTCCTTCCTTGTTAAACTCCATATCCACCAAGCCATAGCTTGGTCCTCCCTCTTTCTTGTGCCCCAGCACTCGGCCCCATACAACAGCACTGGCCTCATCACCGTCTTGTACACTTTTCCCTTCAACCAAACTGGAACCCTCTTATCGCACACCACACCAGTCATCTCTCACCATTTCAGCCATCCGACCACTTGAATATCAAGTCTACAAGACGCAAAAGATAAATCGTGATTTTTGCAGATTAATGGGTTCGCATGGAGAATTACTCCCGTAAACCGCGGCGCACCATGTCAATGCGAAAACATGTTTTTGCAGATTACGGGACTAATCTCCACAGTGTGCCACGGATTACATGATTCTTTGATATGGTCCTTCCATATCACCACGAATTATTGGAGTTCTGCAAACCGGTATATAGGGTTTCTAATGATACACAATCCATTGATCATTTCGTTTGGAGAAAAAAAATGTTTTTTGGGTTGCTTTTGATTTCGTTGTTTGCATAGCAGCAAGTTACACTGCTGTTTATATATTATGCTCAAAGTGTTGGGCCTTGTTCATATCTATTGAAAGTTATGAGCCAGTAGGAAAAGTTCTACTCTCCTTAACATGATCCAGTCTACAAAATAAGCAGTCGATAAAGAAGTGCAATGCACTTCTTTATGCAATGCACTTCTTTATCGACTGGTTTTTCATAATACACATAGACTGACTGCTTCTTAAACGTATTTGCGTGGTTTTTTTCAGAGTTATGGTTTTCCAGACTGCATTATGTTTCTGTAGATGGGTTTTTATGACAATTTACAGATTGATTTTCATTATCCAAGCTAATGGGCCGCATCGTGCAGATATGGGGCTTCGATATACATATTGTTCTCAGAGGCAGCCTTTGCAACGGTTCCTATTGGTGACTATAAACTGGACTGTTGGAGTCCGAACGAGAGCGAAAACAGTCCACAATTGTGTCAATCACTGTTGCCTGTCAGTCGATCACATTTGCTGAAATGTGCTGTATTTTTATGGTGATAACACAAGAGGACCAACAATGCACTTCTTCAGGAACTGCTGATGGTTTATTCACAGTGCACAAAGGCTCACTGCTTTTGACATGTTTTTGCGTTGAAACTTATAGTTTTCTGTTCATGTATTTTTCTCATCTTACAGATTTTTATCATATTATTAAAAAATAATATTGTAGATAATGGGCGTAATTAACCCCCTAGACCTAAGTAACCTTATAATTACGAGTTCCCACCTGCGAGATAGAGTACCGTACTCCAGTAGAGTACTGTCCAGACTCTTAGAAGTGCTAGCAATATTATTGCGCTATTTCTGTAACACTGAGGTTATTAAACATACTGGATGAATTTCTTATAGAAACATAAATTCACATGTTTTAAGTTATTTTGCAATTATAATTTAAAAAGTCTTACCGGAAAAATTAGCTACAACGTTCAGCGTAAGTTATTTTACTTCAATACGCTAAATGCTATGGCAATACAGATATAATTCGTGCTGGTTATTTAAAAAAATACACAAATATTGTAACTAAACTGAGACCAAAATAATGTCATAACTGCGTAGTGACATAGAATGGGTAACTAGGGCACGTAGCGCTGGTTATGGGCCATCCATTTAGTACGTACACATGGAGGGGGAAGGGGGGGTTTACCCAAATGCATACGCTTGTGTATAGGGCGTCTACTGACAATGTGTGTACGCATAGGAAACGGGGGGGGGGGGGGTGAAGCCTCGATAATAATTTGTCTACATTGGCCTTAAAATGAGTTAGATAGTCTGGCGGTGGACTATCTGTTTGCTTAGACACATGAATATTATTAATCCTTGATCGTTTCTGCGTGGATTAAATATCGGCCGTTCTATATGATTCGGGGGTGGAGGGGTGCGTAAAGCGTATGTACGCAGGTGGGGTGGGGGGGTGTAAAAAGTACACGTGCGTACAGGGAGGGGGGGAGGGGTCAAGTTTTGACAGATTTTTGCGTACGTACTAAATGGATGGCACGTTACTGGTAGAGAGCGGGATTGTGGGTGTAGTAGCCCGGTCTACCAGCACAGCAGGTGAAATGTGCCACTGGAGCACGAATCGCCGGTTGCTGGCAGAGAGGAGGGATCTGAGGACACAGCAGCTGGTCTGCCAGCAAGGCACATGCTAGGCCGGGGTGAGGGATGTAGGGTAAAGGTGACAGAGGGGACACGTGGGGCGAAGCCCAGAACATTCTGGTAGGTTCCAGAAGGGAGCATGGCCGAGGGCGGAGCCAGGCCATCTGGTTCATACGTATGAATGAATTGAACGAGGTAAAACTGATGGAACACAGCACAAAATACAGCATCTGTTAATACTTGTGTAGTGGGTTGAATAACTATAAGGGAACTTCTCTGAGGCAACACAGTTTTATTTAACAGTTAACACTTAACACAGAGGGGTAATGGCCCCTCACACCCGATACATTATGGAGGTTACTCTCCAGACTAATACGCCTCTCACTGGTTAGTCCTCCGTGAGTGGAGCTTGAATCTTTACTGGTATATAAGCTGGAGCCGACCCTTGCCTGGGGTATGGCTCTGCCCTCGGGCTCTTCAGTCTTCACTGGTATAGCTTAGAGCCGACCCTTGCCAGGGGTATGGCTCTGCCCTTGGGGCTCTTCAGTCTTCAGGAGGATTTTTGTCTTCAGCTGGACGACGACTGCCGGGACCGTTCAGAGGTCCGGCTTTTATACAGAGCCGTGGCTCGCTCTGCCCCGGCCACACCTTCCTTCTCGAACCTTCGAGAAGGATCCGGGGATAATGTCATCCCCTAGCCCCCCTCCTGGGGTCTGGGGTCTGCCCCTTTTACATACTGTTCCATAGGGTAACCGTTGGGGCCCTATGGCTCATCGACTCTCAGCACCCTCTGTTGCCCCCTATTGGCCTGTGGCCGGTATTGCCGGCAACTGCAATAACACTGTTACACTTGCAATATCGATACAATTGTAATAAAGGACTCGATCACTGGGTCTGTCTCCGTTGTCCTTTATTTGGGTTCTTACACTTGTCCCACACGGCCCTCGCTCAGAGCCTCTCCGCTTGGCAACTCCACAGCTGCCTTCGCTCCCGTAGCCTCCTCGCTCCTGCAGCTCCGCTGCAGATCCCCTGTGCAGTCCTCCGGCTGCCCTCACTGTAGCTCCACCACTGCTCCTCGTTCCCCCGTGCTCGGTCACCGCTGGCCGACGGTGCCGAGTCTTACTCTGCGTGTGTGGCGATCTCGCCACTCTCCAACCTCCGCCCTGCGTGGCCTCACTCTAACTCTATCTCCCACACTCTCCCGTCTCTTCCGGTATCTCTCCCTTAAGACCTCACCCCTCTCTCACACGTGACCTAACTCCTCCCCCCCATGACGTCATATCCGCGAAGCCGTTTACGCCCGCATTACACCACCATCCCCCGTAGAGAAAATCCAGCCGACCTCGGCTGAACAATAACGAGACAAGTAATGCGAGCGAACACAACCATCACACATTCAAGGACAACGAAGCATACAATAAATATAACAACAACAACAAAACACAACAGTAAACTTCAACGAAATGTAAGGGACTTTGAGCGCGTTCGGGTCGCCGGTCCGTCCCAGACGGGCGGCGGCCCTCCTGCAGACCGGGAACATGACGGGGTTTTAGGAGCGACAGGATGAAGTCCTCCTGTCGCTATTGTAGGCCCGTCAACATCCCGGTCCCGTGTCCCTGAAGGCCCAGCGTCGGGGGTGCGTCGCGATCGTGTCTGCGACGGGGGCGGAAGGGCGGCGGAGCTCGGAGTCCCCGCAGCCGTGGTAGGCACACCCCGTGCAGAGTCTCCTGTCTCCAGCAATGTCACGCCCGGCTTGTCTGTAAAAGGCACGACAGGCGCTCTTGCAAGGTCAACAGGCACAGGCAAGGATGAGTCGGCAGCCACAGACCCCGGCAAGGCAACATCAGGAGATGACGCATCGTTTCGAGGGGCCACATATGGTTTCAAGCGCGACGTGTGAACGAACCAACGCCGAGATCCAAACCGAACACGCGCGGACTGTGGGTTGGGAACCTCGATGAGGCGAACCGGCCCTTGCCATGGTTTGTGTAATTTAGGAGAGGTACCTGGCCGCACCTGCGGGCAATGGAGCCAGGCTATGTCCCCCACCTTCCAGGGGCACTCCCCCTTTGAGCGTCGAGCACACCGCTCGTCCCGGGCCTGGGCTTTGGCAGTAGCCATGCGGGCCCCTTCCCGCGCCTCAGTAACCCGGCGAACGGTATCCTGAATGTAATCAGGAAGAGGCTTAGCAGGTCCCCTCACTCCAGTTCCCAACTGCACATCCATTGGCGGCACGTTCTCGCGACCGTACATAAGGAAAAACGGCGAATATCCTGTAGCTGCATGCGGCGTCATTCGGTATGCCGAAAGTACCCCAGGGATATGCAAATCCCAATCTGATTGTTTTTCACTCACGGTGTGACACAACATGGCGGACAAAGTCCGATTTAGCCGTTCGACCATACCATCCGTTTGTGGGTGGTAGGGAGATGTCCGTATCTTTTTAGTTCCAAGAGCCGCACACACCTCCCCCAACAATTTAAAAGAAAATTTCCGGCCTTGGTCTGTGAGGAGCCTCTCCGGCGCCCCCTTGTCCATCACGTACCCGAATAGAAAGGCGTCTGTGATAGACGCCGCTGACTGGTCCGGCAAAGGCCAGGCCATTGGCCAGCGGGAGAGGTACTCCACCCCAACTAGCAAGTATTTATTACCCTTAGCGGATGGCGGGAAGGGTCCCAAAATGTCCAACGCCACCAATTCGTTAACTCTAGACACCTGAATAGACTGTATGGGTGGCACATATGGTTGTTTAGGTGGTTTTCGCCGGGCACAATCGGGACACGCGCGAACGTGACTGACGACATCCGTTGTCATGCCGTGCCAAAAATAGTATCGCTGCAGCGTCAATAGGGTCTTCTGCACCCCCAGATGTAAAAGCGTGTCCCCATGCAGAGTCCTAATCAATTCGTACCGCAAGGATGCCGGTACAACCAGACGCCAGCGTTCCTGTAACCCTTCCCTCCACATCAGCAGACCATCGTGGAGAGCGGTTTCCGACATACCCCCCGTGCCCAGTCCCCCACTCTTCTTCGCAGTCTGATTCCGTAACGTGACCAATGAACCATCCAACATTTGTTCCCGAATCCACACAGCCCTTGGAAGATTCAAAATCCCATCAGCCGGTCCCGGCTCCTTTGGAGCTTCAGGCACGTCGACCGCCATCGCAACAGACTGAGGGGGTTGCTGAATCGGCGCACATCTATGCGTCCCAGACGCGCACGCGCAAGGGGATCGCTGCGGCAACCTAGAAAGCGCGTCCGCATTTGCGTGACGCACCCCCTTCCGATGGTGAATTTGGAAGGAGAATTTTTGCAGCGTGTCCAACCACCGCGCCAACTGGCCGGATGGTTGGTCCATCTTGAGAGCATACTGCAAGGCCGCATGATCCGTGCGTACAATAAACGAACGACCGTAGAGATACGGTCTAAATTGGCGGAGAAAGAAAACAATTGCCAAAAGTTCCCTGCGTGTGACGCAGTAGCGGGTTTCTGCGGGAGACAAAACCCGGCTACCATACGCCACCACGCGCTCCACACCACCTTTTGACTGAGACAACACGGCCCCAATGCCCGTGTCACTCGCATCCGTATCCAGAATGAAGGGGTGATCGAAATCAGGATAATCCAACGTCGGTGCCGTAGCCAGTCAATCGCGCAGGCCCTGAAACGCCGCCTCTTCTGGCGGTCCCCAAGCAAATTTCCTTCCTTTACCCGTAAGGAGGTGCAAGGGCCTCGCGATCGTCGCGAAATCCGGAACAAACCTCCGATAGTATGAGGCAAACCCCAAAAACCGACGTACATCCCCCACCGTGGCCGGGGTTGGCCAGTCACGGACGCATGCTGTCTTGTCCGGATCCGTGGCCACCCCGTCCGCACTTACGATATGCCCCAAATAGCGCATGGACCGTTGCAGTAGGTGACATTTCTTAGGCTTAAATTTCAAATTTGCGGAACGCATCCTGGCGAACACCGCCTCTAACCGCAGTAAATGCTCATCAAATGTGCGGCTGAAGACGATAATATCATCCAAATATATTAGACATGTCTCCCACTGCAACCCCGTTAACACCAACTCCATCAACCTTTGAAATGTGGCAGGGGCAGCATTCAACCCCATCGGAAGACAATTAAATTGGAATAACCCCTGCGGCGTACGGAAAGCAGTCTTCTCCCGCGAGGGCTCGTCAAGGGGAAGCTGCCAAAATCCCGAAGAGAGATCCAGCGTTGAAAAGAACTTCGCCCCCGACAAGGCATCGAGGGAGTCGTCCATACGCGGCAGGGGGTACGCATCTGCCACAGACACTTTATTCAATTTTTGAAAGTCGACACAAAATCGCAATTTGCCATCCTTCTTTTTAACCAAAACAACAGGCGTGCCCCATGGGCTGTTAGATGGAGATATTATGTCCGCAGCCAACATGTCATCCACTGCCCCTCGAACCTGATCTCGTTCCGCCGGACTCATCCGATGCGAGTTTAGCCGAATAGGGGCAGCGTCCCCTGTGTCAATATGATGGTAAAGCAACGAGGTGCGTCCCAAGTCCAAATCGTCGGAGCTAAACACATCAGAATAACTCAATAATAATTTACGAAGCGCGCAACGTTGTTCACCGGAAAGGGAAGAATTTTCCCCACACAATTCGGCGATCCAGCGATTATCTGCGGCACCAGGACCTGAAACACCACCAACCATGACCTGGCTGCCCAGATGATCTTGTGCCGTAAACGCCGTAGTGGCATGTGCCACAACTGTACCAGCCGGCACACACACATTTTCGGTACTTGCATTAAGCACCTGCAGAAACGGCTGCTGGTCTGGCCGGACAATAGTTTGCGCCCCAACGAGCGCCGCTCCGCCTGTTATGGTGGCGGACGGCGACAACAAAACCCCAATTGCACCCTGACGACCAGGTACAGGCTTCCGATATCGCAAGGGGATAAGCATCTGTGAGCCAGGTGGAATATCAACAGATACCTCGGACAGCGCCTGCACCTGAGCGACCGGAGCAGGCCGCCCCCAGGGCGATGGTAGAAATGTAATTTTTCGCCCACCCGGTAATTCATTGCAGTTTCCATTAATTCTGATTAGAATGGGCATCTTGGCCAGAAAATCAGTTCCCAACAAACAAGGAACTGCAAGGGACCTCGAAATTAACACAATTCCCGAGGCCGACACTCCCCCGATAGATATTTCGCGGCGACGCAGGAATCGTAAACCGGACGCACGTCCTCTGGTGGGATGCCCAACAGATGGAAAATTACATCCGATATAATGGTCGCGGACGCCCCGGAATCCACTAAAATACGCACGTCCACCCCTTGTATAGATCCCGGTACAGTGGACGAACCAGTAGCGGCCGCGACGACCTGCCGTGCCAATTTACGCCACTGCGTTACCGAGCGACGTGGCCCAGTCGATGGCCTCCCCCCGTTATTAACAACACCCGGATCGCACGACAACGGTGATGAGTGAGGTGTCAAGCCTTGCTGGGTGTCTGGTGCGCACCGACTTGCCTGTCCTGGAGGATCCTTCCGTGGCACGTCCGCTGTCGAGGCCTCCTACTGGGGCGGACCCGGGACACGGGCCCAGCAGTCCCTGGCGTAATGGTCTTTATGGCCGCAGCGGAAGCAGTCGATGTCGTTGCGCCGCGCCGCAGGCCCCCCGTCCCGACGCTCCCGTGGTGGCGGCGCAGATCGCGGCCCCGGCCTACTGTGGGCCGACCACTGAGCAGAGGCGGCCATCAGCTCCTGCGGGCCGCCCCCGTCAGGAACGTACACCGCCTTCTTGGGATCCCAACCTGCGGCACCTCCATCGATGATGGGCCCCCCCGTCCACGCCGTGACTTGCTTCCAACGGCGCAGGTTGAACTGGGCATCAAGACATTTAGCGGCCGCCCGGGATGTGAGCTTTTCGTGGCCACACACCGGCATAGGAATCCCCAAATCCCGGGACAGCTCGAGCATCTTACCCAAGATGAGAGGTTCGAGCAGGTCAGGCTCTGTCTCCGGGTATGCAGCCATGGCCAACTCCAATACCGCACCCCTGTATGCCACCGGCGACTCCTCGGGTGCTCGCTGACGTTGAACAAACCGGCGATGAGCATCATCCGGTGGCTCATATGCATCTGCCATCTCGTCGAAAACTCCTCTCAATGTTTTCTTCTTCTCGGCCTTTATAGAACGGAAGAATCTCATCGACTCGTCATCGAGAAGAGTCGGTAAAACCTCCAATGCCTCAGAGTCCGTCCACCTTGCAGAGCGTACCGCCGCCAAAAATCTGCAGGCGAAAGCACTCCAATCGCCCCCGATGGAGAATTCTTTAACGGTCGTGAGATGACGACTACGACTCCTTGTTGCACCGTCCTCAGCCGATGACTCACCAGGCGGCATATTCAAAATGGCGTCACATCGCAACGTGTTCAAGATGGCGGCCCCTCGCCGCGGAGAGCACAAGATGGCGGCTTCCCGCCGTTCTTCTCCTGCCACGCCCAAGATGGCGTCTTCTTGCCGCGTGGCCGATGGCGCCGACAGCGGAGGCAAGGCAGCAACCTGCGGACCTCCATCGGCTCTCCCCAACGCCATCCTCGGCGTGACGAGCTCGCACAATTGCGCGAGCACGATTTTCAGCGTCTCCAGCTGCGCCGCCATCTGCCTCCATCGCCAATCCGCGTCCTCTGGTGCAGACGGGTCCACCGACGCGGCGACATCTTGGACTCCTGGACCCGTACTCGTTCCCGCACGGATCTCCTCTTCCATCGCAGGCAAGTCCACCGCCTGAGGAAAGTCGTCGTCGTCGGATGATGATGCAGATGATGGCGCAGGAATCGTCTTTTTTCTGAGCTGTTTTGACATGCCGTTTCACTTCTGACACCAGTGTAATAAAGGACTCGATCACTGGGTCTGTCTCCGTTGTCCTTTATTTGGGTTCTTACACTTGTCCCACATGGCCCTCGCTCAGAGCCTCTCCGCTTGGCAACTCCACAGCTGCAGATCCCCTGTGCAGTCCTCCGGCTGCCCTCACTGCAGCTCCACCGCTGCTCCTCGTTCCCCCGTGCTCGGTCACCGCTGGCCGACGGTGCCGAGTCTTACTCTGCGTGTGTGGCGATCTCGCCACTCTCCAACCTCCGCCCTGCGTGGCCTCACTCTAACTCTATCTCCCACACTCTCCCCTCGAATCCGGTATCTCTCCCTTAAGACCTCACCCCTCTCTCACGCGTGACCTAACTCCTCCCCCCCATGACGTCATATCCGCGAAGCCGTTTACGCCCGCATTACACAATGATAATACTTGTGTAGTGGGTTGAATAACTAGAAGGGAATTTCTCTGAGGCAACACAGTTTTATTTAACAGTTAACACTTAACACAGAGGGGTAATGGCCCCTCACACCCGATACACTATGGAGGTTACTCTCCAGACTAATACGCCTCTCACTGGTTAATCTACAAGTCCTCCGTGAGTGGAGCTTGAATCATTACTGGTATATAAGCTGGAGCCGACCCTTGCCTGGGGTATGGCTCTGCCCTCGGGCTCTTCAGTCTTCACTGGTATATAAGCTGGAGCCGACCCTTGCCAGGGGTACAGCTCTGCCCTCGGGCTCTTCATTCTTCACTGGTATAGCTTAGAGCCGACCCTTGCCAGGGATATGGCTCTGCCCTTGGGGCTCTTCAGTCTTCAGGAGGATTTTTGTCTTCACCGTTCAGAGGTCCGGCTTTTATACAGAGCCGTGGCTCGCTCCGCCCCGGCCACACCTTCCTTCTCGAACCTTCGAGAAGGATCCGGGGATAATGTCATCCCCCAGCCCCCCTCCTGGGGTCTGGGGTCTGCCCCTTTTACATACTGTTCCATAGGGTAACCGTTGGGGCCCTATGGCTCATCGACTCTGAGCACCCTCTGTTGCCCCCTATTGGCCTGTGGCCGGTATTGCCGGCAACTGCAATAACACTGTTACACTTCTTCTTGGTTCTTTCGGTAAAGTCACGTAGAAGGGAAATAATAAAATAATAAAAATAAAACATAATAAAATAATTCTCACGACGTTTCGGCCACAACGCAAGCAGCCGTCCTCAGGTGAAGAATGAAACACCACCAAGCTTGGAGCGTATATTTAAGCTGGTTTGGAGGGGGGGAGGTGGGAAGAAGAGCGCCTTGACAAAATAATTTGCATATCAAGAGGAATTTAGCATATGGAAAATGCGTAGGAGGTGGGCGGGGGGGTTTCAAATTAATATTATGCCCGTGCATTATGCAGGATTAGCAGCATCAAAGGGAGGGGGAAGGGGGGTAGCATCAACAAAGGAAAGGAATGTTAATAGTATGTAGCTGCAGTTACTAAACAACCACGTAAAAAACTAAAGTATAAACTACATAAACAACTAAAGTATAAACTACATAGCATCATCAGTATACTTACTATACTCTACAATAAGCTGAGTTACTAACAGTAAGTAATACATAACAATTCTACGTCGTAAAAATTATATAATATGCTTCCATGTAAACTTTATTCTCTTACATCACACGAGTCTACACCGTACTATATACTGCCATAGACAAAGCGAAATTTAGTCCTTTGGCCAGTACCGTTTTCAGATTGTCAGAAATTGGTATGTTACTTTGAAATAACAGTCTTGTTGACATCCAGCTTTGTGATTTGTGGCTCTGATTTCTTCTTAGATAGGAGGCTGATTTCTAAATTCAACCTCCTATCTAAGAAGAAATCAGAGCCACAAATCACAAAGCTGGATGTCAACAAGACTGTTATTTCAAAGTAACATACCAATTTCTGACAATCTGAAAACGGTACTGGCCAAAGGACTAAATTTCGCTGTCACCCCCAAATATATACCAGTAGAGGATGTAATTTCTCAGGTTGATGTTGCCCTCAGAGGCATAGGACACATCCATGCGGATGTAGCAAGAGCTGAAATAGCCACGATTCTTAAGAATGCTAAGAAACCCACTAGTAACATTAGCAAAAACGAACGCTCCGAACTCGCGAACTTAAAAAAGAGAGATGATATAGTCATTCTCTTGGCAGACAAGGGCAATGCCACGGTCATCATGGATAAAGAATCATACAACAACAAAATCCTGGACCTACTTAATGATGGTAGTTACTCCAAAATTAAAAGCGATCCTACTAACAGCCTAACGACAAAAACCAACAGGATCATCACTAGTTCGACTTCCCTAATCGAACCAACTAAACGTCCCTCTCTAAAACCCTCGGCTGCTAGGCCTCCCAGACGCTATGGTCTTCCCAAGATCCATAAAGAAGGCACCCCGCTACGACCCATCGTGTCAACGATTAACTCCCCTACTTACAAACTAGCCCGTTTTCTATCAGATACTCTACTTCCCTTCACAGGCAAGACCTCTTCGGCTGTACTCAACTCAACCCAACTAGTCTCTTTGGTCAAGGACATGGTACTATCTCCTGATGATATCCTCGTCAGTTTTGATGTAGTATCTCTGTTTACCAAAGTTCCAGTGCCTGACACCCTAACAATAATTGAGGACTTGGTCCAACATGGATTGAATTCGGATGTACCTGCGCTGGTTAGGCATTGCCTCACCAACACTTATTTTACCTGGAATGGCACCTTCTACAAACAGAATGAGGGTACCCCTATGGGCCCCCCCTTGTCACCAGTGATAGCCAACATGTTCATGGAAAAGTTTGAATCAGACGCCATCCAGACATCCACCCTGCGTCCTTCCCTGTGGAAGAGGTATGTGGATGAAACTTTCGTCATTTGGCCACATGGCCTCCCAGCATTGAACCACTTCTTGGACCACATCAATTCCAGACATCCATCCATCAGATTCACCATGGAAGTGGAGAAAGATGGCAAACTACCATTCTTAGATATTCTGTTTGAGAGGAGACCTGACGGATCCTTGGGACATTCTGTCTACAGGAAAGCCACCCACACAGATTCCTACTTGAAACCGTATTCCCACCACCACCCATCTCAAAATAATTTTCTCATCAAAACGCTATACCACAGAGCTCATGGCATTTCTGACCAACACCACCTGGCCAGTGAATTGAGACATGTACATCGGGCCCTCAGGATGAACGGATACTCTGAACGCACCATCCGCCAAGCTGTTTCTCCCACTATACAGAAACAGCCACTTGAAACTCCGATCAAAACTGTCACGTTACCATACATAGCAGGCGTGACCAAAAAGATCTCCAAAATTTTAAACAAACATAAGATCCAAGTCCGATTCAGTACAGTACATAAAATCCGTGATCTAATTCCATCTGTGAAGGTTGTCATCCCTGACTTGCAATACCCTGGAGTCTATAAACTGAGTTGCAGCTGTGGTGACTGTTACATTGGGGAAACGAAACGTCATGTCTCAGATCGTGTCCGCGAGCACAAGTCAGATTTGAAACACGGCAAAATTGAGTCTTCCGCTGTTGCCGATCATTGCTACAACGCGGTGGGCTCTCATGAGATTGTTTTCTCCGAGACTAAGGTGCTCTGCAAACCCTCTGGCTACCATCAAAGGTTTGTACACGAAGCCATTCAGATATACAAACACAGACATAATTTCAATCGTGATGAAGGGTACAAACTTTGTAATCATTGGAAAGATGTTATTAACCATGCAAAAAAGATGTAATTACACATTGTTGGACCATCTTATCTGACAGGCACTATTTTACTTTACCGAGTGTTAACATCCCTAACGTTTAACAGTACTCTCTTTATTGTCAGCCAACATTGGTATAAACATGGGCATTTTCTTTCCTTTCCTATTATGTACATCCACAGTGACTTGCGCACAAACACGTCCTTGACCTCGACCACGAGTACCCCGTCCCTCTGTTAGCCCCCCCCCCTCCCGATACTTTCCATTAATTGGCTACCACATTCTGATAAGCCCCTCCCCCCCTTCTCCCTTAACTGGTACTTAAGAGCTTACACCTTGAATCCCTCCCTCACTTGATGCAGCTAATCTGGCTGTGACGGTCCCACCTGATGACGGAGACTTGTGTTGCCTCCGAAACGTCGTGATGTTTTTTTATTGTTTTATTTTAATTTCATTTTTTACCTACGTGACTTTACCGAAAGAGCTAAGAGTATGAATCCTTGCAGTCACGAAAGCTTCAAATCTAGAAACACTTATTGGGTTTGCTGGGCAAATCCACGGTCCGCAAACTCAAAGGAAAATGGGAAAACTTACGTTTGGTTCACGTTTCGTAATACGACACCCCTGTTTTATGTTACCCTACATCAAGCCAAACATTAAACAGGAAGCATTTTATTGTATATGATTGCTGTTTTCTAGTGTTAAATATAACTTGTACAGTAAATGTATAGAATTAAAACGATGTGTAATAAAGGACTCTCAGCCGATGTTGTTCTCCGTGTCCTTTATTTGGTTCTTGCTCGCACCCCGCGATGTCTCCGCTCCGACCCGCACCTTCTCCACCTTGTGCCTCCGCACGTCGTCTGAGTCCTCCGCTCCTGCTCTCTCTCTCTGCAGCCACCCCGCTGCTCGTGTGCTCCGCACACTCCGCAGCCCCCTTGCTGCTCCGTGTGACTCCGCACACCCAGCAGCCACCCTGCTGCTCCGTGTGCTCCCGCACACTCTGCAGACACCCCCGCTGCTCCACGAACACCGCTGGCCGACGGTGCCGTGACTCCTGCCTCGTGGCAATCGCGCCACTCCTCGCCAGCACGCCGCGTGGCTTCTCCCTTCTCTATTCTGTCTCCACTCCCGATCCCCTTCCGGTTCTCCCCTTATATCCTCCCCCTCACGTGACCCTGACTCCTCCTCCTCCGCACGTGACCCTGACTCCGCCCACACTCACGTGACCCTGTCCTTGCTCGCATTACAAATGTAATGGTGTACAATACTGTATACGTATTACACTTCAGGGAGAAAAATTGTGCGGCTGAGCCTCACTGGAGGCTGGCAACACGTAAATTGGGACCCACTATGGACCGCTTGGGCGACAAGACGAAGACAAAATGGCACGTGTGTGTGTTCTTCCGCGGCAGCATCATCGCCAAAAGTAGACTTACGATGCATACAGGGATCTCACAGTCGACCGCGAATGGCCGAGACACAGGGGCATGATGGGCTCGGCTATTAGCGATAGCTGAATCCGTGAGAGGGAAGGGTTGGCTGTACTGTGATGTTGATATTGGGTTAGAGTAACTTGCATGGCTTATGTTTAGTAACCAAGTGGGGGGTCACTGGTTTTGGCGGGTTCAACTTATGAATGGACAGTTTTAAATGGTGGGAGGGGGGGCCCCGGGAGGGGGGGCCCCATTACAAAATTTGTAAAGTTAAGGGACATCTGCTTCCCTCTTCATATGCATGTAATGCGAGCAAGGATTGAAGGGGGGTGGAGTCTGGGTCACGTGGGGAGTGGGTGGAGTTAGGGTCACGTGGGGGAGAGGATTTAGGGAGAGAACCGGAAGGGGAAGGGAGAGTTGAGACGGAGTGAAATACGAGGAGGCCACGCTGGGCAAGACGGAGAGAGTGGCGCGGTCGCCACGCGGTGGGAGACGTCGACACCGACAGCCATCGGTGTCAGACGAAGAGAGCTAACGGGGCAGTGAGAGGCTAGCTGTGTAAGGGGCAGCAGTGACGCTAGATAGCGGGGCAGCGGTGTGGCTGCAAGGATTGCCTGACGGGGCAGCAGGGAGACTGCATATTGGAGCAGCAGGGAGACTGCATAACGGAGCAGCCGAGGGCTGTGGAGAGGTCGTTGAGTGGGACGCGGGCCTGAGCGAGACGCCGTGGTATCGAGATTCTACGAACCCAATAAAGGACAACGGAGATCGACATCTGAGAGAGAGTCCTTTATTACATGCATATAGAGTAGACTCTCGATTATCTGCGCTAATGAGGGGGAGGAAGGCCGCGGATAATTAAAAATCGCGGATAATCCAAAAATAAAAATTTCCACAAATATCTATGCCAAAAACTAATGATCGACTGATCGATGTGCGTGCTCAGTGATAACACTTTCCTGCTCCCGCGCAGAAGAATCCACCCACTCAGTGGATAGAAGATCCACGAAAATTCAAATCAAACTCTACCTACTGTTGTAAATATATGTAACTATTGTACTGTACAGGCGATCATGTGAATTTCGGATTAACCGGAGCACATATTTGTTCGATTTAAGCACGTGAATTATAAGAAACATTTCCAAGAATAACAATTCATAACAGTTTTTTGTATAATTAATTTGGGCTTAAAGGAAAATCCATGAGTTATTAATTTGTTAAAATCTCAGGTGCACGGTTAGTCCGCAAATCGGATAAACCGCACGTGGTTAATCGAGAGTCTACTGTATTCCCTCTTTCCTGAGTAGCACTAGCTTTTAGTGCCAACTATCAACTTTAACAGTTGTCGAGATTTTAAATTACAGTAGAACTCTAATAATCCTTTGTCCAAAAATACGCAAATTCTAAAATGAATGACTACCCTGCGAGTCACATCAACTCCCGGAGCCCGTGGGGTGGGGGGGGGTGTAATCATAAACTATGTGAGAATTTTCTAGGGTTTTTGGAGGCTGGCTAAAAATGTTAATGATTTTTTTCATTCCCATCATACAGAAAGCAAAATGGAAACGGAAATAAAAATTGGTAACAGACTATCAGTGCTCACATAGTCTGCTGACTGGGAAACGAAATCTGCTTTTAATTTCAATTCTAAAATAACACTAAAATTACTGTGTATAGACCCCATGATAGTTTAGTCCATTTGGGTTTTAAAAAGAAAATCACAATGTTTTTCCTAGTTTATTGGAGTGCTTAGTTAAGTTGAGTCGCACAGCTAAAAACTCAACAATGTGTTAGTATACATTTCTGGAATAAAGCCACAGTGAGTTGTGGAATACAGGATCTACAAAACCCCATCCCCTTATCACTGCAGATTTAGGAGTTCAAGTGTAATTACGACCATTTTTAAATCCTTTATTAAATCCTTTATATTAAGTTCACTTGTTTGCTTGCCTGCGCGCTTACGACCGTGCAAATCTTTCGGTCGTTTTTTAACCCACTTCCCGTGGTCCAATCGAGCTGACATTTTGCACACAGACTCGTTGTGCGTGACAATTTATTTTCGTGAAAAAATGTTTCCAAAATTTTCCACTTTTTATGAAAAAAGAAATTAATATTTTATTTAAAATTCCAATGTGATAAAAATGAAACTCTTACTCAAGAAAAACAGAAATGAATAATAAAATAAAACCGATGCCACGCATATATAAAGGATTTATAGTGAAAAACTTTGTTTTTACGGGTTAATTTTTTTGTCAGTCTCATGTTGGATGAAGGCTTCTCCACAGTGTTGGCCATGGAGGTCGTGTGGCCACGCTTTACTATGCTGGTGATTTTATGAACGGGTGCCCAGGACCAGTTTAGATATAATTTGCCAATGTTATCCGTGGCTAAGAAACAACTTAGGTCACCAGTTTTATATCTCACTGTGCCAATACTCCAACCGGTTGATATTTTACTCAAGTAATTTTGCATGCAAAGTTAGTAAACGTTGAATTATATACACTGTAAAGTGTATATAGTTCGCACTCACATTATACTCGACACATTTCAAATTGATTTATTTACATTTCCGTTACAAAACATACAATTTTAAACATCTAAACAGACGTCAGATGTACTTAACATTGAGTTGAATAATTTTACATTTTCAAAACATGGAAAAAATAAAACACGTTTAATCAATATAATCTTAACGTACGATTTCAAAGTGTTGTTTACCAATTTTTTTAAATTAATATGCAATCTATAGTATTATCTATATTGTTCTTTTAAATCACCATGTGTATGCATTTTAAATTGCAGTACTATCAAAAGTACAGTATACTATAATCGGAATGATAATGCTGAATAAATGCTGTCTTATTCCTACATTTCAGTGTACAGGACAGTCTGTTATTTTACATTTTGTCTATTTGATTTTATTTTACAGTGGAGTATTTTTGCTTGATCATCTTCAATAATGTACAAAATTCGAAAGCACGATAGTTAAATGATCACCATCAGGTAAAAAGTGCTGTCCACTCAATTTGTATTTAATACAATACAAAACATATCATTGAAATGTACTGATGCCTTTTATGAGCCCCTTTTTATTCTGCTACACAGACATGTGTTTCTTTGCAAAGTAGTGTTCCTTTGCATGGGTTATAACTTGGTCTGTTTGTCAGTTTCAGCAGCGATTGGCTTGAAGTCGTCCAGAGAAATGATGCTTCCCTTTTCTTCCTTTTCTTTGTTTTTGAGGTTGCTTGGGTCCACGTACACGTAGAAGTACGCCATTATTGAGAATATGATGAACACCGCAAACAGCAGGCAGGCAAACAGGATGAACTCCACCCACTAAGTGACACAAAAGTATTGCATTCGCATTTTACTTCTCAAACGTAAACTGTTGGTTAAATAAAACAAATAACTTTCATAGTGAAATGCCACACAGCATCACGTGTCGTTACGAACTTAATATGTGTTGTTCAAATGTTGGACATCTAATGGGCATCTGTTAAAAAATTGCTTTATAACTCATCGGATTTCTGACAGTATAAAAAAATCTGATTATGATTCTGTTGGTACAATATGCACATTTTAAGTAACACTGCTGCGCATGTTTTTTGCGGATGTGTTGTATAGTTACGCTCTCTGATGTCTTTTCAGGTAAAAGCTATCGGTACATGGAGTGAAACGGTGCAGTATTGTTTACCAGCAACTGCACGAACAATTTGCTTTTTTATGCAACATTATGTTGTACATTAGCTTAGGCATTCTGACATTTTTCTGCAAAATAAACCTACCTGCTCCATATTTGCACCCTCAGCCACAATCAGTACAATGACGTTTCCAAACGCCACTGTGAGAAGCCAACCTGCCTGCAGCACCGACTTCATGCTGGTCGGTGCCTGGTTTGCACAAGAGTGTGTATTTGTTAATGTAGTATTCGTACATGCAAAACACACAAACGTAAAATATACTCAAACATTGCAGACCCTGAAGCCCAACAGCTTAGATAGTTTCTTTTTGCTAAATATTCCGCATGTGAAGAGTAGTTGTCGTGAAGCAAAACATTGTTACCACATGGCAATAACTAAAACGTTATACTGTATGTACAAACATATGCACATGATTTTTTTTTTTACATTAACAGTTGAGTAGAGTATATTGGATATGCAGTCATGATCTTAAAACTCAAATGCATATTGAAGACAAACATGTTACACACAGTAATATGGTGCGTAACAACATCTGGTGGACCATTGGTGTGCATGGTAAATGAAAATTGTAACTTACCTGCGAGTATGAAAACTCCAGCCCAGTAACTGAAAACATTACTTCTGCAGCTGTGAGCAGGACATACTGGGGAACCTGCAAAGCTAAGTTTATGGAGTTTTCTGGCAAATCCTGTATCTTTAGGATACCGAATTCATCCTTGGTAAAACAAAAAAAACAAGAAATGGAATGTAAGATTCCAAATTAATATATGACTACACATATCCTACGCATTTTTTACCTTCTGCAATGTTTTGGAAATCTGAAGACTATATTTTGATTCCCCATAATGTTCCACAATAACGACAATGATATGTAAAATCTTAAAGTCAAAAGTGAAAATAATTTTCTGCTCAAATAGCTTTCAGGTGAAAGCTATTTGAGCAGAGTCTATCCATCGGACTAACCATCGTTGATTTCCCCACAAAGTAGTACCTACTTTATTCACTCAGGAGGGATGATGGACTAAGTCAACCCCCAATCAAGATTTGAACTTGCAACCTTCCAATCAAGAGCTGCATACTCATCCACAGAGTAACCTAGTCGGATTATAATATGGATGTTTTATTTTAAAGCTGAAATGTTACGGATATTTTTTAAAGTACAGAACTTTATACAGAAGTATTAACATATCTATATGCTCCTATGTGCTTTGGTTTTTCTTAGTCAAGCTTGGAAAGGAACATGGTGTCTCAATGTATTTTTTCTTGTAACGTGTAAAGGATTGTATTCATATACACCACGTTACAGAGTTGTGTTTCAAGACCTTACCGGGTTCAAAAGGATTGTGTAGGCAGCCCCGAAATCCAAAAAAACCTCTCCTAAAAAAATGCCTTCTGACATGATTTTATGGCTGAAAATGCAAACGATATACATTTTATACATGTTTTCTTTACATATCTTAATTGTCATCCTAATCTCCAAAAAACACGTAATTTCATGCCACAAAATATATAATAAAAACAAAGTTCCGTATAAATACCATACAGAACTTTAATGATTACAGCAAATCATGCTGATCCAAATACATATGTAATGACAGTAGAGCCTACATGCACTGTGAGTGGACTAGTGGCCATGGGTGGTCATAACAGGGGAGTCAGCCAACAGTGCGAATGCACTAGTGGCCAGGGGAGGTAATGACAGGGGTATCAGTTGTGAGTGCGAAGGGACTGGTGGCCATGGGAATGATCGAGAAGGGAGCGTGGTCAGGTGACGACAGAGGTCGGGAGAGTCTGCCGGTGGAGCGAGCGTCCAGTCAGCGAGAATGATCGAGAATGATCAAGAAGGGAGATGCGCAGGAGACTCGTGGCTGTTGCAGTGGGGTTTCCGCCTGATGTGAAGTGAACGTGTCTTCAATAAAGTGCCATCTCAGGAGAAGTGTGTTAAGTCATTACACGTACTATAAAATGAATTGGCTTGATTTAAAAGTACATTATCAGTACAGTACGACAATGTATTATAATTTACATTTTTTAACTTGTCTCTTTTATAATGTACACATGTTTCTCTGTCCAATTACCTCATTCAAAAGTTGTAATTCTCAATGGCAAGCTTCCCCATGTAACATTTTGTATTTGAACAGAAGAAGGCTGTTAAACTTGGAATGGCATACCCTGACTGGGTAGTAGGGGTCACAAGGAAAGGGATTTGCAAAACCCTGCTCTACAGTTTACTATATCATATTTATACAGGAATCCAAATGCTTATGCAAATTGATAAGTAGTAGTTTTTGAATATAGAATTCATTTTAAAACTGTACTCTGTGTGTACAAGTGAAAAAAGTAGGCTACTTACTTTCCACGAAATACCAGCTGGTAGTCTGTAAAATTATAGTCTCCACTCACATTAACTGTACTGTAAGTTCCAATATTAACAGTTTTAATTTCGCTGTTCCCACCAACAAATCTGAACATAGGTAAAACAAAATCACAGAATACAATGAGAAATTGGATCAGAAATATGGAATAGATTACAATGCAGCGGACTGGGGAAGTGAGAGCCATGGGTGGGGCTAATGCTATTCCACAAATGTAAAGTAGGGAAAAATACAATTCTGTCTTCTGTGTGGTGGTGCTGTAGCCGAGGGGATAGGACAGCTTAGTCCAACGGCCAAACGATGGTTTAAATCTCCACCAAAAATTCCATTTATCTTGTATGCATCACTTGTTATTAAATATCTGCACTGAGAAACTACGAGAACTCCTCATATCCACGGTAATATGGGGGACCCATATTGTGGATCCTATTATCTGCATGGTTATCTGCAACGTGTTACTCTTAGGATGACTTTTTTGCGCGACTCATCTGTGACAAAAATAACAGATAATAAGATGCCATTCTGCAAAGACTTATGGGAAGTCATGGATTACCACGAATAGAAATAGGGCCATGGATAAAAGGAAGTCTGTAATGAAAACATCTTAATACGCAATTATGTTAATTACCTTTAACTTTTATTTGATTTTTATGCACTATTACATAATTTTAACATATAATAATATTAGTTTTTATTGCCAACATACAGTCCCAGGGTTCTACCCATAGTGGGATTAAAGTTTGAAAAGGGAAATAATGTCTCAGGGCCCTTTATGGCTGGCTGTGTTCCAATACAGGAGTTTCTTTTTTGTTTCAGAAAAGCAGAGAGTGTATATGAAATGTAATTATTAGCTTTTTGCCGAGTGCATACCGGTTTATATTCAGTAGTGCTGTTCTTAACGTTTATTTAAAAAATATTGCTACATTACATAATATGATGTGCAAACCACAGAGACGAACACGTGGTTTTACCTCACTGCTGCCATGCCTTCTTCAGGTTTTGAGACTAAATCATTTTCCTGGAAAATACAGCATAATACATAATTACATTAAAAAAACATTTCTAATTCATGTCCTCCAGTATAGGTTCTGGTTGTAATATGTATATACCATTGTGTAGTATATGAAGGCATAAATTTCCCACCTGTTTACATTGAAGGCGTAGCTCATCTGGGATTTCATAAAATATTACAGTCATTGACTCCCTCTCTTCAGCATTAAAGGGACAGGTGAACTCTGTGCCATCTCGAAATGCCACTATTTCAAACGGTTTTCTCGCCACAATGTTGAACGATTTGTGCACAGAAGCCTGTAAAAACACAGTGTAAATATCTTTGCATAAAAAATACAGTACAGTACTGCATAGTATTTTCATTCCTTGGGTCACACTATTGCCACATACTGTAACTGTCTACATTTTAAATTCTTATTTCACGCAATTAAAATTTTGTATTAAGATTATATTCTTGTCACATTTTTATAGGACAATATATTTCAGTCAATGTAAATTTACCTCTGTTTTTCTGGATGTATACCAATCATCTAAAAGTACTGTATACCTGTACTGTGATTTAATCATTAAAATGTCGTCTTCATTCCATATACAGCTCTATACAGTATTGTAGTTGGTTTTGTTATTCAAACATTTAAATAAAACAGCATACCACATACAGAAAATTATTTAATACTCATTAATGTGCTGTACTGGTATTTAATTTTGTAATATTACAATATAGCCACGTATGTTTGACAAAGCAAACGATGTGGATTCCAAAAATTGCGAGGCTGTACACAGCATCTGTACAATAATTTGGAAATTCAAACACAAAATGTACGTCCAAAAACAAGGCATACCGACATATTCGCCACGTCAAACTCATAATTCTCAAACTGGATGTTCAGTGGATGAGCTCCGGCGTTGATGACTCTCAAGCTGAATTCTCCCGATGATGGGAAATCGGGCAGTGTTTTCTAATTGAAAGGAAATGGCAGTGTATTAATTACATCATTACGATAGTACAGAGATCATATTGTATGTTTTCAGGAGAGGGCAGTGTGGTAAAATGTATTGTATACAGTAGATACACCCCATCTGCATCAACCCCACTGACCAGCACGGTGAAGTATGGTCAAATATCACCCATGACTTACAGTGTGGGAAGGCCCTCATCCAGCAGTGGATTGTGGATTAAGAAAGTGATTTACATATATAATTGTTCTTTATTTACAGTATTCGGAAATTCCACACCGAGTCCGAATATTTTTTTCTGAAATGTCACACTTGAAACAATTTTGGCTTCAAGTGTATTTCATTAAGGACAATGTAAAGTATTGGAAATGTAATGAATCAATGCTGCTAAAATAGTGTACTCCAAGATGGCCTTGGAGATGATGAGTTGTTTAAAACAAATGTTTTACATGAAGAGACAAATATATGAAGAGACATTGACTGTTCATCTATTTTGGTAATATATACAGTAACGTACTGTACTCTACGCGCAAAACTAAAAATATTCCCTAATCCAGTAAAGAAGATATTGTAAATGCAAAACTATGGTATTTGCATAAATTGCACATTACAGGAGAACTCTTATCCATAACCCTATTACCTGCAAGTCCTATTATCCACAGGAGCTGTAGGATCCGCAAAAATTACAGTTACCCGTGGCACTATTTATCCTATTACTGGTGGATAATAGCACCTGCGATATTGGCCCGACAGCATCACAACAGATAAGCAGGGAGATCATGTACCTATATTTAACTCGATACCAAGTACTCTACATTGTACTATAAATTGTAAAATTGGATTTCTATGTATGACAATGGGTAGCAGTTTGTGTGATTTGTGCGGCTGTAGATGGCATACATCAATTTCCAATTGCACCAGTGCTGCTGCCACAAACGCAAGAGCTGCCAGGATCATACCCACTGCCATCCTGCGAAGCGGACTGTAAAGGTAGAAACACATACTTTTTAAAATGGGAAATTTACTTTTTTAACATCAGCTATTGAAAATGTACACAAATTACAACCTGCTATATTTTTGTGCCATGATCCCTGACATTAATGCCTTGTTAATTTTTGGTTGGGATGATGTCTTGGTGTAATGCTTAACACAATGGAATTGCAATTCAAAGGTTGTCGTTTCGTTCTCCCTCAGTGGTTGAAATAGTCAGGTTTTCTTTAAATCTCCCACCTCTGTACACCCAGCAGTATAATTTGTTATACCACAGTTATCTGATTGGCATGTCACATGGGGTAAAGTGGGGGGAGGGAATCCCACCTCTTCTGAGATATCTGACCAGCATGAAAGTATGCCAAATGCCCTCTAGAGTGGTTCTTTAGAGCTCCTGTTGGAAGGCCTTCTGCCAACAGTGGTGTGAGTCTGTTTAACACGTAGGCTTTCACGACCAATATTATCCATAAGAGGTTTTTGGGTTAGATCGCGTAATATAAACGTGTCGTTAAACCCGCCACCACCTGACAGAGCCATTTAGTAAGTTTAGGTAATTAATATATCCATTGTGAGCCAATCAGGTGCAAAGGCATCACATATATCCCTCTATTTAAGACCGAAGTAGGAAAATGTCTCCACAACTCTGGCTGTTCGCCTGATGATGCTGGTTGTAACTACTGGCAAAACGTCGTACTCGAATTGTACATTTTGTCCATTTTACGCTCCAACACACCGATGTGCTAAACTAGTTATGAATTGGGATGTTTTGTTTACGTGACAAACCTTACTAATTAGCTGTGTCGGGTTTATATTTACACGATTTAACCCAAAAACGTTTTTTATGGATAGTGGTGTGAGTAACAACATGGTTACTTTGTGACATATACTGTAGTGCATACATTGAAAGCACTATAAATCAGGTCGATGGGGCATTTCAAACTTCACTTTGGCAAGTTATCATATAACGGATGACCAAGGTTTTCAGTTGTTTGTGCTGCACTGTATTTCACTCACCTAAAGTTGATGCCACACTTCTTGATGAGTGGATAAATCGCAACGTCAAAGATTGGGATGAGCACAAGAATTAGGATGGGATTTATTGTCTGAGGAAGAAGGTAATGAACATTACAAAATAAAAATGTAGTTCAAACTTAAAATGTAGTTCAAAATGTAAAATTAACATAAAATCAACATACCTAAATAACAAATACGTTATTTATTTAAGAAAGTTGAAAAACAAACCTGCATTTGATCAGGCTTCAGAACAAAGGCACCCTGAAAGTAAAATAAAGTACATTGAATGAATATGCAGGACTAAACTATTTCATATGGGCATATATGTAAACATATCAAGTGCCAACTAATGCATAGGTATCCTTTGTGTGTGAAATGGTTTCACGCCATAAAAACAATTTGCATTGTCTTCTTTCGTGACATTCACGTAAAATGCATATACTGCAACTATCCTCCTTTATTTCAAGTTATTTTGGGAATCTAAAAATGCAGGTTGATGAACGTGTAAATGTCCAAATGTAAAATGTATTTGTGCTAATAAATGATGTTATCTGATACCACGTGATAACACTTTGGTGGAATAGCGTGAAAGTGACGGCATATGAGTAGCATCCCTTCAGGTTTTTGGTTCAACCAAAAATTCTGGTCATGTTAAATTTCGTATCTATGCCTGATTTTAGGATTTCCCTACTACATGTACACAACATGTTCGTGCTAAGTCATATTGTATCGTCAGTATTGAGTAAATGCAGTGATTTTTTTTTATTCTTACAAAGTCTCCAGTCATGGTTGTTGCTTGCAGAGTCCATCTTGAACCCTAAGATGAAATTATAAATCACAGGGTTTTTAGTTGTTTCACTGATAAGTAACCACAGTGGTGAAATTAATATTCTCGAAAATGAACACACATTTAACAATAACATAACACATTTGTCAATAAGACTGCCCTAAAGAGGGAATAAATACAAAAGGTAACGTTTTTGGCAGAGGCCCTTCTTTGTCCAATAATGTCTGTGTTTCACCATCTTGAAACATCAGGGATGAAGCAGCTTAATTCCATTTATTTTAATGGAAGTTACAACAGAGTCTTATGAATGTGTTTTCTTTTTCATGACATTTTGTGGCACTAGATTTTTTTGTATTTACAGAATGTTAATTGAGCAAACAATTATATGTACGGTACTTGATAGTTGGGTCACCCTCACCTGCTGATCAAAAAGGGCCCAGAACATTGGCAGCGGGATGTATAAGAAAAGGACCCTGAGTACCATCTTGACTTCCATGATAAGATCCTCCTACACGCAAAAAGTTACATGCATTGTATTTTATTTAATCACAAGGAGGAAATGGCACTTAATCCAAATACATTTCTCCAGAATAATTTGTTTCAACAATGCAAACCATTCAGGGCTGAGTTATTTACATTGTAGTTTCCTTTTGCCCAGTCCAACCAGTGGTCTCGCTTGGGAAACTGCTTGCCCCGGTGATTCCAGCGATTCTTGATTGCAAACTGTACCGGAAACAATTAATATTAAGAGCCTTTTATGTGAAGACATGTTTTTGTAAATATTTTACCATTCAATTTCCACTTTTTTTTGTGAAAGAGAAATTTCAAATATATGAAAAACATTATGGTTGGCTTTGTATAAGTACTGTAGCTTAAAGCAGTATTTGACCTTTGCTTAAATGAAAGCGTATTTAATGTTTATTGTTGTATACATCTATATATCTAAAATGGGGAATTCGAAAGAACTTGAAGGTGGAATGAACAAGATAACACAGGTGGACTGATGGAGTGGAAGAGACACTAGAAATTGAGAGTTGGTAAAAGATAATCGGCAAAAGAAGAAGGACCCCATTACAAATGTGTGGATGCAGCATCCTCTATAAAGGGGATGGATGAGATGTGATGTTGTTTCAAACATCAATTCATAAAAAAACTGGAAAAGTGAGTTAAAAATATAATGTAATAATGTACCTATTCAAGATGTGTGCATATTTAACTTTGGAGCATCATTTTTAAACAAATATACTTTGTGAAGCATTGACGCAGTCATCCGTGTTCAACTCCCGACAACGGCAAATATTGTCGGCGAGTGATATCTGAACTATTTCGTGCGTGCGCCCACCCCCCCCATCTCCAACTCACACGGACCAGCGTGGTGACATATGCTAAAACAACCCCAATGACATACACTGCATGGGGAAGCTTGTTTCCAGCAGTGGCTGGACAAAGGGCTGTGAATTATATATTTTAAAAATCATATGAAGTAGATACATTATATGTATTATGTCAGAAATGTGGCAAAGAGCGAGTTTGATACCTGCCGTTTAATAAGGTGAATTTCTAAAGCAGTATTCTACGAGAAGCATATTCTTTGCGTTTGTAACAAGTCATTTTTACACTACGAAACAGTATTTTGCATTCCGGTTTTGAATGTGATTATAACATTGCATGGTGACTCACCCCAATGCAGTTGCTCACGTTGACCAATACATTCCCCTCTGGTGGATTCTTTGTGTAGGTGCTGCTCCCCCCAATAAAGACAACTGAAATGAAAGTGTAGTGCAGCATTTGCCATTAATATATACTTAAAGCATGAACATGTATTGAAGAGGACTTCTTCACACAGTTGTTTTTGTGTATAATATAATCTTACCAATACAGTAATGCATTATTGAGAATACATTTTACATAATAGCATAATATTAACTTTTTTATACGTATAAAAACATTGGCTATTAGAATTGTTTGGAATAAAACGGCAATGCTTTAAAATGTTCAGGTTTACCGAGAGCAACCACCATGAGAATGGCAGGTACGCCAAATGCCAGAGCATAGCAGTCCGCTCCAAAACACTGCACATCGTCTGTTCAAACACAAATGTGAATTACATCTTTTTAAAACATGGGAATACCTCTTGGACAATATAGACGTAGGGAAAAAATTATAAATACAAACGACTGGAACTATTACCACAGCAACATTAGTATATCACAGCAGTAGTACTGACCCCATGATAAATGTGATAGCAATATGTACATTTAAAACCCGAATTCAGTACAATTATTTTAAGAACATTGTGACGTTATATTAATGCAACAAGAGTTTGTTCGCTATACACTTATCTGTTTTTACATTTGTTCTGTTAGCAAAATAAATACCACTTCCTTTCATAATGTCACCTTTCTCGATATACATGTGTTATTCATAGCTGTATTTGGTTTAAGAACCAGCAATAGAAATATCAATGAGTCTTTATATTTTTATATATGTTTATAAAATATATATACTTTTTCAAGTATTCTTTTAAATAATTGTTTTCATCAATTAAAAATTTTTATGTGAAGTAAAACAATGTAAAACGAATACCACTCTACTGTCTCGCGTTGAACATATTGATCAGTCATTCTTTTTTTAGACATCGTTCTTAAAATATTACTCTTAGGTAGATAACATATAAAATCTAATTATGGTGTATACACAATGTTACCAACGAACTTTAAAACAAGGTATTGCAAACTGTTTCTAAGTTACCTCGCAGTATAGGAGTGACAAAGGTTGAAATGAGGCTGCCAGCATTGATGGACAAATAGAAAATGGAGAAAAACTTTCCTCTCTCATGATCCTGTAAACAACACACACGGCACACACACATTCACAGTCAATAAACAGATCAAAAGCTAAGGAGGCAATGTTTATTCTGGTTCTTTCTAGTTTGTAAAGACAAATACCATCTCTCCTATAATTACACGTAATTATGCATACATACCATTTAATAATAACTGTGCAAATCCTCAGACAAGAGGGGAGGGGGGCGACAAATTATTTCACAATTTGATGGCACGAGATAAATGAACAAAACAAATGTCACATTTGATTCTTAATACGTGATATATTGATAATTATATTACATAATACCTATACACATGTCTACATAGGTGGCTATAATTAAAGCAAATCTCACCATGCCTGGTTGGAACTGATCTCCACCAAAAGCTGCCACGCAGGGTTTGATGCCTCCGGTGCCCAGAGCAATGAGTCCTAGCCCGACCATTGCCAAGACCCTATCAAACAGCATCCACATTGTTATATATATTTTTATGTTCACATCACTATTAAGATTACATTCTAATATTTTTCAGACAAGCTTCTGTGGCCATCTGGAATGCTTTTCCTTCTGATATTAGGAAGCCACTGGAATAATGTAATTTTACATCTATATTGAAAACTAATTTCTTTAGAACTGCTTTTTGTGCTTAGTTTGTTGTCCTTTCCCGCACCTCTGATTAGCACGGTTGACTACGTAGGGTGCGAAATAAGTTCAACATACAATATTTTATACAGAAATAAGCACGAATTACTCACACATGAACAGTGTGCCCTCCGACATCAGGTAGAGCACCAATGGACTTCACAACATGGCCCAGCACGTAGACTATGGACAGATAGATGATGGTTCTGAAACAGAATCACCAAGTGAGTCAACGTGCTCAAAACATTGACCAGAGTGGATTCAAGTCTAATGTCATCCCCACATACTCGTAAAGTCAAATACCCTTAAATGGACAGCCACATTCGTTGTTATATGACAGCAGTGGATTGATCATGGCTGATGACGATCCTGTAGCATGTGATAGCATTTTGCATATTTAAAATAATTTAGATTTGTGAAAAGTTTAACAAGGCAACACATTACAGTATTACATACAAATCCGTAAAAAATTTAACTGATAAAAACTAATTAAAAGCGGTGGTATATTGTACAGTGTAGAGTACTAAAACACATCTTGACTTACAGCTTTCGTGACTGCAGGAATTCAAATTCTTTGGGTCTTTCGGTAAAGTCACGTAGATAGGTTCAAATACATGTTTTATTGTTAATTTGAACCTATCTACGTGACTTTACCAAAAGACCCAAATAATACGAAAACATAGCAAGTGAATAAATCAATGGCGGTGTGGGTAGGTTGTATGCTAGCAGGCGACAGGTTACACGATCCCATCGGACTGCAGTATTGACCTTATGATTTATAACGTGTGTCAAACAGACATCAAATGACTATTGAGTGATCCTCGTCTCCATCGGCAGTGCTGAACCAGTGGAGGAAATATAAATATTGAATAGCAGGGGCCAGTGTTTATTGCCACAGCATTATTATTATCATCATTAAATCCTAGGCTGAGTTGATACCCAAATAAAATTTCAACACACAACCATCTGATTGTGAGTCAGGCACTATGCCACTGCGAAAAGCCAGATATTATATTACGTAGCGTACATACTTGAGGAGGCCTTCATCCAGCGGTGGATACATTTTCGATGAAGATGATTATCTACTATAATAGAACATCATTATTAGCCTTGATCAGTCCACGACTGGATGAAGGCCTCCTTGCGCCGTTGCATACTATAACGTCATATATACAATGGGATTTGAAATCTGACAGTGTGTCCCCTTACTTAAATTTCCCCAACCAGGAATCAGCAATGATGGCCCCGAGTACGGGTGTGAAGTAGCAGAGTCCGCTGAAGGCATGGTAGACAGACGTGGCTGTGTTGTTATTCCAGTGCAGGAAATAACGGAAGTACAGCACCAGCACAGCTAGAATAAAAATAAAATGTTACATTGCATATGCGATGAACACACACTCTTCAAAATCGGTGCATGGCAGCCTAACCGCTGCTTTTTTGTGTTAATACAATTTAAAGTCTGATACTCAAATCAAATGTTTATTCTTGAGAAAAACATGAGAAGATTTCACAAAGGTTATAAAAAGCAATTTTAACATGAACAACAATTAGCAAAATAAATTGAAGTAATGTACTGTGGAACGTAATACATTTTTTTCAGATTTTGCTGCAATACCTTTCATGCCATAGTAGGAGAAACGCTCGCAGAACTCATTAACGACAATGAAGGCAATGCTGACGGGGTAGTTGGAGCCGCAGAATGTCTAAGAAATGAGAACACCGCGTTGAATTTTTTTATCGTGCAAAATGTAGTGTCATTTATATGCTTTATATGCTTTGTATATAGAGTATACAATATAAGATGCCGTGGCACATTGGTCAACCCACTGTGCTCCTTGGCCACCTGAGTTTGCTTCCCAGCTACGGCTAACATCAGTGGTGAGTGATATCTGAACCTGTTTTTTTCCCCCCGTACCTTTTCACCAACATGCAATGACCAGCGTGGGTAAATATGGTCAAATGACCCTCCTCATGACTGACATCCATTATTTGGTTGCCAAAGGGCTAGAGAATAATACTCATTAACATTAGTATAAAATATATCAAGAGTACCGTGTGCAGTGCGGTACGCTACATATTCAGTGTTTAGTACACGACACTTACATTATATCGTACATCCACAATTATGTAGCGTGCGCATCTTAAAATAGTTTCACACATCGATTGTATTGAACGGATGGACAAGTTTAGCGTAGCATTATCCGTGCACTTGAATAAACCACACGCAAAGAACCACTTACCTTGACCCTCTTCTTGGGGACAGAACTCTTTCCATCTTCCATCGCTAATGTTTAGAAACAAAACATAAATTTATATTTTTTACATGTAAATGATACACATCAATGTATTGCAATAGGAAATGAGATATTTAGCATTGTATTTGTTTACCTATGTCCATGTTCTCTTTTTCCAGTTTTGCCATATTTGCTGAGGCAGTCTCCGAAGTTCTGCAGTTTACAAACCGCTGCAGTCTCTTTAAATCCTGCGCTTACAAACGTTTATTATCATGCTATAAATCAATTAAGTTCTCTTGAGGCTGGGTATGGTCGTCGTGACCTTTGCACAAAGTTAATATTTTTTTAAAGTTTACCAACAGGTCTCCTGAAAAACTTTGACCCACCTTAATTCCACACACGAGTACAACCGACAGGACCTTTGTACTGAATGAAATTGCTCGCCAGTCACGAGAGGATTTTGAAAAATATTAACACTTTGACAATAAAACTTTGGTATGTTTAAGTGTGAGAATGCTTTCAAATGAAACGACCAACTCAAAATGGTATTCGCAACAGTGTTGGTCTAAATAAGCAAAAGCAATATCTTCAGGCACACTAAAACTCTCTGCTTGGTTTATATATGTGGAAGACACATTCGTGGTCTGGCCACACGGCAAAGATACCCTTAACGAATTTCTAAATAATCTCAACTCGCAAAACCCGTCCATCCAGTTTACCATGAAAGTTGAAGTTGACAGAACTCTCCCATTACTGGATATTCTGCTCGGGCGTGATCGAAATGGTAAGATAATCCACAGCGTTTACTGAAACAAAATGCACACTGAGGCCAATCTGAATGCAGTCACACCATCACCCCACACAGAAATCCTCTCTCATCAAAACGCTAAGAAAGTGTCAGATGGTGATAGTCTGAGAAGTGAAATTAAACATGTTAAAGAAGTGCTGCAATTGAACGGTTACAATGATACACAAATCAACAGGGCACTAAATGCTAAAACCAAATAAAATAACACAATCGTTGAAACTGACCAAGTAATTAAAACTATTAAAATACCGTACATTGTGGGAGTAACTGATAAACTAGCTAGATATTTGGAAAAACAGAACATCCGAGTCAGATATGCCACGGTACATAAAATACAGACATTAATATCTGGTACTAAAGATCTATTGCCGAAGCTATCAACATAATGTGTGTACCGGATTAATTGCTGTTGTGGAAACAACAGCAATTAATGTTGGACAGACAGGACGGATGATCAGCACGAGACTAAAAGAACAGCAAAGGCATATTAAAACACAACTGTCGGCATTGGCAGAACAAGCGTGCCAACAAGGACACTCAATTGATTTTGATAATGCTGAAATTCTGTGCAAAACTAGTTATGCCTGGTCAAGACTAATTAGAGAATCTATAAAAATTGATAGAAATAAATGTAATCGTTCAGAAAGCTGGGGATTTTCACCAATTTAAATAAAACCACGAATGCAGGTGGTTTAGAATGTAGTTTCATATTGACACTTATTATTAACCGTGGGAGATAGTGCGTGGCAAGTGTAAATGGAAGACAGATGGAACCCAATATTATAGGATACCAAAGAATAACTGTTTTTAAACAATCCATAAACCCCTTTGGTGTACTCATACTGCTGTTTAACCAGCAGTATGAGTACACAAACATTAATCCATCCTCCGCAGAATCCACGTCCCCCTATGCAACAAAGTTAATTCGCCCAGAGTCCTAAATAATAGGCTCCTCCAGCGCTCATTGCTTGCCCTGACACTTTTAAACGTCTACACATGCCTGCTTTAGCTTCCAGGAAATGTTCATAAGCAGACGACCTGACCCTATGTACATACTCAAGCTCGCACCACAACCGAAGTTGAAGCAACCTTAGCATCAGTTTGAAACATCATGGCGGAATATTTTCAGAGGTGGCATCTAAAGCCAAACCCGAAAATGATGCGACGTCCGCATTTCATTTCGACAAACAGAAGTTGTCATATCGAACGGAACGTATCTTGCTGTGGCACGTGCACCTTCCAATACCATCTGAAAAAGAGGGTCGCTAAAAAACGAAGACACGTCCATAAACAGGCCGGCCCGAGTTGGCGAGCAGATGCTTAGGCGCTGCGATTTGTTCAATCGCATTGGCATATTCCTGTATGGAGTACTGTACCCATATCTAGCTTATATGCATGTAGCTAAACCGGAATGTCCATATTTTCTGGAGCCCTACAGTTTATGCCGCTACCCTGACTCTCAGGACTACTGAATATCCCTACAGGCCAAGGGAGATGTTGACACTGCACGCACGTATGGAAAATCAAGGATACTTCTGCCGGCGAACATGGTCACCTAAACCAGATAAGATAACACACTATGGTGCACTGCCCTGAATACAAGTTGGAACGAGGCACGCCAGTACTCCACAAACACTCAAGACAATGAAATTAAGTGGCTAGCTGACCTCAAATTGAACATCTACAGTAATTGTTTATGTGTCAGCCATATGAAATAATTATAAGTTAGTTCATCAGCTGGTCGTGTGTTGTAACGTTCTGACCTGCCCCGACTGGACATCTGTGAATAAGAGCTGTATGGCTCATCGGATTCCTCCAGTATAAATACATAATCTGATTCTGTGTGTTGTGGGGTAAGGTGTGGGTATTTCCGTCTCTGAACAAATTTCTGGTCAGTGTGGAAGAGTTGGCCAATTTACACTATAGAGCGGCTCTCTAGAGCTCCCTGTCGTGGAGGTCTATGCACCAGTAATAGCGTCACGGTGGGAAGATGTTAACTACCTCACCTGGTTTACAGGAGGTTATGAGTTTGATCCCGACCCTGACACCTGCATATTTGGAGTTTGCATGTTCTCCCCATGGTCACGTGGATTTTTCTCCGGGTCCTCCGGTTTTTCCCACCACATTTAGAAACAATTTCCACATGATAAGCCACTTTGTTGAGCTATCATTTGTGGCCAGGCCGCTTCTAAAAAAATAGTTATATAGCTCAGTGGGCCTTATATGGTGAAATAAAAAATAGTTTTGTAAAGTCAAAAAATCAATTGCCGCACATATCTCACCACACTCCGATTGGGACTCCACCTTGAATGCCTAAACACCCTTTGTAAATATTTATCTATACTGAACCCCTAAAGAACCCACCAATGGCCTCTGTCGCCCCATTACATTTCAGATTACTTATTAACACCTACAGACGCACATGGTGTTATCTGTCAGTCATGTTAGCAGAATATAAAACAATTTGTTTCAGGACAGGTGAAGTAACTAAGTTTACTGCTTTTTTTCTGGTATTCCGATGATGCAAAGAGTTACCTGTGAATTGCCATGACTGGTCAACTGGGGTCATTCTGGAGCTGGGTATATTTGTAGCCACTATTCTAAAAACACTCAAACCAGGGACTCGAGGAACCAAAGACATAAGACTGATAAACCCTCAAAAGCTTTATTTCCAGTCGGGCATAATAAGACAAGTGCAGAGGACCTACCAGCCCAACCTTCAAGTCCCTTTTCCCCCCTTCAGATTCGTATTTAAATACCTCTCAACCCCGAGGCCAGCTTGTTAACTCTCTTGCCTGGTATACATGAGGTTGTAGGTTCGATCCCGATCCTGAAACCTGCTTTATATTTGGAGTTTGTATGTTCTCCCCGTGGTGACGTGGATTTTTATCTGGGTTCTCCGCTTTTTTGCTCTACATTTAGAATCAACATGCGTTTAGAGTCTTTGGCTGCTATACATTTCCACATGATAAGCCACTTCGTTGATCTATTACACTGGTGTACAATTTTTTTTATGTCGTCTGCTTCAGAGATGAAATGTGCTGTTTATTATGGATTTTGATGTGCTGAATTCGAATATGACAATTAAAGCAACTGATTGGCTACTGTTCCCAAGATATTTAAGTTTTAACATTTTACATCTATGTATATTGTATAGATAGAATAGTTTTACTCATAAATTGTAAACCTAGGTCTTTTCATGTGTTCATGTGTGCTTTACATGATAACATGTGGGAACCTCATTTGCCAGTAAAAATATGATAATTGGTTTTTTACCCTTCTATCTGGCAACAAAACTGACACCTTTTTACAAGGAGTCATGTTTGCATAGACCGCAATACCTGCAGTCATAATACAAACAAAAGACATAACTCTGATAATGTGCACTGTCCTTGAAGTTGATTGGTCCACACCCGAGACAGCTTTCCTTAGAGCCTAGTCTCACATGGGTTGGACCAGATGACGCCAAAAGGCGCACAACTCAAAGACAATGCACCATCAGAGTATGAGAGCTCGGGGCAAGCATCTACACGATGCACCATCAGAGTATGAGAGCTCGGGGCAAGCATCTACATACTCTGATGGTGCATTGTCTTTGAGTTGTGCGCCTTTTGGCGTCATCTGGTTCAACCCATGTGAGACTAGGCTCTAAGGAAAGCTGTCTCGGGTGTGGACCAATCAACTTCAAGGACAGTGCACATTATCAGAGTTATGTCTTTTGTTTGTATTATGACTGCAGGTATTGCGGTCTATGCAAACATGACTCCTTGTAAAAAGGTGTCAGTTTTGTTGCCAGATAGAAGGGTAAAAAACCAATTATCATGATAACATGTCACCTGTCCTGTTCATGTAACACTTTCAAAATGAACCCGAAAAAACAAAGTTTTTCACTATAAATCCTTTATATGCATGGCATCGGTTTCATTTTAGTATTCATTTCTGTTTTTCTTGAGTAAGCAAGCAAGCAAGTGAAGTTAATATAAAGGATTTTAAAATGAAAGATCACCTCTTGACATGCCCCGTATATTCCCGAGGGCACTAGCGTTGACCCGTTTTACCACTTTCAAGAACCTGGCGGCTTCAATTTAACTGCTCTATAAATAGTCTCCACTGTGCAGCGTGGGGGCAGGGATTTCATGCCATGTGGTTAGTCAACATTTGCGTCATCATGAAACGGGCGGCTACAGTCCTCTCGTCCTCTGGCTTGAGATGGCTGCCACCTGTGGGTCAGATGATTGTCTGCCACAATTAAGCAATTGGTAATTAAATATTTAATTTGTTTTCCCTAAACAGTGTAAAATTTTGGAATTTTTTTTCCACGAAAATTAATTGTCAAGCACAACGAGTCTGTGTGCAAAATGTCAGCTCGATTGGATCACGGGAAGTGGGTTAAAAAACGACCGAAATATTTGCACGGTCCTAAGCAAGCAAGCAAGCACGCAAGCACGCAAGCAAGCAAGTGAACTTAATATAAAGGATTTAAAAAATCAACAAAAGGGTTATATAAATAAAATGTATTATTAAACAAAAGGCAAACCACTATTATGTATATATAAGTACATAGTTTAGTCCTTATTCAGTGTATACTCTGCGCATCTTAGCTTGTCTCTTGTATTCATTAAATAGAACATCTCTTGTCACTGTCCAGCAATAGTCTGCAAGCATTGATGGGGTCCATTTGCCTTGATAGCTTTTCTCCATTGTTGCAATGTCCTGGTGAAATCGCTCGCCATGCTCGTCGCTCACTGGGAAAACATCTAGATGAGAGTGCAAAAAATGTATCTTTAGTGACATGTTGTAACCAAGGCTTTTGTATGCCTTGAGGAGGTTTTACACCAACTTCCTGTAGTTGTTTGCCTTGTTTCCGAGAAAATTTGTTGCCACTAACTGAAAGGCGTTTCATGCCGTTTTTTCCTTGTCATGCAGTGCACTGTCAAATACATCATCTCGAAGAAGTTCACGAATCTGAGGATCAACAAAGACACCTTCCTTTATCTAAGCTTCACTTAACCTTGGAGATTTTCTACGGAGGTACTTGAAAGATGCTTGTGTTTTGTCCATGGCTTTGACAAAGGTCTTCATCAGACCCAGCTTGATGTGCAGTGTAAGGGTGGTAACAAACTTTTTCTTGATTCAACAAGTGGTGGATGCTCAACACTTTTACTCCCAGGCTACAATGACTGTCAGAGTGGCCAATCTATCTTGATGTGGTGGGAATCTCTCGCACGACTATCCCATTCGCAGAGAAAACAGCATTACTTTGTGTATCCAGTCTGCAGACCAACCAAGAAAGCAAATTGCCACAAAGCTGCCACTGATATTGGTCATAGTTTATGCACCTCAAAAGTTGTTTCATGTTGTCATAGGTTTCCTTCATATGGACTGCATGACCAACTGGAATTGATGGCAAAACATTGCCATTATGCAGCAAAACAGCGTTAAGACTCATCTTCGATTAATCAATGAACAGTCTCCACTCATCTGGATCATAAATTATGTTGAGGGCTGCCATCACACCATCGATGTTGTCGGCTACAAGATCACCTTCCATGAAGAAGAATGGGACAAGATCCTTTTGACGGTCATGGAACATGGAAACCCTAACATAACCTGCGAGGAGATTCCACTGCTACAGTCTGGAGCCCAACAGCTCTACCTTACTCTGGGGTAGTTCCAAATCCCTGACAAGGTCTTTCAGTTCACCTTATGTTATGAGGTGTGGTTCAGAGGAGGAGGAATGGGAGAAAATCTGGGTCATGTGACCTTGCTGGTTCAGGACCAGAAGTTTCATCCTCTTCCTCGTCTGACTCAAGTGAGAATGATCCTGGTGCATCAGGAACCGGCAGTCCTCCGCTGTGGGGTACTGGGCGTATTGCTGATGGAATGTTTGGATAATGCACAGTCCACTTTTTCTTCTTTCACACACCTTTCCCAACTGGAGGTGCCATGCAGAAGTAACAATTGCTGATATGATATATTGGCCCTCTCCAAATCATTGGCACTGCAAAAGGCATAGATTTCCTTTTCCTATTCAACCACTGGCGAAGATTTGTTGCTCAAGTGTTGCAGCATATGTGTGGGCCCACATCTTGTCCTGATCCCCAATTTTGCAGCCAAAATAAAGGTGATAGGCTTTCTTAACAATAGTGGTGAAACTGCACTTTTATTGCAAAAGTCACTTCACCACGAACATAACAGAAGTTATCTGCTTTGTTCACACAAGTACGAGGCATCTCTGCTCACTTTGGCTAAACAAAAATGTGTCCCTTTGCAAAATCAAACACTGACAAATAAGAGAGCATGATACTGTATGATTTATAGAGCTGATATAGGGCAATTTGTTGAGCAGAGGGATGTAAGCATAGTTATGATTGCATCATCCATGAGTTCTAGGAATTACATGATGCAATTCATATCATGTATGACACACTACCGGGTTTAGATTGCATCATTCATTGTTTTGCTCAAAATGCAAGCACTGTCATAGATTTATTCATAGATCCAGTCAAAGATATATTTTAGTCATTTCTGGTTTAAATTTAGATCTCTTCCCTTTATAACTCACGTATCGATACACTCACGTATCCTCCGCCATTCCCAAGTCAAGGGTCGTATATACTGACCCAGTAGCATATCTTAAAAACTGGAGCCAATCAACAATTTTAAGCATCATTTTCATTCTCAGTGACCCAGAATTAGTAAAGTTGGACTACATTTATTTCGGAAGCATTTTGGCTGTAGACCAGTATTATTTACGGCCAGGTCACTTCTTAAAAGAGCTATATCACTCAGTGGGCCTTACATGGTAAAATAAAAAAATATTTCATAGTTTATTTTAGTTTACATGAACATATTCCCCAACACGGCATCCCCCCTCATGAGAGACCATAGTTTATTCTAACAAAGCACGAATGTCCTCAACTCCTTCCGACGTAGCATGTAACCATTGCATCCCCATCAAACATATATTAACTATTGCTCTCACTTGCCAATATACAACTATGCACAGATTTTATTTTCCAATTACTATCACTTTCATTGTTTTACTTCAGACTTTGAATCCTCCATCTTTTCACTGCTAATTTCTTCTTAATGTAATAAAGGACTCTTTCTCAGTGTCGATCTCCGTTGTCCTTTATTTGGGTTCGTAGAATCTCGCTCACACGGGGTCCTCGCTCAGGCCCGCGTCTCCTCCGACGATCACTCCACAGCCACTCTGCTGCTCCGTTCTGCAGCCTCACTGCTGCTTCGCCCTGCAGCCACACTGCTGCTCCGGTCTGCAGCCTCACTGCTACTCCGCTCTGCAGCTAGCCTTCCACAGCCCGCTAGCCCTCTGCGTCCTGACACCGATGGCTGACGGTGCCGACGTCTCCCAACGCGTGGCGACCGCGCCACTCTCCCCGTACTTCCCAGCGTGGCCTCCTCCCGTTTCACTCCGTCTCAACTCCCCGATCCCCTTCCGGTTCTCTTCCTAAATCCTCTCCCCCACGTGACTCTAACTCCTCCCTCTCCTCACGTGACCCAGATTCCGCCCCCCTCAATCCTTGCTCGCATTACACGACCCCCCCCCTGATGAAAACCCAGCCGTCCCCGGCTGCAATAAATATCATAAAATAATGCGAGCAACATTTTAACCATCTGGCATCACCGGACAACAGAGAATATAACAACGATAACAAGAACAACAAGAACAAGAACACAATCAACGAAAGGAAAGGGATTTGGAACGCGTGCGGGTCGCCGGCCCGTCCCGAATGGGCGGCGGCCCACCCACAGACCGAGAACGCGACGGGGTTTTAAGAGCGACGGGATTAGAACCGCCCGCCGCTGTTGGAGGCCCGTCAACGCTAAGGTCCCATTCCCCAGAGAAACCCAAGTCCGGGGTCTCCCGCAACCGTGTCTGTGGTGGGGTTGGAGGGGCAGCGGGGTCAAGTGTCCCCGTCGCCGTGGTAGGCCCACCCAGAGCAGGATTCGCCGCATCCGCCTGCGTCACGGCTGGTTTGTCTGTAGAAGGCACGACAGGCGCGCTTGCAGGGTCAACAGGCAAGGGCAGAGGTGCGTCGGGTGCAACAGACACCGGCAAGGCAACATCAGGAGATGACGCATCCGTCCGCGGGGCCACGTAAGGCTTCAACCGAGACGTATGGACGTACCAGCGCCGCGATCCGAACCGAACCCGCGCGGACTGCGGGTTAGGGACCTCAATAAGCTTAACCGGCCCTTGCCATGGTTTGTGAATCTTAGGGGAGGTCCCCGGCCGCACCTGCGGGCAGTGCAGCCATGCCATGTCCCCCACCCGCCAAGGGCATTTACCGGTCGAGCGCCGCGCGCAACGCTCGTTTCGCGCCTGAGTCTTGGCAGTAGCTAATCGGGCCCCCTCCCGTGCCTCGGCGACGCGTCGAACAGTGTCCTGAATGTACTCGGGGAGAGGCTTTACAGGACCCCTCGCCCCCGTACCCAGCTGTACGTCCACCGGCGGCACATTCTCGCGGCCGTACATTAGAAAAAATGGAGAATACCCTGTGGACGCATGAGACGTCATCCGATACGCGGAGAGTACCCCAGGTATATGCAAATCCCAATCAGCTTGTTTCTCGTTAACCGTGTGACACAGCATGGCCGACAGCGTCCGATTAAGCCGTTCCACCATGCCATCTGACTGCGGGTGGTAGGGAGACGTACGAACCTTCTTGGTTCCCAGAGCAGCGCACACTTCCGCCAACAATTTAGAAGAAAAATTTCGCCCCTGATCCGTGAGTAGCCTTTCCGGCGCCCCTTTGTCCAGTACGTATCCAAACAGGAAGGCGTCCGTGATAGACGCCACCGACTGGTCAGGTAAGGGCCAAGCCATCGGCCAGCGGGAAAGATGTTCCACCCCGACCAGCAAAAATGTATTGCCCCTAGCGGATGGCGGGAAGGGTCCCAAAATATTTAGCGCCACCAACTCGTTGATTCGAGACACCTGTATAGACTGCACCGGCGGCACATATGGGTTTTTAGGCGGCTTCCGCTGGGCACACTCGGGACACGCCCGAATGTGTCCGACGACATCCGTCGTCATGCCGTGCCAGAAGTAGTCTCGCTGCAATGTTAATAAAGTTTTCTGCACCCCGAGATGTAATAAAGTGTCGCAGTGCAGAGTGTGAATCAATTCGTACCGTAACGACGACGGTACCACCAGACGCCAGCGGTCTTGCAACCCCTCCCTCTAGATGAGCAACCCATCCCGGAGAGCGGCCCCTGGCATCCCACCGGACAGCAGTCCCCCCGCTCCCTTCGCGGCCCGACTCCGTAAAGCCCCCAACGAGTCATCAACCAATTGCTCGCGAATCCATACCGAGCGCGGCAGGTTCAGAACCCCATCGGCATGTCCTGGGCACACCGGAGCCTCAGGCACCTCGACAGCTGACACGACAGGCCAAGGGGGTAGCTGAACCGGCGTACACCTATTCGTACCCGACGCGCAAGCGCAAGGGGACCCCTGTGGTAATCTGGAGAGCGCGTCCGTGTTCCGATATTGAATGTCGAAGGAAAATTCCTGCAGGGTCTCCAACCATCGTGCCAGTTGGCCAGATGGTTGGTCAACTCTCAGGGCATATTGCAGAGCCGCATGGTCCGTGCGCACAATAAACGAACGGCCGTATAGATACGGCCGATGTTGGCGGAGAAAATAGACAATAGCCAATAGTTCGCGGCGAGTAACGCAGTAGCGGGTTTCTGCCGGGGACGGCACGCGGCTACCGTAGGCTACCACGCGTTCCACGCCGCCCTTGGACTGTGACAGAACGGCCCCGATCCCGGTGTCACTAGCGTCCGTATCCAGAATAAAAGGGCGATCAAAATCCGGATAGTCCAATGTCGGCGCCGTCGCCAACCGATCGCGTAGGCCCTCAAATGCCGCTTCTTCCGGCGGTCCCCAACTGAACCTCCGACCCTTCCCCGTAAGGAGGTGCAAGGGCCTAGCGATCATAGCAAAGTTCGGAACGAACCTGCGATAATATGAGGCGAACCCAAGGAAGCGACGTACGTCCCCAACTGAGGCCGGGGTTGGCCAGTTTCGAACGCACGCCGTCTTCTCTGGGTCCGTGGCCACCCCGTCCGCACTGACTATGTGTCCCAAATAATGCACGGATCGTTGCAGTAGGTGACACTTTTTGGGTTTAAATTTTAGATTGGCTGAGCGCATCTTAGCAAACACCGTCTCCAATCTCTGTAAATGTTCGTCAAATGTGCGGCTAAAGACGATGACATCGTCTAAATAAATCAAACATGTCTCCCACTGCAGACCCGTTAACACCAGCTCCATCAACCGCTGAAAAGTGGCGTGGGCCGCATTCAAGCCCATCGGAAGGCAATTAAACTGAAACAAGCCCTGCGGCGTACGGAAAGCCGTCTTTTCCCTCGAGGACTCATCCAGGGGAAGCTGCCAGAATCCCGAGGAGAGATCAAGCGTTGAAAAAAACTTCGCCCCAGACAAGGCATCGAGGGAATCATCCATACGCGGCAGGGGGTACGCGTCTGCCATGGACACCTTGTTTAATTTTCCAAAATCGACGCAAAATCGCAGTTTCCCATCCTTCTTCTTCACAAGGACTACCGGCGCGCCCCATGGACTGTTAGACGGGGCCAGCATGTCCTCCACTGCACCGCGAACCTGATCCCGCTCCGTCGGGCTCAACCGATGCGAGTTCAACCGAATCGGAGCGGCGTGCCCCGTATCAATGTGGTGGGAAAGCAAGGAGGTGCGTCCCAAGTCAAAATCATCCGAGCTGAACACTTCGGAATAGCTTAGCAACAGCGCGCGAAGCGCGGACCGTTGTTCCCTGGTCAGGGATGAATTATCCCCGCACAACTCGGCAACCCATCGATCATCCTGCCCCGTGGGCCCCGAAACCCCCCCCTACCATGTCCCGGCGGCCCTGGTCGTCATGGGCCGTGAATGCGGTCGTGGCGTGAGCCAAAACCGTTCCGGCCGGTACGCTAACATTCTCCGCACTACCATTCAGCACTTGTAAAAACAGAGGCTGGCCCGGCCGAACAATCGTTTGTGCCCCAACTAGCGCCCGCCGCTCCCTCAACGCCAGGTACTGATTTCCGATATCTCAACGGGATGAGCATCTGCGAACCAGGTGGAATGTCAACAGATACCTCGGACAGTGCCTGCACCTGGAAAACAGGGGCAGACCGGCCCCAGGGCGACGGCAAGAATGAAATTTTCCGACCCCCCGGTAATTCAATGCAATTTTGATCAACCCTTATTTGAATGGGCATTTTTGCCAGGAAATCGGTCCCCAACAAACAGGGTACCGCGAGGGACTTAGAGATCAAAACGGTCCCTGAAGCCGACACCCCCCCAATCGATATGTTGGCGTCCACCTGGCCCACAATGCCCATACTTCCCCCGTTCGCCGCTATGCACGAATCATAAACCGGTCGTACTCTCCCCGGCGGAATGCCCAAGAGATGGAAAATGACGTCCCAAATAATGGTCGCGGACGCACCGGAGTCCACCAAAATACGCACCTCGACCCCCTGAATAGAACCCGGTACAGTGGACGACCCAGTAGCGGCCGCAACCACCCTCCGTGCCAATCTCCGCCATTGCGTCAGCGAGCAACACGGGGCAATCGGCGGCCCCTTGTTGTTAACGACACACGGACCGCGCGGCGATGGTGATGCATGAGGTGACAGGCCTTGCCGGGTGTCTGATGCGCACCGACTTGCCTGTCCTGGATGGTCCTTTCGCGTCACGTCCGTGGTCGAGGCCTCCTGCTGGGGCGGCCTCGGGATGCGAGCCCAACAATCCCTGGCAAAGTGGCCCTTACGGGCGCAGCGGAAACACTCCATGTCGTTTCGGCGCGCGGCACCCCTCTGTCCCGACGCTCCCGCGCCGGCGGCCCGGACCTCAGCCCCGTTCCCCCCCGAGCAGGCCACTGGGCGGAGGCGGCCGTCAACTCCTGCGGACCCTTGTCATCAGGAACGTAGACCGCCTTCTTAGGATCCCACCCCGTAGCACCGCCTTCAACGATGTGGCCCCCCGTCCAAGCTGACACCTGTTTCCAAGCACTTAGCCGCAGCACGGGACGTCAACTTATCATGGCTGCACACCGGCATGGGGATCCCCAAGTCTCTAGATAATTCCTGCATCTTGCCCAATACAAGGGGTTCCAACAAATCCGGCTCCGTCTCGGGGTATGCGGCCATCGCCAGTTCCAGAACGGCGCCTCTGAATGCCTCCGGCGATTCTTCGGGCGCCCATTGCCGCTGTACGAATCTACGATGGGCATCGTCCGGAGGCTCATACGCATCCGCCATTTCCTCGAAGACACCCTGCAGCATCCTCTTCTTGTCGGCCTTGATGGAGCGGAAGAACCTGACGGACTCGTCGTCGAGAAGTGTTGGTAGGACTTCCAGGGCCTCCGCGTCCGTCCATTTGGCGGATCGTACAGCCGCTTGAAAACGGCAGGCGAATGCGCTCCAATCGCCGCCGATGGAGAACTCTTTAACAGTTGTTAAATGACGGCTGCGGGTCCTTGCTCCGCCGTCCTCCGCCGATGGTGACTCACGCGGCAGCGACAAGATGGGTCACTCCACAACGTGTGCAAGATGGCGGCTTCCCGCGGTGGAGGGCGCAAGATGGCGGCTTCCCGCCCTTCCTCCTCGGCCACGCCCAAGATGGCGTCTTTGTGCCGCGTGGTGGAGAGGGCTGATGGCGACAGCAAGGCCCCGGCCCGCTGTTCCCCGCCGGGCCTCCCCGAAGTCATCGCCGGCGTCACGAGGTCGCACAACTGCGCCAACACCGTCTTCAGTGCCTCCAGTTGGGCAGCCACCTGTCGCCATCCTTCATCAGCGTCCACTCGCGCGGATGGACCCACCGAAGCGGCCACGTCCTGCACGCCCGGACCGTCGCTCGTCCCGGCATCACTTCCCCCCTCCATCGTCGGTAGCGCCACCGCTGGAGGGAGGTCGTCATCAGAAGATGCTGCAGAAGATGGTGCAGGGACGTTCTTTCTTCTGAGCTGTTTTGACATGCCGTTTCACTTCTGACACCAATGTAATAAAGGACTCTTTCGATCTCCGTTGTCCTTTTTTTGGGTTCGTAGAATCTCGCTCACACGGCGTCCTCGCTCAGGCCTGCGTCTCCTCCGACGATCACTCCACAGCCACTCTGCTGCTCCGTTCTGCAGCCTCACTGCTGCTTCGCCCTGCAGCCACACTGCTGCTCCGCTCTGCAGCCTCACTGCTGCTCCGCTCTGCAGCCTCACCGCTGCTCCGCTCTGCAGCTAGCCTTCCACAGCCCGCTAGCCCTCTGCGTCCTGACACCGATGGCTGACGGTGCCGACGTCTCCCAACGCGTGGCGACCGCGCCACTCTCCCCGTACTGCCCAGTGTGGCCTCCTCCCGTTTCACTCCGTCTCAACTCCCCGATCCCCTTCCGGTTCTCTCCCTAAATCCTCTCCCCCACGTGACCCTAACTCCTCCCTCTCCTCACGTGACCCAGACTCCGCCCCCCCTCAATCCTTGCTCGCATTACATTAAGATCACTGGACACTCCTTCAGCATCATGTCTTCCTGCAGCAGGTGACATCTGCTCAACTTGAGCTATAGATTTGCATCCCAAATGGTTGCAGATGCTCAAACAACACTAAACGTATGTCAACATTGGGCTGGTCGTGTAGCGGTGAGGGTGCTGCGCTGCGAACCCAGGAATCTGAGTTCGATTCCCGCTCACAGCCAACACCAGTGACGATTATAATCGACCTCGGGGAGGCCCAGGACTGGTTCAGATAATGAGTACCTGGTGCGGTGTGTAAACATCACCACCTGGGAGACAAAGGGGGTCGGCGTGGTACTGGCCACCCACCCTTTTGTGTGCCGTGCCGGCCTTCATAGGTGCTCGCTAACAGCACTTTCCCCAACAGTCTGTTAAGCCGATACGGGGGATTTCTGTCTTTGTAAACAATGCAAAAAGCAGGTTTCAACTACAACCTGGCCACCACACAACCAATGGAAATGAAGTGAAGGAAATAATTGAAGAACTTAATGTTGAAAAAGTCTGCAAAGTTACATATGAGCAAAACAAAAGTAATTTATAAGATGACTTTTAAACAAGTGAAACCATCTGTTAAAGGGATACAATTGGAAAACACGCCAGAGTATATATACCTAAGGCAGTTATTGAAGACAGACCGGGGGGGGGGGGGAGAGGTGCGTTGTGTCCCTCACATTAGGAATCTCGGGTGCATATAATTTATATTTTTGTAAACTACTGAAAATAAATAAATAAAAGTATCTAGTTTGGGCAGGGTGTTGCCCCCCTTCCTGTGCCCCCCTCCCTGTACCCCCCTCTGCAAACTCCGCCCATGGGCAAAGCAGAGTGAGCTGGACAAACTAAATTAACCTTTGTCTCAATATCCCCTTTCCTCTTGAGATAAAGGTGTTATTTTGTAATCTCGGTTTGATAATCCTACAATAAATGGCAGTAATACAATTATTTGCTGGTGTTAATAGTGGTGGCTGTATACTTTATTTCAGTTTAACTTGATAAGCTGATTTAAATTAAACATTTTTAATAAGGTATTTGCGATCGCGGTAGGGCAGTGCTGTTGAGTTGGGAAATGTACACAAATGGCACAATACATCATTGATAGGTTACTGTGATGGTTGCACCACAGTAACCCTCATAAATGCTGACCAATCACCACTCAATGGTGCACAATCATCAGCTGCAGAGACTTTGGGACAAAGGGAGCTCCAAAGTGAAACAAATGTGGATTATTTTCTTTCAAATGCATTATAAAGTGACGAACATGTTTGTACAGTACAAACAAATGAGTACAGTACTGTATATATTAATTAAAATATCTGTGCAAGCTGCGAACTGTGCATTTATTTAACTTAAACATCATTAAATAAATTGATACATATTTCAGAATACAGTACAACAAAATATGAATGTATGTTCAACTTATTTCGCACCATACGCCACCAACCATGCTAAATGGAGGTGCAGAGCAGAGGGACAACAAAATAAACATCAAAAAGCAGTTCTAAAGAAATTATTTTCTGAAAAAGACAGAGAAACTCAAATAATAGCTGCATATGCAATGTATGATACAATTTCCTGCTAGATTCCTACAATCACACTTCTCACGAGTCTTTAAATGTGTATTAATAGGTAATATGACATTGCTAACAAACGTGCCACAAGTGATATGAGTTTGGTTCCTTGCCATGGTTAACTTGAACGGTAATACCTGAAATAGTTTTTCGTGATACCTGAACATATCCAGCCCGCACGAATGGAATGAGGTTACCAGTTTTTTTCCAGACTTCAATTACGCAATTCTGACACTTGTCTATGTTCAAAGATTTTTTCCTTTTTTAACTCGATATCTCAGTAAAAAAAAATCTAAAATAATTTCAAATAAACATCCCAAAATTAAACAAAAAATTAAAATGCCTTGCCTCCGCATTTCCCTGCAGATCTGCACCTGCAGGTCTGCACCTGCAGCTCTGCGTTAGCCCTGCCCACTTCTGCGAATTGTGGTTCATGGTCCGCAAAACGTTTTTATTCTGCCGCGGATTACGGGAGCAGTCATGAACCACCAATAATCCGTTAATTTGATAATTTGACTTCTGCTGTATTTTATTTTGATTGGATCCAAATCCTAAATTGTGTTTTATATCTATAGATGCAAGCTGCCCATACTACATAGAATGTATTGCTTTTCATACCCAGGGTCCCTTTTCAATTACCAACAAGAAGATTAAAAGTTAACTGAAAACACGTTTTGCATAACAGTGATCACTGGTAAAAACATCACCCTTGTACACATATTGCACAATACTGCAATTGGAAAACTGACATCAGATGCATGCATATCGGCTCCAATAACAAGCGATATTTTTGTTCTCCCTTTGTCACTGAATCTCTCTATTTTGTATTCGCACATTTTTGTTTCTAGATTTTGTTTCTCTATTCTCCGTGAAAATGCTCATCGAATATTGTTTTATTATACCACACTGTACTCATGCGCTAAATGTACACGATCCGAATGTACCTTCCATGAACATGTGTCGAGTCCACACGAAGAGACTTCCCCCTCTCTGTCCAGTCAGACTGCCACAAACGTGTGTTGGATCTGCTCCCAGCAAACAACATATGCCTAGTCAGCCAATCCTTAACATGGACCAAGTGTGCCAGTCACAATCACGTGTCAAATATCTTCTTTGAATGGCGCTGTTTATAAATCCTCATTGTGTGATGTGAAAACCCGATGTATCCCCCACCCTCGTATTATGGACACAGCTACTAAGCTCTGTATTCACACTTTTTTTTTTTTACACATAGGCTTATATTTTTTTCAATAAAAATGTGCAATTCAGCATATTGCATTTTGACATTGTCCATTGCGTTCCCATTTAAACATGCTTTTGTTTTATCAAACCGATACATTTACTATACATGTGTAGTGACGCAGCGCCGACTGCTGTCTAGCAGCGGCAACTGCGGTGGACGGTTAGCAGCGCACATGCCGTTGAACATATACACGGGTATGCCGGCAGGGCGGAGGAACTGGGGCAAGGGTCACGGAAGACCTCATAGGGAGGCCCCTGGAACCCTCAGGTGGGTTCGAGAAGGGAGGTGCGGCTAGGGCCATGCCGAATAGAATAAAAGCAGCGGAGAGCGAGAACTCCGGGCTGCCGGTTCTGGGAGTGGACTCGTTTCGTCGTCGCTGTCATCGTCGCCGCCTTCGTCGCCGCTGTCTTTGCCCGATCATTGCGCAGCTGGACAGTAGATGGCTGTCTCGGTCGACGCTGTCGGTGCAACGCGAGCAGGGTTGTGTCTAGGCTGGGCTGTACGGCAGCATGGTTGAGAGAGAGGAGGCTGGAGTTGGTGTGAACGGATAAATAAAGAGAGAGACGGTGCCTCCTGTAACTACCTCATCTCCGACTGAGTGTGTGTGCCGCACACCACACGCACACACACTCCGGGAGGAAGGAGGACACTACACATGTAACATTAATTGTGTGTATATTTTATAAAAGTTATACGAATTTTTTCAGTTGCATTAGGGATGTAGTCAGGTGGTGCAGTGTTAGAATATATATCTTACAATCCTTAGGTTGCTAGTACAAATCCCGATCATGGATTTACAGTCTTTCATCCCTCTGAGGCCGATGAAAGAAACATAACAGTGGTTTTATTACGGGAAAAAATTGTTGAAAATATTTAAATTACGCCATCTATTTGCTGTGCTGCCACAGACTTTCTACATAGTAACCCTTCAGTTGGATGGCTTATGTACATGATGAAATCTGCGTGATCCACCACCCCCACCTCCAAAGTGCTGCATAATTGACGTGCACCACGATATCATGTCAGTATAGGGACGTGAAAAGGATGAGGAGCATGGAGTTGGAAGGATGAATAGAAGGCTTTAGAGCAGTGATAATTCCTTTACCTCTGGTCCGCAAGCCTGTGGGAAGTGATCCGCAGAAGTGTTGCAGACACTATTTATTTTCTCACAAAACACCATCGTTTTGATTGAATCGTGGTCTGTGAAATGTTTTTGGAAGGCTGCAAGTGGCCGTGGGTTGCAGAGAGGATGCGAACCAATGCTCTTAGAGAAGATGGCAGAATCAGCCAAGCTAGCAATATCAAAGAATGGACCAAGGAGGGGTTGAAACTCATGAGGGAAGAAGCATAGAGCAAAACATAACTTGGAGGCAGCGCCCCAATGAACGTGAAGACCAGTGGAATGAAGAAACCCCACTATAGCATAATTGTGAACAATGTCTTAACAAAGCACTGGATACAAAACTCTAACGTTTCACACAGGGGCGGTTTCTTCATTAGGGCGATTGGGCGACGCACCACCAATGTCATTCAACCACAGAGTCACGCTAGCTGTCACTGTGCCTCTGGATATAGTCCAATCAGCGTCATGCTACGTTCTGTGGAGTACCGCCTCTTTTTGGGCGATTTCCCTCCAGCTGAGAATCGCCCCGAGTGGCCCCATAGACTTACATTCAAAGATGTTTTTTTTCGAACGGGGGCGCTGCAATGCATTCTCTATGGCTTCCGGGAGGGCTCGCCCTAACGTGCTTACGTCATCATACGTGCTTACGTCATCATACGTAAGCACGTTTCATCCAACAATATAATTTGTCGCCACCTAGTGGAATCTTTAATTTAAAAAAAACTCGAGTGGTTTGTTTTAATAGTGAGTATAGAAACAAACAAGATGTATTGTAAGAGTCACTTTATTTTTCATTAATATTAAAGAAGTGAAGTTGCCTTTACATGCTTAAGCTGTTAATTTATCCATTGCATGGGTGGACCTTATCCTTATCAATCATCCAGACATTTGCCCCCCCTGAGAGATTTTGCAGGAGCCGCCACTGGTTTCACATGATACTTTTTATGCATGCGTAATACTGTTTTGTCTTGTATTTTCTTAAGACTTTTTTAGCAACAAAGAATAACATTTTAAATACAGTTAAATTATATATTTGAACTTAAGCGCGAGTTAAATGGTAGCAATGACATGTACGGAGATCAGAGGAAACTTAAGATTATCTTCAACAAGGCTTGTACTATTGGACCTTCTTGGAGATAGTAAGAGGGCAAGGACATTTAAAACTAAACTCAATGACACGTTTTACGACTTCTCTTGCTGATGTCAGTTGTGAGACTAACAGCCCTAATAAACTGCAGATATGGTACACTGCCATATTCACAACTTAACAATATAGTGCTAAGAATTTTCATATTCATTAAGTTGCATTCAGCAGCAATTCTATTGTTTAAAAATAATACATGTTAAAGTGATGAACAGCAAGATGCAGCGATGTACTGTGGAGTTTCTACAGTATTTGTTTGTGCAGTATATGTGAGCAAGTTCAACCAATGTTTAACTCAGTTTAACACGGAGGGGGTACAAGAACAATAATGCGCTTGCATAATGTGCATGCATAATGTACGTTGCTTACCATATACTGTACATAACCCAACCGCCAATGGATACCTATTGTCATTTAAATGCATTCATTAATCCCTCCCCCACTTCGCGCAAGAAGGGCACACAAGTGATTCTATCACATCTACCCCTATATTTAAGGAACGAAATAGGAGGATTTCTCCACAAATCTGGCTGTCGCCTGATGAAGCTAGTTGTAATTACTGGCAAAACGTCGTACTCAGATTATAAATGTTGTGGCTTTGCTCTCCAACACACCGGTGTGCTGTACCAGTAACGAATTGGCATGTTCTGTTTACGTGACAAACCTTACTAATTGGCTGTGTTGCGTAGTGAAGGATTTAACGACACATTAAAATATTTACGCGATCTCACTGAAAAAACCTGTATCACTATGTGACACGATTTTTGCTCCTGGGTAGTAAGTGTTATTTTCTAATTGCTTATGCCTCAAAAGTATATAAAATTGCTATTATTCCCCACAAACTTTGCTTTTGTGACCAGGACTTTATGTGAAGGAATGACACAAATGCACACGTTTTCTCATTGAAAATAGGTACATTTCTGAATATCAATGTCCTGATCAAAAAAGCAAAGTTTGTGGGGAATAATAGTAATTTTCTGTACTTTTGAGGCATAAACAATTAGGAAATAACACTTCCTACCCAGGAACAAAAAAAGTATACATTTGTTACACAGTGATTTATCAATGTTTAACTCACAGCTTGAACACACGAAGGCGCCTTGGGTGTTCCCAGCAATATATTATTTGCAAATGTGTTTAACTTTGATTAAAGTTACTGCAACATACCGAATGCTGTAATGACAAATATTTAGTAGTTGCAACAACAAAAATCAGTAGCAATCTCCTTGGTTGCACGGTTGGCTACGTTACAGTGCGAAATAGCTTCAAAATACATACATGTGAGAGAATTGATACTTAGCCAAAACAGTGGAGCAGTGGCATGGTTAAAATGTTTGCTGAGTGAACTGGACCTGCGACCCCCACCCCCCTCATCCACCCATCACCAACCTGCACTGACCAGCATGGTAGGGTATGGTCAAACAACCACAACGACGAACACGGGTTGAGAGGCATTCATCCCAACTTATTTTCTCTCATTAAAACCAATATAAGAATAACGATTTTAGAGTGTCAGATAAAAAAAAATCAATATATAACACTTCATGTCATGTCATTATGTCCCATGACTTTTTGGTCGTTGTGGTGTCATTGCTGTTGTCTCTGTCTTCCTCTATTTATTATTGTCCGTAGTCAGCCTTAGATTTGCTTTGTGCAGAACAGCCAGTTCGTTCCACAATGTTGGTCATTCAGTTCTTTGCTATTAACCCTGGCATGATGCCACAACATCATCTTGTGTTCCTGTATGACGTACAGAATGAGTGTTTATTTATTTAGTCTATTCTTGTACTGTATTGCAAATGACTTGCAGTAATCCAAAGAGTTATTCAAAGACGTTGCGCCTATCTGTTGTAGATTATGACTGACAACCCTTTTGTCATTATCGGTCAGAGAGTTCATCGTGACGGTAAAGTAAAACAACAGATAGTCTTTGTCCTCATTAAGTTCTGTGACTATCCACCCAGTTAAGATCTTATTGAAATAATCTACAGGTCATTTTTTCTAACTTATATTGAGTTGCCGCCACTACAAAGGTTATCTATCCACTATCCTTACAACCAAGGCTAGCCTCCTGAAATATTATGATTCAGGAAGACTTACACCTCGTGTTGGCTTCTATAATCGGAAACACTCCTGAAGAAGTATGAAGAGACTGGCAACCTGGACATAGGCACCACATAATCTTCTTCTTTCGTATGGCATGTAAGCAACAGTGTGTATAGATGTCATAGTTGAATGTTAAGTTCCTTCAACCAATCCAAGGCACCAGTCGATGCTATATGGATTGCAACTATACTATGCTCTTGGAAGTGTTTGCCTTTAGGTGCCAATTAGTGAAGTATGCGGGCCGCATAATAGGTTCATTATACTCTGCCTGGTTGGAAAGGTGGCACAAGAATATAGAGCCTTTAGAATTTATACACTTCAGCCACAAGCCCTGGCATTACTGCAGAATCTGAGGGCCATCGGACCCACAAATAGCCACACAGTAAAGGTGTCTGCAAACTCTGTTGCTTCACACCTCCTGCATACATCAAAAACCCTGTCAGACAGATGCACCAGATTGGAGGTCCAGAAGAAATATCTCGTAAAATTACAGCAGAGCTCAGCGTCATCCCTCTATATGTGCCCCATTTATGCTGAAGAGAATAAACGTGGCATATAGGCCACCACGAATCAGAAAGCTGCCAGCGCAGGTGGAAATTACCCAGGGCTCCCCAGAAATATAGGATTAAAAGCAACATCGTCGCTGACAGATCTGGTCATGGTAATCCACCATATAACACGGATCAAAACATCTATGTGTGTAACTTTTCATACGAAACATCTACTGCTGGGTGAAGGCTTCTCCACATCATATTGGTCATGGGGACTGTTTGACCATACTTCATACTGGTCAGTGAGGGTTGGCTCCATGACTGGCCGATTCTGATATCACTCACCACTGATGTTAGCCATGGTCGGGAATCAAACTCGGATATCTCGGTTCACAGCAGAGTGCACTAAACACATGCGCCACCCCTCCACCTGTGCACACGGTCAACTGATGCATGTGTAGTGTCTTAAAAAAATACTCACACCGACATGTTGTAACAAGTCACCTGCTAACACTTTATTTCACCTGTTCTTGCGCCAGTTATAGGCACTCCTATAACTATCTGTAGGTCACATATACTTGACTTCTCCCCGCTCTTATCTATTCTGCACCTCACTTATCCTGCACTCAGCGACTCCGCACACAGCAGCTCTCAGCGACTCTGCACACAGCGTCTTCGCACTCAGCGATTCCGCACACAGCGACTTCGCACTCAACGACTCTGCACACAGCAGCTTCGCACTCAGCAACTCTACATCTCCACCGCTGTCCTCACCTACGCTCCCTCATACCCGCTCACACATCTGTCCCGGGCGGGGGGTTCAGCCAACACCCGCCTGGCGACGGCGTGAGGGTTGAGGTACTGTTGACGGCTGGAGCGGCAGTGGCGAGATGTCTTCACTCTTGGTTCCCGGGCAACAACCACCTCCGCTTACGCACACTCCCCTTATATATCCCCCCTCATTCCGAGTCCTCACGTGCTTCCCCTCAAGATGCCGCCAGGCCGGCACCAGTTGCCCCATTAATCCCATATCATCACCCCCCATCTCCCGTCTCTTCGACGCCAACCTCCGGTCACAGCTTACCCACCTGTTCGACCTCGGTTGCACCCGCTTAAAAGCGCGCACCACGTATATCTCTCGTCTGCACATGCATACAGTATACACCTAAGCTTGTTTTTAAATAGAACACTCCTATGTATGTAAATATACATTTTGACAATCGTATTGAGTATTGTGATGCTCAACATGATTCTGGTTTGAAAGAGATCACAAATTTTACGGACAAAACATTTTCAGCCAAGATGAATGTAATACCATACTGTACTGAATATTATGAATGGCCTACATGGATTATTCATCATGAAGATTAGGTATTACCCAGGGTGTTTGATCAGAATTTAGTGAGGAGTTGGAGAAGCTATCAGTCCTTATGGAGGCTTTCAGACTCCTTCATGAGTTTCACTGAACATTACATTTATACAGCGGCCTCGTGCCAGATAGTTACGCTTGACAGAACTGGTGAATATTTAATCTGTCAATAAAGACCGACAAACTCCTGAAAAATGGCTGTGATATTATAGGTAGTAGAGCATAGGGTGTATTTATGTTAATTCAATGTTTGTAAGCATGCCAAAAGTATCGTTGTGCCAACGTTGGCATGTGGTTGAAACCGTTGGATCAACGTTGGTCCAATGTTCCATGTTTGACTGGTTACAGCTCTATGCCATTCCACAGCTGGATAAAGGCCTCCCTATGCCTTGTTGGTCATGGGGGATGTTTGACCATACTTCACGAAGCCATCGGGGCGGGTTGGTGAAGAAACCTCTCCCTCTTCACCGGTTCAAACAAAAAAACCCAACACATTTCGGGTAATGCCCCTTTTTCATTGCATATTTAGTTTGTGCATTTTTTCAGCTTTGACAAATGGGGCATTGCTCAAAACGTTGTCTCATATATATTTATAATTTAGAGGCAGTGTTGTTGACGGATTTACTACTATAATGAGCCAAGAATGTATGTGTCCTGCGTGTGACGTCACTCCACGTTGGCCAGCCCCCATCATTAACAATCATGAAAAGGTGACGTCCTTCACATGGACCCCCCCCTCATTAATAATCATGAGCAGGTGACGTCACTCCACATCGAACAGCCCTCCTCATTAATAAGCATGAACAGGTGACGTCCTCCAAATGGACACCCCCTCCAATTCATAATAATTAGCGGCTGACGTCACTCCACATGGGGGGGCGAGGCACCTCCTCCCCCCTCCTCGGCGTCAACTCACCACCCTCACTACAAAGGCAGAACCCTCACGTCACGTGATCTTCGTAGCGCTATTGAGACATAGAAGTAAAAAGGACGTCATGATGAAGAAGGGATTTTAACCTTTAAATTAAGTAAGTCTGTGTCACCACGGCCTTACAAATTGCACACGAATTGAGTCTGCTTTTCGCTTGCAAGTTTCAGATGATTTACTGAAATACACCCGTCCTTGGACGGGCAAAAGGCTAGTGTGTTTATATTTGTGTTGCTACGTGTGCTTGTGCACCGCTGTAAAATAGCAACAATAAATTATGCTGTGGTTGGTCTCTCTTGAAAAAGGACGGGAAATTACCTACAAATGCATTTAAAACAAATGTCAAGTTCAAGTTCATTTATTAGGTATAGCCCTGTGAGCCATTTGGCTCTTGAATCGGGTGCAACCGCAACAAACAAAAAACTAAAACATGAACAAAACACATCTTAAAGTGAATGTGACTAAGTGCAAACAAAAAATTCAAGAAAAGACAGCAAAATATTGCAGAAAAAACACCGTACACCAACGCTGTGTGCAAGTCAAACAACAACAACAGTCAGAATAAATAATTTCACCACAGAGTATAATATGTCAACTTCTCGGATACATGATAATTTATCCATATCTATTACGTTCTATAAACACAATTGACATTCATGATGCAATGCCAATGTATCAATGCAATGGCGCCTGCAGTATTTTAACTATATGCATCGTTTTAAATAATAAGTAATGCCCTTTTGATAATAAATATCGTAATGGTTGATGTTTGGTTTATCTATATTTTTTCATTACACTGTCCGTTGCAGAATTGTTATTAAACCTGTTGACATTTTAGCATTTAGATAACCTTTTACAGGACTACTATTGGCCTCACGTCACAGCACGGGACTTTCAAATCGCGTTTTTTTCCCACAGGTTTTCTTTTGTCCGCTGCGCCTCGCCGTCTGCGGTCTTCGTTGGAAGATGGCGGCGCCCACGGTGCAGCTGAGCCACGTGGCCGCGAGCGCGACCCGGGCCCCGCATGCGGTGTGCTGGGGCCGAAACGGCCTCGTGAGCTTCGGCTCGGCGAATTCTGTGGTACTCTACGTGCCCCAGGTTCGCGCAATTCCTTCGTTCTTTCGCTGATTGCATTTGAATAAGGTTTACGGTGTTGTGCCGTTGCGTTTGCGGTATTGCGCCTCATTTTGCCAGTCTCCACTGGGCGAGTTTGTGTCTCTCATTCTTCCTGATGATTGATTTTGTCGGGGGCTTTGTGTTGCAGTTGTGGTTATTTATTCTCACCAAGCACAGCCATCGGTTTGCTGTAACAGTTGCACGTTTCTAAAGGGCCGGACAGCGTCATTGCAAGATCACACATTTTATAACCACCAGTACGGAATACATGGTGTAAAAAACACATTCTGAATACTAATCGTGGTTCGTGTACAACTTTTGCCTCTCAAAAGCTTAAATTAATAGAGATGACTTGTTTTGTTGCGAAGTCTGGAATTTCAGGAGGATCTGGCATTGGGATGTTTGCCTGTTTGATATGTGCGCGGAGAAAACTCATACCAAGAGGATAACACTTTTAACATGCATTGAGTTGACCTAATATTGTAACCAGTCGGGTATTTAATGTGCCACTAAAGTAGCTCTTAATGGACTCAAAACGTTTGTCGAGTTGGCTGCACCTGTCAAGCTGTCAACATCCAGAGGCACTGATTGGGTTGACTCGGTTGTTAGGTCCTCCGCCAGAAATTACCCGCTCAGAAACAACCCCCAACAAACGGCACGCATCACGTAATCCAACTACTGTACCGATTTCAACCAATTCTAGATTTGAAGCTTTCGTGACTGCAAGGATTCATACTCTTAGGTTTTTTCGGTAAAGTCACGTAGGTAAAAAATACAATTAAAAGTTAATAAAAGTAATAATGAAAATAAAATAATAAATCACGACGTTTCGGAGGCAACACAAGTCTCCGTCATCAGGTGGGACCGTCACAGCTAAAATTACTGCATCATTTTAGCTGTGACGGTCCCACCTGATGACGGAGACTTGTGTTGCCTCCGAAACGTCGTGATTTATTATTTTATTTTCATTATTACTTTTATTAACTTTTAATTTTATTTTTTACCTACGTGACTTTACCGAAAAAACCTAAGAGTACAATTTCAACTACCAATTCACAGTAAAATCCTGACAATACTTTCAGGTAGTCTGCCATCCAAGAACAGTATTAACCAGACGTCAACATTGCTTATGCTCCGTTGTAGATGTGTACACGGTTTTGCAAGGGTGTGAGTGAAACATCTTGGTGGACGTGCCTTCCAGACCAATGAACATAAATATGACGCAAAACATTCTTGATTTGCCTAAAATATCCAAAACAGACTTTTTTTCATGCACCATATCTATATTGTCAAATCTATCAAACGTCATCGCAACCCTTCTGACGAAAGTATTCCTCAAATAACTTATGAAACTAAAGTTAATTTCTAGACAAAAAATACCGATGTGCCAATCCTCAAGTCATTAAATGTAAAATATGTTTAAATAATGTAAAATATTTGACACGCTCAACACTGAAATGTGAACACAAGTGAAAAGCAACCAACACTGAAAAGGAGTCCTCGATAAACGCATTTTGTTCAAGGCTAGTGCAGGGGTCGGCATCCTGCGGGCTGCGGAGCAGCATGCGGCTCTTTAAGGAACTGCTTGACGTCATATATTTCGGACCACCGTCTCATTCACATGCAATTGCGGCTCTTGAAATACACAATTACGTTTTCGTTACCGATTTTGAAAAAAAAAAAGTCTTCGTATTATTTTAGTTGCCGACCCCTGGGCTAGTGCTCGGGGCTGGCTGGCTAGTTTGGGGTGGGGTTAGAGATAAGTGTTTAGTTGGGTAGTGTGATTCTTAAGATGTGGGTTAGTATCTCATTGGCTAATGTGATCAACCATATTTTCGTATTTTACCTATGTTTACAGAGTCGATATTGGTGGTGGTAAGTGGCCTGGTTTATTCGTGGGGGCATTGTCACGACACATCAAGGGTGGAAAAAAATATTTTTTTGTGCAAATTTGATCGGGTTATTGGTGTTGTTAAAAAAAACGATTTGTCGAAAAAAAACATGGTTTTAATCCGGAAAGTCAAGTTGTCAATTGGCGCCAGAGTAATCAGATTCGCTGTCCTCTTTGATCATCTCAACCGCACCGTCGAAGAAGGTGTGAATGTTGCTCTTGATGAAGACGAGCTTCTCCACCGACTTCACGCTCGGGCTGTTGCTCACCTTAGAGTAAATGAAGGCCATGGTGGAAAAGTTCCTCTCAGATGCGGCACTGGACGTGGCAATGCTGAACAGCTTGACCGCGATCTTTTGCAGCTCAGGCCACTCGCTGCCATCGGACAGCCAATACTCCATCGGCGTCTTGCGACCTTTGACCATCTTGTAGCGGAACGTGTTGTTTGTCTTCTCTTTGGTGGGGGCTATAATTATTGGGATTAACAGGCAATACAAGTGAATAAAACTGGATTTTTGGCCATCTGAGATGATCGGGTTTTTTAAATTAAAACCATGAAAAACCCGATGCTGCCAACCTTGCGACACATTCAGACAAAGCTGAATAGATTTAGCAAATGGTTCTTCTAATTGCGATGGATAAGTGATCATCATTAGCTGGGAAGATGGGCCTTTACATTAGATAATACTACTTCTTTCTACAATACATTCATATAGGACTTATCATATTTCAGGTCATTTGAACTGAGTGCTTTGATTATTGCACTCTGCTTTGGACTAGATGACAATTTGCGACTTGTGACTGGGCACCGCTCCTCCATTTGTACAACACGGCACTGAACAACTACTGTACATGTACATGTAATTGTTCGTGTCCCAGTAAATAATTGGCAATTGTGATTTTTTTACGTTCAAATCTACTCGTCTTAAAACCGCTTCAGCTTAATGTCATTATAATCGTTACCGTATGCTGTTTGATGCGGGGAAAATTGCTTAAATGTTCCCATTATGGACCACTACGACAGAGTGCAGACTGTAGTCGCAATGTAATATACACATGAATTGTAATATACACTTTAATTGGTTGAAAATATCGAAATATATGGAGGACTGCAGAGCTTGGGCATTTGTTGGTGCCAGCTCACCACCTGGCTCCCTTCTAGCTTGAGATGCATTTTGCATGTATGGTACTGTTTACAACGAAACATTATTACTAATTTTGTGTGTTTTCAGAAGGAAAATTCTGCAGGGTTTGTTTACAGCACTCTAAATGAGCACACTCAACGAGTAAATTGTGTACATTGGATTCAAAAGAATGACCTGAGTAAGTTTTACTGCTTCACACCAAGTTACTTGAAATTTTACCAAGCTTATTACTCGGTTAATGGATTACCGTGCATAAAACGGCATTATGTCCTATTACTCAGTGGTTTATTATTACAAAACTGTATTGCGTTTTGTAATCCTGTTTAAGGTCCTGAAACAGAGCTCCTTTCAGGAGGGTCTGATAATATCGCCATCCTTTGGGTGAAGCAGAACTCTCAGGTTTGTACAATAATGTTGCTCGCTGCATATTGTTCACCTCACCCTACTGTTGTGTACATGTCCAGAATACAAAACGTGTTTTGGTGAATTTTTAAAATTAAATCGGGTTCAAAGTTTAAACCCACTACAACTTATATATATAAAGTATTGTTATATTGTCCTAAATTGCCACTACATATAAAAAAATGTAAACATTAGTAACAGGCAAAAAAAATAACGAAAATAATTCAGCCCTTAATCCACCGCTGGATTAAGGCCTCGCTGTGCCGTATCAGTCATGGGGTTTGTTTAAACTAGACTTCACCATGCTGATCAGAGTAATGTTTGCTATTTAGGAATCGAGCTCAGATCACCGTGTTAGCGCACTGTGCGAGCCAATATGCCACTACACCTTTATAATGTTGGGCAAATTAGACATTACATCTATGCCATAACAGCAGTATGTAATACAAAACAATATAATATCAATAGCATGACTTAAGATATTACGTTTACTGGTTTTGTCTGTGATCCAAATAGAGCTGGGTTTATTCTTATTTTGTTTTTGTATCTCCCCCCCCCCCACAATCTCATAAATTGACAGTTTGTATGCTCTGAAAAGTTACAAGGACACAAAGGGGCAGTGACAGCAGTGGATGGCCGTTCCCTGGCCTCCAGGCAAGATGAGCCTGACGTTGTAATGCTTGTCACATCTGCTGCTGATTCCACTGTGCGGATTTGGCTTAGGCACGTTACAGAAGATGATGATGTTGCTGCATCCAAGGGTACATGCTTGCTCACAACTGTATAAGTTTGATTTTTACAAATTTTATACATATTTACCATTGAAGTCAAAGCATAATTGGATCATAATTTTAATAACAGTTATTTACACCAGTGGGTCGCACAAAACTCTAGACATAATAGCTCTCATTAAATGGCAAGCAGTCTTGAGTGGAGAGCATGTATTAAAAGTAGAATAAAATATTACTTATTTTGCAGTAAATATTCTCTAATACATCACAGTACCACTAATAATACATGGCAGATTGATTTTTAGTCTTGTCTAATTAAAATGTTATATTATTATCCTTGAAGTTTTAAAATAGTTATGTTTAATGAATGATAACACATGCTTTTTCATGCAATCCAGAAACATTAAACTAAATCTAATTAGCAGCCTATTCTTTGTTCCAACGATTGTGTGATCAAGTGGTCAGAGGTACGTGACACGTGCATTTGTGTTTGTAGTTGAATGCGTTCAAGAACTTTCATTTGGAACGGGATTCGCAATGGATATCTCTCTTGCCGAGTTACCAGGATCGAAAGGTGCGCTGTTTAATACAAGTACAGTTCTGTATATTCTATATTTTAACAATACTGGGATAAAAAAACATTAAAAGCATGGCATTATTCTACAACACTGGACTGATGTTGTTAAGCTGATATATTTATTCAGTCATTTACTTTTTTTGTCAATCAGAACCCATACTCGCCTGTGGAGGAGATGGTTGTAAATCGCAGCTGTATACTCAGCAATATGGGCAGGTGAGTAACTTTGTGTGGTTTTCTGACATACATTTCTGAGCCAGGATAAAACACATTTGAAAAGTGAAAATTCCATACCTAAACACAATAAGTTTTTTTGTCAGTTTTTAAAGATAAGTAGAAATGATGGAAAGTTGAGACTTTACTAGATTGGGGTTCTTATAAAAAGTACAGAAAATCGTTGGAGCTTGCTGTCCTCCCTTCTTGTTTGAAATTTGTAAATACAGGGAGTAGTTTCACTCGGCTGAATCCTACATTTTACGCTCTGCTGCTGCCAAAATGATTTTACACCCCCCAGGGGTAATTGGTAGCTATGGTGAGCATCATTCACTGCTTTTCCAGGAAGAATTTCAGACTAATTTCTTGTTATTTGAAAGTGCTACTACTGCAGAAACAAAATGACTACATGTGCAAATTGTGCTCTAAAAGTAACTAGACCACAATAAGTAACTTTAGAAAAAAATGGTATACCTTTAATTTTACACACCATTACCAGATGTGAACCAGTTATTCAGTACTGTACTGGGAAATAATTGAGTGATGTAAAATACAATTTATTTCCAAATGGAAATACGCACCGGCCTTTTCATTATATGAATAAAATATAATCAAGCGTACTCGAATTGTCAATGCAAAAATGCATTAAAATGACCCAAGGGCGCCTTATCTTTCGCCTGTGCTGCCTGGTTATTTGCAGGGCTTACTCTTGCTCGGGACCACAAACCAATAGCTTTAAGGCAGCAATTGTTACATTCGAGTGAGTGGGTGCGACAAGGAGTGGGTGTTGGGTGAAAATTGGAGCAATAGTAGAGAGTGGGCGACAAGCAGAGGTGGTGTGCACTTTTCTGTCAGACGGTTAATTACATGTGTCCATCAATACAGGGGCCTTTATCGCTTTCTGCAGACGGTATGTGCCCTGCTGACAAATAGCTTTCACCTTGCTGCAGTATATGCATGTACATTCTTCCCCCCAACCCCTCACTAGGGTTTGCTAAATTATGAATGATGGACAATTAGGCTGTAGGAAATTAGTTTGGGTCCCATGTTGTTGACCTGTGTTTATATAATAGTTGTGGTTGTGGGTGACCGCTTTCACTGAACAGACCAGACTTTTTTGTATTTATACCACAATATAGAAAACATTTGCATAATTTGAATACGTTGATAATGAAATGTTTTCGTGCTTGTTGTTGTTTGCATGCAAATGGATTTATATATTTCACTGATGGTGCATGAAAGAAAATGGGGGGTTATGAATGTTTTATTGGAAAGTCCTTGATGAAGACTCGAAAGCCTTTTAGATTAATCTGGCATTCATTCTAATATACTGTTCCTAATATTTAGTGAGCTAAAATTTGGGCAAGGCATGAGTCTATTACAGTAGCCGTGTATATTGTTCAGTTATAAGACAGCGTTAATGGTGATACTCATGTTTTTCACCTTTGTTTTTGTACCACTGCCAACACAGTCTCTTAGGTGTTTTTTGATGCTGACTAATACACTAGTTTTCCACCGCTATCCTTCTGAGTTGTTGGAATGTCTGAAGCACAAGCAAATGTTTATAACATATATTATATGTATACTCTTTGGTTCTTTCGGTAAATTCACGTAGGTAGAAAAAATAATAGATCATGACGTTTCGATCGCAACACAAGCGACTGTATTCAGGTGACTTTGGTATTTTTTTTGGGGGGGGGGGGCGCATTAATGGATATATTTTTTACGCAAGTGAGCGGTGCCGTCACAACTGTCATGTCACCCGCATGTGGCAGCGTGACGCAGTGTGCCTGCTGATGTCACGCACCCCCCCCCCCAACCCTCTGTGTCGGCTGTGTATCCCGCACAAATGCGTGGCTGGGGGGGGGGGAAATAGGTAACAAACTTTTAATTTGCCATGTGGCTAGCTCCCATATTGTACACAATGTAAAACGTATAAAAATTGACTTTTGTATTTTGGGGGGGGGGAAATTACCATGAAGTGTGTGGCGAGAATCGATATCTGGTGAGCGTTTGTGGTATCGAATAAACGGGAATAGGCAGATTCTAAAGAAATCTACAACCTTCGATTCTTTTGCGTGATCTAAAGAATGTAATCTTGGCGCCCGAGCGTAGGTTTTTTTTCCACCGCGCGTTGGGTTTTATTTTAATTTGTATTAATGAGGTAATGATCAAAGTTATTTTTTCATTTGTATATGTTTTTATGTTTTGAGAAGTTTTTCAATATATTTTTCCCCCGGGCAACACCGGGTGCATCCCGCTAGTTGCTTATAAATCTTAAAAAAAAATTGTTAATAACTTTTTGAGGCCATGGGAGGGCAGCACAGTTCTACGATTTATACCATTTTAGGCATCTAATATGCATTGTCCTTGCACCACTCTTTCTCAGAAATTCTAAAATGTTTTGCAAAAACACATGTGCAGATTATTAGATGCAGTATAGGCAAATAAAAGTTTTCAAATGACCAAGATTTTACGGCAAGTCGACTTACAAATGGGTTCCGTTTCTGAGGCCGTTCATTAGTTGAACGGTTCGTCGGCACACAATGTACTGTGTTTAAATGCAAAAACGGTCCTCGTTATGAAGGAAGTATGGTTAAACTCACAAATATGCAGACATATTGTACATTTGCATGTAACACTGTAAATAGTTCCCCAGTTCGGCTCGCAAGTGTCAATCCACATTGGCAAATCATATGGTTAAAAATGTATATCTTATGGGAGCTTATTCATCAGTGCGGTTGTTCGTAATTGCACGTGTGTACTGTATAAACTAAATGATATATAAATAACGTTAAGGCAGTTATTTGACAGTGTCTTAACAAAACTCTTTTATAGCTATGGTATACACTTGTAATCAATTACCCCTCCCCATCGATTAATTGTCACGATTCAGGGATGTGATTTGGTTTGAGATTGGTTATTTCGTGTAACTCCTTTTCACCATTTCAAGTTTTATTGTCAATATTTTTTTTAGCTTCATAAGCCTAAATGCTATTTAAAAAAAATAAATTAGCATTTAATTTGAACAAATGAAAATTGTCGATTTTTTGACACACACTTGAACGAAACGCATCGTGACATGCCTAATAAGCTTAAACATTTATAGTCCGGAATTTTAATGGGTGTGTGCTGGTGTTTAAAGTGCTAAAAAGCATGCTCTCCAGAGAGCAGTAAAGTTTATAGTGCAGGATTGCATTGTATGTTTGTGTGCGCTGGCCGCTGGTCCCCATGGTACTGGTGGACGGACGTGAGCGTGTAGCTTTGGTGAGCAGAGATTTTATAGATTTGATTGTCAGGTCTCCAAGCTGATACGCTGATGGGATATGATGATTAATGCAACTAATTTCTGTTACAGATAAGGATTCTCAGCTTTCTCCGAGGAGAGGTCTGGTGCCTTTTGGGAGAGGCGTACATTGTGTGTAGTTCTTTAGGTTCATGCCCATAACATAGGATATTACAATTGTGTTTGTTATTTTGCACGTGAACAATTTCACGCATATTCACATCTCGGTGTCCCGAATCCCACAAGTTGTTTAAGCCAGTGATACTGCGACCTTGTTCAATGTACAGGGCCTCCATAAAGGTACCGTCATTTATCAAAGAAGAATTAGACATGCATGGTTTAATAATTTTTTTAATATTCCTTATTTAATTATACCGAAACGCTTGAGTTATATTCAACAGTAAATAACAAGCATTGGAAACAATTGTAGCTCATATCTTGACGAACACCTGGGACTCTTAAAATGTTGAGGGGATGTATGTCGCCAATATTTCTAAGCGACTTAGCATTGATGTTTCAGTTTCAGTGTAATTGATCGGCTCTTGATTTGGGTTCAACCGCAACAAACAATAAAATTACAAGATACACCTAAAATTCATTGTACACATCTGAACATCACATATGTAAGCAATAAAATCCTACAGAAAAAGCACAACCCGTCCATGCTGCGTACAGAAAGTGCAAAAAAATCCATTTCGATGTTTGATCCCAATAACAATCATAATACAGTCCTGAGCCAGTGGTGTAAATTCCGCATCCCCATGGCATGGGGTGAGTTTCTCCTTGGGTCAACTGTTGTCCACTTCCCCATAAAGTTTCGCTCGCGTTATCGTCAATGGAGGGATGATTGGCTGAGTCAACCCCCTACCAGGATTTGAATTGGTATCCCGATTGCAAACCGCTTGCTTTATTGCTGAACTACCTGACCAGAAATGCCATTGATAGGCAAGTATGGCTTTAGATGTATGAAACGCCAGCAATAACATCTTCATATTACCAAATGTGTGCATAGTTTTATAGACCTAGCTCAAACTTCTGTCTTAACTATAATTGTTTAGTAATGTTTAACACGTAGGCTTTCGCGACCAATATTATTCATAATCAACGTTTTTGGGTTTAGATCGCGTTATTTATAAATGTGTCGTAACCCTCCACCACCCGACACGGCCAATCAGTAAAAAAGTGTCACGTTGACAAAAGACAAATTTGTTCACTGCTTTAGCCCACCGGTGTGTTATATAGAGCAGCAGCAGGGTGACGTCATCATTAATGTGTTAATGATGACGTCACCCTGCTGCTCTATATAAGAACGGGAGACACAGCAGAGCCTCACCATTCTGGCGAATTGCCCGATGATGCTGGATGCAATTACCAGCGAAACGTCGTACTCAAATTGTAAATGTTGTGGTTTCGCGCTTCAACACCGGTGGGCTAAAGCAGTGAACTAATTCTAGATTTGAAGCTTTCGTGACTGCAAGCAGTGAACTAATTTGTCTTTTGTCAACGTGACACTTTTTTACTGATTGGCCGTGTCGGGTGGTGGAGGGTTACGACACATTCATAAATAACGCGATCTAAACCCAAAAACGTTGATTATGATTATGTTTAGTAATGGATGGTGCATTAATGTATACCTTGTACTTTGTATGAATGGAAAAGGGAATTGCTATTTTTAGAAGATCACTATCACTGCTTTAAATTTCAGCAGTTGACACTGCAATAAGTGTTTGAACCAGATGTGTAATGACCACAGTGTAGATTTAATAGATTACAGGCACTAGTCACGCACATTTTATCTCTATATAACAATACGCGTGTTCGTTTGTAACACACCGGGATGACCACGTGAGATTGGGGTGGGGTTGTGAGGAGAGGGGTTGATCACGTCACGGGACGTGGAGAGCGAATGGGGGTTGTGACATCACGAGTACTGGGGTGGTGAGTTGGAGTAGAGGGGTGATGACGTCATGTAACACTGGGGAGGTGAGGGAGAGGTGTCATGACGTCAATAGACGCTGGGGAGGTGAGGGGTCATGACGTCGCATGACACTAGTATATGTATGTTTGAACTTCGGCACCGTAAGTAGCCAACCACGCTCAGTGAGGTGGAGGAGAGGGAGGATGACGTCACGTGAAATTAGAGTGATGTGAGACGGGGTTTATGACGTTTGCGATGTAGAAGGTGGTGAGGAGAGGTGGGTAGAGTGATGTCACGTGACACTTGAGAGGGGGGTAATGACGTCACAACGCGAGATTTGGGGACAGGTGGTGAGAGGGTGCTAAGACGAGGGTTTGATGACGTCACACGACATGGGTGAGGTGAAGTCGACGGAGTGATGACGTCAAGAGGTTGCTCATGTCATGCGGGATTTGGGTGAGACAAGGAGAGGGGGTGAATAATTGTTATTCTTCAGCATACATGAAAAATCTATATTTTCGTGTAAAATCATCAGTCTCTACATATGCGCCATCCTTTTACTGCAGAAGTTTCATGTGTTCCTAGTCGTAAACAATATAATAAATGGCTCACCCTTAAACCAATTTTACTTACACTGTGATGGTCGTCATCCTTCTCTGTTTATTGTTTTTCTTTGAAACCATTAGATGTGCATAGCATATTCTGGACTTCTCTGGGTAGAAAGACCATCTGGTTTTCAGTCCGTTTGTAATTAATAAAAAGTATTTGCTTTTATACTTTGAATACACACGTACTCTGATACATCACGAGGAGATTTGAAGCGCGACATCCAGTGCGGTTTTTGCAAGAGGCTATAACACTTTAAAATTAAATGCTGATTCCAGCTGAGAAAACATCATGCGGATTATCCACCTTGATTTATTCTTCACATGAAAATTTTTAATAGGTTTTCTAAAGTTTACTTTGGGTTTGGTGGGTTCTGAGGAGAAGGTCTAAATATTTATTGTGTTACCGTGGCAGGTTTTTGATGCACTACGTGAACAACTTTGGGAGAGTAGAGGTGGTTGGAACTTTGGTGTTAAGATTAATGTTTCAGGCAAGAGCAATGATTCCATTACTTAAGAGCTATACTTTAACAAAACAACTACAGAGCAAGCTAACCTTGAGCACAGGTACATGTCAAGAAGAGGAGGGATTTTATGTTTGGAGAGGGTAAATACTAATGAGCAAGTTTGTATAGACGGTGGATGGAAGCTTTGCAAACATAATTAAGAAGATACTGTAATGCCTTAGTGGAGCATGTGTGTCAGAGAGGGTGGATGGTCTGTTAACGAGACTACCATTGGAGTGCGCATCGAAACGCTGGAGAACAAGGGTAAGTATTAAAGCCAAATAGTGGGATATTGTAACAAGAGATGTGGGTGGGTCTCATGTCTACTGTGTAATGGTTGACTTTCTGGAAAAATAAAAGAGATGACCAGGTGTGGTGGCTTCAGCAGTGTTGGCCATAATGACCTCCAGATCTTGAGCATGACTGGCAACGCAATTTCTCAATGCAGGAGTTTCCTTTTTTAGTTGTACTGCAATAGGACCTATGGCCAAATCTTATACATTACATTCCAGGTTATAGTCCCTTTCGCTAACAAATTTCAGACGACGACTCATTAACGATGGTTTCCTTCTCCCATAACGAGGATGGAGGGTTTGAGTTAGGGTGTTTCCATGTAGATGACTTTCATATGTTTTCATAGAGCATAGCTCTTGCTTAATAATATTATTTTGCATTGGCCCGTGCCTAAAATGTGTGTTTTATCTAGAAAAAATATAACTTGATCTTGTGATTCCAAGTTGTGCTGTTCTTTGCGCTGGTGCAACTGGTCCTTATTCAAAAAAATAACTCCAAAATACTCTTTGGTTCTTTCGGTAAAGTCACGTAGGTAGAAAAAATAATAGATCACGACGTTTCGATCGCAACACGTTTCGATCGCAGAGAGAGAGACAAACAGAGAGAGAAACACAAACAACGAAAGCTTCAAATTAAGAATGAACCACCTCTACGGGGAAGATTTCCACACAACTCATACTTTACTTCAATTTAGCAATCTTTGGAAGAACGTGTTAGGCGACTGTGTTGCATTGCATTACGTTTCTAAGTTTACTAGGTTTGATTTCTCAAGTTCTAGATGTGAATTGATTTCTCAAGCTTCTAATTTCTCTCCCCCTGCTGCAGATCCCATTCCCCCTTGTCTCTCATTGACATGCTAATTTATCCGCCCCACCCCCCCCCCTCTCGATATACCTCGTCACAGAGGCATTGTTTCTCTGTGTGTCTCTTTATGTGTCTCTCCTGTGTCTCTCTCTCTGGTTGTCTCTCTGTGTGTTTGTCTCTCTGTGTGTCTCTTTCTCTGTGTTTGTGTCTCTCTCCGTGTCTGTGTTTGTTTCTCTCTCTGTATATGTGTCTCTCCGAGCTTGCATTTACATACAGTTCTCACTTGATGACGGTTGCTTGTGTTGCAATCGAAACGTCGTGTAATTGTATTTATTTATTTCTACGTGACTTTACTGAAAGAACCAAAGAGTATTAATGGCTTGATGTGTAACCTGCCATCCCACATAACTCATCATGAACAAAAGGCTGATTTTAATTTACCCTGAAATTGTAACTCCTTTTTTTGCATTTGTTGCTGAGTCATGCATGTTGCAGCAGCCTACAATACCCAATGAACTATTTCAAATTAATCTGTTCAAAAATAATTTTAGTTCAGGACATTGCTAAAAGATAATTTTCAAGTAAGTTACAATGGTGTTCCAACGTGTGCACATAATAGTAAATGTGCTGTGCTATTTTAAACACTCTTAATTTCGATTGCTTCAGAAATTTCCATAATGGTGATTGACACTTAATATTTATTTTACTGCAGTTTGTCCAGCAGCAGTTGTTAGTTGGACATGAGGACTGGATTCAAGGCCTGGAGTTTGTTCAAGAAGGTATGAACTGAGACAAATGGGTCCGATGGCACCAGACGCAAATGTAACGCAAAACGTTTCATCCATTTTGTTGGAACATTTGTAATTCCTCTGCTGTTTAATTTAAAACAAGACCGTGCCTTCTCTCCTGGCTTGCTTGTTGCCGTGTGCCGTGCAATTATAATTAAATTACATCTTAAGCCATGTTTACAATATTTTCTATCCTTAAGTGACTTTCTATTTTGTGTTCTTCTGGTAAAAATATTGAGAAGATTATCTGCAGAATAATTCAATTGCACTTTGTGAATTTTGCTTCTGGGCAATGCTTTTTCAAAGTTAATTTGATGTGTAAAATGTTTCTGCAAGCACACATCTTCCTTTATTGCCATTCACATGATGTTTATTGTATCACACACTAGATTTGAACATACAAGACCAGATACATATTTCACGATTCCATTGCTGCTGTAGATAATACCCAATATTATAGCCTAACCGTCCAGCATGTACATGAAAATACCATTAAATGCAACACATTTATCAGTTAATGTGGATTTAAAAACAAAATTTGTAATCTAATCTAATATAAAATAGAACTGAATGGTAATATCTGTATTTATGACACTACTTATTGCTTAGTCTGAATGAAATGAGCTGTGTTGTTAGTAATAACATAATTAGATGCAAATCATTTATACATTTGCCATCCATAAATTAGTATTTGCATAATGCATTTAAAACATCAAATGCCATATTGCTGATAAGTAATTAGCAATAACAATCCCATTTTTGCTTTTCTGGAATACACGCTGGAGCAGTCTCTAAACCTGTTTGCTTTTCCTGCTGTGAGGGAAGCATGGTTTTTCCGTTCTTCATGGCAGAATTAAGTTAAGCCAGAGAGGCTGCACTGTGCGATGAATGTAGCTGCTTCAAAACAATGTAAGAGCAGAGATAAGTAAGGTAGTTTGAGTGCTTTGATAAATTGTGTTTCTTGCACAAACTTTTTCCTCAGACACTTGAGTTTAATGACCGGCCTACTAAGATTGCAGGCAATTTGGGTGGGACCACATTTCTCGTGCCATTTTCCCACTATTCTTACACCATGCCCGACCTTGCCAGAATCCATCTTCTCGGTTGAAATTGTCTCTGTGTTTGGATATGTGGATAGCCTCATGAACGAATCTCTCATGGTAGCCAGGTGGCTTGCAGAGAACCTCTGTCTTGGAGAAGTCAATGTCATGTGAGCCCACTGAATTATAACAGTGGTCTGCCACGGCTGAGGTGTTGGTCCTACCGTGTTTTAGGTCTGCTTTGTGTTCACGGATGCGGTCCGAGACATGTCGTTTGGTTTCTCCAATGTAACTGCTACCACAGAGGCAACTTAGTTTGTAGACACCAGGGTACTGTATGTCTGAAATCACATCTTTTACAGACGGGACCAGATCACGGATTTTATGTACTGTGTTGAATTGGACCTGGATCTTGTGTTTATTCAAGATTTTGAAGATTTTTTTTGTGACCCCCGCAATGTAGGGTAAGGTCATGGTTTTGAATGGCTCTTCAAAAGGGTCTTTCTTCATGGTTGGAGTGATGGCTTTGCAGATTGTGTAGTCGGAGTAACCATTAGCCCTGAGAGCTTGGTGTACGTGCTTGAGTTCATTGGCCATGTGTTCCTGGTCGAAGATGCATTGGGCTGTATGGTGTAGAGTCTTGATGAGGGAATTCTTCTGGGATGGATGGTGGTGGGAATCCGGTTTTAGGTAAGCATCTATATGGGTAGTTTTCCTTTAGACAGAGTGGCTCATTGAACCATCAGGTCTCTTTTTTTATTAGGACATCCAAAAAAGGTAGCTTGCCATATTTTTCGACTTCCTTGGTAAATTTGATAGCTGGGTGTATGGAATTGATGTGGTCGAGGAATTGGTCTAGAGCAGGCCGGCCATGTGGCCAGATGACAAAAGTGTCATCCACGTACCTTTTCCATAAGGTCGGGCATAGAGTGGCAGTCTGGATGGTGTCAGTCTCAAATTTATCCAAGAAAACGGCTACAACCGGAGATAGGGGGGAGTCCATTGAGTTGCCCTCAGTTTGTTTGTAGAAAGTTCCATTCCAGGTGAAATATGTGTTGAAGTCACGTAGAAGGGAAATAATAAAATAATAAAAATAAAACATAATAAAACACAATTTTCACGACGTTTCGGCCACAACGCAAGCAGCCGTCCTCAGGTGAAGAACAGGTCTGTCGGAAAGACAGCGTCTGAATGAACACCACCAAGCTTGGCAGCGTATATTTAAGCTGGGTTAGAGGAGGAAGGGCGCCTTGACAAAGGAATTTGCATATCAACAGAGGAATTTAGCATATTTATGGAAAATGCAGATATGGGATGAGTCACTACTTGTGGAATGCGTAGGAGGTGGGGGGGGTCTCAAAGTCATATTATGCCCCTGCATTATGTAGGATTAGCAGCAACAAAGGGAGGAAGTAGGGTTAGCAGTAATAAAGGGAAGGAATTTTAATAGTAAGGAGCTGACTTTGGCTCCATGGAGTAAATGCAGCATTCAACTCTTATTATCCACATATCTCTCTGACACCTCTATTTAAGTGTATGAAGAAGGGCCATTGCCTGAAACATCTATTATGTATTATTTTCCTTTTAAGGCCACAATGTTATTGACGAATGTGTTGAGCATTTTTTTCTTTTTCCGACCCTAACTAACCCTTTGGTATTTCTTGTTGAGCTCTAAAATAGAGGCTGTGTGTTGGTGCTCGTCTGGCCCTGGTGTGGTTTGCGGTGTGAGTAGATGGAGGAGATCTCTTACTGGCCAGCTGCTCGCAAGACTGCATGATCCGCCTATGGAGAGTCTCCCCAAAGTCACCCGGAGAGGAGCTGGCTTTTCCACGACAGGAAGAAGGGGTCCTAAAACTGAAAGAAAATACCTTCTCTGTCCTGACAAGTGGTAACTTTGAGAAATATTAAACCAATATTAGCTTCTTCTTGGTTCTTTCGGTAAAGTCACGCAGAAGGGAAGCAATAAAACAACAAAAACAAAACACAATAAAACAACTCTCATGAAGCCTCGACCACAACGCAAGCAGACGCTGTCTCCCAGACAGACCTAGTCTTCACCTGGGGACGGCTGCTTGCGTTGTGGTCGAGGCTTCATGAGAGTTGTTTTATTGTGTTTTGTTTTTGTTGTTTTATTGCTTCCCTTCTGCGTGACTTTACCGAAAGAACCAAGAAGATGAATCCCTGCAGTCACAAAAGCTTTAAATCGAAATTAAATATTAGCTTACTCTTTGGTTCTTTCGGTAAAGTCACGTATAAAAAGAAAATAAGAAATTAAATACTAGCATACGACGTTTCGATTGCAACACAAGCAATCATCATCAGGTATAAATGAAATAGAAACACAAATCTAGTATACTTAGAAATGTAATGTAATACAACAGAGAGTCGGATAACATAACAGTCAACACCCTACCTGCTTGATTACGTTCTTCCTGAGAATGCTAAATTTAAGAGAGAGATAAAACACAGAACCAGAGACATATAGACAGACATATAAGCAGACAGATATCACAGATACATAGAGAGACATTATTAGCTTGCATCGAAACTTTTCTCTCTTTTTGCTCAAATGTATAATCTTCTCAATTGTTATTTTTTCTTCACTTTGCAGATCAGACATTCTTGTACTATGTCAAGTTGGAAGCAGTGCTGGCTGGACATGAAAACAGGGTTTATGGGGTGCACTGGCAGCCTGCATCGATTCAAGGTATTATGCCTTTTTGTAACATTTCTGGAATACAGGACGCATTTTTATACTGTATAGAACCCAATATTTATACTCTTTGGTTCTTTCGGTAAAGTCACGTAGGTATAAAATAAAATAGATCACGATGTTTCGGGCGCAACACAAGCGTCCATCATCAGTTGGGAAAGTATGGATTCCTGCAGTCACGAAAGCTTCAAATCAAGATTGAACCCAATATTTGTTACAGAGGTGTATTACTAATGAAAAAAAGAAACAATTCTCATGGCAAGGTACTGCACAATTATCGATATATTTTTCTTACATTTATCTTTTGCGATGTGTGGCCTTAACCTTTATAAAGCATAGAAAATGTGTTAGACTACTTTTGTAAGCAGTCCTGCCCAGCAGCTCATAATTAGTTTGCTTGTGAACTCTGTCCAATTCCTGTGTGGCAATGCATACTCCTTCGTAGACAGCAGGTTTACGTCTTAATTGTATGCTGAGGTCTGCGTCCTTTCTGCTGTCTCTCTTGCTCGTTTTCAAAAAGCAAAATGTTACAACTACAGAAATGTGGCAAGTTGCAGAGAAAAGCAGATAGGCAAATTTTTTCATTATCCAAAGTGGCAATTTCGATAGTAAACATCAGTTACTATGCATGGACAGTATTTAGGTATTTTCATTGTCAAATTACACTGTCTTCGATTACAACGGTAATTGTTTAAGCATCTCGTAATTCTGTATTTAAAATTGTATGGAGAAAAGTACAGAATTTGAAACAAATTGGCATGCATATTGCTGAATGAACAATTTTCCAATGTGTTTTTTTCCCTAAAAGATATTTAGAATATGGTGCAAGGAATATATTGGCTGCAGCAGTCGCACTGGGTAGTACACTTATATTAACCCAGCAACCTGTGTTCGATTCACGGCCATGGCTAATGGTGGCGATTGGGATCAAAACCAGACCTGGGCCTTCCAACCTTCACTGATGAGCGTCATGAAGTATGATCAAACAAACCCCATAACTGACAAAGCATGGGGAGGCCTTCATCCAAGAGTGGATGAATTATTAATAATAGCATTTACTCATTTGATTTCTTTTGAATTGTATTTTTTGTAAAGGCCGTACGGCTTTGTATTAGCTAATTTTCTGACTGTGCTGTAATGCTTTGTTATAAAACGCTGGGAATATCTTTATTATTCTTGCTTAATTAAGGTGTCGTTGCAAATCTCCTGGCATTCGGTCAAACAATTACTGATGGTCATGAAAACTATTTAAAATAATTTGATACACTAATTTTTATACATTTGTATGTGTTGCATGTAATGTTAATAAGTAACACCAGTTTAGATGTGCAATGTTTAACTTCAAGGGTAGACTGTAGGGAATGACACTTTAAACATAAACTGAGTTATGGCTATTGCATGATGAAATACTTTTGCATTCTAATCTGTATTTATTTATATATTTTTTAGAGTAAGACATTTTTACATGAGGTTAACAGGCGGTGGTATGTGTGTGGGTGTCAAAGTATGGTGCGAAAGAAGTTGAATGCACATGTGAGTAGCGGTGGGGAAGTTGTTAGTGCACTGCACTATGAACCCAGTTCAATTGTTGCTCGCATTAATTCTAGATTTGAAGCTTTCGTGACTGCAAGGAATCATCTTCTTAGGTTTTTTCGGTAAAGTCACGTATTTATTTTATTTTACTTTCTACGTGACTTTACCGAAAAAACCTAAGAAGATGTTGCTCGCATCCAATAACAGTGGCAGCAGATATCAACCAATCCTATGCTTCCACTAGGTCGACTCAGACTTAAATGAGTACCTGTTGCGGTGTGTAATAAACATCAGCACTGGGGAGACAAAGGCAGCCTGGTGTCGTTTTTGGCTTGCCAACACCACTTGCAGCAGGAGCCTGTTAAGGGCTACACAGGGACCTTTGCCTTTTAAAATCTTTACATAGTTTTTTTTTGTAAATACAATACTCAGAGACGGGGAACTGTTGATGGTTCTCCAAGACTGTTTGGCTCATGAATATTGCATTATCAATAATGATAAGCAATCATGACATGAGCCTTATGTTACGTGTTTGTTTTATAGGTATCGACTATATTTGTAAATTATATTCAAGCTATGGTATATTACATCTTTCAATGCGCATAATTTTTTGTAACACATGACACCCTCGTGAAATGTATCATGTCTGTAGCATTGTGTAATTAATTGTTATGCTTATGAGAAACTATTGTTTCGCTTTATCGACATGATCATGATCACAACGCATTAGGGATTTGGTGAGTAACGTTAGCATTTTGAAATCCTGCGCAGGCCTGCCGATTATATTATTGCTGGTATCCGGCCATTTAATCCTATTTCTCTGTTAGACCTTATTGGTTTATTCTACTTACAGTTTGCCAATTAAGAAGCAATGGTAAATCTGTTAAGAGTTTTTATAATTGTATTGGACATTATTTGGTGATACTGTATTTGCACTGGTGCACAGGCACATATAATAAAAAAAATCAACACATTCGTCAACACTGCCATAAGTGTGTTTTTATGTATTGCGATGATTTGATTTACACTTAGTTTTTTTATGAATATTTATCAAATGAGGACACAAAGTAGCCTTTATCCGAATTCTGAAAACAAGGCTGCACATTATACACTGTATGTTTTGGCAAATTTTAAATTCAGTCTCATTAATGGACTCTGACATGTGGGCGCCCGCGGTTTAATTTCACATCCAGATTTTTGGCTCCTTCGATTTTTTGCGAGAAGGCCACTGCGTGGGGAATGAGGCATCCGAGGTCACACAGAGGAGTGCCTTCCCACAGCTCATGCGCAAAATGAATGCAGGCTCCGCTACCCCACGTCAGGAATACCTAATGAGTAGCTCTGGCTATATCGACAAGCGGACATTTTTTAAAAGCTGATTGCTTCCTGCTTACTTTCGTCTTGTATTGGTGAGACCCCTGCTTGTGTTTTAAAAAGTCGGGAGCGGTAGTGTAGCAGTTAACGCACTTCACTACGAACCCAGCCACCTGAGTAAAATTCCCGCTCATGGCCAACGCCAGTGACGATTATCTGAATCGGTCCTGGACCTCCCCTAGGTCGACTCAGCCACAAATGAGTACCTGATGCGATGTGTAAACATCACTACTAGGACTTGCCCCAACAGTCTGTTAAGGCTATACTGGGGGGGGGGGGTCTCTTGTTTACACCATTGGAACCTCCTTTTCCAGTAGCGAAATATGATAATTGTTTTTTTACCCTTTTATCTGGCAAACAAAACTGACACCTTTTTTACAAGGAGTCATGTTTGCATTGACCACAATACCTTCGGTCAGAATGCAAACAAAAAACACAACTCTGATAATGTATGCACTGTCCTTGAAATTGATTGGTCCACAAGCTGTCTCGGGTGTGGACCAATCAATTTCAAGGACAGTGCATACATTACTCTTTGGTTCTTTCGGTAAAGTCACGTATAAAGATAAAATAATAAATAAAATAATAGCATACGACGTTTCGATTGCAACACAAGCAATCATCATCAGGTATAAATGAAATAGCAACAAAAATCTAACCAGAAAACTATAGACAGACATAACAGGACCCTGCGGGGTGGGCTGGTAGGAACGAATAACCAAAGAATATAAACATAATGTATTATTACACTTGTTTAGCCAGGAAAGCCCCACTGAGTCTAAAGGTTTTTGTAGGGTCCTGCCAAGTGTTTGCAGTAGGGGGCGATGTTGCTACACCGAATCGGACGATACGAAGGGAGAGTGTGAGGCCTAGCTGTAGGCATTAGGCCGCTGTGAGTTAATTTTTAATTTAAATGTTTTAATTATTCATGTAAAAGCTTTAAATGTAAATGTTTCTATTTAAAAACATCAGGGAATGTAACATTGTTAAACATTAACTCCCTTTCACACACGCGGGGGTACGATACGAAGGGAGAGTTTGAGGCGTAGTTCTAGGCTTTAGGCCTAGCTGTAGGCTTTAGGCCGCCGTGAGTTAATTGTAAATTTAAATGTTTTTATTATTTATGTAAAAGCTTTAAATTTAAATGTTTCTATTTAAAAGCACCAGGGAATGTAACATTGTTAAACATTAACTCCCTTGCACACACGCGGGGGTACGATATGAAGGAAGAGTTTGAGGCGTAGTTCGAGGCTTTAGGCCTAGCTGTAGGCTTTAGGGCGCTGTGAGTTAAATTTTAATTTAAAAGTTTTAATTAAAAGCTATCTGAGGGAATTATAAGGGAATGTTACACTTGTTTAGCCAGGAAAGTGTCACTGAGTCTAAAGGTTTTTGTAGGGTCATGCCAAGTGTTTGCAGTAGGGGGCGATGTTGCTACACGGACGGACGGACGGACAAACGGACGATATAATCTATTGTAGGCTGGTCCACTTCGTTCCTACCAGTATAAGCAGACAGATATCACTAAGATACTGCTTATATGTCTGTCTATAGTTTTCTGGTTAGATTTTTGTTGCTATTTCATTTATACCTGATGATGATTGCTTGTGTTGCCATCGAAACGTTGTATGCTATTATTTTATTTATTATTTTATCTTTATACGTGACTTTACAGAAAGAACCAAAGAGTAATTCCTGCAGTCACGAAAGCTCCAAATTAAGAGTGCATACATTATCAGAGTTGTGTTTTTTGTTTGCATTCCGACCGCAGATATTGTGGTCAATGCAAACATGACTCCTTGTAAAAAAGGTGTCAGTTTTGTTGCCAGATAAAAGGGTAAAAAAACAATTATCGTGTTTCAAATGTGTCATTGATATCTTAATTCTGAAGACATTTCATAGCATTGCATTTTATAAGTAAATATGATATACTCTTTTGGAAACATTTTAGGAAATAGTACAGGCATGTAAACCCAGAACTGGGAGCCCTAAATTCAAAACATAAAATGTAGTAATTAAATATTTGAAAGCTCAGTTTCATAAAAAAATTCTTACAAAATTATATTAAACTTCTCAGTTTATATTCTTAATTGTTTCAAAATGAAAAACCTAACCTGAGGTTATGATAATCATCAGTGAACAATTGCAATTAGGCACATCACAATACTGTTAAGGAAGGGAAGTGGGCTTGTTGGGGAATTGTCATGGTGAGAAGGGACGAGAATGATAACAGAATTACAGCTGAAGGAGGAAACATGCCTGAGAAGCTGATCACCATGGAGGTGATATGTACCTCTGTTCCTGGCTATCTGACAATAATTTTGTGATTTGAGGAAAAACTTAACATTTTACTTTTAGAAGAACCATTGTAGCATTATAGTGATGGCATGCCATGGTGGTGAGATGTTGACTACATCGACCCTGACGCCTGTATATTTGGATTTTGCGTGTTCTCCCCGTGGTCGGGTGGCTTTTTCTCCCGGTCCTCTGTTTTTTATCTCCACATTTAAAAACATGCGTTGAGAGTATTTAGCTGCTATAAATGTCCACATGATAAGCCACTTCGTTAAGCTATCATTTGTGGCTATATAACTCAGTGGGCCTTACCTGGTAAAATAAAAATACAGTAGACTCGATTATCCGCGCGGTTTATCTGATATGCGGATTAACTGTTTATCTGAGATTGTAACATAAATGAATAACTCATACATTTTCCCTTAAGCCCAAATTAATAATCTAAAAAAGTTCTACATTGTTCTTGGAAATGTTTATTACAAGTCACGTGCTTAAACCAAACAAATATGTGCTCTGGTTAATCTGAAATCCAATTGATCGCCCCTACAGTACAGGAGTTGCATATCTTTACAACAATGGTCGGGGTTTGATTGATGTTGATTGGCGTGGCACTGCGGTCATCGACTTAGTGGGCCGAGTCTTCTGCGTGGGAGCAGGAAAGTGTTATCACTGACCGTGCGCATCGATCGGTCGAGTTTTTCCTACAAATTTTAGTTTTGTCCATTAACAAACGATTTTTTTTTTGCTTAAACATAATTTATACCTACATTAGTGTTTCTTGGCTTTGATATCGATGGAAAATTGATATTTTTGGATTAACCGCGTTTTTGAATTTTCCACGGCCGTCCCCATCATAAGCGCAGATAATCGAGAGTCTATTGTAGTTAGTAAGTTACTTATCATTGTGGTTTGACTGCTGAACCTTTCAATGTCCTGTTATCTCACTGCAGTTACTTAACTGAAGCACTGTGTATCACTCTGTAAAGTAGTTTTTAAATCTTTGATCTCAAGACTGAAACTCTAAAACATTTACCAGACACAGCCTAGTTATATTATCTATAATATAAGAGGTCTGTTTTTTTGGGTGTGCTCTTTCTTTTAAAACCATAACTGTTTTACAAAACAGGAATGGAAAATCTTAGTTATATAAGTGCTGAATACATTGTTGTAATATGCTTGGTGCTTTCAAATAAATATTTGATTTGTTGGAGTCTGTGTATTTCTTAGTAGTTGTGATTGTGTATACATGCAAACAGATGGCAAGCACAGCCAGCCAATGAATCTGCTCTCGGCGTCAATGGATAAGACCATGATCATTTGGAGTCCTGATGAGGAGACAGGTGTCTGGCTTGAGAAGGTCAGTTGAATCCTTAACCTTTTCATTTTGTTATGTATTTTGTACTGTTGACCTGCAATGAGAGGGCAATTCAAACAAATGTCTTTTACATTAGGAACACAGTTGAGCATGAAGCAACTCTAAATCTGTTTACTGTAAAACATTCAAAGTCCTGTGGAAGGTACATTTGTCTAAACAAAAACGAGCTATCTAAACTCCTTTTCCCGTGCTGATGTGGGAGGCATTAATGGCATGTCCTTTCATCTGCATTTCTCTGCAGGTAATTTCCTCCAGTTACCCACTACTATCCGCATGTGAATTCGGATAAGATTAATTTGCAATGAATTTAGGGTCACTCGTCTTATCCACAGAAAGCTGCGGACAATAGGATAAATGTAGTGAATCTAGGAACCATTTCCAGGTGAATGATTATTCATGGACGAGCGCGAATGATAGGAACAATCTGCCTCCACTTCCCAATTTTCTGTGGATAAGAGCAGATAATTACAAGACAAATATGATTTTCATGTTTGAGACATGTGCAAGGGGAGTTTCATCATATGTTGTGGCTTTAAAAAAAATAATTAAAGTGTAAATAATGATTTTAATTTCATGTTTTTTCTATGCGTGATTAATCATTACAGAGTGTGACTGGCTATGCATCTTCTCCAAAGAGCAATGTGGTTCAAAGTGAAATATGTCATTGTCAGTTATTGTATTAGATCGTGGTAATGATCACGTTCATCTGTTTTTGCCACCAAAGTGTTGACCTAGCAACTTGAAATTTGGACGTGTATTTTAATAAATTGGTCTGCATTTGTCTGCATAGTAATTACAATTGAATGCGCCACAATTAATATTCTTAAATTTAAAACACGTGCGCAATGAAGTTTAACTCAATTTCCCTCATCATAAATACTATCGGTATTTTTTAAAAGAAACTTTACTTTGTTTTCTGTAATAAAATTCCATCGGTTCTGCAGCAAACAGCAAACCCTGTTTTGAAGCTAGAAAAGAATAGGAAAGTAAAAGGTCATGGATTAAGGATTGTGGAGCTTCAGTTTCACCGAAACTACAAATAACTGAATTGTCGTTGGCATTCACAAACAACTTACATTTTATAATATGCTCCTCACCGTTTCTCCCTTGGAAAAGCAAATATACATAAAGTTTACAAAAAATTTTTTACAAGCATAAGCATTGGTCTAACACTGATGCTATAGTCAATAACACAAAAGTTGCGCTTGAGTTTTCAATAGAGCAAGCAAAACCAAACAACAGTGCAAAGGGTTTATATTCATCTGGGCTGTTGGCAGCATACCTCTTTCGGTATTTGGTATTTTCAGCGTGCCAGTGAAAGCTCCCAGGCTCTGACCAAGTTCTTGGCAGTGTACTCCTGTCCTTGAACACGGATGTCATGAATCTTGAATGCCTAAAAACTTACAACGTGAACTTGCCAAGTAAACTATGAGAAAATGTGCATATGTAGAACTCGTACTGATGCCACAGCTTCTTTGTCTTTTTCGGTTCTTTATTAACTCATATAGTTCACATCTCCGCTGTCGGCATCACTTAATGTTCCTCCGTACTCTTCCACTCACAACTCCCCATCAACATCACTCAATGTCCCTCTGCTCGCCTGCTCCGCTATGCTGGCTTCGCTCGCTCTCCTGCTCCTCCAGCGACCCTCCTCTCTCTCTCTCCAGCTCGGTCGCTCTTTGTTCTCTCTGCTGTCCCACTCCGTCGTAGCTCTCTCCATCAAGGTCCGTTACTCCGCTGCTATCCTACGCTGTACTCGCTCCGTCCACTGCTACTTTATCTGTATTCTCTCTATCCACTGCTACCGTACACTGTATTCTCCTTGTCCACTGCTACCTTATACTATACTCTCTTTATCCGCGGCTCCGTCTCTCCCTCCGTCACTCGTCCCAGGCACCAACTCCCGTTTCTCTCCACGCTCTCCGCCTTTATCCCTGAACCAATTCCCCTTGGATCATCCCCCGCTTCGCTACTCTCCCCCAGTGCCACGTGGCGTTGTTGTTGTAGACGGCGGCGCCAATTTCAGACACCCATACCTCTCGTCCAATCACCGGCCTGCGTCCTCAATTACCCCCGGCCACCTTCGGCCCCCCTTAACTACTATGCCACCTTAATTCGCTACAACAGTAAGTCGCTCAGCGCCCTGTGTCCCGTTTGCCCTCACTGTCCGCCAAATGCACGCATCTCAACCCAGCGCGTGACGCGTGTTTCTCAAGTCCTACACATTTAACCTTCCTGAATCATTTATCAATTAAAACGGCAAAAAGATCTACGTATTTATCGTATGATATTCTATTGACAAATCTAAAAAATATATACTTTTCAGCTGTCTGCCATTTAGCTCTTGTATTCTTTAAGTTTAATAAATGCTGGACACTTCCGTGGTGTAATGTTTAGCACATAACTTGCAATTGAGAAGTCACCGGTTCGATCTTCTAGGGCAAGTTTCCAAAATTAAACGGGCCAAATGTATTCCCTTGCCTCTGTCCACCCAGCAGTATAAATGGGTACAGGACAATTGGGTAACCGACAGGTCGCGTGTAGTGGGGAAGAGTGGGTACTCATACCGCTTGAATTATGTCTGGTCAGCTTGGAAGGGTATGCTATAAATATTCCCTTGAAAGGGGGCCTCGAGATCTGCCTCTAGTGGAGGTCCATCAAACAACAGTGGAGTGAGCAAGACATGTCAGGGGTGCACCTTTAGATGTTTACTTGGTGAAGCTGCAATATACCCTGACTATATTTAACTGAATCGTGTTAAAATTGTAATGGAAATATTTGTACGGGACATTTTTTACATCATGCAAATGTACATGGGTGCAGATTGATTTTTTTTGGATTTGTTCATGATTAATAGTTCTGTGTTTCGACATGTGTGGGAGGTCTCTCATGGTTTTTTAATTGTAATAGGCACTCACATCGTCTACAAAGCAAAGAGATTGTTTTAATTGTGTTGCAAAGTAGCAATTGTCACACTCGGAATATTGGACATATTTTAAATATGCATTGGAAAACAAATCTAGGCTGCGATATTCAGCAAATTTTCCTGTTAATTGAATAGATGCATTGTGTATCACCACCAGTTCAAATATTTTTCATACCCACATATCTCAAATTCATGGCTGCAAGTGGGTCTTTGGATAATGAATCGCCAACCCGGTACTGGTTTGATTGCTTCCACAGGTACGTGTGGGGGAGGTGGGAGGAAACACGCTGGGCTTTCTGGGCTGTCAGTTCAGCGCCGAGGGCACTGCCATTATTGCTCACGCGTTCCACGGTGCCCTTCATCTCTGGCACAGTGACTGTCAGCAGAAGGTAACTTAATGCCTGCCTTCGGCGCACCTGGATAGAGAATAATGGTGTCAGCTAACGCACACCTCATGTGCTGCGCTTGCCGATTTGACATTGGTGCCGTGTCATTCAGGAGGAGTGGAGGCCGGGGGTTGTCATCTCGGGACACTTTGGGCCAGTCCAGGATCTGTGCTGGGAGCCCGAAAAAGGAGGATATATTCTGAGTGTGAGTTCTGACCAGACCACTCGAATCTTTGCACCGTGGAAAAGAGACCGCTGTCAGGTAATCATTAGCAGTGTCGTTTTACAGAACACTTGCTCCGCGTTACAGGATAACGTCACATATCTATCTCTCTGGGAACTGAGGTGAAGAGGCGGATATGTAAAAAAGGTCTACTGTGAACTTGTATAGGAAACAACAGTTAAGCCAAGGCATAAATAGGTTCCTTGAGTATTGTAAAGTGCAAACTGCACTAAACATTTTAAAATGCTTTTCTGTGCTTTAGAAGTACACATATGTACACAACATTAAGAATACACGAGAGTACCGTATTTTCCCGCATATACCCCGCAAAAATAGCGTTTTATGCAAAAAATAATTCAGATAGCCCGCACCTCCATATACCCCGCATGCATTCATATATTTAACGTCATTACCGCAGCTTAATTCCATCATATTAATACGAAGTTTACATTTGTAATACATTCCACTATCAATTGTTAACATTAAAATCATAACTTGCACAAAGAAAACAAACTAACGAGAAACGAGTGAACTTAAAACAGTAAATAAGTAACAAAAGTAAATTTCCAATAAATAAGTAACACTTAACTTGGTACATACGTAAGTACAGTTTTAGCACTGGTAGATTGCACCTGTGCAGATAATAGCAGAACTACGGTAACGCCTTTACCTCGCCCCCACCCCCCACCTCTCCCTCCCCTCAGCTGCCCCACCCCCCAACCCCCACTTCTCGCTTTCCCCCAGCTCTCCCGTCGCCGGTAAACAGTGCGCGCACTTCAAACATTGTCGTTTAATTGTATAAACAATTCATTTAAAACGTGATAACATGTGCAATTTCAGTGTGAGTGATTTATTCAGCAGTGCTTTAGTCAAAGGTAAGTGTTGCATAGTGGATAGTCCTACCATGAAACAATTTAACGAGTTATGACATGTCACACGTGTAAAATATTTTTGGGATAGCCCGCACCTCCATATACCCCGCAAGGTCTTGTTTTGTTTGTAAAAAATGGTATACCCCGCTGGTTATATGCGGGAAAATACGGTATATTAAAAGGTCAGACTTGTGAATATCTATGGAAAATGACAGTTACATTAATGTTTAAATACAGCACTGAGCATGGGTGGTTAATTGATCAGGGTGAATGTGTGACGTCCTGTACTCTTTAAGAATGTAAGTTCCACTGGTTTTATTATATTTATCGAGTTCGTATGAAATACAATTTTGGAGGGTGATGTTATGCAGAGAAATAATAGTGGCAGCTGTTATGCACTTCTCCCTGTTAAGCATGCTTACTTTGTGAGCAAACTAATGTCACCACTTTCGAGACCAAACTTTGTTCAACAATTTCCCGATCAGAATAGCGACATTTCAACCCTGGGTTATGTATGCACCACCTAAAAGCCGCAGTTGGCTACGTATGGTGCGAAAGAGGTTCAACATACATACATACATGCATCCTGGTATCCGCGTGTGCAGGTGACATGGCACGAGGTCGCGCGGCCACAAATCCACGGCTACGACATGCAATGCCTGGCGCCGCTCGGTAAGCACCGCTTTATATCGGGTGCTGACGAGAAGGTTCTGCGAGTGTTTTCCGCCCCTCGAAGTTTCCTGCACAACCTGGCAAGCATCGGTGGCCACCAAGCACAAGAGCTTCCCACTGCCGCCGGGGTGAGACAAAACGAACACACGAGACGTGGACCAGCGCTACCCAATTGTGTGACACCACTTTTAATATTTTACTATATTTTTTTGCAGGTGAAGCCATTAGGTAGGGGGTCAGCAACAAAGGACTGGGAGGGAGACGTGGGAGTTGAATGTTAGCTGTGTTGTCTTCTGGAGTTACAAAACAAATGGTTTGCTATTGTTTAATAGTGAATGGCCCGCACCCCGAGCGTGATTACCTGGCGCAATGAAGTTCATTCAAGCTGTTCATAGTTTATTAAAGAAATAATTCACTGAACATGCTGTTGTGATGTGTTAAAGTACAGTTTTCTTTACTTAAACATTATTTGTAATGCCATTTGTTTTTTACTATAAATGTAACTTCCTTAGGTGAGCAGTGATTTGCCAGAGGGAGCAAGTGTTCCTGCACTTGGTCTGTCGAATAAGGCTGTATATCAAGGTATATTTTTTTATGTCTGTCTTCCTACACATTTTTAAATATGGTAAAGCTCAGCAAAATACATTTATTTGTGATAATTTGTACAATAGTTGAAGTGACTTTTAAAAACACCCCCTTAAAATGTGTTTTTTAAAATATAGGAATTATAAAAAAGACAGTATTTTTTATTTTTTTTTACAAATCACGACCTGAAAGCAGACATTGTGACCTGCCGAGGTGAGCCGAATGACGATCGGGAGATAGAGGTGTCGGCCAATGAGCAATATCAAGAGATGTACTTCCAAGCCGTTGCTTTACAAGGTAAGACTGCAACACACCCACTTGACCCACGTGCTTTAGAATATCCTGTGATGTGTGTATGTTGAACTTCTTTTGCACCGTACGTAGCCAGCCGTGCTAATCGATGGTGCTAATCGATGGTGTGATGATTACAAAACAGTAATTGTCGCATTGACATAATACTCCTTCACTTGCTTGCTTAGAACCCCCAATGGAGGACCATCTACTGCAGAACACCCTGTGGCCGGAAGTGCAAAAGCTGTGAGTGTTGACTCTTAATAAAACCTGCATATATTTCCACTCAAATATTTTCTCGGAAATTATTGAAAACAAGATAAACCATCAATATGTGTGGTGATTTATTTATTATTAATGTGAGTTAGGCAGGTAATTATTTGCATCGCCCTGCACGATTCGATTGTTAGAATTCAGGATCGCAATTTTATTTCAAGAATAATGTTAATGCCTCCAGTGGCTGTAGTGATCAAGTTTGTCTCAACACATGAAGAATAATCGATTCTCACACATGATTAAAATGCAAATGTGAGTGTAGCAATCAATTTTAATGAATGATGTGAAGCATTAGTTACGTTCCTGCTGTGGATTGTAATATTGCAGTTCTTTCTCTGCATTTATTTGTCTGCAGGTATGGTCATGGTTATGAAGTATTCAGTGTTGCAGCTCACCCAGCAGGGAGTTTGGTAGCATCATCCTGTAAGGTGTGTATAAACGCCACTGTTGACCAATAGCGTTCATTACACTATGTCACACGATTTTTGTCCCTGGGTAGTAAGTGTTATTTTTTTTATTGCTTATGCCTAAAAAGTATAGAAAATAGCTATTCTTCACAAACTTTGCTTTTGTGACCAGGACTTTATGTGAAGGAATGACACAAATGCACACGTTTTCTCATTGAAAATAGGTACATTTCAAAATAGCACTGTCCTGGTCACTAAAGCAAAGTTTGTGGGGAGTAATAGCCATTTTCTGTACTTTTGAGGCGTAAGCAATTAGGAAATAACACTTAATACCCAGGAACAAAAATGCGTTTTTTTGTTACAGTGTTATTTATTAGATCGAGACTATGCCTAATTGTTAATGTTTTTTTCCATTCTAGAATGAAGTCTTAATTGTATGATATTAAAGTAATTCTGTAAACAATACATGTATTGCATGTTAAATTAGTTCATCTGGAAAGCTAATAAAAGGCAGAATACTTATTCTTGGGTTTTTCGGTAAAGTCACGTAAATAGGTTCAAAGAAAATAACAAAACAAAAAACTACGACGTTTCGATCGCAACACAAACAATCGTCACCGATCTCAGTGACTTTACCGAAAGACCCAAGAATATGAATTCCTGCAGTCACGAAAGCTTTAAGTCAAGATGTAGGCAGAATACTGTTTTTTGTTCTCATTGTTAGATAATTTTCTTGCATTTGCAGAAATATAAGCAGCTTTGGATAATGAATAATTTCTACAATGTTTCATATTCTTGGTTCTTTCGGTAAAGTTACGTAGCTAGAAAATAAATTACAGATAGTTCCCGAGTTACGATGGTCCAACTTACGATATTTCGATCTTACGATGGCGACAGCGACACGACAAAATTGTAAAATATTTAAATTTCGCGCGGCAGGCAAACGCAGCAGCATACGAGGTACGATACTGTACTTTGGGACGCTGCCGGCATGTACGCATCTCCCGCCTTTCTATTAAATTGCAGTTCATTTAGGTAGGCTAAGAATTTACCTTGTTTTTTTACTTTACATTTTGCTGTGCAATAGAGTATTGTAATTAATTAATAAATACATACAGTGTATAGTTTATACGGTACGGCACTGTAAATTGCTGTTTTGCTAAATTATCACCATTCTTTAAGACTCCTGGGTAGGCGAGGCCATCTTCGACTTACGATGGGGTCGTCGTAACGCATCTCCATCGTAAGTAGAGGACTACCTGTAAAAGATAATAAAATGAAATTAAAAAAATATGAATAATAAATTGATGAAGACCGCTTGTGTTGTGATCGAAACGTCGTGGGTTTTTGCTTTATTATTTTCAAGATATTATTTTTATTATTTATTTTATTATATGTTATTTAATTTTCTATCTACATGACTTTACCGAAAGAACCGAGAATATGAATTCCTGCAATCACGAAAGTTTTAAGTCAAAATTTAATGTTGTTTTACTTTAATCATATCTATTGAAGCTGTTCCAAGTGGAGAGAATAGATACACAGACAATGTCTCCACGTATATTTTTGAGTATTTTTTTACACAGACTATTTTCCCTACAGCCTCCATTGATTTAGTGCAAGCAAACTCGACTGGTTTTGACATATCGTGTTTTGTCTATGGTTTTGTGTCAATAAGGACCCATATCTGAATAGGGCCCTTGCCTATTCATCATCATCCATGGGCAGATAGCCAGTAGGTGTCCACTGCACATTTCGTCATTTGTTTCCTTACCTATCACATCTGGTAATGTACAAGCATGAATTAAAGCAAGCCTGACTGCTGATGAGACACTTGTCAATTGAAATCGGTCCAGAGTTTGCTTCTACTGAATCACTGCTTCAGATATTATGCTTTCCCAGAAGGCTGTGAGGCCGACGGGTTGTGTAAGAAATATTTATATTCTCCACAATTATGTTAATGGTTGTTTTGTCTCCATTAAATAGAGGTTATTTGTGTCTACCCCAATTTTATAAAGTGCCCTTTTTCCCAGCATACTGACCACTAAGGCTGTCAAGATGTACCTTTTGTTCTTTGTATTTTGGTATCTTTTGTACCGCATGTATTTATGTCATGCCCTCCGGCAGGCATCCAAGCCGGAGCACGCAGCAATTTTTCTGTGGGATGCCGAGACATGGTGTGTTGTGGGCATCTTATCATACCATGGCCTCACAGTCACTCAGCTGGCATTTTCACCCGATGGATCGTGCCTCTTGGCCGTTTCCAGAGATCGGACGTGGTCTCTTTGGCGCCATCGGGACGCGTCACAGCCACATACAGATGACGGTAATAATGATTATAGAAACCCCTTTCCTGGTCAGGAATAATGTTTGCAACAGGAGTATTGTTTGTGTTACTGTCTGGGTCAGAGAGCCAGAATAACTGCAACTTGAAATAATCTTCTGCCGGTTTAGCTCTATAGGTGCATGCAGACAGTGTTAAGTGGGCAGATGACAGCAGTCCAATAGCATGTCAGAGCACTGAGGCAGCACCACTGAGAGACTGGGTAAAATCTTGGCAACCAGACTGTCTCACCCTACTAACCAATGACTGCACACACAAAAAATAACTGATAACACATTTGGTTTGCTAATTTTGTATATTCTATCTCTTGAGTGTAAAGCAACATTTGGCTTCATTATATAGTGTGGCTAATGGGCAAGAATGGAAGATTCACAATACTTTTGTGAAACCATATATCAGGGGTAATCCTCGAACATGGGGTGATATACTGCTGGCTGCTAGAGTTAAATAGAAAGTTCTTCATCTCATAGCAGATACCATTGGCACAATTGGAACATTTGGAAAAAATGTAAAACGATTAATTGATAACAATTCCTGGAAAAAAGGGTAACTTGGGAGTTTGTAATATAATCTGCCTGCTAAGCATTATAATCGCTTAGAGGAAGTTGGTGGCTGGACCGTGTGTGAAAGATGGAGGAGGGCATGTGACCAAGGCAGGCACTAGAGTGGGCACCCAGAGACCCGAGACCAAGTTAATAAGATACTGCATAAGCAGACATCGGAAGGTTGGTTGGGAATTATTAAACATTTGTGCTATCTGCCAAAAGGCAGGAAGTGGTGGCATGGTGTGATTTTAATTGTTGGCATTTAGCCGTGATGATCTGTTACAATAAATGTCTCCTGAACACATATGAGCGTAAAGTAAACAAATTCTTGTACATTAGAACCCCTCTTAACCACCCCTGTTAATGACTAATCGCTTAAAGACGGGCCTCCATAGAGCCCAATGTGTTCGCTTACCGACCATTCCCCTGTTAACGACGGGCTGTTGTGGGTACAGTAAATATAAATTAATGCATTAATTAACCATGTTTATTTTAATATGTGTTTATAATGTTAGTATCTTTATGTATTCATATTCCATTGTTTAAATATTATAAAGTACGGTTTTTGGTTGAAAAAGGGTAACTTTTGATGCTATCGGAACTAATTAAGCCTTTAACATGTATTTCCTATACTCGCTGAACGACAAAATCACTTAACGACCAGTTTCGTGGAACCAATTACCGTCTTTAAGAGGGGTTCTACTGTATAGTGGTAATTCGAAGAATAAACTGTTAGTTTGGAAATAATTTTTACACCAAGTTTTTTCAGTGGGGACATGTGAATTCATTTGTAAACGTATATCATGGTCTTTCTCAATATGAGATTATTCAGATGATCCACAGTGAGGTTCGTTAATATTCTAGGGAATTTTTTTTATTTTTGCTCATGCTGTTATTTGTGTAGTGGATTCAATTGAGTCGCAGACGTACTTCTTGGAGGCAACACAATTATTAACACCAACACATAACACAAACGGGTTACTGCCTCTTTACCAGATAACATATGGTGGTGGACCACCAGGCTAACTACGCTTGTTACTGGGAGTAGCTACAACGGACAGGACCCTAGCTGGAGTCCTCGTCCACGTGTTGGTGACTTCTTCTTGGACGTAGAACGTAGATCGTAGACGACAGCAACGCTGAACCCCGGTCCCTGTGCGGACCCCGGTTTATATGCTGCTGGGTCGTGGCTGGCCCCGCCCTTGGCCACGACCACCTTCGAGATACCAGCGCTCACCGAGCCCCCCCTAGGGCTGGTACTACACCCACCTACGGGGTGTCCGCGATGACAATGCATCGCACGCCGTGCCTCGCTGGGGCCGCCATTACATAGCGACATATACGATCCTCATTCGACCTCCTTTGCCAGTACCAAAATATAATAGGGTTTTTCCCCTTTTTTTTCTGGCAACAAAACTGAAACCTTTTTACAAGGATTAATGTCTGCATTAACCACAATATTTGCAGTCAAAATGCAAACAAAAAACACACTATGATAATATATACATTGCCCTTGAAACTGGCGTCCTCTGGTCGAGCACCAATTGGGTTGAGGCTCAAAAGAAAGCCGTTCCTTGGTGTGGACCAATCAGTTTCAAGGACAATGCATAAATTAGCATTGTGTGTTTTTTGTTTGCATTTTGACTGCAAGTATTGTGGTTAATGCAGACATGAATCCTTGTAAAAAGGTTTCAGTTTTGTTGCCAGAAAAAAAAAAGGGGAAAAACCCTATTTTTGTTAATATGACATATACAATGTCGCTACATAAGTGATGTCTGCAATGTGAGTACATCGCACGCCGTGCCCCTCTAGGGACGGCACCATACAGTGACATCCGCGATGTCACAACATTTGTATGCCAATGTGTAATGTATGGTTAGTCATTCTCTCACAATATGTACAGGCCAATTATATTTGTCAGTGTGAATATTTTTTTTTAGATCTCCATTGAAGAAGTGTGTTCTTTTTACTCAGAGCAATTGAAAATATATAAATAAGTTTGGAGAAAACCATGCATGTGCATGGAATATGTTACACTTTTTCCTACATGGTTTTTGTTGGAAGTACAGTCATCCCTTATTAGACAGAAACTCAATATACAGAATGTCGCTAAAACGTAACTCATAAATTTGGGAACCATTTCGATAAATGTTACAGTAAATTTGCATTCACGTATTTTGGAATTTAAATTATGATTTTTTTTGGGGGGGGGGGGGGAATAAACAAATGCACGGTCTGTAGTTTGTCCCAGCATATGCATATCATACTGCGCCAGGTCATTTGTGTGCAGTTATCATACTGTACTTTTTCCCTTGACAAACTACTAGTTTTTCCACAAATTATTTCAGTATTAATATTTGTTTGTAAAATTCTTGGTTTTCCGTTAATTTATATGCTTGAAAAAAAGTATTTCTGCATTCTTTAGTGTGATATTATTATGTCTTGGGGCTGATTTTTCCCCCATGTGAACACATCTCCAATGATATAATGCAAGTAATTTAGAAGCAAAACTATTGTAGTAAATGAAGAAGAAAAGTTACAGTAACTGTATCTATGGTAAAATTGGAGCAAGTAGCCCTATTTATATAATTTGGAGTTGGGTGATGAGGCAAATAATGGACCGGTTTTCTCATCACAGCTGCATCATCAGGTCAAGGTCAGGGCATACTTTGTCTGCAAGAGCAATAAACAGTGATTTGGCTGAGGCAGTCGGCAGCCTGTGAATGATTACCCGTAGCTATTGGCAACCATCCTTGCCAGGTTTATTTTTTGAATTCTTAACATATGACTGGATTACTTTTTAAAATTAAATTAAATTTATGAGCAATTTTAAGCTGTGCAATATGTTGTGAGCATGTCAGCCTTCCCTTGAGTATTGTTTGAGTAACTGATTGGTATCCACTAAAAATGTGTGTTTGTTTCACATTAAATAACTAATGACCTTTCCATTTCATCCATAGAGGAGTTTTTGGCCTTAGGTAGTTGTACAGTCAAAGTGGAATAATGTGAAGAATATCATTTTGAATCATGAATTCTAATGTGACCCATTTTTGTTTTAGCGGTTGTGTTTTTATTATATTTGCATATCTGCATTAATCTATGCTGCATTGGCATCAGAGGTGAAAGGAACTCATATTGGCAGTGTGCCGTAACTCATAATGATACCGATAATGATATAGAATGGGCCCGATTCTCGTTTTGACAAATGTACATTTTTGGCAAAAATACACCCATGATTGTGCAAACAGCAATGGGGCAAATCATCAGGGTGACAGTAGGTTCTGGTCATTTCATAACGATGTGACTCTGAGCCAAAGTGTGAAATGGAGCCGGATCAAATTCAGTAAAGTTGTTTCATTTGATAATAAGAAAATTAACAGTGAGAACATTTGACATTGTCATCATACTGACATAATTAGTGGTCATATTGCTTGTTCATAATTTCTGTAATGTAGTTGGCATGGACGTATAAACATGGGTAAAATTAATATGTAAATAAACTGACCTTCATTGTGAATCTGCTTATGTCACTGGTCCCTCCTACTATTCAATACTTTTATTAGCATTATCAAACTGAAATCGTAATGAATTGCCAAACACAGTACACAAAAACCTTGTCCATCTGTGCAGGTTACGTTTTTGAAAATAGTTGCAGTCAGCAAATCCGCAATCCGCAAACTCAAAGGCATCAATGGGAAAACTGTGGGGTTTGTTTCACAGTTCGTAATACGACACCCTCCGACTCCTTTGTTTTATGTTACCCTACATTAACCCAAACATGAAACAGGAAGTATTTTTTTTTATGTATGAGTAATATTTTCTATAGTGTTAAATGCAACTCATACAGTAAATGTACAGAATGAAAACAATACTGTACTGTATATGTTAAAGCAAAGCTAAAAATAAAGAGAAGGTTAATGATGTGTGCTGTACAGTTTTAATTTTGGTGCCATTGCAAAATAATCAATGAAGGCACTGATAAGGTAAGAAAGATGGTGTAGCTGAACCTCACTGGCTCAAAACTCTTGGAAAACATGTGAACTGACAAAGTGTCATATCAATCATTTTCCATCAACAGTTTAAAGGGTCGAAGTGATTTTTTGTAAATGGTTTGAATTTGTATGGTACTTAATAGATAAATCTGATGGGATATATAAATATATTTAGTGTGTCCAACATATATGAGCGAGAGTGTTGTGCCTACTTATTGATGTTTGCAGAGCTTCACTCGACCAAGAATAGGACGATGAGCCATTTGTAGCACTCGCGATATTATTCACATCTCTTGTAATACCGCATGGTTTCTTGAGTAGGTTGTTAAGAAAGAGATGTAGTCTTATGATGTTGTCATTGTATGGGACATTCTAAGACATGGTGTACCATCAACCGCATCAGAACATCAACAGGCTGATGTGCACTTCTCCTTCATAAATGGATAATTAAATACTAGCCACAGTGTGATTGTGGCCATGTAATCTAAACGATATCTATATATATAAAATCGCGAATCTGTCTGTCTGTCTGTCTGTGTGTGTGTGTCGCCGGACCATACGCACTTTCATTGGACGGCGGTTGCCCCTGGCAACGGGTAGCGACGCCTTCGCCGCTTTCATTGGACGGCGGTTGCCCCTGGCAACGGGTAGCGACGCCTTCGCCGCGGGCTGCAGTTTCATTGGACGGCGGTTGCCCCTGGCAACGGGTAGCCACGCCTTCGCCGCTTTCATTGGACGGCGGTTGCCCCTGGCAACGGGTAGCGACGCCTTCGGCGCGGGGTGGACGCCATTTTTAATTCCCCTTAAAAATAGGCGCACGCATTAACACGCGACTGACGTAAATTCATCAAAGTTTCACGTCCTCTTCACTCCCCCCCACCACAATGTGTGCAATTATTATTATAGGATCGGTAGATTCTAAAATTATAGCCATTAGACAGTATTATTGTAGCGCGGGGGGGGGGGGGACGGCACCCGTACCCAGCGTCAGTCGGGTGGGAAAATCAGGCGAGGCCGGAGGCTCTGCACGGTGCTAGGCCTCGACACCCACCACGCGACTCTGAGGTAAATTCATCAAAGTTTCACGTCCTCTACAGAGTCGTGAGGGAGGGAGAGCGGTGAGGGAGGGAGAGAGGTGAGGGAGGGAGAGCGGTGAGGGAGGGAGAGCGGTGAGGGAGGGAGAGCGGTGAGGGAGGCTGAGCGGTGAGGGAGGGAGCGCGGTGAGGGAGGGAGAGCGGTGAGGGAGGGAGAGCGGTGAGGGGGGGAGAGCGGTGAGGGGGGGAGAGCGGTGAGGGGGGGAGAGCGGTGAGGGGGGGAGAGCGGTGAGGGGGGGAGAGCGGTGAGGGGGGGAGAGCGGTGAGGGAGGGAGAGCGATGAGGGGGGGAGAGCGATGAGGGGGGGAGAGCGGTGAGGGGGGGGAGAGCGGTGAGGGGGGGAGAGCGGTGAGGGGGGGAGAGCGGTGAGGGAGGGAGAGCGGTGAGGGAGGGAGAGCGGTGAGGGAGGGACTCAGCCTCAAAACGAGTAACTGGTGTGGCGTATTAACATCGCCACTGGGGAGACAAAGGCGGCCGGGCGTGGTGGATACAAGTCCCGGGCGAAGCCGGGTAGTACAGCTAGTACCATATAATAATCCACTGTAGTCTGCGCTCCTTCAATAGAGGAATTGCAAAACTACACCAACTCTCTCCTGAAACCCATGTATAGCTAGCAGACCTCGACTGTGGCATTTAGCTCCTCAATATATTGACATACGCAAAAATCGAATAGAATTCTAAGTGCTGTGGGTAGCCTGGAAGGAGAGTGTTTTAGATGGTTTAAGCAATGCTGCCACCCCCATTTTATGATTACTTTCAGTGGTGTCTTACCTGCATTCCTGCGAAGAATATTAGCATGGCCAATGTGGCTCTTCACAGTGCATGGAGAGGCACTGTCATCACCGGTTCCACCGACCTGTGTGATATCCTGTTGCCCACGATTTTCAGGGGTCACGTTATGTTGTGTACTCTGCTCATATTTAAACACCAAGATATTTATAGACCAACATATTTTTCTGACCTTTTAGACTGAAGACACCACTCCCTTTACTCTATGCACATGCAAGACCTTAAAAGACTAATTTTAGCTTAAACTTTGCACATCTCAGTAGATTATTACCACCGTGTCAACAATTGTATTAGTTATTGCAGCTGTTTCTGAATTACAATAGGATACGATTAGAAGTGGTGTTCTGAAAAGACATTCTGTCCTATGTTTATTATGGTGTTGTCACAGCACATCATAAATTTTACCATGGTGGTAACTCCAGACTTGAATCAGTCATGCTCATACAGTAATTATAAATCTCCGGAATGTAAATCTGTCGGAATGTAAAAAAAAAAATCACATTTGTGTGTGAGAATTATATTTTTTAAATCCTTTATATTAAGTTCACTTGCTTGCTTGCTTGCGTGCTTGCGTGCTTGCTTGCTTGCTTACGACCGTGCAAATCTTTCGGTCGTTTTTAAACCCACTTCCCGTGATCCAATCGAGCTGACATTTTGCACATAGACTCGTTGTGCGTGACAATTAATTTTCGTGAAAAAAATTCCAAAATTTTACACTGTTTAGGGAAAATTTTTTAAATATTTAATGACCAATTGCTTAATGGTGGCAGACAATCATCTGACCCATAGGTGGCAGCCATCTCAAGCCAGAGGACGAGAAGACTAGCCGCCCGTTTCATGATGACGCAAATGTTTACTAACCACATGGCATGAAATCCCTGCCCCCACGCTGTATAGTGGAGACTATTTATAGAGCAGTTAAATTGAAGCCGCCAGGTTCTTGAAAGTGTTAAAACGGGTCAATGCTAGTGCCCTCGGGAATATACGGGGCATGTCAAGAGGTGATCTTTCATTTTTAAATCCTTTATATTAACTTCACTTGCTTGCTTGCTTACTCAAGAAAAACAGAAATGAATAATAAAATGAAACCGATGCCACGCATATAAAGGATTTATAGTGAAAAACTTTGTTTTTACGGGTTAATTTTTTAAGTTGAGTAAGTGGCTTTTGCAAGTGTGTAAATTGGCTTATTTCTCTGTTCTGACATAATTTTTGGTTATATTTCAAGTAAACTGTCTACTTGCCCTTGGGTGACACCCACCTCAAACCTGTAAATAACCTCTGGTTGCAACAGCCCTTTCTTGTTCAGCAGTTCTGCTGCTGTGTCTTTCTGCCTGATGACGATTGGTTGTGTTGCGATCAAAACGTCGCAGTTTATTATTTATTTTTTCTACCTACGTGACTTTATCAAAAGAACCAAAAGAGTGTCTAATACTCTCAGATTTATTCTAGCACTTTGTTGTAGAGAGAGTGTACCGTTTTTCACCAAGAGCCAAATGAGCTAGACATGTGTAGTGACATCGCGGATGTCACTGTGTGGTGCCGGCCCTAAAGGGGCACGGCGTGTGATGTGCTCACATCGCGGACATCACGTATGTAGCGACATCGTGTCTGTCACTGTAATGCCGGCTCTAGCGAGGCACGGCGTGCGATGCATTGTCATCGCTGATACCCTGTAGGTGGGTGTAGTATCAGCCCTAGGGTGGCTCGGTGGGCGCTGGGATAGCGCTCAGTGGCACCACGCATGGCGTGTAGTGCTGACTCCTACAGGAGGGAGTGTGGGAGTGTCAGCCATGGGATGAGGTTACCCTAGGCCAGGGGTCGGCAACCAAAATAACAAGAAGAGCCATTTCTTTCCAATTCGGTACAAAATTCAGTATTTCAAGAGCCGCAATGCATCTGAGTACATACTGTACATACGTACATATCGTCAAGAAGCAGCCCGTAAAGAGCCGCATGCGGCTCCGGAGCCGTAGGTTGCCGACCCCTGCCCTAGGCCATGGAATGCTGGTTGACCCTGGAAGGCACGTGACAAGTAAGATCTACACAGGGGCCCCAGGTGGGGAGCTTGGGGGTGGTCAGGTGTCAGGGTAGATCCTACGGGAAGCGTCGAGAAACGACAAGACGTTTCTCGAAGGTGGTCGTGGCCAAGGGCGGGGCCAGCCACGATCCAACAGCATATAAACTGTGGTCCGCACAGGGACCGGGGTTCAGCGTTGCTATCGTCATCTGAAGATCTACGTTCTACGTCCAAGAAGAAGTCACCAACACGTGGATGAGGACCCCAGCTAGGGTCCTGTCCGTTCTAGCTACTCCCAGTAACAAGCAGAGTTAGCCTGCTGGTCCACCATTATAGGTTATCTGGTAAAGGGCAGTAACCCCTTTGTGTTATGTGTTGGTGTTAATAAATATGTGTTGCCTCCAAGAAGTACGTCTGCGACTCAGTTGAACCCACTACACATGGAATTGAACAATCTAGTTTTGACATTATTGCTGCATTTGTCTTAAATATTCTTTAACATATGTGGAACCATAATCAGTTTTGTAAAAATGCATGTTAATCACTAATTTCTTGTAAGCATGAAATATAACGTTGTGTTTCTCCAAATGTATATTTCATACTGCAGAATATTCTTCATTACAAGGTTCATACCCATTCTGAAATGTAAACCTTTAGGCATAATGAAAAAAACAATGCGATAAGTCATTTTACTGTATTGACAATGTTATTGCAAGTGCTCCGGCTTTTTTTATTTTCTAAAACTATACATTTGTGTTTCTAGCCTCTTTGTACAGGCTGCTCGCAAGCACTGATAAGAAGACGGCCGTGCACACGCGCGTCATCTGGGCCTGCGACTGGTCTCACGACGGCAAATATTTTACAACGACCAGCAGAGACAAGAAGGTGACTTGTTAGGTGTATGATAATTTTGGCACGTAAATAGAATTGTGTTGAGCAAAAGATGTGGAGTGTGCATGAACATATACATTCATCGCCATATCGTATCGTCTGTAACACCCCTCTGGGAATGCAAATGTTTGGTCTGTCCGGAGATGCAAAATACTCCTCTCACCTGGAGTTGTTTTTACGTGCCAGGTGGTGGTGTGGGGCAAGCAGGAGAATGCGTTTCCAACAGGTGCCATGGGCCCCATCTGCCAGTGCTCCTCTGTCCTGGACGCCACAGACTCTGCGACAGCTGTAGCATTTGCCCCTCGCGAGGCATGTGACGGCAGGTATTCACTAGCGTTAATTTATTGACATCTAAAGAACTTTCCATTTGTCGTTTACCTCTGTGTGGTGTGGCTCGCATACACTTTCACATGGTAGATGTGGCTTTCTCCTACACCAATGATAAACTAGGAATAACTCAAGGTTTGTCGGCGGTCACAAATATCGAACCCATTTGCATTATTGTAGCACTTTGGCTATTCATTGGCCTCATTTCCGCTATTCATCAGGCAACTCTTGAAGCCATTCACAGGCTCATCAACCTCAACATGAACAAATACATGTTGCTGAACAACTCCGCATCATTAGAAAGGAGAAGAACATGTTGGAAAGAGGTGGTGTCAGGGGATATCACGTGACAATATAGCAATCATTTTATGTAACCACTTTAGAAGTAAAATGCATACAAGTTGTGGGAATGAGATGGATTCGGTTTTTTTCATTTGTACAGGGTCAAAGAAAGTTATAAGCTTTTGAAGTTGCTACCATTCAAGATGATGATGTTGCCATGTGATTAAATTACTTCATCTTTGACTTGTAAGGCATGAACAATGACGAGATTAAGTAAACTGCTCTAAATAATTGGTATCTTTTAAGTTCTTAAATTTGGCAGTGTGCTGGCACAATTTAGTTTTTCATTTTTAATTTACTGGAGGACTGGGGCAGGTTCACAATAGAAGCGGAGAATGACATAAACCTACAATTGGCAGTGCTGCATCCACACACCAAATGCGAACATTGATTAATGCTAATTACATCCTATCATTTAACTGTTATTGACATGTACTGCTGTGTAACGGTTGATAGCCAGGAAGCTATTTTAAAATGTATTGTCTTTTTTTTTTATTAAATGATGTACCGTGTTTTTTATCACTTGAGTGGATACTTTTTGGCATGGAATATGAAGACCGATATCTGCTGAGCACGGTGGGGTCTGTCATTTTGTGTTTATTGTATTATAGTTATTATCTTTTGTGTCATATCTGTTAACGTTATTGAATTCGAGTTTTTGGGTCACACCAATTCAAGAATGACCAAATTTGTATTTTCAAAATTAATGTGATTTTTTTTGTCCCTACACAGTGTAAACAGGACTGTGCTAGCGAATCATCTGAGCTCAAACTCAATTAACCTTGTGCACCAATCGCTTTGTGAAAAGTGTGCGAGATATAAAATGTTTGCACTGGATTGTAGCGGGCAAAACATAAGAACCTCTGGCTTTATGAATTACACTGACTTGTCACAAGGGAGGCCGCATCTGACTTTAGAGCAGACCAAAAGCATTTTATGCTGGCATAGGATGATTCCCCTGAAATCTCATTTTCCATAACTGGCAGACAAGGCGGTTGATGCCTATGTCATGAAACAAGAATGTGAATGTTCTTGCGCAGGTAAAAATGTGACTTTTAAACAATTTGTGTTTTCATTTCATTTGCAAAAAATATAGAAAATTACCAGCAAACAACAACAGTTACAAGTGATTTTTTTGTCATCTGCTGTTGATGGCAGTCTTACGCTATTTTAAAATATCTTAAGAAATAACTCTGCAAAAATGTAAGTTATTTGAATTGTGCAAATCCACTGTTTGATGGCTCTGTTCATATATCCCATAGGCAGAGCAGCCCCTTTTGACGTTTTTATTTACCTTAGCTTATAATTTCTGAGAGGTGGTGGGAGCTTGGGAATGCCTTTAGCCAGTATTGGATTGACCATGGCTTGTGATAGTATTTCTAGTCACCGAGCAGTTTTTGCAGACGTCGCATGTACATACTTCGCAAAGCATTCACATGCGTAGGAAAGTTATCTTGGCTTTTTTCTTTTCTCTGGAATATTTGCTGCAGGATTATTTTTTTGATATATTCTTTGTCTTTGTGTTAGAAGTGAAGGGATTAATCTTGGATTTCTGTTTTTGCCTTATTGGCACCTTTTGTGGCATGAAATATTAAAATACAGCAAGTTTTATAGCTTCACTAGCGGAAGTACCCGGCTTTGCCCGGGTGAAAAATATATTTCTTAAAAAACCTTACATATATATACACAGATACTAAGGTATTGTCAAAGCCCGGTGGGCTGTTTGTACATTTCTCCACCAACAAATATATGAGGCTTTCACAAGTTCAAAAAGTTGTAGAAAGTGTGGGGTAAATAGTTGATGTCAAAAGGTTTCCGAAAATTGTGGTCTCCACCCCCCATATACCTACGAGGGGTAAAGATATTTTTTATCTTTACCCCTCGTAGGTATATATACTAACAACACCTTACATACAACAGAGGAAGTGGTATCTATTGACTCTGTAGTAGTATCTACTGACTGTACCGTAGTATCTACTGAGCCAGTAGTAGCTACTGACTGTGTAGTAGTATTTAGTGACTGTAATAACTACTGACCATAGTAGTATTTACTGGGCCTACAGTAGTATCTACCGACTATATACTCGTAACGACTAACTGTATAGTATCTGCTGACTCTATAGTTGTATCCACTGACTATAGTAGTAACTACAAAATCTATAGCAGTATCTACTCACTCTATAATAGTATCTACTGACTCTAGTAGCTACTCACCCTGGTAGTATGTACTGACTGTATAGTAGTATATACTCACTGTAGCAGTATTGACTGACTGTAGCGGTATATACTGACTGTTTTAGTATTTACTATAGCGGTATCTACCAACTCGATAGCAGTATCTACTATCGCTACAGCAGTGTATACCGACTGAGGTCGTACCTGCTATCACTACAGCAGTGCATACTGCTGTGTTGGTACCTGTTATGATGACAGCAGTGCATATTGTGGTGGAACCTGCTATGATTACAGCAGTGCATACTGCTGTGGTGGTATCTGCTATGATGAGAGGAGTACATATTGTGGTGGTGGTACCTGGTATGATAACAGCAGTGCATATTGACTGTACTCATCATTCACCCTCACCATTCACCACTCACAACTCACCCTTACCACTCATCCTCACCACTCACCACTCACTATTCACCATTCACCCTCACAACTCACCACTCACCAACCTCCCTCACCAATTTCCCTCACCACTCACCCTCACCACTCACCCTCACCACTCACCCTCACCACTCACCCTCACCACTCACCAATCACCATTCACCCTCACCACTCACTCTCACCACTAACCCTCACCACTCACACTCACCACTCTCCCTCACCACTCACCACTCACTCTCACCATTCACCCTCACCATTCAGCCTCACCACTCACCCTCACCACTCACCCTCACCACTCACCCTCACCATTCACCCTCACCACTCACCATTCACCCTCACCACTTTCCCTCACCACTCTCCCTCACCACTCACCAGTCACGCTCACCACTCACCCTCACTACTCACCACTCACCCTCAACACTCACCCTCACCGCTCACCACTCACCCTCAACACTCACCCTCACCGCTCACCACTCACCCTGACCACTCACCACTCATCCTCACCAATCACATCCTCACCAATCACCACTCACCCTCACTGCTCACCCTCACCGCTCACCCTCACCACTCACCCTCACCACTCACGCTCACCCTCACCACTCACGCTCACCCTCACCACTCACCCCTCACTAATCACCACTCACAACCGCCACTCACCCTCACCACTAACCCTCACCACTCACCCTCACCACTCACTAATCACCTCTCACAACCGTCACTCACCCTCACCACTCACTCTTACCACTCACCCTCACCACGCACCCTCACAACAACCACTCACCCTCACTACTCACCCTCACCACTTATCCTCACCAATCACACCCTCACCAATCACCACTCACCCTCACTGCTCACCACTCAACCCCACCACTCACGCTCACCCTCACCACTCACCCCCACCACTCACCCCTCACTAATCACCACTAACAACCGCCACTCACCCTCCCCACTCACCCTCACCACTCACCCTCACCAATCACCACTCACCCTCACCACTCACTACTCACCCTCACCACTCTCCCTCACCACTCTCCCTCACCACTCTCCTTCACCACTCTCCCTCACCAGTCACGCTCACCACTCACCACTCACGCTCACCACTCACCCTCACCACTCACCCTAACCACTCACCACTCACCCTCAACACTCACCCTCACCAATCACCACTCACCCTCACTGCTCACCCTCACTGCTCACCCTCACCACTCACCCTAACCACTCACGCTCACCCTCACCCCTCACTAATCACCACTCACAACCGCCACTAACCCTCACCACTCACCACTCACCCTCACCACTCACCCTCACTACTCACCACTCATCCTCACCAATCACAGCCTCAACAATCACCACTCACCCTCACCACTCACGCTCAACACTCACCATTCACCCTCACCACTTTCCCTCACCACTCTCCCTCACCACTCACCAGTCACGCTCACCACTCACCCTCACTACTCACCACTCACCCTCAACACTCACCCTCACCGCTCACCACTCACCCTCAACACTCACCCTCACCGCTCACCACTCACCCTGACCACTCACCACTCATCCTCACCAATCACATCCTCACCAATCACCACTCACCCTCACTGCTCACCCTCACCGCTCACCCTCACCACTCACCCTCACCACTCACGCTCACCCTCACCACTCACGCTCACCCTCACCACTCACCCCTCACTAATCACCACTCACAACCGCCACTCACCCTCACCACTAACCCTCACCACTCACCCTCACCACTCACTAATCACCTCTCACAACCGTCACTCACCCTCACCACTCACTCTTACCACTCACCCTCACCACGCACCCTCACAACAACCACTCACCCTCACTACTCACCCTCACCACTTATCCTCACCAATCACACCCTCACCAATCACCACTCACCCTCACTGCTCACCACTCAACCTCACCACTCACGCTCACCCTCACCACTCACCCCCACCACTCACCCCTCACTAATCACCACTAACAACCGCCACTCACCCTCCCCACTCACCCTCACCACTCACCCTCACCAATCACCACTCACCCTCACCACTCACTACTCACCCTCACCACTCTCCCTCACCACTCTCCCTCACCACTCTCCCTCACCAGTCACGCTCACCACTCACCACTCACGCTCACCACTCACCCTCACCACTCACCCTAACCACTCACCACTCACCCTCAACACTCACCCTCACCAATCACCACTCACCCTCACTGCTCACCCTCACTGCTCACCCTCACCACTCACCCTAACCACTCACGCTCACCCTCACCCCTCACTAATCACCACTCACAACCGCCACTAACCCTCACCACTCACCACTCACCCTCACCACTCACCCTCACTAATCACCACTCATCCTCACCAATCACAGCCTCAACAATCACCACTCACCCTCACCACTCACGCTCAACACTCACCCTCACCACTCATGCTCACCACTAACCCTCACCACTCACCCCTCACTAATCACCACTAACAACCGCCACTCACCCTCCCCACTCACCCTCACCCTCACCAATCACCACTCACCCTCACCACTCAACCTCACCCTCACCACTCACCCACACCACCACCACTCTCCCCCTCACCACTCTCCCCCTCACCACTCTCCCCCTCACCACTCTCCCCCTCACCACTCTCCCCCTCACCACTCTCCCCCTCACCACTCTCCCCCTCACCACTCTCCCCCTCACCACTCTCTCCCTCACCACTCTCCCCCTCACCACTCTCCCCCTCACCACTCTCCCCCTCACCACTCTCCCCCTCACCACTCTCCCCCTCACCACTCTCCCCCTCACCACTCTCCCCCTCACCACTCTCCCCCTCACCACTCTCCCCCTCACCACTCTCCCCCTCACCACTCTCACCCCTCTCCCCCTCACCACTCTCCCCCTCACCACTCTCCCCCTCACCACATGTTGAGGGCGATCCTAAAGGAATCTACAACCTTCGATGATTCCTTTGCGCGATTCAAAGAATCGATTCCTGGCGCATAGGAGGTTTCCATTTTTAATTAGAGTTTTATTTTCATTGTTATGTTATGTTTTAAAGTTTTCAGGAGTTTTTATTATATTTTAGCCCCGGTCAACGCCGGATATTTCCCATTCGTAGCAGTTTATATAAACTCTATAACCAACTAATATTAAACGGAAATAAGGCGATTCTAAATGAATCTACAACCTTCGATTCCTTTTAGCGATTCAGAGAATCGATGTTTGGCGCGGTCGGGTTTAGAGTTTTAATTACACAGTTGTATTTTCATTGGGATGTTATGTTTTAAAGTTTTCAGAAGATTTTAAATGTATTTTTCCCCCGGGCAACGCTGGGTATATCGAGTTTATACCACAAAGTCGACGCCTGACAGACTTGCGTGTCGAGGCCTAGTACCGTGCAGAGCCTCCGGCCTCGCCTAGATTGCCCACCCGGCCTGAGGCTGGGTACTGGGGCCGTTAACTCCCCCCCCCGCGCTACAATAATACTGTCTAATCGCTATAATTGTATTATCTACCGACCCTATAATAGTAATTGCACACATTGGGGTGGGGGGGGGGAGTGAAGAGGACGTGAAACTTTGATGAATTTACCTCAGAGTCGCGTGTTAATGCGTGCGCATATTTTTTACGGGAATTAAAAATGGCGTCCACCCCGCAGCGAAGTTGTTGCTACCCGTTGCCAGGGGCAACCGCCGTGGTCCGCGCCGGTCGGCGATATTAAATAAATGAATAAAGATTTAAATAAATAATTAAAGAGAAATCGCACTAAATCGATAATCGGTCCGATTTAAAGTTTAGAGACGAAAAATCGGAAATGCCTAAGTTTACCGCGGGGCCGGGGGCGTGCCCACCTGCAAAATTTAATCTCGGCGAACCCCACGGTCCGAGAGCTACATCCCCCGCAAGGGAGCGTACGCAGACGGACGGACGGACAGACAGATAGACAGACAGACAGATAGACAGACAGACAAAAAATGAATTATATAGGTTAGATTAACTTTGATGTAATTTTCCTTTGTGTAAGTGAAGCTCCCACATTAGCAGTCGATGCTTACAATGCATTACACCTATTGACCAATGTATTTCCTGAGATAATGTATTCCAATTTCCCCCTTTTCCTGCTGTGTCTTGTGTAACGTTTATGTATAACCCACCTTAAGTATTAAAATCTGAAGTATAGTTGAGGTCATGATGTCAATTTTAGCCCCGGTACAATTGTTGCTCCAAAACTAAACCTCAGCTCTTGTTTTTTTTCTGCAGATTGGAATTTTTTAAAGTTAATTTGGTTTTGCCAGTTGTGTTTGTAATATGATGAGCAGTAACAAGTGTACAGTTGAACAACTATATTTTATATTTTAGAGGTAAATCAAGCATTTCATAAAATATTGGTAAAATACACAATTCAGTGTTCTAATGTTTTGTGCGGTCCTTTAATTGATTTTCAATGTTGTCCATGCACTTCTCCAAAAGTAACACGCTATAATTGATTCACTCTAATAATTGAATTTAGTAGCTATATTTCACTATGTCGAAGGCCCAAGCCATTCTAACTAACCATTTGTGTTGTTTTGCCTCTAAAAACACGTGGGCCTGTGTAAATGTACATCGTCGTGTTTAAGCCTGCTGTTATTTTCTAAAAGGGTATTATCTCTTGTTGATCAGGTACTTGATGGCGGTGGGGTTGGAAAGTGGGAAGATTTCCCTGTACTTGTGGAACGCCAGTGCTGATTCTGCCGTTCTTCGTGACTGGACACCGTGGGCCTCTTTCAGCAAAAAGTACAACCCACTGCACACATCTGCATACCGCATGCAGCTGACACATTCACATTAGTGTATGTGCGAAATGTGTTTCCTAATGTCATGCATAGGATACAATGTTTTATTAATGAGATTAGAATTTTTCAAATGTATACACTTGCTTTTTTTCAGACCCCACTCACCTATATTTTTGCAACTGTAGCTTATGCAATTTAGCATTCTCGGAGTCCATTAAATGCATTGCTGTAAGCAGTTTTGGAATCGCATTGAATGTAAATGTATTTACAAATCTCATCTTAAATTGCATGTCACCGCTCATAAAAGTTTAACTCAAGAATGTAATATTTTTTTACACTTTCCAACTAAGGTTTAAACATTAATGCATTAGCTCTGTCCAACCGTCCGTAACGCGGAGGGGGGGGGGGACTCTATAGAGATGATCCAATATGAACACAATTTCAGTGTAAGGTTGTGTTGCAATCGGGTACTTACTCAATTGAAACCCAGCCAAATTTATGAAAGGGTTTCCGAAAACATGAAGAAACAGTCCAGAGCAAAAAGGACTCTTTGCAAATATGCAAATTAATTAGCCCTAACAGCAAACTGTTTTCTTCTATACTCATAATTAAATTCTTTCAAAGACCAATGCACGTTGGAAAGCGTTTACATAAAACATGCATAGACGTAATTTTTTCTAAATTGTTGAACATTCCGGTGGATTTGAATGATAATTTTTGCACCTCTGCTGCAGCATGTCGCACACGCTGGCTGTGAAGCGGCTGCGTTGGCGGCCCCGGGTGGGGCGCGCGGGATGCGACACGGACGATGTTGAGGACGAGGCCTGGCTACAACTGGCCAGCGCTGGAGCTGACAGCGCTGTCAGGATATTTGACGTTTACGTACCCGGACATTACATTTGAAAATTGTAAGGTTGTGTTACAGTTAATCGATAAATAAGTTGCATGTGGTGGGGTAAAATGCAGGCAACTCTCACCTCTTTCAAGATGTCTGGCCAGTGTGGTAGACTAGGCTAAAATATGTATTAATCTGCCTCCATTCCAGGGGAAGCCGTGTAATCTGGTCTAGTTTTGTCTTGAAACTCTAAAACGATGATTTTTTTTAATTGGAGAAACAATCAAGAGAAAATGTATTGATTTGAAGCTTTCGTGACTGCAGAAATTCATACAGTTTGGTTCATTTGGTAAAGTCACGTGGATAGAAAAATAACTAATAGATCACGACGTTTCGATCGCAACACAAGCAATCATCTTCAGGTGAAAAAATACAGCAGGTGGACTGCTTGAGGCAGGAAGAAATGTAGCGAGAGAGCTATTGTAGCCAAAGGTTATATACGTTTGAGGTGGGTACAACCCAAGGGTAAGTGGGCGGGGCTAGAGATGGAATTTGCAAGTAAATGTAAGATTGCAGAGCTAGGCATACCTCGGCTAATCCGAGGGGGGGAGGGAGGGGCTGCTGTTACGGGCGAGAGGGTGGGGGTGAAATTCAAAGAGAAAACAGGGTGAGAGAGAGAAAAATAAAAAAGATCAAACTTGGCAAACTTAGAAATGTAATGCAACTCAGAGAGTCGGCCAACACAATAGTTAACACTTTACCTGGTTGATCAATGTCTTTCCAAAGATTGCTAAATTTGCATCCATCTTTTTGGTTGAAGTCATGTCTGAGTTGTGTGGAAATCATCCCCGTAGAGGTGGTTCAAACTTGATTTGAAGCTTTCGTGACTACAGGAATTCATACTCAACAATTCTGCCACCTAAACAGTACCTTAAAGTAGTACAGTATGTGCATTCATTCCTCATACTTCAACTCAATATATAAGAATTTTACTATTTCGGAACGTATGAAACAACAAATCTAAATGATTTGGGGGAAAAGATTGAGTAATGCTCAGTCTATCGTTTGTCCAGGCGTGCATTTTATGCCGTTCCACGTGGTGTGGGTGGCTCACTTTTCACACTGTACTGGTTTCCTGCGCTGCTATGCGTGCCGTCCATGCTTGGCTTGTCTTGGTTCGTTCCTTTGTGTTGATCAAGCCTAACACTATACTGTGCAGGATTTCGCCTCCTTTTTTAACAGTAAAATTAAGTCAAGATATCTGGAAAGAGGCCATTAAGTGCAAGTGATCTCAGAAGTGCAAAAATAGACCTTATCGCAATTACTTTGGATGTATGTACTGTACAGCATTTTTATTTCGTGACTTGTTTTGAGTTATTATTTTATCATAAAATCGATTTTCCATTCAATATGTGCTTTAAAAAGGTTTGCTGCATTCTTAAGTGTGATTTTATTTTGTCTTGGGGTCACATTTTTGTGTAGGAATGCATATACAATGATAATGGAAGTCCATGGAAAAGTAGTGTGCTGGTGAGGTGGAAAGGTACCGACTAATATAGTCTGTCTCACCTCCACACACAGTATTGGCACTGGAATCAAACTTGTCAATTGGGGGTGGTCCACTATTCCAGAGTAACCCCTGGTGACGAGCCCCGAACGGCTGTGCGGATACTCACAAGCCTCCAGCTGGGTGCTGTTCAGTTGGAGTTTTTCCCAGTGGATGAGAGGGTCGCCTCAAGAAAGGAAAACAGTTGTCTGTGCTTATGCACCAAATATCAGTTAAGAGTATTTGGCCTTTTTGGAGACGGTGGGTGCAGTGCTCGACAGAATGCCGCCTACAAACTCCTTAGTCTTACTGGGCGACTTCAATGCTCACGTGGGAAACGATGGAGATACCTGGAGAGGCATGATTCGGAGGAATGGCCCCCCTGATCTGAACCCGAACGGTGAGATGTTATTGGAATTCTGTGCTAGTCACGGAATGTCAATAACAAACACCATGTTCGAACACAAGGATGCTCATAAGTATGAGAGCACCTTGGGCCGAAGGTCATTGATTGACTTTATAGTTGTATCATCGGACCTAAGGCCGTATGTTCTGGACACTTGGGTGAAGAGAGGGGCAGAGCTGTCAACTGATCACCACCTCGTGGAAAGTTGGATTCAACACTTGGGCACAAACCAGATAGACGGGGAAGGCCAAAATAAATTGTGCGGGTTTTCTGGGAATGTCTGGTGGAACACTCAGTGAAGAAAGATTTCAACTTCAACCTCCGGGAAAACTTCTGCACTCCCGGGGAGGTTGTGGACATTGATTCCAAGTGGACGATGTTCAGGACCTCGATTGTGGATGCAGCTGCGAAAAGCTGTGGCCTGAAGGCAGTTGGTGCCTGTCATTGTGGCAACCCTAGGACCAGCTGGTGGACACCAGTGGTGAGGGAAGCTGTCAAGTTGAAGGAGGCTTTCCAAGCTAAGCTCAGAAAAAGGTCTCCCTACTCGATGGAGAGGCACCGGCTTAACAAGAGGGCGGCAGCTGCAGCAGTCGCTGAAGCTAATGCCTGGGTATGGGAGTAGTTTGGAGAGGCCATGGAGAGGGACTACTGGGCAGCCTCAAATATGTTTTGGCAAACCATTCAACGCCTTGGGAGGGATCGACGAGATGTGGCCGAGGCTGTTTTCGGTAAGGGTGGTGTTACATTGACCTCAACTAAGGTGGAAGGAACACTTTCAGGAGCTCCTCAACCCGGTGGACATGCCCTCTCAGGAGGCAGCCCTGGAAACAACTGGGAGGGGGGTCGTTTCCATCGTGGCTGCTGAAGTTGCAGTGGTTGAGGGCCTTCATAGCAGCAAAGCAACTCGGGTGGACGAGATTCGGCCAGAGTTATTGAAAGCGTTGGACAGTGTAGGAGTGTCGTGGCTAACGCTCCTCTTCAATGTTGCATGGAAGGTGGGTACAGTACCTCTGGTTTGGCAAACTGGGGTCGTGGTTCCCATTAAAAAAGGGGACCAGAGGGTGTGCTCCAACTACAGAGTAATCACACTCCTCAGCGTCCTAGAAAAGCTTATGCCAGAGTGCTGGAGAGGAGGCTCTGCCCGGTAGTCAAGCCTCAGATTCAGGAGGAACAATGCAGATTCTGCCATGGTCATGAAACAATGAACTAGCTCTATTTCCTCACATATTTGAGGGGTTACGGGAGTATGCTTCTCCAGTCTATCTCTGCTTTGAGGACTTGGAGAAAGCATATGACCGTTTTCCCCCTCAATGTCTTGTGGGAGGTGCTGCGGGAGTATCATGTACCGGTGCCGCTTTTGTGTGCTATCTGGTCCCTCTATTCCTGGAGTGAGAGCTGTGTCCATGTTATTAGTGGTAAATCAAAGTCGTTCACTGTGGATGTTGGACTCCACCGAGGGTGTGTCTTGTCTCCACTCCTGTTTGTGATTTTCATGAATAGGACATCAAGGCGCAGCCGAGGTATGGAGAGTATCCAGTACGGGGGCATGGAGGTGGCATCGCTGCTTTTTGCAATGGTTTTACTTAACTTGACTCCTGTTTGTCGTGGTCAAATCTTGTAATCAAAATTTAGTCTACTTTCTGTTGTCCAATCAATTCCAAATTTTGCGCACGTACTCAGATCTGGTGACAATGCATGCCTGTAACAAAATCGGCATCGATTATTCAATTAATTGGCTCCTTTAAAGCATTTAACATTTTGTATGTACGCATTATTTATATAAATTTTTGTGTAGGTCAAAAACGCTGTGGTCCCTAAACTCTCGAATCGCCTCGCCCAAGAAGCAGGCGCCACGTGTCTCAGGCGTGCCTGCTCCGTTTGAATTAGTTTAGGGCACCCTCCACACAAAAGATGTACGTTGAAGATTCATTTATAAAAGAAACAATTTATTCAAGTAAGCATTGATGTGGGAGCAGGCGCCGCATCATTGACGTACTTCTCGACCGTGAGTTAAACGAAGTTGTGAATAAAACCGTTGTTTTGAAAAAAAAAATCTGTTTTTAAGGAGTTTATAATAGATGACGTCCTCTTTGCCTCGTTAGTCTGATCTTGGCCCCCACACTGAGTACACACACGCAGCGCACACACATAGTGTCCTGGCTTGGGGGATTGCTTGGCACAACAGATTTAATCCGAAGGGTCCCTATCAGGAAAGTCCCACGGTTTCCCGGTGCCAGGGGTTTGGCCGACCCTCGCAGGACAATTTACATCACGGTGCCGCTGAGTTGGCTTAATAGTGTATGGGCGCAAAAAGGTTTACCGGGCCAGCCGCGATGAGTCATTTATGACATCGGGAGAAGCTGGGGGGGAATAAGCGAGAAGGGCAGACCATGAGGACAGGGGACCGCAGCGCCACAACCCCCCCCCCCCGACCTCCCTACCTAATATACACTCGCAGGGTGTGTATTCGCCAGTCGGGCGCTATTCCGAATTAACAAGGGTGAGTAATGCATTCCTGAGTATGGAGGGGCAGACAATGGATCGCAGAAGCATCGGCTGCGATGGTCCATGTAAGGGCAAAAAAGGGGGAAAAGAGCTGGAACGACAGGTAGGCACACGATTGGCTGTGCGGACAACACGACCCCGGGCTTTTAAAAGTCAGGGGGATAAAAGGAGAGCTCGGGACCATTCAAACAGAGATCTTCAACATCTTGGCCACCAAGACCCCCCCCCCCCTGCCATCCGGCCTTCTCGGGCCGCTCGCAGCATCCATGTGACGCCAGTGAGTGCCGCTACGAAGCAGTGATAGGCAAGGCTTTTTTGTCCTCTTTGTCCATGCGATGCCGTGAGTACAGCTACGAAGTACATGATAGGGCGTTTGAGTGACTGGGGACTTGGGCAGGAGTAGGCTCGGCTCTTCTCGCAAAATATTCCCCCCGGGTAGTGCGTGGTTTGCGCTGAGAATAAAAGTTAGCACAGAGCATAGGTGTGGTGTCTGTAATTTCTGTGTAGAGCGACTGCGTGGGGGAATGCGCGGTGAGAGTGAATGCGGGGCCGCGGCGTGCGCGCGCGTTAAGAGGTAATCGCTTACAGGTTTGAGGACGTTCGTGCCCCCTGTGTTAGCGATAGCTGCAGTGTGCATGGGCGTGTGGTCTAACTCCGTGTGGCTCCAAAACCAGCAGCACGAGTATGTCCCTCAGGGCGCCAGCACGGGGGCCCCATCAATCGGTGGATGGGGGCCCGGTGGGAGCCAACCGATGCGGTGGAGGAGGAAGCGTAACGGGCAGATGTCGCGCCCCATGCACTTGAATTGTTTGATGCAGAGTGTGAAGCGGCTGGGATGAAGATCAGCACCTCCAAAGCTGAGGTAATCGTTCATTCCCGGGAGATTGTTCTCTATAGGTGAGAGGGGAACCGCTGCCTTTAGAGGAGGAGTTTAAGTACCTCGGGGTCTCTCGCGAATAATGGTAAGTGGGAGCGGGAGATGGGCTGGCGGATTGGTGTGTCCGCAGTATTGCGGGCACTAGCGTTCTGTGGTAGTGAAGCAGGAGCTGAGATCTCGAACAAAGCTCACCGTTTACAGGTCGATATACATTGCCACCCTCACCTATGGCCATGAGCTTTGGGTAATGATCGAAAGGATGAGATTGTGGGTACAAGGAGCTAAAGTGAGGTTTCTCCACAGGGTTGCCGGGCTCACTCTCCGTGATCGAGTGAAGAGCTTGGTAATCTGGGAGAGCCTCAGATTCGAGCTGCTGCTCCTCCGTATTGAGAGGAGCAAGTTGAGGTGGTTCGGGTACCTGTCAAGGATGGCCCCCGGTAGACTTCCCCGGAACTCTATTGGGTAAATTCCACTGGGCGAAGACCCCGGGCCGGCCCAGGACACGTTGGCCGGACTGTTGTCGCTCGGCTGGACTGGGAACGCCTGGGAATTCCCCAGGAAGAGCTAGAGTCTGTCGCCAGGGAAAGGGAGGTCTGGACCGCCCTACTCAACATGCTGCTGCCGCGACCCTCACCAGGACAAGCGGACTGAGAAACGAACAATAAGCAGTGCAGTAGATATCAATTCGATCTTTTACACATTGAGTCCTCCAGACATCTTATGAATAATCATGCCAATAACCTTAGATTAAAATGGTTCAGCTTGGTTGAGTGTTCATATATAAAGTTGTTTTGGTGTCCAGGGTAATATTTGGATAGCTTGAGGGTGCATTATCGTTTGTAAAGTGGAAAAAAAGAGGTGCTGATTGCCAAGAGGCCACTTTTTGATCTGTCTATAATCCAGTGCAAGGCTCCACAGGCTTGAAAAGGCTTTTGACCGACTGGATGCTTTGCAAATAGTAGGGCACACGATATGGAAAATACAAAGGCTTGGGGCATCAAAAGGCAATTATTTGATTATGGTTCGCATATGATTTTTGCATGCAGCCTCAGGCCACACTCCAGTGAGGATGCTTACAAACTAATTTATCTGACAAAAGCACCAGATATGGGCAAAATATATTTTTTGCAAATGTTGCACAGCATAATTTCAGGTATGCAATCTTTGAATTCATACTATAGAGCAAGTAGTACTATTTGATTAGGAATTGAACACGGTCAGTATATGGCAAAATGCAGGCTGTTCTTTTACGGCCCTGCTACATTTTATACGTAAAAAAGCATTTGTTTTGCTTTCATAGACTGGGGCAGAGTGGTGTTGGAAACGTGTACTTTCAAGATGACAAATGGGGTGGTGGAGCCAGAAATATACTCAGCTGACAGTTGATACTTAGTGCTTATTTCAATAATACTCAAATGTCAGGATTCCGTTGAAGCCTGAACACCATTGCTAATCGTATGATGTCATGTTGGAGGTTGATATATATTTACGAATATATTCGGCATTGATAAGTAAAGTTAAATATCTGAATCTTTTATTTAATATCCATTTTGCAAGAGCTGTACTTCCAAGTCTAAAGCGTAAATATCACACTTCATGAGAGCCTCCCTACTTGGTTCTATTTTTGTAGTTATTGTCTAGGTAACTAACATAAATAATGATACTGATCATTCACTGGCTGGATGGTGTCTTGGTCAGATAGTACAACTTGACATTTGTACAGTGAGAGGAAAAAGTATTTGATCCCCTGCTGATTTTGTACGTTTGCCCACTGACAAAGAAATGATCAGTCTATAATTTAATGGTAGGTTTATTTGAACAGTGAGAGACAGAATAACAACAAAAAAATTCAGAAAAACGCATGTCAAAATTGTTATAAATTGATTTGCATTTTAATGAGTGAAATAAGTATTTGACCCCCTCTCAATCAGAAAGATTTCTGGCTCCCAGGTGTCTTTTATACAGGTAACGAGCTGAGATTAGGAGCACACTCTTAAAGGGAGTGCTCCTAATCTCAGCTTGTTACCTGTATAAATCTTGTCCCTGACATCCTCGGAGAACTCTTTGGTCTTGGCCATGGTGGAGAGTTTGGAATCTGATTGATTGCTTCTGTGAACAGGTGTCTTTGTCTTTTATACAGGTAACACGCTGAGATTAGGAGCGCTCCCTTTAAGAGTGTGCTTCTAATCTCATCTCGTTACCTGTATAAAAGACACCTGTTCACAGAAGCAATCAATCAATCAGATTCCAAACTCTCCACCATGGCCAAGACCAAAGAGGATGTCAAGGACAAGATTGTAGACCTACACAAGGCTGGAATGGGCTACAAGACCATCGCGAAGCAGCTTGGTGAGAAGGTGACAACAGTTGGTGCGATTATTCGCAAATGGAAGAAACACAAAAGAACTGTCAATCTCCCTCGGCCTGGGGCTCCATGCAAGATCTCACCTCGTGGAGTTGCAATGATCATGAGAACGGTGAGGAATTAGCCCAGAACTACACGGGAGGATCTTGTCAATGATCTCAAGGCAGCTGGGACCATAGTCGCCAAGAAAACAGTTGGTAACACACTACGCTGTGAAGGACTGAAATCCTGCAGCGCCCGCAAGGTCCCCCTGCTCAACAAAGCACATATACATGCCCGTCTGAAGTTTGCCAATGAACATCTGAATGATTCTGAGGAAAACTGGGTGAAAGTGTTGTGGTCAGATGAGACCAAAATGGAGCTCTTTGACATCAACTCAACTCGCCGTGTTTGGAGGAGGAGGAATGCTGCCTATGACCCCAAGAACACCATCCCCACCATCAAACATGGAGGTGGAAACATTATGCTTTGGGGGTGTTTTTCTGCTAAGGGGACAGGACAACTTCACCGCATCAAAGGGACGATGGACGGGGCCATGTACCGTCAAATCTTTGGTGAGAACCTCCTTCCCTTAGCCAGGGCATTGAAAATGGGTCGTGGATGGGTATTCCAGCATGACAATGACCCAAAACACACGGCCAAGGCAACAAAGGAGTGGCTCAAGAAGAAGCACATTAAGGTCCTGGAGTGGCCTAGCCAGTGTTCAGACCTTAATCCCATAGAAAAATCTGTGGAGGGAGCTGAAGGTTCGAGTTGCCAAACGTCAGCCTCGAAACCTTAATGACTTGGAGAAGATCTGCAAAGAGGAGTGGGACAAAATCCCTCCTGAGATGTGTGCAAACCTGGTGGCCAACTACAAGAAACGTCTGACCTCTGTGATTGCCAACAAGGGTTTTGCCACCAAGTACTAAATCATGTTTTGCAGAGGGGTCAAATACTTATTTCCCTCATTAAAATGCAAATCAATTTATAACATTTTTGACATGCGTTTTTCTGGATTTTGTTGTTATTCTGTCTCTCACTGTTCAAATAAACCTACCATTAAAAGTATAGACTGATCATTTCTTCTTCTTGGTTCTTTCGGTAAAGTCACGTAGAAGGGAAGTAATAAAATAATAAAAATAAAACATAATAAAATAAAATAATTCTCACGACGTTTCGGCTACAACGCAAGCAGCCGTCTTCAGGTGAAGAATGAGACACTACCAAGCTAGGAGCTTATATATAAGCTGGGTTGGAGGTGGAAGAGCGCCTTAACAGAAAGAATGTGCATATGAAGAGGAATTTAGCATATTCATGGGAAATGCGTAGGAGGTGGGCGGGGGGGTTTCAAAGTCATATTATGCCCATGCATTATTCAGGATCAGCAGCACCAAGGGGGGGTGCAGGGAGTAGCATTAACAAAGGAAAGGAATGTTAATGATATGTAGCTGCAGTTACTAAACAACCACGTAGAAAACTAAAGTATAAACTACATAAAAAACTAAAGTATAAACTGCATAGCACCATCAGTATACTTACTATACTCTACAATAAGCTGAGTTACTAACAGCAAGTAATACATTACAATTCTACGTCGTAAAAATTATATAATATGCTTCCATCTAAACTTTATTCTCTTACATCACACGAGCATATACCGATTCCAAAGAACACAGGATGAGATGTTACTATCCTTTGTGCAAGCACTTCCAAGAGTTCATGGACAGTGAGCCTGGTGAAATTTGGGGAGTGCATCGTCAGTAGTGAACCTTTGGTTCCTAGGGTGTTTCGGCCTTTCATACTATACACCCTCCCCAAAGGCGGCCAGCGACAGGGTGATCAATCCTACGCTTGCGTCCCATTCCCAATTAGTCATAGGAGTTGCCTTGTTGTTGATAGCCAACATCCCATGGGACTATGCATGGCAGGGGTGTCCTCCTCCCTGAGTCAAGCATTGTTGACTGCATACCTCCTGGCCCTCTCACTTTGGGGCCCAGCTGGGGTCTTTCCTCTTCATCCAGAGCCACTGACTGCTGCCTTCTGCCGCCTCCGATACAGCTCTGATTGCCGAACGCTGGCTCTGGCCCTTAATTCCCAGGTCTCTAAGCAGTCTGGTTGTAGATGTTGCCACAAAACCTCTGCAGCCCACCTCCACTGGTCGGACTTCTGTATTCCAGCCATGATGCCGTGCTTCGGCAGCTAGATCGGCATAGCGCAGATGTTTTCGCTTATAAGCCTCATCTACTGAGTCCTCCCAAGGTACTGTGAGCTCAATGATGAAGACCTTCTTGAGCGAACGGGACCAGAGCACCATGTCAGGTCTTAGGGTGGTGGTTGCGATCTCCGGAGGAAACACAAGTTGCCGGCCAATGTCAGCTAGCATTTTCCAGTCGCGGGCCAAGCGCAGCTGGTCTCGCTCTATTGGTGTAGAGCCACTCCTCGGTGGTTTAGCCCCTTCGCGGACAAAGGTCGTCCGTAAGGGGTGTGATGCTGCTGGGGGTGGTAGGGAGTTGGTGGCAGCTCGCTTGTCCTCCAGGGCGGACGCAAGGTTTTTAAGGACTTGGTTGTGACGCCAAGTGTAGCGTCCTTGGGTGAGGCTTGTTTTACACCCTGTGAGAATGTGCCTGAGGTTGGCTGGCATGGAACAGAGGGCACAGTCCAGATCTTCACCATACCATTGGTGAAGATTAACTGGTGTTGGAAGGACGTCATATGTTGCTCTGATGGAAAAGCTCAACTGCCTCGCTTCCATGGCCCACAGATCCTTCCAGCTGATCTTCCTCTTCTCCACACTGTCCCATCGAGTGCACTGTCCCTGTTTGGCAAGAGAGACTGCCTTGGCCCACCTTGCAGCCTCCTCCTGATGGCGTACTTCCTGCACTACCATCTTCCGCCGCTCTGGTGCAGTGGCTTTACTCCAAGCAGCACGGCTAGTTAGCCCAAGGCCTCCTCTCCCTTGCTGAACATGACCCGCAATGTCAGCATGTCTGAGGGCTGCTGTTGCCTCCTGGACTGCTTTTCCTGGCCTCCATTTGCGCCCAGTTGCCAAGGTCGGCGCGTTGTTGCTCACCACTGGGTCTCGAGATTCATTCAGTGTCATCTGGAGCCTGGTTTTTGCACACTTGAATTCCTCGGTTAGACTGGTGAGGGGCAGCTTGAGGACACCATCAGGACATCCAAAAAGGGTAGCTTGCCGGCCTGCTCTAGACCAATTTCTCGACCAAATCAATTCCATACACCCAGCCATCAGATTCACCATGGAAGTCGAAAAAGATGGCAAGCTACCCTTTTTGGATGTCCTAATCAAAAGGAGACCTGATGGTTCAATGAGCCACTCTGTCGACAGGAAAGCCACCCATACGGATGCTTACCTAAAACCGGATTCCCACCACCATCCATCCCAGAAGAATTCCCTCATCAAGACTCTATGTCATAGAGCCCAATGCATCTCCGACCATGAACACATTTCCAGTGAACTCAAACACGTACGCCAAGCTCTTAAGGCTAATGGTTACTCCGACTACACAATCCGCAAAGCCATCACTCCAACCATCAAGAAGGATCCTGTTGAGGAGCCTTTCAAGACCATCACCTTACCCTACATTGCTGGGGTCACAAAAAAGATCTCCAAAATCCTGATTAAACACAAGATCCAGGTCCGATTCAACACAGTACATCAAATCCGTGATCTGGTACCGTCTGTAAAAGATGTGGTTCCAGACATACAGTACCCTGGCGTCTACAAACTAAGTTGCCTCTGTGGTAGCAGTTACATTGGGGAAACCAAACGACATGTCTCGGACCGCATCCGTGAACATAAAGCTGACCTGAAACACGGTAGGACAAACACCTCAGTCGTGGCAGATCACTGTTACAACTCAGTGGGCTCACATGACATTGACTTCTCCAAGACAGAGGTTCTCTGCAAGCCATCTGGCTATCATGAGAGATTCGTTCATGAGGCGATCCACATATACAAACACAGAGACAATTTTAACCGAGAAGATGGATTCTGGCTTAGCAATCATTGGAAGGACGTAATAAACCATTTCGATACACATTAAGGTGGGTAGAATAATACATAGTGTTATATTAATATGTATAAGGTATAGGATGGTTTATAGCAATACAGTATATAATTTAATGTTGGGTTTATCTATGGCAGTATATAGTACGGTATATGCGTGTGATGTAAGAGAATAAAGTTTAGATGGAAGCATATTATATAATTTTTACGACGTAGAATTGTAATGTATTACTTGCTGTTAGTAACTCAGCTTATTGTAGAGTATAGTAAGTATACTGATGGTGCTATGCAGTTTATACTTTCGTTTTTTATGTAGTTTATACTTTAGTTTTCTATGTGGTTGTTTAGTAACTGCAGCTACATATCATTAACATTCCTTCCCTTTGTTAATGCTACTCCCTGCACCCCCCCTTGGTGCTGCTGATCCTGCATAATGCATGGGCATAATATGACTTTGAAACCCCCCCGCCCACCTCCTACGCATTTCCCATGAATATGCTAAATTCCTCTTCATATGCACATTCTTTCTGTTAAGGCGCTCTTCCACCTCCAACCCAGCTTATATATAAGCTCCTAGCTTGGTAGTGTATCATTCTTCACCTGAAGACGGCTGCTTGCGTTGTAGCCGAAACGTCGTGAGAATTATTTTATTTTATTATGTTTTATTTTCATTATTTTATTACTTCCCTTGTACGTGACTTTACCGAAAGAACCAAGAAGATGAATCCCTGCAGTCACGAAAGCTTTAAATCGAAATTTGATCATTTCTTTGTCAGTGGGCAAACGTACAAAAATCAGCAGGGGATCAAATATTTTTTTCACTCACTGTATATGGACAAGTGTTGCTTTTTTAACATCAAACATTTTATTATCTAAACAAGTCTCAGATTAATGTAACGTCCTAGTTCCCTCAATAATGTTGTGGCCTATATTTGTAAATTATTACTGAGTTGCTGTGCAGTATTTCAATTAATAGGAAATGCTAAGGCTTACAGTATGTCCTTTGTATTCAAGTGAGTGCGTGTCCCTTAATCACATTCGATGTCTGGTGGATTTTAATGAAGAGTGTCTTTGCCACATTTTTTTAGTCGGTGCCCAGTGGTGATGAATATGAATAGCTTTTAAGATCCTGCTTGGCTGGTGGGACGAATAGACCGATGCCCACATAAGCTCCTGGTTGTCCAACTTCCAGATTAATTACACCCAGCAAGAGGGGGTGCCTCCACCAGTGTCTCCACACTACACCCATGACTATCTCATCAAAAGTTTGAAATGTGTGAAATTCACACTGGCTGAAATTATATGTGAAGTCCCTAGGATCTCATTGATTGCTCATTGATTGCAATCACACAAGATCCATTTGCCAGTACATTAACATGAAGCTAACGAGTTGTATATTCATTGGCTGGATTTACGCCGTTTTGTGTGTAATTGCTACCTTGACATAGCGACAGTACCTACTGTACCTTGCCAATCTTAGTTATATTAAATTTACAATGCATTGTTTTTATTGTTATGATTTGTTAACTATTTTTCACGTTTTGAAGTGGGATCATGGAGATAAGATATGTTCCACAGTAGAGGGTTATTCATTTATAGATGCCACACTGATTTATAATAACCCTGGAAGTTTCTTAACAATTGGTTAAAGGTTGTGAAAGTGATGGCATCCATCACATTAGAGCAGTGGTTCTTAACCTTTACTGCAGCCTTGCACCCCTTTGGTTCTCAATAGTAAAAAACGTATGCTAATAAATACATAGGTTTGATTAAACAAAGTAGTTGTGCTTATGTGCCCGTGCTAAATTGTGTTTCGATTATTTACCTTCTAAAAAAATCTGGCCATGTCTTGCACCCCCAGAAATGGCATCTCGCACCCTCAGGGGATGCGTGCACCCCAGGTTAACAATCACTGCATTAGAGGAACGGAGAAGGAAGGAGGCAGGCAGCATGGATGGGGATTAACGGATCGGTGGCACGCTCGCATAACTTATTTTCCAAAGAAGTTTGGGTGTGGGCCAACGAAAGTCCCGTCATGCACATTCAAGCAACAGTGTTAATAGAAGATGGTGACAAATGAGAATGTGTTGCTTGTACAGGATGCTACACTCAACAGACACTAATCACATTCCATCGTTGTATCTGCCGCTGTATTTTAGTGGGGCATCTCTAAATAGATCGCCCTGTGTTCACATTACAATGTTGGCCATAAATGTGGTTCTCCAACATTTCTGGACTCGCGGACCACTATCAACCCAAAAACGAATGTGCGGACAATTGTGCACCAATTGTGTCTTGAAAATTCAAACTACTCAAAAAGTGCTGTGAAATGTAATTAAAAAGCATAAAAACTAACACATTCCTGCGGAGGGAGCTGGTAGGAACGTTGGGTTGCTCGGTCAATGGCCAGGGTCAACGGCGGCGTGGTGTATTCCGCAAATATGGCCGACTTTGAGGACGGGCACAAGCCGGCGTGAGTAGGTTAAACGTTGAGTTTTATAGGCGCACCACGGGGTGACCAGCCCCTCCCCACCCAGCCCCACCCCTCCCACCCCCAACCCAGCCCCACCCTCCCCACCCAGCCCCTCCCCACCCTCCCCTCCCCACCCAGCCCCTCCCCTCTCCACCCAGCCCCACCCCTCCCATTTTTGGATGCACGACGGACGGATGGACACAATAATCCCCTGTGGGCTGGTGTAACCAGGAGGTTCCTACCAGTATTAACTTGCTTTGTATTGACTTCCACCGATGAGCTGACTGATGCTACTAGTTGTGATAATGAACAGTAAAGAATAACTTCCCCACAGCCTTGCGTACCACCAGTGGTCTTGGGACCATAGGTTTTAACCAATAGGAAAGTATATACTGTAATAGCAGCCTTTTCATTCGTCTATTAACATATTAAACAGTGGACACCCATAGATGGTCTTTGTGGTTCAGTATGTTTATACGTGTGCTGGTCTGAAATTTATTGAAGGGCATTTTTTTCAGGACGGCTGTGTGCTGTTAAGGAGGGTTGTCCAATATGGGGTTGTGAAAGTTTAATCAACATGCTGGGATTCATATATAGTCTGTGTGGGCCGTTTGTCACTGGAAACGCTTGCATTAACACGGTACAGAGGACACATTAATTATATATGTAGAATTATTTACAATGTGGCAAGGGTGCGGTACAAAGCAACTGTGAAATTGAAATTAAATCATTTATACGATGGAAATTAAAAGTCGATCAAAGTTAATGTCATTCCAGCATCCTTGAATTTGACTTTTAAAACCAAGGAAGCATATATGCATTCTGGTTTAACATTTTACTACACCCAAAATTGGTCCGTGTACATTTGTTACATGGCAATTTGCGTGTAAACAAATGTGATTTTGATATTGTCAGACCAATTACCTTTGTGTTCCACACTAGGTTTGTTGATGTGTTAAGCTCTACATTTTGGTTTAATAATTTTACATTTTTCTCGAATAATGGATTGTTTTGCCATACGTGGTTCAATCTCTAAGTCTCCCGTTTTTGACAGAGTTTTCCCCTTTTTAAAACTGAGTTTGTGTTAACCAATAGCATTGCTCTCTCAACATCCTGAATGTTGTTCATGATCTTCGTGGAAGATATTTTTCTAGTCATGAACTGCACGACATGACCATCAATCTGGCATGTTGTGCAATATATGAACACTTGCGCTTTTAGCATAAACATGATGTGCGCACTGTTGCTTTCATGCAATATTGTACTACTTTTTTCATTATTTGCCCAGTGAGATATTGTCATCATCAGCCTTGGTCAATCCACTGCTGGATGAAGGCCTCCCCAAGCTGCCACCATCCCTCATGATATTGCGATTTAACAATTCACGTAATAACTTCTTACCAGCTACTTTAGGTAAACAAATGTGATGCGTTCATGCTTATAATCAGAAAACCTTTTAACAAAATGCATTCTCCTAAATTGAGCCATGTGAAACATTCGTTATTTTTACAGTTCAGAGAGAACACATTAGTCATGGCTGTCTTAAATTACCATGTGTGTCAAGCTCCAAAAGTCAAAGTGATTTCCTGCTCAAATGATCATTGGAGTGGTGCTCATGCTGAGCCAGTTGTGGACATTTCTTATGACAGGGGTGAGTCTCTCCATAGGACAACCCCTGTTGACCTGCTTACTCCCCCCCCTCCCATGCCTCAAAGTAGTACTCAGGTTATCGCCCCAGGGGTGGGATGACAAACTGAGTCGACCTCCAACCTGGATTTTTAACTCTCCACATTGCAAGCCTGCTTGCTCGACTGCTGAGCCAGATGGCTGGATCCAAAACATAACATGAACGGTACACAGTTGGTTGGCAGGTCTAAGGTCTCCAAGATGGAAAATGATATTTTCTTATTCTATGTAATACATTGAAATGGAGATTATAGTCTACTAAATGTTACGAATTCATGTTTTATCATATGAAGGGTTGACCTGTTTAGTGGTATTGTTATTCACCAAATCACATTAAAACATATGCTATTGTCTGGGTTCATATACAGAATTGGTTAATTGTCACATTTGTACCACTTAAGGATGTACTGTCATATTAGATTTTCTGTGGCTTGCTGTTGATTTTATATGCCATAGAATAACAATAGTCAAGAGGGAATATGCCAGAATCACGTTTTGAATGGAACCTTGAGTGGATGAAATTAAAGCTGTACAATTACAGAAGTTATTGACTGCACATGACCCTGAAGTATATACTGTGTGCATATATATTGTTTAATGTCTGACATTTTTTTGAATATATTTTTAAATAAAATGTTTACCTGGATAAACCCTTGAGATAGAGCACCTCATTTATAAGGGTGTCTAGGTAATAGTTGCATATATTTTTTCTTATTGTAACAGTTTATATTGCACTAGTTGTTCGCGGACGCCCGAGGCGCCCATTCACAAAAGCATTTCCGGCCTTTGGCCAGGAAAAGTCACAAAATTTGCACACGAACGACGAATTCATGCAAGCACCCGATGCTCTGTTTAGAAGTTTGATAATATATTATTATATTATTCATCATAGAAAGATAGATAAAGTTGCGCGCTTACCAACGTAATGGAACATCTGTCCCTGCGACTTGTTGATTTTGATAGTGTATGCGGGGAAAATGGGAAATTGTCGTCGTCATTGCAAAACAAATGGCAAAGTCGTACTCTTAGGTTTTTTCGGTAAAGTCACGTAGGTAAAACAGAATAATAAAATAAAATAATAATTAAAAATAACTAATAACTAGTGATCCCACTAACAGCCTAACGACTAAAACCAACAAGATCATCACCAGTTCGACTTCCCTAATCGAACCAACCAAACGTCCCTCCCTAAAACCCTCGGCTGCAAGACCTCCCAGATTCTATGATCTTCCCAAGATCCATAAAGAAGGCACCCCACTACGGCCCATAGTGTCCACGATCAACTCTCCTACCTACAAGCTAGCCCGTTTTCTATCAGATACTCTGCTTCCCTTCACTGGTAAGACCACTTCAGCAGTACTTAACCCAAATGGTTTCTATGATCAAGGACATGGTACTGTCTCCTGATGATATCCTCATCAGTTTTGATGTGGTCTCTCTGTTTACAAAAGTCCCAGTGCTTGACACCTTAACAATAATTGAAGACTTGGTCCAACATGGACTGAACTCGGATGTACCTGCGTTGGTTAGGCATTGCCTCACCAACACTTACTTTAACTGGAATGCCACCTTCTACAAACAGAATAAGGGTACCCCTATGGGCTCCCCCTTGTCACCAGTGATAGCTAATGTTTTCATGGAGAAGTTTGAATAAGACGCCATATAGATGTCTACCCTGCATCCTTCCCTGTGGAAGAGATATGTGGATGACACTTTCATCATTTGGCAACATGGCCTCCCAGCATTGAACCATTTCCTGGACCACATCAATTCCAGACATCCATCCATCAGATTCACCATGGAAGTGGAGAAAGATGGCAAACTACCATTCTTAGATATTCTGTTTGAGAGGAGACCTGACGGATCCTTGGGACATTCTGTTTACAGGAAAGCCACCCACACAGATTCCTACCTGAAACCGGATTCTCACCACCACCCATCTCAAAATAATTCTCTCATCAAAACGCTATACCACAGAGCTCATTGCATCGCTGACCATCACCACCTGACCAGTGAATTGAAACATGTACATCTGGCCCTCAAGATGAACGGAAACTCTGACTGTACTATCCGCCAAGCTGTTTCTCCCACCATACAGAAACAACCAACTGAAACTCCGATCAAAACCATCACGTTGCCATACATAGCAGGCGTGACCAAAAAGATCTCCAAAATTCTAAACAAACATAAGATTCAGGTCCGATTCAGTACAGTACATAAAATCCGTGATCTAATCCCATCTGTGAAATGTCATTCCTGACTTGCAATACCCTGGAATTTAAAAAACTGAGTTGCATCTGTGGTGATTGTTACATTGGGGAAACGAAACGTCATGTCTCTGATTGGGTCCGCGAGGACAAATCAGATCTGAAACACGGCAAAACTGATTCTTCCGCCGTTGCTGATCATTGTTACAACGCTGTGGGCTCTCATGATATTGTCTTTTCCGAGACCAAGGTACTCTGCAAACCTTCTGGCTACCATCAAAGATTTGTGCATGAAGCCATCCAGATATACAAACATAGACATAACTTCAACCGTGATGATGGGTACAATTTGAGAAATCATTGGAAAGATGTTATTAACCATGTATTTTACCGAGTTGTTGACATCCCCAGCGTTTAACAGTGCTGCTATTTTTTTTGTTTTGGAAGCCAACACCGGCCGTAATTCTTGCAGAGGTGCTTAACAGGTACCTTCCCCTTATAGCCCCGCCACCCTCTCAGTCCCTGACTGCCACATTTAGATAAGCTCCTCTCCCCTCCCCTTAACCAGTATATAAGATCTTGTCTCTTGGATTTCCCTTCACTTGATACAGTAAATTTGGCTGTCACGGTCCCACCTGAAGCCGGAGACTTGTGTTGCCTCCGAAACGTCGTGATTTAATTTAGTTATTTTCATTTATTATTTTATTATTATTTTACCTCCGTGACTTTACCGAAAAAACCTAAGAATATAAATCTTTGCAGTCACGAAAGCTTCAGGCAAAGTCGTGTAGGTGGAGGCCCAGTCGATTCTAGGAATCGATTCTGGGATTCAACACCAAATCGCCTGCAGATTGATTCCAACGTAATCGAACGTCTGTCCGTACGCCTCCGTCGTTCAAACCTACACGCCCCCTGTATGAAAATGACGGGAAGTGCAGCGTTCATCACAGATAAAGTTAGGCGTTTATATATCGATTATTGTATACCATGTCACTTTGGGTGGTATTGAGCTTCATCCTGGCCCAAATGTAAAGAACTCATATAATTCTGTAGACTTTTCTGGCAGAAAAGGTGTTGGTGTTCTACATGTCAACATCAGAGGGCGTATGATTAAATTAAGTCAACTAAAACTAGAAGTAGCAAATCTTGACCCGGACATTTTTTGCCTAACAGAAACATTTCTCACTCCTGCCGTCAACGACTTGCAGATTACGATTGACAACTACAACCTTTTTCGGCTTGACCGAGGATCTAAAGGAGGTGGAATTGCCATCTATGTTCGTAATACTATTGCATGTTCACCAGCTCACTCCTTGTTTAAAAAATGTTGCTTTGAAGGTCTGGCTCTCAGAATAGCTCTCCCTAATAATCAACACATATTGGTAGTGTGCTGCTATAGACCGCCTAGTGGGAAGGATGTTGAAGCTGCATCTGCACTGAGAGAGCTTCTTGGGGGCCTCCCTAAATGTGAAATAGTTTTAGTGGGTGATCTAAATTGGAATTGGCTAAACCCGCCGGCCGTTGCCACAAATTTTGCAGATGAATTTAACCTTTTTCAATTAATAAATGTCCCCACAAGACCCAACCTAAAAAATCCGGGACAGTCATCTCTGCTTGACGTCCTATTGACAAATGCCCCTCACAATTTCGCACTGACTGTTGTTCTGGGTAATAACCTTAGTGATCACTCCTTCATTTTTGGGGTGAGATCATCAACCAGACCCAAAGCCCCCCCTAAATTGGTTGAGAAGCACTCCATGAGACACTTCAGCACTCAGGCATTTACTAATGATGTGCTTCACTCGGATATTGACAAGGTCTGTGATATTCCAAACCTGACTACGGCTTGGGAGACTTTCAGGTACACGTTTCTCCAAATTCTTAACAAACATGCTCCGTTGGTTAAATTTAAAACTAAAGGCAACCGTCCACCATGGTTTGATCCTTTGATTACAAAGCTCATGAAAACTAGGGACAAGGCTTGGGCATGTGCTCAGAAAAGTAATTTGGTCAATGACTGGCTAGAATACAGGATTTTAAGGAATAGATGCGTCAAAAAAATACGGCATGCAAAAAATGACTACTTCTCTTCCACTCTCCTTGAATCTCATGGAAATGCCAGGATTTTCTGGAAAACAATCAAATGTATCGAAAAGGCATCCAAAACAGATAATCTGCCCGTTCAGCTTAACCGAAATGGGGAATATTTTTCAGATCCCCAAAGAATAGTTGACAATTTTAACCTTCATTTTTCTGAAGCTGGTACCCTATTTGATAATGTATTGGGAGTGACCCCTGCTGATGCAAATCCCTACACCCCTATCCAAACATTAAGCGAATTTAGTTTTCAGCCAATCCACGAAAGTAATGTTCTGAAACAACTGTCCTACCTCAAAGGGTCTTCCTCTAACGGAGCAGATAGTATTCCCGTCTTTGCTCTACTAACTGTTGGTCACCTAATATACAAACCTATAGCCCATATTTTCAACCTGTCCATCAAAGAAGCATCAGTTCCTCTAGATTGGAAACATTCCTATGTTCGTCCACTTCACAAAGGGGGTCCTAAAGATGATCCAAATAACTACCGACCCATCTCAATTTTGTCCCCGTTGATGAAAGTTTTTGAAAAATTATTGAACTACCAAATTAGCAGTTTCCTGTCTGCCAACAATCTATTACATCTAAAACAATCTGGGTTCCGAAAAAAATACAGCACCACATCTGCTGCATTAGACTCTCTGAATCACATTTACAGTAGCCTTGATAATAAGCAGTACTGCGCCTGTCTTTTTCTTGACTTGTCCAAAGCTTTTGATACAGTAGACCACAACATCCTGCTTAGTAAAATAAGTTGCCTCGGTTTTTCCGAAAACACAGTAGAATGGTTAAAAAATTACCTTTTTTCTCGCACCCAAACTGTATTCACAGATGGTTGGAGGTCAAACAGTGTTAAGATAACAAAAGGGGTTCCACAGGGTTCCATTCTCGGCCCCTCTTGTTCTCTCTTTATGTAAATGACTTGGGCACTGAACTGGATTATTCCAGGGTTAATCTTTTTGCAGATGACACGGTACTGATTGCTGCTGGCCGCTCTCCGGATGACGTGATTGCTAAGCTCCAGAGTGATTTCAACAAACTACAACATCAGCTAGTTGCTCTTAAACTAGTCCTAAATCCTGCCAAAACCAAGGTGCTATGCTTCTCACCAGGACTAAAGCGGGAAGTTCTTTTCCCCCAATTACATTCCTTAAATAATGATCAAATAGAGCAAGTCAAGATCTATAAGTATCTTGGGGTCATCCTGGATTCAAAACTGAATTTTGAAGATCACATTGATTATATTGGGAAAAAGACGAAAATAAAAATTGGTTTTCTATATCGACACAAGCACTGCTTCCCCCCTATGTTCCGTTTGGAATTGATAAAAGCTACCATACTGCCTCTACTTGATTACTGTGACATTGTGTATAAATCAGCCCCAAGTACTGTACTGAAGAAACTTGACTCAATGTATCACTCGGCCTTAAGATTTGCATTGAACTGCCCATATAGGACTCACCACTGTGATCTCTACATTGGGTCAAACTTAACATCTCTGAATGTTCGACGGCTTGTGCACCAGATCTTATTTATTCATTATGTACTTGCAAAAAAATCCGCAGATTACCTGCTGGATCTCATCTCTGTTTCAAAGAACAAATTTGACCTAAGGTCTACACTCATTTACCAGCTTAACATTCCCTATTGCCGAAAATATACTGGAGGAAGGGCCTTTGCTATTGATGTCCCCAGGGTCTGGAATGCTGTTGCCAATAAATTGAAACTTGAGTCACTACCTATGAGATCTTCACTCAAAACTGCTCTAGAGGAGTTGTACACCCCTAGCTGCCAGTGCTATTCAGTGGCCTAAAATAAAATGTTTCGCTCCGGATGATCGCTACAAAGTATGACCTGTGTTTTGATTTAGTGTGCTGATCTTAAAGGTGCATTGAAAAATTATAATACTCCTATTGATGCTCCTGCTGTTGTGGAGTGGCTCATGCAGCCAGCTATGGCTGCAAGGTTTTGGTAGTACATGTTTATGCCATTTATTGTGAAAATTCCGTCACAGTTCCTATGATTGCTTTTTATTGCTTTCATGGCTTTATTTTGGTGATTTCGAAAAGTGTATTGGTTTAGCCATGTTTGTTTGTTGTAGTACAGAGTTAGACTGATGGCCTTAATCTAAGTTGTCTCATGGTTGTTGTTGTTTGACTTGCATCCCACTGGGATTTTTGCACACAGCGTTGGTGTACGGTGTTTTTTTCTGCAATATTTTGCTGTCTTTTCTTGGATTTTCTGTTTGCACTTAGTCACATATTCACTTTAAGATGTTTTTTGTTCATGTTTTAGTTTTTTGTTTGTTGCGGTTGCACCCGATTCAAGAGCCGAATGGCTCACAGGGCTATACCTAATAAATGAACTTGAACTGTTAATTTGACATCTGTAAAAATTGCATTTATGCTGAGACGACGCCTTAACCAGATTAGATGGCAACACGGTCCACAGCGTCAGATTCTAAGTGTGCTTATTGGGTTTTTAAAACCAATATGCATTGGATGTTGATGACAATCTCAATTAGCCCTTGGAAGGTTTTTGTTGCTGATGATTTGAGATTTGCTCCAATTCTAAATATATGATTTTGCCGTCCAGATATTAGAGGAGATATTCAGCTCCTGCTACAGTAGATGATGGTAGGAGGTTGGAATAAGGTCTTAATTGCATCCCAGTTATCTTGCTGATCTTGCCTTCAAAGCAAATCATCAATATCATGATCATCCATGATCATGATGAAGGCATCCACCAGTCATCGCCATCTCTCAATGTCTCCCGATGTAACAGTGTAGCTTCTGCAAGTGATCTGATGTTATTGCTTCAACTCTTCATATGCCTTTTATCTAGAAATGTGTAGATGAATTACACAATGCATTAGGCTCGTGCTAAAATCATTTGGAGAATGGGGCAGTAGCTATCATACGGTTATTTTAACTAGAATGTGCATTGCCCCATTTATTTGGGCCAATGCAAATGCAGTATGTTGCTTTATATTGAAATGTGTTTTGGTGAAAATTATTGAAAATACGTAATCTGATACTGCGGTTGCGATAATTGTTGCTGTCATCAAAATGTGATTCCTGTCCAGGAATTGATGAATAAGTCTCAATATATACTTTTGCATGACAATATACTCTGAAAATGTGAATGGTTTTTAAATGTCACCCTGCTTATTCTGTAGGTTTGTTGCCATACAAAGCAAAGCTCCGGGGAACTGCAGCCCGAGCAGCTTGGCTCAGCCTGTCTTCATGATGACACAGAAAATCCAACCCATCCCTGTGTCCATCGAGACCCCCCGATAAAGCGATAAAGGGCTGTGTTAACAACCCTGCAGTGGCATCATCTGCTCCGGAAATGTGCCTCTTCCTGAGAAGAACCATCCATTATGTATTGCCTTATACCTAATACTTTTGAGCCCCAGTTTGCCTTCCTGTAATTGACGGCACCCCCTGACTCGTATACAAGTTATTTATATCCTAATCTTTAAATGGTTGCTATTCATCGGGTCTTAAATGTTTACTACAATCCAGACTACTGGATAGATTTCGTTTTTGCCATTAAAATCATGTTAATGGCAAGTTTTGTAAACAATCGCTGGATGGAAAGCTCTATTTCTTAATATACAAACACATTTGTATAACACAATTGAATTTAATTGTAATGTTTTCATGTAATTGTTTTATATATAATGCAGATATATATTTTTCGATTTAAAGCTTTCGTGACTGCAGGGATTCATCTTCTTGGTTCTTTCGGTAAAGTCACGTAGAAGGGAAATAATAAAATAATAAAAATAAAACATAATAAAATACAATTCTCAGGACGTTTCAGCCACAACGCAAGCAGCCGTCCTCAGGTGAAGAATGTAGTCTTTGCTCCGCTGCAAGTCTCCTGTCACCACTCTCCCATTGACATATTTCGTTTCTTCCTCTTAGTACCTTTCACGCGACGGTCAATGGTATAGTGTATAGCAGATTGTATAATAAATGTATAATAATAAATAGTATAAATGTAATATTTAATATAATGTATAAGGTAATATATAGTATCGTAATTGTATAGTGAATATACAGCAGTGTGGTATACAGTAGGTTGGGTAGAATAATACATAGTGTAATATTACAATGTATAGTCTAAGCCCTAAGGTATGGTGATGTATAGTAATGCAGTGTACAATTTAATGCTGGGTTTGTCTATAGCAGTATATAGTACGGGGTATATCCGTGTGATGTAAGATAAAAGTATAGTTGGAGGCATATTGTATTTTTTGCGACATAGAATTGTAATGTATGACTTACTGTTAGTAGCTCAGCTTATTGGAGAGTATATATTGAGTATATTGATGATATTGATGTAGTTTATATTTTAGTTCTTTACGTGGTGGTTTGGCTGCTGCATCTCCTTACTATTAAAATTCCTTCCCTTTATTACTGCTAATATTACTTCCTCCCTTTATTACTGCTAATCCTACATAATACACGAGCATAATATTACTTTGAGACCCCCCCCACCACCCACACATTCTATAAGTAGTGACTAATCTCATATCTGCATTTTTTTTTATAAATATGCTAAATTCCTTTGTTGATATGCAAATTCCTTTTTCAAGGCGCCCTCCTCCTCTAACCCAGCTTAAATATACGCTGCCAAGCTTGGTGGTGTTCATTCAGACGCTGTCTTTCCGACAGCCCTGTTCTTCACCTGAGGATGGCTGCTTGCGTTGTGGCCGAAACGTCGTGAGAATTGTATTTTATTATGTTTTATTTTTATTATTTTATTATTTCCCTTCTACGTGACTTTACCGAAATAACCAAGAAGAGCTATATATTTGTTAGACTATGAAAACCAACTGTCCATTAACATTTTTTTAATAATCTTTATGAAATATGATTGTCTGCAAGTTATTAAACAATGTATCTGCTTGTGAATGAAGTCGAGTATATTGAGTACAATCTTGCCAAATACACTATGTTGTTTCAGAGACTGTCTCTTTATGTCAAAATCCGAACATAATTGTGGTGTAGAACTAGGAAATATCAACTAGGAAATATCTCGTTATGCCATGTAATAATCTGGTCAATTCTGTGCCATTAAGACCCTCCAACCCCCAATATAGTCGAACGTGGTGGAAATGTTTAGGCGTGAAGGTGTGAAAATATTTTATGATAACACTGGAAAAGTTAATGTTGATAAAATAGAGATAATCCTATGAATATATCTTCCAATATTTCACACTTTTTTTTACTTTAACCTCAATATGGAAAATGCGTTGCTTTTGTTATGGCCTGGACAGTGAATATCCTGCATTTAATTTCTTATATCAACTTCCTGGTTTGAGTGAGCAAATTATTTAAGTACAGAAAAGATGATATGTTGAACTATAACTGAAAATGTCATGTTTACAACATGATACGTACAAATAACGACGACGTGAGGAAGCTTTCATCCAGCAGTGCATTGAGTATGGCTGACGATGGTGATAGTGCGCACAACTTCAGAACCTGCAAGTATTTGTGTTGACCTTGACCAGACTTGACCCGCCAGAGCACCTATAAAATCGTTTTGAAAATTCACCTTGTTTACTATAATACAGGGCATAAACATTAAAATCCATTTGATATTTGCCAATTGCACATAATTACTCATTTTTAGTTGACAGGTTTTTTTTCCACACAGTGAAATCAATTTGGTTATAATTTTACATCATCATCAAGATCTATCTGCTGCTGAATGAAGACCTTCCCCCCCCCAAAGCCGTCACCACCTTTCCCGATCCTGCGATGTACCACCACAACGAGCTTCTTCCATCACTCCGTCCCACTCTGTAAACGCCCTCTCAGATACCCTCCACTCTAATTTTGTGCAACATAACATTAGCCTGCCGACTTAGAGTGCTTTGCTATTGTCAAATACTGTATACTTTATATTTTACCAATTTCAAAGCAGTATATTTCACGATGGCAAGATGTTACAATTACACGAAAAGTTACAAACGGTTTAATCAGTTATCAAGTTTTACTAACCATTTTATAAATGCTCTATTTGCCCTCCACCTGCTGTACGGACAACATCGAGACGATATTATATTCTTGGTTCTTTTGGTAACGTCACGTAGAAGGGAAACAAAATATTAAAAATATAAAACAAAAATTATCACGACGTTTCGACTGCAACACAAGCAATCATCATCAGGTGTGAAATCCACAGCAAGGAAATTTAAAAAAAGTGGCGTTTTTTTCTTAACGTCAGAACCACGGACAGCGATTTGGCAGTTGTTCAGATGGACGAGTCCATCTATGTTCGGAAAAGAGGAGGGGGGAAAGGAAGAGAATGGAATGCGGTCTGAAAGTCACCGTAAGCGTGAACACAATCAATTAAGACCCGAAATGGTTGATCAAATCCTTCCAATGATTGCTAAGCCAGAATCCATCTTCTCAGTTGAAATTGTCTCTGTGTTTGTATATGTGAATAGCCTCATGAACGAACCTCTCATGGTAGCCAGATGGCTTGTATTGTGTTGAATAAAACAAAAAACCAGGGGATGGTACAGTATGCGGTCAGATGAGATTGGTTTTAGTGAGAAAACGCGAGGGTTAAAGAGTATCTACGTATGTCATGTGCCAGTGTAATTTCTTAAAGACAACATTGTTGCTGTACATTGTCTACCTCTGCTAATTAGCACCAGCATAATGTATACGTTTGAAACGACTCTGACGACGAAGTAACAAGAGCCACTTTATTGGGACACAACCACAATACGGGACCCTAGGCTTCGATCTTGTCTTCTTGTCTTCCCTCGAACGTCCCCTCCCCTTGTGCTCTGTCCTTTTATATCGTTCCAGTCCCAGACTGGAATGTTCCCTCACTGTATTTCCCATAGCCAAACCCTGTCCTTCCTCTCTAACGGATCCCAACGGTCGCCTCTGGGTTCCACTTTGTTTCCCAGCTATTCTCATTAAAACCCTTTTCTCCAATCACCTTAAAAGACGTCCTCCCGACTAATTCCTGTGGAGGCCTCTTTTGGCCAATCAGGAAATTCGCCAGCGTTGTGCTGCTGCCAGAAAAAAACCCCTGCATTGCATAAGCTGTATGCAAGTGCCTGATCAATATATATTTTTTATAATTCTCAGGTGCCGGGGAGGTCTATACGTTTTGATGAATAGTAATAATTCCTAAAATTACTCTCCATGTATTGCAATTGCCTATGTTAAATATATAATTTTAAGACAACTTTATAAAATATTTCCTTTCAAATGGTAATTATATTCAACAGAAGAGAAATGTATGAAATTTTGAATCTCTTAGACTGGTCTAGATATACACCTACAATGAGAATTTGCGAATTTTATGGGCTCCACACTTTTTTACTAAATGGAATGCAATTTTAATCTCAAAGGACAAAGTGAGAATATTCAACAGAAATGCTTTTAAAATAAGAATATTATCATATGTTTTCACACCTTTACAAAAATTATGCTTCAATAAGTGTAACTTGCAACTCTATAATTATTTTAATGCTGATTACAGAGGTGACAGATATAAGTGAAGCATAGGTTAAAATATGAAACATCCTTCAATATATTTTTTGGAAAGTACTTTCAATGTTACATTGATCTTTTACGACAGGGGTGGGACCATTTTCCCTTACTTAGACCCTGAATAGGAATTACAGATACCTTTCGTGGGCCACACATTAATACACACCTTAGCATTATCCAATAATAACACAAAACAATAATGAGCGCCTCAGCTGAGTATGACGAGCTCATTGCAGTGAGAGAAAATACTAAAATTATAAACCACAATGTTGCTCGGTTGAAAAATATTCCTCTCTAGTACTCGGTTCGTGCAGCTGATATGTTGGTTGTCATGTGGCTGCGGGGCTTCATAAATTGGAGTTGGTCGTAATTTCCCTCCCCTCGTTTTATGACATTCCTCATTCTGCAAAAACATGCTTGGTGGCTAAATGTATGTGGTCTCTATTGGGGATTCTGAATACGGTGTTTTTTGGGAGATGCCCCCAGAAGTGCAAGCAATATTCGCGGATCTCCAAAGCTTCAAGGGGTCTATTAAGGCATGTTAGGATCCGCGACCGCAACCATTAAATCGTTTACACATCAATCGAAAAAGTATTCCATTCCACATTTATGCCTACATCATTCTAATAATTTACACTATGAGATCTCTTTTACCAGTGGCAAAATATAATAGTAGGTTTTTACCCTTTTAACTGGTACAAAACTGACACCTTTATTCAAGGCATCATGTTTGCAATGACCACAACACAAGTAGTCAAAAAAGCAAATGCTTACCCCGAGCTCTCAATACTCTGATATTGCACTGTGTTTGAGTTGTACGCCTTCTGGTGTCATCTGGCCCTACACCAATGGGGACTAGGCTCTAAAGAAAGCCGTCTCGGGTGTGGGCCAATCAACTTCAAGGACAGTGCATATTATCATCCTTATCAGAGTTGCTTCTTTTTGTTTGCTTTTTTGACTACTTGTGTTGTGGTCATTGCAAACATGATGCCTTGAATAAAGGTGTCAGTTTTGTACCAGTTAAAAGGGTAAAAACCTACTATTATATTTTGCCACTGGTAAAAGAGATCTCATAGTGTAAATGCTTACCCCGAGCTCTCAATACTCTGATATTGCACTGTGTTTGAGTTGTACGCCTTCTGGTGTCATCTGGCCCTACACCAATGGGGACTAGGCTCTAAAGAAAGCCGTCTCGGGTGTGGGCCAATCAACTTCAAGGACAGTGCATATTATCATCCTTATCAGTGTTGCTTCTTTTTGTTTGCTTTTTTGACTACTTGTGTTGTGGTCATTGCAAACATGATGCCTTGAATAAAGGTGTCAGTTTTGTACCAGTTAAAAGGGTAAAAACCTACTATTATATTTTGCCACTGGTAAAAGAGATCTCATAGTGTAAATGCTTACCCCGAGCTCTCAATACTCTGATATTGCACTGTGTTTGAGTTGTACGCCTTCTGGTGTCATCTGGCCCTACACCAATGGGGACTAGGCTCTAAAGAAAGCCGTCTCGGGTGTGGGCCAATCAACTTCAAGGACAGTGCATATTATCATCCTTATCAGAGTTGCTTCTTTTTGTTTGCTTTTTTGACTACTTGTGTTGTGGTCATTGCAAACATGATGCCTTGAATAAAGGTGTCAGTTTTGTACCAGTTAAAAGGGTAAAAACCTACTATTATATTTTGCCACTGGTAAAAGAGATCTCATAGTGTAAATGCTTACCCCGAGCTCTCAATACTCTGATATTGCACTGTGTTTGAGTTGTACGCCTTCTGGTGTCATCTGGCCCTACACCAATGGGGACTAGGCTCTAAAGAAAGCCGTCTCGGGTGTGGGCCAATCAACTTCAAGGACAGTGCATATTATCATCCTTATCAGAGTTGCTTCTTTTTGTTTGCTTTTTTGACTACTTGTGTTGTGGTCATTGCAAACATGATGCCTTGAATAAAGGTGTCAGTTTTGTACCAGTTAAAAGGGTAAAAACCTACTATTATCATTCTAATAACTACAGGGAGGATGTTTGTATAACATCTGTAAAACATTCTCAGTCTACAGAAAGGTTGAGATTCACTGGAAATATATATAATGACATGCCTGAGTTGATTGAGCAGATAAAATAGGGTATGCTGCGTGAACACTTAGGTCCTTCCTATTGCAATGTGGGTATGTGGTAGTAGTGTTTATTTGCATTGATATTACTATGTATTATGGTACAATGGCTGCAGATGCAGTCGCATACACCTGGCATGTGCTACCTGCTTTACTGACACTACATTATTATCATCTTTTTAAGACGATGTTATTCTCACACAATGGAGTGTTAACCTGTTCGAGGAGTGGAGGAGGTTTTTTTTTATTAAGAGGAAGTCAAATAAGTATATGGGCCTGGCTTGGAGTGCTTGGTAAATGGTTATGACCACTCATTGCATAGGTCCTTTGTGGGTGGTGCTCAGTAGGCAGTGCAGTCAAGGTTAATGTGAGTAATTCAGCAAGCACAGTAAGAGCATGTTGAACTGAAAGTGCAGGTTTGTTGAAATTCACATGAGTGTTTCAGAACTACATGTTTCTGTATTCAAAGTTTAAGGTTATTAACATAATTTAAACTGGCTATTCTCCATACTGGAAATGTAACAATCTTCATTTGAGCGTGCAAGATTTAAATTAGTTATATCTGAGAAAACAAAAAAATGTATGTATCATAGCATGTAGAGTTGTTGTGTGGATATTCCATGCTGAGAAGGCATTGGGGTGACCTTCACATCTAAGCTGTTAAATAAGATTACGTCCACTGCCCAACGCCCAATGATAGCATTCCAACACCCCCCTGTGCACTGATGGCTTCTAACTGCCTGCAGTCTGTCAGCTTGCATTGTGCAGTTATATAAATGTAATTTGTCACAGTATAAATGGCCTGAAATGTATAGTCAGGTTGAAATCAACAATACAGTAAGTGGCAACAATAATAATTATAATGGCCAGCAATGGGCTTATTTAATCTCCTGATTAAATTAATTATGAAAGATATATCCACTTCTGGATGAAGGCCTCCTCAATCCCGTCGCTATCCTTTAAGGTCTCGATATCCAACAGTCCATCTAGATCTTTCACATGCGCTGATCTCATTGCTCCATCTCTGGGTGTGTTCCCTCCTTTGGCTGCCAATCCATTGCCAGTTTTAACCATTAGCCATCATCCCTTGTTACTCGGGTGTCCTGCCTAAACCCAATTACTTTTCTAAACTCTCATTGTTATCTAACTAATTACTCTATGTTCTCTGATCGTTGTTTCTTTCTATCTATCTGTCGGTGTAATGCAAAGCATATACCTCTCCATGCTTCCTTTGTCAGTGTCTATGTTTCTGATCCAGACGTCATAGGAAGTAATATGCACTGATTGATAGTCACATTGTTGCATGCCATTATCAAGTACAGCTTTCTAAAATAGATCCAACCAATTATTGTACGGCTCTTTTTTTCATAATTTTAAGTCCAGTCCGCCTTCATGAGCTGTCATATCTGCACATATTCTGCTCTATTTTGCAGTTGCGTCCCTCTGACACATATCAATTTTTTAGTGAGAAATGTCGTCCATGACATTTGTTTTGCTCATATTTATCCTGAGCCCAACTTTGACTTTGCAGCCTTCCTGGTTGGCCTCTAAATTGTGTTATTCTGCTCCAAATGATATTCACAAATAATTAATTAATGAGATAGGAGGGTATTGGGTCTGTAGTTCAGTTATCTACATTTTTGAACAGAAAAAGTTTGAGCCATTCCATGATTTAGATATTTATTGTCTGTGTAAACATTTAGTAAGTAGGTCCACTTATTTTGTCCCAACAGCTGATACTGCTGCTTTGACGATGTCTACAGTTATTCTCACAACCATGAATTAATTTATCAACATTCATGTTGGTACATTGTTGTTGACGGACTGTGTTAAATGTGCTACAATGTGTGTACAGTAAGATCCCTATGCTGGCTTGTGAGTTTTGAAAAGTTTGCTGTTATTAGACCCTGTAGTTTGTAACATCTGGCAAGCTTGCAATGCAGAGTGCCTTATTAACCAGCATCCTTAGTGACTCGATTGTTTTTGGTGCCAAATGATATGGCAGTCCTATGTGGCCTCCATGTGCACCAATCAACATACTTCATTATTCTTTATGGTATTACGTATTTCCTAAGTTGGGAGCTTTTAATAATACAAAGATGTGATAACATCAAAATTGTGTGGTAAGTGGGATGGAATAAAAAAGAAATACACCATAACAGATGCTGATTTTAAGATGAAAACTTGATTTTGCAATTGCTTTTGGAAATGCTGGGAATGTAGTAGATGTTTCTGGATGCATTGGTCATGCTTGAGACCAAGATTCAATTAAAGGTGGTGGCAGCTGAATAGACGGTTAAGTCATTACCATCTGTGCTTGTTAAATCCCTGAGATACTATTGGCAACCCTTGGGAAGGCAATGGGTATCTTCCTATCGAGTTATGTCAACCCCTACAGATCCCACTTCCTATTACTCCTGACCACACAATCAAGGCAATAATCAGTGTATTTCTTTGTTGTGCTGTCCAGCTGCTGCATGATAATGTGCTCAATATTTAGTTGTGTTTCATAGCTGCATAATTATGGAATATATAAGAGATTTTTTTAAAGAATTCATCTTTTTTTACTGTTTACTTTATCATTTCCGTATTCCAATTTAATGGAACAAAAAAAGTAGAGTATGTTAAATTCTTGCTCATATAAATGATTCATTAGATGTTTGTTCTGATATTTGTATACAAATACTATTTTCTTTGATTAAATAAATTTTCAAATAATGTTTGCTAAAATATATATAAACACCCAGCTCTGTCATTCTGTCACTCTGTGTCTGTGATTAACGCGGCACGGATTGGTTGAAGTGCGTTAGGTGACCGCGAGCAAGCAGCCAACCAGACGTGCGCCCTTCCCAAACATGTACGCCCCCGGATTGGTTGAAGTACATCACGTGACCGCAAGCTGCCCACTTCGTGTTGTTGTCGTGCGCCCTGCACCTCAGAGCCCCGAGAAGCAGCAACATCACGGCCACAGCGCCGGAAAGCTGATGGTCGATCCACTCACACACGGCTCACTCATACACACAGCTCACAAAAGACAAAGATCCCCGTATAGCCTGCGCAGACTGTGGGGGCAAGTGCTGTTAGCAAGCACCTATGAAGGCCAGCACGGCACACGAGGGGGTGGGTGGCCAGCACCACGCCCGACCGCCTTTGTCTCCCGAGTGGCAATGTTTACACACCACACCAGGTACTCATTTGAGGCTGAGTCGACCTAGGGGAGGCCCGGGACCGGTTTAGATAAATCGTCAATGGTGTTGGCCGTGAGCGGGAATCGAACCCGTGTTGCCGGGTTCATAGCGCAGCGCGCTAACCGCTACACTATCACTCGCACACAATCGCATGCAGCTCAGAGGAGACGGGTGAGTGAGAGTGAGGAGACAGGTGAGTGAGAGTGAGGCAGAGCCGTGCTCCATCCACTGCTGCCCTGAGGGACCCCCGTGCTCTCCACTGCTGGCTGAAGGAGAGCCGCACTGTCTCCACTGCTGCCGTGAGGGAGCCAGATGCACTCTCTCCACAGCTGCCCTGAGGGAGAGCCGTGCTCCGCCCACTGCTGCCCTGAGGGAAAGCCGCGCTCTCTCCACTGCTGCCCTGAGGCAGAGCCGTGCTCGGTCCACGGGTGAGTGAGAGTGAGGAGACGGGTGAGTGACAGTGAGGAGACGGGTGATTGAGAGTGAGGAGACGGGTGAGTGAGAGTGAGGTAGAGCCGTGCTCCGTCCACTGCTGCCCTGAGGGACCCCCGTTCTCTCCACTGCTGCCGTGAAAGACCCAGATGCGCTCTCTCCACTGCTGCCCTGACGGAGAACCGTGCTCTGTCCACTGCTGCCCTGAGGGAGAGCCGCGCTCTCTCCACTGCTGCCCTGAGGCAGAGCCGTGCTCTGTCCACTGCTGCCCTGGGGCAGAGCCGCTCTCTCTCTGCTGCTGCCCTGAGGGAGAGCCGTGCTCCGTCCGCTGCTGTCCTGAGGGAGAGTCACGCTCTCTCCACTGCTGCCCTGAGGCAGAGCCGTGCTCCGTCCACTGCTGCCCTGAGGGAGTCCCATGCTCTCCACTGATGGCCGCCTGAGGCTCGCGCTCCCGGGGTGCACTCCCAGCAGCGGCTGGCGGGGCCGTTTGTGAGGGTGCCGGGGGAGCCATAGGCGCCCCCCAACAACCTAGTATTTAATAATAAAAAAAACAATAATTATATATATATAAATAGTACTGCATTGTGTAATGAATTCTGTTCATAAACACATTGCAATTGTAGGGGTGTCAGTGGAAGGATTCCCACCAATAGGTGGGTTAGTGGGAGGGGTGATCGAGGAGATATAAGGAGAGAACGGGCGGGAAGAGGGGGCCTTTTGGCGGGAACGATATTGGGACGGCTGGGGACAGGTGTGGATGGAAGAAAAGGATTAAAGGACGAAACCCCTGCAATCTTGTGTCGGCTCTCCTTTACATCTGGTGGCAGCGGTGGGATATACAATGGCTACAAAGAAGAATTCCCGCGGAAAAGAGCCAAGAGAAGAGGAAGCAGGGGCCGTGTATCCTTCCCATCCCGGGCAACAAGGGGGCCTGCTATCAGAAGCAGCAGCAGGGGGCCCGGATCGCCTGGAGGACCCCATGGAGGACCGCATGACCTGCGTGGAGAGGGCACTCCAGGAGCTACTGCAGAGGCTCCCTATGGGGGGCCCGCCAGCCCCGGGACCCCCACCCCCACGCGTACTACGGGAGGAGAGGCCACGGGACCCGGAGGCTGACCAGCCGGCCGGGCAGGAGCCGCAACCAACCTCGTCACGCCAGCCGCCGCCGCTCCCGCCAAAACCCCCAGGGCTAAACACCAACACGGAGAGCAGGTGGCAGGACGGCCACGTCAGCTGGGGCCCGTCGACAAGTTCGTGGCTGAGGAAGAAGATTGGGAGGGGTTTGTCCGCCGATTTGAGGCTGCCTTCCACGCTCTCGAGTGGACAGACGAAGAGGCACTACGAGCGCTGCCATCCGTTCTGGGCGAAGAAGCACTCTCCTCTTACACCTCCCTTCCCTCGCACAGCAAGACCACGCTACAGGCGGCCTACGAGGCTTTGGGGGAGATCTATTGCCCGGCGAAAGGAGCCTTTAAACGGTTCCAGGACCGCCAGCGAGGGGCTAGAGAATCCCCTTTAGCCTACAGGGGTGCGCTGCTCGTGTTGGCGAGGAGAGCTTTCCCTCGCCTGGCTGAAGAAGCGCTCGAGGACCTCGTGGTCGAGCACCTCATCGCCTACGCTTGCCGCGCTGGCGTTGTAATGCCCGTGGTGACGCCGGGGGAGCGCACCTCGCTGTGGGCTGACCGGACCATCCAAGCCCACGAGCAGGTCATGGGCCGGGCGCCACCCGTGGGCCGGGTGGCTGGCGCGGCAGGGGGGAACAGCCGAGCCGTTGCCGCGGCGCTACTGGGTCCAGCGACACCAACCGCCGAACCTGCACCGTCGCCACAGGCTGCCTGTGGGGCAGCTGGGAACGGACCCCCGACGTCTGAGATGGAGCCATCGCTGCGGGAGGTGTACGCGGCGATCCGGGGACTGGCGGAGCAGAGGGACCAGGGGCGCGACCAGCTGCCGCGTCGCTGGCAGCCGCCTCTACAACATCGCGCCGAGCCCCCCCGACGGAACGCCCCGTGGGTCTGCCACCGTTGTGGTCGAGAGGGGCATGTGGCGAGGGGGTGCCGCACGGAGCCGGAGGCCGCCAACGTCACCTGGAACCCGCCGGGGCCGAACGCCGACAGGATCCAGGCGAGTAACGCCGTCCCGCCCGGCCTCTCGGTCGGGCCGAGCAATTACAATTCCAACGCCGCGAACTTACCGGGAGTCTCCTCGGGGTGGGCGCCGTCGGTGTCGTTCCCCGGTCCCCATTGTCCGGGTCAGGGGAAGGGGATCGCGCCGGGGATAGCGCCGGGGCCGGTGATCGCGTCGCGACCAGAAGTGGCGTCGCGACCCGGAGTGGCGTCGCGAACGGACGTGACGTTGCATCCGGAAGTTACGTCACGGCCGAAAGTGGTGTCGCGGATCACGCCGGGAATTGCGCCGGGGCCGTGGACCGCACCGGGGATCGCGCCAAGGCCGGGAACCGCGCCGGGAATCGCGCCGAGGCCGGGAGGGACGTCGCGGGCGGAAGTGACGTCGCGGGCGAAGGTGACGTCGTGGGCGGAGGTGACGTCGCGGGCGGAAGTGACGCCACGGGCGGAAGTGACGTCGCGGCCGGGGGTGACGTCGCGGCCGGCAGTGACGTCGCGGCTGGGCGTGGCGTTGCGGGCGGGCGTGACGTCGCGGGCGGGCGTGGTTTCGCGGGCGGGCGTGACGTCGCTGGCGGGCGTGACGTCACCAGTTACCTGCGACGCCGGCGAGTTGCCAGGGGCAACGGCCCTGGGGCGGAGGCAGCCCACAAAATTGACATTGCGCCCTGGAGCAGTTCCACGGCCCGCCTCACCACCGCTTTGCGGCAGAGTGAGACGGAACCAGGGGGACCACGCCCCCGTGACAAAGGAAAGGGAAGGGAGAAGGGAGGGGCTCACGGGAAGGCCCACCCCCCAGTCCCCACCGCCCCCTATAATGGGGGGGCCCCCCCGGGGGGGCCCCCCTACACCACAAGGGGGGCCCATCCTACGTCACCAAGGGGGGGCAATTTGCACCACATAGAGAGCCCAGCCCGCAACCCAGGGGGAAGCCCACACTATGTAACAAGGGCGCGTTCACCCTGCTGCGACGCACTCCAAAGGGAGGAACCCCATCTTCGGTCCATTCACATCCATCCCCCATCATCTCACCATGCACCACAGGATAACGAGACGCCGCCTGGTCAGTGGCCGGACTCAGCCACACAATGGAGGAAGCTGGCAAGGCGGGTGGTAGCGGCCACGTCAGGAACCTCGGTCCTGGTCGGTGAAATCGCGGGAGTGTCGGCACGTATCTTGGTGGATACGGGGGCATCAGCCACGATCATCTCGAGCACCATGCACGAGATGCTGCCGGATAAAATCCGACCTTTAGTCCCCGTCAAGACAACGTTCATTGCAGCAAATGGAGGCAGCATGGGCTTCCTGGGCCAGGTTGAAGCCCCGATACAGATTGGGCAGCTTTCGGTAGCAGGACCCATCCTTGTCTCCGCAACGTTGCCCGTACCCTGCCTGTTGGGGACGGACTTTCTGAGGCGGATGCCAATGAAAATCGATCTGGCCAATGGGCGGGTGGAAGTCCAGGGAACGCATCTCCATTTCCTAAAGGCGGAGGGGGCCAGCCGGGGTGTACCCTACGTGCAGGCTCTGGTCAGTAAGTCTGTCTCCATTCCCCCGGAAGCCCAGATGCTAATTCCGCTGCAATATCGGTCCCCCCTCGTGACAGCCCGACCAGACTCACCAATCCTGGTGTCTCCAGCGTCAGCTGCCATGGATCGCCATGCGCAGGTGGGAGCCGAAACTATTGTACAGAGGAACCAGCATCTGTTCATTCAGGTGCTGAACACCTCCGATAGAACAGCGACAATGCAGGAGGGAACAGTTCTGGCCCACGTTAGTCCCTTGTCACTATGAGCCCCAGGGACAGAGCCCGAGCTTGTAGGCAGCTTCAGCCAGTCCGAGGACAGAGGGGCCGAATCGTGGATGGACCAGCTGGCGGGGCCTGTGCCGGGATTGCCGCCCGACCAGAAACTGCAGCTGCACTCGTTGTTGCAGGAGTTCTCAGACGTGTTCAGCCGGGGACCGTTCGACCTAGGGCGCACAAATCTGTCGCAGAACCACATCAACACGGGAGATGCCGCACCCCTGCGCCAAAACACATATAGAATGAGCCCAATGGAAAAAGGGCACATTCAACAAGCGGTGCAGGAGATGCTGCGGGCCGACATAATTTCTCCATCCTCGAGTCCCTGGGGGGCACCGGTGGTCCTAGTCAAGAAGCAAAATTTTTCAGTACGCTGGATTTATTGTCCGGGTTCTGGCAGGTCCCACTAGACGCAGACTCCCGGCCTAAAACAGCGTTCCGGACACCACAGGGCCTGTTCGAGTTTAACTGCCTGCCTATGGGCCTCCAGACTGCGCCGGCGACGTTCCAACGCATAATGGAGTTGGCCTTAGCAGGCCTCCAATGGGAAACGTGCCTCATCTACCTGGATGACGTCATTGTTTTCAGCCGATCATTCGAGGAACACATTGACCGATTACGTCAGGTATTCCTGCGGTTCCGGAACGCGAACTTGAAGCTCAATCCGTCGAAGTGCCACCTTATGCAGTCGTCGGTATGCTACTTGGGCCACGTCGTCAGTGAGTCTGGAGTGGCTACAGACCCGGAAAAGACGGCCTGCGTGAGGGCCTGGGCTGTTCCCACAACGGTCCCAGAGGTACGCCGGTTTGTGGGTTTCGTTTCTTACTACCGCTGGTTTGTACCCAACTTCGCAACCATTGCCAAGCCCTTGCACGTGTTGACGGCGAAGAACCAGAGGTTTTATTGGGGCCCTCTGGAGGAAGAGGCATTCCAGCAGCTGCGCTCACGTCTGACAGATGCACCACCATTGGCCTTTCCGGATTTTGGCCTTCCCTTTATCCTGGACACGGACGCCAGCGATGTGGGCATCGGCAGTGTTTTGTCGCAAGTCCAGCAGGGTCGGGAGGTGGTTATCGCCTACAGTAGTCGCGTGCTTTCATCAGCGGAGCAGCCCTACTGCGTCACGCGTAGGGAACTCCTGGCAGTCGTTCACTTCGTGCAGCAATTCCGACCCTACCTGTATGGTCGCAAATTTACGGTCCGCACTGACCACGCGGCCTTGCAGTATTCGCTCCGCATCGACCAGCCTTCGGGCCAGCTGGCCAGATGGATAGAGCGCCTGCAGGAGTACAGGTACCAAGTAGTGCATCGCAAAGGGACCAGACACGCCAACGCAGACGCATTGTCCCGACTGGCGCTACAGGGCCCTTGTGCATGCACCACAGGCGGGGCACGTTGCAAGGAGGCGAGGCCGGAGGGGACGGTCATCGCTCCCGTACGCACGGCGGAGGGCGCACAGGGTGAGGTCCAGCTGACCGACCACGACCTGGGGCTGACCTTGGACGATTGGAGACGGCTACAGCTGGAGGAAGGCCCACTGCAAACGCTACGCGCCTCAGCAGAGGCAGGGGGGGAGGAGTACATCGTATGGGAGGACCTCCTCATGCGATGGGACCCGACAGGGCGCCGGCAATGCCTGGTAGTTCCGGAGTCGCTGCGTCAACAATTGGTTATGGACGTACACGGCCGCCAGCTGCTGCACCTGGCGGGGCGGAAGACACTGTACACATTACAGGGTCGGTACTTTTGGCCAGGTATGACCGCTGACGTGCATCGATGGGTCGCTTCTTGCGTCGAATGTGCGCGGCAAAAGCCGCCACCCCGGGTAAGCCGGGCGCCCCTACAGCCCATCACGGTGACCAGGGTTAACGAATTGGTTGCGTTGGACATCCTGGGACCACTGCCGGTCACGCCACGGGGAAATAAATACCTGTTGGTCAGAGTCGAGTACTGCACGAGGTGGCCGATGGCGTGGGCCCTCCCGGACCAAACGGCACAGACCATCGCCGATGCCTTCGTGGGAGGCTATGTCCTTGATAAGGGGGCACCGGAGCGGTTGCTCACGGATCAGGGCAGGAATTTCTCCTCACAGCTATTGAAGGACGTCTGCTGTATCCTGGGCACTGAAAAGGTCTGAACATCTCCGTATCATCCCCAGACCGATGGGATGGTAGAGCGGCTTAACCGCACCATAGCGGCCATGCTGTCCCAAGTGGTGGACGAAAACCATTCCGACTGGGACCTCCACATTCCCTCAGTCTTAGCGGCGTACAGGGTGGCCCCGCACGCGGCGAGGGGGTTCTCGCCGTTTTTCCTGATGTACGGACAGGATCCCGTTCCGCCTATTGAGGTGCAGCTGACGGACATTCCCGCAAGAGCCGACGCATGGCCGAAGGCACTAAAGACCTCCCTCATTTATTTGAGAGAGGCCCGCCAAGCAGCCGAGGCCGCATCGGCCACAAGCCAAGAGAGTAATGTACGGATACGGGAGAGGACAGTGACAGCCAAGCCCTTTAAAGTCGGGGACCAGGCATGGCTACACTGTCCTCAGTTGCCGGTTGGCCTCTCACCAAAGCTGCACCGACCCTGGAAAGGGCCGGTCGAGGTCATTAAAGCACTCTGACCGCAGTGCGTCCAGGTCCAACTGGGTAAGCGACGATGGTTTGTACACCCCACCCGCCTTAAGCCATACATCTCTCCACCGTCATCTTCACCAACATCACCACCAACATCACTGCCAACATCATCATCATCATCATCATCCCTACCCAGGCCAAGGTCGCCGACCACCACGCGCCGACCGGCAGGGGGTTTGGTGCCCTGTGTTCCCTTGTCACCTACAGCACCCCATGTGAGGCCTGACGGAGCGGCGGCACGAGTGGGGGCCGGAGAGACAGCGGCGCCAGGCAAGGCGACACCGGCACCACCGAACCAGGGACCGCGACGAGAGGGCCTTCGAAGGAGGGGGCCGCCACGGTCATCTGCTGCCTGTGGATGTCCGGGCTGTTACGGGATGCTGGCTGGTGACCTGGGCAGGCCGCGCAATTGATTTGTTGTGTTATATTGCATTGTATGGTTGTGGGGGGGGTTAAGGGCTGTCGTCACTGTCAGTGGGGGGAGGCATGGGGAGACTTAAATGGTCCATGGGGGAGGCAGAACCGAGGACGGTTTTTTTTCTCCGGGGCGGGGGGGGGGTGATGTAGGGGTGTCAGGGGAAGGATTCCAACCAATAGGTGGGTTAGTGGGAGGGGTGATCGAGGAGATATAAGGAGAGAACGGGCGGGAAGAGGGGGCCTTTTGGCGGGAACGATATTGGGACGGCTGGGGACAGGTGTGGATGGAAGAAAAGGATTAAAGGACGAAACCCCTGCAATCTTGTGTCGGCTCTCCTTTACACAATTATCAAAACCATTTCCTCTGAATGCCATTGACGTAACATTGCCTCGCCAGTAATTTGTTGGTTTACTCATTCTGTATTTACAGAACGGTATTTGCTTTCGATTTAAAGCTTTCGTGACTGCAGGGATTCATCTTCTTGGTTCTTTCGGTAAAGTCACGTAGAAGAGAAGTAATAAAATAATAAAAATAAAACATAATAAAATAATTCTTACGACGTTTCGGCCACAATGCAAGCAGCCGTCCTCAGGTGAAACCAGGTCTGTCGAGGCGACAGCGTCTGAATGAAACAGCACCATGCTTGGAGCATATATTTAAGCTGGGTAGGAAGGGGGGGAAAGGGTGCCTTGACAAAATAATTTGCATATCAAGAGGAATTTTGCATATTTATGGGAAATGCAGGTATGTGATTAGTACTACTTATGCCCGTGAATTATGCAGGATTAGCAGCATCAAAGGCAGGGGATATGGGAAATGCAGGTATGTGATTAGTACTACTTATGCCCGTGCATTATGCAGGATTAGCAGCATCAAAGGGAGGGGATAGGGGTAGTATTAATAAAGGGAAGGAGTGTTAATAGTATGTAGCTGCAGTAACTAAAACCAACACGTAAACAATTAAAGTATAAACTACATAGTATCATCAGTATACTAAATATACTCTACAATAAGCTGAGTTACTTACAGTAAGTAATACATTACAATTCTACGTCGTAAAAAATATAATATGCTTCCATCTAAACTTTATTCTCTTACATCACACGAGTCTACACCGTATATATTGCCATAGACAAACCCAACATTAAATAATATACTGTATTGCTATAAACCACCCTATACCTTATACATTGTAATATTACACTATGTATTATTCTACCCACCCTAATGTATATCACACTGCTGTATATTCACTATACAATTACGATACTATATATTACTTTGTACATTGTATTAAGCATATACATTTTATACTATTTGTTATTTTACACTGTACCATTGACCGTCGTGTGAAAGATACTAAGAGGAAGCAACGAAATATGTCAATGGGAGAGTATGGATGGGAAACTTGCAGCGGAGCAAATAATCCTTTCCCTGTGGAGAATACAATGCCAGTGAGTGGAACCCGGTCTGAAAGTCACCGTAAACGTGAACACAATCAGTTAAGATCCGAAATGGTTTATTACGTCCTTCCAATGATTGCTAAGCCAGAATCCATCTTCTCGGTTGAAATTGTCTTTGTGCTTGTATATGTGGATCGCCTCATGAACGAATCTCTCATGGTAGCCAGATGGCTTGCAGAGAACCTCTGTCTTGGAGAAGTCAATATCATGTGAGCCCACTGAATTGTAACAGTGATCTGCCACGGCCGAGGTGTTTGTCCTACCATGTTTCAAGTCTGCTTTATGTTCACGGATGCGGTCCGAGACATGTCGTTTGGTTTCTCCAATGTAAATAATCCTGCATAATGCACGGGCATAAGTAGTTCTAATCACATACCTGCATTTCCCATAAATATGCTAAATTCCTCTTGATATGCAAATGTTTTTGTCAAGGCGCCCTTTCCCCCCCTTCCTACCCAGCTTAAATATATGCTCCAAGCATGGTGCTGTTTCATTCAGACGCTGTCGCCTCGACAGACCTGGTTTTCACCTGAAGACGGCTGCTTGCGTTGTGGCCGAAACGTCGTGAGAATTATTTTATTATGTTTTATTTTTATTATTTTATTACTTCCCTTCTACGTGACTTTACCGAAAGAACCAAGAAGATGAATCCCTGCAGTCACGAAAGCTTTAAATCGAAATATGCTTTTATTGTTATTATTTTTTCTATCTACGTGACTTTACCGAAAGAACCATAGAATTGTAACAAAACACGTGGTTGTTCTTTGGATTATGTTTTTTTCAAAGTAGTATGAACATTGGTTGTTTTCTAACAGTGTATAGCAGTTATTGATACATGGTTCTTTTGTTGAGATGTTTATGGGGAATACTATAGGATGAAATTCAGTGTTGCCACTCATTCAAAGTGGATAATGGTAGTTATTTACTGAGTCTCAAGATTTTTTTCAGGAGGGTACTACATTTGGGATGTTGGCCATGACTATTGCTGAGTGTTTGGTTTGTGGGTGGAAACCGAAGAACCGGGAGGAAACTCACGACACGTACGAGGGAGTGACACTTGGTGCTGTCACCTCCTGGCCACACCTCGCAGCCCCATGCATAGAACACCTGATAAGCCCTATATATAGTGAGATGGAGGCACAGTGCATGGATGAGCACAATACAGTTGACACTTGATTTCAAAAGTTATCTGCAAATACATAAATATGCACGTTAACAGAGTGCATCCACTCTGATTTTGCGAGCAGTTAATTTGAAAACCATTTTGCGAATGTCCCTCCTTACCCTATAGTGCTCTCATGAATTGTGGACTTCTTAGGGCATACAGTTATTGCATATGAACAGTGCATGTTTTTATTGCCATATGGTTATATTGGACCGGAGGAGAATAACATGTTTCACTATTATTCCTTTCCAGCTCTGTACTTTTGCAGGGAGATTTGGCTTTTAAAAATTAATTAAACCAGGGTGGAAAAAATGTACTGTTCATGGTTATGTTCATGAATGTTGTCGAAGGTCACTACAGTTTAAATAGGATGGGATTAAAAAGCATAGGATGGGATTGAACATTTTACTGTATAACAATAAGAGTGTGGAGCAGAGTGGATAGCACACAACACTATAGACCTGTTTACCTGAGTTTGACTCCCAGCCATGGTTAATTAGACCTGCCCCTCCTTCACCATTCAGACCAGCACCCCCATTTACCAATCAACAACTGACCAGTGTGGTAAAGTATGGTCAAACAACCCCCCATGACCAACATGATGCCGGGAGACCTTCAGCCAGCAGTGCTTTTATTGAAGGCTGTACATTATTCGTGATTATAATCATAAATAATTATTTTAAGAGTTTAAATAAAACATATACAAAAATAAGACGACATAAATACATGTATTACAAGACTTATTGAACAATAGCATATGTGTAAAAGCTATGCTCGTTATTGTAATTAATCAGACAACATTGTGTTGTTCCTCCAGCCGGTAATAAATCACAAGGCAACAAGTAAATGGTGTTCACTCCTTAGTGAGAAAATAACTCAGGTCTGAAGTGGCACTCCATCCATTTTCTGTACCTGCATACCAGTCAACCTTCAAAGTATGTTTGCGGACCACCGTGCACCTATACTATATTTTGTAGTATAATTACTCTAAAAGCACTGTCAATTATGAAATGAAAATCCACAAAAACGATTAACTTGCTTTTTTTGCCTAGTGTAAATAGTTGTGAAATAGGCAGTAGAATATATCGCATTTTCAAGGCCAGGCTAAACGGTTTTGGCTGTGCTGCATCAAGGCAGTAATAAGTAGAACAAAAATTATTCGTAACGAGTTTGGCATGTGGTTGTTTAAAAATAGAAAGTACATTTCACATTGGTCCAATGTACCACCCTATAATTGATGAGTGAAAAGTGTGTAACTTATTGCAGTTACTTTCTTATTGACACGTACAGTAGTTTCCAGATAGATTACTAGTTTAAACACGCATTGCACCAGACATCCCAATGGTCACAGTTGTTTCGCACCAAATAGTCGATCACCATATTGCACCTTGATGGATATGCGTCACTGCCATATAAAACTGAGCAGTTACATTTCACTCTGTATATTTATTTTATTATAATACAAAAATCCACATTCATTTCAACAAGCAACCATGCAGTATGATGCTACATGAGAAATGTCCAGCTTTATACAATATCTCACTAACTGGCACTGTAGTCTAACACTGTTCAGCTGGAGCTTACATACATAAAAAAACGTCAAATAACTCGAGAGGGGATGTGTTTTTATTTCTCTCGGCTTTACAAGAATTGGCTGACCTCCGAAACTATCGTCGCAGCTCTACAGCTGCTCAGAAATTGCAACGGTAGACCACAACGTGTGCACAACATGTGCCACACCAGTGCTAAAAGGTAAAGTTAAAGGCACGGTCCTGAAATTGAGATTGCATTCCCTGAATTTTAAGTTAAGTCACTTCCTTTTCTATTTACTGATAAATGGTTTTAAGTGTTTTCCCATGTTTAAAAAGTAATATACGCAACAATCTGAAGTAAATTAAGCACAAATAGTATGATGAGCAAAGAGTAATTTATTTCACAATAAAGTTGTAATTGTAATATGAAACTATTTAGAATAAAAAAAATATGAATTGGCTGTTATACGCTACAATATCAAGAACGAAAAAAATAGATTTTGGAGCCCCTTGCAAAAATGCAAATGGATAAGAGTGGACCGAGATTAATAAAACGCTAGTTTTATTCTTGTGATGTCTGCCAGCATTTTGTGGCAGTAATTTTCAAAGTCTATACTTGAAAATAATGGAAAATTTAGTGCTGTTTACAAGTCACCACACACATCAAAAGATTACCTTATTACCACAATCTCACAAAGTTATTTTCAAATCTTGATTTGAAGCTTTCGTGACTGCAGGAATCCATACTCTCTGGTTCTTTCGGTAAAGTCACGTTGATAAAAATTTTATAAATCACGACGTTTCAATCGCAACACAAGCAACCGTCAACAAGTGAGACAAACACAGCAGGAGAAGTGCTGACGCAGGAGACAAAGCTGCTGCAACACGAGGTTATATGGGATTTAGGTGGGCTCAACCCATGGGTAAGTGGGTGGAGCTGGAGATGGAATTTGTACGGAAATGTAAGAGATTGGCATGTCAATGTGGCTT